>NW_023425402.1:9014251-13814251 GCF_014108415.1 Molossus molossus
GAGTTGTCCATAAGAAGGGTCAGTGTGTCCCAGCCCCATCTCCAACCCCTTTCCCTGCCTCCATGAGCACCTCGGGGTCAGCTGACACTGGGGCCCCTTTCCCCCTTGGCCCACCTGACGGACACTGAGTCTGTAGTTGAGCACGGGGTCAACAGCACCAGGTTCCCTCTGCGTCCACTGCAGCACGTAGGAGTAGTTCTTGGACAGCTTGTGGCTGCGGGTGGGGTTGGGGGTGTCGAAGTAAAACTCCGGGCTGTAGGCTTTGGCTAAGAGGGTGGGGAGGGGGCATGGGGACATGAAGGGTGGGGGATGGGGAGAGAGAAGGATGGGAGAGGGAGACAGAGAGGACAGAGTGGAACAGAGATGAGATGGGGGAGACAGAAGGGAATATTGTGAGGAGAGGAGATGGGGAGAGGGTTTTGGGGAGAGTGAGGGTGGGGTAGCAGGGAAGGTGGGAGATGGAGAAAGGGAGATTGAGAATTCCAAGAGGTGGTGGTGGTGAGAAGGGAGTGGAAAGGCCCAAGGTAAAGACAGCAGCGATATTGGAGAAGACACACGAAAGAGGATTGGAGGGAAGACAGGAAGAGAAGGGCCAAGGAAAAGGTAGAAGGAAAAGAAAACATAGGAGAGATAGAGGCAAAACGGTGGGGAAACAGGGAAAGTGTGGGAGAACAGGGGAGAGGGGGAGGAGGTGGGAAATGTCACAGGGGCCTCTGGCGGCAGGGCTGGGGAGGTGGCCAGTGACCTGTGGTGCTAGGCCCCTGTCCTCGAGAGAGGGGATCCAAACAAGAGCTAAAGGGGAACCCAGTCAGTCTGGGGCTGTTGGAAGAGCTGGGAGTGTAGTGGAATGGGGGACAGGCATGCCTGGGGTTCTTCTAGGGGCACTGCCAACAGCTCTGACAGGGAACCGGCTCTCCCCAGTGGAGGAAGAGAGACAGGTTGGGCAACCCTGTCAGTCCCTCTTGGTTCTCCACGCCCCTCACCACCACCTCCACTGCTCTCTGACCCACTCACTCCAGTCTGCAGTCCCATCAGCCCACCCAATTAGGACGATGAGAAGATGGAGCTAAGAGAGATTTCTGCACACTTAGGGGCCTGAAACTCTGGAGTCTAGTGTGATAGCTCAGGAAATGTGTGCAGGTCAGCCCAGCACCCATGTGGTTCTACAGACACTGTTGAGGGGCGACTTCTCTCCCTTAAGTTACAGCTCAGGCCCCTCAAATTGGGCCTGCAGTCCAAAAAAGAGCAGGTTCCCCATCCCTAGTCTCCCGGACCAAGGACAAAGGAAGTGGGGCTTGAAACTTGAGGAGACTCCTCAGTTGTGCGGACTTAGAGCCTTGAGTGGGTGGATCTAAACCGGGTGTGGGCGGGGCTGGAGGGACCGTCCTAAAAGGGACACATGGAGTGGCTGCCTCTTGCAGGCCCAAGGTCCGGGAACAAACCGCCGTACATGCCCTTAGTGGGAACCGAATCAGGGTCTCTCTGGACCGCAGGCTGACGCTCTAACCGCTGAGCCAAACCGGCCAGGGCACCTTTTAGGGGAAAGAGCCCAGACCTGGAGCCGGAGGCCTAGAGGGGCGAAGCATGGGCGTGGTCAAGGAAAGGCCTGAAAGAGGTGGGGCTGTCAGTGTCCACCAAGGAGCAGAGCTGCAACAGGCAGGGCTTACAGCAGGTGCCGGGCCTTGAAAGGGGAAGGCCTAGGCCTGGATTGGTTGGGCCATGTGGAGCGGGCAGGGCTGTAAGAGGAGCTCATGGTTGGACTGGGGTGAGATGGGCCGGATCTAGGCCTGGCATGGGCGGATCTGGGAAAAGCAGGGGCCTAAACTTGGTGTGGGCGGGCAGGAATGCTGCGGCGCTCAGTCAGGGGTGGGCAGGGTTGGAGTTGGGGCGAAGCCTGGGCCCAGGTGGGCTTGGATGCTGGGGTGGGACCTACGGGACGCTCACCGGAGACCTGGAAAAGGCAGACAGCGGAGACGTCGTTGGAGACGCTGCACTCGTAGCTGCCGCTGCTGTCGCGAGTGACAGCGTCGAGGCGAAGCTCGGAGTGGTCGGAGGCCTCGGCGGCGACGGGGACGGCGGGCGGCGGAGGCAGCAGCTGCCCTTTGAAGCGCCATACGGCCGAGGCGATGCGCTGGGGGCTGCCTCGGAGGATCCAGCAGCTCAGGAGCACGGGCCGGCCCAGAGCCTGGCGCACATCCTGGGAGCTGGGCTCCACCTCGGGTGGGACTGGGGGCGGAGGCGGGGCGGCGGTCAGCGTGGCCGAGGTGGGTCTGCGGAGCGGCCCCTACTCCCGTGCCCCCAGCCTGGAAAGGTCTCAAGGCGGATACACATTCGCCACACACTCGTGCCATAACCACGCTCATATCTCCCCGACCTGCACATGCCTACTCCCTCCTGGCTGTTCCTTCCAGCCTCGCGTCCCAGGCTGGGGATCTAGTCAAGCCTCAGATGGCCCCTTCGCGCCCCGTGTGATGAAAAGCAGCAGCCCTGGCCCGTTTGGCTCAGCGGTTGGCATGGCCTCCTTGGACTGCGGTCTGGAGAGACCTGGGTTCCTTCTCGCTAAGGGCACTGCCTCGGTTGCAGTTTGTACCGGCCCTGGTTGGGTCATGTGGGTGGCAACCACTCCATGTGTCCCTTTCACGTCATGTTTCTCTCTCTCTCTCCCTCCCACTCTATCTGAACAAAGTATCAAAAAAAAAAAAAAATGCCCTCGGGTGAGGATAAAAAAAAAGAAAGAAAAGAAAAGCAGCATAACGTCGGGATTTAGAGCCCGATCCCTGGAGATAGATTACTTAGGTTCAAACCCCAGCCCCACCTCTTAGCTGTGAGAACGCACTCAAGTTACTTAACCTCTCAGTAACTTGGTTTCCCATGTGTCAAGGTATCGAGGATTTAGGAGTATCAGCAGTAGGTGGAGTTTGGTTGGATTGGGGTGGGTGAAGGGGTAAAGAGCGGGCAGGCCTGGAGAAAACAGGGAGGTCGTCCAGGTGGGGCAGGGGGACTCACACTGCACGTTCAGCTGCACCTGGGCCTCGCGGGAGCGCACGTTGAAGCCATTATAGCGAGCCGTCTGGCAGCGGTAGGTCCCACTCATGTCGCGGCTCACGCGCTCCAGCCGCAGCTTCCCATCCGGCGTCTCCTCCAAAGGCAGCCCCGAGGGCAACAGAGCAGCCTCCTTGTCCACGCGGGACCTGAGCACAGGCGGCCGCGGCTTGCCCCGCACCTCGCACTGCAGCTCAGCGGGCGAGCCTTCGCGCACGGTCACCACGGCCTTGCCCTTGGGCACGCTGATGGCGGTGGCACTGGGGGAGGGGGTGGGAGCAGGTGAGAGGTCCCCCCTGGCCTCCGCTCTGGGGCTTCTGATTCCCTCTCCCTAGGTGCGACCCTCCCTTCCCCATCCCAGACTTCCCACAGATCTCAGTATCTCCAAGCAGAATCCACCTCCCCCATCCTCTCCACCTCCTGGGTCTCTACCGCAGGCTCTCCCAACTCAGAGAAAGAGCTAACTCGTCCTAGCCTATTCCGTCTTTTTCCTTACCTCAACATTACTACTTCTGGGGGGTTCCACCTTTTAAACAGCTCTAGTAATATCTTCTCTCAATTTCCTTTTTCCTGCCCACTGGTCTTGCCCTAGTTAAAGCCACCATCTCTTTCTGGAGTGTTAGCACAGAAGGCTAGTCTGTATCCCCAATATCCTTACCCTTTTATCCAAAGTAAAAAAATAAAATAAAATAAAATGACATGTGGCCAGAATAAAGACTGTATCTCCCAGCTTGCCTTATGGCTACCATGTGACTAAATTCTGGCCAGTGGGATTTGACAGAAAACCAGTGTCTATAAAGGGAGAAGTCACACTGCTCTTTTCCTCCTTCCTGCAGGCTGGAATGCAGGTTGATGACTGCAGCAGGAACTGCCGCTGTGGAGGAGGTGGCACGTGCTAAGGATAATGGAACAGCAAGACATGATGGAGTGTGGGGCCCTGAGGACTTGGTGGAACAGAGCCGCTATTCCAGCCTGGACTGCTCACTTTTGCATGAAGAGGAAATACACAGCTAACTTATTCAAGGCACTTTTATTTAGGGTTTTTCTGTTATTCACAGCCAAAACTAATCCAACACAATGTCCAAATGGAGGGTCTTTTAAAGAGTTCCATGGGTCCTGCCCTGGCCAGTTTGGCTCAGTGGTTAGAGGGTCACGGGTTCAATCCCCAGTCTAGAGCACATACCTCAGTTGTAGGTTCTATCCTTAGCCCCTGTGCAGGAGGCAGCCAATCCATGTCTCTCTCTCTCAAATTGATGTTTCTCTCTCTCTCTCCCTCCCTGCCTCCCTCCCACTGTATCTAAAAATCAATGGAAAATATCCTTGGGTGAGGATTAAACAATATATTTTTTTAAAAAGAGTTTCATGGGTCCTATCCCACATCACATCAAACACATTAAAATGCCCTACATTAAAGATAAATTTCAAATAATTCTACAAGGCATGTTGAGGTCCAGTTATTTAGTTAGCATAATTTATACTTTATATACATTTATACACTTATTGGCTTTAATTTTGCAGTTTTCTCTTTGTATTTTGGTGCCAATTTATTTATTTTTCCAGGTCTAAACCATTTCCACAGGCCCTTAGAAAGCTTCCATGCCTTAAGCATTAGGATTATGAACCAAATGGAGAAAATGGCTGTGTCCCATTGATTTCCCTGTTCCTAAAACATCACAGCTTCCAACCCTCCTTTACCCCCTCAGGCTAATGTCTCCCCCATTTGAAGTCCTCAGGTTAAAGCTCAAACTCCTTGGCTCTGCAAAGGAGGCCCCTGTGCTCTGGCCTCTGCACCCCAGCCTCATTTTCCCTCTCCATCCTGAGTCACAGCTGTGGGATCCACTTGTCAGGAATATACTCCCTGGACAAGCCAAGCCTAGTACACTTAGGGGTGCCTCATCCCTTCTCTCTGGCTTGTCCCCTCACCTGGCAAGTGCTCACATGGAGAACAGCTCCTCTGTGAAGCCTTCCTGGCATGCCCTGGCAGCCTCAAGATGCTCTGCAGATCCTGCCTTTAGCTCCTAAGGTTTGCCCTTCCAATTCCTGCTTTATCCCATCAGGTGTATCTCCCAGGCTGGGCAGTGGGCTCTGAGAACAGGGTTGGCATTCGTATCTGGGTCCCCAGCTCCTCACCCAGGGCCTGGCACACAGCAATTGGTGAAATAAATCTGTGAAATCTGTGAAGATTTGGCCATTCATAAAGCCCAGTTCAGGACAGTCTCCTTCCGGAAGCCTTTCCTGACCTCTCTAGCTTCACCTGGCTTCTCCCTGTGCAGATGTCAGGATGGAAGGGGCCACCAATGCCATCTGGTTCAATGTATCACAGAGGAAAAACCAAGACCCAGAGAGTTAAAGAGGCTTAGCCCAAGTCAGCCAGCTCCTCAGTACAATGTGCTGGGGACTGGAGATGAGATTTTCGAGACCCTCTCCAAAGTCATCCCCTCCAAATTCCTGTCATCTTCAAATATAAACCCTTCAGGGGTGGCTGGGGTCAGACTCTGAAGGCAGGCTGCCTGAGTTCAAATCCCAGCTCCACCACTTACTGTTGTGTTACCTCAGGTAAGTTTTTTAAACTCTCTGAGCCTGTTTCTTCATCTCTAAAAATTGAAGATAATTTACCCCATAAGGTAAATCATGAACTTGAATGAGATAAATACAAAATCATCAGAATATATAGTAAATACTCAATAAATGTTAACCATTATTATTTCATTATTGTTATTTATTATCATTGGAACAGAGACTCAATTCCCCTGCGTAATGTGGCCTCTAGTGACCTCTCCACCCTCATCTCACTCCATTCTCCCAGCCACACTCTCCTCCTGCAGTTCTACAAATGGCCCACACACTTCCCTGCCTCAGTGCCTTTTCACACGCTGGCTCCTTGGCTTCCCTTCCTGTTCCATCCTACCTTGCTCTCCTTTGTCTAGTAAAACCCTGCCCCTCCTCAGATGTCAGATTGAAGTCTACCTTAGAAAATTCTTTCCTGATTCTCATGTATCGCAGTTTGCAGTGACATATTTATGAGACTATCTAAAAATGTTTGCCTTCCTACTTAGTCCAATGAAGGCATAGTCTATTTTGCCCGCCACTCTACTCCAGCACCTAGCACAGTGCCTGGTATGTAACAGGTGCTTAATAAATGTGTGTGGCATGAACTAATGAAGTTTCTCCACTGGGAACTCCCTTCCCCAAGCTGCTGCCCCACCTCCCCTCCTTGGGCCTCTCCAGCTCCCTCCCACCTCCCTGCTGCCCCTCCAGCTGCTCACCTGTCTCAGAGGAGATGTTGACCTCGACGCTCAGGTCAGGTACAGGTGCTCCTGGGAAGGAAGCCACGCACAGGTAGGTGCCGTAGTCGCTGAAGTTGAGGTCAATGAGCTCTAGGCTGCTTGTGACAGCAGGCAGCTCAGGGTCGTTTCGGGTCACTAGCAGCCTCTTGGACATGCGTGCTGGCTTGCCATTCTTGAACCACTGGTAGGTCACCTTCTCCTGGGGCACCGCATCCACATGGCATGACAGCTTCAGGTCCTGGCCCAGCTGTATATTCTCGCTTTCTTTGATCACGTCTGGGGTGATCTGGAACGTGGCATTCTTCATGGCTGCAGGGCGATGGGGAGGGGAGGGTGGCTGGTACTGGCCCAAAGCCAGGATCTACGTCCCACCCCTACCCACACCCAGCTCCTCCCCTCAAAGTGGCCCTCCTGCAGGTTGGGAGCTACACCACCACCACCACCACAAGAAACCATCATTTTGCTTGGAAATTGTTCTGCTTGTTTAGATGTGTTTTTAAGAGTTCAAAAAAACTCGTTGTAGAAAAGTGGGTTTAGTAACGATGAGCGTCACTGCTGACTGAACATACACTATGTGAGACACACTGTTCCGAGCACCTTACACCAGTTCATTCATTTAACTCACCCCACAATCTGTGAGGAAGGCACTCAGTGTCCCCATTCTACAGGAGGGAACTGAGGCTCAGACAGTTTAATTCAGAGCCTATGCTCTTAACCACTATACTGCCTTACTTGTATTCTTGTTTTAAACCTTGAATGAACAAAATACAAATTTTGGAAGGATGCACTAGAATGTAACACTGGTTCTATCTAGACAGTGAGACTGAGGAGAATTGAGGAAATTTTAATTTGCACATTTTACCCTTTTGTGCTATTTAACTCTTGGCAGCAAGTTTGCATTATTTTTATAATAAAAGCCCAATGCAATAATTTTACATGTACTTACATTAAAACAGAGTTTAGAAAGAAAAGGGTCTAACTTCTTTCAAAAATCTAAATATTGTTTGACATAATCTAAGAGTTAGAACTCTTAATACTGGATGCTAGTTGGACAGGGCACTGGTACGACAGCCATGGACCAGAACTGGGTTGGGCAAAGCAGGCTCTATGTCACCATAAGAAATGACCATAAGTTTCTGGTGTAAACTGAGATCTCATCAACTTGGGTTTTAAAGGCTAAATAAAAACAGGTGGAGAGAAATAATCTTCCCATGGGAAAAGTACTATTAAGGGAAAAAATAGTCATCAGCTAGCCACAATCTTGCTACTCTCTTTCTTGCTCTGATTAGGTAAAAAATCATAGAGAACTAGCTTCTTCTTGTAAGGAGAGTCAGAGGAAGACTGGTGAGTGAAAGTTCAACAACAAAATGTGTTCCTTTCTTCAGAAGACTCTGAGTCAAATTTCGCAGAAGCTATACTTTACTTTCAAATGCTAAAGAGCTGGTAACATACTGTATATTTAAATATGTATGTAATAACCTAATAGCTACACAAGCAGAAGAATTTAAAGTCTTCTCCTCAAAGCAGAAAATCAAGATCATATCAAGCAGCTAATGCTAACTACTGAGGCTGAGGTTTAGTAAGAAAAGTGTTTGTACTTCTTTAGATCATACTCCCAAGTTTTTTCTATCAATTTACATTTAATAATTATCTTCAGACTCACTGAAATGCTTTGCTAGTAAAGATTTACACATGAGCCATGACTGGTTTGGCTGAGCAGTTGGAGCATCAACCTGTGGACCGAAGGGTCTTGGGTCTGATTACCAGTCAAGGGCATGTACCTGGGTTGTGGGTTTGATCTCCAGCCCTGGTCGAGGTCATGCGGGAGGCAACCAATTAATGTGTCTCTCTCACATCAATGTTTGTCTCTCTCCCTCCCTCCTTTCTACTCTCTCTGTGAAAATCAATGAAAAAATATCCTCAGGTGAGGATTAACAACAATAACAACAACAAAAAAGAATACACATGAGGTATGTGGAAATGTGTGTTATTTTCACTTTAACTTTGTGTACAAAAAGAAAGCTAAGAAATATCTCCTGAAGACTGGAAGTCTATATTTAGCTTTTTGCAACCTCGATTTACCAATCTAAAAAAAATGTAGGTACTCAATACCAGGCTTTCCTACCTATTGGATTGTTGAAGTTATATTTGGAGATGTAGATTGTAAATTGTAAATAAAACTTTACACAAATTTTAACCCTGCCATCTGCTGGCAGACACTTGAATTGCAGGAAAATAAAAGTGCCTAGAACATAACCTCCTGAGCTTGTATCACCTACCAAGAGGAAGCAGACAGGACCCTCTCCCATTTCATTCTTAGTTCCTGGAGGACAGGGACCCTGTCTACCTCTGAGTTCCCTCCCACCCTTTGGGAGCCACATACATCGCACCAGCAGGTTGACGGTCTTCTTGGCGGGGTTGCCCACATTGTTGGTGGCTGTGCAGTTGTAGTAGCCAGAGTCCAGGGCCTGAACTGAAGGGATGCTGAGGGTGCCACCCTGGGCCAGAGCCCCCAGGGGCAGCGGGCCCGGCCCGTGGGACCACTGCAGTTGGGGGAGGGGATCACCGCCTGTCAGCAGACACTGCACCGTCACATCCTCCCCAGGGTTCACCACCAGAGTTTCATTCACAGACAGCTTCAGGGCTGGTGGTGCTAAGAGGACAAGGAGGTGGGGACTTAGGGGACTGTGAGGCAGGGCTGAATGTGGGGATATGGGGATCTGGGAAAACCATGGGGTTGGGGAAGGATGGTGGAGAAGAGAGAGGGGGAGAAGGCAGAGAGCGGGCAGAGGGGAGGAGGAGGCACTAGCAGTGACTGCCTAGAGTCCTGAGTGGGTTGGGACACTGTCTCCGGATTGGGGAGTCAGCTCAGGTGGGCGAGGGTATGGGGGGGAGGTGCCTATACCCGTGGTGTTCGTGAGCCGGAAAGTGATGGCCTTGTTGGGGATGCATTGCGCACAGACACTTGGCAGGTGTAGCTGGCGTAGTCCTGGGGCCGAAGGTTCTTCAGCTTCAGGACCTTGGTCTCCCCCTGGGCAGCAGTGGACCACTGGTGTGAGGGGTCTGCTTGGGTCTCCAGGCGTCCCTCACATATTTACCCAGACAGAGGCTAACGTAAATTCCTGTTCTAATTCCTATCTTTCCCAACCTCCACACCATTTATCCCCAGGGAGCCTGAGTCTGGGGGGATGCTCTCCAACCCAGGGTTTCTCTGGGTCTACGGCTGCCCTGGTGCATACTGGCCAGAGCCAGGCCTCTGTTTCTCCGCTTTGGGAAATGGAGTGGTAAGGAGGGGGCCCTGCCCTGTCTTGCAACCCATACAAACACGGAGCTGGCCCTACAGGCATGGCCACCTGTGACACTCGGACAGCCACCTAGGAAAGCCACCTTTGAAAGCCCTCCCTGGTAGGATGGCTTCATCACCATTTGGGACTGTAGGGGACCTATGGGAAGTGAAGTGATCTCTCTGCCCCAACTCCCGCAGTGCCTGCCCATGGATTCTCAATACTATGACAGCCAGCAGCGGGCAGGGATGGCTTGCCTGACTCTAGGGGGTGCATTTCCTAACTGGCAATGTTCCAGAAGGACATGTTGCCCTGGGGACTCTCCCTCCCCATCACTGTTCCCTGAGCTTTCTGTATCAATTTTGTCTGCCCCGTGGTGTCTGAAGTCCAACCAGAATGCATGCTTCCGATATCGGAACATACTGTTTTAGCCAGAGCAGTCCCAGGAACTCCAGATGGTAAGGCCCCAGCCCCCTGCCCACCTCCCTTGTTGGGCACAGGAGGAAGAGTGTAGAGTGAGCCATGATGAGACCAGGCCAGCTACTGCCCGTCCTGACCTGGGTGTAGAGGGGCTCATAGATGTCGACTCCATTGTCCTGGCTGTGGGACAGGGTGTCCGAGCCCCGCTTCCAGATGAAGCGGGCAGGTGGGTTGGAGTTGACAGTACAACGCAGGAACACCGTCTTCTCCTGGTAGAAGTTGCCTCGAACATCACTCACTGTCTGGTGCACCGTCAGCACCGGCTCGTCCAGGTCTGCAAGGGCACAGCCCCAGTGGAGTCAAGACTGGGTGATCCCAAGGAGGTGAGGGCTTGGGCTTCTGGTAGCAGCCTCAGGGAAAGCTGAGCCACCCTCAAGGATGCTTCCAGAAAGCCAGATGCTCTCCCAGCCCTGCAAGCTTGACCTTTAGAATTAGGGAACTGGACTTGATGCCTGCATAGGGGATTGTCTATCTTCACCCTCCCATCATGGGATGGAGGAAGCAGCTGCAGACTGGAAATCAGGAAACCCTGGTTCAAATCCCAGGCTAGCTATCAATTTGTAGTATGACCTGCCTAAGTCCCTTCTCTGCCTGTTTCCTCACTGGTAAATCGGACTAGATTGGCAGTTCTCACCCCTGTTTGCACAATAGAATCACATGGAGATTTTCTTTTTAATATTGATGTCTGGAAGAGCTCATTAATGGTGTCAGAAATCAAAAGAGTGATTGCCTCTGAAAAGATTACTGACTGGGAGGGGGCATGAGGGAACTTTCCAGGGTCCGGTAAATTCTCTTGAACTGGATGGTGTTAACACATGCATATGTAAGACTTCATTAAACTGTACAGGTAAGATTAATGCACTCTATTGGATGTAAATTAACCCTCAATAAAAAAAGTCCCAATGTCGGGGCCCCACCCCCAATCAATTACATCAGAATCTCTGAAAGTAGGACCCAGACATGAGTATTTTTTAAAAGGCTCCCGTAGAGATTCTAATGTGCAACCAGGATTGTGAACCAAAGGCACCGACATTCCACATTCAAACATCCTACAAAGGATGTTCCGACATCCCAACATTCTGTCCTCCTTCCACAGCCCACTTAGATAGAAACCATCACCAAGGTCGTGGGCAGAGGTGGGCATTGCTGAAGTCCAGGCCATGCCGGCCAGCCCCTTCCAGCACCAATAACTCGAGAAGTGACCCTCAGCCCCAGGGTTTGGGAGGCCCCTGGGTGGCTGATGGGGGACAGAAGAAAGGGCCTGGGGTTCCATTGCTCACCACTCTGTTGGGCACCAAAGGGGAGCATGAGGGGTAGGTTCATGGCAAACATGGTAGACATTAAGATGGCATAAGGCCCTTGGGCCTGGCCCCACAGGAGCTGGGTACCTGGGTCAGCCAGGATAGGCAGAGGTGGGTGGCAAGCAGGGAGACAGCCTCTTGGGGTTAAGGGAATATCCATGGGGGTCAGGCAGAAACTGGGGCTTCCCTCTCAAGCAGCAGCAAGAACTGAGGGGTGCTTGCTCCTGCATTGGGTGGGGTAAGAAAGTTTCACAGCTGCCCCAGGACAAAAGCAGAGGCATGAGGTACTGTGGGAAGGGCACTGGACCGTAATGAAGACACCTATGCCCGTGAGCAAGTCTTAAGCCCTCGGTACCTTAGTTTCTTCATCTGTGCAATGGGTATGATCCAGCCTGTTCTGCCCTCCCTGCTCACTTTGCAGGGATGTTGCGAGGTTCATATGGGATTACAGATGGGAATGTGTGAGTGGCCTCGGGCAGTACACGTCGGAGATGCAGCAGGGATTTCCCTCTCCAGCATGGAAGAGGGAGAGCCTCTACTGTCCTCCCCGGAGGTGTCGGTTCTCCAGGGCACTCCACTCGCACTCCTCCTTCCCAGCCTGAGCCCCTGGGCGCCTCCCTGGGCCAGGACGGACGAGGGATGGGGCGTGTGACGTCCAGGGCAAGGCCAGGAGGGACAGGAGGGGCGCCGACTCACACTGCACGTCCACGCGGATGGACTTGATGGCGGGCACGCCCACGCTGTTCTCCGCCTTGCAGTAGTAGCTGCCGCCCTGCTTGCGCGCCATGCGCTCGATGCGCAGCGTCTCATTGAACACGGATGTCTTCTGGAACTTCTCTGACGCGCTGCCCACCGTCTTGGTCCACCGCACCTGGCAGGCAGGGCTGCGCAGATTCAGACCCCGCAGTGAGGGTGGGGTATCCTCCAGGCTGAACCCTGCAGTGCGTCTCCCCTCCCACCCCCATGATTTTTCACAAGCTCACGTGGGGCATACACAGACCTGGGAAACTAACCCAGACAGACTTGTGGGAATGCGCAGGCAGGGTAGGACGCCTCAGCCAAGAGCCTGGGGAATCGGGGGTCAGATGGATGAGGCTTTAAAGAAAGCAGTATGAGCGGTGGTTAGGAGCCAGTGGTTGTGGGCAAGTTACCCAACCTTTCCTGACTTCCTTTCCTCATCCATAAAATGGAATATAATCCCCCTCCTAGGGTTACTGAGAAGGTTAAATTAATGTATATTTAGTGCCTGGAAAACTAAGGTTACTCATCTCTCGGCTTCAGATTTCTCATCTATGCAAGAGGTCTATGTGGTAGCCGACCTCCAAGATGGCCCTGGATGGTCCCTGCCTCCTGGTATCCAAACCTTTCTGTAGTCCCCTCCCACTCTGTACCAGGGATGGTCTGTGTGACCAATAGAACATGGCAGGGTGATGTATGTTTCCAATATCAGGTTATCAAAGTCTGTGATTCCCCCCACCATAGTTGCTTTCTCGGGTCACTCGCTCTGGGAAAAGCCAGATGTCATGTCATGAGCAACCCTGTGGAGAGGTCCACGGGGGAGGAAGGGAAGCTTCAGTCAACCACACGGAAGTTGGCTTGGAAGGGGATCCTCCATCCCCACAGTCCTCAAATGACTGGCGAGAGACCCTGAGCCAGCAGCAGCCAGCTCAGCCACCCCGGGATTCCTATCCCACACACACGTGAGACAGTGTTTTGTTTTAAGCCCCTAAATTTTGGAGCATTTGTTATGCAGCAATAGATAACTATAACTATTATGGAGCATAACACCCACTTTGCAGGGTCATTGTGATGTTTAGAAACTAAGTATGTAAAGCACCTAAGTGTGGGGCCTGTTATATATGAGTTACTCAATAAATGTCTATTATTATTAGCCTTGCCACAGATTAGGGGACACTATCAAGGATCACACAAGAAACTGAGGCTACTATTCAAAGTATCAGAGGTTTAAGAAAACTGATCAGTTTCAGGTTACTAAATCCTAAGGATTGGAGGATGAGGTAGGGAAGCTTCCATCTTAAAGTTGAGAAGTACTGCTTGTTACTGAGATGGGGCAAGCCCTGATCCTGGTGAACAGGTCAGGCCATAGGTCATAGGTGAAAGGGCACCTTCTCATGCAGGGAGGAGCCACTGCAGGCCATAATGTTGCTACTCTCATCGCCTCAACACTCCTAACTTTACCCTCATGGACTTAGAGCTTACAAAACTTGGGGAAGGACAAAGGCAGTTTTAGGTCATCCCTACTTAGACCAGAGGGTGCTTTGGAGAAAGAACAAGGCCATGAAAATATTTTTACTTTTTGTACCTGACTTTTGTGGTTTTAACATAATTGCCTAGATGGGGTTTGTTTACATACTGCTTAGGACATGATTTGCTTTATCCATTTGAAGGCTGAAGAAACTGGTCCTTGGAGGGACTTGGACTACTTGGACCTCAGGGCCAGTAGTATGAATGCATGCATGGAGGGGATGCGAGTTAAGGCCACAGAACCGTCTGTGGCATCTTTCTTCAAGTCTACAAAATTCTCAGCCCTTAATTCTTTAATTATTGCTTTCTCTCTGTTATCTCTAGTCTCTACTAGAACACCTAGGTTTATGTTGTAGCTTCTCATTCTATCCTCCTGTCTCCCAACTTCCTTTTCATGTCTCCATCTCTTTGTTTTCTCCAGTCTGCATTGTGGCTGATTTCCTCAGATCCAGCATCTAATTCATTAATTTTCTCTTTAGTTATCTCTGTGGTATTAAGGCCAAATTTTTCAAAAATTTATTTTGTTTTCTAGGATTTCTATTTACTTTTTTTTTTTATATCTAACTGATCAGGTTTTATAATCTCCTGTCTTGTGGATTATATTTCTTCCATTATCTCTTTAGACATTTTAAACATTTATTTTATTCAAATTGTTCTATTATCCGTTTCCTCAGATATGAATTGTTCAATTATTTTGAGTCTAGAGACTGGCTCTCCTTGCACTGTATTTTTAAAATGAGTTTTAAAATTTTACTCCACAGGCTTGTATCAGTGGGACTTCCACAGAAGTCCCACTTAGGCCTAACAGGCCTGTCTGTTCTGTAGCTTTGTGGTTGACTATGCCCAAGATACATGGGTCCATAGGTTTCAACCAGTTTTTATGTTAGTTTCTCAGTTTAGGATTTTCTTACCACTTGGATAGCGCAAGACACAGCCAGGCTCTCATAGGTGACTATTTGCACCCACATCCTAAAACAGAGTCTGCTCTCTGCTGTGCCTCTGGCTGTGGGACAGAGGTCTCTGGTCCCCATTTACAGGTGATACTACTCTTGTCAAGCTTCCAGCTTTAGACAGAGTGCCATTCCAGCTCCTAGCTACAGAAGGCCCTGTGGCCTCAACTCGTATCCCTTCCATGCATGCCTCAATACTACTGGCCCTGATGTCCAAGTAGTCCAAGTCCCTCCAAGGTTCTTCAACTTCAGCTCACTACCATAACTATAGATACCTTCTTCATTCTGGCCCTAGGAATTCCCTCTTTCTTGATATTTGGAATGGACAATTCCATGACCACTCAGTCCAAACCCCGACCACAAAATGTTGCCCCCCCCCCCAAGACCGAATACTCCATGACAACAGGAACCGTAGTTGTATCCTTGGGCCCCATCACAGTGTTTGGCATGTAGCAAGTATACACTAAATATTTGTTGTAATAAAATAAGTGTAAGAGGAACTAGAAGAGGTGAGCAGCAGTGGTCAAAGCAGGAATGAACAGGGTGTAATTGGGCAAGTTCAACTGGAGGACAGGGTGTGAAGAGGACGGCGGGGGGAGATGAGACGGGGCAGGCAGGTGGGGCCAGATTGTGGGAGATCTTCAATTCTACCTCCAGGAACCTGAACTGGGTCTGGCAGGTAATGAGGAGCCATCGAAGGTTTCTGAGCAGGGGAGTGATATGTCATAGCAGGCTGTAGAATGAGTATTCTGGGATCAGGGAGCAGGAATGGATTGGAGAGGGTAATTTGGGAGAATGGGAAGCCAGTTAGAGTCTACTGCAGTGGACCAAGGAACAAGATGGAAGGTCTGACCTAAAGGAGTAAAGGGGAATAGAGAAGGGAAGACCCATGTGAGGGCATAAAAAGAAAAGCCCCAGAGGCTGGCTATATGTGGGGAATGAGATGGGACAGAGTCAAATATAAGCCCGGGAGTTTGAGCTTAAGTAGCAGGAAAAACAATGACATCATGGATGGAAACAGAAAAGTGAACACGTGTACAGGCAGCCACAGCCACAGACGACTCACACGCGTGATGCGCAAGGGGACACACACAGGTGGCCGGTGCAGCCTCACGGAGAGACGGCCCAGCTGCCTCCCTGGCGGCAGGGACAACCATCCCTAATGGTCACACCTGACACAAACACCAGCCTGAAGACTGGCAGCATCACTCTCACTTCTAAACAGACCTCTGAGAAGGAGCAAGCAGTGATCCTGGTTTCAGGCTGACAGAGTCTTTAGGGGTTTCCTTGTCCATCTGCTTGTCTCAAGGCCAAACCTACGAAAGCCACCCCTGTTCCCAAAATTATCCTGAAAAAAGGGTTTCGCACTTCACTCTCCTTCCTAGGATCCAATCGAAACCTTTTCTGCTGCTCTTAAAGGTCACAGCAGCTCACCAGCAAATTCCACCCGTCCCTCCAGCCCACCGTCTCCCGCCTCCTCCCATCAGCTCTGAGTGATAACCAGCTCACACTTCCTGTCTGAATCATTCAGTTGGTCTGGGACAAAATTCACCTGGCATTTCCAGATACTCAGCATCTGTTGCTTTCTAATTGCTTTGAGTCTTTTAATCTCAAGAGTGTAGGGCCTGCCTACCGGAAGCCTCCTGAAGTAGATTGTATTCTATGTTGCTGGTAATTCCTGGAGCTCCCAATCCAAAAACAAATACACTAGGAGGAAGTGCCAAGCTACAGAGAACACTGGTTCTGCGTTCAAATTCTGCTTCCACCTTCACAAGAGCTATGTGACCCTGAACCTCGATTCCTCAGCTGTGAAATGGGGGCACGGATGCCTTCCTCACAGCAGTTTATGAGGAGCCAAAGAGAAAACACTGGAGAAATCACCTAGTACAGTGTTGGCACACACCCTCAAACGGTGCTGAAGGTGTATCTGAGGATGTGTCTGCTAACAGACATGACGGTGGAGTGAGATCGAATAACTGACATTCAGGTTTTCCCTTGGCCATTCATGTTCTCAGGTGAATAACCCTGCAGCCCCCAGCCTTCCCCAGAGTTCATTTTCCAGCTATTTCCCAGCCCCATCTCCTATCTTCTCTGTATTTGCCACTGTTGACTCCAGTCCCCAGCTCTGATCCCAGAGTGGGGTGGGAGGGAGGAGTGAGGGCGAGAGGGGCCGCACAGGCTGGATAGGGGCTTACCTGGGGCCTCGGGTGCCCGGTGACAAGGCACTGCAGCACGAGGGTGTCGCCCTCGCGGATGGTGTAGACGCGCTCGCTGATGTTGTCCTCTTTCACCACACACGCCTGGCCTGCGTGGACGATCTGGGCCTGGGCTGGGGCTGCAAAGAGCGGGAGGTTTAGACGAGAGGCACCAGGGCTAGAAGGGGTCTGAGACTCCCTCCTGAATATGCCAGAGGGAGGGATCAGCCCAGACCTCCCAGGTCATTCTTCAGAGGCCTGACCCCATTGAGCTCAAGAAAGAATCCTCCCAGAACCCCTAGGCCAGAACCAGAGAGGCCAGGAACTCAGGAGAGGGGCAATTCTTCCCCATCCCACCTCCCTTGCAAGAGGTCTGTGCTGGTCAGTGAGCTGATGAGGGTCGGGGCTTTGTAATCCGTGCAGACTGTCACTCAGTGAGCACAGTTGTCTCAGCAGCCCCTGCAGTGGAGGCTGTGGCGCTCCACCCAGCTTCCTGCAGCTGGCCCGGCTTCCATCCCCAGCTGCTCTGAGTAACAGCTGCTGGGTGCACAGAGCCCTTTCCCCGGGGAATTGCCCTTAGCCAGTGGGAGCTGCCTGGGCCAGAAATGCCTAGGAGGTCACCTCTTCCGCAGCATAGACACACATCTGCTGGTGCAAATGCTCAGCCCTCTTGCCTCAAGATGGGATGGCTGTGGTGCGTTCACACTCCAGACTCCACCCGGGACCCCCAGACCCCGGGAACAGGCTGTCAGACTAACCACATTTTTGCCCAGTTTCTTCCCTCACCCCCTTAGTTCCTCCTGAGGGCATTTTCTCCGCAAATCACTTGCCTGAACTGTACCCACCCCCAAACACCCAGGCTCTACTTCTAGGGAGTTTAACCTGCGATTCCCCCAACCCCACAGACTACCTGTGTCAGCCTCTTCTCCAAGGGGCAGAAGTTCTCCTAAGGAGCCCGGATGTTCTAAAAAAACAACTGGCTCCTCCCTGACCTCTCTCCAAGTGCGCAGGGCTGGGGGAACCCAGAGGGGAAATGACACAGCCCCACCATCCTAAAGGCAAACCAGCCCCCATCCCACAAATGCTTGGACTCTGGGAAGGAGAGCAAAGCCCCCAAGTTCACACCTGTCTGCTCAGTTGATGGTGGAGAGAGTGGAGGTGGGAGAGCTGAGCAGGGCACGAGGGACATGGGGAGTGAACACAGTTCTGGCCCTAAAGAGGTGCACAGAGGTGAGCTAAAACCTGTACATAAAACGTGTAACTCCCCGCAGGAAGTGCCCCACGACTGACCTGCACGATCCCTCCTTTTGTATTGGTCTCTCCCCCAGCACAGCAACAGCGCATCAGTCTGTGTGTCTATCAAATCCAGGGTGCTGTCTTTCTGCCCACCAGACTGTGAACTCCTACTTGATGAGCCACTTCCCGCAGCTGACTTCTCCCACGTGTACACACTCCTCTGGAGGAGGGCTGGCTAGCACAGCCCACCCAGACCCCCTTGACCTTGGCATTTCAGTGCGTCCATCATCCCACCTCCCACCCCCCCACCGAGTTTCATTAGCATGAGTTAGCCTGCCCCACTTCACTCACCCCTGGAACATCTGGAACTGTTTCTGACCCTGAACCAACAGAAACCCCCACCGAGTGGCAGGCCCCAAGAGGCTCTGTCCCACTTAACCTCAGCCCCCCCGCCACACAGCCCAGGACAGCTCTGCCAGCAGCAGCAGCTTCTGACTCCAAAGGCAACCAGGCCGGGGCCTGCATCAAGAGGCACCGCAACATAATCCCTTCATTCAGTCTGTGGAACAGCAAAGGCTCCGAGCCGCCAGGTGCTGGGTGCTGAAGAGGCCATCAGGAAATGCAAACAAGGGCCGGCTCTGAAAGGGCATTTCGGGAGACCCACAACGAGCCGGGAAACAGAAAGGAACAGGATGACTTCCGAGTGTGCTGAGTGCTAAGACGACTCAAAAGCAGGGTATGTGGCAGGAACAGTGGGCAGAGGAGAGACCTGTGTTAGAGAGATGGAAAGAGCTGACAATCTGGGGTGAATTCCTGGCGCTGCTACCCACTCGCTGGGTGACAATGGGCAAGTTGCTTATCTCTCTGAGCCTCAGCCTCTTCATCTGTAAAATGGGAACAATGATGCCTTCTCCCAGGGCTCGTGTGAGGGGTAAACCATCTGGCAAACAGTAGGTGTGTATGTGCTCTCTCACTAAATGGCAGCTCCTGAGACAATCAAATGGAGCGAGAGATGGGGAGGAGAGCCCCCTCTGCGGCCCCCTGTACATTCCAGGGGTGGAAACACTGGAAGCAGACATTAAACTGGTGGGGATGTTTCATGAATATGGTCAAGATTCATGTTGAGGGCTGTGCAGGGCTTCAGAGGGCTTGAAAACGGGGGGAGGGGGGCACTGAGCACCCCTCTTACCACAGCCCACTCCTAGCTTGCAGTGAGTTATTTTGTGACTTTCAGCAACATCCTTAAGCCTTCGTTTTCTCAGTTGTGAAATGGGGTTGTTGTGAGGAATACATATGTAAACTCGGATAAAGTGTTTAAAAGCGGGTCTGGCGCACAGTGAGCAATCTCAGCGTGTCGGCCAGCATTTTCTTCTATAAATGACCCTGCGCTCCTCCCAGGCCCCCTCCCAGGCCCTGATGCCCTTTGCAATGACAGGGCCCTGGCTTTTCTGCCGCAGATGACGAGGGCTGGTGCATTCCCGGGCTCCACTGTATATTTGCAAGCTCCTCGCCTCGGTTCGGAGAGGAGGAAAGGGCAAGCCCTGTTTAGTCTCCTTTGGCAGGGAAGGAAACGGAGGCCTGGAGGAGAAAATGCCCACGTCACTCACTGACACAGGACAGCAGCACAGCTAGGACTTCCACCCGGCAGCTTGGCTCTCAGTTCACCCGCCCAGTCATCCTCGGACTCCCCGACCCTGCCTCGTGTCGCCAGGGGAGCCTGTCACAGCACATCTCCAGGCCACGTGGGACCGTCGGCTCTGACTCTCCGGGTCTGGGCCTCAGAGTCTGTATTTGTAACCGGCTCCCAGGAGCTTCAGGGGCGCTGCAGGGTTTGATCGTCCCTGCTTGATATCACGTTGGTGGACAGAAACAGGACAGGATTTTGGAACCAAGCTGTTTCCCTGCCTCGGGTCTATAAGACTTTTCCTAGTTCACTCTCTGCGCTGTATCGATAAACCCTCATGAGAAAAGGAAAATGTGTCCCCCAACCTGTGTGCTATGACGCGTTCATCGATAGTCCACGGACAAATAAGGACACTGCGTCTTCTCTCCTCAGAGAGTCTCAGCACACAAGAGTATATTATCAAAGGCTCTGAAAAGTCCTGCAATAAACACACCCGTTAACTCGGTTCAATCCAATGCTTTCCAAATGTATTTGACCGTAAAGCTCTTTCTTCACAAAGTATCTCTTAACATCTTGAGAGACAGAAGTGTTGTATATAACAAGTGGAGAAGTGCTGATTCGATGCTCAATACAAGATTAAGGCTGTGGAGTCAAGTAACACCCCCTCCCCCTGCCAACACACACACACCAGTCCCTTGGCTGAGAATATCAAGTGGGATGAGAGATGTCACCCAAGGAGCAACATCATCATGAAGATGGCTGAGGCAGGAATAGTGAGCCCCTAGCAGAGTGCTTCTGGCCAATCAGCTCACTCCTTTCTTCCCCCAAAAGTAGACACATCAAATTGTAGGTGGGTGTGGGGACTGCCCGCACCCAGCAGGCCCGGTGAGGAAGCCACAGACTCAAGGCTCACGTGAAGGCTAATTCCAACTTGCCCATTGGGCTTCCAAAGAGAATTCTCACCGGAACCTAGAAGGGGAATTTAACACGGACCCCACCCCCCAACAAGAGTGTTTTCTCCTGGCTGCTAGCCAAGGGGCAGGGGTGCTGTCAAATGCATGAGGGTGCAACAGCACACGCAGAGCCAAATAAGGCAGCAGAGCAAAATGCAGGGGAACCTGAATTAAAGCCCCATCAGCTTTCCTCCCACCCCACATTTGAAAAGGTCAATCGTATCCAAGTGGGGTAGTGTCCTGCTCCCTGCTCCTGACTCCTTCAGGGGAAGTGTGTCTGCAAGCCGGGAAACTTCCAGACAGAGCAGAGTGGGGGATGGGCAAGGAGCAAAGGCGAAGGGGGACTGCAGACTGCTCCACCTAGGGACGGTTCTATCTGCCCCATCTGCCCGGCTGCCAGGAGGCAGGGCAAGTACCACACCCTAACCGCCTCCCGCCAGCATCACTGAGGGTTCTGGGCCAGGTTGTATGCAATCAAGACCTGTTTGGTTCCAGCTTCCATCAGTCACGCAATAAATCCTGTAAGTGCGAGGGGCTGAGCGTGGCGCTGGGGTCCGGGCACGATGGCACCAAGCCCTGCCCTAGGGAAGGGTACAGTCTACGAGAGCTGGGACAAAGGTCTGCAGAGCAGCAGACAGGAAGTAGGGAGGGACTGCTGTGAGCGGAGTTATGTCTCAGGTCTCCCCACCTCATAATATAGATTAAGTTGCCCAAGGATGCCCGGCTATTTGGGGGTCTGTCTGACTCTCTGACTTTTGTGCCCAGCCCCATGCATTTCCAGTTCCAGAGTGTTCACACAGTGCTGAGGACACACAAAACTGAGTCATCAGTGGGACAGTCCCAGGAAGCATCCTTCAAAACCACCCCTTTCCCGCCCTCCCAGCTCCTAGTACACACATGTTTACCGATTCTTTTATGCATGTAATGCAAATGGACACTTAATAATTTAGTGGGGTTAATAGTGCTGAAATATGAACAGGCTTTTCTCTTTTAATTAGCTGCTCAGAGAATGGCGGCTGGGGTCTAGGAGGAGGCTCTCTGGGCAGGTACCTGACCAGCCCTGCTTGGGCCTCCTTCTGCCAGGGATGATGCTTATGCGCCTCTCCTGTGGACTGTCAACCATGGACAAGCCCTGCCCTCTGCGCTCTCCACAGTGGGGGTTTGCCCTGCCCCCCCCAACATACTGGCTTCGGAGCTGGCTGAGCCTGTCCTCTGCTCAAGAGCACTCCAAGTCTGGGGGAGGCCAATTCTATAATCAGAAAACCAGTCTGACACAGTCCCACCCACTCTGCACCATCTCCTCTGGCTCCGCCTTCATGCCGGTCATCTGGAGGGGACACACAGCACACTCTGCCCTGTCCACCCCTGGACATCCTCTTAGTTTGAAAGGCCCGGAGCGAGAGGGAGGATGGAGAGAAACTGTCTTGGACCAAGGCCTTAGGTCATTAGGCCTTAGGTCATTAGGCCTAAGGTCTTAGGTCATTAGGCCTTGGTCCAAGACAGTTTCCTCTCCATCCTCCCTCTTGCTCCCGGCCTCCCAACCTTTCCAAGGGCACAGGCAGCCACCTGTTAATGTGCCACCGATCCACGAATTTCTCTGTAATATTTTCTGAGCACCTATTACATGAACTGCCCTGCCCTCAGCACTGGGGTGCAGAGCCCAGGGTGGCCCAGCCCTCTCCCTGAAGAAGCTCTGCCCTCCCCTCGCTGCGGATCGCATTCCAGCCTGCTCTCCCCCACAAGGGCTTCTTTGCGCATCAAAATCAAACCCCTATTCAGCTGACCTCCCCTTTGGCTGTAAAAATCTCTCTCCAGCCCGAGTGTATGTGTCGCTGACCTCCGGTACAAGGGTGCTGTCACTGAGGGTGGAGAGCAGCTGACACCCTGTCACCACATGGAGCACAGAGCCTGGCTGTGCTCCTGTAGGCAGATGCAGGGCCTGCTGCTGTGTGTCCAGCCTGCTGCCGTGGGCGGGGCGGGGCCCATCTGCATGGCCGGGCACTCCTGGAAGCCCTCCTCTGCCGAAAGTGGTGGCCAGTCCACCTGTGCCCCCGTCCCTAAGGATGTTGGGCACCACTGCACCACATCAGAAGGCACAGGGTTTTGAGAATGCCAGGTATGCTCACAGACTCTCGCTGTCCGCGCGTCAATGGGAGTCTGATCTGCACGCCACATGGAACTGCAGGATATGAGGACAGGCCACCGGGGAGCCCTGTCAACGAGGACTCTGAGGGAAACTGTAAAGGGACTTTCTCCCTGGTGGGCCCCAGAAAACCTGGATCTAAACTCTCAACAATGAGGGGACTTACGGCAGCTCGAACCAGGGCAGGCAAGGCACTCGGGAAGAGGGCAGAGGGGCGCATGCCTCAGTCAGGCATTCGGTCTGAGGGGCTGCCCAGATGTCTGCTGGGAGGGGCAGGAGGCAGGGCTCTAGCTCTCACCTACTAGGTGGCCTTAGGCAAGTCATTTATTTAACCTCTTGAAGCCTTAGTTTCTTCATCTGCTAAATGGGAATAATACTACATCTGAGGCTATAGTGGTAATAACTTCTGAGTTCTGTGGAATAAATAAGATAATGTACATTAGGTACAGAGTATAAAGACTATTATCTAGTAGACGCTCAAGACATTTCAGCTCCCTTTTCACTTGATAATATCCCTGGGACCCTTTGGGAACCTGTTCCAAGGGCCTGAGAGAGGAAAGTATAGGACGGAATGAGGAGATCTACTTTGGGGGGACGCCAAGAGCGGTAACCCCGAGAGACTAGAACCTCAGGGTGGGCTGAAAGGGTAGTCACTGGGAGGAAAGCTCTCCCCAGGAGGACATGCAGGGTGGCGGTAGGAGAGAGACTCTACCCATTAGGGCAGAGAATAGCCTCTGGAACCCAGGACCTGAGCCTGCCCGACCTAGGGATGTGGGGCCCATGGACACTGGGTTGCTCATGTTCTTGCCTGGGTCCCAGCTACCCAGACCCGCCAAGCTCTGCTGGTCCTGGGAACTCATCACTGCAGTTCACTTGGTCCTGGGCCCTGACAGCAACCCAGACCAGGTACAACCAAACGCCCATGTGCCAAAGAATACCTGCCAACTCAAGTCCATGGGAGGAGCAGGGCTGGGGGAGACACAGCTGTGGGCTTGGGGTCCTCATCCAGGCTTTTGCATACTTGCTCTGTGGTCTGGGACAAATCATTTAACCCTCTAGTCTAGAGCCTCAACTCCCTGACTGTAAAATGGGCATGAGAGTGTTTCCTGTTGTGAGTGTTAAATACTGTAAGAACGGGATCTACCATGCACAGCATGGCTGCCTCGTAGATGCTCCAGAAGTAGTTAGAAGGAAGCAGAATGAGACCAAACTCATACCTCAGGTGTGTCCACCATGAGAAGGTGCCCAGAGTCTGAGAGCATCACTGCTGTGTCCAATGAAAACCCTGAGAACCCCGAGAACCCCGGGTGACCCTGTCCCTAGGAGCCTGAAGGTCCAGTGTACCTGTGACCAACACTAGGATGGGGCACATCTTGGGTGGGACTAGAGACAATGGCCAAGTCCAGTCCTGGGCCAGGGAATGGAGGGAGCAGTGGCTTTGCTGAAGCAAAGAACCCCAAAGCCCCACCTGACCCAAAGCCCAGTGGCTTCCATTGGGCCCTTGGAGGTACGAGGCACAGCCTGGCTGTGGGAGTTGAGGAGAAACAGGGCTGAGGCGAGACATAGGGCTGAGGCGAGACATAGGGCTGAGGCACTGGATTTGGGCTGAAATGAACACCTGGGGACCCTGGGCCCTCAGAAAGAAAGGGACGGTGGCAGGTGGGTGGGAGTCCTGTCCCACTGACTGAAGGCTCCACTCCAGCACTGAACTTGACTCAACCCAAGTTCGCCACACACGACAGAGACCGATGAGATCAGGCTTCTTGTCTTAGATGAGATGACGAACCAGAAAGTGACATGTAAACTGTAAAGTTCCGCACAGATCAGGTCTCATTAGGAGCTGAAAGACCCAAGGTAGCTTCTGGAAGTGAAAATGGAAGTTAGGAATCAGGCCAGAATGCACCTATCAAACCAGTGAAAATAAATTAAAATGAAAAAATCCACTGTGGCTGGAATGTGTGCAAGCCTGGCTGAAACCTTGGGCAGCACAGCCTGGCAGCGCGGAATGAGGGCCACAGGGCTGTGCCTGTCCTGGGACACACCAGGCTCTCTCCCTTTGGGGAATCGGCCCCAAGGAAATCATTTAAAAGGCAAAAGTAATTCACATAAGCATATTCACGCAGGGCTATTTAGAAGAAAGGGGAGTTGGCGTCTGCCCAGACGTCCAGCAGATGGAGAAATGGTGACCAAACTCCAATGCATCAATGCAGCGGGTGCCCTGAGGCCATTGAAGTGACAGGTCTGAGGGCTCAGTCAATACCGGGAGACGTGTGTAGGAGATAAAGTCGTCCCTGAAAGCAGAACAGGCCACTGTTTACTGCTATGTAAAAACATATTGACAGGTATGGGCAGGAAATTTAGAATGAATGGTTGATGTTTGATGTCACTGGGTTCCTTTATTTTTTTTCCTATGAAGTTGTTTAAGTGAGTAACAATAACAATAACAACCCTGAAAGCAAAATCAATCTTGCAGCTTGAGAGCAGGTGGGGCCTTAGACCCCAGGACAGAGGGCAGGGGAGGGAAGGGCAGTATTTCTGGGGAGTCTACCACCACCAGACAGCACTCTGATCCCCTCCTCCAGCCCCCTAGCGTTTCCTGGGCACCACCCCACCCAGCAGTTGGGGGGGGGCTTATGGGTGCCGCAACCTGACTGCTTGAAACCTCTTACAGCTGCCTCTGCAGAGTTCCTCCAGCCCAGGCCTTGATCCCAACTCAGGAGGCAGGAGGAGAGTCTAAACCAGGGAGCCAGAGATGAGGGCCTGATTAGCTTTATGCTTCTCTTCAACCACTGACCTCAGGAGGACAGCCCTTAGGCCCCCAACACTCCCCAGGCCTGAGAGCCACTCCTCGCCCCCCCATCAGTGAAAACACACTGTCCCCTGCTGACTGTCAGCAGAAACCTAGGAGCCCCCTGACCTCTCCTTCCACACCCACGCCCAGTCCCCCAGCCAGCCCTCTCAGCTCAACCTTCAAAACTGATGCTGACTCTGACCCCTTCGCCGCCACCTCCATCTCCTTCCCGGAGTATTACAGCCTCCTGATGGGTCTACCCTGCTTCCTCCCTTGCCTGGTGTAGTCTGTTCTCCACAGGCAGCCAGAGGGATCCCTTTACAACACAAAGGCAGATCCATCCTCCTCTGCTCAAAACCTTACCACCGCTCCCAACTCAGAGTCAAAGCCAACGCTTTTTCAATAGCCTGCCACACCTGTCACCTGCTCCCATCCCCACCTTCCTTCTCTGCCCTTCTCTCCACTGTGGTCACCAGCTCTCTGTTCTTCAAGTAGGCCAAGCCCACATCTGCCTCAGGGCCTTTGCACTTGCAACTCCCTCTGCTAGACTGCTCTTCCCCACAGAGCTCACCCCAGCCCTTCAGCTCTCTTCGAGAGAGGCCTGATCACCTATCTATTCAAGACAGCGTGCCTTCCGCCCGCCCTCCATGGCTCTCAATCCTTCTCCCTGCTTTGTGTGTTCATCCTAACACTCTTCAACACCCAGCAGATGAAACTGTCACTTGTTCATTCTCTGTGTTCCTTTCGAAAGGTGAGCACTCCTGGGAGGGAAAGCATGTTATACCCCCAAAAGGGGCAAACAATCTTTTTTTTTTTAAAGAGTCAATTCGAGAAGCATAAAGTTTAGGAACATTTTCTTTAGTCTCAGGTATATTTATAAATCAAGAAATGCCATACTTGCATTAACTATTCTCATTATTTTTCTCTCCATCACTGAAGGGTTTCTCTCCTTTTTAGGCTAAAATTTCAGAAACCATAAGTGGTATGCACCGCAGGATCTGATTATAATGCTGAGACTCTGAGCAACTTGCAAATGACTTGAAACCCAGCAGGTTGGGGAGAAAAGTGAAGTACTTGGGCATAGGGGAGGCCAGCTGGACCAGAGTTCAATCACAGCCGGGCACACAAAAGTCACTGCCATTAGGAGCCCCCTCGGCGCTGGGGATGGGGAAGGAGGGACTGCCCCTTAGGAGGAACGTGAGGTCTGGAATGGGCAGTGGCAGGGGTGGCAGCAAAGGGCTAGGTGCAAACACACCTGTCTCCCCACCTACAAAGTAGCTCGAAGGGAAAAGGTTCCTGCTCTAACTTCCCCAAGAGGAGAGTGGGGGAGGGCTGGAATGCTCCACCCTGTCTCCAGGGCCAGGCACTGGGCGAAGAGTGGCTTTCCAGGAGCTCCCCATTCTCTCTTCACCACAGGCCCCAGAGGAAGGTGCTATTATTATCACCATCGTGTGCACAGGGAAACTGAGGCACGGGGCATCATTTCCCAAGATCACATAGCCAGTGCGTGGCGAAGGCAGGACTTGAACCCAGATCTGTTCAGAAGCCTCTATTCCTATCCTTCAGGCCACACGGCCTGCTACACTCCCACCTGCGCCAGAGCCATGATTCTTCATGGACCGGGATATATTTAGTTACTTGCTTCTGAAATTAGACCCTGGTGGTGTCATGGAGCCTGGCAAGTCATGTGCAGCCGCGGATCTCAGAGCTGCTAGTCACTGACACAGTGTGAACTTCTCCACTTACTCTCCTCCCTGGGGGCGATGACAAATGAGGGAAGGAAGCGGGGAGGCCTGCAGGACCACTTGGCTGACCCTTCCCAGAATCCTCCTCTGTGGTTGCCATGGTGCCACCTCTGCAAAGGCCTGGGCCCTGGTGAGGAGGGGAGAGTGAGGTGGGGCCAAAGGCGGTGACCCAGAAGGAAAACAGCTAGCCTGTTTCTAGGGTTCCTCTGGGAAAAGGGGGCTGCAGAGCCATCAGACCTAAGACCCTCGTCAGGCCACCCTCGGTGGAAGAAAGAAGGGATCCTCAGGAGGAAGGAAAGACTGAGCGGAATGGGTGAGGAGGTGACAGAAGGTTGTGGAAGGGTGGTGGGAGCTTCAGCGAGGAGACTGCGGCGCACGAGGAAGACCGGCCGCTGCGAGGACTGGGCACTTGGCAGCACTATCCCAGCGCCCAGCAAGCAGTAGGTACTTCATAAATGTCAGCTCAAAAGGGATGTCCTGGTTAGGGTACTAGTGAGCCCCGATTTGCTCAGACCAGGAACAAAGCATGAGCACTGCTTGCTGCCCCTATGGTGAGGGGTTCTCGGAGAGGGGCTCCCACCCTGCACAGAAGCCTTTCCTGGGTGCCGTCCCCTCTGAGCCTGAGCAACTCTGTTCCTGAAAGGCTGGCTGGGGAGGGCGTCAGGAGAATAGGCCCCTTGCCACTCAGCCCAGCTGGGGCCACTGTGCCCATGCGCTCAGCCCAGCCCCCACCCTGGCACAGGCAGAGCGGGTGAGCGCACGCCTGGCACAGTCCCCAGTGCCTGGGAGAGAGGCTCCAAGTGGGCGGCTTTGTATTTTGTGAAAACCAAATCCACAACTGATCTTTCCAGCCAAGCAGGGCCTGCTGGGAAGGCTAGAGGGCCTCTCTTCCCGTCCCCCTGCTGGGGCCCACCCTCCCCCAGGAACCATGGGGAGCACCAGCTGCCACCCTGGCTGGCACGGACCGACGGGATGGGCCTAGGCCCAGCTTCGAGTGCCAGGGTTCGCCCCCTCCCCACCCTGACCCCCTTCCTGCCTGAAATAAATTGGAATACAAATCAGAGGGAACCGCTTTCCTCTGTTTGAACAAATTGCTATGGATTCCTCCCTGTCTCAGGTCAGGGCTCACAATGGGGGATATTTTCACTCGCCGACTGCTAATAGACTTAGGAGAAGCTGCTGGATCGATGGAGGTCTGGAAAATTCGCCCGGAGCTCCAGGCCAGCCTTAGCCTGTCCCTGCCCCCACTTCAGGACTCCTCGGAGGGACGAAGGCAACCATAACCCATGCTGCACATAAACTCCAGCTGACACCTGTCCCACCTCCTGACCGCAACCAAGGCAAGGCATCCGGGAAAGGCAACAGGACAAAGGTGGGCCCAGAGAAGCCCCCAAAGAGGTCTGCAGTCCCCCATAGTCAAGCGTGGCCCCCTGACCATATCTCCATGTTCTTGTGTGCAACATTAGCATGCATATACACACCTTCAGCACATGCATGCCCATATATATTTACATGTGCACAAAACAACAGATAAGGTGTACATGTACAAGGTAGAGAGAACATGGGGAATGTATTTCAGCTCCTGTCAGGTACCCAGTGAGAGCAGTTTACTTAATGCCAATGTTTCCACACATGCACATACACACACACACACACACACACACACACACACACACTCCCCTCAGTAAATTAGAGCCCAGGTCTGGCTTGGAGACATGTGGGAGAGAGGGTTTGGTCACTGGCAGGCAGAGCTTGGTGTGACGCTTCACCTCTGGCTACAGGTTTCTGCCTCTAAAAACTGAGCATTTAGGGCCAGGTGACCTCTAAGTCCCTCACATCTGACCTTTTCAAATTCCCAGCCGGGCTGCGGCTGCGTGGCCTGAGGACTTTCCTCACCCTCTCGGCCTCAGGTTTCTCTTCTGATAAGTGATGAGATTTGTCCTAAGATCTCTCCTGGCTTTGTCACCCTGCAAGCCTGTGATTCTCGATCATCCCTTTGTCTTGTTCTCTGCTGTATCCTTAGCACCCAGAACAGTGTCAGGCACACAGAGAGTGCTCAAGAAAAAAATGATTGATTGATTAATTAATGAATTACTCTCAGGTAGTGAAGAGACTGAGATGGAGGTGCCACTCTGATCGGGATCATAAGACCCAGGGGCATTCAGGGGTGCAGACTAGCCAGGTCATTACCCACAGGAGGTTTCTTTCCTACAGAGGGAAGTGGACAGAATGCAATTGACCTTATTACCCACACAGATTCCTGCCTGCAGAGGGAAGGGGCAATCTTCTAGTTTCAGAAATTGTCTCCACCTCAGTTTTTAATTCAGCTGGTGGGGAGCTAATGATCATGCCCCATGGCAATGCCCAAAGGACCCCGGAGACTCTGGGTTTGTCCTCAGTGACCCCCAAACCCTGCCCTCCCCAGGTGTGAGGCCCCTCGATCCTTCAGGAAGAACCTGGATTCTACCCGGAAGGTCTCGGGAAAATTGACGGGTTGGAGCTCTAGTCACACAATCCAAGGAAGTAAATGAGGAGCTCACAGGTCTGCTGGCAGCAGGAGAGAGTTTTCCGCCTGGAATCAGGGCTTATACATGCAGCCCAGAAGACAAGACCTACGAACAAAGCTCAGCAAAGCAAGCTGGTTCTGAAAAGCAAGACGGAGGCTTACAGGATGTAGTCCAGGCTGCCGGTGCCCCTTCTGGCCACTGCCATGCACAGCGCCAGCACCTGAGACTAGAGTCACACTGCCTGTGTGTGCTGTGGGCTGTGAGCACCAGGAATGAACACCCCAGGCGCAGCCTGCAACCGGAGACAGATGGGAGTTGGTGTATACCTGCCCCAGCTCCCTCACCATGATGGGTGAACTCTGAAGTGTGTGTTTTACAGTGTCCCAGAGGTCCCCAGTAAGACATGGTGGTGACTTGCTTGACAAAGCACCTTTTCTTGGTCCCCTTTGCTTTCCTGTCTCATGTCCCCATTCCCCTACCTGAGCTTCCCGTGCTCACCTCCCAAATAAACTACCTGTACTCAGCCCCTTACCTCTCGGCCTGCTTCTGGGGAGCCCAAACGGAGACGGCGAGCCCAAGCCGATTCAGATCATCTGTCCCCTATAAATCTCTCACATGCTCACAACCTCTTTTTGTCCCACTACCCCCCACACACACACATAACATACCCTACCACACTCCTCTGCCTCCACCTGTCACTTGTCTAGAAACCTCCTTCCTGGATTCCAATGACTCGAGATCCAACTCCTCTGATTACCCAGCTGAGCCACTGGGACAGGCTTCAGGGCTGCGGGGTAGTCCCTACTGGAAACAGGGCCGTGTCCCTGCTGGCTAACTTGTTGGTACCCCTAACGTGGACCATAGGCAGTGCAACAGAGACAAACAGCAATCTCCAGGGCGTAGTGCCAAGCTAGTTGCCTCCTCCACCCACACGGGGGGCCTCTCAGGGCCTCCCCAACATTTCATTAAGCACTTCTAACATCTAATCATGATTCCTGGACCCAGAAGGAGCCCCAGATCCTGTAGTCCAAATGTACCGAGGCCTGGGAATAAGCAGGGGTAAGGGGAGGATTATAGAGATGTGGTCATAAAAAGAGCTGTAAGTACCATGTACAAGTGCCCTGGCTTCTCCCGAGCCTATAAGGTTATATAAGAGAATGAGAAAGATCCAGCTAAAGAGTCTTGACATGGCTTTTAATTTCAACCTTAGTTCCTAATTGCTGTGTGATCTTGACAAGCCACTGACCTTCTCTGGTCAGCCGCTTCCTGCACTAAATCTCAAAGATCTGCTTCTGGGTCACTTAAGGCCACTGGACAACAGCTGAGCTCATTCTTTGCCACACCCTCGGGCCCCCTCTCATGGCCTCCCTGTGTCTACCCTGCTGCCTTATTCCAGAAAGAAGAGTACAGCCAGGCCTTACCTCAGCACAGAACTTCAGCTTGCCTTGTGGGCTTATGTCTTGTTGGAAGGTAAACTGACCTCCCCAAGGTCAGTTGTACCAGAACACCAGAACCACACCTGGGTAGATGAGGCCACCATAATCTAGCTCCCTCCCCACCTCCTCCCTCCTGGTGTCCCTCTTTGAGGTGGGAAAAAGTGCCCCATTAAAACTTTCTCAAGAATCACATAGGGAAGGTCTTGGGGCCAAGGAGATTTTCAAGTTCAGCTCAGAAGCTTCAGCTCCTGAATCTTTCTGAGAAGAGATTATGTTACAGCAACTTAAATTAAAGTCAGACAATGAGAAGAACTTCCCAACAACAAAGGACCAGAGACACTGAGAGGCAGGAAGATGAGTTAGATCACCTCTACAGTACTCTCTGGTCCATGGCTTCAGGCATAGCCCTTCAGTTTCTGTTCCCCCAAATCAGGAGGGTCCACAGAGCTCTCTTTCGGCTGGGACTGAAATGAGCCACTTGCCAGAGCAGAGAGGTATCAACCGGCAGAAATCCACCACCTCAGGAAGTATGAAAGATGCATGGGGTGTGGAGGGGGAAGGACAGCACTGGCAGACAGAAACCTGGGACCCTCACATGAATATTTGAGTGACCCCAAGCAAGTCTCTCCCCTGCTCTGGGTCTTAGTCTGCTATAAAGTTCCTTCTGAGCATCCTCAGAGCAGCCAGAGTCCCCCACCCCACCCCACCCCGCTCCAGCTGGGGTGGCAGGGTGGGGGAGAAGAGCAGTTTTCACACCCACCTAAATCTTCTCTCGTTTCAAGAAACACCAACTGACCCTGAGGCGGGGATATGTGGTAAAGACTGAACATCACCTACCCGATATCCATTCTCCCCTCCTTTCTAAGTAAACCCTGCTATTCTCTTGGGTGAGAATATGCCCATCCAAAAGGCTGTATTTCTCAGCCTCCCTTGCAGCTAAGAATAGCCCATGAGATACAGGCAGAAGTCATTGGGAGGGGGTTTCTGGAAAAGCTCTTTAAAGGAAACTGACTCCACTGGTAGGTCCGCTCTTTTAAATGTCCCTCTCTCCTTCCTACATGGAACGTGTCATGATGGCTAGCCAAATGCTCTAAGGCAGGGTTCCCAAACTTTGCTGCACACTAGAATCACCTGGAGAAACTTTTTAAAAAAATGCTAATGCCTCTTTCCCACTCCCAGATATTCTAATTGGTGAGAGGTATGACCCAGGCCTTGGGATTTTTCACACTCCCTAGTTGGAAGTGAAGTTTGAGAACCACCTCTGTAAGGACAGCCGAGTAACAGGCTGAAAGGAGCCTGGATCTCTAGTGACCAAGGAGCCACCGAGCAGCCGCGGTCAGCCTGCCTCTAGACTCAGAACATCAACTTGGATTTGTTGGAGGCTCTCTTGTCAGGTCTTGTTTCTAGCAACAAAAAGAGATTCCTAACTCCACCGTCCATCCCAGCCAGGGAACCAAACCCGGCCCTTCCTGCCCTGAGGAGCCTCAGAGCAGCAGCCAGGCACTAGACTTGGCACTAGGCAGGCTTGAGTTCAAATCCTGACTCCACTACCTGCCAACTGTAGGGCCTTTCACAAGCCCCTCCAGCGTCTCCACCGGGAACGCGGGGGCCTTGGGAAAGGCTGCACTCCGCTCCACCGCGAGCTCCTCGCGCAGGCGCCCTCCGCCTCAGCCCGGCACCCACCGCCCTGCCAGACGCTTAGCAGGCACGCGTGGACTGTGGCTGGTTTACATTGAATTGCTACAATGTGCTCCAGTTCTGACACTGTCGTTTATTTAAAACCTAACAGGGAAGAGAATAAATAAACGGGCACTTTTCTAAAAGGTAACAGAACTTGCCTATTGCCAATCAATGAAAGCAGCATTTCTGGGGCAGCTCGTTCAGTCTCTCCAGGTTCGGGACTGGAAAGCCCCTGGACAGAAGCAGGGAGAGGGGCCAGTCTCCCAAGCTCCTGACCTGGACTCTCCAGTTAGCACTATTAACATGGAAAGTCTCCCTGTTCGTAATTTAAAAAACAATAAGTGTGTGTGTGTGTGTTTTAAAGACACCAGGGTCCACATGGGCTTGATTGAAACAAAGCCTGGGCAGTGACCTGGAAAACCCAGAAATGACCTCAGAAAGCCTGAGGGAAGAAGACATCTGTTTGGGCCTGACTCATCCCGCTGCACTGTCTACACCAGCTGCGCCTGAGAATCAACCAGAGACCTCAGCTGCCTGGAAACCACCTGCAGAGCTTCTGATTCAGGAGGTCGGGGCGCAGCCAGGCATCTGCTGTCGAAAAGGCTCCCCAGGTGGTTCTGACAGGCCACCGGGGTTGAGAAGCACTTCTTTACACAGCTTCCCATCCTCCAGCTAATCAAAGTCTATCTTGGCTGAGTTTCTGGGACTGGAAAGGAACCTGAGGTGGAATCTCCAAAGCCAGCTCAGCAGCACCCTCATGCCTGCCAAGCACCACCACCATCCCACCACCCCCGTCAACTGAGGCCATCCACCCCTGCAGCCCCAGCTCCCCATGGGCCAACAGCAGGGAGCTAGGCCTCTCGTGGGAACTGCCATGGGCCCTCCCTGGCCTGCCATGTCTCTCAAAAGCGCAGCCTGCACCTCCAGCTTCCACATGCCACCCACGCCCGGGGCTCCCTACCATCTGCCCGCCACCCGCTCTGCTCTTGTGAGACAGAGTCCCCACAGTTTGCCTGAGAGTTTGCAAAGTGCTATCACTTGGACGTCTCTCTAACTCCAAGAGGTGGGTGTGCCCGAACCAGCCTTCCAGATAGGGAAACTGAGGCTCAGTGAGGGAAGGCTACTGGTCCAGGGTCTCTCAGAGGCGCCAGCTGCCCACCTGGCCCTCCAACCCAAGTCTGCCCATTTGCATCCAGTCCTCCTTCCTGTATGCCCTTGCCATTTAAAGACTGATCCACAGGTCCGCAGCACTGGCATCGCCCCAGAAATCCTTAGAAATGCAGCATCCCAGCCTAGCCCAGGCCCACTGGACCAGGATCTGCAAACCCCCAGGCACTCCCGCTGGGCCTTCGGGAGCTACTCTGGGCTGCAGCTGCTGCCCTGCCACCTCCCAGTCCCCTGCCGGCCTTTCCGCTGTCTCCTCCCCCACCTCAGATGCCCTTCCTCCCTTGGACTCTGTCCTTTCTCCTAGCTTTCCAGCCCCAGTCTTCTCCTACCTCCCTGATGCCACCTGCTCTGTCTCCTCTTCCTCCTCCCACCCCAGGGTGCTGGTCTCAGCCCCTCTCCTCTCTCGCTCCGCTCTCTCTTCCCTGGCAATCTGATTCCACCTCCTGGTTTCAGCCCACAGCGGTTCTGTGCGCACAAACCCAGATGTGCAAATCTACTTCTTCAGAGCGGATCTTGTCCTGAGCACCAACACTCACGCCCACCAGCCCCGTCGACATGTCTCCCAGACATCCCACACCAGCAGCTCAGGAAATCCAAGGCTGCACTGGCATTGTCATGAAAATAAAACTACTGAGGCCTTGCTTAGCGCCAGGCACAGTGCTCAGGCTTCCTGGCGCTGTCTCACGGCATGCTCACCAAAACGCATGCCACGGCACGACGGCCTCCGCCACCAGGGGAGAACCCATGCCTCAGAAAGCAGATGAAACTTGAGCTGGTGCGGGCAGACTTGGGGTTCAGACCCGGCTTTCTCACCAGAAGTCCAGGCTCTGAACCACGTCACTGCACTGCCTAAAACCCATCTGTTTTCCTGTGCCCTTTGCTGTGCCCTTTGCTCTACCTTGATGCCATGGTGTGCCAAGCCTCCCAGTGCCTCAGGGCCATTTTCAGCTCCTAGCCCTTGCCTGAGCTCTTCCTGAAGCACATTTAGGACCTAATGATTGTACAGTCTCATTTCTTGCCTTTTGCACGAGTCTCTAACTGGCTTCCTTCCCCTACACCCAACCTCCTACAGTCTATTTTCTACACGGCAGCTGGAGGGATTCTATTCAAAAGGTGTCAGTTCATGTCCCTCCTCTGCTTAAAACCCTCCCAAAGCTCCTCAATTCACTCAGAATAAACACCAAAATCCTTACATAGTTCTTACATGGCCTTCAACAATCTGGCCCCACTAACTCTCCAACCCCACACCCTATTTCCCTCCCCATGGCTCACTCCCTCCAACCATACTGACTCCTCCTTGTGCGTAAACAAGCCAGGCATGCTTCCACCCCAGGGCCTTTGCATTGGCTATTCTCCTGCTTAGAATCACTTTCTGCAGATATCCACTAGGCTTTCTTTCTCTTTCCTGGGCAGCTTCAGGTCTCTGTTCTTGTGGCACCTACTCAAGGAGTGCCTCCCACCCCAACCACTGTATGTGAACTTGAACCACAGTCCAGCACTCCTTGTCCCATGGGTGCTTTACCCCTTTCCCCAGAACTCAGGATATATTATAGACTTATTCATTGACTTATTTATGGCCTGTCTCCCCTCAATTTGAATGTAAATCTAGGAGAGCAAGAGCTTGTTTCTCTCCAAATATCTCAAGTGCTCCATATAGAGCCTTCACTCAATGTTTGTAGAATGACTGCAGTCCTTGTATCCAGTCCCTCCTGTCCACTCTCACTAAAACTTCCCTGGAGAACTGCAAGGCCTCCTGACCAGCCTCCCTTCTCCTGACCCTGGCCTCCTCAGCACACCGCCACATGGCTCCCCAGCCTAAAATTCAGCTCACAGCAACCCACTTCCCTGCTCAAGGCCCTTCCAGCAGCTTCTCCCAAACCCAGGATTCCAGCCCACTCCCCCAAGCACAGGCCTTGCCATCAACAGAGCTGGGTTTAAGCCCAGCTCTGCCCCTTAGACGAGGAACTTCATCTTTCTGAGCCCTCGGTTTCCTCATCAGTAAAACGGGCTGTGAATGACTCTCTCGGGCTGTGGTGAGGATGAACGAAGACGCACACCACGCGATGTGGGCCTCGCAGTCAACATTAGCAATTTTTATTACGATGCCTTTACTGCTCCAGCTCTGACTGCCCCAGTTCCCTTTCAACCCATACTCCAGCCCAGCAGAGTGGCATTATTCCACACACACCCAGGGTCTTCATCCTGCGTGCCTTTGCCTTTTCCTGGGATGCCCTTCTCAGTCCTTTCTCTCTTTGTCAAGGACAGTTCAAGTGGTTCCTCCTCCACAAGGCCTTGGAAGTAATTTCCTTCCCCTTCAAATTCCCACAGCCCTTTATCCGCCCTTGCCTCGTGGTATTTATCAAGATCTCCCAGGAACCACCATCTTGTACGTGTTTCCCTCCCCTTTCCTTGAGGGCAGAACCTCCATCTCATTCATCTCAGCGGCCCTGTCAGTTCTCAGAACGGAGTCTGCCCAAGGGAGGTGGTAGGGAAATATTTAATGAACGGTGAGGGGTACACCATATTGCTTTCCTGCCTCCAAATCAGAAGATCCACTGAGACTGATCCTCAGAGCCACTTCTTACCAGCTGTGTGACCTTGAGCAGGTGACTTAAACTCTTGTTCAGAACCTCAGTTTCTTCATCAGTTAAATGGGGGCAATAGGACCTGCTATGCTGACCTCTCAGAATGTTATGGGAATCAAGGGAGGGAGAGGCATGGAAATGCTTGGGAAGACATGTGACACTTACACGCCTGTCCGGATTGTTACAACCAATGATTCTCCCTGAAAAGTTTGTTCCTCTTTGCACAAAAGGATGCTTGAAAGAACCATCACTAAAAGCATGGCAGGATGTCAAGTGAGTTTTACTTTCTTCCTTATATTTGTATGTATTCCCTCATTGTTTTTGCAAAGAGCACATGTTACTCATAGACCTGGGAAAGGGAGATTTCATTGTTGAAAAAAACAAAAGGGTTCACTTCTTTGAGTTAGGCATTGCTCTTCCCTCTGTATCAGCATTTAAATGCAACGGGGACCCTTTAGTAGCTTGTACCTGCCATCAGCAGATGCATGCCTAGGTCTTCTGATGAGGGGAAGATGCAGGAGAGGGGCTGCACCCCAGGTTCACAAAGGGCAGCACTGCAGGGTCCGAGCCCCTGCTCTGCACACAGCCCCACCTGGACATGAGCCCATGGAGCTGAGCCTCCCCCTCATAGGGCTCTCCTCTGGCCTAGAAGGTAAGAAGTGTGGCTTTGGCCACACTGGGAGGAAAAACAGGGGAGCCGGAGGGGGGCATGGAACTTCAGGCCTAAGGAGCCCCCTTGGGCCGCAGGCTAAAGAATTAGAATAAGTGTCATCCCTCTGGAGTCTTGAGGCCAAGGAAGCCTAGGAAAAGCATTAAGCAATGTGGCGGCCAAGCCCGCCCCCTGGAGTGGCCACATCTGGAGTGGCTGTGCCAGGTGCACAGGGCAGGGTCCCCAGGCACACACCCCTGAAGCAATCAGGCTGTGTCCAGAGGCAGGTAGGGGCAGGGCAGGGCTCTTCCAGGACTGAGAGGCCCAAGATCCCATCTCTAGGTTCCCTGTCTTTGCTGGGTGGGGTATTTCCTGGCCCAAGCTCCCTGAGCCCAGCCACAAGGAGAGGCAAGGCTGAAGGGGGGGGGCAGAATTGGGGGCAGAGGAGGGAGAATGTGAAGTATAGAGGAGGGTGCACCACACTCCTGCCTCTGCCTCGCTCCTCCCAGGCCTGCCTGTGCCTCCTGGGCAGCCAGAGAAATCACGGCTGCTACCACTGCCCAGATTTCCACTCCCACACCCAGGTATTGATTTCCTGCATCATTCATTTGCTGGCCTTGGCTGCTGTGATTAGCTCCCTCCATTCTCCCTATGGAGCCCCCCGCCCATCCCTCCATGTTCCAGCAAAGCAGAGCTAATACCAGGCTTTAAATGAGGCTTTGCCACCCGGCCCCAGCAGCTCACAGCCAAGCCCCGCCAATTACAAGTAGGCCCTTAGCATGTCCACAGCCCGACCCCTCAAGGGTGCTTTCCTGACTAATATAATCCTCTCTAACCACCCCACCACCCGTCGGGACCCCCTCCCCCCGCCAGGAAGCACAGATTCGTAGGATGAGACATGCAGATCTAGACTCTAGGGGGGCTCGTTGGTCTGACTCCAGAACTGGGGAGCCCTCAGGCAGGTCAGGAGCCAACATCAGTGAGGGGGTACAGACGATGCTGACAAAGCAAACAAACAGCCTGGATATGGGGACACAAGTCCCTCCCTGCCCCTCACCCAGTTTCTGTAACTGAGAAGGAGGGGCCGTTGGAGGCATGGACCTTCTTGAGGACACTTGGAAAACTCTAAGCTTTCTGTTAGCCCTGAGGGGACCACAGTTTTCCGACACGATGCTCTCTCCAAGGGAAGAGTCCGATCTGGACAGGCAGTTTCAGTAACGGGGTGGAAACTAGTGAAACCCCAGGTGTGCCCATGTCTCGATCAACACCCAGAATACGGCGCTGGGAGACATGCTTCCTGAAATTCCTTCTCTGTACCCTTTAGAGGAGGGAAAAAAACTGACTTGGTGATAATTCTGTAAGCTATGTTGCTCTTGTCAAATTATTCAACATCTGTCTTCATGTTCCCACAAAAATTAGCATAGGATAGTAGTTTCTGATGACACCTTTGGTGAAATATTTTGACTTCCACCAGTAAGTTGCAAACAACCTGTCTTAAGGATAATGTCAATTCCTACTCCTGCATATTAAATAATCCAGAGGTTTGCTGTGTTTCTGTAAGGGAGAGGAATCCCTTCAACCTGCCCCTGCCTGGAAGTCCGCCTGCTCAGAGAGGAGACAGGAAGCCAGGAGAGGCGGTTTCTGATGCTCTCCTCACGAAGGATACTCCTTCTTCGCTTAGCTGCTGCCTTTGCCCAGAACTAGGCCTCGAGGGCCAGCCCACCACCAGCACCCTAGCCTGCCAGAAAGTGGCTTGCAGGGTCCACCCTGGAGCACAACAAACTGGGCCAGGAGATTAGGAGGCTGAAAGGAAAGAGGGAACCAACTCCAAATGGACCATCTGGTCTAGTACTCGGCTGCCGTAGCATCTGTGCCCCAAAGAAGAGTGAAGCCACCTGGCCAGACTGAGAGCGCTTCCCCAGTCCTACTGCAGACCGCGCAGCTCCGAGCTGGCAAGAGGACCCTCCGAGGGAAGCCAGGCACAGGGCTCTGGGGCCCTTGCCTCCTACCAGCCTCAGCAGGACTCAGCTCAGGTCAGATTCCGGCGGGTTTGCCCTCTGCATCCTGTTCTTCCTCCCTCTTCACTCAGGCTTCTCTGTTTGCTCATTTGCCCTCTCCCTCTGCCACACAGGCCTGGGGGCAGGCAGAAGGGGCTGGGGTTCGCTCCCTGGGCTCACTTCTTTTTTTGTGTCTTCAGTAAAAACTGCCTCCCTCCTCACTGCCAGGGCAGCACTGGGCTTCCAGCCGACTCTTCTCTTCCCTGCAGTCCCCTACAGCAGCCAGCCTAAGAGTCTGTGACACCCTAACTAGAGACCCTCAACAAATGCCCAGCTACCCCGCCGCAAACCATCTTGATCAGACTTCTTGGAAAGAAAAAATTTCAAGAAGCATTTCCTCAAACTCCCTAAACCACAGTCTTTCTTTTTTTTTCTTTTCTTTTCTTTTTGTTAATCATCGATTTTTAGAGAGTGGGATGAGGGAGAGAGAGAGAGAGAAAAAAGAGAGAGAGAGAGAGAAACATTGATGTGAGAGAGACACATCATTGGTTGCCTCCCACACCCACCCCAACCAGGGCCTGGGATCAAACCTGCAACCCAGGTAAATGCCCTAGACCAGGAATCAAACCTGTGACCCTTTGATGCACCAGTTGACACTTTAACCACTAAGCAACATGGTCCAGGGCAATGGCCCTTCATTCTTGCAACAAATGTTTGCTGAGCTCCTGCTGTATGCCAGGCAATGCTGGATGCTGGCAGACAGTGATGGACACGAGTGACCTATACTCTCTACTCTTTCTCAAGCTGCTTTATCTTCTTTGGGCATAGACAGAAAGTAGGGGAGGAAGCAGAAAACTAGCTCTCTCTACTACTTCTTACCCTAGACCCAGCCCTACAATAGTTCTCTCTTCTGCTGTACTTGGGCAAAGTTTCTAGCATCACAAGGAACTCAGTAGTCTCTGCTACCCTCCTCATACTAGATCTTCCTTTCTCTCCATCCACCTTCATAGAGACTTTCCACCCAGCATTTCCCCTGAGGCCGCAGTCTTCCCTGGAGCCACATTCTCAAAGCTCAGGTAAAAAGAATGTCAACCAAAAGTGCAGGGTTGGCCCCAATGCACACAACCCACTTGACTCACTGAGTGAGACCAGTTTGGACCCAGGCAATGAGGGAGGGCAGAAAACACCAAGAAAAGGGGGCAGATCAGCCAATGACTAAATACTGACCCCAAAGTACTCTCAAATCATGGTCTGCGGAGACCACTCCACACCCTCAGTGCTGGGGTTTCCAGGCTAGATTCAGAGGAGCTTTCTCAAGATGTGCCCATGCAGCCCTGGAGAAGGTTAGAGAAGGTGGAGGGAATAGAGGAGAGTGAAGACCAGGACATGAGCTTGCCAGATCTGTCCAAGGGCACTTAGAGGGAGGACGGCAGCAAACAGGAGGGCTCTCAGTCATTCTCCAGAGCCCCTGGGGTGTGGTGAGAAAGAGGTAAAGGCTTCTTTAGGCTACCTCTTAAGGAGACAGTGAGGCTGTGGGGAAAACGTAGGGAGAAAGAAGAAAGAATACCCTTCACACACATCCCTGGTGTCTTCTCCTGTCCTGGGGAAGCTGAAACCTCTAGGACCCACTCAGTGGCCTCCTCCCCATATCTCAGCCTCCCCCAGTCCCTGCTACATTATTCCTCCTTCTTTCCTTTTCTGGCCTATATAAAGGACTAGGCAGTAAGAGACACACAAACTAATTAAGAAGCAGAGTTTGGCCAGATGCCTAGGCCAGCCTCCTCAGGGAATTAAGCCCAAGCAAGTCACCTCCCAGAAACCCCTCACGGTACCCCTCCCTCTTGTCAGGCACCCCTCCCTCTTGTCAGGCTGATAGCCAAGTGTGGGGAGGGACAAAGCCTCCGACTCCCACCAATAGAACAGGTCAAACTCTCCCCTCATCTAAAGGCGAGTAACTAGGCCCTCAACCTCAGTAAGAAAGAGAATCCCACTCCAGCTACACATCATTAAAAAGTGGCCTACACAGACCGCCCTGCAGTCAGGAGAAAGCAAAGTAAGGGCCACTGGCCCAGAGACTGACTTTTTGTGCTGTGGGGTCAGGGCATTTCAAGCTACTAGAATTCGAAGGAGGGTCCCTGAGAGGGAAAATGCTTACTTTCCGGACCTTTCCCCAGGCAAACCCACTGGAGAGATGAGAGAAGGGGTGACTGGAGTCCCCTTGGCGCCCAAGAGCGAGGTGTGGGGACGCCGGGGCAAAGCTGCCGGGCTGGAGGCAGAGTATGGATACGTACCGGGTGGTGCGTGCTGTTTGTGTTTTCTGGGGATGGTGGCTGAGTGTGTGTGTGTGTGTGTGTGTGTGTGTGTGTGTGTACATGTGAGCGCGCGCGCACACACACAGGGAAAAGGAAGGTGGGGCTGGGGTTTTGTAGCTGGGAACCCGTGACAGGAAGAACTGGCTAAAGAAAGGTCCGAAAAGGGATGCCAGGGTTTAAGACTCCGAATCCAGGGGATGTAGCTTCCCCTCCGGCTGTCAAGAAGCGAGTAAAGAAACCAAGCCTCCCAGAGATCGAGGAAGGCGAGCCCGCGGCTCCGCGGCGGTGCCGGCAGCCAGCTCTCCCGAAAGCCGCGTGCAACTCTGGGTCGCGCATCGCTCAGCTTCCACTCTGAAGGCCGAGCCGCGGTAGAACCAGGTTTCGATGCTAGTCGCTGCCCCAGCCCCTGGGTTGGGGTCTGTCGAAGTCTCCGGAGCCCACCGGTGCTCGCCAGGGGTCCGAGTCACTCCCACCCCTGACAGGGTCTGAGAAAGTGGGAACCTCCCCCTGGCATCAGCAGCTTCACGACAGACCCTACGACCCGCTTCTGTGCTCCGAAGCAGCTAGCTTGATCTTCTCGCCCCTGGAAAAGGGCGGGGACCCGGGCATCCACTCCAGAGTGCGAGCCTGGGTCCCCACCAACCCCGGCAGCGCGCACTTTGCGCCTCTTGCAAAGTTTCCGCTCGGTGCTAAGCCAGCGTGCAGCGGGACACGGGCTCTTACCGTAGACTCCTTGTCCTCGGCAGTGAAAGGGGATCAGCGCCAGAAGTAGAAGGCAGGTCACCTCCATCTTCACGGCCGGTGCTTCATCCCCGCGAGGCGGCGCAGCCCGAGAGGCGGCGGGGGGCGCATCCGCCGGGGCCCCGCGTTGCCCCCTGTGTCTCCCCTTCCTCCGAGAGGTGACGGAGGGGGCGGCCGCGGCGACGGAGACCGGGGGACTGAGGAGGCGGCGGCGGTAGTGGCGGCGGCGGCGACCAGGGTTTCTCCTCCGGCGGGGCCGCTGCCCGGGTAAGGACGCAGGGGGCGCTGGCCCGGCCCCGGGTGCCTCCGCGCGCCCCACGCAGCAGCCAGCGCCCCGGCCCGAGGATCCCGGCCGCCAAGTCTCCCCGGGTCCCCAGGGCTCTCCTCTCGGGGTCCTGGGCGCCAGGGACCCTCTGCGTCGGAGGCGGCTCTTCGATCCAACAGGCCAAGGGCGACTGATAAACTTGTCGTTTCTCCGCCCAGGGGACGCCCCTCCGCTGAGCGGGGGCAGGGAGGCCCGGGCTCCGCACCCGTTAGTCGGCTGTCTCCAGTCCTGCGGTGGGTGCTGAAGGCTCAAGGGCCCGACCCAAGGGGGCCGGGCTGGGCGCCCTCCCGGAGGCGAGGAGCCCCGGCCCTGGCCTTCCTGATCGGGGAAGCAGCGTGGACTGGGCTCGGCCAAGGGGAGAGAGCCACGGGGCCCCGGTCCGCGAAGTTAGCTAAGCCACGGAGGAACCCCGGGAGGAATCGCGCCCAGGCGCCCCGCGGGAATCAGGAAAGCAATTCCAGTAAAGGGAGACCCCAGGAAGCGGGGAAAGGAGGAAAGTTTGAATCGTTTGAAAAATATTCGCGCTCTCGCCGAGGCCTGGGCTGCAGCGCGGGCGCCGCTCGCCGCCTCCGCTCGCCGAGCTCAGCTCCTGCGGTCTGGCCGCGGCGGCGAAGCTCCCAGACTCGGTGCTCTCAGGAGAAGGGGGCTGCGCCGCGCCCCAAGTTGATTCTCCCTGCCCCCGCCCGGCGGCCTCAGCCGGCCGGGGCCCCGAGCGGGCGGGGCTGGGCCAGGCTCCCGGGCGCGGCGACCGCTGGGCTCCGGGCCGCGGGAGCGCTCCGCTCGGTCCGCAACTTGGGCTTCACTGTGCTGCTTTTCCCCCCTTCGGAGCTTTTCATTCCACACTCCCCCCGCCTCCCTCCCTCCCTCCCTCCCTTTCCCCCTTCCTCCTCCCTCCTCCTCGCGTCTCCGCGTTCGGTCTCTCGCTCTCCCACCCTTTGTCGCTCGCTCTCCTGTTTGATTCCCCTCCAGTTTAAAAAAAAGGGAGCCAATTAAAGGCAGCCCAGCTCGCCCGGTCCAGCCTCTGTCCAATTTCCTCGCCTCCCCCAGGACCAATTAGAGAAAACAAAACAGGGCTGGGAGAAGCAGACTGCCTCTCTCTCTCTCTCTCTCTCTCTCTCTCTCTCTCTCTCTCTCTCTCAATCTCTGCCCCTCCTCCATCTCTCCCTCTCTCCGCTCCCCCTCCACCCCCCGGCAGGAAAATGTCAGAAAGCAGAAATGGATCCATCTATCCCGAGGACAGTGGCGGAGAGACGTGGGTTTCGGCGCGGGCTCGGTAGAGGCGCGCTCGCACACTCGGTCTCTGCCCGCCCTTGCAAACCCAGACCGGCTGCCCGAGCCGGGTGCACCGATCCCAGTGCGCTCGCAGGGCAAGAACGGCCGCTCGCCCCGGGGACCCAAGCCTGCGGGGCACTGCACACTTTGTAAATGTTTTGCACTTTTGGGAGCAAGACTGAAGCGGGGGTCGAAGGGAAAGGCCCGGGAGCCCGCGGTTGTCGGGGTCCTGCAGGCGCGCGAGCAGGCTTCCCGCTGTCGGTCTGCAGGGCTGTGTGCGCGTTGCCGGAGTCCCTCCGCCCCCGGCCGAGCCCCCGCCTCTTCCCAGGCCACCTCAGCCTCTCTCCGCGTAGGGCGTGGGGCCGCCGGGTGAGCCCACCGATGAGAAGGAGCGCTTAGAGCTCCTGCCCTTGCCTCGGCCCACAGGTTGCCAACAGGTTTGTCCGCAGGACCCCGACGCCTGAGCTACCCCGAGCCATCCCTCATGCTCTCCAGTTCGTCCCTCTCGCCATCCAGCCTCCCCAAGACCTCAGGCGCCCCCAGCCGCGCCAGGGGCTCACTCCCTTCCCGCAGCCGAGCCCGGGCCCACTCCAGTCGCTGACATCTGGCGCTCCGGCACTCCGCTACCTCAACCGGGCCCTCCTGGAGCTGGGGTGGGGAGAGCGCTCCTCCCAAACGCCGGCGGGGAGGGATGTAGACTGGGAAGTGAGGCGAGAGGCCTCCCCTCGCCTCCGATCTTGTCCCCCTCCCCGAGTCCTGCTAATCTCACCTGCTCCACCTGTCGCCGTTATTTATCTCGGTCTGTGCGTAGGGATTATATTAGAGCGGTTTGTGGGAGCGCGGACAACCGGAGCAGCTAACAAGAGTGGAGATTACCAACCCTCCGACCACCAACCCTCGGTACTATTCGGTATCTTGGTTGTGATGCTGGTTCCACGACTCAGCATTTGTCAAAATTCAAACACATGTACATCAAAAAAGAGTTAATATTTTCGTATGTAAATTAAAATTTTAAAATAGTCATAATAACCACTCCTTCCGCAGGCCCATTTCCTGCTGGGCCCCTCCTCTTCTGACTGACCAGGGGCTGATTTCCCACTGCGGGGGGGGGGGGGGCGGGGGGGGCGGGGGGGCGGGGGAGGGAGGTGTGGTAAGTGTCAGGAAAAATTCAAGGCGGCATTGGGGAGGAGGGGTCCGCAGCTGAAACCGCAGCTCCCTTTCTGTCGGTCTCAGGAAGTCCGAGAACATGTGAAGAATCCTATTCTCCAGTCCACCTCCACTTAATTGCGCCTCCTCCATCCCCTCCCCCCTTTTCTCTTTTCTTTCCTGTGGGTCCAAGGCTGAATAAGGGGATCCAGACCCATTAGATGCCAGCTGAAGATTTGTTAAATGAATGGATGAATGAATGATGCCCATCATAGGCCAGATACCACAGACCTAGGATACCCTCAATGCAGCCATCCTTTGTGCTCCCCACCCTGCAACCATTATTCCAAAGAGAAAAATCTATTTTCTGCCCCAAAGAAAGACAGAGGTATCTGGCTTCTTCCCACCCACTTCCTCCACTCAGTCTGAAAAGGAAGTGGTACCAACTAAAGGTGCAATGATGAGTAGCTTCTTTTATTGTCATCTTCTTCCCATTAATTGAAAATTCCTAGAAATTCTCACCTCTTCCAGGAAGCTTTCAGGGAGTGATCACAGTGATTGCTGTCCTCCCAGCTTTGCCCATTCTGAGTTGAATGAGCCCGTATCCATGTCCTAGGAAACTTGCCTCCCTGTTTCCCAGTTAGCTAGTCCAACCCCAAACAGCAGTTAATTGTACTTCTTTGTCTTTGGGGTGCATTATGGGGGGACAGGGAACCCCACTGACTCAGCTGACATTCTCTTGAGTTTGTCATCTCAGAACATCTATACTGGCCTGGAGGAGAAAGAAGTCTCCTGATGGGGAGGCACTGGGGTGGGGTTGGGAGTGGGGGCAGAGGACCAAATTGGAGCCAAGCTGGGATTGAACATTTGCTGTAGCTAATCCACTTGTGAATATGCCGCAGCTAATTGTATGCAGTGTAAATACCTTGACAGCCTGTTTGCTGTGCCTGTAAATTCAGTCATCTCGTCCCCCAAGTGAGCCCCGCCTGCTGCCTCAGCCAGAGCCCTGAGTCTGACAATGGGAGGCAGCGAAGGGAAGGAAAAGAGCACTAGGCTTGGGAGCCCTCAGTCCTGCCTTCCAGTCCTAACCTTGCGAGGCTGTAAAGTTGGTAGGACCCCAATCTCTCAGAGTGATTGAGAGACATAATAGCTGATACCATATACCAGGCACTGTTCTAAGCCCTTCATGAGTACTAACTATTTAATCCTCATTACAATTATGTGAGACATTACAATTATGCTGTTATTCTCATAGAACAGCAAAGATTCAGTGACTCATGAAACTGCTCAGGGCCTAACTGGACTTTGATCTAGGTAGCTGGTCTCTGTGACCTTGCCCTGTCCCACTCTCTATACTGAGGAGACCTAAAGGCTTCCGTGCCTACTAAGTGTTTTCACAAGCAGAGAGCTAGACCACTGGACCTGAGCAGGATGAGGCCCGAGGCCTGGATGCTCAGTGGTCAGCAACCAACGGCCAATTCTTGAGCTCCACCCAAGATGCTCTAAGAAAAATCCCATTATTCTCCCCAGAGAAAGTCCAGCGCTTGGGCTCCAGGAGGTCTCAGGAACTAGTTGCCGACTGAGGGTGTGTGACAGGCCAGGGAACCAGCGCCAAGCCTTGGAGCCGCCGCAGGGTAGCGCTGGGCCTTTGTCGTGACAGTGTATTACTAGAAAGCTCCCCGTCTGCTCTGCCTCTTGCTCACTCACCTCCAGCAAGTCAGCCTGGAAGAGGAGAGGGAGAAAGAAAGAAAGAGTCTTTGAGGGGATGTTGTCATCGCCTTGCGAGGGAAATTGTCTCTGAAAATCATACAGTGGCAGGTATCGATTCAATCTCAGGGCAAGACACTTTCTCTCAGGTGGGAAGGCTGGCTGGGAGGGGATGAGCAACGGGGAGAGTTACGATCCCGCTGAAAGACGGGTTTATTAAATCGGGCTCTAACAAATAGCCAATTAACTGTTCCAGCTGCTAATTAGTAAGCAGTTAGCTCCTATTATAAACCGTGCTGCTCGAGACTAGTAATAATGCAATCCTGTGATGACACCTTTGGAGAGGAGGGGTCTCAGAGACCTCTGTGGCCTAAGGTCTGCAGCCTGTCCACCCCCTCCTCATCCATACCCCCAGCAGGCTCTCCCTGAGTGAATGCAGGCTTCAGGAGAGCAGGGACCCTGTCTGTATGTCCACTATTTATTCATATAACAAATATTTAATGGACCACCACATTCCAGGCACTACTCTAGGCACTGCAGGTTCAATGTGAACAAAACAGACAAGAACACTGCCCTCCAGGCAGCTGCATTCTAGTAAAAAGACAGACAATAGACTAAGTAAATAAGGAAAATAAATAGTATTTAGATGGTAAAGAAAATACTAAAGCGAGGAGGAGGAGGAGGAGGAGGAAATGTGAGGGATGACATATTAGAGAGGGTGTCAGAGAAGATCCCACTGACATTTGAGCCTTGACCTTGAAGAGAAGAGGGATCCAACAGTGTCAATATCTGGAGGAAGAGCATTGCAGGGAATGGGGGGTAGGGGGGTTGGCAAGTGCAAAGGCCCTGCAGTGGTGAGGGGAGTGTGGCTGCAGCTGGGTAGGGGAGAGAAAGTAGAGTAGAGATTAAAGGGGCAGGTCATTTGGGCCCTGGGGTTATTGTGAGATGTTGGGTTTTACTTGGAGTAAAATAGGAACTATGGCAGGGTTTGAACAGAGGAGGAACAGGATCTGACTATAATTTAGCAAGCTCTGGGTCTGGGTGAGGAATTGATTGAAGGGATGCTATAACACCTGGCACCCAGTGGGTGCTCAATAAATGCTTATATAAATTGACAGTGAATATTGATGGGACTGGATTATACATCTAGGAAACAGGCTCACTTTGGAAAGATCAATCTATTTGGACTCTTTTGTAAATTTTACAACTGTCACCAAAGGTGCCCTCCCTTTGAACTTTCCAAGGAACTCCACACCCACTATCCTACTTGGTCTTTAAATTTTTTTCCTTTATTGATTTGAGAGAGAGAGATAGAAACATTGATGAGAGACAACATCAATTGGCCACCTCCTGCATTTCCCCATTGGGGATTGGGCCCACAACCTGGGCATGTGTCCTGACCAGGAATTGAACTGGCGACATGGGTCAATGCTCAACCACTGAACCACACCAGCCGGACCCTACTTGATCTATAAATTGTCCCTGTGAGAGGCAAGTTAAGGTGGCCCCCTCCATTTTACAGATGTGAAAACTGAGGCAAAGAAACATTCACTGACTGGCTTAACAGTGAGTTACTGGAAATACAAGTCCTAGATTAATGGAAGTGGGGATACAAAAGAAACAGGTGTCCTTTCCCACTTTCTGGCCACTGTGTCACAACGATGCCTGCCTCACCATGTGATCTTTCCTCTCTGGGCTCCAGATTCTCATTTCCACAATGAGCAGATGTGCCTAGACTGGTTCCAAGATCCCCAAGCCCAGACTCCAAAGCCCGGTGAGCTGTGTCTGAGGCCTGATATCTAGATGCCACCATTTCCCAAGTGAGGGTCACCTGGGCTGTCCTGAGTCCCTTTGTCCATGCTAATGTTGGAACAGGGGAGGTTTTGTTTAATTTTTGAATTGATAGTTCAGTGGATCAAAAGTAACTTGGTTTTAACACCAGCTTGCAAAACACATGGTCTTCCCCTCTGAACGGGCGGAAGGAGCACTGATTTTCTTACCCAGCTCTGCTTCCCAAGGGGGTATCTGGGAAGAAGGTGACCAGAAGGGAAAGACAGGTTCTTTTGATTATTTATTTGTTAATTAAATAAATGTTTACTGAGCCAGGCGTTTGCCTACATCATACTGGGCACTCTGTTAAAGACATCCAACAAGTAAAGACACAGCCTTGTCCTCGGGGAGCCCCAATCTGAGGGGGAGACTTAGCCCCTACCCTCAGGGTCCCCAACTGAAGTGAAAAGAATGCTACCCTGGCCCTGGCCGGTTTGGCTCAGTGGTTAGAGCGTCGGCCTGTGGTCCGGAGAGACCCAGGTTCGGTTCCCGCTAGGGGCACGTACCTTGGTGGCAGTTTGTCCCCGGCCCTGGTTGGGTCGTGCTGGTGGCAGCCGCTCGATGTGTCGCTTTCATGTAGATGTTTCTCTCTCTCTCTCTCTCTCTCTCTCCCCCCCTCCCTCCCACTCTATCTGAACAAAATATTGAAAAATGTCCTCGGGTGAGGATAAAAAAAAAAGAATGCTACCCTAGGGTTATAGGTCCTGGTATGGAAATGGAGCCAGGATACAGATGTAGGAGCCGACACACTGTAACCAATCGTAATCAAGTTCACTTCATGGCTAAGAGCTAAGAGGATGGGGAACAATGAAGGCATGGGGCCGTTTACTCTTTCTTGGCTCTCTTAGGGCAAGATGGCTTCCTACCCATTAAGCCTGGTTGCCTGCAACCTTCTTCTTTTTTTTTTTTTTTTTTGTACAGATAGAGTGGGAGGGAGAGAGAGGAAGGGAGAGAGAGTGAGGAACATCAACGTGAAGGGACACATTGAGTGGCTGCCACCCGCACGACCCAACCAGGGCCGGGGACAAACTGCAACCGAAGGTACGTGCCCTTAAGCGGGAACCGAACCTGGGTCTCTCCGGACCGCAGGCCGACGCTCTAACCGCTGAGCCAAACCGGCCAGGGCTGCCTGCAACCTTCTAAGTTTCAACCAAACCCAAGGGAAGCAGCCTGGTGTTTTATTTGGGGGGGTTTCCTCATATAAATGTCTCTCTGGGCTCCTGGGAACCAGGCCTGTTTGAAGGCAAGACTGTGAAGCTGGCATGCAGCAGCCAGTGCCCACCAGGAGGAGGGTCTACTCTCTCTGGGGGACAGGCCCCACCCCAGCAAGAAGCCCTCTCCCCACCTCACAGCACTGACCACCCTAAGGAGACAGATGTGGCCAAGGGAACTGCAGAGCACCTGGAGATCTGAAGGCCCACCTGTTAGTCCAGTCTCATGGATGTCACCCCCACCCCAGCTGAGTGACATCTGTGCAGTGTGCTCTGTTTCCGTGTGTGCTGTGAGCTCACAGGCAGGCTGGGTGTCCTACAGCACCCTGTACAGAGCTCAGCACGTGGCAGTCGCTCAATGTCTGCTCATTTAAATAAATTTAGTTGGATTACCCTAATTCAAACAAAAGTTGGCCCTGGGCAAGACCTGAGTTATCAGGATAAGGGAGGCCCAAATTATCTCTTGTGAATTAGGGACAAATATAAATAACGAATATACAAGAAGTATTTGCGAATGTACAGGCTTAGGGGAAGCGAATTCCTGGGGAAGGGAAATAAGCAAGTGAGGGGTAAAATGTTCCCGGAAATCCTGTGCAAATAAGTAGCAGGGGAAGTGACCCCCATTGCTGCCTGGTTCTGAGATGCCCCCGAGGAGGGCTGGTCTGGGTCAGCTGTGTTTCCTGAAGGTGCTGGGTGGCCCTGTCCTCTGGCGTCTGCCCCCAGGGCCCCACAGCCCCATGGAAGGCATCAAGTTTCGCTGAGCTGGTCTTCCTCACCTTCTCCAGGGCAGCTCGTCTGAAGCAGGATCAAATGTTCTCAAGCTTGAAAGGACAGGCTGGAGAGTGCGGGGAAAGGAGGGAAAGGGAGGGGGCAGTGAAGCTGAAGTTACCACAGGGGAGGGACCGGCTGGGCCCAGGGACAGGGCCTGTGATTCTCCTTGCTCCCTTTCTGTTTAACCTCCTCAGCAAATTCTTTTTCCTTTAGCCATCACCTCTTTTTGACCCATGCAAATGCGGGCGGGGGTGGAGGGTGGGGTGGGGCGGGTCTGGAATGGAATTATCGTAGACGCGCGCGCACACTCTCACACACACACACACACACACACACACACACACACACACACTCACACACACAGAACCGCTGCGTGGCATAAACTCCAGGGGGCGCCATTCACACAGAATACGACAGGAATGGCGCCCACCTCCCACCCTCAGAGTGCAATGTAGTGGCTCTGCTGCGCCCTCTGCGCTGACCAGGCCCGGGACAAGCTGGTGGCACCTTACTCTGTACCTCATTTCCCCTGCTCCTTCTCTTCCCAACCCATCCCAGCACCCTCTGGCCTCCAGCTCTTCTGTGGCCCCCAACCTATTGGTCACACCTGGCCCGCCCCCGCCCCCCATATACACACCTCCGCAGGTTGCTAGGGAGAAGGGAGGGGTCCCAGGCCCCGCCCCGCATGATGTCATTCCGGGCACCCCGCGGAGTTCAGGGGACTCGCTGTCTTTTGATTAACTCATTATCTGGCTCCCTGGCTCTCCTCAGGGATCCTCCATACCACTGTCCTGGGGGCCTTCAGGAGCCATATCTGGCCCAGGGCGTGGAAAGGGGGACTCCAATTGGTCCTCCCACTCAAATTCCTGAGGACGGTCTAGCCCCACCTCTCACCCTTTCCATCCCCTAACCCCCGGGCTTAGCTGAAGGAGTGTGTGTACCATAAAACAACCATAACATGCTTTATCATCCTTTTATAGATGAGAGGACTGAGGAACAGAGAGGTTCAGTCACATTCCCAAGGTCACACAGCTAGTAAGTGGCAAAGCTGGTGTTCACATCAGACAGAGTCTGGCTCCAGAGACTATAGATAGAGTCCATACTCTTCTCCACTACTGAGTGCTGCCTTTCCATGGAAGAGGGGCCAAAGCTGACATCCTAGTAGCTATTTAAGATTGAACAAAAATTCCGTTTCTGTCACAGTAGCCATGCTTTGAGTGCTCAGTAGTCACACATGGCTAGGGACTACTGTGTTGGACTGTGCAGACATGGAATATTTCCATCATCAGAGAAGTTTGACAGCAGTGCTCGGGAGTACTTATTTTTAATCCCAGTTCTACTGCATACTAGCTGAGCAACTGTGGGCAAGTTACTTAACCTCTCTGTGTCTCAGTTTTCTCATCCATAAAACGGTGATAAGAGTAGTGGCAACCTCATCGAGCTGTTAGGGAAATTTAATGAGAAAATGCATATGAAGTGCTCACTACAGTGCCTGACACATTGTAAGCAAGCTACAAATTATTAGTTTTATTATTAGGAAACATAGTCTAGTCCTTCATTTAACTAAGTAGGTAGCTAAGGACCAGAGAAACTAAGGATCTGGCTTAAAGCCACACAGCAAATTAAATGCCAAAACCAGGGGCTCTTATTTCTTTTTACTCCATTGAATGCCTAATGATACCACTGTAGTTGATAAAGGATTTTCACATTTGACCCTCCCCAAAACCCTGGGAGGTCATTAAATGAGGTTTCATCAACCCCATTTTACAGGTTAAGAAACGGAGGCACAGAGAGACTGAAGTAACTTCTTCAGGGTCAGGATGCTGTTTAGTAGAAGGGTAGGGACTTATTACTGTTCAATGTTCTTTCCCCTGCTTCATTCTCCGCTCTCTGTGTAAATTAATGTGTAAGTGTGTGTGTTTATGTGGGAGTGTTTATGTGTGGTCTTCATTTGTTCACCGTGCAGAGCTCAGGGGCCTGAGCTATAGATAGAATATAAATTATATAAATACTATTAATATGGTCTCAGTTATGTAAAAAACTGTATATAAAATAAAGATAAGAAGGACTGATAATATCATTTTAATGATTATCGTGGGCGATGGAATTTTGGGAGATTTGCATTTCTGTCTTTTATGTTTCTATTTTTTCCCAATTTTCTACAAGCAGTACGTATTATTGTTATAATCAGAAATAAACAAATGTGATTTTCAAATACTTTTTTTTTTTTTCAAAATAAATCCCTCCAGAGTTTTCCCCCGGCCTCTTCATCCCACCAAGCAGTCAGGAGGCCTGACCTGAGGTTTGGCTTTGCCTGGCCAGGCCGCTAGCAGACAGGGGCATGCATGGGCCTCAGCTCAGTTCCCTTCATGCAGAGGCCCTCAGGTCCCTCAGCGCTGGAGCGGGTTTGAATTTACTCAGCAACATCCACATGCAATAAATGTCATACTGTTTTATTTTTTCGAGTCAAATAAATTGTGATCCCAAGTCTCCACTTGCCAGAGTGCTGAGAAATCAGCCTTAGTTATGTTTGGAGGAAGTCTCCAGGGTCATAGAAGGATCAGGGACCCAGGAAAAGAGGCCTCAGGGCTTTGTGGTTGCCATAGTAATTGACTCCCCTTCCTTGGCTCCTGAACCCTGGGCCAGGGCTCAGTCAGCCAAGCTGGCCTGGCCAGGCTCCGAAGGGTCTCTGCAGCAGCCCTCTCAGTGACCACAAGTGGGCCCCGGAGACCCTAGGGCTTCAGCACTTATAATCCGGCCTCCACAAATATCCCCATCTGGCACAGCAGGCCCAGGGACAGGGACCCAAACAAAGGTCCCCAAATCTCTGTCCCTTCTCCATCTCCCTTCTCCCTCCCAGTCCTAATGACCTCCACACCTCCCCTCTGTGCTCACCCAGACTCTCTGGCCTGGAGCAGGGCTTGGTTTTTCCAATAACTCATTAACTGGCTTTTGTCATGATTGAAGAAAGCCTCAACAAGAAAACCGCATTCAGCGACATTACAGATTATTTATGAGAGACCCAAAGCAGCCTCAGCACTGGGGGAAGCCTGGGGGTGGCAGGAAGGCCCTCCCGTTGGGGGCTGGGATACTTTGGATCTGCCTGGCCACCAATGCCCCTGCCCAACACAGACACAACCTCCTCTCTCCTCCCACCTCCTCCTACCAAAGCCAGCATGAATCACTGCTGCTCTAGACACTGATATAATTCCACCCACTCATCCAGCTCTTTCCAGTCATTTATTTATGTATTAATTGATTCATGTGTTGATTCTATCGTTCATTCAAACTTGTATTGAGAGCCTACTATGTACCAGGCACTAGCTGATGTCAACACTTGAACAGCATAGACGTGAATCAACAATCGTACACTGGAGCCAGCTCATGTCAGCTCACAGAGCTGGTTGTACACACCTCTTCTCAACTTCCCTTCAGTGGCGTCAGGTTGGCAGCTTACGGGCAGCCATGGCAGGCACACTAATACCGTGGATTGGCAAGTGGTGCAGATCAGGGCCTTTCCCCAGACAGCGGGATGTTAAACGTTTACTAACACACCGCTGTACCAGGCCTTGATGTCTTAGGCTACACAAAACTGAACCCCAAGAGCTTACAGTGTAAACCAGAGAAGGACTTTGGCCCATCTGTACCTGTTGGCCTCAGAGCCTCAGTTAATCTTTGCAACCTAGGTGCCAGGAACAGAGGATTTAATTCTATCATGCAAGACAAAGGACCACACCATAAAGAAGGTAAGTGTGAGCTGAGCCTTCAGGGATAGGTAAGACGTCAACCTGAGGGAAGGTGTTCTGGGAGGTGGGAGAAGGCCAGGCTGAGCGTTTTCACTCCACTTAGATAAAAATGCCAAAGCAGCCCAGCCGGTGCGGCTCAGTGGTTGAGCATCAACCCATGTACCAGGAGGTCTCCGGTTCCATTCCTGGTCAGGGCACATGCCCAGGTTATGGGCTCCATCCCCCGCAGGGGTTGCGTAGGAAGCAGCCAATCGATGTTTCTCTCATCATCGATATTTCTATCTCTCCCTTCCTCTCTCTCTAACAAAATAAAATTTTAAAATATATTTAAAAACATTTTTTTAATGCCAAAGAAGGGAGTCACTCCCACCTATTACCTACCTCCCTAACCACACAGCAAAAGTGAACTACTTTTTGGAGGAAAATAGCGATATTGTTAAGGGCTGGTTTGTCAGGGTGAGGCTATTGGCTGAATACCAGGTACTGAGAGGTGAGGACGCCTCTCCTTTTTCCTCCTCCTCCCAAACTCCCCTTCGCCACCCTTCCTTCTCAAGGACGGGCCTAACCTACAGGGGAAATGGCTACAGCGTGTGAAAGGGGCAACCTAAAGGACATCCACCCACCCTCAGCACCACTGACATTGTCACCTCCACGGTATATAACCACCAGGCTGGCCTTGTCCCCCCACTGGCCCCGCGTTCGTCCGTGTGGCTCGTGGGCACTGTTAAGCGGCTCACACAGACACGTGAGCATGCTTGGCTCACAGATATCGGAAGAGACCCCCAAACGAACCCAAATCCTCCAAGTACGCTAATGGTCTCTACAGCACATAAGAGGCTTCTCAAGGAAGATTTCACATTTTCCATCTCCTTACTCTGGGAGATCGCTGAGCCTGCCCAAGTGTGCACGTCCACAGAAGTATGCCCACATGTGTGCAGAGGCAAGTCTCATCCAGGATGCAACACCACTGAATGCCAAGCCACGAGACATGAGCGGGGGCGGGCTTGGGGGAGGCCACAGTCCATTAGCTTCAACGATCCCTCCTGGGCCTGGTGAGTCAGTGATCACCCACACCTAGCCCTGTCTTCTGAGCCACCCTGCTGACCTCCCTGCCTGTCTGACAGGGAACTGCGCTGCCCACCAGTTCAGGCAGCCTCCCACTCCCCACCCCAGGGCGGGCACACAGAGCCGACTGCCTGCATTTGTGGAACTCACCGCAGTCCTCACCTTTCATTCCCGAACCCTGTGAGGTGGAGACTGGCGTCTCCAGCCCGCAGATGAGAAACCGAGGCTCTGAGCTAGAACCAAAACCAAGCTGCTCGGATCCAGACATTTATTCCACGGGTATTTGTTACGTCCTAGATGCTGTGCTAAACTCTGGAGAGTCAAACATGAGCACCGATAATAATAACAATAACGGCCGATGATAATAACGGTGCCCACATCTCCTGGAGTACAGTACAGCATAAGCTCAACCTTCACCACGACCTTCATGAGGTAGAGGACACTCAGCATCATTCCTGTGCTGGAGAAGTTCCCTGGGAGCTCTAGGGTGGGCCCAGGACCTCGATTCTTCCAGAAGGACTGAAGCTGAGGTCCTTGGATGGGACACGGGAATGTCTTGTCCAAGAACACCCCAGTGGTGAGCAGTATGTGCTAGAGTGTGGGCACAGAGGGGCCCTGCGGGCACACAGCGGCCAAGGGTCTGTGGGGGCAGCTTTGTCATTGTTTCCTGGGCCTTGGCTCTTATCTCCTTCACAGTCCCCCATGTGAGCTCATCCACCCCATGGCTCTGACCACCACCCATCAGGTGGCCGGCAGACAGCGTGGTGTGCGGGCAGGGGCACTGCCCCAGAGTCAGACTGCCGCTTCTTGGCTGCGTGACCGCGGATAAGCCACCTCACCTCTCTACGCCCAGTGTCTTTGGCTGTAAATCATGGCTAGTAATAAGAGTAATAGGAAATTCTTCCAGGCCAGAGTGGCTCAGTTGGTTGACTATCATCCTGTGCACTGAAAGGTTGCTGGTTCGGTTCCCAGTCAGGGCACACATCTGGGTTGTGGATTCGATTCCTGGTCGGAGCACGTACAGAAGGCAATTTATCAATCTGTCTCTCTCTCTCTCTCTCCCCCCCTTCCTCTCTCTAAGCATGTCCTCAGGTAAGGATAAACTAATAGCAGTAAATTCTTCCAGGGTGCTTACCTTGTGAGAAGCCCTATTCTAAACCCCCTACGTGTATTAACTCATTTAATCTTCAACATGTCCCTGCGAGGTTGGTTTTTAGCACAGAGCCGCGTGCTACACACTCAGTCACTGTTAGCTGTTATCAGCTCCATCTTCAACCCAGAACTCCTCAAGGCTGCCCAGCTCTCCACTTCAAACGTATAACCTCACTCTTCTGCCTGCATTTCTTAGTTCAGCAAATGGTCACCGTTTCCCCATCACCCCGGCAGATACGCCTGGGACTCTGAGCTCTTCCTTCCCTCTTAAAATCCACATTCAAGTCCTGCAGATTCTACCTCCTCCTTGCCTCTCATATCCACGCCCCCCACCCATTTCCTCTTTCCCTCACGGTAGTTTCAGTGACACCCTACTAATTTCTCACCTGGGTTATGCAGAGGCCCCCCGTAGCTCCCTGCTTCCAGCCCACACACCCCACAACCTGTCCTCATGCTGTGCCAGAGATTTCCGATTGCAAACCCACTGAAAATTCCTCCGTGGCTCTTCACCGCCCCCAGGATCAAGTTCAGGCTCCTTAGCTTAGCACAGGGCTCTGTGGGATCTGTGGGATCTGTGGGATCTGAGCCCAGCCTTTCTCCCGTCTGCTGCCCACCCCCTCCCACTGCAATATGGTCATGCCAGTCATGCCAGTTCTGTCCTCTGGCCCTTTGCACATGTAGTTTTCAGTCTGGAGGGCCCTCATGACTCAGCTCAGGCAACATCTTTTTCCAGAGTCCCTAGACCTGGATCTCCACGAGAGTTGTCACCAAACACAGATGTCGCCTGGAGGCACATGGTTAAAAGCACAGTCACTGCATTCAGATGGCGCCACTTCGTCCATCTACTCATTAATTTCAGTGCCACCATTTTCTACCTGTGTGATCTTGGACAAGTTACTTAAACTCTCTGAGTCTGCGACTAATGATAGTACCCACCACATAAAGTAGTTGTGAAAATTGAGATATAGCAGGGAAAGTGCTTAGCAAGTGTCTGGCTGAATCCAAATGCTCAATAAATGTTAGCTATTATCTAATAATACGATTCTGTCTTATTCATCGTTGTATCATTGTTGTCTAAAATAGGTCCAGCATGTGGCAGATACTTAATTAATGTCTGTTGAACTGAATCAAAGTGAAATAACCTGGAGCCAATTTCCATTTCAATCAGGGTTTCTAGTTGCAAGCAACAGAAACCATTCTGACTGATTTATGCAGAAGAGGCATTTTAAAAGGATATTAGGTGGCTTGTGAAATCTCTGGGACGACCAGAGGATATGGGCTGGAGACCACATAGCCAGGAACAGAGTCCAAATGACACCCTAGACCTGCTGCAGTGGATACCCTTCTCTCCCCATGGCTGGGCACAGACCCCGCAGCTTGTACTAATGACATGAGACACCAAATGCAGGCATGGTGCCTACCACTGCAGGGCCCAGGGAACGAGTGCAAACGAGGCCCGTATATTATGTATCAAAACATTTTAAAGTTATAAATCTAACAAGCTATTAAATGAAATATATTCAAATCTGTTCCAGTTACTATGGCTGCATAACAAGTTATGCCAAAACTTCATGGTATAAAACAAGCATTTATTATGCCCATAAATTCTGTGGATCAGGAATTCAGGTCCTGAATGGTTTGTCTCAGCCCCATAATGTCTGAGGCCTCAGCTGGAAGGTTTAAACACTGGAGACTAGAATCTGTAGGTTTGTTCACCCACATGTCTGGTAGTTGGCTGGGCCTCAGTTGCTCTCCATCTGGGCCTCCCATGTGTCTCTCCACGTTGACTAGCTTGGGCTTCTTCACAGAATGGAGGGATGGTTCCAAGAGCAAGTGTTCTAGGAAACAGACATTCAGAGAGCGGTACTGCCTTCAGGAGCTGGCATCTGAAGTCATGTGGTGTCACTGCTGCCACATTCTATTCGTCAAAGCAGGTCACAAAGTCCCGCCCAGGTCCAAGGGGAGGGGAAATAGACTCTGCCTCCTGGTGGGGATAGCAAAGACCTGACAGAGTACGTAGAACAGGAAATACGCCGTGAGCATTTCTGGAAGAGGCAGGCTTCCACACATTCTCTCGCCCGGACAAATACACCTTTCTACAACCGAAGGTCAGGTTCAGGTCTGGAACCCAGGAACCGCCCACAGCATGGTGGCCAAGGAGAGCCAGCGGGCCCATGCCCTCTCTCTTCCCCTCAGCCTCCCCCTGCCTGGCCAGGGCCTCCAGGGCTCACGTTTGGACACACCTCCCACAGGTCCCAGCTCCGTTCCTGCTGCCCGCAAACAACCCCCGCTGGCTGTTCCTCGGGCATTAGGGCCACAACAGCAGTGTCATCTACTCTCCCAAGACAGGCCGAGGAGAGGGCTGCACAGGCCCTGGAGTGGACCTGCGGCCATTTGGACAGGGAATTTGGGGTCCTGGTTCTCACAGTATGATGTGGGTTGGGGGGCTATGGGTAGGTACGTCTCTTGGTCCTGTAGATTCCTGGCCCTGAGTGGAAAAATGTTGCTGAAGGAAGATGAGCACGACTCTCCAAAACGCAGGGACCCCCTCCCTTAGGCCTAAGGGTGCTACCGCCTAGAACCTTTGCCAGCCCAGCCTCTGGAAGCTGGTTGCTTGTGCTGCCACAGTCACCGAAATGGATTCCATGCCATGTTTCTGCAGTCTTTCCTGGGCATATCTGTTCAACAGAGTCTGTTACATACCTGGTGCAAGGGATCCTGGGAAAGTGAGCACTGGCTTCCACTTAGGGGAAAGGTAGACACATGAGGCATGGAGGTCCCCAATAAAGGAATACTGTTTAAAGGCCCTAGGCAGCCAAGAAGAATGACAGATGTCCACTATGGTAGGCTGCCCAACATTAATATACACCCTTCTTCAATTTTTTTTTTTTAATCCTCACCTGAGGACATTTTTCCATTTTCTGTTCAGATAGAGTGGGAGGGAGAAAGAGGAAGAGAGAGAGAGAGAGAAATGTCGATGTGAAAGGGGCACATCGAGTGGCTGCCACCCACACAACCAACCAGGGCCGGGGACAAACTGCAACCGAGGTACGTGCCCTTAGCGGGAACTGAACCTGGTTCTCTCTGGACCGCAGGCTGACGCTCTAACCACTGAGCCAAACTGGCCAGGGCCCTTCTTTCATTCTTAAACTTACCCACCACGACCACCACCATCAAAACCTGCTTCCACCTAAAATAATGCAATTATTCTTCACAAATAAAAACTTACCCCTTTGCCCAAAGGGGGACAACTGAAACTCACATTAGTTATTATACCTGGATACCTGGGATGCCCATTATCTTTCTAATTCCATCATGTTCCCATCTTGATGGTCTATAATCTGTGCAACAAATTGCAAATGTATCCATAAAAAAAAACCTCTATATAGAAATAATAGGGAATGAGGATGGGAGAAAAGAAGGAAATTTTGTTAAAATACATCAATATATACAAAGCAAGGAGTATACAATATGTATAATACAGGTCCTGTTTCTGCATCTAATCACAAGACCGTAGCTAGTATTAGTCATTTTATCCACTGTTCCATTTGCCTTTCACAAGTGCCTCAGCTGGTCAGAACTCTTTATCTGGAGGGACAATCTTAATCTTCTGTCTGGAGAAGGCTAAGCCTTTCATGGCGTTACTTGTTTAAGGTTGCTGTGGTCTTTCTGGAAGTACTAGGTGCCCCATGCACCTCTCTGCCCCGTCGTTTTCCATTGATAATTAGGGTCACCCCCTCCAACACTATAACCATCCCCCTTTTTTGTGAGAAACCAAAAGGGCCTGGTGACGAACTCACCTTCCAGTTCAATGGAACCCCGTTGTCCCCTGCTGGAAGAATTCCTATCTTGGATATTAGGATGTCTAAACCAGAAAAGGTTGGGGTCACATGGATAAGAAGCAAAAACTTGCAAAAGGGACTTTAGGTAAAAGAATAGGAGAGCTCAGAGCTAGAGGTGTGAATTTGGATTTTATCAGTGCGTTGAAACCAGATCATGGTTGGGGTGCCCCAAAGAGCATGAACATGAAGACAAGAAGAGAGTAAAAAAGCAGGTCCCTGGGGAATATTGCCCCGTGAGAGTTCAACAGGGGAGGCAGGGGGTTGGAGAGCCAGTCGGGCTGGGTGGTCTTTCTACCAGAGTCCAGCTCTCTCTTTAATGACCTTTCAGTCTCTGGGCAACAGCAGCCCACACAGGGGCATCTCTCCCTGGATAAAGCTCGCATCCCCTACACTATGCTGTAGACCCGGTACTGCAATGCAACAATGTCTTCCAGCATTTCTCAGGAATTCCCTTTGTCAAGTCCAAAATCCCAAGAAAAATCAGTCAAGAAAAGTGAAAAATGAGAAGTATTATCATTCTCCTGAAAGAATTAAAGCTTCATAATCAACACAGAGATGTTACTCTTGTGAGGGCATTGACCGATGTCAAGTTGAAAGTGAAAGCTGGAAACTCTGATCCGTGGAGTGAAGGTTAACGTCAGTCTCTCTGGGAACTGAAACAGGAGCTCAGGCTGAGACCCTCACCATCTATCCGGTCAGTTGGTCTTGCTTGCAGCTCTTTTGCCATCACATCAATGTATGTTTGTGGCCCTGCCTGCTACCAGTGGTGAGTCATTCTTACAAGTAAAATCAATATTAATAAGTTTATATGCATAGTATACTTTATACAAATCCTATGAGGAATATTCCAAGCAAAATAAGCCCTTAAATTAGTGATTTTGGTATGTGTTACCTCGCTGGGATCGGAATGTTACGTTCTTCAATCCTATCCAGTCATGGTCAGTGGTATTTTCCAGTGTTTGAATATCTGCCACAGAAGAAAATAGAAATGTTGTAAAATTCTCAGACACAAAATCAGAAACTAATCTAAAATCTGAATAAGCAAAAGCAATATTAATTTCAGTGGGAAAAATATTGGGGCAAACAAGTATAGTCATTCAAAAAAGAAAGAGAGAGAGAGCGAGAGGAAGAGAGGAAGAAAGAAAGAAAGAAAGTGAGGCCTGGCTGGTTTGGCTGAACAATTAGAGTGTCGGCCAGCAGACCAAAGAGTCGCAAGTTCTATTCCGGTCAAGGGCACGTACCTCAGTTGCTATTTGATCCCTCTCATTGGTTGGGGTGATGCGGGAGGTAGAAAGATCGATGTGTCTTTCTCACATTGATGTCTCTCTCTCCCTCCCTCCTATTCTATCTGAAAATGTGTGTGTGTGTGTGTGTGTGTGTGTGTGTGTATGTGTGTCCTATAGGAAGCACTGTGTGCCCTAACACCCAAATCAAAGACATTTTGGACATTTTTGTGTGTGTGTGGATTTAAGCAATGTCAACACATTCTGTGTCTGGAATGTTTGTTGCAAAACAAAGATCAAGACTGTCAGCCCAGCTGGTGTGGCTCAGTTGGTTGAGTGTCATTCCATGCACTGAGAGGTCACTGGTTTGATTCCTGGTCAGGGCACATGCCGGGGTTTCAGGCTTGGTCCCCAGTAGGGGGCGTGCAGGAGACAGCTGATCAATGTTTCATTCTCTAACTCCTCCCTTCCTCTCTCTCTAAAATTAGTAATAAATAAATAAATAAATAAATAAATAAGACTGTCAGATCAATTAATGCTCTATGTGCTTTAAATTTTTCATTTTAAGAATAAAAATGTTTAGCCCTGGCCGGTTTGGCTCAGCGGTTAGAGCGTCGGCCTGTGGTCCAGAGAGACCCGGGTTCGGTTCCCGCTACGGGCACGTACCTCGGTTGCAGTTTGTCCTGGACCCTGGTTGGTCGTGCGGGTGGCAACCACTCGATGTGTCCCTTTCACATCGATGTTTCTCTCTCTCTCTCTCTTCCTCTCTCTCCCACTCTATCTGAACAAAAAATGAAAAATGTCCTCGGGTGAGGATAAAAAAAAAAAAAAAGAATAAAAATGTTTAAATATTAAATATTTGTATCTTTCAATTCTTAATGACTTTTGTCATTAATTTTGTGTTAATATTTCCTTTATTTTAATATTTTCTCTTATCAAATGTCTATATTATGTACAGAACTATTTTACATATTGTTGAAATAAATAATCTTGCCAAAATATATTGGTTTATAGTAATAATAAACTATACATTTAACATTATATCTTTTTTCCAAACAAAAGACTTCTGAAACCATTAGCATAACCCTGTTACAGAGAAATGACTCACTCTTTATTATTCATGGTCACTCATTATTTAAAACATGTAAATATAGTGTTATGGAAAATACAGATTATCTTTTAATTTGGGGAATTTCCAAGAATTCTCAGATTTCCAATTTCTCACTCCCAAATCCTCAAAATTAGCAGCTGCCAGAAATGTGGGAACATACTGCAGACTGATGGCATTCCCCCGGTTGGCACCCTGGAATGGCCCAGCTCGGGGTGCTGGCATGGGATAGAGAGGGCAGTCTCACCCCACAGCAGACCCAGAAACTTCCACTGCAGGGTGCTAAGCCCACCAACACCCCCTCATCCTGCAATGACCCCATGCCCAGCACCCCAGCACCCTCACAAAATTTGAAACAATCAGAACCCTGGGTCTGCCTCCCTTTTCCCTGGTCCCAGAAGAGAAGAGTAACATTTACCTTCCTCCTAATTCTGTCCTTTTCAAATGTCACCAGGGAGGGGAGGGGCTCTGTTCCTCCCTCAGCTCCACACTGGCCTCTCCAGCAGGATCCCTCACCCACAGCTCACTGTCTGCTGCTGTGAGGTTCAGGAGGGTGTGTGTGGGGACACCTCTGGGACCCCTGAAAGATCAGGGAGACTTAGGGGAAAGCGAGGCTGTCCCTGTTTCTGGGAGGAGACCTGGGCACCTCTCCCTTGGGCTTCCTGGAGCCCAGGTAATGTGTAAGGAGATGAGAAATCACAGAAGGAAGAGACTGGCAGGGAACAGGAGGCCTCTGGCCCTTTGCCTAAGGAAAGACAGCAGTCTTATCTATTCACACATCCTAAAGTGCCCCAGAGCTTAATAGTTTAAAACAACAAACCTTTTATTTGATCACAGTTCTGTGGGTCAGAGTTTCAGACAGTCACAGCACTGAAAGCTCACCTCTGGCCCAAGATGTCTCCTGGGGCTGGAATGCCCTTGGCCTCTTCATGCACAGGTTCAGCCTGAGCCCCGAAGAGCCATGGGTTCGAATCTCCATCAAGGGCATGTGCTTGGATTGCAGGTTCAATCCCCAGCCCTGGTTGGGGCACGTGCGGGAGGCAACCAATGTGTCTCTCTCACATCGATGTTTCTCTCTCTCTCCCCACCCCCCCCCCTCCACTCTCTCTAAAAGTCAATGGAAAAATATCCTTGGGTGAAGATTAACAACAACAACATAAAAGGCTGGGAGCTGACTGGAATGGTTGAGGAGGGAGAGAGGTCATTCATCTGGGTCCCTTGGTCCTCCCCCATGTCATCTCAGGGCCTCTCCCTCCCCGTGGACTTAGGTGGTAGTTCCGGGTTCACAAAAGGTTAAAAGTGGAAGCTGCCAGGCAGTGGAGTACTGGTAACTGGCTCTACAGGAAAAAAAAGAAAAAGGAAGGTGAGAAAGAAAAAAGAAAGGAAGAGAGAGAGGGAGGAACCTGATTTGTAGTACCTGTCAGTTTTTGTGGTGTAAATACTTCCACCAAGACTAATTTCAAGCTACCAACTTGATGCGAATCAGCTCATAAAATCCCTGAATATGTAACAAGCAGCTCGTGCAGGCCTGATGAGCCAGCCGCTCCAGCACACCAGGGCTGCCGGGCCTTCTGCCGGTCGCCACCAGGAACTGATTCAACACTACTTCTGCCACAGTTGGTTCAGGCAGGTCTCAGGCCAGAATCCACGTGGGACAGGAGAACACAAAGCAAGGATGCATGGAGGTGTGCTCCACTGATGGCCACCAAGTAACCGATTCCCAGGGACAATAGAACTGGTCACAGCTCTTGTTACATTGTGCCCACAGGTACCAAGCACTTGGGCCAGGCAGTTTGCAAATACTACCTCCTTTCAGCCTGATGAGGTAGGTGTTGTTAACCCCTTTTAAAGATGGGAGCGAACAGAGAGGGTGGCAGCCTTAGACCATGTTGCCTCCAGTAAGGAGGCCTCTCCTCTCAGGGGGCGGGGCAGCATGCTCCTCAGATGGTATCCGGGAGCTTAAGGCTATCGGGGAGCACAGGAGATCGACTCTGCTTAAGTGGGTGTTCATCAAGTCTGGGAGTGTAGTGGGAATGGCATGAACGAACATGAAGAGGAAGGGCAAAGAGAGTAAGAACTAATTCACCCAAGTCCTAAAATATTAATCATAGCACAGCAATTGAGCACTTACTATGTGCTAGGGGTGTTGAGAAGAATGTTACATATCTTGTCTCATTTAATCCTTATAAGCCTCCATGGAGGTATGAGCGTTACCCCTCTACCAGCGAGGAAACAGGGTCAGAGAACTTACCTGGTCTGTCAGGCTACTGGAGCTGCCATAACAAAATTCCAGACTGAGCGGTTTAAACAACAGACATTTATTTTCACAGGTCTGGAGGCTGGGAGTCCAGGATCAAGGTGTCTGCAGGTTAGTTTCCCGGGAGGCCTCTCAGCCTGGACTGCAGGTGGCCTTCTCACAGTGTCCTCACGCGCCTTCCCTTCGTGTGCTGGTGGATCCTAATTTGATGTCCTCTTCTTATTAGGACATCGAATTAGGATCCCACCCTATGACCTCACTTAACCTTAATCACCCTATCTCCAAAGGGTCCATGACACAAAGAAAGGTTAAGAATTGTGTTCATAGGCAAGCAAGAGGCCCGTGGTAACCAGAGAGGTGACCTGGCTGGGAGAAGACCCAGGACTGGGTTCAGTGAGCTCCTGGGTAACAGACGGGGCGTGGGGACCCATTTCTTACCCTCAGGGCTGGTGTTGCCATTGCAATGCTCCACGTCCATGTGAGGAACCATGAAGCTGACCAGGGACCGGGATCCTGACCTGGCGCAGCTCAGTGAGCGGGAAGGATTGATCCCGAAGCCCGGCTACCCTGTCCCGGCCTCAGCCTTCGCGCTGGCTCTCCGCCCTCTTCCCTGCCACGTGTGGGCAGGCTGGGCATCGCTGGGAGCCAGGTGCCTGCTGCCCCGAGAGGCAATTTATGAACCATGGGTATTTTGTCTGTTTACTTGAAAGCACAAAAATTTGTCACTTGTGTGGGTAATTTGCTGCTAATTACGAGCTTACAATCTGCAGATAGGAAAATCAGGGCCAACAGTGTGCTTCTTGAGGAAGAGGAAAATTACCCCAAGTACTGTGTAATTATACACTTAGCAGCACGGCGCTCCCAGCCCTCACCCTTCCCAGGGCGGGCTGAGGTGCAGGGTGAGTGAGCACACACGCCCACTGATGCCCCCTCCTGGGGACGAGAGGGCCTGCCTGCTGCTGGCGCCCAGGACATAGGGCTACTGGCCTCATCCTTTCCCTCCTCCGCGGAGCAAAGGAGGAAGGGGAGGAAAAGGGCTTAGAAACCCCATTCGGGGAGCGTCCACTTTGAGCAGGGAGATCCCGCATCTGCCCCCAGGGCTCCCCAGTCCAATGGAGGAGGCATAGGCCACAATCTCAGGAAGCCTCTGGTCTAATGGAGGAGACACAGTTCCTGCCCACCGGGACCCCGCTCTAAGGGGGTCACAGCATGTGTGCCCTCCAGGGACACTGAGCTGACAGTACCTCAGACGGCAGATCAAGCCCAGGCCATGGGGGCGCCCTGAGTTAGTCGGAGAGGCACATCCCGGGCCCTCGAGGGTGCCCAAGTCTGGTGGAGGGGGCACCCCTGCCCTCAGAGAGCTCTCTGATGACAAAAGCATATGCCCTGCCTTGGGGCTGGGACCCCTCCGTTTCTTGGGGGAAAATACATCACCTGTTTACAGGGCTCCAATTTTGATGGAGACACAGCTGCAGCCCTCAGGAAGCCCTTGGTCTGATGGGAGAGGCAAGTCCCTGCCTCAGGGCGTCCCTGGTCTGTGGGGGAGACAAGTCCCTGCACTCAGTGCACCCTCTCAATCTGAGGGGGAGACGCAGCTCCTGGGCTCTGGTTGTCGCTGAGCTGCTCTGTGTCCATCTCCACGTGGAAGGAAAATCTTGACAGTGAGACTCGGTTAGCTCACTAACGACCCCACCCCTCTGGCCCAACACCCGACGCCTTCCTGTAGGTGTGCCCAGCTTCTCTCCCCCAACACCCTCTCAGCTTCTTTCAGATTCTCGCCAGCCACTCCAGAGGATGAGTTAGGTGATCCTAGAAAATCCCTCTCCTTCCTCTTCCTGATCCCTTTTATTTGCTGCCTAAATCATTCATGACTTGCAATAAAGGCCTCCATGCCCCCTCCCAGGCCCCCGCAGAAAATATTATTTAACAGAAAGGTGACAGTTATGTAATTTAGTCTCAGTCTCCATTATTGATGAATTTGACCATGAAATATTTAGGTTCCTCCGTGTTCTGCCGCTCAGGGTCTGACAATAACAATGTCACATTCCAGTTTATCCTCATGGAAGATGTGTCAATCAGGAATTCCCAGCTTCATCCACCCAAGGCTACATCCCACTGCTCAGCACAAACCCCAGCTCTTTCCACGCAGAACTGACAATAAGGCTTCTTTTGTCCCCCAGGGATCCATCAAAGTGGCCGGATTCCTCGGAGGGGCCTGTGAATTCAAGGCAGTCGGAGAAAGAAGGGAAGGAGGGAGGGAGGAAAGCATTGTGTCTTGAGAATCTATGTGCTGGCACTGTGCTAACTCATTTAATTCTCCCACCAACCGCATAGGTAGATAGTATAATCCATTTGTGTTTGGGGAAATGAAGGCTCAGAGAAGTTTAGGCACTTTCCGAAGGTCACACGACTAGCCTGTGGTAGAGCTGGACTGGAACAGCTTACAAGCCTCTGTTCTCTCCACTCCACCGTGCGGAAACAGGCTTGGCCATGAGACACAGTCCGCCAGAAGCCAGGCTTGTCACCATAGCTCATGCATTCAGTGACTCCTAGTCAAGTGTTCTGTTCTGGATCAGAGTTTTGAGCTGGGAATTCCAGGTGGAGCGAAGAAAAGATAGGAAGTGAGAGAAAAGACAGGGTTCTTGTTCTCAAAGGGTTTCCAGCCTGAGGAGGGAGACAGTATCCTCGAAAGGCAACATTATTAGCAGGAAGCCACAGCCAATTGTGCTGGCCCAAGAACTGCAGTTGGGAAACTGAGGCCTGAGCATCTTCTTCCTGGAAGCTCAAAGGAAAGACTTTGGGGCTTCTAACACAGACAGCTCCGACCCCCCCCCCTCCCTGACTGCTCTGTAATCTTCTGGGGGTGCTGTGCCTCTGAAAAGTCACTGAGAAGACCTTCTTCCTCATGGCTCTGCAGGTTGACTGTCTGTCTGTCTATCCCTGGCTGCAGATGACTGAGGAGCAGCTCTGGTGTGATATTAAAATATGCATTAGGCTGCCCTGGCCGGTTTGGCTCAGCGGTTGGAGCGTTGGCCTGCGGTACAGAGAGACCCAGGTTCGGTTCCCGCTAAGGGCACGTACCTCGGTTGCAGTTTGTCCCCGGCCCTGGTTGGTCGTGTGGGTGGCAGCCACTCGATGTGTCCCTTCACGTCGATGTTTCTCTCTCTCTCTCTTCCTCTCTCTCCCTCCTGCTCTATCTGAACAAAAAATGGAAAAATGTCCTCGGGTGAGGATAAAAAAAAAAAATGCATTAGGCTAATTGCATGCTAATTAAACAGACAAGGCCATTAAGGTTGTTCAGGGACCCATATGTGCTCTGGGGCATCCAGGGTGGCTGGCAGGACTGGGGCCTCAAGACCCTGAGAACCCAGAATGGCAGGGGGGTGAACAAGGGGACCCTCAGAGGGAGTTGAAGGGTTATCAGACTGAACAAAGCTGGTTACTGGAGTTTGCAGGCATTTCAATACCAGGAAGATCTTTGTAACCACAAGTCACCAGCTATTAAATGAGGGTAATGAGCTCCCTGTTCTCAGAGTTAAGCAAGCAGATAAATGAGGATCCCTGAAGCATTTTGTGAAGAGAAGGATGAATAACTTTTGTGATTGCTTCCATTTCCAGGATTCTGAGTTTCAGTGATATAGGACAAGACTCTCTCGTTCTGCTGCGCCCTCAGCCATCCCTGCCAAGCAGGGGCATACTTGTCCTCCTGGGGAGCGTTAGGGAGCGGTGTCCATGTAGGGGACAGGGAGGGGCCTGGAGATTCGCTTCTCCCCACCAAATAAAGACACATAGCAAGTGCTCTGGGGTTCTCAAAGCTCTGGGGTGTGGGGGTCCAGGTAAACACCCCCACTTCTCAGCTTCATTCTTGTCCCTACAGGAGAGAGGTTTCTGCTAGGGTCTGGGGACAGGCTCGTTTCATTTCATTGTCTGGCGCCTCATGTGTAAATATTTCATATCCCCATTGAATATTTTGGGATGATTATGAATTCTTGATGTGATAAGAACCTTGATATGTATGAGATGCAGTCGGCCGCCGGGAGGGGAGACACAGAGGAGGGCAAATCAGATAAATCATTACATACCCTGAGCCCAGAGCAAACCAGCCAATAACTGCACACACTCCCTGGCCACCATCTATGTGACAACTTCACGCCACCCAATTTCCTACATGCCAACCCACACACCAACACACAACTACATGTCACCACACTCCACCCACATACCACCAATGCACCCACATTCCAATTGCATGTCACCCATACTCCAACCACACACACACCATCCATTTACTCTCTGATCCTGACTCACCATCGTCATCATCGCCGCCTCCCATCCACGCAGCATGTGGTCATTCCCACTGACCTCCATCATCAGCATCTTACGTGAGGTCAGAAGGACAGTGATCATGACCTTGCAGTAACTATAGCACAGAAAGGGGGAACCTGTAATCCAAGGCCACACAGAGCCAAAACAACTCTTCAGCAGCAAGAAGTTCCCATTTGCTTAGTGGAAAAAATCTTTCATTAGGTAATGAACATGCCCAGTCCATTAGGAGGGAGGGATAAGGGTAAGGGTGGAGATGACCCAAGAGTGGCCATGCGCTGGTAACTGTTGAAGCTGAGCAATGGTACCTGGGAGTCCATTATAGTATTCTCATTACTTAGAAGTATAATTGATTTTCCATGTTTTGTTTATGTCCAGTCTCTACATTGCCAGCGAGGCCCCTTCATATAAGTGTGAAGCACCTCCCTGCCTGCCTGCCCCAGGGAGGGCCTGACTCTGGCCAGCCCCTGCTGTGGGAAGGGGAGAGACATGTTTCACTTGCTTTTCTTGTCTTTCCACAGTAGAGCCCCCTTTCCCATCCCCAACTCAGCAGGCCACTTGTGTGCTTCCAAGTCTGGGAGGGGGTACGGAGCAGGAAACTCACCTGTGCTGCCACAGCCTAGTGGAGGCTCCCTGGGCGTGGCATGTGTACAAAGCTGCCTCTTATTCTCACGGGGATTTGCATGGGTTCTTTCGAAATACCCCTCCCAAACCACTGCTGGGCTTTCTCACCTGCATTGTTCCCTGACAGGAGTGTGACACTCTCCAGCTGTCATTCCATCTGGGCTCAGTTTCTGGGCAGTGACTGGTCCACCCCTTTGGAAAGACTAAGTCAATCCCAGTGACCCCCACTTGCTCCATAGAAAACCTTCAGCCTCCCTTGTCCCCACAAACGCTGACTCATCTGCCATCAAAGCGGGTGGCAAGAGCAGCCCCTGACCCTTCGGTTCCCAGACAGGAGTCCAAACCCAGCCATATCCCACCCTTCACACGTGGGGAGATGAGACCCAGCTCACCACTTGCCCTCTCCTCCTACCCTCCCGGTTGGCAGTGAGTCCCAGCTCTCCGCCACCCCTTTGTGGGTCCTGCTGGGGTGGTCTCACGCCTCACTCTGGATGCGGACCAGTTGGCACCTGTTGATTTTGGGGGCTCAACTGAAAGAAATAGTGCCATTGAACCTGGTGTTGCCGTACCAGTACTGAGCAGAAGGTGATTCGTGTCACTGGAGAGAGACAGGAAGTACTCCAGGGCAGGGAAGGCTTCCGGGGGGCCGTCTGAAGTGTAAGTGGGCCTCAGTGTGTGCGGATGCGGTGGGAAAGGAGGAACCTCTGTCTGACTTACTATGCTCTGCACTGGCACGGCGGGGGGGTGGGGGGGGGGTGGGACACAAGGTGGGAAAGCGGGTGCTCTGGGTCTGATCAGAGGGCCCCGAAGCCAAGTGAAGGAGTGTGAACTTCACTAGAGCACTCCGCTGCTCTACTGAGAGTCGTCTTAGGTGGGGTCCCTAAAAGCAGAGCCTGAGACAGGTGTTAACGTGATATGATTATTGAAGGAAAACTCAGGAGAAAGGGGGAGCAGGGTAGGGTAGGGGCAGGGGCTAAGCAAAGTGTGGTCTCCCCTTAGAGTCTGGCTTCAGCCTGATCCCTCAGGAAGCTCCGAAGAACAAACACCACCACAGACCCAGCTCTGCTTTGAGGCCAGAGGGCTGGCCTTTTGCACCCCTGCATCAGTCAGTCACTGGCGGTGGGCTGCCCCTGCAGCAAGGACCTGATCTCCTGGAACAGATGCTCCCACTGGCCCAGGGCAATTCACCAAACAAGGAATGATTATGAGTTATTATCAATCAACACTCACAGCAGCCGGGGTTGCATTCTCATCAGAGGCTTGAGTGGAGAAAGATCCACTTCCAAGCTCCCTCAGGCAAAATTAATTTCCACGTAGAAGGGGGACTCTGCTTATTTAGTCCAGCAGGAAACGGTCTCTGACCTCAGAGAGGCCCCCAGTTCTTTTTCAAAGGGCTTTCACCTGATTAAGTAAGGCCAATCCAGGATAGTCTTGTCTTTTGATTAATTCACAGTTAATTGGTTTGGGACTGTAAAATCTTATAACCCTGACATCGCCTATAGATTAGAAGCAAATCGCAGGTTTCACCCAAACTCAAGGGATGTGACACATTGAGAGGTCATCTCAGGGTATGTCTGCCCACAGAAGGAATTAGGAATTACAAGGGTGATGATTATTACAAAAGAAAAAGTGGGAATATAGAACCCATCTGAGTGAGGGAGGAACAGCCTCATGAACTGAGATCTGACAGTAAAACAGAAATTAGATAGGCCATGTGTGGGGAAAAATTAAATGGCATGTGCAAAGGTCCTGGGGCCAGAGAAAACTGAGTGAGTTCAAGAAACTTAGAGGCTAGTATAACTGGCACATAAAGAGGTGAAACAAGACTTGGAGCTGGAGAGATGGATTCTGCCCATTCCAGGATCCTGCTTTCTTCCTGGCCACCAAAGCAGCCAGTTTTTGTTACAAACATCAGTAAAACCACAGCCACACAAAAAACTTGAACAGGGTTATCTCTGCAGGGGGCTATTACTAGGAAGGGGCACAGGGCACCTTCTAAGGTGCTGGAAATAGTCTCTCTTGCTCTGAGTGGTGGTTACATGGTGTGAATATTTGTCCAAAACCACTGACTCAGACTTAGGATGAGGGCACTTTAAGGTGTATAAGTTACACCTCAATAAATTAAACAAACCACAGCCACAGGGTAGGTTCACATGTGCACCAGCTCCAGTATGTGATCCTGACAGCAACTAGACACCTCCAAAGCCACACCATTTGTCCCTAGGGAGGAAGGACCTGAGATGCTCAAGGGCTCGATGTAATCAGCACACTCACTGAGCACCTTCTCTGCCCCACTTGCAACTGGCCCTGAGGAGGCTCAAGGCTGTAGAAGCCACTGCCACTCCCCCAGGGGCTCACAGTCTGGGAGGAGAGACCAACTCCAGAACTGACTACAATACACAACAGGGACGATTTCTGGTGAGTACTGCAGGCCGGAGCCCAGGGAGAAGTGGCTAAGCCCATGTGGGGCTCTGAGAAGGCACTTGAAGGGAGAGGCATTTGAATGGGTCTCTGTCAAATGACACTGGAGACTTCTAGTTGTTCCCCCAATATCCTTGCTCCCTTTCTTCTGTAGAAATAAGACCCTACACAAGATTTTTAGCCAGGTACATGGTTCAAAATAAATTTGCCATACTCCCTTGCAGCTAGCCGATGAATGGAAGTGGAAAAGCAGTGTGGTACTTCTACTAGCCTTCCTTAAAAAGTCACACTGCCCTTTGCCTTCTTTGCTGCCTAGAACATAGAGGTGAGGGCTGGAGCTCTCGCTTGTCTTGGATCATGAGAACGAGAACCATGCCCAAGGGATGACAAGTCAGTAAACTGGAATGAGTCTGGGTCCCTGAGGACTTCATGGAGCAGAGCTCCGTCTGGACTTCTACATGGAAGAGAAATAACATTTACCTTGTTTAAGTCACTATTATTTGGGGTCTCTGTTATTTGCAGCTAACCTAATACTAACTAATAAAGTGAGCAGACTGAAATAGGTAGGAATCAGGGATGGGGCAGGGAAGGGCCTTCCTGGCTGAGGGACAAATGTATGCAAGTTGACACACCAAGGGTGATGCTTTGGTAGAGGGTTCAGGGAGAGAGGAGTGACTACAGGGAGATGAGGTAGGAGCTCACCTGTGCCTTCCCAAGGAGCCTGCACTTTATTTATTTATTTTTTTAAATTCTCTCCCGAGGATACTTTTTCCATTTTTATCTTCAGATAGAGTGGAAGAGAGAGAGAAACATTGATGTGAGAGAGATACATTGATCAGCTGCCTTCCGCACGACCCCAACCAGGGCCAGAGACAAAACCACAACCGAGGCACATGCCCTTGACTGGAATCGAACCTGTGACTCTTTGATCCTTGGGCTGATGCTCTAACCGCTGAGCCAAACCGGCCAAAGCTGCACTTTACTATTTTTTTTCTTTCTTGATTTTTAGAGAGAGAGGAAAAGAGAGGAAGAGAGAGACAGAAACTTTGATAAGAGAGAACATTGATTGGCTGCCTCCTGCATGCCCCCCACTGGGGATTTGGCCCACAACCTGGGCAAGTGCCCTGACCGAGAATCAGACCAGGGACCTCTTGGTACATGGGTCGATGCTAAACCACTGAGCCACACCAGCCGGGCTATTATTTTTTTATATTTTTCTTTATTGATTTTTTTTTTTTTTTTTTAGAGAGAGAGAGAAAAAGGGAGAGGGAAAGAGAAATAGAAACAGCTATGAGAGAGAACATCACAATTGGCCACCTCCTGCATGCCCCCCACTGGGAACCAGGCCCACAACCTGGGCACCTGGGCATGTGCCCTGACCAGGAATTGAACCGGTGACCTCTTGGTGCATGGGTCGATGCCCAAGCACTGAGCCACACCGGCTGGGCAGCATTTTATTTTTTAAATATTTTTTTAATTAATTAATTTAAAAAATATGTTTATTTATTAGAGAGAGAGAGGAAGGGAGAGAGATAGCAACATTGATGTGAGAGAGATACAGCCATCAGCTGCCTCCTGCATGCACCCTACTGAGGATCGAGCCTGCAACCTGTGCATGTGCCCTGACCAGGAATCGAATCGGGACCTCTCAGTCCATGGGACGACGCTCAATACTGAGCCATACTGGCCGGGGCAGGAGTCTGCACTGTATACTCTGGCTGGAGGGCGGACAAGAAACAGAAGAAGATGAACAGCAAAGTATCCCTGTGAGAGAGCAGAGGCTTGAGCCAGGAGGCTGGTCAGTGGGAATGGCAAGGAGGGAGAGAATGAAGAGATTCAGGATGGAGCCCCCTGGATCCTCATGGGGGCTGGGTGTGACTACCAAGTCTCTAGATAAAGGGACTGAAAGGGTGCTGGTGCTGGTTGAGGGTTTAAGGATTGCAGAAGGATAATCTAATCTGCAGAGGAAGATTCTGACAAATTGCTGTAGACAAATTGAATTTGAGGTTCCAGGAGGCGAGCCTGATGGAAGTGTCCAGAACATGTGGGGAATGCTGACCGACGTCCTTGGAGAAAGATCAGGACAAGGGATAGGAATTTATCCGGGAGTCTGCTTGGTGGCAATAAAGGAACTGAAGACAAGGGGATCAGAGATCACACAAAGGGTGATCTCACAGTGATGCCTGGTGCAGGAATAGAGCTCTGCTGGGGATGGAGTCTCAGGGGAGCTGCCTACATTTAAGGGGAGAATAGAACAAGGAGCCAGGAACATGGAGGAGACAGAGGAGAAGCGGCCCAGAAGGTAGGAGGAGAGAGAATGAGTTCAGCGTCAGCAAAGTAAGGGGAGAGAGAGTTTCAAGAAGGAGGAAGATGAACACATAGAGTTAGTGTTGTGCAGAGGGAGTGGGTAAGCCCAGGAAAGTGGGGACTACCTGTGGCGGGAGGGACATGGCAACCTCACCTACAGACACCCTTCTATATAATAATCAATATCTAGAGTGTATATGTGACCTAGGATCAGGGAACACAAGATCTTATTGAGTCCTTCACCAACCCTAGGAGCACTATGCTCTTAGTATCTGCATCTCATTTTATAAGTGAAATGATACACTTTCTGGGCCCGACTGGTTATACAATACTCAAACAACAAGTACAAGAATGGAGGGTGGAGTAGATAAAGCAAGATTAGAAAAATATTGATTCTCTGTAGAAACTTGGTGTTGAGTACATAGGAGTTCATTAACAATTCCCTTTTTGTATGTTTGAAATTTTCCATAAAAGTAAAATGATAAAAATAAAGAAGCAGTTCTAGCACATAGTATATGCTCATTAAATGTTTATTATTATTTCCGAAGGATTAACGGAGATAATGTCTATAAAGAGCCTAGTATACTCATACTCCAAAGAAAGTAAGGATGGTTGCCGTTGTTAGTGCCATCATCATCATCATCCAGGGCAGCCTCTCCTGCCCTGTCGCCCTGTCCTGTCTCTTTACTAACAGCCTCCTACTCCAGGACAAGCTCTGTCCTGGTCTCTTCCACCCACCAGCTCCACCGGGAGGGCGCCGCAGTCCTTGAAATGACTGCTTGGCTGTAAACTATGTGAGCGAGTGCGTGTCTGCGTCCCTGTCTCCGCAGGAGCCCGGTGGAGCGGGCTCACCGGCTAGAACAGTGTCTTTCCTCCATCTATTCAGCAAACACAGCAGCCGTGGGGTGCGGCGCTCTCGAGCTCCGGAAGCGGCGGAGCCCATTGCTAACGCGGACGGGCCGAGCCCGGGGCCCTCGCCTGCCCAGGGCCCGGGAGCCGGGACACCTGCGGGCCCCGCGGGCCCGGGTCGTGCCTGCGCTCCCTCTCAGCACCCCACGCCGCCCCCAGGCCGGCTGAGTCCCGGCCCAGGGAGTGGGGCGGGGCTCCCCTGCCGGCCACTCCCAACAGCCCAGGCGCCCACCGCCGAGGGCAGCCTCCTTGGGCTCTAATTTTAACCCCGAGTAAAGTGCCAATCGTTCGTTTGCAAAGCTGTTTCAAAGTGACTCTGATAAGCAAATTGCTGGCAGCCCTGGCGGGTGATTATTCCTGCATTAATCAGGGAGAAATTATGCCAGTTACTGATTAACTAATTACAGCAATCAGATCGGCTGGGAGAACAGGGCAGGAGGAGGCGGCCAAGGTAAACACAACCTGGGAAAGGTGAAGGAGGCAATTTGGGGTGGGGGGAGGGCAAAGGCAGGTTCTGCCTCTTTTTGCCCAAACCACTGCACCCCAGCTGAGTGGCCCCTAGGACAGAGCTGCGTGCCCAGTCTTCGCCGAGTTCCCTATCTGCTGGAGGACGGGTTCTGGCCTTTAGGAGGCCCCTTTCTGGTGTAAAAAAAAAAAAAAAAGCTGAGGTTTCTACCCCACACCGCCTGAAAAAGGAGAGTGGAGAAACAGTGGGGACTTGATCATCAAGACAGTCTCAAAAGCAGGGAAACAAGTGACAAGAGAGTGAGGTGTGGCAGCCAAGGCTTCAGAGCACAGAACCCAGAGGTCACCTGGTAAAGGGTAACCTGTGGCTGCCCACCACCTGCTCTCCCCCACTCAGAAAGGAGAGGAACCCCAGCTGGCCCTCCCGGCACTCAGCCACTGAGCCACCATCCGCCTGGGGAGAGACAGGGGGCTCCTTTCAGAATCTTCTGTGCTCTCTCCCTCCCAAATGCTTCTACTCTTGTGTGTGCATGTGTGTGTGTGTGTGTGTGTGTGTGTAGGGGGAGACCCAAGTTAGAGCCTAGTTCAACAGTTTTCTGACTGCAACTTGACTTAGTGCAGAAGGTGTCACTGAATGACACTTTGATTCTGGACATAGCAGAACCCAGAAGAGGAGGAGGGGCAGCCATCTTTTCTCCCCATGACCTCTAATTATTACCCCAAAAGACAAACATGTCCAGATTTTTTTTAAGTGGAATCCAAACACATATTTACTCTGCAACTTGATTTTCTCATGAGCAACTTTCCAAGTCAATAATTAGGTCTACCTCTTTTTAACAATTACATAATATTCCAAAATTGGACCATAATTTATTCAACCATTCTCCTATTAATGAACTTTCGGGTTTCCAATGTTTTGCTATCATCAGCAATGGATAGCAAGTACAAGATTCTTGTGGTCTAGTGGTTTGGTTTGGTTTCATCTTTTTCTGTTGGATCAATTCTGCAAAGATAGACTTGCCTCCTGAGTCCTGGGCCATTAAGGCAGACTAGGAGGCCCTTATTAGGATAAGTTCACAATCTTGCATGGATCTCTTCTTTTCCCCTCCTCCTTCTCCTCCTGTGCCTCCTCCTCCTCCTCCTCCTTCCCCCAGAGGTGCTTAATCTATCAGAATACAAGTAGTTTTACCCCACAGGTGGAGAGAAGACTTGGTCACTTCTAGGCAAGGAGCCACTTAAGTCCGCGCAGAGGCCAGTCAGAAGCAGGTCATTTCCTGAGAGCAAATCTTGGGAGTGAAGGGGCCCTGCTTCCTTGAAGAGGGGATGAAGAAACCTGGGACAAAGGGAGGGGAGATCAGAAAGGGATGCCGAGGAGTCCAAAGACAAAACTTTATGCAAAAACCCTGCAGACCAAAGCTTGAGATTTCCAGCCTCTTCCACCATAACTTGCTAAGCAGCCTCAGGCACACCTTCCTTAGCCTCTGTACCCTCATTGTAAATAGGCTAAAAACTACTGTACATTTTGCTCCGGGTGGGCCTGATACCGGCCTTCCTAATCCAGGGCCCCTCTCCCACATTACCCTCACCCTCCAGCCTTCACCCCCCCACCACCTTGTTCTCCTACTGTCCCTCATTCCACTTGGCCCAGAAGAGTGGAAGTGGTGCCGCTGACTCAGTTTCCCTCCAGCTCCGGTTCGAGGTTGTCATCCTTGTTCCCTGGACAGGTGGCAGGGATACGATTCAGAAAAGAATGGCGCGTACAGTGAAAGGAGCCCCGGTAGAGCTCTGGCGGGTTGTCAGGGGGCGATTTAGGGCGATTGCTTTCCGCCGGGCACATTGTTTCTCTGCAGCAAATATTTCCTCAGTGTTGCTACAAGACGTCCATTTGGCAAACCACAGCGGGCCTGCAGGCCGCTCTCCGCCGGTAAAGAGGCAGGCGGGCGCTCCTGATGACTGGAGTAAATCTGAGCTCACAATTAAAATCTCTTTAGAGATTGCAGCCAAGTGACTGATGGATAGGCCCCCAGGCTCCATCCGTCCCCCTCTACGCTCCTCTGCCAAGACAGATATCGACAGGGCATCATAAATAGCCTTGCATATCCAGGGCCTCCGAGGCTGCCAGGCAGTATGGCGGAGAAATGCAGGGAAAGGGCTGAACTGGGCTCTGCTCTGCAGGGTCCACGTTGGTGGAGAGGTCTTTGCAAATCATCTTGGATGGATAGGAAAGGTGTTTTTGTTCCTTTTCTATAACTGAGAAAGCTGAGGCCCAGAGGATGCAAAGCCAGACTTCTTGGACTTGAACTTCGGAGCCGGCCAAAACTGCGTGTGGGCTCCTGAGTCAACACAACCTCTTCCCTCGCTCACACTTTCCACCTGTTAGGCATACCTTCCCCTCCCCCAACACCTACCGCTGGACCGCTTTGTCCTTACCACTTCAGTGCACATCAGCCTGACTCCCGGCTGCCAGAACCTGCACCCTTTGCTTAAAGGCTCTCTCTGCCCCCAGTCGCCTTTGCTGGCTGTGCCGCAGGCCAGGAGTGCCGAGGAGTTGATGGCTCCCAGGCTGCCCTCACCAATGACTGTTGGAGTTGATGGGCGTGTGAATACCCCAGCACCCTCACCACTCAGATGGGACACTCTTCGCAGTCTCCCAGCGGTTCCCAAAGGGAGTGAGGCCTGGGTGCCCAAAGTGGGGACCTGCTCATTAATGTACCCGTCTCAACTCCCTTTCCCCTCCCCTGCGATGGCTCCTTAGATCCTCCCAGTCCTTGCACTCTTTTCCTTGTCTTAGGGTCTGCTTCTGGGTGAGCCCAAATCAAGACATCTACTCATCTTTCAATTCCTGCCTATCTTGCTCTGCACGCAGGAAACCACTCCCTCCCTTGGGCCACATCCTACATAATTACACATTGACACAGCACCTCTCACATTTTCTGGCACATACCAGTGCCCAAATCAGTTTCCCCAGCTAGACAAGAGCCTCTCGAGGGCAAGAGCATTGCTTTGTATTATCTATATGTCCCCTGAGTCCAGCACAGTGCCTGGTGCACAAGTGGGCTCAGTAGCTGTTTACTGAATAATTAACTGAATGAATGAGCCAGTGAGTGAATTAAATGTTCAACTGAGGGAATGAAGAGGAGGAACATTTTCTTCCTACAAAAAAAGAAATAAGCAAGCAAGAGCCACATGAACGAAAAACAACTTAACTTAGCTCTGTTTTGTTTTAAGCAAGGAATATAAAGCATTTTATCGATCTGCCTTTTAAATTAAGAACAGGAAACGTACCGCCGTTCAATAAATAAAACATAATAAAACACACTTTGGTTCCAAAGTATGGCTAATTATGGAAAACAAATGGAGAGAACAAAGTGGGAGCGAGGAGGGGAAATGACAGACAGCAAGAGAGACCAGGACAGCGTCGGAGGCAGAGAGACAGAGACAGCGAGACAAAGAAAAACTGCCACGGTGGTGAGTCACAGAGACACAGTAAGAAACCTGAAGCTGGAGGTCACTGCAGCGGAGGCCCCTCCAGAGGCTAGGCTGCTGGGAGAGGCAATTCTGTGCTGGGCAGAGGAAAGACAGTTCTGTTCTGGCGTTTGGGATCATGAGTAAAGAAAGGTGTGCCACAGAGATGCCCACTTCCCATCTGGAAGGATAGGGCTCTTTCCTTTGAGCCCTTGGTAGGTGACTTCTTAGGGCTGGTCAGGACTTGTTGAGGTTAGAGATGAGGCCAAAGTGGAAGGCAGAAGGTGAGTCACAGGTGTCTGGACACCTGTATTAGTTCTTTGTTTTTATTGATGGATAAGATCTAGGAAAGGAGAGAGGGAGAGACACGTCGATTTGTTGTTCCATTTATTTATGCATTCATTGGCTGCTTCTTGTATGTGCCCTGGGTGGATATTGAACCCGAAACCTTGGCATATTGGGGACAACTGAGCTACCAACTGAGCTACCCGGCCAGGGCCGGTATTAGTTCTTCTAATAACTAAGGTGGATTAAGCACTTCCTGCTGCCAGGCTATGTGGGCTGAGTGTTTAAGTGCATAAGTGTATTGAAATATTATAACAACTCTGTGGGACAGGTACTATTACTATCCCCATTTCACAGATGATAAAACTGAGGCTCATGTCTGGCTGGTGTGGCTCAGTGGTTGAGCGTCGACCCGTGCACCAAGAGGTCGCCAGTTCAATTTCTGGTCGGGACACATGTCCAGGTTGTGGGCCCAGTCCCCAGTGGGAGGCAAACAGGAGGCAGCCAATCAGTGTTCTCTCTCATTGATGTTTCTATCTCTCTCCCTCTCCCTTCCTCTCTCTCAAATCAATAAAGGGAAAAACAAAAACAAAAAAACTGAGGCTCAGGGATGTTAGCTTGCCCCATACATCACATGGCAAGGAAGTAGTAAAGCCATCCAGAATCTAATCCCATGTCACCTGACTCCAGAGCCTTCGCCTCAGTGCCCACCCACCACCCCTTTGGAGGGGAAAGGCCACTCAGGGAAGAGGGACAGCCACTGTGGAGGGCTCATGAAGAAAGAGATCTCTTCCACACTAGAGCATCTGAGTCACCAAGCCCTATCCCCACTGCTTTCTCTATGCCCATTTGTTGTCTTTCTAACCTGTCGTAGGTACAATTTACCACTGGCCACGGAGGATCTAAAAAGCAAAGTATGGTGGGGGAGGGGAGGCTTACAGTTTGGCCTAAGGCTCCCCACCATTAGTTTGAGGGTGTCAGGGGAATGAGGGTTGGGCATCCAGAAAGATGAGGGCAATGTCTTCTATGGGTACCATCGCTTCGTGTCCTTCCATGCCACTCCATCTGGGGGACTGGGGACTTACACCTGCCCAGCCTGAAGTCATCAAACACCCCCACAAAGCTCGGGGCTTATCTTATATGTACTCAGGCTCTCCCCCAGTGACCCTGCCTTCCAACCCCTCTCAGTCCTTCAGGTCCTACTCTGGGTCCTTCAGGGTCTATGGGCTGGGGTATCTTCCTTTCCTCTCCTCCATCTTCTCTCCTGCCCAGAATTAGCTGGTCTCATGCCTAGGAGGTCAGGGCTCAGGGCAGAAGTCCAAAAGCTCAGGACACTGCTGTTCTCTTGGAAAAAGAGTCAGGGGAGGGAAGGCCCTTCTGTACCCAGTGTCCCCACAGACCTCATATATTCCAATCAAAGATAAATACTTCTGAGTTAGGTGGGGAAATAAAAGAGGAAGTAAAAAAATTGGAAAGGATTTTGTGATGGTCTTCATCCCTAACCCCAAACCAACATTAGCCAAACACACACAGTCCCTTCCAGGAGCTTACTCTGACTCACCCCACCCTGTGTGAGTCCTCCCTGAGCCTTCACCCAACCTGGGCCACTCATCCTTGGCTGAGCCCAGCCAAGCTTCTGTAACATCTGGGGACCCTGGTGACTTCCCCAGTGGATTTTAATTGCCTGACAAAAGTAATACCAATATTTATAAGGGAACAAACACAGATACTATAAATAAATACATTACTGACTCATTGAATTAATTAGTGTTTAATTACTTGAAATTACCATCAGTTACTACCAATTACTTGAACAACGAATGCATTCTTTCTCCATTAAAGCTGGCAATTCCCAGAGCGAAATCCAGTGATCTCAGGTCCCATTAGATCTCACCTGGCCCTTCCCCCACTGCTTCCCCCTTTGGTTCATTCCTTCACTTCTTCATCACCTATTTGTTGAGCACCTATGATATGCCAGACATTGAGGTGCATCAGGGGACAAAAACAGACAAATCCCTGTCTTCGTGATGCCTACCATGCAATGGGTAAAGATAAAAAAACAAAAATTGTATGGTATTTTCATAGGTGATAAGTGGGATATAGAAAAATAAGCAGAAAAGAGGGATAGAGAGCTGGAAGTGACATTTAAATAGTGCAGTCACTGGGGATGACCTGACCACCTTTCATTTGCCTCTCCAGACCCTCTCTCTGCCCTTCTCCGCCGGCTCTGTGCCCGGGGAGACTGACCCTTGTGAACCGCTTCTCCCAGGCCCCCTGCTCTCTGGCTTGTGAGTCCGGCCAGTACCGAGGCTGCATCCCTTGACCCAAGACCTCAGTCCCTCCCTATCAAGTTGTCCTTTCCACTCAGTCCTTTTTGCCTCCAGCATTTTATATCATCAGCCTCTCTCCAACCCAACCTCCCCACTTATCATCTGGCCTTGGGATGGCCACAGCCCCTGGGTTAATAACTTAGGGGTCCTGCACTACCCCTTGTGGTTTCCAAGCAGCCTGCCCACATCTTTGTAAACTACCTTCGAAGGATCTGAATTTGAGTGTGCCATCTGTTCTCTGCCGGGGCCAGACAAACAGAGATGGCTTCACTGAAAAGGTGACATTTGAGCAGAGGACTGAAGGAAGTGAGGGAACAAGACATGTGGATATCTGGGAGGAAAGCTTCCCAGCACAGGGAACAGCCAGCGCAAAAGCCAGAGACAGGACTGTGCTTGGCGTCTTTGAGGCTGGAGCAGAGCGAGTGAGGGGCGAGGGACAGAGACAGTCAGGAGAAGGCAGGAGGCCAGGTTGGTTAGGGCCTGGCAGGCATTTTAAGGACTTTGGCAAAATAGGGACCCCTGCAGCACTTTGAGCAGTGAAGTGACTTGGTGGGACACACATTTAAATGGGTCACTCTGGCGGTTATGTTGAAAATAGACTGTAAAGGAAAGGGAGGCCACTTGGTCGACTATTACAGTCGGACAGGCAAGAGGTGGTGGCGGCTTGGACCAGGATGGGAATAGAGGTGGTGAGAAACAGCCACGTTCTAGACATATTCTGAAGTAGAGTATCAGGATTTATTAATGGCTTGGAGTGGGGAAAAAGAAAGGAATTGTGGGCTGCTGCAAGGATCAGTGTGAGCAACGGGAAGACTTACTGGGAATGAGAAGACATCCGGAGAAGCAGGTGTGGACCAGGGGGATGGGGGGACCCAGAGCTCCAACTGGAACACGTTACGTAAAGGCATAGCCTAGGGCAGCAATTTCCAACCCGTGTGCTGCAAGACTTTAAACCTGCAATACCTGACTAGTCAGGGGCACTGGCCTCTTTCCCCTTAGATTGTCAAATGAACAAATGACAACAGCCAACACAACAATAGCCGCCTGGTGTGAATGAATCCAAATCATACCTATTTTTTTGTCAGATCAGCAAAAAATATATTTTTGGGTGTGCTGCAGAATTGTAGTAATTAGTTTGTGTGTGCCATGAGATGAAAAAGGATGAAATTCGTTGACCTAGAATGTGGGCACACGGTGTCCCAGGTGTTGGGAGGTTAGCTTGCCATCCCCACCCAAATACAGGCGGCTCCTCTCTCAGCCTCCCCCGCCGGGCAAAGACATCCCAGTTCTTCCCTGCCCTCTCTTCCCCTGTCCCTGTTGGAGGGTCTCCTGAGTTTGGACTCCCCTGTCCCCTGGCCCAGCCTCGCCTGCTCTCTATGTAATGCCAGAGTGCCCAGGGATGGGTGTGTTCTGAAGCAGGGAAGCAGATGAGACCGGGGACCTCGGGTCGTGTCCTGCCTGGGTACCACAGCGGAGGAGGACAGAGGCTGTTTTCCTCTCCCCACACCTTCGGAAGCTTGTGCCAAAAAATAAATGTGGATTGAGAGTAACCCCAATCTCACTTGGGTCAGAGCAATCAAAATGTAATTGGGTTTGTGAATAACTAATGTTTACACTGATGTTGTCCTAATAGGACAATGAGACCTGGAGATGTGACTTTGCCATCTCTGCTCAGTGAGAAATTTGCCTTTTCACAGAACCTGGGCCAGGCAGCAGGAGACACAGGGAGCAGTCACTGTCCCAGGCTAGGCGGCCAGGATGAAGGGGTCTAGGAAATTCTCTGGAAGACACAAAGAGGCTGCCATTTAGCGAACTGGGTGACTAGGAAAGCCGTTTCGCCCTGGAATAATGATCATTATAATAATCATTTTATGTGCCACGTATTGAGCACATACACGTGCTAAGTGTAACACCTACAATCACCTGAAATGAATTTTACTTGACAGATAAGGCTACTGAGGCACGAGGAAGCAGGGACTGGCTCTGGGCCTCCCCTCTGGTCAGTGGCACGGAGGGGTCTAAGGTCAAGTCTGTCTAGACTCTAGGGCCAAGCTCCTCCAGGCCCCACTCTATCTCCATAGAACCAGGGAAGGCAGACAGAAAGGTTGCTGCTTCTTTGAGGAGCCAGGGAGGTTCTACTGGCAGAAGTCAGGAATGGAGGTAGAAATAGCCGTAAAAGTTCTGATTACCCTGTTCCTCTGAGCCAAGCCGAAGTGGGTAATGAAGCCAGGAGAGTAATTACCTTCCTGTTGGTGGTAATGGAGGTGAAGGTGGTGGTGGGGATGCTGGCTGCAACACCTCGAAGGTGATGTCACCAGTGACGATGGTAGTCTTTGGTGGCAGCAGTGCCCGGTGGTGGGAGGGGTGATACCACAAATGGGTGCTGGGATGCTGCTAGTGATCCTTTTAGTGCCGCCAGCTTAGCTGTGGCAGGTTGAGTGATGTCCGTCCCTGTGGTCCTGGCGAAGCTGCCGGAGACCTCCTGGAAAGCGGGACTCAAGCTGGCATGCTGCTGGTGCCTTGCCCCACCCCCACCAGGAGAGCACCTCTGCCCCTCCCAACCTCAGTGAAGGGGACAGGGCTTAGGTTCCCCCGTAGAACTGGCTTTATTGCGTTTCTTGTTCTGGACAATGTAAGCGATGGCCCTGTCTCTCCAGAGAAACAAATGTGATAAATAACCAGGGAGGACAAGCGGGAGGAGGTGGCCCAGCCACCAGAAGTCATAAGTCTCTGTCCAACCATGTGGCAGGCTCATTACAGAAAGCTCCAGGGCCGTACTGGGCTGCCTGGCCTGGGGCTCAGGAGAGCCCCCCATGTGGAGCTCCCAGCTCTGATGGCTCTGCAGATCCTGGACTCACCGACCTCACCCCCCAGCCCTTCCCTGCACGCCAGGCCCGGCACGCTCCACCCACCCAGCGGCTGTGTCCAGGGGCTCAGGCCTCTCTTGTGCACGTACCCCCACCCCCAAAAATCCAGGGGGGTATTTAATAAGGGTTTTCCGAATGACCTTGGAAACAGGGTGGACAAATATGAGCTGGATGGCAATTCAGTTAGGCGCATTGGATTGCAACATACCCACAGAAGCCTGGGTTCAAATCCCAGCTCTGGTACTTACAAGTCACATGACCTTGGCAATTCACTTAACCTCTCCTCACCCACAAAATAGAGACAATAACACATACCTTGCTTCATTAGGATGAAAATGTGAGATGCCATATGTAAGCTCCTGATTTTGATAGTGATAGTTAATATTTGTGTGCCTTCTCTAAGCCTGGTAAGGGTCTTTGCATAAATTATCTCATTTAGTTCACACATTGATGCTGTGTGCTTAGGTTCTAGCCTCTCCCTCTTTTAGAGATAAGGAACTCAGCACGAAGGTGGTAATTAACCTGCCTGATGTCACATTACTAGTAGGTGATGGAACTGACACTTGAACCCAAGTAATTTGACATCAGAGCCTTTTACCAACAGATTGCCAGCCTAGTATACCTCAGGCACTCAGCAATGCACATATATTGAGCAGCTACTATATTAAGCTAGACTCTTACTTAAACCTCAGGAAACCCTGTGAAATATGTATTGTTATCTTTATTTCCTGAGGAGGGATTAGATGCTTAGAAAGGCTAAGTGATTTATTCAAAATGATACAGTTGGAAGCGGCGAGTGAGGCCAGTGCTCAAGCTCAGGGCTTCTGACAAGGAAGCTCAAAGTTTCCCATCAAGGCTGTCGGGGTTGCCCCGGTGGCCCTGTTCCCTTCAGCATGTGGTTTCCGAATCCTTTCGTCTTTCACACAGCCTCGCCACTTTTTACTCAGGCAATATGGCAGCTTGATTACAAACGATGACAATTGGAATCACCAGCCACTCCGTGACACGGCTTCTTACTAAAGGGATGCGCATTCCCTCCCAGCTGTCTCCTGGGATCAAATACACTCATTTGCAAAAATAATTGGCTGAAGTTAAGAGCAGAGTCAGTGCACATCCAGAATATAAAAAAGAAACTACTAGAAATCAATAAGAAAAAGGCAGACAACCCAATAGAAAAATGAGGAAAAGATTTAAACAGACACTTCACAAAAGAGGCCATCCAAATGGCCAATCAGCACAGGAAACGCACTCCATATCATTAGTCATCGGGGAAATGTAAATTCAAGAGACGCCACTTCACACCCACAGAAAGGGAAAGTGAACAAGAGCGACAATACCAAATGTTGGTGAGGATGCTCATGTGTTTCAGGGGGAGTATACAAATGGTACAGCTACTTTTCAAAACAGTTTCACAAAATCTACAAGATGCATACATCATGACCCAGAGACTCTACTCCCAAAAATAGACTCAAAATATGAGTACATATGTGCACCACATGATAAGTAACAGAATGTTCATAGCTGTGCTGCTCATAATTGCCCCCAACTGGAAGCAATGCTAATCCTCAACAGTACAATAAATAAACTGTGCTATGTTCATATAATGAAATACTATGCAACTGTGAGAATGAACATCGAAAACTACACACAAAGTGGATTACTCTCACATATAACGTTGGGCAAAGAAACCAGATACGTGCTTCCATTTATACCAAGTTAAAAAATGGGAGGAGCCAATCTATGGTATTAGGAGTCACCGAGGGTTATTCTTGGCAGGAGGAGGTGACAGTGGTGTGTGTGTGTGTGTGTGTGTGTGAGAGAGAGAGAGAGAGAGAGAGAGAGAGAGAGAGAGAGAGGCCAGAAGGGGAAATAGGGAAGCTTCAGGGCACTGGTATCGTTGTGTTTCTTGATCTGGGTGCTGATTACATAGTGTGTTCCTTGTGAAAAGTTTTCAAGCTGTACTCTTACGATGTGGAGCCTTTTCTGAATGCGTGCTTCAGGGAAAAGGTTTGTTAAAAGCGTGGCGTCAGTGGCTGGAGAACTGAATCCACTCCTCCTTTCTTTACAGGGTTGCTGGACTGACAGAAAGGAAACTCTCTCAGACGTGGCGTGCCTGGACTTCACTGAAGGATGTGACAAGGCAACTTATGATGTCCTTGTGAACAAGAGGAACAAATACGTCTGGGTGACCCTGTAATTAGGTGGATTGAATCTGTCCCCAAAGGGTGCCAATTAAAGAATATGTGTCCACCTGGAGGGAAACTTCCAATGCCTCCAGGCTCTGTCCTTGTCCTGGGCAGTCGAACACTGTTATCCCAGACTGCAATGAAGATATAACCGGCAGGCTGATCACATTCACGGATGACATGAAGCTGGGAGGGAGGGGAAGGACAGGGCACGATCCAAAACGATTTTGGCAGAATGGCCAAGTAGAGCAAATCTAATAGGATGAAATTGAGTCAAGGATCTGTGGAAGGCCCTGCGAGGCTAACTTTGTGGGAATAGGATGGGGGGGGGGGGCATCATAACTTGAAAAGTGCAGCTCTGCAGGTGGAGGGTGTACACTCCCCGAGGGCAGGGACCCTCCATTTTCATCTCTGGATCCCTAGGGTCTACCCCAGGGCCTGGCACAGATGAAGCACTCAGAACTAGTTGCCAACTTAATCCTCGAATGAAGATGGGCAGTGCCTGGTTGCGGCACCCTGGCCTCAAGGCCGTGAGGGGTCAGTGCTGTGCACACCTGGATGTGTGCTCTGGCAGGTGGCGTCAGCAGCCTGCTGCTCAGTTCTGGACCCTTTAAAGGGATGTAGGCAAACTGCCTCCAGCTCAGACAGAAACCAGACACCTGTCTTTGAGGAACAAGGCACTGGCCGTGTTTAATCAGCAAAAGGGAAGCCTGGTGGTGGGGACAGGGGTGAGGAGGGCCTCAGGGCCCATGGACAGAGATGGATTCACCCTGGAGCTGATGGAGCTTCTGCTTCAGGACCCTCACTGAAATAGGCCCCTTCCAAGATTCTCCAAAGGGAATTGGCAAAAATATCCAAATGATCATATTGCTTTGTAAAATTTGCAGGCATAGATATTTTAAGCCTAATCAGTTAAGATTCCTGTCTCTTTCCACTCTGACTTCCTCTTCCTCACACTCTCCCTCATGTTGGGTGGTGTCAGAGTGGCCGTGGGCATTAATGGGATCCAGCTCACGGGAAACTAAGTGGGGGACCCATTCAGGTTGGCTGTAGTGGACATATTTATTGGATTCACAGTCAATTCCGTGTTACAGTTGCATTATCGCTGGCCATCCGGGTGCAGAGATGACATTCAGAAAGACTCCTACCATCCTGACTCATCCAGCTTCGAGATCCAAAGGGGCGGAGTCAGAGGGGTGCAGTGTCTGTGTGGATAGCGGAGAAGAAATCAAATGGGAGATGCATGGATCCAAAAACAAACAAGACGAAGCCCCGGAAGGGCAGCCTGTGTAAGGAATCCCTTCTTCTCCACCACCGAGGCCTGGAGCAGGGACCAAGGGGCCAAGGAGTGGGCCTCATACAAGTATGAACTTTCTCATAGAGCTAAGCGAAGGGCATTCTTTCATGTGTCTGCGCCTTCTTAGTATGCAGCATCATCTTGCATTACCTATGTTGAAAGTGTAGATGGAGTGAGCTCCCTGTCTCTAGAAGGTGGTTAAGCACAGGGATTTTGTAGGAGAAAGTTCAAGAACCAAATGGACAGGCTTACTTCTCTGACCTCAAGATCCAGAGTTCTAGCCAGTTCACTCAAGGGGCAAATCCCTGGCCAGTGCCACTAAAGGGCGACCATTTATCCTCTCGTGCCTCTTGGCTCCAAGGGATATCTCAACGCAAAACTTTGAGGGCTTTAATTTTTTTATTTTTTTAACATTTGATAAAATACATGTTTAACATCTTAACCATTTTTTTGTTGTTAAACCTCACCAGAGGATGTTTTTCCATTGATTTTCAGATAGAGTGGAAGGAAGGGAGGGAGGGAGAGGGGGAGTGGGGGAGGGAGAGAGAGAGAGAGAGAGAGAGAGAGAGAAACATCAGTGTGAGAGAGACACTTCGATTGGTTGCCTCCCACATGACCCCTCCCACATGACCCCAACCAGGGTCGGGGACAAGCTGTAACCGAGGTACGTGCCCTTGACCCGGAATCGAAACTGAGACCCTTCGGTGCTTGGGAGAACGCTCTAACCAGAGGCCACACCAGCCAGGGCTACCATCTTAACAGTTTTTAAGTGTACAATTCAGTAGTGTTATCTATATTCATATAATTGTGTAAGCAATTTCTAGAACTTTTTCATCTTGTAAAACTGATACTGTACCCATTAACCAACAACTCTCCTCTCCCCTTCCCCCAGACACCGGCAATCACCATTCTGCTTTCTGTTCCTATGGGTTTGACTACTCCTGATATCTCTGTAAGTGAAATTATATAGTGTTTTGTCTTTTTGTGACTGTTCAGGGCTTTTGTTTTTGCATTATTTTAAATGAGGTACAATCTTTAGTACATCGTTAGTGTGAAGGCCAGTGATTTTTTTACCTATTCATACATAGGTGCTATCATCACCAAAATCAAAATATGGCTCCCCCAGTGCCACGGAAGATCCCTGTGTACCCTGTTCAACCACTATCCTGCCGAAGGGCAACCACTACTCTGATTTCTGCCAAAGTTGTTTATAGCAGGATACACATTGAACTTGGAATCAAAAGGCCCAAGAAATGGATAATAATTCATTAGTCCCCTTATTAATAGTGTCACTTAAGCAAGCAATTCTGAGCCACGGTTTCCTCAGCTGTAAAACAGGGATGCTAAATCTACAACATAGGATGCTATAGGAAGGATCAAATAAAGTCGGCTATGAGAGAAAGCTCAGAAGAGACTCAATCGACGTTGATTGAACATGAATGCCCTCTCCTTATAGTGGTGCCACAATGGGGTGATGAGGGAAGGGCACTATACGGTGGTGCAAGGAGGGGAGTCCTAGGCTATTGAGGACTTTGAGAACGTAGGTCTGTGGAGGGATGGCGGGGAGTATCTCCACTGCTGGATAACTCTGGTCAGACCAGCTGAGCCACCAGCCACAGACCTGGGTCCACAAACCCACAAACAGACCCAGGTGCGCCCTGCTGGTCTGGCCACACTGGACTCTAAGTCCATGAGCAATGGGACAGTGACTGCATTGCTCACCGTGTACCCTGTAGTTCACAGGTCAAGGTAAGCAGGCCTCACAATTACCAAGAGGATTGTTGAAAACAGAACTGGCTGGGTCCCACCCCAAGAGTTTCTGATTTAGGGTCTCTGGGACTAAGTTTGACAATTTTCATTTCCCAGATGATGCTGACACTGCTGGTCCAGAGACATAATTTGAGAATCACTGGTGCAGTCAAACCTGCTGATTCCTTGCCCAGAAGCCCTGCACCCAGGCAGGTGCATCATCCCTCAGCTGCAGTGCCCACTACTGGCTCCCAGCTGCCTCTGCTGATGGGCAGCACCTTGTCCTGGAGATGACCCACCTCCCGTAGCCCACAGCCAATGACCAATTGATGAGGGCATGAAAGGGGCTGGCTCTTCTCTCAAAGAGGGAGACAATTTTACAGTTTGGTTAATGTTCCAGAGCTCTCTGCAGATCAAGCCAAGTTTAAATGTTAGCTGAGGCCATATCCTTGCTCAGCTCTTGCTTTGGAATGAACAGTTATGGACCACCTTCCCATTCATGTGTTGAAGCCCTAATCCCCAGGGCTTTGGAAGTGGGGCCTTTGGGAGGTAATTAGATTTAGATTAGGTCTTGAGGGACAGACCCTCATAATGAAGTTGGTGCCCTTATAAGAAGAGAGAGAGAGAAAGAGAGAGACCTTTCTCTCCATGAGCATGCCCCAAGGAAAGGCCCTGTGAGCACACAGCAAGGAGGTGGACGTCTGCAAGCCAAGAAAGAGGTTGTCACCAGAAATCTAATTGGACAGCACCTTGATCTTGGGCTTCCCAGCCTCCAGCACTGTGAGAAGTAAACGTGTGTTGTTTAAGCCGCCCCGTCTTACAGTATTCTGTATAGCAGCTCGAACAGACTAGGGGTTCCCGGAAAGCAAGCACTCCCCAATGAACCGTGTGTGTTTGACTCCCTGTGTCAGGCTCTGTTTTCAGATCCTCTGACCCAAGTCACACAGCAGGTGCTCAGTCGTGTTTGTTGAATGCGTATGAGACACACCGGGATTGAGAAGAGAACACTCCCCCTTCCCACCTCCCAGCAGCCCCTCTCAGAGTAGGACTCGGGTTCACGTGGCCGAGCTGAGCGGGGCCTCCCAGGCCCTAACCTGGTTGGAGGTGCTGCCATCTCTGCTGTGCTGTGTCAGGGAGAAGCTGCCCAGGCTGCCTGGGCCTCCAGATGGGTTGATTAATTAATTACCGTCAGCACCCGCAAGAGAAGGCAGCGAGCGTGAGCGCTCCGGGCTGCTGGCAGGGCCCATGGCTCCCCTCCCAGCTTCTCTTGGCAGGTGAAGTCTTCATTTCCCAGCACTTGGCAGAGTCAGGCTGGGGAAGGGGTAGGACTAAGTGCAGGGGTGTGGGTAGTAGCACAGTCAGGAGAGGGAGGATTCGGGGAACAAGGGTACCTGCGCCCCCCACCTAGAGGGTCTGTTGTGCAGAATTAATCCCATTGTCCAGATAGAGAAACTGAGACCTAGGCGGGCACAGGTTTAGTGAGGGGTGACACCCCAGGCCCTCTGCCTCCCAACCTGGCGTTTGGCTGGCTTTGGAGTGTGGATGGTAGGGAAAGGGGCAGGATTTCTGGCAGCTGCTCTCCCTTTTCGCCTCCCTATTGCAAACTTTCGCAGGTGCCTTTCCAGCCTGAGACAGACCAGGAAAAAGACGATGCAAACTTGAGAAAGGGCCGGGGTGAGGAGGCGCCCTGTCTCCAGATCTCTGGAGCTCTGGGGCTCCCCGCCCCCCACCTCCACTCCTCACCCCAGCCTCCCCTTTCCTGAGGCCTGTACTGAGCCGATAGCTGTTGGGCTGATAGGAATGACAGCTGCTTCCGTGATTAACCCCAGCACTCGGCACGCAGAGGGGAAAGGGATGCGGGGTGGGGGCAGGAGAGGAGAGGACCCTTCAGCAAAAGAGAGGGTCTGGGAAAGGGTTTTCCAGGGGGGCCCTCTCCTCTAGGGTTTTCTTTGTGGCCCCCCACACAGCTCTGCTGTGGTTACCAGCCTGGCAGTGGTGTTTACAAGGCAGCCCGTGGGGCGGAGATGAGAATTCACCTCTCTACGCCTCGGTTTTCCCATCTCTGCAGTGGGAACAGTGAGAATTTCCAGTCAGGCCCTACCGTGTGAATGCTGTGCAGCCGTGAGCCGCGCTGGGGAGTGGGAAGCCCTGCAGGCAGAGCTCTCACCAAATCTCATCAGACCGAAGCTGCCACGGTTTGGATGCACCGTGACTCTACGCACCTCTAAGAAAAATAAAACACTGTGAAAACAACTGTAACCTTCGCTGCTTGTAAGACACGTCTTGATTTCAGCCACTTGAAAATGGTGGGGAAATGCGCGTCTCGGGAAGATGAACAGGGCATTATTCTCATCCTTACTGCTCCCTGACAGCCCCCACAGCTGCGGAAACATTTGCTGAGTCAATGACCGAGTGACAGGTCAGCACCCAAACAAGTGTGAGGAAGGGAAGGGGAGCCCAGCACCTCTTTGATGGCCTCACCCCACGTTGCCTCCCATACTGGCCCCAGGCCGGCTTAGTTTCTGCCCCTCCCCCTTTGCCCCAATCCGGATGGCCAAAGCCCTCGGCTGACAGGGCTCCCAACAGGTTAACTGGGTAGACTGGCTACTGGTCCCTCCCCCACCCCACCTGTCCGTGGGTGCCATATGTACTCCGCTGCCCCCAACCCAAATAAGCACACCTCCTCTGTGGGACCTCAGGAGGGACCAGTCACAGGAAAGTGCAGGTAGAAGGACTTCCTGGCTCCTAAAATGACTGCAGAGAAATGCTATGCGTTGTGTGGAGGGGGTGGGGGAAGGGGCCCAATGTGTGTGTTCGTCTCTCACCTTTTCCCCCCAGTCCTCTAAAAAGGAGTTCAAATCTCAGCTGACATTGGCAGCATGACCTTAGTCATGTAACTTAACTTCTTGGAACCTCAGTTATCCCTATCTGTAAAGTGGGGGTAACAACTGTAGTTCCCTCTCTACACTTGGTGAGGGGGGTAAATAAAACAAGATGTCCAGGCCCTTCCTCCACCCCTCCCCTCCCTCATCTGTTTTCTTCCCTCTCTGCCTACCCCACTGGAGCCCTGACCTATACCATACTTAATGTCAACACTGATTAATTTTCCTTCAACCCTTCAGCCGCTAAGATGCACTTTGATCCTGGAGGCGGAGAAGGGGGGGCCCGGCCAGGGGAAGCCTAGGGCTGGGCGGCGCTGCGGCAAGAGGCCTTCCTCACACAGGGAACCTGCACTCTGGCTGTGCCCACAAAGATTTAATTTATGTCTTAATGGGCCTCAGCCTCCTCCGTAAAAGCCCTAAAGTGCCTTTTTATTTTAAAAAAAAAGTTGCTGATTGTGCCTGCTGCTCCCTGGGAGATGACAAGGAAGCAGCAGGAGGGGGGTCAGGAGGAGGAGGGAACGGCGGCCAGGCCCTGGGGCTGTCGGATTCTGCTTTTCCCCTGGGCCCCGTTTCCTAGGACTCGTGCCAGGGGCACCAGCCCTGGTGGGTAGTGAGGAGTGGCTGATTCTGGCTGACCTGGAGAGACCAGTTAAAGCCTGAGATACTGGACCCCGTTTCTCTGGGTACCAGCCCCCTGAGACAACAGAGATTGTTCAGATGCAGCCATTTGACTCAGTCCAACCAGCAACCCCACTGGTCCCAACTACCTGGTGTGAAGATCTGGCTGGGCCCCTGGGCTTTTAGGGAGGTGGGGAGGGATGGGAGGAGGAGGAGAGGTTAGCCATCCCTGGAGAACCCCATTCCACATCCCTCTCCCCTTCCCCACACATAGCACCTTCCAAGCCCCACCACAGAGAATGAGCTAAGACCTTGGCCTCAACCACCTCTACAGCTCTAGCTCCTCCCAGAATCCCTTTCACTGCTTTTGTTTCTGTCATAACTGAACGAGCCTCCACCCTTCAGCATTAGAGGCCAACGGGTGCAGGGACTGCGAGGGGCCCCAAGTGTGGTGGTGGGGTCTCCCAGCTGGGAAGTGCCAATTCCAAAAAACAGGACTCCCAAACCATTGACTCAGTTAAAAGATCTCTCCTTCCAACAGAGAGCATCCCAGGCCAACCAGGCCCAGGAAGTTCGTTCCAATGGGAGGAGCAGATAGAACTGAGAAAGACAATTCAATGCTGATCAAGATAACTTGTAATATTACAAATAAAGGTAAACTAGCAAAGTTCTCAACTTTCCTCCGGTTGAGGCTTTTTTATGTCCTATCTTACCATGCCAACCTCATTTCACTGGGCACATATGATTATGCTTATTAGCCCAGAGGAAAAACTGAGGCAGAGGTTAAAAACATAGGTTATACAACCAAAGAATCAGATATTCAACTAAGTCAAGGTGAACAACCCTTAAATCCTGCCCCAATTTTCTACCTCTGATTTTTTTTTACTTCCCCAGCCCAATTCCAGATTTTTTTTTAAGTAGGGAAAAGTAGGCAAGTTGTTTTGCCAAATACCCCTTTCCACTATGGTTCCCTGAAGTTCTGATTTCTGGAGGGTTCCTGAACCAGTGATAACAAATGCAGGTGCCTACAGGAGGAAGCCAGGTGGGAAACAGGTGTGCACTCAGACCAGGTGCAGCGCCGCAGGGAGTGGTGAGGCCTGTGGCAAACTGGAGAGTGCATGACCCTCCTCATATTAGTCAAACTCACGTAATTAAAAGTAAGAATATGAGTCATCTGATTACATTAAGAATATGAGTCTTCTGATTAAATAAAGTAATTGAATTTACGCATTTACTCTGTTCCTCTTTAAAACACCACCAAATGCCAGTTAAAGATATTTTTAATTTTTTTATTGATTGATTTTAGAAAGAGGGGGAGAAAGAGAGAGAGAGAAACATCAATTTTTGTTCCACCTATGGATGCATTCGTTGGTTGCTTCTTGTATGTGCCCTGACCAGAGACTGAACCCACAACCTTGGCATACAGGGACAATGTTCTAACCAACTGAGCTACCCGGCCAGGGCTAAAGATATTTTTTAAGGCAAAAGCCCACAGAAAAGGAAAAGAATGGTAGCCCTGGCCAGTGTTACCAGTGTTTAGAGTGTCAGCCCTTGCACCAAAGGGTCATGGGTTTGATTCCTGATCAAGGGTACATACCTGGGTTGCAGGTTTGATCCTTGGCCCTGATCAGGGCACATACAGGAGGCAACCAATCCATGTGTCTATTTCAAATCGATGTTTCTCTCTCTCTCTCTCTCTCTCTCCCCCTCCCTCCCTTCCACTCTCTAAAAAAAAAAAAAATATCCTCGGGTGAGGATTAACAGAAAAACAAAAAGGAAAAGAATGGAAGAATAACTGATAGCAGATGCGAGATACTAAAATTTTGGAAGTTGGAAAGCTGACAGATGAGTGGTAATTGATTTTACTGTAAAAATCATCATTTAAGCCCAAAAGTTGGAGAGGATACACCAACAAGAAGACAGTTCACACCAGAGAACCTCAGTGAGAATCGAGTACTAAAGACACGAGCTACCACGGAAGGTGGGGGGAGGCGAGGCTGAACACTGGAAGATCAGTTTGAAAGTGTCTAGTAGGAGCAACCCAAGGATATTTTTTCATTTATCTTCAGATAGAATGGAAGGGAGGGAGGGAGGGAGAGAGGGAGGGAGAGAGAGAGAGAGAGAGAGAGAGAGAGAGAGAGAGAGAGAAAGAGAAACAGTGATGTGTGATGTGAGAGAAACACATCGATTGGTTGCCTCTCACACGGTCCCGACCGGGGCTGGGGACCGAACCGCAACCAAGGTAAATGCCCTTGACCAGAATCGAACCTGTGATTCGTTGGTCTACGGGCCAAAGCTCCAACCATTGAGCCAAACCAGCCAAGCGTAGAGCCCATCTTGATCATCTCAGGATCTTGAACTTGATTACATTTACAAAGACCCCCTCTCCAAATACATTCACAGGTTCCAGGAATTATAACATGGACATCTTTTGGGGGGGCCATCAAACAACTCATTACAGGTATTTTACTGAAAAAGATGGTAAGTGAGAGTCTGTATAGCAGGTTTTGGAATAAAGCCATTCAGCGTTGTCAACATTGTTTTGTTATAATGTTGATGAGATGCCATTGGAACTTAACTCTTGTTTATATGAATTAGCCTATGGTAAAATTGGTTTTATGCCCAGCCAGTGTGGCTCAGTGGTTGAGCGTCAACCTGTGCACCAAGAGGTCCCCTGTTTGATTCCTGGTCAGGACACATGCCCAGTTTGTAGGCCCAGTCCCTGGTGGGGGCATGCAGGAGGCGGCCAACCGATGTTCTCGCTCATCGATGTTTCTAACTCTCTCTCCTTCTTCCCTCTCCCTTCCTCTCTCTCTAAAATCAATAAAGAAAAAAGAAAATCGGTTTTATTATACATCATTTCGCCTAAAGTCACAGAACTTACTGATAACATTAATGAGGACTTACTGTATTCTGAACTGCAGGACCCTTGCTCTCCTCCTCTGCTTGGTTCTCAACATCCTGGTAGTCAGGTGTCGACCCCTGGGTTGGGGGTGGGAGGACTGAAGAATTCCTCTCTAGAGAAACAGACTGGCTTATGAGAAAAGTCTATAAAAACTGACCCTGGGCATCTACCGGGGAAGCAGGTAGGTCCCCACCTGATCACCTTCCATGAGACCCACTCGCGGACAGCTTTCCTATGGAGATGTCCAATGAGTTTCTAGTAACCCGCTTTTAAATACGAATAGACAGACGGGATCACCACATGTGTACAGAAGGTCCACAACCTGAAAGACAGAGACCAAACAGAATTAAAAATACACAAAAAAGAGAATCTGAGGGAGCAGAAGCCATGTAGGAAGCAGATGAAAACTTACAAAATAAAAAATAATATAAAAATTATTTCCACAGAGATGAGAATATTTGTATTCATTCAATACAAATAAAATAAGCCCTGGCCAGTTTTGCTCAGCGGTTAGAGTGTCGGCCCCGTGGACCAATGAGTTTGATTCCAGTCAAGGGCACGTACCTCAGTTTTGGTTCCTCCCCAGCCCTAGTCGGGTCGTGCGAGGCAGCCAGTCGATGTGTCTCCATCACATGGATGTTTCTCTTTGTCTCTCTCTCTCTCCCTCCCTCCCACTCTATCTAATGATAAATAGAAAAATATCCTTGGGTGAAGAATAAAAATAAATAAAAAATAAAAAAATATTCAAGAAAACAGAAATCAAATGCTCTTAAAAATTCAAAATAATTTAAAAGAATGCCCTGGCTGGTTTTTCTCAGCGGTTAGCGCGTCGGCCTACGGTTCAGATTGACCCGAGTTAGGTTCCTGCTAAGGGCATGTACCTCAGTTGCAGTTTGTCCCCAGCCCTGGTTGGTCGTGCGGGTGGCAACCACTTGATGTGTCCCTTTAACATCGATATTTCTCTCTCTCTCTTCCTCTCTCTCCTCCCACTCTGTTAGAACAAAAAATGGAAAAATGTCCTCGGGTGAGGATAAAAAAAAAAAATGAAAAAAATAAAAGGATAACTGCCTAAGTTCAATATAAAAGTTGAAAAATAAACTTGTGGAAATCTCCCACAAGGTAGAATAAACAATTAAGAGTGGAAAAATGGAAAAGAAAAAATAAAATTCAAAGATCAGTTGAGAAGATCTAACATTTGACTAATAGGAGTACCAGAAAAAGAAAACCAGAGAATAGGGAGGGGGAAACATAAGTAAGGAAATAGTAGAAAAAAATTGCCCAGTACTGAGACATGCTTGAGATTAACCAGACAATAAACAGAAAGGACCTCTACAAAACCACATCATTGTGAAATTTCAAAACACTAGCGATAAAGAAGAAATTCTAAAAGCTTCCATAGAGGTAAACAAATAGGTCATTTGCAAAGAAACGGAATAAGAATGGACTCAGATTTTTCAAGCATACCAGTAGACGCTGGAAGAAAATGAAACAATATTTTCTAAATCCGAGGGACTTGTCTATCTGAAGTTGCGAACCCAGCAAACTGCAACCACAGGGAGAGTAGAGTGAGGGCATTTCAGACATGCAAGAAATCACATGCATATCTATACAACCTCCTCCAGGAGCCTGGAGTCTGATTCTGTCTTTATTTCAGATACTGATATTTGGCTCACCATTTGCTGCTGTATCAAATCACCACCAACTTGGGGGCTTAAAACAACACAAATTCATTATTTTACATTTCTGTAGGATGGAGTCTGACACCGATCTCACTGAGCTAAAACCAAGCTGTCAACAGAACAGCATTCATTTCTGGAGGGAAGAATCTGTTTCCTTGCTTTTTCCAGTTTGTGGAAGCTGCCAGCATTCCATGGTTCATAGCCCCATTCCATCTTCAACGCCGGTAGGGCTTTCACATCCCATCCCATCACACACATCACAGTCACTGTCTTCCCTCCCAATTCTGGCCCTTCTGCTTCTGTCACTGTGTCTCTTACACTTTCAAGGACTCCTGAGATTACAGTGGTCCCACTGGACAATCCAGGATAATCTCCCTATCTTAAGGTCAGCTGATCAACAATCGTAATTGCATCTGCAACCCTATATCCCCTCTGCCATACAACTTAACGTATTCACAGGTCCTGGGGTTTAGGACACTGACAGGTCTCTTTGGCAGGAGGGTGGGGGTTATTCTGCCTATGACAATTATGGATTTAATTTTGCATTAATTTTTATGTTAAAAAAATATGACATGAAGATATTTCCCTTGATTACTGAGTTTTGTTTTGTTTTGGTTATTGGCACCCCTTAAATTTTATGCCTGAGCTGATTGAGGCGTCCTAACCCAGGCCCTATCTATTTTTCCTCCTTTGTTCACCCCTTCTACCCTCAGGCCCAGCCCAGCAAAGCATCCTGGGCTGCAGGCTGCCCTGAATCCAGACCATTTCTACAGGCCTTTTCCCAGGTATAAATTTCTCTGCTCCAGTTTGAGAGATGGGGGCTCAGGTTGCCGAGTCAGAGAAGAGAAGAGACGTTGTTCAATTTCTCCTGGGCCCCAGGGAGGAGGCAGGACCCAGCCCCCACACACCTGATCCCCCCATTGGGGCTGCAGAGATAGCCAGCCTTTCAGCCTGGCAGTAAGCAGAGAGGACTGAGGCTGGAGGTGGGGAGAGCAGACAGGAGAGATGAAAGAGGATCCCGGTACAGCCTGAAGGTCAGGGGCAGCCAGCGGTGCCTGGGCCACCAAAGTGGGGGGTGCTAGAAAGCTGATGCCGCTCACACACCAGAGAGGTGAGGCCCCCAGGAGGTGGGGGTCTGAGTCCCAGTCATTCTAGAAATGTCACAAAGGACACTGCTGGGGAGAGGGGAGAAAGACTGGGAAATGGGGGTCTCCATCCCAGAGTTTGGGAGGAAGAGGAGTGGCCAACAGGAATGTGGAGTCCAGGGTGTAGAAGAGCAGAATTAACGAGCGCACTATAACTTATCCAAAGCAATCTTCGTGGGAGGCTTTGCACCCGAGACCTTACCCTTGCACAGCTTCTTACAGTCCCCAGAGCACCCAAACGTTCTCATGCGGTGCTCACCACAACCCTGGAGGCAGGCAGGATAGTCCTCATTTTGCAGATGAGGGGGCTCCATGCAGGGAGTCTCAACTGTCATCCTGCCCAGAGCCCCAGATCTTTCAGTTCCCTCCTGAGAAATTAGGAGCTCATGAGGGTCCCTGGGTCAGATAAGGGACAAACAACACCACTGCCACCCGACAACATGTGTGGCTCCAAGTGTTACTATGTGGGACAATGCCAACCTCGGTTCATTCTCCTAGAGCCAGCCCTGGCTAGAGGGTCCACCCCCTGCGGTCCTCCACTCAGAACTGCCTGGTCCCTCATGTCCCCCACCATGGAGGGTCAGACGGAAGGGTCCAGGGTCACTGGTCTCAGGTCCCTGCGGCCCCCTCTCCTGGTGTGAAGGTCAGGCCAGTTGCCCCCAACCCCTACCCTCTGGGTCTCCCTCACTCCCTACTTCAGGACCTCTCACTTCCAATGGTCCTGAGGTGCAAATAAAGTGACTGAGACACAAGGGCATTGAAGTTGGCAAATTTTCCATCAAGAGCAGTGAGAAAAGGTCACCGGGAATGATTCTAGAGATACCCAGAGACTAGGCACAGAGAGGAGACCGGCCGAGAGGCTGGGAGGCTGGAGGGAAAGAACAGGGGCAGGGGAGGGGTAGGAAAAGGAAGTTCACGCACCACGAAAGGGGAGGGGAAGAGATGGGAGCTGGAGCCGGGGAGTTGGCCTGGCCACCTCAGAAGAGGGCGGGCCACTTTGCAGCTTGCACAGGGATTTCTCTGAGCCTCTGGCCACCTGAACCCCCAGTGGGGGTTGCCAGGAAGGGTGCCCATGAGGGCTGGTAAGCTGAGGGGTCAGAAGTCCTGTTCTGGGCCCACAGAGACCACACTGCATGACATTCCCTTGGGCCCAGTCAGAGGCTTAAAGCCCAGACCTGTCAACTTATTACTCAGAGGACCTAAGCTGTTGACCCACAACTGATCACTAATGGTTTGCATATTTTACATATTATTTGCATTCCCCTAGGATCTGTCAAAACCTTTGCAGGCCCCTGTCCCTGTTTCTCGGGACTCCATCCCCATCCCTGTCTCCAATGTCCCCCAGGCCTAGAGCCAGTCTCTCCCGTCTCTCTGCCCTGCTCTTTCATCTCAGATCAGATAGGCAGGTGGGGGTGTCTCTCAACCCCAAGTGTTCAGCAGGAGCAGCTGAGGGCACCTTGGAAGGGAGTGAGACCCATCTGGTGATTAATCCTCCTGCTAGTGAGGGCTTCACTGTCACCGGGGCTTTTAAGGAAACTCAGGGAAGCCCGTTAGCGCCATCAGAGCTGTCTCTAAGATTCAACCTTGGTGGGCTCATTAGCGGCCCTCCGCCTGGAGATCAGGGGCCCCTCCCCCAAATGGCTGCAGGAGGGGGAGAAAGCTTCCTGGGCTTCTAAGGTCCAAGGCCATGAGCAGAACCGCAGCAGCCCCCACTGCTCCCGCTCCGCACCCACCCACAGAAGCCTCTGAGGCAGCTGCCGGGCCTTCTCCAGGGCACACCCACTGGGGAGGGTTGTACTCATCCAGGCCTGTCCACAAGGAAAGCAAGGTCCCGGCCTGGGGCCAGCCAGACTGCAGTCAGGTGTCCAGCCTCAGGTCTCCTCTGCTCCCACCCCCCAAGCATTCACTTGCTAGACTGGCTCACAGTACTCAGGAAACCCATTTACTCACGAGATTACCAGTTTATTAAAAGAAAATTAAAGGATACAAATCAGTAGCCAGATGAAGAGACACATAGGATCCCAAGCAAAGGAGTATCTGTCCTCGTGGAGTCTGGGGCCCAGCACAGTGGCACAGGGACGCATTCTGGTTTCCCAACCTGCAAGCTCTCCGAAACCCCACCCTCGGGTTTCCATAAAGGCTCCATTACATCGGCACGATTGATGAAATCTCTGACTATTGGTGATTGATCCAACCTCCAGCACCTCTTCGCTCCCCAGAGGTCTGGGAGTGGACTAAAAGTTCCAACCCTCCCATCACGTGGTTGATCCTCCTGGCAACCAGCCCCCACCCTTAAGTGCTTTCCCAAAGTCACCTCATCCACCGGAACTCAGGTGTGCCGGAAAGGGGCGTCTTATGAGTAACGACCCCTAGTTCACTTTTAAGTCTCTGCAGCTATTTCAGAAACTGAGGACAAGAGAACAATGGCTCAGGAAATTCCAGGGGTTTGGGGAGCTCTGAGCCAAGAACCATGGCCAAATACACGCTATCTATCTTATAAATCACAGTATCGTACTTCTCAAGGTTATACTGCTCTTAATGTCCAGAACATAACAGGTACAAGAATATTCATGGCACCTTATTCATAATCGACAAAAACTAAAATAACCCAGGTGTCTATCAAGAAAAGAACGATTGAATGATCTATTATATTCACACAATGGAATACTCTATAGCAATGAAAAATAATGAGTTACCGCTACAAACAAAAATGTGAACAAATCTCACAGACGTAATGTTGAGCAAAAGAAGACAGATACAAAAAGGTATATACTGCATGATTCTACTGATATAAAATTACTAACCAGCAAAATAATCTGTGGTGCTGGAGGTCAGAATAATAGTTACCCCGAGGGGGCAGGGCCGGGCGGGCCTAGACTGGGATTGGGGCACGAAGGGGCTGGAAATGTTTTCTGTCTTGATTTCAGTGGTTGGTGGTTGCAAGGGTACATGTATATATGTTCGGAAGCAAAATTTGCTACTTCAAAATGTATGTCTTTGACATGAGAATTGTTTTCAGCTGATTATTTTAAGAAACAGAAGACGTGGCAGTTCTCCTTGCCTCCTCCTTAACTGCCTAGAGAGTGGGGAGGGAGACTGTACCATAAAACAGCTATTACAGGAGGTAACTTTTTACATCAGAAAGACTTCTCTGTAAGACAGGCAAACATTTGCTCTCCATCTCCATGTGACGATCTTCCTCCACTTGAAGTCTCAGACCCCAAGCCCTTCTCCTCAGCTCAGGACAACATATACGCCTCAACTGAGACTGCCTGCCTGTGGGCCTCATATTCCTATGGAGCCCCTGGACAAATTCAATTAAATGAGGTCTTTCTCCTGCTAATCTGTATAATGTTAATTTAATTCCTAGACCAGCCAGAAACATCTAGAAGGGTGGAGGAAACATTTTTTCCTACCCAATAATAAATATGTAAAATTCATCGTGCCTGGCCGGTATAGCTCACTGGTTGAGCGTCGACCCATGCACCAAGAGGTCGCTGGTTCGATTCCCAGTCAGGGCACATGCCCAGGTTGTGGCCCCAATCCCCAGTGGGGGGCATGCAGGAGGCGGCCAATTGATGTTCTCTCTCATCAATGTTTCGATCTCTCTGGCCCTCTCCCTTCCTCTCTCTGTCACATCAATAAATTTTTAAAAAACTCATCAAGCTGCACCCTTAAGACTTTCCCCCATAAAAAAAGAATAAATAAATAAACAAACAAACATGTACTATGCAGCTAGCCTTGAACAATGCGGGGGTTAGGGGCACTGACCATGAAGCCAAACATCTGTATATAACTTTTGACTCTCACCTAAACTTTACTAATAGCCTACTGTTGACTGGGAGCCTTACTGATAACAAATAGTCAATTAGCACATATTTTGTATGTTACATGTATTATATACTGTATTCTTATAATAAAATAAGCTAGAGAAAAATGTTACTAAGAAAATCATAAGGAAAATAAAATACTTTTACAGTATTGTACATTTATATATATGATCTCATAAGTTTATATTGTCTGATTTGGGCTACACGTCTTGTTTGCAAGTGTTTTCAAATTGTCTATGAAAAAAAAAACCCCACATAGATGTGGAACCACACAGTTTAAAACAGTTTTGTTCAAGGGCCAACTGTGTATCTTTTAGTGAGACGCAGGGCCAAGACTGGAGCAGCGGGTGAACCCTGCATCCTGGAGGAAAGGGTGTGGGGAGGCAGACCCTGCCCTGCTCTCCCTGGCTTTGGAGGGAGAGGACCTGAAGCTTTGCTCAGCGGGAGGGCTGTCTGCATCCTGGGAGGCCAGGCCAGTTACCCCTCCATCCCAGGAGGGGAAGGGGAAGTGAGAGGGAGAAAGAAGGAAGAGCAGGAAGGACGGAGGGTCGAGGAGTGGCTGGGGCATGCTCCTGTAACCTCCTGTGGTAAGTTCAGTGAGCACTTAGTCTCCTGGGGGGGGGGGGGGGCATGCAGCTGGCAGGAGCCCCGGAGGCTGGGGGAGAGCAGACATTTCTGTGCATTTTGATGGGGCGTGAAGAGCATTTGCCCTGAGTGCTAGATGATATGCCAGTGCATGTCCCAGATGTGGAGGGTGGGGGCCCGCACACTGACTCCCTGGAGGGACGGACTCCTACCAGCTTGTGTGCCCAGACCCAGCCACCCCCAGGAGTGCAGAGAGCGGTGCCAGTGCCCACACCCCAGGGCCCAGGCCAGCCCTCCCGAGCCTGGAGCCCACCCTAGCCTGCCGTCCCTCTCACTTCTTTCCATCTTCCCTTCTCTTCTGTTTCTGTATTTCCGATCACCCCCCCCAAACCCACCATGTGCTCTTCTCCCTGCACTTCCTTTGCCTGTTCCTGTCTCTCCATCTCCATCTCTCACCTCTTCTCCTCTGCCCCCCAACTCCCCAGGCGTGTGGCTCCTCTCCGGCCCAATATAAATAATATAAATTAATTTGTCAGCCAGCACACGCGGCCCAGCCAGCCAGCAGCAAGCCAAGGAGGAAAGCTGGTTGAAATAATTATTCTTGACTTAAGAAATCGGTTTTTTTATTCCTGAAGGCTAATGGAGTGAGAGCGGCACCTGGCCGGCTGCGCTGATGGTGGACAGCGTGGGCCAGGGAGGGGGAGCCGTGGCTTCCGGTCCTCCTGTAACGAGCAGGTCCCCACACACATCCCACTCCACTTTTTATTTGAAAGGAAAACGAAGCATTAAGAGGTACTCCCTGGGTTAATGGAGTCACACATATGGCTTGGGGACAAGATTTTTCATTAGGAGAGCTCCTTTGGTCCCTAGCTCCCCCTCTCTCCTGTGCCCAGGCCCCCTGTCAGAGGGAGAACTCTCCCCCAGGTCCTGTGGAGGCAGGTGCTGAGCAGAAGGAGAAAGAACCGGATGGTCACCAAGATTCTACAATATGCCAGGCACTATGCTAGACCCCGGACGCCTGAGGATGCATTAAATCCTTACAACCACCTAGGAGTGGAGTCTGAGGACAGTCCCATTTGCCCACCAGAAAACAGAGCAAGATCAAAGGGAGGACTCAACAGTGCTCCAGGGGAGGTGTACAAACTTCCTGACACAGCAAGAGGGTGGAGGGGGAGTGGTGGGGTCGGGGATTTGAGGGATGTGCCCATCAGTCTTGGCAGGAAAAACAGGGCATTCTTAAAGGGTTAATTGAAGGCATATAAATTGAGGGACTATTTACAGAGCTGTGGGCAGCTTTAAGGAAACTAATAAGAGATGAAGAAGCACCCAGGGCCATTACCATCCCAGACATGAAGGGGGACAGGGAGGGGCTCCCAAGAGCTGTGGCTGTGGGAGCTGGCAGCCCACCCAGCAGGAGCCTTGGTGTAGAATGCAGCCACCCACCGAACTGCCTGGCAGAGAGGGAGAGGCAGGACAAATACCCTGGCCTTTCCCCCTGTTGCTCTCAGACTTATTGCTAATGGCGCCCAGTCAGCAAGCCCAACTAGAAGTCATGAACAAAGAGACCACATGATGCCAATGTAGGGGTCAGCCTTCTGGGCACAAAGAAAAGTGGATCAGGGCAGCAGGTGGATCTGAAGGGAAGGGAATAATCAGTACACAGGCAGAAGTCCTCCAGGGGCTTTCTGAGAAAGGACCAACTGGATGCAATGAAGACTGGGGAGTCTGGAGGGGCGAGGAAGAGAGTACCCCCGGGCTTGGAACCCAGCTGCTGTCTGAGGGGAGAAGCACCAGTTCCTGTCGAATGGGGAGGTACTCATTAGTTAGTATCCTTGGGCACAGACATTGGTCGGGAACCAGAGAAACCCAGATTGAACCAGGACCCCAAGACATGGCTGAATACCAACCAGGAGAGAGTGAGTGGGTCCCTGGAGAAGGGGTGTCTGCCTGCAAGTTAGGAGAGAGGAGGAGAAAGAGCTAAGAGAGTGATCACCAGTCACCCAGCACTGACCTACTGGAAAGGGGTGAATTTGGCGACAGGGAGGGTATACAGTCTGCATAAAAGCATCCAGGCAGGAAAAGGTGTCAAGGAAAAGGATTGCAGGAGTGGAGGGGGGACACCCGGAAGTTAGTTTCCTCAACAGGAGGCTGAAGTCCTGGGAGGGGCTGGGAGCTCATCTAGTCCACTGCCTCCCCCCACCTCCATGTTTTAGAGGAGGGAATGTGGCAGAAAAAGCTGGGATTTCCCCAAACCCACTAAGGAATGGGCAGGTTGCTAACCCTGTGAGCAAGGGGGCCTCAGGCCTGGGGGATGGGGTACCCAGCTGGCCCCCCTGCTGCTCCTGGGGCCCCGCATCCCACCCATCTTCCCTCCACAGAGCAGCCACCGGATCTTTCCGAAACACAAGCCTGGTCATGGCAGTCAGCTCGAATCTCTCTGATGCTCGCCACCGGACGGATCAAGTCGAAATCCTCGCTCCTCCCGGTAACTTACACGGGACCCTCACCGGCCTCCTTCGCACCCCCTTGAGTCACCCTATTGAGTCACCAAGTGCCCAAAGCGTCCTATATCTGCCCCTTAAACATTGTTCCTTCAGCTTCAAACACTCTTCCCTCTCCTCTCATACCCTCTCTGGCAGATGCCCCCTGGCTCTCACCATCAATGTCCTGCGGAAACCTTTCCTGGCACTCTCTTGGCTTTCTATTTAAAACACAGTTCTCAGCCAGCCGGTGTGGCTCAGTGGTTAAGCTTTGACCCAGGCACCAAGAGGTCGCCGGTTCGAATCCTGGCCAGGGCACATGCCCAGGTTGTGGGCCTGATCCCCAGTGGGGGGCATGCAGGAAGCGGCCAATCGATGATCTCTCTCATCGATGTTTCTCTCTCTCTCGCCCTCTCACTTCCTCTCTCTGTAAAATCAATAACGGAAAAATAGATAAATAAATAAATAAATAAAATACAGTTCTCCCACTACAGCAAAGACATCTGCCTGTAAACCCCACGTGGGCAGGACTTTGACTCATTTATTATAACCCTACGGCGAGGTGCCTGGCCCCTAGCTGCTTCATGTTTGTGTTACCAGCCATACAAGGGAAGACAGTGCAGCTGCATAAAACTGCGTAAAGCTGGGTATGTATTCAGGTGGAACACCTCCAAGGTGCACTGTGAAAAGCTCGGCGTATGTTACGTGCGCATTGATTTCCTGTTGTACACTGATGGGCCTATACAGCATTATTTTAGAAGGAAACTCAAGAAACTGATGAGGTTGATTGTCTCTGCGGACTGGGTGGTTGGGGGGAAGAGTTAAGGGAGTTTGTGGCTTTGGAGTTTTGGGACCTATTTGGTTTTTGAAATCATAGTTAAAACTAAATGGAAACTATTTGATGATGGGTGGCTCGGAGTCCTGGAATGTGGAATGTGTGTTTGGCTGGAGCAACGTGCCACTGCCATCTGCTCTTCCTGGGGTTCCAGACCGTGGGCCTGCCACCAGTCACTTGGTGAGGGTGCCCAGGTTGTGCCAGCTGCCACCTCAGACCCAGAGAAGGCCCCAGACGGGCTGGTGCAGAGAGCGAGCGAGTGAGAAGGGCCTGGGAGAGATTTCTCAGGAGCTCTGCTAAAAGCAAGGAGGTGGGGCTCTGCGTGAGTATCTTCCTTCCTTCCTGCTCCACTGACCTCCAGTCTCTCCATTCCCAGTGAAGACTGAATAAAAGGGTGGGGAAGAAACTCTAAGAGCAGCGGTGGAAGTTAGACAGCAGAGGGAACTTCTCAGAAGGAAAGGGCTGAGCTATTTCTCTGTCATCTGTCCTGAGTGCCCCAGGGCGGCTGGCGGGCAGGTGTGTCTATTCATCTCTCTCCCTCGGGCAGATGAACTGTAGCTGTACTTTCCCTTGAACCAGATCAGTGAGCCTTGTTCTGGAGGGCCTGCTTCAGCATGAGCAGCCCAGCCCTCCTTGCTCCCCTGCTCCCCTGCTCCCCGGCTCTGTGCAGTGCTGCCTCTCACCCCAGTTCTCTGGGCTTCCACTCTCAGCTCTCGAAACCAGCCTGTAAAAGCAGGAAATCCTCTTAAAGAAAAACCCTACCACAAATTTTACAGAAAGGGTTCATCACTGCCCAGGCTAAGAGGCAGAGGCCTAGGGGGTGAGTGGGGAGGAAGGGGATGTCATGGACACAGAAAAGCAGGACACCTTCCAGCTCCCTTGGAGTATGTGGAGGGAAATCTCAGCTCTCCAAGTACCCCTCACAGGCCCATAACCATCCCAGTCACCACACATCCTCCTTCCTCTGTTGAGGTTCCCACGCTCAGGTGCCACAGTGGAGAAGCCCCGCCCCTCTCTGAAAGACCCCCCCCCCCAGGAACAAGCCTTCCCCTCAACTGTCCAGAGGGAGCCCTCAGCTGGGGGAGAAGAGGCTGGGCTCCGACCCACTAATTCAGCAGGAGACCTTGGTTGAACAAGCTCCTCAATTCTCAGGCTTCTTTCCTCAGCAGTAAGATCCAATAAACCCCAGAGGTTTAAAGGAGGTAAAGCACCTGCAAGGGCTTTGCGGACTTTCTCTGCTTAAAAGAACAAGGCAGATTTTATATGGATTTGCAGATTGTCGGTTCTGTCTGGATGGCATATCAGGAGAGAAACTCAAGGGACAACCTCACAAACAAGGCAATGCTTCTAAGAGTGTACTTAGGAGGTGGCTAAGGAAAGGGGCACCCACCTGCTCCCAGCACAATGATCAGGAGTCTGGGAATAGTGGGTGCCCGTCCTGTCCTCTCCCCTGAGAGCCCCTGATTCTCCCCACCTGCCCAGACACCGCTGCCCATCCCTTAGGCAAAGCCATTATTTATCCATTCTGCTGCAGGTGGCCATCCTGGAGGGTGTGCTTAAGGGACTTTGGGAAAGTGGAAGGACAGGGCTAACACCCTTGAGACATTTACTTTATTTTTAAATTCATGTATAATGGTAAAGTGCAAGAATCTTAAGGGTGCAACTCAATTAATTTTTACATATGGATCACGCATGTAACCACCACCTATATCAAGACAGAGAACATTCCACATTTCCAGCAGAATCAACACTCTCCAAAGGCAGCCACTATTAGAATTTCTATTGCCATACATTTACTCTGTCTCTTCTCAGACTTCATATAGATGGAATCGTACAGCATGTGATGTTTCCGTACCTGGCTTCTTTCACGCAATGTTACATCTGTGAGATTCACCCATGATGTTGCCTGTGGTCATAGGAATTCTTGTTCATTCCTGAGTAGCATTTCATTGTATACTACTAGTACATTGTATGTAAATGCACATAATTTATATATGATCACAATTTAATTTTGCAACTTCATGCTGGCAGATATTTATGCTGTTTCCAATTATTGGCTATTATGAATGAAGCTGCTCTGAACCCCCTTGTACCTGTCTTTTGATGAATCCATTAACATTACTTTGAGACACCCACTTGACTTTTAAAATGAACAGTGATACTACTCTCCGCTTCCTCCCACTGAGCTCGGCCATGCAGGGATGAGATTGCTGCACCGCCGCAGTGTGGACATGTCTGTGGGAGAAGAGGCAGCCTCAGAACTCCCTGCCCTGGGCAGACCCTGTAAGCCTCCAACTGTAGCCTGGGGTCTTCGTGCCGCCCCTGGCCCAGCTGAGGCCCTGGCCCAGGTCTGCACTCAGAACCGAAGGGCACAGAAAGCAGAAAAGGTTCTTTAAACCTGCTTGGGTGTGGCTAGCATGGATTTTATGGCACAAATAGTATTTCACAGATGAGGAAACAGGTTGGAGGAGGCTGGGTTCAAGTCATGGCTTGGCCAGCTGCTAGCTGTGTGGCCTCAGACACCTTTAAGTTCTCTGAGCCTGCCTCTTCTCACCTAGAGAAATGGAAATAATCATGTCTATACAGGGTTGTCAGCAGAATTAAATAACAGATGTGAATCACCTACCATAGTAGTTGGTATCTACAATAATGATTTTTTTTTGTATTTTCTGCTCAAGATTACACAGCTAATAAGAAAAAAAAGTAAGAGGAACTAGAACTCTTAAAGGGAAGGAGGAAGAGTGGAAAGGGACAAATTAGGGACCGTGACCATCTTTGTGTCTCTGTATTCTCAATATCCAGCACAATACCAGGCACACTGTTGGGACCCAGTGAACGCTTATTGAATGACTGAAAGGAGGAGTGAACAAATAGACCCAGGCATTCTCACTGAAATTGCCTTTCAGCCTTGTTTTAGACTGGCTACCAACTGGGATTTATTGCGATGGAGAAACACAGACTGGGTGGGACAGCAGGGTTGATGGGTGTCACTGGCAGGCTCTCACCTCAGCCAGGAAGGGTTTCTTGGCCTGGTAGATAATGAGGTTGGGTCAGAGAACACATGTCAGGGAGCAAGGAGAATGGGTCTGTAGGGAGGAGAAAGGGTCATTGGGAGCAGATGAAACATAGGGGAACCATATGGGCAATGAATGGAACTCTCACCAGGACACATTAAATATGGGGCTGTTGGGGTGGGAATGGGGCTCAGCATGCAGCTGGCTGGGTCACGAGGTCAGCCAGGGCACCTGGGAGATAACACCTTCCTCCCTGTTCCGCTGTAAGCCCAGAGGCAGGACAAGCATGTTTCCAAAGAATACTCAGCAAGGCAGGGAAGCTGCTCTGGGATTCCTGCCCCCACTTTAAGGAGGTGGAGTTTGTTCTCTCGCTCATTCATCCTTTAGGATGACTCATGGCTGAGTTGTCATGAGTGCAGGAGGTTCCAGAGAGGAGGGGTAGCTGCCACCTCTCCCATCTGTGCACAGACAGTCCTGGCAGCTTTGCAACACGAGTGTTCCCAGGTTGGCCACAGGGGGGCGAGGGGGAGCTAGGCCTGGCGTTCAGGCCATCTGGGCGATTCCTGCATTGGGAAGAGCACTGGACTGTAAGAGTCAGGAGTCTTGGAGACCTGGGTGCTAGATCTTCCCCACCTCCTACATGCTGGCCACCCTGGGCAAGTCCCTGTGCCTCAGCTGACTCCAACATGGGTATGATACGCCAGGATGTCTCATTTGTCATTTGGCAAACTTAATGCCTCAAGTTTGATAAGTCAGGGAAGTCTTCCTGGTTGATTTATGTAGATAAACACACTCCCAGTTTTGTTCCCCAGAAAGACTTAAGGAAAACTGCTTTCTTTGAGACTGTATCTTACAAATCCATCAGGGGTGCAAACAGAAAATGAGAGAACGTGATAGTGTCAGGCTGACTATGCAAAATGATTTGCTTTCACACTGTGTGGATGCTCACAGCTGCCCTTCAGGCCAGACTTGAGAATGACTGGCCTGACTCTTTACTTTTGTATTAAGCTATAACTTACTCACAGTAAAATACCCTAACCTTAAGTGCACATACAGCTCAATGCATCTTTGCCTATATGTACACCTGCGTGCTTACCGCCCCATCAAGATATAGAGCATGTCCAGTGCCCAGAAGGCTCCCTTATGCTTCATCCCAGTCAGTGCTCATAGGTAACCTCTCTTCTGACCTCAAAATGCTCTTTTTTGCCCATTACATAGATGAGGATACTGAAGCTCAGCCAGGTGACTTGCCCAAAGTCACTTAGCTAGAAATAGCACTATTTATACTTTCAGAGGGAGAGAGTGTTTGGAGAGCTTGGAAGGGATGCAAGTGTGCTGGAAGCAATCTTACCACTCAGCGGCTGCCCAGCGTGCGCCACCCGCCCCACGGCAGCCAGCTTCAAGCAGGGAACACTTGTGCCTCCACTGGCTGAGGCTGCGTCCTCCCTCCCCCCGCTGCGTGACCCCACTGGTGCCAGAGTGCCTTGCCTTGACTGGAGGGTCCCCTGGGAGAACAGAATCATGCCCAATTTCAAAGGGCTTGAGCTTGCAAGCTTTTGTTTGAGAAGCGACTGAGGCTTTATGCTAGGAGTGAAATCCAGCCGTTTCTGTTGCTAGCTGGTGATCCCTCTCCATGGCCCTGCACTCGGCCACCTTGGAGTGCTGTAGACTGTCATGAGGACACCTTGTCTCTCCCAGGTCTTCCCTGAGGTCCTGTCAGCCTCACAGGGCAGAGCCCAAACGCCATCACCAGGAAGTGATCCCAGTCCTTTGGGGAGCTTTGTTCCAACCTCCTCCTGTGAGGGGATACTCTGGCAAGGAGCATCATGGGTATTTGCCAGCCCCTCACGTGGAGATTGTGCATCCCTGTGGGGCTGACAATGAACTTGTGTTTTAATGCACATATTTGTGTTGATCTTGACCTCAGAATTCTCATTACCTCCAAACCCTAATGCTCTACCCACTCCTTAAAATTTTGCAAAACACCTTGCCCTGCCCTCCTGGTCATAGGGAACAGCATGATTTACCAAAAGGAACACTAGCTCTGGGGTTTTGCAGAGATGAGCTTGAGTTTCAACTCTGATAACTTCTCTACTGTGTGACATTGGGTAGATCACTTAACCTTTCTGTTGGAAAGACTGCCAGTGTTGCCTCTCTTCTTCCATAGTAATAGACACTCAAAATATGAGCTCAGCGCATGGCCAACCAGAAGACATTGCCTAGCCTCCCTTTTACCTAGGTGGCTATGTGGTTAAGTTCTGGCCAATGGGATGTAAGCAGAAATGTCATGTGGCAGCTTTGGGGAAACTTCCTTAAAAGTCAAGCACCCTCTCCCTGGCTGGTTTGGCTCAGCGGTTGGAGCGTCGGCCTGCAGACCAGAGAGTCCCAGGGTTCGGTTCCCGCTAAGGAACGTACCTCGGTTGCGGTTTGGCCCAGCCCCTGTTGGGGTTGTGCGGGAGGCGGCCACTCGATGTGTCTCTCTCTTCCTCCCTCTCTCCCTTCCACTCTATCTGAAGATAAATGCAAAAAGTGTCCTCCAGTGAGGATTAAAAAAAAAAAGTCAAGCACCCTTGCCCTGGCTGGTTTGGCTCAGTGGTAGAGTGTTGGCCCACGGACCAGTGAGTCACGGGTTCAATTCCAGTCAAGGGCACGTACCTCAGTAGTGGTTCGTCCCGGGCTCTTGTTGGGGTTGTGCAGGAGGCAACCAGTTGATGTGTCTCTCTCTTGTTGATGTTTCTCTCTCTCTCTCCCTTTCTCTCCCTCCCACTCTATCTGAAGATAAATAGAAAAATATTCCTCAGGTGAGGATTAAAAAAAAAAAGTCAAGCACCCTTGAGAGACTTCTGGTCAAGATGGCGTATAGGTAACGGTGGTCCTCACCTCCTCCCACAACCACATCAAAGTTACTACTAAACTACAGAACAGCCATAATTCAGAAACACCTGAAACTGAGCTGAATGGAAGTCCTACAACTACAAAAGTAAAGAAGAAGCCACATCAAGACTAGTAGATGGGGCAGAGACACAGACACGTGGTCCCACACCCACGTGTACTGGATAAAAATCAGGAGGGATATCTTGGCTGTAGGGGTCCCCCCGAGGAGTGAGGGGTCCTAGCCAGGCCCCCCAGGCCAGCCAGGAAATGAAGTCCCTATAACTTCTGGCTGTAAAAACCAACAAGGAGCCCTGGCCAGTTTGGCTCAGCGGTTAGAGCGTCGGTCTGCGGTCCGGAGAGACCCGGGTTCGGTTCCCGCTAAGGGCACGTACTTTGGTTGCAGTTTGTCCCCGGCCCTGGTTGGTCGTGCGGGTGGCAGCCACTCGATGTGTCCCTTTCACGCCGATGTTTCTCTCTCTCTCTCTCCCTCCCACTCTATCTGTACAAAAAATGGAAAAATATCCTCGGGTGAGGATTAAAAACAACAACAACAACAACAAAAAAAACCAACAAGGACTGAGGCTAAGAGAGACGGAGGGTTTCTGGAGTCCTGGGCAGTTCCTTTTTTTTTTTATCCTCACCCGAGGACACGTCTCCATTTTTTGTTCAGACAGAGCGGGAGGGAGAGAGAAGAAGAGAGAGAGAAACATCAACGTGAAAGGTACACATCGAGTGGCTGCCACCTGCACAACCCAACCAGGGCCGGGGACAAACCAACAGAGATACGTGCCCTCAGTGGGAACCGAACCCAGGTCTCTCTGGACCGCAGCAGGTGGACGCTCTAACCGCTGAGCCAAAATGGCCAGGGCCCAGGCAGTTCCATTTAAAGGGCCCACACATGGGCTTACTCAGACTCACTCACTCTGGGCTCCAGTGCAGGGGAGGCAGCTTGAAAGGCACCAGAAACACGCAAGGAGGAACTGAATTGTTTGACATAAGGGCGGGACTGGAGGGGCAGCTTTTTCCCAGACAGAAGTGCTGGCAGAGGCCATTGTTCCTTTGATGAGCTCTTCTTCCACTGGGCTGGCAGACGGTGCCATAACTAAGACTCCCTCAACCTGGCTCACACTGTTTGCCCTGCCCTGGTGACCATACCCCACCCAACCTTTGACCCCACCCAAGCTTTACAATGGGATTGGCCTGTCTTGGCTCATGCTTTAGATTTTCCTAAAATTTCTTAAACAAGCAGCATCTGGCCTCAGTGAGCCTAATACCTCTCGCTAAATGGCCCCAGGCCCAGCACGAGCTGCAACTGGCCTTGGTTCACAGCTTGGCCTCGCCTGGGTACCTCCAGGCCCAGCACAAGAAGCAGCCATCTGCAGATTGCTTTGTAGCTTATGCCTGGTGGCCCTGGGTAGAATGCAGGCCGTGGCGGACCTTGCCCCAGAGCCAACACACCTAGTGGACAGCTTCAGACAACACCAAACCACCAGGACCCAACCACCTCCACAAGTGACACACTCACGGGGTGAACTCAATGGATACCATAGCCCTGCGGAAGTAAGTCTTGCTGTGTGTGGTGGGCCCTGCACAGCAAATACTCCACGGTGGTCAGAGGTTAGTGGTCAGTAGTCACAGCCAGTTCTTGCAGCTAATCAGCCTGAGTAAATCCTTCATGGTGATGTGCCAACAACAATTAAGACTTGAGTACAACTGAAAGGTACACAGCCCACACGAGGGGCACACCTTTAGTGCCCAGCTTGGGTGATCAGGGTGGGGCTGTGCCACTGGACCCTACAGGACACCTACTACATTAGGCAACTCTACTAAGCCTAGGAGACATAGCAATTCTATTTAATATGTAGAAACAAACACAGGAAGGCAGCTAAAATGAGGAGACAAAGAGACATGTCCAAATGAAAGAGCAGAATAAGACTCTAGAAAAAGAACTAAACAAAATGGAGACCAGCAATCTACTAGATGCAGAGTTGAAAACACTGGTTATAAGGATGCTCAATGAACTTAGTGAGAACATCAAGGAACTTAGTGAGAACCTCAAGAGTATAAAAAAGAACCAGTCAGAAATGAAGGATGCACTAACTGAAATAAAGAATAGCCCTGGCTGGTTTGGCTCAGCAGTTGGAGCGTCGGCCTGCAGATCAGAGAGTCCCCGGTTCAGTTCCTGCTAGGGGCACGTACCAAAAAATAATAATAATAATAATTTACAGGGAATTAACAGTAGAGTAGGTGAAGCCAAGAAGCAAATCATTGATTTGGAATATAAGAAAGCAAAAAGCACCCAATCAGAATAGCAAAAAAAAAAAAAAAAAGAATTTAAAAAAATGAGGAAAGTATAAGGAGCCTCTGGGACAACTTCAGCTTCAGGCATACCATCATTTGCATCATGGGGGTGCTGGAAGAAGAGAGAGAAGAAGAAATTGAAAACCTATTTGAAAAAACAATGACAGAAAACTTCCCTGACTTGGTGAAGGAAATAGACATATAAGTCCAGGAAGCACAGAAAGTCCCAAACAAGATGAACCCAAAGAGATCCACACCAAGACACATCCTCATCAAAATGCCAAAGGTTAAAAACAAAGAGAGAGCCCTGGCCGGTTTGGCTCAGCGGTTGGAGCATCCGCCTGCGGTCCGGAGAGACCCGGGTTCGGTTCCCGCTGGGGGCATGTACCTCGGTTGTAGTTTGTCCCCGGCCCTGGTTGGTCGTGCGGGTGGCGGCCACTCGATGTGTCCCTTTCACGTCGATATTTCCCTCTCTCTCTCTTCCTCTCTCTCCCTCCTACTCTATCTGTACAAAAAAAAATGGAAAAATGTCCTCGGATGAGGATTAAAAAAAACAAAAACAAAAAAACAAAGAGAGAATCTTAAAAGTAGCAAGAGAAAAACAGTTCATTACCTACAAAGGAGCTCCCATAAGACTGTCAGTTGATTGGTCAAAAGAAACTCTGCAGGCCAGAGGGATTGGCAAGAAATATTCAAAGTGATGAAAAGCAAGAATCTATAACAAAGATTACTCTATTCAGCAAAACTATCATTTAGAATTGATGGGCATATAAAGAGCTTCCCAGACAAGAAAAACTGAAGGAGTTCATCACCACCAAACCAGTATTATATCAAATGTTAAAGGGCCTTCTTCAAGAAGAAGAAGAAAGATAAAAAATATGAACAACAGCCAGGCCAGTGTGACTCGTGGACTGAGCATTGTCCCATGGACTGAGAGGTCCTGGTTCAATTCCTGGTCAGGGCACATGCCCAGGTTCGGGCTCGATCACCAGTAGTGGGGGTGTAGGAAGCAGCTGATCGATGTTTCTCACATCGATGTTTCTATCTCTCTCTCCCTTTCTCTCTTTCTAAAAAAATCAATAAAAACATATTTTAAAAAATATGAACAAGAGCCCTGGCAGTTTTGTTCAGTGGTTAGAGCGTCGGCCTGTGGTCCAGAGAGACCTGGGTTTGGTTCCTGTTAAGGACACGTACCTCGGTTGCAGTTTGTCCCCGGCCTGGTTGGGTCTTGTGGGTGGTAGCCACTCAATGTGTCCCTTTCACGTCGATGTTTCCCTCTCTCTCTCTCTCTCTCTCTCTCTCTCTCTCTCTCTCTCCTCCTTTCACTCCCTCCCACTCTATCTGAACAAAAAATGAAAACAAAAATGTCCTCAGGTGAGGATAAAAAAATATATATATATATGAACATAAAATGGTCATAAATATATATCTGTCAACAATTGAATTTACAAACAAAATGAACAAGCAGAACAGAAACAGACTCATAGATACAGAAAACTTTTAGTTGGATGTCAGATGGGAGGGGGTGGGGGTAAAAAGTATGAATGGGTTAGGAAGTTGTTACAAAATAGTCATGGGGTGGAGGGGGTCAATGGGGGAAAAAGAGGGTACATCTGTAATACTTTCAACAATAAAGATCTTTTTTTTTTCTTTTCTTTTTTAAGTCAAGCACCCTTTGCCCTCTTCTTCATTCTTTCCTTATCCATTTTCTATCTGGAAAAAAGATGTGATGGCTGGAGCTCTAGCTACCATTTGGACCATCACATAAGCAAAATATAAACTTCCTTCTTGGGGTCTTTGTCACTTACAACAGAACCGATTCCTAACTAATATAGTCCTAACTAAGCATCAGTTTCCTGGTCTGTAAAATGGAGATACCAATGTCTACCTTGAAGACTGCTCTGAGGGGCAACATACAAAAAGAGCCTAGCATGCAAGGTAAATACTGACAAACATCCACCTGCCCCCTCCGGTGTCTGTACTCATTCAGCACAGCACTGAGCATCCCCTGCGTGTCCAGTGCTGCACCAGCACTAGAGATTCAGAAATGGAAGTGCAGTCACTACAAGGGACTCCCAGTCCATGAGGAGTCAGGTGGAGAAACTGACTCAGTGTGACCAGTGCTCATTTGGCAGAAATGCCACCAAAGCACAGAGGAGGAGCGTCTGTCCAGACTGGGCAGAGGGGTAGGGCCAGGGGAGGTTTTCTGGAGGAGGCGATGCTGGAGCTGAATCTAGAAACTGGAGGAGTTGCCCTGGACGGTTTGGTTCAGCGGTTAGAGCGTCGGCCCATGGACCAGAGAGGCCCCGGGTTCGGTTCCCGCCAAGGGCACGTACCTCGGTTGCAGTTTGTCCCTGCCCCAGCTGGGGTCGTGTGGGTGGCAACCACTCGATGTGTCCCTTTCACATTGATGTTTCTCTCTCTCTCTTCTTCCCTCTCTCCCTCCCGCTCTATCTCAAGATAAATGCAAAAATGTCCTCAGGTGAGGATAAAAAAAAAAAAGAAACTGGAGAAGTTAGTCTAAAGGGAAAGCATTCTGGAAGAGGATACCAAATGTGCAAAGGCGTGGAGGCGTGGCTGTGTGAGCCATGCTTATGGAACTCCAGGAAGCCGTGGGGACTGCAGCCCCAGCGGGAGGAAGCAGCTGCAAGAGATAAAGGCCTTGCCTGCCATGAGCTGTCGATCTTTCGACCACTGGGGCCAGAATACCTGCCTGGCCTTGATTAATGACAGGTGACTGAAGTGGGAACTGTGTGTGTGTGTCTGTTAGAGTGGGAATATATATAGAAACATACATATACATATACACACATACGTACACACAGAGAGAATAAGATTATACACACACATAAGGCTGTATTTGTCAGTACTCTGGTTATAAGCAACAGAAACTAGTTTAAGAAAGAAAGGGGAAATTTATTATTATAAAGGCAGAGGAGTGTCACGGAACCCACAGGTACCATCACAGCTGGTCTCTGTCCCAGATGAGCTTAGATTATGGTACCAACCTCAAGCTGGGTGTGACTCAGGCTCCCTAGAGAACGCTTTCTCTCTCCCAATTTCAAATGCCTAGGCAGAGCCTCCCATTGTCGAAGCTTAGGGTAGGTGTCATTCCCGATCCAATCCAAGGGACCAGTGAACAGAACCATAGAAAACTAACTTGGCCCGTAGAGACCACCTTGTGAAAGGAAGGAGGAGGGATAGCCCCGTAGGAGTGTGGGAGACAAGGAAGAATGTCAGAGGCCGAGATGAGATCAAGTTACCCTCATTCTCAATTCAGTGTCTTACAACTAATAATAATGGTATAATAATATAATATATGACATTATAATACTAATAATAACAGAATAATGATAATAATATAAACCATATTAAGGACTTATTGTGTTGCTCAGTGCCATTGTAAGCACTTTAAGTGTATTAGCTAATTTATTCTTCAGAACGGCCCTATGAGGTAGGTGCTATCATCACACCTACTTTACAGATGAGGACACTGAGGCAGAGTGCTTTATGCATTTAGTCAAGGTTGCATGCTTAGAAACCAGGATTTGAATCCAGGCAGTACGGTGTTGGATTATGCTTTTGCATCTGTAGTGCTCTATCCCCTCACCCCTACGACACTAAGGATAGTCTATGGTGTGTGTTTGAGCCTTGGCCCTTAACCCACACCCACATGCACATACATGCACACACAGCATAGCTGATGTGTGAACCCGGCTCTATTTGGCTCCCAGCCAAGCTTCAATCATAGAAAAGTACCTGGCATAAAAAGCCTGGCCCTGGCTGCTTGGGGTCTATATCAGTTCTCACATCCAGGCCAACTGTCCCAGGCTGAATTATCCCAAATCCTTACGCCTTCTCTCATCTGGCATCAGACCTGCTCCCATGGAAGTATTTGCAACTCATTTTTACAAACATATGCATGACTGAGAAAAGCTTACAATAGTACCCTGTCTTAATAGTCATTAAAAACCAATCCTATGGATGCTTAGCCTGGACCGCACCATGCTCTTTCTCTAACATCATCCATAGCTCCCCAGTTTTTTTCAGGAAGTCCAAACTCTTGCCTAGCATTCAAAGTCCTCTGGCACTGAATCTAAGCCATCTGTTTAGTTTTATCGCCTACCTTTTACAGCCAATGTGTCTTTTTCTTTTTTTAGATGCAGTTCAAATAAATAGAACTACTTGTCCAGTTTAGTGAGGAAGTGCAGGAAAGAAAGAACTTGGGAGTTTTCAGGAAAAAGAAAAAAAAAAAAAAAGCTGTCCCCAGAGACAGAGAGTGGTGCTGAGTAGTGTTGGCAGAGAGTCTGAATGGCCAGAAGGACAAGGCAATAAGAAGGATGGGGCAGAGGAGTCAAAAGAGGCTTATCTTTCTCTCCACATGCCCTGGACCCCAGTACTGGAAGTTAGAGGTGATGGTGATAATAACATTACTGATGATGATGAGAGCTAATATTTATAATCAATAAAACAGAACAGCCAGGCACTGCTTTGAGCACTTTAGGTACATTAACTCATTTGATCTTCACAGTAACATTATAAGATAGCTACTATTACTGTCCCCATTTTATGGATGAGGAAGCTGAGACACAAGGAGGTAATAAACTCAACTCCTCTGGCTCCTCTGGACCAACTTGGGTTTTTGTTAGAGCCCCATTTTGGTTCTCCTCTTCTCCTAATTCCATTTATTTCTTTTCTTTCTTCCTCAGTTAGCTTTGGTATCTGGGCCTCTCATTCTGCCTCTTGTTCCTGTCATCTTTCTGCCCTGCCTTACTTCCCCTCATCTGTTTAGTACACACACACACACACACACACACACACACACTTCCCACTCTAATCTCTCATCATCCATCAAAGTCAAAAAGGGGAACTGGCACTGTGACCAAGTGCTGTGCCATCAATAAGTGCTAACAATGCCACATTCTGGTGGAGGGCTGGGCACCAGAACTGGGGGCTGGGAAGGCAGGGTCAGAGGGCAGTGCCCACTGGGCAGAGAGGGTCTTCCTTAATCCTGTTTGTCCTGAATGGGCTTTGGAGGGAAGGAGGCATGGATTTAACTTCAGCTCTCCAGGAAGGATCTGGAAACTGATCTGGATTTCTTGCAGCCAAGCTCTATTTCTGGCCGCCTCCCAGAACGTGACCGGACACACAGGGCTGACGAAGTTCCCTTTGGGTGCCAGGCCCAGCCCCTGGCCCCTGAGGATGAGGCTCCCTCCAGAGCTGGGCGCAGGGCCAGGGATTGGTGCAGCAGGAGGGAGCAGGCAGGCAGAGGCCCAGGGAACCTGGGGTCTGAAAGGAAGAGGGATTCCAAGAGGGAGCTGGAGGAGTCCCTGTGGGCCAGGGAGCGAGTGAACGCAACGTCAGTCCTTCCCTCTGCGCTTCCCAGCCAACCCTTCCACCTGTCCTCAGAGGGCGGTGCACTGTCTACCAGCGTGCTGGGACCAAGGCTGCTCCTGTACTCCCGGAAGGGGCGGAGACTGTCCTTGGAAGTCCCTGTGGTGCTGAGAGACCCGGTATGTGAAGATGTGTGAGGTGCTCGCCCTTCTGTCTTGTCAGTGGATTCTCTAGCCCTGCATTCGGGTCTCCTAGCCTGGCAAGAACCAGCAAGAAAAAAAAACAAAAAAAAAACAAAATTAGCCTGAAGCCTTAGCACAAGTGCAGTTGGGTACAGAGCAGCCCATTTTGATGAATTAGTGAGCCCAGCAGCTGTGGGTCAAATAAACATCCTACAGCCACAATGCCAGTAGATGGACATCCTCCAGATAATGAATGTATTTTTGGACTATGGCTTTTACTGACTTTCAAATATCAGAAATCCTTCCAGGAACAGACTTTGGCAAAAGGTAGAAATGTAAATATAGCACACGCGCGCGCGCGCACACACACACACACACACATCAGATTCTGACAAAATCCAAGGAGGGGAGCTGGGGTTTTCATCCTTTTTGTGATAATGAATCCAGTAGGAGGCTGAGAGCCTCCCAGGCTCTTGTACTTCTGGGCTCAGGCTTTGTGCTGTGATTATAATTCATTTTCTTTGATTTCCTCTGTGTAAGCTGGAATGCTCTGGCGAGGTCTTCTTTGGGACCACATGAAAGCTTTAAGAGATTTATAAATAGAGCTAAATTCCCAGATTGTTTTCCCACAGTTTGGTTCTGTAAATTCAGATGGCTGAAGTGAGGGGTGGAAGGGCACAGTGAGGTGGGGACCCGACCCTGTCCCGCCTTTCCCGGGGCAAATTCATTGCTATTCCCTTTGCTATCAGGGCCTCTGAGCCCTGGAAGCTACTGCTCCTCCCCCTTCCCAGTTCTCTCCTGACGCGGCACAAGGGGCGGCGCTCCGGGAGGGCTTTCTGCCTGCGCCCCACCGCCCGCCCGGGCCTCTGACAGTTGAGTTCTAGGAAGATACTGAGGAATTCTAACAGCTCAGTCTATAAAAAGTGTCGGGGGCCTACTTTTATTAGACAATCACCTTCTATTTGGAATTTCCTTCTTTTAGAGATCTCTTCTTGGCAAGAAATTTCCTCTTCCTTAGAGAATCCTAATCTATGGAGAAGGCTTTTATTTGGGGCATCTCTACCAGTGAAGAAACCCCAAAGGAAAACCCCTTTCCTGGTTTCTTGGAGGGCTGGGCTGGGTGAACAGGGAACAGGAGCGGGAGAGAACCGAGTGAGGCTTCTGCATGGAAGAGGGTCTGGTGTTTAGTCCAAAGGCGGGATGGTCGTGTATTACTTAGGTTAGAATAATGTTATTTGTTTTAAGAAACTATGTTGGGAGGCAGGATGGATGAGACTGGGGGAGAGTGAAGACATGTGCGCTGTAGGATTTGGCAGTTCACCCCTCCCTCATGCCTCCTCCTCTCTCTGGTCCACTCACTCCCCTCCTCTCGGGCAAAGGGTCCCAACTGGGGATGATTTCTCCCCACTGGAGGCATTTGGCAAAGTCTGGTGACACTTTGGGTTGTCACAACTGGGAGAGTGGGTGCAACTGACGCATGGTGGGTAGACACTAGGGATGCTGTTCAACATTCTACAACGCACAGGACAGTTCCCACAGCAAAGGGTCCGGCGCAGGTTATCAATGGTGTGGAGGTCGAGAAGCCCTGATCTAGGGCAATGGAGCCCGTACCTGGGAGGAGGGAGTGGACCCAGGGATTTGTGACTCCTGGCAAAGAGAAAGCCATTTTGCCACGTCCTAAAACTCCAAAAATTGGAGAGTGTGATGGGGCAGTGGGAAGGAGAGTGTCTGTAGAGAGCAATTAGATGGTCCACACTGGCTTGGTCTGAGGTGGAAGCAGAAAGGGTAGAAGGTGCCATGAACTCCCCCAACCTCCAAATGGATGAATCTGGACAGTATAGCCTGTCCTTCCAGAGCAGGGAGGATGGGGGTGGCATGTGAGCAGGGCCACAAAGCTGGCCACACCTCTCTCTCCACAGCTGATCTCAGGGGTAGCGTTACTGCAGCCCATTACAGGCTAACCAGAAGCAAATACAGTAACATTAACTTAATTTTATTTACATTTCAGAATCCTTTATAGGGAATAAATTGAACCGAAGTTGATTGAAAGTGTCCTGTAGGATAGGTCCTGAGCTTCCTCAGGCTGCCTGGCTTTGATGAATGATGGCAGGGGTTTCTGTCCAGAGCAGAAGTCTCCCTGGAAGGCTGGGCGGGAGGTGGGGGAGCCAGCCAGGGGACCGCCCACTTCCAGGAGCTGGAACCAGCCAGGGGACCGCCCACTTCACTGCCTTTCACAGTGTGTCCTTTCTCCTCTCCAGTTTTCCTCACAGGCCTGAGATGCCTTCTCCCCCAAATCTATCCTTTAATTTGATTCATATACAACATTACTAACTGGGCTCTGGCACCATGCTAAGTTCTGGAGGTAGAGAGACAAACAAGCCACCTTCATGGACTTGGGAGACATGACTCAACTTCCATTTTCATTAATTAAGAGTCTGGTGATCAGGGCAAAATATTTCACCTCTCTGGGTCTCAGTTTCTTCATCTTTAAAATGAGACTAAAGCAGAAAAATAGAAATGCTATTTTTTAAAAAGCTGACGCAGTCTTTTCTCCTCCTGAGTAGATGATTCTTTCATTTAGAAATATACCCTGATGAGTCTTGATAAGTGATTTTGGTGGGAAAGAGGAGGGGCTACGGGCCCAGCTTGGATGGGGAGACGCAGGCTAAGGAAGATTGAATTGCTTTGCATGACAAGGTAGGGGGAATAGGAAGCTGGGAAAGGGGGAAAGAAAAGACAGGAGGTCTGGAGCTGACCGTGGAAACTGGTTGGATGCAGGCCACTTTTATTAAAGATGCCTCCTTCTGCCTGAGGTACGTCGGGTGGAGCTGAGCATGGCTGCCCTTGTTACACGGGGTCTGTACTCTGGAGTTCATCCCTGCCCCGTTACATCCAGGCCACTTCACCCAAGTATGGTACTTTCCTGTCCCATGTAGATTTGGAGTTCGTGATCTTTAGCAGGGACAGGGGTGAGCAATCACATGACGGAGAAGGGACCTAGAAGGAACCCATCATACGACAGAAACGCCAGTACAGCTCTAGGACTGGTGATGCCAGAAGAGGAATGTTAGGTAGCTTTCTGCCCCGTGTTGTACTTGCTCCCAGATGACTCCAATTCTTCAGCAAAAATCAATGTGGTCATGTGTTACTGGCACTTTGAGGGGATGAAGAAAGAGGGGTGGTGTCACAATAAGAAGGCAATGGCCTGCCCTGGCTAGTTTGACTCAGCGGTGAGAGCGTCGGCCCGCAGACCAAAGTCACAGGTTCAATTCCGGTTAAGGGCACGTACCTTGGTTGAGGTTCGGTCCCGATCCTGGTAACGGTCATGTGGAAGGGGGCAACCAGTCGATGTCTCTCTCTCTCCCCCACCCACTCTGTCTGAAGATAAATGGAAAAATATCCTCAGCTGAGGATTTGGAAAAAAAAGAAGACAATGGCCAAAGAGCCCAGGGTGGATTTTGAAAGCCACCTGAGAGTAGGAAATGATGGGTGACAACCACCAAGTTCTGCTCTGGGGCAGAATTAGTATTGTTCTAAGAATAGACAACACTGCTCCAGGTGACAGAAGTCAGAATGGTGGTCACTTTTTTTTTTTTTATCCTCACCCGAGAACATTTTTTCATTTTTTGTTCAGACAGAGTGGGAGGGAGGAAGAGAGAGAGAAACATTGACGTGAAAGGGACACATCAAGTGGTTGCCACCCGCACAACCAACCAGGGCCGGGGACAAACTGCAACCGAGGTACGCGCCCTGAGCGGGAACTGAATGCAGGTCCCTCCAGACCGCAGGCCGATGCTCTAACCGCTGAGGCAAACTGGCCAGGGCAAAATGGTGGTCACTTTTGTTGGGGGACTGGCGAGAAGGGATCTTCTGGGGTGCCAGAGATGTTCAGATATTCACTATCTTGATCTGGATGGTGGTTCTGTAGGTGTGTGTGTGAATCAAACTGTACATTTAAGGTATGTGCACTTTTTTGGATGTATGTTAAACCTTAATAAAAAAGTTAAGGAAGAGCTGTCTCACTTAGCAGAGTCTTTGTGCCTAGTTGTCCTCATTCCCACTCAGCCCCTGGTAACTACAGATCTCATGCATTTACCTTTTTTAAATTTTATTTTATTTTTTCATCTTTATTGTTGAGTGTATTACAGATGTTCCTCATTTTTCCCCCATTGACCCCCTCCTCCATACTCCTGCCCCCCTCCTACCTTTCCCCACAGTGTTGTCTGTGTCCACTGGTTATGCATATAAGTTCTTTGGTTTATCTCTTCCAACCCCCCACCTCCCCTTCCCTTTGAGTTTTGTCAGTGTAACAACCAATTTGTACTTCTTAATCCCCTCACCTTTTTCACACATTCCCCCAGTCCCTCCTCCCATCTGGCAACCAACAAAATGGTCTCTGTATCTATGAGAGTGTTTCTGTTCTGCCTGTTCATTTTGTTTGTAGATTCCATTGTTGATAGATATGTATTCATTGCCATTTTGTTTGTTCATATATTTTATCTTTTTCTTCAAAAAGACCCTTCAACATTTCATATAATAACGGTTTGGTGGTGATGAACTCCTTTAACTTTTTCTTGTCTGGGAAACTCTTTATATGGCCATCGATTCTAAATGATAGCTTTGCAGGATAGAGTAATCTTGGTTGTAGGTTCTTGCTTGTCATCACTCTGAATATTTCTTGCCACTCCCTTCTGGCCTGCAAAGTTTCTTTTGAGAAATCAGCTGACAGCCTTATGGGAACTCCCTTGTAGGTAACTAACTGCTTTTCTCTTGCTGCTTTTAAGATTCTCTCTTTGTCTTGAACCTTTTGCATTTTGATGATGATGTGTCTTGGGGTGGGCCTCTTGGGATTCATCTTGTTTGGGACTCTCTGTGCTTCCTGGACTTGTATGTCTGTTTCCTTCACCAAGTTAGGGAAGTTTTCTGTCATTATTGTTTCAAATAGATTTTGGATTTCTTGTTCTGTCTCTTCTCCTTCTTGCACCCCCAAGATGCAAATGTTGGCACGCTTGAAGTTGTCCCAGAGGCTCCTTACACTATCTTCATTTTTTTGGCTTCTTTTTTCTTTTTGCTGTTCTGATTGGGTGTTTTTCGCTTCCTTGTATTCCAAACCGATGGTTTGCTTCTTGGCTTTACCTACTCTACTATTGAATCTGTGTGAATTATTCTTTATTTCAGTTAGTTCCTGTTTCTGACTGGTCCTTCTTAATGCTCTTGAGGTCCTCACTAAGTTCGCTGATGTTCTCACTAAGTTCATTGAGCATCTTTATAAGCAGTATTTTGAACTCAACATCTGTTAGGTTGCTTATCTCCATTTCACTTAGTTCTTTTCCTGGAGTTTTGTTCTGTTCTTTCATTTGGGACCTGTTTCTTTGTCTCCTCTTTTTGGCTGCCTCTCTGTGTTTGTTTCTGTGTATTACTTAACGAGAGGTATGGGGCTATCTGAGACCAGATGCTGCTTATTTGAAAGAATTTAGGAAAACCTGAAGCAGGATCCAAGACAGGCCAATCCTATGGTTAAGCAACTGGCAACAGCTTGGGTGGGCCTGAAAGTTGGGTGGGTCGGGGCCTCAGGGAATCACCAGGGTGGGGCTACCAGTGTGAGCCAGGTGGCTGGAGTCCTAGATATGGGGACTGTCTGCTGCCCCAGGGAAGGGCTCACCAAAGGAACAAAGGCCTCTGACAGCACTCTGTCCAGGAGAAAGCCCCCTCTCCAGCCCTCGCTCCAGTGCCAAACAGCTCAGTTCTTCCCTGTGTGTCTCTGGTGCCCCTCGAGCTGCCTCCCCTCCAAGCTTAGAGGGAGAGAGTCTGATAAGTCTGTGCGCGGGCCCTTTAAGGAGCTGCCTGGGGCTCCAGCCGCCTCAGCCTCCCTGAGCCTCCGTTCCTGCTGGTTTTTCCAGCCAGAAGTTATGGGGATTCTCTTCCTGGCACTGGAACCCTGAGCAAGGTGCCTGGTGTGGGACGGGGACCCCTCAGTCCTCAGGGAGGCCCTTCCCAGCCGAGGTGTCCTCCTGATTTTTATCCGCCACACGTGGGTGTGGGACCAGCCCCTCTGCCCCTCCGACCAGTCTGGATGTGGCTGCTGCTTTAACTTCGTAGTTGTAGGACTTCCATTCAGCTTGATTTCAGGCGGTTTTGAATGATGGTTGCTCTGTAGTTTAGTTGTAACTTTGATGTGGTTGTGGGAGGACGCGATACCGCGTTTACCTACCGCCATCTTGACCGGAAGTCACCTTTTCTTGATATTTTATATTAATGAAGTCATATAATATGTGGACATTTGCACCTTTCACTGAGCATGTTTTTGAGATTCATTCATATTGTAGCATTCATATTGTACTTCTTTCCTTTTATTGCTGAATCATATTCCAAGATATGGGTATACCATTCATCAGTTAATGGACATTTGGGTTGTTTCACTTTGTGGCTAGTATGAATAGTGTTGCTATGAACATTTGTGTACAAGTCTTTGTACTTTCATTTTTCTAAGCAGGTAAATACCTAGCAGTGGAATTGCAGGGTTGTATAGTAAACCTAGGTTTAACCTATTAAAAAATTGACAAACTTCCCTGGCCAGTTTGGCTCAGCGGTTAGAGTGTCGGCCCGAGGACCAAAGAGTGGCAGGTTTGATTCTGGTCAAGGGCACGTACCTTGGTTTTGGTTTGTCCCCGACCCTGGATGGGGTCATGAGGGAGGCAACCAGTCAGTGTGTCTCTCTCACGTCAATGTTTCTTTTGCTCTCCCTCTCTCCCGCTCTATCTGAAGATAAATAGAAAAATATCCTCTGGTGAGGATTAAAAATAATAATAAATTTTTTTTAAAACCTGACAAACTATTTTCCAATGTGGTTGCATCATTTTACATTTCCACGAGCAATAGATGAAGTTTCCAGTTTTCCCACATCCTTGCCAGACGTGTTACTGTCTGTCTTTTTGTTTATAGTCATTCTAGTGGATATAAAATGGTGTCTCATTGTGGTTTTGATTTTCATTTCCCTGATGACTAATGATGTTGAACATCTTTTCATGTGCTGATTAGCTATTCATATCTTCTTTGGGAAAATGTCTATTCAAATCCTTTGTCCATTTTTATATTGGATTGTTTGTCTTTTTATTATCGGGCTTCAAGAATTCTTTATACATTTTGGATACCAGTCCTTTATTAAATATTTGATTTTAAACATTTTCCCCCAGTCTGTGACTTGTTTTTTCATATTTTGATGATATCTTTGAAGCACATGTTTTTATCGACTGCTCTTAAATGAAACTGAAATACAGTGCTATTGTGTTTGAGCCACTGTTATTTGGGTTTTATGTTATAAGAAGAACAATAACTGATGTATGCCCCTCCCCTCACAGGCAGGATGTCCCATGGGCCCCGCAGTGTGCACACCATGCTGCAGGAACACCGAAGACAAAGTGCAACGTTCTACGTGGAACTTTGGGGAACGAAGCCTCTTGCGGGAGTTGGCACGTGAGTTAGGAGATGAGTCCAAAAGTTCCTTAGGTTTCTCAGCTGTCCGATGTATCTTTGGAGGGCTGATGCTCTCTCAGTCTGGGCAGACTTGGTCCCTTCACCAGTTTGTAGAACAGATTCTATTAGTCTCTGTATTTTGTGGAAAAATTTGCAAGGTAGACTCCAAATGCTTTCCCAGGGGAGGAACTCCCACTGCACAGCACACAGCTTCATAAGCTTCCATTAAATTGGACTATTCTCCCCAAAAGTTCCTCTCTGGCTGGACCGCCAACCTGGTAACCTCTCCCCGCTGCTCTAAGCCTGGATCCTTTTCCTGAGACTCTTTTCCAGGATCTCTCCTGGTGGGACCTTCACTGCAGGTGGATTGGTCTGTCCTCACTGCCACGGCTACTGTCCTGGTCGGCAGAGTCCAGGCCCTACCTCGTGGATAATAAATCTCTCTGTTCTAGCCACAGCTACGCAGAATGAGTATGAGGCATCTTCCACCTCCCAGAGATACTTCTGCTGGAAGTATCATGTACCATGCTCTGTGCCGAGTGTTTTTACTTAATCACGTCATTTCATCCTCATAGCGGTACTTGGTATCAGTGACCCATTGTACAGGGGAAGTAGCCAAGACTCTGAGAGGATAAATAGCTCTAAGTCCCACAGCCAGCAGAGGAGTGTGCCAGGAGTTCAACCCAGGTCTGTTGGGCTTCAAAGGCCATAATCTTCTCTTGGCCACTACACACTGACCACCTTTGAAAGCTTGTCTGTTGACTTAGAACCATCTTTAACTCCCCCAGGCCCTTCTCGCTCCTCTTTGCTGGAGCACTCAGCTTGGAGTCCACTAACCTTAACGCCCCGTCCTACTCCACAGCCTGGGAGCTTCCTGAGGCTGAGACTATGTCACCTGATTAGAACAGGACCCTCTGCCCCTTCCCACAAGGGTTGGCTTTGTGGTTCTTCCTTTCTCTGATCACTCACAGCCCCTGGCAAGATGTTGTTTTTTGACATTGAACTTTTTCTTTGAGGTCAATGAATTTGCACAGTCAAATTCAATACACAGTCAATGAATTTGCATGAACTGAATGCATACATGTAACCAGCACCTAGACAAAGAAACAAAATATTACCTATGACTAGCCCTCCCGAAATCCCTCCAGTGCCCCCTTCCAGTTGTTCCCTGCCCCCTGCAAGGATAACCATTCTCCTACCTCTTGACAGCGTAGATTAGTAATGTCTGTTTTTAAACTTCATGTAAATAAAATCAGGTAGCAGGTGTTTTGTGTCTGACTTCTTTCACTCAACACTACTTTTATGTGAATAGTTCATGTTGTCCTGTGTAGCGGTAGTTTGTTTATTCATTCTCATTCTGAAAAGATTTGGGGGTGGTGGTGAAAATTAAATATCATGCACTGTGGAATTAGAGACACGATCTGAAATCCTGGCTCTACCACTAAAAATTAAGTCCTTGTGCAGTTAATTTAGCCTTGAGAATGCTTGTTTCCTCACCTGCAGAATGAAGAAGGTAAAGTTTCTCTGGTGAGGTGGTTGTAAGGTTTATGTTACTGCAATAACTGACATGTATAAAGCACCCACCATGGTTACTGGCATGTGAAGGCACTCAAAAAATGGTAGCGTTGCCCTGGCCGGTTTGGCTCAGCGGTTGGAGCATCAGCCTGCGGTACAGAGAGACCCGGGTTTGGTTCCTGCTAAGGGCACGTGCTTCGGTTGTAGTTTGTCCCCGGCCCTGGTTGGTCGTGCGGGTGGCAGCCACTCGATGTGTCCCTTCACATCGATGTTTCTCTCTCTCTCTCTCTCCCTCCCGCTCTATCTGAACAAAAAATGGAAAAAATGTCCTCGGGTTAGGATAAAAAAAAAAAAAAAAAAAAGGTAGCGTTATTATTTATCAATGATGAATTTGCTAAATGATCTCTGTGAAGGAAATAGGACCACAATGGTTTTGAACTCACAATGTTCACATCCACCCATGTATACACACACACACACACACACACACAGGTTCACATCTGTGTACACACTTGTACCTGTGTGTACACACACACACTCCTATCAGCATGAGCAGATTTTTTCTCCCAGCAGCTCTTTCAAGAAAGACATACCAGATGGGATTGGGTTGCTTCATGACTGAGCAGCCCCCCACATCAGAAAGTCATAATCATTGAATCCATCATGTGGTGCAGCTCTGGTGAGGGCATGGCTCGTCGTCCTGCCCGATGGGCCGTGGAGGAATGTGTCCTCCTCCAGAGCAGAGAGCAGACATGGGCGGGCAGTTGCCAGGCAATGGAGCCAAGAGAACAGATGGCAGCTACACAGTCTCCTCCTAGCCCTGCTCCCTGGCTGCTGGGGAAAACCTGGGCAGCAGGGATCCTGTGGATACCTCCCTGCCTTCACTAGGCCATCCAGCACTCTGTCCTCTTTACAGGCATTGGAGCAACACAGACCAGGCTGCAATCCTGCCCTGACCCACCACCTACTAGCTGTGTAACTTCAGGCACAATGGATAAGCCTCTCTGGGTGCCCTTAACAGAACCCTAATTATCTGATTCTATTATAACCTTACTCTGTCCCCTAATTCCTAATCAGAGGGCAAGTAGCCTTACTTGATTAATCTCAACCTTAGGAAGAAACCTTTAGATACTTTTATCAAATATCACACCACCCAAATACACACACACACACACACACTGTCCCCAGCTGTGGCAGACATGTAGGTGCCCCATCCATCTGTTTCCCTCTGGCCTTACCCCTTCAGAGCGATCTCACTAACTCCCAGTGGCCAGTCTCTGCATCTCTTTGCCCGAGGGCTTTCTCTGAAACCTGGAAAGGGTGTTCTGCCAGCAAAAGACAGGCTGAAGTGCTGCAAGCAGCTGTCAACTATGAACAATTTGGTGTATAAATCTCAGTCCCCCACGCCTCAGTTGAGATAACTTCAAGGTGTGATTTTGCACAGTCCTCACTGACTCTAGTCACTCCCAGTGACAGCTGGCTCGATGACACACCCCTCATTTGTCACCTTGCCATTCCTAGAAGTGTTCTCTGCACCTCCTGGTTCTTATTTCAAAGTCAGCGTTTGGGAAGGAGAAATCCAAACTAAGACAGCAGCCTTAGCCTTTGGACCCCATCATGGACATCTAAGCCTCTCCCTGGTTCATACCGTGTTCCTGAGCCACCAGTTCTGCTTAGTGTTCCAAACACTTTCTCCTGACTTCCCAGCCCAATCCCTCCACTTCTGGATCCCTCCCGAATTTCAACCTAACAATGAATTCTGACCCTTGTTTCCTAACCACTCCTCTTTCTCAAGTACCCTTGGCTCTTCCCATTAGGTCAGTTCTTGGAGCCTGGCCCGGCCATATGTGGTGCCATTCACTCCTAGATATGTCTGCCAACCTGAGCAAGGGACTTGATGGGAAACTTCAGGGCCACACCTCTAGACGGGAAATTGGGAAGGCTATGACTTAAGTCCTGGATGGTTCATGTCAGGGCACTCAGGCTGCTTCCAAGCCCGAGGGGCTGGGCGGACCCATGGAGGCCTTGGCCACAGGGCTGAGCCTGCCTGACTTGAGGTGGGGTTGGGCAGGCTGAGGAGATGGGCTTCCTCTCAGTGTTTGCTCCCCATCTCCTGCAATTTCCTATCGTTTCCCTTTTAATTCTCTAGGGTTTTTTTCCTTTTTTTTTTTTTTTTCTTTACCTGTCAGCAGTAACTAGAGGCCTTAAGAGAAATGTGTCCATGTGCACAATTCAAACATTAGCCAAGGTTAATTCACATATTCCCCTGCATTTTAGACTCTTGAAAATCAAATGCCTAGATACAATTAAGAGACAAATGACAGACAAATAATTTGCAGTTCATATGACAAAAGGTTGATATTCTTTTTTTTGTTAATCCTCACCCAAGGACATTTTTTCCATTAATTTTTTTTTTAGAGAGTGGAAGGGAGGGAGTGAGAGGGGAGAGAGAAACATCGATGTGAGAGAGACATCTTGAATTGTTGCCTCCCACACATGCCTACACCAGGACCTGGGATCTAACCTGCAACCCAGGTACATAACCTTGATCGGGAATTGAACCTACGGCCCTTAGGTACATGGGCCGAGGCTCTAACCACTGAGCAACACCGGCCAGGGCAAGGTTGATACTCTTTTTTTTTTTTTTTTTTTTAAATATGTTTTTATTGATTTTTTAGAGAGAAAGGAAGTGGGGGGGGGGGAGATAGAAACATCAATCTGCTTCCTCCTGCACGCCCCCTACTGGGTTTCAAGGCCGCAGCCCAGGCTTGTGCTCTGATCAGGAGTCCAACTGGGACCTCTCAGTCCATGGGACGACACTCAATCCACTGAGCTACACCAGCTGGGCAAGGTTGATATTCCTTTCTTAATTGTTTTTTTTTGGTACGTGCCCCTAGTGGGAACTGAACCAGGACTCTCTGGTCCGCAGACTGACGCTCCAACCGCTGAGCCAAACCGGCCAGGGCTCTTTTCTTAAATTTTTTAATCCTCACCCAATGATATTTTTCCATTTATCTTCAATAGAGTGGGAAGGAGGGAGAGAGAGAACACTGATGTGAGAGAGACACATCAACGGGTCGCCTCCTGCATAAACTCTACCAGGGCTGGGGATGAACCACAACCGATGGCATGTGCCTTTGACCAGAACTGAACCTGCGACTCTCTGGTCTGTGGACTGACGCTCTAACCGCTGAGCCAAACCAGCCAGGGCAAGGTTGCTAGTCATAATAACAACATAAATACAGGGTGGGGAAAAATAGGTTTACAGTTGTTCCTATAGAAAATAATACAATAACTATCAAACCTATATAACTTTATTAATCAATGCCATTCCAATATATTTAATAAAAAATCAAAATAAACAAATGGGTTTAGAATTGGAAAACACACTAATTAATAAATAGTAATGCAAGAATAAATTCTGTTTCACGTAATCACAGTTGTACACTTACTTTTGCCTACCCTGTATCTTAATAAGAAAAAACAAAGCTTGTAGAAAAATGGACAAAGGACAGAAACAGGTAATGCAGATAGATAGTGCACACATAGATAAATCCAAATTGAAAATCCATGCAAAAATAAATTCAAATAAATCCAAATCTAAATTTTGTGAGACCTCATTAATAACCAAATCAATGCAAATTAAAACATCCATTAGGTGCTATTTTTTTTTTTTTTTTTTTGCCATTTACACTGGTAATGATTTAAAAGGATAATGATATGTTAGTGCTACTTTGGTGTGGGGAAATCTGCCTTTTCATTGACTATTAGAGGGAGTATACATTGGTACAACCTTTCTGAAGGGAAGTTTGGCCATGTATAACAATTGTGAAGAGGTATTGCAATTGTTTTTTAAAAAATTTATTTAAGACCTTAAGAGGACAAATGGACAAAGATTCACTGTAAATTTTTAACTAAAAGTAGAAAGCTGGACCTCACTGTTCTTCAAGACTTTTTTGTTTTTATTATTTAGTTAGTTAATCCTCACCCAAGGATAGGATATTTTCCCATTGATTTCTAGAGAGAGTGGAAGGAGGGAGGAAAGAAAGAGAGAGAGAGAGAGAGAGAGAGAGAGAGAGAGAGAGAGAGGGAGAGAGAGAGGGAGAGAGAGAAGGAGAGAGAAACATCGAGGTGAGAGAGACTCACTGATTGGTTGCCTCCTGCATGATTCCAACTGGGGCTGGGGATTGAACCTGTAACCCAGGTTCATGCCCTTAACTGTAACCAAACCCAAGACCCTTTGATCCACCAGCTGATGCTCTAACCACTGAGCAAAACTGGCCAGGGTTTTTAAGACATTTAAAAAATTTTTTGTCTGACTCCACCACTAGAGGATAAGCACCACTAGAGTAGGGAACCTTGCCTGTCTCATTTACCACCGTGTCCTTAATGCCTAAAACAGTGCTTAACACAGTGTCTGTTGAATGAATAAATGAATTAATGATAACATAAATGAATCAAGAGGGAATTCATTAAATGGTTTATTCATAAAGTAGAGTTGTCAGAAGCGATTAAAAAGAAACAATAATAATAGTAAATGCTTATGGAGTGTCTACCATATGCTACATACTATGTTAAGATTTCCTCATGGATTGTATAATTTAATCTTCACAATAAACCTATGACATAGGTAGATACTATTATGTATAATCAAGACTTTTTTCTTTGAAACATACTGAAACCTAACTCAAATTAGCTTAGGAAAAAAATATTGGTCTATGTAACTGAAAAGTCCAGAGGGTAATTCTGGCTTCATACTTAGTTGGATTCAAGGACTCAATGTCTTAATGATTTAGTTTTTTTCTCTCTTCATCTCTCTTTTTCTTCTCTGTTGGCTTGATCCTCAGGCAGCCTGCTTCACATCGAGGGACCCTCAGTAACTTCAAGCTTGCATGAGCCTAAGGACACTTGATCTCAGAAGGCAAAGCTAGCAAGTCAGCCAGGGAAGGACCCTGGCTCTCCCTGAGCCAGCTGAACTCCTGGAGCCAAAACCAGGGCTCTCTGACTAAACCTCAGTAGTGTGTGCATCTTTGAGAAGTCCTGGGAGCAGGAGAAGTGGGACTACCAAAGAGAAACTGGGTAGTTTAAAAGCATAGCCCATTGCCCTGGCCGGTTTGGCTCAGCGGTTAGAGCATTGACCTGCGGTCCAGGGAGACCCGGATTTGGTTCCTGCTAAGGGCATGTGCCTTTGTCCCTGTGTGGTTTGCCCCCGGCCCTGGTTGGGTCGTGCGGGTGGCGGCCACTTGATGTGTCCCTTTTGTGTCGATGTTTCTCTATCTCTCTCTCTTCCTCTCTTTCCCTCCCACTCTGTCTGAACAAAAAATGGATCAGTGTCCTCGAGTGAGGATAAAAAAAATAAAAATAAAAACATAGCCCATTACAGATGCCCCCTGTAACAGATGAGGAAACGGAGGCACAGAAAGCCTCAGTAACTTCCTTAAAGTCTTAGAGCTTGTAGGTGGTAGAATCCAGATTTGAACTCATGCAACTTGACTTTGTAGTGTGATGGTTAATTTTATGTGTCAACTTTACTGGGCCATGGAATGCCCAGATGTTTGGTTAAACATTCTGGGTATGTCTCTGAGAGTGTTTCAAGATGAGATTAACATATGAATCAATAGACTGAGTAAAACATATTGCCTTTACCATTATGGGCAGTCTATTAAAGGCATGAGTAGTAGATCAGAAAGTTGAGCAAGAGAGAATCGATGGTCTCCCAGCTGTGACATTGGTCTCTCCTGTCTCATACCGGAACTTATACCATAGACTCTCCTGGTTCTCAGGCCTTTGGAATGCAGATCTTGGGATCTTTCAGCCTCCATAATGGTATGAGCCAATGCCTTATAATAAGTCTCTTATATATGGTAAATATAAACAAATAAATATCATATATAGTTTTAAATATATATATAATCTATTTATGTATGTATTATCTATCTATCTATCTATCTATCTATCTATCTATCTATCTATCATCTGAGAACCCTGACTAATAGTACATTTAGCTACAATACTGCATAGCTATATGCATAGATATGGAAGATGTCCATGACATATTTCTAAGTTAAAAATAATCAGCTAGAGTCTGGCAGGTTTTCTCAGTGGTTAGAGCATTGGCCCTCGGACCAAAGAGTCTCGGGTTCCATTCTGGTCAAGGGCATGTACCTCGGTTGTGGTTCGATCCCCAGCCCTGGTTGGTGTCATGTGGGAGGCAACTAATCAATGTGTCTCTCTCACATCGACGTTTCTCTCTCTCTCTCTCCTTTGCTCCCTCCCACTCTATCTGAAAATCATGGAAAAATATCCTCGGGTGAGGATTAAAATAATAATAATAATCAGCTAGAATATGTTGTGTGTTGAATCACCCCATTTATATAACCATATATAAGTGAAAAGCCTGGAGGGCTGTATACCAAACTCTTAACAAAGGGTATCTCAGGGAGGTGGTATTCCAGAGGACTTTTGCTATCTCATTACTTGAATTTTTCTACCCACAAAGGTCAAGTATTTCTGAGAAAAACAATATTTTCATTCTTGAGAAGAAATTTAAAAGTCAGTAAAATCAAATTTCACACCAAGATGAATGTGAGCAGCAGGGAAATAAGCAATTGCTTCACAAACATGAGAACATGAAATGGCAGTATTTTTTCCTCTCCACCCCTTTCCCATTGCACTCTTCATTTTATTTTATTTATTTTTAGTTTCTTGAGAAGGGCTGGAGAGGGTATGCTTGGTTGCTCATCTTTTCCCTTGGCTCTGAGAGTTTATCCATGCCAACTGAACCGTAAGTGACTAAAAGAATCAACTGCACATCAGAAAACTCGAGGGCCAGAAGGAACCTTAGATAGGGTCTGGTTCAGTGACTTAAAAAAATAAGTTTTTTTCCCCTTTGAGAAACCAAACCCAAGTTAGGGAGAACAGAAACCAGAATTCTTAATCTGCGAACATGTTTTAAAAGCCATTCGTCTGATCTAACCCGATCATTTTGCAGAAGGATCTCAAGTTTTCTGCTCGTGACGAACTGAACCACTCATCGTTGAGTCTACACAGGGACTTGGAGTGCTTCTTTTCTGGGCGTTCAGAGGCCGAGTAGCTCCTGAATTAGGCAATGGGATCAGGTGTCACTGGACAGGGTCTCTGTGTCCTGTGCAGGTGAGAGATGCCTCACGTTCCTTTTCCTGGCAGCTCAAGACCTTTAAAAAAAATTATTGAAACTGGCATCCATTCTTCCCAGGGATCCAGGGTGTTATACAGTTCTCTGCTCCCAGGAGTGGGTCAGGGTTAAGGGACACAAGAAAGAATAGCTGGGGAAAATAACTCAGTGGCAAGGCAAGGAGCTCATAGAATTAGGATTGGGATTAGGTTTGAAATCGAGAATTAAATTTTACAGATATTAAGATTAGGATTAATATTGAGGCTAGACTTTGGATTGGATATGGGGGATAATACCACGTTAGAATGAACTATAATGATGAAAGGATTGGAAGTGGGAATTAGAGAGTTGTGGGGTTAAGGGCTAGAATCAGAGTTAGAGGATCATCTACTCTCAGTTTTCTACAAGTTCTTCCTTTTGGGTTTTATCTTCTAGGGCTAAAGTCTTTGGACTCAGTATTACTAAGAAAGCAATCCTTGTGAACCTGACCTTGAGTCACACCCATACTACCTCATACTACCCATACTACCTCAGTTGCTACTTTAAGGGCTCTGGTTGCTTAAGCATTAATATTATCTTTTACTAGACTCTACTGAGCATGTACATGGCTCCCTTTAGTGATTGCAAACTACCTCCAAGAATCACATCACAGGTTTATCCGGAATGTAATTCACACCAGAGAATAGTCACAACAATTGACAGAAGCACTTCAGCCAATTACCCCACACTTTGGTTCCCTAATTTGATGATGCTGACATTTTATGTCATTTCTGAGTTTTTGACCAACTAAATGGGCATGTTATAGCAATTGGTTCAAATGCTCTTCAGATAGACACTTTGGGAACTAAGCGTGAAAAGTTAGTTGCTACAAACATCATATGATGAAGCAGATGAACACTGGGTCTCCTTGAATACAACTACAGTGTGGTGAAAAAGCTCACAGGGAGTTTGTCTATTAGGGAAGTGGATGGTGTTGGAGACATTCTCCCAGGATAGTCTGATAAGAATGCCAATTCATATATGAGTTTCTCATCGATTAAGAAACTATTGTGCCTTTTTATTCATTCAACAAGTTTATTTATTTATTTATTAAAAAAAATTTTTTTTTGGTGCGTGCCCCTAGCGGGAACCGAACCCCAGACTCTCTGGTCCGTAGGCCGACGCTCCAACCACTGAGCCAAACCAGCCAGGGCTTAACAAATTTATTGAATGCCTTACCAAATGTGCCCTGGACATTGTGTATATAGCAGTGAACAAAACAGACATGATCTTTGGAGAGGAGACACACAAATAAATATTTAATTATAAACTGTGATAGGTGCTACAAAGAAAAAGGGTACTACAGAAGATAAATATGGGACAACATAATTTTAATTGAGGCCAGTGGGGGTGGTCAGTGAAGACTTCTTTGAGAGAGTGCCATTTAAATTTGGCCTGAAATAGTTTAAGTAGTAGTTACTTTGTTGGAAAGTTGTTTTTTTTTTTTAATCCTCACCTGAGGACATTTTTTCCCATTTATCTTTAGATAGAGTGGAGGGGAGGGAGAGAGGGGGAGAGAGAGACAAAGACAAAGAGAGAGAGAGAGAGAGAGAGAGAGAGAGAGAGAAATATCAATGTGAGACACATTGACTGGTTGTCTCCCACATGACCCTGTCCAGGGCTGGGGACAAATGGCAACTGAGTTATGTTCCCTTGGCTGGAACTGAACCCTTGAGTACTTGGTCCACAGGATGATGCTCTAACCACTGAGCCAAACTGGCCAGGTGGATAGTTCTTTTAAAAAATTAATTTTGTTAATCCTCACCAGAGGACACTTTCCATTGATTTTTCGAGAGAGTGAAAGGGAGGGGGGGGGGGAGAGAGAGAGAGAGAGAGAGAGAGAGAGAGATTGGTTGCCTCCCATTTTGGGACTGGGAACTGAACTGGAGACCTTTTGGTGTGAGGGATGACACTCTAACCACTGAGCAATCTGCCAGGGCCATTGGGGAATTCTTGACTGTGCCCATTGTTCTTTATGCTCTGAATTTCAGGCTGTAATTTGTTCCTTTTTGGTGTTAGTCACCTTTTGAAATCTTTGCTAAGGACATAACTGATCTTCTTGGAGAACTGCAGGCTACAAGATGGGCCTCTGGCAGCCACATTTGCACTACAAAACAGAGGTTTGACAACATAGACCAATTAGGATTCATAGATTCGAATTAATCTCTGTTGGTTCTTGAAGTGAGGCTAGGTACACTTGGGCAGTCATCTTTTACTATGTTTCTAGAGAAGTAGTGAAAGCAAGTCTGAATGAAGCAAGAATGACGCAGCTCTGAAGAGATAAGTAGCTATGGAAAAACATGTGACCAGAGAGAAAGATAATGAAGGAATAGCTACTTGGTTTCCTGTTGATATTTTAAGATCCTTGTTCTAGTCCTTCATGAGATCTTGTTGCTTTCTGTGCTCCTGGGTACTAGAAGATTATTTCTTTCAACAATTTTTATTTGCACGAAAGTTTCGGTGGGTTTGTTACTTACAGACAAAAGAGCCTTGACTAAGAGTGGCTTTTATCAGATTCGCTCTCCAGCTCAGCAAACATGGATTGGTTTGCTTCAATCTGAGAGATTTGTGGACGTCACAAGTCCACAGAGAATGAATAGATAGTATATCCAGCAATAAAATAACATTTGGTAATAAAATTGATCTGGTCTCCCCACCAGGTCAGATTACACAGAAGCCTTCCTTCCTGGAAGTATCAAGGACTTTCGAAGTTCACCCGTTCACCCATAAGGGCCTCAGCTGTGGGTCAGCTCTCCAGAAGGTCTGGTGGAAGTTTCCTCCGTGGTGAAATTAATCACCAACAATCACTTTCTGATTACATTTGGCTGGAGCTCAGAATGAGTTCAGAATCCAAGACACGGAGAGCTAAAGGACTCATTTTTTAGTGGTTCCAACTTCTTTGGTCACTCATCCATTTCCATCACTGATTCGGTCAGAGCTCCCCTTCAAAATCCAAGCATGTCCACTCTAGGAGGAAAAGAGGTTCTTCTAGCCTAGGCTTAGCGAGTGGACTTGCGTCTGAGGCTGGGGGGTGCCAGAGCGGAGGAAAAGGGGCATGGAATCAGATCTGGACACTACCCTCCCGCCTCCCGCCCTTGAAGGGTTGGAGGAGGGGAGGAACATCTCCCATTAAGTTCATCACTGCCAAGAGACCAGTTCCTCGAGTGAAACTGGGAGAGTGGGTCGGGTGTGAGGGGCCTGGGAAGGAAGAGAGATTTCAAGGGGGTTGGCAGTCTGTGCAGAAATACTTCCTAGGATCGCCCGGAACCGTGAGCAGCCGCTTCAGGAACCTCTGTGGCAGCGGAAGACACCGACTTTCCCTGGAAAACCGAGACCCAGACCCACTTCCGGGTTTGGAAGCACTCCCTCCAGGCCCCTCCCCGTACCCAGTTACCGGGTCTCTGAGCACATGCGCAGCGCTCGGCCACTGCTCTGGGACTGGCCCAACTTACCCTAAACAACTAATCTGCTCCTCCCCCTCCCACTTGGGGCATACCATTCACGTCTGGGGGGAGGCGACGCGCCCCCAAGTACTCAGGAGTCGGCTCCCCTTTCCTCATACGTGGAGGGTGGGGGGAGGTAAATTTGCCTCAGATTTTAAAAGTCCCAAGAGTACGGAAGCCTCAGGCCCGACGCCGAGTGATAGCCTGCCACTCTAGGTTCGCTCATAGCCCCATACTACTCCTTTGAGGTGCTGAACAAAGTGGCACACCCGGATCCCAGCTGATCAGCTGCTTGGCTTTGGCTGTGGCTCCCCCGGGCGAGACCATTGTGACTTCTTGGGAGGGGCGCGTGAGGAGGGGAGGGGGCGGAGCGGCCATTGTCCGGTCAGAGCAACCTTCGGGGGAGGGGAGAGCGAGCGGGGCCTGGAGCTTCACTGCGGCCGCTGCTACGCCAGAGCTGGCGGGGCCCTCAGGTCCTTCCCAGCGCCGCCGTACCGGACATCGCTCTGGCTGGGAGCGGCGGTGGGAGCTGCCGACGGCGCCCGGTCTTCCCTTCTCCCCCCCCCCCGTGGTCCTCGGTTCACCCGCACGCCCCTCCTCCTCAGCTCCCCTCCCACTCCTCTCCGCGCCTCCCCCTGCCCCCCCGTCTCTGCAGGCCTAGTGGTGCGGCCCGCCTCCAGCTGACCGGCCTGGAATCCCGGCTCGGAGCCCCGGACTCGCGCCCGCCCGCGCGCCTGCTCCCTCCCCCTTCCCCCGCCCCGAGCCCCCCGCCGTCGCCGCCGCCTCCTTCGTGCGGGGCCCAGGCCCAGCCGCCGCCACCGCCGCCGAGCTCCGCCGCCTCCGCCGCCGAGCACCATGGGAGACGCCGGGAGCGAGCGCAGCAAAGCGCCCAGCCTGCCGCCTCGCTGTCCCTGCGGCTTCTGGGGGTAAGTGCCCGACCGGGTGGGGGCAGGGGCGCGGGCGCGGGGGCATCCTAGGCGGGCCTCGGGGCCCGGGGAGGCCCGAACCCCGGGGACTGGGCTCAAGCCGGGCCTACCGGGAGGAGGCAGAGGCCGAGTCCCGGGGAGGGGTGCCGAGTGGGGAGTGGGGGTGGGCAGAGAAGGCACTGCCTGGGGTGCTCTGCCAGCCTCTGGGACTCTTCTGCCCGAGGCTCGGGCCGACTGGGAAGGCCCGGGCCACGGGTTTGGGGGCAGGGCACCGGGGAGGGATGTGGGCGCGGCGTTGGTACCTATGGTGGAGCTGGGGTGCCCCCTCTTCTTGGCATGTGGAGGCCAGCCCTTCGTTCCCCCCTCCTTGGTATGAGTTGGTGCCCAGGCTCCTGGAGGGTATTTCCTCTGACTTTTTCACCTCCCCTCCTCCCTGTCCCCCGGAGACTTGCATCATCACTTCCTAAATTACATGTATCCCAGTGCCCCATTTGCTTTTAAGAAGCTGCTCATATGTCACCATTTTTAAAAATCAAGACCAGAATCCAGGCTGAGGGAAAGTTATAAGACAGTTGGAGCCTCACCTTTATTAAAACACGTTTCAGAATATCTGCAAAATTTCCTTGTCAAAAAAACAAAACAAAACCCCCCAAACCCCACAGAAAACTCAAGCGAGCCTGGCTTGGGAACGTGAGAGCCGATTTGTTTAATTGGCTCAAATTCTTTTGTCTCCTCATTTTTTTTTTTTAAATGATAAAAATATTGGCATTGACCATCTTATGTTATTACTTGGCTCTTCTGTTAGAATTGAAAAATATGAAGTGGGAAAGTTGAAAATTGGAACACTTGAGTTTAATAGATTGCCACCCCTCTTACCTAACAGGTGCCTTCATAGTACCTGATGACTCTAGTTCTATTGTAAGGGAACTGGAGACTTCCAAGGCCAACTCTTATGATTGAGACCTTTTTATCTTTTTGTTTTATTTTCCAAAGACTCTGTATTTGGAGGTGCATAGAGACAGTAAGGAAATGATTATTTCTGGTGAGGACATCTTGGGAAGATGTATTAAAGTATTTTATCTTTCCTATCTTTTAGAAATTAGGAGTGGTTAAGGTAGAAATTAAGGCAATGATTTTGAGAGGGCAGAGAAGATTAGGAAGCGTATCTTAATGTAGATTTCTGTGTAATTTGTCAGATCTAAGGGTTATGATGAAGAAATAGTCTCATTTTCTCATCTTTCTGCCTTTTATAAAAATTTCCCAGTTGGAAGGACATTAGTAAAAAATAAGTTGTGACATTACCAAAAGTTCTGAAGATGTGAAAATATTTTATGTTTTATAGTCTTCCCTTCTTTCTGATTTGAAAATAAGAATTCGGTTATCTATTAAGTACTATCTTGGACAGTCTAACTCCCACAAGAATCTTATGAAATCTTATCTCTTTATTTATAGATGGGGAAACAGGCTTAGAGAGGGTGGATAACTTGCCCCTTGTATACAGGGAATTTAGGGTTGAGTTGGTGAACTCTTTAGAGTGCTTACTACCATGATGTTTATGACATCAGTCTGCAGCCCTGGAAAAATCTGATGTCACGAGCCTCAGATTGTAACTCATTGTAAGAAGACATGTGGCTCAAAGAAAGTAGCTGCCAATGGCAACGAATGCCCAGGATATATCAGAGCTCTGTTTCCTGGCAACATGTTTATGTCCTTGGGACTATTGTCATGAGTGGAACTCTTATTGAAAGACTTATATCAAGATTTAGAAATTAAGGGATTGGATGAGCTTTTTACCTTCAGCCAACAAAGTTCTCAGTGATGCCAAGAGTTTGATAGTATCAAAGAGGGATAGTTAGACTGATGCTATTCTTGACCTATATGCAACCAGAGCTTCTTTTTTGATACTTTCAGTCTGGCACTTTTTATGAACTGCAATTTGTCTGACAGGAGTAGTGATCACAAAACTAATATTTTTATGGTGAAAAGGGGTGTTCTTTTTAATATGTCACGTTTTAACCTTGTCTAAAGGTGTTTGTAGGCACCTGTGTAGTTTGCATTTTGTACCAAAGTATAATGAAATTGCTGCGTCGTTTCCATCGTTTCTTAACTGACTTTGAACATGTTTCCTTTATTGCATGGATGACATTCATATTATGTTCATTAAATAACCTTAGTGTATTTTCAGAAAATTTTGAGTGCCTCTTATAATGACAAGGGGTACTCTCCCCATCCTCTGGGAGCAGGGGGCATGGAGAAGTAAAGTGACAGTTACAGTACAATGTGTTAGGATTGGTACAAGTTATGTGGGAGGTAGAGGAAGGTAGCCTGGAGGAGGTGACACTAGCGTCGTCCTGTAAGAGAGAAGAGAGATAGGTAGGGAGAAGAGTGTTTCAGTCAGAGGGGAATAGCATGGGTGAAGGCCTGGATGTGTGAGAGAGTACTGCACATTTGAAGAACTGAAAGTTTATTGGGGTCGACTTTGAAGGGGGATTGCCTGAAGATGAGGCTTAGATGGTGAGAGCAATTGATAATGCAGGTCCCAAAGGTAATGCTTAGGACTTTGGACTTTTATCCTGAGTGCTTTTATCCTTGGGAGCTATTGCAGAACCTTGAGGGGGTAGTGATGTGATTTCCTTTAATGTGAAAGATTACTGGATCATCTTGAGAGTGGCCTGAGTGTGTGGGTATGGTTGTGTGAGTCTCTATGAATATGATGTACGATGTGTGTTTGTGGGTGTTGCCAGACATAACAGAAGACTTAGGAGGAGTAATACAGGCCAGTGATGAGAGTGGCCAGGGAGAATGGAGAGAAATAGATAGATGTGAAAGCCATTCAGGAGGTATCTTTTGCCTTTTCCTTTCATGAAAATGAAGGTACATCTGAAAACTTAGTCAGCATTGCATTCTGTGGGAACTGTAGGTCTGTAAAGTCAGCTACCCAGGGCCCACACCCAGCCCTTTGCAGAGAAGCCTCAGCAGAATGTTCTGGCACCAGCAGACTAAAGGCATTTCCTTTAGGATTGCTTTTTTCTCCAGTGACTTAGGCTGCAGGGCTTGCTGTCCAGCACTGTTCAGTCAGGACACCAATCAGTGGAGTTTGGTTAAATAGGAGAGCTTTGAGGTCTTTTTGTGGGAGCACAGTTAGAAAGGAGAATGCCAAGAGGAGCATATGATGCAAATGTGTTAGTGCTTAGAACATAGAAAGTTTATAGTTCTCTCCCTCTTGGTTTATATTGTGTGCAGGTAATTTTCGAACTATTTTATTTTTTAAATTAATTAACTTTTGTTACAGATGTTTCTCCTATTTTTGAACTATTTTATAGAGAGACCATCTTTCTGTTGGGAAATTTTGTTACCTTGGAAATTGTTGAAGACTTCCTGTTTATAAAACTTGGAAGTTCTTTTTTAATTTTTTCCTTTAATCCTCACCCAGGGACATTTTTCCTTTTTTTTTTGTTTAGATAGAGTGGGAGGGAGGGAGACAGAGAGAATCATCGATGTGAAATTGACACATTGAGTGGTTGCTAACAGCAGGACCCTGGGGACCAACCGCAACCGAGGTACGTCCCCTTAGCGGGAACCAAACCTGGGTCTCTCTGGACTGCAGGCCAACGCTCTAACCGCTGAGCCAAACCGGCCAGGGCAATTGCAATGTAATTTTATGAAAACTTTAGGAAGTACTATTTCTTCCATAAATAAGGTTAGAGTAGACATAAATGTTCAGTCTGGTATTTAGGGAATAATGAAATATTTAAATAGGGGGTTTATTGGGTATACTATTGTTTCGATATAAAAAGAAAAGCTTTTCTTTCTAATGAATCAAGTCATGAAAGAAATATTAAAGCAATGTGTATTCTTTTTCTTTATTGATTTTAGAGAGAGAGGAAGGGAGAGGGAGAGAGAGAGATAAGAAACATCTGTGAGAGAGAACATCCATTGGCCACCTCCTCCTTGTCCCCCACTGGGGATCCGCCCACAACCTGGGCATGTGCCCTGACCAGGAGTTAAACCGGCGACCCTTTGGTACATGGGTTGATGCTCAACCACTGAGCCACACTGGCTGGGCAAAGCAGTATATTCTTTAGGGAAATAAATTTTATTGGTGTTTCACCTTTGTGATATCTTCTGTTGAAGCAATTATTTTACTTACCCACTAGATCTTCTAGATAATAGATGTATTTTATTTACTTTTTTGAATACAGCATTGCTTTTTATTTCATTTTTTCCATCATCATTTATTCACTCTATGCCCTCTTCCAGCCCCCCCCCCACCCCCTGCAATCACCACAACTGTTGTTCACTTCCAGGAATTTTCTTTCTTTTTTATACAGTCTGCCCCCCTCCCCCCCCACACACACTTAAAGTTGTCTGCCTGCTCTCTATCCATGAGTCTGTCTCTATCAGAGGTGGGGAACCTTTTTTCTGCCAGGGGCCATTTGGATATTTATAACATCCTTCCTGGCCATACAAAATTATCAACTTAAAAATTAACCTGCTATATTTGGTCAGGCTAATTTGATGAGGCTTGTGATGTTAGCTGGTATTGATTTTTGCAGGCCTTATATGGCCCACTTGCTGGATGTAACCCACCCCTTCCCTAGATAATAGGTATATTTTAAATAAAGATGAAGTTATGCAGAGATCACCAGTTATCTAACAAAATAAATTCTATTCCTGAAATGGTTACTAGTAGAAAGTTAATTGAACATATAACATAATTTGTTTTATTCCATTTTACTTTTGAGAATCACAAGATAATTAAGTTACCTTAAATAGATTTTACATACATATTTATATACCTATATTTTCTTTTTCTTTTTTTTTTTTCTGAGCCTAGTCTTTGGGAATTGCTATAGATCTCTGTTTCTGTCACTTTGTGAGTCATCTGGTTAGTGTGCTTGGCTCCTGGCAGTGTGTGGCCCTCACACTTGGTTTGATTCTGCAGTTTCTGTCTCCCAATTGGAACATGTTGCCACGCTTCAACCAGCTTAACATGGGCTTTCGAGTTCATGAGAGCACAGCATGAATCACTAGTTAATCAGTCGAATGTTCATTCCAGTGATGTCACTAATTGTCCCTTGATTATAAAACCTCCTTAAACGTTTTCTTAAAAACAAAACAACTTGTTTGTGCAGTTTTTCTTTGCATCTTTTCTTTTTAAATCCTCACTTGGGGATATTTTTCCATTGATTTTCAGATAGAGTGAGAGATAGGAAGGGAGAGAGAGAGAAACATCAATGTGAGAGAGAGACATCAATTGGTTGCCTCCCACACAACCTCAACCAGAGCCAGGGATTGAATCTCAACCGAGGTACATGCCCTTGACCGGAATTGAACCCGAGATTCTTTGGTTCAAGGGCCGATACTCTTAACTGCTGAGCCAAACCGGCCAGGGCTTTCTTTGCATCTTTGAATATTGTGTGCACCTGAAGATACAACATGATTTAAATGAATTATTAACTGTCAATATGTTTATCTACTTGCTTTGTTTTCCTGATTACATTTGGGGTGTCTAGAAAATAGGAAATTTGCCTCTTTTATGTGATGGAACACAGGGAGATACTTTTTAAAAAAGAAAACATGGTTTTTATTTACATTGATTTGAGGCAATAGCTCTTTAGAGTTACAGCCAGTTAACATATAGGACACATGACTTTTTTGGTACTATCCTCTTCTCCTCCCTAATCACCCTTTTCCTCTTCAAAAAAGAGGAGAACCCAATACTTTGAGTAATACAAAAGTTTTGACTAAGCCCAGCTAGTGTGGCTCAGTGGTTGAGCGTCGATCCATGCACCATGAGGTCGCTGGTTTGATCCCCGGTCAGGGCACATGCCCAGGTTGTGGGCCCAACCCCCAGTGGGGGGCATGCAGGAAGTGGCCAATCATTGTTCTCTCTTGTTGATCTTTCTATCTCTCTCTCCCTCTCTCTCTAAAATCAATGAAGAAAAAAATTTTAGTCAAAAAATTTTTTAAAATATTTTTTCTTAATGGATTTTTAGGGAGCAAGGAAAAGGGAGAGAGAGATAGAAACATCGATGAAAAAGAACATCGATTGGCTGCCTCCTGAATGCCCTGCACTGGGGATTGGGCCCACAACCTGAGCATGTGTCCTGACCAGGAATCGAACTGATGACCTCTTGGTGCACGGGTCGATGCTCAGCCACTGAGCCACACTGGCTGGGCTTGACTAAAATTATTAAAAATAATCCTTAATGATTTTCAAGTTAACATTGGTTTTCACAAATTAACCTTTTTCTAGCTAGAAAAATTAGAGGGTTAAGATTTTTTTGAAATGAATAAAGTCCATAAAAAAAGAACCCCAATGTATTAAATATTATTTACTGAGAACAGAGTGAGAATTAATATAATTTTGTTTTGTTTTGTTTTTACTAGGTTATAAGGAGATTTGTATCTGTGTAAAGTGATACAAATTTTGAAATCTTATAATAATCATAGATTAAGGTTGAAGAAAAAGTTTTTTCTTTTTTTTTTATTATCCTCATCTGAGGATATGTTTCCATTCATTTTAGAGAGGAAGGGAGGTAGAGACGGGGAGAGAGAGAAACACTGATTGCTTGCCTCTCATGTGCACCTAACTGGGGATTGAACTTGAAACCCAGCTAAGTGTTCTGACTGGGAATGGAACCTGCAACCGTTTGGTGTATGGGATGATGCTCCAATCAACTGAGCCACCTGGCCAGGGCTGCTTTTTTTTTGAAGAAAGGTATCTCAGCAAAGCCCCATGTAGGAAGTGACTGATCACAGCTCAACACTCTAATGATTTTAATGAAACACTTAAAAAATCATCCAGATTCAGGCTAGTTGGATGTTGTAGGACTTTGTGGCAGAATGGTTTGCAAAAGAGGGCCTTCATTCCAACTGGGTAGATGACACTGATGTCACTCAGTTCTACTAGGGGCTTTGAGAAACAGGCTGATTCTGCTCTAGACTGGGTCCCTATATAACAAGATTATGTTGCTGAATGAGATATTTAGGCATAAGGAAGAAATGTCCTATGTGTGTTCAATGCAGAAGAGAGATTTAAGCAACTTTATTTGAAATGTTTAATAATCAGAATCTAAGATCCTATTCTAGAATTATGCTGTCCAGTATAGTAGCCAGTAGCTAAACATAGCAATTTAAAATCATACTAATTAAAATTAAAAATTCAGTTCTTCAGTTACACTAACTACATTTAAAGTGCTTACTAGCTCAAGAACTAGTGATTCCCCTACTGAGGAACACAGATACAGAACACTTCATTCTCCCAGAATGTTCTGTTAGGGCTGTTCTAGAATGTTGACCAGGTAGGCAGCCAGGATATTCAAACCTATTTTTTTTTCCTTTTCAGTTTTTTGAGATATAATTGACATTCAACCTTATTTTCTTGTGAGAGCTCCAGATCCTGTTGTCTCATATTCTGAAAATGAGGGATTTATCTAATATAACTGTTTCTTTCCAGCTCTAACATATTTTATTTTCATTGTTTAAAGCAGTACTATTGTTAATCCAGATTACTGGGAAATACTCCTTTGATCATTTTTTGGAACTAAAATTTCAGTACAAATTAGTCTATAATTTGAACTTTTTTTTTCATGTTAGCTTTTGAGTCAATTATCTTTGCTCTTCACACTATTTTTTATTTTTATTTATTTTTTTAATCTTCACCCAAGGATATTATTATTTTTAGATAGTGTGTGTGGGGGGAGAGAAACATCAGTGTGAGAGAGACACATTGATTGGTTACCTCCCTCAGACCCTGACGGAGCTGGGAATTGAACCAGCCAGGGCTTCTTTGCACTATTTCATTGGTACTCTCAGAGGTCTATATAGGGAGGTGTTGGAATAATAGAGAATCTTTTTTTAAAAAAATATGTTTGTATTGATTTTTTTAGAGCGAGGGAGATACATCGATTGGCTGCTTCCTGCACGCCTCCCACCCCCACCAGGAATTGAGCCCACAACCTGGCATGTGCCCTGACTGGGAATCCAACTGGAACCTCTCAGTCCATAGGACACCACTCAATCCACTGAGCCACATCGGCTGAGCAAGAATCATTTTTTTCACAAATGTAAATTTCAAATGGCAGTTTTTGATACGTGATTTAGGGATAAGTGCATTAGATTTTCTGGTAAATTCAGTTCTCTATATACAGAGGAAGGTGGAGTATATTGGAATATCCAGCAGCAGTGGGCAAAATCAAAGTGATCTGTGATATACCAGGCTGAGGGAATGACACAAGATGAATGAAAATGCATTGTCATGAGGCCAGGGGTCAGAACTGCAAACTGCTGGATATCTGAGATTGTGGCTGCAGCTGTTAACCAGAGGAAGGAAGAATGCAGTAGGAAGAACATGCAGTACTAGCTGAATGCAACTATTCATTCATCTGTACCAGATGTTCTGTATCATAGGCAGGTGTGATTTTGTATTAGGGCAGAAGAATGTCCTGGGAGAGGTCACTGATGCAGCTTGTTATCACTGACCTAGGACCTATCACTACCACAATATTTTTTTGTTTCAAGTTTGTGGACAGGCTCTATTTAGCCTCTTTGCTGCCTCATCATGAATGACCTGGCAAACAGTGAGGTTGGTGATGTTGTACCTGGGACCTTTTGGTGGAGTGTCTTTTCTCATTTTTTTATGCTGAAGTGGAGTGGTGTATTGTAAAAGCTGCTGATATCCTGTCTACTTCTTACACGCTGGTAAGTTGAAGTGCATTTACGTATATAAAACAATCGTACTCTCAGCCACACTTTCTGAAAGGAGAAGTATCTGACCATACAAAAATATCACAAATACTCCTCCTGCAGTCAGGGTCTTGAGTCAGGCATTTGATTTTCTCTTACATGCTTGCATTGGTAGCATTCCTGAACACTATATGAGAGGTTTCTGTAGCTTAATGCTTTCTTTTTAAATCCTCACCCAAGGATATTTTTCCATTTATCTTTAGATAGAGTGGGAGGGGGAGAGAGAGAGACATTGATTGGTTGCCTCCCACACGACCTGGATTAGGGCCAGGGACTGAACTGCTACAGAGGTATGTGCCCTTGATCGGAATCAAACCTGTGAGTCTTTGGTCTGTGGGCCGATGCTTGAACCACTGAGCCAAACCGGCCAGGGGGGTTTCTGTAGCTTATGATACCTAAGTGGAGTGGGGGCAAGAATTTGTAGACTACAGATTGAGTGGAGGACTTTACTGATTATGTCTATGCATTCAAAGTCTCTGCCTTTTTCAGGTCATTATTCATTTATTTTAGAGAGGGGAGGAGAGAGAGAGAAACATTGTTTTGTTGTTTTACTTATTTATGCATTCGTTGGTGGTGGTTTTTTAATCCTCACCTGGGGATACATTTTTATTGATTTTAGATAGGAAGGGGGAGAGAGAGAGAGAGAGAGAGAGAGAGAGAGAGAAAGAAATATCTGTGTGAGAGAGAAACATTGATTGGTTGCCTCCTGTATGTGCCCTGACTGAGGATTGAACCCAAAACCTAGGTGCCCTGACCAGGAATCCAACCTTTTGGTGTATGGGATGACACTTCAACAAACTGAGCCACCTTGCCAGGGCTCATTGTTTCTTGTATGTGCCCCAACAGGGGATGGAATTCACAACTTTGGTGTATCAGGATGATCTGATCAACTGAGCTACCTGGCCAGGGCCTCAGGTCATCATTTTTCAATGTTCAACCCTTTCTAGGGTGCTTTAGGTGGATAGATGTGCTGGCAAAGTTATCTTCTGAAATAAATTTTTTTTTGACATACACATGAGACACTAAGTAGAATGAATAATACACTTATTTAAGAACTTGCCAGAAGTATATTAACCAGCAAGAAATAATAAAAAATAAGCTTGAGGTATGGTGTATTTCACTGGAGTTGTTTCTAGATTTATAATTTCTTGGTTTCTGTCCTGGGGAGGCATGGATGATATTCATTATCTCCTTCAGTTGCCAGTGAAACCCAGAAAACTAGTTTTTTCAAGTCTTTATGTGTCTGCATATGAAACTTTGCATATAGTATATACAAAAACTCCACAGAAGCCCTGGCTGGTTTGGCTCAGCGGTTAGAGCGTTGGCCTGCGGTCCTGAGAGACCCGGGTTCGATTCCCGCTAAGGGCTGCAGTTTGTCCCCGGCCCTGGTTGGGTCGTGTGGGTGGCAACCACTCGACGTGTCCCTTTCACGTCGATGTTTCTCTCTCTCTCTCCCCCACTCTATCTGAACAAAAAATGTCTTCGGGTGAGGTTAAAAAAAAAAGCAGTATTATGCCCTGGCCGGTTTGGCTCAGCGGTTAGAGCGTTGGCCTGCGGCCGGAGAGACCCGGGTTCGGTTCCCGCTAAGGGCACATACCTCGGTTGCTGTTTGTCCCCGGCCCTGGTTGGGTCGTGTGGGTGGCAACCACTCGATGTGTCGCTTTCACGTCGATGTTTCTCTCTCTCTCTCTCCCTCTCACTCTATGTGAACAAAATATCGAAAAATGTCCTCGGGTGAGGATAAAAAAAAACAAAAACAAAAACTCCACAGAGTATGGCTTTACCCATTTTTATCTGGTTTGCTTTTCCCTTTTAACACAAAGCTGTGCTACTCACCTTTAAAAGTAAAGTGTTCTTGGATGTTGATCCACAAAAATGCTTGCTTAGGGGAATTTGTGCTTTATTCTTTTATTGATTGGAGGGCATGCTCATGTAATCTGTGAGGCCTATATTCCCTGTTTTTTGTGGCTAGGTCACTGTTAATTAGCTCTGCCTGTCATCCATGTCCCTCCACCCCCAGTACTGTAGCACTTCCAAGATGTGTTCAAACTGCATTTTATTTGTGAAGCAAATCTTTTTTTCTTCAGTGCATATTGATAAATGATAAAAGATCTTGAGTGAAAGCGTGGAGTATTGCATGGTGTATACTAGAACCTCTTTAGGGGTTTATAATCTCAGTAATATCAGTATGTATTACTTTAGAAAATGATAGCCATAGTAAAACTTGTTCTTTGGAAGTATATGTCCTAGAGACTGCATGTTCTTACCCTTTGTTTTTAACTGTCTAGTGACTAGATATTCTAATCCCATTGTTGAAAGCCCCCTTATTTACTTGAATAATTTTTACTGTAGATAAATTAGATACTTATATTGTGTGTGTTTTTGGTTAGAGCTAGGAACAAGAAGAATGGTTATGTTGGTTTTATGTTTTAACTTGAGTGCAGAAAAGTCACTGGACAGATCTGAATCAGACACCAGAGTTGGAGGTGGGTTGGAAGAATTAAGGACACAGAGGGTGGTCAAGGGGAAGACTAGAGTGTTTGGGAAATGAGGATGGAAGTGGGGTGGTAATTGGGAATGAAAATGAAAGTGCTTTGTGGTCACCAGCAACTAGTCAAAATATGAGAGGTGGCCATATCTTCATGGGCTAGCGAAACAAATGTGAACCAGGTGGCGGGTGAGATTAAAGAAAACATTTTGTCTTGGGGTGTGTGCAGAGTGTGAGTCCTACAGGGAAGTGTTAAAGATCATGGGATGAGAGCTGTGGTGCAGTTCCAAACTAAACTAAAGTGGAAGTGGCAGCAGCTTTCAGCAAATTGGTGTTCCATCTACTAGAATCCTATGGGCTCTTTCTTCTGCTAAGCTCAAAGACGCCTTCTCAGCCAGGTAAAGGATAGTGTTTCATGGTGTCTCTGTAGCAGGCCATGGAGATTCAATATACCTTCTTTTATTGGGATTGCCACAACCAACTCCTTCCTTGGGACTGTTTTTTTCTCCCTTTTTTAGCCCCCATCTTCTGGTTTACTTGTTCTTGGAAAAACACTCTCACAAGCCCTTTTCTTTTATTTATTTATTTAAAACTTTTCTTTTTAAAAATTTTTTCTTTCTTGATTTTAGAGAGAGAGAGGAAGTGAGAGGGAGAGATATAGAAACATCGATGAGAGAGAATATTGGTTGGCTGCCTCCTGCCTGCCTCCCACTGGGGATCGGTTCCAACCCCTGGGCATGTGGCCTGACTGGGGATCGAACTGACAACCTCTTGGTGCATGGGCCAGTGTTCAACCACTGAGCCACACCAGCCGAAGCTGCCCTTCTCTTTTAAAAGATTTTGCAACTAATACATATGGGGGAGGTTACATTAAATTTTAGAGAGAGAAGGGAGAGGGAGGGAGATAGAAACATCAGTGAGAGAGAACATCGACTAGCCGCCTCCCGCATGCCCTCCTGATTTGGCCCACAGCCGGGTCATGTGCCCTGACCAGGAATCGAATCAGTGACCTCCTGATGCATGGGTGGACACTCAGTCCCTGAGCCACACACCTGTCGGGCTACATTAAATCTTAAAGAATTTAATATTAGTGCTGCCTGGAGAATATGACCTTTCTCATTTGCTGAGAGGTTAATGAAGGGCCTCTCTCATAAAACCCAAGCTCTTCAAAAACTCCTCCAAGGATGAAGGGCATGCTGATCTCCAGAATACCAACTGCACTTAGTGGGTAGGCATGAATTTTAGAATCAAAGTCCTGGGTTTAGAATCTGGCTTTATAACTGTCTGCTTGACTTTGGATAGTTTGCCTCTCTGCCTCTTTATTTTTAAAAAAGAATATCTTATAGTTGTTTTAAGGTTTAGTGATCTCTGATGCCTTTCAAGTCTTGAATGAAGGAGCATTGGTAGTAGAGTAACAGATAGGGAACTATCTTGCCTCAGCTGGGTAGTTTACATTTATGTTGATCTCCAGACCAGTGCCACCTAGTTAGTTGATAAAGTTTCTGATCATTCTTTGACCATTTTGACTATTTTCCAGAGCTAATCCCTTGTTCAGCAAGCATTTGTTAAGCACTCTATTGTGTGTTGAGCTCTGCTAGGAATGATATATACCCTGCTCTGGTTTCTGCCCTAGGAAAGGGAGGCAGACCAATAAACCTACAAAACACCATGAGGAAAGAAGCGCTGTTGAAGATCCTCACAGAGTACTGTGAAAGCACTGACAGGGCATCTTACCAGAGACTGGGAGTGGGGGACGGCTGGGAGGGTTTCTCTGGGGAGATGGGTATGAAAGATGAGCAGGAGTTAACCATGTGAAGATGGTTAGGAGAAGACATTCCAGGCAAGGGGAACAGCTTGTGTAAAGGCAGAAAGGAGTGAGAGAGCATGCTGCATTCAGAGAATTGCAGATACAGCTCAGTATGTTAGCTGCAGTGTATGGAAGGAGGGGAGATGGGCAGGGCCAATTATGAACATGATTGCCATGATCTTGAGTTTGGATTTTATCTGGGAAACAGTTGGGACCACTTAAGGATTTTAAGCATAGTTGATAGATATTTATATTTCAGACATTTACTCTGGCAGCATTGTGGAAGAGAATTGGGGGTATAAGCATGGAAACACAATCCAGGTAGAGCATTCAAAGCTTTTTGGGTCATGGATCCCGTTGGCAATTTGATGAAGCCCATGGATCCCCTTCTCAGAATAATGCATAAAATAAACTGCCTGTGATTACAAAGGAAACCAAATACGTAGATCTAAACACATTTCTCTCTATCCATGGACTGTGGTGTCTGTTGACCCTAGATAAAGTGACCCTGAGTGAAGGCTGTGGAAGGAGAGCTGAGATTGAATATAGGGTGAAACCTGGGTATTTTAGTCCACTTGGGCTGCTATAACAAAATAGACTGGGTGGCTGATAAATAACAGGAACTTATTGCCCATAGTTATGAAGGCTGGAAGTCCAGGGTCATGGCACCAGCAGGTTTGGTGTCTGATGAGAGCCTCTTCCTCATTGAAGATGTCTTTTCACTGTAACCTCATACAGTGGAGGGGATAAGGGGACCTCTCTCCGGTCTCTTTTGTAAGGGTACTAATCCCACTCATGGGGGCATAGCCCTCATGATCTAATCACCTTCCAAAGGCCCATCTTCAAACATCATCACATTGGGGATTAGAATTGAACGTAGGAATTTTTTGGAAGACATAAATATTGCAATCCATAGCACTGAGGGCAGTGAGGACTGAAGAGGAGGGCTTGAGTATAAGAGCAGAGACAGACTGCATGAAGGATGGAGTGGAGGAGGTAGGAAGAAGAGAGGCAGCAAGATTTCTGACATGGGCAACTGGGTGAACGATGGTGTCCTTTATTCCTAAGTCCAAAGTGAAATTGTAGAAGCAACCACTAATGCCATATGTCAATGGTGTGTAAAGTTTTGTTTGGTAGATGAGAGTTTATAATTTGGAAGTTCTAAGTTGAAGTGATTCTGTCTAGAAGATGATGAGAGTGGGTTGTGGGAAGAGATGACTACTTTTACAGGTTCAGTATATTTTTTGGTGAATTAGATAGCATGTCAGTGTACTTTTATATTGTATCCTTTTTAATTTAAACTTTATTTAAGTATTATATACATAGTGAAAAATGCATGCACGTTAAGAATATAGTGAAATGAATTTTCATAAAGTGAATATGCCCATGTAAATGGCACTTGTATCAAGAAATAACATTCTCATTTCCTAACAAACCCTTCTCCTATTCTCTTCAGTCACTGCCCTTCTCCTCAAGGGTAATCACTATCCTGACTGCTTAACACCATGGTTTACCTTACATTTTTGTCTTAGATCTTTTTTCCATTTTTTAATTGAGGCATAATTAGTTTACTGCACACATTTCAAGTGTATACTTTGATCATTTGAAAATTATTTTATTTTTGTAGCGCAGTATTAGATTTACAGCAAAATTGAATAGGAGGTACAGAGAGTTCCCCTATATTCCTGTGCACACACACAAACAGCTTCCCTCACTATCAACATTCCCCACTGGAATGGTTCATTCGTTACTGTCAGTGAACCTGCATTGATGGCGTACGTCATTATTACTCAGAGTCCGTAGTCTAAAGTAGGTTTTATTCCTGGTGTACGTTCTGTGGATTTTGACAGATGTATAATGACATGTATCCACCATTACAGTATCATACAGAATGGGTTCACTGTAGTAAAAAATTCTCTGTGCAATATCTGTTCATATCCCTACCCCATGTCTCCATGGTTTTGCTTTTTTCAGAATATTGTAATGAATGGAGTTATACAGCATGTAACCTTTTCGGGCTGGCTTTTTTTAGTAAAATGCATTTAAGGTTCCTCTATATCTTTTCATGGCTTGATAGTTCATTTCTCTTTAGCACTGAATGATACTCTATTGTTTGGATGTACTTCATTTTATCATTTCACAATCTGAAGGACATCTTGGTTGCTTTCAAGTTTTGGCAATTAGGACTAAAACTGCTCTAAACATTCATGTGCAAGTTTTTGTGTGAGCATGTTTTCTTACTGTATTTTAAAATTTCATTGTATATTTTGGGTAATAGTCCTCTGATTATTAGATACATCTTTTGCAAATATTTTCTCCCATTCTGTAGCTTGTCTACTCATTCTTTTATGTGATGAATTTTTATGTACAACTTGATGGTCTTTTATATGTATGAATTTGATGAATTTTTATGTACAACTTGATGGTCTTTTATATGTATAACTTGATGGTCTTTTATATGTATACACTTATATAACTACCACTTACCCAGATTGACATCTAGTTAGTACATTTTCAGCACCTCTAGCAGGAGTCTCCTTGTGACCTATCCCAGTTGATACCCCAACTTACTCTGACCTCTATCACCATAAATTAGTTTCGTTTGGGTTTAAATTTTATGTAAATAGAATCGTGTAATATTTTACTTTTTTATGTTTAGCTTCTTTCCTTCAGCATTATAACTATGAGATTCATATACGTTTTTGTAGAGGGGTAATGATTTTTTTTTTATTGGTATGTGATATTCTATTGTATGATAGCATAACTTATCCATTCTTTTATTTAGAGTTTTTTTGGTTTGGGGGTATCATGAATAATGCTGCTGTGAACATTCTTGCATGTATCTTTTGGTGGATATAGCACTCATTTCTATTGGGTATATACCAAGCAGTAGAATTGTTGGGTTATAAGGTGTATGTATATAGTTTAGATTTAGTAGGTACTGCCAAACCAGCCAGGGTGGTACTGCCAGTTTTGTTTTGTTTTTTTTTTTCTTCACCCGAGGACATTTTTGATATGTTCAGATAGAGGGGGAGAGAGAGAGAGAGAGAGAGAGAGAGAGAGAGAGAGAGAGAGAGAGAGAGAGATTGACGTGAAAGGGACACATCGAGTGGTTGCCACCCACATGATCCAACCAGGGCCGGGGACAAACCTCAACCGAGGTACGTGCCCTTAGCGGGAACCGAACCCTGGTCTCTCCAGACCGTAGGCCGAGTCTCTAACTGCTGAGCCAAACCGGTCAGGGCGGTACTGCCAGTTTTCTAAAGTGGTGGTATCAATTCACACTGCCACCACCAGTATATGAGAGTACTGGTTATTCCACATCTTTGTCGGTACTTGATTATTGACTGTCTTTTTCATCTTAGTTGTGTATAGGATTATTGCTTTGTGGGTTTTTTTTGGTGGTTGTTGTTAATCCTCACCTGAGGATATTTTTCTGTTGATTTTTAGATAGACTGGAAGGAAGGGTGGAGGGGGAGAGAGAAATATCAATGTGAGAGAGAAACATCCATCAGACGCCTCCTGCACACCCCCTACTGGGGATCCAACCTGCAACCTGGGCATGTACCCTGACCAGGAATCCAACCCCTCTCAGTCCATGGAACTACACTTAATCCAATGAGCCACACTGACTGGGCTGTACCTTGCTTTATATTATAGCCCTGGCCGGTTTGGTTCAGTGGTTAGAGTGTTGGCCCGTGGACCAGAGAGACCCGGGTTTGGTTCCCACTAAGGGCATGTACCTAGGTTGCAGTTTGTCCCCAGCACGGGTTGGGGTCGTGTGGGTGGCAACCAGTTGATGTGTCTCTCTCACATCCATGTTTTTCTCTCTCTCTTCCCCCCTCTCTCCCTCCTGCTCTGTCTGAAGGTAAATGCATAAATATCCTCGGGAGAGGATAAAAAAACCCCAAAACTTTGCGGTTTGTCCCCGGCCCTGGTCGGTTGTGCGGGTGGCAGCCACTTGATGTGTTCCTTTTACATCGATGTTTCTCTCTCTCTCTCTCTCTCTCTCTCTCTGTTCCTCTCTCTCCCTCCCACTCTACCTGAATAAAAAATGGAAAAATGTCCTTGGGTGAGGATAAAAAAAAACCAACAATAAAATCCCCAAAACTTATATTGTAGAGTTCTTTCCAAGTCAGCATATACATTTCTAGATGCTTCTTTTTTTCTCTCCCCCTTTATTAATTTTAGAGAGAGAGGAAGGGAGAGGAAGAAGGAGGTAGAAACATCAATGAGAGAGAACATTGATTGGCTACCCTCTGCATGACCCCCAGTGGGGATTGGGCCCACAACCTGGGCATGTGCCCTGACCGGGAATAGAACCAGTGACCTCTTGGTGTCTGGGTTGACACTGAACCACTGAGCCACACCAGCCGGGCTGAAATTTGTTTCTTAAAACTAAAGTTAAGTATATATTTAGGAAAAATTAGATGAGGTATGAAGTAAGATATGGGGCAAACTTCTTGGCTAATACTGATTTATGCTGTTTTATTCATGCTTATGGATTGTTATGTGTCAGTATGAGAAGGAAGCACATAGTCCACTTATGGTATGATTGAGAGTTAAGGTCAAATTGCATTTTTCCGATATTCTGAAAATATTATTTTGCTGCATGTTATTTTCTATAAATAGTCTTCAGTTTATTTAGCTATATGGTTGCATTATTATGACTAAGGAATTTTAAGTATTTCAGTGTTTGAACTCTGATTAAAGAGGGTTGGTTCATTTGAATTTATAGATGAGCTCTTATTAAAGTACCATATATACCATTGTGTTAATGGTAAATATGTTAGAGTTAAATATGTGTTAATGGTAAATATACACAAAGATATATTTTAAATTTGTTTAATATTACATTGATACAATCTACTAGTCTCAAGTATGATGGCAGCTTGCCGTTGCTTCAGGCCAGGAAGGTGAGGTTGAAGCTATTTTGACTTGCTGCTGGATCTGCAGACAAGGACAACCTGCTGTATTCTGACCCAAAAAGATTAAATAGTTGGTTTTTCAGCTCCTGGCTCAGACAGAATGAGATGTGTCTTTCAAGTACTGCTGATATTTGTTTTAGCTAAAACCTTGCAATTGTCATTTTCTGCTTTCAAAAGGGATTGAAAAATTTTGGATATGGCATAAATACTGCAGGATTATGGAATGTGGAAAGTAAGTTTCAGTAGCTTTGTTTTCATGACATTTTTTGCTTATTTTTTATATTGAGGTAATTCACACACCATAAAATTCATTTTTTTAAATTGTACAATGTTGTGAGTTTTAGCATATTCCAAAAATTGTACAGCCATCACTACCATCTAATTCCAGAAAATTTCACCTCAAAAAGAAATCCTCTACTCATTTGCAGTCATTCCACATTCTTCTATCCCTCTGGCAACCACAGATTTTTCTGTTTTTATTGATTTGCCGATTCTGAACATTTCACATAAATAGAATAATAAAATATATATATGTATATGTCCTTTGTGTCTGACTTCTTTCACTTAGCATAATATTTTAAAGGTTTATCCATGTTGTAGCATACATTATTGTTTCGTTTTCTTTTATGGCTGAGTAATACTCTATTGTATGGGTGTACCGCATTTTGTTTATTAATTCATCAATTGATGGACATTTGGATTGTTTCTACTTTTTGGGTATTATGAACAGTACTGTGAACGTTTGTGTACATGTTTTTGTTTGAATACGTGTTTTCAATTCTATTGGATATGTACCTAGGAGGAGACTTGTTGGGTCATATGGTACAGTAACTCTGTTTAGCTTTTTGAGTAACTGCCAGACTTTTCCAGAGCAACTGTACTATTACATTCCCACTAGCAGTGTATGGGGGTTCCACTTTCTCCACATCCTCATCAACACTTGTTATTGTTAATCTTTTTTTTTAGTCCTCACCCGAGGATACTTTTTTTCGTTTATCCTGAGATAGAGTGGGGGGGGGGTGAGGAGAGAGAGAGAGAGAGAGAGAGAGAGAGAAACATCGATGTGAGAGAGACTCATCAGTTGGTTGCCTCCTGCACAACCCCAACCAGGGCCAGGGACTGAACCACAACTGAGGTACGTGCCCTTGAGGAATCGAACCCATGACTCTTTGGTCCGCTGGCTGACACTTTACTGCTGAGCCAAACCGGCAGGGCTTGTTCATCTTTTTTTTTTTTTTATCCTCACCCAAGGATATTTTTCCATTTTTTGGACAGATAGAGTGGGAGGGAGAGAGAGGAAGGGAGAGAGAGAGAGAGAAACCTCGACGTGAAGGGACACATCGAGTGGCTGCCACCCGCACGACCAACCAGGGCCGGGGACAAACTGCAACCGAAGTACGTGCCCCTAGTGGGAACCGAACCCAGGTCTCTCCGGACCGCACGCCGACGCTCTAACCGCTGAGCCAAACTGACCAGGGCCATCTTTTTTATTATAGCATTCTCAGTGGATGTGAAGTTGTATTTTGTGGATTTTTTATTATTGTTGTTAATCCTCATCCAAGGATTTTATTTTCATTGATTTTTAGAGAGATTGGGAGGGGGAGAGCAAGAGAGAGAGAGAGAGAGAGAGAGAGACAGACAGACAGACAGACATTGATGTGAGAGAGACACATTGATTGGCTGCTCCTGCACTCACCCCAACTGGGGCCAGGGAACGACCCACAACCCAGGTACATGCCCTTGACTAGAATCGAACCCACTACCTTTCAGTGGCCAATGGGCTGATTGATGCTTTAACTGCTGAGCCATACTGGCCAGGGCTCAGTTCATTTTTGTATGTGGTGTGAGATAGGGTTCAAACATAATTCTTTTGCATGTGGATATCTAGCTGTCCCCACACTGTTTGTTGGCAAATCTATTCTTTCCCTACAATTTTCTTGGCGCTAGTGTTGAAAATCAGTTAACCATAAGTGTAACAGTTTATTTCTGAACTCTCTCGTTTTCATTACATTGATTTATAATACCTATGTTTATGTCACTGTCTTTGAGTACTTTGTAGTAAGTTTTGAAATCAGGACATGTGAGTTCTGCAACTTTTTTCTTTTATGATCCTTGCATTTTCCTGTAAATTCTAGGATCAGCTTGTCAATTTCTGCAAAGAAGCTAGCAAGGAATTTTTTTTTTATCCTCACCCCAGGACATTTTTTCATTTTTTGTTCAGATAGAGTGGGAGGAAGAGAGAGAGAGAAACATCGATGTGAAAGGGACACATCGAGTCCTGGCCGGTTAGAGCGTCGGCCTGTGGTCCGGAGAGACCCAGGTTCGGTTCCCACTAAGGGCACATACCTCAACCACTCGATGTGACCCTTTCACGTCGATGTTTCTTTCTCTCTCTCTTCCTCTCTTTCCCTCCCACTCTATCTGAACAAAAAAATAGAAAAATGTCTTCGGGTGAGGACCAAAAAAAAAAAAAAAAGAAAGGGAAACATTGAGTGGCTGCCACCTGCACGACCAACCGGGGCTGGGGACAAACTGCAACTGAGGTACCTGCCCTTAGTGGGAACCCAGCCCAGGTCTCTCTGGACCGCAGGCCAACGCTCCAACCACTGAGCCAAACCCAGGGCAAGCTAGGAATTTGATAAAGGGATTACATTGCATCTGTAAGGTAATTGAGTGTTGCCATGGTAACTATATTTATCTTTGCTACCCTTAAACATTGAGATATCTTTCCATTTATTTATGCCTTCAGTTTCTTTCAACAATATTTTATAGTTTACAGTGTACATCTTGTACCTCTTTTGTGAAATTTATACATGTTTTATTTGCTTTGATACTATCATAACGAATTTTTTCTTAATTTCATTTTTAGATTGGTCATTGATAGTGTATAGAAATAAAATGGATTTTGTGTATTGATCTTGTATCCTGTGGAACTTGTTAGCTCCAATAGTTTTTTTAGTGAGTTCATTAGGAATTTTCTATATACAAGATAATATCATTTGCAAATAGAGATAGTTTTACTTTCACTATTTCAATCTGAATGCCGTTTCTCTCTTTTTCTTGCTTAAATGTCCTGGCTAGACCCTCCCAATACAAGGATGAATAGAAATGATGAGAGCAGACATTCTTGTCTTGCTCCAGATCTTACGGGGAAAACTTTCAGTCTATTAAGGAAGTTAGCTGTGGTGCCTTTTATCAAGTTGAAGTTCTTTTCTATCCTTAGTTTGTTGAGTTTTATTCTCTGCCATGAAGGGATGTTAGATTTGGTCAAATGCTTTTTCTGTGTATATTAAGATTGTGATGTGGTTTTTGTCCTTCAATCTATCAATACATGATCTATTACATTTGGTTGATTTTCTGATGCTAAACCAACCTTGTGTTCCTGGGATAAATCCCACTTGGTTTTAGTGTATAATTCTTTTTATTTGTTGCTGGATTTTGTTTGCTGGTATTTTATTGAAGATTTTTTTTATCTGTATTTATAAGAAATTTTGGTCTCTAGGTTTTTTTTTGTTGTTATTGTTGTGATTTTTTTTTTTGGTTATGGCATCATCATAACAACTGGACTCATAGATTAAGTTAGGATGTCTTCCCTCTTACATTTTTTGGGGAAGAGTTTGTGAAGAACTTGTATTTGGTAGAATTCATCAGTGAAACCACATCTGTGTGGGCTTCTCTTTGAAGGAAGTTTTTCAATTACTAATTCTCTATTTCTCTATTGTTTTTCTGTTCTTTATATCATTTTATACTTATGTCATTATTATATCCTTCCTTCTGCTTGCTTTAGGTTTAGTTTGCTTTTTTCCTCATGTTATATGGTAGAAGATAAGTTTGATTTGAGGTTTCTCTTTTTTAATATAAGTATTTGCAGGTATAAATTTCTCTCTAAGCACTGCTTTTAATTGGTTCCCATAAGTTTTGGTATGTTGTTTTCATCTCAGAAGTATTTTTGTTTTGTTAATCCTTACCCAAGGATATTTTTTCCAATTTTTTTTTTCCTTTTAGAGAGAGTGGAAGGTGGGAAGGGAGAGAGACAGACAGAATTAAGAATGTGAGAGAGAGACATCAATTGGTGACCTCCCACGTGCACTTCAACCAAGCCAGGGATCAAACCTGCAACCCTTTGGTCCATAGGCCGATGCTCTAAGCACTTAGCCACCCTGGCCAGGTCTCAAAAGTATTTTCTAATTTTCCTGTGATTCTTTCCCCTCCTGCTTCCTCTTCCTTCTTCTACCTCCACCTCCACCCCACCCCCACCCCCCCGTAGTAGCACTCACATATATTAGTACTGGAAACAGTAGTAATTGCTACCTTTTACTGGATGATAGTCACTCTATGTTATTTTCCTAATTCTCATAGGAATTGTGTAGTTGGTGAAATAGTGGTTTCCTGTTTTGCAGACAAAGAAACTGAAGCTTAGTCAGTTTTCCAAGGTTTTATGTAGCAAGTCAAATAGCCTTTCTTCAGGGATTATAGTCTACTCTGCTACACTTCCACTCTAAGCTACTTGGAAATAGTGGTGATACTTCTAAGTAGAAAGTTAAGCTGGACTACGTTTAATACTTGCCATATTCCATTCTGTTCACATAAGGAATGCCATTTTTTCTTTCATTTAAACATTTGTGATTTAACTCCCGCCCATGCCATATTCTAAGGACTTTAGCTTGGTTTGGCTTTTAAATGTGTGTGTTGTGGAAGCCCTGCTGAATTAAGAAATAGCTTTAGGTGGTATTTTGTTCTGATATGGAAGATAACTTGTGTCTACAGTTTGTTAAATTTTATTTTAGATGGGCCATTGCTGTGTGGAAGAGCAAGTGTTTAAATATTTTCTTGTTTAGTTTTTTTTTTTAATCCTCACCTGAGGATATTTTTCTATTTATCATCAGATAGAGTGGGAGGGAGGTGGGGAGAGAGAGAGAAACATTGATGTGAGAAAGACACATCGATTGGTTGCCTCCTGCATGATCTGACCAGGGTCAGGGTTGAACCACAGCCGAGGTGCGTGCCCTTGACTGGAAGCAAACCTGTGATTCATTGGTCCATGGGCTGACGCTCTAACCACTGAGAAAACTGGCCAGGGTTTGTTTAGTTTTTATTTTTCTGTACAATCCAATGCTTGAGGGACAAAGAAGAGTCTCTGTTGATCCTTTGAAAAATTGGCCAAAGGAATTAACATACATTTTGTGCTTCTTACCAGATTCCTGTTGTTATACTGTTGTATAAAGGATGCATTTTTGTATCCTTTGTAATTTATAATTATATGGAACATATTAAAACTAACCAGTAAATCCCTGGCTGGTTTGGCTCAGCGGTTGGAGCATTGGCCTGCGGTCCTGAGAGACTCAGGTTCGGTTCCCGCTAGGCGTGTGTTCCTCGGTTGCAGTTTGTCCCTCGCCCTGGTTGGTCATGTGGGTGGCAGCCACTCGATGTGTCCCTTTCTCATCGATGTTTCTCTCTCTCCCTCCTCTCTAATGAACAAAAAATGGAAAAGTGTCCTCGGGTGAGGATAAACAAACAAACAAACAAAAACTAACTAGTAAATACCAAATGATGAAGGCCTTGGAATAAGTTTTGATTAGCCTCTTTTGCTTTTTGTTTCTTCTATCCACACATTGTAAACTTTGAGCCTAGACTTTTAGGCTCAAATTAAAACTTAAAAAAATTTCTTTTTCTTTATTAATTTTAGAGAGGGAGAGATGGAAACATCCATGAGAGAGAACATCGATTGGCCGCCGCCTGCATGCCCCCCACTGGGGATTTGGCCCACAGCCTGGGCATGTACCCTGACCAGAAATCCAACCAGCGATCTCTTGGTGCACGAGTGGATGTTCAGTCACTGAGCCACACTGGCCGGGCTCAAATTAAAACTTTTAAATGAAACTTAATTTTTCCCTTTCACAAAAAAATTGAACTTTTAAGCATGTCTCAGTTTTCTACAGATGACCCTGTCTTTAGGTAGGATACTAGTTCTCAATTAAATGGTAATCTTTTTTTTTTTTTTTTGTCCTCACCCGAGGACATTCCTCCATCCTTCGTTCAGACAGAGTGGGAGGGAGAGAGAGGAAAAGAGAGAGAGAGAGAGAGAGAGAGAAACATCGACATGAAAGGGACACATCGAGTGGCTGCCACCCACATGACCCAACCAGGACCAGGGACAAACTGCAACCGAGGCATTCGCCCTTAGCGGGAACCGAACCCGGGTCTCCCTGGATCACAGGCCAACGCTCTAACCGCTGAGCCAAACTGACCAGGGCTAAATGGTAATCTTAAAGTTGTGTTGTAGGGGTTGAGGAGAAATTTATTTTCAAAACCAGAATGAGGTCTTGATATAAACCCTGAGTTGCTTATGTTGATCTTATGTGGAGTCTGAAATGGAAAAGATATTTTACTTGATGATAACTGCTGGAATTAGGGCTTAGGGCCTTTTAAAGTGCTTAGTAAGTAGTGTTACAAACCTTAGGTTTGCACGGGTATTTAGCAGCACTCCCACTAAGCCATTATACTTAGCAGGGTACTTGCATATGGATGGGACAAAAAGACCTGGTGGGTAAATTGGGAATAGTAATTCTTGACTGACATAGATATCCATAATGAGTCAAGACTAATCACTGGGGTCAAGTGTTGGTACTAGAAAGTGTATGTATTTAAGTGGCCATATTTCTATATGATAGTAATCTGTTTAAATAATTCTGTTACTTGTGTAGTAGTAACATAGGTGATTTCAAGAGGTCATTAATAATGGAATGAAATAATCATAATATATTACTCTTGTGTAGAAATTTATTTTTGAAATGCTTTCATGTATTTATCTCATTTATCTTCACAAGCCTGTTGTGGGCAGGACTGATAGTATCCGAATATTATAGATGAAAAATCTGTTGGCTGCTTCAGGTACAGCTTGCCTTAACAGGGTTGGTAATGTTCTTTTGTTTTGTTTTGTTTTATTAAATCTTTATTGTTGAATGTATTACAGATGTTCCTCATATTTCCCCCATCGACCCCCTCTTCCCCACTCCAGCTCCCCTCCCGCCTTTTCCCACACTATTGTCTGTGTCCATTGGTTATGCATCTAAGTTCTTTGGTTTATTTCTTCCCACCCCCAACCCCCTTCCCTTTGAGGTTTGTCAGTCTAGCAACCAATTTGTACTTCTTAATCCCTTCACCTTTTTTACCCATTCCCCCAACCCCACTCCCATCTGGCAACCAACAAAATGTTCTCTGTATCTATGAGAATGTTTCTGTTCTGCCTGTTCATTTTGTTTGTAGATTCCATTGTCGATAGATATGTATTCATTGCCATTTTGTTTGTTCATATATTTTATCTTTTTCTTCAAAAAGACCCTTCATCATTTCATATAATAACGATTTGGTGGCGATGAACTCCTTTAACTTTTTCTTGTCTGGGAAACTATATGGCCATTGATTCTAAATGACAGCTTTGCAGGATAGAGTAATCTTGGTTGTAGGTGATTGCTTGTCATCACTCTGAATATTTCTTGCCACTCCCTTCTGGCCTGCAAAGTTTCTTTTGAGAAATCAGCTGACAGCCTTATGGGAACTCCCTTGTAGGTAACTAACTGCTTTTCTCTTGCTGCTTTTAAGATTCTCTCTTTGTCTTGAACCTTTTGCATTTTGATGATGATGTATCTTGGTGTGGGCCTCTTGGGGTTCATCTCGTTTGGGACTCTCTGTGCTTCCTGGACTTGTATGTCTGTTTCCTTCACCAAGATAAGAAAGTTTTCTGCCATTATTGTGTCAAACAGGTTTTCAATTTCTTGTTCTCTCTCTTCTCCTTCTGGCACCCACAAGATGCGAATGTTGGCACGCTTGAAGTTGTCCCAGAGGCTCCTTACACTATCCTCATTTTTTTGGCTTCTTTTTTCTTTTTGCTGTTCTGATTGGGCGTTTTTTGCTCCCTTATATTCCAAATCAATGGTTTGCTTCTTGGATTTACGTACTCTACTATAGAATTTGTGTAAGTTATTCTTTATTTCAGTTAATGCCTCCTTAATTTTTGACTGTGCATCCATTATTTCTGACTGGTCCTATTTTATGCTCTTGAGGCCCTCACTAAGTTCATTGAGCATCCTTATAAGCAGTATTTTGAACTCAGCATCTGTTAGGTTGCTTATCTCCATTTCACTTAGTTCTTTTCCTGGGGTTTAGTTCTGTTCTTTCATTTGGGACCTGTTTCTTTGTCTCCTCATTTTGGACTTGTTTGAAAGAATTTAGGAAAATCGGAAGCAGAATCCAAGACAGGCCAATCCTATGGTTAAGCAAGTGGCAACAGCTTGGGTGGGCCTGAAAGTTGGGTGGGGCGGGGCCTCAGGGAATCACCAGGGCGGGGCTACCACTGTGAGCCAGGTGGCTGGAGTCCCAGTTATGGGCACTGTCTGCTGCCCCAGGGAAGGGCTCACCAAAGGAACAAAGGCCTCTGACAGCACTCTGTCCAGGAGAAAGCCCCCTCTCCAGCCCTCGCTCCAGTGCCAAACAGCTCAGTTCTTCCCTGTATGTCTCTGGTGCCCCTCGAGCTGCCTCCCCTCTAAGCTTAGAGGGAGAGAGTCCGATAAGTCCGTGCACAGGCGCTTTAAGGAGCTGCCTGGGGCTCCAGCTGCCTCAGCCTCCCTGAGCCTCCATTCCTGCTGGTTTTTCCAGCCAGAAGTGATGGGGACTTCTCTTCCTAGCACTGGAACCCTGAGCGGGGCGTCTGGTGTGGGACGGGGACCCCTCAGCCCTCAGGAAGGACCTTCCCAGCCGAGGTGTCCTCCTGATTTTCATCCACTACACGTGGTGTGGGACCAGCCCGTCCCCCTCCGCCCCTCCTACCAGTTTCGATGTGGCTGCTGCTTTAACTCCGTAGTTGTAGGACTGCCATTCAGCTTGATTTCAGGCGGTTTTGAATGATGGTTGTTCTGTAGTTTAGTTGTAACTTTGATGTGGTTGTGGAAGGACGGGATACCGCGTTTACCTACGCCACCATCTTGACCGGAAGTCGGGTTGGTGGTGTTTTTTTTTTTTCCTCACCCGAGGACATTTTTGCTTTTTTTTTTTTTTTTTTTGTTCAGACAGAGCGGGAGGGAGAGAGAGGCAGAGAGAGAGAGGGAAACATCGATGTGAAGGGACACATCGAGTGGTTGCCACCTGCACGACCAACCAGGGCCAGGGACAAACTGCAACCGAGGTACGTGCCCTTAGCGGGAACCGAACCCGGGTCTCTCTGTACCGCAGGCCGACGCTCTAACCGCTGAGCCAAACCGGCCAGGGCGTGGTGGTGTTTTTTGACATCGCTGTCCAAAGTCTGTTTCTTTGCTTCCAAACCAGAAACTCTTTTGTTGAAGGTTTCCTACGATGTTTGGGGAGGTGCTTATGTTAACCAAACTCATAAGAGACCTGTTTATTGGAAAAACCAGAGATTAAAGGAAGATTAATTATGTTAATAAAGCATAGAACCAATTGATTAAAAAAAGTATTAGGATATACTTTGTGACTAATAAATACTTTATGCATTGTCTCAATGTAGAGCATCCTTATTGTGATTTCAAAATGATTGAGAAACATTAATTAGAAGATCATTAGGTGATAGAAGAATCAGCATAGAGGGAATTGGTGATCTTGAGTAAATATTTTTACCCCAGAAATGGAAGAGGGTAATGATAGTCCCTATTTGAAAGAAGAGGCTCCTGGTGAGCCTTAATTATTTGAGTAGTAGGTTAATCAGTAAATCAACAAACAACAAGTGCTGGCGAGGGTGCGGAGAAAAAAGAACTCTTGTGCATTGGTGGTGGGAATGGAGACTGGTAAAGCCACTGGGGAAAACAGTGTGGAGTTTCCTCAGAAAAGTTAAAAATGGAAGTGCCTTTTGACCCAGCGAATCTCACTTCTGGAGTATATCTTCAGAATCCCGAAACACCAGTCAGAAAGAATAAATGCACCCCTATGTTCATAGCAGTGCTATTTACAGTAGCTAAGATCTAGAAACAGCCCAAGTGCCCATCAGTAGAGGGGATAAAGAAAGCTGTGGTACATTTACACAATGGAATACTAATGTGGTTGTAAAAAAAAGAAGGGGGACCTCTTACTTTTTGTAACAGCATACATGGACCTGGAAATTATTATGCTAAGTGAAATAAGCCAGACAGAGAAAGTCATACCATATGATTTCACTTATATGTGGAAGCTAATGAACAAAATAAACTGAAGAACAAAGTAGAACCAGAGGCATAGATACATGGAACAGACTGACAGAGGTCGGATGGGGAGTTTTGGGGGGAACTAGATGAAAGAAGGTGAAGAGATTAGCCAAAGAACATATATGCATAGTCCATGGACACAGACAACAATATGGTGATGGTCAGAGGGAGGGGTTGGGGGAGTGGGTGTAGTGGGGAAAAGGGGGGAATCGGAGGACATAGTAATATTGTCAACAATTAAAAAAAAAAAGACTATTTCTCTAATGTCTAATTTTCTTTTTTCCCCTAACATTTTTTTTTTTTTTTTTTTTATCCTCACCAGAGGACATTTTTCCATTTTTTGTTCAGGTAGAGTGGGAGGGAGAGAGAGGAACAGAGAGAGAGAGAGAAACATCGATGTGAAAGGAACACATCGAGTGGCTGCCACCCGCACGACCAACCAGGGCCGGGGACAAACTGCAACCGAGGTACATGCCCTTAGCGGGAACCGAACCCGGGTCTCTCAGGACCGCAGGCTGACGCTCTAACCGCTGAGCCAAACCGACCAGGGCTCCCCTAACATTTTATCTTGAAAAAGTTTATGACAAAATTTTCAGTTATTATGAAATGAAAAGTTAAAAGAGTTGTATACAAATTGTACAACCATTTACCTACTACCTAGATTCTGTAGTATTTTGCTTTAGTTGCTTTTTGTCCTGCTATTCGTCTATTCCATCTTATTTAAAAAAATTTTCCAATTGCAGACATCAGTACATTTAACCCCGTGCACTCCAACATGCACGTTAGTAACTAATTTAACATTGGTTTTTAATTTTGAAGTATAATTTGTATATAGTGAAAAACACAAATCTTAATATTGTTTTGATGAGTTTTGACAAATGTATAATATACCTGTGTACATACCTCTGTCATATCCCATAACTAACTCTATCAAGATATACAGGGTGGGGCAAAAGTAGGCTTACAGTTTGTATGGAAAATTAATACAATAATTAATAAAAAATAATACAAATAAACTGTTTCATATACTTTATTCACAAGTGTAAACCTTTTTTTTTTTTTATCCTCACTCGAGGGCATTTTTCCATTTTTTTTTTGTTCAGGTAGAGTGGGAGGGAGAGAGAGGAAGAGAGAGAGAGAGAGAAACATCGACGTGAAAGGAACACATCGAGTGGCTGCCACCCGCACGACTGACCAGGGCCGGGGACAAACTGCAACCGAGGTACGTGCCCTTAGTTGGAACCAAACCCGGGTCTCTCTGACCGCAGGCCGACGCTCTAACCGCTGAGCCAAACCGGCCAGGGCACAAGTGTAAACCTTTTGCCACACCCTGTATATTGTACTATACCACATGTTACCATATGTACTATACATATGTTATTCAAACTTCAGAAAGTTCTCCTCATGTCTCTTCCGAGTCAATCTGCCACCCCTCCTTCTCTTTCTCTCCGCTGGCAACCACTGTTCTGATTTTTTTTCCCACTGTAGATTAATTTTTCCTGTTGAGAGTCATGTAAATGGAATCATATGATACATACTTTTGCTGGTTAAGACTCACTTGACTTAGTGTCATGTTATTGGTTTGTCAGTGTTAGATGTATCACTAGTACATTTCTTTTTATTTCATAGTATTATTAAATAGTATTCTATTGTGTGACTATATCATCATTTTTTTGTCTATTCTGTTATAGACAACCTAATTTGCTTCTTAAATAATAAAATACAGAAATCGTTATCAGCGAATCTGAAATCAGTAAATGGTCTAGAATAGATTGTAATTTTCTTAGATAACTATATATTCCAGCCTTGCCTTTTCTAGTTGCCTCAGTTTGATTTTAGGTGTGGTTTGGGAGATGCCCTGGACCCATGAGCACCCCATTTCTTTCTTTTTAAAAAAATAATATATATTTGTATTGATTTTTTTTTTTTAAGTTAGGAAAGGGTGGGGGGGAGATAGAAACATCAATGAGAGAGAAACACTGACAGGCCTCCTACACACTCCATGCTAGGGATTGATCCTGCAACTTGGGCACATGCCCTGACCAGGAATTGAACTGGTGACCTCTCGGTGCATGGGAAGACTGTCAGTCCACTGAGCTATACCGGCTGTGTATGAGCACCCTATTTCTAAAACATATTATCCATTGTACATTGATTTCTACTAGGGAATTATTTTACCTTTAGCTCACTGTGCCCTATTAAGGTAAAGGTAAATTTTTTTTTTTTTTTTTATCATCCTCACCCGAGGACATTTTTCCATTTTTTGTTCAGGTAGAGTGGGAGGGAGAGAGAGGAAGAGAGAGAGAGAGAAATATCGATCTGAAGGGGACACATCGAGTGGTCGCCACCCGCACAACCAACCAGGGCCGGGGACAAACTGCTACCGAGGTACGTGCCCTTAGCGGGAACTGAACCCGGGTCTCTCTGGACCGCAGGCCGATGCTCTAACTGCTGAGCCAAACCGGCCAGGGCAAATTTTTTTTTTTTAAACAAAAATATGCTTGTCCTCGTGTGATTCAGTTTTGTAAAATCCTCCCTGCCTCTTTCAGGCTGATGGTAGTATTGAGAGCTAATAGAGTTTTATTTTGGGAACTATGTGGTCCACTGTATTCCTGTTCAGAGACCAGCGTTCGCTTAATGACTTGATGTTTGAGGCTGCTTTTGCAGTTACTCGTCATTTTTCTCATTAAATAAACCTTCAATACACCTAACAGTCATTGGCAAATGAGACCTCTTTTCCTTTTCTGGATCGACATCCCATGTCACTTTAACATTTACCAAATCTCTGATAATTTTTCTGTCATCAGTGGATCCTTTCATTTTCTCCTCCCATAAAAAGTGATTGGAAATTCTCTCAATAAATGTCTAACTAATGCTGATTATAATAAGATAATTTTAAAATTTTGCCTATATAGTTAGTTGACCCTTAGTATTTGTGTTCTTAATCTGCAGATCCAACTAAATGCAGATTGATAATATTTGGAAAAATGTTACATTATTGCTGATGTGCACTCTAGTTAGCCTAGGATTGTTGCGTCTGTACTGAGCATTTTAATTTTTTGTCATTATTCCCTAAACAATACAGTATAATTATTTATATAGCATTTATATTATATGAGGTATTACAAATAATCTAGAGATGATTTAAAGTATAGGAGAGGATGTGCATAGATTATATGCAGATACTATATAATTTTATATAAGGGACTTCAGTATGTATCTCAAGATTTTGGTATCTGAGGGGGCCCAGAACTAACCTTCCGTGGATACTGAAGGATGACTATTATACTGCTTTAAAAATAACTCTAGGCTTCCAGTCAAAATGGCAGTGTAGGTAAACGTGATTTTTACCTCCTCCCACAACCACATCAAAATTACAATTAAACTACCAAACAATCATCATTCAGAACCTCCTGAATTCTGGCTGAATGGAAGTCCTCCAACTAGGGAATTAAAGGAGAAGCCACATCGAGACCGGTAGGAGGGATGGAGACATGGAACAGGCTGAACTCACACATGCATGTGGCAGATAAAAATCTGGAGGGCTATTTTGGCTGTGTAGGTCCCCCCTGAGGAGCAAAGGGTCCCAGCCCCATACCAGCTCCCAAGCCTAGGGTTCCAGTGCCAGGAAGAGAAGTCCTCCCCATAACTTCTAGCTGTAAAAACCAGTGAGGATTGAGGCTGAGTGAGACAGAGGATTTCTAGAGTCCCGGGCATTTCCTCTTAAAGGACCCACACACAGACTTACTCTGAGTCACTCCCTCTGAGCTCCAGTGCTGGGACAGCAGCTGGAAAGACACCAGAGACATATGAGGAGTCCGGTATCAGGGCGAGAGCTGGGGGAACAGCTTTCTCCCATACAGAAATGCTGACAGAGGCCATTGTTCCTTTGATGAGCCCTCCCCTCACAGAGCTGGCAGGCAGGTGCCATATTTGAGATTCCGTCAACCTGACTCGTTTGCCTGGCTCTGGTGATTCTTTGAGGCCCCACAGCACCCAACTTTAAGGCCCACCCAAGCTTTTCCAGTGGTTTTTCCATATGAATGGCCTGTCTTTGCTCATGTTTCAGATATTCATAAAATCTCTCAAGTACTATGTGGCCTCAGTGTGCCTTGAACCTCTTGCACAGTGGCTCCCAGGCCCGGCACTAGCAACAGCTGAACTTGGTTCACATCTTGGCATTGCTTGGGCACCTCTAAGCTCTGCACAAGAAGCAGTCATCTGCAGATAACTTTGGTAGCTTTTGTGGTGGCTCCAGGCAGAACACAGGTGGTGACTGACCTCGGCCTGAACCTTCCCAGAGGCCCCAGAGCCAGTGCAGCTAGTGGACAGCTTCTGACTATGTTCAAGCAACACCACCCAACCACCTCCACAAGTGATACATTCAAGGTGCATCAGAGCCCTGCTCAAGTAAATCCTGCTCTTTTGGGTGGACTCCTTCACAGCTGATATTCCACGGAGGTTTGAGGTTAGTGAGTGGTCTGAGGGGACAAATTCCTCCCCTTGATGTGCCAACAACAATCAAGGCCCAACTACAGGAGGAGGGTGTACACAGCTCACATGGGGGACCCACCTTGAGTGCTCAGCTTGGATGATCGGGGAGGCTGTGCCCCTGGACCCTCCAGAACACCTACTACATTAGGCCATTTTCCCAAGCCCATGAGATGTGGCAGCTTTACCTAATACATAGAGACAAACACAAGGAGGCTGTCAAAATGAGGAGACAAAGAAATATGTCCCAAATGAAAGAACAGAATAAAACTCCAGAAAAAGAACTAAAGATGGAGACAAGCAATCTTTTAGATTCAGAATTCAAAACACTAGTTATAAGGATGCTCAGTGAACTTTGGGGAAGAGTAGATGAACTTAGTGAGAACTTCAACAAATATGATAGGAAACATGAAAGTGGAACTAGAAAACATAAAAAGGAAGCAGTCAAAAATGAAGAATACATGAACGGAAATGAAGAAAACTACAGGGAATCAATAGTGGAGTAGATGAAGCAGAACAAATCAGATCGGGAAAATAAGGAAGCAGAAAACATCCATTGAGAATAGCACAAAGAAAAAAGAATAAAAAAAAATGAGGATAGTGTAAGGAGCCTCTGGGACAACTTCAAGCATGCCAACATTCGCATCTTGGGGGTGCCGGAAGGAAAAGAGAGCAAGAAATTGAAAACTTATTTGAAAAACTAATGACAGAAAACTTTTCTAACTTAGTGAAGGAAATGGACATACAAGTCCAGGGAGCAAGAGTCCTAAACAAGATGAACCCAAAGAGGCCCACACCAAGACACATCATAATTAAAATGCCAAAGGTTAAAAGCAAAGAGAGCCTTTTTTTTTTTTGTTTAGTCCTCACCTGAGGACATTTTTGCATTTATCTTTCAATAGAGCAGGAGGGAAAGAGGGAGGAAGAGGGAGAGAGAAACATCAATGTGAGAGACAAATTGAGTGGTCGCCACCCACACGACCCCATCCAGGGCTGGGGACAAACTGCAATTGAGGTATGTGCCCTTAGCGGGAACTGAACCCAGCACTCTGGTCCATGGGCTGATGCTCTAACTGCCAAGCCAAACCAGCCAGGGCCAAAGAGAGCATTTTATTCATTCATTCATTCATTCATTCATTCATTCATTCATTCCTCACCCGAGGATATTTTTCCATTTTTTGTACAGATAGAGTGGGAGGGAGAGAGAGAGAGAAACATCGACGTGAAGGGACACATCGAGTGGCTGCCACCCGCACGACCAACCAGGGCTGAGGACAAACTGCAACCGAAGTACGTGCCCTTAGTGGGAACCGAACCCGGGTCTCTCCGGACCGCAGGCCGACGCTCTAACCGCTGAGCCAAACTGGCCAGAGCAAAGAGAGCATTTTAAAAGGAGCAAAAGAAAAGAAAAGCAGTTAGTTACCTATAGGGGAGCTCCCATAAGACTATCAGCTGATTTCTCAAAATAAACTTTACAGGACAAAGGGATGGCAAGAAATATGCAAAGTGATTAAAAGCAAGGACCTACAATTGAGATTACTTTTCCCAGCAAAGCTATCATTTAGAATTGAAGGACAGATAATGATCTTCCCATACAAGAAAAAGCTGAAGGAGTTCATCACCACCAAACCAGTATTATATGAAATGTTAAATGATCTTGAAGAAGAAGGGGGGGGAGGGAGGAAGGAAGACGGAAGACGATCAGGAGCTCTGTCGGGTTGTTCAGTGGTTAGAGCATTGGCCTGTGGACTGAATGGTCTCAGGTTTGATTTCAGTCAAGGGCACATACCTTACTTTGGTTGAAGGTTCAATTCCCAGCCAGGTCGGAGTCATATGGGAGGCAACTAATCCATGTCTCTCTCTTACACATTGATGTTTCTCTCCACCCCCCTCCCGGTTTCACTCTCCCTGAAAAATCAATGGAAAAAATATTCTCAGGTGAGAATTAAGAAACAAAAAAATAAAAAATATGAACAACAAAACGTCAATAAATACGTATCTGTCAACAATTGAATCTGAAAAACAAAATACACAGCTAAGCAGAACAGAAACGGATGCATAGATACAGAGAAAATTTTGTCAGTTGCCGGGTGGGGGATGGCGTGAAGGGATTAAGAAGTACAAATTGGTGGTTACAGAATAGTCATGGGGGTGTAAAGTACAGCATAGGGAATGTAGTCAGTAATATTCTGATAACTGTGTGGTGTCAGATGGGTGTGAGATTTATTGGGATGATCACTTAGTAAGTTGTGTAATGTCTAATCACTGGGTTATACACCTGAAACTAACATAATAATGTATGTCAACTGTAATTGAAAAAAATTACAAAGATCCAAAAACATAAAAAATAACTCCATGTGATTCCCTTTCCTCCATTTCTTCATGCTCAAGTTGCTCTGTATTACTGATGTATTCAGTGTGTGTAATCCTTTGTTACTTGTCACTAACCTGTTTTATGTGCTATTTCTAAATTTACTGAACTGTACTGATATTTTTCTGTTTATCTAGTTTTTATAGAACTCTTTTTTTTTTATTCCTCACTTGAGGATATTTTTCTACTTATTATCAGATAGAGTGGGAGGGAGGGAGAGAGACAGAGAGAAACATTGATATGATAGAGCCACATCTACTGGTTGCCTCCTGCACAACCTGACCAGGGCCGGGGATAAACCGAAATCGAGGCATGTGCCCCTGACCAGAATTGAACCCGTGACTCATTGGTCCACGGACCAACACTCAAACCGCTGAGCCAAACTGGCCAGGGCTCTTTTTTTTTCTTTCTTTAATATTCACCGAGGATACTTTTTCCACTTTTCTTAAGTCAGAGTGGGAGGGAGCAAGAGTCCTAAACAAGATGAACCCAAAGAGGCCCACACCAAGACACATCGTAATTAAAATGCCAAAGGTTAAAAGCAAAGAGAGCCTTTTTTTTTGTTTAGTCCTCACCTGAGGAATTTTTGCATTTATCTTTCAATAGAGCAGGAGGGAAAGAGGGAGGAAGAGGGAGAGAGAAACATCAATGTGAGAGAGACAAATCGAGTGGTCGCCACCCACACGACCCCATCCAGGGCTGGGGACAAACTGCAATTGAGGTATGTGCCCTTAGCGGGAACTGAACCCAGCACTCTGGTCCATGGGCTGATGCTCCAACTGCCAAGCCAAACCAGCCAGTTGGTATAAGAACACAGCCCGTGAAAAGCATTTGGAGGCCAGGAAATATCTTAAAATTCTTTTTTAAAGTATTACATGTTTATTTTAAGCAGTTGATAATTGTGTAAAGCATAAAGTTGTCTTTTTACTCTACTGTTTACCAAATACTATTTTCTGGATATGATTACTTGGTATCTAACCTTTCAGACCAGAGGGTTTTCTTTGGCATAAAGAATAAATGTATCACTTTGGTATACTCAAAGAGTTTGATTTTTATAACCTTTCCTCATGGAACTGGACTGACATTATTTTTTTGACCATTTGTATTTCTTAGGAGGAATTGGGATACTTGGTCTTCCTTTTTATGCTCTGAGAGTTGACAGATTATTCTGTTCAAAACCTATCCTAAAAAGTCACAACTCCTAAGTTTTTATGTCCTCTTTTAAGTGAAACAGCATTTGGCTCTTGGTGCGGTGAAAGACCTGAAAGCTGGAGCTGTGTGATCTGGTGGCTTTCTAGTTATCTGTTGCTTCTGAACACACCACTCCAAAACTTAGGGTCTTCAAAAACAATGATCATTTGTCATAGTGGACAGGCTCCACTGGAAACTGGCATAGCATCATTCTGCCATATTTTATTGGTCAAAACAGTTACAGAGCCTGCCCAGATTCAAGGGGAGGGGAATTGGACTTTATCTCTCAGTAAGAGGAGTAGCAAAGAGGTTGGGGCCATCTTTCATCTTCCACTGTTGGAGTGAGTGACTGCTGCAGTGACAGTTTTGGGAGGGAGAGGTAACTGGATTATAGAGCACCCAAGTATCACCTGCTTCAGCTCACCAGTCTAGAAAGAGGTTAAAATTTACTATGCCTGATCACAACTCCAAAGTAAACTTATTTTGTTGTTGTAAAGGGGTAAACATGAATAAAATTTGGTTATGAAAAAGTTTTAGATGATGTAGATAAGAAAAGAAACTCTAGAAGAATGTCAGATTTCCTAGTTCCTCCTCCTCCAAAGGAAGCATCCATAACCTGTTCTTTTAATAACTACCTTGTTATGTTGCTTTTCTTACTGAGGACTGTGATAACTTGAAGAATTTAAGAAAAGGGTTTCTGAAGCAGGTTGATAAATTATTGCATGTGTCATCAAGGGAGCCAAGTACGTTGATTCCCACTCCCTCAGAGACTTGCTAGGCCAGACTTACTCCTCTGTAACTCAGTGTGCTCTATCCAAACAATATCCTCTTAGAAACTGTGAAGTGTTTTGGGAAGTGATGAAGTGTGGGTTGAAACCATCATGGTTTATAATTTTTCTGAGATTTTGTCTTAAAATGAGCCCTTGCTTCAAGATGCTTACCTTTCAGAAGCTTATGGTGAGTGAGGTTTTTCTTTTTCTGGTTAGATTTAAAAAATGAGCCTGGTGGTGTGGCTCAGTGGTTGAGCATCGACCCATGCACCAAGAGGTCTCTGGTTCAATTCCTGGTCAGGGCACATGCCCAGGTTGTGGGCCCAATCGCCAATGGGGGGCATGCAGGAGGTGGTCAGTCGATGTTCTCTCTCATGGATGTTTCCATCTCTCCCTCTCTAAAATCAATAAAGAAAAAAAAAAACATAAAAAAAAATGAAACTCTTCTTTTGGAATTTGTTTAGGATTTGAATAGCCCTGTATTCTGGGGTGTGTTTAGTGTTCTGTACCTATGCTAGTGTTCTGTACCTCTGTACCTATGCTCTTGCAATTCCCTCTGTTACAGTATGTCTCCCATTACGAACCCAGGCCCTTGTTAAATACCTGTACAACTTTTTCTGATCCCACAGTAAATGTTGGTTTTTACTTGCTCCTCTTACAGCACTGATGTGTGTGTACATGTCTGAGTTCATTGTAAGCTGTTTGAGTGCTGAGACCATCTCAGTCATCTTTACTTCCTCCACAGTACCTCGAACTATGCTTTACCTAATGTCTTGAATGGAATATACTCCCTAGGTACACAATATTCCACTGAACCCAAGGCTTAGCAAAAGGTAGTGAGTATTATAAAAAAGTAGAAAATGATAAAATGAAGGAAGTCATTGAACATCTAATAATGGCAGTTGATATTTCTATAGCAGTATATGGCATACAAACTTTTTACCTAAGTTTAATTGTACTCTTTGGAGTACTTTTGGGACAGTTGCTGGTATTTTTTTCTCCTTAACAGCTCAGTAGAGAGAGTCAAGAACTTGCTCCAGCTCACTCATCTAGAAGGTGGTGGAGCTGAAACTCAAGTCTAGTATGTGTTTGAGGCAATTGTGTAATTTATACCTGTGATTTTTATGCAGGTAGGTTCTGCTTTAAGAAGAAACAGTATCGGAGATACAAAATAGATTCAAAGACCATAATTGACCTCTTACCTTTACTAAAATAATTTCTTTATTATTTCTGGTGATACACATTAACCAGAGTTAATTTGCAACAGTTTGATTTAATATCATCCATTGGCAATATAATGGATGTGAAAGTTTCTTTTTATATTTTTTATAGTTTGAGACTTAAAAAAAAAAGTTTTAACTGTGTAAAGTTATTTGCCCAATATAACAAATGCTAATAAAATCTTATAAGCTTTATACTAGATACTCTATTAGATAATCAGCACAATAGACACAGAAAATGATTTGAGTGACTGTTTTCTCAATTCTCTGTAGTGTGGTACATAATTTAGTACCATTCTAGATGCATAGAAGAGAAGTTAATCTGTCACATACAAAGGATGCCTTAGAATTATGTTGGCAAGCTACTGCCCAGAGCCAAATCTAGCCAAAGAACTAAGACGTAAAAAAAAAGAAAAGAAAAAAAAAAAGAATAGTTTTGTTTTTGAATTACTGAAAAAAAGAATATTTCTATGAAAATTATATGAAATTCAAATTTCATTGTCCATAAATAGTTTCATTGGAACACAGTCATACTCATTCATGTACTTAACTGTTGACAGCTGCTTTCGAGCTCCAGTGGCAGAATTGAATAGTTGTGACAGAGAGACCATGTGTTCTGAAACACCTAAAATATTTAAAGAAAAGGTTTGCCAACTTCTGCCTTAGGGCATTAGTGCTTAATTTTTTCCTGTGGAACTGTAATTGAGAAAAGCTAAGATTACCAGTGAAGACACCTGTTAGATTGCTGTAGCATTCATTCTTTTTATTTAAGCGGGGGTGGGGGGGGTGGGGGGGAGGATATGTGTGTGCATCACAACTGTTTTGAAAATTTGATCCTTTCTTTGCTCAGGAATGATGTTCTGTGTCACTTGGCTTTGACAGTTGAAGCCTGGATTGGGCACCCAGGTTTTATTTTGTTCTAACATGCTGAGTTTGACTAATCATTGTATTTGACACTTTGAAAAGCACTTTTTAATGGCTTGCATTGAGATTGGCTTTTGAGAAGCTACTAGTTGGCAATTCTAAACTGGACAGATTGAGGCCAGATAAAGCCTGTAGGTGCCTGTCAGGCAGCAGTGAAGTTAATAATCTCCTACTGGGAATTTTATTATCATTTTCATTTTTAAATAAATGATGAAGCATTAGAATCCTGGAGTTGCAGCACTTGGGGAAAATGAGTAGTTTGCCTCTGTGGAATATTTCCTTTGTCTCTGTAGTCTCATCATAAATTAATCTTTGCTAACTTCTTTTTGGCTTTGGTTAAAAATCCTATCTCTGGTAAGTTTTTGATTAGAAAATGCAGAAATAGAACTACTTGAATTGTCATAACTTAAACTAGCCACGGAACTTTTTAAACTGGAGAGGGAGCTTCTAGTTTAGAAAGTGACTGTGAGTTAATTAGTGAAGACCTGTTTGAAAAAAATAGGAGGGATGTGTTTCTGCCTTAATGCTGGTAGTTTTGTATTATATGAAGCTGAAGAAATTATAGATAGGGATAAGAGAACTGCTGAGGATAAAGCTATTGACTTCTTTCTTTAAATTTCTATTTTGTATGGGACTTTTATAACTTTGATCTAGTTTTGACAAGTGAGGTTCTTCAACATTGTTTTCCCAAGAAAAGTAGATCTTTAAATGAAAAATCAACTCCAAAATTTGACAGAAGTCTTCAATACAACACATCAGCCAACAGTGTTGTATTTTTCAGGAAATTGAAATAATTGCCTTGCAAGTTGAGATGAATTAGCTCAGATTTTACATTCCTGTTGCCCTTCTGCAGTAGGCAGTAGGTGGCTAGAAAGTTGGAGTAAAGATGGGGGAGAGGTGGGGAGTGCAGGTGCACCACACATCCTAGAGCCAGAGCTCTCCTTTTAGAGTTGCTTTGTACTACTTTTCTCTTTTTGTCTTACCCCACCCATTTTTGGAGGTGGAGGGTGGTAAGTAATTTATGAACACCTATCATCCCCAAATTATTTGTGTCATTGAATAATTTGTACCTGTGCTGTTAGTATTTTTTTCTTTATTGATTTTAGGAGAGAGGAAGGGAGAGGGAGAGAGAGATAGAAACATCGATGAGAGAGAACATCGATTGGCTGCCTCCTGCTTTCCCCTCACTGGGGATTGGGCCCATAACCTGGGCATGTGCCCTGACCAGGAATTGAACCAGCATCCTCTTGGTGCATGGGTTGACGCTCAACCACTGAACCTCACTGGCCAGGCTGTGCTGTTAGTATTTTGATTTTAAAACTTTCCCATGTTGAAGATAAAATAGAGTTGTGATAATAGCAGGGAAATGTCCTGAAGGATAGCTGATGGGTTTAAAACTTGATTTAATCAAGTGCCTTGTGGGAGGGATTATGATTGGCCCTAGGAGAGAATGAGGGAGGCTTTGTGGGTTCTGCCACCCTCTCCCTTCCTTTCCCATAGTCTCATCTAGGTATGGATTCTTTCTGTGTCTTATTCCTTCCTTTCTGCTCCCTCTCCTCCTCCTTGGTGCTGCCATTACAGCCTGTTGCAGGTAATATGGCTGTGTTTTATGCAATTAACAAGTTGAGCAGTGGATCATTAGAGAGAACACTGCGTTCACCCTGGGCACAGTCCCAGTAGGTTTACTACTTCAGTGGGGGCTTGCTTCCAGCCCTTGAGTAACTTATCTCAAAGACAATAAAGATAAGAATAAACGTAATTGAAACATAACCACTAATATTTATGCACATAAGTTAACAGAAACAAGATGATTTTCTTTGTGTTGAAACTCTTCGGAGCCAGTCAGGAGAGGCCTTTTGGAAGAGGTTAGGTTTTCTATCTGTGGAATAATAGTCTGAGATTAATAAAGATATTTTAGAAACTGGGATTAGGAATGGTAGTGGGAGTGAATCAGTCAGCAAATGTTCTACAGTTGATTTTGTGCCAGGCATAGTTCTAGCTACTGGGGGTAAAAGAAAAAGTCTCTGCCCTCATGTGAGTGTGACATATCTACCGAGTGATACAGTTACTTAATGCAGCAGAGGGCCTAAGTGAGGGTATAATGGGTAATAATCTAAAAAGTGGAATAATGTCCTCTCTTTAAAAAAAAAAGCCATGATGAGTAATTTTTTTAAAAAAAATCCTTACCTGAGGACATGCTTATTGATTTGAGAGAAAAGGAAAGAGAGAGAGAAACTTAGAAACATTGATATGAGAGAGAAACATCAACTGACTGCCTTCCCATACATACCCGACTGGGGATCGAACCTGAAACCTAGTTATGTACCTTGACCAGGAATCGAACTTGCAGCCAACTGAGCCACACTGGCCAGGGCCATGATGAGAACTTTTTGCATATGATTTATTGAGACCACTGAAGGACTGAAATATTATTAATACAGTACTTGAGAAAGAAGTATCTTTCTGTGACATATGGGGAATTGGAGTTAAGGGATTTTGACAATAGAGACAGATCCCCCCCCCCCTCTGAAGTTTTTGTTTTATTTTTTTGCCTTTTGGGGAGTAAATTTTTGTTGTCGATATACCATGTATCAACAGGGATAGGGAAGAAGGTAGAATTCTGTTTCTAAGAGCTCTCAGAATTTAGTCTGCTCTTAATTTTGATAGTTTTCTCCTGTTTGCTACAGCAGAGTTGAAAGGCATAAATTATTTCCATGGTGTGATAAAACCTTAAGGTATAAATTACATACAGATCAGGTAAGTCATTAAATACATAGACTTTTATCACTCCTCATTGAAACAGAGGTCAAAGTCTTTATTTATTAACTTCCTAGATCGTTGAGAAAGCATGACACTTTTCTGCTTTGGCCTCAGAGCCTTGTGCAAGGTCAAATCACAGTTCCTTATAGCTACAATTTCCTTGACCCTGTAGTTAAATTCTCAGTTTTGCTTCTTGAAATTCCTTCACGTTTTCTTTTAGACAGGTATCTTTCTTAGCTCTTTCTTCTGAAAATAATGTTTTACCTCTCTCTAAGACCCTACAGACTAGCTTCATATGGTTTTCTGTGTTCTCCATTCCCACTCCCCATACACATTGCCTAATTAAGATTACTTTGGTTACAGGAAACAATTCCATTAAAACTAGTTTAGTAAGGGGGAAGTTTATTTTAAGGCTGTTCACTCATTCAACAAACATTTATTGAGTGAGGCACTAGTCTAGGTATTCAAGGATATTGGGAAATCTCACATTAATCCAAGAACAAGATCCATGGTATGCCTAAAAAAATCTGTATTCAAGAAGGCACTAAGGACCTTAATAATAGGCAAGTGTTTATTCCTTAGTGATTCTCAAACTTTAGGGTGCATCACAATCATCTGGAAGGTTTGTTGAAACACAGATTACTAGGCTCCATTCCTAGAAATGGGCCAAATAATTTGCATTTCTAACAAGTTCCCCAGTGATGTGGATGCTGATGCTGTTCCTCTGGGGACCAAATTTTGAGATCCTTGTAAGCTCCGAGAGAGAGAGAGAGAGAGAGAGAGAGAGAGAGAGAGAGAGAGAGATTGAGAGATTGAGAGATTGATTGAGAAAGAGAGAGAGAAACATCAATGCAAGAGAGACACTTCGATTGGCTCTGCCTCCTGAATGACCCAGACCGGACCTGGTGATCAAACCTGGAAGCCAGGTATATGCCCTTGATCAGAGTCAAACTTTCAACCCTTTGGTCTGCAGGCCGACACTAACTACTGAGCCAAACGGGTATGGATGTTTTCTAATTACCTTTTGCCATCAGGGCTATCTGATTCCATTCCTCATCTAAACAGAAGTTTTCTGTGGGTCAGTTACTCTTGAAAGGCCTGATGGTAGATACAGGCCACGAAACATGCCTAATAAAGCACATATTTATCTGTGGCAGCTTGTGTGATGCATTAATCTATTTTTCTATATATATATATATATTTTTTTTTTTTCTACCCATCCATTTTTATTCTTTGTGAAACTCCCAAGTTTCTTTACAAGTCTGAGCCAGCTTTGGAGGTTCTTTTAGGAAGAAGGCACTATATGGTGCTTTAACTTTCTCCAACCCTTTTTTCTCCTGAGGTTTAATACAAAGAGGAGCACACATTCCCTGCAGCAGTTCTTCCCTTTACCTTCACAGTGAAGAGGATAGGATATGTTTTGGGGGAATGGTGAGGGGTGAATTTTTTTTACCATGGGAAAAGTATTGGTAGCCTTGAGACTTGAAGTAGTGCAGATTTGAAGTAGGAAATGGAGTAGACAAGGTAGAGTAGAAAAATGTATCAATGAAAGAAAAACTTTCAGAGTTAATTTTCTTAGTGTAATTTTCCTGTAATAGATGCTGTAAAAAATATCAAGGCAGAGGTGAAACACTGGTGAAATAAAAAAACCAGGACCACAACAGAGACTACTAGAAAGAAGCCATTGGTGGCTTTAGTGTGATTATTTAGGGTGAGATTGCAAAGATTTGTGATAGGGAAATAAAGGTACCTAGTGAAGACCACACTTAGTGGTAGTTTTGCCATGAATTAAAAAAAAGGGGGGGGATTATTCCTTAATAGTATACTGGTTCTTTTCAAAGTACTTTTACTCTCTTATTTAACCTTCACACACAAATTGGATGACTGTTATTTTCCTCCATTTCACCGAAGATGAAACTTAAGTTGCTTAAGTAAAGCCTAGGTTACTGTGGTCATAAAGCTAGGCCTTAAAACCCAAATCTAGCTCATTATTTTTTCCCTTGGAAATGAGGTTTTCTTACTTTTTTCCCAGTTTAAATCATGTCCACCCTGCCAGAAACCAGTGTCATCTTTGACTCTTTGTACTCCTGTTTCCTACCCCTCAATCACCAAATTGGTCTTCTAGATATATTCCATTATCTCCCTCCTTTCCATCCCTGCCACCCTAGTTCAGCAGCCTCTGCTTCTTGCTTGACCTGTTACCTCTAAATGGAGCTTCTTGCTGGAGTCCGTCTTTTCTCTCCTCCATTCCATTCACTTGTGATCTTTGAAAAACAGACTGGTTCATGTCACTTACCAGTAGAGCATGGTGAGTGCTTACTCTTTGATAGAGTTTAAATTATCTTTGATGTTCTCGCTTAAGAGGGTAAGGCAGTATATAAAAGTAAAGATATCTGTCCAAGAGAGTTAAAACTGGGAAAAAATATTTGGTACTTCAAGGACAGATTTTATAAAGTGGTTTTGGAGGGGTGAATTTGCCCCCTAGAGGAATGTGACAAGATCTGCAGACCGTTTTAGTTGTCACCACTTGTTGTAGAGGTAGGTGCTAATGCCATCAAGTGAGTAGATGCCAAGGATGCCACTAAACATCCTACAATATACAGGACATTCTCCACACAAAGAATGTGGCTTAGTTTTTTGTCTGTTCAAATCTAAACTGTACTTTTTGCTTGAAGACTTTTTTCTCCTTGGCCCCATATACCTCCAGATCAAAACTATGCTCCTTTCCTCTTTTATCCCATTGTGGTGTTTTTATCACCTAATGCACATATCTTGTACCCCCCGCCCCCAAATTCCTTGCTTTCTCATTTTCTTCCTGGAAGGTCTTTCTGCTTCTCCCTCACATACTTATTGTCTCTTAAGATCTAAATATATATATATGTATATATATACATATATATATATTTTTTAATCTTCATCCAAGGGCATTTTTCCATTTATCTTCAGAGTAGGGGGAGGAAGGAGAAAGAAACATTGATGTGAGAGAGACACATGGACTGGTTGCCTCCCGACCAGGGCTGGGGACCGAACTGCAACCAAGGTATGTGCCCTTGACTGGAATCAAACCTGAGATTCTTTGGTCTGAGGGCCAATGCTCTAACTGCTGAACAAAACCAGCCAGGGCAAGGTCTAATTTTTGTGTTTCCTTAGGATTTGGTATTAATTTAAATAATCATAGTTCTTTAATTTCACATGTATGTTTATTTTCTGAACTTTCAAGTTTCTCAGGGGGTGTCCACTCTCGTCTTCTAATCTTTTCTTCAAAGTTAGCTTTGAGGGTTTGGGTATTTTTGAAACCTGGTGGGCTTAAAAAGAAGAGTGTGATAAAAGTTGTGAGAAGCTGACTGTGACTGGTCTATTTTGATGTGGCCTGAATATTTTACTTCATTTTATATTACCAGAAATTATCTAGGTTAGAATTAAGCGGTTCTGTGTGAATTGATTAATTCATACCTAAATGGGATCATTTACACTGGTAGGGAGAAGAGGACTGGGTAAGATTGCATCATGAGAGACTCGACTTGGATGGGGCTTCCGTATTAGGTGGGCATAAACTAAAGGGCAATCAGAAGATAAGCTGCCTATTTAAAAATTTTACCAAGGGCTATTACTGAACTTCCAAAAAGATGCTAGACTTTTTAAACTTCTTTTTGTTGCTGTTATATGTCTTGACCCTGGATTTTAGAACCTAGGTCAATAATTTCTATTACTAAAATTCAGTAATACTGTGACTAAATAATCTTTTTGTGTTAATCTAGGAACTTGAACCATACTTAATAGCATTTAAAAAACTAATCCTCACCCGAGGATATGTTTTTCAATGATGTTTTTTGGAGAATGGGGGTCGGGGAGAGAAACATCTATGTGAGAGAGACACACATTGATTTGTTGTCTCCCAAATATGCCCCGACCAGGGTGAGGATCTAACCTGCAATCCAGGTTTGTGCCTTTGACCGGAAATCAAACCTGAGACTATTCTGTGGGTGGGCCCATGCTCTAACCACAGAACCGCACCAGCCAGGGCAATAGCATTGTTTTTACGGGAAGATAAGTTTTGAGTTTCAAATAATTGAATTACAAACAGATTGTACTCTAAAAGTGAATTGTTATTATATATAATATATACTATACTATACTATACTATACTATACTATACTATACTATACTATATTTGTTTAGTAAATGTGTTTTGTTTCCGAGCCTTTGTTCATGAGCAGTGTAATAGTTATAAAAATAGGAAGAAAATACTAAAACCTTCAAGAATTAAACTATTTTATTAGACACTGGAATAAATAAGTACATTGCATAAGAAGTCTTGACTGCCAAATAAATTATTGAGGGGAAATTGTTGAGAAATAAAAACTAATCTTATGTATGTATGTATGTATTTATTTATTTATGTTAAAATCTCATCTGAGGATATTTTTCCATTAACCTTCAGACAGAGTGGGAGGGAGGGAGGGAGGAAGGGGGGGGTGGAGACAGACAGACAGACACATGGGCTGGCTGCCTCTTGCATGACCCTGACCAGGGCTGGGGACCAACTGCAACTATGATATGTGCCCTTGACTGGAATTGAACCTGCGACTCTTTGGTCTGAGGGCCGATGCTCTAACTGCTGAGCTAAACCGGCCAGGGCTAAAAATTAATCTTATGGCATCTGTTATATTTTCTCATTACAAAAGGAATGCACGTTCAGGACAGAAAACTCAAAGACAAAGATAAGGCATTTGCTCTTCTTTATAGTGGCCTGACCCACTATAAGTCTACCAGGCAGAAAGAAAACAACAGATAAAACATTTTCCTGAATGTGCCATTTTTAGGTAGGCATGAATTCAGGTGAAAAAACATACTGATTTAATTTTAAAATGTAATGGAGGACATATTAGGGCATTTTTTTTTTTTTTTTATCCTCACCCGAGGACATTTTACCATTTTTTGTTCAGGTAGAGTGGGAGAGAGAGAGAGAGAGAAACATTGACGTGAAAGGGACACATCGAGTGGGCCGGAGACAAACTGCCGAGGTACGCACCCTTAGTGGGGACCGAACCCGGGTCTCTCTGGACCGCAGACCAACACTCTAACCGCTGAGCCAAACCAGCCAGGGCTAGGACATTATTATAAAAATCTCAAGTCCCTGTACTTATTAGAGGTTCTTGGAGGTGGTAATGTAGGTCCCTAGGTTATTTTAATGTATATTCAAAGCCTAGAGAAGTGTTAATAGCGATTAAAATATTTACTGAACATTTTTTTTTTTTTTATCCTCAACTGAGGACATTTTTTCATTATTGCTCAGAGTGGGAGGGAAAGAGAGGAAGAGAGAGACAGAGAGAGAAACATCAACATAAAAGGAACACATTGAGTAGCCGCCTCCTGCACAACCCCAACCAGGGCCGGGGACAAACTGCAACTGAGGTACGTGCCCTTAGTGGGAACTGAACCCTGGTCTCTCTGGACCGCAGGCCGATGCTCTAACCGCTGAGCCAAACCGGCCAGGGCTTTACTGAACATTTTCCATTTGCCAGTCTCTATTCAAAAAGTATTATAGTCTGGCTGGTGTGGCTCAGTGGTTGAGCGTTGACCCATGCACCAAGAGATCGCCAGTTCAATTCCCGGTCAGGACATATGCCCAGGTTGTGGGCCCAATCCCCAGTGGGAGGCATGCAGGAGGTGGCCAGTCGATATTCCCTCTCATCGATGTTTCTCTCTCTCTCTCCCCCTCTTCCTTCCTCCCTCTCTCTCTTCAATAAAGAAGAAAAAAAAATTATAAAAAGAAAAAAAGTATTACATGTATTATCTCCTTTCAGCATTAACAGCCCTGTGAGATAGATATTGGTAATATCTGTATTTTACAGATGAGGAAATGAACTCAGATTTAAATTACTTGCCAAAGATCAGATATCAGGTGTATTTGATTTCAGAACCCTTTAACTACTATATTAATGAGACTAGGCTGAAATATCAAGTTTTAAAATGTTTTTATCATTTTTTTTTGTGAGGACTGTGCTGACCTAAAATTATATCGCTTAATTATGGTTATGCTGATCAGAAGCTTCTGCAGTTATGTATATTTTGGTCTAAAAAGCTAAAGCCAATAAATTAGTAATAAGTGCAGTTTAGAAGGCAGAATATTAAAAGTTTGAGGTTCACAGGAGAAATATAATTGTTCTGTGTTGAGGCATTTGGGACCTTGCTGGATTGTGATAAGAATGCTTATTAATTAATACCGCTTCTCTTTTCTAATCTCTGAGTGAACCCTTCTGATATCAACCATTTAAAATCTTGCTTTTTGGAAGATTGTACTGAGGGAGTTACTTTGGATTCTATGGTAGTTGAAATTTGTGTCCATAATTTAATCAAACTATTGTTTTTTTGTTTTTTTAAATACTGACTCTTCAGCAGTGATTTGAACCTAATGAAAGAGGAAAGGAATTTGGTATTGATGTTAGGAATTTTTTCTTACCGGAGATACCTGCTTCAAAGGTTAAGATTTGAAGAGAGAGGAGAGCTACTACCTTGTCTGGTTTTGTTTGTCAAATGAAAAGCAACACCTTTTCTTTTGGGGGGGGGGGCGGGAGGGGGAATGCGATGCCTTTATGAATGTAAAATCTGGGTTGCATTTCACCATGGGAGAGCATATGTAAAACTTTTTGTACTATGAATATGCACAGTTAATGCACCTTGTAATTATTGCTGATTTACTCTTTGAGAAATAACTAGGAAGAATGTTCTTTCTGGATAGAAACTTTGTAAAATAATGATTGTTTATAGTCAGGCATAATACTGCATTATGCTCCCTCCCCCCCATAAAACTTATTCAAGGTCTTATGAGGGGGCGGTGAGCATACTGTGATAACACAGCTAGGCAAAAACAGAAGTAGTCCAAAGAAGGAAGAAAAGTTAAAAGTTTTTATAGCAAAGAGTGCATTTTGAGAATTACATTAGTCCTGAATTCTTAGCCCTAGGATTGATCCAGGATGGTCACCAGTCAGAGCTTTGTGCTTTTCTTGAACTCTGACATTGCACACAAGGATGATCCATAACCCTTTCCTTTCTTCCTCTTTTAACCTAGTCTTTCCTTATGTAAACCTTGATATTGGTTCAGTTTCTTCATTATTTCTGTCAGTTCACTTGTATGGCTTCAAGTAGAAACATTCTTTTTGGATCCATGATACTCTCTTTGTTTTCCCTCTCTCTTTTTGCCTGCCTTTTCTTCTCCTCCCATCCCCTCCCCACTCCCTCCCCTGAGGATATGTTTATTGATAAGAGAGAGAGAAAGAGAAACATTAATGTGTGAGAGAGAAACATAGATTGGTTGCCTCTTGTATGTACGCCAACTGGGGACCAAACCCACAACCTAGGTACCTGCCCAGACCAGGAATGGAACCTGAGACCTTTCAGTGTATGGGATGATGCAAGACCATACTTTCCTTTCTGCACACCTAGTATTCCATTTCTAGCTTTGCCAGATACCTGCTTCTTTCAATATTTAACATACTTAGCTTTTTCTGCCTGCTTTAGATTACACTCAAAACTCCACCTGTTCAATGAAGCACATACTACTTGCTGACTTTCCCTTTCCTTTATCTCCAGGTCCTTTTAGTCAGGGGCACCCTCTGCCCCGACATGCATGCTATTTTAAATTACCTTAGGTTGTCATTTAAGTTCTAAATGTCTTAGGGCGCAATCTGATTTTGTTCTCTTGATATCATGCATTATGTTCACCGCCCAGTGCCTTTGAGCTTTGTAAATAATGAAACATACATATTTCTTGTTTATATACAGTACAGGTAATTTTGTGAGGGTATATTTAATAATGTTAATTAACATGGTGAATATTTTACCTAAGATACAACCCATGGTTATAGCAGTCCTTTTTACATATTGTGCAACTATATTAGAAAATTCAGCACAATGGATTAATAAAAATAGCCTGCTTTCAGTGTCCTTATCTAATCTAATTAGGATAAGTATTATTTAAAAATTGTTCAGTTGAGGATAAAACATGCTGGTTTTGTGTGAACATATAAAAGAATAGACATGATAAAAGTTTAGTTTATTTGCCTTGTTTGGGGAAACAAGTGCTTTTTGCAAGTGAATCTGAAGAATGCAGTACTTTGGAAACAATTACAAATAAATATACCAGTTAAACTGTGTGGGAATAAAGGTTTCTTTCTTTTTTCTTTTTAAATTGAGGCTGAGCAAATTCAAATAATGTTTAGCACAAGGTAATTTCTGTTTATTGTAGGTTGAACTGAATTTCAAAAGCTCATTGAAATGAGTGATTTATAGAACAAACTATATGAAGGAGTTACAGGGTAAAGGAGTAATTTAATATTAATTTGATCAGTTGGAGAAGTCTTGAAGGAGATGAGTTATCAAGCAACTTAGGATTATTATGTATTTTTGTAATGAGAAAGACTTTTAAGTAAAGGGGAGGGTCTAACTTCAACCTGACCTGCCCCTGCTGCACAATGGTTTGTGTGAAGGCTTGACTGTCCAATGACCAGGTCCGTGGGTGTGATGAGTGAACATGTTAGTGTGTCTAGAAAAGTAGATAAGCTGTATTAGATAGATTTTTATAGGGTTTGCAGAATAGATACACACCCTGAGGAATGTAGCTTTATTGAGAGGAGTTTACAGTAGCATAGGATAATCGTCTGTTTGTTAACTGTGCATTCACTCAGGGTCCCAATACTTCATGGAGCAGTCCTCATAGAGAACTTAGAATCACTTGGAGTATTTGCCTAAACTCTAGTGATCTGCCTTCTTTGTGCTTTAGTGTTTATGGGAGGATCTGTTTACATATATTTGTCAACATTCCATGTGCAGTTCCCCTGTTGGATCAAGTCTGACCCTAAGGTGTCCAGTTAGTCCAGGGCTGCCTTAGGCTGGAGCGCCCGTCTCTGATTCAGTCTGATACAACTGGATTGCAGGGTCATCTTCATTGAGAGACTTATGCAACTTCATTCCAGGAGAACCTCTTGGGGCATTTTTCTTTGAGGGAGGATGGTAAATTGTAGATGGTTTGCAACAGATAGTGAGGGCCTTTAAGACTTCTCACCAGAATGTCTAAGATGTATATGGTGGTGGGAAGAGTTAAACGTGAAGTACACAAAGGTTTGAATAAGATTTAAAGTAAAACCGTTTGAGTAGATTCTGGGGTATTACAACTGTGAAATCTGTCCTTCTTGAGGTTTTAGACTCATGAAAGAGGATGGCTTCTGACCGTAGGGGGTAGTTTTTTCTTAAATATAAATGTGCAATTATATAACAAAAGCCTACATTCCCACCTATTGACTGAAGAGTGGGACATTGGTTATAAAACGCATCCTGTTATATATTTATATTTGTTGATTTGAACTTCAATGGCATGTATTGCTGTCCAGCTTTTCTAACACTGTATATTTAATATTTGCTGGGTGTGAGTGAAACCTGTTTGTTAAACCAGGTAAGGAAAAGTTATAAAAGATTAAGCTGTTGTTTTAGAACAAACCTTTATGTGGTGCTACTTTGAAGACCAATGTGTTTACTCCTTGAGGAGTTATTAATGCTTAATTGGCTCTTTTGTGTTTACAGTGCTCTTCTGCAAACATTATTTTTGAATTTGCCAGTAACTGCATAGTCATTTCTTTGGAATGGAAGGCTAGAAAGAACAGATAATGCTACCAGGGCCAGCACTGGACATGTCACACTGATTTCTATTCATACATCTATTATTTTGTACTCTTTTACAAACCTCTTCTACTTTCCCCCACCCCCAATTCCCTGGCAGCCATTTTCCTGCTCTCTATGAATTTGATTTTTTTTTTTTTTTAATCCTCACCCGAGGACATTTTTCTATTTTTTTGTTCAGGTAGAGTGGGAGGGGGAGAGAGGAAGAGAGAGAGAAACATCGATGTGAAAGGGACACATCGAGTGGCTGCCACCCGCATGACCAGCCAGGGCCGGGGACAAACTGCAACCGAGGTACATGCCCCCAGCGGGAACCAAACCCGGGTCTCTCAGGACCGCAGGCTGATGCTCTCACCACTGAGCCAAACCGGCCAGGGCGAATTTGACTTTTTAACTTTATTTATTTTTTAAGATTCTACATATAAGTGATACCATGCAGTGTTTGCCTTTGTCTGTCTGGTATATTTTACTTAGCACGGTACTGTCGAGGTCCATGCATATTGTTGCAAATGGAAGGATTTCCTTCTTTCTCGTAGCTGAGTAATCATTTTATGTATATGTGTGTGACCACATCATCTTTACCCATTCATTCATTCATGGTTAAATTAACTGACCATATATACATGTGTTTATTTCTGTGCTCTCTATTCTGTTCCACTGATCTTTGTGTCTGTTTTCATGCTAGAGTGCCATACTGTTTTGATGACTAGCTTTGTAATATAGTTTGAAAAAAGGAATTTTGATGCCTATAGCTTTGCTCTTCTTTCTTAAGATTGCTTTGGGTATTTTAGGTCTTTTTGGTTTCACACAAATTTTAGGATTGTTTTTCTATTTCTGTGGAAAATACCATTGGAATTTTGATAGAGATTGCATTGAATCTGTACATTGCTTTGAGTAGTATGGACATTTTAACAATATTCCAATCCATGAGCATGGAATATTTTTCCATTTATTTGTGTCTTCAATTTATTTCACAAGTGTCTTAACAGTGTTCAGTGTATATAGATGTTTCACCTCCTTGGTAAAATTGATTTTTAGGTATTTCAATTTTTTTAATGCTATTGTAAATGGGATTCTTAATTTTTCTCTCTCTCTTTTTTTAATCCTCACCTGAGGATATTCTTCCATCTATCTTAAGGTAGAGAGAGAGGGAGAGACAAGGAAAGAGAGAGAAACATTGACGTGAGAGGGACACATCGACTGGTTGCCTCCCACATGACCTGGACCAGGGCTGGGGATGAATTGCAACCAAAGTATGTGCCCCTGGCTAGAACTGAACCCAGGATTCATTGGCCTGTGGGCCGACACTCTACTTTTGAGCCAGACTGGCCAGGGCTTAATTTCTTTTTTTGATAGTTCATTGTTAGTGTGTAAAAATGCAACTGATTTTTGTATATTTAATTTGTTTCTTGAAACTGTAGTGAATTTGTTTATTCTAACAGTTTTTTGGTAGAACCTTTAGGTTTTTTTTTTAAAAAAAATATATGTGTATATGTATATATATGTATAATGTTATGTCATCTGCAAATAGAGATAGTTTTACTTCTACCTTTTCAATTTGGATGTCTTTTATTTCTTCTTGCCTAATTGCTCTGGCTAGGACTTAACAGTAGTACTATGTTGGATAAAAGTGGAAAGAGTGTGCACATTTGTCTTGTTCTTTATCTTAGAAGAAAAACTTTTGGCTTTGTTTTTTAATCCTCACTCAAGGACATTTTTTCGTTTTTTTTCTTCAGATTGAGTGGGAGGGAGAGAGAGGGAGAGTGAGAGGGAGCGGGAATGAGAGAGGGGGGGGGAGAGAGAGAGAGAGAGAGAGAGAAACATCGACGTGAAAGAGACACATCGAGTGGTTGCCACCCACACGACCCAACCAGAGCCGGGGACAAACTGCAACCGAGGTACATTCCCTTAGCGGTAACGGAACCTAGTTCTCTCCGGACCTCAGGCCGGCGCTCTAACTGCTGAGCCAAACCGGCCAGGGCAAAGCTTTCAGCTTTTAATCATTGAGTGTGATGTTCGTTGTGGGCTTGTCTTACATGGACTTAACTGTGTTGAGGTATATTCCCTTGCTTCCTAGTTTGTTGAGAGGTGTTTTTTTAAAATTGTGAATGGATGTCAAATGCTTTTTCTGCATCTATTGAGATAATCATATGATTTTTACCGTTAATTTTGATAATGTGGCCCTACACATTGATTGACTTGTGGATATTGAATCTTTCTTATATCTTTGGAATAAGTCTCACTTGGTCATGGTGTATGATCCTTTTAATGTGTTGTTGAATTTAGTTTGCTAATGTTTTGTTGAAGATTTTTGCATCTATATTCATCAGGGATGTTGGTCTGTAATTTTCTTTTCTTGTAGTGTCCTTCTCTGGTTTTAGTATCAGGTAATGCTGACCTTGTAAAATGAGTTTTCAAGTGTTTCCTCCTCTTCTATTTTTTAGGGGAGTTACAGAAGGATTGACATTAGTTCTTCTTTAAATGTTTGATAGAATTAATCAGTGAAGCCATCTAGTCCTGGACTTTTGTTTGTTGGGAAGTTTTTGATTTCTTATTCAGTCTCTTTACTTAGTGTAATTGGTTTGTTCAGATTTTCTGTTTTTTTCATGATTCAGTTGTGGTAGGTTATATGTTCCTAGGAATTTATTCATTTCTTTTAGGTTGTCTAATATGTTGGCATATAATTGTTCATGTATCTATTATTGAAAAAATTTTTTCTGTGTTTGTGGGAGAAGAGCAACCACATTTCTAGTGCACATGGTTAAGCCCTTGCTTCAGGAAGATGTTATCTTGACTTTGCAACTAGAAAGCCCAAGTTAACATCTTGTTCCTACGGACACTTGTTAGCTTTGTTACCTTAAATAAGACCTCTCCATGTCTCTGTTTCCTTAATTGTAAAAAAAGGCATGTTACGTGCTTTTCAGAAGGGTTGTTGTAAGGCTCATACAGTCATGTATACATAAGAACTTTTTAAGCAGAACATATAAATTTGAGTATTGTATTTAGGTTAGACCTATCTCAGTGTTTTTTTTTTTTTTTTAATTTAAGACAGATAGTCATGACTCAATTTTACTTAAAGTAATTTTGTCTGAGTAGTCTATGTTTGTCAATTTGAACTTGACCTTCAGTGTTTTCTATTGTTGACCCTCCTGTTGTATCCTCTTTTCCCATACCATTTGTAGCCATGCTTGTCTGTAGTTGTCAATAGAGACTGTGCTGTTCCTTACATTGTATCTTAGAAATGTATAATTTCCAGGGCATTAACTTTTTTTCTGACTCTTATAATCACAGACTAAAAATGAGGTTTGCTTAGTGGGGAGGGTTTATTTATAGCAGCAGCCTGAAGACCTGCAGAGGGCTTTGGGATGAACAGTCAATGAAGACTGAATTGATGAGTGGCTGCTGGAATTATGAGACTGGCCTTGTACTTCAGAGTAAAATTTTAGAAAGTAGCAGCTGTTCCTAAGAACCACCTTAGCTACCTTTTTAACCCAGTTGCCCCCCTCCCCCCCCCAAACAGGACAGCTTTTAATTTCTGTGCCTTTATTTGGTCATTCATTTATATGGCATTTATTTACTGAATGTTGCTTTTGTGTCTGTAAAGCACTGATAGGTGTTGAAGTAGACATAGGATGAGAAGACACTCTGTGTAGACTTGGAGCTTCTCCTCTACTTGAGATCTGTACTACTATATGTCAATGAAATAGTAACTAAAATTCAGAGCTTCGTCTTGTTAAATAGCATGATGGATATTACAGATAGTAAACAATTGGATATTAAAGATGAGGAAGTCCATCATGGTGTTACAGATAAGATAGGCTTTGAGAATGACTTGAAAAAGACTCTGAAGAGTGGCAGTGGTTCAGATAGGGAGAAGCAAGGAGGAGAGAACAGGCATTCCAGGCAGAGGGAACAAGATGATAAAAGATGTGAGTAGGATATTAGTGTAATTTATTTAGGGTACAGTGAAAAGCTTTGTCCCAAGATTTTTAACCCTGTTTGATTTAATCATCACATTAATCCTCCAAGTGTGGTGGGACTATTCATTTCACAAATGAAGTAAGTTCCTTAAGGCATTAAAACTATTATTAGCATTTCTGTTTGCAAGTTAAGAAAGTCACAGGATTTTATCCTGTATATATCTGGGTGCAGATGAAGTCTCCCCTCCTCTGGATGTAGCTAAGGAGAGAGTTGGATAGAGCCATGGAGCTTAGGTATTATGATGTATGATTTTTGTTTTCCAAAATTCTAGAAATATTTCTTAGTAGGTGTTAGTTAAGTCTGGGTAACTGAAGCTTTATTCTAACATTTCACTGTTGTTTTACAACTTGCTGAAATTTTATTGAACTATTAGTAGTAGGGATAGAAAATTTGTTGCTTGTGTTCTGCTCCTCTGTACCCCTTTTCGCCACCAGTGTCACTGGTGGAAATGGAATAATTGGTCCATGGCACTCTTCCTGTTGAATCTAGATTGGACCTCATTTTTTTTTTTTAAATCATTCTCACCCGAGGACATTTTTTTATTTTTTGTTCAGGTAGAGTGGGAGGGAGAGAGAGGAACAGAGAGAGAGAGAAACATCGATGCGAAAGGGACACATCGAGTAGCTGCCACCCGCACAACCAACCAGGGCCGGGGACAAACTGCAACCGATGTACGTGCCCTTAGCGGGAACCGAACCCGGGTCTCTCCGGACCGCAGGCCGATGCTCTAACCACTGAGCCAAACCGGCCAGGGCTGGACCTCATTTTTAAAAAAAATCACTCAAGGTGTGACTAGCATAAGAAAATTCTGTGTGATTTTATTTTATTTTATTTATTCTTTTTAAAATTATTTTATTTTATTTTTGTTACAGATGTTTCTCCTTTTTCCGCCCCATCTCCCCCACCCCATCCCCGGCTTTGTTGTCCATGTCCATTGGTTGTGTGTACATGCATATAAGTTCTGTGGTTTATCTCTTTTCTCCCCCACCATCCCCTCTTCTGAGGGTTGTCAGTCTGTACCCTACTTCCACGTCTCTGGGTCTACCCTATTCTTCAGGCTGTTATGTTCATTATATTCCACAAATAAATGAGATCATGGGGTATTTGTCTTTTTCTGGTTGGCTTGTTTCGCTTAGGATAATACTTTCCAGGTCCCTCCATGTCATCTCAAAGGTTAAGAGATTTTTCTTTCTTACAGCTGGATAGTACTCCATTGTGTATATGTACCACAGCTTTTTTATCCATTCGTCTACTGATGGACACTTGGCTGTTTCCAGATCTTAGCTACTGTAAATAGTGCTGCTACGAACATGGGGGTACATATATTCTTTCTGATTGGTATTTCAGGCTACTTAGGGTATATTCTTAGAAGTGGGATCACTGGGTCAAACGGCAATTCAATTTTTAATTTTTTGAGGTAACACTATATTGTTTTCCATAGTGGCTGCACCAGTCTGCATTCCCACCAGCAGTGTACTAGAGTCCTCTTTTCTCCACACCCTTGCCCAACACTTGTTTGATGATTTGTTGATGGCGGTCATTCTCACAGGTGTGAGGTGATACCTCATTGTTGTTTTAATTTGCATCTCTCTGATGATTAGTGATGTTGAGCATTTCTTTATATTTCTCTTAGCCATTTGTATGTCCTGTTTGGAGAGGTGTCTCTTCAGCTCCTCTGCCCATGTTTTAATTGGGTTCTTTGTCTTCCTTTTGTTGAGTTGTATGAGTACCTTGTATATTTTGGATATTAACCCCTTATCTGATGTATCATTGGTAATGATGCTCTCCCATACAGTGGGTTACCTTTCCATTTTGATGGTTGTTTCTTTTGCTGTGCAGAAGCTTTTGAATTTGATGTAGTCCCATGTGCTCATTTCTTCCTTGGTTTCTGTTGCCTTAGGTGATGTATCCGTGAAAATTCTGCTGCGTATGATGTTCGAAATTTTGTTGCCTACATTTTCTTCTAGGATTTTTATGGATTCACGGGTCACATTTAAGTCTTTTATCCGTTTTGAGTTTATTTTTGTGTATGGTGTAAGTTGTTGGTCTAGTTTCATTTTTTGCATGTAGGTGTTCAATTTTCCCAACATCATTTATTAAAGAGGCTGTCTTTACTCCACTGTATGCTCTTGCCTTCTTTGTCAAATATTAATTGAGCATAATGTCTTGGGTCTATTTCTGGGTTCTCTGTTCTGTTCCACTGGTCTATATGCCTGTTCTTGTGCCAGTACCAGGCTGTTTTGATAACAGTCGTTTTGTAGTATAACCTGATATCTGGTATTGTGATCCCACGTACTTTGTCCTTCCTTTTAAAGATTGCTTTGGCTATCTTTTTTTTTTATTTTTTATCTTTTATTTATTTATTTATTCTCACCCGAGGACATTTTTTCATTTTTTGTTCAGATAGAGTGGGAGGGAGAGAGAGAGGAAGATAGAGAGAGAAACATCGACGTGAAAGGACACATCGAGTGGCTGCCACCCACATGACCCAACCAAGGCTGGGGACAAACTGCAACTGAGGTACATGCCCTTAGCGGGAACTGAACTTGGGTCTCTCTGGACCATAGGCCGATGCTCTAACTGCTGAGCCAAACCGGCCAGGGCTGAACAGCCTTTTTAAAAATTGAGATATTATTGACTAACATTGTAGCAGTTTTAGGTGCACCACATAATAATTTGATAAACATATATATTGTGAAATGATTATCACAGTAAGTGTATCATTAATCACCACATACAGTTACAAAATTTTGTTTCTTGTGATGAGAACTTTTTTTTTTTAAATCCTGACCGGAGGATATTTTTTCCCATTTATCTTCAGATAGAGTGGGAAGGAGGGAGAGAGGACACATCAACTGGCTGCCTCCCCACATGACCCTGACCAGGGCCAGGGACGAACCGCAATTGAGTTATGTGCCCTTGACTGTAATTGAACCCACGACTCTTTGGCCCCAGGGCCGACACTCTAACCGCTAAGCCAAACTGGCCAGGGCTTGTGATGAGAACTTTTAAGATCTCTCTTAGCAACTTTCCAATATACAATACAGTATTGTTAACCAATACTCAGCATGCTCTATGTTAAAGACACGGTACCTTTCTTAAATAGGAAGTTTGTATCTTTTGGTTACCTTCATCCATTTCACCGTGCCCCCTAGTCTGTTCTCTGTAACTATGAGTTCATTTTTTTTTTTTTTTTCCTTTATTGATATGAAAGAGAGAGAGGAAGGGAGAGGGGGAGAGAGAGAGAGAGAGAAACATCAGTGAGAGAGAACATCAATTGGCCGCCTCCTGCATGTCTTCCACTGGGGATTTGGCCCACTACCTGGGCATGTGCCCTGACCAGGAATCAAACTGGCGACCTTTTGATGCATGGGTTAACACTAAACCACTGAGAGTTCACAGGCCTGGAGAGTTGTTTTTTTGTTTTGTTTGTTTTTTAAGTGAGGCATGCAGTATTTGTTTCTCTGACTTATTTCACTTAGCATAGCGCCCTCAAGGTCCATCCATGTTGTTTACAAATGATAGGAGTTCCTTCTTTCTCTCTGCTGAATATATTTCATTTTATACAGATAACACATATTTTGTATTCATTCATCTACCAATAGACACTTAAGTGGTTTCTATGTCTTGGCCATAGTAAATAATGCTGCAGTGAATGTGGGGGTGCAGATTTCATTTAGAGATAGTGATTTTGTTTTCTTTGGATAAATACCCAGAATGGAATTGTTGGATCATACCATAGTTCTATTTTTAATTTTTTGAAGAACCTCTATATTGTTTTCCACAGCAGCTGCACCAATTTGCATTCCTACCAACAGTGCCAAGGGTTGAAGAGCCTTTTTTGTATGAAGACCAATTCAAGAAAATTATAAAATAAGACTTAACATTTTTACATATATGTAATTTTTTTTCTGTTGAAGTTATGCTTATTGAACACATAAAACAATATCTGTAATTGCCGTCAAGCATTTTCTTAGCTTTTTTAAACTGAAGAATGTCCCTTTTTGCTGAAAATTTAGAAGCTAAATATTTCACATGCATTGTAATATCTGTAATGCGGTTTCTTTAAATAAATTTTGTGTGAAATGGGACTATATGGGTGGGGATGTGGTTTGAATATTTTGAATAGAAAAACTAAATTGGCCTCAGAATTCAGCTGCAGATGAGGGATACAAAAGTACAATTTTTTTTAGAGCTTCATAGGTAATTAGGAAGCTGGGGGGAAGGGGTGCTGCTATTGGGAATGGAGAGCTGGATTGAATAGGATTGTGTCACAGAAAATATGGTCCATAGGTAGGTGTGGGGGTAGAATGGTGAGTACACAAATATTTTTGCTCAACCTTTGGAACTGGTGGGATTTTTCACCCTTTAGTGTTCTGGATAAAGCATTACTTGATTTCTGGTCTGTGTGCCTCAATGCCATATTTCGTTTCAAATTCTGCCTGTTGTTAAAGTTGCAGCTCCTAACTTGAACCTTTAGAGAGCAACATGTCTACCAGCCCCACACTGATGATTATAATGGTTGGAGAATTGTTTAGGGAGAGGAGATCTTTAAAAAAACTGTTAGGAAGTGATTGGTTGAGATTATCACTCTGAATATTTTAAATTTCTTCCTGAAATTAGATTTGAGGGTGATTTTGTGAAGAGTTGGTATATAGTTTAACATTGTTACATGATGTGGTACATTGTTACATGATGTGGTACTTGAAAGAATTCTGAATTACCTTGATAACTTGACCTTTTTTTTAGACGATTAACCAGAAAATAATTAAATATAAAAAGAGCTGCTTAATTTTAAAGACATATCCAAACATTTCTGAATTCTTCTTGGAATTAAAGAGAAGTTTGACGTTATAAACTGGTTTATCCATAGTGTTGATAAAGCTATTTTGTTGACTACTTAATTAAAAATTTAGATTATTCAGTGGTTTTCATAGGACACTCTCATAGATTGTTTAAAACAGACATTTTGAGTTCTTAAAGTATCTATGATACTGATGTCCTCTGCTTGGTAGTGTATTTTTTCATTGGCCTTTGAATTTTCTGTGTCGCTTGAAGAAAAGAGGTTCTTATTTTTACTTCAGTCACTGTAAATGTCAGTGAGAGATACTTCTGTGGTCACTGACTTTCAACAGTAGTAAGGTCAGGTAAGAAATTTACCGAGCCTTTTAGGAACTTGTGTATAAAGGGCACTGTGTTATTATGAAACATATGGGCTCTTTATAGGGACCTGGGATGTTCACACAGAAAACAACTCCATTTGTGGAGAAGGCTTATTTTATCTTAATTGTTTAATGTTTTGTCCTAGAGACATAATGACTCATAGTCAAATGTTTACCTTTAGGGAACACAGAAAGACCCAAAAGAGGACACATAGAAATAATTGGTGTATAGGCAGTTGGGTGGCAAAGTTAAAGAAAAATCTTTCCTTTTTTTTTTTTTTTGTAGTTCAGTTAATAGATTATTTGAAGAGACTTGGATTTTCTTGTGCGCTTTGAAGTGAACTGCATGTTGTGTAGTAAAGAAGCAAATCCAATCTAATTGTGGTACTTGCTGGCTGTGGGTATATCACAGATGGAAAGATGTTAAGATGGCATTTATACTTTCCTGCATGAAAAATTCATATGAATCAGAAACAGAAACTCAGAAGAGGCCATGTCATCTGGTTTCTCTGATAAGGAGCTGTGGTCCTAAGTTTCCAGCTGACAGCTACTCAATTAAGGCATTGACAGCAGATTAGAGATACAAATTTAAAAAATACCTTGAATTACCTGTTTACTGCATTTTAGACCTATTAAGGAACAGATTACAGATCATTGGTTGTATCCTTTTCTCTGTCTGGCACAGCCATTTTGAAGAAAGGGGATTTGAAGTTGTTCTTAATGTGGGTTTTTTGGTTTGTTTGCAATTCTTTTGGTTAATCTTCACTCGAGGATATTTTTCCGTTAATTCTTAGAGTGGAAGAGAGGGAGGGAGGGAGAGATGGGGGGGAGGAGAGAAACATCAATGTGAGAGACACACATCAATTGGTTGCCTCCTGCATGACCCCTACTGGGGCAGGGAATTGAACCTGTAACCCAGGTACATGCCCTCAGGAATCAAACCTGTGACCCTTTTGTCCAGGGCTGATGCTCTTACTACTTAGCCAGATAGGCCAGGACTTAATGTGGGCTTTAAAATTTTTCATTCTACATTAGTGTTACTTGTCCTATTGTATTTTATCAACTATTGAAATATAATAGCCATTTGAATATCTTAATATTTGCTATAATCACCTTAAATGAGTGTCATGGCTGGAAAATTTTAAGAATTGCCACACTGGGGACCAATACTCAGACCTTCAACAAGGATACCAAAGTATGGTTTGTGGGAGGGACTAATTGTCTACTGTGACATGAACCTGAAGAATAGGAAACAGCATACTCTAGTGGAAAAGGGCTTTAGGTCAAAGATTGAATTCTAGTACTAGCTTTCTTCCTTGGGTATATGATTTAAAATTTCTGACCCAGAGTTGTAATTATACCAAATGGGACAATCATAGCTCCCTACCCCCCCACCCCCTTTCATTCATTCATTCACATATCCTCACTTGAGGACATTTTTCCATTTTTGTTCAGATAGAGTGGGAACGAGAGACAGGAGGAGAGAGAGAGAGAAACATCGACGTGAAAGGGACACATCGAGTGGTTGCCTCCCACATGACCCCAACCAGGACTGGGGTCAAATCAACCAAGGTACATACCCTTGACTGGAATCAAACCCGCGACTCATTGGTCTGAGGGCCGACCCTCTAACCGCTGGGCCAAACCTGCCAGGGTCCCCCACCCCCTTTTATTTATTTATGTATGTATGTATGTATGTATGTATGTATGTATGTATGTATTTATTTATGTATTTATTTATTTATCATCCTCACCCGAGGACATTTTTTCATTTTTTATTCTGATAGAGTGGGAGGAAGAGAGAGGAAGAGAGAGAGAGAAACATTAATGTGAAAGGGACACATTGAGTGGCTGCCTTCCGCACGACCAACCAGGGCCGGGGACAAACTGCAACCGAGGTACATGCCCTTAGTGGGAACCGAACCCGGGTCTCTCTGGACCGTAGGCCAACGCTCTAACCTCTGAGCCAAACCGGCCAGGACTCTCCCCCACCCCCTTTTAAAACAAGATTGTTGTAAGAACCAGTGAGAAATAAATGCACACATATAAATGTTGACTATTGTTACTGAGATTCCTGCTACTTAGAAGTTAAGTATGATGTAGGTTTTTCTTAGATGCCTTTATTTGATTGAAGAAATTTCTTCTTTTTTTTTTTATCCTCACCTGAGGACTTTTTTTTTTTTCATTTATCTTTAGATGGAGCTATAGGGAGAGAGGGAGGAAGAGAGAGAGAGAGAGAGAGAGAAACATCGATGTGAGAGAGCGAAATGGATTGGTTGCCACCCACATGACCCCAACCAGGGCTGGGTACGTACTGCAACTGAGGTACGTGGTAACCAAACTCGGGACTCTCTGGTCTGCAGGCTGACCCTCTAACCGCTGAGTAAAACTGGCCAGGGCTGCTTTTTTTTCTTCTCAATATTTTTATTGATTTTTTTTTTTTTTTAGAAAGAGGAAGGGAAAGAGAGAGAGAGAAACATCGATCGACTGCCTCCTGCATACCTCCTGCACTCCTCCTACTGGGAATTTGGCCCACATCCTGGACATGTGCCCTGACCAGGAATTGAACCAAGACCTCTCAGTCCATGGGATGATGCTTAGTCCACTGAGCCACTCCGGGTGGGCTCTTTTAATTCTTAATTTGCTTAGGTTTTTTTCTTTCACAATATGTATTGACTTTTGTCAAATGATTTTTTGAAATGATCATATGATTTTCCTTCTTTATTCTGTTATATGACCAAAGAATTTAGTTCCTGCTCTATAGGAGTGATAGTTAAATAGAGACAAACAAAGAAATAATGGTAGTATCTGTTATTACTGTTATTGTTGTTACAGAAGATGCAATGGGAATATATAGAGAGAAGTAGTGAAATCAACCTGACAAAGTCAGGAAGGCTTTCTGAGGAACTCAGCTGAAGTGCAGATTTGAAATGTGTGAGTAGAAGGAAGGTGTGGAGTGGCACATCTTAGGCAGAGGGCACGATCGTTGTTGTGGGAGTATGGGGTGCATATTGGACATGGCTGCTGTGCAAGTGCAGTGTTATGATAGGAGTCTTCCGTGCTATGTTAGGGTTTCTCTGTCATGTATGTGGGGAAAAAGAATGGGTATTCTGCGGTTGTTTAGTATGGTGCTTGTTGAATATAGTGTTCTATAAATGGCAGTTAGTTCAAGGTTATTGGTAGTGTTTTTGGCCTTTCTATATTGTTAGTGATTTTGCAGATCTAATTTTATCGATTGCTGAGAGAAGAGTATTAAAATCTCCAACTATGTGGATTTGTCTTTCATTAAAATTCTGAAAATTTTTTGCTTTATGTGTTTTGTAGCCTTAATATTAGGCTCATATACATTTATTGTCATTTTCCCTGATGAATTGACTTTTTACTATTATGAAATGTTCCTCTTTCTCTCTGGTAATAAAATCTACTTCCTCTGATATGAATATAGCCACCCCAGCCTTCTCATGTTTCTTACTCATTTGTTGGTATGTCATCCTGGATCCTTTTATTTTGCTTCTTTGTATTTAAAGTAGGTCTCGTTGATAGCATGCATTTGGGTCCTTGTTTTTAAAAAATAATTCTGACAGTATCTGCCTTTTAATTGGAGTCTGTTAACATTTAATGTAATTATTGATGGTTGTATTTAGGTCTGCTATTTCAGTATTTGTTTTATTTGTCCCAATTCTTTTGTTCCTTTCTTCATATTTTCTTGATTCTTTTGGGTTAATTGAGTATTTTTAGGATTCCATTTAAATTTTTGGCCTTTTTGTTTTACAGTATACTCTTCATTTTCTTTTAACAGTTCTTTTGACATAATTTACATACAATTCACCTATTTAAAGTATACAATGCATTGTTTTTTATTATATTCACGGAGTTGTACAACCATCACCACAATCTAATTTAGAACATTTTTGTCATCTGTAAGAGACATTACGTACTCAGTAATGGTCACTCTCCATTTCCTGCTATCCCCCTGCCCTCACTTAAGCAATGACTAATCTAATTTCTGTGTCTGTATATTTGCCTATTCTGGACATTTCATATAAAGGACCTTTAAAACAAATGACTTTTTACACCTGGCTGCTATCGCTTAACAAAATGTATTGAAGGTTCATCGATATTGTTACATATTTTAGTATTTATTCTTTTTTTTGTTGCAGAATAGTATTCCATTTTGTGGTTATGCTGTGTTTTGTTTATTATACATCAGTTAATTTTTGTAAATATTATTATAAGTAATGCTGCTATGAACATTTGTATACAAGTGTTTGTGTGGATGTAGGTTTTAATTTTTAAAAAAATTTGTTTCTTTATTTTAGAGAGAGAGGAAGGGAGAGGGAGAGAAATAGAAATAATGATGTGAGTACATTGATTGACTGCATGTGCCCTGATTGGGAATTGAACCAGCAGCCTCTTGGTGCGTGGGGTCAATGCCCAACCACTGAGCCACACTGGTCGGGCCATTTTTCTTTTTTTTCTTTTGGTATGTGCCCCTAGCGGGAACCGAACCCTGGACTCTCTGGTCCGCAGGCTGAGGCTCCAACCGGTGAGCCAAACTGACCAGGGCTTCTTTTTTTTTTTTTTATTGACTTGAGAGAGAGAGAGAAACAAACACTGATTGGTTGCCTTCTGTATGCGCCCTGACTGGGGATCAAACCTGCAATCCATGTATGTGCCCTGACTGGGAATCAAGCCAGCAACCCTTTGGTACACTGGACTACGCTCAACCATCTAGGCCTGTGTGGTCATGCCGTCATGCGTTATTTTTATGAAAAGTCAGCAGTAATTCACATTACTGTTTTCTTATATATTATTTGTCATTTTTCTTTGGCTGTTTTAAGAATTTTTTTTTTTTTAATTTGGTTGTTGGCAGTTTGACTATGATGTGCTTAGGTGCTTTCTTTATATTTGTGTTGCTTTTGGTTCACTGAGCTTCTAAAATCTGTAATTGTCTATCTTATACTCCATTTGTGAACATTTCTGCCACTACTTCTTCAGATATTTTTCTGCTTAATTTTCTCTAACTTCTTATTATAGGACTCTGATTATACTATTACACATACGTTTAGACCTTTGATACTGTACCACATATGACTGTTCAATTTTCTTGTTATTTTTTTCCCTCTCTGTTGTTCAGATTGGCTAATTGCTATTGATCTTTCTTCAAGTGTAATGATTCTTTTGCCTTCTTTATTCTGCATCCAATGACTGTTTTTATTTTGGATATTGTATTTTTTAATCTAGAATTTTTATTTGGTTCTTTTTTAGTAGTTTCTATTTATCTGCTGAGATTTCCTATTTGTTACGAGCAGTTGTCCTCTTTAATCCTTGAACATGGTTATAGTGTTGCTTTTAAGTCTCTGGTGTATCAAGACTGAGGAACCTACCTCAGGTTGAAGGAGATTAACTATACATGACAACTAAATGCAGTGTGGGATATCTTAAATTGGATGATGGGCCAAAAAAAGGGTATTAGTGGATTGATTGACAGAATTCACATAAGGTTTGTACATTAGTTAATAGTATTGTATCATTAATTAACTTCCTGGTTTTTATAGCTATATGAGAGTTATGTAAGATCTTTAACATTAGAAAAACCTTGGTGAAGGTCAAAACAACTCTTCTGTACTAATTATAACATCCAGGTTATGTTGTGTCAGTCTCTATTGATTTTCTTTACTCTTCTATGGTCCACATTTCCTTGTTTTTTTGAATGACTAATAATTTGGAATGGCACTTTGGACATTGTGAATGATTCATTATAGAGAATTTGGGTCTGTTGTATACTTCAGAGAATAGTTGATTCACATATTTTGTTTTAGTAGGGAGGACTCAAACTCTAAATCATTTCCCCCTGTGGTCAGCAGTTTAAAACTGTATTTTGTTTTTAGTCTAATCTGGAATGCTTGTAGTCTGTCCTTCACGTGCATATTTCAGGGATCAGCCAGATATTTGGGGCCACGTTTATATGTAGACTTTGGGACCTCTCCCTTTCTGGCGCTCTCCTTTCCTTGATTGTACCTTGTGGTGGGGGTTTGCGGGGGCGGGGTCACTCCGAACTCTGTCCTCTGGATCTTCATGCCAGTAAGAGTTTGGTTTCTATCTAAATTCTCTTATCTAACAGTGTTTAACTGGGCCTGCCTTCCAGCAAAAAGCCATTAAAAAAAGAAAGAGAACCTCCTCAGCGCTATTCCTTTTTTCCCCAGTCTGCTTTTGATGCTCTCCAGTGCCTTCTGGTGTTAACTTTTTATATTTTGTCCAGAGTTTATTGTTATCTTTGGGATAGTTGATCCTGTAAGAGCATGAAAAGTTCCACTTCCCAGTATTGTTAGGTAGCAGCTCCTGGAAGTGGAATTTAATTTTTTGGTTAACTATTTATTGAAGTATATATGATGCACACACACATAGACACAATATACCAGTCGTAACTCTGCAGCTCAGGATGCTGTCATAAATTGGACATGACTTAGGGAGAGAAATAGAACATTACCAGCATCTCAGACGCCCCTTTCATAACCCTTCCCAATCTCTACTCCCCACTGCTTCTCCCAAGTAGCTACTCTCCTATCTTCTAGTGTCGTAGATTAATTTTGCCTGTTATTGAGCTTTGTATAAATGATATTATATTTTCCTTTTTGTCTGGGTCTGTCTTTATGTTTGTGAGATTATTCCATGTTGTGTGTTTATTCTCATTGCTCAAATGTATTTCATTGTGTGCATTTATTATTATTCATTCATCTCTTCTATAAATGGGCATTTAAATTATTCTTATTTTGGGCCTGTTACAAAACAGTGCTGTTTGAACATTCTTTTATGTCTTTTGGAATACATGTGCATTTATTTCTGTTGCGTATGTATCAGGTAATTGAATTACTGGATCATAGCATGTGAAACTTCTGTTCAGCTGTAGTAGATGCTGCCACACACTTGACCAAAGCAGTGGTTAATTGTTTTTTTGAATGAACAAATGTTAGGAGGTTTTAGCTTTTAGGAAGTTGGAACCAAAGAGTTATTGCAAACACAATTTATTACTCTTTCCATGTGCTAACCTCTAGTGTTTGATTAATTGGTAGTTTGATAATAAAAGGCAAACACAGTGTTAATTCATAACACTTGTTTGCTTGCTCAGGCTTATTGGATTTTAGTGGGATCATTTATGTGGTTATGATTCTTGAATCTGTCATTGATAGTTATATAATGTATTTTATCTAGTTTAATCAGTCACATAAGTTCTGCTAACCTTGGTGGGCTTATTAGGTTCATGGTCCACGAATATGTTAGTTGTTTCTGTTAAAATTGTTACAACTTATTTATTAACTTATTTTATAATAAGTTTATAAATATTATTTTATAATAAGTTTATAAATACTTATTTTAGCCCTGGCCAGTTTGCTCAGTGGTTACAGCATTGGCCTGTGGTCCAGAGAGACCCGGCTTTGGTTTCTGCTAAGGGCACGTACCTCCGTTGCAGTTTGTCCCCACCCTGGTTGGATCATGTGGGTGGCAGCCACTCCATGTGTCCCTTTCACATAGATGTTTTTCCCTCTCTTTCTCCCTCCCGCTCTATCTGAACAAAAGATGGAAAAAAGGGTGTCCTCGGGTGAGGATTAAAAAAAAAATTTATTTTATAATTTTCATGCTTATTATATTGTAGTTTAATGAGGTATTTATATTTATTACTTGATCTGTGTACAGTAGCCTTGGAAAATGGGTGTAATGTAACTAGTTTTTTGAAGAAAAGCAGGTTACTGAAGAGCAACTGAAATAAAGATGGAAAATGGTAACAGATTGACCTTTTTGGTGTCTGTATACCAAATGGTGTGATGCTTTGTGACACAGTAGTTATTCTTAGACTGGGAAACTTTTCTGTAAAGATATAGACAGTGAATATTTTAGGTGATATAGTTTCTGTTGCAGCTACTCAACTCTGCCATTGTAGCGCAAAAGCAGTTACAAGATAATACAGAAATGAACAAGGGTGACTGTTTCAGTAAAACTTTACTAATTAACACTGAAATTTGAATTTATATAGTTTTCACATGTTACAAAATAACATTCTTTGATTTTTTTCCCCCCAAACTGCTTGAAGATGTAAAAACAATGTGTATTGGTCTGCTAGGGCTGTTGTAACAAACTGACTTGCTTAAATAACAGAAATGTATTGCTGCAGGCTATTCTGGAGGATAGAAGTCAGAAATCAAGGTCTTGTAAGGTTGGTTCCTCCATAGAGATTTAAGGGAAGGAAGGATCTGTTCCAACCTCTCTCCTTGACTTGTAGATAGATGGCTGTCTTCTCTTTGTGTCTCTTCACATGGTCTTCCTCCTGTATGCCTGTCTCCCTTTGTACAAATTTCCCAGTCATATTGCATTAGGGCCCACCCCGATGAGCTCACTTTAACTTGATTATCTGTGTAAAGACACTGTATCCAAATAAGGGAAATATTGGGGGTATAACTGCATCATATCTTTTGGGGGGAGCACAATTCAATCCATAATAATCATTTTTAGCTATGGTTCATGAAAAAACAGGTCATGAGTTGGACTTAACTATCTGGCTATACTTTGTCACACTTGGCTCCTCCGATTGGGGCAGAGATGATACCTGTGGGATTTATCAGCCCAAAAAACTTGTCCAGGCGCATCTTTGGGTGAGATGGCTAATCTTGTGGACTCTTCAGTTTCACTAGAGGAACAGTCATCACCTTTATCTTTGAATATGAGGGACAGCAGTTTATACTGATTTGAGTATAGGATTATGTTGTCTTAGATATATTTAGAATTCAGGTTCATATAACCATTTTTGTATCTTTAATTGTAGTATGAATAGACCCCTCCCCCACACCTGCAACTTGGTTGGAGATGTTGTGGGAGGTGGGTCAGAGTTATAATGTATTAGAAGATGGCTTAAAACAGTGATTTCAAATAGGTGCTCAATTTGTTCTGTGGAGGTGCTTTGAAGGCTTTCATAAATATTTGATAAGAATTTTATTTTAAAAATAGACTCAATTTTTTTTTTGTAATCCTCACCTGAGGATATTTTTCCATTTATTTTTAGATAGAGGGGGACGGGGAGACGGGGAGATAGAGGGGGAGAGAGAGAGAATGAATCATCATTGTGAGAGAGACACATCAATTGGCTGCTTCCCACAGGACCCTGACAAGGGCCAGGACAAACTGCAACCCAGGTACATGCCCTTGGCCCGAATCAAACCTGCGACTCTTTGGTCTGCAGGCTGACGATCTAACTGCTGAGCCAAACTGACTAGGGCAAAAAAATAAACTCAATTTTAATACATTGTCTACTACTAATGCATTAATTGTTACTGTTACATTAAGTCATTTTTGTGCAGATCTCAAAATGTAGGATTTTTCTCTTGTTTCTTCTTCTCTGTTTAATATGAACTGCTTCCCAAGGCTCTGAGGTGACCTGTTTAAAAGAAAAATTAGCTTGGTCGGTGTGGTTCAGTGGTTGAGCTTCGACCCATGCATCAAGATGTCGCCGGTTCGATTCCTGGTCAGGGCACATGCCCAGGTTGTGGGCCTGATCCCCAGTGGGGGGCATGCAGGAGGCGGCCAATCGACGTTTTCTCTCATCAATATTTCTATCTCTCTCTCTCCTTTCCTTTCTCTAAAAATCAATAAAGAAGAAAATAAAATAAAAATTAATGTTATTTTTAACAACTTAGGTGTGTGAATCAGGATTTTTGCCATCTATTGTATTCTTGTTTGTATAATATTTAATTTTTGTTTAGAATTCTTATCCATAACTCTTGATTTCAGTCTATGTTAATCTAGCCTATTTTTTTCATAACTGACTTTATAATATGTGAAGGTTTTACATTTGAACTTAAAATATGTATTTACCCTAAAACACTTTTTTCAGTTTTATATTCATATTCTTTGTAAGATTTCATTTGAAAGGAAACTTTTTATTACTTGTAAATTTAGAAAATTACTTGTTTAGCATATGTAACCTAATAAGAAAAGACGAGGTAGGAGATAAAGCAGATTGATTATTTAATTTATTTATTATTATTTATTTATTTTTAAAAATCCCTACCCGAGGATATTTTTCTGTTTATCTTCATATAGAGTGGGAAGGAGAGAGAGAGAGAGAAGAACATCGACGTGAGAGGGACACATCGAGTGGTTGCCTCCGGCACGACCCTGACCAAGGCCAGGGACTTGCAACCGAGGTATGTGCCCTTGACCAGAATTAAACCAGCGACTCATTGGTCCACAGGCTGACACTCTAACCACTGAGCCAAAACAGGCAGGACCAGATTGGTTATTTTAAATTGGGTTAATATACTGATGGGGAAGGCACAACAAAAATGGAATCAATTCGTTACTAGTTATCCAGTATTTGTCTTCATTTCCTTGATGACTTTTAGAATCCTATGAATGCTGATTTGTTTCTGCCTTCAACTTCAGTAGGTATACCATTCTTTCTTGATATAAACTGTTAAGTAGAATTACTAGTACCTCCTAAACAGGCAAAAAAACTTGCTTATGTGGTAGTGGTAAGAGAAGGCATCTCTGTGAGCATCACAGCAAAACAAGTAAGTCCTAGAAAGCTCTTTTTTTGTTAAGAGAGAGAGAGAGAGAGAGAGAGAGAGAGAGAGAGAAACCTCGATGTGAGAAACATCAACTGGCTGCCTTCTGTATGCTACCTACTGGGGATTGAGGGCATGTGCCCTGATGGGGAAATCAAACCCAGACCTCTCAGTCCATGGGACCATGCTCTGTCCACTGAGCCACACCAGCTGGGCTGGAAAGGTCTTAAAACAGATACTTCTTGACTGCACTGATAGGTATAGAAGAAAATACAGAAAAAGAACAGTTCTATGAACATCGTTGTATATTAAAGACTATATTTTTGGAATGTGTTTTCCTTGCAGCAGTTCCTTATATTTGCTCATGTAGTTGAAATGATCTGTGATTCTTTTGAGGAGATAATGAGATAGTTAATTTTACCTCTGGTCAGCCTTTCATATCAACTCCTGTAGGTTTGTAAGGAACAACAGTCAGTTATAGTGTATGTCTTATGCTATTTAAAGGCATTTTGGAGTGTGGTAGAAAGAGCACTGAGCCTCTTATGTACATGTTGATGTGAGGATATTACTGTGTAGACCTCTATCTTGTTTGCTTGGAGTGGGATGGTTATTGGATGATTTTCTTGCCTCTGAGATTGAAATGCACACAGATATAAACTAGCTTATTGAAATTAGTTATTTTAGAAGTTTAGTTAGTGTTATGAAATTCTTTTGCTTTGAAAGTCTGCTCCATTGTGGCAACTCTAGAAATGTATTAATTAATTCTGTGCCTGCTGCAGTCATTTCCTTGAGTGACACATGGATCCTGGGTTTTAATGGTTGTATATTTATGCAAGTACTTTATGCATGTGAATGGTGGGCTGGAGAGTTTTGTATAGGTGTTCAATAATATATTTTAAAGACATTCTTTTTTTTTAATCCTCAAGGACATTTTCCCATTTTTTGTTCAGATAGAGTGGGAGGGAGAGCGAGAGAGAAACATCGACGTGAAAGGGACACATCGAGTGGCTGCCACCCACACAACCCAACCAGGGCCGGTGACAAACTGCAACCGAGGTACATGCCCTTAGTGGGAACTGAACCCTGGTCTCTCTGGACCGCAGGCCAATGCTCTAACCGCTGAACCAAACCGGCCAGGGCTAAAGACATTCTTGGTAATGTGTTATCATTTCTCCATGGGAATATGTAAAGTGGTGATCTTTATTGTTTATCCTTAGCATGGACAAATCACACCACTTCTCATTGCTATTTTTCCCATCCTTGAAAGGAGAAAAATTCCTTAGTGTAGCATTCTCATTTATTACTCTGAAGATATTTAATATGAACCTCAGATGCATATTTTTTCTATTATATTCATATTGATTATTCCTTTGGTTCCTGGTTGTATAAATACTTTTTTGAAAGTGGGAGAAAAAAAAGAGAAAGGAAACAACTTTGAACTGTTAGGTTGGGAATTAGTGTAGTTTCTAAAAAAGGATTTGTACAATCTGGTTGGTCAGGTTTCTCAGAGTGACAAGGAAGAGACACAACAATCACAGAGATGGAATGAGAGGTAAAAGAGGAATTGGCTTCATTTACTGAATAGGTAGTACTCAATCCCTAATATTCCTGATGAAGTTCTTAAACAGCCAGGAGAGTGTCTCATTTTTGCTTCAGGACAGCTACACTGCTCCAGATACCTTCTTCACCATTGGAATTTATCCTACAGACAGGATTTGATTGGTTCGATTTTGCATTGTTGTGCCTGGAGTAAACATCCTTGTTGGTCCCAGTTGGAGTGAAGAACTTCACAAAGGGAAACCCCATCATGCCCAGCCTATGTGTGATTGATTAGAAGCCTGAGTAAACTTACTGTTCCTCATTCAAACCCCTGTGACCTAAAGGAATTACAGTGGAGAGTAGAATAGGATGGCAGAGAGAGAATAGGTTGGGAACACTTTGCTCAAAATTATCTTTGTGTGTGGTAGAAGACATCATAGGTCTTTGATCCAGCAAGAACAGGCTTTACTCTACCTCTGATTTTCATTCCAAATGCAGAAGTTTTTGTTTTTGTTTGTTTTTTTTTGGGGGGGGGGAGTAGGGGGAAGGGGATTGATTTTGCGTTTTGAAAGTTGAGAGGATTGTATGAAACCATCTTGATTATCTTTGATACCCTCATGGGTTTGTATACTTGAAGTAATTATTTAGTGTGGCTATGAAATAGAATTTTCCTGTGTGTAACTAACGAATAGATATATAGGTATTTCCATGTACCAGAACCCAACTAAGTGAATTAGCTGTATAATCAAATGTACTTAAATGTGTGGGTCTGAAACTTTATTTTCCTTGTATTTAGTGAGTATTTTAAAAGTATTATTCAAGTAACTGAATGAAATGGATGAATGAACATGCTTTTTATCTTAATACGCATGATAGTAAATTCATTATTAGCAGAAGATACTATCTTGCATGTTATACATATCCTTTAGAATGTGAGTTTGAGTATGAAAACTAAATAAGACCTGGAACCAAATGTATTTGGTATTTAAATATTTTGAAGTAAATATTATTTTCAGGTTAGCCCTTTAAAGATACTGGTTTGGAACTTTTTGAGGGGCTTAATGTAAGAGGCTATACATGGGACAGACCATTAGTGCTAGCTGCCTGGCTGTAGTTTAAGGATTAACAGCAAAATCTTTGCGTTTGATGTTTTGTATATTGACTTTAAAAAATCCACGAGCTTTTAAAGGTTGTGAGGTATGGGTCATTTTTGTTCAGATAAGAGTTAGGTCAATAAAGCATTTACTGGCATGAAATGTTTTTCTTTCCTCCTTTCTCACTATTAAGAGAAAGGTGAATGGATAAAACAGCCATTAAAGGATTTAATTTTTAAAAATGTAGCAACAAAAGCCACATACTCTGGCTGTCTATGTTACTTTAAGCTTCATATTTCAAAACTATATTCACAGTTTTAGAAACAAACTCTCCAATAGCTGGCTGGTTTTTCTTTTCTCTGTCCTATTGTGTCAGCAGGGATGCTGCAGCATTTTTTTTGATCTATAAACTACTTTGTTCTGGAACTGAAAAAGAAAAATGTTCTAACCTCTGCTAAAATTTTACCTGACAGTGAAGTCAGTCAGACACTGGAATAACTTGCTAAGGGAGTTCATTGAGAATCTTTCCCTAGAGGTGTTCTAGAGTTGACTCGAATGAGCCACTTGGAATTGAAAATCAAGCTGGAAAAATTCTCCAGGATTAAGGAATTAAAAGTCTGTATTGCATGTTTTGGAAAAACGTTGCCTAAAATCATTATTCAGTATTTAGTTTTTTAGGTATGTTTTGTGCTTAATGAACATATTTCATGAAGGCTATATTCAATAATAAAAGTATATATTTTAAAAAGCTATTTCTAGATTGTAAATTATTCTTCCATCATATATGTTTTGAAAAGTGTTTTAGATCCACTGCTGTTGTGCATCATAAGAGTCTGCAAGGGAAGGCTAGGATTATGATGACCTTTAAATTAAAGAACTGGTGGGTGGCTGGCCAGACGGTCACAGTCATTATTAATGTCCTCTAAAGTGATGCTAGAGATCTAGATTTAATTGCCTTTTTTATCTTTCTGCTTAGACCAGCAAAAGGTAGGATTGATGCTGGAGGGAGGCTGTTAGCTCTGGGGCAAAGCTAAATCTTTAATCCTTCCATGGGTTTCCTTTTTACTAATTAGAAAACAAAACAGTTGGACTGCTGGAACTTTACTGTTTCAGATCTCTTTAGCTAAAGGTACCTGCTATATAGGGTTTTGAACATAGCAATAGACCACTAAGGGGTTAAAAACAAGAATTTTAAGTCTTTGGAACCTTCAGAGAGATTTTTGTTCCTGGCTCCTTAGTATTTGAAAGAAAAGATTTAGGGTTGAAAGAACAAAGATGGCAGGGATTGAGGCAAGGGTGGAGTTGAAGACTTTGTATTTAGAACTTCAACAAACATAGTTTAAAAAATTATTCTTCTGGATGCTAGTATATAGTTAAAAGGTACAATAAGTTAAATAAGACCCTTGTATAATCACATAAAGACTATAGGTCATGATGGTGCAGGGCTTAGCAAGTGGTATATGTCAGGAGAGTTTTGTTCTTTTCCTAATAACCAATTTAATTTCACTGGTGTTGCAGCAGAATGTGCCCAATGTTGAATTTTCCAGGTTCTGTAAATCATGGTTATTGTAAATATAACTGTGGCTTTAGGGTGCTTTTAAGTGACAGACCAGTTGTGTGTAGGGTGGAGTTTTACTGTAGGTCCATTGTTAACAAAGGTATTACTCTTTGTGTCTGACACTAAAGCAATCCAACCAACCACTTCAGAAATAGAAAGAACCAGTGCTGAATTCGGTAAAAATGTTAAAACTGTTCTAACAGTTTCTTGTTTCCCTTCTTACCGGTATGAAGTGGCCAGGTTAAGCACTTAACCTTATGCTCTTCAGATTCTGTTTTTGGATTGCAGTGTTCAAATCAGAAGCATGGTATAGCCCTCTTATTCTTTTCCCTCTCCCTTTACCTAAGGATGGGGGGAAGTGGGGGTGGCTATTTGTTAATGTTACTGCTTTTAGGCCTAGGGTTCCTTGCTTGAAAGAAGGGTCGCATTGGAAGGTATCTTTTCCAGTTTAGGGGTTAGTCCCAGCTGCTACACTTTCTCCGGTGAAGGAAAGCAGAGATGAGTATGATTGCTGTATAATCCAGAGACACCAACCTCACTGCTCTACATCTCCCACCCCTCACAGCCCCAAACCACTCTCATCATTTGTTTAGCATGGCCAGTTTTTTTTAATCCCCCTTTTTGACATTAGAGAAGAAGGCCAGTACTAGATTAGTTCAGTTCCTTGGGTGGGCTGTATATAAAGATTAAGAACACAGAGTACATAGTTGACTAGATCTTGTGATATTTCTTGTCAGAAATCCTCTGTGCCTCTTTATATTTGTTCATTGTGGGACTTTGGATTTTTTTTTTTCATAAACATTCACTCTTGCTCAGGACATTCCAGTTGCTGAATGTTTCACTAGCACTATCTAGTATATGATTATATTTAAGACATCTAACAGTTCTAGTTAAGAACTTGGTAATGTGAATCACAATAGTATAAGTAGCGGGCAAGGCACATCTGGAGGGTGACTGCATCCTAGATTCATTGTATCTCATTGTACCAGCAGCGTTATTTGTCACGGTGAAGAGAATTAACATTGGGTTTTTCTGTTCGTCCTAATTTCTCTCTCTTTTTGCTGCTGATAGTATAGAAAATACTTAGATTACTGATGTATGCTGATGTTTTTAAATAGCTAAACCTTTAGAAATCTACTTCATATCTAAATGGTATATCCCTTTTACTGTCTAATTGCCCTTCTTTCACCCACTAAAGTAGTTCATGATGTTCTGGAGATTTTTTCAGGTTTGGGAACTTTTATCTAGGGCTTCTAAAGGTTACAGTCATCCTTCGTGGAGAAAATCTGGATGACCAAAAGCTAGAAAGATGTCTAGAGTTCTGGCATATGTGTAGCTCTTGTAATAGAGAGTAATTTTGAATTTGATCACATAAAAGTGGGAGGTTGTTTGATATGGGACCAACCAGGGCTTTACAAGTGGTTGAAAATGAAGTATGTCTTGATTTACAAAAGTGAGAATTGCATTGGGTAAGGTTGCATGTCCTTTGAGAGATTGCTAGACTGTAGTTCGTTCCATTGTGGCCTCAGGCTATAGAGAAGGATGCCTGTGTAGTCTCTTCGTTTCTACCATTTATCTACCACTGTAAACATTAAGTGGAAAGGCAAGATTATCAACAAGTAAATTAGATTGTTGAGTCATTCAAGTATACAGTGATGTCACTCTGAATACTTTTCTGGGAGGTGAGAATGAAGAAAAGAAATGAACAATGGGTTCTTCAAGCTGTTGTTGCATATAGAACATTTATCACGGTTCTGGTCACTTCAGCTATTGCTAGATAGTAGTAGTTTCCAAATCCACACATGAATTTTGGGGATGGAATTCTGACTGCATCTTTATTTTCCCTCTACCTTCAAATTCCATTTCTGGGACTCAAGTAAATCTATGTTTTTAACAAGCTATCTATAACAAACATCCATGTGGATGTTTTCTAGATGCTCTGAGCTTCATTAATTACTCCAGCAGCGTCATCATTGCTCAAAATGTCGTAGGGGTCCTTTACCTAGGTGGGTCTTCAGGTACTGAAGAACATTTCTCTGACTGCTCTTTATGGTGGCCAATCATTTTTTGGAACTTGGATATGTCCTTGGAGGGGGAGGGGAAATGACTAACAAATTTTTTAGAGATAAGATTGGGAAAAAAATGGCTGATGATAAAGTTGAAGAATGCTGAAGGTCTCTTAATTGAGGTGACTATAGAACAGTGAAAGGAGCCAGTGTTGTGTCGAGAACTTTAAAGTCATAGGACTAGCCTGACTTGATTTTCTTATCTCTCTGTTTTTTAATCTTCACCCGAGGATACTTTTGCATTTATCTTTAGATAGAGTGGGAAGGAGAGAGGGAGGAAGAGAGTGAGAGAAATATTAATGTGAGAGAGACACATTGAGTGGCTGCCACCCACACGACCCCATCTGGGGCTGGGGACAAACTGCAACTGAGGTACATGCCCTTAGCAGGAACTGAACCCAGGACTCTCTGGTCCGCAGGCCAACGCTCTAACTGCTGAGCCAAACCTGCTAGGGCTCATTTCTTAAACTGAGAACATATGCCCACCCTGTATGATTGTTATGAGGGATAAGTAGAGTCTCAGTGCCTGGTTTGTAGTTGGCTTCACATGTGATAGATAATTCCCTCTTATTGTTTATAAATGTAGATCTGAAAATAATTTTGAAAAAGAATTCTAACATTGTTTTTAAGTAATGGCCTCAGTGTCCAGATAGACAGCTTGTTTCTTGAGAGTACTTATTTAAAAAACCGCACTTAATTGGGCAAATGGTTTACTTATTTTTTTAAAGGAAAAGAAAAAACGTCTGTATAATTCTGAGTAGAAGCAACTGAACAAATGTTTTGTTTTTTTTTTGTTTTGTTTTTGTTTTTGTTTTGTTTTGTTTTTATCCTCACCCGAGGACATTTTTCCATTTTTTGTTCAGGTAGAGTGGGAGGGAGAGAGAGGAACAGAGAGAGAGAGAGAAACATCGATGTGAAAGGAACACATCGAGTGGCTGCCACCCGCACAACCGACCAGGGCCGGGGACAAACTGCAACCAAGGTACGCGCCCTTAGTGGGAACCGAACCCGGGTCTCTCAGGACCGCAGGCCGACGCTCTAACCGCTGAGCCAAACCGGCCAGGGCCAAATGTTTTGTTTTTCATTTTATTGAAAACTAATTTTTTTTAAGAGCAATTTCAGGTTCATTGAAAAATGAGAGGAAGGTACAGAGATTTCCCAAATACACTCTGCTCCAACACATGCGTAACCTCTCCTATTATCAACATCATACAGCAAAATGGTACATTTGTTACAGTTGATGAGCCTGCATTGATACATGATAATCACCCAAAGTCCATAGTTACCTTAGCGTACACTCTTGGTGTTGTACATTCTTTGGGCTTGGACAATTATAACAATGTCTATCCATCATTATAATATCATACAGAGTATTTTCATTGTTCTAAAAATACTCTGTGTTCTCTGCCTATCCATCTTTTCCCCCCATCCCAACCCCTGGCAACCACTGATTTTTTTTTGCTTCCATAATTTTGCCATTTCCAGAATGTCACATAGTTGGAATCATATAGTATGTAGCATTTTCAAATTGGCTTCTTGAGTTTAATAATGTGCATCTAAGGTTACTGCATGTCTTTTCATGGCTTTATAATTCATTTCATTTTAGCACTGAACAGTATTCAGTTATCTAGATGTTGAAAAAATGTTTTCAGTCCAAAGAATATGCTGAAATTCAGCATTGAGTACTACAACCAAACTGGGAAACCAATGCTAGGTTTTAATTGAGGAGTAATGTGATATTAGTTCACTTAAGCATCTCTGAGCCTTACAGCTTCATTGTGTGGAGAATGAGATGTTTAGATTTGATCTGTTAAAAAAGAAATCTAGTTGGTTTGAAAGGTTGAATCTTAAAACAGTACAGATTATTTGGGCAGGACTAGTAATTTCTAGTTGGAAGATATCTCCCATTGTCATAGTATGGAAAGGAGGACCTTCGATTCCACATTGATCTCTTCAGAACACTTGCTCAGTAAAGCCATTACCATAAAAAGTTAAGAAGATGGCTTAATACATGTGCATATGAATATCTACGAATATGCTACAGGTAAGAATTCCATTTTATGGATGTTATTATTGCCCTAGACATTGTGGGTCAGTGGTTAGAGTGTCAACCTTCAAACCAAAGAATCGCAGGTTTAATTCTTGGTCACGAGCACGTACTTGGGTTGCAGGTTTGTTTGTTTTTTTTTTTTTTATCCTCACCCGAGGACATTTTTTTCCATTTTTTGCACAGAGTGGGAAGGAGAGAGAGGAAGAGAGAGAGAGAGAGAAACATCGACGTGAAAGGGACACATCGAGTGGCTGCCGCCCGCACGACCAACCAGGGCCGGGGACAAACTGCAACCGAGGTACATGCCCTTAGCGGGAACCGAACCTGGGTCTCTCCGGACCGTAGGCCGATGCTCTAACCGCTGAGCCAAACCGGCCAGGGCGGTTGCAGGTTTTGATCCCTGACCCTGGTGGTGGTGCTGTGGTGTGTGTGGGAGGCAGCCAATCAATGTGTCTTCTCATATCTCTCCCCCTTCCCCCTGCCCCTCTCTTTCCCTACCCCTCCCACCCTCCCTTCCACTGTCTCTGAGAAATCAGTGGAAAAAATATCTTTGGTGAAGATTAACCCTACCCCCCTCAAAAGAAGCTGTTGGTTGTATGTACATCATGCTTCTATTCCTTAATATGGCAATTTTATTAATGAAAATTATAAAGCATAAAGAGTGTATAATGAAGTTGGGAGTGTGATTTTGTAGTGAAACAATCCCCTTTTACGTTTATTTTTTGGTAACCCTCACCCGAGGATATTTTTCCATTGACTTTTAGAGAGAAAGGGAAGGAGGGAGGGAGTGAATGGAGGGCGGGGGGAGGGAGAGAGAGAGAGAGAGAGAGACATAATTGGCTGCCTGCAGCATGACCCCGACAGGGCCCTTTATCGAATCTGCAACCCAGGTACGCACCCTTGACTGGAATCGATCCTAGAACCCTTTGGTCTGTGGGCTGATTCTCTAACCCCTGACCCAAACCGTCCAGGGCTACTTTTCTTTTAAATATAATTCTAGTTATAAATTTTGTTCTTGGATTTGAAAGCGGTGAAATTGCACAGTAATGGAAGTAATTCTTTTGTAAAAGTATATCAGAGCGACTTCTCAGTTTAAAAGAAATGCATTTATTCTTGGCACGTGTAAGAATTTGTGTTAAATATGTAATCCTCTTGACTTTCTTTTTTTAAAAAAAATCATTTGTGCAGTTGTCCCTTAGTGTCCATGAGGGATTCCTCAGATGCTCAAGTCCTGTATATAAAATGGTGTAGTATTTGCATATAATTTATGCACATCATCTCTATACTACTTATAATAGCTAATACAATATGTTTAGTATAGATGCAACCATCATAGGCCTAACTATGTAGTATATGTCAGCAACCACGTAACATTTTTTCCCCCAAAATACTTTTGACCCATGGTTGGTTGAATACACAGATATGGAACTCACTGATAAGGAGGGCCAACTCTACTTTGTACCAACTAAAGCATTTGTTTTATGTCAGGGTTACTAGAAGAAATATTTATCTTTGCCCTTTCTGGCGTGGCTCTGTGGTTAGAGCTTGGGCCCATGCACGAGTCTTGGGTTTGACTTCCAGTCAAGGGGATGTACCTGGGTTGCAAGTTAGATCCCTGGCCTGTTCTGGGTGCCTTCAAGAGGCAACCAGTTAATGTGTGTTGTGTTGTGTTGTATTCTCTTCCCCCTCCCCCCCCCTCCCTTCTACTCTCTCTAAAAATAAACGGAGTAAATATCCTTGGGTGTGGGTTAACCAAAATAAAAAAGAAATATATACTGTATATTATGAGAAAAGTCATAACCAAGTTGGAACCTCTGGTAGTTGGGAATGAATGTGTGATATGAAAAGAAAAAAAAAAACATACCGTGAATTGTATTTCCCGATGGAAGAATCTTGTCTGGCATATTTCAAGTCCAAGATAATTTGAATATAAAATCATATTTTAGTTTTGTTTCTATTTAAATTGAAGAATTTTATTTGGTGTCTCATGCAGCTTCCATAAATATACTATATGCCTTTTTTGCCCCCAAAATGTGGTTGCCTCATTGAATAATTAGGCGTATAATCAATGAGAGTTAATCTAATTAGGCTGTTAAGATGTTTGTTAACTACACCCATAACTTTGGGACAAGTTCTTTTAGTTGCTGATTATAGATGTGAATTATTCTTTAAAAAATTATTTATAGCCATGGCAGTTTGACTCAGCAGTTGGAGCGTCAACCTGCAGACTGATGGATTGCTGGTTTGATTCCAGGTCAGGGTCACATACCTGGGTTGCAAGTTCGATCCCCAGCCCTGGTCAGGATTGTGTGGGAGGTAACCTATGAATGTTCTCTCTGCCTCTCCCTGCCTCTCCCTCCTTCCCCTCCTCCCTTTCACTCTATCTGGAAATCAATGGGAAAATATCCTTGGGTGAGGATTAACAAAAAAAGAAATTAATATATAGCTTTTTGAAAAGCAGGCCGTGGCTGGTTTGGCTCAGCTAGAGTGCTGGCCCGCGGGCCAGAGAGTCCTGGGTTCGGTTTCTGCTAAGGGCACATACCTCGGTTTGCAGTTTGTCCCTGCTCGATGTGTCTCTTGCATCGATGTTTCTCTTTCTCTCTCCTTCCTTCTTTCTCTCCCACTATATCTGAAGATAAATGAGAAAATGTCCTTGGGTGAGGATAAAAAAAATAAAATAAAAAAGAAAAGTAGCCCTGGCCAGTTTGGCTCAGCGGTTGGAGCGTCGGCCTGTGGTACAGAGAGACCCGGGTTTGGTTCCCGCTAAGGGCACATACCTTGGTTGCAGTTTGTCCCCGGCCCTGGTTGGTCATGCGGGTGGCAGCCACTTGATGTGTCCCTTCGCGTCGATGTTTCTCTCTCTCTCTCTTCCTCTCTCTCCCTCCCGCTCTACCTGAACAAAAAATGGAAAAAAAATGTCCTCGGGTGAGGATAAAAAACAAAAAAAAAAACAACAAAAAAAAGCAAAGCAAAGCAAATGCCCTTGGCAAACACATCTGTTTAAAAAAATTTTTTTTTCCTTTATTGATTTTTAGAGAGGAAGGGAGAGGGAGACAGAGATAGAAACATGGATGAGAGAGAACATTGATTGGCTGCTCCTGCATGCCCTCTACTGGGAATTTGGCCCACAACCTGGGCATGTGCCCTGAACCAGTGACCTCTTGATGCATGGGTGGGCGCTCAACCACTGAGCCACACCGGCCGGGCTGGCAAACAACATTTGTAAAGTCATGTAATGTCTAGTGTATTTGGATTTTCCATTGTGTTGAAATTTTACTGTATGTTCTCATCTATCATTTTTGACTGTTCTCAGAAGGCATTCACAGGTTCTTCCTTTGGGTTTTCCTAATGTATAATATAAAAAGAACCATAAGTTGGAACCATGAGTTAAGGTCTTTTCTTAATTGTGTTACATCTTTCTGGTAAGTGCTTTTCTAAGTCTATAGCTATAAAATTTTTTATATGTGTGTTTTAGCTTTCTATCTCAGAATATGATTAAAATTTTAATAGATGGGTTAAAAATTAGTTTTTCATTGTGTATTGTTTAACTTTTTTAAAAGTCAGACCAGCAAGTTTGAATGTTACACAGCTCAGTTTCTGGTACTGTAATGGATCAGCTCAACTGAGCTCTGAACTAGTTTAATGAAATCAGATAATAATATATTCTCAAGAGAATTAACATCTGAAATGTAGTTACATAATTATGGCATCAGTAGGAATGAATAACAATTCAATCATTTTTTTTTTTAGAGCTTAATTTTTTCATGTCATTTGTATTGTATATATATTGAATTTTCTTACATGACTTTCCTTTCCCTTTTCCACAGTGCTCTGGGATCCTGGGAAATTTATGATTAGATGAGAGACTAAATTGCTATTCTCCAGATCATATTTGTTTCTCTTTTATTTAATTTCATTTGGTATATTTTGTTATTTGCAGAAAGATTACTCTTAAAGTAGATGAGGACATAAGAGGAATTGTATAGACTACTTTCTTTTGGATGTTGCTGAACCCCTGGATATTTTTGCTGCCAGTAACTTAACACTCAAAAGTGGCTTAAATAAATGCCTTTCTACTATGTAGAGAAGAACCAGTTTTTGTTTTTTGTTTAATTTTAATTCATTACAGAGTTACATTTTGTAAAATACAATAAAAATGTGGGAATATAAAATTGCTATGAGTTTCTGAATGCTTGTTCTTAATTTCTGTACTTATCTCATTGTGGACTGGTAATACACACTTTGCAGACTGGCAGCAGTCCATGGACCACCGTTTGATTAGCACAGGCTTACCCCATACAGACATTTATTATTTCACTTAATAAGAGGTTTGGGGCCCTGGCCAGTTTGGCTCAGTGGTTAGAGCGTTGGCCCACGGACCAGAGAGTCCTGTGTTCAGTTCCCGCTAGGGGCATGTACCTCAGTTGCACTTCGTCCCTGGCCCCGGTTGGGGTCGTGTGGGTGGCAGCCAGTCTCTCTCACATGGATGTTTCTCTCTCTCTTTTCCTCACTCCCTTCTTCCCGTTCTATCTGAAGATAAATGCAAACATGTCTTCCGGTGAGGATTTAAAAAAAAGGAAAAGAAGTCTGGGGTCAGTTTCCAGGGTGGGTTCAGCAGCTCTGCAATTTGCTTGTCCTTCCCATTGTGGTTATAAAAATGGCTCTAGTACCTCTAAATATCCCCCTTAATATTAGCACACATGAAGTAGGAAGGAAGGAGAAGGAGAAAATGGAGACTTCTGCTTTGTCTTCTATAAGGGAATAAAACTTTTCTTAGAACTCTTGTGCCACCTCCAGAAACTTCCTTTTACATTTCATTGGCCAGAACTGAGTTTCATAGACACAGCTATATCAGTTGTTGGCAGAGAGGATCAATGAATGCCATACTGGCTTAGATCAATCTTTATTTCTACCCTGGTGCTGTGCCTGGGATCACCAGAAGAAGATGGGAATTTAATGAGTGAAGAGTAAGGAGGAATAGTGTCTGTGTTACCAGTAGTAGTTGCCACAGTGAGATGGGAGGTCAGCTTGAGAAGCACTGAGTTTAGTAACATTTCTTTTGTTATAGTTAAGAAAGGAAGAGGAAGGTTAGAAGGAAAAAATGCCTTTGAGACCCATTGTCTTTGATATTGGACTGTGGGTCCCTTGCTGAGTCTAGTACTTGTCATTGGGCATTGCTACTTTATAATAGTTGCAGCCTTAGCTTGGTAGCTCAGTTGGTTAGAGCGTCGTCCTGACACATGAAGGTTGTGGGTTCGATCCTTCAATTCCTTGTCTGGGCACATATAAGACGCAACCAGTGAATGCATGAATAAGTGGAATAGCAAATCGATGTCTGTCTCTCTCTTCCCCCCACCCCCTCTCTAAAATCAGTCGAATAAATTGAAAAATAAATAAAAAATACAATAGTTGCCTACTGGCTCAAGTGTATTTGATGTGAACCATGATTTAGTAACCAGCCAGACTTAAAAAAGTAGAAAATACAACCTTTATTGTATAATATATTTTATTCAAATGGATGTTTCCTTTTTAGAAGCTGGAAAGTATATATTTTAAACAGTGATTGATTTTTTTTCTCATTACTTTCGTAGCTGTGTTTGAAAAGTGAAATGATTTGGCATGTTTAGACATGTTCCATCCATCATCTTTAGGGTACTTCTCATAATACTTCATTTGAACAACTAGGCCTTATAGTTTGTTATGTTACTGCTTGTATTTAATACTCAATCTTAGTTTTATATGGGATGAAAACAGGAATTAAAAAAGAAAATGTAGCTTCTATGTGTAGTTGCTCATAATAACAAGAATCACTTTAGTTACTTCTGTATTCTTAACCTAGCTGACAACACATGTAAGCATTGCTTTGCTGGTATAAGTCTGTAATAAATAATTTTCAATGAGAAATTTGCACATGTGCATTTATAAATCCTTTCCCAATTAACAGTTGTTTAATAAATATGTGTTTTAAGTTTTAAACACCTCATTTTGCATCCCTAGGAGTACTTACTGTTACTAAATTTGAGATATTTATATGAGTGATCCCTGATGGCAGATATTTGGACTTTTGGGTCTCCATAGAGAAGGAGTGCAGGTTGAATGGAAGACCATTAGCCTGAAAGCCAGGAGCCTTTGACTTTGTTATTGACTACCTGTGTGGTATGAAGAAGGCACAGTTGCCTTACCTACTCTATTATTCTATCTTGTTGGGTTGTATGGAATGAATTAAACTATGAATACCCTAAAAGATTTCACAGATGTGGTTGACGTATTATTTTCATTAATAGTAAGTTTTGTGGAGTAACTCCATAGTAAAAGGTACCCAAAGCACCAGAAGTGTGACAACCAACACCATAAGATTAGTTTAATTTTTGCTAATTCACAAAGCAACATTGCTTTACCAGTTTACTTCATTTTGAAATAAGTACAGTCTGCCCGCCCGGTGTGGTTCAGTGGTTGAGCATCGAACCATGCACCAAGAGGTTGCTGGTTCGATTCCTGGTCAGGGCACGTACCCAGGTTGTGGGCCAAATCCCCAGTGGGGAGCATCCAGGAGACTGCCAGTCGATGTTCTCGTTCATTGATGTTTATGTCTCTCCTCCTGTCTCTCAAATAAATAAATAAAATAAAATATGTTTTTTTTATCCTCACCCGAGGACATTTTTTCCATTTTTTGTTCAGATGAAGTGGGAGGGAGAGAGAGGAAGAGAGAGAGAGAGAGAAACATCAATGTGAAAGGGACACATCGAGTGGCTGCCACCCACACGACCCAAATATATATTTTGTTGTGATAGTTATTTCACCTCACAACAAAATATATATTTTTCTCAAGTACACATGGGACATTTCCAGGATATATGCTAGGTGGTCAAACAAACCCCAGTACATTTCAAAGAATAGAACCTATTGTACATCTGAAACTAAAGCAGACTACTACTGAATGTAAACTGTAATTGAAATACTAATTTAAAAAGGAATAGAGCCCTGGCCGGTTTGGCTCAGCGGTTAGAGCGTCAGCCTGCGGTCCAGAGAGACCCGGGTTCGATTCCCGCTAAGGGCACGTACCTCGGTTGCAGTTTGTCCCCGGCCCTGGTTGCTCGTGCGGGTGGCAGCCACTCGGTGTGTTCCTTTCACGTCGATGTTCCTCTCTCTCTCTGTTCCTCTCTCTCCCTCCCACTCTACCTGAACAAAAAATGGAGAAATGTCCTCAGGTGAGGATAAAAAAAAAAAGGAATAGAAATAATATAACTTATCCTATCACTGGAATGCCATCAGGAAGGAATAGCAGCAAGAATTTTGGAAAACTTACCAATACGTGAAAATTAAACACCACATTCATAAATAAACGGTGGATCAAAGAAGAAATCAGAAAATGCTTTGGGATGAATGAAAATGAAGACACAACATATCAAAATGTATGGAATGTAGCTTATGTAATACTTACAGGGAAATTTATAGCTGTAAGTGCCTATACTAAAAAAGTAAGAGACAGAGGGAAAAGAAGAGCAAATTAAATCTAAAGCAAACAGAAAGAGGGAAATAATAAGGATTAGAGTAGTAATTATAACAGAGATAATAGAAAAAAAACAGGAAATTAATGAAACCAACAGCTAGTTCTTTGAAAATATCATCAAAATTTACATTTACCTAAAGATTAATAATGAAATAATATCAGTTTTCCACAAACTCTTTAAAAAAAGAAAGACTAGAGGGAGCACTTCCCAATTCATTTTTATGAAGCTGATATTACCCAGATATCAAAACCAGAAAATGATATCACAAGAAAACCACATACCAGTCTCTCTCTCTGTTTTTCAAAATATGTTTCTATTGATTGTTTTAGAGAGAGGAAGGGAGAGAGAGAAACACTAGTGTGAAAGAGAAACATCAAATGGCTGCCTTGTGCATGCCCCCTACTGGGGATCAAGCCTGAAACCTGGGCATGTGCCCTGACTGGGAATTGAACTGAAACCTCTCAATCCATGGGATGACTCTCAATCCACTGATCCACACTGGCTGGGCCTAATATCTCTTTTGAATTTGGATGTAAAAATCCTCAACTAAATACTAGTAACATATAAAAAGAATTACACATCATGACCAAGTGGGATTATTTCAGGTGTGCATTAATTGATTTAACATCTGAAAATAATTAATGTAATAATGTATCGATAGAGTAAAACAAAAATCACATGATCATTTCAATATACTTGGAAAAAAGATTTGATAAAATCCAACACTCTTTCATGATAAAAATATTCAACAAACTAGGAATACAAAGAGACTTCCTTAACCCCAAAGGCATTTAGGTATAGCTTTTTATTGTGTTGTTTTATTTTTATTTATCTCTACCCCACTTCAGGTTTAGTTAACATATATATTTTTTGAAATCCTCACCTGAGGGTATGTTTTTATTGATTTTTAGAGAGAGAAAGGGGGAGAGAGAGAGAGAAACGTTGTGAAAGAGAAACATTTAAAAAAATATTGTTGAAAGTATTACAGATGTTCCCCTTTTCCCCCCATTGACCCCTTTCTTCCCACTCCCACTGTCCTCTTGTCTTCCCCATACTATTGTCTATGTCCATTGGTTATGCATGTATGCATATAAGTTCTTTGATTTATTTCTTCCCACCCCACCCCCATCCCTCTTTCCTCTGAAGTTTCTCAGTCTGTTTCCTACTTCCATGTCTCTGGATCTATTTTGATTGTCAGCTTATTTTGTTTTATTGTGTTATTTTATTTTATTTTATTTTTTTGTGGTATGTGCCCCTAGCGGGAACTCTCTGGTCCGCAGGCCGACGCTCAACCGCTGAGCCAAACTGGCCAGGGCTTTATTGTGTTATTTTTAATGGTTACTTTTATCTTTGTCTATGACAATCTGCCTTAAAGTGATATACTAATATATGGTAGAAGGACCTTCTGTTTATTTCTTGAACTTTGTTATTGTTGTCATATACTTTTATTTCTCGATTTTTTAATAAAGTCGATACTACATTGTTATTTTTGCTTTAGAAAATCTTCTAAATAGAGATGGATAATTAGTCATTATTTTTATGTACTTTCTTTGTTTAGGTCTTTATTTCTGTTTGATGTCATTTTCTTACTCCTTGAAATACTGACCTTTTTAAAGTGTGTGTAGTGTATGTCTGCTGGTATGGCAATCCTTCAACTTTTGCATGTATGAAAAGGTCTATTTCTCCTTCATTTTTGAAATGTATTTTTACTGGGTATAGAATTCTAGGTTGACAGTGTTTTCTTACAGTGCTCTAGATATTACTGTACTGCCTTTTAGTTTGCATTGTTTCCATTGCAAATTTGTTGTTATATTTAATCTTCTTTCCCCCTTAATGTCTGTTTTTTTCCTGGTTGCTTTTAAGATTTTGTTTTTATCACTGATTTTTTTTTTTTAAACATTTAAAAAAATTTTTTTCTTTATTGATTTTAGAGAGAAGAAGGGAGAGAGAGACAGAAATAGAAACTTTGATGGGAGAGAACATTGGTTGGCCGCCTCCTGCATGCCCCCCACTGGGGATTGAGCCCACAACCTGGGCATGAGCCCTGACTGGAAATTGAACTGGTGACCCCTTGGTGCATGGGTTGACACTCAACCACTGAGCCACACTGGCTGGGAGTGTTTTTAAGCAATTATATTATGATATACCTTGGTGTAGTTTTCTTTATATTTTTTGAGCTTGGGTTTGTTGAGCTTTTTAGATCAATGGGCATTTAATTTCAATGAAATTTTAAATGTTTCTGCTATTTCTTTAAATATATTTTGTCTTTCTTTTTCCCTTTCAGTGACTCTAGTTACACTCTTGAAGTTTTCTCACTCATACCTTTTAAAAAAAAAATGGATTGTGAGAGAGAGAGCGACACATTGATTTGTTGTACTAATTTATATATTCATTAGTTGCTTCTTGTATGTGCCCTGACCAGAGATCAAACCTGCAACCTTGGCATATCGACATGATGCTCAAACCATCTGAACTACCTGGCCAGCGCTCACTCCTCACTCACCTTTTTTTTTTCCCTTCAGTTTTTCCTGTTTTCATTTTGAATATTTATTATTGCTAAGTATTTAAGTTCATTTATCTTTTTTTCAAAAGTGTCTACTCTGCTGTTAATTCTGTCCAGTATATTTTTCATCTCAGACAGTGTAGTTTGCATCTCTAAGAGTACAATTTGATTCTTTTTTACATCTTCTAAGTCTCTACTTATTTCACGCTGTACCTGTTGTTCCCTCCAGTCCTTTCTGGTGTTTTTCCCCTCATTTTTCACATGTACATATTGATACGTACTCAGCTAAATATCAAAGAGGACCTTCTGCAGATCTCCAGAGTTCTCTGTCTGTGCAGTTTAGCTCTCTCTTCTCCTGTAATTGTCTTGAAAACTTTAGCTGCCTTGGCTCTCTTAGATTCTCATGCACTGAGCTGTAGCCTGGATGCACTGTCTTCTCTCAGTAAAATGGAGACATTAGAAACTCACTTTGTTTACTCTCTCAGTGATCAGTATCTTGAGATTCTTTGTTTCATATACTTGTTTATTTTTGTTTGAGGTGGGAGGATAAATCTGGTTGTTATTCTGTCTTGGTCAAAAGTAGATGGTCTTTATTTTTTGTATGTTTTTTGTGTGTGAAATTAAATATATGTAACGTACATGCAGAAATTGTACACCACTGATGTGTACATCTCATTGAACTATCACAAAATTCTTGTGTAACTACTGCCCAGAACACAAAATAGAACATTGTCTGTATCCCAGAAGTCTATTTTGTGTTCCTTTTCAAGTCTGATTTCTTTTGGTCAATACTGTGTTAGGGGATATATCTACATTGTTTATTGTCTTTTTCTCATTGATTTGTAGTTCTTTTATACATTCTGAATATTAGCACTAAATTGTGTGTGCTACAGATAGTTTCTCTTAATCAGTGGTTTACTTTTTTACTTTGTATTTTTCAATGAAGAGATAGTCTTAATTTTAATGTATTTCAGTGTAGTAATTTTTTTTTTTTTTTTTTGGTTAATCCTCATTTGAGGCTGTCCTCCTGGGGTTGGGGATAAAACCTGCAACCCAGGCATATGTCTTTGACTGGAAATCAACCTGTGGCCTTTCAGTCCTGGGACGGACACACTAACTGCTGAGCCAAACTGGCCAGGGCATATTTTCATTCTTTTAAGTTTAGTTAATCTGATGAGTGATATGTCATTGAGATGTGTGTGTGTGTGTGTCTTATGATTTTTTTTTTTTTGAGGTGGCATGAATACTTTCATTATCCAAAAGTGTTCTTATCTATTTAATTTAGAAGTATATTTGGATTTTAGTTGTACATAGAAATTAGTACTTGAAATAAGCACCACTTAGAGATTGATCTAATTTTAATCCTTATGCCTAATAGACATCAAAGATGCTCATTTTCTTTGTGTATTTTAAGTAAAATTTTTTTACAGTTCTATTTTATAGTTGTCCCTTCTATATTTTGAAAAAACAATATTCACATGGTAAAAAATTGAATAGTTCCAAATAATGTACAGTGAAAAGTGAATCTTTTCACTCCAGTTCACAGTTACTTTACCCTGTGGCAATCTTTTATCAGGGTATTTGGGTGGTGAGTATACTGTGCTTAATATATACATCTAAACAATACATATTTGGTGCCCTGGCTGGTTTTGCTCAGCGGTTAGAGCATCGGCCTGTGGACCAGAGAGACCCGGGTTCGGTTCCCACTAAGGACATGTACTTCGGTTGCAGTTTGTCCCCAGCCCTAGTTGGGGTTGTGTGGGTGGCAGCTAGGCAGCCAGTCAATATGTCTCTCTCACATCGATGTTTCTCTCTCTCTCTTCCTCCCTCTCTATCTGAAATGCACAAATGTCCTGGGGTGAGGATAAAACAAAACAAAAAAACAATACATATTTGGGTATGTATTATACATACTATTCAGCTTCCTTTGATGTGTCTTACAGATTGTCCCATATCAGCATGCATAGAATTATATCATTCTTTTTGCTTACTTTATTTAATTAGTCTATTTTGATGGACATTCAGATTTTTGCCAGTCTTGTTTTAATTATTATTTATTTAGTCATTTAACTCTTTTTTTTAATCCTCACCCGAGGACATTTTTCCATTTTTTGTTCAGGTAGAGTGGGAGGGAGAGAGAGGAACAGAGAGAGAGAGAGAGAGGAACATCGACGTGAAAGGAACACATCGAGTGGCTGCTACCCGCACAACCGACCAGGGCCGGGGACAAACTGCAACCGAGGTACATGCCCTTAGCGGGAAATGAACCCGGGTCTCTCAGGACCACAGGCCGACGCTCTAACCGGTGAGCCAAACTGGCCAGGGCATAGTTATTTAACTCTTTGAAACAGTGTTGGAGAAAGCCTTGTGATACACATCTTTTTGCCTGGGTGAAAATTTCTTCCCATCCTTAATGTTTTTATTTATAATGTGTTTATAATTTCTTCTTGGGAGGGGGGGTCATAGCAAACTACCCTTTTAGTGCTCCTGAGACTGAATATTACCATTTGAAATTTCACTCTCTTAGGTAGACTTGCAGAAGACATCTCATCAAGAAAATCTCAGGAGAAAAATAATCGTACAAGTAGTGCTTAACTAGACTTTCTTTTATGTAGAAAGTGAATGTAAAATTTATAATCTCACACAATGGGCAATATTGAGCATTAGCAATTTTAGTTACTTTTAAACTGATTTGGCCTCCTAAGTAAAGTGTGCTATTTTTATAGTACCCCCCCCTTTGGAAAAACTTAGTGTTTTGTAAAGAATAGATAACTTACTTGTTACTAGTGTTTGTAATGGAGGTTAATTAACTCATTCAACAAATACTTGTTAAGGGGCCCATTAACTTCCATGTAGTATTCCACACTTTAGGAATATAGCAGTGAACAGAGTTCTTCATAGGGCTTTTATTCTTGTTGCTGGTGGGGTGGAACAGGAATAAAATAATCATATATAATAGTAAATACTAACTGTATAATGATAAGCTCATTGTTGATCATGCTAGTGAGAAAAATAAAGCGTGCAGGCAGGCTAGGGAGTGCTGATATTTGGCGGATAAGGAGATGTATGTATTTATTTATTTTTTATCCTCACCCGAGGATACTTTTGCTTCTATCCTCAGATAGAGCAGGAGGTAGAGAAGGAGGAAGAGAGAGAGAGAAACATCGATGTGAGAGGGACACTCTCACATCGAGTGGTTGCCACCCACAGGGCCCAACCAGGGCTGAGGACAAACTGCAACTGAGGTACGTGCCCTTAGTGGGAACTGACCCGGGACTCTCTGGTCCGTGGGCCGATGCTCTAACCGCTGAGCAAAACCGGCCAGGGCAACGGGATGTATTTTTAAAATAGGATGTACTTCAGGGAAAGATCTACCAGAAACTGGTAATAGTGGTTCCTTCTAAAAGGGGGAACTGGGTGTCTGGTAGTCAGCGGTAGGAATGAGAGAAACTTTCACTAAATACTCGTTATTAATAATGCCTTTTGAATTTTCTGTGGTGATACATTTATAAGAATATATTTAATTGTTAGAGGCTACTGTGGTGTTAGAGGTGAGGGGGGCGTGTTCACCTCTCATTTTGGTCTTTTTGCTGTGGCCAGGGCTTTTTATTTTCCTTCTTATACCATATTAAGGCAAAACATTTCCTGAGAAAGTAAGGGGGTTTTGAGTGGCAAATGGATCAAAGGAGATGAAAGCTATTGTTGTATCTGGTAAAAACCGTTTGGTGTTATTTTAATTCATTAACAAATCTGTGTTTATCTTTTTTTAAAATATGTGTTTATTGTTTTCTTTTTGATTTTTGTTTTTTTTTTTAGAGAAAGGCACTTTCCCTGCCTTTGGGGTTGAGCCCACATCCTGGGCATGTACTCTGACCAGGAATTGAACTGGCAACCTTTCAGTGCATGGGATGATGCCCAACCAACTGAGCCACACTGGCCAGGGCAAAAGTTTTCTTTCTTTCTTTTATTTTTAATCACCCGAGGATATTTTTCCATTGATTTTGAGATAGAGTGGAAAGGAGGGAGGGAGAGAAGGGGCACAGGAGAGAAAGAAACACTGATGTGAGAGGGACACTTTGACTGGTTGCCTCAGGCATGACCCCAACCAGGGCTGGGGATTGAACCACAACAGAGGTATTTGACCTTGATTGGAATCAAACCTGAGACTCTTTGGTCCACGGGTTGACATTCCAGCTGCTGAGCCAAACCGGCCAGGGCAAAAGTTTTCATTTTTATTTATACAATTTTTTTTCTTTATTGATTTTTTTAGAGAGGAAGGGAGAGGGAGAGAAAGATAGAAACATTGATTAAAGAGAACAGTAATTGGCCGCCTCCTGCATGCCCCCCCCCCCCCCCCCACTGGGGATTTGGCCCAAAACCTGGACATGTGCCCTGACCAGGAATTGAAGTGGCGACCTCTTGGTGCGTGGGTGGATGCTCAACCACTGAGCCACAGCAGCCAGGAAGTTTTCATTTTTAAAAGGATGCTTTGAACACCAATCTCCACAAAATTTTAGAGGGTCTTTATTTGTACAAAATAAGAATCTTTAGTCTTAGAAAACCATTCTTCTGTTATAATTCCCTTATTTATTGGATAGAGTTGTATCAGAATTAGAATTACTTGTAGAATTGAAAAACCTTATAATTTAAAGTGTAAATATTTAAGCTCTTAAGTTAGATTCAATAACAAGAAACAAAATACTGGATTAGTTTATTTTATTTTTATTTGAAGTTTTCAGACTAATGGAACATTTTCCAGATATTGAATAAAATTGTTAGTTTATCACTAATGTACCAATCTTCTAGATTGGTACAGTGTTTTCTGTGAACTTTGTCATTCAGGGCCTGATCGTCATTTTCTTAATTTTCTAAATTGCCCTTAAGGTTTCTCCTATCTAGTATATAACCTTTATTGCTACCTAGCTTTTACCTATAGCACTTACTCCCTTTAACTAGTAGATTAAGAGGGAACTGAGAGTAGGATTTTAGCATTAAAATTCACAGTAGGTTAGTATTAGTCTATGGTTCTTGAGTAGGAAGGATAAAAGGAGGTTTAACAACTGAGAATTAAAAGTCATCCATTGATTTTAATATCAATGATAGTATACTCTAGTATTATGAATAATATAACTAGGTAGAACTGATGAAAAAGTTTTTAAACTTGCTTTTGATTCATAAAAGATATGCTTACTTTTAAGAAGTTGCTTTCCATAAATAAGTTGGAACCTGTGCTCTGTACCTTGCATGTTGCTAGCTGCTGTTACCAAACAATCATCCCTTTGTGAAGTGTGAGGTTTTTGTTCTGTGGATATTTCCAAAGGGCTATATGAGGAAAGTTTGAAATAAAGAATCAGATTACCTTTTAAGAAACAAACTACTTTGCCTACTTGCAAGGGAGTAAACAAGTGTGGGCTACAGTTTTTGCTTTTCTGGAATGCCAAATTTCAGCTCAGAGCAAATTCTGCAGCGGAGCAATAAACCTTTGAAAATTGCTTTATAATGGAAATGCTGACAGACCATTAACTATAGTGGTGCAAACATACTGCTCTGACATATATAAGGTTGTCCCAAGTTGCTAAATATAATAAACCATGTTGGTCCGTGTACATCCTTTGGAAGCCTATATGGGTGTATACAGTTTGTCATGTTATGCCACTTAATTATTAATAGACAAGGTCAAACATTCACCTTTTTGACATGTAAGAGAAGTATCATTTTAGAAGGAATGTGTGGTTTAGGCTCTGCAGATGCTGATAGCTCATTTTATACTCGCCACACTGGAAAAGGCCTAGAGTAAATTTAACATGATGCATTTAATCACCATTCCAATTACAGTGCCACTGAAGCAGATCAATGTTTTCTTACTACCAATTCATTGGAACTTCTAGGTCATAAAGTATCATTATTAGGCATATTGGAAAGTCTCAGCCCAATGGAAATGTGGAACTAGGATTTTTCCATTTGCTTTGACATAGTAACAGAGGCTGCTTGGACATACATTTTCCCCATGTAAAATGAAAATTGGAATTTAAAGGGGTTGATATGACAAAAGAAGAATCCTATAATGCTCCAGGGAAGAATGAAGCGGAATGTTCACATTTAAAAGTAAAATAAGGAAATGATGAAAAGGGCTGGGTACTTCCATAGCAGCCTTCTTAATGACTGGTACATCCCAGCTAATAATAAGTGACGTGAGATTGTGCCTTGTCCTTGGCTATATTCACAGGACCTAGCACAGTGCCTGGCACACTGTGGGTGCCAGTAAATATTTATTGGATTTCTTTGTGTTTATTTGAAAACTATTTGAGGCTACATTGTCAGTCATGTTAAATATTATATAAGGTTACCAATATAATGTGTGTATCTCACACACACATATACATGTATAATGTACATAATAAATATACATGTGTAGATAGACTTGATTTATAAAAAAATTCTTAAAGACATGGGTACAATTTGATATATTCAGTATTGTGAATTAATGTGAACATTTAAGTGTATTTTGGGTAGAATAATGCCCTCAGAAATCTAAGTATACAGTAAATAGATATGACATCATAACAAGATTATAACTAAGTCTGATACTCTTGTACTTTAATTGATTTTGATCAGACCAGGCTTATGTGTTCTGTTATATTTTGACTAAAAACAGGTTTTTTTTTTCCCACTTGACTCTGGCATTTCTCAAACATGGTTGCTTACCTGGACTTTTAAGAAAACATAAGGATTTTTGGGCATTAGCCAGAGATTTTAATTCACTGGGTCTGGTGTGGAGACTGGGAATCTATATTTTTAATATCTTTTCTGTCCTTGTTGCTTATGTGCAGCCAGTGTCCCCACCCCTCCTCACCCCACCCTTTATTTTGAAATGAGTAGTGACAGTGCCTTGGACCATTTGGGTTCTCTGGAAGTAACCAGCACAATAATTAATGTCTTGGTGTTATCCTGGTGGAGGGAAAGAAATGCTAGCATACATCATACTGAAGGTCTTTTAGGACTAGTGTTGACTTTCTGTCCATATAGTTCACCAGAAAGCTACTGCCAGGACAGTTTGGGGAAGGATATAATTTTCTTTCTTTTTATTTTTTTCCCTATAGCATATTCATAGAGTTGTAGAGTTGTATTAGTAGATGGTGTCTTAGAAATCATTTCGTTATTCTCTTGAGTTAATTTTATAAATGTTAGGGTTTGATCCCAGCTCTACTTCTCATTGTTATTACCTGAGCCTTGGTTTCTTATACATAAAGTGGGGATAATAGTACCTACCTACTTACCTTACAAGATTTTTTAGAATTAAAATGCACAATTAAAATGCATTATTAGGCCCTGGCCGGTTTGGCTCAGCGGTTAGAGGGTTGGCTGCGGTCTACAGAGACCCGGGTTCGGTTTCCGCTAAGGGCATGTACTTCGGCTGCAGTTTGTCCCCGGCCCTGGTCAGGTCGTGCGGGTGGCGGCCACTCGATGTGTCCCTTTCACGTCGATGTTTCTCTCTCTCTCTCCCTCCCACTCTATCTGAACAAAATATCGAAAAATGTCCTCGGGTAAGGATAAAAAAAAAAAAAAAGGCATTATTAGCATGTGTCTTACATGTAATAAGTACTCATTAGATGTTAGATTTTATAGCATATCTATTACATGATCTATGATATATAAAAGCCAAAAGAAGTAGAAATATTATAATAATTATATTCAAGTTAAATACGCTGTATAACCAACCACAAGCAGAGTTTTAAAAATTATGGTAAAATACATATAACATAAAATTTACCATTTTAACCATTTTATTTTATTTTTTTCTCATCTTTGTTGTTGAATGCATTACAGATGTCCCCTTTTTTCCTATTGACCCCCCCTCCTCCCCAATCCCTCCCCCCTTATACCTTCCCCACACTATTGTGGGTGTCCATTGGTTATGCATATATGCATAGAAGTTCTTTGGTTTATCTCATCCTGCCCTCCCCCCACTTCCCTTTGAGGTTCATCAGACTAACTTCTTTCACTGAGATAAATGTTTTTGAGGATTATGTTGTTGTATGTATCCATAGTGTGACATATTCCCTCAAGTTTTTATTTTGAAAAATTTCACCATAGATAGGTTGAGATAAGTAGTATAATGAATGTCCATGCACTCTTCACCTGTATTCACTTGCTGTTAACATTTGCTACCCATGCTTTGCCTCTTTCTATAAATACACATTTTTCAGAACCATTTGCAGATAAGATGACAGTTTTACCTTTTAAGTATTTCAGCATGAATCTCCTAAGAAAAGGGGCATAGAGTCTCATATAAAACCACAGTATCACTATAAGACTTTAAACATGTACCAATAGTTTTATAATATCTACTATTTTATATACATATAGAACTTTTCTGTTGTTTGAAAAATATTTTCTAGAGCTTTTTTATTTTGTACTACCTTCTTTAATTTTGATCGAATATCCAAGACTGATATATAGATTACTTTTGGTTGTTATTTATCTTAGTGTCTTTTAATCTAGAAGATTAAAAGTTCTAGAACTCCTCTGCTTTTTGTTTTCATGTGTATGAGGATTAGAAGAATACAGGCCAGTTCTCCCACATTTTAGATTAATCTCATTGCCTTCTTATAATTTAAATTAACAATTTTTAGCAAGGATAGTTATTTTTTCTTTCTTTTTTTATTATTTTTGTTACAGAGGTTTCTCCTTTTTTACCCCATTGACACCCTCCTCCCCATCCCCTGCACCTCGTACGAGGCTTTGTTGACCATGCCAATTGGTTATGGATACATGCATGTAAGTTCTGTGGTTTATCCCTTCCCTTCCCCTACCACCCTCTGTTCTGAGGCTTGTCAGTTTGTACCCTACTACCACGCCTCTGGGTCTGCCCTGTTCCTCAGACTGTTATGTTCATTGTATGCCACAAATAAGTGAGATCATGTGGTATTTGTCTTTTTCTGCCTGGCTTGTTTCTCTTAGGATAATGCTTTCCAGGTCCCTCCATGTCGTTTCAAAGGATAAGAGATCTTTTTTTCTTATAGCTGCATAGTACTCCATTGTGTATATGTACCACAACTTTTTTATCCACTTGTCTACTGATGGACATTTGGGCTGTTTCTAGATCTTAGCTACTGTAAATAGTGCTGCTACGAACATGGGGGTACATATATTCTTTCTGATTGGTATTTCAGGCTTCTTAGGGTATACTCCTAGACGTGGGATCACTAGGTCAAATGGCAGTTCAAGTTTTAATTTTTTGAGGTAACACCATATTGTTTTCCATAGTGGCTGCACCAGTCTGCATTCCCACCAGCAGTGTACTAGAGTTTCCTTTTCTCCACACCCTCGCCAACACTTGTTTGATGCTTTGTTGATGGTGGCCATTCTGACAGGTGTGAGGTGATACCTCATTGTTGTTTTAATTGGCATCTCTCTGATGATTAGTGATGCTGAGCATTTCTTCATATGTCTCGTAGCCATTTGTATGTCCTGTTTGGAGAGGTGTCTCTTCATCTCCTCTGCCCATGTTTTAATTGGGTTCTTTGTCTTCCTTTTGTTGAGTTGTATGAGCACTCTCTCTATATATTGGAGATTAACCCCTTATCTGATATATTATTGGCAATTATGCTCTCCGTGGAAGTGGGTTGCCTTTCCATTTTGATGATTGTATCTTTTGCTGTGCAGAAGCTTTTGAATTTGATGTAGTCCCATGTGCTCATTTTCTCCTTTGTTTCTATTACCTTAGGTGATGTATCAGTGAAAATTCTGCTGCATATGATGTCCGAAATTTTGTTGCCTACATTTTCTTCTAGGATTTTTATGGATTCGCGGGTCACATTTAAGTCTTTTATTCATTTTGAGTTTATTTTTGAGTATGGTGTAAGTTGATGGTCTAGTTTCATTTTTTTGGATGTAGCTGTTCAATTTTCCCAACATCATTTATTAAAGAGGCTGTCTTTACTCCATTGTATGCTCTTGCCTCCTTTGTCAAATATTAATTGAGCATAATGTCTTGGGACCATTTCAGGGTTCTCTGTTCTGTTCCACTGGTCTATATGCCTGTTCTTGTGCCAGTACCAGGCTGTTTTGATTACAGTCGCTTTGTAGTATAACCTGATATCTGGTATTGTGATCCCACCTACTTTGTCCTTCTTTTTCAGGATTGCTGTGTGTATTCGGGGTCTTTTTTGGTTCCATATGAACTTTTGATGTATTTGTTCTAGTTCTGTGAAATATGTCATCGGTATTTGGATGGGGATTGCATTGAATCTGTACATTGCTTTGGGTAATATGAACATTTTAAAGATGTTAATTCTTCCAATCCATGAACAAGGTATGTGCTTCCACTTTTTTACATCTTCCTCTATTCTTTTTTCAATGTCCTGTAGTTTTCTGCAAATAGGTTGTTTACTTCTTTGGTTAAGTTTATTTCTAGGTATCTTCATTTTTTTGCCGGTAAATGGGATTGTATTTTCAATTTCTCTTTCTGTGAGTTCATCATTGGTGTATAAGAATGCTGTTGATTTCTTGACGTTAATTTTGTATCCTGCTACTTTGCCAAATTCATTTATTAAGTCTAGTAGATTTTTGATGGAGTCTTTAGGGCTTTCTATGTATAATATCATGTCTTCTGCACATAATGACAGTTTCACTTCCTCCTTTCCAATTTGGATCCCTTTTATTTTTTCTTCATGTTTGATTGCTGTGGCTAAGACTTTCAGTACCACATTAAATAAGAGTGGCTCATTGGGCATCCCTGTCTTGTTCCTGTTCTTAAGGGAAAAGCTTTTAGTTTCTGCTGATTGAGTATGATGTTGGCTGTAGGTCTTTCATATATGGCCTTTATTATGTCGAGATATGATCTCTTTATTCCCACATTGCTGAGGGTTTTTATCAGAAATGGATGCTGGATTTTGTCGAATGCCTTTTTAGCATCTATTGATATGATCATGTGGTTTTTATTCTTCATTTTATTTATGTGGTGTATCACATTTATTGATTTGAGAATATTGTACCAGCCTTGCATCCCTGGGATGAATCCCACTTGGTCATGGTGAATAATTTTTTTGGTGTATTGCTGGATCCGATTTACCAGTATTTTGTTCAGGATTTTGGCATCTATGTTTATTGGGGATGTTGGCCTGTAGTTTTCTTTCTTTGTAGTGTCTTTTTCTGGTTTTGGAATTAGAATTATACTGTCCTCATAAAACGAGTTTGGAAGTCTTCCTTCTTCTTGAATTTTCTGAAATAGTTTGAGGAGAATGGGTGTTAGTTCTTTTTTGAATGTTCGGTAAAACTCACCCATGATGCCATCCGGGCCTGGGCTTTTGTTTGCTGGGAGAGTGTTGATTACATCTTCAATTTCCTTAGTTGTTGGTCTGTTCAAGTTTTCTATCTCTTCCCCTTCCAGTTTTGGGAGACTGTGTGTTTCTAGAAATTTGTCCATTTCGCTTAGATTGTCAAATTTGTTGCCATATAGTTGTTTATAGTAGTTGTTAATGACCTTTTGCATTTCTGTGGTGTCAGTTGTTACTTCTCCTCTTTCATTTCTGATCTTGTGTATTTGGGTTCTCTCCCTTTGTTTCTTGGTGAGTCTAGCTAAGGGTCCATCAATCTTGTTTATCTTTTCGAAAAACCAGCTCTTTCGTTGATCCTTTGAATTGTTTTTTTGGTTTCTATGTCATTTATTTCTGCTCGGATCTTTATTATTTCCTCCCTTCTACTTGCTCTGGGGTTTTCTTTTTGTTTGCTCTCTAGTTCTTTAAGTTGTGAGGTTAGATATTCTATTAGAAAAATTTCTTGTTTCTTGAGGTAGACCTGTAGTGCTATGAACTTCCCTCTCAGAACTGCTTTTGCTGCATCCCATAGATTTTTTGTTGTTGTGTGTTCATTTTCATTGGATTCCAGGAAGTTTTTAATTTCTTCCTTGATCTCCTCAGTAACCCATTCATTGTTTAATAACATGCTATTTAGCCTCCATGTGTTCAAATGTCTTTGCATGTTCTTATTTCAATTGATTTTTAATTTCATGCCATTGTGATCTGAGAAGATGCTTGATATGATTTCAATCTTCTTGAACTTGTAGAGATTTAGTTTGTGTCCTAACATGTGGTCTATCTTTGAGAATGTCCCATGTGCACTTGAGAAGAATGTGAAATCTGTAGTTTTGGGGTATAATTCTCTGTAGGTATCTATTAAATCCACTTGGCCTAGTGCTTCATTTAGAGTCTCTGTTTCCTTGCTAATTTTTTGCCTAGAGGACCTATCCAGTGATGTCAGCGGAGTGTTGAAGTCCCTTGCTATGATTGTATTGCTGTCGATTTCTCCTTTGAAGTCTTCCAGAAGATTTTTAATATATATTGGTGCTCCTATATTGGGTACATATATGTTTATCCAGGTTATATCTTCCTGTTGGATTGATTGTTTCAATATTATGTAGTGGCCTTTTTTGTCTCTAGTTATGGCCTTCATTTTGAAATCTGTTTTATCAGATATGAGTATTGCTACCCCAGCTTTTTTTCCCTTTCTGTTTGCTTGGAAGATTTTTTCCCATCCCTTCACTTTCAATCTATTTGAGTCTTTTGTTGTGAGGTGGTTCTCTTGTAAACAACATATAGATGAGTCATACTTTCTTACCCAGTCAGCTACTCTGTGTCTTTTTATGGGAGCATTCAACCCATTTACATTTAAGGTGATTATTGATATGTACTTATTTATTGCCATTTTTGTTTAGTTTGCTTATATTTTTCTTCCTATTTCTTCTACTAATTAACAGCAGATCTTTTAACATTTCTTATAGTACTGGTTTGGTGCTAATGTATTCCCTTAGCCTTTTTTTTTGTCTGGGAAGCTCTTTATTTGACCTTCTATTTTGAATGATAGCCTTGTTGGGTAGAGTAGTCTTGGATTCAGATCCTTGTTTTTCATGACCTTGATTACTTCATGCCATTCCCTTCTGGCCTGTAGTGTTTCTGTTGAGAAGTCAGCTGAGAGCCTTATGGGGGGTTCCTTTGTAGGTTACCTGTTGCTTATCTTTTGCTGCTTTTTGGATTCTCTCTTTGTCTTTAATTCTTGGAATTTTAATTACTATGTGTCTTGGTGTGGGCCTGTTTGGGTTCTTCTTACTAGGGGCTCTCTGTGCTTCTTGAACTTGAATGCCTTCTTCTTTCACCAAATTAGGGAAGTTTTCTGTCACTATTTCTTCAAATATATTCTCTAACCCTTGCTCATTTTCTTCTTGTTCAGGGAGTCCTATGATGTGAATATTATTACGTTTCCAGTTGTCCCACAATTCTCTTAAGCTCTCTTCCTGATTTTTAATTGTTTTTTTCCTTTGGGTTTTCTGATTGGTTGATTTTTTTCTACCCTGTCTTCTAATGCACTGATCTGGTCCTCAGCTTCCTCAGCTCTGCTGTTTAGACCTTCAATGTGTTCTTTATTTCTGATATGTCATTCTTCGTTTCTTCTTGGTGGTTTTAAATTTCCAGTTGGTTGATTTTCAACATTTCTATTTCTTTACTCATGATGTTGATATCCTTACTCATGCTATTGAGCTTCCTCAAGATCATGGCTTTGAATTCTAGCTCTGTTAAGTTTCTTAACTGCTACACATTTATCTAATCTTCGGTAGAGGTCTCTTGTTATTTCATTTGGCATTTGTTTTTTTGTTTCACAATTTTGTTTATCACAGTGGAGTTTGGAGCCTGCCATATTTTCTCTGTTGGTGTTGGTGTTCTGCTGTTTGTGGCTCCCTCTCCTTGGTTTGGATGAGTGAGGGAGGACCCATGTTAATCACCACTGTCAAGTCTTACTTTCCTGGTTAGGAGTTGCTAGCCCAGGAATGGTTCAGTTATCCTGTAGCTTTTTGCCTAGAGGCTATCAGTAGGGGTTACTTGAAGGGCCTTGGGTTCTCAGTTGAATTAAAAACTCCCTCTGATGCTCATTGTAAGGGGATTTCCCAAGGGTGGGTCAGATGCTGGTTGTTAATGAGCCTCAATTTGTATTTCAGTGGCCCACTGGGTGGGGTTGAATCTCCAAGGGAGGGTCCACTGCCTCTCCCCAGAGCTCTGGGAAGGAAAGGAGTAAGGTGGCCACTGCCCTGCCTGCCTACAAGTTAGCAAAAGGTCTGAGCGCCCTCAAAATCTCGAGTGTCCCCACACAGTTCCAGTCCAGTCCGCCCTCCCTCTCTCGGAGCCCAAGGTGAGTGGCTGTGGCTATTTCAGCGTCTGTCCCGGCTTGGGCTATGAAGCCGCTTGGGAGTGTAACCCTGAGGGTGCTGCTCACAGTTAAGGCTGCTGCTTTTCGTGGGCTCCGTGGCCCCCATCACATATCTGCAATCCTTCCAGGATTGAGTCAGTGTCCCTGGTTAAATGATCCTCGCAAGCTGCTTTTCTGTTGCTTTTTTATGACGATTTGTAATTTAGTTGTAATTCCAGTTTGGTCCTGGGAGACGGTCTGTGTAGCTTCCATTCACTCCACTGCTTTTTTGGAATTCTCACAAAGATAGTTATTAATAGGTGAGATTGTATACTATTTTATACACCAGTGAGTAGGTGAAATAATGAGTTAAAGTATGTAATCATAAAAATATCTTAGTTTATTTTAAAAGTAAAAGCATATTACATGAGGTTGAACATAATGTCAGGTTGTCTCCTTACTTCTTTGATCACTTGTTTAAAGTGTTGACTGTTAGATTCTAAAGGTATGACTTTTTGTATTTAGTAACTAATTTGTAGGATGACACTTCAAGGCTATTATGATATCTTGTTTTTCAATAACCTTTAACCCAATGGTTTCAGTATCTGCTGGTTGAAGTACTTACTAAATGGGGGAGAGGCACTGTATGTGCATAGAATGCTTATTTATTTACTCTTTATTGTTGACAGTATTACAGATGTCCTCCAGTTCCTTTTTTTTTTTTGCAATTTTAATTTATTTTTGTTACAGATGTTTCTCTGTTTTGCCCCCTAGACACCCTCCAGATGTGTTCCCCATTTTTCCCTGTTTGCCCATCCACCTAGCCTCTGCCCCACCACAGGCCTCCCTAGACCGTTGTCTGTGTCCATGGGTTATACATATATGCATATAAGTTCTTTGGTTAATCACTTCCCTTCTCCTCCATAGGTGGGTCGTTCTCTTCCTTGCATCCCTGCCTCTGGACCTGTTTTGTTCGTCACTTATTTTGTTCATTAGATTTCACATATAAGTGAAATCATGTAATAGTTGTCTTTTCTCTACCTGGCTTATTTTGCTTAGCGAATAATCTTCAGGTCCATCCATGCTTTCACAAAAGGATAAAGCTCCTTCTTTTTTACAGCCACATAGTATTGCATTGTGTGCAAGTATCACAGCTTTTTTTTTTTGGTTAGTGCTCAGCTTCGGATATTTTTCCATTAATTTTTAGAGTGGGAGGGAAGGTGGGAGAGAGAGAGACACACATCGATTGGTTTCCTCCTGCATGACTCCAACTGGATCCAGAGATTGAAACTTTAACTCAGGTACATGCCCTTGACTGGGAATCGAATCCAAGACCCTTTGGTCTGAGGACCGACACTTTAACCGCTGAGCCAAACTGTCCAGGGCTATGCCACAGTATTTTTTCCACTCATCTACTGATCAGCACTTGGGCTGTTTCCAGATCTTAGCTATTGTAAATAGCGCTGCTATGAACATAGGGGTGAATATATTCTTTCTGATCGGTGTTTTGGGATTCTTAGGATATATTCCTAGAAGTGGGATCTCTGGGTCAAAAGGTAGTTCCATTTTTAATTTTTTGGGGAAACTACATACTGTTTTTTATAGTGGCTGCCCCAGTTTGCATTTCCACCAGCAGTGTACTAGGGTTCCTGTTTTCTTTCTTCACATCCTCACCAGCACTTGTTCATTGATTTGTTGATGGTAGCCATTCTGGCATGTGTGAGGTAATAATACCTCACTGTCATTTCAAGTTGTATCTTTCTGATGATTAGTGATGTTGAGCATTTTTTCATGTCTGTTGGCCATCTGTCTGCATGGCTCTTTGGAAAAGTATTCAGGTCCTTTGCCCCCCCCCCCCCTTTTTTTTTTATTCTCACCCGAAGACATTTTTTCATTTTTTTGTTCAGATAGAGTGGGAGGAGGGGAAGAGAGGGAGGGGGAGGGGGAGGAGAGGGAGAGGGAGAGGAAACGTCCATGTGAAAGGGACACATCGAGTGGCCTCCTCCCGCATGCACGAACCAACCAAGTCCGGGCACAACCTGCAGCTGAGGTACGAGCCCCTAGCGGGAACCAAACCCGGGTCTCTCTGGACCGCAGGCCAACGTTCTAACCTCTGAGCCAAACTGGCCAGGGCCCTTTGCCCATTTTTAAATTGGGTTGTTTGTTGTTCTGGTATTGTGTTGTATGCGTTTTTTAATGTATTTTAGAAATTAACCCGTTTATCATATGTATTATTGGTCTATATGTTCTCCCATACAGTAAGTTCCCTTTTCATTGTGTTGGTGGTTTCTTTTGCTGTGCAGAAGGAAGCTTTTTAGTTTGATGTAGTCCCATTTGTTTATTTTTTTCTTTGTTTCTCTTGCCCTAGCAGATGTAGCAGTGAAAATACTGCTACGTGAAATGTCTGAGATTTTACTGTCTGTGTTTTCTTCTAGGATTTTTATGGTTTTGCAACTTATATTTAAGTCGTCTATCTGTTTCGAGTTTACTCTTGTGTGTGGTATAGGTTGGTGGTCTAGTTTCATTTTTGTGCATGTATCTGTCCAATTTTCCCACCACCACTTATTGAAGAGACTATCTTTACTACATTGTATGCTCTTGCCTTCTTTATCAAAGATTAATTGACCATGTTGGTGTGGATTTATTTCTGGGGTCTCTGTTCTTCCGGACCGCAGGCCGACGCTCTAACTGCTGAGCCAAACTGGCCAGGGCTAGGGTCTCTGTTCTTTGCTCTTGGTCTATATGCCTGTTCTTGTGCCAGTACCAGGCTGTTTTGATTACAATGAACTTGTAATATAGTTTGATATCTGGTATTGTGATATCTTTAACTTTGTTTTTTCTTAAGATTGCTGTGGCTATTTGGGGTCATTTTTGGTTCCATATAAATTTTTGGAATATTTGTTTTAGATCTATGAAATATTCCATTGGTATTAGTATTTTTATTCCTCACCCAAGGACATGCTTAGAGAGTGATTGGTTGCCTTCTGCACGTGCCTTTATGGGAGCAAGCCTACAACCCAGGTGTGTGCGCTCTAGGAATTGAACTGGCAGCCTCTCAGTGTACAGGATGGTGCTTAACCAACTGAGCCATTCTGGCAGGGCTGCCGTAGGTATTTTAATAGGGATTGTGTTGAATCTGTAGATTGCTTTGAGCTGTATTGACATTTTAATGATGTTAATTCTTCCAATCTGTTAACATGGTATATGCTTCCACATGTTTGTATCTTCCTCTATTTCTGTCCTATAGTTTTTTGAGTACATACAGGTCTTTTACTCCTTAGTTAAGTTTATTCCAAGGTATTTTGTTTTTTTGTGTTGCAATGGTAAATTGGATTGTTTTTTTTAGATTCTCCCTCTGAGAGTTTATTATTGCTGTATAAAAATGCCATCAAGCTCTTGCTGGTGTTGCTCAGTGTTTAGAGCATTGGCTTTTGCACTGAAGGTTCACGGATTTGATTTCCAGTCAAGGGCACGTACCTGGGTTGCAGGTTCAATTCCCAGCCTCAGTCAGAGGCAACTGATCGATTTGTCTTTCTCGCATCAGTGTTTTCTTTTCTTTCTCTCATTTTCACTCGCTCTAAAAATCAATGGAAAAAATGTCCTTGGATGAGGATTAACAAAAAATACACTTTTTTAAAATGCCATCAATGTATAGATGTTGATTTTGTATCCTGCTACTTTGCCGAATTCATTTATTAAATCTAGTAGTTTTTTGGTGGAGTCTTTAGGTGTTTCTTTGTACATGTCATCAGTGAATTATGACAATTTTACTTCCTCTTTTCTAATTTGGATCCTTTTGATTTTTTTCTTCTTGTTTGATCACTGTGACCAAGACTTCCAGTACTATATTGAGTAATAGTGGTGAAAGTGGACATCTCTTAGTCCTGTTCTTAAGGGAAATGCTTTTAGTTTTTGCTTATTGAGTATGATGCTGGCTGTAGGTTTGTCATATATGGCCTTTATTATGTTGAGGTCTGACCCCTCTCTCTATTTCTCCTTTGCTGAGAGTATCAAAAATGGGCTCTAGATTTTGTCAAATGCCCTTCTGCTTCTATTGATAATGGTCATGTGATTTTTATCCTTCATTTTGTTTGTGATGTATCACATTTATTAATTTGTGAATATTGTACCAGCTTTGCAACCCTGAAATAAATTTCACTTGGTCATGGTGTATGATCTCTATAATGTATTGCTGGATTCAGTTTGCTAATATTTTGTTGAGGATTTCAGAATCTATTTCATCAGGGATATTGGCCTGTCATTTCCTTTCTTTGCAGAGTCTTTAACTGGTTTTGGAATTAGGATAATGCTGGCCTTGTAAAAAGAGCTTGGAAGTCTTCCCTCCTCTTGAATTCTTTGGAATAGTTTGAGGAGGATAGGAGTTAGTTCTTCTTTGAATATTTGATAAAATTCCCCTGTGAATTCCTCTGATCCAGGACTTTTGTTTCCTGGGAATTTTTTCATTCCTGTTTCAATTTCATTAGTTTTTATTGTCCTGTTTCGGTTTTCTGATTCTTCCTGATTGAGTTTTAAAAGATTATATGTTTCTAGGAATTTGTTCATTTCACCCAGGTTGTCCAGTTTGTTGGTATATGATTGTTCACAGTATTTTCTTACAATTCTTTGTATTTCTGTGATGTCAGTTGTTACTTGGCCTCTTTCATTTCTGATTTTATTTATTTGGGTCCTCTCTCTTTGTTTCTTGACAAGTATGGCTAAAGGTTCTTCAATCTTGTTTATCTTTTTAAACAACCAGTTTTTTGTTTCATTGATCTTTTTATACCTTTTTTTTTTTTTTTAGTCTCCATATTATTTATTTCTACTCTGATCTTTATTCTCTTCTTCCTTATATTTTCCCCGGGGTTCTCTTGTTGTTCTCTTTCTAATTTTTTTAGTTGTAGGATTAGATTGCTTATTTGAACTTGTTCTTACTTCTTGAGGTAGGCCTGCAATGCTATGAACTTCTCTCTCAGGACTGCTATCACTGTGTCCCATAGATGTTGAGTTGTTGTGTATTCATTTTTGTTTGTTTCCAGGAAGTTTTTATTTTCTTTTTTGATTTCATTGTTTAATAACATGCTATTTAACACTTACTGTATTTGAATGTTTTTGAGTTTTTAAATTGTAGTTTCTTTCTACTTTTTATGCCATTGTGATCTGAGAAGTTGTTTGAATCTTCTTCAATGTGTTAAGACTTACTTCCTGTCCTAAAATGTGGTTTATCTTTGAGAATGTTTCATGCGCACTTGAAAAAAATGTATATTCTGGTATGTTGGGATGAAATGTTCTGTAAATATGAGTTAAATTTATCTTATGGTGTATTGTTTAAGGTCGCTATTTCCTTGTTGATTGTTTTTTTGGTCTGGGAGATCTATGTACTAATGTCAGTGGAGTGTTAAAGATCCCTCCTATGACTGTATTGTTGTTGATCTCTCCTTTAAAGTCTTTGAAGATCTATCTATCTATCTATCTATCTATCTATCTATCTATCTAGATACACACATGTATTTAGGTGCTCGTTTGTTGGATGTGTATATGTTTATAAGGGTTATATTTTCTTGTATTGATCCCATTAGTATTATGTATTGACCTTCTTTGTCTCTTATTATGACCTTTGTTTTGATATCTATTTTGTCAGATAAGAATATTACTACCCTAGCTTTTAAAAAATTTCCATTTGCGCCCTGGCCAGTTTGTCTCAGTGGTTGAGCGTCAGCCTGTGGACCAGAGAGTCCTGGGTTTGGTTCCTGCTAGGGGCACATACCACATAAATACATACATACATACATACATAAATAAATAAATAAATAAATAAATATTTCTATTTGCATAGAATCTTTTTTCCATTCCTTCTCTTTCACTGTATGTGAATCTTTTCTTCTGAGGTGAGTCTCTTGTATACAGCATATATATGGGTCATGCTTTCTCATCCATTTAGGTACCATTTGTCTTTTTATTGGAGCATTTAGTCGATTTACACTTAAGGTTATTATTGATAGGTACTTGTTTATTGCCTTTTGTTTTTTTTTAATCTTTACCCGAAGACATTTTTGCATCTATCCTCAGCAGATAGAGTGGGAAGGAGAGAGGGAGGAAGAGAGAGAGAGAGAAACATTGCCACGAGAGAGACACATCGACTGTTTGTCACCCACACGACGCCACCCGGGGCCGGGGACAAAGTGCAACCGAGGTAAGTGCCCTTAGTGGGAACCAAACCCAGGTCTCTTGGGTCCACAGGCCAATGCTTTAACCACTGAGCCAAACTGGCCAGGGTGCCATTTTTCTTCTTTATACCTGTGTTCCTCTCTCAATTCCTTCTTCTTAATGCAGTCCCTTTAACGTTTCTCACAATGCTGATTTGGTGATAATGTACTTCTTTGCCTTTTTTTGTCTGGGAAGCTCTTCATTTCACCTTCCATTTTAAATGATAGCCTTGCTGGATATAGTAGTCTTGGATTCAGTTCCCTGTTTTTTATTACTTTGAATACTTCATGCCATGACATTCTGGACTGAAGTTTTTCTGTTGAGGAATCAGTTTACAGTCACGGGAACTCCCTTACAGGTAACTTTCTGTCAGTTGCTACATTTAAGATTCTATTTTTCTTTAATATTTGCCATTTTAATTATGATGTGTCTTGGTGTGAGTCTTTTTGGATTCATCTTGATTGGGACTTTCTGTGCTTCCTGAACTTGTGTGACTTTTTGCTTCACCAGATTAGGGAAGTTTTATGTCATTATTTTTTTAAACAGGTTCTCTATTTCTTGCTCATTTTCTTCTTTTTTAGGTATCCTACATTTCATTTTGTCCCAAAGTTTCCTTAAACTATTCTCCTGATTTTTAATCCTCCCTCCCTCCCTCTCTCCCTCTCTCTCGGTTCTAATTGGGTGTTTCTTTCAACCTTGTCTACCAAATCACTGATTCAGTTCTCTGATTCATTCAGTCTGCTTTTGATTCCTTTCAGTGTATTCTTGATGTCAGATATGGTATTCTTTATTTTCGAATGGCTCTTGTTCATGGTTTCTATTTCCTTTTTCATGCTCTTATAGTTTCTACTATGTTCCTTGCAATTCTCACTAAGTTTGTGTTGAGCATCCTTATAACCATTACTTTGAACTCTATATCTGATACATTGCTTGCTTTTCATTTAACTCTTTTTTTGTTTTCTTTTGAGTTTGCCCTTTTTCTTTTGTTTGAGTATCGTTTCTTTGTCTACCCATTTTTGCTGTCCCTTTGTATTTGATTCTGGGTATTAAATAGAATTTATGTGCGTGTCAGTCTTTGTGGTGTGGCCTTGGGTGCTCTCCTGAGCTGGATGCTCTAGGAATGTCCCTTGTGTGTGTTATTAGGGCCGTAGTAATCCTGTCTTGATTGTTGTCTCATTTGTGGGTGGGATCTCCCCTCGGGCTGGTTTAGTGTGAGGCTCAACCTTGACCACAGTGTGGGAGTTTGTTGTATAGGTACTGACAGAACAAAACAAGAAACAAAACAAAAACTTACAGAGACCCCCCTACTATGACAACAAAAATGAACACAAAAGAAAAGGGAATTAGGAAAGATAAAAGAACAAAAATAATACAAGAAGGAAGGAAAAATGAGGGGAAGAGAAAGGAGAGAAAAAAGAATATGAAAGGAAAGGAGAGAGCGAGATAAAAATAAGCATAAAGAGTAGGAACAGGAAAATGGTATAAAAGAAAAGAGGAAGGGCCCTGGCTCATTTGGAGCATCAGCCCTTGGACCAAAGAGTCACTGGCTCGTGTCTTGGTTGTGGTTTGGTACCTGGCCCTGGTCGGGATCATGCGGGAGGCAGCCATTTAATGTGTCTCTCTCACATCTATGTTTCTCTCTCTCTCCCTCTCCCTCTCTCTCCCTCCCTCTCCCACTTTATTTGAAGATAAATTGAAAAATATCCTTGGGTGAGGATTTAAAAAAATGAAAAGAGGAAAGAAAAAAATTATGGAAAGAAGAGGAGAGGGACAGAAATAAAAAGAAAAAGAGAAGGAGAAAGAAAAAATACAGTAAGAAAAGGAAAGAAAAATATAAAAAGAGAGACAAAATTAATAACAGCAATAAAAGAAAATTGTACAGTGGTGTTCATGTCAGAAAAGTTTAGTGCCTCCTGGGAGCTCCGTTTTGGATCCTGCTCTTATGTTTACTGAGGCTGACTGTTTTGTCTTGTCCTCTGTCAGAAGCTGTCCACGTTTTGCTCTCATCAACCTGTTCAGTACTTCAAATAATCCACAGTTTTTGGCTGCCTCCACTGGGCTGGCCTCACACAAGTGGGACCCACCTATGCTCTAGGGCTGGCTTGTTAGCAGCAGGGGAGCCAGGGACATGTCAGCAAACATGGCTCCTCAGGCTCTGCCTCCACCCATCTGTCAGACTTAGTTACTGAAAGGCAGTTTCTGAAAGGGCTTTTGGTGGAATTGCGAGTATGAGACCTTTGGGTCTCCCGTGAAGGGGAGGTGTTGTTCAGATTTCAGAGAAGATGGTGTGTGTGTTCTGCTGTCCCACAACTACTCATCTGAATCTGTTCCAAAATATTTCCCTGACCTCGCCATAGCAGAGCCACTTGTATGCAGTCCAGTGGGGTCTGTTGGAAAGTGGGGATTTCTTATCAGTTCTCCCATGAGGGGAAAGCAGGTTCCTGGGATAGTGTGTGGGAGAGGGCATGGCCTCACCCCAAAGCCAGTCACTGATGACCCCTGTGACTGTTCAACCGTAGGCTTGGCCCCTACTTATGTCTCTTCAACAGGGGTCGATATGCAGGTTGGAGCAAGGTGGATTCCTGAAGGTGGGATGAGTTGTATCCCCAAGGGCAGGATATTTGTTCTTCCCCTAGCTGTTGCTGCTGGGAGGGACTTGGGCCTCCCAGGAAAATGGGTGATATGGTATGGGGTGGGGACTGATCGCAGGTCTCCCTGCTGCTGCTTTTCCACATTTCCTCCCAGTGCTTCTCTCCCCAGCCTCTCCTAAGGCAACTCTAGTCCACACAGCCCTTCTTGCACTGAAGCCTCTGGTGAATGGCTGCAAAAGAAAATTCTGTGTTCTGTTTTTTGTTTTTTGTTTTTTTTTAAAGTGGCTTTATCTCTGGCTTTTACTGGTGGCTAGAAGCCCTGCAGCCTTTCCACTGTTCCCTGTGCTTGCTCTGGACCAGAGAGCCCCACATGGGGTCTATACCTTGCTCATCTAAGGGAACACCCTCCCCACCCCGCACCCTTCTTCCCCCACAGCCATGACATCTTTCCTCACTCTCAGCCTGCTGTCCAAGGAGATGGGCCAGCCAGCCCCTTTCGTGACCCTACCCTTCCTACTAGTCTCTGGGTGGTTTCTGCCTCTCCTTGTTAAAAGTCTCCAGTGAGTCTTCAGTTAGTAATTCTGGGTGATTGTCCCCCAATTTAGTTTTATTCCTAGTTTGGTCTGGTAGGAGTTGTGAGAAAGATCCACATACTCTATTGTCATCTTGAAATCGAAGTGTGCATAGAAAGTTTTAAAAAAAATAACTGCATTAGTTGTATAGTTGAAAAGGCATTGTGCATTGTCTTCCTTTAGGTGTCCGAGCTTGGGTAAATGTATTCCAGATTTTTCTTTAACTGGTTATACTGTAGTTTGTACTTAAGAAAGGACTTTATTGTGGTTGTATGGAGATGGATTTATGTTTTAGAAGTTGCTTTTGATAAGTGATTGTAGTTGAGCATTCAACTCAGCAAGACAGTAGAGCAATTAATGGAATCCGGGAAGAGGAAATGTTTCTCTATAGCAAATAAACTTATATCAACTATTAAACCTAAAGATCTAGATTTAATTGTGTCTGAATGTTATTAATTTCATTTGTAGTTCACTTCTTTTTCTATGCAGTTTTCTTTTTCAAATTTTTGTGCAGTTGTTTTTTTTCTGCTCTCTTTGTATTCCTGAAATTGCTTGTATTAGCTGATTAATCATGGGTAGAATTTCCTAATGTTGCAGTTAAGCCTATAAGTGCTTTTCTTTCTTTTCCTGAGAGAAGAGAATATAGTATGTCAATAAAATCAGTAATTAATATAAAGTCATTTTGTCGCTTTGACTGGTTTGCCCCATAACATGGGAAATGTACACTAGAATTCTCATATTCTAATGAGACTGACTGATAGGCAAGTGAAGAAAAGTGAGTTAAAGCATGGAATCCTAAAAGAATAACAACAACAACAACAACTTAAAAAGCTTTAGTTTAATTTAAAATATAAATGTATGTGATTCCTTTTTTTTTGCAGTGATCGTAAGACCTTTTTTATCCATTATCAGCAACTGATTTGAGAACCATACAGTTTTTCTGTATAATTCATAAGAATAGTACATCATCTGTGATAGCAGAGTAGTAATATGGCCTCTGGGACTAGACCTTCTGGGCTGGAATCCTCACTCTGCCTTTTACTACAATGTAGACTTAGGCTAGTTACTTACCTGTGCCTCAGTTTTCCAATGTGTAAAAATGTGGATATCTATAGCAATGAGTTAGTAATTATAAAACACATACTGCTCATGGTGAAATGACACCAGGTATTAGACTGGTGATTGGATCTTGGTTTAGTAACCTTGACTTGAATTCTGGAAAAGTTTATTTAGGAATCCACAGAGATAGAAGGCAGTGAGTTATAAAAGAAAAGGGCTCAGGAAACAAGTGACAGAGGAAAAAAACAAAAGGCCCTTGGAGCTTCACAGAAAGAGGGAGGCAAGGAAAACTCCCTTGGGAGGAGGAGGCCAGGAAAGGTGCATGTGTGCTTCAGAGAGAGAGAGAAAGAACACACATAGAGCTGGGTCCTCTGTCCTTAGGGCTTTTAAAGATGGGGATTTTAGGGGAGGCCCCAGGGAAAATCTCAATAGAATATTCATCAGCTTTCCTGGTGCATCCTTTCAGGGTCATGGTCTCCACTGATTGGTTGGTACCAGGGTCATTAGTCATCAAAGCTGATCTTTTCTGGGCCTGGAGCTGAAAAGGAACTGAGGCTTAGATGTTATCTCTAGGGTTTAATGCTTTATTAAGGGAGTAATGGTGTAAGGGCTTGTATGGGGGTCAGATGAGGCTATTCTCCTGCCTCTTGTTCCCCCTCCTAAGGGGGTCTAAAACCACATGACTAGCAATATGAAAGGTCGGGGTTTAAACCACATGACCAACAATATGCTAGAGGAGGAAAGGTCACCTTGGAGACTAGATCCTTGTTTTCTTAGATTTACCCATTGCTGGGCACCCGGGGCTTTCCACCCTGGTGACCTTCTGTACCTGGCTTATCATTCTTGCTCTGCTTATGTCTGCCTAACTGTCTATTACAGTACTAACTTTAAATGGCTAAGTCATTTAAGCTTGCTGGTGACTGGAACATCAGTGCCTAAATAAATATGTTAATTAATTAATGTCCAAAGTTGGTCTCATTATTAAGTGGAGTGTGTAACTGGAAAGACCTATGTGAAGCAGTCTGAGGCCAGATTTTTATGACTTATTCCTCATTCAAGTTGTCTTGCTTAATCTGACAGCATCGCCCCCTTTTTTAAAAAATAGCAACATATCTTTTAATCTATTCAAAGTATTCAGCATAGATTTTATGGGAATAATGCTTTGTTTTTGCACCTACTAGTTTAGATAGTAACTAAACTGTGATCACAGCAACAAGTAAAATAGGCATAATTATAAGGCATAGACAGATTTGGGAACAACTATCTTCATAGTCATTCAGCTCAACTGATAGTAGTGGAAACAAGCCTCTGTATTGGAAAATAGCTCTGCTATCTGGAAGAAAATTTGGGAAGCTGTGGGCATGTCATTCTGTTTTATGGAGACCTCAAGAACCTAGGTTAATAATACCACTTGAGTTGCATTATGTAAAGAAAAGTACTAGTATGACTATATTCTTTGAAGAATATTTTGCTGCTGCAGACTCATCATCTTAAGGTATCTATTGTAGGTTATTTGTTATGGGTCTATTTTTGGCCAGATTACAGCCTTTCATCTTATTTTTTCTGTGATCGTTTAGGTACCATATGTTTGAGAGAATTGCCAAGTTATATGGCAGAGAAGGTAGATATACCCATAATTATCAAGTTCTTAGGTAATCATGAGCTTAGCACCGTAGACTGAGCAGTGGCTTAGCACCAGTCCTCAGCAATGGGGAGGACAGGGTGGTCATGCACACTCAAAGTTGAATATTGTCAGATGTGTCCTGAGCTTTTTAATATTTCTACCAGAGTCTTAGATGGTGGCATACAGAATGTGCTCTTTTTTTTTTATCCTCACCTGAGGACATTTTTCTATTCTTTGTTCAGGTAGAGTGGGAGGGAGAGAGAGAGAAACGTCGATGCAAAAGGAACAAACACATCGAGTGGCTGCCACCCACACGACCAACCAGGGCCGGGGACAAACTGCAACCGAGGTATGTGCCCTTAGCGGGAACCAAACCTGGGTCTCTCAGGACCGCAGGCCGATGCTCTAACCACTGAGCCAAACCGGCCAGGGCAGAATATGCTCCTTAAGTTTTTGAATGACATTGAGTTGGGTGGAATAAGTAGCTCAGTAGACACCTGGATTAAAATTCAGAATATCTGGTAGTTTAGAAAAGTTGGTAAATTTACATGGTGGTATGGCATTTAGCAGAACCAAGGCAAGATGATTTTCTTAAGGAAAATAAACAGCCTGTGGAAATTTAGTATGGGAGTAGGATTGGGTTTATTCTAGTGGTAGTACAAGAATTCCAAAGTGATATGCAAGTTAGTAGTGCCTTTCTTTGCATTTAAAACCATTGATAACAAGTCATATAATTGGAATGACACACTTAAAGAAATCACCGGGTCATTTCTTCACTATGTATAATAATAGACCATTAACAGTATAAGCATTTAATGAAGATCACAGAAAAAATGTTTGAGAGAAAAAAACCTAAAACCATATTAGGAGACTGTATTAGAAAAAGTCTCCATGAGAAGGTTTCAGTAGATACTTCCCCTAGAAATAATGAAGGAAAGTTTAGTAGTTTTCTTATTAGATTATATATGTTTATATTTTTATGTGATCATAGATTCACAGACTGTCAGAAGTCACTGATCTAAGTAATTTACTTTATTGGGTGACAAAACCCAAACATGAGGTCACATATTCAAGCCAGGCCCTTTCTTCCCAGGTCACTACCCTTGTAGAGCTTCCTGTGTTGTTATAAAGATGACAAGATTATAAAGGCATTTACAGCAGTAGGAAGGTTATAAATACATTAGAAATTCATGCTTTTGAGGGTTGGGAGTGTTGTGGTGCGAGAGAACCAAGAGACTACCAGAGCCAAATTAAAGCCAAATAGAGAGCAAAGCCGGCTGACAACTGATCCTGAGTTCGTGGAGACCAGCCCTGGAGCCTCCAAATGTTGTGGCGTGACAATCAAAGAAAGACCACAAGAGAATTGAAGTCCAAATAAGAGCCGTTTATTAGCCAGCTGGTGTCCGATTTCCGAACACCCCTGTGACTGAATCTTCCAAGATTAGCCCCGATATGCTTTATTACATGCCTTTTATTTTATTTATTTATTTATTTTTTTAATCCTCACCCGAGGACATTTTTCCATTTTTGTTCAGATAGAGTGGGAGGAAGAGAGAGAGAGAAACATCAATGTGAAAGGGACACATTGAGTGGCTGTCTCCAGCGTGACCCCAAGCGGGGCCAGCGACAAACTGCAACTGAGGTACGGGCCCTTAGTGGGAACTGAACCGTCTCTGTGGACTGCAGGCTGATGCTCTAACTGCTGAGCCAAACTGGCCAGGGCTATTACATGCCTTTTATACCTTACAGAAAATAGGATCTCCTTGATATAATGCCCAGGGCCACAGCAATGCTGTATAGAATTAGTTTGCCTTCCGGATAACAGGAATACCCAGGCACACCCAGGAACACCTAGGTATTTCAGGTATTTCAAGGTATATTGGGTCACACTTAGCCCCGAGCTGCACAAACACCATGCAAGCCTAATTCCTTGAGATTGTGGGGAAGGTCCAGTCTCTGACTCAAGACCTCCAGGCTCCGTGGACTCTGTCAGACATACAGCTGGCTCCCAATAATTTCTTGGTTCAGGGAATATTCCAATTTACTGAGGTTATTTTGACTAAACAGGTTCAGCTAGAGGGCACACAGTAACTTTCTCAATCATCAATTATGGAGCAGCACAATAATTTCCCAATCATCAATTATGGGGTTATAAACATGCTAGCACAGGACACAGTGAAATATGATACAAAGAGAAGCAATGAAAGCTCTGGTGATTATAGAACAGGGATACTTCTGATTAAGTATTAGTGAGAAACAGAGACAAGAAAGTACTCTTGAGTTTCCTTCTTATTCTTCTTTTTCTGCTAGACCGTTATAACTACCCAGGCTGATTACTTGGGGAATTTTCTTTTGCAGGCTTTAGTCAGTCTTGTATTTTGTGGATGATAAAATAGTCAGGAAATGGAAATTTTGAACTTTGAACTTATTTCTTTTTCAATGAGCTTTGGATTGGAAATAAGGAGAGCAGTTTCTCTTCTTCTATCACCTTTCAACCATTTTTCATCTAGATTCAAGGTAGGTGCGGTCCCTGCCCTTTTACCCCCTCCCCCCCAAGAATATCCAATAGATATAAAATATATAAGACATTTAGAATTAAACCAAGTGAAAAGTGCTATTGAAGTATAAAAGACACTTTTTAATGTCAGTAACATTGCCTGCACATTTGAATTTTTCTTGTGTTTATTGTTAGATTTTTTTCTTCTCTTCCATTATTTGTAAATGTTCTGTTACATCTTACCTGAATGACATGAATGCAATATTGCATCTTGCATATGTCTTTTTGCTTGGATGTTCTCTAGCTGTTAGAAGTACCCTGTGCTTTTCTTTTTCAGTCGTATAGCTACCCTTGCTTAGCCTGTTTAATCTTGTACTTTGAACTCTTGTAACTCTTACCATCTCCAAAGTTTATGTCTCATTTTTCTGACAAATAAAGATCTAATAATAATGCTTTAGGTTTACTTTTCATCTTCCATTAAAATTCTTCTGTTTTTTATCTGATTTTCCATAAATATGGATAAGTGAATGCCTTTGCTTGCAAACCTAAACTTTCTTCATAATAAGAATAGATAAATGGAGAAATATTTGCCACTTAAGTAGGACAGATGATTATATAATTCTTCAATATTTTTTTATGTAATGATGGTCGCAAAGATAATGGAAAATGCAAAGCTCAGTATTTTGCCTTAGAAGAAGTGGTTCTTTAGTATAATTACTAACACATTACAGAAGTTTCATAGCCATTTAATTATGCTGACCATGACTCAGGAAAAAAACATTTCATAAATGTAGTGTCCCCTCACCCCTCACCAATTTGTGGCAGCAGCATGGCTAGCCAGGAGAAACACAGGGCCATCATTGTTCTCTCTTTCTTGTTATGATTTTTATGCTCAGATATTTGCTCCCATGAGAAATGGTTGGGAAATTTTTTGTGTATTGTTTTCATAGCAACACGAAGAATTCCTTTTGTGATGGACCAGCAGTAGTACTTAATGTTGTATGGGATTTTTAAAGTTTATTTTCTTTATGGAACTATAATTTATATTTAATAAAATGCATAATCCGCCCTGGCCAGTTTGGCTCAGCGGTTAGAGCATTGGCCTGCGGACCAGAGAGGCCCGGGTTTGGTTCCCACTAAGGGCACATACTCTCAAAAAGACCAAAAAAAAAAAAAAAAAAGTATAATCCATTTTGACAAATGTATATTTTCATCACTCCAGAAAGTACCCTCCATTGATATAGAATTCCAAGATAGTATTTTTTATAAAGTAGATGGGAATAGATTAAGTGAAAAATTTAATAGTCAACTTACATACAGTTTCTTCAGGTAACTGGGCAGCAGTAAACTTAGTAGTTGTTGTTTTATTCCCCTGCTATTTTCTCTACTACAAAAGTGAGTTTTGCTGAGCATTACTTTTATAGTAATACAATTTCTTAAAATATCATATATATATTTACAAAGCGAAGAGATCCAGATATAAGGCAGTCCTCCCTTTTCTCAATGAGAAAAATAAGTGTTTTGATAAACTTGAATATAGGAATTTTTAGGGGTATACATGAAATAGTTAAATATCTAATTAAAATATTAATTGCACATACATGTTTAAAATTTTTTCTTTAACTTTTTATTTTGAGATAACTGTAGATTTACATGCAGTTGTAAAAGAAGTAGTACAGAGATATTGCATATATTTTTCATTCATTTTACTCCAGTGGTAACTACACATGCATATTTAAGATTACAAGTTATAATAAAATTATATGTAATTATATATGTTCCTAATGTAATTTTTGGTTGTGTGCTGATTGTTCTCTAAGTGGAGATAAATATTAACATACCATTATTACCATGAATGTGAACTCAACCTGTAAAGTACTAGTTGAAGGCCTTATCTTTTTTTTTTTTAATTTACCCATCCACCAAGCCTCTTTACCTCTTTGATAGCCATCACCTTATTTTCTGTTATCTGTGGATCTGTTTGTGTTTTGTTTTGTTTATTCATTTGTTTTGTTTTTTTAGGTTCCACATACAAGTAAATAATACAGGATTGGTCTTTCTCTGGCTGACTTATTTCATTTAGCATAATACCTTCTAGGTTCATCCATATTGTTGCAAATGGCAATGTTTCATCTTTATTATGACTGAGTAGTATCCCGTTGTATATATACACCACATCTTCTTTATCCATTCATTCATTTATGCACACTCAGGTTGTTTCTATATCTTGCCTATTGTAAATGATGCTGCAGTAATCAGTGGGGTGCATATATATTTTTGAATTAGTGTTTTTTTTTCCTTTGGGTAAATACCCAGAAGGAGAATTGCTGGGTTGTATGGCACCTCTATTTTTAGGGTTTTTTTGAGGAATTTCCATACTGTTTTCTATAGTGGCTACACCAATTTACAATACTACCAACAGTGTACTAGGGTTCTCTTTTCTCCACATCCTCACCAGTACTTGTTATTTGTTGGTGTGTGTGTGTGTGTGTGTGTGTGAAAGCTGTTTTGACAGGCATTTTTCTGATCATTAGTGATGTTGAACATCTTTTCATATGTCTTTTGGGCATCTGTATGTCTTTGGAGAAATGTCTATTCAGGTCCTCTACCTCCCTCCCCTTTTTAAAATTGGATTATGATTTTTTTGGTGTTAAATTGTATGAGTTTCTTATATATTTTGGTTATTAACCTGTTATAAGATGTATCATTTGTGATTATCTTCTCATCAGTAGATTGTCTTTTTGTTTTGTTGATGTTTACCTTTGCTGTGCAAAAGCAGTTTAATTTGAGGTAGTTCCATTTATGTATTTTTTTGGTGGTTGTTCTCACGGCCCAAGAAGACATATCCAAAAATGTTTTGCTAAGAGTGATGTCAAAGAGTTCACTGCCTATGTTTTCTTCTAGGACTTTAATGATTTCATGTCTTGCATTTAAGTCTTTGATACATTTTGAGTTTTTGTATATGGTGTAAGAAAATGGTCCAATTTTATTACTTTGCATGTATCTGTCCAGTTTTTCCAACTCCATTTACTGAAGAAACTGTCTTAAGCCCACTGTATATCCTTGCCTCCTTTGTTGTACATTAATTGACCATATATGTGAGGATTTCTGTTTGATTCCTTTCATCTATATATCTGTTTTTATGGCAGTACCATACTGTTTTGATTATTGTAGCTTTGTACTATAATTTGAAATGAGGGTATAAAATTTTAAAATACTACTTTTTCCACACTCTTCTTATGAAACAGATTTATTAGAACTCTCCACATCTTCACAGACATCAGTGTCTTTAATGTTTACTAAAACCATGTTTAAAGTTATTGACTAGCCCTGGCTGGTTTGGCTCAGTGGTTAGAATGTTGCCTACGGTCCAGAGAGACCCAGGTTTGGTTCCTGCTAAGGGCATGTACCTTGGTTACAGATTGTCCTCTGCCCTTGTTGGGTTGTGTGGGTGGCAACCACTCTATATGTTCCTTTCACGTCGATGTCTCTCTCTCTCTCTCTCTCTCTCTCTCTCCCCCCCCCCCCCCCCACTCTATCTGAACAAAATATGGACAAATTTCCTCAGGTGAGGATTCAAAAAACAAAAAAAAGAAAAAAAAAGTTATTGACCATAGTTTAGTTATTTACTTTCTTACAAGTTGTTTGAGATAGAGTACTTAAAAAATCTGTAAATGTTGCTCTCTGGAAATGTTATTCAAAGCCCCAAGAATCTATCTATTCATATAACATTAAGGGAGTTAAAATCATTTTAATGTTATTTGTGATATTCTTAACATTCTAAGGCTTTTACTGTATTGCTTTCTAAACAATCTTTAAAGGAAGGCCTTTTTCAGTGGCAGCTACTTATTGTATATATGAGATCACATTCTAGAAATGTCAAATCTGCATTTAAAACTCTTTTACTGCTCTGGCCGGTTTGGCTCAGCGGTTAGTGTTGGCCCACAGACCAGCAAGTCCTGGGTTCGGTTCCAGCTAAGGGCATGTACTTTGGTTGCAGTTTGTTCCCGGCCCTGGTTGGGGTTGTGTGGATGGCAATCAGTGTTTCTCTCTCTCTCTCTCTCTCTCTCTCTCTCTCTCTCTCTCTCTCTCTCTCTCTCTCTCCTCCCTCCCTCCCTCCCCCCACTCTATCTGAAAATAAATCCAAAAATGTCCCCGGGTGAGGATTAAAAAACAAACAAACAAAACACAACACAACAAAACAAAAACCTCTATTTTACTTACTTTAAAAACTTCATTGTAAAAATCTCGACAAAGAATCCAACACTAGTATTGTCTGACATCTTTCCAGACTTCAGTGTTTTTGCCCAGTGATGAGAACTTGATTCGATAGATGCACCTGGGAGTTTGATTTCACAGACATGGTCTTTCACAGACATGGAATCCCACATGCCACATGTCATTCCTCTGGGCATAACTGCACACCTGGATTTTTTTACCTCCAAGTTTTTGGGAAAGCCTTTTTTCCTTCCTTTCTGTTTCTTTCTTCCTCCCTCTATCCTTTCCTCCTTTGTTGGTATTTAGTATAAAATTATTGTTGCTTACCTGAAAAGTAAGGGTTTAATTTGTAAAGCAATTCCTTCTGTTTGAAGAATAATTTTGGGGCATATATGGTAAGACAGCTGCAGTTATTGTATACATTGTATGTGAGAATTGATAGCGTCATCAAGTCTGTCTTATGTGGAAAAATTATTTGGCATTTTTATTTAGTTCACTGTATTTTCTTCTGCTTTAATTTTTATTCTCCTTTTTACTAGTTTATCAATGGCCATGCCTCACCTTGTTTCAGTTGTTATTGCTGGACTAAGTTTTTTTCAGTAATGTGTACAGGGCTGCATTATCGATGATACCTGATGTGTTTTGTATCCATATGTCTTTTTTATTGTAGGGATTTAAAACATATAAAACCAGAGGCATATGCTATGTCCTTGCTATCTTTGAACTTGGATATAAAATGTTAAGACACTGCTCATTTGAAATTTAGAATGTTACATTGAAGTTAGTTTTTAAAGTAGCATGACCCCATATTGTTACATTGTAGGAACTAATCTTTACTAACAACTCTTTGTCTTTTTCTTTGTAATGTTGTCTTAAAAAGAAAACTTTGAAGACATCATCTGAATGATTTAGAGTGATGTGTAAGAGTTCAGACAGGCTGGATGCACCATTGAAAGCTTCCTTTGTCATTGCCAGCTAGGATGTCATCTGTTTGAACTGGCCCTTTTCATGTTGCTTGGGGAGAGCAAAGACTGGTGATTTAGTAGAGCTGTTTACTGCTTCCTAGCTGTTGTAGGAAGTTAGACTTTCTGGCTCTAAGTATATGATGTGACACGCAGATTGTTACTAGTCTTTAGTCATCTAATCTTACCTCTAAGGCAACCGGAATGATTTTAATGGAGGAAGAGGAGTCTGTGTGTGTGTACCCTCCCTTCATCTGGATTTTCAAAAAAGATTGAATAAGGAAATGTGACTAGTGGGTTTATACTGATTAGTTTTCTTCATTAAGAAGGAATTCCCGCCCTGGCCGGTTTGGCTCAGTGGATAGAGCGTCGGCCTGCGGTCCAGAGAGACCCGGGTTCGGTTCCCACTAAGGGCACGTACCTAGGTTGCAGTTTGTCCCCGGCCCTGGTTGGTTGTGTGGGTGGCAGCCACTCGATGTGTCCCTTTCATGTCGATGTTTCTCTCTCTCTCTCCCTCCCACTCTATCTGAACAAAAAATGGAAAAATGTCCTCGGGTGAGGTGAGGATTAAAAAACAAACAAAAGGAAATCCCACTGTAGTCATAGATTTTTTTTTTTTTTTTAAGTTTTATGATCAGTGCCTAACCTAGAGAAATTTAGGGGCCATAAGATTGGAGGGCTTGGTATAGTCATGCGCTGGTACTGTTGTTTGTCTTTTGGGATCTTTATTTTTCTTGTGCCTTAGTTTCTTTCTCTCGGACAAAAATAAAGTGTTGTTGAGTAACATTGATTTGGTGACAGGATTTTTTGTTTTGTTTTTGTTTTTCCCTTTATTGATTTTAGAAAGAGGAAGTGAGAGGGGTAGAGAGATAGAAACATCGATGAGAGAGAACATCATTGTCTGGCCGCCTCCTGCATTCCCCCGCTACTGGGGATCAGGCCCACAACCCGGGCATGTATTCTGACCAGGAATTGAACTGGCAACCTCTTGGTGCATGGGTCAACGCTCAACCACTGAGCCACACCGGCCGGACAATGACAGGGTTTTTTATTTCCACATTTATATTAACATATTTGTGGGAAGGGGGCCGGCATGCATGTGTTTTTCTGGGTGGTGAGAGATATTAGTATTGTATAAATGTCAGAAAATATTACAAATAAAATGTTTCTAGAATTTTCAGAAATTAGGAATGTTATTTTAATTCTCAAGATGAATTAGCTTATTCAATTAGCTTGAAAGGTTAATTTGTTCTTTATTTAAAAATATCCTTCAAAATGGGAAACATTTTAATTTTAGAAGAAAAGATCAAAGCAAGATAACCATTTCTCTCATCATGTAAAGATTTGAAAGTAGTAATACTCATGTTGGTGAGACTGTATTGAAAAAGTACTTTGAGGTACTTTTGATGAGAGTATAAATTGTAGAACATATCTGGGAAGTATTTAGGCAATACTTACCAAAATTATACTTTTTCATTTAGCAGTTCTCCTCAGAGTCACTTTTTTTTTTCTTTATTGAATTTAGAGAGAGAGGGAGAGAGATGGAAACATTGATGAGAGAGAACATCGATTGGCCGCCTCCCGTATGCCCCCTACTGGGGATTGGGCCCACAACCTGGGCATGTGCCCTGACCGGGAATCGAACTGATGACCTCTTGGTGCATGAGTCGATGCTCAACCACTGAGCCACCCTGGCTGGGCCAGAATCAGTTTTAAAGAAAGTTATTCAGATATTTATGAGCAAATATTGATGTCCAATGATGCTTATTACAGCAGTTTTTATAATTCAAAAAAACCTGGGAAGACGATTAAATATCCAACAGTAAGAGTGTGACTAAATAAATTATAATGTTAGTATATAATAAACTATTATAGAGTAACAGAAATGTTTTTGGAGAATGTTTAATGATGACATGAGAAATGTTAAATGTCAATATAAAATGAAATTTTTATTACACATTTCTTTGTGAAATATGTCATATGTATGAAAAATATGTAATGTGTTTGTTAAAGCATAAAAATATGCATACCTGTGAACAAACCACACAATGTTACCAATATTGTTAAATATTATAAATTCTTAATTTTGTATGTCTATATATAAGATAAGAAAGAATTATTTCAGAATGTTAACAATTCTTATTTTGGGGGTAGGGTTATCACTGATCTTTGGTTTTTACTTATATGCTTCTGTTTGTTTTCTAAATTATGTGCAAGGGCCATGTATTTTTAAAACCAGAAAATATTAAACATTATATGTTGAAAGAGAAAAAAATGTAGGCTGTTTTTTTTCCTGATTTTATCTCATTGGAAAGAAACTTCTTAAAGTGCCTGTTACCTGTTGTCTCCTGAGTGACAAATCATGACTAGGTACAAAGGGTGGCATTATCTACTAGTTGTAGCTAATACAGTGTAACAGAGCTCCTGAGAAATGACATGCTGACAGCTATAGGAATTGCTGGTGCTCTGTCTTCTAGGTAGTTTCAATGACCTTTATTTTACAAAATACATTTAAAAAATCTTAGATTTTTCATGGTGCATGCCTTTAAGAAAGTATTAGTTTCTTCATTTAACAGATATTTTTTTGGGTGCCTAGTAAGTATCAAACGAGTGACCAAGAGAGTCTTTGCTCTTATAACACATATTTTCTAGTGGTGAAAGATACTCAACAAGCTAACAGGTCAGTGGTAAGATATAAAAGAATGATGCGAAGAAAACAGGAAGAGGGACTGATTTAAATTAGGTGATCAGGTAAAGCCTGCTGAGGAGGTTTGAATCAGGATCTGAGTGACAAGAAAGAGCCAGTCTTATAGTGATTTAAGGATGGAGGGAACAATATTGGCAAGAACTCTACAATACATTCTGGAACAGAAAAAAAAAGGCCAGTGTGGTTGGAATGTGATAGTTGAGAGGAATAAAATGGTAAGAAATGAAGAGGGGAAGTAGGTAGAGCCAGATCATCAGGAGACTTCACAGCTTTGGTAAGAAGTTTGAATTTTATACTAAATGCAATAGGACATTTTTGGATGGCATTAAGCAAGAAAATTGCATGATCTACTTACTTTTAAAAGATTATTCTGACTGCTGTGTGTAAAGTCATTGTGAAATGTCAAGAGTGGGAATGAGAGAACAGTAAAAAGTAATTTACAGCCCTGGCCTGTTTGGCCTAACAGTTAGAACATTATCCTTTGGACCTGAAGGGTCACAGGTTTCATTCTGGTCAAGCACATACCTGGGTTACAGGTTCGATCCCCGACCCTGGTTAGGGTCATGCGGGAGGCAACCAGTCAGTGTATCTCTCTCACATCAATGTTTATCTCTCTTGTTCCCCCTCCCTCCCTCCCTCTCTTCTAAAAATCAATGGAAAAATATCCTCGGTGAGGATTAACAAAAAAACAAAAACAACATATATACAGGCCCAGTGAGAGTAAATGGTGGCCAGAGCAGAGGCATTAACAAAGGAGAGAAGTAGATAGATTTGAGGTCTATTTGGAAATAGAGCTAATAGATCTTACTGAGTATTGTGATGAGAGACTACCAGAAAAATGGGAATCACAGTTGGTTTCTAGGATTTGACTTAAGTGACAGAGAAGGTATTGCCATTTACAAAGGTGAACAAAATGGGTCATATACATTTGGGGGGAATATTGAGAGTTCTAGTTTGAAATGTTGAATTTTTATAAAACATTTATCTTTGTTGTTGAAAACATTACAGAATTCCCCCCTTTCCTCCCATTGACCCCTCCACCCTGCTCCTGCCCCTCTCCAGGCCTTCACCACACCGTTGTCTGTGTCCGTTCATGAGTTATGCATATCTGCACATAAATTCTTTGGTTAATCTCTACCCCTTTCTTCCCTCTCAGATTCATCAGTCTGTTCTATGCTTCCTTGTCTCTGAATCTGTTTTGTTCATTTTGAAATGTTGAACTTGAGATGTTGAATAGGCAGTTAGATATATAAATTTGGAGCAAGGCAGAGAGGTTTGGGATGAGGGTGAACATTTGTGAGTCTTATATATGTATGTATGTATATATATGTATGTATGTATGTATATATAGTTGTTACTCCTCACCCAAGGATATTTTTTCTTTGATTTTCTAGATAGAATTGGGGTGTGTGTGTGTGTGTGTGTGGGGAGAAACATCAGTGTGAGAGACACAAATCAGTTGGTTGCCTCCCACACGACCCTGACCCAGGATTTGAACCTGCAACCCATGTATGTGCCCTTGACCGGGAATTGAACCCGCAACCCTTTGGTCCGCAGGCCAACGCTCTAACCCCTGAGCAAAACTGGCCAGGGCAATATATACGTTATTTAAAGCCAGAGGACTGCATGAGATCACTAAGCAAGAAGTAGAGATAATGAGGACTGAGTCCTGGGACCTCCACATACATTCTTGATGGTGGAGGAAGAGTCAGCAAAGGTGGCTAAAAGAGAGTTTCGGTGTGGTGAATATTGGAGGGTAGGGGCAAATTTGATCCAGTATCTGAGTAACAAGGCAGAAGTAGAGTTTCAAGAAGAATCTGGTTGAATGCTGCTGTGAGAGGGAGTAAGTTGAGATTAGAGACATAACTCTGTGTATTAGTTTTCTAAGGTTTCCGTAACAAATTACCACAGATCTGATGGCTTAAATCACAGAATTTTATTCTCTTAAAGTTCTAGAAGCTAGAAGTCCGAAATCTGGCAGGACTGACTTCCCTCTGGGGAAGGAAGGGTCTAGCGGAGAATCTATTTTTTGCCTTTTCCAGCTTCTGGTAGCTACCTCAGCATTCCTGGGTTTGTGACCATATTTCTCCAGTCTACTTCCATCTTCACTGAGTGCTTCTTCAGTGTGTCTCTCCAAACTCCCCTTTCCTCCCACAAAAACACTAGTAATGTCATTGAGGACGCACACGGATAATATAAACTCAAAATCCTTAATTAATCTGCAAAGACCCCCCAAATAAAGTAAATTCCAGGGATTAAGATTTGATATTTTTGTGTGGTAATTATTCAGCCTCCTAAACCTTGGTTTGAGAAACACTGTAGCCATTAGAGACCTCAGTAAGAGCAATTTCTTTGGAGCAGTCGGGAACATAAGAAAATCATATTTACCTTTCATGTTTGTTGCCACATAGAGAACTCTATTGTCTGTCTCAAGACTGAGCACATTAATCACACTGTTTTTCCATGGGCAGTCTCAGTAGTTGTATGCCTATGGTTAGCTTCAAGTTTTACATGTCAAACATAAGAAAGGAGCACATTTCTCGGAAGACCCTTCTTGTTGTTATTGTTTTTTTTAAGTTCATTGTTGACCTGTGGGATCCAAGTTGTCATTACCAGTGGCCATTTTTTCTGTAGCCAAAATCTGGTTTATTTCAGATTTCAGACATCTCTGTATCATCATCATCATCATTATTATTATTATTGTTATTATTTTTAATCCTCACTTGAGGATTTTTTTCTATTTATCTTCAGATAGAGTGGGAAGGAGAGGGAGGGAGGGGGAGAGGGGGAGAGAGAGAGAGAGAGAAACATCGCGGTGAGAGGGGCACATCCACTGGTTGCCTCTCGCATGACCCTGACCAGGGGCGGGCATGAATCAAAACTGAGGTACGTGCCCTTTGCTGGAATTGAACCCAGGACTCATTGGTCCGCGGGCCTATGCCCTACCGTTGAGCCAAACTGACCGGGGCTTTTTTTTTTTTAAGATTTTTTTTTTCTTTCTTGATTTTAGAGAGAGAGGAAGGGAGAGGGAGAGAAATGGAAACATCGATGAGAGAGAACATCAATTGGCTGTCTCCTGCATGCCCCCCACTGGGGATTGGGCCCACAACCTGGGCACGTGCCCTGACGGGAATCAAACTGGCGACCTCTTGGTGCATGGGTCGATGCTCAACCACTGAGCCACACTGCCTGGGCTATTTCATTTATAATCTGATTGATAACTGTATTGCTGAAAAATTCCTAAGCAGAAAGTGGAATGGATATCATTTAGGCAATATATAGGTATAGTGGGTATTTCAAATACATAAAGTATTTGAAGAGAGATAAAGGGATGTAGAGAAAAATGCTATTTTGCCTTTTTTTCTTTTTTACCAGCTAAAATGGATGTTAAAACTAGCACACTTGGTGCTGAGCTGCCCTCAGTTGTTCTCTGTAGGCTTTTCATGATTTCTGCTGGACAATGGGGAGCAGCAGAAGTGTTCACCAAGTTACCTCTGGCTATAATGCTACTGCATAGATAAGAGATAGCAACCACATCTGGAAGAAGCCTGCTTTCCTTGGGGGAGTTCTAGTGACAAATGAATTCTTTTATCCTCAGATATTCTATGAATTGGAACTGGCATCCTTGCGCCGCCCCCCCCCCCCCCCCCATGTTTTTGGATGGGAGGGCAGGCACTGGGCTTTCACCATGTGAAAGGCTTTACTTTCTTAGGGAGCTGACCTGATTATCATAGGTTAAATCTTTAGTTGTGGGGCCATTTTCCCAGATTATCCCTCTCCTCTGTGTTAGAAGCATAGACCTAAGTTTGACATGGTGAAAACACACAGACTTTAGAGTTAGGCAGACCAGGTTCATCCACTAAGGTGTTCTGTAACCTTTGGCAAGTTATATACCCTCTTGGAGCCTCTGTTTCCTAGTTTGGTAAAATGGGGTTGAAGGCATCTGCTATTATGCTTACCATATAGTAGGCATGTGAAAAATATTAATTCCACTATTAGTACATCCTTTTGTCCATTTATTCACTTTTATGCATTTACTGATACTTAAATTTCCTTCCTTTGGTGTCTTTATATTAAGCAGAGTTTTAAAGAAAGATCCACCTGTTAACATAGCATCTCCTTTGGGAAAGAGAAATAATGACCACTCTTCACTTCCCAGTTTTGTCACCCTATGATAGTTACTAACCATTTCTGTTCCAGTACATTGGAATAAAATCATAGTCATCAGGAATACTTTCTGAAGAAGTCTTTAATTATAAAATTCACTAAGGAGGCAGGAGAAAGTTGTTTTATTCCATGTCTAGGAGCAGCTCTAGGCAAGACTAAAATATTAAGAGGAAGGGAGTTGCTGAGGAATGAGGCTATAAATAGGTCAGTTTATTCAACATAGAGTATTCTAGGAATCTTTGGAAGAAAGCTGTAGGAATGAGTCTACTTGGGAGAGAATCAGGAAGTGAAACAGCAATGAGAAGGACTTCACATGTTGACAAGTTATTATTGATTAACTGCCCTTTTGTTTCTGGGCTGCTGTGTGGTTCCAAAGGATGGCAGGATGGCCTTTGCAGTTAGCTCAGTACTGAGGTCACATGCTTCCTCTGCACTTCTCCACCTGTGTAACTTGGGCAAGCTGCTCCCTTGTTAAATGGGCATGAGACTATATGTCCTTGATTTCCTAAGACCTCTCAGTTTGAGACCCCTTTGAGGAGGTGGTGGGAACATTATTTTATTAAATTAGTCATCCCTTATAGCCAGTTGTATGCTGTACAAATGTTTATGTGATTTTTTTTAAAAGTGCATTTAGGAGCAAAGCAATATGATAATACCATCTCAGGAATGTTGGGAAGATTATTAAGATAATGTATGCCAAGTGCCCATCCAAGTTATTTTTCAGTGGCTTGTAGCTATTATTAACAAATTAAAAGACATGAAAAATAATTTATTGATAACATCTAAAGAAAGAATTTTAAACAACAAGGTCACAGTGTGACCAGGATATGAAATAGAACTCGAATGAGGGGAAAGAAGATGAGATAAAAGTTCAGGTAATGCTTCAGAGATAAATAAATGTGTAAACGAGGAGGAAGTTTTACCCCTTTACAGACAAAGTTTTCATTGTTTGTAATGATAACTTTGTGATATATGTTCCAGTGTGAACAGCAGGAATGTGGTAACCCATGTTGGAGAAATGGACGCTTGTGTCATCTTCTTAAACTGCTAATCGCAAAAAATAATGCACTGGATAACTTACAAATAAATTGTGTGTTGTTGTTGTTGGTGGTGGTGGTGGTGGTGGTGGGAGGTGGCTGGTTAGGGAGTTACTTTTAGTTATTAGTTCAGTTGCCTGGCCAGTGATACTGAATTTTTAGCTCTTCTTTCTTTTTCTTTTTTCTTTTTCTTTTTCCCCCAGGTCCAGCAAGACTATGAACCTCTGTTCCAAATGCTTTGCTGGTAAGTGCAGAAAAGGCTTTATTGTTTACTTTTATTTTTCTTCTTTTGGTTGTTTTTATGATTATCTAAATCATTTGGCCTTCCTTTGGGTTAATGCATGGGGATTCGTTTCTTTGCTTGTGTGTGAAAGCAATTTCTCTTCACCAAGGTGCTCCATGTATTTGCCTAAGACTATTGAAATAGTCTTCCCTGAGTGAAATGAAATCTTATATGTACTTGCACCAAAAAACTTGCCTCAATGTATAGTTGTTGATGTATAGTGGAATTGTAAAAACTTGCATTGTAGAAAGGTAATAAATGTTCATGTTTGATCTTAATGATTAGTGGTAAATGTTGCCTTTACCAATGAGAATGCAAGAGAAAGGATATTTTCATGTTGGAATCAGGAAGACAGTCATACTGAATTTAGCCCTTTCTAATCTAATCTCTCATTAAAATCACCTTACGTAAGTCACTTAATCTCTTTGAGCCTTAGATTCATCATTTGTGACATGAAGGGTTAGGGCTTGATGTTTACCAGGTGCTTTTCCAGCCCCCAAATGCTTATTGGTTGACTTCTTGAATTATGATTCTCTCATGAAGTTGAAGCCTTCATGTTTCCTTTTTTTTTTTTTTTTTTAAGAACTATATATCTAAATGATCTTATATAAAGTAATTAAGTCTTTGCTAATTGAGATATGTTTAACATTCCTTTATTATTTTATTTTTGTCAAAGATAAAGCTGGATACTAGTTAAAGAGGTAAGGACAGATCTTAATCAGTAATGTGCTGCTATAGTAGAGAGTCCTGTGTGAACTGAACTCAACTTGGATTTGTGCTGAGGGACTGGGCATTTTAAAAGGAAAGTGAGGGAGTAGACTAGGGGTTGCTATCTTGGCTCAGTCGAGTCAGGGATGTGACAAATTACAAAAGGTTGGTCAATGTAAATGATAAGGCCAGCTGTGCCTCTTAGCTGACAACCATGAAAGTTAGGATTTTATCCTCCTACAGAGACTGAGAGACTGAGGCCCTATCCTTCCTGATAATTACCTTTTAAAGGAATGGCTTTCATGTCCCTGAGAAAAAAGGACATGTAGAGTTGTAGGAGATACATATACATCTCAAAGGAAGAGAGGATGGATGCACAGTTGTAAAACTCTTTTTAGTAAGTACTCTAAGATAGGATGCTCAGGGGCCTGTAGTCTGGGGTTGTAATAAACCTTAAATTCTTTTGGCAACTTTGAGCTTTCCTAGGCAGGCACTTAAAGAGGGGCTAGGGCCAACCTAGGGATGGGGCCTTGAGATATTAGAAACTGTTAGTGTTTGTTTAAATTTTTTTTTTTTAAATCCTCACACAAGGATTTTTTTTATTATCTTTGGATAGAATGGGAGGGAGGGAGAGAGAGAGAGAAACATCCATGTGAGAGGGACACATTGACTGGTTGCCTCCCGTACAACCCTGACCACAGCCTGGGACCAACCACAACCGAGGTACGTGCCCTTGACTGGAATCTAACCCATGATCTTTGGTCCGAGGGCCGACACTCTTAACCACTGAGCCAAACCGGCCAGGGCTGTTTGTTTAAATATTTTAATGTTGGCGAAGAGGAGTAGATAAAATAATTTGTGTTAAGAGTCTGTAGTTTTTTTAGGACAATGTTGAGGCCTAGTTGAGAAGAGGGTTCGGAGGAACCTGGCTAGAGTTTGATTAAGGGGAGAATATTTGTCAGTTTTTATCTTCTATTCATTATGCTGTTTGGGTGCGGACATAATCATAGTGTAAGCTTTAGACCTTTGCATTTATGCCTAAACTAGGGGATAACTGAGAAGTTGTTGAGAGGGCTGGGATAGCTGGCAGATTGTAACTATTAAAACTTTAGAATTTGTCAAATACTTTAGGTCTTTAAAAGGAAAAAATATTGGTAAATTTGTTTTTTATACAACGTTTAGCGGTATCTCTGCTATGTTAAACAAATGCATCCTGCTTTTCTTATTCTTCATATCTACAATTTACAGATATGAAGAAATGCCTCACTGTTGAGAGTTTAAATTTATACCAAAGATGAAAGTAGTAATGAGACAAAATGTATATTAGATTGTATGACTGTTTCTATGTAGAATTAACTCCCCCTTATACGTCAGTAAAATGTAGCTTTGGGGGAAGGCCAGACACCTTTGAGTAAGGTGGCTCAGATCAAATACTCAAAAGAATTGTCTCGTGTCCCCAACTGAAAATAAAGTTTAAAAAATTACCAGTGAAGATAGGTTAGCCATGGTTTTTGTATTTCTTTGGGCTTGTTAACAGTTTTATTTTCTATGGTTATAATTGTTTATTTTCTCTCTGGTGATCTATATCTTTTACTCTATACACAACTTTGCCATTTTTGCTTTTTAAATTATTAAGATATTTTCTTTCTTTTCTTTTGGAGAGAGAGACATAGATGTGAGAGAGAGACATTGATTGGCTGCCTTCTGCATGCCCCCTACTGGGGATCAAGCCTACAACCCAGGCATGTGCTCCGACCTGGCGTTGAACCGGGACCTCTCAGTCCATGGGACACTTAATCCATTGAGCCACACTGGCCAAGCAAAATGCTGTTTTCATGTGTGTAGAGAAAATACTCTCATCTTCTTTCCTCTTTACCTTTACCCCCACATCCTAATTTCCCCATCATTTGAAAGGAATATGTAGTCACATCCTGCTTTGGTGTTCTTTTCAAAATTCAAAAGAAAGAAAATCATTGAACTTTAGATGTATTTGTGAATTTTGTTGTATGAAAATAGTTTATAGAAATGCATTATTGTAGCAGAGGCATGAGATGTACAAGACAACATAGAGATTATTGTGGCCAAAGCCACTGTGATTTTAAATACTCTTTAATGTATATGCCCTGGCTGGTTTGGCTCAGCAGTCAATCGGCCTGCGGTTCAAAGAGACCTTGTTCGGTTCCCACTAAGGGCATGTACCTCAGTTGCAGTTTGTCCCTGCCCCTGTCGTGCGGGTGGCAGCCACTCCATGTGTCCCTTTCATGTTGATGTTTCTCTCTCTCTTTCTCTTCCTCTCTCTCCCTCCCACTCTATCTGAACAAAAAATGGAAAAATGTCCTTGGGTTAGGATAAAATAAATAAATAAAGTATATCTTAAAGTGTATAGTGTACTTTTGGAAGATGGAAAAATCATTTAAAAATAGCTATTGTGTATAATTAGGTTATTAAGAGGTTTTTTTTCAAGTTTCCTTTTCAAAATAAATCTTTGTGGTGAAAAAGTGAATTTCTTGTAACTGTTTACATACAATGGAATAAAATGAATAAAAACATTTAAAGTCTTGTTGAGAGAGTGAGTATTGGGGTAGGAATTGTGGGTATGAGTTTAAAGTTAGCTTTAATAACTGTTCACCTCCGATGAAATATTCTGCCAAATGGTGAGCACATACTCCCAATAACTATCATCACTTAGATATTTTTTCTTTTTTTTTTTTAAAGATTCCTGGGCTGTTTCAGGTCAGAGGAAGGGAAGGAAATGAATATATGGAAAGTGAGAGTTACTAAAAAAAGAAAACATTGAAATAGTTGCTGGTAAATTACATACCAAATAACAGTGTTTCTCTGTATTGTTAGGCTAAGAAATGTCTGTGTCAGCCATTTTCATTTATGTAGAAGAGTGCCCAACCTGGCTGAATTTGCTATCTCTGAAAGTTTGTAGCGCAACTAAAATTTCTCTCCTTGAGATGGGAAGGTATTATTTTTATGTTTTGACAGTCCTCATCTTAAACCTTGGTTTGGCTTACCTGAAATTATTTAAGACCATTTGGAGTTTTTCCCCCCACAAATGTGTAATATTCTTCTTTCTTAGCCTTAAAGGGCTTTGACCGGAAGATCTTTATAATCCATGATTTTCCATGCTAGGATAACTAGGACATTTAAAGGAAGTATTCTGGGGAAGCTCCCCCCCCCCCCCCCCCAAATGAGTGACTCTAGTGTTATGATTTCAGATACAATGGATTTAAAATGCTCTTCTGGATTTTCTTTATCTCAGATTATTATTTGTTTAATCTTAAAAAAAAAGAAAACAGTCAAAGTTTACTTTTATTGTACTATACATATTTTCAGTGCTTTCTAATTTTTTTCTGTTGTACTCAATTTTTTTTTTTTTATCCTCACCCGAGGACATCTTTCCATTTTTTGTTCAGGTAGAATGGGAGGGAAAGAGAGGAAGAGAGAGAGAGAAACATTGACGTGAAAGGGACGAGCGGCTGCCACCCGCAGGACCAACCAGGGCCGGGGACAAACTGCAACTGAGGTACGTGCCCTTAGCGGGAACCGAACCCGGGTCTCTCCAGACCACAAGTCGATACTCTAACCGCTGAGCCAAACCAGCCAGGGCAGTACTCAATTTTTTAAAATGCTAATTGTGACACATTAAATTGATATTTTTTGTTCGTCTTTTTTCTTTCTTTCTTTTTTTTTTTTTAAATTTATCTTTATTGTTGAATGTATTACAGATGTTCTTCATTTTCTCCCTATTGACCTCCTCCTCCTTACTCCTGCCCCTCTCCTGCCTTTCCCCACACTGTTGTCTGTGTCCATTGGTTATGCATATAAGTTCTTTGGTTTATCTCTTCCAACCCCCCTCTCCCCCTTCCCTTTGAGGTTTGTCAGTGTAACAACCAATTTGTACTTCTTAATCCCCTCACCTTTTTTACCCATTCCCCCAGTACCTCCTCCCATCTGGCAACCAACAAAATGTTCTCTGTATCTATGAGAATGCTTCTGTTCTGCCTGTTCATTTTGTTTGTAGATTCAGTTGTCGATAGATCACCCTTTTATTTTGTTCATATTTTTTAATCTTTTTCTTCAAGAAGACACTTCAACATTTCATATAATAATGGGTTGGTGGTGATGAACTTCTTTAGCTTTTTCTTGTCTGGGAAACTCTTTATATGGCCATCGATTCTAAATGACAGGTTTGCGGGATAGAGTAATTTTGATTGTAGGTTCTTGCTTTTCATCATTCTAAATATTTCTTGCCATTCCCTTCTGGCCTGCAAAGTTTCTTTTGAGAAATCAGCTGACTGTCTTATGGGAACTCCCTTGTAGGTAACTAACTGCTTTTCTCTTGCTGCTATTAAGATTCTCTCTTTGTCTTGAACCTTTTGCATTTTGGTGATGATGTATCTTGGTGTGGGCTTCTTTGGGTTCATCTCGTTTGGGATTCTCTGTGCTTCCTGGACTTGTATGTCTGTTTTCTTCACCAAATTAGGGACGTTTTCTGCCATTATTGTTTCAAATAGGTTTTCGATTTCTAGTTCTCTCTCTTCTCGTTTTGGTACCCCAAGATGCGAATGTTGGCATGCTCGAAGTTGTCCCAGAGGCTCCTTACACTATCCTCATTTTTTTGGATTCTTCTTTCTTTTTGCTGTTCTGATTGGGTGTTTTTGCTTCCTTATATTCCAAATCGATGGTTTGCTTTTTGGCTTTACCTACTCTACTGTTGAATCTGTGTAAATTATTCTTTATTTCAGTTAGTGCCTCCTTCATTTCTGACTGTGCCTCCTTCATTTCTGACTGGTCCTTTTTTATGCTCTTGAGGCCCTCACTAAGTTCACTAAGGTTCTCACTAAGTTTTATTTTTCATATGAACAACTGTAAACCTACTTTTGCTCCACACTGTATATTACTGGGAGTATGGTTTAGAAAGTTTGAAAACCATTTAGTTGCAGAAATCCATTGGAAAGTCATTGAGTTATTTGGCATTTCATTTTCTTTGCAAAATAGGGCTTTGGTGGTGGTGGTGGAGGGCAGGGTGGCTTTAGGCAAGGGGTTAACCAGTTGATTTCTTTTGTCCATTCTGAGCTCTTGACTATTTTGGTTTAAATGATTTTCTGTGTGAAAGTATGAAGTAAACCTGATTGCTGGTAAAATGTACATGAAAAATCAAGCATAGCATAATGCAAGTATAAAGGGTTGTCCTGCGTCTTACAAAGGTAGAAATGATATTGCCTATGAAATGTTTTTTGTTTGTATACTAACTCATTTTATAAATTTGTGAGTGTTAGATACTAACTGGTCTTGGATATTTAGGGACATTTAGTACCTAATTCACAATGACCTCCTGTGCTGCCATATTGAAGCTCAGCTATCATTAAAACAGTGCTTTTCATAGAACCGTTTTTGTTAAATAAAAATATGGATGAGTAGCACCAAACAGGATGATCATAATTGAGGAAGGCAGAGATTTTTAAAGAACTGACTGAAGTAACTTCTTCTGCATTGTGGCATTATCTCAGCCAACCTTAGAAATGCTTCCTGTGGGGGACACTAGGAGTGTGGTGACTACAAAATAGCTATAATCGATAGATTTAATATTTTAGAAGGCAGTGAGCCTGAAGGTATATCCCAAGGGATGGAAGATTCTTTGAGTAGTACTGATGACAGGTTCTTATTAGAAGAAAAACTTAACATGTACTCACTGTAAAAAGAACTAGTGGTCTTGTGGATTTTTAGATAACGGCATGTATTTAATTTTTAATAGCTTTCAATCATTTCTTTAAAAAAATAATACCAAAATGCAAAATGTCTATAATTTATAAACTGATAAAGGTACAGCTTATGTAGACATATTTTTGATTTGAACATATTGTTTCATTTCATTTAAGACTAACTCCCCCCCCTAATCCCCAGTCCTCACCCGAGGACATTTTTTTTCTATTTCTCTTCAGATAGAGTGGGAGAGAGGGAGAGAGAGAGAAACATCAACATGAGCGGGACACATAGGCTGGTTGCCTCCCGCATGACCCCAACCAGGGCCAGTGACGAACTACAACTGAGGTATGTGCCCTTGATCAGAATCGAACTCATGACTCATTGGTCCATGGGCCGATGTTCTAACCACTGAACAAAACCGGCCAGGGCCATTTAAGACTAACTTTTAAGAAATTTGCATTTTACATGATACATGTAAAATTGGATATATAAAGGAGAGACAGTTATTCAAAGTGTAAGAAGCTTTTTTCTGTTCTTTTTCATTTTTTCACTTTTTATAGAATAGTTTCTTTGAAAAGGAATACTTTTAATGCTATATTAATTTACAGAAAGGGATAAGAATAGAAGAACTAAAGTGTAAGGGTTCATTGTCAGTTGAAGATTAATTAAAAATGCATATAAAGCATCTCTTAAATTAGAAGCTAATGGAAATTAGTTTCAATGTAATTTTTCAATTATATATATTTTTTGTGGGAAGATAGTTAAGCTTACCTTTGTTTTATGGTTACTTATGCCTTTTTTCATTGTTGGTTAAGAATATTGCAATAAATAAAGAAAATGATGCACGTCATATGGAAAGCATATTCTAGTATGACTTTACAGCTGTGTACTTAAGTTTCATAGGAATCTATTTTCATCTACCTATTCTTAGATGCTGGGTTCTGTTATTTAACTTAGGAGAAAATGTTGTAATTAATATATTTCTGTTACCTTCATCAGCTGGGAGAAAACTTAATTCTATGTAGAATTACATTTCCATTTTTATTCTTGATATTGTCATAGTTATTGTTTTAAATTCAAAATGAATTTCAGGAAAGCTATAAGGGGTTGAAATAGCCAGTATTAATGTAGGATTTTATTTTCCCCCTTGCTCTATACTTTATATCCAGTCTGAAATTACCAAGCTTATTCACTGCTTTCAAATTTTCTGTCTAAATCCAAAATGTGAATTGAATAATAGAGTTCCATAATTTATGCTTTTAATATAACATTAGTTTGAGATTTTCTTTTCCCTTTTAAAAATAACATAGAGATATTAAATGCTGATTGGGAAGACTACAAAGCAATATGTGTAGTATCCTGTTTTAATTAGACAACACATAATTTATATGTATACAGTTGCATGGAATAAAGCTGGAAGAAGGTACAGGAAAAATTAATTTTGGTAATCTCAGAGTAGGAGTATTTGGAGGAGATTTTAATTGTTTGATTTTGTTTGGGTTGGAGTTGTGCAGGAGGCAACCAATTGATGTGTCTCTCTTACATTGATGTTTGTCCCACACTCCCTCCCTCCTCTGTCCTTCCAACTCTATCTGAAAATCAATAGAAAAATATCCTGAGGTGAGGATTAAAAAAAAAAACAAATTAAATTTAAAAAATAAAGTGTATTGTACTTGTGTCTGACAGACTCCCAAAGTGATTAGTTTCTTTCTGTAATAAGCAAAAAGCTGGTTGTAGCTTGCAGCATAGGGGATCTAAATGTTGACATCCAAGGTAAGTAATACAGCAGTGCTGGGTATAGGGTGGAATGGTAGGTACACCAAAATGAAAACATTTTTCTTTGAAGTGACCTGAGTTTCGTGGTTATTTCCAGAACAAGGTAGCAAATTCCTATTTCATAGCAGGTAAATTAAAACATTTTCGCATGAACCTGCAGCTCTTACTGCTTGGAGTTACACTCTAATCACTTTTTCTGTTTTATTGCCTGTTAGAAATTAAAAATAGAAGTGGCCTGATTTCAGTTACTTTTGAAAGGGAAAAAGTATACGTTACAACTGAATTTTGAGGATCCCCGAAGTATGAGAAACCTAGTGAATCTGAAATTTTTAAGTACTTCTCGTGATGCATGTTTCCTTTTAGAAATTGTGAGAACCCTGTACCTATCAGGAAATAGTATTAAAATACCCACTTCAATTAGTTATTTTATAGCATAGCGAGGTTTGGGTAGGATAGTAGAATCAGTATGCTTCTGTTACCTTGATTTTTCACATTTTCTTTTCTAAGAAGAACGCTGCTGCTTTTAAAATGAAGCATTTGAGATAGGGTATGTCTGTGTTTGTAATTCTGTTGACTTGATTACTGTTGTAAACTCTTTGGTTTCTTTAAAGCCGAGAGTCCAAGAAAGATTTCTTAAGTATAACACACACTGGTTATGTATTTGTTGAAAAGAGATAATTCAGCTCATCGAATTCTCTCAGTCGTCGTTGTCGTCCATTGGAGGGTATCTGTTTGCTGTGGGTGTCTGAAAAATAAGAATATTATAGAGTAATGTAAACATCCATAAGCCATCCCAGAATGAACAAATACTAGCATTTTGGCCCTTTCCCCTCTTTGTAACATATTTTAAATGGGAACTAAAATTTCATGGTTTTACCTCAGTTATCATTTTTCCACTTCAGAGAGACAACCACTATCCTTCTTATCCCTTTATTTATACTTTTATTATGAATGAAAATTTATGTAAACAATATATGATTATATTTTTAAAATGTATAAGTAGTATGTTGTACTAGTCATTCTACAACTTGCATTCTTTTTAAATAATACTTTTAGAAACCAAACAGGATGACACATATTGCTTTAGTTCATTTTAACTGTGAAAATAGTCTGTTGTAATTAATATCCTGATTTACCTGGGATGTCTCAATTTATGCTTATTGTACCAGTGAATATACATAACATAATCCTTTGGTATACTCCTCAATGTGGTTGATGACTTATTGGTCACCCTCATTATACTTTGCCCCAGTTTATCTAGTCCCCTGTTGATGGACATATAAGTTCTTTTCAACTAGTGTTTTTATATCACAATTGCAAACTCATGTTTTCTCTATTTTTAAAAAAAAGAACACTTGTTTGAAGTTCTTAATGGGGTAGCTTCCTTGTTTTCAAATGAAAGCAAGACAAGGGCAGCAGGTCCTTACCTGACTAGCAAAGCTAAACTCTGGCAGCCCTTTCTGACCTCTTAGTCTATAGCAGTTTGCTGTCTTACTAATAAGCATTCTTAAATTGTGTGGCTAATTGTTATGCTAGTCAAGATAAATGAAGCAGTGTGCTGAAGATGTTATGGAAATTATGTCAAAAATAATTTTTGCACTTCTAATAGGAAACAAAATACTCAGTGTTGTAAGTAGCAGAAAGGTAGCTCTTTTTAGGCTTTAAGTAGAAAAATTGTGGCCAGGTCTCAGTATTTTAGGCAAAAAGAAAGAAATTTAATAGTCACTGGGTCTTTTAAGATACTTTGACTGTCATTTGTCTTTATTTCTGTTCACATGTTAGTCTAAAACTGTGGTCTGTATACTGAAGCATAGGATTGTGTCCATTGAGGCATAAAGAGAAAATATTAGAATTTCTCCTTACATTTGTTTTTATCATTCGTTATATATTAATTTTTTATAATGTACATAATCTAATTGCTATTGGTTTCCTAGAGTTGCCTTAACAAATTACCACAAATCTGGTGACTTAAAGAACAGAAATTGATTCTGTCACAGTTCTGGAGGCCAGAAGCCTGAAATCAAGGTGTCAGCAAGCAGTTTTAGTTTCTTCTGGAGGTTCTGAGGGAGAATCCGTTTCATCCCTTTTCTGGGCATTCATTGGCTTGTAGACATTACTTGAGTCTCTACCTTTATCTTTACATGCCCTTCTTGGCCTGTGTCTCTGTCTTTTCTAAGGAAAGTGTCACTGGATTTAGAGCACACCCTTATGTAGGATGATCTTACCTTGAAATCCTTAATTACATTTGCAAAGGTCCTTTTTCCAAATAAGATTACATTCACCGGTTCCACGTGGACTTTATTGTGGGGGATGAAGTGGGAGCATAAGGATGGGTCACACCATTCAGTATACTGCAGGAGTATACAATTATTTTTTTAAACAGACTTGTTAAGAGGTATGTGCTCAAGTTTTGTACTAATGTACCTCTACCAAAGAAGTTTGAAGACCCCTAGGTCTGAGACCTGCTTGGGTTAGATGTGGTTGGCTTTTTTTCATGTAATAAGGTACTCTCTATGACATGAAAAGTGTTATGTGTTAACTGCTAATATTTTCTATGTTTCATGTTCTCAGCAGACTAATGCAAACTAAATTGGAATGATCAGACTTAGGTTTATGGACTTCCTTTGGGCTTGGCAGGAATATGGATAACTATCTGATAAAATCAGGAAAGTACCATGAAGCACGTTTTATGTGCTTCAGTGGTCTTGATTCCACCATGTTACAGATACTTAGAGTAATTCTTGATCTGGTTATTTCCTTTTTACTTGAATTAGAGGGTTATAGTGAGGTTACTTTTTTGACACTTTTCCTGGTTATAACTCCCTTGCTCTTAATTCGTCAATAGTAGAAATGGTGGGTAAAATAATAGGGTTTTATTTTCAGACCATTAATATATAACTAAAATGTGATCTTTAATATACAAAATTTTCTGTCAGTTAGAAGTCTTACTGCTTAGCTGGTTCTTAGTGTGTAAAATAGAGCCAATTGTATGTTAACAATCATAACTATTATGAAAGTTGTTTTTTTTTTTTTTTTTTTACATTTCTTAATTTACTTTTAGACTAAATATTGGATACAGAGAAAAATAAATACCTTAACTTAAGACTTCTGGTTGGGAGAAAAATAACAAGGGTATATCATTTTAAAAGAGGAATGCCAAAAAAAGGGTATTTAAAATAGAAGTGGAAAAAAATAAATGTTTGTGAAATAAGATGGAGGAAGGGCATGGATAAATATCTATCCTTTTTAAAAAGGTGATAAAATCCTGAGATGAAATAATTGCAATAGTGACTAAGATTTCTGCAGCCCTTTTATAATTTAAATCCATTTTGCACAATATTTATCTCATTTGATTCTCACAACTTTGGTTATTTTGTATGTCCATATTACAGGTGAGGAAACTGGCTCAAATGGGTTAAATAATGTTCCAAAGATTAAATGAATTTTAAAGCAGAAAACTGGAATTTGATAATTGGTGTTTAGACTCAAATTCATATCTCCCACTGTTTGATATTGTTAGGAGTCAAGGTAGTAGGTTTAGATGGAATTATACTGTTAAAAACCCTGTGAGGCCCTGACTGGTTTGGCTCAGTGGTTGGAGTGTCAGCCTGCGGACCAGAGGGTCCTGGGTTTGGTTCCCACTAAGGGCACGTACCAAAACAAAACAAACGAACAAGCAAAAAACCCTGTGAGGATGTAACAGTTGCATTGTTTTGTGTAGGTTAGGGGTATATGTTTTTCCTGTACATTCTCTTTTAATTCAGTTGCCTTTGTCTTTAGATCTCCAGGGAAAATCAGAGAAATGGTGCCAGAAGCTTTACAGTGTAGCTAATTTGGGAAAGGTTGGCATGTGTGTTGCGGGGGTGGGGGTGGGGATGAGGGGTGGCCGTGTTTTTGTCTAATGCATTTTCTATTTTGGTGGTATCTTCATTTCTTAACATCTTTCTTGTTCTTGTTCATATAACTTTTAGTTCATTAACCTTGCTCTCTGCACTGCGTAGTGAAGCACCGTTTCTAATTTAGTCTCCTGTGTTTGGCTTCTTTAAAAAATATTTGGAGATGTGATTTAATTGCAGGGCTGTTTGCACATTGTCAGTGTGAAGGCAAAGATGAGGTTCATATTTAGACATTGCAACCTGCAGCTTTCATTTATTAAACCTTCTTGTTGGTATTCTCATTCTCTCATGCATGCATGCATAATGGCATTGAAAAAAATTCTTGTTTTGTTGTATCCATATTTAGCAATTTGGTTGAGTAATGGGAGAGCACTGAATCCTAAATGCTAGACCACCAGGGAGCCTCTGGTTGAGTTATGGAAAAGCCTGTCCTCTGCCTTGTGTATTTGCTCATTTGGAAACCTTGTATAGTTTATAGAGACACGAGTGATTTGTACCCTAGTCTCCCTGTGGGTTTTATTCCATATTACAATCTAATTCCACCTCCCTGTCCCATACTCCTGTGCTTTTAGAATGCAGTTTGTTTCATTGTGTGTTTTTGTAATCCAAACTGAATGTAACGAGCTATGTGCTTTAGGGACCGGGCTTTGCCTTGCCAATTAGAACAAAGCAGTTACTGAGAAAGAGTATGTTTTAAATAAAACATGGCACCTCTGAGTGGGACTGACACTCATTTGGGAGTATAAGAGATGGTTTTAACTCTTTGACTCACAAAGAAGAGCCATTACTAAAGATCAGCAGGGTTTTTTTTGGGGGGGGGAGGGGTAAAATTTACCTCCATAAAATATGGTTTTGTAAATTTTCTCACGGACTTAATAAATTTAAAAGTTTGTCATTTCAGACACAGCTGTGTGTTTCTTCATGATTAAGACGTGTTTGCAAAATTCTCTGAATTTCTGAGTATGTAACCAATGGCTGCTGCAGTTTTTGAATTTTGAACTATTCATGTATAGGAAAGTGAGGGTGTATAAAACCATAGCTTTGGTAACCTCTTTATTTTCTAGTATATCAAGCCAAGTTTTCAATGTGATAGAGAACCCACAAAAGATACATGAAAATTATGAGGAAGAATATAAGATTTATAGTGTGTGGATGTTATTTTCAGATAATAATAGTATCTTGAGTCATCAGTGACTTAAGACCCTTTAAAATTTTTTTTTGTTTTATTATCACCTGAGGACATTTTTTTTGCATTTATCTTCAGATAGAGCGGGAGGGAGAGTGAGGAAGAAAGAGAGAGAAACATTGATGTGAGAAAGACACATCGAGTGGCTGCCACCCACATGACCTGACCTCAACTGGGGCAGGGACAAACTGCAACTAAGGTACGTGCCCTTAGCAGGAACTGAACCTAGGACTCTTTGGTTCACGGGCTGACACTCTAACCGCTGAGCCAAACCGACCAGGGCAAGACCCTTTGTAATTTTTTAAAAATTCATTTATTTATTTTTAAATTAGTTTTTGTTACAGATATTTCTCCTTTTTTTCTGTAGACACCCTCCTCCCAATCCTGACCCCCCGCCAAGCATTGTTGTCTATGTCCATTGGTTCGCATACATGCATATAAGTTCTTTAAGACCCTTTGTAATTTTAACAGCACTTCCATTAAACATTTGAGGGGCAGGTGTCTTTAAATAGATTTTTATAGGCTGGCAGTTTACTGCTCCACTCCATAGGGAGACTCCCTCATAAGTTGGTTCCAGTATTGTTATCTATATCTACACTAAAAATTAATACAGTTCTGTTTTTAGCTCATACACCAAGCAAACTTTAGAAATTCACCGTTGGCATAAGGAAAGCATGAAGTTGCCTGTGTTTTTTCTGTTTTCCATTGGACTTAAAATTAGGCAACATTTTAACATTATTAACCTATACAAGCAAGAGAAAACAAGAGGAATACATTTATGTGGAACAATTCAATTACAAAGTATGTGGGTATACTTTGTTGAAAAAAATTGTTTTTGGAAAAATGTGTTCTGTGTTAGGGGAAGCTAGTTTAATTAGACTAAATTAAACCAAACCTTTACATTTCTACCACTGTCCTATGAAAGCCTTGTAAGCCCTACTGATGCTTTGAAGAGACAGCCATCATGACAATATTATCAAATGCCCTGTAATCCATTTTTGAAGATGAACACCCATATTGATATTATTTTAAGTTTGAACAATTTTCTGAGTAAAGATAACCAAGATCTGCTGCTACCATCTCCTTAATACAGTTCTGACCTATAGCTGAACTAACAGGTCAGGCACATAACTTTGAAATATTCAACATAATCAGAGATCACTGAATTTTCCAGCTTTGCATAAAATGATAATGGTTTTTTTCTTTGACCCATATAGTTTAAGATCCAGTAGTTGTTAATCTCCATGCTTGAGGCACAAAGTAATGTCAGAAAGAGTCTCTTAAAAATTCTTTAACACAGGTCCTAGACTTCTAATGGCAAATGAAAGTTAGATTGTTCATTTCTTCTATGCCCATTCAATTACTCAGTGTACATCATAAGTGTTTTGTAACTTATTTTTAGGAAGTTTAGAAGTGTTGAATCACATTAATAATGTGATTTTAGGAAATGGTGATCATAGAAGATTTGATTGGAAGGAATACTCAAGTCTTTCCTGTTTAAAACACTGATGCTTATTCCAGATGCCTACTGAGTTAATGAGTTTCAAAGGAAACTGAGGTGGTGGGGGTAAAGTGGTTTGTTTTTATCATCTTTTATATGTATCTTTCAACTTCATTTTTTTCCCCTTCTATACTATGTTAGTAATCTTGAAGATGGGACTAAAAAGAAATCTATAACAAAGTAGTAAAAACACTTATTTGTGGTACTTCTAAGACATTATATGTGTGTTTCTGTTCACTATTCATTTGCTGATTGTTTGCAAAATTACTTAAGTTTATTCATTATTCAGTAGAGTTGGTACAGTTGACAATATAAAATATATTGATTACAATTAAAAACATTTTTTTTCTTTATTGATTTTAGAGCAGCAGTTCTCAACCTGTGGGTCACGACCCCTTTGGGGATTGAACGACCCTTTCACAGCTGTTGCCTAAGACCATTGGAAAACACATATTTCCGATGGTCTTAGGAACCGAGACACCGCTCCTCTGCCTGTCTCCAGGCGGGTCCGCCCACATGCAGATATGCCCACACACAACATGAGGAACTGTATTAAGGGGTTGTGGCATTAGGAAGGTTGAGAATCACTGCTTTAGAGAGGGAGGAAGGGAGAGAGAGAGAGAGATAGCAACATTGATGAGATAGAACATTAATTGGCCACCTCCTGCGCATGCCCCTCACTGGGGATTTGGCTCACAACCTGGGCATGTGCCCTGAATAGGAATTGAACTGGTGACCTCTTGGTACATGGGTCAATGCTCAACCACTGAACCACACCGGGTGGGCTGATTACAATTTTTTATGTTAAAATTTTCTTAAATACGAAGCTTGCATTATATATGAGATTTCATTCCATATAGCAATGAAAGAATCACTAAAATGTCCTAAAAAAGTTTTCTACATCATTAGTACCTTAAAAGAAATTACCCTGAACTTGACAGAAGTCTTTATTAAAGCTTTTCTGTTTCCAAGCCAATATGAAGTGTCTCATGTCTTAAGATACATACTTTTTGCCCTGGCCAGTTTGGCTCAGAGGTTAGAGCATCAGCCTGTGGTCTAGAGAGACCCAGGTTCATTTCCCGCTAAGGGCACGTACCTCGGTTGCAGTTTGTCTCCGGCCCTGGTTGGGTCGTGCGGGAGGCAGCCACTCAGTGTGTCCCTTTCACGTCGATATTTCTCTCTCTCTCTCTCTCTCTCTCTCTCTCTCTCTCTCTCTCTCTCCCCCCCCCCCCCCCCCCTCCTCCCGTCTGAAAAAAAATGGAAAAATTTCCTCGGGTGAGGATTTAAAAAAGATAATATACTTTCTGGAAATGGACCTTTTTTATGCTGTCCTTCTGTCAAGTAGTCTGGTTTTATAACATATCACAAACCAGACAAAATTCTCCTCTCAAAATTCTTTAATTTTCATAAATTAAAAAAAAAATTCTGTTTTGTTTTTATTGTTGACGTTTTTACAGATGTCCTCTGTTTCCCCTACCTCTTCTCCCCTCTACCCAAACCCTGCTCTTTCTTCTCCTGGCTCTCACCACATTGTTGTCTATGTCCATAGGCTATGCATATATGTTCTTTGACTAAACTCTTCACCTTCATTCTTACCACCCACCTCCCTTCTGACATCTGTCAGTTTGTACCATGTATCCCTGTCACTGGTTCTATTTGTTCGTCACTTTATTTTGCTCATTAGGTTCCACATATTAGTGAGATCATATGGTAATTGTCTATCTGGCTCATTTTGCTTAGCGTTATAACCTCCAGGTCCATCCATGCTCTCGTAAAAGATAAGAGTTCCTTTTTATAGCTGTGTAGTATTCCATTGTGTAATTGTACCGCAGCCTTTTTATCCATTCATCTACCGATGAGCACTTGGGCTGTTTCCAGATCTTGACTATTGTAAACACCGTTGCTATGAACATAGGGGCGCATATATTCTTTCTGATTGGTTTTTCAGAATTCTTAGGATATATTCCCAGAAGTAGGATTATTGGGTCAAAAGGCAGTTACATTTTTAATTTTTTTTTTTATCCTCACCCGAGGACATTTTTCCATTTTTTGTTCAGATAGAGCAGGAGGGAGAGAGAGGAAGAGAGAGAGAGAGAAACATCGATGTGAAGGGACACATCGAGTGGCTGCCACCCGCACGACCAACCAGGGCCGGGGACAAACTGCAACTGAGGTATGTGCCCTTAGCGGGAACCGAACCCGGGTCTCTCTGTACCACAGGCCGACACTCCAACCGCTGAGCCAAACCGGCCAGGGCATATTTTTAATTTTTTATGAAAAACTCCATACTGTTTCTTACAGTAGCTGTATTGGTCTTTATTTCCACCAACAGTTACAAGGGTTTCCTTTTCTCCACATCCTTGCTAGCACTTATTTGTTGACTTATTGGTGATAGCCATTCTGACAGATGTGAGGTGATATCTCATTGTGGTTTTGATTTGAATCTCTCTTATGATTAGTGATGCTGAACATTTTTTTCATATGTCTGTTGGCCATCTGTATGCCCTCTTTGGAGAAGTGTCTATTCAGCACCTTTCCCTATTTTTTAATTGGATTGTTTGTCTTCCTGGTGTTAAGTTGTATAAGTTTTTTTTTTTTTAATCCTCACCCAAGGGCATTTTTTCCATTTTTTGTTCAGATAGAGTGGGAGGGAGAGAGAGGAAGAGAGAGAAAGAGAAACATCGAGGTGAAAGGGACACATTGAATGGCTGCCACCCACAAGACCCAACCAGGGCCGGGACAAACTGCAACTGAGGTACATGTCCTTAGCGGGAACTGAACCCGGGTCTCGCTGGACCACAGGCTGATGCTCTAACCTCTGAGCCAAATTCATCAGGGTTGTATAAGTTCTTTATATATTTTGAAAATTAACCCCTTATTAGATGTATCCTTGGCAAATATGTTCTCCCAAACAGTGGATTCCCTTTTCATTTTGTTCATGGTTTCTTTTGCTGTACAGAAGCTTTTTAGTTTGATATAGTCCCATTTGTTTATTTTTTCCTTTGTTTCCCTTCCCTAGAAGATAAATTGGCAAAAATATTGCTACGAGAGATGTCTGAGATCTTACTGTCTATGTCTTCTAGGATTTTTATTGTTTCACAACTTACATTTAAGTCTTTTATCCATTTTGAGTTTATTTTTGTGTGTTGTAATTGGTAGTCTAGTTGCATTTTTTGCAGGTACCTGTCCGATTTTTCCAGCACCATTTGTTGAATAGACTTTCCTTACTCAATTGTATGCTCTTGCCTTCAAAATTTTTATTGATTTTTACAGAGAGAGGAAGTGAGAGGGAGAGAGAGATAGAAACATTGATGAGAGAGAACATCGATTGGCCACCTCCTGCATGCCCTTACTGGGGATTGGGCCCACAAGCTGGGCATGTGTCCTGACCGGGGATCGAACTGGCAACCTCTTGGTGCACGGGTCGATGCTCAACCACTGAATTACACCAGCCGGACTTGCCTTCAAAATTCTTAAAAGGCCCTGCAAGAGGAGGAGCCTAAAAAAAGAAAATACTTTGTATGCTTCCCTCAGACCAAAATGTGTCTTCATTGAAAAGAAAGTCAAAAACAATAAATTCCTTTTGAGATGACTGAGGTCTTGTGTTTTGACCAGTAGTGGATGTCACTTAGAAATGGTGCCACCACAGCTTGTGTGGCAGTGAAAAAACTTAAATAATTGCAGTGCTGGATACTTAATATTTTGTCTTTGGGGAGTTATGGGGAATTGCATATTATATTGAAAAAAAAACCAGCAAGTGAAATAGATGCATTGGAACCTTATCGATAGTTTAGTTTTAGTTAACAGTGGTAATCACTTATTTTTGGACATGGTAAATGATTTAATCCTTATAAAACAACAATGAATGTCTTGCCTAAAATACTTTTTTATATAGTTGTCATATAAACTATATGATTTTGTTTTAAGCAGACTTGTTTTCTTTTTTTTTTTTTAATCCTCACCCGAGGACATTTTTTCATTTTTTGTTAAGATAGAGCGGGAGGGAGAGAGAGGAAGAGAGAGAAAGAGAGAGAGAGAGAGAGAGAGAGAGAGAGAGAGAGAAAGAGAAAGAGAGAGAAACAGAAACATCGACGTGAAACAGAAACATCGACGTGAAAGGTACACATCGAGTGGCTGCCACCCGACAAACTGCAACCGAGATACATGGCCTTAGTGGGAACCGAACCCGGGTCTCTCTGGACCGCAGGCCGACGCTCTAACTGCTGAGCCAAACCGGCCATGGCCAGACTTGTTTTCTTTTCTTTTTTTTTTTTTTTTTATCCTCACCCGAGGACATTTTTCCATTTTTTGTTGAAGTAGAGTGGGAGGGAGAGAGAGGAACAGAGGGAGAGAGAGGAACATCGACGTGAAAGGAACACATCGAGTGGCTGCCACCCACACAACCGACCAGGCCGGGGACAAACTGCAACCGAGGTACGCGCCCCCAGCGGGAACCGAACCCGGGTCTCTCAGGACCGCAGGCCGATGCTCTAACCGCTGAACCAAACCGGCCAGGGCTTGTTTTCTTTTTTGGTATTAATATTCTGAGTCTATGAAAAGCACAGCTCTTGCCTAAGTGCTTGTCAGACACCTGGAGACTTGAGTCACTACTGGTTATCAGCCCTTGTTAAAATTCTGTGGTTGTCTCTAGTTGCATCATAAATCAAAATTCAGAGACCAGCTACACCTTAATATCAGAGTGATGTTTTTGATATCTCAAAGGGCTGGTGTGCTTTGTCTCTTTAGTGGCTCCATTGAAAGGCTGTCTGGTACCTCTGAGTGAGTTTTAGATAGAAATAAATGCACAGTATTTAGGGCAGAAATTCAGAGTTAAGAATGGAGAGGAATATAATGGCACACAACAAGCTTGCTTTTTTTTTTAAACTGCAACCAAGGGAACCTTTTTAAAGTATATTGTGAAGGTCAGGTTTCATGTATTTCCTATCTCGGCTTTATGTGACTGAATAGAAGCTATTTGGCTTCTGATTTATAAGATATTTACTATGACTCAGTATTTTGTGAACACCTAACATTGTCTTTACTGTAGCTCCACCATTGTAATAGAAAACAGACTCAGTCTGCATTTACTGAAGCTCTTTTTTATAGACCTTTGCTGCACAATACAAAAGAGCACCGACCTTAGAGTAAAAGTAATTGTTTTGATTTTTCAAAAGCAAAATTAGGGTTTTCCCCTTCCTTTGTGTGCATTATAAGGTACCAAGATACCCTGTTTCAATAGTTTACAGTTGATACTTATTTCCTTTATTCTATTATTTTCTGATTGTGGTTAGGGGAGAGGGAAACATTAATTTTTCTTTTAATAAAGTTACCTAAGTTCAACTAAATTATCTCTTAAGTTCACTGTGCTTTAATTTCTCATGGTATTATCAAGGAAGTTTTTTACTGTTTTGGAAACTAGTTTTAAAAAGTTTTGCTACAACATGGTTGAATCTTAAGGACATTATGTTAAGTGAAATAAACTAGTAGTCACAAAAGGACAATTAACTATGATTCCACTTATATGGGGTACTCAGAGAGGTCAAATTCATAGAGACAAAAAAGTGGAGTGGGAGTTGCCGGAGTTAAGGGAGGGGAGAATGGGAAGTTGTGGAGATGGATGGTGGTGATAGTTGCACAGTGGTGTGAATGTACATAATGCCACGAAACTCACTTAAAAATCGTTGAGATGGTAAATTTGATGTTATATGTGTTTTATCACAGTTATAAATAATGATTAAAAGAAATGTTTAATCTTGGAGTTTGAATACTATGTTGTTCTTCCCATTTGCCAAGAACTAATCTTTGTGCAGATTTCTTTAAAAAATTTATTATTAACAGGTAGTTAAGTGCTGGCTTCAGCAGCACATGTACTAAAACTGGAGGTTAAGTGTGACTGTTTCCCCTTTGCCACCAGTAAACTACTTATCTTTAGTAGAGGACGAAAAAAAGTAAAAATATTTACAGAAACAAAGAAAAATTAGAACTGAAGATAGGTTTTTCCTTCTTTATTTATGTAAGTGATGCCATGATAAGTGTTGTATATATAATTATCAAAGAAAGTGTAGTGGCTCTGACTTTGGGCAAGCTACTTAACCTGGAATATCAGTCAACTCATATGGAAGTCATTATATTTCTCTCTCCTGGAATCAAATGAGATGATGTACATGAAATCTCTTTTTAAAGTATTTTGTCAAAGAACTTGCAAGCACAAGTCAAAATAATATATGTAGTAAAATGTCCCACACCTCCCTACTTCCTCCAGTTTTCCCCAGAAGCAGCTACTTTCAATTCTTTCTGCTGTTTCTTCTAAATTTATACTCTCCATATTTATGATTAATGTACATATATTGCTGTGTTTTGATTTATCACTTTTAGACATTTTTTACTTTTTATTATATAAAATGTTTGCTTTCTTATACTATCCTGTTTTATTTCCTCCCCCCAAATATATTTATAGTGCAGTTTTTGGTTAAATAATTCTTCATTATTTATATTATTATGGGTATATAATTATTATGGCCTATAGGACACTAATATACTGTGTCTGATATCTTATGTCTTGAAAAGTATTTCATATATTTTGCTCTTTTTTTGGTTGTTTCAAGTAAGCTGGTAAATTCAGCTCTTCTTTCTTCATCCTAGTTAGAAGTGTAAGTTCTCTAGATACTCTTTATAAAATTAGTAGGAAAGGATTTATTGCTTAGTTCTAAGGATTTATTGCTTAGTTCTAAGGATTTATTGTTTAGTTCTTAGTTCAAATGAATTGAAGACCGATTGATTTGGGGGACTTTCTCCTGTCCTGTGAATTTACATTGGCCTTTGCTTTATTTGATATGTGTGCTATTTATTCCTGATGTACTTAGCAGAAATGCATTATTTTGGGGCTTTTAAGGAGGACCCCAGAGTATAAAGGCTCAGTGTTTGATCATAGGAAGACACTGGAGGGTATATCAGGAAATAGGGGTTTTTGGTTGTGACTAACAGTAATAAGTTCAGCTGTGATCCAGTAATTATTATAAGACATTTATGATCTTAAGTAGGGAGTTAAATAATATCGGTTCCTTGTGCTCCTTAGAAACAGTATAGTTTAATGAATGAGTGCTTGAACTCCAGGGTCAAATAGCCAGTGGGTTCATTTCCTGGCTCTGCCACTTAGCTCTGGGGAAGTTACCAGTTAGGCTTTTATAACAGTCAAGTCCCAGATCAGGGGTGGTGTATGGGAATGGAGAGCAAAGAATAAGTCTGAATTACATAGGGATAAAATAATCCATGAGTTCTTGTTCAGATTCATATGTAGAAAAAGAGGAAGAAATAATATGACTGTAAAGTTTTCAGCTAGTGAATAGAGTAAGGCACTTTGGTGTTTTCCACTTGTGTTTGTGTGTGTATGGGGTTGGTGGTGGTGGTGAATTTAGTTTTGGACTTGATTTTAGGTAATGCAGGAACACGTGTTCTGTAGGCAACTTAGAATTTGGGAATGTGTGCAAGGTCTAGATCAATTTCAAAAAGCTGCCATTTTAGGATGGGTTCCTTGCACAAAACTAGTGTTAAAGACAAAATAAACTAGTAGAGTTGAAACTTAGTGTGCACAGGGCTACAGTTCTCAAACTTGATCATGCATCTGGAGGGCCTTTAAGATACATTGCAGGGCTCCACTCCCCCAGAGTTATTTTGTGAGCATGTAGGGTGAGGCTGGAATGGTTTACATCTCTAACAAATTCCCAGATAATACTGTTACTGCTGCTTCTCTGGGGACCACATTTTGAGACCACTGACTTAGGGGAAGTGAGTATAGAAAGACCAAGGAAGTTCTCAGGTTTTGAGGGGAAGAAGGAATGATGATAGAAGTCAGAGAGGTAGTGACCACCAGTCGTCACTAGATGATATCAGTGATACCAATTCTAGAAAGGAGGTATAATTGGTATCAAGTGAAGTCGAGAGAAGAAAATGAATAACTGAGCAATGAATATAAGACTTAATGAATAGTACAGTACTGTAATTAGTGTCCTTAGAGAACAGTGCTTATCCTTTTGGAGTCACCAACCTTTGAAAATTTGATGAAAGCTGTGGATTCTTTTCTCAGAAAAAGGAATGTGTGCTCATGGTTTTAAATATATTTTTTAGTGAGTTCATAAATTTCATTGAAACACCTGCATCCAAGTCAAGAATTATGTTTTAGGGTGGTCTCATTAAGAGTGATGGATGTGCCCTGGCCAGTTTGGCTCAGTGGTTGAGCATCGGCCTGCAGACCAGAGAGTCCCAGGTTCAGTTCCCGCTAGGGGCACTTACCACCAAAAAAAAGAGTGATGGATGTGGAAGCCAGATTATAAGAGGGAAAGAGTGGGGAAGAAGTAATCGTGGATATGGGCAGCCCTTAATGATTGTAAAGATTGTTGGTAGTGGACGGGTGGTTGTAGAATTTCTCTTCCCAGAGGACTTAAGCCAGTGACAGTCTGCACAACTCTTTGAGTTTTTAGGGATATTATGAAAGAAATGTACTCATTTCAGAAAACTGAAACATCCCATGGCTTTCCTGACTTCCTTTTCGGGCCACTTTTTCTTTGCTACCGTTCAACTCTGGAGGTGTCAGAACTGTTGACTATGTTGGGATGATTCAGTCTTACAGTCTCTCTGTCATGTATTAAGCAAGTTTTCCCTTTTTCAGGAAAAACACAAATTCTATATTTTTTTAGAACAACATAAATTATTTTTATATCACTTGCCAATTCTGGTAGAAACATTTCACTATGTCTTGTATGCTTGGTCAGTGCTCTGGACTTGGCATCAACATTTTTTTCATTGCGTGCCATCTCTCCTTTTGTTTCTTATGTGACCTTGGACTTAAATTTCCCTCAATCTCATTTTGCTCCTTTGCTTGGTGAAGGTGGTGATAACCTACTTTACAGAGGTTTAAAAAGATCAAATAAAATTTTAAGGTACTTAGTAAACTATAAGCCTGTATACATGTAAGTTTTTTTTTTTTTATTAGACATAGTTTACTAAAACATTGATAAGCAATGCTAAGGTGGTCTAGATATTTTTTTCTTTTTCTTTTTTTTTTTTTATCCTCCCCGAGGACGTTTTTCCTTTTTTTTTTTTTTTTGTACAGATAGAGTGGGAGGGAGAGAGAGGAAGGGAGAGAGAGAAACATCGACGTGAAGGGACACATCGAGTGGCTGCCACCCGCACGACCAACCAGGGCCGGGGACAAACTGCAACCGAAGTACGTGCCCTTAGCGGGAACCGAACCCGGGTCTCTCTGGACCGCAGGCCGACGCTCTAACTGCTGAGCCAAACCGGCCAGGGCTAGATATTTTTTTCTTGAAATAGAAAATTTGTTTTTGTTTTTTTTTCTTTATTGGTTTGAGAGAGAGAGGGAGGAGGGGAAAGGAAGAGAGAGAGAGAAACGTTGATGAGAGAGAACATTGATTGGTGGCCTCCTGCATGTCCCCCACTGGGAATTTGGCCCACAACCTGAGCATGTGCCCTGACCAGGAATCAAACCAGCGACCTCTTGGTGCATGGGTCATTGCTCAACCATTGAGCTACACCAGTCGGGCTGGCTCTATCTTGAAACTAGAAGTTGGTGTGGGAGAATTGTTGTATAGTTTAAAATGAGTGAATAGTAAATGAAAACTGTAGGACATTCATGAAAGAAACTGAAGACATAAATAAATGGTAAGATGTCCTGTTTTTATTGATTGGAAGAATTAATATTGTTAAAATGTTTCATAAAATAGTCAACAGATTCAGTGTAATTCCTATGAAAATTTCAATGGCATATTTCACAGTAATGAAAAAGAAATCCTAAATTTTTTGTGGAACCGCCAAAGACCACAAATAGCCAAAGTAACAAGCAAGAAAAACAAAGCTAGAGGCATCACACATCCTGATTTCATACTATATTACAAAGATCTATAGTAATCTAAACAATATGATTTTAGACACACAGACCAATGGAATAGAATAGAGTGCCCCAAAATACACACACACAGACACACACACAGAGTCAACTAATTATTTTTTCCCCCTCACCTGAGGACATTTTTCCATTTTTTGTTCAGATAGAGTGTGGGGGGGGGGGGGAGAGGAGAGAGAAAGTGAGGAGAGAGAGGAGAGAGAGAAAAGAAAAGAAAAGAAAAGAAAAGAAAAAGAAGAAAGATCAATGTGAAAGGGACATGTTGAGTGGCTGCCTCCCGCACAACCCAACCAGGGCCAGGGACAAACTGCAACTGAGGTACGCTTAGGGGGAACCAAACCCGGGTCTCTCTGGACCGCAGGCTGACGCTCTAACTGCTGAGCCAAACCGGCCAGGGCCAGTCAACTAATCTTTGACGGGGGTGACAAGAATGAACAATGGCGAAAAGGATAGTTTCTTCATTAAGTGGTGTGGGAAAAGATGAAAAGGCAATCTATAGAAATAGAAGAAAATATTTGGAAACCATATATCTGATAAGGGGGTTAATATCCAAAATATATAAGGAACTCATACAACTCAGTAGCAGTAACCTGATTTAAAATTGGGCAATAGAGCCCTGGCCGGTTTGGCTCAGCGGTTGGAGCGTTGGCCTGCGGTCCAGAGAGACCTGGGTTCGGTTCCTGCTAAGGGCGCGTACCTCGGTTGCAGTTTGTCCCCGGCCCTGGTTGGTCGTGCGGTGGCAGCCACTCGATGTGTCCCTTCACATCGATGTTTCTCTCTCTCTCTCTTCCTCTCTCTCCCTCATGCTCTATCTGAACAAAAAAATGGAAAAATGTCCTCGGGTGAGGATTAAAATAAATAAATAAATAAATAAAATTGGGTTGGGCAATAGACCTGAATATACATTTCTCCAAAGAAGATGCACAAATGGCCAACAGTTACATGAAAAGATGCTCAATATCATTAATCATCAGATCAAAACCTCACACATGTTAGGATGGCTACTGTGAAAAGATAAGAGAGATAAATATTGATAAGGAGGTGAAGAAAGGGGAACCCCTTGTACAGCCATGATGGAAAATAGTAAAGAAGTTCCTCAAAAAATTGAAAATAGAACTTCCATATGATCCAGCAGTCTCACTAGTGGGCATATATCGAAAGGAAATTTCTTGAAGAGATACCTGCATTCCCATGTTCATTGTAGGTAGTATTCACAATTACTAAGATGTGGAAGCAACCTAAATGTTTCTCAGTGGATGAACAGATAAAGAAAGTGTGATACACGTGCATACATACACACAGTGGAATAGTAAGTACAGTTGGCCCTCGTTTATCATGGTTAATCAGTTCCAGACTCTACCACTCTTCCGTGAAGTAGGATTCTTTATTTATGCACCGTGATAGAGTGAAGCTGCGAAAGTCAAAGCACGAAGTGGCGAGGGACGACTGTACCCAGTCATAAAAAAGAAGGAAACCTGCCATTTGTGACAGCATGGATGAATCTGGAGGACATTATGCTAAGTGAGATGAGCCAGATAGAGAAAGGCAAATTCTGTACATGTAGAATATGAACTGATATGTAGAATATAAAATGTCAAACTCACAGAAGCAGAATGGTGGTTGCCAGGCTGGGAGTTGGGGGAAAAGGGAGATATTGGTCAAAAGGTACAAACTTTCAGTTCTAAAATGAATAAATTCTGGGGATCTAATGTATAGCATTGTGTCTATAGTTAATAATACTGTATTATATACTTGAAATTTGCAAAGAGTATATCTTAAACATTCTCACCACACACAAAAAGTAGTAACCATATGAGGTGATGTGTTAATTAGCTTGATTGAGTTATCAGTTCTCAATACATATGTCACATCATCACGTTGTACACTTTAAATACGTATAATTATTTGTCAATTATACCTTAATAAAGCTGGAAAAGAAAATAAATAATAGAAATAGAGTTGCCAGCTACTTTCTACCTGAGGAATATGACTCTACTTTTACTTGTCAGGGAAATGTGATCTGTTCTAGGCAACTTGTTTTTGCTTTCATATGTTAGCTGCATTAGAAACCTAGACTGAAATTACAAGGAAAGGCAGCACAAGTCTGGTAAATATTACTGATAGAATAATTTATTGATATGCCTTTGGAGAACACTCAGATATGGCAGATATGCTATTTATGTGACATACAGGATGTTTATAGTCTGTGATTTGCTTCACTATATTTAGTCCCAAAATCTTGTACACAAATCAGGTGGGGAAATTAGACAAGATCAATGTGATCGAAAAAAAATTAAATTTTGAATTTTTTTCTGGAAGAATTTAGAATATGACTATGGACAGAAAAGTAGCCATAAAATATTGTTTTGATGGTTGTCTTAATTCATTATATTTATTTAGATGTGTAAATTTCCAGTATAAAAATAAGATTTTTGAAAAATTGCTTTTAGATCTACTCTTAACCATTAAATGTAAATGAGATTATTTTTCTGATGCTATGCTGCCATCATCACGCTAATTAATCCTGGAAGCTAACTAACTGTTTGATCAAGGGTACCGAGCACTTGGTTTGATTTTTATCTAAAAGAAAATTGAACTGACATGATTCTAACATAAAGTGTGGAATGAAGATACATCAGCTCTTCCATACTTAGGCTTTTTAACAACCTCAGATGGGCAGATGTATCTGAGGCTGACAATTGTTCGTATGGAAATAATATGATAGTTAATAAATAATAGTACAAGAATAAACTATGTTTCTTGTACTCACTACTGTAAAACTACTTTTTCCCCACACTGTATTTTACAAAGGTAAATTTTCATAGAAGTACAGTAAAACCTCAATGTAACGGACTAATTTGGGTAAGGAGGTGTCTGTTACACAATAAAGCAGATTTTCCGAATGTGTATGTTAAAAAATTGACAAATTAGTTGGTTTACCTGTTTGTACTTATGTAGACACATATATGTCATTAAAATTAAGTATGTATGTGAAGAGTTTAATTTCACAGAAAAGGTTTCTGTATGTATTACAGTAATTTTATTTATTTATTTTAAATATATTGCCCAGCTGATGTGGCTCAGTGGTTGAGTGTTGACCCATGCACCAAGAGGTCGCTGGTTCAATTACTGGTCAGGGTACATGCCCAGGTTGTGGGCCAAATCCCCAGTGGGGGGCATGCAGGAGGCGGCAAATCAGTGTTCTCTCTCATCGATGTTTCTCTCTCTCTTTCCTTCTCTCTTCTCTCTCTATAATCAGTAAAGAAAAAAGATTTTTTTTAAATATATATTTTTTATTGATTTCAGAGAGAGGAAGGGAGAGAGAGAGAGAAATATTGATGAGTGAGACACATCAGCATTGATTGGTTGCCTCCTGCAGGCCCCCTACTGGAGAGCGAACTGCAACCCAGGCATGTGCCCTGACTGGGAATCGAACCAATGACCTGTTGGTGCATAGGTTGACCTCGACCACTGAGCCACACCGGCCGGGCTGTATTACAGTAATTTTAAATTTATACTAAATAGGTCTAGTAAATGTGTGCACTTGGGAACACTGGCTGGCACTCGTTAAAACTGCTGCAGAAAGTAATGCCACAACAAATTAATGAGTGCAATTTGGTGTGATCACAGGCTAATCATTTGCGGAACATTGTTTACGAGCACTGACTCTTGGATTTCAATATATAGACTATAGTTGTAGATATGTAATATTTATGTTGGCAAAATTATTACAGTGTTTTGTCCAATATATGGCCTATTTGTGAAAATTTGTTAAAAATAACAGTGAATAATTAATAATAAAAAAATAACTTGTTAATTTAATTATAAGCAATCTTGGTTAAAAGCATTTTAAAATTAACAGGGTGTTGATTTTCACATAGGACACACAGACTGAAAATTTTGTCCATTAAATCCAAAGTCTGTTAAATTGAGTTGGGAAAATTTCCGGTTTAATGTAGTTGTGAATTACGGTAAAATATATTTTCTAAGGTTGCTTCACGTAGTTCTTAAGTTTTTAGATGATTTGCCCCACCTCTTAATTATATCTGCAGAGTTAAATCTGAGTCTTAGCTTAATGTACAAAAATGGTTAAAGGGCTAAAGGAACCAAAGTACTGCTATATGTTTTGTACCAGTGTCATCTTCGGGTTTAGTACCCATTTATAGGTTTCAGTTAAGGTATTTCTTGGTGAAGAACTCAAAAGCTAAGTCCATGGTGAGTAGAAATAGAATAGTGAGTACTAGAGTATGGTATTCTTGGCAGCCCATTTCACTTTCAGAATTCTCTTAAATACAGGCCTTTGCTTTTGGGCTGTAGTTTAGCAACATGATGCAGCATGGCCTAACACAGTAGAGTGATCCATAAGTTAAGCTACATTCTAGCTCTGTGACATTAGTATGCAGCAGCAGAAAGTGGTGTTTCAGTGTTATCAGTTTCTCCACAGTAGTAATGGTTTCCTGCAAATGCATTTTAGCCTGACTTCATCAAGATAGAAATATTAGCACTGGAATCATAAAGGTGGCTTCAAATCTAGGAATTTTGTCTTCTATTATTATATGCACAATGTTACAAACAGATTTTTACCTTAAAATAAACGTACAGTTCAAAGCAGTTAACATAACTATGTGTTTTCTATTGGCTGTGGTGGTATTTTATCTGTGTTGTTTCACCATTCAAAGGATGTCAGTTTGAGTAATATGGATACACATAATGGATAGAAATGGTAATGACTTCGCATAAATTGTCAAATATATAAATATAAATAGTTGAAAGTAAAATAATTTGATGTGAACATTATTGAACCTTACTTAAAGACCTTGTCCTTGTGATTCTTGCTTTATATAAACGAGCATTTTCTGGAGCTGCTTCCTGGTTATATCTGTACTTGGACCATCTTTCCATTAAATTTACATTACTTTTATTTTCCAGACTCAGAATTAAATTGAGACCAAATAGAAGCAAGTTCTTCAAGCTTCTAATTTAAACTTAAACTGTTTCCTTGTAAAGAGAACACTTATAACCTGGGCTTCTGAAACTTGAAAGTAGTGCTGTGTGGAAATAAATTGCATTTTTTAAAAAGATAATTTTCTTGAATATCTGCTATGTTTATTGCTTTATGTTAAGCAATGTAGGGCGAAGTATTTATATAGTTCCTACTCTCAAAGACCTTAAAGTCTAATTGGGGATATCAGGCATAAACATTGAAATAGCAGTATAGTAGACTCTTGTAATGTATTCTGAAACCTTCAAGATACCAGTGTAGCATATCTTTTACTTAGTTTTCCTAGCTGTAAAATGAGGGTGATAATACCCTACCTCTCACAATTGTCGCGAGAATTACTTAAGATCCTGTGTTTAATAAAAACTGCTAAACCATACTGAGCTGATCTTGTTAGGCTCATTGATCAGCCAAGTAACTCATGCCTGCTCAGCTGTCCTGCAACACAATTCAAATTCATTTTTAGCAACGTAATTTATTATGTAGTGAACCTTGAATTCCCCAAGTGTTAAATCCTTGAATACCAAATCTTTAGTGTGACATGTATCTTTCAGGTCTCTGTTGCCAACACATATTCATATATGCCTTTTATACTCTGGACAGAAGGTGATGGGCAGTGCTATCAGGGACATTTGCTGAGCTTGGCAACTTTTGCAGAACTCATTTTTCATGAGTTACATCCTCAGTATGTACACACAAGACTGATATTCACACAATCATCTTAGAATCGTACATAGCTACTTTCCCATGTACATACCTTCTCTTTATTTAGAAGTTTAGAAAAGGATGTCATATTCACTTATTTGTTGATTCATTACAACTACAGATATTATTCTAATAAAAAGTTTGACCCATCTGCATGTTAAATGACAATAATCTGTCCTGTAAAGCCCCCTCTACTGCTTTTTAGAATTAAGGTTATGGCTGGTTTCTAGTTGTTAGGTTTCCTGTCTGCTTCAACAATAGCAAAAACTTCTGTGAAGGGTTCTAGTTGCTTCTGAGTGTGGAAGCCTTTCCTCCCAAGTCCTTTCTTTTTTTGGCTTTCTGTTCTTTCCCCCCTAAACCGAGAACTTAACGTTGTTCTATTGATCTAGGTGTCAAACCTTTCTATTCAAGATCTTTATTGGATATAGTACTCTACCATACTGTAACAGGATTAGTCAGTAATGTAAGGTACATAAGGTGTATACATAACTGCATGTTTTTCTGTATTATTCTCAGGATCTAATTATGAGGTGTGTTCTCTTACTAATCAATCCTACTTTTGTCAAAGAAGTGCAAACTGTTTTTGGCTTAGACCTATGTTTCATATATTAAAAGCCTTCTCATATATTAATTTTTTTCTGTTGTAATTCTGTTTTTCATTTTGTACCATTTCTTTTCATTTTTTTCCAGTGTTTTTCTTACCCTCTCCTCCTCAAGTCCTGCAAAATGAAACAAATCCTTGTATTTTTTAAATTTTTTCCTTTATTGATTTTAGAGAGGAAGGAGGAGGGGGAGAGAGAGAGAGAGAGAGAGAAACATCGATGAGAGAGAACATCAGTTGGCCGTCTCCTGCATGCCCCCCACCAGGGATTTGGCCCACATGTGGGCATGTGCCCTGACCAGGAATTGTACTGGTGACCTCTTGGTGCATAGGTCAATGCTCAACCACTGAGCCACACCAGCCAGGTTTGAGTCCCAATCTTGCCTCACTACCAATAGACTATTACCATCATCTCCAAGGTCAGGTAACATAATAGAGTAGGAGATGTTTGGACTTTTATGGACTTTATAGGCCTACCCTGACCCTTAGCTATTATAGATGGATTCACTTAGGTTCTGTGTCACTTGACCACCATGCCAGAAGGGGTCCCTGAGTCATGAAGTAGTCAGCCCTTAACCTCTGACCCATGTGGCTCATTAAAGAAATATGACTTTATATGAGAGGCAAAGGGAATTTTAAACTGGTAATGGGCAAGTATACTTGGGTTGAAACATCTTTGGTTGGGTTCAGGTTGAAATAGAGGAAGCCCTGGGCAGAGAGAAGAAAGCAGAAGTATGCATAATATCGGTGACTATGTAGCCCCTGAGAGAGACAGCCAGTCAGCTTTGATTTCTGATAAGCCCCAGCCCCTACTATTGGGTCACTGTGATATTTATATGTATTCTTGTGACTACCCACTCAACCCTTATTTGAGGCAGGGTAAGTGGATTACTCTTTCTCGCATGCAACAGAGTCTAAACCAAAATATACCCATGTTCAGTGAATGACAGCTGGTCCACCATACATTCAAGAATTCAATTTTTTTATTATTTCTAAGTAAGTTAATAATTTTTTCTAATTTGTATTGTTTTTAAAACTAGCTTATTAGTTAAGGACTTAAGTTCAGAAGTTAGACATATTCTTTACACTGGTAGTTGGGCAGGTTGTACCAAGTCATACTCTGTGCCTTAGTTTTCTCATCTGTAAAATGAGTGTAGAGATAGGGCTTTCCTTGCTGTGAGGATTTAATAAAATCTTTTGTGTAAAGCAAACTTACCTGGCATGCAGTCAGTGCTCAATAAATGTTAGCTTGTTGTTTATAGACTTAGATGAAAATCTTAGTTTATTGCTTTTATTTTATTTTATTTTAAGTAATTTTTTTATTAATTAATTTATTTTTGTTACAGATGTTTCTCCTTTTTCCCCCCACTGGTTCCCCCCTTCCCCTCCCTCCCTGCCCTGCCCCCAGCTTTGTTGTTCATGTCCATTGTTCATGCATGCATGCATATAAGTTCTGTGGTTTATCTCTCCTCCACCACCCCCTGTTCTGGGGATTGTCAGTCTGTACCCCACTTCCACGTCTCTGGGACTACCCCATTCCTCAGACTGTTATGTTCATTATATTCCACAAATAAGTGAGATCATATGATACTTGTCTTTCTCTGTTTGGCTTGTTTCGCTTAGGATAATACTTTCCAGGTCCCTTCATGTCGTCTCAAAGGATAAGAGATCTTTCTTTCTTAGAGCTGCATAGTACTCCATTGTGTATATGTAACACAGCTTTTTTATCCATTCGTCTACTGAAGGACATTTGGGTTGTTTCCAGATCTTAGCTATTGTAAATAGTGCTGCTATGAACATGGGCGTACATATATTCTTTCTGATTGGTTTTTCAGGCTTCTTAGGGTATATTCCTAGAAGTGGGATCACTGGGTCAAATGGAAGTTCAAGTTTTAATTTTTTGAGGTAACACCATATTGTTTTCCACAGTGGCTGCACCAGTCTGCATTCCCACCAGCAGTGTACTAGTGTCCCCTTTTCTCAACACCCCCGCCACCACTTGTTGTTTGATAATTTGTTGATGGTGGCCATTCTGACAGGTGTGAGGTAATACCTCATTGTTGTTTTAATTGCATCTCTCTGATGATTAGTGATGTTGAGCATTTCTTCATATGTCTCTTGGCCATTTGTATGTCCTGTTTGGAGAGGTGTCTGTTTAGTTCATCTGCCCGTTTTTTAATTGGGTTCTTTGTTTTTCTTTTATTGAGTTGTGTGAGCACTCTATAGATTCAATGCAATCCCCATCAAAATACCAATGACATACTTCACAGAACTAGAACAAATGCTTCAAAAGTTCAGATGGAACCATAAAAGACCTCGAATAGCCACAGCAATCTTGAAAAAGAAGAACACAGTTGGAGGGATCACACTACCAGATTTCAGGTTATACTACAAAGCCACTGAAATCAAAACAGCCTGGTACTGGCCCAAGAACAGGCATATAGACCAGTGGAACAGAACAGAGAACCCGGAAATGGACCCAAGGCAATATGGTCAATTAATATTTGACAGAGGTGGCAAGAGCATACAGTGGAGTAAAGATAGCCTCTTCAATAAATGGTGTTGGGCAAATTGGACAGCTACATACAAAAAAATGAAACTACGCCACCAACTTACACCATACACAAGAACAAACTCAAAATGGATAAAAGACTTAAATGTGACTCATGAATCCATAAAAATCCTAGAAGAAACTGTAGGCAACAAAATTTCAGACATCATACGCAGCAGAATTTTCACTGATACATCACCAAAGACAACAGAAACAAAGGAGAAAATGAACACATGGGACTACATCAAACTCAGAAGCTTCTGCACAGCGAAAGATACAGTCATTAAAATGGAAAGGCTACCCACTATATGGGAGAGCATAACTGCCAATGATATATCAGATAAGGGGTTAATTTCCAATATATATGGAGTGCTCACACAACTCAACAAAAGTTTATTGCTTTTAAACTGTTTGTGATAAAAGATCAGTTCTTTTTTCCCCCAGATTGTCACAATCTAATATTTTTGTAACATACAATAAAAATGAATTACTAGATTAAAAATCACTTATAATAAAGATATAAAATATAAGTCCTGTTTTTATTATATTCAATGAAGTTATTGTGTCAAGTTATTATAAAACTTGCTAACTTTTTACTCTTGTTATCTGTACTTATTATAGACTATTAAAACTTTGCAGAGTGGCAGTGGTCCATGGACCATACTTTGAGTAGCATTGTCTTAGGGTGTATGGACAGTCTATAGATGACAGAATATATGTGCACTAACATGTTGGGGAACAAAACAGAACTATTCTTGTAATTAGCAGTTAGTAGTTCAGATTAATTTATTGACCTGGACAGTATGAGGGACATCTGAGGCCTCTGGAATGCCTTCCTTACTTGATTGTTATTCCACCCTTCCTAGGTGATGGAGTTGTTTGTTCTCTTCCTTTGAGCTGAGCAGTTCTCCCCTACTTGCTCTGCAGTTTTGAAATAAGAAATTGATACTCCCTGAAGTCCACATAAGCATGCTTTCTCTTGGACAAATCAGTTAAGTAGATGAGAGTAGTATGCTGACTATTGCCTTGTGGGCCGAGGTAAAGCAGTCACTGGCATTGTGGTCAGAACAATAACTTAAGGATCCCCTAAAGCACAACCTCAAACCAGACTGCATGCTTGTGGACAAATGGGAAACCATAGACAGAAGGAGCTTGGCATTTGTGTTTTCCTTCTATGCAAAGCCAGTGACAGACCTTTCATTTGTGGTACAGAATTGAAAACAGCAGGTTTTACTGGTAGCAGCTGTGGCTGATAGCAAAATGCTAGAAGCCTCCAGGTTGGTATTCTTTTTTAAGTGTTTTAGGAGAAACCAAGCATTATCAGATTTTGTCTTCAGAGAAAGTATAACTGTCAGCCAGCACATACGAAGTGCTAGCCATTTTGCTAATATGTTTTATGAACATATCTCTTAATTCTCACCATATAGATTGATCTCCATTGTGAAACAGGCAAACAAGGCTTAGAGAGAGATTAAGTAACTTCTCTGGTTGTTTGTAAGTACCTGATTTTGAAAGTAGGTTTGCCAGACTCCTAGGTGGGTTTTCTTTTTCCACCATTAAAAAATAGATCACAAATAACTTTTCTGGAACCATTTGAGAGTAAGTTTCCGACCTGATGCCCCATCACTTCCAAATATTTTAGTGTTTATTTTCTAAAAACAGTAGCATTTTCACAGGTAACTAAAGTACAGTGATCAAAATAAGGAAATTAACATTGATACATTACTGTTATCTAATCCTCATACCACATTCAAGTTTACCAGTTGCCCCAACGATGTATTTTATATCACATATTCCCATAATGTCCTTCTATTCTCTTCTGAAATGTAGTTCCTCAGTGTTTTTCTGACTTTGGAGAACTTCTTGGCAGTTTTGGAGTTAACAAGCCAGTTATTTTGTAGAATGTGTCTTGATTTGATTTTGTTCTTTCCTCATTATTCAAGTTATGTACTTTTAGAGGTGCCAGAAATGATGTTTATTGTACCCTGTCACATATCATACAGTTTTAGTTTGATCCATTACTAATAATGACTACTTTGATTGCTTTATTGTGGTGTTTGTTGTCTGCTGGACTTCATTATTGTAAAGTTACTCTTCTCACCTTTGCAATTAATAAATATTTTGTGGGAAAGTGTTTACAACTATGTAAATATTTCACCTCCATGACAGTATTTATTTACTTATTAAATTTGTGTTAGTATGGATTTACGGTTTTCAAATTCATTTAATGGGTTATAATCTGTTACTACCATGATGTATTTTGATGTCCAGATTATCCCAGATTTGGCTGGTGAGAGCCCCTTCAGGCTTATTTTTATTTTTTATTTTTTTTGACATATTTCTTGAGAAATACTTTTGAGCATTTTCTTGCTTTCTGGCGCAAGATAATGTTCCATGCTCACCTTGTACTTTCCAGCCCCAGCTCTGGAATCAGTCATTTCTTCCAGGAACCATGGTTCTTTTTAGTGGAAAAGAGTATTCAGACCAATAGCTGGCTGAGGAGTGTGCTTATTGCTGTTGGGTGGTGGTGTTCCCAGACCCTGTCAGTGGATACATACACATTTACCTCTAATATTTATTTATATCTTTAAGTATATTAGAAAATCACAAATTCATATTAACTCCAATCTAATACCACAGGATTCGTTTTGTTTTCTTTCTTATTTTATAATGCCCTTCTCTTACACTGAGAAACCTGGCTTCCATTGTCCCTAATACATTTATTAATGTTGACTGCTCACGAGTTAACTCGTGTTTTCATGCCCAAATGTTGCTGACCGCTCATGAGTTAACTCGTGTCTGCACTTGCATTAGCTATTTCAGCTTTTTTTTAGCAGATCGAAAGGATTTTTTATTTTTGTTACAGACGTTTCTCCTTTTTTCCCCATTGACACCCTCCTCCGTATCCCCCGCCCCCCGTCCCTAGCTCTGTTGTCCATGTCCATCGGTTATGCGTACATGCATATAAGTTCTGTGGTTTATCTCTTTTGCTATTTCAGTTTTTGAAATTCAGGGTAATGTAGGATTATTGTATTTGTGACTTTTCACCCTGAGGATTGAAGTTCGAAAAACAGCACGCCATTCTATATTCTTGAAGTAGCTAGGGAATGGATATCTTGCTGGTTCAAATGAGTGCACAGTTTTGCTCAGTGGTTAGAGCGTCAGCCTGCAGTCCAGAGAGACCAGGGTTGGTTCCCGCTAAGGGCATGTACCTCGGTTGCAGTTTGTCCCCGGCCCTGATTGGGAGGCTGCCACTCAGTGTGTCCCTTTCATGTTGATGTTTCTCTCTCTCTCTCTCCCTCCCACACTGTCTGAACAAAAAAATGGAAAAATGTCCTCAGGTAAGGATTAAAAAAAAAAAAAAATAGTGCAGCTCAGAACCTAACACTTCTTCTGGTACTTCTAAAAGAGCTCCTTACATTGATTCGCCTTTTAGGCTTTCAGGGCAACTAAGAGACCACGTTTTAGAAAAAATAGTCACTGGTATAAAAAGAAATCCAACTACAACGTGTAAAGTGTGTGTTTCAAAAGGTGATTGCTATACAGTATACCACACCAAAAAAATTACTAAAATATATGTATAAAATATAATATGTAGCAGATATGTACAAAGTTTCATTTAAATTCATTATATATAAATAAAGTATACTAAAGTTTATTTAGATTGTTTCACTTTTATACCCAATTATGAAAAAATTGCCGGTTACATAACTTCTGCATAAAATTGCCAGTCAACAATGTGTTAAGTGATCAATCAATCCCCCCCTGAGTTACCAATCTTCCATCACTGTCACTACCTGCTTTCCTTCTTGGGTTCTGAACCCCCATTCTAGACACTTTCCCACTTTCCCTTCCCCCGTGTAGGAATACCATTATATGATATACCTCTCCCAATGAAGGACACCTCAGCTTGGGCTCTCAAGCGAATTTTCATCATGACCACCTTACACTGTCTCAGTCTTCTTATTTTTGTGTTTTTGCTACTATATATAAACTGCAACATAGAGTTCTCTAAAATGATATTTTTGCTTGTAGGAGAGCACCAACTAAAATAATCTAAGTGGGAGGAATTGAACATTGGAGCTGAAAAATACCATTTTCTAGCATCAGCCTGGGTCAGTAATTTGTATTTTTCAAATGATTGCAGAACTAGAATTGTTCCTATGACAAGAAATTGGGGCTTAATATGTTGTCTCTAGAAGTCTCATTAGAGATGAAAAAGAAAAAAAAAGTTTTACTGTTATTCAGAGGATGTAGAATGAGGTAGGTTCCTGTGTGAGCAAGAGGGCTTAGTATGGATAGAAAAATAGAATCTTCTCTGAAGGGGCTAATTGCTAGGCTTAACCATTGGCAAGATGTCATGTATTCAGCAAGCAGAAAAGGGTGGAGACTTGGGTTGGGGCTAACTAGATGCAGAGACTCTTCCTTGGAAGGGTGAAGGAGCAGACAGTGTGACAGCATAAGTAAGAGGTATGAAGCTAGGTATTAGTATGTGGGTGTGGGGTGAAAGTTATATTTGGTCTGTACTGTTCCACAGGGAAAATAAGCAGGAAGGATGGCTACCAGGTACTGATAGGGAGGTTTTTAATCTCTTAACATTGAGAACTGGGACAGTAAGTGAGCAAGTTGGCTATTCTAGAGTCCGCTCATTCCGAGGACCATACACTTTCTCGTTCTTTTCTCATTAGACTAAACTGATAAAAAAAAAAACCACAAAAAAAAAAACAACTTACTTTAACCCTGTTTTTGAAACACCCCAGAGTGTATCTAGTAATTTTAGGAATCATGAAATCCAGCTCCTAAAATTCTTGAAGATATATTCAGTGCAGTTAAACAAACTGTTTGGAGTTTTGTGGGTTTATTTTAAGCAAGGGAAAGGTATATTAGTGAATCAAATATACAGTAGTGGTCAGAGTAATGAGTTACTCAGAAAAACTTAAGATATGGAGGGAAATTGGTCAAGTAGTTACTGAAATTTACTCTGATTGATTCATAGTTTTTCCCCCCGTCGGTCCCCTAACTGAATTTAGTAATTTGGGAGTTATTTACTCCCTGAGTATCGATTCCTTTGATGGGAACCTTGTTTAGTAAGTTCTTGCTCAGTGTTTATCCTTAGAAAACAATCAAATCCCCTTGTGGTTATACACTTGATTTTGTATCTTTAAAGTGAGAGAAATTAGAGGACTTGTTAGAATGTAAAGTCATTTTCAGAAGGAAAAAAATGTATAAGTCAGAAATAAAAAATGTTAGAGTTTTCATGCCAGAAAATGTGAGCAGTTGGTTGATCTGAGTATATGGCAGTTCCTTGTACTATTCTTGCAGTTTTTCAAAGTTTGAAATTAAGTAAAAATTAAAAGTGAAAAAAGTTTGCAGACTGAAGTTCCAGCCAATTTCTTTTGCTGTACCCAGAGGCCAAGGGAGCCCATTCCAATGACTGGGTATTGACAAAATTTGGCTCTATGGCAACAATTACCTAGTCCCAGTACTGAGGACAAGGACCCAATAGGGCCAAGATCTTGACTCAATTATCAGGGTAATTGGCAGGGAAGCTCCCATTGTTTAAAAAAGACTAAATATGCCTTAGTCTAGATCTCTCATTCATTTCTTCTCAGTCCTTCTGTGATGATCCACATTGAAAAATTGGATTGGTGATGTGGTTTGTGATTTCAGTAAAGGGTTGTTGTTGTTGTTTTAAACAGAGATCTGAATGCTATCCAGTCTCTATCAGGAATATCTTTTAGTTTTCATTCAAATATAATTTTTAGTCTCCTCGCTATCAAATACTTTACATAAAGCAGAGTACTTTTGCAGGCCTTGTTGTTGAACTCATAATCTAGTCCTTAGGTTATATGACTTTCCTAAGCCATCTAGTATTCCAGCCATTAATTATTATAATCATTTCACAGCCCTATGTGTGTTCTCAAGCACATATTGTAAATAGAAGAGATGCTGTTCTTTGTATCTACATGAGGCAATGAATCCTAGGTTGACTAGGTATCTCACTAATTGAGATTAATTTTTTTGCTTTTGATACTTGCTGATCTAACTGCCTTCTGATTAACATGATGAACACATTCAAAATTTGTTGTTGGTGGCTTGATGAAGGTTTTGGGTACACTTCCTCATGTTGCCAAGTTCTAATAAAATGACTAAATCTGCTTTTGATTCATTCTAGCAGCTTCACATTTATTTCTAAGGTTTACTTAAGGATTTTTCTGAATCAACAATGTTTGCTTTTCATATTTGCATTATTTTTACCCTGGTTTAATAGCAGAAATGATGGTTTCATATTGCATTTATATCACATTTCTCTACTGATATTACTTGTTTTTATTCAATAGTGACTTTCCTAAATGAATTTTGCATGCATGCGAGGGAAAGAAAAAAGAGAAGACCAAAGTTAGTTGTGTGCATTGAGTTTTTCTTACGCTTTCTTCCTCTAGGTTATACAGCCACCCTCATTTTTTAACCTGTTAGCAATTTACTAGGCTTGTAAGACCCTGCTGTTGCACCTCAGTTCAGTACCTTATTTATTTATTTATTTATTTATTTATTTATTTTTAACAGTGACTTAGGCACCAGCTGCTTTTAAAGCTGCACAAAGAGTACCCACACAAAGGGATTCGGCACATAAACCCCACTCTTAGAGCATCAGTTCATGATGCCAGTCTTTTTTTTTTTTTAAGAGCTGTACAAAAAACTTTTATTTTCTCACAGTTTCTGTGGATGGATCTTTTACTTCATGGTCTCTTACAGGCTGCAATCAGGGTGGTTGTTGCCCTATACTAAACCCAAAGTACAACGGGGAAAGGTTTCACTTCCAACTTCAAACAGTTGTTGGCAGAATCAGTTCCCTGCAGGCTCTTGGACCACGGGCATTAGTTCTTTACGGGCTATGATTGTAGACTTCCCAAAGTTCTATGTGCCGTGGGTTTCTCCAGCATGATAGCTTATGTGCCAGTCAAGAAGGCAAAGATTCTGCTAGCAAAATGAAGTCACTATCGTTTGTAACCTAATCACAGATGTGATATTCCTTGAACTTTGCCATGTTCTTCTGTTGGTTAAAGACTGCCACTAGGTTCAGCCTGCGCTCCAGGCGGATGGGCGAAAAGAGGATGTGAGTAATAGCAGGTAAGAGATCAGTTGGGGAGGTTTTAGACATTTGCTTTTTACACTGATCAAAGAGAAAGATTTGCTAAGACTTGGCCAAATCAACTCTGCAATTCACAGCTCCTTACCTACCCTAAATAATTCAGTTATTGTGAATAACTATTGAAGTGTCATTTACAATAATAATTAATAATGTTCACCCATTGATAATTCCCAAATGCATTTTTTACTGGTTTTCTTTTTTCTTTTTTAATCTTTATTGTTGAATGTGTTACAAATGTTCCTCATTTTTCCCCCATTGACACTCTCCTCCTCACTCCCACCCCCCTCCCGCCTTTTCCCACACTGTTGTCTGTGTCCATTGGTTATGCATATAAGTTCTTTGGTTTATTTCTTCTCACCCCCCAACCCCTTTCCCTTTGAGATTTTTCAGTTAGCAACCAATTTGTACTTCTTAATCCCCTCACCTTTTTCACTCATTGCCCCAAACCCCTCCCTTCTGGCAACCAACAACATGGTCTCTGTATCTATGAGAATGTTTCTGTTCTGCCTGTTCATTTTGTTTGTAGATTCCATTGTCGACAGATATGTATTCCTTGCTATTTTGTTTGTTCATATATTTTATCTTTTTCTTCAAAAAGACCCTTCATCGTTTCATATAATAACAGTTTGGTGGTGATGAACTCCTTTAACTTTTTCTTGTCTGGGAAACTCTTTCTATGGTCATCGATTCTAAACGATAGCTTTGCAGGATAGAGTAATCTTGGTTGTAGGTTCTTGCTTGTCATCACTCTGAATACTTTTTGCCACTCCCTTCTGGCCTGCAAAGTTTCTTTTGAGAAATCAGCTGACAGTCTTATGGGAACTACCTTGTAGGTAACTAACTGCTTTTCTCTTGCTGCTTTTAAGATTCTCTCTTTGTCTTGACCCTTTTGCATTTTGATGCTGATGTATCTTGGTGTGGGCCTCTTGGGGTTCATCTCGTTTGGGACTCTCTGTGCTTCCTGGACTTGTATGTCTGTTTCCTTCACCAAATTAGGAAAGTTTTCTGCCATTATTGTTTCAAATAGGTTTTCAATTTCTTGTTCTGTCTCTTCTCCTTCTGGCACCCCCAAGATGCGAATGTTGGCACACTTGAAGTTGTCCCAGAGGCTCCTTACACTGTCTTCATGTTTTTGGATTCTTTTTCTTTTTGCTGTTCTGATTGGGTGTTTTTTGCTTCCTTATATTCCAAATAGATGGTTTGCTTCTTGGCTTTACCTACTCTACTATTGGATCTGTGTAAATTATTCTTTATTTCAGTTAATGCCTCCTTCATTTCTGACTGTGCATCCTTCATTTCTGACTGGTCCTTTTTTATGCTCTTGAGGCCTTCACTAAGTTCTCTGAGGTTCTCACTAAGTTCATTGAGCATCCTTATAAGCACTATTTTGAACTCAGCATCTGTTAAGGTTGATTGTCTCCATTTCGCTTAGTTCTTTTCTTGGGGTTTTGTTCTGTTCTTTTATTTGGGACCTGTTTCTTTGTCTCCTCATTTTGGCTGCCTCCCTGTGTTTGTTTCTGTGTATTACTTAACGAGAGGTATGGGGCTATCTGAGACCAGATGCTGCTCGTTTGAAAGAATTTAGGAAAACCTGAAGCAGGATCCAAGACAGGCCAATCCTATGGTTAAGCAACTGGCAACAGTTTGGGTGGGCCTGAAAGTTGGGTGGGGTGGGGCCTCAGGGAATTACCAGGGCGGGGCTACCAGTGTGAGCCAGGTTGCTGGAGTCCCAGATGTGGCAGCTGTCTGCCACCCCAGGGAAGGGCTCACCAAAGGAACAAAGGCCTCTGACAGCACATTTGTCCTAGAGAAAGCCCCCTCTTCAGCCCTCGCTCCAGTGCCAAACAGCTCAGTTCCTCCCTGTATGTCTCTGGTGCCCCTCGAGGCTGCCTCCCCTCCAGTCTTAAAGGGAATGAGTCCATTAAGTTTGTGCGCGGGCCCTTTAAGAGGAGCTGCCTGGGGCTCCAGCCGCCTCAGCCTCCCTGAGCCTCAGTTCCCGCTGGTTTTTTCAGCCAGAAGTTATGGGGATTCTCTTCCTGGCAGTGGAACCCTGAGTGGGGCACCTGGTGTGGGACGGGGACCCCTCAGTCCTCAGGTAGGACTATCCCAGCCAAGGTATCCTCCTGCTTTTTATTCACCACAAGTGGGTGTGGGACCAGCCCGTCCACCTCCGCCCCCTCCTACTGGTCTCGATGTGGCTGCTTTAATTTCGTAGTTGTAGGACTTCCATTCATCTTGATTTCAGACGGTTTTGAATGATGGTGGTTCACTACTTTAGTTGTAACTTTGATGTGGTTGTGGGAGGACGCGATACCACTACCACGTTTACCTACCCGCCATCTTGACCAGAAGTTTCCATGATGCCAGTCTTTTTATTTTGTCAGCTATTCAGAGACTACATTTGCTTCTGTAGGGGCTTCAGAAATAATTGATGATTCCTATGTTAATGAAAATACATCCTTAGATGTCTAATAGATTGTTAGAATAACAGATGTGACTGCCTAGCCTTTTTTAGACCCTTGCAGGTATATGGAATTGGTAAGAAGTTCATTTTGAAAATCTGCAATGAGTTAGAAATTATCAAAGTATGATTTGAAACATCAAAGGATAACTCCTAGTGTCACAATAGCTGTTGTTTTATTTGAATGGGATTATATTATTAGTATATTGATAGTTGGGACCAGGTGCTATAGTTTATGCCCTTCCTTCCCTTTGTAAGGTTTTTGGCCTTATTAAATTATCTATGACATTGGGAAAGATTTTATTTTGATAGAAGGAACTTAAGTGAATGACGTAGGTGAGTGATAGATGACATTCATTTCCACTATTGCCTGCAAAGTGGGATTAGTTTTCTTAGCAGTCAACTGAAGACAGGTACTGTGAAGTCAATAATGTATGGCTTCAGTGAAGATACCACTGAAATGAAAATGGACCTGAGTTGTTTGTGCAATTTACCATCATTTATATTCATTAATAAAGTGATAGTTTATTTGGAAAAAAACTTTGCCTTTAACTGAGTTTTGTTGGCTCTTCAGTCCCCTGATTTCATTTGTAAAAGGCGTTAGATCTTCTATCACTATATCCATGGCTTGGAATTATTGGACTGCTCTTCTCAGTTCCTGAGTTGTTGATTTGGTAAAGCTGTTGTAATTTTCTTCTCTGTCATCCTTCAAATGTTTTGGGGGTTGGAGAGGGTGTGGGCACAAAACAACTCTGAATGCTAATTAAGATTGGCACTTTGTAGGTAAATACACCCAAGGTGAAGGAAACTGTATAGGATTAAAAAAAATTCTGTGCTGCTTTTTAGGTTGATCTTGTCTAAAGCTAATTTCATTCCATGGGTAGGCTTTAAAAAGCATGGATTCAGCCCTGGCCGGTTTAGCTCAGCGGTTGGAGAGTCGGCCCACGGACCAAAGAGGCCGGGGTTCAGTTCCCGCTAAGGGCACGTACCTCAGTTGCAGTTTGTCCCTGGCCCTGATTGGGGTTGTGTGGGTGGCAACCACTCGATGTGTCTCTCACATGTCGATGTTTCTCTCTCTCTCTCCCTCCCTCCTCTCTCTCTCTCACAAGATAAATGCAAAAAAAAAAAAAAAAAAAAAAAAGTCCTCAGGTGAGGATAAAAAAAAAAACCATGGATTCATAAAATTGTATTTTTTAAATGAAAATATCATTTTTACCAAAACAAAACATCATTTATGAAAATAGCTAAAAGACTAAAGTGTTTGTGAAAGAGAGCCATTATCTTACTCTATATTTGGTCATTCTGGAGTATTGCTGTTCAATAAAACTTTGTGTTGGTGGAAATGTTCTGTTATCTGCTATCCAGTGTGGTAGCTACCAGCCACTTGTGGTTATTGAGTACTTGCAATGTGGCTCATGTGACTGAGGAACTGAATTTTCCATTTTATTTAATCTAAATAGCCACCTGTGACAACACAGGTCTATCCAGATGTACTTTGTACTAGACAGCACAGTTCTGAAACTAATTACATTGAGTACCTAAACTAGAGGTTCTGAAAGAAAGTGATTCCATTAGGATTTTTTTGAGGCTGAAGACCTAAATACTGCCTGGAGTTACTCTTCTTGATTTTTCCATGAAATATGTAAGGACTGTCTTCCACTATTCCCAATGTTTATATTGGGGAAAATCTGAAATGTTCTTTCTCATTAATCTAGTAAATCTTAGATGAACATACAGTAGTCATTGTATTGTGTTACAGGTTAGATTAGTTCTCTGTCTTGGAGAGAGTTTTAGTGACCTGAGAGTTCATTGCCTACTATCTCAAAACTACTGGACTTAGAAGTGGAAATAGCAGCTTTTGCCTTTTCACAACAAATAATTTTTCTTTTGGCTACTTTGCATACCTGTCACCTTTATCTTTATTACCTACCTTCTTTGAAAATTTTTGCCCACGGGTATTGTTTTCTTTACAAAATTTTAAATGTTGGTAAATCTGGAGTAATGTTTCCCGCTATAAAAATATCCTTGCTTTTCAAGGTAGTCTTTTTTTTTTCTTTATTGATTTTAGAGAGAAAGGAAGGGGAAAGGGAGAGAGAGAGATGGAAACATCAATTGACCGCCTCCTGCATGCCCCGCACTGGGGACTGGGCCCACAACCTGAGCATGTGCCCTGACTGGGAATCTAACTGGTGACCTCCTGGTGCATGGGTCAACACTCAACCACTGAGCCACACCGGCTGGGCTCAAGGTAGTCTTAGGTTTTATTCTAAGTAGCACCTCTAACATTTGTCATCTTAAATTATCTTAAATTATCCAAGTCATCAATTGAAGGTCAATTGGAAACAAAACTGTTAATAGGAAAATAGATTCCGTATACAAAAAAAATAATTTTTGATTACATATTGGATGAAGTGAAGCATAATTGTCCCAAGAAACTGTCCAGTTAGCCATGTGAGCTATCTCCTCACATTTCCATTTTGTTCTAAGCTGCCTCAGTTTTCTTGCTTGTGCTATAGCAGTAAGAAATCTGTTTTTGTTAAGTTAATATAAGTAACGAAGAGAAGTAATTGTTTCACCCAAGTTCATTCTCAAATTCAGAGAAGTGGATCTTAAAAAGAAATGTGAAATAGGCTGATTTGGCCTTTTCAAAAATAGGATCTCACCCAAAGCAGCCCTACTCTGTGCATAGAGCCCAGTTTAATCCACAGCTGCCTTACTCTGTGCATAGAGCCAGCCCATTTAATCCACAGCTGAGATATATAGGGTGTAGGAAGATCTACTTGGTGCAGAGGCTCACTAAAACATTTCATTAAGTATAAAAGCACTCCTGGTTCTAATGCAGAAACCTGAGGGAAATTTTGAAGGACATTATTCTAGTAGTGGGATAAATGCTGAAGAAAGCTCTGGCCAGTATAGCTCAGTGATTAGAGCATTGACCCATGGACCAGAGAGGCCTGGGTTCGGTTCCCTCTAGGGGGGCACGTACCTCGGTTGCATTTTGTCCCTGGTCCCAGTTGGGGTCGTGTGGGTGGCAGCCACTCAGTGTGTCTCTCTCACATCGATGTTTTTCTCTCTCTCTTTCTCCCTCTCTCCCTCCCGCTCTATCTCAAGATAAATGCAAAAATGTCCTCGAGTGAGGATAAAAAATGCTGAAGAATAACAAGAGGAGAAAGGATATTATTACTGGATACAGGATAGTAGTCTGAATTAGCTTATGTGGTTTATATTTGAAATGTGTTTGTTGTACATTTTTGAAAAAGTTTTATCGAGGTATGTTTGAAATATGTATACACCTATGAAACCATCACCACAATTGAGATAGTGAAAATATTCATCATCTACAAATTTTCTTGTCTCTTAGGAGTCTCTCCTTCCCATTCCTGCTCCATCCTCATCTCAGGCAACCACATTTTGTCACTATAGATTAGTTTGTATTCTGTAGACTGTTATATATAAATGGAATCATATGGTATATAGTCTTGGGGGGGCATCTGGCTTCTTTCAAGCACACTTATTTTGAGATTCATCCATATTGTTCCTTGTATCAGTAGTTCATCTCTTTCTAAGTAGTATTGTATTATGTGGGTATATTACAAATTACCCATTTATATATTGGTGGATATTTCGGTTGTTTCCAGGTTTTGGCTGTTACAAGTAAAGCTGCTGAAAACATTCATATACAAGTCTTTATATGAACTCATATTTTATTTATTCTTTTTCTTTGGGGCCAATTCCTAGGAATAGGATGGCTAGATCATATGATATGTGTATGTTTAACTTAAGAAACTGCCAAACATTTCCAGCAGCATATGGGAGTTCTAGTTCCTCCATATTCTCTCAACTCTTGGTATGGTCAGATAATTTTTAATTTTAGCCACTATAATAGGAATGGACTGATATTTCATTTGATTATAGTTTGCATTTCTCTAATGACGTTGAGCATCTTTTCATATGCTTATTTTGCCATCCAACTACTTTCTTTGGTGAACTGTTGAAGTATCTTTGTCCATTTTAAAATTGGTTTGTCCATTTTATTATTAGTGAGTTTTGAGAATTCTTTTTTTTTTTTTATTCTCACCCGAGGACATTTTTCCATTCTTTGTTCAGATAGAGCAGGAGGGAGACAGAGGAACAGAGAGAGAGAGAGAAACATTGACATGAAAGGGACACATCAAGTGGCTGCCACCCACATGACCAACCGGGGCCGGGGACAAACTGCAACCGAGGTACGTGCCCTTAGCAGAAACTGAACCCAGGTCTCTTGGGACCACAGGCCAATGCTCTAACCGCTGAGCCAAACTGGCCAGGGCAGTTTTGAGAATTCTTTATAGACTCTGGATACAAGTCCTTCTCAGATACATCCTTTGTAACGAGTTTCTTCAGCTCTGTGGCTTGCCCTTTTCATTATCTTAGTAGTGACTTTTGAAGGAGTGGAAAGCTTTTGATTTTGATGAACTAGTTTATTTATTTGTTCTGTTACTATGGTTTTAAAGATGTTTTTTCTATATTCAAGAAGTTATATAGTTTTAGGTTTTATATTTAGATCTATGATTTGTTTTGTGTTAATTTCATATATGGGGTAAGGTATGGATCCAACCCCCCCCCCCCCCCCTTCCCCGCACCAATAACTGGAAAAGCTATTACTGTTTTTTTTCCACTGCATTTCCTTTGGGCCTTTGTCTAAAGTCAGTTGTTCGTGTATATGTGGATATACCCCTGGAATCTATATTGCATTGATCCGTTTGTGTATCTTTATGCCAACACCACAGATTTGATTGCTGAAGCTTTATAGTAATTCTTGAAATCAGGTAGTGAACCCTTCAACTTGATACTTCTTTTTTCAGAGGTTTTTTGTTGTTGTTGTTTTGCTATTCTAGGTTATTTTTGTTTCAGTATGAGTTTTAGAATGTCAGTTTCTACTAAATATCCTGATAAGTTTGTGATTGGGGTTGCTGTGAACTGTAGATCAGCTCATAGAATTGACATTTTAATAATCTTAAGTATTTTGCTCCATGATCAAAATATATCCGGGTTTATAGGTCTGTAATTTCATCAGTATCTTGTAGTTCTTTCTCAAAGGTCTTTCTCATCTTTTGTCCTTAAGCATTTAATATTTTTTATGTTATTATAAATGGTACTTAAAGTTTTATTTACTTCTGATTATTTGTATATTGATTTTATATCCTGTCATCTTGGTAAACTACTTCATTGTGGATGCCATTGAGTTTTCTAAACAATCAATCGTGCTTTCTGTGAGTAAAGGGAGTTTAACTTATCCTCTTCAATCTGGATGTCTTTGATTTTTCTTGCCTGATTGCACCAGCTAGATTCTCCAGTACAGCAATGAGTGGGTGTGGTGAGAGCAGACATCTGATCTCAGAGGAAAAGTGTTTGTCTTTCACCATTAAGTGTGAGGCTTTCTGTAGGTTTTTAATAGATGCTCTTGATTAGGTTGAGGAAGTTTTCTTTTATTCATACTTTGCTTAGAGTTTTTATCAAGAATGAATGTTGGATTTTGTGAAATGCCTTTTCTGTGTCTATTGAGATAATCATATGGTTTTTCTTTTCTCTTAGTTTGTTCATCTAATGAATTGATTATACTAATTGGTTTTCAAATGTTGAACTAGTCCTGCATTTTTAGATAAGCCTCATTTCATGATGCATTATCTTTTTAATAGATAATGTGGATTCAATTTGATAAAGTTGTATTAGAATTTTTACATCTATATTCATCATGGATATTAGTCTGTAGTTTTCTTATCTTGTAATGTTTTGTCTAGTTTTATTATCAGACTAAATTCTGACCTCCCGGGATGAGTTTAGGATGTATCCTCTCCACTTCGGTTGTCTGTAAGAGTTGTTTTAGTGGTGTTATTTCTTCCTTACATGTTTGGTAGAGTCCATCAATGAAGCCTCTATGCTTGGAGTTTTCTTTGTGGGAGGATAGGAGGGTATTTGACTACAAACACAGTTACTTTGAATAAAGATACAGGGCTATTCAGATTAACAACTTCTTTTTTTTAATCTTCATTGTTGAATGTACAATGTATTACAGATGTTCCTCATTTTTCCCCCATTGACCCCCTCCTCCCCACTCCCGCCCCCCTCCCTCCTTTTCCCACACTATTTTCTGTGTCCATTGGTTATACATATAAGTTCTTTGGTTTATCCCCCCGCCCCCCAACCCCTTTCCCTCTGAAGTTTGTCAGTCTAGCAGTGAATTTGTACTTCTTAATCCCTTCACCTTTCACCCATTCCCCCAACCCCCCTCCCATCTGACAACCAACAAAATGTACTCTGTATTTATGAGAATGTTTCTGTTCTACCTGTTCATTTTGTTTGTAGATTCCATTGTCGATAGATATGTATTCATTGCCATTTTGTTTGTTCATATATTTTATCTTTTTTTTCAAAAAGACCCTTCATCATTTCATATAATAATGGTTTGGTGGTGATGAACTCCTTTAACTTGTCTTGTCTGGGAAAGTCTTTCTATGGCCATTGATTCTAAATGACAGCTTTGCAGGATAGAGTAATCTTGGTTGTAGGTTCCTGTTTGTCATCACTCTGAATATTTTTTGCCACTCCCTTCTGGCCTGCAAAATTTCTTTTGAGAAAATCAGCTGACAGCCTTATGGGAACTCCCTTGTAGGTAACTAGCTGCCTTTCTCTTGCTGCTTTTAAGATTCTCTCTTTGTCTTGAACCTTTTGCATTTTGATGATGATGTCTCTTGGTGTGGACCTCTTGGGGTTCACCTTATTTGGGACTCTCGGTGCTTCCTGGACTTGTATGTCTGTTTCCTTCACCAAGTTAGGTAAGTTTTCTGCCATTATTATTTCAAATAGGTTTTCAATTTCTTGTTCTGTCTCTTCTTCTGGCACCCCCAAGGTGAGAATGTTGGCATGCTCAAAGTTGTCCCAGAGGCTCCTTACACTATCCTCATTTTTTTGGATTTATTTTTCTTTTTGCTGTTCTGATTGGGCTTCCTCATATTCCAAATCAGTGGTTTGCTTCTGGGATGTACGTACTCTACTATTGAATCTCTGTAAATTATTCTTTATTTCAGTTAATGCCTCCTTCAATTCTGACTGTGCATCCATCATTTCTGACTGGTCCTTTTTTATGCTCTTGAGGCCCTCACTAAGTTCACTGAAGTTCTCACTAAGTTCATTGAGCATCCTTATAAGCAGTATTTTGAACTCAGCATCTGTTAGGTTGCTTGTCTCTATTTCGCTTAGTTCTTTTCTTGGGGTTTTGTTCTGTTCTGTCATTTCGGACCTGTTTCTTTGTTTCCTCATTTTAGTTGCCTCTCTGTTTATTTCTGTGTATTAGTTAAGGAGAGGTATGTGGCTATCTGAGACCAGATGCTGCTTGTTTGAAAGAATTTAGGAAAACCTGAAGCAGGGTCCAAGACAGGCCAATCCTATGGTTAAGCAACTGGCAATAGCTTGGGTGGGCCTGAAAGTTGGGTGGGGTGGGGCCTCAGGGAATTACCAGGGCGGGGCTACCAGTGTGAGCCAGGTTGCTGGAGTTCCAGGTTTGCCGACTTTCTGCTGCCCCAGGGAAGGGCTCACCAAAGGAACAAAGGCCTCCGACAGCACGTTTGTCCCAGAGAAAGCCCCCTCTCCAGCCCTTGCTCCAGTGCCAAACAGCTCCGTTCCTTCCTGTATGTCTCTGGTGCCCCTGGAGCTGCCTCCCCTCTGAGCTTAGAGGGAGAGAGTCCGGGCCCTTTAAGGAGCTGCCTGGGGCTCCAGCCGCCGCAGCCTCCCTGAGCCTCAGTTCCTGCTGGTTTTCCAGCCAGAAATGATGGGGATTTCTCTTCCTGGCACTGGAACCCTGAGCGAGGCGCCTGGTGTGGGACAGGGACCCCTCAGTCTTCAGGAAGGACCTTCCCAGCCGAGGTGTCCTCCTGATTTTTATCCGCCACATGTGGGTGTGGGACCAGCCCTTCGAGCCTCCGCCCCTCCTACCAGTCTGGATGTGGCTGCTGCTTTAATTCCGTAGTTGTAGGACTTCCATTCATCTTGATTTCAGGCGTTTTTTTCTTTCCAGATTAACTTCTTGAGATAGCCTCAGTGGCTTGTCTTTTCAGTGATTTTGTCCATTTTAAGATACTTGTATTTATGGTATAGAGTAGTTCATAATATTTTATTATGTTTTTAATATGTAGTGATGACACTTCTCCTTTCTTATGTAGGTAATTGTTATCTTCTCTTGCTCTCTCATTTGGCTAGACTTTTATTTGTTTGTTTGGTTGGTTTTTTTGTTGTTAATCCTCACTTGAGGATATTTTTTTCATTGATTTTTCTTTTTTCTTTTAGGGAGGGAGGGAGAGGGAGAGTGAGAAAGAGGAAAACATTGATGTGAGTAAGACACATCGATTGCTTGTGTCCTGCACATGCCCCTACCTGGGCCAGAGATTGAACCTGCAACCCCGATAATGTGCCCTTGATCGGGAATCAAACCCATGACCTTTTGGTTCGAGGGTTGGTGCTCTAACCACTGAGCAACTCTGGCCAGGGTGGTTTTGTTTCTTTCAATAGTTTATTGATTGTCTCAAAGAACCAATCAGCTCTTGGTTTCATTTCTTTTCTCTCTTGTTTTTTTGTTTTCTACTTTTTAAAAATGTTCACTTTGATCTTTATTTTTTGTTTCTTCTGCATACTGAGTTTAATTTGTTCTTCATGTTCTAATTTCTTAAAATGGAAGATGAGTTTATTGATCTAAGATCTTTTCTAATAAAGATATTTAATGTGCCCTGGCTGGTTAGAGCATTGGCCCGTGGACCAGAGAGTCCCGGGTTCGGTTGCCACTAAGGGCATGTACCTCGGTTGCAGTTTGTCCCTGGTTTGGTTGGGGTTGTGTGGGTTGCAACCACTTGATGTGTCTCTTTCACAGCAATGTTTCTCTCTCCCTCCTGCTCTATCTGGAGATAAATGCAAAAATGTCCTCGGGTGGGGATTAAAAAGAAAAAACATGATATTTAATGTTACTAAAAACAAAGTACTGTTTTTAGCAGCAGCTTACATGTTCTGCCATGTTGTTGTTATAGTGTCCTTATCTGCTAATTGTAACATCTGTGTTAGTTCTGGGTTGGTTGCTAGCTTAGTCCTTTCAGGTTGCTGTATAACAAAATACCACAGACTGGATGGCTTATAAACATCAGAAATTTATTTCTCACAGTTCTGGAGGCTGGAAGTCTAAGATCAGGTGCAGGTATGATTGAGTTAGGTCTCCCTTCCAGATCTCAGACTTCTCATTATATGTATCCTCACATGATGGAAGAGGCTAAGCACGAATATAATTTATGAAGGCTCCACCCTCATGACTTGCCCTTCCAAATGTCCTTCCTACTAATACTTTCGAGGTTAGGATTTCAGCATATGAATTTGGGGTGGGAGATAAACATTTAGACAATAGCATTTGTGAATAATTGATTATTCTTATTATGAGTTGTGTTTTCTTCTTTCTATACCTGGTAATCTCTGTTTGGATGCCAAGATATATGCTGGATATTTTTGTCTTCCTACAAATCTCCTTGAGCTTTGTTCTAGGATGTAGTTAACTTACTTGGAAATAATTTGGTCTTTGGATTTGTGCTTGTTTATATATATACATATGTGTGTGTGTGTGTGTGTGTGTGTATACATATATATATTTTATATTTATTCTCACCTGTGGACATTTTTCCATTTATCTTTAGACAAATTGGGGAGGGAGGAAGATGCATCGACCGAGGTACGTGCTCTTGGCTGGAATCGAACCTGGGTCTCATTGGTCCACTGACCTACGCTCTAACCACTGAGCAAAACCGGCCAAGCTGGAGTTGTGCTTTTATGATTTTTTTTTTTGTATGTGCCCTTATCGCGAACCGAACCTGCGGCTCTCTGGTCTGCCGGCCAACGCTCCAACCGCTGAGCCAAACCAGCCAGGGCTATGATTTTTTAATATATGGATCCAGAGTGTTCTTTTCTTATGAGGCAAGAGCTTCTTAAGTATTTTACCCATTGCCCCCGAATTATGAGTTTTCTTGATCTGACCTTTGGGAACAGGCACTATGCCCAGTCTTGTGTGCATGACAGGTACTGTTCTTAATCCTTTAGGTGATTCTTTCCCTGGGCTCAGATGGTTTTTAAAATATGCATGTGCTTATTCTGCTCTATGAACTCTAGTTGTTTTGGACTCACCAGACTTTCAGTTCATTTTGTTAACTCAGGGCACCTGCCAGGTAGAACCAGCTATAAAATTTGCAGGGCTCAGTATAAAATGAAAGTGTGGGCCCTTTGTAAAAATATTTAGAATTTTTAGATGGCAACTTCAGAGCATTAAATCAAGCACAGGCCCCTTCTGAGCTGCAGCTGCACAGGTTGTATGCCCCTGGAGCCAGTGCTTACTGCAGGGTTTCACCTCACTTTCCCTTTTCTGTTCCATGGCCTGGAAACTGTCTTCAAGGGCCTTGTCTCCTTTGTTTCCCAGGATTTCTCAGGATTCACTGTCCTTTTTTTTTTCTGCCAGATGACCAGTATTGTCTCATATATTTTTGTGTGGTTTGTTTGGTTGGTTGGTGGTTATTTTTTTTAGGCAAGAGGATAAATTCAGTTCCATCTTAGCTGGAAGCAGTTGTTTGTAGTGTAAAGATCTGATAGCTTCTTTTTGTTGTTTAAGGACTTGGTAGCTTTTTTTGTGTCAAATTAGAATTCCCCATTTGGTCTTTTGGCTTGGCACCTTGTTTAGAGGTTTCAGGTAAAATCTGTCTTATGTCATTTTTGCTGATGTGTTTCCCCCTCTTAATTACTTGGCTAGAGGGTGTTGAAGTGGAAGCAAATTTCCTGGTTAACTATCAACTCATTTTCTGAATTGTACCACTTGATTTTAAGCAAGAAGCTAATGCTTGCTTGAAATTATTCTGCCCTTATTCTTCTCCATATTGCATTTAAATGCAAGCTGCAGATGGGTGAGGAAATTTCTCTTTTCTCCCATCTCCTGCAAAGTATACCCCCTTTGCAATGCAATTTGATTGGCATTTGTGCAGTAACATATTAACAGCCTTTCAGATATTCCCTGCCCTATTAGCAAGAATATACAGTGATACAAAAATGAATTTGTCAAGAGTTTTATGGCTCCATGATCTATCGTACAATATTAATCCTGCTGCAGTGTTATTAAGTCATTTTTCATCTCCCCTCAAATTAATGTTGACGTTCTATTACTGGATTTGTTCTTGTCCCAAGATTAAAACATAAAGGAAAAAAGTCTTCCCTGCTACAATATTAAAATTAATTGTAGGGTAAGCAGTACCTTGCTTGGTGCAGTAGAATCCTCCTGGAAAAATTATAACATGAATTTATTTCTCTGCTTTCTACTTGTTCACAAAAAAACACAATTGTAATATACTTCTAAGGGGCACAGAAGTAGCAAGGGGAGGAGGTAAATTAAAAAACATAAGATTTTCCAAAAAAAGAATTAAGAAAATCAGGAGTCTGAACTTGGGAGAACCACGTCTATCTAATGCTTCTAGCCTAAAGGCTGAAAGAAAAGCTGATGTATTAGATATATAAGGAGAAGAATTTGGGTTCTTACAATCTTACTATGTTATGTTCATGGGAATAAAAGGCTTCTTTTAGTCCAAGAAATTAGGGGCATTTAAAAATTACATGGTAAGGTCAACATTTGTAAATCAGGGTAGTTTCATAATCAGGACTTAGGAATTTTGTTTCAAAACTAAGACTAAATGATGCTTTTCTGTGAATGCTTTCTTTTCTTTCTTTCTTTCTTTTTTTAATCATGCAAGGACATTTTTGTATTTATCTTCAGATAGAGCGGGAAGGAGAGAGGGGTGAAGAGAGAGAGAAACATTGTGAGAGAGAGACCTCAATTGGTTGCCACCCACATAAGCCCAACTGGGGCCAGAGACAAACTGCAACCAAGGTACATGCCCTGCTCTTATTAGGAACCGAACCCAGGACTCTCTGGTCCGTGGGCCAACACTCTAACCACTGAGAAAACTGGCCAGGGCTCTTTAAAAAACTTTATATATTGCCCGGGCCAGTTTTACTCAGTGGTTAGAGCATCAGCCTGCGGACCAATGAGTTGCGGGTTCATGTCTGGTCAAGGGCATGTATCTCGGTTGCAGTTCAATCCCCGGTCCTGATTGGGGTCGTGTGGGAGACAACCAGTTGATATGTCTCTCTCAGGTCTGTTTCTCTCTCTCTCTTTCTCTTTTCCTCCTACTCTATCTGAAAATCAATGGAAAAATATCCTTGGGTGAGGATAAAAAAAAATTTTTTTTTAATTGATTGAGTTTAGAGAGTGAGAGGAAGGGAGTCCAGAGAGAAAGAGAGAGATTGATTGATTTGTTGTTCTACTTGTTTACACATTTTTTAGTTGATTCTTGTATGTGCATTGACTGGAAATTGGACCTGCAACCTTGGTATATCAGGACCACACTCTCACCAACTTTGCTACTTGGTCAGGGCTACCTTTTTTTTTTTTTTTTTTTAAATGAGTTATCATTTTCAACCATATGGGAACAGATATAAGTCCCATGTCTGTGTCCTCTGTAATGAGATCTCAGTGTATTTTGGTAATTTCTGGTAATGGTTAGGTAGGTGATTTGGAATATTAATTGTTACTGTGGGAGGGATCCTACAGTAATGATTTAAGCCAAGACATAAATTTTAACTTAAAATATTTATACTTTTGAATGAAAGAAACAAGCTGAAATATTAGACATATAATTTTGTAAAATATAACATGAATACTTTTTTTTTTTTTTTTTGTAGAAAACCAGCATTTGTCACAAGAATTTAGCTGATTGTATGCATTTAAAAATTTTTATAAACAGTGTAGCAACCTTCAAGGGAGTGAGGTGAGGGTTGGTGGTAGGGTAAGGAAAATTGATGTTGAATCTCTGGTAGGTTGGAAAAATAATCACCATTTATCATGTGGATGTAGTGGATATTCAGATTCTATTGTCATTTTTGTGAATAATATACAGAAGAGTAAAAAGATAGTGACAAACCTTTAGGAATTTTAATTAGAATTTAAATGTAGCAAATCTCTTTGTATCAAGAAGATTTTGGCATGCAAACATCATAAAAGATGAAAGAATACTGTCACATGTACTTCTAGTGGAATGGTATGTGACAGTATTCTTGTTACAAAATATGTGTGACAGTGCCCTTCCTGATAAATGACTTACTGATGAGAATACCATATTTTCTTTTTATCTCTAGAAATATATCAGAGTCTAGAGTGCTACTTTTTGTCTTTTTGCATTTATCTGATTGTCTATTGTGAACCATTTTCCTCTGTTAATTTTCTTCTCTTTGCTATCAGGAGCAAAAAATGAAAAGTTCTCAGTTTTCAGTTATATTCATTGGAAACTAAAATCAGGCTACAGAGATGGTGTCTTCGTCTTCTTTAATTCCTCCTTGAAAAATGATGCAAATACTTTGGACAATACAATAAGAAAACTGAAAATATGATTTATTTCACTGTTGTATCCTTCATCATAGGCAATTCCATCATTTTTTCTTTTTCTTCTTATTGCAGTATTTTTTAAAGCATAATTGAATATAATTGATGAACAATGATGCATAATGACAAAGTAACTCCCAGGATGATGAAATGGCAAAATGTTTCAAGATATAGGAAAAATAAGATCACTAAGCTTCCAATAATGTTTTTTAGATTTGTAAAAATGGACCAATATGATAATTGTGAGATCGAAAATGAAATTGGTATTAGTGACTTTTTTTTTTATCCTCACCCGAGGACATTTTTTCATTTTTGTTCAGATAGAGTGGGAGGGAGGGAGAGGAAGAGAGAGAAGGAGAAACATCGACGTGAAAGGGACACATCTAGTGGTTGCCACCCGCACAACCCAACCAGGGCCAGGGACAAACTGCAACCGAGGTACATGCCCTTAGCGGGAACTGAACCCGGGTATCTCGGGACCGCAGGCCGACACTCTAACCGCTGAGCCATACCAGCCAGGGCTCTATTGGTGACTCTTAAGAAAGAATAAGATTAATAAATATCAGTCCTTACAATTAATTAGAACTGCTGGAAAAGAAACTAAAACTAAAATTTGGTCCAGTGAACTAAGGAGGGTTAAGAGCTTTTAAGGTAAAGCTGACTGGATCTCCTGTTGTACATATAAGAAGCATAAGTGGATTATCAGTAGCAGGATCATGAGTTGGAGTGGAGGATCAGAGATATTCAATCTTAGCTTTCACAGTCCCCTAGCTGGTGTTGGAGAACAAACTAAAAATGTGAACATCAGTCATTCCCTTCTGGGCTCTTCTTTAGTTGATGGTTGCATGTAGAGGTCTCACTTACTGGCAGCCTTTACATTGTATTTGATTACATACTTTGAGTAAAGCAGTGTCATCCATGATACACTGCTTATGGTAAGTTGGCAGATACTTTGCCTTAAAAGAAAGAATGATTTGTTTAAAACGACCTTAGAAGCCCAGTGGACTGCCACATCCCAGCATCCAGGTGTACAAAATTTTTCCAATCTATGAAGAGTGAGCCACTTTTCCAGAGGTTAAGGCAAGGTTCAGCTAAGCCTTCTAAGATAGTGAGCCAGTTGTGGTTGCTGTCCGTATTTATCTCCCTTAAGAGTATGAAAGCCTAAGACTTGGTTTTTTAATTTTCAGAGTGGATATTGCTGTACGTTATGTGTTCATGGGGCTGCTGCAACAGTTAGCTGTACTTTATTTTTTAACATATGCTCAAGAAGTTGATTATGAAAATTGTGTGAAAACATTTAAGAGATGTTTCATTTGGAATTGTTCAATTGTGGAAGACTTTAGTACTTTAATTTCCCACAGCTTCTGCTGTTTTAGTAAATAAAGATCTATAAGCTGGGCAACAAGTATTTATTGAGCACTGGGCGAAGCACTGGAGCAATGTGACGGGGAATCTTTTTGTAAAATAATTTTTTTTTTTTATCATGACACTAACTCAGTTTAACAGTTACATACTAAGAATTAACTGCAGCCAGCAATAGGGAAATGGTAGTTGGAAGATACATGAACATAACAATCCTGACCCCTCCCCCAGGTCTTAGAATTTATTTAATCCTTATTCTAATGCTTTAGTTTTCAAAGTAAAAAAAAATCACCAGTAAAGTTTAGGTTGGTATTACCACTTAAGTTGTTAGTGCCACCACCAACAAAGCAGTTGTTGGGGGGTGGGGGTGGAAGCAGGGAACAGGAAAAAAAGAATCAAGACAATAGGAGAAGTGTTAAACAGTCAGATCTCTGTGAAATTGCGAAGCTATGTGAAATTTGCCTTAAATTCTTCTAGTCTCTCTTAACACCTGAATTATCTTGTAATCTCAGATGTTTCTATTCATTTAACAAGTCTTTATTGAGTCCCTACTGTGTCTGAGGCATTGTGCTGATATCTCTAGATTGAATTGATAACCCACTCATCCAGGAGCATTTGCATTTTAACAGGAAACAAAAAAGTACAAATTGCCTGAAGATGTTTTTGATGTAGGGGAGATTTCACAAAATTTCTGTGTGGCGGGGTTCTGGTCAAGGCGGTAGCATAGGTAAAGGCTTACTTGGAACTCCCCACAACCACAACTAAATTACAGAACAATCTGAAATCTAGCTGAACAGAAGGGCTACAACTAAGGATATACAGAAGAAGCCAAATCCAGACTGGTAGGAGGGGTGGAGATGCAGAACAGGCTGGTCCCACACTCATGAGTGGAAGTTAAAAATCAAGAGGGATATCTCAGCTACAGAGGTCCCCCTGTGCTGTGAGGGGCCCTAACCCCACATCAGAACTTCCAGCTCAGGGTTCCGGTGCTGGGAAGCAAAGTTCTTATAACTTGTGGCTGTAAAAATCAGCAGAGAGTGTGGCTGAGTGAGACAGGGCTCTGGTGTCCCAGGTAGTTCGTTTTAAAGGGCCTGTGCATGGACTTACTCTGACTTACTCCCTCTGAGCCCCATTGCTAGGGTGGCAGCCTGAAAGGCTCCAGGGAGATCAGGAGAGGAACTGTTGCCTAGTTTCAAGGCAAAGGTTGGAGGGGCATTTTTCTTTCAGACAGAAGTGCTGGCAGAGGCCATTGTTTCTTTTCTGAGCCCTCCACCACAGAGCCTGCAGGCAGGTTCCATATCTGTCTCCACCAACCAGGCTAACACTGTTAACCCTACCCTGGTGATTCCCTGAAACCTTCCACCCAACTTGCAGGCCCACCCAAGTTGTTTAGTAGCTTTTCCATACAAATGGCCTGTCTTAGCTCATGTGTGCCCAAACCTCTTGCTAAAGTGGTCCCAGGCCCAGCGCTAGCAGCAGCTGGTTTTGGTTCTCAGTTTGGCCTCTTCTGGGCACCTCCAAGCCTAGCACAAATAGCAGACTTCTTCAGATTGCTCTGTAACTTGTACCAGGTGGCCCCCTGACACAGGACATAGGCGGTGGCTGACCATGTACTTCCCAGGAGGCCCCAGAGCCAGAGCACCCTGTAGAGAGCTTCAGACCACAGATTACAACCCTATCACCTCCATGAGTGACACAGTCAAGGGGAATACTTGGTGGGCAACAAAGCCCCACTGAAGCAAATTCTGCTCAGTAGGGTTGGCCCCTGCACAGCAGCTCCTCTGCTGTAGTTGCACCCAACCCTCACAGCCAGTCAGCCTGGGGGGCCGGTCAGTCTCTCCCAGTGACATGCCAATAACAAATTGAGGCTCAAGTACAACAGGATAGTGCATATAGCCCACACGGGAGGCACACTTGGAGTGCCCGGCTCAGGTAACTGGGGTAGGGGTGGGGCTGTACCACTGGGCCATACAGGAGACTGGTATATAAATATAAGATCACTCTACCAAGACTTGGAGATGAAGCAGCTCTACCTAATACACAGAAACAGAGGGTAGCAGCCAAAATATGAAGACAAAGAAACAGATCCCAAATGAAAGAACAGGAGAAATCTCCAGAAAAAGAACTAAATGAAATGGAGGCAAGTAAACTACCAAATACAGAATTCAAAACAATAGTTATAAGGATGCTCAAGAACCTTAGTGAAAACTTCAACAACATAAAAAACCAGTCAGAAATAAAGAATAAACTAACTGAGATGACTAAATTATAGAGAATCAACCGTAGATTAGATAAGCAGAGAATCAAATCAGTGATTTTAAATACAAGAAAGCAGAAAATACCCAATCAGAACAGCAAAGAGAAGAAAAAAATCCAAAAAAATGAGGGTAATATAAAGAGCTTCTGGGACACTTTCTAGCATACCAACATTCATATCATGGAGGTGCTGGAAGGAGAAGGGAGAGATCAAGAAATTGAAAACCGGGCTTTCGGTCAACATGGCGGGTAGGTAAACGCGGTATCGCGTCCTCCCACAACCACATCAAAGTTACAACTAAACTACAGAACAACCATCATTCAAAACCGCCTGAAATCCAGCTGAATGGAAGTCCTACAAGTACGGAATTAAAGCAGCAACCACATCGAGACTGATAGGAGGGGCGGAGGGGACGGGCTGGTCCCACACCCACGTGTGGTGGATAAAAATCAGGAGGACACCTCGGCTGGGAAAGTCCTCCCTGGACTGAGGGGTCCCCATCCCACACCAGGCGCCCCACTCAGGGTTCCAGTGCCAGGAAGAGAATCCCCATAACTTCTGGCTGGAAAAACCAGCGGGAACTGAGGCTCAGGGAGGCTGAGGCAGCTGGAGCCCCAGGCAGCTCCTTAAAGGTCCCGCGCACGGACTTATCGGACTCTCTCCCTCTAAGCTTGGAGGGGAGGCAGCTCGAGGGGCACCAGAGACATACAGGGAAGAACTGAGGAAATAGACATATAAGTCCAGAAAGCACAGACATTTCGAAACAAGATGAACCCAAAGAGGCCTCCACACCAAGACATATCATAATAAAAATGCCAAAGGTTAAAAGCAGCAAGAGAAGCAGTTACCTACAAGGGAACTTCCATAATTCAGCTGATTTCTCAACAGAAACTTTTAGGCCAGAAGGGATTGGCACAAAATAGTTAAAGTGATGAAAGCAAGGACCTATAATCAAGATTACTCTACCCTGCAAAGCTATCATTTAGAATTGAAGGACAAAGAGCTTCCCAGTATTATATGAAATGTTGAAGGGTCTTCTTTAAGAAGAAGAAGAAGAATAGATAAAAAATATGAATAATAAGCGGCCATAAAAAAATGAAATCTGAAGCCCCTCCAAACATGCAAGGTGCTTCTTCTAGGCCCTGTGAGTAGTAAACTTTTTTATTTCAGTTTTTTAAAAAGATCTTACCATTTAGGACAGCATGAATGGACCTACAGGGTATTGTGCTAAGTGAAATAAATGTCAGTCAGAAAAAGACAAATACCATATGATTTCACTTATTAAAGAACAGTGTAAAAAAATGAACAAAACAGAAACAGACTCACAGAGAACAGACTGATGGTTGGCATAGGGGAGGGGTGTTGGGGGACTGGGTGAAAAAGGTGAAGTGAATGAGAAGTGCAGATTGTAGTTATAAAATAGTAAAGTACAACATAGGAACCCTGAGTGTCATCCCATGCACTGAGAGAGTGATGGTTCGATTCCATGTCAGGTCCCATGACCAGGTTGCAGAGGGCATGCAAGAGGCAGCTGATTAATGCTTTTCTCTCATCAATGTCTGTCTCTCCCTTCCTTCCTCCCTCCCTCCCCTTTTCCTTTTTCCTCCTTCTCTGTCTCTCAAGTCAATAAAAATGTATTTTAAAAAATAAAGTACAGCATAGAGAATATAGTCAATAATATTGTAATAACTCTGTATGGTGCCTCTTGGGAACTGGAAATACCTGGGGGAGTACTTTGTAAAGTGTATATGATTGTCTAACCCCTATGCTATACATTTGAAACTAATACAAAACAATATTGGTTGTAATTTTAATTGAAAAAATTTTTTAAATAATTTTTTTTCATAAAAACAGTAAAGTTATTTATGTATGGCTCCAGTTGGCTGGAAGTTGACTAAATGTTACTTTTTTAGATTGACAGGCATTCTTGTGTTTGCCACAGACTCACCTCTCCTTGTTCTCAACCTAGCTCACTTATATTACCTGCCCTGTTCCTATAGACACTGGTGTTTGTAACCCATGCCCTTAAGTGACTGAGCTCTGATGAGATTGTACTACCTAAGAGAGGATTTAAACAGATTTGGGAGTGGTGGCAGCGGTTTACTGTCATAATGACGCAAAATTATGCTTAGTAAGTTGCTACCAGTAACTCCTGCACATAAGAAATACCTTCCTTGGGGAGTGAAGAAATAACTCCACCAATATCCTTACATGACATACAGTAGCTAGCCCCTATTTTTAAGTTTCTTATTCTCAGTTTAGTGGATAAAGATAAGGTTTTTAATTAGTAAAAATGTTGATGTAGCTTTTTCTAAAAGCATTTTGGCAAATAAGTTACTTTTATCTTTCCATCCAAGAAAGTTTAATCCTTAGAGTAAATAAGAGATGATGAATCTCTGAAGAAAGTAGGAATGTTGTATTAGTATTTAACAATCTATACTTAATCAGAAAGGAGGATTTTTTTTTTTTTCATTGTTGATTCCTTTATTATATGGTTAAAGGCTAACTCTACACTGTGGGAGACTGTTTGCATGGCATCCATTTTGCTAAAATCTGCTGTGCCATCTCCTACCCCAAGGCAGGATACCTCTGTATACAGTGTTTCTGCATTCCTTTAAGTAACCATTTACTCAGCCAGTTATGCTCTGTTTATCTTTTGTTCCACCCGGGATATTTATGTGATAGTTACCTGAAATTGCTTCAGGGTGGTTACCACACACTTATCGCTTGGCAACAAATGTTCTTGTTTTTCTGCTTCTTGCCCTATATATACTGTGGATCTCCCCAGAATAAACGAGACTTGATCAGAGCCCTGTCTTATCTCCATTTCTCGTGTCTCTTGTCCCTCCTCATCCTCACTCCCCCTCTAGAGTCCTCGTTGCTCGACCTGCGGGACGGGTCACTACACCAAGTTATTAAGAAGCCTGTGTCATAAATATGTCCATGAAAAAAATTTTTTAGAATGTTTACTAAATGTTCCAGGCATGGGGAATACAAATATGATTAACGTATGATCCCATTCAGATAGCCTTTGATTTACCAGTTTCAAAATCACTTCTGAATGTACGTCATTGACTATTATCTCAGACCCAGTATTCAAGAACATTTAGATTGGAGAGGGGTTTTATTTTGAATTATATTATGGTACCCGCTGACATAGTTTGAAATTTAACTCCAGTTCTAGGAGATACTCAGAACAAAGGAGGGGAGTTGAAGGGAATGGCCAACAGATCTCCAATCATGAGAGATTCCATTCCTGTAATATGAGGAGCTAGAGGTTACAAGTGATGATGTTCAGAGACATTAGTTTCTAGATTTTGAAAAAAATGATTCATAGTTTTGAATTTGCTCTTGAAGTCCTCCCAGGGTACTATCTTGCATTCATTTAATTGGTAACTTTATTACCAAAAAGTTTACAATCACATGGAAAGTTAATAGAAAAAAAACCACATAGTTTTCTTTATAGAGATTTAAAATATGGTCCTGGACTGTATTCTTCAGAGAAAAATAAGGATAGCTGTTAATTCATGTGTGATATTGGGACAATAAACCTAAACCTATAAAACCTAAAAAATCATAAGCATTCTCAAGGTAGTAATTGTCTGCTTTCAAAGTTACCTGCTGAATTTTTGTACTCTAAACCCTGCTGTGTAAACACTGTTACCCCTGTGTGAATGCTGCTGTCCTGATACAGAACTTCTGAGACCATTTGCTTGCCCTTGATTGAATCAAGATTCAGAGGAGAGGAGAGAAGCAAGAGATTGGGAGATTAGTTGACATTCTGACTCTTCAATGGAATGGAAACTGGCGTGGATCAAATGCCCCTAAGTTATGATTTTGCTTAGTTCCCAACTGCTTTCTCTTTAAAAGGGAGTACCACAAGTTTCCATTGCCATCCAAAAGTAGAATATTCCTATGAAACTTTTTGTAAGTCAAAATGGCATAAAAGCAAAGAAACTACTACAATTAATTTATGTGGAAAATTTTTGAAATTTAACCTAATCATGCCAAATAATACACAAAACCTAAAATAACACCAAATATAGTAAAAGCAGGGATGCTGTGATAAATACACAGCCTGTATAAAGTAATAATAATGTATGTATCGTGTAATTACACTTAAAAAAACTGATTTTCCTGTAAGTATAAATAAAATGGACCACTCTTTGTACACCTATCAATCTGATACTCTAGCAATACACTTTTCTATTCCATCCATTACTGGATGCCAACTAGAAGAGACCACTTTGCTACTAGCAGAACCAAAAGTAACTTCTGCAGCTTTTAAGATTGTCTCTCTGTGTAAATAGTATGAATGGTGGGTGCAGGCAAGTTCAAAGTACACACATGCTTTTATTTTATTCTCCATGATCAAAAAGTGGGGGATACCTGTATTACTCTTGGACATGCCTTCAAATGAAAAACATCTATTTATTTATTTTTGGCTGTTTATGCCATATTTATTTATTTAATTTTATTTTTAACTCATCTTTATTGTTGAATGTATTACAGATATCCTCCCTTTTTCCCCCCTTTGACCCCCTCCTCCCCAATTCTGCCCCCCTTCTGCCTTCCCTACACTATTGTCGGTATCCTCTGGTTATGCATATATGCATAGAAGTTCTTTGGTTTATCTCATCCCGCCCTCCTTCCCTTTGAGATTCATCAGTCTAACAACCAATTTGTACTTCTTAATTCCTTCATCTTTTTCACCCATTCCTCCAGCCCCCTTCCATCTGGCAAGCAACAAAAAGTTCTCTTTATCTGTGTCTGTTTCTGTTCTGCTTGCTCATTTTGTTTATAGATTCAATTGTTGATAGATATGTATTCATTGCCATTTTATTCATATTTTTGTTGTTCTTCTCCTTTAAGAAGACCCTTCAACATTTCATGTAATACTGGTTTGGTGGTGATGAACTCCTTTAACTTTTTCTTGTCTGGGAAACTCTTTTTTATATGTCCATCGATTCTAAACGATAGCTTTGCAGGATAGAGTAATCTTGGTTGTAGGTCGTTGCTTTTTATCACCTTGAATATTATCTCTTGCCACTCCTTTCTGGCCTGCAAAGTTTCTTTTGAGAAATCAACTGACAGTCTTGTGGGAGCTCCTTTGTAGGTAACACACTGCTTTTCTCTTGCTGCTTTTAAGATTCTCTCTCTGTCTTTAACCTTTGGCATTTTGATGATGATGTGTCTTGGTGTGGGCCTCTTTGAGTTCATCTTGTTTGGGACTCTCTGTGCTTCCTGGACTTGTAAGTCTGTTTCCTTCACAAAACTAGGGAAGTTTTCTGTCACTATTTTTTTCAAATAGGTTTTCGATTTATGAAACATCTCTTTAAAACAATATATTTTGATAGACTTAGTATTTTTCTGAAAAAAAGTTCTGAGTTTCTTTTTTTTTTTTTTTTATCCTCACCCAAGGACATTTTTCCGTTTTTTGTTCAGGTAGAGTGGGAGGGAGAGAGAGGAACAGAGAGAGAGAGAAACATCGACGTGAAAGGAACACATTGAGTGGCTGCCACCTGCACAACCGACCAGGGCCGGGGACAAACTGCAACCGAGGTACGTGCCCTTAGCGGGAACCGAACCCGGGTCTCTCAGGACCACAGGCCGACGCTCTAACCGCTGAGCAAAACCGGCCAGGGCAAGTTTTGAGTTTCTAAGGCAAATCTAGAACTGCTTTAATTACTTGAATATCTTTGCCCTTATAGAGCATGTTTTGAAAACTGGTTGTTAGTTATTGGAATTGGGAGAAAACACTATATGTTAGTTTTTTTGTAAATTTTAATGCTACATTAGAAGTACAATATTAATTTTGCCAGTAGGTCAACAAAATGAAGCAAAGTTCCCATAGTAACGTTATCTTTGCCCTCACACAGCTGCATCATTACCCCATTGGACTACGTGATTAATGCTTTTTTCTGATAACCGTAGAAGCACAGAAGATTCTTTCTGAATCACTGGGTCTGAACTTTAATGCTGCTTTCCCAGTAAGCTGTGTAAATATGTGGTTTCAATATGTATCTCCAGTTTGACCTTTATACTTTCTATTCCTGTCAAACTTTGTCCTTGCTGTGGTATCTTGCTACGTCTGTTGCAAACTCTTTTCCATCTTTCCACTCCCCACCAGAAATGTTACTGTTATGAAATTTGTTTATTTTTCCACATTCCGGACATTTTGCATTATTTTCCTCCATGTAATTCAAGCTGTTCACATTCTCTCAGTATAGTTTTTTACTACAAGCTTACTGGGTTTTTTGGTTTTGTTTTGCAGAATTAAAATATACTAAATGCTTTTCTTAACTCCATGTGTCCTTTGAAGGTAGCTCTTACTCTGAGATAAAATAAATATTTGACTTTGATTTGTTTTCATATTTCTTCTAACAATTCTTCTTGTTCTAAACTTACTTAAGAATGTGGCCTTAACTTTGATAGCTTTTTCCTCTTCTTCCTTTCTCCAGCATTTACCGAGGATGCTCTATGTCAGAGACTTTTAGGCTCCAGAAATAAAAGCAATGAGAAGCTTGCCGATTTTTTAAGTGTCTAGTTTTTATTCATTCACAGATATTTACCTGAATAGCTAATGTATACTAGGCACTTAATTCCACCAACAAGAGATATAGCAGAAAATGAAACTAGCAGAGTCTACCTTCATTCTACCTAGTATTCTTGTAGGAGGAGAGATAAATATATCAATACGTAGTATGTCAGATGGTGATGAGTGCTATGGAATAAAATGAATAATTAAGGGGAGAGGGGGTGTTAGGGAAAGGGTGTGTAAATGTGCAGACTTCCTACTTTATGTGGGGGAGTTTGGTCAGTAGGTAAAGACCAAGCCATGTAGTTATCTGAGAGAAAGAGCATCCAAGCAAAGGTGACAAGTGCAAAGACCCTGAGGCTGGAGAGTATTCAAGATGTGTACCAGAAATAACAAAGACACCATTGTTGGCTGGTGCAGAATAAAAGACTAAGAGACTGGTAAAAGATAGAGTCAATAATAACAGGAGGCCTAATAGCCATGTATGGCCAATAATAACTATTTTAACAGTGTCAATCTAACCAGAACTCTTCTTCACTCTGCCTTCTTGGCCACCTCCATTATGTCTAGCCTTGCTTCAGGTACTGATTATTAGTCTAATTAATTTTAGACATGTAAGTGGAATTTGTTACATTTGATGCAGAAAGAATGACCCTGGGCATGGCAGGTGTTCTTGAACTGGATATAAACCTTTCTGTCTTTTAAGAGATCAGTCAGGAACAAGAATTTGTATTCCTCAGAGTCAGTTTCCACCCAGGATATTGCGCAACATTAGAACCCAATGTCCTCTGAAAGGTCTCTTGTATATTCTGCAGGTTTGAGTATTTTTCACTGGAAAGTGGCTCTGGAAACCTCCAGAGGAGTAAGGAATAAACCTGATTCTTAAAAGCATCTATTATCATCGGTTTCTAGAACATAGTCTCTTGACTCTGAGGGAGGCATTTACTGTCTGTGTATGTGGAGGGTCTCTTTTGTGGCAGAGGATCCTCTTAGGACTTGTGGTTAGTTTTTGACAGAATAAATATACTTCTTCAAACACCCACTGTACCAAGATTTTTGTTAGGATTTTGCTAGGGTATACTGTGTATATCTGATTATTACAATGTTGCGGTTTTAATTAGGGGATAATTTTTTTCAGATCCTCTATTTTGTTCAACAGTAACATTGCAGTCTACTTTTGTATTCTGTAAGTATTCATTTAGCAAATATTTGAGTATCCACTATATGCGTGGTACAGTTTTTAAATACAGATCTTCTTTGAAGTTTTGTATTTTTAAAGATTGTTCTCAATCTTTTAGCTTTTACATATTGTAAGCAACATAATGAAATCCTAATAGAAAAAAGATTTCTGGTCATTAAACTTTTTATATTCGTTCAGCATTCTTTCACACTTAACCCATTTGAAGATAAACAAATGAAATGTTAAGATTTTTTTTCTCCTAGTGTTAAGTCATGTTTGATAAAACACTTACGTTTATAAATGGGCAATATGATTTGCATTTTTGGAAAATATTTTACTATTCTTCCTGACTGGTTTTCTTTAAATTGATTGGGGTTTTCTTTCTTTTTTTAAACTATGTGTTACTGATTTTAGAGAGGGAGAGGACGGGGAAGGGAGAAGAGAGATAGAAACATCAATGAGAGAGAAACTTCAATCGGCTGCCTCCTGCACAGTCTCTAATGAGGATCTAGCCTGAAACCCGGGTATGTGCCCTGAACAGGAATCCGACCAGCGACCTCTGGGCACATGGATTAATGCTCCACCACTGAGCCACACCAGCCAGGTGATTGGGGTTTTCTTTTAACTTATGTAGTAAGGTTTGGGAACTGTGTTGTTTCTTAGACTAGGCTTTGAAATTCACTCACCCTTGAAGGGCTCTCTTCTGAATTTATATTTCTAGAAGCATTTCCTGTGCTTTGACAAAGAAAATTTTATGTCTGTGTTGCCCATCATGCATCAGTATGTATCACCTTTTGCTGCTGAGAGAATTGTAATGATGATTTGGGTGGTTTTTGGGGAGGGGAGGTGGGAATATCAGCAAAGCACATACCATACTTCAATTGGATGAAAACATTTGAGGCCCCACACCCATTCTTCCTTTCCCTTAACTTTATTGTTTAAAAATGGTCATACTTACAGAAAAGTTAAAAGATGAACACAAAATCTGTATATTCTTCACTTAGACTGACCAATCATTAGTATTTTGTATTGTAATATTTGCTTTCCCTCTCTAATTCTTCTTCCCATTTCTTTGCTGCCTGCTGCATACAGGTTACAGACATCATGACACTTCAACCCTAAATCCTTCAGCATGCCCTTCCTAAGAATAAGGATGTTCTTTTCTGTTTCTACAATACCATTTTCACACCTAAGAAAAATATCAACAGTTTTATAACATTTAATACACAGTTCCTATTCAGATTTCTCTAATTGTCCCCAGAATGTTTTTTCTTTATTAGCAGTCTTTAAAATTTTGTTTTTAAGCCAGAATGCAATCAGAGTTCAAGCATCTAAGAACGTTTATTTTATTTTAATCTACAATGATTTTTCTGCCATTTTTTGACTTTTTTTTTTTTTTTTTTTTACTTTGTTTTTCTTGACCTTTTTTTTTAAAGAATCTAAGCTTAGGTCAAAGTCTAATTTTATAAATTATCCAACATTCTAGATTTATCTAATTAGTTTCCTCATGATTAAATTTAGCAAAAACACTTTTTGCCAGAATACTGTATAGTTGACATGTGCTTCTTATTGCATCACATCAGGGGTACCACAGATTCAGATCATGCTATGCTTGGTACTAGAAGCTAATTTTGATTACTTGCTTAAATTGGTGACCACCAAATTGCTTCTCATATGTTTTTTCCATCTGTAATCACTAAGTAATCTGTGAGATCTAAACTCATTTTTGAATTAAAAATTTTTATGGGCGAGCCCGGCCAGTGTGGCTCAGTGGTTGAGTGTCGACCCATGCACTAAGAGGTCGCCGGTTCGATTCCTGGTCAGGGCACATGCCCAGGTTGTGGGCCTGATCCCCAGGGTGGACCATGCAGGAGGCGGCCAACTGATGTTCTCTCTCATCGATGTTTCTATCTCTCTCTCTCTCCCTTCCTCTCTTTCTACTAAAAAGAAAAAAAGGAAGTCATTAAAAAAAAAATTTATGGGCGAGAAGTATCTTTTCAATCTAAATAATCTGATTAGCCAAGACACACTTTTTTTTGGTTTCCTTTATGTGACCCTAAGCATAATGAAACCATGGAACTACAAATACAGTCTTTGCTCATTTCTGTTAACCTTTAAAATAAGTTTATTTTTATTTATTTTTTTGCCCATTTTTTATTTTTATTGTTGAATGTATTACAGATGTTCCTCATTTTTCCCCCATTAACCCCTCCTCTTCATGCCTGCCCCCCTCCAGCCTTTTCCCACACTGTTGTCTGTGTCCATTGGTTATACATATAGATTCTTTGGTTTATTTCTTCCCACCCCCAACCCCTTTTTCTTTGAGGTTTGTCAGTCTAGCAATGAATTTGTACTTCTTAATCCCTTCACCTTTTTCACCCATTCCCCCAACCCCCCTCCCATCTGGCAAGCAACAACATGTTCTCTGTATCTATGAGAATGTTTCTGTTCTGCCTGTTCATTTTGTTTGTAGAATCAATTATTGACAGATATGTATTCCTTGCCATTTTGTTTGTTCATATATTTTATCTTTTCCTTCAAAAAGACCCTTCATCATTTCATATAATAATGGTTTGGTGGTGATGAACTCCTTTAACTTTTTCTTGTCTGGGAAATTCTTTCTATGGCCATCGATTCTAAACGACAGCTTTGCAGGATAGAGTAATCTTGGTTGTAGGTTCTTGCTTGTCATCACTCTGAATATTTCTTGCCACTCCCTTCTGGCCTGCAAAGTTTCTTTTGAGAAATCAGCTGACAGTCTTATGGGAACTACCTTGTAGGTAACTAACTGCTTTTCTCTTGCTGCTTTTAAGATTCTCTCTTTGTCTTGACCCTTTTGCATTTTGATGATGATGTATCTTGGTGTGGGCCTCTTGGAGTTCATCTTGTTTGGGACTCTCTGTGCTTCCTGGACTTGCATGTCTGTTTCCTTCTCCAAGTTAGGTAAGTTTTCTGCCATTATTGTTTCAAACAGGTTTTCGAGTTCTAGTTCTGTCTCTTATCCTTCTGGCACCCCCAAGATGCGAATGTTGGCACGCTTGAAGTTGTCCCAGAGGCTCCTTACACTATCCTCATATTTTTGGAGGATACTCTACTATTGAATCTGTGCAAATTATTTATTTCACTTAGTGCCTCCTTCATTTCTGACTGTGCATCCTTCATTTTTGACTGGTCCTTTTTTATGCTCTTGAGGCCCTCACTAAGTTCTCTGAGGTTCTCACTAAGTTCATTGAGCATCCTTATAAGCATTATTTTGAACTCAGCATCTGTTAGGTTGCTTATCTCCATTTCGCTTAGTTCTTTTCTTGGGGTTTTGTTCTGTTTTTTCATTTGGGACCTGTTTCTTTGTCTCCTCATTTTGGCTGCCTCTCTGTGTTTGTTTCTGTGTATTACTTAACGAGAGGTATGGGGCTATCTGAGACCAGATGCTGCTCGTTTGAAAGAATTTAGGAAAACCTGAAGCAGGATCCAAGACAGGCCAATCCTATGGTTAAGCAACTGGCAACAGCTTGGGTGGGCCTGAAAGTTGGGTGGGGCAGGGCCTCAGGGAATCACCAGGGCGGGGCTACCAGTGTGAACCAGGTTGCTGGAGTCCCAGATATGGTGGCTGTCTGCCACCCCAGGGAAGGGCTCACCAAAGGAACAAAGGCCTCTGACAGCACGTCTGTCCTGGAGAAAGCCCCCTCTCCAGCCCTTGCTCCAGTGCCAAATAGCTCAGTTCTTCCCTGTATGTCTCTGGTGCCCCTCGAGCTGCCTCCCCTCCAAGCTTAGAGGGAGAGAGTCCGATAAGTCCATGTGCGGGCCCTTTAAGGAGCTGCCTGGGGCTCCAGCCGCCTCAGCCTCCCTGAGCCTCAGTTCCCGCTGGTTTTTCCAGCCAGAAGTTATGGGGACTCTCTTCCTGGCACTGGAACCCTGAGTGGGGCACCTGGTGTGGGACGGGGACCCCTCAGTCCTAGCCGAGGTGTCCTCCTGATTTTTATCCGCCACACATGGGTGTGGGCCCAACCTGTCCGCCTCCGCCCTCCTACCAGTCTGGATGTGGCTGCTGCTTTAATTCTGTAGTTGTAGGACTGCCATTCATCTTGATTTCAGGTGGTTTTGAACGATGGTTGTTTTGTAGTTTAGTTGTAACTTTGATGTGGTTGTGGGAGGACATGGAACTCCGTTGTACCTGTCGCCATCTTGACTGTAAGTCTAAAATAAGTTTATTTTTAAAGAGACTATTCCTGTGTCTTTATTGGTAACATGAGCTATTCATTGTTATAAATAATACTGTTGGTGTGGGTTTATCAATTTCATTTAAAAGCTCAGGAATTTGCCCTGGCCAGTTTGGCTCAGCAGTTACAATGTTGGCCCGTGGACTGAAGGGGTCACAGGTTCAATTCCTAGTGAAGGGCACATACCTAGGTTTCCAGTCGATCCATGGCCCTGGTTGGGATTGTGCAGGAGGTGGCCAATCAGTGTGCCTCTCTCACATCGATGTTTCTCCCTCTCTTTCTCTCTCTCTCTCCCTTTCGCTTTATCTAAAATCAGTGGAAAAGTATTCTCGGGTGAGGATTAACAAAAAATAAAATCAAAATAAAAGCTCAGGAATTTAACTTTGAAGTAAAAAAGGTTTTCTGAAATATTTAATAGCTTGTTTTCAATCTAATCAAATTGAAATTGTCACATAGTAGCGATTGGTTTAAACTTATTTACATTACAGAGCACAGTAATGTAAATTACTGTGTATAGTAGTGGTTTGTTTTTTGTTTCTTCAGTCTGTAATTCTGAACTCTTGGGGTAGATTGTGGTATTTTTATTTATTTTTTATGTTTTTTTGCAAGTTCCAGAAATTCTCCTTTAAAGAATGAATGTCATCAGTAAAGAATAAATCATTATTGATTTACTGATTAACAGGGTGTGTCATAAAACCAGTGAGAGAATTTTTTTAACTTTTTGCATTTTTTAATTTACTTACTAGAATTGTGTGTTTGTGGTTTAAAGAACAAGTTTATGGTGTGTGTTTGTATACGTGTGTGTGTTTGTTGGCTTTTGTTAGGGAAAAAATGATTATATAACAGTTATAATGTTTTGGTCCCAGAGTTGGAGCAAAGAGGTGAAAGTCACCGGAGGAAAAATCCTAGTGTCTTCAGAGGACAGGTGACTTACTTCCCTTATTTGACCAGGGAAATGGGAAAACACTCATTTGATTTTTCTTTTTCTTACATGCCTTCTACTCAGAATCATTTAGATTAGGTAGACCACCTGCTGTCTGTCTCTGTGTTGATGGAAATATGTTTGAGCAGGCTGAAACAGTTCTTAAGTGTCCACTTCTTCGATAGAGAGGGACTGTTTATTCCAAGTTCAGACATTACTTTTCCCACAGAAATTGCCTGCCATCACTTCCCTAGCAGTAGAATGAGTAATTATGAGCTGAAGTCATAACATTTTTCACTGTTTTGACATCATGTGCTAGGCAGGATGTACATACTTCTTTACTTCTTCAGGGTGTCTATTTTATTAAATACAATGTGGATGCCTTAATAATATTAAATATGTGATTTGTAACTCTTACCTTCCAATTCCCATCAATAAAAGCACAGCTGCTTAGTTACAAGTCAGTCTGGATTAAGCAGTTTGTTACATCTTGTGGCTCACTTGAATAATGTGAAACAATCAAGATTTACCAAGAGTTATATAAGGCCAGATTTTTGCAGGTGTTTTTCTGTGCCTTGTTAGAATTCATCTTTAACGGATAGACTTCCGGAATGTTCCCCAGACTAGTTCCCCAAACCAGTTTCCCAGGTAGTGACCAGCCATGAAATTTCCTGTCTCGGGGGACAGGGGTCCTAATGTTTGTGCTCTAAAATATCTCTGGCTGATTCAGTGGTTCTAACTGCCTTTGTTGCTGGCTGTGGTGTAGCAGCTGAAGAGCTCCTTTGAATGTGACAGTGAATGAGAGTAAAAGGCGAGGCTAGAAAAGGGAAGGTGACATAGTGCAGGAGACACCACTCCTGGAAGATCCTATTAACCAGATTTTTCTCTCTCTTTTTTTAGGTGATTTACTTAGTAGGAATTTATTTCTCTCAGCTTTCTTAAGGTGAGGGAAATTTCTGTCAGTCTTATTTGCAATTGTAGGGGCAAGATTTTAGGATAATTTAGTGTCTTCAAGCATTAAATTCTCAACCTGAGTTGCCTTTAGCAACACTAGGTATGTATTAATGTAGTGAATTTTATGTAGTGCCATTCTGTTGGTTTTTTGTGCATATTGTTTTTGGGTTTCTATAATGAAAGGTTCTAGAATAAAACAGAAGTTCCTTTTTGGAGATTTCTTTTAGGAATGTGCAGTGGTAAGTAATGGTTCCTTAGTCAGATTGTTCTATAATTTATTTAATTCTGTATTGGGAATAAAAAATGTTTAAAGAATTCAATTGATAAATATTCATTGTTAACTATATATGTTGTGTACTGTGCCTGATGCTGGGGAAATTCAAAGCTGATAAAGCAGAACCTCTTTCTTGAATGAAATTTTATTTTTTAAAAGCCTTTTAATGAGTATAAAAGATGAAACAAGTAAAATGTGTTTGAAATATAAAAAAGTCAGTAGGTAATTTTTTTTACAGGATACTAACAAATTAATCTAAGTAAAAATATTAAACAATGGGACTCTTTATCTTACAGAAAAAATTTTAAGAGTAGATTTTAAAAAGTTGTAGTCTTGTCAACAACACACAAATTGTCAACACAAAATATGTGCTGCTTTAAGATTATATTGATAGTCTTCACAGTATTTCTTTTCAGCACTATTATCTGATCAACATATGAATGGGTTAGCCATTTAAATTTATCATACACTTGTTATACACATTTCTTTTTTATTACCACAAAACTTTAAGAATAAATTTTGTAAGGGGACTCTTAAAGATTAGTGAGTGTCTCACATTACAGAACTAATAGCTGGCAGAGCCTGGATTAAGACCAGGCAGTAACCTGTTTATCTGCTTTTATTCCTTGAGCTCAATGTATTCTTCACCCCTCTTTCCAGGTTGTGTGTGTGTGTCTCTCTGTGTATGTGTCTGTGTTTCCTGTTCAATATGATCTGGAAGAATCTGCAAAACTCACTATAAAGTAAAGAAATACACTTTTTTCTTTTCTTTCAAACTTGTATTATAAAAGAAAATTCTTAAGGGAAAATGTGGTTAATTTCATTATCTAAATCATTTTCTATATATTTCCTTTCAGTCTCTGCATATATACATATTTTTATAATGTGTAAATATATTTGTGATCTTATATTCTGTATTTCTCTGTCATTTTATCAGGCATTTCACATATATTTTTTTCAAATTATTTTGAATTGTTACATATTATGTCATTGATCTACTTTATCCATTTTCATTCATCCATTTTTCTACTTTGGGATTGTGTTCTGATTTTCAGTTATTCATTATTATACATAATGTAGTAATGAATATTTTCCTGCATAGAATATTTTTCTTCTTTTGAATTATTTTTACAGAATAAATTCCCAGAAATGGGTCAGATATATCATTGAACCTCATATGTTAGATTGTGTCTAGCAATACCTTTATTATGTTAATTAGATAGGGAGACATACATTTTCAGAATAAAATGTGTTACATTCCTTATAAAGTCATTTTGCATTTATCCATCTAGTCATTTTGCATATAAACAATAGAAGTTTGTGTTATTTATACTATTTCTTATTACATTGGGAAAAGTAGGAATTGCAGAGATATAGGCAATATTAAATTAGAAATGATGTAGCATTTTAGTTTTATCATCCTGTAGCATAGTCTTTTAGTTTTCATATTTTCAAGAATATAACTGGTATATGATTCTAAGACCTGTAAGAAATAGGAATGGAGGGAAGAAGGACATTGCAGTGATAGAGACTAAGGTTTGGGAATGCATATTGACTGTGATGGCAGTGAGTTTATGTCATACTTGCAAGACAGTTAAGAATTTAGCCCTGGCCAGTTTGGCTCAGCGGTTAGAGCATCCGCCTGCGGTCCGGAGAGACCTGGGTTCGGTTCCCGCTAAGGGCATGTACCTCGGTTGCAGTTTGTCCCCGGCCCTGGTTGGTCGTGTGGGTGGCAGCCACTCGATGTGTCTCTTTCACATCGATGTTTCCCTCTTTCTCTCTCTTCCTCTCTCTCCCTCCTACTCTATCTGTGCAAAGAATGGAAAAATGTCCTCCGGTGAGGATAAAAAAAAAAAAGAATTTAGCCATCTCAGACACATGGTGGCAGGAGGAGAAGAGATATTCAAATACATACAAATACACAGGCAGTTCATATCCCTAAGGAGCCCCAAGGTAGTTCCTACTTGAAGTTAAGATAGCCACTACAGGAGGGAGAGCTGTTCTAGCAAGCTTGGGTGCACTGTGCTTTGTGTTCCAGGTGAAGTGCTTTCCTTCCCTCATTGAGGGTCGAGATTATTGTTTCATTTGTCCTTTGAATCCTAGTACAGTGCCTGCACATAGTAGGTCCTTAGTAAATTCTTACTTGGTTGAGTTAAAGTCATGGATGAGCTTTGAAAAGAGTAGCTAGCAGATATGCAGTGAAATATGTATTAGATAACTTGAGGCTGCTTGGGCAGATGTACAAAGTTGGTAGAAAGAGATTTTGGTGGCTTCAGTGACAGCTAAAAGCATTGGAAGGTTGCTCAAGAAGAGAGGATGATGTTAAGTGCTATATTGAAACCTGTGTTAAAAACTTAAAACCACACAATAATCTACACAGAATGTTTTTGTAGTAGCTTTATTATGATCTTCAAAACCTAGCGGCAACCAAACTGTCCTGTAATAAGTGAAAGAATATACAAACTGATACATCCATATAATAGAATATTATTCAGTGATGAAAATAATTATGAGCTATGAAGCCCCAAGAAAACATGGATGAATATTAAATGTATATTGCTGATTGAAAGAAGCTGGTCTGGAAAGGCTATATTCCATATTGTTTCAGTTATAAGATATTTCTGGAAAAGGGAAACTAAAGTGGGATACGGAGATCAGTTGTTGCCAATGGTTTGGAAAGAGACAGAGAGGGTTTGAATAGGTGAAGCATGGGAGTATGCAAATGGGACATAGGAGCCAACTAAAAAGAGCTCCCTAACAGCTGAAACTTGAACAATTTGAGCAACAAAATAAACAGTAATGGATTATAACCCAAAGTACAAAGCACCCGTGAGTCCATAGTGATATAATTAGTGATTGATTAAATAAATAAAAGTGGGACAAGAGACAAATTTGCTGTGCAGAAGAATTCCAAATTGTTTATGTAGGTATTCCTCCCTCAGGGATGGGGAGCCTCCACCCCTTAAGTGTAGGCTGTGAACAGTGATTTCCTTCCAAAGAGTAGTATGGAAAACTGGGGGAAGAGTACTTTTAAAATGGAGATACCTGACAAGCACTCCCTCAGCCCAGGTGATGAAGTTAACATCAACAGTGATTATCATGTTGATAGCTTGTACCTTTGATATGGTGTGATTAGAATGGCACTTTATGGTCTTCATACCCCAAACCCATAAACCCAGTCTAACTATGAGTAAAACATTAGACAAACCCAAATGGATGAATGTTCTACAAAACACCTGACCAGTACTCTTCATAACTGTCAAGGTCATGAAAAACAAGGAAATTCTGAGAAACTGTCAGAGTTAAGAGGAATCAAGGAGACATGGTTCCAGGTATATAGGAACACTCTATACCATCTTTGTGCTTTTTCTATAAATCTAAAACTATAAAAATAAAAGTTTTTTTTTTTTTTTAAAGAAAATGCTTCTTAGTGGCGCACAGGTAGAATTACTTGTACTTATCTCCTCATGGAATTTTAAAAATTATTTTTAATAAAAGCAAATTCAGATAAACTAAAAGGCTTCCTGTGATGATCCTAGAAGTTCCAGTATGAGAACTGGCTTGATTCTTATATTTATCACTTCTGAGACCCAAGCATCTTCTGTTAATTAATTATAAACTTTTTCATCTAATTCTGAAATTGAGAAATAGAAACTGGTGTTCCCATGCCTTCCAAAAAAGTTTATGAAAATGAAAAGTTCACGGATTCTGATTTTGGGTCATGTGCTTACCTTCTACTTTTTGTAATATATATATATATTTTGTACTATATATATATATCAGTGGAAGTATTCATAAATGAAAAAATTGTAGACACTGAATCTTTCTCTGATGCACTGGATAAAGCTCAACATTTGCTCTAATTACACCCAAAGGAGAACATGTTAGGATTCAGGGTAATTTAGAAATGCAAGAATACTTATGTATTCTTTTGAAAGAAAGAATTTTTAATTTCCAAAATAAACTGTGAAAAGAATTTTGACTTACCTGTATTCATGCTGCTTAAGTAAATCATACTTTCTTGAACTGGAGGAATAGTACCAACTTCCAAAATCCTTAATCGTCTGGAAACAAAATCCAGTTATTTCTGAAACTGGTTCACTGTTCCCCTCTTCATGAGTTGAACTAGTGTCTGACCTTCTGGAAGGTGCGGAGTGCCCTGAAACTATAGTTAGGTCTGAGAACTAAAGGGCTGATGCAAATGTATCTTGTGAGACAGTGTTCTGTTATAAATGATCTTTCTCCTGGTGTTCTTTCCTACCCAATTTATTTTATGTTCCTGGGATCTTTTCACAAAGCACTGTAACATAAACTATATTGGAATCTTATCTTTTAGTGGGCTTTTGGCCAGAGGTTCAGAGCTGCATATTTTAGAGAGTATAGCATTACTTTTTATGCCATAAAATTACTGGCTTGATATTAGCACTTGTTCTTTTTGTAGTTATTAATTTATCCCATAGTCATAGGCAAATATCTTAAATTTGTTTGATGCAATTGGTGTAGTGAAATGTCTAATTTATCTAGTTTTGGAGAACTTTTTTTATAGCATGAACAAACATGTATTTGTACCTTTCCATAGCTCCCAACTAGCTCTTTTGAGAAGGTCAGAGGAATAAAGTAAAGGTAACTTCTTTGTCCCTGGGAATAAAAACAAATTGCATGCAAAGGAAATGAACTTTGGCTGTTGGCCTGAGTTCTTGTCAATCATTTTCTTTTAGAAGAAAAATTGATATATTAAGTTAATATGGAGTTTAAATTATGAGCTACGTTTATGCTTGATTCTCTGGTTATTTATATTTTAGTTTTCTGATTATTTGAAATGTAAATAAGAATAGTTTCCAGCCCTGGCTGGTTTGACTCGGTGATTAAGAGTGTCGGCCCGTGGACCAAAGGGTTGCGGGTTTGATTCCCAATCAAGGGCACTTGCCTGGGTTGCATGTTCGTTCAGCAGCCCGATTCAGGGTTGTGGGGGAGGCAACCCTTTGATGTGTCTCTCTCATGTCCATGTTTCTCTCTCTCTCTCTCTCTCTCTCTCTCTCTCTCTCTCTGTCCATCCTTCCCTTCCACTCTATCTAAAAATCAATGGAAAAGTATGCTCAGGTGAGGATTAGCAAAACAAACAAATGAATAGTTTTCAAAGTTACTGAAATTTTAGGGCTCAGGGTCTATCTGTGTTGAATCTTTAGTTTCGATTTTAGTTAAAGCAGCTAAAGTTAAACTGGGCTTCTAATATTTCTTCTTTGAAATTATTGACATATTAAAATGAAAACAAGATTGATTCAAAGATCAAATTGCTCAATGAACGAAAGGAAGAAACTTGGTTATATTTGCCTAATTAACTTTATTTTAAAAACCTTGAAAATGAGATGCTGGAATATCTGACTCAGTGGCTAGCAGGTAACAGACAGTTGCGTAGTATAAAGTACCCTTCTTTTATGACCAAGATCTTTGGTCTCCAATTGCCAGATAAGAAAAAACTCAGCCCTGACCGGTTTGGCTCAGCAGTTAGAGCATTGGGCTGCGGTCCAGAGAGACCTGGGTTTGGTTCCTGCTAAGGGCACGTACCTCGGTTGCAGTTTGTCCCCGGCCCCGATTGGGTCGTGAGGGTGGCAGCCACTTGATGTGTCCCTTTCATGTCGATGTTTCTCTCTCTCTCTCTCTGTCTCTCTCTCTCTCCCTCCCTCCCTCTCCCTCTCTATCTGAACAAAAAATGTCCCCAATAAATAAATAAATAAAATAAAAGACATCTAAAAAACAAGAAAAAATTCAGCTAATTTATTTTATTTGTTTGTTTGTTTGTCTTTTTGTGGTACGTGCCCCTAGGAGGAACCGAACCCGGGACTCTCTGGTCCCCAGGCCAACACTCAACCGCTGAGCCAAACTGGCCAGGGCTATATTTATTATCTTGCTAGATGGATATATGTTTTCACCAGTGAAAATACAATCAAATGTGAACATAAACTAGGCTTGGTTCAACAATAAACTCTTCCCCAGCTCTATGAAGACATGTGTACAAAGATGATACCCTCAGGAAACTTAAGAGTCTAGTTCTGAATTATAAGCTGTATTTTAACTTAATTTATAATTATTAAAACATCTTTTATGTTATATTTGTTTATTAATGGGAATTAATGAAAGTTAAGAAAATGAACTTGTACTGTTGAAAGCTGTGCAGAAACTTGAGGCTCCTGTTTGTGTCTCTTATCCTTCTGCCCTCAGGCCACCCCTTAATCATTCTTTATTACTTTGCTTCTCTAACCTAGCCATCATTTTCTGTATTCCGAAAGAAAACACTCTATTTTTTTAGGGTTCTAATATTGAATGGCATCTCATTTTTTTCTTCCTGTTTTCCTCATTAATTTTTAAATATTTAATATCAGACCAAAGGATGACCAAGGCTCATCATTCAGCTTTCTGGGGTCAGCTTTCTGAGTTTACAGCGGTCCCTTGGAGGAATATTGGAGTACCGTATTTTTTAAATTTGGTGACAAGATTTGGGTATAGAAGATGTGGAGAAGCTTAGTATATAGCAGGGGCTTCAAATTAATGTCCTCAAACTTGGGTATATTTGGTTTCGGATCTTGTGGTTATAGAAAACTTTTGTGTAATATGAAGTTAATTCTGATAGTAGATATTTGGTAGAATCTTAGCAAAGGGAAAATCTGATTTCTCTTTTGTTTGTTTTGACTTTCATTTTTTTAATTAGAGCAGACTTGAACATCTTTTTATTTATTCATTCATTCTTTCAACAATTACTTAATGAATTCCTGCTATAGGCCAGAAAGTGTGAGGGACACAGCAGTAAGCACGAGAGACAAAATTCTCCGACCTCATGAATCTTACCTTCTGACAGGGAGAAATCAACAATAACCAAATAAATGAGAAAATATATAGTATATTTGTGGTGATAAATTCTATGAAGAAAAGCAAGGCAGGGAAAGGGACTAGGAAATGCTGGCAGTTGAGGATGCAGTTTTATTTTATTTATTTATTTTTTGTGTATTCCTTTTTTTTTTGCAATTTTTATTACAGATGTTTCTCATTTTTCCACTGGGGAAATCTGATTTCTAACACGTTTGTTCTTAGTATTATATTGCCTACTTTGGAGATGTGATCAGTATTCTTTTTACTCTGTTGGATCCCACCCCCCAACCCGCTTTTGCATTTGTTGGAGTTGCTTTATGACAACAGTATCCTGATAAAGGCAACACACTATTATAAGTGCAAAAACTTTGTTTTTGTCAAGAATAGGTTTGTTCAGATGGAAGTGAACAGTACTAAATGCAACAAATTTTTCATTTGTACTTTTGATCCTGTTATTCTAAATTTTGATTATTTGAATGTGCAACATATGCATTTAAACCTTCAAACTTGACCTTTTAGCCCAAAACATGTTACTGTAGATTAGGAGTGGGTTGGGTAAAAAGAGATCCAGAGGTAATTTTCAGACTTTATTTTTAACCATTTAAAGTTAATAAAACTCTTGTCTCTTTCATTAAATGTCTAGCTATATAACAGATGTGGTAAAGATATGCCAGATTGGAAAAATAAGAGTGGCAGATTTGGGGGTTGGGGGAGGCTCAGTTAATAATCAGGCAGGACTTACCCTAAGTCTCTAAGATACAGCTCTTGAACTAGAAAACTATTATGATCCCTTCTAGCTATGAAAGTTGGTGATTTTCTTGGCATCACAAATTAGAGAAGTATATGTTGGTAGTGATGAAGTGCTCAACCTGTAACAAAAGGAGATGGACAGTCTTCAGTGAGGTAATCAGCTTCTGAAAGAGCAGTGATTTTGAAGTTTTTATATAAGGAAGATGGAAAATGAGAGAATCTGCCTAGCACATTTGCAGAGAACCTTTGATAAATTTCTTTAGTGCCATTTCAAACTCCAGGAGCTCCACATAAGATAGTTTTATTTTGGACTCTGTTATGGACATATTCTGTCTCTATATTCTTACTGGATAGATCTAAGAACTTTTTGAAAAAGAATGTGCTGAAGTCTCAAAGATGGGGTTTAATTTCTTTACCAATAGATGGCAGACATTGACAGATGGTTTCTAGAGATAATTTCTTGCAATCAAACCTTAATTTCTTTAAAATGTCAGTATATAAAATGAGTATAGGTATATATTATTACATTTTCAATGAGAAGACATAGTTGATTGCCAAAAATATAATTTTAATAGCACCCAACTTTTCTAGATCAGAATTATGTAGTGTAGTAGATGGAGCTCTTAAACAAGATTTACAAGTCTCCATCCTTCTCTCAGTTTTGGGCTCTTGGGCAGATCATTTAACCACTCTGAAAGACAGTTTACTTTTTTTATAGAATGATAAAAATACTAGCTACTCTGTTCATATCATAGAATTCTTGTGAGAGTAAAGTGACATGATGTATATTAAACTATTTTGAAAATATATTTAAGAATTCAGCCCTCAGTGGTTAGAGCATTGGAGGGTCCGCACTGAAGGGTCTCACAGGTTGCATTCCTGGTCAAGGGCATGTACCTGGGTTGCAGGTTCAATCCCCAGCTCCAGTTGGGGTATGTGCAGGAGGCAACCAATTGATATGTCTCACTCATGTCAATGCCCCCCCCCCCCCCCATTTCTTCCCTCCCTTCCATTCTCTCTAAAAATCAGCGGGAAAAATATCCTTGGGTGGGGATTAAAAAAAAAAAGGATTTGTACCCACGGTACTGTCACAAGCCCATTGTCTGATTGGGACGAAGGAAAAATCCAGTAGTTTAAAATTATTTAAAAATTATTTATGGAACTAGTTTTCACTATCTTTTATTTTAGAATTAGTGAAACTGAATTTGTCCCACATAACTAGTAAGTTGCAGATCCAGGTCTGTGGTTATGTTTCCTGAACTCTTTTTCTACGTGCCATATTGATTCTGTTTTTTCCCTTAGAACTCAGAATTAGTCATATACTTCTCATGGCCTTTATTGGGGGTGAGTGGGAGGGAGAGGGAAAGGAAGGGGGTAAAAACCTTTACCTTTATTTCTTTTCAGACAAAGGTATTTAAGGTTAATTTCTGAAAGAATAATCATAACTAAGTCACTGAAGTCAAAGATAAAGTCTAGATTTTAGCAGGCAAGTACCAGTTTTACTCAGTCTGATCCTATTGGTACTCAGCTCTGCTGGTAGAAGTTTAAGCCCACTGGCATTTTAGGGGTTATGTATAGACTCCAGGAAGAACTGTGCACGTCTTTACTTGATTCTAAATAAGTCATGATTGTGTATATTTTCAGCATATGTAATGGAATTATTTATTGTAAGAAGTAGTAAACAGTGTTGACAGAGCTATCTTTCTCAAAACACCATTGAAATCAGAGTCATTTTTCTTACTTTGCCAGTTATAACAAATAACTTTCCATTTATACAATGTTATACAAGAATATGAACACATTAGATCAAACAGTCACATTTCTTATAATGATGGACATGATGGATTTGTTAAAAATCTTAATTATTATACAGTTATATTCTGCATAGTTATTAATGTGTGACTTGTCAAGAGGATGTTGTGGCTGAAGTCTTAATTTGATCAGGTTTCTAGAACAGGATAGGATTCAAAATATTATAATGGGAGATGATGACCTTCTCTGAGGCATAATGCATGTTGAAGTTGTCACTACAGAAAACTAAAGCAAAAGTAACCCCTATTATACATAAAACTATTTTATAGTTTTTTTGCTATGAGGTAAAGTAGACTACTTGACTGTTACCAGTCTACACTAAACTGAATGTACAGTTCAGGGGACATGAGCACATACATGGACATTTGGCAAATTTATTAAGCCCATAATTGTGGTCCTTTGAAATCCCTTCAAAAAGTTATTAATTAGGTAGTCACAGATCATTGAACCAGAAGAGTCTTCTCATCGTGTACTAAATGAATTCAGATGAAGGCAGAGCTAGCTAGCTTCAGCAACTGTCCCTGCATGATGTAGCTCTGAGGCTCACACTGAAGATGTGTAATAGGGGTTACTTTTGCTTTAGTTTTCTGTAGTGACAGCTTCAACATGCATTATGCCTCAGAGAAGGTCATCATCTCCCATTATGATACATAGTATACAATTTGTGGGTGAAGGAGTTGGGGAGAAAGTGAGTTTAATGGACCTGAGGTAATGTTTCATAACAGAAGATATAAATTAAATTGCCCAGCTCTTGTGTGTGTCTACATTTAATACAGTAAAATGTGGGATGGTGAAAAGTTTCACACTAATTTTATTTCACACTTAACAGTTCTAATTGTTTTTTTTCCTTTAATCCTTACCCGAAGATATTTTAAGATTGATTGTATAGAGAGAGAGGAAGGGGGACTGTGGGAGGAAGGGAGGTGGGGGGGGGAGGGGAGGAGACAGAGAGAGAGAGAGAGAGAGAGAGAGAGAGAGAGAGAGAGAGAGATCAGTCAGTTGTCTTACTTTACATACCATGACTTGGGGTCGAACTCAGAACTTTTTTTTGGTGTACTGAACAACACTCCAACCAACTGAGTCACCCAGCCAGGGCTCTGAGAGAGAGAGAGAGAGAGAGAGAGAGAGAGAGAGAGAGGGAGAGAGGGAGGAGAGAGAGAGAGAGAGAGAGAGAGAGTGTGTGTGTGTGTGTGTGTGTGTGTATTATACATATTATACAGAACCTGTGAGATTTGCCTAATTAAGAGGCTGTCCTTTTAAAATTAAGTATAAATTAGGTTTTCTTTAGGAACTCTGCTGTTCTGAGTGCTTTGTCCTCATTCAGTGCTGTTGATGCAAAATAACCTGCCAGCACCCAGCTAAAACATAGCTTCTTTCTGTTACGAATAACACAGGGCACAAAATTCACCCACATGCTTCTGCCAGAAAACAACACTTATGTATAACACTGACATGTACTCAACATACAGAGCAGAGAATGAGATTTTTTTTGACTGATGGTTTTGTCAGTTCTGGATTGTTCAGAGACGAGGAGTAACAAGAGATGTAGATTCCTTGAAATAACAGGCTGTCAGAGTTCCAAGGACCTAAGGAATTGTCTCACCTAGTGTGCCTAAATTTCTTAAACCCTCCCTCCCCCCAGATCCAGAGTTACCAAGGGAGTCAGCACTGTTCCATTAGTAAATAATATCACAACCTGGGGATTGGAGGGGAGGATTTTTAAATTTCGAAAGGGATTCTAATTGCGCCCGCGCACACACACCACACACACACACACACACACACACACACCCTCTCTCTGCCTACCTCTATTGAGCATCCAGTACCCTGTTCCCAGAGAATGGAGAGGTATAGAGAAGTTATTTGAATTTGGTGGTCCTCAGAATTTGGATCACATTAAGCTGAAGGGAAAGTGACAAACAGGATTGCCAACCTCTATACAGTGGGACATAGAGTTAAAAATAAAGTAAATTATAACAGACATAATGTAACAATGTAGAATATGTTCACCTTGATGAAAAACTGCTATTGTCTTTACTCTTCTTATTTAACTGTGAAAAATGTTATCACCCGGTTTATAGCCTAGGATTTAGGAGTTACTAATCAAGTGGTATAATTAACTTGAACAATACTGTGACAGTTTAAAATTAAAAATTATGATGTTAGCCTATTGCAGCTCAAAGTTAATTCTTGCCCGATGGTAAGCGCTGCTGCAGAATAATATTTTTAATTAATTTTAGGTTCACTAACTAGGGAGGCTTATAGAAAATTTGAACACAGCTGAGAAAGTAACCCAAATCAATTTCAGTAGGTGCTCACAAAGGTGGTTGGTGTACATAGCCATATTGAATTACTACGTTCACAAATAACAATTCTCTTGAGATAGTGGAATAGATATGTTGAAATTTTGAAGAATGATTTAGGGCCTTGCTATTCCAAGTATAATTTGGAGACTAGATATATTAACAGTACTTGGGAGCTGCTGAAAATGCAGAATGTCAGGCTTCACCCGAGATCTGTTTAAAATGCAGAACCTACATTTTAACAAGATCTCCAGGTGCTTCACATGCTTTGCAAAGTTGAATGCTGTGATTTAGGGGACCTCTCTGAAAGCAAGGGTTTCAAGTAGGTAGTTTCTACATAGCTTTGTCTTATCTAATTAACTCTAATGTTCCAAAATGAGGGTTTTTAGAGATCAGTTGTTAAAATAGCAACTAAGACTAGCTTAAAAGTGTAGTACAGAGAGACTTTAAGACCAACATTAATGATAATATGACTTATAATCATCTTATCAATTAGATGTAAATTGGTATAACTAAAGGAATTGGAAGCTATTTTTAAGGTTTATTTTTTCAGGATTAGTTTTATATTTAGGAAAACCTAGGAAAAATGGCATATACAGGAACTTTTTTTTTAAGCAGGAAGAAATTTGTGCCACAGTGTTTAGACTACAGAGTAACAAGCAATGGCATTTTCTAATGTTTGAAGTTATCTGTTCCATCCCTCACCCCTCCTCTGGGCAAGCCAGTTTCAGGGCTCTGTTTACAATGAACATTTTGAACCTGAGGACTTTGCTCTGTTTGGATATCAATGGGGAGATCTTCCCTCCTTCCCTGTTTGTCTCTCTCCTCATTCCCGCCCCTTTTTTTCTTTCTCTCTCTTCTCCACAGATAGTTTCACTGCTAGTGTAAATTTAAGCTTTTTGATGACAGTACTAAGCTTTTTGAGAATTTTGTCCAGTACTTACACAAAGACTATTGCTCACATTTAAAAAATTGATTTTAGTCCTGGCCAGTTTGGCTCAGCAGTTAGAGCATTGGCCCCCAAACTAAAGAGTCCTGGGTTTGATTTCAACCAAGGGCAAGTGCCTTGATTGCAGTTTGTCCCCCACCCCGGTTGGGGTTGTGTGGGAGGCAACCAATCAATTTGTCTCTCTCACATCTCTCTCTCTCCCCCTCTCCCCTTTCCTCCTTTCCTCCCTCCTGCTTTATCTGAAGATAAATGGGAAAATATCCTCCGGTGAGGATTAAAAAAAATTGAGTTTAGAAGGAGAGGGGAGGGAGAGAGAGAGAGAGGAAAAGGGAAAGAGAGAAACATCAATTTGTTGTTCCACTTAATTATGCATTCATTGGTTGATTCTTGTATGTGCCCTGACTGGGGATCAAACCCGCAACCTTGGGGTATCCGGATGATGCTCTAAACAACTGAGCTACCTGGCCAAGGCGGTTGCTCACTTTTAAAGGCCAGTTGAAGGGCGTAGACTTATATCTGCTGAATGGAGTTATGATCTGTAAGAATCACAGTGGAATTTCTAGTAATAGATATTTAAAGTGGAATTTCTAGTAATAGATATTTAAATATGTAATAATTCCTTTATGTTCGTATACAGAGTTCAGAGCTTTTAGTCCCCTGTAATTAAGAATTCCCTAAGGCTGCTTACCTGCAAGCATATTATTCAAAACTGTCTCTCTATACTAGAATTGGTTCCCTTATACCTGGTGTTCAGTAAGCAGTAAGTACTATACCTGAATTACCTTCTGTCAGAGAACTAAATGATTGGAGGATATAAGCAGAAGGGAGTCTTCATGGTGTACCTTTTGTTGTCTTTTGAATTTTGAGCCCTGTGAATATGTTACTAATTAAATAAATAGTTAAAATTTAAATTTGAAGAACAAAAATGTGTGAACGTCACTAACAGTATGTGATTTGTGATGCCAGTACTTTGGTGTGAAAGGGAAGAAGATACGAGGTTTGGATGGCATCTCGACAAAGGATAAATGCTTTTGGCCACACTTCCCACTAACGTCCTACCTACACTTTTGGTGGTGGAGTTCTTTTTCTCCTTTAGCAGCAAGTAACTTCCAAAACACTGCTGGATATTGGGTTTGAAATGAGCCAGTTGTTTATCTCCCACTTTGCAGTCTTCCATGTAACTATCCTTCTGAAAATTGTTGTATCTGGAGAGACAAAGCCATCTTCCAAATCTTTCTCATACATCTGTTAGTCTGTAAGAGCCTGCCAAAACTGCATCCTGAACTCTTATAGGACCCTGCCATAATCTATAATATGTGGCCACCATCCAGATTTTGTTTTGGAAGTGGGTTTGGTTTAGCTACTTTTGGAGAGGGTTTCCCAAGAAATTCCTGGGCCAGATTAGGTCTCCTCCTTCCAACTGTATTCACACACCAACAGAGATCTCTCTGCTTTGATCTGGACATGTTTTAAGGGAGCAGATATTATGACTGGTAGTTATCATTGCCTTTTAAGTTACAAACTGTATTATCAGTCTCAAGTCTAGAGTAACAGTAGGTTGTGTTTATATAAACTCTGAAATTTAAAGGTCATATCTTATCATTTATTTTGGTCTTCCTGGTGAAATGAGAATATTTAGAGGGAGTATGGTATGGACAAAATGTGTTGCTTTGTTTCATTTCTGTCAGGTGATTGGCCATAATAGTACAGGCTGCCTGTAACCCAAAGATTCAGTACAGGACCATAACTGGATTGTGAAAGTTTGTATATTATCATTTTGATTAGATTAATTCAGGTTTAGTGATGTGCCTTTAATTTTTTTTGGCAGCTGTTAGTCTTTTCATACCTTTGTTAGAGCTTCATTGGGAATGTAGTAATGACAGATGGTAAAAAAGCTCTACTTTTCTATTTTAGTTTGTTAATGTGACTGAACTTTTCTCTAAATACTTTGTATGTAGAATAGCAAAGATAGTTAGTTAGTGAATGCTTAATTGCAAGGTCACATGTTCCCAAGGGCTATGCTTTACATATCTATTAGTTTATAATTGTTTCAGAACCCTGAAAAGAATATGAACTTAACATTTATTACTTTGGTAAAATCTGCAACTTGCTAGCAAAGCCTTCCTTTACCAATAGAATTGAGTGACAACACTGGTATATTGGATATACCTATGATCATATTTGGCTGTTTTATAGTTCTTTGATGTTAGATTGAAAAACCATTTGTATATAAAGAATTGTATACATATATACATGATTATTTGATTATTAAGAAATAATTGCACCCATTGTGAATTTCTGAGAAAGGTGATGTATGATGATAGGTAAAACCAGCATTGAAATGAAATCTGTTCTAGCCTTTACTTCGTTTTTAGCTGATAACCTTGGGCAGATCCCTTTTTCTGTACATCTTCTGTAAAAATAGGAAAGTAGTCAATGTGTTATTTACGGTCTCTTAATATTCTGTGATTATTTATCTAATTTTATATAGTTCAGGCCAGTTTCATAGATGAAGAAGTAAATTAGCTAAAACTCTTTATTAGGTAGCTGAAAAAAAAATAAAATTTGATATTCATGAAATTGGAGAGGGGGAAGAAGAAACAACATTAGTAGTGGTTTGCAGAAAAGCAACAAATTTATATTGAGGACAGATGTTCAGAACCTGATTTGGAGTGCCTTTGGGCATCCTTTCAGCATTCCTTCCTGGGCTTAGTCTCCCAACCTGAGCCAATGTATGTATGCTCTCTTCTTTCTGCCCCTCTGTATTCCTCTCCCAGCGGTCACTGAACCTCCTTCTGACACCTGGTTTTTCTGTCATTAACCAGTGCCTTCATGCTGCATTAAAACTTTTCTCGTTCCAGTGCTGAGTTCTAAACTAACATGATAAATAAACTATGTTAACTTTAAAAAAAAAATAGCTTTATTAAGATATAATTCACATTCCATAAAATTTACCCATTTAAAGTTTTACCCATTTTAGTTTTTAGTATATTCATGAGAGTTGTGCAGCCATCACAGTCTAATTTTAGGACATTTTCATCTCCCTAAAAAAGAAATTCTGTACCCATAAACTGTGTTGATTTGATTCTTAACCACATATATTGTACAGTAGTTGAGGACCTCTCTAACATTATTTAATAACTCATGAGAGTGACTCTAGTGGTAGAGGTTTTAGACATTGAGATAAGGGTATAGGAAACAGGTCATTTTGGTACTTCCCATGTTGTGTCCTAGAGATGGAATGAATGGATTATCTCATTTCTATTTCATTGAGTTTAGGATGCATAGTTTTTGGGAAAGCTGGGCTTGTTTCTGAGGGTTCTGTGGTGGGCCACAGTGAGACTATGTGAGAACAGTGATGATAAGATATGGTCCAGGCTTAATGTAGTAAGCAACAGAGACTGGATGCTTATCCATGTTGTTAATAGTAAAATCATTACCACCTGTACATATGCATGTCTTAACATATGTAGATCTTCACATATAGGAACCTATAAACATTCATTATGGGTCCTTTAAAAGATACAAAGGAAAAAAATTACTTCCCTGTTTGTATGCCTTCATTTTGATCATCTCTTTGCCTTCTTCTTCTGATTGATTTATTATTAAGTCCTGAACTGTTATTAACTTTAAGAATAGAATCAGTTTATTTTGTATGTTTTAAGTGAAATTTTATATTTAGCTTTTTTGAGATCTAATTTATTTAAGATAATACTTATTTTAAGAGTATACTTTGATGAGTTTTGACATATGTATACAGTTGTGTCATCAGCACCACAATCATTTTATACACACACACACACACACACACACACACACACACACACACACACGTGTCTGTGTGTGTATTGTGCATTTCCATCATTCCAAAAGGTTTTCTTATAACTCTTTTTAGTCATCCTCTTCCTTCACTTCAGGTGACTGACATTCGCTGACCTATTTTTTGTTATTATCATTTTGCTTTTTCTAAATATTTATATCAGTGAGAGTGTGCAGTATTTAGTCTTGTGTCTGGCTTCTTTTGCTTAGTATAATATCTTTGGAACTGGTTTATGTTTCAGTAGTTTGTTCCTTTTCATTGCTGTCTATTGTATGGATTTACCACAGTTTGTTGAGGTGATGGACATTTGGGTTGCTTCCGGTTTTGGACTATTGTAAATTAAACTACTGTGAACATTCGAGCATATGTCATTGTATTGACATATGCTTTAATTTTTCTTGCACAAATACACGAGAGGCAATTCCTTTTTTAAAAAAAAATTATTTAATTCATTTTATTTTTTTCCCACCCCTCCAACCCCATTCTCTTTGAGGTTTATCAGTCTAGCAACCGATTTGTTCTTCTTAATCCCTTCACTTTTTTCACCCATTCCCCCAACCCCCCTCCCATCTGGCAACCAACAAAGTGTTCTCTGTATCTATGAGAATGTTTCTGTTCTGCCTGTTCATTTTGTTTATAGATTCAATTGTTGATAGATTCATTGCCATTTTATTGTTCATATTTTTGTTCTTCTCCTTTAAGAAGACCCTTCAACATTTCATGTAATACTGGTTTGGTGGTGATGAACTCCTTTAGATTTTTCTTGTCTGGGAAAGTCTTTCTATGGCCATCGATTCTAAATGACAGCTTTGCAGGATAGAGTAATCTTGGTTGTAGGTTCTTGCTTTTCATCACTCTGAATATCTCTTGCCACTCCTTTCTGGCCTGCAAAGTTTCTTTTGAGAAATCAGCGGACAGTCTTATGGGAACTACCTTGTAGGAAACTAACTGCTTTTCTCTTGCTGCTTTTAAGATTCTCTCTTTGGCCCTGGCCAGTTTGGCTCAGCGGTTATAGCGTTGGCCTGCGGTCCAGAGAGACCCGGGTTCGGTTCCCGCTAAGGGCACGCACTTCAGTTGCAGTTTGTCCTCGGCCCTGGTTGGTCGTGCAGGTGGCAGCCACTCGATGTGTCCCTTCACGTCGATGTTTCTCTCTCTCTCTCCCTCCCACTCTATCTGTACAAAAAATGGAAAAATATCCTCGGGTGAGGATTAAAAAAAAAAAAAAAAAGATTCTCTCTTTGATTTGACCCTTTTGCATTTTGATGATGATGTGTCTTGGTGTGGGCCTCTTGGGGTTCATCTTGTTTGGGTCTCTCTGTACTTCCTGGACTTGCATGTCTGTTTCCTTCACCAAGTTAGGGAAGCTTTCTGCCATTATTGTCTCAAGTAGGTTTTCAATTTCTTGCCCTCTCTCTCTTCTCCTTCTGGCACCCCCCAAGATGCGAATGTTGGCACACTTGAAGTTGTCCCAGAGGCTCCTTACACTCTCCTCATTTTTTTGGATTCTTCTTTCTTTTTGCTGTTCTGATTGGATGTTTTTTGCTTCTTTATATTCCAAATCGATGGTTTGCTTCTTGGCTTTATCTACTCTACTATTGAATCTGTGTAAATTATTCTTTATTTCAGTTAATGCCTCCTTCATTTCTGACTGTGCAACCTTCATTTCTGACTGGTCCTTTTTTATGCTCTTGAGGCCCTCACTAAGTTCACTGAGGTTCTCACTAAGTTCATTGAGCATCCTTATAAGCATTATTTTGAACTCAGCATCTGTTAGATTGCTTATCTCCATTTCGCTTAGTTCTTTTCCTGGAGATTTTTTCTGTTCTTTCATTTGGGACCTGTTTCTTTGTCTCCTGGTTACAGCTGCCTCCGTGTGTGTGTTTTTATGTATTACTTAACAAGAGATATGGGGCTATCTGTGACCAGATGCTGCTTGTTTGAAAGAATTTAGGAAAACCTGAAGCAGGATCCAAGACAGGTCAATCCTATGGTTAAACAACTGGCAACAGTTTGGGTGGGGCGGGGCCTCAGGGAATCACCAGGGCGTGGCCAACAGTGTGAGCCAGGTTGCTGGAGTTCCACATATGGCTGCTGGCTGCCGCCCCAGGGAAGGGCTCACCAAAGGAAAAAGGTTTCTGACAGCACGTCTGTCTCGGAGAAAGCCCCCTCTCCAGCCCTCGCTCCAATGCCAAATCGCTCAATTCTTCCCTGTATGTCTCTGGTGCCCCTCGAGCTGCCTCCCCTCCAAGCTTAGAGGGAGTGAGTCTGATATGTCTGTCTGCGGCCCTTTAAGAGGAGCTGCCTGGGGCTCCAGCCACGTCAGCCTTCCTGAGCCTCAGTTCCCGCTGGCTTTTCCAGCCAGAAGTTATGGGGACTTCTCTTCCTGGCACTGGAACCCTGAGCGGGGCACCTGGTGTGGACCGGGGACCCCTCAGTCCTCAGGGAGGACCTTCCCAGCCGAGGTGTTCTCCTGATTTTTATTTGCCAAACGTGGGTGTGGGCCCAGCCTGTCTGCCTCCGCTCCTCCTACCAATCTCGGTGTGGCTGCTGCTTTAATTCCGTACTTGTAGGACTTCCATTCAGCTTGATTTCAGGCGGTTTTGAATGATGGTTGTTCTGTAGTTTAGTTGTAACTTTGATGTGGTTGTGGGAGGACGTGATACCACGTTTACCTACCCGCCATCTTGATGGGAAGTCCTTGTTAAAAAATTTTAATGTTGACATTATTGCAGGCTTCCCCTACGCCCCACCCCCACACCCCTTTGTTCACTTCCACCTACCCCTGCCTCTCCTTCTTTTGGCCTTCACTCCACCATTGTCCTTGTCCACGGGATATGTATGTATGTCCTTTAGCTAATTTTTTCTCTGGTCTGTGGGCTGACGCTCTAACCACTGAGCAAATCTGGCCAGAGTTTTAGCTAATTTTTCAACCTCTTCATTTAGCCATTCCAGGCTCCCACCAGTCTATTCCATGTAATCATGCTTCTGGTTTTATTTTGTTTTTGAATTTATTTTGTTCATTATATTCCACATATTAGTGAGATCATATGGTATTTGTCTTTCTCTGACTGGCTTATTTTGCTTACCATAATACTCTTCAGGTCCATTCATCCTGTCACAAAGGGTAAGAGTTCCTTTTTTTTATAGCTATCTAGTATTGCATTGTATATATCACAATTTTTTTATCCACTCATCTGCTGATGGCACTTTGGCTGCTCCCAGATCTTGGCTATTGTAAATAGTGCTGCTATGAACATAGGGGTGCATATATTCTTTCTGATTGGTGTTTCAAGATTCTTAAGATAAAGATATATTCTCAGAAGTGGGATTGCTGGGTCAAAAGGCAGTTTTATTTTTAATTTTTTGAGAAAACTATATACTGTTTTCCGCAGTGGCTGCATCAGTCTGCATTCGCATCAGCAGTGCACTAGGTTCCCCTTTTCTCTACATTCTCCCCTGCACTTGTGGTTTGTTTGTTTGTTTTTTATATGTTTTTATTCATGTTAGAGAGAGTGGGGGTGGGGGTATCATTTGGTTACCTCTTGTAGGCACCCCGATCGGGAATTGAACCACTGACCTTTTGGTGCACAGGACAATACTTAACCAACTGAGTCACACTGGCCAGGGCTTATTTATTGATAGTAGCAATTCTGACAGGTTTGAGATGATAACTCTTTGTAGTTTTATTTTGTATCTCTCTGATGATTAGTGACACTGAGGGTTTTTTCATTACTTCTTCCTCTTTGTTAAGTGTCTATTCAGGTCCTTTGCCCTTTTTTTCATCATTTATTTATTTATTTATTTATTTATTTTTAATTTATTTATTTTTGTTACAAATGTTCCCCCCCCCCCACACTGATTCCCCCCTCCCCCTCCCTCTCCACCCTTTCCCCAGCTTTTTTGTCCATGACCTTTATTCATGCATACATGCATATAAGTTCTCTGGTTTATCTCTCCCCCACCACCTTCTGTTCTGGGGATTGTTAGTCTGTACCCCACTTCCACGTTTCTGGGACTACCCCATTCCTCAGACTGTTATGTTCATTATATTTCACAAATAAGTGAGATCATATGATACTTGTCTTTCTCTGTTTGGCTTGTTTTGCTTAGGATAATACTCTCCAGATCCCTCCATGTCGTCTCAAAGGATAAGAGATCTTTCTTTCTTAGAGTTGCATAGTACTCCATTGTGTATATGTACCACAGCTTTTTTATCCATTCGTCTACTGATGGACATTTGGGCTGTTTCCAGATCTTAGCTATTGTAAATAGTGCTGCTACGAACATGGGGGTACATATATTCTTCCTGATTGGTGTTTCAGGCTTCTTAGGGTATATTCCTAGAAGTGGGATCACTGGGTCAAATGGAAGTTCAGTTTTTAATTTTTTGAGGTAACACCATATTGTTTTTCATAGTGACTGCACCAGTCTGCATTCCCACCAGCAGTGTACTAGAGTCCCCTTTTCTCCACACCCTCGCCAACACTTGTTGTTTGATAATTTGTTGATGGTGGCCATTCTGACAGGTGTGAGGTGATACCTCATTGTTGTTTTAATTTGCATCTCTCTGATGATTAGTGATGTTGAGCATTTCTTCATATGTCTCTTGTCCATTTGTCTGTCCTGTTTGGAGAGGTGTCTATTTAGTTCCTCTGCCCATTTTTTAATTGGGTTCCTTGTCTTCTTTTTGTTAAGTTGTATGAGCCTTTGCCCATTTTTTAATTGGATTGTTTGTCTTCCTGGTGTTGAGTTGCATAAATTTTTTTATATATTTTGGAAATTAACCCTTACTGGATGTATTATTGGTGAATATGTTCTTTCATACAGTGTGTGCTCTCTTCATTTTGATGATGGTTTATTTTGCTGTGCAGAAGCTTTTTAGTTTGATGTAGTCCCATTTGTTTATCTTTTCCTGAATTTCACTTTCCCTCGGAGACATAACAGCCAAAGTATTGCTGCGAGAGATGTCTCAGATTTTGCTGCCTATGTTTTCTTCTAGGATTTTTATGGTTTCATGACTTACATTTATGTCTTTTATTCATTTTGAGTTTATTCTTGTGTATGGTGTATGTTGGTGGTCTAGTTTCATTTTTTTGCATGTACCTGTCCAATTTTCCCAACACCATTTATTGAAGAGACTGTCTTTACTCCATTGTATTTTCTTGCCTTTTTTTTGTCAAATATTAATTGACCATGAAAGCATGGGTTTATTTCTGGACTCTCTGTTTTGTTCCTTAGGTTTATATGCCTGTTCGCGTGCCAGTACCAGGCTGTTTTGATTATAATGGCTTTATAGTATAGTTTGATATCCAGTATTGTGTTTCCTCCAACTTTGTTCTTCTTTCTCAAGATTGCTGCGGCTGTTTGGGGTCTTTTGGTTCCATGTAAATTTTTGGGATTTTTTTTCTAGTTCTGTGAAGTATGTCATTGGCATTTTAATAGGAATTGCAGTGAATCTACAGATTGCTTCCTGTCCATGAACATGGTATATGCTTACACTTATTTGTATCTGCTTGTCTGATCATTATGGCTAGAACTTCCAGTACTATGTTGAATAGGAGTGGTGAAAGTGGACATCCCTGTCTTATTCCTGATCTTAAGGGAAACGCTTTATTTTTTGACCATTGAGTTTGATGTTGCTGTAGGTTTTTCATATATGGAATTTATTATGTTGAGCTGTGATCCCTATATTCCCACTTTGCTGAGCTTTTATCATAAATGGGTGCTGAATTGTATCTAGTGTTTTTTCAGCATCTATTAATACGATCATATGATTTATATCTTTCATTTTGTTTGTGATGTATCACATTTATTGGTTTGAAAATATTGTATCAACGTTGCATCCCCAGAATAAATCCCACTTGATCGCAGTGTATGATTTTTAAAAAATGTATTGCTGGATCCAATTTGCAAATGCAGTCAAACTTCAGTTTTCAAACTGAAATTTGCTTTTCAATCCCTCAACCCTTTGATGCTGATACCTGTATGATCAGTCACACCTCTCTCAGGTGACAAAGGTGAGAATGTGCCAGTATGAGTCAGTTGACCACAGTTAACACCTCAGGAAATTGTGTTGTGAATGTTTTTGTGTTTCTTTGCTTTTGTTGATGCTTATTATTAAATTTTCACTTATTACTGTTCATTTCATTTCCTTTTTGTTAAATTTAAATTTCATGTTTCTTTTGTTTTTAATGTGTTTGTTTATAGATTAAATAGTACATTAGACATGTACTGTATATAAGAAAGGTTAAAACACAGAATCATTTGAGGATTTGGAATGGATTCATTCAATTTATATTATTTCTAACGGGAAAAAAATGCTTCTGTTTTTAAACAGCTTTCCGGAACAAATTTAGTTCGAGAACCAAGGTTTCACGCTATTTTGTTGAGGATTTTAGACATCTGTGTTTATCAGGGATGTTGCCTATAATTTTCTTTCTTCGTAGTGTCTTTATCTAGTTTTGGTATTAGGCTAATGTTGCTATCATAAAAAGAGGTTGGAAGTACTCCCTCCTCTTGAATATCCACCTAAGGAGGATAGGTGTTAGTTCTTCTTTGAATGTTTGGCAAAACTTGCCTGTGAATCCATCCAGTCTCTAGGACTTTTGTTTGCTGGAAGGTTTTTTATTTTTTTATTACTTCTTTGATTTCATTAATTGTTATTGATCTATTCAGGTGTTCTGCTTCTTCCTGATTTAGTTTTGGGAGATTGTATGTTCCTAGGTATTTTATCCAGGTCCATTTTATCCAGGTTGTCTGTTTTTTGGCATATAGTTATTCATGAAGAGAGACATTTCAGGATTTTATGAATGATAAAGTATAGCAAGTATATGTTTAACTGTATAAGATACCGCCAAACTGTTTTTCAAAGTGGCTGTCCCATTTTATACTCCCACCAGTAATGTATGAGAGTTCTAGTTGCTCCACATCCCTGTCAACACTTGGTATTGTCAATCTTTTCACATATCAGACATTCATTCCAGTGAGTGTGTGGTGATGTCTCATTATGGTTTTAATTAGCACTTTCTTAAGGTTTGTTTTTAATGCATGTTGATCTGTACTTTGTGGCACTGTGTTAAAAGCACCAAATAGGATGCAGTTTTATGGTTATTTTTTCAGATTCTGTTACCATTTTGCTTTGTAACTCATATATTCTCAGAACACAATTTGATTCACCACAATTAGCAGCACAATTATTTTTATATTAATTGGTTTTATTGGTTTTATTTGTCTAGAAATGTTATACTTAAAATATGATCAGGCACTGTAAATGATTGTATTGTCAGGATAATTCTTTGTGATTGTACCTAATCAATTAGGATTCTGGGGAAATAAAACATGTGAATTTTCAAAATGGTTTAAACCTTTTTGTTAATTAAGGGATATATAGCTATATTTCATGTCATTTGATTTTTTTCCCCCCTGGTGAAACTATAATATGAAAGCTTGAAATATAAAAGAGAAGATATACTCAAGTTTTGACATATGATGGTTGGGATATGATAGTACTTTGAGGCAAATTCTGTAGAAGTATTCAGAATTGAGATTTTTGGCCTAATATGCTTCAGTACATTAACATGGTAGGGTGGACAGGCAGTAGTAGAATGCTGCTGCATGCTGTATTATGCAAATATCCCATCCCTGTTGGAGAAATTGTACATTGTTTTTAAAAAGTAGAGGGAGATGTTTGGTAAAATACCTGAGCAGCCAAATTTGATATCTTAACTATTAACACTTCATTGCCCTGAGGAAATTTCTCCTTTCTGTTTGAAACTAATCTTTAATCTTTATGTAGTGAAGTGTTAGTATCCTGCAATTTTAACTAAATGTCAATTAAGAGTCTTTGAGAAGAAAGTAGGGAAGGGTGATGGATATATCATCCTTGGCCACCCTCTAGTGGCTGCTCTGGCCATATTGCAACTTGAACTGATTCTCTTTTAGTGTACATCCTGAAGGATAATGACTCGGGGGTTTGCTGTTGTTTCTATAAAATTCTTTTCTTTTTTTGTACCAGAACCTAAAATATCTGGACTGGCGAGCAACTTTAATAAGGAGTTCTATTATAATAATAGCTGTCTGAGTGGCATGACTATAGATGACTTTATTTTTGTAATTATACTTTTCTGTATTCTCTGATTTTATTCATTTAACTTTTTTGTTTTAAGCCAGAGAAATGGATTCGGAAGCAAGACATTTCCCATACCTATGTGCCAGGCACTGTAAATACATCTAATCCTTAAAATACAGATTTGAGTTACATTGATTCCTACATACAAGATTTATCTCTGTGCTATGGCTTGTATTTCACTCACTTCTGTTTTGGGTTTTACTAGGACACTGATCATTATCTAATATTTCTGTGGCACAGAGTTCTTGCTGATGCTGTTTCTCAGAATGTTCTTTCACTTTACTTCAGTCTTGCCCAGTTAAATCCTCTTTGTCCTTTAATGACAACCTGATATGTCACGTTCTTTTGGGAGCACTAACCATTCCTGTCACCCTTCAAAGTAAACATATTCTGTGTTTCTTAGTCTTAAAACATTTTTAATATAGTAATTACTAACTTCTGCAATAGTATTATGTGTTGCCTATTTCCTGGCTTTACTGTGCCTTTTTTACATCGTTTAGCACGAGAATGGCACATAGAAAGCACACAGTATGTGCCTAAAACCATATGTTGAGAGCTTCTGCCTTGCATTTTGATCACATATTTTTGTTTGTTTGTTTATTTTCAGTTGCTTAAAACTGTAACATATTTTGCTAGAACTAGCATTTCAAATGGTGTGTTGGTGCCGAATCCCTAAGACTGGTTTCTAAACTTTGGTGCACATTTTGAAACTGTGGGTAGTTTTAAAATTCCTGATACCTAGGCTGTAGTTCATACCAATTAAATCATAGTATTTGAGATGGAGCCAGACATAAGTATTTTTTAAAGATCCCCACACAATTTCAATCTAGAGCAAAGTTTATGAGCCACTGCATTATTTAACCTATAATGCATAGATGCTAAAGTTATAAACTTCTGTCATTTATAACTGCTTTTTATGGGAAATACCTTTCCCAAGCCAGGTGTAAGGGGTTTTGATGACTTAAGACCCATAAATAATTAATAGGCTTAAATTAGCATCTAGATATTTACTATTAAAAGATGTATTTGTTCAATTTACTCTCAAATGGTTCCAAAATATATTCAGAGAAAAAATGAATGATATAGCAAATTGGGCAAAATGTAAAAAATTGGTAAATCTGTAGAAGATATATGGGAATTCCTTGTATTAGTCTTGTAACTTCTGTAAAAGTTTTTAAAATGTTGTAAGAGTAAGTTATTTAAAAAAAGAGTTATTGCCCTGGCCGGTTTGGCTCAGTGATTGGAACGTCAGCCTGTGGACCGAAGAGTTGCAGGTTCAATTCCAGTCAAAGGCATGTACCTTGGTTGCAGTTCAGTCCCCAGCCCTGGTTGGGACTTATGAGAGGCAGCCAGTGTTGGAGGCAGCCTGTTAGATGTGTCTCTCTTACATCGATGTTCCTCCTTCTTTCCCTCCCTCTCTATTTGAAGATAAATGCAAAAGTAACCTCTGGTAAGGATTAAAAGAAAAAAAGAGTTGTTAACTCAGATCTCTAATTGGTAAAATATTTAGAGAGATTTTTGTTTGTTTTTGATTTTTCAAAACAGTGCAGTAAGCAGAGTGCATTTGGCTTTAGTCAGCTCTTCATTCATATTGTCATTTTCCTGAAATTCTTTCTGGGGCCCTATTTTTAACGGGTGAAAGCATTTCCTTTTATTCTATTCTCAGGATACAGAGAAGGTGGTATCTAGTCAAGCATTCACCTACTTCTTTTTCTGCCTCTTTTTTCTACTTAATGAGCACAAAATACTGTTTTCTCAAAGGTACCTAAAGGTGATGCAGGTACAATCCTGAAAATTAAGACAGTAGTTATTGAGGTTTTCTAAATACAGAGCAATGCTGGTTGCTGTATGTGTCTTTGATTCATTAATGTTTTAATTCATTCATATATTGAGTTACAAAATTTTCCCATAGAAGGGTTTTGACTGTATTTTAGTTGGAAGATACTTTTGATCATTTAATTTAACCTCGTGCTTTTTAACCAGTACAGTGACTTAAGATTGATAGATGAAAACACATTATTTAAGGCCTCAGGGGAAGAGGAGCTCAAATTTTACTGTTTCTCTAATCTAGAATTCAACATTGAACATATTTATTCTTAAGAAAAACTTTTGGCCCTGGCCGGTTTGACTCAGCAGTTAGAGCATCGGCCTGTGGCCCAGAGAGACCAGGGTTTGGTTCCCGCTAAGGGCATGTACCTCGGTTGCAGTTTGTCCCTGGCCCGGTTGGGTCGTGCGGATGGCAGCCACTCGATGTGTCCCTTCACGTCGATGTTTCTCTCTTTCTCTCTTCCTCTCTCTCCCTCCCACTCTATCTGAACAAAAAACGAAAAAATGTCCTCGGGTGAGGATAAAAAAAGAAAAGAAAAACTTTTGCCTGGCTAGTGTGACTCAGTTGGTTGAGCGTCAGCACATGCTCTGGTTGCAGGTGCGATTCCCAGTAGTTGTGCAGGAGGCAGCCAATCGATGATTCCCTCTCATTGATGTTTCTAACTCTCTCGCTCCTTTTCCCTTCTGCTCTCTATAAAATCAATAAAAACATTTAAAAATAATTTTTTTTAAAGAAAATCCTTTGTACCCATTTCACATTACATCCGTGCCCTTGATCCTTAATTAGTTAACTGTGCTGTTGTTCTTATAAAAAATCGTGGCTAGCCCTGGCCGGTTTGGCTCAGCGGTTAGAGCGTCGGCCTGTGGTCCTGAGAGACCCGGGTTCGTTCCCGCTAACGGCATGTACCTTGGTTGCAGTTTGTCCCCGGCCCTGGTCAGTCGTGCGGGTGGCAGCCACTCGATGTGTTCCTTTCACATCGATGTTTCTCTCTCTCTCTGTTCCTCTCTCTCCCTCCCACTCTACCTGAACAAAAAAATGGGAAAATGTCCTCGGGTGAAGATATAAATAAATAAATAAATAAATAAATAAATAAATAAATAAATAATCGTGGCTAGTAATTATGCAAACGTGTTCGATCTCTTTACTAATCAGGGAAATATTAATTAAAATTAAAATGAGATACTTTCACATCCATTATATTGACAAAAATTAAAATGTCTGGTACCAAGGGTTGGTGTGGTTGTGTGAGTCCTGCTCTTGGTAGGAGTGTGAATTGACCATTAGTTTCATGAGTAATTTGGCAATATTTGGGAAAGGCAGCATTTCTTTTGGCTTGGCAGTTCTACTAAGTCTATACCATGGAAATGCTGTAATGCTTATGCAAAGTAGACAGGTAACAAGAAGTGTTTATATCAGTGGGAAAATTAGAAACAAGCTAACTGTCCTGTATCAGGTGAATAGATTAATTGTGGTTGTTCATACACTGGACACTATGCTGTTGTTAGCATGGAATAATAGATCCCCAAAACATGGCTAAGTAGAAAAAGAAGATTCTGAATGATGTATGTGTATTATACCACCAAATAACGTTTGAAAACATACAAAAATCATACTTTTTTTATGGATATTTTTAGAAATAGTATAAAAACATGCCTTGGAATGCAAATCCTGGACCAAATTTAAGATAACAGTTACCTCAGGGAAAGCAAGAGGGAATAAGATTGGGGAAGGAGTACATATATAGACCTTTAACTTGACCTGAGATGTTTTCTTTCTTTTTTAAGACTCTGAAGCAAATATAGTGAAATGTTAAGCTTAGACAAAAGTTAGCCCTGGCTCGTTTGGCTCAGTGGTTAGAGCGTCAGCCTGTGGACCAGAGAGTCCTGGGTTCAGTTCCCGCTAGGGGCACGTACCTCGGTTGCAGTTTGTCCCACCCTGGTTGGGGTCCTGTGGGTGGCAACCACTCAATATGTCTCTCTCACGTCAGTGTTTCTCCCTCTCTCTTCCCCTGCTCTATCTGAAGATAAATGCAAAAATTCCTTGGATGAGGATAAAAAAAAGATTAGACAAAAGTTAGATAACAGATCATCATGTTGTTCTTGATGACTTTTTGCATAGGTGTAACACATGATTAGACACATTCAGGATAGTATGTTTAAAGGTGTCACAAATGCAGTCATCAGTAGTAATGTAGAACAGCAGACCACCTCCTGCATATAATCCTGAGACTAAAGGCAGTGTTTCAGAGATTAGGTTTTGGAATAAAAAAAAAGGTGGGTTTAGAATCCCAGTTTATTTATTTAGCTGTCTGTCTTTAGGCTTTAGTACGCTCATTGGTGAATTAGCAATGAACCTTACCTCCTAGGGTGGGCAGTGAGATTAAAATATGAAAGTATGTGACAGGTAGCAAACACTCAACACATTAATTGTTACACTTCGCCTTTAACCACACAAAGTAAGAAAATCTAGTTTCAAGGAGCCATTTGTTCAGTAGAGATTTCATGGTGATGTGGGGACATTTGTGTTTAATATACATTATTGCTTGGTTTTTGTATGACTGGTATAATTAAAAGTTTCTAAAATACAAAAATCGGTGCCAAAACTTAGAGTCCTCCCTGCAAACTTAATTATAAATGATCATGGATTAACTTTGTTGTTATGCTTTTTCTCTCAGATAACCTTGCTTTGTAAAAGGAAAACTCTTCTTAAAAATAGGTCACTTGCTTGTAATTTTTTAACAACTTAAATCTCCATCTGTAATGAATTTGTTCAGTGAAAATTATTAATAAAAACAGGTATGAATATATTAAAGCAGATACAGGTACAACAGATGAAATGGTATTTCATGGACTGAAAAAAATCCTTTTTGTCAAGATGATATTTTTGGTGATTCCCCCCCCCCCTTGATTTCTAGTACAGCATTACTGTTAATATATTTTTTAACTGTCTTTTGAGAACTGGCTTTAAAGAAAGATCTCTAGAAACTGTGTTTGTAAGCCAGACTCAGACATCTAGCCGGGGGCTCCTTCCTTACTGTGTAGAGAGAATGAGGTAGAGCTTTTCTTTTTTAAAAAGTGTGTTGAACTTTCCTAAGCTGTCATTGCTGGTCATATTCATCAAGTTGAGAGATGGCTGGGAGTATACTGATAGAAGACCACCAGTGAAAGGATTGAAGGCGTTTTAGAGTTGTGGGTTTGTGGCAGGTGCCCAAAGCCAAAGGCTAATGAGGGAATGGCTTTCTGAGTACAGGATCAAATTCCTCACCCAGTTTCTTCCAATGGACTGATCACTTCTAGAAACTCCAGCCCGAAGGTAACTAACTCTCAGAGAGGCAGGAGGTTTGGGGACACTGGAGGAAGAACCACTGTAGAGGGACCTGGGCAGGACTGTTTGGCATTCAGTGAGAAGCACTGCCTTTGCATTCCACAATGACTTCAGCTAGTAGTTGAAGCGAGTTATTAGTGTGCCCAGTGAGCCATGCAGTCCTGAGGTTAGCTTAGTGTTTTTAAAATAAAGTCTGAAAGCTTGATCTCCTTAGTTCCACTAAACCACTGTTCATATTTTTTCTAAAGGCACTTTAGACTTTAGCAGAGCCTGTCTTTTCATTTTGTGAATACTTCACTGCAAAGTAAACGATGCTCTAAAAGTGAATATACATTTTAGCATATCTGTATTTGATACCTCAGAAGTTAAGGTGGATTTGTGTCTCACTGAAGAGAGATAACACTCTTCACACACACACACACAAACACACACACACCCCATACATTTCTACATATGCATTTCTGTCTATCTTCCAAGGAACTTTCATCTTTTACTTTCCTAGCCAAAGATATGGGCCTGGTTTTGTTTGTTTGTTTTTCCTCCTGTATCTACGCTGTTTCTTTATGGAAGTAACATTCATGTCAACATTCTTGGGTCTCAACTCTCTACCTCTTTAATCTCAAAAAAGTGCTTTTCTTGAGTTCTTGGAAAACCAATTATAATTATTTATATCATCCTGCCTCCCCTTGTTCCCCCCACCTTTGGCAGCCTCTTAGGGTCAGCTCCCTTTTGCAGTCCTTGTTGGACTGACATAGTTGAAAAGCCAGGTATCACAATAGAATATGAATTTAGCATGCTTATATGTAACTTCAAAATAAGATGAGATAGATAATGTCACTTGTAACTCATCTCCTAAGTATGTAATTAAAACATAGTATAACAGTTTATAAGGTGGTTCTTAGCCTTGTTAGCTGTAATTTTTATTATAAAAGGGATCCACTGACATTGCATATTTCTTTAATGTCTTCATATGAATAAATAAAACATTTTAGTTTTCTTTTTTTTTTTTTATCCTCACCTGAGGACATTTTTCTATTTTTTGTTCAGGTAGAGTGGGAGGGGGAGAGAGGAAGGGAGAGAGAGAGAAACATCGATGTGAAAGGGACACATCGAGTGGCTGCCACCCGCACGACCAACCAGGGCCAGGGACAAACTGCAACCGAGGCACATGCCCTTAGCAGGAACCGAACCTGGGTCTCTCAGGACCGCAGGCCGACGCTCTAACCGCTGAGCCAAACTGGCCAGGGCTAATTTTTTTTTTTTTTTTTTTTAATTCTCACCCTAGGATATTTTTCTATTTCTCATCAGATAGAATGGGAGGGAGGGAGAGAGAGAAACATCTATGTTAGAGAGATACATCGACTGGCTGCCTTCCACATGAGCTGACCAGGGCCAGGAATGAACCACAACCGAGGCATGTGTCCCTGACCGGAATTGAACTTGAGACTCATTGGTCTGCGTGCTAACGCTCCGCTGAGCCAAACCAGCCAGGACCCAGGGCTATTTTTAAATGTAAACATTTTTTTTTTGTTTACAGAAAGTACACACACATTCTGCAAAATTTTAAAACTGGTTCAAGAGGCTACATTGTAAAAAGCAAATCTCCTGTTCTGTACCCTGATCCACACAGTTTGCCTCCCTTTACATATACTGTATTCATTTGGTTTTTATATTTACATATTCTATTATAACTTATTCTTTCCACTCATGTTCTGGATGTCATTTCGTATCAGTACAAATAGAGTTGAAGTTTTGAGTCATTCTTTTTTTTATGGCAGCATAATTTTACATTATATTACAATTCATCTAACCAGTTCTCTGTTTTTGGATATTTAGATCCCACTTCACCCCAGGCTTTGACTGAGACAGTGTTGCAGTTATTGTCTATGTACATTTGGGCACTTGTGCACATGCAAGATTATATCTGTAAGATGAAATCCTGGAAGTAGAATCGGTTGATCAAAGAGTATAAACACTTTTAATTCTGACATTACCAAATTGCTCTCCATAGAGATTGCAATAATTTGTACTCCCAGTAGCAGTGTATGAGAGAGTATCATTTGAATCCACTCTTTTCGCAGCAGAGAACAAACATTTTGATTTTTGCTAATCTAAGTGATTTTTTTTAAAAAATGGTACCATTATGTTGTTTCAGTTCATATATTCTGTGGTTGAACGTTTTCCTGTACTATCTAAAGAGTGATTTAGATTTTTTTTGGTGAATTATGCGTTTAGGTCCTTTGTCCATTTTTCTATTAGGCTTTCTGTATTTTTCTTTATTTGTGGGAACCCTTACATATTGAGGAAATTATGTACTATATACTATATATATATATTTTATATATATATACTATATATTATGTACTATATACTATATAGTATATATATAAATCTATATATAAAATATATATAGTGTATATATATAAATCTCTCTATATATACTATATATATATTTCTGTACTATACTGTATGTTGCAAATATTTCCCCCAGTTATTTGTCAGTTGGCCATTTATGGCATGTGTTGAAATGCAGAAAGTTTTTATTTTTGCATAGTCAGATTTGTCAGTTTTTGCTCCTGTGGCTTCTGGGGTTTGTGTCCAATGGAAAGGCTGTCCTTTCTCTGAAATTAAAAAGAAAAAATTGTTTTCTTTAATACTTTTTTAGTTTTGCTTTTTATGTTTAAATAGTCTTATCTCTGTCAATAAAGAGAAAGACACCTGCCCTTTCTAGTGTGACTCAGTTGGTTGAGCATCATCCATGTACTGAAAGGTCATTGGTTCGATTCCCAGTCAGGGCACATACCCAGATTGCGAGTTTGATCCCCAGTTGGGGTGCATATGGGAGGCAACTGATCATGTTTCTCTCACATTGATGTTTCTATCTCTCCCTCTCCCTTCCTCTCTCTCTAAAATCAATATTAAAAAGAACATTTAAAAAAGAGAAAGACATCTTAAAAATTAATATCAAAATACCATTTTTGATTTTTCGATGATAGCTTTTGCTATTTAATTGTAGGATGGACTCTATGTCATAGACTGTAGATTCATACAGCTTAATAGTCAAATCATAACTCTGTTACCTAACTACTCTTTGAGGTGGGCAGATTAATGTATCTAAGTCTCTGTTTTCTCTTATGTAAAATAAGGATAATTGTACCTACCTCCAAATTATGAAAATTGGAAGATATCTAATATATTAAATATATTCTTTTTTTCCCCTTTATTGATTTTAGAGAGAGAGGAAGTAAGAAGGAGAGAGAGACAGAGACATTGATGAGCGAGAACATCAACTGGCTGCCTCCTGCATGCCCCCACTGGGGATCGGGCCCACAACCCAGGCATGTGTCCTGACCGGGAATCGAACTGGCCACCTCTTGGTGCACGGGTCGATGCTCAACCACTGAGCCACACTGGCCGGACTTAGTTATATTCTTATAGCAGGTTGTCACAATTTATAATTCAACCCATACTAGTTTTCTTCTTTTCCTTTTCATGGTTGGGGGGGGGGATTAAAAAGATAGAATCAGTTAATGATAAAAGCATGTTATAGATTATTTCATAAAATACTATGCTTTAGTGATACTTTGGTATTAACAAACAAATCTGTGACATACTCTGTTTATTGCATCATTTATAATTAAATACTAGCAACTGCATGCAGGCTTATATGTTAAAGCAAGAAAGCTATACAGTGGCATGTTAAAAAGATTTTTTTTTTTTAGTGCTTCCTTAAAGAGGAGTTTAGAAAACACATCTTATTTTGCCCTTTCCCCATTACACAGTCTGCTATTGTCCAGATTGCTGTGGGTCTTCCACCAAATGAGTTTTGTATTTCTAAGTTAATTTTCTGCCAGAATCACTTCAGTCTGATGGCTTTGGTGTTTGTGTATCCATTAAGCACACTGCCAGGATACGTCCACTACTTTCCACGTCTCCCATTAAACAGCTGTCAGCAGTGTTACAGAGCTGCTCCCTTGCTCCACATTAATTGTAGGGAGCCACAGGATGCAATGTAAAAGATCCATAAAGGAGTTACATGAACTGGTTTAGGTATCAGAAGAAAGACATAAATCCTGTCATCAGTTGGGTCTAACTTATTAGTGTTACTTATCTAAATAGAACAGATATAGAAGGAAGTGAGTTTCAGTTTTTAAATTCTGTTTATTGATTAACCTTTCCCTTACTTCATTAAGCAACCTCCACCAGTTAAATTCAGCAATTCTGAACGAGCACATATTAAAGAAGTATCTGGTAAGAAGCTCTCATTAAAGTTGTGTATAGCACCCTGCTGAGCTTTACAATTGGTTTTGAAATGAAAATCTGTTAGATTACAGCAAACATTATCCTAGCTGTGGTGATAAGTAATGTGGAGAAGATTAATGATTTGTCTGTGAAAGCCAGTAAGCATTAAGTCTGCTTTTATGCCGTTTTTCAAAAGGTGGAGGTGAGAGAGGTGGCAAGGAGGAAGGACAGACCATGCTTTTCGTCGCTATATGCTTATCTTCTTCATATGAATTAATGATTCCCTAGCTTTCTTCCTTGATAAAACTAAGGAAGCTTTAAATTTCAATTGTACCCCCAAAGACTAGAATATTTCACTCACTAGAAAAAGTGGGGTAGAACCTAGAAGGGGGAGGGGTTAGAAACACCTTCCTTGTATAACTTTAAAAGTTCTCACTTCTGTCTTCCTGTTGGTGATGTAGTTTTCTTCCCTTTTCCCAGGATAAGATGTGGTACCATGATCTTTCCTCTTAGGGTAGATGTCTAAAGGTGAATGGGTGAAAAATTGGTGGTAGAGGAATGCCGTTCCTCTTAAACCTACTGCATGCATCATTAAAGGTAAAATTGAGTTGGGCTGCTGTTATAACTTTAGATTCTCTGACTGGACAGGACTACCCAAAATAGTGCCTGCTTCCTCATTCAGCCTGTTTTCTGAGCTCTTCAAGTGTGAGGAGAGACACCTGCACTCTTTTGAAGCAGTGTGTGTCTGGCAGAAAAAAAGACTGGCTTAGACGAGTACATCAGTAGTTAAACGTAGATCTTATATATCGTAACAGACATATCATCACAGTGTTAGGTGGTGGTGGTTTGAATGTGGTATTCTATAAACCTTTGCTATTAAAAGTATGATCTCCAGACCAGAAGCATCCCCATCACCTGGAAAGCTTGTTAGAAATGCAGCATTTCAGGCCCTGCCCCAGACCTATCACATACTTAATCAGAATCTGCATTTTAACAAGTCTCCCAGTTATGTGAATGCATGATAAAGTTTGAGAAGCTCTGCTGTAAACCATAGCCTGCTTTTTAAAAATCAGCTTCTACTATGTTTTCCTTTGTTTAAAGTGGGCAAGGAGGTTTTTAAAAAGAATAGAAAGTGCCTTTTATTTTACCAACAGTAAGCTTGATAATGATTTTAGTATTACTGCAATACCACATTGTTTGGTGCTCTTTCTGAATCTTCCTGGAGATACTATTTATTTATGCAGTTATTTCTACGTAATCTCTGCAACAGAAATAAGTGAGTTCTTTGTTTTGTAGCTCTTTTAATAACAACAGTTACCATTTGTTAAGAGTTTTCTTTGTTTAAGGCACTATACTAAGTTTATAAAGTCCTCTCATTTAATCCTTACAACACCCCCTCACTCCCTTTTTCCCCTCAAATATGAGGACATAGGCCCAGAGAATTCTAATGTACTTGGTCAGGTCATGTACCTCCTTTAATACTAGGGCTGAGATTCAGACCTAAATTTGTCTGAGCCCAAAGCCCCTTAGCCAGTGTGCTTTTCTGTCCCTGTAATTTACCTATGAGCAGGTAGGTAAAATGTTTAATTTTTACTAATTTAGACTATTTAACTTGAGAGTTATCATTTTTTTGATCTTATAGTGCACAATACAGTGTGATGGAAACAGCAGCCTTAGGCTAGAATTCAGGAGATCAGAATTCTAGTATAGTTCTGCCACTAACTAACTCAATGACTTACTTTTGTTGGCCTTGTTTCTTGAATCTTTGTAAATTTAGGAAGTAAGTGTACTGGGAGGGAGGGGTTAACTTGAAAGACAAAAGAATTTGCATATCCTTTGCAGGTAAGTAAAATCAAGTTTGCTACTAGAATGTGTTATACTTTTGAATTTCTCAATTTGTAATTTACTAGGGGCAAGGGTATTTGGTAATAATAACTTTCAACAAACATTTAAGGCTAGAAGGGGCTTTCACAGGTGAGTTAGACACTCTGAATGGAGGAAGATTTAAGGTTTCTGATAGTTTTTAGAAAACCTATCTTGAGAAGGAGCTATGAATGTTATGTATGAAATGTATTTTAAGGTAGGCATTCTCCTTTTTGTTGAACATTAGATGGTCTGACTGAGGTATTATTGCTAACAGTTTTTAAGACACTCTGTTAACAATGAGGAAGATTTTGTATGTTAAAAGAAGAATTGACAGCTAATTCTGAGGAAGAATCCAGAATGTGCTTGCCTCTAAGGTGCCTATAATTCGACTTTTTGGCATAGGCAAGAAGGAAACAATTTATTTTGGCAAGAGGGAAATGTCCAAGTGTAAGAGCAGTTTTATACACATAAAATACAAATGTCACTACTTGTCTGGAAAAATCAAGAATGATTCTCCAAAAAAGTTTTTAAGAGATTTCAAGTAATTTAAGTAGTTTTTCTACTTGCTTACTCAGTTTGGTCTCTAATACTTTCTATCAGTGTTTAAACTATTCTGTTATTAGGGAGAAAAATTGGGTAAATAATATTGGCCAATTATAGAAGTTACTGTATTTAGTATTCCTTTATTCAAAGATCTATTATTCAACTCAGCATTTCTACTATGAGGCATATATGCCCCAAAGAATTGAAAACAGGTACTCAAACAAATACGTGTACATTCATGTTCATAGGAACACTATTCACAATAGCCCAAGAGTAGAAACTGCCCACATTTCTGTCATTGAATGAACAGATAAACCAATTGTGGTATATCTATACAGTGGAATATTATTCAGCCATAGAAAGAAATGGAGTATGGATGCATGCTACAATGTGAATGAACCTCAGAAACATTTATGTGAAGTGAAAGAAACCAGAGATACACGAGGTCACATATTGTATGATCCCATTTATATGAAATATACAAAATAGGTAAATCCATCAAGACACAGTATTCAGATCGGTGGTTACCAGGGGCTGCAGGGAGGAAGGGGGGGCAACCACTGCTTACAGAACAAAGCTTTCTTTTGGGGTGATGAAAATAGTTTGGAACTGAATAGAGGTGGTGGTTGTAAAACATTATAAATGTATTAAATGCTACTGAATTCAGTTCACTTACAATGCTTGATTTTATGGTACATGAATTTCACCTCAATAAAAACTACAAATTATTCACTATTTCTCCTTTGGTTGAATCTTTTAGTGTATCTGGTACGTAGTCACATGTCACATAATCATCAGATACTCTTCTCAGATATCAATGTTGAGTTTAATACATTTTAATTTGGACCTACTTACTACATTCTTTTGCTTTAGAAATAAGTTTCACTTTCTAACTCGGGCATGTTAATTAAATTTCTGTAAACATAGCATCATTAAAAAAAGTTTTTCCCTCTAGGAATTCACAAGTCACAGACTTTCAGGAGTAGACATTATTAAGGGAGAGGCAAAGGTCTTCCTACTTCTACAGTTCCAAGTCCTAGAACAACATCTTTTACACCCTGTTTTAGCACTGTAATCAGGGTCTTTGTTTACCCACATTGTTACCCACAGGTAACAATATAAGGACTTAGTCTTTTAGTTCTGTATCACATTATGGATTTTATAAGTAATTATTATTTGTATTATTTAAAGTCTCTTTAGATGAGCTTAAAGGGCTTTCACAATCTAACATTGGATATTTTCAGTCTACCATGTGTGATCAGTATCATGGCTCTTTATATTTTAATAAAATAACCTAATAATATGTGTGTGTGTGTGTGTGTGTGTGTGTGTGTGTGTGTATGTGTATGTGTAGTATAAACCTAGACAGATCTCTCGAAATATGGATGCTCTATTTGGGAAGCAAATTTAGTTTTACTTTATCCATACATATTAGCTAGTAATTTTTCTCTTATAGATGAAATCCATGTTCAAGTTATTTTTGCGTGCATGTTTTTTTTTTTAAATCCTCACTGGAGGATATTTTTCCATTTATCCTCAGACAGAGTGGGAGGGAGGGAGAGAGGGAGAGTGAGAAAGAGAAACAAACATTGGTGTGAGAAAGACACATCGATTGGTTGCCTCCCACATGGCCCCGACCAGGGCTCAGGACCAAATCACAATGGAGATACGTGCCCTTGCCTGGAATCCAACCTGTGACTCTTTGGTCCTAGAGCCAATGCTCTTAACTGCTGAGCCAAACTGGCCAGGGCAGTGCTCATTTTTAAATTGATTAATGTTTACTAAATAAAGACTAAATTTACTGACCTCTTTTTTTTTTTTTGGCACTAAGTAAATTTCTATTTCATTTTATAAATATTTTCCCCAGTCCCAGAAGAGAAACCTTCAAAAGCCTACAGGGCTCTAAGGACATGGACTCTAGGAGTGAACAATGAGTACAAGCAAATGGTATTGTTATGTGGATGAAAGCATCTGTTAGTCCCTCAAAATAAAGGATAGTTATAGAGTAGATTATAGTAATTTTCTTCTATGTTTTTTTGCCTTCTGTTTTAAAAATATTTCTTGTAGCCCTGGCCGGTTTGGCTCAGCGGTTAGAGCGTCGGCCTGCGGTCCGGAGAGACCCGGGTTCGGTTCCCGCTAAGGGCATGTACCTCGGTTGCAGTTTGTCCCCAGCCCTGCTTGGGTTGTGAGGGTGGCAACCAGTGGATGTGTCCCTTTCACATCGATGTTTCTCTCTCTCTCTCTCCCTCTCCCTCTCTCTCTCTCTCTCCCCCTTCCCCCCCACTCCATCTGAACAAAATATCGAAAAAAATAAAATATTTCTTGTAAATATAATTCACCAAGCCTTTCAAATGCTTCATTGTTTACAAGTAGTTAGTTGGTTCTTATTCAGTCATTCAAAAACCCCATGCTGAATTATCCTGGACTCTCCAAGGTCCTTCTCAAAAAAAACAACAACAAAATCCCAAGGAGCTTTGAATAGCATGTGGAGATACCCTTTCCCCCCCGAAAGGTTAACTTTTTTTTTTTTGGGTAAGTATATTTTAGGCAGCAGCTTGCCCTTCCAAAGGTACCTCTTTTTAATAGGACATTTTTAATAGAATATATTGTTTAGCTGCCTTGGAATTAAGTCTATAAAATATTAATGAACGTATTAAAGCTTGAAAAACCCAGCAGTGTGTGTGTGTAACTTATCTAGCTTTCAATAGCTCAGAGAGAGTAGCAAGGAATCAAAGCAAAATTTTGAAGAAAAACTGTTTTTCACGGCTGGCTGCTTCAGTAGGTATAAAATATTAATATTTGTACAAAAGACTTTTGCTCTCAGCAGAGGCTTTGAAACCAATCTGGGTATCTTAGGAGGGTGGGAGGTAAGGTAGGGTGAGTGGAAGACTGACTCAGCAAAACATCTCTGGGAGCCCTAAGCCACAGTCCAAGGTAGGAGCACAGTTGATCTTATGCTGTAGAGGTTTGCTTTTGTTTTCTCTGTAATCCCTTCAGGCCCCTTGTCGCAAAGATGGGGGAAGACATTGTTTCTTAGGCTTAAAGTTGGTTACCAACATTCCCCAGGGCATTGTTTGCTCTCCTGAAGTTGTCACTCCATTTAGGAGGTCACATTTGCTGCCAGAATGTTTGGAAATTGTCTTCAGATCCTTACTACATAGAGGTATGTAGGCCTCTCTGTAGCCAGTATCCCAGAAATACTACCAAACCTAAGAACAAGGTTATCTCTTCCTTTCCCTTTCTGTTTTGTAATTTGTGCCTCCTACTGAGCACATAGTCATATGGCATAACAATGTTTGCCATATGTTTGTGAACAATGGGGGAGGGGGAGTAGAAACATCTGTAACAAAAATAAATTTAAAAAATTAATTAAAGCCCTGGCCAGTTTGGCTCAGCGGTTAGAGCGTCGGCCTGCGGTCCAGAGAGACCCAGGTTCGGTTCCCGCTAAGGGCACGTACTTCGGTTGCAGTTTGTCCCCGGCCCTGGTTGGTCGTGCGGGTGGCAGCCACTCGATGTGTCCCTTCACGTCGATGTTTCTCTCTCTCTCTCCCTTCCTCTCTCTCCCTCCCACTCTATCTGTACAAAAAATGGAAAAATATCCTTGGGTGAGGATAAGAAAAAAAAAATTAATTAAAAAATTTTTTAAAAAAAGAAAAACTAAACAAAACAATGTATGTGAATTAGAAAACATAGGTCTCTAGCTTCAATTACGAATTTGGGGTAGGGTTTCATAGGACCTAACTGTCATTGTGGTATATTAAGATGGTTTTAGGTAAACATCGAACCAAATTTTCTGTATTGTATTACAATTTAAAAAATATTTTTCTCTATTCCTTTATCTTTTTTTAAGTCATCTCTGGAGAGCCATAATATACTACAATTTGAATGTACAGTGGTCTGTATTGCAGGCTTGTATTTATCGTCAAGTCAGGGTATCTTTTTTTCAAATTAATTTCCTTCCATTGCAACTAAAGCTTGTCTGATCAAAGATACTATGATGGCAAAGAATCCAGCCTGGCTAGTGTGGTACAGTGGATCAAGCATTGTTCCATGGACTGAGAGGTCCCAGTTTGATTCCCAGTCAGGGCACATAACCAGTTTGCAGTCTTGATCCCTAGTGAGGGGCATGCAGGAGGCAGCCAATTGATGTTTCTCTCTCACATCAATGTTTCTATCTCTCTCTCCCTTCCTCTCTATGTAAAAAATCAATAAAAACATATTTTTAAAAAAAAGATCCACTTACTGACCTTTCCTTAACAACATGGCAACAAAATAAGGTTGAAGTTAATGTGCCAATGAATAAATTCCAAGTTGCAGCTTTTTACCTACCTGTGAGATCTTGGCCTGGCATCTGGTTTATCATGGATAGATTTCATATATTCTGTGTAGCATTCCATTATATAGTGTAACTAGGTGACAGCTTTTTCTTTTGTGAAGAAAGCATGGAGCAGAATAGCCCAGTCCAAACCAAGCTCTACTTTTGTGCTTGTAAGGAATTGTTTCAATGATCTCTGATTAGATGTATTTTCAGTGAGGTTGACCTTGACTTTCATCACAGACACATCTGTTTGTGTTGACCATCTTGATTGAGCCTACTTAATAGTCCATGGAGTAACTGGAAAGTCATTAGGACCCAAATCTTCAGTTTCAGTTTTATCTGAATTCCTTCCTACCTTGAGAAAATGGATTTATAGCAGAAGTCATTAGGGAACTGTAAGTCTTCTCTTACTCATGTTCTTTAAAACAGTACAGTTTGCCCTGGCCGGTTTGGCTCAGCGGTTAGAACATTGGCCTGCAGGCCAGAGAGTCCTGGGTTCAGTTCCCACTAAGGGCACGTACCTCGGTTGCAGTTTGTCCCCGGCCCTGGTTTGGGTCATGTGGGTGGCAACCAGTCCATGTGTCTCTCTCACAGCAATGTTTCTCTCTCTTCTTCCCTCTTTCCGTCCTGCTCTATCTGAAGATAAATGCAAAAATGTCCTTGGGTGAGGGGAAAAAAAATAAAACAGTATAGTTTTTAAAATTTTTTTGAAATGTTTCCATCAAGATATATCTACAAACTTTTGCAGGTGGGTGACCCTCTTTTGGACTGCTGATATGAGATTGCCTAGGTTGACAGTCATCCTGGAAGGGTACCAATTCTCATTTTACCTTTTGCCTTTTCTACTTTATTAGTTTCTTTGTTACTAAATATCAACAAACAAAACACTTCTAATGTGACTATAATAAAATGTTTTCCCTTTGGTTTTCTTACCTTACAATTAAAGTATTCATTTGGATCTAATACCAGTAAAACAACACAAGTTGTACTTGGTTTAATCTCAGGCCATGACTGAAGTAAGATCTCATATCAAAAATACATAAAGAATACCTAAATGTTAATTTAAAAAGCAGCCCCCCCCTTTATAAAAAGGAAACAAAACAACCTTGTAGGTAAATAGGCAAAAATTGGGCACTTTAGAAAAGATATCCAACTGATCGATAAACATATGAAAAAAGACTTAAAACTTCTAATCATCAGGGAAGTACAAAGGAACTATGAAGTGTTGGTGAGGATATAGAGCAACAGCAATCCTTAATGTATTTCCAGTTGGAGGGTGAATTTTTGTCCTGTCTTTTATGTATGCTATAAACACATAATACATTGCTGTTATTTTTGTTTTAAACAGTCGTGTATTAGAGCAAATACAAATAAGGAGAGCATTAAGTTTATATTTACCTTAAATTATTCTGTATTTAGTGTTCTTCATTTCTGTGTGTAAATCTAAGTTTCTATCTGGTATCCATTTTATTCTGCTTGAAGAACTTGCTTTAGCATAATATAGGTCTGCTGACAGTAAACCCTTTCACCTTTTTTGGCACGTGTATGTGTCAGAAGGTTTTGATTTATCCTTAATTTTTACACTAATGTATTTTATATATATTACAAAATAGATATTTAAAATATATTTTACATATAAGGTATATGCACCTGCATGTTCGTTGCAGCATTATTTATAATAGTCAAGATATGAGAACAACTTGCATCCATCAGTGGATGAAGAAAATTATACACATACAGGAATATAATTCAGCCACAAAAACTGAATGAAAATTTGTCATTTGTAATAACATAGATGGACCTTGAGGGTATTATACTAAGTGAACTAAGAAAAAAAAAATACTGTGTGATCTCGTTTACATGTGGGATCTTGAAAAAATAACAAGCTTATAGGTACAGAGAACTGATTAGTAGGTGGGAAGAAATGGGCAAAACAAGTGAAAAAGGGTCAAAAACATTACAAGCTTTCAGTTATAAAATAAATGGATAGCATGGTGACCATAGTTAATAATACTATATTACATATTTGAAAGTTGCTAAGAATATGTATTTAAATATATTTTACTGGTTTTGAGAGAGAGAGAGAGACAGAGACATTGATTGGCTTCCTCCTGCACAACCTGGGTATGTGCCCTGATTGGGAATTGAACCGGCAACCATTTGGTGCACAGGACGACACTCATCCAACTGGGCCACACCAGCCAAGGCTGAGTATATTTTAAAATTCCTCATCACAAGAAAAAAAAATTTTTTTGTAACTAAGGTGATGGATTTTAACTAGACTTAAATGGTGATCATTTCAAAATATGTGAAAGTATCCAATTATATACATGAAACTAATATATGTCAGTTATACCTCAGATTTTCAAAATGTAGAGGAAAAGAAGATTCCAAAATGGCGGCGGAGTGAATGGAAGCTACACAGACCATCTCCCAGAACCAAACTGGAATTACAACTATAACACAGACAAATCAACGGAAAAAACCAACAGAAAAGCAGCTTGAGAGGACCATATAACCAGGGACAATGACTCGATCCTGGTAGACTTGCGAAGGCGCGAGACGGAGGCTGGGAGGCCACAGTCAGCAGCTCAGCAGCAGCCTCAGCTGTGAGCAGCGCCCTTGGGTTACACTCCCAAGCGGCTCCACAGCGCAGAGCCGGGACAGAGGCTAAAACAGCCACAGCCACTCACCTTGGGCCCCGGCAAAGGGAGGGCAGACTGGACTGGAACTGTGTGGGGACACTCAGGATTTGGAGGGCACTCAGAGCTTTTGGTGAGTGGCAGCCACGTAGGACGGTGGCCATATTGCTCCTTCCCCAGAGATCTGGGGAGAGGCAGCAGCCCCTCCCTCGGACATCAACCCCACCCTGTGGGCCATTGAAGTGCTAATTGAAGCTCATTAACAACCAGCATCTGCCTCACCCTCATGAATCCCCTTATGCTGAACACCTGAGGGAGTTTTTCAATCAACTGACAACCCAAAACTCATCAAGTAACCTCGACTGCTAGCCTCCAGGCAAAAAGCTAGAGGATAACAGTACCTTTCCTGGGTTAGCAACTTTAACCAGTAAAGTAAGACTTGACAGTGGTGTTTAACGTGGGTCCTCCCTTGCTCATCTAAACCCAGGAGAGGGAGCCACAAACAGCAAAACACCAACACCCACAGGGAAAACTTGACAGGCTCCAAAGCCCACAGTGACAGCCAAAATGGTGAAACACAGAAACAAAAGCCAAATGAAAGAGCAAGAGACCTCCACCGAAGATGAGATTAATGTGGAGCAATTAGGCATGTTAACAGAGCTAGAATTCAGAGCCATGATCTTGAGGAAGGTGAACACCATGAGTAAGGACATAGAGTCACTGAAAATAAGCCAATTGGAAATTAAAAACCATCAAGAAGAGATAAAAAATGACATATCAGAAATGAAAAACACATTGGAAGGTTTAAAAAGCAGAGTAGAGGAAGCTGAGGACCGAATCAGTGAATTAGAAGACAGGGTAGAAAAAATCAACCAATCAGAAAAACAAAAGGAAAAAACTATTAAAAAACAGGAAGACATCTTAAGAAAACTGTGGGACAACTGGAAACGTAATAATATTCGCATCATTGGAGTGCCTGAAGAAGAAGAAAATGAGCGAGGGATAGAGAATATATTAAGCCCTGGCCGGTTTGGTTCAGCGGTTAGAGCGTTGGTCTGCGGTCCTGAGAGACCCGGTTCGGTTCCCGCTAAGGGCACGTACCTCGATTGCAGTTTGTCCCCGGCCCTGGTCGGTTGTGCGGGTGGCAGCCACTCGATGTGTTCCTTTCACATCGATGTTTCTCTCTCTCTCTCCCTCCCACTCTACCTGAACAAAAAATGGAAAAATGTCCTCCGGTGAGGATAAAAAACAAACAAACAAACAAAAATACCACATGATCATATCAATAGATGCTGAAAAACCATTCGACAAAATCCAGCATCCATTTCTGATCAAAACGCTCAGCAATGTGGGAATAGAGGGATCATTTCTCGACATAATAAAGGCCACATATGAAAGACCTACAGCCAGCATCATACTCAATGGATAGAAAGTAAAAACTTTTCCATTAAGAACAGGAACAAGACAGGGATGTCCACTTTTGCCACTCTTATTTAACATAGTACTGGAAGTCTTAGCCACAGCAATCAGACAGTAGGAAAAAATAAAAGGGATCCAAATTGGAAAGGAGGAAGTGAAAATGTCATTATGTGCAGATGACATGATATTATACATAGAAAACCCTAAAGACTCCATCAAAAATCTACTAGACTTAATAAATGAATTTGACAAAGTAGCAGGATACAAAATTAACGTCAAGAAATCGATGTTATTCTTGTACACCAATGATGAACTCACAGAAAGAGAAACTGAAAAAACAATCCCATTTACCATCGCGTCAAAAAAATTAAGATACCTAGGAATAAACTTAACCAAAGAAGTAAAGGACCTATTTGCAGAAAACTACAGGACATTGAAAAAAGAAATAGAGGAAGATATAAAAAAGTGGAAGCACATACCCTGTTCATGGATTGGAAGAATTAACATCATTAAAATGTCCATACTACCCAAAGCAATCTATAGATTCAATGCAATCCCCATCAAAATACCAACGACATATTTCACAGAACTAGAACAAATACTTAAAAAGTTCATATGGAACCAAAAAAAAACCCCGGATAGCCACAGCAATCTTGAAAAAGAAGAACAAAGTAGGTGGGATCACAATACCAGATATCAGGTTATACTACAAAGCCACTGTAATCAAAACAGCCTGGTACTGGCACAAGAACAGGCAGATAGACCAGTGGAACAGAACTGAAAACCCAGAAATGGACCCAAGGCAATATGGTCAATTAATATTTGACAAAGGTGGCGAGAGCATACAGTGGAGTAAAGACAGCCTCTTTAATAAATGGTGTTGGGAAAATTGGACACCTACATGCAAAAAAATGAAACTAGACCATCAACTTATACAATACACAAAAATAAACTCAAAATGGATAAAAGACTTAAATGTGACCCATGAATCCATAAAAATTCTAGAAGAAAATGTAGGCAACAAAATTTCGGACATCATACGGAGCAGAATTTTCACTGATACATCACCTAAGGCAACAGAAACAAAGGAAAAAATGAACACCTGGGACTACATCAAACTAAAAAGCTTCTGCACAGCAAAAGAAACAATCATCAAAATGGAAAGGCAACCCACTGTATGGGAGAACATCATTGCCAATGATGTATCAGATAAGGGGTTAATTTCCAATATATATAGAGTGCTCATACAACTCCACAAAAGGAAGACAAAGAACCCAATTAAAAAATGGGTAGAGGAGCTGAATAGACACCTCTCCAAACAGGACATACAAATGGCCAAGAGACATATGAAGAAATGGTCAACATCACTAATCAAATTAAAACAACAATGAGGTATCACCTCACACCTGTCAGAATGGCCGCCATCAACAAATCATCAAACAACAAGTGTTGGCAAGCGTGTGAAGAAAAGGGGACTCTAGTACACTGCTGGTGGGAATGCAGACTGGTGCAGCCATTATGGAAAACAATATGGTGTTACTTCAAAAAATTAAAAATTGAACTTCCATTTGACCCAGTGATCCCACTTCTAGGAATATACCCTAAGAAGCCTGAAACACTAATCAGGAAGAATATATGTACCCCCATGTTCATAGCTGCACTATTTTCAATAGCTGAGATCTGGAAACAGCCCAAATATCCATCAGTAGACGAATGGATAAAAAAGCAGTGGTACATATACACAATGGAGTACTATGCAGCGGTAAGAAAGAAAGATCTCTTATCCTTTGAGACGACATGGAGGGACCTGGAAAGTATTATCCTAAGTGAAAGAAGCCAAGCAGAAAAAGACATGATCTCACTTATATACGGAATATAATGAACATAACAGTCTGAGGAATACGGTAGACCCAGAAACATGGAAGTAGGGCACAGACTGACATCCCTCAGAAGAGGGGGTGGGGGTGGGGTGGGAAGAGATAAACCACAGAACTTACATGCATGTATGCATGACCAACGGACATGGACAACTAAGCCGAGGACGGGGTGGGGGTAGGGTGGGGATGGGGGTGCCAATGGGGTAAAAAAGAGAAAGATCTGTAACAAAAAAATAAATAAAAAACAAAAAACAAAAACAAATAAAAAAAATAAAAACAAAAATGTAGAGGAAAAGATAAGGGACTATTCCAACCTTTGGGTGGAAAAAGACCATCCTAAATTTAATATCAAAACAAACAAAAAACAAGAGAAAAAACTGAGGAATTTGACAACATAAACATTTTTGAATGTTTATAGAGAAACATAAACATTTGAAGAGTAAATATCAAATTGGAAAGAAATATTAGCAACATATATAACAAAGCCTTACTCTTGTTAATATCTAGTAAACTCTTATTAAAAAAGACAAATGTCCACCAGAAAACCTGGTTAGTAACATGAACATGAAACTTTAAAAAAAAATGCAAATTCCCATTTAATATAAGAAAAAGTATTCAATATTGCTAATAATAAAAGAGATAATATAACATTTACCACTATTAAGTTGGTAGGTTTTTTTTTCTTTTTTTTTTTTGTTACGTGCCTCTAGCTGCTTGGGCCTAGCGGGCACTGAACCCGGGACTCCATGGTCTGCAGGCCAACATTCCAACCAACCGCTGAGCCAAACTGGCCAGGGCAAGTTGGTAGGTTTGATTTTGTAATGATGTAACCTATATTTATAAGAATTTCTACGTATATGTCTCCCTTGAGAGAATATATTATACTAAGCAGCACTGGATATCAAAATCATTTCTAAAATATATTCTAGCCATTTACCTAGTGATTTTTTCAAAGTTAATATATTTTGAAGAAGTAATCAGAGATGCTTATTAAAATTTTCATATGGGGACATTTATTATAGCTTCATTTATAAAAATTAAAAAAATAAATGTTTTCCCCGGATATAGAATTATGGGTGGACTGTTTTTCCTTTTGAAAACTCTAAACATATTGCTCCATTTACTTCTGGCTTTCATAGTTTCAGATGTGAAGGTCTTATGTAGTTCTTATCTTGCTTATCAGCAGGACTTTTTTCCTTTAGGAGTCCTCAAGATTTTATCTTTCTGTGTTATACATTGTACATGAGTTGAAATCAAATAATTGTCCTTTTCCATCTGATTTATTTCACTTAGCATAGAACTCTCAAGGTCCATTCATATTTTCACAAATGCCAGTATTTCAACTTTTTATGGCTGAGTAGCAGTATTCCATTGTATATACACCACATCTTCTTTATTAATTTATCTGTCAGTGGGCACTTAGATTGTTTTCATGTCTTGGCTATTCTAAGTAATACTGCAATGAAGATAGGGGTACATATATATCTTTATGAAGTGATAAAACAAATAACAAGTGAACTAACTAAACAAACAAAAATCTATAGATATTGACAGCAGATTGGTGGTTACCAGAGAGGAAGGTGCGTATTAAATACTGAGAAATTCACACCAGTGCTTATCATAGTAAAATGGATTCTGTGACAGCACAGAGAATTTGTTATCAGCCATAGTAAAACTGCTGAAAACTAAAGTATTCAGAGAAAAAGAAACATTTTATTGAAAGAAGCAGTACTAAGACCAAACAGCTGAGTTCAACAGGAACAATGAAATCCAGAAGGCAGTAAATGGCATCTTTAAAAAGGCAGTAGGAAAATAATTGTCAAATTAATTTAAACACAGGGAAAATATCCTTCAAAAATGAAAGTTAGAAGGTATTTTCATGAAAACATAAACCAATACAGTCTGTCATTAGCAGATCTGCATTAAAAGAGTACTAAAACAAATAAAAAACCTTTAGGCAGAAGGAGGAAAAATGCCAGTCAAAAATGCTGGTAAAGGAATGATCAACAAGGGATGAAATAAATTTACTTTGACTTAATTTAAGTGAATATTGTCTATGAAAACTTAACAGTTCCGTTGTGTTCTGTAGTTTAAAATAGATGTTAAACCAAAATGGATGGCAACGATAACATAAAGGAAGAAGAGCAATAATTGGGGTAAAAATCTGCTGAGGTTCTAGCTGTATCTGAAATAAGGTAAATATAATAATTTGAATAAGAATGTGAAAGCTTAAGGATACAACCAAAGGAGAAAGCTATCTTCCTCAAGATTATATAACCAGGATAGAACCTAGATCGTTCTATAACAAGTTGCTGCTTTTTTCATTACATGTTTTTTTTTTTTTTTTCCATTCTTGGGCTTGTTTATTCCTTGTTTTGTGCCCTGTGTTTTCCCTTAAAACAACGTATAGTTACTCTGTAGTCATCTACTTGGATTTTATTACACCTTTCCTTCACCTCCTGACTAGCTGCCTTAATATTTAATACAGTTTCATGTTCATCTTTTACAACTATTTTCTACTTTCGTATTTTATGTGTCTAACCTACACTTCTTTTCTAGTGTCTCCACTATGCTCAGCCCTGTTGTTTTCATCTTGCTCTTCTGGAAGGGAAAATCTCCCTTTAGCATGTTCAGTCCTGTCCTCAGTTCATGGTCTAGTTGCAAACCTGTCTCAGTTTTGAATTTTTCCTTGCTGAATGGAAGAAAATACTCAGACTTTGGAGTTCAATAGACTTGCATCCTGATTGCCACTTTCTAGCTCTGCGACTTGGAGCAGATTTCCTAAGCTCCATGAGCCTTAGTTTCTCCAGCTGTATATGAAGTTAATTAAACTACTTCAAAAGGTTGTTGGTTAATTGAGATAACACTTAATTGCCCAGTAGAGTTCCTACCTAAGCATTTTAATGTATCTCCCTTACTATACATACATGTATATTTTACATTATTGGAATCCTAGTTTTTGTATCCTGCATTATTATATATTTTTTTATTTTAAAATATGTTTTCATTGATTTTTTGGATAGAAACATCGATATGAGAGAGAAACATCAACATAAATCGGCTTCCTGCTGCACGCCCCCTACTGGGGATCTAGCCTGCAACCCAGGCATATGCCCTGACCGGGAATTGAACCAGGACCTCTGAGTCCATGGGATGATGCTCAATCCACTGAGCCACACCAGCTGGGCTTGCATCATTTGATGTAATATATTATGAGCATTCATCCATGTTAATATGATAATGCTAATAATTCTATTATAGATCATATGGTAATATCAATATAATTATAATGATTCCATTTTATAGCAAAAATAATCTTTGAAAATATTCTTAATGGTTATATAATAATTCATGCTATATGGTAATACTTCAAACTTTTTTTTTCATTGAGCATATAGACTTTTAAAGTTTCACTGATAGAAATAACCCTGTGGATAACATCTTTGTGAAGTCTTTGAGATGGTTAAGTTGTATCAGAAATACCATTTTATCTCTGCTCAGTGGTCATGGAGGTATGGTGGGAAGAGTCATTGTGATAGAGCAAATTATAGGGAAACATTGGCCTCATTGCCTTTGAGCACCCACTTCCTTTCAGATGTACTAAGGAATTACTGGAGAAGGCAGAAGTTTGGATTGTTTTCAAATGGTGTTTGATGAATATCTGCATCTCGTTTAAAAGCTAGAATTAAGGGCAACTGAGAGAAGTTGCTTATCTAATAATTGGAGGAGAATGATACCAAACAAAGCCCATAGGTGTCCCTGACTTAGTTCAGCTCAAGTGTACCTGCAAAGTCAGAGCCATGTCTTGTCTAGAACCTAACTTCTTTGCTTGTAATCAGGATTTGATTGATTTAAAAGATGTGTTCTGAATTATTATCTATTCAGACTTAGGATCCAGAAAGTAAAGATCAGATGTGGTTTTGTGATTGAATTTATTGTGCAGAGCTCCTGTTGCTAGTCTGTATAAGACCTTTGGTTGACTGCCCAAAATTTGAATACAAGAGTCTGTTATGTTATAGTTACTTTGTTGGCAAAAAGTATCCCTTGGTATAAAGCTTAAGAAGCTTATTGAAAAGATAGGGAAACCTGGTAGCTGAAAAATTTAAACACTTAGCCAAAATGGCTGTGGTAAACCCTTATCTCTGAAAGTAGATTCCTGAGATCTAAGTTTGAAATAATTTATTTAGATCTAATATGAGAAGATAGAAAGGACTTAGATTGGCTTTAGTTTCTCTTTATAGAAACTAAGCTTCATATAGACTCTATAATGAGAAAATGGCATAAAATTCAGGGACATAGAATACCAGTCCAATTTTGCTTGTCTTCATTGTTCTTTCTGTTGTTTTAAGGTGGAAATTTTACCTTTCTCTGTGTAAATCAAGTTGAAATGTTTTGCTGGCTGGAGTGGATGTCATTGCACCAGCCTCTTGTTTGATCTAGTTAATGGAACTTGTATTTATTGCAATGTGCCCCTTCTTACCTCATTGTGAGACCAAGTTTGTCGTTTGTAGGAGGCTTACAGGAACGGTATGCAGGCTTACTTTAACCAGGCAATTAGATCAGCATGTGTGTGACAGCCAGTAGTTTGAAGCAGTAATTCAGCTCAGTTGGGAAGGATTGTTTACCCTTCCATTGACTCACATTTCTCTGTTTATACTTTATTTTACACGCCAATCCAGAGTTAGTTTTCTCTGGTAACATACTGCACTCATGATATAATTAGCAACTGTGCCTTGAGTTGAAAGTCCTTTCATCTTGTATTTTACTGATAGTCAAGAAGCAGGTAGATTTTCATGTTCTCCCTAGAAGCCCTTTAGGGATGGCTCAGTCAGTCAATCACAGGGCATCTCCATAACAACTCTCATGACATTAATCTAATGGTACTTAGCAAAATAATTAAAATTAATAACTTTAGATATTTAAGTAAACAGACTTAAAGCTTTTTAAAAATACCCTATTTCTAGATACTGTTTCAAAATAAATATTATTTGACAAATGACTTAAAATTCTAGGACTAAAAAATATTTTTTATATCATTATGAAAGAATATAGACTTTATTGTATTAGACTTTCTAATATTGTGCTTTGTATTTAAAGTGCTAATACAGAGTTGGTCTTTTTACTGAATAGTGATTTCCTCAGCTTGTTAAAATAGATTTGAATTTACCAGTTATGTTTTAATTCAATTTCAGCTTTTGTATGAACTCAGATTGCCAATCTGCGTTTCTCTAATATTTTTATTTAGTGAAATAAACTGGTCCCTCCCCCTTTCTCTTTATTCTAAGCATTTTATTTTACCCACCTCCACCCCAGCCTGTTTGTGAAATGGAGATGTTAAAATACAAGAAAAGCCCTGGTTTGGCTTAGCAGTTGGAGCATCAGCCCGTAGACCAGAGAGTCCCAGGTTTGGTTGTGGTATGTCCCCAGCCCCGGTTGGAGTTGTGTGGGTGGCAGCCATTCAATGTGTCTCTCTCACATCGATGTTTCTCTCTCTTCCCCCCTCTCTCCCTCCTGCTTTATCTGAAAATAAATGCAAAAAAAAATCCTTGGGTGAGGATTAAAAAAAACACACACACACAAAATAATCCAGTATGAGAAAGGGGAAAGTCCCCTGTGATTGGTCTGATACACCCTTATTAAAATGTGCTTTGAGCCCTGGCCGGTTTGGCTCAGCGGTTGGAGCATCGGCCTGCGGTACAGAGAGACCCGGGTTCGGTTCCCGCTAAGGGCACGTACCTCGGTTGCAGTTTGTCCCCGGCCCTGGTTGGTCGTGTGGGTGGCAGCCACTCGATGTGTCCCTTCACGTCGATGTTTCTCTCTCTCTCTCTTCCTCTCTCTCCCTCCCGCTCTATCTGAACAAAAAATGGAAAAATGTCCTCGGGTGAGGATAAAAAAAAAAAAAAAAAAAGTGCTTTGATGAAAGGCCACCCAAATACTTAGTGTTGTTTTATTAGGGGGAAAAAGGTGTTTTGTATTTCTACTTCAAGGTGGAAGGGACATCTGAAAAGAAATACTGCAAGGCAAGCAGAGGGAACACATCCTGTGTCTGCTGAGTTGTCTTAAAAATGCTGTGTCTTTTTAAAGATTCTTGACCAAAGTAATTAAAAATAAATAAGATAATTTTTCCAATGTGATTTCAAAATTGATTTTAATAAAGCCAAAATAAAAAATAAAAAGGATTCTGTGTCAAAAGTTCATAATGGGTCGTCTTTCCAAATATGGACGTCAAGTATATGGAAAATTATCAATCAGTTCTAAAGAGTGGTTCTCAAAAACAGAATGACTTTAGTAGACATTTAAAAAAGTTGACCTAGGTTTTTTTTTTTTAAAAGAAGAATTGAACAACCAACAAGAATTGCCATTTACGTATGGTATTTATTTTATAGTTAAAACATTCAATTTGATAGTTATAGCTGTTTTTGTTTTTATCCTTACCTGAGGACATTTTTCCATTTTTGTTCAGATAGAGTGGGAGGGAGAGAGAGAGGAAGGGGCGGGGCGGGGGGGAACATCGACGTGAAAGGGACACATCAAGTGGCTGCCTCCCACATGACCCCAACCAGGGCCAGGGACGAATCACAACTGAGGTATGTGCCCCTGACTAGAATCGAACCCTCAACTTATTGGTCTGCAGACCGATGCTCTAACTGCTGAGCAAAACCGGCCAGGGCTAGCTACAACTGTTTTAATATTACTCACTAAAAAGAATTTTTAAAAAGTATTATGTAGTAACAAACTGTTGAACTTGTGGGTTATTCTTCAAACTGTGTCATAATGTAAAGACTAAAATAACAAGGCAGACTACAGTTTAGAATTTTAGATTCCTGAAAGAAAAGAACTGCAGTAGTAGAACTTCATATTTATTGCTAGACTGACTTAAAACTAAAGCTTGTAAATTAAGCATGGCAAAGACTAACAGAAGGTTATCTTCACCAGTATTACCAAATCAGTTTTTTACATTGAGGAATTTCACTTCTGGGGACCCTTTAAATGCCTTAAGGAAATCACTTTCCAATATTATATTTCTTTCGATCCATATTTACTTTCTGGGGGAATGTTCAGTTTGTTTCTACCCCTTTTTAGCTGTATGACTCAAGACAAATTACTTAATCTCGGTGAGCCTCAGTTTCCTTATCTCTACTTTCTCAAAAGCCCCTTCTTTCTCAAAACAGGGTAAAATAACTGGCCACAGTATCTGATCCTCAGTAATCAGATAAACAGTGAACAGGTGGTGGTGGTTTTGAGTTGTTAATCCTCCTCATGTATGCTTTTCTTCTCCAATGTTTATTACTCTGTGTACCTCTTAAGTTAAACCAAACAAGAATATATATCTTGAAGATCTGTCTTTTTAATAGACTTTATTTTTTAGAGCAGTTTTAGGTATACAGCAAAATTGAGAAGAAGGTACAGAGATTTCCCATATTTCTCCCAACCCCAGACATGCACACTGTTCCATTAAAAACATCCCCCACCAGAATGGTACTTTTGTTATAATTGATGAGCCCACATATACATCATTATCACTCAGAGTTCATAGGGTTCACTTTTGGTATATTCTGTGGGTTGAGACAAAATGTGTAATGGTACATATCCACTGTTAATAGTATCATTCAAAATAGTTTCATTGCCCTAAAAATCCTCCCTTCCCTGGCAACCATGGATCTTTTTGCTGTCTTTGTAGTTTTGCCTTTTTCATAATGTTACATAGTTGGAGTCATACAGTATATAACCTTTGCAGATTGGCTTTTTTCACTTAGTAATATGTATCTAAATTTTCTCTGGGTGTTTTCATGGCTTGATAGCTCTTTTCTTTTCAGAACTCAATAATATTCTATTGTTTGGATATACCACATTTTATCCATTTACTTACTGAAGGACATTTTGGTGCTTCCATGTTTTGGTCTTTTGAATAAAGCTTCTGTAAAGTTTATACATGTGGCTGCAGGTTTTTTTGGTGTGGATGTAAGTTTTCAGCTCCTTTGGGTAAATACCAAGGAGCATGATTGCTGGATTGCATGGTAAGAATATGTTTAGTTTTTTTTGTTTGCTTGTTTTTTAGTTAATCCTCACCCGGGGATATCTTTTCATTGGTTTTTAGACAAAGTGGGGTTGGGGGGAGAAACATCAATGTGAGAGACACACATTGATTGGTTGCCTCCTGCAGGACCTAGACGATCCAGGAATCGAACCTGCAACCCAGGTACATGCCCTTGACTGGGAATCAAACGCGAGACCCTTCATTCCTCGGTCCAATGCTCTAACCACTGAGGCAAACCAAATATGTTTAGTTTTGTAAGAAATCACAAAATTGTATTCCAAAGTGGCTGTACCATTTTGGATTTCCACAGCAACGAATGAGAGTTCCTGTTGCTCTACATCCTCACCAGCATTTGGTGTTTTCAGTGTTCTGGATTCTAATAGGTGTGTTAATGATATCTTGTTGTTTTAGTTTGCATTTCCCTAATGACATATAATATGGAACATCTTTTCATATGCTTACTTGCCATTTGCACATCTTCTTTAACAGAGATGTCTGTGAAAGTCTCGGCCCAGATTTTAATTGGATTGTTTTTGTTCTTACTGTTGATTTTTTAGAGTTCTCTGTGTATTTTGGATAACAGTTCTTTATCAGATGTGTCGTTTGGAAATATTTTTTCCATCTGTGCTTGTCTTCTCATTCTTTTGACAGTGTCTTTTGCGGAACAGAGATTTTGAATTTTAATAATATCCAATTTATCAATTTTTTTTTTCATGGGTTGTACTTTTGGTGTTGCATCAAAAAAAATCATTGTCAAACCTAGGTCATGTAGATTTTCTATCTTAAGAATCTTGAAAGAGAAAGGAGAGACGAAAGAGAGCTTTTTGTTAGTTTTTTAGCATGTGTCATGGGAATAGAGTTTCGCATATTTATATGGTAATGGCAAGGAACCAGCACTTAGAGAGTTGAAGAGGGGCTATTTGTCTTGAAGTAGCCCTAGTGCACCCAGTTGTATAAATCTTCTCAAAAGAATTTGGCGGTTTAGATTAGAAGCAGATTGTGGAACTGACCCAGGGTTGGGAGTTTGTTTGCAGGGTCTATGGAAAAGAAGACGGGGTTGCAAGGCAGTTAGGGATTGATGACAGTAGTCCAAATAATGGGTCATAGGAATTTACTGGTTGGATAAGGATTTAAGATTGTCAAGAAGCTAATGATCACTTAAGAGAGATTGGGGGTGGAGGGCAAGAATAGTAGGAATACTCCCAGTCTCTCATTTTATCCCAAGTGTACACAATACAAAAAAGCTGCATTATTCTGGAAAAGTTGCATTGCGGCCCAGGATGCACAGTTAATGTTGTTTACAGCCCACATGTCCCCTTGTGATAGATAGATAGATAGATAGATGGCCACTTTATAATGACATACATTGTACTCAATCAACTTACAAATAATGAGTGCTTCATTACATGACACTCAAAACAAACCCAAATTCTGAAAAGTCCAGAAAAACAAGGGACAGGAATAAGGGTGATTTTTGGAAAGAAAGGAGGAACCCAAGAGAGAATCCTCTGTAACTCCTTCATTTCCTTTTTTTTTTTAAAACTTATCTTTATTGTTGAATGTATTACAGATGTCCCTCTTTTTCCCCTCCTTGATCCCCTCCTCCTCAATCCCATCCCTCTCCTGCTTTTCCCACACTATTGGTTTCTCTCTTCCCACCCCACCTCCTCCCTTCCCATTGGGATCCATCAGTCTAACAACAATTTGTACTTCTTAATCCCTTAATCTTTTTCACCCAGCTCCCCTCCCATTTGGCAACCAACAAAAAGGTCTCTGTATCTATGAGTCTGTTTCTGTTCTGCTTGCTCATTTTGTTTGTAGATTCAATTGTTGATAGATACGTATTTATTGCCATTTTATTGTTCATATTTTTTGATCATCTTCTTCGAGAAGACCCGTCAACATTTCATATAATACTGGTTTGGTGGTGATGAACTCCTTTAGGTTTTTCTTATCTGGGAAACTCTTGATATATCCATTGATTCTAAATGATAGCTTTGCAGGACAGAGTGATCTTGGTTGTAGGTCCTTGCTTTTCACCACTTTAAATATTTTTTTGCCATTCCCCCCCTGGCCTGCAAAGTTTCTTTTGAGAACTCAACTGACAGCCTTATGGGAGCTCCATTGTAGGTAACTAACTGCTTTTTTCCTTGCTGCTTTTAAGATACTCTCTTTATCTTTATTAACCTTTGGCATTTTGATGATGATGTGTCTTGGTGTGGACCTCTTTGGGTTCATTTTGTTTGGAACTCTCTGTGCTTCCTGGGCTTGTATGTCTGTTTCCTTCATGAAGTTAGGGACGTTTTCTGTCATTATTTTTTCAAATAGGTTTTCAATTTCTTCTTCTCTCTCTTCTCCTTCTGGCACTCCCATGATGCGAATGTTGGTATGTTTGAAGTTGTCCCACAGGCTCCTTATACTATCCTCATTTTTTTTGGATTCTTTTTTCTTTTGCTGTTCTGATTGGGTGTTTTTTGCTTCCTTATGTTCCAAATTGATGGTTTGCTTCTTGGCTTCACCTACTCTACTATTGATTCCCTGTAAATTATTCTTTATTTCAGTTAGTGCATCCTTCATTTCTGACTGGTCCTTTATTATGCTCTTGAGGCCCTCACTAAGTTCATTGAGCGTCCTTATAAGCAATTTTTTGAACTCTGAATGTTAGATTGTTTATCTTCATTTCATTTAGTTCTCCTGGAGTTTTGTTCTTTTCTTTCATTTGGGACACGTTTCTTTGTCTCCTCATTTTGGCTGCCTCCCTGTGTTTGTTTCTATGTATTAGATAGAGTTGCTATGTCTTCTAGGCTTCCTAGGGTGGCCTGTTGTAATAGGTGTTCTATAGGGACCAGTGGCACAGCCTCCCTGATCACCCAGCTGGGCCCTCGAGGTGCACTCTTAGTGTGGTCTGTACACCCTTCTGTTGTAATTGAGTCTTGATGTTTGTTGGCATGTCAGTGTGAGGGTTTACTCAGACTGATCGACTGCAAGGACTGGCTGTGCCCACTCACCACTGGCCTCTGACTACCTTGGAGGATCATCAGTGCAGAGGCCCACAGAGCAAGACTTACTTCAGCAGGGCTCTGGTACCCCCTGAGTCCATTCCTTGAGTGTGTTACTTATGGAGGTGGTTGAGTGGTGGTGCTTCGACATGGTCTGAAGCAGTCCACTGAGTGTGCTGGCTCTGGGGCAAGATTAGCCACTGCCTGTGTTTTACCCCGGGGCCTCCAGGCAAAAGCTACAAAGTGATCTGCTGATGGCTGCTTCTTGTGTTGGGCTTAGAGGTACCCAGGAAAAGCCAAGTTGTGAACCAAGGTTCGCTGCTTTTAGTGCTGGGCCTGGGGCCACTTAGCAAGAGGCATGGGGCTCGCTGTGGTCAGATGCTGCTTGTTTGAGAGAATTTAAGAAAGTCTGAAGCAGGAGCCAAAACAGGCCAATCCTATGGTTAAGCCACTGGAAACAGCTTGGGTGGGCTGGAAAGTTAGGTGGGGCAGGGCCTCAGGGAATCACCAGGGAGGGGCAAACAGTCTGAGCCAGGTTGCTGGAGTCCCAGATATGGCATCCATCTGCCTGACCTGTGGGGGAAGGGCTCACCAAAGGAACAATGACCTCCACCAGCACATCTGTTCAGGAGAAAGCTGCCTCTCCAGTCCTCGCCCTGATGCCAAACAATTCAGTTCTTCCCCGTTTGTCTCTGGTGCCTTTTAAGCTGCCTTCCCTCCGCACTGGAGCTCAGAGTGAGCTGGTCCAAATAAGTTCATGCATGGGCCCTTTAAGAGGAGCTACCTGGGGCTCCAGCCTCAGCTGGAGGTAGCAGCCTCAGCCTCAATTCCTGCTGGTTTTATAGCCAGAAGTAATGGGGACTTCTCTTCCTGGCACTGGAACTCTGAGGTGGGCGCCTGGTGTGAGACGAGGACACCTCACTCCTCAGGGAGGACCTTCACAGCTGAGGTGTCCCTCCTGACTTTTATCCACCACAAGTGGGTGTGGGACAAGCCTGTCCACACCTCCGCCCCTCCTACCAGTCTCCATGTGGCTGCTGCTTTAATTTTATAGTTGTAGGACTTCCATTCAGCTCGTTTTCAGGCGGTTCTGAAGCATGGTTGTTCTGTAGTTTAGATGTAATGTTGATGTGGTTGTGGGAGGAGGCTAGTACCACATTTACTTCCATAACTCCTTCATTTCTAAAGAAGGTACAGTCCTAAGGAGAATTTGGTATCTAGAAAGGCACTAATTTCAATAAATGGTGTTGAAACAACTAAATGCACATCCATATGCAAAAAAAAAAAAGAATCTAAGCTTCACACATTTTACAAAAATTAATTCAAAGTAGATCATAGATGTAAATGAAAAGCATAAATCTGTATACCTTTTAGAAGAAAAGAGGAAAAATCTCTGTGACCTAGGATTGGGCAAAGCATACTTAGATGCCAGAAGCACAATGCGCAAAAGAAAAAACTTGATACACTGGACTTCATCAAAAGTAAAATGTCTGATATGTGAGAGATACTGATGGTTAAGAGATTGAAAAGACAAGCTAGCTGCAGATTGGTAGGAATATTTGTAAATAATTGCATTGCCAATAAAGAACTTGAGTCCAGAATAGATAAAGAAGTCTTTAAGCTCAACAGTAAGAAAACAAACAATTCAATTTAAAAATGGGCAAAAAACTTGAACACACACATTACCAAAAAAGATACATGGATGGCAAATAAGCACACACAAAAAATGTTTGCTGTCACTAGCCATTAGACAAATGCAAATTTAAACCAGAAAGAGATACCAATGTTCTTCATACAAAAACCTGTACACTAATGTTTATAGCAGCTCTATTCACTGTTGGCCCAAATTGGAGAAGCCAGATTGTTATTCATTTAGTGAATGGATAAACAGACTGTGGTACATAGATGCAAAGAAATATTACCTAGCAATAAAAAGAGAAAAAATTATTGATCTGTGTAACAGTTTAGACAAATCTCAAAGGCATCATGCTGAATGAAAGAAACCAGTCTCAAAAGATTGCATTCTATATGATTGCATTTATATGACCTTCTTGATAAAACTGTGGTGATGGAGAAAAGATCAGTGGTTGACAGAGATTGGTGGAGGGAAGGTGTGATTGACTACAAAGGGATAACAGAAGGAATTTTCTGGGGTGGTAAAACTGTTCTGTATCCTGATTGCCACAGGGGTTACAGTGATTTATGTTAAAATTCATAGAATTGTATATTTTGCTATATGATTTTAAAAAGTATTAAAACAATCTTAATGTACAAAAAAAGAATAATAGGAATAAAGGAAAGGAGTAGTACAGACCGGAGAAAGTAGATTGTGGTCAGAGTATGTGGTAGTGAATATAAGATTTTCTGGAGTTGGTTGTTTGGGGTCCTGAGGGTCAGGTTATTGCCTTGGGAATGGTTAACTGAGGTAGAATGATGATAAATGTCATTAGAAATGAGGTGAAGGCCCTCATGACTTCTGTGTTGGGGAGGTTGTCTGGAGGATAAGGATGAGGATAGCAATTCTGTTTGTTGGGTTTACTATATGCTAGGAACAGTTTACTGTGCCTTACCTGAATTAACAAAGTCAAATTGGACCACAAATACAACTTTTCTAGACCTAAAATTAGTTTTGATATAGGAGAATAAGAAATAGTTCATTTCTCTAAGAAATTTCAAACTGTTCCTCATGCTCTAAGAATGATCAAGGAATGTTAAGTGGAAATCAGGTTGTGCAAAGACAACACTCTTATTAAATACAAAGAGGCATCACGGTTCCTTTGCTGACCTTTAGAACATGCAGGAGGGGCCATCACTCCTTTTGGGTGGTGAGTCCTTTCCATTTTTTATTCAATCTCTGCACAGCCAGGAAAATGAGCACCATTTGCAAATTATGTAAGTCTCTCAAGATTAGTAGCTCACAAACAAATGAACCGTAAAAGCCTCTAAGAGAGACTATGCCCAGGAATTTTTGAACTTTATATGATATTTCTTACTGGTTTCTAAAGTAATTTTCCTAACTGCTACAGGAACTGTAACTATTGGAAACTTTAAAACTCACTTTACACCTCTCTTAAAAAGGAATAGAATAGAATATACTTTTCTTAAAAAGTTCTTACCTAAAGCTTTTGCAGTTTATTATTTTTTGTTATGCTTTATTTCAGAGGGAGTTGATTACTTAAATTGAGACACGCATATATTTTCTGAGGATGTAATGATTCAAATTGAATATACTAACAATTACAATTTAAATTCATTTTATTATTGAAGATCTTTTTTTGCTTAGATATAACCAAATATAAATTGTGATGGATAGTTCATAGAATCAATCTAAGTAAATGTCTTCTATATGTGATTATTAGATGCACCACGTTTTTTGCAGGTCTTCTCTTATTATTTTTAAACATAATCAGGTTTGAAATTTTCTATTAAATGTACAGGGTTGTTGATGAGTTGCCTTTTATCTGATTCATATTATTAAACAGTCAGAATTGAGTGGAAATTAAATTTTTACACCTCCTGAGCCTAGTGTAAAGTTGATTTCACATTGACCTTTAGAGTTCATAAATATAAGTAAGCTTTTCTTTTTTGGTGATTTTTTGACACTTTGATGCATGGGGTTATGGAAATTTTGTACATGCATTAAAGTTGTCCTTTTTCCTTGGTGAACTACAACTGAGATGAAGTATGTAACTCAAGAGCAGAGAGAATTAAAGTGCTTTTGCTTGAAAAAACATGTTCACATGTGACATCCTAAACCTTCCATTATGTTTGTTTACTTTGCAATCTTATTTTCATAATATATAATTATAGCTAAGGCATTTTTCTCTGAACCTCTTTTTAGTAAAGGGTATCTTCCTTCTGCTGCTCTAATTTTGCTTATTCAAGCCATGCCTAAATGGTTTTTAAGTAACCAAGATGATACATGGCTGGGCATGTATGTTCAGCATTTAAGTGATAGTTTATTTTACCTTTGAAATCCTTAAAAATAATTATTGAAAAGTGGGAGGTTGGTTGATTTTCTAATATACATACATTCTGAGTTTTCAGTAATATGTATGTTTAGGCACAGAAAACAACAGTAAACTTATGTTGCTTTATTAGTATATGAGAGTTACTCATTAACATAATTCTTGTAAAAATTCCTGCGTCTCTTTTTCTGTAATACAAAAAACCTGTTGGGCCATTTCAGAACAGAACAAACATACCACTAATCTAGGAAAGGTACAGATTCTGTCATATCTTATCCATGTTTTGATTTTCTAGAAATAGGTCAGAGTGGGAATTTCTGGAATGGCTGTGTAAGAAGGTTAGTGGATGCTCTCCCCAGTGAAATAGCCATCTACTGAAAATTATTTTTCTTAAAAAGTTTAATCTCTGGAAATTGTCCTGAGGGCATATACAAATGGAAAAACACTTATTCAATAAAATCTACTAAATCTTGGTAAGAACAGTAAGAGCCTGTGGCATTTGAGTAACAGCCTGCTCCCTTCCACTCTCTCTCCTAGCACCATGCCATAGAAGGCATGTGCGACCAAGAAGACAGAGTTCCTTCTTCCCCCAACTCCTAGCTAGGGATACTGTGTCACGCTGCCTCTAGCCCTATATTACAGAAACACTTTTCTGGACAAGGGTGGCTGAGAGGACTGGGGATTCCTTCCATGATCCAGCTCCCACTCACAGGGCAAAAAGGACTCTACCTGAGGCATAACAAGCCAGAGATCCTGGACCTCTCCTTTCCCCAGTTATCTGCAGCGGTTCTCAACCTGTGGGTCACAACCCCTTTGGGAGTTGAATGACCCTTTCACAGGCGTCGCCTAAGACCATCGGAAAACACATTATTTCCAATGGCAATTCATAACAGTAGCAAAATTACAGTTATGAAGTAGCAACGAAAATAATTTTATGGTTGGGGGTCACCACAACATGAGGAACTGTATTAAAGGGTCGCGGCATTAGGAAGGTTGAGAACCACTGTCTTACAGAGCCCAGATTCTATTCCAGGAGGGACAAGCCAGGATGAATCAAGGTGTCACTGAGAGAACCAGACTGTTGTCCTCACCCTCAGCACCTGTGTAGTGGTAGAGGTTCTGCATTGGGGAGTAGGGGGAAGTGGTGAAGACAATGACTTTATTTGGAACAAAGCCTAGAGAAGTTCATGCCTAAGGGGAAAGGTAGTTCTAGGATACTAGTAGCAATAAACAGAAATGTAAACCAGTCAGAGCCAAAAAGAGCCCTCCTGGGATCAGAGCTATATCTTGGAATCTGGAAGGCTGTGCACATGCACTAGGCAGTACCCACTCAGGAGCAGTTTGAGCAGGATGTGGAGTGGACTTGAAAGCATTCCCCAAGCCATACACAGACTCATCAGTAAAATGGCTCTAGGGGCTTAAACACAACCTATGAACAAACATGACTAAAAATAACTTTTATTCCCACCCAGGAGTGGTTGCTAGAAAACCAGGCCTAAAAATAAAATCACATTCTACATTCATACCTGGTGGTGTGGAAGATTGTGTACATGCCCAAAGCTGCACCCTCTCAGTAGTGACCAGAGAGAAGAGAGTCTCCAAGCCACACACACATTTAAGAGTAAGGCATTGGGGGGGCAGAGGGGAAGATCTGTAACAAAAATAATAATAATAAAAAAAATAAATAAATAATAAGACGTGAAAATGTAACTGGCTATGGAAGCTTAAGCACAACATTTGACCGATAAGTGCTGTATGTGGCCCCAGAAGTGAACCTGGGATCCAGGCTAATAGATGTAAAACATGGGGGAGGGGGGTCTAAACAGGAATATCAGAGGCTACAATTTGCAAGATGAATAGACCTCACAGAATTAGTCCACCTGAGCAACTCAACAAATAACCAATCAAACAACAAGCCCCTCCCCCGAAAAGAGGGAGAGTAAGTAATTAGAATTTGTACCATAATTTATCATCTAAAACATGCAGTTTTCAACAAAAAATTATAAGACATGCAAAGAAATGGAAAGTGTGATTATACACAGGAAAAAAAAAAAAAGGCAATAGAAACTGTCTTTCAGGGGGCCCAGATGTTGGACTTAGACAAGAATTTCAGATTATATGTTTTAAAATTATATTATTATAAACATAATTATAGGAAGTTATTATTACAATGGCTCTAAATCAAACAGACTATCAATAGATAGAAATTATAAAACTGAGCCAAGTAGAAATGGAGACTTTAGAAGCTAAGTTTGTAAGCAAACTTTAACATGTAATGGTAAATATATTAATATATTTTAGAAGGTAAATTATGTGGTGAGATATCCAGAAAGTATGAAATCAGAGTTCAGTTTCTATATAATGTATACTTTTCTCATTTTGGCAGACAACACTTTTACCATTTAATTCTTCTTGGTTTTTTATTGTTTTTGTTTGTTTGTTTTTTTTTAATCCTCATCCGAGGACATTTTTCCATTTTTTGTACAGACAGAGTGGGAGGGAGAGAGAGGATGAGAGAGAGAGAGGGAAACATCGATGTGAAAGGGACACATCGAGTGGCCGCCACCCGCATGACCAACCAGGGCCGGGGACAAACCGCAACCGAGGTACATGCCCTTAGCGGGAACCGAACCCGGGTCTCTCCAGACCGCAGGCCGACGCTCTAACCGCTGAGCCAAACCGGCCAGGGCCACTATTTGTCTTTTTATTACTAGCTTGTTTCATTTAACATAATGTCACCAAAGTTCATTCATGTTGTAGTATGTGACAAAACTCTTCCTTTTTAAGGCTGAATAATATTTCACTGTGTGCATATATACCACATTTTGTTCATCAGTGGACACTTATTTATTTTTTTAATTATTATTTTTATTTATTTATTTTTTAAATCTTTCTTATTGAATGTGTTACAGATGTTCCTCATTTTTCCCCCATTGACCCACTCCTCCCCACGCCCACCCCTCTCCCACCTTTTTCCACACTATTGTCTGTGTCCATTGGTTATGCATGTAAGTTCTTTGGTTTATTTCTTCCCACCCCCCAACCCCTTTCCCTTTCAATTTGTCTAGCAATGAATTTATACTTCTTAATCCCTTCACCTTTTTCACCCATTCCCCCAACCCCCCTCCCATCTGGCAACCAACAAAATGTTCTCTGTATCTATGAGAATGTTTCTGTTCTGCCTGTTCATTTTGTTTGTAAATTCCATTGTCGATAGCTATGTATTCCTTGCCATTTTGTTTGTTCATATATTTTATCTTTTTCTTCAAAAAAACCCTTCATCGTTTCATATAATAACGGTTTGGTGGTGATGAACTCCTTTAGGTTTTTCTTGTCTGGGAAATTCTTTCTATGACCATTGATTCTAAATGACAGCTTTGCAGGATAGAGTAATCTTGGTTGTAGGTTCTTGCTTGTCATCACTCTGAATATTTCTTGCCACTCCCTTCTGGCCTGCAAAGTTTCTTTTGAGAAATCAGCTGACAGCCTTATGGGAGTTCCCTTGTAGGTAACTAACTTCTTTTCTCTTGCTGCTTTTAAGGTTCTCTCTTTGTCTTGACCCTTTTGCATTTTGATGCTGATGTGTCTTGGTGTGGGCCTCTTGGGGTTCATCTTGTTTGGGACCCTCTGTGCTTCCTGGACTTGTATGTCTGTTTCCTTCACCAAATTAGGAAAGTTTTCTGCCATTATTGTTTCAAACAGGTTTTCAATTTCTTGTTCTCTCTCTTCTCCTTCTGGCACCCCCAAGATGTGAATGTTGGCACGCTTGAAGTTGTCCCAGAGGCTCCTTATACTATCCTCATTTTTTTAGATTCTTTTTTCTTTCTGCTGTTCTGATTGGGCGTTTTTTGCTTCCGTATTCCAAATCAGTGGTTTGCTTCTTGGATTTACATACTCTACTATTGAATCTGTGTAAATTATTCTTTATTTCAGTTAATGCCTCCTTCATTTCTGACTGTGCATCCTTCATTTCTGACTGGTCCTTTTTTATGCTCTTGAGGCCCTCACTAAGTTCTCTGAGGTTCTCACTAAGTTCATTGAGCATCCTTATAAGCAGTATTTTGAACTCAGCATCTGTTAGGTTGCTTATCTCCATTTTGCTTAGTTCCTTTCTTGGGGTTTTGTTCTGTTTTTTCATTTGGGACCTGTTGCTTTGTTTCCTCATTTTGGGTGCCTCCCTGTGTTCGTTTCTGTGTATTAGTTAAGGAGAGGTATGGGGGTATCTGAGACCAAATGCTGCTTGTTGAAGGAATTTAGGAAAACCTGAAGCAGGATCCAAGACAGGCCAATCCTATGGTTAAGCAAGTGGCAATAGCTTGGGTGGGCCTGAAAGTTGGGTGGGGCGGGGCCTCAGGGAATCACCAGGGCGGGGCTACCAGTGTGAGCCAGGTTGCTGGAGTCCCAGATGTGGCGGCTGTCTGCCACCCCAGGGAAGGGCTCACCAAAGGAACAAAGGCCTCGGTCAGCACCTTTGTCCCGGAGAAAGCCCACTCTCCAGCCCTCGCTCCAGTGCCAAACAGCTCAGTTCTTCCCTGTATGTCTCTGGTGCCTCTCGAGCTGCCTCCCCTCCAAGCTTAGAGGGAGAGAGTCCGATAAGTTTGTGCGCGGGCCCTTTAAGGAGCTTCCTGGGGCTCCAAACACGTCAGCTTTCCTGAGCCTCAGTTCCTGCTGGTTTTTCCAGCCAGAAGTTATGGGGACTTTTCTTCCTGGCACTGGAACCCCGAGTGGGGCACCTGGTGTGGGACGGGGACCCCTCAGTCCTCAGGGAGGACCTTCTCAGCCGACGTGTCCCCCTGATTTTTATCCGCCACACGTGGGTGTGGGCCCAGCCCGTCCACCTCCGTCCCTCCTACCAGTCTTGATGTGGCTGCTGCTTTAATTCCATAGTTGTAGGACTGCCTTTCAGCTTGATTTCAGGCGGTTTTGAACGATGGTTGTTCTGTAGTTTAGTTGTAACTTTGATGTGGTTGTGGGAGGACGCGATACCGCATTTATCTACGCTGACATCTTGACCGGAAGTTTCTTATATACACTTTTAAGAAAACTTCTTGAAACTAATACAAAATAATGTTGAATATAAGATTATATACTTTTGATTAAATATAAAAAATTTTAAACTTGATACAATGTCAAACTTAAAAGTTGTAAGAAAATAATACAGGGAACTTTCATATATTTTTTATGTAGATTCATCAGTTGTTTACATTTTACCCTTTTGTTTTATTATTCTATGTATGTATGGATGGATGCATGCACAGGAGTGTGTGCGTGGACACACACATACACATCTTTTCTTGAATGACTTTTAGCCTTAAATATATCAGTGTGTATTTCCTTAAGACAAGATTATTCTCATCTAATCACCACAGTAAAAGAATCAAAGTTAGGAAATCTGATATTGATACTATTCTGTTATCTAACCCACAGACTATATTCAGATTTCAGCAGTTGTCTCAGTAATACCCTTTATAGACATTTTCCCCCACTGGATCAGAGTCTAATTCATTGCATTTGTTTGTCATGTCTCTTTTTTCTCAGCCTGTTTTTGTTTGTTTTTCTTGACATTAACGTTAGTGAGGAATACAGGTCAGTTATTTTGTAGAATGTCCCTCAATTTTTATTTTTCTGATGTTTTCTCATGTTAGATTTTCAAATTATACCTTTTTGAGAGAAATATCACAGAAATGTTGTGTCCTCATTGCATCATATCAGAAGATATATGATTACAAGTTGGTTGTCCCCAGGTCTCTTCACTATAAAATCATGGTTTCCTCTCTAATTAATAAGAAATTTCTTGGGAGGTGCTTTGAGACTGTATAAATATCCTCTTCCTCTTCAAAATTTTATCCATTAGTTTTAGAATCCATTGGTGATTTTGCATTTCTTCTGAATTCATTAGTTTGCTTTCTACTGTAACAAAGAGCTTTCCCTTTCTCTCCTATTTAAAAACTGTATCAGTATGAACCTATGAATTTCTGTTTTATTCAGTAAGTTATAGTGTATTACTGTCATTTTTTTTGTTGTTCAAATTGTCTTAGATTTGGCCTATGAATTCCTTCAAGCTAATTTCTGTGTCCTTTATGTCATCATTTACACACACACACACACACCATACACACACATCTTTTTGTACTTGTTTTTCTTAAAAACAATTTTCAAAGTGGAATTGCTGGATTAAAAAGTGCATATTTCAAATAATGTGTAGACTAAATAAATCATACCTGTGGCCAGTTTGAGGAGAGTGGAAATATGCTTGTTTGAATTTTTGATAATATTTCTTGATCTGCTTTTTAAGAAGCATAAGAAGATCTTTGTGATTACTGGATTTCAGCTACATGAAACATCTACAAGAAAGGGAGACAAAGATAAAGTAGGGATTATCTTTCTTTCAGTGCTATTCAGGACTAATAGTTCACAACTTTTAAGGTGTTATTTAAAGAATAGATTATTAACAGTGTATAACTTTTGTTGTTGTTGTTAATCCTCACCCAAGGATATTTTTCCATTGCGTTTTAGATAGAGTGGAAGGGAGAGACGGAGAGAGACAGAGACATGTCAATATGAGAAAAAACACATCAATTGGTTGCTTCCTGCATGACCCTGAACAGGGCTGGGGATTGAACCTACAACCCAGGTATGTGCCCTTGACCAAGAAGAGAACCCTTGTATCGAATGCTCTAACCATTGAGCTAAATCAGCCATGTCAATATATAATTTATATTAAGTAACAAAAACCTACTTGGGAAAGTTATGGAGTAGCATCAATAGTGGGGTGCATTCTCTTCTAGAGTCGATATTTTTGTGTTTCTCATTTGAGCTCCTACTACAGTGATTAAGATGTCTAGACCAAGTCTATTTTTGTTTTCTTCTCTATAACTCAGTTTCCTCATATACAAAATGTAGATATATTAGATCATTGGTATTGTAGCATTTTTTTTCACTACAGCCTGCAATAAGAAATACATTTTGCATTGTGATAGAAAATATTTTTAAATATTTTTACACACACATATAACAAAGTCAGAGTTTTGTAAAACAAATTTAACCTTGCTATCTGCAGTGTGTTGTGATGGTTTTTTCTATTCTATTTCTTCAAAATGCTGGTGGTACTTTTAAAGTTGTTTTTAGATCAAAAGCCTTGAAGTAGATTATCTCTGAAAGTTCTTCAGCTCCAAAATTACATGAGCCCTGGCCAGTGTGGCTCAGTTGATGGGGCATGGTCCTATGCACTGAAAGGTTGCTCGTTGGATACCTGGTCAGGGCACATGTCCGGGTTTCAGGCTCCATTCCTGTGCGGTGGGGGCATGTAGGAGGCAGCTGATCAGTGTTTTGCTCTCACATTGATGTTTCTTCTCCCTCTTTCTTTAAACATCAATAAACTATTCTTTTAAAAAATTTACATGAGTATAGTCTATGAATTTATTTTAAAATGACAAGATAAATATTACAGCTTTTGGACCAATGTCTGTCATGGGAGTAGTCACAAAGAACAGCTTCTCCTGTGTAGATAATTGTAGCCAGTTCAACAAGCAGTTCAATAAAAATCTAGTCCAAAGTTTCTAATCTGTCCCTCCGATTATAATCACTGCTAATATAAGCCAATTTTGCTATTTTTTTCCTCCTTTAAAAGGACCCTCTGTGGCATCCCCACACATTTTTTATTTTTTTCGCGTTCATAGCTATATACTAACTACTGTCTATAGTGTATTTTCTTCTGGCCATGACCAACTGAATGGTTAGTGGAAAAGACTGATTATGCCCAGCCATTGTGGCTCAGTGGATTGAACGTTATCCCATAGACTGAGAGGTCCCGTTCGAGTCCTGGTCAGGGCACAAACCTGGGTTGTGGGCTCGATCCCCAGTGGGGGGCATTGCAGGAGGCAGCTGGTTGATGTTTCTCTCTCATCGATGTTTCTCTCTCTCCTTTCCTCTCTCTCTAAAAAAATCAATACAATCATATTTTAAAAATTTTGCTGGACTTCATTTTGGTTGAAAAAGGCTAGACACTGCTCTTTTTAAAAGTTTTTTTGGAGAAACATTGTTATCTATGCAAATAAGGTTGTAGGTTGTAACTGTAATGTTTTTCCTATCTGAAATGAATCCACGTGAGAGAAACTCATTGATTGGTTGCCTCCGAGGTATGTGCCTTTGACCAGAATCGAACCCATGACTCTTTGGTCCACAGGTTGAGGCTCCAACCTGTGAGCCAAACTGGCCAGGGAGATCTTGAAGAAGGGTCAAAGCTCCTGAATGCTAGAGCCTCAGTTCCCTCTTAACTAGGCATATCAGCATCTCTAATGCTTGGCAAGAACTTGGCTGAAGAGAATGTAACTTTCCTTGGCACACTCAGTTTAGTTTTTAGGATAAAAGATGAATGGAATTTAACATCTATCAAGTTGATAAACACAATATTAAAACAGAAGTTGGCAATGTGCTTCAGCCTTCCTTGACATGCTAGCCTTGCTAGCTTTTCCCTTGCGTTATCCTACAGTGCTACTCATATGAAGAACCAAATGAAATGGTAAATCACTTTCATGAAATGAGAGCTTTGCTATTGGTTGTGTTGGGGAGATGTTTTTGCTCTTAACAAAGTACATTTGAAGATGCAAAAGTAATTTTTCTTTTCAGAGTAGATCTTTTTGGTTTGTATGATTTGTGCTGAAATAATTGAAGTGTGAACCACAAGGAAAATTGTCCTGTTTTGGCAGCGTTGGCCCTTCCTTACTTCCTAAGCATCCTCTGTTCATTTTTTTTATGCATTACTTATCAGCTTCCCACATTTTTAGATTTATTATTTAGACTTGGTGTGTCTTGCCTTAAAACCTGTTTGGTTCTATTTAGTTGATATTTTCTTGGCATGCATTCTTTGGCCTGAAAGGTAAAATGACCCCCTCCACCAAAAAAAAAAGCATTAGCTGTGATCTTCTTATACAGAAATTCTAATGCATTTCATGTAGAATTTTATACCTAATTTAATTTGATATATATTTTCTAGTAATATTTTTTCCTGTTGGCTTTCACTTAAATATAGATACAGATATATATGTTATTTATAAATTTTTAGAAATCCTCACATAAAAATGAGATTATGGTATATATTTTTATTTAATTATCACCACTTCTTTCCAAAAATTGGCAGTTAAGTTAAAAAAAAAAAAATACAGAATACAATACACTGTTTCCTTTTTAAATGAAGAAATCAGGACAAAGGGAAAATTCATATAGATTAGGAAGATGAAGATGAGAAATTTCAACACCAGTACATGCAATGAACAGTTATGTGATTTTTTTACCCCAATTTTATTTTTTATTTATTTATTTTTACAACAAATTTCTTTAATTTAAAATTTTTATTGTTGACACTATTGCAGAAGTACCCCCACCCCTGCTTTTGCTCACTCCACACTACTGTTTGTGTCCATGGGCTATGCATATATGTTAACTAATTCCTCCACCTTCTTTGTGTAATTATTATTATTATTATTATTATTTAATCCTCATCCGAGGACATTTTTCCATATTTTGTTCAGATAGAGTGGGAGGGAGAGAGAGAAAGAAACATCATTGTGAAAGGGACACATCGAGTGGCTGCCACCTGCACAATCCACCCAGGGCCAGGGACAAACTGCAACTGAGGTACATGTCCTTAGTGGGAACCAAACCCGGGTCTCTCTGGACCGCAGGCCAATGCTCTAACAGCTGAGCCAAACCGGCCAGGGCTCTTCGTGTAATTCTTAAAGACAAAAGTACAAATTGAGATTTGTACTTTCTAGGAATGAAAGCAAAAATGGAAATGCAAATGTTTAAAGGTCATTATCCTATCAGCTCTAAAGTGGATAGTGAGAAGAATAGTGAACAATACTTTCAATAACAGACTTCAAAATATGTGTTCACATGGCTGTTTCTTATACCACCCCTCATTAGAAGCCAAGAGCATTATCTATGAAAGGTGAGTACCAGGGGCGACAATTGAAATATATCTCATTTTTCTTTTTCTCATTGGTCAGAATTAATGGTAAGCATATCTTTCAGACCAATGCAAGATCTAAAGCCAGTTAATTGCCTAAATTAGAAGTTATAAAGGGTTTGATTTAGAAGTCCTGCCCTGGCCAGTTTGGCTCAGCGGTTAGAGTGGCAGCCTGCGGTCCAGAGAGACCCGGGTTCGATTCCCGCTAAGGGCATGTACCTCGGTTGCAGTTTGTCCCCGGCCCTGGTTGGGTCGTGCGGGTGGCAACCACTCGATGTGTCCCTTTCACGTCGATGTTTCTCTCTCTCTCCCTCTCTCACTCCCATTCTATCTGAAAAAAAATGGGAAAATGCCCTCAGGTGAGGATTAAAAAATAATAATAATAGAAGTCCTCTTGTTGTTTGGTTACTTAGAATAAGGGTAAGGAACAATTAGAGTTGTGTCTACATAGAACAGCATCACTTAATTTGCTTGCTACTAATACATATTAAGAACAGTTTGCCTCTATCACATACTATTAAATATAATTTTTAAATGGATAACTCTTCTTGTCCTATTCAAAACACATTTACGCATGTTGCAAGTGAAATAAAAAGTGTATTATGAAATGAAAAATACATTTTTTTTTTTTTTTTAAATCCTCACCCGAGGACATTTTTCCATTTTTTGCACAGATAGAGTGGGAGGGAGAGAGAGAGGGAAACATCGATGTGAAAGGGACACATCGAGTGGCTGCCACCCACACGACCAACCAGGGCCGGGGGCAAACTGCAACCGAGGTACACGCCCTTAGCGGGAACCGAACCCGGGTCTCTCTGGACCGCAGGTGGATGCTCTAACCGCTGAGCCAAACCGGCCAGCGCAAAAAATACAGTTTTAATTGAGTGTTAGGTATACCTATTTCATCTGTCTTAAGTTAATTTTAGACAAAATCAGGTTGCATTATTTACTATAAGACCATTGGTCTCTAAGAAGAACTTTCTAATAACTTGGTTTTTTTTCTATGTGATAGGGAGCTGTAAATAAGTTAATACATTGACTTAGTGGTCTTTGTCCTTTTGAGAATCAGGAGTGAGCCTGAGTTGCAGTCATTAAAAGAGAAATAAAATAACCATAGTATTGCCTTGTTCATTTAAAACACAGAATTTCGAATTAGGGTTAAACTATTTTGTAGTTTATAAAGAACAGCGTAATTGCCTAGAAATCATATTTTTTTTAAGATAAGACTTTATTTTCAATAAACCAGTTTCAGCCTAGTATAGTTTTATTGTAATTCATATACTTGGATTTTCTTTCTTTTTTTTTTTTTAATCCTCACCCGAGGACATTTCTGCATTTATCTTCAGATAGAGCCGGAAAGAGAGAGGGAGGAAGAGAGAGAGAAACATCGATGTGAGAGAGACACATCGAATGGTTGCCACCCACACGACCCCAACCGGGGTTGGGGACAAACTGCAACCTAGGTATGTGCCCTTAGTGGGAACTGAACCTGGGACTCTCCAGTCTGTGGGCCGAGGCTCTAACTGCTGAGCCAAACCAGCCAGGGCTCTCCTACTTCTTTATCAGCTAAGTTTATGTAATATTATAAAAATGCTGTGAGATTGTTGTCATTTCAACAAAAGTCATACATGAGGGTTGCAGTCAATTTCTTCCAAACTCTAGTTAATGTTGATATTTTGACCTTTTTTCTTGAATTATGAGTGCTCTTAATGGCATCTAGAATGGTGACTCCTTTTCATAAGGCTTTTAAATTTATTTAGCCCAGACCCAACAGAAGAATCACTGTCTATGGCAGCTGTAGCCTTACAAAATCTATTTATTAAATAATAAGACTTGAAGGTTGAAATTACTCCTTGACTCATGGGCTGCAGAATGGATATTGTGTTAGCAGGCATGAAAAGAACATTAATTTTGTTGTACATCTCCATCAGAGCTTTTGGGTGACCAGGTACATTGTCAGTGAGCAATAGTATTTTGAAAGAAGTCTTTTTGTCTTGAGTACTAGGTCTCAGCAGTGGGCTTAAAATATTCAGTAAACCGCGCAGCCGATGTGGCTCAGTGGTTGAGTGTCAACCCATGCTCCAAGAGGTTGCTGGTTCGATTCCTGGTCAGGGCACTTCCCTGGGTTGTGGGCCAGATTCCCAGTGGGGGGCATGCAGGAGGTCACCAATCGATGTTTTCTCTCATCACTGTTTCTTTCTCTCTCTCTTCCTCTCACTTCTTCTCTAAATCAATAAAAGAAAAAATATTTTTTAAAAAATTCAGTAAGCCATCTGGCCAGTGTGGCTCAGTGGTTGAGCATCAACCCATGCACCAGGAGGTCACCGGTTTGATTCCTGGTCAGGGCACACGCCCAGGTTGTGGGCCCAGTCCCAGTGGGGGGCTTGCAGGTGGCAGCCAATCGACGTTCTCTCTCGATGTTCCTATATCTCTCTCCCTCTTTCTTCCTCTCTCTCTAAAATCAATAAAGGGAAAAAATTGTTTTTAATTCAGTAAACCATGTTGTAAACAGATGTGCTGTCATCCAGGCTGTGCTGTGCCATTTATAGAGCACAGGCAGAGGAGATTTAGCGTAATTCTTAAGAGCCCTAGGATTTTCACATGGTGAATGAGTATTAACTTCAACTTAAAGTCAGTGGGGGTATTCGTTTCTAACAAGGGAGTCAGCCAGTCCTCTGTAGCTTTGAGACCAGGATTGACTTCTCCTCTCTGGGCTAGGAAACTCCTAGATGAAAGTCCAATAGAAGAATAGTTCGTCTATACTGGAAATCTGTTGTTTAGTGTAGCCACTTTCATGAATTATTTTAGCTAGATCTTCTGGATAACTTGCTGCAGATTCTGCATCAGCACTTGCTGGTTCGCCTTGCACTGTAACGTTCCTGAAACCAACCTCTGCTAGCTTCACACTTTTCTTCTGCGGCTTTCTCACCTTTCTCAGCCTTCATAGAATTGAAGAGTTAGGGCCCTGCTCTCTGGTTTAGGCCCTGGCCTATTATGGGGGTGTTGTGTTTGGTTTGATCTTCTTTCTATCCAGACCACTAAAACTTTCTCCATAGTAAGGCTGTTTCACTTTCTTATTGTTCACTGGAGTAGCACTTTTAGTTTCCTTCAAGAACTTTTCCTTTGCAATGACATCTTGACTAACTGGTGTAAGAAGCCTAGCTTTCAGCCTATCTCAGCTTTTGACATACCTTCCTCACTAACCTTACTTATTAATAACGTTAGATTTAAAGTGAGAGACATGTGACTTTTTCATCTGAACACTTATAGGCCATTGTAAGGTTATTTGGTCTAAGTTTAATATTGTTGTGCTTTGGAGAGTAGGGAGAGAAATGAGGGAATGGTCGGTCAGTGGAGCAGTCCAAACACACATACTTATCGATTAAATTCACCATCTTATATGGGCGTGCCAAAACAGTTAACAATAGTAATATCAAAGATCACTGATCACCATAACAACAATGAAAGGTTTGAAATATTGCAAGAGTTAACCAAAATGTGACAGAGACACAAAGTGAGCAAATGCTTTTGGAAAAATGGCATCAATAGACTTGCTTGATGCAGGGTTGCCACAAACCTTCAAGTTGTGAAAAATACAACATGTGCAAAACACAATAAAGTGAAGTGCAATAGAAGGAGGTATCCTGTATGCAAAATTTTCTCTGCACACAAATTATGAATCCTAGTTAATATTTTTATTCCCACATATTTTCTGCCCCTTCCAGTGGGAGGATTATACTTTCTTGTCTTCATCTTTAGGCTCAGTCATGTGACATCTTTGAACAAATGAAATGTGAACAAAAGGTCTATATGTCACTTATGAACAGAAACCTCTAATAGACATGGTGTAGTTTCATATCTCTCTTTTTCCTCTTTCATTCTGTATTACTGAAATGAAGACATGTGAGCAAAAACAAAAAAAACAGTTGTTTTTGTTAAAGCCTCTAGATGTTAGGGTCATTTGTTATTGCAGCATAAATTAGCTTAAGTTGACTTATATAAGAACTTTAGGTTAAGAATCTCTATTCAAGACATAGATGGGTTTTTTGATGTTCATTTGTTATTTATCACTATACTTTCCAATTTGCTCTTTATATCTATTTCACATTAATCTGATAAATCAGTTCGTTACCAATATGTGGAATTAAAAATGCAGTGTACAAAGTTTTAATGTTATAAATATTTTAATTTAAATCTGGAGTCTTAAACTATTGGCTTGCCAGGCACGAATATGTGGTATTTGGACGTTTTAATTTTAATTTTTAAGTTTGAAGTCACATGCCTCTAGGTGAGACTCACACTTGCAATTAAGCACAGTAATCACAACTCCCTGTGTTTTAGGCCAGCTGACTTTGTGCAGTACATTTATATCTACCTGGTCCCTGAAAACCTTTGAGTTTGTAACCCCAGGATTGCCTTATTAGTGTACATTGTTAATGAAACCACATCAGTTGTAATTCCCATCTGGTCATTTATTGACCCCAGAGAAATTATTTTTCATTGTTATAGTCTCAAGCCAGCAGATTTTTAAATTGTGTGCAAGAAGGCAGAGGGGGAATAAAAATCATTCTTAGTATGTACCAGGCAGCCCTGGCTAGTTTAGCTTAGTGGTTAGAGCGTCGGCCTGTGGTCCAGAGAGACCCGGGTTTGGTTCCCGCTAAGGGCGCATACCTCGGTTGCAGTTTGTCCCCGGCCCTGGTTAGGTTGTGCGGGTGGCAACCACTCGATGTGTCCCTTTCAGGTCGATGTTTCTCCCTCTCTCTCTTCCTCCCACTCTATCTGAACAACAACAACAAAAAATGTACCAGGCAGTCACTAAGACTTGAACATTTATTATATAACATAATTCATACAATAACCTTATGAAGTAGATATGATTATTATTCCCATTTTTGAGAAGGAGAAATTGAAGGAAGTTAAGTAACTTACCCAAGGTCACATAGTGCTTAAGAGGTTGAGCCAGGATTTGAACTCAGTCTGATTTTGTACTCCTAAATACCTTAGTATGCAGAGGGTTTGCAGATAACTGTGAGTGAGCTTTTCTCAGAATGAAGGAATTGCTTCAATCTTGGGTTAATTGCCTTTATGTGAAGAATAAGTTTTCTCTTATATTATGCTATAGCATACACACACACATACACACACACACAGTGTATATATAACTATACATAGTGTTCTTCAGAAAGAACTCTTTTCTTTCTATTAGATAGATGTCTTTTGGGAATTGTGAATCATATAAACATCATATAATCTTTTGCTACCTTGGATTAACTGGATAAAAATTAGTCATTTAAACCCAGGTCTTTGGACTTGTGAAAATCATGGTCTCCTCTGATATGCTTTAATAGGCATAATAAGGAAATGTTAGTAAACTCATTACTTCATCTTTTATTTTATTTTAGATTTTAGAGAGAGAGATTTGTTTCACTTATTTATGCATTCGTTGGTTGATTCTTGTATGTGCCCTAATCGGGGATCGAACTCACAACCTTGGCGTTATTGGTATGGCTCTCTAACCAACTGAGCTACTCGATCACGGAACCTATTACTTCATCCTTTAAAAAATTTCTCCTAGCCCTGGCCAGTTTGGCTCAGCGGTTAGAGCGTCGGCCTGCGGTCTGGAGAGACCGGGTTCGGTTCCCGCTAAGGGCACGTACTTCGGTTGCAGTTTGTCCCCGGCCCTGGTTGGTCGTGTGGGTGGCAGCCACTCGATGTGTCCCTTCACATCGATGTTTCTCTCTCTCTCTCTCCCTCCCACTCTATCTGTACAAAAAATGGAAAAATATCCTCGGGTGAGGATAAAAAAAAAAAAAAATTTTCTCCTAGCAGTTTAAGCCAGTGTGTGGTCTGTTACTCTTTGAGAAAGAAATGGACAGTCTTAAAATATAACATACTGCATTATTTGAAAAATATTTATTTGTGCTGAACATTCTGCAAGTTTGTTTTTTTTTTATCCTCACCCAAGGACATTTTTGCATTTATTTTCAGATGGAGCAGGAGGGAGAAAGGGGGGAAGAGAGAGACAGAGAAACATCAATGCGAGAGAGACACATGGAGTGGTTGCCACCCACACAATACCAACTGGGGCCAGGTACAAACTGCAACCGAGGTATGCGCTATGCGCCCTTAGCGGGAACCAACCCCAGGACTCTCTGGTCCGCGGGCGAAGCTCTAACCCCTGAGCCAAACCAACCAGGGCAATTCTGCAGGTTTTATCTTAAGGTAAAGTGTGTCTCAACCACCACTTGGAGTTGAGTTTCCTTGGGGGAGGGGGTTTGAAATGGTCAGCTTGGCAATAGTACTTAAATGCAGGAGGACTGAGGATTGGTGGTATGGGACCCTGATATGAGATGATGAGGCTGAGAACTGAGTGGAAATGAAGTATGGAGTGGGAATAGCTTCTTAAAGGCAAGAGTCACCCTCATCGATGGAGGGAAGCAAAGGCAAAAGAGGACAAAGTTGCAGGGGTAGCAATATCAGAAGTACAAAAACACTGCTCTCCTCCCACTTCCCAAAATGGGAGGTGCCAGTGGGAGGTGTTATTGTTTTGTCTCTTTTCCTATTACTGCACTGTAAAATGAAGGGCTGATAATGTGAAAACTGGATACAGTTATAAAAACAACCAGGGATTTACAAAAAGGTGATAATCTGAGTTTTTTCCTAACTTATTCCCAAATGTTTTTTAAATTCTCTATTCTGTTGTCATTGAAGTATTTTTAGGGCATTTGAAACCTTAGGTTGGAACTTATAAAAATTTTCCAGGTTCCAGCCTCTAGCAGGTACGTCCCTGCCACACCAAAGCCATTGGAATGATCCATTCATTCATGAATGACAGGAAAGACTAATAACTTGGGGGACATCTTTCAATGCTACTAAAGATCAGCTGTAAACAGATAGGTTAGAGGTTTTGTTGTTTTGTTTTTATGTTCTAATTTGCATATTTTATTTGTCTGTGTTGCCCTGTTGGTAATTTTGTTGGTTGAGCTATATGTGTAAGATGTGTGTGTATAACACACCTTTTCAAATGTTCATTTTGTTGAAACTGACGTCAGTGTCACAGTATTCAGAAAACTCCCTGTGTTTTCAGTTTAAAAAACAAAACAAAACTGGACACATTTTGTGGTTAGACTGAAAAGAGGTAAATGTGTGTCTTTGCAATTATTATACTACAAGTGGATTTTTAGATATTTTATGTTAACATGTTAATTTTTGCCCTGTAAATGAATATGGAACACTATTACTGGGAAAACTATATAGTCTGCACAATAAATGCTGTGTAAGAAACAAGCCTTCCTCCAAATAACTTTTTTGCTAGTCACACTTCTGAGCAGTAGATATTATAGGTGCAAAGAATCTAGGGATTGTATAATTTCAGTTATAAACCTGATTATAAAATATGCTTAATTAATGATAAAAGTTTTGTTTGTAAGCTTTATCAGCTTTATATATTCATTCTGTTCTTGACATTTTGCAAGAAGCATTTGAAGACATGCTTTTAGGAGCTGATCTAATGTTATTTCCATTCTCAAAAGTTTGCAGCTTTGTGGTTTGAATCTAAGCAAACAGGACCTGAGAGGCCATAGACTTTTGAGTAGTTACCTGTGGTAAGTAGTAAGGAAGAAAACTTTGTGCAGGAATAGTTTGTAAAATTCAAACATCTGCTTATTGACAGGGGTGCTTAATATTTCTACTGAATGTAGAAGTATTTTTGCTTCCTATAAATAAACTTTATAGCAATTTAAAGTCCATTGACGTCTCAGAGAACTAATATTTTTAAACTTAATGTATTCACCAAGTATCAAATAAGTTAAAGTCAACAAATCTATATTGTATGTTATATGACAGGGACTTTGCCAGGGCCTGGGGTATACAGTGAATATGGCATTCATTCATTCCTTCAACAAATATTTATTAAGTGCCTTCTATGGATAATCTTAAGGGCCTCTCTGAGGAAACAGATTCAAAGATGAGTAGGAATTACCAAGGTGAATAGCAGGATAAAGAAAAATAGACTCCCGCATGCCACAATCAAAATACTCAAGGTTGAGAAATAACATGGACTATTTGAAAAACCAGAAGAACCCCAGAATGACTGAAGCAGAGGGAGGGAGAGGAGAGGAGGAGCAGTGGCTTGACATGAGACAGAAGAGATAGCCAGAAGCCAGTTCTTGGTGAGACTTTTAATTTCTGAGCCATGTTTAGGATTTTGGATCTGATTGTAAAGGCAGTGGGAGGCCATTCAAGGGTTGAGGGAGGGAAATTAGTTTATCAGAATTTGTTTTTTACATCACTCTGCTTTGTGGAAAATGGAGTAGCCTAGGAGATGATAGTATGCAAAGAAATAATTAGGATGCCATTGAAGGAATCTTCAATATGATGTTGACTTACACTAGAGTGTAATGGAGAAATGAATGGGTTCAAGAATTATTTAGGAGTTATAAATGACTAGACTTAGTGACTTTTAAGGTATAGAATTAAAGGAGGGAGAATGTGGAGTTTGAGAGGATTCCCAGACTTCTGACTTCAGATTATAGGAGAATGTTGGTGCCATCCCCGGAGAGATTTATGGGCATAGATAGGGAACATAGGACAGGAGTCATTTATCACTAATAGGATATGTATGTATGTGTGTGTATGTGGTATATGTAATATGTGTGTGTGTATGTAGGCATTATATGTAATATGTATATTTTAAACTTGTCTAACAGTTTCAATCAGTATCAAAACAGTATCAATCTGTGTTCTGAGATCAGTGAAGACAGTTTGATTTTTATTTATGTAGTTTTTAAAAAGAGAGCTATCTAGCTCCTTGAGATCTTTTTTTTTTAAAAAATATGTTTTTATTGATTTTTTTTTTTTTTAGAGCGAGAAAGAGAGAGAGAAACATCGATGTGAGAGAGATACATCACTTGGCTGCCTCCTGCACGCCCCCTACTGGGGATCAAGCCCGCAACCTGGGCATTGTGCCCTGACCAGGAATCTAACCCGGATAGCTTAACTCACTGAGCCCCACTTGTGGAGCGACAGTCTGATTTTTTTTTTATCCTCACCCGAGGACATTTTCCACTTTTGTTCAAAAGAGTGGGAGGGAGAGAGAGAGAAACATCGACGTGAAAGGGACATATTGAGTGGCTGCCTCCCGCACGACCCCAAACAGGACCAGGGACAAATTGCAACCAAGGTATGTGCCGTTGACCAGAATCGAACCCGCGACTCACCAGTCCACGGGCCGACATTCTAACTGCTGAGCCAAACTGGCCAGGGCAACAGTCTGATTTTTAAAGAGGAGGAATCATCATGAGAATATAGATGAGAATCTGGTAGGTCAAAGGTTTTTGTTTTTGTTTTTGTTTTTTAAAGAAGCTAAGAGATAACTTATGTAAGGACGTTCAAATGAACCCAGTCACATTGAGTAGATAACAGTTTTCCCTATAAACTAGGATACAAGGTGAGTGCATTTTAGTTTTAATAGTACCAGTCCTTTGGTTCTTGCTAATTCTTGTTTAAACCAGTTTGTTTTTGCTGAGGCTATTAACCCAGGTAAACACCCAAATGCTAGAATTTTATTAAATTTTTTTTTTTTTTTTTTTAATCCTCACCTGAGGACATTTTTCGATATTTTGTTCAGATAGAGTGGGAGGGAGAGAGAGGAAGAGAGAGAGAGAGAGAGACATTGACGTGAAAGGGACACATCGAGTGGCCGCCACCCGCACGACCTGACCAGGGCCGGGGACAAACTGCAGCCGAAGTACATGCCCTTAGCGGGAACCGAACCCGGGTCTAAGTAGACCGCAGGCCAACCCTCTAACCGCTGAGCCAAACCGGCCAGGGCGAATTTTATTAAAATTTTAATTAGAAGGCTAAAACTCTGGTTTATGAATTGGCTACCGCTAATGGCTTTGTAGTTTTAAAAAATAAGATATCCAAGGTTTGTGATTGGGGTGGCAGTGGAATGTGCAGCTTTAAAAATCTAGAAATGTACTTATGAATGTAGGCTGTAACCTATTATGGATATAAATTAGGAGAAGAGATAAAGAAGAGGAGAATGAACCCTACTTTGTTAAGAGTAGCCTTTATACAATGCCTTGCATGACCCAAACTCTGCAGATATCAGAATTGAATTTTTATTTGTGACATTTCCATTTTACTTTAATTGGGTATTTGAAACATGAAACATTTTATGGTGTCAGACACCAAATTAGTGCTTCCAGTGAGAAAGTGAATTGTAATCTGTGAGATAGAGTCAGGTGGGGTTTGGAGACTGGGAATGTGGGAAGTGAAAAAGTAACCCCTGCAAACATGCAGCTATTGCGTTTTGGCAAGTTGGGCAGTGGTTGCTTCAGTGATGCATGCTACAGTGGGAAGAGTGTGGACATTACAGTCACATAAACCTAGGTCTCAAACCCTAGCTCCAGCACTTGCTAGGAGGAAACAGGCATATTTCCCCAAGCTTGCCATTCTCCACTGTCCTCTGCTAAAATGTGGGGGTGACATTTACTGCCCAGTTTATTTTGAGGATTAAATGAGACAGTGAATGTAAGGCCTCTGGCAGAGTGCTTTGCTCATCGTAGGCACTTAACTCTTAGTTCCTTTTTTAAAAAATATTTTTTCTTTATTGATTTTAAAGAGAGAAAGATAGAAACATCGATGAGAGAAAACATCAATTGGCCGCCTCCTGCATGCCCCCCACTGTGGATTGGGCCCACAACCTGGGCATCTGCCCTGACCAGGAATCAAATGGGCAACCTCTTGGTACATGGGTCGACCCTCAACCAGTGAGCCACACCCACCAAACTTTTAGTCCCCTTTTCACCCCCAATTCTATTTTCTTTATACCCAGCTTTAGTGTCTATAATAATTATATAGAAGTTGTATTAGTGACCAAATAGACTTAATAAGTGAGTTAGAACAAATGCAGTTGAATTTCTTGTCTCTACTTATTGATTGTGAAAATAGAAATTCACAGGTACTGAGCTCTTCATCTTTAGAAATGCTAACCGAGATGATGCTAGGGGTATCCTTTAATGCATACAAAATAGTTTGTGAAAGGTTTAAAATAACAATTAAGCCCAGCTACTGTTGCTCAGTGGATTTAGCTTGTCCTATGGACTGAGAAGTCCCAGTTCCTGGCTCAATTCCTGGTCAGGGCACATGCCCAGGTGTCCAGCTCAATCCCCAGTGGAAGGTGTGCAGGAGACAGCTGATCAATATTTCTCTCCCTTCCTCTCTAAAAAAAATCAATGAAAACATAATTTTAAAAATATAAATAAGTAAAATAACAATTGGTAAATAATTTTAAATGTAATCCAGTTATAGCTCTTCTGTAGGTAGATAAACATTCTGCCACTTAAATTCTGGTAACATTTATTGAGGACTGTTTTTGGCTTGGGCCTATCTAATGTTGGAAACTGATGAATAGATGATTCTTATGCACCATAGTAACTCTTGTGTCCAGAGAAATTGACAGTATGTATCAAATGCTTTAAAAATGTGTATCCTTCTTTACCAGTTGATCTACTTCCAGCAATATAACCCAAGGGAGTTTTATGAAGTCTTGCTTATAATAGTGAAAAAATCATACAGTAAAAACAATAGTGAATTGGTTTAATTGTTATATTATAAATGGACATACTGTATACCTATCAGTGATCACACAGATCTGTAGGTGACAAAGAAAAAATATTTATATTGGTATTGCTAAGAGCAAAAACTTAGCATACTGAAGAGGATTTTTCTAGAAGACCATTTATTGGTAAAGAAAGGAAGACCATTTATTGCCAGATCACTTTTGTGTATTCTCTGCCTTAAAGAAATCATTGAAAAAGACATAGTTATTGTTATAATCTGGAAGTGGGATGGGAATTTAAGTGAGCTAATAAGCATCTTGCCAAATCTTTGTAGTCTGTTTGAGAGGACAGTTGGGGCATATACCTATGAATGGTGAGTTTTGAGTAATGACTAGATAAGGTATAGTCCCAGCGAGACTGGCCAGGTGAATGGACTTGTCAGCAGAGCAGGGTGAGATGCTTTTTCAGTGCTCCCAGTTTTTTGAGGTACACTTTGTAGCAAGAAGATTGACCTATGAGAAAAATAATTCTAAAAATGGAGAAAAATATATCTGGTGAGTACGTGGGCAAGTCAACCAGCCCAGGGGTTTCACTGGCCATTTTGGTTCAGTTGGAACCAGTAGGTCAGTTTATCTATCTCGTGGATACTTTGGGTTCCAAGAATAACCTTTGTTGAGAAATTATTATTCTTCCCCTTAGTTGATAACAAGGTAAACTGCCGAGATTATGGCTTCTTTTGAACTGCAATTCCATTCAAGTTCAAAGGATTTTTTTTTTTTTTTTGTGGTACGCACCCGTAGCGGGAACAGAACCCAGAACTCTCTAGTCCGCAGGCCGACGCTCAACCACTGAGCCAAACTGGCCAGGGCCAAAGGATTTTCTTTTTTAATATTCTTTTTAAATTTATCTTCAGATAGAGAGTGGGAGGAGGAAGAGAGACAGAGAAACATCAATGCAAGGGAGACACATCGGTTGGCTGCCTCCCGCTCGACCCCAACTGAGGCCAAGGATCAAATTGCAACCCAGGTACTGCCCTTGATCAGAACCGAACTCTGTCTGCGGGCCCACGTTCTAACTGCTGAGCCTAAACTGGCCAGGGCAAGTTCAAAGGTTTTTACTCAGGTTTTACAAAAAGCAGTTTTATTTGGAAAAGCGTAATTCACATAAACCCCTTTCTGCCTCAAGCTATATTCAAGACCAAGTTTACAGCTTTGGATATACCATTAACTATTACCAATTCACAATAATAGATAATTATTCCTAATTTTTTTTCTCAGAGATGGGTAAGCTTGGAGATTTCTAGTTTTCCCACTTATGCCAAAAGTGCAAATCAAGTGAACAAACTTTCACTATGTCTAGGTCAAATGAAGGCGACATTTTCTGGACCTTTCCCACACTGTTTTCCTTAGTAGAGTGATGAGAGACGGTCTGTTTGCCTGTCACGTTGTTTACTATTTTTTTTTTTTTTACATGTGATATAAATCTGCTACTCTAGACTTCTGGAATTTTGTTCTGTTTTTGTCAGTAGTCAGAAGTTGAATACTGATGGATTCAGAAAAAAGGAACAAGAGAGTAAGAACTACGATGTGAAAAATCAGGGCTAAATGAAAGAGAACTCGGTGCCCTTTTTAAAAAAAATTTTTTTTCTTTTTATTGATTTTAGAGAGAGAGAGTGAGAGATAGAAACACTGATGAAAAAGAACATTGCTTGGCCACCCCCTGCATGCCCCTCACTGGGAATTTGGCCTACAACCTGGGCATGTGCCCTGACCGGGAATCGAACCAGCAACCTCTTGGTGCATGGGTTGACGAGCCACTTCTTTAAACTAGGAAAATATCTTTTATTTTTAATGACATTTGTTGAGTACTCATATGCTAGATATGTTATATACGTATATTATCTTATTTAATCTACATTCTTTTGAGAGGTAGAAACAACTCTCTTCCTTCATTTTTCAGACAAGACCCCAAAGATTAAACAATTTATTTTTACCCAGATTCAACTCTAAAGCACTTCCTATTGTACGAGCTGCTAATTTAGGCTTAAGAGTTAGGATTTACTCTGTGAATTCCTGGTGAGTTGGTATTAACTTTCTTGGAACTTGCTTTCTTTCTCTCTACAAGTTCTCTGTGTGCAGCTAGTTTGGTTTGTAATGAATACTTTCACCTTGATGATTTTTCACACCATTAAGCTGTGGAGGTGCAGAAAAGCAGGAGGGTAGGTTAAAAGAAGGTACATTGTGTCAACTACAGATATTCAAAAGAAAGCTCAAAGAAAAGTACCTGAGCATCAAGGAGCATGGCAAGCATGGACTGGAGATTATGTGGGTGGGACCTGGTGACATGTCTTGAAACAAAAACATCATCTAACCTCAAAGCGTTATTGTGCCTGAGTGTGTGTGTCTGTCCCAAGGACTAGGGATTGTGCTAGATGGTACAGTGATGATTCAGTTTCAGTTGTTTTAGGGCCTTATAACATTTCCAATTAAATGGTAGAGAGATAGTTATAGGAAGGACACAATAATTATTGACATAGCAGAGCTAATGAGATGACATGACATAAAAAAGAAGCATCATTATCGCAGCATTTCCATCCCATTTATATAGTACCCTTTTCTCCGAAGGTGCTGTACAAATAACATTGAGATAATAAGCCATTTTAAAATGTCAAAACACTGAAGAATAAGAAAGTGATTTAGAGAAATAAGTACACAGAAAAGAAGTAGTAGAGGCTTTAGATCACTGATCTGCACAGCAGGGTTGTGATTCTTCCATTGTACTCATCTTTGCTGCTGTAAATGGGTAGAGACTTGACATGGAGGCCTTTTCCTGGGCCAGTCTAGTGTTCTTCTTTCCTGCATCCTGTGATTGAAGACCATGGGTTTTGGTGTCAGAAGGACCTGAATTTAAATCCTGATCCTGCTACTTACTGTTAACGTGGAACAAATTACCTAAACTTTCTGAGCCACAGTTTCTTCATCAATAAAGTTAACCCTTGTTAAGGTTGTTTCTAGGATTAAAGTAAGTAAGTTATATACCTAAAAATTTTGGCTTAGTGCCTGGCCACATGGTGAATGTAACATAAATGCTACTTATTCCGATGCTCGTAATATCCCAAAACAGTAGTTCTGATAAGGTTATAGAGCATAATAGCAGTATCTCTGTGGTTCAAAAGAAAAAGTAATGTGGAGTTGTCAGGCTCTTCTGTTCCTTCTCTGAATTGACGTAATAAAATATCTGTACTTCATAGGCTAGCATTAGATTTTTTAAAAATGAAACATAGACAATATACATAATAATTTTAACCTACCACCAGCTTTAAGAAATAAAAACTTACATAGATTTGAAGACCCCTCTTCTTTTCCCCAATAACCACGATCCTTATATCATTTCCATGCATGTTTTTATATTGTAATTATGTACCCATAAATAATATATGGTATTTTTTACATATTTAAAAATTTTATATAAACATTAATATGCTATACTCTGTAGCTTCCTTTTCTCTCTGCATTGTTTTTTCAATTTTTAAGTTACATTTATAGCTTTATTCACTTTTTTAAAACTATCATAGAACATTTCATTATATGCTTGAATATACCATTTTAATCCATTCTCTGTCAGTGGAAGTCCTATAATTTTGAATATTTCTGTGTACCTCTCACCTTCACATATCCCTTCCTCAACCTAAAAGTTAATCACTGTCCTGAAGTGTGTTAATATTTTTAATGGTTTAAATATACACATTCCTAAACCATATATTGAGTTTTACTATTTTTAAGGTGTATGTAAGTACAATCTTACTATGTTATTTAGTGACTAGCTTTTTTATTTTTTGTCAGTGTTATGATTTTGAGATTCATGTTGATGTATTTGGCAATAGTTACTTGTTCTCACTGTGTACATTATTCCATTGTTTGAATATATTACAATATATGAACCTTTAGGTTATATCTGACTTTTTACTATTATGGACAATATATAATTAAGATGTACATGTGTATTGAGTTTCTCTCAGGGATGTACCTAGTAATGAAATGACTGTGGTATGGGTAATGTATGTGCATCTTTATCATACATGCATGGATATTGATACGTAGTAATTTTATTACCATTTAATCATAAGAATTTTCTAATTTAAACCTTGAATTTAAAGCCTATTTTTAAAATGTCCAAATATATAGAATTTTGTTATGAACTTTTAATTGCTCTCTGATCAGGTAGCTAATTATGTCTGTGTCTTACTAACTCTTTGACACCTGTTGAGACTTTTGCTTTGTTGTCTAATGTTTGTGATCATGGTTTAGCCAGATTTAGTTAGTTTTTATAAATACTCTGCATGTGTTTGAAAATAATTTATTATCTAATTATAGGGTATATGAGTCTATACAAGGTGGGGCAAAAGTAGATTTACATTTGTGAATATGAAACACAATATATTCTTGTATTATTATTAATTATTGTATTAATTATTATATTAATTATTAATTAATATTGTATTAATTATTGTATTATTTTCCATATGAACAACTATAAACCTGCTTTTGCCCCACCCTTTATATACTTATTCATCTTTTTTCTATTAATTTATTTTTGTTCCAGATGTTTCTCCTTTTTTCTGCTGTAGACACCCTCCTCCCTATCTCGCTCCCCAGCAAGCATTGTTGTCTGTGTCCATTGATTACACATATATGCATATAAGTTATTTGGTTTATCTGTTCCCTCCCCCCGCCCCTCTCCCTGAGGTTTGTAAGTATGAATCATACTCTTTTCTGTCTCTCTGGGTCTGTTTTGTTCATCAGTTTTTTTGTTGTTGTTCATTATAGTCCACAAATAAGTAAGATTATGTGTATGCTTATTAATCTTAACTAATTTTACTAGTTATTTTGTCTGAGACAAGTATATTAAAATCTTTCTGTTATGTTTGTCAATTTGTCAGTTTCCCATAAATATAATCATTTTTGCTTTTTTGAGGCTTTGTTATTAGGTGCATACAGGTTTAGAATTATTTTATCTTCCTGGTAAAATTTTTTTAATGTTATATAATGATCCTCTTTTCTGTAATAATGCTCTTCGCCTAATGCCTACATTTTCTGACAGTGCGCTCCAACCAACTGAGCCACACTGGCCAGGGTATTTCCATTTTTTTAATTACCCAAATTAGTCTTTGTTATTGCTGCTATTACATTTCATTTTTATGCTAACTTTCATTAGTTATTTTCTGATACTGAAAGAGATTGTGAACTCCTTCATTAAACTGGTTTTCTCACTGTTTTCTCTTCAGATTTTCAAAAGAAACAACCAGACGATGATTCCGCTCCAAGTACAAGTAACAGCCAATCAGATTTGTTTTCTGAAGAGACCACCAGTGACAACAACAATACCTCGATAACCACGCCAACTCTTAGTCCCAGCCAGCAGCCGCTTCCGACAGAACTGAATGTAACTTCACCAAGTAAAGAGGAGTGTAAGTGCCCAGATCCTGTGAAATGGTAGAGAAATCAATACTATCATGAGTTTCTTGGTAATGCCTCATATCAGGAAAAAGATAGCGGCTTTGTAAATTTAAGATTAAGTGTTGACAAATTAGAGAAGAATTTTCATCTATTCCGTAGAGCTTAAGTTGATCTTAAAAGATAGCTTTTTGCCCTGGCTGGTTTTGTTCAGTGGTTAGAGCGTCAGCCCATGGACTGGAGAGACCTGGGTTCTGTTCCAACTAGGGGCATGTACCTCAGTTGTAGTTTTACCCCGGCCCTGGTTGGGGTCATGTGGGTGGTAACCAGTCGATATGTCTCTCTCATATTGATGTTTCTCTCTCTCTCTTCCTCCATCTCTCCCTCCTGCTCTAGCTGAAGCTAAATGCAAAAATGTCCTCGGATGAGGATAAAAAAGAAAAAATTAAAAAGATAGCTTTTTATTATAAATGTCAAGTTACAAAAGATTTTGAACCAGTCTAGGCCAGTGATTCTCAGCCCTGGCTGCACATTAGAATCCACTGGGAATTTTTTTAACAATTTTTAATCTTCAACAACATTCCTTAAAGTCTGATTTAATTGGTCTGGATGGAGGCCCAGAAATCTGCTGTTTTTAACTCTGCAGAGGATTCTAAAGTGCAGCAAGTGTTGAAAAGCACCAGTCTAGGGAACTTTGCCCCTGATTTAGGAGCCTTGGATTGAAACCTTACTTCTGTCACTAACTGGGCCTTGAATGTTTCTAGGCAATTAGCTAAGATAATTCATAGAACATAGGTATTTGAAGGGAGGAGGAGAAATGGTTTTTTTACTCTTCTGTAAGTTCTTAGTGATAGAATACCATTATCATATATTTGATTTGGAAATCCATTGTCCACTTAATCTTTATAATGCTATAACCATCTCCTTTAGGGCACAACTAGAACTGATAGTGTGTTGAAGATTATAGGAATGTTATGTCAGTAGTTTTTGTTTTTTAAAAGCTTTAGTTAACAGATTGAAATTTGGTATTTTAAATTTAATGAATATCTAGAAGTCCTTGGAATAGTCTGTCTACTAACTTTGAAAAGATTATCAGAGAACAAATATTTATCTAAACTTATCATACCCATGGTACTAGGTAACATTGAGAATATAAAAGTAGAGAAGGCCATAGTCCCTGTCCTCAAAGAATTTATTTAGCAGGAAGAATTAAATATATTTGTTATTAAAGACAGTAACTGTAAAAGGAGAGTATTGATTTACTGGAGAAAGTGATACTGAAAACATTCTAGATAGAGTCAAATGAGAAGTAGAGAAAAGCTACATGGAGTTCTGCAATGGCAGTGACTCCTTAACAGGGCTGGAAAGGTAGATTATGGCCAAGTCACAGAGGCTTGAATGCTCAGCTTAGATACTGCATATTGAACAATACTTAACATTTTTGAGCAGAGAAAGCAATATTATAGTTCTTTTGGAGAAATAACCTGGCAGTATTGAAAACGGGAAGGATTGTACTAGAATAATATTATAGAGAGAGACTTTTTAAATACGGTAACTTTTTCATTTAAAGACTTAGAGGAAGGTGTAGAAATCATTTAAGAGGAGAAAAAAAAAGATGAAAATGGTAGTGGCAATGTTCAGTTAATAGATTTTGTTTTGTTTTAAAAATCTATTTGGGGTCATGTACTTATTTGAGGAGCTAATGAAAGCAATGGCCCGTTGAGTCAGAAAAATACACACCATTCTTTTATACCCAATTTTGAATAAAAAATATTTTTTTATCCTCACCTAAGGACATTTTTCCATTTTTTGTTGAGATAGAGTGGGAGGGAGAGAGAGAGGGAGAAACATCGACGTGAAAGGGACACATCGAGTGGTTGCCACCCGCACAACCCAACCAGGGCTGGGGACAAACTGCAACCAAGGTACCTGCCCTTAGCGGGAACCAAACCCCCGGTCTCTCTGGACCACAGGCCGACGCTCTAACCGCTGAGGCAAACCGACCAGGGCTGAATAAAATATTTTTAAAGCTCATGATGACCATTAGACTAAGAACTCCTTGTCTGTGGGAAGGGTTGAAGCTGGTCAGGATCTCATCTGATGAAACCTATCTGATTGGACCATACACACACCAGTGTCAGGCCACAACAAACCAACTTCAGCAGCCAAAATGCATGTGAGACTGAGATAACAATCGCTACCATTTATTGAGTGCTTTATATACAAGACATTGTACTGTATGTTTTGCATATTTTCTCTCTTATTCCTCATGACAATCAGTAAGGTAGTTACTATCATTATCCAATTCTATAGATAAGGAAACAGGCACAAAGAGATCAAGTAATTTGCTTGTGGTCATGAATTAGTACATACCAGAAACAGGATTCAAATTTAGGCATTGGGCTTCAGATGAAAATGTTAGCTCACATTTATGAAGTGTTTGCTACATTCTAAGCACCCTTCTAAGCTCTTTACACGTACTAACATTTTATTTTCACAATACCCTATGTGGTAGGTGTGCTTATTCTCTTCAGTAACTTATGCCCAAAGTTACAGAGCTGCTGCTTTGCAGTGTAGTTCACATTCTAACCCACTTATTTGTCTTCAGAGTCTATGCTTTCAACCACCATAGCATATTGCCTCAACATTGTGAAAAAGCTATACAGACTGTAAACTAACAAGAGACATTTGGATTTGGTGATTGTGAAATTGATTACTTAAAATATTTCAGTGGTTTGTATATTCATTTAGCAGTCTTTGCTGAGAGTCTACTATGTGTTACCCACAAGGAGGTCACCTTTTCAAATACATATGCCTCTCCATGAGATTCTTGTTCTTTCAAACAGGTACATCAAAATTTTGGGGTGAAAGGAAGGCAGCATCAGGAGCAATGGTTTATCATTTGCAAAAACTTTCAGGTGGGTTTTACTACCTCACCTAGGTTGAAAACTGCTGGAGTGAGGAGATGTGTGCCTGGATTGTAGACGGGGATACAGGGATGAGGAAAGTAAGGAAGGTTTGTTAAAGCTGTCAGTGCTGTCAGGGTGGATGCATTATAAGTCAAAGTGATTGTCAAGTAGTAGTGAAGATGCAGGAGAGACTAGACAGCCTGATCCATTGACACCTTGAGAATTTCTTCAGAAGTTAACCTACCTAGGAGAAGAAAGATGGAGGAAGAAGCAGCAGAGGATTACTTATGTTGATCTTTTTGTGTCCTCAAGGGACCAGAACTTCTTAGTATTCTTCCTCTAAAGAGGTGTGGAGAAGTAGTAGGGTATGGGAAATGGGTTTGGGATTTCCAGTCCAAGTACTACATAATTTGTAAACTGTACAGTAGTTACAGATCCACTGTTATTGTGTTGAACTGGAAGTGCTGTGTCTTTGGGGCTTGTTGAAAGGTTTTACATTTTCCCCAGTAATTAAGGGAATAAGTATTACTTACATATGCTTTCTACTTCTGATTATTAAATGAATATGTGAACAGAAAGACACTAAGAGTCCGTACATTAATGCTGTTTTGAAAAGACTGCAGCTAGAGTAAGAACTATTGACAAGAGTGTGTAAAATACAGATTTTTACCCAAAAGAATTAAAACACCTGACTGAAGGTCAAATAGTAGATATCCAAGTGATATTTCTTTGTCTGAACACACATACATCTCTTCTTCTACCATCTGTATGTCTGCAGAAGAGTTCATGGAATGTTAGCCATTAGAAACATTTTCAAAAAGTGTGGCCATTATACACTTTCAAAGTGTATAAACAAAATTCAAATAGGGACCAAAAGAATTGTCACAATATTTAAATGCTGTAATAATGGTAACAGCTGACTAAAGTACTCATCAAGGACTGTTTCAAATACTTTATCTGTATTAATCTCCTTTATCTTTATAATTATACTGTAAGGTGAGTACTGTTACCATATCTGTTTCACAGATGTGGAAATGGAGGCACAGGATGATTCACTGTCTTGCCCAAGATCATAGAACTGCTCTACTCTGTGGCACCACACCATAACTATCAGTCTGTCTCTGTAGTGATTTATACTATAAAGGACGTTACATGAAAATGAAAATTACAGAGGGAAGGGGTGTTGCACAGACACTTAAAAAGAACAAAATAACAGTTCTTTCTGTTTTTGCTTCTACCTATTTACTGTTGTCCTAATTTCATAGAGGAGATAAAGTGTGAATTTTTTAAGTCCCTATGTTTCTTGAGTCAACTATGGGCGATAATGTCAGGCTGTAGATAGAATACTGGAACAAATTGTCGTTTTGTTATTATTTTTTAATGATGGGCAGAGGACAAATTGAAAAAAAATGTTCCTTTCTGTATCTCTTCTATAAATGAATTTTCCTGTTGGCATGCTCTTAAAGGCCTAGGCATTGCTACTTATGACCTGTTTGTGGGCCGTACGATATGCTTGCCTGCCTGGATTTCTCCCCTCACCCCCAATTCCATTACATTTTGGATGGAAATTGAGGTGTTGGAGTGAGTTAACAAATCTGTTTCTTTTTAAGCAGGAGAGAAAGAAAACTGATACCTGTTTTACTAGGGAAGAGGAATGGCAAAAAATTATTTTTAAATATTCTGACTTCCTGATCCAGCAGTTAGAGAAGGCCCACCTCATATAGATCACTCTCCTAAGCTCTGTAGAGACACACACTAAGAAATAAACAGCAACCAACATACATAAAACTATCCTTTACAATAGGAGTTGGCAAACTACATACATGTAGCCCAAGGGCCAAATCCAGTTCAGCATCTGTTTTTGTATGCCCTACGAGCTAAGAATGATTTTAAATGATTGAAAAAAATCAAAAGTATACTGTGACATGAAAATTACATGAAATTCAAATTTCAGTGTTCCTAAATTTTTATTGGAACATAGCCATGTTCATTCATTTATGTATTTTCTGTGGCTGCTTCTGCTCGACAGCAGAATTGGGTAGTTGCTACAGAGACCCAGTGGTCCTTTATAGAAGTTTGCAAAACTGTTTTAGAAAGCATTTTGACAAACATTGTTTTACTGGGTTCATCCTGACGGTATATAACATTAGCAAGGCAGATAATCTCCTTTCTGTTCCACAGATGAGGAAAAGGTTTGCATAGTGACCTGCCTTGAGTCACGTGATAGCGCTAGACTTCAGCTCTGGGCCTTTCCCCTTCCATAATGCTTGAGTTTTTCCCTATTCTTTTATATTGCATCTACCTAGAAGATGCTCTTGTAGCAAAAGAAAATATACAGAAAAAGTGAGAACCATACTATGCAAATGTTAGTGAAGATTTTTAATGATTGAAGCTTGGTTTTTGAGTGCTGGCTGGATTTTTCTTTAATGTGGCAGTGATTCCCTAAATAGAAATTAGAGAAAATTTTTTATCTGTGGGTAAATTCATTTGGTTGAATAAAGAAATTTCTATTATTTCCTTGGAACCTGATTCCTGGGGATACTCTCTAGCTCACCCAGGCATTTGAAAAGTAAAATAGCCCTGGCTGGTTTGGCTCAGCGGTTAGAGCATTGGCCTGTAGACCAATGAGTCGCAGGTTCAATTCCAGTCAAGGGCCCAGACCTCTGTTGCAATTCATCCCTGGCCCTGATTGGGGTCTTGTAGGAGGCAATCACTGGGTGTGTCCCTCTCACATTGATGTTTCTCTTTCTCTCTCCCTCTCCTTCCCTCCCACTCTATCTGAACAAAAATGGAAAAATATCCTTGGGTGAGGATTAAAAGAAGGAAAAAAAAAGTAAAATAAAATGTGCTGGGATAGTGTGGCTCAGTAGATTGAGTGTTGTCCCATGGACTAAGAGGTCCCAGTTCAATTCCTGGTTAGGGCACATGTGGGGGTTGTGGGTTCAATTCCCAGTAGGGGGCTTGCAGGCGGCAGCTGATCCCTGTCTCTCTCACATTGATGTTTCTCTCTTAAAAAAAAAAAATCAATAAAAACACTTAAAAAAATAAATAAAAAGTAAAATAAAATTGAGGTGCATTTTAACAGATTTTCTTGCTAGACTGCCCTTGGGTCTTTGAACATGCATTGGGCTTTGTTGGCTACTAATCTTAAATCCTGTCTGACAAGCCCTTATCTGTCCCCAGGAAAATTAATATCACTGCCACCAAGTGGCTAAACTTTTAGTTTTTACCCATTTATTTCTAATAATTCCTAAATGAAACTAGTTTTCCCTTTTTTGGAGTATGCCTACTTCAAAAGACCAGATATTTGGCAAAACAGGCTGACTTATTCTCGTAGAACACTTAGAAAATATTGCCTATTAAAAATACTTTATGACTTCCTGCTGGTCTGGTTTTATGTGAAATATTGTGGGGAGATTTATTTACAGTTCTCTCTGTATGTGTCTTTCTCTTCGCTTTTCTCTAATGAAGCTCAAAGCATCAGGCCGTTTATCAGAGATAATTATACAACAGATGGAGTTTTTCTGATATATAATAGTCTCAAAGTGGAAGATTCTTTCCCATAATGAAAAATGCCCAAACTTTAAATGTCTGTTTTGATTTTAATTTAAAGGTTGGATTTTTTTGTTTTTGTTTATTGTTTTTTAGTGCATTTATTTATCCTGAAGCTGATTCTGTAAAATGTGCTGCTTTTATTAGGGCTGTGTTCTAAAAAGATTGATACTTTGGCAGTACAGTATGATAATGTACGGTTATATTCTATATTGAATTGAATGGCTATAATTCACCAAGAATCAATGTAGGGGTCATTACATAAATCCCTATCAAAATGCAGGAGGACTTGAGCAGTTCAGCAGTGGTTTCTTATGGAAATTATTTCTATTCCATAATGTTAGCTGCGTCAGAACTATTCAAGCACTTAGTGTCATCTGACCTTCAACTTGTCGTTGAAATAAAGTCCAAATGAAAAACAACACTGTGATATTTAAATTATTAATTTGCTGTCTCCCCCTTTTAAAGTTTTATTCCTATTTTTAAGACTGCAAGTAAAGTTAAAGGCATGCAGGTTTATATGGAATAGAAGGTGAAAATACTCCTTTAATATCTCCACCCCACCCCCAACAAATTCCTACTCTTTCCAGAGATAACCACTGTTTATTCATTTGGGTTATATATTCTTTGCTATGCAGTTATATACATGTTGACATAAATTTATGGTTTTATTTTTGTACACATGAGAGTGAGTATACTATCTATATATATTGTTTGTTTTTTAAATACTTTTTAATTTAACAATATATTTTAGAGATTTTTCTAGGTCAGCACAAAGAGATCTGCCTAATTTTTTTTAAAACTGCTCCATAGTATTCCATATAATTACTATTTTCTCTTGAGCTGTTTCTAATATTTCATTACTGTAAATCATGTGAAGTAAAAATTTTTATAAATGACTAATGTTGCATGGAAGAGGACTAACAATTCAAAGAATATTTAAAATTTTATATACGTGGCCAAATTAATTTTCAAAATTACATTACCACTTTATACTCCTAAGAATAGTGTTTAAGATAGTTTCTCATACTTTTACCAATGTTAGGTGTTCATTTTTTTCCTTTTTGCAACAGCAAAAGAATAGTTCATTTTAACTTGCATTCCCCTGACATCTGATAGTGAAGTTGAGCATTCTTTCACATGTTTATTAGTTATTTATGTCTCCAGTGATTTGCCTATTCGCATTCTTTGCTTATTTATTAGCCATCTTTTTCTTACTGATTTGTGGGAACTCGTATTCTGGATAATAGATCTTTGTTCTGTATCTTACATATATTTTCTTCTGGTATGTCACTTGGTTTTTTGGGTGCCTTGGATTCCACTAGAAAGTATATAAATTATAAAATTCAAATCTGTTGGTCTTTATCTTCTAGGTTTGTGTATTTCTTAGAAGGTTATAAAAATATTTTTCTATATATATTTTAATATTTATAGTTTCTCTTTTAATTTATTTAGCTCATGAATCCATCTGGAATTTATTTTGTATATCATATGAGGTATTTGTATATGATAGAGCAAATTCTCCTTAGTTTATGTTTTGTAAATTTTGTTCGGTATTCTTTTGTATTTTCTCTTCTTGATGAATTTTATAGTCAGCTTGTGGAGGTCTATCAAAAATTACATTGTGGTTTTGATTGGGATTACATTGAACATATAAATTTATTTGGGAATAATTGTAACACTTTAATACACTATTGAGTCTTCTCATATAGTTGTATCATTTGTCTTCATTTACAAATTTTATATATTCCTGAGTAAAGATTTATCATTCATTTTCTTGATATAAGCCCTTATACATTTCTTGCTAGAATTTCTTACAGCTTTATATATATCTTTTTTTCCTCTTTTCTAACTCTGATGGGACTACTTCTAGTAGGATTTTACAAATACAGTGTTTGCAATATTTGCAGTAGGTTTCATTAGAGTAAGGAAATTCTTCTGATTATATCTTGCTAATATATTTTTTTAAGCTGAGAGGAATGTTGAATTCTATTTATTATATTATTTTTTTAATCCTCACCCGAGGACATTTTTGCATTTATCTTCAGATAGAGCAGGAGGGAGAGAGGGAGGAAGAGAGAGAAAGAAACATCCATGTGAGAGAGACACATTGACTGGTTGCCACCCACACAACCCCAACTGGGGCCGGGACAAACTGCAACCAAGGTACATGCCCTTAGCGAGAACCGAACCCAGGTCTCTCTGGTCCGCAGGCTGACGCTCTAACTGCTGAGCCAAACCAGCCAGGGCAGAAGTGTTGAATTCTATAAAATACTTTTTCAGCATATGTTGCGATGGTCATGTGGATTTCTCCTTTAATATGTAGTCTCTAATCCCAGCCGATGTGGGGGTTGAGCGTCAACCCATGTACCAAGAGGTTGCCGGTTCTATTCCTGGTCAGTGCACATGCCCAGGTTGTGGACTGATCTGCGGCGGGGGGCAGGGGCATGCAGGAGGCGGCCAATTGATGTTCTCTCTCAATGATGTTTCTATCTTTCTCTCCCTCTCCCTGCCTCTCTCTAAAATCAATAAAGAAAAAATATTATATATATATTTATATATATATATTTAGTCTCCTAATAGACTCCCAATATTAAACCATCTTTGCATTCCTTAAATAAACCCTACTAGTTCTTTCATTATACTGCTAAATTCAAAATGCTAATTTTACTTTAAATTTTACACCTTTTTAATAAGTGAATTTTGTGTATGTCTGTATCGGTATATGATGTGCACATGGAAAGCTTTTTATCTTTCCTGTGGACTAACATAGCCTTTTGTTTTATGTTTTGACATTATGTAATATATCTATTCTTTGAAAGTCTGACGAACTTATTCATGAAACTGATTGTCCTGATATCTGATATTGGACTATTCATATTTTCTACCTCGTTTAAAGTTAATTTTAGCAATTCATATTATTATGAAAACATCCACCCAGGCCGTTTTGGCTCAGCAGTTAGAGCATTGGCCTAAGAGTCACAGGTTTGATTTCGCTCAAGGGCAGGTACCTTGGTTGCGGTTTAGTCCCCAGCCCTGGTTGGGGTCTGGGGGAGGCAATCAACTGATGTATCTCTCTCACATTGGTGTTTCTTTCTCTTCTTCCCTCTCTTTTTCCCCTTTCTTCCTTCCTCCCACTCTACCTGAAGATAAATGGAAAAATATCCTCTGGTGAGGATTTTTAAAATAATCAATTTTATCTAGATTTCTAAATTTATTAGAATAAAATAATATGTAGCATTTTTATTTTTTAAATTCTATAAAGGGGCTCATAATTTTAGAATATAATCTACACAAACCAAATCTTAATTACTCTTATATTATTTATATTTCTTAAATAGTCTTTGTTTTATCCTCTAGTTAAGTTTAGTGGAGAAATATTAAAGGTCTGGGAAGTTGTCACTGCCACCATGTTTTTATAGGATTATAGCCATAGTCTTTAGATGGCTCTTGCTTCTAATCTTGTTCTAGTCTGTAAACTTGTCAAATGACTCTCCTATTAATATTGTGTTGAACCAAAAAGGAAATTCTTCTATTGACTCATCACTGCCTATTTGGTCATACAGATTCTTAATCTGGACCCTCATTGTATCTGACCTGCCTATCCTTCTCAGCACTGATGCTGACCCCTGAACCAAATGAGACCCTTGTTCTCCCCAGAAGACACCATGGTACTCATATTACCATTTTTATTCATGTTCTTAGAAGCCCACCTCAGAACCATTTTTCTCCGTATTGTTTCCTTCCTCCAAGGAATATCTGTATTTCTTACCTGTAACATCTAATTACATGTTGTCCTGGTTGTCTCTTTGACATGAGAATGCCATTTCTCTGTGCCAGTTTACAGGCTAAACCCAAATTTAGCAAAGATTTTATTTTATGCTGCTTTGTTGTGCCCCATGGCACCCAGCATATTGTTTTGCAGGGAAATACTCAATTAATACTTACTGATTTAAATATTTAGAAAGTTTCTTTATTTTTCTTACTTTTGGAAGCCTACTTCATGTTTTTGTTTTAACAGAGAATTAGAGCAGTTTTTTTTTTTTTTTTTTTTTTATCCTCACCCGAGGACATTTTTGCATTTTTTTGTTCAGACAGAGAGGGAGGGAGAGAGAGGAAGAGAGAGAGAGAGAAACATCGATGTGAAGGGACACATCGAGTGGTTGCCACCCGCACGACCAACCAGGGCCGGGGACAAACTGCAACCGAGGCACATGCCCCTAGCAGGAACCGAACCCGGGTCTCTCTGTACCGCAGGCCGACGCTCTAACCGCTGAGCCAAACTGGCCAGGGCTAGAGCAGTTTTTATTTCCAGTTATTTTGATAAATAATTGACATACATTACTGTGTAAGTTTAAAAGCGTGCAACATGGTGGTTTGATTTACATATATTGTGAAATGATTACCATAGAAGGTTTAGTTAACATTCATCATTTCATATACATACAATGAAAGGAAAAGAAAAAAATAATTTCTCCTTGTGATGAGAACTCTTAGGATTTACTCTCTTAACAACTTTTCTTTATATATTATACAGCAGTGTTAACTATAGTCATGGTGTACATTACATCCTGTTTATCTTTTAACTGGAAGCTTGTACGGTTTTGATCACCTTTCTCTAATTCCCAGTCCCCCACCCCTCACCTCTGGTAACCACAAATCTGGTCTGTTGTTTTGTTTTTTTTAAATTAGATTTTACATGTGAATGAGATCATACACTATTTGTCTTTCTTTTTCTGACTTATTTCACTTAGCATAATGCCTTCAAGTTCCATGAATGTTCTTGTAAATGGCAGGATTTCTCATTTTTTGTGGTGAAATAATATTTGTGTGTGTGTGTACATTTTTATCCATTCATCCATCAATGGACACTTAGGTTGTTCTAATGTTTTGACTATTGTAAAGAATGTAGAGCAGCTTGGGATGATAGCTGTGTTCAAACCACCATGAGAGAGTGCGGATGCTGGGAGGCACCCCATCTTCTCTGTGCCAGCAAGAGGTTTAATTTGGTGTGCTTATACTTGGCCCCCAGATCATCTTGTCTTTAGAACTTTGGCGTTATGTTTAGAGGGCTCCAGATAAAATGTCACTAGTAAATTTGATGTTAATATCATCTTTGTCAGTGAGAATAATACACTGAAAAGACATGTCAGCAAGTTGGCAATACTAGTTCTATTGTCTCTATTTGTTCATCTCTTTACACTGCTAAGCTTCACCACAGTTAAGAGAAATAGTGTAGCTAACACTATTAAGTTTCCCAGAAATTTGAATAAGCAAAGTTACTCAGAGAATGTGTTCTTCATGTGTTTGATACATTAAAGAGAGGCTTCTCATTGCCTGAACCTGATTTTTTTTTTGTTTTTTTTTTAATCTTCACCCATGGATATTCTTCCATTTATCATCAGATGGAGTGGGAAGAAGGGAGGGAGAGAGAGAGAGAAACATCGATGTGAAGAGATACATCAACCTGTTGCCTCCTGCACGACCCCGACTAGGGCCGGAGATGAACGGAAACTGAGGTATGTGCCAGTGACCAGAACCAAACCCACAACTCATTGGTCCACAGGCCGACACTGTAACCACTGAGCCAAACCAGCCAGAGTCAGAACCTGATTTTGAACAGCTGCTTACTATTTTTTTTCTTTCTATGCCATTTTAGAACCCCAAGATGAAGCAACTCAAAAGGCAGTTTCCCTACTACATTCAGAAATTTGTTTGCTTTGTTGTGGTGACAATTCATCACTTTTAACAGAGCTTTTAAAATAATGTGAGACTTCTTTTTTAACTGTGCAAATTGCCACAGGAGATTTTTCTCACCTGAATTTTCTCCTTCAAGATTCCCTTTTGCAAAAGAGAAGATTGGCAAACTTGAAACACTCATTTTTAAGGGTCCTTTTAGAAATCTACAAATTGGAAAGGTTAGTTTCCTTATAAAGATTGGCTTGGGCACCTATGAAATTATACAGTTATTGATATTCAGACTAGGTTTTGAAGCAACATCATCACTGCCCCTTCTTTGAAAATGCAGATTATTTTTAATGTTCTTATTAAATGAAATGCTCTGTACTTTGCTGTGAGAGTAAAGTTCATAGTGAATAAGCACATTTCACACAGCTTTAGCCCTTTGCAATTGTCATATTGTTTTTATTTTGTGTAGACACAGGTAATGGGTGACATTGTGCTGATTTAAACTAAACCTAAGCTTTATTATGACAGAAGTGTTTGGCTGAGAAAAAAACAAACAAACATATTCTAATAGGGGCATTAATTTAGGTGTGTTAGAGGTAGCTTTTTTAACCTTACATTAATATTTTTTAATTGTGAATTTCTCTCCAAAAGTTCAGAGCTGCCAATGCCAAAGAATGTCTACATATAACTTGATATTTTGTATTCATGTGCTGTTACTTCATAATCATTTAAATTTTTGATCTATTGAAAGGATGATGCTTGCCCTGGCCGCTTTGGTTCAGCAGTTAGAGTGTCCGCCTGCGGTCCAGAGAGAGCCGGGTTCGGTTCCCGCTAAGGGCATGTACCTCGGTTGCAGTTTGTCCCCGGCCCTGGTTGGTCGTGCGGGTGGCAGCCACTCGATGTGTCCCTTTCACACTGATGTTTTTCTCTCTCTCTCTCTGCCTCCCACTCTACCTGAACAAAAAATGGAAAAATGTCCTCAGGTGAGGATAAAAAAAATAAAATAAAAGGATGATTCTTTAGGCCTTAAAAAAAAAAAAAGATTCCACCTTGTTAAGGAATTTTTAAAATTTCAAAATAGTGTTATAAACATTTCTCTACATAATTCAAATTGTGACATTTTCAGCTATTACTTGCTAAAAGAGGTCCTGTTAGTAAGATCTGCCAGTGATCTCTGTGAAACAAAAAGGTTGGACTAAGGTACCTTCCATTCAGTGTCACTCTGAAAACATTGCCAACTCTGTTACAAGCTACCTCTAGGAGAGGTTCGGCAAAGGAGCAGGGAAGAAGAGTACCTGTGCTCAAATGCTCAGAATTCTTTTAAATGTTCGTGGGGCAATATCTATGGCTGAAATAGTTATCTTTTTCCATTTTCCCTAAAGAACGTGCACAGGTCACTTCCCTTTCTGGGTTTAAAAAAAATTTTTTTTTATCCTCACCTGAGGACATTTTTGCATTTATCTTCAGATAGAGCGGGAAGGAGAAAGAGAGAGCGAAACATCGATGTGAGAGAGACACATCGACTGGTTGCTGCCCACACGACCCCAACCGTGGTGGGGACAAACTGCAACTGAGGTGCGTGCCCCTAGCGGGAACCGAACCTGGGACTCTCTGGTCCTCAGGCTGAGGCTCTAACCACTGAGCAAAACCAGCCAGGGCTACTTCCATTCTGAAGAAGGTATTGCAACCTTTGTTTCTGATGCAGGCTAAGATTTATGAAAACACTCTTGGTAGCTGAACTGTGTCAAAAAGAAATAAAAGCTCTTCTAATGTTGAGTGGTTTCTTCTTTAATGTTAGGAGATTCATGTTCATGTTGATGGTAAAATGCAAATATAGAAATCTGAGTTGGGCCTTAGTTAAGCCTATAAAGTCAGAACTGAAGTCTAAATTGGGGAAGTGACAGCTCCTGGTTTCATATCCATATTAAATATGCTTTGTCATAGAGAGCAACAAACATGTCTAAAAACAGAGCTGACTTTATTATCTAGGCGACATTGTAACCTCTCAAGAAAAGGTTCTTAGTTTTGATCCCCAAGATGGTGGCTTAGAATTTCAGTGTTAATTGCTGTTGTACTTCATCACAATTTGTAGTATTGGTGGTGGATGTTTATCAGTCAGTATTTTAACATATGAGAAGCTCTGTTTTGGTCATAATGGTTCTAGGTGAGAGATTGTGTCTGAAAAACAAAAACAAATTTAACTGCTCAGAATCCTTTGAGTTCCATGAAACATGTTTTTACTCTCTTTTTTTTTTTTAATCCTCACTGGAGGATACTTTTTCCATTGATTTCTAGAGAGAGAGTGGAAGAGGGGAGGGAGGGGGAGAGAGAGAAGGAAAGAAATAACCATCCATATGAAAAAGACACATCAGTTGTTTGCCTGCTCCCCTACCGGAGCTGGGGATCGAATCTCAAACCCAGGTCATGCCCTTGACTAGGAATCAAACCTGCAACCCTTTGGTGCTCAGGCTAGCATTTTAATCACTGAACCACACTGGCCAGGGACATGTTTTTACTCTTCCTACAAGTAACAGAAATAAAATATCCTGGGTTGAAATAATGACTGTAGAGTTTATTCCACTGTCTCTTGCCTTTATTTACTTAAATATTATCATTTTACTGAAAGTGGGCAAAACTTGTACTATTATTTATACTAGCACATCAATTGATTTATGCAAGTAACCAGTTGGCATGTGGAAAGTATGGAGAAATTGGCAATTGTACTAACCTTTAGGTTCACTGTTTTGTTCAATACCATTGGTTCTCAAAGTGTGGTTCAAGGACCTATAGAGGGCCCCAAAGCCCATTCATGATGTCCACAAGGTTCTTTTTCTTTTTAAATATGTTGTTATTTATTTATTTATTTATGAGAGAGAGAGAGAGAGAGAGAGAGAGAGAGAGAGAGAGAAACATTGATGTGAGAAAAATACATAGATCGGCTGCCTCCTGCATGTCTCCTACTGAGGATTGAGCCCAAAACTTGGGCGTATGCCCTGACCAGGATTCAAACCAGGGCCTCTCAGTCCATGGGACCATGTTCAAACCATTGAACCACACCAACTGGACCATGAGGTCCTTTTTTAATTACACATCTGTCTGGGGGTGTTTTTTTATTCATATGCTTTATATCAGTGGTTCTCAACCCTCCTAATGCTGTGACCCTTTAATACAGTTCCTCATGTTGTATGTGGATGTATCTGCATGTGGGCGGACCCACCTGGAGACGGATAGAGGAGCCGTGTCTTGGTTCCTAAGACCATCGGAGATGTGTTTTCCAATGGTCTTAGGCGACCCCTGTGAAAGGGTCGTTCGACCCCCAAAGGGGTCGCAACCCACAGGTTAGAACCACTGTTTTATCTAAACAGTACTTTGAGACAGATTGAATACAGATACAGATGTGAAAATCCAGGTGTCTTTAAGCCAGGCCACTCTCCTAGTTTTAAAAAATCTTTTACTTATTTTTCATAAAACATTATGTCATCATGTAAATTTTTTTTGTGAATTTTAAATATATTTTAAAATTTTTTGTTTTAATTTCAGATCAGGTAAATATCAGTAGATATAGCCCTGGCCGGTTTTGCTCAGCGGTTAGAGTGTCGGCCTGCGGTCCGGAGAGACCCGGGTTCGGTTCCCGCTAGGGGCACGTACTTCGGTTGCAGTTTGTCCCCGGCCCTGGTTGGTCGTGCGGTGGCAGCCACTCGATGTGTCCCTTTCACATCGATGTTTCTCTATATATATTTCTTCCTCTCTCTCCCTCCCACTCTATCTGTACAAAAAAATGGAAAAATGTCCTCAGGTGAAGATAAAAAAAATATATATATATATATCAGTAGATATAGCCCATATAAATTGAAGTTCTTCAGTGTCTTTAATAATTTTTACATGTAAAAAGATTCCAAGACCAAAAAATAAAAATTGTATATTCTTAAGGACAAGAGGTTGATTTGGTATAAATATAAATAGTGATTATTACAGTTAAGCTAATTAACATATCTTTTCCTTACTTAGTAACCATTTTCTTGTGATAAGAGTATCTGAAATCTACTTTTTAAGCAAATTTTCTGTTTTCAATACTATTTTTTTAAATTTATTTTTCAATTACAGTTGACATAAAATATTATATTTAGTTTTAGGTGTACAACACAGTGATTACACATATACTTTACAAACTTATCACCCCAATGAGTCTAGTACCAATCTGGCACCATACATATATAGTTATTATGATATTTTTTACTGTATTCCCTATTGAAAAATATATTTGAACACCTGATGTGCTCGATTACCAAGATAAGTAAAGCTTTGTCCCTGCCCTGTGGTTCATTCTATCTAATAAAGTCACTGCTTGTTCAGAAGGAGGGCATTTCTTTTTTATTTCTTTATTTTTTTATTTTTTGGTACGTGCTTCTAGTGGGAACCGAACCCGGGACTCTCTGGTCCACAGGCCAACACTCCAACCGCTGAGCCAAACTGGCCAGGGCAGGTGGGCATTTCTTTCAAAACACATCACTAATAGGGATGTTCACTCTGCAGTAAAAAGAGTTCGAGGGTTCAGAGCAAATGGAAAGCATTCCAGATTTCATTCTGCTTGTAATGGTTTCCCTGAGGAAAGTGGTATGGGAGAATTCCAAATATTGTTTCTATTGCGCAATAGGCTAATAAATGCCCACATGTGTGCACACTCACGCATGCTCGCACGCACACACACAATAATATTTGCAAAACTGCTCAGCACTGTAATATTTAGGGAAATGAGCATGGAATAGTAAAGAAATTTTGTTGTGAAGTTCTTTATGAACAAAATAGATAGCTACCAATAGCAACTTTGACCTACTTTGAAAATCCCTTTCTCATGAATCCTTAATTTAGATCTAAATGGTGTGAGATGAGTTAGGGTTAGAACTTCTAACTGAGAGATTAGCACTTAGATTGTGCATCAAGCTTCGTAAATGGTTTAATTTGGGAGTTTCATTTGGAGAAGTAGGAGGGCTATTATCTATGTGGAAAATTTTCTGTAAACTTAGATCCCCACTCATTATATCTTTATGTATCCTTGTTTTTAATCAATGGTGCTTTTCAAACTCAATTATGTAGACAGATTAGGTGTGTCCTTTCTGATTAAAACAATTCATGAATTACAGGTTTAGGGTGAGATTGGAAGATAAGGTTTTCTTTTCTGAAGAGATGACTTATTTTCTGTGCATTCCAATCTGTTCCCAATATTCATTTATTATCATTGACTATTTTGAAGGAATATTTTACCGCTGAAGAAATATAGACTCTTTGAAGATTTTTAAAAGATCATTTTACATTATTAATATGGTCAAATCAGGAGACAGTGTAGAGTTTATTTCACTATCTCCCATTGCATGGACTTTTTATGTTTGTTTTTTGTTTTTTGAGAGGCCTCATCAAAAAACTCTCAATAAGATATGAATCTCTAGAGAGGGGAGATAATTGTAGCTTCTAAATCTGTTGTCTGAAATCACCCTTGAAACAATGAGCCTGGAAAAGTTGGATGCTGCAAAGGTAAACAGTGTGCAGATTAAGATAGAGTGGAGTTGACAAGCTGGTTAAAAAAGGATGATGCATTTCTAATTAGCCCACAGTGCCTTTAGTTGGAAATTAATTAGATACTGTTATGTAAATGTCATGTTAATTAAGCAAGAATATTGAAGTGTTATATAAATCTGCGAAAGGAATGGCTATTTTGTGTATTAGTGTTTTGCAATTAGCATAAAAGAACTGATAGAATATTTGTTTGATTATTGAGCTTCTGGCAATTTTTAGCTGACTGACTCCTTAACAGTCCATTTGTCCTAATTGATGTGTTTTAGCACATGGTGTAAATGCAGCCAATGAGGGCTGGTAGAACCAGGAGCCAAAAATGACCAGTCATCACAGCTGTTTGGGCAAAAGCTTTCTGCGTAGATTGTTGATCTCTTGTTTTCAAGGTTAAGAAGAAATACTGTTTCCCGTATTTATTCAGCCTTAAATTTTGAGTGCCTAGAATGATTTCCTAAATGCAGCTGCCCTCCAAACCTATGTTCTCTACTTTTCCTGAGTCATAGTCTTCAACCAGACTGCCCATGGGTGGTAGCTCAGGGATTTTTGACATGCTTAGTAACTCTACAGCTGAAAAAGAAAATGCAAGAATTTTACTTCAGCTTGAAATGTCATTGTTGATAGTAAAAAGGATACCTTTATTCAGTTCTTCTGGTTTTGTAGGTTACAGTTAAGTTAGTATATAGATTTGACCCGTCTTCAGCTTTACAGGCCTGAAATTAGTCCTGTTTCCCCAAGAAAATCCACTACCTTATTGCAAATGCTAATAAAGATTTCTGGTTGTTGGGAATAAAGCTTAAGAAATTCATTTCATGGCTCTCATGTGGAATTGCAAATGAATCCATAGTGCTGCATTATGTATGACACCTTTAACGTAAGAATAGAAACATCCCTAGAAGACAAGATAGAGTATTCAGACTTCTGGTCACAAACCACAAGCTACCACAAACATTATTTACTTGCAAATTCCAGACTATAAATTGTTGAAATTTAGGGAAAAGTCCTCTAAAAGTAATATTAAATGCAAAATGATAGTCTGTTATTAAATATATTTAGATAATGAAGAGACTTAAAAATATTTAGATATTTAATTTGCTTTAGCAAAAGAAAGCAAAAAGCACTCAGGGTAATTGATTAGTTCAGGCTGGTTAATCTTGTTATCTGGTTCAGAATGCCCAGAGAGCCTATCAGATTAAAGAAAGAACTTTATGCTTTTTTTTTTTTTTTTAATGTTAAAAAATCTAAAACTTATTCTAATCTCAGTTGCCGATATTAGCGCTAGAGGGTAATAATGGGAATCATCCAGTGCTTAGAAATACGTTTTTCCAGACCGATCCCACTGAACGAACACACATATACCTCACACACCACACACCCACCCCCCTACACACACACACACACACACACACACACACACACACACACACAGTTTACCAGTAGAACCCAGTCATCAAGAGGCTTTCTCATCTTGCTCTTAAGTTATTAGCTCTGCTTACCCTGCTGCTTGGGAAGAAGAGGAAGAGAGGCTAAAAATAGAGTTTACAATGATTTATGGGATCATATGACCACCCCCCCTCTCAGACATTAGCCCAGTTAAAAAAAGCCAACAGCATTTCTTAATAGAGTAGATGCCCTGATTTTGACCCTTACCATCAACTCTCAAAATTATTTTGTTTGCTATAACCACATGGGACTCATGTTATATTTTTATTGTGGACAAAAACCTGAAAAGGTTTCCCTTGAGTGGCCCCAAATTTCCTGTATTCATTTTAACAGAGTTGATTTGGAATTAATTGTGTAAGAGTATATATCATACTTCCTGTAGCTTCTTTTATTTGAGAGTGAAAGAATTTTGTATGACACCACAGTTATTGTAGAAGATATGTACAGTGCCCATATGCATTTATTCTGGATTTTTAAAGAGTTTCATAGGTTATATTCTGCCAGACCAAACTGAGTTCCAAGCTCTCTGTTTATAATATATAATTATCAAAGTTGGGATATCATGTCACTGCCAGTTACTCTTGCTGTCAATTTGTTTTGGCTCAGCTATGGTTCTGTTTGTACTTTACAATAATGTAGTGAATATATTGGATTGGGTTGTTAGTTTAACAAGCACTCTGGAGAACAGTTTTCATGGTGATGCATGTTGAGATATGTATGCTAGGTAGCCTTAAAGTTATTTGTGCACTTGCCAAACCTGCAGAAATTCATTCATTAGGAGCTTTAGAAAGGATAAACTCTCTCAACCTACAGATGAGGTAAAGTTTGCATTTGTAAACATGAGAGTGTTAACTCATGAGTCTCAGCCAAATTTCTTAGGGGTTTTGATTTGACCGATTTCTCTCTCCTCATAATTTTACTGTACGTATTATTTTATGTTATTTTCAAAAAGTGCTCTGGTGGTTAAGCTGTTGTTGACTCTTGTGCTCTGTGCAGCTCACTATGTTGTGGGAACTCAGTGATCTTAGCCAGATATTGAGCTGAGATTAAAGAAATTGTTATCAGAGACTAGAACTAACTGGGCTGTTAATATTAACATTGTGCTCAGCTGGCTTAAAAATGCACACTAATCTCTTTCTTTGCCTACTATAACCTATTGCATCAAAATTTTCAGAGTCAGAGTTTAGGAATCTGTATTTTAAAAATTCTCCCTTGAGCCCTGGCTGGTTTGGCTCAGCGGTTAGAGCGTCGGCCTGCGGTCCGGAGAGACCCGGGTTCGGTTCCCGCTAAGGGCACATACTTCGGTTGCAGTTTGTCCCCGGCCCTGGTTGGTCGTGCGGGTGGCAGCCACTCGATGTGTCCCTTCACGTCGATGTTTCTCTCTCTCTCTCCCTTCCTCTCTCTCCCTCCTACTCTATCTGTACAAAAAAATGGAAAAATATCCTCGGGTGAGGATAAAAAAAAATAATAATAAATAAAAATTCTCCCTTGAACTTTCTGGATTTTGAAAATGTTCTAATATTTGAAGTCTTCAGGGGTGTACATTAGTCTCCTGATTCAATCAAGCAGTTTGCATTGTTTTTTGTTTTTTTTTTAATTCTCACCCAAAGATATGTTTATTGATTTTAGAGGGAAGGAGAGAGGAAGGAAGGGAGAGAGAAACATTGATTGGTTGCCTTCCATACAAGCCCCAACTGGGGATCAAACCTGCAACCTAGGTATGTGCCCTGACTGGGGTTTGAACCTGTAACCTTTTGGTGTACAGGATGATGCTGTCACCTGGCCAGGGCTGCAGTGCTTTTAATGAATGCTATTAAGTGACCACTGTCCACAGAGTCATAACCCAAGAGTACATGACAAAGTGGGTCTTGGCCCTAGGGAGCATAAAATCTGGTGAAAAAAGGAAGTAGTGATACATAATATAAAACTGTATAGTTTATGAAGTCTTTTTGTACACATGATTCTCATCAACACTGTGGCTTAAAGCCCATATTGCTATACCCATTTTTGGTTCAGGAAACTGAAGGGTTCCAGGATTTAAGCTAAGTCTTATATAAAAGCCTGTATTTTTCCATGAATAAGAATGCAAACAAGCCATGCTGGTGTGGCTCAGTGGATTGAGCATCATCACATGGACTGAGAGGTGCCAGTTTCATTCCCAGTCAGGGCACATGCCCAAGTTGTGGGTTCAATCCCTGGTAGGGGGCATGCAGGAAGCAGCCAGTTGATGTTTCTCTCTTACATAGATTCTGTCTCTCTCTCTCCAAAAAAAAAAAAATCAAAGGATATTTATTTAAACAATTTTTTTTTTACTTTATTGATTTTAGACGGAGAGGGAGAGAGAGACAGAAACATCGATGAGAGAGAACATTGAATGGCCACCTCCTGCACATCCCTCACTGGGGACCCGGCCCACAACCTGGGCATGTGTCCTGGCTGGGAACTGAACCGGCGACCTCTTGGTGCATGGGTTAATGCTCAACCAGTGAGCTACACCGGCCAGACAAATCAAAGCATATTTAAAAAAAAAAAAAATGCAAGCAGCCTTGGCCGGTTTGGCTCAGCGGTTAGAGCATCAGCCTGTGGTCCAGAGAGACCCAGGTTCGGTTCCTGCTAAGGGCACGTACCTCGATTGCACTTTGTCCCTGGCCCTGGTTGGGTCGTGCGGGTGGCAGCCACTCGATGTGTCCCTTTCACGTCCATGTTTCTCTCTCACCCTGGCAGAGCTCCACGTTACTTATTTTCATGTCACAGTTGCCTATTTGGACCTCTGGAATTTTAGTATGTTAAGCTTTCTCGGAGGGATGTGATGTTTGTAGAAAAATGTCCTGCTCTTTTGGTCCTTCAAACTTTCCATTTATTCTTGCCTCGTTTTCAAATTCTTGAGAAGTATTTCCAAGTGATGCTGGCCAATGATGAATATACTTCTTCATGATTACATTTAGCATTCATTATTTGTACCACATTCTTTGACACTTGATAATTTTGATCCAGCTTTTTATTGTTGTCATTTTTTTTTTAAACTCATTTACCTAAATAAAATTTGTCCTCCTGAGCAGATTATAAACTCCCTGAACATGAGACTAACCCATGGTGGCACACTTAGTAGATATTTGCTAAGTGCTCTTTGACATTAACAATACACTTACTTAGTTTTTCCTTTTTCCATTTTCTCTCTATGTCTTAACACCCACTAAGGTTTGCTGCTGTTAACCACCTTGGTACAGGAAAGAGTGGACTGATAGTGAACTCTCAGGTGGTATTTCCAGGTCCCTAAACCCATGGATCTCGGTGGCGTAAACTTTAGGAATAGGTCTCAGAGTTCTTTCATCTTTCTTTCCTTATCGGTGAGTAACTTCAGGGATATAAAGTGTTGTCCTAGGTGACATACAACTCTGCCAGTTAACCATGTTTACCTTTGCTAGTCATAGTCACCTGGGGAGCCTTTTCAAAATATATGTGTAACATTTGCCTGTGTGTTCTATTCCTTTATGATCATCACCACTGCCCCTCCTAGGGCATGTCAAGAACCACTGGTCTTTATGTTTATTTAGTAACTTATTATTTCAGAATGTAGGGCGTGGCTAGTGGTGAGTAGCAGTACCATCTTAAGAATTTGTTGGTAGTTTTGAAATTATTGCTTTTCAAGCCTTCACCCACTGACTGACTATCTTTTGCATACTCTTGAATTATCCCTAATCATCAGATGTCTGGGCCCTCAGATTCCACAAAGGCCCTCTTCATATCATATTCTTATAATTAAACTGCACATTTCTTGCTTGGTCTCAAAGCTGTCTTTATATATTAAGATGATCTTTGTTTCTTGTGACAAGTAGTTTGTTGTTCCTTTGGCAGCACCCCTCCCCCCAAATAAGGTTAGTTCTTCAATAAATTTAAAGGTCGGATGACCACTTAGATTAGCCTAAGAGGGAGTATTTGTGCTTATTACTTTGTGGAAAAGCTCATCTCCCCAAACTTATGGGTAATTTCTTCTTACCTTGATTGGAATTCTAGTTAAAATTTTATCCTTTAACTTCTTAACATTATGTGAGACTCGATTATTTTTTTAATAAAAAGCATGTTCTGATATAGAAAAGAATAGATCTAAATTGCTGAACTAAGTTAACCTACCACTAGCACCACCTTATCCATCCTTCCTACTACTGTACTACCCTTCTTATGCATATTTGCAGATTGATCTCTGCCTTTTTAGGTTTCTCTTTGTCCAAGATAGCAGCTATGGACATGTAGCAGGTATGTCCTAACTGATGTGCCTGCCTTTCTGTTTCTAGGTGGGCCATGCACAGACACAGCTCATGTCTCGTTAATCACACCAACCAAAAGATCCTGTGGTACAGGTACGTACATCATTCTTATCTGGCTTCATTCTTATCTGAATTCTTCACAGAAATTTGCTACTGGTTTTAATGTGGTGTCCTTGCCAGCGTTCTCTCTAATTTCTTCCATCAATTTTGAAGTGATGTGTTATGTGCTTGATGTTGGGAGTGGAGTGTGAGCAGAGGTCAAAGTTGTGCTCTTGGAGCTCAGGTGGACCAAGTTAATGCTGGCAGCCAGAACCAAGAAGGTAGACAATTTACCTACTTCCTAATATCTGAAGAATATTAAAACATGAAACATACATTGCCAAGTTTCTAGCATGTGGCTAATTTATCTAAGTCTTGGACTTACTTAAAAAAACATTATTTAGCCCTGGCCAGTTTGGCTCAGCAATTAGAGCGTCGGCCCGTGGACCTGAGGGATCCGGGTTCGGTTTCCGTAAGGTTTCAGTTGCAGTGTGTCCTTGGCCCTAGTTGGGGTTGTGTGGGTGGCAACCACTCGATGTGTCTCTCTCACATCGATGTTTCTCTCTCTCTCTCTCCCTCCCTCCCTCTCTATCTGAAGATAAATGCAAACATGTCCTCGGGTGAGGATTTTAAAAAAACAAAACATTTTTAAATAATGGAGACTGGAGGGTGAAAAGTTGTATTACCGATAATCGGTGTTTTAACTTGACTGTTAGAATATCCTAATAGTTTTGGAAAATTTTTTTCTCTTTTCATCTTCAAGCCATGGGGTGTGCTGAAATTACTTTTTTCAGGTACATAAAGTCTCCCCCAAATCTTTGAGCATCTGTGACATTTTTATTAAATATGAAGTCATGAATCTTGTAGCTCTCTAAAAAGCAGTCATTATGGCCATTGCTCCCTTAGCCTATAGCTTAATTTATTTTAAACAGTATTTGCCTTTTCCAGTAATGCTGCCTGCTATTTAAAATATCTCAAGGATTATATTTGGAAGAGTCAAAATAATTATATTGTTTTTCTAAAGGTCACAAAGTATTTTACATAATTTAAAAAGTCCTTTTAACTTTTCAACAAAAATAGCCCAAACTATTTCTGTGCACAAACTTACACTGAAACCTCAGCCCTTTTAAATGCTCATAGTTTTGATGTTAAACCTCAGACAGGCCTGTCCTTGCACAGTTTCTGAGAACATCCAGGCACTGACCTCTGAGGAACTTAATTTTACTCTTTTGTTCCATATGAACAGTTTTAAGGCAGGACTGTGTGCGATGGTCCTGGCATGTGCTCACCCCTTCTGCCCTTAGTACCCAAGCTCCTCTGGGTAGTTCCTGATGGAGATGGAAGAGAACTGTGTCCTGAAGTGAGACAGACTATCCTGATTAGCCAGCCAGTGGGAACTCAGAGCCAGCTTCTCCCAGAAGCTCCAGCCAAAAGCTCGAAAACACCAGAGCCCTTTGATTTCAGGTCCAACACTTCACATGCACAGTGCACTTTAGTCTTTCTTCTTTCCTTCTAGTCTTGGCCCTCAAGGCAGCATTTACTGTTAGCACTACCAACATACTTAGGTAGTGGTCAAGAAGTGAGCCTCAAGCACATTGGGTCATCCTGAGAAGTTTAGGAAAGAGACTCATGTGCTCAGCTTAAACACTGAAACTAGTAGGAATCCTTCTTTGAATATCATGTGCTTGTGTCCTTCATCTTCTAGGCAGATCTGTTTTCTTCTCTCTTCCCATACTATTTTGTGCATCTAAAAATAATAATAGCATTTATTGCATGCTAACTGTATTATCAGGCACCATTCAATATGCTTTACATACATGCCCTTTAATCTCAGAACAATTTTAGAAGAGTTATTCCTCTTCTACAGATAACAGAGTAGGTACTCAGAAAATTGAGTACATTTCCTGGGGTAATATTGCTAGTAAGTAATAGAACCAGAACTTGAACACAGATCTTTCAGATGCTTAAACCAGTGTTATTTTGCACTACATCATGTTATTGCTCATCACGTTGTATTATAATGATGCTCCTAGCCAGACAGTGGTAAAGCATATCACTGAATGAAATAAAGAGAAACACAGATTTGGAAACACAGCATGTGAATTAGTGTTTAAAATGTGAGTTCTAAAAGCAGATCTGTTTTCAGATCCTATCCTTGCCTCTTAGAAAATGTGATTTTAAGTAAATAAGTTAACAACTCAAAATTTGTTCTTTATCTGTAAAATGGGATGATAAATCTGTCATAGGTTTGATGTAAGCATATACATAAAGCTCACATAATAGATCTTTATAAAGGTAATTGCTATTATAGTATAATCTTATTAAAGATTATGTGTATGCAGTGGCCAACCATTAAATGCTGTGGATAACACATCAGTAGGTAATTTAGGTGGAAAGAAGAGTAGATTAGAAGTGCCAGAATGCATTGCCATACCTAGTTTCATTAATTGGTTTTATGTTGATTACATTCTTTTTTGCATTTTAGTATTATAGTAGAAACTGATGGTAATATTTTGAGGTCTCCATAAAGCGAAATGATAAGCAAGGAATTAAGCTCTCAGTCACACATTTCTTTCTTTCTTTCTTTCTTTATTTTTTTTATATGAATTTTTATTTATTTTTTTGTTACAGATATTTTACCTTTTTACCCCATTGGCACCCCCCACCCCACCCCACCATCGCCCCGTCCCCGGCTTAGTTGTCCATGTCCATTGGTCATGCATACATGCATAAAAGTTCTGTGGTTTATCTCTTCCCACCCCCTCACCCCCCCATCCCCTCTTCTGAGGGATGTCAGTCTGTGCCCTACTTCCATGTGTCTGGGTCTACTGTATTCCTCAGACTGTTATGTTCATTATATTCCGTATATAAGTGAGATCATGTGGTATTTGTCTTTTTCTGCTTGGCTTCTTTCACTTAGGATAATACTTTCCAGGTCCCTCCATGTCGTCTCAAAGGATAAGAGATCTTTCTTTCTTACCGCTGCATAGTACTCCATTGTGTATATGTACCACGGCTTTTTTATCCATTCGTCTACTGGTGGACACTTGGGCTGTTTCCAGATCTTAGCTATTGTAAATAGTGTTGCTATGAACATGGGGGTACATATATTCTTCCTAATTGGTGTTTCAGGCTTCTTAGGGTATATTCCCAGCAGTGGGATCACTGGGTCAAATGGAAGTTCAATTTTTAATTTTTTGTGGTAGCACCATATTGTTTTTCATAGCGGCTGCACCAGTCTGCATTCCCACCAGCAGTGTATTAGAGTTCCCTTTTCTCCACACCCTCGCCAACACTTGTTGTTTGATGATTTGTTGATGGCGGCCATTCTGACAGGTGTGAGGTGATACCTCATTGTTGTTTTAATTTGCATCTCTCTGATGATTAGTGATGTTGAGCATTTCTTCATATGTCTTTTGGCCATTTGTATGTCCTGTTTGGAGAAGTGTCTATTCAGCTCCTCTGCCCATTTTGTAATTGGGTTCTTTGTCTTCCTTTTGTGGAGTTGTATGAGCATTCTATATATATTGGAGATTAACTCCTTATCTGATACATCATTGGCAATGATGTTCTCCCATACAGTGGGTTGCCTTTCCATTTTGATGATTGTGTCTTTTGCTGTGCAGAAGCTTTTTAGTTTGATGTAGTCCCATGTGTTCATTTTCTCCTTTATTTCTGTTGCCTTAGGTGATGTATCAGTGAAAATTCTGCTCCGTATGATGTCCGAAATTTTGTTGCCTACATTTTCTTCTAGAATTTTTATGGATTCACGGGTCACATTTAAGTCTTTTATCCATTTTGAGTTTATTTTGGTGTATGGTGTAAGTTGATGGTCTAGTTTCATTTTTTTGCATGTAGCTGTCCAATTTTCCCAACACCATTTATTAAAGAGGCTGTCTTTACTCCACTGTATGCTCTTGCCACCTTTGTCCAATATTAATTGAGCGTATTGCCTTGGGTCCATTTCTGGGTTTTCAGTTCTGTTCCACTGGTCTATATGCCTGTTTTTGTGCCAGTACCAGGCTGTTTTGGTTACAGTCGCTTTGTAGTATAACCTGATATCTGGTATTGTGATCCCACCTACTTTGTTCTTCTTTTTCAAGATTGCTGTGGCTATTCGGGGTCTTTTTTGGTTCCATATGAACTTTTGCAGTATTTGTTCTAGTTCTGTGAAATATGTCGTTGGTATTTTGATGGGGATTGCATTGAATCTATAGATTGCTTTGGGTAGTATGGACATTTTAATGATGTTAATTCTTCCAGTCCATGAACAGGGTATGTGCTTCCACTTTTTTATATCTTCCTCTATTTCTTTTTTCAATGACCTGTAGTTTTCTGCAAATAGGTCCTTTACTTCTTTGGTTAAGTTTATTCCTAGGTATCGTAATTTTTTTGGCGCGATGGTAAATGGGATTGTTTTTTCAGTTTCTCTTTCTGTGAGTTCATCATTGGTGTACAAGAATCCCGTCGATTTCTTGACTTTAATTTTGTATCCTGCTACTTTGCCCAATTCATTTATTAAGTCTAATAGATTTTTGATGGAGTCTTTAGGGTTTTCTATGTACAATATCATGTCATCTGCAAATAATGACAGTTTCACTTCCTCCTTTCCAATTTGGATCCCTTTTATTTTTTCCTACTGTCTGATTGCTGTGGCTAAGACTTCCAGTACAATGTTAAATAAGAGTGGCGAAAGTGGACATCCCTGTCTTGTTCCTGTTCTTAATGGAAATGTTTTTAGTTTCTGTCCATTGAGTATGATGTTGGCTGTAGGTCTTTCATATATGGCCTTTATTATGTTGAGATATGATCCCTCTTTTCCTACATTACTGAGCGTTTTTATCAGAAATGGATGCTGGATTTTGTCGAATGCCTTTTCAGCATCTATTGATATGATCATGTGGTTTTTATTCTTCATTTTGTTTATGTGGTGTATCACGTTTATTGATTTGCGAATATTGTACCAGCCTTGCATCCCTGGAATGAATCCCACTTGGTCATGGTGAATAATTTTTTTGATGTATTTCTGGATTCGATTTGCTAATATTTTGTTCAGGATTTTGGCGTCTATGTTCATCAGGGATATTGGCCTGTAGTTTTCTTTCTTTGTAGTGTCTTTTTCTGGTTTTGGAATTAGAATTATGCTGGCTTCATAGAACGTGTTTGGAAGTCTTCCTTCTTCTTGAATTTTTTGAAAGAGTTTGTGGAGAATGGGTGTTAGTTCTTTTTTGAATGTTCAGTAAAACTCCCCCGTGAAGCCATCTGGGCCTGGGCTTTTGTTTGCTGGGAGCGTCTTGATTACCTCTTCAATTTCCTTAGTTGTTATTGGTCTGTTCAAGTTTTCTATCTCTTCCGGGAATAGTTTTGGGAGACTGTGTGTTTCTAGAAATTTGTCCATTTCGCTTAGATTGTCGAATTTGTTGCCATATAGTTGTTCGTAGTAGTTGTTAACGATCTTTTGTATTTCCATGGTGTTGGTTGTTACTTCTCCTCTTTCATTTCTGATTTTGTGTATTTGGGTTCTCTCTCTTTGTTTCTTGGTGAGTCTAGCTAAGGGTCCATCAATCTTGTTTACCTTTTCGAAAAACCAGCTCTTTGTTTCATTGATCCTTTGAATTGTTTTTTTGGTCTCTATGTCATTTATTTCTGTTCTGATCTTTACTATTTCCTTCCTTCTACTTGCTCTAGGGTTTTCTTTTTGTTTGCTTTCTAATTCTTTAAGTTGTGAGGTTGGACAGTCAATTAGAAATTTTTCTTGTTTTTTGAGGTAGGCCTGTAGTGCTATGAACTTCCCTCTCAGAACTGCTTTCCCTGCATCCCATAGATTTTGTGTTGTTGTGTGTTCATTTTCATTGGTTTCCAGGAAGTTTTTAATTTCTTCCTTGATCTCCTCGGTGACCCATTCATTGTTTAATAACATGCTATTTAGCCTCCATGTGTTAAAATGTCTTTGCATGTTCTTGTTGCAATTGATTTCTAGTTTCATGCCATTGTGATCTGAGAAGATGCTTGATATGATTTCAATCTTCTTGAACTTGTAGAGATTTAGTTTGTGTCCTATCATGTGGTCTATCTTTGAGAATGTCCCATGTGCACTTGAGAAGAATGTGTATTCTGTAGTTTTGGGGTGTAATTCTCTGTAGATATCTATTAAGTCCATTTGGTCTAGTGCTTCATTTAGAGTCTCTGTGTCCTTGCTAATTTTTTGCCTAGAGGATCTATCCAGTGCTGTCAATGGGGTGTTGAAGTCCCCTGCTATGATTGTATTGTTGTCGATTTCTCCTTGGAAGTCCTCCAGAAGATTTTTAATCTATTTTGGTGCTCCTATATTGGGTGCATATATGTTTATCAAGGTTATATCTTCCTGTTGGATAGATCCTTTCAATATTATATAGTGGCCTTCTTTGTCTCTAGTTATGGTCTTCATTTTGAAATCTATTTTATCAGATATGAGATTTGCTACCCCAGCTTTTTTTTGCTTTCCATTTGCTTGGAAAATTTTTTTCCATCCCTTCACTTTCAACCTATGTGAGTCTTTTGTTGAGAGGTGGGTCTCTTGTAAACAACATATAGATGAGTCATGCTTTCTTATCCAATCAGCTACTCTGTGTCTTTTTATGGGAGCATTCAATCCATTTACGTTTAAGGTGATTATTGATATGGACTTATTTATTGCCATTTTTGTTTAGTGTGGTTCTATTTTTCTTCCCATTTCTACTGCTAATTACAGCAGTCCTTTTAACATTTCTTGCCGTACTGGTTTGGTGCTAATGTATTCCCTTAGCCTTTTTTTTTTTTTTTTTTGTCTGGGAAGCTCTTTTTTTGACCTTCTATTTTGAATGATAGCCTTGCTGGGTAGAGTAGTCTTGGATTCAGATTCTTGTTTTTCATGACTTTGATTACTTCATGCCATTCTCTTCTGGCCTGTAGTGTTTCTTGTGAGAAGTCAGCTGAGAGCCTTATGGGGTTCCCTTTGTAGGTAACCTGTTGCTTATCTCTTGCTGCTTTTAGGATTCTCTCTTTGTCTTTAATTTGTGGCATTTTAATTACTATGTGTCTTGGTGTGGGCCTGTTTGGGTTCTTCTTACTTGGGACTCTCTGTGCTTCTTGAACTTGAATGCCTTCTTCCTTCACCAAATTAGGGAAGTTTTCTCTCACTATTTTTTTGAATATATTCTCTATCCCTTGCTCATTTTCTTCTTCTTCGGGGACTCCTATGATGCGAATATTATTACGTTTCCAGTTGTCCCATAGTTCTCTTAAGCTGTCTTCCTGTTTTTTAATAGTTTTTTCCTTTTGTTTTTCTGATTGGTTGATTTTTTCTACCCTGTCCTCTAATTCACTGATCCGGTCCTCAGCTTCCTCTACTCTGCTTTTTAAACCTTCCAATGTGTTTTTCATTTCTGATATGTCATTTTTTATCTCTTCTTGTTGGTTTTTAATTTCCAATTGGCTTATTTTCACTGTCTCTATGTCCTTACTCATGCTGTTCAGCTTCCTCAAGATCATGGCTCTGAATTCTAGCTCTGTTAACATGCCTAATTGCTCCACATTGATCTCATCTTCGGTGGAGGTCTCTTGCTCTTTCATTTGGCTTCTGTTTCTGTGTTTCACCATTTTGGCTATCTCAGTCACACATTTCTAGGCCTTCTTTTAGGTGACTACTTACCTCAACTAGAAAAAGATTGAGAATTTCTGGCTTAGAAGGCAATTAATGCAATGTGCAGGTCATCTTCTACAAAGCCTGAAGGAAAGTTGTGATTTCTCAGCCTGGATATTAAAGGCTGTCAAGTTCAGCCTAGTGCACTTTTCAAGAAGCCTCTTTATGCTCCCTCTGCTCCTTGAGCTAGCCTTACTGCCTTAGCCTTAAACATGGCCCTGACACCAGAGGACAAAGCTTCTTCGTTTTCAGAGGTAGATTGAATGATTTGCTTTGAAAACAGGTTGACAGTTTTTATCTCCATCTTTCTGTCTGTCCTGGAAATCAGCAGGCTGCCCATGATGAGGATTCTGAGCATTTTTCTTATGAATCATTATCAATTATAGTGTTACATAGCTAGAGTGTTCTTGTATTCTTTATGTCTAAGTTCTTCAAGACGGAACTTGTGCCTGTTATCCATGCTCTGTGGTGCTTCTACCACTAAGGGCACAGTAACATTAGCTCTCCCAAAGATCTCCTGGAGCTCAGGGCTTCAGGCGTGGATGATGAGTAAATAATTACCTTAGAGTGGTATCATTTCTTCCATGGAGTGAGACCCTCTGCATTAGATCTTACCGACCCCCTCCAAGCCGATCTGGTCAATACAAGGTTGGACCTAAAGTAGCTGCCAGCTTAGTAATGATGTGTGATAGGAAAAGGATATTTAGGCTAAAATATAGCAGTTTTCTGAAGAAGGACATATAATGTACAATCTGTAAGGTATGGAGAGAAAATAGTGAAGATTTTTATCTCAGCCTTTTAAAATTTCTACTTTGCAGATTTATTTTATGATTATATATTAGGCCATACATACAGTTTTAAACCAGCAGATACACACAGGAGGCATATTAAAGGTACATAGCCAAATATCTTTAGAGGGGAGTGTACATGTGAAAAAAGGTTAGTGACCTTTTCATTGAACAGGTCATTTTCTTTTTAGTACTTTGAAAATTTGATCTAAAGATTAGTATTAAGCCCATAAGTATAAGCCTGAGTGGCTGATTAACATCTCTGTGTTTCAGGGGACTACCGTTGATCAGATGATACTGTAATTTAGACAGGTGGAAAGCATTATAGAGTGGCAGGTCTACAACCGTCAATGTGAGAGAGGGAACTCTTTCCCCCCCCCCCCCCCAGCTTTATTTTTACTGTTGACACTGCAACAGATATCCTCCCCACCTTTCCTACCTTCACCCAGCCCCCACAACCCTTTCCCTCTGGCCATCACCACAGTGTTGTCAGTGTCTGTGGGTTATGCATATATATATATGTTCTTTGGCCATCCCTTCTTTCATCCAGTCCCCCAAGACGGAACTCTTTTTAAAGAATTGCTTCATGGTAAATGTAAGTCTAAGAAGTCTCAGAAGCAGGTTGCAAAAGTAGCAGTACTGGCAACTAAAATATAAGTGTGTATTTGTGAACTAGGTGAAAAAGGCTATTTTTAGATGCTGGTTTTGGCCACATAGCACTATAACAGTTAAACTCTGTGATATATATTTTTTTCTTTTTTTCTGTTTTATCTTTATTGTTGAATGTATTTCAGATGTTCCTCTTTTTTCCCCCATTGACCTCCTCCTCCCCACTCCTGCCCCCCTCCTGTCTTTTCCCACACTGTTGTCTGTGTCTATTGGTTATGCATATAAGTTCTTTGGTTTATTTCTTCCCACCCCCCAAACCCCTCCCTTTGAGGTTTGTCAGTCTAACAACCAATTTATACTTCTTAATCCCTTCACCTTTTTCACCCATTCCCCCATCCCTCCTCCCATCTGGCAACCAACAAAATGTTCTCTGTATCTATGAGAATGTTTCTGTTCTGCCTGTTCATTTTGTTTGTAGATTCAATTGTCGATAGATATGTATTCATTGCCATTTTGTTTGTTCATATATTTTATCTTTTTCTTCAAAAAGACCCTTCAACATTTCATATAATAACGGTTTGGTGGTAATGAACTCCTTTAGGTTTTTCTTGTCTGGGAAACTCTTTCTATGGCCATCAATTCTAAATGACAGCTTTGCAGGATAGAGTAATCTTGGTTGTAGGTCCTTGCTTTTCATCACTCTGAATATTTCTTGCCACTCCCTTCTGGCCTGCAAAGTTTCTTTTGAGAAATCAGCTGACAGTCTTATGGGAACTCCCTTGAAGGTAACTAACTGCTTTTCTCTTGCTGCTTTTAAGAGTCTCTCTTTGTCTTGACCCTTTTGCATTTTGATGCTGATGTGTCTTGGTGTGGGCCTCTTGGCGTTCATCTTGTTTGGGACTCTCTGTGCTTCCTGGACTTGTATGTCTGTTTCCTTCACCAAGTTAGGGAAGTTTTCTGCCATTATTGTTTCAAATAGGTTTTCGATTTCTTGTTCTCTCTCTTCTCCTCTGGCCCCCCAAGATGCGAATGTTGGCACGCTTGAAGTTGTCCCAGAGGCTCCTTACACTCTCCTCATTTTTTTGTCTTTTTTTTTTTTTTTTTTTTTTTTGCTGTTCTGATTGGGTGTTTTTTGCTTCCTTGTATTCTAAATTGATGGTTTACTTCTTGGCTTTACCTACTCTACTATTGAATCTGTGTAAATTATTCTTTATTTCAGTTAGTGCCTCTTTCGTTTCTGACTGTGTATCCTTCATTTTTGACTGGTCTTTTTCTAATGCTCTTGAGGCCCTCACTAAGTTTATTGAGCATCCTTATAAGCAGTATTTTAAACTCAGCATCTGTTAGGTTGCTTATCTCCATTTTGCTTAGTTCTTTTCCTGGGGTTTTGTTCTGTTTTCATTTGGGACCTGTTTCTTTGTCTCCTCATTTTGGCTCCCTCCCTGTGTTTGTTTCTATATATTACTTAACGAGAGGTATGTGGCTGTCTGAGACCAAATGCTGCTTGTTTAAAAGAATTTAGGAAAACCTGAAGCAGGATCCAAGACAGGCCAATCCTATGGTTAAGCAACTGGCAACAGCTTGGGTGGGCCTGAAAGTTGGGTGGGGCGGGGCCTCAGGGAATCACTAGGGCGGGGCTACCAGTGTGAGCCAGGTTGCTGGAGTCCCAGATGTGGCGGCTGTCTGCCACCCCAGGGAAGGTCTCACCAAAGGAACAAAGGCCTCTGACAGCACATCTGTGCCAGAGAAAGCCCCCTCTCCAGCCCTCGCTCTAATGCTAAACAGCTCAGTTCTTCCCTGTATGTCTCTGGCGCCCCTTGAGCTGCCTCCCCTCCAAGCTCAGAGGGAGAGAGTCCGATAAGTTCATGCGCGGGCCCGTTAAGAGGAGCTGCCTGGGGCTCCAGCGCCTCAGCCTCTCTGAGCCTCAGTTCCTGCTGGTTTTTCCAGCCAAAATTTATGGGGATTCTCTTCCTGGCAGTGGAACCCTGAGCGGGGCACCTGGAGTGGGACGGGGACCCCTCAGTCCTCAGGGAGGACCTTCCCGGCCGAGGTGTCCTCCTGATTTTTATCCGCCTCATGTGGGTGTGGGACCAGCCCGTCCGCCTCCGCCCCTCCTACCAGTCTCAATGTGGCTGCTTTTTTAATTCCGTAGTTGTGGGACTGCCATTCAGCTCGATGTCAGGTGGTTCTGAATGATAGTTGTTCTGTAGCTCAGTGTAACTTCGATATGGTTGTGGGAGGACGCGATACTGCGGTTACCTACCCGCCATCTTGACCGGAAGTCACCAAACTCTGTATTCTTTAGTCGGGGAAAAAAAACAGCAGCACCATTATCATTTTGGTATTTAAAGCAGAGAAAAATTAAGTTAAGGTGGGTGTGGTTTTGCAGATCTCTGGGATCTTTACAGTCAGCAGAGAGTTGAAAGTGCTGCCAAGTCCCAGGTTGCTTTGGTTAGAATGTGAGAGTTAAAGCATGTCACACCTTCAGATACTAGAGAGAGCTTACATTTCTTCAAAGAGCTTTGAATGTTTTGTACATGTTCCCTTGTTAATTCTCACAACATTCCTGCCAAGAATAAGTATATTATGAAGGAAAAGAGTTCACTTTCCTCAGCAACAAACCACCTTTTGTCCTTCATCTTTTCTAACTACCAAGTTATACCTTAAGCCAAATGTTGTAATCTGAGCGGCAGTCATCCTGTTTAGACAAATTTCTTTGGAAGGTGTTTGAATATTTAGGTGAATATCTTCAGAAAGTCATATTTTTATGTTTTAGGTGCCTTGTGGGAAAGGAAGGGGGCCTTTTGCCTTTCCTTAGAATTTTTTATTTGAAGATGTGTTATGTGACCTTTTTTCATAAGATTTATTTGCAGAATTACAGCAAAAAAAGTTATTTTGTATTTTATTTATTGGGGCTTGCTGTTGGTGAACCTTAAAATGTAAGCTGTAATGGACAGATAGAACTAAGTCTTGTCTTAAATGTCCATAAATAATCTCTCTCCAGCAGGATCCTTGAACAGTGACTAACCCAGGGACTCTGCTCCTTCCAAGTGCAGCATTAACCAACTCTTAGCTGTAGGCCCAGGATTTAATGTATCAAGGGATAGAATTTTTAGCAAATGAAAAAAAAGAAATTTCTCTTTCCCTATTTTACCACTCTATGGTTTGATTTTGTGTTTTCATTTTACAGTCACTTTATTTTTGAAGTTAAAAAGTCGTAAACAAGCTTACAGACTTGATGGTACTGTCTACAGACTTTTGCTCCACTATGTCTGTATTCAGTTATTCTTCTTCCAGCAAATGTGTTGAGTAAATAATATTCTCTCTGATAGACTTGAAAAATTATGGTTTTAAAATGCTCTGTGTATGTTAAAAATGTGATTATATTTAGCAGAATAGCAAGTAAAATAGCCATTTGTGGGGCCATAAGGGAGCTGTAGTATTGCCTGGGATGAAAGCAGATGGGACTAGAAATTCCCTTTAACACCAAGGCAGATTTTTCCAGAAAGCATCATCTTTTCACTCTATAAGAAGCATGTTAATTCAGGTTAACTGTATATCCTTTGCCTGTGTTTTCTTCTGTCTTGTCTTGCCTTCTCTTTAGGAATGCACATGTTTATTTTTTTAGGTCACCTATGTTCCTTTCAGTGTAATGAGCGATGACATAAACTAGATAGCCTTGTAATGTTCATTGTTTCCTCTTCTTCCCCCAAAATCTTTTTTTTTTTTTAAATCCTCACCCAAGGACATTTTTCCATTTTTTGTTCAGATAAAGTGGGAGGAAGAGAGAGAGAGAGAAACATCGATGTGAAAGGGACACATTGAGTGGTTGCTACCCACACAACCCAACCAGGGCCAGGGACAAACTGCAACCAAGGGATGTGCTCTTAGTGGGAACTGAACCCGGGTCTCTCTGGACCGCAGGCCGATGCTCTAACCACTAAGCCAAACCAGCCAGGGCCAAAACCTTTTTTTGATTCACTTCTCTCAGGCAACCTGCTTGTGATATTATTGTCTGTTTTGACAAAGACAAGAAGAGAAATCCCCTTTTACCTGGGAGTTAAGAGAAGATTGATGTGCTGAACACTTTCCACATCAGTGTTTAGAAGCCACTTAAAGGGAAATGTTTCATTGTTGCTATGTTACCATGAGGTTTATATAAGATCTTTTAAATTGATTCAGATGCTAAAGGGTGGCAGTGTTAAATTAGAGGTGGTCCTGTAAATCTTAGAAATACCTATAGTTGTGTGTTTTATCTCCTGGTAGAGTCAATATTCATGGAAACATTTCAACCAGTGCATTTACTTCTAGAGAGTTGAGTCAGTGACTGTAAACTGTATTGGTCAGTATTATACATTGTAAATGACTCTTCTAGGAAGGACTCTGTAGAGCTTTAAAGGAAGGTAGCTTTGGATGTGATTCAAGTGTGTAATGCAGTTCTTTTTTTTTTTATTCTTTCTTTTTGGTCCTTAAGGTACAGCTTTTCCCTCTGGTCTGCAATATAAACACTTGAGGCAAAAAGTTTTCAGTTTGACCTACTTATGTAATATGCAGGTTCCCATCAGGAGGATATTAGGGAAGATAAAACCTTTCATTTTTTGTATTAGCATTTAGTGTAACCATTGAAGAAAGATCAAAACAGTAAATCTGTCATGGCAGGCGAAAAGGATTTTTAAAAATTTTACCTGTGCATTCATCATCTTGGGTCCTACAGGAGTTCATTTGATTCCTAGGGTGGAGGACAAAATGAATACCAACTATTTGGCAAGATAGCAAATTTTTTTCTAATCTAAAAGGTGTGTCTTGTTTTACCACCAAAAATAAATAAATAAATATAAGGCATAGGTTACCATGGTATGCCATAGTGTTTGCTGTCAGTATGTAGTTTTTGGCCACTGAGTGGATAACTGGAGAGGGGAAATAATCTCTTACATGCTTTTTCTTGTGAGTTTTTTTTTTTTTTTCCCTGTAAAATCTTTAATCTGCCTGAGTTGGTGCTTATATTAAAGAATAGAAAGAGGTGGCAAAGCAGTATATAATTAGATGATTTGATCTCAGTATGTAAATAATAGCAGGTGATTTTAAAAGCACCTCATACAATGTATGGATTTCAGAAAAGGTTAGGGAGAGCTTACTGTTTTTCATTTGTACCCCTGAATGAGAGTTAGGTCCCATTGCCACCAATCATTATGTTTGTGTTACAAGCTAACTAGACATGTAATGTGTGAGTTTGTTGAACTTGAAGTCATTGGCTTGTTTCACAGGCCTTATTTGGGTTTTACTCAGAAGTAGTGGCTTCCTTTCTGAGAACAAACTGATAGAAGGGAATATCAAGCCAGGATGCCAGACTTACCAACAGGGATTTTTGTACTTGACAGGTAAAATGCGCTCCTGTATAAAAAGGAAAAGGCATGGAATACTATGCAGCAATAAGAAAGATCTCTCATCCTTTGAGATGACATGGAGCTTCCTGGAGAGTATAATGCTAAGCGAAATAAGCCAATCAAAGAAAGACAAATATCGCATAATCTCACTTATTTGTGGAATAAAATGAACAATACAAGCTGACAAACAAAACAGACCCAGAGATATGGAAGTGGGGTACAGACTGACAAACCTTAGAGGAGGGGGATAGGGTGGGAGGGAAGAGATAAACCATAGAACTTAAATGCATGTATGTGTAACCAATGGACATAGACAACAATGCGGGGTGGGGATTGGAGGAGTGTGCCAATGGGGTAAAAAGGAGAAACATCTGTAACAAAAATAATAAAAATTGCAACAAAAAAAAAGCTTGTTCATCCTCCACATGTTGTCAGCTCTTAACTTTCAAAGTAAATCTGGGAAGGGGGACTGCTTTATACTAAAATGTGAATGGTGGATGAAAATCAGTCATAAAGCACCTCTAAAAGGGCAAAAAAATAAAGAGGAAGAGACAGTGTGATGAGGTTTATTGCTGGTGTGTGTGTGTGTGTGTGTGTGTGTGTGTGTGTGTGTGTGTGTGTGAAGCCTAGACTGTGGTGTTCAGCTGCTCATGGTCTACTTGCTTTGTGCTAATTCATTTTGCTTGGATCTTTGAATGCAGTTAACTGTGCGTTTTTGCCTTTATGGTCATTTATTTTATTGTAGCTTGCACTCCTACCTGAACTCCCATGGACTGGGAAGAGACAGTCCCATTGCCTCTCCTGCCAGCAGGTGGGCTGGCATTTATTCCTCATACCTGTGTCTGCTTCTAAGACAACCCCCTCCTGAACTTCCATTAATTAGCTCTTCTATTGCTCTATTGGGGCAAATTGCCTGAGCCAACATATTTCTTAAAGGATATCAAGGAAATTTAATGCCCTCTCCTCCTTTGAAACTTGGATTGTTTGGGGGTGGATTTGCGGGTGGGTGTCTTTTCAGGGGCTGCTCCATAGCACAGTTTGTGCCTGTTAGAGGACAGCATGTTAGAAATGTAGCTTTTCTAAAGCAGCCTTACCAGAAGGAGCAAGATAGAACAGCCACAAAGTTGCATTATAAATCACTGGGGCCTCGCAATGATACTGCCCATTAAGGAGACTTTTTTTTTGCCCTACTCAGTTCCTAGCTGTACTAATAGAACAGCACATCAAGCAAGGCTGTAAATAAAAGTTATTACCTAATAGGTGGGTGCTGAAGTGGAACGGACGGAGCTGAGGCATGGAGGCCTTATTACTGCTCATCAGCAATTATAAACAGGATAAAGTGTCTGGGACTTGCGCTGATGCAGCGAGGGCTAATAGAGGCTGGGGATGACACTAGGCCATGATAGGATGATGTATGCTGATGCGTTTTTACTGTCTCATCGTGCTGCTTGCTTCCAAGACAAGTTATGTTATCCGTTTTTCCTGCTTGCTCATCTATCTGAAGAGACAGTCCCATTGCCTCTCCTGCCAGCAGGTGGGCAGGCATTTATTCCTCATACCTGTGTCTGCTTCTAAGGCAACCCCCTCATGAAGAACTTCAGAAATATTTCATAATCCTGCCGATTAAAGCCGTAATCCTATTGTATTGCCTGCTGTCATGGGTATAGATCTCACCTTTAGAAGTGGCTGCTTTCGTGGAATATAGAACCAGCTGAGGCATTATAGTTAGTCTGCTAGCCCGGTACTTTATTCAAAGAGCACTGTGATAGCCCTGTAGTAGGTTCTGTAGTGACGTGCTAAAGAAGTGGTAAATGTGCATCTTGCCCCTGGGAGCTTATCCCTTAGATAGAACAAGTACAGAAACATAACTACAACTAATTTCAGCTATGGAGAGCAGGAAATGTAACTAATGTTTATTTTTAAAAATGAGGACAGGGAGGATAAATTATGCTAATCATTATGAGCAAGTATAATACTAATGTGGTCTTTCTCTTTTAGAGAATTATCTTCCTGGTGAAATGCTTAGAATTTAGTTCCTTAGTCAATAGGAGTGATAAAGGGATGCAGGAATGGGGGGGGGGGGCGTCTAGAAGTAGGGTTGTGTTTTTTTAGTGAACAGAAAACAGTAAATATGACTTGGCAATGCTTTTGAGTACCAGAGAAGCACCTAGTACTTGGGAAAATTGAGATATGGCTCTTTTCAGCTTTGTTCATTCAGCTTCACTAAATCCCAGCAATTAGACCTTAGAGATAGGAGAGCCACAGAGAAATGCCTTGAAAATGATTTACCGGTTGAATCCAGGAGTTCATAAGCATTATGGTAGTACAGTTGTTTACGTCACTTGTGCCTTTCAGTGAATACACTTCTTTATGCGATGCATTCAAAACTGACCTATCAGGAGACTTCATGCTGTTTGAGAAATTGAAGTTTTTCTGTGGAATTCTTTGATGCCTTAAGTTATGCATAGGTGTACCTCATTTTAATGAGTCCTAATATTTGATAATCTCAGTATTACAAACCAGATAAACTAAAAATTAATGTTACAGGAGAGTTCTTCAGTCTATAAAATGTCTTGCCACTGGGTTAAGGTGGATAGGTTTTCAATTTTGAATATAAAGTAATATTTGACTTACCAAATAATCAATTCCTGCTTATCCCATTTATTCACAGAGTGTTCTGTGGATAATGACCAGTAGAATGGGGGAAGAAAGATGAACATGAGAAAAATGTTTTAAAATAATAACTGGATTTGATGACTGATGAGAGTTGGCTGAAGAAAGAATGTAAAGTTATAAACATGGGGAACTGATCGAAGAAAGATGACATTGATGGCAGGGGAAAGAATGGGAACTAAAATTGGTTGAAACTATTTTCAGTTTTTGATAACCTAAATTTTACGTTATTTTAGATAGTCCTGTAGAAAAGTATAAATATAGGTCTAGTTTGGAAATCATCAGTCTAGAAGCAGATTAAAGCTGTGCAAGTGGATAAGGGAAATTAATACAGAGGAACAAGAGGCTAAGGACTGTATTTAGGAGGCTGGGAAAGAGAAAAAGATTTCAGTAAGATAAGGAAGCTAAAGAAAGGAGAAAACTTTACATGGGATTGTGAAAGATGCATGAGAAGAGGGTCCAGGACACATGAAGACTAAGGGAACCTGTTGTCTATGGCTAGCAGAAGATCATTGAAACCCTGAAAGAAGTGAGTGTAATGTGGGATTAAAAGCCTGATGCAAGGCCATTAAAGTGGTACTTTATAACAAGGAAAGAAAGGCAGCAGATAGAAATCATTCCGTTTAAGGAGTTGAGTAGTGAGCCATTAAAAACCAGTAAGTAAGCAATGGTGGTTGGAGGGAGATATTTCTTGGTATGGAGGTGGTTAAGATAGGGAAATATTTTGCCCTTGTTAAAACACAAAGCAAAGGTATATGGGAAGAGAAAGAAACAGAAAATAGTAGAGGAGAAAAAGAAGAGATTCAAAAACAAGATTCTTTAGAGGCAGAAACCGAAAAGCATTAGTTCCTTCCAAGAGTGTAAGAGATACAGATACAGATAAGTACATTTCCTCTTCTCATGTCTAGACAGTTGAGACAAGATGAACCAAGGAATTCATCCTAGAAGGTCATCATTTTCTGAATAAATAGATAATACTACCAGCTATAAAGTAGCAGCAGAGAACTGAGGTTGTAAGGAAAGAATTATTGTGGACTCCAGAGGGGAAAATGGGATTTCTAAGTAATAGCTAATCTAAACTGTCATTAAATACTAGTTTACATTTACAGTGGGCCAAAGAAAGAGTTTCTCTGGCTACTACATTTAGCCCAAAGGAAAAGAGCAAAGAGAGAACAAGTGGTGCTGATTTCTTTCTTTTTCAATAATGTTTCCATTCTCAAAAGTAACACATGGTAGCAAAATCATAACACAGAATAGTTTATAACAGAAAGTGATAGTTTGGAGATAGTCCACTTCACAAAACTGAGAAGCATTTCTCTCTTGACAGTTTTAGTATTTCCATCTTGTAGTTACCTTTTAACTATAGAAGAAAAAAAGTGCTAATATTCATACTTTTTAGATGTCAATTAATTGGGATGAAATAGAAGGTAGCCCTCACCTTAGTGTTTAGTATTTATATTATTTTTCCATTCTTTTTCTTGATCCATCACTTTCAGCACCATCTCTTAATGAGGATATCAGTACCTCTGATTAGAGGTACTTCCTTATCATAACTCCTGTCCGCTACACTTGTACTTTTTTCTTTCTTTCTTTTAATCCTCACCAGAGGATATTTTTCCATTTATCTTCAGATAGAGTGGGATGGAGAGAGAAACATCATGTGAGAGAGACACATCAATTGGTTGTCTCCCGCATGACCCTGACCAGGGCTGGGGACAGAACCACAACCAGGGTACATGCCCTTGACTAGAATTGAACCTGTGGCTCTTTGGTCCACAGGCCGATGTTCCAACCACTGAGAAAAACCGACCAGGGCTGCACGTCTACTTTTTATTGTCACAGTTGTTAACTATTTACATGTGGGCCTGTAACCAACCACAAGCAAACTTTCCATGTTATGTTCATAGATTATTTCTAAAAATTGAAAGCCAGTGAATGGCATTTACATTATTATGACTCTGTAAATGTTATTCCCAGCCAGGCAGCCATATTATATGCTGGGAATAGATTTATTTTTTGTGTGGATCTAATGTCACAGTCCATGGGCCACTGAAGGAAAATGTTCCTACATCAAAGCCAAATTAGTTTTTTGTTATGTTCCATGAGTTACTCAGAAATCATGCCACATTTTCGTTTGCTTTATATTTGGATTGTAACTTTTTAGTACAGTTTATTCTTCTTGGCATTTATAATTGCATTTACTTTTTCTTGGAATATTGGGTTTTATGTCATTTTTTTTTATCCTCAACTGAGGACATTTTTCGATATTTTGTTCAGATAGAGTGGGAGGGAGAGAGAGAGAGAGAGAGAGAGAGAGAGAGAGAGAGAGAAACATCAACATGAAAGGGATACATTGAGTGGTTGCCATCCGCACAACCCAACCAGGGTTGCGGACAAACCGCAACAGAGGTATGCGCCCTTAGCGGGAACCGAACCCGGTCTCTCTGGACTGCAGGCCGACGCTCTAACCGCTGAGCCAAACTGGCCAGGGCTTATGACACTTTTTTTCCCCCTAACCTGTATTTATACCCTTTCTTCAAGACCTCCCTCCTGGAGCCCACCGTCTTTCTGCTCTAATCTGGACTAGATGTTTTTTAAGCCTACTGTGTCACCCAGAATATCCCTTCACCATTGTTTAATTCCTTCATTTTGGGGAATATAACTCCCCAAATAAGTTCCTAAGAGAAGGAGTATTGGGGTTCTCACGTCTCTGAAAATGTCTTCTCTACCCCTAGCATGATGGTAAGTTTGACTAAGTATAGAATGCTGGGATGAAAATGATTGTTCCCTTCCCTTCCATGGTGTTACTGAGAAGTCAGTGTCACTAATTTTCAGTTTTATAAGTAACATGTCTGAGTTATATTCACCTCTAAAACCCTTAGTATTGTATTTTTATCCTTGGTATTTCAAAATATATAGTGAAGTGTCCAGTGGTCATTCCCCCCTCCCCCATACAAGATTTTGGATACTTGCTAGGCCCCTAAGATTTAAAGACTAATGTCCTCCTTCATCTGTAGACTGTCTTAGATATTCTCCCACCTAACATTCTCTTCTCTCTTGAGTCTCATAATATATATGTTGGAGCTGCTAGATTGGTGGTTTTTCACTTCTTTCTCATAATTTCCATCTCCTCTGTGTTCTGGATAATTCTTGTTTACTTTATTTTCCAAACCTTGTTTAAATAGTCACACTTTCAGTGAGCTTGTTCTTGTTTCTTGGCGGTTTCTACTTTTTTTTTAAATTTTATTTTTGTTACAGATGTTTCTCCTTTTTTACCCCATTGACACTCTTCTCCCCAACCCCCCCCCCCCCCCCGGCCCCGGCTTTGTTGTCCATTGATTATGCGTACATGCATATAAGTTCTGCGGTTTCTCTCTTCCCTCCCCCCACAACCCCCTCTACTGAGGGTTGTCAGTCTGTACCCTACTTCCACATCTCTGGGTCTACTCTGTTCCTCAGACTGTTATGATCATTATATTCCACAACTAAGTGGGATCATGTGGTATTTGTCTTTTTCTGCTTGGCTTGTTTCGCTTAGTATAATACTTTCCAGGTCCCTCCATGTCGTCTCAAAGGATAAGAGATCTTTCTTTCTTACAGCTGCATACTGCTCCATTGTGTATATGGACCACAGCTTTTTTATCCATTCTTCTACTGATGGACACTTGTTTCCAGATTATTGTAAATAGTGCTACTATGAACATGGGGGTACATATATTCTCTCTGATTGGTGTTTCAGACTTCTTAGGGTATATTCCTAGAAGTGGGATCACTGGATCAAATGGAAGTTCAATTTTTAATTTTTTGAGGTAACACCATATTGTTTTTCATATTGACTGCACCAGTCTGCATTCCCACCAGCAGTGTACCAGAGTCCCCTTTTCTCCACACCCTCGCCAACACTTGTTGTTTGATGATTTGTTGATGGCAGCCATTCTGACAGGTGTGAGGTGATACCTCATTGTTGTTTTAATTTGCATCTCTCTGATGATTAGTGATGTTGAGCATTTCTTCATATGTCTTTTGGCCATTTGTATGTCCTGTCTGGAGAGGTGTCTATTCAGCTCCTCTGCCCATTTATTAGTTGGGTTCTTTGTCTTCCTTTTGTTGAGTTGTATGAGTACTCTATATATTTTGGAAATTAACCCCTTATCTGGTGTATCATTGGCAATGATGTTCTCCCATACAGTGGGTTGCCTTTCCATTTTAATGGTTGGTTCTTTTGCTGTGCAGAAGCTTTTTAGTTTGATGTAGTTCCATGTGTTCATTTTTTCCTTTGTTTCTGTTGCCTTAGGTGATGTATCAGTGAAAATTCTGCTGCATATGATGTTTGAAATTTTGTTGCCTACATTTTCTTCTAGAATTTTTATGAATTCTCGGGTCACATTTTTAAGTCTTTTATCCATTTTGAGTTTATTTTTGTGTATGGTATAAGTTGATGGTCTAGTTTCATTTTTTCGCATGTAGCTGTCCAATTTTCCCAACACCATTTATTTTTATTTTTTATTTTTATTTATTTTTATCCTCCCCCTAGGACATTTTTCATTTTTTGTTCAGATAGAGTGGGAAGGAGGAAGGGAGGGAGGGGGAGAGAGAGAGAGAGAAACATCAATGTGAAAGTGACACATCGAGTGGCTGCCACCCACACAACCAGCTGGGGCTAGGGACAAACTGCAACCGAGGTACGTGCCCTTAGTGGGAACCAAACCCAGGTCTCTCTGGACCGCAGCCGACGCTCTAATCACTGAGCCAAACTGGCCAGGGCCCAACAGCATTTATTAAAGAGGCTGTCTTTACTCCATTGTATGCTCTGGCCTCCTTTGTCAAATATTAATTGAGCATAATGTCTTGGGACCATTTCTGGGTTCTCTGTTCTGTTCCACTGGTCTATCTGCCTGTTCTTGTGCCAGTACCAGGCTGTTTTGATTACAGTGGCTTTGTAGTATAACCTGAATTCTGGTAATGTGATCCCTCCAACTGTGTTCTTCTTTTTCAAGATTGCTATGGCTATTCGGGGTCTTTTTTGGTTCCATATGAACTTTTGAAGTACTTGTTCTAATTCTGTGAAGTATGCCATTGGTATTTTGATGGGGATTGCATTGAATCTATAGATTGCTTTGGGTAATATGGACATTTTAGTGATGTTAATTCTTCCAATCCATGAACAAGGTATGTGCTTCCACTTTCTTATATCTTCCTCTATTTCTTTTTTCAATGTCCAGTCGTTTTCTGCAAATAGGTCCTTTACTTCTTTGGTTAAGTTTCTTCCTAGGTATCTTAATTTTTTTGCTGCAATGGTAAATGGGATTGTTTTTTCAGTTTCTCTTTCTGTAGTTCATTGGTGTATAAGAATGCTGTCGATTTCTTGACATTAATTTTGTATCCTGCTACTTTGCCCAATTCATTTATTAAGTCTAATAGATTTTTGGTGGAGTCTTTAGGGTTTTCTATGTATAATATTATGTCATCTGCAAATAATGAGTTTCACTTCCTCCTTTCCAATTTGGATCCCTTTTATTTTTTCTTTGTGTTTGATTGCTGTGGCTAAGACTTCCACTACTATATTAAATAAGAGTGGCAAAAGTGGGCATCCCAGTCTTGTTCCGGTTCTTAAGGGAAATGTTTTTAGTTTCTCCCTGGTGAGTATGATGTTAGCTCTAAGTTTTTTATATATGGCCTTTATTATGTCTAGATATGATCCCTCTATTCCCACATTGCTGAGCGTTTTTATCAGAAATGGATGTTGGATTTTGTCAAAGGCTTTTTCAGCATCTATTGATATGATCATGTGGTTTTTATTCTTTATTTTATTTATGTGGTATATCATATTTATTGATTTGCGAATAGTGTATCAGCCTTGCATCTCAGGATGAATCCCACTTGGTCATGGTGAATAATTTTTTTGATGTATTTCTGGATTCAGTTTGCTAGTATTTTGGTCAGGATTTTGGCATCTATGTTCATCAGGGATATTGGCCTGTAGTTTTCTTTCTTTGAAGTGTCTTTTTCTGGTTTTGGAATTAGAATTATGCTGTCCTCATAAAACGAGTTTGGAAGTCTTCCTTCTTGAATTTTCTGAAATAGTTTGAGGAGAATGAGTGTTAGTTCTTTTTTGAATGTTTGGTAAAACTCCCCCGTGAAGCCCTCTGGGCCTGGGCTTTTGTTTGCTGGGACAGTCTTGATTACCTCTTCAGTTTCCTTAGTTGTTACTGGTCTGTTCAAGTTTTCTGTCTCTTCCCGGTCCAGGTTTGGGAGACTGTGTGTTTCTAGAAATTTGTCCATTTCGCTTAGATTGTCGAATCTGTTGCCACATAGTTGTTCATAGCAGTTGTTAACGATCTTTTGTATTTCTGTGGTGTCAGTTGTTACTTCTCTTTCATTTCTGATCTTGTGTATTTGGGTTCTCTCTCTTTGTTTCTTGGTGAGTCTAGCTAAGGGTCCATCAATCTTGTTTATCTTTTCGAAAAATCAGCTCTTTGTTTCATTGATCCTTTGAATTGTTTTTTTGATCTCTATGTCATTTATTTCTGCGCTGATCTTTACTATTTCCTTCCTTCTACTTGCCCTGGGGTTTTCTTTTCATTTGCTTTCTAGTTCTTTAAGTTGTGAGGTTAGATATTCTATTAGAAATTTTTCTTGTTTCTTGAGGTAGGCCTATGTAGTGCTATGAACTTCCCTCTCAGAACTGCCTTGGCTGCATCCCATAGATTTTGTGTTGCTGTGTGTTCATTTTCATTGGTTCCAGGAAGTTTTTAATTTCTTCCTTGATGTCCTCGGTAACCCATTTATTGTTTAATAACAACCTATTTATCCTCCATGTGTTCAAATGTCTTTGCATGTTTTGGTTGCAGTTGATTTCTAGTTTCATGCCATTGTGATCTGAGAAGATGCTTGATATGATTTCAGTCTTCTTGAACTTACAGAGATTTAGTTTGTGTTCTAACATGTGGTCTATGTTTGAGAATGTCCCATATGCACTTGAGAAGAATGTGAATTCTGCAGTTTTAGGGTGTAATTCTCTGTAGACATCTATTAAATCCATTTGGTCTAGTGCTTCATTTAGAGTCTCTGTGTCCTTGCTAATTTTTTGTCTAGAGGATCTATCCAGTGATGTCAGTGGGGTGTTGAAGTCCCCTGCTATGATTGTATTGCTGTCGATTTCTCCTTTGAAGTCCTCTAGAAGATTTTTAATATATATTGGTGTTCCTATATTGGGTGCATGTATGTTTATCAAGGTTATATCTTCCTGTTGGATAGATCCTTTCAATATTATGTAATGGCCTTCTTTGTCTCTAGTTACGGTCTTCATTTTGAAATCTATTTTATCAGATATGATTATTGCTACCCCAGCTTTTTTTTTCTTTCTGTTTACTTGGAAGACTTTTTTTGATTCCTTCACTTTCAACCTATGTGAGTCTTTCGTTGTGAGGTGGGTCTCTTGTAAGCTACATATAGATGCTTTCTTATCCAGTAAGCTACTCTGTGTCTTTTTATGTGAGCATTCAATCCATTTACATTTAAGGTGATTATTGATATGGACTTATTTATTGCCATTTTTGTTTAATGTGGTTATATTTTTCTTCCTATTTCTCCTGGCAATTACAGTAGTCCTTGTAACATTTCTTGCAGTGCTGGTTTGGTGCTAATGTATTCCCTTAGCCTTTTTTTTTTTTTTTTTGTCTGGGAAGCTCTTTATTTGACCTTCTATTTTGAATGATAGCCTTGCTGGGTAGAGTAGTCTTGGATTCAGATTCTTGTTTTTCATGACCTTGATTACTTCATGCCATTCTCTTCTGGCCTGTAGTGTTTCTTGTGAGAAGTCAGCTGAGAGCCTTATGGGGTTCCCTTTGTAGGTAACCTGTTGCTTATCTCTTGCTGCTTTTAGGATTCTCTCTTTGTCTTTAATTTTTGGCATTTTGATTTCTGTGTGTCTTGGTGTGGGCCTGTTTGGGTTCTTCTTACTTGGGGCTCTCTATTCTTCTTGAACTTGAATGCCTTCTTCTTTCACCAAATTATGGAAGTTTTCTGTCACTATTTCTTCTAATATATTCTCTTACCCTTGCTCATTTTCTTCTTCTTCGGGGACTCCTATGATGCGAATATTATTACGTTTCCAGTTGTCCCACGGTCATCGTAAGCTGTCTTTCGGTTTTTTCATTGTTTTTTTCTTTGGGTTTTCTGATTGGTTGATTTTTTTCTACCCTGTCTTTTAATGCACTGATCCAGTCCTCATCTTCCTCTACTCTAATGTTTAGACCTTCCAATGTGTTCTTTATTTCTGATATGTCATTCTTCATTTCTTCTTGGTGGTTTTAAATTTCCAGTTGGTTGGTTTTCAACATTTCTATGTCTTTACTCATGATGTTGATGTCCTTACTCATGCTGTTGAGCTTCCTCAAGATCATGGCTCTGAATTCTAGTTCTGTTAACTTGCTTAACTGCTCCTCATTTATCTCATCTTCGGTAGAGGTCTCTTGTTCTTTCATTTGGCATTTGTTTTTTTGTTTCACCATTTTTGCTATCACAGTGGGCTTTGGAGCTTGCCAAATTTTTTCTGTTGGTGTTCTTTTTGTGGCTCCCTCTCCTGGGTTTGGATGAGTGAGGGAGGACCTTTGTTAAACAACTATTGTCATGTCTGTCTTATTTTCCTGGTTAGAGTTGCTAGCCCAGGAATGGTTCAGTTATCCTCTAGTAGGGGTTACTTGAAGAGCCTTGGGTTCTCAGTTGAATGAAAAACTCTCTAAGTTGCTCAGTGAAAAAGGATTTCCAGAGGGTGGGTCAGATGCTGGTTGTTAATGAGCCTCAATTTGCATTTGTACAGCTCACGTGGGTGGGGTTGAATCTTCTAGGGCAGGGCCACCACCTCTTCCCAGAGCCCTGGGAAGGAGCAAGATGGCCACCGTCCTGTGTGGCTGCAAGTCAGCAAAAGCTCTGAGCACCCTCCAAGTCCCAAGTGTCCCCACACAGTTCCAGTCCAGTCTGCCCTTCCTTTACCGGAGCCCAAAGTGATTGGCTGCGGCTATTTTAGTGTCTATCCTGCTCTGGGCTGTGGAGCCGCGTGGGAGTTTAACCTGAGGGCACTGCTCAAAGCTAAGGCCGCTGCTGTCTGTGGGCTCCCAGCCCCCGTCTCAGACCTCCGAAATCCTACCAGGATCGAGTCAGTGTCCCTGGTTATATGATCCTTGCAAGCTGCTTTTCTGTTGCTTTTTCCTGGCAATTTATCTTTATTTTAGTTGTAATTCCAGTTTGGTCCTGGTAGACGGTCTGTGTAGCTTCCATTCACTCTGCCTCCATTTTGGAATTCCTGTCCCTGGCGGTTTCTTTTTTATAGTGTCCTGTTGTTTATAAATATAATAATACATAATTATTATTATTATAATACTCTGAGTATATTAGTGATTAGACTTGTGCTCTTCTGTTTGCTGAGTTATCTGCTATTGCCTAGAGGCCAGTTTTTGTATTTGTTTTAGTCTTATCCTTCATGCTTCTGTTCTCATCTGCCTGGTGAAGGTTGGTTTTCTATTGATATCTAAAAAGAAGGCTAAATGGATGCAGGGGGCAGGGGCATTGTACTTTCTACCATATCCCATTCTGTCATGGGAATTTTTACTGGGGGCTCTGTGTGTGATAGAGTATGTGTAGCAGGGTAAACTGGCAGAATTTATTATAAGGAAGTTGAGAGCCTGTTGTCAAGGCTCTCAAATGGAGAAGGAGGACTTGACTGTGAACAACCATAGAAACAGCTTTGCCTAGACAGCTGTCTTTAGAGAAGAGCTATCCAGATTTTTGCCAAGTAAATGTGGGCTGCTACCAAGGATGGGAGGTGTAGGTTAGTACAGTTGTTCTGCAGATATACTTTCAGTGGATCCTCCTGCTTTCTGCCCTGCTTCTCATTCTGTTTCTCTTAAGACTTTCATTGTACATAGTTCCTGCCACCTCTGCAGTCATTGTTTCAACCTCAGCCTGTTCCCATCACTATTAACATCTAGAAATTTATTTAAAATCTGTTTTTTATTATTTTGAACTCACAATTTATTACAGTGGGTTCATTCTTCATGTTATTTTTGTAATTTTATTTCATTTGGGTCATTGGGGTCAGAGGAAAATATGTTTAGCCCTCTTCATCTAAAAGTTACCTGAGACAAAGTCAAGACTGTGCTTTCAGATTTATTCATTGGTGGGAGATAAAAGGGTAGGGTAGGCTCAGTAGAAGGTTGTGGTTCTTAGGGAATCAAGAAGATGAGAATGTATCCAATTCAAAGTTCCTAATCTTGAAGGGAAGGAAGTATAAAGTTGGTGGTTGAGAATGTGGGCTCTAGAGGCAGTTTATGTGGGTTCGCATTCCAGTGCTCCCTTTTACCAACCACACAAGTAGAGGAATTGTTGAATCTCTCTATGAGCCTTCATATTTCTCTTTTGCAAAATAATAGACGCCATCATAGAGGGAAATGAGACAATGCGTTTAAAGCACCTAGCATGATGCCTGATAAATCTTCAAAAGGTAATAGTGGTACCAGATAATCTGAATGAAGAGAGTGAAGAGAAACTTGAGGGAATGTAGAGGAAAGTGAGAAAGAACTCATAAAATTCAGATAGTCTGGTTGGAAAAATAAATGGAATAAGAAACTGGTAATGAGGACTGGGAGCCAAGCAGATTGGAGAGTGCAGACATGGAAAGGAAGTGGATTGGACGTTAGAGAAGTCAAGGGAGGAGGGGAGAGTAGTCGAGTAGTCAGCAGCCCTTGTTTAAACAGGTGAGGACTGTGAATGACAGGAGCCCAGAAAACCTTTAAGAAAACTGGGCATCAGAACAGCAAAAGATCAAACTTCTTTTTTACTCTGTTTGTTTTGTTTCTAGGCCTTGTTTTAAAAGTAAAATTTTACTGTTATGTATTGGTGGAAAGTAATTCTTACAGAGATTTCACAAGCCTGCCTTCTGAAAAAAATAAATATTCTTATTTCCTGAACTCATCTCTACACTTTTATTCTTATAATTTAGAACTCCTCTTCTTTCTGGGGCGAATCAAAGTTTAGGAGCCACAGAGGGTTGATAGTTTTCTTGTGGATAAAATCCTGATAAAAAGACTGGCTGTTGAGTCCAGACCAACAACATGATAGAACTTTAGCCAATAAATTTACTTCTTATGATTAAAAATCAGACAATTTAACCTTGGAAGTATTTTTGTCGTGGAGGACTTCATACTGTGATTAGTTATCTTAACAGCCAAGTGCCTCTGTGGGCTCAGTTAACCAGCCTCCCACTACACATGTATAATTATTTTTGGTGCATACACACACACTGCTATAAAAGCTTATTTGGCCTTATGCTTCCTGCCGTTCTGAATTCTCTGTTTCATTACTAGTATCCACCCACAGAGTTTCAGAAAGCCATTCTCAAATAGCAGAACCACAACTAAGAATAAATATTAGCTCAGTGGACGGGGAATTAGTTACATGCTATGCATTTTTCACATCAATCCACCCTTTCAAAACTTATTAAAAATGTATACATATATAAGCAAGAAAATGGGACATTTAACTCAGATTGTGTTGATTTTTCTGTTACTTTAGTAAGGGATAAAGAGAATACAGTAGACAATCTTTAAGATTTTTACCTTGAATGTGAACCAATACATACCTGAAAAAATAAAGTGGATGATGCTTCTTTTTTCCTAGAAAAAGTTGACAACTCTTCTCCAGAGTTGTTGTTACATTACAGTTTGAAATATATGTCCAAATGTGCAAGATGGCTTTTAAAAGAAAATTGGGTTTGGGAAGAGAAATTATGTAGCACTGATTTCAGTGGGAGGTGTTAGCTGCTACAGAGTATGTTTTCCTGCTTTGGCATTAACTGATAGTCCCTGTAATTGACAAGGATTCATATACACTTTTTCTGTGGCATCCTGTTGATAAATCTTTTTCTAGGAGATTAAAATCACATCTTAAGGTCTTGATCATCATCCTTCCTGGAACAGCAGTTGTAGTAATTGATGCAATTGAAATGGGTCTTTATTGGGGTTGGAGGAATTATAGACTAAGAGAGTGACATGTAAAAGTCTGATTAGTCATTAAAGTGTACTTACAGATAAGTGTTGACTTCATTATAAACCTGGAAAAGTGTGAGCTTTGGCCTTACAGTTGATTACCTGCTTGAACCATTTTGTCATGCACTTTTCCATCAGATCTAAGCAGTGCCAACATTTCTGGGTGAGAATGCAGCAGGCACTCTAATCAGTCATCTCCAGTATGGCTACTCTGGAATATAGTTGTTGGGTTTTATAAAAACATAATTTCAGACTTACAGAAAAGTTACAAGAAGATTACATAGAATTCTCAGGCACACACCAGAGCCCCCAAATGTTAATATTTTACCATTGGAACATTGGCTTTTTCTTGTTTGTTTGTTTGTTTTTTTAACCTTATTGTTGAAAGTATTACAGATACCCCCCCCTTTCTCCCCTATTGACCCCTTCCTCCCCACTCCCACCCCCCTCCTGCTTTCCCCACACTGTTATCTGTGTCCATTGGTTATGCATATGTGCATATAAGTTCTTTGATTTATCTCTTCTCAACCCTTCCCTCTGAGCTTTGTCAGTATAACCAATTTGTACTTTTTTTTTTTTTTGCCCTCACTCGAGGACATCTTTGCATAGAGAGGGAGGGAGGGAGGGAGGGGGAGAGAGAGAGAGAGAGAGAAAACATTGACGTGAGAGAGACACATCGACTGGTTACCACCCACACGACTCCAACCGGGGCAGGGACAAACTGCAACCAAGGTGCATGCTTTTAGCTGAACCAAACCCGAGTCTCTCTGGACCGTGGGCTGACGCTCTAACTGCTGAGCCAACCGACCAGAGCCAATTTGTACTTTATTTATTTATTTATTTATTTATTTATTTATTTATTTATTTATTTTTCTATCCTCACCCGAGGACATTTTTTCATTTTTTGTTCAGATAGAGTGGGAGGGAGAGAGAGAGAGAGAAACATTGATGTGAAAGGGACACATTGAGTGGTTGCCACCCACATGACCCAACCAGGTCCGGGGACAAACTGCAACTGAGGTACGTGCCCTTAGCGGGAACCGAACCCAGGTCTCTGTGGACGGCAGGCCGACGCTCTAACAGCTGAGCCAAACTGGCCAGGACCCAATTTTTGTACCTCTTAATCCCTCACCTTTTTGCCCTATTCCCCCAATTGCCCTTCCATCTGGCAACCAGCAGAAAGTTTTCTGTATCTGTGAGTCTGTTTCTGTTCTGCTTGTACATTTTGTTTGTCGATTTACTTGTTGATAGATATGTATTTATTGCCATTTTTGTTCTTCTTCAAGAAGACCCTTCAACATTTCATATGATACTGGTTTGGGGGTGATTAACTCCTTTAGCTTTTTCTTATCTGGGAAACTCTTTATATGTCCATTGATTCTAAATGATAGCTTTGCAGGATAGAATAATCTTGGTTGGTTGTAGGTCCTTTCTTTTTATGACTTTGAATATTTCTTGCCACTCCCTTCTGGCCTGCAAAGTTTCTTTTGAGAAATCAGTTGGTAATCTTATGGGAGCTCTCTTGTAGGTAACTAACTGCTTTTCTCTTGCTGCTTTTAAGATTGTCTCTTTGTCTTTAACCTTTGGCATTTTGACGATGATGTGTCTTGGTGTGAACCTCTTGGGGTTCATCTTGTTTGGGACTCTCTGTGCTTCCTGGACTTGTATGTCTGTTTCCTTCACCAAGTTAGGGAAGTTTTCTGTCATTATTTTTTCAAATAGGTTTTCAATTTCTTGCTCTTTCTCTTCTCCTTCCAGCACCCCTATGATGCGAATGTTGGTGCACTTGAAGTTGTCCCACAGGCTCCTTATAGTATCCTCATTTTTTTGGATTTTTTTTTTTTTACTGTTCTAACTGGGTATTTTTTCTTCTTTATGTTCCAAATTGATAGTTTGCTTCCTGGTTTTTACCTACTCTACTATTGTTTCCTTGTAAATTCTTCTTTTTTTTTTTAATCCTCATCCGAGGATATTTTTTTATTTATTCTCAGACAGAGTGGATGGGAGGAAGAGAGAGAGAAACATCGATGTGAAAGTGACACATGGACTAGTTGCCTCCTGCACGGCCCCAACCAGAGCTGGGGATGAACTGCAACTGAGGTATGTGCCCTTGACTGGAATCAAACCCGCAACTCTTTGGTCTGCAGGCCAACGCTCTAAACACTAAGCAAAACTGGCCAGGGCTCTAAATTATTCTCTATTTCAGTTAGTGCATCCTTCATTTCTGACTTGTCCTTTTTTATGTTGTTGATATTCTTGCTAAGTTCCTTAGAGTTCTCATTGAGTTCCTTGAAGTTCTCACTGAGTTTAGTGAGCATCCTTATAACCAGTGTTTTGAACTCTGTGTCTAATAGATTGCTTATCTCCATTTAGTTTGGTTCTTTTCCTGGAGTTTTGTTCTGTTCTTTCATTTGGGATATGTTTCTTTGTCTTCTCATTTTGGCTCCTCCTTGTGTTTGTTTTTATGTATTAGGTAGAGTTGCTGTGTCTCCTAGGCTTTGTAAGGTGGCCTATTGCAGTATATGTCTTGTAGGGTCCAGTGGCACAGCCTCCCTGATCACCACAGCTGGGCCCTCAAGGTGCACCCCTCGTGTGGACGCTCCACTCTTCAGTTGTAATTGAGTCTTGGTTGCTTTTGGCACATCAGTGGCAGGGATTTACTCAGGCTAATCAGCTGTAAAGACTGGCTGTACCCACTGACCACTGACCTCTAATTACCTTGGAGGATCAGCTGTGCAGGGGACCACCACACAGAGCAACACTTACTTAAATAGGGCTTGGGTACCCACTAAGTCCACCCCTTGAGTGTGTTGCTTATAGAGGTGTTTGGGTGGTGGTGCTTTGCTGTGGTCTGAAGCTGTCCACTGGGTGTGCTGGCTCTGGGGCAAGGTCAGCCACTGCCTGTGTTCTACCCAGGGCCACCAGGCATAAGCTACAAAGCAATCTACAGATGGCTGCTTCTTGTGCTGGTCTTGGAGGTGCCCAGGCAAAGCTAAGTTGTGAACCAAGACTGGCTGCTCCTAGTGCCAGGCCTGGGGCCACTTAGTGAGAGGCATGGGGCTTGCTGAGGCCAGCTGCTGCTGCTTTGAGAGAATTTAGGAAAATCTGAAGCAGGAGCCAAGACAGGCCAATCCTATGGTAAAGCCACTGGAAATAGCTTGGGTGGGCTGAAAGTTGGGTTGGGTGGGGCAGGACCTCAGGGTATCATCAGGTTGGGGCAAACAATGAGAGCCAGGTTGCTAGAGTTTCAGATGTGGTGGCCATCTGGTGGCTCCATGTGGGAAGGGCTCACCAAAGGAACAATGGCCTCCTCTAGCAATTCTGTCTGGGAGAAAGCTGCTTCTCCAGCTCTTACCCCGATGCCAAACAACTCAGCTCTTCCCCATATGTCTCTGGTGCCTTTCAAGCTACCTCCCCCACATTGGAGCCTGAATGGAGGTAGTCTGAGTAAGTCCATGTGCAGATCCTTTAAGAGGAATTGCCTGGAACTCCAGAAGCCGAAGCCTCCCTCACCTTCAATTCCCGCTGGTTTTTACATCCAAAAGGTATGGGGACTTCTCTTCCTGGCACTGGAACCCTGAGCTGGGAGCCTGGTGTGGGACAGGGACCCCTCACTCCTCAGGGAGGACCTTCACAACCGACGTGTGCCTCCTGATTTTTATCTGCCACACGTGGGTGTGGGACCAGCCTGTCCATGTCTCTGTCTGCCCCTCCTACCAGTCTTCATGTGGCTTCTTTAATTTCATAGTTGTAGGACTTCCATTCAGCTCGATCTCAGGCGGTTCTGAATGATGGTTATTCTGTAGTTTAGTTATGATTTTGATGTGGTTGTGGGAGGAGGCGAGTACCACGGTTACATACACCGCCTTTTTTTTTTTTTAATTCTTACCTGAGGACATTTTTCCATTTTTTGTTCAGATAGAGTTGGGAGGGACAGAGAGAGAGAAACATCGACTTGAAAGGGACACATCGAGTGACTGCCACCCGCACAACCCAACCAGGGCTGGGGACAAACTGCAACCAAGGTACATGCCCTTAGTGGGAACCGAACCCAGGTCTCTCTGGACCGCAGGCTAATAATGCTCTAACCGCTGAGCCAAACCAGCCAGGGCGGTATACCACCTTCTTGACCGGAAGTTCTGAACATTGACCCACGGACCAGTGAGTCCTGGGTTTGATTTTGGCCAAGAGGGCATGTACCTTGGTTGAGAGATTCATCCTGTCCCTGGTTGGAGTCATGCTGGAGGCAACCAATCGATGTGTCCCTCTCACGTCGATGTTTCTCTCTCTCTTCCTCCTACTCTATCTGAACAAAAAAATGGAAAAATGACCTCGGGTGAGGGTTAAAAAAAAAATTCAGTGAAAAGTGTTGAGCAAAGTAAGTTGACTTGAGGTTAAAATGTTAGGTACGCGCCCCTTGTGTGTTTCAAATATGGACTAAATTTTCATCATAATTTTACGCAGAATTCCTTGCTTCTGATTTTCCAGCAGCTTGTTTTACAGATGGGGTTATTTCTCTTTTACTTCATAAGCCATTTTCTTAAGGCAGCTTTCTTCAACCCACTATACACGTGGTAGTACCTACATCAACGCTGATACAGCCCTGAGTAGTGAACACCTAATATACTCATGGGGGACCAGGAGGACAAGGCTTTCTTTGGACACTCTTTGTCATCATATGTTAAGTTCTAACTTTGGATTCATTTACCCTCACATAAGAAAGAGTTTAAATGAAATGCAGAAGTATTTATAGGTTAAGAATTTACCCTGGGAGTAATGAGCTAAAAGACTAGACCTTGGGTGGCAAAAAAATTGAGCGATAAGTAGAGAAAACTGAATTAAGCTAATGCTAAATCAGAAACCAAAATAGTTTAAAAACAAATCAGCTACTTAATTTTAGCATCTACAGTACTTACTTATGCATTCAAGGTGATTTTTTTTTTAATAGTAAAATAAAAACATTCAAGCACTTTTTTCTCTTACATTAAACCTGGACTACAGCCCTGGCCGGTTTGGCTCAGCGGTTGGAGCATTGGCCTGCGGACCAGAGAGTCCCGGGTTCAGTTCCCGCTAGGGTCACGTACCAAAAAAAAAAAGCAAAAAAAACACTTGGACTACAGCCTACAGGATGACAATCTTTCATTGAGAGATTACCGTCATTAGAAATTTCTTTCCTGTTGTAGAGATATTTTTTATTATTGTATTAGCATTGTTGTTGTTATATTATTGTTGTGTACCAGTGGAGTACTAAATATAGCCAGTTCTATTCCTGCCCCTAAAGGCTTGCATTATAAGTCAGACAGGCAAAACAACTAGAAAATTAAAAACCCTCACAAGGAAGGTAGTTAAACTTCATAGGGGTGAGATGATTTGTATTCAAATATTTGTGTTTTTGTCTGTATGTTTCTGGGGTTTTTTTGATCTTCACCCAAGGATATGTTTTTTGTTGTTGTTGTTGTTTATTGATTTGAGAGAGAGAGAGAGAGAGAGAGAGAGAGAGAGAGAAACATATATTTAGTTTATTATTATGTAATTAGAAGCCCTGCCCCTGATGTGAGAGAGAAACATCAATTGGTTGCCTGCTGCATGTCCCCCGACTGGGGATTGGATCCCCAACTTGTATGTGTGTGTGTGTGTGTGTGTGTGTGTGTGTGTACACAGGATAATACTTCAACCAACTGAGCCACCTGGCCAGGGCTATATGTATGTTTTTAACAAAAAGTAAAAAATATTGAATTAGTGTCTCATCTTCTTTACCCATTTCCCTTACCCTACCCCCATACTTAGTGTTTTTTCATAAAGGACACCTGTTTTCAGTCTTCCTGGTCAAAAACCAAAGGCTATATATCAGGTTAACCCCTGGGCAAGTCATTCATGCTTTGGATGGGGGATTACAACATTATTTGTAGACTTCTGGCCTATCCCTTCCCTCCAAGGCTTCTTCAAATGTAAGTCAACAGTAGGAAGAAGTGGCTCTATGGCCACATTACTGTCCAGCAGCTTTAAGACAGCTGTGTCACTTTATAAGTTTATTTATTTATTTATTTTTATCCTCACCCAAGGACATTTTTGCATTCATCTTCAGATAGAGCGGGAGGGAGAAGGGTGAGGAAAAGAGAGAGAAACATCAGTGCAAGAGAGACACATCGAGTGGTTGCCACCTACATGACCCCAACTGGGGTCAGGGACAAACTACAACTGAGGTACCTGCCCTTAGTGGGAACCAAACCCGGGATTCTCTGGTCTGTGGGCCGACGCTCTAACCGCTGAGCCAAACCGGCCAGGGCAGCTGCGTCACTTTATAAGGCATACTTTGAAAATCTCTAGGCTTCATGTAACTATATAGAGTAAGTGGAAGTTTTACTCCATATTTTTAGTCAACTTAACTTTTAAATGAGTGGTTCTCAGAAACTAAATGAAAACGGTATTGCCTGTCTTATACATAGTTATATGAAAATAAATCTGAGTATATAGATACTTCATAGATTCTATCAAATTTCCCTTTCTCTGGATAAATGAAAATAAATCATGGCTAATCTTAGTTTTCTAGAAATACTGGGAAAGATAATAGAACAGAAGTCCAAGACCAGTCTTATCACTGCAAGGGTATTAGAACCCTGATCCTAGGTCGTGATTTGTGGTCAGGGAACAGAAATTAGGGAACTTGGGCATGTGGCCTTTGAGAAGTATATCTTTCTCTTAGGTTTCTTAATCTTGCTTCTCTCTCTGTCTCACCCTGTTACCTTATTTTGTACTCTACTGATGCTATAAATGTAATTTTTTTTTTTAAATCAATGCATTATAATGTTGTTGAACTCTAAAATACCCAAACAGGTTATGAAAAGGAAAGATTATCTATTGAGGATAATTTGTCAGTTACAATGTGTAACTGAAAAATCTATTAGGAAAAGTAATGTGTTTTAGTTGGGCAGGGAGGACAGGTCTTTCTAATGTGGAAGCTAAAACAAGGAAGTGGTGCCAGGCCAGTACCAGCTACAAAGGATGACTATTGACTGCTAGTCTGACAGGTCTGCTGACCTGCACCCTTTTGTAGAATTTAGCTCCTCGTGATACCCTTTAAGTAAATAATGCAGCAGAAATGACACTTAACAGAGATGGTAGCTGCATTTTTTCAGATGAACCCAGGAGTGGTTTATGGGCTACCCACCCTCATCTGTGCCTTTTTGAAGAGATCTGATATGTGAGTTGTAGGAAGCTATCAGGGTGGTTGAGAAGAGAAAGTTTTTATTTCTGCCTGTGGGGCCCATGTAATGGTGAGAAGGTGTGGTTTACCTTTTCTGACCATTAAAAGAAATAAAATATCAGATAAAAGTACCTAGCTTTCCTTTTGCTCTTGGGAGAAAAATAAATTGTATCCTACGAATGATCATTAAAGAAACTTCTGTGGACAGATAAAAAATTGTGTGTGTGTGTGTGTGTGTGTGTATGTATGTATATATATATATGTGTGTGTGTGTGTGTGTGCCAGAGGGAAGCTGGTTTTATGTAAATTAAATACTGTGACTACAGTCCACAGAAATCCAGAGAGTTAGCAGGAATGGGAAAGAAATAGTATAAGGAATAAGTCTTATAAATCATATTCTAAGAGCAGAGGACAAGTAGGGTTATTCAACAGAGATGTATCTTAGAGAAGTTGAACCAAAATATTGAGATAAGAAGATTCCAAGTGGAACAGAGAGAGGTGCCTGTTTTTGTTTTCTTGGCCCAGGATCTACCCTACCACCCTCATCCCAGAGACAGCATCTTTGTACATAAGAAGTAGAAGAAGCTCATTTTCATGGTAAGGTATGCTCATGGAAAAGCAGAATTAGAATCTTAAAGTGTAATGATAGTTGGAGACAGAATAGTATAGTGGTTAGGAGCAAGAACTCTAGGCAAAGCTGCCTGGGTTCAAATCCCAATTCTATTTACTAGCTGTGTGATCTTTAGCAATTCACTTAACTTGTGTCTCAGTTTCCTCATCTTTAAATGCAGGTAATAGTAGTACCTACCTCATAACCTTGTTATAAAAGCTAAATGAGTTAATATATGTAAAAGCATTTAGAAAATGCTAGTACAGCCCAGCTGGTATGGCTCAGTGGTTGAGTGTCAATCCATGCACCAAGAGGTCGCCAGTTCAATTCCCAGTCAGGGCACATGCCCAGGTTGTGGGCCCAATCCCTGGTGGGGGGCATGCAGGAGGCGGCCAGTTGATGTTCTCGCTCATCGATTTTTCTCTCTCTCTCCCTTCTCTCTAGAAATCAATAAAGGAAAAAAAAGAGCTAGTACAGAAAGTGCTTTGCATTAATGCTTATTATTACGGAATCTTAACTTAGGAATCTCTTTTGTCATATCTACCTACTGTGATAAAAGGCCCTAAAAATAAGTTTGGACAAAAGGTGACATAGTATGATTACAATTATATGTCCATGTGTATGTACATATAAGTGACATTCTTAAGATGACAATTAAAGAAGTGGAGGATACATTAGTGTTTGCCAGGGGTCGCCAGGGAGCAAGGAGGGAGAGAGGGAAGTAGGTATGGTTATAAAAGGGCAACATGAGGAATCCTTGTGGTGATGGAAATGTTCTATAGCTTGACTATATTAATACCAATATCCTGGTTGTGATGTTGTACTAGAGTTTTACAAGATGTAACCATTGGGAAAACTGAGTGAAGGGTACATAGGATTTCTCTGTATCGGTTCTTATAGCTACACGTAAACTTGCAATGATCTCAAAATAAATTGTTTAATATAAAAAGAAATTGGGCTTGGCAAATTCCTGATAGTTAAAACCATGTACATGTCTGGGCAGACAGACCATTATTAAGGTTAATAAACATGATGAAAGGAAAACTGTGAGCTAGCCATTGACATTTTAGTGAGATGTTTGTGAACCCCCAGAAAATATTGAACCAGTTGGGGTCAAATAAGGAGAAACAAGGAAAGACAAACAGCAGCTTATTTCCCTAAAAACGTTTCAAACTAGTGTTTTCCAAATGCCTTTGCTTCCCAGACTGAAATGATTTTTGGTAAAGAGAAGTTAGAAGGTAGATGGGCAATAGCTTATATGCAAATGGTATTCCGAAAAGCAGGTCTCACCGAAAAGGATGACAAAATGAGATAAAAATCATTTGAGTATGTACAGTACAGTTCTTAAGTTCAAGAGGGACCCTTCTCTGATCTTTCCCTCTTCTGCTTCCTAATCACCATCCACCCCCAACAGAATCTATCACTTCCTTATATTGCGTTCATAGCAGTCTATTCATATATTAGTATACCACTTATTAGCTGTAGGTTTATTTGTATATATTGTCTGTCCCTTTGGATTGTGGCCTCCTTGAGGGGAGAGATCACTGCCATACACAGTTCTGATTTGCCATTTCAAAACCCAGTGTCTGGCACACAATGAGCACTTAAGAAATAATTAATTAAATATTGACTATTGTCATGACCCTGAATAGAGTGGCCATTAATCTAGAGGCCTAAATAAATTAGATCATATAAACTGAGACTTATTGTACTTAATAAGATGGTGATTAATTTTTGCAAATGAACCTTCCTGGATGTTTGCTTTATGTTATTCTGGTGAAATTTTTCCTTAGGTTTAAAATAAGGAAGAATTTTGGAGAGTTGAATGATTCAGCAATGAAGAGATATCTTATAGCAACACTTTCCAACACTGTAGAGTCAGTCGGGAGGGGAAGGGCAATCAGAAAAAGGCCAAGAAGTTATTGGAAAGGAGATAATTGGAGGAATGACTTGTGGCCTTTTGGGACCAACTTCAATCACAGAGAATGCCATCAGAATATAAGGAATTACGAACTAAAACACCAGTAGCTAGCTCATCTCATGCTTGCCTGAGTATCCACTCCTTGCCAAGGCACAGATGAACTGTATTCTGATGTCCAGTATGTGTTGGGTGCGGTGGAGGCAGATGGAGAAAGAGCAGCCCTTCCCCCAATGCCAAGGTGAATGGGAACTGGGCTGATTATGCAGTGCTTGTTCTTCTTCACTTGCCCTCATTGTGCCAGCCCTCCTAGCATGTAGATTTCTCAGGTGCCTGCTGTAAGTTTACATTCCTGGTCTTGGACATGGAGTAGACATGTACAACTGTAAATCTCCTTCCTTACAAGTTAAATGATGCCATTAAAATAAATATATACGATAGAAAGAATCCAGAATGTGGTACATTCCACAGGAAAACTATTTAGTACTATTCAGAAAGTCCATGTCATTTGAATGAACGAAGGACAAAAGGAAGGAACAGTTTGAGGAGCATATATTGTTCTATAATAAAAGAGACTTAGATACAAGGTCCAAATGTATGTAACACATGAAACTTGATAGGACATGCCTTTGAAAACAATGGAGATAATTTGGATGTGGACTGAATGACATTGGAGCATTATTAATTTTATTATGTATACTATTTTGATTATGGCCTTGGCCGGTTTGGCTCAGTGGTTGCAGCATCAGCCCGTGGATCGGGGACGCCCGGGTTCAGTTCCCACTAAGGGCGCGTGCCTCGGTTGCAGTTTGTCCCCGGCCCCGGTTGGGGTTGTGTAGGTGGCAACCAGTCGATGTGTCTCACTCACATCGATGTTTCTCTCTTTCTCTTCCTCCCTCTCTCCCTCCTGCTCTATCTGAAGATAAATGCAAAAATGTCCTCGGTTGAGGATTAAAAAATAGTAATAATATTTTGATTATGTAAAGAAATGCCTTTATTATTAGATGTGTATGGATGAAGTATTTTGATGTTTGCAACTTATTTTCAGGTGGTTTGGGGGAAGTATAAATATGGAGGGGAAAGATAAAGTAATGTGACAGATTGTTAAAAATTGTTGAATGTGTACTCTTTGAACTTTTCTGTATGCATGACATCTTTCAAAATAAGAAGTTGGGTGAAGGCTGAATACTGTCCTCCTGAGGTTGGGAACAAAACAAAGATGTCCTCTCTCAACACTCCTAGCATCATACTAGAAAGCTAACCCAGTACAATAGGCAAGAAAAAGAAAAAAGGCAGACAGATTAGAAAGAAAAGCTGAGGGAAAAACCCTTCCTTTAGAACTGTTGGACTACAGTGGCATCGTTTTAAAGATTGTTTTATTTAATGGAGAGCTGTTCTCTCCACAGCAGATGAGCTTCTCCTACTTGATCTTTTGATGACTTCATAATCATTTTTTTTTCTGGGGTCAAGTACATGTCATGGTTTATGTCTATTCTTCTGTTCTTTAAGCTGTCTTCCAACCAGAAATGTCCCCACAGAAGCAGCTTCTGCATTGCTGTCATGAGGACCAAAACCAGATGAGTAGATGGTGCAGTTATCCCCAAGAAGGTTTCTGATGCCTTATGTCTTTTGAGCATACAGAGGAGGACCGAAACGTCAAAAGTTCAGGTCTACTGATAGTCAGGTCTACTGATACAGAGATAGATAGAGATAGAGATATACCCCAGGTCTCCCAGTCTTGTGTTCCCAGCAGGGAAAAAGAGTCAGAGGTCTGCCTGAGGTTGTGATAGAGGAGACCACCCTCACATATCTCTGCTAGCATAGGAGGGAACCAGAGAAAATAACCTGGGGACTTTGGGGTACAGATGGAAGGAGAAGATACGGACCAATGCTTAAGGATAGTACTGCCTTGGCAGTTTGAGAACAACTGACCTTTGAAATACTTACGATCTAAGACAGGGTGTCACAAGAATTTTTAAAACATGCAATACCTGACTATTTAGTCAGGGACACTGACCTCTTTTCCCTTAGGTTGTCAAATAAAAAAATGCCGAGAGCCAATATGACAACAGCCATCTAGTGGGAATGAATCAAATTATAGCAAAATTTTTTTATCAGCTCGGCAAAAACTGTATTTTTTGGTGTGCCACAAAATTGTAGTAATTAGTTTGGGTGTGCCATGAGATGAAAAAGGTTGAAAATCGCTGATCTGAGACATGGCATCCTAGGTGTATTTCAAGCTAGATTCATATCATATATCGAGTGAAAATGAAGGCATTCTCCACAAAATTTTAATAATCAGCCTCTTCCAACAACTTGAACTTCTTTCTCTGCCCATGTAATAGCTTTTGACAGGTGTGTTATTCCAAAATAGTCTAAAGGCCATTAGAAAGATAAGAAAGGAGAGGGGAATCCCAGTTGAATAAAGTGGGAAAAAAGTTTTTAATGGATAATGAGGGAGTTTTTTTCTCCTGAAGTCTTTCATGACACACAGTAAAATGCCACGAGAGATTAATGTAATTCATGAATAAACTCTGAAAGCAAAGCATGAGGAGAAACACAGACAAAAAGTACCTGTAAAACATTTGTTAAAAGTCTAGTTTTTTTCAGTGAGTGTGGTGCTGCTCGTGGACAAAGATTTTAGCAGCTTAAGCTCCTTTTATATGGTCAAAGGCAGACAGCAGTGATGTGTGCAGGTCCGTTAATTATTGCTCTTACTGATGTTTGCACAGGCTGTTGGGATCATAAATGTCAGTCTGTCAGGAGACTATGATAGATTCTAAAAAACTGATTGAGTAGAGTACCTCAAAAGCTGTCATTGAGCCTGGGATTAAACAGATTCATCTTCCTTTCTTAGAAGTGTGGGTGAAGTGAATAGAAGAAGGCTTCCTTCTCTTTGTTGCCACTGTACGTCTCCCACTCTCGCAGTCTAGATTGTGAGGACTGGCTCGTGCGGAGGGCTGAGCGCCGCCTGGGGTGTGTGTCGGAGGCCACAGCCAGGCTGGCAGCCCGGTGTGCGCGGGCTGCAGCTGCACGGAGACGGGAGGTTCAGAGAGATGGAGATTCAGCTCTGACAGGCCTGACACAATTTATTTGGAAATTTCTGGGAGAGAACATGAGTAATAAAGACAAGGAAAGTGACAGTAAGGAACAAATGTGAATTTCTGTCAGAGACAAAACAGAATTTTAAAAGAAGTAGCTCTATTTGTTGTCTCCAGTCAAGCTTTCCAGTTAAACTGTGTTTCTAAATTGAAAGTCTTACCACTGTTTTCTGAGGTTCACCAGAAAAGTACAATTAGAAGAATTTCTCTCTTCAGAAGATTATGTGTTTTAAATAAAATCACTGTACTTGTTTCTCTGTCACAAATTAAGCACTAAGTTACCTTCGAACCTAGGAAGCTGATAGGTAAAATACTTTTTCCAAGATTTTTCTTTCTACTTTAATTACATTGTAATTCTTGATCAGACATTTCTTTGACTAGAGGACCTGATGTTATATTTTTCTCATTCTATTAAATTTAGGCAGAGTAAGAAGGGGTCTGGTGAGAACCAAGAACTCTGAACCTGGCATGGGAATATGGCAGCTCTTGTGTGTGTATATGCAGACTAGATTATGTCCTCAAGAACAAGCATACTGGGGGAAATGTGCTTTGTTGGCTGTTTATGAAGGACCTTAATTAGAAATCACTCTTAACTCCTGGGGTGGGAACAGTTTCTAGCTTGCCACTACAGCTCCTCCTGCTGCTAATGAGCATGCTCCTTGCAAGGACTCGTTTCTTCTGACAGCCAAAGCTGCACAGAAGAGTTATTTCTGTTCACCTTTCTCTCCATTAACCCTTACTGCCCAAGTTCAGATTATGCGAGTAGAATGTGGGTGTTTTCCGTCATTATTGAGGAAATTAAAAGTGCTGCAGGGTGACAGAAATGAGGTTTGCAAGCAAAAAGTAAAGAAAGTTTAATTTATTCAAATATGGATTATAGATGAGGATTCCTTTAGTTTGACCATGTTTGGATCTTTTCTTTCTGGTAGTCTTCTTTTTTTAATGGACATAAAATTTATAATTAAATAGTTGAATTATTTAGTTCATTATTATGTAATTAGAATCCCTGCCCTGAACATCTGTTTCTCTTCCTTAGGCAACTCACCCCATGGCACAAAGTTTCATTAAATAATTAGCAGAGAGGTGTAAATTTCTTATGCAGACATGATGACGATCCTGTAGCCCACTATTTATTTCATTAGCTTCTAATTAAAACAGTGAGTTGACTTGTGAGAAAATGCCAGGGAATGGTTTGCTTCACCAAGAAGTGACATATATAACACAGTCACCTCCCTGGACGTCAATGTGTGGAGGATGGTAAACAGTTTAGGGAGCTTATTTCTCCACCCTCTTTGTGGTAGGGGGCATTAGAGGGCACAGGATTTCTTTCCATTTAATAGACCATGAACTGAGTGAAGAAGGTTAAGTGGATATATTTGAGAGCATAAAAGTTATGGATCTCTTAATGTCTAGGGACAGCTTCTGGATTCTAAAATATAACACAGTCTAGCCCTGCCAGTGTGGCCCAGTGGATTGAGCATTGTCCCATGGACTGAGAGGTCCTGGTTCAATTCCTGGTCAGGGCACATACCCAGGTTGTAGGCTCATTCCCCAGTAGGGGGCATGCAGGAGGCATCTAATCAATATATCTCACATTGATGTTTCTTTTTATTTTATTTATTTTTTTATCCTCACCTGAGGACATTTTTCTAATTTTTGTTCAGATAGAGTGGGAGGGAGAGAGAGGCAGAGAGAGAGAGAAACATTAATGTGAAAGGGACACAGAGTGGCTGCCACCTGCACAACCCAACCAGGGCCGGGGACAAACTGCAACCGAGGTACGCGCCCTTAGCGGGAACCGAACCCCGGTCTCTCTGGACCGCAGGCTGCCTCTCTAACTGCTGAGCCAAACTGGCCAGGGCTTTTTTTTTTTTTTTTCTCTTTATTGATTTGAGAGAGAGAGAGAGAGAACATCGATTGGTCGCCTCCTGCATGCCCCCCACTGGGGATTTGGCCCACAACCTGGGCATGTGCCCTGACCAGGAATCGAACAAGTGACCTCTTGGTGCATGGGTCGACACTCAACCACTGAGCCACACCGGCCGAGCTTACATTGATGTTTCTCTCTCTCTCTCTCCCTTCCTCTCTCTAAAAAAATCAATTAAAAATATTTTTAAAAAAATAACACATTCTGGTAAACAATTTATGTGTCTTGGTTTAGGATCATTGAAAGACTGCTTCTCATGGCTCAGACTTTCTGTACACTGATGTTTTTGGTCTTAGACTTGTGCAGATGCTGAGACATTGACTGTTGGGGGCTCACTAGGGCTGAGTGGTGTTCTTTTAGAATGGACAATGCAGTGTAGCCAGAAGCTGTTGGCAGCATCAGAAACCTCCCTTAGGGCCCATTATTTCAGGAATGCTCCTTGCCTCCTGCTTACCAGAACAAATAACTCAGTAGTCTTTATAATGTCAAGTGGATAAAGGAAAATTTCAGCATGAGACCAAACAAACTTGTTCCTTAGTTTTGTTATTGAATGTTCATTGGTCAGACAAGGTAGTGAATTAGAAGAAAAGAGATCAGGCCTGGACATGCCTCCTAATTTTGGGGGGCCCTATCAAGTGGGTTGTTTGGTGATGACCAATGATGATTATGATCATATAAATATGAATTCTGTCTCCCAGGGTTAGGAATCATACATTTAAAAATATATTCTTCTTCGCCCTGGCTGGTTTGGCTCAGCGGTTAGAATGTTGGCCTGCAGTCCAGAGAGACCCGGGTTCGGTTCCTGCTAAGGGTGCGTACCTTGGTTGTAGTTTGTCCCCGGCCCTGGTTGGTCCCTTTCACGTCAATGTTTCTCTCTCTCTCTCTCTTCCTCTCTTTCCCTCCCACTCTATCTGAACAAAAAATGGGTAAAAATGTCCTTGGGTGAGGATAAAAAAAATTAAAAATATATTTTTTATATATCACTCCCTGGCTTATTTAAAAATAGTTATCTATGGATAGCATTGCCACACCGAAAGAAAATTGTCTTCTCCTTGTAACAAAGGTTTGCTTTAGAAATGGAGATGGTGCTGTGCAGGTAGACAGCATATTTGACAGTTTGGGACAGATTCATTTGAAAACCAGCTTTGTGAGCTCTGCATTTCTAGACGTATACTCAGTTTTATCAGATGGCAGTGTGACTGAAAGGCTGTGGTCTGAGTGTGCCTCTTTTACATTAGAGGTGGGCTGGCATCATGTCAAGGCCTTCTAGATTTTAACAATATTAATAAATGCAAGGGATTCAGTTGCTTCCCTTCCTTATGTGGACCCTTCTCTTTCTTTTCTACCCTGCTCTCCGGGGTTGAGGGATAATTTCTTCATATTATTTTTTTAATCCTCATTTGAGGATAGCCATCTATTTATCTTCGGAGGGGGGTGGGGGAGAAATAAAGAACCATCAATGTGAGAGAGACACATCTATTGGTTGCCTCCCATAGGACCCCTACCAGGGTCAGGGGCTGAATCTCAGCTGAGGTACTTGCCCTTGACTGAAGTCAAAACCTGCGACTCTTTGGTCTACAGGCCGACACTCTAACCACTGAGCCAAACCGGCCAGGGCGAGGGATAATTTCTTAAAAGGGTGCTCCAGATTTAGGACCTTGTCTCAGAATAAACACCATTTTTGTTGTTGTTACGGCTTTTACTCTAGAATTTTCTCTTCTTGTTACATAAATAAAAAATAAATAAATAAATAAATAAATAAATAAATAAAAAGATGTCTAAATAGGGTTATTTAGTACCATTGCTGGTTTGTGAAAAAGGACTCCCAGAGAGCAGTGTGGCTCATGTAAGGTGAATTCCTTTTGGCTGGCTGCTTTGTAATGATTTACATTTAGATTGTTGCTTGTTGCTCTTGTAGGGGAGGGGAGGGGGCCTGGTGTGTCTGTAGCTGCCTCAGTCATCACACCGACTGGGTTTGGACAGCTTCTCTCAGCAGAGCTGGGAAATAGGCTGAACTTGCTTTCAATTTTTTTCATCAAAGGCCTCGTTTAGTGGGTTTGTATTTGGGGAAAATGTCATGTAGGATGGGAAGAACTAAATGAGATGAAAAATGAAGTTTACAATTGCTAAGAATAGTGCACGCCTTTCGTAATTCAGTGCACAGTGTCATGGGCTGTGGGGGTCTGTGAGCAAACTGTCACCATGATAACTGTCGGGACCAGTGAGTGCTGCCTGATGGAGTACAGCATCTTCACCCAGAGGGAGGCTAGGGAAAGGGATAAGACAGCCTTCATTGAAAAGCATCTGCTGCCTCTCACTTAGAGCCACTTGAAATAGAAAATCATGACTACCTAGGAGAAGATTCAGTCATTCAAGAAATATGTATTGAGTTGTAGTCATGGAGGGCACATTGGTGAACAAAGCAGGTGAAACTTCCTGCCCTCCAGGAGTTTACACTCTCCTGGGGGATAATGTTAAAAGATAAGTGCTATGGAGGAATAAGAGGCAAGTAAAGGAAGGAAGGAAGGAAGGAAGGAAGGGAAATGCTAGGGAAGGGTGACAAGATTGGGCTAGATAAAGGTGATCAGGGAAGAAGATGTCACTGAAAAAAGGGTGATCACTTTGTAAGTTATATAAATGTCTAATTACTATGTTGTACACCTGAAACTAATATAATATTGCATGTCAATTATAATTTAAAAGTAAATTTAAAAGAGAAAACGTGACTTAAAAAGGTCAGATCCCATATAGATTTGAGTGAAGAGTGTTCCAGACAAAGGGAACAGAATGTGCAAGGCCCTGAGGTAGGAGACAGTGAGGAGGCGAGTGTGGGTGGAGCAAAGGGAGAGAGCAGCAGGAGATGAGGTGAGAGAGATGAGAGGGAGGGCACATCATGCAGGGACTTTTGATGGTCATAATTAAGTATCTGAACTTTTACTCTGAGAAGGGGAGCTATTAGAGGGTTCCAGGCTGGGAAGTTAAGTAATTCTAACTTGATTTTTAACAGGATCACTTGGCTCTTTTTGGAGAATAAACTGTAGGGGCAAGGAGGTGAGCAGGGAGACCAGTTAAGAGGCTGTTGTACTAGGCTGGATGAGATGGTGATGATTTGGACCAGTGTTGGTGGTGGAGGGGTGAGAAGTGGTAGGATCTGGATCTGTTTTGAAGATCATCTAAGAGATTCCCTTCCAGAGGTGGTCTAGCACCAACCATTTTGGAACCCTGGCAAGAGGTGCATCCTCAGTATGCAGTGGCAGCAGTTCCAGGGGCAGAGTCCCCAAGCGCCAACCTATTTTGAAAGGCAAGAGTTATTTACCACCTGCCTATAACATGAACTTGATTGCATTTTAGTTTCTTTTTTAAAGTTATAGGAAACATGTTGTCACACATCACACCTCCCTTCATCTGCCATTTTGGCACTGTCCCTAGGGTTGTACCAAGTGTTGCCTCTGTACCACTCCACAGTGGAGGCCCTGGGACAGCTCACTGATAAACAAGCAGGGATACACTTCGTAACTCTGAATACAGTGGAAATAATTTTCAGTATTAGAAGCAGATTCTTATCTGTTTACGAGTAGAAACATGAATATTTTTGGCAGAAAAGGTTATAGATCACCCATCAGACACTGGCTTTATGTATGGAATTGTGCTAAACATGGCAATATAAAGAAGTACTAGACATAGTGCCTCCTCTAAAGAATTACATTCTACTTGAGGACAAGCAAATATCCAAGAAAAGGTAGATAACCAATACAAGTAGTAAACAGCCAGGGCCCAAAGAAGGGGTTCAGAGACAGGGATCCCATTTTTAGTTTGAATGGTTTCCTTCTAGAGGCAGCTATTTTTATTTTTTCATATTAATTAATTAGTTAATTAATTAATTAATTTTATTCTTACCAGAGGACATTTTTCCACTTTTTGTTCAGATAAGTGGGAGGGGGAAAGAGGAAGAGAGGGAGGGAGGGAGGGAGAGAGAGAGAGAAACATCGTGAAAGGGACACATCGAGTGGCTGCCACCGCACAACCCAACCGGGGCCAGGGACAAACTGCAACCAAGGTACATGCCCTTAGCGGGAACCGAACCCGGGTCTCTCTGTACCACAGGCCAACGCTCTAACTGCTGAGCCAAACCAGCCAGGGCAAGACAGCTATTTTTAAAAACAACATGGATTTTTGTTGAGCCACTCCCACCCTCCTATCCTGGGTCACACCTAGCTTGTTAGAAGTCATCCCTGAAGGTTCATGCTTGTCACACTTTGTGGAGTATAAACTAGGCCAGTCAGAGCTGGCTGTTGCTCACATAGGTCCAATTCCTGGAAAAGGGCAGTAGCCTGGTCAGAAGGATACCTGGCAGTACATTCATCAGCTGTGCTTGGCAGGCCAGGCACTAACCCTGACCCCCAAATGTGTTGTTTTGGTCAGATTCACAGTCTGAGAATGAGGCTTCGCCAGTGAAACGGCCACGACTACTGGAGAACACCGAGCGACCTGAGGAAAGCAGCCGATCTAAACAGAAGAGTCGACGTCGGTGCTTCCAGTGCCAAACCAAACTGGAGCTGGTGCAGCAGGAACTGGGATCGTGCCGCTGTGGTAAGCATCTCTCCCCGTGACACGATGGAGGCTGTGCCCTTGACACCCTGGCATAGCTTTGGAAATTATTCTAACAGGCTGAACTCCTTTGTTCTCCTGGAAACCTCCCTGAAAGCAATAGTTTTAGAGTTTGAGAAATCGGGAGTAGAAGATTTTTACTTCTAAGCACATACAAAGAAACAAAAACACCTGTACTCCTCTGTTGCACATTTCTTTAGAGTTATTGTCACTGCTTACTGCTTTAACGTCTTCCCACTGATTACTCTGGTTCCTTCTCATTGATGACTTATTTAGAAATTAACCAAATCAGCAGAATTCTGGGATATGTACCATAAAATTCAGATATTAAATTAATTTTGAATGAGCCTCTTACTATGTATAATAAACAGATGCTTTCTCCTCCCATATCCTTTTTAAATTAATATTTGATTAGAAAATTTTCTTTGCACCATAATTCATCATCAGTTAACCCCTTGAAAACAGTTTTAAAGTAACCTCTTTTTTATTATCTATCCAATGTAATACCACCTCTTAGAATTGCTACACAGGGATGTATTTTCTAAAACTTGATGCATACACACAGTGGAACAAAACTTAGTCCAATCCCTCAACTCTCTTCAACCACACAGAATTGTATAGCTGCATCATTTAGCAACTTAAGGGTTTTCCTGTCCCTGTTTTTATTTCCTGATTTAAAGCAAAATATTACTAAACTGTTCTGTGGGACAGAGTAGTCACCAGGCAGACTTTGAGGCCTAGGTCTAGCCTCTGAGAATCCTGTGTCCTTTGTCCTTAGGAGGGAACTAAAAAAGCTTCCTTTTGCTCTGGCGGGTTATGTCAGTGGTTAGAGCATCTGCCTGACGACTGAAGGGTTGTGGGTTCAATTCCGGTCAAGGGCACGTACCTGGGTTGCAGATTCAATTCCTGGCCCCAGTTGGGATCATATAGGAGGCAACCAATCAATCTCTCTCACATCAATATTTCTCCCTTTCTTCCTCCCTCCCTTCCATTCTATCTAAAATATCAATGGAAAAATACTCTTGGGTGAGAATTAACAACAACCAAAAAAGGCTTTTGTTCACCCCTGGGATAGCCATAGATATCCTACAAGTACTGATGCTGACAGTGAGGACTAGTTGGTTCTCTCAACAGTTAGGAAGTTACAATTACTTCAATCCTTTATCTTCTGAAGAATAGGTCATTGCTGCTCTTGTCCCTCAGTCATCTGTCCAGTTGGAAATGAGAGAGTACCAGCTTCTCATGGAAACTAAGTTGGAACTCTCTTTTCTATCATGACCAGACATCTATTTGTTGCACACTTTGGTGTGTGGTATGTAATAAGGCCAGAAGAATATATTGAACCGCAGAAATGGGGACACTCATTGACAGCATGGGAAGTCTAGGTGTCTCTGAACAAGTTTTTATTTTTTAGCTTGGCATTTAGTTTCCCCCTAAATGCTTGTGTGCACATATAAAGAAGAGAGAGAGGCCCAGCTGGTGTGGCTCAGTGGTTGAGCACCAACCCATGCACCAAGAGGTTGTTGGTTCAATTTCCGATCAGGGCACATGCCCAGGTTAGGCCTGATCCCCAGTGGGGGCGTGCAGGAGGTGACCAGTCAATGTTCTCTCTCATTGATGTTTCTATCTCTCTCCCTCTCCCTTTCTTTCTCTCTAAAATCAGTAAAGGAAAAACATTTTTAAAGAGAAAATAAAAAAGAAGAGAGATAGTGAAAGAGGTGGGGACAGCGCTGTGAGCAGAGCTTTCACACTCACTTGTGTTCATGCATGTGGCATGGCCCAGGTGAGCCCAGAATCTTATTCATAGGCTGCTCCTGGATCAACCCTGCCAGGTAATTTTAAGTTCTTGGTGGGGTAAGGAGGGAATACTGTGGTTTGCTAAGGAAAACTCTGGGGCCTAAGGACTAATCATCTTTTCCCATATTGCACAGTGTAATCTTTGGTTGTGTGCGTTTTGCTTTGGTCTTTATATGACCTTGTTTCAGCAGTGCAGTCTGTTACCAGTCTTGTGAAACCTACCTGACCATTTTGCCCGATGCTTGCATAACACAGGCCTTTGGTTCCTAAATTAGAATCATGGAATTGTTCTATACCCTATGTTCTTTTTTCCTTCTTGAAAGTAACTGAATCCTGGGTATTATACAGCATTTGTCTTAGTGGATCGAGCAGTTGGTCCATGAGTGTTTTGTCTTGCCTCTGGCTTAATACATCCTCTTCTTGTCAGACAAGCAGCAGGAGTTCCCAGTTTAGCACTGAGAGATCCAAAAGTATTGTAACCAGGTCTCCCAGTTTACCCTTCAGCTTGGATGCAAACTACCTATTTGTCTAAGGTCTTCAGCACAGCTGGAAAAAAATCTAGAATCACATGCTCCTAAGTGGAGCCAACTTGACTGTCTCTGGAAGCGAAGATTACGTACTCTGCTGTGCTCTTCATCTCTTGGGCAGGAGGCTGGATTTCTAAGTGCCCATCGGGTTTGCAATAGCCGTACATTCTTTTTAAATGCTCTAACACATAGTCCCTTGGCTTGTGTCCAACTCTGAGCATCTCCTTATAGAGAGATTTGAGTTTTCTGGTGGAGAAGAAAGTTTTGAGCTTTCTGTAGTTCCTCTGGGTGTAGCCTTCCCAGAGAGAATTGGGAATTCCTTTTGGCCCACTGAGAGCATTATACTTCTGTGCCCAGAAAAATGACCGAGTCAACTGTCACATTTCATAAGATGAAGGACAGCAATGGGAACACAAACCTCTGGGACTGCCTTTGACAAATAGTTCTTGTGTTCCTCCTGCCTGTCTGCTTGGATCTCTCCAGGAAAGGGTGAGTTGTATAGTTATTTCCTTGAGGATGCATGGAGTGTTAGAGAGACATTTAACTGCCCTGAAAGGTTTTAGGGGGCCAGGAGAGGGGGACATTAATTTACTACAGAGAGTGAAGATTCAGGAAGGTAGTTTGAACTCAAACAACACACTTCTCCACTGCAGAAAATATTTTTTTTATATATATTCACAATCTTTTTTTCCATTCCCCTTTCACTCTGTACAGGTTATTAACTGCTGACAAGAAATTCACATCTCATAAATAATGCTTAAGAGCCATTTCTATATAAATTGAATGTGTTATGAATTGTGATGGGCCTTTTTGTAGCATTCGATGCCTAGAGCAGGAAGAACAGAGGATGTCATTTTCATTAATTTGTAATGAGGTGCCAATTAAAGGCAGGGAAGATGCTCCAAAGGGAAGAGTGGCCAAGCTCCCCTGAATCCTCTGCCCTGGGGCTGTCATCCAAATACTGCCAGCAAGCCTTCTCTAAAAATTCCATTAAGTTACAGTCTCATGGCGAGCACACACAGACACAGTCAGCTTCCCTTTGATCTTCAAAAGAGCAATTTGTAAGACAGTTCTGAGCCTTCTCATGAGTGAACAGCTAGAGGTGATAGGAATTGTTAATTGCTGAGACACTCCATGGGCATTCAATAAATAAGGTGAATTTTGAAGATGAATTCTCTGCCTCGCTGTGACTAGATAACCTTTAAATCAACAATACCAAAGTAACACCCTTTTCCTGTGAAGTCTTTCAAGATGCCAATTAGAAAAGGCATTTGGTGAGGTTGGGATGATACCTTCCTCCATCCTAGAGTATCTTCAACAGTTTAACTTCTTAAGATAAAAAACAATTGCATAAAAATGTATTTATTTGTTTCATTTTCTACTCAGTAGGCAAATTGATCCGCTCATTCTCTTTATAGGTGTCTTGTCTCTCCAAATGCCACCTAAAGCAATGGTTCTCAACCTTCCTAATGCTGTGACCCTTTAATACAATTCCTCATGTTGTGGTGACCCCCGAACATAAAATTATTATTGTTGCTACTTCATAACTGTAATTTTGCTACTGTTATGTCTTAGGCGACCCCTGTGAACAGGTTGTTCGACCCCCAAAGGGGTCACGACCCACAGGTCGAGAACCACTGACCTAGAGGATGTTCTTCTGAAATCTGGCCATCCTCATCAAATCTGGGCCACACCACCGCCACATGAATGCTGTGTTTTCTAAGCAGATCTTGCATGATACACACAGCATAGCTTTTTAATTGCTGTGTATTGCTTCCCAGAACCACAGAATTAATCTTTAAATACCAGTCTAATAACTTGCATAAGTTATTGCATATATTCAATGGACAGTGACTTAACAAACTATAAGCTGATATGCTCCCTTTGGGGACAACAGTGCTTTTACTAACCTGAGTAATCTAACTTCCTTTATTGCTTTTAAAATAAATTTTATATTCACTTTAGAAGCTCAGAGTGATGCTTTAGCTGAGACCTTTAGAGTAATCATCTCCGAGTGCCTCAGCACTCATTTCCGCCTTATCATTCACTGCCAAACTAAATCCAGCAATCGCTTATTGAGACATGACGATGCACAAAGCATATTGCTAGGTTTTGTGGAAATACAGGAGCTAGATATAGAGAATGTAGGAACTCATAGTCTAGGTCAGTGGCTTCAAACGTGAGTGGGCATCAGAATCACAGGGAGAGTGTGGTAAAACACAGTCACTGGGCCCCACCCTGAGAGGTTCTGGTTCAGTAGGCTTGTGCATGTTTAACAAGTTCCCAGGTGAGGACCATGCTTTAGGAACAGCTGTTCTAGGCAGTTCTCAATCCTGGGAAGCTTTTAAAAAACAGGATGTGCCCTGGCCGGTTTGGCTCAGCGGTTGGAGCGTCGGCCAGCGGTCCAGAGAGACCCGGGTTCGGTTCCCGCTAAGGGCACGTACCTCGGTTGCAGTTTGTCCCCGGCCCTGGTTGGTCGTGCGGGTGGCAGCCACTCGATGTGTCCCTTCACATCGATGTTTCTCTCCCTCTCTCTTCCTCTCTCTCCCTCCCGCTCTATCTGAACAAAAAATGGAAAAATGTCCTCGGGTGAGGATAAAAAAAATAAAATAAATAAATAAATAAATAAAAGACAGGATGTCTGGGCTATATTCTAAATAATTAAATCAGAAAAGATTTCCAGGTATTGTTTTTAACTTTTGGGGGTATGTGTCAGTTTCTCCCTTTAGTTCTGTTAATAGTTACTTTATATATTTAGGTGATCCCTGATTGGATGCATATATATTGAGAAGTGTTATGTCTTCTTGATGTGTAATATACCCTTTATTATTATAAAATATCTTTGTCTCTCGTTACCTTTTTTAAAAAATGTTTTTATTGATTTTTTTAGAGAGAGAGATTGGAAACATCGATGTGAGAAAGAAACATCTCTCGGCTGCCTCTGCACACCCCCCACTGGGGATCCAGCTGGCAACCCAGGCATGTGCCCTGACTAGGAATCGAACCCAGACCTCTCAGTCCATGGAATGACACTCAGTTCACTGAGCCACGTCGGCTGAGCTACCTTTGTTATCTTGAGATCTATTTTTTTCAGATATAAGTGTGGCTACACTTGCTTTTCTGTGAATGCCATTTGATTGGAGAATCGTTTTCCACCCTTTCACTTTGAGTCTTTGTCTTTGCAGCTTAGATGTGTCTCTTAAAGGTAGCATATGGTTGGGTTTTGGGTTTTTGTTTATTTGTTTTGATCCTCACCTGAGGATATGTTTTTATTGATTTTGACAGAGAGAGAGATGTGAGAGAGAATCATCGATCAGTTGCCTCCCATGTACGTCCCCGATCAGGGATTGAACCCGCAACCTAGGTATGCGCCATGACTGGGTATCGAACCTGCAACCTTTGGTTTATGGGACCATGTAAATGTCCCACTCTTCATCAAAATAATGTCTCCAAGGTTTAGCATTCATTGATGATTGTTGCCTTAACCAATCTTCCTATGATGGTTGCACAGTAATGATTTTCCAGCTCTAGTCCTTCTTCTACATTTACCATTTGGTACTCTATTCTTCTGCATGTGAACCCCCCCCCCCCCCATGTATTTATCTTCTATTGGTATGGACCCATGGGCTCTTATCATTTTTAGTGGTTTCTAATCCATTACTGTACTTAATTATTTTGATGCTCAAATTATCCCAGATTTGGCCAGTGGAAGTTTTTTTTTTTAATCCTAACCAGAGACTATGTTGATTGATTAGGGAGGGAGGGAGAGAGGGAGGGAGAGGAAGGGAGGCAGGGAGAAGGAGAGAGAAAGACAGGTAGATGTGAAAGAGAAACATTGATCAGTTGCTTTCTGTATGTGTCCCTGACCAGGATCGAACCCACAACCTAAGTATGTGCCCTGACTGGGAATCGAAACCACAATCTTTTGGTGTATGGGACAGTGCTCCAACCAACCGATCCACCTGGCCAGGGCCAGTGGAAGTTCTTTCAAGCTGACTTCTGTGTCTTTGTGACATGGCTACTCCTCCTCCTTTTTTTCCCCAGCACTTCCTTACTCTCTGGCATAATAAGATATTATTTTGGATGCCTCTTGTACTTAACCTTTGCTGAGTCCTGGAATCAACTACCTTTCCAAGGATTCCCAAGGTGATTTTTAATATGCATTCAAAGGTAGGGAGTTGCTGGGCCTGAGAGGAAGGCAGACAGACACACGCATAAAAGAAATGACATACAGGGCAGCCTACCATAAGAGCTTTAACCAAGGTATGAGCCATATGTTATAGGGATATGGGGAGGGAGTGATGAATTCCAATTGAAAGACTCTGGACAGGCTTCCACAATTGGGACTTTAAAGGAAGAATGGGACTTAGATTGTGGAAAGAGGGATGCTTGGACAGACCTGGTATTCTGAAGGTGACTCTGTGCAGCTGGATGCAGCCTTGTAGTCTAGACTACTGGACAGACTGCTAAAAAGGGAGGGGAGGAATTTCAGATTCGAAGCCTAGGGTTTGGACTTTGGTTTGCAGTGAGAAGATATCAGTGGTTTTGAATATGGTCAACACCATCTAATTTGACTTTTTTTTTTTTAATTAAGCACACAGAAAAGCTGAGGTGGCTATTGGATCTTTTTAAGGGATGATCTGGGAAGCATGTGAATTGATTTCACTAAGTGAAAAGAATGTGCATGTGTTTATGTGTCACAGCCATTCCTGCCATTCTAGGCGACTGTGTAGTGAGCGAATAGTGGTATCCTAGCACTCAGTGTGGGGCATGTTGGTGACATGCAGTTTCCAGGCTGGCCTGTTTTACTAGATCAGAAATCACCACAAATAAGTTCATATGTCTGTGCCTTATTTTAACTCTTGTCTAAGTGGGAGGTGAACCTGTCAGGCACATTTGACATTCTATCCTGAGACTAAAAAAAAATGAGGCAGTATGTTCCTTTGAATGTCTTTGTTCCATGTAGGGAGTTCTAGCCTGGATCCGTCAGAATACCCTGCTATCCAGGCATACACCTGAGATCCTTTATCGTGACCAAATTGATGTGGCTGGTTAAGGTGTTATCATTACTGCCATTGAGTAGAGAGTTCATGCTCTCCCATGTTACATAGAAAGTGTGGTTGCCCTGGCCAGGTTGCTCAGTGGTTAGAGTGTTGGCCCTCAGACCAGTGAGTCACAGATTTGATTCTGCTCAAGGGCATGTACCTTGGTTGCGGTTCATCCCCAGCCCTGGTCGGGTCATGCAGGAGGCAACCAGTTCGATGTGGCTCTATCACATCAATGTTTCTCTCTGTCTCTCCCTCCCTCCCTCCCACTCTATCTGATGATTAAAAGAAAAGTATCCCCCGGTAAGGAATAAAAAAAAAAAGAAAGTGTGGTTGCCAAGACCCCAGCCCTTTAGGAGCTTCTATTTTTTATGCTGTCTGACAGTGAAAGGCTAAAACTTTTCTAGCAAGTATTACTAAGACAGCACCTGGATGTATGTTATGTACAGCTCAAGAGAAGGAGGTGTCCTGCCCACCCTCCCCAAAGCAAAAAAATTAAAATATTATTGATGGGAGTTATTACATGTGTGAGAGCTAAGCGTAATTAGAAACCTTGAGTCAAATTCTGTGGAAGGTTTCTCCCTTTCCTCCTCCTTTTCTTTCAGTCTCACTATATTTTTACCTAAATAAGAATATGCTATCTGTATTCCCCATTTAATTTTTAATGTATAAGAGCTCTAGTCTAAAACCAAACAGATTATTCCCTCTGCTGCTCCTCCATAAATTACTGCAAGTTGAAGTGCTAAAGCAAAACAAATCAAACTTCTTACTGAACACAGGCTCCATGTATTCAAACCATTAGTTCAGCCCTGTCCCAGAGATCCAGCTACCATCTGTCCTTTGACAAGGCTGTAGAGAGATTTGAGAAACGTGAACAGCTCCCTTGCCCAGCGTAAGGAGCATCAGAGACCGAGCCTTTAGAAGACAGGATGTGCAGAGCCCTTCTTCTGGAGCCTGTATCCTCCTCTGCTCATCCCTCTGGACTGACAGGTGTCCAGGAGACCCTTGTCCCTGCAGTAAAATATTTTCCATCTGGATAACAAATTTGCAAGTACTTCTTTAGTCCAATCTTCGCAGCCATCATAGCACAATAGTAACTTTCTCAAGGTTATTTGTACAGGTTACCCTGCTTAGAAGACTTCTTTATGGAGAGAAAAGTGGATTATTACAAAAGGAAATTAATTATTGATATTTTTTGTTTTAGTTTCAAGAGTAAATAGTTTCAATTTTTTGCCCAGAAAGGTATATGTAGTTTTTTAAACAGATTTTTTTGAGATATAATTTATGTATCATAAAATTCACTTGTTTTACATATAGTTCAATGAGTTTTAGTAAATTTTAGTTGTGTAGCCATTACCAGGTTTAAATTTTAGAATACTTCTATCACTCCAAAAACTTCTCTTCTGACTCTTTTTAGTCTTTACACGTTCTTACCCAGTCCAGGCAACCACTAATCTGCTTTCTGTTAATATAATTTTTCCTTTTCTAGAATTTTAATATCAGTGGATTCATACAATATGTGTTGTTTTTTGTGTCTATATAGAATGTTTTTAGCATGTTGTTTTTGAGATTCATCCATGTAGTTACATACCAGTAGTTTATTCCTCTTTAATGTTGAGTAGTATCTCATTTGTTTATCCATTTACCAGTTGACATACATGTGGATGGTTGCCAGTTTGGGGATATTATAAATAGAGCTGCTGTAAATATTCATGTCAAGTCTTGGTGTGGACATGTATTTTAATTTCTCTCGGGTAGATACTGAGAGGTGGAACTGCCAGGTTGAATGGTCAGTGTACATTTAACATTTTAAGAAAATCACATCAGCAGTCTATTAGGGTTCTAATCTTTCCAAAATTTACAACATTTACTATTGTCTTTTGTTTTAACTTTAGCTGTTCTAGCCCTGGCCGGTTTGGCTCAGCGGTTAGTGCGTTGGCCTGCGGTCTGGAGAGACCCGGGTTTAGTTCTCGCTAAGGGCGCGTACCTCGGTTGCAGTTTGTCCCCGGCCCTGGTTGAGTCGTGTGGGTGGCAGCCACTTGATGTGTCCCTTTCACATCGATGTTTCTCTCTCTCTCTCTCTCTCTCTCTCTCTCTCTCTCTCTCTCTCTCTCTCTCCCTTTCTCCCTCTCTCCCTCTCTCCCTCCCTCCCTCCCACTCTATCTGAACAAAATATAAAAAAAAATGTCCTCGGGTGAGGATTAAAAAAAAAACCTTTAGCTGTTACTATGGAATATTAATTTGCATTTTCCTCATGACCAGTGATGTTAAGCACCTTTTTCATGTGCTCTTTGGCCACTCATATGTCTTCATAAAAGAAGACATATGTGTTCATACTTCAAATAGTTTACCCATTTATAAGACTTACAGAATTGCCATAACAATATTCCAACCCATAAATATGTGTCTCTTCATTTATGTAAGTATTCTTTAATTTCTCAACAATTTTTCTTATTTTTCACATATATTTTTGTTAAATTCTTAAGTATTTTAATTTTTGATACTGTGAATAAAACTTTTTTTTTTTAATCCTCACCCGAGGACATTTTTCGATATTTTGTTCAGATAGAGTGGGAGAGAGAGCGAGAGAGTGAGAGAGAGAAACATCGATGTGAAAGGGACACATCGAGTGGTTGCCACCCACACAACCCAACCAGGGCCGGGGACAAACTTAGCGGGAACCGAACCCGGGTCTCTCTGGACCGCAGGCTGACGCTCTAATCGCTGAGCCAAACCAGCCAGGGAAAATTTTTACATTTATTTCTACATTTATTCTTTGCTGCCACTTTGAAATAAGTCAGTTTTTATATGTGGTCTTTTCTTCTACAACTTTGCTAAAAATTCACTTGTAGATTCTAGATTCCTTAGGATTTTCTCCTTTCCAATCTGTATGCTTGTTTTGTTTTTGTTTTTAATTTCTCTTTCATTATTGCACTGGCTAGGACGTCCAATGCAATGTTTATTAGAAGTGTTGGGGTTGGGGGGAAAGTATGCCTCCTTGCCTTTTCCTTGACCTTAGGTAGCAAACATTCATTTTTTTACCACTGAGTATGATTTAGCTGTAGAGTTTTCAGAGCTATCCCCCACCTCTGCCCCTTACTCTGACAAATTTTAATAGTTGTAGCTATTGAATACGTTTTAGGAAATGTTCAAATGCCTTCCCCAAAAACAGACACTATAGCCCATGGTGAGCTACCATGTGGCTTAAATGGTCCACAACGCTGTGTTTTAAAGAGTTTTGCCATCCCATGGGTTTATTTCTGTTTATGGTTGAACCATACTGCCTTTATTCATACTAATAGGTAATGCGTCTAATTATAGTGGGGAAAGCTGATGACCTGAGAATACTCCTTTTTCTCAAAGCAGTATCATAACACACACCCAAGATGCTCTTCTGGATTATTCTCACTTGAAGCAATGAAAGCAAACCACTCTGAGAGTTGCTTAAAATTGCTTTGTTTGGCCCTGGCCAGTTTGGCTCAGTGGTTTTAGAGCGTCGGCCTGCGGTCCAGAGAGACCTGGATTCGGTTTCCGCTAAGGGCACGTACCTCGATTGCAGTTTGTCCCCGGCCCTGGTTGGTCGTGCGGGTGGCAGCCACTTGATGTGTCCCTTTCACATCGATGTTTCTCTCTCTCCCTCCCATTCTATCTGAACAAAAAATGGAAAAAAATGTCCTCGGGTGAGGATTTAAAAAAAAAAATGCTTGTTTTGAATTAAATGCTTTTATCACAAGACAAAATCATAAACATTTGTGGGTAAATACCACCAAGATTAGAGCCTTAGCAATCATTTAGTTGAACCCCCCCCCCTTTTTTTTTTAAATAAATGAGGAAACAGACCAAACCTGTGTACTAAATGTTAGTATTTCATGCAGCCTTTGATCCAAAAGTCAAGGACTGGTGAAAAATTTCTGACCCAAATGACTCCCACTCCTCCGTCAGCACACGTTTCAGTCCCCACTAACCAGGCTTCTCGTCAGATATTCTCTACCCTCCCTCCCTGGACATCTGCTCTGTCAGCTCCACTCAGCCCAGCTTCTCTCTTCTGAGGGACCCAGAAGATTGCTTGGTCTTTCCTCTATAGTAATACGCCCAGTTCTTTTAACCTTCTCTTAGTTCGGCATCCAAGACCTTGCTCAGAACTCGGGACTCTTGTTTGGATTCTTCTTGGCAAATGTCACCATATCAGACCAGTTGTAAAAATGATTATTAGTCAAAATAATAAGATTTTTAATTTTTTTCTCAAATTGATAATGAGCTGTTCACAAAGTTTTGCTAAAGAAATGTCCTTTCCAGGCCCTTTAATGTGTATAGTTAAATCTAATTTGTGTTCACTACATTGTATGCAGATATCTGCTACTAAACACACTCATTCTTGTGCTAGGTTCTTACTGTGATTCCCTCTTGAGCAGTGCTTCTTAAAAAATGTGGGCCTGAGACCAGCACTTCACGGACCCTGGAGAGAGGGGGATAGGAAATTGCAGTCACTCGGGTAATTCTCATATACACCAAAGTTTGATATACTGCCTATACACTTAATAGCTCATTTTTCATAGGATATGCAAAGGTAATTTAAGACCAAATAGAATTACTAGAAATTTCAAGTATGAGGTGATCCACATCATAGTTTTATATCAGATCTAGCTGACTCCATTCTCTTTCATTTAGAGATTTATATCTTGTGAGTGTTTAACACATGACTTCCTCCACTGGTCTGCTGGATTCTAAATCCTCAGGGGCCAGGACCAGGTGTCATTCTGCAGATTCCACATTCCTTATTAGAGTATGTAGCCTGTAACTGCCTATGGTTTTTTGACACAGCAGAAACCACATCAGTGTTGACTAATAACGTATAAGAAAAAATAAGTCGGGAATGTGGTATTCTCATAAGCCTGCTGGTTATCTTTAGGGGAAACTCCTTTTGTGATAGTATTTGAAGGCAGGTGCAAGTAGGCGAGCGGGAGAATGTTTGGGTCAGTGTCCATTTAAATTCTATTTATTTAAAGTTTATTTTTTATTGTTGATATTATTACAGATGTCCCCTATTTTTCCCCTACTTTTCTCCTCCACCCAGCTCCCATCCCATCCCAGGCCTTCACCACACTATCGTCTGTCCTTAGGCTACGCATACATGCATATATGTTCTTTAAAGCCAAGGTACATGTTCATCCTGAGGGTTTTCCAATTGAATATTTGGCTGAAGGAATAAGGTCTAGAAAGAGAAGCTTAGCATTATTTATTATTACATTCTTTTATCTGCCTTGAATTTTTATTGGTAGAAGGGAGAAAAATCAGACAAGACATAGAGAAGTGGGCAAAAGTAGGTTTTAAAGTTATGAATATGTGAAACAGTTTATTCTTGTATTATTTATTAATTATTGTATTATTTTCCATATGAACAACTGTAAACCTACTTTTGCCTTGTCCTGTATATACTATCAAATAGGTTATTATTGCTGGGTTGGTCTAATTAAAATTACTTGATACTCTGTGGTTTAATTAAATACTTGACTTTGGGATGAGTGTATTTACATAAATAAAACCTGTGATTTATCTGGCACATGAATAAGATGGGCTCTTTGGAGGTCAGACCTATTGTGCGAAAGAAACTGTACTAATCTCCCATTCGTGCCTAACAACCTGTCACTCGACATAAAATCTAACCACTTGAGTAAATTAGAAGTTATCTATCTGGTGCCAGTTCGTCCCCTGAACTGAAACAGCAGAAACCACATGAGGAGTGTCCTGGCTGGTAACCCAGCCACTGTGTACATCTCCAGCCTGCAGGAAGCAGGTGGCATGTCTTGTTGTCAGGCAGCTTAGACTGAGTGCTTCTTCCACTGAACAAAAATGAGCCTCCTTGTGACCTGGAGAGTATTATGCTAAGTGAAACAAGCCAAGCAGAGAAAGACAAATATCACATGATCTCATTTATTTGTAGAATATAATGAACTAAACAAACTGCTGAACAGAATTAACCCAGAGACATAGAGGAGGGGTACAGACTGACAAGCCTGTTGTGGAGAAAGAGATAAACCACAGAACTTATATGTATATATGCATGACCAGTGGGCACAGACAACAAAGCTGGGGATGGGACTCAGGGAGGGGAGGAGGGTGTCAATGGTGGAAAAATGAGAAACATCTGTAACAAAAACAAGTTAATAGATAAATTAATTAATTAATTAGAAAATAAATAAAATGAGCCTCCTTGTATAACATGTCCTCATTCTTCCTCACTCTGCCCTCCAGAGTGACCTATCACAAATCCTCCTCCTCTCCTACAAGTCTGCTCTTCCAGTGCTTGGACGCGATGACTTCAGCTTTCCAGCACCCTAGTTACTGCTGGGGCAAGTTCATTCACAGGGATAAAGAACTGGTGGTGGGGTATCAAGGACAAAGTGGGGCACCGGAATGCCAGAGTGGGCTCAGTGTTTGTCTCCACAGTTTTCCACATCAGAGGCCCTCACAAAATCTGGTTATCTTTTTTAATAAAACCCTTCACTTGCTAATGTCCTTCTGAGACTGCTCAAAAGTATTCTCTTCTGTGGAGTTCATGTTTGGCCTCTGTTGCTATACTTCTAACATATTGAAATTGTCTGTCTACATGTGTGTTGTCCCTGGAGGGGAGGGACCATATCATGTTCTTTGGTGGCTCCCAGTTCCTACTGCAGTTCCTGGTGTGTAGTGATGCCTAGTAAAATCATTTGAACAAATGAATGAGCCCTATACCATTGCCATTGTGATCCTCTGGGTGGAGGAAAAAGAACAGCTTTATTGAGCACTTGCTATATCCTGGATGCTGAGATGTGTTATATCATTTCACCCTTATAAAAGCATCATTAGACAAATGATATTCCATTTTTGCACAGGTGAAAACTCAAGCTTTTACATTAAGTCACAAAGGGAATTCCTGGCATTTGAGCCTAGGTCTATCAAGCTCCCAGAATCCCACCACTTTATATGTCTCCAAACTGGCCCATGGGGTGCCCTAAGCAGTGAAGTGATGACTGCAGCACGAGTTGTCTATATTTTTAGCCATATAGATCTTAGCCAAGTCCTTAAGCACCTCACATTTCAGAGGTGCTTTTTATTGAACATTGAATGGTAAAAATATATGTGACCTACTGTGTGAACCACTTGACCTGTTGTTAATGTCATCCCAGTGCACTGTGTTCAGTTGTGTTCCATGTGCCACTTGTCCCTCCATCTAGATAGCTGCTTCTGGAGGACAGGCTCACAGCATCGCCACATTTTTGTCTCCTGCTGTGCCTGGGTAATATGAGCCACACTTAATTCATATTGACATGTACATTCCATTTTCTCCTGAGTGCTAATTCATGTCCTTATTTTCCTTGAAAACTTACCTCCTTCTGTATACCTTATGCAGTTGACCTCTCCTCAGTGCTCCCAATTTATTACACATAGCTGGACTGTATTGATTTTATTTGCAGTTGATTTCTTGCTCTGCTTCTTATGTCCTTCAGCTGTTTTCCACTCTGTGCATCTCCAGCTGTCTTTAGGCAGGAACTGGTGACTTCTTTTTTCCTTTCTCCTCCACCTGGCCCCAGAGCTAGAGCTCTGTAAATAGTGCACGGATGACCAGTAAATACTTTTGACTCCTTGCGTCTGATAGCTTCTTTCCCTTGCTGGACTGACAACCCAACATTGAACTGAATCCTTTATTTATTAGATGAGATTTCCATAGCATCTTCCCTCTGAAGAGATCAATATCAATAAAGTTTGTTTCTGCTTCTGGAAAGTGCTTTTATTTAAGCAGACCAAGGCTCTGATAAGATCACATGATAGCCCTTACTTCTGGGCCCTGGAGAGGCAGACTCCAAGAAAAGCCTCTCCACTTCAGGTTTCGCTATCTTATTCCTAGCTGTGAGCCTGTATACAACTGTGACAAATAGCAACACAAGCTCGCCAGTGTTGGTTGATATGTGCTTATATACAAAAAAGAGAACTTGTAATTGGGGGCCATTGCTGTCTTTGGAAGGCAGATATGGAGAAGCCTGCCTTAGAGCTCAGTACATCTGCCCACTAACCAGAGCCCCATGTACAGTGTTTGTGGGTTGTTGACTCACACACAATGCCTGCTGTCACTAGTCTCTCAAGACTAAAAGTCATGACTCTAGGGAGCTGGGTCCCTAGGACAGGACCCACAAAGTGCAGGAGACCTAAACATTCAAACAAGTGCTGGACAGATGAGGAATAAGTGCTAAGAGATGGTCTGTCTTAGCTAATGGGAAGAAGAGCTGTTCCACTGCAGATTCCACTGCAGGTAGTTAAGACTGACCATGAAACATTGGAACAAAGTTCTGAGGCCAAAAACTGAAAAGGGTGCATGAGTTAGCCCTATAATTCATTGGAGAAGTGCCTAAAGTAATTGGATCAGCTGGCTTCTCTAGGAAATTGTTCCCCTTTCCACATCTCCTTGTTGTACAGATGTTATCCCCATCCCTATCCCAAAACTCAGTAGGAAATTAAGGTATCTCCTGTGGGCTACACAGACAGTTGAGAGGTGCACACATAGAAGCTGCTTGATGTGGATACTTACCAGCATCACCAGACTTGTCCTGCCTTTTATCCTGCCATCCAGCAAACACCCTCCACTGTCAGATCAGGAGTTAGGGCAACCATAGCCACTGAGGCACCTTGAGAAACAAAGAAAAGAGGAGGGTGTTGGAAAGAAAAAGGAAGGAAACAAAGTAGAGGAGGACAGAAATGAGTGTGTGGTAGCTGTGGGAAGCCTACCGGCATTTACTCAAAGGTGGTGTGATCTTGGGAGGATGCCGCTGTCTAGTTCCTCCTGAAAGTTGAAAGATGTTCTTTCTCTAATGCTGCCTGTGGAGTTGCAAGGTATGAGCCACCTGTACTCTCTAGTTTATTCTCTGCCCCAACACAGTGCCTGGACATAGTTGAAAGAAGGAGGTGGCAAGGAGTGCCTCTGTTTGTTTGGTACCTCCTTATACATGATCACAGGGCCTCACCAACTGTTGTACATGCTAAAATGTGCTGTGCTTGGGTAGACAACTGGGAGACAGATGTGGGGAACTCCACCCAATGGCTCTCTCTGCAGCAGCCAGCTGGGCCTGCTTTATATATTCTGGTGAGTCCTCCAGAAGAGTACTTGGGGGCTGCAGGGAAGCTGGGGGAAGTGTACCATGCAGGTGTTAGATGCTCTCCTCCAAAATTTTCTGTTAAGTATCAGTCAAGATACTGCTTTTGATACAGGAGATGGGTTGTTAGGCCGTGGCATGGGAGGTGTCAGGCAATGGCTATTGAAGACATTTCCCATGGGTCAAGGAAGCTTAATCTAACAGTGGTTTCTAGAGGAGCTCAGCAGGCCTCTTTTTCACTGGATTATAAGGACACCTGCTGCGCAGTCTCAGACCACTGCTCTACACACACATCCTCTTGATCCATGTCAGCCCAGTAGCCCCTGGGAGTTGGAAGCTGTGAGTCAGCACACTATGGAATTTGTATGTCTTCGTAATCAATACACAGGATAGTATGTGCTCTCTAGAGCTGTGCACTGCAGTGTTACAGATTTACCCGGGAAGGGGAAAATGTTTTATAAATTGTTTATAAAATGTTTTATAAATTAAAGGGCTAGGTTTGTGTTAATACTCTTTTAAATAATTTTTAATTAGATTTGATGTACAATATTAAATTAGTTTCAAGAATACAACCCCATGATTAGACATTTATATAACTTACAAAGTGATCACCCTGATACATCTAGTACTCATTTGATACCATATATAGTTATTACTATATTATTGATTATATTCCATATGATGTACTTTGCATGCCATGATTATTCTGTAACTACCAGTTTGTACTTCTAAATTCCTTCACCGTTTTCTCCCATCCCCCAGTCTCCCTCCCCCATCTGGCATACATTCAAATGTTCTCTGTATCAATGAGTCTGTTTCTGTTCTGCTTGTTCGTTTATTTTGTTTTTTAAATTCCACATATAAGTGAAATCATCTGGCATTTGTCTTTTTCTGTCTTCTTTCACTCAGCACAATACCCTCTAGGTTCATCCATGTTGTGGGAGACGGCAAGATTTCATTCTTTTTCATGGCTGAATCATATTTCATTGCATATATGTACCACATCTTCTTTATCCATTAATCTGGTGATGGATACTTAGGTTGTTTCCATATCTTGGCTATTGTAAATAATGCTGCAATAAACATGTGGATGTATATGTCTTTTCAATTTAGTGTTTTGGGTTTCTTCGGATAAATACCCACAAGTAGAGTTCCTAGGTCCTTCTTTCTCTCTTATAGCCTTTGTTTTAAAGTCTATTTTGTCTGGTATGAGTATTGCTATCCCAATTTTTCTGTGTGTTTCCATTTCTTTACGTTCAGTTTGTGTGTATCTTGGTCTGAAGTGAGTCTCTTGTAGACAGCATATAAGGGCCTTGTTTTGTTATCCATTCAGTCACCTTATGTGTTTTGATTGGAGCATTTAATCTATTTGTACTTAAAGTAATTGTTGATAGATATGTATTTATTGCCATTTTATTCATATTTTTATCTTTTTCTCTTAAGACCCTTTAACCTTTTTTTGTAATGCTGGTATAGCTTTTTCTTTCTGGAAACTCTTTATCTGTCTTTCGATTCTAAATGACAGCTTTGCTGGGTAGAGTGATCTTGGTTGTAGGTCCTTGCTTTTCATCGCTTTGAATATTTCATGCCAGTCCTTTCTGGCCTGCAAAGTTTCTATTGAGAAATCAACTGACAGTCTTGTGGGAGCACCCTTGTAGGTAATGAACTGATTTTCTCTTACGGCTTTTTTTTTTTTTTATCCTCACCTGAGGACATTTTTCCATTTTTTTTACAGATAGAGTGGGAGGGAGAGAGAGGAAGAGAGAGAGAGAAACATCGATGTGAAGGGACACATCGAGTGGCTGCCACTCGCACAACCAACCAGGGCCGGGGACAAACTGCAACCGAAGTATGTGCCCTTAGCGGGAACCGAACCCGGGTCTCTCTGTACCGTAGGCCGACGCTCTAACCGCTGAGCCAAACCGGCCAGGGCTCTCTTACGGCTTTTAAGATTCTCTATTATCTTTGGCATTTTGTTTTGTTTTATTTTACTTTTTTGGTACGCGCCCCTATCGGGAATCGAACCTGGGACTCTCTGGTCTGCAGGCCAAAGCTCCAACTGCTGAGCCAAACCAGCCAGGGCACCTTTGGCATTTTAATTATGTTATGTCTTGGTGAGGGCCTCTAGGTTCATCTTGGGACTCTCTGTGCTTCCTGGACTTGTATGTCTGTTTCCTTCACCAAGTTAGGGAAGTTTTCTGTCATTATTTTTTGAAATATGTTTTCAGTTATTTGTTCTCTCTTTTCTCCTTCTAGGCACGCCCATGATGCAAATGTCGGTGTGCTTGAAGTTGTCCCTGAGGCTCTTTACACTATCCTCATTTTTTTGTTGTTGGTTTTTTTATTCTTTTTTCTTTTTTGCTGTTCTGGTTGGGTGTTTTCTGCTTCCTTATCTTCCAAACTGCTGATTTGATTCTCAGCTTCATCTACTCTTCTGTTGATTCTCTGTAATTTATTCTTTTTTTCAGTTAGAGTATTCTTCTTCTATAACTGGTCTTTCTTGTGGTTTCTATGTCCTTTTTTATGCTATTGAAGTTCTCACTAAGTTTATTCAGCATCCTTATTTATAACCATTGTTTTGAACTCTGTATCTGGTCGTTTGCTTGCCTCCATTTCATTTAATTCTTTTTTTGGAGATTTCTTCTGTTCTTTCATTTGGGACCTGTTTATTTGTCTCCTCATTTTGGCTGCCTCCCTGTGTTTGTTTCTGTGTATGAGGTAGAAGTGCTTCATCTCCTGCTTGGTAGAGTAGCCTTATGTAGTAGATGTCCTGTAGGGCCCAGTGGCACAGCCTCCCCAAGTCACCTGAGCTGGGCGCTACAGCTGTGCCCTCTGTGTGGGTTGTGTGCACTGTCCTGCTGTAGTTGAGCCTTGATTGCTGTTGGCATATCACTGGAAGGGATTGACCTTCCCAGGCCAATGAGCTGTGACGACCAGCTGCCACAACAGCAGAGGAGCTGTGCAGGAACTTACCACACAGAGCACAACTCATTTCACTGGGACTTTGGTGCCCACCAAGTATGCCCTTTGAATATGTCACTCATGGAAGTGGTTGGGTTGTAATCCTTCATGGTCTGATGCTGTTCACTGGGTGCACTGGCTCTGGGGCCTCCTGGGTGGTACAGGCCAATGTCATCTCCCACATGTGCCCTCCCTGGGGCCACCAGGCATGAGCTACAGAGATCTGCAGTATGTTAATACCCTTGCATCAATTAAATTGTCCTTTCCTTGAACTGAACTGTTACCCCAGGACTAATTTTCCACAGACTCTGGGGTAATTGACTAAAATACCAGGGTAGAGTAGGAAATGAATGTCAGTGGGAACCTGTATGATTATGTTCAGTCCTTCACTATGTGTACTCACCAAATTTGTGATCACGAGCTACAGAAAAGTTTTAATTTCAAGAGAGCATCTAATACCATCTTGGACATTTTTGCATTGCCTCTCAGAGCTACCTCAGCAAATGTGGGCTCATATTAAGAATGTCCATAGAAAAACATAATTAGGAAATTAAGAAAATGGGATATTCCCTAGCCATACAGTGGCTTTTAGATTGCACTCACTGTGCCCCATTCACTCAGGTAATTGGAAGTAGTCAGTGTGGTGGTAGTTCTCTCTAGGACGAAGTGGGTGGGGTGGGGGGCACACATTTACCAGCATTAAACATTCTTTTATTGCTAGAAGTAATTTTTTCTCTTTCTAATGAGGCAAATATTGACTCAGATTATTTATTTATTTATTCAATCTATTTACTAATCTTTATTGAGTTCCAGAGGGATGATGGGAATAACACTGACAAAGTCGCTGCCCACATGGTGCATTTATTCCTCGGAGGGAGAAGCAGCAAACGGGAAGCAGATGCACAGGACACTGTGGGGGAGTGAGTGCCATGGTGCAGCAGCATGACAGAGAATGCAGGGGCACGGGGAGGGAGGCCAGCGTCGGGAGGAGGTGAAAGCTGAGCTGAGAGAGCAGCTACTCAGAGAGCCAGGAGGAAAGCGCGAGGTGGAGAACGGCGTCGGCCGCAGAGGCAGGAGCGAGCTGCGTATCTGGGGCCCAGAAGGCAGCAGTGGGGTTGGAGGGTCGTGCATGAGGAGAGTGGAGAGGCCGGTGGGGACCCAGTGGGGGCTAGGAGGTTTTTGCAGGAGTTAGAATTTTATTCTAAAGTAGTGGGAAGGCATTGAAGGGTTTTAAGCAAAGTAGTGACATGATCTGATTTACATTTTTAAAATGTCCCTCTGGGAGATTAATATAACTGCTTGTATATGCATAGACTCTCAAGAATACGGAAGAACTGGTAGTGGTGGTTGGTTTGCCTCTGAGGAGAGTAACCAAGAGAATGAGGCAGGAGACTTCACATTTTGCTGAATATTATTTTATACAAATTGAATTACATTATATTCATGTATTACCTACTCAAAGAGGAATTAAATAACAAATATTAAAAAGCACATCTCAGTTAAGTTACCCTAAAAAAAAAGAAGGAAAGAAACCCCTCTAACTGTTGTGAGGGAGAAGGCATGGAAGACCGCAAAGGCCAAAGCAGAGCGACTTGTTATGGGCTCCGGTACAGGCGGGCCTCGTCGTGTCCAGCCCTGCTGGCCTCCCCCCCGCTCCATAAGCATGCTGCGCCATTCCTGCCATGGGCATTGGCATGAGATGGAGAGAACAGAGCAGATCAGGACCTCTCTCCGTAGAGAGAGTAGGGGCAGCCAATAGATTACTAAAAATATGAGGTGAGGAGTAAGGGCAGCAGAGGAATCAAGAATGAGTCCTGGGTCCAGCCTGAGCAGCCTTGCGGGTGTGGTGTCATTCGCTGCAGCAGGGAAGACTAGAAGGTGAGATCATTCCGGAGGGAAGAGCTCTGAGAGTTCTGTTTGAGCATGTGGAGGTTCCTACTAGTCAAGCTAGCTGGAGGTGCCTGTCGAGTAGGCAGTTGGATATAGGAGTTTGGAATTTAGGGGAAGAATTTATGGATGGAAACAAATTCAGGAGACATCAACATTTTTTTTTTTTTTTAATTCTCACCAGAGGACACTTTTCCTTTTTTTTTTTGTTCAGACAGAGTGGAAGGAAGAGAGAGAGAGAGAAATATCGATGTGAAGGACACATCGAGTGGCTGCCACCTGCATGACCCAACCAGGGCCGGGGACAAACTGCAACCGAGGCACATGCCCTTAGCGGGAACCAAACCCAGGTCTCCCTGGACCGCAGGCCGACGCTCTAACCACTGAGCCAAACCAGCCAGGGCAGGAGACATCAACATTTAGATTATACTAGAAGCCTTGTGTCTGGATGAGATTATTTAAAGAAGGGAATACAAAAGGAGAAAGTGGGGGAAGACTGCATTATGTGGTGGTTTTTAGAAGAGAAACCAGTAAGGTTTCCAAGGAGCAGCAACCACAGAGGTGGGAGGAAAATCAGGAGATGATTATTGCCGTAGACAAGAGAGGGCAGTACTTCCGTAGAGAGAGAGTAGATAAATGGGCTGAGGGGCCAGGCTGTGGGTATTGGACTCGGCTGCTTAAGCACTTGAATTTCTTTTACTTATTTGCTGAGCTACAGAGAACACAGCCTTTTTGTAACTAAACCTCTCACTCATTCACTCAACCTACTTATTTTGAGTGAGCCATGCACTGTACTAGGCATAGAGGATGTGTGATAAAGTACAGAAACATGGTTCTTATTTTCATGAAATCTAGTCAGAGAAACAAGTTAAAGGAAAAAATTTTACAAATGACCCTGTAATTATCATTGTGACAGGTGACTGAAGGAAAAGTCTAAGATATGATGAAAGCATACAATGGCCTACTCTGAAGGTCTAGGAAAGCCTTCTTGAGGGAGAGCTATTGAAATAGGCCTGAAGAAGCAAGACCTTAATTAAGTCAGCGTGTCTAGAGCATAGAGTTGTGAGGAAGTGAATTGTACACAGGGAGAGAAAGAGGTAGCGAGAACGAGAGTGTACTGAGATGGTGATGTTTATTCTAATACTCAGGAAACCATTAAAGAGTCACCAATCACCCGGCCGGTGCGGCTTGGTGGTTGAGAATTGACCAATGCACGAAGAGGTTGCTGGTTCAATTCCTTGTCCGGGCACATGCCTGGGTTGCAGGCTCAATCCCCAGCAGGGGCGTGTACGGGAGGCAGCCAGTTGATGTTTCTCTCTCATCGATATTTCCATCTCTCTCTCTCCCGCTCCCTTCCTCTCTCTCTAAAAATCAAGAAAAACCTATATAAAAAAAAATTGAGTCACCAATGACAAATAGAGGTGTATGACTTCGGCTGCTGTGAGGATGATGGATTTGACATGGGCGACCACCTAGAGGAGGCTGTTGCAGTCACCTCTGCAAGAGATACTGATGGCTTTGACCAGATGGTGGCAATAGGGATGGAAAGAAGAGAAGGGGTTTAGTTTTTGGAAATAGCATCCACAGGACTTGGTAATTAAACGTGAAGATGAGCAAGATACCAGTGATGGCTCCAGGTTTGTGTCATGAACCACTGGCCGCATGGTGGCCTCATTCTCGTAGAATGGGGACACAGGGAGAAGCAGGTTTATAGGGAAGTAGTAGCAAGTGTCTCATTTTGGACATCTTAAGTCAGATATCCAAGATACCAAACAGAACTCCAAAAAGATGTCTGGGGCAGAGAGAGATTTCAGAGTTGTTAGCATATATCGTTAGAATATTAAACTTTGGGAGAGCATGTGGTGAGAAAAAGAGAGTCCAGCACTGAATAGTTCTAATATTTTCAGGACAGCAGATGAGGGGCTGCCAGAGAAAGAGAAGGAAAGCAAGTATGCCATGTGGCTCGTGGGCAGCACCCACTGTTCCAGATGCATCGGGGAGAACTGAAGAACTGAAAGGGCCATTGGATTCCGTAATGTTCAGGCTCTGTTTGTGGTGGGTTTTTATACTCAGACTGTATCATTTGAAGTTTTCATGTCTGAGCCCCCTCCCCACTGATACCCCAAGTGAAATGGAACTGGGCTATGAGGTCAGCTCTACAGCCCATTCAGATGGGAAGTCTGTAGAATCCTGGAGTGGGCTGTCTGTTCATTGAGAGGTTCAACTCTGTATAGTCCATAATCTGACTTCAGATTTGAATTTATGTCTACAGCTTAAACAATCTTCTGCCCCTGAATAAGCCGCTTTCTCTCCAGGGAAGGTGTGTTTTAAATAAACTGACTTTAAACACGGAAAATCAAGAAGCCAGCTTCCCTACCCGCCCCTGCCTCCCCTCCCCCCCACACACACACACTACAGTGGACAGCAGATGTTGTGGGACTTGTGACCTTATAGTTCAAATTTGTGAAAATAGAGAAGCATGCTTATACTGTTAAGGTCCTCAGAGTGACCTTTTTGAGGTATTTTGAAAACAAGAAGCATGTGAACTTTTCATTCCTACAAGAGGCACATAAGACAAGTGCCCATGATGCTGGCACAGTTTGGGTGAAAACAGGTCGTTTGCAGAGAGTCTGCAGCCCATTGCTTTCTCCGGTCATCCTCTCACCGCGGCTCCCAGCCCGGCAGTCTCAGGAAAGACAGGGCTTGGGAACGCACGTGCCCTGCCTCTGCTTATGAAAGCGGCTTGCTGAAGTCTTGGCCATACTGGTGGAGAAGCCCCCACAGGAGCAAAGAAGCTGCTCTCTGCTGTCCTTGGAAAGTTTGTGTCCTTTTTATGGTGTCCCTAACCACTGAGTGCATTCCAGACTGCCTTGTCTTCATATGTTTAAATCAGGTTTCTCTAAAATTTGCATATCTTCAACAGAAATCTTTACAGGTCTTGTCACTTAGTATGCATTTATAGTTGTGTGGAGAGGTTTGTGGAAACTGGTGTATCCCATGTTTAGAGGGAGATTTCCTCGTTCATTCTTCTTGTCAGTTGCAGCTTCTCAAAGGAGAAGGGAATCAGAGTCTAGGCTGAGAGGTGAAAGTGGAGGGAGCAGGAGGAAAGCCAGGGGCTGGGGCGGAGCAGGGAGGAAGGGCCTCCCAGCCCTGAAGCCAGGTGTGTTAGTTACACTGCCAGGTGACAGGATAGCAATGGCTGGAAGAGCCACCCCAGTAGCAGCCATCCTCCTTTGTGCAGGGACTTCCCGTGCACTAGCTGCTCCGACCATGCCAACCCCCTTTTATTGTTAACACTACCGGGGCTCTGAGAGGCTGAATAGCTTACTCGCCACCGCACAACTGTGAAAGTGGTACAGCTGGGACTCGAACCCAGGACTTGGGCTCCAAAGCATGAGCTCCTCCCTGGATCATCTGGGAAGAGAACTTGAGGTTCCCCTGTTAAGGGACTTGCCCTGGGTCTCTCCCAACGTATTTCTGTTACCTGCAGCATGTGGATTGGAGCCGCAGAGAAGAACGTGGAAAGGGTTCTTCTTTCCCGAGTGTTCTGGAGAGAGACACGTGGCATTTAGAGTGCGGTGCCCCCGTTGGTATCACTACTTGACATTCTGTGACTTGGATGAACTGGCTCTAGTCAGTTTAGCTTTTAATGGCCAAACAGGGCACAGTTCCCCAGCAAGCCATGACCCAGGCTATGCCCGTGTTGGCTCTTAGGTAATATGGGTATGGCCCTTCCTGTTGTCTTCACTTCATCTTTGGATGGTTTTCTAGGAGAAGATAATCTTTTAAAGGACAAGGAAATACTAAAAGAGAAAGCCAAATAAATCAGGAGCCTGCTGAGAGGAGAGGGTCACCCCCAAAAACCAGTTTTCTGCCAGTACCTCACCACTCTTCTGAGGAGAGGGTGAGGCCAGGCGTGCAGGCACCTCTGAGGGATTTCAGATCCTAAAAGCTGCTCCAAGCACCAAGAGACTGATGCTGCCTGCTTTCGGCTACTGAATGAAATGATGTTTAAAGACCAAGTCATTCTCCCATCGGCAGTACCTGCCTTGAGCTCTTTTCTCTCAGTGTATGCTCATCTCTAGATAAAACAGCCTAGCGTAACGTGAGCCTGCAGCCAGCCCCTCTCCTTGTGCACCGAGGACTCAGGACGGTTCTCACAAGTCGCAGTGATGGCACAGCATCCCTCATGGTGTGGGCACTGCCCCTCCCTGCCAGGCCACACACCCAACAGCACAAGTAAGTTTGTCCTTAGAGGCAAGAATGAGGGGTGGGAACACTTGCTCTCCGACTGTCAGGTGAAGTGAGACTGCAGGGTTCGGTGATGGAAGAGGACATGACTGGGTCAGGGCAAACATTCCCCACGGAGGGGAGGAAAGAGGTCATTAGAGTTTCTGCTAGAAAGGGGCTGTGTAGAGAGTGTACAATAAATGATACCTAGAGTGATGAAGTTTTTATACTTTTAGAAATGATGTCGGTGGTTTCATTAAGCTGGACTGGGAGTTGCGTCTCCCTGCGCTGCCGACGGCCCTCATGGCGCTGGTGGCCCAGTGCACACAGCTGCCTGCGGAGGTCCTTGCACGAGGCTCTTGTGTCTTTGCCTATCAACTGCTTTTTTGTTCTAACATTTAGCTTGTATCTAACTGGTATTGTAATTGATTTGGGGTGGGGTGGGGGACAGGTGATTTCTTCTGTTTTAGAGTTGTTTTGGTATGATTTAGTTGTTTTTATTAAATTTTTAAGTCGAGTAGCATTCCTTCCCTTTGTAAAAGACAGATACACTGATGCCCAGCTTGACTATTCATTGTGGCTTTGATTCCAGTGCCCTGGGCAGCTGACCTCTGTCCATCTGCCCGGTTCCTCCCCCAGCCCAGTCAAGAACTGTGTCAGCCAACTCAGTAAGCCAGGATCCAGGTCTGTTTCCTGGAGTGTGATGCTTTTCCTTCTGCTGTGCAAAGCCTGGGATGGAGAAGAATGTAAAGTAGATGCAGTCCATTTCCGAAACACCTGCAGCTGCTGGGCCTGTACCCTGGGCCTGATGAAGTAAAATGCATTAAGATCCTTTAGTACATTTCTGTGCTACAAATTCTGCCTTGGGCATTGGGGCAGCAGATGTGGTGTAATCCAGGGATTGCTGTTGGTGGGAGTATAAATGGCTAATGCTTTCCAACAAGCTTTCTTGTAGCCACCTGCTGTTCCCCACAAGTACTTACAAATGAGCTATGAGGTCAGTTAGCTGTCCTGAGTTTAAGAAACTTACCTTGCTAGGAAAATGTGATTCTTTTTTCTAATGAGCTTGCCTGGTCATTTCAGACGTGTGGGTCGGGCATGTCTGTTATTTATTTTTTAAATAGGCACTTGAGGTAGCATGTGGTGCCTGTGGGTGAGTTGAGGCTGGGGGGGGCGGTCCTTCCCTAGGTCTCTTGGGAAGCTTCTGGAGGTCTGGGGTAGGCTCTGTTGGCTGGAGCACATGCGCAGCTGTAGGAGCAGCCTCTGACTTGCCTCCTACCCGGATGGACACTGCTCCCAGGGCCTCAGTGCTGGGCTGCAGCCAGCGCACTGGGTCTGACGTGTCCGTGCACAGACTGTGGGCGTGCGCGCTGCCTGCCCAGGCTGCTCTCCCGTGATGATTCTGCAGAGCCTTGGTCCCCAAAGCTTGTCAGTATTTTTAGATTCTACTTGAACCTTTGACAATTTGAAATTCAAATGAACAAGAAAGTGTAAAACATTTCTTGCAAGTGAGGTGAAAACACCTGAGCAGCTGGAGCTGAGGCCCACCTGGTCCCTGTCTTTACTAAAATGGGTGAGTCTCCAAGTGGGGGGAAACTGCAAGAAAACAATGAAGGTCCTAAAGTATCCAGAGCTGCCCAGTTTTGCCAACTTTAAATGATGCTTTTTACTCCAGGATAAAGCTGAAAAGCAACATTTCAGTCTTGCAAGGATTGAATAAAAATGACAAGGGCTCAGACTTTGAATGTGAATTTTGGCATCACTTTTTTTGTCTCCCTTAGGAAATGTTATAGAAGACCATCTCTAACCGCTGCTTAATCCTTAAGGTTTGGAGAGCAGCGCTGCCTCCGCCTCCATCTCGGCCTCCGCACACCTTCCTCAGACCCAAACAGTTGCCATCCTTGTGGCCTGTGGGTGAGGGGCAGGGAGGAAGGGGATGGCAGGTGAGGTCCCTCTTGTGAGTGTCCCTTTTGGGCAATCACCACTGCTGGTTTTTGTGAACAAGTGAAATAGGAAATATCATTGCAACTTTCATAGCACTTAGAGCAAGATGTTGAGTGTTATGTTATTTCTGCCTAATGTACAAATTGCTCTTGATCGTTTTTGTTTAATATTAAAATACCCTGGTCAGCAGAAGTGAGGTTTAGCTGTGGATGAGTTCATCTGAATGAATTGTGTAACTTTCAGGTATTCACTTGAAAAGCTGAAGGGTTGGGTCAGAAGCTGGGTTCCCACCAAAGGAGCATTTTTAGAAACCTGCATGTCGAACCTTGAGTCTTGGGAGAATGGGCCTCAGTTCTGTTTTCTGCCAGGGATGTGTCTTCAGGACCATCATGTTGGGCATCTTCAGGTTTATGTGGCTCATCGGGTCACAGGCCCCAGGTATGTGTGAAGAGGAAGGAGTCCAGGTGTGCTTGTTTATACCCATGAGCGCCCTCCATTGAAATGCCTGTCCTCCCAGAGAACCGCCCCCCTCAGGCCTCTGTAATCAGGGTGAGTGACAAAATGCTGCCTTCAGCATTTCTCATTCACGTGGGACCCTTTAAGGGCAGAGGGTCAGAAAGGTCTCCGATTGTATTTCCTTTGCCTCGTGCCATAATCTTGTGTCTCTGGTGGTGACAGAGTCTGGGAAGCTCCTCTCCTTGTCTCTTTCTGTTCACAGCCACAGGCTTGGCCAGGGCCCTGGGAGGAGTCCCAGCTGGTTCAGCCGCTGTGGCCCTCTAGGTGGGATTCCCCCCCCCCCCCCGCCCCACGCTGCCTCTGAGTGGAAGAAGGTGCTTTCACCCTGAGAGCGTAGCTGCCAGAGACCTTCAGGAAACCTTCCCGCCTAGCTCACCAGGCACTGACGGCTGTCACCTGCGGTGGCTAGGCCTCCTGCCCCTCTTCCCACGCCCAGGATGGACAGTCAGGCACCAGGTGGTGGCACGTGGAGAGGAACCTGGGACAGCTCCTAAAGCTGCTGCCTCCCCTCCCCTTCTCTGTCTAGTCAGGGGCTCATCCCAAATTGCTTTTCAGTGCCAGTGAGCAAAGAAATACCCACACACGTTCCTGAGCATCTTATGCAGATTTAACCAAAAGCAACTCTGGCAGCGGAAAGGAGGCCTGACTTCCTCCGTGTCGTGGACACTGCCGTCTGGGCTCCACGGACCCGGCTCATGAGGCAGGGAGGGGCGAGGTTACGCCACATTTAGCAGGCAGATCCTTTCTTCAAAAACTTTTGCCTTGGATGTTTTCCTCTTTTGGGGGTCAGCATTCTTTTAATAATTTTCTCCTACCCTTTATTTCTCCTTATCCTTCCAAAGCACTGCATGGTATTAAAAGCACAGCTATCGTTAGCAAGAGTGTATTGAGTTCTAGCCGGTGTGGTTTAGTGGTTAGAGCATCAGCCGATGCACCGAAGGGTTGTGGGTTTGATTCCCAGTCAAGGGCCTGTACCTTGGTTGCAGTTCCGTTCCAGCCCTGGTCGGGGTCGTGTGGAAGGCATCCAATCAATGTGTCTTTCTTACATCGTTGCTCCCCCACCCCCCATCTGAAGATAAATTTAAAAATATCCTTGGGTGAGGATTAAAAGAAAACTCTATGAAGCTAAACCATGGGGCCCTGGGGGGAGTGTAGACATGGATTGTGTGTATGTGAACGAGGGAGTGAATTCAGGTTTGATACATACCTTTAAAATCGGGGAGAAAAGAATTGTGTGGTAATGCCAAAGCCGGGGAGCTGCCCAGCTGCTCTGTTTGGGTCCTGTGTGCTTGTGTGCCTTCTGGGCACTGCCTCGTGTGACCTCTCGGAGGCCCTGGCCGGTTTCTGATGAATGGTGTGGAGGATGCCCTGGCCGAGGTGGCAGCTGTAACCCTCTTGTGCTCTAACACGGTCGTCACCAACGTTAGGGACCGTCACCTTCCCCAGCCGCCAGCCTTCTCCCTCCATACCCAGCTTGGCCTCCAGAATTGCACCAGGGTGACTGAAGATCGATGACACAGATTGCTGAGCGCCAAGAAAAGAGGACAAAGGCCCATCCCACCCACAGTCATCCCCACCCTCCCAGTATCCAGAGCAGCCCACTCCCACTACTGACACTGAGCTGATTGGCTGCTGTCCTTGGGTAATACCTAGGCGGCACTTGGGACAAGTTCCAGCATGTAACTTCCTCTTGGGGAGTGATCCTGACAGGGGAGGGAATTGAGCCTAATGCATGCCATCTGATACCCTCAGTGCAGCAGCTTGGGAGTCAGCTTTCCAGAGATGTCCCCAGGGAGTCACAATGCCATACGTGCTCATTGTTACCAGCACTGCTCCCAACATTCAGCTGCTATTTAGTGGTTTTCACCTTTCAAAAATCAAAGCCAGGTGTCAAGATGTATCTAATAGAGGTTCACAGAACTTGGTGGAGAAATGAGGTGTTTGGGGCTGGATGGGGAATCCTTGGGTGGGTGGAGAGAATACCAGGAAGGTGCCGTGGTGGTCACCACAGGGGCGCTCAGAGCCGCTGCGTGGGCTGTCCCCTGGCTGTTGGAAGACAAGCCAAGTAGAGTTGGGGGTGTGTAGGGAGGATGACACTAGAGCCTCCCCCTCCGCTCCAGGCTGCCTTTGACTCATGAGATGTTAGTGTGAACCAGGGCCAAGTGCATGTCAGGGCTAATCCATTTCGTGCGACTTGTATTCAACCAGTGCCATTCATGAGAAGGAGAGAAGAGCCCCTGGGACCCTCTCCTGCAGCATCCCAGTATCTAGGAGAAAGGAAGGGGCAGGGGCAGCGGGCAGTCCTCCTGCCCCTGTTACAGATGCTGGAGATATGAAGTCAGATGTCTGCTCCACTCCCTGCCACCACACAGCAGGTGCCCCCACCCCAAGCCCCAGCCTAGCAGCTTCTCCCGCAGCGGGTGGGCTTTGCTCCACGAAGATGATTGTGCATTGAGACCATCCACGCTTCTGCTGGGAAGTCCTTGAGGAGAAAGACAACTGGTATTCAATAGCTTCGAGTAACAAACTTATCAGTAAATATAACACATGAGCTCATTAATCTCAGCTTTGCTTTTGGACCAAGTGGGAACTCGGCTTCTCAGGAGACAAAAATTTCATCTCTGTTCTTTTCCTTAAACCCAATCCCAATTTGGAGTCAAACATATTGCTGTGCTCTCCCTGGGAAGCAGTTGATAATGTGTTTTCTCGCACAGCGTGAGCGCGAGGCCGAGCGGGGCCGCCAGTGCAGCTGAGGTCTGCTCTGGGCCACCTTCGTCTTTGAAAGTTCAGGCTGTTGAAGCCTTTGTCCGTCCTGGCCACTCAGTCTTTACCTCGACTTCTGCTCTTCTGAAATCACTGCCTCCACCCTTGTCTGCGAAGTAAATGGATAGACCAGTCTGCAGGGTGGCCGCCCTGGCCGTCGGGTCTGTAGGCTGAGGGAAGAAGTCTGAGAAGGGGCCGCAGTGTGGGGGGCGAGGGGAGCATGGGCCTGGCAGGCGGCGGGGTGCTCCAGGCTCAGGGAGGGGGGAGGAAAGAGCTCAGATGCACCCACAGGCCGGCCTGTGGACCTGGTCTAGGCTCATGGCACCTGGAGGTGTGGCCGGATGGGGTGAGGACTGGCTGGTGTCTTCCCAGTCCAGATCCTCTGCCCAAAGCGAGGACTAGGGGGACACCAGGTGCCTGTCTGCTACACACGTCCACACACCTGTCAGCGTCCCTAGGAAGTGACCAGAGGAGGGCAGGGAACAGGTCACATGCTGATGCAGCTGTGGGTTCTTCGTCCTCTGCCTCCTCTCACTAGGACCTGTCGGGGACTTCACCCGCCTCTCGCCCCTCCCCTCCCTGTCCTGCCAGCCTCCCCAGTCTCTTCCTTGGGCCTCTCTGCTCCCGAAGGGGGTCCAGCCCTGCAGCCCTGCTCTGGGAGGCGGAGCAAGAAGGCAGGCCTGGTGAGGTGGCCTCCACCTCCTGCCCGCCGAGTGGAGTTAGAAGCATGTGGCTCCTTTGAGACAACAGCCGGACCTCAGCATTTCTGTGTTTTCCTCTGTTTACATGTGATACCTTCTCTGGCACTTGAAATAATCCATTTTTCTGTGAGAGCTCCCGCTCCCATGCCATCGCCGTTTGGTCACTCACAGTCCCCACGGCTTAGCTGTGAGGAGGTAGAATGTAATTCACCGTCGTCACTTTGGCTGCTCCCTGCCTGCCTCCTGGAAGTGGACCGGCCCTTCCGGGGGGGGGGAGGGTGCTGCCTCCTTCGAGTTCTGCCTTCAGGGTCCAGACGGGCAGGAGCAGCAGTCACCACAGAGTCACCTCCGAGGACACCACACTGACGGGAGGAGGGGCCCAGCCCCTGCCCTGACTCCCTCTGTCCATTCACAGATGCCCTCTGTCCCCCAGCCCAGTGAGAGCCGGGCTTTGAGCATTTAGAAGCCACCCTGACCCTCTGTTTTCTCTGCTGCTTCCTCTTCTGCAGGTTACGTGTTCTGTATGTTACATCGCCTCCCCGAGCAGCATGACTGTACGTTTGACCACATGGGTCGTGGCCGAGAGGAAGCCATCATGAAAATGGTGAAACTGGACCGGAAAGTGGGGCGCTCCTGCCAGCGCATCGGGGAGGGGTGCTCCTGAAGGCCGGGCACGGCCGCCACACGACGCTGTTCTTAGTTCACTAATGTTAGCCTTATTTAGGACAGAGTCAGCCAGACACCTTGTACTGGGCACGCGTCAGGCCGCAGCCAGCCGCCCCTTCCTTTAGCCACCTGGTACTGTAGTTTAGGGCTGATGGTGGTCGAAACTGATTTCTGGCTGGTTACTAAGGTGCCTGCTAGCCATTGTATAAAATTAAAACATGAAGACTATTTTTTTTGAGCATGGCTAGTGGATTTAAAGCAACACACACCTGTCACTGCTGGAGTCAAACTTACAAAAAGCCTTAAGCGGAAAGTGTCCCAGACGGAGACTGAGTTACTGGAGGAGTAGAAGCTGATGCTAACGTCCCACAGCGCACACGGTTCTGCCAAAACTCTGGTTCATGTCCGGCCTTTCACCCCTCACTTCTCCTCCTCCCAGTAGCCAGATGCCTGGTGGCCACGTGTGCCTTGGCCACGGGAGGCTGCTGAGATTGGCCACGTGGCTCGGCTGGGTGATGGCCTTGCTCTCCCCGAGCCGGAAGCGGGGGTGGGGAGCAGGTTCTTAGGAAAATCTTAACGGAATTTTTTACCTGACTTGCTATGAAAAAACTCATCACATGACAAGACAAACAATAACCTCACTTTGAAAATTAGCTCCACAAGATTAGTCCACCCATGAGAACCACCTTTCTACACAGTACCCCAGGGTCCTGAGAAGGAACCAGGGGTGCGCCCTGACTCCAGCGGCTCTGCCCCCCCCCCCCCCCCGCAAGTGCGGGCTCTGCTGATCACAGCGCCACAGCGGGGCTGGGCCGCCGGCTGACCTCTGCAGCTCCATTCGAAACAGGAGTCAGTAGATGTGCTGGGGAGCACCTGGGGGGCTGCTCCCCCCAGACTGCCCCTTCCAGCAGGAGCCGCTCAGCCCCTAGGGGTCCAGGGGAGGACGGCCTGAGCAGCCCCACAGACCCAGGACAGCCAGTCCACATCCACAAAGCCGCAGGTGTAGGGAGGGGGCAGCAAGTGGTTCGTGGCCCTGGCCAGGCTCCGAGGGAGACATTGGCGTGGGGCGGGGGTGGGGCACATGTCAGCCAGTGCCTGTTCACGTTGGCAAGAGAGAGTGCAGTTGCTCAGGCCAGGTGGGGAAGGGTGGCGACGGGTCTGTTTGCCCATTAGGGAATTGTTTCCAGTGGGGGGGGGGGGTAGACAGGATACGTGGAGCAGGGCTGAGCGGCCCAGAGTCCCTGTCTGATCAGGGCAATGAGAGGGAGCGCTCCTGAGAAGCCGGTGGGGTCTGTCTACCCACAGGCGATTGGAATAGTTTAACCCAGCAAGTTACCCTTTTATTCCACAACAAGCAGTTCAACTCTGTCTGCAAATAACACCTGCAAGTGCAAATTTTTTTATCCAAACTATTGAAATAGGAAATCATGCTCTTCCCAATCTCCTCCTCCCACCCCACCCCCACCAGAGTGGAATCCGCTGCAAAGTCTCCAGCCTTAATTCTTGCTTCAGGACCAGCCCGGCGTCTTGCTCTAGGGGCAGCCCGGGGCCGGGGGCCGGGTCTGCCCACGTTTACCACTGTTGTCAAGCCACGGCCCTCTGGCCAGTCCACGGCCATCCTCAGTGAGCTGGCCTGCCTAGCACCCCCCCCAAGCTCTGATCCCCAAGAGGCCACCCATGAGCCCCTCCACCCTCCTCAGGCCCCCGCCGGCTGCTGCGTGGAGGCGGTGGTGGGAAGCAGGCTCTCTGGGGAGTCCAGCACACAGGGCTCTGCCCACGTTCACTTCCTGGTGGGGAGCTGGGGGAGGGGCTTGTTCCCCTGCAGTATCTGTTCTGTGAAGTTTGTTAAATGTAAGGAAAGCTTAAATTCTTGTATCTTTAAAAGAGAAATCTTATTTAACCCTTTTGTGTTCTAGATTTACTTACACACATAGCCTAGAGCTCAGTTTTAGTTTTAACATCGTGAAAATATTAAAAGAATCTTGTAACTTTATTCTTTTTTCTCCTGCTGAAAAAAAATTAAACCAATCATATGAAAGCTTGGAGTTCTCTGTTTTGCCCTTTCTCCTGCGTGTTACTGGGACAACCGGACAGTAGTGAAAGGTCTCCCTGCCTCCGCTTCCTGAGATGGGCCTGTGCGCAGCCCCTCTGCCTGTCGGGCGCAGGCCCAGGGCGGTCCCGGCTGAACGGAGCCCCTGGGCCGCAGGGGGTTCTGCCTTGGGGGGTCTTGGGGCCTCACAGGGGAAGGTGTCGCTGGGCCCAGGCTTTGCTGGCACCAGGAGATGGGAAGAAAAGGCCACCAGCCCTGGGCTCCCCCGTCTGCACAGGTCCTGGGGGAGGGTCGGCACACATGGGAGGGCCCAGAGGATGGAGGCCGCCTCCCTGAAGGGAGCGTCAGAAGGAGGCATTTGCTGCGTGGATGCTGGTGCAGGGCAGCAGCTTGACCTCTGTCCTCTCGTGGCTCACTCTGCAGTTCTGTGGCACACCAACGTACTGTGTGCTGACCTGACCAAAAATAGGCATGATTTTTTGTTTTGTTCGTGGACTTAGGAGGCAGGCTAGGCAGGTGGCTCCACCCCATTTGCCCTCAGGGAATGTGGGAGGCTCTGGGGCAGGAGGCCAGGGATCAGGCTACTCCATAGCTCAGATGATGGGGGGGCTTCCCAGGTAGAGATGACCAGAGCGCCAACAGAGTGGGCGTGGGTGACGGAGAGGAGACACAGGCGACTTCATGGTTTGGGCCTGAACACCTGGAGAGGTGGCGATGTCATTCTAAAGGCCTCAGGAAGGAGTGCGATTGGGGGTTGGATGGGAGCAGATTCGGCTGAGGTGCAGACTAGACATCGGGTGGAAATGCACAGGAGACACGATACTCAGCCCTCAAGCTCGGCGAGGGGTCCAGGCTGGAGTCGTGTTTCCGAGTCTTCAGCACACAGCTGGGACGGAAAGTCACCAGCCTGGCTAAGGTCACTGAGGGAGGGAGGGAGCGGAGGTGGACTGAGGCTGTGCCACAGACCCCCAGTGGTACAAGGTCCAGGGAGACAGGGAGGCCTGCCCAGGAGACCAAAAATAAGCTGCCAGCAAGGACAGAAGAGACGGTGGAGTCGAGGAGGAGGGGTCACCTGTGAAGGTGCAGCTCAGACCCAGCTTCTGGGGACTGAGCACTGAGTGGGAGAACTGGGAAGCTGGCCCTAGGAGTGTCCTTTTGAGGGATTTTGCTGTAAGAAAAGCAGAGAAACGGGCAGTAGTGGAGCAGGTGTCGGGGTGAGGGCTTATTTCCAAATGAAGGAGAAACTGCTGTGTTGATGCCAACGGGATGACTCAGCAGAGGGAGGGAAAGAGGATGCAGGAGGCAGGACAGGTGCGCCGGCCGAGGCGCCTGGGAGTGGTCTCCGTGGCTCTTTGTGGGAGTGGAGGTTGGGTGGACCCACGGAGTGGAGTTCGCGCAGAGGTCCTCCCTCACCGAGGCCCCGTCCCCATCCCTGCAGTGAGCTTTGGCAGGGGTCACATGGTCCCAAGATTTTCTAAGGTTTGCAAGAACAGAATACTTCAACTTCAGTTGCTTGAAACTGGCCCCTTGTTCCATTCCAACTTCCACCCATCATACTTCCGCTATTGGGGGCGCTGGGGCCACATGGGCATTGTGGGGATTCAGATAAGGGGAAGCTGAGCTGGGGGGATACTTAGTTCCGAATTAGTGGGGTACATCAGTGTGGTTTGTTGTCACTTCCATGTTTAGTGGGGTTACTGATGGTCATCCAGGTGAGGACGGCTTCCAGGCAGACTTCTGCTGCCCACTGTGCCTTTGACTCCAAGGTGCCAGGCAGGGTCATGGCGACACGCACCCATCCTGCAGAGCGGGGAGGCGGCGGGGTGAGCAGGAGACAAGACTTGAAATGAACGGAGCCAGAAGCTGGTCAGGGAAAGCGCTCCTGTGGGGGCTGCGGGAGGAAGGGGCCCTCGCCGGGAGGGGGGCTGCGGGAGGAGGACGGGGCCCTCGCCGGGAGGGGGGCTGCGGGAGGAGGACGGGGCCCTCGCCGGGAGGGGGGCTGCGGGAGGAGGACGGGGCCCTCGCCGGGAGGGGGGCTGCGGGAGGAGGACGGGGCCCTCGCCGGGAGGGGGGCTGCGGGAGGAGGACGGGGCCTCGCCGGGAGGGGGGCTGCGGGAGGAGGACGGGGCCCTCGCCGGGAGGGGGGCTGCGGGAGGAGGACGGGGCCCTCGCCGGGAGGGGGGCTGCGGGAGGAGACGGGCCCTCGACGGAGGGGCTGCGGTAGAGGCGGGGCCCTCGCCGGGAGAGGGGCTCTGCTGGGAGGCCGGGGCCCTCCCCGAGAGGGGGGCTGCTGCGGGAGGAGGACGGGGCCCTCGCCGGGAGGGGGCTGCGGGAGGATGCACTGGCCTCGCCGGAGGTGGCGGCGGGATGCGACCGTGGGCCCTCGCCTGGAAGGGGGGCTGCGGAGAGGAGGACTGGGGCCCTCGCCGGGAGGGTGGCTGGCCGGGAGGGAGGACGGGGCCCTCGCCGGAGGGGGGGCTGGGCTGGAGGAGGACGGGGCCCTCGCCGGGAGGGGGCTGCGGGAGGAGGACGGGGCCCTCGCCGGGAGGGGGGCTGCGGGAGGAGGCGTGCCCTCGCCGGGAGAGGGGGGCTGCGGGAGGAGGACGGGGCCCTCGCCGGGAGGGGGGCTGCGTGAGGAGGACGGGCCCTCGCCGGGAGGGGGGCTGCGGGAGGAGGACGGGGCCCTCGCCGGGAGGGGGGCTGCGGGAGGAGGACGGGGCCCTCGCCGGGAGGGGGGCTGCGGGAGGAGGACGGGGCCCTCGCCGGGAGGGGACCTGCGGGAGGAGGACGGGGCCTCGCCGGGAGGGGGGCTGCGGGAGGAGGACGGGGCCCTCGCCGGGAGGGGGGCTGCGGGAGGAGGACGGGGCCCTCGCCGGGAGGGGGGCTGCGGGAGGAGGACGGGGCCCTCGCCGGGAGGGGGCTGCGGGAGGAGGACGGGCCCTCGCCGGGAGGGGGCTGCGGGAGGAGGACGGGGCCCTCGCCGGGAGGGGGGCTGCGGGAGGAGGACGGGGCCCTCGCCGGGAGGGGGCTGCGGGAGGAGGACGGGGCCCTCGCCCGCACCTGGGAGGACAGAAGTCTGCTCCACGACGCGCACGTGCCGTACTTGGTTCAGGAAAGACGGCAGAGGTCCGGAATTCCTGATGTTCTCCGATCTCACAGCTCATACAGGAGAGAGACAGCGATCTCCCCAGCAGTTTGACTATCCACACTGCCCGTGTGAGTTGTGAAGATGGAAGACACTTTTCTAAAGTATCAGTAGTTCAAACTTGGATCAACCTGGATCAGCTGTGCTGGAGGGAGGGCCGAGGACCCTCTCCTCCTCCCGGTGTCATGGACTCATCACGAGACTGCGGGAGGGTCCCCAGCAGCTCTCCTGGGCCTGTCACCGTCTCTGGAGCTAGTGTTGATTTTCTGGACTTTTTAATATTTGGGTATCTGTCAACTTTTCAGATGTGTGTGATGTGATTCCTCATTCTTCATGTTCTCCTTTGAACCTAATTTTGTAGTCATTTTTAAAATTCATTTTCTTAAAGATGGGAAGCCAAAATGTCTAAGCTTCAGGTCCCATAAATCCTGGGAGATTTGAGGAGGGGGTGCCATGGTCATTTACGCTCACAGCGCTGCCGGGGCCCGCAGGCCCTTCCCGTGGCCCCGCTGGGCTGAGCATGTGGCGGGTGTGGCGACGGCCCTGGGCCCCGGCAGCGGACGGAGGAAGCGGGGCGCTGGCTCGTGTCTGGCGTGAGCTCCGTGTCCTGTCACAAACCGGCTCTCCAAGAGGCACCGGTCTAGGGGAGCAGATGAGAAACGCTGTGGAGATACTGTGATTTTTAAAAAATTGTTTTTCCTGTATTGATTTGAGAGAGAGAGGAAGGGAGAAGGAGAGAGAGATAGAAACATCGATGAGAGAGAACATCGACTGGCCGCCTCCTGCAGGCCCCCCAGTGGGGACCGGGCCCACAACCTGGGCATGTGCCCTGACCGGGAATCGAACCGGCGACCTCTTGGTGCCTGGGTCAACGCTCAACCACTGAGCCACACCGGCCGGATGAGATGCTGTGATTTTAAAACATGTCTCCGAATTCCTCGACATCCCTCCCGTGAACAAGAGAGCCCCGCCTTGAATCCGGGCGGCCTCGGTGACTTGCTGCTAATGACCAGCCTGTGGCAGACGATGCTTCAGGCTCCCAGCTCCGTCTGAAAGGCACATGGTAAGGCGTCCACCCGGCTGCCTCCCAACCCTGTGTCTCGGGAGCTCAGGGCTGACAGGTCACACCCACCAGGACAGTTAAAAAGTGGGAAGTGACGGGTGTTGGCAGGTGGAGGCGGAGCACGCCCTGTCGGTGCGGATGTGAAACGGTGGGGCCACTGGAGGAAATGGTGGGGTGGCCCCTCAGGGCAGCAGGGCTACCGCCTCATCCGGCTGGGATGTCTGCACACCGCTCAGCCCCAGCAGGGGTGGGCGCAGAGAGGCCGCCAGGCACGAAGGCCACAGGGCGCGGCTCCATGCAGATGAAGTGTCCAGACGGGCAGGCTCGAAGGGGCAGAAAGCAGAGTGGCCGTTACCAGGGGTTGAGGGAGGGGAGAGTACGGGTTCCTTTCGGGGCCATGAAAACGTCCCGGACCTGGACACTGCCCAACACTGGAAGGTACTAGATGCCACTGAATTGTTCATTTAAAATGGAGGATTCTACGTTATGTGAATCTCAACTCAGTGAAAAAAGCCCGGCTGCCCTGAAGCCACTGTGGGGGCCACGTGGAGACCAGCGGAGGCCCCGGCACTGGCCTGATGCTGGGGGCACTGTTGATCAAGACGGGTCCTTCTGTTACCCCGAACCCAGCGCCCCCGGCAGGTCCACCTGCTGCTCAAGGTCTGCCCACCCGAAGGGATCCCACGCTGGTGGGGGCGCTCCAGGGCGATGGCTCGGGGGCTCCTGGGGCTCCAGTTCGAAGAGGGGCAGAGGGGCAGGCGGAGCGCGGGCGGGGCCGGCACCCGGCGGTGCCATGGGCTTCGGGGCTGTCTCTGGAGTAGGAAAGATGAGGACTGACGGAAAGGCCTGAAGACTGGAGTGATGTTAACACCCACTGCGAGCCAGGCACTGTCCCGGGAGCCCTTCCCAGCTGTCAGTCCTCACAGTCCCAGGAGGGTGAACTCCATGTGACATGAGCAAACAGGCTCAGAGGTGCTGGTCGGGTAGCCCACCAGGCTCCTGAGCTGTGCAGCTTCTCTACAGATCATGTGGGCGCCACAGAGCTGGCTGCCGTTAGGAGGACCCCCACGTCTCCCCAGGGAGCACGTGGAGCCGCCTTACAGAGGGGAGGCCATTGGATGGACCTTCCCTGTGTCTTCAGAGACCGGCGTCCATTTGTCGTTCGTGTTCTAAGCAAGTGTCAAAGCAAGCCCACCAGGCTTCTCTCCCACCGTTTCCTGAGTTTCTGACACCCCTTTCTTATTTTTGATTCTAGTTTGGTTTGTTTTGTCGAGCAATATACCTTTTTGGTCATTGCTTGTGGTTTAGAGGGAGGGGAAGCCAACGACGTGAGCTCACTGTGCCACCTCTGCACAGGTTCAGCTGTGGCCGAGACTGCCAACTGCCCTCCACACCAGCCGCCTGCCATCTTTGACTTCAAAGTACAAGAATTTAGATCTTTCAAGTGTAAGTAAATTAAACAAACAATATACTGGAAGTTGTGACAAGACAATCAAATATGTAGCTACTTCAGAAGCGTTTTTCCTTCCGAATCCTGAGCAAGTCTGTGCTGGGTACAGACATCACAAGGTCACCGCTGGTCATTGTGGGGAAAGCTTGTCCGTGGAGGAAGCAGGAGGCTCCTGGGGGCGGGCACAGGCTGTCCTCAAAGCCTGACTCCAATGCTCAGCAAAATGAAAGAGCAGGGTCCGGCCGGTGTGGCGCAGTGGGTTGAGCGTCGGCCTAGGACTGGGAGGTCCCTGTTCGATTCCACATGCCCAGGTTGTGGGCTCGATTCCCAGTAGGGGGCGTGCAAGAGGCAGCTGATGGATATTTCTCACATCGATGTTTCTCTCCCTCCCTCCCTCTCTCAAAAAAATCAATAAAAACTTTTTTTTTTTAATGAAAGAGCAATGTGTTAGAAGGAATGTGAGCGTTGGAGAGAGGAAAGTGGGGATCCCAGGTACCCGCACATGAGCTCACAACCAGCCCAGGGTCTGTCCCGAAGGTGGTGAATCCAGAAAACCGATCACACCAGAGTCCCAGAGCCCCTAGTCCCTTCTCAGCCCCCAGTGCATTTGACACACTGACCTGCCCTCTCTCTGGGCTGTCAACACCTGCTGTCCAGGCTCCACCCGCTGGGACACCAGGGCTCAGTCTGGGACCTCCCTTCCCTGCTTGGTGATCTCTTCCCAGCTCCATAAACACGGGCGACCCCAGCCCTCGCAGCTGGGCTCAGGTTCCCTGAAGGCCTCGAGTCCCAGCCTGCAGGGCCGGGCGTGCAGGTGATTCACTAACCACAGAGTCTGAGTTCCATGAAGTCACCTCCACTTCTAGAAACACAGCGGGCTCTGTCCTGCCACAGCGAGACAGCACTTTCCACCCACCCTCAGAAAGACCGCGCTTTACACCTGCCGCCGAACGGAAGCAGCAGGGCCGTCCTGACTGCTCTGGTCCCCACATCATAAGACGGCGGGTGCTTCCCACAGAGAAAGATTCCGTGTGTTTAAGGCAGGTTTATCCCTCGCTTTTTGCTCAGCTGATGTACAAAGTGACCTTCAGGGCTTTTCCATCGCAGATGGGCTGGTGTGAACTTGACCATCTTGTAACATTCAGGTTGTTTTCCTTAAATGCTGTGAGGTTTCCTGTCTGGTCGGCTGGTCCCCTGCGGTCCGGCTGCCTTGTCTTCTCTGTGGGACAAATCCAGCGACTGACCGCCCCAGGCTCCCCTTGGAGTCCGCAAACCCTGTGGGCCCTGCTTGCCCAGGGCCGCACCACCTGAGCGCTCACCTGCGCAGGCCGCGCCATCTCTCCGGATTGTTGCAACAAGTCCCTTGGCGCTCAGCTGCTCCCAGTGCCCGTCTCGGGTCGAGTGAGTCCGCTGACGTCTGCGTCAGGTCACAGCCCACTCCGCCCGCCTAACCTCCCCCTTCGAGGCGCCACAATTCTGCAACACTCCAGGACCCTCCACCGGCGCCCCCCCAGCCCCCGAGTGGACTTCCCGAGTGGACTTCCATTTCCCCTCCCTCCTGGAGAGGGCTCCCCAGAAGCTAATATCTTCGGTCCTTTACCCTGGGGCTTTGCCCAGCTGTCACCTCTGGAAGCCCCCGTATTCTGCTGCCAGCCCCCCGACACCCGTATTGTGCTGCTAGCCCCCACCTGTACTCTGCGGCCGGCACCCCCACACCCGTACTCTGCTGCTGCCCCCCGACACCCGTACTCTGCGGCTGCCCCCCCACACCCGTACTCTGCTGCTGGCCCCCCCACACCCGTACTCTGCGGCTGCCCCCCGACACCCGTATTCTGCTGCTGCCCCCCTCACACCCGTACTCTGCGGCTGCCCCCCGACACCCGTACTCTGCGGCTGCCCCCCCACACCCGTACTCTGCTGCTAGGATCCTTCCCCCGCCCCCGCGCAGCCGCTGCGGCTCATCACCGCCGGCGGGGACGCCAGGGCTCGAAGGTGGTGCCTGGTTGGCCCTGTGTCCCCGGCACCTGGACAGTGGCCTGGCCGGGCAAGCGCCCCACCCTGTGCTGAAGGACCCGAGGGCTGAGGGGCGTGCAGCCCGCAGGGCAGGAGCGGGGAGGGCGGCCTGGCGACGAGTTTGGTTTTGTCTTGTTCAAACTTTGATCAACACGTGCTGGAGATGCTGCCGTTCTGGACAAAGCTCGAGGGGACGCGCATGTGAGGGCGCCTGAATCAAGTGTGGAAAGGGACTTGCTCGACATCGGGCTCCGCTGCGCGGCTAATCCCACCAGACGGAAGTGCACCAGACACGTCAAGCCCTGGGTTTAAGTTCAGAAAAGGAACCATGTTGAAGGGCAACCCACCTGCCTGACGCAGCTGTTTGAAGTAACAGGAGCTCAGCAGGAGGCCAAGTGCTGCCGGGCCTGCGGGACGTGGGCGCCGCGGCCGGGGCGCAGGCGGGAGAGTCCAGCAGGAGCCAGCGGCAGGGCCACAGCCTGATTCGCGTGCGCTGCTCACGCAGGAGAGAGAAGCTTGGCGCCCGTGAGCTCAGAGCAGGAGCGGTAACGGGAGTGGGCCTGGCCCAGGTGATGGGAGCCACTGCACAGGCCGTGTAGGGGCGGGCCTGCAGGGCACAGGCCCCTGCTCCGAGCAGGAGGCACGCACCTCTGCCCCAGACCGAGGCTGTCGGGGCTGTATGGCGACTGAAGGGACTAGGCTTGCTCAACGCTGACTTCCGGTCCACAGCCGAGAAGGCGGGGAGGGTGCGGGCGGCAGAGGGAGGCCTGGACGGCCTGTGGCCCCAGGAGAGCGCCTGTCCCAGGGAGGGTGCAGGCGGGCTGTGGGGAGAGGACACCACTCAATGGAACAGTCGTCATTTTATTTCCGGGGGAACCCACAGGCATGAACTTAGAGGTGTTCTGAACACACACAGGTTGCATATTTACTCAACTTAGGTTGTTCCACAAAATGAAGAGGCCTCTAATCCATCGAGTTCCAGACAGCCACCCTGCCCTTGGTGCTACTGTAGGACGATGGACAAGGCTTCCCGGGTGACCCAGCATGGCCTCCACCCCCACACGGCAGAGGCCTCACACCTGCCACCTTTCCAGCTGAGACCCCAGAGGCAGAGGAGGTCAGATTCTCAGGTGAATTCAGGGTTTGCACACCTGTGAGCAGAGTAGCTTCTAGCCAAGTCCCACATCACCCTGAGGAGCTCCTGTCACCCCTCCAGAGGATGCGCCTCAGGCCTCTCTCCCCTCTGGCTTTTCCAGGTGCTGGGGTGCTGGGATAGTGGGTGGCCTTGGGACCTTGGCATCAGGGAGGCTCCTGGCTGCTCCTTAGGTCACCTCTGGAGGGAGGAGCTCAGACCACTGGGGCTGCCCTCTAGGGCTGGCAGCTGACCGCTCCGCCATCATCTCAGATCTCATTGTCAGGGTCAGTGCCTGTCCCATCCGTGGTGGGGCCACTGAATGGGGCCAGGAAGACCCCATTGTCCGGGGCTGGTCTGCGAGGGTGCAGCTGCCTCTGCACACCGCCCGGCCCTGGTGGAGGGAGGTGTGGACAGGGAGTAAACCAGGAACTGGAGCTGCCAGCAGCCATGGGGAAGACCAGCCTGCCCCCTGCCCCCAGGGTGGAAAGCTGAGGCCACGCCCCCTGGGATGGGCATGGTGACCCTGGACAGGCTGATCTGTCCACCCAGCAGGGCTCGAGTGCCCAGCCCCGGGACTCGCATGGCAGGAGGCTATTTGGTCGCGGGTGGATGGACTGTCATGGTCACCAGTGTTCAGGACGACCCAGGAAACCTGAGCCCGAGGCCCAGAGCCCCACCCTGAAGGCCTCTCAGACCTCTACCCACCTCCCTCCACACCTTCTCAGGGCAGCACGTCTGCTCTGCGCCGGGGCCCAGGGCGGAGGCTTCCCCTGCATGCTGGTTCCTGAAGCTGTCCCCGTGGTCAGCAGGGGACAACAGCGGAGACAGGTATAGGCCTCCTCCTCCTCACCTCCCTGGCTCAGGGCTATAAATACTCAGGATGCAAATGGTAAACACTCAGACAGTTCCCATCAACTGCAGGTGGATGATTGTGAGTCTAGGCCGAGGCCTCTGGGGGAGTATTTCAGTTCTTAAAAAAGAAACCAAGCCGAGGGGTGACGGGGCCTCAGTCCGGCTGGTCTGGGAGAGGCAGCAGGCTCGTGAGTCAGCCGGAGGGGACCAGGAGAGGGAAGGAGTGACTCCCAACCAGACAGGAGGGCACCCTTGCCTTCTGCTAGGTGAGAACATTATTCCATGAGCATTATTACCTTAATACTTTGTTTAGTGAGAAACTTAAAAAGATCAGTTCTATGCTAACAAGTGTATGTTGGGGAGCTTGTCTGGCCCCCTCTGTGTGCCTGCTCCCCACCCACAGTGGAGGCAGGTCCCAGCCCACATCAGTCCATCACCAAGTCCTGCCGTGGGGGGCTGGGGGTGTTTGGTGGGGGGCTCACAACCCCCCCCCCCAGAGGTGTGGTCATAGGTCCAGAGGCAGTGCAGGGCCCCCCAGCCAGCCTGATGAAACCAGCAGAATCCACATGCGTTCCCCTCCCACAGCCCCACAGGGCCCAGCTGGGGCGCAGTCCCTTCGGCCACCCTCCCCATCCACTGTCATGCCTCCAGGGCCTCAGAATCCTGACCCATGACCAGGCCTCCGGGGTCCCCTTCGAGGAGGAGGAATGGAAGCATTGGTTGCCCTGCATTTGTCTAAACCGTTCCGTCCCCTTTTCCAGAAACTCCTGAACAAACACCAGGCATCAGGAGGACTTCTAATTTAATGTCACAATAATGGAAACCATGGTGGCACAGAACCATGAACTGCATTTTAAATTCCCGCGACCACTAATGAGCCCTGAACCCCTGCTGGAGCTGTCAGGACAAGCACACAGAGTTGACGGCTGCAGCCGCAGAAATAAATGGAGCGTGGCCCGGCCCTCGGCAGCCACGGCCACGGGCGGCATCACGGGACGGCCACCCACATAAGACAGGGTCACAATGAAAACAAGAAAGAACACACACTAAAGAGGAAACTCCCGGAGGAGAATGTGACGTTCCTTGTCCCTTGCAGCCTTTCTGTTCTGTCCAAAGGGAGGCTCAGTCGAAGTCGCACGGGGCACGCCCTCTCCGTGGCCGCGGCTCCGCAGGCCCAGCGCCGACCTCATGACCGCCGACCTTGCCTCCCGCCTCTGGACCGGCGCGCGATCACGATTTGTCTTCTGCGCTAAAAAGGTGAGGCTGGCGGGGCCGAGCGTGCGCACGGCCGGTAACCGGGGCGACGGCGCGGCCGAGCAATTTCTTGCACAATTTGAAACTCATTTTTCTGTGGAGGAATCAGTCTAACAGCACATCCCACTGTTGGTGAAAATAACTTCTTCTCCCAACACTTCTCGGAAAAAAGCACTTTTAATGTACTTGTCATTAAATAAGATTTTAAAAGTGACAATTTAAAGAGCGATTGAGGAGAATCCCACATTCATCATGAGCTCGGGGTTCTAAAATCAGAAGAAAAACAGAAAGAGCAGGAAGACAAGCGCGTGGATGGCATGTCACACACTGTCGCACCTGCGGCCCCCAGGGCCCCAGGGCGGCTGCCCTGCCCTCCCAGGGCTGTTTCTCCACCTGGGCGGTGGTTCCTCAGCTGTTCCAGTTGGCAGCTGACAAGCATCACGACACAGGGCCAGAGACCACAAGCACCCTTCTGTCCACCTCCAGTGAGGGTCCGGCCTCACCTGAGCCCTCTCCTCAAACCAGACACCGCCAGGCTGTGACCACGGCCCCTCATCGGCGCTGCCCACGGCCGGGCCCAGGCTCCTTCCTGGAACCTCATGGCCACAGGGGGCAGAACGCCCCTCCGCCCCCCGCTGGGCTGAGGACCCGAGGGGGTCTGGGTCACTTCTGAGTGCCGGCCCAGCCTGCCGCCCGCACCCCAGTTCGCTCCCTTGGTCCCTTCATGTTTGGCTGCAGGGAGAAGCCCACAGGCCCAGCCGGGGCTGGGGAACGTGGTCGGGACTCCTCGGCCCCGCTCACCCTCGCTCCCTGGAGCAGCCTCGGTCGGACGAGTCCGCTGTGACACCGGCAGACGGGGTCTCCAGCCCCTCCGGAGGCCCTGGCCCAGCCGGCACACAGGGAGACCCCCACCCCCGTCCGTCCCGTCCCGTCCGAAGGCCCAGCAGGGAAGGCAGAGTCCCCAGCCTGGTCCCAGGAGGTGGCCAGAGCAGGTTCATCTGTGGGCCTGGAGCCCGGGCAGCAACCTGGCAGCTTCGGGGAGGGGCCCAGGCAGAACCTGGACGCACAGTGCGTCCCTGCCGCCGCCTCGGCCTCCTTTCCTTCCCTTCGTCTGTGAACACGGGCGTCTGAAGTGCTGGAGAGGGAGGGAGGCCCAGGAGGAGGTGAGCCCGGTGCGGACCCCACTGGGTCGGTGCTGCTTGAGGGGGGAAGTTGGGAAGCTGGCCCGCGCGGGCAGTAGAGCCGGCAGATCCTTCCCGCCCACCCCACTCCCTGTCCACGCTGTGGCCTCGCCCCAGGGCTCCTCCTCTCTGGACGGGTGACTTCAGAGTTTAAAACGAGGCCCTTCAACAAGTGAGCCCTTCAAAACATCTGCTCCGCCTGCTCCGAGCTCTCTGGCTGCCAGCGCAGCCGGCAGCCCGCAGCCCAGTGGGCGGGACCTCCAGCGGCGGGCAGGCCGCCTGGGCTGACAGAGGCACCGCCCACGGGAGCCTGGGGAGGTGGGCAGTCAGGGCAGGGGCAGGGGCAGGGGCAGGGGCAGGGAGACGCGGACCTGTGGCTTCCCCTGCAGCCTGCTCTCACAGGAGACGGCCTGCCCCGCGATCCCATCAGTCACTGCTCCCTGTACACACACAACCAAAGTGTCTTCATGGCGACTGGCAAAGGACCCCTGTGAGCCCCTCAGCAGGGCCCAGGACCCTGCACCTGGGGGCTTGCCAGCCAGCCAAGGGAGAACCCCGCAGATGTGCGAACACCAAGAACCTGACCCAGGGACGCAGCATGGAGGCGACTGAGCAGACAACAGCGCCGGGCCAGGCCAGGCGGCAGCCGACACGGTTCCGGAGCACCCCTGGTGGGGCTCACGGGGGGGGGGGGGGGGGGCAGCCAACAAAGAGGACGCGGGTGCAAAGGGCCAGGTTTGCATTCACACACCCGGAGGGCTGCAGACAGGCCTGCCCAGTGGGAAGCTGTACAGGTTACACACAAGGACTTCTGCACATTAAATCAGCAGGTGGCTCAGTAACTATTTCCTTGTCAGCCTCCCGAAGGCGGGATGCATCTCAGGACCGACAGGTTAAGGACCCAGCAGCTCGGGTGACTGCTGCTCCAGCGTCCACAGGCTGGTTTGCTCCTGTGTGTTTCGTTGAACTTCCCAGAGGTTTCTTGTCAGCCGAGGTGTCGATGGTGGCCTGTGCCACGTTCAGGAGACGGGCACCTGGCTTCTCTCTCCACCCACGCTTAACCGTTCAAAACCAAGGAAAGAAAATTACAGTGTCACAGGGGTTAAAGCAAGCGGTTTGCTGTTTGAGCATTTCAGAAAGATCCAGAACACTATGATTCAGCAAATGGAGAGTAACTAAAAGAAATAAAAAGTCATTTAGTTGCCAGGGTGAGGTGTCCCATAAAAGGAAACGCTATGGAAACCCATGTCTAAGGTGCCTCCAGGTGCTAAGGGCCTACGTGTGGCTTCGCTCCAGGCCCACAGGCCACTCCTAGGCGTGGGCTGGCCACTTCCTTCCCTTCCCTGCCCGGGAGATTAGAGAGGTAGGGTGTTAATGGTGGACTGATGAGGACTGAAGACTCATGTTCTCCCCCTGGAGACCGGCCTGATTCGAGGAGCACAAAGTGGCCCTTCCTGACCTGGGGAGCGGACCTGTTCTGTGTGCTCCCGTCTGCAGGGGGAGGGCGGAGATAAAGACCCAGGCCGTTCCTGCCGCCATCTGGGCCCACCGAGTCTCTGCGCTTCAGAGCCTTTATTGGTGCTGGCGGCTGGACGAGCGAGGGTTGGAGCCTGGGCTGGAGGGCAGGGAGCTGCCGGGGGCCTGCAGGGCACGGGGCTCGAGCTGCTGACCCGCCAGGCTGGTGTCTCCTGTCCCCGACTCCTCGCTGTTCTCTTCCTTCTGGCCACTCTGCTCCGGACACTCAAAGTGGACACAGTGGAACACCTGGTGAGAGAAGGTGAAGGTCTGTGAGTGAGGGGTCAGCACCCCACCTGGAGCCACCGCCGGGGGGCACTGTCCTGCCCGGCTCTGGGGTTGCCACGGGGAGTTGGAAGAAGTCTGCCCTGCGCCCCTGTCCCTGGGGGAGACGCCCAGCAGCGACTGGAAGGTTGTAGTCCCCTTTCAGGTAAAAGCACATGGACTGGTTCCTCTCCTGTTGGCCACTTATGTCTCGGGCGCTCTTCTTTCCAATGAGCGAGTTAACTCACAGTGGGCAGCTGGGCCAGAAGTCAGTGGGCCAGCGGACGGTGGTGATGGTCACCGCTCGCGAGGACCCTCAACACCACTGAACTGGACTCTCTAAATCGTGGCTTGGATGGTGTGTGAATTATCTCAGCAAAGTTGTAGCTTAAAAAAAAGCACAGGGGCCCTGACCGGCTTGGCTCAGTGGTTAGAGCGTCGGCCTACAGACAGAAGGGTTGCGGGTTCGATTCCCGGTCAAGGGCATGTACCAGGGTTGCAGGTTCAATCCCCGACCTGGTTGGGGTTGTGCGGGAGGCAACCAATCAATGTTTCTCTCTCTCCCTCCCATTCTTTTTTTTTTTTTTATCCTCACCTGAGGACATTTCTCATTTTTTTGTTCAGGTAGAGTGGGAGAGAGAGGAACAGAGAGAGAGAGAGAAACATCGACGTGAAAGGGACACATCGAGTGGCTGCCACCCGCCCGACCAACCAGGGCCGGGGACAAACTGCAACCGAGGTACGTGCCCTTAGCGGGAACCGAACCCGGGTCTCTCAGGACCGCAGGCCGACGCTCTAACGGCTGAGCCAGACCGGCCAGGGCTCTCCCTCCCATTCTATCTAAAAAATCAATGGGAAAAGGCCCTCAGGTGAGGATTAAAAAAAATAGCTACAGGGTGTGTCAGCCCAGGGAAGACCCAGGCTTTTCTGTAAGGGTGCAGAGAAGCCCCCTCCCTGGCTCCCTCTGGGTACCTAATTATATGCTGGGGAGGGGACTTCGCCCTGATGTGGCTTGTGCCACCTAGAGTAACCATCCTCACACAGAGGGGCACAGAGGGGCTCCCACCGCCAGGTCCAGGAGGCAGGGGGTCCACCTCCCCAGTTGCGGAAGCATTTCCCAGCCTGTTGTCAGTGCCGGGCAGCTGCGGGCAGGCAGGGCACCAGGCACACACGCTGGCCAACAGGGTGGGCCTGGCCCTGACCTTGAGAACACAGGTGTGGGGAGGGCGGGGCGGGGGTCAGGCCAGTGCACAGCAGGGGAGAGCCTGCAGGGACCCCCACCCCTCCCTCAGGCCTCGGGGGTCCTCCTCCACTGGCTTCCAGCGCTGGCTCAGGGGGGGCTCACAGCCTCTGCAGTGGCCTCTTCAGTCTGGGACACAGGTGTGTGGGAGCTTTGAGGAAATCAATTTCCAGATCCTCAAATTCTGTATTTTCTAAAACTGCCTCAACGCGACTGAACTCACAACACCCTGCCCTGGGCAGACCCCTCGCCAGGCCAGGCCTGCGGGGCACACAGCTTTCCATGGCCAGGGCCTGCCGCCTCCGTCCCTGTCCTGAGGGTGAAGTGGCCTCAATGAGAGTCTAAATTCAGACCTTAAGTGGATTCACAACTCATGTAATTTTAAAAAATGTAACTGGAATTTCTCTGGAATTATGAAACCATTTCCAAGGTGCCCGCGGGCGTGAGTCTTCCAGGGGCTCATGGTTGTCTGTTCGCTGGGCTGGCTGAGCCCACGTCACGTCATCAGCGTTTATTCCTGAGCACCAGGCCTCCCTTCCACCTCCTGCTTAGTGTTTCCTGTCTCAGTGACAGGAGTAACCCAACTCCAGAAACATCTCACTTCTCAACCTCAAAATGCTCCAAGGACTACGTCTCTCCAAAGCTCCTGTAGGACCTGTGCCCACACAGCGTGAGGGGGTCCCTGCAGCACCGAAGGGCCCTGGACACAGCTCTGGGGGAAGGGAGGGCGGGAGTGTCCCAGGCTCTGGAGGGATCACGGAAAGTTGGGGGATCGGGGCCTTGAGGAGGGATCGGGGGCCTTGGGGAGGGATCGGGGGGCCTTGAGGAGGGTTGGTATCTGGGCGGACCTGAGCAGCACACCGTGGGGGAGGGGGTCAGTCTGCAGCAGGGACCCTCGTCATCTGCTCATCCCACAGGGACTGATGGCCCGGCCTGTGCGTCCAGCAGAGATTCTGCCTCGGGTGCAGGTGCTGGTGACAGGATGTGGGACATCCCAGAGGACAGTGCTGGGAGGGAGCAGCTTGGGCCACCAGCTTCTTCAACCAGCAGTGAGAGCTCCCAGTGAGGCCGCAGAGGCCTAGGGGAGGCGCCACGCCCAGGAGGTATTTAAGAGAAAGACAGACAGGGCCTTGGCTGCTTACTAGAAGTCAGGTTTAGAGGAGGGGGCTCCATCAAGTCCCCACTTGTAGGGTCGGGCTGCACAGCTCCCTGGGGAGGCCGAGGGGATGAGGGGGCCGCAGGACCCAGCCAGAGGCAGAGGAGAAGATAGTGTAGGGGCAGCAGGGAGCAGACAGGCCTCAGCTGGAATGGGATTTATGGGTGAGTTCCAGCTCCTGAGGGTCCCCAGGGCCCAAGAAAGTCAGTCTTAAGGAAACTGGGGTGCTGTCAGTGATGGGACAGGAAGTGGCTGCAGGCCCGGGGGCAGAGGACCAGCTCTGGAACCAAAGCCTCCTGGAGAAACGCCTGGGAGGGCACAGGCTCTCCACAGCTGCTGCCTGGCCCCAGGCTTTCTGGCTGTGGTCCTCGGCGTCTCCTACACCAGCCGAAGGCCTGGGTAAGGGAGGAAACCTGTTGTAAGGCTGGTGTTGAACTCGCAGATGCTAAGGCGGAACTGTGAGTGGGGACAGTCCTGTGGATTTGCCTGAAGCCTGTGTGCACAGGCTGGAAGGAGGCCCCAAGGCACAGGGGTGTGGCCACGCTGAGCCCCTGAGGGCAGAACACACTGCTGGCCCACCCAGTGTGCACAGGGGAGCCCAATCCTCCTGTTTCCTTGGGGAGGCCTCCACCCTTCCCTCCCCAGGGCCTGCTGGCTGGAGAGGAGCCAGTGAACTTGGGATCTGCCCATGTTTGGTGAGCCTGTTCCTGGTTAAGGACCCGTCGTCGTCGTCGGGAGGGGATAAGCACTGGTACCCTGGACATGGGCAGAAGGCAGGGCGAGGCTGCTGCACACCCACCCCTTGCCCTGAGGGAGGGCCAGGCAGAGGAGCCTGTAGGGGCTCAGGAAGTACCACTGCGGCAAGGCTGAGGGGACGAGGGGCTGCCCACGTCCAGCGGGAGCTTCTCATCGTCCATAGCCCGAGCACCACACATGCATGCACACACACCATGTGCACACACCACACACGCATGCACACACACCATGTGCACACACCACACACGCATGCACACACACGTGCACACACACACACACATACACCTATCCATGGTGGAATCAAGTTCACAGGGAAGACAAATGTAATATCAACTGTGAAATTACATCTAAAATAAAATTCCGTGCTTACCTTCTTGCATCACTATTTTTTCCATATTCCCACTTCAATTCATTTATCTGCCACTGTTTCCAATTTCACATTTCAAACTCTAATGTTAGGACTAAGTGAGGCATTTGTCTTCGGCCTGTTCTCCTCATTTTGGCAGACTGTTCTCGTGGAGTGAGCGGGTTTCTCTTCTGAAAGCTCAGGCCTGCGCTCCCGGCAGACCCAGTGTGGCTGCCGCACGCTGGCCCTGGCCCCTCTCCCTCTATGTCAGATCCCCCTCTCCGGCCCGTCTGCAAGCGCTTACCTGTCACAGGCAGACGGAAGGGCCTTTCGTGGACATTTAAAAACTATCTGAGCTCTGAGCAATGCAGGGTACGTTTGAAAAGCCTTTCCTAAGTGGCAACATTAACCTTGTCTTCTCCATCGGCTTCACCTCCCTGAAACATCTGAAGTGACAAGACCATCTTTGGTGGGTTATGAACACTCCTCTTTCCAAGCATGGGGCACTGGGGACACACCGGACAGGTAGCCAGGGCGACCGCCACACAGCTCCGCTCCTGCACGTCCTCCGATACTCTCGCTGCCCCAGAGACGCCTGTCCTCGTCCTCAGTACGCCCACCCGGCTTTGTCCTGTGCCCGCCTGCAGCTTCTCCGAAGGGGCACCTGTCTGCGCGTCCCCTTCCTGACCCAGTCGGGTTCTTTAATCGGTTATCCGTGTAAGTCACACTCTGGCCCGTCAACGCCTGTCCTCGGAGCTCCAGCCGGTGCTCACCCTGCACTGCCTCAGGTCTGCCCTGCCCTGTCTCCTTCCTCTGCGCTCCCGTTCTAAAGAACCAGCCATCACCTGCCTGTTGAGCCCCCTGGGGCTCTGGGTGGCTCACCCTGCGACCAGACATGAGGACCGAGGCCACCTCAGAGCTGCGCTGTGGTCTGTGACCCTGGTGTCCCCATGTTCTCTCATGTGAGCTCCTCTCTCTTCAGCCTCCTGATTCCAGGTGAGCTCTGCCCGGCCCTCACTGCAACGCTTCACGGCGCCTCCTGCCCAAGGCCCAGCCCGCCCTCCTGCCTCTGGGTCCCCACTGAGCTCAAGGATCCCGGGTGCTCATCCTTTCTCCCGCTCAGGGCCTTGTACAAGAACAAACAAATCAATGAAAACCCAGGACTGAAAAGTAAAGTTACAAAAGATCTCAGTGTGGCCTGGCTCTGACTGATGGCTGGTTCTTTAGAATGCGCTTGGACCCCAGAAAGGGTCCCCATAAGCGACGCTGTCCAGAGGGCAGGTGGCTTTCTGCTCTGCACTGAGCTGGCAGCAGGCCTGGGCAGACACGTCTGCAGTGACACTCCGTGAACGCCACCCGCCTGATGCCCGCTCCTCACCTCGTGTCACCCCCACTTCTCTACGTCAGTGATGCTAACTGCACCTGTACCCAAACCTGCTCTAAAATAATGCAGATGGCTGCTACCCCAACACACCCAACAGTCCTGAGAGCAGAGCTCCGCCGGCTGTTTTGGTTTTCTCCCAGACACCCCGGGCTCAGGCGGACCCTTCCATCTAGGTTGGGGGAAACTGAGGCCCTTGGAGTCCCAGCCACCACCTGCCTGTTGAGCCCCCTGGGGCTCTGGGTGGCTCACCCTGCGACCAGACATGAAGACCGAGGCCACCTCAGAGCTGCGCTGTGGTCTGTGACCCTGGTGTCCCCAGCATGTCATAAAGGCCCAGTGAACTTTAATGAGGGTCCCCCGAGCATTTCCAGAGGGCCAGGCGGGCTCTGCCCGATCAAAGGCAACACACAGGAAACAGTAACTTTCATTAGTCACCAGCCGAGAGTGAGATTCTAGGTGAGAGAGGTGCTGGCAGTGGGAAGGGGGTGAGGCCTGCCTCACTGCAGAGGTGGAGCGTGCAGTGGGCGGCAGGGACGTGCTAAGGAAGGCGGGGCTCAGAAAAGGGCACAGGGCAGGAGGAGAGAACACGCGCAGTGGGTGTGGCCCAGGCTGGCTGTGAATGGGCTGGAGGTCAGGAGGTCCCGGAGCAGCCTTCATGCCTTCATGCCTTCATGCCCACACTGATGAGGCCCTGCTGCGCACGGCCCTGGAGTCCTGGCCCCTCAGGGTGCACCATCCAGGAGGACACCTTAGCGAACAAGCAGAGTTCTGGGCATATGGGGAGCCATGAGGATATAGAGAAGGGGTCCCCAGCCAGTCTGGGGAGTCAGGTGTTTCCTGGGGGAGGGGATGTCTGAGCTGAGTTGGGAAGGTCAGAGGAAGAAGCCCACAGAAGGTGGGGGCAGGTGGGAGTGGGGGCAGTGGAGGCAAGAGGCCACAGCCCGGAGGACCCAAGGAGGGACTGGCCCAGACCTGGCCAGGGAGCTAGGTACTCCAGAGGGAGGAGATTCTTAAAAAGGGATATTCCTTGCCCAGCCCATGTGGCTCAGTGGTTGAGCATTGACCCATGCACTAAGAGGTCGCTGGTTCAATTCCCAGTCAGGGCACATGTCCAGGTTGTGGGCCCGGTCCCCAGTGGGGGGCAAGAAGGAGGTCGCCAATCACTGTTCTTTCTCATTGATGTCTGTCTCTCTCTCTCTCTCTCTCTCTCTCTCTCTCTCTCCCCCTCTCACTTCCTCTTTCTCTAAAAATCAATAAAGAAAAAATACTTTTTTTAAAAAAAAGGGATATTCCTTTCATTTAAAATATTACAAAAGGAATACATGTATATGCAACAGATAATATAAGAGTGGGTGACTACAAGCACTTAAACCTCATGTAAAAAGATCATAACAATATAAACGGAGCCTCTTTAAAGACTGCTGTCCCAGAGGAACTACCTGGCTCGTCTCACACCTGAGGTCGGGGTGTTAGAACAGGGCACACGACCTCTGCTCATGCCCGAAGCAGCACTGCGCCCCAAAGGCTGGTCTGCAAGGGCAACCAGGGGGAGAGGCTCTGGAGTGAGGACAACCAGCCTGGTTGGAACCACCATCACTGTGTCATGTTCTCTGCACCGACAGAAATGCCCTCCTGTTGACGTAATGTTCCTTCCCTTCCTCTTGAATACCCATGGTCTTTGCCTCCTAATTGGAACAGTATTTGGGCTTCTGGCTAAGGTAATGCTGCCTGAATAGCTATTTTTTAATCTCAAATAAATGCCTGTTGCCTCTCACTTTCAAAGGCCTTTTATTTTTAGGTGAACACTTGAAATCCCCCGAGGCAGAATTGAACAACTTGGGATAAACAGAAAAGACTCATTTTTAAATGAAGAACAACAGACCTTGATAACAGACCCAGTGAGACTGACAGGAAAGCAGAGGGCCCGCAGTGACCCCAGATCCCCGGGAGGAGATGGGCAGGAGGTGAGGGCACGGGGGCCCAGGCTCCAGGCTCAGCCAACCAAGGACCTGTAACTCCTCTGAGATCCTTTCACTAGTTTTGCTGTTGAAACTCTGACAACCGCACAGAACAGGGACACTGACCAAGGTGCACACTGCCCACCAGCGGGGGAGAGGGTAGGGCAGAGGCGCCGAGGTCACACCCATCCCAGTGGCAGGAGGCCTGCCTGGCATAGAAAATAACAGCATGTGATCAGTAACACCAGAAACTAATTCTGCCTGGAAGGGGAGGTCAGGGAAGGTCGGAAAGGAAGATGCCATAAACTAGGCCTTGAAGAGTTGGGAGGCCGACAGGGAGGGGAGTGGCCTTCCAGGTAGAAGGGACACAGGGAGAACTTCCAGATGAAGGTCTGGGCCCTGGCACCCGGCTTCCGGCGGCCTGGCCACACCAGGAGGGCTCCGCTCACCCCTGGGCAGAACAGTGTGCTGGCTCCTCATCTCAGTCAGCCCCAGCCCACCAGCCTTGTACCTAACGGGCGCCAGGGCCAAGCCAGCACCTGCGGGTCGCAGACCGCTTCAGGTGGGGAGCATCAGGTGTCTGCACGGCACCATCATCGCCTCTGCAAGGTTGGGGTTCCTTCCCCAGGGGTGCCGGGCCCCCTTGTGCACCTGTTGCCAATGGGCATCCAGAGAGGAGGCTGTGGGTGTCCTGAACACGTTCTTGGGAGCAGGGGTGAAAGTAAGCCTGTCACGGGGAAACTGGTTCTTTCAGTGGTGGCCATGCGGTGGGGCTGGGGCCCCGGAGGGGTGCATGAAGGGTGAGAGGTGGGTGCCTTGGCTCTTTTCACAGGAAGCTGAGGAAGCAGCCGATGTCTTGGAGGAGTCGCACTACCACAAGGGGTGAGGGGTCCCATCTGGAAATGTATGGCCCATTCCCCCTGGCCCCCAAGCTCCCCTCCCACCACGCACCTGTGGGCCTCCCTCTAGGTAGAACAGCCAAGTCCTGACTTTCTCTTTGCTCAGAAGCTTGTGTGGTTCAATTTCTTTCCTCTGAACCTTCCCAACACCGCAATACACCTCGGAAGGCTGTGTCCAAAGTGAACGAGGCGTACAGGGCAGAGTCGCACTGCTGATTTATGCAAAGCCATTGCACAGTCCCGCATCTCTCCCTTCCCTTCTCCGCAATCCTGCATCCCATTAGCCCGTGAGATGGCCGCACTCGCACGGGGGCACCTCACCAGCCAGCTTCCAGGCTGGGCTCTGTCCGGAGGGAGCCGGCTAACTTGGACCTTAGCACCGGGTATGAATCTGCCACAGCCGTCTCGGGGTGTCCTTACGCACGGGGGCGGGCAGTATCCTCCGCCTCTCCTCATCGGAGCCCTGACTCTCGACAGGGAGGAGGCAGTCCGGGTGCTCTTCCTCCCGGGGCTGATCAGGCTGACTCCGCTGTCTGTGCCTCTCCTTAGACTTTGAGGCTCAGAGGGTCCCCCGGCACTCACTGTTCACATACCTTCCAGGTTTTTAAAAACAGAGACGCCTCTGCTAATTTTCGAAACTAAGTTGGCCTAAGAGTCCACCCTGACCTGCAGCAAAAATTGGGAACATTTAATAAAAGTGGTCAATGACTCTACCTTGCCTTTCTGGTTTCTCCTGAGTAATTTCCACAGGCTTCTTTCATGGTAACCAGTACAAACAGTATCTGTCTAATGGAGACGGCCTCTGCGATGCTTGCCCGCAGGCAGGCAGGCGGGCTCCTGGGGGGCACCCCTCGGTCGGGCCGCAGCCTGCACCCACTCAGCCATCACCCTCACTGACCCCGAGGGCGGTGACGCGTCTTTCCCCGTCTCCTGCAGGAGCACGAGGATCCTTCTTCAGGCTGTTCACTTTTGTCCCTTTAAAAATGAAGAGCAACTGTTTCCAACAAAATACCCCTTTTCATAAACTGAAGTTTTATATATGGACATCTGACCAGACCGAAACACTGTTCTCAGGTAAAAGCCCGTTCCATGGGGCCGTTTCCAGACTGTGAGCTGCACTCGTCAGTACTGCCCAGAGCGACAGGAAACCCTGGGCATTCGCACAAGCATTCACTCCTCATCTCCTGGTGACACTGCTTAGATGCGGCGATAGTGGAACTCTCCAAGTCACTGTCCCACATTCACATCGGCAGGCCCACAAAGACAGTACCAGCCCCCGGCCGCCCAGCGCCCGCCTCGTTTCCACCTGCGCTCACGAGTCCGGGGCTGCGCCTCACCCATGCGCTACGGGGCGCTGACAGGTAACTAGACCGCACAGGGGTGTTCTCGCTCCCGGCAGCACAGGTAGGCGTGGCCTAAGGCACCTTCCCGACCGCTGCCCCCTCCCCACCACACACACCTCAGGCCTGGCTCCCACCTGCTGGCTCGCAGCAGGACACCGCTGGGGCTTCCTCCCAGGCTGACTTCTCATTCCTCTCCGGGCTCAGCGGCTCCGACCGCCTGCGCGGGTTCTGGCACCTTCTCCCGGGCCAGGTGTTTGGTGCAGAACTATTGCTGCTCCGAGGCCAGAGGCTGTGGGGTGCTTGGAACAGGACGTGTGCTCGCTTTGTGTCATTTCCCTCTTTCCCCAACAACATATTCATGACACACATTCAAGTACAAAGATGCCTACAGAAGGATCTTTTATAATCGGGCTACAAATTAAATATTTTCCATCTCACTGGGAAGGAACCTTGAAGATCTTGTTCACTCTCCTTATTTTAAAGGCCAGGGTCCTGAGAGCCAGGGAGGTGGTGACTTGCTGGGAAAGGGGGGGTCACACAGCAGGTTGGGGGTGAGGCCAGCACCAGTGCTGAGGTCTCCACACACTTCTCCGTCCTCCTCAGCTCATTCCCCAACTCCCTGCCCCTTCATTACACTTGTTCCTCAGGCCACTTCTCCTTAGCCTGCCTCTTCGAGACACCTGGCCTTGACCATCATCTGCACACGCAGTCCTCACATCCACATTTTTGTTTGGAAGGTCACCTTGAACTACCCCTCACCCTTTCTGTTCTTGTAATACATGCTTCTGGACTTCCTCATAGCCAGCACAGCCCTACTGCCCCCCAGAGGCATGGGGGTCACAGCCTCGGTGCCACCTCCGTCCTCCCGCCGTCCTCCGGTCGAGGCTGTCACACATGGGCCCTGAGACCGGTTTCCCTCAGAACCCTGCACCAAGGCTCTGGCCCCAGTCTGATTTATGGAGGGGCTACTGAGGGCTGGAACTGGGCTGGTGCTGGCGCACGAACACGCCACAGCACGCTCTCTGCCCTCCGGACGCGCAGTGTGGTGGGGACCCAGGCAAAGGCTCCTGCTGGGACGGCTGTGCGAACTCCAGGCACAGGCTGGCCTCCCTCTGGCCCACCGAGTCCTGCCCCTACAAATGCCACGTCTGCTTCTAGTACACAGCACCGAGCTCCAGGTGCCATCTCAAACCTGGTTTCTTTTAGTTATTTTTATTCCCGAGCAGGTTGTCTGTGAGCATCCCTTCTCCATCTCTGCCACGTGCACCCCTGGACGGCTGGGTCTCATCCTGGCTGGAGGAGCCTGAGGGCTGGGACTGGGTCTTCCTCCCAGACCACTAGTCAGAGGGAGGGACTTGCCTGTCTGTTAGCTCCCCATCTCTCGAATCTCTGCCACTGGGATGTCTGTGTCCATCCTGGGCTGACAGACTAGGAATGCTGGCCCTGGGAGGCAGCACAGGACCGAGGTACATCCTCAGGGCTCAGAGGGACTCCCCCAGAGGAAGCTGCAGGGGAAATCCTCAGGGAGCCGGAGGGCGTGATCAGACCTGGGGGCTGGGAGCTGGGAAACAACCATCACCAGGCTAGGAAGGGGGTTTGGTGGTTGTTTTTTTAAACAGAGTCCATGTCACTGTATCTCTTTTCTTCACTAGAGCCGCATGTTGCTATGGGAACAAGGATGGCACAGGGAGCCCACAGCCACTCAGGGCCTGACAGAAGTGTGTAAATAAACTGCGCTCACTCCAGGCTCCGTGGAGTGGTCTGGAGGAGCAGCTCAAGCAGCCAGGAGCAGACTTTCTGTCCTGCTGGTGCCTTTGGGCTCCCACAGAGCCTCCTGCTACTGGTGCATGGGCAGAGCATGGGGTGGGCAGAGGGATCTGCTACCCTCCCCGCCCTCCAAAACCCTCCCCACACCATCTCATTCCCAGCTCCTCAATTCCCAAGGGCGGCTCACTCGACCCCTTTCTTAGGCGAGGAAAGCCCCTTCCAGGACCCGGCCCCACATCATTTCCCTCCTCTGCACCTCGGAGTCACTAGAACTAAGGTCCGTTTCCTGTGGGTTGACTTCTCTCAGGCAGTGAACCTGCAGCCCCCAGGAAGGGCCCTGCCTTGGTTTCTCTCCCAGATCTTGCTGCACAAGGCTGCCCACAGGCACTACCTGCTCACGGGGGTTTGACTCAGAAAATGGGGCCACAGCAGAGCTGGGCTCATTTCCGCAGCTTTACGCTTTGTTACACCTTTTTGGGAGAGACAGCAGCATGGATGTCAGAGCTGGAGTGCCTGGACTCAAATCCTGGCTCTGCCACTCACCAGCGAGGTGACCCTGTGCAAACCACTGAACTCACTTAGCTTCTGTTTCCTCACCAAATTCCACCTTTTGCTTAAAGCAAAACATTTACTGTGAAAACCAGGCACTAAAAAGTGCATGAAATGCATACTATATGTACAGGTTGTTGATAACTATACACAGTGAACACCGTGTACCTCACTCGGGTCAAGAACCAGGAGCATTGTCGGGGTGCTGTGGTCGCTCCACGTGGCCCTTCCTAATCCAAGCCATCCCACCCCAGGAAACCGCAATTCTTACTTTAATAATCATCATTCCTTTGCTTTCAATTTTTTTTCACCACCTGTGTACATATCCTTAAATGTTATAGCTTAGTTTTGCCTGCTTCTGACATTTAAATGAATGTAATCCTACCATATGTTTTTCTCTGTGTCTGGTTTCCCTCCTTGTGCATGATGGCACCCCCTGGACCACATGATACACTTTGCTTGTCTGTTCCCTGCAGCTGCACCACTGGGTGGTGTCCCTGTGGTCTGGTGTGAATAGCAGTGCTGTGAGCATCTTCGTCCATGCGTCCTGAGCCTGTATAAGAGTTCCTTTAGAGGCTGTACACGGATGTGAAAATGCTTAGTCACAGGGCAGGCTACACATACTCAACCCTGGTAGAAAACTGCTCTCCAAAGTGACTGCATCTGTTCATACTCCCATAGCACTGATGAGAACTGCCCGTCGCCCCTCATCTTTGCCAGCACCTGGGACTGAGTTTTCTCATTTTTAAAATGCAGTGAGAGTAGAAACTACTTCACATATGAGGATTACATAGTGTAATAACCATAAAGGGCTTGGAATAGGGCCTGGCACACAGGAAGTGCTCAGTAAGTAACAGTTATTATAACATTATTATTATTATTATTATTATTACCCTAAGCTAGGAGATGCTGGGGCATTTGCATACACGTTTTCCCATTGACAAAGGTTTCTGGTTTAAGAAACTGCTCAGTATGACGACAGAACCTCTGCCTTGGAATGCCGTAGTCTCTCGACAACAAGTTGAATGATTAAATCTTTTGCTGTATTTGGTGGACTGATGGGGAGACGGAGAGATGGATGGACAGACCGAAGGAGTCACTCACTCCCTCAGACACCAGGTACTCTATGTGCACACGCACCAGGCCCATGCTAGGTGCCGGGGACATAAAGATAAATACGGCATGCCTCTCCTCAGCTGCATACATTCGATAAGTACACAGAACCCTGAGAGCTGCCTACAGCCTGTCAATACCATCTTCAGTTTTTGTTATTGACTTGGCGAAGGCGTGCGTGTGGGTTCTGCTGAGCAGGAACCATCTTTCTGCACTGCAGAGAGCCAGATTTTCCCACAGTCCTTTTTAACCCTTGGGGCTGCTAGTGCCCATGAGCTCAATGCCTAATAAAAAAGTCACACTAAACTTGCTCTCAAACCCAGGTTTCCATAAAAGTCACAAAAAGAAACAGGCAGAACTTCTCTTTCTTTTGCTACACAGACTTGATTTCCGGAGCTCCAGGCAGGCTCACGTGGGCCCAGCCTGCTCTCTTCAAGGTTCCTACGGTGATGAATGAGATAAGAGGGCCCGTGAGCAGTGCAGCATCAGAACCAGGGCAGCTCTGACCATCACTGCAGCTGAAACTCCGGGTCCTGTGACGCTAGTGTTGCTGTCGACAGAGCCCCATTTCTAACCGTTTTGGACAAGAGGGAACAGGGAGACGTGTCCGCCTCCTGAGCAGCTCAGAGTCAAGCAGCAGCTGAGGCAGGTGGGCCCAGCGACCACACGACTGCTGAGTCGGTGACTAGGCTTCCACGAAGCGAACGAGGAGGACTTTTTGGCTCAGGGACTGGGAAGAAGCACATGAATGCAAACAGCCGCAGGAGAGCGGGATGAGGGTGGCTGTGCTGGAAGACAAACGGACATGTGTCTGTCGTCTAGCATGAAGTGAGAGAGGACGGCAGAGGCAGCCCTGGGAGGGGTGCAGAGGATGTGCAAAAAGAAGTCCGAGGGTCGAGGAAACACAAGCCATGTAAGGAGCATGCCGAGCACAGGAGAGAGGAGCAGAGCATGACACACACATGCACACACGGGAATGAAAGGAAATGTCCTAAGCAGTTGGGGTGAAAGACAAGGATGACAGCGAGTACACAGGAAGGGGCAGGAGGTCACTAAAGGAAGTGGTGCAGTCTGTAGTCTTTCAGAGGCAGACATTAGGGGATTTATTGACAGAAGCATAAACATCGCTAGAACATTAAATGAATTCACCGCTGCGGCACTCACAGAGGAAGATGAGACAGGTGCCCGCAGCAGACATACACTCCCCAGAGAAGCGGGATGAAATGCCGCCAGAAATCAGAAGTGTACCAAAACAGGTGATCAAGAAATCTGAACCTCTGCAGACTGCCCAGGCTGCCGGCACCTATGAGCTGGCTCCCACCGAGGGAGAGAAGGGAGGGAAATTAACATGCAGCAGACGGACAGTGAGCCCTGCGTGCAGGAAGGCCTGGCCGACTGGTGCTAGAGAGACACACACCTACACTGGGCAGGAAATCACCACCTGGTTTAGCTCGGGAGGCCTCTGCTATTCCAACAGCAGCCAGATGTTTGGAGATCAGGGCAGTTCCACTGCTGCTGCCCACAGCTGCTGGCTGCTGTGGCCACTCAGACACTGTGCAGGTCCCTTTCTACCTTTGCCAGAAGAGCTCAGCCCCAACTCTCTGGAATGCTCTTCAACTCCCAGGAGCCTCCACGCTGCACCTTCGCCACCGTCCCCTGCTCAGACCCCGCCTCTCTGAAGGGGCAGCCCTGCAGGAAACAGTCTTACCCAGGGGACGTGCTAGGCTATTCATTCGCCCACACTTCTCTTTCTGTTATCACACAGACCAGCTGACCTTCCCATGCTAAGAAACAAGTCCATCCATGCTTCTGAAATTAGAACAGAGCCTTCGGGTTGGGGAGCGTTCAGCATCTACATGGAAACAGACTCTGGCTCTGCCTAAACAGAGGCCATCGAGGTCGCCTGGCACACAAGCAGGGTCACACTGAGGGAACCCTGCCTCCCCTCTGTACCGCCCTCCACTGTGACACAGGTGCTTTGACCCCATGGGACATGATGGCATGTCCCGCTCCTAGAGGACTAGGGTCAGGGCCGTCCCGGTCCCCGGATTCTGCCCCAGCCCCTCTCCTGCTGTCCTCTGCCGACCAGCCCATCACCCCTTCCCTCAATACAGCCCCTGCGCCTCTTCGCCATATTGACTCACATATTCCTGCTGTGCCTAAGACAGGGGCTGCTGCTTCTTCCACATGACGTCCCAGAAACCAGTGACACACAGTGAAGAACATCCTCTTGGAGGGTTTGCTACGTGCTTGATGCCCAGTAAAATTCAACATTTGGTCCCTCTTGTAAGCTTACAGGTCATGCGTTATGGTCCGGTCACCGGTCACACTTTCACAGTTTAAGGTGTTTCACATGGGCAACGCTCCACTGAAGCTTTTTCCTGGTCAATAGCGGACATGCAGGCAGCCGAGCACGCACCTCGCGTGACGGCCACAGCGCGACCTCCGGCCAGCCCACTAGACTGGCTGCGGGCAGAGAGTTTGGGGCCTTGTTAGGGAGGGACCTGCCCTCCAGCTTCAGAGCTGTGGGATGGAAGTGAGTCCTCCTCTGGTCTCGGAGGCGACGGCGTCGGCACCCTGGTCAGACTCACCAGTGCTTCTCAGCCCTCTGAGTGAACATTCCTTTGTTGTGATATATAACTGCAGAACTCACTTAGAGATTAAAGAGAGATCTAGTCTTTTTCATTTATTTATTTATTTTATCCTCACCCGCGGACATTTTCCCATTTTTGCTCAGACAGAGTGGGAAGGAAAGAGAGGAAGAGAGAGAGAGAAACATCGACATGAAAGGGACACATCGAGTGGCCGCCTCCCACACAACCCCAACCAGGGCCGGGGACAAACTGCAACCGAGGTACATGCCCTTAGCAGGAACTGAACCCGGGTCTCTCTGGATTGTGGGCCAATGTTCTAACCACTGAGCCAAACCAGCCAGGGCAGATCTAGTCTTTTTTGAAAAAATGTTTTATAAAAGAAACAAGTGACTGCAAATGAAAAGTATTTCCTTTTAGCTAACGTATATGTAAGCGGTAAGAAAAATTGGGATTTATTGGAAAAATTTAAAAACTATGGGCTCATATATGTATTAAAATGTAGATTTTAATGTATTTTTGTTCCATGATCAAAAAAGTGCTTTAATGACCTGATGTTTAGAATTCTTTACCTTCATGCTTTAAAAATTATCTGTTGGGCCCTGGCCAGTTTGGCTCAGCGGTTAGAGCGTCGGCCCGTGGACCAAAGAGACCGGGTTCGGTTCCTGCTAAGGGCACGTACCTCGGTTGCAGTTTGTCCCGGCCCTGGTTGGGGTTGTGTGGGTGGCAACCACTCGATGTGTCTCTCTCACCTCGATGTTTCTTTCTCTCTTCCTCCCCCCTCTGCCCGCTCTATCTGAAGATAAAAATGCAAAAATATCCAGGAGTGAGGATAAAAAAAAAAAAAAAGAAAGAAAAAGGAAAAAAAAGTTATCTATTGGTTTACTTTTATAATTTTGGGGTTTGTTTTGAAATAAAGAGATAAGAGAAAAAGTTTCAGGCTTCTATTTATAAGTTCTCTGCAAGAAACACATTATGAGTGTATATCATTTTTTTTTTTTTTTTTAATCCTCACCCGAGGATATTTTTCCATTTTTTGTTCAGATAGAGCGGGAGGGAGAGAGAGGAAGAGAGAAAGAGAGAGAAACATCGATGTGAAGGGACACATCGAGTGGCTGCCACCCGCACGACCAACCAGGGCCGGGGACAAACTGCAACCGAAGTACGCGCCCTTAGCGGGAACCGAACCCGGGTCTTTTTTTTTTTTATCCTCACCCGAGGACATTTTCCATTTTTTTTTGTTCAGGTAGAGTGGGAGGGAGAGAGAGGAACAGAGAGAGAGAGAGAAACATCGATGTGAAAGGGACACATTGAGTGGCTGCCACCCACACGACGACCAACCAGGGCCGGGGACAAACTGCAACCGAAGTACGCGCCCTTAGCGGGAACCGAACCCGGGTCCCTCTGGACCACAGGCTGACGCTCTAACCGCTGAGCCAAACTGGCCAGGGCGAGTGTATATCATTTTTATTCTAAATAAATAAAAAGGCAAAATTAATATAAATTATCACAATATTTTTACTTTAAAAAATGCTTTTAAAGGACCAGAAGCACCTTGATGTGCTCTGGAGAACCCAACCCGACAGACACAATGTGCGGAATCAGACCAGCTCGTGCAGAAGCCTCTTGTTCAAAAAGCAGGGAAAAGCCATTTTCCAGTCTCTCTCCTGACCTGTCACGGGGTTTGAATTTGCGATTTAATGGGGCTCACTCTTGGGCACAGGAAAGGTTTAGGCCACGGCAGGACTTGCACGCGGGTCACAGCCGACCTGACCCTCCAGCAAACATGCCAGAGCCCATGGGAGTGGAGGGTGGCAGGGCTGTGGGGCAGGCTGCAGGGAGGCCGGGCAGGTCTGGGCACCAGGGGTCAGAGAGTGGAGCTGACAATTTGTCCGGGGAAGGTGACAAGGGGTGGAGGCGAGCCAGAGTGTGAGCTGAGGCTCCGTGACCCAGGGGTGTCTCGCCTGCACTCATTGTGAGGACCCCAGTGCCCTTTCCCCAGCCATTTCCATTCCAGACAAAACAGCATGGCCATGTCTGAGGCCCAGCCCCTCAGCTGACTGCTGCCCTGATCGTGGGCACCAAAACGGAAGAAACAATCCCCCACTTTTCTCTCATTAAATCCAAAGGTGAAGCAACATCTATAAACAAGGTCCACTGGAAGGACCACCTGTCCCTGGGAGCCAGGCATGGGCCCAGGGGGAGCAGGGCTGGAAGGAGGGGCTTGACTGATCATCAGTTCTGTGCGGTGGGAGGGGCAGGCGGCAAGGGACCCCGCAGACTGACAGAAAACAAGCAACTATGCGCCAGGGCTGCCCCATGGGTGGGGTTCCTTAAACACCGGGTTCAGAGAGCCCAGGGGCCTCTGAATAGCTGTCGTTGGGAAGGCAGAGACTCTGAGGACAGGGCGTTTGACCTTTCAAGGTCCCTGTGGCTGCAGTTCCGCAGAGAGGCGGGAGGAGTGGGCAAAGCCACAGGAGTTGGCTTTCAGTGGCCGGTGAAGAGGCACTCAGCAATGATAATGATGTCCCCACTGTGTGGGAGCAGGACTTTCTTCTGTACCAAGCTGTCTCAACAACAGGCCATTAGCAGGAGAACAAACAGTTCCACTTAACTCGGGGTGTAGCATTACCTGAACATCATGAAATATCACAGCGTCTTTCAAGAAAGGAGACCCTTACCTCATTTGCTGTGTTGTGTGTTCCAACGATTCGGATGAAGGAGGCAGGCTGTCTCTCAAAAGTTACTGATTGCCAGGACCTGTGGGAGGAAGCACAACCGTTTGCCTAGTCAGAGGGCAGTTAACCGAGTCCTCTGACAAGGAAGGCCGCTTGTCCTCTGCTGGGGAGGCCTGTGCTGTAGGAGGGCTGGGGGACAGGGCCAGGGCAGGCTGCACGGAATGTGTGGCCGAGGGCAGCAGCAGGTCCCTTGTGTCCCATCAGAGCCTACGTCTCATTAAAGAGGTGCTCCTACCTCTGTGAAGGTGTGTGGTTCTTACAAGCTCTTCACACACAAGTGCAAAGTGCCCACCGAGCTTGACAAGAACTTGACAAGAGTGTGGCCAAGCATAAAAGGGACCAGGTCAGGGAATTTCATGAAACACATCTCCTTCTCCGTGAAACAGGCCTGGTCCAGGGGCCTATGGCTGAACAGCCACATCTGAGCAGTCACAAAACTTCACTGGAGGGCTCTAGGAAGACAGTTTTGAATCAAGGCGGGACTGTGGGTGGGGTAGAAGGGCTGTGGAACCTCAGCACTGTAGTTAGAAAAGTGGGGATCACTCACTGTGGGGTGAACCCCAGCCCTCCTGTCTGAACCCCTCCCCCCCATGCAAGGGATGGCACCTGGGGAGGAAGAGGCAATTTCCCACAGGCGTCCACCTCCCTTTCCAGCTTCCAAATGCACCCCAGACGTTTTATTCTCGACTCCCTGGGCTCTGAGTGGGCCCCAGAGCAGCCCCAGTATTTTGAAGGCAGTTCCTCATGGGTCAGCAGGGCTAGGCCAGCTCATTTGAAGCCCGGCGGAACCACCTTGAACCCGCGAGGAGGAGCTGCGCCCCTGGTTCACGGCTCCCAGGCGTCAGAGTGCAGAGTGCACGGGAGGAAGCCCAGCGCCCACCGCGCAGGCTCAGTAATGCTTTCTGCGAGGAACGTGAGGAGCTGGGGTTGTTGCCGCCCCTCCTCCGCTTGCAGTGGGGAAGCCGGCTGCTGGAAGCTGCTTCCCGTACCGGTCTCATTACTAGGTGAGCCACCAGAGAAAGTGTATGTGTTTGTGGTTGTGTTCCCCTCTGGTTTCAGGTGTTCCATCTTCTCTATGAGCTTCCCACTGAGACTGATTCACTGCTGCCTGGACACCAGGCCCCTTAAGGTCATTAAAAAGCCGTTACCATCCTGTGTGCACAGTCTATGCCTCCGAAAGCAGTTTTCTGGAAACAGACAAGAAAAATCCCTCTCCTTGTAACAACACCATTACTCATACATGAAGGTGATGCCATCTGACCGGCCCGAGCCCGCGCTCTTGGCTTGTGCTCTGTGGGGGACTGTCTGCTCCCAGACCCACAGGGGTCCTTGGGGAGTCTGCTGGGAGGGTGTGGCCTGTGGGGCTCTCACAGGCCTGGCTGCCACTTCCTGGCGAAGCCATGGAACTAACTAACGAAAGACTCATGTCCTTCCGGCAGGTCCGGGGAAGCAAGGGGTCCACTGCGTGGGGCCCTGCCTCTCAGACCCCCATCCAGGAAAGGGAAGCGGGCCTGGGATAAGTGACAACACTAGGCTCCAGTCAGTTTCACAAACAGGACTGGGGTGCAGAGGGTGGGTGTGGAGAAGGTAAAGATTTGTTCTTAGCTTTCTAGCCCTAAGCCTATCAAAAAAATCTTCAAGTGCTCCCGGGAGTAAAGGTGAAACTTGACCCTTTTAGGCTCAGGGTCCTCACCAGCCTGTGGCCCTTAGAGTGCAGGCAGCCGGCCAGCCGCTGGAGGCCCCGCCCTCCCTCCCTCCACAGGACCCGCAGGCTCTGGGAAGGAAGTGAGGCCTCGCTGGGTTCGCCCTCCTTCCACCTGCTGCCACTCTGGCCATCTCCCTCTGCCCTTCCCCCGACACCATGCCAGGTGTCTGCAGTGGGCCCAGCGCTTTGGCACCACTGCCCCTTGGGGAGGCAGGGCCCGCAGGGCAGCAGCCTGAGCAGGGGGAGCATCTGAGGAGTAATGAGATCCAAAGGCCTCCATTTAATACCAACCCTCATTACATCACACTAATATCTAGTCACATTAGAGTTCATTTTCACTGACACAGCTTGAGAGGTGAGTAGATGATTCCATTTTCAGCAAAACTGATTCCAACCCTAGGACCAAAGTATCAGTAGGAGGAAAGGTGGTTAGGACGAGGTGATGAGCATCTCTCCCTCCTCAAATATCAGGTTCCGTGTCCCCCAGCTGCTCCCAACCAGCCTGGGGCTGCTGGACAGGACGGAGCACTGCAGTGGGCATCCTCACGGGGAGCCACACTTGGGGTTACTGTGCAATCCCCACGGCCGCGCAGCCATGACTCCCCAGGGCCAGAACACCACCAGCCTGACTCCATCCTGAGTCCGCCGCTGTTTTTGAGAGTTGTAGAAATATCTCTACTCGCCAATTACCCTGAATCTCTCTCTCTTTTTTTAAATTATTGATTTGTGTGTGTGAGAGAAAGAGAGAGAGAGAGAGAGAGAGAGAGAGAGAGAGAGAGAGAGAGAGAGAAAGAGAAACATCAGTTTGTTATTCCACTGATTGATGCACTCCTTGGTTGTTTCTTGTATTGCCCTGACCAGGGATCAAACCCGGAACCTTAGTGTATCAGGATAATGCTCTAACTGAGCTGCCCTGCCAGGGCCACCCCGAGTCTCTCTGTGGTAGCAACACTCCCAGAAGACAAGGGAGCATTGGGAGCATGACACCCACACAGGTCAGGTGCAGCGCTGGGTGGTGGAAAGAAGTGTCTGAACGGGAGCAACGGGTGTCAAAAAACAATGCAGTCTTTGCTCTGAGCACTTCCCCCAACCATAAAAGCCCACACAGGCCTGACGCCCCAACCCTGGCACTGGCACTGTCTGGCTCTCCGGGAACAAGTCTGTCCCCTTCCCTGGGTTGTCATTTCCTCATGTGTCCAAGAGTGACAAACATACCACCACCCCCTGGTTACAGATGAGGTCCCAATTACATCACTATAAATATATACCTATACACATATGAATTCAAAGGTGTCTATAAGAATGTCTGACAAAATGTTGATAAAGCTTTTAGTTTTGGAGAGAAGAATTTTAAGAGACACTTATTGTGCTTTTGTACTGTCTGGATTTGGCAGAAAGCACACGTGCTCATCTCTAAAGCACGTATCTCACTACTGCTCAGGCTGCCGTCCAGGAGGGCACGACCAGCGAGAGGGCCCCCGCAACAGTCAGACAGCAGGCCTCAGTCCTGGGGTTTCATGGACTAGGGGTGGGACGGCCCAGGGATTCACGGCATGGGTTCTGGAGTCAGGATGCCTGGGTTTGAATTTCACTTTTGTGCTTTTATTGGCTCTGTGACCTCAGGCAAATGGCTTATCCTCTCTGAGCTTCAGTCTCTTCATCTGATAATAACAATAACTATCAACAAAGTTTTTGGTGAGGATTAAATATATTAACAAAGTGTGGAACACCTAGAGCAGTGCTGGTGTATCCTGGGTGCTAAAGAAAACAAGAGCTGACACTGTTATTGCCACTACAGTCACCATCAGCCCAACGGACCTGGGCAAGACAGTGCTTCCCGGGACTCCCCGGGCGCCAGCAAGATGGACGGCGTATGATCGACGACGACTGCGGAGGCTCTCCCATCAGCACCCATTTCTGGGAAGCAGACCAGGTGGCCGGGCTTCGGAGGAAGGAACAAGTATGTGTTGAACACACTCGTGGGCCTGGCACTCGCTGGTGCGCGGGGCGTCCACAGAAGCGGCGGCTGCTCTTAGGAAGCTTACAGTCTCCGAGGGGATCGCTGTCCTTCCAGAACCCACCAGAACACAGTACCGACAGCGGAGGCCCAGCTCGCAGACTGGTGGTGTTCCAGAACTGCCCTCCTAACGAGCTGTTTGAAGCTTAGAGGCAATTTTTCCAGAGGAATAAAGCTCTAAATTTTGATTAGGTTCCCAGGCCCACCCATAAAACTTAATTTAACCTACAATGAAGCTGAAATATGATATACATGAAGCTAAAAAAAAAATGTTGTTGCCATAGTAGTAATTAAACAAACCAGAAAAACAAGAGATTTAAAACAATCTCTCTGGGGCTGCTGCTTGAGTAAGAGGATTAAACATTGTAATGAATATTAAATCACAGGGACGTGGCTGGAATATGGGGGTGAGCTGCTGATGGGGAGCGTGGGACAAGGCTCCAACCTGTCCTCCTACAGGCCCCCGTCCCCACAGACCACGATGTAGGTTCCCACATGCTTCATGATCACGATGGATCTCACCTGGTTCCCAACCGTCTGTTCGCAGGTAGGCAGCCAACTGGAGTCCCATTTCCGAGGCAGGACGGTGAGTGAGAAAGAGAAGGTGCGTTATCTGTCAGTGTCCCTGAGCCACTGCAGAAGCCAGGCTTAATGACTTAGTTTGTGCTCCTTCCGCCTAAGGTCACAATGAGAAACTTCCCAACAATGGAGAGGCTGGGGCACAGACTGTTCACCGTCACCGGGGTCCAGAGTGCGACCAACACCTCGAGTATGTGTTGGTGTCCTGACTCCGGGACTGGACATCACACACACCACTGGTGATTACAAGCTGACCTCAGGCAAATGCCAGCCTCCTAAAGCCTCAGTTTCCAGGTGAAACGGGGGTCACAGCACTAACCACTCAGGGGTGTGAGATTCAGTGAGGAAACAGAGCATGGCATGTGGACAAGGCATCGTAACTGCTGGCCACTACTGTGAAGTCTTACGTTCACCAGACAGAAACCTGGAGAGGGGGGCTCGGCGGGTGCTCCTCCCCACACGGATCACTGTGGAGGACCTAACACACAGGTTTGCCAAGAGCAAGTTAGAGGATGACCTACCGCGTGGGGCCACACCCAGAACTGCACACAGGCTACTCGTGAAGACATACGTGCCTGTAGAGTACGTTTTAAATACTCTGGAAGGACGGAGCTGAATTCATCACAGTGGTTGTCTCTGAGGAGAGGGTGGGTTACGGTTTACTTTGGGGGAACAAAGGAGACTTCAACATTTACTGGAATGTTTTATTTCTTTGATTAAAATAAAAAAGACTTGAGTATATGTGAAAATATTAACTAGTCAATTCTGGGGATAAGTATGTGAGAATGTTACATTACTTTTTAATCTTTTCTGTATTTTAGACAGTTCTTTAAATAAATGAAGAGAAAGAGGAAGGAGAAAGGGATTGCAGCCGTCCCTCGCCGCTTTGCACTTCGACTTTCGCGGCTTCACTCTATCGCGGTTTTCTCAAATATTCATTAAAAAGTTGATCGGGACAGTGGAAATGATACAGTGCACGCTTGGTTGTCGGAGTCAATTATACACCCTGTATTACAATTACAATTAAAATTACAGTACGTGTGGACTGTAGGCCTCTGTATTCGAGCACCCCAGGAACCCTTCAACGCCAGGTGCAACCGCTAGAGTCTGGAACGGAGTAACTGCGATAAACAAGGGACGACTGTAAAACCACGGCTGTGTCTGTGAGAATTTGCAGAGGTAGAATGAACTGAAGGGAAATGTTAGACTTAGGGAGAGGAGTGGAGCTATCCCTTCACAGGGTGTGGATTTGCCCGGTGGGCCACTGGCTGCAGACAGCCGAGCCTTTGCGGGGAGGAGCAGAGGACAGCAGAGGCCGGGTGGGGGGAGTGGCACCACCTGAAGCGCAGGCTTTGTGCCAGGGCTCTGGGTGAAGGACAGCACTGCACGGGCCCCTAAAGCTACAGGAGAAAGGACCTCCGAGAATGGCTTCCCAGCCTAAGCCTCGTCCTGCTGTCTGCGGGGACCCTGTGCAGCATGCCAAGGGGTGCCTGGTCTGTCCAGCTCTGGGAACACACAATTCTGCTGCCTGCACTGCAGAGTGTGAATGCAGAACTCTGCAGCAGACCTGCTGAGCAGCGGGGACGGCCACCAGAAAGCAGTTGGCCAGGGCCAGACAGGCAGAGACACCAAACTAGTCCCATGGTAAATCTTTGCTTCCTCTACCAAAAACACAGGCCGGGAATTTAATAAATGCTTCATATCTAATATGTGTGTTATAACACACACACACACACACACGCACAAGCACACTCACGCGAACACAAAACAGAAAGGTAAGGAGATGTTACCATCTCTTTGCATCAACACCTCAGAGAAATAACACTGGACTCACCCTGCAGAAGCCACAAAGGCGCATGTCCTTGCGTCACCAGCCACAGCTGATGGTGACGATGTGTAAGGGGCTGAACCAAGAGCACTAGTTGAAAGCAGGTAAAAGGAGCAGGTGGATTCCTCAACCCCCCTGTTCTTCTCCCTACGCAGTGGGGACGGTCCCCTTCCACCTTGGCAGGAGACAGATTTCACTCTGGAGTCCTTGAACACAGAGTCTGGACTCTGGGGCACTGGACACAGCAGAGCAGTGGGGTCCTGCAGCAGCTGAGAGCCAGGGATCACGTGGAGTGAATAGCATCCCAGATGGAGACTTCTGGGCATCCAGGCTTAACCCCCAGGCAGGACACTCTCCAGCCCAAGAGGAAAGACCTTTCTCCTCTGTCCCTCCACCCTCCTCCTGTAAATATTTATTAGGTGCTTCCTATGAAATAGGCCCTGTTTTAAACTCTTCCCTCAAGAACCTTCTATTGTAGTGGGAGAGAGAGGCAAACAAATTTATCCTAGTTAAAGAAGGGCTATGGGGAAAAACAGAGTAGTGTAAGTAGATGGAGGGGAAGGGGAACCCTGCTTTAGCTAACACATTTGAGGAAGTTCTCCTGGTACAGGGACAGCGGAGCTGAGACCCACAGGAATGGAGGAGATGCCACACAGACTGGGAGGGTGTGCCAGTGACCCCTGCCCACTGACCTTTAGTGAGGCCCCCAAATCACCCACACACAGAAAGTTCCCAGACAGCTTTTTCAACGCCTATCTCCTAAAGGTAAACATCCAGTCAAGGACCATCAAAGACTCTACCACGAAAGACAGAGACCAAAAGCAAATAAAAAATAAAAATAACTCAGAGGATATAGCTATAATTCAGTAAGCAGAATAATACTTCAGAAAAAAACCCTATATTCCATCCAGAATGATAAGAGAAAGTATTATTACATGTTTGAAATAAGAATAAATAATATGAAAAGGAACATTCGGAGAACAAGGAAATGCTCTCATAAACTATGGGTTGAAATAAATAATTCAACAAAATAGTTAGAAGCTGAGGTTGTGGAAATTTCCCAGAATGTCAAATAAAATGACAAAGGTAGCAAATAGAAGAAACACAATAAGAGGAAGAGAGAAGAAAGGATGAAGAGAGGACCAAGCGCAGAGGTGTCCAGGAAAGAGCGGAGGTGTGAGCTGGCAAGTTGTGGGAGCAGCAGGAGACACCTTCCCAGGCAGGAAGGGCTCCGAGTTAAGGCCCCCCCCCCCCCAATGAGGAAACCCCGCCAGGGCGTGGGCTCCGCTGAGACGCCTGAGAAGAGCTAGAGGCTCTGCAGGGACACGCGGGTCAACATGAAGACCTGGGACCAGGCCACGGGAGATGTTTCAGAAGCAACACGGGGAGCGAGGGGATAATGGAGCCCCTCAGCCCAAATGCAGAGGGAGAGCTTCCTTCCCAGCCAGAGGGCTGTTTCCAGCCAAACTATCAATAAGTATTAGGATAGAACAAAGAAACTTTCGTTCAGACATCAATCTCAAAAAATTTACTTTTGGTGCATTCATAGGTGTCTACTGGAAAATGTGCTCCACCAAAACGAAGTATCAAACGAAGGCAATGAAGTCATGGAGTCCAGAAAACAGGCTGCGGCATAAACTTGAGGCAAGGGGCGTTCATGGATGACGAGAGAGTCCGGGAGGGCTGTGGGCTGGCTGAGAGCAGCCCCCCCAGACGGACGGGACAGGGGCTGTGGGCTGGCCGAGAACAGCCCGCCCAGACAGACGGGACAGGGGCTGTGGGCTGGCCGAGAGCGGCCCGCCCAGACGGACGGGACAGGGGCTGTGGGCTGGCCGAGAGCGGCCCCCCCAGACGGATGGGACAGGGGCTGTGGGCTGGCCGAGAGCGGCCCGCCCAGACGGATGGGACAGGGGCTGTGGGCTGGCCGAGAGCAACCCGCCCAGACAGAGAGGTCGACGGTGGCTCCCAGGGGCCTTCTCAGGTGGGAAAAACCAAACTGACATCAGAGCAGGCTGGGAGAATTTGTATCGCTCTGACAACAGTTAGGGGGGAGAATTAGAAAACTAATGAAATATACATATATAACAATAAGTAATTTTAACTCCAGGAAAAACAAGCAAGCTAGACAAGAAAGGTGATGGTAACACCTGCGCGGCCTAGCTCTGCACAGCAGTCGCGCGGCCGTGCTAGCAGTACTATGGATGGAACAGAGGAAGTGACCTCGTAGAGGGAGAATGGGGAGAGGAGGAGCAGGAGAACACTTGCTGGGGAAGGGCAATGAAGCCAAACCCGTCTTCCAAAGCAGGAAGACCACAGATAACTTTGATAACAGAACTAAGAAACAGAACAAGCATACAGTTTAGAACCATGAAGATATAGACTCAAAAACAAACAAATGTGTTTGACCCCAAATCTCAGTTTGATCACAGGCTGTGGTGGTGTCGTACCCGCCAGGGAAGAAGTGTAAGTGGACACACCCCAACCAGCACCAAGAGATGCTCGCACCCGAGAGCGGCACTCTGCACGCGCACAGCCGCCGACACCCTGTGGACGTGCTGTGTGAACAGGGAACAGACACCACCTGGATGCCCATCCCTGGGGAGCAGCTAAGTAAATTTTGGTACATCTCTCTCCCTACTAGGAAAGGTTAGCAGCTGAAAAAACAAAGGAAAGAAAGAAGAGAGAGAGAGAGAGGAGTCAGTCAGGGTGGGCATGGCTCCAGAGATCTCCCAGGTATAGGAACACGGGAAACTCCCATCTGTTGATGCATAAACTATGCTCTCCGGAGGAGGACATTTCACTGTCTCTACAGTTTTTAACTTTTAAACTATATTAAATGTGTTTTCTTTGAATGCACAATCTTTTCAAAATACTAACTTTTTTTAAAGGAAAAAAAGGAAGTCTCTTGTGGGGAGTGGGACCTGGGGTGGGAAAAGGGGGGGGAGGGGACTGCTGCATTTTGTTACAAGCCTTGTGGTGCAACTTGACTTTTAAAACTATACACATGTATAACTTTGATAAAAATAAAGAAATTCAAAAGCTATAAAAGCCGAGGCAAGAAAGAGTAAAGCCTGTGGTGAGCGGGACAGATTTATTTACCACCTTTGGGAGCAGGGCTGGAAGGCAAAACATGAACCTTCCAAAAAAGAGTCCCCAAAGGGAGGACACAATAAAGGCTGCCCCCTTCGACTGAGCTGATGCAGTGCCCTGTGGCGCTGAGACGTGCGAATCAAAGCCTGAGTGAGTCTCCAGACTGGCCAGAGACGGGCTCTGACAGGCCTTCATGAGTGCGCCTCCCCTGCTGACCCCACTGCCTCCTCCGAGCAAGCTGCTCTGACTGTCTTCCTTGCCCCGTGGACCAGCCATCTCTCCAATCACACGGGAAGACGCACTGCGGACGAGGCACGTGAGGGAGAGACTTCTACAACACTGAGCGAGGTGGGAATTCTCCCTCTGTCACAGCCCTTGGACTGGGTCCTGGGTGCCTTTCTCTCGGGGCTCCCAGCCTGGCCCATCTTGGGATCCCCTCCCTTGCTCCAGAGGCAGAAAGAGGGTGTCTATGCAGCAGAGCTGCAAGTCAGCCCGGGTCATTTAACCCCTTGCAAAGAGCTCCCTGGTCCCGATCTCTGAGGCCTCATGCAGGTCTCACTGTCTATCTAATCGGGCACCCGGGAGTAAACGCTTCTGCCTTGCACGATGCCTTAACCAGATTTTATAGCTGTCTCACTGCCCTAGTACACAGGGAATTTAAGCTCACTTATTTGCCCTGTCTGTCCATCCATTCAATGTCTATTTACTGACAGCCCTCTGTGCCAGGCTCAGGTAACCTGGTGCCAAGTTTGTGTGACTGCAGAACTGAGGTCGCAAGCAAACAGCTTGTTAGGAGCCACCAGGATCAGTGATCATGTGGTCACATGCTGATCAGCCAAACATTTACTGAGGCAAAGGTCACATATGGGAGGCTCACAGATGTATTTTGCTGGTTTGCTGAGTAATTTTTAAAATTTGAGTTAGCTGCCACTTAAAAAACAAGAGATTACAAATAAAAATGCAGATTTTTGGTTTCTCTTAAAAATGAGATGTGGCACCCTTGGGTCCTCTTTTCCATAAAGACAAATCTGGCGGAGCTGAGGTGAAGAGGACAGACCCAGGCCTGGAGCTTCCAGGGCCCTCCGTCACTCCCCGGGCCTGCCCTGGTCTGAGTGCCGGCTCACCTCACCCCCCTGCCCTGGTCTGCAGTGCCGGCTCACCTCACCCCCCTGCCCTGGTCTGCAGTGCCGGCTCACCTCACCCCCCTGCCCAAGGAGGTGGCCCACTTTCCTCTCCGGCCCTGCACAGGGCTCAGGCGGTGGTGGAATGGAATGGATTACATTTCTAACTCTTGTACAGGAATCCCACCACCTCAAAATCCAGGCAGAGGGGAACCAGTACCAGAACTGATACACAAATTATGTTTCAGTTAAAAAAAAATCTTTCTGCTTACACTGTTCTCTTCTTAGCCTCAACACAGGCACCAGTGAGGCTCCAGGACGGACAGAAGAGCGGACAGTCTGCAGTTGCTCCTATGGAACTTCTAAAACTAACTCCAGGCCACGCCTCCAACAATTAAAACTCAGGATCTTGGGGGATTGGGGTGGGGGTGGGGGGTGCTGCCTGAGTCCTGGGTAAGCTCCTCAGGTGATTCAGTGCGCAGCCAAGGTGGCACCTTTCCTTCTCTGTGGGTGGAGGGGAGGGAGCAGCTCCTGGGACAGACGGCTGGCGTCTTCTGTCGGATTCCAGCATGATCAGCCCTCCCCCAGGTGTCTCTGCGCCTGGGGTTTCTGGCACTAGGTGGCAGAGGGGAACCTCAGGCCTCTCTGGTGAATGAATATGTGACTTGACTGTTCTAACGTGAGCCGGTCTTGGGTTTTGCCTTTTCTGCTCATAGCACAATTTTCCTCTTTAGAAAAGTTTCCACTCAAAGAAAAGGTCAGGACTCCCCGGCCAGCTCTTCAGGCATTGAGCTGAGAGCTTCTAACCCTCGGCAGCTGCAGGAAGGTACGTGTCCCGGGGACACTGGTGGGGAGACATGAGGAGAGGGGCTGTTTTAATACCCCACATCTTGCTCAGTCCCCATCCCCAAGTGCCAGCGCTCCTGGATCCCCTAAGGGGGTGCAGTAATTGATGATTAGCATTCCAAAGCCTGGCTTACATCCTGCTAGCCCGTCATATTTAATTACATTTTAACTATATTCGTCTTCCATAATAGCACGAACATAATTTAGATAATTATCTCCCTCTCTTATTCTCTGACTCTGTCTCACTCTGAGCTCCTTCCAACAAAAATCGTTTTCTCTGCGCAAACACATAAACAGACTCTGGGGCCAACAGCTTCTCTCGCAGCAGCTGAGGAGCTACAAACACAATTGTTCTGAGAGTCATGCAGAAAGAAAGAAAATCCCTGTTTCTTCCTGCCTCTGTATTCATGTTTGTACACAACTGGTGGCGCGCACTGATGAGTTTGGGTGAGTTGGGGTGTGCGCGCCTGCACCTGGACAGAGCTGTGTGTGGTGTAGAAATGAGCGGCCTAGTCAATCCAACCAGTGCCTATAACGCACCCTCTTGGCCTGGCATTTCTCACAAGGTTTAACGGGCTCCCTCGCAAACCTATACTTTGAAACAGTTCTCGGTGTCTGGTGAGTCTTTTGAAGAGAAGTTATTCCTAATAGGGCTTCTGTCACATGTGGATCTTACAATTAATTACCTTTGGCCCTGCCTGTCCTCAGCCTCCTCTGAGAGCCCTCAGGCATGAGGAAGGCCTAGGGCTCTTCCAAGGGGGACCGTGTGTGTCTTCAGCCCACTGCTCCAGTGTCCCTACAGACCCCCCCCACCCCCCAACACTGGGAGGCCACAGGCCACCTGAGGTCCTCAGCCTGATAGCTCCCATCTCGTTCCCACTCAGGGCAAAAGATTCATTCCTCAGGAGCCGTGTTCATGGGTTCTCTGGAGAAGCTGGCCACCGCAGCTGAGTTTGTTCGGTACTGAGATTTTATGTTGCAAGTTCCCACCTCTAAGAAGACTTCTGAATAAAAAATGCGTTACAAAATAGATGTTATCAAAGACAAACTTGCCCAGAGTTTAGAAATCTGGAGCCAGAAAGAACTTCAACAAACTAATTTACAAGACACAGGGCAGAGATGGGAGGTCAGCACCCCAGTTCTCCGGGTTCTGCCCCTTTCCTTGGAGTGCTTGAAGGCTCCAATGAATATGGGTCATGTATAATATTCACTTTGGCTTAACTTTGTCTAATAGTCAAGGAATATCTATTTGCTGAAGATCAGCTATTCACCTTTTCAGACAAATTTCATTGCTTATAGGTTCTAGGTCCACATCAGAGACAGCATCCTTCTTCCCCTCTGAGGACAAACACCAGCAAGTAGTCCCTGCAGTGCTAAGGGGCAGGCAGAGGGGTTACAGGGGTCTGTGCAGCTCACAAACACAGGAACTCTAGCTGCCGCTCATTTGGGAGGCCAGAATTCCTGGCTATCTCTGGAAATAAACACTCAACAGACTTCAGTCCCATCTCCATTTCTCCCCAGAAGCACACTCTCTCCGAAATGCACACTGGAAATATGAGAAGTAGGCATGGGCAGGAGCCAGTTTTCAAATGTTACGGATTTGGCAATTTCATTTCCTAGTGTTTTAAATACCAAAGCATTTAGAATACAATAAAGACTAAATGCCCCTGGAATTTCAAGTATTTAATAAAAGGGCTGCTTTTATGGCAATTCATGCCAAAAGCCTGTGCAGAACAACACCTGGCCCAACCTCAGAAACCACTACAGGGCACACAGCTGGGCTAGCAGGGGCCTCCAGAAGGAACGCCAGACAGCCTCTGAATCAAACCTGACCATTTCCATACCTAAAAATTACACTAAGGCCCTGCGGGTGTTCCAGATCTGATGACATGCCAAAGTCGTTCAGCACCTAGCACCGGGGATATATTCAGTACAAGCTTAAAAATAGACTCTCCCTCTCCAGCCATTAAGGGCCTGATATTTGCAGCTGAACAGGTAAGAAATTGGGGGCACTGGGGAGAGCTTTAAAAATCACCAGAGTACAAAAAAAATGTTTCTCTATGATGAAAACTTTGGCTCTTACCGCGGAGCCTCCGGAGATTAGCCTAGAGCCATCTACTGCCCTGGAATCTCTGAACGTGAGTCTGCAATGGAAAGGTGACAGGTGTTCATGGCAGGCCCCATAAAGGCCTTTTCATAATTTGCATAAACTGCCACATTCAACACAATTAAAGCAAGACAGAGAATGGCCTGCAAACTGATGTAAGGCAGTGCAGTGCGGGTAACAATCTTTCTTCTGGGACCTTTCTGACAGTAAGAAAGCTGACTTAAAAAAAACTCATTTCTTCCTCTTTTCAAACACTTTCTTGACTGAAAAATAATCACCACTACCCTCAACTTGTTGGTGACTTTCTGGGTCCACTTTTTTTTGGCCTAGAACTCTCAAGATTTGTAAGAGGCATTTGCTTTTTTGTAAGCCCCTGGCTCTCCTTGCACTGGTTCCAAGTCACTCTCTGACCCCGTCCCCAGATCCTTGCTGTGCACTGACCTAGAGGCAGACAAGAATGAACTCGATCTGTGATCCTGCTCTGCCCATCTCAGTGCCTCCAGCCAGGCGGCCCCTGGGTGGCATAGTGTAGGCAGGAGAGAGGCAGTCGGCTGATGCCCTGTGAACTCACAAAGCACGGTGGGTAATAAGACAGAACAAGTAACAACCAGGACCTGTGTTAAGCACATAAATTAAGTTAAATGACTTAGATAATTTATGACATTAACAACCAGATGCCAAGACAGATAGGAGGATTTGGCTGGGCAAGGAGAGGGGCTGGAGGTATGGCAGACCAGGGGTTATCATCAGATCATTTTAATGACCGACAGGGAAAGGTCAGTTGCATGGGAGGCACCTCACTTTTTGTGATGAATCCTGATTCTCCTTACTTAGGCCAGCAACCTCAGAGATTCCCTCCCCACAGTTCCCGAACCTAGGCTGCCTGTGTGTGTGCGCACCATGCCCAAGATTCGATACCGTGTAGTTCGTAACACCTGCTTTGAATTTTGTTCATGTCCCCAAGGCTACGACATCAAGCAATGACTTCTTCACTACTTCACAGTAAACAAGCAGCCATGCGACATGCACAAAAATACAGCTTCCTTTCGGATTGTACTTCAGTGTGCCCCCAGTTATTCACCACTCCAGTCCCCTGCCCTGAGGGTTTGCAGAGTGGAAGGCCGATGTCAAGAAGTCAAATTGCATTCCACAAGGTTGAAAGTTATCCTTGGCACATGGAAATCTCCTGCAATAAAATACTGTAAGACTGTTGCTGAAGCTAAATCAGCTTATTTTTCTGTATTATGTCTTGGGGGGAAGGTTGCTGGGTGAAGGGGATGGATGGGAAACCTGACCAGTAACTCTTTCTGATTCCATTGTCAGGCTTTAAAATCAGATAGATCAGCTATTAATCTCTGAAAGCCTGCAGTGAATGTGTGCAATAAATTTGCCATCATTTTATGAATAAGCTCTCGGTCATGAGGGCTTACTGTCTGGCAATTCACCTTTTCCATGATATTTTCTATCACTGGTGTTTTGGAGCAGCTTAGAAAGAATATTATTTGTGTTCCTGGAGATCGGAACATAAAAAACCCTCAGAGTGATGGAGATGTAGAGGCAGGCTTCACGCCTGCCCCGGGCTCACTAAGCCACCAGTTCACCAGTCTGCCGAGGCTCAGCGGACACCACTGGGCAGGACTCGCTCTTCCGGCCCAGGGGAGTGCTCATTCCCTCTACAGCTGCTCCCGAAGGCCCTGTTACAGCAAGATGACGTTGCAAATGCCCACTGGCTTTCTGTCAAAGACTGTCAAACAGAGCTGTTGGTCATCACAGCCCGCAAGTTGTCTAGTCAATATTTTCGAAACATTCAGCCAAGTGTGTGAAAGCACAAAGTAGACTTTTCTAAAGTTGCTGGCTACTTCACTCACCCCCACTTTGCTGTGGTCCTGCCCCCATGACAGTCCTGCAGGTGTCCTGCTGGGCAGTCCTGAAGGGCTGTGTGCTTCGAGGTGTAGAGATGGATGAAATTTCAGCTGTTCTGTCAGTCAGCTGTTTTTCTCCCCCCATAAGTCAGCAGAACTCTAGATCTGAAACTCTGTACCGAGGAGCCTTTAAACTAGAGATTTAACAACCAAAAAACCCGACACCTCTGCCACTAATAGCATGGTCTTGGCCTTCAGGACCCATTCTGAGTCTTTGGGGAGAATATATGTCCGCCCTTCATTCCTTGTAAAGGACCACTGCTTGTACCTAGAGATGGGAATACTCCTGGATACGACAAACATCATGAAAGGGACCCACACTAAGTGTAGACGGCAACTCTGACCGTGGACCTGGGGACCAGCAGGTGGGTGCAGGCTCCGCAGAGCACTTCTGAGAGTGCTTGGCTAGGCCCCTTTCAGTAGCGGGCGAGTCTAGTTGGAGTCACCAGTGCGCGTCCCACAGAAACGCAGCATTTGGGAGACAGGCTTCCTCTGAAGATCTTATATTTTGGGATCTTGGGACTCCCAAGCCTGGGTCCCTAGATGAATGGTTTTTCCGCATGTATGGTGGTAGGTTTATGTCCACACTCCTTGACTCTATTATGCCCCCCAGTACAGGGCTGCTTAGCAGCCGGTCACAGCATCTGAAGAATTTGCCTGAAGTGAAATTCTCACTGGCCCTCATAACAGAACCCCCACTGTACAATGACCTGTGCTGTAGCCATCAGCAACACTTCACAGTCAGTGAAGGACCAGCTACTGCCCTCGAAAGAACACCGACGCCCTGGCTCAGGGCTGCCCAAGTGGCAAGGAGGTGTGTGTTCACAGTGGTTCTGACGTGCATTCTCCTGCGTGTCCCGGGGGCTCTCAAACTTGAGCTCACCAGCGTCATCTGGGGGTGTGCTAAACATAGACTGGGGGTACTGGATGAGGCCCACAGAGTTTCTGACTCTGTGGTCTGGGGTGGGGCCTGAGGATCTGTATTTTGACATAGTCCCAGGTGTGCTGGTGGCCTGGGGACCACACTTGGAGACCCACTGTTCTCATCAGTCATGCAGATGACAAGCTGATGCTCCGGCAGATGGAGGACAGCACTCACTGGCTGCAGGGCCTTGGGTGCATCACTTGATCTCTGGAGCTCTTCTCACAGCACAGAGCTGAGCGGAAAGCTCTCTGAATGGGAGTTTCAAAGATCTTGTTTTTCTTCAAATAAGCCACTGTGGCAGTGACAAAAGCTCCTTACCACCGAAAAGTAGCTTGTACTCGAAATACTGCTTCTGGAAAGGGGTGTAATCCACCAGTGTTCACCGGGGCCAAAGCTACCCTTTCTGCACAGTTTGGTGTACACTGTACTGGCCAACAAGGAATCACTTACTCAACTCCCTTAAAGTTTTATAGTGTGTGATTCATTTCAGAAACAAGACTCGATAATGCAGACTTATCTCAATGAGAAGCTTGCCTTTAAAATGTGATTTAATGATACGTATACTTATTCATTCATCTTTATGAAACTGTTAGTAGGAAATGTATTTGTCTTTTAGAAAATAACTCTTCCTTTTACAAGCGTCGTGTAATACAAAAGCCATACATTAAAAACGCAGCAGGAGAGGAGCAGTGGTCTAATTATGTCACGCCGAGGCAACGTCGCACCATCACACGGAGCAGTGTCTTTTTCAGATTCCAGCTGCACCACCAGGCATGGCCGACATCTCCTTTCCAGCAACCCAGCCACGCCTGTGAATCCTCAGCTCAGGGCTGCTACTGTAACCAGAGGGTGGAGAAAGGCTCTCCAAGGTCACACAGATGCAATAATGCAGTAAATAAACAAGCTACTGATTGTGATTTAATGCTGCTTTTCTTCCTACCTTAACTTGGTTTATGAGCAGATATTGATGATTTAACCTTTCAGCCAATTAGAACAGAAGGTTTGATTGACAGCACATGAATAAATAACGTTTTAGTGCAGGAGATAGAGTCATCCTTCCCTATTAATCAGTCCCTCTGCCCGAGTGCAGGAAACACAATATTTATCACGCCACTCTCCTACAGTCCCTTGGGGTATCATTTCATGGCCTACCAGTAAAAACTTCACATTTACAGCAACTGCCCCTCTATTACTGTCGATAACATCTAATTGATATGTCAAACCTCCAAGAAATGCAGTAAATTGAAACACTGCCGCCCCAAAGAAAATCAACTGGCAAAAAGGTAAATCAGCACCTGCCTTCCTGTAATCACTTAGCCACCTCCCGACCCAAAGCCTCTCCCCAGCAAGCCAACACCACCATCTTCGCTTCAGCTTCAGGCATCCCTATGCCGACACACAGGCCAGGAGCACCGCTAAATTACTGCGCAGCCCGAGAAGAGCCACTGCGTTTAAATCACTCTGCCAGTGAAAGCCTAGCTCGGCCGGGGGTGCCACAAGCATTACATTGCATGGGTCCAAGTCTTAGGGAACAGTGACGAGCTAGTAACAATACTGCAAGTGCCTCTGGACATCAGGCAGTGCTGTCGGAGACATGGCCTCATTCACCTCCCAAACATCCCCCAGTGCAGGGCGGAGCTGGAATACTATTCACTGTCTGAAGATAAAATGAAGCCCAGAGAAGGTAAAACACTGGTCTAAACACTTATCCTCAACTGGGTACATTTGACACTGAAATATAAGATTTGTCTTTAAAAACAACAACAACAACAGAGCTCTTAGCCATTCAAATACAACACTTAGAAGTATTAATAAAAATGCTTAAAACATCACACTGATGAAGGGAGAAAGAATTAAATTACCATTGATAATTCATTCAGTTTATTTACTTAACAAAAGAACCCTGATTTTAATAATGGACAAAAGAGATGTAGCATATGTATAAAGGTTCTAGTGGAAGAATATGTAACATTCATCTTTGTCTTTCAAAAAATAGGAACACTCATACATGTCAAATAGTAGACAGACATGTAAAATACACATTTGCAGCTGGGTGTGCACACACGCAGGCAGGTGTGGCCACCTGTTCTTTCTGGCATCTGGTTCCAGTTTTCTTCCCACTGCTTTTACTTATTTTTTACCTTTAAAAAAAAAACCCAAAATGTATCTGATATGGGCAAGCCAGCAAGAATGAAGTTCTAATCTTGATTTTGGAGGCAGATTTGTAGATTATAACAGCAAATTATTTGAAAATATTCTAGCAACTGATCCCACTAAACTACAGTGCCAAATTATTCCTCTTTAAAACATGGGTGGTGCTCTTACACAGGAATTCTGAACTTAGATATTTAGTCATCTTTCTTCCTATCCAATTCCTCACCCATCCACAGGTTTGCCTTACCCTGTCACACTTCTGCTCAATTTCCCCCAAACATTTTCATGTATTCTCTTTGTTTTTCTTTTCCTTTCTTTTAAAAAATTTATATTGGTTACACTCAGCCCTAACAGCAACCCCCAAATTTCCCAATTTCTCATCTTGCTTTGAAAATCCCTAATTTGGTCTTACTTCTTCTGATAGTCTTTTGGAGTGGCTGGGCATTCTGCACAATTCTGAGGAATGGATAATTCAGTAATACGATTTATTCAAGTCTCCTGGCCTGCACCACTACTTTGCTATGTTGTCATTCCTCTTGGATTTATCTTTCTGCCTGGCTCAGTTGGCAAGCCCCTGGACATCTGAGCAGTAGTCCTGATTTTGAACATGGCCATGGGCATAATTCTGGATGAGAGCCATCTCATAATGATAAGAAAAGGACTGTCAAAATCCAGTATCACTGCTTGGGAGAAGAAGATCCTTAGGGCAAAGCCATTGTTGGACAGAATACACCGAGAAGCCTCATACAAAGGCGGTTAGAGATTACCAGCCAAGCACACACAATGTGAGCAGGGGAAGGGAGTGCCATGAAAGAAAGGTAACAACGTAACAGAAAAAGCTTGCCCTAGACCAAGATCTTCAGGAGAGAGGAGCGTTACTGAGCCAGATACCAGAGTAGAAGTGACTTTCCCCCTTTCTGATTCCCGTGATTTATATTTAATCAGTTATCCAAATGTCACTCATTACAAACTTCCAGCTTAACATGGAGCTGTATCAGGGTAAGGGTGTCAGGTGGTGCTTAAATTGCTTACAAGCCCTGGTCATTCAGTGTGAAACTGTGATTTCAAGGTAATAATAAAGTGTGATGCTGCAATTCCACAATCTAATTAGGGTAAATCCATAAGTGTGGGTCCAAAAGACATTTAACTGAAGGTAACTAACTTCTGATGGAATTCTTGCTGATACATGGTGACTGGATGTCTTAATGAGCTCCCTACGAGAAAGGTACATACTGTTACCACGGCCAGGAAGATCTGACAGAGCATGCCTTCTCTGTGGGTGCACCCAGGATAGCCTTTGCGTTCATCCCTACATGCTGGTCAGAGGTCCACTTACCCCCCCCTCTGAATCTGGAACACCAAGGCCATCCAGCCCCCCTTCTCTTACAACACTATGGAGAAATGAAACAAGGACAAGTCAACTGAGGCAGCTGCTACCTCTTACCCAGTAATGTGTTCTTGAGGCTCTGAGATTTGAATCAAGTCACCAACAGCCAAATTCAATGGTGATGGGAAGAGGTGGAGTGCTCTGGGTACCTCCGGAAGCTAGCCCAGCAGAACCTGAAGGTGAAGCCAAAGACTTCCCTAGTTGGTAAGATCTGGGAGAACATAGACATTCTCTGGCCCTAATGTCCTCCTGGGAACCACTCCTTGAGTAACTAAAAAAGAGTATTGATATGGGTACTGGGGGTGTAGATAGGAACAAAGCAGATAGACCCTACTGTCATGGAACGTAAAGCTTCATGAAAAAGATATACATCAATAGGTAAATTACACATACAATTACAGATTGTGACAGGTGTCATGAAGGAAAAAGACAGTGCTGTGAGAGAGTAACAGGAGGCCAACTGTAGCTTGGCTGGAAAGGATCATCTAAACAGCAAAGAGATTAGGGACTACCTGTGAGAGTGGGCAGAAGCATCAGGGCGCCTTGGACTTCAAAGAGCTTATGTTCTAGTTGAAGAGATCCAACGATACCTTACATTTGTATCATGTCTTACCACTTAGAGATGACCTCTGGGGGCACCAATGCACTGGAGACCCACATAAAGAGAGAAGTCTAACAATACCAGTGCTCAATGAGCAGCATAGTCCTAGCTGGGATGGAATAAGAGGCAAAAGTCCAGAGGTGGATTAGCTTCTCTACTTCCCAGGCATCCCAAGTCCTAAAGCACACCAGACTGTCTTTTAAAAATTTTTTTTATTTAGAAGTATATTTATTTATTTAAATTTTATTTTTGTTACAGATGTTTCTCCTTTTATACCCCATTGACACCCTCCTCCCCATCACCCCTGTCCCGTCCCCAGCTTTGTTGTCCATTGGTTATGCGTACATACATATAAGTTCTGTGGTTTATCTCTCCCTCTCCCCTTCTGAGGGCTGTCAGTCTATACCCTACTTCCACATCTCTGGGTCTACCCTATTCCTCAGACTGTTATGTTCATTATATTCCACAAATGAGTGAGATCATGTGGTATTTGTCCTTTTCTGCTTGGCTTGTTTTGCTTAGGATAATACTTTCCAGGTCCCTCTATGTCATCTCAAAGGATAAGAGATCTTTCTTTCTTACAGCTGCGTAATACTCTATTGTGTACATGTACCACTGCTTTTTTATCCATTCATCTACTGATGGACACCTGGGCTGTTTCCAGATCTTAGCTATTGTAAAGAGTGTTGCTATGAACATGGGGGTACATACATTCTTTCTGATTGGTGTTTCAGGTTTCCTAGTGTATATTCCTAGAAGTGGGATCACTGGATCAAATGGCAGTTCAATTTTTAATTTTTTGAGGTAATACCATAGTGTTTTCCATAGTGGCTGCACCAGTCTGCATTCCCACCAGCAGTGTACTAGAGTCCCCTTTTCTCCACACCCTCGTCAACACTTGTTGTTTGATGATTTGTTGATGGCGGCCATTCTGACAGGTGTGAGGTGATACCTCATTATTGTTTTAATGTACATCTCTCTGATGATGAGTAATGTTGAGCATTTCTTCATATGTCTCTTGGCCATTTGTATGTCCTGTCTGGAGAGGTGTCTATTTAGCTCCTCTGCCCATTTTTAAATTGGGTTCTTTGTCTTCCTTTTGTTGAGTTGTATATATATTTTGGAAATGAACCCCTTATCTGATGTATCATTGGCAATGATGCTCTCCCATACAGTGAGTTGCCTTTCCATTTTGATGGTTGTTTCTTTTGCTGTGCAAAAGCTTTTTAGTTTGATGTAGTCCTATGTGTTCATTTTCTCCTTTGTTTCTATTGCCTTAGGTGACATATTAGTGAAAATTCTGATGCGTATGATGTTTGAAATTTTGTTGCCTACATTTTCTTCTAGAATTTTTATGGATTCACTGGTCACATTTGTTAGCTCTTAACTTCCATATTACTGCCCTAAACCTCTCATTCCGGAAAACCAAAACCCATCACTCCAGTCAGGTGAAACGGAATGATGGAACCACCCTAACCCACCCCAAACTGCAAACGGTCGCTTGGCAAGAAAAACAAGTTTCAGGAGACCCCAGTCCCCAACCAATCAAGAACTCGGGAGACCCTAGACCCGACCAATCAAAGACTACCACGTCTCCTCGGCTGAACGACCCCTCCCCACACACCCCTAAGTTTAAAAATCCTTAGTCTGTACAAGCCGGTTGCTACTCTCTCCTTAGAGGTAGTCCGGGAGGCTGATTCCCAATAAACCTGCACTTCTGGAGACCCCACACCGCCTCGTTCCACCTCATTCTTACAACATTTAAGTCTTTTATCCATTTTGAGTTTATTCTTGTGTATGGTATAAGTTGATGGTCTAGTTTCATTTTTTTTGCAGGTAGCTGTCCAATTTTCCCAACACCATTTATTAAAGAGGCTGTCTTTACTCCATTGTATGCTCTTGCCTCCTTTGTTAAATATTAATTGAGCATTTTGGGTCCATTTCTGGGTTCTCTCTTCTGTTCCACTGGACTTTATGCCTGTTCTTGTGCCAGTACCAGGCTGTTTTGATTACAGTCGCTTTGTAGTATAACCTGATATCTGATATTGTGATCCCACCTACTTTGTCCTTCTTTTTCAAGATGGCTGTGGCTATTTGGGGTCTTTTTTGGTTCCAAATGAATTTTTGAAGTATTTGTTCTAGTTCTGTGAAATATGTCGTTGGTATTTTGATGGGGATTGCATTGAATCTATAGATTGCTTTGGGTAGTATGGACATTTTAATGATGTTAATTCTTCCAATACATGAACAAAGTATGTGCTTCCATTTTTTTATATTTTCCTCTATTTCTTTTTTCAATGTCCTGTAGTTTTCTGCAAATAGGTCCTTTACTTCTTTGGTTAAGTTTATTCCTAGGTATCTTAATTTTTTTGCCACGATGGTAAATGGGATTGTTTTTCAGTTTCTCTTTCTGTGAGTTCATCATTGGTGTATAAGAATGCCGTAGATTTCTTGATGTTAATTTTGTGTCCTGCTACTTTGCCAAATTCATTTATTAAGTCTAGTAGACTTCTGATGGAGTCTTTAGGGTTTTCTACACATCAGACTGTCTTGCCCTAAAGTACTTGGCAATTCCTGTGCCCTCTTATTCTCTTTCAAACATAGCTGCCTTAAGCTGCCCTCTCTGGTCTCCCTGCTTCATCTGTAGATGTGTTAGTTAGGCTTGTTCGGGTTATAAGGAGTAGGTCACCTCAGGTTTAGAGAAGGGATGGGAGTAAACCCTCTCCTGTGGATTGCACAATTAAAGCATGGCGACCTATCACAAGGAAGCGCCTGTGACCACCCTGCTTGAGACGGAGCAAAGGCTGGCACGTGGCAGTTTTCACAGTAACCGAGCAGAGCACTTCCAAGCTGAGTGGGGGCCTCGCTGCTGCTGCAACCCTGTGAAAAGAAACCCAGGAAACGGGGCTTGGTTGGCACACAGCAGCCAGCAAGACGGTGGAGGTTCGGGACAGATCCATGATGGGATCAGATGCCACCCATCACAGTGAGTCTGGCTGGGCAGCTCCAACTAGCCCCAGAACATCACACACAACAAAAGAGTGCAAGAGGAAAACGCTAAGGATCTAGGGGCAATGCCAAGATTTTTGACTTTGGAAAAAGAAACATTAAAAACACAAACCTGAGAAATGGGTTGGGACATGCAGGTCTCACGGTGCTTGCTCTGGTGTGAGGGCACACATGTACACGTGCACACACACAGTAGAGTTACCTCCTTGACACAAAAGCTTCTAGAGCCATGTGTGGGGATCCAATGAACTAGTCTCTCACAAAAGTGCAAATGTCTGTGGCTCATCCAAGGCAAGCCCTCAGCTGGCAGTAACCCCAGAGACACAGGGCTGCTTTGGAAGCAAGGAACCTTACAACCACGACTTGACCCAGGGTTTACTGCTGAGCCAGCAGCCCTTGGGGCAGCGTGCGAGTTAGCGCTGAGCGTCTGAGTCCTTTTTCATCTAGCCCGTCTCCAGTCTCCCCCAGCGCAGCCACTCCACAGGGAAACCAAACACTCGGCCGCAAGGACACATGGAACACTGTCTAGAGAAGCAGCCAGACGGTCCCTTTCTGCGTCTCCAGAGAATTCGGGGACTAACTTCTTTCCAAATGAGATCACCTTTGGGTTTGTGCTTTGAAGTCCTGGCAGCAGTCAGCAGTGCTGCCACTTAATGTTGTCTTAAGGGCACACACATTTATTATGTGGTTCCCAGTTCATATTCTTCTGCCTCCTGGCTTCAAATTCCTCAGATTTCGAATCCAAAGATTCTAGCAGGCCTAAACAATGAGCCTCTCAGAAAGAGCTGGAGAACAAAGAGCCACACAACAAGGCTTGGCTGAATGCTGCGAGCCAGACTCACCTGGGCCCAGGCCCCTCTGCTCTGATGGGCGGGAGGGCGGGAGGGCAGGAGGGGAGGACAGACTCCCATAGCAGGAGGCGGCCCAGAAGCAGGGCTGAGTTCACTGGTCAGGGGGAGGTTCAAGAGTGCTTCAGAAGAGGCCATACAGACATCTGCGAAGGTCACAGCTCCATGTCTATGGTGCTTGCAAGCCCTCCTGGGACGGAGCTCTGAGCGAGTGCAGTGGAGGAGGCGGTGCAGGGCCCGCTGTCTTTCAGTGCCCACCGCAGCAGGCTTGAGCAGTGGTCCTGCTGCAAGGGCACTCCGGGAACAACATGTGTCCCTTCCTCAGATGAAGGCCTTCCACCTCCGACTGGTCTGCCCTCCTGTGCATCCTGCTGACTGGCTGCCCAAATCTCCCTTGTCCCAGCTTCCTGCCTTCCCGCCCATCAGAACAGAGGGGCCTGGGGCCCAGGTGTGTCTGGCTCGCAGCATTCAGCCAAGCCTTGTGTGGCTCTTAGTTCCCCTGCTCTTTCTGAGAGGCTCACTGTTTAGGTCTTCTAGAATCTTTGGATTTGAAATCTGAGGAATTTGAAGCCAGGAGACAGAAGAATGTCTATATGGCCTCTCCCCCATCCCAGCACTAGGGCACAGAGTTACAGAGTTTTTCTTGCCCTCCCTAAAGAGGGCCACCCTGCTTTAGATTCTCACCTGAGTACTTGCTGCCCTACTGCTATGCTCTGGTTTAGCCTCATTACCTCTCATCTCTAACTGCTGCCCCTGGTCTGTCAGTCTGTCTCCAGGCCCTCTCACCACCAACGTGTCGTTGCTATGGAAACAATGACCTGAATCAAAAGCACAGCCTTATCACTCCTCATCTGCCTAAAGAGTAAGTGACTCCCTTGTCCTGGTGACTCCCTGCACGGCACCCAGGGATTTCTACAGCTGGTCTCTACTCACTCCTGCTGGCGCTTCAGGGGCTGCCCAGAGCACACTGTGGGGGACATCCTCCTCGCCCTCAAAAATGGCAGCCCCTGGCCTCCTCCCCACCCTCTGGTCATGCTACGCGGATGCGCACCAAGCGTCTGCGCCTGTCCTCTGCATGTGCGGCTCCTCTCAAGGCCTTCACCGAGACCTCTGCCACCCCATCTCAGGTAGAGGCCACTCCTTCCCCTCTGTGCCCCCGTTACTGATGTACACCTGTGCCATCTGGAATACTTTACTATACTTACTCACCTGATACCTCTCTCTCTGGATCATGAGTGAGTGCCATAAGTTCAGAGACTTTAAACACAAGTAACTGGCACAGAGCAGATGCTCATTAAATGTGTACTGAGAGTAGGAATAAAAAGTTTGTTTAGTGTCAATCTCTAGGATTGACAGAATTAGGGTCTCTCCCACAAGATGGCTCTGCACATATTCAAATATAATTATCACGACCTTGGAACCCCCGTGGTCATGTCTTACCTGAGTCTTGTTTTAACCCTAGTTCCTTCAGCTGATCCCCCATGAACCAGCTTCCTGAACTCACCTTCATTGCACCTCTTTAAGCAGAGCCCCATGTGCCCTGACTGACACAGAGCTCAACAGGAAGGACACCAGGCCACCTGAGGTCTGCAGCAGCTCATCCTATCACCTCACACTGCGTTTGTGGCCAGTTTAAACCACAGCTCTTTTCAAGTAAACTTCTCTCAAGCCTGGCTGCCCTACTGTATTGAAACAATTGATTTTCTGAACCTAAATGGAGACATCACATTTATCCCCATTAAATCCCATCCTGTTGTTTTGGTCCCACATTAGAGGCTGGAGAGACGGACTCTCACGACTGTTATCTATCACAGGAGTCACCCCTCCTAGCTCCCATGCCTTCTGGCTTTTTTCAGGACACGGATAAAAATGTTGAAATGTCCAGGACCAAGGACAGAGCCAGAAGGTACATCAAGACCTCTTTCTCTCTTGAATCCCGGCCTCCAGTCCAGTCCATGAGGAATAGGTTTTCCATACCTAACCACTTCTCACCATCTCCAGTGTCACCACCTAGTCCAAGACCCTGTCATCTCTTGTCTGGATTATAGCAACAGCCTCCTTGCTGGTTTCCCAGTTCCATATTTACTTCCCCCCAATTCACTCTCCACACAGCACACGGAGTGATTTTTAAAAAGCAGACATCAGTTCATACCACTCCATGCTTAAAACTCTTCAATACTTGCCCACTGCTCACAGAACAAAATTCACACCTTGGCAAGGCCTAAAGGTCACACACGATCCGCGACCTGCTGGCCTCTCCATCGCACCACTCACTCTGACTCCCTCTCCGGCTTCAGCGGCATTAGCATCTTTCTGTTCTGCATACACACTAGTTCATCCCTCTTCACAGTCGAACCACTTCCTAAAGTCCTCTTTCCCCAAGCTTTTGTAAGGCTGGCTTCTCTCTCACTTGTCTCAGCTCAAATGTCACTTCCTGAGAGGCCTTTCTGACCTCACGAAGCTGCTCCTTGCCTACCATGGCCTTGTCACAATCTACCTACTGCCCCGTTTCCTTTTCTTCATAGCATTTGTTAGTAGTTGACATTTTCTTATTTATCTGTTATTGCCTGTTTTCCCCACTAGGATGTAAACTTCATGAATATAGGAGTCTTGTCTGCCTTGTTCAGTGCCTAACACTTAGTAGGTGCTCAATTTGTTCATTTCTTGAATGAATAATAGTGAGAATTATTAAGTCAGAAGAAATCAAATATATTTGCTATGTCTTCACTTGCATTAATAAAAATTATTATTAACAACTTTGCTATCAATATTTTATGATGCCATCAAAGAATCAAATTGAATGACTAGCACTGAGTTAGGTCAGACAATAACGGGCAGTAAAAATGCATTATGTGGGATAACAGACAAAACCCATCCCTATGAGAGAGAGACTGCCCCGCTGTCAGTGCAGAATTACTACCTCACTTGTAGCTCAGCCACAGGATTAGATTGTTTTCATATCAAAAGAGGACTGTTGCTCAATCAGGTCAAGTTCATGCAAATGTCTCTAACTGCTGCATTTATATGTACTTATTCCTGTGTAACATTAGGGGCAAGGGTCATACTGATTTCAGAATTTGAATTTTATTGACTTAAAATCCCATTACAATGCCAGGGTAAAACCCTATTTACAGCAGGAATTCATACTGTTGACTTCGTGGCCAACACGTACAGCGGCTGTGAAAGAGGCTGAGACGGAGCTCCCCAGGCCGCCGCGCGGCCCCTGCTGAAGGCCACACTGGCGCCGGGATGCTGGGGACCAGCCACCAGTGAGGAACACAGATCGTTCTTTCTGTTATGGCAGCAGGGCCCTATGGTCTGTGTTTTGCTCTCCTCTCACCCCAAAGCCCTAGAATAAAACTTCTAGGTTTCAATATGTAAGTTAAAAAAGCAGTAAAGCAGTAATTCCAACGTCAGCCACACACCTGTGGAGACAGAGCCCCAGAAACAAGGAAGAGGTGGCACAGGGACAGGAAGCAGGAGAGAAGGGGACCATGAACGTGACCCACCCTTTCCCTCTTCCTTCCCAAGGAACTGCCAGGAAAAGGCAGTGAACACGTAGTGGAGAGAAGAGTTGTGTGTCTCTGCTGCAGTTTTAGTCCAGCCTCCTTCAACAGCAAGAACTCATTAACGCGGTGCTTCTGTGAGCCGGACGCTGCAGGAGTCTGTAATCCGGACTATTCATGTCTGCACAGCGCGGTGCCTGGTCCCTGACACCGACAGTCCTTCTTACAAGGGTACTTTTATCCTGGTCTGGAAATGTCCTGCAGATTCTTTTCTCGTCTTAAAAAAATAACAGCTTTATGGTGATGTCATTCACATACCATAAAATTCACCCTTTTAGAGTGTACAATTCAGTGGTTTTTAGTATATTCACAGAATTGTGTAACCGTCACCACATCAATTGTAGAATGTTTTCATCGCCCCTCACTCTTCCCCAGTCACTCCTAACTGTCTCTGTGGACTGGCCTCTTCTGGACACTGCAGAGGCATAGACATGGATCATGCAATATCTCCTCTTTTGTGACTGCTTCTTTCACTAGCATGTTTTCAAAGTTCATCCACGATGTGGCTGTGTCAGCACCATTTACTTTTATTGCCAAGTGATATTCCAAGAATAGACCACATTTTGTTTATCCATTCATCAATTGATAGACATCTGAATTGTTTCCAATTTTGGGCTACTATGAACACTCATATACAAGTTTTTGTGTGGACATATACTTTCTCTTGGGTATATCCCTGGGAGTTTCTGGGTCCCCTGCTTTCTTTTTAATTATTATGTTATTCATAAGTTCCTCAAGTTCTGCTCATGACTTTAAGTTATAGATTAGGAAGCAAATAATCTGGATCATTCTGGCAAATAAACACATGCCAAACTTCTACCAAATGGCAGGAGCATAGTAGTGATAAACCAGATTCAGTTCCTCCCCCTCATCACCAGAAAGGAGGTGTGAATTAAAAGTGGTTTTATCATTTCATCAGGCCTGAAATGCTCCCTTCCCTTGCCAAGCCTGCGAGTCCAGCTTTAGGACTGATCAAGGAGAATACAGTCGTCCCTCATTTATCACGGTTAATCCCTTCCAGACTCTAGCAGTTGCACCTGGCATAGAAGGATTCCTGGGGTGCTCGAATACATAGGCCTACACTCCATACGTACAGTGATTTTAATTTTAATTGTAATACAGGGGTGTATAATTGACTCAGACAACCGAGTGCACGCTGTATCATTTTCACTGTCTCGATCAACATTTTAATGAATATATTTGAAAAAACTGCAATAGAGTTAAGCCGCGAAAGTCAAAGTACGAAGTGGCGAGGGACGACTGTAGAAGGTATTTGCCACACTTTGCCTGAGTTGGGGATTCTAGTTATTCCAAGTTCATTCTGGAAGGGCCAGAATTCATAAAGGATGTGACACTGAGCTGGATATGAATGATGACCTGGAGATCACCAGAGAAGGTGTAGGGCTGGGCTTCCCAACTACTGTTCATTTGGTGAGGACTTTTAAAAGGAGTGTCTCTGGATCATGGCTTAGTGTCACACAAAGAGGCCAGACGTCCTCCTAAAGCCCCAGCTGGGCTCCGCCCAATCCGGCAAGCCCTTCCCAGGGGATGCTCTGGGGAACCATCTACTTTCTGAATTGACCCACTGAGGAGCTGAGCCAGCTGGGTTTTGAATTCACATTTTAGGTAGGGCGGTCATATTTCCTCATTGGAATACCTCTCTGGACCTGTAGGAGGGTTCAAGATTTTTGCTCTAGCACAGAGAGCAAAAAATTGGTTTGCATTAGTTTAAATCTCATTTTTTTACTTATCTAAAGTAATAACCATGATCCAATCTGTGTTATAATTTGATTTTTTAAAAATTGCCCCCCCAAAATAACTACTCATTCATTCATTCATTCATTTGTTCACAAACCATTTCTAAGCTCCTACTACATCAGGCTCTGTGCTGAGTTTTGGTGATTCGAAGATAGATAAGAATAATCCCTGACCCCTGATGGGATATCAGACAACCTTGTGAACAGCTCAGACAGAGTCTTTGCAGCACACATTCCATTTCTATGACCACGGCCACCAGATCCTCGACACCAGCAGGCGTATCCCAGGAAGAACAGATGCCACAGCCTCACTTGGTTGCATCGAGCACAGGGCTAGGCAGAGAGTGAGGGCTCCACAAAAGCGCTCCACAGATGCTCTAACACAGCCGCTGCACCATTACTGTGGCCTTGCTGTGCCTGCTGGAAGCTTTCAAGTCTCTCCTTTTGGCAGGTAGAGTTTAACATGAAGCAGTAGCTCTGCTACTACATGACAGACTGGCGCAATCCGCGGGTCGGTGCCCTTTATATTCATTTCAACAACTCAATCTTTGTCAACCAGAACAGTCACCTACCTCCACTTGTGAACCCGAATTCGGCTGTCCCATTTGCATGCATAATGTATTGAAGAGCCTTCTTTATAATGTTTACTCTATGTTTCTTCCAAATGAAATCACTGAAGGGCAAATTTGATTTTCAAATCAGGTTCAAAACATCTGCCTTCTAAAAAAGTAAGAGTACAGAGATAAGGCTTTTAGATTACAGGCAAGGGCTAATTATTTTAACGGATGCCACTGTGTCCATGCTAAAAATACAAATGTGAAGACATTTTTAATGCACACCCAACATCTAATGGATGTTAATATTTCATTAGGAAAAGGCTTTCAGTCATGAGATATGCACTTAATGATTTTAGAAGAAAAAGGCTAACTTCCTGACCCTTCTTTCAACACAAACTCATCTAACCGTGTGCTTCCGTACCTATGTTTGTGGTTCTGTGTGACTATATTTCTTTCAGATATAATTTAATGATATATGTTATAACAGCATGCATCTCCCAGGCCGAGGTGTTGAATATATTTCAGATTGCTGTTTTGTTTTGTTTTTCACTTCCCACCAGGAATCCCCGAGGTGGGAAGCTTTTCCTGGGGGTGGAGCTGCCGGCAGCTGTCTGGGCCCAGGCACATGATAGTTAATGATCGTTTCCAGGGCCCAGGGGATAGAGAGAAGCAGCTGCAGAGCTTGGTTCTGCCTCATATGTAAGAGTGGAAAACTCACCTAATGCATTTTATACACACAGCACACACGTATGTCAGTATCTGTCTATCTGACCAGCCAACACATTATCCAGGACTACAGAACCATGCTACCTAAATGTTAGAAGGTACTTTCGAGGTAAATCCATTGTATTTGGTATTTTACATGACTATTATACGTTTGTATTGATAACACGACAATAAACTATACTATTTCAATAAAGTGGCCCTTGGAGTCCGGCTGAGCCTCCCTTCAGGAAGATGTCGCAGACATGGGAACGGCAGAGGGAGAGAGCACCTGCCCGGGACAGTCAGCCAGCCAGCGCAGAAACATGGCTGAGCCAGGCCAGCGATTCTTATTTTGCCTGTTTACGTCATTCACGTGAAGTTAACATCGCACTGCACACTTCCCTTGCTGGTGGCGAGACAGTTAAGTATTTCAGGAACATAACCGCTAACATAAAGGCTGAGATGGAAATAATTCTACATTTAACACAAATGATTCAAACGCAGATTTTCACTTTCATTCATGCAGACATTATTTCATCCTCTAGTCTGTTCCTTCCCGGGGGCAAGGCTCTGAACCCTCCACTGGCCAGCTGTGTGAGACTTGCCAAGGGCTGGGATGCAGTCAGCTGCTCACCCACAGGGACCCTGCATTTCACACTCTCAGCGTCACCTGGGGCAGCCAAGCTGCAGGCTTCAGCCCACTCACATGGGCTCTTGAATTCTGTGGGTAGGTGGGCTTTTGCATGGCACCATACCATCATCGTAAATGTTTCACAGAAATGGGTGGCATGAATGGATGTCGGCACAGGTTTCCTGTTGGTGACAAGGGAGCCCTGGAAGAAGTAGGCAGTCAAGGAGGATTAGAGCAAGGGCTAAAACTTCCCCAGCCTCGATCTTTCAGAATAAACCTTCAGGACTGATGGCAAATGCAGCTGCAAGAACAGAAATGACTCTGAAATTGGAGCCTGGTGGGGAGGCTGGGGTTTCACTGTGAACTTCGCTTGGCTGGGAGCACCACTCACATTTCAAGGCTTAAGGTGGAAAGGTCAGTGACGAAGATGAGCCCGACATGCTCATCTTCAGTGTGCGCCAGATGGACAAGGCCAAAGGAGATCAACTAGAAATGAGGAAAAAGAACACCGGTGACAAAGATGTCAGTCCCTGACACTGTGTTTGTCAAAGTGGAGGTTCTCAGATGACCCTTACTTTGCCATGGATCCCTTTCTGTGCCAGGGATCTCTCTGGCAGTTCCCTCTCAGAATGCTTTCGAGTGCATAAGACAAAACACACAGGGAAACAATGATACAGAAACACAGTGCTGCCCACAGATCCCTTAGGCAAAAGGACACCTGGCTGGAGGTAGAAAGGGCAGGCCTCATCACCTGGCAGAACTGAGCAGCATGGGACAAGACTTCAGAGCCAGAAACCTCATTTCTCAAGAACACGTGAGTCAGAGTTCTCATTACAAGAAAGGAGGGCCTCGTCTGAGAAACAGCAGTGACGACCATGCTTTCAGGCTGCTCCCCCACACCCTTTCCCCGGAGCCGGCTGTTACATGTGCTCCTCAGCCTCCCTTTCCAAACAGAACGGAGACCAGGGGCTGGCAACACTGGTACACATTTCAGGTCCTCTCTTTGAGAACACAATCCTGAGTTTTCCATAGCTTTCCTCCACCTCACCTTATATGCATTTGTAGCAAAATTAACAAATAATTTGACCTAGACTTTTCTAAAGGAGAACGCTGGTCTGTGGCATCATTCAAACGACTTGGAAAGCTACCCCCAAACCTGAAATCCAAATACCCAACACCCTAACATCAGCTACACACAACACTCAAATCAAATGCAGGAAGCCCTTTTGCTCTCAAGGAGAGGCCTTCGCTTTGATCACAAGGGTCTGCTGACACAATGTTCTATTGGGGGGGGGGGGGGAGGCTTGTCTCCATGCAAAATTCCTAAGTAAAAGGATCCCCCAAACCATAAATTCTAATTTAATTAAATCGATCTAAATAAACCTCCAAAGACCACATGCTGGGCCAGAAATTAAACCCCAGTAAAGAACTAAAAAAGGTGGGCAGCAGTGATGCTCGGACTCCAGAGATTTTGGTAGAAGACGGGTTGTTCTGTTGGCATCTGATTAAAGATCTGCTTCCAATGGGGTCAGGGCATCTCCTGTGCAGAGCTGACCCCGTTCCACATGCTCAGGAGCCGTCTCAAGCTTGGCGCTTTGGGGGAAAGAAAGCAACAGCTTCTGAATCCCCCGCCATTGAGATGGTGTGTGGGACACCAAGGGCTATGAAAGTGCCAAGGGATGAGAAGGACCTTCTCTGAGCAACACTAGACGGTGGGGACCACAGGAAGCCTGGTCTCCAGTCAGGCGCATGCTTCTCCCGCACCTCACTCATAAGCAAGCTACCTTTATGAAGGTGTGACTTGCTTGCTTCTTAGTCCTAATAAACTGTCTTCACAAACTGTACACTACATCTCCTGGTATTTGGATGAACTTTTAAAGCAGACGCTGGAAGTAAACAGTCATTCAACGCCAGTTTGGTTTTTAGGTGACACCTGGAAGAGTCAGCTGACAAGAGAGTCTTTTTTGATGTCTATGTTGTTTGTGAATTAAACTACAGCAAGTGGTCTATCCTCTCTTTTCTTCATAACTTAACACAGAGCTCTGCACAGAGAGGATCAGTCTATCATTCTGACGAACAAATCCAACCTTTTGTGCCAAAAAGGCACAATCATCTTTTAAATGTGAGGTCAGCTCAAGCAACTTCTCTCATAGTTGACACCATTCACTGATATCCTAGTTTTAGAAAGTCAGACACATCGAAGTGCCAGGCCAGAAATCTGCAGGAAGGCCAGCCTGTGACAGATAAATGGCAGGAGCCAGTGATCATGGAAGTTCCAGGGCTCCCATTAGCATGATCCATACGACTTCCTGATATCACAAAATCAGCTGCTGGTCTGGATGGAGCTGGCTGGAAGGGTATGCGGTGACCAGGAGGCTATGGAAATGCACGAAGAGATCACACAGCCACGTTTCAGGAAAGGGGAAGACAGTCTCACGAATAAGAAATTTTAATTTATTACAGGAAAACACTGAATTTTATGGGTTCTGAGTGTTTGTCAAGGGAAAGTTAAGAAATGACTTTAAATAGAGGTTGGGAGGGTTAAAGTGTAAAGCTTGAGTCTGTTTCTTTTCTAAAAGTATTTCCCAATGATTAAAGAAGAAATCAGAGCTAGCACCGCATCTGGTCTGGACAGCGTGTGGCTCAGGGGAGAAGCACACAGCAGTGGCTCTTCCCCTCAGAGAAGGGCGCCGAGTCACCTAGGGCGAGTTCACTTTATGCTTAAGATATAATCTCTTACAGACAATTTAAAACAATAACTTGAGACTTGGCAGTTTTATCATCTAAGCTATTGAGCTAAGCTTCAAGCTACTAATCCCTTGAGGAAAAAGCACAGCCAGGAGACAGCTAAAACGAGCTTAAGAATGGATATAGTCACTTTATTACAAATGGCTACTTCAGAACCATCTGATTTGACTTTGACTTTTTAGAGGCAAGATTAGACATTACACATTTTGGACACACTTGGAAAACAACTTGCCAATCTGTCTTGTGAAGAAAGATGCCTCTGAAAATGCATCATCTGTGGATGGATGAAAAACCATCCACATTTTGGCTATCACTAAAAACCAAGCAGAAATCTCCTGTTATCAAGGGTAAGTGGAAAATTACTGCTTATTATATGGCATTACAGTTTACAGAAACTGCAAGTGCTCATTACAAAATGAACATCACACTCATCATCAGAGCGGCCAGAAAAAAAGGCACTGGCACAGGGCACAGGCCTGCGGCAATTCATGCTCCTTTGCCAGGCTGCTCCGCCAGGCTGTCGCCTCCATCACAAAGGTAACAGGCGTGCACTACTGCGTGCAGGCTGCGCTCCTGCCAGCTCCAGGGAGGTCTGTGCTCAAAGGCACCCTGAACTTCCCCCCAGCAGGTGAAGGAAGGGGAGTGATTTTTACGTACCTATGAGGCCAAGCCCATGCCCTTCTGCACAGTCTGCTCCCAGGTCCAGCTGCTCGCTCTCAGAAACGTTACCCTTGCGGACTCTCTCAGAGAAGATCTGGTCTATCTAGGTGTGTCAGAATCCACAGGTGCCTCTATTTACATTTGGATCAAGGCCTCTCAGTTCCTACTGGCCCTGAGCTGAAGAGAAAGCTTAACTAATGAGCCCATGAGAAAAGGGAGGCACCCAGCATAGAGCTTGATCTACAGCAGTGGTTCAAAATATGTCTGCTAAGTTAATGGATGGACACACAGCAAATGTTTGAGTTAACACAGTTCCGTGCCCCACCAATTGGGGGTTTTAGCAGGGACATGATTCTATGAGTTGAACAGTAGTCTTAGTTATGGAAGTGACCACAGGACAAAACTGCCTGAGAAGATGAGCTGTTCCACCCCAAATAGGAAAGGCTTAGAACAAAGTGAGTGTGCCCTGTGTTCCCTTCTCAGCTCAGAGACTTGTAATATTAATTAATGTTAATGTAAGAATGTGATATTAATGCAATGCGAAGGTAACATTTGAAAATCAGATTAGAAATCTAAAAAATGGGTGCATTTGCAATTGGAGATCACAGTACAGGCCACGTCTCACCAAAACCCTGATCACTTCTTAATGTCGTTGTGGCTCTCCATCCTCACGGGGCAATGTGACCACATCTCTGCATCTGAGGCCTCCCTGGCCCACCGGAAGTGCCCACAGACAGGCAGCAGCTGTGACAGGAGGGTGCAGTGGTGCTGTGAGAGCATGCACTTTGGGATGACGGCCTCTTGTTAGTTTAAACCTGGGAGCTCAACATTAGATTAGTATGGGTTCTGATTTTTATTTTAATTAGGAGAAACAAATTCAGAAGACTCAGAAATGTAAAACAAGCAAATAAGCTCCCATGAGCCCCTCCTCCCCCCGCCCCCAGCATACCCTAGAGAAAGGACTATACATTGCAAAGCTCCAGCAGTCAGAATTTCTATTAAGCCTATATATCCACTGTCAAATTCCAGAGAGAATTCAGCAACTCCCTAGAGAATTAGGAAGGAAAAAAGAACAATATATACAAGTGACTTTCATCTAAAAGCAGCAGCACCAACACTACTTTCCTCCTTTGCCTGAGCATCAGTCCCGCTTAAGAAAGGTACACTTAAAGGCTCAGGGAGGAGGCGAGGAAGCAAGGGCGATCATCCAGTCTTCGTCACCAGAGGAAACTCAGGGGTCCTCAGACAAGCTGAATGTACACTTCTCCTGAAGGTAGAAGGGTGGACATAATGACTACTCATCACCCCCTCCAGGTCAAGACTGCTAAGCGACATTACTTAGAGGACAAACATTCTTTTGCTCAGTTAAGGTTTATTAAGTGGGCCCCATATTGTTATATAAATTTGAATAAAGAGGTGAAAAGTGTATGAGCAGAAAACACTCGCTGACTCCCTCCAAAGCAGCTGGTTAATGTGTGCAATTCCAGATGATTACCAGTCTGAAACTACACTTTAAAACTTTGTAAGAAATGTTTATTACTGATACTCAGTACATAATTTACAACACCATGGTGAAATTCACTTACATTCCATTTCAAGGGATTGTGAAAAGAAAATGTCAACTGTGGGGAAAAGATGCTTTATGGATCTTGGCTTAAAACAGAGAGAAAAAACACACATGCTAGTCTCTTTTGATAGAAAAAAACAGTCTAATAAATAACCTAATGATCAGAGTAATGAAATTTTTTAAAAGTAGACAATAGGAAGGAAAAGGGAAGAAAAGTAGAGGCTAATATGCTCTACAACTTGGATAATGAAGCCCTAGGCAATCTGAACTTGACCACTGGTGTAGAGACTATACTTTAAAAACTGATTTTTAAAGTATGAATTATGAAATACGCTGGCAACCTAATGTTCTGTGGAGCAAGTAGCAGTGATAATAGCAAGGTAGGAAATCACATGCAAATACAAGTGTAATATATTTGTAATCTGTGGTCTTCATCATACCTTCTGGAAGGCGAGTCTATTTCTGACTTGTTCCTTTATATGATTTTTAACTGGGAAGTTCACAGGTTTCTTCATTTGGGAAATCACTGGTTTTCCCAGCTACAATGTGGCCGGTAGCAGGTGGCGAGGCTCAAGATGCATCTTTTCAGCAGAACTTCCCTATCTTCATGCCATATTCTGATCATGTTCATATTCTTACAGCCCTTACAGGTCTGGTTGTTTTTTTTTTACTATGGTCTTACAGGTCATGCAAAGTTCTGGGAAAGGGACTCAGAAACAGGACATGTGGGTTCTAATCTAGACTCTCCCCTAGGAGAGGATGTGGGAAAGGCACTTGGGGCTTCCGTCTCAGATTCTCATCTGTACAGTGAGAGGCTTGGACTATGATTTCCAAGGTACTCTCAGGTACAGTATTTTATGATGATAGGATCCTGTTTCGTATTTTACACTCTGTGTGTGTGTATGAACTGGTTCCCAGGTGTTCGGAACGTGTATAACCTGTAAGTTCCTTCGGGGAGAAATGTCTTTCTCCTCAGTATTCTCCCTCACGATGTAGCCTCTACCTACCAGGTCACTTAACAAACATCAGACTGAATCAAAGTTGGCTGGGCTATGCATCTGATTATAGACTGACTTGCTAGATACTACTCTGGGAAAATCTGGCCCTGTACTTCCAAGGGGGTCAATCCCAGTGCACCTTGAGAAATGGCTAGATTTTTAAAAAGCAAACGTCCTCCCAGCCTAGGCCCTTATTCCTTTCTTCTCTAAAACAGACCCAAGAAAAAGTGAATGTTATCAAGTTATATGAAAACAAATTAGGATGAACATTCAGCTAATAGAGCAGTTACTTGTGTTTAGGAGAAGAAAGATCAAGAAAAAATGCTCCGAGTACTTTTGGCTGGGTTTTGAAGGGAATAGATGGTGAGCAGACATGAAGATCAGCAGGTGGAAATAAAGAGAATTAGCTGCTCTAAAGCATGGCCTTATCTGGCAATAGTAACTGGGCCAGACGGAAAGGAAAGTTGGACATCCGTAAGGATAGAATTAAAGAGATAAAGGTTAGAAAGTTTGGTGAGAGTTACAGAGACATGGTAATTATATACCTGCAATCTGGACATGAGATCTGACAGTCGTGCAGAATATTGAAAACACGGTGTTTGGGAAAAGCTGGCCATGTAGAGACAGCGAAGGACCCAGACAAGGGTCTGAGGCATTTCTCAGTAGACCACTGGTGTGCCCATAGAGGGCAGTAAGGAATAAGCCAGCCCAGCCCAGCAATGGTGTTCCAGACACCAGAATAGCAACACATGCAAATGGAGTATAGAGTCAAGGAAATCCACAGCAGTACTGTGTGTGTGTGTGTGTGTGTGTGTGTGTGTGTGTGAGTGAAGGTCTGAATTAAGATGGAGGCAATGGGACTAAAAATAAAGGAAGAAAAGGTGTGAAAGAAAAGATATGCTAGCCCGGCTGGTGTGGGTCAGTGGTTGAGCCTTGACCCATGCACCAAGAGGTTGCCAGTTCGATTCCCAGTCAGGGCACATGCCCAGGTTGTGGGCCCAGTCCCCAGTGGGGGGCATGCAGGAGCGGTCGATTGGTGTTCTCTCATCAATGTTTCTCTCTCTCTTCTTCTCTCTCTAAAAATCAACAAAGTAAAAATAAATAAATAAAAGAAAGAAAGAAAAGATATGCTGGCTGACTGGCTGTGGAGGGCAAGGAAGAGGGAGTGAAAGGGGTAAGAGATGCCAGGGAAAGGGTTACACCAACACAAGCAGGGACATCAACGAGGAGGAGCTGCTTTATGGGGAAAGCTGACAATGAGCCTAGTCTCAGACCAGCTGAGTTTGAGAAGCCATTCTAGAAGGGGCCAACATTTCATGGAAAACATGGACGAGGCAGCTGAGGCCACTAGAATCCTCAGAGAGACTGGGAAGAGTGAGTGCCCTTTCAGCTCTGAAAGCCAATTCTTTGTGCATGCTGGACCCCTGAATTCACAGGAACACTCTTTTCTCCTTTTTCTGTTTTGACGTAGGAAGAAAACACGAGCCTGTTAGCACTCTGGGATACACCAAGTCCGCATTAATCACAGCATGATTTTCCAGACAGTGCTTCTATCAGGACCCAGAGACGAACTGAAGCAGGTTACTTTAAGATGATATGATCAAAACTACACTGACTTTCCTAATAGGCTCTGCTTTCCTCTTTTGCAGATGTGCATGCTGAACATTAATTTAAAAATGGGTTTCTATGACGACTGTTATTCTGGTGTTTCTGTGTGCTCAGTTTGCTTGCCTACGGTAGAGCCTGTGACTCCTACTAGAGGGCCACCGAGGGCCGTCTGCACTGCCCTACTGGCAGTGCCTATCTCAGGAAGGGGTTTGTCGAGGGCAGGCTCTGCCCTGCTGGAGGGACACAGACAGCCTTGGCACATGGTTTAGAGTTCCTCTCCAGAGAGTAAGGGCACCTTTTTTTTTTTAAACCTTTCACTCTGAAAATCCAGAGAAGCAATGAAAACATATTAACCAGGCAAACTTGGGATTTCAAACCAAATCAACTTCCGAAGTGAAAGGGGCACAGCTGGCAAGCAGTTTTAAAGCACTTGGCCTCTCCATAGAGAAAAACTCAACTCTCTGTAAGAGTGGTTAAAAACAAAAGGTAATGGACTTCCAGCCAGTAACCAACCTCAAGTGATAAACAGTGAGGGGGGGATCCACGTCATTAACTTGAGGAGCAAGGACAATATGGAAACCAGAGAAGGCCGACCCTTTGACAACGACTGACTCTGTGGAATAGGCTGTGAATGAATCAAGGATGACAGATCAATAATGGATTAATAAAGAGACCTTGGGAAGACAGTTCCTAGTCTATCAGGACTACATTATCAGGGGCAATGAGCAACTTTTACACTCTCACACAACTCTGCCTTACTCCACAGGACAGCATCTGGGCCGGGTGGGCAGACATTCTGACTGAGCTCTGTGTGGACAGCAGTTCCAGATGGCAGCAGGATGAATGGAACCCACACACATGCACGACTGGAGACAGAGTGGCAGCACTTACCCTTATTCATTCAGACAGTACAAGTGTTAGCTCCTTGCTAGGCTATCATGGATAAGAGGGGGTCAAGCAGACCAAATCCCTGCTTTCATAGAACTTACAGTCTAGTAGGGAAGAACAAGTCAAATAACCACACTAGAGAAAGGGTCACTGCAAACCGGGATGTGAGTTCGGTCTGATGAGAGGGAGTAATACAGCAATCGGACTGAGATGGGTGGTCAGGGCAGACTGTTCTGAGCAACCAGCCCTTGAGCCAAGAACAAAAGCACAGTGGGGGTTAACCAGACAAAGGGTAGGGGTTCAGGGTTCCAGACAAAAGCCACGGCATGTGCAAGGGCTCTGTGGGAGGGTGCAGATTGATGCATGGAGGGAAGTGAGAGGAAGCCAGGCTGGTGTGAGCAGCGACGGGGAAGCAGGGGAGTACGGAGAGGCAGGACAGGGCCAGGCTGCACAGGCACTCTAGGCCATGTGAAGAATGCTGCTCTCTATCCAGGGCCCGATGAGAAGCCAGCAAACGGTTCCAAGCAGGCGTAATCCCACAGCTGTGCTTGAAAGATGCACCCTGGCCACAGTGAGCGAACTTGAGGAGGTGCAGAAAGTGAGGGGGAGTCAACATAATGAAACAGAGAAGAGAAAGATGATGGTAGGATGGTCTTGATATCTTGTCATTTGGAATATAATATTAGGAGGAAGGTATTTCCATAACAAAAGTCTTTCTGACCATGTACATTTTAAGTGTGTTCACCCGGCTCACTGAGAAAGTTTTATTGAGGCATGCTTCATTTTATTTACAGGAGGCATGGAAAAGTTATTATCCTCACAGAATAAGGTGGCTCCTGGATTAAGCAGGGAAGAGAGCAGGAGCTCTCGGCTTCTCCCTCCCGGTCATCTGCGAGCTGACGGAACTTCATTTCCTTCCAGCTCCTCCATCTGTCAAACGTTCTGGGAGGGGGGAGGAACCTCTCCATTGGTGGCTGACAGAACCTGTGGATAGCTTTAAATTTACAACTCAGGTCACGTACTTAGCATCAAATTCTACTTTCCACATGGCTTCCAAAATATGGGTAAATTTCTGCATAACAACTTGCTGTGGCACAGAAGATAAGTCCCTTGTCTTGAAGTGCAGGTATGAGTGACTGACTCCCTACTGATATTTTCCACTGCAAAACAGCCACCTGCTCCTGGTACTTTATTCCCCATAAACAACAGTCTGATGAGCAGGTGTCTACAGGTCTGGTGTAACAGACAGGTGCCTCTACAGGCCAGGCTCTGACATCTCGCCATTAACAAGGGTCTGCCCAGTGTCCTCCGTGTGTGTGTGTCTCTGTGTGTGTGTGTGTTTTATCTAAATTCTGTTAGTTTTTCATTTTCACTTTTTTGCCGTTCCTCATACAGGCACATGTTTCTTTATAGTTCAAGTTCTAAACCTTTTGACAAAATTAACACCAATGTTTGCCCTTTAAAAATTAAACATAAGAAAGAACATGACTGGCTTTTTTCATTACTGTCAGATGCTGTGTAGAAAAATGGAATTAAGTGTGAGAAGTGAAAATAAAATCTCCCTGAGCATTTGAGAAGTGACAATTACACAAGCAGAACCCATTAACTGCTCCCACTTCAAGAGGAAACAGGCAAGTGCGCCCTCCGCCGGCACAGGGAGGAGCAGGGAGAGTGGCTGTGACCCCCAGCAGACACTTGGAGCAGCAGTCACATTTCAGTACAGGACCTAAGTGACCGCCAGAGCTACAGTCCCATCCTGGAAACTAAAACTTGACACTAAATATGAACATCCTCTCATCAACAGTCTCAGTGGTGAAGACACTGCCTCCTTTAAAACCCACTTTTGTTTCACTGTATTACATTAGTGACCCCAAGCCCTCTGCACACAACCCCAGGGCACTGGGTCAGCAGTGACCTCCTGGAACTCATCCAAGAGTTCCATCTTGTTAAGTGTCAGGCTAAGAAACAAAGCTGGCCGAAGAAACACTTTCTCAACTTTATCACTAACAACGGCAAAAAAGATACAGAAAATCACAGGTAAGGTAAATAGTTTAGGTTTAAATGAGCCATTTTTCAATCTTGCTACACTTTGGAAGAGTTTACTGAGGCTGTAAATCTCCACCTTTAATTTATCTCTTTGCCCTCAACCACTGCAGCACTTAGAAAGAAACATGACTCCTTGTTCTAAGATTCCTAGTGAATAAATAGAACCAGCTACAGAAACAGACCCCAGAGCAGGACGCTGACCTTCCCCAGGACGAAATGGCAGCATGAACAGCAAGGGGGACACACTGCTTCTCAGACTTGAGTGTCATCATGCTAGAGACCAGGGAGCAGATGAGCTGACCCCACAGCGGTCTTGCAGGTGACACAGAGATTGTCTAAGTGCTTCTCAGGGAAGGTACAGGGGAGACACTTTCTAAAGGGAGAATGCTGCAGAAAGTGCCTGATCAAGGCGATGCTCCAAGGTCTCAAGTAGGCCGGGCCCCTGTGCGAGGGAAAGCCACGTGGAAATGCACTTCTGAAGTCCTAGGGAAAGGTGAGCAGAAGAAGTACTCTCAGAGAACGGGCTTTAAGAGGTTCAAGGGGAGAAGCACAGGAAAATGTGGCTCAGGTGTCCTTTTCAGGGAAGCACACTTGTGCTGGGGGTTAAGTGGCTTCAAGGTTCTGAAAAGCTGCTAGGATATTGCTATGTAGAGCACTTATTTAATTTCTTTAATTTATTGCTGACTGTGAATAAACCATGCCACTCTGCAGCATCTGCTGCTATGGCAAGGACAAATGTCTCAAAACATTCATGGCTGCAGCAAGAAGAAACTCTTTCAAATAAAGTTTTCTTTCTGATTTTAAAAGAAATACATGTAAGTTGGTCAAAAATGTAGAAAACTAGAAAGAAGTCCCATAAGCCCAATATACAAAGGCAGTCATTATTAACATTTTGGCCTATGTCCTTCTGGCATTCTTTTTCCATAACTTTATTTCCTACTTGTGATAATACCTCTATAATCTTATACCTGCTTTTAAAAATCTTATTAAATAATTATTTTCTTAAATTATTAAAAATTCTTTACAACATCATTAAAAAAAATCCTCACCCAAGAACATGTTTCCATTGATTTTAGAGGGGAGGGAGTGAGAAGGTGAGAGAGAGAGAGAAGGAGAAACATCAATCAGTTGTGTCCCTAAGGCGCCCCCATCAGGGATCTAACTCTCAACCTAGGTATGTTTCCTGACCAGAATAGAACCCACAACCTTTTGGTGTAAGGGACGACGCTTCAACCAACTGAGCCACCTGGCCAGGGACTTTACAACATCACTTTTCATGAATACTTAGGTCAGAAACAAGAACATATTCAAAGGGGAATCTGGAAAGTATGTCAGGAAGATAGTTTGTGAAAAAAATTAAGCTAAAAGCTGGCAATTCTAATAATCTGACAACAAAATTCTCGAATGAAAAATAAAAATTTCAGTATTACCCAATTCATATTTGCCAAAATGTGTTCCCAGGTCAGTGTCAGACAGATGATGGCTGAAGTCACTGACACGCGGGCAGACAGAACTATTAGTCAATGGGACCATAACAAAGTGAAGAAGTGGTTGAACATGAACTCAGAGGAGGTGCATATGCTACGGAGCATACACTGGCCAGACACAAGACAGCTGTGTACATGGGAGAAGTTCAGCCAGGCACAGAAAGGGAAGGGAAAGGACTTGGGGTGAGGGAGCAGCAACAGCCTGTGCCTGCAGCAGCTTTGAGGAGCTCAGGTTCAAGATAGCAGACACTGCAGGCACATTGACCTTTCTCCCTTCCTGGGATCCAATGAGGTGAGGTCAAAGAAATACAAAGGGAATGCATTTATAAAGGTGTTGCAAACTGGAGGGAAGGGTATTAACAAATCAAGATTTGGTGGATTTCTAGAAAATGGTAGGTGGATAAAATATTCATACATCTGAGGGGAACTGGGCAGATCTCCATATTGAAGCAAAATGGGCAGGGTGAACAAACATAACCCACATACAGCCATATAACTGTGAAATTTAAGAACTCCAAGGATGAAGAGAAGATCCTAAAGGATTATATTTGAAAAATAAATCACTACAATGAATAAGAATAAGATTATATCAGATTTCTTCTCATCAGCAACTTTAGATGCTAGATGGCAATAAATTCAAGCTTTCAAATTAGGAAGGAACTGAATTCTATACACAAACTATGTTTCAGGCATGCAAAATTCTGAAATTCTGCTTTCCACATTTCCTTTCTGGGAAAAAACAAAAAACAAACAAAAAACCTATAGATTCACTCTGTGTAATGCCCATGAGGGGTCTTCTTAACAAAGACCTAAAATGTCACATTTGGCTTCAGAGTCGCCCAGGAGAGAGAACAGGAAACACACATGCCACTAGGACAGTAGCAGGCATTTGTCCTGGGGCAGTCCTTGTAGTAGTGTACTCAACTGCACAGGAGCCATTCCTGCTGGCATGCAGGTGACAGCTCAGGTGAGAGTATACAAGACTCACACTGGGCAAGTGTGGAGCTTAGGGGCCTCATATTCCAAACAAATTATTATCTTTTGTTATAGCTCCATAAATACAGACCACATAATTTTCACGAGGGACATGCCTAGTCACAAAAGTCAGCACACTCAGGAAATCCAAAGCTGGCTTTCCAGCAGATAATTACAGTCCACCCAAGCCAGGTGCAATTTACCAATCAGGGGTAATTTTTATCATAAACTATAGTGCCGAACTGCACAGCCGACATTCCATATCAGATTTTCAGGGAAACAGATCTAGAAAAAAAAGAAAGGTAACCGAGTGGATCTGCAGGTCATATCTCCTGCAAAGGAAAAAAGGGTTCTGTTAACCTTTTATCCACATTCTACAAAAAAAAATAAAAAATAAAAAAAATCCAAGAAACAGTGGAACTAATCCTGATACAAAGTAAAAAGAAATTTTAGGATCATAGCGGTAGAGTAGGCCTACCTAGGAAGCAGTGTGTTCAAAATTAAACAATGACCAAACAGAAACTTCTGAAACAGAAAAAAAAAGGGCAACTAGGAACTCCAGAAAAACAAAAAGCTGGCTAATAGGAAGTTATTATTTATGGACAAATTCTGAACACAGTAAAATTCTTCCAAGATGGGCAAAAGTTCAGTGACAGAAAATTTCCCTCACTATGGATCTGTAGTGAACAATGTTTATAAGACCATAATATTATATTGAGTTCTTAATGGTTTTTCCCTTTCAGGATCAATTTATACTTAATACACGGAAGATTTGTTGTTTGTTTTTTTTTTTTATCCTCATCCGAGGATATTTTTCCTTTTTTTTTTTTTTTTTTTTACAGATAGAGTGGGAGGGAGAGAGAGGAAGGGAGAGAGAGTGAGAAACATCGATGTGAAGGGACACATCGAGTGGCTGCCACCCGCACGACCAACCAGGGCCGGGGACAAACTGCAACCGAAGTACGTGCCCTTAGCGGGAACCGAACCCGGGTCTCTCTGGACCGCAGGCCGACACTCTAACTGCTGAGCCAAACTGGCCAGGGCAATACACGGAAGATTTAACTATAAGCTACAGAGCAGAAAGTAAGTATCATCAATCTTTACAATGTCATTGTGGTAGGGCAGCTAACAGAAGATGGGAAGAGGCAGAGACAGATGAAGGGATGGTAATTTCTTTATTAACTTAAGAGGGAGTAAAGAAATATTATCCATATTAGATGGATCAAAAAACCAGAGATTTAAGTGTATTGTTTAATTTTAAAAGGTAAATAATAACATAACTAAAAAAAAAACCTAACAAAAATAAAGAGCGGTTAAGTAAGCTAAATTCCTCATATTTATAGCAAGGTGTTAGTAAAGCTGGTAAGTTAATAAACAGAAAGTATCATTTACAGTTGAGAAGTTACAAAAACTAAAAAAAAAAAGTCAAAAGTAGTTATTTCTGAGGAATGGAACAGAAGATAAGAAGGTACAATTTTTTACCTACATTTTTTGTATTTTTATATTTTTTATCCTCACCTGGACATTTTTCCATATTTTGTTCAGACAGAATGGGAGGGGGAGAGAGAGAAACACTGAATTGAAAGGGACACATCGAGTGGTTGCCACCCGCATGACCCAACCAGGGCCAGGGACAAACTGCAACCGAGGTACGCGCCCTTAGCAGGAACCGAACCCAGGTCTCTCTGGACTGCAGGCCGACGTTCTAACCGCTGAGCCAAACTGGCCAGGGCTGTATTTTCTAAATTAACTTTCCATGTGCATGTTTTACATTGATACTAAAACAACTGATGTCTATATCTCACTGTATTGACACAAATTTAGGGTTCAACAATTTAGAGGACAGTAGAGGAAAGGAACCAAAAATTGGAAAATGAAGTTTTTTGAAATTAGACAAAAGGGTATAAGATTAGATTATGTGAAAAAAGAGGGAGTAAAAAGTTCTTTTATAAAATCAACCAATGCATTTGAGACAACATGGATAAACCTAGAGGGCATTATGCTAAGTGAAATAAGTCAGAGAGAGAAAAGACAAATACTGAATGATCTCACTTATATGTGCAATCTGAAAAAACAAACAAAAATGAACTCAAAGAAAGAGAACAGACTGGTGGTTGCCAGATGCGGTGGGGTAGGGATGGGGAAAAAGGGTGAAGGTGGTCAAAAGGCACAAACTTCCAGTTACAAGTGAAGTAAGTTCTGGGGGTGTAATGAATAACACAATGACTACAGTTAATAATAATGAATAGAATCTGAAAGTGCCAAGAGAGTAGATCTTCAAAGTTCTCATCACAGGAAAAAAATTGTAGCTATGTGAGGTGATAAATATGTTAACTAAACTTACTGTGGTAATCATTTTATAATACAAACATGTATTAAATCATGTTGTACATCCTAAACTTACACAATGTTTTATATTAATTATATCTCAATAAAGCTGGGAAAAAAAAAACAAATCACTCAATACAAAAACAGGGCTCTCCATGACAGAAAATAAGCCTTTATCCTGAAAGCAAAGAATTTAATATACCACTGAAGGAACACACACACACCCGAACTCCCAGGAGCAGAGGGATTTATAGGAAACACTGGAGAATCTCACTCCCTAGGTATTTTTCAGAGGACAGTAAAAATCTGCCCTCTGATTATTTCTTGACTAGGCAGAGCTGTAATCTGTAAAGATCCTATAGAATTTCATTTATAACATGACACACATTCTTTATGTCAATAAAAAGCAGGCTACTAATAGAGTCTTCTTTGAGGACTGCTCTGGAGTATACTAGTTAAAAAGGAAAGGCTTTCTTTTTTTTTTTTTTTTTTTTATCCTCACCCGAGGACATTTTTCCATTTTTTGTTCAGATAGAGTGGGAGGGAGAGAGAGGAAGAGAGAGAGAGAGAGAAACATCGATGTGAAAGGGACACATCGAGTGGCTGCCACCCACACGACCAACCAGGGCCGGGGACAAACTGTAACCGAGGTACGTGCCCTTAGCGGGAACCGAACCCGGGTCTCTCTGGACCGCAGGCGGATGCTCTAACCGCTGAGCCAAACTGGCCAGGGCAAGGCTTTCTTCTTTTATCATCTGCATATCTTCTATTATATTTCTTGAGACCTAACAAAAATGGAGGGCACAGTAGATTGCAGTTATGCCTGTAACATAAAATCACAACCTTTGTTTCCAATGATCCCTAGAGGGTTAATAGGCACTTGCCTTCTTGCTACGACTCTTGTTTTTCTGATATATTATGTATTTATTAATTTGTAAAACACCGCTGTAGCATCTAATTGCTAACACACAAAGTTAAAAATATATAAATTATTTAAATCCACCAAACTAATGAAAAAAAATAAAAATGAGGAGAAAAAGATATTGATAACTTAATGCAAAGCTACTGAGAAAAGGTGTAATGAGTGAATGGGTTTTTGAATCATAGAAAAAAATGATTAAATAAATATAAAATTATGCTATGTACCCAATCAGTAGTTAGTCAGTGAATTCTTGTTAAAAAAAAAACTCCAATATTGTGTACACTTTCAACAGGGGGATAGAAAAGAGGTGAGGAATCCTATTTGTAACACATACAATGACAGAAGAACAGGTGATGGTAACCAGTGAGATGTGTCAAAGATGACAACCTTTGAGGAAGCAGAGGATCTGGCCTGCAGGCTGAACACCCAATAAACAATGACTCTGGAAAGACAAATGGACAGCTGTTCATGTGTCTTGAAGACCTCTCTCTTGCATAAGAAGGGTTTTGGGAGCTTGGAAACAAGTTAATCACTTCATTGATTGTTATCATCATCTATCTTGGTTTAGCCTTCTTTGTTAATGCTGGGAGGTGATGCAGTACAGTAGAAAAAGCCTTTCATTCTCTCCTTATACAATGAGAACAATATCCCACAAGGTGTTCTATATTCGGGGCAAAATGAGATAAACTATGTAAAGTACTGGAATACTAGTTATTAAATAATTGTTAGTTTTCTTATACTACGGCAGAGATGACTACAAGAAGTAGTCATCTGAGAAGTCGCTGCCCAGCCAGGAAGTGACCATATTTCCCAGCCCTACTAGCATGACTGTGGCAACTGACTAGTTCTCTCTGGGGTAATCAAGTGGAAGGGATGTTCACTACACCCAGGCCTAGGCTGTTCGCAACCAGGTATACTTCTCTTTGTTCCTTCCCCATCTGCCAGCTAGATGCAGATGATACTGATAGGGCCCTAGGTAATGGCAGAACCACAGGAAGGAAGACACCTGGGTTCCTCCACGGCCTGTGGAGAAGGGCCACTTGATAACCAAGAACATCCATATCGACTGTTACATGACTGAAAAATAAACTGTGTAAAGCCACTGAACGTTGAAGCTACTATTTGTTACAGTAGCAAGTGTTACCCTAACCATGTTTATCACATAAACATACTATGTGATAATAATATAATAATGGTGATGGTGTCAGACACTGCATCAAATAAGCCATCATTAATGCTATTACAAAGTCTTTGCTAAATATGTACATGAAAAGATGTTCAATATTATTAGCCATCAAGAAAATACAAATCAAAACCTTATATAATTAGATGCCACTTCATTCCCACTAGGATGGCTATGAACAAAAAGATAGACAATAACAAGTACTAGCAAGAATGTAGAGAAACCGGAATCCTCATACATTGCTGGTGGGAATGCAAAATGGTGCAGCTGCTGTGGAAAAGTTCGGCACTTCCTCACAAACTTAAACAGTTTCCGTATCACCCAGCAATTCTACTACACTTCTAGTTATATACCCAAGAGAACTGAAAACATATGTTGACACAAAAACTTGTACTGGAATGTTCAAAGCAGTACTACATATATAATAGCCCAAAAGCAAAACAATTCAAATGTTCATCAACTGATGAATGGGTAAACAAAATATGATATATTTATATATCTCCATATGATACAATTTTATTTAGTCATTAAAAGAGATGAGGTGCTGACACATGTCATAACATAAATGAACCTAGAAAACATACTTAAAAGTGAAAGAAGCCAGGAACAAAAGATCACTTACTACATGATTCTATTTATATGAAATATCCAAAACATGCAAATCCATAGAAACAGAAAGTAGATTATTGGGTGCTGGGGCTGAGGAAGCTGGAGGAAAATGGGGATACTGCTAATAGGTAGGCTTCTTTTGTGGATGATGAAAATGATCTAGAACAGCCCTGGCCAGTTTGGCTCAGAGGTTAGAGCATCGGCCTGCGGTCCAGAGAGACTCGGGTTCAGTTCCCACTAAGGGCATGTACCTCGGTTGCAGTTTGTCCCAGGCCCTGGTTGGGTCGTGCGGGAGGCAGCCACTCGATGTGTCCCTTTCACATCGATGTTTCTCTCTCCCTCCCACTCTATCTGAACAAAAAATGGAAAAATGTCCTCAGTGAGGATTAAAAGAAAAAAAAAAGAAAATGATCTAGAACATTAGATAGTAGTGATGGTTGCATGGCAAATATACTAAAAACAACCGAATTATATGATTTAAAAAGGTGAGTTTTATGGTATGTGATTCATTATCTCAATTTTTAAAAATCTCAGCTATTTGCTTTATCTTGCCTCTCAGAGAATCTGGCTGTACAGAGAAAACCACTGAGCTCTTCTCAGGTAATGATTGGGAAAGGGTATGAGGGAACCTTCTAGATGCTCATTTCAATCCAGTTACATGGGTATATGCACATGTACATGTTCATTTTGGCTTGAGTCTAGGCTGGTCAGAACTAGCAGAGTCCTTCCTCCTGGCTTCCCCCACACCAGGTAAGCTCAGAGAGCCCCAATGCCCTATGCATGAAATGCCCTTGCTCGCCCATAAAGAACCTAAGGTACAAACTTTGCTTAGTTTGGGTAACAGTGTAGCCATCATGGAGATAGGATACATATTTACAGCTAATCCTGAGAATGGTATGAGGGTGGGGAACAGGACAGGACCCCAGAATAACCACTGAGGTGTGTATTGCATCAGCATAATTCTTTCTGGAAGAAAAGAGTCCTAAAATGGTGGTGTGGGATGTAGGGGGAAGACTCAAGACAGAATTGCATATGGAAAATATATTTCTTTTCCCTGCTTAGGCACATGCTATTTTCAAAAATCAAGTTCAAATTACAAAATAAGGAGAGCTTGTTTGGTCATATAAAGTAAATTCTCATTTAAAACTGAAGTGACAGATCATCAGACTATTTTCAAATTCCAAATTTCCAAATAAGATAAAATTTGGTGATTCTATGAATCTTCAATGGAACGTTCTGATCCATTAGAAAGACTGTCTCTCCCTTCCCTTCCCTTCCCTTCCCTTCCCTTCCCTTCCCTTCCCTTCCCTTCCCTTCCCTTCCCTTCCCTTCCCTTCCCTTCCCTTCCCTTCCCCTCTTCCCCTCTTCCCCTCTTCCCCTCTTTCTCTCTTTCTTTTTTCTTTTCTTTCTCTCTTTCATCTATCTATCTATCTATCTATCTATCTATCTATCTATCATCTATCTATCTATCTATCTATCTATCTATCTATCTATCCATCCATCCATCCATCCATCCATCCATCCATCCATCCATCCATCCTTACTGTTTGCTTGCTTGTTTGTTTGTTTGTTTGTTTATTTATTTATTTATTTATTTATTTATTTATTTATTTATTTATTCTTTTGATCCTCACCTGAGGACATTTTTGCACTTATTATCAGATACAGTGGGAGGGCGAGAGGGCGGGAGGGAGAGGGGGAGAGGGGGGGAGAGAGAGAGAGAGAGAGAGAGAGAGAGAGAGAGAGAGAGAGAAAGAGAAACATTGATGTGAGAGGGACACATCAAGTGGCTGCCAGCCACACAACCTGGGGTCAAACTGCAACCAACATACGTGCCCTCAGCGAGAACTGAACCCAGGACTCTCTAGTCTGCAGGCCAACGCTCTAACCGCTGGGCAAAACCGGCCAGGGCGAAGGACTGTTTTTTAAATTGGAACAAATTCCTCAAATGATGTCACTTACTTGCAGGAGACTTTAGTTCTGTCGGCCACCATGGTCCACTGTTGCTGGTTGGTGGAAACCTCAATGTAGTAGCTGTAGCTTCGATCGTCACAGTCCCAAAGCAATAACCTGAACAAGGGAAAACATAAGGATGCTGTGAAATATTCTAACCGGCTGTTTCCCTAGGTTGCAGGCGTGGAGGAAATCCGTGTCTACTCTGTCCCTCCCACCTGCCTCGTCTGCCCCACCACACTTCCAGGACTGAAGTAAGAGAGTGAATCCCCAACACGAGTTTGATGAGGGAAGGCGGAGTCAATCTGTAGCAAGAGGTTCATCTCTTTAGGACTTATTTCCCCCAAAATCACCCAGTCCCAGGCAGCCTCTATCCCCAAGAGGCAAAGCTCTTCTGACTGGTTTACCAGGGAGAAGATGTCACCAAATCCTCTTTCCTAACTGTTACAATTTCCATCTCAAGTTGGCTGTGCTGACCAAAAGTAACATCCTGAGACCACTGTAAGGAAATCTGTGCTTTCTAATTAATTAGGAATGTGGCAATAACCTTAATTATCACATTATTACCAAAATGCTTGCTTGAATACCTTTAGTAAGATGATCTGATTTGGAGATATAAGCAAACATATATTCATTAGTAAAACTTTTGTATTATTTAGAAATTTATTATCTTCTTATCCCTCTTTTTAGCTCAGATAAAAACCTAAGCTTGATTCCATTTAAACAAAACTCAAAAGAGACAAAATCTTTATATGGTGACAGTTATGAGAACAGTGGTTACCTCTGAGGGTGTAATGACTGGGAAAGGGTATAAGGGAACCTTCTAGGATGCCGAAAATGTGCTAATTTTGATCTGAATGGTAGTTACATGTAAATACTCATCAAGCTATACATAAAAGATCTGTACATTGTATGTGTGTTACTCCCGTTTAAAAAATAGACTAAAAACTAATCTAAGTATTATAATATGAGATCAGACTACAGTCCAGCATTTTGTTTGACAATACCAATACCACAGCGGCGAGAGATTTCTGTTTTATTTTATTTTTTAATTTTTTTAAATTCTCACCTGAAGATATTTTTCTATTTGTCTTCAGATAGAGTGGGAGGGAGGGAGAGAGACGGGGAGAGAGAGAGAAACATCGATGTGAGAGGGACACATTGACTGGTTGCCCCCCACACAAACCCGACCAGGGCCGGGAATGAACTGCAACTGAGGTATGTGCCCGACCAGGCCCGGGAATCGAACACGTGACTCTTTGGTCTGCGGGCCAACACTCTAACTGCTGAGCCAAACCAGCCAGGGTGAAGATTTCTGTTTTCTATTATCTCAGCCTCATTACTCCTTCACACACAAGATACCGATTTTATTGTTTTACAACTGGTCATGCACATTTACTTCCTCCACCAACTAGAAAGATAGTGAGCTCCCTGAAGGGAGGACCTATGTCTTATAGGTTTTTCTATTTATTTATTTATAAATTTTTATTGATTTTAATAGGGTGACGTTGCTTAATAAAATTACGTAGGTTTCAAGTGTACAATTCCATAATGCATCATCTATATACTGTACTATGTGTTCACCACTCAAAGTCAAGTCTCCTTCCATCACCATTAATGTTCCTTTTATGCTCTGCCCCCAAGTCCCTCTCCCTCCGGTAATTACCATATAGCTGTCAGAGTCTATGATGTATGTATGTTTCTATTTTCCCCAAATCCCTTCATCTTTTTCACCCAGCCTCTCAAACATCTCTGATCTGTCAGCTTGTTCTCTGTATCTATGAGTCTGTTTCTATTTTGTTTGTGAGTTTATTTTGTTCATTAGATTCCACGTATAAGTGAAATCATATGGTATTTGTCTTTCTCTGACTGGCTTATTTCACTGAGCATAAAACTCTCCAGGTTCATCCATGCTGTCATAAAAGGTAAGATTTCCTTCCTTCTTTTTACAGTTGAGTAGTATTCCATTGTGTACTATACCACAGCTTTTTAATCCACTCATCTACTGATGAGCACTTGGCCTGCTTCAAAATGTTGGCTATTGTAAACAGCGCTACAACAATGAACATGGGGGTGGGGGGTAGTGCATATATTCTTTCAAATTAGTGTCTCAGGTTTCTTTGGATATATTCCCAGAAGTGGAACTGCAGGGTCAAAAGGCAGTTCCATTTCTAATTTTTTGAGGTAACTCCACACTGTTTGCCACAGTGGCTGAACCAATCTGCATTCCCACTAACAGTGCATGAAGGTGCCTTTTTCTCTACATCCTCACCAACACTTGTTTGTTGACTAATTGATGGTAGCCATTCTGACAGGTGTGAGGTGATAGCTCACTGTGGTTTTAATTTGCATTTCTCTGATGGTTAGTGATGTTGAGCATCTTTTCATATGTCTATTGGCAATCTGTATGTCTTCTATGGAAAAGTGTCTATTCAATGTCCTTTGCCCATTCTTTATTGGATTTTTTGATGTCGAGTTTTATAAGTTCTTTATAAATTTTGGATATTAACATCTCATCAAATATATCATTGGTGAATATGTTCTCTCATTCAGTGGTTTGTCTTTTTATTTTGCAGATTGTTTCCTTTGCTGTGCAAAACGTTTTTAGTTTGAGGTAGTCCCATTTGTTCATTTTTTTTCTTTTGTTTCCCTTACCTGAGGAGCTTTAAAAAAATATTGCTATGAGAAATATCTGACATTTTACTGCCTATGTTTTCTTCTAGGAATTTTTAAATTTATTTTTTATTGATTTTTGCTATATATGTTTCTCCTTTCCCCCCTGTTGACACCCTCCGCCCCATTCCCCCTTCCCTGTCCCCAGCTTTGTTGTTCATGTCCATTGGTTATGCATACATGCATATAAGTTCTGTGGTTTATATCCCCCCCCCACCATCCCCTCCTCTGAGGTTTGTCAGTCTGTACCCCGCTTCTATGTCTCTGGGTCTATTTTGTTCATCAGTTTGTTTAGTTCATTATATTCTATAAATGAGTGAGATCATGTGATATTTGTCCTTCTCTGCCTGGTTTGTTTTGCTTAGCATAATACTCTCCAGGTCCCTTCATGTCATCTCAAAGGATAAGAGATCTTTCTTTCTTACAGCTGCATAATATTCCATTGTGTATATGTACCACTTCTTTTTTATCCACTCATCTACTGATGGACACTTGGGCTGTTTCCAGATCAAAGCGATTGTAAATAGTGCTGCTATGAACATAGGGGTACATACACTCTTTCAGATTGGTGTTTCAGGCTTCCTAGGGTATATTACTAGAAGTGCCATTTCACTGGGTCAAATGGCAGTTCAATTCTTAATTTTTTGAGGTAATACCATAGTGTTTTCCATAGTGGTTGCACCAGTCTGCATTCCTACCAGCAGTGTACTAGAGTCCCCTTTCTCTACACCCTTGCTATCACCTGTTTGATGATTTGTTGATGGTGGCCATTCTGACAGGTGTGAGGTGATACCTCATTGTTGTTTTAATTTGCATCTCTCTGATGATTAGTGATGTTGAGCATTTCTTCATATGCCTCTTGGCCATTTGTATGTCCTGTATGGAGAGGTGTCTATTTAGCTCCTCTGCCCATTTTTTAATTGAGTTCTTTGTCTTCCTTTTGTTGAGTTGTATGAGTACTCTATATATTTTGGAAATTAACCCCTTGTCTGATGTATCATTGGCAATTATGGTCTCCCATATAGTGGGATAACCTTTCCATTTTGATGGTTGTTTCTTTTGCTATACAGAAGCTTTTTAGTTTGATGTAGTCCCATGTGTTCATTTTTCACCACCCTTATTTAATATAGTACTGAAAGTGTTAGCCACAGCAATTAGGCATGAAGAAAAAATAAAAAAGATCCAAATTGGAAAGGAGGGAGTGAAACTGTCATTATTTGCAGATGACATGATATTGTACATAGAAAACCCTAAAGACTCCATCAAAAATCTACTAGACTAAATAAATGAATTTGGCAAAGTAGCAGGATACAAAATTAACGTCAAGAAATAGATGGCATTCTTATACACCAACAATGAATTCACAGAAAGAGAAACTAAAAAAACAATGCCATTTACCATGGCAGCAAAAAAATTAAGATACCTAGGAATAAACTTAACTAAAGAAGTAAAGTACCTCTTCAAAGAAAACTACAGGTCATTAAAAAAAGAAATAGAGGAAGATATAAAAAAGTGGAAGCATATACCATGTTCATGAATTGGAAGAATTAACATCATTAAAATGTCCATACTAGATTCAATGCAATCCCCATCAAAATACCAACGACATACTTCACAGAACTAGAACAAACACTCCAAAAGTTTATATAAAACAAACAAAAAAACCAACCAAACAAAAAAACCCAACAAAACCCAAATAGCTACAGTAATCTTGAAAAAGAAGAACAAAGTAGGAGGAATCATAATACCAGATATCAGGTTATACTACAAAGCGACTGTAATCAAAACAGTGTGGTGCTGGCACAAGAACAGGCAGATAGCTCAATTAATATTTGATAAAGGTGGCAAGAGCATACAGTGGAATCAAGACAGCCTCCTCAATAAATGGTGTTGGGAAAATTGGACAGCTACTTGCAAAAAAAAAATAAAGATAGACCACCAACTTACACCATACACAAGAATAAACTCAAAATGAATAAGACTTAAATGTGACTCATGACTCCATAAAAATCCTAGAAGAAAATGTAGGCAACAAAATTTCAGACATCATACGCAGTAGAATTTTCACTGATACAACACCTAAGGCAAGAGAAACAAAAGAAAAAATAAACACGTGGGTCTACATCAAAGTCTTCTAGGATTTTTATGGCTAAAGTCTAACATTTAAATCTTTAATCCATTTTGAGTCTATTCTTGTGTATGGTGTAAGAAGGTGGTCTAGGTCCTTTTTTTTGCACATACCTGTCCAATTTTTCTAACATCATTTATTAAATAGGCTGTGTTTACCCCACTGTATGTTCTTGCCTCCTTTGTCAAATTAATTGACCATAAAGGTGTGGGTTTATTTCTGGGCTCTCTATTCTGTTCCACTGATCTATAGGTCTGTTTTAGTGCCAGTACCATGATATTTGATTACTAGGGCTGTGTAGTATAGTATGATATCAGGTAATATGATTCCTCTAACCTTGTCTTCTTTCTCAAGATCACTATGGATATTCGAGGTCTTTTGTGGTTCCATACAAATTTTTGTTCTAGTTCTGTGAAATATGCCATTGTTATCTTGATAGGAATTGTGTTGAATTTATAGATTTCTTTGGACATTTTAATGATGTTAATTCTTTCTATCCATGAAAACGGTACATGCTTCTACCTATTTGTATCTTCAATTTCTTTCTTCAGTGTCTTTCCAAGTACTGGTCTTTCATCCTTGGTTAAATTTATTCCTAGGTAATTTTTATTTTTTATGTAATTGTAAATGGGATTATTTTCCAGGTTTTCCTTTATTTTTTTTAATCCTCACCTGAGGACATTTTTCCATTTTTTGTTCACATAGAGTGGGAGGGAGAGAGAGGAAAAGAGAGAGAGAGAAACATCAACGTGAAAGGGACACATCGAGTGGCTGCCACCCGTACGACCAACCAGGGCCAGGGACAAACTGCAACTGAGGTATGCGCCCTTAGCGGGAACCAAACCTGGGTCTCTCTGGACTGCAGGCCGATGCTCTAACCACTGAGCAAAACCGGCCAGGGCTAGGTTTTCCTTTCTGATAGTTCATTATTGGTGTACAAAAATGCAACTGATTTCTTGATATTTATTTTCTATCTTGCTACTTTACAGAATTCCTTGATTAATTCTAGTAGATTTTTGGTTGAATCTCTAGGGTTCTCTATATACAGTATCATGTCTTATGCAAATAATGACAGTTTTATTTATTCCTTTCTAATTTTGATGCCTTTTACTTCTTTTTCTTGTCTGATTGCTATGACTAGAACCTCCAGTACTATGTTGAATAACAGTGGTGAAAGCGGACATTCCTGTCTTGTTCCCAATCTTAAGAAAAACAACTTTTAGTTTTTGCATGTTGAGTATGATGTTGGCTGTGCGTTTTTCATATATGAGCTTTATTAAGTCGAGATATGTTCCCTCTATTCTCACTTTGCTGGCAGTTTTTATCAAAATTGAGTGCTAAGCCCTGGCCGGTTTGGCTCAGCGGTTAGAGCGTCGGCCTGCGGTCCTGAGAGACCCGGGTTCGGTTCCCGCTAAGGGCACGTACCTCGGTTGCAGTTTGTCCCCGGCCCTGGTTGGTCGTGCGGGTGGCAGCCACTCGATGTGTTCCTTTCACATCGATGTTTCTCTCTCTCTCTCTCTGTTCCTCTCTCTCCCTCCCACTCTACCTGAACAAAAAATGGAAAAATGTCCTCGGGTGAGGATAAAAAAAAAAAAAAAAAAAAAAAAAATTGAGTGCTAAATTTTATCAAATGCTTTTCCTGCATTCATTGATATAATTATGTAATTTTTATCCTTCATTTTGTTTCTGTGGTGTGTCATGTTTACTGATTTGCACATATTTACCAACCTTGCATCCCCAGAATAAATCCCACTTGATCATGGTGTATGATCTTTTAAATCTATTGCTGGATCCAGTTTCCTAATATTATGTTGAGGATTTTAGCATCTATGTTCATTAGAAATATTTCTTTCTTTGTATTGTATTGTCCTTATCTGATTTTAGAATTAGGATAATGCTGGCATCATAAAGTGAGCTTGGAAGTCTTCCCTCCTCTTGAGTTTTATGGAATAGTTTGAGAAGGGTAGGCGTTAGTTCTTTGAATGTTTGGTAAAATTCTCCTGTGAAACCATCCAGTCCAAGACTTTTGTTTGTTGTGAGATTTTTTTTTTTTAAATTATTACTGTTTCAATTTCACTAGTTGTAATCTGTCTATTCAGAGTCTCTGATTCAGTTTTGGAAGACTGCATGTTTCTAGAAATTTATCCATTTCATCCAGATTGCCCAATTTGTTGGCATATAGTTATTCATAATATTTTCTTATAATCTTTTGTATTTCTGTGGTATCAGTTGTTACTTCTCTTTCATTTCTAATTTTACTTATTTGGGTCCTCTCTCTTTGTTTCTTGATGAATCTGGTTAAAGTTTTGTCAATTTTGTTTATCTTTTCAAAGAACTAGCTCTTGGTTTCATTGATCCTTTGTATTGACTTTTTAGACAGTTGTTTATTTCTTCTCTGGTCTTTATTATTTCTTTCTTTTACTCACTTTGGGCTTTGTTTGTTGTTCTTTTTCAAGTTCCTCAAAGTGTAAAATTAGATTGTTTATATAAAACTTTTCTTGTTTCCTGTGGTAGGTCTGTAATGCTATGAATTTCCCTCTTACGACTGGTTTCACTATGTCCCATAGGCTTTGGGTTGTTTGTTGTGTTCTTATTTTCATTTATTTCAAGGTACCTTCTTATTTCTTCCTTGATCTCATTGTTAACCCACTCACTGTTTAGTAAAATGTTATTTAACCTTCATGTCTTAGTGTGATTTTTAGTTTTTTTCTTGTGATTGATTTCTATTTTTATACCATATGGTCAGAGAAGGTGCTTGCTATAATTTAAATCTTAAAATTTTTGAGACTTGTTTTGTGTCCTAACTTGTGATCTATCCTAGAAAATATTCCAGTGCACTTAGATTTCAATTAAATTCATCTGATCTAGTGTGTCATTTAAGGCTGCTTTTTCCTTGTTCATTTTTTATCTGGAAGATCTATCAAATGATGTTAATGGGGTGTTAAAACAACCTACCATGACTGTATTACTGTTAATCTCTCCCTTTATGTCCATCAAGGTTTACTGTATATATTTAGGAGCTCCTGTATTGGATGCATAAATATTTACAAATGTTGGATTGTTCCTTCTATCATTATGTAGTGTCCTTTGTCTCTTACTATAGCCATTGTTTTAAAGTCTGTTTTGTCTAATGTAAGCATTACTATCCCAGCCTTTTTTCCCCTTTCCAGTTGCATAAAATATCCTTTTTCACCCCTTTACTTTTAGTCCGTTTACATATTTCATTCTGAGGTGGGTCTCTTGAAGGCAGCATATACATAGTTCTTGTTTCTTATCCATTCCATTACATTATGTCTTTTGATTGGATCATTTAAGATATTTACATTAAAGGGATTACTGATAGGTACATATTCATTGCCATTTTATTCTTTATAACTATGTTCCTCTGTATTCTCCTTCTCCTTAAAGAAGACCCTTTAACATGTCTTGTAATACTGGTTTGGTAGTAATAAACTCCTTTAGCTTTTTGTTGTCTGGAAAACTCTTCATTTCTCCTTCATTTTAAATGTTATCTTCCTGGGTAATCTTGGTTGTAGGTCTTTGCTTTTCATCACTTTGAATATTTCATGTTAATCCCTTCTGGCCTGAAATGTTTCTATTGAGAAATCAGCTAATAGTCTTATGGAGCTCCCTTGTAGGTAACTAACTATCTTTCTCTTTCTGTCTGTAACCTTTGCCATTTTTAAAAGACAAAAGATTTATGCAATCTGAAGAGAAACCAGAGTACCTTTGCCATTTTAATTATAATGTGTTTGGTGTGGGCCTCTTTGGATTCATCTTGTTTGGCACTCTTTTCGCTTTCTTTACTTGTATGTCCTTTTTCTTCACCAGGTTAGGGAATTTTTCAGTCATTATTTTTCAAATAGGTTTTTGATCCCTTGTTCTATTCTTCTTTTAGTACCCCTATGATGCAGAGGTTGTTATACTTCGTATTGTCCCAAAGATCTGTTAAACTATCCTCATTTAAATTTTTCTTTTTTCTTTTTGCTGCTCTGATTGGGCATTTTCGGCTACCTTTTCTTCCAAATTGTTGATTTGTTCTTATGCTTCATCCAACCTACCTTTTATTTATTCCAGTGATTCTTTATTTCAGATATTGTGTTCTTCATTACTGACTGGTTCTTTTTTATGGTTTTTGTGTCCTTTTTTCATGCTGTTGAAGTTCTCACTAAGTTCCTTGAGCATCCTTATCGCCATTTTATAAAAACTCCATATCTGGTAGATTGCTTGCCTCCATTTCATTTAGCTTTTTATTTTATTTTTAAAAATATATCTCTGTGTAGTTTATTTATTTATTTTTTGCATTTATCCTCAGATAGAGCAAGAGGAAGGGAGAGAGAGAAACATCAAAGTGAGAAAGACACATCGATTGGTTGCTACCCACACAACCCCAACCAGGGCTGGGGACGAACTGCAATTGAGGTACATGCCCTTAGCAGGAATCGAACCTGGGATTCCCCAGTCCGCGGGTTGATGCTCTAACCACTGAGCAAAACTGGGCAGGACTCATTTAGCTTTTTAAAAAAGATTTCTCCTGTTTTTTAATTTGGAGCATGTTTCTTTGTCTCCCCATTTTAGCTGCCTGTTTCTGTGTATTAGGTAGATCTGCTATGACTCCCAGTCTTGGTAGAGTGGCCTTATGTAGTAGGTGTCCTGTTGGACCCAGGGCCAGTCTACTTGATTACCTAAGCTGGGGTGCTCCAGGAATGTCCCTTGTGTGGGTTATGTGAACTCTCCTGTTGTAATTGAATCTTGATTGTTATTGGCCCATTTGCATGTGGGGTTGACCCTTGGGCTGGCTTACTGTGAAGATCAACCTTAATCACAGTAGATAAGGTTTTGTACAGATGCTGACCACACAAAATGGAATTCACCTCAGCAGCATCTGGTGCCTGCCAAGTTCTCCCATTGGATATCCTGCTTGTGAAGCTAATTGGATCCTGCTCTGATATATGAGGCTGGCCACTGCATGTGTTGGTTCTGAGGCCTCTTGAGAGGGACTATGGTGCAGGTCAATGTCAGACACTGCCTGTGACTGGCCCTGAGAAACCTGTTTGGAACTATAGTGATCCACTGTTTGTGGCTGCCTCTACTGGGCCTGGTTGTGCATTGGAAGGACCAAGCTGCACACTAAGTCTGGCTTCCTCCAGCACCAAGCCTGGAGGCAGGACAGCAAAAGGCCCGAGGCACCCCATTATCTACCTCCACCTCTGGCTGCTTGTTAGGCTCAGTTACTGAAGGAGCCTCTGGCAGTACTCAAGATGCTTGAGGTAGATTCTTAGTGAATTGCCAGGTAATAGTGAGTAGTATTTACCAGATTGAAACAGGTTCACACACAGTGCTGGTTCTGGGTCTGAGGCTATTCAAAGAAAATTCTCAGGATATATCAAGTCTAGCTGCTATCCACCAGGTGCCCACAGACCTCTGTGGTGTGGCGGGGTCTCAGGAAGTCATCAGGGTGAGCCCAGCAGATTTTTATCAGGCCCAAAGAGACCAAAATTTGACTGTGTGAAGGGAGGGCTCTGCACTGGTTCAGTGTACAAGGGAAAAATGGCCCCCTTCCTAGAGCCACACAACTCAGTCTGTCCCAGATTCTGCAGGAACCTCTAAAAAAGCCCAAGCTCCATAGGGTGGGGCCACAGGGAGTCAGAAGGTTGGGGCTAGGGGATCTCCTGTGAGGTGGAGGCACCAGCCAGAATCCCAGGATGTGGGAGGAATAATCCCTGCCCCAGAGCCACACAGCTGAGTCTGTCCTGGATTCTGCCCAGACCGCCTGGGAAGCCTGAACTCAGCAGGGTGGGGCCATCAGGAGATGAGAGGGTGGGGCCACTGGGAAGCCGGAGGGTGGGGCTAGTGGATCTCCCATGAAGGGTGGCACTGGTGAGGCTCATGGGAATGTGGGAGGAATGTCCCCCACCCCAGAACCACACAATTCAGTCACTGACAGCCTCTGAGTCTGACTGGACCTTTACAACTAGGCTCAGGCAGCTGACTCCTCTGCTGTGCATGAGCTCTCCAGGGTGGGGCAAAAGGGAGTCTGGAGGGTGGGGCTATTGGATTCCCCCAGGTTGATTCCATAAAGAAAGGAGTGTTCCATCCAAAAATCATGGTGTCTGCTATGTGGGTGAGGGACTCAGCACAGGGATGCTGGCAACTGTCCCTTCAGTTCTCTACCTGGAGCCACAAACCCAGTTTCTTCTCACATGACTCTCTACTGCTCTGCCCTCCCTCTGCTGGAGCCCAGTGTGAGTGGCTACAAAAGAGATTTTGTGTGCTGGCCCTTTAAGAGCAGACTCCACAAATATAGTGAACATAACAGTCTGAAGAACAGGGTAGTCCCAGAGACGTGGAAGTTGAGTATAGACTGACAATCCCCAGAAGAGAAGGTGGGGAAGAGATAAACCACAGAGCTTATATACACGTACACATAACCAATGGACATGGACAACAAAGCTGGGGACGGGGCAGGGAGGGAGGGAGGGAGAGAAGGGTATCAATGGGGAAAAAGAAAAAACATCTGTAACAAAAATTAATTAATTAAAAAAAAATAAGAGCAGATTCCCATCTCTCCCTGGCAGATGCTCTGGGCTGGGAAGCCTGGTGTGGGGTTAAGATCCCATGCTCCTCTGGGGGACCCTTTGCAGCTGAGCTATCCCTCCAGATTCTCAGCTGCCCCCATGGAAGTGAGGCCAGCCCTTTTTGCATCTCTGACCTTCCTACCAGTTTCAATGTGGCTTCTTCTGTAAAACCTTGTTTATAAGACTTCTATTCAGCTAGTTTTCAGTTGTTTATTCAGGTTATTGGTCTGTAATTTAGCTGCAATACCAGTTTGGTCCTGGGAGGAGGTGAGTGTAACTTCTACCTACTCTGCTACCATCTTGGATCCTCCCCTTTGGGTTTTTCTATACCCAGTACTTGGCATAGTGTGTCACACAGAGCCTACCTTCAAAGAGTGTTTGCTGAGCAAATGCATTATTTGTAACAACAGTAATAAGGATGACCATTATTATCATCATAATAGCCAATGATTCTTTAATGTATACTGTGGCCCAGGCCCTATGTTAAGTGCTCTATATAATGTATCTTATTAAATCCTTCCGAAAGTCCTCTTAACAAGCATTATTATTCTCATCAAATTATAGATGTTGAAAGTGAGGAAAGTAAGGCTCAAAGCTGTTAAGTAACTAGTTTAAACTCAAACAGTGATGGTGGATACCAGGTTCCAACCTGGTGCCCTGACCAAAGCCTGTTTCTGTAATCCCTCTGCCAAATGTTTTCTTTGTTCCCAGTGTATATATCTGGGTCATCATTTACAATCTTTCACTCTACAAAAGTAATTCATATTATTTCCCCTTCCTTTCTACAAGGTTCTGTATAGTGCCACCTATAAAGCTATTACTGAGAATTAGAAATGCCACTGTGTTCCCCTTTCCCTTTATCCACTGCTTCTGTTCTTTGTTTGCAAATATATATATTTGCTCTCAATGACTAAGTCCACAATGCCTAATATACTGCAATTCATCTTTTAAGTAGAGAAACTATTAAAAGGTTTTGAAAGCATAAACAGATCACACATACTGATTCCCTTTAATTCACCTGCATATTTAATCTTTCAAAGAACTCTGAATGAATGAGACAGGATTTCACACTATTTTTTTTTTTTTTACAAATGTCCAATAGTTCTTCTCTTAGATTATACCAGCTTGTCTGATAAGAAAGGGAATCATTAGCCATTTCTTCAAATATTATTCCAGTCTCTCAGCACATTTATGCAGTTAGCCTAAGTTAATTTATATTTATGTTGAGTAATTTTTAAAAGTGTAATTTTTGCTTCTATGTTTGTATGGTTCTCAGGATGATTGATAAGCCTTTTAGAAAGACCACTGATCTTTTTCTTTTAAAAAAAAAAAAATTCTACTCCAAACATGTGCTCTGTTCATTGTGTATGTTTCATACCCGTTGTGGGCTAAAATCATTCGTAACTCTGCCAGAGTAGACTAAAATCAGGAAAAATGTTCAAATTAATTAATCATTCTCTTTACTTAACAGTTCTGGTAGAAGGGTTTTTGGGAGACAATGTTGAGACTATTTCCCCAATGGATTATCTGGATTATTCATGGAGAGCCAGGTTTATCATAATCCCTCTCCTTCTAGATAATAATGAGTTAGTGTTCCTACCAGTGTATCCAAATGAAAATAATCAGTCCCTTTTGGAACAGAATCTAACCAGATCTCAAAATATTTCATGGGAAAGACTGTCCCGAGTATATGGGATATGGAGAAGATAAAAGGAAGACCAATTATGAGCATAAAAAATGCTCTAGTACAGATTCTTGGGTGACAGCATATTAAAATAATTTTTAAAGTTGTGCACATTGTGTCCCACAGTAGCTTATTCTATAAAGTCCTGCAATTTGTTTCAAAGTAAATTACTATGTTAAAATGATGATCACTTGTAATTCCAGTAATTTTGTAAATACACACAGTTCAAATTATTTGTAACTAGCTTGTTTTGCTTTATGATCTATTATGAATACCTTTTCTTTTCTTTTCTTTTTTTGTATCATCAAGCATTCTTCCTCAGCATATGTACTGACTCCATAGAATTTCACTATGGATGTCCCACAATTTATTTAATCAGTCTCTGATTTTTGGGCAATTGGGTAGTTGATAATATTTCCCTGTTATTAAAACTCTGATGAACATTCTTACGAGCTAAATCTATGATTACTGCCTTTGAAAATTTCTGTAAGTCAAACTCCTGGAGCAGGGCATGTGAGGCCTTGATATGTACCAGAAAATAGCTGCACACCTTTCCCTCTCCCTCTCCCCCAAAACAAAAGTCTGCACCAGTTCCTACTTACACCACCTGCAGTGTATCACAGTCCTGTTTCTGTGCACCTCCTCCATCACTGTGCACTATCTTTAAAAATACTGCCAATTTTATAGACAAAATATTCTCATTATGTACTTTAATTTGCAGCTTTTTACTTATCGCTGAATTAGAACATTTTACCCATTTTGTACTTATAATTATTCTTTTGTTAATGACTTACAAGATGTCCTCTGTATTTTAAGGATATTAATCCACTGCCTATCATAGTCTGCATGCTGAAGCTATTAATTTTTATTAGCCTAGTCTATCGATCTTTACCTCAGTAATTTCTCCTAGCCTAAAGTCTTTTTTTTTCTGAACAGCAGCCAAATGCACATACTGGTTGAGACATCTCCTCTGTATTTCTCTATTAAGAGTCCCTGGGGGCTGGAAATGCAGGGTCATGGTGACTCCCAAGTGGAAACATGACACTGATGGATCTGAGGTTATGAAGCCTAGGTCTCAGACTCATCTACACTTCGGAGTTTTTAAGAGAGATTCTAATTCATGTGTCAGGATATGTATTTACTTGGAATTTAAGTTTAACCAGGAATGAAAATCCCTTTGTTGATTCAACTGGGGGGGAAAAAAAAAACAAGCACAGTTTAAGGACAGTAAAGGGAAAACCAGTTCAATCTATTTTTTCATGCAGAGGAAATTTGTTCTAATAAGGCACAACAGCAAAGTCCACCAGCTCCCTTCACGTCTTTCCCAGCCAGTAAAGTCTGTCCAATGTCTTTCTACCTGCAACACAGAGCTACTAATCTGCTGAAGAACGTTTGCCCAGTGAGCTCGTTTGGGACAGACACACTCCCTCTGACTTTAACTGAGAGCAACTTCTTAAATATATGCCCCATAACTCATTTCTACACTGGTACATCAAAAGCCATTTCAAAAGGGGCTGAATAAAGGAAGCTGCTGGCCAAGATCTATCAGTGCAGATCGGGTCTGTGTTTAGCTGTTGCCATAAACTCCTCCACCTAATGAGCACTGCATGAAATGCCCACCGATGTGAAACGTCTTCTCTATCTTCCCTAATCTCATTGTGGAGTTTCCCTTAAAAGCAGTAAAATTCTGGCCTTTTTAAAATTGATTAACAGATGTGATTTTGCCTACATCTTCCATAAATGCTCTGGCTGACTGCATACTACTCATTGATTACCAGGCTTCAGTTTACAGCAACTAATTGCTCTCCTTGCTGGTGTTTTGATACAAAATTCAATAGTGAATATGTTTTCAAAACTCTTGTCTGTGCAGCTTGAGTCAGAAGTGACTTGAAGCAAACCCAGTGGACTGAGTTTTCCCTTCTTTAAAATAATTGCTCTCTCATCAGTCTGTGAAGAAAGTTTCCAAATTGTAGCATTCTAATTGGAAAGCCTGCATTATGCATGCGATGACAAACTATGTTGTGCTGAATGGCGTGGTGTTTTTTTTCCCCAGCCCTTTCTTAAGGGATTAAGTCTGTGCCAGACTGTGAACAATGGCTGAGGTTTAACACTTGAGATCAACAGCATCTCCGCGGAATGGTGTGTCTTTTAGAACAGGAGCAAGTGTCTGTTTTGCCTGTTTCTAACTATCCATTGCTTGGGGGAGACTCCAGGGGATGGCCTAGGGCCCCGACTGCTGCTGTTGCAGTTTTCTCATTTGTGTGAAAACACACGAGGAAGGGGAGATCAACTGCCAGGATATTAGTAATACGAGAATAAATTATCATCAAATCCATTTCTAATCTCTCAGTCAAAAGCAAATGTGACCTCAAAAATTTCTATAGGCTCCCTGGCCAGTTTGGCTCAGCGGTTGGAGCGTCAGCCTGCTGTCCAGAGGAACCTGGGTTTGGTTCCCACTAAGGGCACGTACCTCGGTTGCAGTTTGTTCCCGGCCCTGGTTGGGTCGTGCAGGTGGCAGCCACTCGATGTGTCCCTTTCACATGGATGTTTCTCTCTCTCTCTCCCTCCCACTCTATCTGAACAAAAATGGAAAAATGTCCTCGGGTGAGGGCTAACAACAACAACAACAACAACAACAACAAATAAATAACCTTTTCCTAAAAGAAATGACACAAATGCAAGCCTTCTGGAATGGTCTCTTTCCTCAGAGATACAAAAAAAGCAAAGAAAGTTATCTGTAGTGAGAAGCCAAGAAAGATGGTGTGGCTAAGGGAACATCATCTGGGCTCCTGGCAGGATTCCAATATCTGATTCTAGTCCCTGTGAAGGTTACCAGAGTTTCTGCCCTAGTGTTTCATGAGTAATCTCCCAGTCATTGTAATAAAGTCACCATTATGGCATAAGCCATCTTTACCTGGTTTCTGCAGCTTGGAGCCAAAAGGGCCTAAGATAAGCTCCTAGCAGAGTGCATAAGACAGATGTTCAGATGATGAGGATGGTGAGGATGACGCGATGGCTACAGGACCAGAGGCAGTGAGGGGAAACAGGGATGGTGAGGAAGCTCATTCAGGATGGCGATTCTTTCATTCCAGTATGAAAGGAGGTTCTTTGTAGAACGGAGAGTGGGAGGACTGCAGTGTGGGGTCCAAAGGAAAAACAGGCTTCGGAAAAGACTCTGTGGGGCCCACTGAGCTGCAGGGGCCTTGCGGCTGGAACAGTCAGCATGCTTTAGAACTCCCTTCAGTAGTGGCTCCGAGGGAGCAGGAGAGAAGAGAGCAGGGTCAGAGGGAAAAGGAGGCGGCAGTGCAGGGTGAAGCATATGTATTTTATGGTCGAGTATTTATCAGCCTAGGCTGTTAAGGAGTTAAGTGGGGTCAGAGGGAGCTCACTAACTTTCAGAATAGAGAGGGGCTGGAGGTCATGAGGCATAAGAACAGATGCAACGGCCCTGTTTGGCTCAGCAGTTAGAGCATCAGCCTGTGGTCCTGAGAGACCTGGGTTCGGTTCCTGCTAAGGGCATGTACCTCGGTTGCAGTTTGTCCCCAGCCTTGGTCGGGTCGTGTGGGTGGCAGCCACTTGCTGTGTCCCTTTCACATTGTTTCTCTCTCTCTCTTCCTCTCTCTCCCTCCCACTCTATCTGAACAACAACAAAAAAATGGAAGAATGTCCTCGGGTAAGGATAAAAAAAAAAAAGGAACAGATGCAACAGACATGAAGGTGAGGGAGAAAGGTTAAGAACTTGTGGCCACAAAGGGAAATGTCAGTGTTTCACCTCATGCAGACGAGTGAGAACTGGACTCTTCTGAATGAGGAGCAGAAAGACAATCATGTTAGGGCTCTATTCTACTCTCTGCTCTTGAGTGGCAGGAGGGAGCCTGGAACAGCGGCCGGAAGGAATTGACACAGGTTCAGAGGAACAACTTTACTGGTGAGAAACTGGGATTTGCCCAAAGAGGAGCGAGTTCTTCATCGTTGGCTGACGGGATTCGATTATGTAGCTTCCTCCTCCGGTAGGGAGCAAGGTCAAGCTGAGAATAGCTGCTGGAGGTCTGCAAGTCCAAAATGAGATTCTCAGCAGGAGACTGGGACCAAGTAACAACGCTTTATCAGAAGTGTGTGAAGTGGACCAGGTGGCCGCCCTGCAGATTGCAGACATGAGAACCCCTGAGGAGCTGCCACCATGGGAGCCCTGCCTCTAAGTGGGCCACAACCTTTCAGGGCAAAGGGAACACCAGTCTCCTTCCAAGAGCAGGAGGAGGGAAATACAGGCTGCCTGCCAGATGCAATGGGATCTTGGGAAACAGGTTAGTTAGCGGACATCAGAGAGCATGTGTCCTGTCTGATATCGTGTAATCTCTCATATCTTGGACACAGAGCGTGATTTCTCTAAGAGAGGAAGAAACAATGGCACTGGCGAACAACAGTCTTTTGCAACTGGTAAGGGAAAAGACAAGATCAGGCTCTGGGTTGCTGGCATATGCAGTTTCTGTGTGTAGGAACTGAAGCTCCGGATGACAAAAGTGAGGAGGCGGCAAAGCACACACTCGTGGCTCCATTGTGTAGGCTTGGCTCATGACAAAATGACAACGGGGGACTGAAAGGCAGGGCTTTCTCTCCATCAAATCTTATATTCAATATGGTATAATCCAGGTAAATTGTATGACAGTAGAGAAATGCTGATGAAGAATATGCCTGCAGGATATGGCTATAAGGGTGGATAGAAAGGACAAAACTTTCCAAAAGTTAGGGACAAAACAAAACTACCACCTCTAACAGCTAACCGAGACCATCATTTCACACCTTGGAAGGATTAAGGTTTTCATTTCAAGTTTAAGGTGATAACATGAAAGGTAACACCACACTACCAAATAGCATGGCTGCAGCTGCAGTAGTCAGTAAACACCGTGACTAAATCGTGAACAACTAATCATAATCCCGCCTCATGTTCACACACATCTCACCGGTCTCAAAATGTTTTCGCATACATTATCACACTTGGAGGGAAAAAAACAATTTATAATCAGCACATTTCCTGCTTTCAATGCAAATCTATTTTCCTGTTACTCGGCTCATTTTCTTACAGGGACTAAGCACCGCCCAAGCAATCTTTTACAGACCATTCCGTCACTTGCAAACCCTTTATTAGTAACTTTTGGCCTAGGGTTAGGATCTAGATTTCATACTACACAGTCTGATTTGATGAAAAGTCTTTCATTTTATGCTTTCACTGTGGATAGATGAGGGAATTTTGTCCAGGACAAACAGCCCTTAAGAAGAAAAGCCGTTTTCTTCTCTTTTTCAAGGTGACTCTTTCCAAAGCAGCCCCTTTCTTAAGCAAGATGTCGGCATGAAAAATATTGGGAACCATTTCAAATGGTCTTGTTTCATGTTAAAGGTGAAGAATCATTATGTTACAGACCTTCCCGGCAGTGGCACACCAAGCAGGTGTGCAGCTGTTACAGAGCTTTCCCTGTGTTTAAATTTGGCATCGTCAATATCCCTCTCTGCAGCAAGGCCATCCTCCTTGATCTCAGCAGCTTCCTCATCGTGTTGCAGCCACGCAATCAGTGAGATTGGCTCAATTTGGCTCACCAGCAGGATCGGAAAAGGATGTGTAAGAGGTATGAATGCAGAGGGCCTGCCCAGACCACAGGGCTTAACTCCCTAGGTATCAAGTCCACTTTCAGCTTTATATGCTGGTCAGACTATTAGCAGTGGTTGTAATTTTAAAGGCCAAAATCTGTTTCTTCTGTTAACAGCTGTAGGCAATATGCATTTGTGTTTTTCTGTTCCCTGTGCCCACATCTATGAAATTATTAGGTGGGTAAGAAGAAGGGACAGGCATATTAAAGAGCTCAGCTCATGAATCTACCAGCTGTGTTAGGGATTTTGCTCCTTGGATCTTTACTTACATTTATGGTTCCAATGGAATAAAATGGCCCTAGTGTGAGCCTTCATCCAACAGGTAGGGAGTAGAGTATCACCTGGCTCCGGATTCCCAGAATAATACCATCTAGCATCCCTTCCTTTCAGCTTTCAGGACCAAGTCCAGCCAAGTGTAAGGACTATGCATGGCTACGGTCTTGGTTAGGGTTCCTAGCACATCACAAACCCTACTGAGCTGAACTGAAGGAGACATGAGGAGCAGGGCAAGAGAGGAGGATGGAAAGTGGAGAGGGAACTACAGGGCCACCCTTCTCACAAAACCCAGGTAACTCATGCTGGGCAGCATCTTTTAAGGCTCTTATGTTTCAATCTGAAAACAGCCCCCAGCCAGTCCTCTACCCCCACACCACTTTGGAGAGTCTCACTTAGAGATAATTTATGTACTATATCAACTCTAACTGCTATTGTATCTCTTGAGCTTATTCTTGCACCCCTCCTCTGACCACATGCTAATATGTGCCTACATGCACAGGGCTGACAAAGCACCAAGAAGCAGAGCCAAAGAGAAATTTAATAAGCTCCACAGGTCCCTTCTATTCCCTTGGGTCAAGTTTTCACAGGAATCCCTGTCTGTGGGAGAAGTTAGCATTTAACCATAGGCAGATCTTTGTATTCTTTCAATCTGGTGATAAAGGGAGAGAATGGAAGGGCAAAACAAGGTGGGAAGGTCCCACTCTGAATATTACAGGTGAGAGAACATTCCAGCAGGGATGAACTACAAGGCAAAACTCTTCATATTCAATCATGTCATCTCTCTATTTTTGTTCTCACCAAATCTCTCGTCTGGTCTCTTTTAACACAGCTAGTACTATTTCCTACATCTCTCTGTCATTCTTATCAGTCTGACCTTTCCACCCAAATCAGATCTGGGTTTCAACCTTTGCTCCAGCTTTGAATCATATTCTTTTTTCCAGAGGACACCATCTACAAAGTCCTGAGTTCTTGCTGAAATGATTTTAAAATACTTGCCCATCCAATTGCGCCCTTCATCCTCCCCTCAGCGGTGCCTCAGGGGCTAGCGGGTGCTCATTTCTCCTCTAATGTTCTCTCTACCGAGTTGCTGCCTGACTCCTGCTGCATTCCCAACCCTCATCTCTATTCTCGTAGGTCCTGTACGACGACACGCTCGCCCGCCCATGCTCCCCTCACACTTTCCTGGTCTAAATTCCTTCCTGTAGGTCCCTTCTCTCATAAACTTCCTTCATGGAATTTTTCCATGAGGGTTTTCACATGAAAACAACTACCCTCTAAAACAGAAAAAATAAATCTATAAAAGTTGCAAGTACTATGAAGTTTAAATACACAGAGTAAGTAGGTTATTCTATTTGAAGTCAGAGACGTCTGACAAATCATAATCGTCCATGTGGTACATGACTAACCATTAAAATAAAAATACGATTAATCAGAATAATAATGGTAAGATCTTCTCTACTAATATAAAAAGTGAGAATCCTAACTATGACAAGTACTTATAAACAAAAGATAATTAATCAATTTAATATGTAACTGTGTGATAAATCCTTTGAAGAATGGTATGAAGCAAGAAAAAAAAGCACAATTTAATGTAATTTTTGGTAACAGCTAGAGGGGGAAAATGGCTAATTATGTTTTTCAATGGAATTCTTTTGATCACTGGCCACTCAGTACAGTTTTCTTGATCCAGGTCTTCAAAGCTGGGATCATAAGTTTTAATTCAAACGTTTTCAGCTGAACATTAATAACTCTAACTTTTCTAACTGCTAAACAGTTATAATTAAATCAAACTGGTGTGGGTTACAGGACAAAAGGCTAAATGGGCAGTTGTCATTTTTTTCCTGGACTCACCTGTACTATTTTCCTCAAAGTGGGAGGCCCAGGCAAAGGCTCCAAGTGGGGAGGGGCTGTGGTTCTCCCAGCTGCTGCAGAAGATGTGAGGATGCAGTTTCTCTCTCTTAAACACTCACCAGAATTGCAGAGTAGCTTCCCCTCCCTCCCACATTTGTTTGAAGGATGGCAGGCAAGAGAAAAACACTCTCTTTAGAATGTATTCTGCACAAGCTGAGCTGCCTTTTTCGAAATAACCCTCCCAGGTGCCGCCATGAATATTCACCAGGGTGTACTGGGCACAAGGGCCAGTCTCTATGCCATGTACACTAATCCTTCAAAATGTATTCCAGGCAAGCTACCAGGGTAAACTGTACAGAAACTGGGCTCTCCGGTGATGGATATGGGATGGCTGAAAGGAGAAAATCGGAGTGAAGGAGGCAGAGACGAATAAATCACTCATGTCTGTCTAAGGCCCTGCTGCGGCTAGCCCTTGCCACTTTGACTCGGACACAGCATGAGGCCTCATTAGAATATTGCACTCTGAATTAAACTGTTCCTTTTGTTCATCTGGCTAATCCTTCCTCACGAAGAAGAACAAACATTTATCTTCCCTGTGTTCCATAACCCTGTCTGTTGGACCCAATTTTACTTTCTTCGTATTTTGGCTGATATGACCCACAGAGGCATCCTAAGAACACAGTCCTGGTGCCATACAGTCACCCAACATGCACGCGTGCGCACACCTGTCTCCCACCCCTCATCACTGCCCTCACGTTCGGGAAGGTACAGACAGAAAGGATGAAGAATTCTCACAAGCCAGGGAGGGAATCATGCCCACGGTAATGAGATCACATTTCTCAGGACCCTCCACTCTGGCACTGGATCCCCAGGAGTCAACACTGGAATTCTTGCTGAGGAGCAAAGGGGGCCTGGCTAAGGCAGCCTGTTGTCTGCGTCATACATGAGATGGTTGTGACTCACATTCTCCAGACAATCAAATGAATATTTAGGTGTTTAGGGAAATGGGCAACATCGTGAGGTACCCTCCAAGGAGCAGGTGCTGGAACTGTTAGAGATATAAATACAGTTCGTACCCTGCTAGCTTGGGGCTTTCAGGAGCTTGGGGGATCCTAGAAGCTCAAAGGAAGAAAGAGCCTGAGACATGAGGAAGAATGACATGAATCAAGTTATCTTCTCAACTGTCTGAATCATGAAGGGCTCTATTGACTCTCCTCCAGCTTCGGATGGACACATACTCTGAGGCTATGTGGTAGAACCAGAGCAGCAACATCAGACAGGAGACCAGAGTTCCAACTCTGCCTCGATCCTGCAACCGTATCTTCTCAGATTTATAAATGGGATGTGTGGGTGGTAGGGGAAGAGAGATAGATTTTAATTTAGATGATTTATGATTCCTTTTTTAAAAATATATATATATATTTTTTCTTTCAGGCTGGTGCAGTTCAGTGGTTGAGCAAGCACCATGCACTAAAAGGTCACCTGTTTGATTCCTGGTCAGAACACATGCCCAGGTTGTGGGCCCAGTCCCCAGTGGGGGACATGCAGGACGCGGCCAGTTGATGTTCTCTCTCATTGAGCTTTCTCTTTCTCTCTCCCTCTCTCTAAAATTAATAGAGAAAAAAAAATTTTTTAATATATATTTTTCTTGTAATACAAAGTATAGTCTGCCCTTCATAACTGTGGGTTTTACATCCGCGGGGTCACCCTACCACAGATCAGAAACAGTACATACTTTTGGTCCATGGTTGGGAATCTGCAGATGCAGAGGGCTGGCTATATGCACTGTTCTACACAGTTTTATGTAGGGGACTTGAGCATCCATAGATTTTGGTATCCACGAGGGGTATTGGAAACAATCCCCCACAACTACGGAGAAATGACTATAATACCTGAAAATTTCATTGGTATTTCTTATCTTTATACATCATAAGAAGGTATTATAATTACTGCACAAAACTATAAACCAGTATTCTTTAGTAGCAGAACCTCTTTTACAAACATCTCTTAGAATCTCAATATTCATAACAGATAAAAGCAGAGCTGCTCTATTCAGGTCAGATTTGTGGCTAAGGACTCATCTACCAGACTTCCTCTTGTTTGTTCCTCATGGCAGGGCTCATCCCCCAACAAAACACAGGAGGAAAAACCACTGGGTTAGGCTGAGGCAGTTGCGGTGGCAATGGCTTGAACGGGCCTGGTTCTGGTGGAGGAAAGTGTCCCAGGCTGGCTATGAGAGCGCCGAGCCCTTGGTAGATTCTCTTTGGCGATTCAGAAAATGGCAGCGGACTGAATGGAAGCTACACAGACTGTCTCCCAGGACCAAACTGGAATTACAACTAAAATAAAGACAAATCGTCAGGAAAAAGAAACAGAAAAGCAACTTGTGAGGACCATATAACCAGGGACACTGAATCGATCCTAGTAGGATTCTGGAGGTGCAAGAGGGGGGCTGGGAGCCCACAGACAGCAGCGGCCTTAGCTGTGAGCAGCGCCCTCGGGGTTACACTCTCAAGTGGCTCCACAGTGCAGAGTCAGGACAGATGCTGAAATAGCCACAGCCACTCACCTTGGGCTCCGAAAGAGGGAGGGTGGACTGGACTGGAACTGTGTGGGGACACGTGGGATTTGTAGGGCACTCAGAGCTTTTGTTGAGTTTCGGCCACACAGACCTATGGCCATCTAACACTTCCCAGGGCTCTGGGGAGAGGTGGTGGCCCCTCCCTTGAAGATTCAACCCCACCTGGTGGCCACTGAAATGCAAAGTCCCCTCTTGTACCTTGCAAATTGAGGCTAATTAACAACCAGCATCTGCCCCACCCTTAGGAAATTCCCTTACACTGAGCACTTGAGGGAGTTTTTCATTCAACTGAGAAGCCAAGGCTCTTCAAGTAGCCTCCAGGCAAAAAGCTAGAGGATAACTGAACCATTCCTGGGCTAGCAACAATAACCAGGAAAGTAAGACTTGACAATGGTGTTCAATGTGGGTCCTTCCTCATCCAAACCCAGGAAAGGGAGCCACCAACAGCAGAACACTGACACCCACAGGGAAAATTTGGCAGGCTCCAAAGCCCACTGTGATAGCCAAAATGGTAAAACAAAGAAACAAAAGCCAAATGAAAGAACAAGAGACCTCTACTGAAGATGAGATAAACAAGAAGCAGATAAGCAAGTTAACAGAGCTAGAATTCAGAGCCATAATCTTGAGGAAGCTCAACAGCATGAGTAAGGACATCAACACCCTAAGTAAAGACATAGAAATGTCGAATATCAAACAGTTGAAAATTAAAAACCACCAAGAAGAAATGAAGAATGACATATCAGAAATGAAAAATACATTGGAAGGTCTAAACAGCAGAGTGGAGGAAGCTGAGGACCAGATCAGTGAATTAGAAGACACAGCAGAAAAAAATCAACCAATCAGAAAACAAAAGGAAAAAACAATTAAAAAACAGGAAGACAACTAAAGAGAACTGTGGGACAACTGGAAACATAATAATATTCGCATCATAGGAGTCCCCGAAGAAGAAGAAAAGGAGCAAGGGTTAGAGAATATATTTGAAGAAATAGTGACAGAAAACATCCCTAATTTGGTAGAGGAAGAAGGCATTCAAGTTCAAGAAGCACAGAGAGCCCCAAGTAAGAAGAACCCAAACAGGTCCACACCAAGACACACAGTAATTAAAATGCCAAAAATTAAAGACAAAGAGAGAATCCTAAAAGCAGCAAGAGATAAGCAACAGGGTACCTACAAAGGATCCCCCATAAGGCTCTCAGCTGACTTCTCACAAGAAACACTACAGGCCAGAAGGGAATGGCTCGAAATAATCAAGGTCATGAAAAACAAGGATATGAATCCAAGACTACTCTACCCAGCAAGGCTATCATTCAAAATAGAAGGTCAAATGAAGAGCTTACCAGACAAAAAAAAGGCTAAGGGAATACATTAGCACCAAACGAGCACTGCAGAAAATGTTAAAAGGACTGCTATAATTAGCAGGAGAAATGGGAAGAAAAATAGAAGCACACGACACAAAAATGGCAATAAATAAGTACATATCAACAATCACCTTAAATGTAAATGGACTGAATGCTCCCATAAAAAGACATAGAGTAGCTGATTGGATAAGAAAGCATGACTCATCTATATGTTCATTACAAGCGACCCACCTCACAACAAAAGACTCACATAGACTGAAAGTGAAGGGATAGAAAAAAATCTTCCAAGCAAACGGAAAAGAAAAAAAAGCTGGGGTAGCAATACTCATATCTGATAAAATGGATTTCAAAATGAAGGCCATAACTAGAGACAAGGAAGGCCACTACATAATATTGAAAAGATCTATCCAACAGGAAGATATAACCTTGACAAACATATATGCACCCAATATAGGAGCACCAAAATACATTAAAAATCTTCTAGAGGACTTCAAAGGAGAAATTGACAGCAATACAATCATAGCAGGGAACTTCAACACCCTGCTGACATCACTGGATAGATTCTCTAGACAAAAAATTAGCGAGGAAACAAAGACTCTAAATGAAGCACTAGACCAAATGGATTTAACAGATATCTATAGAGAATTACACCCCAAAACTACAGAATTCACATTCTTCTCAAGTGCACATGGGACATTCTCAAAGATAGATCACATGTTAGGACACAAACTAAATCTCTACAAGTTCAAGAAGACTGAAATATCAAGCATCTTCTCAGATCACAATGGCATGAAACTAGAAATCAATTGCAACAAGAACATACAAAGACATTTGAACACATGGAGGCTAAATAGCATGTTATTAAACAATGAATGGGTTACCGAGGAGATCAAGAAGAAATTAAAAACGTCGTGTAAACCAATGAAAATGAACACACAACACAAAATCTATGGGATGCAGCAAAAGCATTTCTGAGAGGGAAGTTCATAGCACTACAGGCCTACCTCAAGAAAAAAGAAAAATCTCTATTGGACTATCTAACCTCACAACTTCAAGAGCTAAAAAGCAAACAAAAAGAAAACCCTAGAGCAAGTAGAAGGAAGGAAATAGTAAAGATCAGAGCAGAAATAAATGACATGGAGACCAAAAAAACAATTCAAAGGATCAATGAAACAAAGAGCTGGTTTTCAAAAAGGTAAACAAGACTGATGGACCCTTAGCTAGACTCACCAAGAAACAAAGAGAGAGAACCCAAATACAAAGTCAGAAATGAAAGAGAAGAAGTAACAACTTCCAGTATCCATTTCTGATAAAAATGCTCAGCAATGTGGGAATAGAGGGATAATATCTCGACATAATAAAGGCCATATATGAAAGACCTACAGCCAACATCATACTCAATGGGCAGAAACTAAAAGTATTTCCCTTAAGAACCAGAACAAGACAGGGATGCCCACTTTCACCACTCTTATTTAACATAGTACTGGAAGTCTTAGCCATAGGAATCAGACATGAAGAAAAAAATGAAAGAGATCCAAAAGGAAGAAGTGAAACTGTCATTGTTTGCAGGTGACATGATATTATACATAGAAAACCCTAAAGACTCCATCAAAAATCTACTACACTTAATAAATGAACTTGGCAAAGTAGCAGGATACAAAATTAATGTCAAGAAATCGACGACATTCTTATACACCAATGATGAAGTCACAGAAAGAGAAACTGAAAAAACAATTCCATTTATCATCACGGCAAAAAAAATTAAGATACCTAGGAATAGAGTTAACCAAAGATATAAAGGACCTATTTGCAAAAAACTACAGGAAAAGAGAAATTGAAAAAAGAAATAGAAGAAGATATAAAAAAGTGGAAGCACATACTTTGTTCATGGATTGGAAGAATTAACATCATTAAAATGTCCATATTACCCAAAGCAATCTATAGATTCAATGCAATCCCCATCAAAATACCAACAACATATTTCACAGAACGAGAAAAAATACTTCATAAGTTCACATGGAACCAAAAAAGACCCAAAATAGCCACAGCAATCTTGAAAAAGAAGGACAAAGTAGGCAGGATCACAATACCGGATATCAGGTTATACTACAAAGCGATTGTATTCAAAACAGCCCGGTACTGGCAGAAGAACAGGCACATAGACCAGTGGAACAGAACAAAGAACCCAGAAATAGACCCAAGACATTATGCTCAATTAATATTTGACAAAGTAGGCAAGAGCATACAATGGAGTAAAGACAGCCTCTTTAATAAATGGTGTTGGGAAAATTGGACAGCTACATGCAAAAAAATGAAACTAGACCATCAACTTACACCACACACAGAAATCAACTCAAAATGGATAAAAGACTTAAATGTGACCCGTGAATCCATAAAAATTCTAGAAGAAAATGTAGGCAACAAAATTTCGGACATCATACATAGCAGAATTTCATTGATACATCACCTAAGGCAGTAGAAACAAAGGACAAAATGAACACATAGGACTACATCATAATAAAAAGTTTCTGCACAGCAAAAGAAACAACCATCAAAATGGAAAGGCAACCCACTGTATGGGAGAGCATCATTGCCAATGATACATCAGACAAGGGGTTAATTTCCAACATATATAGAGTACTCATACGACTCCACAAAAGGAAGACAAAGAACCCAATTAAAAAATGGGCAGAGGAGCTAAATAGACACCTCTCCAAACAGGACATACAAATGGCCAAGAGACATATGAAAAAATGCTTAACATCACTAATCATCAGAGAGACGCAAATTAAAACAACAATGAGGTATCACCTCACACCTCTCAGAATGGCCACCATCAACAAATCATCAAACAACAAGTGTTGACGAGGATGTGGAGAAAAGGGGACTCTAGTACACTGCTGGTGGGAATGCAGACTGGTGCAGCCACTATGGAAAACACTATGGTGTCACCTCAAAAAATTAAAACTTGAACTGCCATTTGACCCAGTCATCACACTTCTAGGAATATACCCTAGGAAGCCTGAAACACCAATCTGAAAGAGTATATGTACCCCTATGTTCATAGCAGCATTATTTACAATCACTAAGATCTGGAAACAGTCCAAGTTTCCATCAGTAGATGAGTGGATAAAAAAGAAGTGGTACATATACACAATGGAATACTATGCAGCTGTAAAAAAGAAAGATCTCTTATCCTTTGACGACATGAAGGGACCTGGAGAGTATTATGCTAAGCAAAACAAGCCAGGCAGAGAAGGACAAATATCACATGATCTCACTCATTTGTAGAATATAATGAACTAAACAAACTGATGAACAAAACAGACCCAGAGACACAGAAGTGGGGTACAGACTGACAAACCTCAGCGGAGGGGATGGTGCGAGGAGGAAGGAGATAAACCACAGAACTTATATGCATGTACGTATAACCAATGGACATGTACAACAAAGCCAGGGACGGGGTGGGGGGAATGGGGTGGAGGGTGTCAATAGGGTAGAAAAGGAAAAACATCTGTAACAAAAATAAAATAAAAAAATAAATAGAAATTAAATAAAAAAGAGAGAAAAAGAAAAACCACTGGGTCACAGTGTTTAGTCCCTCAAACTAAATGCTTATATTATATTCATATTTTTCAATACCAAGCCTATAACTATCATTCAGATTTTTTGAAACCTCAAGAAGGTAAATGGTCATCCCTAATGCTTCACTTTCACCTATATGGATCAGAGAAGTTAGAGAGGAAACGAGCTAAACAATTCAGCATTGGTCAGCAGTGGTTCCTGGCTGCCTTTTTGTATGTCAAGTTTTACTGAAACACAGCCATGCCCACTTGGTAAAGTTGAGCAGTAGTGACACAGACTATAGCATACAAAGTCTACCTGGCCCTTCCTGGGAAAAGGTTGCCAATGCCAGGAACAGACAGGAAACTAAAGCTGCTGTCATTAAGCAGTCACGAGTCACGGCTCCAAGGCAGGAAATAACGGTACAGTTTAAGGCTGGGCTTAGCCTAGAAGTGTTTAAAATCTCTTCTGTTGAAAATGTTTCAATAGATTTCCATGTAACAAATTCCACATGACGTTTTAAGATTATGCTATAGTCCTAATCCCAATTTTGTTACTGTGACAACTGTACTGACAATTCCAAACTTCTGATATAAGAGTAAAAGAATAAGGAAAGAGATGGGACCCCACTCCCCCAATCAAAGGATCCAAATAAAAATGAAAATCTGGAAAGCATTCCCAAACCCTCCCTATCCCCTGAACGGATTAAATGCCCAGGAGCTATAGTCTCAAATTTAAGATGGGCACACTGGACAGTCACTGAGCACCACCCTCCAGATTCCTATAAACTACATAAAAGTAGCAGGTCTGCGTGAAGAAGTTATAGAGACATTTAAAGTCAATAAACAATCCACACACAGAAGTTACACAGTCACTGATAAGGCAGTTACCATGACAGCAGTAAAACAATGCTGTGCCAGTCAAGAGGAAAACAACACCACAGACTAAGCCATACCAATTAGGGAGACAGTGCTGAGTTGTTTATTGGTCACCAGGAGAAAATGGATTTGTATGGATCTATCTCCTTGCTATCTCTTCAGCTCTGTCTACTGTGATTATAAAAAGCAGCTTACAAGATAGCTGACCAGGGCAGTCTGACCACAGAACAATAAAAGCCTTACAGGGCTTGGTGTTTTATCAGAACTAGTCATTTGGAATCTTTATGAAACCAATTTTAAGTGGATAACTTATTTAATATGTCTTTCCCAAATAGTTCCAACTATTTCCATGAACTGTCTACTTTTTCTCTAACACATGAAGGTTATTATCAACAAGGTATTTTATTTGGTTACCAACAATTCTCTCTAGATAATGCTTCAGCTGTCTCTAATGGGGCTCCTGTGAACTTCCTAATAGAGACACTATCTGATTATAGATACTTCATTATATTTTTACCTTGGGGAATAAATGAAAACAGAAGTTTAGATATTAAGAAGAGAATTGACAAGGGTTCACATTAGACATCAGGGACAATTAAATGGGAGGTGCCTAAGGGACTTAGGAACAAGATCAATGTCTTAGACCACAACTACCCCTTCCCACAAGGTTCTTGAGATAAGTATATGCCAAGGGAAATCACAAGTGAGAAGGAAAGGGACACTTTATTGCTAGTAGAATTTTTGAGAACTCTAATGCAAAGGGCATAGAACATGGAGTACTCCCTATTCCCAAGTTGGTTACAATGGAACAGCTTCAACCAAAGCAAGCTAGGAGGCCTGTTCTGTGCCTTCTTCAACATCCAAAACTCATTCTTGGTTTTTACCACTAAACATTAAGGATCAACCCAATACACATTCTCATACCACTGAAACAGTAAGGGAGAGATTATTGTCCCTTGCTGCCTGGCACTGAGCTGTCCCCGGGCTGAGGCAGTAAACCTACCCTGGCTGCCCTAAAAGATAAAAGAGGAAGTAAGAATGCCCAAACAGAGAAAAGGATGGGTCTGCTTATCACTTAGTTGTGAGGAGAGAATAGAGGAGAGGAGTGAGGACAGCTGACAGAGGGGCAGGAACAAAGAGGGAAGGCAGGATCTCTTACTAGCAGAATTAGCCCTGGTCCATGCCACTTACGGCCCAGTGGGAGACAAAGACACAGAAGTGATTCCACTGAACTGTGGCCCACTCTCAGTCCTGCAAACTCACCATCTGATCAGCAGCTCCCTGGGAAAGGAACTAAAGGTCTCGACCACGACCACCATTTCAGGGAGGGGTGGAAATGGGGGTAGGGTAAGGTACAAAGAAACGATGGGAGGAAAAGCAGAGGGTATTTGAATTTCTTCTCCCAAAATCTAAAATCCTGGGATTGCTATAATCACCCTCCCACTGACTGTACTCCTTGTTTAAAATATTCCAAAAGCCAGAAACACTCACTGTGATCCTACAAAACAAAACACCACATTATAGGAACTCAGGGAGGGGAAGACTGGAGGTGGTATGACAGTTTTTGCCTAATATCCCCTTTGAGTTAGAGGTTTTGTTTTGTTTTGTTTTGTTTTATCCTCACCCGAGAGGGACATTCTTCCACTTTTGTTTAGGTAGAATGGGAGGGCGGGGGAAAGGGAGAGAGAGAGAGAGAAACATCAACGTGAAAGGGACACATTGAGTGGCCGCCTCCTGCACAACCCCAACCGGGCCTGGGGACAAACTGCAACCGAGGTCCATGCCCCTAGCGGGAACCAAACCCAGGTCTCTCTGGATCACGGGCCAGTGCTCTCTTCACTGCGCCAAAGTGGCCAGGGTAAGTCAGAGGTTTTTAATGTATTGCTTCATTCTAGGGTAGAAGGGCATGCATGCTTTAACTCCACATCTCTAAGAGTAAAAATGTTATTTCTAGCAGAACTTTTGACATAATTAATCTGCCACCACAAAATAAAAGGCATGTGTAATAACATTTCTGATACTAGAATTTTATATGAACAGAAGAAAAGTCAATTCTCTATAACCTGGTTAGATAAACAAGTGTTTTGGGTAATCAAATATGTCTGGTTAACAGATTCCATATGATTGTCAATTTTAACAAAAATTCAGATAGGATAAAATACACGGAACTAGAGGAAAACTAGAGGAAAACCACAGTAAATAAAATGATTTTCCTTTTGACCAATCGGAAGGTTCTTGGGACCTTGCTTGCCCGCCTCCATTATCATGGTGCTGGTGAAGCACAAAGACTAGTTACAGAAAACCTGTGAATTAAATGCTAGGGAACAGTTTGTAATAAAAACTTCAAGGGTTTTTTTTTCCAAGAGGTAAATTTCATGAATAAGAAATCAAACATATATAATCAATAATGCTTCTCATTTTGGATCAAAATTACCCAGTAGGCAGAAATAGGCTTTGTTATTTACAACACCTTTTTAAAGCTGAGAATAATATAAAATATAATTATTATTTTCACTGTTTCGGATACATCCAGAAGTTGTGGACTTAAAAAAGTAAATGGGCCCTGGCTGGTTTGGCTCAGCGGTTAGAGTGTAGGCCCGCGGACCAATGAGTTGTGGGTTCAATTTCGGCCAACGGCAGGTACCCTGGTTGTGGTTCGTCCCTGGCTCTGGTTGGGTCATGCGGGAGGCAACCAGTCAATGTGGCTCTATCACATCGATGTTTCTCTGTCTCTCTCTCTCTTCCTCCCACTCTATCTGATGATAAATGGGGGAAAAATAAGTATCTTCTGGTGAGGAATAAAAAAATAAATAAATGGACAAGATGACACATAGGGAAATGTGGTACTTGAATCCTCCCATAATCACATCAAAATTACAACTAAATAACCATCATTCAGAACTGATTGAACTCTATATGAATGGAAGTCCTACAACTAGGGATATAAAGAGAAAAAAACCACATGGAGACTGGTAGAAGGGGCAGAGATGTGGAACGGGCTGGTCCCACCCATGTGTGGCAGATAAAAATCAGGAGGGTTATCTGGCTGCAGAGGTCCCTCCTCAGGAGGGTCCCCGTCCCACACCAGCTTCCCATCCCCGGGTGGCAGTGCTGAGAAGAGAAGTGTTCATAACTTCTGGCTATAAAAACCAGCGGGGATTGAGCTTGAGGGAGATGAAAGGCTTCTGGAGTCCCAGACAGTTCCTCTTAAAGGGCCTGTACATGGACTTATTCGGACTAACACCCTCACAGCTCCAATACTAGGACAGTAGCTTGAAAGGAAGCAGAGACATACAAGGAGGAACTGAACTGTCTAGCATCAGGGTGAGAGCTTGGGGGACATCTTTCTGCCAGAGGCCATTATTCCTTTCTGAGACCCCCACCCCAGCCAAACACAGACAGAGGCACACACACATACACACACACACGGTAAGCAGAAGGCAAGTGCCATATCTGAGTCTCCATCAACCTGGCTAATACTGTTCGCCTGCCTGGTGATTACCTGAGACCCCATGCCATCCAATTTGTAGACCAACCCAAGCCATTTCCAGTGGCTTTTCCATACATATGGCCTCTTTTGCCTCATGCAAGACGTTCCTAAAATCTCTTAAACAAGCTGCATCTGGCCTATATGTACCCCTTCCATCTTGCTAAGTGGCCCCACGCCCAGCACTAGAGGCAGCTGGCCTTGGTTCATAGTTTGGCCTCTCCTAGGCCCTCCAAGCCTGCACGAATAGCATCCATCTGCAGATCACTGTAGTTTGTGCCAGGTGGCCCCAGGCAAGGCACAGGCAGTGGTTGACCTTGCATCTCCCAGGAGGCCCCAAAGCCAGTACACCTGGTAGACAGCTTCAGACCACACCGGATTACAACTCTACCACCTCCACAAGTGACACACTCAAGGGTCCAGCTTGGAGAGTACCAAAGTCCCACTGAAGCAAGTCCTATACCGTAGGGTCAACTCCTGTACAGCAGCTCCTCTGCTGCAGTCACAACCTGGGGACCAATGCCTCCCAGTGATGGGCCAACAGCAATCAAGGCTCAACTACTACAGGACAGTGCACACAGCCCATGGGGGCGAGGGTGCATCTGGCATACCAGGCTCAGCTGACTGGGGTGGCTGCACTTCAGGGCACCTATTACACAAGGTCACTCTGCCAAGTCCAGGAGATGAAGCAGCTTTATTTAATACCTAGAAACAAACATAAGGAAGCGGCCAAAATGTGGGGACAAAAAAACAGGTCCCAAAGGAAAGAATAGGAGAAATCTCCAAAAAAAGGAACTAAATAAAATGGAGGCAAGAAAACTACCACAAACAGAGTTCAAATAAGGGTTATAAGTATGTTCAACAAACTTAGTGAAAAATTCAAGGAACTTAGTGAGAACTTCAACACCATGAAAAAGGACATAGAAACCATAAAAAAAGAACCAGTCAGAAATGAAGGACACACTAACTGAAATGAATAATTTACAAGGAATCAGAAGTAGAGTAGATGAAGCTGAGAATCAAATCAGCGATTTAGAACATAAGGAAGCAAAAAACTCCCAACCAGAACATCAAGAAGAAAAAAGAACCCAACAAAATAAGGATAGCATAAGGAGCCTCTGAGACATCCTCAGGCATATAAACATTTGCATCATAGAGGTGTTAGAAGAAGAGAGAGAGCAAGAAATTGAAAACCTATTTGAAAAATTAATGATAGAAAATGTCCCTAACCCAATAATTGAAATAGGAATACAAGTCCAGGAACACACAGAGTCCCAAACAAGACGAACCCAAGTAGTCCCATATCCAGATACATCATTATTAAAATGCAAAAGGTTAAAGACAAAGAGAGAATCTTAAAAGCAGCAAGAGAAAAGCAGTTAGTTACATACAAGGGAGCTCCCATAAGACTTTCAGCTGATTTCCCAACAGAAACTTTGTAGGCCCTAAGGGATGGCAAGAGATATTCAAAGTGATGGGAAAAAAGGACCTACAACAACCAAGATTACTCTACCCAGCAAGGTTATCATTTAGAATTAAAGGACAGATAAAGAGCTTCCCAGACAAGAGGAGTTCATCACCACCAAACCAGTATTACAGGAAATGTTAAAGGGTCTTCTTTAAGAAGCAGGAGGAAAAAAGAAAGATAAAAATATTAATAAAATGGCCAAAAATACATATCTATCAACAATTGAATCTACAAAACAAAATAAATGAACAAGCAGAAGAGAAACGAACTCATAGATACAGAGAACATTTTGAGGGTTGCCAGATGGGAGGAGGGTTGGGGGGCATGGATGAAAAAAGGTGAAGGAATTAAGAAGTACAAATTGGTAGTTACAGAATAGTCATGAGGATATAAAGTACAGCATAGGAAATGTAGTCAAGATTATTCTAATAACTATGTATGGTGTCAGATGGGTACGAGATTTATTGGGGTGATCACTTATTTATTAAATTATATAATGGCTACTCACTGGGGAGTACACTTGAAACTAATATAGTATTGCATGTCAACTGTAATTGAAAAATTAAAAATAAATAGTTGAAAAAATGGCAGCGGAGTGAATGGAAGCTACACAGACCATCTCCCAGGACCAAACTGGAATTACAACAAAAATAAAGACAAATCGTCAGGAAGGGGCAACTGAAAGGCAGCTTGGAGGACCACATAACCAGGGACACTGACTCAATCCTGGTAGGCTTGCGAGGATGCAAGAGGCGGCTGGGAGCCTACGGTCCGCAGCAGCCTGGGCTGGGACCAGTGGACTCGGCTGGGACCAGGGGACTCAGCTGGAAGCTGCGCCCTCGGCTGGGTCCTGTGGCTTCGGCTGGGTGCTACACCCTCGGCTGGGTCCAGTTGCCTCGGCTGGAAGCTGCTGCCACCTCGGCTGGGTCCAGAGACCACGGCTGGGTCCTGTGGCCTCGGCTGGGTGCTACGCCCTCGGCTGGGTCCTGCGAACTAGGCTCGATGCTACACCCTCGGCTGGTGCCACAGACTTGGTAGCCCTTGGCTGGGAGCAGTGCCCTCGGGTTAAAATTCCCAGGTGGCTCCACGACGCAGAGTCTGGACAGAGGCTAACTTGGCAGCAGCCACTCACCTTGGGCTCTGGCAGAGGGAAGGCAGACTGGACTGGAACTGTGTGGGGACACTTGGGATTTGGAGGGTGCTCAGAGCTTTTGCTGAGTGCAGCCACGCAGGACTATGGTCATCTTCCTCCTTCCCAGGGCCCTGGGGAGACAGGGTGGCCCCTCCCTTGGAGATTCAACACCACCTCGTGGCCACTGAAATGCTAATTGAGGCTAACTAACAACCAGCATCTGCCCCACCCTCGGAAAATCCCCTTACGCTGAGCAATTGAGGGAGTTTTTCAGTCAACTCAGAAACCAAGGTTCTTTAGGTGACCTCTACTAATAGCCTCCAAAAAAACCCTAGAGGATAACTACCATTCCCTGGGCTAGCAACTCTAACCAGGAAAGTTAAGACTTGTCAGTGGTGTTTGAAGTGGGTTCTCCCTGCCTCATCCAAACACAGGAAAGGGAGCCACAATCAGCAGAACAACAACACCTACAGGGGAAATTTGGCTGACTCCAAAGCCCACTGTGATAGCCGAAATGGTAAAACAAAGAAACAAAAGCCAAATGAAAGAACAAGAGACCTCTACCGAAGATGAGATAAATGAGGTGCAGTTAAGCAAGTTAACAGAACTAGAATTCAGAGCCATGATCTTGAGGAAGCTCAACACCATGTGTAAGGACATGAGCACCATGAGTAAAGACATAGAAATATTGAAAATCAACCAGTTGGAAATTAAAAACCACCAAGAAGAAATGAAGAATGACATATCAGAAATGAAAAATACATTGGAAGGTCTAAAAAGCAGAGTACAGGAAGCTGAGGACCGGATCAGTGAATTAGAAGACAGGGTAGAAAAAATCAACCAATTGGAAAACCCAAAGGAAAAAATGATTTAAAAACAGGAAGACAGCTTAAGAGAACTGTGGGACAACTGGAAACGTAATAATATTAGCATTATAGGAGCCCCGTAAGAAGAAGAAAAGGAGCAAGGGTTAGAGAATATATTTGAAGAAATAATGACAGAAAACGTCCCTAATTTGGTAGAGGAAGAGGCATTCAAGTTCAAGAAGCACAGAGAGCCCTAAGTAAGAAGAACCCAAACAGGCCCACACCAAGACACATAGTAATCAAAATGCCAAAAATTAAAGACAAAGAGAGAATCCTAAAAGCAGTAAGATAAGCAACAGGGTACCTACAAAGGATCTCCCATAAGGCTCTCAGCTGACTTCTCAACAGAAACACTACAGGCCAGAAGGGAATGGCTCGAAGTAATCAAGGTCATGAAAAACAAGGATCTGAATCCAAGACTACTCTACCCAGCAAGGCTATCATTCAAAATAGAAGGTCAAATGAAGAGCTTACCAGACAAAAAAAAAAGGCTAAGGGAATACATTAGCACCAAACGAGCACTGCAGAAAATGTTAAAAGGACTGCTGTAATTAGCAGGAGAAATGGGAAGAAAAATAGAAGCACACGACACAAAAATGACAATAAATAAGTACATATCAATAATCACCTTAAATGTAAATGGACTGAATGCTCCCATAAAAAGACACAGAGTAGCTGATTGGATAAGAAAGCATGACTCATCTATGTGTTGATTACAAGCGACCCACCTCACAACAAAAGACTCACATAGATTGAAAGTGAAGGGATGGAAAAAAATTTTCCAAGCAAACGGAAAAGAAAAAAAAGCTGGGGTAGCAATACTCATATCTGATAAAATGGATTTCAAAATGAAGGCCATAACTAGAGACAAGGAAGGCCACTACATAATATTGAAAAGATCTATCCAACAGGAAGATATAACCTTGGTAAACATATATGCACCCAATATAGGAGCACCAAAATACATTAAAAATTTTCTGGAGACCTTCAAAGAAGAAATAGATAGCAATACAATCATAGCAGGGGACTTCAACACCCCGCTGACATCACTGGATAGATCATCTAGACAAAAAATTAGCAAGGAAACAGAGACTCTAAATGAAGCACTAGACCAAATGGATTTAATAGATATCTACAGAGAATTACACCCCAAAACTACAGAATTCACATTCTTCTCAAGGGCACATGAGACATTCTCAAAGATAGACCACACGTTAGGGCACAAACTAAGTCTCTACAAGTTGAACAAGCCGGAAATCATATCAAGCATGTTCTCAGACCACAATGCCATGAAACTAGAAATCAATTGCAACAAGAACAGGCAAAGACATTTGAACACATGGAGGCTAAATAGCATGTTATTAAACTATGACTGGGTCACCGAGGAGATCAAGGAAGAAATCAAAAACTTCCTGGAATCCAGTGAAAATGAACACACAACAACACAAAATCTATGGGATGCAGCGAAAGCATTTCTGAGAGGGAAGTTCATAGCACTACAGCCTATCTCAAAAAATAAAAAAAATCTCTAATAGACTATCTAACCCCCCAACTTAAGAACTACAGAGCAAACAAAAAGAAAACCCCAGAGCAAGTAGAACGAAGGAAATAGTAAAGATCAGAACAGAAGTAAATGACATAGACACCACAAAAACAATTCAAAGGGTCAATGAAACAAAGAGCTGGTTTTTCGAAAAGATAAACAAGATTGATGGACCCTTAGCTAGACTCACCAAGAAACAAAGAGAGAGAACCCAAATATACAAAATCAGAAATGAAAAAGGAGAAGTAACAACTGACACCACAGAAATACAAAAGATTGTTAGCAACTACTATGAACAATTATATGGCAACATTTGACAATCTAAGCGAAATGGACAAATTTCTAGAAACACATAGTCTCCCAAACGTGGACCAGGAAGAGATAGAAAACTTGAACAGACCAATATCAACAGAAGAAACTGAAGATGTAATCAAGACTCTCCCAGCAAACAAAAGCCCAGGCCCGGATGGCTTCACAGGGGAGTTTTACCAAACATTCAAAAAAGAACTAACACCCATTCTCCTCAAACTATTTCAGAAAATTCAAGAAGAAGGAAGACTTCCAAACTCGTTTTAATAAATCAGCATAATTCTAATTCCAAAACCAGAAAAAGACATTACAAAGAAAGAAAACTACAGGTCAATATCCCTGATGAACATAGATGCCAAAACCCTGAACAAAATACTAGCAAATTGGATCCAGCAATACAGCAAAAAAATTATCCACCATGACCAAGTGGGATTCATCCCAGTGATGCAAGGCTGGTACAATATTCGCAAATCAATAAAAGTGATACACCATAGAAATAAAATAAAAAATAAAAACCACATGATCATATCAATAGATGCCAAAAAAGCCTTCGACTAAATCCAGCATCCATTTCTGATAAAAACGCTCAGCAATGTGGGAATAGAGGAATCATATCTAGACATAATAAAGGCCATATATGCATATATGAAAAACTTAGAGCTAACATCATACTCAATGGGCAGAAACTAAAAGCATTTCCCTTAAGAACAGGAACAAGACAGGGGTGCCCACTTTCGCCACTCTTATTTAACACTGTACTGCAAGTCTTAGCCACAGCAATCAGACAGGAAGAAAAAATAAAACCAATCCAAACTGGAAAGGAGGAAGTGACACTCATTATATGCAGATGACATGATACTGTACGTAGAAAACCCCAAAGACTCCATTAAAAATTTACTAGACTTGCCCTGGCCAGTTTGGCTCAGCGGTTGGAGCATCGGCCTGCGGTCCGGAGAGACCGGGGTTCGGTTCCCGCTAAGGGCACGTACTTCGGTTGCAGTTTGTCCTCGGCCCTGGTTGGTCGTGTGGGTGGCAGCCACTCGATGTGTCCCTTCACGTCGATGTTTCTCACTCTCTCTCCCTCCCATTCTATCTGTACAAAAAATGGAAAAATATCCTCGGGTGAGGATAAAAAAAAAAAAAAAAAATTTACTAGACTTAATAAATGAGTTTGGCAAAGTAGCAGGATACAAAATTAACGTCAGAAATCGATGGCATTCTTATACACCAATGATGAACTCACAGAAAGAGAAACTAAGAAAACAATCCCATTTACCATTGCGGCAAAAAAAATAAGATACCTAGGAATAAACCAACGAAATAAAGAACCTATTCGGAGAAAACTACAGGTCATTAAAAAAAGATATAGAGGAAGATATAGAAAAGTGGAAGCACATACCCTGTTCATGGATTGGAAGAATTAACATCATTAAAATGTCCATATTACCCAAAGCAATCTATAGATTTAATGCAATTCCCATCAAAATACCAATGGCATACTTTACAGAATTAGAACAAGTACTTCAAAAAGTTCATATGGAACCAAAAAAGACCTCGAATAGCCACAGCAATCTTGAAAAGGAAGAACAAAGTTGGAGGGATCACATTACCAGATTTCAGGTTATACTCCAAAGCCACTGTAATCAAAACAGCCTGGTAGTGGCACAAGAACAGGCATATGGACCAGTGGAACAGAACAGAGAACCCAGAAATGGACTCAAGGGAATATGCTCAATTAATATTTGACAAAGGTGGCAAGAGCATACAGTGGAGTAAGGACAGCCTCTTTAATAGATGGTGTTGGGAAAATTGGACAGCTACATGCAGAAATATGAAACTAGACCATCAACTTACACCCTACACAAGAATAAACTCAAAATGGATAAAAGACTTAAATGTGACTCATGAATCCATAAAAATCCTAGAAGAAACTGTAGGCAACAAAATTTCAGACATCATACACAGCAGAATTTTCACTGATACATCACCTAAGGCAATAGAAACAAAGGAGAAAATGAACACATAGCACTACATCAAAATAAAAAGCTTCTGCACATCGAAAGATACAATCATGAAAACGGAAAGGCTACCCATTGTATGGGAGAACATAATTGCCAATGATATATCAGATAAGGGGTTAATTTTCAATATATATAGAGTGTTCATACAACTCAACAAAAGGAAGACAAAGAACCCAATTAAAAAATGGGCAGAGGAACTAAATAGACACCTCTCCAAACAGGACATACAAATGGACAAGAGACACATGAAGAAATGCTTGTCATCACTAATCATTAGAGAGATGCAATTTAAAACAATGAGGTATCACCTCACACTTGTCAGAATGGCCACCAACAAATCATCAAACAACAAATGCTGGTGAGGGTGTGGAGAAAAGGGGACTCTAGTACACTGCTGGTGGGAATGCAGACTGGTGCGGCCACTATGGAAAACAATATGGTGTTTCCTCAAAAAATTAAAAATTGAACTTCCATTTGACCCAGTGATCCCACTTCTAGGAATATACCCTAGGAAGTCTGAAACATCAATCAGAAAGAATATATGTACCCCCATGTTTGTAGCAGCACTATTTACAATAGCTAAGATCTGGAAACAGTCTAAGTGTCCATCAGTAGACGAATGGATAAAAAAGCGGTGGTACATATACACAATGGAGTACTACGCAGCTGTAAGAAAGAAAGATTTCTTATCCTTTGAGACTACATGGAGGGATCTGGAAAGTATCATCCTAAATGAAACAAGCCAAACAGAGAAAGACAAGTATCATATGATCTCACTTATTTGTGGAATATAATGAACATAACAGTCTGAGGAATGGGGTAGTCACAGAGACGTGGAAGTGGGATACAGACTGACAATCCCCAGAAGAGGGGATGGTGGGGGAGAGGGAGAGATAAACCACAGAACTTATATGCATGTATGCATGTATGCATGAACAGTGGACATGGACAACAAAGCTGGGGACAGGGCAGTGAGGGAGGGGGAGAGGGGAATCAGTGGTAAACATCTGTAACAAAAATTAATAAAAAAATAAATTAATATAATAAAAATAAAAATAAACAGTAAATAAATGAACCCTCCCTCATTGAATTCTACACTTTAAATGGGTAAATTGTATGGTATATGAAATATATTTCAATATAGTTGTTTAAAAAAAATAAAAGGACCACATGAAATATGTAGATTGATAAAAATTCCAAAGTAGATGTGACATGTTGAGCAGGAGGCAGGGTTTTGTGGCAGAGTTGTTGCATGGATGAGCAACCCCTCACCATGCCTTCAACTCCCTCTCCAACCTTGCTAGGGAAGCCCACATGACACAGTTCTGCCTAACAACTAAGTGGAAGGCAACAAGGTGTGGCTTCAAACACAGCTTTGGCTTTTCTTACTAAGAAGGAACAGACTTGGTTGGTCAGGGTTCTTCACCCTTTCGCCTCTCTTTGCCTTCTCCTCCTCCTAAATGCAGACACGGTAGTTAAAGCTGTAGCAGCTGCCTTGTTTCTCTGAGGCCATAATACATGTGGAAAAGACCAAGAGCATTGAAGGGCTCACTGAACCGAAGACTAGTACCAACAGCCAGCCCTACCTGTAGAGTTTTTGCTATGTGAGACCAAAGCAAACAAAGAAAAGCAAAACAAAATAAATTTAATGAATTTTTATTTATTTTTTTTTGTTACAGACATTTTACCTTTTTACCCCATTGGCACCCCCCACCCCACCCCACCCTCCACCCTGTCCCCGGCTTAGTTGTCCATGTCCATTAGTCATGCATACATGCATATAAGTTCTGTGGTTTATCTCTTCCCACCCCCCCACCCCCCATCCCCTCTTCTGAGTGATGTCAGTCTGTGCCCTACTTCCATGTGTCTGGGTCTACTGTATTCCTCAGACTGTTATGTTCATTATATTCCGTATATAAGTGAGATCATGTGGTATTTGTCTTTTTCTGCTTGGCTTCTTTCACTTAGGATAATACTTTCCAAGTCCCTCCATGTCGTCTCAAAGGATAAGAGATCTTTCTTTCTTACCGCTGCATAGTACTCCATTGTGTATATGTACCACAGCTTTTTGATCCATTCGTCTACTGGTGGACACTTGGGCTGTTTCCAGATTTTAGCTATTGTAAATAGTGCTGCTATGAACATGGGGGTACATATATCCTTGCTGATTGGTGTTTCAGGCTTCTTAGTGTATATTCCCAGCAGTGGGATCACTGGGTCAAATGGAAGTTCAATTTTTAATTTTTTGAGGTAGCACCATATTGTTTTCCATAGCGGATGCACCAGTCTGCATTCCCACCAGCAGTGTATTAGAGTCCCCTTATCTCTACACCCTCGCCAACACTTGTTGTTTGATGATTTGTTGATGGCGGCCATTCTGACAGGTGTGAGGTGATACCTCATTGTTGTTTTAATTTGCATCTCTCTGATGATTAGTGATGTTGAGCATTTCTTCATATGTCTCTTGGTCATTTGTATGTCCTGTTTGGAGAGGTGTCTATTTAGTTCCTCTGCCCATTTTTTAATTGGGTTCTTTGTCTTCCTTTTGTGGAGTTGTATGAGCACTCTATATATATTGGAGATTAACCCCTTATCTGATACATCATTGGCAATGATGTTCTCCCATACAGTGGGTTGCCTTTCCATTTTGATGATTGTTTCTTTTGCTGTGCAGAAGCTTTTTAGTTTGATAAATTTAAAAACTCAGTATTTAAAAAGATTTTCTTAATCGGGTTTTTTATTAGCAGGCAAATACAACCCAAATGCAAGCTCCTTTGGAACAAATAAGTGCCAGTAATAAAAATACATGCTGTCACATCTTAGCCACAACACTTAATGAAAGTTTCTGTAACTTCCACCCTTACAAAACCAAGGTAGGTTGACCAGAAGGTGCGACGCCCTCTCTAATTTTCCTTTTAAGTCCACAGGAGGCTGTGTAGGATCTTGCAACAAATTAGAATATTCCAAGATAGAGTTTTAGCACCAGTTGCCTCACTATGTTCATGGTGGAGAGAAAGAGAAGGAATTCAACTTGTTTTCTTCACCTCTCACTGAGAGAGTGAGGCCACCACAGCTACTCTAAGACATGGCAACTGAAAGGACCATTAGCTGTTTCAAAACATGAGACTGTACAGAAGAACATCTAAATAGTCTTGACTGGATTTCAGTTACAATAAAAGGATATTGTGGCAGGGCTGGTAATGTCATAATCAATGAGGGACATGGTTTCAGACATCATAAGGTAGGAGGAAGGAAGAGGATCCTTACCATTAGGCCTCAGGGGCTAAAGGAAAGAAAATACCGGGAGAAGTAAAAGCACAGTCTGCAGTTATCCAGTAACCAAACCCAGTCTACTGAATCTGATACATTGTTGAAAGAGGCAACACAGCAGAAAAAAGTGATTCCTCAGATGCAGCTAGGCCCCTGAGTATCCAGGAAAGTGGCTGAAAGGAGTCTTTGAGGGGCACCAACCAGCCTGCCATAATCGGTTTTTCCAGGAGAAGGATGCGGAATGGGGTGGACGAATGTGGAAGAGTTTTCTCAGTGCTTTTGCTTATTCTTAACTATGAGAATGTTTTGGTCAAGTGATCCTGTGGTTACCAGTTCACAAAAGGCTAAACTTTAAAAAAAATTGAGATACACTGACATGAGGTGCTACCAAGATGCACCAAAAGCATCTTAACAAGGTGACAAGATTGGGCTCCTAGGGGAAAAAAATTTCCGATTTAAGGATACCTGAGGAATTGAAGGTTTTCAGAAGTAGATTGCAACTATGGATTAATTCACCAATTAACCTTAAATGACTTTGACCCTTCATCAGTTTTCAGATTAGCTTTACTTTATACTCAAAAGGTATTTTCAAGCAATGTGATATATTAAATTTGTAGAAATTCCATTCAATTTGCTGAAAAGCCTATGCTTCTTTTTGCCCTCATGAGAAGAGGCACATTTCCATGACCCTGCATGGCCCATCCCAGGCAGCAGTGTGTAAAACACCTGCCAAAATACAAGCACAGAAGAAGCAGGTTGAAGCTTTCCATTCATTTGATCTTCTGGGGTGAATAATGCCGGTTTTTTAAACAATTGTTTAAAGGACCATTGGTGAAGTGAGTATTTGTTTAGAAAGGTCTTAAGTAACAATTCTGGGTAATTATTAAACATACATTTATCCATAAAATACTAGGTCTAATGGGGCTGAAAGACTCTGTAAAATGTCTTCCTGACAGGTTAATCTTTGAAAACTAGAAGGATTTTTCTTTTCATGTATTCAGCTATATTTTACGATGACTAGTTGTCAAGTTCTCTAATCACTCAAGAGAGATAAATGGTTGACATGCGAGGTACATCATACACACACACACACACACACACACACACACACACATTTTTCTTTGGCATTTAACCTTTCCTGCTTTTCCAAAGAATATCTGAATAGTGCCCCTCCTGTATTTTTAACATGCAATTTAGTTGCCATAGCAATATATTCTGGTCTTGAAATACCTCTAGGATGAAACTAGCGGAGGTATATTCACCATGCTCCCAAACTCTCTCTCTTTCCAGGCTCCAGGATTTCTGGTCCCCTAAACATTCACACAGGCAGACTTCAGTGTCTACCAGGAACCACAGGTATAATTTTTTACTCAACAATTTTTGAGGGGAACCAGAGTTCCGAGGTCTTGGGGTGATAAGAGAAGACTAGGGCGATGCAGACAGGCTGAGAGGGAGACAACACTTGGAAAATAAATCACGAATCAGCAAGACAAGGAGGAATTCCTTGTCAGACGACGTTCAGCATGACTGATATGAAGCAAATTTTGTAAAATATCTTTCCAATTTTGACGAGAATTATAGGCAATATTAATCCAAGCCAAAGGAGTCATATATTTTGATGCTTGTTGTATTCTTTAGACTATAAAAAGGAAATTTCTAGCTCTCTAGGTTGCAAAGGAGGCTGCCCTAATGGAAAAAGATGTACTGCTTGCCTGTGCAGCACGGACAGATGAAGTGGGAGCGGCATGGACCGTGCGAGGCAAGCATCCTCACCTGTGCTAATGTCAGCGCCTAACTCCAGAGCTTAATCTCAGTCATTTGCTGAGATGCCAGATCTTTAGCAGTTTCCTCACATATACTTAGATCAGACAGGAGCAAATATGATGTCCAATTGAGTTGATAGATAGAACTCCCTTTAGCTGCACTAACATACTATGTTGTCAGTTCAGTCAATGAGTATTTATTGAGTACTCACAGCACAGAGAACTGTACCAGGCACTTGGAAATCGCGGAAAAGACCCAAGTCCATCTCAATCCTGCAAAGTCACTATCTTCAGCTAGAGATGATCTGTGGTCCTATGAGAGACTGAGGGCAGCACAGATGTAGAAAACACTCAAATAATTACAAAACATCATTTAAGTCATTAGCTTCTATTCCTCCCCCCACCCTTATCAACTAAGCCTTCATTTGGAGCAATTAAATAGGAAACAAAATGGAATGTCATGTGATTCCTCTTTCTCTTCTGGGTCTAGCCTTTGGGCAAGAAGTGGACAAGCAGTAGTTTGGCAGGGGGGTAAGTGGTGGGAGGAAGGAAAACAGCAGTCCAGCGGGGTCTCAGTAATTTACAAACTGAGCAGTTGCAGCCACACCACAATGAAGGGCCGCTGAGCCAGCACAGGCTTGTTGGCTCCCAGGGAGAGGAAGCCAGGCTGAGACGAGCGAGGACCACAGGGGCATATCTAACTTTTTTAACGGATCAACTTGCGGTCGCTTCATTTTACGTTTAATAAGTGCAAAACATAAACTGGTATGTGGTTCAGACATTCTGTGCCAGACTAACTTTTATAAATAGAACTGGCTTTTCCTGCTGTAAAATAAAAACAGCCTCACATTCACAGACTAAAGAGACAGGGAGACCCATGCTTTGGGCTAGACCCATTTTGCCCTAACATTATATTCCTCTAACATTCTCTGACTGAGGGACTTACAATTGTCTTGTGTCACTGACTCCGTAGTCCTCAGCACCGAGAGACTCAGAGTTTACTTGGTGGCGCCCATCTGCACTGCATTGTCTTTGGGCAGCCTACTTCGTTACAATTAGGTTTGTTAGTTAAAGCATTGTGGGTATTTTACTTACAGTATTGCACATATCAATTACAAAGCCATTATTTTCAAACTAATGCAAAAACTGTTGATTTAACTGACTATCTCATCATTAGGGTTTCAACAAAGTGCTGCATTTATTAGCTGAAAAAGACCAGGTGACAGGCACACTTCATGGATGGTGTGTGTGATTTCTTGTGCTAACCTGGAGACACTTAGAAGAATACCAGGATTAGCAAGTAAAGGTAGGTCTTAAACTGGGGTGAAGAGGGACTAGGAACTAAGACATTAGGTAGATCTGGTTAGTTATTATGACTGTTCTTTTCATGTAGTCAGGACTCTGAAGACTTCCTGTTATTTAAATTTTCAAGTTTTTTAAATGGCATGAAAATGATATCATTACCACTCAGTTACCCAGTTTTAAGGCACATTCCAGGCAATTTCCCCCTTTTCCTCTCAAATAAAACGAGGAACTTCTGCTGTGCCGGTGAATCTAGCAATGAGGAGCACACTCCTTTATTTCCCAGTTGAACTGCAGCTCTGGCTCCAGGGAAGGAGAAACAGGACGGGGTTAGACTGCAAGGACTAAGGCGCCTCCTGCTGTTCCTTCTCCAGGAGTCAGTTGGATAAAGGAAGGTGCTGCTTAAAGGCAGGATGACCCCAGCCCTGCCCTGCTCCTCAGCAGAGAAACCTCTCCTCTAACTGCCGTGGAAGCACTGGGATGGGGCCCTGCTGGCAAGTGGGGTGGTATGGGAGCTGGACACTGAATATAGAAACAGCAACAAAGCATCTCCGGGCTGTCACCTCTCCGTTACCTCCCCCCGCTTGCCTCTTCCTCTCCCCTCCCTCACTCTTCTCCCTCACAGTGGCCTCCTTGGGGCGCCTGCAGCCTGCCTGTTGTGCTTCCTGCTCAGGGCCTTGGTGCTCTGCCTGTGATGTTCGTCTTCCAGGTCCCTGACTGCTTGCTCTTTAACCCTGAAACTGCACTGTCTCCATCCCCTGATCCTGACTGCCTCAGAGCACTTTGGAGAACTGGACAGAGGGTAGTGTTTGTTTACTGTTTATCTCCCCAACCAGGATGTCAGTTTCACAAGGGTTTTCTTTATTCAGTGCTGGACCCCAGTGCCTGGCACACAGTCAAAGACTCCACAAATGTTTGCTGAATGAATGAAAGAACACAGGGGGAGGTGGAGATGGCCAGAGATCATATTTCAAGGTCAGCGTCTCCAGGACACCACAAGGGAACTGGCAGCAGACACACTAGCAGGATCAGGCTCCTGCTGACTGGGGTTAGGCGCAAGCATGATCAGTGAAGAAACAGGCTCGGCTTGCCTATCCGGCCATAGGGGAAACTCTCAGGAAAGGTAGAAATGGTTCCTGTGGATGAAAACGGACAAACAGAGATGAAAACAAATTGTTTTTTTTTTATCCACAAACAAGTATGCACCCTTCACAGGAATAAAGAATGCAGGGATGGAGATCATTTAGGTTTGAGACCTTTGCCTTAGTAGTCATCAGCTTCAAAGAACTCTGAATTTAAAGTCAGGAAACCAAGAGTTTTCAGGATTGCAGCTCTCCCTTTAGAAGGGGAGAGTGCAAGTCACTCAGCTGTGTGACACTCGCCCTCAGGCGCTGATTCAGAATCGCTGGGCTTCTTTAGACACAGTGACTGGGAAAGCAAGTCAGTCATCACAAGCAATAGAAACTGTAGGTCAAACGTCACTGAGTAATCAACCTGCCATTGGTCAATTACCCATCCCCATGAAGAGGTGCCACTGATCTACTTTCCTATCAATAAACATCTGTCTGGGCATATCAGCTGCTGCTAACCACGGCCTGCCAAGACATCCAGCATCGTCCACGGGCACTGGTGGTTAAGAAATCCCTCTCCTTCTCTTCTTAATAATGTCACAGAAGAGGCAAATGCAGGCCCTGACAACGCAATGTGAGTTTCAGAGAGACGTGTCTCTCCGAGTGCTCAGCCGGTTATGCAGGCTTCAACTGCATGGATTTCTCATCGCAGCCGCAACAGCGGGGCTGCGGGAAGTTGGAGGCGTCACACTGCGCTGAGATGCACAATCCTGCCTTTGGCTGTGCTCATGCGCCATCATCCTCCCTCTAAGTCAGGAGAAGGAAAATTGGGGGAACCATTTTAATTCCACATTTAAAGAAAAACAAACGGGCACTGTTCTCTCTTGTCTAAAGTCCCAATTACACCTTTTCCTGGAGTCAGATTTAACCTCTCTGATGCTTTGACTAGAGCTAGAGGCCAAGGTGGCCTTGTCATATGAAGAGCCTATTCGTCTCTAAGCTGTCACTTTGGCAAAGACCTCGAGCCCCCGTTGGACCTAAATTCTAGATCTCTTACTGCACTCACTGGAACCCTCTCCACCTTCTCAGACCACCTCATCTGCACAGTCCATCGAGGGACACTCATTCCGAGTTGGCACAGGCTTTATGTAGCAGTACGCTGGGAGGGGAAAGCAAGCACACAATTACACAAATACGACTACTGCCCCATAGGAATGAAATACAGAGATCACTGAGAGGAATGTCTCCACGGGCCAGGAGACAATGGAAGGTTGAGGAAGTATGCCCAAAGGAGGGGAGTCTTGAAGGGGAAATAAGAGCCAGGTGTAAAGGGGGTGGGGAAAGGTAGTAAGAGACACAAGCACTGAGAACAGCATGTTCAGAGTTGAAAGCGAGGTAGTAGGAGGGTGACACACATGCAAACTGCAACAGGCTGAGAGAGCATGGGCAGGGTGGGTGGAGGAACAGGAGACAGACTGCAGGTGGAAGCCGAGCCAGATCATTCTTTTTATTTTTTTCCCTTTATTGATTTTTAGAAAGAGAGGAAGGGAGAGGGAGAGAGAGAGAAAAACATCAATGAGAGAGAATATCGATTGGCCCTACCGGGGATCAGGTCCACAACCTGGGCATGTGCCCTGACCAGGAATCGAACCGGTGACCTCTTGGTGCCTGGGTCAACATTCAACCACTGAGCCACACCGGCCGGACCAAGTCGATCATTCTTAAGTGCCTTTGTCAGCCTGAAGGCGGATAGTAGCCATGAATTCTCTTAGCAAAGGGCATGACTGCATCAGATTTGTGGTAACGGGTGGGAGATGGCTGCAGGTGGGGAAGGAAGGGATAGATGAAAGTCCAAAAGACTAGGGAGAGAGGAGACACTACAAAGGTGTGGCGATGGCATTTGTGACTTGTAGGAGCTGGTTTTGACAGAACTCCATAGCTGACTGGCTGAGAAGGGGTGGGGAGGGAGAGGAAGAAATTTACAAAGATTCCTATGTTTTTGGCTCAGTTGATAGATAGAAGGGTGGTGCCATTGAATGAGACCGGCATCATGGTGTGAGGCGACTTGAACAGGGGAAGGGAAGGATAATGGAATCCATTTCTGACATATTGGTTTGAGATGTACATGGAACATTGTTAGGTAGGGTGGGGGTGGGGTGGGGTACCCCGTAAGCAGACAGAATAGAGGGACATTAAAAGAGAGTGGGCAGAGCTATTAAGCTGCTGGTTTGCTTACATGTTCATTGGCAAGACGACTGGTCTTCACATTAGAAATGGTAGAACAAACATAATAAAGAGAAAATTGAAGCCCCAAATAGGTGAAGTGAAAGAAAGAGTATCTAGTCAATTTAAATGATTTCAAGTCTCCTGGCTCAGATGAGTTACACCACAAGCCTGCTGAAAGAAATTGCAGATGCAATCTCAGAGACACGATTGGTAATCTTCAAGAAATTGTGGAGACTATAAAGAGCGCCAGTGACAAGGGAAGGACAACTGTTTCCCAGATTTTTAAAGTGAAGAGGGATAGATTGTAATGAGAAATATTCAGATAAGTTTCACACCATCTATGACAAAAACTCTAGAATGGCTTACAAAATAGATGGTTCATGAATACTTTAGTTAATGCAGGCAGCTGAGAAGAAGGAGGGGTGTGTTGTTCTGAGACGGAAGTGCATTGTACTGGTGGTTTGTTCAGACTGATTGTGGCTTGTCTCATCCCCGTCCTAAGTACAAAGTGAGTTGTCTGGTCTGCAACATAAACTCCAGGCTTCTCTACCTGTGATTTGTTGCTTATGGTACTCAGATTGTATATGGCCCTTTATAAAGAGGGGTTGACAATTTATTATTTTAAAAAAATTTTTTCCCCTTGGATTTTTAGAGAGAGAGGAAGTCAGAAGGAGAGAAAGATAGAAACATCAATGAGAGAAAGAGAGACAGAAACATCAATGAGAGAGAACAGTGACTGGCCTCCTCCTACAAGCCCCACACTGGGGATCAGGCCCACAGCCTGGGCATGTGTCCTGACCGGGAATCAAACCATCTTGGTGTAGGGGTTGATGCTCAACCACTGAGCCACCCCAGCTGGATGAGGGGTTGACAATTTAAATGAAGAATTCCCAGTCTGCATTCTCCAAGAAATCCACCATCACTCGTCAGGGTACCCTTGGCAACGGGCAGACAGCAATGACCTCTGGGCTTATTAGCCTAAATATCAATGAATTTTTGCCTATTAGAATCCTACTACCTTACTTTTGTGTGCTATTTCTCTCCTTATACACACCGACTCTAAGATGAAAACAAGAAATGACAAAGCAAATGTGGTGGAGCAGGATGGGGAAAGGCAGCCATGTCCCACCAACATCTCTACCCCAGGCAGGCTACGATATCATGTAAGACATCTTATCTAATGCTGAATATAATACAATATATATTATACATATAATATACCATTAGTCTTTCAGAGACCTTCTTAGAACATTAAAAAAATAAAACAATGGCAGCCTATTCAAGACCCAGATGGCTCTCTTGAACTAAAAGTATACTCTCTAGGGCAGTGTTTCTCAACCTGTGGGTCACAACCCCTTTGGGGTTGAATGACCCTTTCACAGGGGTCGCCTAAGACCATCGGAAAACACCTATTTCCGATGGTCTTAGGAACCGAGACACGGCTCCTCTATCCGTCTCCAGGCGGCCCGCCCACATGCAGATACGCCCACACACAACATGAGGAGCTGTATTAAAGGGTCGCGGCATTAGGAGGGTTGAGAACCACTGCTCTAGGAGAGGTCACCAGTATCACATTTGAAAATTATATAACCCTATAAATTAAGCAATATTGGGTTAAAGTTTGGTTCTGAAAACAACTAAAAACCAGACATAAAGATCATTACAAAGACTTTTTAGATCTCATATACAGTTCTATTTTGTTCCTATGTAAAGTCATTTATTAAAGTTCCACATGGTTTTTGATTCTGTATAACCTGTCTTGACATTATCCTGTAAGTCCCCAACCAACACAGCCTAACTCTGGTGTACCTCCCCACCAGAGAATTCAACAAGCGCCTTGTATCTCTGTGCCCCTTTCCCACCCTTCACTGGATAGAGCAAAGAACAGAAGAGTGTCTTCACTGAAGTTACTGGGACCGTCACTGTACCAAAATATAATTTGCACGTGTCTTCCATTTTAAAAGTAGTGTATGAGAAGGCATCTTCTTACCGTATTGACCCAATCATGTACGGCTGTGCCAGCTGAACCACAATCGCACCGCTTCCTAGCTGATGGCACGTATAGCCAGAATCCCAGTCATAATTCTTGGTGTCCCCATTCAGCAAGGCATTTCGGCTCCGACTGACTCCTTCAATCACACTGGCACAATCAGCAATTGTTGCAACATTCTCCATGGGAACTGGGAATCCAACACAAGAGTCAGCATCAACATAAGAGAAGCCAAATATATCCTGATAGTGTGCTATGGAAAAATTAATATCTATCTCAAATCAATGATAAAAGGAAACATCTTGATTATCTCAGGATATGAACACATTTTCCACACCAAACAGCTTTTTTTTTAATCTTCACCCGAGGACATTTTTCCATTTTTTGTTCAGATAGAGTGGGAAGGAGAGAGGAATAGAGAGAGAGAGAGAGAGAGAGAGAGAGAGAGAGAGAGAGAGAGAAAGAAACATTGACGTGAAAGGGACACATCGATTGGCTGCCACCCGCACAACCAACCAGGGCCGGGGACAAACTGCAACCGAGGTACATGCCCTTAGTGGGAACTGAACCCAGGTCCCTCTGGACCGCAGGCCGACGCTCTAACTGCTGAGCTGAACTGGCCAGGGCACCACACCAAACAGCTTTAAAAAAAAGTTGAACCTAAGGTTAGAACAAACCAAACTACATGTAACAATTAACCCTAAAGAATTTTATTATAAAGAAACATAATACCCCATAAAATATAAAATGAACACATTGCAAGATATCACTACAATGGGAAACTACACAGTAACTGAGATTAATGAACCACCTATATGCAAGTAGAGAAATAAAAAATACAATGTTGAGGGGGAAAAAACCCCGAAAAACAAAAAAACGAGGCACAGAAAAACAGAGTATGAGTTCATTTATACAAAGTTTAAAGAAAGGCAAAACTAAAAAATATAATTTGTTTAGAGATATATAAATGTAAAACTAAAAATGTAATCCAGGGAATTATTATACATAATTAGGGGTAATTTGTCTGGGAAAAGGGAGATGAAATCTTGGAGGAGCTTCAAAAGTTCTGTTCTTAAACTAGGTGGTAGGTTCATGGCACTTGTTTTATTAGTATTCTCTAAACTGTACTTATTTATGACATTTAATAATGTATTTAAAGAAAGATTGTATATATATGTATAGACATTTATATTTACTATTGAAATTGATAAAGCAAAGTGGTCCAGGACATGGCACCAATCCCTTTTCAGACTATACAGTTGCCCTCAGCCATGATTCATGTTCCTTTGTTTTCTATTCCATTTTAATACACATGCTCTTTTCTTTGTTCACAAACTGCTTTATTTTGAATCAATAGCTCTGTTTTGATTCTGAGTCTCTTCTATACTTCAAAGCCATATCAACCTGTTCATTTATAAAAAATCAAGGGCTTCCATAAAATAATAGCTGTTCAAAAATAATGCAGATTTTCTAAACACGAAGAAGAGAATGATAAAAGGTGAGGGCCTTTTACATCCTTGGGCCTTTTCTGTGCATTTACTAGCACTGGGTTTTCTTCTTCAGTCATTTAAGTTACTTAACCCAAGTCTACAATTAACCCTAGCTCCATACAGTCAAGATTTGTAGCTTTACATAATTTAAAAATAGATTGGAAAAAAGATTATCATTGGATATACACTGTACTTTTCAGTATAATATTATGCTCTCTGAAAAGAGAGTGAGCAGTACTACCACCGTGCCAAAACATTTTTAACTTTACATGATGCCGAGTAAATCATCTTACATGTATCTTTATGCAATGCATTTATTTCCCAAAGTTGGGCATGCCAGTACTTGGGCCCTCATCTCACAGACCTTCCCTAATGCTCTGCTCTTGGCAGATGAGGACAGCCATCCACATATAAAGAAGGGAGGAAGGGCAGGAGGAAGGGAGAGAGGATGAATTTTCTGGTGATGAATCTCTTAACTATGAAGCTGAATTCCAAAGCAAAAAGCAAAAACACTGGTGAAATATCTGTAAGGACAGTTTTCTGACAGAGAAGGGGCTTAGAGAGAAGCTCCCATGACTCTGAAAGGAGACAGATGAAGGGCTACATTTAGGGGCTACCTCCTGCCACCTCTGTCTCATGGAAAAGAGGAAACATTATGTGATTTGGAAGAGAGAACTTAAGGACGGGACACAAGATGCATAGTAATTTGAGCTGAGACATAAAATAATACTATAGGTAACCTGGGCTGCAGTAACAGTCCTGACTCTCCTAGTGCTTAACACAGCACCCACTTACTTTCTGCTTACTCTGTGTGTTCAACGACAGTCACCCTAGTGCCTGTACTTGTATCTCTCAGGGACCCGGGTGATAGAAGCTTTGTATTAATTTGTGCTTCCTCCATCACAGTAGCAGTGAGAAGACAGTGAGCTGGGTTCTGGGTCTTAACTCTTCCCTGCAAGTAACACATCTCTTGGCTCACATTTGCTTAATTTAGGCAAGTCACAGGGCCTTACCTAAGTTCAAAGGAAGTGGGAAAGTGCATCCCTGCTGTGTGCCCAGGAGAAGAAAGGGAATATTTGGTGAACAATATTAACATTTACCACAAACATTAAACCAGGATGAAGGAACATTCAATAGACAGATAAATCTAGTTCATTCATGTAAAGTATATAAAATATTTCAGTGTGTAAATATAATATACAAACATTTATATACCTAGTCTCCTGCTAAGGGACATTTGGATAGTTATCATTCTTGTCTTTGTGATTACAAACAAAGGTATTTTCTTCTGTTCATGGGTGATTCTTCAAGGAATACATAGAATTTACATGTATATGGAAGTGGAATTACACTTGTGGCTGTGAGTTAACCTTCCACTTCCCAAATTATTCACCAAAGTGGTTGTAGGAATTTATAGTCTCGCCGTCACTTGGTAATGTTAGACAAACAGATGAGTGACAAGACATTTCAATATGGTTTTAGTTTTTTTTTTTTATCCTCACCCAAGGACACTTGCATTTATCATCAGACAGAGGAGGGAAAGAGGGAGGAAGAGAGAGAGAGGAACATCATTGCAAGAGAGACACATGGAGTGGTTGCCACCCACACGACCCCAACCGGGGCCAGGAACAAACCGCAACCAAGGCACGTGCCCCTCGCAGTGGTTCTCAACCTTCCTAATGCCACAACCCTTTACTACAGTTCCTCATGTTGTATGTGGGCATATCTGCATGTGGGCGGACCCACCTGGAGATGGATAGAGGAGCGGTGTCTTGGTTCCTAAGACCATCGTTACCTGTGGGTCACGACCCCATTGGGGGTCGAACAACCCTTTCACAGGGGTCACTTAAGACCCTAGGAAAACACCTGTTTCCGATGGTCTTAGGAACTGAGACACGGCTCCTCTATCCGTCTCCAGGCGGGTCCGCCCACATGCAGATACGCCCACATACAACCTGAGGAACTGGATTAAAGGGTTGCCGCATTAGGAAGGTTGAGAATCACTGGTGTAGAATGTCCCTCAGTTTGGGTATGACTGGTATATAGTATTTTATGATCACTTCCAAATATTTTCTAATTTCATTATGATTTTTTTCTTTGACCCATAAATTATTCAAAAGTATGTTTTTAACTTTTCAAGGTATCTTTCTGGTACTGATTTTAATTACACTGCAATGTGCATTTTTAAAAAGTGTGGTCTGTTATGATATTGACTTCATAGAATTTGCTCTGTGGCCTAGTACGTGGTTAATTCTTACTGGTATTTAATGTGTGCCTGAAGAGAATGTGCATTCTCTTACTTGACAGACATATGGCTCTTTATATATCTACTATGTCAAATGTATTAATTTTATTGTCCAAATTACATATATGTTTACTAATTATTGAGAGGTTTGTTAAAATCTCCCAGTACTAGCTAGTAGATTTGTCAATTTCTTCTTGTAATTCTGTCAATTTTGCTGTATGTATTTTGAGACTACATCATTTCATGTGCATCCTCTTAGAAAAGTATCTTCCTGGTGGACTGAGCCTTTCATCACTGTGCAGCATCCTTCTCTATCCCTAACAAGGCCTTTGTCCTAACGTCTACATTGTCTGATGTCAAATAACTAGAGCATCTTTGTTTGGCTACTATTTCCTTAGTATCCCTCTACTTCAGCATTTCTCAACCTGAGGGTTGCGACCCCTTTGGGGGTCGAAAGACCCTTTCACAGGGGTCACCTAAGACCATCGGAAAACACATACTTCCAATGGCAATTCATAACAGTAGCAAAATTATAGTTATGAAGTGGAAATGAAAATAATTTTATGGTTGGGGTCACCACAACATGAGGACCTGTATTAAAGGGCATTAGGAGGGTTGAGAACCATGCACGGCTCTACTTGCTGTTTTTCTGGACTCTTGTAAAGAACATATTACTAGATTTTTAAAAAAGTCAGAGGTTTTCAACTGGCAGATTTCCATGACTTACATTGTTATTACTGACATCTTTGGATTGACTTATACTCTCTATTTACAAGTTTTTTCTTTGCTGCTTCCCCACCTCTCATCTACTCCTGTGCTGCTGTTTTCTAATGGAGTGACAGTTTCCCTTACTTTCCTCACTAGCTGTCTCTACTGATTTGATTTGTAAGTTATACGTTTCTATTTTTACTAATTTTAGATATGCACACCACACTTTACAATGCTAAAATAAAAATCACATATGCCCTTCCCCTGAACACTATAAAAGACCTTAACAGCTTTTAATACACATCACTTGCCTCCTAGCTGATTTGTTATTGTTACCTAACACTTTAGTTCTACCTCCCTTTACACTCGGTTCATCATCATTATTACTGCATACAGTCAAAACTTATTTATTCACATTCACCAATTTGTTCACTGTTACTTTTTTTAAGTTTATTTTTTTAAATCCTCACCTGAGGATACTTTTCCATTTATCTTCTGATAGAGTGTGTGTATTTTGCCACCACTCTTGAAAAATAGGTTAACTGGGTATAAAACTCTATGTTGAAAGCTGTTTTTTTCTCAGCACTTTGAAGATACTGCATAGTCTTCTGGCTCCTACCGTCACGCCTGCTCAAGTCTGCCTTCCCTTTGTTATAACTGCTTTTTCTCTACAGTCAATAGTAAGGCTTCCCCTTTAGTTTTGGTATTTTGCAATTCTACTATGTTGTACCTAGATGTAGAGTAAATTTATCCTGCTCAGGACTGAATATAACATTTATGGCTTTATCAAGTTTGGAAAATTTTAGCCATTATTTGTTTGGGTATTGATTTTCCCTCATTTTCTGTTCACTTGTTTTTTCTTCTTCTTCTGGCATTCCCATTAGACTTCTTTGGGAACTTTTCATTCTGTCCTCTTTCTTAAAAAAATTCCTTTCAGTTTTTTCCTATTTATCTCTTTTTTTGAAGCACTCTGGGTAATTTCTTAAAGTTACTATTTGTATTCACTAATTCTCTTTAGGTGTGTCTAATCTGTCCACTGAATAATTAAAACGTCACTACTAAACAAAAACTATATAGCACTAAAAATAAACTAGAGCTATGTGTATCAACAAAGCTCAACCTCACATAGAAAGCTGGTTAAGAAGAGCAAGTCAGAAAAACACATAGAGTATATTTTCATTTCTACTGTTTAGTAATATATACCTATGTGGTGAACTTAGAAAGAAAGCTCGGGAATAGCAAACACTGAAATGCAGAGGAATAGTTGGAAGACAGTGGAGAAGTGAGCGAGGGAGGGACACACAAAAGGCTTTAGAGATTTAGTAGTGTTTCATTCCTAAAGCTGGGTGGTGAGCATTAGAGTGTTCCTGGTCTCCAAACTTTACACATATGTTCCTTATGTTCTTTTGCACATATGGGATCTTTTTAAAACAGTTTTACACATTTAAACATTGTCTTTATGAAAACCAGAAAGCTGGCAAGAAGCTGAGAGGATACAACCTTTGATAATTTTGAACACTGACACCCTCTGGAGTATCCGTGGGTCTTACCAGTTGTCTTTGTTGATGCTCCTGAATTTGTCAATTTCCACCTACCCTAGTTACTACTTCATAACTTTTTTCCTAGATAATCTGATTTTAACTAGTGGTCAATTAGTACAGCAGCATCAGGGACTATCACAAAATCATTACTGATACAGTTTCAAGCTCTTTGGGAAACAAATAAGCACTCAGAACTCCTTTCCTATAGACACATTTATAAGTGGGTTTATTAAAGAAGATTCATTCCATCTCTACCATTTTCTCTAAGCAAAACTACTTTAGTAATATCACCCTCTGATCCTCTGGAATCTTGAGGTAGTCTAACATATATGCTAAATTAAATAATTCTGCCTTCTTATCAATCCTATATCTATGTGCCGGAGAATAGCATACCGGGGTTTCTATGATTTTGACATAATTATTCATTAATGTTTAATAGTTAAAATCTGGATCTACAAGGGGTGCCCAACACAGACACATCTCAACATGTACACACAGAGGTGGACTTTATCAGTGAAGTCTACCCTAAGTCCAAAATTTCCTTTCAAGAAATAGCTTTTGCTAGAACTCTACTTAGCCACTTGATAAGCAATTGTATTTACTTCATAAGATACATATTCAAAAGATTACCACTTTTCTTAATTTTCACACCTTTTTTTTTGATGGGTGAAATTAGTAGTAAAATGACCAAATGATGCTAACAAGTGGAAGGAAGAGAAGGGCAGGGGCTTGGGCACAAAACCAGTAGATAAGGACCTTTTGTAAATAATTAAGATGAGACTATCAGTCCAGCACTGCACCAATACAATTCTTAGTATTTAAATCTGAACTAACCTGACCATCAGAGATTTAGAATGTGAGTTTCATAAGGTCAGGAACTTTCATTTATTTTTTTCACTGCCGAACTCCTAACTGCCACAAAACAGCGCCTAGCATATAGTTGGTATTAAACAAATATTTGCTGAATGAATGAATCCGAGCTGGAAAAGGATACCTATGTAGGTTGTGGCACTTAACCTTGCTTAACATAGCTCCTTACCAAAAGATAAAATAATCTAAAAGTTACTGAATAGAGCAGAAAAAAATTGCTTTCTCAGTGAAAGTTTTCTTAGAAAAGTAAAGTATAATCCATCTTTGGGTCTTGACCTAAACATTAGAAAGGAAACAAATATGCCCAGTGCAGAAGAGCTGCTATATAAGCATTACACAACCCGCAGCTCCCTCGGCTTCTTCCCTCACAGTTCAGCCCACACACACAAACTCGGGTCACTCATGGTGGACCAAAGTATTCCGTGATGAAGAAACCATTTTGGGGAGTTCAGGAAGGAGAGGAGGAATGCATAGAACAATGTGGCTTTTAAGGAACAGAAGTGCTCTTCTCTGCCTGAGGGGAGAGCTGTCTGTTTTAGTCATACAAGGCAGTTCTCACAGAAGAGGTTTGTTCTAAATGTCACTGCTGGGTTTACTGACACATATAGGCCACTCCATCCATTTCAGTTATTAATTTTTCTTCCTAGAAACACAAAGCTCAGCCTGCCTAGTTGCTGCCTAATAATTACCCAATGTTCTAAATAAGTTCTGTGGTCTTCTTTACTGGGAAAAATTGGAGGGTGATTCTAAGACTGTAAGGCACAGAAGATGTCATACTGGTTCTCCTCCCATCGGGGCTGGGCCACTCCCCATTTGAATGTTCATTACCGTCTTTCATATGCGTCTGATAAATTTATTAAAAACACCATCTGGATGGACTCAGCTTCATGCTGCATTTCCAGTCTTCCTGTTTCCTCACTTGTCCCACTGGAATTTCTGCCCCAATCTGTGTCACTTTATTTACAAAACCATACTGCCAAAATCCAGCATCTTGTGTCTGTCTCTCTCTGGTTTTTCTCTGCCATCCTTCAGTTACATACCTATTACAATAGCCTGTGCTATGAGCAAAAGGCAAAGGGGAACTGCCTGGGCAGAAATTACTTTTCCCCTTCTGTGCACATAGCAATTCTGCTCAGACAAATTTAATTTGCTGCTTCTGAATGCAAAAGTTGCATGTTAACAAAGTATATACAATTTTGCAAGTGTATGAATATTGGGATGACTCAGACTGTGGGGGACAGCAGAAACAGTGATCGGAAAACAATTTCACTGTTCTTCCTTCTTACATAGTACTGGGGTGGCCAACAGCTTGCCAGTAAATTTAATTCAGGAGTAATACATTCTTTAAAAGGCAGTATTACTTCACTAGGACATAACCTGAGGGCTACCTGTACCAGCTATATTTAAAGATAAGACTGACATGTTATTTAACTGTCTCCAGCGATCACCTTTGAGAGGTAGGGAAAACGAACCCACTTGACGCACATTTTAAAAAGTGAAATAGCACTGAGCACTTAACAGAGGACCATCATCTTCAAAACTGCTTGTATAGGGCTTCATTCACTGTTTCCCCACCTGTTTTCATCACAAAGTATTTTCTAACAGCACAGTGTTCACGCAGCAAACAAGTGCTTAACAGCCTCAGCACAGACTCCTCTACTGCCAAGATTTTCAGAGCTACAAAGTATTTATTTCAAAAAGACAACTAAGGCTATTAGCTGAAGGTCACACAGATATATTCTCCTACAGACCTACACTTTTTGTTTTTAAGGGGGACTTATCCTAGGGACCTGTCACCAGGCTTATATAGGAACTTGTTTGTCAGGCAAGCTTCCAATCCAACTGCAAGCAAGCCACCCTGTCAAGTTAGTCCAAAGGAAAAAACACCCACAGCTGTTATGTCTGAACAGCTGTAAAAGAACAATAGCAAATTAGAGCACAAGCTCATCTTTCTTGGAAACTATCAAAAGCTACAAAAATGTATTCTACAACACTGGCACTAAGTTACATTAAGTCTTAGTTTTATTTATCAGGTTTTAAAAATCACTTTTCAATCACATATTAAATCACTGAAGAAAACAAAACTTTTTAATCTTTTCCTTCCCCAACTGTTCCGGGCTCCCAGCTCCGTGAGAAGGCTGCATCCCACAGATCCAGAGGTTCCGTCATGACCCTCTCCACGTGAACAGGGGAGCATGGGAAAAACACAGACCAGCCTTCTGAGTGCGGTGGCCCCGTTCTTCAGAGCCTCTTCTCCTTTCTTTATTTTTCATTTTTATCCATTTTAATTGGTATTAATCTTAGCGTTCTCATCATTCCTGTTCTACCTCCAGTTCTGACATCACCAAGGTTGCCCAAATCCCAGCATATCTTGAGAATGATCAAAAGGGCTTGGACAATCATGCTGGGCTCTATTTAGCCAGTGACAGGAAGAGGTGACACTTTTCCAAACTTCAGGTGTGTTTACCCCTACCCCAAATCGTCAAACTTTGTAACTTGATAAAGCTATAGCTCCAAACACTTCAGAGGAAATGGCTTTTTTCTAGAAGGCAAAGGTGAAAAATCAGAGATGGTTATTCCCAGGGGCAAAGTTGACATGGGGTTGGGCCAAGGGACCTCAAATGTACAAGTTCACCAAGATCACTGAATTCTCTCTCCTCACACTGGGGACTTGGAAGGAAAGCATGGCCCAGCATTTTTTTTTTAAATCCTCACCCAAGGATATGTTTTTATTAATTTTTACAGAGGTGGTGGTGGGAGGGGGAGAAACATCTATTTGAGAGAGAAACATCAGTTGGTTGCCTCCTGTACACATCCTGACCAGGGATCAAACCTGCAACTTAGGTATGTGCCCCAACTGGGAATCAAACCTGCAACCTTTTGGTGTATGAGACAACACTTCAACTACTGAGCCACGCGGCCAGGGCCAGAACTAACTCTTGAAGAGGTCCACTCTCTTCTGTGTAGTTTGAATGTTGGAGGTTTTAGCTGTAGCTCCAAACACTTCAGAGGAAATGAAGATGGAGAATCTTCGATTTAAAAAGACCTTAAAGCAGCGATTTTCAACCAATGTGCTGCAAGATTTTTAAAACATGCATACTTGCCTGTTTAGTCAGGGGCACTGACCTCTTTTCCCTTAGATTATCAAATTAAAAAAACAAAAATACAGCCAACACAACAATAGCCATCTGGTGTGAAGAAATAAAAATCATACCTTTTTTTTTTGTCAGATCAGCAAAAAATACAACACATTTTTTGGTGTGCCACAGAACTTTAGCAATTAGTTTATGTGCACCATAAGATGAAAAAGGGTGAAAATCGCTGCCTTAAAGATTCGGACTTTTAACAGCAGGAACCACTGCAGTTCATCAAAGAGGGATTCACTCTGCTGGTGATGCCTTGAAATTTAGGACAAAGGCATTTCCAGGTGTAAGAAAAAAGATGTTTGAAACATCCAACTCTGTGTTTGAATGAATAGGCAATATCTCACTGGGGTGCGTTTTTTTCTTTTCTCTGAACATAATCTGTCAGAGAAAGAGAGTCTACAGCTGCCCCCACACAGGGACAAGTTACTCAAGCGAACGGGGATGGAGGTGAGTACTCAACATATAAAGAGTTATTGAAATTAGTTTTGCAGGTTTTGAAAACTCGATCTCAAAAAATTTAAAAAGTTACAGTGTAAAGGGCATAATTTTCTTTATCATAAGGGTTTTACATGGGTTTATTTTTTCCTTATCTCCTAAAAGATGTGGAAATCACGTTATTTTTGTTCTGCAACTGGCTGAAAGGTCTTGTGCGGCCACAACAATTGTGTGGCTCAAGATCAGAGGCATCACCACAGCTTGGGGCAATATTTTCCATTCCCACTGAGCATAGAACAAAGGATGTGCAAAGGGTTTTAAAAGCCTCGCAAAAGTAGTGGTGGTTTGCTTAATACTTTTTTGTAAGGAAGTTTTTTTTTAAACCATCTCTTTCATAAAGTAGTAGCTTTTCTTTTCTTTTTTATTTTAAGCAGAAGGATGGATCTAGTTTAGACAATACGAAGTCAGAATGATTCTGGGATAATGGATAATTCTTCAGTGTTAAAATCTTAAATGGTATTTCTTTAAAGTGCATCAATAACTATAAAATTTGAGGTTTTACTGAAAGAAGTCTCGGAGGTGAGATGTTCAAACGCAAAGTGGAGCCCTGTACACTGCACAGAAAATGTCCCAGTCAGACCTGTGACAAGCACACTCCTAATTCCTCTTTGGCAGAACCCTCCTGCTGCAGCTTTTGGAGGCAGAGAGAAAAAGGCTAGAGATGACGCCAAATTTTCACATGTCTTAGTGCCCACAAACCATCCTGACTGAGCTGTGTGACAAGGGAAGAATCTCTGACACTCTCAAGGGAGTAAGTCTGGAATTTAGCAGAAAAGTAACATCTGAATATTGGGCTCTCAGAACTGATACTCAGTAATCAAACCACACAGGATGCCCAAGGGACAAGCTTGTCTCCTGGGCACTCACCCAGTTTTCGCCTGAGGGACCAGCCCCGGGCTGTTGGGAGGCTGAGCAATCCCCTAGGTGAGACTGAGGTGATGCCTCCCTCTCTACAGAGGAAACTTGGGGTCTCTGGGGGAATCTGGCTCCCAGCTTCAAAGACTGACAGTCAGGGTCTTCCAAGGGACCTGGAACAACTCTATTCTTACCTCTCAGTAAAGTAGTTATCAGAAAGAAAAAAAAACCTCAGCAAAACACACAGTTTATATTACCTTCTGGAGGCCAAAGTTAATCTAGATTGAGGAAATAGAATTATGCTATGTTTTCCAGTAGATTTATAATATGTGATGAAAAAAGTCTTGTCTAGCCCTGGCCAGTGTGGCACAGTTGGTTGAGCGTCGTCCCGTGCACTGAGGGGTCACTGGTTCAATTCCAGGTCAGGGCACATGCCCAGGATGTGGGCTCGATCCCCAGTAGGGGGCGTGCAGATCTCTCTCACTGATGTTTCTAGTTCTCTTTCCCTCTCCCTTCCTCTCTCTAAAATTAATAAGAACACATTTAAAAAAAGAACTCTTGTCTAAAATGTAATAAAAGGTAATTTTAAAAGAGCCCTTTACTACTATTTTTAATTAATTATTCTTGTAATGCTTTAACACTTTGGAAAAATTGGTATTTTTAAATGGAGTTTTATTATAAGTATTTCAAATCTGCCTGTTAAGAAGTATCTTATTTCTGAGGTCTAGCTCCCTCTGCATCATGTCTACATTCTTTAACTCTGGGAGGGGAAATGGCTGCTCTCCTGCCAGCCTTCAGCTCGAACATCTGATGGACCAGGCGAGACTGGAAGGCAGACACCCAGAGAACTAACCTCAGCTCTGTGAACAGATCACTTAACCACCCTACAACTCAGTCTCTTTACTTCTAAAGAGAATCATCCCTTCTTCTCACTATATTCCTATGAACATTGACAGAATCAATTAGACGATGTTTATAAAAGCATCTTGAGATTTTCAAAGGCAAGACCTAGGCTTGGTACTTCCCAGTCCTGGAGAGCCAGGTTTTTCCCATGTGGAATGGGTAGGTGGGACACACGTGTCAGGAATCTGGGTATTAACAAGTGAGGAGACTTACTTCTGTTCCCACGAGCCACCTTGCAGTTGTAAAAGGATGGGGCGAGGGAAAGAAGAACCAGTAGCAATGCCACCGACCTGCAGAAACTGTCAGCACCTGCTCGTGTACTATGCAGCTGGCAGCTTCAGAATAACCAAGAAAGCAGTTCCTTCTGGTCGATATTTGCTGGGGACAGCAATTTCTTGCTACAGAATCGGATCAAGATGATCCGAGTCATTAGACCTAAGAAGCCTCTTTGTGTTCACAGTATATGGCCACAGGTCTCTTTTCATTAAACAAAGAGTCTGTCTGTCCACAGCCTGCCTTCCAGGACAGTCACTGCTTTCAGGTTTCGTAAGCTATCATGAGTGAGAAATTAAAACACATTAAAAAATCACAGACAGCCCTGGCCAGTTTGGCTCAGCAGTTAGAGAGCGTCGGCCTACAGTCCAGAGAGACCTGGGTTCGGTTCCCGCTAAGGGCACGTACCTTGGTTGCAGTTTGTCCCAGGTCCTGGTTGGGTCGTGTGGTTGGCAGCCACTCAATGTGTCCCTTTCACGTCGATGTTTCTCTCTCTCTCTCACCCCTTCCACTCTATCTGAACAAAATATCAAAAAAAAAAAAAAGTCCTTGGGTGAGGATAAAAAAAAATCACAAATGGGGTTATAATATATCAGTAAGAGTGACAGTGGTAAATGCCATGTGGCTGTCCCACTCTTCTAAGGGGAAGGCAGGAGGGCGAACAGAGAGGGGGAAAAAGGCTCCCTTACAGTATTTAGATGATCTTCAAATGTTCATAATTTCCTCAGGGTGTGCTCGTTGCCAAGTTGACAGATGTTGCTGGAAAAACCTGTACTATTCTGAAGAAAGGCTAACCTTTCAAGAGTGGGAGAGGAGGAGGGAGCAGCCCATCCCTTTGGTGAAGAGATGACATTAGACTGGACAGCACACTGCCCTTAGCAAGCTGCGTCTCTGAAAGGCTGTATGATAACACTGCCAAAGAGAACTGTCCTGGGAGAAATCTCATTTACCATGGTTTTCCTCGCCATGACTTTAAATTAGTTTTTGAAACTGAATATTAGCGTGGTCTAGACAAATAAACGATTATTAATTATTGTGTTTGTAAACCACCAGGACTCTGAGCAGTCAGTTGCACAACAGTCGCCTAAGAGAAGCCATGGGTACGCCACATTCTGCTCTCTCCTAAGCCCCTGCCCACTTTGTTTTTATTCCTTCTTCCTTGTACTTTATGCAAGAAGAGAAATGGGTTCTTCAAGGCAGACGGCCAATGATCTTATCCCAGACTTCCCAACTGAATGCAAAGTCACCTGCTTCTTCTGCTTGCCGGCTCTTGACATTTCACAAAGAGAGCCTTCCAATGGAAGATCAAAAATGCTAAGTATTGCCCTGGTCAGTATGGCTCAGTGGTTAGAACGTTGGCCTGCGGACCAGAGAGGTCCGGGTTCAGTTCCCGTAAGGGCATGTACCTCGGTTGCAGTTTGTCCTCAGCCCCAATTGGGGTCATGTGGGTGGCAACCACTCGATGTATCTCTCTCACATTGATGTCTCTCTTTCTCTCTCTTTATCCCTCTCTACCTCCCGCTCTGTCTGAAGATAAGTGCAAAAAAAGGTCCTCCGATGAAGATTTTTTTTTTTAAAAAGCTAAGTATTACTTTATGGAACAAAACGGTAGCTTTGCAAAGCCTCAGTCCTTTTCCATCAAAGAAAAAAAAGGGAATAAAGCACATTTAAGATCCTCAGCCTATAAGTCAGTCAGTGCAGCAAAATCAGTATTCTGGCAGGTAAGAGCTGGGGCTGGGGCAGAAGAGGGGAGAGCGGAGCAGCCAGACCTCCCCCTCAGCAGGTACTGCCTTTGTCCTCTTCCCTAGGGCGACTGCAGCTCCTTTTTATCTCCAAGGAAGTTTTCTTGCCTTCCCAACTCTAAACCTCCCACTTAAGAAGCCATATACTCTTGTTCATTAATGTGACCAGTAGTCATTTCTCCCTGTGTCCTGGTTACACCCAATGTTTTTATCAGCTCTGATAAGGAACAACTCACCTAATGTCTTCTTATGGAAGGCAGATTAACCACCCTGCCCATTTAAAGATGAACAGTAATGTGCCATAAGGAAAATGATACCTCCAGCATGAAAATCTGCAATTGGGGAACCATTTTACAGGATAGCATTCATTTATATCAATTATCTTGTTTATCAAAGACAATGAAACCCAAACCGGTAGTAAAAAGGTACAGAGTGCACTGTGAGGAATAATTAGGTCCTACCCTTCCGGAGCCAAGAGCCATTTACCACTTCGCTCTGGGAGGTGATGTTTACAGTGTCTGTTTTATAACTCTCTTCACATTAACTTTCAAATGTCAAAAGCAGGCGGTTAATTGTTTATCATACAAAATGTCACATATGTAAAATACTGAGACATAAAATTATTATAACCTATCTACCACAAGAAATCCTAGCTTTTAAACTTTATAGCTTGTTTGTCAGTCTCTGGATTGCAGCTTAACTGCCATTGTTTGAACCGTGAGTGCCAGGTAGTCACCGTCTGACCCATTACCTTCTCTGTGTGCACTCTGTCCTCAGCCAAATGAGAAATAAAAACAACATGATTTGAAAATTATTATTATCGTTGAAACTAATATGTGCGAAGCATGGCAGATGTCTGAATAGCAATGTCACATGTTCTCACTTTATTTTAGCTCCGACAGTGAGAATCGAGAATCATGATGCAAAAAGCTCATCAAAGCAGTTTGCACTGACACAAGTGAGCACAGTACCCCACACCCTGTGTCTGCCCCAGAATCTCTCCACCAGGAAACTCTGCATGAGCATTTATTTTCTACCACATACCAAATCCCCTCCCTCTGTCACCCACTACTCCAGTCTTGCCCCAACCACCCCTTCTGGCAATCTCTTTCTCTTCAGGCTCAATGAACACAATTCCCTTCCAGAGCCATAAAAACCTGACAGGTGGAAAGAAGAGTACAGTGGGAAAGAAGGGAGCAACAGGAGTAAACAGACCACTGTATTTCTATGGGGAAGGAGAGTCCAGGAAATCAGCTGGGTGGGAGTGAGGCCAGAAAGCCCCTTTACAATCTATTAGGTACAATTTACATACCAAAATTTATGAGGCTAAAATTTAGTAAAACAAATGAATGGATGGAAATAGATACCAGCTGACCATGGGACTCCTGTCTACAGCCATCAATGGGCACAGGCTAGAAAACATCATTGTGCCTGTGGTAGGCAGACCCCTCTGATGTCAGCAGGTCTTGGGTGCATGTGAATCTGCTTGGCTAATCCAAACAACCACTGAAGCACTGGTAAGAAACTCATGGTAGCCTGGCCAGTGTGGCTCAGTGGATTGTCATTTCATGCATTGAGAGGTCCCGGTTGGATTCCCAGTCAGGGCACATGACCAGGTTGTGGGCTCGATCTCCAGTAGGGGGTGTGCAGGGGGCAGCCGATCAGTGTTTCTCTCTCACATCAGTGTTTCTCTCTCTCTCTAAAAAATCAATAAAAACATATTAAAATAACAAAAACAAACTCATAGTAGCTCATCAAGTGATCAAATTTACACTTAGAAAGAAACCTTGAGAAACACTTAGTTCAAGGAATAGATAATTTATAGCTTATTACATATTGATCCAGATAACAGAAGAAGAGAGAAAGCTGCTCAAGTCATTTTAATGTAACTTTGGTTGTAAAATGACTTAGAGATCAGTCAAGAGGAGAAATTTATAGACCTATTTTCTTTAAGAAAATAGGTATAAAAATTTTAAAATAAATATTAGCCAACCAAACTCAATAATTATTTAGAAAATACATCATGTCCAATAGCAATTACCCTAAGAATGCAAGTATGGGTTACCATGAGAACATCTATCATTTCAGTGAATTAAAGAGAAAAAAGCCTGATTGATTCCGAGTAAAGGAGTGTTCTGATGTGATTACTCTAGTTGGAGAGGGGAGAGCAATGAGAAGAACCGAGAAGATGTGGGGACACCCATGAGGAGACAGCTGATGGCAGCAGTCAGGAGAGATGGTGGTGGCCTGCACTAGGTTGGCAGCGGTATCAGTGGCAAGAAACTGACCTGGCAGCAGAGAAATGCAAATTAAAACATTGAGGTACCACTTGATGGCTAAAAGAGCAGAAGTGTGGGTGAGGACAGGGAAAGAAAAGGGCTCTGGTGCACTCCTGGTGGTGAGAGTGTGAACTGGCACAGCCATGCAGGAAGGCAATCTGGAAGTGTGGAGCAAATTAAAGACGTATGCACTGCAGTACTCAGGGATCATGCTTTTGAATGCAGGTCCCAGAGAAATTCTCATGTAGGCTGCAAGGGACAGATACAAGGAAATTCATTATAGTATTGTTTTTGAGAGCAGAAAGCTGGAGGCAACCGAGGTATCCATCACTAGAGTAGTGAATGAATAAGATAGGTCAGAACAATAACAGAATCTACCTTACAAGACTGTTGTGAGGGTTAAATGACTTTACGTAAAACAATCAGAACACTGGGAAATAGTAAGGGATATATAACTCTGCTAAAAATATATTTGTAATTATGTGATGGAATACTAAGTAAAATTGAGAGGCAATGATGTATATAGGTCTTAAAAAACAATATTGGATGAGAAAAGTATGAAAAAGAATATTTATAGCATAAAAATATTTTGAAAATTAAAACACATATACAACCCCACATTATATTTTACAAATTATATGTGCATATTAAGGATATAATCAAACATATTAGAGATGGTATCATAAGGCAAGGACAACAGGAGCGGGGTTCAGAGAAGAGGAAATATAAAGAGAAGGCTTTGCTTGGACCACTGAGGATGATGCATTATGACCTGAGGTATATGATTAACACAATTATCTACCCTCAAGGGGTACTTGTTTAAACACAAACAAAAAAACCTCAGCTCATTAGGTTAGTTTTTTTCATTTTTTAGCTGAGAAATCTGAGGTTCAGAGAGAGAGTGTCATGTATCACACAACAAATCAGCAGTAGAGTGGGAATGAGAATCTGAGTTGACCACCTTGTCCTCAGAATGCAACTCATCATTCCAACCATCCATCCACACAGTCACACATCCATCCAAGCATCTAGTGGACATTTACTGACTATAAGGATTCCATGTGCTGGGAATACAACAGTAAACAAAGTGGACATAGTCCCTTCTATTATCAAACCATGTGAATCAATGTATAATTGGTTATAAATGAAACTAAGTGCTTCAAAGGAAAATCTTCAGATCTATTAGCATCATACAAAAAAACTTTACCTAAATTCGGTGTAAGGGTCAGGAAAACTTTTCTTAAGAAGTGACACTTAGACGAATGGATAAAAAAAACTGTGGTACATATACACAATGGAGTACTATGCAGCTGTAAGAAAGAAAGATCTCTTATCCTTTGAGACGACATGAAGGGACCTGGAAAGTATTATCCTAAGCGAAACAAGCCAAACAGAGAAAGACAAGTATCATATATTCTCACTTATTTGTGGAATATAATGAACATAACAGGGTAGTCCCAGAGACGTGGAAGTAGGGTACAGACTGACAATCCCCAGAAGAGGGAAGGGGGGATAACCACAGAACTAATATGCATGTATGCATGACCAATGGACATAGTCACCAAAGCCGGGGACAGGGTGGGGAGGGAGGGGGAGAAGGGTGTCAACGGGGGAAAAAGGAGCAACATCTATAACAAAACTAAATAAATAAATTAATTAAAACAAACAAACAAAAAAAGAAGTGACACTTAAGCTGAAATTTAAAGAATTGATAGGAGGTTTCCTAGATACAGGAAGTGGGGTGTGATGAGGTGAGGGTAAGAACGAGGACAGGGCAAGGGGCATTCCAGAGAGAATGGCAGTGCAAAGGCCCTGTGATCAAAGAACACATGGTGCATTCTGGGAATGGAAAGAAGGCTCGAGGCCTGAAAGGAGGAAGTTAGATGAGGATTGGCACAAGATGAAGCAAGTATGCTGGCCAAATTATGCAGAGCCAGGTGAGGGCCATGCTAAAGATTTTAATTTTATTCTAAGATCAACCAAAAGGCTCTGTGGTCATTCTGAGCAAAGGAGTGTTGCGATAGGAGTGTGGAGAATAATGAGAAGGACTGAAGAGGATGCAGGGACACTGCTGAGCAGACAGGCATGACCACGGTGCAGGTGGTAGGAGCAGCAGTGGTGGCAAGAGGAAAATAGATTTGACATTTGGAATATGGTATCAGTATAAAAGTTATTTCTATAATATAAAAATATCTCGTGATATATATTTTAGTGTGCTTCCGCAGCTCACTGAGGTTTTACTGTGTTGTGCTTCCAATTTTCTATAACAGACATCTACTGAACATTAATTCATCAAAGGATCATTGGAAAAAAGCACAATGATGCTCCTGGGGTGACTGGCTCCTTTGGTTTTGAGGAAGAAGGAAGGAGACAGGGCTCTGAGCCCTTTCCTAAACTATCATTTGCCAACAAAGCCCACTTCTTTGTCAGCTAGCTTCTCTGGCCATTAGCAAAATGGTAGCTGCCCAGTGGGGATGAGATCTGCCTGCACTGCTGACAGTCTGAACTGAGAATTCAATCAATTCATATTTAATATTTTACAGAATCATTTCCTGCAGATTCTAATTCAAACATTCTAACACCTTCTGCACTTTTACATCTCACTTGAGTCCCTCACTTTTACATTCCACTTTATTACCATTTTAGTTGATTTCATCACGGCTTCATGGAAAACAACTTCACCAACGATCATTTCCTGTCATTATGTGGGTAGAATTGAAGTAATCCCCTGCTTGAATACTAGGTAGTTTTTATGATAATTTTACCACAGGTAATGTTGTGATTGTTAAGTACATTTCTCTCTTGCACAGCACTGTACGGATTCCTGTCTTTAAAAATATAAGTATTGAATGCAGCTATAAAGGAAACATACCCATCGTCACAATATTAATGAGCCAATAAATTCAAAAAGATTGCTGCATCCCAGACTTGCTCACCTACCAGGCACCCACTATGATACGATCAGTTAATTTTACTCAAATGAGTGACACACCCAAGCCCTGTTACACTGAATCATGAGGCAGAAAAGGGCCTTCAGGTTCAGCTCCACCCCCCAAATATTTCATACAGCAGCCTGCACCAACAGTCTCCGGATCCTAAGGCTTCACTGGATTCACAGAAGCACAGCCCTCACATCACTATTTTAATAAGTAAGTAATACTGTAATGCCCAAAAGGCTACTGGGATCTTTCCTTCCAGTTCCCTCTTGCCATTTTTAAACATCTCTCTTGGGATATAATCGACACATAATAAATGGCACATATTTAAAATGTACAATTTGATGAGTGAGACACACCCAAGATAAACCTTTCCACCGCCCTCAAATGTTTCCTCATGGTCCTTTGTATTTCTCCCGCGGCCCAAGAGAACTATGGGCCTACTTTCTGTCCCTACTGGATTGCGTGATCCATAATTATTTATAAATGGAACATTCAGTATGTACTCTCTTTTGCCTGGCCTCTTTCATCTAGAGTCTCAAGAACTCCTGGTTTACTCAATAGAATCATCAGGTAAACCACTATACTTCATGAAGAAATCCCCCTACCTAAGCCGGAAATAAGACTTTTCTTAACTTAGGGGCCATGTGGGAGCATGTGGGGAGCTGAGGGGCGTGGAGGGCACCCGTGCTGGCCCTGCCTACTCTGCCTTGTCCCTCACTTAAGACAGACAATGTGAAAACAGCTTTTTTTGAAAAAAAAACTTTTTTACCTTATTATAAAAGTAATACATATGCCTGGCCATTGTGGCTCAGTGTTTGAGCGCCAACCCATGCATCAAGAGATTGCTGGTTCGATTCCTGGTCAGGGCACATGCCCAGGTTGTGGGCCCGATTCCCAGTGGGGGGCATGCAGGAGGCAGCCAATCGATGTTCTCTCTCGAGGTTTCTATCTCTCTTTCCCTCTTTTTTCCTCTCTCTCTAAAAAAAATCAATAAAGAACTTTAAAAAAAAAGAGTAATACATAATCACTAAAAATATGTAAATACAGAAAAATATAACAAAAAAATTAAAATTACCTGTAATCTTACCAACCAGAAAACCTCTATTAACATTCTGATGTCCTTCCTTATAATCTTTTTTATGTACTTTTCAATATATATAAAATCTTTTATTTTAAAATACTAGCATCAATCCACCTATAAAGATGGCATCTTATTCTATTTGCATTCTCTTATGGGCACTTCCCTATGTGGTGTGTGGTTGTACAGAAATTGATGTGTGAATGTGCCATCATTCTTTCCATCCTTATTTCCTTACGCCCCTATTGTTGCTGCACATTTGTAGTACTTCTCCTTTTCTGGTTATCATAAATAACACTGTGCTAAACATTCATTAGAAGAAATGCTCTTCCTGAATATTTTTTTAGGATAAATTATTAAGGCAGAGAGAGTAGATCCAGGGATATTTTTATGACTTTTTAGAAAAGTTATGTTTTTATTGATGATTATTTTTTTTTAGAGTAAGAAGTAGGGAGGGAGAGATAGAAACATCAATGTGAGAGAGAAACATCAATTGGCTGCCTCCTGCATGCCCTCTACTGGGGACTGAGTCTGAAACCTGGGCATGTGCCCTGACCAGGAATCGAACCGGGAACTCTCAGTCCATGAGAGGATGCTCAGCACTGAGCTACACCGGCTGAGCTATTTTTACAACTCTTAATACATACTGCCAAATCGCCTTCTAGTAAACTTACACCATGCATATTTCAGCAGTACATGACACTGCCTTTTAGTGACAGTCTCACCCATGCTAAGTGTTTTCATTTAAAACATCTTTGCCAACAGGATTTTAAAGTAAAACTTGACAAGCTGATTTTCAAGTTCATTGGAAAAAAAATTGAAAGAATAGCCTAAAACATTTAGAAAAAAATAACTATAAGTATGGATTTGCAGTACTAGACAGCTAAATAGATTACAAAGCTACAGTTAGTTAAATGATATGACATAATCAAAAATAGATATACAGAGCCATGATATATATAATTTTAAATCAATGAGGGAGAGAATAAAATATCAATAAAGGATTTCAAAACAATTGGTCACATATTTAGAAATAAAAGGCAAAGCCCTACTTCAGACCAAACACCGAATAAAATTTAAATGGATTAAAGAGCTAAATGATAAAAACACATACACAATAACAGAACAAGACTCAACACTGACAACTACTACAGAGGACCTATTTTTACATTTTGGTCTGGGGAGGGACTTTTTCAGAAAGTCACAAAATCCAGAAGCAAGAAATGACTGACTTGTGACTAAATAAAAATAAATACCTTCTGCAAACAAAGACATCATAAACTAAGTTAAAGAGTAGCTAAGAGTCTGGGAGAAGATATCTGCAATGTATATAAAAGCAAAGAATGAATGTCCATAATCTACAAATTAATAATAAAAATACGAGCAAGCAAAAAAAGTTGACAAAAATTACGAAGTCAGACTTCATAAAAAAAATAGAAATGGTCAAGAAACATAAAAAGAGACTCAACTTTAGTGATAACTAGGTTAATGCAAGTTGAAACAAATCTTTTATTTTAGTGTACGTAGTCTTATATTGTTTGGTTTTTGCTGAGAATTTATTTGTATTACTCATGTAAATAAATTTTAAATGAAAAATATTTACCAATACGACAGGCTTAAAAATAGTATCTTGCTTCAATTTGTATTTCTTTAGTGAGGCCAAACTCTTTTAAGTTTATTGACTATTCTGTTTCTTTTCAAATAAATTGCTACAAAGAACTTATACACATATAGGTATAACCAATGGACACAGAAAGTGAGGTGAAGTGGGGGGCAGGAGTGTGAAGGAAGGTATCAATGCGGGGAAAGGAGGAATATCTGTAATACTTTATAAAATAAAGATAAATTAAATCTAAAAAAATAAAATGGGAAAACATTTGTAAAAACTAAGTTAAGAAAAAAGAAAAAAAAATTGCTGTTTGTACACTATCCTATTGGGAATTTATATTTTTTCTTACGTATATGACAGTACTTCATATATATGAAAGTGACTAATTCATTGCCATGTATGTTGTAATTACTTTTTTCTCAGTTTGTCAAACACCTTTGAATTCTGTTTATGATTTCTGTCTTTGCTTTTATGCTGAGGAAGTAGTTCCTCACCTTGAGAGTAGATGAATACTTATTAATAGTTCTCTAGAGTTCTTTTGAAATACTACTGTAAAATCTAACTCTGAACAGGACACTATTTTGGCATACAGTATAAGGAAAGAATTTAGGCAACTGTTTTCGATAGCTGTCTCAGCACCATCCACTATGTTATCCTTCCGTTCTCAGTTGATGTGAAATGTCCCCTTTATCCTGTGCTACATCCTTACATATCCCAGGATCCAGTTCAGAGTCTGGATGACTGCCACTTTATTTATCTGCCAGATTGTTCTTGCACTAACACCATACTACTTCAGTATGTGGTACTAACTTGACTGCATGGTGGTAGTAGACCTCTCATTTCATTAACTTTGTTTTTTTATTTTGGGGGGAATTGGATTTCCATTATTTGTTCTCTTGGAAAATTATTTCATAAATAAGTCAAAGTTGTTTTATTATTTTTTTAAAGTACACATGGGATTCTGAGTAAATCCTGCATTAAATGGGTAGATTAAGATGGGAAGAGCCAACACCTTTCCTATATTGAATTTTCTCATCCATGAATATCTTTCCATTGCTCAGTGTTCTTAAAGATTTATGGTTTCTTTACATTAGCACCTGTGGATTGATTAACTTTTTCCCAGGTAGATATTATTGTTGGGGGGTGGGAAGGAGTTAAAAAATTCTAGCTGATCTCCCTGACACACTAATTTCATATTTACATAATTGATGAGCTCACATCATTCTTCTGTCCCCACCTTCTGACACTTATCCCATCTCTATTGGCATAAGGTGGGGTTCGGGGCATATGGCTACGGATGTACTAGGTATAAAGAGAAGTATGACTCATGGTTTGTTATTAGGTATTTTACAGTTTTTATTGCTATGATGAATGAAATCTATCCCACTCCTCATTATACTTTCTAACTGGATATTGTGGATATTTGAGAAAACCACGGATTTTTCTATATATGATTGTATCTGGCTATGATCCTTAGAGTTCTTAACTACTTTTCACTGTACCTTTTTTCCTGTTCGTTGAGCAAGGTGGTGTCCCACACTTTCATTATGCACTATGCCTTGCAAATTATGTAGCTGGTCTTTGGAGTTACAATGGGTATTTTCTTGTTTTAGGTTTTACTGGAACCACTTCTGATTAAACTCACTATTTATAAAATGGTCATAACAGAATTGTTATTGTAGAAGACTGGAAACACATACATGTCTGTCAAAGGGGGCTGGTTAAATAAATTATAACACCTCTATTCAATGGACTATTGAACAAATGTGAAAAAGCTCTGTATGTATCGGTAGAAATACAGTTAATTGAAAAAGATATATATGAATATGTGCTATATTTTTAATAAAAAAAGGGAAAATAAGAATATATATTTGTAATACTTAAAATATTAAATTTAAAAAGTATCTATCAGCCATGGCCGGTTTGGCTGAACGGTTAGAGCATCAGCCTGCGGTCCAGAGAGACTCGGGTTTGGTTCCCCCTAAGGGCACATACCTCAGTTGCAGTTTGTCCCTGGCCCTGGTTGGGTCATGCAGGTGGCAGCCACTCGATGTGTCCCTTTCACGTCGATGTTTCTCTCTCTCTTCCTCTCTCTCCCTCCCACTCTATCTGAACAAAAAATGAAAAAATGTCCTCAGGTGAGGATAAAAAAAAAAAAAGTATCTACCAGGTTTTGGAATGGAGGATTGAGGTGTTGAGTTAGTGGCCACTAGAATAGTTTTCATAGTCACTGCAAGAGATACACCTTGCCCATTAATAACCTGGTAATGCAGAATGCCAGTTTGAGAAAGAACCATGGTTTGTAAAAAAGTGATATTGTTACATAATGTTGGACATATATTCCAAGATGTCACATTTAAAAATAACTGTATTGCCTGGCTGGTGTGGCTCAGTGTTTGAGCGTCGACCTATGCACCAAAAGGTCACTGGTTCGATTCCTGGTTAGGGCACATGCCCAGGTTGTGGGCCAAATCGATATTCTCTCTCATTGATGTATCTATGTCTCTCTACCTCTCCCTTCCTCTCTCTCTCAAAATGAATAAAGAAAAAAAATTAAAGTCTTTAAAAGTAAAAAGAGGCGATTTAAAATGGCAGAGAGAATGGAAGCTACACAGACCATCTCCCAGGACCAAACTGGAATTACAATAAAAATAAAGACAAATTGTCAGGAAAAAGCAACAGAAAAGCAGCTTGGAGGACCATATAACCAGGGACACTGACTAGATCCTGATGGGATTGTGGAGGCAAGAGAGAGGTGCTGGGAGCCCACAGACAGCAGCGACCTTAGCTGTGAGCAGCGGCCTCAGGTTAAACTCCCAAGCAGCTCCACAGCGCAGAGCCGGGACAGACGCTAAAACAGCCACAGCCACTCACCTTGGGCTCCAACAGAGGAAAGGCAGACTGGACTGGAACTGTGTGGGGACACTTGGGATTTAGAGGGCGCTCAGAGCTTTTGCCGAGTTGCGGCCACGCAAGACAGTGGTCATCTTACTCCTTCCCCGGGGGTCTGGGGAGAGGCAGTGGGCCCCTTCCTCGAGATTCAACCCCAACCGGTGGCCATTGAAATGCAAATTGAGGCCCATTAACAACCAGCATCTGCCCCACCCTCGGGAAATCCCCTTATGCTGAACACCTGAGGGAGTTTTTCATTCAACTGAGAAGTCAAAGCTCTTCAAGTAACCCCTACTGATAACCCCCAGACAAAAACCTAGAGGATAACTGTGCCATTCCTGGGCTAGTACTCTAATGGAGAAAGTAAGACTTGACAGTGGTGTTTAATGTGGGTCCACCCTCCCTCATCCAAACCCAGGAGAGGGAGCCACAAACAGCAGAACACCAACACCCACAGGAAAAATTTGGCAGGCTTCAAAGCCCACTGTGATAGCCAAAATGGTAAAACACAGAAACAAAAGCCAAATGAAAGAACAAGAGACCTCTACCGAAGATGAGATAAATGAGGTGCAGTTAAGCAAGTTAACAGAACTAAAATTCAGAGCCATTATCTTGGGAAAGCTCAACAGCATGTTTAAGGACATCAGCACCGTGAGTAAAGACATTGAAATGTTGAAAATCAACCAGTTGGAAATTAAAATCCACCAAGAAGAAATGAAGAATAACATATCAGAAATAAAGAACACATTGGAAGGTCTAAACAGCAGAGAAGAGGAGGCTGAGGACCAGATCAGTGAATTAGAAGACAGGGTAAAAAAAAATCAACCAATCAGAAAACCAAAAGGAAAAAAACTATTAAAAAACAGAAAGACAGCTTAAGAAAACGGTGGGACAACTGGAAACGTACTAATATTCACATCATAGGAGTCCCCGAAGAAGAAGAAAATGAGCAAGGGTTAGAGAATATATTTGAAACAGTGACAGAAAACTTCCCTAATTTGGTAGAGGAAGAAGGCATTCAAGTTCAAGAAGCACAGAGAGCCCCAAGTAAAAAGAACCCAAACAGGCCCACACTAAGACACATAGTAATCAAAATGCCAAAAATTAAAGACAAAGAGAGAATCCTAAAAGCAGCAAGAGATAAGCAACAGGTTACCTACAAAGGATCCCCCATAAGGCTCTGAGCTGACTTCTCAACAGAAACACTACAGGCCAGAAGGGATTGGCACGAAGTAATCAAGGTCATGAAAAACAAGGATCTGAATCCAAGACCACTCTACCCCCCAGCAAGGCTATCATTCAAAATAGAAGGTCAGCCCTGGCCGGTTTGGCTCAGCGGTTAGAGCGTCAGCCTGCGGTCCTGAGAGACCCTGGTTCGGTTCCCGCTAAGGGCGTGTACCTCGGTTGCAGTTTGTCCCCGGCCCTGGTCGGTCGTGCGGGTGGCAGCCACTCGATGTGTCCCTTTCACATCGATGTTTCTCTCTCTCTCTCTCTCCCGTTCTACCTGAACAAAAAAATAAAAAAATAAAAAAAAAATAGAAGGTCAAATAAAGAGCTTCCCAGACAAAAAAAGGCTAAGGGAATACATTAACACTAAACCAGCACTGCAAGAAATGTTAAAAGGACTGTTGTAATTAGCAGGAGAAATAGGAAGAAAAATATAACCACACTACACAAATAGGCAAGAATAAGTACATATAAATAATCACCTTAAATGTAAATGGATTGAATGCTCCCATAAAAAGACACAGAGTAGCTGACTGGATAAGAAAGCATGACTCATATATATGTTGTTAACAAGAGACCCACCTCACAACAAAAGACTCACATAGGTTGAAAGTAAAGGGATGGAAAACAATCTGCCAAGCAAACAGAAAGGAAAAAAAAGCTGGGGTAGCAATACTCATATCTGATAAAATAGATTTCAAAATTCCATAACCAGAGACAAAGAAGGCCACTACATAATATTTAAAGGATTTATCCAACAGAAAGATATAACCTTGATAAACATACATGCAGCCAATATAGGAGCACCAAAATATATTTAAAATCTTCTGGAAGACTTCAAAGGAGAAATTGATAGCAATACAATCATAGCAGGGGACTTTAACACCCTACTGACCTCACTGGATAGATCCTCTAGACAGAAAATTAGCAAGGACACAGAGACTCTAAATGAAGCACTAGACCAAATGGATTTAATAGATATCTACAGAGAATTACACCCCAAAACTACAGAATTCATATTCTTCTCAAGTGTATATGGGACATTCTCAAAGATAGACCACAAGTCAGGACATAATCTAAATCTCTACAAGTTCAAGAAGATTGAAATCATATCAAGCATCTTCTCAGATCATAATGGCATGCAACTAGAAATCAATTGCAAGAAGAACATGCAAAGACATTTGAACGCATGGAGGCTAAATAGCATGTTATTAAACTATGAATGGGTTACTGAGGAGATCAAGGAAGAAATTAAAAACTTCCTGGAAACCAATGAAAATGAACACACAACAACACAAAATCTATGGGATGTAGTGAAAGCAGTTCTGAGAGGGAAGTTCATAGCACTACAGGACTACCTCAAGAAAAATCTCTAATAGACTATCTAACCTCACAACTTAAAGAATTAGAAAGCAAATAAAAAGAAAACCCCAGAGCAAGTAGAAGGAAGGAAATAGTAAAGATCAGAGCAGAAATAAATGACATAGAGTCCAAAAAAAAAAAAAAAAAAAAAAATCAAAGGATCAATGAAACAAAGAGCTGGTTTTTCGAAAAGATAAACAAGATTGATGAACCCTTAGTTAGACTCACCAAGAAACAAAGAGAGAGAACCCAAATACAAAATCAGAAATGAAAGAGGAGAAGTAACAGCTGACACCACAGAAATACAAAAGATCGTTAACAGCTACTATGAACAATTATATGGCAACAAATTCGACAATCTAAGCAAAATGGACAAATTTCTAGAAACACATAGTCTCCCAAAACGACCGGGAAGAGATCGAAAACTTGAACAGGCCAATAACAACTAAGGAATTTGAAGAAGTAATCAAGACTCTCCCAGCAAACAAAAGCCCAGACCCGGATGGTTTCACGGGAGTTTTACCAAACATTCAAAAAAAGAACTAACACCCCATTCTCCTCAAACTATTTCAGAAAATTGAAGAAGAAGGAAGACTTCAAACTTATTTTATGAGTCCAGCATAATTCTAATTCCAAAACCAGAAAAAGACATTACAAAGAAAAAAAACTACAGGCCAATATCCCTGATGAACATAGACGCCAAAATCCTGAACAAAATACTAGCAAATTGGATCCAGCAATACATCAAAAAAAATTATTCACTATGACCAAGTGGGATTCATCCCAGGGATGCAAGGCTGGTACAATATCAATAAATGTGATCAATAAATGTGATACACCACATAAATAAATGTGATACACCACATAAAATAAATAAAGAATAAAAACCACATGATCATATCAATAGATGCCGAAAAACCTTCGAAAATCCAGCATCCATTTCTGATAAAAACACTCAGCAATGTGGGAATAGAGCGATCATATCTCGATATAATAAAGGCCATATTTGAAAGACCTACAGCCAACATCATACTCAATGGGCAAAAATTAAAAGCATTTCCTTTAAGAACAGGAACAAGACAAGGATGCCCACTTTTGCCACTCTTATTTAACATAGTACTGGAAGTCTTAGCCACAGCAATCAGACAGGAAGAAAAAATAAAACCAATCCAAATTGGAAAGGAGGAAGTGAAACTGTTAATATTTGCAGATGACATGATAATATATGTAGAAAACTCTAAAGACTCCATCAAAAATTTACTAGACTTAATAAATGAACTTGGCAAAGTAGCCAGATACAAAACATCAAGAAATCAATGGCATTCTTATAAACCAATGATGAACTCACAGATAGAGAAACTAAGAAAACAATCCCATTTACCACTGTGGCAAAAAAATTAAGATACCTAGGAATAAACTTAACCAAAAAAATAAAGGACCTATTTGCAGAAAACTACAGGTCATTGAAAAAAGAAATAGAGGAAGATATAAAAAAGTGGAAGCACATACCTTGTTCATGGTTGGGAAGAATTAACATCATTAAAATGTCCATACTACCCAAAGCAATCTATAGATTCAATGCAATCCCCATCAAAATACCAATGACAGCCCTGGCCGGTTTGGCTCAGCGGTTAGAGCGTCCGCCTGCGGTCCGTAGAGACCCGGGTTCGGTTCCCGCTAAGGGCATGTGCCTCGGTTGCAGTTTGTCCCCGGCCCTGGTTGGTCGTGCGGGTGGCGGCCACTCGATGTGTCCCTTTCACATCGATGTTTCCCTCTCTCTCTCTCTTCCTCTCTCTCCCTCCCACTCTGTCTGTGCAAAAAATGGAAAAATGTCCTCGGATGAGGATTAAAAAAAAAAAAAAAAAAAAAAAAAATACCAATGACATACTTCACAGAACTAGAACAAATACTTCAAAAGTTCATATGGAGCCAAAAAAGACCCCGAATAGCCACAGCAATCTTGAAAAAGAAGGACAAAGTAGGAGGGATCACATTACCCAATTTCAGGTTATGCTCCAAAGCCACTGGCACAAGAACAGGCATATAGGCCACTGGAACAGAACCCAGAACCCAGAAATGGACCCAAGGCAATATGGTCAATTAATATTTGACAAAGGTGGCAAGAGCATACAGTGGAGTAGAGAGAGCCTCTTTAATAAATGGTGCTGGGAAAATTGGACAGCTACATGCAAAAAAAAAAAAAAAAAAAAGAAACCAGACCATCAACTTACACCCTACACAAGAATAAACTCAAAATGGATAAAAGACTTAAATGTGACTCATGAATCCATAAAAATCCTAGAAGAAAATGTAGGCAACAAAATTTCAGACATCATACGCAGCATAATTTTCACTGATACATCACCTAAGGCAACAGAAACAAAGGAGAAAATGAACACATAGGACTACATCAAACTCAAAAGCTTCTGCACAGCAAAAGATACAGTCATCAAAATGGAAAGGCAACCCACTGTATGGGAGAGCATAACTGCCAATGATATATCAGATAAGGGGTTAATTTCCAATATATAGAGAGTACTCATACAACTCAACAAAAGGAAGACATAGAACCCAATTAAAAAACTGAGCAGAGGAACTAAATAGACATCTCTCCAAACAGGACATGCAAATGGCTAAGAGACATATGAAGAAATGCTCAACATCACTAATCATCAGAGAGATGCAAATTAAAATAACAATGAGGTATCACCTCACACCTGTCAGAATGGCCATCATCAACAAATCATCAAACAAGTGTTGGCAAGGGTGTGGAGAAAAGGGGACTCTAGCATACTGCTGGTGGGAATGCAGACTGGTGCAGTCACTATGGAAAACAATATGGTGTTACCTCAAAAAATTAAAAATTGAACTTCTATTTGACCCAGTGATCCCACTTCTAGGAATATACACTAGGATGCCTGAAACACCAATCAGAAAGAATATATGTACCCCCAGCAGCAGTATTTACAATAGTTAAGATCTGGAAACAGCCCAAATGTCCATCAGTAGACGAATGGATAAAAAAGCTGTGGTACATATACACAATGGAGTACTGTGCAGCTGTAAGAGAGAAAGATCTCTTATCCTTTGAGACGACATGGAGAGACCTGGAAAGTACCATCCTAAGCGAAGCAAGCCAAACAGAGAAAGACAAGTATCATATGATCTCACTTATTTGTGGAATATAATGAACATAACAGTCTGAGGAATGGGGTAGTCCCAGAGACGTGGAAGTGTGATACAGACTGACAATCCCCAGAAGAGGGGGTGGTGAGGGAGGGATAAACCACAGATCTTATATGCATGTGTGAATGAACAATGGACATGGACAACAAAGCTGGCGACAGGGCAGGGAGGGAGAAGGAGGGGGGAATCAGTGGGGAAAAAAGGAGAAACATCTGTAACAAAAATAAATTAATTAATTAAAAAAATAAAAGTAAAAGAAAACTGTGTTAATTCCACTTCTGGTTATGCATTCAAAGAAATTTAAAACAGTAATACAAAAAGCTATGTGTACCACTATGTTAACTGCAGCATTATTTACAATAGTCAAGATACGGAAATAACTTAAATGCTCATCAACAGACTAATGAAGAAAGAAGATGTGATACATATATCCAGTGGAATATTACTCAGCCACAAAAAGGAATGAAATCTTACCATTTGTGACAACGTGGAAGGAGCTAGAGGGTATTATACTAAGTGAAAGAAGTCAGATGTAGAAAGACAAATACCATATAATTTCATTTATATGTGGAATCTCAAAAAATAAACAAACAAAACAGAAACAGACTCAAGTACAGAGAACAAACTGATGGTTACCAGATGGAAAAGGGTTGGAGGGGCTGGGTGACAAAGGTGAAGGGATTTAGAAACACAAATAGTTATAAAATAGTCATGGGGATGTAAAGTACAGCATAGGGAGTACAGTCAATAATATTGTAATAACTATTATAGTAATAACCAGGTGGATCCTAGACTCCTTATATAAATGTCTAACTACACTGTACTGTACACTATACACCTAAAACTAATATAAATAATGAATGGCAACTGTAACTGAAAACAAATTGTGTACATTTATATTTACCTGGACACACACAAACACACACTCACCCCACACATATCCCTGCTATAACAAGGAGATATATAAGTAGCGTCCAAAACATTTAATTCTGTAAAATGTATAAGTAAATTTTGTAAAATAAGAGTAATAAAATCTTTTGGGCAGCCTTTATTCTCAAACAAATAAAAAACAAAAAACAGGTATAAAGGATAATGAAACTTAAATGTACACAAAGGCCCACACTAAACCAAGAATCCTAAATGATGACAGGGAAGTCCTTTCTAATCATCCCCCATCTCTTCCCCACATAGGAACTGCAGCCCATTTTTGTGTGAGATTGTGGTCTCCTCAGGGTAGCAGGCAAACAAACAAACTGTTATATTCTGTATGCATTATTATGGGTATTTACTTTACCTGAATTTTTGTAAAACTGTTAAAACCTTGTGAGAAAATAAAGCTTAATTTTCTCCAGAGGAAGAAGTGAGAGACTACAAATAACTGTAATTCCTACTCCAACACTCCACCTTTTGCAAGGTTGTCCACTGGAAGGGGCACTAGCTTTGGAGTGAGTCAGAGATAAGTATATCTTTGCACATGGTGACCATTTTGTGTGATACTCCCCCAATCTTCACCTTCCTGCTCTTTTTAAGGACTGGCCTATTCATAACCTCCATCATGATACCATCCCCCAACTCAGCTTAGGTGCCCCGTTCCAGTGTTCCTAGAGCATCTGCCAAAATCTTCCAACAGATGACTTATTTTGCTGTGTTGACACCTTCAGTTTAAGTGTCTTTCTCCTCCATTAGCGCATACGATTCTCCAAGGCAGAAACTACCTGTGCATTTTTCTATCCCCAATGCCTAAGATACACTTGGCAGCTTCTTAATAAATGTCTGCTTAATGCCAAGTAATTTACAGTAGATAAAGAAGTCAAGCTTCACTGACAATTAGAACCAGCCTTAATATCTGGTTAGAGAAATGGGCTGGGAAAAGTACAGCCTCTTGGTTCAGGCTAGTCTAGACTCAATAGTGCCATTTTAGGAAACTATCTGCATAGAAGTCTTTGGGGCCCCTTTGCTGCTCCAGCAACATTGCTTCTTTGCCACATTCTAACCCCTTCAACTTCTAGTGAATTCCCGCATGCCCACAGCATCGCTTCTGCTCCAGAGGACACTTAGTTCTTAAACAATTGCAAAGCATAAAAGTCACATCCCCAATTCCATAGATTTCAAAAGTCCTTCACAGAACAGATTTCCAACTCTGTTTACTTTCCTAGGAACTTGACAGAATTCTAATTTTACAATTTTAAAATACTTTTAGATGACAGTAGCGACTATAGAACACGTACTACTATTTCCTGCCTCCAGCTTTTCCCAGGGGACCAAATGGCACCCATTTTTGTTGCTATGTAAATTGGCACTTTTGTAATGCTCTGTATTATTTACTGACTTCTTCAAGGCCCAGCTCAAAATACCAATCTTCAGGAAGTTGGGTTCCTTCACAGCCCAACTACTTAACCTTTCTCCATACCTGCTTGTGCCTGTGTCAGCTCTTCTCTGCTCCACACATTTCTATACTTTGCCAAAGTGCTTCTCCAGCTCCTCTGAATCAGATGGTAAGTTTCCTGATGTCTGGAATCCCTTTACAACCAGTTGCCTGTCTGCTTCCAGCTCCAACCCCTTCCTTGTTCTCGAAGGCTAAAGCTCTGAAAGCTACAGTTTCCCGGCTTGCCAGCTTGGTTTTCAGTGAAGTCCTACCAATAGAAGAAACTGGGGAGAGACCAGAAGGTGGGAGGAGGGAAGACAACATTTCTATCTGCTCAGGTGGCACAGGGGCAGATGACTATGGGCTGCGTGGTTCCATGGTGGCAGTCATGGTGACTGTTCCCAGAGCTTCAACTCAGAGTTCCTGTGCTTATGCTGTCTATTTGGGTTACCCTACATCAATTATGAACAAGAACCTAGAACATAAAAGCCACCAGTCTTCATGGATGCGTGCTGGTAGACACAGATGTAACACTTAAGAGCCTAATGCTGGTAATGGAAACTTCTTCTTGTTCTCTGAAAGGGTTCAAGAACCTTGAATTTTGAGCCCAGAGCTCCATGCTCTAGTTTCTATCTCTTAAGCAGTTATAGAGAAGGATAAGGATGGAGAGGGACTTACGAGAGCTTATGTTTTCCAGAAGAACAAGATGACCTTAAGAAGGGAAACCAGACTCATGTAATGTTAAACAGCAGAGTCGAATATCAGTGTCAAGAGCTTAACTGCTCCCCCAACTCTTACTAAAAGCATATTCTCTAGTCATCTACAAGACTCATAAGAAGAGCTACTTAAAAAAGAAAAAAGGAATGCAAATCGTCCTTAAACATATGAAAAGATGCTCAAGTTCTTTCATAAGAGAAATGCAATTAAAACTTCACTGAGATGCCATTTTTCACCCATCAAACTGGCAAAAACCCCAGAGGTTTGACAAATGTGCCACTGGCAAGGCTGTGCGGAAATAGCCACTATCATACATTGCCAAGGAGGATTTAAAAATGGTACAATCCTTATGGAGGTAAATTTGAAAATATCTAGCAAAATGATCTGTGCATTTACCCTTTGACCATGTAACCCTCTTCTTGGGATCACAAAGGTATATCAGCAAAAACAGGAAAAGACTTACGCACAAGGCAACAGCACAATGTGCAGTAAGGAGCAGAAAGCTGAAACAACCCAAATGGTTCAGCGGCAGATAACTGGTTGAACAAACTACAGCACATCTACACTAATGAATGCCATGCAGCTATAAAAAGGAATGAATGATATCTTCCTATACAGCTAGCTCTAGGATAAGTGTTAAGTACAAAAAAGCAAGGTGAAGAAAGTATGTATAGCATATAAGAATGCTACCAAAGTTGGGGAGGACACAAAATATAAATTATATTTACTTATTTTCCATTTTTAAAAATAAAAGGATAACCTAAAAAAACTAAAGGGAAAAAGAGATTACCTACAGGTGTAAAGGGGAGAGGACTATAAGCTAGATTTCTCTAAATACAGCTCTTTTGTAAATTTGATGTATAAACCATGTATATATTTTACATAATTGTAAGACAAAAAGCATTTTGAATACAATCACTAAATACAGAAAGTGAAACGAAACAAATGAATCAAATTGTATACTGAAATAGTGGCAGGATCACACAGAGAATTATTTTAAGTGACTTTAAAACACAGTAATTTTATTATACATCTCTAGCTGGACATACCCTCAAGGTCCAAAAGGTAACTGCAAAAATCTTAAACTATTTTCAGTAATCATACGGCCCATAGTAGTATTGGTACTGTAATTCTGAGACTATTTGGTATGTACGGGGGACAAAGCAAATGAATTATTGTGCTGTATCACTGGTAACCAAGATTTTTAATATGGCACATAGGAGATGTAAGATCAAAAGGTAAAATAAGAAACTTGTGTACTGAATTTTAATTAAAAGTGTCAGCATGTGCTCATGATATATGTTACCTGTTAAATATATTACATATAAATAAATAAATATGTGTATATATTTCCTAGTTCTTTTTTTTTTTTTTTTTTATCCTCACCGGAGGACATTTTCCCATTTTTTGTTAAGGTAGAGTGGGAGGGAGAGAGAGGAACAGAGAGAGAGAGAGAGAAACATCGATGTGAAAGGAACACATCGAGTGGCTGCCACCCGCACAACCGACCAGGGCCGGGGAAAAACTGCAACCGAGGTATGCGCCCTTAGCGGGAACTGAACCCGGGTCTCTCAGGACCGCAGGCCGACGCTCTAACCGCTGAGCCAAACCGGCCAGGGATATATTTCCTAGTTCTGTCCACTGAAAAGGCCTAGAAATAATGACCAATCCAGTAGCAAGTTCTTAGACTGAAGTTTCCAAATGTTATTTCCCACTTAAAGGAACCAGGGCCTCTTGCAGAAATGGCTGATTCCAATCAGGGACAGAAAACGTACAAGATGAACCTGGTACAGTCTCTCCTGCCAGATATTAAGGAACTACTAAGGACTATTGAGGGCATGTCAGAAAGACTCAAGAGCTAATCTGAAAGATGACGACAATTTGATTATTAATAATAATGACTGCAAATGATTAAAAAAACATTCAATTTGTTTAATCCTATAAATTCAAAATAATATGTACTCCCCTTCAAAAGAAAAACCCCACAAAAAACCTCACTGGTCAACTTTGGAGGATGCTAGGTAACCACCTCATCACTTTGAAAACTGGTAATAAGAAGAAAGAGTATAACATTTATCCTTCTCTTCCTGAGCAAATCACATCTCAGTATTATCAAATGACTGTTGAGAACATTTTCCCTTTCTAGTTACTAATGAAGAAGGAATGACAGAATTAGTTGTAACCATTTTGCAATTTTGAATGGATGTGAATGAATATCCAAAAGAGACAAAGATTTTCTGTGTTTCTTGATAGACACATATATTACCGTTTATAGGCATTCTTACAAAAATAAAAAATTAAAATAAAACTTGAATCAGATTAAGCCTCTACCAAGTTACAAGAAATACAATAAATATTGCCATGGGGATTTACTCACCCAAATCCAGGCTGTTAGAAACTCTACAAGATAAAAACTTAGTTTTGTCAACAAATAAATTGTAATGAGAGAGAGAGAGAGAGAGAGAGAGAGAGAGAGAGAGAGAGAGAAGTGAACCTATAGATTTAAAGAGATTTGAGAGTCATAAGAGCTATTTATTGAAAGTATGGACTTTATTTGAATTCTGATTTAAACAACCTGTAAAAAACATAGACTCACTCCAGACTTTCACTCAATTAGGGACATTTGAACACTGAATATTAAATACTCATAAAGAACTACTTTTCAATTTTGGAGTATTACAATTATAGCTACAAAAAAGGAGTCCTTACTTTTAGAGATAAATTTTGAAATATTTATGGATAAGATAATAAAATGTCTGGGACTGGCTTCAGAAAAATCTGATAGAAAAGAAATCAGGCAGTGCATAGATCCAACAAAGTTGTCTGTGAATTGATAGTTTTTTTAAGCCGGGTGGTGGGTACCAGTCTCTGTATCTGAAGAACTAATTGGGTAGTCAAAGAAGTGAATTCAAATATGAGATTCATGCAAAGAAGTTTTGGCAATGATTATGAAAAAGTGGAAGGATTGGCAAATGCCATGTGTGTATCACAAAGCGAAGTGCCAAGACAAAGCAAACACTTGGGGAGGTTGAATGCTTATAAAATAGCAGCCATAGCTATTCTAATTATTCCTGCCATGCCTCACTGGTAAGACAGGTTCGAGCATCCTACACATGCCTCCTAAGGAGAGAAGACAGTCATCACAGGCAGACTCTCCCAGGCGAGAGTACCTCCCAGCATGATCCAGAGCAGCCTCCACATGAAGGAGCAGACGAGGTGGGAGCGTGCTGTGAGGAGAGCCTGGCGCTCAGACTGGTCAGTGTGTTCAAAGTCCCTATGGATACACAAACCACACAGTTCCCAAGCTTCCCTGTGAATCTGTACAGGGGAAGCAGCATGAAGAATGATGTGCCATCAACAAAACTGGGACAGAAACCCTTTGGTAGAAGACTGAAATCTTATAAAGCTAATGTAGTTTGTTTGTTTGTTTGTTTATTTATTTATTTATTTATTTATTTTTAATCCTCACCCGAGGACATTTTCCCATTTTTTGTTCAGGTAGAGTGGGAGGGAGAGAGAGGAACAGAGAGAGAGAGAGAGAGAGAAACATCGATGTGAAAGGAACACATCGAGTGGCTGCCACCCTCACGACCGACCAGGGCCGGGGACAAACTGCAACCAAGGTACATGCCCTTAGCGGGAACTGAACCCGGGTCTCTCAAGACCACAGGCCTACGCTCTAACCGCTGAGCCAAACTGGCCAGGGCTAATGTAGTTTATTTTTAGTTATGTTTTTCCTGGCATCATTATACATTTTAAGTAATAACATTCAAATTTGATTTTAAAAAACAACACAAACATTTTAAAAGTAATTTTAAGGCATATGAGGAGAGTAGCCTACAATATGAAACAGAGATCAGGAACTGTGAAAGAAAAAAGTTCTGAATCTTGAAACATCAAAGTAGGGTTTGATACCCTGTTTAGTTATTCACGATGACATTATTTTAGTTTTACTCTTTTTTTCTCCCCATGAAAACCTGGAGTTTATGTCTGTGGTTCTCAAGGGAGGAGAGCACATTTCACAGAATGTAGGAGGGAGCAGTCAGTTGGCAGCTACAATTTAAAAGTAACTCGCCCTGGCTGGTTTGGCTCGGCGGTTAGAGCGTTGACCTGCGGTCCAGAGAGACCTGGGTTCGGTTCCCGCTAAGGGCACATACCTGGGTTGCAGTTTGTCCCTGGCCCTGGTTGGTTGTGCGGGTGGCAGTCACTCAATGTACCCCTTTCACGTCGATGTTTCTCTCTCTCTCTCTCTCTCTCTCTCTCTCTCTCTCTCTCTCCTTCCCACTCTACCTGAACAAAAAGTGGAAAAATGTCCTCGGGTGAGGATAAAAAGAAAAAGTAACTCCAGGTGGTTCTGACATATACTGTGCCTCCACTAGAGGACCATGGACAACTCCTTTCTCGGAGCTCCCTGTAGGGTGGCTGGCTGAGACCTGTGTGCAGCCAAAATGCGCGTGAAATCCTCAACCCGTAGAGTCAGCCACTGCTATTTCAAACACCTCTTTAAACTATGCAGAGCTGCCATGTTGGACACGAACTCCCTCGGGACTCGCACACCTCCCTGTCTGCCTAGCATGGGCAACTGCAAGCTGGGGAGATGGTAGGAGGACCAGCAGGGATCCCAGCGCAGGCCACCTGCCCACCTGCACCACTGCTCCCATCTGGCTGAGGGAAGACAACAGGCAGATGACTGCAGTGTTCTTTGCAGTCAGATTTGTGAGCACCACAGAAAGGGCTCAATTAAAAGTGTTTGACCGAACCCCACAAACACTTCTTGCATCTCTGCAATCTTCTCTCGTCCTTGACACGCCTGAGACTATCATGGCTTCTGACAATGCTGACTAGTTCAGTGCGGACAAAACACACACCCCTCACTAAAAGTCATTCTGAGTTTCATTCCTTGTAATGGCCTCTCATGCCAGATTGGCCTGTTTCTTTGATAAATAACCGTGTCCACAACCCTTTTCTTTCTCCAATAAAAATGAGGGCCCTTTTCAGGTAGGTGGCACTTTCTATTTAGCATGTTTAAAACTGCAGTGCACTGGGCTGAGATGAGTGGACAAATACCTCGGTTATCAAGTGGTCTGGTTTCTAAGCTTTTTCCCAGTGAGGACTCTCAGAGCCACATACACACTGAAGTCTATAGTCTATAAAAGAACCTGGGAGGACCTGTGCCCTCCCCACAAACCCCATCACCAATATTCCACACAGCCCACAACATTAACAACCTTGATAATATCAGATAATGCTTCAACACTGTTGACTTCCAGATTACTTAAAAGTCACAAAAATGATTAACATTTATATTTAATATTATAAAGCATATCCATAATAAATTTAAAACCACAGTATTTATTTTAGTTGGGCTCTAAAGTTCTCCATATGTTGGAATAATCTCCACTCCCACTGCTTTATTAACACTACTCTCCTATATTTCTGTAGGTAAGGGATTGCATTTAGGGCCCAGCAGGTGTTAGGAAAATGTAGACTTATGACCAAAGAATTAGAAAACATGTGCAAGTTACACTTGTCTTTCCCATTCTGGTCATCACCATGATTTTAGGACATCTGTTACTCGCTGTGTCCCAGCATGGACAGGACTTGAGAAGGAGAGGAGAAACGAGTCCCTTTGTGAGGGCAAAGATTTCCATTTTAGGTACACCATAGCAGGGGCATTTTGTTCCCCAATCTGAACACACAGAGTGTGTGTTCAAAGAAACAACAGTACAGGCATGGATTTAAGAAATTAATCAATCAAACTGGGATCCTTGCAAGAGCTGAGTAAACACCTGTGGGCATGGGAAAAGGAGCAAAAGGAAGCGTCACTCGTGACACCTCGAATGTCAAGACCTGGAGGGACTGTAGACAATGCCAGACTGCAGAGTGCCTGGAACTGAAGCAAACACAGAACACGACAGAAAGCAGCCAAATAAATAATGACATCGAAATTAAAATACCCTCCTGAGAGAGCAGTCAGGAAGTATTCCCCGCAAGGAAATTGACTTTCACAATGACAGTTCAGTTACTCTGGCCTTTTTCAAATTATATGTAGGCATTTTCTTGAGGTGAATGTGGCTAAACAGGGCAGATATGGACTGAAGTGTCCATGAAAAGAAGACACATTCATACCAAATCAGAGCCAAAAATACCTGCAGAGCCCAAGATCAATGAGCGCTGGATCAATGTTATACAGACTTCCTGATCTTACCTACCATTAAACACAGAAAAGCCTTCGGAGTGGAAGGCTTTGCCCCACCATCATAAGCATTCCCCACATAGCAAATCTTAATGAATCACTAGAATATTTTCAGTTCTTAACTACTAATAAAATATTTATGTTCTTTTAAGTTTACTGGAATTATTATTTTGACTACTTCTAAAAATGTAAGCCCCCCCTCCCCCATGTCACTCAGCCAGAAGGCATTCAAATCAACCAGATTTTTTAGTCAAAGCTGATTAAGAGATGAGTTAAGGGAACAGCAAAATACTTGAAGGCAAAATATCTAAGTAGACGCACAAAATGTAACTGTAATACTTACCTATCAGACCCTTCTCGAGAGTGAAGGTTTGGTTTGTAAACATACATTCAAAAGCCACAATGTGAAAAATCTTGTTCACTGTGTTGTGAGTCCCAACTATTCGAATATATCTGGGGGGTAAAAAGAAAAGAAAATCTGTTGAAGTAAATGAGCTTCCATCACAACCAATCAAAAACAACAGCATAAGATATGTTACATAAACATACAGTGTACCAGGACATGGACTAAAGGAGACTCTGAACTTGACTTCAGACCCTGACCCTGCTCCTTAGGACTAGCTCCAACTGAGCCTTAGAAGAATTACAACAAAATTAGGAAGATACCACTTTCCAGACAGTTAAGTAGAACTTAGATTTGCTTTACCTATAAATCAAATCAGGTACTGTTCAGCTCAAACCCTGAATGTCAGAACAATTATACTTCCACGAGACATTTACGCTGAAGAACTATAAACAGCTTCTATCTTTGCCTTGTGGTTAGGAATGTGTCTGTGCAGAGGTGCACAAACACACAAAATCAAATGCTTTCCAACTCAATGAAAAATTTCATCCATTGGAGACAAATGCATGAAATCAATATTGCTTTCTTGTTTAAAAGAAAAATCCACAGAAACTACTGGAAACCACTCACAGTTTCTTGTATTTTAATATTGCTCCCAAGTTGTTATTAGGAAGTTAACCCTATATACTTACCCCAGCCCCCCACCTGGCTGCTGGGAAGCCTTCTCCTGGCCAGAGGAAGTGATCTGCGCAGGTGGCCCAGCCTGCTCTGCAGCTTCCCCTGGCCACACGGGTCTGGCATTTGCACGCAGTGCAGTTTCCCAGGGCAGGTCTTGAGCATCTTGGCCTGTTCCCCTCTGTATCGCCCTGGAGGCTTCACCTCCAACAAACAAGCATTAACCTTGGAGTGACTTGCTCCTTTCACTCTCCAAAGGGACCTGACAGTTCACAGGTTAATGAACAAACAAACTCATTCTTCTGAGTGTCACACAAATCCACAGGGAGTGTGCACTTTCTTACTGGAATTCAAAGGAAGAACCAGGAAAAACAACTAGATTAACTGATAATGCTCTCCCAAATTATGAACCACGCACTCTGCAGGACGGGGCATATTAAATGAACAGATTTCAATTAGGAGATGACAGACTGGGCCAGCCAGGGTTCAGCAATATCCTCTCTCCACTGTGTAAAACAACCTTCGACTTAGATGATACAATTTTACTTCTGAGTTAATAACTGTTCCCTAATTCAGTAATTTCCTTACATTTCTCATCACTCCAAGTTAACTATATAACGTAAATGCTGATTTAAAACATTCACATTAAGGAGACTACATTTGGGGATTTCACATCATGGGCTATTTTCCCTCCTGTTTCTTCAAGCCTGAATCTCTCAGCATTCCCTGTGCACCTCATTGAGCCATCTGCTCCTTGACACAAGCTGATCACTCATCTTCATAACCAATATAAAATGCCATCTCCTGGACTGGCTGTCCAGCGTGCCCACACCCACTGCAGGAAGACCCTGTTCTTCCTGTGTGGAGAGTCAGGGCAACTGGTCCATCACCAGAGCCCTCTGGTGAAGCAGGAAGTTGGCTCTGATCTGTTCTCTTGAGCCCTGAGGGCAGACAGAAGGTGCTGAATTTACTGGGTTTGGGTGGGTAGCTGGGGTTCTTTTAAAATAAATTCTAAATGGTCTGCGTAGAACAGATTGTGTTGCTCTGTACTGTTGGCGGTGACACTCTGGGCTTTCTGGAAGGGAAGGGGTGTGTTAAGGCTGACACCCTGGCCTGAATCTGATTTCATACATTTCCTTAAACCCACAGAACCTCAACCAGCATAGCATTTTCAACTGCTCATGGTCACCACAGCCTGAGTGCTGCTGTCTGCAACCTTGGCGGGAATGGAGGGAGTGTGGTTTGGTGGAATTTGATCAGATCACTTTCCTATTCCCTAGGTGGAGTCTCTAAGAAAGAGAGACAGCTCTCCTAATACATGCAAGGCAGAGGAGCCAGGAAGTGACTAATAGGGCCTTTCCCCACTGGCAGTTCTTAAGGTTAATAGTCCGCTGACTAGGGGATGCAGTAATGATCCCCCCTCCCTTTCTTTGTTTTTACAACGTTATATGGAACCAAGATCTCCAAGTTTAGATAATAGTTATTTCCCAAATTTTATCCTGTCAGGAAATGGAGAAAATATGCAACCTTCCCCTCCCTCGTTCCCCAATTATAAGAAACTGAAAATAAAAACTGTCCTGGAATACATTTTACAACCTTAATGATAGTGTTTGCAATAACAAACAAGATAATACGTATGGGTTGGAAAAGCACTGAGAGATGCCTCCAGATAAAAAGTTCTATATAAATGAAGATAATGTTATCTCTGCTGCATAATCCTGAGGTCAAATTAGCAGTTCACCACTATATATTACACTTCTTGATTGGCCTGTTATATGTAATGCTCATAATAAGTTTAATTATTTTAGTTCTATAATACTTTCTAAGTCTCCAAAAATTATAGCATAATTTACAAAAATGGCATGAAGTCCCTATTCACATACACATTAAAAAAATGGTAACAAAGTCAAGAAACCATGCTCCTTTTCCCCAGCTCGGAGCTGTTGAGCATAGGACTCTGCCCTTTACATAAGATCTCATCTAGAGCCAGCAAATAGGCGTTAACCCATCCCGACGTCGGTGACTGGTAGGGCAGCCTGGAGCTCTGCATCACAGATGTAGAGCACCTGTGACCCATGAGCAGTGTCTCAAGGGAGAGGGAGGCAGCACAGATTTCCTTAATGGGGCTCACAATGGAGCCTCCCCAAGGCAGAAGGGAAGTTATTACTCCCTGAGATATGAAAATCCAAGGGATGGGGATGGGAGAGTCTTCTCTCTTTTTTACTTTTTTGGGGGGGGGGGGGGGGCAAAACTTGCTCTGGGTCATACCACCTAAACAGGAGAAGTAGATGACTACATTTTTTTTTTTTTTATTCTGTCACAAAGATTTTGAATAAGAGGCAAAGTTTAAGATTATTTTTTTTTTTCCCTTTCAACATAATCTCTCCAATGCACAATCAGACTCTGACCCAACCTGATAATCAGGGCAGTGACAGCTAGTGACTTCATCGGTGTCAGAGAGAGAGCTGCTGAAAAATGTAACAGCTCTCTGTTCTCTCTGAGGTCCTCCACAGCAGCTCAGACAGCTGGAAGGTGATTAAAACTTAACCAGGGCTAAGGAAGGCAGACATGCAACAGATGGGCCATTTCTTGTGAGGATGAATGCAGTCCACATGAGCCCTGGTGGAACAGTCTGTTTCCAAAATTCTCTTCCCTTCCCCATGTTAGATGTCTTCTAGTTACTGACAAAGACTGGATCCTGAACACGGTTTGGAAGAGGATGTTTCAATGCAGAAGTTTCTAGGAGCTATAATATGTGGGTGAGAACATTCTGTGTTCTTTAATAAAATGAACTCTTGAACCTCCAAAGACAGCACTCTAAAATTGAAAGGTATTACAGAGTTTTGAAGAATGTGCTTTAGAGTCCAAAAGAACCAGGTTTACAGCTTAGCCTCATTATTTAATTAGCTGTGTCACTTTGTGGGGGAAATATTTTAACCCTTTTTTTTCTTTATTGATTTTTAGAGAGAAAGGAAGGGAGGAAAAGAGAGAGAGAGAGAGAGAGATACACTGATGAGAAAGAACACTGATTGACCACCTCCTGCATGCCCCTCACTAGGCATTTGGCCCACAGCCTGGGCATGTGCCCTGACCGGGAACCAAACTGGTGACCTCGTGGTGCATGGGTCGATGCTCAACCACTGAACCACACTGGATGGGTACTTTAACCCTTTTTAAACTTTAGTTCCCTTCTCTGTAAAATGAGGTCAATAACACAGACCTTACAGGGTATTTAAATGAGGTAAGCATGTAGTGTCCGATGCAGTGCTTGGCAGAGTAGGATATCTTTAAATAGAAATGTAGAGTACATCATTGGGTATAGATTCCTTGTTTGAACTTGAAGAACACTGGCTGTCTGGGAGAGAATTACCAGCTGTGGATGTTGAAGTGGTGCATCTACCAGGAGGCGGGCCCAGGGGCAGACTTGAAGAATACAGCAGGGCCTGTCCTTGCTCCGAGGGCACCACAGCAAAGGCACCACGGGCCACAGGAGGAAGATGACCTGGCTGCATGGTATTTCCTGCTTTAAGGCCCTAGTCTTTAGAAAAGTCTATTTAAAGTGCTCTTGACCTGATTCAGCTATGTATGAGGAGGCAAGACAAGAATCTTTTGCCCATATCTGGTCCAGCAACCCAGAAGAGTTCTGTGTGTGTGTGCAAACCCTAGAAATTTAAGGAAAATAGAATTCCTAACAGTGTGACCTATAGGAACTTTGCTCTGGAGACTTCACTGCACTCCCTGCCTACTCGAGGAAGGTACAAATTCCTATTCTTGACCTACTGTTCCATCATTTCTTGTCTGGATGCTACCAGATTTAATTTCTAAGTCACACACATTACATCTTCAACATACTAAAGAAAATAAAAGCAAGCAGCAACTTGTACATTTCTACTTTAAACGCTTGGTATTTATTCTCTAGTCTTTAGTTCTGGTGGAGCACAAGCCTACTTGTAGCAGGTTCTACTACAAGATAAAATTGAATTCAGTAAGAAATATTTAAATGAGCTCTCAAGGGATCAACTAAAGCAAAAACCCATCAGAATTCTATTCTATGGTAAACAAAGTTTTATTCTCAAAGTGAACTTCGTATCCCTGGGTTAAACAAAGACTCTTGAGAAAACTCGAGTTAGCCTAAGAATGGTGTACAAGAAGGGATCCTTAACATTTTGGTGCTCTCTCTGAGGTGGCCACAGAGAACTCAAGGGAGGAAAACTGTTCTTAGCTGTGGTCAGATGTGGTGACGTAACAAAAACTTTAGCTCCAACATGTACTAAGGACTTGGGACCATGTGGGGTCTGGATTCACCCTTTTTAAGATTCCCTATCTGACCTTTCCTTTCAAGGACATACTAAAAATGCACATAAATAATTCTCTAACCCAAAAAACAGGTCACGTTTACGGGTTTCCCCAGTATGAAATTGTCTTCTAGTTCTGGGTATAATGTTAGTGTTCTTATCATCAAACCATAGACTGGAGGAGAAGTGAATTCAGGTCTTGTTGCTAAGGCAGCAAGTGGAGAACAGTGTACTGTCAGAATGACAAAAAGCTTCTAGAAAAAAGCATGTTGCAACAGAAAAGATTTGTTACTCTTAGAAAACCTTCCCTCTGGCTGATCTGTGGAGCTATAGATTCTCTTCTTCTGACTTCAGCAAAGGCCCCAGCAGCACTTGCTTGTTTGGGAGAGGAAGAATTATTGAAAGGTTAAACACTGTGTCCAGAGTTAGCCTCAGCAGAGGCTACTGTCTTGGGGAGCAGCCCCGACGCTGCGGGACCGTTAGCCCTGCAGAGGGAGCAATCCTGCTCCACCATCCCCACTATTCAACCTGAAGGACAAATCAAACAAATCAGCTTGTGTTTCAGAGAAAACTGATGCTCTGCAGAATCAAGTATGCAGAGGGGATAAGATGGACAAATAATTACTAACACATCAGAACCCAGCGTTTCCGAAATAGTCATTTCCACTTTAGAGATAAATAATTAAGTGCTGTTTTTTATTTGGGGGAAACAAATTTTGAACAGGTTGTTTTTTTTTACCCCAAAATACACAGAACCTAAAACCTGTCATAAAAATATGCCTTCAATTCATGAAATTATATTTGGAGTTAATATCACAAAAGGACTTAACTATAATATTTCAAAAATCATATGAAAATGATATAATATGTAAAATTTATGTAATTCATTCAAATTCTCTGCTTATATATTTACCTTCTAGGTACATTGGGTAAATAGGCTTTAAATCAATATTTAACAAATTCCTACAAGGTGTAAGAAATTGTGCTAATCATTGTGAGGAATGGACCCAAAAGACAGGACATAAACCTGCATTTAGAGAAGTTTATGGTGCAGTTTAGAAGGGAAGACTTAAAACACGTTGGTAGTGGTGGTGAGGAGAAAAGACAAAAGAGCTTCTTACTTCTTCACACATGGTAGTCTAACCTTAAAACACTGAATTTAGCAACATGAACTTTGAAAGTCCTCCCTGTAAACTACTCTTGCTTCAAAGACCAAAACAAAACAAACGTGGCTAAAAGAGAAACACACACACACACACAAATGATCACTGAGCGATCCAACAAATATTAACTGAATGAACATTTACTGTGCCAGCTACTGTCGCTGGGTGCTGGGATATGGGATTGAACAATACAGAGAAAATCTCCTCCCTATGAAATTTACATTTCAAGTCAGGCAACAGACAACAAATTAAAAAATCAAATAATTACCTACTGGTTGGTAGGTGATCTATTTAGCACAGAACTTTATAGATCAACCACCTTGCCAAATCAGAAAGATAAACAGCTATGAAACCTCTCTCTGCAGGAATAAAGAAGGGTCAAATGGGAAGGTACAAATAACTGCCTGAGAACATGGATACAGTGTAAATGAGTCTGATGTGTAGACACAGCACCTATTATAGATGTTTAAGAGGAGATAGGCAAAAAGCTAATTAAGTAGGTATGCTTCTTGGGATCTGGAAAAAGGAACTGATTTGAATTTCATGGGAAGAAATGTCTTTATTTCATGGTTTAGTTTTCTTTTTATCTTTGCTTTTTTCAGATTGTAATTTTCAAGGGATTATAAAGAGACAAAATGGAAAGTAGAAGATATAAAATGCAAAATGAATAGTAGAGAGAGGGACAGAGAGAAGGACAGAAAAATAGCAGGGGAATAAAGGTAAGGGTTGGGGAGAAAGGAACAGAGAGCGTGAATATGAATAAACCAACCCCATTTCTGTCTCTGTTATGTGCTAATATGAACAAATCCCCATGTGGGAATACTGTTAACCAATTTTATTACTCAATAAAACATTTGAAAACAACACAAAGTATATTTTAAGAAATAGAACTAAATTACCAAAAGTTCAACATTTGCATTTTTTCATTAACTTTTCCCCTAGCCTGAGATGCTAGGGGAGGGAGAAAAAAATTCCACTAGTTTTATCTTAAAAATGTCTGCATTATCTTTCTCAGTTTATCCAGTAGGCTGTGCATTTCCACGGATGTAGACACATGAGTCTAATGTGATTGTACACTAGAGAAAAAGCAGAAGAAAATTAAATTTGTTAGTTTCCCCATGAATCTGTAAGTCATCGTATGGTGACTATGACCTGTAGCAAGCCAGCTTTAGCAACGGATGGGTAAGGAAGGTTTCTCTCTTATTTTAACCTAAGATTATGGTGCATGTATGCCATTTATTGTAACTTAGAATTTTAAGGACTGGAGGAGTCCCCCTCTCTTTTCCTCTTAGAGTGGAAGATTATATAGAGAAGAGAGGCAAACTGAAGGAGAAAAAAATGGACTCTTCTCGAAGAAAAATCTAAGAATCCAAGAATGTGAACATTTGACACTCTGAGAAATAAGACAAGAATTGCCCAAGATAGTCAGAATAACAGAAGTGAAAACTGAGTACCAAAGTCAAGAGAGTAATAAAGAGAGCATAGGAAGTAAGGAAATTAAAAATCTTCACTCCAGACCCCTGAGAAACTAGTGCTGAAATGAAAACAAACCCTACTACTTTCTGAACACATGCCACGTGCTAGCCTTAGCATGCATTTCCTTTCATGGCAACCCACACACTCATACAATAGAGCTGGAGACTGACCTCAGAACTCCACAGAACATCCATCCCTCAAAGCCTCTGTATTCCTTGCAAACAATGTAAAGAAACCTGTGGTGCGGGCAATGATAGCTCCTCAGAGAACTAACGAAAATATATTTGGGGAAAACAAGCCCAACCCATGCAAGTCCCACACTTGTCACCTTCTATCCCTAGACTGCTTCAATGCTCACAAAACATTTCAGGGACCCTTCCTTGCCTTTGGGAAATTCTGGACCTTCACCTACAGAATGGATCAGAAAAAACAAAACAAAAACTCTAGAGATTTACTTAGCACATAATTCAAGCATCAGTATAACTATGTACAAGGCAACAAATCAGAGGCAGAGTAGTCAAAGTAAACAGAAATAATAATATAAAAAAAATTAAGAGAAGTATTTTGGTCTTGGGCGCCAAACTGTATGGATATGCATAGTGTACTATCTCAGGAACTGTGAAAGCTGGAAGTGCATGACTAGTTTCACTGTAGAAGCCTGACCTCCAGGTTCCAAACAGCACGAAGGATTACTGATTTCAGCACTACTGGTATAAGGGATTTTGCTGCTAAAATTTGTCAATGTGTTAGAACTTTAACAAAAGAAAAACAGAAAATAGCAAGATGCTCCAAGTGGCACTGTCTGGTGGTCTACAGAGTCTGCAGCTCACAGTAGGCTGAGCAGACATGGGGCAATTCCAACCTCACAGTTTGCCCACTCATTTTAAGACACCTCCCCATACTCGCACCGTCTGTGTTAGGAGTCCTATGCACTGCTGAGGTTCAATTTTGAAGCCTGTCCTCTATCCATGTTTCTGAATTAGGAGACAGGTTGGGGGATGGAGTAGTTGGTAAGGATTATTTTTCCCTGCCAAAAGCTTCTTGAGAGTTCAACCATTCATGACCTAGACTTTACTGGTACAGCATTAGTGCTAAACCAGTGATCAGAAAGAAAATGTCAATCCTTACACTTTGTTTCAGAAATTCAGAGAAAGAAAAACATATGAGATGAATGTACATAAAGTAAAATGTGTACTCTGTAAGAGAGGATTTATTTTTTTAATAAACAAGAAGATTCTATAATATTACTAATTATCACTGCTACTGCTGTGGTGTTTGGGCTCCTCCTTAAAATAAAACTGACTTGCCCTGGTGGGTTTGGCTCAGTGGTTAGAGTGTTGGCCTGTGGTCCAGAGAGACCGGGGTTGGGTTCCCGCTAAGGGCACGTACCTCAGTTGCATTCTGTCCCCGGCCCTGGTTGGGTCGTGCGGATGGCAACCACTCGATGTGTCCCTTTCATGTCGATGTTTCTCTCCCTCTCTCTCCCCTCCTCTCTCTCCCTCCCACTCTATCCAAACAAAAAATGGAAAATGTCCTCAGGTGAGGAGAATGAATGAATGAATGAATGAATGAATGAATGAATGAATAAAACTGGTTTAACTATTTCTTTTTCTTCTTTTACATTTTAAAAATAAACTTTTATACATATATAGTTTAAAAAGTCAAATAGCCTATAAAATTCATTATAAAACATACTCCATTTCTTCCCCTCCCCAGAGGCAACCATTTTCACCTGTTTTTTAGGATTTATCTCATACCTATAATTATCATGTTTTTAATGCTACTTCTTGATTTTTCAGTTTTGGGCTTTATCTACAAGTATTTAGTTCTCCCTTCTCCACATGCACCCTTTTCCATCCTCCCAATCTAGATTATATTGTAACTTTGGTTGAATCAATATTCAGTGTTTACATTATAATTTCGGAAACAGTATTCACAACTAATATATGGAGTACTTTCCTTTCCTGCAAAATTATTTTCCCTACTAGAGTTAAAAATCATCTTGATTTTTTTGTTTTGCTTAGTTTGATATGTGATCAATGCTAATTTACCTCCTCACTCCTAACGCTCCCTTACTTGAACTAAAGCTCCTCTCAAAACATTCTGACACATCAAGTGTTTCTAGCAATTTCTTCTTGAAAAAGTCTTCCCAGGATTTTGGACAGTTTCAATAAAGCTTTGTTTGTCTGAACATATCGTTAGTCTACCTCCATATTTGACTGGTAGTTTGGCTGGGTATAAAAATTTAAAATGTAAGTAGTTTTTCTTCAGAACTTTGAGGGTCTTATTCTGACTGTTAAGATTCTAGTTTGCTAGAAGAAGTCATTATAATATATGACCTGGTTTCTCTCTTCTTCTTTCTCCTCTTCTTCTTAAAAGAACAAAACAGAAAATATCCCATGCTTTGGAAACATAGGTTTTCTCAATATCCCTAGTATTCTAAAATTTCATGATGATGTGCCCTGGGGTGGGTTTATTTTCTTCCAGTGGTAGGGCCCTCAGCAGCCCCTTGCAATCCAGAAACCCATGTTCTTCAGTTTGGGTAAATTTTCTTGAATTATTTTTATAAACTTCTCCCCCTGAATTTTTTATAATCTCTCTTTATGAAACTCTTAGTATTATACTGGACCTCCTTACCTTCATCTGAACTTTTGTTTTAAATCCTCACCCATGTCACACAATATATCTTAACATTTCTCAATAAAGCTGGTGGGAAAAAGAATAAAACTTCAGTTTTCCATCAGATTGGTAGAGAAGCAGTCCAAGCTCTGTGAAGTGGGGGAGAGAATCTAGAGCTCTCCATTGTTCCACAAACACAGTTCACCAATACTCCTCACTTCAGCCTTTTCCTACCACTGCATGCACTGCAGCTTCTAAGGTGCCCGGTGCCTCTAATCCCTAAGTCTTTGAAGATTCAGTGGCTTAGGATTCAGTTTTCTTGAGCTTGTTCAATCACGTACCACTTGTTCATCTGCTTTGCAGCTTACTCTCTCCTGTTTTTACCTCCCTCTCATTTTCTTTATCCTTGTAGGTTAATACCTAAGATCCCTTTACTGTTATTTTAGTGGAGTTTTGTTCTGAAGGGCCTGAGACTTGTGTGTTCCTTCTGCCATCATAACCTGAAAGCTTAACTATTTTTCACAAGAGCATGCCTGTGGTCATTCCTATAAGGATATAGGTTCAACCAAGGATCTTTTCTGGACTAACTCACTGAGTCTGAGACTTTAGGTCTTTCAAGCTGCTATGGCTACAGGGTACAACCTCTAAAATTGTCCGCTTCTTAGGACAATAATACAGGAGAAAATAACCATTCCTCCTAATTTCCTTCCCTCCTTCAGCCTGAAGGCTACAGCTCTTCATTCTTTCCTGCCTTGAAATAACATTTTCAGCTTGTGCTGCTCCTCCATCTTCCTTCTTGGCCCATTCCTTCTACTAGGTCTGCAAACAGTTGTCTCAGATTATCTAGCTATTTTATCTTCTGAACTGGTTTTTCACTAATTAAGTGTCCAAACAGGAATACGTTCAGACAAACCCATAAATTATCACCATTATGCAGAAAAACTCAAATCACTGAGACTTTGTTAGCTATAGTCTCTTTCTCTCTAAAAGAAAGGGATGTGTGTGTTAACTCCCACTGAGTAGAAATAAAATAATTCAGTTCATCCTCACACTGAAACAGCTGCACAGGCAGCACTGTCTGCTCTGTGTATCTTGATCACTGTGGAAAAACATCATCTCCTCTCCTCCCTTTCTCACTCTCTCCAGAACAGTCACCACACTCCCCCATGCAGATGGGGCGAGTTAGACTCGGGAGCAGAGAAAGGCTCGTCTGGTGTTCTTCCTGCACATTCACACGGCACCCTTCCTTTGCTGCTGTTGGCAGGATCCAGTTTGTTCAGATAACAGCTGTTACTGGAGACCTAATAGGTTCAGCTGTGAGTCACCTGGAGGCTTCCTAATGCCCCAGCTCAGTCAGCTGCATCTAAGTACAGCCTTGGGAAGCAAGCACCAAAGTAGGAGGAGTAAGTACTTACTGTACATCCTCTATAATCCCTGGAGTTGTTGCAGCAGCATCAAAAACAAAGGGAGGAAGAATGAAGAAAAACTTCATAGGTATGGGGAGCAGGGTGCCCCAGGGTTCTAAATCAGACAGGTGGAGAGCAAGATGCAGGTGGAATGGGAGAAACTTTTCAACAAGGGTCCATTCAATTTTACTGCTTACTCCTAGGAGAAAAAGGAAATTCTCATATTTTCATTAAGCTAAGGGAAGTTAAGCACACAGAGTAACCAACCACGCAGGTTTGCCAAGAGACGAGCTGGTGTTAGGCGTGAAAGTCTCATAGCCCAGGAAACTGCACAGTCTCCGGCAAACCAGGACAGCTGTCTGCCCTTCGCCACCAACAGCTATTTCTCCTTCCAGGGCTCCAGTGGGCTGCATTCACATTTTGCTCAGCACCTTCCTTATCTTCTAGGGCTGCTCCTGCCACACACACACTCTTCAGGCTATATCATGCACAGTCTAACAGATAAGGGCATTAAAAGACCATTTGGAGCTTGACTCGCAGTGAAAAAGGGAACTATGTCATTCAGAGTTCTTCCAGCTTTCTTTCTGGAGTCCCTGTCAGAAGAACAAGCCTTCCAGTCCACACAGCTGAATCAAAGTGATCATGGCAGAAACTGAAAACATGGCTTGTCTCAGTGCCTGGAGAAACAGTGCATCCCTCAATAACTTTAAAATGTTGAACTCTGCCCTGGCCGGTTTGGCTCAGCAGTTAAAGCTCTGGCCTGCAGACCAAAGAGCTGCAGGTTCAATTCCAGTCAAGGGCACATGCCTCAGTTGTGGTTCGATCCACTGTTCTGGTCAGGGTTGTGCGGGAGGCAACCAATTGATCTGTCTCTCACATCGATGTTTCTCTCTCTCTTTCTCCCTCCCTACCACTCTGTCTGAAGATCAATGGAGAAATATCCTTGGGTGAGAATTAAATAAAAACATGTTGAACTCTGAAAATAAGAAAACCAAAGAAAACTCAATTACACAGAGGCTGACAATTCAGTGTGTGGATCACTCAGGCTTTCTTCTCTGCTCTCCCCTCCCTCTGGTACTAGTTGTTAGGCCATTTCACTGCTCATGAGCAGGGGGGAGGAGAAAGGAAAGGAGGGGAAGGTGGAATGAGTGATTTTTCTATTTATGGGCGGTTTTCCTAGGGGGAGTGTTCAAACTATTGGCTCAAGAGGTTCTTCAGCGGGGAAAGAGGATTGGGAATTGGGGGTTGCAGTACTACTGTTGATTTAAATCATTTCAATCCCCAAATGGAATGAATTGCTAGTCCTCTATTTCATTGAAAGGCTAACAAAAGTATAAATGTTAGACAAAAGAAGAGAACCATACAAGGTCCCATCTTTTAAAAAGAGTCCTTTGACAAAAACCAGAGACAATTGGTAATGCTGCCAATTTACAAAATAAATATAACTGGATAATATATTATGCTTTAAAATTTTTTTAACTAAATTACAGAAGTCCCTCCAGTTTAGATTAAGTTTGATATACCAATTTGAGAAAGACATTAGAAGAGCAATTCAGTTTTGGTCTATTAACTATACTTCCTAAAGCCTCAAGTTTCTTCATCTTTGAAGGGGAAGTAGCAGCACCTAACTTAGGGGGTAAATAACACACATGGTTGAGCAGTCAGTACCTAACCAGGCACATATTAAGTGCTCAGTAATTGGTAGCTAACATATAGTAGGCACTCAAAAATGTTAAATCAATTTATTTAAAATGATTAACTTAGCAGATTTTTATTGAGTAATTACTATATGTTGAGTACTGGTAGGTAGTAGATATGGAAACAAATATGAGTAAGTCAATTCCTAAAAGACCCATTGTTTTGATGCAGACAGGTCATTACAATATATATTAATAAATGTTGCTGTACAAAGTCTACACAAAATAGCATAGAAACACAAAGGAATGGACCCAATCCAGAGCAGGAAGCTCAGAGAGCGCTTCCCACAGTGTGATCTCTGAGTACTAGAAGATGAGGGGAGGGTGCCAGGACAAAGCATGTGGGGAGGGAAATCACAGCCGAAGAGTAGCATGTGCTAAGTGTAGCAATGCAACATACTAGAAGGCTGGAAGACTGGGCAGTGCAGTGGGACTGAGCTGGAAAGAAAATAAAATTGGAAGCATGAGGTATGGCTATGAAGACAAGAAGAACAGGGTGATGGGAGACTAGAGGGAGACTGTAGAGTCAAGAGAGGGGTCTTGGTTTATTCATTAGTAAGTGGAGGTCATGTGACCACATTTCAATGCTGCAGGAGAAAGCTGTGAGTAGAGGTAGAGGTGGCTGCTTCCTACCAGTGCTAGAGTAAAGTGTGTTCTGACTTGAGGTTCCTCTTTTCAGTTTTAATGAGTCAAAGTCTCCTCGTGTGCCTCCACTAACCTGTTCAAATGTTGAGGGGGTCTGGATCAGTAGTTTTCAACCCTGGCTGCCCATCAGAATCACTTGAGAAACTTAAAAAAAAATGGATCCCAACCTTAGAGATTCTAATTTAATTGAAATGAGGCAGAGATTCCAATGTATAGCTACATAATCTAAATCATAATAAACACCTATAGTCATACATCAATAAAAACACATATTTCAAAAGCAAAGATAGACTCCTTTGGGGTAGAGCTCCTCAGATTACTGGACTATGGCTCCTCTTTGTCAGTGTATCTCCACTCATTTATTCTGGATCCATGCCTAGCTACTTGTATCTTATGCCTTATGTTCAAATCACAGGTCATTCCTCAACGTACTTCAGGTGTCTATGCCTTCCTCAGGTGGTATCTGCTCCTGGTACACCTCTCTCTCCTTACTCCCTCACTGAGCCCTTACTTATCCTGTAAAGCCCAGCTCCAACAGCACGTACTTTAGGTTGTCTCCATGAGTACTGAGTTATCACAAGAAGTAGTAATTTCTCCCTCATCAGTACCCAGACCACTTCTTCTACAGGGTATCTCTCATGCTGCATGAAAGCTAAGTGTGCACTCTTTGGCTTCTCCTACTGGACTCTGCTCTTTTGAAAACAGAGACCATTCCTTGTTCATTTTCCTTTTCAAAGCACCCAGGACAGTGTCCAGTAGAGTGCATCGATAGCACCCAGATGTTTGCTAAATGAACGAATCGAAGTGGATAAACAAAAGGTATCATTGTAACAACTGCAGGTAAAAATATGAGAATTTTAAAAGATTGTTAAAATTCATTGAAGCAAATTATATTTATATAAAATTACTTCTTAGAGGAGTATAAATTACTCACAAAGAGCAAAGGCCAAAGAACGTTCCAGTGGTGTTATACAGAGTATAAAACTAGATGCCCATGTCTTGGTGTATATACAAGTCTCGGTTAGATAGTATTTCTGTTTTCAAAACTTCCTATTATAAGGCAGCCATATACTGGTGAGACAGGCACCATTGCAGGAATGAGGTGGCAGGATCTGATGAGTATAGCAGAAGAAAGAAAAAACCACCAGTAAGGTTTCTAAGTGATAACCGTCAGCAGGTTGGAGAATTGCTTACAAATACAATAGAATTAAATAACTGAGTATGATGACAGAATTGCTCAAATATCATTATGGAGGAGAGATTAAAATTCCTGTCTAGAAAAATGATGATATCGAAATCTATCTTTCACTCATGGGAGTAACAGTAATAGCAGAGAGTAGCCCGGAAATGACAGATCTGAATGATTTAAGAGAAGAAAATGAAGGTAAAATTAAAAAAATACATCAAAACTATCCTGATTATTGCTAGAAGAAGGTAGGTACTGCCTAATTCTATGGGATTCATCACCATCTACTTTTTAAAAAGTTACTCTAATGCTGAAAAACCTGCATGTAATACACTCCAATTCTATTGGCGGGATTATACTTATCATGAACACTCTGGGCAAATTTAACTGTGAAAATAGAAAAGAAGGAGATAAAATTATTTATGTAATCAGAGAAGCACAAAGAGAATATAAAATGGCTTGAGAGGTATATTACTAGGAGTAATGAGAAGAAATGAAGAAAATGGTGAAATTAGGTTGCATATCAGACATTCTCTCAGCATGGCTTCTACTGCAGCATGAAGGCATCTTCTGGAATAAATGCTAGCTTTAAGTACCCTCCTAATAAAATGATCAGCTTGCTATAGCCTATTGGGCAGCAATTAAACCCTCGTGTGCACTGCCACTCCTTTCTCGGCCTGCCGCAGGGAACAAGGCCTGTGAATCCCAGGCACTCTGGGTTACACTGGCCAGGTAAAAGATGGAAGGCACATCACTCAAATCATTTAAAATTGGACACAACATTAGAGAAAATGCAATGGAGCTGAGAAGGATGAACTAGAGAACCTAATGTAGCATTAAAAAAAGAAGTCACATTCATTGGTGCCAAGGGACATTTGGAGGACACTATGTTTAAATTTTGGACTCATTTTGTAGAAATGAGTGTTAACTGTCCTTGACTCCACACGCAGGAACTCCCTCCTAAAAATATTAAGAAAAGCATCGGTGACCTGACAGGGAACAGTTTAAATCTCCAGCTCACAAAAATGATTTCCTTTCTTCTTTCTTTGGTTCAGTGATGATGATGTCATCATGCATCTGTGGTTTGTTATTTTTATGTGGACACAAAAGCAGACAGAAATACATTAAAGTGATGTGCAATTTTCCATGCAAATGATTTCAGACTAACAAGAGTTGTGCTATATGATGAAGTGGAAATTGGTTATTTGCTTTAAATATTTATGATAAAATGTTTAGAATTAACATTGAAGCAATTCAGTCCATGAGATAAAAAAAACTCTGCAATATTCTTTAGCTGACCTTGGCAGTAATGTGATAGGGCACATACGTTACCTTCTGTGGAAGGACTTGATATAATAAAACACATCCACAAATAGCAATCAGAATGGTTTTGTGCCCGGTTCCCCTACCACACCCAGGTAACCTGGAGCAAATCCTTTAACCTTATTCTGTTTCAGCTCTTGTAACAGGAAAAAATTAAAATACTGACATATCATAGAAGAAAAACTAAACCAAATAGGTTGATAAGACAAGATCCTATGAATTTTGAGAAGTGATGAATTTCTCTGCTCTAAGCCTTCTCCCAGAGAGTCTTCAAAGTCATTCAGTAAGGTACCAGTTTTGTATAAATAAATCAAGCCCGAGGAAAACTGAATCCTATGACAATAGAAATTTCGAAGTACCTGAGGAAGACTGAGCAATCCAGCCTCTAAAGGTATTTTCAGGACTATGCTAAACTGTAATACTTACAATGTCAAGGCTAATGTCAAATGGCTCATAATGCATGCTAACATTATAGTTATGGCACAGAAAAAAATTCAGTTAACATTTATTGAGCATTGAATCTACACCAGGCACTATATTAAGCTCTTTATCCATTTTATCTTGTCAAATTCTTATAACTTATGAGGTAGACACTATCATTAAACCCATTTTAGAGATGAATAAACTGAGGCCCAATCATAGTGTTTAACTAATTTGTTCAAGCTTACAAGCTGAGAAGCAAAGAGCTATGCTCTGAGTCAGGCTGAATACCCAGGCTGTTTCTGCACATTATGAGTGCTTTGCCAGCCAGCACAGAATGGCAACAGCTGTTGAGCCATAGTTTCCTGTTGTGTTTTTGAACTTAAACTTGGATTTGTCCGTAAATCCCTGGCCAAGGATCTGGGAGCTAATCTGCATAGCTATGAGAACTGAACTAAAACAAGTAAACTATCTGACACACTTAAAATCATGCTATACATACTAGCAAGAGTAACAAGCTACTACAACTGATAATACAATACCTAAGACTGAGTCAGTGTGCAAGTACCATTTCTGTGTGCTCCTAAGTGAATACTTTGTAAAATAAATTGTGCTTTTAAAAATGAAAAGACTGCTCACAAATTAGACGACTGCCGGTTTCCAGAAACAAGGTTCAACAGAAAACAGATGCTTTTGTTTCCTTATTAACTGGACACCACTCACTCAAAAGGAAGCGAATACACGTTGCACTTTGGCTCTCATCTGCTTCTTCAGTGTCAGGGTGAAAACAATGCCTGCTTCACGTCTTCAGAATTAAAAGGAGACTGTGGCCTGCTTCATAAGTGAATAGGCTTGATTCATCAAAATGTAAAGAATTTCAAGTTAAATGTTTTTGAAAAACCCATGCATCTGATTTTCACTTGTCAAGAACAGAGGCTCACAATTTTAATTTGCAAAGTAAGTGTGGTCTTCTTGCCTCCACTATGGCAGGAAGGGTATCCTTAGTTTCCCCGCTTTTTCTCAAGGGAAACCTTTTCCTGTCTACAGAGCAATTCTGACAGCTATCTGGAGTTACCAAGGAGCCACTCCATTTCCCCAGCACTGCAGGGCCCGTCAGCTGACCCGAAAAGCAGGGTCTGAAAAGGAGAGCTGTCCCCTAAGCACGTCATAGAAAGCATGCCTACACTGTATGCTTCATGACAGGGCAGGCCCACAGACTATATATAAAACAGAGGCCTAGTGTTCCCTTCACACAAGAGAATTATTTGCTTATGAATTAAAATCAAAAGACATATTTAAAATAACATATTTTGAAAGTTGCTAAACATGGAAATAATCCTAAATAGTTGTAAGCACAACATCATGATTGAGTGCATGAAAGAAAGTGGGAAAGAATGATAAATGTAATGGTGATCTATCTTATGGGGTCTTTTTGAAAGAATTTAAAAAAAAAAAAAAAAAAAAGGCTTTCAGCCTTATGATCCTTCACCAGGAATGGAAAGAAGAGTGATCTTGCCTTCCAATGATGTATGCTCAGTTTCTTCCGGCACTGCCAGACTGCCGTATGGCCATGCTGCCGCGTTCGGCCCTCGGTCGGGTAAGGTACACACACGTGGCATGCTCTCCGTGTCCTGACAGTGGAGGACAGATAACAGCTCCATTTCCAGAATAAGGCTTCAGGAAAAATACAGGTGCAAAGGACCGAGCTGTTTTTCTTGAAGTGTACAAAGCGTACAGTTGCCCTACGAAAACTCACACCCGTGTATGTTTAAAAAATGGGAACACTTCAGAACAAGAGTCAGTGCAGATAAACTATTTCTGACTTAATGAACCACAGTGGCCAGAAACCTGCTGACCTGGCTTTCCCCTTCCAAAACTTGCTGCTCTCAGCTCTGGCCCCAGGGTGGCCAATAATTTACACTAAAATAAAAGAATGAAAAGATTGGGGAAATTTGGTTAATTCGAATAGCTTTTTTCATAAGCAACTTATAAAAAAATTAAGATTAGACATACATAATATATTGCACAGTGAAGTGGCGGCTTCTGGATATTTATAGTGACTTAGGTTTTCTTGAAAAAGGGCTCAGAGCATGATTTCTGACAAGTACACCACAGCAGTGACTTGCCTCTGAAATGAATTGCTGCTTTTTTGGAGAGGTGGGGAGAGAAGCTCCTCAAAGAAGGTACTAGGCCCTCTTTGAATTCTGTAAAGCTATTCATTTAAATCTGGTATCAGGTACACAGGAGGGCTTAGTAGATACTCTGTGGAGAAAATCATTAGCTACAGAAGAGGAAGGAGATAGACAAAAGACCCAAGGGAGAACAATCCTTGGAGGTGCCTAGCATCCCCAGACCACAAATGGTGCTTGCTTTCTCAGTCAGCAGACAGGGCAAGTAGACATACCCATTAATGCAGAAGGCTGGTATTGAACTGTGCTCCTAACTTTCAGCAATCTTAACAGTCACTATGTACATCAGAGTAGCTGTGCTGCACCAGAAATGGAAAAAAGACCCCTTCCCCTTATTCCCTGCACCGTAGTAATCTTGGCTCACTGTAACAGAACTTTTCAGAAGGTGTACCCTGGATATGTGTGATGGTGATGTGATAATAGGAAGTAGGTAGAGGTGTGGTCTAGCAATATTGCTGCCCACAAAAAAATACATAGATTCTTTTTGTCCTCAGCTGTTCAACACTGACCGTAAGACACATGAGAACCTACTACTCCTTTTCCTCTGCACCAATATCTTGCACCCTTTTCTCCACATCACTCCCTGAAGGAGGCTTTTAAGACATTTTCTTTCTAACTGCCCTCACGACATTTTAATGCCAAAGATACACTGCATATCTGTTTATGTACCATATGTATATCTGTACTTTATACATAAAAAGAGAAAGACTTTTTGTGCCCCCTAAGAACCACTTTTCACCCCCTTTAGAAAAAATATTGCCCCCCTTCTGAATTCATGGTATATACCAAAGCACTTAAACATTTTCTGATTCATAAATCCCTTAGAGAATCTGATGAAAATTCTAAATTCTTTCCTAGCCACCCTCCCCAACCAGTACATACGTACTCAATTTCATACACAATCAGGGCCTTCATCAGAACCTCTGGAGCCCATCCGTGGACCCCAGGCCGAGTGTCCCTGCTCTGCATGCTCTCCTGGGTGACTTCAACACATTCTCATCCCTTTAACAACTGTCTGAGTGTTCTTGAATCCCAATTCATACCCTGAGCACTGATCTCCAAGTTTCAGGCTTAGATGCCTAGGCTGCTGGAAATACCTACTTAGATGTCCCACAGATACTTCGGACTCAATGATCTAATTCTGAACTCATCACTGTCCACTCAAACCTGCTTCTAGAGTCCAACTCAGCTCATACCACCCCAGTTTCCCAGGTAAAAATTTGGATTTTCTTCTGTTCCTTTCTCCTCACTTGACAGCCATTCAATCCACAAGTCTTGCCCACTGCCCACCCCCCTTGCATTTCTGTGTCCCTCCCTTTCACTCCTGCCCTTGCTCAGGCCTCATCTCCCACCTGAGACTTCCACTCAAACCACGTCTCTGCCTCTACTCTCGCCCTTCTCCAGCCAATCCATTCTTCAGGTCTGCCCAAGTAAGCTTCTGAGAATGCAAAATCTGTCCGTTTTTACTTAAAGTCTTTCAATGAGCAACTTTTTCTCCTGTACAGACAAAATGACTTTCACAATAAGGCCCTAGATTCCTACAGAGTCTCCGAACCACTTGTTCCTCCAGGCTCATTTCAGGCCATTCCCACTCCCCACTGGATGCTCCACTAGTATCAACATATCAGTTCACTCAGCACATTGTGCAGCTTCACACTCCTGCCGGGTCCTCTGCCTGCAACAGTTTCAGTGTCTTTTCTCCCTTTCTTCACCTTGGGAAGCAGTTGTTCTAAAACTTCACAGAATAAGAGAGGTGTGTAAGGGAGGAGAAATAACAAGAACGATTTTTAGCCCTCATGCCCTTCTGGTGCTGGATGACTCTGTTTTCCTTTTGGCCATAGCTCTATGGCTACCTGAGCATGCTGAGTCAAAGAGATTCTATTTCCAGGAATTTGAAATTAGGACTCAGGGTTCTAGCTGGTTGGTTGGTATTTCTTAAATTGTGAAGTAATATAAATCTGAAACAAAGGCAGCCATGGTTGGCCACATATTTCTCACTGAAGAAGAGAAAGACAGTCTGTAGGCAGAAGTAGCAGTGAGAGACAGGAGACTGTACCACTCTGGGAGAACAACAAAACTAACACCAGCTCATGGCCACTCCCTAGTCCCTTTTCTGGTCTGCAGCAAGGCCTGACCATATTTCCTTCCTTGGTTCCATCAGCCGTCCCTGTGTCCTGACTGTAACATCCCAGTTTATTCAGCCTGTCTGAGTACGTTTCTACTCCTTGCAATATAAGGGACTTGATTATGTCAGCATTAGTGGAGAACTGAAATCCAGTATGGAATCCAAATCGTCGTCTTTTGTTTCATAGCCAAGACCACTCACTCATCCTGCCTCTATGAATATAATATATTACTTTCTGTGTAAATGGAAGGACAATCATATTAAAAATCATCAATGTACCTGATTTGAATAAACTAGCCAAGCTTCAATGTTCCCAAAAATATAAAACAAAATTGAAAACAAATGAATCTTTGCTTTGGGCTTTAAGGCTTATGAATTAAATCAGCTATTAATCAGTCTTGGAAAAACGCTGGCTTCTTTCCCATAGTTGCTACTACAGAATTATTATAAAGAATCAATAGAACCCACTAATCTACATGACTTTCTGGTACTTTCACTCCCTAGTTTACTCCAGAACCTAGTGCTAATTACTGTAGGTCTAAGAGAATACACACACAAAAGTGACGAAAGGCATAAATTATTTACAGGGTTATTCATCTGCAATGGACATCCCATCAGATTCAACCTTGCATGTGTCATAGGGCCAGTTATTTTTTAAATCAGATTGTATTTTATAGGGAATAATAAAGATGTTACAGCAGCACGATAAATTCACACTAACAGCAGATCTGCATTTCATTGCAACAAATGTCTGTCCTCTATTATGCAAGTACTGAAATCTGCCCTTAATGTGCCACAGAGGCAAGGGTTTCCCTCCAAATGTCCTGCAGACTTGTAGGTGTCTGCGGCTAAGGAACCAGTGTGGGACACCTGGTTTTCCATATGGGAAATGAGACTCTTGGATATGAAAGGACTTTCTCTAATCTAAAAGGACCTTGCTCCTGGCATTTATTTTCTCATCTGAAACATTTTTTTCTTCTCTGCTGTGATCCATTTTGTCTCTGCAACAGAATCATGTTTATCATCTAGGACTTATCGCATTGCTCTTGCTGACTGACTGAGTGGTCAGCAAAAAGAAAAAAACCAAGCTGATGAGTCTAGGATGTGAGTACTTGGCAGCCCCACACTGCGTTAATGGATCTCAGCAGTTATTAGTTCACTGAAAGGCGATCCAGTCCGCCTGGGACAATTTACCATTCCGTGTATTGTGCACAGATGAGACCTTTTATTTTGTTAGAGTTTAACTTTGGCTTTCTCTCCAAAAGACAGAGAAATTTAAACCCTGAAAGGGTTCCAATAATCAGGCAGCAATGAATAAAATCAGCCCAGTGTGCTTGTGATGGATGCTGAAACCACTCAGGATTACCAGATGATCACTGGCCAGGAAGACCGGGGAGACTGTAGTCCCTCCTTCCCAGGATCTCTTCCAGCACATGACAGACAGGTCCATCTGCCCAGAGGTGCTTGTGAAACACAGACCTGTGCAAAAGCACGGAGTGAATGAGATGGATGACTTCTCAAGGTCACTGCCATCGCCATGATTCATTAATGTCGTACAGGCTGACACTCTGAGCTGTGTGTTTTCCTAAAGCAATAGACTCCACTGTCCACCTTCTGTAAATAATAAATCTCTCAGCTTCCCAATCTTTCTGTAATCTGCACACCAGCACACTGAAAATAATGTAAACAAGGTTAGCTCACAAAATATGGCATGCATCCACAGTGAATCCACTAAGTATGATGTGGTTGATGTCCTTTCCTGTCTCCAAACTGTTATACAGTATCTAACCTGTGATTACGATTGCAAAAATTAAGAGAAATTTAAAATTCTTGTACCTTTTATAGCCTCATGACTATTCATACTTTTTATAAACTGGAAGGGAGGTTTGTATATAGTTTTAAACAACTCAAATAAAACAAAAAAAGAAATTTTATCCACAGACTAACGACAACAAATCACAACACCTCAATGTAAAAGAAGTATGTTCTCTTAGACGTCCACCCCACTCCACTCCACCCCCAAAACTCTCATGGGAAATGCAATGCACAAAATTCACCATCTCCTGGGCCATCAGTCACATGTGTGAACAAGGACACAAGTGTCTCTGGGCCTTGAGTGACAAATTTTAATCATATCTTCAGCTCACTTGCAACCCAAAATCTAAAGTGATTAAAATTTAAATACATCCAAAATCCCTGGGAAATTATATCTTTGTAAAAACTACCATTTATTCTCTTCCCATATGGAGTCACACTCATTATTAAAAGTCTCTAAGCCAGTGATGAGCTACACTAATTTGTCACTTTCTTAGGCTATTTCTCAGTGGTGAGCTGGGGTTTAGTGGGTTGGTGTGGACTGACATAACCCATTTTCTAAAAAATCAAACAATGAAACAGCAGCAAAAAGAAAATCCAACTTCATCAATCTACAGATCCTTAAAAAAGAACAACAACAACAACAACAACACTTAAAACTATGAGGCAGAACAGAATAAAACCTTTTCATTCATATTTTCAGGAGAAACAAATCATTCTTGGCACTCTGAGCACTGAGCCCATGGCCCACCCATCTGGTGCTAGAAACTTCTATAAGGGCTGTTCAGACTGTATGGCTTTTTGCTTTTTAAAATTTATTTTTAATTACAATTGACATATAATATTATATTAGTTTCAGATGTACAACATAGAGAGATTAGACATTTACATACCTCACAATGTGATCATCCCAATCGATAAGTCTGGTCAGACTCCCTCATTTTCCCTCTGTACCCTCCACTTTGACCACATGAGCCTCTCTGCAGTGTCCCTTCCAACAATTTCCCCAAGTCTGACATGATTTCTACTACTTTCTACCTGTGATATATCCAAGTGTCTTCCCCTCTAACCAAAAGCATCTTAACTTGGCATAAAACAAGTGTAACAAAGGCCTATCAGATTCTTTACAAACTCTAAGCTGGACTACCTTCCCCACCTGTTTCTACACGTCTTTCTCTATCACCCCTCTAGGTTTCTCTCTGTACCTTGCATGTGTATGCGTGTGCACTTCTTTACCTTTCGGGATAGGGGTAGAACTAGGTCCTTCTATTAGCTTTGTTTTGCAGCTTCAAGGCCAGTGATAGCTATCTGTGAAGTACCTAGCACCAATAATTCAGGGGTTAGCATTTGGCAAGGACCATGGTGTTGATCCTTCCTGGCTACTGTCCTCAGAAGGCTACACAGCCAGAAGAGATTAAGGATAAAATGTATCATTTTGCTGTTACCAGAGATTCCCTGGACATCACTGAAAACAATCTAGACTACAGAAAAATTCTGATTAAGCTTTGGACCTTGCTTAATAGTTTTAAGTCCACTGAATATAAGAATCATAAGTAAGTCATATTTATATTTCCTACAACATCACTCGAACACCCAATTTCTGTTGAAGGAAACATTGTGATAGTTTGTTTTTTTTTAAATGTTTTTATTGATTTTTAGATAGAGAGGAAGGGAGAGGGAGAGAGTGATAGAAACATGGTTGAGAGACATCAACTGGCTACCTCCTGCACGCCCCTTACTGGGGATCGAGCCCACAACCAGGGCATGTGTCCTGACCGGGAATAGAACTAGGACCTCTCAGTCCATGGGACAACACTCAATCAACTGAGCCACACTGGTTAGACATGGTTTCCTTTTTAAAGAGACCACAAAATATGCACTTTAGGAAAGCATTCTGCTATATTTAGTGTTGGGAGGTACATACAAATTTGTTAATACTAGTTCAACATTCAGGTTTAAAAGTTAATTTTAAACATCAAAACTGGAATAGGAATATATAGATATCAAGGTAAGTGACATTTAATTCTGCTTCAATGCCTAGCAACTTTCTGAAAAGGCAACTTTTTAGATATTAACACCCAAGCTACATAAGCATAGAAAAGTTCTACTCTATAAACTTCAGACCTAGATTTATTGATACTCAGAAATGTCTATATTATTATAAATATCATTATTTGAAAATGTAATGCATTATTTTGACTAACTGATGCCTAATAAAAGAACTGTCTCCCTGAGAGTTCTCATATTGAATATAATCAACAGAATGAACAAACTAATTAATGAAATGTTTTAAAACAAATTTGTTTTAAGACAAATAATTTGAAAAGTTATTCATGCATACAGCTACCACCCTCCAACACACACACACACACACACACACACACACACACACACACACACCCCCTACAGAGAGAACTAACCCTGCATGGAAATCAATACCTTTTATGTGTTTATGTGGCTTTGGAAGCACTGACACACCTACGGATACATCTACTATGTCTTAAAAAAGTGTTGTTGGCTTTTTTCCCTGACTATAATGACAAGGAAAAGGATTCAGAGTTAGCAGCAACATTTTAGTGATCTTTGGAATACAAGGACCAAAAAAACACAAGGCAGTCTTCAGGAGCCGCTGAGATGGGATAGCCATTACTCTAGAGCTCTGAGCTCTAGAAAAGCGTCCAGTTGTCTTTTCTATGTCCTTGTCTTTAAGGCGGGACTACGGACTGAGTTGCATTTCAGTATCCCCAGCATCTATGGGGTTCTAAGTCCCCGGTAAAACCAGCATTGAAGAAGTAGCCAGGAGGCGAGAGGCACCAGCATTAGATAAGCAGCAGGAAAGCTAGTGGAAGAAATGCTGTTGTTGAGTTGCCTGCCAAGCTCTTTCTCCAAAAGCCAAGCACAGACAATCAATATAATAATGAAACATAAATTTGGTTAAAATCACGTTCAACAGGAACTGTGAAAAGCCTTATTTAGACAACTGAATTGTCTGTATCCTGCTTTTTATTAGCATCAGATATTTATTAAGCAATCATAAGATGCATATTATTGTGCCAGGTATTGGCATTAAATTTTAGTGTAAGTTAGAACATCTGTGCCCTGAAAGTGCTTACAATCTTCCAGATAAGTTGTATGCTAATCGCTGTGACTAGTAACTAGAGGATGGACAGCTGACAAGCATCTGAAGTTCGAGAGCTGAGGCCTAGAACGTCTTCCAGATGGTTGTCTATCACTGCTATCCACAGCATGAAGGGCTACCAGATATTTGAACTCTGACTACAATATCAGACCTTTTCTTGCTCAGAGGAATTTAACCATTTGAATTATTGAATAGACTTCTTCAAGAAAAAAAAGTTCTGTGGGAAAGGGAAAGTCAGAGTTGGAAAATTCAACTGTCCTTGAGTTGCCAAGGATAGACAACCACACATACACAAACACACACTCACTGCACACTGAACAGTTCTAGTTTCTTTAAAACAAAGTAGTATGTTTCAAATATCAGTTTATTACTAAACTAAAAATGTAAATCTGGAATTAGTTAAAACTCTCCCAAAACAATTAACCTTGGGCCAACCAGAAAAACTGTGTAGGGGTAACTATGACAGGACAGTAAAGCAAGTGTGCAGTCTTATATGTATGAATCCTTCAGTACCACCAGAAAGCACACCCAAGCTTCAGGGGGAAAAGCTAACTCCAAATTATCCCTTGCTGCTGAATGACCATGGGAGGTCACAAAGGAAAATTCCTCAAAAAAAAAAAAAGGTAAGATGTATACAAAGTAAATAATCTTTGAGGAAAGCAACATGTGAAAAAAAGCTCAGACAAAATGATTCCAGCAGAAAGACTGCAGGAGTCAAGTACATACCGTTGGTTGAGGGCTGACTAAATAGAGACCTTTCTCTACAAATAATGTTATTCCAAGGGTATTCCAAGGACAAAGACATTTTTGGTAATATTTGTTAGTGTGGTATGAAATTGGGGATTGAGGAGAAATAAGAATATAATTAAAGGGAGGAAAATTTATCCTCAATGCCAGAACTCTCCCACAATCTATGTAATGTAATACCATGTATGAAGGCTACTGTATAAAATATACACATCTGAGTGATGAAGGTATATAAGCAGATAGATGTTTAAGTTAAACAGAATGAAGGCTGTAACAAAATTATTCTAAATGTAGAAACAAGAGCTGTGTTAGCTCTCTGATAAAAGGAAAATCATTATGTAAATCATTAACCACTAAGAAACCTCCTATGTATATCACCCTGCAACGTACATCAAATTTCATTGCAATTGTGTACAAAGAAAATTGAAGACAAGCTGATGTATTCTGATAGCATTCATTTTACCTAGTCTATGCACCCTAGGTATTCAACAGCTTTGCATGTTTATTACCTTATAGTTGTCCTTTTTGGAGTGGTTATAATCATAAAAAGCTATCAAGCACACTGAATAGACTGGATAATTAGAATTACAATGACTTTCATATGAATATACAGTGTGTCATAATTTCTTTTAAGTGCATTATCCTACTCAGTGACACCCACTCCTTCCACCCAGCCTTGTACTAAAGGCTGCTCTCCAAGGCAAAGATAACTTTCTCCAGTGAAGTTGGCCTATCTAAACCAATTTCTTAAGTTGATAGATGAGATCTCTAATATTTCATCAGGTTCACTTACCTGAGCCTACTATATTTCTTTTATAACCATCTTATTTTGTTCAGAAAGTACATAAATTTTTGTTTGAACTTATTACAAGTCTACTTTGACATGTAGATAAATGAAAAGTAAACATTTTACATAATGATTTCTTACTCCTTTGTAGAAGATGCATTTTAGTATGTAACTATATATTGCTGCCTAATACATTCTTCTCAGAAGAAACCATATCAGGCAAAGCAAGAAAACTACTCTGGGGCTAGGACTAGCGTTTCCATGGGAAACAATTACTCAGAAACAGAATAAAAACATCCTCTCTGTTTGGCAATGAAGGGACAGTCATTATTTATTACAGCACCTTTTAAGAATATCACAAATCAATGATAGTATACAACTGTTACAGCTGAGGCCAAAGTAAACTATAGGTTAAAGATAAAGAGCAAGGTTAACCTCTAATTTGGATTTCTGTTTCTCAATTTAGTGTGTATTTCTCTCTTTTTTTAAAATTTCATTTTGAAATGTAAAGCTCTTTTTAAAAAAATCCTCACCAAGGATATTTTCCACTTATCTTCAGATAGAGTGGGAGAGAGAGAGAGAAAGAGAGAGAGAAACATTGATGTGAGAGAGACATATTGACCGGCTGCCTCCTACATGACCCTGACCAGGGCCAGGGACTGAACTGCAACCAAGGTTCATGCCCTTGACCAGAATCTAACCTGCAACTCCCTGGGCTGTGGGCTGATGCTCTAGCTGCTGAGCCAAACATGCCAGGGCTGTAAAGCTCTTTTTAATTAAAGTATAGTTGACATACAATATTATATTAGTTTCAGGTGTACAACATAGACATTTGACATTTATGTACTTTAAGACGTGATCACCGTAAGAAGTCTAGTAACCATCTGTCACCATGCAAAGTCATTGAGATATTATTGACTGTATTCCCTATGCTGTACTCTACATCCTCATAACTCACTTATAACTATTAGCTTGTACCTCTTTTTTAAAAATATGTTTTTATTGATTTTTTTTACAGAGAGAGGAAGGGGGAGAGAGAGAGAGAAACATCAGTGTGAGAGAGAAACATCAACTGGCCACCTCTTGCACGCCCCCTAATGGGGATCAGGTTTGCAACTCAGGCATGTGCCCTGATGGGAATCAAGCAGGGACTTTTCAGTCCATGGACCCAATGCTCAATCCACTGAATCACACTAGCTGGGTTAGTTTGTACCTCTCAATCCTTCACCTTTTTGTCTAATCCCACCCCACTCCCTCCTCCGCCCCCACCCAACAACCCTGTGGCAACTATCAGTTTGCTCTCTGTATCTACAGGTCTATTTTGTTTCTTTATCTTATTTAGTTCTTTAGATTCAAATATAGGTAAAATGATACAGTATTTGTCTTTCTCATACTTATTTCACTTAGCATGATACCCTCTAGGTTCCTCCTTGCTGTCATAAATGGCAAAATTTCATTTCTTTTTATGGCTGAGTAATATTCCATCACACACACACACAATCTTCTTTATCCATTCATCTATTGATAAATACCCAGGTTGCTCCCATATCATGGTTATTGTAAATAATGCTGCAATGAACATAGGAAACATGCATCTTTTTGAATCAGTGTTTTCATTTTCTTTGGTTAAATGCCCAGAAGTGGAATTGCTGGGTGCTTCTTTGTGTCTCATTACAGTCTTTGTTTTAAAATCTATTTTGTCTGATATAATTATTGCTACTCCAGCTTTTGTTTTCTTGTTTCCATTTTCATTAAGTATCCTTTTCCATCCTTTTACTTTCAGTCGGTGTCTTTCAATCTGAACTGAGTCTCTTCTAGGCAGCATATGTAAGAGCCTTGTTTTTCTTTTATCCATTCAGCCAACATCCTATGTCTTTTGAATGAAGCATTTAGCCCATTTACATTTAAAGTGATAGGTATATATTTATTGCCATTTTAATTGTTTTCGTACTAGTTTTATAAGTGGATGGTCTACTACTTTTACTATGTTTTTCATATCTTTTCTTATTTATAATTTTGGCCTTTTCTTTTCCACTTAAAGAATTCCCTTTAACATTTCTTGTAATGCCAGTTTAGCAGTGATCAACTCCTTTAGCTTTTGATTGTTTGGAAAACTCTGTATCTCTCCTTCGATTCTGAAGTGGCCTGGCCAGGTAGCTCAGTTCATTAGCACATCATCCCAATAGGCCAAAGTTGCAGACTTGGTTTCCAATAAGGGCACATACAAGCATCAACAAATAAAATGCATAAATAAGTGGGAACAACAAATCAGTGTTTCTATCTTTCTCTCTCCCTTCCCCTCTCTTTCTAAAATCAATCAATAAATAAAAAAATTTTTTTAATCTGAATGATAACCTTGTCTCTCTATTTTCTGTATACTGATTGCATTCTTGGATTCATAAAAATTAAGAGCACATATGTGCACGCGCACACACACACACTCCTATTGGAGTTATCCTGAACTATCATTCACTTTCATAATTCTGGATTCTCCTGGGAATTTCCAGTAACAATATTTGAGAAGGTTAATTGTTAAATTGTTCTTCTCTTTCTCTTTTTATAATCATGTGTACCTAAAATATTTTTCCATACAGTACATTTTTTTCATTTTAATTGAATTACTAATTTTTCTAATCTACAAAACTTTTTAGGGCAGTATAAGGAAGGAATATAGTAACTTCTTCCTAAAATAGAAACCTTGAGATTCCTTCTTTGAAAAGATCTTTTAAAGGATATAGCCAGAACTTAAATCTCTAGCAACACAGCTGACTATATGTGTGTAAAGGAGTCCCTCTTCATGAAGAAGACAGAGGCAAAAACAAACATAAAAAAAAAAAAAAAAAGCAATTTGGAGGAAACAAAAAGCCTTAAGATAATATTTAAGAACTGAGTTCTTAAAATTAAAAACAGGAGAGCAGAAATTTTAAAAGTCAAATTAAAAGTCAGAAAATTAAAATGTGAAAATATCCCACAATGTATAGCTGAAAGACAAAAACAAACAAACAAATAAAAAGCTACCAAAAAAGGTAAGTAGGAGAGAAAAGGTATGAAAATTGGAAGATCAGTCCAGGAAGAATAATATTCAAATAACAGAAGTTTCAGAGACATCAGAGAAAATGGATAGGAGAAAATTCACAAAATTGAAGGATGTGAGTTTTCATATTTAAAGGGCTGAGAATATGAAAAGGCACCCTTTCGTATTTAAAGGGTGAGTTTTTGTATTTAAATACGTATTTCGTATTTAAATGATATATAACAATGGAACTAGCCTAGGCACATGATTATGAAATCTGGAACATTAGAGACAGAGAAACAATGACAAAAATCAACATAAAAGGAGGCAAGAAAAGATAGAAGAAATGTAAAATTAAAAAATTAGACAAATAGAAAGTAAAAAAAATGATATGGTAGAAACAGATCAAATATATTAGGAATCACAATGTACAGGAACTAAATTCAGTAGTTTAAAAGCCAAGATAGACAAAATAAAATGAAAAATTTAAATCCAATGACATGCTGTTGATAAGACACACAAAACATTATCATAAAGAAAGCCTGAAACTAAAAGTATGAAAAAAGATATATCAGATAATTTGTAAAAGTTAAAATAGTATCAGACAAAAGAAACATTAAAGTGAAAAGCATTACTCAAGAGAGTACTATACATTGATAAAAATTTCATTTTACCAAAAATATTTAAAAATTCTAAATGTGTATGTATCTAAAACATAGATTCAAAATATACAATGCAAAAAGTGACACATTATGAGAAACTGACAAATGCACTATAATTGGAAGATGTTAACAGCTCTCTCTCAGCAATTGACAGACCAACCAGGCAAAAAGTCAGATAAAATATAGAATATTTCAGCAATACAACTAAAATAGCTTGAACATAAAAAATAATGTTTCCAATAACTGGAAAGTACATATTCTTTTCAAGTACACAAAAGTATTTATTTACAACAGAAAAAAAGACTACATTCTAGGCAAGCATCAACAAATGTTAAAGGATCATCACATAGATCATATTCTCTGACCACAATCAACTAACTGAAAAACAGTTAACAAACAAGCACACAATACACACACACACAAACACACCCCCCTTAAAAATAACTTTAAAAATATAAATATATATATATATTTCTATATAAGCTAAATATATTTCCAAACAATCCATAGGTCAAAGAAGGACTAAGTAATAACAATTTGAAAATACTAACTTTAAGAACAATAACGAAAATAAGTGATTAAAATTTATGGGATGGCTTTACTGAAAATGATGGTATAAGAAACACCAGGGCTCCATCTCTTCACAAAAGCAACCAATGAGCTGGCCAAAAACAGAACAAAACAAAACACCCGTCAGAATCAACTTTGTAGAACTCTGGAATCTAGTAAAAACCTTAAAACAAGGAAGGCAAGATGAAGTGAAGAAAAGCAGCTGCTGCAGTAAGAGTGCTGTGATGTTTTATACTGCCCACTTACTATCCCTCACAAAAAAGATGGCAGCAGCCCTGGGGACAGCAGCCCATGCTTGTGGTGCGGAGCTCCAGTGCCAGAGGGCGCAATATGGACCTTGTTCCCAAACAACTGTGGTTGTGAGTATCAACCTATCTGGCAGTGAGTGCCCTAAAGGACTGGCACAAGGATTTGCCTTTCTTTTGCCCAACTCAGAACATTTCCACGGCTCAGGTGGCTTCCTGAATGGCTTTTAGCAAAAGCATTTAAAGGCACAATTATTAACCGCAGTAGCCTGGGGTAAAGGTCAGCAGTTGGGACAAATGATAGACTGAGAAGCCTGAGAAGAAAGAGGTTAGAAAAGGAGATACATGGGGGACTTTAAAGAGCTCCTACAAATACAGGAAAACACAGAAGGCCACAGTCACTCCAAGTCCTGAGACACCCCTAAACTTGTACCTCTGGCTGGCCGTCAGACTTCATGAGCAGGACTTAAATAGAGTTGTAAACAGCCTAGCTAAGGTAGACTTGTAAAAGCAGTGCCTCATTACAGAGACAATATATGAAAGATTTTTATTTTATTTTATTGGCTTCAAGGAAACTGTCAAAATCACTATCATTAAGAAAATGCAAATCAAAGGCACAATGAAATATCACCTCATATCATCACAAAGACAAGTGATAGCAAGTATTAGTGAGGATGTGGAAAAAGAGAAACCCTTATGCACTGTTTGTGGAACTGTAGAACTGTAAACTGGTACAGCCACTATGGAAACCACTATTAAAAATAGAACTACCATGTGATCTAGCAATTCCACTTCTGAGAATATATCCAAAGGAAACAAAAACAATTCTGAAACATATCTGCACCCCCATGTTCATAGCAGCATTATTTACAATAGCCAAGAAATAGAAATAACCTAAGTGTCCATGGACTAAAGAATGGATTAGAAACACTGTGTTAAACATACACAATAAAATATTATTCAGCCATAAAAACCAATAGCTGACCAATAAAAAACAGAACTTGGATTTCAATGGTCACAGAGGGCAAAAAATATATATTTTTAAAAAGTCATTTTAAAAAGTCACTAACAAGCAAACAATAACAACCCAATAACAAGCAGCAACAACAAACCCTGGGAAGGGGAGAGAATCTGATTTTCAGAGTTGTCCCATTATTATAATATTTAGAATGTACAGTTTTCAAGAAAAAAATTACAAGACATGCAAAGAAACAATATAATATGATCTGTTCACAGTAGAAAAAGATATTGATAGATACTGTCCAAGAGGAAGGCCAGGCATTGAACTTACTACACAAAGACTTTAAAAATTATAGGTTCTAGGAATATACCCTAAGAAGCCTGAAACACCAATCAGAAAGAATATATGTATCCCCATGTTCATAGCAGCACTATTTACAGTAGCTAAGATCTGGAAACAGCCAAGTGTCTATCAATAGATGAGTGGATAAAAAAGCTGTGGTACAGCCCTGGCTGGTTTGGCTCAGCTGTTAGAGCGTCAGCCTACGGTCCAGAGAGACCTGGGTTCGGTTCCCACTAAGGGCGCATGCCTCGGTTGCAGTTTGTCTCTGGCCCTGGTTGGTCGTGATGGTGGCAGCCACTGTGGGTGTATCCCTTTCACATCGATGTTTCTCTCTCTCTCTCTCTCTCTCTCTCTCTCTCTCTCTCTCTCTCTCTCTCTCTCCTCCTCCTCCCTCCCACTCTATCTGAACAAAAAATGGAGAAATGTCCTAGGGTGAGAATTAAAAAAAAAAAAAAAAGCTGTGGTACATATACACAATGGAATACTATGCAGCTGTAAGAAAGAAAGATCTCTCATCCTTTGAGACGACATAGAAACCTGGAGAGTATTATGCTAAGCAAAATTAGCCAGTCAGAGAAAGACAAGTATCACATGATCTCATTTATTTGTGGAATATAATGAACAAAATAAGGTGATGAACAAAATAGACTCAGAGACATAGAAGACATAGAAGTAGGGTTCAGACTGACAAACTTCAGAGAATGGGGGTTGGGGGGAGGGAAGAGATAAACCAGAGAACTTACGCATATAAGTATAACCAATAGACATAGACAACAATACAGGGTGGGGGGGGGGCCTGGAGGAGGGTGTCAGTGGGGAAAAAAGAAAAACATCTGTAACAAATTATCAAATTATTAATTAAATAAATTAAAAATTATAGGCTCTGGCTAATATGGTCCTTGGAAGTCTATAGTTTAAAATGTTTATACTATCAGAAAATAGAAGAGACTAAAAATTACTAAATTAGACATTCAATTAATTTGTTATTATTGTTAAAATCATTATAAAACAAAAGCAGTAGGAAATAGAAAGAAATATTAAGGATAAGAACAGAAAAGAATAATACAGAGAATAAGAACAAAGTAGGTTATTTGAAAAGATTAACTGATAAAATTGCAACAAGATGGATCAAAAATAACAGAGAAAAGCAACAAATAAACAATATTAGGCATGAGAAATATAATTACAGATGCTTAAGAGATTAAAGTCCTAGCCATGCAGTTCAATTTGTTACAGTGTTGTCCCAATATGACTGGCCATATACAAGATACAACCAATGAATACATAAGTTGAACAAATCAATATTTCTCTCTCTCTCTCTCTCTCTCTCTCTCTCTCTCTCTCTCCCCCCTCCCCTCTCCTCCCTTCTCTCTCTAAAGTTAATAAAAAAGAGATAAAAAAGAAATTATAGCCCTGGACAGTTTTGCTCAGTGGTTAGAGTGTCAGCCCATGGACCAAAGAGTTGTGGGTTTGATTCCAGTCAAGGGCACACATCTCCATTGTGGTTCGGTCCCTGGCCCTGGTTGTGGTCATGCAAGAGGCAACCAATTAATGTGTCTCTCACATTTCTCTCTCTCTCCCCCCACCCCCTTCTCCCTCCCACTTTATCTGAAGATAAATGGAAAAATATCCTCAGGTAAGGATTAAAAAATAAAAAAGAAATTATGAATAACTTTAAGCCAATAAATTTGAAAACCTAGTTGAAATGAACAAATGTATTTTAAAAAATGAAATACTAAAACTGACTCAACAAAAACCAAAACCAGAAAACCAGAGTGGTCCTACAGATATTAAAATATTTAATTAATAGCTAATAGTATTCCCATAAGACCCAGAGGTTTTACACGTGAGTTTACCAGACATTCAAGAAACAATCTGAGCCCTGGCCGGTTTGGCTCAGCGGTTAGAGCGTCGGCCTGCGGTCTGGAGAGACCCGGGTTCGGTTCCCGCTAAGGGCACGTACTTCGGTTACAGTTTGTCCCCAGCCCTGGTTGGTCGTGCAGGTGGCAGCCACTCGATGTGTCCCTTCACGTCGATGTTTCTCACTCTCTCTCCCTTCCTCTCTCTCCCTCCTACTCTATCTGTACAAAAAATGGAAAAATATCCTCGAGTGAGGATAAAAAAAAAAAAAAAAAAAGAAAAAGAAACAATTTGAATAGTATTTAAATTCTTTCAGGGGAAAGAAAAAGAGGCAGTACTCCACAACACATTTTATAAGGCTGATAAAACTTAAAAACAAAATCAGACAAAGAATGTACAATAAAATTCTAGTTGACCCGACTCATGAATACAAATGCAAAACTAAACAAAACTTGGCAAAACAAATCTAATATTGTATGAAAAGGTAATTCATCATAACCAAATTAAGTTTATTCCAAGAATTTCAGGTATGTGCAACATTAGAAAATCTTATAATGTTACTCATCTCATTAACTTTAAATTAGAAAAACCATATGATCATCTCAATATATCCTGAGAAAGCATTTGATGAAATTCAACCACTATTCAAAAAATTTTAAAAATTCTTAACAAATCAGAAATATAAGCAATTTTGTTAACCTAACAATGAGCCTCTATCAAAATCCTATCACCAAATGCCTTTATTTTTAATGGTATACTAGAAGTATGCCATTTAAAATTAAAAAACAAACAAATATGAAAAAAATAACCACCTATGCTCCTTCTGATCAATATTATCCTAGATCCTATGATCAGAGTAAGAGAAAAAATGATCTTCTTTTGCTGGGGGGGGGGGGGGGGGGAATCAAATGAAATTATTATCCACGTAAAAAACCCCAAAGAATCTACTAATGTATGATAAATAATAGAGTTCAGCAAGATGCAAAATCCAAATCCAAGAATCAGTTGCATTTCTACACTTTTTGTAATGAATGTGACAATTATAAGGAATAAACCTAACAAAAGACATGCTAGATATGCAGAAAATTATAAATTTTTATTAATAACAATAAAGAAGGCCAAAATAAATGGGGAGACACCTATGTTTGTGGACTGGAAGACCCAATATTATACAGATGCCAAAAGTATTGGTAGTGTTCAATCTCTTAAAACTTAGTGATGAGTAATGGGTCTTAATTGTATTAATACTCATTATTTAAACTGTATATAAACATTATATGCACTCTTTGAATTTATGGTATACTTCACAAAAATGTTAGAAGTCCAGGTAATAATGTTTTTAAGAAAAATTTTAAAGGAATAGTCTTAAAGAGGCTTGTAAAAAATTTTTACAAGTGTATCAAATATTTAGCAAAAAAAATTCTTTCTCACACACGCGCACACATACATGTGCAGACAACACTAAATTAATGATAGAAAACTGGAATAAAATCAGAATGGAGACAATGGCAAAGATGTTGGTATCCAGCTGAAGGCCTGGGTTGATAACAGAGAGGATAAATAGGGCCAGAAACTTGGGTGGAATTTTGCCCAAATCCAAGGATGACTAAGTGTGTGCTAGCGGAGACACGGTCCCATGTGTACTGGACAACTGGCAAGCTGCACACAGCACCCCTCTTCAGTCATCCAGTATTCCCCATTGTCAAGCTGGCTTTTTAGGGCTTCGTAGGAAAACCTTAAGCCCTAACTTAAGGCACAGTGACTGACTCAGTTGGAAGATAAGTACAAAATTAGAGTATATTCTATTCTTAAATTTCCCCTTAAAAGCTTCCTTTTCCTTTTAAACTTGCAATTGATTGTTTCTGTAAAGTGTCTTGTGATACTGTGAATTAGGCTACATAAAGATAAAGCACACTGCATTTTATAAAGGTTTACTGCTTCTCTGCTATAACCTCAAATGTGCTTGATTCTCCAGGACTAATTTGTATATCTTTAGACTCCTGCATTTTTACCTTATGAAGAATTCAATAAAATGGTATTAAAAGAGACAAAGATTGCTGTCTGATATAAATTCTTTTTTATTTTTCCTCTGAACCTAGGCCTCTGACAATTGGTTCTTTTGGATTTGTAAAATGCATTCCACCAGCAAAGCCTGCTTATTAGCTAATACAGAATTTAGATCAGTTAACATTTACAAACTGGAATAACTCATCTCCAAAAGAAACATATTAGAAGGTCTTCACAACTAGTATTTCCTAACAGACACATCATTGATAAGAAAAATCATGGTATTTTCAGGCCTCCAAAGACTAGGAGACAGTTTGATTGGGGTATATTTGATACCTCCTGAAATACTTTAAATGTCAAAAGAAGACAATGCCTGATTATGATGGCCAATTCGATAGAAAAGCATTCCTAGGATAAAAGACCTCCAAGTCTTCAAAGAGAATTTTGTCTCATCTTGCATGGAGTACACTGACAAAAATACACATGCTTCATATCAAATAAAATAATTATCAAGGAAGAAAAAATTACAGAATTAAGAGAAAAATGAATTGCCCCTAAATATCTTGCCCCTCCTCAGACTTTAGTTGAAAGAGTCTACTATTAATATATTGATCACAGGATCAATTTAACAGGTGACAGTACTGAGAATTCTGGTCTCTGCATTAGTAGGTCAAATTAAAAATTTTTGACTATTTAAAATGTAATAAAATTATAATAATATTTATATTTGGGATATATTTTCAGATTATTACTTTTACCTAGAAGTTTTGGTCTCAATTTTCCATTTTGCTAAAGTATGCATCTGCAATACTTCTAAAACAGAGGTGGGGCACCATGTGGTCAAACATTTAATGAATGTGATGGTTAGAACTGCTTCTCTGTGGCGAGGCTGTGATGTGAGCTGGTATTGATGATATGGCTGCTAACGACTGCTTTTCCAGGTTTTCCCGTCAGTCCAGAGCACAGTTGATTCCTTGGGATAGTAAGTTTTGAAAAGAACTACTCACAGCAGTAAGTTATTCCTAACAGAGATGCATATTTCAATGCATGTCTCTTCAAAGTGGAAATTCATCATTATGTAACATTTCTTGAACTCAAGCAGTGGGAGGTGGATGTATCTAGCTTTCAGCTCATCATCGCTTTGCTGCTGAACGATTTCGTGTTATAGGTTAGCAGGCACATCAGTTGGTTCCACATTGAATGGTGTAACAAAGATGTTCAATACCATTTGTTTACTTTTCACGTCCTTGAATCTTTCTTTAAACGCCTCCAATAGTTCTGCACATTCACCAGCATATTCAAGTGCTGTAGAAGGCTTTTGTCTTTTTAGAGTGGGGAAAGGCACTTCAAATGATTTCATGTTTGAAAGCTGGGAGCTGAGAAGCTGGTTGGGGCCCTCCAGCTTGACATTCAGCTCTGAGAGGAACTTGGTAATGTCCACTGTGAAGGCTAAATCACACAGCCACTTGCTACCACTGAGTTCCCTGACAGGTTTTCCCTTTGTCTCCGGGAACTGCTTGACTTCATCCCACAGTTCGTAAAACCTCATGAGCATGTTCCTGCCACTCAGCCACTGCACCTCACAGTGATAAACTAGATCACTGTACTCAGAGTCAACATCATGCTGTAACTCCTTAAACTGGCAGCTGGTAAACCCTCTGCTTTTGACAAAATTTATGCATGACACTGCTGTTGACATCACATTGTTGAGCCACAATGACTATACACAGAAATTTTCTTGGTGTCTGATGCAGTGACATATAATTAAATCACTTGGTTCAAAACTGAGACTATTTAATTGTTTCTTGACAAATGCAATTAACCCTTTTTGCGAGCCAACCATGGCTGCAGTAAGGCCACTTAACTTTTCAAATGTTAGCTCAAGTTTTTTCATTGATAAAACAAGTCTCTCAAACAAGTCCTCACCTCACGCAGTGACAGCAGTTCCTCTCGCGTGTCAAACTCTGCAGTTACCCACGAACAAAAACTGCCAGTTAAGCAGTATTTATTATGTCCGTTGTCTTGTCACAAGCCAGAGAGAAAAATTGGAAATCTCTTGCAGAATCCTTCAGTGTTTTGTCAGTATCTTGTGCTAAGTTAGTAATCTGATCTGAGACAGTTCTGAGACAAACTAAAAACACCCTGAAATTTTACTTTGGTGCAAACAACTCTGCAGCAGCCACCATGCATTGTCAAAAACTCTCCCTCTACATGGGGCCTCAGTTTCTTCATGATAAGCTTGCTCACTAACTTGTCTGAATAATGTTGTTTCTCACAACAAGGCCTAGTGAAAGTAGCTTGCTGTTATTCCACTCTGCTGAAGAGCATTGCTTTTATGCAGATGTGTTTGGCCTCCCAATTCATTGAATTTAGCATGTTTTGAGCTGTAATGGGTTGGCTTTTTTCATTACTGCTAACATATCACCACAAACTAGGTACAAAGGTTTGCCTTTGACTTCAACAAAAATATAATTATTTGTCCATTCTCTTAGAAAGATCGACAACTCTGCATCAACTTTTCTTTTCTTTATAGTCGCCATTTGTAAAATGTCACATCACTTAAGTTTTAACAACTATCCAGTGTGTGTGTTGCCAGCAACATGATTATTTTGCTTTGATCACTGTTCTAATTCTGCATCTTGGATTTGGAACATACCCAACATTCCTATCATTGACTCTTGAGGTCTTTTCTGTGTACTGTCATTTACTTAATCTTCATCTGAGATTCAGTTTTTGCGAGGACTGTTGATCATGGACGTGTGGATAAAGGTTGGATTGAAGTTGTCCTCTGTGTTGACAAAGAAGTCGACAATCATCGGAGGAAAGGTCATCAACGTCATAAAGAATCATCTCATCGCATCTCGTCTCATCATCACCAGATCGCCATAGTTTCACCATGGTGTGTTAACACTTTCACAGTGTGTACAGTCCCAGGCTGTCCAGCACTGACTGTCCTCTGAGTCACCCCATACAGGCAGATGGTCTGTGGGCAGTTGTCAAGAAGCATACGTGTCTGTCCCATCATATAGTGTACGTGTCCTGTTGATCCCATAATGGATGTTCTCACATGTTCCTCAAAATTTACATTATTATTATGATTCACTTAATATAAATTAAATACAGTTTTAAAAGTTCCTAGATTTATTGAATTTTGAGTCCTATCTGTGGTTGCCTTGGCAGGGCCAGACCAAATTATTTCGTGGGCCTTACACGACCCTCTGGCCGGAGATTCCTCACCCCTGTTCTAAAATGACATTCTGTATTATGTAAAAAGATAAGATACTTAAAGATATAATTAACAATGATGCGTTTAAAAATTTACTCTTGAACATTCACTTTACTAGGAACTCAAGTTAAATAATCAAATCATGTTTCTTTTTCAACTATTATTATGTTTCTGAGAAAAATCTTTTTATATTTGTTTGCTGTAGAGAGAGATTATATTAAATCTAGAATTACAAGACAAAAGCCATAGGGAGGGATCATGAATCTCATGTGCATTATTCAGCAGTTGATATTTGGTCAGAATGACAGAAATTATGAGTAATGGCTACAAGATAAAACATATGGATTTGGGAGAAACCTTCCAAAAGTATATCATTTGCTTTGTTCCATCTGTGCCCAGAGGAGAAATCAGCCAAATAGATAAAGTATTCTACTAAATTCTTGGGAAAAGGACTTGTGCCCAAATGCCACATTCATGCAAAATCATAAAGGAGAAGAGTGAATTCAGAGTGTGTCAGACAATTGTGGCAAAGAGGCCTGGAAACCAAGACACAAAAATAATGGTCTGTTTCATCAACATTCCATGTTCTCAGAACTAGGTGGCATCACTCTGATTTGAAATGCATGCGCTCACCTCACACAGACAGGATACTCTGCCTTCATAGATACCCTTTCTAATCACAGCCCGTAGGGCTGTCGTCTAAAGTGAAATGTAATCTCCAAGTGACAAATATACAATGATGGAAAAAGTATTTTCTTTACTAAAGTGAAATCTGGTTTTATGATGCTCTTGCTCAAGAGACATCTGTTAACATATTTGGATTTAAATGTTCAGATGTGCATTTTGTGCCAAGAAAATGCTTCGTATAACTGCTCTGACACAAAGTCTGCTTGAGTAAAAAAGCTTTGAGGTTCCCAGTTTAATTGGCTGGAGCCAGACTGCCATTTGCATTGTACAATGGCAGCAGTTCTCCAACACTAAGAGCTATTTTGTTTTATTTTTTAAGAAAAGAAAAAAGGAAGATGTTATAACTTAGTACCTACATTAGTGATTAGGGTTACAGTTTACTTAGATGTTCATAATGATTTTTTTATAGTTTTATGCTTTTCACTGAGGAAAAAGGAAAAAAGATATTTTGGAATAGTGACCTATTTTAATTTTTTTCTGCTCACACTGTTTTAGCTTTTTCCTATCTCTTCATTGACTACTAGAGTTTATATTGACTGAAAGGGAACATACCAACTGAATTTAGGATGTTTAGAGATTTGGTATGGTCCTTTTCAAATGAAATGTGTTGAAAACAGCAGTTCCCATTAATCCTTTGGCCAGTAGGATAATATATATTCTTTGTTTATATATAAAATATAAACACTCTGCTTTGAAACTTTAATCTCGAAGTGACTCTAATAAATACAAATACCAAAAACCCGAAAATCATTTAAACTGGAACTTAAAACTTCATGACTTCTGAAAAAATAAAATGTCATCATAAAAGCTACATTTTTAAGGGGTTACATAAACTGTTTTATAATGCACTGTCTTATCCTTTCTTAAGAATGAAATCTGGCCCTGACCAGTTTGGCTCAGCGTTTAGAGTGTCGGCCTATGGACCAGAGGGTTGTGGATTTGATTCCTGGTCAAGGGCACGTACCTGGGTTGCAGGTTCGATCTCTGACCCTGGTTGGGGTCGTGTGGGAGGCAATCAATCAATGTGTCTCTCACATCTATGTCTCTCTCTCTCTCTCTCTCTCTCTCTTCCTCTCTCCCTCCCTCCCACTCTATCTAAAACTCAATAGAAAAATATCCTTGGGTGAGAATTTAAAAAAAACAACAACAAAGAATGAAATCTGAGTTGTGTTAGGCCACAGGTTTTATACTAGCAAAAAATATTTTTAAACAAAGAGAAAAAATGACAATAGTACAATAATAATTTATTTTTAGGACTATATAATGTATCCAACACTGCAGTTAATCTTTTTTTTTTGTAATCCTCACCCTAGGATACTTTTCCACTTATCTTTAGAGAGTGTGTGTGTGGGGGGGGGCGGGGGGGAGATAAGGGGGGAGAGAGAGAGAGAGATACATCGATTGGTTGCCTCCTGCATGACCCTGACTAGGGCTGGGGACTGAACCGCAACCGAGGTATGCGCTCTTGACCTGAATTGAACCCGCGACTCTGGTCCACAGGCCAACACTCTAACCGCTGAGCCAAACCAGCCAGGGCTCCAGTTGATCTTTTAACTGTCTGGAAACCTGTGATAATTTATAGTATAGAGATTAATTGAGGTGAGGGTTTAATAAAGAATATTTTAAACTTACTTTCACCACATTTTAAAGACATATATTGTATCTAGAGCCAAATTTCTTTCTGCTTACCCTTGCAGGGAAAGTTTCATTTCCTTTAACTCAATATCTAGATCTGCACCTTTGTTCACCAGAGAAATATGCTCAAGACATGGTCTGTTTCATGGCTTGATACACCACAATAAATTGTTAATGATTCATTGCTGCACCAAAACACAAGCAAATGCAATACCATGTTCTTTGTACATTTCAAATAGGGCCAGGAAACTTCAAAATTCTCTCCTTTAACCCTTCAATATCAATATCACCACCAATACGCATGTATTAAAATCCATGCTACACTTGTATACCTATGCTGGGTACTGTTGGGTGTTCACATTCATTCACAACTGAATGTACTTTAGAGTAGATAGATATTTATGAAAACAACAACAAAAAACAGTAATTATTCATCACTTTTTTCAAGAACCAATCGCTTGAATACAGAAATACCGAAATTAATTATTGTCAGCTGATATGATAAAGAAATAGCATGAAAAATCAAGAAGACTAACTCACCTGAAGAAACAAAATATTGAATAAAAAATTAGATGCCTTAATCTATTGTATAATAGCCTAAAAATTCTGGGCACTATGAATATTAAACTATACCAGAATGGTACATTTTACAGGTTATATTTTCTCTCTGGCTTCTGGTACCTCGAGCTTCATGTTAGTGATTTATGACTTATATTGTCAGTCAAAGCTGACTGACAATACAGCTTTATGTTATTCAGTTGGAAAATAATTTTTTCCTTTCTCTCTCTGTAGAGTCTTACATATATATTGAATATATTCTAGTAGTAATTATAAAATACGAGGTTATGAGGCCATCATGGATTGTCATCATATGCCACTCAAACTTCTTTCTGATAGTACAGTGAGGTGATTAGAAATTGCTTTCTGCTGGTGCTGTCACATATCTGAGTGTGCTGGACTGTAAAAACCAGAAGCTTTCATTCTCCATGAATGGTAGAGACACTTCTAGACATGTTCACGGTACAATCGTTTAGGCTCTTTGGACTTAGGAAATCTAACCTTTCTACAAGGCTTGTTTCTCACACATTAATCTATTATACAGTCAAAAGAGGGGCCTCCAAATAGGGTGCATGCACTCTAGGAGATTGTAAGATTCTGCTTCATTGATTAAAAAAAATACTAGAATTTATACTACCATTACCTTTAGTGTATACTTGTAAAATAACTTTTATAATATACATAACAGTACTCATTTATAAACGAGTAAATATACTTGTATCATGGGTGTGCACTTGAAAATCTTTTCTTGTAACAGCCTTAGTAAGATGGAATTCATATACCATACATTTCACCCATTTCAAGTACACAATTCAATGGTTTACAGTATGTTCACAGAGGTGTACAGTCATCAACATAATCAATTTTAGAACATTTTCATCACTTCAGAAAGCAACCCTAATCTTTCAGCTATCAACCTCCCTACTTCTCTATTCCTCCAGCCCTGAGCAACCACCGATCTACTCTATAGATTTGCCTATTCTGGACATTTCATAAAAATGGAATCATATGATGGGTGATCTTTTGTGACTGGACTCTTTCACTTAGCATACTGTTTTTAAGGTTTATCCATGTTGTAGCACTGGTGTGCCTCATCCTTTTAAAGGCTGAGTATTATTCCATTGTATAGCTATACCACATTTTGTTTATCCATTTATCAGTTGATGGACATTTGGGGTTTTCCCACCTTTTGACTATTGTGAATAATGCTGCTATGAACACTCAAGTTTAAGATTTCATGTGGACACATGTTTTCACATCTCTTGGGTATACACCTAAACTTGTAATTGCTGGGTCAAATGGTAAATCTATATTTAACTGTTTGAGGAACTGTCATACTGTTTTCCAAAGAGGCTGTACCATTTTTATATTGCCACCAGCAATTATGAGTGTTCTCATTTCTCTACATCCTTGCCAACACCTGTTGTTAATCAAACTTTTTGATTCTGGCCATCCTGCTGGGTGAGAAGTGGTGTCTTGTAGTTTTAATTGGCATTCCCTCAATGACTAATGATGTTGATGGGTCTTTAACTAATGATGTGCATGATCAGAAAAGTTGTTGCCAAAGAACTCTATTCCAGAGTCAGCTTTCCAATAGAAACCCCAGGGAGCATTATGAAGTAAAAATAGTAGCTCACATTAAAGACATTTAGCACTTCGTGGACAAGAAAAAAAGAGCACCCTTAGATGACATATAAATCAAGACAAAAAGCATGGGAAACCAGTGGGGGAATCAAAGTTCAACCAGGTGTGATCATCTAGACACCACCTCCAAATCAAGGCCCTTATACAACTTTGAAGAACACAGGTAGAGAGTCACCTTCACTGTCACCATTACTTAAGCTGATATATGGCTCTACTCTTACTGCAAAGAGGTGGCAGCAACCATACTTGAATTAATTCCTGGGCACACCATCAGAAGTCCACAAAAGGTAACCTTAGGGACAACTCTGAGGGAGGCCCTCTATAACGACCAAGACGCCACTGCCTGCATCTGTGTAAACAACGTAGAACCAAAGAACTACATCAGATTTTAAATATATAGCAAAATATAAGCAACTTAAAGAACTGCCCTTTTAAAAAAATTATATCCACTCTATATTCTGGCATTATGAAATAACAGTGAAAGTCAACATTTTTACTTAGCAAAATTGCTTTTGGAAATAGCACAGCATGGTGAAATTCAAAAGTCTGGGAACTGCTGCTTTAGTAGATGCCATCCACTTCAGAAAGTGATACTGTTATAATAGTCTTGTTATTATTTAACAGGAAAGGAGTAAAGGAGAGACCAGATAATATAAGCATGTCATTTATACAGGTTGGCCAGAAAGCTGTAGTTCAACACTCCAGGTCTGTTCCCCACTAATTGATGGTGGAAGGGGCTGGACAAAGGCAGTTTAGACGCATGCCCAATAAGGTCTGAGTGACATGGGAAGGTGCTCACCTATCTGTCACAACTGGGGACAAGTCAGTGGGCAGAACTGGTGTGGTCACTACAAGGGCATGAAACCTTAATATGTAATCTGCTGAATAACGAAAGTTCACTCTCCTGGTTCCCTCTCTTGATTGCCCAAGCTCAGGGCTTTCCAGGGCCCCAGAGCCATGTGGACTGCACACAATGGACTAATGGACTAATACTGTACTGGCTGCAACAGGAAAGGAAACTCTGGACACTGACCCTGCTTCTGTCTCTGCTAAAGCCTCAGCTGTCCCTCTTTCAGGGCTGCCTTAAGGGAAATGGGACATTGTAACCCAAGGAATGTTAACTCCACACAAATAAAATCTTTTACCCCATCTCGTCCTCCCGAGGGGATCCAAAAATACTTATTCTAGCTGCACCCCAAGAACCCTACTCCTACTAACAAAAGAGGAATTTGATTCTCTGATAACAAAAGGACCTATGATCTCCCAAACTTACTCCACTCATTCTTGCTGTTTTCCTAACCCGGGAATATCAAGTCTTCAAATGCTACCCATTTTTAAGACTCAACCTTTTATTCATTCAGTCAGTGAATGTGTCAGTCAGTTTATTCAAATATTTACTATGCATCTAAGTGGAGGGCACCATGCTTGGCTGAAAGAATTAAGAGGAGTGAGTGTGCCAAGACGATGAGCTCATGAGCCCTACTCTCAAGGGTTTTCTACATTATGCTCTCCATCAAGTCTTCAGTGATAGGCTGATTAACAATTTGTGAATCACATCATCTGTTACTGGAATGACAAGGACCAGAGTATTTAAAATCAGAGCTGTTTTGCACATATAGGTCACTGTACCTACCACACAGTACAGTCCTTTAGAAGGCTTTTTGAGTGAGTCACAGCTTTAAATAGGAAAGAAGGCAATAATGAATGTTGTACCTTAAATCAGATCGGCAATGCAGAGCTTCTCATCTCCCTAAATCTAAGAGCTAATGTCAACAAATCTTCTGATTATTTTACCAAGAAAGCAAATGCTCTAATGATTAATTCTTTTTTAACTAATCCTTTTTATACCTCTAACACCAGAGTGGTTGTTTCTGAATAAAAAGTCTCCTTTCTCTTTTTTCACAGCCATTCTCTCTCTAATCCTCATCCTGCTGAATTTAATTGCCTGGCAATGCCAAAACAACATCTGATCCTAATAGGTCAGCATTGATCGCTCTAAACCAATTGGTTCCTTCATTAGCAAGAAAATGAAGTAAAGAGAAAAGGCAGGTGGCCCCCCAACAGGCAGCTGGGCTGTTTTGCTCCTCTTGCAGAGCCTCTCTCTCATTACACAGCACCTGATCGATTGGCAACTTGCTCGAAATCCACAAAAACTATTCATCACTTTTGACATGGACCTATTTTAACAGACCACCCAACTCAAGATCTGGATACCCCAGACAGTTTATTTGTGGGGCACATCACATTCTTTGTAGACGGATCTCTCTGAAGATGACAAGAAGAAAAGGAGGACAGGACACATCATCCAAACAGCCACATCCTGGCAGGGCACCAAGTAAAGCCCTGAGTGAAAAATCCCAGCCATGAGCTCTGGGAGCAAAGGCTTCCCAGGAGGAGAGCCCTTCTCCCAGAATCTAGATTCTATGGCACCAGAAAGGCAGGAGGGGTGAGGAACTAGTCTTGGTGATACCAGCAAGTGGAAGTAAGCAGGGATCTAAAAATATCAATCATCACTGAAGGGAAGGATAAGAAAACAAGGTCAAAGAGGGAAAGGGAATACAAAAAAGGGAGAGGAAAGAAAACATACACACAAAAAACACAATGAATTCAGATTGCACCATGTTGGTTGGCAGAAGTCAAGTAAGGAAGAGAGCAGACTAAGAGTTTTGTTAGATGGCCTGGGGAACGACCTCTCTGCCAGAATAAGAAGACACTTAATCCTGGGACAAGTGGACCCTGCCCATGACATACTGCTAAGCTAGGAAAACCAGACCAGACAAGGGTGGCATTGCCCAGTCGTGCACTAGACTGAGAGGTTCTGGTTGGATCCTCGGTCAGGGCATATGCCCGGGTTGCAGGCTCGATCCCTGGTGGGGGGTGTGCAGGAGGCAGCTGATCAATGTATCTCATGTTGATGTTTCTACCTTTCTCTAAAAAAATCAAGAAAAAACATATTAAAAAACAAACAAACAAAAAACAGAAACCAAAACACAAATATAGAATTAACTTGTAAAGTATAAAAATAAAGAAAAATATAAAATAAGACAATGCTTTCTAAAGGAAATGAAAGGAGCCCAGCCAGTGTGGCTAAGTGGTTGAGTGTTGACCCTTGCACCAACAGGTTGCCCATTCGATTCCCGGTCAGGGCACATGCCTAGGTTGTGGGCCTGATCCCTAGTGGGGGGCATGCAGGAGGCGGCCAATTGATGTTCTCTCTCACTTATGTTTCTCTCTCTCTCCCTCTCCCTTCCTCTCTCTCTAAAATCAATAAAGAAAAAAAATTTAAAGAAAATGAAAGGAGGGAAAGGAACACGTAATCACATTTTATTTACTGTGCTACTGCTTTTTCCCCACTGGGTTCTTGGTAACTGACCCCAGTCTCACACATTAGAAGGGGAGGGACCAGCAGTGTTGACAACAAGCCTACTTCCCTTTCACTTGCTGCATTTCTACATAAGCCAGCAGGTAGCTGAAGAAAACTGGCCTTAAAAACAATCAAATACCGGACTTCCAGTCAAGATGGCGGGTAAGTAACACGGTATCCCTTCCTCCCACAACCACATCAAAGTTACAACTAAACTACAGAACAATCATCATTCAAAACCGCCTGAAATCAAGCTGAATAAAAATCCTACAACTATGGAATTAAAGAAGCAGCCACGCCCTGGCCGGTTTGGCTCAGCGGTTAGAGCGCCGGCCTTTGGTCCAGAGAGACCCGGGTTCGGTTCCCGCTAAGGGCATGTACCTCGGTTGCAGTTTGTCCCCGGCCCTGGTCGGTTGTGCGGGTGGCAGCCACTCAATGTGTTCCTTTCACATGGATGTTTCTCTCTCTCTCTCTGTTCCTCTCTCTCCCTCCCACTCTACCTGAACAAAAAATGGGAAAATGTCCTCGGGTGAGGATTAAAAAAAAAAAGAAGAAGCAACCACATCCAGACTGGTAGGAGGGGCGGAGGCAGAAGGGCTGGTCCCACACCCACCTGTGGCTGATAAAAATCAGGAACATACCTTGGCTGGGAAGGTCCTCCTTGAGGACTGAGAGGTCCACGTCCCACACCAGGCGCCCCGCTCAGGGTTCCAGTGCCAGGAAGAGAATCCCCATAACTTCTGGCTGGAAAAACCAGCGGGAACTGAGGCTCAGGGAGGCTGAGGCAGCTAGAAACTCCAGGCAGCTCCTCTTAAAGGGCCCGCACACAGACTTACTGGACTCACTCCTTCTAAGCTTGGAGGGGAGGCAGCTCAAGGGGCACCAGAGACATACAGGGAAGAACTGAGCTGTTTGGCACTGGAGTGAGGGTTGGATAGAGGGCTTTCTCCGGGACAAATGTGCTGTCAGAGGCCTTTGCTCCTTTGGTGAGCCCTCCCCTGGGGCGGAAGACAGCCACCATATCTGGGACTCCAGCAACTTGGATCACACTGGTTGCCCCACCCTGGTGATTCCCTGAGGCCCCGCCCCACCCAACTTTCAGGCCCACCCAAGCTATGGCCAGTTACTTAACCATAGGATTGACCTGTCTTGGATCCTGCTTCAGGTTTTCCTAAATTCTTTCAAACAAGCAGCATCTGGTCTCAGCGAGCCCCATACCTCTCGTTAAGTAATACATAGAAACAAACACAGGGAAGAAGCCAAAATGAGGAGACAAAGAAACAGGTCCCAAATGAAAGAACAGAAAAAATCCCCAGGAAAAGAACTAAGCGAAATGGAGATAAGCAACCTAACAGATGCTGAGTTCAAAATACGGCTTATAAGGATGCTCAATGAACCTACTGAGAACCTCAGCAAACTTAGTGAGGGCCTCAAGAGCATAAAAAAGGACCAGTCAGAAATGAAGGGGGCACAGTCAGAAATGAAGGAGGCACTAACTGAAATAAAGAATAATTTACACAGATTCAATAGAAGAGTACGTAAAGCCAAGCAGCAAATCATCGATTTGGAATATAAGGAAGCAAAAAACACCCAATCAGAACAGCAAAAAAAAAAGAATCCAAAAAGATGAGGATAGTGTAAGGAGCCTCTGGGACAACTTCAAGCGTGCCAACCTTTGCATCTTAGTGGTGCCAGAAGGAGAAGAGAGAGAACAAGAAGTCAAAAACCTATTTGAAACAATAATGGCAGAAAACTTCCCTAACTTGGTGAAGGAAACAGACATAAGAGTCCAGGAAGCACAGAGGGTCCCAAACAAGATGAACCCCAAGAGGCCCACACCAAGACACATCATCATCAAAATACAAAAGGTTCAAGACAAAGAGAGAATCTTAAAAGCAGCAAGAGAAAAGGAGTTAGTAACCTACAAGGGACTTCCCATAAGGCTTTCAGCTGATTTCTCAGAAGAGACTTTGCAGGCCAGAAGGGAGTGGCAAGAAATATTCAGAGTGATGAAAAGCAAGAACCTACAACCAAGATTACTCTATCCCGCAAAGCTGTCATTTAGAATTGATGGCCATATAAAGAGTTTCCCAGACAAGAAAAAGTTAAATGAGTTCATCACCACCAAACTGTTATTATATGAAATGTTGAAGGGTCTTTTTGAAGAAAAAGATAAAATATATACAAACAAAATGGCAATGAATACATATCTATCGACAATGGAATCTACAAACAAAATGAACAGCAGAACAGAAACACATTCATAGATACAGAGAACATTTTGTTGTTTGCCAGATGGGAGGGGGGTTGGGGGAATGGGTGAAAAAGGTGAAGGGATTAAGAAGAACAAATTGGTTGCTAGACTGACAAACCTCAAAGAGAAGGGGGTTGGGGGATGGGAAGAAATAAACCAAAGAATTTATATGCATAACCAATGGACACAGACAACAGTGTGGGAAAAGGCAGGAGGAGGGCGGGAGTGGGGAGGAGGGGGTCAATGGGGGAAAAATGAGGAACATCTGTAATACATTCAACAATAAAGATTAAAAACAAATAAATAAAGAACAACAAAAACAATCAAATACCAAAGCAGTAGGTCAATTTTCTCCTAAATTTCAAATCCAGAAACAGAAACAATTTATTTCAACTTACATATCAGTAATTCCTTATCTCAACAGAATCAAGGTCTAACAAAAACTTCATTTCTCATACAATCTGAAGCTTCACCATAGTTACTTAATTTACAAATATGTTAAATTTATTTACCACTCAAGAAACACCTCTCATGTTCAAGGTACACACTTAAGCCTGAATGAACATCGCTACGATCGTTAAACACAAATATAAATGATCTGAAATATTATTACAACGTTGACTTACAAGGGAGTATCAGCAATAACTGAAATAACAAATATTCAAGAAATAAATTTTTGTAAATAAAAGAATTTACCATTAATGGCCTACCCATGAAATGTTGAGCCTCTCTAATAAATCTTTATTCCACTAAAAAAAATGGGGGAAAGATAAGGGAAAAAGAAAAGGATATTTATTAGGGGTCTATCTAGGCACTATGTTATACCCTCAGGATACAGAAATGGAAAGACAAGGGCACTGTGCTCTAGGAGTTCAGAGTCTGGTGGAAGAGACAAGGCGTAAATCATTCATCATCCACTCACCCATCCCTCCTTCATCTTTCCAACCAACAACTATTTACTGAGAACCTGCAGTGCATTGCCAAGCATTGTGCTGGGTACTGGGGAATAAAACAATGAGCCACAAAGAAAGGATCTCTGCCCCCATGAACTCAGAGTCTAATGGGGAAACAGCAACTATAATAAAATGTGATAAGTGCTATGATAGGGGAAAGACAGTACTCTGAAAGCATGGAATAAGGATGCCACTGGTGAAGGATAAACAAGAGAAATGCAAACAAATAGAAGAGAAACAAAGAGAGAATTCTTTTATGGTGGGAGTAAATCCAGGCATGTTAGGACTTAACAAAAACTTCTAGAGCCCTGGCCAGTTTGGCTCAGCGGTTAGAGCATTGGCCCACAGACCAAAGAGTCTCGGGTTTGGTTCCTGCTAGGCACGGACCTTGGTTGTGTTTTGTTCCCCGCCCGGTTGGGGTCGTGTGGGTGGCAACCACTCAATGTGTCTCTCTGTCTCTTCCTTCCTCCCTCTCTCCCTCCTGCTCTATCTGAAGATAAATGCAAAAATGTCCTCGGGTAGGGATTAAATAAATAAAAGGAAGGAAGGAAGGAAGGAAGGAAGGAAGGAAGGAAGGAAGGAAGGAAGGAAACTTCTAGGTGCTTCATTCAGTAGTAGGCAGCCTCCAATATGGCCCCTGTGGTTGTCTTCTGTTATTCATGTCCTTGTGTAGTTCCTTCCCATACCAATGTATTATGGAAATGACAATGTGTGACTTCTGAGCTTAGGTTGAAAAAATTGTGGTGTCTGCTCTTCTCTCTCTTGGATCACTCTTGGGGAAGACAGCCACCATGCTGTGAAGATATACCCCAGCAGCCCTCCAGAGATGTCAAAATGGAGAGGAACACTGGCCAATAGTCAGTGTCAACTCACCAGCCGTGTAAGTGGCCATCTTCAAAAGTGAATCCCTCAAGGCTAGTCAAGTCTTCAGATGACTATAGCCCTGACTGACATTTTGGCTCTAATCCCATAAGAGACCTCAAGCTAGAACTTTATCCAGCTAAGCTAGTCTCATATTCCTAGCTGTGAGATAATTAATGCTTATTGTTTTAAGTTTTTATGTTTGGGGTAACCCAGCAATAGGTAAGTAATACACATAGCATTTAAGATGTGAGGGAGTTGCTTGAGACCAGAAATTAGAAAGGGCCAGATCAAGTGAAACTGGATAAAATGGTGTTAGACTTGACCCTGGAAACAATAGGGTGTCACTGGAGGTTTTGAAATAGGGAAATAATAGAGCAGGTTTACATTTAGCAAAAGCACCAACTAAGTATGGAAAATGTACTGAAAAAAGTCAAACCCAGAATCTAAAGCTCAGCTGCTGTACTGGATGCAAACCCAATACCGACTCTAAGAGACTCTCAACCTCCTCCAACTTTATCTTTAACCCATGCTGAGTGGCCCTTCCACTTGCAGACTTGGGTAAAATGTCATACTGCTTTCCGAAAAGTTGTCAAGGGATGGAAGGAAGTGCAGAGAAGTTCACTTCCCATGGGGTGAACCTTGATCAACAGGAACAAGATGGACAGGAACAACCTGCTATGTGTCTGCACTGGTTGTGAGGTGGTGGCAGCACGGTAATGCACTGTGTTATGTTTTTTCCTTATCTGACCTTCATCTTCACCCCTCTGGGTAGAACCCTACCCAAGACAATCTCAGCACTTTAACCCTGCTCCAGGCTCTGCATGTCACAGCTGTAGTGCTGACTACAGGAGCCGCCACTACAGTTAGTTGCCAGAGGTGGAAATGTGGCCGATGCAAACTGAGATGCGCTGTAGGTGTGACATGAGCACTGATGTTTGAAGACAGCATTGAGAAAGAGAGTTTAAAATACCTCGTAATAGTTTCTATAGTTAGAAATGTGGCATATTTAAACAATGGAATATTATTCAGCCTTAAAAAAAAAGAAAATCCTGCCACTTGTGACAACATGGATGAAACCTAGAGGACATGGTGCTAAGTGAAATAAGCCAGACACTAAAGGACAAATACCACATTGATATCACTTATATGAGGAATCTAAAATAGTCAAATTCATAAAAGCAGAGACTACAATGGTAGTTGCTAGGGGCCAGGGAAGTGGTTAGCAGGCAGGTATTAGTCCAGGGGTACAAAGTTTGTTGTGTAAGATGAATAAGACCAATGGATCTACTGTATAGTTTAGTGCCTGTTGTTAACAATACTGCACTGTTATACTTAAATATTTGCTAAGAGGGTTTATCTATGTTGTGTTCTTATCATCATCAAAACTATTGAGGGCAGTAGGCAACTTTTGGAGGTAAAGGATATGTTTATGCAATAGATTGTGGTTTCACGGGTATATACCTACCTCTAAACTCATCAAGTTGCACACACTAATGTATATAGCTTTTTGTTATATCAATTATATCTAAATAAAGTGGCTTAAAATATATAATAAATCATTTTAAATACTGATTACAGGTTGAATTGATTATATTTTGGATATATTGGTTTTAATAAAATACATTATTAAAATTAATTTCACTTGTTTCTTTTTCTTTTTTTTTTTTTTTTTTTTTTTTTGTGGTATGTGCCCCTAGCGGGAACCAAACCCGGGACTCTCTGGTCCACAGGCCGACACTCAACCGCTGAGCCAAACTGGCCAGGGCTCTTTTTCCCTTTTTTAATGTAGCTACTAGAAAATTTAATATGACATATTTCTATTAGATAGTACTATTCTAGAGGACCTGGAATAATACAGTAAGTAATTTAGGCAAGAGAAGGGCAGCTAGTTGTTGCAAAAGAGATACAGAAAAGAGGATGGACTGGAAAAGAATTTGAGGAGAAAGAATTGCCCGAACTGAAATGACTGTATACGGAAGAGGGAGAAATGAAAGATGTGCCCAGCTTTCTGGATGGGGCAACAAGGCGCCATTCACTGAGAGGAGAGCAAAGGAAGAGGAACATGTTGGAGTGCAAGATTAGTTAGCTTGAGTGTTCTGTTGTAAAGTGAGGTGCTCTGCGTTGCTCTAAGGAAGCCCGCAGGGACCATGTCAGTTGCTGGCTGAAAGCACAGGACACAGATTGAGGCAGGAGGTGAACACCTTTTGTTGACTGGTGCCACAGGAGCGCATGAGATTGTCTGGGCAGAGTATACAGAGTGAGAAAAGCAGAGAACACAAACAAACAAATACATTAAAGAGATTCTTCTAGATCATGATGGATTTTATATGAGAAAGAGAGCAGGATCAAAGGACAATAAGAGACGGGATAAGGTTGGGTGGCTAGTTAAGTCTGGGGATAACAGAGATGGAAACAAGGAAGACAGCTGGACAAGAGAAGGAGCATTCTATGTAGAAGAAACATCAGGTGCGCTTTGGCCAGTTTGGCTCAGCGGTTAGAGTGCCAGCCCGCGAACCAGAGTCATGGGTTTGATTCTGGTCAAGGGCACGTACCTTGGTTGTGGTTCAGTCTCTGGCCCTGGTTGGGATCATGTGGGAGGCAACCAGTTGCTGTGTCTCTCTCGTGTCAATGTTTCTCTCTCTCTCTCTCACCCTCCAACTCTATCTTGCATCAATGTTTCTCTCTCTCTCTCCCTCCAACTCTATCTGAAGATAAATGGAAGAATATCCTCAGATGAGGATTAAAGAAAGAAACATCAGATGCAAAGAGAGTTGTGAAATAGCCTGACAAGTTCAGGGAAGCAGCACGAGTCTGGTACTATTGGAATATAAAGCATGAGGAATGGAACAGGAGACACTAGGTGGGCGGGCACAGGCTGGGCAGATCATGAAGGGCTCTGTATTTTAAGCGAAAGACCTTGGACATTATTCCAATGGGCAAACGGGAGTGCTGCAAAGTTTTAAGTGACATGACCATGTTTGATCTTTACAACATTCAAGGTCCATGTTCCTAACCACAAGGAACCCCCGTTCACTTGGCCCTGACATGGGTTCCATGGAGCACAACTTGAAAACCACTGGACTAGATGACTTCTATAGGCCTTAAAACAATTTATGGTTAATGGTTTGGTAAAAAAAATAAAATAAAAATGTACCAATTGTACAAGACTTTCTCTTTCCTCCCTTTCTTCTTCCCCATTTCCCCCTCTCATTCACTCGCTCTCAGGTAACAGTACACGTGGTAAGCATGAATGTTAGGAATATGAGGCCATACCAAGAACAATCCTCACTTTGCAGTAGTATATCATATATTCAGGCAAAATACCCAGGAAAAGGGAAAGTAAATACCCTCTTGAGGGTTGTCATTGAACAACTCAACTTAAAAAGACAGTGAAAGTCACAGCTGCTTATCCAGCAAAGGCCTCATCCAGACCTTTCCCCACCCTCCACCCACCCTTCAGCACAGTGACTGCAATGCCCACTTCCCCTCCCTTCAGAGGCAAACTATTCAGGAAAGAAGGAAATCCCTAAACAAGTAAATTCTGACATTGAAGGAGAAGATACTTAAACTAATGGCTGAAACACAATTTAACATGATCTGTTTATTTCAAATGTGTAAGTCCAAGCACTTACAATTGTTCTCCCTTTATTCTCATACCCTCTCTTTAAAAAGTAATTATTTTATTTTATGGCTAGAAGAAGTGACTTGCCCAGAGTCACATACCTCCTGCACCTCAGTTCAGAGTCTTTGTTATCACACTATTTTCCTTCCATCATGGGTCTCCTAAGAGAAAATATATTTCATAGCTCTAAGATGGAGAAACATTTGTTTTTTAGTAGGAAAAGGTTTGTTCTTAAAATAAATGGTGTTCAGGGATAGCCTTCCGTTCTTTATGATATAATAGCAGGCCCTGTGGTGGGAAGAATTTGCAAACACTTTGCAAACTCTGAGAAATGATTGTGTCTCAAAAGCCAAATGAGATTCTGAACAAAAACTAAATTAAATCCATTATGAAAAGCTTTTCAATGGACCACATCTAAATTCCACTGACTTCTTAATCTTTCTAGACTTTTATAAAATGTACATAATACTACAGAGTTAGAATAGTTAGAATATCTGCAGCTATAAGCTCTAAATCTTAAACCTGTCTATTAGTTGAACTACAAATACAATACACCTATAATCACATGGAAAGCAGTGGTGCAACAGAAGAACTGTGGGTTTGGGAGTATGAAGAACAGTTCCTGCTGTGCTTCCTCCTCATTATGTGAACAGGAGCAACTTACTTAACCTACCTTCCTGAGTGTCAGTAAAATGAGGTGACTGGTGAGTTATTGATAATTTTAATTTCCTATACATGCTAGCTAACCACCCTAGATAGGTTTGGTTCTCTGTGGCAGAGACTATGAATTGCACACTCGAGAGTCTATTCTCCTCTTCTTCCTTAGTAAAACAACCTTGATTGTTTTGTAAGTTGAGCACATGGCTGCCTGGAATGAAAACTACACTTCCCAAACTTGTGTAAACTATCTAGGAGTAGCCGTTTGATGATGTTCTGGCCAAAGAGATGTAAGAAGGAAGGTTGTGCAAAACAACCAGGAAGTCTCCTGAAAAGCCACCGACTCAGTTGGGAAGTGTACTCTGGCACCTCTTCCCTTCTTCCTGTGGTCTGGAATTCTGTCACAGAGCAGGATTTCCAGCAGCTGTCTCGGACATCATGGCTGAGGACAGAAGCTAGGACTCCTGATGGCAGAACAGAATGATCAAAGGAATCTGTTTCTTTATGTTTTCATGGAGTCACCAGATCAGTCCTAGACTGCCTATATTCAACCTTCTTTTACATGAGAATATACACTTGTATGTTTAAACCATTGTTATCTTGGATTTTCTGTTATATGCAACCAAACCTAATTCTAGCTTATACAGTACGCTTCCCATATGGTCTTATAAAACCATATATTTCCCTCATTTTAATACTTATCTCACTTGTACTGAAATTGTTTGTTTACTTGTCTGCTCCGCCAACTAGACTTTAACTTTGGTGAGGGCAGCACTGTATCTATTTCATCTGCTGTTGAATGCACAGTGCCCTGGCACATAGTATGTAATAAATACTTAAAAGAAGAAAAGACAAATGAAGGTATGATACTCAACACATCTAGGCATCTATGTTTCATAGGGTTACTGGAGGACAGAATAAGGCAGTATATATAAAAGAACTGTGCAAATTATAAAGTCTGCTATATAAATGTGAATTAATACCATGTGAGAAAAAATGTATTACCGCACTGCCTATAATTATACCAGATTTTGCAGAGCTATTACATTTGTGCAATTCCTTCTTCCTGTAGGCTTCTCTTCATTATGTGGACCACTCTAAACCTGTCCATCCCCCAAAGCACTCTACCCATGGACCATTCACTCCCAGAAGTAATCCTGCCTCCTGGTCACGCAGAAAATGGAGACTATGAGACTTGGTGTCTTCTGACTCTTCTTTTCAGTATTTTCCCCCTTTCCTGTCACACTTCCTTTCTAATGCATACCTCTCCACTTGTGTTCCTTACCCCCCTGACCTGCTTCCTTTACCAATTCCTTCCTCCATCTGCCCCATTAGTTTATTCCTTCTCTCTAGCACCTTGAGCAGCTCTCTCTCCATTAGTCACTTCCTCTCAGACCAGATCCTTAAACAACATGCCTATTTCTCCCTCGTCACTTTGTAAGCAATCATCTCCTCTCTTCTTCCCTTTCTTATCAAACTTCTTGATCTCATAGTTTTACACACTCATTTAACTTCTTCACTGCAGCTTTAGCTTCTGCAGTCTTCCTCCCTTGTTCTACTTAAAATTGATCTTAAAGGTCATCTGCTACCCTCCTAAAGGCCCATCCCATGACCGTTTTTCAGTCTTTATCCCACTTGACAGCCTTAGGAGCTTCTAGCATGATTAACCATCCTTTCTTCTCAAAAGCCTTCCCTCCGTCCACCTGTTCTAACCCGCTCCCCACTCTTCTGCTGTCTGTATGGCCATTCCTTCTCAGGCTCTTTTGCACCGTCATCTTTTTTGACTTATCCCAATGGTCATTCTCTGGATACCATCCCAGATCCATTCTTGTTTCAGCAAATACACTTCCCAAGGTTAATCAGTCTCTCCCAGAGCTTCTACCATTTTTAAACAGCTTAATTTTGCTTTCTGATGATAAAAGCATCCATGCTCATTGTAACCACCTTAAATAAGGGTTGTGTTTTGTTTTTTTAAGCATCTACTTTGTGACCATCCTAGGCTAGGACTTATCATGCATGTGATTTATTTAATACTCACTAGAATCCTATGAGATAGATATCCACTACCCCTTCTGCCTGGACGGTCTTTCTCATTTTAAGTCAGGCTAATCCCCACCATACTTCAGGCAGGTCACAGCTCTAGTCACATCCTTCCTGACCCCCTTTCCAGATCAGATCAGAGTCCTCTCACAGCCTCTTGTTCTTACCCTCCACAGTATGTAAATTGATATTTATATACTTACTATTTCCTATGTCTGACTCCTTCAATAGATTTTTTTTTTTTTTTATCCTCACCCGAGGACATTTTTCCATTTTTTCATTTTTCCATTTTTTCAGGTAGAGTGGGAGGGAGAGAGAGGAAGAGAGAGAGAGAGAAACATCGACATGAAAGGAACACATCGAGTGGCTGCCACCCGCACAACCGACTAGGGCCGGGGACAAACTGCAACTGAGGTACATGCCCTTAGCGGGAACCGAACCCGGGTCTCTCAGGACCGCAGGCCGACACTCTAACCACTGAGCCAAACCAGCCAGGGCTCCTTCAATAGATTATAAATCCCATGAAGACAGGAAGCATGTCTGTTTTATTTACCATTACAAAATCAGCAACATATTTGCTGAATATCTAAAATGAATAATTTGTAGTGAGTGATGAACTAGAATATGAATCAGATTGTCTTTCCATTGTACTACACCCTAAGATTCCAAACCTTTACATCACCAACTTCCCTCTATTGCCCAATGAACCCACCACTCTCTTCCACCTAACTAATCTACCTCCCAGCAAATCCACCATTTATTCAATCATTAAAGCTAAAAACCTCAGTCACTTTTCATTCTATTTTCTTTTTCATTTCTCATATATAACTGGTCTCTTGTTGTACTTTGAAAATGTCTCTCAAAGCCATACCCTTATCTCATCTTCTCTACTGATACTTAATTATCTCCTGCATATTAAGAGAACTTCCTGCCTCCAGGCTCCATAACGGCTCTGCTAAAGGATACCTCTAAAATTAAAATTCCCCAAAGAAGGGAGAAAATCACCATTGGACAAAAGTAAAATGATCAACCCTAGTAAATGACAAGAATTAGAGACCTAAAAAATATTTTCATGTTACTTAATCTATTGGCTGGCTTCTAGGGTAGAACAATTTTGAATTATTTCTCAAAGGTAGCATGGTCAAGTGGTTAAGATGATAGGTTTGGGGGTGAGAGATCTGGGTTCAAGTCCTATCTCAGCCACTTATTTATTAACAGTAGGACTATGAACAAAAATTTTTCATTATAAAATGGAGACAGAAGTAAGCACTAAATGAGAATAAGTCAATGTAACATATATAGCTTAGTGTATAATAAGTGTCAATAAATGTTAGCTATTCATGGCCTCATCTCTGAATTCCAAAGAGAAGACTACAACTTCCTTTATCAATTGACTCTGATATATTTGAAATTGTTAAAAGTGGCCAATATAATTAATATACAAAAACCAGTTGTGTTTCAGTGTGAGCAATGAATATAAAAGCAAAAATAAGAACACAATTCCATTTATAATAGCATCAAAAAGAATAAAATAATTAGGAATAAATTTAACAAAAATGAATCCTATAATAAATATGGAAAGGACCCAAAATAGCCAAAATACTCATGAGGGAAGACAAAGTTGGAGGACTCATCCTTTCTGATTTTAAAGCTTACTACAAAACCACAGTAATCAAGATAGTGCGGTACTGGCATAAGGACAGACATATAAAAGCAATGGAATAGAATTGAGAGTCCAGAAATAAACCAATTCATCTGTGGTGAGTTGATTTTTGACAAGGGTGCCAAGACAATTTAATGGGGGAAAGAATAATCTTTTTAACAAACAGTGCTGGGTCAACTGGATATCCATAAGCAAAAGAATGAATTTAGACTCCTATATACACATCATATATATGAATTAACTCAGAATGTATCAAAGACCTAAACATAAAAACTGTAACTATAAAACACTTATAGGAAACACAGGTGTGTATTTTTATGACCTTGGATTAGGCAATAGTTTCTTTAGATATGAAAGCTAAAGTATAAAAAAACAGAAAAAAAATAAATTGGACATCATCAAAATTAACACTTTTGTGCTTCAAAGGACATTATCAAGAGAGTAAAAAGACAGCTTATACAATGGGAGAAAAATACTTCTAAACTATATATCTGATAAGGGTTAAGTATACAGAATATATAAAGAACTTTTATTTATTTATTTATTTATTTATTTATTTATTATTTTTTGGTATGTGCCTCTAGCGGGAACCGAACCCGGGACTCTCTGGTCTGCAGGCGGACACTCCAATCACTGAGCCAAACCAACCAGGGCAGAATATATAAATAACTTTTAAAACTCAACAATAAAAAGACATATAACAAAGAGGAAGGAAATGGTGACAGAGTGAATGGAAACTACACAGATTGTTTTCCAGGACCAAACTGGAACTACAACTAAAATAAAGACAAGTCATCTGGAAAACCCAACTGCAGAGCAGCTGGAGAGAACCCTTATAACCAGGGACATAAAGAGGACCCCTAATTGAGACTAGTAGGAGGTGTGAAGTCATGAGAGGGGTGGCTGGGAAGCAGATGAGGGGTACCTTAGCTATGAGAAGCTCCTTCTGAGAAGTCAGGGGTTTATACCCCAAGCTGGTTACCCAGCACAGAGTGGCGGAACAGGGAAAGGTGCCCACATAACACCTGGCTGAGAAAATCACCAGAGCAGAGGTCTGTCTGGCAGAGAGAGGTGCTGGGAACACTGACACTTCCCTGAAGGACCAGTGCACTAAATTATAGCTATAGCCACTCACGTTGGGCTCTAGCAGAGGGAGGGTGGACTGGACTGGAGCTGCGTGAGGAGTGTCGGGGATTCATGGCACTAGGGAGAGAGCTGGGAAGGAGGAGATCAGGAGCTCTATGCTGAGTCATTCACCCACAGCAGCAGCCATATTCCTCAAGAAGCCCATTCCCATCCCCAAAATGGGAGAAGCAACTGACGCTCCCTCAGGAATTTACCACCACTGAGCCAAAGAAGTACAACCTGAGGCTCATTAACAGCCAGAGACTACATGCCAGCCAGTAAGCAGAGATGAAATTCTGAAGGTTTTAGTCTTGGACCTGGCTTTCAGGGTTGGGTGTCGAGTTTCTGGGGACTAAGCTGTGAAGACTGAGGCCTGGGGTCCCTGCACTAAGCCAATAAGACACTGCAGAAACCATTTTCTTGTCAAATCAACTTTAGCCCAGGAAAAAAGCAATTGCCCCACCCACTGGAAACCCTCCTACCCTGCCCATCTGTGGGATTTTTCATTCACCTGAGGGCTACAACCTGAGGCTCATTAAGTAATAGTTAGCTGCAGGCAAAAAGCTCTGGGATAATTGAATCTTTGCTTGGCCTGTAACCCTACACAAGAAAGTAAGACTGGACACTGATGTTCAGCATGGTCCCCTACGTACTCATTCAAACCCAACAGAGGGAGCCATGATCAGAGAAACATCAACACTCACAGAAAAAAATTGGCATGCTTCAAACCCTGGTGAGACAGCCAAAACAGTGAAACAAAAAAAACAAATCCCAAATTAAAGAACAAGAGAATTGTACAGATGAAGGGCTAAATAAAACGGAGTTAAAGAAGTTATCAGACGTAGAGTTCAGAGTAATGACTGTGGAGAAGCTCAACAGTATGAGTTAAGACATAGGTACATTGAAAATCAACCAATTAGAAATGAAAAATCACCAACTATAAATGAAAAATGACACAGCAGAAATAAAAAACACATTGGAGGTCTGGCTAGTTTGGCTTAGCGGTTAGAGTGTTGACCCATGGAAAAAATTTGATTCAGGTCAAGGGCACGTACTTCAGTTGCAGTTCAGTCCCTGGCCCTGACTGGCGTCATATGGGAGGCAACCACTCAATGGGTCTCTCACATTGATGTTTCTCTCCCTCCTTCTCATTCTCTCTCTCTCCCTCCCACTCTATCTGAAGATAAATGGAAAAATATCCTCGGGTGTGCATTAAAAAAAAAAAAGAGCCCTGGCCGGTTTGGCTCAGCGGTTAGAGCGTCCGCCTGCGGTCCCAAGAGACCCGGGTTCGGTTCCCGCGAAGGGCACGTACCTCGGTTGCAGTTTGTCCCCGGCCCTGGTTGGTTGTGCGGGTGGCAGCCACTCGATGTGTCCCTTTCACATCGATGTTTCCCTCTCTCTCTCGCTCTTCCTCTCTCTCCCTCCCACTCTGTCTGTACAAAAAATGGAAAAATGTCCTCGGATGAGGATAAAAAAACAAAAAAACAAACAAAAAAAAACACATTGAAAGAAAAAAACAGCAGATTAGAGGAAGCCAAAGGTTGGATCAGTGAATTAGAAGACAGAATAGAAAAAAAATCACTCAATCAGAGAACCAAAAAGAAAGCACAATTAAAAACAAGACAGTTTAGCCCTGGCCAGTTTGGCTCAGTGGTTAGAGCGTCGGCCTGCGGTACAGAGAGACCCGGGTTCGGTTCCCACTAAGGGCATGTACTTCGGTTGCAGTTTGTCCCCGGCCCTGGTTGGTCGTGCAGGTGGCAGCCACTCGATGTGTCCCTTCACATCGATGTTTCTCTCTCTCTCTCCCTTCCTCTCTCTCCCTCCCACTCTATCTGTACAAAAAATGGAAAAGTATCCTCGGGTGAGGATAAAAAAACAAAACAAAACAACAAGACAGTTTAAGAGAACTGTTTGGACAACATGAAACATAACAAGATCCGCATCATAGAAATATCAGAAGAAGAAGAAAGCAAGCAAGAGTTAGACGATATATATGAAGAAATAGGGGCAGAAAACTTCCCTAACTTGATGAAGGAAAAAGGCACACAAGTTCCGAAAGCACAGAGAGCCCCAAGTAAGAAGAACCCAAAGAGGCCCACACCAAGACACATAATAATTAAAATGCCAAAACTTAAAGAGAAAGAGAGAATCTTAAAAGCAGCAAGAGAAAAACAATAGGTTACCTACACAGGAGCCCCCATAAGGCTATCAGCTGATTTCTCAACAAAAACACTACAGGCCAGAAGCAAATGGCATGAAGTAATCAAGGTAATGAAAAACAAGGGCCTGAATCCAAGACTACTCTATCCAGCAAAACTATCATTCAAAATAGAAGGTGAAATAAACAGCTTCCCAGACAAAATAAAGGCTAAGGCACCAAACCAGCACTGCAAGACATTTTAAAAGGACTGCTGTAATAAGTAGAAGAAATAGAGAAAGAAACATAGCCATAATAAATTAAAATGGCAATAAATAAGTACATATCAATAATAACTGTAAAAATAAATGGATTAAATGCACCAATCAAAAGACACAGAGTGTATGAATGGATAAGAAAGCATGATTCATATATATGTTGTTTACAAGAGACCTACCTCACAACAAAGACTCACACAGGTTGAAAGCGAAGGGATGGAAAAAACATCTTCCAAGCAAATGGAAATGGAAATGGAAAAAAAAAAAAAAAAAAAAAGCTGGGGTAACAATATTGATATCTGATAAAATAGACTTCAAAATGAAGGCCATGATGAGACACAAGAAGGACACTATATAATATTGAAAGAATCTATCCAACAGGAAGATATAACCTTGGTAAACATATATGAACCCAATATAGGAGCACCAAACTATAGTAAAAAAAATTCTGGAGGACTTTAAAGGAGAAATCAACAGCAATACAATCATAGCAGGGAAATTTAACACCCCGCTAACATCATTGGATAAATCCCCTAGACAAAAAATTAACAAAGAAACAGAGACTCTAAATGATGCACTGGATTCAAATTGATTTAATATATATTTACAGAGAATTACCCACATAAACTGCAGAATAGACATTCTTATCAAGTGCACATGGGACATTCTCAAGAGAGACCATGTGTTAGGACACAAAGTTTCTACATGTTCAAGAAGACTGAAATCATATCGAGCATCTTCTCAGATCACGTCATAAAACTAGAAATTAATTACAATACAATCACTCAAAAACATTCAAACACATGGAGGCTTAATAGCATGTTATTAAACAATGAATGGATTATGAAGGAGATCAAGGAAGAAATAAAAAAACTTCCTAGAAATCAATGAAAATGAACACATAACAACACAAAATTTATGGGACACAATGAAAGCAGTCCTGAGAAAGAAGTTCATAGCATTACAGGCCTACCTCAAGAAACAAGAAAAATTTCTAATAGACTATCTAACACCACAACTTAAAGAATTAGAAAGTAAATAAAAGAACTCAGAGCAGGTACAAGGAAAGAAAATAGTAAAGGTCAGAGCAGAAATAAATGACATAGAGATTAAAAAAACAATTGAAAAGATCAATGAAACAAAGAGTTGGTTTTTTACAAAGATAAACAAGATTGATGAACCTTTAGCAACACTCACAAAGGAACAAAGAGAGAAGACCCAAATAAACAAAATCAGAAACAAAAAGAAGTGACAACTGACACCACAGAAATATAAAAGATTGTTAGAAAATACTATGAACGATTACACACCAACAAATTGGACAACCTAGGCAAAATGGACAAATTCCTAGAATCACAAAGTATCCCAAAAATGAACCAGGAAGAGTCAGAAAAGTTGAACAGACCAATAACAACTGAGGAAATTGAAGATGTAATCAATAAATTCCCAGCAAACAAAAGCCCAGGTCTGGAAGTTTTCACAGGGGAGTTTCACTGAACATTCAAAGAAGAACTAAAACCCAATCTCCTCAAACCATTCCAAAAAATTCAAGAGGAAGGAAGATGTCCAAGCTCTTTTTAAGGCCAGCATAATCCTAATTGCAGAACCAGATTAAGACACTACAAGGAAAGAAAACTACAGGCCAAAATCACTGATGAACATAGATGCTTATACCCTCAACAAAATATTAGCAAATCAGATCTAGCAATATACGTATTAAAAAAATTATTCACCATGACCAAGTGGGATTCATTCCAGGGATACAAGGTTGGTACAATATTCCCAAATCAATAAATGTGATACACCACATAAACAAATTGAAAAATCAAAATCATATGATCATATCAAATGATGCTGAAAAGGCATTTGACAAAATCCAGCACCCATTTCTAATAAAAACATTCAGCAAAATGGGAATAGCAGGATCATATCTCAACATAATAAAGGCCATATATGAAAAACCTATAGCCAACATCATACTCAATGGGAAAAAACTAAAAGCATTTCCCTTAAGAACGGGAACAAGACAGGGATGGCCACTCTTATTTAACATAGTACTGGAAGTCTTAGCCACAGCAATCAGACATGAAAAAAAAGTAAAAGGGATCCAAATTGGAAAGGAGGAAGTGAAACTGTCATTATTTGCAGATGACATGATACTGTACACAGAAAACCTTAAAGACTCAATCAAAAATCTACTAAATTTAATAAATGAATTTGGCAAAGTAGCAGGATACAAAATTGACATTCAGAAATTGATGGCATTCTTATGCACCAATAATGTACACTTAGAAAAGAAACTTTAAAAAATCCCATTTACCACTGCAACAACAACAACAACAAAATACCTAGGAATAAACTTAAACAAGGAGGTAAAAAACCTGTTCTCAGAAAACTACAGGACATTGAAAATAGAAACACAGGAAGATATAAAAATGTGGAAACATATACCATGTTCATAGATTGAAAAAATCAACATCATTTAAAATGTCCATACTACCCAAAGCAATCTGTAGATTCAATGCAACCCTATTAAAGTACCAATGACATATTTCACAGATCTAGAACATATATTTCAAAAGTCTATATGGAACCAAAAAAGACCCCGAATAGCCACAGCACCTTGGAAAAGAAGAACAAAGTGGGAGGAATCACAAAACCAGATATCAAATTATAATACAAAGCCATCATAATCAAAACAGCCTGGGCCTGGCCGGTGTGGTTCAGTGGTTGAGCATCGACCCATGCACCAGGAGGTCTCCGGTTTGACTCCTGCTCAGGACACATACCCAGGTTGAGGGCCCAATCACCAGTGGGGGGCATGCAGGAGGAGGCCAACCAATGTTCTCTCTCATCAATGTTTCTATCTCTCTCTCCCTCCCTCTCCAAAATCAATAAAGAAAAAAAAAATTAAAAACAAAACAAAAAACAGCCTGGCACTGGAACAAGAACAGGCATACAGATCAACAGACCAGAACAGAGTACTCAGAAATCGACACAAGACAGTATGCACAATTAATAGTAACAAAGGAGGCAACAGCATACAATGGAGAAAAGTCAGTCTTTTCAACAATGGTATTGGGAAAATTGGACAGCTACATGCAAAAAAAAAAAAAAAAAGAAACTAGACCACCAACTTTAACCATACACAAAAATAAACTCAAAATGGATAAAAGACTTAAATATAACTTGTGAAACCATAAAAACCCTAGAAGAAAATGTAGGCAGAAAAATTTCAGACATCATACGTAGCAGAATTTTCACTGATACATCATGGCCTAGGGCAAGAGAACATAGAAAAATTAATAAATGGGACTATATCAAAATAAAAAGCTTCTACACAGCAAAAGAAATTAGCATCAAAATGAAAAGGCAACCCACTCTCTGGGAGAATATATTTGCCAATGATATATCAGATAAGGGGTTAACATCCAAAACAGAGTAACATCATACAACTCAACAAAAGGAAGACAAACAATCCCATTAAAAAATGGGTAGAGGACCTGAATAGACACTTCTCCAAACAGGACATACAAATGGTCAAGAGACATATGAAAAAATACTCAACATCTCTAATCATCAGAGAGATGTAAATTAAAACAACTATGATACATTACCTCACACCTGAATAGCAGCCATCAACAAATCCTCAAACAACAAGTGCTGAAAACAATGAGTAGAGAAAAGGGTAATCTAGTACTGGACACTGCTGGTGAGAATGCAGACTGGTGCAGATTGTTTCCCAATTAGAAAACAATTTGGTGCTTCCTCAAAAAATTATAAATGGAACTTCCATTTGACCCAGTGATTCCACTTCTAGGAATAGAGCCTAAGAAGCCTGAAACACCAATCAGGAAAAATATATGCACCCCTACGTTCATAGCAACACTATTTACAATAGCTAAGGTCTGGAAACAACCCAAGTGCCCATCAGTAGATGAGTGGATACAAAAAAGCTGTGGTACATTTACGCAATGGGATACTATGCAGCTGTAAGAAAGAAAGATCTCTTACTCTTTGAGACATAATGGAGGGACCTGGAGAGTATTACGCTGAGTGAAACAAGCCAGTCAGAGAAAGACAAGTACCACATGATCGGACTTATCTATGGAACATCATGAACAAAATAAGCTTTAGTCCAAAATACATCCAGAGTCATGAAGGTAGGAAACAGACTAACAAACCTCAGAGGGATGGATGGGAAGAGAAAAACCAAAGAATCTATATGCATATATGCACAACCTATAGACACAGACATTAGGTTGGAAAAAGCAGGAGAGGAGTGGGAGCAGGGAGGAGGGGGTCAATTGGACAAAAGGGATCTGTAATACTTCCAATAATAAAAAAAAGACATATAACCCAATTAAACAATGGACAAATAAACAAAGAATAAATAACTCAATTAAAAATAAGCAAAGGATCTAATATTACATTTCCCCAAAGAAGATGTACAATACCCAAAAAGCACATGAAAAGATGTTCAATATCATTAGTGATCAGGCACATTCATATCAAACCACAGTGTGATAACATTTCATACCCACTAGGATGTGCATAATAAAAAATTCTGATAGTTAGTGCTGGTAAGAATGTTGAGAGATCTGATCTCTCTCTCTCTCTCTCTCTCTCTGACACACACACACACACACACACACACACACACACACACACACACACACACAGTGAGATTATAAAATGATGCAGCTGTAAAAACCAGTCTGGAAGTTGTTCCTCGGAAAGTAAACACAGAGTTAGCAAATCACCCAGCAAGCAGTTCCACTCCTAGGTATATGTTCAAGAGGACTGAAAACGTGTCCTCACGAAAAGTTGTATACATAAAGGTTACAGCAGCATTATTTATATTAGCCAAAAGATGAAAACAACCCAAATATCCACAAACTGATGAATGAATAAAATACTGTGTATCTATACAATGAACATTATTCAGCCATAAAAAGAATGAATTACTGAAACATGCTACAATGTATATGAACAATGAAAACATGTTAAGTGAAAGGAGCCACATACAAAAGGCCACACATTGTATGATTCCATTTATTGATTTTTTTCTTAGAGAAAGAGGAAAGGGAGAGGGAGAGAGAGATAAAAACACTGATGAGAGAGAGAAGCTTGTATGAGTCATTTAAATGAAATGTCCTGAATAGACAAATCCGTAGAGATATAAAGTAGATTAGTGGTTGCCAGGAGTTGGGGGGTGGGGGGATAGAAATGACTACTATGGGTACAGGGTTTCTTTTGGGGTGATGGAAATGTTATATTAGATACTGGTGATAGTTGTACAACTGATAAATATACTAAAATCATTTAATTTTACCCTTTTACATGTTGAATTTTAAGGTATATGAATTATTCCTCAATAAAAAATAACCTTTTAAAAAAGGAAGTTGATAAAAATGGATTCCTTTAGAGTACTAGCCTGTGTTCTCCCCTCAGCAGACTTGGAGAACAAGTGCTCTTCATTTATCATGGAACAATTTTTGTTAGTCTTTTACATTTTAAAACAGCAGTAGGCTCAGTTGGGTAAACTCACTAGATATAAAGGAATAGGACAGACAAATTTGCATCTTATCCAGAACAGTTCCAAAATGGAGGATGCATTCATTACCGACAGCACGGTCAGAACAACAGAGGAGTCAGACATTTCAAAACAGAGCTGTAGCCCAAAGCAAGTCAATAAAAAACAAACAAACCAACCCACACTATGAAACACACATCCCCGAGCCTGCCTGGCATGCGTGGGATCTATTTCTACCAAAACCCAAATTCAAAACAAATACGAAGATTCTAGGGAGGGCAAAGCTCAAATAAGCAAAAGCATTTCTAGTTGTTATCAGCAGGTAAGAGAAAACAAACAGACGTGTTTCATTCTGGGCTTGTTGTTGTCAAATTGGCCCTGGTCAGCAAAACAGGGGATAAAAGTGGGGCTGTTTAACTCCAGGTGAAAAGGTGGAGCTCAGCTCCAGAGTGGGACTGCTTGAAACACTGTCTACCTCAATTAATTCTCTCAGGAAAGAGGCAAACTCAGAAATCTCTTCAGATTACAGCCCTGGTCCTTTTCTTTTCAAGGTTTTAAAATTCACTGGGAAGTGGCTGAGGCAGAAAATATTGAGGCTTTCAGTGCTTATTGTGACTCTTACCAAGCAATCCTTGTCAGGTTCACACCTCTAAACAATCAGAAAAAAATCAAAGCCACAATGTCTCAGTTCCAGGAACAAATACAAAATTGCCTGATGGTTGTGGCTTTGATTTATACAATCCTAGGGATGCACTATGATCTCTGGCTCCTGTCCAGAACGTTAAACAGAAAGTCTGTCTGAGGAAGGGCCTGTACCCTCACACCTGACCTGGGCAGGGCTGTTACTACATGGGTATCACAGCTTTGAACCTTTTAAAGAAAACAGATGCCCTATAACTGAAGATAATTTGGAAATTGGCACAACAGTTTAAAAAATAAATCCAATTGGACAGTCATTGTAGGGTTCCTGCCAACTTCTGGTTTCTTGCCACAGAGAGTAATGATTCCTGTCAGTCACTTAGAAAAAGAATAGCTTCTAGAAAAGCCAAATTGTCGTGACCTAAAAACAGCAACCCTGCATCAGCACATAAAAACTTATAGAAAGTTGGGTGTCTGAATTCAAATTCAGAAAGTTAATCTCTGCTCCAATATTGATGCTATAATGAGAAATAAGCTCTTGCAAAAACACATATTAATCATTTTATTGGTTCTGTTGCAAAAAAGGAAGGAAAGAAAACACCATTAGTGTTGCATTCCGAGCACAAATGATATATTGTTTTGTGACTGTACCTTCAAATTATTTTATCCAGATTTGTTCTATAACTTCTAAAAACCAAATATCCTTAAATATTAGAGTAGTGAACACAATACAATATACAGATGATGTATTGTAGACCTGTATACCTGAAACCTATATAATTTTATTAACCAACATCACCCCAATAAATTCAATAAAAAAATTTAAAACAAACACACGCACACACAAATGTCCTCAAATAAATATAAAGTATAATCAGGAAAAGTAGCCATAAAACCTACTTGAGTTTTCATACTAATCACAGATATTGCAGTGCTATTTATTTATTTTTAAATTTTTTTCTTTATTGATTTTTAGAGAGAGAGGAAGAGAGAAGGAGAGAGAGAGAGAGAAACATCAATGAGAGAGAACATCGATTGGCCGCCTCCTGCATGCTCCCCACTGGGGATTGGGCCCACAACCTGGGCATGTGCCCTGAATGGGAATTGAACCAGTGACCTCTTGGTCCATGGGTCGACGCTCAACCACTGAGCCACACCGGCTGGACTACAGTGCTCTTTAAAATGCTAAATAATTCAGCATTTAGACTAATTTTACATGTCATGTGTACAACAGTTACAAATTAAATTTTTAAAAAGCCTCTGGGAGAATACATGCTTGGTAAAGATATCAGGGAGTGGTCATGAAGTGTGGGTGTTTCAGAGCAAGAATGTCAAAGGACCATGACACCAGCAGAGAGGTGTATTATTAATAAGACACCCTTTGTAACCCAGAACCTGAGCTTAGATCCAACAGGCGTTTATAGGTCCTTAGGAAAAGGGCAGGGAAGAAGACAAGGAAAGATGTTCTTTGCAACTCTATGGGAGGGGAATCTAGGACCTCCTTATAAATCATTGGCTACAGTACAGCTCAAACATTTTAGAGTCCCAGAAAAGAGAAACAATAAGGAACATCAGCACAGGCCAAGGGCAAAATTCTTTGCCACGTTCTAAGTTCTGTTGAAATTTTGATTTATAGTCTGAGAATTGTTTTTTTTTAAAATCCCCAAATTATGACTATCAGCAAGTTTAAGCAAGTCCCACATCACGCTGTATTGGAATATACATACATTACCGTTCCATTACATTTCTTGTCAGAAGTGGCACTTGGAAAGGCCTCTTAGATCAGGAAATTAAATTTTCTTACAGTAAGGACTTGGCACTCCCAATTCCAGAGAGTTCAGTGGTAGTAGAAGGATTGGGGAAATAGTGTTCTGATATTTCTACCCTCAAAAACAGTTTCCGAAGATTAAGGATTGATTCTGGATGTGTGATTTCATTATGAGAAATGACGTTGGGGTAAATTAAAGTGTCTAAATCATCTGAAATCAGAACTCACACCAATGAGGGAGGTAGGACAGATAACTATCACCTTGCTCTGGAGGCTCAGTGACCAGCCTGAGAAGGAGTCACACAACTAGTAAGTGACAGAGCCAGGTCCAGAAATGACATATTCTGAGTCCAAATTCCTTGTTCTATTCCTGCTATCTGTCTTTCGTAAACAAACACGCAAACATTATTAGGAGGACAGAGATGGAGTGAACAAGGAAAGAACAGAATAAAAGTCTATGTTTCATCTGAGTAAATCTCAGGTTTTGATTTTATTTTCCTATAGATATGAAAAATTATTTGGTGACCATACTGTTTAAACTTTTGTTTTCATTTTGAATCCAACTTACAACACATCTGTTGATCACATAATAAGATGAAATTGCCAGAGATTAAGCAATGAGTTGTTTTCACTAAATTTCAACATTTATTCCCTAATTCAAATGACAGCTTTCAGAATGAGCCCAAATTGAAAGATCATTTCTGGGTAATAAGAGAGGGAACTCTTTCAGTGGGGGATCAATTTTGAAATCTGGTTCTTAGAAATTTTATGTTGGTGATCAATTAACTATCAGGTGTTTACCCTTTCTGATGCATGCACACGCCTGGCTGTGTGTGAACAGGACAGGGAGCACACCGACCACAGCTCTTCCTGTGGGCAGTCTGCACCACCCCGTGAGTAGTCTGGTTAGGGCTATAAATGTCATTTTCTCAATGTGCTAGGCTTCAGTTCTAAATTAGAAAAAGGGAGATAGGTTGGGTGGTTAAATGTGGGGAACCACTCAGGATAGTCAGTTAAGGTATTGTTTTCAACAAAAAGCAAAAGAACATAGCCATGTGTAGCTTAACGATGAGAATAGATTCTAAGAAATGTGTCATTAGGTGATTTCACATACACAAACCTACATGGTGCAGCCTGCTACATACCTAGGCTGTATGGAATAGCCTTTTGCTCCTGGGCTACAAACCTGTACAGCATGTTCCTGTACTGAATACTGTAGGCAATTGAAACACAATGGTATTTGTGTATGTAAACATAGAAAAGATACAGTAAAAGTACAGTACAAAAGATTTTAAAAAGGGTACATCTGTATAGGGTACTTAACACGAATGAGGCTTACGGAACTGTAAGTTGTTCTGGGTGAGTCAGTGAGTGAGTGTGAATGAGTGTGCAGGACACCACTGTACATGACTGTACACTTTATAAACACTGAACACTGGCTACACTAAATTTATAAAAAAATCTTTTCTTTCTTCAAAAATAAATTAATTTTAGTGTACTATAACTTTCTACTTTACAAGCTTAATTGTTTTAAAACTTTTTGATGCTTTTGGAATAACAGCTTAAAACAAGCATGCTGCATAGCTGTACAAAATATTTTCTTTATATTTTATTCTGTAAGCATTTTCCTATTGAAAAAAATTTTTAATTGATTTGTGAGGGGGGAGTGAGAGAGAGAGAGAGCACATGGGAAGGACAGGGAGGAAGGGAGGGAGAGAAACAGTGACGTGAGAAAGAAACATTGATTGGTTGCCTCCCCCATGCACCCCAATAGATGATCAAACCTACAACCCGTGCACATGCTCTGACCAGGAATCGAACCCACTACTTTTTGGGTTCGGGACAACACTCTAACCAAATAAGCCACCCAGCCAGGGCCCAAACTCTTATTTTGATTAGAATTAAGTTTCTTCCTTCCTTCCCACTCCTTCCCTTTGTTCTTTTTCTTAACTATTCCCTCAGGGAGGACAACAATATCCCTCTTTTAAAAACCATACTTTCTCAAAGTTAGTCTCCTCCCCAGCCACGTGGCTTCATCTAGGAATAGCAAACTGAAACACCCACGTGGTGGCACAGGTGGCAGTTGAAGACATACTGGAGCCAAGGGGCAATGTGTACCTGGGGTTGACAAAGCTTCCTGCTCTTTTTTTAAAAAATCCTCACCTGAGGATATTTTTCCATATTTGTTCAGATAGAGTGGGAGGGAGAGAGAAGAAGAGAGGGGGTGAGAGAGAAACATTGACATGAGAGGGACACATCGGCTGGTTGCCTCCCGCACAACCCCAACCAGGACCACAGCAAACTGCAGCTGACGTATATGCCCTTGACCAGAATCGAACCCGCGACTCATTGGTCCACGGACCAACACTCCAACTGCGGCCCCAGTGGGGTCATGCAGGAGGCAACCAATTGATGTGTCTCTCTCACATAATGTTTCTCTCTCCCTCTCTTTGCCTCCCTTCCATTCTCTATCTAAAAAAATCAATGAAAAAATATCCTTGGGTGAGGATTAACACACACAAAAAAGAATGTGGTATGACTGGTGCATAGTGTGATATCTGACTTGTGCATGTCATTTCTGTATAAGCATTCTAGGAGCTCGTTCTTTTTTTTTTTCCTCACCTGAGAACATTTTTCTACTTTTTGTTCAGGAAGAGTGGGAGGGAGAGAGAGGAACAGAGGGAGAGAGAGAAACATCGATGTGAAAGGGACACATCAAGTAGCTGCCACCCGCATGACCAACCAGGGCTGGAGACAAACTGCAACCGAGGTACAAGCCCTTAGCAGGAACCGAACCCGGGTCTCTCTGGACCACAGGTCAATGCTCTAACCACTGAGCCAAACCAGCCAGGGCTAGGATCTCATTCTTTAAAAGAGAAAGAAAAGTCATGCACCATCTTATGCTGGACCTGCCCACAGTCACAAAGCTACCCCCTCCCTTTTTCTAATTAAAAAGAGTTTAGATGTTCAGATTAGAAGCCTGCTCCTTTGAGGCTTTATTTAGCCCTTCTGTCCTGCTGACTTGATGTGTGACCTTCGAGAAATTCCCCATGCATAAAATGGGAATAATAATGTAGTATTTACCTGTCGGAGCTGTTGTGAAGACTGAATGATCTGGTATGTGTAGTGCTCTGTGCAGTGCTGGGCACACAGATACGTAAACGTATCCGTGACTAATACTACATTACAGTTACCGTGTCAGCTATATGCACACTTAACATTCATACAGAACAGAATGCCCCCAAAAGTTTCACCAAGTTTAGGTGTTACATTTATTATCACCTCTTTTGTCCGTGGCCTATCACTGAAGGAAACTTTAACTGACAAAACCTGTCACCTGCAAAAACACCGTCATTGTTTGGTGCCTAGTTTGTCAAAGTGCCCATTTTAAGTGGCTTGTTGATGACATGCTACAACATCTTTCCTGCTATTTGAAATAGGGAGACATCTGTAATTACTGGGGTCATCCAGGAGCTACTCTCTAGTATTTTTTACAGCTGTCTTTTGTGCTCCACGGCATCTCAAAAATAATAGCTAATGGTGGCTCTACCAATACATTGTACTAATTCTTTGAATAATAGAGGATGTAAGTCACAGGGCCCTGCTAATGTGAATTTATCATTTTTTCCCAACCATTTATTTATTTTTTTTTAAAAGAAGTTCTCAAACCAATATCCTCCCTCTGGCTACTGCCCTTTCTCTTTTCTCTCCTTCACATCAATCTCTACTCTCCCTTTTCCCGTTGATTCCCCGTGTGCTGTCATGGGTCTTCTGCCCCACCACTCCACCGACCCCATCGGATATTTTTCAGTCCTAATGACTGCTGAACATTAATTCTATGACAACATTCTTCCTTTTATTCTTCCTGCCTCTTTCTATGCTCTAAATCAGTATCTTTCTCTTTTATGCCGGGTCCTCTTCCTTTAATTTGTCTCTCCACCCAGCTGTTAGCCAGGAGTCCCACCTGGCCTTCTCTTGCTTTTACTCTGTAACTGATCCCAGGCAATCTCATCCACAGTCATGACCAGCTATATCCTTAAACTAAGAACACCCAAATTAGTACTTACTAAGCTCCAGACACACACTTCTAACTGCCTGTGGGGCATTTCCCCTAGCAGGTTCTATAGACACTTTAAACCCCAAATATCTAAGATAAAACCAACAACTCAATGCCCCCACCCCAAACGTTTTTCTTTTTCTAACACAGCAATGGCACCTCTACTACCTATCATGCCCCTCCTCCCAAAGATATCTATGTCTTCATTCCTAGAACATGTGAACAGACGAGGTTCCTGGTAGAAAGGAATTAAGTTGCTAATCAATTGACCTTGTGACAGGAGCTTATCTGGACTATGTGGGTGGGACCAGTGCAACCACAAGGTCTTTGAATGTGGAAGAAGGCAGAGCTCCAGAGTCAGAAGGATGCAGTATGAGAAAGAACCAACCAGCCTTTGCTAGCTTTGAAGATGGAAGGGGACCATGAGTCAAAGAATGTGGGCAGCCTTTAGAATCTGGTAAAAGGCAAAAAACTGGGTTGTCCCCTAAAGCCTCCAGAAGGGAACACAACACTGGTGACACCTGATTTTAGCCCAGTGAGACTGATTTCAGACTCTAACACTGTTGAGGACTAAACGTTGCTAGAACTGTAAGACAATAACCTGTGCTGGTTTTTGAGCCACAAAATTTGTGGTAACTTGTTACAGCAGCAATAGGAAACTAATCTAGCACCCAAGGCAGAGGCTGAAGAGTTGCCAGAGTTATCCTCTGCTTCTAGTCAATTACTCTACGGTACTACATTTATCACCTAGATAACTTTCAAAGCCAATTCCTCCTCTTCATTCCCATAAACACAACCTCATCCCATTTTGTCTAGACCACGATCACAGTTTCTTACTGGTTTTTCTGTCTTTAGTCTGATACTCTCACAACTTCATTCCTATCCATTGATACTTGCTTGCCTGCCTGAGGAGGGGAGAGGTGAGGAGAGAAGGGGAGGGACCCTCCTTTGAGCATATTTCTTCAAATGGCTCCTCCATGACTCAGGAACAAGTTCAAACACCAGAGAAGAGCCTACAAAGCCCCAGCAGAATAGAGATTGGCTTTATGGAACATTAAAACATTGTTGAGGACTAAACGTTCTAGAATATAAAGTGATGGAAGACAACTACACTGAACATAAGTGAGGTTGGAAGAAAACAGTGGGAAGTGGGGAGTATGGGGAGAGGTTAAAGCCCCAAGGAGCATTCTCAAGTAGCACAGAAAGGTGTCAAATTGCCATCTAAGAAAGATCTATGCCTTTAACTAAGGAGCATGGCTGGGACTCTGCAATCTGGGAGCTGTCACCAGAGGGCTTAGCTTTTTCCCTCTATAGCCCTCAGTGTCCCTAGTACTATTAAAGATTTTTCTACAAATGGTACCAAATAACTGGTCTGCCCAAGACTCCAGAGCTATGTACTCTCATCTTGTTATTCTGTATGCACACTCAGGTTCTGCTCATGGCTCAAGCACCTCCATCTATCTATGGGCAGCTCCTATGAAATCGTTGCCACCTAACTGAGTCAGGTGCCCCCCTCTGGACTCTTATACTTTACGTTGCATGTATCTCATTGAGATATAAGGTTTGATTGTTTTTAAAATCTAATTTCTCTGCCAAGATTGTAATCTCTTTGAGGGTGAGACTTTGTCTTATTCTCCCCTGTGCCCCAGTACCTAATACAGTGTTCACAAATAACTGGTATTTAAGCATTTGTTGAATAAACACATAAGTATACAAATATAAGTTTAGTCATCTTTATCATTTTCCCACAATATGAGTAACATTTGTTTTGGGTAACTGATCATCATAGCTTATTTTTCTAAAAGGAGAAGACGAAAAACCTTTTAAAAGTTATTTATCAGTTTTCTACCTTGGGAAAAGGAAGCAGATGAACAATGTACCCTAGAACTCTTGCCTGCTATAATTGAAGAATGTTTTTTTCTATTATCATTTGTGTCTTTGCTTATGGCCCATAAAGAGTCAGATTGAACTGCATTGAAAATTTAAGGGAAAAATATAAAGGATCTTGATGAAACAAAAGTGTTGGTATGAGATGAGCCTTCCAAGGGAAATAAATTATACAAAATTACTCTTTTTGACTCTAAGTACAGAGAGAAATGTGTTTAGGGTTGTACAACCACCATGTAAATGTGTTAAGACCCAGATACAGAAATTGGCCTAATTGTATATAAGACGGTCCATTTACAAACCAGACAACCTCGACTTATCTACCCAAGTGTATTCTGGTCCTTTTCTTCATCTCTACCACTCCCAACACCTCCTATCCCCACCCCTAAAAAGAAGGGGAGGAGAAGTTGGAAAGGAGGAGAGTGTATATGGTGTATGATTGGAGTGAGTGAGCTAGTGAGTTTCTGGTTCCTATGGGAGATTTTTTTTTTTTAATCCTCAGCCGAGGACATTTTTCCACATTTTCTTTAGATAGACTGGGAAGGGGAGAGAGAGAGAGAGAGAGAGAGAGAGAGAAACATCGACATGCAAGGGACATATCGAGTGGCTGCCAACCGCACGACCCAACCAGGGCCGGGGACAAACTGCAACCGAAGTACGTGCACTTAGCGGGAACCGAACCCGGGTCTCTCTGGACCGCAGGCTGATGCTCTAACCGCTGAGCCGAACCAGCCAGAGCCCTGTGGGAGATCTTTTGACTTGAAAATCCCCAAATGGAGCCTAAAATTTTCCAGGTCCCTAGAGTAATGATTTTTCTCTTCATGGCAGTACTTCTCAACATGTTTTCCATTATCATCCCCCACTCAAGGAGTTTTTTTCTTTTTAGATAAATTTTGTTTTAGTTTTCAATTTTTTAAAATTGATTTTTAGAAAGAGAGAAAGGGAGAAGGATAGAGAAACACTGATGTAAGAATGGAACATCAATTGGCTGCCTCCTGCAGGACCCCTACCAGGGATTGAGCCCGCAACCCAGGCATGTGCCCTGACTGGTGCACTGGATGACACCCAACCAACTGATCCATACCAGCCAGGGCACCCACCTAAGGAGTTTTTAGATTTTTTTTGGAATTGTGCCCCCCCTCAATGAAATTTTAGTAGCACGACTATATATTTCTGTATGTACTGTACATATATCCATACTTTATACATAAAAAGAGTTAGATCTTTTTGACCCCAGGAACCAATTTTCACCCCTGTGTGGCAATATCCCCCCCGGATGAGAATGCATAGGTTAGAGGATATGAATATGATAACCACTGTTCTTAAGTAAAGTAGGCCAAAGATCACTAAACCCATTCTTATAAAATAGCTATGTGTTTACATTTAAGGAAAATAAATGAGATTAATTTCAAGCATGAAACTTACCTTTACGTAGGAATACTGCTAGTTTACTCTTTTCATATGTATTGCATATTGCTATTTAGGTGGCATTCCTATCTCCTTCTGATATGATCAAGCCTCATGTCCTCTGTCCTTACTCCCAGCATCCTGATGGCCCAAGGGGGATTCTGCTTGGGGGAGGTTATGAGTAGATTTAATTTTTGCTTGCAAGCTCTGTTTCCAAGAAGGACTACAGAAGAGGGTCAGGACCCCCTTTCCATTTGCTGATTATCCTTTCTGGAGGCTTGTTATGGGCAAAACTTCCCACATCCATTCCCATTTACAATTAAGCCCCATCAGGGCTAGGGCTAGAGATTTTAAGCTCTTGAAGATTCCTACTTTCAAATGATGATGTATAAACAAAATGTGGCAGACCTATAAAATGGAATATTATGGGCCATAAAAAGAAATGAAATACTTATCAGTACATGCATTATCCATGTAGCCAACATGGATAAACCTTGAAAACATTATGCCAAGTGAAAGAAATCAGTCACAAAATATCACAATTTTATTATTCCATTTACATGAAATGTTAAGAATAGGCAAATCTAGAGAGACAGAAAGATTAGTGGATGCCTGCAGCTGCAGTGAATGAAGAAATGGGAAGGTGATAGCTAAAGGACATGGAGTTCCTTTTTGGGGCAATAAAAATTTTCTAAAATTAATTGTGGTAATGGTTTAAAAACTGTGAATATACTTAAAACATTAAATTGTATACGTACTTTAAATGGGTGAATTGCATGACACTTGAATTATATCTCAGTAAAGCTGTTACCAACAACAAAAAAAAGTAGTGTTTATAATTCAGAATTCAGAAATGGTTGAATATCACATTTGAGACACTTGCATCAGTCCCTCTTACTTGGTCTGAAATTTTAAATTCATGGTGATTAAAAGAATCAGAGCGTGATCTAGTTCAAAAAGAAGAGAAAATACGCATTTTTGAGGAGTCTAAAATACTGGCTTAGGAATATTAAAGGAAGACATTTTAACACTTTTAATGTTGCTCAAAGCAAGCTTCCTCTCTAACAAACTAAATGCCCAATAACAAGGTAATAGAAATAAATTATACTAGACCTGAAATAGTCAAAACTGATTTATCCCAAGGTACTCATAAATCTGCAGATTCTGAAAAACCTCTGACAATATCTCATTTCCCTGACAAATAAATAAAACTGGGAAAAATTTAATCCTTTTAAGCTTTCAATTATTCTATAAGTAGAAGACTATATCTATTTATAAGACGAATACAGCCAATTTGCCACTAAAATGAACACTGTTCTGCATCATTACTATGGGAACAATACCCAGAAGTTATATGACCCTGTGAGGATAGTATTTTTCTTCAATCACTATGTAAGAGTTCCTGTGCACACAAGGATTGGCAGACAACAAGATGGTACTAAATGCTATGCCGGGCAGGGATTCTGCTCAATCACTAGCTAAGAAACTCATTTGGCACCTGTGGGGGAACAGCAGCAGTGACCTAGACTTGTGCCTTGGTAAAATTCCTGGATCATGGACCTCTGTGAATGCTTCTGACTTGTTAAATCCAAGATTATCATGAGGTCAGTGGTAGACTTTTACCAAAAAGATGGGAGTTACCTTCCAACCACTAAAAATAGTACCTGTGACGGCTACATGGAAAAGGCTTGAAAAATAATGTTACATAAGAAAAAAAAAGTACAAAAATTTTAAATTACTTTATAATTGTTGAATAAGTTTTAAGATTGTATGGAACTTTTAAGATTCTTATTTCCTTTTGTGGTGTCTTAAAAAGTATTTAACAATAAAAATGTTTTAAAAAACATCTACAGTTTTAGAAGGCAAGATTATATGGCAAAACTGTTTTATTCATTTGTTTTTGAACATATATTTTGGTTTTAAGTCCAATTCTTATTATTTAACAATTTCCTTTGTACATATATATGTTGTACAGTGCCTTACAGAAGAGACAGCTCATCTCAAAGATGGCTGCTTTGGCACTGTAGCTTCAGGATAAAAGCACATGGAGCAAAGGATTTAAGTGGCTTATAGTAACGCGGCCAATTACAACAATGCTACATGTTTAACATCTGCATCCAGGACCAGATAAATGATGAGAAGTAGACACCACTGAATTTTCAGATGACATCAAACAGTAAGGCATTAGCTAGACCCAAGAAGTTCTGACTGAAGCTAAATTGTCAATGGAATAATTAAATTCATTATGACGGTACAGGGATCATCCACAAAGCCAAAGAAACAAAGTAAAGAATAGAAATGGGAAGTACAAATATTAAAATACAGAAGGCTTGGCCAAAAATATGCATGTTTGCCTCTGAAAATAATAATCAGTTGCTCTCAGTTTCCATTAAGGATCAGTGGTAATGGGCTAAGAAAGCAGCCTGAGGGACTCAGAATAGATAACTAATTAAAAAACAACTCTTCAATCTTTAACAAAAAAAAAACCAGTGCCATCAAATACAACTGTAAAACCTACCTATCAAGTCACTGTTCAAATCAGGGGTTTCCAGTGGGGGTGGTATCCACTCTAGGAGGCATTCTGGAAATCTGTGGGAGCACTTTTATCTTTCAGTCTAATCCTTTCCTTTCTTCTTTAAGCCACAGCTAGAGCATCAGACTGATTTATTCAACCCCCCTTTTCACGGTAATATAACCAACATACAGAAAAATGGGTAAAGTATAAAAATCCAACTTAGCAAACGTTGTAGAATGAAACCCTACCAGCACCTCAAGCCCTCCTGTGCCCTTTCTGATAGGTCTTGATAGCTAATGAAGCTAGTCTTCCCATCCTGTCCTCCTTCTTAGGTAAGGTGGTTATTTTTTACCCTTTTTACTTTTTAATAAAATTTTAGAATCAGCCTATTATAAATTCCATGAAAAAAAAAAAAAAAAACAGTTAAGGTTATATTGATTTTTTTAAATATTATTTTTGTGGGTAGGTTATACTTTCCGAAAATTTTATTTCAGGATGATGAAGGCCTGAAATAATACTTCTTATAAATGATATTTCTTATAAAAAGGGAATGTTCTAAATGAAATAAGAATATGGCACGCTCCCCTGTTGAACAGGGATTTAATATTCTAAGACTAGACCTTCTGTGAAAAGTAAAATTAACTCAAGATGGTCACTGAGGATATCCATATTTGAAAACCTTTCCCAGTCACAGAAATACAAAAGATTGATAGAAAATACTATGAACAATTATACACCAACAACCTAGGAAAAATGGAAATTCCTAGAATCATAGTCTTCTAAAATTCAACTGGGAAGAGTCAGAAAACTAAACAGACCAATAACAACCAAGGAAATTGAAGAGGTAATCAATAAATTCCCAGGAAATAAAAGCCCGGGTTCAGATGGCTTCACTAGGGAGTTTTACCAAACATTCAAGGAAGAACTAACACCTGTTCACCTCAAACTATTCCAAAAAATTCAAGAGGAAGGAAGACTTCCAAGCTCTTTTTATGAGGTCACCATAATCCTAATTCCAAAACCAGATAAAGACACTACAAAGAAAGGAAATTACAGGCTAATATCCCTGTTGAACATAGATGCCAAAATGCTCAACAAAATATTAGCAAATCGGATCTAGCAATATATTTTTAAAAATTATACACCACAACCAAGTGAGATTTATTCCAGGGATGCAAGGCTGGTACAATATTCACAAATCGAAAAACGTGATACACCACATAAACAAAATGAAAGATAAAAATCATATCAATAGATGCTGAAAAAGCATTTGATAAAATCCAGCACCCATTTCTAATAAAAATGCTCAGCAAAGCAGAAATAGAGGGATCATATCCCAACATAATAAAGGCCATATATGAAAAACCTACAGTCAACATCATACTCAATGTGCAAAAACTAAAAGCATTTCCCTTAACAACAGAAACAAGACAGAAATGACCACTTTCACTCTAATTTAACATAGAACTGGAAGTGTTAGCCACAGCTATCAGACAAGAAGAAAAAAAAAAAAGGCATCCAAATTGGAAAAAAGGATATGAACTGTCCTTATTTGCAGATGACATGATATTGTACATAGAAAACCCTAAAGACTCCATCAAAAAAAAAAATACTAGATTTAATAAATGAATTTGAAAACCTTCCCCAGATGCCATGACTTGCCCACCTAATTATTTTACACAGGGCTTTTCAGTCATCCATATGCCTTGATGGTAGGTGTTTCAGTGACTTTATAAAAATCCATTAACAAATCATAAGATAACCAAGGACATACACACTAATGCCAAACAGGTCATCATAAATAAACTCCTCATTTTTATTCTGGCAAGTAAAGCCATGAAGTTAAAAAACTTAAAATCCATCAGGCCAAAGAATAAAAGTTAGTACTGAAATTCTGCAGTTAAATCATATCATTAAAAATGATAAATCAGATAACAAAATAGGTTAAAATAATGTCTTTGGAATCTTAAAAATGTACTCCAGACCTGTTGGCCTATTCATCCATGATGAATAAATGATTATATTTTTAAATAGTTCACGACAGGGTCCAGGTCCATGCCTTGTTATGCACTTTCACTTATTGGCTGAGTAACCTTGGAAAAATTACTTGACTTTTCAGAAACTTGGTTTCCTTATCTGTAAAATGGAAATATACTAACATTCAACTATCTGTATGAATTACTGGAGATGAGTATGCCAAGAATCTAGGAGTTAGGCACCTAAAAGAAACTAAATAAGTGTGGCCATTAGTATTATTTTAATATTCACTAACTGACTTGTGAATGAATCGAGTTTCAGGCTGCCTCTTCCAATCACAATGTATTAACTGGCAAACCCAGCCTAAAAGTTAAATCTGATTAATTCTTGGTGCCTTTATTTAAAAAAGAATCTGCATGGACCTCCAGGAGGAGAGGAAGGACTGTCTAGAGCTACTACAAGTCTATCCCTATGTGTTGCAGGACATAATAAAGAATGTCTGATGTGGTACATTTGGACTAGGAAACAGAACCACCCAGCCTTCAAAACCCCCTTAAATGCCTGAAATGAAGTTTTCAATTCCCAGTCTCCCCAGATTCCAAGGTGCAGTATCTATCTCTGTGTTCTGTACCCTACATCCTAGGCTGGCATAACCTTTCTGCCCTCTACAGCAGCACCATGGTGCTTAAACTGACCATCAAGAACCACTGTACCTCGATTCTTTCTGTGCAGTGATGCTCAGACCCAGCGGTATGTTAAAATTACCTGAGGAGCTTAAAAACAAAACAGAACAACTAATGGCAGGCCCAACCAAGACCCATTTAGTCATAGTTCCCATGAAGTGGGACCTCGGCACTTTTTTTTTGTAAAAGCACCCCAAATAATTCCAATGTACAACTGGAGTTGAGAAAGTCCATACCAAGGGAGCAAGAGCAACCACATCCTGCAGGGGTTAACCAAGCACAGAAAACACACCTCCCTAGTAAGAGGTCTGAGCCGGCGGGAGATCACATCCACAATGCAAGGCTAATATAGAAGAAAACGATTTTATTGCATACACCTGGGTGCAGGCAGGCTGAGCCCAAAAAAGGGGTCAGCCTCAAATAACAGGTGGGGTGTAGGTTATATACTCTACTTCTAGCTTCCAGCAGTTCCTGCTGATGTACTCTGCCTGGACCATTGTCCACTTTTCAGTTCCCTGGTCTGATATCACATCCTGCATCTGCTGGGTGATTCATTGTTTTGTGGCTAATCTGATAATCTTTACTCAACAGAAGGCTGAGCAAAGGTCATGCAAGCAACACATTTTTTTTCAGTTTCTGCCTTTTGCAAGCCTTTACCTTTACTCTTTAAAAGGTTATTTAACCCTTTCACCTAGAAGGCAGAAGAGAAAATCCTGGTACCTAGAAGTACTAGAGTTTTGTTTTTTTAACCTACATGTCTAAGTATCCGTGTGGTGTTTATAAGTGCACAAAGCAATTAGATTATACTAGCATCAGGAAAAACTGTCAACAGTGAAGATAATTATAGGTAACAAAGAACTAACAAAAAGAAAACAAAAAGATCTATTTTCACATATAAAAGAAATGCTATTGCATTCTCTAGGTCAACTATTTTCTATTTGATAATTACAGTACAGCACAATAATGATGAGGTTCATTATTACGGTTTTGTGTTAACTAGAGTAAGTTTTGTTTGATTACAAGATTAAACTGTTCCTGTACACTTAACCTTCATAGTTTGTTACTCCAGAACAGTGTAATATTTAAGGGAACATTGCTCCTGAGCACTAGGAAGTGTTAATGTTCAACATTTGCATAAGTGAAGGTACTTTTCTATATTTGCATAAAAAGAGAGAACTGGTTCCCTTCAAAGGCATGAGGAACAAAGAACAGCTGCTCCCAAGGTTAGAGGTTCTGGGAAGGGTGCTTTGTTGAGGGTAGTAGGGGTGAGGGTAGAGCAAAAAATTAAAATTTAAAAAAAGAAGGGGGCTGCAAAGACTGAGATGCATCCCTGATATTTAAACATCAAGAGGTGCACCATAGAGGACTTTTTAAAAGGGGGCAGAGTAAGACTCCTCTGTAGGAGTTGGGCTCGGGAGAAAAAGCAGCAAGCAACCTGGTTAAGATGACTGCTCCCCTCCTTAGGCCTTATATGACCTTTGTACACACCTCTATGTTAAAACTGTCCTGGTATGACATTCTTTTAGGCCTGGCTAGTTAAGAGCATTAGCCCTTGGACCAAAGTGTCGGAGGTTTGATTCCGGTTAAGGGCACATACCTCGGGTTCAGTTCCATCCCCAGCCCTGGTCATGAGGGAGGTAACCAATCCATGTGTTTCTCTCACACAGATGTTTCTCTCTCTCTCTTCCTCCCTCCCTCCCTCCCACTCTATCTGAAAATCAATGAGAAAATATCCTCGGGAGAAGATTAAAAAAAAAACACATTCTTTTAGCATATTATATTGTGCTTAAAGGTAGGGACCATGACTCATTTCTTTGTTTTCCCACATATTCCCAACACAATGAACAATATTTGACTTAAAGCTTATGATAAATACCAATAAATAAATTAATAAATGGTTCTCAAATGATTGTTAGTACAGCTTATCCAGTCACTGAGATGATTTTATTCATTTGATTCTGTCATCTACTGCATTAGTTCTCTCTGTGTGCCAATTAAGTTTTCCTCTAGATTTCTGAAGATCACTGGTCAGGACAGCACCCAAAACAAAATCCTGTGATACTCTACTAGAAACCTTATGGAGTCACTGGTTCAAGACCCATCACTCTGAATATAATTTCTCCATCTCATCAAGTGCCTTGCACACACAGGCACTTAAGTGTCAGCACATCCTCATCTAAACACACACCATGAGAAACTCGCTGAGATCAAGATACACTGTGTCTACAGCCTTGTCCTGTTTTTCCAAAACTCTAAAAAATCCATTTATTTGGCAATGATTTATTTTTAGACAACTCAAAATTGGTTACTAGAACTATGCATTTCCCCCCAAATGCTCACCCATAAACCGTAAGGTTAATAATTGCTAGTTCTAGAATTTTGCCCAGGATAAAATCCAGGCCTATTGTTATCTGTATATAGAATTTCTCCATTTGCGGGGAAAGAGGAGGATCACCAGTAGTATTAGCCTTCTGGCTAGAAATAATGGTGAATGAAAATTCCAAAACCGGGTCTGAAAGTTCTTTGGGATGTAATTTGACAGAACCCGGAGATTAGACCGATCTGAAACTGCAGATACTTCTCTACCCCCCGCTGACCCTCCTGCCACTCTGGGCCTCAATTCCTTCTTAAATATGTTTGTTTTGTCCTTTCCTATTTGAAGGTCAAACCCCTTATTGAAGAAAATGGAAGGAAGACAGAAGTTTAATAACTCTGTTTTATCACTGGTAACAAATAATATCAGAACATCTTGGCTGTGTGAAGATAGCGCTATCACTTCCTTATTCAGAATGTAGCTTTCAAATTTTTAACAGTTTTTGCTGCTTATAGCATTTGGCTGTCAACTCGTGAATACTTTGACTCTTTCCCACCCTCTTGCTTTTCACCTTACATTTAATTTTAAAAGGTATCCAATTAAACAAAATTTACCGTCCCTCCATTCCCAAATCCATCTTACTTCTGGCTGTCTCCAGACTCCGCTTTGCCTCATTTACAACGGAAGAAGGAGCTCTGCTTCCCTTCAACGTCTCTCTTGGATCATATCCTTTTTTTGACTACTTAGAGACTTTGTTCTTATAAGTATTCTTTTTCTCTCTTATATCATAAAAATCTCCCTTTCTACTGAATCATTCCAATTAACATACAAATGTGTTTTAATACTCCATATAAAATAACATTCCCAAGACATCTCCCCACCCCCACCCCATTCTTATCTGCCCAGTCTCTCCAGCCACTCCAACAAAGATTTCATTCCCACCACTCCAAGGAAATGGCTCCTGTCAAGGTTTTCATCAGTTTACCCTCTTCCAAAGCCAATGTTCAGGTCTGTCCTCCTTTTCACTCTGCTTTACTTTCAATGTCACTTGATAGGGTGAACTTTTCTCTTTTAACATTTTCTACATTTTATTTCCATGATGCCACAGCCTCCAGGTTTCTGTCCTGTCTCTTGGCAGCTCCTTCTCAGTTCTTGCTGCCTCTGCCTCTTCTTGACCTCTAGATACTGAAGGGTCCCATTCCTTAGTTTTTCCCTTCTCTCCCCCCCGCTTCTCTCTCCATAGGTAATCTCATCTAACCCTGTGGTTTTAAATACTCACCTATATGCTGATAACTATCAAAATTGATCTTCAATCCTTACTTCTGTCCTGAGCTCCAGACTTATGTATATCCTATTTCCTATTCAACATGTCACTTGGATATATACCATTACTACTATTATTGATAATAATGTTAACAACAACAGTAGCAACTGCAGCAGCTGACATTTACTGAAAACTTAATATGTGTCCAATATTGTTTTAAGTGCTTCAATATATTAATTCATTTAATTTTCACATCAACCATATGGCACTGGTACTATTACCATCCCCATTTTACAAATGAGGATACAGAAACAATTGGTTCAGTATTTCTTAGCCAGTATATGTCAGAACCATGTATTTCAAAACTAACATGACTGAAACAAAACTCTTAATTCCCATCCCTCAAGCCTGTTCCTCCCCATGGTTCGCCTCACGCATCAAGCATCCACTAGCTCAAACCAAAACTTTCTCTCTTCCCCTCTCTGTATCTACTTTATCAACAAATTCAGAATGTAGCCTGAATCGAACCATCACTTCTCCAGGATATGGTCTTTCTGCTTCTACTCTTACCTACGTCTCTACTGGAACAAGAATAAAACAATTTTTTAAAGTTTTTAGAAAGTTACATAAGATCTTTGAATGACATGTCATCTCACTGGGAGTAAAGCGCAAACTCCCTGAAATAGCCACAGGGCCCTACGTGACCAGGTGCGCAGCCACCCCATCAGCTTTACCACCACTCTCCCTCCAGTCCTCCTCCTGGAGCCGGAACACAACAAGCTCATCTCACCTGTGGCAGTCCGAGAGTGCTCCTGCCTGGAATGCTTCCCCCTGAGATTTTAAAAAATATTTTTATTGATTTTTAGCAGAGAGAGAGGAAGAGAGAAGGAGAGAAACATGGATGTGAGAGCAAAACATCAACAGGCTGCCTCCTGCACGAGCCCTACCAGGGGTAGAGCCCGAAACGCGAGCATGTTCCCTGCCTGCGAATCTAACAAGCAACCTTCTGGTGTATGGAATGACGCCCAACCAACTGAGCCACACCAGCCAGGGCTCCCTCTGAGATTTTTAGTTACCCATTCTTTCCTCCTGTTTAAGCTTCAACTCAAATGTAATCTTCTCTAATTACCCAATTGAAAGTTTCCCATCCCTCAACCATGTTTTCTTTTCTTCTAGCATTCATCACACCTGAAACTGTCATATTTATCTGTTTGTTTATTAGAGTTCTCTCCACCACCATAAAGTACAAGCTCCACAACAACAGGGCCATATATGTTGGGTTCACTGCTGTGCATCCTCAGTGACTGAAGCAGTGAGTGCTGGGCACTCAGTCAGTAATTGCTGAATCAGTGCGTCCAAATTCAATGAGCTTTCTCTTATGCTCTCTCCCCAGTCACAGCCTGCACTTAGAAAGTCTGTGATTAGCCCTGGCCAGTTTGGCTCAGCGGTTAGAGCGTCGGCCTGCGGTCCAGAGAGACCCGGGTTCGGTTCCCGCTAAGGGCACGTACCTCGGTTGCAGTTTGTCCCCGGCCCTGGTTGGTTGTGCGGGTGGCAGCCACTCGATGTGTCCCTTCACGTTGATGTTTCTCTCTCTCTCTCCCTTCCTCTCTCTCCCTCCCACTCTATCTGTACAAAAAATGGAAAAATATCCTCGGGTGACGATAAAAAAAAGAAAGTCTGTGATTACACATTAAATTCTGTTTTTGGTGTTTCATGTATGTATGTATGTGTGTATATACATATATAGATACATAGATATAGATAACATATCCATAAATAGCAATATGTCTATAGAGGAAAGGATATAGATATATTGATATAGATAAGGATACAGGGGTAATATCCACATCTCTCCACACAGAAACTTTTAGAGAATAGGAAAGATTTTTTTTATTCTAGGAGCATATACAGTGCTTAATACAGGCTTGGTTTGTTTTGTCTCAGCTAAGGATGTCTGCTCCCTCTGCTCTCTGATAGCCCAGAGAAGCCCACCACCTTGTGCAGTGTACACAATTTTCCTCTCAGCCTTTCACAAGCACAAGCCACAGGCAACTATTAAGTTTGATCTTAGAGAAAAAATGATTAAAGATTTGTTCCTTAAAAAATCTAGAACAGCCCTGCCTGGGTGTGGCTAGTTGGCTGGGTGTTGTCCCATGCACCAAAAGGCTGTCATTTCGATTCAGTCAGGGCACATGTCCAGGTTGCGGGTTCAGTCCCCAGTCAGGGTGCACATGGGAGGCAACTGGTCAATGTTTCTCACATTGATGTTTCACGTGCTCTCTAAAAAAAAATCAATAAAAACATTTAATAAATAAATAAAATTTAAACATCTATAATACACTAAAAAACAAAACTATCTTTCTACTAATACATTGAGGCACAAGAGTATTCTGGTATAGCCACACATCTAAGGGAATGTTCAATATTAACATTCTGAATATGAAGTTAATAATTTGGGGCAAAATCATTAAATTCCGTAAATCTCTCAAGTTTCTTGAAACTGAAAGTTGTGCAGACTCTCTGCCTAGTCCTGATAAATAGATAAATAAGACATACCTCTTTATTAAAGGTAAAAGATGAGGCTCATGATTAAGGATGCCCGCCATTGCTAACAAAAGCAGCAGGGTGAGGATGTTCCAATTTCCCATCTCAAATCCCAATCTCCCACTCACTTCCCCCCAAATACTTTATTGCCTAACACTGCAAAGAAAGCTAAGGAATCTACAATGAAGCTAATGAAGCAATAACAGCCATTCAAATTCTAATTTGGATACATGTTAACATTAACATTCTTATTCTATGAGTTTTTCATAAAAAAAAAAAAAGGCTTAGATGCCTCGCACCCTAGTCCTGCATTTTTCCCTCAGCAAGAGCCAGAATGAATCCCTATCTGTCTGAGTCATCTGTTGGCATTATTCAGTCACACAGTGAGCCCCCTTCTCAGTATCTGTAAATAGAAGTGCTATAAATTACAGTGATGACAGTTGTAGTCATAGGAATATGTATGTGTGTACCACTCTGTGAGCATCCAGCTTTTCCCCTCACTTATTTGATAATCAAAGCAAGCCATTTTCTCCTATACTCCTAAAGATGCAGAATCAAACATCGTATCAAAAAGGGCTGAGTTGGTTATAACCAGAGATTTTCAACTGGTATGCCGCAAGAAATTTTTTTTTTTAATCTTCACCTGAGGACATTTTTCCATGTTTTGTTCAGATAGAGTGTGAGGGAGAGAGTAGGAGAGAGAGAGAGAAAACTTGATGAGAAAGGGACACATCGAGTGGCTGCCTCCTGCACGACCCAACCAGGACTGGAGACAAACTGCAACCGAGGTACATGCCCTTAGCAGGGACCGAACCCAGGTCTCTCTAAACTGCAGGCCGACGCTCTAACCACTGAGCAAAACTGGCCAGGGCAAGAATTTTTAAAATATGTAATACCTGACTGCTTCGTCAGGACACTAATCTCTTTTCCCTTAGATTGTCAAATAAAAATAAAATGACAACAGCTAACACAACAATAGCTAACACAACAATGAATGGTATGAATGAATCCAAATTATATGTACTTCTTTTTTTTTTTTTTTCTTTGTCAGATGGGCAAAAAAGTATATTTCTTTGGTGTGCTACAGAATTTTAGTAATTAGTTTATGTGTGCCATGAAATGAAAAGGTTGAAAATCGCTGTACTAGATTAATGTACTAATACAAATGGACACAAATCCAAGGTTTAAGGCGTATGGCTATATAAATGCATAGTGAACCTGCATATAGAACCTATATATGTTTCAAGACTGAAAGGTCAAGGTGACAGAAAGATAGAGGGAGAACAGTGACAGTGATGAGAAAGTACCCTGGATGTGTCCCACTGCACTAGGGTAGCCATGAAGGTGACAGCAATACAACTCCTTGGCAAGAGAGAGAGGGGTCCTAGTCAGTGTCTTGCCACATGGCTCTGAGGATTATCAATGCAGAATTTGCTGGCTCACGACAGTGGGAAGAAGAAATGCAGGAAGATAAAAATACCTTTGGATTCTTGTTCTTTTGTCATTATTATTAATTGTTACTTCTATTTGCTGCAAAAAAGAATTGTGAAAATAATCTCTATCTTTTTCTGGGCTTATTATTTTGTTGAAAAGGAATGACATTTTTTTTAAAAATCTTCACCTGAGGATATTTTTCTATTTATATAGAGTGGGAGGGAGGGCGAGAGGGAGAAATATCAATGTGATAGAGACATAGCGACTGGCTGCCTCTCGCACTACCCCAGCCAAGGCTAGGAACAAACCACAATCGAGGTACGTGCCCTGGACTGGAATTGAACCTGAGACTTATTGGTCCACAGACTGACGCTCTAACCACTGAGCAAACTGGCCAGGGCAGGAATGACATCTTGAGAAGGACTGTGAAACTGTAATACCCTTTCCACATTCTGTGATGCAGTCATTTTAAAAAACATATCTGTCTTACTTTACAGTGCTCATAAAGTAAAGATTCGAGGCTTTCTACTCAGTATACAGTTCATGTAGACAAGATGGTTTCATTAATAATAATTAAGGGGGAAAGATCATACTGAAATGTACAAGATTAACCTAGAATACAATTTTAAAGCAAGGGACAGTGTTCAAATAGGAGCTCTACAAATCCAGCAACCGAGTTTCTTCTGTGGGTAGGAGACAGGAAGAGAAGGGAAAAAGAAGTCTGGCTGGTGTGGCTCAGTGGTTGAGCATCATCCCATGCACTAAGAGGTCAGCGGTTCAATTCCCGGTCAGGACACATGCCCAGGTTGTGGGCCGGATCCTCAGTGAGGGGCGTGCAGGAGGAGGCCAATCGATGTTCTCTCTCATCAATGTTTCTCTCTCTCCCTCTCATTTCCTCTCCGTCTAAAATAGATACAGGGGGGAAAAAAGTTTTTTTAAAAAAAGAAGGGAAAAAGAAGCAGGAAGGGCAAAGGGAAGTAACCTGTGTTGAAGGGCAACATGTCAGACCCAGTCTCAGATTTTAAGCAAACTTTTCAAAGTCATACAGTAGGATGAGTGTTTGAGTTGGAATTCTAATCTAAATACCCCTACCTCCACTCTGAACTCCAAAGCCCAGTGATCTCTGGTGAGAAAAGGGGGTCCATCTTCACCTACATCAATAGCACTGACTATCAAGTTCTGAAACATTTATAGAAATGATATAGGGCTTTAATAATGTTACTATTCTTTTACAGCTATATAGCAATTTAGTAAACAAATAAACTGCTTTTGCATACCTTAGACCCTCAATAAGCTTGAGTAGCAGAGAAAGAACTGAAGCGGGGAGATGAGATCACTATTCAAGGTACACACTGGGAGCTAACATCCTTTCAGAACCGAGATGGCAAGAAGATACGGGAGAAATACGGCAGAATTTCTTCTGGCAGAAATACGGGAGTGATGGACAGGACTCGAGTTCAGAAGGGAATAAGTAAAAAGCACTACACAGAATATCACCTATGTGCTACCAGTAAGACAACATTTTCAAATATAAACATTCCTAGGAAATGGCCTTTTGGCCATTCAGGCCTCAATTAGATGAACAGTGTGTTTCCTCTGTAAACTACAAAGGAAGAGTAATTACTGAGTTCATTCTTTCAATTTCAAGTATGTTTACCGAGCACCTACTATGTGCCAGGTTTGGTTTTAAATCCTGGGGAGCTTCATTTTAGTGGGAATTGGCGAGGGGGAGAGAATAAGAAAATAAATTAGTAAAATATATGTGGCATGTGGTGATCATCAGTACAAAGAAAAATAAAACAGTGAAGAAGGATAGGCTTTGGCAACTTTAAAAATAGGATAGTCAGACCCTGGCCAGTTTGGCTCAGCGGTTAGCATTGGCCTGCGGTCCAGAGAGACCCGGGTTCGGTTCCCGCTAAGGGCACGTACCTTGGTTGCAGTTTGCCCCTGGCCCTGGTTGGTTGTGCGGGTGGCAACCACTCAATGTGTCCCTTTCACATCGATGTTTCTCTCTCTCTTTCTCTTCCTCTCTCTCCTTCCCACTCTATCTGAACAAAAAATGAAAAATGTCCTCGAGTGAGGATAAAAAAAAAAATAGGGTAGTCAGGCCCTGACTGGTTCTTCTCAGTGGTTAGAGCATCGGCTGCAGACCAGAGAGTCCTGGGTTTGGTTCCCGCTAAGGGCATGTACCTCAGTTGCAGTTCGTCCCTGGTCCCAGTTGGGGTCGTGTGGGTGGCAGCCAGTTGATGGGTCTCTCTCACATTGATGTTTCTCTCTCTTCCTCCCTCTCTCCCTCCCGCTCTATCTGAAGATAAATGCAAAAATTTCCTCGGATGAGGATAAAAAAAGTAGGATAATCAGCAAAGGTTTTACTGAGAAATGATATATGACTGCAGACCCGAAGAAGGGGAGGAAATGAGCCATACAGAAATCGTTCCAATCCAGGGAATGGCAAATTCAAAGGTCCTGAGGCAAAAGTATGCCTTGCATGTTCAAGGAAGAGCAAGAAGGTCAGTGTGGCTGAAGTGGAGAAAACAAGAAAAATAGTAAAAAAGAAAGAAAGAAAAAAAAGTAGTAATGGGGCACCAGCTAATGTAGGCCTTGGAGGCTACTGGAAGGAATGTGACTTTTCACTGGGGTGGGATGGGAAATCACTGTAGACAGGGCAAGGAGTGTTATGAGCAGTGACGCAATCTGACATTTTTAAAGGACCAGATCATGACCCTTTGGCTGTTAGGCTGAGAAAACACTCCAGGAGGCAAGGGAAGAAGCCCAGTTACTGGGCTACTGTAATAACCCAGCAGGAGATAGGGGGCAGTGTTGAACAGGGGTGAGGGGTTAGTGAGATGCAGAAAAGATCATGTTCTGGAAATAGTCTGAAGGTAGAATGACTAGGACTTACTGACAAACTAGGTGATGCCAAGGTTTTCGACCCGAACTAAAGAGTGAAGTTGCTATTTACCAAACTACAGGACAAGGGGAATTTTAGAAGCCAGCTCAGGAGGGTGACTTTATTTTACATTTCAGATGTCTATTAGACATTCAAGTAAAGGTGTCAAGTAGACCGTTGAATTTATGAGTCTGGAATTCAAGGAAGATGTCTGGGCTAGATCTATAAATTTGGGAGTCTTAAGCCTAGAAATAGTTTAAAGCCCTTGAGCCTGAACGAGATCACCACATATGAGCATGAGCATAAACAGAAGAGAGTTCCGGACAGAGTGCAGGGCGTTCAGTTTTAGAGGTCAGGGAGACAAGGAGGAACTGGCGACACACAGAAAGTGGACCATTCCATGAGGAAGGAGGAAACCAGGGAGAGGGGTGTCCTGGAGCCAAGCGAATGGAGTGTCAACTGAATCTGAGGCTATTGGCAGGTGACTGAGGACAGGACCTCAACAAGGGCAGGCTGAGGGTGTAGTATGAAGGGAGGCCTGTTTGGAATAGGTTTACGAGAGACGAGGCCAGCTTCTGGACAACTTCCTTAATATTTCTGGAAAGTATTAAACATTCTCAGACAAGCTACCTAAATTCTTCCATCAAGTCCCTTCCAAATTGTGAAAAGGCAAGCAACATTAGTGTTAATGAAATGTTTAGTGTTATTATAGCTAAGATATTACTTTCAGGTTATGCCAAATTTATGGCATAACAGACATATTTTTAGCGTGTTCAATATCTACTGTATAGTGCATCAGGGTCTTCTGTATCACATATACTAATTAAAGATTTAGGCATATTTTATAAAACTTTTAAAGGAGAGCTAATGTGATATTTGGGTAGAACACTGATCAGGGAGCCAGGAGATCTGGGTTCCGGCGATGGTTCTTCCTTTAACTAGCTATATAAATTTTGAAAATTGTTAGCATCTATGGACCTCTCTTATTAACTGTAAAAAAAAAAAAAAAAAAATGAGTGGGTTATACGAGATAATTTGTAAATTTTTTGAAATCTTAAAAATCATAGAACTTTTAAAAATTTTAAGGTCTTAAATATGTTTTATTTGATGTGTCTTTACTTTTCCAATTCATCACCGGCCAAATCTAGAATTTTTTTTTTTTTTTTTATCCTCACCCGAGGATATTTTTCCATTTTTTGTACAGACAGAGTGGGAGGGAGAGAGAGGAAGAGAGAGAGAGAGAAACATCGATGTGAAAGGGACACATCGAGTGGCTGCCACCCGCACGACCAACCAGGGCCGGGGACAAACTGCAACCAAGGTACATGCCCTTAGCGGGAACCGAACCCGGGTCTCTCCGGACCGCAGGCGGGCGCTCTAACCGCTGAGCCAAACCGGCCAGGGCCAAATCTAGAATTTTTTTATTCTGAGTTCTAAGCTAGCAAAGTAACTTACACTTATATTATGCCTACAGAAAACCATAATACATGTTATATGATTTCCAGAAACATCATGTAGAGAAGTAGAGGAGCTGAACGACTATCTATGAAAACAATAAAGAGAATTATAACCCCAAGGGTAAAAAACCACAATTCTGTAGAACTCAGAGCTAATGCTAAGGTAAAAGAGGAAACTCTTGAGAAGCAGGAAATGCTGGGTGACCCAACCCCAGGCCCAAAGTGTTATGGGACTGTCCATAGCTCAAAGGGGGTGGTGCAGAGGTTGGTTTTCATTTCTCCTGGGTGCTATTTGTTTCTCTGGATGCACTGAGCCCCTCCCATGTCTTTACTAATTGCCACAATTTTTTAAAGGGAAAGGAGCTTTCTAAATATAGAATGCTATATTAGATGTTATAGAGTGACAGATAGGAAAACCTATCTCCTCCATCTTGGAAGATACAAGGAAGGCAACAATAGCTAACATTTACTGAGCTTTTACTCTGTGCCAGGTACTACACTGAGTACTTTACATATAGTACCTCATTATTCCTGATAGCAAGCTATGAAGCAGATGTTAAAACAGTCCATTTTTACATATGGCACAAACAAAAGTTAAAGCCATGCGGTCACACAGCCTAAAGTTACACAGCTAGAATGTGCAGAGCTTGGAGACAACCCCATCTGGTTCCAGTCACACTCCTAAGTATGAAGCTTTCCTCCCCCAAATTCCTCAGAGAAAACAAAGTTCCCATTTTAAGGGCTCAGGCAAAATCATGGCAAGAAATACTGGCTTTCCAGTACTAAAATATATAGAGATACATATGATAAAATAATGGCACCTTCATAATGCCAGTGTTGGGGGACAGGCTTTTTTTTTTGTTAGATTCAATATTATTTTGTGGGGACAAGACTTAATCTGTAATAAACTTGAATTCATATACTAACAGAGGCTTGCTGTAGCTACATAAAAAACAGACGTACTGAGCACCTAGAGAGGAAGAAGACACCCAGGCTAATATGCCATCAGAACTTGACCCTATCTGCTCTGCTCAGCAACAGACGTCCCCTTCCCAGGGAGAAAGAGAGCTGGAAGGAGTGAGACTGAATACAGACGTAGCAAGACTTCTTTTGAAAAAACAAAACATTGTAAGGAACTCAAGCTAGACAGAATCATCCTGATTTCTGCTTGTGTGTGTCAAACAAATATTTACTTCACAGGCAAATGGAATGTGGTGATGTGACCTTGTGTCACAAATAACAATTTCCCAAACAAGACTGGACAACACTTCTATACTGATTTAATCAAAAGAAAAATAGATTTAGACTTCTGTGAGGAATACCAACAGAGACTGAAACCCTGATATTTCAGACAGGCGTCCTCTATGAAAGAGGAGTAAACACATAAAACACCAGATTGGTCTGGGTTGGCCCTGCGTCCACACGGAGGAACAAGAATGTGTGCCCCAGGCTGGACCCTTCCACGCCCACACCTGGAAATGCGGCGATGCCTAGCTGCAGCTGCATTCCTGGCAGGTGCTAGCACGTTCCTTCGCGATGCACACCCTGTTTTGTCACTCTCCCTTATCTCGGCCTTTCTTCTCTGTTTCCCACTACAGAGGTGGCCAACTTCCTCACCTTCCCCTCCAAAGGCCTCCACCATGCTCCTTCATTGCAGAGAAAAGCCAGCCCTCGGCTGCTCAAGCCAGAAATCAGGAAATTGGCGGTAACAGTTATCTCCCCTCCCTCCCTCCAGTCCTGACTGACTCCCATACACCCCCACCCAGTTCACGGCCAGGTCCCAAAGCAGCTTCCTTCTAAACCTCTCAAATCTAGGGCACCCCCCACCCCTGCTATCACAGCCCTGGTCCCCGCAGCAGCATCTCTCAGGAGAACTGCGGGAACAGTCTCACTGGTCAGCCCGATCCCCTCCTGCTTCCACTCTGTGCCTCTGCCAGGGCTGTCACACACACACAGATCTGGTCATGTCATCTCCCTGCTTAATTATTTAAGAAATCAATTTTCTGAGGGGAATGATCTGCTATAAAAAATTTAAAGTACCATATAATCTAGTGGTTAAAAGTTTGGACTCTGGAAGCCAGATTACCTGAGTTAAAATCCTGGCTTTGTTACTTCCTAGTCATGCAACTTTGGGCTTGTTACTTAACCTCTCTGTGCTTCAAATTAAATATCTATACAATGGGGATAAAAACATTATCTCTTTCCTAGGGTTAGCATGGGATTAAATGAACTAAAATATGCAAAATACAGAGTAAGTGCTATGTTGGTATTAACTACTGTTATTATAACTAGATTTTATATTATGTGTATGTCACAAATTAAATGTTAAAATGGTTTTACTGAAACAGTCTAACTTGTCAAATACTGTGCTAAAAATTAACCTCTCAAGCCCAACATATACACAAAGGCAACTTCATTAAGAGAAGATTCTTTAATTGGTCGTTATTTCTACTCACTGATACCTATATCCAGTTCTTCCATTTGGGCAAATGGAACATTGTCCTATTCCTCTGTGGCTGGTGGGGTGACGCGAGTCATGCCTGAGCTGGAAGATTTAACTACTTGGAACTACCTTTCCCATGCCTCAGTGATCATGGAAGCATGCGCTGAGATGGAGTCTCTGTTGGTCTGGGTCCCTGACTGACTACAGTGAGCACAGCCCCTTGCCAACTCTCATTGAATGTGTTGTCTGAGAGAGAGGTTGCTAAAGATTTTGCAGTAGTTGTATGCATAACCAAGGGACATGAACAACAAAGCTGGGGATGGGGGTGGGGAAGAGGGGGGTCAATGGAGTAAAAAAGGAAAAACATCTGTAACAAAAATAAAATTAAAAAAATAAAAATTAAAAAAACAAACAAAAAATTAAAAAAATAAAAATAAAATAAAATCAGTAATGAAAAAAATTAAAAATAAATAAAAATTTAAAAAAATAAATAAATAAATAAAGATTTTGCAGTAGTTATACCACAGTATAACCCTGCCTATTCTGACAGACACAATAATATCTGCAGACTATTACATTCTTAAATGATCCATAGGAAAAAAAAACCTAGGTAGAATTCCCTGGTCCTGACTCCTTTTCTGTTGACTGCCCATATTTGCCCAGCAGTCAAGCTGAAAAGTCTAATAAAAGTTTGGAGGAAGTCACCCTAGCTGGTTTGGCTCAGTGGTTACAACATCAGCCTGCGGACCAGAGAGTCCCGGGTTCGGTTCCTCGGTTGCAGTTTGTCCTCGGTTGCAGTTTGTCCCTGGCCCTGGATGGGGTCGTGTGGTTAGCAACCAGTTGATGTGTCTCTCTCACATTGATGTTTCTCTCTCTCTCTTCCCCCTTTCTCCCTCCCACTCTATCTGAAGATAAATGGAAAAAAAAAATTTTGGGAGGAAGTCAAAACCTACCAAGAAAAACTGGAAATAAATTATGTTAGCCTGATAGTGAGTGAGTGTGATCTAACAGGGCCCCCCTTCAAGTCATTCTTTCTAGCATTAACATGAGGTATTACACATTCGAAGAATATTGGAGATTCACTCTCTATATAAAAATTCTTAAAATAGACATATTTTTAAATCTTCTTTTTTGGGTTATCCGTAACATCACAGTTTCTTTACTAAATGCAGACACTTGAACAGAAAAATAAAAATGCCTGAATGATTACACATCGAAATAAAAAATATCATCTTGGAATGAATGTACAGAATTTACAATGCAGAAGACATCTGTGTTGATACTGTTACCACATAATCTGGTGAGATGGGCATATCAGAAATAACAAAAGACCATGTGCTTATCTCTTGGCTAATCAAATTTATTGAGAGCCTATATATAGAACATCAGGCCAAGCACTGCTGAAGAAAGAAAAAAAATTGGAAAACTCAGTTCTAGAAGCACACAATCTAGGTGGTAGTAGACAGAATATATTAAATTTCAGTAATGCAATTCGTCTCCCCACTGACAGAGGCCTTGCTGGTCCTCCTAAGAAGTTCTTGCTGATCCCATGGATAAACATTAGAGCAAACCAAAAAGCAAGACACCCAGGTGGTGAAGCCTCCATTGCAATGCTCAAATAACTGGCACTCACCTCCTTTCTAGTAGAAAGGCATCTGCTTTGCTAAAGACATAGCACATTCTTTCAGTGTAAACCATCACAAGGACTGACCACAGGAAAGCAGCCTTTAAATGCACCCTGTACTCTGCCCGTGCACATCAGTAATCATAATTAAACAGCTATTCTTATAAGGGTTTGTTTATTGTCTTCTCCACCAGTACACAGTAAGGTGGACTGTGCTCATGGAACTCTTGTTTATCACTGATGCCTGCCACTTACTGAGGGTTAACTCTGTGCCAGGCACCGAGTACACTTATTATTTCACTTCATCCTGTACTCTATGAGGTAGGTTCTAGTATTAGCTATAGTTTATAGATGAGGAAATCAAGACTTAGCGAAGTAACTTACTGAAGGTCATACAGTTGTACTTGAACCCAGGTCTGTTTGATGCCAAAGCAAATGCTTGCTACACAACACTGAATAGCTAGGGAGAATGAAATTAATATGACCACTATATACTGCAAAGTCCTAAATCAAATTCTGTACACAAATCTAGACAAATTAAACAGGGCAGGCAAAATTCCTGTGCACACCTGGCTAATTAGAAAGCCTAAATGATCCTTAAAAAATCCTTGGTTTAAAAAAAAAAAAATCAGCTTTGGCCAGTTTGGCTCAGCAATTAGAGCACTGGCCCATGGACAGAAGGGTTGTGGGTTCAATTCCTGTCAAGAGCACCTACCTGAGTTGCAGGTTTAATCCCCAGCCCTGGTAGGGGTTATGCAGGAGGCAACTGATCTCTCTCTCTGTCTCTCTCTCTCTCTCTGTCTCTCTCTCTTTCTCTAACCTTCCCCTTCCTCCCTTCCATTCTCTCTAAAAATTGATGGAAAAATATCCTCTGGTGAGGATTAACAACAACAAAAAATTCAACAATAACATGTAATTCATATTTTTCTTCTTTATTTGGCAATTTCACAACTCATCAAAAAAACTGTCATTGCTTGGATTTTTTTTTTTTTTTTGCCAAGATTAGTTAACTGCAGTTTTTTGTTTTTTTAATAAATGAAAAATATATCAAGCTTCATAAAAGTTGACTAGTACTGAGACAAAATACTGCAGTGCAGTGAAGATTCACAAAAGTCCTGCTGCTCTGCTAGTACTCAGAGAAGTATATATGACCCATCAATCAGAGACAGAGAATTAGGTCAGTAGAGACAGCAATTTGTTACAATTCAGCTGTCAATTTTGGGATCAGAAAGATAGGGAGAAGGACTTAATAATCACCTGGTATTACAAGAAACAAACAATAGATGTTACAAGTAATTCAGCAAAGTAAAAAAGAACGTAAAACAGTAACATTTGGAAACTGTGATTGCCTTCCTGTAGAGCCCACTGGCATCCTTTTCCTCAAAGAAAAACATCAGCAGGAGAAGAAACAAGAACTCTAACAGTCACTAACACATTTAGTGTGTTGCCAAAGGGCAAGTAAATGAAAAAAATTCAAGGATGTTGGAGTACAGATTTTGTCCAGCCATAATGAACTTTGACACAAAAGAGATAATTACTAGACATCTTTTCTGAATAAGTAAGATTACAAAAAAAAGAGGAAAAAAACAAAAACAAATCTCTCTCTCTCTCTCTCTCTCTCTCTCTCTCTCCTTTTTCTTACCCTCCAGCCTATTTATTAGAAGGCTATAGGATGTAGTTTACCATGTTGGGAAAGCATCCCATTTTGAAATAATTGATATTTAAGCTTTTCTGAGGGTAAATTCAAAGATATTGGTGGGATGCAAAAAATGAGCTAAAATTTAGCCATCAGAGAATGAAGCCTGCAGGAAGATCCATGAATGTTCTTTGGTCCTGGTTCAATAGCTTTAAAACAGACCTAGAGATGTACATTTACATAACCCTCCAAGAGGCAATTTATGATTTAAATTCAGTTTGTTCAGCTGTAGCTCTGGTTAACCTAATCCCAGAGCCCAAGTCTAGGGACTTCCTAGAGCAATCAGGGTTATCAAGGACCACACAGGGAAGAACAGGGATGGAAATGGCCGCCTCTGCTCTGTCCCTCAGCCCCTCTTCCACCAGCCCAATTCTCCAGGACTGTCTTACATTTTGCCCTACTCAAAAGTACTCAGATGCCATGAAAGCACAGAGAGCCTCTCTAACGTGACACACATGCAGAATTCTTAACACATAAGAAGAGGAAAGGGAAATAAGAGAGAAGGGGAGGGGAGAAAGAAAGCCATAAGAGGAAAGGAGAGAGGCATATTTTTATAAACCAAGATGTACAGTAAAATTAAGCATGGGGAAAAAGAGGGCACAGGACAGTACCCTCTCTCATTCTATTACATTCCAGCAACCAAGCACACAGCCAGTCCCAAGCCCTTTCTTTTCTCAGTGGCATATAATCTCTTAAAGGTTATTCCAATCAACCCTTTGTCCCCAAGTTTCCATTACAATATTTATGAGGACCATATGAGACTATAATTGATAAAACCACATGGCCCATCTGGGTACTATTCACTCACAACTCAGAGACCACGCAGTAATAATGTTTAGTTCTGGGTGTTACACTTTACAAAGGTCACTGAAAAACTGGAATGCATTCAGAGTCAAGCGTCCAGAACAGGGAAATGGCTCAAAAGCAAACCATTGAGGACCTGGATGTGTTCAGCCTACAGAAGAGAGGCTTCTAATACTTCAAGGGCTCTCACATGGGAAAAGGCCTATTACTGTTTTCTGTGGCCTCAAGAGGGGAGAGCTAAAATCAAGGGATAGAATAGAGGGAGAAATTTCAGCTCAATAAAAGAAAAAGATGTTCTCAGTAGGCTGACTTGGAAGACAGTCTCATTTCATGCAAAGGGTAGACAACCACTTAGCAAAGACGCTTAAAAGGGGTTGTTTAAACACTGACTGAATGTCTGGGACCAAGTCAGTGTTTCTCTAAGTGCTTCAAGGACAAACTGAATTAGAATCACCCGATGTGTTTATTAAACTGAGAATATTAGGGATTCAGAAAATAATGCAAGTTCCTGGGCCACTTTCCAGGTTTCATGACTCAGAGGGGGTGCCTGGGGATCTGCATTGTAACAGCTCTCTGGGTGATTCTAATGTACACTCTCCGTGGAGACTAGACAAGGTGACCTTCGAAGCTTCACTGGTCCTCCACTGATCGTTTGTTGTTGTTGCCTTTGCCAGAAAACACCTCACTCAAGTTTCACTAACCCCTTCTTTGTCTAGTGAAAACCTACCCATCCCTTCGAGATACAGCTTAACCGAATGATAAATGATTTCTTTTCTGATTTTCCTACCACCTGGGATCCCTGATTACTCTAAATTGTATCACTACTTTGTACCATATGAATGGAGCTTGTTACTACAGAACAGAGTTAATAATACGTACCTATGCACTAAAATACTTTGAGGGAAAGGTCTCTCTCCTTCCCCATTTTATCCTCATTACCTAGCACAGGAGTTGGCACACTGTGTTATTAACATAAACTTAATAGTGAATGAATGAATGAATGACTTATATTATGGATATTTTGTGCTTACTTAAGGGTAAGCTCTCCAAAGGCAGGGGCTCATCTCTAGTCATGGTGGTCTTAGCACAGTGTTTAAATAAACCAGAAAGTCTGATAAACTTTGATTCAAACTAACTAAATGAGTAACAGCCATTTTCTTTCTGGGTTTTTAGGGAATAAGGCATTTTTACAAACAGTGATCTCATCTAGTGCCTACTACTACTTCTTATAATTCCCACTAGCCTTAAACATGTACCCCAAGCATGTCTGTAAATGGCAAACATTTCAAGATTTCTCAGAGTATAATCATCACAAGCTGCAAAAAAGAGGCAAAAGAAGAGCAGGCTCCATTTCTTCTATGGTACAAGGACAGTGACCACACATGAAGAATGAAAACAACAGTGCCCCAAAGCAGCCCAAGCACCATGTAAAAAACAGTAGCATTAGTCCCTCCAGCTTATGGAGATCCTTGCTTCCATGTTTATCCTCAAAACTGATTCCCTCTTGTCGTTTAAATACTTTCTGTCACCAGCCTGTGGTGGGAAAGCCTCCCCATATCCCTGTTGCCTCCTACAGCCAGTATCCCATTTCATTCCCTCTCTTCCTCCTAAACTTACTGGAGAAAAAGGTCTACCACCCTCTGCCTCCACTTTTCTACTACAATTTATTCCTGGCATTTATTGCAAAGTTCTCTTGACTCATCTTTAATAATTTCTCTGATGTCCATCTCTCTTTTTCATTCCCATCGGTGCCCTTTTGCTCTCTAAATGAAACTGCAATCCGAAAGTCAGTATTAAGGTCTTAATCACCAAAACCAACCTTTAATCCTTGGGTTTATGAAACAAAATCTTAGTTTCATGTACCTGAAAAATTACAGTCTACAGTCTGTTTAAGACCTAGATACATAAAAATGTAAACATTAAAAGAAATACAGCCCTGGCCGGTTTGGCTCAGGGGTTAGAGCGTCGGCCCATGGACCAATGAGTTGTAGATTCGATTCTGGTCAAGGGCATGTACCTTGGTTGCGGTTCATCCCTGGCCCTGAACAGGGTCGTGCAGAAGGCAACAAGTTGATGTGTTCTTCTCACGTCGATGTTTTTCTTTCCCTCCCTCCTTCCCTCCCTCCCTCCCTCTCTATCTGAAGATAAATAGAAAAATATCCTTGGGTGAGGATTAAAAAATAAAAAAAATACAAACTTTCAAAACCCTTATTCTTTTGGAAGCACTGCCAATACAAAAAGGTTCTTTTCCCTTATGACTTCTAATTGAGGGCATCACCCCTGGTTCCATCTTCTAATCTGTTCCCTTTTCCCATTTTGTCCTAAAGATAACAATAACAGCAACAACACTTTTATTAACAACTGCCATTATTAATTGAGCCCACTAAGCTAGGTTCTTTACATAGTGGGTTACTCCTTACAATGAAGCCCAAAAAGGTCAAGTAACTCAGTCCCTAAGGTCATACCACTATTATGGGACTAATCTGAATTCCAACCTCTGTCTATTGGGTTCCCAAGCCAATATACCACTGCAATATGCTATCTCTCAATAACACTAATAGTTTCAATTATTTTTGCAATCACTTACAAATTTTCAAATTGATAAGTGTAAGAAAAGCCACGTTTTAGAAAGATAAATATAGTGGTAATATGCAGGATGGAATGGAAAGGAATTAACTGTAGGTTGGGAAACCAATTAAAAATGTAATAATTTAGGCATGAGTCCATAATGTCCTGCACTAGAATGTTGGCAATGAAAATAGGAAAAAAGAGACAATACAAGAGAAATTATGAAAAATAATCAAAAGAACTTGGCAACAGCTTAAACATATGAAGAGGAAAGGAATCAGGGCCGATTTAGTCTAGCCCAGGCCAGTGTTGCTCAGTGGTTACAACATCAGCCCCCAAACCAAAGGGTTGTGGATCTGATTCCCAGTCAAGGGAACGTACCTAGGTTGCAGATTTGACCCCCGGCCCCAGTTGGGGTCGTGCGGGAGGCAACCAGTCGATGTGTCTCTCTCACATCAATGTCTCTGTCTCTGTCTCTCTTTCTCTCTCTCTCACCCCCTCCTTTCCACTCTCTCTAAAAAATAAAAAATAAAAAATCAATGGAAAAATTATCTTCAGGATGAAGATTAAAAAAAAAATTCTAAGTCTGTGTGACTAAGAAACAACATGAACTGAAATAGGAAAAACAAGGGCAAGACCAGTTTGTGGGGGAGGAAATGATACATTTCTTGTTATAATTATTAAAATAATGATGTGCCCTAGAGGTAAGAGGGTGACTTTAGAATAGACCTGTCTTTAAAATGAAAGTAAAAATGCCTTTCTACTTTTCCTTAATGTGACACTAACACCAAAAAACTTCAATTGTAGTAAATAACCCTTGTGTTCTTCGCATGCAATTCCTTTCTATTCCCAACTTGTAAAAAGTGCAATTCCTGCAAATTCCAACACCATTCATTCAAAGGAGATGGTTAATAGGTCTCATCTGTTTAGCTGGAAAGCGTATAACAGGTCCTTCATAAGAAGACCATAGACAATTGTTAAAGTGAAAATTTATGCAAAGTAACAGATTAGTAATAGTTTTACACCAGCAGGGCTTCATGTCTCATTATTTTATACTGACTACTAATAGAGTTTAGTATTAGAATTTGAAAAGGAACAAAATGGAAAGCTTTCCCCGTAGAATTTATTGTATTCTTTCAGCTATTATGGGTTTCATTACAGATTTCTACTCCAAGGCTTTATTCTTTGTTTTATTTTCAAAATGTGGCTCATACTTTAAAAATGGCTTTCTGGGAAACCTCTCCATTTGCATGAATTCAAATGAAACTCTGTCTTCTGTCTGCTGTCATCATTCTGTTCAGCAGCTTTTTACATATTTTACAGGGTTAGGACATGAGTAACAATGGACTCCTCTACAGCATTCCATAAAACAACAAAATCAACAATAAGGCTCAGCAAAGCAAACATCCAGAGTGCTTTTAAATACTTGGTTTTATAGTTCTTAAATGACAAGTTTTAAAAGAAACGCTATGATGTAGATGAGGATGTAGTTACGGTACCATCCTGAAATTGAGGACAGCCTAATAACTGGATAGATTCTGTATGAAGAATGTTCCTACTTAGCTCTTCAGCATTCTCTTATGATATCCACTGGAACATCAAATGTCTCCCTGTATATTGCATATCATCCCAAATGGAGAGAGAAGATGATAGAAGGAATTAAAATGCTACAACTGCAATAACTGTTATATAAATAAATCAAGTTGCTTTTTGAAAAGAGAAGACATCAGAAAATGGGATAAATTTCAAATGGTGTAGGAATGTTGAGGATGCATTCAAAATCCAACCTTGTATTCTACAGACTCATGAAACCTATAGGCTACGCATCAGCAGGATGAAAAGTGGTTTCCTTTTGTTGAGGCAGATAATAGAGAAATAAATGCAGGGAAGTTTTCCAAAGGTGACCAAAAGGTGCAGTGAATAATGACTCTGATATACTTCAAAATGAAAATTTTTCAAGCAAATAGGTCGGAGTTTCAAGTAATTAACCTAATATTTACACAATGGATTGTGACAAAATAATGAAGTTAGTGCACAAAACTATGATAAATGTTAATCAGCGTTCACTTCCTCTGGTGGACACAGATGTTTTATTAGAGATGAGCACAAAGATTAAAATTGGAGAAACACTATATTATGTACCTTCTTAGTCTAATTGTTTTTGAGGTTAAAGAATTTAAAATGCATGTAAGGCTGTGTTTCTCAACCTGTGGGTCACGACCCCTTTGAGGGTCGAACGACCCTTAGGGGTCGCCTAAGACCATTGGAAAACACATATTTCCGATGGTCTTAGGAACCGAAACTTTGCTCCTCAGGAGGGTCCGCCAACATGCAGATACGCCCACATACAACATGAGGAACTGTATTAAAGGGTCATGGCACTAGGAGAACCACTGAAATAAATGCTGGGCCATAAAGCACTGAAAATCATCCCACTCTTAGGAAAATTTAAGTTTAAAAAATATCTTTACACAAGTAGTTTTAAAAGCATCATCGGCCAAAAAAAGAGGCGGGGGTGGTGGTGATGCTGTAATAAATCTAACTGAAAAGAACCTCACAGATCTGATCATAAATTCCTAACTGGGCAGGTCATGGTGGGTAGTCACATCTTAGGCATATAACTTCTTTAGTAAAAGGTTTATCTTTGCCCTAAGCAAGCCCTGCCCACTGTTTTTGTGCATCTAGGCTAACATGCCTTTGAAATAAGCATAACCACCCTCAAGAGTGCACGTAATCTTAACTATCCTCAATCTGACCCCGCCTTGCTTTCTCCCACCTTCATGTGATTTTACGTCCCTGCCTTAATCTCAAATACATAAAAGAAGCTGCAGATGTCAGTCTCCAGAGCACCCGAGATCTCACTTCCAAGCAGTTGTCAGTTTGGACTTAAATAAACTCTTATTAAGATACTCTACAGGTTTGAATATTTCCTACATCAACAGGATATTTCGGTTATATTAAACTTTTGTAAATTATTAATAATGTTGCTATAAATATTCTTATTTAGGTTTTTGTGTGAAATGGCTGGGTGGAGGGGGTGGGTCATATGTATGTACATGTTTAACTTGTAAGGAACTGTGGAATCGTTTTCCAAAACGGCTGTACCACTCTGCATTCCTACCAGCAATGAATGAGAATTCCAGATGCTCCCTATCCTGGCCTAGACTTGGTATTGTCCGTTTTTGTTTTTTGTTTTTAAATTTCACTGTGGTTTTACTTTACATGTTATGAATGACTAATGATGTTGAGCATCTTTTCATGTGCTTATCTGCCATCAGGATATTTTCTCTGATGTAGGAGCTGTTTATATCTTTGCCTCTTTTTAAAAAAATTGTCTATTTTCTTATTGTTGAGTTTTGAGTGTACTTTATATATTCTGGATACAAATCCGGTGTCATAGATATTTTCTCCCCCTTGCAGTTTTTTGTGTTTGTTTTTTTTTAACATATCTTCTTAAATAGCAGCTATTTTATTTATCATTCCTCTGGCTCAGTTTGTCATAGCCTTTCACTAAATTATATAGCATGGTATTAAAATGATCATTTTAAAGGAAATAAAGTGATATAATAAGGAGAGAGTTATCAGGAAAGACTCTCTGACAAGGTAGTGTTTGAGATCCAAATGATAGAAGCTGAAGACAAGAACAAGACAAACGCCCTTTAGTGGAAAAGAGCTCGATAAGCCCAAGGGGAAAATGGGAGACCATCATGTGCAGCTCGGTGAGAAAGGCAGAATGAGGCGTGAGATGAAGATCAATAAGCAGAGGCAGGGACTAAACCATGTAAAGTCTTATAGGCCTTGAAGGAGTCTGAAGGTGAGATACCATTGAAGGGTTTTAAACAAAGAAAATAATTTATTCTTTTTAACTTTAAATTTTAAAGTAATTCAATCTTTAACTTTTGATTTTGTCTGGCTACCATATGAAAAATTAATCGAAGGGGCAAGCAAAGAGAATAGTTAGGAGGCCACCACAGTCCAGGCAAGAAACAATGTTGGTGTCAACTAGAGCGGTGGCAATGTAGAATGACTAGATGAATCCAAGGTGCATTTTAGAGTTAAAACCAATAGGGCTCTCCAATGGTCTGAAATGTGGAGAACAATAAAAATGGAAGAATAAAAGATGACTCCTAGCCTTGGAAAGCAAGAAAATGGGGTGGATAACAGTGCCTTTTACTGAGATAAGAGAATAACTAATTGGAGGAGTCAAAATCAAGAGTGCAATTTGGGACGTAAGTTTGAGATGTCTAAGAGATACTCAAGTAGAGATTTCACGTCAATAGCTGGAGCACAAGGGAAAGACCTCAACCAGAGAAAGAAATTTGAGAGCAAGAAGCACATACATGTATGAGAAAAGAAGGGAGTCATACATGTATGAGAAAAGAAGGGAGTTCAAGACAAAGCCTCAAGCATGTCAACATTATTTAAAATATCAGTTTACATGTCCCTCCGCCCCACTGGCCTGTAAATTCTTCAGGTGCACAGATCATGTCTTTTCATATCCATATTTGACAGATCTTGGTGTGTGACACTTAACAAGTGCTTAGTACATGCTTGTGGAACTCACATGGGCGTAACATGAGGACAGATGACACTGGGATAGCCAGGGGGTACTGGAGTGGTCAAGATGAGCAGCTCTAGGGAGACTAGCCCCGAGTGGAAGCTTCGAATGCCAGATTTTGCAATGTCCATTACTAGCATCTCAAGTAAAAAGGAGCCATAAAAACAGCAGATTGGAATATTTGTTCACAAGTAAAAGAAGTTGGTTTTCAACTGGAACTTTTGTGAGGACTCTCTTTTCTTCTATTTTAGTTTCCTACATGCAAAATAATAATGAGGTCTTTCCCTTTATTAGAGATGACAAATTAATAGATCAAATGATCGGGTTAAATTGAGACTGAATATTCTTGGATTTGATCATCTGAATACTGCAAATCTCTCTGATGTTCCTAAAAATGGAAAGGGACTCTTAATAGTCCCAGCCACTGCTACCTATGTTACTTCCACATTTCATTTGCCCTCCGCCCCACCAAAGATTTAGGAACTGGACTAAATAAAAGCTCAAGATAATTCTATCATGATATAAGATTCTCCTCCTCAATGGGTTAGCTCAGCAATTTTCAACCACTGTGCTGCAAGAATGTTTAAAAAATGCAATATCTAACTGTTTAGTCAGGGACACTGATCTCTTTTCCCTTAGCTTGTCAAATAAAAAAGTGACAACAGCCCTGGCTGGGTTGCTAAGTGGTTAGAGTGTTGGCCTGTGGACCAATCAATCGCAGGTTTGATTCTGGTCAAGGGCATGTGCCTCAGGTGCAGTTCATTCCGGCCCTGGTCGGGGTCTTGCGGGAGGCAGCCAGTCGATGCATCCCTCTCACATTGATGTTTCTCTCTCTCTCTCTCCCTTTCTCTCCCTCCCTCCCACTGTATCTGAAGATAAATAGAAAAATATCCTTGGGTGAGGATTAAAAAAAAAAAAAAAGTGACAACATCCAACACAATAGCTGTCCAGGGTGAATGAATCAAAACTAGACCTATTTTTTTTGTCAGATCAGCAAAAAATATATTTTTTGGTGTGTTGTAGAATTTTAGTAATTAGTCTTTGTGCCATGAGCTGAAAAAGGTTGAAAGTCACTGGTTTAGCTTTACTAGAGGGAAAAACAACAAATCAGCAAAAACTGGGATTGAGACACTCCCAACAGGAGAAATTCCTAACCAAAGACACCTGAAATCACTCTAGCTGTTTTCAAAATATATTGCAAGTTTTCACTGTAGCCACATATTTCTATACAAATATACATATACAATCTCGCTTCATGGTCAGAAGCAAGGTCAGTTTGATTATTTGGAAAATAGAAACTGGTAATTTACTAACTATTTATATGAATAATGATAAACTGAAGAATACATTAAATCTCTTTCCTCTCTCCTTATTAGCAAATAATACCAAAACTTTAATTGTGACATAATAAGGCCTTTTTATAAGCATCTTTACCAGTTTGATACTTTAATTATATAACATTAAGCCTTCTATTAAAGGTATTATTTCAAAAGTGCCAGGCAAAGTAGACTCCTGCTATGTAAAAATCTCTTTTCTTTTCTCTCTTCTCTTCTCTTCTCTTCTCTTCTCTTCTCTTCTCTTCTCTTCTCTTCTCTTCTTTCTTTCTTTCTTTCTTTCTTTCTTTCTTTCTTTCTTTCTTTCTTTCTTTCTTTCTTTCTTTCTTTCTTTCTTTCTTTCTTTTTGTTCAGACAGAGTGGGAGGGAGAGGGAGAGAGAGAACCATCCACGTGAAAGGGACACATCGAGTGGCCGCCACCCGCATGACCAACCAGGGCCGGGGACAAATTGCAACTGAGGTACGTGCCCCCAGCAGGCAGGAACCGAACCCAGGTCTCCCTGGACCGCAGGCCAATGTTCCAACCGCTCAACCAAACCGGCCAGGGCCTGACCATCTTTCTATAGCAAAGACATTTACTTATCACTAATTATCCATGGGCTCCCCCACAACTCTCCAGATGTTCTGGAGTCATAGGTGGAGCCACATTACTGGTTCTGGCCAATGCGTTGTGAGTGAAACATGTCACTTTCATGTTGTAAAAGGCTGGTGTCTGACCCTCCAACTCTCCCTTCCCCTTCTGCAGTTAACCAAGGAGGCCATGAGATCCAGACGGCAGCTGTGAAACAGTGGAGCTTCCATCAGCCTCCGTCTCTGGGAGACTATGTGGAGCCTCTGGCCCATGGTAAATGTGTAATGTCAACAAGAAATAGACTTTTGTTATGCTAAGTTACTAAGACTTTGCTTTGTTGTTATAGCACTTAGCCTAACCTTATTAATACACCTTCACAGTTGAAAATCACATTTATAATTATGAATAATCTGGAGGAGATAAATTCAAAGGCTACTTTTGGTCAAAGAATCTTTCCCAGTGCACAAAAGTGTATTTCACTTTTAAGTATAATTACTCGCAAAGACTAATTCTTTTAAAGTAGAGGTCAGCAGGTACACTTTGACTTGACAGGAGCCATTTTATTTCCAGTCGTTGCCTCCCAAGCTGGTGTGTACGCCTGGTCTGCAGCATTTCATGGGCAGAGCTGTAGCTTTGTGTTGTTTCATTTGTTTCCTCATCTTTAGGGATCATCTCAAGTTCACTTATGGTACAGATATCAACTGAAAACCCTACCAAAACAGTCTATTTAATAGAGTGGGGAGTCACTGCTAATATAATTACTTCAGAGAGAGAGAATGTTTGCTTACACTTTAACACATAGGTAAACAGGTTTTCCTGGTAACACTAAACTTCCAAGGGACTATGTCTAAACTCTGTAAAGGAAGAAAATGCAAACAATCTTTTTTCTACATGAGTTTTTCTGTGTATTCGAGTTTTGTGTGTTCTTCCTTTCCCGCTCAGCAACATCACAGAATCATCAAACAGCTGGATCTGAGAAATTATGAAACCAGGCTGCCCCTTATGTCATTTCTGCCCAGGAAGCTGACAACACATTGTTATTTGTTTTTGGTTGGTAACAACATTAGTCTGAACATCATTACGCACACTGCAGTTGCAGATTTATTTCGCCTTCCACGAGAAAAAAAAAAATTTACTAGTGTAATATAAGAACAATGAGACACTTTAAACTAATAGCTAGTGAATTTATAATAAACAAAAAGAAATGTTTCTTCATATACTATATAGACTCTCAGCCAACCCTTGGAATTTGTTAGTAATTATTCCACAGTCGAGGCTTTTATAAAAGCTGTATAACTTAATAATTGATGAAATCTTTAATTTTTGTCACCTAACTATAAAAGTAATTAAATTTTGTTCTTTAGGAATTCACCCCCCTAGTCCTGAGGACTTGCACTCTCTAAGCTGTTCCCCCTCTGGGGGAAGGGAATGGCACAATACCGCACAGTCTCCATTAGGAGTGCCTCAGGCAAGTCCTAAAAATCTATTCCAGATTGGTAAAACTCTGAGCTTCACAATATCATTCCCTTCTTAAAGAAAAAGAAAGTGGTTTTGTTTGTTTTTAACAGCTTTATTAAGGTTTAACTGAAAGAAATTGCATACATTTGAAGTGTACAATTTAATAATTCTGGACATATGAAACCATTACTGTAATCAACATAATGAAAAAGTTAACTGACCCCAGAAACTTCCTTAGGCTCCTTTGTAATCCTTCCTCCTCCTATAACTCCCCACTCCCCTGTTCCCAATGTGTAGTGCTTTCAAACACTATAGATTATATTGTATTTTCTAAAATAATTCCATAAATGGAATCATACAGTACATACTCTTTTTGTTCAGCTTATTTTTACTTGTTAAAGCAATCAGACAAGGAAGCCCCTTTCACTGAAGTAGTTCTAATGCCTTGGTAGCCCATGTCAGCAAAACAAAACCTGTAAATGCTTCATGGTTAGGAAGAACAACCAATCATGAGCAGCCAACTAGGCTTCCTCAAATAATTCAACCGCTGGAGCTATAGCCAATCAGCTCATTTTCTTGCTTTGCTTCCTAGTCTCCTCTATAAAAACTCTGCCCCTAACTCCTGCTGTGGAAGCACTCCTAACCACTTCTGATTTGGCGCTGCCTGATTGGAATTGATATTTACCCAAATAAACTCTTCAAAAATTTAGTATATCTCAGTTTATCTTTTAACACACTCAACATAATTATTTTGAGGTTCATCCATGTTGTTACGTATATCAGCAGTCTATTCTTTTTTGTTGCTGAGTAATATTCTATTACGTAAATGCATCACAATTTATTTCTCTATTCATCTGTTGATAGACATTAGGGTTGTTTCCAGATCTTAGCTATTGTAAATAGCCCAGCTATGAACACAGGGGTGCATATATTCTTTCTGATTAGTGTTTCAGGATTCATAGGATATATTCCTAGAAGTGAGATCACTGGTTCAAATGGCAGTTCCATTTTAAATTTTTTGAGGAATATCCATACTGTTTTCCATAGGGGCCACCAATAGTGTATAAGGAGTTCCCGTTTCTCCACATCCTCGCCAGCACTTGTCATTTGTTGATTTGTTGATATTAGCCATTTTGACAGGTGTGAGGTGATACCTCATTGTCAGAGCAGAAATAAATGACATAGAGACTTAAAAATAAACAAACAAAAAAGATTAATAAAACCAAGAGCTGATTCTTTAAAAAGATAAACAAGATCGATAAACCTCTACACACACTCAGCAAAAAAACTAAGAGAAAGGACCCAAATAAAATAAAAAAGGAAAGAAGTAACAACTGACACCACAGAAATACAAACATTGTAATAAAATATTACAAATAACTATATGCCAATAAATTGGACAACCTGGACGAAATGAACAAATTCCTAGAAACATACAATCTTCCAAAACTGAATCAGGAAGAATCAGGAAACCTGAATAGATCAATAAGAACTAATGAAATTGAAGCAGTAATAATAATAATAATAATAATAATAATAATAAACTCCCAGCAAACAAAAGTTCTAGACCAGAGCTTTGCAGGGGAGTTTTACCAAACATTCAAAGAAGACCTAATACCTATCCTCCTCAAACTATTCCAAAAAATTCAAGAGGAAGGAAGACTTCCAAGCTCTTTTTATGAGGCCAGCATTATCCTAATTCCAAAACCAGATAATGACACTACACAAAAAGAAAATTACAGGCCAATATCCCTGAAGAACACAGATGCCAAAATCCTCAACAAAATATTAGTAAATCAGATCCAGCAATATATTAAAATGATTATTCACCATGACCAAGTGGGATTTATCCCAGGGATGCAAGGCTGATACAATATTAGGAAATCAATAAATGTGATACATCACAGCCTGGCCAGTGTGGCTCACCAAAAGGTTGCCAGTTCGATTCCCAGTCAGGGCACATGCCCAGGTTGTGGGCCAAATCCCCAGTGGAGGGCATGCAGGAGGAAACCAATCGATGTTCTCTCTCACTGATGTTTCTATCTCTCTCTCCTTCTCCCTTTTTCTCTAAAATCAATAAGGAAAAAAAATTTTTTAATGTGATACATCACATAAACAAAATGAAAGATAAAAATCATATGATCATATCAACAGATGCAGAAAAAGCATTTGACAACATCCAGCACCCATTTCTGATAAAAACGCTCAGAAAAATGGGAATCGAGGGATCATTCCTCAACATAATAAAGGCCATATATGACAAACCTATGGTCAACATCATACTCAATGGGCAAAAACTAAAAGCAGGAACAGGAACAAGACAGGGATGCCCACTTTCACCACTGTTATTCAACATGGTACTAAAAGTCTTAGCCACAGCAATCAGACAAGAAGGAAAAATAAAAGGCATCCAAATTGGAAAAGAGGAAGTGAAACTGTCATTATTCGCAAATTACATGATATTGTACATAGAAAATCCTAAAAACTCCACCAAAAACTACTAGATTTAATAAATGAATTCAGCAAAGTAGCAGGATACAAAATTAACATTTTTATACATTCTTGTTTTTTGTTTTTTTTTTTATTCTATCCTCACCCGGGGACATTTTTTTGCATCTATCTTCAGATAGAGCAGGAGGGAGAGAGGGATGAAGAGAGAGAGAGAAACCTTGATGCGAGAGAGACACATCAACTGGTTGCCACCTGCACAACCCCAACCGGGGCCGGGTATAAACTGCAACTGAGGTACGTGCCCTTAGGGGGACCGAACCCAGGACTCTCTGGTCTGCGGGCCGACATTCTATAACTGCTGAGCCAAACTGGTCAGGGCTTTATATATTCTTAATGCAAGTTCTTTATCAGATATAGTATTTGCAAATATTTCCCACTAGTTTGTGGTTCATCTTTTCATTGTTTTTACAGTGTCTTTAGAGGAGCTAAAGTTTTGACACTCAATAAAGTCTAATTAATCAGTATTTTTCTTTTATGAATCATGCATTTGGTGCTGTATATTAAAAAAATAATAATCTTTTCCTAAGCCAATATCACATAACGGTTTTCTCTTTCATGTTCTCCTAAAAGTTTTCTAATTTTAGGTTTTACATTTATTTATTTATTTATTTTTTTATTTTTTTATTTATTTTTATTTTTTTATTTTTATTTATTTATTTTTTTTATCCTCACCCGAGGACATTTTTCTATTTTTTGTTCAGGTAGAGTGGGAGGGAGAGAGAGGAACAGAGAGAGAGAGAGAAACATCGATGTGAAAGGAACACATCGAGTGGCTGCCACCCGCACAACCGACCAGGGCCGGGGACAAACTGCAACCGAGGTACGTGCCCTTAGCGGGAACCGAACCCGGGTCTCTCAGGACCACAGGCCGACGCTCTAACCGCTGAGCCAAACTGGCCAGGGCTAGGTTTTACATTTAGATCAATAATCCATTTTGAGTTAATTTTTATATATCATACAAGGTATAAATTAAAGTTCTTTAGGGGGGGCATATAGATATCCATTTGTTCCAGTGTCATTTGTTAAAACTTTTCCTTTTCCACTGAATCATCTTTGCACCTCTGTGGAAAATAAGTTGTCCATAATTATATGGGTCTATTTACAGACTCTTGGTCCCATTTTATGTATCTGTCAACTTTTACACCAATACCATACTGTCTTGATTTATAATTAGTCTTAAAATCAGTTAGTGCTAGGTCTTCAATTTTGTTCTTTTTCAAAGCTGTTTTGATTAATCTAGATCCTTCACATTTCCATATAAATTTCTTCAAATGTGCCTGCTGGGATTTTTAACTGGCATTTGTGTTGACTTTATCGATCAATTTGAGAACTGACATCCTAACAATGTTGACATTGTTGACCAATCAAAAGGGTACATCTCTCCATTTATTTGAGTCTTTAATTTCTCTCAGCCTTGTTTTATAGTTTTCAGAGACTTGCACATCTTTTGTCAGATTTTCCCTGAGTATTTTGAATTTTTTTGATGCACTGTAAGTGGTATTGTTATTAAAATTTTTTATTGCCAATTGTTTATAGATATTATACAAAAATACAATAAATTTTTTTTTAAATCCTCACCTAAGGACATTTTTCAATTTTTTGTTCAAATAGAGTGTGTGTGTGTGGGGGGGAGAAACATCGACGTGAAAGGGACACATCGAGTGGCTGCCACCCACTCAACCCAACCAGGGCTGGAGACAAACTACAACCGAGGTACGTGACCTTAGCGGGAACCGAACCCGGGTCTCTCTGGACTGCAGGCTGATGCTCTAACTGCTGAGCCAAACTGGCCAGGGCCAAAAATACAATAATTTTTATTCAGTGATCTTATACCATGCACCCATGCTAAACTCATTTATTAGTTTTAGTACCTTTTTGTACATTCCACTGGATTTTCTACATAGATCTATGGGTGATGATGTTATTGGAGAATAAAAAGTTCTACTTCTTCCTTCCCAATGTGAATGCCTTTTTTTGTTTTTTTATCCTCACCCGAGGATATTTTTCCATTTTTTGTACAGATAGAGTGGGAGGGAGAGAGAGGAAGGGAGAGAGAGAGAGAAACATCGACGTGAAGGGACACATCGAGTGGCTGCCACCCGTACGACCAACCAGGGCCGGGGACAAACTGCAACCGAAGTACGTGCCCTTAGCAGGAACCGAACCCGGGTCTCTCAGGACCGCAGGCCAACACTCCAACCGCTGAGCCAAACCGGCCAGGGCCCAATCTGAATGCCTTTAATCTCTCTTTCTTGTCTAACTGTACTAGCTAGAACTTCTAGTACAATGACATAGGAAAGCATGAGAGTGAATGCCCCTGACTTGTTCCTGGTGTTGCAAAAAAGCATTCAGTCTTTCACCATTACATATTATGTTAGCTATAGGCTTTTCATAGAAGTCCTTCATCAGTTTGAGAAAATTCCCTTCTCTTCCTAGGTCACTGAAGAGTATTAGGAATGGAAGTTAGGTTTTGTAAATTCTTTTTCTGCTTCTACTGAAATGATCACATGATTTTCCCATTTAGTTTGTTACTATGGTGAATTATATTAATTAATTTTTGAATGTTAAACTAGCCTTGCATTCCTGGGTCACCCCCACACCCGATTATAATGTATTGTCCTTTTTATGGATTATTGGATTCAATTTGCTAAAATGTTCTTAAATATTTTTTTTCAGACAGAGTTGGGGAAGGGGGGGGGGGGAGAGGGAGAGAGAAAGAGAAACATCTATGTGAGAGAGACATATCAACTAGTTGCCTCCCACACTACCCCGACCATTGCTGGGGACCAAACTGCAACCGAAGTATGTTCCCTTGACTGGAATAAAAACCAAGACTCTTTGGTCCATGGGCCTACACTCTAACCACTGAGCCAAACCAGTCAGGACTGTTCTTAAATATTTTTATCTGTGTTCCATGAGGGAAAACTAGATAGTATTATTTAATAGTTTTTTATTATATTTATGTAATATCTTTGTCTATTCTGGTATTAGGGCCTTGTACAATGAATTGGGAAATGCTCCCTTTTGTTCCAGTTTTTCTGGAAGAGTTTGTGTAGAATGTGTCATTTCTTCTTTAAATGTGTGGTAGAATTCACCGGTAAAGCTATTTGGGCTGGTGTTTCTTTGTGGGAAGGTTTTTAGCTGTAAATTTTAATTTATTTAATAGCTATATGGCTATTCTGGCTATTTATTTCTTCCTAAGTGATTTAATTTCTTTTAACAAATTTATTCATTTCAGCTTAGTTATCTAATTTATTAGAACAAAACTGTTCATAATATTCTCTTATTATTCTTTTGGTATCTGTAGAATCTGTAGTGATGTCAACCTCTTCCAAGGAGTTCCTGAGCTCCATACTTCCTTTTGCTTCTTGAAGAAGGCAAAGTGGTTTTTGTTATTGTTGGTTTGTTTGTGGTCTTGAACTAAAACTTCAAACTCTTCCTCTATGGGTACAATTCAGTTACAAAAATGAACAAAATATTTTCATTGGGGTATGTATTTCACTTATAATGGTTTAATATTTTAAAAATATAAAGATCAAGATAGAAAAGCCAAAGGGACAAGATAGCACTAAGAGCCAAAAGAAAGGTCACACTGAATGGAAAAAACACACTGCAAAAGAAATACTTGCCAATCCCTAAAAAATCTGGCATTTTTCAATCATATTTTAAAGAAGCTAGAAAACCCTTGAAATCTGGAGCACTCCTCACACTCCAATGAACTGTATTATTGACAAATAAAAGCATCAAAATTCAAGATCAACAACAGTAACAGATCTATGCATAACCAAGTATATATACAGAATCCCATAAAGTTCAGTCAATAATCAGGAAACACTCACATTAGAATGTACTAATGAGAGAGTTGATTAAACCCAAATGCAAATGACAGATTTTCCTATTTATGGTTCTGAATTTAATTTTTAAAAAATGGATTACAGATTAGAAAAAATTAAGACAGTTTCCCAAACCCACGGAAGAGAATGCTATGGAAAAGGATCTTATTCTATTTTTGTCCCTCTCAGCTTTGGTTTCCAAACACTGTCAGGCCTTTCTTTTGCCCCAGGTTCTCCCCATAGACCTAGGAAAGAAAATGTTTGTCATTTTCACAAGAACAGACATAAAAGTATTTATCTGTTTCTGAATGTATGCAGCTCTATTAACATTTACATACCTCAGTTATAAGTCCAAAGTAGAAATCACAGAAATTATCTCCACCCTACCAACAGACTATCAGGCCATAATACCAATTTAAATATGAATTAAGAATACTAGGGATAGTTTATCATAGGTAACAGAAAGAGAGGTAAGAACTTGCTAGGCAGTTTCTTCCATGCACACCACAGCTTCAGCCTGTGCAGTGCCAACTGAAAATCTAGCCTACCCTACTCCATGCTTTCACCTGCCTGCTGGGTAAAACCACTCTGATATCTTGCTGGTACTTCAGCTTCAACATGTCCAAGAGATTCATCAACTCATCAAAATAGCTTTGTCCTTCCTCCTGACTTCTCTCTGTTCTGGCTCCACAATTTTTCTAAATTACCCAAGCTGAACAACTGGACCATCTTTGCCTCCTACATCTTCACTCTCCACCCTCCTACACTTAGAGAGTTGCGGGGGTGAGGGGTGGGGGCAACATATTTAGGAAAAGGCAAATATTACAGGGATAATCAGGGAAGGCTTACTAAAAAATATTTATATTAAGCCTCGAAGGCCATACAGGATTTTTCAGACAGAAGAGTCTTGTATTTTTTAGGAAGCCTTCCCTGATTATCCCTGCAGATATTAGTTTACTTCCTTTAGATATCTACAGTACCTGTACTTTTCTATTATCTCACTTAACACATAGTGCTTTTGTTTTTTAATCCTCACCCGAGGATATTTTTCCATTTATCATTAGAAAGAGTGGGAGGGAAGGAGAGACAGAGAGAAACATGGATGTGATAGAGACACATCGACTGGTGCCTCCCACACGACCCCGACCAGAGCCAGAGACAAACCGCAACCGAGGTATGCGTCCTTGACCAGAAGCGAACCCATGACTCATTGGTCCACTAGCTGATGCTCTAACCATTGAGCAAAACCAGCCAGGGCACATAGTGCTTTTTATTAGTTATTTTACACCCACCAAATTGTAAAACCTTGAAGGGAGGAATCATGTTTTATTCTCCTTTGTAACTATCTAGGTTCCTAAGAATAGTATTTTAAAATTCAACTAAAAAATGAGTGAACCCTCTGCTATGTGCAGTATACCTCTGTAGGCCCAGAGAATATACGCAAACATTTAGAGAATGGCTAATGAATGATTCGCACAACCTCAGTATGTAAAACTTTAACTAAAGAACATTTATAGGTATAAATATAGTTTCCATATTCCCCTTCAAAGGTTTTTGACCACTTCTCTGAGCAAAGCTTCTCTTAGCCTTACTTCCCTAACAACCATCCAAAATATTTAACTATATCTAACTATGTAAGGAAATCCTGAGGATAGATTTGGGACTCAGAAGATTGTAAAAAAGAATTCCATTCCTTAATAAGAAAAAAAGTATATCAATTTTATTTTTCAGGGCTACTATTTTTGTTTGTATGCTTGTACAAATCTAAAGTTGTATCCAAGAAGAATTTTAAAAAGTCTGTTCAGAAATTCTGGATGAGTGACCAACAGGTCAATATTCTGAATGAGGCCCAGGCTCACCAATTCCACTGACTTTCAATAGTGCTTCCCGATCCCTTGTCTTCTGTGACCTGCTTGACCATGTATCTGAGGAGTGTGGAAAAGGAGGATCAAGAATGATCACAGAGCCCACTCTTAATATACTCTGCCTGATTTGCAATACCGTAACTTCCTCTTCTTTCAAGAAAGACATTATTAGAAGACTGTTACATAGGCAATGTGATCATTTCATCTAAGTGATTTAATGTAGACTGTACAAATGATCACTCAATTTTCACCCTGAAATATCATCTGTATTCCATAGTCACATCTTTGCCCTTTCAATAAACTTTCATATCCATCTACATTCATTATAGGTGATGTAGTCTTTTAGTTTTCAGATACTTGGAAGTCACACAAAACATTTTAATATTTAACTCAAAACTGTCCGTGTAAACCAGTATTTAGAATTACCTCAAAATTTTATTATTGGCAGCAAATATTATAAAACATTTCCTGAGAAATCAAAAGACATTAATGTAATCTCTTATAGACCAAATTGTTTCGCCCAATACCAACAATTTCCAAAGAGAAACAACAGAGAGGGAAAATTTATCTAGTGAGTGATAAATTTTAATCCCTTATTAAAGACATAAATATGTTTTGTTGCCAGTAATCTTCAAGGCCCCGAAGACTGTGTGCTTTGCAGTTGTTAAATGGGCTTTGTTTTCCTTTCTATAAAAGAACAGAATAACCGGGGGAGGAAAGAAAATGACAAGAAAGAACCTGGCCATAAAATGCAGTCCAGTTTTCACATTTACCATCCTGCCCAGCAAGGCCTAAGCTTAGATGGGATGCCAAGCTTAGATGGGAGGAAACCATGGTCCGGCCACAGGATCTCCATCTCGCCAAAGGATGTCTGGTCTCAAAAATGAAAGCATAGTGTGAAGATGGGTGGATTACAGCTTAGGGAGTTGCAGGCAATGCCTTGCCTATGGATATAAATGTTGGTTAGAGAGTCTTCATTTTATTGTGAACTCAGGAAAAGGATCTTTTTGGAAAACTTTTATTACCCAGATACTATACCAAGATCTAGTGGTCAGCTTTTGAAAAACGCTTTACTATTTTAATGTGAACATTTCTGAAGCTTCTAGGTAAAAGACAACCAACAAGAGAGGAGCTAGTGGAGTGGGTGCCTATGCACAGCGAAGTGATGACAGCATGAGCCACCCAAAGGCACGAGGAGCGGCGCACTGCTAATAAAGCACCCTTCACACCTACCTGCCTTCAGGAGAAACGAGCTCCGGAAGCCCTCCTGCCTCAGTCCCACAGGCCAAACAAAACGCCAGTGAGTATCAACGGGGAAGTACCCCCTCAGAGGCCTTTAAAATCACATTCAGTTATATGAATCACTGCTTCTTCTTTAACATGCATTGAATGAAGCAGTAAATTAGAAAGAGAACAGTTTTCCAAGATTCATTTGCTACATTAAAACTCTTTGGGAGTTGTCTGTAAAAAAATCTTCATCATAGATGATGGCTTTAGAGCTCTGGGAACCATATAAATACAGGATAGTAAACTTCTTACCACAGCATCACTATTTTAGGGGAAGAATCAATGACCTTAATTTTCTGCAAATGTATTTTAAACAATTTGTAAGCTTTTCCATTTATGAAACTGGCTATCAAATCTCAACCTACCCTTGAAAGGTGATAAAAGCTCATCTCTGGGTGGCTTAATTGGCCACTTAAACCAGTCTGTTTTTGACACATCATGTTTTCAACTGGGCAGCAAGTACTACCAACTCTGGGTACAGCAGGTAAGGTCCAGTGGCTATGCCGCTATCAAAGCAAGGAAGATAAGGTCAATGTGGGCTGCCTCAGCCAGGGAATCAGACCCATCAGGACATCAGAAACAAAATTTACTCTCATAATTAGGACTTTTCATCATTTTTACTAGTGGAGGACAGAATTAGAACTCAGAATTGAATACTTTTAGGTAACCAGTCTAAATGACTTGTAGTAACTAACGGAAGGTCAAAATGATCCAAAAAACTCTTCCAAAAACTTAAACCTTCTATCCCGTAAATCATCTCCTCCAGCTCAAGGACACTTAGGGAAAGAAAACAAAATGCCATTCCTTAGAATTATGTTTCTTTACTACCAGAAAGAACATCTAACTTACGTTATTTCTGATCCATTTAATAAATAATTTTTGAACGTGAAAACATGGTCATTAAAGCAATAATGATGGCCTCTGTTGAGATGAATATATTTGAAGTTTCAATACTTTATTAACCACTTAGAAATATGGAGAATATGCCCTGGCCGGTTTGGCTCAGCGGTTAGAGCGTTGGCCTGCGGTCCGGAGAGACCCGGGTTCGGTTCCCGCTACGGGCACGTACTTCGGTTGCAGTTTGTCCCCGGTCCTGGTTGGTTGTGCGGGTGGCAGCCACTCGATGTGTCCCTTTCACGTCGATGTTTCTCTCTCTCTCTCTCTCTCTCCCTCCCTCCCTCCCACTCTATCTGTACAAAAATTGGAAAAATGTCCTCGGGTGAGGATAAAAAAAAAAAAAAAAAAGAAATATGGAGAATACATGATATAACAGAGCTTCCCAGAACATTCTGCAAGATTCCACTTTGTCTTTGTAGAAAATGTAGGTATCGTATATGGATTTTCTGCAAAGCGCTCTGAAAATTCCATAAATCCCATCCTGCAGGGATTTCACTGTTCTGTAGTCTTTCCACCACACTTGAGTTCCTATCCCCTCTAAATATATGCTGCAATATGAACATTTCCATAGACAAAGCACTGCACACTAATAAAACACAACACTGTTTACATACACTGCAAATATATAACATATTTTTAGTGTAGCTTATGAGCCATATTTTTAGATGGATGGAGCCTGCAGTGATATTAGTAACAAACTTCTGTAAATTAGTGGCCTAAATAGAAATTTATGTTCCATAAAACCCAGCAAGAAACAATAAGTTAGAAATATTTAAGTAACATTTTACAGAGCGTTAAGCAGCAAGTACCACTGTGTCAGGCTGAGTTGGGTACTGAAAGGAGAGCTGGGCACTGTCACAGAAAGCAGCAAAAGACACCACTTCGGTTTTTAAAATGCGTTTTGAAAATTTATGTCTGACCTCCAGATTGTACCTAAGATCTCAAAGGTAGCCTCAATATTAAAAACAAGTAAAAGATGACCAATCAGTCTGGGGATAAATATAAGTTCTACAGATGCAAGGCCAAAAGGTACCTACCTACATGAGTTGGGGTTTTGGTTTATATTTTCATTCATTTTCTAAAAGTCTGCTAGGTCCATTATATGTGAATGGATGCACTTTTATCTAGGTTTGACTTTTTAAGATCTATAATCCTGCTCAAGTCATAATCAAGTCCATTCTTGCATTACTCACATTTCAGGGAGCAAAGAATACTTCTAGGGGAAAATCAGCTTCCAACTTAAATGTATCTTTGCAATTCTGCAAAATACCAAGACTTTAAGCACTATATTCAAAATCTAATATTACAAGCCTGATACTATGGTTGGATCCCAGTAAGTACATGAAAACACTACAGAATCTCACCAAATTTGTAATTTAGTTTCCCAATATAATTGAAGTGGGAGCTTATGGTAGTTGAATAAAGTCCCAACTTTTTTCTTCTTCAAATAGAATGGGGAGGTGTCAAGGCTTCCATAATGGAAATGGCAGTGTGCTATGTGAGACTAAAACGCTGGCTTTATTCTTTCTACTTCCTCATCTGCAATTTAGAAGAACAATATTCTAAAAAACAAAGAAACAAAACAAAACCCTCCAGGGCCCCAATAGAAAAAAAGAAAAGTCTAATTCATGGACACTATCCCCAAATAAAAAAATAAAATGAACAATAGGTTTGGATTAAGAATTTATTTTATTAAGGCAAGAGACTGATGTTGGCATGCCGGATTTTTCCAATGAATTGTCCCACTTTGATCCTAAAATTCCACATACCTAAAACTAGATTAATCATTTCCTCCTATTATGACTTGGCCTAACTTTTTCTGTCAATGACATCTTTATCCCACTGACCATCTAAAGTAAGGTTCTTGCATTCATCACTTCTGATTACTCCTCAGAGCCAATATGGAAGCTCAGTAAGATTATAAACTCTAAGAAGACTGGACTATGTCTATCTTAGTCACCTTTTATTTATTCTTTCAGGTCTATCATATGGCAAAGACAGTGACAGATACTAGGCTAAAGTGAACAAGACAGTCATGGTCCCTGCCCTCATGGAGCTCACAGTCTAGTGGGGGAGACATACATTAAATAAATACACAAATAAAAGTATCATTACAAATTGTGATAAGTGCTTTAAAGAAGGCGACCTGGGTTATCATAGGAGGACTTAATTAAGATAAGGGCAGTACGGAGCTAGGCTGAAAATTAATCTGGGATTGCCATTGTGTTTTTCATTCTGTATAAGGTAAGTGTTGAATATCAAAGGTTCATTGAAAGTACAGGAAAGCAATTTTTAAGCTTAACCATTGGGCACTTTAGAAATTGTTCTCAAAGCAGCATAACACAAAAGCCAGAATAATCTGATCACAAACTCTTCCCAGGGATATAAAATTAAAAGCACAACTCAGTGTACCTGCGAGGCCACATCCCCCTCCTCACACCCTGACATGAGTGAACGCAGGCTGCGTGCAGCCAGGTTGACGTGTGCTGCGTGCTGGCATGGGAAGAACGCTTTCAACCACTCCAGGAAGGCACAGTCAAGTCACTGATGAATAATCACTCTGATACAGTATCAGGAGCCAACGACTCTAGGCTGTGATCTATGTTGACAGCTTTGCTTATAAACAAAGATTCTAAAAAATACCAATTAATGACTCACTTGAATCCCACTCTGCTCTGATACTGTCCAAGTTCTGGCATTTCAGGTCATGCCGTTGTCTTTTACCACATGAACTTCAGTTTTATCAAGGCAAAGAGAGTAAAAAAATACTTTCGAGTGAATGTAATACAAATAACAAAGGAACTCTGACAGTTTCCTCTTTGCATTAAAAAAGATAAGTGTCAAACCAGTTATTACAACACATGACAGCTTCAGAATAGACAGCACACCCTGCACATGGGAAAAGAGCAAACAGTTTCCCTAACAGATTTCTCTGCCTCAATGCCAATATGGCAAATAATCATATGAAAATGTTATTACCCTACCTAATTTTCCCTTGGAGCTTTTAAATAGAAACTTTAAAAAATGATTTTTAAAATATGCAGAGGGAGTGGGGATGGCAACACTATAAAAGGTCCTGCCAAAGACGCCTAGGCTTAAGAGGTGACACCTGGGATGGGTGGGGTTTTGAAGACGATTAATAAGGGCTAGGGACCAAGGATGCATGACAAAGACAGGTGTCTTCCCTAAAATGGAAGGGCTCCCGGAAACGGCAGGAACTCCACTGAGGCAGAAGTTGGAGAAAGGACAAGAGACGCCTTAATCTGTGCGTTCTTTCTCTAATCACTAGGGATGACAGTCAAAATTAGAGGAGAGTACAGCAATTCAGACGTAAGAGGAACAGAGGCAAAATGAAGTCGTTGAAAGGTGACAACATTTTATTAGAGACTGAGATTGATTCATTTCAACTAACCTGTCTCGTCTACGGTCATACCACCTTGAACGTGCCTGATCTCGTCAACTAACCTGTCTCAGTCAGCTTGGATGCCATAACAAAATGCCACAGAGTGGGTGGCTTAAAGAGGACATTTATTTCTCAAGTGTTCTGGAGGCTAGGAAGTCAGGGTGCTAGTCAATTTGGTCCCTGGTGAGAGCTGTCTTCCTAGCTTACAGATGGCCGCCTTCTTGCGGCAGGGGAGGGAGAGCACTCTGGTCTCTCTTCTTTTCTTATAAGGACACTAATCCCATCACATCCCCAGCCCCAACGACCTCATCTATACCTAACTACCTCCAAAGGTCCTACCTCCTATTATCACCACACTGGGGGTGGTTATGGCTTCAACATACACATTTTTAGGAGGTCACGAACATTCAGTTTGTAACATAGCCACTAACATTCAGTTTATAACATAGCTTTTGTCTAGTTCATGCTATAGTGCTAGATGTAAGGCCTGAATAAAACTGAATACACATGGCTTCTTTTATTAGAGTCAGTTCTCATCTACAGGACATGCTTATAATAAGATGCTCAGAAGCAATTGTATTTCCTTTAATACCTAAAAATGCTTGTTTAGCTAACAAAGTTATCTTTATCTGAAATGCTTTTAAAGCCTGTGCTTTGTATTTATGTCTATACTTCTTAGATAAGACCTACTTCGTTGCCAACTCTCACATTTTACTGATCTATTAAGCAGTATCTATATTTGCCGATTTTATTTTCTGTCTCCCTAATGTTATCATAACTTAATGCTATCGGAGAATAAGAAAGAATCAATGCTGATTACAGTTAAGAAAGTGAGGGTGAAAGCAATCCTAACTGGGAGTATCTGTTTCTTGTAAAGCCTGGACAGGAGGTCCTCTTATCCTAGAGTCATTTAAAAATCACTAACTTGACTCAAACCAAGCAAAGATACTACAAATACATCAGGTGAAGATGTCAGTCACTCTCTCGAGATAGCAGCTGAGTGGGGAGAGAATCGGCACCAGGCCTTTGGCATCAGGCAGACCTGGCAGTGAAGTCAGGCGCTGCCCCTTTGTTGTTGATAACACTGTGACCCCTCTGAGCTACCATTTCCTCGTCTGGAACCATGAGCATACCTGCTGCTGCACAAGGATGCTTTGCAGGACTGGTGGAGACACAAGTGCAGGTACCTAAGAAGCAGTAGCATGTGATCAGTATGCTGTTTCCTCTTTGTTCCTCAAATGCCTCCGACTAGGGAGGGATCAGGGGCTCAATGGGTTCCCAGCAGTCTCTGCTTGAATGAGTATCTATGTGAGAGAGGGGCCATGTGCAGAAGCAGGTGATATATTTGTGAGAACTGTGCTTTCATGAGGCTTACATTTTAAAAGTATTTTTGGTTTTACCTTATTGATTTATCACATTAATTTACCCACATATATCATCACACCTTCACTTACTGGTCTCATAGGCATCTCCAGGGATGTGGGTGCTGATGAGTAATCTACCAGTATGATTTGCCTATCTCTATCCTGTCTCCCTGTTTTTTAGAGAATTACATGGCTGGCAGTGAACATGGTACCAAAGCTCACCCTTCATTTACAACCACGTTCTCCCCTTTCTGCATCAGTAGTTTGACTCTGTATCTTTCCATACTCCTTTCACAGGACCACCTCTGGTCTCCCTTCGCGGAGAGGAGATGTGGACAGACAGACAGCAGAAGACTAAAGGAGGGAAGAAATGTGGGTTCTTGGCTTCTGCATGGGATCTGACTTGCTGCACTCGCCCTCAAAATCAATGTGAATCTATTTTAGCAACTGAAGGGAAGGGCTGAGGAATCTGGTTTTCCTTAGAGAAGGAAATGAACAAATCATCAGACTAAAAATCAGAGGAGACTGAAAATTACAAGAAGGGCTGTTACTGAAGAATGACCAAGTTGCCTTGGTATGTCTTGTGGACTCAAATTCCATTTTATTTTCATCACACACAGCAAGAGAATCACAGTTCCAGGAAGAACTGTGAGCAGTGTCTCCTCTGGTCAACCTGAAAATCCCAAATAGTATCACACTCTACCTGAAGAAGCCCCTGAAACAGACTGACAATGCTTCAACTACCTTGGCTATAGGCAAAGACAAAGTAAGAGTATCAGGGGTTCCCAAGAAACTTGAAAAGTTCTCTCTAAACTATGTTGTCAGGTGGAAATCACAAGAACACAACCAAACTGGAAGAGCAGAGATTTCCCTGGGTTTTGTCTCACTATAAAATAGTTTCCAAATACGCAATGAAGATAGACAGAAGCAGAGTAAATAGAAGCCAGGGACCAACGCACATGAAAGTGACCAGGCTTCAGACACACACCCATTCAGTACCGCCACACCCTCCAGACACCCCCCACCTGTGTTATCCAAACTCTGCTGAACCTAGCATCTGCATTCCTATTTAAGTTTATCTGATAATCCGCAGTGTAGAGTTGAGAAAAATGGAAACACAGAAAGGAGAAAGCATAAATAGTGTCTTTAATGTTAGTAAAAACAAAACTTTGTTACATGGCAAATGTGAGGCAGGGATTAAGGTAACAATACAATGGCAAAATTATTGCACTCTTTCAAGGGAAAAAAATCCCATTTCTTAAAAAATTTCCAACATTAAAACCCAGGTCCAGGCTTGAGTCACTGCTGTAGATGGTGACACTCCCTCTCGGAAACACATCTGTGTCACTGGGCTACCCATGCTGCCATTACTGCTCAACCAACACACCTGGAACAGGAGTGTCGTTCCTGAACCCAAGCTTGTCTGAAAGCCTCCTGGGGAAGTGAGCTAACACCTGGGCATGTTCAACAGTGTACATTCCCTCAACTTAGAGCAGTAGCCTTATGTTTAAACTCCAAAGTGCCTCTCTACTTAAATCAGCTTCTCTCAGGTAAAAGAAAATGAAAACAGAAGCCATGGGCCCCTTGAGTAAAATCCGATTGAGTACAGAGAGGCAAAATAGCAAGATTTCATTTTAACATGAGGCCCCTGACGGTGGGAGAGAAGAGAAGAGAGCAGAGGAATGGCACATAATCTGGAAGATTCAAGTACGCTGAGAGACACTGTCCCAAGGTGTGTGAGCACCTAGCCATCTTTCTGTAAGGAGACAACCACAGCTTCACGTAATTCAAATTAATTCCTTTCTGAATGAGAGCCGAGTAACAAAGACAGAACTTGGCAAGATGGCACAGCACTGGGAGGGCGAATCGTATTCCCAGCTGATACCTGGTGAGATGTTAGGTTGTCTGCTTATTGTCACATAATAAAATGAGGCCACACATCGGAAAGTGTTTTGAAAAGTAAAAATCCAAGAGAAAGAGGAAGGCAGCATTATAATGAATCTGGAGAAAATAAACTCTGGGTGGTGAGTGCTCTGACTGTGACCTTTCTTCAGCTGGTATCCCATCGGCCTCTGGGAAGGAAAGAGGCAAGATGGAGAGGCCAGTGCCTGCCTTCTTCCCCGACTCAGGATGGGCAGTACCATCTGCCAGCACCTGGCAGCTGAGATAAAGAGAGAGAGAGAGAGAGAGAGAGAGAGAGAGAGAGAGAGAGAGAGAGAGAGAGAAAACCTGGTGCGGAGCCCTCCCGTCCATCAAAGACAAAAAGAGTGAAAAGTGGGAGAGAAAGCTCCCAATACCAACAGCTGTGACCTGGGGTCATACAGTGAGAAGTTATAAAGGCATAAAAGCATCTTTATTCAGATAGTTCCTTTCAGGGCAACTCATTTCATGATACTTAATGCAGGCGGTTAAGAGAACTGTTGGGCTGGACATAACTCACAGCATGTCACACAAACCTGGAGTGCCCATGGAACATTAATTTCAGGGCACGCATCGAGATTATACTCTTAAAACCAGCCTTTTTGCCAGGGGCGCCTTGTAACTCAGAAAGTCATGTTTCATTTAGGATGTGCTGTATAATGTTGAAGGGGAAAGTTAACTATTTTGTTTTGTTATGTTTTTTTCCTCCAATCCAAGTATAAAAATGGATTTGGGAAAGAGCTGTACATGCTAAACTGAAATCTTCTATAAAGTTACTCTCACTCATTTCATAAATCTGCTTAGGTCATATTTCTTTAACATTTACTCTTGTGACAAACAGAACCAAACATATACTCTTGTTCTAAGAACAGGACTTCCCTGCTACTCAGAGATCCCCGCAAGTAAGCGGACCACGCTGGGACTGCTTTTCCTGCGCACGCTTGGGTCTCACTTTCTCCTGAACCTGGGACTGTGCACCCATCACAACACAGCAGCACTGACTTTCCCCTACCCAAAGGGGCTGTGAAAATTCCACCTTCTTCCAAGTGGTAGTGAAGTGAGGCAGTCTTTTTTTTTTGTTTTTTGTTTTTTTTCACTCTTAGCCGCTCCTCAGCTCTGATAATCAGTCATAATAATTCATTCAACTTTTTAAAAATCATATTAACTCTTCTAAGTAATATAAACACTTAATTTTATTCATGTTCTCAAATCACTTTCCTTTTCTACTGCATGTTTGTGTAGCTGTTACATGGATCCTTTGTAGTGACGTAACTGTCATTTGTTCAACTCCGTTCTTGCCAAACACTGAGCTGTGTGGAGATAAAGATAACCACACTTGTTGAAAAGATGCCAGTTTGGTGGGAAAGACAGACATGTAAACAGATCTGTATGTGAGATACATGGCCTAGACAGGGAGAAAAAGTTTTATTGCATGAATAAATCAGCACAACGGCAAAAAAAAAACATCTAGAGGCCATAACATACCAGAGAGACCCAGCAAACACAAGGATTGTGCATGTGAAGATGATGCTTCCCTTTCTGCCTCATCCAGTCTACACATGCACCTCGTACTGGCTTTCCTTCCGTTACAAGGGAGGAAATAACCTCATCCCCACCTAACGCCAGTCTTCTACTTGAGCTCAGGTCCCAGCCCTCTCTGTCAGGGACTTTTACCTTGCAAAGATCCACTTTCCTGCATTATCAACTTTCCCTTCCTGCGGGATCATCCCAATTAGAACACAAACGATCCTCCCTTAACCCTACTGCCTCAGCCTCCATTCTCTCCTCCCACAAATCAACAGAACTGGCTCTCAGCAAGGTCACCAATGAGCTCCATCTTGGTAGGTCCATTATCAATTTTCTGTTCTTATCTGCTTGTGTAGCATCCACTGCCCACCCCCATCTCCCATCTGCCCATACTGAAAGGCTGTCTTTATTAGGCTGCCTTCATTAGGCTGCCATGAAAATTCTCTCCTTGTTTTCTTTGTGTCTCACCGGCAACTCCTTGCCAGTTTTCTCAATTCGCTGTTCCTCACCTGCCTAATTTTCTGTCCCCCTTATAGTACATTCTCATAGTAGCTCGAGTGATCTTTCAAAAATATAAAACAAGTTATTTTATTCCCTGACTTAAACCCTCTAATGGCTACCCATCATCTTTAGAATACATTCCACACTACCAAGGCTCTGCAGTTTCTGGCTCCTTCCTACCTCTCTGCCCTCATTCTAACCATACCTTTTCCCAACGCCTTGCAGACTATCTACTGCCAGATTTCAGACATACATGGCCTTTTCTCATTTCCTCAAACACCCGAGCCAGTTCTCCATTCCAATTTCTTCAAAACACCACCGCAAGCATCACGTTTGCTCCTTCACATTTTGTCTGTCTGCTTCTCCTGGAATGTAAGCTGCGGTAGCGCAGGGCCTTGGTCTCGTTCTCTGCAGTACTGAGCGGCTGTGGCCCTGTTCAGTCCACTGCAACTGCTCTGCAAACACTTACTGAGTGGATGAAGGAGATGATGGTGACATTCTTGGTTAGAACGCTGTGTCCAGCTCTTTGCTCTTCGACTACAGAAGAGCACAGTATGGGTGAAGTTGAAACATAAAAATAAATCACAAGGAAGTTGGACTTATGGCAAAACGTTAACAGAATTAGAATTAGTGAGAAAGTAGTATTTTATTTTTATTCTTCAGGGGGGTCATTACTAGTTTTTTTTTTTTTTAAATGTCTAATGAGGGTTAAATAAAAAGAATGGGCTAAAGGGTCAGTAGACTGGGTTCAAGTTCTAGAGTAAATGAGCTGTGGGTTAGTTATGAAAACACTTCCTGGGATTGCGACTAGCTGAGATCATAATTAGTTCCTAAGGAAGAACACTGAATATCCTTCTAAAACAAAAAAGAGCAATAATAATACTACATCAACAGAGTGTCTCCTGTGTGCCAAGAACTGTGCTAATAAGACTGTGTGACAAGCCTGGTCTCCTGGCATGGGTCACAACCCCGAGAAACACGTTACTACTGCTCTCATTTTAGAGATGAGGAGGCTGAGGTTTAGCACAATTAATTAACTTGGAAAAGACACACAGCTGATAAATGACCAATCTGGAGCCAAACCCCAGGTCCGCCTGCTGGTGAAACCTGTGCTCTCACTGCTGTGGGAAGGGGAGCCCGCAGAACTGCATGTGGCCTGCGGACAGCACTAGGGTCAACTTTCTCCCCAAATCTAGAATTCTAGACAATTTCAGGAACAGTATAAAGAACATGATTATAAAGAACAACTTAAAGGAGTCCTATAATGCAGGCTCTACATTTGAGTTTTTGGTTATACAGGTATTTGATGAACTGGGCAGAATAATGTGCTTTTGGTTACCCATTCCATAAATTCTATCATCCTAAAGGATTACTTTATTTATGGTTTGAGACCTGTCTTAGAAATATGAAAAAAAGAAAAACAAGTTTGCAAGCATCACCAGGTATGACACAATAATTTTTTGTTCCTATAAGATTATGAACAGAGGTCAGCAAATTATGGCCTGCAAGCTAAGAATTTTACATCTTTCAAAAGGATTGTTTGTAAGAAAAAAAGAACATGTCACTTTGTGTGGCCCACAAAACCTAAAATATTTACTATCTGGTCCTTTATCAAAAAGGTCTGCTGACATCTGGTCTAGAACTTAAAAATGGATGCAAAAGTATGAAATAGTTGTAACAGAGAAGAAAATACTTGCCTAGAAAAAGCAACTCCCTACCCTGGCCGGTTTGGCTCAGCGATTGGAGCATTGGCCTGCGGTCCTGAGAGATCCGGGTTCGGTTCCCGCTAAGGGTAGGTAACTCGGTCGCAGTTTGTCCCCGGCCCTGGTTGGGTCGTGCAGGTGGGGGCCACTCGATGTGTCCCTTTCAGGTCGATGTTTCTCTCTCTCTCTCTCTTCCTCTCTCTCCCTCCCACTCTATCTGAACAAAAAACTAAAAAATGTCCTCAGGTGAGGATAAAAAAAAAAAGAGAGAGAGAGAAAGCAACTCCCTGAAAGTTTCACAAAGTATCTAAGAAGGTTTCTGTTTGTTTATTTGTTTTACCATGGACAAAACAAAACTTCCCAAAGTCAGACTTGGGTCTGGCCTCCCAACCTAGGATCAATGAGGTGACATAAGGGGACACAGAAAGGAAAGGAGAGTGTTGAAGAGCTTGGGGAAAATCAGTGATCCAATTTAAGGCTGCATGGGGCCTTACAGAAACAAGGACCAACACTCACTCTGGCAGGGAAGATACCCCCAGGGGACGGGCAGTGACTCCTACAGGCCACCTGCACACACGGCACAGCAGTGCGCCAGCTCCCAGGCTGGGTCTGTCCTCACTGTGCTGCCATGTGGCCTTCACCTGAGTGCAGAGACATAACCACAAACCAAGAAGCAGGAGACAGCTTTTTAAAAGGTCAGACAAGAACCAGCAGATCTGAAAGAATGTGTGATCTGAAAGTAAGGTCCCAATCCCTCTTATAAAAAATGTTTAATTTGTTTCTTTTTTAAATTTCAAAAGTATTACACCTCATTATAGAAAATTTGGAAAATGCAAAAAAATTTTTAAAAGAATAATCATTAATAAGCCCTCCATTTCAAGATAAACACTTTAATATTTGGTGTATTTCCTTATAGTTTTTTAAAAAAATTCATATACACATGTGACAATTAAAAAATGAGAATATTATTTATTTTAGTATCTTTTTTCCACATAACTTGTTATAAAATAACTTGCGAACATTTTTAATATAAAATTCTCCTAAGACAGTTTTAATGGTCATACAGTCCCACTGCACAAATGTGTCATAATTCCAATAACTAATTAATCCTTCCTGGACCAGCACGTATGAGAGAATGTCTCAGCTCACCCTCACCAACAGGACTATATGCATAATTCAAAATATTTTCCCATGTGATAAGTACAAAATGGTTTCTCTCTGCTTCACAAAGAGGTTGATCTGTTCTTCTCGTGACCATTTACGTATATGTCTTCTTCTGTGAATTGTCTAAACCCACTGTTACATGTCCTAGTCACATTTTTATTCTGGGGTGCTTTTCTTATTATTTTAAAGAGCCAAATAGTAAAGATCCTAGCCTTTTTTTTTTTTCTGGCATAAATTTTAAGTATTTCCTACTTTGCCATTTGCCTTTTTTAACTTTTTGTTTTCCATTTCAGAAATGTAGCATTTCTGTCTAGTCAAATTCCCTGCTTTTTGTTCCCTGTGATTTTGGCAGGGATCAGTAACAGCCCAATGTTGATATGGGGCCATATAAGGGATAGTCTGGCGCTGTCTAGTCACCTATTGAACTGTCCCTAAAAAGCAGCCGGAGTCAGGCTGCCCAATCTGCAGAGCCTCCAGAGGTTGTGCCCAGTGGCCAAGTGGAAGGACTGTGTAGGAAACATGCCACGGGCGGACTAAGAGTCAGGACACTGGGGCGCTAGTCCTGGCTGCATGTCCCAAGGCAGAGTCTCTCTCGGCCCCACATACCTCCTCACCTGTACAATGAGAAGTGTGGAGACTATAGTCTCAAAACCCTCGTCTAGTTCTGAGGCTCACTCTTATCTGATGTGTGGAACAAGGGAACTCAGCAGCAGATGCTGCCGCTGGTTAGAACCCACACCCCAGAGAGACCTGTCAATGAGAAAAGTGAAGCCGGTGAGAGGCGGTAAAAGGGAATGTCTGACAGGAGAGAACTTGCAACCTTTCTGGCACGTAGGCCACAGGAATTCATTTCCAGTAAGTCAGCATGGTCTGCAGGGTGAAGGCGGAGAGAACCAAAGCAGGAAAGGGCTCAATACCAGTGCGTGGATTTTTTCCCAGAGAAGGCACCAGGTAACCTTTCTGTGGTTTCCTTTGAGCTGGTTGGGAGACAGTAAATGTTGGATATGGGCCTAAAAAACAGAATGAAAAAACAAAAACAAGGGGACTCGAGTGAGAAGAAGTGGTAAAAGTTTTGAGGTGAAGGGAAAAGGAGTCGTGAGGGTCGTGTTGGGAGAGCGCTCTGAGCACGTGCATAAACTGGATCACAGAGAGCAAAGGCGACTTCTACCAGACAGTGAAACTCCAACGTGAGACAAGAAATGTCTCAAGAACAGGCTGACAGGGTTGCAATGAGAGATGAAAGTGATATCCCCTGTCCCTGTGAAGTACCTGCAAATACAATATTGTGAAAAAAGAATACTTGCTCTGAAGTATTATGATGTTGGAAAGAAAGGCAAAGTGTTGATTAAGTAACAGTAGCACCAACAAGTCTCAAGTCCAGGTACATAAGATCATAAGAAATCACAGTAATGAGCTAAAGCCCTTACACCTTTATTTGGTAACTAACTAACTAGTACTTATTTACATGTACTTAACAAGTAATTGCGTTTTCTTTCATAATATTAAATAATAACACCGCTTTGTTTTCTTCACTTTATTGCTATGTTAGTAATTTATCTTTTTCATCTTAGCACTGATTAAAACATAAAATGTCTTTAGGAAATGTTATGTCCTAATTTATGGCTTAATTTAATCTCAGCAGTCAAACACTGATAACACTGCATGTCTTAAAGAGATCAGCATATCTATTATCACACACCAGTAAGTATATATATATATAAAAAAAAAAGACCTCATTCTCAAGTGAGAAGAAACTGTAAACTTAGGGAGCAATGAAGAAAGAAAACCCCCAAGTCCTCTGCCTGGCCCGACGATGTTTTTTAAGAATTAGAGGGTCCTGGCCGGTTTGCTCAGTGGTTAGAGCATCAGCTTGCGGACCGGAGTCCCAGGTTCGGTTTCCACTAAGGGCACGTACCTCAGTTGCAGTTTGTTCCCGGCCCCAGTTGGGGTCGCGTGGGTGGCAACCACTTGATGTGTCTCTCTCACGTCGATGTTTCTCTCTCTCTCTCTCCATCCTTCTCTCCCTCCCACTGTATCTGAAGATAAGTGCAAAAAAAAAAAAAAAAAAAAAAGTCCCCAGGTGAGGATAAAAATTAGTGGGATATGCTGGGCCAGTGTGGCTCAGTGGTTGAGCGTTGACCCATGAACATGAACCAAGAGGTCACCAGTTCGATTCCTGGTCAGGACACATGCCCAGGTGGTGAGCCTGGTCCCCAGTGGGGGGCATGCAGGAGACAGCAAATCGATGTTCTCTCTCACTGATGTTTCTATCTCTCTCTCCCTCTCCCTTCCTCTCTCTCTAAAGTCAATAAAGAAAAAAAAATTAAAAAAAAGAGAAATACTTCCCCGTGTTTCAACAACGGAGGATACCTTGTCCATCTGTTTCCTTCTAATACTTTTCAAGCTTATTTACTGTCTTTCATTTAAGACAAAGAAAAGCCACTTCCCTCTTCCAAAAGCACAGAAGGTAAAAACTACACTGTAAATAGCTTTTTATTCCCAGGCTCAAAATTTTCTACAAATTAAAACTCCGTAATTGTTTACTCTGTCTTGGATAAAACTGGAAAACGACTAACCAGATCCATTTTAGAGGTGAGAAAACTGACAGCAAGTCTAGGGCACACAGAGAAAGAAGGCCAGCCTATCCCGAAAAAGGCCTCCCAGGATCTCGTTCACAGCCTCCCTACAGGGTTCACAGAAACCCCAGCTCTACACTATGCTACTACAGTCTTGGGAAAGCAGTTTTAATGTTCTGATAGCTCTGTCCATTTCTTTCACTATAAAGTGGGTATAATATTTATATCTACTTCCTACTACAGTGTTTGTAAGAATCAAAAGAAAGGAAGTGCTCCTTATAAAGTACGGGGCATTCTTTTCACTTGTGGATTTAAAAGAGAAGAAAGATGCAACTAAAATAATGATTTTTAAACTTACACCACTCTGTCATTCATGAATTTCATAAGCTCATCTACTAAAAGTGCTATATGGCATATATTTAAGAATAAGTATAATTTCTGTTTCAATTATTTTGTTTTATCCAAAGGAGATAATTATTATGGGTGTGAGTATACAAGCACACACGATGTTTAAAATATATACACATATACATTTATATACATATAATATACATGTTTAAAATTATAAGAAAAATTATAGTATAGCACAAATATCATATAAATTCTTCTTTTAAATTGTTGACAAATAAACCAGCGTCAATGTGCATTTTGCTCATGAAATTAATTAAGACTGCATTTTGCTCATGAGATTGAATTTAAGCTTTCAATTTAAGATTTTATTCACAAAATAAAATAGTGCCACTAAATATAAAGGATTGCATGCTGGTACAATATACTGTTATGAATTTACACATTCTGTTCACAGTTTCCTTTTAAACCAAGACAATTCTCATCTACAATTAATCTAAGAATGATGAAATACTTCTGCATTTTTAACCGTTTAAAAATTAGCCAGGTTATAGACAAAACTTCCAGTGTCCAGAATAATCACAAAGCATGCTGTAACTTCACAATTACTTGGAATAAAGGATATTTATCAACAATTACAATGGATGAAAGTGTTCCTTTCTCTGGCACCTTGGAGGAGCAATGTTTAAGAAGAAAGAATTATTTATGCTACAAACAGAGAACTGTAATGGGCAGTTTTAATATAACACATCACAGCAGTACAAGCAAGCTGCTAGGAAGGTGTTACCTTGTTTTGACTTATACTCATCTGATTTCAAGACCAGACTAAAGCTCTGAAAGCAGTGGAGCTTTTGGTTTTGATTTTTTGTTATTACTGAGAACCAACGGCAACAATAGCTGTGTTGATGGGGTCTTCAGGCAGGAATACTGAGGGTCCACCATTTCCTGCTGAAAATGAGTTCTCACCAACTGCCAGTACTAGTAATGTCAACACATACTTCCATCTTTTCTCCCTCTTTTTAAGTGTTTATAGTAATTTAGTGATTCCAATCATCAGTACATTCATTTTGAAGTAACAAAATGATGCTGGGAAGCTCCTATCATAATACATTGCAAAAGACAAGTTTTCAGAGGGAAAATGATCTACAGTTAATCGGTTTTGCTACCAACTGTGGCTGTTCTTAAACAGAAATAAAACTGACTACAGAAAGAGCAGGAAGAGGGTAGAAGGTGTGTGGGGCAGAGAGATGAACACTGCACTGAGATCAGCCTGGGCCAGAGAGAACCCTCTTTACAGTCTGATCATGCCGCAAAACAGCGAAATTGGTTTTAGGGTTTTTAACTTCAATTAGTCACATAAATTAATGCTAAAAACAATGTTAACAGTATATTATTTTCATCTAGTTAAATAAAGGATTATACACATTTGAGTAAATTACATAGCATTAAACATTTAAATAACTTGAAATGAAGCCATTACTGTCATTCAAACAAGTTTCTACAGCTAAAGGCTGAATGTTAAGTATGAACTGATTTGGCATTGCAGGAATATAAATCCTTTATCTTTTTAGTGAGAAGAACAAATGAAGAGATTTGATGACTTCTGACGTGAAGAAGTGGTCTGCAGTAGCACAGCGCCCTCCAGTGGTACAAAGCTCGAATGCAAGTCCCAAAGGCCAAAAGTTCAGTAGTAAATCTCATTTTGAATGGTGTTAATTAATATAAGGTTAGCTTCTTTTTTATTTATTTTTTATCCTCGCCTGAGGACATTTTTCCATTTTTTGCTCAGGTAGAGTGGGAGGGAGAGAGAGGAACAGAGAGAGAGAGAGAGAGAGAGAAACATCGACATGAAAGGGACACATCGAGTGGCTGCCACCTGCACAACCAAGCAGGGCCGGGGACAAACTGCAACCGAGGTACGCGCCCTTAGCGGGAACCGAACCCGGGTCTCTCAGGACCGCAGGCCAACGCTCTAACCGCTGAGCCAAACCGGCCAGGGCGGTTAGCTTCTTTTTTAGAAAAAAAAATACAATGATTTATCTCAGCACATATTTTCAACATCAGATCACCTTTCAACTGCCAAATTTATCTCACCAAATTTAAAGTTTTTTATTTAAGTCTAACTGGTTCCCTAAGAAATGTTTGGGAGAGTAGTAAGAAATCAAAGTAAAACAAAACCTTACATGGACAGACACCGCTGCAATGAAGAGTGGATTAGTCACTATACTTCTAGAATAATGCCTGAGATGTCAGGAATATAGTGGTATTAACTAATTTTTATGTGTTAAAATTCAACTTTAGAGTGAGATTCTAAAAATTATGGAATTCTTTTGCCTATTATACACTACAATGTGTACATATAACAAGTGCAAAATTATAAAAATTAACTGAAATTATAAGTCTTTTACATATAAAAAAATTTTTACTCATTTTTTTTTCTATACATGAACATTTCTGTTTTTAAATAACAGTATAAAAGGTTTATTTATGTACATTATTTTTTCATCGTTACAATTCCTATTAAAATGGATCCAAAGTTAAGAGCTCCAAAATTATTCAGGAGAGTTGGGGAAGATATTTACCTTTACTGGCTATCAAAAAAAAGCTCCCTTACACCAATCTATCATATTTTTATTCTTGAAAATATTTTGATTTCTCATATGCAAAGGGATCATAATTCTATTTATAATAACTGAAAATAGAATTAAATGATTATAATATTCTTGGTATTCTCCACTATAAACTGCAAGGTATGAAAGCGTTCCCTCAGACCCTTCAGCAAACAGTTGCTAGGTAGAATAAGGTTGTTATTTTCCAAAAAATAATAATGATTATCAAATTTTTTCTTTTTCTGCTTCTTATTCAAAAGAACAGAAAAGTTTGAACATGATTTTGAAAGCATCATTCATTTCATTGGAACCAACAAAGCAGTTCAGTGTGATGTAAAGAGAAATGGATTTGGTTTTATTTTAACTCCACCAGTACACAGCAACTTAGGAAAATAACATCTCTGAACCTTAGTTTCTTCATCTACGAAATGGAGATAACTCTTCTCATCTCATGGGAACACCTATGAGGATTCAGCGTAATGATGCAAGTAAAATACCAGGCCCAATGCCCACACTCACATGGGAGATCCTCAAAGAACGCTAGTTTTCTTCTATCCATTCTTACCACTGAAAGAATGCCGAAGACCTATTCTCCCCCACGTGGAGGACTAGAACCAGAGTGGGAGGTATGGAGTCACAAGGATGAATCAATAAAACCCACTTCGAATTTCATCTTTATAGATCCTGTCCTCCTTTACTATAATACATTATAATACATTAGAAGACCCAAAGAAGCAGAACACTGAATTCTGGGAAAGGGAAGGGAAGGAAAAAGGAAGAGAAGGGGACAGAACTAGCATTTGTTCTGTTTCATATGCTACTCATTGCACCAAGCCTTTCTACACATTATCTTATTACTTATGGAACCAGGTCTCTATCAAGCAGAATTATTACTGTAATGGCAATCAGTGACGCTCTTGTCCAGGGGATCCTGGAGGACAGGGCCCAACTGACCATGCAGGTAGATCAGGAATAGTTAGGACAGCAAAAAGGAGGACCACTATCACAGCCCCTCACAATGCTGGTTGAGAGACATGGATGTGCTCATGAATAACAAGGTCTTGCTTATCCCATCTTAATTACTTTCACCCGTTTCTCTCTTCAGAGTTGAATATGTAAAGCAGTGAGGTGGCAGAGATGGTATGGGAGTCATAACAAAAATCTTTTCTGGGAAAGATGGTACATGTATAGTCTAAACATGCATTTCAGAATCATAATAAAACCGATTATATTTGCAAAGCAGGCTCTCTGCCCTTTGTAACCATGAAAACAAAGCATTTAAACAGGCTTCATGTGACAGTGACCCTACATTGTGCTCTGTCACTAGCAGGAACAGGAAAAACACTGTGGCAAGCAAGCAGACCCCACTTTCACACTGATTTCATGTGACTAAAGTAAAAAAATTCATCCTTCTAAGACTGCCATTGCCTTGATTCTTCTGTTACAATTCTTACTTTTTAATGGATATTTTAAGTAATATTAAAGGAGGAGTAAGACTTCTAAGTTTATCAAAAAGGTCATAAATTCTTTTTTTTTTTAACTTCACCTGAGGACATTTTTCCATTTTTTGTTCAGATAGAGTGGGAGGGAGAAAGAGGGAGAGAGAGAAACAAAAAAGGGCATGAATTCTTAAATGTTTAGAAACATTTTTTTTTAAGATGTAAATTAGCTTCGGGAAAATGAAAAGGTAAAAGGGAGGAAGGAAAGAAATACAAATGATAAGCTTCTGGCTTTTGCCAGCTTGCCAACCACCCTGATGACTCACCAGCAGCAATGCTGGCCAGTGACCTACTCAGTGCCCTAAATGCTCAAGACGGCTATGCCAGGTCCCCAAGTGGGCAGTGCCTGGCAACACACACACACACACACAAACACACACACTCTCCAAGGTCCACCCTGAGGGTGGAAACTTTCCACCAGGGCAGCAAAGGTACCCGCATGTCCCACCCATCCACATAGGAAGTATCTTTTTCCCAAAAGGACAAACTCACATTACAGAGCTAGGACCATCTAACAAGCAAAAGACAGATGGGTCTAGATTCATAAGGTAAAGGACAGAATTGGTTTTGGTGACTCTTTGAATATTCATAGAATCTATAAAAAGTCCAATCCTTTTAAGATGCAGTCTGTTAGAAATGAATATGCAACCATACCAAATAAAAACACTGTATTTCTCAAAATGTACACGTGGCGGGAACTTTTGCCACCTTCCTTTGCTGTCACATACAATTTCTAGATAAAGTACTATCTGAACTTTATATTGATTAGTGATTTATGTTCTGTAATGCAGGCCAAAGAATATGTTTTCTTTTCTTTTTCTTTCACATTGCATTCCCTCTTTTATCATCTCACTATTACAAAAGGAGTTATATTCAGTACAATGTTCCCTAAGTAGAATGTTAGAACTTAGAACTAGCTAGCTCTTCAAAACCATCAGGACTTCTGGATCCCATGCATGGCACAGTATGGAGTTCCTTTCTTCAAGTTTCCCAGGTCATTGCATGGGAGGAAAGAGGGAGAGAGAAAAGGAAGAGGTGAGGGTAAAAAAGGAGAGGGGAGCCCTGGCCAGTTTGGCTCAGCGGTTAGAGCATCGGCCTGCGGTCCGGAGAGACCCGGGTTCGGTTCCCGCTGAGGGCACGTGCTTCGGTTGCAGTTTGTACCCGGCCCTGGTTGGTCGTGCGGGTAGCAGCCACTCGATGTGTCCCTTCACGTCGATGTTTCTCTCTCTCTCTCTCCCTCCCACTCTATCTGTACAAAAAATGGAAAAATATCCTCGGGTGAGGATAAAAAAAAAAAGGAGAGGGGAGGGAAGAAAAAAATAATAAAGTATTCCGTAAGAAAGAGTTATTATCACTGCATTTGATTAGTCTTTACAACTAGACCTATTTACCATGAAAAGAATCATGTACTTGAGGAGTTCCAAACCTTGTTGCTATAAGACTCCAACCAACTAGCTAAGCAACCACTACAGCAGCAAAGGTTTCAGATTTGGCTATTCTTTCAAGTCCTAGGCAGGGCTAAAGGTATTTTTCTCAAGTCTTAATTAAACAAGCACGGCTAGAGTCAAACTATAAGCAACCAACCAAGGTACAAATAGCCAGGTTTAAACAACAGCATTCAACAAAAATAAGCCGAAAACAAATGGATTCAAAGCTGAGGCATCCCTTAGTCTCAATACTGCGTTTCTGAATTTTGTTGGCTTTATAGAAACACTAATTATAAAATTACTTTCATATTAATAAAAATCTATAGTAAGATCAGCATTCGAGTGATTCCCAACAAAGAATCAGAGACATAAAAGTGGTTTACTGTATGAATTTTGCTAAGCTACCTGTCTAAATATCTAAAACCAAATTTACCTCATCCCAGTTTTTTCCACAGTGAGGTTTTTCTAGGACTCTATGAGGTATCAAGAACCTGTCACAACACCAGACCTAATCTGTCGTCCACATTCCATATTCACAGGGAAGAGAATGTTATGCGTACTTCCAAATAGCAGGTTGTGCTAAATAGGTATATGTATCATAAACTGAATTTCTGTCATTATTTAAAGGCACATATATATTTCAAAATGTATATGGTTCTATTTTGTTGTGTTATCTAGTACTAAAAAAATAGAGCAGGAAGTAACCCAGAAAGGGTTGGAAGAGGCACACTTGGCTTGCTTGTTTATTTATTTATTTATTTATCCTCACCCAAGGACATTTTTGCATTTATCTTCAGATAGAGCGGGAGGGAGAGAGGAAGGAAGAGAGAGAGAGACATCCATGTGAAAAAGACACATCGAGTGGTTGCCACCCACATGACCCCAACCAGGGCTGCGGACAAACGGCAATCGAGGTACATGCCCTTAGTGGGAACCGAACCTGGGACTCTCTGGTCCACAGGCCAGTACTCTAACCGCTGAGCCAAACAGGCCAGGGCCACTTTGGCTTTTAAATGCCTTGTCCAGAAAGTGCCATACGCCCCTCTGCTCAGAGGCTATCTGCGTGAGCTAGTCACATAGCCCAAACCTGATAGAAACAGAGGCTGGGGAATGAAAGAGGACACAGGGATTAGGTGACGGAAACTACTGCTTCTGCCCACCATCCAGTTTTAAAATTCTTCGATTCTAAAAATCAAGTAGACCCCCCACTATTCCTCTTGTAAGCTTCGCTCTCCATAATCAGGATTTATGTGTACCATCTCCTTCAGTGATTTCACCCCATTATTGATACTGGGCCAGTGCTCGACTCCATGCTGTTTTTCTCACACAAGTATATCCAAAATGGATGGGGCCCTGTGGATGTACATTCCATAGAACAATAACGTGTACAATGAAGTTAAATTCCTACCCATTTTTCTTCATGACAATTATGTACCATATTTTTAAAAAGTAACACACACACTAATGAACGATCTAGCACATCTGGAATCTAAACAATGCCTATCAGCAATTGCTAGAGGTTCATCTTTTACACTTGGCCTTCTGCCGAGCCTATTTCTGTCAGCTTTCTTATTTTCTCTTTAATTTTGCTATGTGCACACTATTTTGACAAGGGGTTAAGCAATACACAAAAAGCAGAGGACAAACGGCTCAGAGGCTATCTGCGCGAGCTAGTCACACAGCCCAAACCTGATAAAATATTAACAAATTAAGCCTTTTTGTCTCATCCTCCTCAGAGCACTGGGCCCAGCGCCGTCCACTTTGCACGCAGCCTCGGAAACCGCGCACAGGGACCACCCGCTCCGCATTCCACTGTGGCTGTGATCACACATATTTATCTTTATTTTTAAAAGTCTCCTCATTGTTGCCAATGGCACTTGAACATTATTAATACTAATCCAGCTACTCCTAATAATAGTATTTAAGTAACTTATCATTTTGCGAACTTAATAGACAATAGTTAATTGTCTAGCATTAATATAACAGAATTCTAATCTCTAACCTCTGAAGCAGGGTATTTATTTGTTATAATGGTAAAACTTTTGTTTGAATTGCTTATTTATGCAATATATGTTCTCTTTCACCTCAATTTTAATTTTTATATCTGCTTTGTAAGTAAAATAATCACATGCCGAAAGACACACACAGTACACTTCACACACGGTAATGAATCTCCTGCGAGTCCTTTTATTCACACCACAATAGATTCTATATTACCATGCAGAGAAAAACAAAACAACACCATAGATTATTTCCCTTATTTGCAAGATATGCACACAGTATTCAGATAGGAACAAGAACCTGAAAGTGCAGCATGCTATCTTAGGAGTGTGAGTAAATACAGTATTCTGCTGGCATCTTGTTCCTGCTTTCAAACAACCAAGTATGTTACATATGAACTGTCTGAGTAGCTAAATAAGTTTTCCTGTCTAAATGTGCCCACATTCTTTTCAGAGACCTCATCTTAAGCTGAGTTCTCTATCTTAGCCGAACACCATGGTAACAATTCCTTAACTTGTAACAGTCATTTCAAATCAATATTTAAATGGTATAAACACCATCACTTTTATCTGCTAATCTTCCCTCAAATACACCACACATACTTTCCATGTAATGATGCAAATGGTCTGCATCCGGCAGAAAACAGAAAGGTGTCAAAGAAAGAGAGATAGTATCCCTTTCTCGGGCCCTTAATGAGGTCTCCAGAGCCAAAGGCAAACCAATAACAAATTGTACTTTCCACATATTGGGGGCAGAGAGTGGGGAGAAAGGCAAAGGCGGTGGAGGGTGGGGTGGGGTTGTCATCTGAAATTAATTGAACTTACCATGCCAAGAAAACACTGGTAATAAACCCTCCCCATCTAAATTAAGAGTTTTATACCATGAAAAATAAAAATAAAAAATTTATGGCAGTAATTTCATCCGGGTTTTTCAAGAAGTGCTTGCTGATTTTCTTGTACTCAGTAGAAAAAACCCCAAGGAACAATGTAGACTGCAATAAGGCAGACTTCTAAAAAGATACCATTTAATTTCTCACTCCTCCCCTTGTACTACTACCACATTTCCACTTTTCTCTAGTCTAGCATTAACTCTCTCAACACAGTTCTCTTCCATTAGCTCTCAGCAACATCTCACGGGGCAGGGGAACCATGCTCGGTCTACAAGTGCCCATCACTGCTCTGAGTCAAAACATTCGGAAGCCCCAGAAGCACAGGCATTTCTTTATCTCTGGCTTTTTGTCAGGACACCCCACCACCTTACTTGAAGGCATCAAAAGTCAAAATGGTTCCAAAACAACTCTGTCACTCAACACCTTTAAAGCTGGTGACAAGAACTAATGAATGACTTCTGAAGAAGAAAAAAAATGAAATGCAGAACCACGATTCCCAACCTGTGGATCAAATGGGGGGGGGGGGAGGGCAGGCACAGACTTATTTGCAAGGGTTGTGCAAATCCTCGTGGACACCAAGCACTGCCTGCAGACCAAACTGTATAACGTATAAGAACACAGTCACAGTGTTTGTTTCTAATGTCCAGAGACACTGCTGTTTTGACTAAAATGGAAAATTATTAAAAGCAATAACTAAATTCACAGTAGCTTTTCTCTTTTTCTCAGTTAATGGAAGCTATAAGGAAAGGAGCTAATTTACAATCCTGCAATGTCTTTTGAGGTCCAGATGAGTCTTCAATTGAAGGAGACAGGGACTACCTGACGACTGTCACAATTCTCAGTGCCTCACATCAGACATGTGGTAGGCACTCAGCACTTGCTGATCACAGGTGTGAGCACACTGTTCGTGGCCCCATTTGTATCTGCCTTTTCTTCCATCCATCCTATCTCTTCAGGTACAAGACAGCAGCAACTCTCAAAGTATGGTCTGGGCCTCCTCGGGGTCCTGAGAGTCTTTTAGGAGGTCCGTAAGATCAAAGCTTCTTAATTTTTTTTTTGGTACGTGCCCCTAGAGGGAACCGAACCTGGGACTCTCTGGTCCACAGGCCGACACTCCAACCACTGAGCCAAATCGGCCAAGCTTCTTAATTTTAAGGAGTTATTTGCCTCTAATGTATGTACAGTTGAGCTTTCCAGAAGCTACATCTGTGATATCACAACTGAATGAGAAGTAAATATGAGAATCCAGCTCTCTTCTATAGGTTATACCAAAAATTAAGGAGATTTGCAAGGTGACTTTCCTCACTAAATTCATTTTGTTTTGGAAAATATAGTCATTTTTCATTTAAAATGTTTCTATATTGGCATGTAATGGTTTTATTACTGTGCTTTTAATTAATTCATAAATATTGATAAGATATATCCTGTATAAACAAAAGTTCTTTGAGGTACTTAATAATTTTTAAGAGAATAAAGGGCGCCTGGGAAGAAATTTCAGAATTACTGTTACAGAGGTAGCAGTGCCCTGGTGTCAACGCACACCTGGTTTCTGTTCTCAGTATACAAGCAGATGCTGGACACCTACCTGGTAGGGAAGTTGATGAGAGGGTTCGAATGCTGCACTGGGTGGCTGGACCAGATGCTCTCACGTCCCTTCTATCTTAGAGGGACCCTAAGGAAGCCTGCTTCCAAAGTTGTCGCCACTGACATGGAATATGAATAAATACTAATGTTCCTTCATTTTCCCACCCACAAAACAATATGAGCACATTAATGGGCAAATTAATATTGTCCATGGTTGTATGGTCTTCATGTCAGTACAATATTTCCAATATTTTGGAAGCAAGGTGACTTTTTAATTTTGCTTATTAAGTTCTTTTTGCAAGAAAAGCTGTCTCCTCCAGTTGGAGCCTCCCACAGCTTTCAAATCACACAGCACAGTACTGCTCACTCTGAAGGGAAAGAATGCTAGCACAGTACTATTCAGTCAGAAGAATATAGCCATTCACAATAATCTCAAAGGACGTCCTTATGACCAAATGGTAAGGTCAATAGCAAGGCAAAGATTCTGCTGACAGAAATTCCCAAGGCAAATAAATCCGTGCCAAACCTGTACAGACGAGGGAACATCTTAATCTTCTGCACAGGTCCTGCTCTTGTAAAACATGAAAATAGGATGGCTTAGCTTAATGAGCACACTGTGCCCACAGAAACCAGCAAGTTGTTTAGAATGTATAGTTTCAGATCAATGAAGGAAAAGGAGTATTACAAAAGTAAAATGACCATACTTGTGTAATTCGATTCGATTCAATGAACATTAACTGAGTGCCTGCTATGTTCCACTCATTATTCCAGGTGATCGTGAAGAGAAGATAAATGAGACATAAGCCTTACTGTGTAGGAACTCACACTCTAAACAGGTAAAATACTGTAACACAATGTGATAAGTAATAGAAAAGTAGGTGTTAATACTATGAAAACACAGATGAGAAAGCAACTAATTAGTTTGGTGGAAATAGGGGGAAGGAGACATGATACATGCAAGAGGAAGGGAGGGGAGGGGGAAGTGTGTACCTAACTCATAATCTCCCGTCTCAGTTGTGTCCCTACCATCTCCTGGTGATCCTGCTGTGTGTCACTCCCCTTCTTCCATTCTCCACAGCTGCTTGTTCAAACCTCCTCCATTCCTCTCACATCCCCAAACCAACTCCCTAGAGCCCTACCCTCAACAGCTGTTCTTGTCACCTCCTTCGAGAAGAACTGGCCTTGAGCCACCTATCCCACAGCCAGGCCTGCTGCCCCTACCCCTGCCCTCCTTCAGGAGGCCGAGCCTAATCTCTCCACTCTATCCCGTCCATTCTCCCTTCTCAGGAACCTCTGCTCTCCACCCTCTACCTTCCCTCCTGACTCCTTATCACCAGCATTTAATTAAACATGCTTCCCCAGCAGCCATCTCAAGAAGTGACTATTTTCTTTTTTCTCTCAATGCCCCATAAATCCCAGGGCCAGGAAGTAAGGGAGGCAACTATACTTGTTCCCCATTACTACTCCCAGCCAGCCTCTTTCCATTCTGCCTGCAAATCTCCCTTTTCTTTCAAAGCTTAAGGCCCACTCCCTGCTGTCACCATTACCTACCAACCTCACACTCATTCTACCCAACTAAAAACTTGTATTCCTGGCTTGCTTCCCCTCCACTCCAGTTCCAGCATCACATGCTAACAAGAATGTACACTATGCAAACAGCATCTGGGCCTCTCAGGTGTCTTGTAGCCTCTTTCAGGGACCCTTCCTCTACTATACCTCAGTGACTCAAATCCATGGGCAACACTTTGACTTGGTCAACGGGAACATTTATCCATGCTAAAATTCTAAATTCAAACAAACAACATTTCAACTCTCCTTCCCATATTCCCTGGTTCATTTGCTTTAGTATCCCCATTGCCAAAAATTCTTCCCTCTCATTCCTTCTAACCCACTGACCCTGTCACAATCTCACAACCCTGTTCTGTCCTGCTGTGTTCCCTCCGTTGTTCAGCTTAGATTCTATGGTCTATGGGTAATCATTCCCTTGCAGAATACCCAGTTAGTTTCCCTTGTGCCCTCTCTCTCCAGCATAGTTGCCTGCAAATTCCAGCCCTAGTATCTACCTACTCAGAGCACAAACTCAAGTAACTATATACAGCTAGAGGAAAACCACACAATCAGACTTCATTTTAAATTAATCATGGCCCAACAATTTTACTATAGCCTTGTTCAGCTTTTTAGGAACAATTTCATACTTTGAGACTTCCAACAATGATTTCATATCTTATTTCAATGAGACTACAAAACTTTCTCATGTTACCACCACCAAAACTATGAGCATCTAAAATCTTCTTCTCCTTCATCCCCAATTACAGTGGAGAAAGTGCCCCTCTCCCTATCAAAGTCCAGTCCCTTCACATGTACTTTAGACCCATCTCCTCATACCTATTTAAGGACTATATACCTTCAGTTTAACCCCCTTTGCCCTGTATCATAAAAAAAATTTTTTTTTTTTTTTATCCTCACCCGAGGACATTTTTCCATTTTTTGTACAGATAGAGTGGGAGGGAGAGAGAGGAAGGGAGAGAGAGAGAGAAACATCAATGTGAAGGGACACATTGAGTGGTTGCCACCCGCACGACCAACCAGGGCCGGGGACAAACTGCAACCGAAGTACGTGCCCTTAGCGGGAACCGAACCCAGGTCTCTCCGGACCGCAGGCCGACGCTCTAACCGCTGAGCCAAACCGGCCAGGGCTGTATCATAAAATTTTATATAAACTGCTAGTGAAATGTAAAATGTAAAATTTTTACTGTCTTTTCGGAAGGTAAGTAGTAATACCAGCTAAAATTACATAAAAATGCACATATCCTTCAACCCAGTAAGCCCATTCCTAGAACTTCTCCTATACAAATCAATCCAGTGTGTAACAATGGACAAATACAGATGGGGTAGGGGAGAGGGGAGAGAGTATTTATTATAGCCTTATTTTCAGTGAAAACAAAGCAAATGCTCACCCATAGTGAAAGGTTGAATGAATTATTCTAGAACCACACCATGGACCATCATACAGCCCTTAAAAGAATGAATGAGATCGCATCTAAGAGATCTAGTGCCACTGGTACAACTCTACTTGCTGTCGTCACTCATCTTCTGTCCCCCCTACAATAATGAAAGTGCTTTTACAATGGCAATCATTAGTCTAGATGATGCTAAATCCAAAGCTACTTTTCTGACCTTAGTAGAACCATCTGGCAGAGTAATCCTTCATTCCCAAAATACTCCTCTCTCAGCTTCCATAATACTACTTCCTCCTGAGTTTTTCCTACTCATTAGCTTTCTCAATTTTCTTTGCAAGCTCTGACTCCTTTTTCTGACTTCTAAATCCTGGCACTCTTCACAGGCTTAATCCTGCATTCTCTTAACAACTGACCTTGTCCATTCTCATGGCTTGAAACACATCTATGTACCAACAAATTTTCATTATCTATCTACAGACCAAACCTCTCCTCTAACATCCACATATCTACATTTTGTTCTGAGTTAAAAATTATAGAATGTATACAATGGGAACTCTTAGTTCTGCATGCCCAACACACACTAAAAATCTGGGCCCCTCTCAGTTCCCTCTCAGTATATGATGTCACCATTTATGCAGACACTAAACAGACAAATAAGTTCTCCCTCTTCCCTATCTCTTAATGCCTCAGACCATCAGCCAACGTACATTGAGTCTATGTTCACAGTATATTTCACTAGCCATCCTCTTCTCTCTATTTTCACTCTAACCCAAGTAACCACTAACTGATCTCCTTGCTTCTACTCTTGCTCTACCTCTGTTTATAACCATTCTCCACAAAACAGCCATGGTGTCTTTTTTACAACTTAAATCAGATTGTGTCATTCTGTGTAAAATTCTCCAATGGCTTCCCACTACTCTTGAATAAAATACAAACTAATACTATGCATACATGCCTCAACTCATTCTACTCTCCCCCAAGCTAACTCTACTGTGGCCACAAAAACCTTCTGTTCCTGCTGGTTTCTGGAATATACCAACCTCCTTCCTGTCCCAGGATCTATGCACTTAATGCTCTCACGTTCTCTCTGTGCATGAAATACTCTTTAATGGTTTTTTATACCTTGTTTCCATTTCATCCTTTGGATATCAATTTAAAATGATGCCTCCTCAAAGAGACCTTTCCTGAACACTGTATGTTAAGTAGGGTTCTCATTGTTATTGTCAGCCACAGCAGCCTGCTCATTTCCTTCATAGTGCTTCTAGATATTTTTATTTATTTGTTATTCAGTTGTTAAGTAGCTATTCCACTAGAATTAAGATACTGGAGAACCAGGATCTGTTCTCAGCATAGAACACAGAATTTGGTTCAGAGAGGACCTTTAATGAAAGATCACTCCAGGAAGGAATCAACAGAATGATCACATTTCTCCTGTCTCAATAATTCTCTTCCAACCCCTCATTGTATACATTCCAGTTATCACCCATCCATCTTATCTCTGTTGACTCGAACTTGTGGGTTTTTTAAAATCCTCACCCGAAGATATTTTCCCATTTATCTTCAGATAGGAGTGAAATGGGGAGAGAGAGAGAGAGAGAGAAACATCGATGTGAGAGGGACACATCGACTGGTTGCCCCCCACACAAGCCTGACCAGGGCCAGGGATGAACTGCAACTGAGGTACTTGCCCTTGACTGGAATCAAACCCGCAACTCATTGGTCCACAGGTTGACACTCTAACCACTAAGCAAAATCTCAAACTTCTTGAAACAACTGTCTACTCCAGTTTTATCAATATAATTTACATGTAATATTGTATTAGTTTAAGGTATACAACATGGTTATATTGATTATTTTACCTCATACCCTTCAACCTACTTCTAGCCATGTCATTCAACTGCTCTTCCTTCTGACATAACATCCTTGTCATCAAAGCACATAAACATTTCTTACTGACCTCTTTAGGACATTTAACCCTGGTGATCTCCTTCTTCCTTAAAATGTTTTCTTGCACTATATGGCAATTCATGCTCTTAAGATTCCCCCTACTTTCACCACTCCTTCTCAGGCTCCCTCTAAGGTTCCCCTTTTCTCCTAAAATGTTGGTTTTCCTAAGGGTTCTAACCCAGGCCGTCTCTTCTCTCTACAGGCACTGAATCATTTCATGTACTCATATAGCTTCAGTTACTATCTCTATGCAAATGTCTTCCAGATTTTTATCGTTAGCCCAGACCCTTCTCCCTAGCTTCAGACTATCTGCCTAAATGCCCAGTTCAGATTTCTACTGGGATGTCCAACTGGTACCTCAAACTCAATATATTTAGAGAGAATTCATCACTCTGGTCACGTAGCTCAATTGGTTAGAGCATCACCTCAATACACCAAAGTAGTGGGTTTGATCTCCAGTCAGAACACACACAAAAAAGCAACCAATGAATGCATCAATATGTGGAACAACAAATCAATGTCTCTCTCTCTCAAATCAATAAATTAAAAAAAAAAAAAAAAAAAAATAGCCCGGCCGGTGTGGCTCAGTGGATTGAGTGTTGTCCCATGGACTGAGAGGTCCCAGTTCGATTCCCGGTCAGGCCGCATGCCCGGGTTGTGGGCTCAATCCCCAGTAGGTGGCATGTAGGAGGCAGCTGATTAATGTTTCTCAAATCAATGTTTCTCTCTCTCCCTTCCTCTCTCTCTAAAAAATCAATAAAAACATATTTCATAAAATAAAGTGAACTTGTCACCTTTCCCTAGCAAATCTGCCTCTTCTCTTGTATCCTCATCTTAGTGATTGGTACCTCCATGCAACCCATGACCCTAAGCCAAAAACCTAGATTTTGATATATACTGATGTCTCTCAGACACCTCATCCCCAACCCATCTACTTTTAACTAAAGTCAATATATTCTAACAACTAAATATTTCTTTAAATTGTCCACTTCTCTGCATCTCCACTGTTACTTGCTTGATTCAAACCATTGGCATTTCTTGCCTAAACTTTTTTTTTTTTTTAATTTATTTTTGTTACAGATGTTTCTCCTTTTTTATCCCACTGACACCCTCCTCCCTATTCCCCCCACCCCATTTCCAGCTTTGTTGTCCATGTCCATTGGTTATGCGTACATGCATATAAGTTCTGTGGTTTATCTCTTCCCTTCCCCCACCACCCCCTCTTCTGAGGGTTGTCAGTCTGTACCCTGCTTCCACGTCTCTCGGTCTACCCTATTCCTCAGGCTGTTATGTTCATTATATTCCACAAATAAGTGAGATCAGGTGGTATTTTTTTTTTTCTGCTTGGCTTGTTTCACATAGGATAATACTTTCCAGGTCCCTCCATGTCATCTCAAAGGATAAGAGACCTTTCTTTCGTACAGCTGCATAGTACTCCACTGTGTATATGTACCACTGCTTTTTTATTGATTCATCTACTGATGGACACTTGGGCTGTTTCCAGATCTTAGCTATTGTAAATAGTGCTGCTACAAACATGGGGGTACATATATTCTTTCTGATTGGTGTTTCAGGTTTCTTAGGGTATATTCCTAGAAGTGGGATCACTGGGTCAAATGGCAATTCAATTTTTAATTTTCTGAGGTAACACCATAGTGTTTTCCATAGTGGCTGCACCAGTCTGCATTCCCACCAGCAGTGTACTAGAGTCCCCTTTTCTCCACACCCTCGTCAACACTTGTTGTTTGATGATTTGTTGATGGCAGCCATTCTGACAGGTGTGAGGTGATACCTCATTGTTGTTTTAATTTGCATCTCTCTGATGATTAGTGATGTTGAGCATTTCTTCATATGTCTCTTGGCCATTTGTATGTCTGGTTTGGAGAGGTGTCTATTCAGCTCCTCTGCCCATTTTTTAATTGGGTTCTTTGTTTTCCTTTTGTTGTTGTATGAGTACTCTATATATTTTGGAAATTAACCCCTTATCTGATGTATCATTTCTTGCCTAAACTTCTGAAAAAGTTTTCAAATTCTATTCTTATCTCTGAAATCTATTCTCCATAGAGATATGGGAACATAATAAATCTTATATTAATTACTCCATTACTTAATACTCATCAGTAGCTTCAACTGTCTTCAGATAAAATTCAAATTCATTCATTTCTTCCTCCCTTCCTTCCTTCCTTCCTTCCTTCCTTCCTCCCTCCCTCCCTCCCTCCCTCCCTCCCTCCCTCCCTCCCATCCATCCATCGTTCCTCGTTGAAACCATTACAGGTTTTCCCCCGTTTTCCCAACTGAACCCTCCTCCCTGCTCCCACCTCACTCCTGCTTTCCCCAACCTAATGCCTGTGTCCATTGCATATATGCATATATGTTATTTGGTTTATCCCCCTACCCCAATCCCTCTGAGGTTTGTTAGTCTGTTCCCTACTTCCATGACTCTGTATCTATTTCGGTCGACAGCTTATTTTGTTCATCATGCTCCATAAATAAGTGAGATCATGCAGTACTTGTCTTTCTCTGCCTGGTTCATTTCGCAAAACTACAGGTCAATATTCCTGAAGAATATAGATGCCAAAATCCTCAACAAAATATTAGCAAATCGAATCCAGCAATATATTTTAAAAAATTATTCACCATGCAAGGCTGGTACAATATTTGCAAAAACAATAAATGTGATACACTACATAAACAAAATGAAAGATAGAAATTGTATGATCATATCAATCATTGCTAAAAGAGCATTTGACAAAATCCAGCACCCATTTCTGAAAAAACACTCAGCAAAGTGGGAAAAGAAGGATCATATCTCAACATAATAAAGGCCTTATAAGAAAAACCTACAGTTAACATCATACTCAACAGGCAAAAACTAAAAGCATGTCCCTTAAGAACAGGAACAAAACAGAAATGACCACATTGGCCACTCTTATTTAACAAAGTACTACAAGTCTTGGCCACAGCAATTAGACAAGAAGAAAAAATTAAAAGGAATCCAAATTGGAAATAAGGAAGTGAAACTGTCATTATTTGCAGATGACATATATTGTACATAGAAAACCCTAAAGAATCCATCAAAAACCTACTAAATTTAATAAATGAATTTGGCAAAGCAGCAGGATACAAAATTAACATCCAGAAATCAATGGCATTTTTATACACTAGTAATGAACACTCAAAAAGGGAAACTAAAAAATAAAATCCCATTTTTTACCATTGCAATTTACCATTGCAACAAAAAAAAATAAGATACCTAAAAATAAACTTAACCAAGGATTTAAAAGACCTGTTCTAAAAAAAACTACAGGACATTGAAAAAAGAAATAGAGGAAGATATAAAAAAGTGGGAGCATATACCTTGTTCATGGATTAGAAGAATCAACATCACTAAAATGTCCATACTACCCAAAGCCATCTACAGATTCAGTGCAATCCCTATTAAAGTACCAACGGCATATTTCACAGATTTAGAACAAAATTTCCAAAAGTTTATATGGAACCAAAAAAGGCCCTGAATAGGCACAGCAATCTTGAAAAAGAGGAAAAAAGTAGGAAGGATCACAATACCAGATATCAAGTTATACTACAAAGCCATCGTAATCAAAACAGCCTGGTACTGGCACAAGAACAGGCGTATAGATCAATGGAACAGAACCCAGAACCCAGAAATCAACCCAAAACAATATGTACAATTAACATTTGACAAAGGAGGCAAGAGCATACAACGAAGAAAAGACAGTCTCTTCAATAAATTCAAATTTCTTAAAACTTGGCTGACAAAGCCCTAAATGATCTGGACCTTACTCGTCTCTCCCATTTCATCTCTTGCTACTCCTTACCTCCTCTTCTATGCTCTAATCACAATAAACTACCAATTTCCCATGCTCTCTCTTCCTGCAGTACATTCATGTTATTCCCCAAAGCCTGAGTCTAGGCTTTCAACCTTCCACTCTGCACCCACACCCTTCTCATCCGTCCACCAACCCTGATCTTTCAAGATCCTCCCTTGTACTCACTAACTATTCCATTGCCCACTTCAGAGAATTGTGACTGCCTATTAATTTGTCAGTAATCCTACCTACTCACCTCAGAACTACAGAATCAGAATCTCTAGGGCAGGGACTCCAGCATCGGTACATTTTCGAGGCTTACGTGTATAGATTCTGTACAGTCAGGGTTGAGAATAACTGTTTTACCCTCTCTGCTGACAAGGAGCATGTGTTTACTGTTGTAATCCAACACCCAGTAGAATATTAACACATAGTAAATATGTGGTGAAGAAAAGAAGGAAATAGGACAGCGAGCAGAGGAAGGGAAGGGATGAATGAATTTAATATAATCCTCAAGAACAGGTCTGAATGTTCTACCACAGATGTGTAAAAGTACATATTAGCAAGAGCACAATCTTCAAGAATCAAGTTTCTATTCTTTTTCAGTGTTATTCAGTTTTTCTTTGCTACAACTAAACTATATTCTCTTTGCATCAACTCTAAGTAAAGAATGGCAGCTAAAGTATGTTAGGTCTAAAAGGTTGAGTACAAATTGGCTTTTACATCTATAACACTGCATGCTCCGCCTTCCTGGCCTTATAAATACTGGCTGAAAAGACCCAATACGCAGAAAAATGCCAGCCATTTGAGCACTGTACTCTCCTCAAAATGCAGAGTGAGAACTCCTGAAATAGAGCAGAGGAGAGGGTTAAACAGTCTGAGCCTCTCAGAGAGAGTAACAGTGCACAGTGCTTTAGCAACAAGCATGCATAAAACATAATAAAGTGGGATAGAATTAACACTTCTCAAAAGAAAAATCTAATAAAACCCTGAATTTGGGGAAGAGGTATTGTACAAACAGGGCAGAAACATCTTTATATCTCCCTTGCTGCTCTGAGCGCAGCAGCCTCGGTATATATTTGTTGAATAAATGCCTGATGAATGAATATGGTTCTTAAAGGATTACTCACATTTTCCTCCCCTGATCAAAGAGCCAGCTACTCTTAGACTCACGTTTCATCAAAAAAATATTTATCAAGTACTAAGCCAGCCTGTAATGTGCCAGTACACAGCACTCTAGAAGAACCACATGGGCTTGGTTTTGCACTGCAAAGCTTACCTTGCGAATCCTTATTGGTGGCGTTGTCTCCCAGCACCAGCACCACCAAATAACATGCACACAGGTTCCTTAAACATGCAACATGCTGTGTTCATTCATGAGGCCACAACTTTTCATATACACTATTCCTTCTGCCCAAAATAACCTTCTACCTGAAAAACTCCTACTTGTCCTTAAAGAGCGATATAAATATCATTGTCTTTATAAAACATTCTCTGAATTCCCCAGAAATAATTATTTCCTCCCCTGTGTTCTTCAGCCATGGCATTTTCTAAATATCTTTAGAGTATCTGAATTCCACCTGAATTAGGATGATTAACTATACATTCATTATGTACAGTTCAGAGTATGAAGGGAAATGGCTCACTTTCTCACACAGGAGAATAAAGAGTGAAGATCTTCCTGGATAGATGACAGAGAGCATCAGGCATAGTCCTGGGAAAGACTTAAGCAGGGGAAATGTAAGAAAAGTGGTCTTCGGCTCTCTTCGAAGCTCAGAGGGGCGATTTTCAGCTCAATCTACTAAGTTTTGCAGTAGGGAAGGGACAGTGTGGTTCACGTCACCTGTTTAATCGTGGAGTGCCTGTGGAACATGTACGTGCCAAACACCGTATGGTGACTCCCCATTCGGTGCTGTCGACTAAGATAACCCACGTAAAATTCACTCTTCCAGTAAAGTGTGGGCTGTTTAAGAACAGGGATGTGGGCTCATTCAACAATGTCTCTCCAGTGCCATGCAAGGTGGGAGCATGCTTAATGAACTGATATGAATTCTTCTGTGATAACTTTACATAACACGCTCTGCAAAATCTTTACCAGCTTCTGTAACAAAGCAGATATGTTGCTGGGAGGTAAACTACTGTGCCTGATCCTTTCACAAAAAAAATAAAACAAATAATCCTTTTAGAGGCAGTCATCAATAGTTAAATATATTTCAGGAAATATCATCACCCTTAAAAAGTAAGTTTTTAATTCTGAAGGGGTGGATTTAAAAAATGAACCCATTTGACAACTCTCAGAGGGGAAACGGGTTGGGGGGCAGGAAGAGATTAACCAAAGAACTTACATCACATATGCATAGCTCATGGACACAGACAATAATGTGGTGAAGGCGTGGGGTAGGGCAGGGGCTGGGTGGAGGGGGGAAAAAGGGAGAAGGAATGGGGGATATCTGTAATACTGTCAATAATTTAAAAAGATAGATATAGATAGACAGATATATAGTTATATATATAGATACATATTTAAAAATGAACCCATTGGCCCTGGCCAGGTAGCTCAGTTGGTTAGAGTGTCTCCCATTATGCCAAGGTTACGTATGGGTTCAATCCCTGGTCAGGGCATATACAAGAATCAACCAAGCCCTGGCTGGTTTCGCTCAGTGGTTAGAGTGTCAGCCTGTGGTCCAGACAGACCTGGGTTTGGTTCCTGCTAAGGGCACGTACCTCGGTTGCAGTTTGTCCCCGGCCCTGGTTGGTTGTGCGGGTGGCAGCCACTCAATGTGTCCCTTTCATGTCGATGTTTCTCTCTTTCTCTCTCTCTCTTCCTCTCTCTCCCTCCCACTCTATCTGAACAAAAAACGAAAAAATGTCCTCGGGTGAGGATAAAAAAAAAAAAGAATCAACCAATGAGTGCATAAATAAGTGGCTCAACAAATCAATGTTACTCTCTCTGTCCCTTCTCTCTCTCTAAAAATCAATCAATACATTTTAAAAAATGAACCCATAGCATAATAAGCTATTCTTTATATAAGTATTTAGCCAACTACAATACTGACAGAATTTTGTGGTCGAACCTTAAGTATTTCCATGTTAGCCTAATGCTAAAGCTTAACACTGTGACACATGTAAACTAAAAATAACAAGGTTTTAAAATATGTATAGTCTAAGAGCACCAAAATTAACAAAAATATAACAAGGATCCAGTGAAAAAGCTATGTTAACAAGTACACTGGTTTTTGACTGAACTGAACCATATATTCCAAGTATAAATTCTGAGGAATTCATGGTGTCCCACCCTTAATTCAATGCCTAATTATGGACCCTGTTAGATCTCCGGGAACGTTGTTGGGCTTATAGAATTTTTCTTATAAGTTAGATTTAATCAAAACATGTTTTAAGAAGTACTTCCATCTTGGTTTCAAAGTTCCATGATGCTTTTCAAAAGCCCTGATGTAAATGGAAGAGAAGAAATGCTCCTTGGGCTGATGTTAAAATCAAACTAGGAGGAAGTACTGCTAATAAAAATGAACCTAAAGAATGAGCCTGCTTTGGAGAAAGATTAATATGAAGACATACACGCATACATATTCACTTACAGCCATTCTCAGTCTGCTCCTGGCTGTGAGACTGTCAGGAGAGGTGAGGCAGAAGCAAAGCCCCAATGCCATCATCTACACACATTCAGGTGGTAGCAGTTTTGGGGGGTAGGCAGTTGTCTATAGCTCACCAACACCAGTGCAGTGCTCATTCAGATATTTTTATTTCTGAAGCCTTACTAATGTATCCCAGGTTCCAAAATGCAGTATATGATCCTTGACTGCAGAAACAAATTGCCAGCTGTCTCATAAAGGACAGCCTCATTTAGTAGAAGGCAAATGCTAGTATAGAACAAAAGTAAATAAAGATGGCTACATATGCTCCAGTTTTCAAACTGGAAAGTGACAGTGATGAGAGAAGCAGAAAAGGGAAAGGATTAAACATGAACAGCTGGCCAACTACCTGACTACTTAAATGGTCTAATAACACAATGCGGCAACAATACTAATGAAAATGGCGGATGTGAAGCTTTAGATCCAGAGATCTTAGAGCTAAAGAAATCACAAGGGTCAACCAATCCACCCCCGTATAAGGCCCACAGTAAATGTCAATGAAGACTGCTTTGTAAACTGCAATGCTCTATAGAAATACATGGTACTGTTGTTATTCCTAATATGGGTCTATTCTTCTTTTAGTTGTACATTTATCAGAAGTCCCAGTTCCTTTTGCATTTTTTCATTTCTCAAAAACAGAATTGTAGTTGTTAATATTACTGTTATTTTTATTATTTTACTTTTTATGTCCTCGAGAACCTTCAAATAATAGTGTATGCTGCCCAAACTGAATATCTTGTAGGTGTAAAGCATGAATGGAATATGCAGTTTATGTGAAAATGAAATCTGAACAAGGCCCACCTCATTTCCACCCATAGAATGTCAGTCAGATCTATCAAAATTCTCAGATGTCCTGGGAGCCCCATATCTTCTTAGAACCAACCACTCATTAAAGGTTAGGGCGGGAAGGGGAAAAGGAATGGCTGGCCTTTCCTGACAAAGAAGGAGGGCTCAGTGATATGCTTTCAGTGAGTGGAATAAAAGAAAAAGGTTTTTAAAGGGTCAAAGGGAGAGAGCATAAAGAGAAGCTTAAATGTCTGACTTCACCACCCACCTTAAAAGGACTACTTCATCCAACTGAACTAAAATAGACCACCACTAGCTATTACAAAGCCAGTAACAAAGAAAGAATTTCTACAAGTGACCTCTGGGTACCCTTCAACACTGCAGCCCTTCTAAACAAACTGGCACCAGAGTAAATGCAGCCAAGAAGAACATAACAATTACAATTTATGATTTTATTTAAATTTTTCATATAATTTTTAGTAGGCCTACTCTGTAAATATAATTTAATTCTAAAGTATTTGGGAATTCCATTTAGTCCAGTTGTGCCTGAAAAAAAGGAAAGAAAAAGTAATTTTCCAGTTTTACAGATGCTTCCAGAATTCTGTCTGAAGATGAATTAATCTACAGTTACCCAGCTGCAGAATATTACTTCTATTCCACAGACTTTGTATATGAACTATTAAATCCATTAGATCGATAGCAATTCCTCCCACCTACTCTTAAAGAGCTGATTTAATGAGAACCCCCTTTTATTAGTCAAGGCTTTCTTTCTTAAGGGAATACAGTCCTATGTGAACACAGTCAACAGTTCCTTACATCATGACAACTTCATATAAACAGAGCCTGCGGCAGGGCAATGAGGCAAAATGTTGGGTGGTAAATAAGAGAATTTGTTTAAAAGACACCATAATGGAGCTTAAAAGTGAACTTAACTTACAAAGGTTAGATAAAAGAAAACCAATATTAACCATTTTCTCAAAAAATCTTGAAATGACATAGGCACTAGTGGCATCAAAACACAAAAAGGAAGTGTTATTTTCTTAAAAAGTGCAGAACTGTTTATTATTAAATATTTCAATAACCCCTCTCCACTCCCTTCGGCAACTAAAAGACAATAGGAGAAAGAAATGTACCCTTTTATTCTCTCTTGTCTGTGTGTGTTTGCGCGCGCGTGTGTGTATTTTATCCTCACCCAAGGACATTTTTGCATTTATCTTGAGATAGAGCAGGAGGGAGAGAGGGGGGGAAGAGAGAGAGAAACATCACTGTGAGAGAGACACGTCAACTGGCTGCCACCCACATGACCCCAGTGGGGGCCAGGGACAAATTTCAACCAACATAAATGCCCTTAGCGGGAACCGAACCTGGGACTCTCTGGTCTGCAGGCTGACGCTCTAACCACTGAGCCAAACCAGCCAGGGTTGGTCTGCATATTAAGAGAGAGGACAATGATACTGTGCCCATTGTTCTTGGTTTAGACAATATAAGCAATGGAGGCCTCAAGATACAGTCACTAGCTACTAAGTTCTCTCTTTCTCCTCTGAGCCCTTATACACCAAAAAGCATAGAAGAAATCATAAAGTACTACTTAACGCCCCCAAAATTAAAAATGAAGACAGAGGGTGGATCAATGTGCATTGTCTCACAAACATGATTTCAAAGATAATTGGTAATGTTCTCTTTTTCCAAAGGAGTGAGGGTTAAATATAGTCACTGTACAGAGATGGATGATCTTCAGGATGTGCAAATTATACATTACAGTTACATAACAGACTAAATCATAGTCATCAACAAAAGAACATTTGGCACAATTCTTGAATTTTTATTATTCTAGCTCATAAGAGTTTCAAAAAGGAGGAAAAAAATTTCACCTTAAATTAGTCCTATAAACAGCCTCATATCCCATGACAGGTAACAAGTGTCCAAGGTGAATGGAAGAGAAAGGCAATCATCTTCACTGGACTACAGAATGGGAGGAAGCTTTTCGTTTTCAAGGTTTTCTTAAAATAACACTCAGTCACTCCATTAATTTTTAAAAACAGGAAGAAGAAAGTCAACTAATCAGATACATGGAGAATTGTGTGTTTTAACAACAATAGACCTAATGTGACTTTATGTCCCTAGGTTAAATCCAGATGCTAACATCTGGTGAAAGAACACAGATCCTTCAGAACACTTTAAAAAATCTGGATAGCACAAATCAAAGACTGGCAAAGAATTCTCAAGTTTTCAATGCAGCTGGAAGAGCTATATGGCCCCACAGTGTCATGCCCATGCCACCCACTGTAGGCCATTCAGAATGGGTCAGGAGCACCCAGCTAGTAACACGTGAGAATGTCCAAACATTCTGCCTCAGTTCCTATGATAACACAGAAGCAGGCAGTCTCCTCAGGCTTATTAGATGTACCCAATTAACATTCATTTCTGACAAGCTCATCCTTTAACCTTCCACACAAAAACAGCTACCATTACTCTATTAAGAAGTCATAGCATTGTGAGTAAAGTAAACTAACGCTGGGGGGTCTTAACCCTCTTAACCCAAGAAAATGGAAAAGACCTATGAGGAATGCAAAGACCAAACCAACCCAGAAAGGACATTCTTTCCTTCATTCCATCGGATTGCATCTCTTCTGCCACCAATTCAACACAATTTTCTCTCTGCACTCTGAATAAAAAGCAAAAATTACTCTTTTTGAAAAGAGATTGGCCTTGTAAGAACTTTAAGAATTCAAAGCCAATACTCAGAGGAATTCCAAGTGTCTAGAGCTCCAAAGAATCCATCAATCTTGATATATTTGGAATGACTAGACAATCTAAGGATGCTCAGAGCCACTCCACTCAGCCTCACTATATTTTAAGATGACTACGGAAGTCAATGTTGACCTAGATCCACAACAATCAATATGATTTGTGGACTTTGGAACATGACCAACATTTCTTATAAGAGATTCTCAGATCAGAGAAAAGGAACATATTTCATAGTTGATTATCTTAAACTTCATAGCCTTGAATTGCAAAAGCAGTCTCTGGCTTATTTTCTGAAACTAATATGTTTCTAAGTAATTAAATACCAAAGTAATGCTATGACAAAAAATTAAATTTCAACCTTCTTAGGTGTATTGGGACAGAAATCTGGGTACCTTCTTAGATACAACCATCTCTATGGTTGTGTGTACTCTTTTTCTCTCTTAATTGGTACCTTATCCAAGTCACTTCTGGTCTTGGGTTGAAATGCCCATGCAGCGCCTGAATCCTGAGTAGCTTCAGAAGACCTGGATGAAATGGTTTGCGAGTGCAGAGGAGTTTGTTCCCATGGAATAAACCTCCATCAACTAGGAACAGGTGAGGAGACTGGAGGAAACCAGGCAGATAAATCCCCCTTTCTTTCTTTTCCAAGGACCACTCCAAGTATAGTTTCTCCTTACAACCCTTTCAGAGAAGTCCTGTTGGCAAGTGAACATGTTTGCTGAGTGACCTGCTATGTCTCTTTCCAGCTTGTTATGAAGCCAGAGCCAGCTCTACAATCTATCAAATCAATTTCTTTGCATCTTTCCTTGCATCTTTCCTTGTTTCTCTTCCTTTTGCCCTTACCCTTGCAGACTTGGACCTGTACCTCTCAGAGAAAGCATTAACACTTTAATCCTTGCCTCAGGCTCTGTTTGCCCCCGAAATCAGGCTTAGACATTAGGCTTAAAGGAATTAATTCCAGAACTAAGAAGAAACCATAAAAAATGTATTTTTTTTTTCAAAATACAGTAACAGTCAAAGGCTGATAAATCCTAGGAAGAAACAGAAAAAATATTAAGCAGCTAAAACTTAAAAGATCAAGGCTAATACAGTATCAAATGTCACCGACATAGCATTCAGATAGCGACAAGAGTCAAACATAAAATTTCTTCAATGTGTCCCACCACCACCAACTTTGGAGGACAACCAAAACCAAGTTATCACTAGGTCCAATAATGAGTTTAGGGCTCATTCTGTTTGTTCTGCGGCCCCTAATACTGCTTACTATGCACTTCTTTAATATAAGTTGTTAACACCATCTTGGTTTTCCATGATTCTCTGGCTGCTTTGTCACATTGCCTTCAATTAGATTCTCCTCAAGGAGTAGGCCCAACTCTTCCTATTCTCTCTTGAACATCTTGAGTCTTCCATGGCTCCAATATTAGCTCTAAAGAGATGACTGCCATTTTTCTAACTCCAGACCTGACTTCTCTCCTGAGTTTCAGCCCTTCATTTCCAAATGCCTGTCAGGCATTTCCAACTGACCTTTCGATCTAAGAAGCATGTCTGAAAAATCTGATAATTCCATCCACAGATCACGCCCTATTCTGATTTTCCCTCTGTAAAGATACCAAATGAGAGGAAAAAACTACAATTCTATCAATTTCTGCTGATTTTGCAGATCTAATGTATCAGGTTAATATTCCGTTTTAACACAAGAGCAAGCATATCTCTTTCATTTTCATTTCTTTTTGAGAAGTAGGGATGGGGAAGAGTTAGGGGAAAGTGCTTCCCTTTGCACTGACTTTGAATTTTATGTATGAACAAAGAAAATATTAGATATAAGATGGAGAGGCTGACCTCCAAAATTTGTTCTCCCCTCTTCAGCAAATATTAGCTGGTACATGGCTACCCAACTGAGATTATATTTTCCAGCCTCCCTTGCCAGTAGGCATAGCCAATAGCTAAGTTCTAATCAATAGAATTTGAGTGGAGGTGATAAAGATCATTTCCAAGCCTTCGTCTTAATACATTAGGCATATACTCCTCTACTATCATGGAGTCCACCAGAGGAATCATGAACGCCACATCTAAAGAACAGCAAAGCCACCTTGCCAACCTGAGTCCCATGAGGCCATGCGGGAGAGACTGCCTATCAGCCAGAGGCTGTTAAGTGTGAGAAAAACACCTTCTATTTTAATCAAAGTCATTGGGCCTTACTGATACAGACATGGATAAAATTAAACATCAGAATTGCATATTAGAACCTACAACCACTCTGCAAACTCATAGTATTGAGGTACCAATTTAAAAGAAAAAGTCACCCAGGATGAATCTATTCCTATATACTTGATGCCTAGGAATTCATTAGTTTCTTAAGATAAAAAGCACTGGTTGAGTCCACAGTATTAAGCCTAAGAGACTAGAAAATTACAAATTACTTTGGGGAAATTAAGGGGTTTCTGAGGAGCATATGCATTGTCAACACTAGCAATAAAAAGGAAATGAGAGTGGGAGGAATGGGAGAAATAATAAAAGTATTCATCGTGATTTTAATTCTGAAATCTACGTACATTTAAGGAGTGACAGGTGCTATCTACATAACATTCTTTTAACACTTCATATATAAGCAGGAGTAATTTTTATATCTAAAATTATCTTCATCAGTTTTTTTCATCCAAGTCTATAGCCCTTTATTGAACAAATCTTTACTCACTTATACCACATTTTACTAGTATCAACAATTAATGTCAACAACCAATGTAACATTAACTAATGTTTATACGTTAGTTCAACCAAATATCACCAACACTAGCCCTATTTATTTATTTATTTATTCTGAGCCTTATTTAAATGTATTTATTCCTCTCACCAAATGAACTCAGTCACTTGAACTCAGAACTTCCAAGATGGGTAGAAGTTAAGTAAAGAATCAGACTCTGGTGCCTGAATTCCTTTAGGACAGATGGCTGGTCTTTAAAGCATGTATAACCAGATGACCACCATCCTATTCAAGAATGATACTGTGTCATTGCCAACTTTTGATTATTTATGTTAACTGAAGGCAGAGGCACAGATGATCAAAACAATCTGCAAATCACTTTCAGTTGGCTTTGAGATATCTATTAATTTTTTCAGAGATTTATTTTACTCTCTCTCCCTCAGGATAATATGAAAAATGACTTGCATTCCCTGGGTACAAGCCAAATGGGAGCATAACTGGTAGCTGAACCAATGCAATGTGGGTATCAAAATTCACCACACACAAAAAAGAAAGCAGACCAATTATAAGAAATAAATGAGATTTGATGACAGGTATTAAAAAAAGAAGATATTTTAAAACACAATTCTACATTAAGATTAATACAGAATTAGTCTCACAGAGATGCAACCAAAGAAAAATGTTGTGTTATATTTGAATTCATAAGCTCAGGGAAATAAATATTTCTAGAAACCCCTTGGTGGCTGGATTGCTGGTCTTTTTTTTTTAAATCCTCATTTGAGGATACTTCTCCATTTATCTTCAGATAGAGTGATAGGAAAAGAGAGAGAGAGAGAAGAACATCAATGTGAGAGAGATACATTGACTGGCTGCCTCCCACACAACCCGGACCAGGGCTGGGGACTGAACCACAACTGAGGTACGTGCCCTTACTGGAATTGAACCCAAAACTCTTTGGTCCATGGGCCAACACTCCAACCGCTGAGCCAAACTGGACAGGATTGCCAGTCTTAAAGGTATCACAGAATGAAGGGCAGGGATGTTAATGCTGTTAGTGTTTTCCTCTTTATTTATTTATTATTAATTAATTAATTTATTTTTGTTACAGATGTTTCTCCTTTCCCCCCCATTGATTCCCCCCTTCCCCTCCCTCCCCACCCTGTCCCCAGCTTTGTTGTCCATGTCCATTGTTCATGCATATATGCATATTAGTCTTGTGGTTTATCTCTCCCCCACCACCCCCTCTTTTGGGGATTGTCAGTCTGTACCCCACTTCCACGTCTCTGGGACTGCCCCATTCCTCAGACTGTTATGTTCATTATATTCCACAAATAAGTGAGATCATATGATACTTGTCTTTCTCTGTTTGGCTTGTTTCACTTAGGATAATACTTTCCAGGTCCCTCCATGTCGTCTCAAAGGATAAAAGATCTTTCTTTCTTAGAGCTGCATAGTACTCCATTGTGTATATGTACCACAGCTTTTTAATCCATTCGTCTAGTGTTTTCCTCTTAAAAGTTAAGGTTCTTTATTAATACCTACAATGAACAGGACACATGAATCATGAGCACTGCTACAAGTAATTAAAATGTGAAAATGGGACTGGAATAGCTTAGGAATCAATAGTATAGCAGAGGCACAGGCACAAGAACAGGAGGCACATAGAAAAGGACTTGTCTTCCTCCACATTACTCCCATGTCAGAGTGTCCAACAACTTTCTGGCCTGGGTCAAGTCCTATCTTCTGATTTTGTTTAGTGCCTATGAAATTTTTGGCATTTAATAGGTACTAAGTAATAATACATGTAGTGGAGTTATAATAAATTAATATGAAATGTTCCACAGTGGGGCTCATTTTATGGATTAGTCTAGTAATCTATGAGTCATATTTTTGATAAATTGGTTTATATTACAATAAAATTCATCGTATTACAACAGATTCACTGACACTGCATGCTATACACTTGCAAATCCCAAACCTATAAAGCATTTATTTTTTATTTAAGGTTTGTAAAATTATGTCCATCTTAAGATGCCTCCAGGTGCTCATATGGTATAAAAGAAGATACAAACTTCTAACAGAGAAAAGCCAGGCTCTGTTCAGATTTACTTTTGTTCTTTTTTTAAAGCACTAAACAAAAGCAGTATGTCTTGTACCTGAAGGTCAACCAAAAGGGCTAACTTTATAAAGATTTATAAAATTAAAAGTCTATCTCAAGAAAATACTGCTATCTCTGGACACCAAAGACCTGGGCTTACTAGCAGGACAGCTTTGGCAGTACCTCACCGGAAGTCAGTGTTATAAGATACCAAAAGATTTAAGTATAAAATTTTAAAAATAAAATTGCTACTCTGAATTTAACTCCAAAGCAAAGCAGAGCTGTGATGTATGTCCTGCTGTGTTCTGTGAGGCCAAATGCTACAGTGTGATACGCTGCACGCAGCATCATCCTCACGTGGTCTGTGCTGAGTGGGGCCCTTCTCTTTCACATACACTCACAGCTTGATCAGAAGGACAGAAAGTCAAGAAAACACAATAGCCGTCTTAATGTCGAACAAAGGTGAAATGGTAAATAGAAACTTAATGGCAATGTTTCTGGTAGTTTCAGATGAAAGATTCCTAAAGTGAAATGCATATTATTCATATTTATTCTGATTTTTATTTTTAGGCTTCCATATAAAAAGCATGAAAAAATCACAAAATGGGTATCAGAATAATAGAATGTTTGAACAGATAATTATTACTAAAAATAGACAATAAATTTCATGGGGTTTTTTTTGTTTTGTTTTTTACTCTTATGCTACTTATGCTTATACAATGCCTTGCATATAGTAGGTGCTCAAAATGAGAAAGATAGGAAGAAGGACAGGAAGGAGAAAAAAATTTAAACAGGAAGGTATTTTGTAAGTGGAACATGGATATAAAGGTAACTATAGCCCTGGACGGTGTGGTTCAGCAATTAGTGCATCAGCTCACACACTGAAGGGTCACAGGTTCAATTACCAGTTAAGAGTATGTGCCTGGGTTGCAGGTTCAATCCCCAGCCCCACTTGGGGCACATGCGGGAGGCAACCAATCGAAATGTCTCTCTCATATCGATGTTTCTCTCCTCCTCTCCCCCAACCCTACCCTCTCTCCTTTCTAAAAATCAATGAAAAAAAAAATCCTTGGGTAAGGATTAACAACAACAAAGGTAAGATATAAAATGTTCATTCTGGGATTGACCCACACCCTGAAATCTCTATTCAGAATTAGTCAAAGTCCTGCTTTCTTCCTCTGTTTCTAGAATGTTTACTATAAAACCAGCTATTTCTTCTAGTTGTATATGAGTAACTCCTTAGAAGTTAGAATTCCTGAGGTTCCCAGGATAACTGTCACACTTAATTTTCTCAAGTAGGAAACATAAATTTAACTTCATGTTTAATTCATAAATTTATAGAGCGGTATAGAGAAAGGGAGAGCAGAGATGGTCATTAAGAGAATACAGTCATGATCCTCAGGTTGGACACTCATGGTCTCCTCGACTCAACCCTTCATCCTAGTTGAGCTCTTCTACTCCCACAGCTTTAACTCAACTACATGTCAGTAACTCCCAATTTGTACTTCCAATCAAGACCCCTTTTCTATGCACAAGTCCTTTAGCCCAACTCTCTCTCTCTGGAAATTTACATTTGGATCTCACAAGCATCTCAAACCTAAAAAGCCTCAATACTAAATACTGAGTTGAACTGTACACACAATATGCCTTTCCCCAGATTTCTCTATCTCAGTAAACTGACCACCATTTACAGAGTTGTTCACACCAGAAATCCAGTGTCAATGATAGGTCTCCTTTTCATCCCCATCTTCCACATCCATGCTATCATCATGCTTGTCATTATTACCTTCAAAAGACATCTCAGTCCCATCTGTTTTTCTGCATCTCCACTGCCATCACCCTAATCTAGAGATGGCTAAGTATCATTTATGAGACCCCACTGTACTTGCAAGCCTGGTCTGTTTGGCCCACAGTATTTTCATAAACCACTTGGTTTAGCTGCTAACATTTAATCATATAAAATGAAAAGTTTAACAAAACAAATTAGATCCCTGGCTTCTCTTGGAAAGTTAAAAGACCTGGCAATACTAGGCATATAGTTCCATTTGGCCTAAACTTGGTGAGACTCAGGAGAAGCTACACCTCTTAACGCAGGGCCTATGCCTTCTGGTTTGTTTGCCAGCCACCTCTTCATTGTGTCCCAACACTCAGGCCAAAGGAAAGGTGCCATTTATCAATGCAGTTTCATTATTTTGTTTTATACTTTACGCTACATGACCATGAACAGCAAATGAGCATGTGAACCCATTCCAGTACAAGTTCCCATTTAAAAAGTGAGTCAGTCATATCACTTCTCTGGTCAAAACTTCTAATGCCTTACCACTGAATTAAAATAAAAGTCTTAACTCTTACCATGGCCTGAAAGGCCCTGCATGATCTAACCTGTCCAATTCCACCTCCTGCCATTCATTCCCCTCACTCACCGTCTTTCATCTACTATCCTTCTTTCATGTCATTGTTGCCAAGTTTGGAAGGCTCTTCTCATAGATATTCACATGGCTGGTCTTCCTTGTCATTGGTTACTGCTCAAATGTCACCTTTTAGAAAAGTCTTCTCTGCCCATAGAACATAAAGCAGTGTCCCCCCTATAACCTATCATCATTTTCTATCACCTTGTCTTATTTTCTTCATGGAAGTCACTGCTATTTAACATTATCTTGCTTATTTATTTATCAATTATATATATAATTAAATATGTTACATACATTCAGTCTAGAAGGGTGATATACTACACACACACACACACACACACACACACACACACTCCCAACCCCTTACTCATTTCTACTAATCTAGAGGCTAGCCTCTTTTGCAGCATGGGATGCCATGCTCAGTCCTTCAACAACTATATATTACAATTGTTCAAGGTGCTGGGATCAAACAGCCAAAAAACCCTGCTCTCAAGGAGTTCATAATCTAGTAGGGAGAGACAGACAGTAAACAAAATAAGTTAGTAAATTATATACTGTATTAACAGGTGAGGAAGACTAAATAAAAAGATAGTAGAAAGGGACACAGGGAGTGTGGTGAATGTGTGTCAATAAGTATGTATGTGTGTACAGAAAGGGGGGCTGCAATTTAACTGGTTGCCTTCTTGTCCTTCTTCAGGTCTCAGCCTAGATACCATTTCTGCAGGGAGGATGTCTTTTTCTTCATTGCCCTTATTATGTCATTTAAGTGAGATGATACAATTATCTATGATTGTTTATTATCAGCCTCCTATAGACTGTAAGCTCCTTATTGGCAGGGACTTTGTTTTTAAAATAATAGAACTTGACACACTGTAGGCCTTCAATTAATTTTTGTTACATGAATGAAGTTTCTTTCCCATTGTGAAAAATTTGCTAAGTTCTAAGAAGTTTTTAAAAAATCACTCCTAGTCATAAATTTTATAAAACATTATTATACTCTTATTTTTGATATTTACTTAGTTACCTCTGATTCAGTATTATGTATCTTGGCAGCAAATCTACAAGTATACTATGCTCTAGAAACACATCAAAAAACATTTATATGTTTTATTTTCAGTAAGGAGTAATAGAATTATTTCAATTTCACTCATTTTCACTCCACCAAAACGATATAGATTTGCCAGGCTGAAACAATTCATTTCTCTTTCATTTACACACTTATCTGTGAAGGCAGCATGAAGTATACCACAGGAATCATCTCTCTTCTAAGCCTATTACGTATGCTTTGTAATTTACTGGAAATTGAAATCATCAGTAATCATTTCTTCCTGCTCTTTTGTCAGGATAGAGTCCTTTCTCTAGAGCTTTCTTTTCAGGTTTTGCCAACACATTTTTAAAAGTCTTTTATCCTCTTATTTTAAAATGAAAACATGCCTACAAGGTTCAAAATTTTTTTAAAAAATAGAGTAATTTCAAAGCAAAATTTCTTTTCTTTTTTTTCCTAATTCAGTATTTATTGTTCCCTAGAAATATGCAAATAAGTAAAGTGGTGAGGTCCATACATTAAAAAAAACACAAGAACACTATGATGTTTAGCTGAAAACCACACTATAAACTATAATGCAAATATTGGTAAGGGTCACTGTCAACATGTTTAGGCCAAGAGCACAATCTACCTTTAAATTATTGTAAGCTGATGAAAGGGATAAAAGTTTGACATCATATCTCTCTAAAGAGAGGAGGGTAAAAGATGGACAATAAATCCCTAAGAAAGTGGATATGGCCAGGCAGGTATTCCAGTAAAGGCATCAGGAAAAATCAGTAACTGCAGAAAGGGACAACAGAACCTATGGTTAAAAGGGACCTGTACATTTTACGTAGTTAGAGTTTTTTGGACAATTTTCACTGGAGTGGGGTGTTTTTCCCAAAATCGAACCTTTCAGTTAAAAAAATAAAAAGTTTTCTTCTTAACCAGAAGTTCATAGTATCTTTAAAAAGTAACCTGCAATGTAACTCCTTTAAATGCCTCTGTCCAGGTTCCATGAATGTGCCTGGCACTTCACAGTTATTCATAAAACATCCCTGGGCATCTCAATGAGCTACCAAAGTTGGTAAGATAAAACACAATGCCAAGAGGGTTGTCACACACCCCAGTTATTTACCTGTAAGATTTTCTTTATGTAGCTCTATCACCCCAAGTAGCCATTATGGTTAAATGGATAATGACATAAAACACCCAGACTGTGCTGGCACACAGGAAGCACACAATAAATATTAGCTCTTCTTCTTTGTGTACATGGCATTGCCCCAAGTCTTAGGGAATGTTGTGTCTCCAAATTGACATTCCTGTTAACCTGCTTTAGAGGACGGTATCTCTGTCCCCAAACAAAGGCTGACTCAGTATTTTTCAGTATTTTTGCATCCTATTTGAAGATCAGAAAAAAAGCAGATTTTAGCAGGTCCTAATTTAGGCACTGTCAATAAGGGAAGCAACCCAAAATGACAGCTGTCAGGAGGGAAAAGAAAGCTTAATGGTAATAACTAGGTTTCTGAAAAAGTAACTTTTCCCAGACAGCTAATACCAGAAGTGACTGTGTAGCTAAGCCTCCAGAAAGTAGGGAACTATTGCCCTACTTCTTTCTTTCCGTTAAGCTTCTCAAAAATGTTGTCTATATATGCTGTCTGGATCTCTTCTTTTTTGAACCTATTCCAATTAGGCTTTCATCCACCTCACCTAAAACCACTGTAGGAGGGCATTCAAGATCTCTGTGTTGCCAAATCCAATCATCAATCATCAGTCCTCATCTACCATGACCTCTCAGCAGCACAACATGATTGGTCACTGCATTCCTTGGCTTCCAAGACACCATCCTAGCCTTGCTTTGCTCCCACCTCACCAGAAGCTCCTTTGGGGTTTTGTGTGCTGGATCCTTCTTGTGTCCTCAACCTCTTTTTTTTTTCTTTTTGATTTTAGAGAGAAAATGGTGGTGGTGGGGAGAGAAACAGAAACATCAATTTGTTGCTCCACTTATGCATTCATTGGTTTATTCTTATATGTGTCCTGACTAGGAATTGAACCCACAACCTTGGCATATCAGGATGATGCTCTAACCAACTGAGCTACCCGGTCAGAGCAGTCTTCAACCTCTTTTCTTTTTTAATCCTCACCAGACAATATTTTTCTATTTATCTTCAGGTAGAGTGGGAGGGAGGAGGTTCGCGGGGGAGAGATCTATGTGAGAGGGACACATCAACAGATTGCCTCCTGCATGACCCCAACCAGGGCCAGGGACGAACTGCAACCAAGGTATGTGCCCTTGACCAGAACTGAACCCGTGACTCTTTGGTCCACAGGCCGATGCTCTGACCACTGAGCCAAACCAGCCAGGGCTGTCCTCAACCTCTTAACACTGGTGATCTCATCCAGTCTCACAGCTTTAAGAAGCATCTATGCTAATAACTCCTACATTTATACATGCAGCCCACACTTCTTCTCCCTTGGACTTTAGATATATGTTCAACTGCATCTTCAACATCTCCAGCTGGACATCTAAAAGGCATCTCAAATCTAAAATGTTCAAACTGAGCTACCCTAAAACCTACTCCACTGTCCTCCTTATCTCAGAGAACTACAGTTCCATCCTTTCACTTGTTCAGTCCAAAAACCTTGGTGTCATCTTGATTCTTTTCTTATCCCATATCAAATCTATTGGCCAATACCACTAGCACTACCTTCAAAATATAACAGAATCTAAAGCATTTCCCCCTACCTTCACTGCTTCTAAGTCACTGCCATTTTCTGCCTAAATTATTCCTGCTATCCTTGCCCCTCTCCAGCCCATCCTCCACTCAGCAGCTAGACCATTCAGATCACACAATTCCTCTGCTCATCATCCTCCACTGACTTCCCATCTCACTCAACCAAGACCCACACAATTTGGCCCCGTTTCCTCTCTGACACTGTCATATATTCTTTTCCCTTCTGCTCCAGAGACCTCCTTACCATGTGTAGAGCATACCAGGCATGAACCCACATCAGGAGCAGCTGCTATTCCTTCAGCCAGGAACACTCTTTAACCACACTAGCTTGTTCCCTAATCTTTAGGTCACTACTCAGATGTCACCTTTATAATGAGGTCTTGCCTATTTGAAATTGCAAATACCACCCCATAAAATATCCTAGTCTTTCTTCCCTGCTTTACTTATCTCTTGTTTATTGTCTGTCTCTGCCCATTAGAACATAATCTTCTTTAAAACAGGCATTTTGAGCAAGCTATACTTGGCTGAATCTGTAATGCCTACAATGCTCAGTTTGTTCAGACTAGCCTTCGGAAATTTTCATAGGGAAGGTAATGCTCAGGCATCAGGTGTAGTGAAATTCATTCAGGGCAAAGGATATATCATGTTTAGAGACAGAGAATAATAAACTAGTATAGTATGCATTTGGAATCTATAAGCAGTTTGGTTTGGTTGGCTTAAGGTTTCAGCAGGAAGTGAAACCACAAAAGTAAGCAGAGGTCTAACACTTACTAAGCATTTACAATGTGCCAGGTATTGTTTTAATTCCTTTATTGTTTTTGAACAATTTAACCATCACAGCAATACTTCTACAAAGAAGCCACTCTTATTATCCCCATTTTATAGAGGTGCAAACTGGGGACAGAGAGGTTAAGTGAGTTTGCCAAAGTCATACAGCTAATAAATGAAAGGCAAATATAAAGTCAGGCAAACTGACTCTAGAATTGCATTCTTAACTGCTACACTACAGTGTCTTTGTTGCTAAGGATCTTGGGTTTCATGGTATAGACAAGAAGGAACCACTAAAAGGTTTTATGCAGGGGAATAACATGATCCGTTGCATTTCAGGAAGATGACTGATAGCAGTGTGAAGAATGTACCAGTGAAGGACAAAGAGAACAGCAAAATCCAGGCTAGAGATGATGAAGGCAGGATTTAGGGTATGGAGTAGGAAGGGAAAAGATAGATTTTAGAAACATCCAGAATGTAGAAATTATTAGGAGTTTTGATCATGTTGTGGCCGAAGACAGGAATTCCTGCTCTTTCATTTACCATTCTCTCCATAAACGTTTACATTAAAAAAAAAATCAAGAGCTGAATGAAAATCAAAGTATCACTCTATCATCAGTTAATTTAGCATCCAGATACCACAAAGCAGGAATTGGTAATGCTTAACTAGAGCATTTGGCTTAGTATCAAGATGCAATCAAGGGCCTGTATCTATCTTTCCTTAAATCCAATTCTATAGTTTGAGATTTTCCCATTTTCAGACAAACTACAAGTACAGAAACCTGAAGTACTGTGTATTTAACATACTTTCAACTAATGTCCTGAGAAAACAAGAGAGAATGAGCATGAGATGATCATAAGGTGAATGTCTGGGTTATAGGAAATGTTCTAGTTCAACTTACTACACTGACTACATGGAAGGAGGAAGTATAAAAGTAGTCCAGAGGGCCCTGGCCAGTTTTGCTCAGCGGTTAGAGCATCGGCCCACAGACCAGAGAGTCCCCGGTTCGGTTCCTGCTAAGGGCATGTATCTCAGTTGCAGTTTGTCCCTGGCCCCGGTTGGGGTCGTGTGGGTGACAACCACTCGATGTGTCTCTCACATCAATGTTTCTCTCTTTCTCTTCTTCCCTCTCTATCTCAAGATGAATGCAAAAATGTCCTCGGGTAAAAAAAAAAAGCAGTCCAGAGGGAGAAAGTGATGGCAGAATACCTCATGGAGGCAGGAAACCCTCAAGAAGGAAAACAGGAGGGCAAGGGCAGCCCAATCCCAAAGATAAAGAAAATGAAAGAGAGAAGGCTGTGGGTGCATGATTATTTATATCCACCAACCTTACTCACTAGTAAACATAGCCAAGGTCCTAGACTCTGATCATTGTATTTGCATACTGTGAATATATTAGAAAAAGCCACCAGACACAAAGTGTGATGAAAAAACTAACAGGATCACCACACCATGGTGCGTCAATCAAAAGTCAAATTAATTCCAAGATAGTGGTGAGGGGATTGTAATTTTCACTCAATATTGAATAGATTTGGAGAAAGCTGGCTGGTCTCTAATTAAAAAAAAAAAAAAAAAGCTGTCACCTCTGCAACTTCACCTGTGATCTAGCAACTTCACGTTGACATTTTGAGTGTTAGAGAAAACAAAGGTGGACACACCTTACACCTCAGTTTCTAATATTCGTTGAAGGGTGGGACACATGGCCTCTCTAGAAGACATCGAGTGGCCGCCACCTGACCCAACCAGGCTGGGGACAAACTGCCACCCACATGACCCAACCAGGACAAACCGCAACCGAAGTACGCGCCCTTAGCAGGAATTGAACCTGGGTCTCTCTGGATCGCAGGCCAACACTCTAACCACTGAGCCAAACCGGTCAGAGCCAAAAAGTCTTTTTAAAAAAGACTCTAGTCTCTAGCATAAGAACAAAGATATAATAACCCTTCCACTTTTGAAAAAGTAGAGATAATGGCAAGACTTCCCATTAGTAATCTAGCTAAATGATAGAACTTAAAAGGTCTAAGACTGATTACTAAGTGCTTGTGAAGAGGCATTCTGGATCTAGTAGATTCTAGACTGTTCTTAATACTGGGCACACGGAAACCATTCAACAAAATATATTGTTTACCAGTTTAGTCTTCTTAGGGTCAATTTGTTTGCTAACGAGCAAACAAATCAGGAGGACACCTCGGCTGTGAAGGTCCTCCCCACCAGTCAGACCTAATGCTTCCTCTGGAAAAGTTCATTAGTCTTATCAAGGAAGTATATCTTTTGATTACAGAAAGTTAATTATTTTAACACAGCCTACCTGTCTTTAAAAATATATAATACCAAACAAAATTAGAATTTACTAGCATATAGACCAAAGAAAACAGGAATGTAAAAAAAAACAAAAAAAAACTTCCAATTATGACAAAATCACCCATATAAATGTTACTGCCTTTAGAATTCAATTGAACAGAAATGATGAAACAACAATTACAATGGCAACAATTGGCAGGTCTGCCTTAAAATAATTTAATATAAATTTAAAAAATATTTTATAGTACTTAATTTGGTTATTTAATGGTATGGAAAATAAGCCATATGCAACTATCAAATTTTTTAATTTTATTTTAGATTGAAAGTAACACTTTTTTTGGTGTGTTTCATTCTGATGCATCTGTAATATACATATGTAACTACCTCATATGTCACAAAGAAATTTTTGCTTTTCATGAGCCCAACTGTCTTGTAAGGAGTTTTAACTGAATGTTCCCACAACTGCACTATAAAATCCTTAAGGATTATATTCACAGCTCCTAGGAGGCAAACTGCAGAGAACAAGTGCCCAGTAAATACTTGTTGAATAAATGAATGAAAAAATAAATGAATGGCCCTGGCCAGGGTAGCTCAGTTGGCTGAATGTTGACTCATACACCAAAAGGTTGCTGGTTTGATTCCCAGTCAGGGCATATACTCAGATTTTGGGCTTAATTCCTGGTAGGGGTGTGCAGGAAGCAGTTGATCGATGTTCCACTCTCCCATGTTTTTCTGTCTCTCCTTCCTCTCTCTAAAAAAAAATCAATAAAATTTAGAACTTGGAAGCTCTAAGGGGAAATCCTGGAGGAGAAGAGAGCCAACAGGACTGGGCACTGAGAAATGAAAGGGTCCAAGAAAAAAAATTAAGATGGCAGCATTGAGGAAGACATTCTAGAAACTTGTTTTTTCCTCTCACCTCTTACTCCTCCACCCCCATACCTTCCCTTGGCCAGATAGTTCCTTTTAATCTTCACCCACCCCCATCCCCAATAAGGTCAAAACTCTCCACTAAATGTTCTCAAGTACCATGTACCTCTTTTTCACAGCACTTATCACAGTTAGAGTTTTATATCAATCTGTGTGTCTGCTTGATTACCTGGCTCCCCCACTGATCTATAAGCTCTATGAAAAGAGGGACTTGTCTACTTTTTGCTCATCCTTGACTATCCAGTGCCCAGAACAATGACAGACTCATTAAATATGTTTCACTGAATAAATAAAAAATAATGTCTAACATGGAGTTTTAAAGGTATTAATAATGGAATGAATGCTAATCCTTTCCTTCCCCTTCCCAGTGAAAGCCTCAGAAACGTCTACATCAGCCATTAATGCCTCTATTGGAGAGGAGTCTTCTGGGGGAACTAGAAGCTGCATTGAGTTTCACATCTTGGATACCATGATGCAGCACAAATTTAGCACATAAAGATAAAAAAGGTCAGAGTCAGGGGAGCTGTAAAGAAGTCAGTCATGCCCTGGCCGGTGTGGCTCAGCAGTTGGAGCATCAACCCACGGACCAATGAGTCTTGGGTTCAATTTGGTCAAGGCCATATACTTTGGTTGTGATTGATCCCAGGCCCTGGTCAGGGTTGTGATGTCTCTCTCACATTGATGTTTCTCTCTCTCTCTCTCTTCCTTCCTCCCACTTTATCTGAAGATAACTAGAAAAATATCCTTGGGCGAGGATTAAAAAAAAAAAAGTCAGTCCGTCCTGGGATTTCTCAGATATCTTTGGAGAAGTTGTAGACTTCCCCAGACCATGACATTGGGGGTTTGAGACACTCTTACCTAGACTGCATGGACTAGAAGGCTTCAAGTAACCTGTGTGTGATACATGCATAAAATGGACTCTTGAAGGCTCATTAAAAAAACAGAGCTCTGACTTCTGGTCAAGATGACGGGTAGGTAAATGGTATCGCGTCCTCCCACAACCACATCAAAGTTACAACTAAACTACAGAACAATCATCATTCAAAACCGCCTGAAATCAAGCTAAACGGAAGTCCTACAACTACAGAATTAAAGCAGCAGCCACATGGAGACTGGCTGGTAGGAGGGGCAGGGGCGGAGGCGGAAGGGCTGGTCCCATACCCACGTGTGGTGGATAAAAATCAGGAGGACACCTCGACTGTGAAGGTCCTTCCTGAGGACTGAGGAGTCCCCGTCCCACAACAGGCACCCTGCTCAGGGTTCCAGTGCCAGGAAGAGAAGTCCCCATAACTTCTGGCTGGAAAAACCAGGGGGAACTGAAGCTCAGGGAAGCTGATGCAGCTGGAGCCCCAGGCAGCTCCTCTTAAAGGGCCCGCACATGAACTTATTGGACTCACTCTCTCTAAGCTTGGAGGGGAGGCAGCTCGAGGGACACCAGAGACATACAGGGAAGAACTGAGCTGTTTGATACTGGAGTGAGGGCTGGAGAGGGGGCTTTCTCCGGGACAAACGCGCTGTCAGAGGCCTTTGTTCCTTTGGTGAGCCCTTCCCTGGGGCGGCACACAAGCTGCCACATCTGGGACTCCAGCAACCTGGCTCACACTGGTTGCCCCACCCTGGTGATTCCCTGAGGCCCCACCCCACCCAACTTTCAGGCCCATCCAAGCTGCTGCCAGTTGCTTAACCATGGGATTGGCCTGTCTTGGATCCTGCTTCAGGTTTTCCTAAATTCTTTCAAACAAGCAGCATCTGGTCTCAGCGAGCCCCATACCTCTCTTTAAGTAACACGCAGAAATAAACACAGGGAGGCAGCCAAAATGAGGAAACAAAGAAACAGGTCCCAAATGAAAGAACAGAACAAAACCCCAGGAAAAGAATTAAGTGAAATGGAGATAAGCAACCTAAGAGATGCTGAGTTCAAAATATTGCTTATAAGGATGCTCAGTGAACTTAGGGAGGGCCTCAACAAACTCAGTGAGGGCCTCAAGAGCATAAAAAAGACCAGTCAGAAATGAAGGAGGCACTAACTTAAATAAGGAGTAATTTACACTGATTCAATAGTAGAGTAGGTAAAGTCAAGAAGCAAACCATCGATTTGGAATATAAGGAAGCAAAAAACACCCAATCAGAGCAGCAAAAAGAAAAAAAAAATCCAAAAAAATGAAGACAGTGTAAGGAGCCTCTAAGACAACTTCAAGCATGCCATATCACATCTTGGGGGTGCCAGAAGGAGAAGAGAGAGAACAAGATATTGAAAACCTATTTGAAACAATAATGGCAGAAAAATTCCCTAATTTGGAGAAAGAAACAGATATACAAGTCCAGGAAGCACAGAGAGTCCCAAACAAGATGAACTCCAAGAGGCCCACACCAAGACACATCATCATCAAAATGCAAAAGGTGCAAGACAAAGAGAGGATCTTAAAAGCAGCAAGAGAAAAGCAGTTAGTTACCTACAAGGGACTTCCCATAAGACTGTCAGCTGATTTCTCAAAAGAAACTTTGCAGGCCAGAAGGGAGTAGCAAGAAATATTCAAAGTGAGGAAAAGCAAGAACCTACAACCAAAATTACTCTATCCTGCAAAGCTGTCATTTAGAATTGATGGCCATATAAAGAGTTTCCCAGACAAGAAAAAGTTAAAGGAGTTCATCACCACCAAACCGTTATATGAAATGTTGAAGGGTCTTTTTGAAGGAAAAGATAAAATATATGAACAAACAAAATGGCAATGGATACATATCTATCGACAATGGAATCTACAAACAAAATGAACATTCTCACAGATACAGAGAACATTTTGTTGGGTGACAGATGGGAGGTGGGTGGGGGGAATGGGTGAAAAGGGTGAAGGGATTAAGAAGAACAAATTGGTTGCTAGGCTGACAAACCTCAAAGAGAAGGGGGTTGGGGGGTGGGAAGATATAAACCAAAGAACTTATATGCATAACCAATGGACACAGACAACAGTATGGGAAAAGGCAGGAGGGGGGCAGGAGGGGGTCAATGGGGGAAAAATGAGGAACATCTGTAATACATTCAACAATAAAGATAAAAAACAAAAACAAAAAACAGAGATCTAGGCAAAAAAAATACTACCTATGAGCTTCAATGGAAAGAATAACAAATAAAGCAAAACTCAACAAAAGTTTAAATAGTAAATGTAAGGAAAACATAAATTATGTTTTTGAGACTATACCATACCCTTTAAATACTGTAAACTTATTATCAAAACTTTTTCCAAGTTCTGTTCTTGAAGGATTATTAAAATACATTATTACAATAAAGGTTACATGACTGTTCTAAACCTTAATTTGTCATCAGACTAAATTATCAGAAGAATTAATCAAGTAATTAATTAGCTAAGTCAAGAAACAGTCATTGAATGCCAACTCTGGGCCAGGCACTGGACCAGGAATGAGAAACTTTCAATTATTCAGTCTGCTAAATGTAATTCCAACCTGATAATATATTTCTGTAGTTTCATAATATAAATTACCACAGTTAGAGAACTTCAACACATTTTCTGAAATTTTACTCTATGTGCCAAAAAGATGGTTCAAATCTGAACTGAAGGAGCTACTGCTTCAACACATACATTTAAAATTTTTCTGATTTTCTAAATAATCCAATCTAAGAGATTTATATGTATTAGCTGATTGGATGGAGGTATAAAAATGAATATATCAATGTACAGTAATCCCTGTGTTATCTGCAATTTCGCTTCCAGTTTCAGTTACCTGCGGTCAACCACAATCCAAAAATATTAAATGGAGCCTGAAACAATGGGCTCCCTTGCTCTTTGGCTTCTGTTTGGCCAATAGGAGGTACTAGAAGGTGGGTCAAGAGTCCACACCTCCTATCAGCCTTCTCTAGACAGCTGTACTCCTGCTGACTTTAGTCCTCCTGTTGGTGAAGGGTCTTTCTGTGCCTAGGGCCAGATTTCTGCCTTATTGGATTTTTTTTTAATCGTCACCAGAGGACATTTTTGCATTTATCTTCAGATAGAGCAGGAGGGAGAGAGGGAGGAAGAGAGAGAGAGAAACATCGATGTGAGAGAGACACATTGACTGGGTGCCACCCACACGACCCCAACCGGGGCTGGGGACAAACTGCAACCGAGGTATGTGCCCTTAGTGGGAACTGAACCTGGGACTGTCTGGTCCATGAGCCGACACTCTAACTGCTGAGCCAAACCTGCCAGGGCCTTACTAAATTTCTTAAACTCTCCCTACATATTTATAAATACCCTCTTTATTAAAATTCCTTCCAATTAAAAAAAAAAACACCCAAACCCAACAATATTAAATGGAAAATCCCAGAAATAATTCATAAGTTTTAAATTGTGTGCCATTCTGAGTAGCGTGGTAAAATCTTACACTGACTGGCTCTGTCCCACCCCCCCCCAACCAGCTGGACGTGAATCATCCCTTTGTCCAGCATCCATGCTATATACAATACTCGCCCATTAGTAACTTATTAGCCATCTGGGTTATCAGAATGACTGCCACGGTACTGCATTCAAGTAACTCTTAATTTACAAAATTTATGGAATACAATCTTTGGATGGGACACACCATTAAAGTCACCCATATGATTACTGAAGGATTACAAGCAACAACACTTGGATGAGTTAAAAAGGAAAGAGACAACAACTCCCAATGTTCTTCCAAAAGGTTTCAGAAACAAACAAACAAACAACAACTACTGAGCATCCCTCACATTGATATCATCTGCTGCTGACATCCAAGTGTCAACATCATCATGGCTCGATAATCCAGGACCACCCGAAGCAGATGATCCATCTCTGACATGGTTGGAAGGTCAGTGGTAGCCTACAGTGCCTGTACCACTCACCTCCCTGCATCTCATCATGCAGACACTGTATTAGCTCACATCATTACAAGAGGAAGGATGAGGGCAATACTATAAGATTGAAAGAGGGAGACCACACTCACATAACTTTTATCACAGTATATTGTTATGACTGTTCTATTTTATTATTAGTAAATGTTGTTAATCTCTTACTGTGTCTAAATTATAATTTTGTTTTTAATCCTCACCCGAGGACATTTTTCCATTTTTTTGTTCAGTTAGAGTGGGAGGGAGACAGAGGAAGAGAGAGAGAAACATCGATATGAAAGGGACACATCGAGTGGCTGTCACCTGCACGACCAACCAGGGCCGGGGACAAACTGCAACCGAGGTACGCGCCCCTAGCGGGAACCAAACCCGAGTCTCTCTGGATCGCAGGCTGAGGCTCTAACCACTGAGAAACTTTATCATAGGTATATATGTAGGAAAAAACATGGTACATATTGGGTTTGGTACTGTAAACAGTTTCAGGCATCCACCTGGGGGGTCTTGGAATGTATCCCCTATCGATAAAGGAAAATTACTGTATTTACCTGTTTTCTTTTTATAACAAACAGATGGTATATTTTAATAAAAATATATTTTTAATCATACTAATAAAAATAAACCATATGGCACTAAACCTTTTCAGCTCTAATAAGGTGAATTTAAGAGTAAAATCCTGAAGCAAATATAAATTAAGATTTATAGTTCGTGTGATATATGAACTCCATGATTGGCCATAAAATGGAGGAGAAGGAACCAGCCACACGTCATACTTTTCAGTGAAAAGCAATCTCACAACTATTAAGAGATCCATGACATGTCCCTCACACAGGTACTACAGACAATGCCAAATCTTGCCATGTTTTGTCCCCAGATCAAGGAACTTATCTAAACCACACAATGACTAATTCAACCCCTCTCAAAGGGAAAAACTTCTCCAATGAAAGAAAAATAGATGGAAATGCCAGCTACTTTAAATCAAGCACTTAACTAACGTGTTGCTACTTAAACTGCACAGATAAATATTCTGGCCTACGTTCAAGGGCAGCATGAATGTAAATTGGGGTCATAATGAATGAGCTCCATTTGGAGAATGGCTTTAAGGTATATATTACTTTGCAGGTCTCAAAAAACAATCTTCTGCTTTTGCTTTGAGCAGGGCTTGCATGTTGTTGGAAGTTACCAAAAAACAACTATGTACTACATTTTCAACTAATAAATGTTCTTTTTTTTTTATCCTCACCCGAGGACATTTTTCCATTTTTTGTTCAAAAAGAGTGGGAGGGAGAGAAAGAGAAACATCGACGTGAAAGGGACACATTGAGTGGCTGCCACCCGCACGACCTAACCAGGGCCAGGGACAAACTGCAACCGAGGCATGCTCTCTTAGCGGAAACCAAACCTGGGTCTCTCTGGACTGCAGGCCGACGCTCTAACCGCTGAGCCAAACCGGCCAGGGCTGTTCTTTATACATATTTAAAAATCTAAGAAATACTGAATTCTCTGAAACTGACACTACCACGGGGTATTCCACAGACTCCACGACTTTAAAAAACAATCAAAAAAGGAACATCATCTCCAGAAACAACAGGCATCCAGATAGTGGCTGTAGTGAGAGCAGCCAGCAGAGGACATTAGACTCCACTCCTGCTGCTGCTGCTGAGCCTGCCAAGCCTACCAGTGGGCCAAATTAAGGCTGGTAAAGTTACAAACACCTTTTTCTTTTCAAATGGATTAGGGAAGCTCCAAAATATATTCGTCTAGGAGTCTGAGTAATATTAAAGCTATAAACAATGCTATACTGAGAGGAAATAGTGACTTCAAAAACAAAACTACTGCCTTCCCCTCAATCACCCCAAAATGGAAATCTTTCTTTATGTAATGCCTTTTGATGTAACGAGTGACCTGAAGTCCTTTCTCCAACATAGACATATAATCTGCAGCTTAGCTATTCTATGAGGTTATGGCTCATCAAGGTTCTGTTTCTTTGCCTCACCAGTTAAAAGACCATTTTACTCAGGATAAGGCACCCTATTCTCTAACTCGCCACACCAGTGTTAACTGCTGCTGCTCATTACTGACAGAACTGGAGAGGAACGACATGCAGATACATAAAGACAAGCATATAACCCAACACAGGAGATTCTCGTTATTTCAGGACAACAGGTATCTGAAAAAGGACATTTACAATCAATTCACTTAACATAGCCAAAATTTCATAGTGAATGTGGGGGGAAAAAGGTTTCATTAAATTAAAAAATTTATAAATCAAATACATTTTATCTACTATTTAACAAAATTTAAATAATAAATGCAACTAAAATAATAGTAGCAGCAGTAGCGGTAAATAATTGTTAGATACCTTTTGGTATAGGATTGCTAACATTTCCTGACTAGCTTTCTCGGCACAATCATAGTGACAGAGATTCTTCCAAAAATACTTGGACATCACCAAATTTCCCTTAATTTTTAATTATCAGCTTTCTCTTGAAATGCCTAACACGTATTTTTCTCTTCTTTACTCTTGGTCTAATACTGCCAGAATTTCTTTCGCCAATGGCTTTGCGTGGAAGTCTGGCAGTTCTTCAACATCACTTTTCTTGATCCCATTAAATTTTTATTTCCGATATTTTTGCAAAATCTGTCATTTGACTCTGCAATAGAATACAATGAGTTTACATCTTCCCAACCATCAGTGAAACACTGTAACTAACAGGATAGGCAGGGATGGTATTCATCAGGGATGAATGTTTGAGTGGGAACTAATTTTACACGTGGACAGTTCATCAGTGAACATTTTTATATTATGATGATTTCTGTTTCCCCCTACAAGCTTTGGGACTGCAAGGCATAGACAATGAATATTCAGATAACAAGGGTGACCATAAATAAAAGGCCACGGTCATCATAGAAATGATTCTGTCTTTGGGAACTAGAAAAATTTCTCAGGGGACTAGATGCACATCCGCAAAGCACAACCTAACATTCTACATTTGATATTGCCGGTCTGCATGTGCTACCATCACAGTATAAAAAGACAGAATAAAGTGACACCTAGTATGCATCTCACTCTTTAATAATGGAAATTATTTTAATTTGGCACCATTCACTAACCATGGCAGCAAAATTAAAATCTTGACTTATTTAAGTATCCAAATGTACATCTGACAGCTGCCAGAATCTGGATCTACTGAGGATACTAAGTGCTTTTAGAAGATTAAAAAATATGTAGCATATGGATATTATCCTTGTCCTATAAAGTGTGTGTGTGTTAATTACCCTGCAGTAAAAGCTATTACTTCAGAATCCTGAAGTCCAGAATACATTTTTTTAAAATCTTTGAAGCCTCACAAAAAAACAAAGATAATGCCACAAGATGATAAACAGAGATGGAAAAGATAGCACTACATGTTAAAAAGACCTTTAGAGTCAGACAGACCTGGGCTTCCATCCCAGATGTTGTGTCTAGCTGTGTGACTGTAAGTTCATTATGCTAAGTCTCACTTTCATTCGTGAAATACAATATTTGGACAATAATGCATAGCTCTCAGGAAAACCCAAATGAAATTCTGGGAACTGTGTGCATTACCTGTGCTATAAATCGTATCTTAGCTAATAAACAATAACTTTCTTCCTTCTTCCATGCATTATGTCACTATGTAAGTCTCCAAAAATCTCTGATGAAGTGCTTACCCTGTCCATAAAAACATGGTGTTAGGATATCACTTGAGGAATTTGTCAGAATCCCTTGATAAAGCCAGTATTATAAAAAAGCTCCCCTATGTCCTTGGCCAGTTTGGCTCAGCAGTTGGAGCGTCAGCCTGCGGACCAAAGAGTCAAGGGTTCGATTCCAACCTCGGTTGCGGTTCATCCCCGGCCCTGGCCGGGGTCATACGGGAAGCAACCAGTCGATGTGTCTCTTTCACATTGATGTTTCTCTGTCTTTCTCCCTCCCTCCCTCTCTGTTTCCCTTCCTCCCTCTCTGTCTCCCTCCTACCCTCCCTCCCACTCTATCTGAAGATAAATGGAAAAATATCATCAAGTGAGGATTAAAAAAAGCTTCCCCAAACCAGTGAGGTCCCAGACCTAGGCACACATCTGCTATGCCTTACAAATAAAAGAAGTTATTTAACTATGTGAAAGGGTTCTCTCTCAGTGACACTGTATACTATAATTGTCTTTGAAGCCAGCCATATTTGTGTTAAGAATCCTAGACCTTTCTGGTTTTGAGATCTTAAGCAAAGTACTTAATCTTTCTGAAGTTGTGTAAAATGAGAACAATCAAACCAATCTCCAAGACTTGTAAGAACCGGAAAAAAATTTTTATATAAAAGCACCTAGTACTCAGCAGGCATTCATCCTTATTACTAGCACTCCATAGATAATGCCATTTTAAAAATAAGATAACAATTTCTATTTTTAAAAAACCTACACAAACCCCAAACCTCCTAAGATCAATAAGTAACTCAGTGTTTGTCAGACCCAGATTCTGCAGGGTATATTTTAAAATATATTATGACAGCAATAAAACATATTCCTAAGGTCTGTTCGAAAGATGTCATATCTATTGGTTGTATCTTTGCTAAAATGATATAAATATAAATAACAACCAATGGGATAACAGTCAAATAATGAGTACTGTTCACTCTCAGTTTTCAAAGTAATCTCTCAATTGACCAAGCAATTGAAAAGTTTGTGAACAAGGCACCATCCTCTAAGTACAACGTGGGCATTGGCAAGGAGCACCACCTGGGCCATATTCTGTTTCAATTAAACCTACTACTTTTTCTTAGTTTGCTCTCTTTCCAGATTTGGGCTCACACATAAGTTTACAGATAAGCCCCAGGAACAATTTTGTTTTTTCCTTTATTGATTTTAGAGAAAGAGGAAGGGAGAGAGAGAGAAACATCAATGAGAGAGAACATTGATCGGCCACCTCCTGCATGCCCCCCCCCCCCCAAGGGGATCGGGTCTACAACCTAGGCATGTGCCCTGACTGGGTATCGAACTGGTGACTTCCCAGTGCATGGGTCGACGCTTAATCACTGAGCTACACTAGCCAGGCAAAGAGCTGTTCTTTACAATCATTTAAAACTGGTAGTGGTAGTTAAGATGGCATCAACATAAAACAAAAACAGAAAATAGAAAACAGTACCTGGATGTGAAAAATTATTATCATCATCCCTAGACTTTGTTTTGGGTCTTAGCAAATACTTGCTTGCCCCTCCCACCCTCTACTGCACTGGACTAACTCCCACCAGAACCCTCAACCACTTACTTCTCTGAACATTAACCTGAGCAACTGAATTTCATCAGAGAAATACCAATGGGATCACTAGGGCAGATCCTGCTTCCCAATCTCATGCACAATGAACCCTGCCTGGCATACCACAGTTTCCCTAGTTAGCTTACTCTCCCTCTGTCTGCAACAGCTATGTCCTCCCTTTCTCCACTCTACTCCAGCTCCTCTCTCCCCCATCTCCTCTCAGCTGAGGACTCAGTGGGTATATGAATTTTTTTTTTTTGGTATGTTCCCCTAGTGGGAACCAAACTCAGGACTCTCTGGTCCGCAGGCCAACGCTCCAACCGCTGAGCCAAACCGGCCAGGGCTGTATCTTTTATTTTATTATAAATAACACATTTAATGTATTAACCAACTGTAATCTAGTTTCCACCCCTACCAGTCAGTAAAACTGCTACTTCCAAGGTGAACCGTGCCCTCTGTGCTGCCAATGCATACTTCTCATTCTTCATCTACTTGATCTTGCAGCAACCACACTTCCTGCTTGTCCTTCTCTTACTGGCTGCTCCTTCCCCATTTACTTTGTTTTTGTCTCCTCTTCTACCTGATCAAATTCTGGAGCACCTCAGACTCAGTCCTAAGCTCACTTCTCCTCCCATGCTCTACTACATTCTACCTCTTTTTAATCTAGTCAACTCCCCTGCCTACAAATACTGTCCTCTAATCCAGCAGTTCTCAACCTGTGGGTCGCAACCCCTTTGGGGGTCGAATGACCCTTTCATAGGGGTCACCTAAGACCATCGGAAAAAACATATTTCCCGTTGCAATTCATAATAGTAGCAAAATTACAATTATGAAGTAGCAACAAAAATAATTTCATGGTTGGGGGTCATCACAACATGAGGAACTGTATTAAAGAGTTGCAGCCTCAGGAAGGTTGAGAACCACTGTTAATCCAACCCAGACCCTTTTCTGCTCCAAGCCTATAATATAACAACATTCCTTGAAAGTCTCACAAGACGAAGAACACCTCAAATCCATCTCCCCTGCTGCCATAACCCATTACAGGAGATTCTCATTTATGTCCAACTCCCCTGCCACCAACCTTACACAAGCAACCAGCATCCTCCTCCTGACCTACATAGCAAGGCCTCCCAACTGGTCTCCCTGCTTCCACTCCCACCCACCTCGATCTATCTCCTACAAAGGAGAAAGGTGTTTGGATTGAAGTCAGATCGTGTCACATCCTGGCATAACACCCTTCTCAGGGACTATGCTTTCGATAAACTACAATCTCTTCAACATGGCCCTGCCAGTCCTGAGCAACCTGGTCATCACCTCCCTCCCCTCTCTCTCCCACCACTCTCCAACCACACTAATTTATTTTCATTTCCTTGAACAGGCCAAGTTCTTTCCTTCCTCCAGGCTTTCCTATCTGTCTGCTTCAAATGCTTTCCCCTTTTATCTTTGCCTACTTAACTCCTAATCATTACTTAGGTCTCCACTTAAATATCACTTCCCTAAAAACCTCCATGACTCGCCCAGTTGAAACTACTCTTCTGTTATACCACTAATGCTCACTTGTGTTTTGCTTTCTTTGCATTTATCATAGCTTATAATTCTTCCTTTACTTATAATTATTTTGCTTAATATCTGACTCTCCTACTAAGCTATAAACTCCACAAGGCCAGGGGTGTGTGTTTAAAGCCCCCCGCTGTAGTTCTAGTACCTAGCGCCATACCTGTCCTGTAGCAGGCATCTGACAATATTTGTTGACTAAATGAAAAAAAACACCAACTTATATTTCATTTAGGGAGATCAAGGAAAATTTCCCAGAGAAAATGGCATTTCACCTTGCTAAATAAATAGACGTGGTTTCAGTAATAGAGATGACAGAATAACGTTTCAGAAAGAGGAAATTGAGACCAAATAAATGTTTGGTACCAGTTAGAGATTTTGTAATCCAAAATCCAACACAATCCTGGCACCAAGTGTAAAATTAAAATCTCACTGTATAAGAGCAAAGCAGATGAAATAGCAAGGAGTGTCACTATGTAGCTCTTAAGTAATAATTCTACAACTAGGTCAAACTGGCTCCCTCACACCTCTGCCTACTAATGTCATCCCACTTCCCAGCCACCTAGGTTCTAAACTTTGAGGTTCTCTTTGATTCAATTTCTTTTTTCCCCTCTGTTTTCAGTCAGTCACCAAGCTTGGATGGGTCTTCCTTTTAAATGTCGTTCTCAGTTATTCTCTTTCTCTATTTTAAGGAAAGACATCCTAATTCAAGCCCTCTTCACCTATGTAATTTACTGCAACCTTCTCCTAAATCAGAATTTCTCAACCTTGGCATTATTGACATTGGGTCTGGATAATTCTTTGGTGTAGGATGACACCATCCTGTACATTGTCGGATGTTTAGCAGCATCCTTGGCTTCTACTCCCTCGATGCCAGTAGCACCCTGCCCCTCAACTGTGATGTCAAAAGTGTCTCCAGTCATGGCCAAATGTCCCTGGGGAGTGAAATCACCCCCCGATTGAGAACCACTTTCCTAGATATCCTCATGGGAAAACTTAAAATTACCCAAAACTCAACCACTCCTTTTAGGCCAACTCAAATTTCATCTTTTCTATGAAAGTATGGGTGTTTATCAACAAGCAGATACACAGTTACCTTTACAAATAATAAAAAATCTGCACAATAAAACAACTGAGAGGTCATGGCTTGCTTGTCAGTTTAACAAAAGATTAAAAATGGTAATGTCCACTGTTGATAAAGATGTGGCGAAACAGGTACTATCATATACTGCTGGTGGAAGTAAGCTGGTAGAATTTTGCATGCTAGTTATCAATATGTTCCACACTTGAAGATGATCACATCCTTTGATGCTACTTATGTGAAGAGATCATCAGAAAAGTGTGCCAAGACTACACTGTTCTATATCAAAACTAGAAACATCCTGAAAGTTCCTCAATAGGAAACTAGTGAGGTAAACAACAGTACATTAGACTATTGTGCTGGTGTTAAAAAAGATAAAGCAGATATATATGTACTGATATGGAACAACAACCACATGAATATAATATATATATATATATATATATATATATATATATATATATATGTGCTGCTTGGTTTCAATATAGTATGTGCCATAAAATACCATTTTGTAAATAATATATTTATGTGTGGTTACACACAGAAGAAAGACTAGATGAATATATGTCAAAATATTAACAAAACTCTGCAGTCAAATCATATTTTAAATATATTAGAGGAACTGTTAAATCTTTTTTAAAAATCTCTTGGAAAAGTCCAATTTATAAATCTATACTTTAAAATTTTCAGTTTACCTAAAGCAGGCTTATACACTTATTTACCACTCTTATTTCAGGCAAATATCTTTGAGTTGGAATATTCTGTTCTGAGCCATATTTTTGCCCTAGAGAAATCAATGGTAAAAAGGAAGTTTACAGAGAAAAATATATATTTTGTGTATGACAGCTTACCGGTATGATGCATCCATGAATCATAGTGAAAATATGTCCCTTGAAATCAAAGAAAACAATATGTTTATAGGAAGAATGTACCCCAAAGTTCCCCAATAAAGAAAAGTGTTTAATCAAAATATTTGTTGACAGCTGGTTAGTGCCAATTCTAAAATAAAAAAGAAAATCAGTGTCATTGTAGTCTTTTGTTTTGTGTACAAGAGCTGAATATGCAAATTAGCCAGAAATGGAGACTCATTATCTGTTTTGCACTTCAAGTGTGATTTTAAGCACTGTAGGTATATACACACACACACATCCAAAATACACATATATCTCAACAAACCATGCACATCATCTGTTCAGAACCGGGAAACGCACACATGCTTCTACAACATTAAACGGAAGGCAGATGGTAGGCACTGATCAACAGAAATAAAATAAAATCCTTCTAGATCCTACTCCCTCTAACAGGCTTCTAATTTTTTTCTTTAGAAAAACATCAAGCAGTTCTTTATAACTGTTGATTTGCAACTTCAAAATTACAATAGGCAATGCAAACGAGGACTTCAAAGAGGGAAGAATGTCTTTTGGCACAGATTCTCCTTCATGGTCTTAAGCAGGAGATAACACTAACTCTGAAACTCATAGCATGCTGTAGTTTTATCAGTATCTAATGTGTAAATTAGCGCTTTCTATAACTGGAGGTTTAGCTTTCAAAATACATAATTACTGATCATTTTAGTCTGTATCACATTTCTTTTGCAGGGTGAAATGAAATAAAACAGCTGTTACATCCTAATAGCGTCATAATGTGCATAGAATTTCTATGACTATTAGAAATTAAACCTACAGTTTCCTATCAGACAGAACATATTCATGTGTATATATATGACCCACATTATTTGGCAGAACAATTACTAACCTATGAAATTATAATTTGAAATATAATGAAGTAAGGCTGCTAAAGAAAATATTACAGCTCTTAAATGAGGTCAAAGCCACGGGTCCACAGTAATCAGTTCCCCCACCTTTCCTTGCCTCAATAAAGCACTGTGCACCTAAGGAAGTCCAAGAGCTCATGCTACCCCCATTCCTTGCAGAGATCGAGCCCTCTATTTTCATACTGGGAGATGAATTTTTAGAAGGTGAACCAAGCCTGGCACTCTGCCCAGAATTTCTGGCAGCCGACAAGCAATCTGGTTTCACTTCTGGTCCACTCTCCCCTGAGCTAACCTTGTATCCACAGAAGGAACACTGATCTAGGGAACTTGTACTGTTTATATGATCATATGATCACTGAGAAAGCTCTGATGATTTTATTAACCACAGCACTTATACACAGTTCTCTTTAAGCATATTTTCTGTGGAAAGAAATATTACAAAATCTTCTTATTTCCTGGTATCTCCTTCTAACATTGGGGGGAAAGATAGCAGTGTTAAAAGGATTTTTCCAGAAAAATCAATTATTATCCAGACACCTGCATTCAAAGATGTTAGAGGGCTAAAGAGATTCAGCAAGCTATCTTATGTGCAACTACTATAAAAAATATATTTATAGTGAGGTCCAGAAACTACAAAATAATTAGAGAGATATATTGTGTAATTAATGGCTAAATTGGGTGATTCAAACTATAAATGCTGTGAAAGGTCAGAGCAATCACTGCTAGACAGTGTGGGGTGCAATTTACACATATACACAGGTTTAACTCTCCTCTAAGAGAATTTTAACTACTTAACCAATACTTTATTTATTTATTTATTTTTATCCTCACCTGAGGACATTTTTCCATTTTTTGTTCAAATAGAATGGGAGGGAGAGAAAGGAAAAGAGAGAGAGAAACATCAACGTGAAAAGGACACATTGAGTGGCTGCCACCCGCACAACCCAAATGGGGCCGGGGACAAACTGCAACCGAGGTACATGCCCTTAGCAGGAACCAAACCCAGGTCTCTCTGGCCTGCAGGCCAACACTCTAACGGCTGAGCCAAATTGGCCAAGGCACCAATACCTTCTTTAGATTACCATTTCCAAAGTAAACAGTACTGGAAAATGACTATGCAATCCACAAATAAATCTGTGTCCAAGTTTGTTTGTTTTTTTGACCTCCAGGATTTAGCTGTCCTTCCTTCTTCTCTATCTTCCAAAGAGAAAAGTTGATGAAGCTTTACTCCATTAACATTTTCTTATTCGCTCCATACCTGTGTTGAAGGTCCAGGAAACTTCCCCATCATTTCTGTTAATTCTCAGGTTCCGACTCCCAGTTTCATAGCTCACCTTTGTCTCTGTTCCCTATGCTGCTGAAGGCCCCTGGCTCATATTAAGGAGCCTAGAGTCTCAGGTGGCTTTCTGTTCTATTGCCCAGTAGTTTAGTACCTGGCTTCCTGGTTCAGTATTTCCTAAGTTCCATAATCAAGTGTTAGGAGAGCTGTAGTCTCAAAACAGATTCCAAAAGGAGATCTTCAACAGGAAAACTGATAACTAATGTTAACTTCCTTACACACAGCATGTATCTATCCAACAGTCAAGTGTCTACAAAAAGGTACTATTTTTCTAAGCAAAAGACACACTGACTCAAATCCTGGCTCCAAAATTGGGACTTTTTCCTTCACTTCTTGAGAAGTTTTACTATTCTCTGAATAGTAAATAGAAGGAAGAATTGTTATTCATTTACAGTCTCTCAGCTTAGGGACACAGGTAGGAGGTAGGAGTAGGTAAAAAGATGGGATTGACTAGTGAGACAAAACAAGACTTTTAAATAAGAACCAAAGATGAGCTAGAGAAGCAGAAAGACCCACTGATGGAGAGCTTTGAGCGAAGAATTTAGATTTAGCCAAGTCCAGTGCAAACTCTGCCTTCAGCAAATGTCCTACATACAGAGCACATCCTTTCTCCCTTATTCTGCCTGCTCAACCCCTTGGTCCTTTAAAATTCAGTTCAAATCCTCTCTTCAGTAGGATCCTCCATAATTATGCTGCTCCTGCATTCTCTCTTTCTCTCTCTTTCTTATTATTACACCTATCATACTTTACTTTATCAATCTTTAGAAGGTTGTCACTGCTATATCATGAAATTCTTAAGAGCAGCAAATGTCTTGTTTATCTTTTTATACCTGGCACCTAAGCTAAGTGCCTGCAATATAGCAGGTGTTTTAATAAATGTTTGTTGAACAAATATCTAAATTAATAAATCCTATAAGTGATTGAGTAATATTGAGGAAAAGAAGGGCGTGAGAAAAAGGATGTTTGATGGTCATCTAGCGAGGTACTATCTAAACTCAATCCTGGACCTAACTGCTTGGGAAGCAATTGTTATCACCACCAAATACAGTTCTTGCCCTTCCAGAGTGAAAAACAAACAATGGCTATCTGTGGTGATAATAACTGGTCATTAGTGTTATTAACATTATCTCATGCAATCGGCTTATTAAAAGACATTAATTTATATTCTAAAACTATAAAATAAAATATAAAGCAAAAGGGCAACCCTGTTCTATTTTCTCATGCTCTAATTCTTCCACTACACACAAAAAAATCTCACCATGTTATTATCTTTTTTTTTTCCTTGTTAATCCTCACCCAAGGATATTTTTCCACTGATTCTTAGAGAGAGTGGAAGGGAGGATGTGAGGGTAAGAGAGAGACAGAGACAGAAACACTGATGTGAAAGAGACACATTGATTGCCACCTGCCTGCGCCCTGACCAGGCCTGGAATCAAACCTGCAACCCAGGTATGTGCTCTTGACCAGGAACTGAACCCAAGACTCTTTGTTGCTCTGGCCAATGCTCTAACCACTAAGCAACATTAGCTGGGGCATGTTATTATCCTTTAAACAAAATGTAATAAAACAAAAATATCCTGGACTTGACTGAATAACTTAAGCACAAACAGTCATGTTTCAAATGCCTTAATGAATACAAAACATGGTAGATTTTTTTTTTTAACCTAATAAGAGGATTCCAAGTAATAATAATAAATACAGAATTCCTCAACTTAAAAAAAAGGAGGCCCTGGCAGGGCAGCTCAGTTGGTTGGAGCATCATCCCAATACACCAAGGTTGCGGTTTGATCCCTGGTCAGGGCACATACAAGAATCAACCAATGAGCACACAAATAAGTGGAAAAACAACAAATCAGTTTCTCTCTTTCTCTCTCTCTCATATCAATCGATAAATTTTTTAAAGAGCAATTCAAGATGAAGAGATCTTGTGAAGAGAAATTCTATAATACATGAAATTTGTTTCTAAAACACAGCTGAAGCAAAACAAATCAGGAGTTAAGAACATCAGGTTCACTGTAATAATAAAATCTAAAATGATCTTATGGGGAACTAAGGGGCAGGAAAATTCAAAGCTCTATTGACAAACTGACAAAACAGACCTAGATAAAGGATTGCTATACTCTCTTTGGAGCATTTTAAAAGAGAAAAACTTCCTCAATTGTTCATCCTCACCCTCATCATCCTCAGCATTAATATCCTGGCCGTCTGGGCGGCTGTGACCAGCATGAGCATATAGCCACACCAGGCCCTCGTTCAGCATTCCTGGAAGCCGCTCCTGCCAAAGAGGCGATGAGAGCTTCTTCAGGACTTCGTGTTCCCTCCTAGTCCAAAGCAGAGCTATTTCTTTACCTCACATCCTGCACAGGCAATGCAAGATTATGGTGCTAACTGTGTATTCAGACAAACCTGCAAATTTAACTTCTCTAAAGCTCGAAGTCCTCATTTGTAGAAATACGGTAGTTAGCCCTGGTTGGTCTGACTCAGCAGCTGGAGCGTTGGCTCTCTGACCAGAGTCGCAGGTTTGATTCCAATCAAGGGCACGTACCTCAGTTGCAATTTAGCCCCTGGCCTTAGTTGGGGGTGTGCAGGAGGCAACCAGTCAATGTGTCTTTCTCACATCGATGTTTCTCGCTCTCTCCCTCCCTCCCTTCCCCTCTGTCTGAAGATAAATGGAGAAATATCCTCGGGTGAGGATTAAAAATAATAATAATAATACTAAGGTATTTAGTGGTATTTCTCCCATAGAGCTATTGTAAGAATCATATAAGGTAGCTATCTGTGTCTGTCCCATAGCAGATGCTCAATAAATGTTACTGTTCCTTTCCTGTCTCTCCCCTGAGGTCCTGAAATCCTCCCTCTGTTTTCTTCATTCCTCCTTTCCTTTGCTTTCTTATAAATATTTAATGGATCTATCTCCTTACTCTTCTGTTTATTTCAAAATTCCAAAGGAAGATTTTGTAAAAGCTTGTCTGTATGAAATTGAATAACTGCACTACAGAAGCCTACATATCTGCTCTACTGTGTACATGACACGAGCTAGCTGGCACCTGAATGTACATCTATGGACTTCGGGCATAATTAATGCTCCACATGAGTAGAACGGCTTAAATGATACAAATAGTTCCACATGTTATTTCACAAATCACAGACTTCAGAACAATTTATATTTAAATATGGTATTATAAAAAAGGCAATTTCAACCTTTTTGGCCCCAAGTAAAATTGTAATGATACAGTGACACCATGTGGCTACACTTTGCTTTGCATTCTTAGGAAGAAAATGTTCCTCTGTATGCAGGGTTGCACTATGCTAATACAATTATGATATCAAAGTTGTAGGTAGAAATACAATTCAAACTAAGTATAAGCTAAAATGATTACTTTTTAAAATGGAAACTGGTCCTTTTTTTTACTTACACCTAAATAAGCCATTTCTTAAATTCTGAAGACGTCAATCATATAAAGAAAGTAAAGACTGGCCTGGCCGGTTTGGCTCAGTGGATTGAGTGTCGTCCCATGGACTGAGAAGTCCCCTTTCGATTCCCAGTCAGGGCACATGCCCTGGTTTCGGGTTTGATCTCCAGTAGGGGGCATGCAGGAGGCAGCCAACTGATGTTTCTCTTTCACATCAACATTTCTATATATCTCTCTTTTCCTCTCTCTCTAATCAATCAATAAAAACATATTTTTTAAAAAAGAAAGGAAAGGCTCATAATTCTACCTGTGATTCTAAAGTATCCTGGTAAACCACTGAGTAATGTAAAAGTGCCTGTCTTTAAAAGTAGATAAATATATCAATGCCAGGTATTGGGCAGGGGAGAACAAAAAAGAAAAGAAAGAAGACACACGTGCTTTTGTACAATGTTAACGTGGTAGGGAAATAAGGCTTCCATAAACAGCAATGTTTATTTTCTCATTTGTTTTATGTCTTATAGATCTATAGCACTGTGTAAGTACTATAATCTAATGAAGATAGGTAAAAAAAACATTATGCTGTATCTAATGATGGCAGGGATGAAGAGGGACCTGGAATGTATGGTAGCAATAAAAAAGATTAAAGTGCCCAATACCAAAAACAGTACAGTTTTAGTATTCATCTAATGAGGCCTCCTACAGTACCCCAGATACTCCTGAATGATATTAAATGTATACACCAAAGAAAGCCTAAGTATCTAAAACAATGACCAGAGAATATCACTCCCTTCATCTCAGCTTAAACAACCACCTCCCTCCCTGACCGGGTGGCTCAGTTGGTTGGACCATTGTCCCGTACATCAAAAGGTTGAGGGTTTGATTCCTGGCCAGGTCATACCTAGGTTGAGAGTTTGATCCCAGTCCGGGCATGTATAAGAGGCAACCAATCAATGTTTCTCTCTCATATAAATGTTTCTCTCTCTCCCATCCTCCCTCTAAACATATCTTCAGGTGAGGATTAAAAAAACCACCACCACTACCTCCCCTCTTGGAGTTTCCATGATCACTCATTTAAAATAACCATTCTCCTCCCCTTGGCCCTGGGTCACTATCACAATACCATCTTCACAACACTCATACTTATGTGATATGTTCTTACTATTTGTTTATCTGTTTCTTCCGATTCCCTGGCCTTGGTAGTCCTCTTCAGTGCCGCGCCTCAGTATCAAATATAATGCATATCACAAAGTGGGAGCTTATTTGTGGAATGAGTGAGTGATGAATAAATGAAGAAAAATCTAGTTGCTTAGCTGGTGAATCACACCTAAATTTCTTCTTATAAATTTCTTCTTATAAACATCTAGTGAGATGTTTATCATCACTGATGGCCTCTAATGTGACCACTGAGACCAGAGGACAGGCGGGCAGATGCTCTATAACACCCTTTCTTTTTTCTACGACACATTTGTTACATTATAATTTCTCATTGTAAGAAAAGAAGAAAAAAGAGGAAAGGGAAACTACAATAATTAAAACTCTTTGAGCCCTGGCTGGTTTGGCTCAGTGGTTAGAGTGTTGGCCCAGGGACCAGAGAGACCTGGGTTCGGTTCCCTGAAGAGCAATTTGTACCTTGGTTGCAATTTGTCCCCGGCCCTGGTTGGGGTCGTGTGGGTGGCAACCAGTCAATGTGTCTCTCTCACATCGATGTTTCTCTCTCTCTCTCTCTTCCTCCTCTCTCCCTCCCACTCTATCTGAAGATAAATGCAAAAATGTCATTAGGTGAGGATAAAAATAAATAAATAAACAAACAAACAAACAAATAAGAATAAAACTCTTTGAGCCCAGCTGGTGTGGTTCAGTGGTTGCGTGTCAACCCACACACCAGGAGGTCGCTGCTTCGATTCCCGGTCAGGGCACATGCCCAGGTTGTGGGCCCAATCCCCAGTAGGGGCATGCAGGAGTTGGCCAATCAATGTTTCTCTCTCATCAATGTTTCTATCTCTCTCTCCCTCTCCCTAAAAAAATCAATAAAGAAAAAAAAAAAAACTCTTTGAGCAACCGTCAGAGAAATCAATGGAACAGAGCAGAGTACATGCTAGAATTTAGTATATGATAAACACAGCTATTCACATTAGTGTGGTAAGGAACAATTACTTTTTATCTTTTTTTAAAAATTCTCACTCAAGGATAGTTTTCCATTTATCTTCAGATAGAATGGGAGGGAGGGAGGGAGAGAGAAAGATAGAGAGAGAGAGACATCGATGTGGGAGGGACTCATCGACTGGTTGCCTCCCTCACGACCCCAACCAGGGATGGAGACAGAATCTCAACCAAAGTACGTGCCCTTGAGGGGAACTAAACTCGCGACTATTTGGTCCATGGGCCGATGCTCTAACCGCTGAGCCAGAGTAGCCAGGGCAGGAACAATTATTAAATAGTCTTAGCTGACTATCCCTATCTGAAAATACACACAAAAAATATTCTGGCTGGATTAAATATTTACATATAAAAATAACAAGTGGTTGAAAAAATTTATAAAAATGTATCATTCTTTAATGTTAGAAGTGAGGAACATCTTTCTAAACATGATACCAGACCACCAGAAATCATAAAAATGCTGACAGATCTGATCACATTTTTTAAAAAGTAAAATTATATATGGCAAAAAGTACCAGTAAAAAACAAAAAACTAATAACAAATTACACAACATGATAGGCAAGAGGATGGCACAAATACCAATATACATATATACACATTTATTTTACATATGTATACATATATATGACATTATGTATATTTACACATACATATAAGTGACATCATATACTTATATCTATATAACAATATAAAGTTCTACTCAGCCAAAAAAAAGATAATCACCCAAAAGAAAAAAATATGCAGATGATAGGCTTTTCATAAATAAGAAAAAATAAATGGCCGGTAATAAAAGATACTCTACTTCACTGCTAAAAGAATCCAAATTAAATAAGAAGTTTCTTGACCAATTAGAAATCACCAGGCAGAATGCTGATAACGCCTACAGTGGTGTGGGTTCGGAGCAGAGGCGTTTTTATGTGCTATTGGGAGGAACTGGGTACGGTCTTAACAGAGAGCGAGCTCTATCAATTTTTAAAATATGTACTACATCCTAATTTTATAATAAAAATGTCATAGAAAAGACACTGCCGTTTTGATAATTAAAAACAAAAGAAAAGAAAGAAAACAGCCCAGTTTTCAGTTAACTGGTTTGTCCCTCCTGTGCCTTGTTCTAATTATCAAGCTGAACCCTCTCGACACCCTCCGGCCTTGTCTGCAGTACACTGTGCTCCTCCTGCTTCTCCTCTCATCTCTCCTACAGCCCCTGCAATAAGCACGTCTGCCTTCTACTCTTTTCTTCCCTCTCTCAATAGGTATGTCCTTGAGGATTTTGTGTTTAAGCCTGCTGTTCCTCAACTCCTAGATTTCATACCAAAATCACTTTTTTGTAATTCCAGCCACCAGCCATATACCCTGAAATCCATCTCTACCCTTCACACCTATGTTTCAAGTCTCATATTTCAGCAACATTATACAGCTACCAACTTACCAGTACCATGCTGAGAAACAACCAGAAAAAAAATTTAAATTCCCCCTAGGGTATTCAATATTTGCCATTCCTTATTCGTGTTTTTGTTCAGTCCTAGGCTCCACCATCTAAGCTGTGGAAGGACTTGATGAGAGCTTACTAGATAGCCAGGAAGACAATTTGAAGGTTACTGAATTTATGGGTAAAGCAGAAATTGCCTTTTCCTGAAAAGAGAAAGCTGATAAGAAATAACATGGTTCTGAGTATATATGAAACATTGTGCCAAAACTGACAAGTCACTTTTCTTCATCCTCAGTTGGGGGTTGAGGTGGGGAGTTATTAGTACGTATATGTTTTTGGCTACATAGAGCAGTGCCCACTTAGCACACAATGCATACCTAAAAAAGACCCAGAAGGCCCTAGCCGGTTTGGCTCAGCAATTAGAACATCATCCTGCAGACCACTGAGTCTCGGGTTGGATTCTGGTCAAGATCACGTACCTAAGTTGCACTTCATCACCGGCCCTGGTCAGGTCATGCAGGAGGTAACCAATCGATGTGTCTCTGTCACATGAATGTTTCTCTCTCTCTCTCTCTCTCTCTCTCTCTCTCTCTCTCCCCCTCCCTCCCTCCCTCCCACTCTATCTGATGATAAACAGAAAAATATCCTCAGGTGAGAATTTTTAAAAAAAGACCCAGAAAGATAGAGCACATTTCCCTCCATTCACTGTTATGGTTGGCATGATCACTCTAGCTTTGAAGTCTGACATTATCCTTATTGTCATTAGATAATGTCTACTACCTTGGTAAGATGAAATGCTGACTGAATTATATTCCACAAAATATATGAATAGAAAATTGTATGTTATATATATTTTATCAGAATAAAAAATGCTTTACCAAAACCAAAATATCTAAAAACTGTTGGAAACACACAAATGGGCAGGTTATTAAGATAAAGAGCTTGCCCTGGCCAGTGTGGCTCAGTTGGTTAGAGCGCTGTCCTATACACCAAATGGCATGGGTTTGATTCTTGGTTAGGGCACATACCCAGGTTGTGGGTTCAATCCTCAGTTGCAGTGCATACAGGAGGCAACCGATCAATGTTTCTCTCTCACATTAATTCTCTCTCTCTCTCTCTCTGAAACCAATACAAATATACCCTTGATTGAGGATTAAAAATAATAGATTGATATAATTTAAAAAAATAAAATAAAGAGACCCATTTAACACATATTTTGGATTACTATACGTGGACTGGCAATAGAAAAGTGCTGAAACGACCAGGCTCCCGAGGTAAAGAATGATTTCCTCCCAGTGACAGCCACTGTGGCCAAAGAGGATGGCAGGGATGGCTCTCTTTCTCTGAAGGTCAAACACCAGTTGAGAGTCTCAGAAATGAGAAAAAAAATAGTTTAAAAAATTTAATAATAAAAACAACTACTTTCTGAGCCTATTTTGGGCCAGGCACTGTGCTCAGTACTATATGTGCTATGCCATCTAACCCTCCAGAGCAGACCCCAGGAAGGGTGTGGTTATTCCTGTTTTTTACTTGTGTAGAAATGAGAGCTTGGAGAGGCACAACTTTACCAAGATCACAATACCAGTATTAGATGAAACCAGGATTTGAGAAGGGCTCTAACTAACTCCACAGGCCATGGTTCTTCTACTACAAAATGCTGATTTACATGCAGTCCAGCCTGGACTGAGAGAGAGAGCTGGGTAATCCCACACTTCCCAATTCACAGAGTATATCTTCTTTTGTGAATATATTTGATGTAATCTTTCATCACTACATGACACTTATAGCTTTTGAGATTAACCTCAAAATTTAGTTTCCTAAAGAGAAAAAAAGTAACCTTTGCAGACAGTACAAAACCATTTACCACTCCAGAGTTTTCAAGCAGTGATATGCATTTTAATAAATAGATAGATAAAAAGTACCAATGAACATATATACATATTAACATTGAAGCAATCTCTCTTCACTACCCAGTCAGTGCCTCGACCCCATAAAACCTGTGGTAACATTTATAGAGTACCTACTGCATACATAAGCTAAGCACTGTGTAAGAATACTAAAAGATTAGAATATATACTCCTTGATTTAAAGAGCTTGTAATTTTAGTATCAGAGGCAAGACAAACACATAAAGAACAATGAAGAACAAAGGTGACATACAAATGTGCAAATTAACTGACATAATGCAAACTGAACACTTGCGTGCTAAAGAAATAAAGGATTTGTATGTGCCTACTGAAGTTCTTAGGAGAAGTGTCTTTAGCACATTGTTTAGGTAGTCAATAAATGATTGTGACGATAAGAAGCACCAAGTATAAGACATCCTTGAATAATCAATAGGGACTTATTTTTAGGTCATTTTAAAATACTACCAAAATTCCAAACTATTACAAAAGGCAGAGTTTATGAAGGACTGTAGTAATTAACATAATGTATTAAAGTGATTATAAATATATTTAAATTTTTTAAACTAATATCAATATCAAGACTCCTTCCTTTTCTGTTAATACTTTCTCTAACACCACCTTTTCTCAGTTTTTCTTGACCAGAGTTGGAAGCCAGCTACACTGAGACAAAAGCTAGCATCGTGAATACAGCCAGGGCTCTCTAACATATAAAAGCTACACCAACAAAGGCAAGGCCACCAGGGAAAGACAAAATAAGGAAAAGGGAGTATAAATAATGCCCATCAATAAATAAGGGTAAGCATATTTTCTAAAAGTCAGAGACCATAACTGAGGGCAACCGATCAATGATGGGTAAAGCACACAGACTCTGTCTTGGCTAGTTTTATATTCACGATGATTTGTTCTGGGAGTCATGTTCCTATTGTTTCAAATTAAATACAGGCATACAGTCCTTTGGTCTACATCAGATGCTTTGGCTATTACACCGCTTATTTTTTAATCCAATACAACAGTAATAAACTGAGTCAATGCAGACTCAATCACATCCTCCACACCAGGGCCCCTCTGTCACTCTCAAAGCATCCCTACGCAGCTCTGAGATACAGAATCTTCACTCAATTTCTTGTCCCTCTCATTTTAATCCATTCAAAACTCCTCTGATAAAAGAGCAACCGCCAGACCTGAGACACTTTAGTCCCCCTTTGGGGAAATTAAATTGATTTTCTTCATTTTCACACAAGCAGATCCCTAGGTAACAATATTGTGTCTGGTCATACCTGTAATAAAAAAATGTAGGCAACATTCTTTACCAGAGGCTGAAAGGTTTTGTGGCGTTTCTGTGGTGGAAGTAAGAACTCAGCCTTATGTTGATAGATCATCAGTTTAAAAAGTATAAGGGTGTCTTCTGACCAAGAGAGAAAGTGCTGTGAGGCACCCACCTGCTCCAAATCAGCCACAATGGGAGGTCAGTAGAGGTCACAGGTGAGGGTGAGGAGGGACTTGGGTAAGGGGTCAGCTCCACATTCTTCCTGGTTACACCTACCATATTCCTTCCCTTCTTTTCTTGCCACACCTAATCAAATGAACCTGCTTTGATCCTTTGTCTCTAAGGTAAAGAATATCTGAGGGCAATTTCCAAGGGGAAAATCATAACAGAAAAAAAAACAATTTGGGAGACCTTTAGTCACCTTTCTCAACTCTCAAATTCATTACTCGTATAGGTTTTGCAGAATTTGAGAAAGAATATGAAATAGTAGGACAGCAGTTTATTAATACTTCTTAGAACAAACTAACATGAGACTGTAACACATCACACCAACACTGCAAAGGTGCTCTGAGGAAGGGAAGGTGTGAGCTGAGAGTCCCACCAGCTTCATCCTCCCTTACCCCAAGCCCAACCCCACTAGAAACACCTGCTCTGTCAAATTCCATGATATCCACTGACCTAGAAAAAGAACACAGATACTCAGAATATGCACACTGGCACCCAAAAATCTCCTGGCCCCAAGGACTGCCAGGGAAGCCTCCAGAAACACTCTCGTGGCTTCCGTGGGAAGAACGTACCCTCTAACAATAACTGCTTTCAAGGTACAACTTGCAGTTCAGAAATCATTTCCACTTCTCAGTGTTCCCTGTCCCTTCTTATTCATTTACATGTCTACTACACAAAAACAGTACAAAACACTTTGGATAAACAGTTCCACAGCACACTCTAAATAATTATGATGCTTAATTTTCCATAGTTTCCCTGTTTTAGTTGGGATATGTTTGGTAGGTGATACTCTGAAAAACTCTTCTGTGAAACAAAACAATGTAATCAGTTTTTCAAAGTTCAAAACTCCTTAAATAAATAAACACCAAAATCACTTAATAGGCATGAGAACCAACCTGCAGACTCGGGCTGGAAAATATAACTTTTGCCAAGAACGACACAGATACTGTGAATGATCAATCACTCTGATCCAATCAAGTTCATCCATCGACACTTCAATGAAGTATGAATAAGACCTATGAATCAAAAGGGAAAAGGCAGAAAAAGAACCATATTAAAATAATAATATCATTATATTTTAATAAGACATTAAAGGGCACAAAAAATCCACTATTCACGAATTACATGTTCTGCATAACAATCAAACTTGGATAATGACGACATCTGTATAGATCCCCCTATTATAGCATTCAGCACAATGTACTAAAATTCTTTCTCAGCACATCTGTCTGCTTTATTAGATAACAAGCTGCTTAAGAACAAAGACCATGCCATAGGCATTTTCCTATTTCCAGTCTCTAGCACAGTGCTTGGCACATATCAGGCACGCAAGACATTTGTTCCCTTTCAAACAGGGCCAGGATGCCTTGCTCACACCATAGTAGCAGATTAGTAAGGCCATGACAAAGACAGGACAGAAAAGAGAAGTGGGTGTGCCTTCTCATTCTACCTTCTCTGGCCTGAGAGCTCAACCCTACATTCTCAGGAGGAAAGCCAACTCAAATGGTTCCCCACAGGGGCCAGCTTATCTCCCACTCCCCCCTCAGTCTACCATCCCACACAAACATGCAGCCTACAGAAAAATAAATGACATGGCTGAAGAGAGAATACGTGTTTCTTTTGGGTACAACTTAAAATTTGCCAGCTAATAACCTGGTAGTAATGAAAACAGCCTACCACCCTCCCCTAGTCAGCTACACTGGACCATTACATGCTAGTCCCATACTGAACAAATCTATATTCCCCTGTCAAGAGCCAGATTTAAATTTGAGATGCAGTTATTACTTGTACTGTAATATCAACAGGAACAATCTCAGAAGATTTAGGTGACCATAAATGTCAGCCTGCAACCAACAGTTGTGACCAGAAAAGGTCAGCTTATTTTGTGTCATCCCCTCATTTTCTGCTGTCCTCTCACTCCCATTCATTTTATTGCTCAGTCTCAAACTGGTTATAACCTTTTATTGAACCTTCCTGGGTTATCAGAAATGCAGGATATAATTTTATAACACATGTCAGAATCTTTTTAGCTTAAGATTCTGAATTTTTCACCTTTGCTTAGAATGATAACAACTTCTATGAGGAAAGAACTGCTATGTGGTAAACGTAAGTCCCCTGTGAATGTGATGCACATACTAAAACCAAGTGGCCTGTAAATATTTAACACCATGGAAACGATCAGAACTGCTTTCAGTTTCAAACATACTAACTAACCTCTTATTATTTTTATACTAATTTAATTATTAAGTGAGTGACTATATGTAAAGCTTTTATAACAGTGCATACCACATGTACTAGAAAATATATTCTTAACAGAAAGAAAAAAAAAAGATAAGAGATAACCAGGGGACCTCGAACATCCATGCACAGGAAATGCTGATTCCCACTTCATAAAGCTTTCCTCATACTTGGCTTAAATGACCTAAAAGGCCAGGGTTGTGGCCAGTGGTGCTAACAAGAGAAATGAACTAGCCTAAAAGATTTGCAGGGTATCATTACCAATACTACTAAGCCCTTCATACCCAGACTCAAAGAGGCATAAGTGGGGGGGACTCTCTGTACATCAGTTTTCTGGTATGTAGCGTTTAGGTTAATGATAAGCAGCAATGAGACAGTTCAGTTCTTGGTCACCCATACTTCTCTGGTACACTGGCTATCATGGCTGAACCCTAGAAATCACAGTGGGTGAAAGTATCAGAATGGTTAGAAGGCAGACCTTGAAGCTACTGCAAAACTGGGTGGATTCCTAGGCTAGAGCCCACCAAATTTTTTTCACAAATTTCTTGTTTCAAGGATATTTATTCACACACTAAAAAACATTTTTTTTCTTCATCTATAAGATAAAATTCATTTTAAAAGCTGTTAAGGAATCAAGTAAATAAATAATGGGAACCCACATGGTGGAATACCAGGCAACCATATAAAATAACATTTTGGGGGAATATTTTTATTTTTATTTTTTAATTTAATTTAATTTAATTTTTCCCATCACCACTCATCCCCTCTATGCCCTCTTCCACCTCCCTCCTGCCCCGCAGTCACCACACTGTTGTCCATGAGTTCTCTCCCTTTTTTTCTTTTTTGCTCAATCCCTCCACCCCTAACACCCTCCCCCGCCACCAGAGCTGTCTGCCTGCTCTCTATCTATCAGTCTGTCTCTATCTTGCTTGGTAATTCAGTTTGTTCATTAAATTCCACATATGAGTAAAATCTTATGGTACTTGCCTTTCTCTGACGGGCTTATTTCACTTAGTATAATGTTCTCCCAGTTTATCAATGCTGTCGCATGGGTGATTTTTTCCCTCTTTTTACAGCATAGTAGTATTCCATTGTATAAATGTACCACAACTTTTTTATCCATTCATCTACTGATGGAAACTTGGGCTGATTCCAAATCTTGGCTATTGTAAATAATGCTGCAATGAGCACAGGGGAGCATATATCTTTTCGAATCATTATTTCAGGTTTCTTTGGATATGTTCCCAGAGTGGAATCACCGGGTCATAGGCTGTTCTATTTTTAAGTTTTTGAGGTAACTCCATACTGCTTTCCACAGTGGTTGCACCAACCTGCATTCCCATCAACACTGCACAAGGGGTTCCCTTTTCTCCACATCCTCGCCAACACTTGTTTGTTGATTTATTGATGATAGCCATTCTGACAGGTGTGAGGTGATATCTCATTGTGGTTTTAATTTGCATTTCTCTGATGATAAGTGACGTTGAGTATCTTTTTATATGTCTTTTGGCCATCTGTATGTCCTCTTTGGAGAAGTGTCTAGTCAGTTCTTTTGCCTATTTTTAATTGGATTGTTTCTTTTTTTAGTGCTCAGTTTTATAAATTTTGAATATTAGCCCCTAATTGGATGTATCATTGGAGAATACGTACTCCCATCTAGTGGTTTGTCTTTTCATTTTGCTGATGGTTTACTTTGCTGTGTAAAAACTGTTTAGTTTGATGTAGTCCCATTTGTTTATTTTTTTCTTTAGTTTCCCTTGCCTGAGGAAATATATCAGAAAAATAATATTCCTACAAGCATGTCTGGGATTTTACTGCCTATGTTTTGTTCTATGATTTTTTATGGTTTTAAGTCTAACAAGTCTTTAACCCATTTTTATTTTATTCTTATGTGTAGTGATCTAGTTTCATTTTTTCACATGTATCTGGCCCAATTTTTAGGGGAATAGTTTTAAAGGATAGAATATTCACAATATATTAAAAGTGACGTTAGATCATTAAAATGTCCATACTACCCAAAGCAATCTATAGATTCAATGCAATCCCCATCAAAATAGCAATGACATACTTCACAGAACTAGAACAAATACTTCAAAAGTTCATATGGAACCAAAAAAGGCCTCGAATAGCCACAGCAATCTTAAAAAAGAAGAACAAAGTAGGAGGGATCACAATACCAGATATCAGATTATACTACAAAGCCACTGTAATAAAAACAGCCTGGTACTGGCACAAGAACAGTCATATAGACCAGTGGAACAGAACAGAGAACCCAGAAATGGACCCCAGGAAATATGCTCAATTAATATTTGACAAAGGTGGTAAGAGCATACAGTGGAGTAAAGACAGCTTCTTTAATAAATAATGTTGGGAAAATTGGACAGCTACATGCAAAAAAAATGAAACTAGATCATCAACTTACACCCTACACAAGAATAAACTCAAAATGGATAAAAGACTTAAATGTGACCCATGAATCCATAAATATCCTACAAGAAACTGTAGGCAACAAAATTTCAGACATCATACGCAGCAGAATTTTCCCTGATACATCACCTAAGACAACAGAAACAAAGGAGAAAATGAGCACATGGAACTACATCACACTCAAAAGCTTCTGCACAGCAAAAGATACAGTCATCAAAATAGAAAGGCAACTCACTGTATGGGAGAGCATAATTGCCAATGATATATCAGATAAGGGGTTAATTTCCAATATATAAAGAGTGCTCATACAACTCAACAAAAGGAAGACAAAGAACCCAATTAAAAAATGGGCAGAGGAACTAAATAGACATCTCTCCAAACAGGACATACAAATGGCTAAGAGACATATGAAGAAATGCTCAACATCACTAATCATCAGAGAGATGCAAATTAAAACAACAATGAGGAATCACCTCACACCTGTCAGAATGGCCGTCATCAACAAATCATCAAACAAGTGTTGGCGAGAGTGTGGAGAAAAGGGGACTCTAGTACACTGCTGGTGGGAATGCATACTGGTACGGCCACTATGGAAAACAATATGGTGTTACCTCAAAAAATTAAAAATTGAACTGCCATTTAACCCAGTGATCCCACTTCCAGGATTATACCCTAAGAAGCTTGAAATACCAATCAGAAAGAATATATGTACCCCATGTTTGTAGCAGCACTATTTACAATAGCTAAGATCTGGAAACAGCCCAAGTGTTCATCAGTAGACGAATGGATAAAAAAGGTGTGGTTCATATACACAATAGAGTACTATGCAGCTGTAAGAAAGAAAGATCTCTTATCCTTTGAGACGACATGGAGGGATCTGGAAAATGTCATCCTAAGCGAAACAAGTCAAACAGAGAAAGACAAGTATCATAAGATCTCACTTATTTATGGAATATAATGAACATAACAGTCTGAGGAATGGGGTAGACTCAGAGACGTGGAAGTGGGGTACAGACTGACTATCCCCAGAAGAGGGAGTGGGGGAGAGAGATAAACCACAGAACTTATATGCATGTATGCATGAACAACGGACATGGACAACAAAGCTGGGGAGAGGGCAGGGAGGGAGGGGTAGGGGGGTATCAGTGGGGGAAAAAGGAGAAACATCTGTAACAAAAATAAATTAATTAATCAAATTCAAAAAAAGTGAAGTTAGCTTTTTACACATCTAATCTTTATTTTATAAAACTACATGTGGTTTAACTGGTTTCTGTTTTGTATGTGTGAAAGAGAGACATACGTAGTATAACAAAACACACTTATTATTAATACAAAGATTAATAATGGGTGGTGAGATTACTAGCAATTTTTATTTCTTTGTGATCTTCTATATGTTCTGCGTTTTCCATAATAAACACATATTCATTATTTTTATAAGCAGAAAAATCAAAATAAATGTCATTTTTTAAAGGAATATACCCTTTAACTCTTCCCCCAGAATGAAACTCCAAGATAGCCAAGTGACCACAAAGAAATAAATCACCAAACCTGTAAAATCAAAATAGATGACCACAAATACAATGTCAGTCAAATACAACCGTAGTCTCTCTTCAAATCACAGACTTACCGGCTATCTCGGTCCCACAGCAGTATCCGTATGTGATTGATAATGGACGGCTGACCTAGCTTAATTTCAATGCCAGAACGGCAGTCGTCATCAATTGGATGCCTGGAAAATCCATGGTCCAAATCATAATTTTGAGTATCACCATCTAGTAAGGCAGATTTCAACTCCCCTTTTACAACCTGGGCTCCATACTTCATAGTTGCAATGTTTTCTTCTGGTACTGCAGTTAAAAATACAAAATGCAAGGTTAACAGTTATTAAATTATTCTATAACGTGGGGAAAAAGATAAAATTCTAACATTCAAGTTGATTCTAATATGTGAGTTTTAATTTAAAAATTAAATAGAAGATATGAAATGTCTATAAGGATTAAGATACCACCCACAGTTTAAATTTAATGACACTATCATAGCCACTAAGTGCTTGGGACTAATGTTATTAAGAAAAAGTTAATAATACTAGGGAAAAAACATACACTAGCACAAACACATCAGCTCTACTGAGTTCTTTCTATTAGTAGATTTAACTAAATATCTACTAGACAAAAGTAGCATGTCAGCCCTGGCTGGTTTGGCTCAGTGGTCCAGAGAGACCCAGGTTCACTTCCCGCTAGGGGCACGTGCCTCAGTTGCGGTTTGTCCCTGGCCCTGGTTGGGGTTGTGTGGGAGGCAGCCACTCGATGTGTCCCTTTCGCGTCGATGTTTCTCTCTCTCTCTCTCTCTTCCTCCCACTCTATCTGAACAAAAATGGAAAAGTGCCTTTGGGTGAGGATAAAAAAAAAAAGTATCATGTCAGATGACCTATACCTGCCATCTGAACTAAGCACAATGTATAAAAAAGCAAAACAGACAGGTCAGACATCTGATACAACAAAAGAAAAAAATAGGCTCCAATACAGCAGAGTTATTAGTCATATATGGATGTGTTCAATCAATCAATCTAGCTAAAAAACAAAAATGAGTTTAAAAGAAGATGTATTTTTACTTCACTTTATTTTTTTAAATGAAAATTCAGACAGTTTGTCATCAAAATCAGTATTGTGGTTATAATTAAACATTCTCCCTTCTCCAGCTGTAGATTTATTAAGTGTCAGTTGTTCCCGGGCCTCTGGAGTCCTCTGTGCACATTTGGCTTCACGGATCTGGAACCTGTCCTCCTCGTACTAGCACTGTAAAACCAACACTCTCCATGGAGAGATCAGAGGCAGCATAAAATAGATGTGAAGAGCCTGAGCTTCAAAGTCAGAGTTTAAACAGTGACTCCACCTTTAAATAAGTGTATCACTTTGGGGAATTTACCTTCTCTGAACTTAAATTTCTCAGTAGGGCAATATCTATCCCCCAGGAGTTTCTGTTATTTGTTTTGTTTCAAGGATTAAATGAGATGCTGTCTGCAAAAAACACAGTAAACTCTAAGAAAAGACTGCCATTATTCTTATGAACCATATTTTAAAAAGCAACACAATAATAAAAGAACTAAGCAAGTTTACACACTGTAAACAAATAGTGAATTCTCACAGTACATACACATCTGGGCTACGTGATTTGAACAAAGTCAGGTATGAGCCATAATTAGGCTCTTAGGAAAAGGGGGTAATTCATTATTGTAGATTACTTGGAAAATGTGGGGTTTAAAAAAATGAAGACAGGTAAAAGAATGGCTCTGGAAGACAACAATAAGTGCAACTGAAATGCTGTTGGGGTGGGTTTAGTTAACTTGCAAAGACTATGGCAACTCAGATGTAAAACAGCACAAAACTTTTTACCATCAGAAGCTTAAGTGCCACAGATTTATAACTTCCTAAATTCTATTAGCTCACAGTAATCATACAGATTCTTCATATTTATTTTTCATTTATTTAACAAGCCTTATTAATTTCTTTGACTTAGTCTTCATCAAAATCCTTTGAAATGTAATACTACTAATACATCCATTTCACAGATGGGGAAGTGGGGCAGGAGAGAGTTTAGATGGACTTTCTTGACCAAGGTCACACAGCCAGCGGGTATCAGACCCGCAATTAGAACCCAGGCAGTTTGTCTCCAGGGGCCCAACTTTGGCACCTCCCTCATGAATGCTTTCTGATGGGAAGAACATACCCTCTTGTTCTAACACCCTCCCTCTAAGGTGACCTAAGACCCAGAAGAATGAAACAGATAGTGTGAGATATATCTATATAGAGATATACATACATATGTATCTTTCTTTAAGTTGGACTTAAAGCAAGAAAAGCTCAGTCTGAGACTCAGGTTCTACCATACACTACCCAAGAGAGGCTTCTTGGTCTCTATGAATCTATTTTCTCATCTAAAAATAACACTTTGCCCAACCTACCCACAGAATTACTGTGAAGATCATACTACAAATAATATATGCTAAAGTACTGTATAAGTGTAAGGAATCTAATTAAAGAACATTTACTGCAGACTCATTCTGCACCAGGTACCACATGAGGGTCTGGGTCTACCTCAGTGAACTAGACAGACGGGCCTGCCCTCCTGATGCCTCCAATCTAGAAATGAAGCACTTTATAAAGCAAGCAAACAAACAAAAGCTTCAAATCTGTGCTTTTCAGATATCAGTGATGTGTAACTACATGGTAAAAGGAAACCTGAATAGTCCCTTATTGCTGGGTGTAAGAGGTGGGCCCAAAGTCTGTGCTGCCGACCACTGAAACCATCTCCTCCAGTCCAGGCCAGGGCCACAAAAGGGGGAAATTCAGCTTTCAGATTTAGAAACTGCGGCTACCCTTTGATTTTCTCTAAACATAAACTTCTTCACCTCTAAAACGTATCATGCTAGGAATAACACACTAGGCACAGGCGTTCAAGTGACTGTAACTAAAAGTCTAAAATGGAAATGAAACTTCTGACACAAGTAATTTTTTTAAGTTTATTTCAAGAGTGCTTGAGAACTTTTCTAACTGTTCTTGATATAGATTCCCTGAAAGCATCTTTCCCTTCAACAGGAGACATTTACACAGTGGAAATTCTCTCATGGTAACTATAATCTAAGTACCTCACAGGGTAAAAATACAAGTATTTTTTGCAAATTCTATAGCTAAATGATAAATTTAACACAAAACGTAAATATGCGAAAATTCAAGTCATAAGAAAATAATACAAATCATATATATTCTTACTGCTTATGTTTGTCTATCAGTAGAAAACAAAGCTCTAAAAAAATACAGGGTGGCCTGGCTGGTGCGGCTTAGTGGATAAAGCGTCGGTTCCTGCACTTGAGGGTCGAAGGTTTGATTCCCGGTCAAGGGCATGTACCTGGGCTGCAGGTTCAAATCCTGCCCCGGTTGGTGATGTGTCTCTCACACATTGATCTATCTCTCTCTGTCTCTCTCTCTCTCTCTCTTTCTCTTCCCCCATCCCCAGCTCCCTCCCTTCCACTCTCTCTCAAAGGAAAAAAAAGGTTCAATAGAAAAAATATCCTTCGGTGAGGATTAACAACAACAAAAAAGGGTAGTAGGGATTATAAGAGATGGTAGATAACAATAATAGTTTTCTTTACATTTGTCATTTTATATGCATTTTACAAACATTAAGGAAGAAAGTTGAGCTTTGAAGTTTCACAGCTAGGCAGAAACAAGCCAATTATTAGAGAGAAAAACTAAAGAGCCCTGGCTGAGTTGCTCAGTTGGTCAGAGCGTCATCCCAATACACCAAGGTTGCGGGTTCAATCCCCAGTCAGGCACATATGAAGCTATGAATTAAGTGAAACAACAGAACACTCCCTCTCTCTCTCTTTTCCTTACTCTCTCTAAAAATCAATAAATACAAATTTAAAAAGAAAAACTAAGGAGAAATGGTGCAGGACCTGCCCCTAGCTACACAACGCCAAAATCTAAGTGGTGCTGGGTTAATGACCTTGTGTTTTTCTTTCATTGCCTTACATTCTTAACCATCTTTTACAGAATTCTCTACAACATGTAGGCTGAGATAGTTGCTCACCCCTGATGGATCATTTGGATTCACACTTAGCTCTCTGCCGACTGCAATCTCTTTGCCCAGTTCTGTCCCCTAAATCATCTTCTACCCCCCATCTGACTTCCCTGAAGAATGATGGACCCTCCCTTCCAATGAGTATGGCATCACATATGATTTTCTTGACAACTCCTGTCTAACCTTAACTTTCCAGTTATCTCCACTCTCTGCAGGCCTCCTTTCCACACTGCACAGTACTGATTCCCAAACATCACAAAATAGAAACAAAAAATAACCCAGGGTGGAGACTCTAACAAAGAGCACTGGCCTCATGGGTCAGATCAGCACTCTGGGTCCAGCTTGGGCATCAATTTAACTCAGTAACTTTAGGCAAATTACTTATAAAGATCAAAGAATGGAAACATATAAGCGCTGAAAGGGACCTTTGTCCTATTTATTAAGGAAAAAAATAATTCCTAAACTGCATTTTGTGTGCTGGTCCCTATGCTGGACTCAGCCCTCCGGCCCTTCACCATCTAGTGGAGACAAGAGTTCATATCAGACATGAACTGCATGGCCAGAGGAATATTCAGTTGAGATTACCTGTGAACCTCCTAGTTTACAGATAAAGATACTATAAACTACAACTGGGAAGATACAACAATAATAGAAGTCAAAGAGTTTTAAAAGTACTAACGGCTCATTATTGTTATTATTGTCTTTATGTAATAGGTGAGACAAATTTTAAATTCTAGTTTAGAAGAAAGGAATAAATTCATTCAGTCACATTCATTTTGAAGTCTAGATTCAGGCACTGTGCTAGGTGCTGAAAAAACATATAATCACAGTCCTCAAGAAGCTCAGTCTAGAAGGATTCTAGGCCAAAAAGCAACAATTGTAGTATTACAGTGGCAAACTCCATTGGTCTGAGTTACTGGAAACTATGGAAACTGTGTGTGTAACTATAGTATGAAACTATGGTAACATGTACCTACAGCACAGATTTAAACACACACACATTTATATATTAATCAATAACTTAATTAAGCAGTCCTATGAACAGACTAATTTTTACTCAATAAGGAAATCCTGAGGATGAAAGTTGTAATATAAACAAACCCTGCTGTAAATATGAAGAAACAAGAAATTACTGGTCTCTTTCCCAAAGTCTAAAACCTGAGATAAGCAAAACAAAGTATAACTTAGTATGAAAAGAAAAAGCACTGACTTTCAAGGTAGAAATAAACGCCTCTACAGCTAAGACAAAACTTAACATTAAGAAAACGGTCTGAGTACAAGTAGCTCAAATACCCTAAGGAAAAAAATATTATCATTAAAAGTTAATTCCCTTTCCCCATGTGTATAGACAAACGCTCATCATTATATATGTACAAAACTAGTCTAAACCACCTTCCCAGAAAGACTAACCATCACTGGTGAGTTAAAATATCCTTTGGGTCCTCTTTTTCTTTTTAAGAGGGTAAAAATCACTGTAATTTGGTTAAAAGCCTCAGGATATGCAGCTCTAAGAAGTAAACCTTTCAGTAACCAATAGTAAGGAACTAAAAGAAAAAGAATTAGAAAAAGATATGAATCCCTAGTCTCAAGATAAGAACCTCTCTACATTTCATGAAAAGTTCCCAAAGACAAGAACCTACATCCAGGAAAGAACAAAACAAACAAACACATTGCTCAATAATTTTAAAATAAGGAGAACTAGCTTTCCAGAACAATAACCTCAAGAACAGTTCTGAAATGTTAGACCCTTTTTTCCCTAACAGTAAAGAAATCAGTCCTGGCCAGTTTGGCTTAGTGGTTGGAGCGTTGGCCTGTGGACCAGAAATTCCCGGGTTCAGTTCCCACTAGGGGCACGTAACAAAAAAAAAAAGGAAAAAAGAAATCTGATGAAAGAAATAATGATTTAAATTACTTACAGAATAATTAACTTACTTTTTAGGATCTGATGGGAAAGTGATATGCTTCCTTAATAGTTATATTATTGATTTTACTATTCTTATAATTAAAAAGTCAGAAAAACAGCCCACTATTTTAATCATTTCTCAAGTTTAGAAGTTAGATAAAAGATTCCGAAACATCTGTATAATCTCTTCCTTGAGCTCCCACTGACTTATTCCAAAATAAAGAGCTTAACATTTAAGAGGAATAATTACAGTAAGTATGTCATTCCAGAACTGAGTTTCCCTCAACGGTTGATTGCTCCCTTTCACGGTAATTACATGGGTTTATTACAACCAGGTCTGACAACTATACTGAGCAGCTGATCAGTTCCAAGCTACCAGTAACTATGTGGAATGTCTAAAGCACCCCCACACTCCTGCAGCAATGTCCCAGGCCTAGCCCTTTAACGAAGCCAGATATGGGGCTCTATCAGCACCTCAAATCAAAAGTAGGGCAAGAGGGGAAAAGAGGAGCTTATATAAGAGGATCCAATGATGAGAATTTAGAACGTCTAAAATTGGTTAGGGAGCTTAGCTGGTTACAGCATCATCCTGATACACCAAGGTTGCGGGTTTGATCTCCAGTCAGGGCACATAAAAGAAGCAACCAATGAATGCATAAATAAGTGGAACAACAAATCAATGTTTCTCTCTCTCTTTCACAAACAACAAAATAAAATTATATTACTTGTTACCTCTCCCCCTTCCATCCTCCCATACTTTATCTAGTACCATTCTCCAGCACCTCCAAATCCCTTCCTGAACCTCTCCTGAGCTGTTCCCTGCAGCTACTCTACTATTTCTCTACCACCTTGCACTCCAATTAACACAGCAGACGGTCAACACATTGTATTTACCGTCTTTTCAAGCCCATGGTCTAATTCCCTGTTTAGCCAAGCTTCAGTCCAGACTACTCACCACAATTTATATCCAAAAGTTTTCTCTCAATTCTCATTCTTTTTTATCTCCCAACATCACCAAATACCACTGACCACCCTCTCCATGTAGAAGCTCTCTCCTCTGTGGCTTCTTTAACCCTCTCCCAGTTCTTTTCATACCTAATACTTCCTTCTCTACCTCCAGCCCCCTGGCTATAGGTCTCTCTAAATCACAGACTCTGGTTTCAATTCTTTTGTTGTCAGCTTTTACGGCTTCCTAAACAAACACCAGTAACCTGCTTCCACTGCTATTAGACATTTTTCCTTGCATTCATTCACCACATGTCCACTACATGCTATTGAGTATGTTAAAAGTTGAGGATACAAAGATCAAGAGGGCTTACAAAGATCATCTCTGCCTTCAAGGACCAAATGTAAGTAAACAAATTGTTTAAAACAATGTGATAATTCCTACACAGACATAAAGAGATAAGGAAGAACACAAATAATGATAATATGATAACAACGGTTTCCTATATAGAGCTTAAACACATTCTTGTGTGCATCATTTCAATTAATTCTCAAAACAATACTAGGAAATATAACACCAAAGGTAAAATCCCTTGTGTAATTTAATACCAGGTCATACAACTAGTAAGTGACTAATTCAGGATTTGAAGTCAAATTTGTCTGGCAGCAAAATCTATGCTTTCTCTCCGATGCCCAATGAAAAGAAATCTAAATCTGATGAGTCAGGAGAGAAGTTGGCTGGGACACCTATTTAAGATCAATCAGTATTTCAAGAGAGTGTCTAAAGCCACACAGTCAAGGAAAAGATTGTTCAGGGAAATGACTAACATGAGAAAAAACTTAGAACTTTTATGTCCAGAAACCCTCAAACTCTAAAAATAAGCTCAGGATCTTCTTCAAAGAATTACTACATTTCACCAATTCAAAGAACTGATGAAATATTAACTTTTTTCCCAAATGTTAACATTTCTGAAACATGATAATGTGTCATGGTTTAATTGTCAATATTGTTTCCTTTCTTAGTGGTGCATAAAAACATTGGTACTTCAGAATTTCTGGTTTCTTAGATTTGATAAAATAACTTCCTCCTAAATGTAATCTTCAAATTTAAATCCTTTGAATCACCAAGATCTAATTTTTAAAATATTATATATTTTTATTAAGAAATCTTAAGGTTGACATTATTGCAGGTGTTCCCCTTTCCTCCCCTTCCTTTGCCCACCTCCACCCACCTCTGCTTTCCCCTCCCTTGGCCTTAAACATCCATTATTTTCCATTTTCCCTGCCCCTCTAGTTTAAAGTTGTATCAGTTATGCACAGGTCTCCATGAACCCAGTTTTTCCCTATTCCAAATCATCAACTACAGCACCGGGTCCATCTTTCAAAACTACCACTGTACTTAAGCCTCTCCCCTCTGAAATCAGCTTCTCACTGCACATAAGCGAAATCCCAATCTAGTTTCAAAGACTTCTATGATTTTGCCTGAGCTAACCTTTACAGACTTTCTTTGTTATTAATCAACATAAGCCTTTTATACCAGCCAAGCTCTTCTGTTCACAGTCCTTCAAATGCTCTAACCTCTGTCTATTAACTTCACCAGTCCTCCTATCCAAAATGCACCCTACCCTGATGCCATTCAAATCAAATGCCAAGGCTCACCTCAAGCTTTATACTCTCCATGAAATTTCCTTCAATCACTCCAAGCCCAAGCCACACCCTCTTCTGAAGTTCACAACATGTCCCATCTTGAATATTACTATATTTAACTTTTCATGGGGGTATGTCTTATTTCCACAATGAAATTAAAAGGATCAAAAGCAGAGACTATATTTTGCACTTACATGGCATAGTTTAGTGGTTAACTGCATAGCCTCTGGAGCCTAACTACATAGGTCTGACTCTCAGCTCCACGAATCTTTCTATGTGACCTTGGGCAAGTTATTTAACCTCTCTACACTTCAGTTTCCTCACTTGTAAAACGGAACCAATAACGGTACCCACCTCAAAGAACTGCAGTGAGAATTAAATGATCATGTAAGGCTGTTATTGAAACACAAACACTTTATAAGTGTTAATTACTACTGCTTTTATTATTAAGAAAAATCATAAGTGTTGGAAATGCTACATAAGTGTTAGCTATTATCATTGTTATTTAGAATCTCCATGTTCATGGTGCCTAAAATAATAAGTACATAGCACGTACTTAGTATTGATCTGATGGAGAAAGAGAGGAAAGGTCTTCACATGACAAAATGCGTTTGAAGAAAATATCTATTTCTGATATTCTAAGGAACAGCTGGAGAAATTTGTCCAAGAATGGTAAGAAACACCCATCTGGGAAGCTACCATGGCAATGCAATCTCAGGAGGAATTAGTAGAATGACAGGGAAAGGCATTCCATAGGAAGCAGAGCTATATGTTCATAGGCCCACATGTACCATGTACACCTGCACTCTAGTTTTGTAGCTGACACTGTCATATGACGCAAAGAACACTCCTTGGTGAGATTAGGATGAACAGGTACTTACTGAGCATGCCTCTGTAATTGAGGTCCATATCCCGGCTCTCTGATCGAACTTTAATAGCATCCAGAATGGCATCAGGAGACAGCAGGCCTGAAGGCCTTACAACATTGAGAAGTTCAGTGAGACTCATCAGAGGCAAACGCACAGCCTGCATGATTTCAGCATGATTCTCCTTTGAATTGTGCTTACACCAGTTTAACAAGGCTAGGAAAATATCTTTTTCAGGAGCTGCAAATGAATCTCTTAATACGATGTTTAAAAGTGCTGTCTGAAAAGGATAACAAGAAGAAATTCCAGTTATTATGGAGCTCAACCATGTGCATTATCCAACAGAACTGCAAGTATCAGTTACATGTAAACAGTGAACTCTCTTGGACCATCCTCTCTCCATATTCTTTGCGCCATGTCCTCTCTTGCACATTAAGGCTGTGTGAATAGCAGGGGAAGGCATTTTGTACCACTACCTCAAACAACCAGTCTTTCCAACCCATCTACACCCATCTTTAATAAAACAAGAAGAAAAACAGCAATGAGAGGAGCTGTCTTCCCCATACACGCTCTTCAGGTGTTGACACTTACAAATCAGTAAGATTAATCTAACATTTAAAGTTCAAAATCTTTTCTTTCACAGACTATGCACTATCGTATATTTGGTTCTCAGATTTTCAGACTGACCTCCAACAACATTGGTGCAAGCCTCAAAGACCTTGCCTCTAAAAATAAAATTGGATAATAAAAATCATAGTTTAAACTCAAAACAAGACATGTAGCTTTTTTTTTTCTTTTTTTTATTCCTCGAGGATATTTTTCTACTTATTATGAGATAGAGTGGGAGGGAGGGAGAGAGCGAGAGACAGAGGAAAACATCGATGTGATATATCGACTGGTTGCCTCCCACACAACCCGACCAGGGCCAGGGACAAATCCACAACTGAAGTATGTGCCCTTGACCAGAATCGAACCCATGACTCGTTGGTCTGTGGGCCGACGCTCTAACTGCTGAGTCAAACCAGCCAGGGCAAGACATGTAGCTTTTCAAATAAGTGTTCTCATTCAAAATATTCAGGTCCTGGGAGGAACACAGAAAGGGAAAGAAGAGACAACCACCCAGGGTTCAGACAAAGATTTGAGCGTAACAATTTTACTCTAGCTATTATGCAGTGTAAAACACCATAGAATAGTGAATTTTGAGCCAACAAAAAAACAAAAAAACAGTGACTTAAAGATACCTAATGACACATCTGATCTCCCTTAGGGATTTTCCCTCTCATCATAAGGAATTATTCTCTTTATCAAAGAAATGCAAATTCAAAAATCAGTATGCAAGACCACATTGAAAACAACCACCCAGCATCACACTCTTTTTTGCACATGGAATTTACTAAAAGAAATGTAAAAGAAAACAGAAGCAATCTGCCTTTCTCTTACATGATCTAGAGTCTCAACCTCTCCACACCTTCGATTTATTTTTTTCTTAGTCCACTGCTCCATTTCCACTGTACAGACATAAATAGCACAATGGATGCCTGCAAGTTACTGTCAGACTAGGACACACCTTGGAAAGGGAGAGGAAGCCTTCGCTCGAGAGTACCTCCTGAGCATTCCTGTCCATGAACATGCAGCACATGCAGGTTAATTTGGGGAGTGAGTAGAGACTGGCAACATCGAAGGTCATACAGACATTCTGAATGTTGAGTATGGTGCAGAGATACTCAGAGGTAGAATCCTCCAGCTCTGGAAATCCATATTTATGGGCCAGGCTCAAAAAGTCCAGCAGCACCTCCTCCTTCTCATCCGTCAGTGTCGCCCGCCCGGTGTAGATGTACTTGAGTAGCATTGTGAATGCTTCCGCGGTGGTGTCTTGGAGAGGGATTTCTGCTTCCGGCTGAGATTCTCGCATTCCACCATAGAGTAATGCTCTGCACATCAGAGAAGAAACAGACGAGAAAAACCTCAAATAAGATTTGCTACAAAATTATAAAATAATGGCTATCAACATTATATAAACATAAATTTGTTTAATGACATAAAGATGCAGGTAGAGAAATGCATAGTATGCATAGAAATGCATAGTCACTTTAAGTTCTCTAAAGAAACTAAGAGAAATAATTTAAAAACTATTTTGAATTAATTCTATAAACAACTGGACTAATGAAATATCCTGAGAGCTCAAGATATGTAATAGACATTCAGTAAATAGAAAGATGAAAGTGCTCTTTTGAGAGGAACAGTGAAATCAATGTAAACATGTTAAAGGCCAATAAAATAGTTTAAAAAGTAACTCTATAGAAAAGATATAATTGGATAGAAACAAATAAACACAACCAGGTGCCACTCTTCCCTGTTAGACTGGCAGAAATGAAAAGGCCTGTTACCATTCAGTGCTGCAAAAGCAATGGAAAAACAGGTTATCTCAGGCACTACTTTGAGTAAAAAGGGGTACCCCTTTCTGGAAAGTAATTTAAATAATATCTTTTCAAATCTAAAAGATGCATACCCTTCAACTCAATAATCTCATTTTAGGACACAATTCTAGAGACATAATACAGCATGGTTTGAAAGATAACATATAAGAATATATACTGAAACAATGGAAAAAATCTTAAATGTCCATCAATACGAACATGACTGAAAAAACTGTGATATAAACATTCTGTGCAGCCATTAAAAAAATCAAGGGAGGTCACTATATGCTGTCTTGGGAAGATGTCCAGGAGACAGTAGTTACATTGCAAATCAGATCCATGTGTTGAGTAAAAAAGTGTATAGCACATACTTGTATGTGTATGCACATAGGTATATACAGATATATCTATTTATATTGAGAAAAATCAGGGGAAATTCATATTAAACCGTTAACAGTGGCTGTCTCTGGGGAATGAGATTAGAAGGCTGGGAGGAAAGGACTTTCATTGTTACCTTATAAATTAAAAATGAAATTGAAATCGGTGATGGAATTACGAAAGATTTGATTTTTTTTTGTCTTTCAGTATTTGTTAGATTAAAAAAAAATCCCCACATTATTGCTTATCTGCTCATCAAAAAATGAAAACTAGATAATTCAGTCCTTTAATGAATTTGAATTTCTACCTCTACTACTCTAGAGAAATAATATGAACCAATTAAATTTTCACTCTATCAGAAAAGAAAGGGCAGCCAGAGGATGACAATGGAGGAATGCAGAAAAAGAAGAGTTGAGAGTAAGAAAGAAAACATGTAAAAGTGAGAGCAAGAGAACAGGGGGGCAAAAAGAGATTCCCCTGCTCCTATCAGTCTCAGAGCAGAACTAGCATTTCGAGGGTTCCCTCCACACCTGTCAGGAACTCTTCTCCCCCTCCCCCAGGATCCAGCATTCTTGCTTGGCTCAGGAAAATAGCTGAAACCATCCAGCAAAAGATTCATGAATATTCTGAGCATACCTCCTCACTGGGTTATACTCTGCCTAAAAACACCTTTGAAGGTTTCATTAATCCAGAGAACATCCAACCACAACTTTAAAATTACTAGATTTAAAAACACTTTCTTGGGAAGATCTCACCAAGACTTACTCCAGTATGACCCACGATATTTACATGGATTCTCAATGCTTTAAAAGTTCTTTTGATGAAGTTCCTTGGAACCCTAAATATAAACCCCAACTCGTGGGAAGTTCCCTTGTATATAGTCAGCTTGTCCTTATATGGGAACTGACAGGCTCAATGACAACACTTAGTAAAGACTCTCCTGACTACTGACAGTCAACCTACCTTTGTACATGAATGATGTCAGCAATGAGAATTTAAGGTAACATTGGTAATGACTCTGAGTTTAGCCTCATGAGCCATCAGACATTAAGGTTCAATATCCACAAACAGACATCAAGAACGAGGCTAATAAGTGAGAGAAGTATATTCCATTTATTCAATATGATCTTCGAGTTTTTCTAAGTATTTGAGTTTCTTTTAAGAATATACTGATCACCTAAAAGATACCTACATATAATGTTGCAAATTAATTTTGAAAGAGGGTAAGGTATAAACTATTAACAAATACTAAACATAAAGCTGAAAACTTCTGACTTAATAAAGAAAGAACTTTTCAAAAACTACTTTAACAGTAGTGAGTGGACCAAAAGTAAGGAATGGGAAAGAAACACAAAAGAAAAAGTATGCAGAGGGCAGAGGCTAACAAATAATAACTAGACCAAGGCCATTAATAAGAGGCATAGGAGAGTGTAAGTGAGAACTCTTAATAGGCTCTTCTCTTTCCTAGGCTCCTCGTTTCATCACAGTGGCACTTTATATGTACAAGATGGAATGTTCTAAGATTTGTAATAAAGTACTATAAAAGTTCTCATTAATAGTAAATATTTCTAAGAGACACACTTTACTGTGTGACTCTAGGTGTTGCTGTTTCACTGTCTCCATTATTTCTGATTATAAAACTCAGATTGCAGTTTTCACTAGAAGGTAACTGAATTTTTCTCTAAGCCATCAGCATCTTAATTTTAGACATCAGTTTCCTAGGCAAATCAATGATTTCATGGATATAGACCAATGGACTTATCAAAGATACATTAACATTCAATGATGATTCCCTCTTAACTAACATTAGGTATGATGCAGAATAATGAGAGTTCACTTTAACATTTAGAGCCCTGAGAATTAAGGGCCTGAGTAACAAACAATAGCTATACATAAGTACAATTTTTATATTAATTAAATACATAAATATTTTGTTTAGTTTTACTTATAGTATAACTAAGTCTCAATAAATACTTGTTTCCTTTAATTTGGGGGGGTTATCAAACTGCTTGTCTTAAAGAGAGTTACTTACAGGTCCTGGACCTCAGTAGTCTGAAACTAAGAGGTATTCATGTTCATTAGCAAGTCCAGAGGGTCGTTTATCTACATAAGAACCCTATCTGCCAATATATCAATTTATCTTCCATTAGTAATCAGCAGTAAGGAGAAGGAGAAGGCAACAAAGACAGCCTGATAAATATTTCTGAGATATTTAAAACCAGTTGATTGGGTACAGTCTAGTCTGGGGAACCTTCTAACACTAGAATTCTTAAATGGCTCCTGAAGAAAAAGGTGATTTCCAAAAAATAAGCAAAAAAGTCTACAAAGATGAAATTCTTATAGGTGTTGAATGGAAGAATTGCTAGTATTTATTGTTGTGCTATATTACATATATATTATTTTTTGTTGTTGTTAATCCTCACCCAAGAATATTTTTTCGTTAATTTTTAGAGAGAGTGAAAGGGAGGGAAGGAGGAGAAAGAGAGAGAGAGAGAGAAGCTTTGATGTGAGACAGACACATCAATTGGTTGCCTCCTGTATATGCCCTGACCAGGGCAGGGGGTTGAACCTGTGCCCCTTCGGTTTAGGGCCCGACCTTCTAACCACTGACGCACACCGGCCAGGGCTGTTACATATTTTTTATAGAGCAAAAAATACCAATGTTTCTACAACTTGAATCTTCAGAAATTATTAGAGACTTACCGAAAATATTGGCACCTCGCTGCTAAAATGACCCGGTGGGCAGGAAAACGTTTCTTTTCCACAACAAATGTGACATCACCATATTCTTCCCCAATCAGCAAGGCACCAATATGTTCAGACAAGATGTGCACATGATCAATTTCCCCCACTGCAGTAAAGGGGCGAAGAGGGTGGCTGTTACTCATCTTGTAGAACAGATAATAGTCACTGATCTAGAATAAAAAAGGGATGCAAGTTAGTGGGGGATGGAAAGTACACACAGAAAATCACATACCATGAACACAGCTAAGTAAACATTTAAACTACTTTAAAACACTCACACAAGAGAGATTTATTTCATCATTACTGATATCTTTATTAACCCATTTATTGTGGGAAGCAATTCAGCCTGCATTGACACACTACCTTCACTGCCTATCACACTAGGAAAACAAAAATAAATGCTAGGGCCCTCAACCACCAGCACTGAGAGCTATCCAAGTCCAGAATGCTGCGCCAAATACAGGCCCCTCACTTCTCAGTGCCTCAGGGAAAAGAAGTCAACCACCAGAGGAACTCCTCTTTTAGCACAGATAGATTTTATAATGTAGGGTATAACTAACTATCCCCAGTAGAAAGGCATTCAAGCACAGATCTACACCTACAGCACAAAGAGAATAAACTAAATCATCACATTTCAAATACTTTCAGAGGTTATGGTCTAAAACCATCTTAAATATTTTATTTTAAAAATTATATCTTCTGAATTCACAAAAATAATGACATTTATTAATGAAAATTTATAGCAAGCATCCTAATCCCCCTCAAAAAAAGAATAACTCCAAATATTTTTCTCAAGACTGACTTGCAGTCCAAACATCTGGCTCTAATGATCACACTGCCTGTGTCTACAAGAGCATCATTACATTCAATCTCATTTACAGGCACTTCCCTGCTTTTGTATGCAATGCCTTTCAACACATGTTAACTGAAAATCAAAAAGCCAAAACTTAATTAACATCTTTATATATTAGAAAAGCTAGCTATGTGCTTTGAAAGCTAAAAATATTTACATTCTTAAATCTCTAATGAATTTGCAGGTACTGCTTTTTCAGGTGCAAGCAACCTAGCAAGTGGATGAGAGCCTTCACTAGCATTCAGGTGCCCAAGGTGGAGACGTGGCTGACAGTTCACAGGAGAGCTGTTATACTAGAGACTAGGGGAATTGAGCCAGATAATGCTTTCTCTCCACTAGACCTCCACACCTTCTAGAACTCTCCATTTGGACCAGGAAGGATTGAGAGTTAAGCCACTCCTAATCTTTAAACTTTCACATCCAGATCCATTATTAGTAAAGTGTATGAAAAACGGTCTTTATCCCCAGAGACTGCAGTGGAAGATCCTCCTGATCCAGGTTTTCCAGTTAACTGCTATACTCCATGACCATCCCCAACAGAGGAAGCATCAGCAAGCACTGTGATGTAGGGGAACATGGAGGATGAGTTACGCAAACAGACACCCACCCCAAGTAAATAAACAAGCTCCTGGTCCCCTATGGTAGAAACATCAGAGGGCTAGCAGCATACCCCTCTCATTGCCAAGGCAAATCCCTTTCCCTCAACTAAAACTTCCATCAGAAAGCCCTAAAAACAGAATCATCTCCAGTCATCTGTGTAGGCAAGACCAAATTCAGCTTAAGAGGATCAACTTAAGGAGTGTTAGCAAATCATGTGTGAATCAATCATCTAATGTGTGATACAACAGTCTAACACAGGAGTTGGCAAACTTTCTGCAAAGGGTCAGATAGTAAATATTTTGGGGCTTTACAGGCTATACAGTCTCTGTCACAACACTAGTCAAGTAAAAACAGCCACAGACAAATAGCAAATAAATGAGCATGGCTATGTTCCAATGAACTACTTACAGAAGAAGACTGGATTTAATCTTCAGGCCATAGTTTGCCAATTTCTGCTCTAACCTATGATCAAGAATTGATTGTAAACTAGACAAAGGCTCAAACTGTTTTCGTTTTCTGTTTTGGTTTCTGGCTAGATTAACCAATCAATGTCCAAAATAACATGGTTATTTCCTGTATCAGCCATGAAATTCTGAAAGTGACTTGTACCTGATTTCAAAATTCCATTCCTCTTCAACACAAAATCTCACATCACTACCTAATATTTCCCTTAATGATGGTGCATCACTGTAAACAAAACTGACACTTTCCTGGCTGAAAAGATGCAATGCATATATAGGCAAACCTCAGTTCCAGACCACCACAATCAAGTGAGAATTGCAGTAAAACCAATTGTAATCTTTTTGCTAGTGGAGGTTCTTGCCTTCAATTTGTAAAAAAACAAACAACAAAAAAAACACACAACATCTGTGAAGCACAATAAAGAGAAGTGTAATAAAATAAGGTGTTCCTGTACCCAGTGAATACATGCTCTGTTATAACATTCTCTTACGTCACGAATAAGATTCAAATGATTGACTAAATGACTCAACACACAATGATTGGTTTTTGGCTAACTAGCTCAAAAGTAAATTTATAATTCTTCAACTGATACATAATAAATATTAATGCTACATAGGTAAATATCACCTTAGTAGGTTCTCTAGATCTGTACTTTTTTTTTAAATCCTCACCTGAGGATACTTTTCCATTTATCTTCAGATAGAGTGGGAGGAAGAGAGAGAGAGAGAAACATCGATGTGAGAGAGACACATCAATTGGCTGCCTCCTGCAGGACTCTGATCAGAGCCGGGGACCCAACGGCAACCAAGATCCGTGCCCTTGACCGCAATCAAATGCGCAACTCTTTGGTCTGCAGGCTGACTGCTGAGCCAAACCAGCCAGGGATAGATCTGTACTTCTTAGTCATACAATTTCATTTTGCTAAATTTACATTTCAATTATGCTTTTCCAACAAGAAACATAAAGCTAATATTGCCGGGTATAGAAAATAGCCACTTACTATGGAATAAACACAATTTTTATTGGCACATAGAAAGAATTTTAATTAGATCAGTGATTCTCAATGAGCTTGCTACATTTCGGATTCACATGAGGAACTTTAAAAAAAAGAAAAAAGATGCTTGAACCCCACCCATCAGAGATTCTGACTTAATTGGCCTGGAATATGCAATCACTATTCTAAAGCAATTCTAATGAGCAGCCTGGAAAAGAGCCACTGATTTAGCCTGTTGTAGGTTCGCAACCCTCACTCAGGTGCACAAATATACCAATAAAATACCAGCAGAGAAGGTTCATTTAGCATATGATTCCATTGTGAGTTTTATTGCAAAAAGGCAAATGGTGTTAACAAGGTGTCTATGCCACAGCTTGCATGCAGAAAATATTTTCACCTGATGCTGTAGCTTATCTACAAAGTTACAGTTTATGTCCACTGCTTGCTCTTTTTTAAAAAGTATGTTTTAGCCCTGGCCAGTTTGGCTCAGCGGTTAGAGCATCAGCCCGCAGACCAAAGGGTTGCAGGTTCCATTCTGGTCAAGGGCATGTACCTCGGTTGTGGTTCAATCCCTGGCTCTGGCTTGGGTCATGCAGAAGGGGCCACCAATCAATGTGTCTTTCTCTCCCTCCCTCCCTCCCACTCCATCTGAAAATCAATGAAAAAGTGTCCTCAGATGAGGAATTTTTTTAAAAAGCATATTTTAGAAACCACACACCAATACACTTAATTTTTTAAACAACCAATTTTAATTTGATAGATAAAACTGGAAAAGAATTAAGTGTATGGGTTAAAGCTGTTTATTGACTTGTTTCTTAAGCTTTGAAACGTATTCTGCCACTAATGACATGGGTGATCTGTGACAAATTTTCCAACTTCCACGAGATTGTTTCCACACCTGTAATGACCACATGGTTACATTAGGGTTTTTTTAAGTTATATGTTTTAACTGTGCCACTGTCTCTTAATATCACTGTTCTGGCCTGTCATATGAAATGGACTCTCATAATTCAGCATATGGTTGTACTCATGGCTGTTATTTATTATAGCAAAAGAATACAGAACAAAATAAGAAAGATTTTGAAAAAGCAGGAGGGGCTAAGTCTAAGGAAAACCAGGCACAAGGATCCTCTCCCAATGGAGTTACACTGATGTGCTTAATTCCCCCACAAAGCTATGACAGCATGTGTTAAAAGTTGCCAACCAGAAAGCTTGCTAGACTCAACCAGGGTGTTTAATGGGAGGCTGTTAGTGTGGGTAGCCCTTGCCTGGCATGTGTCCAAATTCCAGGCTCCAAGAAGGAAAGCAGTGTTCAACATAAACCATGCTGGTTTGTACAAACAGTTTAAATGAGCCACTCTTATCAATTAATATCAGGAACCCTTCTAAAATCCAAGTTTCCAGATGCCAGACAAGGCACAACTTTGCAAGCAGGCCTTTCTAAAGATAAAATTCAATCCTGCTATGTTAACTTTTTTGTATACATCCAGAAATAACCAGAGGATCTAACAATGTTAGCAAAAGTCTAAAAACAAGAAGTCTAAAAACCTATCTGATACACTTATTTAATATTAGACTTGGATAGGAGAAAGCATACTAAGAAAATAACCTACCCCACCTGCCCAAATGTATTCCTGACCCCTGACTTCCCAGTATGCCAGATCAGTTTTATGGACAGGCTTCTTCAAAATTTTAAGGATCACGTAATTCCAGTGTTAAACTATTCTTGTGTGCAAGAGAAAAAGTAATTTCCTGCTTCTCCTTAGGAAACCAATGTGCTCTAACACAAAGATGGTACCACAACCACACACTCAAAATTCATTATAAAGGGAAAAAAAATCCTACGTAAAATACTAGAAAACAGAATCAAGCAAAAGGGTTCATGACAACGTGGTCAATTCCAAAAGGATGAAGAATATTAGGGAAACTAAGTCATCAAATTAAAAGGTCAAAGGAGAAAAACATCATATAAATAGCACAATAAAAGCTAAAATACCTTTTTATACAATTATTAATGTTTATTTTTTAAGTTTTTTTTTAATCCTCACCCGAGGATATTTTCTCTTTATCTTCAGATAGAGTAGAAGAAAGGGAGAGAGAGAGAAAAACATCGATGTGAGAGGGACACATCGACTGGTTGCCTCCCGCATGACCCTGACCAGGGCTGGGCTGGGCCAGGCACTAACTGCAACCGAGGTACATGCTCTTGGCCGAAATTGACCCACGACTCATTGGTCCGCAGGCCGACGCTCTACCACTGAGCCAAACCGGCCAGGGCTATTTTTTTAAGTTTTAATTGAAAAGGGATAAAGGGATCCTTCCCTAACTTGATGCCTATATACACAGCCTAAATGTAATAGATATAAGCATCTGGTTAATAATAAAACTCTAGAAACATTCCTATAAAGTTCAGAAATAAGATATGGCTGTATACTCATCACTACATAATTTTCAGGAACAAAATACAATGTAATTAAGAAAACCAAGTTAATGCTAAATTGATGAGGAAACAAAGACGCAAAATAATCACTACTGCTAATAATTTGATTGCCCACATGAAATGTCCTGAAAAAATATGAGAGAAACTAAGGTTCATTAAGGTGACCACCTAAAATTATTACATGAAAATATATAGTATCATTCCAGGCCAAAATAACCATCTATAAAATAAGGGGGGGGGGGGGATGACAATTTACAACTGTAAAACATGCAATACTCAGAAAAACATATACTGGAAATTATAAAACTCTCTTGAGGGATTTAAGAAAAATAAATGAAGAGAGACATAACATTGTTGGGAGATAGATAAAATGTTGTAAAGAGACTAGTCATCTCTAAATTACTATATAAAAAGCATATTAAATATTTTATTATACTTTATATTGTGAACAAAAACAATCCTTTAGTAAAAGAAAGCAAACTACAACAAAACATTCTTGGTAAGGATACACAGTTAAAAGCCAATAATTTGACAAATGGACACATGCATATATTAGAAAACTGAGAATGAGAAGTGAGAATTTTATATTTATCAAGAGGTTGTTTTTTTTGCCCTGGCCAGTTTGAATGAGCAATTACAGCATCAGCCAGCGGACCAAAGTGTTATGGGTTGGATCCCTGGCCCTGGTCAGGGTCAGATGGGAGGCGACTGATTGATGTCTCTGTCTCTCTCTGTGTGTCTCTCTCTGTCTCTCTCTCCCTCCATCCCTCCCTCCCTTCCTTCCACTCTATCTAAAAATCAATGGATATTTTGGGTGGGGATTAACAAAAAAAAGTTGTTAAGCTGACATAATTCTAATTAATACGGGAATTAAAAATAGTCATCAGAATCACAACAGAGTTTTTAAAGTAAATTGGGGTAAAGGAGTTCATCTGGAAGAATAAATATGTGACTTGGTTTATATTCTGAAAAAAAAAAAAAAAAGCAATGAGGGGCCAGCTTTTCTAGATGAGAAAGCAAATAATAAATTAGAGCAATTGAAATAATATCATGTTAGAGAAACAGGTAATTGGAACGTATTAGTCCAAAAATATACCTAAGTACACATAGGGATTTAGTATATATATAAATGTAGCATTTCAATTCAGTGGGAGAAAATGTGAAATTTTTTTCAATAAAAGTGGCTATCCATTTTGAAAAAAGCTAGATATTCACACAAGAGAACAAAATTAAAGACATAAGGATGTCAACTTCAGCACTTTCTGTAACAGTAAAAAACTGGAAAAGAAAACTTAAATGCTCAATGAAAGGCAACTGCTCAATGAAACAAATATGGTAAGTCTATACAATGGAATATTATACAATAATTTTAAAAGAATACAGTTAGATACTACTGACATTTTAAAAAAAACTATAAAAATATATATTTGCATGCGAAAGGCAAGCTGCACAACAGTATTATAGTGAAATCTTTTTTTTAATAAATAAAAAGCAAACACCATTTTGATGATTGTATCTTTTGCTGTGCAGAAGCTTTTTAGTTTGATGTAGTCCCATGTGTTCATTTTCTCCTTTGTTTCTGTTGCCTTAGGTGATGTGTCAGTGAAAATTCTGCTGGGTATGATGTCTGAAATTTTGTTGCCTACATTTTCTTCTAGGATTTTTATGGATTCATGAGTCATATATAAATCTTTTATCCATCTTGAGTTTATTCTTGCATATGATATAAATTGATGATCTAGTTTCATTTTTTTGCATGTAGCTGTCCAATTTTCCCAACACCATTTATTAAAGAGGCTGTCTTTACTCCACACTGCATGCTCTTGCCACCTTTGTCAAATATTAATTGAGCATATTGCCTTGGGTCCATTTCTGGATTCTCTGTTCTGTTTCATTGTTCCATATGCCTGTTCTTGTGCCAGTACCAGGCTGTTTTTATTACAGTGGCTTTGTAGTATAACCATCAAAATGGAAAGGCAACCCACTGTATGGGAGAGCATAACTGCCAATGATATATCAGATATGGGGTTAATTTCCAATATATAGAGAGTGATTACACAACTCAACAAAAGGAAGACAAAGAACCCAATTAAAAAATGGGCAGAGGAACTAAATAGACACCTCCCCAAACAGGACATACAAATAAATGGCTAAGAGACATATGAAGAAATGCTCAACATCACTAATCATCAGAGAGATGCAAATTAAAACAACAATGAGGTATCACTTCACACTTGTCAGAATGGCCACCATCAACAAATCAAACAACAAGTGTTGGCGAGGGTGTGGAGAAAAGGGGACTCTAGTACACTGCTGGTGGGAATGCAGACTGGTGCGGCCACTATGGAAAACAATATGGTGTTACCTCAAAAAATTAAAAATTGAACTGCCATTTGACCCAGTGATCCCACTTCTAGGAATATACCCTAAGAAGCCTGAAACACCAATCAGAAAAAATGTATGTACCCCCATGTTTGTAGCAGCACTATTTACAATAGCTAAGATCTGGAAACAGCCCAAATGTCCATCAGTAGACGAATGGATAAAAAAGGTGTGGTACATATACACAATGGAGTACTATGCAGCTATAAGAAAGAAAGATCTCTTATCTTTTGAGATGACATGGAGGAACCTGGAAAGTGTCATCCTAAGTGAAACAAGCCAAAAAGAGAAATACAAATATCATATGATCTCACTTATTTGTGGAATATAATGAACATAACAGTCTGAGGAATGGGGCAGTCCCAGAGACACGGAAGTGGGATACAGACTGAAAATCCACAGAAGAGGGGGGAGGTGGGGCAGAGATAAACCACAGAACTTATATGCATGTGTTCATGAACAATGGACATGGACAACAAAGCTGGGGACAGGGTGGGGAGAGAGGGGGAGGGGAAATCAGTGGGGGGAAAAGGAGAAACATCTGTAACAAAAATTAATTAATTAATTTTTAAAAAAGCAAACATCAAACTGTTAACAAGGGTTAACCCAATGAATCAGGGTTGTGAGAAACATTTTTACATAATGCACTACATATTTCTGTAATGTTTAAAACTTTTATAACAAGCATTTTTGTAATAAAACTATATGCAAATATTTGAATAACGTTTTGCCACTAAAATTACAAAATAGTTTGTGTATGAGACAGCAAAGGTTTTAAATTGCTACAACCAGCAGTACCTGATTTAGTGACTAAGACAGAATAGTAAGCAGAGGGACTATATATTATCTCCACAGATAAAAAATTAATTAACAACTTGAAGGCCAGAACAAAAAGTTCATTATACTAAGGCAAAAAGTAATGAATATCTGATACCTGGGTAGCATGGCCTACTAGGATACTCCATCTGATACATCCCAACTAAAGATCTTCAGTTTGGGATTTTCAGTATGACTTTTTCTAGACTTAAGGCAGATCTTTTAAGATGCACACAAAATGCTCTGAGATTTGCTCCTGTTGACAGTCCCAGAGTCTAAAACTTGCTGACATTTGCTATTCCTTCAAGGTAGGAGGAAGAAGAGTAGGAAAGCAGGGAAAACAGGGACTTACTCTAAGAGAAGGCAGGGGTCCCTCAACCTGGAAATGGTGCCATTAAGCATATCATGCACAATTATTAGTCAAGGTTCTGGTATTGAAACTACACTATTGTTTTGTGGTTAGCTAACTTACATGGACTCAAATATATCAAATTTTTTTAAAAGACTAGAGCAGAAATACAAAAATTCTCAGGTTTAGTGACTTTATTATGTAATAAGAAACCCACACTCACTGGTTCGAACCAAAATAATAATGTCCATCAATAAAGTGACAGCAGCATATGTAGTTCATAACGTTGTAATGTAGTAATTGCCCCTTAAGGAGTTTGAAAAAACCAAGTCAACTTAAACATCAATTTCTTTACTTAGTGCTTACTTCCAGTAGAGCTGCTTACAAACTTTTCTTTAACAAGGGTTTGCCACATGTTTTAGAATTAAAGTTTATTATCCAGAGTTTAATCAGGAAATAGATAAAGAGCAAAGTTCCACCAGGTGGTGATGCCAAAGAGTCCTTGAATGCTGTAAAAATCTCCCCTGGGAAGACCTTTCCATTTTGCTAATTTCTTGACTGAAAGGCCTTTATGGCAAAAAAGACCTTCTGCTCTTTAATTGCAGAATATAAACGATCTTTCTCTTGAGGAAAGAGATGGCATTTACAAGCATATGGTTCAGCAATTTTTTTCTGCTCTTGGTACCCATGTGGTGTGTAATTTGAAGTAGTATTCCTTAAACTTAAAATTAATATCGCTTGGGGAGATAAACGATGTCCTGTCTGAATCTTAAACACTCCAAAAAAAAAACCACACTTACTTTCTATTAGGAAGGATACCTTACTTCTTTTGATATATACTCTATCCATGTCATCCAAAAGTTTGAATGAACAGGTGTAGAATGAGCACACTGGTAGGTGTAACCTTGGTTCTGATACTCTGCAAATTCAATCCAAGCCCTGCAGGAGAGTAGTAACATCGGGCAGTGAAGTGCCAGACAAGACTAGACTTCATGGGCATTTTCTAGTTCAGGACTTCTGAAATGTCTTTCTCTGGGAAAGAATGAATGATTTCTAACATCCAGTTAGCTCCAAATTCTTGTCACTCTATGATTTTATATGTTTGTAAATAAATGTTTTAGATATGTTTAGCTTGGAACACTAAAGAATGATATCAAAACAAAAACATTTGACAAGATTATTTCACTGAGAGTGTATTAAACTCTATTTAGCAATTACCACATTAATTCTCCAATTCTCTGCCAAGGGACAAATTAGTTTCTGAATCTGTATATACTTTACTTGATATAAGATTTATTGAGCTCCCTCTACAATACAGGGCAAGTACGAGGTGACAGAAAAACAAAGACAAATAAAAGATAAGAATGCTACCTTTAAAAAAACTCATTGTCTATTAAGGAAGGTAAGGTTAGATGACAATGTCAGTTCCACAACTAGCAGACCATAATTTTGTGATTTGTAGACAAATATAGTTATCTTCCATAATACCATGCCAACACAACTACACTATGCCAAACAGAATATTGAATGAATAGGAACTCAAAAAAATGATGTTATACTCTTGTATCAGAATAAGAGTAAATATTCAAATAGTTGGCTATATAAATAACTTGCTCTCCAAAATGGGGTGCTTACATCCCAGGGAGAGTGCAATACAAACCATAGAAATTTGGAAAGAAAACCCTAATATTTCTATTGATATGTATTTTTAACAGAAAAGGGAGAAAAAATTTAAAGTCTAGTAATATTTAATATGTGGATGGGGCCCATCCAATGTGGTTCAGTGGATTGAGCGTCATCCTATGGACTGAGAGACCCCAGTTTGATTCCTGGTCAGGGCACATGCCCAGGTTGCCAGCTCCATCCCCAGTAGGGGGCGTGCAGGAGGCAGTGGATCAGTGGTTTCTCTCTCACATCAACATTATCTCTCTCTCCCTTCTCTCTCTAAAAAAATAAATAAATAAATAAAAATAAAAATATATTTTAAAATATATATTTGGATGGGCATTGCTTCTCTCTCTTGATCTGCATGTCAAAAACTTGTCTCATAAGATAAATACATGTCTTGAGAAAAGAGTGAGAATTCCACAAAAGTGGCAGGGCTGAAGGTAGTGTCCTCATTTGGTCAAGGGAAGTATCAGTTTTATCTGCGTGCTTGCTTATATGAATCTTCCAAATGTCATCTACTTTTAATTAAATTACCACTCACGATAATGACAAGTGGATTAAAAATGGTTCTTGCAAAGAAACCACTGATTGATGATAATGTAGCATTGTCCACACAATCAAACAAGAAAATGGCTGTTATGGCAACACTACTATAGTAATTAGATTTTATAAAGTGACCCTACCATAAGTCCTAGAGATCTAATGCAGCGACCACAGTTAATATAGACAATATTGTATTATAATCTTCAAACCTGCTGAGAGACTAGAACTTTATTCTAACCACTATAAAGCAATGATAATTATATAATATGATGGAAGCACTAATTATTATTACAATGGCAATCATATTATAATATATAAGTATATAAAATTAACATATTTAACACCTTAAACATTTACAGTGTTACATGTCCAATATTTTTCAATAAAAAAGTGATCACCCCAAATTTGAAATAATCAAGATCACTGGAAACATACTCTATTATTAGCAATGAACATTCATACAAACGGAATTAAAATATATAATAAATAAATATTGGTTGAATATCTTAACCCCAAAAGAAAAGTAAATTACATTGTAGTAGAAAATTAACCATTTTATAGTAGGAATACAGAAAGTACTTCTCACCTAGTAATAATGGTTATCATTTATTGAGAATTTACTATAAGACAGGCAGGGTCCTAAGCATTTTACACACATCATCTCATCTAATAATAAAAGAAATGGGTTACAGTAGGTAGGCACTAGTGTTTTTAATCCTAATTTACAGATGGGAAATTGAAACCAGACAAGATTAGGCAACTTGTCCAAGGCCACAGACAATAAAAAGTAGATTCAAACCAGGTCTATCAAGGTCCTGGACCTACAACAGTTTTGCTGTAGTGACATGAAAGAAATCAGATATGATTCTCACTCAGACTCCTAGACCTGCCAACTAGCTCCTCAGACCAGCAGTTTTCAAACTTATTTTGACACACCCTATTCAAACCAGGGAAAATATGTCATGGGTAATATGAATAAAATGTCATTTTTCAAGCCAACTTTTGAAGAATACATATACATCTGCTTCTCTAATATGGCGAGATTAATTCACATATTAACTACAATTTAAACTCTAGCAATTGAAAAACTACAGACCAACAATACTGTTAATACAAATACGCATCAATACACATTACAGGGTTAACCGAACAACCTACAACAAATTAAATTGATAATGATAAGGCTAAACAGTAATTTATAATAAAAAATATAAACAACTGAAAAGCACAACTAACTCACCATACACTGATTATATGTATGTTTCCAGAAATGTAAAATAATTCTACCTTATACATGTTCATATATGGAATTGGAGCTTTGCAAAGCTGTTACAGACTGCATAGCAGCCAGACTTCTGAGTAGAACACTAAATCAGAATCCTTTATAAATTCTAGTAGTATGATGAGGTGTATTTATGAATGCTACATTTTGTATACACTTAATGCTTCACTTGACTGGTTATTAGTAAGTTGCCAAAGAATACATATAAATGAAATAGTATGAGATCACCCAACATTGGCCAATATTTTTTGATCAGGCCCACCAGTGGCCTTAGGCCATCTTTGGAAACTGTTCTAGACTAGGCAATGCCCCTGGCTCAGTTTGGAAATAACATCTAATTCTGTGGTACTTGGGAGAAGCTATCCTATTATTCAATCACAAAATATCTAAGACTCCCAAGAAAAAAACAGCCCAATAAATAATATGCAGTATGATTTTTATTTTCTATTAAATTCAAGCCTTCTTCAGTTTCTCTGAATACAATATTTAATGAAAACAATTATCTCCAATTACCTGCAAAAAAACAAAAGCATTAAAATCAGAACACAATAAATATCAAATTACCCAAGTGAGCTTCATTGTATTGTATTAAAGTGTCCCCAAATACTGATGATTGCTGCTTCTTTCTTCTCTAGAAAGTACCTTCTTAAGTTTGTGCTTCAGAAAAGAGGTAAGGTACAAAAAAATTATCAGCAGATTTTATTAACCTAAATTCTGAATGTTTACCCAAAGATCTATGTTGTCTAGCCACCAACCTTCTCTCTCAGTCTCTCAGCTCCTGTTTGTTCCACTGTGTAATTCCTAAAGGCAACCTTCTATAAGATGGGATGACTTTTGGGAATAACAACTCACAGACTGCAACTCTAAGACAGGGCTATCACTTGATAGATCTCAGAGTTTATATAACTATCCTTTTACAGGTTCTCAACCTTTTAAGTCCCAAGTCATTAAAAACTGCATGAACTGTATGCTGGGAACAGAAATATATATATATATATATATATATATATATATATATATATGCACCTAGAGCCAAAAAACAATGAAAAAGTCACGATAAGTACAGTGGTTATTAGCTGTAATAATATTTGAAAATACAGGACAAGTCATTTCTATTTAATTTCTTCAGTGGCAATTTATGGCTTTGTAATATTCTTGCCTAGATTTAAAGTATATGATATTTTCCTAATTAATAAAGGTTATTATAGCATGAACTCCTATTAAAGCACTGGAATCATCAATTGCAACAATTTAATTTCTTTGTAGCAAAGCTACCGAGAACATTTGCATTATTGTCTGTGTAAGGAAATTGGCTTTTCATTTGTAGATGTTATAAAAATGTTCTACTGTGCATACTTAGATGCAGTTTGTTAAACCCCTATATCTAGCCTATTTCTGTGAAATTGTAAAATTTTTTAAGAAGATCAACGCTGAGAAATCAGTCCACCTAAAATCTTATTTTATACATTTATTTGTTGCCATTCTGGAACATAATGTAAAGGAAGTGTTCACAAATTATGATAGTCTTCCCTTTGTTCCTTTTTTCTCCTTTATAATTTCTTTCCTTTAGATTTATAGGCATTGTCTTTGTTCCTCCAATACAGTATTTTCTACTCCAATGGGAAAAGAGGAATAAAAATCAGAGATATTTATCCTCATATAGTCTAGGAGTTATTGTCCAAAATGACAGCCAATGATCCATAAGCAAAGACAAGACCACAGCCATACCCAAATCTATAGTGTATTCTTAAGAATAGGCAAATGAGCCCGAACAGTTTGGTTCAGTGGTTAGAGCGTTGGCCCACAGTCCAGAGAGACCCGGGTTCGATTCCCTCTAAGGGCACGTATCTCGGTTGCAGTTTGTCCCCGGCCCCAGTTGGGGTTGTGCAGGAGGCAGACACTCGATGTGTCCCTTTCACATTGATGTTTCTCTCTCTCCCTCTCTTCCTCTCTCTCCCTCCCACTCTATCTGAACAAAAATGGAAAAATGTCCTTAGGTGAGGATAAAAAATAAAAAAAAAAAGAATAAGCAAATGAAAGAAAGCAGCCTTAAATGACACAAGACTGCCACTGGATTTAGTTGATATCTATAGGACATTTCACACCAAAAAAGCAGAATATACATTTTTGTGAAGTGCACATGGAACATTTTATTAGAACAAAAACAAGTCTCAATAAATTTAAGAAAATTGAAATTATATCAAGCACGTTCATTGAACATAATGGTATAAAACTAGAAATCAATCATAAGAAAAAAACTGAAAAACACACAAAGACATGGAAGGTAAATAACGTTATTAAACAATGAATGGGTTAACAAATTCAAGGAATAAATGAAAAGATACCTTGAAACAAATGAAAATCAAAACATAACAACCTAAAATCTATGAGACACAGCAAAAACAGTTCTAAGAGGAAAATTCATAGCATTACAAGAAACAAGAAAAATATCAAATAAACTATCTAAGTTTACACTTAAAGGAACTATAAAAAGAATAACAAACAAAGCCCAAAGTGAGTATAAGAAAGAAAATAATAAAGATCAGAGCAGAAATAAAAGAAAGAGTCTAGGAGATTCCAAAATGGCGGTGGAGTAAATGGAAGCTAGACAGACAATCTCCCAGAACCAAACTGGAAGTACAACAAAAATAAAGACAAATCGTCAGGAAAAAAAAACAAACAAACAGAAAAGCAGCTTAGAGGACCATATAACCAGAGACAATGACTTAATCCCAGTAGGACTGTGGAGGCACAGGATGGGGTCTGGGAGCCCACGGACAGCAGCTGTCTTAGCTGTGAGCAGCGCCCTCGGGGTTCAACACCCAAGTGGCTTCACAGCGCAGAGCCGTGACAGACACTAAAATAGCCACAGCCACTCACCTTGGGCTCCAGCAGAGGGAGGGCATACTGGACTGGAACTGTGTGGGGACACTCGGGATTTGTAGGGCGCTCAGAGCTTTTGCTGAGTTGCGGCCATGCAGGACAGTGGTCATCTTACTCCTTCCCAGGGCTGTGGGGGGAAGTGGTAGCCCCTCCCTTGGAGATTCAACACCACCCAGGTGGGCCATTGAAATGCAAATTGAGGCTTATGAAGAACCAACATCTGCCCCACCCTCAGGAAATCCCCTTACGCTGAACACCTGAGGGAGTTTTTGTGTTTGGTTTTTTTTATCCTCACTCAAGGACATTTTTCAATATTTTGTTCAGATAGAGTGGGAGGGGAGAGAGAGAGAAACATTGACATGAAAGGGACACATCGAGCGGTTGCCACCCACACGACTCAACCAGGGCTGGGGACAAAGAGCAACTGAGGTACGTGCCCTTAGTGGGAACCGAACCCAGGTCTCTCTGGACCACAGGCTGACGCTCTAACCGCTGAGCCAATCAGCCAGGGCCTGAAAAGTTTTTCATTCAACTTAGAAGCCAAGGACCTTCAAGTAACCCCTACTGATAGCCTCCAGGCAAAAAGCTAGAGAATAACTAAATGATTCCTGGGCTTGCAACTCTGCCCAGGAAGGTAAGACTTGACAGTGGTGTTTAACATGGGTCCTCCCACGCTCATCCAAACCCAGTAGAGGATGCCATGAACAGCAGAACACCAACACCCACAGGGAAAATTTGGCAGGCTCCAAAGCCCACTGAAATAGCCAAAATGGTGAAACAAAGAAACAAATGCCAAATGGAAGAACAAGAGACCTCTACCGAAGATGAGATAAATGAGGTGCAGTTCAGCAAGTTAACAGAACTCAGAGCCATGATCTTGAGGAAGCTCAACAGCGTGTGTAAGGACATGAGCACCATGAGTAAAGACATAGAAATGTTGAAAATCAACCAGTTGAAACTTAAAAACCACCAAGAAGAAATAAAGAATGACATATCAGAAATAAAGAACACATTGGAATGTCTACACAACAGAGTAGAGAAAGCGGAGGACCAGATCAGTGAATTAGAAGACAGGGTAGAAAAAACTCAACCAATCAGAAAACCAAAAGTAAAAAACATGAAGACAGCATAAGAGAAATGTGGGACAACTGGAAACATAACAATTTTTGCATCATAGGAGTCCCCGAAGAAGAAGAAATGAGAAAGGGTGAGAGAATATATTTGAAGAAAACGTCCCTAATTTGGTGAAGAAAGGAGGCCCCAAGTAAGAAGAACCCAAACAGGCCCACACCAAGACAAATAGTAATCGAAATGCCAAAAATTAAAGACAAAGAATCCTAAAAGCAGTAAGAGATAAGCAACAAGTTACCTACAAAGAAAACCCCATAAGGCTCTCAGCTGACTTCTCAACAGAAACACTACAGGCCAGAAGGGAATGGCATGAGGTAATCAAGGTCATGAAAAACAAAGATCTGAATCCAAGACTACTCTACCCAGCAAGGCTATCATTCAAAATAGAAGGTCAAATAAAGAGCTTCCCAGACAAAAAAAAGGCTAAGGGAATACATTAGCACCAAACCAGCACTGCAAGAAATGTTAAAAGGACTTCTGTAATTAGCAGGAGAAATAGGAAGAAAAATATAACCACAATAAACAAAAATGGCAATAAATAAGTCCGTATCAATAATCACCTTAAATGTAAATGGACTGAATGGTCTGATAAAAAGACACAGAGTACCTGATTGGATAAGAAAGCATGACTCACATATATGTTGCTTACAAGAGACTCACCTCAGAACAAAAGTCTCACATAGCTTGAAAGTGAAGGGATGGAAAAAAATTTTCCAAGCAAACGGAAAGGTAAAAAAAGCTGGGGTAGCAATACTCATATCTGATAACATAGATTTCAAAATGAAGGCCATAATTAGAGACAAAGAAGGCCACGACATAATACTGAAAGTATCTATCCAACAGGAAGATATAACCTTGATAAACATATATGCACCCAATATAGGAGCACCAAAATATATTAAAAATCTTCTGGAAGACTTCAAGGGAGAAATCGATAGCAATACAATCATAGCAGGGGACTTCAACACCCCGCTGATATCACTGGATAGATCCTCTAGACAAAAAATTAGCAAGGAAACAGAGACTCTAAATGAAGCACTGGACCAAATGGATTTAATAAATATCTACAGAGAATTATACCACAAAACTACAGAACTCACATTCTTCTCAAGTGCACATGGGACGTTCTCAAAGATGGATGACATTTTAGGACACAAACTAAGTCTCTACAAGTTTAAGAAGATTGAAATCATATCAAGCATTTTCTCAGACCACAATGGTATCAATCTAGAAATCAACTGCAACAAGAACATGCAAAGACATTTGAACACATGGAGACTAGACAGCATGTTATTAAACAATGAATGGGTTACCCAGGAGATCAAGGAAGAAATTAAAAACTTCCTGGAATCCAATGAAAATGAACACACAACAACACAAAATCTATGGGATGTAGCAAAAGCAGTTCTGAGAGGGAAGTTCATAGCACTACAGGCCTACCTCAAGAAACAAGACAAATCTCTAATAGACTATCTAACCTCACAACTTAAAGAACTAGAAAGCAAACAAAAAGAAAACCCCAGTGCAAATAGAAGGATAAAAATAGTAAAGACCAGAGCAGAAATAAATGACATAAAGACCAAAAACAAACAAAAAAAAAACATTCAAAGGATCAATGAAACAAAGAAGCTGGTTTTTCGAAAAGATAAACAAGATTGATGGACCCTTAGCTAGACTCACCAAGAAACAAAGACAGAGAACCCAAATACACAAAATCAGAAATGAAAGAGAAGTAACAACTGACACCACAGATATACAAAGGATTGTTAACAACTACTATGAACAATTATACGGCAACAAATTCGACAAACTAAGCGAAATGGACAAATTTCTAGAAACACATAGTCACCCAAAACTGGACCGGGAAGAGATAGAAAACTTGAAAAGACCAATAACGACAGAAGAAATTGAAGATGTAATCAAGAAACTCCCACCAAACAAAATCCCAGGCCCGGGTGGCTTCAGGGGGGAGTTTTACCAAACATTCAAAAAAGAACTAACACCCATTCTCCTCAAACTATTTCAAAAAATTCAAGAAGAAGGAAGACTTCCAAACTCCTTTTACGAGGCCAGCATAATTCTAATTCTAAAACCAGAAAAAGACACTACAAAGAAAGAAAACTACAGGCCAATATCCCTGATGAATATAGATGCCAAAATCCTTAACAAAATACTAGCAACTCAGATCCAGCAATACACCAAAAAAATTATTCACCATGACCAAGTGGGATTCATCCCAGGGATGCAAGGCTAGTACAATATTCACAAATCAATAAATGTGATACACCACATAAATAAAATGAAGAATATAAACCACATGATCATATCAATAGATGCCAAAAAGCCTTCGACAAAATCCGGCATCCATTTCTGATAAAAACACTCAGTAATGTGGGAATAGAAAGATCATATCTCGACATAATAAAGGCCATATATGAAAGACCTACAGCCAACATCATACTCAATGGGCAAAAGCTAAAAGCATTACACTTAAGAACAGGAACAAGGCAAGGATGTCCACTTTTGCCACTCTCATTTAACATAGTACTGGAAGTCTTAGCCACAGCAATCAGACAGGAAGAAAAAATAAAAGGAATCCAAATTGGAAAGGAGGAAGTGAAACGCATTATTCGCAGAAGACATGATACTATACGTTGAAAACTCAAAGACTCTATCAAAAATGTACTAGACTTAATAAATGAATTTGGCAAAGTAGCAGGATAAAAAATTAACGTCAAGAAATCGACCCTGGCCGGTGTTGCTCAGTGGTTAGAGCATCAGCCTGCGGTCCAGAGAGACCCGGGTTCGGTTCCCGCTAAGGGCACGTACTCGGTTGCAGTTTGTCCCCGACCCTGGTTGGTCGTGCAGGTGGCAACCACTCGATATGTCCCTTTCACATCGATGTTTCTCTCTCTCTCTCTCTTCCTCTCTCTCCCTTCCACTCTATCTGAACAAAAAATAAATAATGTCCTCGGGTGAGGATAAAAAAAAAAAAGAAAAAAAATCAATGGCATTCTTATACACCAATCATGAACTCACAGAAAGAGAAACTAAGAAAACAATCCCATTTACCACTGTGGCAAAAAAATTAAGATACCTAGGAATAAACTTAACCAAAAAAATAAAGGACCTATTTGCAGAAAACTACAGGTCATTGATAAAAGAAATAGAGGAAGATATAAAAAAGTGGAAGCACATACCTTGTTCATGGATTGGAAGAATTAACATCATTAAAATGCCCATAATACCCAAAGCAAACTATAGATTCAACGCAATCCCCATCAAAATACCAATGACATACTTCACAGAACTAGAACAAGTACTTCAAAAGTTCATATGGAACCAAAAAAGACCTCGAATAGCCACAGCAATCTTGAAAAAGAAGAATAAAGTAGGAGGGATCGCATTACCAGATATCAGGTTATACTCCAAAATCACTGTAATGAAAACAGCCTGGTACTGGCACAAAAACAGGCATATAGGCCACTGGAACAGAACAGAGAACCCAGAAATGGACCCAAGGCAATATGCTCAATTAATATTTGACAAAGGAGGCAAGAGCACACAGTGGAGTAAAGACAGCCCCTTTAATAAATGGTGTTGGGAAAATTGGACAGCTACATGCAGAAATATGAAACTAGACCATCAACTTACACCCTACACAAGAATAAACTCAAAATGGATAAAAGACTTCAATGTGACTCATGAATCCATAAAAATCCTAGAAGAAACTGTAGGCAACAAAATTTCAGACATCATACGCAGCAGAATTTTCCCTGATACATCACGTAGGACAACAGAAACAAAGGAAAAAATGAACACATGGAACTACATCACACTCAAAAGCTTCTGCACAGCAAAAGATACAATCATCAAAATGGAAAGACAACCCACTGTATGGGAGAGCATAATTGCCAATGATGTATCAGATAAGGGATTAATTTCCAATATTTATAGAGTGCTCATACAACTCAACAAAAGGAAGACAAAGAACCCAATTAAAAAATGGGCAAAGGGGCTAAATAGACACCTCTCCAAACAAGACATACAAATGGCCAAGAGACATATGAAGAAATGCTCAACATCACTAATCATCAGAGAGATGCAAATTAAAACAACAATGAGGTATCACCTCACACCTGTCAGAATGGCCGCCATCAACAAATCATCAAACAACAAGTGTTGGCGAGGTATGGAGAAAAGGGGACTCTAGTATATTGCTGGTGGTAATGCATACTGGTGCAGCCTATGGAAAACAATATGGTGTTACCTCAAAAAAATAAAAATTAAACTGCCATTTGACCCAGTGATCCCACTTCTAGAAATATACCCTAAGAAGCCTGAAACACCAATCAGAAAGATTATGTGTACTCCCATTTTCCCAGCATCACTATTTACAATAGCTAAGATCTGGTAACAGCCCAAATGTCCATGAGTAGAAGAATGGATAAAAAAGGTGTGGTACATATACACAATGGAGTACTATGCAGCTGTAAGAAAGAAAGATCTCTTATCCTTTGAGATGACATGGAGGGACCTGGAAAGTATTATCCTAAGTGAAACAAGCCAAACAGAGAAAGACAAGTATCATATGATCTCACTTATTTGTGTTATATAATGACCACAACAGTCTGAGGAAGGGAGTAGTCCCAGAGACGTGGAAGTGGGGTACAGACTGACAATCCCCAGCAGAGGGGGTCTTGGGGCAGAGATAAACCACAGAATTTATATGCATGTATGGATGAACAATGGACATGGACAACAAATGTGGGGACAGGGTGGGAACGGAGAGGGAGGGGGGAATCAATGGGGGTAAAAGGAGTAACAAAAATAAATAAAGTAATTAAATAAAAAAAAAAAGCCCTGGCCGGTTTGGCTCAGCGGTTAGAGCGTTGGCCTGCGGTCCTGAGAGACCCGGGTTCGGTTCCCGCTAAGGGCGCGTACCTCAGTTGCAGTTTGTCCCCAGCCCTGGTCGGTTGTGCGGGTGGCAGCCACTCGATGTGTCCCTTTCACATCGATGTTTCTCTCTCTCTCTCTGTTCCTCTCTCTCCCCCCCACTCTACCTGAACAAAAAATGGAAAAATGTCCTCGGGTGAGGATAAAAAAAAAAAAAAGAATGTCTAATAAACAATTCAAAAGATCAATAAAACCAAGAGCTGGTTCTTTGAAAAGATAAACAAGATTGGCAAAACTTTAATCAGACTATTCAGGAAAAAGAAGAGAGAGGACCCAAGTACCTAAAATCAGAAATGAAAGTTAACCAAAGAAATACAAAGGATTGTAAAAAAAAAATATTACTAACAACTAACTATATGCCAACAAATTGGACAAAATGGATAAATTCCTAGAAACATATAAACTTCAAAAACTGAATCAAGAAGAATTAGAAAATCTGAATAGACCTATTATAACGAATGAAATGGAAGCAATAATCAAAAAACTCCCAACAAACAAATATCCTGGACCTGATGGCTTCACAGGTGAATTTTACCAACCATTCAAAGAAGAACTAATGCCCCGGTCAGTTCGGTTGAGTGATTAGAGCGCTGGCCCTCAGACTGAAGGGTCACAGGTTCAATTCCTGGTGAAGAACATGTACCTGGGTTGCAGGTTTGATCCCTGGCCCTGGCCAGGTTCATGAGGGACGCAACCAATCAATGTATCTCTCATAAATGGATGTTTCTCTCTCTCTCTCTCTCTCTCTATCTCCCTCCCTCCCTCCCTCCCTTCCTCCCTCCCTCTCTCTCTTCTACTCTATCAAAAAAATCAAAGGAAAAATGCCCTCAGGTGAGGATTAACAACAACAACAAAAAGCAAAAACAAAAAAGAAGAACTAACACCTATCCTTCTCAAACTAGTCCCAAAAATCATGAGGGGGGAAGACTCCCAAACTCATTTTACAAGGCCAGCATTAACCTAACTCCAAAATCAGATAAAGACACTACAAAGAAATAAATTTATAGGCCAATATACCTAATGAACATAGATGCTAAAATCCTCAATAAAATATTAGTAAACTGTATCCAGTAATACATTAAAAAGACCATACACCATCATCAAGTGAGATTTATTCTGGGGATGCAAGGTTGGTACAATATTGACAAATCAATAAACATTACACACCACATACACAAAAGAATAAAAACCACATGATCATATCAATAGATGCAGAAAAAGCATCTGATAAAATCCAGCATCCATTAATGATAAAAAAAACTCTCAGCAAAGTGGGAATAGGGAAAATATATCTCAACATAATAAAGGCCATAAATGACGAACCCACAGCCAACACCATACTCAATGAAAAACTAAATACATTTTCCTTAAGATTAGGAATAAGACAGAGATGTCCACTTTTTTTTTTTTCTTTTATCCTCACCGGAGGACACTTTTCCATTTTTTGTTCAGATAGAGTGGGAGGGAGAGAGGGGAACGGAGAGAGAGAGAGAAACATCGATGTGAAAGGAACACATCGAGTGGCTGCCACCCGCACGACCAACCAGGGCCGGGGACAAACTGCAACCGAGGTACGTGCCCCTAGCGGGAACCGAACCCGGGTCTCTCAGGACCGCAGGCCGATGCTCTAACCGCTGAGCCAAACCGGCCAGGGCGAGATGTCCACTTTTACCACTCTTATAACACATAGTACTGGAAGTCCTAGCCACAGCAATCAGACAAGAAGAAGAAACAGATTAACCAAGGAACATATATGCACATATGCATAATCCATAGCATGGGGAAGGCCTAGGTGGAGTGAGGGTTGGGTAAAGGGGGGCAAAAAGGGAGAAAATGGTAGACATCTGTAATACTGTCAACAATAGAAAAAGGAGAAATAAAAGGTGTCCAAATTGGAAAGGAAAAAGTAAAGCTGTCATTATTTACAGATGACATGATACTGTATGGAAAGACTCTAAAGATTCCACAAAAAAACTACTACAACTAATAAATGAATTCAGTAAAGTAGCAGGATACAAAATAAATGTACAGAAATCAGTTTCATTTCTATATACCAATAATGAACAATCAGAAAAAAAAAAAAAACTAAGAAAACAATACCATTCACAGTTGTATAAAAAGGAAATAAAATACCTAGGAATAAATTTAACTAAGGATGTAAAAGACCTATACTTGGGAAATTCTAAGACACTGAAGAAGATAAAAATATGTGGACACATATAATGTGCTCATGGATAAGAATAATTGCCATCATTAAAATATCCATACTACCCAAAGCAGTCTATAGATTCAACATAGTTCTTATCAAGAAACCAATGGCATATTTCACAGAACTAGAAAATTGCAAAAATGTATATGAAACCATAAAGACCCCAAATAGCCACAGCAATCCTGAGAAAGAAGAATAAAGTTGGAGGATCATGCTGCCTAATATCAAACTATACTACAAGGCCCTAGTAATCAAAACAGCATGGTACTGGCATAAAATCAGACCTATAGATCAATGGAACAGAATAGAGAGCCCAGAAATAAATCCATACCTTTATGGTCAACTGATATTTGACAAAGTAGGCAAGAACATACAATAGGGTAAACACAGCCTATTCAATAAACAGCACTGGGGAAATTGGACAGATATATGCAAAAAAGTGAAACTAGACCATCTTCTTACACCATATACAAGAATAAATTCAAAACAATTAAAGACTTAAATGTAAGACTTAAAACAATAAAATTTCTAGAAGAGCCCTGGCCGATTTGGCTCAGCGGTTAGAGCGTCGGCCTGTGGTCCGGAGAGACCCGGGTTCGGTTCCCGCTAGGGGCACGTACCTCGGTTGCAGTTTGTCCCCGGCCCTGGTTGGTCGTGCGGGTGGCAGCCACTCGATGTGTCCCTTCACGTCGATGTTTCTCTCTCTCTCTCCCTTCCTCTCTCTCCCTCCCACTCTATCTGTACAAAAAATGGAAAAATGCCCTCGGGTGAAGATAAAAAAAAAATTAAAAAAATAAAATAAAATAAAATAAAATTTCTAGAAGAAAATACAGGAAAATCTCAGACATTAGGTATCACCTCACACCTGTCAGAATGACCGCAATCAACAAATCATCAAACAACAAGTGTTGGCGAGGGTGTGGAGAAAAGGGGACTCTAGTGCACTGCTGGTGAGAATGCAGACTGGTACAGCCACTATGGAAAACAATATGGTGTTACCTCAAAAAATTAAAAATTGAACTGCCATTTGACCCAGTGATCCCACTTCCAGGAATATACCCTAAGAAGCCTGAAACACCAATCAGAAAGAATATATGTACCCCCATGTTTGTAGCAGCACTATTTACAATAGCTAAGATCTGGAAACAGCCCAAGTGTCCATCAGTAGAAGAATGGATAAAAAAGGTAAGGTACATATACACAATGGAGTACTATGCAGCTGTAAGAAAGAAAGATCTCTTATCCTTTGAGATGACATGGAGGGACCTGGAAAGTATCATCCTAAGCGAAACAAGCCAAACAGAGAAAGACAAGTATCATATGATCTCACTTATTTGTGTAATATAATGACCACAACAGTCTGAGGAAGGGAGTAGTCCCAGAGACGTGGAAGTGGGGTACAGACTGATAATCCCCAGAAGAGGGGTGGTGGGGGAGAGATAAACCACAAAACTTATATGCATGTATGCATGAACAATGGACATGGACAACAAAGCTGGGGACAGGGCAGGGAGGGAGGGGGAGGGAGGAATCAGTGGGGGGGGGGGAGAGAAATATCTGTAACAAAAATAAATTAATTAATTAATAAAAAAAAGAAAAAGTACATAGAAGTCAGGAATGAGTCATAATTATAAAAATGATATATTTGGCCCTGGCCGGTTTGGCTCAGTGGTTAGAGCGTCCGCCTGCGGTCCGGAGAGGCCCGGGTTTGGTTCCCGCTAAGGGCATGTACCTCGGTTGCAGTTTGTCCCCAGTCCTGGTTGGTCGTGCGGGTGGCAGCCACTCGATGTGTTCCTTTCACATCGATGTTTCCCTCTCTCTCTCTTCCTCTCTCTCCCTCCCACTCTGTCTGTACAAAAAAAATGGAAAATAAATAAATAAATAAATAAATAAATAAAAATGATATATTTGAAAAAAAAATCTCAGACATTTCTCATAGCAGTATTTTTTTCTGATATATCTCCTCAGACAAGGGAAACAAAAGAAAAAACTGAACAAATGAGACTACACCAAACTATAGAGTTTTTCCACAGCAAAGGAAACCATCAACAAAATGAAAAGACAACCCACTGAATGAGAAAACATATTCACCAATGGTATTTCTGATAAGGGGTTAATATTCAAAATTTACAAGGAATTCAGACAACTCAACACCAAAAAAACAAACAATCCAATTAAAATATGGGCAAAGAACCTGAACAGACACTTCTCCAAAGAGGACATACAAATGACCAACAGACATATGAAAAGATGTTCAATGTCACTAATCATCAGAGAAATGCACATTAAATCCACAATGAGATATTACCTCACACTTGTCAGAATGGCTATCATCAATAAATCAACAAATGTTTGCGAGGATGTGGAAAAAAGGGAATCTTTGTGCACTGTTGGTGGGAATGCAGACTGGTACAGCCACTACGGAAAACAGTATGGAGCTTCTTCATAAAATTAAAAATGGAACTGCCTTATAACCCAGCAATTCCTCTTCTGGGAATATATCCAAAGAAACCTAAAACACTGATTCAAAAGAATATATTCACCACTATATTCATTGCAGTGCATTTACAATAGCCAAGATTTGGAAGCCCAAGTGCCCATCAGTAGATTAGTGGATTAAAAAAGCTGTCCGTACATTTACACAATGGAACACTACTCGCCATTTAAAAAAAAAAAAAAAAGGAAATCTGACCCTTTGGGACAGCATGAATGGACCTGGAGAGTATTTTGCCCAATGAAATAAGCCAGTCAGAGAAAGACAAATACCATGTGATTTCACTTATATGTGGAATCTCAAGAACAAAATAAACTAACAAAAAAAGAGGAACAGATGTATAAATACAGAGAACAAATGGATAGCTGGCAGGAGGGAGGGAGGTGGGGGGCTGGGTGAAAAGGTGAAGGGATTAAGTAAAAAAAAAAAAAAGAATATGGTGATTACCAGAGAAAAAGGGGGGTTGGGGAGGTAGAAGAGGGTAAAGTGGACATAAATGGTGACAGAAGGAGATTCGACTTTGGGTAGTGAACACATTATACAATATACAGATGATGTATTCTAGAATTGTATATTTGAAACCTATATAATTTTATTAGCCAAAGTCATTCCAATAAATTCAGTTAAAAAAAAAAAAAGAACCAGGACCCTGATTGCTGTGGCTCAATGGTTGAGCGTCAATCCCATGCACCAAAAGGTCGCTGGTTCGATTCCCAGTCAGGGCACAAACCCAATTGCAGGCTTGATCTCCAGTAGGGGACATGCAGGAGGCAGCCTATCAACAGTTCTCTCTCATTGATGTTTCTCTCTCCCTCTCCCTTCAAACTGTCTTTCTAAAATCAATAAAAAAAATTTTAAAATAAAAAAAATCAGTAGTAGCATTATCATATGAAAAAAATAAGAATAAGCAGATGAACAGCATATGACAAGCAAATAACTTTGTTTCATTGTAGGAACAGAAAAACTTAGGCAAAAGTTCAAGAAGCCCATGTCTCTTAAGATTAAGACAATGGACTGACTTATCCTGTAAAACTGTCACATTTTCATGTTCCAAACATAATCTTACTCCAAATCTTCCACTAACCCCCATGAATAAGCAAATACTTGGCCTGCCTTTCCCCCTCTTCTGGTACACATATAAGCTTCACTTACACTCTGGAAGAATAAAACCCATAAAAAAAGAATATATGGTCTTCTTTTTCTGTTTTAGAATAAAAACTCTAAAGGGTAGTGGATGGGTCTTCTGTATTCTGCACACTCATACCACCGAGATGCTACTGAATTATTGATGAGCTTATGATTAGACTGCTATCCTCAGTTTTGAACAACATTCATGGACCAAATTTAATTCACATCTACTATTGAAGTCTCTCTTTTTTATCGTGATCAAAATATGCATCAAGGCTGATCTCTGCTCCTTAGAATTGTATCTGTTGATTTTTTATCTAAAATCATAATCTTGATATGTGACCAGCTCAGCTGCATCATCAACTTGGGATGTCAATGACACAAATTCTAATAGCCCATCAAGAAAAGATACTAGGGCTGTATCTTTATAAGAGAAGCAAGCCTATAATGCAGGCACCTGAGGAATAAATATATTGATACAGAGGAGAAACTCGGATCATACCTTATAAGCAGAATACTTTCTCATTTCTAAGAGAAAAAATAAATTGTGATTAATAAATTTTGAATGTTATTAAAGTTGGATTTCACTTAGTTGAAATGCCATCGCATTAATTGACAAATATAAAATCATCAAATATAGCAGAAATGCTGTAATAAACAAATGTCTACAGTCTATTTCCTTTTCCAAGTTTATAAATGAAGAAGCTTATGTTTTACTTGGCAACAGCGTAGGGTCAGCTGCTAATGAGGAAACAATTCATAAAACACTTCTTTTGCTGTGCTACACCCATGGGTAAATCTGAAGTAACCCATACACCCTGTGGATAAGGTGGGTTTTAAATAATGGAAGAAGGTAGCTTTTTAAGGATATTAAATGAAAGATGTTCCATGGAGACAAGATGCAAGGGCAGAGTCTCGTGGTACTATAGGAAATGTGAGACCAAAAAAGGAAGCTTGTTTTGAGTAACCACAGAGAAGAGGAGACAATAATGAACAATTTGGTAGAGTCTTGCAATATAAAATGTATCTAAAGTAACAAACTATAGAAATGATCCCTGAAAGTATAGTCTTTACAATGTATCTAAAATAAGATGTCTCCAAGGGAACACAGAGCAGAGACTGGGAAGTACTCACAATTCTGGGTAAGATCTAGGCAAATCATTTCAAGTCCCTGACACTCAGCTTCTACCTTGGAAAAAGGATGGGAGGGGCTAAGCTACATTCTGTGGTCCCTTCAAGGTCTAAAACTCTGTGACTATATCATATTCCCTATGTAGGAAACAATGATCTCATACACTACTGAAAGTATAAACTGGTGCAGCTTTTTGAAGGTTAGTTTGGCAGAAGCTGTCAAATGTTTAAACACACATTTCCTATAACCCAGCAACTGTGCTTCTAAGAATATATAAGGTTATTAATTCAATATTGCTTGTAATAGGATAAAGCTTGGAGAACTAAATGTCCATCAATATGGCAAGAGGAAAATAAATTATAATGCATCCATACAGACCATTAATAATAATGGAATAGATCTAAATGTTCTGACCTGAGCTCTAAAACACAGTAAGTGAAAAAAGCAAGCCTCAGTACAATAGGATCCATTTATACAAAAGTATGTGAGTGGATGTATATATTTAAGAAGGCACTTAAATATCTACAGAGCTAATTAGGTAAATATATACATGGAAAAAATAACTGCAAGGACACATACCTCCTCACTTCTAACCCTCTACTCCATTTTTCTTCACTGCACTTATCACTAGAAGATAACCTCCATGGGACCAAGGACTCTACCCTGTACATCTCAGTGCCTGGAAAACTACCTGGCACACAATAGGTACTTGATACCTGTGTGAATGCTTAAAAGTAGCTAGTGAGGTCCTGTTTCAAGTAACTGAAATCTACTGACAAAGAGATGCAGGTATGTAGATTTGATACTAGTGGCTGTAATGGATATAATTCCAAGACGGCCCCATGATTTCCATCTCTGGTATACACGTCCTGTACAACCCTCTACTCTTTAGTGTGGGTAACACCTGTGAATATGGGATAGTCACTCAGATGATTAGGCTACCTTACACAGGCAACTGGAAAGACTTTTCTACTGGCTTTGAATAAGTTACCATGTTGTGAGAAGGCCACGTGGTTAGGATCTGAGAATGGCCTCTAAGAGCTAAGAATGACCCCCCACTCACAGCCAGCCAGAAAATGAGGACCTCAGTTATATCATCGCAAGGAAGAGAATTCTGCCAACAATGAGATTAGTGGAGGACCCGGAGCCTCAGATGAGATCACAGACTCTGCAGACACTTTGATTTCAGCTTGGTAAGACCCTCAGCAAATAATACAGCTATATCATGCCTGGACTTCCAACCTACAGAAACTGTGAGATAATATATGACTACTATTTTAATCTGTAAGTTTGTTGTACAATGTTTGGCTTTAATAGAAAACTAATACAATGGCCATCAAGTCTATCATACCCAAAGCTTGTTTTTTTTTTTTTTCTTTATTGATTTTTTTAGAGAGAAGAAGGGAGAGGGAGAGAAACATAGAAACATCGATAAGAGAGAACATCAATTGGCCACCTCCTGCATGCACCCCCCGCCCCCAGGGATTTGGCCCACAACCTGAGCATGTGTCCTGACTGGGAATCGAACCAGCAACCTCTTGGTACATGGGTCAATGCTCAACCGCTAAGCCATACCAGCCAGGCAATGCTCACTTTTTATAACAAATATCTTGCTACCCACTCCCCTTATTATTCTGAAATAAGATTCATAGATTTAGAATCTACTAAGCATTTTTATTTTTATTATTAGTTTTTTATATATGTTTTCATTGATTTTTTAGAGAGAAAGGAAGTGAAAGAGAGAGAGAAAGATTGATGTGAGAAAGAAACATCAATCTGCTGCTTCCTGCACACCGCCCACTGGGGATTGAGCCCACAACCAAGGCATGTGCCTTGACCAGGAATCAAACCAGAACTTAGTCCATGGGACGATGCTCAATCCACTGAGCCATACCAGCTGGGCCTACTAAGCATTTTTTTAAAATACACTGGCTATAGCCTTGGCCAGGTGGCTCAGTTGATTGGAGCATCGTCTGGGGCACCAAAGGTTTTAGGCTAGATTCCCAGTCAAGGCACACACCTAGGATGCAGGGTTGATCCCTGGTCAGAGCATGAACAGGAGGCAACTTATTGATGTTTCTTTCTCACATCAATGTTTCTCTCTTTCACTCTCTCCCTTCCTCTCTAAAAAATAAATAAATAAGAATATATCCTCAGGTGAGACTTAACAAAAAAATACATTTACTAGCCCTGGCCGGTTTGGCTCAGCGGCTGGAGCATCAGCCTGTGGTCCGGAGAGACCCGGGTTCGGTTCCCACTAAGGGCGCGTGCCTCAGTTGCAGTTTGTTCCCGGCTCTGGTTGGTCGTGGGGGTGGCAGCCACTCGATGTGTCCCTTTCGTGTCGATGTTTCTCTCTCTCTCTCCCTCCCACTCTATCTGAACAAAAAGTGGACAAATGTCCTCGGGTGAGGATAAAAAAATAAAATAAAACACATTGACTATAATATAAGGGAGAAATAAAAATAAAATAATTAATAATAAAATAATACATAGGTCAACCACACTAGAAAACAGAAATGTCCCTATAAATTTTCAAAATGCCCTCTGAGGGGTGATTACAGTCACTGAAAACATCTGCTTGCCAGAATCAGTATATCTAAAACACAGTGGCTCCAAATCAGAATATGTGATCTAGTATTACCCTAGCATCTGCTAATTTTGTTTCTTTGTATAATATTGGTGTAAGGCATATATTTGAAACTCACGTTAATATGATATTTTTATCCTAACCTTTTCCAAAATGGCCTTACGAAGGTTTGAAAGCCTCATTATTTTCCTTTTCCCCTCCTCCTCAATGTTACCTACTCACTGGGCACACAGTACAGTTCCTTGAAATTAATTTTCACAATTAAATAGACCTTTAAAGCTTCTATTTCATTTCCCAACTCTCATTTTTCAGATGTGAACAAAGAATCACCATCATCTAGTGGCTCATTATACATGCTATAAAGTGTTTCACCCCAGCTGTGAAGTTGGCCATTGTAAATACGTTTTGTTGCCTTAATCAAGATTTATGATAATATAATAATGTAATTTTTAAAGGCCACATGCCAAAGTATTTCCTAAATTAATAAAAATACTTATCACTTAATCCATAACACACTTTAAAATCATCCCACAATCTTGCAGGTAGCTATTTGCCCATGTGCCCAGGGCTAGTAACAACTGATGGAGTACCTGTCACCAAGCCTATTTTCTTGATTTATTTTACAGTAGCCTTCTAAGCCCACATACATAATGGGTACTCACTTTGTGATGAGGAAATAAATTATTTAGCCTGGACAACCTGACAGTGTTACTATTAAGTAATTAATTCACTGGGGGTGGGAGGCTGAATAGTCTTTTGTTCATGGCCAAAAAAACAACACTATTAGTAAACAGTCGCAGATTCCTAGAACCCTAGAGCGGGAAAGGACTTAAGGATCATAATCACAGCTTTTTACAGATGAGAAAACTGAGGTCTAAGGTCACAGCCATCAGTGGATAAAGAAAGATGAGGTTATAGAATCTGAATTTCCTTATTTAGAAAATGGGATAACCCCCACACCCAACAGGGTTGCTACAAGGATGAGATAAAATAATATACAATAAAACACATGAAAGAACATGGAAAGAACTTGGACTGAGTCCAAACCAGCTTCCCCAAGGTTGAGAGTATGCAGAGCTTAGAGCCAGTTGTTCAACCTTGACACATAATCAGAACACCCAAGATTCCCTTTTCCATCTTTACCTTCTTAGATCTCTCTGTACCACGTGACATTCTTGAACAGGCCCTTCTTGAAACTCTACACCCCTAGCCTCTGTGACACTCTCCTCTCCTGGTTCTCCTTTTACCTCTATGTGTCTCTTCTTTCACTACTGATTCTTAAGAGTTGTGTTTTCCCGAGCTACACCTTACTGGTGAGTTTATTTTTCTATCCTCCTGGTTTCAATCACCATCTACTAACTTCCAAATCTGTTGCTAGGCCAGACCTCTTCTCTGAATTTCAGATTCATATGCCTGCAATATGATCCTACTGCCATATTCCAACTGGCACCTCAAATCAACACACTCAACACCAAACTAGTCTTCTCTGAATGCACATCCTCCTCCAGTGTCCTTGATTTTAATATGTAGTATCACTACACAGTAACCCATACTGAAAACCTGTAAGTCTCCCTTGACTCCTTCCCCTTCCTGATCCCACCCTATATATTCAATTAGTTAGATCTTTGCATTTCACCTCCTAAATATTCTTCTTATTCAGTCCTCCTATGTCTATCTAATAACTTCTGTTCTACTTCAGATTTCAAATCTCTCTCCCAGACTACTTCAACAGTTTCCCAGCTATCTTCCTGATTCCTGTTTTGTCGCCCTCAATTCCAACTTCATTTGGTTTGCAGAATAATCAACCTAAAATGAAGGTATAATCATGTTACACCCTTGCTTTACACTTTTTAAATGACGCTCCAATTAAAAGGTTCTGGAGTCAGACCTGTGCACTTTGGAATTCACTCTCTGCACTCATTAGACTTGGCCTTGAACAAGTTACTCAATTTCTCTGTACCTCCATATTTTCACTTGTGAACGTCCCAGTTGATTAAATGAGATAATAATTATAAAGCACTTAATACAGTTCCTGGCATTTAGTAAGTGCTTAACAAACGGTAGTTATTAGTGATATTAATATAAATACAACTGTAATGATGGTATTATGGTCACTGGACTGGTAATCAAGTTCATAGACAGAGTATAGAATGTACAGCCCTCCTTGAACTAACCTTTGCCTCCTCTGTAAGATATCCTGCTACTCATTTTATGCTTCAGCAATACAAACTTAGTAACTACTTACTCTGACACACTTTGCCATTTCTCTGCCAAAAATACATATTCCTTCACCCCCTGCCTAGGTAAGACCTTATTCTTTAGACCTATTGAGTTGTCAACTTTACCAGAAAGCCTTCTCTAAACATCACTTAATTAAGATGTCTCCTCAAAAGTACTGATGAGTATCATAGCATATAACTTTTCAGATAAAAGTCTTCTGGATATATTTCTGTCACAGCACTTACCACTTTATATTACAAATATCTATTTTTAAATCTACCTCCCCCATTAGATTACAAGTTCTTAGTGGGCAGGGAACAGAAATGATTCTCCTTGTACCCACAGCATTTAACATAACCTAGCAGTATGTTAGAATGGATGAAAGAAAAGCTGTCTTTTTTCATGGATGAAAGAAAAGCTGTCTGGGAATCACCTCCCCAATTCCACATGAATTAGGTCAATTCCTACCATAAAGGAGTCACATTCATACTCAAATTGAACTTATGTGAATTCAGCTACTTAAATGGAAGGAGGAATGAAAAATAGTGAGAACTACCCACCACTCCACTACATGCTCCTGCTGTAACCAAATCTGAAACAGAGGACATGAGTGGTTTTAGAAGTTTCTCCAACAGTGATAAATAAGTAGAGGCAGTGAAGAATTAACTTTAAAGGCTCTAGAAAAACACTGACAACAGAAAAGTAGAGAACTGGTAGACCAGAGTATCCCTCCTTAGAATTAACCCTTCCTTTAAAAATTCTCAGTGGGTGATTTCTCCAAATCCAAAGATTTAATAACCACTGAAATAAAAGGTACACAATTTCTTCAGTAGTTAACAAAGTGTATGTATGTTAATGTTTAGGTAACTAAACCACTGGATGACAGCAAAGAAATGAATGAAAACAATTTTAGTAGTAGTAAAATGAACACAATGTTGTTGATTATTACTACTACAAAGTAGCAAACTAGTCCGACCGACAGTGTGGCTCAATGGCTGAACATCGACCCATGTACCAAGAGGTCCATGGTTCGATTTCCAGTCAAGGCACATACCCAGGTTGTGGGTCTGATGCCCAGTGGGGGGACATGCAGGAGGCTGCCAACTGATGTTCTCTCTCTTCGATGTTTCTATCTCTTTCTCCCTCTCTAAAATCAATAAAGGAGCCCTGGCCAGTTTTGCTCAGTGGTTAGAGCGTCAGCCTGCGGTCCAGAGAGACCTGGGTTCAGTTCCCACTAAGGGCACGTACCTCGGTTGCAGTTTGTCCCCGGCCCTGGTTGGGTCGTGCAGGTGGCAGCCACTCGATGTGTCCCTTTCACGTCGATGTTTCTCTCTCTCTCTCCCTCCCACTCTATCTGAACAAAGTATGGAAAAAATGTCCTCGGGTGAGGATAAAAAAATAAATAAAATAAAATCAATAAAGGAAAAATAATCTTTAAAAAAAAATGTAGAAAACTAAGTATTATCTGAGAGAACTTGACCAAACTGCCCATTGCATAACTGCAAAGATAGCTCACTGTGGGGCTTTTAAGGCAGGCCAAGAAATGCCTACTAATGGTGGCACTCATGAAGTGAGGTGGTAAGCCAAATTAGGGAGTGACAAATAAAACAACTGGTAACACTAAATTCTTATAATCCAAATTAGCTTATTTTGGACATGCCTATATTAATAAAGCCATGCCATGGTACTTTGTAGGCCTGAAAGGATCTTCTAAAGAAAATTTTGATAGTACTTGATTATTACGTTTTGTCCTGACTTTTGTATATAACCACTAACCCGACTCCCACTCCAGCGATGTGACTGCACTAGATTATCTTGCTAATGCCACCATCAGTAAGAAAAGATAAACCACTCTGCTGCTAACTGGAGCTAAGGGATTCCATTTGAGTCTCCAAGACTTGACTAGTTCCAGAGCAAGTATTAAAAACAAGCCCTGGCTGGTTTGGCTCAGCGGTTAGAGCGTCCGCCTGCGGTCCGGAGAGGTCCGGGTTCGGTTCCCACTAAGGGCATGTACCTCGGTTGCAGTTTGTCCCCGGCCCTGGTTGGTCGTGCCGGTGGCAGCCACTCGATGTGTCCCTTTCACATCGATGTTTCCCTCTCTCTCTCTTCCTCTCTCTCCCTCCCACTCTGTCTGTACAAAAAATGGAAAAATGTCCTCGGATGAGGATTAAAAAAAAAAGTATTAAAAACAAGAACAGTGGTACCAGTGTCCCAAGGAGAGAGCTGCCCAGTCTGCTTCAGCTAGTACCAACTAGGAGCCTCTGAGAAAAGACAGCAAGTCCATGCAGTGCTTTCTCCCCCTTAGGGAAACCTAAACTTAGCTCCCTCAGTAGATTACTCAATATCCTTGCTACTTTTCATTGTACCATTTCTACTCCACCTTCACTAGACTATAAACTCCTTGAGGGCAGAAAGTCCATTAAAATATTTGATGAAAAAATTATCAAAACTATCTCATCCATTAATTTCCTTGGTAAAGAATCCCATAGTACTACTTCACAACAGCAAAGATATTTCTAGTGATTTAAACAGATATGAGCTGCTTTATAAAAAAAATGAAATGTCCATCAAAAAGGCACTTCTCATAGCCCTGGCCAGGTGGCTCCAGTTGGTTAGAGCATCATTCAGTCCTAAAAGCTGCAGGTTTGATTCCCTGTCAGGGCACATATCTCGGTTGCGAGTTCAATCCATGGTCCAGGTGTGTATGGGAGGCAACTGATCAATGTTTCTCACATTGATGTTTCTTTTTCTCCCTTCCTCTCTTTCTATAGACAATAAAAACATATCATCATGTGAGGATTTTTTTAAAAAGGGACTTATATCTGTTAAAAGGTCAATTTTATTTTATTATGATTATTTTTTAATCCTCACCTGAGGATATTTTTTCCATTTATCTTTAAACAGAATGGAAGGAAGGAAGTGGGGGTGGGGAGAGAAACATCGATGTGAGAGAGACACATCAATTGGTTGCCTCCTGCACAACCCCGACCAGGGCTGGGACAAACCGCAACTGAGGTATGTGCCCGTGGCTGGAATCAAACCCACAACTCTTTGGTCCACGGGTTGACACTCTAACCACTGAGCCAAACTGGTCAGGGCAAAAAAGATCAATTTTAAAGAAAGGAAAATCACGATATATTCAAATACTACAAAACATGTCAAAAATTTTATTTAACTTATTAATTAATGAAGCATCCAGTAAGACATTATAATCGGTTCAAAGGAGACATCAAAAAAACACACATACATATATTAAACTATGTGGAATGCTGCAACTGCTTTACAAATAGATGCAAAACTGGTCAATATCCCCAGGACAACATTCAGTAAGAATAGATAAACCAGCCAGGGCAAAAAAGGTTGATTTTTAAAAAAATCACATCACTGGGGTGGGAGTGGGGTTAGTAGTTAATTTCCAAAATATATAAAGTACTCATACATTAAATTGCATTTCATTGGACAAAATGCATTCATGTTTCTCTGGACAAGAGTAATCTGCATTACCATCAGTTTTTCACAATTTAGAGAGTTATAAAGTAACTCAAAAATAATGAAAGGTACAGCTAACCTGGTATAGCACACTAGATAGGACAGTCAGTAATCTTTTGTGTCCAATGCATAGCCTTCCACAATTTTTCCTGACAACACCCATACAATGGAATATTATGCAGCTGCTAAAGATAAGGCAGCAGCTTTTTTATGTACTGATATAGAGTAACCTCCAATATATAATGAGAAAAAAGCAAGATATAGTACTGTAATGTGGTAGGTGACATTTGTGTTTAAGAATAAATATAGGGCCCTGGCCAATTTGGCTCAACGGTTTAAGTGTCGGCCTGCGGTCCAGAGAGACCCGGGTTCGGTTCCCGCTAAGGGCACGTACCTCGGTTGCAGTTTGTCCCCGGCCCTGGTTGGTCGTGAGGGTGGCAGCCACTCGATGTGTCCCTTCACGTCGATGTTTCTCTCTCTCTCTCTCTCCCTTCCTCTCTCTCCCTCCCACTCTATCTGTACAAAAAATGGAAAAATATCCTCGGGTGAGGATAAAAAAAAAAAAAAGAATAAATATAGGGATGTGCCATATACACACAAAATATTTCTTTTTTTTTTTTTTTTTTTTTTTGGTACCTGCCCCTAGCAGGAACCGAACCTGGGATACTCTGGTCCACAAGCCGATGCTCCAAGCGCTGAGCCTAGCCAGCCAAGGCCACACAGAATATTTCTGGAAAGATATATAGGGATCTTTATTACTTTTAATCACACCTAGTAGAACAGAAGCCTCCATGAATGGGAGTAGATTGCTGTTTATTTTGTTCACCCCTCTATCCTGAAACACTAGAACAATGCCTGGTATTTAAGTGGCACTCAATAAAAATTTGTTGAATAAATTAATTAATCAGTGATAACAGGGACTGCTTCCAGAGGAGTAACTAGATATCTATGGGGGAAGAGTGGATGGAAGGCTTGCTCACCACTGTATACCTCTTTGTATATTTTAGTTTTGTACAATGACCACATATTACCTCCTTAAAAAGTGACTTTTTTAAAGGTAGTAAGTTATAGAGAACCCAGAAATTGACCCAAGCCATTATGCTCAATTAATATTTGATAAAGAAGGCAAGAGCATACAATAAAGACAGTCTCTTCAATAAATGGTGTTGGGAAAATTGAACAGATACATGCAAAAAAATGAAACTAGACCACCAATTTACACCATACATAGGAATAAACTCAAAATGGATAAGACTTAAATGTAAGTCGTGAAAAAATCAAAATCCTAGAAGAAAACATAGGCAGCAAAATCTCAGGCATCTCATGCCACAGAATTTTCACTGATATATTGCCAGCAGGGGTGGAGAACCATTTTTCTGTCAAGGGCCATTTGGATATTTATAACATCATTCCCAATCCACACAAAATTACCAACTTAAAAATTGGCCTGCTATATTTGGTCAGGCTAATTTTGTGAGGCCTGTGATGCTAGCTGGTATTGATTTCCCAGTACTTATACAGTCCTCAGGGTGGATGTTCCCACCCCTGGCCTAGGACAAGGACAACAAAGAAAAAAATAAACAAATGAGACTACTTCAAACTAAAAAGCTTCTGCACAGCAAACGAAACCAGTATCAAAATGAAAAAGGAACCCATTGTATGGGAGAACATATTTGCCAACGATACATCAGATAAGTAGTTAATTTCCAAGATATATAAAGTACTCATACAACTCAACACGAGGAAGACAAAAAATCCAATTAAAAACTGAGCAGAGGGCCCAGCCAATGTGGCTCAGTGGACTGAGTGTCATCCCATAGACTGAGAAGTCAGGACACATGCCTGGGTTGCAGGCTCAACCCCCAGTTGGGGCATGTACAGAAAATAATGGGTAGATGTTTCTCCTTCACATCAGTGTTTCTCTCTCTAAAAAATCAATAAAAACATATCCCTGGGTGAGGATTAAAAACAGGTAATGAGCCCTGGCCAGTTTGGCTCAGCGGTTAGAGCGTCGGCCTGCGGTCCGGAGAGACCCGGGTTCGGTTCCTGCTAAGGGCACGCACTTCGGTTGCGGTTTGTCCCCGGCCCTGGTTGGTCGTGCGGGTGGCAGCCACTCGATGTGTCCCTTCATGCCGATGTTTCTCTCTCTCTCCCTTCCTCTCTCTCTCTCCCACTCTATCTGTACAAAAAATGGAAAAATATCCTCGGGTGAGGATAAAAAAATAAAAATAAATAAAAACAGGTAATGAGTAGATGTTAGCTGAGATGTTAAAAGGGATTTCTTTATTAATCTGCCTTCTATCTCTAGGACTTTAGCAAGGTGCTGAAACTACAGTATGAGTATCAGCAGGCTTGATACAAGTGATATTCAATATTACTATAAAGGCTACAAAATAAGTAGAAACATTTAAATGATTTAGCCACTTTAGAAAAGTTTGATGTTATTGACAAAGTTGAAGATGTGCATATCATATGACTCAGCGATTCTACTCTATTATACCCTACCAGCATGAACAAGAATATCATAGCTAAAACAAAAAACAGAAGACCCTAGAAACAACCCGAATGTCCACCAGCAACAGAAAGGGTGAATAAATTATTCATGAAGTAGAATACTACACAGTAGTAACAATGAACAAAGTTAGTATGCAACAAGATAGATAAATCTACAAACATGTTAAGCTAAAGAAGCCAAACACTAAGAATACACATGTACACGCCCGCTGGTGTGGGTGAGTGGTTAAGCATTGACTTATGCACCAAGAGGTAGTCAGTTTGATTCCCGGTCAGGGCACATGCCCAGGTTGTGGGCCCAATCCCCAGTGGGAAGCATGCAGTAGGCGGCCAATTGACGTTCTTTTTCATCGATGTTTCTATCTCTCGCTCCCTCTTCCCTTCCTCTCTCTCTAAAATCAATAAAGAAAAAAAATGTTTAAAGAATACACATTTATTATTTTATTTATAGGCATAACTCAGAGATATTACGGGTTCAATTCCAGACCACCAGTTGTAATTTTTTTGCTGGTGGAGGGTCTTGCCTTCAATTTGTAAAACATGCAATATCTGCGAAGCACAATAAAGCAAGCGCAATAAAAAGAGGTGTGCAGTGTGCCTGTATATAAAGTTCAAAATTAGGCAAAGTAGTTTATAAGTGTTTAAAGTGCATACTATGGGGATAAAAGTTTTTTTAAAAAAATAGCAAGGAAGTATACCATGTAAGTCAGAACAAAGGGTTCCTTTTAGGAAAGCAGTTGTGATTGGGCTTCCAGGTACCAGCAGTGTTTTCTTTCTTAACTTCAGTGGCAATAAATTGGATGTTACATGCTTTAAAATAATTCATTAAGCTGAACATTTGTATTCAATGTACTTTTCTATAGGTGTAGTATATTGTACAACAGAAACAAAAGTTTAAAAATATATAGACATTCTCTATGTAAGCTGGAACCCAGGAAGGAGAAAGTACCAGTCTGGGTTCCAGGATCCTGGGCCAAAGACTATGTGCCCTATAGGACAAAAATAGTAAAATCAGGAGGGAAACAAATGAGTTTTCCACCCTTTCTGTGGCATCCTGTGCCTGGATCAGCTTGGTTAAATTGTTCCTGCTTTTCATGGCTTGTTCATTTCTTTCTATACTTTGGTATCTATTTCTTTTTTTTTTTTTTATCCTCACCCGAGGACATTTTTCCATTTTTTGTTCAGACAGAGCGGGAGGGAGAGAGAGGAAGAGAGAGAGAGAGAGAAACATCGATGTGAAGGGACACATCGAGTGGCTGCCACCCGCACGACCAACCAGGGCCGGGGACAAACTGCAACCGAGGTACGTGCCCTTAGCGGAAACCGAACCCGGGTCTCTCGGGACCGCAGGCCGATGCTCCAACCGCTGAGCCAAACCGGCCAGGGCTGATATCTATTTCTTTAAAAACTCCTCCTATAATATTACAAACTCTATGTCTGTGATTCTCAGAACCAACCAGAGGGCATGGTTAGAACACAGATTGCTAGGCTCCACGCCCCAGTTTCTGATTGAAGGTCAAGAATTTCCATTTAGAACAAATCCCAGGTGACTCAAATACTGTCCTAGAACCACTGTTAAGAACTCTAATGCAATAATCCAGGTCAGAAATTATGAGGACTTCAAGTAAAAGCAGTAGGAATGGAGAGGAGGAAATAGATATGAGGGATGATAAACAGATAGAATATGACGGTGTAAGAGAAGAGTTCAGGACACTCAGGTTTCCAGCTTAGATGAATAATATACCATTCACCAGGACAAGAAATTGGGGTGGGAGGGGGGATGTAAATTCAATCTGATAAATTAATCTATGGCTTGGAGAGTTTGTACAAGGAAGCCTAAGAAAGGCACCTAACCTTAAATGGGAACAGTAGAGGGAAGCATGAGTGGAATGAGGCAACAAGAGGAAAGTGCTCTGAAAGTACTATGTAAATATAAGAAACCCCATAAAAGCAAGCAGGTGACCTCATACAGTGGAATTTTATGCAGCTGTTAAAAATAGATAAGAATGATCTCTGAACTGAGGGGTAGTTTCCAGGACGTACTGCTAAGTGTAAACAGCTAAATGCAAAAAATATCCATAGCACCTTTTGTGTAAGAAAGAAAAGGATATAAGAAAATATACATATATCTGGTTATTTGTGCAAAAAGCAGCACAGAAGAATGAAGCTGAGACAATTAACAGCCTACGAGAAGTGGGCAGAAAGAGAGAAGAACAAACAAAAGGAATGAGAGTAACAAGACTAGAGTGCTTCACTGGGACATGTGCATGCTAAGGCCCCAACCTGACAACAGGCGTGGCCATGAAGAGCACTGGCTCTGGAGTCCAAGCCTGGGGCTGTAGCCCTGTCCCATCTCACTGGCCACAAACTGCAGGCAAACCATTCTCCCCATTCAGAATCTCAGTTGCCTTACTAGCAAAATGGGGATAATATCCAATTTATAAGGTTGTTATTATAAAGATTAAATGACATATAGAAAAGGCCTAGCATTATGCAGCTACACAATAAACAGCAGCTACTTGTTAATGACCTTTTTCTTTACATGCATTATGAGTACATTTCCCAAACCAAGAAAATAAGGGCACAGACTGCCAGAATATATTTTTGTGTCATATAAAGATGCAAAAGACTGCCTAGAAGATTAAAGTGGATTTATGACATGTTTAATTTCTGGAACACTAACTATAGCAGCCTATGAGTTGAAATCAAACTGAACACTTAGGCACTCAACAAGCACTGGAGAACCTAGTCTGTGATCCATATTTACATAGCACTTACCATATTCTATATAGTATTGTAAATATGTGTTTTACTGCTCTACCAAATTACATATTCTTTGATAGCTTAAAAAAATTTGTTTATCTCTATATTTCTCATGGCTCCTTGCATACATAAGGCTGAATTTAACATCAAGTCCTTGATGTCTGCTCACATCAATATATTCTTGAGATTACAAAATTCAGGCATCAGATCTTCCCCGACAATGTGTGTGCTCACTCATGCAGACAGTATTATATCCCCTAAGCAAAGCTAGTGTTAGATGCCCAGAGCAACAATCATTTCTCTGTGCCCAGCACTGTGCAGAGCTTTGGCACATAGTAAATTCTTAATGAGCTTTAGCAGAAAGAATAGATGCGGGAGAACAAAAGGTGAAGAAGAACAAGAAGCATGGTGAGTTACTACATTTAACACCTCAAATCTCTTAACCGTGTGCTTATTTTTGTACAACTATTGTTTGATTTCCTATATAGTAGTCTCCCTGTTAGGACTAACATTTGTGCTCCATGCCACAAGTCCTCAGCCAATAAATATATAAAGTAAGTAGAAGTTGATGTTTTCCTTTCTCTCTCTCTCTCTCTCTCTCAAATGATTTTTTTTTAAAGACACAGATTGTAATCTTGACACTTCTTACTGACAATTATTTTCCAAACTGGACTCTGACATTAAAAATAGTGGGAGAGGGCATCTAACACAAATTCAGAGCACCTATCTATAATATGCATCAGCTATTTGAAAGAAATTTTCTGTAGTTACTGTGTGCACATGCATGTGTATAAAATTAGAAACAATACTTTCCCTGTGACCCAGCAGAGATATGAGAATGAATGAAATGTGAGAAGTACATGTAATCATGCACAAAAACAGTATTAAGAATGTTCAAAGGTTCATTCAAACACTGCTATGTGCCAAGCATTATGCCAAATTCTGGAGAAAGAATTAGGAAATGAGATGAGGTCTATGGACTTGGAAAGCAGACTGGTAGATCTGGAGAGTCTGCGGGCTGTTACTTCTCTAAATTTTCTCCTGGTTCTCCATCAACCCCAGACTCTTTACTAGTCTCTATGTTGGTTTTTCTTTTTTTTCATGCACACTCAAAGTGTGGTCCTAGAAATAGCATCATCATCACCTGCGAAGTTGTTCAAAATATACATTCTTGCCCTGGCCGGTTTGGCTCAGCGGTTAGAGCATCGGCCTGTGGTCCGGAGAGACCCGGGTTCGGTTCCCGCTAAGGGCATGTACCTCGGTTGCAGTTTGTCCCCGGCCCTGGTTGGTCGTGCGGGTGGCAGCCACTCGATGTGTCCCTTTCACGTCGATGTTTCTCTCTCTCTCTCTCTTCCTCTCTCTCCCTCCCACTCTATCTGTGCAAAAAATGGAAAAAAAAAATGTCCTCGGGTGAGGATAAAAAAAAAATTTAAAAAAATATATATATATACATTCTTGAGCCCTACTCAGACCGACTGAATCAGAAACTATCAGGGTGGAGCCAAAAATCTGTGTTTTACCAAGGCCCCTAGGTATTTCTGATGCATGCCCAAGTTCAAACACCAATCTAAGTTTGATCTACATGTTGACTTCCAAAAGTTCCATTCCTTGTCCTTTCCAGTTCTCAATCTCCTTTACAACTATTACTACTACTACTGGCAACAGCTGTTATTAAGCATTTGTAAGTTAGGCACTGTGCTAATCATTGGGCACATGTCATCTTACTTACTCTCCACAACAATTCTTTAAAGTATTATTGGCCCCACATTTCAAAAGAAGTTTAGGTTAAGTAACTTGCCCAAGACCACCCAATCCAATTAAATAAGGGGCATAACAGAGATGTGACCTTGGGTTTTCCTGACACCAAAGTCCACAGCATTAACCACTACACCAGCAGTTCTCAACCTTCCCAATGCCGCGACCATTCAATACAGTTGCTCATGTTGTGGTGACCCCCAACCATAAAATTATTTTCGTTACTACTTCATAACTGTAATTTTGCTACTGTTATGTCTTAGGTGATGCCTGTGAAAGAGTCGTTCGACTCCCAAAGTGGTCACAACCCACAGGTTGAGAACTGCTACACTACACTAACTCCTAATGGTACTACTTCAAAAGCCTCAGAGGCTCTCACTTAAATTATTCCTAAACTGTATCTGGAGTAGTATTTCCAGTTAAGTAGTGGATCTCTCTAAACTCCAAATAGGGACTTTAAAATTAACATGCCATCATTTCTTCTCTCCACTGAAAATCTATTCCTCCTTCTGTGTTTTCTAATTTAATGTCATCATAAACGTCAGCTATTCAAGCTGCACAAGTCTTCTTTGACTTTCTCACTCTCACTTCTGGCTATTCATAACATTTAGAGATTTTGGTATCTGAACTTTCTCTAAAATCCATCAATTCCCATGTCCCTATTCAGGCTACCAGCATCTCTCACCTGTATCCTAACTGGCCTCCCCACCTCTCCATTCTAATGCAATCTGCATATGAGCTGCCAGTTAACTTTCTGATTATTCTACCTTCCAAGGAGCTCCACTGCCAACAAAGGGTGGAGGTGAAAGGGGAAAGTCTAGGGTTTGAAATGGGATGCAAGATTGGTACAAATATCTACAAATCAATAACTGTGATACAGCAGATAAACAAAATAAAGGATTAAAATTACATGATCATATTAATAGATGAAGAAAAGGCATTTAACATCCAGCACCCATTGATGATAAAAACTCTCAGCAAAGTGGGAACAGAGGTAACATATCTCAACATAATAAAGGCCATATATGACAAACACAGAGTCAACATCATATTCAATAAACAAAAACTACAATTGTTTCCCTTAAGATCGGGAACCAGACCGGGATGTCAACCCTCACCACTCTTTTTTTTTTTTTTTTTTTTTTTTTATCCTCCCTCGAGGACATTTTTCCATTTTTTGTTCAGGTAGAGTAGGAGGGGGAGAGAGGAACAGACAGAGAGAGAAACATCGACGTGAAGGGACACATCGAGTGGCTGCCACCCGCCGGGGACAAACTGCAACCGAGGTACATGCCCTTAGCGGGAACCGAACCCAGGTCTCTCGGGACCACAGGCCGACGCTCTAACCGCTGAGCCAAACCGGCCAGGGCAACCCTCACCACTCTTATTCAACATAGTACTGAAAGTCCTAGCCACAGCAATCAGACAAAAAGAAAAAAATAAAAGGTATCCAAATTGGAAAGGAAGAAATAAAATTGTCATTATTTGCAGATGACCTGATACTATAGAGAACCTTAAAGATTCCACAAAAGAACTACCAGAACTGATAAATGAATTCAGTAAAGTAGCAGGATATAAAATAAATATACAGAAATCAGTTGCACCAATAATGAACTATCAGTAAGAGAAACTAAGAAAACAATCCCACTTACAATTGCATCAAAAAATTAAAATACTAAGGAATAAACTTAACCAAGGATGTCAATGAACTGTACTCAGAAAATTATAAGACACTGAAGAAGATACAAATAAGTTGAAGCATATACCATGCTCATGGATAGGAAGAATTAACATCATTAAAATGTCCATAATACCCAAAACACTCTATAGATTCAACACAATCCCTATCAAGATACCAATCGTGTATTTCACAGAACTAAAACAAATATACCAAAGTGTACATGGAACCACAAAAGATTTCTAATAATCACAGCAATTTTAAGAAAAAAGAACAAAGAGGAATCACACTACAGGATATCAAACTGTATTACAAGACCCGAGTAATCAAAACAGCATAGTATTGGCATAAAAACAGACCTATAGATCAATGGAACAGAACATAGAGCCCAGAAATAAATCTACACTTTTATGGTCAATTAATATTTGGCAGAGGAGACAAGAACATATAATGGGATAATGATAGTCTAGTTAATAAGTGGTAGTGGGAAAATTGGACAGATACATGCAAAACCATGAAACTACACCACCTTCTTACACCATATACAGGAATAAACTCTAAATAGATTAAAGACTTAAATTTTAGACTTGAAACCATAGAAATCATAGAAGAAAACATAGGCAGTAAAGTCAGGGATGCTTCTCATATACTTCCTCGGGCAAAGGAAACAAAAGAAAAAATAAACAAATGGGACTACAGAAAACTAAAAAGTTTTCGCATAGCAAAGGTAACCATCAACAAAATGAAAACACAACCCACTCAATAGGAGAACATATTTGCAAATGATGCATCTGACAAGGGTTAATATCCAAATTTTATAAAGAACTTAAAAACTCAACATCAAAAAACATCCCAAACAATCCAATTTAAAAAACTGGCAAAGGACCTGCATAGACACTTCTCCAAAGAGTACATAAAGATGACCAACTGGCATATGAAAAGATGCTCAATGTCACTAATCATCAAAGAAATGAAAATTAAAACCACAATGAGATACCATCTCACACCTGTCAGAATGGCTATCATCAATAAATCAACAAACAACAAGTGTTGGCAAGGACATGAAGAAAAGGAAACCCTCGTGCACTGCTGGTGGGGAATACAGCCATGGTGGAAGCAATGTGGAATTACCTCAAAAAATCAAGAACAGAACTGTCTTATGACCTAACAACTCCACTTTGGTGAATGTATCTAAAGAAACTCGAAACACTGATTCAAAAGAATATATGCATGCTTATGTTCATTGCAGCATTATTTACAATAGCTAAGATTTGGAAGAAACCCAAGTGTCCATCAGTAGATGAGTGAATAAAAAAACTGTGGTACATTTACATAATGGAATACTACTCGGCCGTAAAAAAAAAAAGTGGAGATCTGACTTTTTACAACAGCATGGATGGACCTAGAGAGCATTATGCTAAGTGAAATGAGCCAATCAGAGAAGGACAAATATTGGATGATTTAACTTGTGGAATCTAATAAACAAACCAACAAATTTAAAACAGACTCAGATACAGAGAACAGACTGACGCCTGTCAGAAGGGAGGTGGTTGAAAGTCTGGGTGAAAATGGGGAAGGGATTAAGCAAAAAAAATCATAGACACACATAATAGTATGGTGATTACCAGGGGAAACAGGGATAAGGCAGGTAGAAGAGGATAAAGAGGGGATAAATAGTGATGGGAGGAGACAAGACCTGGAGTGGTGAGCACACAATACAATATACAGATGACATATTATAAAACTGTACACCTGAGACCTATTTAATTTTATTAACCAATGTCACCCCAATAAATTCAATTTAAAAAAAAAAAAAGAATGGAATGGAATACCCCTTCATAATTTGGCCCCAATCATATCTTTCCTGTCTCATCAACTCCTGCCACACAACAAGCCTACAAGAAACAAGTCAAGATTTTCCAAAGCCCTATTCAATTGGAATCTTTGGCAGATGGCTTATGCTCTCCCCTCTGCCTGGAATTCTTGTTTTCTCTTTTACATGTGGCAAATTTCTACCTTATCTTCAGAGCTAAGCTTGTCTGTCTTCTCTTTAAATCTTTGCCTAAATCTATCAATTTTTCCATAGCCAACGTGATTTACTCACTCAGCATTTTATTCATTCCAAAAGTGATCAACTTCTTTTTTTAATGGGTTTTTACTGGGAGTGGTAAATGGCAGCAGAGTGAATGGAAGCTACACAGACCATCTCCCAGGACCAAACTAGAATTGCAACTAAAATAAAGACAAATCATCGAGAAAAACCTATGGAAAAGCAGCTGGGGAGAACCCGTACAACCAGGGATAGAAATAGGATGCCAAATTGAACCTGGTAGGAATTGTGGAGGCATGTGAGGGTGGGCTGGGTGCCCACGGACAGCAGCAGAGAGCTGTATTAGCTGAGTATACTTTGCGCTAAGAAAGCAGAGTTTTAAAAAGAACAAAATCAGCTACAGCCACTTACCTTGGGCTCCAGCAGAGGGAGGGCGAACTGGACTGGAACTGTGTGAAGAGAGTCTGGGGCTCCTGGCTCAGGAGAGAACCGGACAGGAGGACACCAAGAGTTTTATGCTAAATCATTCCCTCACAGGACAATAGCCATCTTATTAAAAGAGCCTCTTCCCAGAGTCCCAGGGAGAAGCAATGACCCCTCCCACAGGAATTCAACATCACCAGACCTGGCCAGAAAAATGCAAATTGAGGCTTATTAACAACGAGTCTGATAGCAAGCAAGTGCCCCACCTGCTGGAAATATTCTTACACCTAAGGGATTTTTCACTCAGCTAAGGGCTACAAATCAAGGCTCATCAAGTAACTGAGACAAATAGCCTCTAAGCAAAAAGCTAGAGGATAACAGAACTTTTCCTTGGCTTGCAAATCTACCCAGGAAAATAAAACTTGACAGTGGTGTTTAACATGGGTCCTCTCACACTCATCTAAACTCAGAGGGAGCTACAACCAGCAGAACACCAATACCCACAGGGAAAATTTGGCAGGCTCCAAAACCCTCTGAGACACCAAAATGGTGAAACAAAGAAACAAATACCAAATGAAAGAACAAAACAATTCTGCAGGAGAAGAAATAAATAACAGAATTAAGCAAGATATCAGAGGGAGAGTTCAGAGTAATTATCATGAGGAAGCTCAACAGCATGAATAAAGATACAGAAACACTGAAAACCAACCAATTGGAAATGAAGAATGACATAGCAGAAATAAAAAACACATTGGAAGAAATAACCGGCAGAGTAGCGGAAGCCAAGGACTAAATTAGTGAATTAGAAGACAGGGTGAAAAAAAACAACCAATCAGAGAACCAAAAAGAAAAAAACAATTAAAAAACAGGAAGACAGTTTGAGAACTGTAGAACAACATGAAATGTAACAACATCTGCATCATAGAAGTGCCAAAAGAAGAAAATGAGCACATATCTGGGTTAGAGAACATAACTGAAGAAATCATGACAAAAAATTCCCCTAGCTTGGTGAAGTAAAATGGCATATAAGTTCAAGAAGCACAGACAGCCCCAAGTAAGAAGAACCCTAAGAGACCAACACCAAGTCACATAATAATTAAAATGCCAAAAATTAAAGACAAAGAGAGAATCCTAAAGGCAGAAAGAGATAAGTAACAGGTTACCTACAAAAGATCCCCCATAAGGCTATCATCTGACTTCTCAACAGAAACACTATAGGCCAGAAGGGAATGGCATGAGGTAATCAAGGTCATGAAAAACAAAGATCTATCCAGCAAGGCTATCATTCAAAATAGAAGGTAAAATAAAGAGCTTCCCAGGCAAAAAAAGGCTAAGGGAATATATTAGCACCAAACCAGCACTCAAAGAAATGTTAAAAGAACTTCTGTAATAAGCAGAAGAAATAGGAAGAGAAACATAATCATAATGAACAAAAATGACAATAAATAAGTACATAGCAATAATAACCTTAAATGTAAATGGATTAAACGCTCTGATCAAAAGACACAGAGTAGTTGAATGGATAAGAAAGCAAGACTCATATATATGTTGTTTACAAGAGACCCACCTCACAATAAAAGACTCACATAACTTGTAAGTGAAGGGATGGAAAAAAAAATTTCCAAGCAAATGGAAAGAAAAAAAAATTGAGGTAGCAATACTCATATCCAATAAAATAGACTTCAAAATAAAGACCATAACTAAAGACAAAGAAGGCCACTACATAATATTGAAAGGATCAATCCAACAGGAGACTATAACCTTGGTAAACATACATGCACTCAACATAGGAGCACCAAAATACATTTAAAAAAACTTCTGGAGGATGTCAAAGGAGAAATCAGCAGCAATACATTCATAGCAGGGGACTTCAACACCCCACTGACATCACTGGATAGATCCTCTAGACAAAAAATTAATAAGAAAACAGAGACTCTAAATGTTGTGCTTGATCAAATGGATTTAACAGGTATCTACAGAGCGTTACACCCCTAAACTGCAGAATTCACATCCTTCTCAAGTGCACATAGGACATTCTCAAAAACAGGCCACATGTTAGGACACAAATTAAGTTTCTACAAGTTCAAGAAGACTGAAATCATATCAAGCATCTTCTCAGATCACAATGGCATAAACTAGAAATCAATTACAACAAAAACATTCAAACACATCAAGGCTAAACAACATGTTATTAAACAATAAATGGGTTACCAAGGAGATCAAGGAAGAAATTAAAAACTTACTGGAAACCAACGAATATGCACACACAACAACACAAAATTTATGGGACACAGTGAAAGCTGTCCTGGGGGAAGTTCATAGCACTACAGGCCTACCTCAAGACACAAGACAAATTTCTGATTGACTTTCTAACCCTACAATTTAAAAAACTAAAATGTAAACAAAAGAAAAAACCCAGAGCAAGTACAAGGAAAGAAATAGTAAAGGTCAAAGCAGAAATAAACAGCACAGAACCTAAAAAACAATTCAAAAGATCGATGAAACAACGAGCTGGTTCTTTGAAAAGATAAACAAGATTGATGAATCCTTAGCCAGACTTACCAAGAAACAAAAAGAGAGGACACTAAACTTGGCCGCTGTGTCTCAGTAGAGCATCGACCCATGTACTGAGAGGTTGCTGGTTGGATTCCCCATCAGAGCACATGCCCGGGGTTGTGGGCCTGATCCCTAGTAGGAGGTGTGTAGGAGGCAGCCAATCAGTGTTCTCTCTCATCAATGTTTCTATCTCTTTCTCCCTCTCCCTTCCCCTCACTCTAAAATCAATAAAGAAAAAAAAAATTTTTTTAAAAGACAGAGGACTCAAATAAACAAAATCAGAGAAGAAAAAGAAGTAACAACTAACACCACAGAAATACAAAGGATCGTTAAAAAATACTTTGAGCAATTATATGCCAATAAATTGGACAATCTAGGCAAAATGGACTAATTTCTAGAAACACACAGTCTCCCAATACAGAACCGGAAAAATAGAAAACTTGAACAGACCAATACCAATTAAAGAAATTGAAGATATAATCAAGAAACTCCCAGCAAACAAAAGCCCAGGTGCGGACAGCTTCACGGAGAAGTTTTACCAAACACTCAAAGAACTAACACCCATTCTCCTCAAACTATTCCAAAAAATCCAAGAAGAAGGAAGACTTCCAAACTCATTTTATGAGGCCTGCATAATTCTAATTCCAAAACCAGATAAAGACACTACAATGAAAGAAAACTACAGGCCAATATCCCTGATCAACACAGATGCCAAAATCCGTAACAAAATATTAGCAAATCAGATCCACCAATACATTTTTAAAAAATTACTTACGATGACCAAGTGGGATTCATGTCAGTGATGCAAGGCTGGTACGATATTCATAAATCAATAAATGTGATACACCACATAAACAAAATGAAAGATAAAAACCATATGTTCATATCAACAGACGCTGAAAAAGCATTCAACAAAACCCAGCACCCATTTCTAATAAAAATGCTCAGCATTTTTAGAAAGAGCACATCTCGACATATAAAGGCCATACATGAAAAACCTATAGCCAACATCATACTCAATGGGCAAAAACTAAAAGCATTTCCCTTAAGAACAGGAACAAGACAGGGATGCCCACTTTTACCACTCATATTTAACATAGTACTAGAAGTCTTAGCCACAGCAATAGACAAAAAGGAAAAATAAAAGGAATTCAAATTGGAAAGGAGGAAGTGAAACTGTCATTATTCACAGATGACATGATATTATACATAAACAACCCTAAGGACTTCACCAAAAATCTACTAGAGCTAATAAATGAATTTGGCAAAGTGGCAGGATACAAAATTAATATCAAGAAATCTTATACACCGCCCTGGACGGTTTGGCTCAGAGGTTGGAGTGTCGGCCTGTGGACCAGAGAGTCCCAGGTTCAGTTCCCGCTAGGGGCACGTACCAAAAAAAAAAAAAAAAGAAAGAAATCTTATACACCACCCTGGCCGGTTTGGCTCAGCGGTTAGAGCATCCACCTGCAGTCCGGAGAGACCCGGGTTCGGTTCCGCTAAGGGCATGTACCTCGGTTGCAGTTTGTCCCCGGCCCTGGTTGGTCGTTCGAGTGGGTGGCAGCCACTCGATGTGTCCCTTTCACATCGATGTTTCCCTCTCTCTCTCTTCCTCTCTCTCCCTCCCACTCTATCTGTGCAAAAAATGGAAAAATGTCCTCGGGTGAGGATTAAAAAAAAAAGAAAGAAAGAAACAGAGGAAGATATAAAAAAGTGGAAACATATACCTTGTTCATGGATTGTAAGAACTAACATCATTAAAATGTCCATACTACCCAACCAATCTACAGATTCAATGCAATCCCCATCAAATACCAACAATATATTTCATGAAACTAGAACAAATACTCCAAAAGTTTATATGGAACCATACAAGATCTCGAATAGCCACAGCAATCTTGAAAAAGAACAAAGTAGGAGGGATCATAATACTGGATATCAGGTTATACCACAAAGCCATTGTAATCAAAACAACCTGGTACCAGCACAGGAACAGGCATATAGATCAATGGAAGAGAACAGAGAATGTAGAAATTGACCCAAGACATTACGCTCAATTAATATTTGACAAAGGTGGCGAGATCATACAGTGGAGTCAAGACAGTCTCTTTAATAAATGGTGTTGGGAAAATTGGACAGCTACATGTAAAAAAATGAAGCTAGACAACCAGCTTACACTATACACACGAATAAACTCAAAATGGATAAAAGACTTAAATATGACTCGTGAATCCATAACAATCCTCGAAGAAAATGTAGGCAACAAAATTTTAGACATCACGTGTAGCAGAGTTTTCAATGATACAACGCATAAGGCAAGAGAAACAAAGAAAAAAATTAATGCATGGGACTACATCAAACTAAAAAGCTTCTGCACAGCAAAAGAAACAACCATCAAAATGGAAAAGGAACCCACTATATGGGAGAGCATAGTTGCCAACAATACATTAGATAAGGGATTAATTTCCAAAATATATAGAGTACTCATACAACTCAACAAAAGGAAGACAAAAAAAAAAAAACAATTAAAAAATGGGCAGAGGAGCTAAATAGACACCTCTCCAAACAGGATATACAAATGGCCAAGAGACATGAAAAAATGCTCAATGTCACTAATCATCAGAGAGAAGCAAATTAAAACGACTATGAGGTATCACTTCACACCTGCCAGAATGGCTGCCATCAACAAATTATCAAACAATAAGTGCTGGCAAGAGTGTGGAGAAAAAGGGACTCTAGTGCACTGCTGATAGGAATACAGACTGGTGCAGCCACTATGAAAAACAATATGGCGTTTCCTCAAAAAATTAAAAATGAAACTGCCATTTGACCCAGTGAACCCACTTATAGAAATATATCCTAAGAAGTCTGAAACAGCCCTGGCTGGTTTGGCTCAGCAGTTGGAGCATCAGCCTGCGGTCCATAGAGTCCCGGGTTCAGTTGCCACTAGGCCCTAGCGGCTAGGGGAACGTACCAAAAAAAAAAAAAAGAAGAAGAAGCCTGAAACACCAATCAGAAGGAATATATGTACATCTATGTTCATAGCAGCACTATTTACAATTGCTGAGATCTGAAAACAGCCCAAGTGTTCATCAATAGATGAGTGGATAAAAAGCTGTGGTAGCCCCGCTGGTGTGGCTCAGTGGTTGAGGGACGAGCCATGCACCAAGAGGTTGCCAGTTTGATTCCTGGTCAGGGCACATGCCCGGGTTGTGGGTCCGATCCCCAGCAGGGGGCATGCAGGAGGTGGCCAATCGATGTTCTTTCTCATCAATGTTTCTATCTCTCTCTGCCTCTTCCTTCCTCTCTCTAAAATCAATAAAGGGTGGCAAAAAGGTGTGGTACATATACACAATGAAATACTATGCAGCTGTAAGAAAGAAAGATCTCTTATCCTTTGAGACAACATGAAGGTATCTGGAGAGTATTATGCTAAGCAAAATAAGCCAACAGAGAAAGACAAATATCACACAATCTCACTTATTTGTGGAATATAATGAACAAAATAAGCTGATGAACAAAACAGACCCAGAGACATAGTAGTAGGATATAGACTGACAAACCTCAGAAGAGGGAGGGCGAGGGGGGAGGGAAGAGACAAACCAAAGAACTTATATGCATGTAACCAATGGACATAGATAATAATACTGGGGTGGGGGGGGATTGGGATGTGGGCGTCAATGGGGAAAAAGGAGAAACATTTGTAACAAAAATAAATTAATATAAAACATGTTTTATTGATATTTTGAGAGAGAGAGAGAGAAACATCAATGTGAAAAACATCGATCAGCTGCCTCCTGCACAGTTCCTACCAGGGATCAAGCCCGCACCCTGGGCATGTACCCTGACCGGAAATCGAACCAGGACTTCTCTCTTGAACCACACCAGCCAGGCCAAAAGTGATGAACTCATATCATAATATAACATAGTTAGTGGTTTGTCTCCTCACACAATGCTTAGTATCTCAGGGGTATACTGTGTCTTATTCTTTGCCTTCCTAGCACCCAACACAGTGCTTAGTTACAGCCAGTACCCAATAAATATTTGCTGAATTGTTAAATAATGCAACATTTACTGTTGCAACTTTATACATCATAGGTTAACAATTCAATTTCAGGTTTACACACCATTTAAAAAAATTCTCACATAACCACAACAAAAGATATTGTAAAGACCAAAATTCAGTATTTAGCAGCAGCATCTTTAATTTGCTCAAATCTTTTTGTCAACATATTTTTTTAAATTTGTATTTACTGATGGGGGGGAGAAAGAGAGAAACATCAGTATGTTGTTCCACCCATCCATGCATTCATTGGTTGATTCCCCAGCTAACATTGTTTTTTGTTTGTTTTGTTGTTGTTGTTGTTGTTTATAGGATCAGCAGTAACTGAAAACCTCACAGGCAACTATAAGAGATCATCCCAAGCAAAACTGTGTCACTGAAAGTGAAAGTGGCTGGATAATTGCTTTGGGTACATCATTTCAGTAAATTTCCAAGAGAATGGCCTAAGCACAGATAGATTTTAGAAATGGGGACATGCACTGCTAACACACAAGATACACACACATTAGTGAGGCATTTATTCAAGTAGATAATGGAAATTAGAAGTATATAACAACTTGATGCTGTCGACTATAATGTCCTTTCACTATGTAAGACTCTGCTTGGGTAGCACAACCCCATCCCACCCAGCAAGTGGACTCTACCTTGTTATCAGCGGGATACTAATAAAGCCAGCCTGAGCCTTCACACTTTCCCTTCCCAACCTGCTAAACCTTCTCTCTCCAACATTCTCCTATCAGAGACCTTCTGCTCCACTCATCCGACAAGTGTTTCCTCACTATATTCCCCAACAACCAAAGTCACACTATTTTCTCAACATCTGACTTCTTTCTTCTCTAATTCACATTTTACATTTCTTTCAAATACCAGCTCAAACCTTACCTCTTGCAACTAACTCAGCCCACCACACTTTCATCTCTTCTAAATTTCTACTGCACTTAAAGTACTGCATCTTGCCCTGGCCAGTTTGGTTCAACAGTTAGAGCATCAGCCCGTGGACCAATGAGTCAAAGGTTCAATTCTGGTCAAGGGCACATACCTCAGTTTCACTTTATCACAGACCATGGTCGGGGTCATGCAGGAGGCAACCAGTCGATGTGTCTCTCTCACACTGAAGTTTCTCTCTCTCTCTCTCTCTCCCTCCCATCCTCCCACTCTATCTGAAGATAAATAGAAAAGCATCCTCGGGTAAGGATTAAAAAAATTAAAAAAAAAAAAAAAAAGTATAGTATCACCCTGGCCAGTTTGGCTTAGCGGTTAGAGCATCGGCCTGTGGACCAGAGAGTCCCAGGTTCGGTTCCTGCTAAGGGCACATACCTCGGTTGCAGTTTGTCCCCGGCCCTGGTTGAGGCTGTGTGGGTGGCAACCACTCGATGTGTCTCTCTCACATTGATGTTTCTCTCTCTCTCTTTTCCCCCTCCCCCCCACTCTATCTGAAGATACATGCAAAAATGTCCTCAGGTGAGGATTAAAAAAAGTATACTATCTCACATAACACTTGTTTATATACTATCCCATAATTATTTTTATACATATGCTTTATTTTCCTAGCCAAGCTGTTTGCTCTTAAAGGAGAAAAAGCCAGGTTTTCTATGTCATTTGAAAACCCACAATCCTCCTCCCACATGGGCAGAGAGGCACATGTCTTAACTACTTGAAAGACTGACCTATATGTTTGCTATACACCACTTACTTATACAGTGTGATATATAACAAATATCTGTTGCTTGCCTACTCTGTGGTAAGCACTTCTGTAGGTACTGAAGATACAACCATGATGAAAACACACGATTCCTGTCCTAAAAAGCTATTATACTCCAGAAAGCAAGAAGCACTGAATTTCGAAGTACTCTAAATGTTACAGAGCAAGGTGTTTTTTTACTGGTTCCAAGATGTAAGAACTTCAGGCAACATACTTTACAGATCCTCGATTATGAAACGGAATCCAGAATTTTAGAGCTGAATGAAAATTCAGAAGTAACTTTCTTGCACAAATCATAATTAAATTTCAGTATAGTTTATCTTTCTACAGGTACTAGACATTTCCTTAATCAACTGTCAGAAGAGACTGATTTCTCTACCTCCAATTCTTTTTCCCAAGGATGGTAACTACAACCAGTACACATGTACCCATTCACGAGAAGCCCAGCGCACTGAGGAGAGCACCAGACTGATGATCTGCTGCACCTTTACACTCAGGCCAGTCCGACCATCAACACTCTCGCGCCCACAAGTTAAACAGAATCTGTATTTTCTACCTAGTAAAAAGCAAGCCTGTTCTATGTTTAAGGAAAACAAAAAATAGTGCCTCCACTCTGGGAAATAAAACATCTGATTTAGGTCTATGAGGAAGGATTGAAGACAAGACATCCGCCCCTTGGCCTCAAAATCTGTAGCAACAGAGTGACAAAATGCCCAGAGCAGACAAAGTTGTGGGTGTGCATTAAGCACGTGCACATACATGTGAAGTTGGAAACTCTAGGCAACAGGCTGGCAGCCCCCTATCTCTTCTGACAGCTCGCCTTCCCCCGGTCGTGGGTGTGTCCGACACCGCACGCAGGCACTGATTCACAATTCTCTACCTAACAACCGGCTCCTCCTCCCAGCCCCGCCAGGGCAGGGGCGCTAAAGGCCCCAGCAGTGCCAAACTTTCCGAACCCCAACCCGGGCGTGCCAGGTTCCGCCTCCCCTCGGTCTCAGCAACCTCGTCTCAGGCAGGATGAGAGGCTGCTATGGGAACCCGGGCTTCTCCAAATTCGACTCTTTTGGGAGCCAGACAGAGCCACCTCGAGGCCCCCAGACACCTACTTCTCACTACACCTTTCAGAACTAGTCTTCGCCGGCCCCTCGCTGTCGCTTCCCCGAGCGTCCGCGTCCAGAAACTGACCCTCGTCAGCCCCCGTCAGCGGAGGGGCGTGGGGTGGCGCGCGCGGGTGCGGCGAGGGCGCACGTCCCCGCGCCCCGGGCCCGCGCAGCAGGTGCGACCAGGCCCTACCTCCCCTGCGAGGCCCCGGCTACTCACCCCGACCAAGTTCTGCGACCAAGCCTCTGGTTCAGAGGCCTCTTCCGCCTGCTCCACAACCTCCTCGTAGCCCCCGCCCCCTGGGCAGCTGCCGTCGCCGCCGTCCTCGCCGTCCCCGCCGCCGACGCCGCCGCCGCGGCGCGCGTCCGCTCTCACGCACACCGCCGTGGCCGCGCACGCGCTTCGGCGCGCTGGCGTCACTTAGCAACTGATCGGCGACGGACGGTCGGCATCCGAGTGTTTAGGGCCCCGAAGTCGCCTCAGGCGGGTTTTGCTGCTTTTCCTCACCCGCCCGACTCGCCGCTCTTCGGAGCAGGAGGTCCCAGGGTGTGGTTGCCCTGCCGGCACCTGGCTCCGGATAAGTTACGTCACCATACGTCACTATATGGCGTCACCGATCTCGTCACTGCGAATGGGAAGGTCCCCAGCCTGATCGCCGGCAGCGAGTTTGCAGGGCGCCTGTGGTGGAGGGAGCAGTGGCCTTGTCCAGACTGCCGCGGACCCCCTAGGCTACTTCTGCGAAGCGCGGGAAGGTTCTCCAAGGAGTAAAGCCAAAAGGGGCTGAGTGCACGCTTAATATGGAAGACTGCTGAGAGACACTCGTTAACTCGGGAGCAGGGGGTGATGGGCCGAGCCTTGAATTCCCCCAACTCTCAGTGTCCTCACTCTTAAATAGGGATAACTACCCATCCAGTTTACACTGGGGAGTAGTGAGGCTAAAAGAATGTAGCAAAGGCGTTCGTAAAGCTTTGTTATAAGAGAAGGTAGTCAAGCTAGAGCAGTTAAGAGCATGGCCTTCGGAGTCAGGTTCAAGTGTGATCCTGCCTGAGGTTATTGGATAGTCACGCTTGGGCAAACTGGGGGGGCCCAGAGTGTGGGAATATGGAGAGAGGAACCGGAAAGGACATAATTCTAGGCAAAGGAAGCTTCGTGAGTAAAGGTATGGAAGTGAAAGTGGACAGGAAGAGCAAAGCTTGAGGCAGGGAGATTAGTTTTGAGGCTATTGCTGTACTCCAGATAAGTGATAGGAGCATAACCAAATCATTGGCAATGGGAAGAGAGATGTGAGTACTGTTCAGGTGGTAGAATTGACAGCACTGAGCGGATAAATGAGTAGGCCACATATCTAATATGGGTTCTGGGGTAGATGGTGGAAATATTTAGCAAGATGCAAAGAAAAATGTCTTCTGGTTATCCACAAGTTTCTGATCTAAGTTATTAATGGTAGCAGACCTAGGAGGAGAGTTAGATTTGTGAGCTATGATGATGGGTTCAAATATAGATATGTTTATTGGGGAAGCACTTATTCTTCACTCATAAGTTCTCCTTCCATATGGAGTGATATCTATTTATCTATCTATCTATCTATCTATCTATCTATTATTTGTGACTTTTCACTGCACCTGCCCCCAGCGTACTACTCCCTGGAGTAGTAACTTTCTGATTGGTGAATGTAAAAGAATGTGTATCCATCCCGTTCTTTTTCTCTTAAAAGAAAGCTGCTTTCACAAACTGTCCTGGTGGTGTCTACTTCTCCAGGAATAGGCCATGGGGGTGGCAATGAGGATGCCCTATCCAGGGTTACAAACTTAGTAAACCTATTTAATTCCAGAGTTTGGCATTAGGAAGCTCTCTGTCCACAGGTAATATCCAATACTAACTTTGTCAGTTGTAGTATACAGAATAAGGTTTCCCCCAAAGGTGTTCATGTCTTACTCTTCTAGAACCTGTGGCTGTGTTAATCTTACATGGTAAAAGGTACTTTGCAGCTGTGATCAAATTAAGGATCTTGAGATGAGGGGGTTATCTTGGATTATTGGCTGGGCTGGAAGCAGGAGAGTCAGAGTCAGAAAAGGAGATATGATGATGGAAGCAGAGATCAGAAAGGGAGATTTGGAGAATCTCTGCTGTTTTTGAAGAAGGTCAAAGAATGCAGGCAGTCTCTAGGAGCCAGAAAAGGCAAGGAAACAATTTCCCCTTAGGGCCCCCAGAAAGAACACAGCCCTGCCAATGCCTTGATTTTAGGAGTACTGATCTCCGGAACTGTAAGATAATATATTTGTTTTAAGCCACTAAACTTGTGTTAATTTTTGTTACAATAGGAGACTGTAATCAGTATTGAAGATGATAGCTGGTCTCTGGCTGCGTTCTTTATTTGGAAAAGAAGGGTGGAATTAATTAGGTTCCCTCAAAGATTACGGCAGTGGAACTGTGCCTTGATGGGGGAAACCTCCACACCCAGAGGGAAATATTCAATAAACAGTAGAATTACACAGGTCTGTGACTGAAGAGAGACATTGAGTTAAAATAGATTTGAGAGACATTAATTTACAATTGATAATGTAAGCCCTGGGCATAGATGAGGTCAATCAGGGAGAAAATACAGAAGAAACAATAAAGAGGACCAAGGATAGAGCCCAGGAAGCACTCACTTTAAAAAGGGGTGGCAGGACTCAGCTGGTGTGGCTCAGAGGTTGAGTGTCGACCCATGCACCAAGAGGTCACCCATTCGATTCTCGGTCAGGGCACACGTCCAGGTTGTTGGCCGATCCCCACTGGGGGGCATGCTGGAGGCGACCAGTCGATGTTCTCTCTCATTGATGTTTCTATTTCTCCCTCTCCCTTCCTTTCTCTCTAAAATCAATCAATCAAATAAATAAATAAATAAATAAATAAATAAATAAATAGGAGTGGCAGCCTTGGCTGGTTTGGCTTAGTGGTTAGAGCATCGGCCCGCGGACCAATAAGTTGCGGGTTTGATTCCTGTCAAGGGCATGAACCTCGGTTGCAGTTCGTCTCTGGCCCTGGTTGGGATTGTGCGGAAAGCAACCCAGTCAATATGTCTCTCTCGCGTTGATGTTTCTCTTCCTCCCTCCCACTCTATCTGAAAAGTAATGGAAAAATATCCTCGGGTGAGGATTTAAAAAAAAAAAAAGGAGTGGCAGATGAACAGAAGCGCAAAAGAAGTCTGGTAGAATGGCCAAAGAGAGAAAATAACTAGATGGGGATGCCTCTGAAGGAAAGGTAGGAAAGAATTGCAAGGTGGAGAGGGTGTCAGAAGAGTCAGAGACCGCAAATAGGTCAAGTATTTCAAGGGCTGAATAGCAATGACTGGATTTAGTAACACAAAAGTAATGGCTAACAATAGCAGCTTTGGTGAGGTGGTAGAGATTCCACGTTACTGGGGTCCAAAAGGCAGGTTGATATGGTGGATTGGCCTCTGGTCTGGTCAATAAGAGTTTCAGAGTCTAGCTAGATAACTTCCAACAAATCACTAACCACTCCAGACTTTGGTTTTCTCATCAATAAAAGGAGAGAATCAGACTGAGTCTGTGATTTTTACATAAATTCCTATATAATCCCTTCAACTGCTTAGAACAGTGCATTTCAAATCCTACTCAGGTCATTTCACGAAACAGTGAGAGTAGTATATGAATATGACACAGTTATTCAAGAAACTCTCTGTTTTGGAAGGGGGATAAAAATATAAGGATGTAACAAATTGCCATAGTTCTTTTTAAATTCATTGAACTATAACAAAATACTACATGCTATATTAAAATTCTGTGTGACGTGAAATGAAAAATATATAAAGGTATACAGATGAGGGAATGATCAGTTTTGCATAATAGGTATCAAGGTATTATATTTACTGACTCAGGTAGATACAATGAGCCTCAAAAATGGACATGACTACACCAACGCATTTCCCTGATGATAAAAACCAAAACAAATGGGGATTGTGCTAGGCCAATACTGATCATTTAACATTCCTTCTAAGTAGTTTTGTTGTGATCTGAATGAATATTTATGTACAACTACTTCTAAACTAAGGACGTTGTTTAATTGGGAAAAAAAGGACATGTAAAAAATTGAATGTAAGAGTAATTTATTTACTTTCCCACCAGATCCAAGAGGAAATATTTATTTGTTATACATACCATGCTCAGTTACATTTGCTCATCTAATCCTTATATATTATTGTTAGTACACACAGACCTAGGGAAAAGTCCAAATACTGAAAATCTATCTCCGTAAGCAAAGGATAGGGAATGACTGAAAAAAGAGGCTGGCCACTCCAGTCTGGTAATTAATAGAGTTTATTGAGGGAAGCTTACATACATGGAATGTCTTGGGAGGCCGCAAGACAAAATGGATCCCTGCAGCACTTGCCGGGTGTCAAATAATTATATAGGGTAAAGCAAGGGATTGTCACTGGTACCTGAATGCTATCAGATATAGGAAATTACATGCTTGACCAGGTCAGGACAACAACCTGTTCCAGGAACCAGCATATAGCAGGAGGCAAGGAGGGGTGTTGATCTGTTTCAGAATAATGATCAGTCTTTAAGAGGTGTTTGCAGAAAGCAGTTCTGTTCTGGTACCAATCCAGCTTATGGGACAAACAGCAGTCACGTCATGGAACAGCCTTTCCTCCACAATTATCTCATTAATTTCATAAACATCAGCTTATTATATTAACAACTGACATATCTCTGTTTTAGTAGGTGAGGATACGAAGTTAAAGTAATTTGGCCAAGGTTAGACTAACAGGTTAAGTAGTAAACTAAGATTTAGACCCAGCACAAGTGTCCTCTTTCAAGGAAAATTTCCCTCAGGCCCTTAGTTGGTCTAAGTGCCCTTCCTCTGTACTATTACATCATGTGTATACTTTTATTTTAGCACTTACTGTAATAATAATGATGGTTACTAAGTGCCAGGTACTGTTTGAGGTGTGATACTGGCAATATACCATTTAAGCCTCATAACAGGTAGGTGATATTATTAATCACAATACTTTATAACTCAGGAAACTAAGGCATAAGAAGTTAAGTAATTTACTCAAGGTCACACAATTAATAAGTGATGGAGCCAGGAATCAAACCCAGGTTCATGCTCTTAACCCCCCTGCTGCTACCTTCATACCACGCACACATTGAGGGCCTCTGGACTACATAGTTTACAGAAGTCACCAATGCGGTTACTGTAAGGTGGTTGTGTGTGATATCACAGTGTATTCTTTTTTTTTTTTTTTTTTTTGTCAATCCTCACCCAAGGATATTTTCCCATTAATTTTTAGATAGAGTAGAAGGAAGGGAGTGGGGAGAGATGGGGAGAGAAGGGAGAGAAAGATCTACATGAGAGAGACACATCAACAGGATGCCTCCTGCACCACCCTGACTGGGGCCAGGGATTGACCCCAAAACCCAGGCACATACCAGGAATCAAATCTGAGACCCTTTGGACCACTGGCTGAGGCTCTAACTGCTGAGCCAAACTGACCAGGGCCGCAGTGTATTCTTTATTAAATAAATACAAGAGAATTTTATCTCAGCCAAATGTCATGCAACACTTGGCTACCCTTGAGAAGCTGTTTTCTCCTTATTGGCAATGTGAATTATATAACTGGCAGTTTTCTCCTTTCACCTTGACTGCCAAGAAGCTCTGAGTAAATTTGTGGCTTTGCATGAGTAACTGGGAGGACCTTTGGCCTGCATTTCTGTACTCTGTTGGTCTGAAATTTTTCAAAATAAAAAGCTGGGGGGAAAATAATCTAAATATTTTTATTTTCTAAATTGTTGAGGGTGTGCATTTATAATTAGAAAAAATAAAAAGACTATTTGCAGTTTCTAATGATTTCTCAGGCTTTGATTCTGTGGACAAGAACTAGTTTCAGGTTAAGTTCCATGAGTTCAATATAGAATCAAGACTTCTGCACTACCTTGAAAGTCCAGATCAATACAATTGGTGTTCAGACAGATCAGAAACTACTTCAAGTAGCATTAAATAGGCAAGTTGCGACCCTCCTTGTTTTTAACCTATATCTAATTAATGTGAAAACACTTTTGGATTATTTCGACATATGCTCTAGAGATAAGGAAGGCAGTTATCTTCCTTAATGCTGATTATATTTTATTATAATGAATTTTAATGTATAGTTCATTTTTGTGGTTCATCATTTGTCAGAAAGAATGAATAAAGATCAACTGTTTTTAAACTAAAATAATTATTTTGGCACAAGTTGTCAAATTTAATTGGCTTACATCCAGTAACTAAATACCAGATTTATTTCTTTACTTAAGAAAGTAATTGTTCCCAATAGATTTACCAACCAGTAACTTTGCTAAAAGCCATACATTTCAAGAATGTATTCAGATTTTTCTAAGGCCAGAGTGAATAACTGATCATTTCTTCTTTGGAACTTTTTGCAATCCAAATCTTCATTCTCTGACAGAGCATTAAGATGCCTACAGAGTGGGTAAATGCTCTTCAGCCTGGTAGATTGTTTCCATGTGGTGGTATGAGGATCTGGAGTTGCCAGATTTGAAATTTATTGATCTGTAAATGTAAGTAACTAATATGAACTTTGTAAAAAAATAAAATAAAAAGACATGACGTGTCTGTGAGTTTGCAGACCCTCTGCTCTATTGGATAGAACTTTACCGACTTGAACACTTAAATTTTCTTTTATATTGTGAAGAATTGTTTTTTAAGGAAAATCATGCATTGCCTGCAGGTTGCTCCCTCTGTCCACAACCATGTGATCTGTGTGTGTATAATGAAATATTATTCAGGCATAAAAAATAAGAAGAATGAAATCTTGCCATTTGCAACAACATAGATGGACCTTGAGGGCATAATGCTAAGTGAAATAAGTCAGACAGAAAAACAAATATTGTTTGATCTTACTTATATGTGGAATCAAAAAATAATGTAGGCCCCGAGCAGTTTGGCTCAGCGATTAGAGCTTTGGCCTGCAGACCAATAAATTGCAGGTTTGATTCCAGTCAAGGGCACGGCCCTGGTTCGGGTCATACAGGAGGCAACCAGTCCATGTGTCCCTCTCACATTGATGTTTCTCTCTTCCTCCTTCCCTCCCACTCTATCTGAAGATAAATAGAAAAATATCCTTGGGTGAGGATTAAAACATAAATAAATCAATAAAAATAGTCTCAGTTTCCCTATTTGTCCTAGTTTACTAGCCTGTCTCAGGGAGCACAGAGAGTAAAGGGGCTCAAATGTATAGTGATGAAAGGAGACTAGAATTCTTCAGGTGGTAAACACACAACAGAATATATGTTGATGTCAAATTATAAGGCTGTACATCTGAAATTAATATTATTAACCAATGTTATTCTAATATTAAAAAACAAAAAACTGAAACCAAGCTCATAGATACAGAAAACAGATCATGGTTGCTGGGGGTGGGAATGAATTGTACAAACTTCCCCGGTTATAAAAAAAATAAATCGTGTGGATGTAACATACAAAATGGTAACTATAGTTAATACTGGACTACATATTTGAAAGTTGCCAAATGCATAGATTGTAAAAGTTCTCATCAAAAGAAAAAAAAGTAAAATAAACAAGTAAGTGTTGTAATCCTGTTTTGGTATTTACTAGTTTCTTTTTATCTTTTTTTTTTTTTTCAATTTTTACTAATTTATTTTTGTTACAGATTTTTCTTCTTCCTGCCCATAGACCCCTCTTCCTGCCCCCCACCCCCCTAGCATTGTTGTCTATGTCCATTGGTTATGCATACATGCATATAAGTTCTTTGGTTCATTTCATTCATCCCACCACCACCACCCTACTCTGAGGTTTGTCAGTCTGAACCATACTCCTTTCTATGTCTCTCAGTCTACTTTGTTCATCAGTCCACCTTGTTCACCATATTCCACAAATAAGTGACATCATGTGGTATTTGTCTATCTCTGATTGGCTTATTTCACTTAGCATAATATGCTCGAGGTCCCTCCATGTTGTCTCAAAGGATAAGACATCTTTCATTCTTACAGTTGCATAGTATTCCATTGCATATATGTACCAAAGCTTTTTAATTCACTCATCTATTAATGGACACTTAGGCTGTTTCCAGATCTTGCCGATTGTAAATAGTGCTGCTATTAACATAGGGGTATATATATTCTTTCTGATTGGTGTTTCAGGCTTCTTAGGATATATTCCTATAAGTGGGATCACTGGGTCAAAGGGCAATTCAATTTTTAATTTTTTGAGGTAACACCATATTGTTTTCCATAGTGGCTGCACCAGTCTGCATTCCTATCAGCAGTGCAATAGAGTCCCTTTTTCTCCACACCCTCGCCAGCACTTATTGTTTGATGATTTGTTGATGGTAGCCATTCTGGCAGGTGTGATGTGATACCTCATAGTCGTTTTAATTTGCATTTCTCTGATGATTAGTGACATTGAGCATTTTTTCATGTCTCTTGGCCATTTGTATGTCCTGTTTGGAGAGGTGTCTAGTTCCTCTGCCCATTTTTTAATTGGGTTCTTTGTCTTCCTTTTGTTGAGTTGTATGAGCACTCTATATATTTTGGAAATTAACCCCTTATCTGGATCATTGGCAATTATGCTATCCCATACAGTGAGTTCCCTTTCCATTTTTATGGTTGTTTCTTTGGCTGTACAGAAACTTTTTAGTTTGATGTAGTGCCATGTATTCATTTTTTCCTTTGTTTCTGTTGCCTTAGGTGATGTATCAGTGAAAATTCTGCTGCGTATAATGTCTGAAATTTTGTTGCCTACATTTTCTTCTAGGATTTTTATGGATTCATGTGTCACATTTAAATCTTTTATCGATTTTGAGTTTATTCTTGTGTAGGGTGTAAGTTGATGGTCTAGTTCATTTTCTTTTGCGCGTAGCTGTCCAATTTTCCCAACACCATTTATTAAAGAAAGAGGCTGTCTTTCCTCCATTGTATGCTCTTGCCACCTTTGTCAAATATTAATTGAGCGTATTGCCTTGGGTCCATTTCTGAGTTCTCTGTTCTGTTCCATTGATCTATATGCCTGGTCTTGTGCCAGTACCAGGGTGTTTTGATTACAGTAGCTTTGTAGTATAACCTGATATCTGGTATTGTGATCCCACCTACTTTATTCTTCTTTTTCAAGATTGTTGTGGCTATTCGGGGTCTTTTTTGGTTCCATATGAACTTTTGAAGTATTTGTTCCGGTTCTGTGAAATATGTCATTGGTATTTTATTGGAGATTGCATTGACTCTATAGATTGCTTTGGGTAGTATGGACATTTTAATGATGTTAATTCTTCTAATCCATGAACAAGGTATGTGCTTTCACTTTTTTATATCTTCCTCTTTTTCTTTTTTCAATGTCCTGTAGTTTTCTGCAAATAGGTCCTTTATTTCTTTGGTTAAGTTTATTCCTAGGTGTCTTAATTTTTTTGCCACAATAGTAAATGGGATTGTTTTTTTAGTTTCTCTTTCTGTGAGTTCATCATTGGTGTATAAGAATGCCATTAATTTCTTGCCATCAATTTTGTATCCTACTACTTTGTCAAATTCATTTATTAAGTCTAGTAGATTTTTGATGGAGTCTTTAGGGTTTTCTATGTATAATATTATGTATAATATTATGTTATCTATGAATAATGACAGTTTCACTTCCTCATTTCCAATTTGGATCTCTCTTATTTTTTCTTCATGTCTGATTGCTGTGGCAAAGACTTCCAGTACTATGTTAAATAAGAGTGGCAAAAGTCGGCATTCCTGTCTTATTCCTGTTCTTAAGGAAAATGCTTTTAATTTTTGCCCATTGAGTATGATGTTGACTGTAGGTCTTTCATATATAGCCTTTATTATGTTGAGATATGATCCCTCTATTCCCACAGTGGTGAGTGTTTTTATCAGAAATGGGTGCTGGATTTCCTCGAATGCTTTTTCAGCATCTATTGATATGATCATGTGGTTTTAATCTTTCATTTTCTTTATGTGGTGTATCACATTTATTGATTTGCAAATATTGTACCAGCCTTGCATCCCTGGGATGAATCCCCCTTGGTCATGGTGAATAATTTTTTTGATGTATTGTGGGATCCAATTTGCTAGTATTTTGTTCAGGATTTTGGCATCTGTATTCATCAGGGATATTGGCCTGTAGTTTTCTTTCTTTGTAGTGTCTTTTTCTGGTTTTGGAATTACAATTAGAATTATGCTGGCCTCATAAAATGAGTTTGGAAGCCTTCTTGAATATTTTGGAATAGTTTGAGGAGAATGGGTGTTAGTTCTTCTTTGAATATTCAGTAAAACTCCCCGGTGAAGCCATCTGGGCCTGGGCTTTTGTTTGCTGGGAGAGTCTTGATTACATCTTCAATTTCCTTAGTTGTTATTGGTCTGTTCAAGTTTTCTATCTCTTCCTGGTTCAGTTTTGGGAGACTGTGTTTCTAGAAATTTGTCCATTTTACTTAGATTGTCTAATTTGTTGTCGTATAATTGTTCATAGTATTTGTTAATGATCCTTTGTATTTCTGTGGTGTCAGTTGTTACTTCTCTTTCATTTCTGATTTTGTGTATTTGGGTTCTCTGTCTTTGTTTTTTGGTGAGTCTAGCTAAGGGTCTATCAATCTTGTTTATCTTTTCGAAAAACCAGCTCTTTCTTTCATTAATGCTTTGAATTGTTCTTTTTGTCTCTGTCATTTATTTCTGCTCTGATCTTTACTATTTCCTTCCTTCTTCTTGCTGTGGGGTTTTCTTTTTGTTTGCTTTCTAGTTCTTTAAGTTGTGAGGTTAGATAGTCAATTAGGAATTTTTCTTGTTTCTTGAGGTAGGCCTGTAGTGCTATGAATTTCCCTCTCAGAACTGCTTTTGCTGCATCCCATAGATTTTGTGTTGTTGTGTGTTTATTTTCATTGGTTTCCAGGAAGTTTTTAATTTCTTCCTTGATCTCCTTGGTAACCCAATCATTGTTTAATAACATGCTGTTTTTAAACAGCATGTTTAAAATGTCTTTGCATGTTCTTGTTGCAATTAATTTCTAGTTTCATGGCATTGTGATCTGAGAAGATGCTTGATATGATTTCAGTCTTCTTGAACTTGTAGACACTTAGTTTGTACCCTAACATGTGGTCTATCTTTGAGAATGTCCCATGTGCACTTGAGAAGAATGTGAATTCTGCAGTTTTGGGGTGTAATTATCTGTAGATATCTATTGAATCCATTTGATCTAGTGCTTCGCTTAGAGTCTCCATTTCCTTGTTCATTTTTTGTCTAGAGGATCTATCCAGTGATATCAGCAAGGTGTTGAAGTCCCTTGCTATGATTGTATTGCTGTTAATTTCTCCTTTCAAATCCTCCAGAAAAGTTTCAATATATTTTGGTGCTTCTATATTGGGTACATATATGTTTACCAAGGTTATATCTTCCTGTTGGATAGATACTTTCAGTATTATGTAGTGGCCTTCTTTGTCTCTAGTTATGGCCTTCATTTTGAAATCTATTTTATCAGATATGAGTATTACTACCCCAGATTTTTTTTTCTTTTCATTTGCTTGCAAGATTTTTTTCCATCCCTTCATTTTCAAGCTATGTGAGCTTTTTGTTATGAGGTGAGTCTCTTGTAAACAACATATATGTTAGTCATGCTTTCTTATCCAATCAGCTACTCTGTGTCTTTTTATCAGACCATTCAGTCCATTTACATTTAAGGTGATTACTGATATGTACTTATTTATTGCCATTTTTGTTTAGTGTGGTTATATTTTTCTTCCTGTTTCTTCTTCTAATTGCAGCAGTTTTTTTTAACATTTCTTGCAGTGCTGGTTTTAGTGCTAATATATTCCCTTAGTCTTTTTTTTTTTTTTTTTTTTGGTCTGGGAAGCTCTTTATTTGACCTTCTATTTTGAATGATAGCCTTGCTGGATGGAGTAGTGGCCTGTAGTGTTTCTGTTGAGAAGTCAGATGATAGCCTTATGGGAGTTTCTTTGTAGGTAACCTGTTGCTTATCTCTTGCTTCCTTTAGGATTCTCTCTTTGTCTTTAATTTTTGGCATTTTATTATGTGACTTTGTGTGGGTCTCTTAGGGTTCTTCCTACTTGGGGCTGTCTGTGCTTCTTGAACTTGAATGCCTTCTTCCTTCACCAAGTTAGGGAAGTTTTTTGTCACTATGTCTTCAAATATATTCTCTAACCCTTGCTCATTTTCTTCTTCTTCGGAGACTCCTATGATGCGAATGTTATTACGTTTCTAGTTGTCCCACAGTTCTCTTAAGCTGTCTTCCTGTTCTTAAATTGTTTTTCTGATTGGTTGACTTTTTCTACCTTGTCTTCTAATTCACTGATCCGGTCCTCAGCTTCATGTACTCTGCTGGTTTTCTTTCCAATGTGTTCGTTATTTCTGCTATGTCATTCTTCATTTCCACATGGTTGGTTTTCAGTGTTTCTATATCTTTACTCATGGTGTTGAGGTCCTTACTCATGTTGTTGAGCTTCCTCAAGATCATGGCTCTGAACTCTACCTCTGATAACTTGTTTAACTGCATTTCATTTATCTCATCTTCAGTAGATTTCTCTTGTTCTTTCATTTGGGATTTGTTTCTTTGTTTCACCCTTTTGGCTTTCTCAGTGGGTTTTGGAGCCTGCCAAATTTTCCCTGTGTGTGTTGGAGTTCTGCTGTTTGTGGCTCCTTCTTCTGGGTTTGGATGAGTGTGGGAGGACCCACGTTCAACACCACTGTCAAGTCTTATTTTCCTGGGTAGAATTGCAAGCCCAGGAAAGGTTCAGTTATCCTCTAACTTTCTGCCTGGAGGCTATTAGTCTCAGTTACTTGATGAGCCTTGGCTTGTAGCTCTCAGCTGAATGAAAAACTCCCTCAGGTGTTCAGCATAAGAGGATTTCCAGAGGGTGGAGCATATGCTGGTTGTTAATGAGCCTCAATTTGCATTTCTTTGGCCCAGCTGGGTGGAGTTAAATCTCTGAGGGAGGGGCTGCTGCTTCTTTTCAGAGCTCTGTGAAGGAGCAAGATGGCCACCATCCTGTGTGGCCACAACTCAGCAAAAACTCTGAGCACCCTTCAAATCTTGAGTGTTCCCACACAGTTCCAGTCCAATCCACCCTTCCTCTGCTGGAGCCCAAGGTGAGTGGCTGTAGCTAATTTAGTGCTCTGTCTTGACCCTCTGCACTGTCAAGCTGGCTTGGGATTTTAACCCTGAGGGAGCTGCTCCCTGCTAAAACCACTGCTCTCCATGGGCTCTCAGCCCTCCCTCTTGCACCTCCACAGACCTACCAGGCTCAGTCCAGTGTCCCTGGTTATATGGTCCTTTCCAGCTGCTTTTCTGTTGCTTTTCCCCAATGATTTGTCTTTAGTTATAATTTCACTTTGGTCCTGGGACAACGTCTGTGTAGCTTCCATTCATTCTACTGCCATTTTGGAATCTCTATTCTTAGTATAACTTCAAAAAATGGAGATAATAGAGGCCCATTTCCTATTTTAGTTATTTTTATTTGCCTTTATTGTTGAAAGTATTACAGATGTCCCTCCATTTTTCGCCTTTTACACCCTCCTCCCCCCTCCCATCACCTTCTGCCTTCACCACACTGTTGTCTGTGTCCATTGGTTATGCATATATGCATATAAGTTCTTTGGTTTATCTCTCCCCACATCCTACTGCCTCCCTTCCCTCTGATGTTCGTCAGTCTGTTCCCTACTTCCATTTCTCTGGATCTGTTTATTTTGTTCGTTAAACAAGTCTTTACTTGTCTTTTCTCTGACTGGCTTATTTTGCTTAGCATAACACTCTCCAGGTTTCTCCATGCCATCTAGAAGGGTAAGAGATCTTTCTTTCTTACAGTTGCATAATATTCCATTGTGTAAATGTACCACAGCTTTTTTTCCCTTAAAATCAGAGAGACACTGATTTCATTATTATTACCTTTTTATCCTCACCCGAGGACATTTTTTTTGCATTTATCTTTAGATAGGGGGGTGGGGAGAGAGAGAGGAAGAGAAAGACACCTCGAGTGGTCGCCACCCACACTACCCCAACCGGGGCAAGGGACAAACTGCAACCGAGATACGTGCCCTTAGTGGGAACCAAACCTGGGATTCTCTTGTTTGTGGACCAACACTCCCACCACTGAGCCAAACCAGCCAGGGCACCACAGCTTTTTTATACACTCATCTACTGATGGACACTTGGGCTGCTTCCAATTCATAGCCATTGTAAATAGTACTGCTATGAACATGGCAGGGTGATGCATATATTCTTTCTGATTGATGTGTCAGGTTTTTTAGGATATGTCCTTAGAAGTGGGATCACTGGGTCAAATGGCAGTTCTATTTTTAATTTTTTGAGGAAAAACTATATTGTTTCCCATAGTGGCTGCACCAGTCTGCATTCCCACTAGCAGTGTTCTAGAGTCCCCTTTTCTCCACATCCTCACCAGCGCTTGTTTGATGATTTGTCGATGGTAGCCATTCTGGCAGGTATGAGGTGATAACTTATAGTTTTTGTTTGTTTGTTTGTTTGTTTGTTAATCTTCACTCAAAGATATTTTTTCATTGATTTTTAGAGAGAGAGGAACATCAGTGTGAGAGAGACACATTGATTGGTTGCTTCCCGCACATACCCCAAAGAGGCCAGGGGATTGAACCTACAACACAAGTACGTGACCTTGACTGGGAATTGAACCCGCGAACCTTTGGTCCACAGGCTGGTGCTCTAACCATTGACCAACACCAGCCAGGACTCATAGTTGTTTTAATTTGCCTCTCTCTGATGATTAGTGATGTCGAGCATTTTTCATATGTTTCTTGGCACTTTGTATGTCCTTCTTGGAGAAGTCTATATTCAGATCCTCTGCCCATTTTTAATTGGATTGTCTTCCTTTCATTGAGCTATATGAATACTTTATATATTTTGGAAATTAACCCCTTATCTTATGTATCATTGGCAAATATGTTCTCCCATACAGTTGGTTCTCTTTTCATTTTGATGCTGGTTACTTTTGCTGTGCAAAAGCTTTTTAGTTTGATGTAGTCCATAAATTTTTCCTTTGTTTCTCTAGCCCTAGGTGATATATCAGTGAAAATTCTGCTACATATGATGTCTGAGATTTTGCTGCCTATGTTTTCTCTAGGACTTTTATGGTTTCACGACTTACATTTATGTCTTTTATCCATTTTGAGTTTATTCTTTTTTTTATTAATTTTTTTTTTATCCTCACTTGAGGACGATTTTTATTCAGATAGAGTGGGAGAGAGAGAGAGAAACATCGACGTGAAAGGGACACATCGAATGGCTGCCACCAACACAACCCAACTAGGGCCAGGGACAAACTGCAACCGAGGTACGTGCCCTTAACGGGAACTGAACCCGGGTCTCTCTGGACCACAGGTCGACGCTCTAACCACTGAGCCAAACTGGCCAGGGCTTGCGTTTATTCTTGTATAAGGTGTAAGTTGGTGGTCTTGTTTCATTTTTGTTTTTTGCATGTACCTGTCCAATTTTCTTAACACTATTTATTGAAGAGACTGTCTTTATTCTATTTTATGCTTTGCCTCCTTTGTCAAATATTAATTGAGCATAATGGCTTCAGTCAATTTCTGAGTTTTTTGCTCTGTTTCATTTATATTTATGCCTGTTCTTGTGCCTGTACCAGGCTGTTTTGATTACAGTGGCTTTGTAGTATAATCACATGTCAGGTATTGTGATCCCTCCAACTTTGTTCTTATTTTTCAAGATTGCTGTGGCTATTCGGGATCTTTTTTGGTTCCATATAAAGTTTTGGAGTATTTGTTCTAGATCTGTGAAATATGCCATTGGTACTTTAATAGAAATTGCAATGAATCTGTAGATTGCTTTGGGTAGTGTGGACATTTTAATGATGTTGATTCTTCCAACCCTGAACATAGTATATACTTCCACTTTTTTATATCATCCTCTACCTCTTTTTTTCAATGTCTTGTAGTTTTTAGAGAACAGGTCGTTTACCTACTTGGTTAAGTTTATTTCTAAGTATCTTAGTATTTTTTATTGTAATAGTAAATGGGATTGTCTTTCTGGTTTCTCTTTCTGGGTGTTCATTATTGGTGTATAAAAATGTCAACGATTTCTGGATTTTGATTTTGTATCTTGCTACTTTGCCAAATTCATTTATTAAATTTAGTAACTTTTTGGTGGAGTCTTTAGGTTTTTCTGTGTACAATATCATGTCATCTGCGAATAATGACAGTTTTACTTTCTCTTTTCTAATTTGGATGCCTTTATTTTTTCGTCTTGTCTAATTGCTGTGGTTAAGACTTCCAGTACTATCTTAAATGAGGGTGGCCAAAGTGGGCATCCCTATCTTGTTTCTGTTCTTAAGGGAAATGTTTTTAGTTTTTTCCCATTAAGTGTGATGTTGGCTGTAAGTTAGTCATATATGGCCTTTAAAATGTTGAGGTGTGAGCCCTCTATTCCCACTTTACTGAGAGTTTTTATCAAAAATGGGTGCTGGATTTTGTTGAATCCTTTTTCAGCATCTATCAATATGATCATATGATTTTATTTTTCATTTTGTTTATGTGGTGTATCACATTTATTGATTTGTGAATATTGTACCACTGTTGCATCCCTGGGATAAATCCCACTTGGTCGTGGTGAATCATTTTTTAAAATATATTGTTGGATTCCATCTGCTGATATTTTGTTGAGGATTTTGGTGTCTGTGTTCATCAGGTATATTGGCCTGTAATTTTCTTTCTTTGTAGTGTCTTTATCTGATTTTGGAATTAGGATTATGCTGGCCTCATAAAAAAGGCTTGGAAGTGTTCCTTCCTTTTGAATTTTCTGGAATTGTTTGAGAAAGATAAGTGTTAGTTCTTCTCTAAATGTTTAGTAAAACTCTCCTGTGAAGCCATCTGGACTAGGGCTTTTGTTTGCAGGGAGTTTTTTGAATACTGCTTCAATTTCCTTAGTTGTTATTGGTCTGTTCAGGTTTTCTGGCTCTTTCTGGTTGAGTTTTGGATGATTGTAGGAATTTCTCCATTTCACCTAGGTTGTTCAATTTCTTGGTATGTATTTGTTCATAGTATTTTCTTACAATCCTTTGTATATCTGTGGTCAGTTGTTACTTCACCTCTTTTGTTTCTGATTTTATTTATTAGGGTCCTCTATTTCTTGGTGAGTCTGGCTAAAGGTTCATCAGTCTTGTTGATCTTTTTGAAGAACCAGCTCTTGGTTTCATTGATCTTTTGAATTGTTTTTCATCTCTGTGTCATTTATTTCTACTCTGATCTTTAATATTTCCTTCCTTCTATCTGCTCTGGGTTTTCCTTTTTGTTCTTTTTCTAATTTTTTTAAGTTGTAGGGTTAGATATTTTATTAGAAATTTTTCTTGTTTTTTTTTTTTTTAACTTTTCTTTATTGTTGAATTTATTACAAATGTCCTTTTTTCCTCCTTGACCCCCTCTTCCACACTCCCCCCCCTTCCTGCCTTCCCTACACTATTGTTCGTGTCTGTTGGTTATGCATATATGCATATAAGCTCTTTGATTTCTCCCTTACCACCCCACATCACCCCTTCCCTTTGAGGTTCATCAGTCTAACAACCAATTTGTACTTTTAATCCCGTATCATGTTCACCTAACCCCTCTCCCATCTGGCAACCAACAAAAAGCTCTCTGTATCTATGAGTCGGTTTCTGTTCTGCTTGCTCATTTTGTTTGTGGATTCAATTGTTGATAGATACGTATTTATTGCCATTTTATTGTTTATATTTTATCCTCTTCTTCTTCAGGAAGACCCATCAACATTTCATACAATAGTGGTTTGGTGGTGATGACTCCTTTAGCTTTTTCTTGTCTGGGAAACTCTTTATATGGCCATCAATTCTAAATGATAGCTTTGCAGGATAGAGTTATCTTGGTTGTAGGTCCTTACTTTTCATCACTTTAAATAGTTCTTGCCGCTCCCTGCCCTGGCTGGTTTGGCTCAGCGGTTAGAGCGTCGGCCTGCGGTCCTGAGAGACCCGGGTTCGGTTCCTGCTAAGGGCGCGTACCTCAGTTGCAGTTTGTCCCTGGCCCTGGTCAGTTGTGCGGGTGGCAGCCACTCGATGTGTTCCTTTCACATCGATGTTTCTCTCTCTCTCTCTCTCTCTCTGTTCCTCTCTCTCCTTCCCACTCTACCTGAACAAAAATAAATAAATAAATAAATAAATAAATAAATAAATAAATAAATAAATAGTTCTTGCCGCTCCCTTCTGGCCTTGTAAAGTTTCTTTTGAGAAATCGGCTGATAGTCTTATGGGAGCTCTCTTGTAGGTAACTAACTGCTTTTCTCTTCCTGCTTTTAAAATTCTCTCTTCATCTTTAACCTTTTTCATTTTGAGGATGATGTGTCTTGGTGTGGACCTATTGGGGTTCATCTTGTTTGGAACTCTCTGTGCTTTTTAGACTTGTATGCCTGTTTCCTTCACCAAGTTAGGGAAGTTTTATGTCATTATTTATTTAAATAGGTTTTCAATTTCTTGCTCTCTCTCTTCTTCTGGTACTCCCATGATGTGAATGTTGGTATGCTTGAAGTTGCCCCAAAGGCTCCTTCCTCTTTTTTTTAAATTATTATTATTTTTTCTTCTTTTTGCTGTTCTGATTGGGTGTTTTTATTGTTGTTGTTGTTTTCTTCCTTATATTCCAAATCAATGGTTTGCTTCTTGGCTTTACCTACTCTACTATTGATTCCCTGTAAATTATTCTTTATTTTAGTTAGTGCATCTTTCATTTCTAACTGGTCCTTTATTATGCTCTTGAGGTCCTCACTAACTTCTTTGATGTTCTCATGAAGTTCCTTGAAATTCTCACTAAGTTCATTGAGCATCCTTATATGCAGCATTTTGAACTCTGCATCTGTAGATTACTTATCTCCATTTCGTTTAGTTTTCCTGGAATTTTATTCTGTTCTTTCATTTGGGACATGGTTTTTTTTTTTTTTTTCTGTCTCCTCATTTGGCTGTCTCACTGTGTTTGTTTCTATGTGTTAGGTAGAGTTGCTATGTCTCCTAGGCTACCTAGGGAGGGCCTGTTGTAGTATGTGTCCTGTAGGATCCGGTGTAACAGCCTCTCTGAGCACAACAGAAGGGTGTGGACTTTACACCCTTCTGTTGTAATTGAGTCTTGATTGCTGTTGGCACATGAATGGGAGGGGTTTACTCAGGCTGATCAGCTGCAAGGACTGGCTGTGCCCACTAAACACCAACCTCTGACTACCTTGGATGATCAGCTGTACAGGGCCCACCACATAGAGAAAGACTTACTTTAGCAGGGCTCTGGTACCCACTGAGTCCATTCCTTGAGTGTGTCACTTGTGGAGGTGGTTGGGTTCTGGTGCTTTGACGTGGTCTGAAGCTGTCCACTGGGTGTGTTGGTTGTGGAGCAAGGTCAGCCTGTGTTCTACCTGGGACCCCAAGGCATAAGGTACAAAGTGATCTGCAATGGCTGCTAGTTGCACTGAGCTTGGAGGTGCCCAGGCAAAGACAAGCTGTGAACCAAGACCGGGTACTTCTAGTGCCAGGCTTAGGGTCACTTAGAGAGCAGTATGGGGCTTGCTGTGGCCAGATGCTGCTTATTTGAGAGAATTTAGGGGAATCTCTTTTGTTTCTTGAGGTAGGCCTGCAATGCTATGAACTTCCCTCTCTGGACTGCTTTCATGGTGTCTCACAGATTTTGTGTTGTTGTGTGTTCATTTTTTATTTGTTTCCAGGAAGTTTTTTATTTATTTTTATCTCATTGGTAACACATTCATTGTTTAATAACATGCTATTTAGCTCCATTTGTTTGAATGTTTTTATTGTAATTGATTTCTAGTTTCATACCATTGTGATCTAAGAAGATGCTTGATAATGATTTCAATCTTCTTGAACTTGTAGAGACTTAATTTGTGTCCTAACGTGGTCTGTCTTTGAGAATGTCCCGTATGTATTTGAGAGGAATGTATAGTCTTCAGTTTTGGGGTGTAATTCTCTGTAAATATCAATTAAATTCATCAGACCCAGTGTTTGTTTAGGGTCTCTGTTTCCTTATTAATTTTTTGTCTAGAGCATCTATCCTTTGATGGCAGTGGTGTGTTGAAGTTCTCTACAATAATTGTATTGCTGTCAATCTCTCCCTTGAAGTCCTCCAGAAGTTTAAAAATATATTTTGGTGCTTCTATATTGGGTGAATATATGTTTATCAAAGTTATATCTTCTTGTTCAATCAATCCCTTTAATATTGTATAGTGGCCTTCTTTGTCCCTTGTTATAGCCTTCACTTTTGAAGTCTATTTTATCAAATGTGAGTATTTCTAACCTAAATTTTTTTTCATTTTCATTTGCTTGGAAAATTTTTTTCCATCCCTTCACTTTTATCCTGTGCAAGTTTTTTTTTTTGTTCTGAGGTGGGTCTCTTGTAGACAGCATATATATGAGTCATGTTTTCTCATCCATTCAGCTATTCTGTGTCTTTTGATTGGAGCATTTAATCCATTTATATTTAAGGTTATTATTGATATGTACTTATTTATTGACATTTTAATTCATTATGTTTTGCTCTCTCTGTTTCTTCTGCTTATTAAAAAAGTCCCTTTAACATCTTTTTGCAATGCTGGTTTGGTGGTAATACAGTCCTTTAGCCTTTTTTTTTTTTCTGGGAAGCTCTTTATTTCACATTCTATTTTGAATGATAACCTTGCTGGATAGGAATAGTCTTGGATTCAGATTCTTGTTTTTCATTACTGTGAATACTTCATGCCATTCCTTTCTAGCCTGTAGTATTTTTATTGAGAAATCAGCTGACAGCCGTATGGGAGCTCCTTTGTAGGTACCCTGTTGCTTTTCTCTTGTGCCTTTAAGATTATCTTTTTATCTTTAATTTTTGACATTTTAATTATGATGTGTCTTGGTGTGGGCCTCTTTGAGTTCTTCTTGCTTGGGACTCTTTGTGCTTCCTGAACTTGTATGCCTTTTTCCTTCACCAAGTTAGGGAAGTTTTCTGTCACTCTTTCTCAAACAAATTCTCTAACCCTTGCTTACTTTCTTCTTCTTCTGGTACTCCTATGATGTGGATGTTGTTATGTTTGATGTTGTCCCACAGCTCTCTTAAATTATTCTTCTGATTTAAAATTTTTCTTTTTCTTTTTGGCTCTCTGATTGATTTTTTTCCTACCCTGTTTTCTAATTCACTGAACCAATCCTTGGCTTCCTCTACTCTGCTAGTCATTCCTTCCAGTGTATTCTTCATTTCTGCTGTCATTGTTCATTTCTGATTGGCTGTGTTTTCATTTCCAGTTGTTTTTCATTGTTTCCATCTTTTCTCATGCTGTTGAACATTCTTATAATTATTACTCTGAACTCTATATCTGATAAAGTGCTTATCTCCATTTCATTTAGTTCTTCTTTTGGAGAATTCACTTGTTTTTTTATTTGGGACTTGTTTCTTCATTTCACCATTTGAGCTGCCTATTTGGGTGTGTTTCTATGTATTAGGTAGATCTTCTATGACTTTCAGATTGAGTGGGGTAGTCTTATGTAGTAGGTGACCTGTGGGAACCAGTGGTGCAGTCTCCCTGATCACCAGATCTGGGTATTCTAATAAGTCCCTTGTATGCTTTATGTGGGCCTTCCAGTTGTAATGGAGTCTTGATTGCTATTGGCACATTCATGCATGGGCTCAACCCTCAGGCTGGCTGAAAGTGATGCTCAACCCCCATTACAGCAAGCAGGCTGCTGTGAAGTAGTTGCTTATCACGTGAAGCACAACTCACTTCAGCAGGGTTTGAAGCCTGCCAATATTCCCCTGTGGAGATCAGTGATTTTCAGTTTGTGGCTCCCTCTGCTGTGGCTGGAAGTGTATGGAAAAACCAAGTTAACATCAAAGTCTGGTTTTACTCTCCCACAGCGAGGCACAGTCTTGGCAAAGTCTCACAGAACCCAGAGATCTGCCTCTGCCTGCAGGCTGACTGTTCATCTCAGTCACTTAATGAACCTTAGTTTGTAGTCCTCAACTGGATGTAAACTCTACCTGGTGGACTGGGTGAGAGAATTTCCAGCATGTTGGTGATTGTTTACCCCTGGGCTAAGGCTGCTTTTATGGGAACATTCTGCCTGGGAATGATAGCTTTTGCAGTGTGGGGTAATGACTCAGCACAGGGATCCAGGCAGCTGCTTTCACAGCTCTCTCCCTGGAGCCACACACCCAAGAGCCTTTGCATGCAGCTCTAGTCCATCTGCCCTCCCTCTGCTGGAGCCAAGGTGAGTGGCTGTAAACAAAATTTAGTGCGTTGGCCCTTTAATAGGGTGCTTGTGTTTCCAGCTGTCTCTCCCTGCCAGATAGAACTTCTGGTGCTTTTCACAGCCAGGTGTTATGTGGACACCTTTCCCAGTTCTGTTACTCTGGGCTGGGGAGCCCAGCTTGGGGGTTAGACCCGAGACTTCTCAAGAAGAATCTCCTGCAGCTGAGATATCCCTCCAGCTCTTCAGCTGCTGCCTGTGGAAGCCCAGCCAGCCTCTCGTGCTTCTGCACTTCCTACCAGTCTCAATGTGCTCCTCTTTACATCCTTAGTTACAAGAGATCTCTTCAGTTGGTTATTCAGTGTAATTTTTCTATGTTTTAGTTGTAATTCCAGTTTGGTCCTGGGAGAAGGTTGGTGTAGCTTCCATTCAATCCACTGCCATTTTGGAAACTCCCTATTTCAGTTTTTATTTACTAGGTTATTCTGTGACAGGCACAGAGGGAATACAGAGTTTAAAGATACAGTTCTTGATCTTAAGGACTAGCAGTCTAGCGCTTCATTGTCCAATATAGTAGCATCCAGCCACATGTGGTTATTTATATTTAAATTAAATTTAAACTCAATTTCTCAGTCAGACTATCATATTTCAAGAGATTAATAGTCACATGTGACTAGTGGCTAAACAGTACATTTATAGAAGCTTCTGTCATTGTAGAAAGTTCTGTTGGATAATGCTGACCTAGAAGTCATGTGGGAATCAGACAGACAAGGTAGGCACAGTAATTTCAAACTAAGAAAGACCATGTCTTAAGTGCATAAAAATTACTTGGCGGCATGTTGAGTCTTACTTCCAGAAGTTCTGATTTGAGGGGTACGATGTGATTCTGTTTTTAACAAATACTGTAGGTAATTGTGATACAGAAGGTATGGGAACTACATTAAGAAAAATCAATGTATGGTATGTGGGAAATGCCCAATAGACTGATTCTGAATTTCTCACCTGAATGGCATCTGGGTGCTTGGGCCAATTTACATTTGATTTGGAAAGATAAGAGTGCTGGGACTATCTCTGTACCTTGAGAGTTAGGGAACATTTATACCCATTATGTCTGAAGACATATAAAAGATTATTGTGTGTCTGTGTCATGTTTTAAATACCTGTAAACGGTATGTGATTGTTTCAGTCAAGATAGGCTAGACTATGCAACAGTAAATATAATCAGTGGCTTTTTCCCATAAGGAAAAGAGCAATCTTACACTAACAAATTCTCTAGCCAGGAGTGATGGACATCACTTCTCCTCACAACTAGTCACAGAAACAACTTCAAGGAGCCAGGAAGTGCATCCTACCATTTGTCCAGAAAGAGAAGAGCCAGGTATCAGTGAGCAGCACTAATGATTACCATATCGGTGGTAAATAAAACATGGTGATCATGCTGCAATAGAGATGAGACCTCCAGACACACAGTAGGGGTGGTAGATGGTAAAGACATGAAGGACTTACGAAGAGCTTTAAGAAAAAAATTTTTTTTTGTTAATCCTCACCCGAGGATATTTTTCCATTGATTTTTTTTTTTTTAATAGAGTGGAGGAGGGAGGGAAAGAGAGAGAAACATTGATGTGAGAGAGATGCATTGATTGGATGACCCTAACCAGGGCTGGGGATCAACCTACAATGCAGGTACATGCCATGCCCTTGACCAGGAATCGAATTGAACCCACAACCCTTCAGTCCAAGGGCTGATGCTCTAACCGCTGAGTCAAACTGGCCAGGCCTAGAAAAATTATTGTCTTGGAGAAAGAAGTCAAGTAGAAATGACCAAGAAGAGCATGATGAATTAGAGTGTTTTTTGGATGAACATTTTTGACTACCCATCTCTTCTAAAGAGAGTATTGATGCTGAAAGGGATCTCATCTGAGGTTTCAGGTTCTTGAGAGGATGATGTAGGGCATTATGATCCCGGCACAGGGACATATCTGTGCACTGGTATATACTATACCAGAGAAAGACTGGGGAGGCCAGCAGCCTCAAAAATCTCTATTTGAACTTAGGGAAAAAATGTTCTGTCCAGTGGCTGCCTAAAGTGCCCCCAGGAAGGTGACCCTTGTGTACCTAGATAGAAGAATAAAAGCAGCTCTGGGCAAAGCCATTTGATTCCACTGACACCAGGAGTAGTTGCCTGTTTCTCTCTCTCTCTCTCTCTCTCTCTCTCTCTCTCTCTCTCTCTCTCTCTCTCTCTCTCTCTCTCCCTCCCTCTCTTCCTTCCTTCCTTCCTTCCTACCTACCTACCTACCACTGAATGCCCATATATGACTTGTGGTGTATTTCCATTGCCTGCACATATCGTGTGTATATGGTAGGCTGACGACTCTTCATAGATATTCAGTGATTTGCCTTATAGAGGATTTTATTTCTTTGCTCTAGTGAACTCAAGCATGACCATATGACTAATTTTGGTCAGTGAAATGTAAGCAAAACTAATGTTAGTTACAGCCATCATGACTAACAATATTACTGATAAAGACTGTGTCAGTAGCTGTTGCTGAAACAACAAGTTATGAGGGAGAAATAAACCTTTTTTTTTTTTTGTAAGCCACTGAGACATGGGTGATCATTTGTTACTGCTGCATAACCTAGCCTACACTAACTGATAGTATGTATATTCTTTTAGCATCTGTGCAGATTAAGTCATTGAGACTCATCAGGCAGGCAGTGATGGATTTAGAATGAGCAATAAGAGAGAAATATCTGTTCCAAAATACTAGAGGATCTGACAGATGGGATTTCTTGATTAAGGCATAAAGGAGGGGTTATTTTTATATTCCCACTTATTTAGATGTAAGTGGGGAAGAACTGGAAGGAGAGTAAAATAAAAGCCTAATTGGAAGACTAGAGAAATGTTTCTTAAATCCACAACAGGAAAATTACCAAGGCAAATAATCTAAAGAAAAAATGAGCAAAGGAACTAAACAAGCATTAAATGAAATAGAAAATGCAAATTGCCACGAAATATGAAAGATGCTCAACTTCACTTGTACTGAGGGAAATTCAAATCAGATGGAAATGTGGATTGTTACAACATTCCTGGAAAGTAATCGGACAGAAAAAATTTTAAATGTATTTACTTATAGATCCTCATAAGAGTTTATTGTCCCCTCAAAAAAATCCCAACATATAGCCAGGCCAGTGTGGCTCATCCCATGATTTGAGTGTCATCCCATGGGCTGAGATCCTGGTTCAATTGCTGGTCAGGGCACATGCCAGGGTTTCGGGCTTGATCCCCAGTAGGGAGTATGCAGGAGGCAGCCAGTTGATGTATCTCTCACATCGATGTTTCTGTCTCTTTCTCCCTTCCTCTCTCTAAAAAATCAATAAAAATATTTTTTAACAATCCCAACATATAAAACACACACACATAAATACACACACACACTAGATGTTTACTGCAGTACTATTTGCAATAAGAAACTGGAAACAACTAGAACTGACATACATAGAGGAGTAGTTGAATGAATTATGGAATATCCATACTGTGGAATAATATTTGGTTATTAAAAACAATGGGGCCACCCTAGCTGGTTTGGCTCAGCAGTTAGAGCATCAGCCCGTCCACCAAAGAGTCACGGGTTTGATTCCAGTCAAGGGCACGTACCTCAGTTGCAGTTCGGTCAGCCCTGGTCAGGGTCATGTGGGAGGCACAATGTGTCTCTCTCATGTTGATGTTTCTCTCTCTCTCTCTTTCTCCCTCCCTCCCACTCTATATGAAGATAAATGGAAAAGTATCCTCCAGTGAGGATAAAATAAACAAACAATGGGGCCCTGGCTGGTGTTGCATAGTGGTGAGAGTGTCGGCCCATGCACTGAAGGGTCGTGTGTTCAATTCCTAGTCAAGGGCATGTACCTGGGTTGCAGGTTTGGTCCCAGCCCTGGTCGGGTTGTGTGCAAGAGGCAACCAATCAATGTGTCTTTCTCACATCGACGTTTCTCTCTCTGTCTCTCTCTCTCCCCCCTCCCTCCCTGCCTTTCACTCTCTCTAAAAATCAATGGAAAAATTATCCTTGGGTGAAGATTAACAAAGAACAAAAACAATGGGATCTATAAATATTGTCTTGTAAAGACACAATTGATATGGTATTAAGAGGAAAAAGGCTAGTTGAAGAGCACTGAAAGAATATGAGGTCATATTTGTAAAAACTTTAAAAGGGGAAATTTTTTTGACTTACATATATATGAGGCGACTATTGCTGCTGTAACAAATTACAGCAGCAGAAATCTCATGCCTTAAAACAACACTTATATTTATTTTCTCAGACTTTCTCAAGGCCAGAGTCAAAGTCTGTTCCACTGAACTGAAATCAAGGTGTAGGTGGGGCCATGCTCTTTCCAGCTTTTGGAGGCTACCCGCATTCCTTGGCTTGTGGCCAGGTCACTCCAGTCTTTACGGTCATCGTCACATTTTCCTCTTCTATGTCAAATTTACCTCCTTCTTCAGAGGACACTTAAGATTGCATTTTGGGTCTACCCAGATAATCAAGGATAAACCTCCATATCTCAAGATCTTAATCACAGGTCCAGAGACCCTTTTCCATAAAAGGCAATACTCACAGGCTCCAGAGATTAGAACCTGGATATATATATTTTTTATTTTTATTTTTTTATTTTTATTTTTTTGTTACAGATGATTTCTCCTTTTTTTACCCCATTGGCATCCTCCTCCCCATCCCCCCTGCCCTGTCCCCGGCTTTGTTGTCCATGTCCATTGGTTATGCATACATGCATATAAGGTCTGTGGTTTATCTCTTCCCACCCCCCCACCCTCTATTCTGAGGGATGTCAGTCTGTACCCTACTTCCATGTCTCGGGGTCTACCGTATTCCTCAGACTGTTATGTTCATTATATTCCGTACATAAGTGAGATCACATGGTATTTGTCTTTTTCTGCTTGGCTTGTTTCACTTAGGATAATACTTTCCAGGTCCCTCCATGTCGCCTCAAAGGATAAGAGATAGTTTTTTCTTACAGCTGCATAGTACTCCATTGTGTATATGTACCACTGCTTTTTTATCCATTCACCTACTGATGGACACTGGGCTGTTTCCAGATCTTAGCTATTGTAAATAGTGCTGCTGTGAACATGGGGGTACATATATTCTTTCTGTTTGGTGTTTCAGGCTTCTTAGGGTATATTCCTAGAAGCGGGATCACTGGGGCAAATGGAACTTCAGTTTTTAATTCTTTGAGGTAACACCATATTGTTTTCCATAGTGGCTGCACCAGTCTGCATTCCCACCAGCCATGTACTAGAGTCCCCTTTTCTCCACACCCTCGCCAACACTTGTTGTTTGATGATTTGTTGATGACAGCCATTCTGACAGGTGTGAGGTAATACCTCATTGTTGTTTTAATTTGCATTTCTCTGATGATTAGTGATGTTGAGCATTTCTTCATATGTCTCCTGGCCATTTGTATGTCCTGTTTGGAGAGGTGTCTATTCAGCTCCTCTGTCCATTTTTTAATTGGGTTCTTTGTCTTCCTTTTGTTGAGTTGTATGAGTACTCTATATATTTTGGAAATTGACCCCTTATCTGATGTATCATTGGCAATGATGTTCTCCCATACAGTGGGTTGCCTTTCCATTTTGATGATTGTTTCTTTTGCTGTGAAGAAGCTTTTTAGTTTGATGTAGTCCCATGTGTTCATTTTTTCCTCTGTTTCTGTTGCCTTAGGTGATGTATCAGTGAAAATTCTGCTGCATATGATGTCCGAAATTTTGATGCCTACATTTTCTTCTAGAATTTTTATGGATTCATGGGTCACATTTAAGTCTTTTATCCATTTTGAGTTTATTCTTGTGTAGGGTGTAAGTTGATGGTCTAGTTTCATTGTTTTGCATGTAGCTGTCCAATTTTCCCAACACCATTTATTAAAGAGGCTGTCTTTACTCCACTGTATGCTCTTGACACTTTCGTCAAATATTACTTGAGCATATTATTGCCTTGGGTTCATTTCTGGGTTCTCCGTTCTGTCCACTGGTCTATATGCCTGTTCTTGTGCCAGTACCAGGCTGTTTTGATTACAGCCACTTTGTAGTATAACCTGATATCTGGTATTGTGATCCCACCTACTTTGTCATTCTTATTCAAAATTGCTGTGGCTACTCGGGGACTTTTTTGGTTCCATATGAACTTTTGAGGTATTTAGAACCTGGATATTTTAGGGGGAGCTATTATTCAGCCTACCATATTTATGAACTTAGAGAATGATGTTGAAGGATAGATACACACCCACTTTTTAATGTTTCTTCAAGATGGATGTGATTGGGGAAGGAGAGGGAAACTATTAACTTTGTTTCTATATTCTTTGACTTACTAAAAGTTATGAAGTAGAAAATTTTTTGTAGAAAGAGGAGAGTGCCCTGGCTGGTGTGGCTCAGTGGTTGGGGCATCAACCTGTACATGAAAGGGTCAAGGGTTTGATTCCCAGTCAAGGGCATGTGCCTGGGTTGCACGTTTGATCCCCGGCCCTGGTCCGGGCACATGCTGGAGGCAACCAGTCAATGTTTCTCTCTCACATCAGTGTTTCTCTCCCCTTTCTTTCTTCCACTCTCTCTAAAAAAAGAGAGAGAGAGAAGAGCAAAAATTTCACATAAATGCAAACAAAAACAAAGCAGAGGTGGCAATATTAATTTGGACAGTTGAATTCAAGGCCAATGGCATTACACAGAAAAATTGATTTTTTGAATGATAAAAGCCCAATAAAGGAAGATCTATTATAAACCTTTATATATTAAACACTCTAAGAACAAACTATGCCAGGCAAACACTTTTTTAAAGTGCAAGATTTTCATAAAATTACAATTTTATTAGGGGACTTTAGAATTTGATGCACCAAGTAGACAATAATAATGATGATGATGATAGGAGAAGGAAGAGGAAAAGAAAAAGAGAAAGAAGGAAGAAAAGCTGAAGAAGGAGGGGGAGTAGCAGCTGTGGAAGATTTTAATTAAATTCTCAATGACTTCTATCTAACAGTTCTAAATAGACTTTAGTATCTCCTAACAGAAGATGCTTCTTATTCTTTTCACGGAACATCCACAAAAATCAAGCATATGCTTCCTCACAAAGCAAATTGCAGTAATTAAAAAAAAAAAAAAAAGGAGAGAGAAGTGATACAATTCACATTCACTAGCCACAATGAAATCAACTACAATTAACATCAAGAGGATAGAAAAATAGAAGTTATCTTCTTGAGTTAAAGAGGAAATCAAAATGGAAATTACACACAAAAAAAAACTACAAAAGAATACCAGTGAGGGCCTACATATGAAAAACTAGTGGTATGTGACCAAAACAGTTCTGAGGAAAAAAATTTTTAAATGCATTTTAAAATTTTTCAATTACAGTTGACATACATTATTATATTACTTTCAGGTGTACACCCTGGTGATTAGACATTGTATAAATTACTAAATGATTATCCCAATAAATCTGCACCCATCTGACACCATTCAGAGTTATTTGAATATTATTGACTGTTCCCTATGCTGTGACAACCAATGTTTACTTCTTAATCCTTTCACTTTTTCCACCCATCCCCCAGCACCCTCCCATCTGGCAACCGACAAAATGTTCTCTGTATCTGTGAATCCGTTTCTGTTCTGCCATTTCTATTATTTTGTGGATTTAAAGATTTATTTGTTAATAAATATGTATTTTTTACCATTTTATTGTTCATACTTTTGATTTTTTCCCCCTTCTTAAAGAAGACCCTTTAATTTCCTGTAATACTGGTTTGGTGGTGATGAACTCCTTTAGCTTTTTTCTTGTCTGGGAATCTCTATCTGTCTTTCATTCTAAAGGATAGCTTTACTGGGTAATCTTGGTTGTAGGTCTTTGCTTTTCATCACTTTACATATCTCTTGCTACTTCCTTCTGGCTTGCAAAGTTTTAGTTGAGAAATCTGATATTTTTATGAGAGCTCTCTTGTAGGTAACTAACTGCTTTTCTCTTGCTGCTTTTAATATTCTCTCTATCTTTAACCTTTTGCATTTTAACTATGATATAGCCTCTTGTTGCTGGCTTCTTTGAACTCATCTTGTTTGGGACTCTCTGTGCTTCCTGGACTTCCTGTATGTATATTTCATTCTCGAAGATTGGAAAGTTTCTGTCATTATTTTTTCAAATAGATCTTCAATTTCTTGCTTTCTCTTTTCCTTCTGGAACCCCCATGATGTATGTGAATGTTGGTACACTTGAAGTTGTCCCAGAGGCTCCTTACACTATCCTCATTTTTTTGGATTCTTTTTATTTTTTGATGTTCTGATTGTGTGTTTTGTTTTGTTTTGTTTTATTTTTGCTTCCTTATAGTCCAAGTTGCTGATTTGGTTCTTGACCTCATCTACTATCAATTTCCTATAATATATTCTTCATTTCAGTTCATGTATTCTTCATTTCTGACTGGTTCTTTTTTATGTTTTCTCTCTTCATTTTTGTTTTCTATCTCTTTGTTGAAGTTCTCACTAAGTTCATCTACTCTTCTCCTAAGTTCATTGAGCATCTTTATAATCAGTGTTTTGAGCTCTGCATCTGGTACAGTGCTTGTGTCCATTTTGTTTAGTTCTTTTCCTGGAATTTAGTTCTGTTCTTTCATTTGGGCCATATTTCTTTATCTCTTCATTTTGGCAGCCTCCCTATTTGTTTCTATGTATTAGGTAGAGCTGCTACATTTCCTGGGCTTGGTAAAATGGCCTAATGCAGTAGGCATCCTTTAGGGTCCAGTGGCTCAGCCTTCCCAATCACTCAAGCTGGGCACTGGGGGCACAACCCCCTCCATGTAGGCTATGTACACCCTCCTCTTGTAGTTGAATCTTGATTGCTGTTGGCATGTCAGTGGGAGGGATTTACTCCAGGCCAATCAGTTTCAAGGACTGGCAGTAACCACCAACCACGGAATTCTGACCTCCATGGAGGATCAGCTGTTCGAGGGGCCCACCCCACAGAGCAGGTGCCCACTGAATCTGCCCTTGAGTGTCATTTGTGGAGGTGGTTGGGTGGTGCGTCATTGTAGTCTGAAGCTGTCCACCAGGTGCTCTAGCTCTGGGGCCTTCCAGGAGGTGCAGGTCAAGGTCAGCCTCCACCTGTGTTCTGCCTGGGGCCACCAGGCTACAAAGCGAGCTGTAGATGGCTGCTACTTGTGCTGGGCTTGGAGGTACCCAGGAAAGGCTAAGCTGGGAACCAAGCCCAGCTGCTGCTAGTGCCAGGCCTGGGGCCACTTAGCAAGAGATATGGGGCATGCTGGGGCCAAATACTGCTTGTTTGAGAAATTTTAGGAAAATTAGAAGCATGAGCCAAGACAAGCCATTCATATGGAAAAGCCACTGGAAACAGCTTGGTTGGGCTCGAAATTTGGGTGGGGTGGGATCTCAGGGAATCATCAGGGTAGGGCAAACATTATGAGCCATGTTGATGGGGTCTCAGATATGGTGCCCCCCTACAGGTTGGGACCCTTCACTCCTCACTGGGGCCTCCTGCAGCTGAGATACCACTCCAGAATTTTATCCATTCCACATCTCCTACCAGTCTCAGTGTGTGTTCTTTAATTCCCTAGTTGTAGGACTTTCATTCAGCCAGAATTCAGGTGATTCTGAACTATGGTTATTCTGTAGCTTAGTTGTAATTTTGATGTGATTGTGGGAGGATGCGAGTACCACTTTTACCTGTGCCACTATCCTGACGAGAAGTATTCTGAGATTTAAAAATACTATCAATAAGCAAAGCAATCATTCCACTTAAGAAGTTAGAAACAAAGTAAGATAAATGAAGAAGTTGGGGTGTAGGGAGATATAGAAGTGTGCCAATCAGTTGTTGCCACAAAATGTTGTGTAATAAATAGTTATACCATGTCAGTGGCATACAATAAGCATTTTTAATTGCTCATTCACATCAGCCAAGATCTGCTTTAGGCTGTTGACATCTAGGGGGGGCTCTGCTCCATGTGTCCCATTCTGGGATTCAGGCTGGAAGGGCAGTGGCTCCCTGGAGTACGTTCTTCTCTTGGTGATGGCAGCCCAGGGGCCCACTTTACAGCAAAGGAGGTGCAGTAGTGCACAGGACCATGGAACCCACGGACTGATCACACTGCACCACCCAGAAGTCGCTGGTCTGAGAGTGATGAAATGGTCTTTGAAGGTGCAGCTGAAGTGCCAGCTTGGAGATGGTACCCTGCAATGATAAGGTGCCATCTGCCAGGACACGTTATATACCCTAAATTAACTATCATTATTAGTGCTGTACTCCTAATGGGTATTACAAGGTTCAGAAACCAAGGGTTGGGGCGGAAATCTGAGCAGTCCCTCTGACCACCGTTGCCCCAATTATCCACTGGGAACTTTTGTGTTTCCTGTCACCACAACTCTAGATTCTGCTTGTCTAGAGGCCCTTCATCCCCAAAGGAGAACACTTTCACCAGGCAACACAATATGAGCCCCACTGATTTCTATTATAGAGAAAATATACAAAAGATAAAACTTACATTTTAACCATTTTAAAGTATACAGTTCAGTGGCATTAAATACATTTACATTGTTGTGAAATGATTACCACCATCCGTCTCCAGAACTTTTTCATCTCTCTAAACTGAAAATCTGTACTTATGAAACATTAACTCCCCATTTCCTCCTCCCTCTAGCTGTTGGAAACCACCACTTTCTCTGTGAACTTGACTACTCTAGGTATCTCATGTAAGTGTCTGGCTTGTTTCACTTAGCATGTTGTCTTCAAGTTTCATTTCTTTTTAAGGCTGAATAATATTTCATTGTATGTATTCACCACATTTTGTTCATCCATTCATTCATTCATTGGTGGGTTGTTTCCAACTCTTGGCTTTTTGTGAATAACGCTGCTCCTAACACTGGTGTACAGATATCAGTTTGAGTCCCTGCTTTCAATTCTTTGAGGTATTTTCTGGGTCATGTGGTAATTCTATGTTTAATTTTTTGTGGAACTGCTAGCAGCTGAAGTATTTTACATTCCAGCTGGAAATAAACAAGGGTTCCAATTTCTTCACTAACACTTGTTATTTTCTGTTTTTGAGTTTTGTTTGTTTGTTTGTTTGTAACACTAGTCACCCTACTGGGTGGAAACTGTATCTCACTGGGTTTTGATTTGCATTTCCTAGTGATTAGTGATATTGAGCATTTCTTTTTTTTCATGTGCTCATTTGCCATCTGAGTATCTTTGGAGAAATGTCTGTATCCTTTGCTCATTTTTTAACTGGGTTATCTTTGTTATTTTGTTGAGTTATAGAAATTCTTTATATATTCTACAAATTAATTCCTTATCATATATATGATTTTCAAGTATTTTCCCCATTCTGTGCACTGCCTTGTCATTCTGTTGACAGTGTCCTTTGATGCAAAAGTTTTAAATTTTGATAAAGTCCACTTTATCTATTTTTTCTTTTGTTGCCTGAACTTTTGGTGTCATCTCCAAGAAATCATTGCCAAATCCAGTGTCATGAAGCTTTCCCCGCTTTCTTCTAAGAGTTTTATATCTTTAACCTTTACATTTAGGTCTTTGATCCATTTGAGCTAATTTTTGTACATGATGTAGGGTAAAGGTTCAACTTCACTGTTTTGTATGTGGACATCCAGTTTCCCAGCATCATTTGTTGAAAACATTGCCCTTTCTCCATTAAATGATCTTGGTATCCTTGTCAAAAATCATTTAAACATAGATGTGAGGGTTTGTTTCTGGGCTCTATTCTATTTCATTGGGTCTATATGTCTGTCTTTATGCCAGTACCAGTTTTGGTTTCTGTAGCTTTGTAATCAGAACGTGTGAGTCCTGCCTTGGCTAGGTAGCTCAGTTGTTTAGAGCATCATCTACATATGCCAGGGTCCTGGGTTCGATCTCGGTCAAGGCACATACAAGAAGCAACCATTGAATGCATAAATAAATAAAACAACAAACTGATGTCCCTCCCCCACTTCTCTATCTCATTAAAATCAATGCTTTCTTTTAAAGTGCGAGTCCTCCAACTTTATTCTTTTTCATTATTATTTTTGGCTATTTGGAGTCCCTTGAGATTCTATGTGAATTTTAGTCTGAATTTCTGTATACAAAAGTTGTTAGGATTTTGATAGGTATTTCCCTGAATCTGCTTTAGGAAGTTCCATTAACTTGTGGGCTATGGTTGGTTTGCACCAGAAGAATCCCCATTCTGGCAGAAGTGACCCTTATCACTAGGAAGAAGCAGGGCTCTTCTACACAATGGGGGCAGCTAGGAATACACTTAGCACCCATGTGACCTACTTACATGCCTGTTGGTATTCTCATGTCCAATTTTGATGGTAAATGGACATGTCCAGCAACCCTGGCTGGCCTGACAAGGACATGGTGTCCAGGGGCTCAGATGCCTCAAGGATGAGTCTTGTTCACCCCATCAAACGAGCCACCTCCACCAGCAGAGGTGCTAGCCAAGGAGGAAGGGAGTCTGGAATAGCAGTAGAGGACAGAGATGGGTATCAGTTGTGGTCACAATACCAGCTGCAGTGGTGGAGAGAGTAGTTTTTCCACTTAACCTTTGTCGTATAAGTTTCTCCAGGAACCATAAAAAGAAGTCAGTCAGAATCCTAGAGGAATGGTTCCCAGATGGATTAAACTTATTGTATAAAGTAAATGGATCCAAGTGGTACAAGGGGTGAACTAGATTGCTGTGGTGAGCTGCCCTGATCCTTTGAAGACACTCATTCCTCCAACTGCTGGACAGCTAACAATTGTCTCTGCCAGGAATTTTCCTTGGCAGAAGGAAGCTGCCTTACCCAAGGTTAGATTCCTTCTTCGAGGGCAGGGTACATCAAATTACTAGTCACTGTAGGGGTACAAAGGCCAGGCCTGGGTGCCTCACCTCAACCTGTGACATTTCTAAGAGACCGTCCCAGCTTCAGAGCTCCGGTGGAATTGGCTGAGGCCTCTGTTGGCACTGCATTACAGTTAACCCTCTCCTGCTTGACTGTGGTTTTCTCATTTCCTTTCAGGCGTTGTTCCTGAAAGCACTCCCAAATAAACCAGCTGTATGGCAGTCTCTCCTTCTGAGCCTGTTCCCTGGGCAGCCACCTCAGCACGGCCCTGCACCTACTGCCTTGCGTGAATCTAGTGTCCGTTACCTGAGGATCTGTTTCTGGACTTTCTGTTCTTTCCTTTTGATCTGTTTGTCTATCATTTATATCAGTACCTCACTGCCTTAGTTATTGCAGTTTTATAGTGACTCTTGACATCTGGTAGAAAAGTTATCCAAGATTGCCTATCACTTTATCCAAGTTTGCTTGATTCATTGCATTTCCATATACATTTTAGAATCAGCTTGTCAAAGTCCATAAAAATCTGTGAGCTTGGCTGGGATTTCAATGAATCTAAAGGTCAATTTAGAGATAAAATTTACCCCTGGTTATTGATCCTTCTAATTTATAAATATGGAATAGCCCCTCGTTTACTTGTTTCTAAATTTGTTATTAAAGTTTCATTGTTTTAGTTTATAGAGGTCTTGCAAATCTTGTTAGATTTATTCCTAGGTATTTGATGTTTCAGATGCTATTTTAAATAAAGTCCTTTAAAAATTTTATGTATATTGATTTTTGTATATTGAGTTTCTATCCAGCCATCTTACTAAGTTCACGTATTAATTCCTCACTCTCTGGTCTCCAGTCCATTTACACACATCATATTCCTGCAGATTCTGGAAGCAGATGCTGGAAATCTTCCTGAAAAGGAAAGTAGATGAAACAAAATGCTGAGAATGTGGGGGAATGTGTTCTCAATGGAACCAGCTTGCACACAGTACCTTGGGAGGAACAAACAGGTTTAATAAATGCATAGAAGAGGGAGAGACAAGTCATTTATGTCATTTTGGAAAGAAGGGTGGAACTAGCCAAGGGACATCGGTTAATGGTGGTGGGTGGGGCTGCAAGTGGAAGGACAGGGATGTCAGCAAGGGCTGCTGAACAGATTTCACGGTGATTTTGTAGAATTAAACCTGCAAATCCATGGAGAATGCTGACACTTAGGGTAGGTGTTCTCAAAGCGTGGTCTGACCAGCATCATCAGCCTCATCTAGGAACTTGTTAGAAATGCAGAAAATGCAGATTCTAGAGCCCACCTCAGACCTACTGAATCCGAGCTCTGGGAGTGGCACCCAGACAGCCATGTTCGACAAGACCTCATGTGATTCTGATGCATGCCAAATTTTGAGAACCACTGATTTAGGGGTAGACTCTTCAAACTAATCCTTCAGATGCTGTAATTGCCACTAATAGCCCCAAATAAGGTAGTTAGTATTGCTTTTATACCTATTCTACTCTTGTTGACATTTTGCTTTGCCCTTTGCTCCAGTTTTGTGCAGTTTCCTCCTCGGACTGTAAGTTCTAATACAAAATCCCTGTCTCATACTTCCAGCCTCTTGATCTGAGAACACTTACTGTGATTGCATGCTCCTCTATAACAATAATATACTAGGATATAAATCCTTGCATCCCATTGTTCATGTGATGCAAATATTAACTTTTCAAATACTAGCTTTTGTCCCTAAATTTTTGTAATTCCTGGCCCTTCCCCATTCAGACAACTGCTATATGCACCTAGGGATATTGAAAAGAAAAAAGGCCTTTGACTTTCAAAAGTTGAAACCTTCCGGCTCTGGTTTGAGGAGGGGAGCCGGGAGGGAGAGCTCCACCACCTGGAGAGTCCCTGTGAAGGGGCGCTACTGTCCTCTGCACCTGTGGGTTAAGATAAAGGGAATCCCACATCTGAGACATAGGTGTCTGGAGATCTGGATGGCGAGGGGTCCTGTATTTGGCTTCCCACGTGGAACCCCTGGAAGTCAGCAAGATCCCTGGGGAAGACGTGGCTGTGAGAGATGTCTACTAGAGAGGACCTTATACAAACCTGAGTTAGCTTCCCATGGGCTCACATGATGCAAGAGCAGCAGAATGGCCCAGTGCTCCCTGGGGAAATGTTGTGGAGTCTTAGCCCAGGAATTTCCCTGTCGGCTAACAGGATGGAAGCAGCAGAGTGCAGCAGCAGGGGAAGTGCCAAACCTGAAGTAGCCTCAACAGGAAGAATGAAGGATGGTCTAACAGCAAGCCACACAGACTGACAACAAAGGCCTAAGCAGGATACTTGACATTTTTGCAAATGCCAGTAGGAAGGATTGCCTATGGAAAATCAGAGGCCCAGCTCCACCAACTGCAATAGAGCAACCTAAGACTTTACACCAGAGAAAAGCATCAAGAGAGATCCTGAATTTCCCGATTCATTTTCCACATCCCCCCCCCCCGAAAATGGGGGCTTTATGTGCAATTAAAAATTCCACTTCTTACACCCCTGAGTTTGTGGATTAGATACATATCCCTTATATTCATTACCACAAATGAGTGTTTTACTATTTTTATAATAGGGGGTGAAAATAATCCCTATTTTTGGAGATGCACTTCCCTGATATTAGTGGCTTTAAAAAGGAGTCTGACTCTGGCCAGTTTGGCTCAGCGGTAGAGTGTCAGCCCGTGGACCGACAAGTCACAGGTTCAATTCCGATCTAGGGGGCATGTACCTCAGTTGCGGTTCAGTCCCCGGTCCTGGTCAGGGTTGTGCTGGAGGCAACAAATCAATGTGTCTCTCTCACGTCGATGTTTCTCTCTCTCTCTCTCTCACTCTATCTGAAGATAAATGGAAAAAAGCATCCTCGGGTGAGGATTTAAAAAAAAGTCTGTACAACAGTGCTTCTTAAACTGTATTATGCACACAGATCCCCTGGGGAATCCTTGGAAAGTCAAGATTCTGATTTAGTACCTCTTTGGTGAAGCCTGAAAGTCTTAATTTTTAACTAACATCAGGTGATGCTGATGCTGCAGGTAAAGAGACCATCCTTGCAATAGTGAGGCTGTTCAAAATACTGGTAGATGACTACACTACATTGGTTTTCAATATACATTGACAAGCACTTTCTTAAATAAACACAGGGTGGCGCTTGTACATAAACTGTACCTTGTACTTATGGTACAATTTCAGACTACAGTTCAAATTCAAAATGAATGTATGCAACAAAAAGAAAGTTCATTCAGAATAAGTCAGCTAAAAGCAGGTAGTGTGGATAAAAAGATAATGCTAATTAACTCCCTTCATGGGCTATCAATGACCTGTTTCAACTTTTAAAAAACTATTATCTCTAAATATTTAAAGTTTGAATGTCACTGAATTGAATTTGCTCATTTAGAATTTTGTCTTTTTAATCATATAGAGAATTTTAAATAATATAAGAGCATCTTCTAATCTTTAATATACATTACCATCTTTTTTGTTGTTAATCCTCACCCGAGGATTTTTTTTCCATTGATTTTTTTTGTTTTGTTTTGAGAGAGAGAGGAAGGAAGGGAGAGGGAAGAGAGAGAGAGAGAAACATCAATGTGAGAGACACATAAACTGGTTGCCTCCCACACTCATCCTGACTGGGGATCAAACCCATCAGGTATGTGCCCCTGACCGGGAATCAAACCCAAGACCCTTTGGTCCATGGGCTGACGCTCTAACCACTGCCACTGAGCAATTCTGGCCAGGGCTATATGTTGCCATCTTAAACACAAGTGTGGTAGCAGGCAAGAACGTATTCGTTAAAATACTTCATTTTACTTTTTACTGAGGAAATGATGAGTCAGGTTAATCCAATAATCAGTGAAGTGGGACTTGGTTAAGGCTGAAAATGCATCAGTTCGAGTCCTATCAATATTAGCAAAGATTATGGAAGATTTTTTAAATGCCAGTATCTAGGACTGCTGTAACTGTAATTGAATAGGCACTTTTATAAACATTGTCCACACTATTGATACATCAATTTTGCAATAGGTTTCAAGAGTCCTTACAGACTTTAAAATGTTCAGTTCCTTTTATCTGGTACTATTGTAATGTTCTGGGAATTCTGTTTCCTAGAAAGTAATCAGATTTTAGTTTTGTTTTTTTTTAAACACATACTCTTAGAACACCTGTGCACTCCACTTCCTCATGAGCTGTGTGCTTAGCAAGTCGGTTGAGTCTATTACCAACATGTTCACGCCAGTTATCCTCATAAGTATATAATTTAATGAAATAAAACAAGTTTATGTAAAAGTTGAACATTCTAAAGGACTGCAAATAGCTAAAATAAATTGCTACCGATTTAGTGGTGAACAAAAATATGTATATAAGGAAAGCATAAAACTATAGATTCTGAACTCAGATTCCTTTGTAAATGCTTTCTGTTCATACTCTAAAGAAACCAGAAGTGGATCTTAGACCAGTGGCTCTCAACAGGGCAGTACTGACCCCTAGGGGTTACTTTGGAAAGTTGTCGGGCATCTTGGGTTGGGTTTCAATACTGGTGTTTAATGGACGAGGGGCAGGGATATGAGATTTCCTGTAATGACCGGTACAACTTTGTAAAGTCTAAGTGAGTATTCATTTAGGTAAAAAGCCACGTTTCCCCCCAAGGAGGACCACAACTCCTCACACCTTAAGTGTGGGCTTCATACACCAACTTCCTTCCAAAGAGCAGTGTGGAAACGGGGTGGGTGGGGACACCTGACAGCAGCCCTGCAGCCAGGTGATGGGGTTCCCATCCCCCATGGCACATCTTGTTGGTAGTAGGTGCCTCTGCTGTGATGAGAAGGGCACTGTACCCCTCTAGGCTTCCTCCTGAAAACCCATAACCCCAGTTTCATCATGAGAAAAACTTCAGAAAATTCCAACTGAGAAACACACTACAAAGTATTTGACTTGTACCCCTCAAAACTGTCGGTTACCAAAAACAAGGAAAGTCTGAAGAACTATCACATTCTAAAGGAGCGTAAGCAGACATGAAGATGAATGTAATGTAGGATCCTGTAACAGAAAAAGGTGAAAACTAAAATATCTGAGTGAAATAGAGACTTTAGTTAGTTATAACATATCAATATAGGTTCATTAGTGGTGACAAATGTACCATACTAATTTAAGACTTTAAAAATAAGATAAACTGGTTCAGCCAGTGTGGCTCAGTGCTTGAGTGTCAACCCATGCACCAGGGGATCGCCAGTTTGATTCCCAGTCAAGGCACATGCCCAGGTTGTGGGCCAGGTCCCCAGTGTGGGGCATGCAGAAGGCAGCCAATCAGTGTTCTCTCTCTAAAATCAATAAAGGAAAAATACTGAAAAAAAAAAAAAAGGTAAACTGGGCATGGAGTATATGGGAACACCTCTGTAGTCTCTTTGCAACATTTCTATAAATCTAAAACTATTTTACATTTGCACAGTGATTAGTCAACAACACCATGTTATAAACTTCAAACTTGCTAAGATACTAGCTCTTCACTGTTCCCACCACAAAAAAGAAATGACAGTAATATGATGTGATACAGGGGTTAGCTAATGCTATAGTGGTCATCATTTTGCCATATATAAATGTATCAAATCAATACATTATATACCTTAAATGTACACAATGTGTGTCAATTATATTCCAATTTTAAAAAACTATAAAGCCTGCTTTTTATTATCTGAGCCTATAACTTCTATTTTACTTATTAGTACATATAAAACATTGATATTCACCAAGGACAAAATTATCCTATAAGCAGGAGGAGTATTATTCTTGTTTGTTTGTTTTTGTTAATCTTCATGCAAGGATATTTTTCTATTGATTTTTAGAGAGAGTGGAAGGGAGGGAGAGAGAAAAACATTGATGGGAAAGAGACACATCGACTGGTTGCCTCCCACAGGACCCCGACTGGGGCCAAGATGCCCTTGACTGGGAACCGAACCCAAGACCCTTAGGTCCACAGGCTGACACTCTAACTGCTAAACCAAACCGGCCAGGGAAAGTATTCTTCTTTTATTCAAAATTTCAGCAAGAACTGATAACCATTTTGGAAAATGATGTTTCCAGCAATAACATTATTCATGGTCTTTGACCAATAAAACACACCTGTTATCAGTATGCACTTAAAGTTGGAACATTATAGCTCTTCATGAATCGTGAATTCAGTCTTTATTTTAAAACATCAAATAGTGTTAACAGTACTTTATTGAACAGTTTTACTTCTTCCACACTTAAGAGTAAGCACCTGATTTTGACACTGTATTCTAGTGCAGCAGTATCTGAGCATTTACATATTGAAACATTATATTAGAAATTGATTCCCTTCCTCTTTTATATTACAATAAAGGCATTGTATTGACCCTTTTGAAACTGTGTACATAGGAAGTTATATATACATTTCAGTTTAGGAGAGTGGGTACGACAGATGTGACATATGTTCCGATGTTATAATGAAAAGGGTTGCTAAGTCGAGAACCACTATGGAAGAGCTCTTGGAAGTCAGAAGTGCTTTATGATTTCTCACGGCGCCCTGTACCCACTAGGTCCTGTGTTCCTTTCACTATTGCCGTTTCTTTGTACGCCTACTCAGGAGCCCCTACTGGCTCCCTGTTCTGGCAGTCTCAATTTTACTACCCTCAGGCAGGCAGCTTGGGCAAATACAATCCATTTAAGTCAGTGTCTCATTCCCTTTGCCAGTGATTAAGATAGACAAGTGACCCAGTTCTGATGGAGACATGAGGAAATCTGCTGAGGAACAAAAGGTTATTTTCTTTCACTGGACATTGTTGGTTTATACATCACCCCTGGAATCATGGCAGACATCTTTGATCATGAGCTTATTAGCCCAAAAAGAAACCGCTGGAAGGCCGGGAAAGATGGAAGGAAACTGAAGTTCTTGGTATCTCTGAACCCTCTACCAACCCATTCCAGAATCTCTGAAGTGCTTGTTACATTTGATAAAGTTAGGTCTCATTGCGAGCAGCAAGCATCCTTACTGATATAACCCTCTTCACAGGTAGTTGTGTTACTAAGAAATATTTATGCACGCTGTACGCAATCCTGGTCAGAATGCTATGGAGGGAAGCTGTAAATGACTCAGCCATCGGTTCTACTTCAAACCACCCATGGAAAACTTCTTTGGGGTCACCGTTTCATATCGCCACTTCTCAGGTAAGTTAATTTGGAAGTAAATAAACTGTCCTAATTCCTAGCAAAGCCTGGTGACACAACAGATCTCTTTTCAGTGCATATAAGGATGAATTTAAGGAATAAGCAAGTGCTGTCCTTTGACAGATTTTACTTAGCAAGTACAGAAGGCTTCTTCTGTGGAAATAAGGGTTAAATGACTGAATTTATTCATCCAATAACCCTCCCATTTGATAATTCCATACCTAACACATGAAACTGGTCGTTGGTTCCCACCTTTTGACAGGTGGTTGTTCTTCTCTGTGCCTTTTCTCCCTCAGCCCTTTATTCCTTACTTTCTCTTCTCACCTTTCCCGCAGCTCCTTACCCACAGAAAGAATCAGCTTTGCAGGATATAAAGAACTGCATCTATTCCCAGGCTGCAAATCCTTGCAGTACTCCCTAAGGGCAGCCTTTTTCTTCTAAGAAAGAACAGGTTGGACAGTTTACAAATTAAAGTCTCATTTAAATCTTTATTTCAGTCTGTAAGTACTGCTATTTGTTTGAGTTGCTCACGTAAATCCATTCCGCCTCGAAAGGAAACGTCCAGCGCTCCCAGCAGTGCAAGTCCAGGGCGAGCCCCCCAAACCTCCCTCTAGAGTCTGCGGAAAACCTCACTGTGTCACACGCTCGCTGGCTCTTCTGCTGCTCTGGGCCTTAAGAGATTTTCGAAATAGTTTGCTTTTTCAAAATCCATCAAATGTCAATCATGGCAGGGAAGACCACTGAGCTGATTTGTGATAATCAAGTTACATTACCACTGATCATAATTCATTCTAAATGATTACTAGCATCTGGAAGGCCTTGGGGTAGAGGCTCTTCACAAGCAATCCAAGCACCCCTCACACGAGAATACCTGTGTGTACAGACTCCCTCCCCCCACCGAGGCATCAGGCCGGATTGCTGAGAGGATCGTGCTAACTCACCGCAGGTTTTCATGACAGGAGGCTATGGAGGACGTATTGTGAGGTACTAATTTATGAGGTGTAATCTAAATGCTAAAAATGAGGATGAAATCTTGAGTGCTTGAGCCTATTTGTATTGCCTTCGATTCATTCCATTTATTTGACATGTCTAGCCTGTTTTCTTTCTCACAGGCTAGTTGGGAGGATTAAATGAGATAAAGTATGTGACAGCCTAATCCGGTGTCTGCATACCCCGGAAATAATACTCCTGCCCTCCTCCCTATCCCAAAATAAAGCGGTTAGTCCTTGAACTTTGAAAGTACTTTACACATAAGAAGAAACTAGTTTTTCTGTCAGCATCCTCATCAGCATGATTCTGACTTGCTCCCAAGAGTGTCTTCTCTTTTGTAAAAGAGACACTTGATACTATTTGAAGTACACATCAAGTTTCATTTTTGTTCAGTGTTCTTTACTTTCCACTGTGATTTCTGAGGAACTGAAACCCCAAAAGGTGTGACCACATCAAAAACAAGTTACATGTTTTGTTTTTTGAAAATGATGATTCAAAGGCAGACTTGTAGAGAAGTCAGTTAGAAGGGAGAAGGCAAATTCAGCCTCTGAAGGGAAATGTTCTAACTTATCTAAAAAAGTAATGTTACACAACCACATTCAAGGACATGAGACAGAACACTACTTGAAAACTACAGCGACTGACTAGGTTGGTGAAAACCACAGCTGCAGGAGAAGGGAAACGGACTTGAGAGTAATTTGAACTTGGGATAACAAACCATCAGTCCTAGGCGCTTCTGTTACCTGAATATCGCCAATATTCAGGTAACTCCTGCTTCCCATGTTTACCTCCCACAGGTGTCACTGAAATCTCAAAGTAGTCTTCTCACAGAACTAAATGATAGTCATCATTTTGTTAGGATTCAAAATTTCAATCCAGTAGCCATCGGGATCTTGAATAAATGCCAGGCCTTTCATTTTACCTGTAAAATGAAATGATTGTCATTATTAAAAGGACTATTAAAAAACCGAAAATTTTAAAATATATTTTTATTACTTCCAATTTTAATTTGCACTTCAATAAATTAACGTACATTCTCTTTATGGTTTTAATTTTTTTTTTTTATCCTCACCCGAGGATATTTTTCCATTTTTTGTACAGATAGAGTGGGAGGGAGAGGGAGGAAGGGAGAGAGAGAGAGAAACATCGACGTGAAGGGACACATCGAATGACTGCCACCCGCACGACCAACCAGGGCCGGGGACAAACCGCAACCGAAGTACGTGCCCTTAGCGGGAACCGAACCCGGGTCTCTCCGGACCGCAGGCCGACGCTCTAACCGCTGAGCCAAACTGGCCAGGGCTATGGTTTTAATTTTTAAAAATTCTGTTGTCAGTGTTGACCAAATGCATGTTTTTCACAATGACTAATATTCTATCTTCTACACATAGGTGGAAACCAACTCTGAGGTGGAAGAAAATAAGGAGGTGCTCAGGGGAGCAGGTGGCATGGCGTACCCACAGCCAAAGGACCCAGATGCCTGACTCATACAAATCCTGTCAAGACTGTTTGTGGAACCCAAAGTCTGCCAATCAGATTCTTTCCCACAGGAATTCATAACTGGGATTAAAAGGCTAGTACGTCTAGCATTAGGGCTAGTTGCTTAAATGGAAAAAATGTGACCTCAGAAATTTCTTACAGGACCAACATGCTGATTTGTTGACTCCTATCTCCGGTTCATTTCCCCAAGATCAACCCCAGAGGAACACAGATGGCAAGTGGGAAAAAAATTAAGAACCTCTTGGGTGATGGTTGGTTGGGGGATGGGGTGGGGTGACTACTTTAACCTGGTCTATGCGAAAGGGGTTACTTCTGGCCTGGACCAGAAGGCAGTCCATCATGGCTGTGGGAGAAAAATAAAAAAAAGAATAAGCAGCACCCTGGCCAGTTTGGCTCAGCAGTTAGAGCGTCGGCCCACAGACCATATGGTTGTAGATTTGATTCTGGTCAAAGGTGGGTACCTTGGTTGTGGTTCGTCCTGGGCCCTGGTCAGGTTGTGCGGGAGGCAACCAGTCGATGTGTCTTGCTCATGCTGACATTTCTCTTTCTCTCTCTCTCTCTCTCTCTCTCTCTCTCTCTCTCTCTCTCCCTCCCTCTCTATCTGAAGATAAATGGAAAAAAATTTTAAAAAAGAAGCAACCTCCCTGGCCGGTTTGGCTCAGTAGTTAGAGCATCGGCCTGCGGTCCAGAGGGACCTGGGTTCAGTTCCCACTAAGGGCAGTTTGTCCCCGGCCCTGGTTGGGTCATGCAGGTGGCAAACACTTGATGTGTCCCTTTCACATCGATATTTTTCTCTTTCTCTCTCTTTTTCCCACTCTATCTGAACAAAAAATATGGAAAAATGTCCTCGGGTGAGGATAAAAAAGAAAAGAAAAAAAAAAGCAACCAATGAATGCATAAATAAGTGGAACAACAAATTGATGTTTCTCTCTCCCTTGTTTTCTCTCTAACAGTCAATCATTTTTTTAAAAAATCAAAAGAACACAAATCAGACAGTAGATTTTCAATAGCAGCACTGGATGGAAAACTAAGACAATGGAGTTTTATCTCCGTAATTGAATAAAAATAAACCTAAAAACTGCCATTCGTGTATAAAGCCATGGTTCTCAGGCATACAGAGCCTCAAAAGTTTGTCTCAAACCCTTTGAAAATAGTTTGGGTTGAGGTACTTAATAAAGGGACAGAAAAATCTAAAAATTGCTGTAAGAGATGTACAGAGAAAAGGTGATCAAATATCTTGATATAATATTTATTATCTTAAAAAAAAAGAATAATATCTCAGTCGGGGCCATAGTAACATGATGGGAGCAAGTTCTTTTCCTATTGGGGAAGATATCTGAATACCAAATCTTTCAATTGAAATAAAAAGAAAGAATTAAAATAAAACAGTGAAGTGTTTCAAGCAAAAACAGATAATAAATTATGACAGAAACTGATCTAAGTAAAATAAATGATAATACATGTACATCCAACAAAATCTGGATATATACTATTTCAAGAGACATATAAAACTTAAGGACATGCAAAGGTCATAAAAGATGAAGAAGAAATATCAGGCAATTATTAACTGAAGAGATCTGGTATAGTTATATTAATATCAGATAAAAGGGACGTTAAGGAACTTACTTTGGGGTGGCTTGAGAACACCTGAGTGAAAGCTGGTGGCCACTGAGAAAATGTGGTGGGGTCGAAGGGTGAATGAGGAGCCGACATTTTTGACAGCTCCCATATCCTGTGTCTAATCCCTGGTGAAGCCACCCTGTCACTGTCTTTCAGGTCCCTAAAATAAGTAGGTATTCTTCCAATAATTTCCCTTCTTTCCTTAAGCTGGTTGAAGTAGGCTTCTCCCAAGTTACTTGCAAGCAAAGGGTTTTACTACAGCAGTGCCCTCCGTGGGTGCTGAGTAAAAGTTCCCGAACTACAGAGAGGCCGAGGGGCCAGGAGCAGACTCACCATCATCAGGTTTCTTCACAAACTTGACTCCCAGTTCTTCAAATCTTTTACAAGCACTGATTACATCAGGAACAGCAATTCCGATATGACCTTAGGTGACCACCCCCAAAACAAGGCAGAGAGAAGGAAGAAATCATTACAACAGGGTGGCCAAGTGCCACAGACGGCTCCCCAAACTGTAACACTGACTATGTAACAGCCAACATAAGCTGCAATCCCGTTATCTGGACTGAGAGGTTTAGTTCACGGCAGAAGTGTATGTTAGCAAAAATCAAAATTATTAACCATAGTTTTTGTGCTTTTAAGTTAAAAAGTCTACTAGATATATAACACAGAGGCTCACTGTGAGAGAGCAGATGTAAAGTTTAGACTGAGACTATGAGATTAAACAACTCCTAAATAAAAGTATTTGTGCAAATAAAAATAAACATGCTCCTAATAAATTACTTATAATGTTTTAGATTTGTTACAATCAGAAAAAGGTCTGCAATGCAAATCCATATGTATTACACACAAATAGGGAAACATACCAAATCCTCGGGGGTCTGAATTGCCACTGTGGTAACTCTGGCTCTCATCGTCTTCAGTGCCCCAATTGCTATAAAAGGAGGGAGAACGTAACTACAAGTGACCTGTACAACAGATATTCTAAAAAGAAAGTTGCAACAGCCCTGGCCAGTTTGGCTCAGCGGTTAGAGCGTTGGCCTGCGGTCCGGAGAGACCCAGGAAAGAAGTTGCAACAATTTATCTTTGAAATCTTACCATCTAGATAGATAGATAGATAGATATTTGCTGCTTAATATACTTGGTCTAATCTCTGCTATTTAAATATTAAGTTTTCAACTACAGAAAGGGCAAATGGGCAAAGTGTGATTTTAACTAGACTAAGGACACTAAACCAGGCACCTGGATAACAATAATAAAAGCAACTACCATTTATTGTGCTGAATGCTTTATATTTCATGACATCCTCACAATAGCTCCATGGGCTATGTTTGAGTATCTTCATTTTATAAAGGAGACTGTCACTTACAGAAGTGATATAACTTGTTCAGGGTCGCAGAGCTATTGTCAGAGTCAAGACTTATGTCTAGGTCTGTCTGACTCCAGAGCTGTTTTGAATCAGGGGGCACATTAAATCACACACCCTGAAACAAACGCTGTGTGCTAGTTGTTAAAGAGTGCACAGAAACAACATAAGGAATGAAAGGAAAGGGAATGCCAATGCCAACATTTTATGAAGACCGTAGTTGTAGCACCTAAACATTTGTTAGCTAGTTTGGCAAATGTCCTGCCATTTCCGTCTTTGATTTTCCTCTACCTGGAAAGCAAACGCGGTCACTTGTCCCACCTATGTCACAAAAACAGTACAAAAACCAAAAGATCCATGAAAAACCAAACATACTGTTACGAACACAAAGTGATTAGGCAGATGAAGTTTTAATCAAGTTGGTAAGAAAAAAATGTGTAAAAAAACACAAACTTTTTAAAAATTTGGAATATATAAAAAGATAAAAACTCATACTCACTGTGTCAGTTCAAGCGTAGCTTTTCTGGAGAACACCCACGCTACCTTTTCATCTTTATCTTTTGGGATGTCGTTTTTGTCCTCATAAGCCAAGAAATAGAGTGAAAATTTCATAGTAGGGAAATCTAATTTTTGGAGTAGCCTGAAATTAACAACAAGTCTGAATCAATTAAGAGCAGGAAAGGTCAATTCATACTAAAGTCAACCTAACAATAGTCAAGTTCCAATAACCTGTGTGTAGCGAGGCCATTTTATTTATTTATTTATTTAAATGTTTTTAATTGATTGTTTAGAGAGAGAGGAAGGGAGAGAGAGAGAGAAACATCAATGTGACAGAGACAGACATCAATCAGCTGCCTTCTGCACACCCCCTCCTGGGAATCGAACCTGCAACCCGAGCATGTGCCCTGACCAGGAATCAAACCAGGACCTCTCAGTCCATGGGAGGACGCTCAATACACTGAGCCACACTAGCCGGGCGGTGTGAAGCTATTTTAACAGGAAAAGCTGGGTGTGGTTCAGTTGATTGGAGTGTAATCCCACACCATTGGGTCCTGGGTTCGATTCCCTGTCAGGGCACATACCCAGGTTTCAGGTTCAATCCCTGGTCAGGACGCGTACAGGAGGCAGCCAATCGATACTTTCTCTCTCCCTCTCCCTTCCTCTCTCTCTAAAATCAATGATAGTAATAATAATAATAATAACAACATATCCTCGGGTGAGGATTAAAACATAACAATCTATTCATCTATAAATATCAGTGGAATAAAAAAATTTTTAAAAGCAAAGTTTTGTAGTTCATCATTCTTCAAATACATACTTCAAATATAATGAAACAGCTGGAATTATGGTACTCGTTTATAAATGGCAAAAGATATCTTCAAAAGAAAATTTTATCTTTAATGAAAAATATAATGCATTACTTACTTTACTGTCCTTTCAGATATATGACATTCAGTTAAAGAAAATAAATGCACTGGAAGTATGTGATTGTCTAACCACTAACCTGGACATCTGAAGCTGAATCAAAATATTAAATGTAAACTGTAATTGAAGAATACCATTTAAGTTTAATAAATAAATAAATGTATTGAGTTCTTACTTAGCCAAACTCCTAGGGATAAATTTGACGATATGTGGTAAGAGAGAAGGACAGATTACTGTCACAGAAGATGTGAATGTCAACAACTACATGTTTAACAGCATCGGGTTCTGCAGAAAGGTCAAACAGCACGGAGGAGGAGAACGGGTCACCAGAGGGGGAAGGTCCCGTGCGGTGCGCAGTTCAGCAGCACGGGCAGCAGAGGCTGCACTGCCCTGGCCTGGGAGAGGATGGAGGGGCACAAGTAGTAGCAAGCGTGGCCTGCTTTCACAGATGGTGGGTGATGATGGGAAGGAGGGCGAGAGAGCAAAGGACAAGAACTACCCTAGAACAGAGTAGGCGGAGGGGACTGAGCCAGTGGAAAAGGAGAGACTGACAGGAGAGGAAGAGTGGGTGAATTATTAATCCTGAGGTTTTAAAAAGGATGATCGAAGTCATGGCCTGTAAAGTGAGTTTAGAGCGTAGGATTATTTTACAAGGAATAGACTAGAACGAGAATGCATACAATTTCCTTTAGATTGTTGAAAATTAAATGTTCCAAGATGACCTCATTCATAATCAATAAGAGGGAATGACTGAAGCAAAGCAAAAGAAAAGTTCCTATCATTCTGTTGTCAATGGTTTAACTGTCACTGCTTTGTAACATGCCTTGGCCCACTAAAAGCTACGCACTGACTTACCACAAATAAGACTTACTCTATCTGTTTATAATAAAGAATCAAACACTTCAAATACTGCATGAACACGACCTCTGCCCCCAAAGCAGACTTCCCAGCCTTACAGACCAATCAGTGGGAAATGCAGCACATGACCTGGCTGAAGCTTGCTTTTCTCAGCTGAGTGTATCTTTTCAGTACAATGTCAGGCTCCTACTTGGGGGCTTTTAAAAACAAGGTCAAGCCCTGGCCAGTTTGTCTCAGTGGTTGGAGCATCGGCCTGTGGACCAGAGAGTCCCAGGTTCAGTTCCCGCTAGGGGCACGTACCAAAAAAAAATAATAATAAAAAAATAAATAAATAAAAACAAGGTCCACGCTGAAGTTAATCAGACTGGGCCTCAAATTTGGGTCTTTAAGCTTTGGTTTCTTGCTTCACGTAAAATGGGACATAAGCTACCTTATAGGCCTACTCTGAAGATGGAATAAAATGCCATGTAAAATGCCTTCAAACCACCCAGTGTGCAATTGGTTTGTTTTCATTCCTCCCTTTAAATATGCTATAAATATATGCAAAATACTTTTTCTGAGGGAAAAAAAAAATGGCAAAAGACTGTTTACAGCAGTTATCTTCAGGGAGAAGAACTAGGAGAGGGACGTTATTACTTTTTATTTTGTATTTTTCTGAATTGGTTGGGTTTTAAAAACATAGACATATACTGTATTACCTGAATTTTTCTCTCAATGGAGGTTATCTAGACAGTAAATTAAAGATTGTGGTTTTTTTACTCTTTATATTTCAAAAACAAACAAAACACCTCAAATCAAGGAAAATAAACAAATGTACTTTAAGAATTACAAGATCAGTGGATAATACCTGTTTAGCAAAAGAAAACACATCCAATAAAAATGGGACAGATGGGCAGTTTTAGGTAGATTCATTCATTTTCTAAGTAATACGTCTTCAAATCTGCATCTTTTCTGAAGTAAACAAGAGGCTAAAAGTAGCTATAACATCAGAAGGGTCTGGACACCCTGAGGATTTAACTGGCAGCTCTCAGACAGAAAGGAGTTAGCGAAAATACAAGTACTGGTGTCTCGCTGCCCAGTGAGCCTGGCTGGGACAGAGGAGAGGAACTTGACAAGCCCTGGCCAGGCAAGCCTAGTCCCACACTGCTGGCTAAAAGGACTTTTGGAATTTATAATGCAAACTTTAACCCATTTTTAAAAATAGATCTGAAAACATTCCCTCTATTTGCAAAGCTATGTATTTAAACATTACAGGTGCCAATAAATAGTTTACTTACGTCATTCCAAGAACTCGGGTATAAAAATCCAAAGACTTTTTAGGATCCTTAATTCTCAGCATGGTCTGCTGCAACAGAAAATCCTAAGGAGACACAGTATATAGTAAACACCTTTCAGTGTTGCCACTTGTTACCAACATTAATTGTGCTTTCTGTAACAAGGTGCAAATAGTCTGCCACTGTAACATAATGTTTAGGAAGGAAAGGAATTTGTCCCCTCTGCCTACCATGGTAATCACCTGGAAAGGTTCCATGCCTACTCCCTACAGTTTGGGCTCTCTACCCAAGGGTATTTTCTGGTCACAAGAGTGGGGCAGGTCCAAAGTGCCAGGGAGTTTACACCCCAGGAATGCCCCTCAGCTGATAAAGGATAAAAACCTGGCTTCGTTGCCCCTTGGTGGGACAGTTCTGAGGTCTGCTCCACACCGTCTCCCAGAGGCTGCCCGGCAAGAGGAAGCCCAAATGCCCTCACTCTCACACTTTGTGTTGCCTCTGTTCCACTCAAGATTTCTTTGACTACCTCCCAAAGAAACAACTGAGAACCAAACCCTTATCTCCAGTCTGCTTTTGGGTGTCCCAAACTAAAACAGTGATATTACAAGTAGTCCAATCACTACAAACTTGGTTGAATGAATGCATATGTGCCCTTACAGAACTATGTTTTGGTAATCATAGCAAGGAGTTACTCACAAAATCCTAAACTCCTCAGTAACTAAAAGGTAAAAAGTTACACTAATACCATTGTGAAACTGTCCAATTTAAAACTCAGAAAACAGTCCAGCCAGTGTGGCTCAGTGGTTGAGCACTGACCCATGCACCAAGAGGTCGCTGGTTCAATTGCCAGTCAGGGCACATGTCCAGGTTGTGGGCTCGATCCCCAGTGTGGGGCATGCAGGAGGCGGCCAATCGATGGCCTATATCATTGATGTTTCTATCTCTCTCTCCCTCTCCCTTTCTCTCTCTCTAAAAATCAATAAAGAAAAAAAAAATTTAAATAAAACTCAGAAAACAAAAGGCTTGATTTGACCGATAAAAGGGTAGAGAGTATAATAACTCATAGAGTTAAGATTATTAGCACTAATAGTTTGCCTAAGGGTCTGCATCGTTAGGATGTTTAACTTCATTAGGTTCATAACTATGAGGTGTTACTACCTACAGGTATTAATATCCCCATTTAATAGATGAAAAACATATCCAGGGTGACTAAATTAATTGTCCCAACTTTCTGATGCAAGTTCAGGTCTTCTTCTTCCACAGGTATCTTCCAGACCATGAGTCTGTTAACTACATTTGTGCTTCCTAACAAATTTTTATTCTTGTTATACCCAAGGACTTGACAAGACAGGCCTGAAAATTCTGAATTTTCGCTTCACAGACACACAGACATTCCTCCCCTGTAACTCACATCATATAAAATACAAATGTATTTGATTCATTCAGCATCATTAGGAAATTATATTTTTCTATTTTGCTAACATTTTAAGTAACCAAATTGTACTCTTATTGAAAACATTAAAATTCTCATTTAAGCCCTGGCCAGTTTTGCTCAGTGGTTAGAGTCAGCCCACAAACCAAAGAGTCTCAGGTTCGATCCTGGTCAGGGGCACGTACCTCAGTTGTGGTTCAGCCCTGACCCTGGTCACGGTCGTGCAGGAGGCAACCAATCGATGTGTCCCTCTTGCATCAATGTTCCCCTCTCTCTCCCTATTTTATTCTCCCCCTCCCTCCCACTCTATCTGAAGATAAAATGGAAGGATATCCTCAGATGAGGATTAACAAAACAAAAAAATTCTCACTTAAAACAAAACTAGACTAGCCCTGGCCAGTTTGGCTCAGTGGTTGGAGCGTCAGCCCTCGGACCAAAGAGTCTCGGGTTCGATTCCAGTCAAGGATACATACCTTGGTTGTAGTTCAGTCCCTGGCCCTGGTTGGGACCATGCAGGAGGCAATCAATCAATGTTTCTCTCTCTCTCTTGCTCCCTTCTTCCCTCCCATTCTGTCTGAAAATCCATGGAAAAATATCCTCAACTGAGGATTAAAAAAAAAACCCCATAAAACTAGACTAAAAACTATCTTAATAGGCTGATCTTAATATAATAACTTAATTCTTCATTCATAGCTCATAATCATATATAAGGCAGTTGGCTCTGAAGTTATGTTTCTGGAATATCTGGATAACTTTTCTCCATCAGGTGCTACACTCCTAAGTTTCAGCAAACAGCTGAAAAAGAAAAAAACAGCCCCTGACATCTAGCCCAGCACTCACATTCGGCTTTGATTTCTCCCCTTAAATGTAATTGCAAATACAACTACAGTGAAGTGACCAAATAAAAGCAGTAGAACCAATTCCACTTCATACTTTTGTTCCGGCAGAGATTAAAACAGGCAGTGTGATCCCTACAAAAACAGCAAATATTCTTCTCCCCGGCTAGTATGAGTGACTGCTGCTTCTTTATCAGTTACAGTATTTGCCTAAGGGCATCTCCAAGCCAAAAGACAGGTGTGACCAAGGCAATGACAAAGGCTGCACCTGGCAGGCCTCATGGGGGACAGCTGCCTTCCTCACACCAGGCTTGGTGCACAGCCTCTGCACTGCGGTCTCTGGAGAGAGGTGCAGGCAAGGACTAAATTCTAAAGATGTTCCTGGTCGTCCTACGAAACACTAATTGCTGCTGTGATGAACTGTGCAGATGAAATTAAGGTTACTAATCAAATGACCTTAAAATTGGAAGATTCTTGGATTATCCAGGTGGGTTCAGCGTAATCCCAGGAGATGTTAAAAACTGAAGAGGGCCCTGGCCAGTTTGGCTCAGCGGTTAGAGCTTCGGCCTGCGGTCTGGAGAGACCCGGGTTTGGTTCCTGCTAAAGGTACATACCTCGGTTGCAGTTTGTCCCTGGCCCAGGTTGGGTTGTGTGGGTGGCAACCACTCGATGTGTCCCTTTCACGTCGTCTCTCTGTCTCTCTCTCTGTCTCTCTCTCTCTCTTTCTCTCTCTCTCTCTCTCTCCCCCCCTCCCTCCCACTCTATCTGAACAAAATATCAAAAAATGTCCTCGGGTAAAAAATAAACAAACAAACAAACAAACAAACAAACTGAAGAGGAACCCAGAAGTGGAAGCAGAGAGGTGTGGCAGGAGAGGGTGTCAGATTCCAAGGATGAGAAGGATTCAATGTGCCATCACTGTCTCGGAGCCGTAGGGGCAGGGGTGCAAGGCGTTAAGGCTGGCCCCAGCTGACAGCAAAGAAACCGAGGCCTTAGTCCAGCAGCATTTGTTGAAAAGGCTGTCCTTTCTCCATTAAACTGCTTTCGCATTTTTGTCAAAAACCTGTTGGGCATATTAGTGTGGGCCTATTTCTGGTTTCTCCATTCTGTTCCACTGATCTGCGTCTCTCTCTTTCTCTGCCTTTATAATTCTGTCAGGATTATATTGTAGGCACATAGGACATGCACTGGAAACATCCTCGATTGTACCTTTAAAGTTTTTACACAAATCTTTGTAACCTATACATGTTTGTTAGATTTATACCTAAGTATTTAATGTTTAGCAATTGCAAACGATATTGTATTTTAAACCTTGGTTCTCATATCCTTTGCTAGTGTGCAGAAATACAACTGAATTTATCTATATTTATCTTGTATCTGGTGATCCTGCTGAACTCACTTTATTAGTTTTAGAACAGGTTTTTGTAAATTCCTTAGGATTTCCTATATAAAGAATTGATCTGCAAAAGTTCTATTTCTTCCTTCAAATCTGTATAACTATTATTTCCTTTTCTTGCCTTACTACACTGGCTAGAACTTCTGGCACTATGTTGAATAAGAATGGTGAGAGCAAATCAGGAAGAAAGCATTACCATTATAAATAATGTTAGTGTAAGATTTTTACAGGTGCTCTTTAACAACAAGCTGAAGAAGTTCCATTCCTATTTCTTCCTGAAAAAAAAAATCATGAATGGTATTGAATTTTATCAAATGCTTTTTCTACATCGATATGTCATGTTTTTCTTTAGCCTCCTTATGTGGTGAATTACTTTGATTGATTTAATCCATAATTAGCCTTCCATACGTGCAACAAACTCCACTTAGTCATGGTGTGTAATTCTTTTTATATATTGCTGAATTCTATTTGCTAATATTTTGTGTCTATATTTTTATGTCTATATATTTTATGTCTATATTTGTCTGTAGTTTTCTTTTTTTGTACTGTCTTCATCTGGTTTTAGTATCTTGGTAGTACTAGCTTTATAAAACGAATTGGGAAGTGTTCTCTTCAGTTTTCTTGAAGGGACTGTGTATAATTGATGTTATTTTTTCCTTGATGTTTGGAAGAATTTTTCAGTGAAATCATCTGGGCCTGGAGATATGTTTTTCAGAAGATTATTAATTATGAATTTGATTTCCTTGTGTTATAGAGCTATTCAAATTATTTATTTCATATTGGGTAAGTTATGACAGTTTTGTGTCTTTCAAGGAATTGTTCCACTTCAGGTAAGTTGTCTAAATTAATGCACATAGAGTTGTTTTTAATATTCCCTTAATGCAGTGATTTTCAACCTTTTTCACCTGATGGCACACACAAACTAATTACTGAAATTCTGCAGCACACCAAAAAAATACATTTTTCCCCCAATCTGACAAAAAATTAGGAATAATTTTGATTAGTTCACACCGGTCGGCTATTGTGCTGGCTATCTTTTTTGTTGTTGTCATTTTTAAAATTTGACAATCTAAGGGAATAGAGGCCAGTGCCCCTGACTAAATAGTCAGGTATTGCGACACACCAGTTGAAAAATCGCTGCCTTATGCCTTTCTGATGTCTGCAGTCTGGAGTGGTATTCCCTGTTTCATTGCTGATGTTGGTAATTTGTGTCTTCTTTTTTTCTTAGCTGTCTTGCTATAGTGTGTCAATTCTACTGTTTTTTCCCCTAGGAACCAGTATGTTTAATTGATTTTTCTGTTTTCAATTTCATTGATTTCTACTCTTTATTACTTCCCTCCTTCTGCTTCCTTTGGGTTATTTTGCTCTTCTTTTTCTTAGTTCTTGAAGAGGAAACCTAAATTACTAATTTGAGACTTCTTCTCTTTTCTAATGTATGCTTTCAATACTATAAATTTCCTCCTTAGCAATGTTAGCTGAGATTCCTCTTTCATTTTATTCATGTATTTTTTTAAAACTTCCCTTGAGAATTCTCTTGACCCATGGATTATTTAGCAATGTATTATTTCTTTTCCAAGTGTTTAAAATTTTTCCTGTTATGTTTCTGCTACTGATTTGTAGCTTCATTCAATTGTAGTCGAAGAACACACTCTGTATGGTTTCAATTATTTTAAATTTGTTAAAGTTGGTTTTAGGGCCTGTGACATGGTCTGTCTGGGGATACTTTCTATGGGCACTTGGGAAAAAAAAAAACAATGTATTCTGTTATTGTTGGGTGGAGTGTTCTATAAATGTTGACTACATCTTGTTTGCGGAAGGTGTTGTTGAATCTATCTACTTGCTAATTTTCTGTCTAGTTCTAGTAATTCCTGAAAGAGAAGTATTGAAATCTCCTATTAAAACTATGGATCTTTCCCCTTTCCAGGTTTTGCCTCACATATTTTTGTAATTCTGCTGTTTGGTGCACACACATTTAGGAATACTATGTCTTCTAGGTCAACTGACCATTTATCATTATATAATGTACTTCTCTATGATCATTTTCTTTGCTCTGGAGTCTACTTTATTTGATATTAATATAGGCACTCCTGCTTTCTTTGAATTAATGTTTGCATGATATATAATTTTCAATCCTTTAAGTTGCTTCTATCATTATATTTAAAGGGGGTTTCATGTAGATAGCATATAGTTGGAGCATAATTTAATTTTTCTTTCAGTTTAATTGAGATATAATTGACATATAATACTGTATAAGTTTAAGGTGTACAGCGTAATGACTTAACTTACATATGTTGTAAAATGATCACCACAATAAAATCTATCATATATAATAAGCTGGGGCATGTTTTTAAATCTACTCTGCCAATCTCTGTCTTAATTGGTATAGTTATATCTAATGTAATTATTAAACATGAGGGCTTAAGTTGGCCATTTTATTTTATTATTATTTTTTTTTTATCCTCACCTGAGGATATTTTTCCATTTTTTGTACAGATAGAGTGGGAGGGAGAGAGAGGAAGGGAGAGAGAGTGAGAAACATCGACGTGAAGGGACACATCGAGTGGCTGCTACCCGCACGACCAACCAGGGCCGGGGACAAACCGCAACCGAAGTACGTGCCCTTAGCGGGAACCGAACCCGGGTCTCTCCGGACCAAGGCCGACGCTCTAACCGCTGAGCCAAACTGGCCAGGGCGGCCATTTTATTTATTTTTGTTTTGTTTTCTATCTTTTCCTTTGCTTTTCTGTGGATCATTGGAACATTTTTTTACAATTCCTTTTTGATTTCTCTACACGTATTTCTTTGCACAGCTTTTTTAGTGATTGCTCTAGGTGTTGCGTTATATACAGGGTGGGCAAAAGTAGGTCTACAGTCGTGAGTACATGAAACAAAATTTATACTCTTGTATTATTACTTATGTATTAATTACTGTTATTTATTAACCTATTTTTGCCCACCTCATATAAGTAACTTATCACAGTCACTTGGTGTCATCATTTATCCGTTTGAATAAAGTATAGAAACCTTACCTCTCTTTATATCCGTTTACTTTCTCTCATTTATAATTGTCTTAAAATACTTCCACTGCTGGGTGGGGTGAAATTTCAGGTTCCCGTGTTTCTCCATGGATACAGCACAGGGGGAAAGCTTCTTACTTCCTTGGGAGAGGAAAGTTCCAGCTCCCTCTCAGCCTTCTCTGACACCACCCTGGCAGGGAGAGGCTGGGCACCTCATTACCGCCCGCTGGGCAGCAGAGCAGGCTTCCCACTCCGCTTTGCAGGCGTAGGTGGGGCTGAAGCCACAGTTTTATCTGTGGTGTTTGGCTGTAGCAGAGCAGTTACTGTCTAAAAGTTTTTCTCATTAGGAAACACTGCCTATTTCTTGGTCCTGTGGCTAGAGTGAGAGGCTTTCACTAGGCTTTTATTTGGTCTGCACCCATTGGCATTTCTGGGTTGCTAGCTTTTTTAGCTCCAAGTCTGGGCTATACAAGGCAAAAAGAAAACCAAGGAAACTCACTCCCATGTTGTTCTTAGGGTCTTGAGGTCCCTAGCCAGTCAGCCTTCTCTTCACCTTTCTGAGTCTCCTAAGTTTGTTTTACATATAATGTATTTATCAGGAGGAAAAGGGAGAAGTATGTGTAATCCATTCCCAAAAGTCTCCTAGTGGATTTTATACAACTGCCCCCAACAATGGGACATGTTTGGTCACTATATGTTTGTTTTCAGGGTATATCAAAACTTGTCAAGGAGCCAGAACCATGGCAAAAAAAAGTAGACTGACTTTGTGTTTTCTACCCTCAGATTCTCTTTCTAGTGATGAAGACACTCATTTCTTCAGAACTGTTACGAAGGAGCTTTATAAGATTGTACATCTTACTCAAAATCAAGACCTCCGTTGCCCCTATCTCCCTCCGTTTTCAAAAAAGAGATATTTCAAACTTAACTTTAGCACTAGCCAAAATTTCAGAAAACTTTAAATATCTTTGGCCTAAAGTGTGTATTTTGGCCTTTTAATAGGGATGCCAACTCCCTTCGGAGCCTATCAACACTCTCCCAAGCAATTTTCAAAGGTAGTGCATCACCCCAACAGGAAGTCTTAAGGCTCAACTGAACATTCAGACTCACAAGGCAACCACAGGCGAAAGGGTATCAGACAGGAAAACGGCTGGCCACAGAGGTTAGAGGTGTTAGGGGTTCCTTTTCAGCAGGAGTCCTTCAAGGAGCTAGACAGCTCGGATGCAGGGGAAGCTCCACTCTCAGGCAGAGAAGCAGTGGCTGTAGAAGCCCTATGCACCCCAGGAGCCAGCATCTCCAGTGGTACCTCCAAGGCACAGTTTCTAGAATCTCCACAAAAGACAGCTGCAAGTCACTGCATTCAGGGAAGCGCACAGCTATGGCTTCCTATTACGTATTTATAATTCTCTCTCTTCAGATGCAATTTACCAACTGAGTTATTTGTACCATATACAATATTCCCAAGAAACAAACATCATTTTTACCTGTTTCCTGGGAAACAAGCTTGAGTTAACCAAAGGGCGGATTCTCAGCAAGGGCAAAGGGCTTAACTCTTTACTCCTAGTGTCTTATCTCCTATGAAACAAAAAGTGCTAAAGTTTTGTTTTTTCCTAACTTTTTCAAATCACGATTGCCTTCGGTGAAAGATCCTTGTGTAAATACAAGTGCACCCCAGGGGAACAAGACCGTTTTGCTATGTGACAGCTGATGCACAATATGGTACAAATTATTTTTTTCTTTAATATCTTCCTCCTAGTGTTACTTCCCTGACTCAACCTACATCGAAATGTGACAAATGTTTCAGAAAATAATTCAGCCACTCCCTTTACATTCATTCTATCTTATCTAAATTGGTTTCATCCTTCCCACTCTATAACTCAACAGCCAACAACATACAAGTATCCTTTCCCTACAGATAAGGGAGACAGAGATAGCTAGGAGACACAAAGGAAAGTGTTTTGTTGTTGTTGTTTTTGTTGCTAATCCTCACCCAAGGATATTTTTCCATTGATTGTTAGAAAGAGTAAAGGGGAGGGGTGAAGGGAGGTAGAGAAAGAGAGAGAGAGAGAGAGAGAAGAAGAAGAAGAAGAAGAGGAGGAGGAGGAGGAGGAGGAGGAGGAGGAGGAGGAGGAGGAGGAGGAAGGGGAGGGGAGGGGAGGAGAGGAAGAAAAAGAAAAAGAAAAACATTGTTGTAAGCGAGGCACACATCGATTGGATGTCTCCTGCACACATCCAACCAGGGCCAGGGATTAAACCTTCAACCCAGGTATGTGCCCTTGACCGGGAATCAAACCTGTAATCCTTTCGTGTGCAAGCAGACACTCTACCCACTGAACCACACCAGCCAGGGCGCAAAGGAAAGTTTTTTAAATTTAAAAACTACCTGTGATATTAGTAAACACACCTGCCAGACCACTCTTAGAACAGGTAAGAGAAACAGGAAAATCCTAGAGGCCCTCAGTATCTTGAGGCTTTTCAAGTCTCATGCAAAGGGAGAAAAAAACAACACATTAGTGTGGGAGAAATAATTCTTCAGTGGCAATATGGTTCAAATGCTGACTCTACCACTGTTACCTTGAGTAAATCATTACTTTTCTTAAACCTCAGTTTTCATGTCTTTAGAATGGGGATAATTATAGTTCTCGGCTCCTAGGGTTCAGATGAAAAGTAAATGGGATAATGCATGAAAGTGCTTAGCATAGTGCCACCCAGAGCAAGCTACTTTGCTTATTATTAGTCTTTCTGTTATTATTACAAAACACACCCAGAATTTCTACTATCAACTATTGCTTTTGATTCCAAAACTGCATTCCCGAGGCCATGCCTCTAACCTCAGCTCTGGAGTGATGTCTCCATCAGCCTACTCATAATTCCACCTGGGTCAAAGTATATATTAACTTTATCACAGCCAAAATAAACATTCATTTCTATATTCCTAGCAGGGAACACCTCTAGAATCCCTTGTTAGCCCAAGTCAGATACCTGGAGTCTTCCTAGGTTTCTCCCTCTCTACCCCTCCATGATCCAACCCAAGCATCCCATCAACTTGACTACTTAAATCTCTCTGGAATCTTTCTCCTTTCCTTTCTAATGATCATCACCTTGTTCCCATCTTCATTACTTCCTGCCTGGTCTCTGCTATAACGCAGCCCAGAATGATCTTCCTGTAATACTACCAGAATGATCTTTGTATGATGAAAACCCAATTGTGTCATTACTGGATTAAAAATCAATCCTTCAGCCCTAGCTGGTTTTGCTCAGTGGTGAGAACATCGGTCCACAGACCAGTGAGTCACGGGTTTGATTCTGGTCAAGGTCATGTACCTCGGTTGTGGCTGGTCCTGGCCCTGGTTGGGGTCATGTAGGAGGCAACCAGTCGATGTGTCCCTCTCACGTCAAAGTTTCTTTCTCTCTCCCTCGCTCTCCCTCCCTCCCACTCTATCTGAAGATTAATAGAGAAAATATCCTCAGGAGAGGATTAAAAAATAAATAAAAATTAAAATCAATCCTTCAGTGGTGCCTCACAGCTTTTAAAATAAAGTATCAACAGCGAGTGCATGTGGTTGGTGCATACTTCTCTAATTTCATTTTTTGTCACTACTCCCCTAAACAGGGAATCTCGAATGTTTTTTTTTTTTTTTTTATCCTCACCCGAGGACATTTTTCCACCCTTTGTTCATATAAAGTGGGAAGGAGAGAGAGGAAGAGAGAGAGGGCCGCATGACCAACCAGGGCCGGGAACAAACTGCAACCGAGGTACATGCCCTTAGCAGGAACCGAACCCAGGCCTCTCTGGACCACAGGCCGACGCTCTAACCGCTGAGCCAAACCGGCCAGGGCTCGAACGTTTTTTATTTCATACCCTTATCAGTTCAAAAAAAGGATGCACCCCAATAAACGTATATTTATTTTAATTATATACAAAACTACTAGTGAAACACATACATTATAAAACATATTTACCAAATACAAATCTTTACAAGGTGGGAAAAACGAGTGAACATAATGGGAATGCTCATAATTTCTTTGAGCATCCCAATGACTATTTTGTGTACCTTCCCCTCATCCCACACTTCGGTTTCATTGTATTATCTGTAGATCCCTGTGGCAGTTTACTGATGTCATTGTGCTTTTATATATACTGTGATTCTCTATGCGCAGAATAGTCATTTGTTCTTCTGGCTATTGTCATTTCTTCCTCCTTTCCATTCTTTCTTCCCATTACCCCTGCACCCAACTCAACCTGGCTACCTCCTTTGTATTTGGTAGAAAATTTCTCCAACTCCATCACCTACCACTCCAAATTATTGTAGCAAAGGGCACTGATGGAAATAGTAGACAGAATGAATTTCAGATTACCACTTGGGAAAAGAAGTATCTGGCCTTAGGAAGAAAGTAAGACTGCCCAGGATGTGGTGCGGCTGGACATCCTTTGGTCTGCCTTTATGACAGAATGCAAATGATCGACAAGCAAGCTGACGTTCCACCACTGCTGCTTTCTCCTTTTCAAAGCAGGCCCTCATCACGCATCTCCTTTTCTGGAAGAGCCTCCTAGGTGTCCTTATCACCTCTGGCTTGGATCCCTCCAATCTACTCAACAGAATGCTTCAAAATCCCCATGTGATTTCCTTACTACCCATATAAAATCCAACTTCCTTAGATGTGACATTCAAAGCATCCTCTATGATCTGGATTCCACCTACCATTCTAGGCTTCTCTACCACTGCTTCACTGCTTAGATGACCAGATTACAACCAAAAACATGTAAGTCACCTCTCCAGAACATGCACCACATGGCATGTTTCTGATACTTCTACACATTTTTGCTCAGATGTTTCCTTCACCTAGAATGTCCTTCCATGTAATTCTGTCTCCCCTGTGATATTGGAATCCCATTAATCTTTCAAGACATGGGCCCACCCCCACCTTCCGCTTGAGCAGTCCCTGATCCCCAGTTGAAACACAATCTTAAACTATATCATTTTCATAGTTTAGAGAACACCAGTGCACTTTATCATCATAGAAGCTCTTATGTTGCTTTTACAAACTCGGTCCAAGTGCCCTGCTAAAATCACTGTAGCCAAAGAAAGAACTGGGAACTCAAATGTAGGTCTTCAGACTCCAAAATACCTTGTGCACACACCATACCACAGATGCTACCTTCAAGAATTTCCACCTCCTGTGCTCCATGTGTGTTTCCTAACTTCGGTAACACAGTACTCCCAGTTCCGTCTTATGTTAGAGTTGGTATATGGTTGGTGAAGGGACCTCATCTTGTTCATCCCAGTATCCCCAGGCTGAATTTCATTCATTTACGTTTTAAAATATCCTTCATGTCAAGTTCCAAAATTAGTGCTGAAATGAGTACTCCAGAAGCCGAACAGGGTGGAGGCTGGGAATGTGGGCTCCTCCCTGGGCAAGTTACTCAATACCTATGTGCCAGAGCCTCATTTGTAAAATGGAGATACTTAGGCATTCCTCAGAGGGCTGTGGAGAGGATTAATTTAAGTAATGTACTTAAGACCACAACCCAGAGCCTGGCACACTCAATATACAGTGATACCTCGGTTCTCAAACGCCTTGACTTTCGACCAAATCGGTATTCGACCAGGAGATTCGAGAAACTTTTGTCTTGGAATCCGAACAAATATTTGGAACTCGAACTTCCAAGATGAGCCGAGTTGAGCCGAATGGCGTTCATTCGGCCCAGCGCGCCTTGCTCGCGTCATCAGTGTGAGTGCAGAGAGAGAGTCACGCTTTGTGGAGAGAGTCACGCTTTGTGGAGAGAGTCACACTTTACACTGAATTTAACCCTTAGACATACTGTACACTTTTATTTCTTGTTGAGACTTATGTTTTTCTACATATTATATACAAATTAGGCCAGTAAATAGGCATTTTCTGGGGCTTGGAACGAATTAATCCAGTTTCCATTATTTCCTATTGGGTTTCATTGCTTCGGTTCTCGAACAATTTGGTTCTCGACCGTCCTCCTGGAACGAATTATGTTCGAGAACCGAGGTATCACTGTATACCAGCTGCTGGTACATTTACCCACACATGACAGTACCTCAAAGGCCAAAAATTACTAAAAAAAAATACTACTCCAAATCACCAAGAGAAATTCTGATTATGAGAAATGTAAATTAGGAATGCAAGAAAGTGTTCAGAACAAATTTTATAAATATTTTCCTAAGCCTGGACGGTGTGGCTCAGTGGTTGAGCGTCAACCTATACACCAAGAGGTAATCAGTTTGATTCCTGGTCAGGACACATGCCCAGGTTGTGGGCCAAATCCTGAGGGGGGGGCATGCAGGAGGCGGGCAATTGATGGTCTCTCTTATCGATGTTTCTCTCTCTCTCCCTCTCCTTTCCCCTCCCTTTCTCTCTAAAATCAATAAAGAGGGAAAAAATTTTTTATAGTGAATGACTTTATGGGAAATAACTAGGTTTTACTATTAGAAGGTATACTATTAGAAAGTGAGATGAGTGTGTGAGATTTTATACACACATGCACACATACATTTCTTTCCCCTTAATTTTGCAGTGACTAAGGTTTTGCCTAAGCTAAGTACCAGATATTAGTCAAAAAGCTTTAGCAATTACAGGTGTATGACTCTTCACCCTGAAGGCAAAGAGCAAGCAAAGATCAAAGTCATGCACCCCTCTTAGAGGGCTGCATAAAACACATTCAATCTTCAAGAAATTTAGAAATTCCCCAGCCTGTTGAATAAATACACAAAGGCGTTTACTGACACTGATGAGTACACTGGAATAAACCCCCAGCAGCTGCTGTGTCTAATCTTGACACTGCTCTGATGCACCACACCTCAGTGAGTTACACTGACTCTTAGTACAGACATGTTAAGCAAGCTGGAGGTGTGAAAGCCTTCACATGCAACAGGTCTTTCCTCTACTGGGTCTCAGCTGCAATGAGATGATCCATGAAGAAATTTCTAAGATTCCTTTCAGATCTAAGTTCCATGACTCTGTCATTCTCCTGGGGGCCACCACGCACAGATAGGGCAGAAGTGTGGCCGCGTGCATACGCAGAAGCCAAGGGAAAGCGAAATTCTGGGCGCGGTTAAACCCGAAACGCTCATATTAGCTTGTAGGAGTCAAGCCGGGAGCCAGGGCAGTTAGAGAAAATGACGCATGGGAGAGGCCAGCACGGATAGAGACCTTCGAACCTAGGTTGGGAGTTCTGAAACTGCTTTTTTTACCTGCCACGGTCGACCTCGGAAACACGCACACAGACAAGGGATCTGACCCGGAGTTAGTTGTGGCTTACAGTTACCATCCCAAAGGAAAAGTTAATGCAAGTTGGGTTGCAGGCTTTGAAACAACCAGAAGAAACGGATCCTCTCACGGATCCCCCACTGGACACCATTCGCCCTTTTCCCAGCCCACCCCGGCCCGTCCTAGGCGGGCAGAGCTGCAAAGGTGGTCGAATGGGGTTTGAATCCAGTCCGTGCTGGGCCTGGCTGAGCCCGGGAATCTGCGCCCTCTTTGCACCCCAACTGGGCTGTGCGGAGCCCCAACTCGGGAAAAGGAGGTTCTGCGCCCACCTTGGTGCTGGGGTCCGGATCCGAGCAGCAACTGAAGGCAGCCTGGTCGGTTAGGCCGCCAGAGGCGGGCTGCGGTTCTGCCATGGCTGCACTGCTGTATCACGGACCGCGGTCCCGAGAGAGTGGCAGCGGCTCACGCTCCGCCCAGACCCTGCGCTGCCTTTCCCAGCGACCGCGTCGCGCCGCGGGGCGGGCGGCCGCTGACTTCCAGCCAATAGCTGTGCGGAGAGCAAGTTGGTTCTGTGCTGATTGAGTGCCAGTGAGTCAGCGCCTCCAGCCGCCGAGCTCTGCGCCCTAAGACTACAACTCCCAAGGTGCCTCGCGCCTAAGAGGCCCGCTAGAGGGGAGAAAACAAACAAACAAACAAACACCTGCTGGCTGAAACGAGTGGTTTCTCTGCATTGCTTGATGAACTAATTTTGATTCTGTTTAATTGCTGAAGTTCAGTAACCACACATACCTCAGGGCTGCAACTTGGTAGGAAATTGGAATCAGATGGAAAGAGAATTGGAATTACTTTTTTTTCGAGTATAAGAATCCCAAAGTCTAAGTTTAAACAGAACAGGATAATTAAAACAATTCTGACTTAGTAAAAAACCTAGGTTCGAGTTTTGGTTCCAGTATTTATTAGCTTGAAATAACTGAACTTTCTTGCAGGATTTTGTTGAGGATCAAATGAGATTGAAGGCATTGTTTCACGACTCATGAGTCAAAGGTCCAGAACTTTCAGTGCGTTTCAGTTAATTTTGCTAAGGCATATATTTTAATTGTCTTAATTTTTAATTGTTTTGTTGTTCCTCACCTGAGGATATTTGTCCGTTTATTATTAGATGGGGGGGGGGGGAGAAAGAGAGAGAGAGAGAGAGAGATGCCACATCGACTGGTCGCCTCCTGCACCACCCAATCACCACCCAATCAGGGCGGGGAAGAACTACAACCGGAGTCAAACCCACCACTCATTGGTTCACGGGTCTATGCTCTAACGCCTGAGCCAAACTGGCCAGGGCTTAATTGTCTTCATTTGAAGACTTAGTCATCACTGTAGTCAACTGATGGTTGTTGGTGCCAATTCAATGCCAACAGGAATCCTCAACTTGGGGTGCAGTGAAGAAGGAAACTATTGAGTGCAAAGAACTCAGTTGTAATACATGTCTGATGGCTGTGGAACAGCACTGATGTGAAGCAGCTCTGGGGCCAGGCCCCTCTCTGGTTAGACAGTTCTGCTCTGCCCCACCTGCTCTGTCCACTCAGGTCTGCTCCACTCTGCTTATTTCTGCTCCTGCACTGGTCTGACCTATGGTGTTTCAGCTCCAGCAAGGGAAACACAGTCTGCAGTTTTCAGTCATCTTCAATCTTCAAGGAAAGTGCATTCTCTGAGCCAGAGGGGGGCTGACTTATATAGATAGAAGTCTCTACCCCTCTTTCCTGATTGGTTGCTTCTCATGCAAATGATGATTCCAAATCCTCAAAGTTTGATTGGTCTAAAAAGCACTGTCTTGATTGTTCAGTGAAGATACTGATGGGAATGTGGATGCACAGTTCCAGTTGGATGGGGAAGGCCTCAATCCTATTGTTTGAGAAACCCCTTAATAAGGGCTGTCTTAGATGGCAGAAAACACAGTGCAAGTACGCAGGTCAGTGCCACAGACAGGCAGCTTAGTGCAGGATTCTCCCTGAAATGCAGTTTGCGTGAGAGGTCTCTTGTGGAGAAATGGCTGCTAGGCTCTGTTTTTTAAATTTGAGCTCATTTAAGCCACTGAGAGCCCTTCTTAGTAGGTTTCTTCTTTCTCAGGGTCCACATTGTTCTATGATGACTAAAACATAATATATACTCAATAAATATTTCCTGTTATTAAGAGACTGAATGATCATTATTGATGTACACATAACTTAGAAAAGGACTTTATGTTAATACATGAATGAGTAATATGATTTGAAAGAGAGTTTTAAAATATGTTTTATTGATTTTTTTTTAGAGAGAGAGGGAGAGAAACATTGATGTGAGAGAGAAATATCACGCATGCACCCTGACTAGGACCTGAACCCCAAACCTGAGCATGTGCCCTGACCAGAATTGAACCAGTGACTTTTTGGTATGTGGGACAACGCTCGATCAGCTGAGTCACACCAGCCAGGGCATTTTTTAAGTGAATAGGAAGATCTATTAGCAAGATGAGCCCTGGCTGGTTTGGCTCAGCAGTTGAAGCATCAGCCCGTGGACCAAAGAGTTGCAGGTTCAATTCCTGCCAAGAGCATGGTCAAGGGCAGGTAGCTCGGTTGTGGTCCATCCCCAGCCCTGGTTAGGGTCATGCGTGAGGCAGCCAACCATTGTCTCTCTCACATTGACGTTTCTCTCTCTCTCCCTCCTTCCCTCCCTCCCTCCCACTCTATCTGAAGATAAATGGAAAAATATCCTCAGGTGAAGACTTAAAAAAAAAAGGCAAGATGATAAATGGATGTCAGGAATGTTGCTTGCAAGGGGTTAGACAAAACAGGAGCCTAGCCCAGCCAGTGTGGCTCAGAAGTCGCTGATTTGATACCCGGTCAGGGCACGTGCCCAGGTTGTGGGCCCAATCCCCAGTGGGGGTCATGCAGGAGGCGGCCAATTGACGTTCTCTCTCATCGGTGTTTCTATCTCTCTCCCTCTCCCTTCCTCTCTTTCTAACATTAATAAAGAAAAATAAATAAAAACAAAACAGGAGCCTATTGGCTCACCTAATCAAACCAAAGCAGGACAGGGATGTATGTGGAATCAGGCATCTGGCACTATGTACCTGGACACCACCAAGATGACTCCATCTCTCATTTCAGCTTCTTCTTTTTCTTCTTCTTCTTCTTCTTCTTCTTCTTCTTCTTCTTCTTCTTCTTCTTCTTCTTCTTCTTCTTCTTCTTCTTTATCTCAGCTTCAATTTTGTCAGATAACTTGCTTCAAGCATCTAGAAACTTGAAGCTCTCAGCCTCTCCTCTCAGCCTCTCAGTCTCTCACCAGAGAGGAGTGAACTCTTCCCTGAACTCCAATTTGATAAAATCCAGGGAGGATCTCTGATTGGCCTAGGCTAGGCTTGTGCTTACACCTGTGGTCAAGGCACTGCCATTGGCAGCTTGGATTAAAATGTACCTGGTTGGAGTGGGGGGCAAAGCAGTTCCCTAAAAAACAGGGATGTTGTTCTTATATAAGAAGAGAAAGTTGATGCAAACTGAATCATAAATGTCAACTGCAAAAAGGTGGGCGGGATAAGAATTTCAACAAATTTTGTGCATATCTAGCACTAAAGTTTTGAGGGATATTTCATCAAAATTCAATGTGCTGGAACTATAGAATGTTAACGTGGAGATAGACCTCAAAGTTGCTAAACCCAGAACTTGAGACAATGCACAAATCCTCTATGCCCTGTGTATTACCACTGAATTTTCACATAGCAAGCCCAGACAAAAGAAATGAATCTGAGATATTTTATTGAAAAGACAAACTGTTTGGGGTTTTTTTTTTCCCTCTACTTGCTCTGGTGAACTTCTTAGAATATGTGAGAGATAAACCAGGTGAATGGATAGAAAGATGCAGTGTCTTAAAATATTGATTTGTTTACAAATTAATTTATTCATGTAAAGCACTTCCAGTAAAAATCTTATGGATTTTCTAGGAACTGAATAAAATAATTCTAGATTCTATTTTTAAAGCCCCCCAAAGGCAAGATGCACTTGAAGAATAAATAAGTATGGGAACCTAGCCTTCAAGATAATGACTTAATATAAAGCTATAGTTACACAGTATGATAATGGCACTGGTATAGATCAATAAGTGGAAACTTTTTCAGGCAGTTGTAAGATGGCCTTAACGATCCCCCTACTGGTATTCACACTCTTGTGCTTTTACAGAAGTGATGGGATGTCACTTCTGAGATTAGGTTATTTAAGACTGTGATTCTTTTATTGGGAGCTCTCTCTCACTTGCTTTTTCTCCAGTCTCTCACTCAGAAGGTAAGCAAGCTGTCATGTTGTGAGCAACAGTATGGAAAGACTCATACAGCAAGGAACTGATATCTCTACTCAACAACTAGTGGGAGCCCTGGCCAATTTGGCTCAGCGGTTGAGCATTGACCTGCGGACCAGAGAGTCCCGGGTTCAGTTTCCGCTAGGGGCACGTTCCACGAAAAAACAAAACAAAAACCAACTAGTGGGAACCCGAGCTCTGCCAATGGTCACGTGAGTAAGCTTGGCGGTGGGTCCTCTCCCAGTAGAGCTGTGAGATGACTGCTGCCCCAGTTGACACCTTAGTTTTGAATTTGTGAGAAATCCTGAGCCAGAATTACCCAACTAGACCATTCTCGGATTTCTAATCCATAGAAACCATGATATATAAGTGTTTGTTGTTTTTAGCTGCTAAGTTTTGGGATAATTTGCTGTGCAGCAATACAGAGCTCTGTTTCTCACAAACACACACACACACGCTGGATACAGATCAGAGTCAGTACGATACTTCAGGGGAAAAGGGTAAAGTTTTCAATGAATGGTGCTAGGACACCATAGTTCATATTTATGGGGGAAGAAGCAGGGGAGTAGATTTCTCTATTTCTTACCATAAAGAAAAACAAAAGTCCTAGTGTATTAAAGATATAAATGTGAGCCCTGACCGGTTTGGCTCAGCGGTTGGAGCGTCAGCCTGCGGTCAGAGAGACCTGGGTTCGGTTCCTGCTAAGGGCACATATCTTGGTTGCGATTTGTCTCCGGCCCTGGATGGGTCATGAGGGTGGCAGCCACTTGATGTGTACCTTTCACGTCGATATTTCTTTTCTTTTTTTTTTTTTTTCTTTAAGGTATTTTTTTAATCTTTATTGTTGAATGTATTACAGATGTTCCTCATTTTTCCCAGATTGACCCCCTCCTCCCCACTCCTGCCCCCCTCCTACCCCCCTCCCACCTTTTCCCACACTGTTGTCTGTGTCTATTGGTTATGCATATAAGTTCTTTGGTTTATTTCTTCTCACCCCCCAATCCCCCTTCTCTTTGAGGTTTGTCAGTCTCGCAACCAATTTGTTCTTCTTAATACCTTCACCTTTTTCATCCATTCCCCCAACCCCCCTCCCATCTGGCAACCAACAAAATGCTCTGTATCTATGAGAATGTTTCTGTTTTGCCTGTTCATTTTGTTTGTAGATTCCATTGTTGATAGATATGTATTCATTGCCATTTTGTTTGTATATATTTTATCTTTTTCTTCAAAAAGACCCTTCAACATTTCATATAATAATGGTTTGTTGCTGATGAACTCCTTTAACTTTTTCTGGTCTGGGAAACTTTTTATGTGGCCATCTAAATGACAGTTTTTCAGGATAGAGTAATCTTGGTCGTAGGTTCTTGCTTTTCATCACTCTGAATATTTCTTGCCACTCCCTTCTGGCCTGCAAAGTTTCTTTTGAGAAATCAGCTGACAGCCTTATGGGAACTCCCTTGTAGGTAACTAACTGCTTTTCTCTTGCTACTTTTAAGATTCTCTCCTTGTCTTGAACCTTTTGCATTTTGATGATGATGTGTCTTGGTGTGGGCCTCTTGGGGTTCATCTTGTTTGGGACTCTGTGCTTCCTGGACTTGTATGTCTGTTTTCTTGACCAAGTTAGGGAAGTTTTCTGCCATTACTGTTTCAAATAGGTTTTCAATTTCTTGTTCTCGCTCTTCTCCTTCTGGCTTCCCCAAGATATGAATGTTGGCACGCTTGACATTGTCCCAGAGGCTCCTTACAGTATCCTCATTTTTTTGGATTCTTTTTTTCTTTTTGCTGTTCTGATCGGGTGTTTTTTGCTTCCTTAGATTCCAAACCGATGGTTTGCTGCTTGGCTTTACCTACTCTACTATTGAATCTGTGTAAATTATTCTTTATTTCAGTTAGTGCCTCCTACGTTTCTGACTGGTCCTTTTTTATGCTCTTGAGGCCCTCACTAAGTTCGCTGAGGTTCTCACTAAGTTCATTGAGCATCCTTATAAGCAGTATTTTGAACTCAGTATCTGTTAGGTTGCTGATCTCCACTTCACTTAGTTCTTTTCCTGGAGATTTTTTCTGTTCTTTCATTTGGGACCTGTTTCTTTGTCTCCTCATTTTGGCTGCCTCCCTATGTTTGTTTCTATGTATTACTTAAGGAAAGGTATGGGGCTAGCTGAGACCAGATGCTGCTCGTTTGAAAGAATTTAGGAAAACCTGAAGCAGGATCCAAGACAGGCCAATCCTATGGTTAAGCAAGTGGCAACAGCTTGGGTGTGCCTGAAAGTTGGGTGGGGCGGGGCCTCAGGGAGTCACCAGGGCGGGGCTACCAGTGTGAGCCAGGTTACTGGAGTCCCAGATATGGGGACTGTCTGCCGCCCCAGGGAAGGGCTCACCAAAGGAACAAAGGTCTCTGACAGCACATGTGTCCCAGAGAAAGCCCCCTCTCCAGCCCTCGCTCCAATGCCAAACTGCTCAGTTCTTCCCCATATGTCTCTGGTGCCCCTCGAGCTGCCTCTTCTCCAAGATTAGAGGGAGAGAGTCCAATAAGTCTGTGTGCGGGCCCTTTAAGGAGCTGCCTGGGGCTCCCGCAGCCTCAGCCTCCCTGAGCTTCAGTTCCCCCTGGTTTTTCCAGCCAGAAGTTATGGGGATTCTCTTCCTGGCACTGGAACCCTGAGCAGGGCACCTGGTGTGGGACGGGGACCCCTCAGTCCTCAGGAAGGACCTTCCCATCCAAAATATCCCCCTGATTTTTATCCACCACACGTGGGTGTGGGACCAGCCCGTCCCCTCCGCCCCTCCTACCAGTCTCGATGTGGCTGCTGCTTTAATTCTGTAGTTGTAGGACTTCATTCAGCTTGATTTCAGGCGGTTTTGAATGATGGTTGTTCTGTAGTTTAGTTGTAACTTTGATGTGGCTGTGGGAGGACGGGATACCGCGTTTACCTACCGCCATCTTGACCGGAAGTCCTGCTGTGTGTTCTTGGCTGAGGACCTGTGTGGCTCCTCCTGAAACTAGATGGGAAACGCATCACATCCGTGTGGACGCTGGAAGGTCCTGGCGCTGCAGGGAGTTGACGAAACCCAGGAAGCCGGAGCTCTTCTTCTCACATCGATATTTCTCTTTCTCTCTCTCTCTCTCTTCCTCTCTCTCTCCCACTCTATCTGAATAAAAAATGGAAAAATGTCCTCGGGTGAGGATAAAAAAAAAAAAAAAAAAAAAGATATAAATGTGAAAAGTAAAACCTAAAAACATAAAGAATAAAATCAGAGAAAATCTTTATGAATTCATGGTAGAGATTTCTCAATGATATGTAAAAGCATAAAATATAAAAGATAAAAGTATCTTAAAGTATCTTAACTAAAACACACCATAAAAAAGTAAAAAGATAAATCAGTATTTTTTGCTTTTACTATATACCCTAATACTAATACTACTATAAATAACAACTAGCATTGATTGAGCCATTACCATGTACTACTGTGCTAAGTGTTTTCATATACATTCCCTAATTGTATTTTTAGGCATTTAATTCTCAGGGTCTTAATGTTGAACCACTTAATGTTTTATATTTGCTGCATGGTGTTTTGTTTCTAGTAAGCCTCAAGAGAACTCTATGGAAGGTGTACTTTTCCATATCTCAGGCACCCCCAGGAGTGCTGTCATTGGGCAGTATTCCATGAACCTAGTTTTCTGGCCGAGTAAATAAACTATTGCATAGCTCACAGTGCTACAAGCCAAATACTACAATGTACATCTTTAGAACAAAAGGTCTGTCTATATTAAGTAGTATTTCTTCAGACTATATTTTCAGAAGAGGAATTTGTAGGTAAGGGTACATGATATTAAAGCATATGATATTCTGTAATTTGCTGTCTACTACATCAGAATATATAGATATACCTCTGGGAAGACAGCAAGGATTAAACCTACCATAACTCAAGTGCCCAAAGTAGACCAGCCAAAAGATGGACCAGAGAGAAACTCTATCACTCACAGCCCAACAAACAGTAAGGGTGTCACACGGAAGGCCATCTCTGCTCCCAGACCCCACTGGGCAACAATACAGGCCCAGATGCAGGCAGTGGATTGGGAGGCAGCTGAGGAATCCAGGGCCAAGGGGTCAGCATCTTTTGTAGCAAAAAGTAATCAAGCTAGTCCCTCTGGCTTGGGAAGTGAGCTCCTCAGGCATACTGTGGTTGCTGTCACATACCTGTCTACATACCAGCCAAGGAACAGCTCAGGGTCCGGACAGTTAGGTATTGCAGTTTGGCATACTCAGCAAGATGTGCAGGAACCCCTGAGGGGTGGAAAACTTATGCTGTATAATCAGTGCATGTTATTTCTTAGTATGGATGGACCATGGTTTATTTAACTTGTCTTGTTATTTTTTATTTTATTTTATTTTTAAAAACAGAACATGATTATATTTAATACACAACTTTGGTACAACCAAAAAATAAAACACCACAGTAAAATAATAATAAAAAACATGAACCCTGGCCAGTTTGGCTCAGCGGTTAGAGCGTCGGCCTGCGGTCCGGAGAGACCCGGGTTCGGTTCCCGCTAAGGGCATGTACTTCGGTTGCAGTTTGTCCCCAGCTCTGGTTGGTCGTGCGGGTGGCAGCCACTCGATGTGTCCCTTCAAGTCGATGTTTCTCTCTCTGTCTCCCTTCCTCTCTCTCCCTCCCACTCTATCTGTACAAAAAATGGAAAAATATCCTCGGGTGAGGATAAAAAAAAAACAAAAACATGAGAAATGGTTAACATCTTTGGTCATAAACAAGCTCCTAGAAACCAGTAACAGAGACACTATAACCCAAGGAAACTGGGGAAAAAAAATGAAATAATACAACTGACGACTAAGTATTAAGAATACACGATTGAGCTGAACAGGAGCACAGGAATAATTTTTCTGTAACATCACAATGCCAAAGAATAAAAACACTGACATGTAGTTTTTCAGTTTTGAACAGTGTTGTCCAGTCTTTTTTTTTTTAATCATTTTTTTCTAGTTGGCAGATCTCCCAGTCCTCATTTTAGATTGATCTCCTCTACATTCAAAGATTGACTTTAGCCCTGGCAGGTTTGGCTCAGCGGGTAGAATGTTAGCCGCGGACCTGAGAGACCCGGTTCCGTTCTGCTAAGGGCGTGTACCTCCATTGCAGTTCATCCCCGCTGGGTTGGGGTCGTGTGGGTGGCAGCCACTCCATGTGTCTCTCTCACATCAATGTTTCTCTCTCTCTCCCTCCTGCTCTCTCTGAAGATAAATGCAAAAAAAAAAAAAAAGTCCTCTGGTGACGATTAAAAAAAAAAAGATTTACTTTAACACCTAATTAAGACCAAACCGTCGTCACCCGTGTCAGGGTGTTGCAGGAAAAGCAGAAATGTAGTGGGGAGAGGAGGGAGTGGGCTTGGAAGTCAGTTTTCTTTAGTCCTTCTGTTCTCTGTATTACCAGTCACCGGTTTCTGAACAAAGGAATTCAGCAGAAAGCATTTTAGGTTGTCAAGTGAAACACCAACTTCAGAAAATGTAAAGGTTACAGAAAATGTTATTTTGTATATTTACGTACTTTCGTGCCAGTCCCTTCAAAGCAGACCTTGAAATCTTCCCCCGCTCCCACCCCCCAAAATTTGCATCTCTAAGCAGCTGCCCTACAGGTCCCCAGGGCCCTAGACACTGTTCCACTTCGCTGCGCAGGGCGAGGGTGGGGGCGCCCTTGTCGCTGCAGCCAGCGCCCACTCCCTGCACCCCGCACCCTCCCCCAGCGGCGCCTTCCGAGCCTGCGCGGAGCGCCCGACCGGTGCGGGACTCCCAACGGCCGAGCCTTGGCCAGGAAGGTCCAGAGCAGCGATCCCTGCTGCGCGCCCCGGTGAGCCGAGGGCGGTGGTGAGTGTGCGGCTGCGGCCGGGAGAGCCCAGCTCTGGCGGGGTTCCCGCCCCTGAGGCCCCGCCTGCTTTGCTCCCTTTTTGGGGGACGGGAGTCGGTGCTAAAATTCAGTGTCCCACCTCCCAAATAATCCTTCCAACCAGCTCAGTAACACCCAGCTACAAACCCCAGCGAAGTCACCGCCCTTTGTAAATCCCAGTCTCTTCACTGACAGCTAAGCGACTCCACACCCTCCTCCCCTTTTAAGAATTCAAGCCCTGGCCGGTTTGGGTCAGTGGTTAGAGCGTCGGCCTGCGGTCCAGAGAGACCCGGGTTCGGTTCCGCTAAGGGCACGTACCTCGGTTGCAGTTTGTCCCCGGCCCTGGTTGGTCGTGCGGGCGGGAAACACTCGATGTGTCCCTTTCACGTCGATGTTTCTCTCTTCCTCTCTCTGCCTCCCACTCTATCTGAATAAAAAGTGGAAAAATGTCCTTGGGTGAAGATAAAAAAAAAAAGTAAAACCGGAAAATACCTATCTCTCCAGGTTTATGTTTTGATCCTCCCTGCCACAGTCCCCTACACCCGGAAAGTCTCCACTGAATTTACCACTTTTCCCGAAGCAAGCTGTGCCCTCTCCTGTCTTTGCACCCACTAACCCCACCTTCTGCCTAGAATACGTGCCTCTGTCACATGTTTTACAGAAGTTTCACTGCCAGTCTCTCTCCGCCCTTTGTTAATGCACCTTTTCTTGACATTTGCCACCGTGTGTGTTTAACAGTCTGTCTCCCCATTTGTGCATTTTGCTTTGGAGGGACTTCTGTAAGTAGGCACAGTGGCGGAACACTCAGAAGAGCCTCAATGATCACGAACGAAGACGGGATGGAGTTATAGAAATGCTCCAAGAGTCCGCAGGTGTGGCTCAGTGGATTGAGCTTCAGTCCCGCGCACTGAGAGGTCCGGGTTTGATTCCGGTCAGGGCACATGCCAGGCTTGGGGCTGAATCTCCAGTAGGGGGCCTGCAGGAGGCAGCTGATGGATGTCTCACATGGATGGAAGTTTTTATCTCTCTCTCCAAAAAAAAATTAAAAAAATTGTTTTTTTAAAGAAAAAGAAAGAAATGGTCCAAGAGAAAGGGCTGTGGTTGAAGTGGCTGTCTACTTAGCTCACAAATGTGCAGCTCGCTTACGGCAGTATTCCTACTCCGGGAGGAGTCCCGCACCTTATTATTTCTGAAAATGAATAGGGACGACTTGTGGACATTTAGTGAACCTCCACAACTGAACTTGAGGAGAAGGAATGGTGGCGAGAATATAAAATGATTGCATGTGGTAGTAAGTTGTGCCTGGAGGAGATGGGAGGAGAGGAGGGAGGAGATGAACAAGTGTTTACCTTGCATTCGCTCATTGCTCTTAGGGCTAGCAAAGTGTGTAAGAACCCACCTCTTCATTGCAGAATTAATCTTGCTAAATCCTAATATTCACAGGGAATTTTAGACTCTGAATTCTAAGATCTAAGAGTGATAGGGGAAAAATATAAACACATATTGTATGCTATTGTTTATGACACACACACACATAATACACGTAAAATATGCATGTGACTATATTTTTAAAAAAATCATACAGAAAGTTATAATTGAAAAGTGTGGTTCTTTCTCTACTTCCTTCAGTCTTCCTCACGCAGGATGATCATTGTGAATAGTTTACTGTGACTCTTCCCTGGAAAGCTTTTAATATATTTTATCAAATCTAAACTATTACTGATTTTATGCAGTTACATAAAATTTGTAATTTTAAGCTTTTAATTTAAAATTAAGTTTTTAGTGCATTTTATTAAATCTAAACTGGTGCTGATTTATGCAAGTACATAAATTTTATGCAATTACATAAATGCAAATTATGTATATATAACTACATAAAAGAAAAACTGTGAGGAAAGAAAAAAGGTTGCCAATTAAACCTTTTTAAAGTGCATTTTAGGGCCCTGGCCAGGTAGCTCAGCTGGTTACAGTATAGGCCTGATACACCAAGGTTTCGGGTTTGATCTCTGGTCAGGGAACATAAAGAATCAACCAATGAATTGCATAAATAAGTAGAACAACAAATTGATCTCTCTCTCTGTCTCTCAAATAAATAAAAAAAGTGCATCTTAGAACAGATGAAATACCATATATATGCATATGTACACTTCTAAAAATTTAAAAATTATTGTTTTGCAATGTACAGTACCTTGCTCTTTTTTATGTACCTATGTGTTGGAAATCTTTCTAAATCTGTATAGATAGCTCTTCCTAATCCTTTTTATTGCTAATGTCTGCATTAAAATTTTTTTTTTTTTTATCCTCACCCGAGGATATTTTTCCATTTTTTGTACAGATAGAGTGGGAGGGAGAGAGAGGAAGGGAGAGAGAGAGAGAAACATCGACGTGAAGGGACACATCGAGTGGCTGCCACCCGCACGAATAACCAGGGCCGGGGACAATCTGCAACCGAAGTAGTGCCCTTAGCGGGAACCGAACCCGGGTCTCTCTGTACCGCAGGCCGATGCTCCAACCGCTGAGCCAAACTGGCCAGGGCTGCATTAAAATTTTATTGAACAGGGAGGATAGTACAGTACAGTTAATGGGACCTTTGTTAAGGGACATTTTGGTTGTTTCCAGGATGTTGTTTGTTTTCTTGCTTGTTTTTGCTATTACAACATGTTGAAATGAACAACCGAGGTTGTGTGTATGTATACCTACCCACGTACAAATGTGTATGATGTGTATATATAGTAACCTAATTTATACTTACTAAGATTTTTTTCCATTTCAACTATGTAATATATTCAAACTTTTGCTATTGTTCTAAGGAATTCTTCTATATAAAGTAATGTGGTTGTATATATTTTCTAACTTAAATAGTTGCATCAGTGTTTGAAAGTAGTAATGTGGCAGGATAGTAAGAAGCTAGGGAAATTCCTTGAAAAGTGGAACAAGGGAAACTGAGACAAAATAATTAAACAAGGCCAAACAATTTGAGCAATTTACAGCCAGCTAATGAATCACAAGACTTCATCTTCCCTAACCAAGGACACTTAGGAACAAATGGTTTACACATTCCAGACAGTCCCGGGACAGACTGGCCTCAGTTCTGGTTCCTCTTCAGTGATGTTCTTTAAAAATAGAAATAAGCAGAAAATCATCCTGGCCTCTCTATACACACATTTTGATGAATCAACTTATTGAAGACACACCTGAAAAGTTCATGCATATTCTGTTAAGACCCTCCCCTAAGACGTCCCCTCGGATTCCAGTAGGCCAAAGAAATAAAAAACCTCAAGGCAAAGGATCCATGGAGGAAGCCCATACAGTGCTTTGTATTTCTGTTCTTTCTCCTCAACTCCAAGGGACCCCTTGAGACTTGCAAGGGAGGGAGGGAGGAGGGAGGGAGAGGGAGGAGGAGGAGGAGGAGGAGGAGGAGGAGGAGGAGGAGGAGGAGGAGAGAGAGAGAGAGAGAGAGAGAGAGAGAGAGAGAGAGAGAGAAAGAAAACATCAACTTGGGAGACAAGTGGATTGGTTGCCTCAGGGATTGAACCTGCACCCAGTACATGCCCTTGATTGAAATCAAAGCTGAGACTCTTTAGTCTGTGGGCGGACTCCAATCGCTGAGCCACACCAGTCAGGGCTTGGCTCATTTCTTTTACTGTGGCTTCTATTTTTCAGTGAGCCAAAGCAGCCCTGCCTAGTTTCTCTCCCGTTACTTCTTCCACCTTAAGCCCTTCCTTTGTTTCACTGTTCCCAACTTTAATAAACATACTCTCAAAATCACCTGGATGCATGTTGTGAAATCTTTCCTACATGAAGTCAAGAACCCACACACTGCCCACACACTGCCAAATGACCCAAGACAGACCCACTGCGGGTCCAGTCCCTGTCCGCTAAAAGAAAGCTGATATATATATATTTAAAAAAATTTTTTTTTATCCTCACCCGAGGACATTTTTCCATTTTTTGTACAGACAGAGTGGGAGGGAAAGAGAGGAAGAGAGAGAGGGAAACATCGATGTGAAAGGGACACATCGAGTGGCTGCCACCCGCACGACCAACCAGGGCCGGGGACAAACTGCAACCGAGGTACATGCCCTTAGCGGGAACCGAACCCGGGTCTCTCAGGACCGCAGGCGGATGTTCTAACCACTGAGCAAAACTGGCCAGGGCGAAAGCTGATATTTTATATTTAGATTTCATTACATGCCAAATACAATTTGACATTTGAAAACCATGTGGAAAGGGCATTGCAAATTATATCGTTAGAGCAAGAATTCTACAGTTCCCCTAGGCAAAATCGCCCCTATATGGCAATGGTTATTTATTTATTTATTTAGAGTCTTTGATACATGATTTATGTAAACAGTTTTAAACCATAGAACCAGTCATGATAGTGATTAATTTCTAGTTTTCAGTTTCCTTATAATCAGTGTTCACAAACTATTAACCCTAAAGATTCTTTATGTTCACAAAGTAAGAGCGTATGCTGTCCTTAGCTTGAATATATGTACCAGCACTCAATAGAGCACAAATTGAACCCTTTACTCAAAACATGTACTCTGTGAGGAATAGCCTGATAAGTTTCAGAAATGCAGTGCTGTTTTTTCCCTTTTCCAGAGGTAAGAAGACACCCATAGAGGTGGAAAGTATATGAATGTTATTTTTAAATATGTATAACTAAATTGGGGCTATTGATTATGTTTTTAGATTACCATATGAGCAGAATAACTCAGGATGATCTCTTTTGGTGTATTTTATTGTAAACTTGATGAATTCTCTATTAGAAGATTTTCAACACCGCCCTAGGAGTGCTGGGGGAAAAAAGCACTAAGTAGAACTAAGCCTATTCACTAACAGGTTAATATAAAAAAATCTGTGCTTGGCCCTGGCTAGTTTGGCTCAGTGGTTAGAGAGTTGGCCCTCAGACTGAAGGGTCGCGGGTTTGATTCTGGTCAAGGGCACGTACCTGGGTTGCAAGTTTGATCCCCAGCCCCAGTCGGGGTCGTACGGGAGCCAACCAATCAATGTGTCTCTCTCACATAGATGTTTCTCTCTCCCTCTTTCTCTCAAATCAATTAAAATAACAAGAGTTTGTATTTGGTACCCAGAGGAGGACTTCAGGTATGGCAGTGAGATAATATGATCTGGAGTTTAGAAAGATCATCCTTGCTGTGCACTTGAGCAGAACTGTACCTTTTCTGGGTTTTAGTTTCATTATGAGTATAAAGGGAGAGTTGAATTTATGATTTCTAAGATATTTTTTCTAGTTCTGAAATTACGTGCCATGAATCTCAACTATCTGTAATCCTCGGAATTAATTGTGTTGGATAATAACATTTTCTGAAAATTTAATCTGTGCCAACACTTAAAAAAGAGTAGCCATCTTTAGATGAAAAACTCATTAAGATTTATTGCATAAGCCCCTGAATTTTTCAACAAAATATCATTATTCAATTTTAACCCTCCCTTGATGGCTTAAAGAAAGGTGGTTCTATAGTAGTGTAAATGACCATGTGGCTCTAGAGAGAATACTGGTTGCCTACAGATAAGCTCTCCAGCCAATCAGGACATGTGCTTTTCCTTCATATTGAAATTAAATTTTGCTGGTTTCAGAAACCAGACAATCATAGCTATCAATATCCTTTGAGAGAAGTTACGATTTTCTTACTAAGTAAAGTGAGTTGCTTTGCAGAAATCAAAACATAAATTTGAGCAGTAACAGGCACTTGATATAACTTCACAAACATGTATCATTATACTTGCTCATGATTTATTTATTTATTTATTTTTCTTCCTTTATTGATTTTAGACAGAGAGGAAGTGAGAAGGAGAGAGAGATAGAAACATCCACGAGAGAGAACTTCTATTGGCTGCCTCCGGCATGCCCCCCACTGGAGACTGGGCCCACAACCTGGGCATGTGTCCTGACCAGGAATCGAACCAGTGACCTCTTGGTGCATGGGTCGATGCTCAACCACTGAGCCACACTGGCCGGGTGCTCATGATTTATTATAGATAGCGTGACCAAGTCCTCTAGACCAATTTCAAACGTAAGAATGTAATGCACACACAACTCCTGGGTATTGTAGATTGTCATCGTGTCCAATAATAACTCAGAGATGTTTAGTTATTTTCCAAGCAAATTTACTCACATGTAAAGAAGACTGACATTAGATTGTGGCCAAAAAACAATGTAAAAACCAGGATTTATAAAAGAGAGGAGGGAGGGATGAAAAAGAATGCTTGCAGACAGTTTTGGAACAATGATTCTTTTTTGCACAGCTTGATTGTAGGTGGATAAACTGGTTAGCTGGCAGGTAAAAGATAAGTCAGTTTGGGTATTTCTGTTCTTGAGCAGGCCAATTTTGGATATCAGAGAAAACAATGTAGCTGTGTATGAGCTTTTTGGAAAACCTGGAGAGGGCAGCTGTGGGGTGCAGGTTACAGACTAGCTCTGTGCCTTGTGGGGGTCTGCTGATGTCTCTCCATAGAAGTACCATATTACTTAGGCCAACTCTGCATCAGTGTCCTCACAATTTCTCACTAGAAAGCTTCTTTCTCTGTCGTCTTCTTTTGATATATCTGCTTTGAAATTTATTGTTCTGTTCTTTAAATATTTACTTTTTTCTGGTTTCTGTATCCTAGCCATATCCCCCAAACTTGTTTCTTTTGATGGTGGCTTCATTACTGTCTTAAGATAGGATTTTTTTTTTTCCTGTAACTGGCATTTTCTCCCATTCCACTGGTGTCCCCCAGTTTTCCTGGTTATGTGTTCATGGTATCTTTCATACTCCTTTATAACTACGGCTTTTCTGTTCCACACACATCCCATCCCTGTCAATAGTAACCACTGCAACTGGGATGTGCGTGGGGCAGCTGCCCGCTAGGGGGGTATCATTATCAGGAGCTCTTACAGCCGGAAAGCCCACGGAGTGAATGTGTGTGCCGCCCTCTTTAAAAAATCATCTTTGTGTACACCTGAAACTAATACAAAATAATATCAAATGTAAACTGTAATTGAAAAATAAAATAAAGTAAATACTTTCTCTAGTCCTGTAAATTTAGCTCCTTTAGATAACATGGTAAGGGAGAAATAGATTATTTTGCTACTGGTCTAGCTTCAAGGGGAGGAATAAATGGACACATAACACAATGTACAGTATAAAAAGAAACTATTTTATAATTTATCATCTAGGTTTTGAAGTGTAAAGTGCTCTGCACGAGGAAAGAGGGGTGACCATGAGCTCCGAGCAAGATGACCCATCCTCCCCGCAAGATGACCCATCCTCTCCGCAAGAAGAGGCTCCTCCCTCTGCGCGGGAGGCCGCCCCTCCCGGTTCACAGGACAGTGCTCCTCCCCCTCATTCCGGAGAAGAGGGCCAGACTGGAGAGGCTGCACAGGAAATGGCCCTGGGAGAGGCCACCTCTGCAGAAGGGGAAGGCTCTGCAGAAGATGCGGTTGCAAGTGACCTTCTGAACTTCACTCCTTCTGATGAAGGATTAATTCTTTCAGAAGAAGAGGAGCTGGAACTAAAAAGAATCCGATCCAGGCCCCGAACGGTTCAATCAATCCTTTCTGAATCGCATTCTCAGCCTTCCCACAGATCATCCAAATTTTTTAGAAGTATGAGTGGTGTTCCCAATCTACAGGAGACATTGAAAGAGAGACAGGTTTTGCTTATAAGATTTTTTTCATAAATGTCATTTTTATTTCAAATGAAGTATTTTGTTCATTTTTCTTTATAATTAAGTTTTTATGTGTGGTTTTTATTCTTTAGGCAAGATTTAGAGAGGCAAGGGAAAACCGAAAAATGAAAATTGACCCTTCATACAAATATGTGTTTGAAATTCTGTCACACAGCCTTGGCCTGGAATTTGTAACTGTCGAAGAATTAATTTTGGATTGCCCATCTGTAAGTTTGTCTTATCATTATTTTTTAAATTACTCTTTGAGAAGTGATTGATTTAAGAAACTTGAGTCATGGTCGGGAACAACAAAACATTTTGAAAAGGAAGGTTGAAATTTCACTGACTAGAGAAGCTTTATTTTACAGAATGAAAAGCCAGTTGAATGATATTTCTAGTTAGGTTTACTATTGAGAAGGAAGAAGAGAGAAGAGTTAGCAACTAGAATTTGGCTAAAATTCTAACTCAAAATGACTTTAGAAGTTAGAGGAATAGTCAAGCAGAGGCAGAGTAATATTTTATTTTTATTTATTTATTTTTTTATTCTCACCTGAGGACATTTTTACATTTAGCTTCAGATGGAGCAGGAGGGAGAGAGGGGGGAAGAGAGAGAGAGAAACATCGATGTGACAGAGACACATAGAGTGGCTGCCTCCCGCATGACCCCACCTGGGGCCGGGGACAAACTGCAGCCGAGGTACGGGCCCTTAGCGGGAATTGAACCTGGGACTCTCCAGTCCGCAGGTCAACACTCCAACCACTGAGCGAAACCGGCCAGGGCAGCAGAGTAATATTTTGAAAGAACAGATTATTTGAACTACATATGCAGATCATTTGAATAGAAAAACTGCATAACTATGAGCCAGAGAGCTGTGACCATTGCATGAGTATGGTAGAAAACTGAGGCGATTACCATGCATCTCATCATGCCAGGTTCACAGGACAGTGCTCCTGGATTATGCCTATTCTCCTGGCGTAATTATTATCAGTCCTCCTTTCACTCCTAAAAGGGTGCCAGTTTCGGATGATGAATGTATATGGCCACCCTAATTAAGTCATGCACCATAAGCTGTGACTTTCCCAGCAGCTCTCATAAGCAGTCTCATAGCTTCCTTTCTGGTAGCGGTGGTTCTACATTGTTTTTCAACAGAATTACTACTAATAATTAAATTAACTGCTACTAATAAAAAGCTGCTTGAGTGTTTTATCAACTATTGGAGTGGAGTGGGCTGGAGCCCCAGCACGACCAGTGAGCAGATGCATGCTGGTGGGGAGCTGATTGTCCCACTGAACTCACTGCTGAGAGAGTTGGGTGGGTGGTGGCATCGTGGTGAAGTTGTCATCATCAGGGTCCAAACACCCAGCTTTCACAGGGACCAGCAAACTTGGGCAGAACTCATTAGCTTGCTCTAGCAGCCATGATTCTGTGGGATGGTTCCTAAAAGAGCCTCTCCCTTGTTTGATGCAGTGTGTTGTCAAGTTCTGGAAAGTTGTCTGCCTTTAATTTTTTCCAGGACCCTTATCCAACATTATAACTGGTAGTTCCCTGACAGTATGAATAGGATTACTTCTTTTCTTTTTTTTTTTTATCCTCACCCGAGGATATTTTTCCATTTTTTGTACAGACAGAGTGGGAGGGAGAGAGAGAGAGAAACATCGACGTGAAGGGACACATCGAGTGGCTGCCACCCGCACAACCAACCAGGGCCGGGGACAAACTGCAACCGAAGTACGTGCCCTTAGCGGGAACCGAACCCGGGTCTCTCAGGACCGCAGGCCGACGCTCTAACCGCTGAGCCAAACTGACCAGGGCTAGGATTACTTCTTTTCCAGCTCCCTTAGCATGTTACCTGAGATGGGAAATGTGACTGATGCAGAAAGATCAATACCTTTGAGCTGTTTTAATGACAAAGATGAAGAAGACAGGTACACAAAACAAGAGGTGCCACAGCAAACCACTAGAAGTAGGGTATGGTTTCTCAGGTCACCATAGTTCCTGATGGGAAAATACTGGTGTGGTCAAGGGTGGCTACACCGGCATGCACTGGGTTGTTAAATAGACCCCTGTGCTGAAGGGCTCTGAGCTGGTTTAATGAGTTTCTGTCTCCATCTTGAAATTCTTAATCTTTTTTTGCATTTATCTTCAGATAGAGCAAGAGGGAGGAAGAGAGAGAGAGAAACATCGACGTGAGAGAGACACATCGACTGGTTGCCACCCACACGACCCCAACCAGGGCCGGGGACAAACTGCAACTGAGGTACGTGCCCTTAGCGGGAACCGAACCCGGGACTCTGGTCCGCGGGCTGATGCTCTAACTGCTGAGCCAAACTGGCCAGGGCAGAAATTTTTAATCTTTTTAAAAAACATGTGTTTATTGATTTTTTTTTTTTTTTTTTAGAGAGAGAGGAAGGGAAAGACAGTTATGAATATTGATATGAGAGAGAGACATTGATGGGCATGTTCCCTGACTGGGAATCAAACTGGGACATCTCAGTCCATGGGGTGATGCTCAATCTACTGAGCCACATTGGCCAGAAAAAATTCTTAATTAAAAAAAAAATTTCCTATATTGATTTTCAAGAGAGAGGGAGGGAGAGGGAGAAAGAGCTAGAATCATCGATGAGAGAGAACATCGATTGGCCGCCTCCTGCATGCCCCCCACTGGTGATCGGGCCCACAACCTGGACATGTGCCTGGGAATCAAACCAGCATCTTTTTGGTGCATGGGTCGATGCTCAACCACTGAGCCACGCCGGCCGGGCAAAAATTTCTTAATTTTTTAAACAAGCAGTCCTGCACGGGACCCCACAAATTTTGCAGCCTGTTTTAGCTGTGGATAATTTCACTCATATAGCAAGAGGATTCTCTTTGTTATTCTTAAGTTGTTTCTGTTTGTTTATTTGTTTGGGTTTTTTTTTTTTTTTTTTTGCTTGTTTTAATACTCTCCTAGCCTCCCTTCCCTACTGACTCTTCAGGCTCCTCTGGCAGTTCTTACTGTGTGTCCGCGCATTCTTAAAGTCTAGGAAAGTGGTGCAAAACAACGCTCTACCCATCCCTGAGCAGATGGCTCCGAGACACAGGAAAGGCCCAGGCCCAGGCTTCGGGCCTGCCCCAAGGACCATTCCTGCACTTGATGAGGGAGGAAACCAGATGGGTGATCAACCTTGTTTCACCTAAAAATGGCTAGGCCAAAAATTTGGCCAACGCCACAGTGGGAATCCCAGCAGCTCTGCAAAGGGTTTAGGCATAGACCTTGGGCTGGCCAGTGCCTTCAGGGGAGGACAGCTGTTAGGACCCAGTCAGGGAGATGCGTCCCTGCAGAGCTGGTACTCTCACCTTTAAACATTTGTCATCTGGCTTTCTGGACTGGCATTCTGGGCTTGGAGGAAGGCTTTCTCTCTGGCTAGCATGCCAGCCAGCAAGTGGAGAGCCATGTGCCTGCAAGCCCTTTGCTTGTCCTTCTGGGGTATGACTTGGACTTTGGGTCTGTGAGGTTAGGTTCTTCCATTAAGGCCATCACGGAGCAGGCCAGACACTGCTTAGGCTGCAGGGGGTGGGAAATCTAGATCTTAAGGGAAGAATCAAGCCAGGAAGGGTGTTTCCTTAAGAGTTATTTGTGAATTGCAAAGCCACAGTGGCGGGAAGATGGTATAGCCAGGAGGAAAACCAGTGTCAAAATCTGGGATAGATTAGAGCGCTTATTTTGTTGAAAGGACAAGGCAAGGACATAGAGTAAATTGGCATCAAGATTGGCGAACAGGCGAGTAAGAAGATGGAACAAAGAACAAGGGCTGTAATAGGTGGGTGTGGTGGTTTAGAAAACTGTATACAGAAAAGTTTTCCATGTATGTGAAACCTGGTACGAAAGCAGGTCATTAAAGGCACCACAAAGCAGTGGACAACAGAGGGTATATAGTAATTTTGTTGCCTTCAGATCCGTTCTTCACTTTGCTCCACCCTTCCGTGTGGTCTGGAAGGTTGACCTTACTGGAAACCATCACCTGGGTTCCCTTGACCTGTGGCTTCTAAATGGCTCAGGCACTGGGATACACGGTAGAAGGCTGGAAGGCCGAAAGGGAGAAATGTCTGACCCTCCCCACGTGGCTGTGCTTCCGGCCACGGTTGTGTCCTCCCACAACTACAGGTCCTCCTGAGCAGCCCCTCACAGCTCCGCCGTTCTCCCCACGCACACCCTTCCCGGCCGTGGGGTGGTCCTGGGTTTCCTTCATTTCTGGTCCTGTTATATGGCTGCTAGTGCACAGCTTCCCTTGATCTGCTTTGGCCTCTAGAAGTAGCCTCTTTATTATAAAATTTCTTCAAAAACTTCTTTGTTGGGACTCTTTTTCTTGCCCGGACCTTCACCAATACAGATATTTCTACCCTCTTAGCATTCATGCTTTTGCCACTTTCACTTTTACTGTTCCCTTCGTTCAGCACTGCCCGAGAGAGTCACAGACGCTGCTTTCCTGACTTACACGACCGGGTTTTCCAAAGTCAAGGTCGCAACAATACGGTTCTGTGGAAGGAGCACAGATCTGGAGGCACTGGGCTGGTGTCGGTTCCGGGCTCTGCACTGTGGTTGTGCCTCTGATTCTTCACTCAGATTCTTTTTAGCTCCAGTTTTCTCTTCTGCAAGGGGCATGATAATGCCTCCTTACCTAGTGCAAGGTTGTGGTGAAGCTCAGATGAACTATTTGTAAAGTGTTACATATTATAAGTGAATTTTTAATCCGTAGGCATGATCTTGACAACAGTCACTCTGTTGGTCTCAGGAGTACAATGTGTCTAAAAATAATTTGTTGCGTTTGATATTGTGATCTTTTTACCACAGCCAAGTGCTCTACTTTTGAGAATTCATTTACTTTCGAAGCTGATGGGTCATAAAAGTCAGACACAGCAAGAAAGTATTTATGGAACTGGGCAAGAATGGCTGTGCTGACATTGTTTGGATCTTTCAGGTTACAGCCTGAAATAATTGTACAAGAGAGTTCAGTTTATGTGTGAGATGGAAGAGTAGTAGATTAAGAGCTAGAATCTTGCACATCACTGTGGCTCCGTTTCATCTCCTAGGTGGTGGTTCCCAAACATAGTTCCAGTATCAGCAGCATCAGCATCACCTGGAACCTTTTAAAATGCAGATCCTCAGGCCCAACATTCTGTATTTTGTAAAAGCTCTCTAGGTGCTGATGCACACTCAAGTTTGAGAACCATTGTCCTAGGGAGACAGGCTTTGCCAGACCTGGAATACTTCCCACATGTGGCAGTTAAGTGAAGAGAAACCACTGCCCAAGAGAGACAATGTATGAAATCCGTGGGACTCGGTGAAGCAGGTTCAGTAATTGTATTTCCCAAATGATATGTGAGGGTTTTTGTTTATATGACCTATTTAGTTTTCTACTTACTAAAATATTATGCTGACTCATAATTAAATAAGAACTTCACACTCATTAATATGAAAGCCTCTCCTTATAATGATTTGTTTTTATATTAGTTTGGCTACAATATGGGTCACATTACAATAGCTAAAAACATAATTACTCAAATAATTGGTCCAACAAAACAATTAACCAGGCAAGTTTTCTGTTCCCAAAGCCAGCTGTTGAGAATAGTTTCCCTTAACAATAATTTTTTTTTTATCCTCACCCAAGGACTTTTTTTTTCTTTTTGCATTTATCTCTAGATAGAGCAGGAGGGAGTGAGGGAGGAAGAGAGAAAGAGAAACATTGATGTGAGAGAGACACATTGACTGGTTGTCACCCACACAACCCCAACCGGGGCCAGGGACAAACCAAGATATGTGCCCTTAGCAGGAACCGAACCCGGGACTCTGTGGTCCATGGGCTGACATTCTAACCACTGAGCCAAACTGGCCAGGGCAATAATTCTTTATATTTACCTCCAGCTGGACTTACCCATTTACCTCTATAAGATTCTCTGAGGAGGATCAGGTAAGCGGTTACCCACTTATATATGTGGCTTATTAATGTAGGTTCGGAAGTAGAAGTCACCCTGTATTCCACAGTAACTTTGGAATTAAATGAGTTCAGATTCTGATCTGCCTCTGATGTTTCTGTCACCATGTATCTTGAATAAGCTGTGGTCCTTTTTTTCACTCTATAAAATGATGAAGATTAGAGTATGTAAAATGCTGATCACAGGGCTTGGTTCATTTTATTTTAGTTCCTTAGTCATTGTATTGATCATCACTTTTTCTTTTATTTAACAGCTGGACTCATTTGATTATTTTTTTATGAAAGATGGTTCTAAGACATTGAAATTCTTGTACCAGGAAGGAGATTCACCTGGTATTGGTAAGGACATTTTACCCGGGTAATGTGCTAGCTAGTAGTTAATACATCTTAAAGTGCAGCTTGTCTTTCCTCTTATACATGGGAAATCTTATATTTATAAACAAAATTTATCAGAAGCTTACATCTTAAAAACAATACATTTTCAATCCAAATATATATATTTCAGGTATTACTATAATGGTTTTAGTAGAAAATATTCTTTTAAAAATATTTTAGCCCTGGCCGGTTTGGCTTAGCGGTTAGAGCGTCCGCCTGCGGTCCGGAGAGACCCGGGTTCGGTTCCCGCTAAGGGCACGTACCTCGGTTGCAGTTTGTCCCCGGCCCTGGTTGGTCGTGCGGGTGGCAGCCACTCGATGTGTCCCTTTCACATCGATGTTTCCCTCTCTCTCTCTCTTCCTCTCTCCCTCCCACTCTATCTGTACAAAAAATGGAAAAATGTCCTCGGGTAAGGATAAAAATATATATATATATATTTTAAAATTGAGTTTTAGAGAGAGAGGAAGGGAGAAGGAGAGAGAGAAACATGGATGTGAGAGAGGGACATCGATGCGCTGCCTTGCCCCCTACTGGGGATCGAGCTGGCAACCCCTCAGTGAATGGGACGATGCTCAACCAACTGAACCACACCAGCTGGGGCTGGAGAAAACATTCTTTTTTTTTTTATCCTCACCTGAGGACATTTTTCTTTTTTTTGTTCAGATAGAGTGGGAGGGAGCTAAAGAGAGAAACATTGATGTGAAAGGGACACATCGAGTGGTTGCCACCCACACGACCCAACCAGGGCCGGGGACAAACTGCAACCGAGGTACGTGCCCTTAGCGGGAACCAAACCCGGGTCTCTCTGGACTGCAGGCCAACGCTCTAACCGCTGAGCCAACCCGGCCAGGGCGAAAACATTCTTATAAAAGTCATTGACCTTTTTTGGGGAATACAAATTTTCACTATAATTTAATTGGATTTTTCCTGAAACAGGTGGAGCCATTTTGTACACATGTTTTCAGATGACTAGAAATTGTCACCTGAGAGCTCAGCAGCCGCTCCCTGTGGTCCTGGGTCACATCTGTCTGCCACAGCTGCCAGTTGGAATATCTGGCTTCTACTACTGTTCACATTATTCCTAAAATAATGAACAGTTTACCAAGTTGTTAAACCTTAGTCTTACTAACTAGGTGCATGGCCATCTTTTGGTCTTAGACTTCTTACGTTCTAACCCCTATGGATTTTACCTTCACTGTGTCCCTCCCATTGGTCCTTTCTTGCTCTGCTCCTCTGCTGCCTTATGGCTGGACCTATATTTCTTGCCTGCCCAGATTGAAAACCAATGTCTCTGTTGCCAGATTCCCCCCTGAAGTTCACACTACTTATTCCTGCCGAGTAAATCTTTTCTTGTGCTGCTTATTATGGGATTGGGTCAAACCCCTCATTTATCTACTATGGCTCACAGTAACCTGGACACACAGGACCTGTTTGGTCTGACTGCCTGTTCTTGCAGACACAAGTCTTCTGCTCCCTGTGAGCTAGTCCCAGTGTTTTCTGTTCATACTAGAGTCATTTCTGTCTTCTTTTCTCCACCCTCCTGACGCTCTCAGATTGCCTTCCTCTCCCCACCCAGCCAGGTCCTGCCCCTCCTCCAGATGGCCTGAGGCACTCTCTTCCATAGAGCCTTTCAGAAGTTCCAAGCCACACCCATCCCTGTTCTCCAGATGCCTGTCTTATTTAAAATCTGTATCATGAAATACAGCACCTGATTATGTTCTTCCAATTTCATCTAATTGTTGAATATAAATGTCTTTCTTTCCCAAGAAAATATGCAAACTCATATGTAGGGAGTAGGTCTGCTCTGTGGATTTTCTGTCTCTCACAGTTCTTACCCTGGTGCAGAACTTTTAGGAAGAATTCCCAGGAGGAAAATTATCAGAAGAAAGAATACAAGCAGTTTTTATCATTTTTTTTTCTTTCTTTTTGCTATCTAAAAAGTAATACATTTATCAGCTTGGTAAATATTTCTCTACATGTCTTTCTTATATGCATGTGCTAACATATAAATGCTTATTATCATTTTAAAAATGTGATCATTTTATTTTATTTTTTAATTTTATTCTTAATCTTCACCTGAGGATATTTTTCTATTTATCTTCAGATAGAGTGGGAGGGAAGGAGAGAGAGGGAGAGAGAGAGAAACATCGACATGAGAGGGACACATTGTCTGATTGCCTCCTGCACAACCCCCACCAGGGCCAGGGACCGGGCTGCAACTGAAGTACGTGCCCTTGACCAGAATCGAACCTGGGACTCATTGGTCCATAGACCGACACTCTAACCACTGAGCCAAACCGGCCAGGGCTATATTTTATTTTTGATTTACCTTTTGCACTTGACATTTTCTATGTTTAAAAAATGTTGTACAGTATTCCATAGTACAGTCGCATTATGATTTTTAGAAACCATTTCTCTATTGATGGATCTGCCAGCCAGGAATATGTTCAGCTATATGTCAGAGAAATCCTAATAGTGTCTTAAACAAACAGGGGTCTATTTTCCTCTCATAGCAAGATAGGCAGGCCTAGCAATGGTTCAGATGCTCAGCAATTCCCTCATAAAACAGATTCTTTTTATTTTACCTTTTTATTATTATTATTATTATTTTTTTATCCTCACCCGAGGACATTTTTTGTTCAGATAGAGTAGGAGGGAGAGAGAGAGAGAGAAACATCGATGTGAAAGGGACACATCGAGTGGCTGCCACCCGCACGACCAACCAGGGCCGGGGACAAACTGCAACCAAGGTACATGCCCTTAGCGGGAACCGAACCCGGGTCTCTCGGGACCGCAGGCCGACGCTTTAACCGCTGAGCCAAACCGGCCAGGGCTATTTTACTATTTTTAACATGTTGTGTTCATGTTTGCCCATGAAGCTCCAGGCATCACCTCCAGGTTCAAGGCAGTTGTGGGAAAGGGCCTCCCTAGCCACACCTCTTCCCTTTATCAGGAAAGCTCAACTTGTCTTGTGTCTTATTGACCAGAACAGTGTCACATGGCTACCCCAGGGAGGCTGAGACAGCAGCTGTTTTCCAGAGAATGTACACATTGCTTAATGGGAGAAAGTCAGGTTCTCTTATCAAAGGAAGAGGGGAGGGAGGATATTAAGGGTAGAGGTAGCTATCATGCCAACCTCCTTGGATGAGCATTTAAGCTCTTATATTGTACCAGGGGTTCTTTGGCTGCAAGGAACAGAAATCGACTCTGGCTTATGTAAGAAAAAAATGTTTGGATAGTTCACAAATTTTAGAATTAGTTGAATCGCCAGGCTTTGGGAAGGGCAGGTATAGAGCATTTCCATGGATTTCAGGGCAGTTTTTTTTTAGGATTCATCACCAGATTAACATCTCTCAAATCCTCTTTTATCTTCGTGTGTCTCCACTGAAGATTTACATTCTGGCAGAGAGTCTAATTAGACTAGTTTTCAGATGCCCACCACGGCAGGCCTCTGAGACGGCAGAATCACAGGAGGGAAGGAATCTTCCAAACCCAAAGGAAGGAAGGCAGGGCATACAAAACATTTTTGTGGTTTTGTGATGGACAATTAAAATTTTTATGTATCATATTTTAAATTGGTTATTGTTGCCCTGGCTGGTTTGGCTCAGCGGTTGGAGCATTGGCCTGCGGACCAGAGAATCCTGGGTTTGGTTCCCACTAGGAGCATGTACCAAAACAAACAAACAAACTATTGTTGTAAATAGAAAACTATTGAATTTCGCATATTAACATTGCAACCAGATATCTAATGGAATTATATTGTTAATACTGTTTTATAAGCCAGTCAGAGAAAGACAAATATCACAGATCTCAGAGGCGAGGAGCTTGGGGGAATGGGAAGAGATTAACTGAATAATTTATAGGCATATATGCATAACCCATGGACACAGACAATAGTGTGGTGAAAGCCTGGGGTGGGACAGAGGCTGGGTGGAGGGGAAGTGGGGGGAAAATAGGAGACATCTGTAATAATGTCAACATAAAAAATAACTTAAAAAGTCCTGGCCTGTTTGTCTCAGCAGTTGGAGGGTCAGCCTGCAGCCAAAGAGCCTCAGGTTCGGTTTGGTCAAGGGCACGTACCTCAGTTGCGGTTCGGTCCCTGGCCCTGGTTGAGGTTGTAAGGGAGGCAACCAATTGATGTGTCCCTCTCTCATATCCATGTGTCTCTCTCTCTCCCTTTCTCTCTCCCTCCCTCCCTCCCTCTCTCCCACTCTATCTTAAGATAAATGGAAAAATATCCTTGAGTGAGGATTAAAAAATAATAATAAATAAATGTAAAAATAGTTTTTTAAATTAAAGTAAGATTCATAAATAAATGATTAGTTTTCATGGAAATTAGTTTAAGGAAGAATTTAATATAAATTGGGTACTTTGACCGGATCTTCTCAGGGAGTCAGTGAGGTTTCCCAGAGACGTGGCATTTCAGCCCAAACTTGAAAGATACATTGAAATTAGGGAAGGCAAAGATGAGGGGGGGCAGGGTTACGTGAGGGCCCTGCCTGAGGCTTGGCCAAAAGGAGCAAATGTGCAGAGCTCAGGGAAAGGAACCAGAGGAGGCCCCGATTTAAGAATTCCAATCTTGACATCTTTTTATGGACAGAAACCAATTTATTCAACAGTCATATCAAAAACTTCTTACAATAAAGTGAAGCAAGAAGCGACAGTGTAAGATGCAGAGTAATCACATTCGATCAGTTATGGGATCCTATGCTAAATTCTTGACTTTTGTTTTCAGAATGTGGCCGAATTATTCCTGGAGTAACCAAAGGGGCAAAAATGATGAGATTGTATATAGACAACGCAGCCCCGGAGGAACTGAAAGGACCGTGTGTGTTTTTTATTCGCTGTCGCAGCGATATTACTATAAATATTAAAAATATTCATGAGGTATGTTTACATTTTATTTTTAAATAGATAAACATTTTCCTAGCTTTATTGAGATATAACTGACATATAAGATTGTATAAGTTTAAAATGTACAATGAGTTGATTTAATGCACTTTATATTGAGAAATGATTACCACTGGAACATGACCAACACCTCCATCACCTCACATAATTACCATTTCTGTTGTTTATTTTTGGTGATGATATTGAAAATCTACTCTCTTGGCAGCTTTCGAGTATATAATACGGGATTGTTAACTGTAATTATCGTGTTGTATGGTAGATTCCCCAAAACTCACTCATCTTTTAACAATGTTTGTACCCTGTGACCAGTGTTTTTTCCATGCAGAATTCTGGGCAGAGGTCTAGTTTCATTGCTCTTTCCCTGGACTGACACAGTATTTCTGATCCCCTTTCCAGAGACCAGGCAACTTTTAACTGAGAACTTTCTTTATGCAGTTTCATTTCCCACGGATTGCGTAGGCTCCCAACTACATCTCCTCTGTAGAAATTAAAGCACCAAGGGAAGTGTTTACTTGATGAATTTACTTGATGAACAAGCATGTAAATGGTTAAAATGGGGACAGAAGATAAATTTGATGATTTTAGAACTCTAATATTCACAACCTCTTAAGTATTTCTAATGGCTTATAAAATGTATTGTCTTTGCGTATTGTGATGGAAAATAGGTTATGATTTTCAGTTCTTTAATGGGATCAGCATATAAAAGACTATTTGAACACTGCCCTTTCAGGAAGTGCTATTTACTGTTCTGGATGCCTCCAGCGGACTCCTAGTTGGGATTAGGAATATGCTTGCAAAGATATTTCTACCCGCTATTCTTGCAACAAATAATTGGGGTGCTTTAAACCAGTCTAAGCAAGGAGAATCTGAAAAACACATTTTCACTGAAACCATCAACAGATACCTTTTATTTTTAGATGGTAAGTATAAAATTTTATGTTTAATAAATTACTAAAAATGAGAAAACCAACTATAAGATATGTTATTAACAATAGGCATTAGGAAAAAAATTCTATTTCAAAAGAAGATGTTAAAGTAATGATCACATAGCCCTGGCCGGTCTGGCCCAGTGGTTAGAGCGTCAGCCTTCGGTCCAGAGAGACCTGGGTCCGGTTCCCGCTAAGGGCCTGTACCTCGGTTGCAGTTTGTCCCCGGCCCTGGTTGGTTGTGCGGGTGGCAGCCACTCGATGTGTCCCTTTCACGTCGATTTCTCTCTCTCTCTCTCTTCCTCCCTCCCCCCCCCACTCTATCTGAACAAAAATGGAAAAATGTCCTCAGGTGAGGATTAAAAAAAAAAAAGTAATGATCACCTAGAGGTAAGTTATCAAATCATTAACACCTCTCTTTCCAGGAATCTTTGCAGGAGTAATATACGGTTTCATTTTTGTTTTCTATTGTAGCAGGAGGATTCTCTTCCTATATTATTTGTTAAAATTTTTACCACATTTAAAAATTTATACCTCATTATAAACTCTCTTATAGTATAGAATTATATTATTTCATGTTGTTAAAGCACAATTTTATTAACAAACTATCAAGTTGCAATCTCATGATCAGTTAGAATTATATTTCTATAAAGTATTAGCTCTCTAACATTTTAGTAATTACAACTTGAAACCACATAGTGACACCAAACACCTCAATATTTTTTTTCCTTTTAGGTGCTAGAATAAGTATTGAGGGAACAGTTAAATTAAAGAAGATAGACAATGTTGATTTTTCCAAACTGCATACCTTTGAAGAAGTGACAGTTGCAGCTAACAATTCAGAAACTGTTCGCCAGCTAGAGGATGTGCTGATGATATGGTACAAACAGATCGAACAGGTGAGCTGTCATTTCGTCAGGTATGAGTCATAGTCACATCTGTGTTCTGGTCACTGCAATTTATTGCTAAAAGTAAAGAGAAGAGAAGTCTTTCAGATTCTGCTATGAAACAGCCTGTTCTCGACTCCAGACAAAATTCATTGTTCTCTATGGACCACTTAAATTCAATTTTAGGAAATTTCTCACATTAAGGAGGAGACTATAAGAATATGGGTTGAGAATGGGATAATGAATAATCAGGAGTAGCCAACATTTATCTCTAATACTTTATATATTGTTTATACTTTTCAGGTGAGAGAGGGAGAGGGAGAGGGAGAGGGCACTAAATAAATACTTCTTGGCTGATCAGTGGAATTGTCTGTTTTGACAAAGAAGCCCACAGTAGGCTTATTCGTACCAATACTATTCTGGGCATGTACACTTTCTCTAGCAGTAACAAAAACAATGTTAGAAATGGGGTATATGTCAACATTCTGAGAGAAGCCACCTTATAAACACTACTAACAATCATGTAATTGCCCTAAACTGAAAGAGAACTCTAGAAGCTGGCTGACAGATCTCTAGTTCATAACCATGGGACAGTGGAACTAATAAGGAAAGTCTTCAGTTGAGTGAGCACTGGGGGAGAAAACTCTGGACCAAGCAAGAGTTGGAAAAAAGCATTTCCAATATTATTTTCTTAGACCTATGTTGGAAGGAGGAAAGTGCTGTTATTGGAGTGAAAAAAATTTGGGGACTTTGGAAACTCCACCAAGGCCTGGAGTGCTGGCCACAGAATTTGCTTCCAGGTGTCACTAGGTGATGGGAGCGCATAGCTGCCCAGCGGAGACTCCTGCAGCCACCTGCTGCCAGGGGAGCAAGGGGCAGTTGTCCCCACTGTGGAAATCAAGCTCTGTCCTACACAGTGACCAAGGAGCTCCTCTCCAATTATTGTGATCAATCAACATAGGTTTTCTTTTACAAAAATGAGCAAGGAAAAGAAAATAGTTTGACATAGGAGATTCAGCAACTTGAAATAAGAAAATCAAGTTGGGCAGTTGCAGCAAATGGCCTCCAATTAAGCTGAATAAATGCAGGAAATGGGAGAGATCTTCAAAAAATTACATTGAAAATAAACTTTGACCTCTTGTCATAAACAAAAATTAAATCAAGATTGATCATAGACATAAATAAAGTTAAAACTGAAAAAAGAGAACATAAAACAGCACAAATCTCAAAAACATGTCATGTGAGAGAAGCCAGTCTTAAAGAATCTGAAAAAACAAAACAAAAACCACAAAGGAAGCAGAACATGACATAAGACTATAGTTATATCTTCTTAAGCAAGATGCAAAACCCAGAAGCCATGAAAGAAAAAAAAAAAAAATAGATAGATAGATTTGGCTACTTAAAAAATAAAAACACACACCAAATTTAGTAACTTCCATAAGGCAAAAACCACCATAAACAAAGTTAAAAGATAAATCAGCATGTATAATAAAGAGTTAGTATCCATAACATTATAAAGACCTTCTATAAATCGTTAAGAAAGGGGCAATTCAGAGAGAAACAGGCCAAGGATACAAACAATGTTATTCAAGAAAAGTACATGGAGACAATTGACCTGAGAACAAAGGGGCCTTAGGAGTGACATATTTCAACCATTTGATAGGATTTACTGTGAAATTAAACTTGTACTGTATGGCTCTAGAAGGCAGAAGTAAGATCAGAGAGAGTAATGGTTATAAGGAGAGAGATGGAAATGGAATGTGCTGAGTCCCTGGAAGTATTCAATTTGAGGGTGGATTATCATCTATGAATAATGTAACAGGAATTAAACATCAAAGGGGCCATTTGATTTAAAATTTAAAAGTTAATTTTAAGGTCCATTTTCATTCTTTAATTCAGTTATTCAACTTATATAGACTTTTAGCCATTTAAAAAAGCTTAAATTATGTCTAATATCCTCTATTTAAGGAGGTAGAGAAGCTTGTAATTAGATTAGGAAGAGTTCCATAAACCATGGTTAAAATTAAAAGCATTTTATGGATTAAAAATAGAACCTTCATAGGTCTGAAAAATCACCTATGTATTTTACCTCATTTGTATCCTTAAAAATTTCATCACAGTTTAAGTTACAAAAAGTTAAAAACGTTAAAAAGCACAGAAAATAATATAACAAACACCTCCGTAACTGGGATTAAACAGATACCCTTTGCCATGTTTGCTTCAGATCTTTTTTATTTTCATTAAAGCCTTTAACACTTTCTTCTACCTCGCTCTGTATTACTAATATCCTGATGTTATTTACTCCTCCCATTCTCTTGAAAGTTTTACACTTTTTAAAAATTAATTAATTTTTTTTACAGATGTGTCTTTTTTCCCCATTGACACCCTCCTCCCGAACTCGCCCCGCCCCCAGCATTGTTGTCTATGTCCATTGGCTACGCATACATGCATATAAATTGTTTGTTTTACATTTTTCCTCTCCCTCCTGATCCCCTTCTTCTGAGGTCTGTTGCTCTGTAACCTACTATGTCTCTGGGTCTGTTTTGTTCATCAGCTTATTTTGTTCATTATATTCCATAAATAAGTGAGATCATGTAATATTTGTCTTTCTCTGATTGGCTTATTTCACCTAGTATAATACTCTCCATGTCATCTCAAAGGATAAGAGATCTTTCTTTCTTACAGCTGCAGAGTAGTCCATTGTGTATACATACCACACTTTTTTATCCACCCATCTACTAATGGACACTTGGACTGTTTCCAGATCTCAGCAATTGTCAATAGTGCTGCTATGAACATAAGGATGCATATATTCTTTCTAATTGGTGTTTCAGGCTTCTTAGAGTACATTCCTAGAAGTGGGATCACTGGGTAAAATGCAGTTCAATTTTTAACTTTTTGAGATAATACCATGTAGTTTTCCATAGTAGCTGACCAGTCTGCATTCCTACCAGCAATGTACTAGAGTCCCCTTTTCTCCACACCCTTGCTAGCACTTGTTTGATGATTTGTTGATGGCAGCCATTCTGGCAGGTGTGAGGTGATACCTTATAGTCATTTTAATTTGCATCTCTCCGATGATAAATGATGTTGAGCATTTTTTCATATGTCTCTTGGCATTTGTATGTCCTGTTTGGAGAGGTGTCTATTTAGCTCCTCTGCCCATTTTTTAATTGGGTTCTTTGTCCTCCTTTTGTTGAGTTGTATGAGCACTCTATATATTTTGGAAATTATCCCCTTATCTGATGTATCATTGGCAATTATGCTCTCCCATATAGTGGGTTCCTTTTCTATTTTGATGTGTGTTTCTTTTGCTGTGCAGACGCTTTTTAGTTTGATGTAGTCCCATGTATTAAATTTTTCCTTTGTTTCTCTTGCCTTAGGCATTGTATCAGTGAAAATTCTGCCTCATGTGATGTCTAAAATTGTGTTGCCTACATTTTCTTCTAGGACTTTTATGGATTCATGAGCCACATTTAACTCTTTTATTCATTTTGAGTTTATTCTTGTGTATGGTGTAAGTTGGTGGTCTAGCTTCATTTTTTTTTGCATGGTAGCTGTCCAATTTTCCTAACACCATTTATTGAAGAGGCTGTCTTTGCTTCATTGTATACTCTTGCCACTTTTGTCAAATATTAATTGAGCATAATGTCTTGGGTCAATTTCTGGGTTTTTTGTTCTGTTCCATTGATCTATATGCCTGTTCCGTGCCAATACCAGGCTGTTTTGATTACAATGGCTTTGTAATATTATCTGATGTCTGGTAATGTGATCCCTCCTACTTTGTTCTTGTTTTTCAAGATTGCTATGGCTATTTGGGGTCTTTTTTGGTTCCATATAAACTTTTGGAGTATTTGTTCTAGTTCCATGAAACATGTCATTGGTATTTTAATGGGAATTCATTGAATCTATAGATTGCTTTGGGTAGAATAGACATTTTAATGATGTTAATTCTTCCAATCCATGAACAAGGTATATGCTTCCACTTTTTTATATCTTCCTTTATTTCTTTTTTCAATGTCCTGTAGTTTTCTTAGAACAGGTTCTTTACTTCTTTGGTTAAGTTTATTCCTAGGTATCTTAGTTTTTTTTTTTTCTGCAATGGTAAATGGGATTGTTTTTTCAGTTTCTCTTTCTGTGAGTTCATTACTGATGTATAAGAATGCTGTCAAGCCCTGGCTGGTTTGGCTCAGTAGTAGAGCTTTGGCCTGCAGACCATTGAGTCAGGGGTTTGATTCTGGTCAAGTGCACATACCTTGGTTGTGTTTCGTCCCTGGCCCTGGTTGGGGTCATGTGGGAGGCAACCGGTCAGTATGTTCCTCTCACATTGATGTTTCTCTCTCTCTCCCTCCTCTCCTACCTGAGGATAAATGGAAAAATATTCTCAGGTGAGGATTTAAAAAAAGAATGCCATCTATTTCTTAATGTTAACTTCGTATCCTGCTATTTTGCCAAATTCATTTATTAGCTCTAGTAGTTTTTTTTTAATTCCCTCACCCAAGGATAGTTTTCTACTTATTATCAGATAGATTGGGAGGAAGGGAGAGAGAGAGAGATAGAGAGAAACATCGATGTGATAGAGCACATCGACTGGTTGCCTCTTGCACAACCCAACCAGGGCCAGGGATGAACCACAACCCCGGTACATTCCCTTAACTGGAATTGAACCTGTGACTCATTGTTCTGCAGGCTGATGCTCTAACCGCTGACCCAAACCAGCCAGGGCTCAAGTAGATTTTTGATCGAATCTTTAGGGTTTTCTGTGTATAATATCATGTCATCTGTGAATAATGACAGTTTCACTTCCTCCTTTCCAATTTGTATCTCTTTTATTTTTTGTTCTTGTTTAATTGCTGTAGCTAAGATTTCCAGTACTATGTTAAATAAGAGTGGTGAAAGTGGGCATCCCTGTCTTGTTCCCATTCTTAAGGGAAATGCTTTTAGTTTTTTCCCATTGAATATGATGTTGGCCATAGGTTTTTCATCTACGGCCTTTATTATGTAGAGATATACTCCCTATATTCCCCTATTGCTGAGCGTTTTTATCAGAAATGGGTGCTGGATTTTGTCAAATGTTTTTTCAGCATCTATTTATACGATCATATGGTTTTTATCTTTCATTTTGTTTATGTGGTGTGTCACATTTACTGATTTGCGAATATTGTACCAGCCTTGCATCCCTGGGATGAATTCCACTTGGTCATGGTGAATAATTTTTTTGATGTATTGCTGGATCCGATTTGCTAATATTTTGTTGAGGATTTTGGCATCTATGTTCATCAGGGATATTGGTCTGTAGTTTTCTTTCTTTGTAGTGTCTTTATCTGGTTTTGGAATTAGAATTATGCTGGCCCCGTAAAATGAGTTTGGAAGTCTTCCGTCTTCTTGGATTTTTTGGGATAATTTGAGGAGAATGGGTGTTAGGTCTTCTTTGAATGTTCAGTAAAATTGCCCTACTGAGGCCATCTGGGCCTGGGCTTTATATTTTGCTGGGAGTTTCTTGATTACAGCCTCAGTTTTCTTAGTTGTTATTGGTCTGTTCAAGTTTTCTATCTCCTCCCAGTTCAGTTTTGGGAGACTGTGTGTTTCTAGAAATTTGTCCATTTCACCTAGATTGTCCAATTTGTTGGCATATAATTGTAGTATGTTTTAATGAACCTTTGTATTTCTGTGGTGTCAGTTGTTACTTCTCCTCTTTGGTTTCTGATTTTGTTTATTTGGGTCTTCTCTTTTTGTTTCTTGGTGAGTATGGCTAATGGTCCATCAGTCTTGTTTATCTTGTCAAAGAACCAGCTCTCTGTTACACTGATCTTTTGAATTATTATTATTATTTTTTTAGTTTCTATGTCATTTATTTCTGCTCTGAGCTTTACTGTTTCTTTCCTTCTACGTGCTTCCTTTTGTTTACTTTCTAGTTCTTTAAGTTGTAGGGTTAGAAAGTTAATTAGGAATTTTTCTTGTTTCTTGAGGTAGGCCTGTAGTGCTATGAACTTCCCTCTCAGGACTGCTTACACTGTGTCCTATAGATTTTGTGTTGATGTGTGTTTATTTTCATTGGTTTCCAGGAAGTTTTTAATTTCTTCCTTGATCTCCTTGGTAACCCATTCATTGTTTAATAACATGCTATTTAGCCTCCATGTGTTTGAATGTTTTTGCTGTAATTGATTTCTAGTTTTATGCCATTGTGATCTGTGAAGATGCTTGATAGGACTTTAATCTTCTTGAATTTGTAGAGACTTACTTTGTGTTCTAACATGTGGTCCATCTTTGAGAATGTCCTATGTGCATTTGAGAAGGATGTGAATTCTGCAGTTTTGGGGTTTAACTCTCTGTAGATATTTATTAAATCCATTTGATCTAGTGTATCATTTAGAGTCTCTGTTTCCTTGCTAATTTTTTGTCTAGAGGATCTATTCAGTGATGTCAGTGGGGTGTTGAAGTCCCCTGCTATGAATGTATTGCTGTTCATTTCTCCTGTGAATTCCTTCAGAAGTTTTTAAATGTATTTTGGTGCTCCTATGTTGGGTGCATATATGTTTACCAAGGTTCTATCCTCCTATTGTATAGATCCTTTCAATATTATGTAGTGGTCTTCTTTGTCTTTAGTTATGGCCTTTATTTTGAAGTCTATTTTATTGGATATAAGTATTGCTACCCCAGCTCTGTTTTCCTTTCCTTTTGCTTGGAAGATTTTTTTCCCATCTTTTCACTTTCAACCTATGTGAGTCTTTTGTTGTGAGATGGGTCTCTTGTAAACAATGTATATATGAGTCATGCTTTCTTATTCAATCAGCTACTCTTTGTCTTTTGATCAGAGCGTCTAATCCATTTATGTTTAAGGTTATTATTGTTATGTACTTATTTATTGCCATTTTTGTTCATTATGATTATGTTTCTCTTCCTATTTCTGCTGCTTATTACAGCAGTCCTTTTAACATTTCTTGCAGTGCTGGTTTGGTGCTAATATATTCCCTTAGCCTTTTTTTTTTTTTTTTTTTTGTCTGGGAAGCTGTTCATTTCACCTTCTATCTTGAATGATAGCCTTGCTGGATAGAGTAGTTTTGGGTTCAGGTAATTGTTTTTTATTACCTTGATTACTTCATGCCATTCCCTTCTGGCCTGTAGTGTTTCTGTTGAGAAGTCAGCTGAGAGCCTTGTGGGGGTTCCTTTGTAGTTAACCTGTTGTTTATCTCTTGCTGCCTTTAAGATTCTCTCTTTGTCTTTAATTTTTGACATTTTAATTATGATGTGTCATGGTGTGGGCCTGTTTGGGTTCTTCTTACTTGGGGCTCTCTGTGCTTCTGGAACTTGTATGCCTTTTTCCTTCACCAAAGTAGGAAAGTTTTTTGTCACTATGTCTTCAAATATATTCTCTAACCCTTGCTCATTTTCTTCTTCTGGCACTCCTATAATGTGGATGTTGTTATGTTTCATGTTGCCCCACAGTTCTCTTAGGCTGTCTTTCTGTTTCTTTTTCTTTTTTCTTTTTCTGTTTGGTTTCCTGATTGGGTGATTTTTTTCTACCCTGTTCTAATTCACTGATCTGGTTTTTGGCTTCCAGAAATACTCTGCTGGTTATTCCTTCCAATGTGTTCTTTATTTCTACTATGTCATTCTTCATTTCCAATTGGTTGGGTTTCAATGTTTCTATATCTTTATTCATGCTGTTAAGCTTCCTCATGATTATTAGTCTGAACTCTTCCTCTGATATCTTGCTTAATTCTATGTCATTTATTTCTTCTCCTGTAGAATGACCTTGTTCTTTCATTTGGGATTTGCTTCTTTGTTTCACCATTTTGGCTGTCTCAGAGGGTTTAGGAGCCTGCCAGATTTTCTTTGTGGGTGTTGGTGTCCCACTGGTTGTGGCTCCCTCTTCTGGGTTTGGATGAGTGTGAGAGGACCCACATTACACACCACTGTTAAGTCTTACTTTACTTGGTAGATTTGCAAGCCAAGGGAAGATTCAGTTACCCTTTAGTTTTTTGCCTTGAGGCCATTAGTCTCAGTTACTTGATGAGCCTCAATTTGTAGCTCTCAGCTGAATGAAAAATTTCCCAGAGGACTTCCAGTGGGTGGAGCACTTGCTTGCTATCAGACTCAATGTTAATGAGCCTCAATTTGCATTTTAAAAAAATAATGTTTCTTTATTGATTTTAGAGAGAGAGTAAGAGAGAGGGAGAGAGAGAAGAAACATTGATGCGAGAGAACATTGATTGGCTGCCTCCTGCATGCCCCACACTGGGGATTTGGCTCTGACTGGGACTTGAACTAGTGACCCTTTGGTGCATGGGTCAATGCTCAACCACTAAGGCACACTGGCTGGGCTCAATTTCCATTTCTCTGGTCTGACTTGATGGTGTTGGCTTACTGTGGGAGGGGCCATTGCTTCTGCCTGGAGCTCTGGGAAGGGGCTCTTTGAGTAAGATGGCTACTGTCTTTTGAGGGAGTGATTCAGCACAAAACTCCTGGTGTCCTCCTGTCCAGCTCTCTCCCAAGCCAGGAGTACTCCACACAGTTCCCGTCCAGTACCCCCCCCCCCCTTGCTGGAGCCCAAGGTGAGTGGCTGTAGCCAATTTCGTGCTTTTTAAAATCCCTGCTTTTTTAGCACAAAGCCCACTCAGCTAATACAGCTCTTTGCTGCTATCTGTGGGCTTCTAGCCCACCCTCACACACCTCCACAGTTCCTTCCAGGCTCAATTTGGCATTCTCTTTCTGTCCTTTGTTGTAGGAATTCTCTCCATCTGCTTTTCAGTTGTTTTTCCCAATGTTTTTTTTTTAGTTGTAATTTCAGTTTGGTTCTGGGAGACAGTCGGTGTAGCTTCTGTCTACTCTGCCACCATTTCCACTCTGAAGGTTTTACACTTTTATTGCATTTACAAATTTATAAGCTTTATATTACAGATGCAAATAAATTATATGTAATACACTATGTATTTGTGCTTAAAATCTTTACACAAATGGTATAATGCCATTAAAAATTCTTTATAGGTTTTTTTTTCCTCATATACCATTCTCTTTCATTCATGTTGGTACAAGTAAATTTAATTTGTTCACTGGCTGGTGTTCCTCTATGAAAAAAATCAGTTTATTGTATAGATGTTCAGACATGTAGGAGACATTTAAATTATGTCTAGTATCCTCTGTTTAAGGTGGAAAAGTTTATTCATCTATTCCCTCAGAAAGATTGTTCTTTCTACTTGTTTGCTATTGCAAACAATAAATACATATTGAATGAATATCTTTGTTCAGTTCTCCTTTGTACATGTTCAAGAATTTCCCAGTGGAGCCCTGGCTGGTTTGGCTTAGTGGTTAGAGTGTCATTTCATGTACTGAAGGGTTGTGGGTTGGATTCTTGGTCCAGGCACTTACCCAGGTTGCTGGTTTGATCTGTGAGAACATGTCCTCGAGTGAGGATTTAAAAAATAAAATAAGCCCTGGTTGGTTTGGCTCAGTGGTTAGAGCATTGGCCTGCAGACCAAAGGGTCTTGGGTTTGATTCCCAGTTAAGAACATGTACCTAGGTTGCAAGTTTGATCCCCAACCCAGTCAGGGTTGCGTGGAAGCAAGCAATGTATGTGTCACATCAATGTTTTTCTCTACCTCCCTTCTACTCTATCTAAAAATCAATGGAAAAATATTCTCAGGTGAGGATTAAGAAAAAAATGAATAAAATAAGAATTTCCTGATGGAATTGCTGAGAGCAGTAGTGTATGGATATTTTATTGGTTATTGCAAAGTCCTTCAAATAGTGGTTATAGTAACTATAAAATATAAAATATTAACTATAACTTTCTTTTACAGAAGCATATGAGTATTCCCATTTCTTCAGATCTTTCATTATATACTTGGGATTGTCAGATTTTTTTTTTTTTTTTTTTTTTATCCTCACCCGAGGATATTTTTCCATTTTTTGTACAGATAGAGTGGGAGGGAGAGAGAGGAAGGGAGAGAGAGAGAGAAACATCGATGTGAAAGGGACACATCGAGTGGCTGCCACCCGCACGACCAACCAGGGCCGGGGACAAACTGCAACCGAAGTACGTGCCCTTAGCGGGAACCGAACTCCGGTCTCTCCAGACCGCAGGCCGACGCTCTAACCGCTGAGCCAAACCGGCCAGGGCGGGATTGTCAGATTTTTAATCATTCCCTGTATAGTGGCTGTGAAATGGTATCTTGATTTATTTTGCATTACCCTGAATACAGTTGAGGTTGAGCATGTTTAGTGGCTATTTAGATTTCCTCTTTGTTGAATTGCCTCTTCATATCCTTTACCTCATTATATTTCAGATTGCTTAATAATATCTTACTGAATTGTTGGAGTTTAAATAATATTTTCTGGATGTTAATCCTTTCTTGGTCCACCTTGTGTCCTGCATTTTCATTTGGTATCATAAGCCTATTTTTACTCCAGTGTTATGAAGATATTCTCTTACATTACTTATTTTAAATGGTGGAATATACCAGAATAAATACAATAAAATAAACAAATTACTTTAAAATTAACAGCTGTACAAGTTAAGGAATAGAACACTGCGAACATCTTATAATACCCCCGGCATTCCTCTTCCCAATTTCAATTTGTTTTTCTTCCCCCAGTGGAAGACAATTATGATATTGTTTCATGATTTTTTTTATCGTTTTCACTCTGATCTTCTATATTTTCTTTAAAAGTTTTACCATTTTGTTTTTAACATTTATGTTTTTAATCCATCTGGAATTATTTTTATGTGTGGGTGTAATGTGAGGTAGGAATCTAATTTTATCTTTTTTCCACATAGTCAGCTAATTTGTCCCAGAAGTGTTTATTTAATAGTCCATTTTTTCTAACAAATTTGTAATATTCCTTCTGTTACACATCAAGTTTCTGGGACCCCCCCCCTTTTTAAATCTCACTGGTCTACTTATTTGTTTTTGTACTTATACCATGATGCTTTTATTTATGTAGATTTTTTTTTTTACTAAATCAGCATTTGGTATGGCAAGCCTCTTTATTTTTCTTAGAAGTTGCATTGATTATTTCTGGTTAATTGTTTTTTCAAATTAATTTTAAGACTAGTTTGGCAAGTATCATCAAAGACCCTTTTGAGATTTTAAATGCAACTTCATTGAATATATTTAGTAAGTTAGAGAAAAGTGCCATCTTTATAGTATTGAATTTTCCTATCCATGAACACGGTATATCTCTCCATCTTCTTTTGTGTGCCAGAAGCAACTTTTCTAATTTTCTCCAGAAATTTTTTTTTTTTTTTTATCCTCACCCGAGGATATTTTTCCATTTTTTGTACAGATAGAGTGGGAGGGAGAGAGAGGAAGGGAGAGGGAGAGAGAGAGAGAGAAACATCGACGTGAAGGGACACATCGAGTGGCTGCCACCCGCACGACCAACCAGGGCCGGGGACAAACTGCAACCGAAGTACATGCCCTTAGCGGGAACCGAACCCGGGTCTCTCCAGACCGCAGGCCAACGCTCTAACCGCTGAGCCAAACTGGCCAGGGCCTCCAGAAATATTTTGCACATCTTTTGTTAATCTCTAGATATCTCATCATGGTTATTATTTGCTATAGCAAATTCTGTATTTTTATATTTATATATTTAGATTATTATATAGTTATAAATAAATGCTTTTGAAATGCTACTTTTATTTATATACACATGCAACAACCTCATTGTTATTAATTGTAAAGGTTTGTCTTTAGATATTTTAAAATTAAATTAAATTAAATTTTATTTTTTAATCCTCACCTGAGGATATATTTCTATTTATCTTCAGATAGAGTGGGAGGGAAGGAGAGAGAAGAGAGAATGGGGAGAGAGAGAAACATGGATGTGAGAGGGACATATTAACTGGTTGCCTCCCGCATGACCCCAACCAGGGCTGGGATGAACTGCAACCGAGGTATGTGTCCTTGACTGGAATAGAACCCACAATTTTTTGGTTCATAGGCTGATGCTCTAACTGCTGAGCCAAACCGGCCAGGGCTTTCATTTCCAATTTTCACTGGGATGCTTTTCTTTACCTATCTTGTTTTGGCATCTTCATTACCAGGTTGACTGGAAGTGGGTGGTGATAGTGGCCAAATTATCTTGTTCTTGGTTTAAAGTAATATTTTCTAAAATTTCACCTTTAAGTATGTTTGCTGTAGTTTTTGGTAGCTAGGTACTATTTATCATGTTAAAGAAGTTTCCATCTATTCTTAGTTTGCTAACAGTTTTAAACATTCTTCAATATTGAATGTCATTTATGCTTTTAGCTTCCTTTGAAAAGATTAAAGTAATGAGCCTTTAGAAGAAAGTAACATTCTATATTCTGTGAACTTTTTTGATTGCAGGTACTTATTGAGAGTGAACAGATGAGAAAAGAAGCTGATGACTCAGGTCCACTCACTGAATTGGAGCATTGGAAACGGATGTCAGCCAAGTTCAATTATATCATTGAACAGATTAAAGGACCAAGTTGTAAGGCTGTCATAAACGTGCTTAATCTTGCACACTCCAAACTGTTAAAGGTAAAAGGTCTTGTATTTAAAGTTTGGTATAGTTCGAAACAACCCACGGGAAAGTTCCCTTCTTGAACTGCTGCTTTGCATCATATATGGCAATCATGTATGTAGAAGTTTTAAACTTTGAGAAAGGCTTTCTCATATACTACAGTTACTTCCAGAAGTGGAAAAGGAAGTATAGAAATGAAGATTTTAGTCCTCAATATTTCACACACCAGTTCTGACATTACTACTATGGGATGATTGCCATTTATTTAAAAATTGTTCTTGAAATTGTAAATCACCAGAGGCTCGTTGAGGTAAAGAACTATATAGAAAGTCGAAAGCAAAAATGCCCTCTCATCATACATCTCATTCCCACTATTTTACCTTTTTCCTTAGAGGTCATCTTTATTAACACTTTGGCTTGTTTCTTTCCAGTTCCTTTTCTTTTTCTTTACTCTTCCTTAAAAAAAAATATATTTATAACAAAATATAAAACAAAATTTATAACAAATAATGCATGATTCTATTGTAAAAAAAATTGAACAGTGCAGATAAAACAAGTGTCTCTTTTTAAAAATTAAGTTAATTGGGGTAACATTGGGTAATAACATTATATAAGTTTCAAGTATACAATTCTATAATACATCATCTGTATATTGCATTGTGTGCTCACCACCCAAAGTCTAGTCTCAATTATATGTCACCATATAATTGACCCCCCGTTATCCACTCATCCTCCCCCACCACCCTTCACCTCTGAGTTAAAACAAGTCTCTCTCAATCACACACTCTCCCACCCCATAACTCCTATTCCAGAATGATATGTATATAGAAACAACCACAGTTTTTTTATTTGTTGGATCTTTTAAATACATCTTCTGTGATATTTATATATGAGTACACTACATATATATGAAATTAAATAGTTTTGTGTTTCTATCCTTTTATAACATAGTGTCATGATGTATTATTCTTCAACTTCCTCTCCCCAAATAGCATGTCTTCCTTAGAAAGTTATGCCTGTGGGATCAAGCTGTGTAGTTTTCCAGAATGTTAATATACCAGGTTTTATCTAATCATTTTCCTTTTTATAGATAAACATGGAAGACAGTTTTCTTTCTTTTTTCCCAAGTCTTGACATATAATTCACATACTGTTCATTTCTCCCATTTAAAGTGTACAATGCAGTGTTTTTTCATATATTCTCGGAGTTGTGCAGCCATTACCATAATCAATTTTAGACAGTTTAGTCACTTCGAAAAGAAGCCCCATACACTTTAGCTGCCACCTCCCATCTCCCTCCGTCTCCCTCCCCTGATCCCGGGCCTGAGTAACTGCCAGTCTACTTTGTATCTCTATTTGCCTTTTTTGGACATTTTATTAAATGGAATTGTTTTTACTGGCTTCTTTCACTTAGCAGAATGTTTCTAAGGTTTTTCCATGTTGTAGCATGTATCAGCATTTTATTCCTTTTCACAGCTGAATAATAGGTCATTGTAGGTGATTCTACATTTGGTTTATCAGTTTATGGGCGTTTGGGTTGTTTCCATTTTTTGGCTGTTGTGAACAACACTGCCGTGAACGATCTCGCACAAGCTTTAGCGTGGAGATGAGTCGCAGAGTGCATTTCTGGGTCACGTGCTAACTCTGTGTTCAGTTTTTTGAGGAAAATTGTTTCTTTTCTATGTGTTCACACACATTGCTGTAGTTGAAAGTTCTGTATGCATACATGCAAGTATTTATCTAGGGTGTATACTCCACAATGTTGTCAATATAGTCGTCCCTCGCCACTTCACGCTTCGACTTTCCCGGCTTCACTCTATCGTGGTTTTTTCAAATACATGCATTAAAAAGTTGATCGAGACAGTGAAAATGATACAACGTGCGTTCAGTTGTCTGAGTCAATTATACACCCCTGTATTACAATTACAATTAAAGTTACTGTATGTATGGACTGTAGGCCTATGTATTCGAGCACCCCAGGAATCCTTCAACGCCAGGTGTAACCACTAGAGTTTGGAACGGATTGACCGCGATAAATGAGGGATGACTCTTCTTATTATCAGTTACATGTTTTTCCTCCAATCTGACATGTGAAAAATGGCTTATTGTATTTGCCTTTTCCTTATTAATAGTGAAGTTGATCACCTTTTAAATTCTATTAGCTATTTGTATTTCTTGTGAATTGGCTGTTTATATCTTTCCCCCATTTAAAAAATTCAGAAATTATTTTGTATTGGTTCTAGGAGGCAATCTACCTCGGTCCCTGAACATCTCTGCACATTCTTGCTGGATATGAAAAGTTCACTTTGGAATAATGTTCTGTTTTCATAACTTGACCCATGCTTGTGAATACACAGAATAAAGTAAAAAAACTTAGACAAGTCACTCCAAATAGAAGCAGATCCAATTTAAGCCCACAGACAGCATGTTAATAACTAATGGAATGAATCTTCAGTTTTAGTACATCATTTAAAGTGTTTATAACTTTAAGTCTTAAATAATATAATAAAAAGATATATCAATCACCTTTATGTATATACTACTTTAGTGTGTGTATGTGTGTGTGTGTATGATTAAAGATGGCAGCTTGAATTTTTTTATTAAACTTTAGCACACTCATATATTCGGATGTGTCATAGAATTCTTATACATTTTTTCCCTTAGAATTGGCGTGATTTGGATGCAAGAATCACAGATACAGCAAATGAATCAAAAGATAATGTCAGATATTTGTACACTCTAGAAAAAGTGTGTCAACCTCTCTATAACTATGATCTAGTAAGTATGCTTTTACAAGTGTAGTTTTAAAAATTACTGCATTTAAGAATAACTTAAGATGTGTGTGTGGGAAAAACTTATTTTATATTGCAGAAAAGTTATTTAAAAGATTCATTTCCCTATTACATTATCTATAATGAATTAAAACTGTATTTATTTTAACTCACATTTAAATATATAGCATCATTATAAGTATGACCTCATTTGTGAATTAAAGCAAGACAAATATATTAGTTATCTCACAAGTGACATCCCACCATTTCTGTTGTATTCTGTTCCTCAGAAGAAAGTCAGGAAGGCCAGTGCACACTCAGGAGAAGGGCATTGCAGAAGAGTGTGAATACCATGAAGATGAACATCAGCGGGGCCTTCTAGGAGGCACCTCCCAGTTTAGAGATTAGGGAATCAAAACTCATGACAACGCAGTGACTTTGCAGCATCACTCCGCTAGTCAGTGACGCAGGACAGGCCCTCTTCTAATTTCACCTACTTTTCTTACAGTGTTTCTACAGAGTACCTTTCAAGGACGTATTAGCACCACCACTTGCTCTTATTTTTCTCGTTTATATTACTTTTTTATTCATAAATTATCTGGCATTTTATAATGTTTCATTTGAAATATCAAAACTAAAGAGAACCTTCTATCCTTTCTTTAGAAAGAGTGAAAATCAAGGAAACTAGTATTTGTTGAGAACTTTGGGCAGTTGTAGTTTTTTTTTTATTCTCACTCGAGGAAAGTTTTTTTGTTTGTTTGTTTTGCATTTATCTTCAGATAGAGCAGAAGGGAGAGAGGGGTGAAGAGAGAGAGAAACATCAATGTGAGAGAGATACATCGACTGGCTGCCACCCACACGACCCCAACCAGGCCAGGGACAAACTGCGACTGAGGTACGTGCCCTTAGTGGGAACTGAACCCGGGACTCTCTGGTCCCTGGGCTGATCCTCTAACTGCTGAGCCAAACTGGCCAGGGTGGGCAGTTGTAGTTATAAAGATGTCCACAGTCTTAAGAATCTTGACCTTTCATTACAGGCACTGCAAGCATTTCCATATATTTTCATTCTATATTCACAACAGTCCTCATTTTAAAGACTAGGAAACTGAACTTGAGCATTTCTACAAGTGTAAGTCATGGGACTGAGTTTGAATTCCAGCTGTCTTTGGCATTATAGGTTGTATTTTTTTTTCTACTTCACTTTGCTGCCTCTTCAAGGTATTCTCTAAGTTAAAATGCTCTCAAAGTAATTTATATTAAAGTCTGATACACATGTTCAGCATTCTCCATTCTAATTTTTGAAGAGATAGTCAAATCCTCCAAATACATGGCACCATTGGCCATGTGGCATGGTTGACCAACCTTTTTTTTTGGGTAGAGTAAATGCTGGTTTCATCCTAGAGGCAGGGAAAGGAGAAGAGTCAATGTCTCATATGACTTAGATTTGGAGATGAGGGATGTGTAGGGACAGTTCATACCCATCCCAAGAGGCTATTGGTAGCCAAGGAATTTGATGTGGGTGGGGAGGGAAAGGTGGGCTGGGAGTTCGGGCAGGTGCAATTCTTACTGCCAAGGGGGAATCCATCATGCTTCAGGAAGCACTATGAAAGAGGGTAGGAACACTTCTCAGAAATAGTCTTTTAATGGTGTCCATAAAGAGATGATGGAAGTATTCACTTTGTTGTTGTTTACAAAGAATTATGACTTTCTTAAACTTCACTTTCTGTTCACTTCTGCTCCTTGTACCAGCAACTGGACTTCTGTTGGGAACCTTTAAAAAATATGTTTCACATAAGAACATCTTAGGTATTTCTGTGTATATGACCATGAGTAAAAAATCCCAGATTACATGGCGGTAGAGAACTATGGTTATTGCTTGGCTCACTCTAGCTCAGTGACTCAATTCTTCAGCTTTATAACATGTGCAATTGAAATTTGTGTCTCAGTAAAGTTAGAATTATCACATGTCACAAGCATTTGAGGTTACAAGAGTTGAAGAAGCAAATATTAAATACACATACATGTAATGCCTACTGTGGAAGGACTTGATGTCCTGGTTCTTGATGTAAAAGATAACAGATGGCCCTGGCCAGTTTGGCTCAGCATTTAGAGCATTGACCTTCGGTCCGGAGAGACCTGGGTTCAGTTCCCGCTAAGGGCATGTACCTCGGTTGCGGTTTGTCCCCAGCCCTGGTTGGGTTGTGTGGGTGGCAACCACTTGATGTGTCCCTTTCACATCGATGTTTCTCTCTCTCTCCCTCCCTCCCACTCTATCTGAACAAAATATGGAAAAATGTCCTCGGGTGAGGATTAAAAAAAAAAGATGATAGATGAAGCGAATATAGTGATATGTTAACATTTGTCAAATATGGCGATGGGGATAGGTGATCATTAGACTATTCTCTTCACTTTTATAGTTACAGCTTTTCATCATAAAAAAATAAACTTAGGAAAAAAAGATACAGTGCTTTTTATTGTTGTCAAGACCTCTAAATTTTAAGGAATACTGATTTCAACTTCTTGGTTCAACAGACTTGCTTAAATTCACATAATTTTCAAGTCTTTTAGTTGTGTTGTTTCCATCCTAGTACTTTATAAAACTTTGTTCAATTGTTCTGGCCACGGACATACATTATTATTATTATTATTACTATTATTTTATTATTATTGAGCTTTTCACATTCTCTGATGTAGGAATGTTTCAAACATTTTCTTCTGAAGTTAGAGAAGTGCTAATAGTATTGAGTCATAATTGCTTCCCTCTCTTCCACCCACTATTTTTGTAGTTAGACAAGTTCTTTTTTTCTCATTTTCCTTATTCTTTTGAAAAAGCAACCAGCAGTTTCTGTTTAGTTTGTCACTGTCATTTGAGCAGGAAAAGTGCAGAGGACTCATGCTTCCATTTCTTGTTGATACATTTTATGAATTTTATGCTTAATGTTTTATTTTATCATCCTGGTATTGTACTTTAGGTGCATCTACTATTGTCTATTGTACATATATAATAATCTTCAGTACTGTGTATAAATGGGTAAGTACTGTGCACTCAAGGAGCTTCTGTGATAAATAATGATGTTTAAAATTCAGATTAAGGATATTTTCCTGATGGGTCCATTGATGCTAACCATGAGCCTTCTTCATTGGAGTTAGGGGTACTTTGTAGTCCTGCCTTGTTGAGGGTGGCAGGGACTCCTGAGCACATTGTTATTAGGATCCTTTTAAAAAAATCTACAGATAGCATATAATATGAATTATGACATACAAGGTTAACTATGAAATAATGTTAATTTTCATAAGCCACATACAACTGATTTAATTATGTCATTGTTACACCTCATACCTAGGACATATAGTACATGAATTAGTAATTGTTCTTCCTGGTTTTATTTATTCTATCACCACTTAAAAATCTTTTATATATTTATATTGTCCTAACAATGGAAAAGCATGCTCCTCGAGAGCGGGAATGCCATTGACCTTATCTGTTCTTCCATGTGATTTGCATCTGGGAAAAGCAGGTCTCAGAAATCTCAGGCCTATAGCTGTGCTTATGTTACAGCCTTGGGACTTAATGTCCCTCTCTCTCTATTTTCTCATGTGCAAAATAGGAATTAAAGTATTTTATTTTATAGGTTCCAAAACATTTTTAAAAATATATTTTAACATCTCTGTACTCAGAGCACATCTTACAGTCAGTCAAGTTTTATGAATCATTGTGGGTGTGATGACACCACCGTAGATCATTCGTTCTCTCCTTGAAGGGTGATGTTGTCTTTTCTTTTTGTTTTGTGCCACTGGCGTGAATTCAGACTGCAGTGAATGAGTACCAGCTTGTGGTACACATTCTCGGGGGAATTTGTTTTCCTTCCTTCCACAGGGGTGGGGTTGGCACATACAAGGTTCGTTTCTGTCATTTTCTCCATGGCTCCTTTATCTCGTGTTTACCTTTACAGAGGTGCTGTAGCCATTTGGTCATTTGTTTTGTGTGGGAATGAGATAACCCACCCTGGGTTTTTTTTTTGTTTTTTTTTTACCTTTCTCAGTATCATGTAAGTAATAGTACAGTACAGTCTTGCAATCAGTGATGTCTTAGCTGCGATGAAACGAAACCTACCTTAAATGCTCATGGTCAGCATAAATGACTAGGTAAAGCTCTCTGTCTAGTGCCCGGCACATAGTAAGCATTCAGTTTACATTAGCGATGCTTTTATCTGTTTGCGCTTTTTCTGCTCTACTCTGTGCTGTTCTGCTTGTGTAACTTGTTTGTGTGCGTCTCTTCCGCTCTGCCATGGCCTCCTCCACATTGGTTCCTTAGGTTTGGATTTCACCCAATATTCTCAGAACCTAGTGGCACATGGTATGTTTGCTGAAAGGTGAATTGACTTGAATACGTGGAAACGAGTCCTAGTGTAATCTCTGCTTTTAACTACTAGCTTTCTGACCTAAGTAAGTCACCTCAAGCTGTCAGTTTCTTCACCTCTAAAAAGAGCTGCTTGAACTATATTAATCCTTAAAATCAATTTCACCTCTAAAATTTTGTTTTTAAATAAACTTTTAAGCAACAATAATACCAAATTCTCTCCACCCAGTTTCTCCTGTTAATGTCTTGAATTCCCTTGGCACGTTTGTCCAAACTGGTGTCCCTTCCTGCTCCGGGGTCCAGTCCAGATACCACACTGCATGCAGCAAAAGTTGACTTTAATATTACAATGTCATATTATTTTATGTATGGTTAGAGTTTTGAACATGATAGGATATTGGTTTTTAAAACTATAAATACGTGATGGAATTCACTTGATATATTTCAATTTTAGGTTTCCATGGCCCACGGAATACAAAATTTGATTAATGCCATCAGGATGATTCACAGTGTGTCCAGGTATTATAATACCTCAGAGAGAATGACCTCGTTGTTTATCAAGGTAAGTTTTCAAGGGGAGAAGTCACCCGTGTAACTCCGTGAGAGAGCTAATGGTGCCCCCTCTGAGCCAGGAAGGGCAGGGGAGTCCGGGCGGGCGCTCTCGGAGTTCCGCATTTTAATGCTTCCAGTGACCAGGAAAGAAAGGTGTTCGCTGGCACCAGCTGCACTTCACTGAATGGGCACTTTTCTCCAAGTCAGAGGTAAGCCGCCAGGCTTTTTGTGTGAATGTAGCTGACGACTCTCTAATTTATCCATTCCAAGTAGTTTCACTCAAGAGTTAAGATTTGTGTCCACCATTGACAAGGTTCGTTAGCTACCCCCACCAGCGCGGTGGTTTGTGACAAATCTCTTGTAATGCCTCATGGTTCATTATTTTAAATCATTTGAAAAATCATCCAAGAAACATATGAATAGAATTTCTTTGTAAATGATTCAAGCAGGATATAAGTAACATTCACATTTCAACTTTTGTTTGAAATCAAAGGATAGATTTAATCATGGTCTGTGTCCTCATCGAGACAAGAACCTTAGGGTTCTTCCCTTTCCCGGCCACTGTCTCCCTCCTTCCTGCTGTTTGTGTCTCGCATTGAGATTTCGAGTTCCATATTACTCTTCATATTGTTTCAGCATCATGAATCAATAAGTATTCAGACTGAAATCTAAGTAGTGTTAATTTCTTTGACCTCCTTTGTTTTGTGATTTCTACATTTTTTCGATTGTGGATTCATTACTTCTTTTTTCTTTAATTTATTGATTTTTGAGAAAAGAAAGAAACACCGCTCTGTTGTTCCAATTGTTTGTGCATTCATTGATTGCTTCTTTTTTTTTTTTTTTCCAAATCCTTACCCGAGGATATGTTTTTTTTCTCTTTATCTTCAGACAGAGGGGGAGGGAGGAAGAGAGAGAAAAACATCAACTGAGAGAGACACATCGACTGGTTGCTTTCCACACAACCCCCACCAGGGCTGGGGACAAACTGCAGTCAAGGTATGTGCCTTTGACCAAAATCAAACTCGTGACTCTTTGGTCCACGGGCCGATGCTCTAACCGCTGAGCAAAACTGGCCAGTGTGGTTGCTTCTTTTTTTAAAATATATTTTATTGATTTTTTTTAGAGAGAGGGAGAGAGAAAAACATTGATGAGAGACATCGGTTGGCTGCCTTCTGCATGCCCCTTATTGGGGATCAAGCCCACAATCCGGGCATGTACCCTGACCAGGAATTGAACTGGGACCTCTCAGTCCATGAGCGGATGCTCAGTCCACTAAGCCACACTGGCCAGATTTGTTTGCTTCTTGTATGTGCCCTGAACAGGGGTTGAACTAGCAACCTTGGTGTGTCAGTACAATGCTCTAACCAACTGAGCTACCAGACCAGGGCAATTCATTACTTCTTTTTAAATTTAAACTTATCTTTATTGTTGAATGTATTATAGATGTCCCTCCTTTTCCCCCATTGATCCCTCCTCCCTGCTCCTGCCTTCCCCACACTATTGTCTGTGTCCATTGGTTATACATATATGCATATAATTTCTTTGGTTTATCTCTCTGCACCACCTTCCCTTTGAGGTTTGTCAGTCTAACAACCAATTTGTATTTCTCAATCCCTTCACCTTTTTCACCCATTCCCCCAACCCCCTCCCATCTGGCAACCAACAAAATGTTTTCTGTATCTATGAGTCTGTTTCTGTTCTGCTTGTTCATTTTGTTTGTAGATTCGATTGTTGATAGATATGTATTTATTGCTGTTTTATTGTCCATATTTTTACCTTCTTTTTCTTCAAGAAGACTCTTCAACATTTCATATAATACTGCTTTGGTGGTGATGAACTCCTTTAGCTTTTTCTCGTCTGGGAAACTATATGTCCATCGATTCTAAATGACAGCTTTGCAGGATAGAGCAATCTTGGTTGTATGTTGTTGCTTTTCATCACTTTGACTATTTTTTGCCACTCCCTTTTAGTCTGCAAAATTTCTTTTGAGAAATCATCTGACAGCCTTATGGGAGCTCCATTGTAGGTAACTAACTGCTTTTTTCTTGCTGCTTTTAAGATTCTCTCTTTGTCTTGAACCTTTTGCATTTTGATTATGATGTGTCTTGGTGTGGGCCTTTTGGGGTTCATCTTGTTTGGGACTGTATATCTTGCTACCTGGACTTGTATGTCTGTTTCCTTCACCAAGTTAGGGAAGTTTTCTATCATAATTTTTTTAAATGTGTTTTTAATGTCTTGCTCTCTCCCTTCTCCTTCTGGCACCCAATGATGTGCATGTTGGTACGTTTGAAGTTGTCCCAGAGACTCCTTACACAGTCCTTATTTTATTGGATTTTTTTTCTTTCTGCTGTTCTGATTAGATGTTTTTTTCTTCTTTATATTCCATATTGATGGTTTGCTTCTTGGCTTTACCCACTCTACTATTGATTCCCTATAAATTATTCTTTATTTCAGTTAGTGTCTCTTTCATTTCTCATTGTGCATTCTTCATTTCTGGCTGATCCTTTTTTATGTTCTTGAGGCCCTCACTAAGTTCACCGAGCATCTTTATAAGCAGTGTTTTGAACTCTGCATCTGTTAAATTGCTTATATCCATTTTGTTTAGTTCTTTTCTTAGAGTTTTGTTCTGTTCTTTCATTTGGGACATGTTTCTTTGTCTCCTCATTTTGGCTGCCTCCTTGTGTTTGTTTCTATATATTAGGTAGAATTGCTATGTCTCCTAGGCTTCTTAGGGTGGCCTATTGTAGTAGGTGTCCTGTAGGGCCCAGTAGTACAGCCCCCCTGGTCACACCAGCTGGGCCCTCAAGGTACATCCCTTGTGTGGATTGTACACCCTTCTGTTGTAATTGAGTCCTTATTGCTGTTGGCACATCAAAGGGAGGGATTTACTCAGGCTGATCAGCTGCAAGGACTGGCTGTGCCCACTGATCACCGACCTCTGACTACCTTGGAGGATCAGCTGTGCAGGGACCCAGCACACAGAGCAAGACTTATTCAGCAGGGCTCTGGTACCCACTGAGTTTATTCCTTGAGTGTGTTACTTGTGGAGGTGGTTGGGTGGTGGTCTGAAGCTGTCTTCTGGGTGTGCTGGCTCTGGGACAAGGTCAGCCACTACCTTTGTTTACCCAGGGCCACCAGGCATAAGCTGCAAAGTGATCTGCTGATGGCTGCTTCTTGTGCTGGGCTTGGAGGTGCCCAGGAAAAACCAAGTTGTGAACCAAGGCTGGCTGCTCCTAGTGCCAGGCCTGGGGCCACTTAGTGAGAGGCATGGGGCTTGCTGAGACCAGATGCTGCTTGTTTGAGAGAATTTAGGAAAATCTGTAGCAGGAACCAAGACAGGCCATTCCTATGGTAAAGCCACTGGCAACAGCTTGGGTGGACCTGAAATTTGGGTGGAGCAGGGCCTCAGGGAATCACCAGGGTGGGGCAAACAGCATGAGCCAGGTTGCTGGAGTCCCAGATATGGTGACCATCTTCTGGTCCCGTGGGGGAAGGGCTCACCATAGGAAGAATGGCCTCCACCAGCACAGCTGTCCAGGAGAAAGCTGCCCTACAGCTCTTGCCCTGATGCCAAACAACTCAGTTCTTCCCTGTGTCTCTGGTGCCTTTCAAGCTGCCTCCCCCATGCTGGTGCCTGAAGGGTGTGAGTCAGAGTACATCCGTGTGTGGGTCCTTTAAGAGGAATTGCCTGGGGCTCCTGCAGCCTCAGCCTCCCTCAGCCTCAGTTCCCGCTGGTTTTTCCAGCCAGAAGTTTTGGGGACTTCTCTTCCTGGCACTGGAACCCTGAGCTGGGCTCCTGGTGTGGGACAGGGACCCCTTACTCCTCAGGGAGGACCTTCCCAGGCGAGGTATCCCCCCTGATTTATATCCGCCACACGTGGGTGTGGGACCGGCCAGTCTGTGCCTCCGCCCCTCCTACCAGTCTTGATGCAGCTGCTTCTTTAATTCCGTAGTTGTAGGACTTCCATTCAGCTCCATGTCAGGCGGTTTGAATGATGGTTGTTCTATAGTTTAGGTGTATTTTTGATGTGGTTGTGGGAGAAAGCGATACCACATTTACCTACGACACCACCTTGACCAGATGTCCCATTACTTCGTTTGCTGAAAAAAATTCTCAAGTGAAATCTTTCAGTGAACCTCTTGAATTCCCACATGTCTGAACATGGCTTCATCTTGTCCTACCACTCAAATACTAGTGTGACTGGAATTCTAAGTTCAGTGTAATTTTCTCCTGGAACTTTGAAGATATTGCTGTCCACTATACAGTATTATTGATGAGAAATTTGATGCTATTTTGATTTTTTCACTATTTTGGGGGATGTGAGAGGTGGTTAACTTGATATTTGGTTTGCATTGTTCAAGAATCACACTTAGACTGGATCAAGACCTAATTAGAGGAGAAATAGACAAGTGTAAAATACAGTTGATTTTGGGATGTATGGCCCCAATTACATTGACTTAAATGTTATAGGTAAATGTGACTTCATTTTATTTTTTGTTTTGACAGGAATGTATATTTCTTTGTGTTTTGTATATTGTGATTAATTCATTCCTTAAGTTTACTGTTTATCATTTTTATGCTTGGGATTTTAAAAAATTAAAAAAATTTTAAAAATTTTATTTCTCTATATTTATTTTGGACTAATATTTATTTTAGGTAACAAATCAAATGGTGACAGCATCTAAAGCCTATATTACTGATGGAGGATTAAATCATGTATGGGATCAGGAAACACCACTTGTACTGAAGAAAATTAAGGTTTGTATAAGTATTTTTATTTTCGTAAAGTAAAGCTTTCACCATCTGGCCCAATTTTGTTTACTTTCTTCATGCACAAAGCATGTTAGTTTAGGTAAAACACTGAACAGAGGAGCATGAGTTTAGAAAAAAATTTATTTATATTTAGTGATCTCTTTAGGGTGTAATTTAATCCCCATCTTCTCCATGGCTGCCTTTATGAGACACCTCTTGTTACCATGTCATATACTCTGTCCCCCCCTCTCATCCAACCCTTGCAAATTTCATTTTCTTACCTTTTTACATCGGCTAGGACTGCCCCATATCCTTAAATAGACACAGTGATGGCATCTGATTTTGATCTTCTTTTGAAATTGAATGTCTCTAACATTTCCTCATTTAGTCTGATGCTTGTGTGTGTGTGTGTGTGTGTTTTAATCCTCACCCGAGGATATTTTTCCATTTATCTTCAGATAGAGTGGGAGGGAGGAAGGGAGAGAAACATCGATGTGAGAGAGACACATCGATTGGTTGCCTCCCACATGACCTCAACCAGGGCCAGGGACCGAACTGCAACCAAGGTACATGCCCTTGACCGGAATCGAATCCGTGGCTCTTTGGTCCATGGACTGACACTCTAACCACTGAGCCAAACCGGCCAGGGTGCTTTCGTGCATTTTAAATGCAGTGTTGATTTTATTCCTAGTTTTAGTTCAAGGAGATATTTTTTTTAAAGTTGTGAATGAGTTTAGAAAAACATTTTTTTCTGCACATATTTTTCGAGATGCTTATAAGATCTTTCTCCTCAATCTGTTAATGTGATGGATGAAATTTTTAGGTTTTCTAAAATGAAGCAATCTAATACTCATAGGATAAACTCAACTTCATTTTGCTGCAGTCCTGATTAGGATTTGTTACAACAACATTTATGAGGGAGACAACCTGTAATTTTCCTTCCTCAGACTGTCCTTGTCAGTGTTTTTGCACTGAGGTTTCAGGTGAGTAGGGGTGGAGGAGGGGAAGGAAGTATTTCCCCCTTTTTTATTCTATAGAAAAATTTGGAGAAAATTAAAGTGATCTGTATTTTAAAAGTCTGAAAGAAATAACCACACCAGGAAGGCTTCAACTAAAAATGATTATTGGCTGTCTTCACGTGCTGGTTCCTGAGTGTTGTGAGCTCAGGCACGAGACTGGGACTGGGAGGTGGACCCAGAAAGGATGCCCACTGCCCTTCACCAAGAACGTACTGCTGTGCTCTGACCACCGGAACTCTGCAGGGTGAGAAAGAGTTATCAGGAGAAACAAAAGATGAAAAATTACAGTTAGGATAGTGCCTTTGCTGAAAACACCTGATCCCAAACACTGGAAGACCCAGGATCATTAAGTGGTTCTTGGAGTTGGCCATGTATGATGCCAAGTTACACAGAGACAGACCAAAACAGCTCATAAAGCAGTGGTTTGAAAACATCACCAAAAGCAGCTGGTGGAAATGGAGAATTTAAAAGTGTAGATCTTACTTTTGATACCTCCACCTCATTTCCTTCTAAAAGTGAGGCCAAGAACAAATAGTCCAAAACAAAGAGAAGTTTCTAAACTTGGTGATATGAATTTACTATTTGAAGATGTAGAGACATTTTATTCCTTCTGGTATAATTTTTATTCTTGGAGAGAATTTATTTAAATGAATTTTATTTAAATGAAGAAGAAAAGGCAAAATGTCATGATGAGAAGAGAAAGATGAAAAGCTGAACAGAGTCATAGGGCGCAAAGGAAAAGAAAGGAAAGGAACAGTGGTCGATAATGCACACAGAAGCAGAGAAGAAAGCAAAAGCAGAAGGAAAATGGAAGAATCAAGAAGCTAAAGAAAAAGACAAGCTGAATTAGAAGCTGCTTGGGTTGCTAAGGAGAAAAAAAAGGACATTAGACAAACATTATCGGCAAAGAAGGAAAAAGATATTCAGAAACAAAGCCACTAGAAGGGAAAGGCGATATCAAATCATTGTGTTGTAGATGAAAATAATATAATGTTATATGTCAATTATATCTCCATAGAAAAGGGAAAGGCAGCCAAAACTTCGAAATTCACTTTTCTAGTAATGAGGGAGCAGGTTTAAATGATGAAGTGAAAAGGCTTTGTGATAAGCTCAAACTTGCTAGCTTACAGTACTTAGATGAAACACGTTATTATCTACAAAAGAAGCAGGGTGGCTGCTCTGGTAAAACATGAGTAATAAATGAGCAAATTAGAAGAGAGAAAGTGGAAGCAAGGATTGTATGTGACAAACGTCTAAGAATGCAGATAAGGTGGAAATGGCAGGAAAAATCGGTCAGGAGAGGATCGATCTGCCATTACTAATTAAAGCTGTGAACCTCTTTCTTGCTGGAACAAATTCAAGATGGGAAATGATCACCAATTACGTGAGTACACATCCTTGTTCTGGAGTCAAAAGAACTGCCAAAGAAAAGTCTGCAAAACTCCACCCTCATCAAAAAATGACACATTATGTAGTCATGCCTCAAGCTGACAATACTACACCTTCAGAACAATTTGAAAATCCATGCACAGATTTCACCTCTTAGGCACCAGGAAAAAAAAAAGCTTTTGGAACACACTTTGAAAACCTATCCAATAAATACAGCTGAAAGATGAGAGGAAAAAATAACAGTAGTGCCTGACAGGAGGAAAAAAGCAGTACCCGAAATGACCATGCACAACTTGCTGAGAGGGTAAAAGCAAAGAAAGATGCTCAAGAGAAAGTGCTTAATGCAAACAGAGCTGCAAAGTGACTTAATAATAATCTTTGCTTTGTGTGCATTTAAAAAATAAAACTGACCCTAGCAGGTATGGCTCAGCATTTGGAGTGTTGGCCAGTGCACCAAAGGGTCACAGGTTCGATTCCCGGCCCTGCTGGGAAGTGTGCAGGAGGCAACCAATCAATGTGTCTCTCTCACATCAATGTTTCTCATGCTCTGTCTCTCCTCCTCCCTCCTTTCTACTCTCTTTAAAAATCAATGGAAAAAATATCCTCAGATGAGGATTAACAACAAAATAACAATAATAAAATAAATAAAACTGAAGAATAAAATACCTAGGAATAAATTTTAGCAAGGAATTGAAAGATTTGTACTATGAAAGCTATAAGGTATAGTTGAAAGAAATTGAAGACAACAGAAAGAAATGGAAAAATATTTTGTACTTATGGATTGAAAGAACTAACATTATTAAAATGTCCATATTACTAAAACAACCTACAGATTTAGTGTAATCCCAACGGCATTTTTTACACACACACACACACACACATATATATATATATATATATATATATATATATCTCCTGATATGTATGGAACTACAAAAGACCCTAAATAGCCAAAGCAATTCTGAGAAAACAAAGAATAAAGTCAGAGGTATTACACTCTATGATTTCAAACTATACTGCAAAACTGTAGTAATTAAAATAATATGATATTGGCAGAAAAAGAGACACACAGAACAATGGAACAGAATTGAGAACCCAGAAAGAAAACTCACACATATATGGACAACTAATTTATGACAAAAGAGCCAAGAACCATGCTGAAGCATCCCACAATCACCTCCATGAATGACTCATTCAAGGGGCTGACTAAGCAGGCACCAGAGCCCCACTGATACAAGTCCTACTGATGAGCTAATAGCAATCAGGGCCCAACTATAACAGGAGGGTGCACCTGTTGTGCCCACCTCATGTGATCAGGGTGGCTATGCCATTGGGCCCTACAGAACACCTACTACATAAAGCCACTCTACCAAGACCTGGAGATGTATCAGCTCTACCTAATACACAGAAACAGACACAAGGAGGCAGCCAAAATGAGGAGACAAAGATATAGGTCCCAAATGGAAAAAAAGAACAAAACTTCAGGAAAAGAACTAAGAAAAATGATGACAAGCAATCTACACTGGTTATAAAGATGCTTGATGAACTTAGGGGAAGCATAGAAGAACTTAATGAGAAGTTCAGCAGAGAGATAGGAAACATAGTAATGGAGATAGAAAACATAAAAAAAGAACTGGTCAGAAATGAAGAATACAAGAAATGAAATGAGGAATACATTACAGAGAATCGACAGTAGAATAGATGAAGCAGAAGATCAAATCAGTGATATGGAAGATAAGAAAACAAAGAACACCCAATCAGAATAACAAAAAGAAAAATAAATTTAAAAAATGAGGATAGTATAAAGAGCCTCTGGGAAACTTCAAGTTTACCAACATTAATATCATGGCGGGGGGTGGGGGAAGACGGGGTACTGAAAGGAGAAAAGAGAGAGCAAGGAATTGAAAACCTATTGTAAAAATAATGATGGAAAACATTCTTAACCTGGTAAAGTAAATAAACATACAAGTCCAGGAAGCTCAGAGAATCCCAAACAAAATTGAACCCAGAGGTCCATACTAAGACACACCATAATTAAAATGCCAAAGGTTAAACACAAAGAAGCTGAAAAACACAAAAAGAAAAGCAATTAGTTATGTACAAGGGAGCTCCCATAAGACTGTCAGTTGGTTTCTCAACAGAAACTTTGCAGGCCAGAAGAGATTAGCAAGAAATATTCAAAGTGTTGAAAAGAAAGGACCTACAATTAACATTACTCTACCCAGCAAAGCTACTGTTTAGAATCAAAGGACAGATAAAGAGCTATCCAGACAAAAAAAAGCTAAAGGAGTTCATCACCACCAAACCAGTATTATAAGAAATGTTAAAGGGTCTTCTTTAAGTTTAAAAAAAAAAAGAGAGAGAGAGAGAGATAAAAAATATGCATAATAAAATAAAATGGCAATAAATACTTATCTATCAACAATTACTTTCAATGCAAGTAGAGTAAATGCTTTAATCAAAAGACATGGTGACTGAATGAGTAACAAAACAAATCCTTACATATGCTGCCTACAAGAGACACCTCCGATGCAAAGACACACACAGACTGAAAGGAAAGGACTGGAAAAACATATTTCATAAAAACAGAAACAAATAAACAAAAGCTGGGATAGTACTACTTATGCTAGACAAAATAGACTTTAAAACAAAGACTATAATAAGAGACAAAGAAGGTCCCACCACTTCCACTTCTAGGTATTTATCAAAATAAATCCAAAACATTATATCAAAAAGACACATATATCCATATGTCCATTGTAACATTATTTACAATAGCCACAATATGGAAGCAACCTGGGTGTCCATCAAGACATGGATGGATAAAGAAGTGGTACATATATACAATGGAATATGATTCAGCCATAAACAGTGAAATCTTGCCATCTGCAATAATATGGATGGGCCTAGAGGGTATTGTGCTGAGTGAAATGAGTCAGACAGAGAAAGAAAAACACTTTATGATTTCACTTACATGTGGAATCTAAAAAACAAAATAAATGAACAAGCCAGACAGAAACAAACTTGTAGATACAGAGAACAAACTGCAGATTGCCAAATGGGACGGGGGTTGGGGAACTGGGTGAAAAAATTGAAGGGGTTAAGAAGTACAAATAGGTGGTTACAGAAAATAGTCAGAGGGATGTAAAGTATAGCATAGGGAATATAGTCAATAATATTGTAATAATTATAGTGTATGGTGCTAGGTGGGTACTGGATTCATTGGGATTATCACGTTGCAAGTCTAATCATGGGGTTGTACACCTGAAACTAATATAATATTGTGCCTCTACTGTAATTGAAAAATAAAATTATTTAAAAAGAAAAGAAGAATTTAGCAATTTAGTCTCATAATTTAAAAGATATCCTCAAGGTCAATAGCCATTTACTGACTGAACTTGAAATGGAAGCTTGGTTTTGAAAATTCTAGTTTGATGTGCTTTTTGTTAGATTTTTTCGGGAAACTTTTATTGTATCATTTTTTAGGATAATTTTTTAGGTAATTTGGAGGATATAATGAGAATTGTTATTCAAGACCTTATCGTTCAACATGAAAGAATTGGTTGGAAAAGAGGAAGTGCTGCAAACTAATTCCAGTTAGTTGGTATATTCCATGAGAGTAGGGATCTTGTCTATAATCCTGGTATCTCAGGAGTTCCTAACACATGGTAGGCATAGATAAACTTGGGTTGAACGAGTGAAAAATGAACAGGGACCTTGAAGAGAGTTGTAATGTCTTTTGGATATTGAGATAGAGGAGGGAGGGATGTGTCATTATTAGAAATAGGTATGAGACCAGTTATTCACAAATCTGAGTGTTTTTAGGCATTACCTGGAGAACTTGTTAAAAGTATAGATTTCTGAGTCCCATTCAGAAATTCTGATTTAATGACTGTGATAGACAGAAATAATCCCCCCCCCCCCCCATGTCCACATGAAAATCCCTGGAACCATAAATGTGTTATGTTAAATGACAAGGGGAAATTAAGGTGCTAATCACCTGACCTCTAGATGGGGAGATTATCCTGGATTATCAAAGTAAACCCAATCACTTAGCATAATGTTTTCAAGGTTCATCTATGTTGTAATTACAAGGATTCTTTATAGGAGGAAAACTCAGAACCAGAAAGATAGCATTATGAAAATGATTTAACTGTCCATTGGTGGCTTTGAAAAAGTTTAACATTTTTTTGAATTTATTATTATTATATATTTTTCCCAATTTAAAAAATTAATTAATTTATTTTTGTTACAGATGTTTCTCCTTTTCCCCCCACTATTCTCCCCTCCCCCTCCCTCCCTGCCCTGTCCCCAGCTTTGTTGTCCATGTCCATTGTTCATGCATACATGCATATAAGTTCTGTGGTTTATCTCTCCCCCACCACCCCCTCTTCTGGGGAATGTCAGTCTGTACCCTACTTCCACATTCTGGGACTACCCCATTCCTCAGACTATTATGTTCATTATACTCCACAAATAAGTGAGATCATATGATACTTGTCTTTCTCTGTTTGGCTTGTTTCACTTAGGAAAATACTTTCCAGGTCCCTCCATGTCGTCTCAAAGGATAAGAGATCTTTCTTTCTTACCGCTGCATAGTACTCCATTGTGTGTATGTACCACTGCTTTTCTATCCATTCATCCACTGATGGGCATTTGGGCTAATTCCAGATCTTAGCTATTGTAAATACTGCTGCTATGAACATGGGGGTACATATATTCTTTCTGTTTGGTGTTTCAGGCATCTTAGGGTATATTCCTGGAAGTGGGATCACTGGGTCAAATGGAAGTTCAATTTTTAATTTTTTGCGGTAACACTATATTGTTTTCCATAGCGGCTGCACCAGTCTGTATTCCCACCAGCAGTGTACTAGAGTCCCCTTTTCTCCACACCCTCACCAACACTTGTTGTTTGATGATTTGTTGATGGTGACCATTCTGACAGGTGTGAGGTGATACTTCATTGTTGTTTTAATTTGCATCTCTCTGATGATTAGTGATGTTGAGCATTTCTTCATATGTCTCTTGGCCATTTGTATGTCCTGTTTGGAGAGGTGTCTATTTAGCTCCTCTGCCCTTTTTTTTTTTTTATCCTCACCTGAGGACATTTTTCCTTTTTTTGTTCAGGTAGAGTGGGAGGGGGAGAGAGGAACAGAGAGAGAGAGAGAAACATCGACGTGAAGGGACACATTGAGTGGTCGCCACCTGCACAACCGTCCAGGGCCGGGGACAAACTGCAACCGAGGTACGCGCCCTTAGCGGGAACCGAACCCGGGTCTCTCAGGACCGCAGGCCGACGCTCCAACCGCTGAGCCAAACCGGCCAGGGCCTCTGCCCATTTTTTAATTGGGTTCTTTGTCTTCCTTTTGTTGAGTTGTATGAGCACTCTATAAATATTGGAAATTAATCCCTTATCTGATATATCATTGGCAATTATGCTCTCCCATATAGTGGGTAGCCTTTCCATTTTGATGATTGTATCTTTCGCTGTGAAGTTTTTGAGTTTGATTTAGTCCCATGTGTTCATTTTCTCCTTTATTTCTATTGCCTTAGGTGATGTATCAGTGAAAATTCTGCTGCGTATGATGTCTGAAATTTTGTTGCCTACAGTTTCTTGTAGGATTTTTATGGATTCATGAGTCACATTGAAGTCTTTTATCCATTTTGAGTTTAAAGTGATTATTGATGTGGACTTATTTATTGCCATTTTGTGTAGTGTGGTTATATTTTTCTTCCCATTTTTCCTGCTAATTACAGCAGTCCTTTTAACATTTCTTGCAGTGCTGGTTTGGTGCTAATGTATTCTCTTAGCCTTTTTCTTTTTGGTCTGGGAAGCTCTTTATTTGACCTTCTATTTTGAATGATAGCCTTGCTGGGTAGAGTAGTCTTGGATTCAGATCCTTGTTTTTCATGACCTTGATTATCTCATGCCATTCCCTTCTGGCCTGTAGTGTTTCTGTGGAGAAGTCAGCTGAGAGCCTTATGGGGTTTCCTTTATAGGTAACCTGTTGCTTCTCTCTTGCTGCTTTTAGGATTCTCTCTTTGTCTTTAATTTTTGGTACTTTGATTACTATGTGTCTTGGTGTGGGCCTGTTTGGGTTCTTCTTCCTTGGGGCTCTCTGTGCTTCTTGAACTCGAATGCCTTCTTCCTTCACCAAATTAGGGAAGTATTTTGTCACTATTTCTTCAAATATATTCTCTCACCTTTGCACATTTTCTTCTTCTTTGGGGACGCCTATGAATGCGAATGTTGTTATGTTTCCAGTTGTCCCACAGTTCTCTTAAGCTGTCTTCCTGTTTTTTAATTATTTTTTTCTTTTGGTTTTCTGATTGGTTGATTTTTTTCTACCCTGTCTTCTAATTCACTGATCCAGTCTTCAGCTTCCTCTACTCTGCTGTTTAGACCTTCCAATGTGTTCTTTATTTCTGATATGTCATTCTTCATTTCTTCTTGGTGGTTTTTAATTTCCAACTGGTTGATTTTCAACATTTCTATGTCTTTACTCATGTTACTCATGTCCTTACACATGCTGTTGAGCTTCCTCAAGATCATGGCTCTGAATTCTAGTTCCGTTAACTTGCTTAACTGCACCTCATTTATCTCATCTTCGGTAGAGGTCTCTTGTTCTTTCATTTGGCTTTTGTTTCTGTGCTTCACCATTTTTGCTATCACAGTGGGCTTTGGAGCCTGCCAAACTTTCCCTGTGAGTGTTGGTGTTCTGCTGTTTGTGGCTCCCTCTCCTGGGTTTGGATGAACCAGGGAGGAGCCAAGTTAAACACCATTGTCAAGTCTTACTTTCTTGGTTAGAGTTGCTAGCCCAGGAATGGTTCTTATTTGGGGCTCTCTGTGCTTCTTGAACTTGAATGCCTTCTTCCTTCACCAAGTTAGGGAAGTTAGTAAATATGTCCTATATTTTGAAAAATTTCCAATGGGTACCCTGGCCGGTTTGGCTCAGTGGTTAGAGCATTGGCCCATGGACCAGAGAGACTGGGGTTCGGTTCCCGCTAAGGGCATGTACCTTGGTTGCAGTTTGTCCCTGGCCCTGGTTGGGGTTGTGTGGGTGGCAACCAGTTGATGTGTCCCTCTCCCATTGATGTTTCTTACTCTTCCTCCCTCTCTCTGTCCTGCTCTATCTGAAGAAAAATGCAAAAATGTCCTCAGGTGAAGATAAAAAAAAAATTTCTAATGGGTTTCCTAGCCTGGTTGGGTCAATGGTATGGCTGTAGTCAATTATTAGGATTTCAGCAATGTGCTCCTCAAAGAATTTATGATCTCCTGTGGAGAAATGCTGCTTGGATGATAGATCAGTATTGCAGATTATTAATGTTTATATACCTGTGCATAAAGAATGCTTATTGAAAGTCAGATGCCAACTAAATTGATGGATATTTGAAAATAGATACACAGAATTGAGAGAAAATTTCTAGCCTCCTGGCAGTTCTAATTAGCCATGAAAATGTAAAATAGTGTATGTCATACTTTGATATAGGGATAAGAGTTAAGGGAAAATAGAATGAAGAATATGAGGATATGATGTAAATCAAAAGATAATATTTTCACAGGCCTTTCGATGTGTAGGCAGAGAACTTGTTTTTTTTTAAATCCTCACTGGAGGATATTTTCCTATTTATCTTCAGATAGAGTGGGAGGGAGGGAAAGAGAGAGAGAGAGAAACAAACATCTCATATCAGTTGGCTGCCTCCCGCAGGACTCTGACCAGGGCCGGGGACCTGAGGGCAACCGAGTGCGTGCTTTTTTTTTTTTTTTTTTTTTTTTTTTTTTTTTTTTTATCCTCACCCGAGGACATTTTTCCATTTTGTTCTGGTAGAGTGGGAGGGAGAGAGGGGAACAGAGAGAGAGAGAGAAACATCGATGTGAAAGGAACACATCAAGTGGCTGCCACCCGCACGACCAACCATGGCCCCAACCAGGGCCGGGGACAAATTGCAACCGAAGTACATGCCCTTAGCGGGAACCGAACCCGGGTCTCTCCAGACCGCAGGCCGACACTCTAACCGCTGAGCCAAACTGGCCAGGGCCGAGTGCGTGCTCTTGACCAGCACGAAGCCTCTTTGGTCTGCCGCCGGCACTCTGACCACTGACCCAAACCAGCCGGGGCAGAGAACTCGACGTGTTAACGTTCGCAGCAGTGGCCCCATCGAGTGGCTGATGTGACGAGCTCTGTGTGAGGCTAGAATGCTTGAAGTTTTGACTCCCAAACAAATGTCTCAACACTTTCTCCCCCTTCTTTTAATTTTCCCCACAGGATTGCATTTTTCTATTTAAGGAATATCAGGCATCTTTTCATAAAACAAGGAAACAGATTTTAGAATCCTCAGGGGAAAAATCTTTTGAGGTTTCAGAAATGTATATATTTGGAAAATTTGAAGCTTTCTGCAAAAGATTGGAGAAGGTAAGCATTGTGGTCACAGTATCCACCCCCAAACACACCTTTCTGGTTAGCTAGTACTTTATATAGCACTATTGAGAATTATTGTTCTAGATCTCTTGTCTCGCTGTTGGTGTGACTCATTCCATATTACATTTTATTATAACCTATTTTTTTTTTATTCCTGATTACTATCTTCTGCCAGGTACACAAACCATATTGCAAACTTTCACTTTTCCCCTTCAATTCTGCCTCCACTTCTAGAGTGTGAACTTAAAAGCCTCTGCTCTTAACCATTGTACTAGCAGAGAACAAGTGTGAGACGGGATACCTGCAGGACCTGGCAGAACCCGTAGTCATGTCGTATCTGGATGTATGGGCATCTTCTCTGTGTCGGCTGGTGTGCAGGGTGTGTGCACAGGCGTGGTGTGGCGATGTCTTCGCTGGGCAGGCATGGGTCAGACATGATGCTCCAGTCAACTGGGCCACCCCATCAGGGCTCTTTTCCCTTTCGTGATGGTGTCCTTTGAAGTGTGATAGTTCTCCATTTTGATGAAGTCTAATATACCAAGTTTTCCTTTTGTTGCTTGTACTTTTGGTGCTACATTTAGTAAACCGTTGTATGGGTGTGTTTTGTGAACACTAGGGATTTCTTGGGATCAAATATCCATTTAGAAGAATAATGGCATGGGTCAAATTAATAAATTGGCCTTACTGGTTTACCTGTTGCACAAAGGTACTTAGTGTTTCTGAATCCACTGGAGCATAAACCTGGAGGAGGGTCTTGGTTACTCAATTCTTCCAGGAGCCAGAACCCTTGCCAACTGGGGTGCAGTTTTATGATTGATAGAATTTCAGGGCTGGACCTTAATGATTAGCCCAGTAGCAGTAGAGACTTTTGGTGGCAGATCTAATGGTAGGCGTGATGGGATCCATTTGTAGCAGCCCAAGCATTCCTGATGCTAGAAAGAGTGGGCAGTAATGGCCAACTGCATTAACTGCCCCCCTGCCCCACCTCTGGAGAAGCTGAGCCTTGTCTTAAAACATCATGCCACAAAGGCTCAGCAACAAGAGCTAATGCAGCACCCCCTAGTGGCCTCACTTGAAATGCATTCTGATTGTGTGTTACCACAACTCCCCTGTAGTGAGAATCCCTTGGCTGACTGGCATCCTTCCCAGGATAATTAGTGGATTTGGTATCCAGATTTTCAAAGAATGGGATGGAAAACTTACTTTGAAGTGTGGACCATGATTTTGTGTAATACTGTGGAGTTGGTTACTGAGTTGCATGAATGGGCTTTCCCTAACGAGTGGGGCACAATAGAGGCCACGGTTAGGGTACCCCCATAAACTCAAACACTTGAAGAGGAGAGTCAGAAGGGCAAACTGAGTCAGAACCTACTGGGGAAAAGTAAGATTCAGATGTCAGAATGACTAAGAGACAAAGTCAAAGGACAGGCAGGACCGAGAGTGGGGTTGGAGGGCAGAGACCTCAGCTGGGCCGAGATGTTAGGGATCTAAAATGAATATGTGAAGACGGTTCTAGTGTGTCAGCTTAGGGTGCCCACAATGCACCCTTGTTTTGGTGGGGGAGACCTGAGGTGCACTGAGTGTTAGTTTGTCCTAAAGAGCCAGAATTAGGCGTGTGCAATGCTCTGTGCTGCTTCTTCCTCTTCCTTCCATGTAAAGTTTGGTGAAGGATGGTGTATCCGAGTTTACTTTTGTTTTCTTCTTACCCTGGACATTTATGGGAGAGAAGAGAAGAATATTGCTGGGGCTAGTAGGTGGGGCAGGGTCTTTACTTATGGTGACACTGAGATGGGGGAATCATAGCAAGTTGAGAACTAGAAACGAGGCTAAGGTTGCTGAGCAGAGAAGGAATGACACACTGGTTGTCAGTAGTGAGGGGTAAAAAGCCAAGGCCAGGACAAACAAGCAGGAGCAGATCACGTTTGAGTACCATGACTGGCCTTTATATTGCTGTTATGTGTAGTGGGTACGGGGTTCACTGGCTACGTTTGGGACCAACTGCTGTCTGTCTCTTGACCACCCATTATCTACCGATGGACAAAATAGAGGACGTGATAATGACAGGAATTTTGTTCCTGTCTCTGGCCACTGGGGCCAGGTGGTAAGGTAAGGTAAGGTAAGGGATAAAGGGCAGAGTCTTAGGAGAGAATAACAGAGCAAGTGGGTAGTTTGGTTCTTCAGTTTGTTTTTGAAAGTTTTTTTTTCTTTTCTTTTTTTTTTAAGGTGAGTGGAGTGGATGTGTTAGTAAGAAGTTCATATTTATATAGAGCGTATACAGCATGCTGTAATTTCCTCGTGGACTGTATTTCTTCCATGCTTGGACTGGCTTCTAGGATGACAGTGGTTTTGGAAGTGTACAGAAACAGTGACATAAGAGTGACAGTTATTCAGAAAAGGGTCATTTTGGGTTGACAGGCGCAGGGACTTTGATTTCTGCTGGATCTGCGCGAAGACCAGTAGCGGTGTCTTCACGGTCTGCAGTATCTGGTGGACTCCCTTGCAAACAGGTTTGCTTCCTGTTGGCATTCGGCAGCGTCACACAGGAAACCTGCCTGGAGAGCTAGGAGCATTGTTCTCCAAAGCGGAAATCAAAATGGGGAATTGCTGATCAAGATGAAAGAACTGAGTAGCCTGGGCACGTGAAAGGTTCTTTTGCTGAGCGAGGTGATGTCGGTACATTGAGCTGGACCCAGCCATTTCTGCAATAAGTTTGTCTTCAGGGTTTCCCGGGGCTCTTCAGGGTCAGAGGTGACTACAGTCATTCTGCAGTCTTCCTAGAGCTTCCCTTTACCGGAATGCAGGGGCAGGGGAGGACGTGGGGACACAGTGCGGGGAAGGCCAAGGAGAACGGTCAAGCTTTGAATCCAGTGATTCAGGGAAATGATTTTTAGAAAATTCTCAAGAATAAAAGGATGAAACTATTTAGACATCTGCAAATTCTTTTTTTCCTTTTTCTAGAAAGAATATGAGCAAATTCTGAGAAAGGTTGTAAACCCTCTCGGATATGCTGGAACGTCTCTATGTAGACAGTTGGAGAGTAGTACTGATCAGTGACAGAGACTTACCATCTATTTGAGCTCCTCTGGTTGCTTTTGGCTAAATGATTCTAGGGCCTGTTACTTGGTGTTTTGTTTTTTTTTAAATATGTTTTTATTGATTTTTTTTAGAGAGAAAGGAAGGGAGAGAGAGAGAGAGAGAGAAACATCAATGTAAGTGAGAACATTGATCAGCTGCCTCCTGCACACCCCCTACCAGGGATGGAGCCTGCGACCCAGGCCTATGCCCGACTGGGAATCGAACTGGGACCTCTCAGTCCATGGGACAATGACGCTCAATCCACTGAGCCACGCTGGCTGGGCTCTTGGTCTGTCTTTTTAATCAGTGATTCATTAAGGGCCTACTCCAGGGAAGGATGCTAATATTCTGTTTTAAAAAATAAAACAACACATTTCTTTTTAAGATTACAGAAATGATAACTATTGTGCAAACATATTCAGCCTTGAATAGTTCTACCATAGAGGGAATAGATATAATGGCCATAAAATTCAAAAATATACATCACGGAGTTAAGAAAAAGGAGTATGACATTCTGGATCCAAGAAGGACAGAGTTTGACACAGATTTCTCAGGCTTCATGTCAAAAATCAGCGCTTTAGAGGTGAGTAATTACACATGCTTTTACTTTAGTAAAGCTGAAATGTAATCAACAATACTGGAATTCACATATTTACTATTTATTGTAAGTTACTCTTGCACATGAGTAAAAAATACCTGCTGGTGTTATTCCCTAGTCCACAAAATATTTTCCATCTTTTCGAAAATGAAAAATGGGTATATTCATCAAGAGATGCCAGCAAATAACCAACCAGAAGCCCAAAGGACTGTTGTAGTTAGGGTTCATTTTTAGTTGACATTAAAATTTCTATTAGGTTTTTGTTGTGCCAAGGAGCCAATGTCATTTCTCCAGTCTAAGGGATAACTTGTCATCCTTGTTCTTCGTTTTAAGTGAGAGAAGATTTGAGGACAGATTAGGACGGTGTGTCACTCTCTCCTTGGCCCGGCACTTCCGGCCACATTCAGAGGACAGCTCTGAAGAGGCCCTCGTCCTGTTGGTCGGAGCTTCAGGGGCACCAGAGGGCGAAGGGTGGTTAAAAGTATGTCTGGCGAGCCCTGGCCAGTTTGGCTAAGCGGTTAGAGCGTCGGCCTGCGGTCCGGAGAGACCCGGGTTCGGTTCCCGCTAAGGGCACGTACTTCGGTTGCAGTTTGTCCCTGGCCCTGGTTGGTCGTGCGGGTGGCAGCCACTCGATGTGTCCCTTCACGTCGATGTTTCTCTCTCTCTCTCCCTTCCTCTCTCTCCCTCCCACTCTATCTGTACAAAAAATGGAAAAATGTCCTCGGGTGAGGATAAAAAAAAAAGTATGTTTGGCGAGACTGTCCCATATTTCTCTCACCTTTGGGTTTATGTGATCTCAGTTACTCTCATACAGAAAACTACTGTAAACCCAGAGTTAACCCTACAGAAAGGTCCCCTCTGCTGCACAATGTCCTGGAGAAACAGGGAGGGACAAAAGTATACTCTGTTCACTTCCTGAGTCTGCAATTCTTGCCATGAAGGTGAGGAAAAGTATATACATTCTCACGTACTCTAAAGGTTCGTTAAAATGTTAAAAAACGGTATTACATGTAATCTGGGCAATATAAAAAGAAAGATCCTAAAATTCTAACACTTTTTCTTTTTGGCATAATTTTTTTTTTCTTCAGTTTTTGAAAGTGGGACTCTGCTGTTATATATTTTAGTTATTATTTTTGGTGTTTGGCTAGTTGGGCAGGGTGGAGTTTGCTTCCCAAATGCGTTGCAAGTTATATCTTCATGGCAATGGGAATTTGGATTCTTATTTTTAAACTTATTGCTTAAATTATTTTTATGATTGCTTAATAAAGATTACATGTTGTAAAGGCTCCACTGTGGTTTTAGATACAAATTTTAGCTTTCAGTATATGTAGAGGCCATATTAACTTTGTAATATTTTAAAAGAGGTGTCAGTGTTTTAACTTTCTTTCCTTTCCCAGTGTTTGAGTAGCATTGTGGTATAGACTAGTAGACCGTAACAATGTAATCTATAAGTGAAAGTAATTTGCAAGAGTGATTCAGTTCCATTGGTTGGGCACCAGGAGTTTGGAATTCACTGCTTGGGATGGTGGAGGTCTGAGAAGAACATTTTCTTCTTGTTTCTCCTTAGCATGGCAAAGAGGTTTCTGAGAGCAGTGGTGTTGGAAAGTGACACCTTTTGATCCTGGGTGTCCACAGTATCATTACACTGCTCTACCAACATGCTTAGAAACTCTAAATATCCCAAGGAAATTGCTTTTCAGGGACACTCACTCCTTTCGTAAGTTCTCTAGGTCAGTACTTTCCAATAAACAACGAGCAACAAATGCAAACCACATATGTAATTATAAATTTTTCTAGGAGCCATAGGAATGATAGTCAAAATAGCAGGTCAAATTAATTTTACTATTATATTTTATTCAACCCAACATATTCAAAAAATTATTATTATTATTATTATTTTTAATCCTCACCCGAGAACATTTTTTTCATTGTTTTGTTCAGGTAGAGTGGGAGGGAGAAAGAGGAAGAGAGAGAGGGAGAAACACATCGATGTGAAAGGGACACATCGAGTGGCTACCACCCGCACAACCAACCAGGGCCGGGGACAAACTGCAACCAAGGTACGCGCCCTTAGCGGAAACTGAACCCGGGTCTCTCTGGACCACAGGCCAACGCTCCAACTGCTGAGCCAAACCGGCCAGGGCCAAAAATTATCTTTTTGACATGTCATCAATATAAGAATCATTGAGATAATTTATTATTTTTTTTGTACTAAGTCTTTGAAATCTAGTGTGTTTTTTATATTTATAGCATATCTCACTTCCAAGTAGTGGCATTTAAGTGCTCGGTAGCCATGTGGCCAGTGGCCACTGTGCTGGACTCTGCAGTTTTAGATGCTTAGATGGTAGGTGTGTTGAGGCTATTTTGATTCTGCAGGAAAATGGTTAATTGTTGTTAAACAAAACTAATATCTTTCTTAATGCCAAAATAATTAAATATCAATATTTTATTTTAGGTACAAATACAGGCATTTATGAACAGTACTTTTGGAAAAATCTTATCTTCTCAGCAGGCTCTTCAGCTGCTTCAAAGGTATTAATAATTTATTAAGCAATATAATTTCTAGTTGGGATAACTTTATATCTGAAAATAAATTTCAAGTAAGATGTTCTTGTAAATCTCTTCCAGCCAAACTTTTGAACTCATAAACATTGCTCTTTCAATTACCATGAAATAGAAGGGTAAACATTTGAAATATGATATTTTTCATTGTATTTTTGTAGCAAAATGTATTTCAATAAGAAAATGAAATATTTTACATGTTTCCCCAGCTATATAATATAGAGGTTAATTTCATAGGTGTTTTTGGAACGGGAACAAATACTGTTTAACTCTGCATACTGAAAGGATTTTTCAAAGTGAAATTAAGAGGAGTTGATCTCCGAACTTCCAGTTTCCCTCCGGAGTGCTCCCGTGTCCCTGTATTCCTGACACAGGAATGTGACCTCCCACAGGTCAGGAAAGCCTGGATTAGAGGGACGAGCTGGACGAGGGGCTGTTTTCTTCAGCTCAGGGAAGGCTCATGACCCATGTTAAGGGACCCTTTGGGAACCCTCTCCCGAGAGCCCAGCTTTGCTGTAGTTCCATGTCTCTCTAATGATGGGTAATACTAGTGAGAACTTACCTTAGGAGACCATCATGAGAGTCAAAACAAATAAAGTGGTTTTGACCAGTGACAGGACTGTACAGACAGATGGCAGGAACCACTTTCTTAGTGATTCCTCTCTGTCTCTTTCTGTCTGTCTTCTTTCTTTAACCTGTAGTATACTGTTGTTAATTCACTTTATTATCAGAGTGATCTGGTTCTAGTACTTCCTGTGCATCACTTAGTTTCTAAGTGACATTTGGCTGACAAAATCATCATTATTATTATGGCTGTTTGGAATCACGTGACATTCACATTGGCAGAGGGATCGTCGGTGTGTCCCCTCCTTCTTGACTAAGCTAACTCTTTTCAGTCTCAGCTGAATGTCGCTTTCTCAGAGAAGTCTTTCTTGACTCCCCGGCTTTGGCTGGCTTCCCTGCTAATATGTATTTCCGGCACCCTTATAATTTAAATGATTATTTATGTAACTCTTGACTGATAGCTCCCTTTTCCATAAGGTAGCAGGCTCCCAGAGGGCTGGAACCACACCTGTCTTGTTCATCACTGTACCTGGGAAGTATATGAGGCCTGGAATATTTGTCAGATGAGTAAATGAATGGGTTTTTAGGACTGTAACAATTTCTAAGTATATTTCTCATTTACTTTTTAATTATTCACCTTGATTAAGATTCCAGAAGCTGAACATTCCCTGTCTTCAGTTAGAAATAAATCACACCATTGAGCGGATTCTTCAGTGTTACGTGGCTGAACTCGAAGCTATTAAGAAGGCAAGTATCATGTTTATAAATGGAATAGTCCTCTAATACAAAAGCAAAAGCACCCCCAAAGTATCTGCCATGATTTTATTGTGCTAAGCTTTTCAGGAGTCGTCTGTCAGGGCTACACAGCGCTGATGCTCCCCAGTCTGTGTGGGAAGGGCCGGGAGAGCGTGGCATTGGGTGGCCAGATTCCCATCCCGTGCCCTTAAGAACTGTCTGCATGACAGCATTTACGTGTGCATAGGAAAGCCCATGTAAGCTAATATTTTTGTGTATAGAAATATGGGCTCTGGAGACGATTATGACAGATATGATGTAGCCATATGCTCCCTCTTTTAAATATTCTCTAAAAACTGAGATAAAAGGCAGAAAAAAAAAAAAATACTTGCGCCCTGGCCAGTTTGGCTCAGCGGTTAGAGCGTCGGCCTGCGGTCCGGAGAGACCCGGGTTCGGTTCCCGCTAAGGGCATGTACTTCGGTTGCAGTTTGTCCCCGGCCCTGGTTGGTCGTGCGGGTGGCAGCCACTCGATGTGTCCCTTCACGTCGATGTTTCTCTCTCTCTCTCCCTTCCTCTCCCTCCCTCCCACTCTATCTGTACAAAAAATGGAAAAATATCCTCGGGTGAGGATTAAAAAAAAAAAAAAATACTTGCAATGGGAAATAAGGGTTAAGAGAGAATTAAGTGTCATATATTGTAAACATCATAGTTCCTGAACCTCAGGTTATTATCTCTGAAGTACATTTATATATTTATTGGCTTCCTCCTTAGGATAAAACATGGGAATAATGGTAAAACATCAGTACAAATACAGCTGTATAATTTTTACCTCTTTTATCTTTAAGAATTTCAAACATTAATACCAGATCTTTAATTACAGCTTTATCATTCTCAAAAAGATGACCCCCCTCTGGCTCGCAACATGCCCCCAGTAGCAGGAAAAATACTTTGGGTGAGGCAGCTCTATCGCCGGATAACTGAGCCCATCAACTATTTCTTTGTAAGCCAATGGTTAAATTTATAGTATGTGGGTTATGGTTTTTAGTACAGTCAAACCCTGGTTTTTGAACATCCTCCATCTCAAATGATTGTTTCTCAACTGTACAACCCTTTAATGCTAATACCTGTATGATCAGTCATGTGTCTCTTGGGCGACAAAGGAGAGAATGCCGAGTATGAGTCAGTTTACTGTCAAACCTCACGTTGTTAACATCTCAGGAAATTGTGCTGTGAATATTTTCATGGTTTTTTTTTTTTTTTTGGTTTTGCTGCTGGTTATTATTAAATTAAAATTTTAACTGTACATTTTATGGCCTTTTTGTTTTTAAAGTGTTTATTTATAGATTAAACAGCACCTTAGACATGTACTGTATATAAGAAAGGTTAAAACAGAATCATTTGAGGATCTGGAATGGTTTAATTCAATTTACATTATTTCTTTTTTTTTTTTTTTTTTTATCCTCACCCGAGGATATTTTTCCATTTTTTGTACAGATAGAGTGGGAGGGAGAGAGAGGAAGGGAGAGAGAGAGAGAAACATCGACGTGAAGGGACACATCGAGTGGCTACCACCCGCATGACCAACCAGGGCCGGGGACAAACTGCAACCGAAGTACGTGCCCTTAGCGGGAACCGAACCCGGGTCTCTCCGGACCGCAGGCCGACGCTCTAACCGCTGAGCCAAACCGGCCAGGGCCAATTTACATTATTTCTAATGGGAAAACGTGATTTGATTCTTGAACAGCCTTCTAAAATGAATTGAGTTCGAGATCCAAGGTTCTACTGTATAAGAAATATATTTTATTCAATAATATTTATGTCCAAGAAAATAGTTAGAGCTAATTATTTTACTGGCTGAAGAAAATTTAGTTTATAAATATGCTTGAGAGACATTAAACCAATTATTTCATGTTTGGTAGATAAGCTCATTTAATATCTCTAAGGGTATGAACCTTATATTTTATGACTTTTAATAATACAGGACACTTTATAAAGGCTTTTAAAATTTAATTTGAAAACAATAAAGTACAGGCCAAGTGCTAAAGCTTGTGTGTGTGGATGGATGGGTCACTGATATACAGTTAGTGAGGTGAAGATGTACTCAGTCCATTCCTGTATGAAGAACTGAGACCTAGAGCAGGGAATAATAAAGTACATTCATTCTCTGTGTCCTTAAGGGGATTAGATTTCTGAAGAACACCAGGATACTCTTAGGCTCTGTTGGAATTCTGAAATTGCCAGTTTGTCTTCTCTCTCTCTTTTTTTTTTTTTTTTTATCCTCACCCGAGGATATTTTTTTTTTCTTTTTTGTACAGATAGAGTGGGAGGGAGAGAGAGGAAGGGAGAGAGAGAGAAACATCGACGTGAAGGGACACATCGAGTGGCTGCCACCCGCACGACCAACCAGGGCCGGGGACAAACTGCAACCGAAGTACGTGCCCTTAGCGGGAACCGAACCCGGGTCTCTCCGGACCGCAGGCCGACGCTCTAACCGCTGAGCCAAACTGGCCAGGGCTCTCTCTCTTTTTTTTTTATCATTAATTATTGTTTGTTAATCCTCACCTGAGGATATTTTCCCATTGATTTTTAGATAGAATGGAAGGGAAGAAGGGAGGGAGAGAGCGAGAGACAGAGAGACATTGATGAGAGAGAGACACATCAATTGGTTGCCTCCCGCACAACCCTGACCAGGGCCGAGGATCAAACCTGCAACCCAGGTACGTGCCCTTGACTGGGAACTGGACCCACAACACTTCGGTATGTGAGTTGTGGGTTAAATGGGCAAGGGCTTTGCTTTGTTTTTTCAAAGAGACAGAGTAACAAAGCAGAGATGGTTGGCTTAGTTTTGTGTCTTATGCCTAAATTCAGAACAAAATGCTACCAAAAATAGTCTTGCAAGTCACATTATTATTTAAGCATTATTAAATAGTAAGTTTTTGTGGCTTGTGTTTGGCTCCTATCATGTTACTGTTCTCAACATGAAAACATGGAAACGCTGGCCTTGCACCGAGGCCAGGAGGGACCGCTGCTGACGGACTCTGACGCGGCGGAGCAGAGATGGCCCTGTTATTGACACGTGTGCATCGAAACATAAGAAATTTGGTTTTTGTTCTGTGACATAGGGTTACTGTTTTTGTGCTGGAATTTAGGACTTTGCCCTGATATCCACAGTTCAAGGAGAATCTGTCCACTGTCTCTTGTCCAGAGCGGTGGGGGGCGGGGGTGGTGGTGCAGAGTTGGAGATAGACTCCGTGCCTGGGCAGGCTGCAGGCTGGAGACCTTTCTTCCCAAATCCTTCATTTCCTTCTCCGGTTTTCCCTTTGTGCCGACCAAGTTTCCCACCTTCCACCTCCAGCTGGAACAGCCTTCCTCATCTGTGTTTTACTCTGAGGCAAATCTAAACGGGCAGCACAATTACTTGATGGCATTTTAAATACAAACAGCTTTGTGATTTGGATGAAAACAAGCAACAGTCTTTTCAAATAACTCTTTCTTTTTCCTTTAAAAACCAGAAAAACTCAGAAATCTTGTCAAGTGTGGAAGGTAAAGCTGTCATTCGTCAATACAACAAGATCTCCTACGTCCTGGTGGAATTCGAGGTGGTCTATCACACAGCCTGGATCCGCGAGATGTCGCACTTGCAGTACGGTGCGTGTGACACTCCGCGGTGGCGCTGCCCGGGGCCTTAGGTGGCTTCAAATGAGTTCATGGTTCTGGGGAAGCTTTACGTTCTTTTATATGATCTTATGGTGGTTAAATTTAGATTTGGGGATGATACAATTATTTATTTCTTTATAGGGACTAACAATATTCTGATTTTATAAGCAGAAATCGTCAATACCTTCACGTTGATATACTTGGATTATGACTTCCCCCTGAAAAACAGTGTTTAAAAGTAAATATCAAGACTCACCATAGATATTTTCCCATAGATTTAGGAAAGTTTTCGTATTTAGTTTCATCATGTTACAGATTCAAATATCAGTCCCAATCAGTGGAGAAATGCAGCTTACTTGCGCCCTCCCTCCCTTCTTCCTTCTCACCCTCTCTTCCTCCTCTCTTGCGCCCTCCCTACGTTCTTTCCTTTTCCTAGAACTAAATTTAACTTCAGTTTTGAGTTCTAGTAGATGAAGAGCATTAGGGGTCTGTCCGAGTACCTCTGAGGGGTGCTGAGGCACTGGGCAGAGCTGGGTGTGAGATGGGGCATGGGTGGTTCTCAGCAGTCATCCACCCATGCTGGCATCATCTGGGTGTTGTTGTTATTACGTGGGTTCAACCAGTGGTCGTGCTTTGCCCCCTCTTAACCTTGAGTTCTTATCCGTAATCTTGGTGGAACCATGACTGTGTCCCTTGGTGGAAAGGTTTCTCCCTCCTACCCCGGGGATGTCCACTTCAGCAGAGCACAGGAAGCACAAACTCTGTGGTTGGGTCACCAGGAGTGACAACGAGGGGCCACCCCTACTTCTGCCTCTTGGTTCCAGACCCATATATTTTAGCTGTTGGGGACACAGCATATACACAGGCCGTTGATTCACTGCACACTGGCATCTTGGAGGACAGGGCCCCAATCCCGTAGGGTGTCTTCCCCAACTGGCACCTTACTTAAACCTTTATTCGGCCACTTCTGTCAGGCCAGCTGTTTCTGGGATACGTGAATGGCAAGGCCCTATGCATCAGAAAGAAAGCCTGCTAATGGAGCAACTCTCAAAGGAGCATCAAGAGAGCTTACAGTTCACACTATGGAAAAGGGCAAAAGAGAATATTTAACAACTGAAACATGGAACATGTACTATTTAGCTTCTGCACTTTCCTCCCTGTTGTTCCGTCCTGCTGCTTCTCCCTCTCTTCTGCACCTGTTCCAAAACAAGTTCAACAGTCGCCTCATCCACAAAGCCCCTCCCTACTCTTCTCTCAGAAAATAATGTCCTCTTCCCCCAGAGCCCTCCACACACTGTCTGCAGTTCTTTCTCAGGACACTTACTGCTGTATATCTGTCTTATCTCCCCTACACATTCCACGATACTCTGTTTCATCTTTGTTTCCTTTATTTTTTTTTGTTCAGATAGAGAGGGAGGGAGAGAGAGAGAGAGAGAAACATCAATGTGAAAGGTACACATCGAGTGGCTGCCACCCACATGACCCAACCAGGGCCAGGGACAAACTGCAGCCAGGTACGTGCTCTTAGCAGGAACCGAACCCTGGTCTCTTCAGACCGCAGGCCGACGCTCTAACCGCTGAGCCAAACCGGCCAGGGCTCATCTTCGTTTCCTTTAAATAACAGTCATAGCTTCCAATTATATAGTGCTGACCATGTGCCAGGCTTTGTCTAAGTACTTTACATATACAGCTGCTTTTATTTATTATTATTATTTTTTAATCCTCAACCGAGGATATTTTTCTTTCTTTCTTTCTTTCTTTTTTTATCCTCACCCGAGGACATTTTTTTCCGTTTTTTGCACAGATAGAGTGGGAGGGAGAGAGAGAGAGAGAGAGAGAGAAACATCGATGTGAAAGGGACACATCGAGTGGCTGCCACCCGCACTACCAACCAGGGCCGGGGACAAACTGCAACCGAGGTACATGCCCTTAGTGGGAACCGAACCCGGCTCTCTCCGGACCGCAGGCCGATGCTCTAAGCGCTAAGCCAAACCAGCCAGGGCGAGGATATTTTTCTATTTATCTTCAGATAGAGTATGAGGGAGAGAGAGGGAGAGAAAGGGATAGAGAGAGAAACATCGATGTGAGAGAGACATATTGACTGGCTGCCTCCTGCACAACCCTAAACAGGGCCGGGGATGAATCATAACCGAGGTACATGCCCTTGGCTGAAATCGAACCCATGACTCATTGGTCTGCCGGCTGATGCTCTACCACTGAGCCAAACTGGCCAGGGCTACATATACAACTGCTTTTAATCCTCATAGCAACCTTATGAGAAACTATTATTATCCTCATCTTACAGAAGAAGAAACGGAGGCTCTGAAAAACCAGTTAGGTAACTTGCCCAAGATCACACAGCTTGTAAGTGTCAGGGTCAGGATTCAGATCTGCCTGTCATGTGCACACTGGCTGATGGGCACGAATTTCTCTGGAAAATTTCTTGTTGTTATCGTGGTGTGATGATATTTAACTATACAGGAACTCAAAGTAATAACGGGAGACCTAGTATCACTCTCTGTTAGCTGGTAGCTCGGTATTGTTTCTCCGAGGATGACTCACTCAGTCCTGGAGAGCACTTGTCGCCTGCCATCACTGTTACGGTTTTACTGACCATGTTGTCTTTTCACGAAAGCTTAGGACAGCCTTAAGGAAGATTGATTTTATTAAACGAATGTTCAAAGGTTAACTTGGACTTTACTTGGGAGGATAGATGATTTCTAGCCCAATTTAAAAAGATTCCAAATGAGCTGGGTAACATTTTTAGTTGAAATCTCCAGGAAACTAGCATTATTATGCACCATATCAAGACCAATTTTGTATGACAAGTAAAAGTTCACCAACTTCAAAGGGATATACAGACTATTTTATTTAACTAGATATTTGATGTAGCCACATTCTGTGCATCAATGGGAGGCTTGGGAGATACATGGGAAATCCTCAAGTTAGTAGTGTTTGTTAATGTAAGATGTAATTCAAACAAGCGCATACTTGTCTGTAGGTGTTGCTATTATTTGTTATCATCAATATTTGTTATGATAACAAATAATCTAAGGCTACGCAGCATGAACCGTAGAGATTCTTAATAAAAAGCACATCTGAAAATGCCTGTTTATATTAATGACGTTCATGTAGTGGTTCAGATGTAGTGTAAAAAAAAATCGTCCTCTATTCCTAGGAATTCACAAAGCAATGGTGTTTAATAAATTTCTCACTGATATTGGACCTAGTTATCAGACATTCAGGATGGAGATTCCATTCAGACAAACCTCCTTAAAGAAGCCAGGGTGGGGTTAGGCAAGGAACAGGGTTTGAAATCTATGGCGTGTGTCATATTTTTGTAGTTGTGCTCGTCTTCCAGTTCTCTCCTAGGGGTTAAATCACTGTCTGTGAAAATAAACTAACGTGACATTACAACCCGCTTAGGCCCACTCAGAGAAGTGTTGCAGCTCACAGCACAAGAGCTGTTCATTCCTGGCTCGTTTCTCTCCCTCTCGATCCGATGTGATGGCTTTGTAGATACTCTGCATTTAGCTAGGTTTTGAGCACCGGCTGTGTCAGATGCTGCGCCACAGAACCTGGGACATCCAAAATGATTGTTCTGCTCTTAGGAAGTCAGTAGCTCAGTGGGGGGGGGGAACAGGCGTGTAAAACAGGGCTGGAAACAGAAAAGAAATCCCAAATAACTAATGTCAAAAATGGTTCATTTATAGCTTTACAAGCCACACTTTTTGTGCGACATCCAGAATCAGGGAAGTTGCTGGTTAATTTTGATCCCAAAATTCTGGAAGTTGTTCGGGAAACGAAGTGCATGATAAAAATGAATCTGGAAGTACCAGAACAGGCAAAGAGATTGCTGAAGTTGGAAAATAAATTGAAAGCAGATAAATTGCATTTGCAGGTAAGATAGAATATATTTTCTAATTATTTTTCAAGGTTTTTTTTTTTGAAAAAATATATCATTGCAGTTGTCCTGACATGGCTTTGGGGAAAATCTGTTACTATGTTGATTCTTTTTATTTTTTCAGCTTTATTGAGGTATAATTGACAAGTGAAATTATAAGATATTTAGTGTATATGGGGATGGTCTGATATACATATACATTGTGAAACAAACATATATATATATATTTTTTTAGTGTTATACAATAGATACTCAGACCTATTTATGTTATCATTGAAAGTTTGTCATTTCACCAGCCTGTCCCTGTCTCCTGAGGCCCTGGCAACAGCTTTTCTATTCTTCCTTCTTACCAATTTTGCTTTATGCTCCACATATAAGTGATAACATACAGTATTTGTCTTTCTCTGTCTGATTTATTTCACTAAGGCCTCAAGGTTCATCCATATTGTCGCAAATGGCAGGATGTCCTTTTTCATGGTTGAATAATATTCCATCACATATATATATATATAATCTTTTTTTATATATCTAATTTTTCTTTACTGACTTTAGAGAAAGAGGAAGGAAGAGAGAGAGAGACACCGATGAGAGAGAACATCGATTGGCTGCCTCCTGCATGCTCCCCACTGGGGATTGGGCCCACAACCTGGGCATGAGCCCTGACTCGGAATTGAACTGGAGACCTCTTGGTACATGGGTCAATGCCCAACCACTGAGCCATATCAGCCAGGCTATATCACATCTTCCTTATCCATTCATACATTGATAGGTACTTGGGTTGTTTCCATACTTGGCTATTGTGAACAATGCTGCAGGAACATGGGGGTGCAGATATGTCTTTGAGATAATGATTTCATTTCTACTGGATATATATCCAGAAGTAGTATTGCTGGATCACATGATAGTTCTATCTTTGATATTTCAGGAACTTCCCTACTGTTTTGCATTGTGGCTGTAGCAATTTACATTCTCAGCAACAGTACATAAGGGTTCCCTTTTCTCCACATCCTCCCCAACACTCCTTATTTCTTATCTTTTTCTCAATTATATTTACATTCAATAATATTCTGTATTAGTTTCAGATGTACAGCAAAGTGGTTAGAGTGGTCCTGTAAAGTACCTACTACTTCAAGTATCCACCTGGCCCTATACATAGTTATCTCGATATTATTGACTATATTCCCTGTGCAGTAATCTATATCTCATTGTGATTTTGATTGCCTTTCCCCGATGATTAGTGATGTTGAGCACCTTTTTATGTACCTGTTGGCTTTTTGTATGTCATCTTTGGAATGTTCCTTTGCCCATGTTTTAAACGTATTTTTTAAATTATTTTTTTTTGCTATTGAGTTGTGTTGAGTTCTTTATATTTTAAATAGTAACCCCTTATCAGATATGTGCTTTGCAAATATATGTTCCTATTTCATAGGTTACCTTTTCATTTTGTTGATACTTTCCTTTGCTGCAGGAGCTTTTTAATTTGATGCAGTTCCACTTATTTTTGCTTTTGTTGCTTATGCTTTTGGTGTTAAATAAATTTAAAAAAATCACTGCTAAGACTGATGTCAAGGAACTCACTCCCTATATTTTCTCCTAGGAGTGTTACAGTTTTGGGTCTGAAATTTAAGTCTTTGGTCCATTTGAGTTGATTTTTATGTATTGTATAAGATAGGGATTCAGTTTCATTCTTTTGCACGTGGAGGTCCAGTGTTCCCAGCACCATCTATTGAAGAGACAGACCATCCTTTCCCCATTGTATAAGTTTGGCTCCTTTATATATTCTTGCTTCTTTGTAAATTAATTGGATATATATGTTTATTTTTGGGCTCTCCATCCTTTTCCATTGTTGATTCTTGGTAGAATTAAAATGCTGACATGCAAACAAACAAAAGGGAGGATTGGAGTTGGAAAACAGACTATGTAAAGACGATCAGAAATCAGATTTAGACTTCTGGATAGTGACAATGATGGATAACAAGTTTTAAAAAATATTCTAATATTACCATTTTATAGATTAAGTGCATTATTTATTTATTTATTATCCTCACCTGAGGACATTTTTCCATTTTTTGTTCAGATAGAGTGGGAGGGGGAGAGAGAGAGAGAGAGAGAAACATCGATGTGAAAGGGACACATCGAATGGCTGCCTCCTGCACGACCCAACCAGGGCTGGGAACAAATTGCAACAGAGGTACGTGCCCTTAGCGGGAACCGAACCCAGGTCTCTCTGGTCCGCAGGTCGACGTTCCAACCACTGAGCCAAGCCGGCCAGGGCATACACTAACTACTCTCTATCTCTACAGATTTGCCTAGTTTGGACAGTTGACACAGGCTTCTTTTCAACGTTCACTCATATTGTTCCATGTATTAGTACTTCATTTCTTTATGGCCAAATAATATTCCATTGTTATACCACACTTAAGTTATCCATTCATCAGTTGCTGGATGTTTGGGTTGCTTTCACTTTTTGAGTATTAGTAATAATGCTGCTGTGAGCATTTGTTTACAAGCTTTGCGAGGGTATATGTTTTTATTCTTAAGGCAGCAATTTTCAGCCTTTTCCATCTCATGGCACACATAACCTAATTACTAAAATTCTTCAGCATACCAAAAATTATATTTTTACCAAAAAATATGTATTTTTTACTGATTTGATGAAAAATAAAATAGGTATAATTTTGATTCATTCATACTGGATGGCTATTGTTGTATTGGTTATTGTCATTTGAAGCACATTATTAACTTTGGAAGTTCAGCTCAACACTTTTTCTTTTGTCTCTTGTGTTTTTAGTGTCACATCTAAGAAATCTATGCCTAAATCCAAGGTCATGAAAATTTATTCATATGCTTTCTTTTAAGAGTTTAATAATTTTAGCTCTTACCAAAATAGTATTTAATTGCTATATTAAAAAAACAAACCTCAGAGGAGCATTGGCAGTGTGTGAACTTTAGCTTCAGCCTCGAAAGCCACAGGTATTTGAATTGGCTAGTTGTGGCTTGGGAGAATGGAGTGTCAAAGTGCTGTTATAAATTGAGGTTATATCACTTATATTGTATCCTTTAGGATTCAGTTAATATTGAATGATATTGTGAAAGTCAGAGTTCTTTGCCAAGTGTCAAGTATACATAAAAGTTCAACTACTGGTAAAAAAAAGAAAAGGCAGGAAAGAAATGAATAACTTTGAAACTATCGAGTAAACATCGAAACAATTTAATATTATTACTTTGGGGGAGGATTAACTTGAATCCACCTCTCCCATCACACAGTGCAATAAGTTACAAAATGGTCAAAAATCGATTTTTATGACGGTTTATCTCTGGAAGATATATAAAAGAAAATAGAAAAGCTTATTAATTCTGATTGTGCAACATTGATTTTGATTCAAGAAAACAAAAACAAGTGTGGCATCAGTGTACTCTACTATGTCAGAGGACAAGGAGCAGAAAGGGGAAAATGTATGACAGACATCATGAAAAGATAATTATCCAAGCTATTTAAAATAGCATACATCTAGAAAGACAGTTAAGTAATAAGTATGAAAAATGCACATCTAGAAAACTCACTGAAGGGGATGCGTAGGTAATTTCCAGGTGAGGAAAAAGTACAGTAAATTGGTTTGAATGTAAACGAGCGCCTCCGTCTTGGCAGGAGTAGGAGGAAACAGGTATTACCAAACCGTCCTGCTCTGAATTGAAATATGTCTGTTGCTTTAAAATAAGTGCAAATAAAACATGCCATTTTGACTCTTACCAGGATCTTCTGCAGTATTATGACGAGTTATGTCAGGAAGTGCCTTCTGTGTTTGTCAATCTGATGACCCCGAAGATGAAGAAGGTTGGTAATGCCGAAGATTTCCCTTGATTTTCTTGCTATTTGAAATTAGATTACAGTTCTATAGATTATGGAGTTTAGAACTTCAATTCTTGCCTAGACCCTCTATCTTTCTAGTTCAACTTTATAGCTCTGTTATTCCTACAGAATAGTTTCTTGTCTAACTTTTGTTGCCTTTGAAAACCAACTAAATATAAATAATTAGAACTTTCTAAAAACCCATGATTGCTTCACAGACAGCTAAAGAGGATTCATAAAAATTAATAAGTCACCTTTGCTAGGTATAATGGAGGATATATAACCTATAATATTTTCAAGTAATAAAAGAAAGCCTTTTTAATAAATGCAGATGCTTCTGTTATTGATGGAAACATATTTTTTTCTTTTTCTAGGTGGAGTCTGTGTTGAGACAAGGGCTTACAATATTAACATGGTCATCTTTAACACTGGAAAGCTTCTTTCAAGAAGTTGACTCGGTTTTGGATATGTTCAATCAACTTTTAAAGAAGGTAAAATAGATACATATTTTAAAACTGCATACATGAATACACAGGCTATGAGTAACAGTTTGATTACTTATGAAAGCCCTTTAAAAGGCATGACTTTTAACTAAAAGGATATCCATTAAGTTAAAAAAAATAATGCATTTTGATTCTATAACTGCTTTGGGCCCTTTTCATTTAGGATTGCCTGTTCTTGTTTCTGAATTACCTTGCCTTGAATTAAAAGGTTAAAATGATGGCTCAACTCCACAGTGTAGTATAGAGACTGGGATAATTGTAGACTGTGAGAAACGGCAGAACTGAGTGCTGAGCTACCCACGCATCTGATATTAATGGAACAAGGCAGTCATCTAGTTGGCGGCTGTCTATTGACGTCTGCCATGTTTGCTGTGTAGAACATGCACACCTTTTTAGATGTGCTCGTCGGTCAATGGGGCAGCGTGGTGTACTAGTCAAAAGTCAGGGGCTTGGGCGTCAGACACACCCAGGTGCGATTCTCTGCCTTTCACCAGCTGTGTGTTTCTCCCCAGGTTACTTTACATCTCTGGGCTTTGGTTTCTTTAGCTGTAAACTGGGAGAGTGATGACTCATGGGCTGGAATGAGGCTTTAAAAGAGATGATGCATGTGGTACACGTTGCTGCTCAATAAAACTTTAGCTCTGTGTCAAGCTCTCTTTGCAGATATACTTCTAAACTTCCCACCAAATTGTGTTTGGCTCCAGAGGCAAGTTTCCAGATAGTGCCCTCCAAATTAGTTTATAATTCAAGTCCATTTTGGATGAAAGAACAGTTTTTCTTCACACTTTTTTCTTGTTGGTAGATCAGTGACTTGTGTGAGATGCATATCGATAAGGTTCTGAAGGAGATAGCCAAAACGCTGTTAATTTCCCTGCCCGAAAGTGGTGCTACCAAAGTAGAAGACATGTTGATGCTTAATGAGGTATGCATTTATGTATTATATCTTAATCATAGGAACACTCATAAGCCTGAATTGTGAATTTACAATCTAAAAGTAGAAATGTGTGTCAGTAGCGTTTAGATATGCTAGCCTTTTGAGGACATCCTCAGCTCGAAAGACTTATAAAGTCTCAACAGCTCAAACCAGTGGCCTCACCCTAGATGTTGTTTTGCTAACGTCCTCAGCCTTGTGCTGGGGTTCTGTCAGACCATCACGCTCTTCCTCTGTCAGGCACCGGGGCAGTGTCATCTAGTCTTGTGGTTTTCACTACCTCGGACTTGCCCTTTAGGTCACCCAGACCTCCGGGAGCCATCAGGGCTCCTTCCCTTGCTGTTTTCTAAATCCAGTCATTCTTTTCTTTTTTTAAATTATTTTATTTTTTATTTATTACTTTGTTTTTGTTACAAGTGTTTCTCATTTTTCCCCCATTGACACCCCCCTCCCTTTCCCCCCTCCATCCCCAGCTTTGTTGTCTATGTTTCCTTGGTCATGCATACATGCAGGTAAGTTCTGTGGTTTATCCCCTCAATACCCCCTCCTCTGAGGCTTGTCAGTCTGTACCCCACCTTTATGTCTCTGAGTTAATTTTGTTCAGCAGTTTGTTTAGTTCATTATATTCCACAAATAAGTGAGATCATGTGATATTTGTCTTTCTCTGCTTGGCTTGTTTCGCTTAGCATAATACCCTCCAGGTCCTTCCATGTCATCTCAAAGGATAAGAGATCTTTCTTATAGCTGCTGAGTATTCCATTGTGTACATGTACCAGAGCTTTTTTATCCACTCATCTACTGATGGACACTTGGGTTGTTTCCAGATCTTATTTTTATGGCTTAGTCAGGTTTTGCTTCTTACTCAGATTTTGCTTGAATTGTCTCTTCCATAGCTACTACCCCTGTCTTAGGTCAGACCCATAAGGCTCATTTTGAGTTTAGCGATCGATGTCATGGTCTAACTAGTCTCCCTGCCTCCGTATTTGGCCCCGTCACATCCATCCGGCACATTGCCACCAAATTTGATAGCACAACTACTCAGTTTAAATCCTTCAATGTCCAGTTTCTACAGGATAAAACCTAACCTTGTCAACATCACATTATATTGAAATTATTTGAATACTTATCCTCCATTGGCTGGAGAGCACAAAGGCAGGAACTCTGTCTAATCATTTTTGAGGCTTGGCACATTAACACAGTCTCTCGCAAAAGCACTCACCTTGTCTCTTGAACTGAACTCTTTTTTCTTTCTTGCCTGCCTTGTGCGTCAGCTACACCCACCCTGCTGGTTTGAGTCACCTTGCTAGTGTCCTTTTCAAGACAACCAAGGGTGGCTTCATCTCAGGTGGTGCAATTAGCCTGTGAAAAACAGGGGCCTTTGCTCCTCTTTCTATGGAACTTTCTTCCCGGGACATTTCCTCTTGCCTTTAGGGGTTGGGGCAGCCAGCCTCTTGCCTCAGGACTACTGAAGGTAGGTCAGCCCCTCGATCCTGAAATTCTAGAGGACATGGATCAAGGTCTCTGAGTAGTTCTTTGAAAGTTCCCCACACTTATTTCTACCAAATCTCTACCAATGATCAAGCTTCCCTTCTATAACCTCAAGGTGGGCAATGGGCTGAGGTTGCCTTCCCCGCTACCTGTTAAGAACTGTCTTTTTCCTCATGTGTGGGATCTTAAAATCATTTGTTCTCAGCACTGGGGCTTTGGCTGAAATGGAGACAACACTCAGTGCCTGTTCTAACATATCGGTCTTGGAGCAAGTTTGAAATGAGTGTACCTTTCCACTTTTGGCCATTACAGGTAATGCTGCTGTGAACATAAACGTACACGTTTCTGGGAAGACATGTTTTCATTGTTTACGGGTCTATACCCAGGAGTGGAATTGCTAGGTCATAGGTGAATTCCATGATTAACTTTTTGAAGAGCTGTCGGGCTGTTTTCCAAGGCGGCTGCATTATTTCACATTCCCACTTGCCTTGTACGGGGCTTCCAGCTTCTCAGTGTCCTTGTCAACACTTACTCTTGTCTTTTTTACTACAGCCATCCTGGTGGATTGAAGTGGTGTCTCACTGAGGTTTTGATTTTCATTTCCCTAGTGACTAGTGACGCTGAACTTTTTGTTTCATGTGCTTATTAACTTCCATATACCTTCCTTCAGAAATGTCTATTTTTTGAGTTGTAATTGTTCTTTCTGTGTTCTAGATATTAGTCCCTTATCAGATATGTAATTTTCATTTTTTTCTTACATTCTGTGGATTGTCTTTGCACTTTCTTGATGTTGTCCTATGAAGTCCAAAAGTTTTTGTTTTTTTTTTTAATTTTGATGATGCCCAATTTACCTTCTTTTCTTTTGTTGCTGTTTTTGGTGGTGTAGCTAAGACGACTTTAGTTAATCCAAGATTATGGAGATCTATGCCTTTGTTTTCTTTTTTTCTTTTTTGTAAATTAAATTTATTGGGTTGAATTTATTGTGCACCCATCACCCCAAGCAAAGTCTCTTTCCGTCCCCCTCCCCCCACTTTGTACCTCCACCTACCTCCAAGCCCCCCTTCCCTCTGGCTATCACCATTCTGTTGTCTGTCTTTCTGCAATATGTATGTGTGTGTGTGTGTTTGCTTAATCCCTTCAACCTTCTTATATTCAGTCCCCCAACCCCCTCCCCTCTGACCTGTCAGTCTATTCCATGTTCCCATGATGCTGTTTCTAGTTTGTTCATCAGTTTATTTTGTTTATTAGATTCCACATATAAGTGAGATCCTATAGCATTTGTCTTTCTCTCACTGACTTATTTTCACTTAGCATAATACTCTCCAGGTCCATCCATGCTGTCTCGAAAGGTAAGATTTCCTTTGCCTGTGTTTTCTTTTAAGAGTTTTATAGTTTTAGCCTGTACATTTAGGTCTGTGACTCACTGTGAGTTAATTTTTGTGTATGGTGCAAGGAAAAGGTTCCATTGCATTCTTTTGCAAGTAGATATTCAGTAGTCCCAGTAGATAACAGTTGTCGAATCCTGTTAACTTTATTATTATTATATAGTATTGGAAGCACCCAGAAGAATTATGTGGCATCCCCTCATTTGTTTTAGTGGGCATATTCTTTTTAAAAGATTACTTTGTGTAATGAATTAATTAATTTTTTGAGGTTTCTGAGGGATCAGGGTATTGCCCAAGTAAACCTGTGTGTTCAATCTGTCACGTTTAACTTATAGTATCTGGTTCTTTTCTTAGGGGATTTCAAAGGAAGCAGGGATTGCTGATCGTGTAAACTTTGTTTACATTCACACGTGTGAACACGTGTTTACATGTGGTCAGTCCGCCAGGATCAGCTAGAAGTATCTACTTGCTTACCACTCATTTCCCAACTAGACTGAAGTGGCTCTGGGCCACCACTGTCATTCCAGTGTTTGACATCGTGTGGAATGATTAGAAAGGGGAGAAGGAATGAATAATGGAGCAAAGTCAGAAGAGTTGCTGGGGGTGCAGAGGATCAGCAAATGTCTTCAGGGAGGAGGAGGAAGAGGAACACCATTTCCCCTGAGACTGGGAAAAGATGGGGGTGGGTTCTGATACAGATGAGGTGGTATAAAATCAGAGTGACAAACTCAAGAGTATCTCCCTCTATCTAGTAGCCAAGAAAGGAACACATGAGGGCAGCCTGTGGGGAGTATGGAGACTTGTAAGGCTCGTCTGCAGCGAGGTTTGCATGGACAGGCTCGACTCGGCTGTTCCCATTGACCTCTCTTTTCTAAAATGTATGGATATTGTGGACACGTCAAAAGACTTATTTAATTTTATAAACCTGTTTTCTCTTTTGAATTGAACTAGTTCTCAACTTCTTCCTTAAGCCTCTTCCGACTATTAAAAGGATTTAGAAAGACAAAGCACAGGTTTAATCAGTCAAAGTTGGCCTCAAACCTCCATTTTTACCACCCGCTGTGTGACCTTGGACTAATGTCTTATTCTTTCTGAGCCTCAGTGTTCACATCTGTGAAGTGGGGAACAATAATATTACCTACCCCAATAGCTTACCATTTAATTAAAGTAGTTAATATACACAAAGCTCTGACATTTTGATGCCTGACATACAACACCACACTCATGCAAAAACCTCATCTCATTCGAATCTCAGCAACACTTTGGATTGTCCTGTTTCAAACCACTTCTCATATTTACCTTTTGACATTATCATCACTCTGCTTCTTCGGCCTTCTTTTTTTATCATATAAATGTGGGTGTACATGTCTGTGTGTGACTGAGTTAGATAAAGGCCAAAGACTTTATGAGACTGAGGACCTTCAGATTATGAAGGCCAAAGACTTTAAATTTTACTTCTTTCTCCTCCTTTTCTTGGCACGGGTCATAGCAGCCGTGCCCCTGACAGTTCTGGATCTGAAACGTTATGCCGTTGGCACCTACCTCTAGTTATTCTCAAGTGGTGTTAATTATAGCTGTATTAAGACTTCTCACAGTATTTTTAAAGTACCTGAAAATTAATAGTCATTTCTTTATTTAATAGACATATACCAAGGAGTGGGCTGACGTTCTAAACCACAAAAGTAAGCATGTGGAAGAAGCTGTCAAAGAGCTTATATCAATATTTGAGACTATTGATGAAGTTAAGTACAGTGGGAAACCAGCAAAACAGGTACCAGGTAATTTTAGTAGCTATAATGTTTGAATCACAAGAGTCACAGATATGTTCGCAAGTAGACGCCTTCTGCTTAGCAGGAACCAAAATCCCAGCCTCCCAGAGAGAAAGCAAAGCAGGTGCTCAGCATAAACCCAAACCACATGGTCTGCATGAACTGCATAGGTGCGGCGAGCCCTTTTAGTTAGAGCAGAGATTTTCACCTGGCGTGCCTCAGCATTTATACAACATGCAACACCTGGCTATTTAGTCAGGGGCACTGACCTCTTTTCCTGTAGATTGTCAAATATGATAACAGCCAGCGCGACACTAGCCATCTGGTGTGCATGAATCAAACTCATACCTATTTTTTTTTTTTTTGTCAGATTGGCAAAAACTATATTTTTGGTGTGCCGCGAAATTTTAGTAATTCGTTTATGTGTGCCATGAGATGAAAAGGTTGAAAATCGCTGAGTTAGAGAATGATGGAAACTCTTCTGAAACCCAAATTCCCAGATGCCAAGCAAGGACCAACCTTGCAAGCAGGGCTTTTAAGGGATATAAAAGTCTCAGGTCTGCTGTACTAACTCTCTCTCTGCCCCCTCACCTCCCCCCTCCTCTGTGCAGCGTTGTAAAAGATCTGGAGCCATTTTTGTTGTCACACGGCAAGGGTTTCTAGGGGGTAAACATCAGGGATGCTGCTGAGTATCCAAAGTGCTCAGGACAGCCCCACCGCCAAGAACGTCAGCGGTGCTGAGGATGAGAAACTCTGAGCCTGAACAGTGACCCACAGCGTGTCTCCTTTCCCGTAGAGTTGTCCCGCTGAGCTTAATGAGTTTTCCTCAGAAGTGTCAACACACACAAATATCAGCTCATTAAATTATAAAACTCAAAAAGTAAATAAATATTTTGGAAAGATAGTATGTAAAACCCTCCTTAAATGTTTCTTAATTCTAGATACTTAGAGTATATTTAAAGAGTATATTTCTCAGTAGAATAGCGATTTTATTGAGGTGGGAGATTTAAACTGAATTCAAAGATGATTCCGATGGAACAAATTTCAAATTTTTAAATTAAGAACTTTCAAAGAAGGGTTTTTAAAGAAGTTTTGACCATATATAATAAGCCAAAATGCTCAACATTAAATGTTATGTTTTTGTTTTGTGTCTTATCTGTAGAACAAAGGAAGCATGTTGCTTTTGGAAGTGAGGCAGAAGAGGGTGAAAACCTTGATTATGAGAATAATGTTGTGACTGAGGTTGCTGTGAATGATAAAGAAGATGAATTTAAAAAGGTATTTATTGTGAAACAGCCTCATTGAATTTCACAGACTTGTGACTCATAGGATTGTAGATAACACTGAATGGTGCTTCCTCCAGGAGGTTCTATAACCAACTTAAGTGAATTTCTAACTAATTTGTAACAAAACCCAGAAAATGTAATTTTCAATTCTACACTGTGGAATCTGGCAAGATATAGCAATCTTTATAGTTTTCCCAAACTTCATCAACTTTTTTTTGTTTGTTTGTTTGTTTTTTTTTAAACTTATCTTTATTGTTGAATGTATTACAAATTCCCCGCCCCCCCATTGATCCCTCCTCCCCAACCCCGCCCCCCTCCTGCCTTCCCCACACTGTGTCTATTGGTTATGCATATATGCATAGGAGTTCTTTGGTTTATCTCTTTCCACCCCTCCCCCCTTCCCTTTGAGGTTTATCAGTCTAACAATCGATTTGTACTTCTTAATCCCTTCATCTTTTTCACCCATCCACCCAGGCCCCTCCCATCTGGCAAGCAACAAAAAGTTCTCTGTATCTATGAATCTGTTTCTGTTTTGCATGCTTATTTCGTTTGTAGATTCAATTGTTGATAGATATGTATTTATTGCCATATTTTTATTCATATTTTTGTTCTTCTCCCTCAAGAAGACCCTTCAACATTTCATATAGTACTGGTTTGGTGGTGATTAACTCCTTTAGCTTTTTCTTGTCTCGGAAACTCTTGATATGTCCATCAATTCTAAATGATAGCTTTGCAGGATAGAGTAATCTTGGTTGTAGGTTGTTGCTTTTCATCACCTTGAATATCTTTTGCCACTCTTTTCTGGCCTGCAAAGTTTCTTTTGAGAAATTGGCTGACAGTCTTAAGGGTGCTCCTTTGTAGGTAGCTAACAGCTTTTCTCCTGCTGCATTTAAGATTCTCTCTTTGTGTTTATTAACCTTTGGCATTGTGATGATGATGTGTCTTGGTGTGGACCTCTTCAGGTTCCTCTTGTTTGGGACTCTCTGTGCTTCCTGGACTTGTATGTCTGCTTCCTTCACCAAGTTAGGGAAGTTTTCTGCCATTATTTTTTCAAATAGGTTTTCAATTTCTTGCTCTCTCTCTTCTCTTTCTGGCACCCCCAAGAGGTGAAAGTTGGTATCCTTGAAGTTGTCCCAGAGGCTCTTAACACTGTTCTCATTTTTTTTTTTATCCTCACCCGAGGACATTTTTTTGTTTTTTGTTCAGATAGAGTGGGAGGGAGAGAGAGGAAAAGAGAGAGAATCTTCGATGTGAAAGGGACACATCGAGTGGCTGCCACCCGCACGATCTAACCAGGGCCGGGGACAAACTGCAACCAAGGTACATGCCCTTAGTGGAAACCGAACCCAGGTCTCTCTGGACCGCAGGCCGACACTCTAACCGCTGAGCCAAACCGGCCAGGGCTGTTCTCATTTTTTTAAATTCTCTTTTTTTTTTTTTGCTGTTCTGATTGGGTGTTTTTTGCTTCCTTATATTCCAAATCGAAGATTTGCTTCTTGGCTTCACCTACTCTACTATTGATATCCAGTAAATTTTTTTTTATTTTAGTTAGTGCATTCTTTATTTCTGACTTGTTCTTTTTTATGTTGTTGATGTTCTCACTAAGTTCCTTGTAGGTCTCCTTAAGTTCCTTGAAGGTCTCATTAAGTTCCTTGAGCATTCTTATAACCAGTGTTTTGAACTCTGCATCTGATCGCTTATTTCCATTTTGTTTAGTTCTTTTCCTGAAATTTTGTTCCATTCTTTCACTTGGGATGTGTTTCTTTGTCTCCTCATTTTGGCTGCTTCCCTGTTTGTTTCTATGTATTAGATAGAGTTGCTATGTCTCCTAGGCTTTGTAGGGTGGCCTATTGTTGTAGGTGTCCTATAGGATCCAGTGGCACACCCCAGCTGGGCCCTCAAAGGCGCACCCCTAGTGTGGACTGTACATCCTTCTGTTATAATTGAGTCTTGATTACTGTTGGCACATCAATGGGAGGGATTTACTCAGGCTGATCAGCTGCAAGGACTGGCTGTGCCCACTGACCACTGGCCTCTGAGTCCCTTGGAGGATCAGCTGTGCAGGGCCCAACACACGGAGCAAGACTTACTTCAGCACGGCTCTGATACCCACTGAGTCCCCTAATTGAGTGTGCCACTTGTGGAGGTGGTTGAGTGGTGGTTTCGATGTGGTCTGAAGCTGTCCACTGAGTGTGCTGGCTCTGGGGCAAGGTCAGCCTCTGCCTGTGTTCACTCGAGGACCGGGATCTGCATTTATAAGGAGCACCATGGATAGCCTGCAGACTCTCCCCCAGGAGAGAACCTGAGTGGGCAGACTTGCACATTGTGTTGAGCAGTGTTGAGAATGAAGGTTGAGAAGGAGGCACAGGGTTTTTACTCCTTCAGCCTCACCCTTCTGGTCGCATCAGTGCTGGATGCCACTGCACATTGGTGCTAATTCTTGCTTTCCTTGCTCCTGCCAGTCTTCTTCTTCTTTTTTTTTTTTTATCCTCACCCGAGGATATTTTTCCACTTTTTGTTCAGGTAGAGTGGGAGGGAGAGAGAGGAACAGAGAGAGAGAAATATCGATGTGAAAGGGACACATCGAGTGGCTGCCACCCGCACAACCAACCAGGGCCGGGGACAAACTGCAACCGAGGTACATGCCCTTAGCGGGAACCGAACCCGGGTCTCTCGGGACCGCAGGCCGACGCTCTAACCGCTGAGCCAAACTGGCCAGGGCCTGCCAGTCTTCTTTTAGCCGTGACGCTCATCTTCTTTTCATTCTTTCTCTATTTTACTTTCTTTTACGTTCTTTTTTTCCACCTTTAATTTTTATTATAATTCTGTAATACAGTTACCTGTTTCTACGGAAAAATGATACAACAAATACATTCAAAGTTTAGTTAGACCATATTCCCGTCAAAAGGTAACCATTTTTTCCCATTGATTTATATTTATTTATTTTTATTTTTTATTTTCATTATTTTTTTAAATTTTTATTATTGAATGTATTACAGATGTTCCTCATTTTTCCCCCATTGATGCCCTCCTCCCCACTCCTGCCCCCCTCCCACCTTTTCCCACACTATTGTCTATGTTTATTGGTTATGCATATAAGTTCTTTGGTTTATTTCTTCCCAGCCCCCCAACCCCTTTCCCTTAGAGGTTTGTCAGTCTAGCAATGAATTTGTACTTCTTAATCCCTTCACCTTTTTCACCCATTCCCCTCAAACTACCTCCCATCTGGCAACCAACAAAATGTTCTCTGTATCTATGAGAATGTTTCTGTTCTACCTGTTCATTTTGTTTGTAGATTCCATTGTTGATAGATATGTATTCATTCCCATTTTGTTTGTTCATATATATATATATTTTTTTCAAAAAGACCCTTCATCATTTCATATAATAACGGTTTGGTGGTGATGAACTCCTTTAACTTTTTCTTGTCTGGGAAACTCTTTCTATGGCCATCGATTCTAAACGACAGCTTTGCAGGATAGAGTAATCTTGGTTGTAGGTTCTTGCTTTTCATCACTCTGAATATTTCTTGCCACTCCCTTCTGGCCTGCAAAGTTTCTTTTGAGAAATTAGCTGACAGTCTTATGGGAATTCCCTTGTAGGTAACTAGCTGCTTTCTCTTGCTGCTTTTAAGATTCTCTCTTTGTCTTGAACCTTTTGCATTTTGATGATGATGTGTCTTGGTGTGAGACTCTTGAGGTTCATCTTGTTTGGGACTCTCTGTGATTCCTGGACTTGTATGTCTGTTTCCTTCACCAAGTTAGGAAAGTTTTCTGCCAATATTGTTTCAAACAGGTTTTCAATTTCTTGTTCTCGCTCTTCTCCTTCGGGCACCCCCAAGATGCGAATGTTGGCACACTTGAAGTTGTCCCAAAGGCTCCTTACACTATCCTCATTTTTTTGGATTCTTTTTTCTTTTTGCTGTTCTGATTGGGGATTTTTTGCTTCCTTATATTCCAAATCAATGGTTTGCTGCTTGGCTTTATGTACTCTACTATTGAATTTGTGTAAATTATTCTTTATTTCAGTTAATGCCTCCTTCATTTCTGACTGGTCCTTTTTTATGCTCTTGAGGTCCTCACTAAGTTCACTGAGGTTCTCACTAAGTTCATTGAGCATCCTTATAAGCAGTATTTTGAACTCAGCATCTGTTAGGTTGCTTATCTCCATTTCGCTTAGTTCTTTTCTAGGGGTTTTGTTCTGTTCTTTCATTTAGGATCTGTTTCTTTGTTTCCTCATTTTGGCTGCCTCCTTGTGTTTGTTTCTGTGTATTACTTAATGAGAGGTATGGGGCTCGCTGAGACCAGATGCTGCTCGTTTGAAAGAATTTAGGAAAACCTGAAGCAGGATCCAAGACAGGCCAATCCTATGGTGAAGCAAGTGGCAACAGCTTGGGTGGGCCTGAAAGTTGGGTGGGGCGGGGCCTCAGGAAATCACCAGGGCGGGGCTACCAGTGTGAGCCAGGTTGCTGGAGTCCCAGATATGGGGACTGTTTGCCGCCCCAGGGAAGGGCTCACCAAAGGAACAAAGGCCTCTTACAGCACGTTTGTCCTGGAGAAAGCCCCCTCTCCAACCTTCGCTCCAGTGCCAAACAGCTCAGTTCTTCCCTGTATGTCTCTGGTGCCTCTCGTGCTGCCTCCCCTCCAAGCTTAGAGGGAGTGAGTCTGATAAGTCTGTGTGCGGGCCCTTTAAGGAGCTGCATGGGGCTCCAGCTGCGTCAACCTCCCTGAGCCTGTTTCCGCTGCTTTTTCCAGCCAGAAGTGATGGGGATTCTCTTCCTAGCACTGGAACCCTGAGCGGGACACCTGGTGTGGGACAGGGACCCCTCAGTCCTCAGGGAGGACCTTCCCAACCCAGATGTCCTCCTGATTTTTATCTGCCACACATGGGTGTGGGACCAGCCCGTCCGCCTCCGCCCCTCCTACCAGTCTTGATGTGGCTGTTGCTTTAATTCCGTAGTTGTAGGACTTCCATTCATTTTGATTTCAGGCGGTTTTGAATGATGGTTGTTCTGTAGTTTAGTTGTAACTTTGATGTGGTTGTGGGAGGACGTGATACCGCGTTTACCTACCCGCCATCTTCAACAACTAGGTCTCTTTTATGCTCTTTAACGCACACTGTAATATGTACAGTTTTGGAAATAAATGGCCCACATTTGTTCCACTTTCACCTTCTTGTTAAAATATGTCAGCAATTGATAGGAAACTGTCCTGCTGAGTCTCAATTTTAGCTGTGGATTTCTGCTCTGAACCATTCACCAGGCCATGTTAGCAGTCTGCAGGAGTCAGCTGGAGCCTGAAAGGTGGTCCCATGCCAGCAGCCTTACTCTTCTCATTGCATTCCCTTCGACGCTGGCTGGGGTCCTCCGAGCAAGACTGAGTGCCATCAGAGCCCTTCAAATTGGGGGACTACCTGGGGCTGCATCAGTTCAGTCACCTCCTGAGTAGCCTCTGCCTCTCAAATCCTTCCATATGGCTGTCTCAATGGTCTCTCTAACATAAATATCTGATTATGTCACATTCATGCTTTAGCTTGATAACTCACCCACCCTGACCTACTCTTCTTTGTTTATACTGGCTGAGCCTCCCTTCTGACCCAACTCAACCCAACTCACCCACCCAGTCCCAAAGGGGCAGGGTGTAGAGTGGAGAGGAATAGCATGGGCAGAGACTGGCCCTGGGTGAGTAAGCAAGGCCTGGTGCCCAGATCCCTGCCCAGGTTCAATACTTGGCTATGCTTTGACCCATAAACTTGCTTCTTCCCTACAAGGAAAGAAGGGCTTGGAGAGAGGGGCAAACCATGGTCCCAGGACAGTGCAAGTTTCATCCCATATACTTTGGTATTGTACATTTTATTTTTAATTTTTTTATTAATTTATTTTTGTTACAGATATTTCTCCTTCCCCCCCATTGACACCCTCCTCCTGATCCTCCCTGCCCCATCCCCAGCATTGTTGTATATGTCCATGGTTACATATACATGCATAGAAGTTCTGTGGTTTATCTCTTCCCTCCCCCACGACCCCGTCTTCTGAGGTTTGTCAGTCTGTACCCTAATTCTATGTCTCTGGGTCTATTTTGTTCATCAGCTTGTTTTGTTCATTATATCCCACAAATAAGTGAGATCATGTGATATTTGTCTTTCTCTGATTGGCTTGTTTCACTTAGGATAATACTCTCCAGGTCCCTCCATAATTTCTATGTCATTTATTTCTGCTCTGATCTTTACTATTTCTTTCTTTCTACTTGCTCTGGGTTTTTCTTTTTGTTAACTTTCTAGTTCTTTAAGTTGTAGGGTTAGGAAGTCAATTAGGAATTTTTCTTGTTTCTTGAGGTAGGCCTGTATTGCTATGAACTTCCCTCTTGGGACTGTTTTTACTGCGTCCCATAGATTTTGTGTTGTAGTGTGGTCATTTTCATTGGTTTCCAGGAAGTTTTTAATTTCTTTCTTAATCTCCTTGGTAAGCCATTTGTTGTTTAATAACATGCTATATAGCCTCCATGTGTTTGAATGCTTTTATTGTAATTGATTTCTAGTTTCATGCCATTGTGATCTAAGAGGATGCTTGATATGATTTCAATCTTCTTGAATTTGTACTTAGTTGGTGTCATAACATGTGGTCTATCTTCGAGAATGTCCCATGTGCACTTGAGAATGTATATTCTGCAGCTTTGAGGTGAAATGTTCTGTAAATAACAATTAAGTCCAACTGATCTAGTTTGTCATTTAAGGACTCTGTGTCCTTGTTATTTTTTGTCTAGGATATCTATCCAGTGGTGTCAGTGGGGTGTTAAAATCACCCACTGTGATTGTATTGCTATTGTTCTCTCCCTTGAAGTCCTCCAGAAGTTTTTTAGTATATTTTGATGCTCCTATATTTGGTGCATCTATGTTTACCAGGGTTATATCCTCTTGTTGGATTGATCCCTTTAATATTATGTAGTGACCTTCTTTGTCTCTTGTTATGGCCCTCGTTTTGAAGTCTATTTTATCAGATATGAGTATTGCTACACTGGCTTTTTTTTTTTTTCATTTCCATTTGCTTGGAAATTTTTTTTCCACCCCTTTACTTTCATCCTGTGCCTTTTTTTTGTGAGGTGGGTCTCTTGTAGACAGCATATATATGGGTTGTGTTCTTATCTAGTCAGCTACCCTGTGTCTTTTGATTGGGGGCATTTAAGCCATTTACATTTAATGTTATTATTGATAGATACTTATTAGTTGCCAGTTTTATTTTATGCCTGTGTTCCTCTTTCTCTCTCTGTTTCTTCTCCTTCTTAAAACAGTCCCTTTAGCACTTCTTGCAGTGCTGGTTTGGTGGTGGTAAATTCCTTTAGCTTTTTATTATCTGTGAAGCTCTTTATTTCTCCTTCAATTTTGAATGAAAGCCTTGCTGGATAGAGTAGTTTTGGATTCAGACCCTTGCCTTTCATTACTTTGTATACTTCATGCCACTCTCTTCTGGCCTATAGTGTTTCTATTGAGAAATCAGCTGACAGTCTAATGGGAGCTCCCTTGTAGGTAACTTTCTGTCTCTCTCTTGCATCCTTTAAGATTCTTTGTTTGTCTTTAATATTTGCCATTTTAATTATGATGTGTCTAGCTGTGGGTTCTTTTGGGGTTCAACTTGCTTGGGACTCTCAGTGTTTCCTGGACTTGTGTGATTTTTTTCCTTCACCAATTTAGGAAAGTTTTCTGTCATTATTTCTTGAAACAGGTTCTCTATTCCTTTTTCTGATTCTTCTCCTTCCAGTACCCCTATTATGCAAATGTTATTACATTTCGTATTGTCGCAAAGCTCCCTTAATCTCTCCTCCTGCTTTTTAATTTTTTTTCCCCATTTGCTGCTCTATTCAGGTGTTTTTTTCTACCTTGTCTTCTAACTCGCTGACTCGATCTTCAGCTTCTTCTAACTTACTATTGAACCCTTCTAAGGTATTTTTCATAACAGTTATGTCATTCTTTATTTCTTCTTAATTTTTTTTTTTTTGGTTCTTTTATTTTTTATTTTTTATTTTTTCCAAATCTTTATTGTTGGATGTAAAATGTATTACAGATGTTCCACATTTTTCCCCCATTGACCCCCTCCTCCCCACTCCCGCCCCCCTCCCACCTTTTCCCACACTATTGTCTGTGTCCATTGGTTATGCATATAAGTTCTTTGGTTTATTTCTTCCCACCCCCCAACCCCTTTCCCTTTGAGGTTTGTCAGTCTAGCAATGAATTTGTGCTTCTTAATCCCTTCACCTTTTTCACCCATTCCATCAACCCCCTTCCCAACTGGCAACCAACAAAATGTTCTCTGTATCTATGAGAATGTTTCTGTTCTTCCTGTTCATTTTGTTTGTAGATTCCATTGTTGATAGATATGTATTCATTCCCATTTTGTTTGTTCATACATTTTATCTTTTTCTTCAAAAAGACCCTTCATCATTTCATATAATAACGGTTTGGTGGTGATGAACTCCTTTAACTTTTTCTTGTCTGGGAAAGTTTTTATATGTCCATCAATTCTAAATGACAGCTTTGCAGGATAGAGCAATTTTGGTTGTAGGTTCTTGCTTTTCATCACTCTGAATATTTCTTGCCACTCCCTTCTGGCCTGCAAAGTTTCTTTTGAGAAATCAGCTGACAGCCTAATGGGTACTCCCTTGTAGGTAACGAGCTGCCTTTCTCTTGCTGCTTTTAAGATTCTCTCTTTGTCTTGAACCTTTTGCATTTTGATGATGATGTGTCTTGGTGTGAGACTCTTGGGGTTCATCTTGTTTGGGACTCTCTGTGCTTCCTGGACTTGTATGTCTGTTTCCTTCACCAAGTTAGGAAAGTTTTCTGCCATTATTGTTTCAAACAGGTTTTCGATTTCTTGTTCTCTCTCTTCTCCTTCGGGCACCCCCAAGATGCGAATGTTGGCACGCTTGTAGTTGTCCCAGAGGCTCCTTACACTATCCTCATTTTTTTGGATTCTTTTTTCTTTTTGCTGTTCTGATTGGGCATTTTTTGCTTCCTTATATTCCAAATCGATGGTTTGCTCCTTGGATTTACATACTCTATTGTTGAAGCTGTGTAAATTATTCTTTATTTCAGTTAATGCCTCCTTTAATTCTAACTGTGTATCCATGATTTCTAACTGGTCCTTTTTTATGCTCTTGAAGCCCTCCCTAAGTTCACTGAGGTTCTCACTAAGTTCATTGAGCATCCTTATAAGCAGTATTTTGAACTCAGTATCTGTTAGGTTGCTTATCTCCCTTTCGCTTAGTTCTTTTATTGGGGTTTTGTTCTGTTCTTTCATTTGGGACCTGTTTCTTTGTCTCCTCATTTTGGCTGCCTCCCTGTGTTTGTTTCTGTGTATTACTTAATGAGAGGTATGGGGCTCGCTGAGACCCGGTGCTGCTCGTTTGAAAGAATTTAGGAAAAACCTGAAGCAGGAACCAAGACCGGCCAATCCTATGGTTAAGCAAGTGGCAACAGCTTGAAAGTTGTGTGGGGCGGGGCGGGGCCTCAGGGAGTCAGCAGGGCGGGGCTACTAGTGTGAGCCAGGTTGCTGGAGTCCCAGATATGGCGGCTGTCTGCCACCCCAGGGAAGGGCTCACCAAAGGAACAAAGGCCTCTTACAGCACGTTTGTCCCCGAGGAAGCCCCCTCTGCAGCGCTCACTCCAGTGCCAAACAGCTCAGTTCTTCCCTGTATGTCTCTGGCGCCCCTCGAGCTGCCTTCCCTCTGAGCTTAGAGGGAGAGAGTCCGATAAGTCCGTGCGCGGGCCCTTTAAGGAGCTGCCTGGGGCTCCAGCCGCTTCAGCCTCCCTGAGCCTCAGTTTCCACTGTTTTTTCCAGCCAGAAGTTATGGGGACTTCTCTTCCTGGCACTGGAACCCTGAACAGGGCACCTGGTGTGGGACGGGGACCCCTCAGTCCTCAGGAAGGACCTTCCCAGCCGCGGGAGCCTCGTGATTTTTATCCACCACGCTTGGGTGTGGGACCAGCCCGTCTCGCCGCCTCCGCCCGTCCTACCAGTCTGGATGTAGCTGCTTTTTTTTTTCTTAGTTCCGTAGTTGTACGACTTCCATTCAGCTTGATTTCAGGCGGTTTTGAATGATGGTTGTTCTGTAGTTTAGTTGTAACTTTGATGTGGTTGTGGGAGGACGCAATACCACGTTTACCTACGCCACCATCTTAACCGGAAGTCATTTCTTCTTAATTTTTATTCATAGCTTTTACCTCCTTTTTCAAGCCGGTGTAGTTTCCACTGAGCTCTTCATAATTCTTACTAAGTTGTTTGTAGTTCTCACTAAATTGTTTGAACATCCTTAAAATCATTGCTTTGAATTCTTTATCTGACAAATTGCTTTCTTCCATTTCCTGCAGTTCCTTTTCTGGTGAGTCCTCCTTTTTTTTCATTTGGGTATTGTTTCTTTGTCTCACCATTTTAGCAGTCTGGTAGTTCTAGGCCCAGTGAGGAATGTTGGAATGTGTAGGCAGGACAGTGTGTATCAAATAAGGCTGCTGTGCCTCCCAGACTGTTTTGGTGTGTGGTACCTCTTGCATGCTCTGGGTCCTGGAGGATTGATAACTGGTGGCTGGTATTGGTCTGTTGTGTTAGGCACTCTTGGGGTGCATGCAGCGCGGGTCCCGCTGGTGCACAGCTGGAGTGCATGGTACCTACTAGTGTGTTTCTGGGGTGCATGGGTCCTCCTGGTGGACTGCTAGGATATGTTGCTCCCTGGTGGGACTCAGTTCCTGTTTAGTCGCTGCTGGGGGCGACTGTCAGCTCCCGGTTTGCACTACTACTACTGCTGCTGTTGCCAGGGGGTGCTCTCAGATCCCAAACCTCTGCTGCTGTTGGGGAATGAGAATGCTCAGCTCCTGGGACTTTGCTGCTGCTGGGGGAGGAGCTCCACTCCAATTCACTGCTGCAGTTATCAGGGACAGGTCTCAGCTGCCCGAGGCATGCTGCTGCTTGGGCTGGGGCACCACTTCTGATCAGCCTCTGTTGATGCCACGGGGGATGGGTCTTGGCTGCCGATATGTGCTGCTGCTGCCTGGGGATGAATGACTGCTCCTGAGCCTCTGCTGCTGGGGGTGTTTTGGCTCCAGAGCCTCAGCTGCTGTTGGGGGTGGGGCTCCACTTCTGTTCAGTTACTGCTGCTGTTGGGGAAGGTGCTGGGCTCCCAGCCTGTTGCAGCTACTGCAGCAGGCACCTTGATAGTGCCACTACTGTGCACTCGTCCACGTTGACACAGTGGAGTCTTCTGGTCCGATGGTGCAAGGCACTCTGGTGGACTCAGGTTGTTTGGCCTTAGCTGCTCCCCACTGCCTCCTCCCAGAGAGGACCAGGGCTCTTCCAAAATGGCGGAACCTCCTGGCCCTGCAGGGAGAAGCTCCCTGACAAGCTGCTTACCATAGTAGCTGGCTGCTCCCCGTCTACAGCACAGGAACCCTCTACCCCACGTTTCTGCACTGCTCAAGGTTGCTCATCCACACTCATGTCCACTCACACTCTTCCTCACATTTGCTCAACTCTCACACATTCACCCTTGCTCCGGTCCTGCCCACCGCCATCTTCTCAATTTGAAGGAAAAAAAAAATTGGTATTTTGCATTTTAAAATATGTTTATCCACCAAGCGAACATTTTGAGGATGAGACTATCCCCTTCTGCCCACACCGCTAAGCATTAAGTGTACTACACTTAGAAAGTGCCTCAGTTTTGTCAAGTGAATTACTGAGTATTGAGCAAACCATGATTACTTTGAAAAAGGCATTTTTGAGTTTTGGCTTTTCAGTAAGTAAGTCCTTATGGTTTGCTAGGGTGTTTATGAAAGCAAACTTTTCATATAAAAAAGATAAACAAGTAATTTAGAGTTGAACTTATTTCTACAATATAATAAAAATTTTACAGTTCATGGTTTTTCATCATTCACATGACACTTCTAATATTGCGTTCTTGCTTTGGAGGTTTCAGAGTTTTTATCTTTTGTACCAAATGTAATGTGCTTTCTTATTACAGGAATGTAAAGAGGTCTATGCTTACTTCTCTCATCAATTACTAGACAGTCTTCAAAAAGCTACACGGTTATCTTTGGATACAATGAAAAGAAGAATATTTGTTTCAAGGCAAGTTGAAAATATACTAAATATGTCTGGTAATATTAACTGTCATAACTTAATGCTAATAAAAGCATGTCTATTTTATTTAAAAAATTTTAAAATTTGAAATATAGCTTTGATGAAAAGACTGTATGAAAATATAAGGGTAATATTGCCAAAATAGTGATCAAATGAACAACCAAGTTCCTAGCAGTCAGACCAAGATGAAGAACACGGAATAGGACCTGTCCGCTTACTGGTGCTCTCAGGCTCACCCAAAGGTAATACTGTCCTGAACTTAATGTTTATCATTGTCTTGGTTTTCCTTAGAGTTTACCATGTATTTCATCCCTAACCAGTGCATCATTTAACTTAGCCTATTTTGGACTATATTCAGCATTATGTTTTTGAGGTTCATCTATGTTGATATAATTTTTGTCACTGCTGTATGATTGGAGTGTACACATTCTGTTTTTCTGTTCTGCTGGTGATGGTCATTCGGGCTGTTTCCAGTTTGGGCTACTGTAGATAAAACCTCTCTGAACATTCTTGTGCCTGTCTCCCTGCTGCACTGCGAGGAGTGGAATGTCTGGGCCCTCGGGTGTGTGCATGCCTCACTTTACCAGGCAAGAACTAGCATGAGAGGCCCATGGGGCCCCATCCTTGCACACAGTTGGTTTATTCAATTAAAAATGTCTTGTGAGGATAGAGGAAATTGCATCCCACTGGATTTTCAATGACCATTTTCCTGGTTACTACTGAGGTGAACAGTTACATGTTCATGGGCCATTTGTGCTTTCTCTTCCTTAAAATGTGTGTTTCCCTTTCCTTCCCTTTCTTCCTCCCCTCTCCTCCCTCCCTTCCCTTCTGTTTCCCTCTCCCCCTTCTGCCCTCTCCCCCTCCTCCTCCTCTTCCTCCTCCTCTTTCTCTCTCTCTCTTTCTGATGGGTTGGATTTATTTATCAATGCTCTCAAAATATTAGTTTGTTGATGATAATATAGCAAATATCTTCTCTCTGTTGTGCCAGTCTTCATTGTCTTTATGGTATCCTTTGCTGAATTTAAAAACATTCACTTTTATCAGTCTGTTCTTTAAAATAGTCTAATTTATCAGTCTTTTTATTTGTAATTTGTGACTTTTATGTCTTTTAAAAGAAAGATTTTTCTACTTCATAATGTCTTCTAAAAATTTTGTAGTATTATCTTTTTTTGTTGTTGCTGTTAATCCTTACCCAAGGATATTTTTACATTGATTTGTAGATAGAGATAGAATAGAAGGGAGGGAGGGAAGGAAGGAGAGAGAGAGAGAGAGAGAGAGAGAGAGAAACATCAATTGGTTGCCTCCCACACAACCCCAGCTGGGGCCATGAATCAAACCTGCAACCCACTTATGTGCCGTTGGCCGGGAATCAAACCCTTGACATTTTGGTCTGAGGGAAGACGCACTAACCACTGAGCAAAACCATGGGTATAGTTTTATCTCTTACATTTAGTGATTTAATCTACATGGTATTGATTTTTGTATTTAGTGTGAGGTAGGAAACCTACCATATGATTTTTTCCATATGATTAATTAACCAAGCAAAAGTTGTTGAAAAGCAATTTTTTCTTTTGGGAGGGTTATTTAAATTACATTGAATCTTTGCATATATTTGGAGAGAATTAGCATCCTTATAGTATTGAATCTCCCATCCAGAATCATGGATTATCAAAATCATGGATTTATTTGTCTTATTTAATATTTTTCAACAAAGTTCTATAAGTTTCTGTGTAAAAGTCTTGCATACTTTTGTTAGATTTATTCCTTGGCTGTTCATTGCTGTTAGATTTTATTCCTTGGCTATTCATTGCTGAATTTTAATTTAGTTGCATTATTAAAATTTCACTATGTGATTGTAAACTTGTCAAATTTTCCTTCTGTTTTGGTCAGTTCTTGTTTAATGTATTTTAAGACTGCCATTAGATACATACAAGGTCATAGTAGTTAGATCTGCTTAGAGCTCTGTTCCTTTTTGGTGAACCTCTTTATCCATATTAATCCTGATTCCTCATATTCTTTTTAGTTTATCATCAATTTTACTTTTGCAGCTATTTTGTATATCTTTTTCTGTCCCTTCATTTACATCTTGCTATGCAGTTTTTGTTTACTTCTTAAAATCATCGTATACCTGATTCTTTTATTCAATCTGATTATCTTGGCCATTTTTAAAAACAGAGTTTTTAGTCTATTTACATTTGCTGTGATTTTCTGATATAGTTACACTTAATAATTTATGACATTTTATTTTATTTTATTTTATTTATTTTTTTTAATCCTCACTCGAGGACATTTTTTTGTTTTTTGTTCAGGTAGAGCGGGAGGGAGAGAGAGGAACAGAGAGAGGGAGAGAAACATCGACATGAAAGGGACACATCGAGTGGCTGCCACCCGCACGACCGACCAGGGCCAGGGACAAACTGCAACCGAGGTACGCGCCCTTAGCGGGAACCGAACCTGGGTCTCTCAGGACCACAGGCCGACGCTCTAACCGCTGAGCCAAACCGGCCAGGGCTGACATTTTATTTTGTGTTTTCTGCTTACTGTCCTTTTTCTTTGGTTTATTTAATTTTCTCTGTTATCTTTTTGATGGGTAATTTCCCCTTTAATAATCTTTCCCATACTTCCATTCTTAAGAAGTTACCCTTAAATTTAGAATGCACATATTTAGCTCCAGCTTCAAAAGGTACTGCCTATAGTTTTTTAGTTTTCTAATCTTGTTTCTAACTACAAGGTTCTTGGCATGCTTTACTCACTGAACTGTACCTACCATATCATTGCTACTTGATGGTTCAATTTTACCTTTTCCTGAACACTCAAAAAATATTTATCTATTGGCATATTTTATTAAAATCTTCAGGTTCGTGTGTATTTCTTATCCCACTGGTTCCTTAGTGGGGAGGTTTGAGGCGTAAACTCTCTTATTCTTCATTTTGAGTCTAAAAGTGCCCTTTTTGCTCTCCTACTTTCATGACAAGTTTGGCTGGATAAAAATTTTTTGTTTGTCTCTCAGCACTTTGAAAGCACTTCTTCATTTTGTTCTGATCTATTTGTTGCTGATGAGATGTCTGCAGTAAGTCTAATGGAAGATTGTTTTTCAGCCTGGATGTTCTGCAGTTTTCTCTTCCTGTGCGGAGTTGTCTTTATTCAATCCTGCCTTGTTCTCAGAGTGCACGTTCTATTTGAAGGCTTATTGTGTTCCTTAATCCTGGAAAATCCCCAGCAATTTCCTCTTCAGTTATTGCTTCTGGGACATTCTCTTCTTATGGAACCCCTAGGAGCTGCAGATCGAATGGATTGACCACATAATTTATTGTGGTCACTCTTTTTGGTGAGGGGCACGGTTCAGATGAAGGGTCAGGACAGATTTAATCCAGAGCTGCCTTGGGCACACCAGATGTGTGGTCATCTCAAGTGCTGGGGCCTCTCCTCCTTATCTCCTGCTGCTCTATCATATATTTCATCTTTTTGCATTTCTGGGCTACATTATGGGCTAGTATCTCTGTGTCTAGTATAAGGTGATTTCATCTGTTGCATCTTAAGCATTTCAATGAATACGTATTCTTATCCTTCAGGTGTTGTATCATTTATGCCTTTTTAGTTTAGCAGTTCTTTTATTTTATTTTATTTGTTTTGTTTGTTTTTTGGAAGGTAGCCTTCTTTTATATCTTTGTACATTTTCATTGTTCTTATTTTAGAGTTTGTCACACTTCTCTACATTGATTTTCATCATTTTTGAGCGTTTGTCTGTCCTTCCCTGTCTCTCCGTCTAGGAGTTTCTCTTTAGCCTCCACATGACCCCGGGGCCTGGAACATGGGGCCAGGTCTTACTGGTTCACAGTTATTGCCCCCTGAAGAGGTACTGGGATGTAACGGGCTTGGCTGGGAGCATACAAGAGGCCCAGCTCAGTTGCTTATTGGGGTGCTGTGCCTTTGCTTCTGTCACCCAGGCCCTCATCTTCTGGAAAAACTGTAGCTGCAGGCAGTAGGTGGTATGTATAAATGGAAGTGTGTTTTTTCAGTAAGGTCAGCATTTCTTGCTATGGAAAGCTTACCGTCACTATCATTTTGTCTGGGATGAGGACAGAGGTCCAGGCAGAGGGAGATGACTGAACTCACTGGTGGCTCTGATAGGTGCCCATGACCTGCACTCGTGTGTTTGTATGTCTCTGTACTTCTGTCTGAGCATGAGTGATACAGTTTAAAAAGGAAGTGTTTGGAAAGCGTTGACCAAAGCCTCCTGTTTAATCTTACAAAAAAAAATATAGAAAAGTATATGAAGGTATATACTTTTTGTTGGTGATCTCGTCCAACATCTGTTACAGGGCTGAGAAAAAAGAATGCTTTTAGTAAACATTATTAAATGGTTATGACTAACAGGGAACAACATTAAAATGCTAAAAAATACATATGAGACTTACTTTTTTTTTAATCCTCACCCAGGGATCTTTTTTCATTTATCTTCAGATAGAGTGGGAGGGAGGGAGGGAGAGAGGGGGCGTGAAACATCGATGTGAGAGACTGGTTGCCTCGTGCACAAGCCCAACCAGGGCCGGGGATTGAACCACAACCAAGGTATGTGCCCTTGACCAAAATTGAACCTGCAACTCTTTGGTCTGCGGGCTGACGCTCTAACCACTGAGTTAAAAAGGCCAGGGCAAGATTCAGTATTTTACTTCTAAGACTATTAAGTCTCTGTGTTTCCTTGGCTCTCTGAAATGTATGGTTTCTTTATACATAACATTCTCTTCACGTAATTCAGTATTTTGAAAATGGTCTTTATTTTTCTAGGATTGAGTATTGTAGCATAGCAAGCTATTTATAAAGTCTTAGGTTAAGGTTTATCAGCCAAATGTCCATCTTATTACAGTGTATATGGACGGAAGCGGTCAGAAGCTGTCATTTCCTTTATAAAAACTGAAGTCCATCTTGCGATTCCTAATGTGGTAAGAGTGATCAAGTTAGCCAGGGTAACACAATGGTATGTGGGTGACACATTTGAGAGGGGTGGCAATGGAACTGAACCCCATTTGTGGTAACCTCTTGGTCCTATGTATTTTTTGACCTCACCTCAGTTTTTAACAAAAATAGAAACCTTGTCATTAATATCTATTATAAAAAACTGCTCTGCTAGCTCACGGTGTGTTGAAGGTTGATGTCACAGCGGAGTAAAGCATCTGTTCCACCATCAGTTAGAAAATATTCTAAAAATGTTGCTTTTTCTTACTTCAAACATTACATGATCTAAATAAGACCATCTCTGAAGTCCAAATCCCTACCCCAAACACACGACCGTGAGGCAACCTGCTGAGGACAGAAATGGAGAGAGCCTGTGCCCGGAGCACCATGGAACCTCGTGCTTCCTCGTGGCTCTTATCTCTGCCATCACCCCACCTGTGTATTGGCATCTGGAATCAAAGCCACACAGGATGACTGAGGGGCATTCCCTGAGGGGCCTTGGAACTAGGCCAGGCAGGGACGTGAGTCACCTAACTCTCCATCCACACGTTCTGGCCTTCTGGAGGACAGCTCCTTTGCTTGTTTGGCACAGTCAGAGAACGGAGGTCAGACTCCTGGCAGTATGGCTTCTTCAGTTATTTTGCTTCATGGACACCCAACACACAGTCCACAATTTTTATTTTTATTTTTATTGTTTATCCTCACCCGAGGACATTTTTGCTTTCATCTTCAGATAGAGTGGGAGGGAGGGAGGGAGAGAGAGAGAGAGAGAGAGAGAGAGAGAGAGAGAGAGAGAAACATCATTGTGAGAGAGACACATGGACTGGCCAACACCCACATGACCCCAACTGGGGCCAGGGACAAACTGCAACCGAGGTACGTGCCCTTAGCAGGAACTGAACCCAGGTCTCTCTGAATCGCGGCTGACACTCTAACCGCTGAGTCAAACCGGCCAGGGCAACAATTTTTGGTTGCATCCAGCCACCCTCACAGGGAAGGGAGGACAAGTACTGTGCTTGACTTAGTGCCTGCGTGGCCTCTGCACACGCCTCTCCTGAAGCAGCCTTTTCCTGAGCTAGCTGAAGCTTTCCCAGCTCGGGGAGGGGTGCGTGCGGAGAGTGGGAGTGGTGAGAAGCAGAGGGATGGGCTGTAGGTGCCAGCAGAACCAGGAACTTGTTTTTTCTCTCCACAGGTCATGGTTCCGAGTTTGGATGACATTCAGCAGGCCATTAACCGCATGATCCAGTTAACCCTGGAGGTCAGCAGAGGAGTGGCTCACTGGGGGCAGCAGCAGATCCGTCACAAGGCTCTCATGACCAGTGCCAGCCGTACCACTACGGACACGACCTTTGCAGGCACAGGAAAGAAGGAAGAAAGTAAGAGTGTTAAATCTCAGACCAACAGAATCTTTAAATTACAGCAATTAATAAGTGCTCTTCTCTGATTCTTCCTGGGTATGACTATATGTGTGTGTGTGTGTGTGTGTGTGTGTGTGTGTGTGTATATATAGTCACATATATTTTTAAAAGTCACTTTTTACTATTTTTTTTCTTTTTTTATTCTCACCTGAGGACATTTTTTTTCATTTTTTTTGTTCAGATAGAGTGGGAGGGAGAGAGAGGAAGAAAGAGAGAGAGAGAAACATCAACGTGAAAGTGACACATCAAGTGGCTGCCACCCGCACGACCCAACCAGGGCCGGCGATAAACTGCAACCGAGGTACATGCCCTTAGCGGGAATCAAACCTCGGTCTCTCTGGACCGCAGGCCGACGCTCTAACTGCTGAATCATACTGGCCAGGGCAATTTTTAAAAGTCATTTTTATATGTTTACTTTTTAAGTTTTGCATTTAAAAAACTAGTGTTCTTCCTATCTTAACATACAGACATTTCTTTCCAGATTTGGGTGGTGGGTGAATTAAGGATTTTTATCATGGTTCTACTATCATAATTTTCATTTCAAAGTTAAAAATTAATACAGGAGCATTGTATTTTTATCATAAATATAGATGGCTAGAACATGGTGCTTAGAAGGTTTGGGTCATGTGTTCCTTGTATATAAACTACACATAAACTATTCCCTTAAGTAATTATGAGTGTGATATGACACTCACTCAAAATTCCAGGGACATTTTTGGACACTTTCTTATGGAGAAAGCCAAACTACTACTACTATCACTGTCCTTCCTTCCTTCTTTCTCTCTCTCTAAAATTAATAAAAACATATCCTTGGGTGAGCATTTAAAAAAATGAAGTTGGACTTTTATCTCATGCCATACATAAAAATTCATTCAAAGTGAATTATAGAAGAACTAAAACTATAAAAAATTTAGAAGAAAACAAGCAATCAGTATGTCCTACTGATTTTAGAGAGAGGAGAAGGAAGGCAGAGAGAGAGAGAGAGAGAGAGAGAGAGAGAGAAATATCAAGAGAAAGAAACATTGATGTATGAGAGAAACATCCATTGGTTGCCTCCTGTATGCGCCCCCATTGAGGATGGAACCTGCAACAACCCAGGCATGTGCCCTGACTGGGAATAGAACTGGCATCCTTTCGGTGCACAGGATGGTGCTCCAGCCTACCGAGCCACACCAGCCAGGTCTACACAAGGATTTTTTTTAGATATGACAGCAAGAGCATGATCCATAAAAGAAAAATATTGATAGTTTGAACTTCATTCAAATTAAAAACCTTGGCTCTTCAGAAGATACAATTAGAAAAATTAAAAAGAGAAGCCACAGATTGGGAAAAAATGTTTGCAAATCACACATCTGATAAAGTGCTTGTGTTCAAAATATAAAAAGCATTCTTAAAGCTAAATAATAATAACAAAAGATTAGACAGCTCAGCAAAGAAGATATATGAATGGCTAATAAACACATGAAAAGATGCTCAACATCTTTAGTTGTTAGGAAAATACAAATTTAATAAACCATGATGAGATACCACTAGACACTAATTAGAATGGCTTAAATTTTAAAAAAATGATAGTTGACAATACCAATTGTTGACAGAGAACTTGTAACTCTGATGCAAAGAAGTAAAGGACTTATTTGCAGAAAACTACAGGACATTGAAAAAAGAAATAGAGGAAGATATAAAAAAGTGGAAGCACATACCTTGTTCATGGAATGGAAGAATTAACATCATTAAATTGTCCATACTACCCAAACCAATCTATAGATTCAATGAAATCCCCATCAAAATACCAACAACATATTTCACAGAACTAGAACAAATACTTCAAAAGTTCAGACTTCTGGTCAAGATGGTGGCATAGCGTCCTCCCACAACCACATCAAAGTTACAACTAAACTATAGAACAACCATCATTCAAAACTGCCTGAAATCAAGCTGAATGGCAGTCCTACAACTACAGAGTTAAAGCAGCAGCCACATGGAGACTGGAAGGAGGGGCGGAGGTGGACGGGCTGGTCCCACACCCACGTGTGTGGATAAAAATCAGGAGGACACCTCGGCTGGGAAGCTCCTTCCTGAGGACTGAGGGGTCCCTGTCCCACACCAGGTGCCCCGCTCAGGGTTCCAGTGCCAGGAAGAGAATCCCCATTACTTCTGGCTGGAAAAGCCAGTGGGAACAGAGGCTCAGGGAGGCTGAGGCGGCTGGAGCTCCAGGCAGCTCTTCACTTCCTCTAACCTTGGAGGGGAGGCAGCTCGAGGGGCGCCAGACACATACAGGGAAGAACTGAGCTGTTTGGCACTGCAGCGAAGGCTGGAGAGGGGGCTTTCTCCAGGACAAACATGCTGTCAGAGGCCTTTGTTCCCTTGGTGAGTCCTTCCCTGGGGTGGCAGACAGCAGCCATATCTGGGACTCCAGCAACCTGGCTCACACTGGTAACCCCGCCCTGGTGACTCCCTGAGGCCCTGCCCCACCCAACTTTCAGGCCCACCCAAGCTGTTGCCACTTGCTTCACCATAGGACTGGCCTGTCTTGGATCCTGCTTCAGGTTTTCCTAAATTCTTTCAAACAAGCAGCATCTGGTCTCTGCTAGCCCCATACCTCTCATTAAGTAATACACAGAAACAAACACAGGGAGGCAGCCAAAATGAGGAGACAAAGAAACAGGTCCCAAATAAAAGAACAAAACCCCAAGAAAAGAACTAAGCAAATGGAGATAACCTAACAGATGCTGAGTTCAAAATACTGCTTATAAGGATGCTCAATGAACTTAGTGAGAACCTTAGTGAACTTAGTGAGGGCCTCAAGAGCATAAAAAAGGACCAGTCAGAAATGAAGGAGGCATTAACTGAAATAAAGAATAATTTACACAGATTCAATAGTAGAGTACGTAAAGCCAAGAAGCAAACCATCAATTTGGAATATAAGGAAGCAAAAACACCCAATCAGAACAGAAAAAAAAAAGAATCCAAAAAAATGAGGATAGTGTAAGGAGCCTTTGGGACAACTTCAAGTGTGCCAACATTCGCATCTTGGGGGTGCCAGAAGGAGAAGAGCGAGAACAAGAAATTGAAAACCTGTTTGAAACAATAATGGCAGAAAACTTCCCTAACTTGCTGAAGGAAACAGACATACAAGTCCAGGAATCACAGAGTCCCAAACAAGATGAACCCCAAGAGGCCCACACCAAGACACATCATCATCAAAATGCAAAAGGTTCAAGACAAAGAGAGAATCTTAAAAGCAGCAGGAGAAAGGCAGCTAGTTACTTACAAGGGCGTTCCCATAAGGCTGTCAGCTGATTCTCAAAAGAAACTTTGCAGGCCAGAAGGCCAGAAGGGAGTGGTAAGAAATATTCAGAGTGATGAAATGCAAGAACCTACAACCAAGATTACTCTATTCTGCAAAGCTGTCATTTAGAATCGATGGCCATAGAAAGAGTTTCCCAGACAAGAAAAAGTTAAAGGAGTTTATCACCACCAAACTGTTATTATATGAAATGATGAAGGGTCTTTTTGAAGAAAAAGATAAAATATATGAACAAACAAAATGGCAATGAATACATATCTATCGACAATGGAATCTACAAACAAAATGAACAGGTAGAACAGAAACATTCTCATAGATACAGAGAACATTTTGTTGGTTGCCAGATGGGAGGGGGTTTGGGGGAATGAGTGAAAAAGGTGAAGGGACTAAGAAGTATAAATTCATTGCTAGACTGACAAACCTCAAAGGGAAAGGGGTTGGGGGGTGGGAAGAAATAAACCGAAGAACTTATATGCATAACCAATGGACACAGACAATAGTGTGGGAAAAGGCGGGAGGGGGGCAGGTGTGGGGAGGAGGGGTTTAATGGGGGGAAAATGAGGAACATCTGTAATATATTCTACATTCAACAATAAAGATTAAAAAAAAAATACATAAACAAAAGTTCATATGGAACCAAAAAAGTCCCCAAATAGCCACAGCAATTTTGAAAAAGAAGGACAAAGTAGGTGGGATCACAATACCAGATATCAGGTTATACTACAAAGCGACTGTAATCAAAACAGCCTGGTACTGGCACAAGAACAGGCATATAGACCAGTGGAACAGAACTGAGAACCCAGAAATGGACCCAAGGCAATATGCTCAATTAATATTTGACAAAGGTGGCAAGAGCATAGAGTAAAGACAGCCTCTTTAATAAATGGTATGGGGAAAATTGGACAGCTACATGCAAAAAAATGAAACTAGACCATCAACTTACACCATACACAAAAATAAACTCAAAATGGATAAAAGACTTAAATGTGACCCGTGAATCCCTAAAAATTCTAGAAGAAAATGTAGGCATCAAAATTTCAGACATCATACACAGCAGAATTTTCACTGATGCATCACCTAAGGCTACAGAAACAAAGGAAAAAATGAACACATGGGACTACATCAAACTTAAAAGCTTCTGCACAGCAAACGAAACAATCATCAAAATGGATAGGCAACCCACTGTATGGGAGAACATCATTGCCAATGATACATCAGATAAGGGGTTAATTTCTAAAATATATAGAGTACTCATACAGCTCCCCAAAAGGAAAACAAAGAACCCAGTTAAAAAATGGGCAGATGTACTTAATAGACACCTCTCCAAACAGGACATTAAATGGCCAGGAGACATATGAAGAAATGCTCAACATCCCTAATCATCAGAGAGATGCAAATTAAAACAACAGTGAGGTATCACCTCACACCTGTCAGAATGGCCGCCATCAACAAATCATCAAACAAGAAGTGTTGGTGAGGGTGTGGAGAAAAGGGGTCTCTAGTACACTGCTGGTGGGAATGCAGACTGGTGCAGCCACTATGGAAAACAATATGGTGTTACCGCAAAAAATTAAAGATTGAACTTCCATTTGACCCAGTGATCCCACTTCTAGGAATATACCCTAAGAAGCCTGAAACACCAATCAGAAAGAATATATGTACCCCCATGTTCATAGCAGCACTATCTATAATAGCTAAGATCTGGAAACAGCCCAAGTGTCCATCAGTAGATGAATGGATAAAAAAGCAGTGGTACATATACACAATGGAGTACTATGCAGCTGTAAGAAAGAAAGATCTCTTATCCTTTGAGGTGACATGGAGGGACCTGGAAAGTATTATCCTAAACGAAATAAGCCAAGCAGCAAAAGACAAATACCACATGATCTCACTTATATATGGAATATAATGAACATAACAGTCTGAGGAATGCAGTAGACCCAGAAACATGGAAGTAGGGCACAGAATGACATCCCTCAGAAGAGGGGGTTGGGGGGGGAGAGATAAATCACAGAACTTATATGCATGTATGCATAACCAATGGACATGGACAACAAAGCTGGGGACGGGGCGGGGGCGATGGGGAGGGGGGTGCCAATGGGGTAAAAAAGAGCAACATCTGTAACAACAACAACAAAAAGGTACAGCCACTTTGGAACCAGGTAATCATTTCCTTCAAAAATTTAAACATAACTTTACCATTTGGCTCAGCAACTCCACCTTTAGGAATTCACCTTAGAGAAATGAAATCATATGTCCATATAAAGACTTACATGTGAACATTCATAGCTGCATTATTTGCAATAGACCCAAGTTGCTAGAAATCTCGATGTCCAAAAATTGGTGAATGGATAAACAAAATGTGGTATATTGACACAATGGACTACTTCTCTGCAATAAAAGGGATAGAACTACCCAGATGTGCAACATTAGTTAATTAATTAATTAACGTAAGCCAATTCCTTGTCATTTTCTTTTGTTTTAATTTTGATTAAATACAAAATATAAGAGCAAATAAGTGACTGGCCTTAGAGTAGATACTCAACTTCAGCTAAGTGTTGCCACAGAGGAATGTAGGCCCTGTACACCAAATTTTAAGAAAGAAGCTGAAAATCTGGAATTTTGCGTGAAATCCCAAGGTTTTTAATTGTTAACAACTGTTTTAAAAAGTTAGGCACTGTTTGGGCCAAACAACAATATCTGCATGTCTCTGATGGAGAATACTTGAAGATGTCCATCAAGGCTGTGACATAACCAGATTTTGGCAAGAGATGTTTATAGTGGTGGTTAATAGTGATGGGATGACCGTATATACCAGGTGTCCAGCTGAAGACGAACATATGTCTCATTTCATTCTCACAAATCTCTGTGAAGGTTAAACAACTGGTCTAAGGTTATGTGGTGATAAATACGGTGCCTCCCCTATAACCACCATACTCTTTTGGAAGGTAGCAATTTCACCTCTTTTGACCTTTCCTTGGAGGACTTTAAAAAAAATTAGGGGGGGATTTTAATCAGTGTCTTTCAGTTCTCCCCTCTGAAAAACACAGTTTTTCCACACTAAAGAAATTGAGACCTCAGATTAGTTTAATAAGACACAATAGTTTGATAAAAATAAGCAAAGAGCCCTGGACAGTGTGGCTCAGTTGGTTGGCTTCTGCTGTTTTGTGCACCAAGAAGCTGCTGGTTTGACTCCGGTCAGGGCACACGCTCGGGTTGCGGGCCTGATCCCCACCACAGGGTGTGCCGGAAGCGGCCCCTCCATGGTTCCCTCTCGCATCAATGTGTTTTTTTTTTCTTTCTCTCCCTTCCTCTCTCTCTAAAAAAAAAAAATTCAATAAAAATATCTTTAGAAAAGAATAAGTGGAGCCTGGCTAGTGTGGCTCAGTGGTTGAGCATTGACCCATGCACCAAGAGGTCACCAGTTCGATTCCCAGTCAGAGCACATGCCCAGCTTGTGGGCCCAATCCCCAGTGGGGGGCATGCAGGAGGTGGCCAGTCGATGTTCTTGCTCATCAATGTTTCTATCTCTCTCACCCTCTCCCTTCCCCTCTCTCTCAAATCAATAGAGAAATTAATGAAGATGGCAAGAGAATAGCTCTTAATTATTTAGAGGGAGAGTCTTGAAAAAGTCTACACATAATGAAATTGATATATTTAAAGTTGAATATAGATGTTTATCTACATTTGAAAACATCTGTTTTCAGAGTCTTTTGAAGAAGTAATTCCTGCAAGGAAGCTGAAGAATTTTTATCCAGGTGTAGCAGAACACAAGGATATTTCCAAGTTGGTCCTCCTCCTTTCTTCCTCTGTGAATTCTCTGAGAAAGGTGGCCAATGAGGCCCTGCAGGACTTTCAGAAATACAAGACACTCTGGACAGAGGACCGAGACGTGAAAGTGAAGGTGTGTTTCTGCTGCTTGTGATGCAGTTTGGGTTTGAATTGTTTCTATCTAACGTGTGTGGGAGCACCAAGAAAGTGTCAATGACAATGACAGGAACTCGTGAGCAGAGGTCAAGAACCTATAAATGCCAAGCACTTAACACGTTTTACTGTGTGGAATCCTCACAGTGACACTCAGGCAACTGATACTGAGGCTCGGGCAGGTTGCATTTAGTTTGGGTAAACAGTTGAGTACCAGTTACGTTCCAGAGCATCCACAGGCCAGGTGTTCAGGGTGTGGCATGCTTATGTGGACTGGGCCGTATTTCTGGTTAGAGACTCAAGGAAACCTGAGAGCTTTGAACAGCCGTTCATGTGACCCTGTGACTCCCTCGCACAGCCTCCCTGCAGTACTAACACTTAGTTCACCCCTTTCCTTGCGCGCCCCTGGCCTGGCAGCACAGACAAGTGGACAAGTGCATAAGTAAATGCAGTTTTCTAATGCAAGTGTTGTAAGCGTAGGATTTATACTGGCGAAAGCTAAAGAAAACATTGATTGTGTCCTTACTACAGGAGTTTTTGACGAACAATCCCTCTCTGACTGAAATCAGATCAGAAATTCTGCACTATGCTACTTTTGAGCAGGAGATTGATGAGCTCACGCCTGTTATCATTGTCAGAGCACTTGAACTGCACACAGGTATTTAAAAAATATTACATAAAATATCTGTATTTTTACATGAATGCTACTTTATTTAGAAAGCAGTCATTAAGTTACCTTGGTATAACAATATAAATATTAAATATTTCTGGCCCACCAGTATTGTTTATATCTGTTATATATAATATGTATGTTACATATGATGTATTTTTATATATAATATTATACCAAGGTGGCTTAATACACTTAATATGTTGCACAGTTTCTCGATTGGTAAACAACTAAAAGTACAGTTGAAACTCTTTTTCAGGTTACTGTGAGGAGGGGCTGTGTACCTGAAGTAAGAGTCAGCGTGAGGTCTTCTGAAAAGTTAAACTGTTTGGGATTAGCATATCAAAGGATGATAAGGCAACCACTTAATGTCCGAAATAAAAAGCCCAAGCTGCCCTGGCCGGTTTGGCTAAGTGGTTAGAGCGTCGGCCTGCGGTCCTGAGAGATCCCGGTTCGGTTCCCGCTAAGGGCGCGTGCCTCGGTTCCAGTTAGTCCGTTCCAATTAGTCCCCAGCCCTGGTCGGTGGCAACCACTTGATGTGTTCCCTCGGTTCCAGTTAGTCCGTTCCAGTTAGTCCCCAGCCCTGGTCGGTGGCAACCACTTGATGTGTTCCCTCGGTTCCAGTTAGTCCGTTCCAGTTAGTCCCCAGCCCTGGTCGGTGGCAACCACTTGATGTGTTCCTTTCACATCGATGTTTCTCTCTCTTTCTCTGTTCCTCTCCCCCCCCCCACCGACTCTACCTGAACAAAAAATGAAAAAATGTCCTCGGGTGAGGATAAAAAAATAATAAGTGCCCAAGCTGACTTGATTACTTACTGCAGGGAGGAGAGTGGTGCTGGTCAGGCCAGCTCCCTGCAGAGCAGACTGGAGGTCTTACACTGTGGGCCTGAACAGTATCTGCAGAAGGATGCTCCTTCAGAGAGGCTGTTGCTGATTGGTTGGCACTCAGAGGCAGCCTTATGTTCCTTCTGATTGGTTGACATTCAGAAAAGAGGGGCTGACACTGATTGGCTTGTAAAAGCATGTGAATAAGGTGAATTGGTCTATGATTTGGGTTTAAAATTGATTGCGGTAGCTACTTATTGCCATGGCTACAGAGGTATAATCAGTCTTGTCTTAAATTTGTGAGATTTTATTCTCAGAAGATGTTTGAAGGACCTGTTTTGCATCCACTATCCACTTTATTTTTATTTATTTATTTTTATTTTTTTCATCCGAGGACATTTTTCCATTTTTTGCACAGACAGAGTGGGAGGGAAAGAGAGGAAGAGAGAGAGAGGGAAACATCGATGTGAAAGGGACACATCGAGTGGCTGCCACCCGCACGACCAACCAGGGCCAGGGACAAACTGCAACTGAGGTACATGCCCTTAACAGGAACCGAACCCGGGTCTCTCCGGACCGCAGGCGGACACTCTAACCGCTGAGCCAAACCGGCCAGGGCCCACTATCCACTTTAAGTAGATTTTCGGATCTATGCTCCAGGAAACAGTGTAACTGTGGCTGTCAAATATGACTGCCAAGGTTACTCGATCCCTTTTCTGCTGGTGACAGACAGGACACACCTCATGAACTACTTTATGTAAGATACTTAGCATAGTACCTGGCAAATAGTTAATGTCCAGTAAATATTACATACTATAGTATCTATCAAGTAGGGATTTAATTTGGAGACAAATCACAATACTTGAGGGATTATCTAGTTAGAAACAGAAACTATAAATCAGGGGCAATACAAGAACTTCGCTAGCGCTTTAGAAACTGTACTCCACCTATTATTTTAATGTGCTGTTTGCGTCCTCATAGTGGTTAGTACTGGGATCCTTAACACAAAATCAACTGTAGCACGGCATTCTAGTTGGCCAGGTACTTGCTCTTAGAGAAAACTAAAAAATGGAATAGGTGACAATAACGATAAAGCAAGGGGAAGGTGGGCTGCCTCCCTGGGGCCCAGGAAAGGGAGAGAAGAAGCCCAGGAGGTGTGGACATTATGAGATAGGATCTCACGCCTCAGTCAACAGGCTGGCCATGTGTCTTCCAGGCTACACTGTCCTCAGCTCCCTAGTCCTCTCAGTTTAACTGCTGGAAGTTGAGAGCAGTTGTGTTTCAAGCTTGGCAGGGCCGGGGAGTTCAGGGGTACCAAGAGGAGAAAGGACCGGGTAAGTGTTGCTAAGGTAGAGTTGACTAGTTAGAACTGTTATGTTTTCAAGGAACAGAAACCTATTTGAGCTATATTGAGGGGGGAAAAAGATATATCCCAGAATTCAAGATGCCCCTGGGCTGTAGGAATGGACCAGAAGAGAGACAGTACAGGAAGCGGAGGAAATCCTTTCTCTCAGACTCTCATTTCTTCTTCCCTCTGTGCCTGACTTTTTCTGCTTCCCAGTTGAGAGGGCTTCCCATTAAGTCTTTTTTTTTTTTTATCCTCACCCGAGGACATTTTTCCTCTCTTGTTCTGGTAGAGTGGGAGGGAGAGACAGGAACAGAGAGAGAGAGAGAGAGAGAGAGAAACATCGATGTGAAAGGGACACATCGAGTGGCTGCCACCCACACGACCAACCAGGGCCGGGGACAAACTGCAACCGAGGTACGTGCCCTTAGCGGGAACCGAACCCGGGCCTCTCGGGGCTGCAGGTCGACGCTCTAACCGCTGAGCCAAACTGGCCAGGGCTTCCCATTAAGTCTTATTCCAAACTCTCAAGAATGGATTCTGATTAGTACATGAAAGGTCAAGACTGACTGGGACGATCAGCTAGGCCCGGGTTCAGGGTCAGGCTATACATACCCTCTCACCGTGTGGATGAGGGAGGTAGGATATGGAACACAGGAAAGCAAACAGGGTTGGCAGACAAAATAATATATTGCACTGTGCTGTGTGGGGTTACCTGGAAGAAAATGGGGTGATGAGTGATGAGCTGATCTTTTCTTGTCTTCACTAGAGCCAATGAAATTGGCCTTATCAATTGAGGCTAAGGCATGGAAGATGTTACTCTGTCGATACCTGAATGAAGAATACAAAAAGAAAATGTCAGACATGATAACATTTATTAATGACTACTTGAAAAAGTTATCTAGACCTATTCGTGATTTAGATGATGTCAGGTTTGCGATGGAAGCCTTGTCTTGTATCCGTGACAATGAAATCCAAATGGACATGACTTTGGGACCAATTGAAGTAAGAAATGATTGCATTTTCCATTCCTGAAATGCTATTTAAAAAAATAGAGAGACACTAAAAAATTAATTCTGTTAACATATTTCTTTATATTATGGCACAGTCTGCCTATTTATCCTTTCTGATGTTGGTATCTTTGGAGGTATTTTGACAATTGTCAACAGTGACCTGTTTACAAAGGAATAGTAATAATGCTGTACTTGTCTAGAAAGTGTTCGTTTTTTGTTTTGTTTTGTTTTGTTTTTTTTTATGCTAGCACCAACATTTCACAGAAGGGAATGGTTGCACTGTCTCACCTCAGTCCTCACATGCTGGCAAGTTCCACAAGTATCTTTGTCTTTCCTTAGAAACCAGGGGCCCATGGCACCCCATGGCAGCACGGTGGGAACCGTTCCCTTAGGCTTAGTCGTCAACTGTAGGAACTCAGATCAGCAGATGTTTTTAGGAAAGGATACTATGTTCACTTTCTATTGCTGATATAACAAATTACCATAAACTTTATGGCTTAAAACAACACACATTTGTTGTCTTACCGTCCTGGAGCTCAGCAGTCTGAGAATGGGTCATTTCGGGCTGGAATCAAGATGTCAGCAGGGCTGCATTTCCTCTGGAGGCTCTAGGGAAGATGCCGTCTCTTGCTTTCTTCAGCGTCCAGAAGCTGACCCCAACCTTGGCTGGTGCCCCCTGCCAGCAATGGCATCTCTCCTACGCCTGCTTCTGTTCTCACATCTTCTCTGCCTCCTACTGTCCTGCCTCCATCTTTCCTGCGCACCTTTGTGGTTACATTTGGCCTGCCCGGTTAATCCAGGATAATCTCTCAGGATAATTAGGTCCTTTAACTTAATACATAAATTCTTTTGGTAAAGCCATTTGCAGTCCATTTCTTTAATCATTCAAGTTTCTGTTCTTTGGAGTATCTCCCAATCATCATTTCATTCCATTCCTTCTGTAGCCAACCCATATTTTAACAGAACCAGAGAAAATATTTTGTATGGTGCTGATACAAGATCAAGAAGAAGAGAGAAGCAGAAAATGGTTCTAGGTATATTTTCTAGTGTAGATCTCAGTGTGATCTGCCTATATCTCCATCAGAATCACGTAGGCACTTTTTAAATACAGGTTTCAGGGCCTAGGATCTAGAGTCAGTACCAATGTCAGTGAGAATCTAGAGGTGCTTCTTTACACGTTTAATATTGGAAACAAGTCTGAAATATACTGGTTTCTAAGACACAGGAGGCATCTAAATCATTTGACAATCATTCTGAACTCCACCCTGGCTCCACAGGAAGCCTATGCTATTTTAAACAGATTTGAAGTTGAAGTAACCAAAGAAGAATCAGAAGCAGTTGATACCTTGAGATATTCTTTCAACAAATTGCAAAGCAAAGCTGTAAGTACAAACTTAATTCTTATTCTTATTTATGAATTCTAATTTAACTCTTATAGTAACTTACTTAAGTCACTATCTCCAGAAAAAATACCTTTCATACTTTTTTTTTTTTTTTTAATTCTCACCCGAGGATGTTTTCCCATTTATCTTCAGATAGAGTGGGAGGGGAGAGAGGGAGAGAGAGAAACATCGATGTGAGAGGGACACATTGACTGATTGCCACCCACATGACCCCGACCAGGGCCGAAATGAACAGTTACTGAGGTATATGCCCTTCACCAGAATCGAATCCTTGGGCCGATGCTTTAACCACTGAGCCAAACCGGCCAGGGCCATTTCATACTTTTTAAAAGATAAATATATCATTTTAATCTCTTTATTGAGATATAATCCACATATCATAAAATATATCATTTCAGAGTATACAATTCAGTGATTATTTTTTTTACTGTATTCACAAAGTTGTACAAACACCATCACTATCTAATGTTAGAACATTCTTATCCCCAAAAGAAACCCTAAACCCATTAGCAATTACTCTTTATTATCTCACCACAGCCTCTGGCAGCCACTACTCTACTTTCTGTCTGTGGATTTGCTTTCCTGGATATGTAATATAGACAGAATCATACAGTATGTTGTCTGTAGTGACTGGCTTCTTTCACTTAGCATACTATTTTCAAGGTTTATCTGTAATGGCTCATGTACCAGTACTTTATTTTCCTAATAGCTGATGCTATTGAGCATCTTTTCATATGCTTATTGACCATTTGTATATCTTCTTTGGAGAAATGTGAATTTAAATCTTTTGTTTCTAAAATTGGCTTATTTCTTTATTTTTGAGTTGTGAGAGTTCTTTATATATTTTGCATATAAGTCTTTTATCAAAGAATATGCAGATAATGTCTCTCATTCTGTGGATTGTCTTTTCACTTTCTTGACGGTATCTTGAAGTAAACATTTTTAATTTTGAAGAAGTCCAATTTGTCTAATTTTATTGATTTTTTGCTTGTGTTTTTGGTGTTATATCTAGGAAACCCTTGCCTAATCCAGGATCATGAAGACTTCCTACTATGCTTTCTTGAGAGAGTTTTATAATTTGTAGCCCTCATATTTAGGTCTCTGATACATTTTGAGTTAATTTTTCTGTGTGTTGTGAGTTTTGGATTCAACTTCATACAAAAGAATGTAGATACCCAGTTGTCTCAGTGCCATTTGTTGTAAATACTCTCCTTTTACCAATGAATTGCCTTGGCACCCTTGTTGATGATCAATTGACCATAAACGGAAGAGTTCATTTCTGGGCTCTCAATTCTATTCTGTTGATCCATATGTCTATTCGTATGCCAGTACCGTACTGTCTTGATTAGTATAACTTTGTGCTAAGTTGTGTTTTTTTTTTTAATTGTGGAAATATACACAACTTAAAATTTACCATCTTAACAATTTTTAAGTGTATATTGTTTAGTAGTGGTAACTATATTCACATTGTTGTACAATCTCCAGAACCTTTTCATCATGAAAAACTGAAACTCTACACCAACAACTCCCCGTTCTCCCTTCCTTCAGCCCCAGATTATCATTCTACTTGCTTTCTTTATGTGTTTGACCACTTCAGGTACCTTATAAAGTGGAATTATACAATATTTGTCTTTTTTGTGACTGGCTAATTTCAGTTAGTATACGGTTTTCAAGGTTCATCCATGTTGTAGCATGTGTCAGAATTTGTGTCCTTGTCAAGTCTGAATAATATTCCATTATATATACATACCTTTTATTATACATTTTCTTTATTTATTCATCTATCAAGAAGACTTGGGTTGTGCCCTGGCCGGTTTTGCTCAGTGGTTAGAGCGTCGGCCCGCAGACCAGAGAGTCCTGGGTTTGGTTCCCACTAAGGGCATGTACCTTGGTTGCAGTTTGTGTGGGTGGCAACCAGTCGATGTGTCTCTCTCACATCGATGTTACTCTCACTCTCTTATTCCCTCTCTCCCTCCTGCTCTATCTGACAATAAATGCAAAAACATCCTCTGGTGAGGATTAAAAAAAAAAGAACACTTGGATTGCCCTTTTGTCTATTGTGAATAATGTTGTTATGAACATGGGTGTATGGATATCTCTTTGAGAGACAACTTTAAATTCTTTTGTATATCTACCCAGCAACAGAATTCTGAATCATGTAGTAATTCTATTTGTAATGTTTTGAGTACTGCCATACTGTTTTCCATAGCATCTGTACCACTTTACATCGCCACCCACAGTGCACATGATTCCAGTTTCTCCACATCTTTGCCAACACTTGCTAGTTTCTGTTTTCCTGATAGTAGGTGTCCTAATGGGTGAGGTGGTATCTAATAGTGGTTTTCATTTGCATTTTCCTAATGATAACACAATGTTGAGCATCTTTTTATATACTTATTGCCCACTTGTGTATCTTCTTTAGAGAAATGTCTATTCAAGTTCTTTGCCTATTTTTTAATTGGGTTGTTTGTTTCTTTGTTGTTGACTTGTAGGAGTTTTTTTTTTTTTTTTAATATAGTCTGGGTGTTAACTCCTTATCACATACATGATTTGCAATTGTTTTCTCCCATTCTGTTGGTTGCCTGTTCACTCTGTTGATTGTGTCCTTCTCGTCTTTTTATTTCTGTAAGGTAGTTGGTGATATCCTATTTTACATTCCTAATTTTAGTAATTTGAGGCCTCCCTCCTTTATTCTTGATTAGTCTAGGTAAAAACTTATCAATTTTGTTGATATTTTCAAAGATGAAACTTTAGATTTGTTGATTTTCTCTGTTGGTTTTATATTCTCTATGTCATATGTTTGTGCTCCTTTTTAAAAGTATTATTTCTTTTCCTTCTGCTTCTATGGGTTTAATTTTTTCTTCTTCTGGTTTGTTAAGGTGGATGGTTAATTATTAACTTGAGATCTTTTTTAATGTATGCATTGATAGTTATATATTTCTCTCTAAGCTTTTTAGAATTAGGTAAATATCTACACAGCACAAATTAGACATTAAAAATGAACTCCAAGGGAGGGTCCAGATTCCTTAATTATATTGAAATTTTTTATTGAAATTAATTTAATTAACAATGGCTTAACATTTCCTGTTTATGGAAAGATTGTCATTACGTTTGAAGCAAGACGTAGTAACAAAGACACAGAGCTGGACCTGGGGTCATAAATTGGGATTCCGTCTCTGCTGTTAGCCATTTGGGTGACCATATGCAAGTTAACCTTTGTCTCTAAATTTCTTCATGTGGTCATTTGGGAATATTTTAGGAATTTTTATTTGTTTGTTAATCCTCACCTGAGGATATTTTTCCATTGATTTTTAGACAGATTGAAAGGGAGGAATTGAGAGAGAAACATCAATGTGAGAGAGACACATTGATTGGTTGCCTCCTGCACAACCCTGACTTGAGCTGGGAATCGAACTTGCAACCCAAATACGAACCCTTAACCAGAATTGAACCTCCTACCCTTCGGTCTGAGGGCTGATGCTCTAAATCCTGAGTCAAACTGGCCAGGGTTATTTTATTTTTTTCTTTATTGATTTTTAGACAGAGAGGAAGGGAGAGGGGGAGAGAGAGAGAGAGATAGAAACATTGATGAGAGAACATCTATTGGCTGCCTCCTGCATGCCCCCTATGGGATTTGGCCCACAACCTGGACATGTGCCCTGATCAGGAGTTAAACCAGTGACCTCTTGGTGCATGGGTTGATGCTCAATCATTGAGCCAAACTGGCAGGGCTGGCCAGGGCTATTTGAGGAATTTTTTAAATATGTGGTTATGAGGGCTCACTTGAGGTAATGTATATAAAATACTTTTTATGCTCATGTTTATTTAAGTTCATGTTAAATATTGACTAATAGGTTGTTTTGGAAAATGTTTGCTGATTAGTCAGGAGAGTGACTCAGGAAGGAAATGGGGAACACTCCACTGAGATTTAGTGAAGTCCAACTTTCTCCTGTTGAATGGAAAAAATTCTTGTGAGTTGTTCTATCTCTTTAACTGTTAGTGTTAAATCCACTGACCCATCCTTTAGCAGAGATAGACAATTCCATTCTATACTCACAATTAAGCTTAAAGTAGTATATGTACCAACTGTTGAGAGCAGTTGAGAGCAGGGGTTATTTCTTTGTCTCCCATTTTTGCTTCCTCTTTGTGTTTGTCTCTGTGTATTCGATAGAACTGCTATGCTCCCCAGTCTTTGTGGGGTGGCCTTATGCAGAAAGGGTCTTGTGAGATGTAGTGGTGGAGTCTCTTTGCTATCCTGAGCTGGATACTCTAGGAATGTCTTTTGTGGGGGTTATTTGGGCCCTTCTGTTGTATTTGGGTCTTGATTTCTGATGCCTCGTTTGAGGGTGGAGTCTCCCTCCGGCTTGCTGACTGTAAGACTCCACCCTACGACATCCTGGCGGCTGTTCTACAGGTGCCTGGCTTCTGGCAGAGAGGCCGCGGCGCCTGGCCCAGGCGGAAGTGGGTGCTGAAGCCAGGCGGCGGCGAGGTGGGCGCACTGGGTGCGGCAGTGGGGCTGGGAGCATTGGGTCAAGGCCACAGCGGTGGCAGGTCCGGGCCTCTGGGGGTGTTGGGTCGTGGCGGTGGGGCCAGGATGGGAGGGGGCAGGCGCCAGGCCGCAGCAGTGGGGCTGAGTATGCCCTGCTGCAGCCGGGTTGCGTTGCGGCCACTCCCTGTAGTCTCCTCCCGAGGAGGACCCCGCAGATCCTCCAGTGAGGCCCTCTCTGATCCCAAGCGGGGAGAAGCACCCAGCAGAGCATGAAGCATCACAGTGCAGCTTCCGGTGGCTCCTTGGCCAGGAGAGCCCAGTCCCGGCACTGACAGACACCCGCCCACACTCGCCCGCATGCCCTCCCTCCACGTGCTCACCACGCACTCTCACCTGCACTCCGGCCGCCTGCTGGGGATCCCAGGGGACAGCCCCCACCCCTGCAGCTGTGCGAACCCACGAGAGATGGCTAATCCCAGATGTTGGCCTGACCCCAGAGACAGCGTGTGACCAAAACGGGCCTGTAGAAGTAACTGTTTCCATGGCCACAGTGATGGCCTGAGAAATATCGGCCGGAAAACCTTCTTAGCCTCAGTTAGAGAAGATGTCTTTGCCTCCTGGGTCACGAACTAGACTGATTTGAAACTCCTGTTCGTCCATTTGGGTTGTTTATTTCTGAGGAGTTTTTCTTTGTTCATTTTACAAAAACATTGCAGAGGTTCCGTCCATACAGGGCGTCTGTGGGATAACAAACTTGCGGGAACAGAACCGTAGCTTTCAGTGAATGTATTACTTTCATCCTCACGTTGAGCACTCTTTTATTCTAGGTTTCTGTCCAAGATGAACTAGTCCAAGTGCAGCCAATGTTTAAAAGTAATCTGCTTGAGTCTGTGGAAGTTTTTCGTGAGGATGTACTGAACTTTGCAGACGCCTATGAGATGGTAACTTAAGTATCTGCATTCTCTCTTATAACATGTTTGCTGGTATGTTCTTTCTTCTTCTTTTTTTTAAATTTAATTTTTCCATCACGTTTTATCCCCTTTATGCCCTTTACCACCTCCACCCGTCCCCATCCGCCCTGCAATCACCACACAGTTGTCCGTGTCCATGAGTTCTCTCTTTTTTCCTCTTTAGCTCAACCCTCCCCTCCCAACACTCTCTCCCCACCCCTGAGCTGTCAGCCTGTCCTCCATCTATGAGTCTGTCTCTATTTTGCTTGGTAGTTCAGTTTGTTCATTAGATTCCACATATGGGTGAAATCATATGGTACTTGTTTTTCTCTGACTGGCGTGTTTCACTGAGCATAATGCTCTCCAGGTCCTATGAAATGGAAGTGATGGACCCTGAGACATGCTCTGGGCTTTGGACATTACATGTAAGAGGCTGTATTTACTTATTCACAGCTGTCATAAAAGGGACTAGCTACTTCTTCAAGCATGTTTTATAGAGTTATAAAGAAGATTTAACTGTTAAAAGGAGCAACGACTTTAAAGATAGGGAAGGAGCAAAGGGTCTTGTTTTGCCCTTTCTCGGGGCTAGACTTCTTACAGTTGAAAATGTAACACAGTTGTTAAAAGGCTCTGAGAAACTATAAATGCCCCAATACCAGGATTTACATAACTGATTTTTTTTAAATCCTCACCTGAGGATATTTTTCCATTTATCTTCAGATAAAGTGGGAGGGAGAGAGAGAGAAACATCGACGTGAGAGGGACACATTGACTGGTTGCCTCCCACACGACCCTGACCAGGGCTGGGATGAACCACAACTGAGGTATGTGCCCTTGACGGGAATCAAACCCACGACTCAATGGTTCACAGGCTGACTGCTGAGCCAAACCGGCCAGGGCCACAAATGATTTTTTTTTTTTTTCATTAACTTAGAGAACCAAAAGTATCACTGAAAACAATAAATGTCATACTTGGTCAGTCCCACAAACTGTTCAACCTGGTATAATAACTGACAATGGTCAACCTCCGTTAAACTCAGAACGTGGACATATTCCCATAAAATACTCTGCTTTCTCCTAGTGATCACAATGGATCTGGATTCATAAGAGATTTAAGCCCTTGGTGCTACTTCTATAACACTTTCTGTTTTACATGTACTGAAGTTATCCTTGTACTTGGATTACTCAACATTTGACCACCACTCATTTTATTACACTGAAAATCTGGTCTATTATTTTGCCAATCCATTAACATTCATGATTGTACAGACTATCTGGGGTCTTTTTACAACTGTTTTCTGGTTCACACCAACAGACTGCTACTGCTTCTTTCAAGTTTTCAGCCTGTGTGCATCTGTTTCCACGTGGGGCCACAGAGTCCGTGAAAGGAGGCTGTTCTCGGAACCCTGGAACGGTTGTTCTGATCACAACCACAGCATCATCTTCTGATTATTATGCTTTTATCCTCACCCTAGGACATTTTTGCATTTATCTTGAGATAGAGCGGGAGGGAGAGAGAGAGGGAGAAAGAGAGAGAAACATCGATGTGAGAGAGACACATCAACTGGTTGCCACCCACATGACCCCAAGCGGGGCCGGGGACAAACTGCAACTGAGGTATGTGCCCTTAGCGGGAACCGAACCCGGGTCTCTCTGGTCTGAAGTCCGATGCTCTAACCACTGAACCAAACTGGCTAGGGCTGACTTGTACATTTTAAATGAGGGATTATATAATATGTGAATTATATCTGAATAAAACTGTTACAAAAAGCAAATGAAAACTTCATGTATAGGACTGAGACCATTTACTTGTAAAATAATGCTTATTTATTTAAAAGAAAATAATAGATAAATCCAGTAAATTAATAGGTACATATGATTAGAAATTAAAATGGAGATTCTATTATTTATTATAGGAAGGACCCATGGTTCCAAATATACCACCCCAAGAAGCTAGCAACAGGCTACAGATATTTCAGGTAAAACTATATTATTTTGTAACATGTAAAACTACATTTTTTGTTATAGATTTAATAATGTGTTTCCTTCCTTCCTTCCTTCCTTCCTTCCTTCCTTCCTTCCTTCCTTCCTTCCTTCCTTCCTTCCATTTTTTAATCTTCACCTAAGGATATTTTTTAAATTTATCTTCAGATAGAGAGGGAGAGAGAAGGAGAGAGAGAGAAACATTGACATGAAAGGGAGACATTGACTGGATGCCTCCTGCACGACCCCGACCAGGGCCAGGGATGAACTGCAACTGAGGTACGTGCCCTTGACCGGAATCAAGCCCGTGACTCACTGGCTCTAACCCACTGAGCCAAACCGGCAACGGCGACAATGTGGTGTTGCTTTTAAAAATGATTTTAGGAAAAAATTTTATGTGTTTTACCTTACAATGGAAATGTTAATGTCTAACGTACATATAGACTTGAACTGTCTTCTGAGCTGCTAACTAGTGTACCTGATTCCTTTCCTTGTGTCCCTCCATGATCTTTTCCACAAAATCTCTCTCTGGATTTTTAGAGAGTAAGACTTTGATTTTAACTTAAGTGTATACCTTATTCTAGTTTTAAGCATCTCATTTGTATGTAAAGTGATACAAAATTATAAAATAATAAAATGCATCAAATAAAATTTTAAATATTAGTGATTTATCTTTCCTCTGTAATCCGTTAGTTGTCTTCCTTCTGTATTGATCACTTTCAACTTCCTTGCTCCTTTGTCCTAATTGGGACCATATAGTACTCACTGGACCAGGCACCATTCACCATCTTTCCCTGCACTCGGACTGCTGAGTGCATCCAGAGGAAAGCGCACACTCACCTGGATGAGTGCTTTGCACATTCGTGGATTCGCGTGTAAGCCAGCTCCTCGGAGCGCCAGGCAGTTCTGCGGCTCGTTCCTGTGCTGCCCTGTTTTCTGCAGGCTGGACACTCTGCCCACGTTCTCTTCATGTCCCTTCTTCCAGCTGCTTGCTTAGTTATTAAAATATGTAGCAGATGTCTACTGTTTGACTCGATAGATAGGAAGATGGTTAATAAATGATTCTTACCTCTAAGCTGCTAAAACCTGGTAGGCAGACTGAGAGCTCGAGAAATAATCACAACACTGTGGTGAGCACTGGGGTCTAGTTATGAGGACTCGAGGTACGGAAACAGATGTAAGGCGCTCCCAACCCAGATGGTGGTGTGGCAGGCAGAGAAAGCTTCCTGGAAGAGGAGGCATCCAGCTGCATCTTGAAGGATTAAGTAAAGTAAACATGAGAAGGAGGAGGAAAAGCAAGAAGAACTTGCTGCTCCCAGAGGAGGAGATAAGCAGGGAGCTTTAGGGAGACATGAGGTGTGTAATGTGGGGTGCAGTGGGCAGAAAAGATGAGTGAATGGACAGGGAGCAGAGTGGCCACGGTCACTAACGGGAGGGCCTTGGCGGCTCTCATGAGGAGCTCTTAGCCTGTCCTCAGGGCTGGAGGGCTCTCTGCGGGGAGCAATGTGGTCAGATCTGGGTTTTTACAGCAGTTGTGTTTTTTTAAGGTTTCTCTGGCACTGGTGTTAAGAGTGGTTCAGAGGTGGGGTGACCTGGTTGATGGCAGTTTCAGTAATACAGACAGAAAATTGTAAAGACTGAGACCAAGAAGTGGCACCTGGAATAAATATTATGAGCTTAGTTAAAAAAACAACTTAAGCCCCGGCCGGTTTGGCTCAGCAGTTAGAGCGTCGGCCTGTGGTCCAGAGAGACCCAGGTTCGGTTCCTGCTAAGGGCACATACCTCGGGTGCAGTTTGTCCCCAGCCCTGGTTGGGTCGTGGGGGAGGCAGCCACTCAATGTGTCCCTTTCACATCGAAGTTTCTCTCCCCCTCTCTCCCTCCCACTCTATCTGAACAAAAAAATGGAAAAATGTCCCCCAGTGAGGATAAAAAAACCAACAACAATTAATAGGCGTGAAGCCTGGGTTGAGGGGAAAAGATCGGGTCCAGTCCTGGCAAATAGATGAAGGCAGAGCTAGTCACAGAGGACAAACATGGGAGGAAGAGTTTTGGATTTTTTTTTTAAACAGATGGTCTTGTCTCCAAATTTACAGAGGAAATTTAGGGTCTGTGATGTAAATTTCAGAGAGATGTGCCCCCTTCCTGTCCCTGGGACTCTTTACTCCCTCCCTTCCTCTTCTCAGGTCACCCCTTTTCCTTCTTTACTTTCAACCTCTTCCTCTTCACCAAATCTTTTTTGTCAGCTTTTACAAACTGTTTGTCTTTCCTTTTTAAAGCACAGTGACGATAATTAACATCTCTGTGCTCACTACCTCCCTCTAAACCTCACCTTCTCCTTCTCTTCACTGCCTGCATTTGTACTGGGGCAGCTACAAGGTCGTCCCACGAGGAGATGCAGAGCCGTTGTCCAAAAATCAGTGCTTCTTCTTTAGGGATGCCCACATTTTGTAGCAAATCTAGCCACGCAAAGGCTTTCCGTCGTTTATACCTTACTTTTGCCACTACTGGGTACTTCTAAATATCTCTTTACCTATGTCAGAAGTTACTTTGTATCACTTGGCAATTGGGTTTTTCACCCCAAGCAAATTTATGCAGGGATGGAGTCAGTAATCTTGTTCTTGCTCTATATGTATGTTCCATGGATGGTTTAGGCTGGTTCCATGCACCCTTTTGCCAAAAAGGTTCAGTCCAGTTAGATGGATTCTCAAGTTGCAGGTTCTCCTGAGAGTGGGAGAGGTAGTTCAGGCCTTTCCCACCATAACCAACCAAATTTCACATACCGTATCCACCTTTCACGTATCTCCCTTGATTTGAGTGTTTTAAAATAGAACGTGTACTCTGGTAAGAAGAGTTTCTTCAGGATCATTGGAGCAAACAGGAATTGCAGCTGGTCCCTAGTGGAATAAACGTGCAAAGCAGATGAAACTGTCCCAGAGCCCAGTGTCTCTGCCTGGTTCCAGGGAGGGTAGGTCTGGCCCAGGAGCTCTTGTGGACTTTATGGAGTGGGTGCATGTGTTGGCGATGGCCTTCATGGGCTGCAGCAGACACATGCCTTTTGCTTACATGTGACATCCTCAGACGGACAGTCTACTTCACAGATCTCTCCTCCGACATGTGGTGATCACTCTTGGACTAAAGCCAGCTTCTCCCATCACCCTTGCCAGCACTTTCTCCTGGACCCTGGAGGAGGCCGTGATCCTTGGCTAACTGCAGTCCTCAAGTTTGGACCCAAAGTCCCAGGCAGAGGACTGCCTCTCTGGAGGAGCCAGGACTAAAACCGACCGGCTCACCTGGTGGCTGCAGCCGAGTCCAGCAAACCCTCAGCACTAAAAGTGAAATGAATGCTGAACAGAGACAGGAACGCTGGATGATGATAAGGGGAAAACAGGCTGGGCCACAGGGTGCTGGGCTGTGTGCTGTGGAGGTGAAATTAAAATAGAGTCGCCGGCCCCGGCCGGTTTGGCTCAGTGGTTAGAGCGTCGGCCTGCGGTCCGGAGAGACCCGGGTTCGGTTCCCGCTAAGGGCGCATACCTCGGTTGCAGTTTGTCCCCGGCCCTGGTTGGTCGTGCGGGTGGCAGCCACTTGATGTGTCCCTTTCACATCGATGTTTCTCTCTCTCTCTCTCTTCCTCTCTCTCCCTCCCACTCTATCTGTATAAAAAATGGAAAAATGTACAGTGGGCTCAGGTCCCAGTGGTGTTCTCTGATGCAACTTGATTTACTCTGATTGCGGGAGTTACTGGGCACTTGCTGGCCTGTTGACAAAGCTGATATTTTGTTCCCCGGTTGTGTGATACTAAAGAGCTTTTTAAATTATTTGGGACCTTAATGGAAAAGGGGTGACTGGCATCTGTCAGTGGTCTTCACCACATTGGCAAGATTTTAGATGTCATTATTTTAATGCATGATGCTAACTTCGAAATTTTCATCTCTTCTAACACTCACATAGTTGCTCTGCACTAACCAGCAATATAAGGAGTAGCAACAATGCAAAGCATGGCTCTTGCCTTCTAGGAAGTGAGGTGGTGTTGGAGTTCCTCTCGTGTCTTCATACCTTCCTGTTCTGGCTCCTGTAAAATATGCTGATGTGTCTGCCAGACCTATATGACTATCTGAGCATCGTGAGGTCTGATGCCATATGTTTTTCAGGGCTGGGAATGCAGGGTCCTTACTGATCTGTTACACCATTTAAGTACACATATGTTGTCACAGGTGGATTATTTCTGCTGCCTTTTGTGTTTTAAACACTGAATACTTAGCATTCTACCTATAGGAGATTCAAATTCCAATTCAAAAGGCATGTATTAACTTTACTAATTTAAATGTTAGAATTATCTCAAATAGTGTTAAAATGGAATCTTTTATTTTATAGACTCGTAACTGCTTACAGAGAAAACAGGATTAGATGACCAGTCTAAATTAGTGTTGAAGCCTGAATTATAGATTTTTTAAAAATGCAGTTTTAAAAACTGTGTTTCAGACATATTTATGGGAACTTGAAATATAGGTCTCCTGGGGACCACTTAATTTATTAAGGAAATAATTTTATATAAAATGGATACTTTTAGAATGCTTGAAAGTTAATTTTCCTAAGTGTTTAACTTTTCCTCTGATAGTTTGGTATTAGCATAAATTTGCTTCACAAATCCGTGTTTCATAGATAGTATTAAATAAACCTCAATGTAGCTTTTATTCCAATTATAATACATTCTACTTTAATGGGCTCTGAATTAATAATATTTTACTATAATTCAAAAACCCTTTTATAGGCCAATTTTGATGATCTGTGGAGAAAATTTGTTACATATTCATCTGGTGAACAACTTTTTGGATTGCCTGTGACTGACTATGAGGTTTTACACAAAGTCAGGTAAGTTTAGAAGTATTTATGTGTTACATGCAGATAATTAAATACTGTCCATCAGAAGAATAATGTCATCATTAAATCTGTTATTATGCAGAGACGGGCCTCCCTGGAACACTCTGAAATACTCCCCTTCTTCTGTGGCTATTCCTGACCCATTGTGTATGTAATCTCCATATACAAAAGCAGAGTTCTAGGATAGGAGAAAACACATTGCAAACATTCTGGTGTTCATGGCCAAGTTCAGCCTGTGCTCTATTTTTTCCTTTCACTATTTCTTAATAGTGTCAATGATTGTGCAGAAGCATTGCAATTTGGATAACTTCTGTTTATTTAAAGGAATAGTCATCTCAGCTCTCAGTCTCTTCTTACTGACTTCATGCTAAGTGCTCTTCCCAGCTGGGTAGACATAGAACTCATGGAGGTTGAAGCCAAAGAACCTAACTGACTGTAAATAGTGGATCTAGAATTTAAACAAGTATATTTTAGTAGAATTTTAAATGTAATTTTTCTTAAAGGCAAAATTAGCTTATTAGTATCTCGGCTTTAGGAAAGAACTTTTTGTTGACTTCTTTCAAAGTCATAGCATGAAAATGTCATGGCAAAACAGACCTGAAATTGTCCGAAGATAAATTAATAGTTCAGCTATTTAGGGTAGATGGTTTGTATTCTTTTCCTAAAGTAGTCATTCACCAAGTTTAACTCAATGACTGACTGTGTTAGAATTGCAGATTCTGGTCCTTGACCCTGATTTTCTACATCAGAATCTCTGGGATTGGGTCCTAGGAATTCTCTATTTTTATAAACTCTCTAGTTAATTATTTTTGTGTACTCTGTCTGAGACTCATTGTTTTATTTTAACCCTTAGTATTCTAGGAAAAATAATCATCCTATTTGCCATTTGAACCAACAGACCCTTTTTATTTTTTTAAGTAATTTACGAATAATTTACACAAATAAGAATAAAGGGATGATGAAAAGCAGTTTTATAAGAAAATGTAATAAGAACTTAAGCAGTGAAAACTCAGACTTTTACACCATAATGTCCTGGTTTTAGCATGTACATACATGAAATGGAGACTAACTTTGAACACACCCAGCTGCTCGCCAGCTGTGATGTGTGAACATGCACGAACCTGGAGCATACCCATCCTGTCAACCCTGGTCCTGACTGCAGATCCATCTCGATGCTTCTAGCTTATCTTTACTTCTGATTTTATTTAAACTTGCGTTTTTTAAAAGTCGAGACTGTTGAAAACTCGGATCATCTTTGCACTATAAATTCAAAAATCATTACTTTGAGGTTTGAATGATTAATTCAAATAATTTTTTAATTTCTGTATCATCCATTTTCTTTGAAAAAACATCTGCCTTCAACATTTGTCTACTTAAGGAATGTATCAAATGAAACTTACATAAACATCATGAATAATGAAAGAACATTGTCTCGTCTTTTTGGCAGAATGATACCGTCTACATTCTTTTTTGGTTGTTGTTAATCCTTACCTGAGGATGTTTGCCATTGATTTTTAGAGAGAGTGGAAGGGAGGGAGGGCAGGGGAGAGAGAGACATCGATGTGTCCCTCTTACATCAATTGGTTACCTTCAGTGTGCAACCCACCTGGGCCAGGGAACAAACCTGCAACCCAGGTACATGCCCTTGACCGGGAATCGAACCATCAACCCTTCCATGCTTGGGCCAGTGCTCCAGTCACTGAGCCACACTGGCCAGAGCTTGTCTGCATTCTTGTTGCAAAATATTGCTTGGTGAAGCCCTTGCCTCTACTGAAATATACTGTTGTTCACTTGTAAATTACTGAGCTTAATAAAATTCATCTAGATCATCATCATCTAAAGACTCAGTCTGAGATTTCACTTAACACAATCTGTTTCCCTATCAAAATTAGAGTCTGGAGTGCTGCTTTCTGTCGCTTTTCTGTTCAATACTTAGGAATCACCTTCCTCTGTCAATTTTTTCTCCTTGCTGTTTAAGGTAGAAAATGAAAAATTTGAGTTCTATATTAACTATTTAAATGAAAACTGAATAAACAAAAATCAAAATATTAAGAACATTGTATCTATAGAGTTTTTGGTTTTGTTATTTTTTTTGTACTTTCTTGCAAGATGATGCAATACTTTGGGCAGCACAGTAAGAAACCTGAAGGATGATGCAATATTGATTTTTTTCAATCATTCTTTTCTTTTCTTACTATTGTAGCCATTTTTAGCACAGTTGGGAATAATTAGTGATTAATAATTAAATAATTCCTAGGATGACACTTTAGCAAAATGAAACAAGAAATGGAAAAGCAAAGTAACTAGTATCCTAGAATGTGTCTTAGATTTGTAAAAGGATCCGGTGTACCCATATGGTAACTGGAAAGTAAAATGAATTTTATTCCATTAAGAACATAAGCAAATTTTAGTTTTTGTCTCTGCATTATCTATAATAAATAGTAACAGTTGTGAACATTAACTTTTACAGATAGTTAGGGCTACTGAAGAAATGAACTCAAAAACTAAAATTGGTTTCCTTTGGACCCTCATTGTATGCTAATGGTTGAGGAATACCTGGCAAAATCCAAAATGCTGTGAAGTGGTCAGTTTTTGGTGCTTTACATGATAAAGACTTTTCCTTTACATGGACCTGGAATCCTTCCTTTTATTCTTGCTTTGGATATAGCTCCATCTGGGCACATGAGGGGAAGCTTTTGGTAGGAAAGTAGTGCTTAATGTCAGACTTGAAGGCAGACATTCCCATAAAACTCTCAATTGCATTTGAAAGGAAAAAAATCACATAAAACCTTAGCGTTGGTTTTGCTCTTTTTTTTTTTTTTTTTATCCTCACCCAAGGACATTTTTTTTTTCCATTTTTTGTTCAGGTAGAGTAGGAGGGGGAGAGAGGAACAGAGAGAGAGAGAAACATCGACGTGAAGGGACACATCGAGTGGCTGCCACCCGCACGACTGACCAGAGCCGGGGACAAACTGCAACCGAGGTACATGCCCTTAGCGGGAACCGAACCCGGGTCTCTCGGGACCGCAGGCTGACGCTCTAACCGCTGAGCCAAACTGGCCAGGGCGGTTTTGCTCTTTTTATCAAGTGTTGGTCACATTGTTTGCAATGATTGGTATGGTAATAATCATTAAATCATTTGTCAATGTCAGGTCATAGTGTAATTTGAAATATTTCAGAGCTATAAACTTGACTTAATTTATGGAGCTTTAATAAAGTCTTTGTTTGGAAACTGACAGGGTTGTATGCATGTTGGTATCCATAAGATTTTACGTACATAATGTATGAAATATTTGATTGGATGAATTCTGCTTATCTAATAATGGAATTTATTTTTGAAATATACATTCTGTAATGACTTAATTATTTGGTTTCAGAAAGGAACTCAACTTGCTGCAGAAGCTATATGGATTGTATGACACTGTAATGGGCAGTATTAGTGGTTATTATGAAATACTTTGGGGAGATGTAGACATTGAAAAAATTAATGCAGAACTGCAGGAATTTCAAAACAGGTGAGTTTCAATTGAACAACTTACGTTTTTATCGTGCGTATAGTCTTAGGATCCTATAGGTATTTCACAGATGAATTTATCCCCTGTTTATATTGCTATAAATGCATAACACCTTCTTCAAAGGAATGTAAAGATGAATAATTTTTTAAAAAAATCCTCACCCGAGGATATTTTTCCATTTATCTTCAGATAGAGTGGGAGGGAGAAGGAGATAGAGAGAGAAAAACATCGATGTGAGAGAGACACATCTATTGGCTGCCTCCTGCACCACCCTGACCAGGGCCGGGGACCAAACCAAAACCAAGGTACATGCCTGTGATCAGAATCGAACCACGTCTCTTTGGTTCACGGGCTGACGCTCTAACCGCTGAGTCATACCGGCCAGGGCTAGATGAAGTAATTTTTCTTTTTTTTCCAAAAGGTGTCGAAAACTTCCAAAAGGACTTAAAGATTGGCAGGCTTTTTTGGATTTGAAAAAAAGAATTGATGATTTCAGTGAGTCGTGTCCTCTACTAGAAATGATGACCAATAAGGCAATGAAACAGAGACACTGGGATCGAATCTCTGAGTTAACTGGAACCCCATTTGATGTGGAATCCGATTCCTTTTGTCTAAGAAATATTATGGAAGCACCACTCCTTAAAAATAAGGATGACATCGAGGTACATAAAATTAGGATGGCTCATTAAAGAATATCTCATTTTTCTCTTATGAAAATTATACAAACAGACATTTTATTTCAGAGTACCAAGTACCCCATATAAGGCACCCTCAAAATTTGGAATGATTCTGAACATCTCTTGGTTTTGCAAAATAATGCTTTTACTTAGGGAGAGAATATGATTATTTGAAATACGTTTGTTTTGGAGCTCCTCAATCGATCCTCCTCTATGCCTGAACTACACTTCCACTGAAAAAAATATGTTTATTTCTGTATTGTGTACTTGGTGAATTCCTCAGAACATTTTCCAAATTTCTAATTTTAACTTTTCCTTATGTCTATTAACTATTTAAAATTATTGTATTTTTCTTTTCCAAGATTTTTAATTGGTTCTTTTTGTTTTATGCTTAGAATTAGCATGGCATCTTTAAAAAAATTGAGATATAATTGACATATAATATTATATTAGTTGTAGGTGTACAACATAGTGACTCAATATATGTATATCTTGCAAAATGGTCATCACATATATACACATTTTTTTTCTTGTGATGAAACTTTTAAGATCTGTTTTCTTAGCAACTTGCAAATATACAATAGAGTCACCATACTATGCATTACACTCCCAGGACTTATTTATTTTATAGCTGGAAGTTTGTACCTTTGACCACCTTCACCCATTTCACCCTCCACTGCCACCCTTACCTCCGGCCACCACCAATTTGTTCTTTACATCTGTCTGACTTAGTTCACTTAGCATAATGCCCTCAAGGTCCATCTATGTTGTCACAAATGGCAGGATTTCTCTCCTTTTTATGATGAATAACATCTATTCTTTCTTTAATCATTCATTCATCAGTGAACACTTAGGTTGTTTCCATGTCTTGGTTATTGTAAATAATGCTACAGTGAACATGGGAATGCAGATATCTTTTTTAGTTAGTATCTTTATTTTCTTCAGATAAATACCCAGAAGTAGAATTACTAGATCAATGGTAGTTCTATTTTTTAATTTTTTGAAGAATCTTGATACTGTTTTCCATAGTGGCTGCACAAATTTATATTCCCACAAACAGTACGCAAAGATTCCCTTTTTTCCACATCCTCAGCAACACTTATAATTTCTTATATTTGTGATGATAGCCATTCTAACAGGTATGCGGTGATATCTCATTGTGGTTTTAATTTGCTTCTCCCTCATGACTAGTGATTTGAGCACCTTTACATGCACCTGTGGGCCATGTGTATGTCTTCTTCAAGTGTCTATTTAGATCCTCTGCCCATTTTTTTCTTCTCGCTATAGAGGTATATATGAGTTCTTTATGTATTTTTGATATTAAACCCTTATCATATTTATGACTTGCAAAAATTTTTTCCCATTCAGTAAGTTGCTTTTTCATTTTGTTGATGGTTTTTTTCTGCTATGCAGAAACTTTTTAGTTTCATGTAGTTTCACTTGTTTATTTTTGCTTTTGGAGGCAGATCCAAAAAAATCACTGCCAAGACCAATGTCAAGGTTCTTACCACCTATGTTGTCTTCTAGGAATTTTATGTTTTCAGGTCTTAAGTTCAAGTCTTTAATCCATTTTTAGTTAATTTTTGTGTATGATATAAAATGGTGGTCCAATTTCATTTTTTTGCATGTGGCTGTTCAGTATTCCGAACACAATTTGTTGAAGAGACTGTTCTTTCCCTATTGTATATTTCTGGCTCCTTCATCATAAATTAATAGACTATACACATGGGTTTATTTCTAGGCTCTCTATTCCATTGTATTGATCTATGTATCTGTTTTTATGCCAGTACTATACTGTTTTGATTACTATAGCTTAGAGATACAGTTTGAAATAGGAAGCCCAATGCCTCCAGCTTTGTTCATCTTTCTCAATATTGATTTGGCTATATAGGGTCTTTTGTGGTCCCAACAAATTTTAGGATGGATTTTTCTATTTCTGTGAAAAAGAATGGCATTGGACTTTTGACAGGGACTGCATTGAATCTGTAGGTAGTGTGGACATTTTAACTACATTAATTCTTCTAATCCATGCACATGGCTATCTTCCTATTGATATGTACCTTCTTCTGTTTCTTCTTTCAATGTCTTAACATTTTCATTGTAGGGGTCTTTTATCTCTGTTTATTGTTTTTGTTGCAATTGTAAATGGCATTGTTTTCTTAATTTCTTTTTTTAATAGTTTGTTATTAATGTATAGAAATACAACTGATTTTTGTATATTAATTTCATATTGTGAAACTACTAATTTTGTTGATTACTTCTAACAGTTTTTTGGTGGAGTCTTTCAGGTTTTCTATATATAAGATCATGTTACTGCAGAGACAATTTTACTTCTTCCTTTCCAATTTGGATGCCTTTATTTTTTACTTGCTTAACTGCTCTGGATAGGACTTGCAATACTATGTTGAAAAAAAGTGTTATCTTTGTCTGGTTCCTGATCTTAGAGGAAAAACTTCTAACTTTTCACCATTACGTATGATGTTAGCTATGGGTTTGCTATATATGGACTTTATTATGTTGTGGTACTTTCCCTCTGTATCTACTTCATTGAGATGTTTTATCATGAGTAGATGTTGAATTTTTTCAAATGCGTTTTCTGCATCTATCAAGATGATCATATAATTTTTATCACTTATTGGGTTAATGTATTGTATCATATTGATTGAGTTGTGGATATTGAAACATCCTTGCATCCTTAGAATTAAGTTCCACTTGGTCATAGTGTATGATTTTTTTCATGTATTGTTGAATTCAGTTTGTTAATGTTGCTAAGGATTTTGCATCTATGTTCATCAGGGATATTGGCCTGTGATTTTCTTATGTGGTGTTCTAGCAGGGTAATTATGGACTCATAAAATGAATTGGGAAGTGTTCCCTTCTCTTCTGTCTTTTGGAAGAGTTTAAGATGATTGGCATTAATTCTTCTTTAAATGTTTGGTAGAATTTACCAGTGAAGCCATCCAGTCCTGGACTTTGGTTTGTTGGGAGGTTTTTGATAACTGATTCAATTTCCTTACTAGTAATTGGCCTATTCAGATGTTTTCTTTACTCATAATTCAGTCTTTGATTAATCACCATAATTCAGGTGATTTTCTAGGAACTTATTAATTTTTCTAGGCTGTCCAATTCTAGGCTGTATAATTGTTCATAGTAGTCTCATATGACTCTTTGTAGTTCTAAGGTATCAGTTGTAATGTCTCTTCTTTTATTTCTGGTTTGATATATTTGAGTGATCTCTCTTTTTTTCTTGGTGAATCTAGTTAAAGATTTGTCTATTTTGCTCATCTTTTCAAAAATCATCTCTTAGTTTTCTTGATCTTTTCTACTGTATTTTTAGTATGTATTTCATTTATTTCCACTCTGATCTTTGTTATTTCCTTTTTTCTAATTTTGGCTTTGTTTTTTCTTTTTCTATTTCCTTGAAGTTTAAAGTTAGGTTGTTAATTTGAGATCTGTCTTGTGTTTCTTCCTTCCTTCCTTCCTTCCTTCCTCCCCTCCCCTCCCCTCCCCTCCCCTCCCCTCCCCTCCCCTCCCCTCCCCTCCCCTCCCCTCCCCTCCCCTCCCCTCCCCTCCCCTCCCCTCCCCTCCCCTCCCCTCCCCTCCCCTCCCCTCCCTCCCCTCTCCTCTCCTCTCCTCTCCTCTCCTCTCCTCTCCTCTCCTCTCTTCTTTCTTACCATCACCCAAGGATACACTTTTGTTGATTTTTAGAGAGAGAAGAAGAGGGGTGGAGAAGAGAAACATATTAATGTGAGAGAGAAACATTGATTGGTCCTGCTTACACCCTGACCAGGGGTCAAACCTGCATCCTAGGTATGTGCCCTGACTAGAAATCAAACCCACAACTTTTTTGTGTCTGGAACAACTTTCCAACCAACTGAGTCACCCAGCCAGGGCTGTTTCTGTGGTGTTTTTTTTTGTTTTTTGTTTTTTTCCGGATCAATACTCAAGTGGAATTGTTGGAGCAATTGATAAATCTATTTGTGGTTTTTTGTTTTGTTTTTTTAATTCTCACCTGAGGATATTTTTTCATTGATTTTTTAGATAGAGTGGGAGAGAAAAAGAGAGAGAGAGAGAGAGAAAGAGAGAGAGACATCAATGTGAGAGAGATACATCAATCGGTTGCCTCCTACGTGACCCTGACCAGGGCTGGGGATCATACCCACAACTGAGGTATGTGCCCTTGACCAGGAATCAAACCCACAACTCTTTGATCCATAGACTGACACTCTAACCACTGAGCAAAACTGGCCAGGGCTAGGTTTAGTTTTTTAGGAACTCCATACTTTTTTCTGTAGTGGCTGCACCAATATACAATCCTGCCAACAATGCACAAGGATACCTTTTTATCACATCCTCACCAATATTTGTTGTTTGTTGACTGTTTGGTAATAGCCATTCTGACGGGTGTGAGGTGTTGTCTCATTGTGGTTTTTATTCTGTTGCTTTTAGATGGAATGTTCTGTATATATCTCTTAAGTTTGTCTGATCTAATATGTTGCTTAGGACCAGTGTTTCCTTACTGATATTGTCTGGATGGTATATCCTTTGATGAAAGAAAGTAGGATATTAAAGTTCTATACTATTAGTGTTTTGCTGTCTTTTCTGCCTTTAGATCTGCTAATATTTGCTTTATATGTTTGGGTACTCCTCTTCTGGGTGAATAAGTATGTACAAAACTAATTATCTTCTTATTGGTGTGACCCCTTTATCATTGTCTCTTATTATAGTCTTTTATCTGATATAGATATAGTTATCCTAATTTTGAGTTTTCTGCCTCCCCTGCCTCTTTTTAGCAACTTATGTATGCCAAATTTTTGTTTTCAAAGAATCTTTTGTCCTATTTATAAATGTCATTGAAATACTACTGAAAAAAAAAAGGAGTTAAAAAAATTCCGGTGATCATCTAATTCTTATAAGTAGGTTTTTATACTTAAGAATATCGCCATTTATAGGCTGTGTTTTGAAAGCTTCATTTTACAATCCCAAGGAGTCTAGGATTCAGTTATTAGCTGCTGGCACCTCAAACAGCCCTCAGTGCTGTCTTCGCCAATACATCCTTTTGTCTGTCCCACATGCCCTGCCATTAGCCAAGCTGATTCCCACTGCACTGGCCCCACTTCCTCCAATGGGCGTCTTTCACCTCCCTAAGCAATGCCCTGTCCCTCCCCAGTGGCCCTGTGGGAACCCCACTTACTCTGAGATGCCCCCTCCTCAGTGAAGCCTTTCCTCCTCGCTGCAGGCAGACGCTCCTGCTCCCCCTTGGGAGGGCATAACAGTTATACACTCTTAGGACAGTCACCACACACCAATTTTTAGTATATTTACTGTGGGAATACCTTGCAACCTTAAATTCCTTTTCCGTCTGGGTGATTCTGTGATTCTAAGTACGAACATAAATTGAGGCACAGTGGGGAAAATAGCTTACTCTCATTTACACTTGTGGGACTTTCATATCAGGGATTCTCAGAGAAACGGGAAAACCTATAGGATACAAATCGAATTGACTTTTAAGCAAATGAGATGTTCATATTAGGGCCAGCACTAGCAGGAATATAGCAATGCGTGTGTAAAACTTTAAAGAGCTCAAAGACTCTCACATATATTCTCATTTGTTTCTCATAGCAAACTGCTGAGATAGAGCATCTGTGATTATCTCCATTTTGACCAAAAAAATCCAATGAAAATATAATCAAGAAAAAATATTATTTAAGTTCTCTTATTTCATGTATGTGGTAAAGTGAAACGATCAGTAGTCAGAGTCTCAGACGATTCTAGTTTGAACTTGCAACACAGTGATCTTGAGCCTCGGTTTCCTTGGCTATAAAATGACTAAATTACTTCTAGGTCCAAGCTCAAAAAATTCTGTGATTTTACAGTGCACTTAATTTGTAATGGAAAATGTTGTGACATATTCTTTGATTTCTCTCCGAAGGATATATGCATATCTGCCATTAAGGAGAAGGACATTGAAGCCAAGCTGGCCCTGGTTATTGATAATTGGACCAATCAGAACCTGAGTTTTGCAGCGTTCAAGGGAAAGGGTGAGCTCTTGCTCAAAGGAAGTGAATCGGCAGAAATCATCACCTTGATGGAGGATAGTTTAATGGCCTTAGGTTCCTTACTAAGCAACAGGTAATTTTATAGTTTGGGGGGAAGGTTTTATTTCAGTATTTAGGATTATAAAATACTAGCTAAACTCAGTTTTGCGGTTGCAACATAACATGAGATTCTGACCTAAAGAGCTAACTCTTGACTGCCCTCCATGAACTACCTTCCCAAAAATCCTTAATAATCATGGCCGCCACCTCCCTTTCATGATACTCATCTCTTCCTAGTTTTTCTGATAGTCTCCATAATTATTCTCCCTAAAATTAGCAGCTTATCTCCTGAACATCTTGCTTCCCCACTGAGATGACCTCTTCATTTCATTTTCCCTCTCTTTCATGTCTCTGATTTGTCATCATTGCCTTCCGTGGCTAAACCTGCTCAAGTAGTCACCCGGTGGCCCAGGAAAACCATGTTGGCCACACATGAAGGGAATATACCATTAGGGGCTTGGCACTTACCAATTTGCATTTTTTCCTTCTGGTGAAACATGGCTATATCTGTGTTGGTCCTCTGTGGCCTGAATGAGGCAGCCTGTCCCATCGTTGGCCTACTTGCCCGGCTCCACGGTGACTGATTTCATGCTGCTGTAGGAAGTTCCAATGGGACTCAGATTAAGTGTACTGTCAGACCTTGTTCTGTGCATTAGCCACCTCCAATCCGCTGGCTGACTGTGTAATAATTCTCAACTGTTCTTCACCCTAACACACCTAAGAAATAATTTATGGCCCCATCATTAACAGAGGCCAGTACTGGACACACGGGGATTCTAGCACCCCCGCTCCTGGTTGGGATCACTGGTTAATGAATGACATCCTGCATGACCACTGGCCCTAGAGGTAGTCTCGGATTTGAACAGTGCACTAATCCACATAGTACCTAGTTCAGGGAGTTCTGGGTTGAACTTACTGGGGTTAAGATTCTAGGGGCACCCTCTGCTTTCAGGGAATCTGAAAATCCTAGGAAAGGTGACCATCTGATATTTTCAGTGGTTCCTAGACATCACAACTACTACTTCCCCATTGTTCAGTGCAAATTCTGCCTTTATGTTTTCCTGGAACATAACCTGAACAGTGCCTATGGCCAAGGAATTCAGGATGTGAAGGTTTTTTTTGTTTCTTATATCCTGAACTTGCTTGTAACCTGATTAGTATAGTATCTATTCACAGTACTAGTAAAGTCGGTGTTGAGGCCCTGCTAAGAAAGAGTATAAGGATATCTAAGAAGTCACTAATTCTAGAAGGTTCTCCTCTTAGAGAAGTTGGCTGCAGCAGTGGATCTAGAATGCCTTTTCCAGAACTGACCACAGACAGACCTAGCAGACAGTGACTCTAGGGCTACCTGGATGTGACTTCAGAAGGAAATTATATTCTCTCCATGGGTGAGACTTGACTCCAGATGTTGCCTGGATTGTGTGACACTTTCCAGGTGGATCCCTGATTTTATGGTGCTCCATGGGCATTCCTCTTAGTCATGACAGGTTCCTCCATGCAAAGTTACCTAGCCAAAGGACAGATACTGATTATGCTAGATTTTATTTCAGATCTCTCTTTTGCATGTTGGGAACGTATATGTCATCAAAGATAATTCTTTCTCCCTGGTTAGGACCATATTTGGCCCCAATTATCTAGGTGTGTCAGCTCCCTGAAATGCCCATTCATATAATTTGAGTGTGCATTTCTTTAAAAAAAAATTTTTTTTAAATTTTCACCCGAGGATATTTTTACATTTATCTTCAGACAGTGTGTGAGGGAGAGAGGGAGGGAGGAGGAGAGAGAGAGAGAGAGAGAGAGAGAGAGACATTGACTGGTTGCCACCCGCACGACCCTAACCAGGGCTGGGGACAAACCGCAACTGAGGTACGTATGCTTGGCTGGAGATTCCCTGATCCGCAAGCTGACTCTCTAACTGCTGAATTAAACCAGCCAGGGCTTCCATTTATCTTCAGACAGAGTGGAAGGGAGAGATAGAGAGAGAGAGAGAGAGAGAAATACTGTTGTTAGAGAGACACATCAATTGGTTGCCTCCTGCACGACCGCGACCAGGCCAGGACTGAACTGCAAACAAGGTACGTGCCCTTGACTGGAATCAAACCCACGACTCTTTGGTCTGTGGGCTGATGCTCTAACTTCTAAGCCAAATCGGCCAGGGCTTGAGGGTGCATTTCTTGATTTTGAAGATGCTTTTGGAATGTTGACTGTCTTTTAGCTATAGACCAGTGGCCTGGTAGACAATATATGATGGGTGTTGAGAAAAATGACTCTTATTACCTGAACAACTCACCCACCTCCTGGGATCAATTTTTTTGTAATTTTTGTTATATATCTGTGTATAACAGGACTTCCAGAGAAGTTGTGGGTTGCACTCAGGCATTAGACTATACCCAGAAGAACTCCATTCTGTATGTGAGCACCTTCAAGTCACCCTGTCCTGAATCAAGGACAGTTTTAAGACCCTAGTCAACACGTGTTACTCACTGGGACATGCCACTACATATTGAAACTACTTGACATTGCCACAAACTGAAGTCATCTTCCTAATCCAATTGTGGATAACTGGGTCTTTACCAAGTAGCTTCCCATCACTTCCTCCATGACATCCACACTTAATCTTGTCTTCTTTGTTGTGCTCAGCTTTCTGAACATTTTGTATTCTCATAGACCCTACCACTGGCCCTGATGGCCATAAAACAGGAACCATGCTATTTTGGGGTAACTATCTTGAATCTCTAGCACTGCAGAATCTAGTCACGGTGCCTGGTAGAATTAACAGTCTGTGGGTAGGAAGAGCACACCTGTGGGTGGACATCAGATCTCAAAGCTTGACCCTGGCCTTGTGATAATAGTTCCACATACTAGTAACAGTTAGTATCCTTTGTGTTATTCTTATAAGTGGTCCCTACTTGGATTTGGTTCAAAGAAGTCTTGGAAAATCATTTTGTTCCTTGTTTTCCCTTTACTCCCAGAAGCAACCAGCACAATTCCTTTCCGGACCCCTGTGGCATAAAACTTGGCCCATTTTCCTGTTGACTGACCAATGCATGGGGACAATAAGTAAAATTACTATAAGAATCTTATTTATAAAAAAAGCAACAATTTCATTAGCTATAAGAAATTTATTATGGACTGCCTTTTAGGGGGGAAAAAAAAGTTCATTTCCAAAGGAATGTTTCTCCTATAATTTACTTTGTTAGGCCATACTATTTTCTGAATCATCATTGAAATATAATATTTTCCCATTCTTTTTAGATATAATGCTCCATTTAAAAAAAATATACAGAATTGGGTGTATAAATTGTCCACTTCCTCAGATATAATTGAAGAATGGCTGATAGTCCAAAACCTCTGGGTTTATCTTGAAGCTGTCTTTGTAGGTGGAGATATTGCCAAACAGCTGCCTCAGGTAAATGCGGTTTTTGTAATTCTCCCTTTTTAAAAAACAATTTTTACCAGCAAAATGTGTTTATTCAGAATCAGGAGAGAACTGCAATTCAGTACAAGTGAGCTATGGCAAAACCATAAGCAAGTCCCAAGAACAAAGGAGAGGGGCTTGCTTTTATTGGCTCTGAGGAGGAAACTGGGGAGGGTTGTTTTGAACAAAAGCTCATTGGAGAAGAACAAGAGTTGGAAGTCGTGGCAGTTTCTCATTGGCTGATAGCAGTGGTTAGTGTGTTGTTGCTGGGGCAGAGAGACGTTTGTAATTCTGATAGAATAATTTGGTGTCTGTTGTCTGTATGTCTCTGTAAAAGTCGTCATGGAGACATATGGTCATGTCTTGGTTATTTACACCAGGGGTTGCAAACTATGGCTCACTTGCCTGTTTTTGTAAATAAAGTTTTATTGGAACACAGACATGTCCATTTATTTATGTTCTGTTTAAAGTCTTTAGCATTACAACAGCAGGGTTGAATACTTATAACAGAGACCATATGGCCTGCAAAGCCTAAAATATTTACTATTTGGCCCTTTACAAAACAAATTATTTTCTAAGTGACTTTTGATTTATATTAGCAGAAAGAAGAAATTCATATGTTTTAAACCAGTGAAAATCTCCAGGTTGCTTGAGGATGTGAGGTATATTCAAGTATAGTACTGTTAAATTATAGCAGTTCATCTCTTCCGAGAGTTAATATTGACACCGGACAACAAACAGGTCCAGGCCGCCTGTCACTACTTGAGCCAATGAAGAGAGAGAAGGTTGAATCATATATGAGTGTTTATTCCAATATTGTTGGCAGTATGGGAGAGCAGAGGATCATCCTGTAAAATCTGCTCTGCCCTACCCCCACTAGCCAGCCACTTTTAAAGAGTAGAAAGACAAAGACTGCAGGAGAAAAGGCAGTTTGGCAAAAAAGAATAAAAATGGGTAAAGTGCTATAGGCGATCACTGCCCTGGGGGAGTAATGCAGGCTGGGGATTGCCAAGGTGTTCGGCAAGGGGGAGGAAGTGGGTGTGCCTCCGGGATTCCAATGCTCCGCTATCCAGGTTGTTGATCTTTCCTTGATGTCAAGAGTTCCCCTTGTTCTCAGATCAGGAAAATGGGCAACATTCCTGAGGTGAACTCCCAGGGCAGACAGCTCCCAGCCAGGCCAGAACGGGTTCTGTAATGAGAACAAAGCAATCACGATGAACAGAACAAGGATGTTTAACATTTCTTATCATTATGGCTAGTACCCCACCATGATTAGTTCTCTGTTCTATTATTCTTTCCTGCCCCTTTCAATATCTCACTGAGAGTAGAATTAAAATTGATCTGTATTCTGTAAGTACAATTAATTATTTGTAAGTCAACTCATGGTAGATTAGAAATGCATTTTTAAAAATGCAACTATCTGATTATAAAAGAAAAGATTTGTGTTTTAAAAATGTGTTATGAAGGGAAATCCATCATTTAAAAACTCTTTTATCTTTGATTTTTAATCTGTATAGATCCTGTTTGTATGTGTAGAAATTTAGAAAGAGCAAATTTAATTTTATAAAAGGGAAGTTACCTTCACAGAATAAAGCTATTAGTGAGTTATTGGCCTTTATTTAAAAGGCTCCAATAGAGCAGTTTTAATGATTTTGTTACATGTTTCTAAAATAATGTCCTTAAAAGTTTTGAAATAGGCAAGATTACGCCAATTTCTAGAGGCATTCTTGCAATGAATGCAAAGCATACTGTCATCCATAGTAAATAGAAAATTTCATTTGCAAAAATGTAAATGAAGCTTTGTTTTGGGTTTTTTACTGTTCTCTTCTTTCTTTTTCCTGGGGTATTATTGAGCTGTAATTATTCCAAGGATCCTGAGATCAAATTATTTTCACGCTTTTTCAGTTTTCTCATCAAACCAAAACACCGGGAGTGCTGAAAGACTAGGTTTAAGCTTTAAGTTGATAGCTTTGCAAATTAATCATGTGGCACTTTGAAAAACGTATTAAATGTAAGGAAACAAGAGCTCAACTCTATTGTGCTGAAGCAGTAGTTCAATAAGCAGTTTTATGACTTTGGGTTTTTGTTGTTCAGAATTAATTCAGATGAAAAAGAATTTTTCCTTTAAATTATGTAGCCTGAAACGAACAGAGCTGGTTTGAAGAACTAGAGGAAATGCCAAAACAAATACTTTGCTTTATTCAAGTATCCAAATGCTAATTTTCACTGGATTTGTTTTTAGGAAGCCAAACGTTTTCAGAATATTGACAAGTCCTGGATAAAGATAATGCAGCGCGCTCACGAGAATCCCAATGTGATCAGCTGCTGTGTGGGAGATGAAACCATGGGGCAACTGTTACCTCATTTGCACGAGCAGCTGGAAGTATGTCAGAAGTCACTTACAGGGTACGAGTTCAGTTTTCGAATACCCTGTCATTTAATGTGTGCGAAGCTTTATCGCAAATAAAGTGAATATATTTCTGGCTTGGTAGTGATGGTGGAAATGGTGATAGAATTTAACATTTCACATACATTTCATTTTTCTATGAAAAAAGACACCTTCCACTTGGGGTGGGTGAGTTAAGGCATTCTGTTGGTTTCCCAGGGCTGCTGTGACGAATGACCACGAACCGAGTGGCTTAAAACCACAGAAATCTATTTTCTCACAGTTCTGGAGGCCAGACATCTGAAACCAAGGTGTCAGCACCTTCCGAGGGCTCTAAAGGAGACTCTTCCTTGTTTCTTCCAGCTTCTGGTGGCTCGGGGAGTTCCTTCGCTTGTGGCTACACAACTCCAGTCTCTGTCTCTGCATTCACACTTCTTCTTCTTGTGTTTCTCTAATGAGGAGGCTTACTAATCCAGGATGATCTCTTCTTGAGCTCCTTAACTTCAGTTCATCTGCAAAAACCCTTCTTCCCAAAAGATCACATCCACAGAGTCCGAGGGGCAGGGTGTGCCCTGTGTTTGCAGGGCCTGCCATTCAGCCCACGCAGCACGAAGTGGAGGGGCGCCGGAGAACGAACGCCTCACCAGCAGACTCACGCAGTCTCCTTAGAAAGCAGTTCATTCTCAGTGTCCACGCGAAATAGGGTGAACATGTATCCTGGTTTGTCTAAGTTTATGCCTCTTTCTTAGCTTAATGGTTAGTTGTCCCCGCCTTTCACTCAAGATGTGCTGATTTGTGGATAAATTATATAAATTATGTTTACTCTGGGTTTAAGCCACACTGTTATCGGGGAAATTGGGGGTCCCTTTCCCCACTGAATGCCAGGGTGGGGTCCTTACGATATCTTGAGAAAAGAATTTTCTGAGACTCGCATGGGAGGATGTGGGGTTTTTATTTGCTTGGAGTTACATCCCTGAGTTTCCAAAGGCCCGTTTTCTTCAATCCAGTCCTGGAAAAAGTATAGCAGGGATTTCAGTAGAGCTAAAAGCAAAGCTAGTGTGCAGTTTCCTTTCCGTATTGCAGCCGGGTCTGGTTCGGCATCAGGCTAGTTACAGTTCATTAGCCCATCACGTGTGGGTCCACACGGCTGTGGGCCACGTGGGCGAATGCAGAGGAGCCAAAGGAGCGTGGCCCCTGCAACGTGAATCCCAGGGGGACCAAGAGGAACCCAGAGAGTGAATTCCTTTGTTCAGGGAATTTAAGTACCCCAAATCTTCCTATGCTTGCAGTGGCCACGCCCATTCTGGCCAATGACCTCTGTTCCCAGGTGTGACTGACAGCAAGCACCTTCACTAATCCCCCCAGGTTTATTGGGCATGTGTCTGTCTTCCCTTTGCTGCCCCCCCCCCCCCCCCGGAGTAATGTTGTATCTTCCAGACGAAGCTGCCCAGATGACATGCCTATAATATTTGGCCTTCCCTCTGCTTCTTTCCTGTTATTAATAACTAGGTTAATTACAACGGTATCAACACTAAGAGGGTCACCATACTCTTAGGTCACTGGAGTGCTCTTGATGAGAAAGATGATGGTAGACGGGGCAGGCTTGCTCCGAATCCCTTTCTTGTTTTTACTCAGTTTCCCAGGAGACATCCATGGTGTAGTGTGGATTTTAGTTCTAAGAAAACATTTCAGAGGCAAATGGGAAATAACTTTAGAGTTTGCTATTATCATATTGAAGATATTAGTGGTCATGTCTTGACTAAAAATAAATGAATAATTCAGAAAAAATATCATTTTAAAAAAGGTATTTGGAGAAGAAACGATTACTATTTCCAAGATTCTTCTTTGTATCTGATCCAGTTCTCCTGGAAATTCTGGGACAAGCTAGTGATTCCCATACTATACAGGTATGATCTTAGTATCTGTTACCTAGCCCCCTCCCAATATGCATAATGGGTCATACAAATAAAACTAACATTTTAAAAGTGGAGGCAGGAAAGAAGAGCATTAAAAATTATGTTGATTATGAAATGTCCTCTTTGTCCAGCGGGTGTGGCTCGGTGGGTTGAGCATGGTCCTGTGGACTGAGAGGTCCTGGTTCAATTCCCAGTCAGGGCACATCCCCAGGTTTCGGGCTTGATCCCCAGTGGTAGGAAGCAGCCGATCGATGTTTCTCTCTCACATCGATGTTTCTCTCTCTCCCTTTCTCTCTCTCTCTCTCAAACAAACAAACAAAATCAGTAAAAACATATTTTTAAAAAATATCTTTTTTTCTGTGTATTTGGAGCTCATCAACCTGAGGCAAGGGTCATTGATTATGCCATTTACCAGCTGGATGACCTTAGCCAGCTTCTTAATTTTCCTACACCTTAGTTTTCTCTTCTGTAAAACCAGGAAATTAATGGTTCCCACCTCATAAGATTGCCATAAAGATTATGTGAAATGATGCATTGAAAAGTATCTGGCATACATTACGTGCTCACTAAATGTAATTCATTATTATGATTATTTTAGTCTAAATATTCTTAGATCAGACAGAGCTGGTGGTTTCGATTTGTCCTTTTTTTTCCATCCAGAATACTTCTCAAATGCTTTTAGCCATTTCCCAGGGCAGTACTTCAGGAGGAAGAGAGAAACTATACAGGACTGGGAATGGGAAGCACTAAAACACCCATCCCAGGGCAGTTTCTGGTCTGGGAATCTGGGCAACTGCTAATCATGTCCTCCCCATCGGTCTCCAGAAAGTTGTGGGGATGAGAACAGAGACATAAAAGCTGCGTAAGGCAGAGGTGCAGCCAGGAGAGGCTGAGCTGGGGAAGGACCCTATGGTTCAGTCTCCATCTGGTGGAAGGCGACAGTCATTAGGCCAATCTCTAGGGTCTAAGAAGGGCATTCAGGGACTTGGTGGACACATTCTGCAGGGCTGGACTTAAAAAGTGGACCCCCAAGTCAGTCAAGGGTCAAAGCAAGGTCTTTTCTTTTTTTCTTTTTAAAACAGTAAGTAAATTCTTAATCTTTTGCAAGGATTAAAATAATAAGGCTTTTAAAAACATCTCAGTGGCTTTTGTGTTTCGGCTCTGTGTGATGTTTTCCCTTTGTCTTGTGCCTCTAACAGCCGCATCTCCCTGCAGTCTCTGACAACATCAATGAGGTGACATTTCACGCCAAAGACTATGATCGTATCCTGACCGTCATATCAAGAGAAGGAGAAAAAATTGTTGTAATTTAACTTGATTAAACTTTTGTTATTGGGGTTTCTTTAAACATTTAGGTTGGGGAGAATGCCACTCTCTTATTTAAAAAAGGGGGGAGGTGGTGTGGACTTGGGTTCCAGCTCTGGAGCCCCAGGTTAGCAACGCGTTTAACTTCTCTGAAACTCATTTCATGGTCTATAAAATCAAAGTTTTAGACCAGAACGTTGTTGTAGTTCCTTCCACCTATAGTATTAGTTGATTTTACTCATGTTTTAAATGTTTCGTGTAAAATATAAAACAATTTGCTTTGCATTGCCGAACTACGACTTATCAACTTAAGTGTGTGACATTTGTAAAAACACCAAATTACTATCAATTTGTAATATATTTGTAATATGTTTTTTAGTTGGATAGTCCTATTATGGCCAAAGGTCCTGTAGAGATTTGGCTTCTGGACTTGTTAAAAATGCAGATGTCATCGTTACATAACATAATCCGTTCTGCGTTCTATCAAATCAGTGATTCGGGATTTCAGCTCTTACCTTTCCTCGGTCACTTTCCAGCACAGGTGAGAATGCACAGTGTTTGGTAACGATGATAAGAACTGGAAATAAGGGAGAAGGATACTCAGGGGGCAGTCGGCCTGTTGTGGCTTTGACCCACTTAGGGAGGTCTACCCACGCCCAGCTCCCAGCCACCCGCTTGTCCGCTGACACCATTCTAGGCCCACCTGTCCCGTCCCCCAGAAGAGGACTGGCCACTGTTCTCCCCTCATGAAGGACATGCGCTGAGACGGAAACCGTGTATGGGGAGTTTTATCTTGTATATCAAAAGCACAGGGAGATACAGATGCAGATATGGACATGGGTGTGGGCATACATATATAAAGGGAATGAGCATAGCTTTTCCTGAAACGAAATTCATCTTGCCTTTTGTTTATTTTCCCTTCGAGCGGTTAAAAATTGGCATACCCTGTTAAAGGAGGCCTTCTCATGCAGCTAACTTTTGAACGAGAGAAGAACTTGAAAGAGGCTGGGGTTGGAGCAGGTGTTCTTCTCTCGAGTCCTACGGCTCTTAGAAGTGCTTCGTAATGTGTCAAGTATTACTAAAACCAGATACAGAAAATTCCAATACTTTCATTGCATTTTGAGCCAGGATGAATGAAAAGTGACAACTTGTGATGTGGATCAGAGTTAGTACGGGATAGAAGGCAAGAGGTTTCCAAGGACAATGTAGGCAGCTTTTACTCCCACCACCTGCCCCTGCCAGGCTGCACTGCACATCCTCAGTTACTGTGCACAGCAGAGATAGCGGAAGTGATGTGAGATTATTTATTCAAATGGCCAAGTACAGGTGGAGAAACAACTTTTATTGAAGAGAATACTTCAATATTGTGATTTTTTAAAGTGTATAATATCCTTAGCAAGCTTTAATACTTTTATTAGCATTATTAACTTTGTGATAAGTCGTTATAAAATTGCTCTAAAGAGTATATATAATGGCCTTGGCCGATTTGGCTCAGTGGTTAGAGCAGCGGCCTGTGGTCCAGAGAGACCGGGGTTCGGTTCCCACTAAGGGCACGTACCTTGGTTGCGGTGTGTCCCCGGCCCTGGTTGGGTCATGCAGGAGGCAGCCACTCAATGTGTCTCTTTCATGTCAATGTTTCTCTCTTTCTCTCTCTCTTCCTCTCTCTCCCTCCCACTCTATCTGAACAAAAAATAGAAAAATGTCCGCGGGTGAGGATTAAAAAAAATAAAGAGTATATATAATGAATAGGTATTTATTGAGTGAATATATATGCCTTATTCTTTAAAGCAAATTTTCCAAAAAAACTGAAATTTACCCACTAAAATGTCAATTTAAGGTTTTATTTTAAATTGTTTTAAATTTCTTCTCTGCTTTCTTCTAAAACACATGTCTAAGGTTATACATGCTATGGATCCTTGTTGCAAAAATTAGAAAATTTTTTAAAAATATGGAAGTGAATATAAAAATTTTCCATATCTCTACCACTTAGAAATGATGACTGTAAATATTTAGTGTATTCCCTTCCAGTATTTTTAATGAGTTAATTACAAGCATCAAATAATATTGCAAAGAATGAACATTCTTACTTTGTTTTTTATTTTAACGAGGCATCCTCCAGTTTTTATCATTACCTTCTTAAACTAAATGAAAAGCATAATTTAAACTTTTCTTGGTGACTCAGGATAGTCATTTTAAAAGCTAGTTTTTAGAATGTACCACTGTGCAGTGATTTTTCAGGTTCTGTTTGACTTTAAATCAGACAGCCTTACCTCGCTGTTTGTGTCGTTTCTCTTTGCATTTCCTATCTTAATGCCATCTTCTGCTGCCCTCGGGTCACAATCCCCTTGCTGCTTCCTGACACTGGCTGTTTCCTCCACCTCCTGTCACTCACCGTAGCCAGGTGCTTACATTTGTCTTCACCCAGGATTGGCCACTGCTCTAGCCGGGGGTGGGGTGGGGGCACGGAAGTTCCTGAGGAGACAGGGATCAGGGAAGGGTTTTATTCCTGTTCACCCCCATCGAATGCCATGCCCAGCAGTATCTACATGCCACGCATACTGCTTTCAGTCTTGCCAAATGTGGGGTTCCTGTTTGGTCCACATGACTTTGTGCCTGTGCCTCTGGGGATGAAGAGGTGCTCCCGAAGGGACTACTGCTGCGTGGAGGGGGTGAGGGTGGGGGATACTCTGATCACAGAAATTGTAGGGAAGGTGACATTCACACAGCTTCCTTATGCCTTCGTCAGGAGACAAGGGACAGGCTTGTGCCCTGCTCATGTCCTGTCTCTTTCCTTTAGGTAAATACATAAACAGAAACTAGATGTGGATAAAGGTGCAAACATTAGAGAGAGTGGAGGTTAAGAAAGGAGGTAGGCAGCGTATCTTTTTAAAAAGTTGCAGAGAGACCTTTGGAAACTATTTTTGGGCGTGGAGAAACACATGTCCCCTTTTCAGTTTAAAATGAGTAAAACCCTGTTCCCCTTTATGTGACTAAGTGACCACTAAATTTCACTGTAGGATGTGTTTTAAATATTTGGCCTATTTGTCTGTTGGATTTGTAGGTTGGGCTTCTGGGAATTCAGATGCTGTGGACACACGATTCAGAAGAGGCTTTAAATAATGCAAAAGATGACAGGAAAATCATGCAAATCACCAACCAGAAATTTTTGGATATTCTAAATGTTCTAATTAGTCAGACAACACATGACCTAAGCAAATTTGAAAGAGTGAAATTTGAAACTCTAATTACTATCCATGTGCATCAGAGAGATATTTTTGATGACTTGGTAATGTATCTTTTTTTCTTAATTTACAATAATTTAGTGTACTAGTTAATAGTTCAGTGCTCCTAATAATGAAAAATTAAGTATTTATATATATCTCCTAAAATGGACCTTCCATCTACCTAGTCCTTTTTCACAACCATCCATATATATACCATGTGTACAAATATCTATGTTTGGTGGTTTAAACATCATATATGTATAGTCACATTTGCCATTTTGAAAGTCTAGAACCAACTGATGGGACGTGAAGTAATTGTTTCATTAACCCAAATAACAGGGTCATGATGCAATTTAGGTGAGACTGGTCACTAGTTATGACGGGCTGATTGGGAAGGAAGTCCAGATCAAATAGAATCAAGCTTCAGAGAACTCGCTTGGATATTTGTCCAATTGATGGTGCCCAACAGAGCATCATGGGCTTGGTTTGGACAAAGTTTTGTAGGGTGGGCATGAGAATAGTACCTGAATTACCTGTGGAAATAGAACTCTCAGTAACCAATGGCCTTGGGCAAGATCAAGTGCTCCCAAAGCAGTGGTTATCTACTATAGGGTAGGTGCTCTGGGAGGTTTTGATATACCAACATTTGACTTACCTGTCTCTTTTTTTTAAGTGTATGACATTTTTTATTAGACTATCTTTACAAAAAATATTTTATGACTGTTTTTATTTTTTAATTAATTAATTTTTGTTACTGATGTTTCTCCTTCTCCTCAGACACCCTCCTTCCTGCCCCTCCCCGCCAAGCATTGTTGTCTGTGTCCATTGGCTACACATACATGCATATACATTCTTTGGACTGTCTTTTCTTTAACTAACTATTTTATTCATCTTAAAGACATCTCTTTCCTTTATTAGAGACATATAATTCATGCAACTTTGGACCCTTTTCTAGAGAACATGATCACAGGTGATCTGTTTCAAACTTGTATCAGAAGTTCTGATTGTTATATTATTGAAGATTGAAGGACATGCAGTCTGTTTATTCCCCTGGAATTACACCACCCGTTGCATTGACCTCTCCTGGGAGCTTGTTAGAAAAGCAGAATCTCCAGCCTCCTGCCCCCTTTACCCACCCCCATCCAGGTACTGACCCAGAATCTGCATTTCAACCGGATTCCCAGGTGATTCGTGTGTGTATGGAAGTTCAGAAATACTGCTCCAGGGTTGCTTTCTGGATCAGGCTAGTTATCAGGCCTACTTAGACCACATTTCTGGGGCCTTCTACAGATTTGCTTTCACTGAATTGCAATCATCCCTATATTTTGGCTTTCATTGACACCTACCTCAGGAAATTCCTGTGGAATCCATTTCTGTATCTTCTGAGAGCAAACTATTGAGACTGATGTCTCTATATATCTCTCTGACTCTTAGAGCTGAAATTCCACGGAAGAAATTTTCTTTTACATTTCAGTGCTGAACAAAGCATTACTTTCCATACAGAATAGATTTAAAAAATCTATACACAATTAAAACCATGAAACCGTTTTCTTTTTGTCTTAACTGCTATTGAACTAATGGTCAGTTTGCATCCCAACTAAAATGAGTTTCTTGGCCAGCATATGTGCATTTTATTTTTTTGTGTATAATGCTTAAAGTAGCCTGTTCTAGAGTAAGAACTCAGTAAATACTGGCTATTCTCTCTTCGCCCTCTTTCGTCTCCTCCTCACCTTCTTAACGGATTGTTGAAAGTAGCCAGCTGACTCTTCTCCACGGCCGGGGGTCCCAAGTTGGAGAGAGGAGTCCCCCGTTATGTTACCTGAAAGTAGCTTTTTTAAGTTGACAAAGACAAACTGTGCTTTCGGAGGGAAGCCAGACTCTTAACTGGAGGGGAGGCAAGGTCATGAGCTATGAAACAGTCCAACCACAAAAAGCAAGCTTGTGAAGAGCATGGAGACTTGGCTGGGCGGAGAGCTGAACACTGTGCGGTTGCCAGAGGTCCATTGTTCAGTGTCAGCTGAATGACCTGGCAGTGAAGGCGACCATTTGCCATTTCCTATGTCGATTCCCCTGAATGGGCAGGGCTGGAGTTTCTCCAAGTTTGCCAATGGAGCCGTGAAGCACCCCAGAATGTGATTGCGGTGGGATGTGGTCCCTAAATGTGCTTACCTGGTTTCTATCTCTTGTATCTGTTGGTGTGGGAGCCTGGTATGGTTGGCCCCGAGGTGTACACTGGTGACTGGGCAGGTTGCGGGGTTTGGCCACAGTGCTGGTGTAGGAAGGAATGTGTGCATATATGAGCATCTCCCTTCAGGGGCTTCCCAGGGCCACGAAGCCTCCGCTCCTGCCTCGCCAGAGCCCTGGATGCTCCAGCTCAGTGAACTTCCTTCAGTTTCTTGAACACGCCAAGCAGATCCTCTCGGCCTTTGCCTAAACATTCGCCCTCCCACACCTCCATCACCCACCCCTTTTGTTTATTTCCCTGGCTAATTCCTATTTATCCAGGTGTTTAGTTTTCATGTTTCTTTTTTTCTTTCGAGTATCCCTCTCAGACACCCTATACTAGGTTGGGTCCTCTTGCTACTTACTTTCATAAAGCCTGAATTTCTTTTCTAACTTTATCACAATTACTTACTTATCTATTTGTCTTTTTCTGCAAGCCCCAGAAGGCAGAGCTGTGTCTGTGTCCGTTTACCCAGCGCAGTGTCAGGCCCAAGGAGGGGCTCAGTAAATATATTCTAACAGAATGAGAATCAGCTCGTGGATGAGTGGATAAAAACTGCCCATAGGCCTGCGTTTTATGCGATTGCAATTCAGTATGTAATCTCTTTGTATTTCATGTTTTTAAGGTAAAACTGCATATCAAATCAGTAACTGATTTTGAATGGCTAAAACAGAGCAGATTTTATTTTAAAGAAGATTTGGATCAAACTGTAGTATCTATTACAGATGTTGATTTTATTTACCAAAATGAATTTCTGGGATGCACCGATCGACTTGTTATCACTCCATTAACCGATAGGTAGGAAACTTAGTTTTTGTTATTCCACTTTGTAATTAAATATTGTGCTTAAATTGCTTAAAAATTGTGTTTGAAATATTAACAAAAGCTTATTGCTGTTGTAGTAGGTCTGTGCTTGCTCAACAAAGTGAAATAACCATAGCTGTTACTTATACATGTACATTAAATTTTAATGAGGTAGAAAAAGATAAAAGAACAAAAGTAAGCATGAATGTTGGCTATGAGTAATTTAGTAACAAACTTTAGATCGCAAGATGGAAAAATATCTCTGGGACCATAAAGGAAGTCGTCAGAATCGCAAGGAAGGAAGGGTCCTTGGAGAAGGTCTGCTTTCATCTTGTTTTCTTCATGTGTGGAAACTGGAACCTGAAGTGAAGAGAGTTAATGGCCGAGCCATTCACAGTTTCCCCAGCATATGACACTAGACAAGAACTGGGTCTTTTTCATCTTTGTTTATTTATTCACAGCAGTTCAATACGTTGGGCGGAGAAGACACTCAAGAAATGTTTGTAGAATTGACTTAAATTGGGTCACAGAACAGTTAATTCTGCTGTTACTTTACATAGGGCTACCTCCAGGTAAAATGATAACATGTGAATTTGGTCTTCAGCCTCCTCTGGATTCATCCAACTTTCTTTTATATGCCCAGTGCCCCTGCCACATAAATTTGTCAGTGTGTTTTCCCTTCCACTGATGTTTACATACAAAGCTTTATGTGTTGCAAAACTTTACTAAGCTTTTTTTATCCAATATGTTTTTATTGATCTTTTTAAAGAGAGAGAGAGGAAAACATTGATGTGTGAGAGAAACATCAATTGGCTGCGTCCTGCACACCCCCTACTGGGGATCAAGCCTGCAACCCAGGCATGTGCCCTGACCGGGAATCGAACCAGGACCTCTCAGTCCATAGATGACGCCCAATCCACTGAACCACACCGGCCGGGCTACTAAGTTTTACTTAGATCTGAAATGAATATCACCAAAGCTGGATCATAGATACAAGGAGATTCATCAGATTATTCTTTACACTTATCTAAATGAATGAAACATTTCATAGTAAAACAATTTGTAGTGGTGTGTTGGAGCTGGCTCGTGCCAGCTTGTTGTGGAGTTTAGAAGTTTGTCCCAAGAAAGGTTTGCAGTGGCTCACCGCACCACTACTAACGAGTGTGGGGTACCCCAGCCTTGTTCGGTTGCTCAGATTCGGAAGTAAGCAGGCCGCTCAGTCACACTGGACGTTTGCTTGCCGTCTCTGTGACGTGGTGTCCAGCACTCACAGTGCTTTCTCTGACTGCCATTGCAGATGCTACATCACTTTAGCGCAGGCTCTGGGCATGAACATGGGAGGCGCTCCGGCAGGACCTGCGGGCACTGGCAAAACAGAAACCACCAAAGACATGGGCAGATGTTTGGGAAAATATGTGGTCGTGTTTAACTGCTCAGATCAAATGGATTTCAGAGGGCTAGGACGGATTTTCAAAGGCAAGTGTCAGACACGTAAACTATTTTTGGTGAATTTATTTTTATTGCACTTTAATGTTATTTTCTGGTACATATCTAAATTGATGTTTTCTCACACAACCAATATCAGTATAATTTGATGCATATGATATTGCCATTTTTCTCGGTCAAAAATGGCTGGATATCATGTTTCATTGGCTCAATATTATTGCCATGAGTTGAATGTGTATTGGATTATGAAAATGGAATCAATTGATTTTACTGCCTGAGACAGTGGTGGAGACAAGTTGAAGATCACAAACCGATGACACCTGTAGCTTCCCTTCTAGCTTTAGATCCCACTGAAATACTGATTATTTTGAAAGCATACCAATACTGGAAAACCAGGATGGCCATCAGCAGACGGGAAATTCTGAGAAAATCCTGAAAGACAGGTAGGCGGTGGTTCCAGACGGGCAGAGGACAGTGACCACTTCAGGCTTAGAACTCGGCGCTTGCTGGTCCACTCTGTCCTGCCCACGTGCATTCCCTTGGTGATGTCATGCAGACCCGAACTTTAAATACCAGCTATGTGATCAACGTTGTATTTCTAGCTTGGACTCGCCATTTCAGATTCATACAGACAACAGATATCTACCACTTACGTCTCCACTCAGATGTCTCATAGGTCTAAACTTGGGCTCTTCCCTCCCCAAATTGCTCCATCCTCAGCCCTCCTTATCACACTAAAGAGCCATTTCATTCCCCCAGATGCTCAGACAAAGAGTCATTGACATCCTTTACTACTGTCTTTCTCTCATACTCACCCCCAGACTGTCAGCACTATTACACCCCAAATCTGACACCTCTGAGCCCCGCTGCTGTCATGCGGGTTCAAGCCAAGCATCCTCTCTCACCTGTTCATTCCAGTAAGCCCCTAACTGGTCTCCCAGTTCACCCTTGTCACCTCCTTTGCAGTCTCAGCGCCACAGCAATCCTTCTACATGTAAGTCAGGTCCCAACACTCTTCTGCTGAAAGCTGCCCACTGGCTTCACTCAGAGTAAAAGCCGAAATCCTTCCAGTGGTCCCGTATTGTCTCACACGGGCACACCTGCCCCGCCCCGCTGTGTTCTGACCTTCTGACCCCATCTCCTAATACTCTCCACCCCTCTTATGGGCTCTCCTGTAGCCGAGTCGAGGTTTCTGATGTTTCTCAAACATTCTAAGCACACTCCTTCCTCAGATTCCTTACTCTTGCTGTCCCTTAGTCTTCCCCCAGATGCCATGCCATGGCTTGCTTGATAAAGGACGTCCACAGCAAACATCATGCTTGGACATTCGAAAGCATTCTCTTTGGGATGAGATGTAAGACAAGGATTCCCGTTGTTATTTCTTCTAGTCATCACTGTCCTTCAGATCCTACCCAATGCAGTCAGAAACAACAACAAAATACAAAGACTGGAAAGAAAGAAATGCAAAATCTCATTATTTACAAATGATAGGGTACACTTTAAAAAAGGCAACAAAATCCATAGAAAAATAGGATTTAACAAGTTTTCTAGAATATAAAATCAACACAAAATAAATTTTATTTTGATATGCCACGAAAAACAGAAAAGGAAAACTTCAGGAAGGCATCATTGAGAATGTAGTTTAGAGAGCGTGGATTGGTGCGGGATTGATGAGTGGACCAGTGGAATATAATAATGGAAAAATAGGCCAAGGACACCTGACAGGTGGCAAAGGTATTACTGTAAATCGGTGATGGAGAGACAGACTTTACAATAAATTGTTCTGGGACAACAGTTGATTAATATTTAACAAAGGAAATTGGATCCCTACATATATAAAAATTGGGTACTTAAACCATATATAAAATTCAGTTCTGGGAAGTAAATGTCTAAATGTGGTAGGCACAATTGTATGGGTTTTTAGAAGGTAATAAAGGAAAATATTTTGTTTGCAGAGTAGAAAGGGATTTTTAACACAAAAATCACAAACCATAAAGAAAAGATTAATACATTGCCTACCCTAAGTTAAAACATCCATTCATCAGTGGATACCAAAAAGAGAGAGAACTTTGGAAATGGCATTAGCAATATATATTACTTACCCCAAATATATGAGTAATGCCTATGAATCAATGAGAAAAAGATTACCCAACAGAAAATGAGGAAAAGTCTTAAGCAGGCCTTACACCAATGAAGAAAACCGATGGTCAGCAATCAAAGAATTGCACATCAGGAGAAGATTCCTTGTTGTGCGCACCAGATTAACACGGTTTAAGTGTGGCAGGTTTGACCATTGGCAAGGTGAATAGAATAGATAACAGAAGCAGTTATCCACTACAGGTGGGAATGTAAAACTTGTATGGAAAAAATAAATAAAAGCATACTCAGCTGTCCACCTGCTGGTATCCGTTTAGGTCCCCTGCCCTGGGCGCCTGTGTAGATGGTCACAGCAGCAGTGCTTGTAACAGCAAGCACCTGGCAGCAGCTCCAGTGTCCTCTGTGGCGGGCTGGCCACAGATACATAGTCTGTGGGCATAGGGTTTACACATCACACTCAACAATGCTCTGTAGTGGTAAGAGTGAGCAGCACCGCACGATGCATTGACATAGAACAGGCTCACAATACAGCTAGAGGGAGAGAAGCACGTCTCACAAAAACACAGATAATGTGATTAAATGTATTTAAAATTCAAGAATAGGTAAAACCAAAACTATGTATTATGTAGATATGTATATAGAGAGAGTAAAAGAAACAAAGAAAAGTGTGTGAATGATTATCACCAAGTTCAGACTAGCAGTTTCTCCTCTGGGAGGGAGGAGGGGGGTCGCATTTGGGAGGAAGTCACTGGGCCTCCCCTTATTAATATCGTGAGTCCATTCCTCCAGCCCTTCCTTTACGTGGGACGTGAGCAACAGATGCCATGAGATTGCACACCCGGCTCTTGCCTCAGTGACCTGTCATATATAATATGTGTATATACCACAGTCTTATGTGATATTTCTCTATTTAAGAAAGAGAATAAAACATAAGCTTCAGACTAGGAGAAAATATTTTAACATATATAGATGACAAAATATTAATTCCAAGCATTAAAAAAGATCTTCTTCAAATCATTACAACACACAAAATAAAACAATAATGAGATGCCAGAATGGACTGGCAACGGTGGAGAAGTTTGACGAAGCCCGGCTGGCGAGGACGCCAGGCACGGTAACGCCCCGGTGCGTGAATCGTCCGGTGGCTTCAGAGGACGGTGGGCAGTGGTGGCGAACGCCCAGGTGCCCACGCTCTGAGCTGTGAGTATTTCCACGCCCCACGCAGATTCCAAGAGCACACGAGCAAGACTAACACGTTGTTACAACAAACTATTAGGAACAACCCCCATATCCACTGGGAGAAGAAAGAATTTTCAAACTGGTATGTTTATGCAATGGAATACTGTACAGCACTGATTTTAAAATGGTGAATTAGAGCCCTGGTGGGTTTGGCTCAGCGGTTAGAGCGTCGGCCTGTGGACCAGAGAGTCCCGGGTTCGGTTCCTGCTGAGGGCATGTGCCTCAGTTGCAGTTCGTCCCCACCCCGGTTGGGGTCGTGTGGGTGGCAACCAGTCAATGTGTCTCTCTCACATCGATGTTTCTCTCTTCCCCACCCTCCCCTTCCCACTCTATCTGAAGATAAATGCAAAAATGTCCTCTGGTGAGGATAAAAAAGAAAATAGTGAATTACAACTTCATGTTATTAGCACAGATACATCTCAGAAAAATAATATTGAGATAATGATTCAAGTTTCAGGAAGATACAGTATTTCTAGGCAGCTAGATAGATGTAGCCAGATAGATATACACATATACATTTTGAACACACAAAATATATAGTGTTCATATATACATGCATAAGAGCAATAGTTTAAAAGCATGCGCAGGAGCCATTGGTATCAAATTCAGTGTAGAGGTTACCTCTGGACAAGGAGGGAGTATGGATTCAAGAGGGATATACATGGGCTTGAACTGTAGTTCTAACATATTCTTTAGAATGAAATCTGAAGCAAATAATTAAGATTTGCTAGGTGAGTACATGGGTATTCATTATTATTATTATTATTATTATTATCATTATTATTATTATTATTATTTTAATCCTCACCCGAGAATATTTTCAGATAAGTGGGAGGGAGGGAGGGAGAGAGAGAAACATCAATATGAGAGAGACACATTGATTGATTGTGTGACCCTGCACGACCCTGACCAGGGCTGGGGATCAAACCGCAACCAAGGTACGTGCCCTTTACTGGAATCAAACCCGACACTCTCTGGTCCACGGGCTGACGCTCCAAACGCTGAGCCAAACCAGCCAGGGCTATATTATTCTTTTCCACTGCCTGTCTGTCAAAACATTTTGAACCCTGAGAATCATTTTCTAATCAAAGAGAAGGGTTCTTCTGTGGATCACTCCTAGCTTGAGGGTTGGTGATGGTTGAGAGAAATAGACCAGAGAGCAAGGTAAACCCACAATACCAAAATTATAGCAGAAGGCAAAGAAAAGTGTTTTTCCTCCATGTAAAAGCTGTATTACAGCTGTCAGAAGTGGGAATCCGACAGAGATCACCCCAGATGGGGCTTGTTCCACAGAGGCAAGCAGTGCACCAGGCCAGACTCAAGCCCAGACCTGGAGAGCAAGCTGTCCTGTGTCTCCATCCCTCCCCTCAGCTCCCCAGAGGTGGGCATGCATCCTGCAAACAGGAATTTGCATTCGGGATGAGTAAATGCACACACATGCAGAGATAACAAAGTCTCAAAAAAATATTTGAAGGAATTAGGAAGGCACCCAAAACAGCAGAGACCTACTGACCACCAAACTGATTAACAGAGAAAACAGAAGACAATTCAAAAGTAAATAAAGTTAATAGCTTAGAGAGAGTCAAGAATTTATCACAGCCCGGTCTGTGTGGCTCAGTGGTTGAGCATCCACCCATGCACCAAGAGGTCGCCGGTTCAATTCCAGTCAGGGCCTATGCCCAGGTTATAGGCCCGATCCACAGTGGGGGGCGTGCAGGAGGGGGCCAGGCGATGTTCTCTCTCATCGATGTTTCTATCTCTCCCTCTCCCTCTTCCTCTCCCTTCCTCTCTCTCTAAAATCAATCAAGAAAAAAATTTTTTAAAGAATTTATTACATACGACCTATTAAAAAAACAAGCTGCTATGAAAAAAAAAACAATTGGAAAATTTGGATATTAAAAAAACTCTTGAATTGGACTATGTAGCCAAGAGGGTACACTGCAAAAGGAAATGGGAAGTTTTACAAAAAAAACTTAAGGGTCTTAGGGACAGCTATATAAGTTCCAACGTCTGTACAATGGACATCCCCAAAGGGGGGAGAAGGAAAGCTAGGGGGAGGGGCAATAATAAAAGTAGGGCATTTTGTGCAGGTGAAGATAATGAAGGTTTCCGTCCTTAGAGATTAGACAGGAGCCCTGTTCACAATATCCATCCAGGTCTTTTTCTCTGTGCTGGATTTTATAAGCAATAAATAAAAATCCCTTTGGCCATTCTCTGTCTTAGCCAGCCTCCTGATATTTCTCTCATTTTAACAAGAAAAGAACAGAGTGATCTGACTTAGAAGGATATTCCTTATTTTGTCAGTTTCCCCAAGCATTACGGCTCCTTCCACCCCCATCCCGCTAGAGGTGGCTCTTCAAGATTGAATCCAATTTTATCACCCTTCAGCACCCTGGGTGTAATGACATGTTTGTACTTTCATTTTGGCAGTGTGCTGGCTTCATTGTCTTGGTGATGATGTACAAATAATGAAACGTCTTTATATCACTGAAATTCAATATGTCTTTCTAAACAGCCAGATATGAAACTTTATATAACTTGTATTTCAATATATAATTGTTTGAGAGCACTTTGGAGGAATGATTGCTATTAAGAAGTAAAACTTTTCAAATTAACTGTTTTTCATACCAGGTCTTGCACAGTCGGGTTCCTGGGGCTGCTTTGATGAGTTTAACAGAATTGAATTGCCCGTCTTGTCGGTGGCAGCCCAACAAATTTATATTGTTTTGACAGCAAGAAAAGAGAGGAAAAAACAGTTCATTTTTTCTGATGGTGATTGTGTTGATTTAAATCCAGAATTTGGAATCTTCTTAACAATGGTGAGAACATAGGTTTTAAGTGTAGTTTGGTTGGGTTAATTGTTCTAGACTTAAGTAAAAGAAAGCATCTATTCCTGGGTAAATGACAGACTCTCCAGGGGGCAGGAGCTATTCTTTGGTATCATGTGACTTTTTTGAGTAGTAAAAATAGCCCAGAAGAAAAAATGGTAATAGGTGAATGATAATAATAGCTACAATTTATTGAGCACTTACTATGTGTGAGGCAGTGGGCTAAATGTTTTATGTATGGCATCAGACAGGATAGTAATCCCCAAACCTCAGTGGCTGAAAGTGTCACAGATTTGTTTCTCCCTATTGGGGGGACTGTGGAGAGGGCAGGGCCTGCCTTATGCGTCCTTACTCTGGTACGGCCTCGGTCCCTGCTGGCTGCTGGCGCAAGGGGAAAGGAGAACGCGAAGTATCATGCTCTGGCTCTTAGTTTCTGTCCAAAGTGACACAAGTCACAACCATTGGCTAAAACAATTTACATGGCCACGCCTGACTTCAAAGGGGGCAGGGAAACCTGGCCGGTGTGGCTCAGTGGATTAAGCATCGGTCCATGGACTGAGAGGGCCCAATTTGATTCCCGGTCAGGGCACATGACCAGATTGTGGGTTCGATCCCCAGTAGGGGGTGTGCAGGAGGCAGCCGATAGATGTCTCTCTCACATCAATGTTTCTCTCTCTCTCTCTCTAAGAATCAATAAAAATAAATTTTTAAAAAGTGGGAGGTGGGGAGGCAAGGAAGTGTGATCATGTACTGTATTTTGTATGGGGGATATTTTATAACCAAGGTACCTGAGGCACAGAGAGATTTAAAACCTTGCTGAAGTCACACAGCCGGTTAGAGAAAGATGTTACTGTCGAACGTCAACCTGACTACTTAGCCTCTACACTTGGTTTTCTCCGAAACTTAATAAAGGATCATGGAAATGTTTAAAATTTCCAAAATAATTCAACAAGGTCCTATACGAAAGAATTGCGGCGAATCCATCTACCATGTGACCGAGGGCAGGGCTCTGACCTGCAGTGCTGTGCGGACGGAACACCGAAGGCACGAGTAAACGGGTTTCTGTGGACTGGAGACATGAAGCTTATGGGGAAACAGTTTTCTTCATGTTTTTATATATGTTTTCTATTCAGTGAAATCTCTAAGTCACAAGATAAGACAAAGTACAGGGAGTTTAAGCGTCCCAGTGCATAAATCATTGCAAAATAAGGAAAGTTTCTGACAGTTCACTGTAAGCCGACATCCAGTGAAGCAGGTGGGAGGAAATAATCCTGAAGTGATCAGTTATAACTTAGACAATGGGATGAAGAAGTTTACTCGGTGTGAAAACTGTGGCATAGAATGATTTAAAAGAAGTTTTAACAGTCTCCCTGGATTAAGAGTAATACTGGAAATATCAGTTAGATACGAAGTTAGGCTGTGAATAACAGACACAAAAAATAGCGGCTTAACGGTGTGTTTCTACTCCATCATGGTTTCCAACTTCAGGGTCACCTTATGACCTAAGATGCCACAGAAGCATCTCTGGTTTATTGCAGTCCATTGATTGAATCAAGTCCCTTCAAACAATAGGGTTATTTCAGACAGTGTGTCCCTTTGCGTCTCATGTGAGGCATTTAATCACACCACTGTCAGGGAATCGAGTGGATTGCCTTTCTCCGTCGCTAGTGAGCGGAGTTCTTGCAATATCTTGAGAAAAATAATTTTCAGAGCCTTGAACAGGAGATATGGTGATTTTTATTTGCATGGAGGTACGTCTCTGGAGTTCTGAAGTCCCATTTGTCTTAGTCCAAAGTGGAGTCAGAAGCAAAGCCAGTGTCCAGAGTTTCCTTTCCACGGTGGAGTTGAGTCCAGCACAGCATTAGGCTAGTTGCAGCCCATTAATCCACTGTGTGGGGTCCACATGGCTGTGGGCCACATGGGCGAATGCAGGGGAGCGCCCCTCCTGCAACAAGAGAGCCAGGAGCACAGGCAAGCAAGAGAGAGAGAGAGCCAAGGTGGAGGGCCCTTTGCTCACGAGTTTAAATATCAAATCTTCCGGTACTTGCGGTGGCCGCACCTACTCTGGCCAGTTACCGGTTTCCAGGTGTGATGGACAGGCCGGTATGTTCCCACATCATCCAGACCTTACTGGGCATGCGTCTCTTGTCCAGTCCCTTCCCACGTCAGTCTGTGGGGAGCAGACCTGGAGGATGTTAAACTGTAGCTTCCCGGCACGAATGGCATGCCAAAGGACCTGGCCTTCCCTTCCCTCCCTCCCTGCTAACGGATAACCGGGTTGCTACAATGGTGTCAGCACCAGCTGCAAGGCTGGCAGGGAGAGAGAGTGTTTAATCTGGGCAGTGATGCCCCAGCTTGCCACTGGGGTTCTGTGACTAAGGAAGGGGAGAAGGCGGAGTGTTGATAAGCAACCAGCAGTCTCTGTATTCCCGGCATTTAGCAAGGTTTATGGACAGGACCCAGTAAATGGCCAGGGGTTGCGGCTGTGAACCCCTCACCTGACCCCAGGGACTCTCAGGTCTGACCGGTCCTGTCGAGGGCTACTGAGGAGGCCTTCGCTTCCCTCCCACCCTGCACTTGTCCTGTTCAGATGTTTCTCATCATTCCTGTCTGCATGTCCCTTCGCCACATGGGTTCCTTGGATGGTACTTTGTCAGCCATAGAACTCTCTCATCTTGTCTGAAAAGAATAATCGAAGAGAGGAAATAAAAATCACCTAGATAAACTCATCAATATGAAATCCGGAATGTTCTTCTTCTTTCAACAACACATTTCAATCATAATTACCCAGCTATTTATTCAAGTTTCTTTTCTAGCTTCTTAACCAACGGACAAACAGATGCTTAGCTTTCACTCACAGTGTGACGATGTGACGTCAATAGGTGTCAATGGTGTGATACACATTTTTGAGAAAAGAGGGAGGTTTTATGAATCTAATGTTTTCTCAGTGCCACCTTAGACTCTGAATTAGTGATTTGAAATGTATTTGTATTGGTGGAATAAAATTTATATCAACAATTAAAAATTAAATAATTTTAAATTTTAGAACCCTGGATATGCTGGGCGCCAGGAACTTCCAGAAAACTTAAAAATTCAGTTTAGAACTGTGGCTATGATGGTTCCCGATAGACAGGTATGCATCGGGATTCAAAACCAAACTATAATTTATGTGTTTACTTGTTTTTCACACAAGTTGTTGAAAATCTCACTATATTGATTTTTCAGATCATTATGCGAGTTAAACTGGCAAGCTGTGGTTTTCTTGAAAATGTCATCTTGGCTCAGAAGTTTTATGTTCTTTACAAACTGTGTGAGGAACAACTTACTAAGCAGGTAACTTTGTGTATTTATTTTCCCCCTCGCTGTAGAATTTGATTTTTCACTTTGCAATTTTGCCCTGATTAATCAGCAAGCTTAAGAAAATCTCACCAGCTCCTTTCACAAATAAATTTAGAATTCCTTTGAGCTGTCGGTTGTGCATTTTTAAAACCTGTTTATTTTTGAATAATTATAAGTTCAACCACAGTTGTACAGAAATGTACTGGGTCATTACCCTACTCCCTTCAAAGTTGACAACTTATAACTAGAGTGCAATAACAAAACCAGAAAAAGGACAGGGGTACAATCCAGAGTTTATGAAAGTTACACCAATTAAATGTGCACTCTGTGTGTGTGTGTGTGCGCGTGTGTGTAGTTCTGTGCAGGTCTATCCCATGTGTAGATGTGTATAACCACCACCACAATCAACATACAGAACTGCCCCCACAAGGGTGCCTCATGCTACCCCTTTACAGCCACAGCCACCTGTCTGCCAAACCCCTCACCCCTCGCAGCCTCCAACCTTTTCTCCATCTCTGCAACTTTATTTCAACAACGTCAAATAGATGGAGTCACACAGTATATAACCTGTTGGTTATGCATTTTAAATCGGCTTGCCTCTCGGGCTCTATCAGACTGTCTTATTCTCAAAAGATATTTAAAGCGTGAGCACTGTATCGTACAGTTGATCTTCCCAATGGAATGAGCATGGTTCAGTCAAAGGAAAGGTGGAGGAATTCAGCTCATAAAACTTGGCAGCTCAGCCACTCCAAAGCTACAGTGTGTGTATCAGAAGATCGACCATGTGTATGTAGTGGGTGTATGTTTAGGGCTTTACAATGAAATAATCTTTTCCCCTCTTCTCCCCTCTCAGGTTCATTATGACTTTGGGTTGAGAAACATCCTCTCTGTATTGAGGACACTTGGATCTCAGAAGAGAGCCCGACCAGAAGATAGTGAATTAAGCACTGTCATGAGAGGCCTAAGAGATATGAACCTTTCGAAATTGGTATCTTTCTTTTCTGAATTCACTCCTCTTTCAAGAATCTGACCTACTTTCTTTCACTTGGCTGACAAATGGGAGCCGCTCGTGTTCGGCTGCGAGTGTTATTAGTTGTGTGACAGTGGGTGTGTGAATCTGCCACTGTGCTTCCGGAAGCCAAACCCCGTGGCCTGTACGACCAGCGTGGGCTGGGAATGCACCCTCGTCAGTCGTGTGCTACACAGGCCTCGGCAGTGGGCTTCGGTCCCCAGTTTCAGTCCAGCGCTCGACCATCATTCATAATGTAGCGTGGTCTAAACGTGAACCTCCGGATTCACAGGGCACCATGAGAACTTCTAGCTCTGTCTGTACACATTTAGTTCATCTCAGCTCTGTCTCTCCCAGCACATCAGCATCACTTCTGTTCCCCAAAACGCACAGAAAGTTTGCTGTGGAGATTGTAATAGTCATCACACGGCTCTTTCTTGCCACAGTGAGCCAGGTTGTTTGGAAGTAGCTGCTGACAGGTTCACGTGGTATTTATTCAGAGGGCTCTCTGTGCTGCAGATTGTGTCCAGGCCCTGGGAGAACAAGGTCGAGGAAGACATGGCTGTTCGGAAGCTGGCAGTGTAGTTACAAAAGCTAACAATTCACATCTGCGTAGTTCGCTACTGTTGCACAGCCTCTTCAGGGGCGTTGTCTTGTTGGAGTTTCGTAGCCACTCTGTGTGCTTCCTGCCATTTACTCATGAGGGAACCGAGACTGAGAGTTTGGAGAACCCATCCACAATCCCAGTCAGCGGAGAAGCGGGAACAAAGACCCTCAAAGCTTTCTGATGCCAAATCCGCTGCTCCTTCAGCACCCCTCACTGCTCCCCTTAGATAACGGTATTCTTGAAAATCCTGGACAAGAATTCCAGAGAGCATCGGGAGCCCCGGAAAACAAGGCGAAATAAGATGTGGTCAGCAGTTGTGAATGGGGTGATCTAAGCATTAAAGATGTAGCGAAGACGGGTTAGACTCAGTTTACTCAACCCTACTGCTTATCAGAAGTCAGAACTCTGCTCGGATGGTTTCCAGCCAATGTTGGATGAGCCAGTCATACAGGGCCATGGGTATTTCTCTTATTTAAAGAACTAGGACTATTTGTTTTTATGGGGTTGGGACGATTGACTGCACATTTTTAAGGTTAGTGTGTATGCCTGTCTATGAGAAGCAGAGTATTTGTATGACAAAGTAATGAGATCAAACCTTAGAGCAGCAGACGGTGGAGGACGTTGAATGCCAGGGTGCTTTGGGTGTGATGCTCCGGGTAGCATGGCTTTCGTGGTGGTGTTCAGGAGAAAGTACTAGAGGATGCAGGTGGTGAGGGGAGTGATACATTATTCTCTGGGCAGGAAGTGGTAAGTGCTGTGTGCGTCCTAGCTGGTGGATGGACATTTGTTCACTGAAGGAGTAAATGTATTCTGTGCCTCGTAGGTGGATGAAGATGAACCTCTGTTCCTCAGCTTGATCAATGACCTATTTCCAGGACTGCAGCTGGACAGTAACACGTACGTGGAGCTGCAGGATGCCGTAGCCCACCAGGTTCAGTTAGAGGGGCTGATAAACCATCCACCCTGGAATCTCAAACTCGTGCAGGTAAGACATTTCAATCTATTAACAGTGTAATGATTAGAGTGTGTTGCTAAAAATCACCATTTGAAGAGAAGAACTCATGATATTAGTCTTACTTGATGTAAATGTTGAAACTAAATTGGAACTCATCGATGCAAGAAGAGGCCTCAGGGGGATGTGTTGGTCCCAACGTGATAGCGTGGATTTGTCCTGCCTCACAAAAAACAAGTAGTAATTTCCTGTGGTGCGTACACCTGGAGAGAAGGTTGGGCAGTAACCAGAATGTCAGGAACAGTTGGGAGGGGATATGAAGTTATAAAAACTCAGGGAGATGGAGTGGTCCAGCTGGCTTCTTGGGCCAGTCTGGCAGTATCGCCAGTGGCTGCCTGGAGCACCGACCCGGAGGAATCTGTAGTATTAATTTGCTCTTGCTTTGTGTGCGGGCATGTTCACACCCACACTAACTTAACTGGAGTCTTTGTCTGCATCTCTTGGCGTCTTTCTAGAAGTTCAACACATTTCACCCGCTGTGACAGCCACTTGATCAGCGGAGTCAAAAAGCTGTAGCAGAGAGGCCGGATTAAATGCCGATGAACTTGACGCTTTGGGCGTATTTCCCAGGGCTTTTGGAATGTGAAGGAACTGCAATTGTGGAGAGTGTTATAAACTGCATTTCAAAATTAAAATTCTTATTTTAACTTAGTGTTTTTGCCAGATTATAAGATTATAAGAAGTGCGACTTTTTGAAACAGGTCCAAATCTTGCAAGGAAATACCTGAAGTTTAAAAGCCTAAGTATTTTTTTTTATCATCCATGTATTGGAAACCATTGGAAAAATTTTTTCATTTCGGAGAAAACATCATATATGATATGCATACAGTATACTGAGTACTGAAATACTAGTCATCTCAATGGGTGAGGGACTGGAATATTGGGGGTTTTTTTATGTCAATAACATTACTCGCTAATATAATGTTATGGTCAGTGCCTCTGTAGCTTTTCTTTTTATTTGAAAGCTTTATTGAGATAGAATATACAGACTATACAACACATCCCCTTAATAGGTACAACTTGTTGGTTTTTAGTATATTCACCGATAAGTGCAATCGGCACCACACTTTTGAGCTTTTTTGGTCACCTCAAAATGAACCCCTGTGTGCTTTAGCTATCACTTCCCCTGGGCTGTCTCCCCGTCTTCCAGCTCAAGCCACCGTCCTAGGCAACCTCTAAATTCACTGTCTATAGATTTTCCTTTTCTAGATTTACATATGAATAGAATCGTATCTTATCTTTGCAACTGATTTCAATTACTTAGCATAATTTTTTAAGGAACATCCATGTTGTAGCATGTATGGACACTTTGTTTTCATAGCCAAATACTATGCATTTATATGGATAAAACATATTTTGTTTATTTATTCCTAATGGACATTTGGTTTGTTTCTACCTTTTGGCTATTATGAATGATATTGCAATAAGCTGTCAAGCCTCCGTTGCTTTTAAACTATGGGTTAAGTAACAATTCGTTTCTATCTAAAATGTTAGGAGAACTCACATTCTACCTCTGATCAGCTGTGAGACCTTTGACTTTATTTTTATTAACAAAACAATAGACAAGATGTTTTAACAGACACTGTCTGTGTTTAGGTATGTCTCCTTGAATCTCTTGTGCCACTTCGAGGTGCCCTTCCTCAGCTTCTGTGTGATTCTGACACATTCACCCACATGCACCACTTTGGAGAACGGGGGCCACTTTGTTGGCAGCACAGAGAGCAACAGTGCCCGGCCTGGGAGTTTATCACACCTTGCTTGGCTTCTCCTCCTTCCTATCCTGCTTTCCCCACCCCCTTCTCAGTTTCTCCTCAGAGCACCTCCTGAGTAAATCCCTGGCACAAGAATCCTCACCTCAAGCTATGCTTCTGGGAAACCAGGCAGATAGATGTGTAACTTGGATCCTCACCATGATGGTTTGTGTGGCTGCTTTCCACCACTAGGGGGCGATATCATCACATTGCATGCCAGGAAGTGGAAAACTGGATATGCATCAGTGAAACAAAATTACAAGGAATAAAATCACAAGGTTTGAGAAGCAAAAACCAGAACCCGAATTAATTTTTTTTCAAAATGTAATTCAAGTTCCACATTGTCATTACTTTATCACATATTTTATAACGTTGTACTAATTTGCTATCCACCTCTAATAAAACAAAAAACATTTTTCTTTACATTTTCTCATTTTTTAAATAGTGAAGTAGTTATTTTACTGAAGCACTTGTTAAAACTATAAATTTCAGCACGCTACTTCCATGAATGTCAGCAAGAGACTTATAAGTTACATTTTCCAGCTGACTGTATCATTTCTTTGCTTAGTTATACGAGACGTCACTGGTACGTCACGGCTTGATGACTCTTGGGCCCAGTGGTTCAGGGAAGACAGCTGTTATAACAATCCTGATGAAGGCATTGACAGAGTGCGGCAGGCCTCACAGAGAAATGCGAATGAATCCGAAAGCTATTACTGCGCCTCAGATGTTTGGCAGACTGGACACTGCTACCAATGACTGGACTGATGGGATTTTTTCTACTCTGTGGAGAAAAACATTAAAAGCAAAGAAAGGTACACATAAGCTCTCCTTTGTGGTTTGTTTTTATTTATTTCCTGCCAATTTATGCTTAATTTTCTGTTTTAATTGTTCGCAGGTGAAAACATTTTCCTTATTTTAGATGGCCCTGTCGATGCCATTTGGATTGAGAACTTAAATTCTGTGTTGGACGACAATAAAACACTCACGTTAGCTAATGGAGATCGTATCCCCATGTCCCCTAATTGTAAACTTTTGTTTGAAGTCCACAATATTGAGAATGCGTCTCCTGCCACGGTGTCTCGGATGGGCATGGTTTATATCAGCAGCTCCGCTCTCAGCTGGAGGCCGATATTACAGGTAGGACGAGAGACTCGCCCAGGCGCTCAGTCTCTTTCATGCTTTACTTTCTCAGTAAACAGAGATTCTGCTTCTCTGCTGCAGGCGTGGTTGAAGAAGCGTACTACACAGGAAGCAACTGTATTCCAAACTCTGTATGATAAAATATTTGAAGATATATACACATATGTGAAACTAAACCTCAATCCAAAAATGCAGCTCTTAGAATGCAACTATATTATGCAAGTAAGATTTTTTGTATATTTGCTACTTAGATTTGAGCTTTTTTTTTTTTTTCCCTACTCAGTTGTACTTCAGAGGCATCTGAAATAGAAAATATTACTGTGGCTGTGAGGCTCTGAAAAGTTGGGTCCCTATTAAAGAGTTCATTAATGCTCCTACCGCCACCTCTGTTATTTCCCAGGGGGTTATTGTCTGGGGAAGAGGAATGAACTATATTTCCGATCCTCAAGCCTGGTGACCTTTCCAGAAAGTGTGTCCAATAAAGAGAGCAGACAAATAAGTAAAGCTCACAGTTCTACAGAAAAATACATGAAGGAGCAGGTGGCTAGCAGGAAAACTTGGACGGCAGTCTGCGCTCTGCAGATTTAGTGTATAGCAGAGAGGGAAACTGTAAAACCAATTCTGCATGTAGTTTTCTTTTTTCCCATATTCAGTTTTTCTTATTAGTCAAAGCAAAAGAAAAAAACCACCAACCAGAACTAAGCATAGACTTTTTAAAAAAATCTTTATTGTTGAATGTAGAATGTATTACAGATGTTCCCCATTTTTCCCCCATTGATCCCCTCCTCCCCACTCACGCCCCCCTCCCACCTTTTCCCACACTATTGTCTGTGTCCATTGGTTATGCATATAAGTTCTTTGGTTTATTTCTTCCCACCCCCCAACCCCTTTCCCTTTGTCAGTCTAGCAATGAATTTGTACTTCTTAATCCCTTCACCTTTTTCATCCATTCCCCCAACCCCCCTCCCAACTGGCAACCAACAAAATGTTCTCTGTATCTATGAGAATGTTTCTGTTCTACCTGTTCATTATGTTTGTAGATTCCATTGTCGATAGATATGTATTCATTGACATTTTGTTTGTTCATATATTTTATCTTTTTCTTCAAAAGGATCCTTCATCATTTCATATAATAACGGTTTGGTGGTGATAAACTCCTTTAACTTTTTCTTGCCTGGGAAAGTTTTTATATGGCCATCAATTCTAAATGACAGCTTTGCAGGATAGAGTAATCGTGGTTGTAGGCTCTTGCTTTTCATCACTCTGAATATTTCTTGCCACTCCCTTCGGGCCTGCAAAGTTTCTTTTGAGAAATCAGCTGACAGCCTAATGGGAACTCCCTTGTAGGTAACTAGCTGCTTTCTCTTGCTGCTTTTAAGATTCTCTCTTTGTCTTGAAACTTTTGCATTTTGATGATGATGTGTCTTGGTGTGGGCCTCTTGGGGTTCATCTTGCTTGGGACTCTCTGTGCTTCCTGGACTTGCATGTCTGTTTCCTTCACCAAATTAGGGAAGTTTTCTGCCAATATTGTTTCAAACAGGTTTTCGATTTCTTGTTCTCGCTCTTCTCCTTCTGGCACCCCCAAGATGCGAATGTTGGCACGCTTGAAGTTGTCCCAGAGGCTCCTTACACTATCCTTATTCTTTTGGATTCTTTTTTCTTTTTGCTGTTCTGATTGGGCATTTTTTGCTTCCTTATATTCCAAATCGATGGTTTGCTCCTTGGATTTACATACTCTATTATTGAAGCTGTGTAAATTATTCTTTATTTAAGTTAATACCTCCTTCAATTCTAACTGTGCATCCATGATTTCTAATTGGTCCTTTTTTATGCTCTTGAGGCCCTCCCTAAGTTCACTGAGGTTCTCACTAAGTTCATTGAGCATCCTTATAAGCAGTATTTTGAACTCAGTATCTGTTAGGTTGCTTATCTCCCTTTCGCTTAGTTCTTTTATTGGGGTTTTGTTCTGTTCTTTCATTTGGGACCTGTTTCTTTGTCTCCTCATTTTGGCTGCCTCCCTGTGTTTGTTTCTGTGTATTACCTAATGAGAGGTATGGGGCTCTCTGAGACCAGATGCTGCTCGTTTGAAAGAATTTAGGAAAACCTGAAGCAGGATCCAAGACAGGCCAATCCTATGGTTAAGCAAGTGGCAACAGCTTGGGTGGGCTTGAAACTTGGGTGGGGCCGGGCCTCAGGGAATCACCAGGGTGGGGCTACCAGTGTGAGCCAGGTGGCTGGAGTCCCAGATATGGGGACTGTCTGCCGCCCCCGGGAAGGGCTCACCAAAGGAACAAAGGCCTCTTACAGCATGTTTGTCCTGGAGAAAGCCCCCTCTCCAGCCCTCGCTCCAGTGCCAACCAGGTCAGTTCTTCCCTGTATGTCTCTGGCACCCCTCGAGCTGCCTCCCCTCCAAGCTCAGAGGGAGAGAGTCCGACCAGTCCGTGCGTGGGCCCTTTAAGGAGCTGCCTGGGGCTCCAGCCGCGTCAGCTTCCCTGAGCCTCAGTTCCTGCTATTTTTTCCAGCCAGAAGTTATGGGGATTCTCTTCCTGGCACTGGAACCCTGAGCGGGGCACCTGGTGTGGGACGGGGACCCCTCAGTCCTCAGGAAGGACCTTCCCAGCCGAGGTGTCCTCCTGATTTTTATCCGCCACACGTGGGTGTGGGACCAGCCTGTCCGCCTCCGCCCCTCCTACCAGTCTGGATGTGGCTGCTGCTTTAATCCCGTAGTTGTAGGACTGCCATTCAGGCTGTTTTGAATGATGGTTGTTCTGTAGTTTAGTTGTAACTTTGATGTGGTTGTGGGAGGACATGATACCGCATTTACCTACCGCCATCTTGACCGGAAGTCTAAGCATAGACTTTGAAGGGCTCTCCTGATTCTCGTCCATAGGTGATCTCTCATTATCCATTCTACTGCTGTGATTCTTAGTGTGAGGAATGTCAGTCAGTGAGGGTGGGTAGATTAGAAATAATTCCTAAGGCCGAAATAAATATTTAGTAATTACTTTAAAATGCATAACTTAAGTGGAAATCTTACCTTGACATAATTTTGTTTTGAAAGACTGAGGATGTCTTACTGTAGATACATTTCTTTCTGGTGTCAATTGGGGGTTGGCACACTGTCTTAAAGGGGCAGTTAGTAAATCTTTTAGGCTGTCTCAACCTCTCAACTCTGCTGTCCTATTGCAAAAGCAGGCAGACACAATACATACAGGAATGTGACAGTGTTTTAGTAAAACTTTATTTGCCTGACAGGTAGCTGGCCCCTGGGGCCTCAGTTTGCTGAGCTCTGCAAAATGTTAAAAGGAAATGAAATCTTTGATTTAGAAAACTTAGAGATACCAAACTTTAGAACTAGAAACGACCTTAGAAAACATTTAGTCTAGGCTTTTCACTTTTCATATCAGGAAACTGAAACCCGGGTTAGTGCCGTGAGCTGTATTGGATGACCATAACTTGCGGGTCCCAGGTTAGCACCCTTTCTGCTAAAACATAGGGCCTGTCCAAAGCAGACAGCTTTTTGTCCAAATGCTGATGGCTGTTGGACAGTGACCAAGCGATATGTGGAGATGTATTTGTTTTCTTTTTCCCTCCTTCTAAATTTATTATCATTTAAAATTTTTAAAAAACATTTAAATATAAGAATTTATTTTATTGTATTTTAAATATTTTCAGTCTCTCAATCTTCTGGAAGGTTTAATTCCCTCCAAAGAAGAAGGTGGTGTTTCGTGTGTTGAGCATCTTCATAAATTATTTGTGTTTGGCCTAATGTGGAGTTTAGGAGCTCTTCTGGAATTGGAAAACAGAGAGAAGCTTGAAGCCTTTCTACGAGGTCACGAAAGCAAGTTAGACTTACCAGACATACCTAAAGACGAAAATCAAACCATGTATGAGTTTTATGTTACTGATTATGGTAAGCATAGTGATTTATACCTGAAATAAAATATTTTTTTAAATGGGAAAAAGGAAACTTTCATAAACTCTTTTATGGGGACATATTAAACCAGTTATGAATAACATGATTGTTAATATGTTTTTAAAGGGCATATATGAAAAGAATAGTATAATTTTGCCTATTGGCTGTGCTGGGAACTGGAATAGAGACTACTGATCTCTTTTGGAGTGGCCTGAGTAACATCTGGCATAAATAAATTAGCAATACCTGCTCCGCTACCTATGTTCTAATGCTTGACAAGGAAAGGTAGCGGTGTAGGGTACACAGCTTCTTCACGATGCAGGAACAGATCAATCCCACAACTTCCCTGCTGGAAATATCACAATCAGTGGAGTGAACCAAACAGATGGGTCCTCCGTACACGTAGCAGACCCGCCTGCTGTGCGTGGCAGGGCCCAGGTCCCTCTCTAAAAGAAATGCCCTTGAGCTCGGTGCCTTTACCCAGAGTCTTGCTCCCAGTTCTTCTAAGTCTCAGAGAAGGAAAATCATGCTTCCTAAAAACTGTATTTACCTCTAATTCTTTCTAAAACTCCCAAACAGCAAAAAGTATTTATTTAGTGCACAAACTCAAAAGAGCAGGAGAGCAGACGGCAGTAACTGCATTCTGAAAGCAGAAAGGTAAGTGGCAGTTGATTGAGCACACTGGGCAAAGGGAAGCCCTCCACCAGCAGTGGGAAGAGTTGGGAAGCAATTAGTGTGTATCTCAGAACCTTCGAACAGCTCGGGCATTGCAAACTCAGGCAAAGGTGGGGTAAAAACAAGAAGGCTGCTTATAAGTCTGCTTGAGAAACACACCTCCAGGTCCTCTCTCCAAGGCCACACTGCTGGACAGCGGCACCAACCCCACGCTGGCCAAGGACTGAAGAGTTACTGTTTGGAAAGTGTAAAACACCGGGTTGTCTGCACTTGGGGGACACGAGGCACATTGAGGGTAGGGGAATAAATTTAAAACTGGGGATTAAGTGAAGTTGGTATTTTAAAGGGCCTTTATAAAGAGACTGAGATAACGGAATGTTTTTCAGCTGGCCATCTTTAACTAGAATGACCAGTAATTTACAGCATGTGAATAGATGCTATTAAAGATTTGGGATGATAAAAAAGGAGGTCTAACTCAAAATGCAAATTAAAATTAAGTGCATCCTTAAATCTAGATATGAATTCTCTTAGAATCCAGAGCCCAACCAAAGATTAAAAAAAAAAAAAAAAAAATCAATAAAATTGATAAATCTCTTACCAGAGATATCAGGAGGTAAAAAGAAAAGACATAAACTACCATTGTTCCAAATGAAAGCGGGATCATCACTACATATCCTACAAACATTAAAAAAGAAAGAAAGAAATGAATATTAGAAACATTATGAAAATACATTTGACAATGTAGATAAAATGGACAAATTTGTTTTAAGATAACAACTACCAAACATCATTAAGAAGAAATAGATGCTCTAAATAATATTCCCATATCTACTTTAAAAATTGAACTTGTAGGTAAAATCCTTTTCACAAAGAAAACTCCAGGCTCAGATGACTTCATTGGTGAATACTACCAAATAGTTAAGGAAGAAATAATGCCAATTCTACATAAACTCTTCCAAAATATAGAAAATATATAAGGAGGAAACACTTCCCAGCTCATTAAAAAAAAAATTATTGACTATATTCCCTATGCTGTACTTTATATCCTTGTGACTATTCTGTAACTACCAATTTGTATTTCTAAATCCCTTCTCCTTTTTCACCCTTCTCCCCATTAACCTTCCCCTCTGGCAATGTTCAAAATGTTTTTGGTGTTTATGACTCTGTTTCTGTTCTGCTTGTTTGTTTATTTTATTTTATTTTTTTTAGATTCCGTCATTGATAGATATGTATTTATTGCCATCTTATTATTCATATTTTTAATCTCTTTTTCTTTTTATTCTTAGAGAAGATCCTTTAATATTTTATGTAATACTAGTTTGGTGGTGATAAACTCCTTTCACTTTTTCTTGTCTGGGAAGCTCTTTATATGTCCTTCAATTCTAAATGATAGCTTTGCTGGGTAGAGAAATCTTGGTTGTAGTTTCGTTTCACCACTTTGACTATATCTTGCTACTTCCTTCTGCCTAGCCCATTTCATAAGGACAGTGTTATCCTGATACCAAAACCAGAGAAAGACATTACAAAGAAAGGAAACTATAACCAGTATCCCTTAGGAATATTGTCACAAATTTTTATTTATTTAATTAATTAATTTATTTTTGTTACAGATGTTTCTCCTTTTTCCCCTCACTGATTCCCCCCTTGCCCTCCCTCCCTGCCTTGTCCCCAGCTTTGTTGTCCATGTCCATTGTTCATGCATACATGCGTATAAGTTCTGTGGCTTATCTCCCCTACCCCTCTTCTGGGGATTGTCAGTCTGTACCCCACTTCCACATCTCTAAGACTACCCCGTTCCTCAGACTGTTCTGTTCATTATATTCCACAAATAAGTGAGAGCATGTGATATTTGTCTTTCTCTGCTTGGCTTGTTTCGCTTAGGATAATACTTTCCAGGTGTCTCCATGTCCTCTCAAAGGACAAGAGATATTTCTTTCTTACAGCTGCATAGTACTCCATTGTATATATGTACTACAGCTTTTTTATCCATTTGATATTGACACAAATTTTTAAATAAAATTTTAACAAATTAAATCTAATAGTATAGAAAAAGGATAATATACACCAGATTCCAAAATGGAACCAGAGTGAATGGAAGCTACACAGACCATCTCCCAGGACCAAACTGGAATTACAACTAAAATAAAGACAAATCGTTGGGAAAAAGCAACAGAAAAGCAGCGTGTGAGGACCATATAACCAGGGACACTGACTCGATCCTGGTAGGATAGCGGAGGCATGAGAGGGGGGCTGGGAGCCCACAGACAGCAGCAGTCTGAGCTGTTAGCAACACCCTCAGAATTAAAGTCCCAAGCCCACTCCACAGTGCAGAGCTGGGACAAAGGCTGAAATAGCCACAGCCACTCACCTTGGGCTCCGGCAGAGGGAGGGTGGACTGGACTGGAACTGTGTGGGGACACTTGGGATTTGTAGGGCTCTCAGAGCTTTTGCTGAGTTGCAGCCACACAGGATGGTGGCCATCTTACTCCTTCCCAGGGCTCTGGGGAGAGGTGGCGACCCCTACCTTGGAGATTCAACCTCACCCTGTGGGCCACTGAAATGCAAATTGAGGCTAATTAACAACCAGCATCTGCCCCACCCTCAGGAAATCCCCTTACTCTGAACACCTGAGGGAGTTTTTCATTCAACTGAGAAGCCAAGGCTGCGGCTAATAGCCTCCAGACAAAAAGCTAGAGGATAATTGACCCTTTCCTGGGCTTGCAACTCTACCCAGGAAAGTAAGACTTGACAGTGGTGTTTAACGTGGGTCCTCCATTGCTCATCCAAACTCAGTAGAGGGAGCCACAAACAGGAGAACACCAACACCCACAGGGAAAATTTGGCAGGCTCCAAAACCCACTGTGATAGCCAAAATGGTGAAACAAAGAAACAAAATCCAAATGAAAGAACAAGAGACCTCTACCGAAGATAAGATAAATGAAACGCAGTTAAGCAAGTTAACAGAGCTAGAATTCAGAGCCATGATCTGGAGGAAGCTCAACAGCAGGTGTAAGGACATGAGCAACATGAGTAAAGACATAGAAACATTTAAAATCAACCAACTGGAAATTGAAAACCACCAAGAAGAAATGAAGGATGACAGCAGAAATAAAGAACACATTGGAAGGACTCAACAGCAGAGTAGAGGAAGCAGAGGACCGGATCAGGGAATTAGAAGACAGGGTAGAAAAAAATCAACCAATCAGAAAAACAAAAGGAAAAAACAATGAAAAAACAGGAAGACAGATTAAGAGAACTGTGGGACAACTGGAAACATAATAACATTTGCATCATAAGAGTCCCCAAAGAAGAAAAAAATGAGCAAAGGGTGAGAGAATATATTTGAAGAAATAGTGACAAAAAACTTCCCTAATTTGGTAAAAGAAGAAGGCATTCAAGTTCAAGAAGCACAGAGAGCCCCAAGTAAGAAGAACCCAAACAGGCCCACACCAAGACACATAGTAATTAAAATGCCAAAAATTAAAGACAAAGAATCCTAAAGGCAGCAAGAGAGAAGCAACAGGTTACCTACAAAGGAACCCCCATAAGGCTATCAGCTGACTTCTTTTTTTTTTAAAATTATTTATTTATTTTTTTCTTACAGATATTTTACCTTTTTTACCCCATTGGCACCTCCCTCCCCAACCCACCCCGGCCCCATCCCCGACTTAGTTGTCCATGTCCATTGGTCATGCATACATGCATATAAGTTCTGTGGTTTATCTCTTCCCACCCCCCTACCCGCTCTTCTGAGGGATGTCAGTCTGTGCCCTACTTCCATGTTTCTGGGTCTACTGTATTCCTCACACTGTTATGTTCATTATATTCCGTATATAAGTGAGATCATGTGGTATTTGTCTTTTTCTGCTTGGCTTATTTCACTTAGGATAATACTTTCCAGGTCCCTCCATGTTGTCTCAAAGGATAAGAGATCTTTCTTTCTTACCGCTGCATAGTACTCCATTGCGTATATGTACCACTGCTTTTTTATCCATTCTTCTACTGATGGACACTTGGGCTGTTTCCAGATCTTACCTATTGTAAATAGTGCTGCTATGAACATGTGGGTATATATATTCTTCCTGATTGGTGTTTCAGGCTTCTTAGGGTATATTCCTAGAAGTGGGATCACTGGGTCAAATGGAAGTTCAATTTTTAATTTTTTGAGGTAACACCATATTGTTTTCCACAGTGGCTGCACCAGTCTGCATTCCCACCAGCAGTGTACTAGAGTCCCCTTTTCTCCACACCCTCACCAACACTTGTTGTTTGATGATTTGTTGATGGCGGCCATTCTGACAGGTGTGAGGTGATACCTCATTGTTGTTTTAATTTGCATCTCTCTGATGATTAGTGATGTTGAGCATTTCTTCATATGTCTCTTGGCCATTAGTATGTCCTGTTTGGAGAGGTGTCTATTCAGCTCCTCTGCCTATTTTTTTAATTGGGTTCTTTGTCTTCCTTTTGTTGAGTTGTATGAGCACTCTATATATATTGGAAATTAACCCCTTATCTGATACATCATTGGCAATGATGTTCTCCCATACAGTGGGTTGCCTTTCCATTTTGATGATTGTTCCTTTTGCTGTGCAGAAGCTTTTTAGTTTGATGTAGTCCCATGTGTTCATTTTTTCCTTTGTTTCTGTAGCCTTAGGTGATGTATCAGTGAAAATTCTGCTCCGTATGATGTCCGAAATTTTGTTGCCTACATTTTCTTCTAGAATTTTTATGGATTCATGGGTCACATTTAAGTCTTTTATCCATTTTGAGTTTATTTTTGTGTATGGTGTAAGTTGATGGTCTAATTTCATTTTTTTGCATGTAGCTGTCCAATTTTCCCAACCCCATTTATTAAAGAGGCTGTCTTTACTCCACTGTATGCTCTTGCCACCTTTGTCAAATATTAATTGAGCATATTTCAGCTGACTTCTTAACAGAAACACTACAGGTCAGAAGGGAATGGCATGAGATAATCAAGGTCATGAAAAACAAGGATCTGAATCCAAGACTACTCTATCTAGCAAGGCTATCATTCAAAATAGAAGGTCAAATAAAGAGCTTCCCAGACAAAAAAAGGCTAAGGGAATACATTAGCACCAAACCAGCACTGCAAGAAATGTTAAAAGGACTGCTATAATTAGTAGAAGAAATAATAAGAAGAATATAACCACACTAAACAAAAAATGGCAATAAATAATTACATATCAATAATCACCTTAAATGTAAATGGATTGAATGTTCTCATCAAAAGACACAAAGTAGCTGCTTGGATAAGAAAGCACCACTCATCTATATGTTGTTTACAAGAGACCCACCTCACAACAAAAGACTCACATAGGTTGAAAGTGAAGGGATGGAAAAAAAATCTTCCAAGCAAATGGAAAGGGAAAAAAAGCTGGGGTAGCAATACTCATACCTGATAAAATAGATTTCAAAATGAAGGCCATAACTAGAGACAAAGAAGGCCACTACATAATACTGAAAGGATCTATCCAACAGGAAGATAAAACCTTGGTAAACATATATGCACCCAATATAGGAGCACCACAATATATTAAAAATCTTCTGGAGGACATTAAAGGAGAAATCGACAGCAACACAATCATATCAGGAGACTTCAAAACCCCACTGACATCACTGGATAGATCCTCTAGACAAAAAATTAGCAAGGAAACAGAGACTCTAAATGAAACACTAGACCAAATGGATTTAATAGATATCTGCAGAGAATTACATCCCAAAACTACAGAATTCACATTCTTCTCAAGTGCACATGGGACATTCTCAAAGATAGACCACATGTTAGGACACAAACTAAATCTCTACAAGTTCAAGAAGATTGAAATCATATCAAGCATTTTCTCAGATCACAATGGCATGAAACTAGAAATCAATTACAACAAGAACGTGCAAAGACATTGGAACACATGGAGACTAAATAGCATGTTATTAAACAATAAATGGCTTACCGAGGAGATCAAGGAAGAGATTAAAAACTGCCTGGAAACCAATGAAAATGAACACACAACAACACAAAATCTATGGGATGCAGCAAAAGCAGTTCTGGGAGGGAAGTTTATAGCACTACAGGCCTACCTCAAGAAACAAGAAAAATTTCTAATAGACTATCTAACCTCACAACTTAAAGAACTAGAAAGCAAACAAAAAGAAAACCCCAGAGCAAGTAGAAGGAAGGAAATAGTAAAGATCAGAGCAGAAATAAATGACATGGAGACCAAAACAAACAAACAAAAAAAACAATTCAAAGGATCAGTGAAACATAGAAGTGGTTTTTCGAAAAGATAAACAAGATTGATGGACCCTTAGCTAGACTCACCAAGGAATAGAGAGAACCCAAATATACCAAATCAGAAATGAAAGAGGAGAAGTAACAACAGACACCACAGAAATACAAAGTATTGTTAACAACTACTATGAACAATTATATGGCAACAAATTCGACAATCTGAGCGAAATGGACAAATTTTTAGAAACACGTCGTCTCCCAAAACTGGACTGGGAAGAGATAGACAATTTGAACAGACCAATAACAACTAAAGAAATTGAAGATGTGATCAAGACTCTCCCAGCAAACAAAAGCCTAGGCCCGGATGGCTTCACATGGAGTTTTACTGAATATTCAAAGAGGAACTAACACCCATCCTCCTCAAACTATTTCAAAAAATTCAAGAAGGAGGAAGACTTCCAAACTTTTTAAATAAGACCAGCATAATTCTAATTCCAAAACCAGAAAAAGACACTACAAAGAAAGAAAACTACAGACCAATATTCCCAATGAACATAGATGCCAAAATCCTGAACAAAAGACTAGCAAATTGGATTCAGCAATATATCAAAAAAATTATTCACCATGAACAAGTGGGATTCATCCCAGGGATGCAAGGCTGGTACAATATTCACAAATCAATAACTGTGATACACCACATACAACATGAAGAATAAAAACCACATGATCAGATCAATAGATGCTGAAAAAGCATTCAACAAAATCTAACACCCATTTGTGATAAAAACGCTCAGCAATGTGGGAATAGAAGGATCATACCTCGACATTATAAAGGCCATATATGAAAGACCTACAGTCAACATTATACTCAATAGGAAAAAACTAAAAGCATTTCCCTTAAGAACAGGAACAAGACAAGGATGCCCACTTTTGCCACTCTTATTTAACATAGTACTGGAAGTCTTAGCCACAGCAATCAGACAGGAAGTAAAAAATAAAAAAGATCCAAATTGGAATGGAGGAAGTGAAACTGTCAGTATTTGCAGATGACATATTATAGATAGAAAACTCTAAAGACTCCATCAAAAATCTACTAGACTTAATAAATGAATTTGGCGAAGTAGCAGGATACAAAATTAACATCAAGAAATCAACGGCATTCTTATACACCAATGATGAACTCACAGAAAGAGACTCTAAGAAAACAATTCCATTTACCATCGCGGCAAAAAAATTAAGATACCTATGAATAAACTTAACCAAAGAAGTAAACGACCTATTTGCGGAGAACTACAGGACATTGAAAAAAAATAGTGGAAGATATAAAAACATGGAAGCACATACCTTGTTCATGGACTGGAAGAATTAACATCATTAAACTGTCCATATTACGCAAAGCAATCTATAGATTCAATGCAATCTCCATCAAAATACCAATGACATACTTCACAGAACTAGAACAAATATTTCAGAAGTTGATATGGAACCAAAAGAGACCCCGAATAGCCACAGCAATCTTGAAAAAGAAGGACAAAGTAGGTGGGATCACAGTACCGGATATCAGGTTATACTACAAAGCTACTGTAATAAAAACAGCCTGGCACAAGAACAGGCAGATAGACCAGTGGAACAGAACAGAGAACCCAGAAATGGACGCAAGGCAATATGCTCAATTAATATTTGACAAAGGTGGCAAGAGCATACAGTGGAGTAAGGACAGCCTCTTTAATAAATGGTGTTGGGAAAATTGGACAGCTACATGCAGAAAAATGAAACTAGACCATCAACTTACACCCTACACAAGAATAAACTCAAAATGGATAAAAGACTTAAATGTGACTCATGAATCCATAAAAATCCTAGAAGAAACTGTAGGCAACAAAATTTCAGACATCATATGCAGCAGAATTTTCACTGATACATCACCTAAGGCATTAGAAACAAAGGAGAAAATGAACACATGGGACTACATCAAACTCAAAAGCTTCTGCACAGTGAAAGATACAATCATCAAAATAGAAAGGCTACCCACTATATGGGAGAGCATAATTGCCAATGATATATCAGATAAGGGGTTAATTTCCAATATATATAGAGTGCTCATACAACTCAACAAAAGGAAGACAAAGAACCCAATTACAAAATGGGCAGATATACTAAATAGACACCTCTCCAAACAGGACATACAAATGGCCAGGAGACATATGAAGAAATGCTCAGCATCACTAATAATCAGAGAGATGCAAATTAAAACAACAATGAGGTATCACCTTACACCTGTCAGAATGGCCGCTGTCAACAAATTATGAAACAACAAGTGTTAGCGAGGGTGTGGAGAAAAGTGGACTCTAGTACACTGCTGGTGGGAATGCAGACTGGTGCAGCCACTATGGAAAACAAAATGATGTTATCTCAAAAAATTAAAAATTGAACTTTCATTTGACCCAGTGATCCCACTTCTAGGAATATACCCTAAGAAGCCTGAAACACCAATCAGAAAGAATATATGTACCCCCATGTTTGTAGCAGCACTATTCACAATAGCTAAGATCTGGAAACAGCCCATGTGTCCATCAGTAGATGAATGGATAAAAAAGCGGTGGTACATATACATAATGGAGTACTATGCAGCTGTAAGAAAGAAAGATCTCTTATCCTTTGAGACTACATGGAGGGACCTGGAAAGTGTCATCCTAAGCGCAACAAGCCAAGCAGAGAAAGACAAATATCACATGATCTCACTTATTTGTGAAATATAATGAACATAACAGTTTGAGGAATTGGGTACACCCAGAGACATGGAAGTAGGGTACAGACTGACAACTCTCAAAAGAGGGGGTGGTAAGGGGAGGGAAGAGAACTTATATGCATGTACACATAACCGATGGACACGGACAACAAAGCCGGGTATGGGGTGGAGGTGGGGATGTGGAGGAGGGTGTCAATGGGGAAAAAAAGGAGAAACATCTATAACAAAAATAAATTAATAAAATATTATATAAAAAATTAAAATATAAAAAAAAGGAAGTACAAATTGGTTGTTAGACTTACAAACCTCAAAGCGAAGGGAGGTTGGGGATTGGGAAGATATAAACCAAAGAATTTATATGCATATATGCATAACCAGTGGATACAGACAACAATATGGGAAAAGGCAGGAGCGGGGTAGGAGTGGGGAGGAGGGGGTCAATGGGGGAAAAATGAGGAACATCTGTAATACATTCAACAATAAAGATAAAAGATGCAAAAAAATAGAAAAAGGATAATATATTAAATTCAAATGTTCATGTATTCTACAATTAGAAGGTTGGATTAATATTAAAAAACCAATCAATATAATTAAATGGTTTTAACAGATTAAAAAGAAACCATATAGTCATCTAAATCGATGCAGAAAAAAACATTTGACAAAATTAACACCCTGTCATGATGATACTCTCAGTAAACAAAGAATAGGATGTTTATTATTCTGATTAAGGACAAAATAGTTAACACGATACACTTGATGGTGAGAGACTGAATACTTCCTTACCAAGGTCAGGAACAAGACAAGGGTGTTCTTTCTCCCCTCTTCTATTCAATATTGAACTAGAGGTTCTAGCCAGCGCAATAAGAGAGTAAACAAACAAAGTCCTATGTATTAGAAAAGAATAAATAAAGCTCTCTTTATTTGCTGATGATATGACAATTCATAGAATCCTCAAAAAGGTTATTAGAATTAGTAGATGAGTTTAGCAAGGTCACAGGGTGAAAAATAATATACAATAATAAATTACATTTCTATAAGTTCACAACAAACAATTAGAAGTTGAAATTTTAATATACCATTTAAAGTAGCACCCAAAAATGTAACAAAATGTATGTCTGGAAAACTACAAAACTGTGCTAAGAGAAATTTAAGAAGCCCTAAGTAAATGGATAGAGAAATAATATTTATGGATCAGAAGACTCAAGGTTGTTAATATGTGATTTCATTCCAAATTGATGTATAGATTCAGTGCAATCACAGTGAAAATCTCAGTGGGCTATTTGGTTCAAATTTAGAAATGAATCCTAAAATTATATGAAAATGAAAAGGACCTAGAATAACCAAATTTATTTTTAAAAAGCTCACATGACTTAATTTTAAAGCTTACAATAAAGTTGTAATAATTAACACAATGTGATATTGGTATAAGGATACATATATAGATCAATGAAGTAGCTAAGAGTTCAGAAATAGACCCACACATATGTGGTCAGATGATTTCAACAAAGGTGTCTAGGTAATTCAGTAGAGGAAAGGATTGGATTTTCAGTCAGTGGTGCCAGAAAATACACTAGCCAAATGTTTAAAAACACAAAGCAAACAAACAAAACCAAGAACGTTAACTCTTATGTCACACCATCCACAAAAATTCATCTTAATAATGAACTCAAAATAGATCATAAGCCTAAACATAAGAGCTAAAACTATAAAATTTTAGAAGAAAACAAAAAGTATTTGTGTTGTGTTAAGCAAAGATGTCTCAGTATCAGAAAAAGCCCAAACTATAAAAGAAAACATGGATAAATTAGACTTCATTAAAGTTAAAATCTTTTGCTATTTACAAGTGACTGTTAAGAGAATAAAATGTCCAACCACAGAATGGGAAGAAGTCTTTGAAATATATATATCTGATAAAAGAATTTTGTCCAGAATATATGAAGAACTCTTGCAATTCAATAATAAGAAGTAGGCAGCCAATCCACATTTCTAAAAAGGGGGAATACATTTACACAGATGCTTCACTGAAGATTTATGAATGGTGAAAAAAGCACATGAAAAGGTACACAGTATCACTGATCTTCAGGGACATGCACATTAAAACCCCAATGGGACATTTAGCCACTAGAATGGTCAAAATTAAAAAGATTAATAATACCAAATATTGGTGCGGATGTGGAACTGGAAGTCTCATATACTACACAATGGTACAACCACTTTGGAAAACAGCTCAGTAGTTTCTTAAAAGTTAAACATATACTTATCATATGACTTGATTATTTTGCAAGGAAATTTGAAATTGAGGTTCTTCTTCCAATGATGAATGTTTGTTTTGCTATCAAAAGTTACCCTCTGATCTCTTTCCATTCAATCTGTGTACAGTTGGTACAATTTGGTACGATTTCAAATCACAGCATAATCTTTTTGAAGACATTTAACACAGCAGTTACACTCGACAGTGCAATAACAACAATGCAAGTAATTCACTTTATTTTTATTATTTTTATATTTATTTTTATTAATTAATTTTTGTTACAGATGTTTCTCCTCCCCCCCCCACTGATTCCCCCCTCCCTCTCCCTCCCTGCCCTGTCCCCAGCTTTGTTGTCCATGTCCATTGTTTATGCACACATGCATATTAGTTCTGTGGTTTATCTCTCCCCCACCACCCCGCGAGTAATTCACTTTAAATGGTAACAATATGAATAGCTCTGATCAAGTTAGTCTAACCAATGGTGATTGTGAGGCATCATTCAACAGATGCTAAAATCGCCTGGCTGGTGTGGCTCACTGGTTAAGTGTTGACCCATGCACTAAGAGGTTGCTGGTTTAATATCCGGTCAGGACACATGCCCAGGTTGTGGGCCTGATCCCCAGTGGGGGGCGTGCAGGAGGCAGCCAATCGATGTTCTCTCTCATGGATATTTCTATCTCTCTCTCCTTCTCTCTTCCTCTCTCTCTAAAATCAATAAAGAAAAAATATTAAAAAAAAGAGAGATACTAAAATGTAAATAAATTTTTTTCTTAGAATTGATGAAATATGGTGATAGTAATAATTATTATAACAATAATACCAATCAGTAAGTTGGTAGGTAGTATAAGTCAGAGTGTGAGGATTCTATTACTCTAGTAACACACTTGCATTTTTGAATTCTGATTACTTTCAAAGAATGCAGTTGTACTAAGATCAATTTTTATTTATTGTATAGGTGACTGGGAGCACTGGAATAAGAAACTTCAGCCATATTTTTACCCAACTGACAGTATTCCAGAGTATTCATCAATTTTGGTTCCAAATGTTGACAATATTAGAACAAATTTTTTGATAGACACCATTGCAAAACAAAGTAAAGTAAGTTTGGTACTTTCTTAGATGGTTGCAGAGCATGTGGGAAACCCATCCCATTTCACACACTACTGATAGGAACATTGAGATCCAGCACAACAGCTGGAGACAGAGAGAGAAACGTGTTTGGGAAATGAACCTAGGTCCCAGGAGATACTTCAGCTCGATCTCCTCCGAATTGCTGATGCCCAGCTTGCTAGGGAAAGTGGGTGTCTGCTTACAGAGTCTGTCCGTACTCCTGTGGTCACGTGAATATTCTCCCATATTTCCCTCCAACACTTTTATAGTATACATTTTACATTTAAATCTTTTTAAAATTTTTATTATTCTTTTTATCCTCACCTGAGGACATTTTTGCATTTATCTTCAGATAGAGCAGGAGGGAGAGAGGGAGGAAGAGAGAGTGAGAAACATCGTCGTGAGAGAGACACATCGACTGGCTGCCACCCACACGACCCCAACCGGGGCCGGGAACACACTGGAACCGAGGTACATGCCCCTTAGTGGGAACCAAACCCAGGACTCTTTGGTCCACGGGCCGACGCTCTAACCTGAGCCAAACAGGCCAGGGCTCATTTTACATTTAAATCTTTAATTCAACTAGGACATATTTTTGTGTAGGTATAATTCAAAAACTGAGTTGTATTAATTTATAGAATGAAACAATGGCCACTAGCACCATACATATTTAAAACTAAACCTGTTAGAACCGCTTTGACACGATCACCCTGTGATTTCAGGCTGTCCTGCTCACCGGCGAGCAGGGCACGGCGAAGACCGTGATGATCAAGGCCTATTTGAAGAAATACGATCCTGAAGTACAGTTATCCAAAAGTCTCAACTTTTCCTCTGCCACGGAGCCAATGATGTTTCAGGTAAAACTCATCATCTGCTGTGGTAATCAACATTAGATATGTATTTTAAGTGGTGGCTTTGCTAGAATGTATATGCATATAAAACACTGCATGTGTCGCAAAATAAGTGGTGTTGCATGTTGGCATTCAGCATTTTAACCTCCCCAAGGCTGAGCTGAAAGCCAATTCAAATAGCATCTTTGGATTAATAGTCTAATACTTATTAAGAGCCTAAAATTAGGATTAATAGCCTAATGTGGAGGCTGAAGCTGAGCTTTTGAGTGTATCTCTTTTAACATAAATTAATCATTAACATTCTAATAACTTTTTAACTCACGGTGTTTATTTTAATAAAGATTTTATACATATTAAGTAAATAAATTGTATTCTACTCTGGAAAATATGCTCGTCATTCTTAGCAACGTGGCTTGAGATCTCATGCAGTAAACAAATCATTTCCTTTTCTCTAGAGAACAATTGAAAGCTACGTGGATAAGCGAATGGGAAGCACATACGGGCCACCAGGAGGCAGGAAAATGACTGTATTTATTGACGATATTAATATGCCCGTCATTAATGAGTGGGGAGATCAGGTATGACTAAAATAGCTCCTGTAGGCCCTGGCCAGGTGGCTCAGTTAGTTGAGCGTCCTCCTGTCCAGTGATAATACTAAATTGTATTTCCGTAAGTTGACCAGAAACAAGTGAAAGGTTGTGGGTTCCTCATACGTTGCTGGTGGGAGTGTGAAGTGGTGCGGCCACTGTGCAAGAGTTTGGCGGTTCCTCAGGAGGCTAAGCAGAGTTACCACGTGCCCCAGCAGGCCCAGGCCTAGGGATAGGCCCGGGGAAAGGGGAGCAGGCGGCCACACATCTTGTACAGGAAGGCTCGTGGCAGAGTCTTCGTGATAGCCCAAAAGTGGAATCAACCCGAATGTTCATCAACAGATGATTGGATAAACAAAACATCACTTGGCCATAAAAAGGAATGAAATACTGATACATGCTATAACATGGGTGAACTTTGAAAATGTTGTATTAATTCAAAGAAGCCAAACACAAAAGGTACTGTATGATTTCATGTATATGAAAGGTCAGAACAAGCAAATCCAGGGAGACTAAGAGGAGATTCATGGTTGACAATGGCTGGGAGGAGGAATGGGGACCTGGTATGGGCTCTGCGGAGGGGTGGGGGGGCTGATGAAAATGTTCTGGAATAAGATAGTGGTGATGCTGGTGCAACAATATGGTGATAGTGTTGAATGTTCTAAAACTCATTGACTTGTGTACTATAATGGATGAACTGGTATGTACATTTTATCTCAATAAAGATGTATTATTTTTAATTTAAAATAAAGTTGCGGGTTCAATTCCTGGTCAAAGCACATACCTAGGTTGTGGGTTCGATCCCTAGTCAGGGTGCATATGGGAGGCAATAGATTGATGTTTCTCTCACATCAATATGTGTATGTTTTTTCTCTCTTCCTTAAAAAATCAAAGGTGTCCTTGAGAGATAACAATATAAAATAAAATAGCTTCTATAGATGATCTTTTGTCTGTAGTTTCGGTCATATGTAAAAATGTCAATCGCTCCATCTTACTAAGCTGTCACAATTCTTAGTCTCTTCTGATTCTCAGTTACACATGCTCCCTGCTTGAAGCTCCCTGCAGTTTTCAGCAACACGCGCCCGTCTCTCTGGCCACTTGATTCGGTGTCCTTTCTGGCTCCTCTCTTCCTTCCCCAGGCTTCCAGCCTTGTTATCTTACCCCTTGTTCTGCACGATCTCCGAGGAGTGCTGGGTTTAGAAAACACTTGTTGCCCCGGCCGGTTGGCTCAGTTGGTTGGCATCATCCTGTGCACTGAAAGGTCCCTGGCTTGAGTCCCTGTCAGGGCACATGGCCGGGCTGTGGATTCATCCCTGGGTGGGTGCGAGCACCAACCGATCAGTTTCTCTCTCTCCTTCTCCCTCCCTTTCTCTCTGAAATCAATAAAAAACATTTAACACACACACACACATTAAAAAAAAACTTCACTACTAGAATTCTGCATATTCCTCATGGGATCCCCGACACCTCTCTCCTAACCCCGTGAACAGCACCCTCACCTGGAGCTGCCAGGATCCACCCCATCCCACCTTTATCTCGGTTCCCCACAGACACCACTGGGTGCTCAGGACCCCAGGTCTGTGCCCACCCTGAGAATGATCCCCGGACAGCTCTGCATGGCCCTTCTCTGCCCTCACCTCCCACTTCTGCTCTCCTTGCCGTGTGCCCCTGGAAGCCAGGGGCCCTCCACACAATTCCTGTGAAGTGTGAGTCCTCTTCCCTTCACCTCTTGCTCCAGCAGGGCTGAGGAACCTTTTGTCTGCTGAGGGCCATGTGGATATTTATAACATCATTTGCAGGCCAAACAAAATTACCAACTAAAAAACTAGCCTGCTGTGTTTGGTCAGGCTAATTTGGTGGGGCGTGTGATGTTAGCTGGGATTGATTTCTCGGACCTCATACGCCCGTGGGCTGGACGTTCCCCACCCCTGCTGGGAGCCGCCTTCCCTGCAGACGTGTCAAGTTGAACCCCTGGGCCTGGAGGTGAGGGTGTCCTGCTCGCCTCTCATCGCCCTCCCCCCCGAAAGCCCCTCAGTCTGACCTTCCACTCCCCTTGTGCAGTTAGCTCAGACCCTCAGATCGCAGTTCCTGATCACTGTCACCCTCTCCAGTACTGTCCCTGTCCCCAGGGCCCAGCTGCGTGTGTGCGAACTGTGCCGTCCCACAGGGGTCCACACTTCAAAGGCTCTTTAACCTGGTTTCGTGCTCTGGTGTCACCATCCTGAAATTCTTAGTAATTTTTTAATAAGGAGCCTTGCAGTATCACTTTGGTCAGGGCCCGGCAACTTCCACAGCCCGCGCTCTTAATTCTCGGTGACGGCAGGGCCTGGACCCGGCCTCCTCCCGTGATCACGCCTTCCACCCTGTCTGAGCGACTACTCATGCAGCCATATCACTTGGTCCTTATCACTGTGACTCCCTCCGTTTCTCATTTCCAAGCATTTTACTCTCTGATTACCATGTCCGCTCTGGGTAGCTCAGTCCCCCTGCCGCCCAGGCTCCAGACTGAGCTATGTCCATTTTCCCTACCATCATCAAACGATCCCCCTCTTCCCCTCATTTCTTCACTCCTTTTCCCAGCTAGAATCCCATGATCCATCACTGTCATGACCAGAGCACACGCCCTCTGCCTCAGCCACGCTGAAGCCTTGCTAGGACTTCCTGTCTGCTCTCCCTCCACCTGCACCCCTGCAGCTAACCTCGGCTGCGGAAAACCGCACCTGGTTTCCCTTTCAAATCAGACCACGGATCTCAGCTGAGCTCCTCATGCTTCCCAACAACCATACTGTGCTGTGTCTTGTGTTTCATATCTTTGTCCTGTCTGTTCCTGTGCTGCACTTCCTTGTAGGCTGCTGCTCCGGGACATGACTAGTTCACGCGTGTTTCTTTTTCCCAGACCTCCGACCCCTCCGTGTCCCACTCCCAGCTGCGCGGAGACGGGTTGCAGCTTTCTTCCTGTTTCTCTGAGGAAGTTGATTTCCCCCCTTTTGTTTATTTTCTATACTGTACGTGATTTCTGTGTTCTCGTGGTTACCCTGCACAGTACATCCTGCATACAAAGATAATCAAAAATAAAGATAACTAAACCTTTGACTCCCATTTTGTATGCCCAGTGACCTTTGAACACTTGAATTCCCCTTATCTTTCTCAGTTTATTGTTGACTTGTCTTTTAAGTCCATAGCTCTCTTTAAAATTTTTTTCTGCAAGGCATTATTTTTACAGTTTTACATATGCACTCTTCCTTTGTATTTCTCACATATTTAACGCGGTCTTTGCTCTATACTTATTCTTACATCTTGGCCCTTCCTTCGCGTATTATGTTCTTCTGCTTTTTAGAATTTCCTTCAGGGAAGGTTTTAATGACTAATTCTTAGTTTTTGTTTGTCTGCAAATGTCTATTTGAAAGACATTGCTGCTGCCTGTAAAAATCTAGGTTGGGCAGTTTTGTTTTGGTTTTTTCTTCATCATGTTGAATATATTATTCTTGTCTTTTGTCAGCTATCACCAAAGCATTGCTCCTCTGTAATCTGCCTTTTTTCACTTGCTGTTTTTAAGACTTTCTGTTTATCTGTAAATGATGTTCTTTGGTGTAGATTTACTTGTATTTACTTGCTCAGGATTCACTGGGACTCGTGAATCTGTGGTTTGGTGTTTTTCATCAATTCTAGAAAAGTCCTAGTCTTTATCTCTTCAAATATTCCTCCTGCCTCACTTTCTTTCCTCTTGTCTCAGACTCTAGATATAAATTAGCCTTTCTTCCGTGCCTCTATGAATCTGTAATTCTCTTCTATACATACCAACCTTCTAATGCTTATGTTCTAGATAATTCCCCTCTCTGTTTTCCACTTCACTAATTTTCTTCTCTGCCTTGTCCAGTCTACTGTCAATATTTTTTTAGTTTTAATTCTAGTTACCCGTTATTTGATTCTCTTTTCTTTAAAAAGTGTTGTCATTTTTAATAATTTCCTATTCCTTGCATATACTTTCAAATTTGTTGTCTATTTCTTTAAACATGTCCAGCACAGTTGCTTTAATTTTGGTGTCTGTTCATTCCAGCATATGAAGCCTGTGTGGTTGTTTCTGCTTTCTGTAGTTTTAATAGTTCCTTGTTTAGGTTCAAACTGTCTTGTTTATCTATGTATTGTTGCCTGCTTGCTGGGCATTACCTTTGAAAAAGTATCTGTGGCTGTTTCCTGAAGTCTGGGGTGGATGTGCCCTCATCCAGACAGGCTTTGAGTTTTTTCCGCTAGATCCTTAAGAATTTATTCAAGCATTAAAGCATAGTTAAGATTTTAAAATCTCTGGCCCAGCCCAGCCAGTGTGGCTCAGTGGTTGAGCATTGACCTCTGCACCATGAGGTCACCAGTTCAGTTCCCAGTCAGGGCACATGCCCAGGTTGTGGGCCAAGTCCCCAGTGGGGGGCATGCAGGAGGTGGCCAATCGATGTTTTCTCTCATCGATGTTTCTATCTCTCTCTCCCTTTCCCTTTCTCTCTCTCTCAAATCAATAAAGAAAAAAATAAAAAATAAAATCTCTGGCCCACTTAGGCTTTGTGTGCTCAGAGTGCAGATCTATGCAGGCGCCATCCTGAGCCACAGCCTCCCAGGGAAGGCTTTCCCTCCCCTTTCCCCCTTTCTCTCCCACTCAGCAGGGTTCCAAGGCCCACAGACCTCTCAGCAGTTCCTAGAAGGTAAGGAGTGGGAAGCATATTTGGATATCATCTATAAACTGAAGGGTTCCTGGATTTCAGGCTCATGTATCCGACTAGGAATGTCCAGTTAGATTTCAAACTTACCACGTCCTGTCCAAAGCCAAATTCCTGTTACTCCCTAGGGCTGCTCTTCCACCAGTGTTCTCCATCTTGAAATATGGCAACACCACACTCAGCCTCTCAGGAAATCAGGCTGGCCCTATCTTCAAACGATACCAAGATTCAACCACTTGTCAACTCCATAGCTAATACCCGTGCAAACTGCTATCCCTCTTTTTGACCATCACCAAAGTCTCATTGCTTCCCTGCTTCCCGTGCCCCATCCATCTATTCTCAAACCAGGAACCAATGAATACACCAATCATATCATGACACAATCCTCTGCTCGAAACCCTCCCGTGAGACTTATAGAATGCAAATGCCAACATTTTTACCGTGACCCAAAGACCCTACCCCGTTTGACCTCATCGCTCCATGACTCTGCTCCAGCCACATTTACTGAGCCTTGTGCACAGTAGATATGATGTTCCCCCAGCACCTCATGTACTGTTTACTCTGCCTGGAACATTCTTTCCCAGATCTTTAAATGGTTTCTCTTCTCATGTCCTTCAGGTCTTTGCTTATCTCATGTGAGGAGAAGCCTCCCCTACTCCCCATTTTCAGTTGTATCCCTGAGCACGCCTGTTTTCTTTCTCTGCTTTATTTTTTTCCAAAAAGACTTATAATATACCATTTCATGTAGGTACGTACATATGTATATATGTACATTTTCTCTCCCATCACTACTAGGACAGGGACTTTTGTCTATGCTACAACAGAGCCAGGCACGCAGTAGCCTTTCATTAAGTGCTGGTTAAGTGAAAGACTGTATATTTGAGGTGCTTGTGTGTCATATGCTTTGAGATGCTCAGTAGGAATTTGGATATACACGTATGGAACTTAGAAGGGAATCAGAATGTAGGGTTCCAGAGTTGCGATTGTCAGGGTATAGAGTTGAGATGACATCCCCTGAAATAGTGGGAAGAGCAGAGGAAGGATGGGACCCTGTAGAGCAGTTACAGGCGAGGGATGGGAGGAGAAAGCGTGCTTGGATGCTTCCCAGAGTCGTGAGATGGACCTGGAAAGAACGGAGCCTCTGACACCGAGAGGAAACATCGTCAGTATGGAGGGAGTTTTGGCAGTGTTGGAGGCTGCAGAACATACATGATGATGACACAAAATCCAAACCCAAACATTCAGTAATGTAATTTTGAAACATTAGGAGTAAAACCATCTGACAATCTGATGTATTTTGAAGTGCTGAATTTTGAGTATGAAAGATATCTATAGTAGCTCTGAGTACTGTTGTAATTGTGCCAAACATTCCATAACTCACCTATCTAAATTTACTTGGAAATTAGTTGTATCAATGTGATGAAGAGCACATTGGACATGCTTAACTTATGGTTTAGAGTTCCTGGGTGATGGGTTAAGTCAAATAATGTTGAAGGTGACCATCAACATTTACAAATACGTCATTGATGAGAGGTGAACATTTTCTTCTAATCTCATCGGTACTCATTTTGCAGGAGCTATGGAGGAATGTCTCAGTGATACTAAAATATTACCGTATAACCTTTCAGATAACTAATGAGATTGTGCGGCAAATGATGGAGATGGAAGGCATGTACAGCTTGGATAAGCCCGGAGACTTCACCACAATTGTTGACGTGCAGCTCATCGCAGCCATGATCCACCCTGGCGGGGGCCGGAACGACATCCCACAGCGCTTGAAGAGGCAGTTTACCGTGTTCAACTGCACCCTGCCTTCGAATGCTTCGATAGACAAAATTTTTGGTATGACTGCTCTTGCTGTTTAGTTTTCTGATTGCATTCCACAGTGGACAGGTACCAAGCAAAACCTTATTTGAGAGATAAAATGTCTCTGTTTGAAGTGGGGATTACGTATCTTCAATAGAGAGCTAAGTACCAGAAAAGAGGGAGCAAATACTAAGAAGAATGTTTATAGCCTCATTTAAGACTCAGGAATATTTAGAAATAACCTTGTTGAAGGTGGGCTTAGAGGTAAGAAAACCTTTGTGTTTTGGTTTTCTTGGCACAATTAATAAGAGAAGTTTGGGCTGAGTGACTGCACATCGATCATAGGTTAACGATATAATACACTAAGTCATATGTAGCACTTTGATACGTTAATAAAAAAAAACTTGTAATGCCAAATTTAGGCTCACATAAATGGAACTATCAAAATTATGTTTGTGAAGACATAACAAGAGAACCTGACTTGTGCATATGTGGACATTAATTATTTGACATGGCAAGTACTATAGATCAGAAGGGAAAGGGCAGATTTTCCATGGGTGGTACTGAGATATTTAGTAATTCTTATGGGAAAATCACTGAAATTGGACCCCTACCTCACACCAAGCATAAAATCAATACAGATGGATTAAAGATCTGAATATGGAAATCAAAGTTCATAAAACATTGGGGAGAAAATATAGGAAAATATATAAATGACCTCTGGGTAGAAAAGGACTATTTAAATGAGACTCACAAAGCATAAGCCATAAATAGGAAAAAAGAATGATCAATTTGACTAGACTAAGAAGTTTTGTTCATCTAAAAAGCAACATTAATAGAGTAAAAAGACAAGTCCCAAAGTGGAAGAAAAAAAATTTCAACCCATATAAAAAAATAAAAACAGTTAGTATTTTGAATATTTAAAAAAAAACCCACACCTTATGAATCATTTAGAGAAAAGCAAACAGCCTAATATAAAAATGGGCGATAAAAAATTGTTACTTTAAGAAAAGGTAATCAAATGGCAAGTAAACAAATGTAAAGGTGATAAGCATTGACGTTCAGGAAAATGCACATTTAGAACACAAAGGAAATGCCATATTATACCCACTTAATTTGCAAAAGTGAAAAATCCTGACAAACTCAGGCGTTGACGAGAATGTGAAGCAGCCGGGAGTCTGGTCCCCCACTGGCGGGCGTGTAAACTGCTGCCAGCCCCTGGCTAGTGATCGGATGTTAGTACTGGTGAAGCAGGTCCCGGGCACACGCCAGCAGATCCACTTCTAGCTACATTGTTTCCTTTATGGTTTGTGCTCTCGCAGCCTCATTTGAGAAGTCCTTTCCCACCCAGATTCATGCAGATGGTCTCCTGCATTTCCCCCCAAACATTGCATAGCTTTGCCTTCACATTTAAGTCCTTAATCCACCTGTAGTTGACTCTGCATACGTGCACCAGAAGACTTACACAAGACTATTCACGGAACAATGTTCATGACAGCAAAGACCTTGAAATAACCCCAATATTTATTGACAGTAAAAACAGATAAATAAGTTGCGGCAATAGACACACAGAATAATGCCTGCAGCCGTGAGTAGGAACACACCCAGCTGCTGCTTCAACATGGTGAAGCCCAGAGACAGCATGTTGAGTGAAAGAAGCAAGACAGAGGAATATATGATTCCATGAAATTAAGTTTCAAAAATTAAGATTAAGAGAAAGTTAAAGTTCAGAGACATAAGTGGCAAAGCTCTAAGGAAAAGGGGTTGCATGGGGATGGGCAACCCGGGGCTCCTAATGTACTGGGGCCGTGCTGTGTTTATCGATCTCGTGGTCTGGGCGTGAGCATCTGCTGGTTTGTTAAACTGTTTTATGCACTCTTCCATATAAAAATTATATGTGGGACAAACCAGAAATCGAGGCTCGGAAAAGAGAAATAACCGCCCAGTCAGGGCCGTTTAGCTAGTGCATGGCAGAGGTGTGGTGGTGATCTGGTGCTTGATCCCGGAGCCCGTGCTTCCTGTATAGTTCATTTGTCCCACAGGGAGTTGGAGGCCTAGAGCCAGAGGAGTTCAGGAAGCTAAGGTCGTTGTAGGCTGCCAGCGTAAGCAGTCACGCCTTTGGAGGACAAGTTCACGTTCCCTCAAGGTTACTCCTTCTGCGATCTGTGTGAACGAAGCCAGTTCTTAGCCGCCCTGCCCTCCATAAACCTGCTCTATGTCTCTGAACAGATATTCATGTTCATATCCCCTTGAAAATACCATACTCACACCTGAACAGACCACTCAACATGCCGTCTCCCCGGAGTGAAGTAGAGTAACCTGATCTTGCAGTCTAAACCCAAACACTTTAAACCTATAGCTCGGGGCTTCTGCCGGTCAGGAGACGTGGGTGCAGAGTCCAGTTCTGTCCACAGCCCATCTGGGTGACCTTGAACAATTTGCTTTACCTGCGGGGCCTGGCCTCCTCCGCTGCAAAATGAGGACGTGGTCTCTAAGTTCTCTCCCACTCTTCAGGATGGGTGCTGTTTTCCAGGCCCCGGAGCCAGGCGACACGGGTTCAAATCTCAGATTCTCCCACATACAAGCTGTGTGACCTTGGGCAAGTTACTAAACTCCTATTCACATGGGAAGAATACTATAATGATAATGATAATAATAATATCTACCTCAGATTCTTTCTCATGGGATGTTGGGAGGGTTAAATGAGTCGATCGGTACAAGATGCTCATCACAGCACACTCAGCTTCCCAGGCCCCGCTGCCGACGTCCAGTCTCAGTTGAGAAGTTCGTAACCCCACTTAGTCCTGTTGTAATGATATATCCATAGGGATGAACATGCACCTTGTAATCTTTTAGTAAGCTTGTATTATTAATCTTGTTGCTTTTTTTCCCCCCAGGAGTTATTGGCTGTGGATACTTTGATCCCTGTCGAAAGTTCAAACCTGAAATATGTGAGATGATTTCGAGGTTGGTTTCCGCGGGCAGAGTGCTGTGGCAGTGGACCAAGGTACGCCCTGCGGTGGTCAGTAAGCAAAGCAGGTCAAATGAACAGCCTGTTCTCACCTCGTGGCTCCCGAAATCATCACCGCATTACATGTGGTAATGCTCTTCGTAAAAGACAGATTAGGTGCTCAGATAGATTTATGACACCGTTCCCTTCCAGGCAGCCAATCTTCTGAGTGAATGATGCTTTCCATATGTATGAGGTATTACTGTAAATCAGACAGAACATCCAAGAGAAAGCAGAATTTTGCTGAAATGAAAACACTGCTTTTCCACTTGTTACTCTGATTTGTACCTCTTTGTATGTCTGTCTCCCTGCCTCCCCCCAAACCATGTCAGACACAAATGTTTACTGACTGAGTGAAAACTTGGATTTCCAGATATTCCAAAACTTAAAGTCTAATTTGTGTGCTCCTCAGAGGTGGAGCATGAGGAACTGGGTGTGTCTCATAAACACTCTTCCACACAACCCCCCGCAGTGGTCAGTCAGTTCCTTACGTAAGACGGCTCCTTGTTGACACAGGGCCTTTGCACATGCTGCTCTGCCTCTTTTAAAGAAACTCCAAAATGAATGTCAAGGTTTGAGTGTCTGGGAATTTTCTGTGGTAACATCCATCAGTTTTCCAGTGGTCTGGAAAGTTTTGGTCTTCCTGGTGTCTTTCTGTCAGAGCCTCTTTTGTTATGGAGTGTTTACTGGCTCCACCCACTTTCTCACCTTTCTTTACCTTTTTACTCACTGTTCATGGACTTTCATTTCCACAGGCTCACTGACTCAGCGGGGAACTTGATCTTGTCAAATCTGAAGGCTGGTTTCTTCTTCCTCTCACTTGACTTTCAGCAGAATATGACATAAATGATCCCTCTAATCACTTTCTTCACTTGGCTTCAGAGGGGACTCATCCTCTTGGGTTTCTTCCTCTTTCATTGGTTACCCTTTCTGAGGCTTGTACTGTCCCCCTCCTCTAAATCCGAGTGCACTGGATCTAGATACTGGGACTTGGTTTCGGGCTCCATCCAGCTCCAGGGCTTTGAACACCTCCTCTGTGCTGACGACTTCAGAATCAGCAGCTGCGTCCCGAGCCTCTCTGCTCGGCTCCAGACAAATTTCCAGCTGTTTAGTAGATGTCACCATGTTGATATTTAATAACCACCTCAAAGTTAACATGTCTGAACAGAACACGTAATTGTCCTTAAATATGACTCTTCCTCAGATGCATGCATCTTAGAGAACAGCAACAGTGCTTATTCTGCTTCTCAGGCCGAAAAACTGTCACCATCCTTGACCTGTCCTTTCACCCCCATATCCAGCCCATCAGCAAGTCCCAGCACCATGCTTTCACAATAGATCCCAAAGCTGGGGACTTGGGGCCTTCTCATTGTGACCCTGGCAGAGGCTCCATCACCTGCCTCTGGACCGTGCAGTGACTTCTAACCAACCTCCTTGCTTTCTGTTTGCCCTCCTCGAGTCTGTCCTTTACATAGTCCTCAAATGCTTCTTACAAAAGGAACCCAGAGCCTGGCCACAGCCCAGTGGATTGAGCGTCGTCCCATGGACGGAGAGGTCCCGGTTCGATTCCCGGTCAGGGCACAAGCCCAGGTTGCAGACTCGATCCCCAGTAGGGGGCGTGCAGGAGGCAGCCGATCCATGTTTCTCCCACATTGATGTTTCTATCTTTCCCTTCCTCTATCTATAAAAAAAAATCAATAAGAACATATTTTAAAAAAAAGTAACCCAGAGATCATTCTTCCTTCTTAAAACCTCTGGTAGATTCCCAGTTACATTTATAGTGAAACTACACACCTGGCTTTGGCCGTGCCCGTCACCGGAGCCCCCTGCTCACCTGCGTCCCCTCCCATCCCTGCCCAGCGGTGCTGCCTCTTTGCGCCTCGGCCACCACCCCTCATGACTGATTCTTTCCTTCGAACCTTCAGGGGAGCTCTCCTGGATCATGTCTCCTGACATAACTGTCCGTGGCCTCATCTCAGGCGTTAGTCTGTCTCAGGACTCTCTTTTTTCCAAACATGATTTTTATCATTTTTGTTTGTCTGTTTGTTTCTCAATATGTTTGTTTCCTATTTATTGTCAGCCTCCCCCACGAGAACGGGAGCTCCCCGATGGCAGCAGGTCTCACTGTCCTGTTTACTGTGATTTCTTCCCAAGGGCACCGCAAGGGGCTCAAGCATAGTCCCTGAAAAATTAGCAAATCGCCCTCCTATCCCCACCCCAGATAAACAGTCTTCTTTATACTTTTTCTTCAAATCACCTATCGCACAAAGCACTCTTTCAACCCACTTGCCCAGTGTATCGCTGAGCCGCCCTTACTTTATGTGGCTTTAGCGCAGAAGCGGGTGGGAGGAGAAGGTTGACGTAGCTAAAGGGAAACACTGGAAGAGAAGGAGAGGAGCAGTCAGTGAAGGAGGGAGAGTGGGGAAGAAGACGGCATTTCATTCTCTGCAAGGATTGCTTCCGTGGCCAGCGGCGTGGTTTACGGCACAGAAGAGAGGCAACGTTCACACAGCCTAGCCCGTCTTGTCGCATATTTGTAATGTTGGTTATGATTTGCATTTTGGTGAGTAGAACGAACAGTTTAGGTTGGCACGGGACTGAGCGAAGGGAAATGACACTCCCGCGCTCTCCCTGTCCCTGTGAATTAGCCTGTAAAAATCTCTCTCCAAACTCAATGGGGCACTATTTCAACAGAGGACGGACGTACTCCATGACTCGGCACTAAAGAAAGCATGCGCTCCTCTGAATTAATCATGGGGAGAGTCTGCTTCGTATCTGCAGAATGAGCCTTGCTTCACTTTTGAAAATGATGCTGATGAAATCAGCTACACTCTTCGTACGTGGCCAGCAGTGCCTCCCGCACCTGCTCCACCTCAGTATCCCTGCCTGGTCTTTGTTACAGCTTGGCCTCTGTAGATCCTACAAGTTGGTAGAAATAATAAGTAGATTCGTGTACAAACAAACAAACAAAACGCAGAAACACCACCCAGTACTCACAGCGTCGTGTCAGACTTGCCTTCGATGCATTCCAGGTATACAGATATGTGGAAGCAGGTTGACCGAGCTTGGATCCCCTTGGTGAACTTAGATTTCCATGTACCTGTGGCAATGCAAACACATGAAGGACTCTAATGAAAGCAATCTGTAGAACCTAGTCGGTGTTGACTGTGGAAGTGAACATGATGACCAGCTCACGCTCAGTTTTTTGTTAGGACCTATTTCATGTAACACTAATAAGGTTGATAATGATTGGGAATGCTGGCTTATTCCCACAACTCAATATATTGGTTTTACACACAGGTTTTAAGAATTCAGGGGAAGTGACTTGCTCAAAGCCAATTAATGGTGGTAGAACAGGGGCTGGAATCTGCGCCCCGGGGGCTCAGTCAAGGGCTTGTGGTCTCTTCCATTCTGTGTTGGTGTATTTATGATACGTGTTTCTTCCATCAGTGCTGTGATGAAATATAAACTTAACTTTGGTTTAAGATTCAGCCTATTTAAATAATATAAAATAAAATAGTTCTAAATATTGTGAAATATTTAGTTTATCTGAAAAGCAAATGAGAGTATCACGTTTTGTTTTTTGTTTTTTGTTTTTCCATCTCTAGGTGAAGATGCTGCCAACTCCTTCTAAGTTTCATTACATTTTCAATCTTCGAGATCTCTCCAGAATTTGGCAAGGAATGTTAACCATAAAAGCCGAGGAGTGTAGTTCGATCTCAATTCTCCTGTCCCTTTTCAGACACGAGTGCAACAGAGTCATTGCCGACAGGTGCGTCACAGCGCCCGCGTTCCCCGTGCTGTCAACAGCTCATCCAGCAGACTCGTTCCTGCTTTATCTGCGCAACCAGTAGAGTTAGGATAGTGCCTTAATTTTCTCTGGGGCTTGTGCACCATTGATGTTATTTCTCACCTGCTGTTCACTTTAAAAATTTGCTGTGCCAAATTCAACAGGACATCTTCTTAAATCGCCACATTATCAGAGAGTTGAAACATTCAGAGGCAAATTTTAGTTCTGTTCATGTTCTAGAACATTGGCGCTCTGTGTCGGTTTGCGTGGTGAAATCTGGTGTAAGCTCAGTCGCCGTTCTGAGCCTGTGTCGTCCTCTATGGAATGGGGGTGGCAATGCCGGTCTTACAGAGTTGTACAGGCCACCAGTGTCTCACACGCAGGGGGTGTTTGTCAAATGTTAGTCCCCTTCCTCCTCTCTTCCCCCTGACACTGGAAGACATTCACTGTGTGCCCACAGACCCAGAAAGAGGGTGCTACTGACCGTTACTCCCACACTCTTATTGAAAGTTTTAGAGACCTTTGGCCTGACCCTGTTGACTCACCTGTATTGTTAAACAAAAATAAAATCATTCATGACACTTGTTAAAATGATAAGGCGCACAGTCTTTATTCAGGACTGTCGAGTGAAGGGACTGCTGCAGGGGGACTTTGCAGCAGGGGACAGAGATTGGGCTCTACTCCAAATTAACAAGGGAAAAGTGAGAATTCGAAGCCAAGGAAAGGATGAGGAAGTCAGAGATGGAAGATCAAGCAAGGGGAAATGTCAGGGGTTCAGGGGGATGCTGGCTAAAGGGACCCAAATGGGATTCTTGAAGGCCAGGGGATCAGATGTTACCCCACGCAGATGAAGGAGAACAAGGAAGTTGGTCACATATGGAGGGTGATCGGATACTGGGTGGAGGATTCTGGCTAAATGTGCTTGACAGGATTCATGCTCAAACTGGGTGGTGCAGAGAAGGGCATGGAAGTCCAGAGTCGAGGGAAGAGCCTAAGTTTTGTCAAGGAGAGACTCTCTTCGTCAGAAGTTTCTACAAGTAACACTGTCAAGGTTATCACTGTGTTAGATGGGTCAGGTCCTTCTTGTCAGAGGCAGAACGTATGGTTTCCCTGTTCTGACGCGATGGAGGTACAGGATGGGGCCGAGAGGAGGCAGAGAGAGGCTGGAACCGTCAGTTAGGAAAGACGCCTTCATCATTTGCATTTTCACTCCTGGATTTTTCTTTCAGATTTGTAACTCCTGATGACGAGCAGTGGTTTAATATAAATCTGGTTCGCACAATTGAAGAAAATATCAGCTCGGATATGATAGCACACATTCTTCCTGAGCCATACTTTGTAGATTTTCTTCGTGAGATGCCTGAACCAACTGGTGATGAACCCGAAGACACTACGTTTGAAGTACCCAAAGTCTATGAGCTGGTACGTATTTCCACCTTTAAGGACTGTTTTTGGATCACCCACCTGACTAGATCTTTCTCCCAGAGCTTCACCGTGGAGTTGCTGTAACTTCTGCATCAGTTATGAGTTGTGATTCATGGCATCATAGAGCACGCGAGAAATGTTTCATTCAGTGACATTTAGCAGCGGTCCCATTAAAGTCAGGTGCAAGACAGGTGTGCCTGGTATTATCGCTGCTGTTTAATATTGCTTCGAAAGTCCTAGGCATTGCAACAAAACGACAAAAAGAAAATAGATGTAATTATCAGACAAGAAAAAACAAAAAAAACCAACACATTTTATTTGCAGATGATATGATTATCTCTTCATATACTCTAAGAGAATTTAAAATCTCTTTTAAGTACTGAGAGTTCAGTAAGAAGACTAAGTGTGATATAAATACAAAAGTCAATAACCATCCTCTATACCAGAGGTTAGCAAATTGTAGTCAATGGGCCAAATCCAGCCCACTGCCCGTTTTTTGTTAGATTTAAAAGCTAAGAATGATTTTTACATTTTTAAATGAGTAGAAAAGAAAGTAGACGCATACTAATATTGTGTGATATTGACACTGCAGTGTTCATAAGTACAGCTGTATGGGCACACAGCCACGCCCACTGGCCCAGAAACCGTCGGTGACTTCCCCAGGACGCTGGCTGAGCTTGGCGTAGTTGGTCCCGAGACCACACAGGCCACAGGCCCCAAGTATTTACTCTTCCCCTTTACAGAGAAGCCTGCCAATTCTTGCTAACAATCATAAGACAGGAAATGTAACATACAATGATTTTATTCAACAGCAAAAATATGTAAAATACCTAGGAATAAACATGAGAAAACATTACTTGATTAAAGGGCAACACCTCTAATGAGGTTTAGAACAAGACCCCACAGGGACTTTTAGGCAGGGTTACACAGCGATTCTGAAGTGCATGTAGATCAAGAAATAAATGGGGAGAAACAATTTGCAAAGCAAATACGTAAATAATTATTTCAGAACACTTTGATGATATAAACAGTGTTAAACTTGTGTATATATTTTTTAAATCCATAAACAATATTGAAAAGCAAATAAAAACTGAGTAAAATATCTGTTATATTCCAACCTTTAGTGCTGCAGGTAGGAGTCAGTGGGAAAAGTCAGGAATAACTTCATATCCGAAGGTTAAGTTTCAGGCCTCTGAAAATGGAAATAATTAAGTCAACCAATCCATGACAGAGTTTTGGAAGTGCATTAGGTTTTTTAAAAAATGAGAATTACTTTTGCATGTCTTTACAATTGCTGCTTTTATAAATTTTGGATCTTAACATGTATTTTTTTCTCTCTTTCCCCACCCATAGGTACCATCCTTTGACTTTCTGGCTGAAAGACTCCAGTTTTACCAGAGACAGTTCAATGAGATCATTAGAGGAACATCTCTTGATCTGGTGTTTTTTAAAGATGCAATGACTCATCTTGTTAAGGTTCTAACTGTTGACTATTACGGACATAAATAGATCATGTAAAAGCTTAGTAGATTTCACAGATAAACTTCTTCGGAATAGATATAAACTGTCAGGTAGCATATAGAAGAGTGTCCATAAGTTGGGTTAGTTCACTGTCTCAGGAAACAAAGGCTTAATCGGAAACCCCTTATTTAAATTCACCTGTATGAAAGCAAATTTTTTTAAGGCCAAATTGATGGGTTTTGTGTTCAAAGTGTTTGACACACTAAGTTTTACCTTCCTCGAAAGGAAGCTGGAGAACCCTGTGAAGAAATATTCCCTCTTAAATCAAATTTTGACATAATAGGAATTCTGTTCCTCATGGAGGAGAAGCTGATGCTCTTTAAAATGTCAGTCTCATGATTGGCTTACAGATTAGGGGCGAACTGGTGGGGGAGGGGCAAGCGGGTGGACAGGACTGATGAAAAAATAGAATCCAATTAGAAGCAGCACCAAAAAAGTGTATTGTTTGATCTAAGGCTGGGAGGCTACAGAAAGAAGTTGTTTCTTTGTATAATTTGTAGATCACAACGGAGTTTCTCCAGGAGTCAGAACCAGAGTAGAGAGGTTTGATAAAGGAAGCATTTAACCGTTTATTAGACAGAGTGGGGCAAAAGTAGGTTTACAGTTGTGAGTATTCCAAACACAGAGTTTATTCTTGTATTATTATTTCTTAATTATTGCATCATTTTCCAAACCAATAACTGTACAGTTGTTGTCTGCAAAGTTGGTGAATTTCTAGATGTCCTAGGGCTGTTTTACATTCAACCATTCGACAAGGAGTACCCAAGGTGGCTAGGTCCTGGGGGCCTAGGTGCAAAACCGTATAAGGGATTAACATATTTAAAAGCACAATGATAGAATTGATACACATCCAGGTGTCGTTACAAATCTGCCATCTGTACTTGCACTTAAAACATTCTCTTTAGTAGTGATAATGAATTTAGGGATCCAGCCAGACTGTCTTCCTCATCAGTGACATTAATGTAAAAGACAGCTTTTTAGCAATGTCCTTAATGGACCTAAACAAGATTTGAACCACAATTTGAGCCTTATCCTCACCGAAGAAATCGACCATAGAAAAGCAACGCAAGACTATAAAAACTGTTTCTTTAAATCTTTTTCTACAAGTGCCTTTCTGCCCCCATTACAAGTAGAATTTTTATACTTTTAAAGACTTTTCATTGGAAGAGAGAGCATAGAGGTAGTATTCATGGTAGAACTGGGTACCTAGTAAGTCAGTGTATTAGACTGATAAATAGTAAGCCAACAAGTCTACCCTTCCTGCAGGTTGGTAACAGCAACTCCACCACCCATTCATTAAATTGAAAAAAAAAAAAAAAATCGCATAAACACACACAGAGAATAGTTTTGAAATAGGACAGGAAAGATAATTTGGTCTGTTTTTCGTGATGAAAATATAGATGGGCAGGGAAATAATTTGAATCAAATAAATCACTATGAACTTTAATTTTTAAAATTCTGAGATACACTGTAAAAGGAAAATATTTACTATAGTCTGGAAGCATATGGTCAAATCTTGGACCCATTTCGTGCAAGAAAGTGAAAATGGTTTAATTCTACCTTCAAATAAATTCTCTTTTATTTCAAAACAGATTTCACGAATAATTCGTGCATCATGCGGAAATGCATTGCTGGTGGGTGTTGGTGGTTCAGGGAAGCAAAGTCTGTCGAGATTGGCATCTTTTATAGCTGGATATCAAATATTCCAGATAACATTAACCAGGTAAAATAAAGGAAAACCAGACAATATGTTTTTCTATAGTTAATTTCTCTAGTGTAAAATGTTTACTTAAAAAAAAACGCAACAGTTTGGTGTATTTTTTTAAGTAAACTCTTTAAGTGTAACATATATAAGGAAATGTACACAAGTCGTGGGTGTCACACAGAAGTACATCTATGTAGCTAGCTCACAGATGAAGAACTGAAACATTAGTAGCACCCCAGAAGTACCCCCTCATGGCCTGTCCTAGTCACTACCTTTCTAAGGGTAACCATATTCTGACTTCTAAGTCCATTGATTAGTTTGCCTATTTTTGAACTTTATGTCAGCTGAGTCATACCAGATTTACTCTCTTGTATCTTTTCTGTTGCTTGCCTTGTTTTGAGATTCATCCTTGATGAACCAATACTTTGTTCATTCTAATTGCTGTATAGTCTTCCACAGCAACACATGTCACCACAGTTTGTATACCCACTGTAATGCTGATAAACACTTGTGGGGCTTGGGGGCAAACAGAGCTGTTAGGAATATTTTGGTACATGTCTGAGTATACTCCTAGAGACAGAATTGCTGGCTATAGAGTGTGCATCTGCTCAGCCCCAGTGGGTCTGTGGTGAAGTCTTCCAATGCGGTTCGACCAGTTCACACTTCCACCAACAGTTCACGAGAGGTTCAGATCCTCCATGTCCTCGCGCGTCCTGGACATCATGAATCCTTTTCACTATAGCAAAACTGAGGGCATCTCATTGTGGCTTCAGTTTGCATTTCCCAGATGGCTAATAATTTTTACTACATTTTCATCTCTTATTGGCCATTTGGACAGTCTGTTTTGTGAAATGTCTGTTTAAGTTCTTTGCTTATTTATTTATTTATTTTTTCAATTGGAGTGTGGTTCTTTCTCTTATTGGTTTTTAGGAGTTTTTTTTTCTTGTATTTTGGATATAATTTTTTTGTCTAAGTGTGAATGGAAAATATCTTCTCCCAGTCATTGGTCTGCCTTTTCACTCTTAGTGAATCTTAATTTTAATGAAATTTAAGTTATCAATTTTCCCCTTTTAGTGCTCTTTGTATTCTGTTGAAATGTTTTGTTTACTCTGAGGTCATGAAGATATTCTCCTGTGATTTTCTTCACATTTACAGATAAACTGCCATTTTCCATGTAGAACTTTATGTAAAAATTTTCATTTTTCATTTCATGTAACCCATCCAGAATTAATTTTCTCATAAAGTCTGAGGTAGTAGTAGTTAAGATGATTTTTTTCAATATGGATATCAAAGTAACCCAGCTCTATTTATTCCAGAGGCCACCTTTGATTCTGCCATACGACAGGGTCATTTTCCCCATAAATCAAGTGATCATCCATTTGTAGTCTATCCCACTGGTTTATCTATCTTTGCATCATTACTCACTGCTTTAATTACTGTCGCTTTTTAACATGTCTCAAACAAATGTATTGTTCTTCAACACTGTCTTAAATATTTAGCATTTTGCATTTTTGTATTTTTTTTAGATCACTTTTTCAACTTGTACACAAATACACCACTGCTGTCCAATAGATAAAAATGTAATAAGCTCAGTTTACGACAGCACTTAAAAACAGACATTTGGAGATTCATTCAGTTAAATTTGATCCGTTTTCAACATTTAAAAATTGAGAGATCTCAGATAAGTAAACAAAACATTTCTGACTTCTCTTGAAATGACTGAAGGCCCTGGCAACAGCGGGCCTACGAGCTCAGGCGGCTGGTACTGAGCCCCGGCCCTGCTCCACTCGCTGACGTCCCCGCCTGGCCTGTGGGTGTCTGAGCTGTGGTCCAGGGTGGGCAGTGCGGCCTCACTGTAGTTAGAAACAACAGAGGCTTGCCTCAAGGCAGAGGTGTGGCCTATCTTTCTTGTTTTCTGTCTTCTTGATGCTCTGGCACTGGGACCTTGCCGACTGGGGAGACCCTCCCCCCAGGGCTGGCCCAGCAATGTGCCTTTCATATGCAAACCAGCCAATCCAGAGCCCGACCTCATCACGCCTCTTTCTGGCCTTATGCTCCGGGCAGCGCTAGTTCTCTGCCTTGATCATAGCCAAGTCAAGGACGGTTGACTAGGGACAGGATCTTGCCCCAGAGCCTGCTGGACTAATTCTAACTGGCCAGTCCTAAGGCTGCTTAGCCCTCCTGCCTTGCCTTTCTCATGGAAACTACAGGGAGGCCTGGCAGTTGTCCCTGTCCTCACTCCTGCTGCCTGGCGCCCTGGTGTGGTGTGGCACCCCCTCCTGTTTCTAGAGATCCTCCTTCACGACAGTCCTTTCCAGTCGCATGACCTCCCGTCCCTGATTATATCGAATCCTGGGCCAGAGGGAGTAGAGAGGAGTCAGCGGGGACAGTTCAAAGTAGGTAGGGTGATAGGACTTAGCACTTGGTTGGATATGGGGTGAGAACAGGAAAGAAGAAAGAGTTTGGGATGACACCCCAGCTTCTCTAGTGGCATTTAATCATACTGCACTAACACAGTGCTGGTTCACGTCTCTGTCTCTTCCACTGGCTGTAAGCGCTCTGAGGACGGACCACTGTAACCTTGTCTTGTCTACCACTACCCCCAACTGGGTACTTCCCACCAACTATAAAAGTATGTGTTGAACAAAGTGAGACTTCAGCATGCGGAGAGGGAGACGTGTGCAGAACACACAGTTTCCACGGGCGGTGAGACGCGTGGCTGTGGTGTCAGGGGAGGTTCTGGGGACAGGAGTCTCCGTGGTGAGAACGCTCTTCAGGCAACAAGGAGTGTGAACAGGATCTTAGTGTGGAGACAAGGAGGCTGAGGAAAGGACTCTGAGGTCACCCAGCACAGACGCAGGGGGCTTGCAAGGGGCAGCAGGTGAGACGGAGAGGCAAGCCCGGAGGAACTCTAGAGGGGGTGCCAGAAACCAGGGAGGGGAAGAGTTAGCCTGCAGGTGTTGATTAAGTTAAGGCGTGACAAGTGGTCACTAACAGTCACCATGTCAAACTCTCAGTGGAGTGGAGGGGGGAGGCCGCATCACATGAGGAAGTGAAGAAGCAGAGAGAACACGTTTAGGAGCTAAGTCCTCAAGAAGCTTAGCTCGCCATGGCTAGTGTGGCTCCATGGTTAGAGCGTCGGCCAAGCACCAGAGGGTCTAGGGTTCGACTCCCAGTCAAGGGCACATATCCGGGTTGCAGGTTTGATCGATCCCAGGCCCCGGTCCGGGCCCATGCGTGAGGCAACCAATTAATGCTATTCTTTCACATTGATGTTTTTCTCTCTGTCTCTTCCTTTCCCTCCCCTCCTTCCACTTTCTCTAAAATAATCAGTGGAGCCCGGCTGGTGTGGCTCAGTGGTAGAGCATCGACCCATGCACCAGGAGGTTGCCGGTTCGATTCCCGGTCAGGGCACATGCCCAGGTTGTGGGCCAAATCCCCAGAGTGGGGCATGCAGGAGGCATCAATTGATGTTCTGTCTCATTGATGTTTCTCTCTTTCCCTCTCCCTTCCTCTCTAAAAATCAATAAAGAAAAAAAAATTGTTTTAATTGATGGAAAAAATATCCTTGAGTGAGGATTAACAGGAAAACAAAACAAAAACAAGAGAGGGTGGGGTGTGACTGTGTCCATATATCGGAAGAACAATATATAATAGTCCACTTAACTAAAAAACAAACAAACATGGCCAACGTGCTCGGTGACCTATTAGCCGGGTGGGCTCGGAGACTGGCCAGCCACGGGGCAGACTGTAGGACAGCCGCTGCCACCGCTCTGCAGGAGGTGGGCGCCGCGGTCCGTCACAGGCTCAGCTGCGTCTCGGCGAAGCAGCTTACCACTTTCTCTTTTTAGTGAATTCCCCTCTTGGGATTTATTTTCAAAGGCATGTGTGTTCTCTTCTTGATGGAGTTCCTTTTGCCAAGGTATATAAGACTTTTTATTGTGGTGTCACTCAGGAGGGGGTAGCTATTCATTCCTTTAAGTTCTCTTAGGCTATGTCATCTTTAATGCCCACAACAACCTTTGCAAATAGGTGTTACCTTCATTTTGCAGATGAGGAAGCAGAGCTGAGAAATGCGAAGGAATTTTTCTAAAGCTGTAGAAAGGGGAAGTGGACCCAGGCCCTTCTGGTCCCAGTGCCCGTAGTCTAGCTCCCTATTCGGTGCGCTGTAAAAACCTCCTTCAAATAAGGGTTTCTTTGAAGGCTTTGTCTTCAGGTTCCTCATGAAGATTTATATACGGCACCTGAGAAAATGTCTGCTGTATTTCTACACCTGACATCAGCTCTGATAGGACACAGCAGGAAACAGAAAACAGGGAAACAGAGACCAAGATCTCATAATCTGTAACCACATAATTATCGCATTTCTATTATTTATATCACATTGCATAATGCATCTCTTTGTAGGCTGTCTCTGTATCTGGCCACTTAACAGGATGCACAAATTACCACTATATATAATTTATCACTAATTTTATTTATAATTTATCTTGACTTTTTTTATCAGTCCAAACTCATCCAAATTTCAAATTCGTTTTAGATATTATACATATATACCCTCGGGCAAAATCTGTTGGGAGGCCTGTCAGATTGCAGGGAATAAGAGTTCATTTCCCTTTCCCAGTGATTCTTAATGAGTCACTTCTGGTCAATTCCCAGTTCCTCACTTCCGGAGTTAAGTGGAACGTGTTTTGAATAGTAACATACAGCCGTTTCACCCTAATATCGGCGCTTTCAGCAGGCCTTGGTACTGCGTATCTTTTGGAGCAGGTGCAGATTATGCTCCAATCTTCATAGGTTTTATTGTATTTTGAGATACATTATGAATATATATATAAATTAATATATATATTAATTTTTAATTTTTACCACTTCTATTTTTAGGTCGTATAATGTGAGCAATCTAACAGATGACTTAAAATTTTTGTACAAAGTTGCCGGGGCTGAAGGAAAAGGCATCACCTTCATCTTTACCGACAATGAAATAAAAGACGAGGCCTTCCTGGAATATCTCAACAACCTGCTGTCTTCAGGGGAGGTAGGTCTCCAAAGCAGAGCCCTGTTTTTAAAACAGAAATTACATTTCAGTAGAAAAGGCAGCAACCCCCCAGCAACCTTTAGCACGTGAGGCCATTTATCACACGTTTATCATTTTAGAAATGATTCACACAGGAGATTTGGTAAATTTTTTTGAAGTTCCTATGAAATGAGTGCTGCCTGCCTCTAGATTTTTTTTTGTATGTTTTGTCCCATTTAAAATATGACTGCTTATTTGTCTCTTCAGTCTTCAATTTTATTCTGTAATTTATTTTAGGAGGAACAAAGTTATCTATCTATCTATCCACCCACCCACCCACCCACCCACCCACCACTCATCTGTCCGTCCATCTGTCCACCCCCTCCCTGCGTACCGGGAATGGAGAAGGGTTGAAAGAGCTCTGTGTGCTGTAAGTAGATGTCAGTGTTCCCGCTGCTGGCACACTTGGGTCAGCACGCATGACCAGTCACGACGGCTGCTTCATTAGAGGGACCTATGGGACTCGGCCCCTACTTGTAGTCACGGCTAACATTTATTAAAGCAGCACAGTAAGGAGTCACAGCCAGGCCAGTAAGGACACAGACACATCAGGTGGAGCCTGGAGAAACCCACGTGCAGGCTGTCTCCATTCCCGCCAGGAGGCCGTCCAGAGCATGCTCTTCCTCGGGAGAGAAGCGCTGGACCACCTGCGCTGTGCTTCTGTTCAGGGGAGCCTGTGGGAGGCTCAGAGGCCCAGGGTTTTATTGGTGCTGGCCGTGTAGCCACTCACGGCCTAGCCACAACTGCCCAGATTCCAGCCTCCCAGGGGGAATGTGGATCCTCGCCACCTAGCCCCAGGTGTGCATAAGGAGCCTGGGCACAATGGAAGCACCTTATCAATTAGCAATGGAGGAGACCTTCCAAAAGCCAGCTTCCCAGATGCCAGTCCTGCAAGCACAGCCTTCTCATCGCCAGGCTGCGGTGCTAACTCTTCCCTGCACAGTGGTGTCTGTGGATGCTTATTGGTATAAGAGCTGGCTAACTACCTGGGGGCCAGAGCTGAGAGTGACAACAACTCAGTTATTTGAAAGAAATGATTAAAATGGTGGAGAGAGAGCATTTTAGTGATAGCTATCTGAACAAAGGGAAACATAATTTGCTCCAGATTAAACCACTCAACTGGCTCAATAAATAGTTGTACTCTTGGTAAACTCTGGCAAACCAGAAGTTTAACTGTGGAGATGCAGAAAGAAAATATGGAAAAAGATGACTTGTTTGGGGGGACGGTGAAGAAGAGGACCAGACTCTGGCAGAGAATTAGCTGTGGGGAACCTTGTAATACAGAGCACTGTCTGTCTCTTCCTCACAGATCTCCAATTTGTTTGCACGGGATGAGATAGATGAAATCACCCAAGGTCTGATCTCAGTGATGAAAAAGGAGCTGCCCCGCCACCCCCCCACCTTTGATAATCTGTATGAGTACTTCATTTCAAGAGCAAGGAAGAACTTGCATGTGGTTCTCTGCTTCTCTCCAGTGAGTGTTCGTTTTAGTTACATCTATGTAGGAGGAGTTACTTATGTAAATGTATTTAGATACTTAGTTTACCTTCTCTGATGAGATGATGTGCTCAGAAACTAACATTTGTTACATTGAAATAAAATCAACACTGTACTACCACCAGTCTACATGGACCAAAATCCCCTATCAGATTGTAATATTTTAAAATATTCATCTTATTAGAAATTATTGCATAGGCTACAACTTTTATTACGTAGAGAAATAGATTATCGGAATCGTAAGGGATCTGGTGATATGATCCTGCCCAGCTCTACCTGCAATGAAGACATGCCACCTAGAATGTCCCTGATGTAGGTTTAAATATCTGTAGCTCTCTGCACTGTCCATATGGTAGCCAGTGGACATGTATGGCTATTTAGATTTGGATTAATTAAAATTAAGTGAAAATATGTCCTGGCTGGTTTGGCTCAGCGGTTAGAGCATCAGCTTGCAGACCAATGAGTCATGAGTTTGATTCTGCTCATGGGCACGTACCTCGGTTGTGGTTTGTCTCTGGCCCTGGTCGGGGTCATGCGCGAGGCAACCAATGTGCCTCTGTCACGTTGATGCCTCTCCCTTTCTCCCTCTCACTCCCTCCTTCCCAGTCTCTCTGAAGATAAATAGAAAAATATCCTTGGGTGAGGATTACAAAAAAATTAAGTGAAAATAAAAATCCAGTTTTTTGTCCCACTTGCGCCATGTCAGATGCTCAATAGCTACATGCGACCATGCTGGACAGCACTTACAGAAACTCTCTATCACCACAGAAAGTTCTGTTGGTCAACTCTGTTCCGGGCCAGGGGCAGCTCATTAACTTAAAAGGCATCTGCTTAATTTTTAGATAATCTAGTAGTCAGCAAAATTTTCTTTATAATCAGTTCAATTTCTTCTGCCTTCCCCCCTGTGATTCTGTTTCTGTCCTGTAAAATGAACCCAACCCCTCTCCGCATACAGCTCCTCATATTTGGGGAAAGTGCGCAGACTCCTTAAACCGTTTCCTTTTCAGAGCAAACACCCCCTGCTCCTCCTGCTGTTCCCACTCGTTCTCGTGTCCAGCCTTTCACTGTCCCGGCCATCTCTCTGGAAGGGGTCGAGTTTGGTAGTTTCCCTTTAAGGGGTCGTTCCTAGAATTGAATCCAAAAACACAGATGTAGTTTTAGAAATGGGAAGAGTGTGGAAATATCACCTCCCTTCATCTGGACATTTAATTTATTTATTAATGCAGCCCAGGATTTAAAAAAAAAAAATTGTGATGTCTCACTGTTGGCTCAGCATGCACAGACCTCTCCCCGGCGGTTTGTAATCAGTTTGCGTTTCTAATGCTTTCTGACTTTGCTGTCACTAGGTTGGCGAGAAGTTCCGCGCCCGGTCTTTGAAGTTCCCCGGCTTGATATCAGGCTGCACCATGGACTGGTTCAGTCTCTGGCCGAAGGAGGCGCTGGTGGCCGTGGCCTCCTACTTCCTGTCCGGCTATGACATTGTCTGCTCTAGTGACACCAAAAGACAAGTCGTGGAGACGATGGGCCTGTTCCATGACATGGTGGCAGAGAGCTGTGAAAGTTACTTCCAGAGGTAGGTGACCTCACGTAAGCATGAAAGCAACAGGCAAAAGTTCACTCCCAAGAGGAGTCAAGTGCAACAGTCCAGGGAAGGACTCGTCATACTGGTTGAGCAGAGTCCCGGCTGCACTGACATGTTTTCTTGCTTTGATTTTCTAGTGATTATGTATTGAAAAGACGGTAAGTAACACGGTTTTCAAATGAACTAGTGTCCGTATTTAAGTACCTCTTTCCTTCCAGGCCTCCGAGGAACACATGCTTAATGAATCGCTTTGTTTTGTTTACTTAATTTTTTGGAAAATGACTTAACTATTCATTAAAACTGTCTGAAATGAGTTTCTTGTTCAGATGCATTATTTATTGTGATTACAGCAGCGCGCTGGGTGAGCGTTCGCCGCTGCCTTCTGCTAGGAGAACATTCCGGCTCTGGGTCTGCATCGCTCAGTCTGATCAAGTGATGCATGTTTCATCATGCGTTTAGGCCAGATCATTATGCAACACAATTTTAATTGGCCGTAGGAGAATCTACTCACTAAAAGCAGCAGTTGTGTTTATACGTGAACACTGGTCTCAACAGTTTAAAAATACCACCCCCACCCCAAGCATGACAGTCACTGTGTACGACTGACAGCTGTGAATGTCCTTGGCCAGCATGGACTTCTTCTAGAAGAGGGGGCTTCTCCCTTAGGGTTCACAGATGGGCTTCTGGGGTGATGAGCCCACCAGAAAGACTGTACCTATTTTTCTGCACAGAGACACTGGGTAATATTTCATTGATTTTCCGGAGAGTCCCTGTCTCACAAAAGTTTATAAAAAATCTATAACTAGTCACCCCTCTTGAATAGTTCTAGATGATCTCCTGGATTCTCTTGGTGAACTTGTGTGTATTAATTTTTACTGTTAGGAAGATTTTCCTTCTACCTCGTTTGAACTCCTCCTGCTACCATTTTCTACAGAGAGAACTTCTTCCCTTCATATAGCTAGAAGAACCTGTGTCTATTTTTGAAACACTTGGTGTATTTTTCAATTTTTTTTCACACCCTCTCAGATTGTAGAAGTTTATTCTGAATGTAATAGTTACATAACACTTTAGTGATGGTCATACATATGCCAAGTCCTTAAAATATTTTTAATGGTAAAAATAAGCTGAGCTCCAAAAGTGCAAGATGAATATGAAGGGTAAAATGACTTCACAGTATATGTGGAGTTCTTCTTTGACTTGAATTTCTCCTGCACAAAGTTACTCTTTTTATTTATTTCTATTATTAACTAGAATTGCTATACTAACACCCATAGTTCATATTTGAATCCAGTGTGGCTGCTTTGATTTCAAGGACAGCCCAGGGAATCAGGGGAGAGGCTGGTCTTGACCCGGGGGCGCCCACCCAGCCGGTTCCTCGCAGTGCAGAGCTGTGCAGCCGATACCAGTTGAATGAAAACAGACTGCCATGGAGATTCACTGCAACCACTTATCCCTGCACAGGATCTTAAAGTGTGCAAAGTATATTTACATTTGCTATTTATACATTATTTTTGTCTTCACAAAATTTTAGCAGGTGTAGAGCAGTGATTCTTTCCTCAGTTTTCCAGACAAAGAAACAGAAGCCCAGGGTCAGGTAAGAGTGGAGACAAAGACCCTGGAAAGGTCAAGACAGATGGTGTTCTCACCACCTCACCTCTGGGAAACCTCACAGTTCCTGCCCCCTGCTAGTGACTTCCCCCGGGACATCCTGACGTCACAGTCGGGGGAGCGTGTTCTGGTGTTTTGTGGGAGCCCACCCAACAGCAGAGATGACGATCACTTTATGTTCTCCTTTCAGGTACCGCCGGAGAGCACACGTGACCCCCAAATCTTATCTCTCGTTCATAAATGGTTATAAAAACATTTATACCGAAAAGGTGAAATTTATCCATGAGCAAGCGGAGCGTATGAATATTGGTAAGCAGAATGGCATTTTTAAGGGCTTGTTTGATAAGGATCCTGCTATTTTGTTTGGTGGATGTTGTTGTGTTTGAGAGTGAGATACTGACTTTACTGTTAGTAATGGAGTCTTTGAGGGAATGCCCTTAAGGGTCTTTTGACCTGGCAAGAAACTGGGCAGAAGAAGATCCACACAGCTGGCCTATTTTCTTCCCAGAACCATTTCTCCCAGCTCCTTCAACTCTGGGTGCACCCGGCGGGCAACAGGTCACCAGTCACTTGGGGAGCAGCCAGCTCTTGGGAACTGACCACGCTTTCGATTTTTGGTCTCACTGCATTTTCCCTCAATTTGTATAAACTTTGCAATGCTAATGCTTCTCAAATTTCTAACAAAGGAAAAGACTAAGCAGAAACAAACAAAAACAAGAAGAGAGTTTACCTGAGCAGTGGCTTTCTGGGTTCAGCACATATGAGTAGAAGCAGAACTTGGAATAAATGATAGGTCCAGAAAGCCTGTGGTGCTTCCTTCTTACTTCTCCGACACAAACCTTGGTCACTGAGCATAACCGAGCTCCAGGGTCGGCGAAGCGAAGTGACTGATGCCAAAAACACAGCGAAAGAAGCCACCTTCTTTCTGTCCTGGGCTCACCTTCCCGCAGCTGCTCCGCGTGACCAGGACCCGCGCCTCGTGGGAGCTGGTCGCTACACGCAGGGATTTCACGACCTGGTTGTTAAACAGAGCCTTTACGAAAAACGGAATTATATAAACTTACCGTTGAACAAATGATATAAAAAATGAAGGCAAAATGAATAATCAAAACTTATCACTTCTTAGTTATTTTTTCTCTATTTTGCTATTGTTAATGTTCTTAAGGTTCTCTCCATTCTACCTGTGGGTAGAAATTATATAATAGGGCACTGCCGAGACTCTCGTGGTGGCTCGAAGTGGGCCACGGGGGGAGTGTTTACGCCACGGAAGCTGAGAACACATAAATGAGCGCTTCCCCTCCCCCTCAGGAGCCCAGGTGCGGAACATTGACCCGAACACCCCTGTCTAGAACCCGGCTGGGGCGTGAGAAAGCCCACGGTTCTTTGGCTCTCTGGCACTGAAATCACAGAGCCAGCCGCAGAGGTTCTAACAGATATTTTCGTTTTTATGATGAAGAGAACAACAAAATGTTAACAGATTAAGTGTCTCATTTGCCATCTCAGCCGCAATATGACTCAAAGGCAAAAAATGACAGCCACAAAGTGTTAGTAAAGCCACGCGGAGCATATGTTGTCAAGTATGTTTCTTGACTAATGTTTATCAAGGAAGTTTCGCGATTAATGTTCTCAGTATGACACTGGGACTTTCCCTTTATTGTAGCCAGATGATATTCTCCAATCAGAGCTATTTTCTTCACCCCTCACCCCCGCTGAGACTCTTAGAAATGTGGTCAGGATTGTTACTCCTAAGATTTGTGTATTATTAAAGCTTTTGTCCATAATGGATGACCTTGTGTTAGTCTAGTATTTATATGGTAACTTATGAGTAGTGAATGTGAGTGCATATTTCATGAAGGGATATGCGTGCACTCAAGAGTGTGGGTCTGTGTGTTTGCAAAGGTCTCGACAAGCTCATGGAGGCGAGCGAGTCCGTCGCCAAGCTGTCTCTGGACCTGGCAGTGAAGGAGAAGGAGCTGGCGGTGGCTTCTGTGAAAGCGGATGAGGTGAGTTCGCATTTCCTTCACCCCGAGGGCTGAGGGACACGGTTCTGTACTCAAGAAAAGCATTTATAAACTTACAGGCTGTAAACTTATTTCTGGCAAGATGCTGTTCCCAAAGACCATTAGATATTTGTGTTTAACTTTTACCAAGACACACCTGAACTATGACATCCTCTACCGGATCTAAGACTAGTCTTTCTTCTCTGCCTCTGTCCATCCTGTTCTCTCATCTGTTTATGACATTTCGGCTTGGCCGTAGTTATATTTGTTAAGGTCCCTGCGTGTTCTAGGTTTCCAGGATGGCCCAGGTCTCCTCAGAAGTTTGTGTCAAGCAGGGGAAAAAAATAAGAGGAGGAGTTGGTGGAGTTAAAAAAAAGATACTCCTCCCAAGGCGGTAGGAATATGTGTGTGCTGCTCCTTCATCTATCCCCCCACCCCCACCCCAGCCTCAGACTGCTTTCAGCTCTCGGTCCCTGAGAGTCAGTTAAGAGTAGACACTAAAGTCTTGACCTTGAGCCAGCTGCTGAAAGCAGAGTTAGGAAAGGCACTTAGCAAAGTTCTAGCACATAGTAGGCACTTAAAATATGAGCTATTTTTATTGTTATTTATATGAGGTTTAATGTGGTTGCTGATCTCATTTCATTACACTTACTTGAATTATTTTAATTTTCTAGAAATTACATGGAGCAGAAGTACAGTTTTACTGAAAGCTTAAAGTATTTATGTATATGTTCTAAGCCTGAGGGAAAGCGTAGGAAATAACAGACTGCAAGGAACTGCACAAAGGAGTTACTTTAATACACCTCAAAATATACATGACCTAGCCCTGGCCAGTGGCTCAGTTAGCTGGAACGCTGTCCCATACACCAGAAAGGCTGAGGGTTTGATACCCAGTCAGGGCACGTACGGGAGGCAACAGATCAATGTTTCTCTCTCACATCTATGTTTCTCACTCCCTCTCTAAAAATCAATGAAAAAGTCCTTGGATGAAGATTAAAAATCATATATATATATATGTAATCATATATATGTGTGTATATATGTATGTGTGTGTGTGTGTGTGTGTGTGTATGACTTAGATGGGGGGATACATTTGCTCTTATTCATGTTTTCTGTTATATTGAATGAATATTCGCTCAGTGCTCAAATCTGTAAATTCTGCTCAAAGGTTTCTATGTGCTCTCCTGTGTTTCCTCAATTTAACAGGTATTAGCCGAAGTCACAGTGAGCGCTCAAGCCTCAGCTAAAGTTAAAAATGAAGTGCAGGAGGTCAAAGACAAAGCCCAGAAAATTGTGGATGAAATTGACAGTGAAAAAGTAAAAGCTGAGACGAAACTCGAGGCGGCGAAACCTGCCCTGGAAGAAGCAGAAGCGGCCCTGAACGTGAGTGCTCCTTGTCCCTCGCCGCCAATCCTCACGGGCACCACAGCTCATGCCATGGAATCACTCTGGACTGGCGTTCTTCATGTGACTTCTCATCTCTGAGTCCGGAAACAAATGGTTTCACTGATTAAGTTGTCCCAGTTCTGATTTTAAGCATTTACTTCTCGTAATTTACTAATGTCACTCTGTACATCAGCTTTCCTTGAGAACTGAGAATAATGCCAGTGATTAATGGCCTGACCTGCAGCATAAGGGATTCCGGTTACTTAGCGCCTTCTCAGTTCCTCCAGCATCCTGCTCGGATTACGTCACGAGCCCTTTGGAAATCCCCCTGTGGTTCCCATTGCTCTTAGGATCAGGTCCCCAGCCAGGCATCCACGGCGCTGAGGGCATGACTGTGGAGTCAGCAGATCAGCACTGGCCTCTCAGGGCAACCACTTCTTAAGTAGATTGACTTAACTTCCGTGGGTCTCCATGGGGACTATAATTCCTCATTGATCCTTGAAAGGTCAATGTAAACATTAAAAATAATAAATACTGGCCGGTGTGGCTCAGTGGATTGAGCATCAGTCCCATGGACTGAGAGGTCCAGGTTTGATTCCCAGTCAGGGCACATGCCCCGGTTTCAGGCTTGATCCCCAGTAGGGGGCATGCAGGAGGCTGCTGATCGATGTTTCTCTCCCATCAATGTTTCTCTCTCTCTCCCTTCCCCTCTCTCTAAAAAAAAAAAAATCAACAAAAACATATTTTAAAAAATGTGATGAATACAGTTTGCTGGACACATGAACGTACTCAGTACGTTGACTGCTGCTGCTGGTGAGAAGCTGGCTTCTATCTATTCCTTGACTTCTCGTCATTCTGTCCCTACACACGCATGATCCAGCTATACAGAAAAGCTTGTAGGCTTCTGGAAGAATCATGGTCTGTCTAAGTGAGTCTCTCCCTCTGCCAGGAATGCTCCTGCTAACCTTCATCACCTAGTAAGAGTCATTCTCCAAGACCAGGCGCAGACCTCACACCTTCCAGAAAGTTTTTGGTTCTTCTGGCTCTCCTTTATTCTGTCACCCCTGTGCTCCTATCATGGCAGGTAATCCTGGTTTAGGGTAATTGTGTCTTCTCGCTCTGGGAGAAGTATGAGGACAGCTCACATATATAAACTTTAAAAAATATTTTTATGAGCCATATGTTATAATACCTTCTCTTGTCTCCTTGGAATTCCTCTCCCTTCCATAAATAGGGCAGCCCTCAAAATGAAGACCAAAGATGAGGTTTCTGCTATTATTGTTTCTCTTTTATTGTCCACACAGAATAGAGACTCTGTGCTTTGAGGATGTAAGTTCTGTTAATGTTTCTCATCAATGAGGTTTGCTGCTAACGCAGGTGTGGGGGGGTAAGCAATGAATGGTCGTGATATTTATTCTAAAGGACTAGCGGAGGGCGACAGAGGGAAAGAGAATTCAAACAAACTGACATCCTAGAATCACCATGAACAAGCCATTAGGGAACATTTTGGAATACAGACCCCTTGAGGAGACACTGTCAGGGTTTGGGGAGAAAATACATTTTAATGTTTTCTACTTTAGTTATTTAAAAGTATTAGATTTCCCTGTGACTATGATTACTACTCAACAACAACAACAACAAATATTGATTTCTAACCCCCATACAGACTATCAAACCAAACGATATTGCCACGGTAAGGAAACTTGCAAAGCCCCCGCATCTTATCATGAGAATCATGGACTGTGTTCTGTTACTGTTTCAAAAGAAAATTGATCCTGTTACTATGGATCCAGAAAAACCTTGCTGCAAGCCGTCATGGGGAGAGTCATTAAAAGTAAGTAAAATCTATTTTTGTGGGCCCCGTGGGGTCCAGCACTGTCCTCACCCCAGGACACTCGATAGAGACCAGACAGGCTGGCAGATAAAAATCAACCTCTGTGTATTGAATAGTTTATCTTCATCTGCATCTTCCCGAATGTAAGCAGGGAAAGATTTTTTTAGGTTGAATGTTTTCTTTTTATAAAATCTGTTCAGAATCAGCGGCTAGTATTGGCACACTCTTGCTGTCAACCCCTTTGAATGCACTCACTTGACAGGAAACTTCGGTAACTTTTTTTTGTACTCTCACCATGGAAATGAGAAGATACTTTGCAGTTTACAGATTTCGGCTGACTATGCCACAGTCTTGATTTGCACGTTTAGAGCAAGTCACCCGTCCCTTCTTTGGAGCGTATACGGCCTCGGGGGGGGGGGGGGGAGTACAGATGTGCCCCCAGAACTACAGGCTGAGGCTCTGTGTTCCAGCTGATGAGCGCCACAGGATTCCTGTGGAGCCTCCAGCAGTTCCCCAAGGACACCATCAATGAGGAGACTGTTGAGTTGCTGCAGCCCTATTTCAACATGGATGACTACTCTTTCGAAAGTGCCAAGAAAGTCTGTGGGAATGTGGCTGGTCTGCTGTCTTGGACGCTTGCTATGGCAACATTTTACGGCATCAACAGGGAAGTGCTGCCTCTGAAGGTAGGTCTCCCTCCTTCTCCCAGTAACTCAGCGCTTAGGAATCAGGCATTAGTACGGCTGCTATGACAAGACAAAGCCGAATTTTGACCAGTGAGGGTAGGTGTCCCTGTTACCAGAGTTTTCTTTTTCTTTTCTGTGTGCCCGCTCATAGTTTCTCACTCTTTTTACATCTGTTACGTGTTTCGGGCCCCTCAGACAAGACACTGAAACCAGCTTGTTAAACTTGCACAGGGAAGGAATGTACTGGGAATGATAACCAAGCTGCCAGCAAAGACAATTGCCATTTCTTTTCAGTTTGGAGAGGAGGTTTGGAGGCCGAATTTGGTTGTTATATCCCCCAAAAAAGGTGGCTGAGGGGAGGTGAGCAGGGTGGCGGGGGTCAGTGTAGGAAAAAAAGGGGGACATCTGTAATACTTTCAACAATAAAGATAAATAAAAAAGAATATGAAATTATTTCTATTGTCCAAGAAACATTTATAAATATTGATCATATTTAGTGCTAAAAGACCTTGATTTAATTCCCAGAAGCAAATATTGCTGAGGCCTTGTTCTTTGATAATAAACAATAAAATTAGGAAATTTATGCATGAAAAAGTTAGTCAGTTACATTTAGAAAATGATGACAAAAAGCAAATTACCAAAGCTTTTGTGAGGTGGTAAAATGATACATTCTTCATCCTTAAATGAATCAAAGAAACTAAATCTAGTACATACTCACTTATAAGCACACGCATACACAAAATTTAAAGAAAGTAAAATAGAGCTAATAAAAATAACATTAAAAATTAGAAAAAAGTAGAATTAATGAGTAAATCCAAGAACTGGTGCTTTACAAAAACAAAATATGAGATATGTTTTTTGAAAATCTAATCAAGAAAATATAGAAGAACAAATGAGACTAGAAAGATAAATCCATATGACCATAGATGTGTAGATTTAAATAATTAAAAAGCAAATTTGCACAGTTATATGTAAATACATTAGAAAATCTAAAGGAAATGAAAATTTCCTAGGGAAAAATTTGGTTAAATTCAAGTAAATGAAATATTGAGAAAGAAAATGAGAAAGTTTTTAAAAAAATTCTATACCAGAAGGCTCTGGGGCTATCTTACTTTCCTAATTAGTTTATATTTACAAAAAATATAATTAACATGTTGTAGGACTTAGGAAAAGATGAAAAACTACTGTTACGGTAATTTCACTTCAAAGAATCTATACCAAGAGAACCATCCGAAATGTTTGCATACCCAGTCATACTTATCACAGCATTATTTATAATAATTAAAAATGAAAAAAGGTCTAAATGTACAGAAAAGATTATGTAAATGATGATACATCCAAATTGCAGTATATTTTGCAGCCATATAATTGATGTTCCAGAAAAAAGGTTTTAAGGGTAGGGGAAATGATTATACTATATTAGGTGGTAAAAAAATCAAAATGCCAGTTACCAACTTTTAAACACAGTACTCAGAGACTATCAGTAGGTAAAATCACGGGTAGTTTTTGTTCTCCTTCTATACGTTGCTGCCTTTTCCATGTTAACAGTAGTTAAAAGGAAAAGAAATTCGATGACGTATCTTCAAGACCCTCTGGTTCCCCAGCGGAAGTCACTGATACAGGTCCAACCCATCCGGGGCAAAATCAGTGATTTACTGCTTACCGATCAAAGTCCCGAATGTTTGGCAGCGCGAATACAGCAGCCGGCTCTGCACTAATCTCCTGCTCTTCCTCCTAAGGCCAACCTGGCCAAGCAGGAGGGCCGCCTGGCAGTCGCCAACGCTGAGCTGGGGAAGGCACAGTCACTGCTTGACGAGAAACAAGCCGAGCTGGATAAAGTACAAGCAAAATTTGATGCAGCAATGAATGAGAAAATGGTGAGATTAACTACTCACAACGCACTGAGATGTTACACAAGTATGTGTTGTGTTTAGAAATTAGGTAAATGTTTATGACAAAAAAAATTCACCCGAATGCCCCTACTCGCTGGCAACATCTACTGATTTGGGATCTTTGATACTTCAAGTTTTTTTTTTTTTAAATAACCATTTTCTGTAAGAGGAAGCTGTGATGTCATACCCAAAAGAACTGACCTTGGAGTTAAAACACTGGGTATCAGGTCCAGCTCATGCACTTTTTATTCATTGTGCAGTTGAGGGCAATTGACCTCAATTATCTGTCTGTTTTAGCTGCAGCAGCCACACCACTGTGTCTATTTCTACCAACGGACGTCATGCCTTCACTTAGGTGACACCTAGACATAGCAATTCGGAGGGGTTTTAGCTATTTATTGCCTTTTCTTTTAATAGAATTTGTTTAATTATAAGTTTATATGATTTAATTTGTTAATAATGGCTGTTTACCAGCCCACACATTCCCTGCAATGGTAACAATTGGCCATTGTGAGTGGGCGCAAGTTGCCTTGGTGAACTGCAGAGAACTCAGAATTATTATTAAATCCAAGACTCAAAATGGTATATTTTATTGATTTGAGTCTATTTTGAAAATAGTTCTTAGAAATACTATTTTAACTTATGTGATTTGGATTCCCACAAAATCGCTTTTCCTGAAATCTTGTAATGCAAAATAACCGTATGCTGAATATATTACCAGAATGTAATATGTGAAGTTTCACTTACACTGTATTTTTAGATGATCTTTATTTTGCACATTAAGAAACTCCTCCATGTATTTTATGTGTGCGTGTAAAGGATGTTTAAGCGGTTTCCAAGTTCTCTGAGACCCTCCTTTGTGCACGTAGGACCTGCTCAGCGACGCCGACATGTGCAGGAAGAAGATGCAGGCGGCGTCCACCCTCATCGACGGGCTGAGTGGGGAGAAAATCCGGTGGACTCAGCAGAGCAAAGAGTTCAAAGCTCAGATTAATAGGTATACCTTTCAGTCTCTGTTATATAATGTCCGTAGTCACCACCCCAAACGCCACCTCTTTGTGACATTGAGAACAGAGACTCCACCTCTGAACCCCAGGGCCTCAGAAACTGCTGAAGGTGCCCACTCCCAGTGAAACAGAGAGGGAAGACAATTCTGTGAAACACCTTTCATCTCAATTTTGGTTCAGCAACGTGGGTTTGCAGCACGAGATTGCTTCTGATATGGTTTGGATTTGCCAGAACAATCTATAGGCTAGCTCCTCTGCTCTTCACCACTGGCGTGCTCAGAAAACTTAGAGGGGGGAATGAGAATAGTTGACCCAAGACTGATTCTGAACAGGGCCAGCCAGGGGACGGGAACAGGGAACCTTCCTCCTCTGGGAGGCAAGGCTCTGGACCCGTGGACCTCGGGAGGACCCTTTGTCTCGCTCCCTGACCTTCCCCACCTGTGGCCACTGCTTTCCCACGGTCTCTCCACATGTGGCTTCCGAGTGCAGGGAGCAGAGAAGGACTGCACCTGGAAACAAAACCAAACCGCACCGAGGCCTGTCCGACGCCTCGTGGGAGAGCTCGCACAGGCGTGGGTGACCCGCTTTGTGTTTTCTCCTGAACAGGCTCGTGGGTGACATTCTGCTGTGCACTGGATTCCTTTCCTACCTCGGTCCTTTCAATCAGATATTTAGGAACTACCTGCTTAAAGATCAGTGGGAGTTAGAGCTGAGAGCACGGAAAATTCCTTTCAGTGAAAACCTGAATCTTATTTCCATGTTGGTGGACCCTCCAACGGTAAGTGTTCCTTTCCTCCCAGTATTATTTGAATGTCAGTCTCGATTTATTTCTCACTAGGCAATCAAGGTACACCGAATCTGTTTGTTTTCATTTAATTGAAAAGATTGTTTGCAAATGCCTAAGAGCTCCAACAATGAATTTTCTTTGTCGTACCGAAGTTCCTGGACATTTAAAGAAACCCTGCTTTCAAATGAGTACCAGAGCACCGCTGTGAACTAAAAGGCCATGTGTGAGCTCCGGGCTTGCTGGTACCGAGTTCTCCTTAGATCCTGTCAGGTCTTACCTCTGTCCTATTACAGCACTCTCTCTCTCAAACATTTTAGACGAATATGGACATTAGGTCCCGTTATTAACCTTCCTTCGGTCCTCGGCCGCCCTCTGTCAGTGTCCGACAGCAGCACACAGCGGCACGTTCGGTGTTCCCGAGTAATGGGGTCACCTGCTCACCAGCCTGCCTGGTGGGGAAGTTGCTGCCTCTCAGTTCTCAGGGTGTCCTGCAGAACTTCGGTGGCGGCCAGTGCTTTCCAGGCCATTTGTATTCATGAGCCGCGCTTCTGATGTGTGAATGTGCTCCCCAGTTGCCTTAGAGATGCCATGCTATTAATTTCATGTTATCTCTACTTAAAAGTTAAGAATTAATCTTTCCAATTCAAACAATGTGGAGCTGGCCCTGACAGGGACCAGATCATGTTTTGAAGATACAGTGGGTCACTGGTGAGGCGAAGTGGGCCAGGATGTTCTTCATTAAGCACGGCCTTTGAGGGTGCGGGATGATTTAACCCGGGTGAGGCGCGTTGGTTGGCTGGATGTCGGGTGATTTTATTGACATGTGGAGGCAGGCTGGCAATTCCCTCTTAATTTGGAAAGGAAATATATATATTTTTAATGTCATCAATGAGCTCCCGCGGACATAATATCTCATCTCCCCTAACTTCTCTGCCTCCGGCTATGCAATCCCCGTGCAGAACCAAAGGGCAGGAAGGGGAAGTTTCAGAGGCCTATCCTGGGGTTTATTTTCTCTGACATCTCATCACCGGTATTCATTATCTCTGCCTTCTGCAGCCAGGCTGGATCCCACCCGCAAAGCCAGTGTGGCCCTGGGTCAAGCCCCTGTGTGACCGAGGGTTCAGCAGCCACGCTTCGTGCTCTTGGTATAGCAACAGCCCCGTACGAGCACGCAAGTGCAGCACGCAGGACTAGACTTGGTCTTGCATTGTTAGAGAGAGGACTCATTGCATGATGCAGTTGTTTAAAAAATCGTAATATTCCTCGGTTCACATTGACAAGTGTGGGGTGTTTTTCTAGGTCCCTATTGCATACTCTCAATGGGAAAATATATGTCCAAATTTTAAATTAGTTTATACTGTAGACTTTTAATTACTAATGAAAGCGTTCTTGTTCTCCGCTGAATGGCCACGTCCACTTCCTGTTGTGCAGATTGGCGAGTGGGGGCTGCAGGGACTACCAGGAGATGACCTCTCGATTCAGAATGGCATTATTGTGACAAAGGCCACTAGGTACCCGCTCCTCATAGATCCGCAAACTCAAGGCAAAACTTGGATTAAATCGAAGGAAAAAGAAAATGACCTGCAGGTATGTACCATTCGGCGCAGGGGACAGTGATCTTGAAATCATGCAATTTTCCCAAAATTGCCATTGAACAGGCACGGAGCTGTCATTTCTGTAACTGTCTGCTGATTGGCACCCTTGGGTTTTGTAACAGGGATTCGGGGCACAGCTTTGGCTGTTTTGATCTCTGTGCTCTCTTGATGGCAGCCCCCTCTCTGTGCATTTCCCTGGCTCTGTGGCTTCGCCAGTGTTGGACGTGGGTGTCATTCAGGGCCTTGGGTCTGGGCTCACAGGAAAGCCGCAGAAACACTTGTGATTTAGGCCACTTGCGCCACCTCCCTCAGACACTGGGTACTACATGGCATACTAGAGTCGCTATTGGAGTCGAAGTCCAGTAAGGTGTTAATTTTAGGCAGCGGTGGACAAAGGGCAGGGTTCCAACGCTCCTGACTCCCTGGGGGAGCTTGTTACCATTGATATTTCCATGCAACCGCAAAGATATTTCTACAAATGAGAACGTCTTTCTCCACCTGCTGCCCATTGCAGTTAAATCCCAGCTAGAAATCTTTATTCTTCAAAGTCCACATCCAACGCTACCTTTGTCAAGACCTTCTGTGTCCTCAGCTCAGGACAGCTGGTGCTGATGCCTCGCACGGCCCTGTCATATTTCTGCTGCGGACTCAGAGTCTGTCTTGAATCACTGGCCTCGGCACGTTTGACTTTTGTCTCTTCTGTACCACAGACTTCTTGCGGACCAGGTTCATGGTTTTACCCCTTCTTTATATTTTCTGCACACTTCTTTATATAGAATATATAAATTCTGATATTTATTGAATTTAAAGGAATGAATCGAAGTGCATCATCATTACAAGGGAGAAAAAACACAGAAGAATCGATCATGTGGTTGTCTTGATAAATGCAGAAAAAAATACTTGGTAAATTCAACACCCGTTCATTGTAGAACTTCCAGAAAACTGAGAATAGGGTGTCCTATAAAGAGCCTTGACAAACAGCCAACAACAGATACCGTATTTCATGGTGGAATATTGAAAGCTTTCTTCCTGAGATCAGTGCTGAGCTGCAGGTGGGCACTGCCTCGTGCTCAGGTGTATCCCCGAGGTTCTCCCACCCCCGATACCCCGAACACAGGGCATCAGGCTGTGTTTACGGAGACAACCCAGAGAAACCCTCGGGAGGATGAGCGTGGACGTGGAGGGGAGAGCTGAGGAGCATGAGGGCGGAAGGCAGCTGTCTCCTGAGCTCGGCTGTCGGGAGCAGCTTGACAGTAACTCGTCCCTGTGCCCGTCCTCCTGCCTCCCCTGGCTCGTGCTCTCCCTGCTCATCTTCCTTCCTTTTCCTGATCTTCCCTTTGTCTCTCTATTTCGGCATTGAACTCATCGACAGTCTTCAGTAATGTCCTTCCTGGTGCAATCCAGACCCAGGAACCCTCTTGAAGAAGTATGAGGCATATGCTGGAGACACTTTTGCTTTTTAAAAATCATCTACTGCTGGAATACAAGCAGATAGAAGTGTATTCGCCTTACTTGGAAGACATGACTTTTCTGAATATGTGGATTAACACATGAACACATACATGAAAACAAAGTGAAATAAAATTAGTATTTCTCGACTTGAGAAGGAAAAAGAAATGAAAAATGAAGCACCTTATACATGTTATATGTCTGGGCTGCAAACCACCTTGGCCACTTTGCCAAGGCCACCGTCAGGGTCCTCTGCAGGACCTACAGTTTGGACTTCTGGAAAGAGAAGGTATTCACCTCGTAAAGACCCAACACCTCAGTCCCTCTGCAGACAACCCAGGCTCTGGTGGCATCTACCACTTAGTGTTTATGCACAAGAAAAATCAAGTGAATGAAACCTGGAATTATGACTGTAAGATATGATTTCAAGTTTATGGAATATGTTGAAGATGGCAAAAGGTGATCTTAAATACATCGACAATTTGAAAATTATTATTTCTCAACTTGGTGTGTCAAGGCTCTCCAAAGAAACAGAAATGATAGGATATCTGTACACGGACATAGAGAAAGAGATTTATTGTGAGAGACTGGGATTATGAGGCTGAGAAGTCCCACAGTCTGCTAGCTAGAGGTCCAGGAAAGCCGGCGGTGAAGTTCTAGTTCAAACCCAGAGGCCTGAGAACATGGGAGCCAATGTGGAAGTCCCATCTGAGTCTGAAGGCCCAAGAGTCAGGAGCCGATGTCCACGGGCAGAAGAAGGATGTCCCAGCTCAAGCAGAGAGCAAATTTACCCTTCCTCCACCTGGTTCTCCACAGAGCCATTGCTGCCCCCCACACTCGGGGCGGGGGTGGTGGTGATCTTTACCAGCCTACCAGTTCAAATGCTAACCTCTTCTGGAAACCCTCACAGATACGCCCTGAAATAACGTTTGCCGGCTACCTGGGCATCCCGTAGTGCAGTCAAGTTAACACGAAATTAACCATCCTACTTGGGAAGGAAATCACAAAAATTGAATTTCCTCCTTGGGAAATAGAGCAGGACAATTACATTTCGTCGTATTGGAACCTTGTTTCATCTTGTTTAATACGCTAGCAAAGGCTCTGCTTGGATCCCTCCACCTTATCAGCCTGTAGTGCGCCGTCCACGGCACAGCCTCCGTGGGAAAGCGATCCGTCCCGGGGAAATGCACGTGCAGGACTGCTGGTCTTAGTTATTTCCTTTTTAATCAAAGCAGGGCAAAGGTAGATTTACTTAATTTTTCAATCCACTTCTTGTTTCCACAGCAAGTGAGAGAGAGTTTTTAACCCCACTCTGCTGACAGCCTGCTGTCCCAGCGGGTGTTCCGTATGCCTGGCAAGCAGCTCTCACTGCAGTGCGAAGGCAGTGGCTGGGTGCGCAGGGCGGACTGTAAGGTCGGGGGGCGGACTGTAAGGAGGTGGAGGGCGGACTGTAAGGAGATGGAGGGCGGACTGTAAGGAGATGGAGGGCGGACTGTAAGGTCGGAGGGCGGACTGTAAGGAGATGGAGGGCGGACTGTAAGGTCGGGGGGCGGACTGTAAGGAGGTGGAGGGCGGACTGTAAGGAGATGGAGGGCGGACTGTAAGGAGGTCGGAGGGCGGACTGTAAGGAGATGGAGGGCGGACTGTAAGGAGGTGGAGGGCGGACTGTAAGGAGATGGAGGGCGGACTGTAAGGAGGTCGGAGGGCGGACTGTAAGGAGATGGAGGGCGGACTGTAAGGAGGTCGGAGGGCGGACTGTAAGGAGATGGAGGGCGGACTGTAGGGAGGTCAGAGGGCGGACTGTAAGGAGATGGAGGGCGGACTGTAAGGAGATGGAGAGCGGACTGTAGGGAGATGGAGGGCGGACTGTAGGGAGGTCGGAGGGCGGACTGTAAGGAGATGGAGGGCGGACTGTAAGGAGATGGAGGGCGGACTGTAGGGAGGTCAGAGGGCGGACTGTAAGGAGATGGAGGGCGGACTGTAAGGAGGTCGGAGGGCGGACTGTAAGGAGGTCGGAGGGCGGATTGTAAGGAGATGGAGGGCGGACTGTAAGGAGATGGAGGGCGGACTGTAAGGTCGGGGGGCGGACTGTAAGGAGGTGGAGGGCGGACTGTAAGGAGATGGAGGGCGGACTGTAAGGAGGTCGGAGGGCGGACTGTAAGGAGATGGAGGGCGGACTGTAAGGAGGTCGGAGGGCGGACTGTAAGGAGATGGAGGGCGGACTGTAGGGAGGTCAGAGGGCGGACTGTAAGGAGATGGAGGGCGGACTGTAAGGAGATGGAGAGCGGACTGTAGGGAGATGGAGGGCGGACTGTAGGGAGGTCGGAGGGCGGACTGTAAGGAGATGGAGGGCGGACTGTAGGGAGGTCAGAGGGCGGACTGTAAGGAGATGGAGGGCGGACTGTAAGGAGGTCGGAGGGCGGACTGTAAGGAGGTCGGAGGGCGGATTGTAAGGAGATGGAGGGCGGACTGTAAGGAGATGGAGGGCGGACTGTAAGGTCGGAGGGCGGACTGTAAGGAGATGGAGGGCGGACTGTAGGGAGGTCGGAGGGCGGACTGTAAGGAGATGGAGGGCGGACTGTAGGGAGGTCGGAGGGCGGACTGTAAGGAGATGGAGGGCGGACTGTAAGGTCGGGGGGCGGACTGTAAGGAGGTGGAGGGCGGACTGTAAGGAGATGGAGGGCGGACTGTAAGGAGGTCGGAGGGCGGACTGTAAGGAGGTCGGAGGGCGGACTGTAAGGAGATGGAGGGCGGACTGTAAGGAGATGGAGGGCGGACTGTAGGGAGGTCGGAGGGCGGACTGTAAGGAGATGGAGGGCGGACTGTAAGGAGATGGAGGGCGGACTGTAGGGAGGTCGGAGGGCGGACTGTAAGGAGATGGAGGGCGGACTGTAAGGTCGGAGGGCGGACTGTAAGGAGATGGAGGGCGGACTGTAAGGTCGGAGGGCGGACTGTAAGGAGATGGAGGGTGGACTGTAAGGAGATGGAGGGCGGACTGTAAGGTCGGAGGGCGGACTGTAAGGAGATGGAGGGCGGACTGTAAGGTCGGAGGGCGGACTGTAAGGAGATGGAGGGCGGACTGTAAGGTCGGAGGGCGGACTGTAGGGAGGTCGGAGGGCGGACTGTAAGAAGATGGAGGGCGGACTGTAAGGAGATGGAGGGCGGACTGTAGGGAGGTCAGAGGGCGGACTGTAAGGAGATGGAGGGCGGACTGTAAGGTCGGAGGGCGGACTGTAAGGAGATGGAGGGCGGACTGTAAGGTCGGAGGGCGGACTGTAAGGAGATGGAGGGCGGACTGTAAGGTCGGAAGGCGGACTGTAAGGAGATGGAGGGCGGACTGTAGGGAGGTCGGAGGGCGGACTGTAAGGAGATGGAGGGCGGACTGTAAGGTCGGAGGGCGGACTGTAAGGAGATGGAGGGCGGACTGTAGGGAGGTCGGAGGGCGGACTGTAAGGAGATGGAGGGCGGACTGTAAGGAGGTCAGGGGGTGGACTGTAAGGAGATGGAGGGCGGACTGTAAGGAGGTCGGAGGGCGGACTGTAGGGAGGTCGGAGGGCGGACTGTAAGGAGATGGAGGGCGGACTGTAAGGAGATGGAGGGTGGACTGTAAGGAGGTCAGGGGGCGGACTGTAAGGAGATGGAGGGCGGACTGTAAGGAGTTCGGAGGGCGGACTGTAAGGAGATGGAGGGCGGACTGTAAGGAGGTCGGAGGGCGGACTGTAAGGAGGTCGGAGGGCGGACTGTAAGGAGATGGAGGGCGGACTGTAAGGAGGTCGGAGGGCGGACTGTAAGGAGATGGAGGGCGGACTGTAAGGAGGTCGGAGGGCGAACTGTAAGGTTGGAGGGCGGACTGTAAGGAGATGGAGGGCGGACTATAAGGAGGTCGGAGGGCGGACTGTAAGGAGATGGAGGGCGACTGTAAGGAGGTCGGAGGGCGGACTGTAAGGAGGTCGGAGGGCGGACTGTAAGGAGGTCGGAGGGCGGACTGTAGGGAGATGGCCTCGAGTACCGAATCTCTGGGAATCCTCACACTTAGGCCAGGGGAGGATCAGAGGAGAAGTAAGAGTTCAAAGCCAATTAGTTTGTGCAAAGGTCAACCAGCCCAGGGTGTCTATTCCAACTAATAATAAACATTGATCTACAAATGGGGGAGTCTACCAGGAGTTCAGAATTCTAATTAAAATGGTTTTCTTATATTTTTTGAGAATATTCTTTAAATTTTACAAGAATGTAAAGAGTGAGTGTATAGTCTTTGAGATTGGTCTTATAGTGAATAGCTATCATATTCCTCCATTGTGCCCCTGTTAAAATCCATGGATGGACACTTGGTTTGACTCAATATATCATTTCTGACAATCTTATGCTTCTTTATTATTTCTTTTTAAGTCACTCATTCATCTCACAGGCATCTTGAGCAGGTAACTGAGTATCACACAAATGCAAGTAAGTTACTGTGCTTTCTCTGAGTGACCGTGGCTATGTGAGTTCAAAAGGACCACCTTGATCACCACCCTTCCAGCCGGGGGCGGAGCTTGCTTCCTCCCCTCCCATCACCGAGTCTGCTACACCCCGTGGCTCCCACCACCGTTCTGGAAATTAACTTATGCTTGCTGCTTTTATTTCTGTAAACAAGGCTTCCCATAAAGCCTTCAGAATTCTTAGTCAACTCTTGGTTCCCACTGAGGGAGAGGCACATTCCTTGCGACATTTATAGAGTCATGAATTCCTCATTTCCAGGTGACATCTCTGAACCATAAATATTTCCGCACCCACCTGGAGGACAGCCTTTCCTTGGGCCGACCCCTTCTCATTGAGGACATTCGTGAAGAGCTGGACCCGGCCCTGGATAATGTGTTAGAAAAGAATTTCATCAAATCAGGCTCCACTTTCAAGGTGAGCTTTGAAAAAGACACAAAAGAAAGGAAGAAAGAACAATGGTGACATCTACTTATCTTTTTGAGCATAGCAGTATGGCAGTTTCTTTCAGGCATTTGGTATCCAGGAAAAAGTAATTCCCAAGCTCATACCCAGTGTTTCCTTTAAAAATGTATGGTATATAAACAGTGCAGGGGGAGGGCAACGCCTTGGTAGGAGCAGCCGTTCCGCTGAAACTAAACAATATATTAAGGAAGGACATTGTCTGGTCAAAATATAAAATATGAGTGTTACACACAAAGTACATATTTTAGCAACTCCAAGAAAATTGGTTTTGCAAGCCATATATACATCTATGCAATAAAACCTGTATTCCACTGGAGAAAGTGGCATTTTAATAAAGTCTATGGACATTGATTTGTTCATTTCTCTCTTTATTAACTTTCAGTCTGAATTCATGGACTTTGCTGGAAGCTATGGAATTGTGTTCCTGATTGTTGGTTATAATTGTTTTCAGAATGTGTCTCTTTTTGCATTGATGTTGTTTTCTACTTTTAGACTTCTTTGTTTTTTGTTTTGTTTTATTTTTATTTTGATGAATGACAATTTCTGGTTGAGTTTTTGTTGTTTTTTGCTTTGGACAACTTCATTTTATGAACATCAGTGAATAAGTAGAGAATACAGATTTTTCTCATTAAACAAAGAGATTTATTTAGAAAAAAATGTCTTCATAATGTGAATTCTCCTGTATGCTGTGATGGATATGCCAAAGCAGGTTGCAGAATTGCCGTTCCCGAAGGTCTTTTGAAAGACCCCCGATTCGTACCCGCAGTGTGAAGGCATGCTGCTTGGAGGGGCCAGTCCTCAGGATGGGGTTTCTAATCACATGCAGGATTAGGGTTAATTAAAATTTTAAGTCGTTTAAAATGTTATCATTTCCACCTGACTTTTAGACAGCAAAACCTGCTGTTTGTTTTTTTTTATTGTAGTGTTTAAGATAAATGTCATCTTTCTGGGAAAATATGTTGGTATTTGTTTTTTTTCTTTGAAAATCTCATGAACCTTTTCTGTTGCTAAGTAGGAAAAATAAGTTGGCATTTTTTTTTCTTTGAAAATTTTGTTAACCCTCTCTGTTGTTAAATATGCTTCAGATATGACTGAAATAGAAAAAGAAATGATACAGTCTATAAACAAGACAACTTTCCCAAGTAGGAAACAATTTTCTCAAGTGGAAAAAAGAACAGTCAAATCTTTAACTGAGTTTTTCTTTATTCAACATTTGTTTTGAATACATTTTTGAATTTAATTTGCTTGGTATCACAGCTAAAAACATCTTCAAGCAGGACCACAAATCTGAATCATTCTAAAGGGACAGGCTTTATTCTGTAAGATCAGTGATTAAAATTTTGCGACTTTCCTTTGCAACTCCTTCCAGTTTCACAGCACTGACCTTGGGTAAATTATTTCCTAAATTGAACCTGTATTCCTGTCCTGTCCTTCAAGCTTTTTTAAACTTTATATTTGAATTGATGTAGGTGAAAGTTGGGGATAAGGAATGTGACATCATGGATACATTTAAACTTTATATCACTACAAAGTTACCGAACCCCGCCTTTACCCCTGAGATCAACGCTAAAACATCAGTCATTGATTTCACCGTTACCATGAAAGGACTTGAGAACCAGTTACTAAGGAGAGTGATTCTAACAGAGAAACAGGTAATACAGCTCTCAAGGTAAAGAACTTTGACTTAAACTATAATAAACCTTTAAACTGCACTGAGAAATTGTTAAGTATATGGAGAAGAAAAAATAAAGTAAATCCTATTTACCTTTGTTGACATAAATATTTGTTTTGCAGTCTCAAGTCCTGTCAAGAAATCATGTAACTAACTCACCTCTCCTCCAACTTCAAACACACACACACACACACACACACACACACACACACACCCTATTTCCACTTCCTACATCTGTCTTTAAACCTTTGGGTATGTTGACTTTCATCTCTGTAGTTCTATGGATGGATGGTCGTGGGTGTACCTGAAAAATTCAATAAATAAATGATCCCGGAGAGAAAGAAATTGCTCTGAATGAGTATTAGTACCACTGTAGTAGTTTCAACTACTATAATCTAAGAATCTAGGGAGCCATACTTTAATTTTAATTAAATAAAATCTGTACTAAAGCAGGGAACTTATTTAAGTACAATTAAGGGTTCTAATAAAACAACAGACAACTTCCAACTGGATCGTTCTAAGAGATCGATACAAGTTTGAACTGTTAGAATAACTTTCAGAAAATATTAAATGTTATACGTAAAATATAATTGTATGTATTTGCACATACAAAATATATTTGCATAAATTTAAAGAAAGTTTATATTTTCTTCTGTAATTAATTCTAGTACTAAGGGTCCAGGGAAAAGGCAAAATTAGAAGTAGTGAGACCGGAGAGACTTACCACGGAAGGGCGAGGAAATGAAAGACAGAAGGCGGGACAAGGAAAGGGGGAGACAAGATCTGAATAGATGGACAAGAACACAGAGGAAACATTCAGAAACAGGAGGAGTGATGCTGACACCAAAGCTATAGAGAGACAGCGAACCAGAAGTGAACCCCGCCTAGTTCAGAGAGATGGTCCGCTTGGTGCAGGCCCTGGGCAGCCCGTCTGGTGAAGTGAAGGGGCACAGCCCGGCCTCCAGTCTCACTAGCTGCTCCAACACACAACCCAGGGCTCGTGCGATCCGGAAGGAGACTCCATTCCACTTCCACAGCCAGGCAGAGAGAGCATGGGCCCTCGGTTCACCATCTCCATCACCTCTTAGGGCCTCATGGTGTCAACTCTTAAAAACTAGTCCTTCCCGTGTGGTCTGCCTGGTGCTGGTGGTCTGCTCTGGGGTGACTCCTCACTGGTCAGGACCCCCATGCAGGCTGTGTTGCCTTCTGAAAGCAGCCCCTCCACCGTCTAAGGCGGGCTACATTCCACGTCCCCCTAGCACCCCACACCCATTCTTATAGGCCTTCGCTTCCTCTTCAAGTGCTACACTAAGATGCTCACACCAGCCTTGCTGGGAAAACCCAAAATGCACACGTAATCTGCAGGAGGCCATCCTGACCTTAACGTTTAACCCTCCTAACAGTCCTGCTCTGACACCCCGTTTTACAGATGGACAAGTGGAGACCCGAGAGAATAGGGTCTTCACCTTAGAGAGCACACAGAATGTCTACCTGCCAGACTCGTGGGTGAACTTGACAGGCCATGCTTGAAAGCTCACAGGCATCCACTATGCCATGACGCTTGCTTTTCCATATCACACTGAAAAGGAAGGTAATGGGAATTCGTTTTGTCCATGTGTTCCTATACTGCCACCCAGGGGTGACTATTTCAGTGAAAACAATCCATTAACCGTTCCCCTGCAAACACAGCCATGATCTCCATTGCTACCCCGTCAAATACGTACCGCAAACCCAATAGTGCAGTGGTAATGTGCACTTGTACACTGGTCTTGGAGCTGGAGAACAAGGGTATTGGGCTTTCTCTGCCAGTAACTAGCTGTGCACACCATATTGGGGAACTATTTGGAGTTAATATTTCTGGATGCTCAGATGTAAAAGAAATCGATGAACTAAATTCAGCACACTTCAGTATAACAAATATTCATTGGGTTAAGTCCATTCTCTGCAAAACCTTGAGATAAGTGTTGTCAAGAACACAAGAATGAATAGGACAAGTTCCTGCCCTTCGATGTACGGAGTGGAATTGGAGGGACATGAGCTATACACAGATTGTGACATGTGCCGTAGTAGATATACAGATGGATACTGTGCTGTGGCTTTTTTGTTGTTGTTGTTAATCCTCACCTGAGGATATTTTTTTCATTGAATTTTAGAGAGAGTGAAAGGGAGGAATTTGGGGAGAGAGATAGCGAACTATCAGTATGAGAGGGATGCATTGATTGGTTGCCTCTCCTGCACAACTCCAACCAGGGCTGGGGATCAAACCTGCAACCCAGGTACATGCCCTTGCCTGGGAATCTAACCCATGACTCTTCTGTGTGCAGACTGATGCTCTAACCACTGAGCAAAAATGGCCAGAGTATGTGCTGTGGCTTTTGATTGATGGACTGGTTTAGGAAGACCTTCTAAAAGTGGTGGAATTTCTGAAGCTGTTTTTCAAGAAACTTTCACAATAAGTAGTTTTAAACCACCTCTTATTAAAATGTTTTTATTGATTTTTGAGAGCGAGAGAGAAACATCGATGTGAGAGAAAAACATTGATTGGCTGCCTCCTGCACGCCTCCTACTGGGGATCAAACCTGCAACTGGGGCATGTGCCCTGACCAGGAATCGAACCGGGACCTCTCAGTCCATGGGACAACGCTCAATCCTCTGAGCCACACCGGCTGGGCTAAAAACACCTCTTAACACAATTCTGTGTGCAAGATGTGATTATGTAAAAGATCAGAAAAAAAGTGCTATAAAGAATGCTATTGAGACTATTTCAGTTTACTTTATATTTAGCCAAGAGTATTATATCCGTGTTAAATTCCCTGAGTTTGAAAATTGCACTGTGGTTGTGTAAGAAAATGTCTTGGAGTTTAGGTGATTTACTAAAGTGTTTAGGGATAAAGGGTCATAACATGAGCAAATGGTTCAGCAATAACGATAATAACAATAATGATAATAAATATCACATATAGAAAAATAGTGATAAAGCCATATGTTATTTGGTGAATCTAGGTGACAAGTTTATGAGAGTTCGTTGCAACTTTACTGAAAGGTTGACATTTTTCAAAATGTAATTAAAAAAATACACAATTTATGTAGGAAAAAAAATACCTCCCAAACAGCCGATTTAGCTCCTCTGGTAGAAGGAGCTGCAAAATGACGGAAAGTGGATTTGACCTGGTAACTGGCCATGCCAAGTCAGGTACCTGGAATTCCTCTAGGCAGATTCCAGGTGAAGAGCTCGCATTTGGCGTGGGCTGCCTCGTGGCTTCTTGATAATAAATTTCTTTGTTTCTACCACTTCGGACTGCAAATAAAGTTAGCATTTCTCCCAGAGGCAATGTGGGAACAGGGCCAAGAGTTGGGACATTCAAATTTAAATAAACTGAGAGCTGGAAAGAGAACCGGAGATAAGTGGGCAAAATTGTTTTAGCAGAGTAATGTCATGCATGCTAGTGTAAGTGTTATGGAGCCTTAATGCTACTGGGCATAATTTTACAAAAACTGTCCAGAGAAACAAAAATACAAAAAGATAGGTTTGACTAATGATAGTAATTTCTTGTTATTCAAAAGTCACTTTGGGTTGAACTTTCAAAAATTGATAATAAACACTAGTAAATTGGGTTTGCCGTAATAACGGGTAACATTCTGATGTTGTTCTGTGCTTCTTTGTAACAGGAGCTCGAGTCTGAGAGGGTTAAACTTATGGAGGATGTGACCTTTAACAAGCGGAAGATGAAAGAACTTGAAGACAACCTCCTCTACAAATTAAGTGCCACAAAAGGTACTGTGTTATCAAGACACAGTCAGAATGGGTTCCGAGTAAGGATTTCTTGTACCCTGTTTTCAGTGGCCCCCATGATTGCAGATGTTAGGAATGGTTGGGTTAACAAGTGAGGAGCTTTCCGTGTGGACATTAAACAGGGACCACAGAGAATCTGATTTTCGAATCAGCAAACAGGGTCTGAGCATCTGAGAATAACACTGTTTTCTTGATGTAATTGCTCTCTCCCGAGAACAAGAAAGCTCCCGAAAGAGCCAGGTAACTCGTAATAGGCTAATTTGCTCACCCACAGGAAGTGAACGTGCCCCATCTAGGTGTGGTAGAGGGACTCTCTCAGTTGGTGCTGGAAGTTACCACCGCGGGTTGTGAGGTGTGCATCTGTGGTGGAGGCGCTTGGCACCCGGGGCCCAGCTTGCTCTTCATCCGATTGACCCCCGGCTTAGAGGCCAGCGTCAGGCTCTCCTCTGGGCAGCCAGATCGTCACACCACAGCCTGATTCGGGGAGGTGCTCTCTCTGAACATGTGAACACATTTTATCCCAAGGAGGTAACATCAACAGACGCCAGTGTTTCATAGTAGGCAGCTCACTGCAGTGGAATTTCTGCCATGTTGGAAGTCTAATGATGGATGCTTACCAGCAGCACTTTACTCCTTGGATTAAAACAATCTGAACCTTTCACAACTACCTTAAGGTGACCTCGAGGTCAAAGTCCTTTTATCTGCCTGGATTTCGTACCTGTGCCAGAGAAGCGTCTGTCTCCTGGCGCAGTGAGTTCTCCCACCAATCGGATACCTCTGAATATTAGCAGAGATCGCGAGGGCTCCTCCCCTGCCCCAGCCAAGGGTGTGCTGGCTCAAGGTCTCATCCTGTGGGTTAAGGCAGTGTGGACCTCTGCAGTGGGCCTAGCAGGCCCCTCGGAGTGGCTCGCACCCGCAGCACGGCCCACCCTGAAACTGAGACTAGGCCAGCGCACTGCTGCCTGCAGACACCATGGCCAGCAGCTCAGCACGTCCAGTGTCTTTTCGAATCTTAAAACTGGATTTGCTGTCACAGACGTGTTACTTCTATAGTTACTTCAACAGTGAAGGGTGAAACTAAAAGTAAAAGTGGGGTCCTTCTCCTGGTGAGACACTTTCGCCGGAGGCAGGACCGTTCTGCTCGAGCAGGAGCAGCGCCTGCGCCGTGCACCCGCAAGGTGCTGGGGAGCATTCGGGTCTGCGCCCTGTGAGCCCAGCTGGGCGGACGAGCGGTGACACTGTGAGGGGGGCCATTGGGGTGGTGATGGAGGAGACAGCCATTCACAGAAGGAACAGCTGGAACCCCTGGGAGGGGGCTGCCTTGGGAATGCAGGTGTCCAGGCCGCGGGAGGGACCAGCCCTGCAGGAACGCTGGGAAGGACTCAGGCACTGGATGGTGGTTGGACTGGAAGCCTCCGGGGCCTTAAGATTCTGCACTTCTTAAGGGCACGTACCTCAGTTGCAGTTTGTCCCCGGCCCTGGTTGGGTCATGCGGGAGGCAGCCACTCGATGGTCCCTTTCACGTCGATGTTTCTCTCTCTCTCTCTCTCTCTCTCTCTCTCTTTCCCTCCCTCCCACTCTGTCTGAACAAAAAATGGGAAAATGTCCTCGGGATATATATATATATATATATATAAAGTAAAGATTCTGCACTTCTACCTTCTACCCTGTGGGCTCCGAACAAGTGGCGTTGAAAATTATTGGGTGATTTCTAATCGGACGCACCAGTTTTCCACCCGTGCTCTAGAGTTTCTGCACACTTCCTGTTTGATTTTAGGCTCCTTGGTAGACGACGAGTCTCTCATCGGCGTCCTCCGAACCACCAAGCTGACAGCAGCCGAGGTGAGCGAGAAGCTGCACGTGGCGGCGGAAACGGAGATCAAGATCAACATGGCTCAGGAGGAGTTCCGGCCTGCGGCCACCCGCGGGAGCATCCTCTACTTCCTCATCACCGAGATGAGCATGGTCAACATCATGTACCAGACCTCCCTGGCCCAGTTCTTGAAGTTATTTGACCAGTCCATGGCCAGGTGGGCCTCGGTTCCCTCCCCCCCAGAGCAGTAACTTCAAATGTTGCTTTGTATTCCCACTTCTTTGCTTTTTGAAATGTATTGCAGATCTGAGAAGTCTCCGCTCCCTCAAAAGAGAATTACAAATATCATCGAGTACCTGACCTTCGAGGTTTTCACGTACTCGGTCAGAGGCCTGTACGAAAACCACAAGTTCCTCTTTGTGCTGCTCATGACCTTGAAGATCGACCTCCAGAGAGGGATGGTGAAGCACCGAGAGTTCCAGGCGCTCATCAAAGGTGAAGGGTTTGGACCGGGGGTGTGGTGTAGGGGTACTGCTCATGGCCGCTGCCTGTGTGCTGTGGACTCCGTGTTACCACACGGGAGAGCAGTTGTGTTCTAAGGAAAGTGATGTGCGTGTGCCCTTCCTTCCCGACTCCTGTTACCGCGCTCTGTCCGCTCAAGGCAGCTGATCTGAGGTCTGCGTTCACTCGGTGGCTTTCAGTTGTGTAGTTAAGAAAAGCTTGGCCGTTGCAGCCCGTGTCAGGGGACCCTGACGCCGGAGGGCGGCGAAGTGATGCCGGTCCTGAGCTCTCCCGTGCGGGGGGCAGGTCCTGGGCAAGGTTGTGTAAGGACTTCCGAGGCTGTAAAAACGGTGACACTTGCATTCACATTCAAAGTTAATCCCGCTCATCGCGTCTCCCCGTGGTCAAGTAATAATGAAGACAAAAGTACTTTCATTCGACTCAGTAAACAAGTATTTACTGAGCACATGCTATGCAAACCGAGCATACTAGTGTTTGGGACACAAAGATAAACCAGACATTGTTTTAAGAGAAATAACAGTCTCATATTGGGGGTAAAAATAACTTTAAAAATAACTGCAAAATGAGGCAGAATAACCTAAGTGTGATAAGCGTCGGGTTTAAAAGGAGGGAGAGCTTACGTGTGCTTGGCGAGACCGATAAAAGCTCCTTGGAAAATACACCTTTGCAGGTTAGGCTGTGGATTTTTCAGATTATTTGATACATGGAGAAAGGTTTCAGTCTTTTCTTTATGTGTTTTGCTCTTTACATATAGTTTAATAAATCATTTTCTGGCTGCCCCCCGCCCCCCAAGAAAGTGGCATTTGAAATGGCCCCGAAGCACAGGTAGAGACAGAGCGTGAGGAAAGGCAGGAGTGGAGAACGCAAACTGGTGAGCCAGGATTCCCAGAGGGGGCTTCCTGATCTAGCGAGAAGCCAGGTGCTGGAGGGTGGTGATGCGGTCCTTTAGGAGCCTTTCGTTGTCCAGGAGGTTGCTCTGGCAGACAGGTGTAGGACTAGAGAAAAGAGGATCAAGGGAGCCTACTATATGCCCTCTCCCCCCATAGGCAAGGCATTCCTGGACTGGATCAGAGCCAAGAGGGGTCAGAAATTTGGCTTCTGGTCTGTGCAGAGATTTCCGGTCTGCTTGGTGGAAGGAGGAGCTAGTTTAGGAGTGTCAGAGTAGGGACAATGAATGTGACTCTGGGACCTGCTTTCAGTCGGCAGAGGCTCGGTTTTGTGGCTGTGAAAACAATCTCCAGATGTCAGTGGCCCACGCAGCAAAGGCAGACTTCTCCCCCGCGCTCTCCCACAGGCTTGTTGCGGTCGCCAGGAATCCAGACTGCTTTCGGAATTACTGTGGCAGAGGGACGGGACGTGGCAAATTGTGTGCTGGCTCTTAAAAGTTACCCCATAAGAGACACGTGTCACTTCCGCTCACATTTCATTACCCAGAGCAAGACCTGTGGCCACATCTAACTTGGAAGAGAGCAGGGGGTGCAGCTCTCCCCTGTGCTGGGAGGAGGGGCTGCGTGTTCCGTGGCCTTGGTGACGACACGGCCACGTTGGACAGGGTAGGACAGACCATGTAGAAGTCAGACAGCACAAAGGCAGGGCATAGACGTAACACCAAGGCCCTGGGACAGAGAGATCATCTAGACAGAAGATGCAGAGCATTTCCAAGTTCACTCTGCAAGGTGAGAGGACCCGACGCACTTTTACCCTCCTCGCCAGGCAGTGACCGTGACCTAGTCCTCTCGTTCTCCTTCCTCTGGTTGATTTCTTCCTCAGATCCGGGTTCGATTGCCGGTCAAGAAACTTAGCGAACAGTTCTGCATAATCACTGAAACGTCTTCTTTGACTCTTTATCATCTTCCCTTCGTTCCCCACTCCAGTAAACAGCTGCGCCCTGGCATTTCTCAGTGTTTCCTGAGCCCGGCACCTTCCCCGTCCCGCTGCCCCTGCTCCGGCCTCCGTCTCGCACCCTGTCCGCCCCCCCCTCACCAGAGCGAGCCCTGGGACTTCCGCTCACGCCCGTCCTCACTCAGACACCTCTCACGGCTCCTCACTGTGGACCTGCACACCTAGCACCTGCCCTCAATGTCTGCGCTGCTCAGTGGACACCGGAGTGCGCCACCCGGTTGTGTTTGCTCTCACCCCTAGAGCACCCGGAGGAGCTGGCGGCTCCACTGAAGCAGGGCAGGACGGCGCGGTGCGGTCAGGCCAGCGCAGGACTGGGAGCACGGGGACACCGGACTCGCACCGACAGCAGTGTGATCCCAGAGAGGCCGTGGGGCCTGGGGGAAGGGTGGGTGCCACCTGGAGAGACCGGGCAGGCTCTGCAGAGGAGGGTCCAGGCGTATGTGGTCTCTGTGACATTTATATATACCGAGCCTGGATTTCCCAAATCTAGAAGCTACTTTGACTCGCTTCAGGCCCCTGGAAGCTGTCACGTGGCCTTGGGGCCGCAGCCTCAGTCTTTGGGGAGCTGGGCTGTGGGGGGAGGGGTACACTGGAATGTGTGGGCATCTGGGCAGCAGTGGAGGCAAACTGGGCCTCACAGCCTAGGAAAGCCCGCCATCTGTGGGGTATACGTGGGATGGGACGTATACTTATGGATTTCTCCTCGTTGGTGAGCAAGCTTTGCTTCCTGCATCCCACCTGCTAAAATGACCCCTGGGAAGGAGACAGACGTGACCTAGAAAAAAGCAGGAAACCTGGCCCCTTGGTCCACAGTAGGTCAAGGGAAGGATGAAGGTGTCAGAGGAAGGAGGAGGTGGGAGAGGAGGGTGCTCCAGAGGCATCCAGACAGAAGACGCCCTGCGCCCTGCCCAGAGTCCCTCGCAGCGTGGAAGCGGCTCTGCGGCGCTGCTGGAGGGAGCAGCTAGCCGATGGTGTGTGGTGGGCAAGCAGCTGCGTGGACGTGGAAACAGCGAGGGGGCTGGTACACACCAGAGGCCTGGGCTATAAACCAAGAGGCTGCAGAGCAGGGGCCTTTACCTGCAGACAGGACCAGTCTCTCTGGATAACGGCCCCGTGTGCCTGTAGGTCAGACAGGATGTGCGCAGAGGAGACAGTGCAGGACACAGAGAGACCAGGGGTCATGCAGTTCTGAGGCACCCTCCCTATCTAGACGCAATACACCCCCGTTCACCTCTCCCCACCCAGCACACCCAGCCGAACCAGAGCGCTTGCCTGAGAGAGACGGGATTCTGTGAGACCAGGTGTGTAAATGAGGAGGCTGAGAACCACAGCAACACGGTGGGGAAGGAATCTGTGAGGATAATTAAATTTGACACAGGGAAATAAAGAAGGCTGCACATCTGGGCTGTGCTGAGACCACATCTGCGATCCCATTTCATCAAACTGAGAGTCAGGGAGAACCAGATTGTACTGGGCCGGGAAAGCCAGTGAGAGGAGTTTGGATTTAATTTAGTGGGCACTAGGGAGCCATCGAATGCTTTATGAGCAGGAAGTAGCATGAGCAGAGCAGTGCTTTAGGAAGATTAATTTGGGATTGTATGATAGGTGATTGGCAAAAGTACAGTGAGCTCAGCAGTAAAAGAAGTGTGTTGTTTTTTTTTAAAACCATCCAAAGCTGGTTTATTGTACAGTTTGTATTAGTTTTAAACTGACTCACATTCTGACCAAATTATTTTTTAAAAGATAGTATGACTTTGTTTTTAACGGTTCTTACAAAGTTAACAAATATGTCCCTAGATCATTCATATATATCATTTTGAACTCAGTGCTTGCAGGGGAAGGAAGAAAGACTTATTTATCACAGCAGAAATGTTTGATTTCCCAAGAATGACTGTCCCTTTGCATCAATTCCTACTTGTTTTCTGCAAAATTTGGAAGGTGCCTTTGACTTTCTGTTTCAACGGAGGATGTCAGAACACTTTGAAAAATGAAATAGGTACCGGGGGCAGTCTTGCATTATAGAGTAATTGATACACCTGTTTTCCCTGCCTAGTTATTTTAGAAACATCCCATCTTTCTTTTGTCGTAAACCATGAACTAAAGACACCTGAGAGGGTGCGCTCTTGCCTTCCGGGTGGGATGGGACCCGAGTTCTGAAGCAGAGAGAGAGTTCATGTCAAAATCACAGCTAATGATTACATAGCTTTTCCTGTGGACCAGGACTGTCCTAAGCTTTCTACACACAGAAACGTGTTTAATCTTCACAGCAACCGAGCTGGTGGGCTCCATCATTGCGCCCACGTGACAGAGGAAACCGGGCAATGGAGTTCTTTGTCCCAATGTACGCAGCTAGCGCGTGCGGCGCCAGGGCATTTGCGGGGCGGGCTGCGGCTGGTCGGGTTGGCTGAGGTCTCAACATCCTGGGAAACTGCTGCAGCCTCAGGGGCCTCTGCTGACATCTTAGAGGCTGGCAGTCCTTTGAACACATTTGTTCTGGAAACAACCAGGAAGAAAAGGGATGGCTTCGTCTGTGTCGGAGAAGCAGAATCCCTTAGTCTGCAGGCGACTCTCGTGGTTGCTCCCCCAGGAAACTCGGTGTTAGCAGGACCGGTGCAGAGTCGGTTTTCTGCCTCCGTGGGTGCGGGGGGCAGGGGTGAGGAAGGGTACACCGTCTCCAGGGGCAGGTGTGGTGGCACCTGAGTCACCGGCCCAGGGGAGGGGGACAGGAGAGGAGTGCTTCGTACTTTGTACTTAGTACTCAGGAAGATGCTGGAGCAGAGAACGGAGTCCTGTAGTCCCCCCACCCCCCTTCTGCCCAAGGGTTGATAGATGAAGTGTGGGGATTCCATGAGTTCTGCAGGGGGATAATGGGATTTAAAGGTTCCAGAATCACTGTTTTGCAGAATCGGAATTAAACAACAGAGCTGGCCCTGGCCGGTTTGGCTCAATGGTTAGAGTGTCGGCCTGCGGTCCGGAGAGACCCAGGTTCGGTTCCCGCTAAGGGCACGTACTTCGGTTGCAGTTTGTCCCCGGCCCTGGTTGGTCGTGCGGTGGCAGCCACTCGATGTGTCCCTTTCACATCGATGTTTCTCTCTCTCTATCTCTTCCTCTCTCTCCCTCCCACTCTATCTGTACAAAAAATGGAAAAATGTCCTCGGGTGAGGATAAAAAAAACAAAAAAAAACAACAGAGCTGGAGCCCTGGCCAGTTAGGCTCAGTGGTTAGAGCGTTGGCCTGCGGTCCAGAGAGACCCGGGTTCAGTTCCGCTAAGGGCACGTACCTCGGTTGCGGTTTGTTCCCGGCTCTGGTTGGGTCGTGCGAGTGGCAGCCACTTGATGTGTCCCTTTCGTGTTGATGTTTCTCTCTCTCTCCCTCCCACTCTATCTGAATAAAAAAATGGAAAAATGTCCTCGGGTGAGGATAAAAATAAATAAACAAACAACAGAGCTGGAATTGTTATGATAAAACATCACTAAATACATGCAACAGAGGGATTTTTTAAATTGTAAATATAGTCACCGTGCCTGGGTGGAAGATGGTCACGTTGGGTATGCTTGTTTGACTTTGGTTTGCTTCAAAATCCCACCCCTGCTGTACCTCACATTCCCGAGAACAGGGGCCTTGCTTGGTTTTCTCTGCTTCATTCCCAGTGCCCAGAATATGCCAGAGACATAGAGGGTGCTTACTAACTATTCCTCGAATAAGTGATTTGAACATTAGTTACCCCTGTAAGCCTGCAGCTGTATTATATCAATCTATCCGTTCACCCATCTTTTCGGTTTGGTAACAAATAGTAGTGAAGATCAAACTTCTGGAGGAGTGATGACTGACTAAGAAGCGATTTTTAAAAATCACACATGAAAAGATCAGCCTACTCATTGATATAAAAATTATACATTTCAGATTGTTAAAAAAAAAAAAAAATACAAAGGCAAACCACCTGAAAACAATTCTTTGCAGAGAAAAATGAGAAGGAATTACCATCTGTATTTTATAAGATGGTATAAATCAGTAAATAAGACACTAAGACTTGAAGGAAATGTACCAAAAAAAGGATAACCACATTTTCTGTAATGTGACTATTTTCCAATTTTCCCATTTTTTTTCTGTAATGTAGTTATCTCGTTTTTTTGACTTGGAAAACGTTTCTAAAAATGAAGCAGGAGCTGACCTGATTCTGCTGCCTCTGTCCCCAGGGGGAGCAGCCCTGGACCTGAAGGCCTGCCCTCCCAAACCCTTCCGCTGGATCCTCGACATGACCTGGCTGAACCTCGTGGAGCTGAGCAAGCTCCCGCAATTCGCAGAAATTATGAACCAGGTAATAAGGGGCTGGCAAAAAGCACAGGCCTGTGCACCCAAACACGCCAGGGCCATTTTAATTGGGGCCTCCTGTTGACTAGTCCTTCGCACAAAGGAGCCAACACAATGCTGCAGCCTTGAGGCTCCGCAGCTCTCCAGGGCGGTTTCGGCCAGAGGGCCATCACAAGGAACCTTTCACAGAGCAGGCGCCGCCTCTCCTTCTGTGTGCCGGGCACGGGTCATTCTGAGCCTGCTTGACTTGCTGTCAGAATTGGAACCAGTGGGTCCCCCTCCCCCCTTTTTTGTTAATCCTCACCCAAGGATATTTTTTTCCCTTGCTGTTTTCAGAGGGAGTGGAAGAGAGGGAGGAAGAGGGCAGAGAGAGAAAGAGAGAAACATCGACGTGAGACACGCCGATTGGGTGCTGCCAGCATGCACCCTGACTGGGGCCAGGGGTTGAACTTGCAACCCAGGTACATGCCCTTGTTCAGGAATTGAACCCGAGACCTTTTGGTGCTTGGGCCAGCCCTCTAACCACTCAGCCACACTGGCCAGGAGTAGGTGGACCCTTTTATTGCAGACTATTGGTGTTTTTACATTTTTACTGCTATGATTAAATAATTTGTGCAAGTTGAATTTGAGGCACATTAAGGCATTGAGATCCTTTAGAAAAAATCTATCATGCACATTTCATTGTCTTCTTTCAAGTCAAGAGAAAGGACGTTTCTGATGTGCTAACAAACCTTTGGAGGTAGGTTAGCAGCATGACTGCCAGTCATTCAGACAAGTATTAACATTTTTAAAACATAAAATAATCATTTTAATGGTGAAAATATAAAATTGAACAGCATAATGTTGAAAATGGTGAAGCTTGTTTAAGTTTCCTAGATGCAGCCTGCATCTGTGACAGGTTCCTTGTGATAGCCCTCTGTCCAACTGTTACTTGTTCTTCTTATTTGAAGATGTAAATTTGATATTGTGGATTAGTTGTCGATTCAACTCTCACTGGGAAACAGTTATGCGACTCAGAATATGTATTTATATCTGGGGTCTATTGGCTACAACTGCTTGTCACTGAGGAAGGGCCTGCAGCATCCCAGTGTTGACGCTGACAGTCATCTTTCTTGTGGTTGCTGGTGATGGACAGATGAGGTGGTAGGTAGGCTACAACTTGGCAGAGGCCTCATGCTGTCATTGTGTGATTCCTTCCCCTCGGTCACCTACCCGCCCCTGCCCCCCTGCTTGTATAAACTGTGAGTACCCATTTAGTGGTATTCCTGGAACACTATGTAGTCTTTACCTATTCAGCCGTGGTTGGGTCAGACTCAATTGGATAAAGTCCCCGATTCCATCTGTGGTGGACAGTAAGCTTTGCTTTGCAGGACAGCCACAGACGAGTCCCCTAGCTCAGACACACACTTTGAAAAAAGCGGGGGTCCTTGTCTCCTGGGGACTGGGTAAGGGAGACCTTCAAGCACCACTGGAAAAGTCACCCAAAGCCCAGGCCCTCTGCTCCTGAGTGCACTGATACGGGGATCTGCACCGTGGTTTGCCTGTCGGCTGGGTTGTGAGCACCCGCGGTGGAGAGTCTGGCAGCTCTAACTCGGACTGCGGGCTGAGTCCTGGGTGCCAGCAGCCCTCTGCAAGGGAAGTGGGGTGGGTCCGCTTTACAGCTGAGAGATCTGAGATTCAAAGAGGCTCAGTACTTGCCCGGGGTCACAGCCAAAGAAGGGAGCAGTCTCTCCCTGACGGCATGAGTCATTTCTCTCCACCTCCTTTCACACCATCGGATGGGCCAGACGTGAGGGAGGCCAGTGGCAGAAGGTCCCTGGGCACCTGCCGTCAGGTGGCCCTCGGGTTGGCTGCGGTGGGAAGGAAGGGAGGAAGTAGGAGATCGGTCTCCCAGCTGAGTGGGTGTCAGCAACTGAAACAAAGATAGCCTCAGACAGCAGCTCCCTGCCTTGGCATCTGAGGCCAAACTGCTTAAGACCTGGAAGGGGTTTTTGCGAACAGAGAGGGCCAGGAAAAGGAGAGGGAGATGGAGTTGGGCAGCACGGGGCTGGACGTTGTTCCATTGACATCACAGACGCAGCTCCCCTGGAAGCTCTGTTGTGGTGGAGTCAAACTTTGCAAAGGCTGGAATTAACACCCTCTTTCTTCTTGTGCCTCCCTCTCTCTAGCCCTAGTGTGGAGGAGGCCTGCGGGGGCCCGTGGGTAGCAGTGCGCAGGTTCCGGTGCAGCAGGCGGGGCTACAGCAGCACCCAGGCCTGCTGGCTGCCTGCCGGGCAGATGCTCTGAGAGCAGCCAGCTAGGGAGAGCCAGGAAGATGGCAGCTGTGAAACATTTCGGAAATCCTCCTCCACCTTTTAGTCCCGGGGACAAAGTCGGAGCAATTGAGTTCATTGTTTTGTTATTAATTTGCACCCTCTCTGCACCCTACATGATGAACTGTTTGCACACTGTGGACTTCGGGCAGCTATTTAACCTTTTGCTGCCTCAGTAAAAAGTGGGGACAGTAGAGGGAAGAGGACAGCTCTTGGGTCTGGCACGTAGTCTCTGCTGTGTACTCATTTGCTGTTGGCCATCAGCGCTGACCACTGCCTTTTACACGTGCTTGCAAACAGTCTAAGTAATCCAGCCCGACTGTGGCCGGGGAGCAGCGTCAGGCTCACCGACGTTGTTTTGGTCATTGGTTTACAGTACTTGGGCTTCACCTTGTAATGTGTCTGAAACCCTGCAGTTCTCTCCATGCTTCTGAAAGAACAGGTGTTTGAGACCAGCACTTGGAAAGTCTTCTTCCCCTCTTGGTTTTAGGGTCTTGAGGTGGGAGGTCACTAGGAAAATGGAAGTTTTTATTTTGCCATCTGTCAGTATTTTAAGTAGAGGTTAACATTTTGAGGTTTGCCTATCAGAATGATCTCTATCATGGGTTCTCAACCAAGGGTAACTGTGTGCCCCACCCACCCACCCAGAGAGCATTTACAGTGTCTGGAGACATTTGATTGTCACAAATTGGGGGAGGGGTGTTACTGGTATCCAGTGGGTGGAGACCAGGAATGCTGCAAAACATCCCACAATGCACAGAAAAATAGAAATAATCTGGCCCCTGAACAAAAAATAATCTGGCCCCAAATGTCAATAGGGCTGAGGCTGAGAAACCCTAGTGTATGTTTTTTTCCTGCCCAATCATTTAGTGTAATTGCTGCATGGTCCTAATCATTGTGCATAATGTAGAAAAGCAATGGAAAACCTGAAAGGGAATAGTTATATCCATGTTATTTGAGTGATTGATTTGGAAGAAAAATGTAAATGCGTGGTTATATTTGAAAAATGATGTGCCTGGAAGAATGACCCTCTAAGGTTATTCAGAATCCCCTCGGATACGTTATTCAACTACATGTATTCCTGTGGCTTGCTAACTAGCTGGCTTGTTTATTTTAGATATCTCGTAATGAGAAGGGATGGAAAAGCTGGTTCGACAAAGATGCTCCGGAGGAAGAAATGATCCCTGATGGATATAATGATTCACTGGATACCTGCCACAAACTTCTACTTATCAGGTGAGAGTAGGTATCATCACGGCTGGAAGCATCGCTCGTCGTATTGCCAAATTATGGAACTTACCTCAGTGAGTGTACTTCACTGCGTCCCAGTAATTATTATAAGAAATGCACGTGCTTTCAAATTGCAGTTTGGGACGGCAATTCTTCAGTTCCTTGACAAGCAAATAAAATGGTGGTGGTGGCAGGGAATGGTGTGCTTTGACAATGTATTAATGATAGTGCTTTTAGCAAAAAACATGAAAAATAGGCTTTTGCTATTCACTTTATTCATTATTTATTGTTGAATTTACTTCTTTAAAAAATAGAACTCACAAAGTTACAAAGCAATTAGTTTATAAGCTGAAATTCAATTTCATCTTTCAAACCCGTAAATATGCACTGTTGAAATGTATAATGCAGGCTTGATTATTAACATAGAGCAGAAGTTTAAAATTGATGTAAAGAGAGAACATTATTTTTCTTCTTCTTCTTCTTCTTCTCACTTTTCACGTTTTCTCAGTATCCAGCAGCTCAAAGAAGGCTTGCATGTTAGAATATCTCTGTGTGTGTGTGTGTGTGTGTGAGAGAGAGAGAGAGAGAGAGAGAGAGAGAGAGAGAGAGAGAGAGAGAGAGGAGAGAGAGTTTGATTAGATTGGTGGGTAAGGAAGGAAGGGTGGAGTTTGGGGCAGATGAAACCACCAGAAGATTAGCCAAAACATGTTGGATAATTTTGGAGTGGTTTCGTCTTCCCCAGTGTTATATCCCCACCTGAACTTGCAGTTCTTACAAAAAGTTGTTTCCTGGGCGTTGTCACTGTTTGTGAGCGATCCCAGCAGTCAGCAGTGGAGACCTTGAGATCTAGAGTCTGAAAGAGCTACTTGTTTTTATTGGAATAGATGGGTCTATCTTTTCTCCACTATTTTAAAACAGAATCTTCGTCAAATGAATCTCCAGAATTTGTGATTTAAAATATCAGATATCAAATGATATGAGTTAATGGGTCGTTGTGTTTAGAACCTACGACAATGGAGGCAATACCTGGTAATAAATAAGTGCTTGCTGAGCAAGCTACTTCTGACTCTGTTGACCGGTCACTCCTCCCCTGAAGCCGGCAGAGCTCCTGGTGGGCATCAGGCCACCTCGCTCCTGCGGGAGCGGGGCCCAATGCATAGTAGACACTTGATAAATAGCTGCCAAGGGATAACTGTGCTCCTGGGTCTGATTGGAATGAGGAATTGCTACCTGAAGCTCATAGCCTCAGTTACCAGGGATTATCAATCCAACAATTAAAATTTCAGAGTAGTTGCTGTTTCTTCATAAAATGGCACACGGATCAGCTGACCTCCCAGTTCCCTTCCAGACTGATAACGCTGTGTTGTAACCGGCTCTGCCCTCCTGGCCAGCGCCTCACACCAAAACCACGCGATGCAGTTTGCACTCATCTCGGGGTGGAAGACCTGGCCCGTCCCTCTCGCACACATCCCCATAATGGAGAATTAGCTTTTTGTCCTTTGCTAATTAAATATGATCTTTACATGCTTGGAATTATGTATAATAAAAATGAACTGACTAAAATTTTTTCTCTAACTTGTATTCATTTCTAGGTCTTGGTGCCCAGACCGTACTGTTTTTCAAGCAAGAAAGTATATTGCAGATTCTTTGGAGGAGAAGTACACAGAACCAGTTATCTTAAATCTGGAGAAAACTTGGGAAGAAAGTGATTCACACACACCTCTTATATGTTTCCTGTCCATGGGATCCGATCCCACAATTCAAATCGACGCTCTGGCCAAGAAACTGAAGCTGGGTATGATCAGCAATCTGTGAAATGTAGCAAAATCTCCACATTTTTGCCTCAAATTGTGCCTTTCATAACTTTATAACTGATTAGATATATATCCATAAAACTGAGTTAGAAAAAATAGTAAACTCTTTCCTCCCTTTTCAGATTTCCTAGAGGGAGGCTGGGAGAGAGATAACTTTGTGCAGAGAGGAACAAACTCATCTATCATATACTTTTAAAAAAAAGTTGTAAACAAATGACCCTACTACATAGATAGTAGATTAGCAATAATGAACTTACAAGAGCAAATTTTATTGAAGTGCCCAAATAGAATTACAACAAAGTGTATTTTGTCACAAATTTAAAGAAACTATAACCATTGTAAATGCAACGTAATGGGGGATTCATTTACTCATGCTTTCATTCAGTAACCGTTTAGTTCAGGCAGTGTGATAGGTTCAGGGAGTACAGAAATGTAGACAACATAGCTAGGGAAGACAGACATGGAAACACTCAGTTGAAGACCTGGGACAGCAATTGTAACAGTTACTATTATAAGATCCAGAGGTACTTAGACTGCATGGGGCACAGGGATCACATTGGTGATATTTTGAGCAGGCTCTAAAAAAATAGATCAAATTTTATGAAGTGGGGATGGCGGGAAATGGATGGAAAATTATTCCAGGGGGAGGGGATAGAGCGAGAAGTTATAAACACATAAGTTGTGAGAGCAGTGACTGAGTCAGCAGAACTAAAGGACAGGGGCCGGCATAACGCAGAGCCCATATTGATACGGTTCCACCATTCTCCGACAGAAGGTGGTTATTGGTCCTTTCTCCTCTGAAAATCTGAATGTTGTTGGATTGATTATGAATCACTAAGCCTGCCCTATGAAATAAAACTTAAATTGAGCTTATTATATAGTTAATACAAACATGATACAAAATCAATTCAGTCCGGCTGGTGTGGCTCAGTGGTTGAGCATCGACCCAGGCACCAAGAGGTCGCCGGTTTGATTCCCGGTCAAGGCACATGCCCAGGTGGTGGTGCCCGGTCCCCAGTGGGGGCATGCAGGATGAGGCCAGTCGATGTTCTCTCTCATCGATGTTTCTATCTCTCTCTCCCTCTCACTTCCTCTCTCTCTAAAAGTCAATAAAGGAAAACAAATTAAAAAAAAAAACACACACAAAAAATCCCACAAAATCAATTCAGTCATCTCCGAGGAGTCACCATGTGTCCCTCTGCACTAAGAAGCTACTGTGAACCACTAGCCTATGGTAGCATGGGCCACGTCCACGCCCACTTTTCTCATCTGGACTTTGCTCTGTTCATTGTCATCTCACAATCCTATGTTCTACATGGATCCATGTCTAAACGGTTCTTTTAGCAATCGCTCATAGTTAAGTCTCATTAACCACCTTTAAAATGGGCTGCTTTGCTCTGACATTTACTGCATCATGCCAGTCATCTGCACTGGTCTAAGAGGGGTGCCTCTCTCTCAGCCTTGTAGATTTTAAATCTTTCTCAGATCTAGTCCTCCATGGGATTTTGTCCAGCTACTTCTATGCTCCACTTCTCTCTGCATATAGATTTCTTTATCTCTTGCCACAACCAATCTCCATGTGACAGAACTCATGGCCTCTGGTGGCTCATGGGCTTACATGTTTAGTCATTTCAGCCAGCAACTCCCTGGGAAACTCCCCTCACTCTCTTAGTCCCAAGTCCAAATAGCCAGGAAAGAAATTCATTGGTTCTGCTTAGGTCACATGCTTCCTTCTAGGCCAATCAATGCATTGTTGCTGTGGGGATGGATTCATAGCAGGAATAGCATATAGGGATCTAAAGTAGGGGCCATTTCTTAGAAGAGGATACTATTCCTAGAAGAATAGCATGTTCCACTAGAGTTACCATTTCAAATATTAATAATGCTGCTGTCTAGGACAAGGGTTTAAAATTAGAAGTAATAAATTTAAGATCTTCTTTGGGAGAACTTTTAAGTAAGACATTAAATAAATATATAAAGCCAGAATTATGCTATCACCCTTAGTGTTATTGTCATACTGCTTTGCTTTGCTTAGCAATTTGGTGATTTCCATTTCTTGCTCCTACTTTGTTTTTCCAACAATTGTTCAAGCTTCTCTTGGTTGCTTTGTCAGAAGACTAAAACAAAGTCGATTTGATTGTGACTGAAGGATACAATGAAATATAGAGAATTATTCACTAAATCATTTCTAGGAATGTTAGGTAGTCACATGCTGCTCACTGTTTTGGATTAAAAATCCCCAAAATAACTGTGAAAATAGAACTGTTATATAGACAGAATAACATATTAATCTAGTCTCAACTAGAAATATTTCATTAGGATAACTGGATAAAAGGTAATCATAAAATGCTCAGGGTAAATCGGATTCTGGAAATTTTGAAATCCAACTACCTTATTTTATAGCTGGAAAGCTCAAGTCTGGGGATGGGCCAGAGAGCTAGTTGGTGGCGGGTCTGATTCGGGATCAATGGGAACCCCACTTCAGTGATCTCCCCCTTTCCTTCCCTCTCGCTGCCTTAACTGGACGAATTAACCTGTCGTCTGAGAGCAGTGTGAAGCATGGGACCAAGTCAAATGAGTTTCTGTAGGAAAGGAGGAGGAGGAAAACGCACAGTGGATACTGTCTGCTGCCTGCCAAGCTCTGTAGTGAGAGGTTCGGGGCAGAGGGTTCTGCACAGAAGCACTGGGGGCCTTCGCAAGGGGTGGGCTGCATGGGTGAGCCCGAGAGCTCTGCTGGGAGCCCGGGGGAGGGAGAGCCGGGCCCCAGAGCAAGGGCAGGCTTGAAAATAGAATCCAAATGCAAATAAAGAGAGCACACTAATAAAACGCAGACTCATAAATATGCAAAAGAATGAATGGAAAAAGGTATAACAACGTATTCAGATAAAAAAATTAACAAGGGAATGATATGTAATTATGATAATAAACATTAAAAATCTCATTAAAATGGACAGATTTGCAGAACAATACAAATGTACAGATTTTTGTCACAAAAGGTAGAAAAACCTGAATAGACTAACGATCAAGATGAGGACAAGGAGAGGTTTTGAAGTGACTGCCTCAGCAGAGGCTCGGGGTGTGGGTGGTTAGTCTGGGGGTCCTGTACTTCCACGCGCTGTGTGCTGCTCCAGAGCACAGACAGAGAGGTTTGAAGTGACTGCCTCAGCAGAGGCTCGGGGTGTGGGTGGTTAGTCTGGGGGTCCTGTACTTCCACGCGCTGTGTGCTGCCCCAGAGCACAGACAGAGAGGTTTGAAGTGACTGCCTCAGCACAGGCTCGGGGTGTGGGTGGTTAGTCTGGGGGTCCTGTAACTTCCACGCGCTGTGCGCTGCTCCAGAGCACAGACAGAGAGGCTGCGTTTCCCTCTTTCTTCTAAGACAACAGCATTATCCTGATATAAAACACAGACCAAGACAGCAAGAGAGAAAACCACAGATTGATCAACTTACAGTAGAAATAAAAGGATCGTAACTAAAATGTGAGCAAGAAGGATTGTGTAACATTGAAAAAAAATGCAAAAATAATAATCATGTGCCAAACCAAGTAGACATGCAGAGTTGAAATAAGAAAGATATGATTAAAACAAATCTTACCACAACAGTAAGTGAAAGACTTTCCCAGAAGCTAACATATTATTACCTTGATAGACGTTAAAAAAGAAAATAAGGCACTTTATAAAAATTTAATATTTGTTTTGGCTCAGTGGTTGGAGTGTCAGCCTGTGGACCAGAGAGTCCTGGGTTTGATTCCTACTAGGGGCATGTAACCCCCCCCCCCAAATAGAAATAGAAGAATATTTTGTTAATGTGATAATGAATAGGAACTTCAAACATCAACATCATACTTGTTGACGGATGACTAGCGACATGCCATTCGAGTCAGGAAGAGGATGAAGATGTCTGCTATCACCACTATTATTGTTATAACTAACGTATTGCAAGAATAACAAATAAAAGGTATAACTACAAGAAAGTAGGGGCAAAAATTGTCGCTATTCTCAGACAGTGTAATTGTCTAAGAAACAAATGAATCAGCTGAAAAACTATTAGACTTAACAGGATAGTTCAGTAAGGTAGCTGGTCACAAAATAAATATATTAAAAATCAATAGAGCATCTTGTAAAATAACATGTAAAAACCTCATTCCCTATAGCAATTAAAGTAAAACTGAGAAATAATTTTAAAATACCCATTAGAAGAAAACTATAAAACTTTCTTAGAGACATGGAAGTTGGATAAAATAATGGAGAGTTAAAAAACATCCCCCATGTAAAGATTCAATATTATAAAGATGTCAATAGTCTCTAAATTAATCTATAAATTGAACGCAAATCTAATTGAAATTCCAACAGTATTTTCTTCTAATGGGAGAGGAGAGGAATCTTAGATCATCTAGAACAATAAATGGACAAGAATAGCCAAGGAAGCTTGAAAAGGAAAAAGAATATTGGGGAATGAATACCACCAGAATTTTAAAACCTTATCAACTTGAGATAATTTAATCAGTGCAGAGATGGCTCAGAGTAGATAAACAGTTTAATGAAGCAAAATAAAAGGCCCCAAATTAGACTCTAGTATATATAAAGCTTAGTCTATGATGTGATTCACATTTCAAATCAGTGGAGGAAAATGAATTCAATAAATAGTGTTGGGGTAGCAGGTTACCTTTAGAAAAAAAGTAAGACTTTTACTTCACATTAAGCCCCAAAGAAAAATTCTACGTTGATTAAGGTTTTAAATGGTTTAAATTAAGCTATAAAAGAATAAAAATAAGATATTGAATAGTTACATAGTGTTGCGGCGGCTGAGGCTTCCTGGACCATAATACCAGGGTCCCAACCCAGAAGGACACGTTGGACGATATGGATGAAGCTGTGGACTTCTGTGTGTCAGCAGCACCACAGAGAAAGCACAACCAAGAGCATGGGTCAGGAATTACGGCATCGCTGGGGACACTGCCGTCCTTTATACATGTCACGAATCCTCTCTAAAATCGTTCCTATGCTTTGTCCCAGATATTCCTCACGTAAGAATTTCCCTAAGAACAGACTGAGAAATACACATCAAGATTTATGTGCAAGATGTTTAATCTAGTGCTATATATAATATTGAAAAATTGGAAATGTCTTAAATATACTTAAAAATATATACCTTTAAAAAATATACTTAAAAAAAAAAAAGGGTCGTGGCTGAATGATCCATAATGGAACGCTGCGTCGCCACTAAAAACTGCTGAGAGGTAGAGACATAAAATAACATGTGTGTTATTTTATTTGTATATGTAATGTGTGGTACGTGTATATGTAATACACACATATATACAATTTTAAATATAGATTGGTGTACAGTTCCATATTCAAAATCTTTGGGGCCAGATATGTTTCACAGATCAGAATTTTCTAGCTTTTAGACAGGTAATATTCCATATATTATATAATACCCTACAGATAAGAGTGTTAATATTTATAAAGATAGTGATAAGTAAAGACTATAAATAGCCTAATGTCCACTCGGGTCTGCTTTTGCCATTAAAATAATTTCATAGGGTAACTTTCAATTTTTAGAGTGTTTTGAATTTTGAAATGAGGGTAAGGGATTGTGGATTGTGCATAGTTAAAAAAAAAAGACTAGAATGAAGGTCTCTAGGGTGGGACATTGGTGATTTTTATTTTTTTCTTTATACTCTCCTATATTTTCCAAGGTTCTCACTATGAACAGATATTGCTTAATAAGAAATACCAGCCCTGGCCAGTTTGGCTTAGGAGTTGGAGCTTCGGCCTGTGGATCAGAGAGTCCTGGGTTCGGTTCCCGCTTGGGGCGTGTACCAAAAAAAAAAAAAAAAAAAAGAAAAGAAAAGAAAGAAACAACATGTTGTTGTTTTTTTTAAAAGAAAGAGGACAAGTGAAAGACATACAAGCCTAATTTTGGAAAGAAATAGAAAAACAGTTAAAATCTTACTAAAGTCTCTCAAATGCAAACAACCAAAAAATAAAAAATAAAACCAAACCTCAGGCCTCCAGAGAGTAACTCTGCCATGTCACCTGCAGCAACACCTCCTCCAGGGAGGCCCTGCAGCCCCCTCTCTGAGGATCCCCCCATGGTGTCAGTTTGGTTGATCTTCTCGAAGAAGATACTTCAGGTTTGTCTGTTCTCTTGTTTTCCAGTGAGTGCTGGTCCGAGGGGGCGAGGAGGAGAGACTGTTAATGAGCAGGAGGTTTCTTTTCAGGCTGATGAAAATGTTCTGAGATTAGATCATAGCGCTGGCTCTACAACTTCATGAATAAACTAAAAAACATAATTCAGATGGTCTTTTTAATATGATATGTGAATTATACATCAATTTAAAAAGTTTGAGAAAGTAGTTATTGAGCACCTCCCGAGTGCCGTACACCAAGTGCTGGGTAGGACTCCAGATCGAAGTCCCTTCTCTCGTGGGGCTGACGTTCCAGGGTGGGGGACCAGCTGTGAGCGTGTAATCAGCAACGTACATAACATACTGAGACAGAAGCAGGGGCGGGGCAGAGCGATGGGGTGGGGGTGCTTTTTTACACAGATGATCGGGGAGGCCTCACGGAGAGGGTGAGGAAGACTGGGGTGCGCAGGCAGCGAGTCAGTGCCTCTGACAAGGAAACACGTTCCGGCAGAGGGAACAGCAGTGAGGCTGGAGTGTGGGTCTGTGGTGAGATAAGTAAAGGGTGTGTGTGTGTGTGTGTGTGTGTGTGTGTGTGCGCAGTGTGGCCGCAGTGGGGGCTGATCGTGTAGGACCTTAGAGGCTGAAGGTAAGAACTTTGCACTGGGTTTTGGATGTTGTCCTGGAGGAAATGGGAAGCCATCAGATGGTTGGGAGCGGAGGATGAACATCATCAGGAGAGCAGGGCTTGACAGAATCTCTCTGTCTGCAGCGGGAAGAGAAGCCGGTAGGGGACGAGAGTGGGGGTGAGGCCCCCAGTTAGGAGGCTGTTGCAAAAATCCAGGCAGCAGGTGATGGCCACTGGGACCAGGGGGATAAAAGAGGAGATGTCGAGTAGTGGTCAGATTCTGCCTCTGTCTCCCCTCCACCCGTCTCCCGGATCAATATAAGAAACTCAGGCCACCTGAACAAAATCCAGTTCATTTCAGAAGGTGTATTTCAGAAGAGGTGCGGGGAGAGGAGCTAGACTGTGGCGCACACTCACGTGTTAATACTTTTTGTCCACATCTGCCCGCCCCCGTGGACCCACCGAGCATCTGTGCGCTCTGCCAACCTAAGAAGTGCTCCGTATATCTTTGCACCATCCAGGGGCTCTTCCCACTCAGGTCCCACCTCCCCTTTCTTCTCCTTTTGTAGGTCATGTGGGTTCTTCCCAGATGCCCCTGGGAGCAGAGCCTGGTTCCATTTGAGCAGGAGAGACTGTGGGGCCTGTGGGTGGGAATCAGCTCTGCTCAGTAACCCTTGGCCGAGAGCAGTTTCTGATTCTCCAAGCAGCTCTCGCCCATCCTCTCTCAGGCGCCCACGGCAGTGTCCTCCTGTGGCCCCGAGTCTGTGGATGATCCCCAGTGCTGCACCCTGCAGATCCTAACGGGATCTCCGGCCTTGACCACACGGCACCCCTTAATGGGGTATCCTGCAGAGGTCTTCTCGGCTCCCTCCCCACCCCGTGAGTCCCTCCAGCCCCTTGTAGCTGCTAGGAGCAGTTCCCACGCCAGCCTCACGCTGGCCCAGCCACGGCAGCCCATGTTGCTGAGGACTCCGGCTCTTCCCACGGTGTCTCCACTGGCCGCCTTTCCCGCGCTGAGATCACGCCCCGCAGCCAGAGTAACGCTCCACACAGGCGTGCTTCAAAGTTCATTTCCAGTCTGAGCTCCACAAGCATGACTCACAGACTTCTTCAATTCAAATGGCAGGACACAGATGTGGTTTTCTGCCTGGGACGTCAAATGTACTCAGGAGCCTTAGTGTATTCTCCCCTGAACTGAAAACACAGTTCCGGTCCCGAGCGGTCTCCGCTTTCTCTTCATGCTCACTTCCAAGGTGGTGATTTAATCTGGGGAGCAGCTACCCCTGAATGCAGCTCTCGGAGGCCGGAGCTACCTCAAGTCCCATCGCAGAAAACGGACAAACGTGTCAACAAAAACAAAACAAACAGAGAACACTGCAAACCTGGCACCCTAGAAGAATGGGAAAATGATTGAATCTTTCCTGGAGCATCTGTAAAAACACTAAGGAGGTTTCTCACCAAAACATGGAGCAGAATTTGAAATCCTCCTCCCGGTCTGAGTGTCTGTGCTGTCGTTGCCGCGCCTCTCACACTTTTCTTATCTCCAAAGACCCCAGGACACCGAAAGCCCAGGCTCCCGCCTTCGCCTTCGGTCTCTCTCTGCCCTGACTTTCCTGGTGGTCCCTCCACTTCCTGCCCTGCTCCTTTCTCTCATCTGCATGACCCAAGGCCAGATCTGTTTGCATAGTCGGGGCTCCATCTTGGAGGGAGGGAGGCTATGCCTATTTGGATATTAACTTTTCTGACCCAACCCTGCTATAAATTGTATGCTTTAGCACAGTGAGCCTTCTTCTGTGTTCCAGAATGCAGAACTATCTCAATGGGGCAGGGGCAAGAAGTGCACGCCCGGAAGCTGATTCAGATGTCCATGCAGCAGGTACGTGGCAGCGGCAAGCGCTTCTCATGCAACACCGTTGCTGTCCTCCGGCCGGAGGGCCTGCCTAGGACCACCACCGTGGCGGGAAGCATTCTGCCTGTGAGGCTGGTGTTCTCTCTGCTTCTGTGTATGTAAAGACAGTCAGCCCGCAATTACCTGCGAAAGTTAAGCCTCCAGCTAGTTTGCTTCTGACATCCCCACAAAAAGCTTATAGTATATGCTCACTCAGGTTCCTAAGGATGTAGTTCTTAGCAGTCTTAGAATTTCATGATCAATATTAACAGATAGTGCTCAGGAAGGAACAGATTGAGACAGTTAAATTTCAATTTTTGGCTAAAATCAGATTTTCATTTTTCATTAACGGGTAGTTTCAGGCAAATAATAAATATTTGAGGATGTTATGTTTAAATATTCATAATGGTTTTTATTGAAAATTGCAATCTGGATGGAATGCTGAAAAATGTTTTTCGTCACGCCTAATAAATACACAGGACATTAATTTTCTAGAAGTGCCTGGTAGATAGCAATTTCAGCCATAATAAGAAATTGCGCCATTTATGAAAATAAAATAAGATCTTGGTTTATTTTTAAGCTTTTTATCTCATAATGTTCATAGCAACTTTGGTGCAGTTTTCCCTGGGAATTAATAACTAGAGAGTGTTAATGGGCTAGAACTCTGCTTGGATCATCAAATTTGCAACCTGGTCATTAATTCTCAAGTGCTCTAAGCCTTAATTTTTATCACTTAATCAAATTCAACAATATAGTGTATTTAATTTATAGATCAAAGCAATTATATATAATTATTTTTACTCAGATCAAATGACTCACTCCACTCAGTGACTTGACAGTTGAACTTTGGGCCTTAATTTCTTTAGTTTTCACAAGTGAGAAACTTTTAAGATACCTCATTCGCATTACCCTTTGGAATACTAGCTTTCATAACTTTTATGTTTTCTCGCTCAAGGAGGGATAAGTACTGATAATAATGGCATTATTGGAAGGGGGGACCATGATGAGGTGTAGCCACATTGCCTCTTGAGGGACACCAGATTTCGGATAAAGCCGACACTGTAGAATGCAGAGTTGAGGACCAGGAAGGAACCTGGCCCATGATGACACAACTGACTGTGAAACCCGTCTTCCCCTGGACACCCCGTCATCTAGACCACCACGTCCCCTTTGCTGTTTCAACCAGTCCGCGTTGTCTTCTCTCTTACATTAGAAAGCATGACATGCAAACCTTACCCTAAGTGTACTGTGCTCAATGTTTTGTAACTGTATTTAATCTGATTTTATTATATAAGGGTAGCAAAATGTTGTCTGGTTAATAGAGTATTTGCTCACACAGCAGGGATGGTTATGTGGCTTAGATTGTTAAAGCTAGTTTTATCAAGTATTCAGATAGTGCTTAATAAGTTGTGTGCTTTTAGGAATTATTGGAAGAGTGATGACAAAGAATGAGTTTTGGTATTTATGGGAGCAAATGTCATCACATGTAGTGTGTCCAGCTTTCGTGAGGGAATGTTTACCTCTGTTTGTAACTATAGTTCGGGGGTAAGTCAGTTCCGATCTACTGTAGAAAGAATAATTTGTTACAAATTCCAAAATCCCCATTCCCACCATTAGATGGTGCACACACTGTACTTATACAGGTCTGACTGCAGGCTTTCATGTCTGTTCCCTTCTGAACCAGGGGTGGCAGAATACAATCATTTTGAGCCCAATTAACTCCAAGAAAACAGCTTTATCAGTAGCAGAAGAAATTATTGTATTGATATATAATAATTTTCTTAAAAACATAGGCTCAGAACAGAGCATTCCCATGCCCTAAGCAAAGGTTTAAAACAAATTTGTTTGCACATTTTTTTTTTTTTATTAACATCATAGCCAAACAAAGTTATAAGAAACTGATATGAAATCATTTTTGGAATGCAGGGTGGCTGGGTGTTGCTGCAAAACTGTCACCTTGGCCTAGAATTTATGGAGGAGCTGCTGGAGACAGTGACCACCACCGAAGCCAACGATGAGTCCTTCCGAGTGTGGATAACCACGGAGCCCCACGACCGGTTTCCGATCACCTTGCTTCAGGTTTGTGTCTAGGAGATGAGTGGCTGTTCCTTGAGAGCTACACAAACAAAGGTGGCATCGTTGGCATTACCAAAGGGTGGACACACCACGGGCTTCTCCGTGCAGCAGCGTCGGCGATGCCAGATCTCGTCTGACAACCGCCAAGATTACACAGCGGGTCTTTCCACAGAGCAGTGCTGAGACCTGGTGCTTCCCGGTTCATCATGTCTCAGCTCGGACCAATGTCACGTTTTATGTACCACAAGCATATTGTTGTCTGACGTATTGTAATGTCTGTTTTATCCTTACAGTAAATTATAGAAACAAAATTACCATTTGCTTTTTACGACAGACTTCTCTCAAATTCACTAACGAGCCGCCCCAAGGTGTACGCGCAGGTTTGAAAAGAACATTTGCGGGAATTAACCAAGACCTCCTGGACATCAGTAATCTGCCCATGTGGAAGCCGATGCTGTACACCGTGGCGTTTCTACACTCCACCGTGCAGGTAATTCCGGAGGGGCTCGCACACTTGGGGATGTAACGATGTCGCGTGGCCTTCTGGCAAGTCCTGGACCCTCTGCCCCTCCCGCTGCCCTTTTCCCTTCCAGTCACTTTCCCCAATGGCCAGATATGTATTTGTTTATGTGCTGACCGGCTCCTCCCACCCCTCCCCCACCCTGGCCAGTAGAGGTCAGCCTTGGAGCTGCTGAGCCCCCAGCAGAGCAGTGCAGCCTGTGGGGTGCGCAAACAGATTGTCTAGGTGGAGCTTGGTTTCCAAAGGGCCTGTGGTGGCCAGGAGTGCTCCCTGCGCCACCTCTGTAATACTGACAACCACATTTTAAGGTAGGATTATCACCATTTTAAAAGGAAATCGAGAGTCAGAGAGGTTGCATTCACTTCGTAGGCGGTCGGTGTAGGAGGACTTGACCCTGCTCCTCACAAGTGGGGTGGGGGGGTTGTTGGGAGGAGGCACAGTGGTGTCTGTCTTTCCTCGGTTGTTTGCTATTTACTTTTACCACGCACGTAAAGAGTAACTTAATAATGTTATGGCTGCCCAGCAATTTGTCTACAGGATGTTCTACATTTGAATCTTGTGTTTTGTTCTGTATTTGAAAGTTGTGCTTGGTTCGCTCCTTGATTTCACCAGGAGATGAAGAGGCTGCTTTCATCCCCGTGTGTTTTCCCTTCCCCGAGGCTTCAACCAGGGCCTGCTGCAGCTGCACGGGGCGTGCAGAGCCCCCCCCCCCACTGCCCCGAACGTGGAGGGAGATTGGGCGACCCCCCGGAACACACTGGGCGCATGTGCCCTCGGGTTCACTGCCCCTACCACTGTGCAGGATTCCACACTGCCCAACAGAGAGGGCTGGTGTTTATCTGTACCCAACCCTGAGAGAGTTAAACTCAGTAAAACTCTCTGTGGGTGGTTCTTCTCAGTAAGTCCCACTGTGGCCTTTGGATTGTAAATGGCACCGAAGCCTATTTCTGCATTCTTATCTGGGGGTTGTTCGCTTTGCTAGACCTTATCACGCTGCCCTGATACAAACATTGCTTCAATTCTGCTATTTAATTCCCAATTCACAAATAACAGTTTATGATTCTGTTCCTAGAGGTGATGATTCAACTCTTCAACTGCTTATCAAGGAGAGATGACTGGGATATTTGCCATGTGGTCAGTGTGGGGACCTGTGCTGTTAGTGGCCATTATTGAGGTGCTAAGCAGAACACTGGACTGTGGTCCAGTCGTGGGGCTGAAGCGTGCCTGCACTTAACACGACCTGCACTGGGTTAGCACAGAACAGACGTGCTTGCCAGGGCCTTGAAACCAGCAGTGCGTGTCCAGGGGGAGAGGGTGGGAATGTCTCTTGAAGTCCAGCCACAGCAGTCTAGAGAGAGCACTCCGCTGAGCGTCAGGGCCTGGACTTGAGAACTGCTGCGAAACTGAGGAGCTCTGTGAGGGCAGCTGGTCACATGGGCCCCCTGGAGGCTCAGTCTCCCCATCTGTGCTTTAGAGGCAGAAGCAGTGATCTTTCCAGATTTGCCCCATTTCTAAAATTCTGTTACCCAGTTCTATGACTATACAGGGAGTGTAGCTCATTCAAGCATATTTTCCTCTGTTCTTTCTTTTTTTTTTTTTTCAGAAATGTTTCCTGTGATGTTACCTAAATATTTTCTTTTACTTGGTTAGGATAGAGCTAGCTTGATAGAAAAATTCAGAGTTCTTTAGGGACTTGGGGCCCTGGGCCAGCAGCATGGTATCTCCAGGGAGCTCATAAGCGGTGAATCTCAGGCCCACCCTAGCCCTGCTGACTCGACTCTGCCTTGTGGTAAGATGCTCAAGTGATTCCTGTGAATGTCACAGCTCGAGATGCCACTAGTGTGGGAAAGTCTGTCTGAGTTGGATAGATTGTGACTTCTGTTTTTCTAGTGTTGGATCTAATAGCCAAATACCTGATTTGTTAATCAATTAACTAATTCCTCCAAATTAACCTGGATATCCCTTGCTTTATGCAAACATGACATATATACCTTTGTCTTTGCAGAGATTGAAAAAAGGACAGGATATTGGTTCATGTCGCGTAATCTGAAGCTTCCGAGCTGGGGAGAGGTTTATGCTGGAGCGCACTGTGCAGTAGAATGCAGAACCTCGCAGTAACCCCACCTGCCCCAATGCAATTTCTGTGCTGAGTCACGGACGGCACCATGCCACCCACTGGCCCCAGCTCTGGGGGGTGTGGTGTGGATCCTCTTCCTGGTGCAGAGGACACGACGAGCACCCATCTTCTCCTATAAGGAAGGGGGGTGGATTTGTCCCGTCAGCTTTCTTGGTCTTTTGAAACTCAACAATTACATGTGTAGTCTCCTTGTAACACCCTCCTGCAGAAGGTCAGGATAACGTTTTCTGATTTTTCCCTGTTGATGTTCAATGTACCACCTTTTGTTTGCACAGCACATTGGACGTGGTGAACATTTCCAGAAATGGTTCTCAGCCATTGCCCAGGCCCCAGAGACCCTGGGAGGAGGCGGTAGGGTCGGTGCGCAGTCCTTTTAAACACCTCCCTGAGAATACCTACCAAACAGCCCCTGTCCTTAAAGGAAGGAGCCTTTAGTCATCTTTATGTCTTTTTCATGGCTTGGAATTTTTCTGCACATCACCTTGACTTGCACACATCAGGGCTTGGGGGACATTTCTACCTGAGACCACATTTGGAACTTTTTAATGGCTCGTCTACAACTCTGCGAGGTGTTTGCTGCAGTCATTGACTGGAGCTCTCGGGACCACACCGGCAGTCGCGAACCTGGAAATTTTATCGGGGCTCTTAAAAGTAATTCAACTATTAGATAGAAACGACCAGGTCCATAGGGGCCAGGGGATTCCACTGTTAGCAGTTCCTCACTCAGAAAAGTCTTTCCTTCGTCCTCATTTTTTTCTTTCTCAAATTTGAGCCTTGACACTCCCTTCAAATGTAATAGTCTAGATTTAGTTCTTGCTTTGGGGAGCCATGATTGTAAACTTCTAGTTTAACTGTCCTCAGCATAACTGCAACAGTACGAGACAGACTTTCAAAGAGACCTTTCACACTTTCCCCTGCGTGCTTCCCAGTGGTTCTGGCAATTTCTGTTCTTTATTATTTTTTCTTTTTCTTTTTAATCCTTACCTGAGGATATTTTTCTATTTATCTTCAGATAGAGTGGGAGGGAGAGAGAGGGAGAGAGAAACATCGATGTGAGAGGGACACATCGACTGGTTGCCTCCTGTGCGACCCTGACCAGAGCTAGGACAAACCATAATTGAGGTACATGCCCTCGACTGGACTTGAACCCATGACTCACCGGTGGGTCCAACCACTGAGCCAAACCGGCCAGGGCTCTGTTCATTATTTTTACCTGTTAAATATTCCCTGCCCTGGCCGGTTTGGCTCAGCGGTTGGAGTGTCGGCCTGCGGTCCAGAGAGACCCGGGTTCGGTTCCCGCTGAGGGCATGTGCCTCGGTTGCAGTTTGTCTCCGGCCCTGTTGGGTTGTGCGGGTGGCAGCCACTCGATGTGTCCCTTTCACGTCGATGTTTCTCTCTCTCTCTCTCCCACTCTATCTGAACAAAATATCAAAAAAAAAAAAAAAATTCCCTTACATTGTCTAGTATGAATTGCATTTTCCAACTTACGTTAGCTCCAGGTAGTAAATGAATAGGGTGTGGTGCTCCAGGGAGATCCCTGTGAAGGGATTTTGCACTGGGCTGTGGGAGGTGGGAACACTGGGTTGAGCAGAATCTAACATAAAATTGGAAATAGTTTTGACATCATTAAAATGATGACTCTGTTGAGCAACTCTTCTTTAGTGTTCTAAGGAGGATTCCAAGTTTTCTGTAATTCTCTAGTAATTCTGTGTTTTGTATATTCTTTGGAATAAAGAGAGGGGGCTGTGTTGGTTAAATGTAGTGAGTAGAATAATCTTCCTCAATTCGTCATCACTCTCTAACTTCATAATGGGTAATAACTCCCTTCTGTCTTTATCTTGACATGCAAGTCTGCTCACATCCCATCCCTGACCTGGCATGTGCGTGCACTGTTCCAGCTGCTCGCCAGGGGTCGCCCTCTGCTGCAGCCGAGCATTTCCCTGCCACCTCCTGGAAATGAACTGAGGCTGCCTCCTGGCCTGCCTGCTCCCAGCCTCCGCCAAGCCCAGCAGTGTCTTCCTTCTTCACGGGAGACCGGCTTCTATTTCGGTCTTCCGTTTCATTATTCCCAGAACCCACTGATGGATTGTCTCCTTCCTGCTTATCGTCTGTGAAATTTCGACAGTTAATTATATTCACTATCACATTGTCCTTTCCTTGTTTTTGAGTCTTATTTTCTCAACTAGGTTAAAACTTCTGGAGAATACATCAATTTTAATATTTTTCTGTTTTATCACGTAGAACTCATCCCATAGTTTCAAAAATACTAATTGGAGATGATTCAGCATTCCAAATTCTAGCAAAGTCTCCTGCTTTTGATCTTCCAAATGAGTTGTTAGGCCCCAGTGGTTTGAGTCTATCCTGATAGCATTCCAAGGTGATAATTCAGTTTCTTTTTTATTGTCACTTAGAGATCAGTGAGTACTAAATAAATAAATAAATAAAGTGAAATGACTTTATTTGTGAAAGAAAAGACACCCACCAAGATTTTGTCTTTTTTCCCCTAAGATGAGCTAAACAATCTATGACTTTAGTGAAGCAACCTAAAAAGTGAATGCTTTGAATTAAAATTGACAGTAAGTAACATGAAGTGAGGCAGATCTCAGCATTTGGGGCAATTTTCAAAGACCACATTTTAAGGAGCAACTGAATTATAATTGCTCAGAGCTTATAAATGGAAGTGATTCCGCCGAGCCAATTTAAGCTGCTGCAATAATTGGAAGGAAAGAATTAGTCTTCATTCTGTCTTCTGTCTAATTGAACAATAAATTTAAAAAATGAAGTCAAACATAGGTGCAACTATTTTAGATTTGATTCTCGGTTTTAAAGGCAGTTGGTTATTATGCATACTTTGGCTATGGGAAGCGGTTAGCCAGTGTTTCACAGAAGAGCACAAATGAGGGCAATGTGGAAGTTTTAAGACAGACAGAAGTGTCATGTTTTACAACAGAAATATTTTGTTTTCAACATCTGAAATTGCAAGATTACAAAGTGAAACTAGCAGAGTTTCACTTTGCTATTTTTATTGTTCATCTTGAAAAATAAAAATTCAAAACCTTGCATTTAACATTTGAAATATCCAAGAGTCCAATTTAGAATAAATAATTAATTCAACAGATATTTATCAAGTACCTACTGCATTTTAAAATGTTTTTTGAGTTGGCAATGGAAACCTAGACTTCTTAAAACCCAAGGACTCCAATTCAGCAGATATTTGGAGATATGTTCTTTTTTTTAAATCCTCACCTAAGGATACGATTTTCCATTTATCTTCAGATAGAGTGAAGGAGAGAGAGAGAGAGAAACATTGATGTGAAAGAGACACATTGATTGGTTGCCTCCTGCATGACCCCACGTCCAACCGCAACCGAGGTATGCACTTGATCAAAATCGAACCACGACTCTTTGGTCTGCAGGCTGATGCTCTACCACTGAGCCAAACCAGCCAGGACTGGAGATTTGTTCTTGTAAACCGTCTGGCTCTGAGCCATGGAATAATATTTTGGAAAGTTTATATGTCCCAAATCAAATGGTATTCTTTTATGTCAACTTATTTTGATATCATGCCTTAATTTTTACCTAATTTATATTTTAATAATAATAATAATAATAATAAAGGAATCAGCTGCATACAATTTTAACATCTCACTCAATATTTTTCTTTTGTGTTTTTAAGGAGCGCCGCAAATTTGGTCCCTTGGGATGGAATATTCCCTATGAGTTCAATTCTGCTGACTTTACAGCCAGTGTTCAATTTATTCAGAATCACCTTGATGAATGCGATATTAAAAAAGTGAGTGAAATTTTTTCTATTTTTATTGCTGTCCTTAATCAAGTTTCAATAGACATTTTCAGTGAGATTCGCAGAGAATGTGCTGAGGTCCCCACCTCCCTGCAGAGGGACTGCTCATTCCAATGAGTTGTTCACCGGCCCGGCTATTTCCACTCACTCCCTCGTGCCCAGAGGAGCGCACTGGGGCTCTGTCTCACACTGGTGTTCACGGCCCCTTCACACGCACGCCACAGCCTTCCTCAGAGCACACCCGAGAGTCGAAGTGCACTTAAGGGAACGCACCCCTCAAATCACACTTTTCTTTCTTCCTGTCACTCATGCCTCCTCAGAAATGAAATGTTATCTCTCAGCCCGTGGGGAAGTCCTTTTTCACGTCCAGTTGCCTCTTCACCGACAGGTGAGCTCACGCATGTGAATAGCAGCAACCCCTAACAATGGTCACTCGTCCTTGGGTAGCACGTCACCGTCTTCAGAATGCTCCCAAGGGCAGGGGTCAGGTTTATTTTCACTGCTCTGTGGGGTAGACACAGAAGGCATTCCTATTAGCTCCATTTTAGGGATGAGGTAATAGACAAACGAGAATAGGGGACTTCCTCAAGGTCACAGAAGTAGGAATGCTGACCCCGTGTTATGAAGGGCTGTGACCTGTGTCCTCGCCTGTTGAGTGGCCATGGTCCCTGTGCAGAATGAGTGAGCAGGGGTGAGTGCACAGCGCCCGGTGCACAGCAGGCTCAGTGTAGAGACTTTGTACCAGGGGTGGTCGTAAGCCCTGATGAACTTTTATCTGGGCAGGTGGCTAATGCAGAGTCAAACCATCATTTTTCCTTGACGTTACAAGGGGATAATACATTGACTAAGACATTGTGATGAAAAATTATATCACGTGGGTTCATATTCTGTGATGATTTATCATTTTGGTATATACAAATTACAGTTCTCTTGGAATAGTTGCTTAGAAAGGCCACAAAGCTGAAAAATAAAGTTTTAACCAAGAGAAAGTGAAGAAAATTCAAGCATTCATACTTCTCCTACCTTGATATAGTGAAGTGATTTTTAAAAAGTATGTTTTAATTAACTTTTTTTAATAGAGAGAGGAAGGGAGAGAGAGATAGAAACATTGATGTAAGAGAGAAACATCTATCAGTTGCCCCCTGCACGCCCCCTACTCTGGGGATCAAGCCCACAACCCAGGCATATGCCCTGACCGGGAATCGAACCAGGACCTCTCAGTACGAGAGACGATGCTCAATCCACTGAGCCACACAGGCTGGGCTGAAGTGATTTTTAAATAAAAAAAGCTATTAATATCTGAAATGTATTGCTTGTATAAAATTGCTATGAAAATTAATAAAAACTAGAATGTAGTTATAGCTCACAGAGTGAGAAACCAAAAGATTTTATTGTAGAAAAATCTTATGACTGAATAATCCTCTGGTTGTTCTCATACCGATTCAGAAGCTGTATTCCTAAGAAAGCATAGTAGAGTGTTGATTACCTGATTTTTCTTTTCTTCACTAAACACAACTCTCTTCTCTAACAGCATGGCGTTACTGTAATGAGCATTATAGGTAATTATATCCACAGAGTGAAAAATAGGGCTTTTTTCCTTATTTTAAATGATCAGCGAGCAGCGCATTCACGGGTGTTCGGTGTTGCGGATTGGTCTTTAGTGAGCAAACCGTAGCGGTTCCAGTCACGTAATAGCAAAAGCACCATTAATACAACATACTGAGAATTTTAAATGCAGCCTAGCAGGTGCTCCCTTTCCAGACCTTTCCTCTAGGAAAGACCCGAAGTGTTTAGAATTTTTTGTTTGCATCGACAATGAATAACCCTTTTTTAATTGTGAACACAGGGTGTGTCATGGAGTACAGTTCGGTACATGATCGGAGAAGTACAATACGGAGGCAGAGTGACAGATGACTTTGACAAACGTCTACTTAACTGCTTTGCTAGAGTAAGTCCCTCGGGGGAAAGGCATGGGGACACATTTTACTGCATTTTTCCTTTTAAACAAAAATATTTTATTTGTAATAGGTAAGCCAAACTTAAGGGGGGAAAAGTTATAGAGCTGAACTGCGGCAAAGAATCGGCCAACAAAATAAAATGAAACCCAATCCCAAACCAATGAGCAATCCGCCTGTGGTCTGTGATCTGCTGTATGAGAATCTGCGCATGCCCAGGGCCTGTCCCCGCCCCCTCCGCCCTGAGAACTCCGCACCTCCTTTCTCTGCCTCTTCCCCTGAAACCACGAGCAGCGATCTCAAGCCCCCAAATATCTGGTTGGAAAATGAACCACACTTTGAGTCTTCTCATCTTTTCCATTAGGACAGACCATAGAAAATTGATGAAGGGTTCATTTTTTTCCTCTGTGCCCAGTAAAATCCACACACATCACCCTGAACACTTTCTAGAGAATGTTCTTAGCCGTTAAGGCCTCCGCCTGCCACATCAAGGATGCATAATAGACACAGCCCACCAGACTCAAACTCTTCTTCAAATGTTTACATGTTGAGGAAGCGATATATATTTACCTAAGTGGGAGAAGATCAGAGATGTGAGTATTTTATGATTACTCAGTTTCCCCCACCCCTCCACAAAATGAAAACCGCAACAAAATTAGAAGCACAAGCTTTGGGGGTACTTTGGGTTGCCCAGAAAATTGGCTTTTCTTTCAACCCTTTATAAGTTTTCTTGATGCCGCAAGTGGAACAAGGTGTGTGTAGGTGAGGGTGTGTGGACGCAGGAGCCCGGCCGCTGGAGGTTAGACCCACGGAGACCTCCCCAAAAGCCATTGGGCAAGATTTACTGAAATTAAGTAGGCACATCTCAGAATATTTCCAGAAAGCGTCCACAAGTGGACATGTGTACAGATGTTCATGGTGACATTGTGTGTGGGACATTGAAGGCAACCCAGGAGCCTCCTCACGGGCAACAGATGAATTCAATGCCGCGGACGCCCTTTGCGGAATCAACGCAGCGTTTGGAAGAAATGATCCACATGTCATCGTGCATCTTAAAAACTTCACCGTTGAGTGCAGAGGTTAATGAAATCAAATGAGAGCTAAACATTAATACCTGTGTATTTCACAAGGATAAATGTATCTTCACGGGCATTTAAATAGATGTCCTCAGAGGGAAGGAGACTGGGAGTGGACATTAGGGCTGAATGGGGAAAAGACTAAGAGGCAAGGCGCCTGGACTCGTGGGAACACTAACATAAAGGAACATGATCAACTCACCTCTGTATCGGAGGTTCACAGGAGCAAATAAAGGTATCTCAACCTCAGCCCATCATACCTTCTAACCAGGGGATGTAACCTCTGTTTTCACTTCCGCCGACCGACATGGTACCGAGTGCCCGTGACAAGGCTCCTGGGTTGCCCGAGTGAACCAGTTCAATTGTATATCTGTGCCTTTGAATGGGATCCTCCATTCCTATGACTTTCAGTTTAGGGCTAATCTTTGAAGCCCTGTTTCTCTTCTCTATTCTCAGCACCTTATAGTGTGTCTTTCCTACACCCAACAACAGTAGAACCTTGTTTCTTGTCTTTGGAGTATGGCTGCTTTTCTTTGTGAAGTGCCTTCTGAAATCTCCCGAAGTAATTCTATGTGAACTTCATAGTCTTTGTTTTGACTATATCCCCCAAACGTCCCCCAAACTGGATGAAACTCAACTATTTGTGTTTGTGAATCCAGTCATTTGTGTGTGTGTAAATAAGATAATGGAAACCAGGAAGAAACTTCAGTTTGCTTTTAAAAATATATGTCATCTGACGGCACAGAAACCAGAGTGGTCACTTGTTTCTGTGGGCTGAAGCCGTGGCCTTCCCCTCCCCCGTCATCCCCATCACCAAAAAACAATCGGTCTCGCCCTGGCCGGTCTGGCTCAGCAATTAGAGCGTCGGCCCGCAGACCAGAGTCCTGGGTTTGTTTCCCGCTAAGGGCACGTACCTCGGTTGTGGTTTGTCCCCGGGCCTGGTTGGGTTGAGTGGGACACTCAATGTGTCTCTCTCGCATCCATGTTTCTCTCCCTCTCTTCCTCCCGCTCTAACTGAAGATGAATGCAAAAATGTCCTTGGGGTGAGGATAAAAATAAAAAATTAAAAAACACACAGTCTTGCTCATTAGTGACCATGCTCACAACACTGTGCTTCCTAATAACATTCAACTACTCATTCTTAGCATGGTCATCACCCAACCCACAGCCACCCACCCATGGCCTCACTTGGCTTTCCTGTCCTCTGTCTCCCCACCAGGTCATATCTACCAGAGACTCCCTCACTTCCCCACCTGCCTCACATTTGCATTATTCATTATTCTGTGCCCCTGCCTGCGTGGTCTCCCCGTCACAAGCCCCACTGTCAAAATCCTCTCCCTCAAGGTTTACCGCCCCAATCACCTCCTCCATAAAGGCTTGCCCGACATCCATCTGGCTGTTCTTTCTTCCTGCCTCGAGCCTCCTTTGTACTTTGCTTATTTCTATGTCCTCCGGCTCCCACCCAGCCGCACTTTGTGTGGGGCTATTATGTAATTGGTTTAGTCCTCCGCTGGGTCACCCGCTCCTCGAAGGAAGGGACTGTGTGTGCCTCATCTTTGCATTCTGTTCTCGGTCTAAGCTCAGTGCCTGTTTGCAGAAGTTGAAAAGGAGAGAAATGGGACGAATAGAGCAGGAGAGAGAACAAAGTGTTTCATGTGCCATCGCTGGGCCCGAAGGGAGGGAAGCAGGATGTGGAGCAGAGACACGAGAGGAGGTGTGCAAGGCACAGTCCCCGCCGCTCTCCGCAGGGAGGCCGCCAAGTGACTCAGCCGTCCGCCTGCCTTTCTGCTCCTCCCTCTCCCCATTATTCCCCTTCCCACCAGGAAAATTGCTGTTAGACACTGAAGTCATTGTCTCAAACCTGGCTCACAGGCCTTCAGCATTTTTTCCCGTCTTCAGAATAAGTCTATTCACACCAAGTATATATTTGTTGTCTCGCTGTTACATCACAGATAATCAGCTCATATGGAATGAGAAAAGGATGTCCTTAAGGCGAACAATGAGGTGGTTGGATACATTTGCTTCTTGTGGCCAAGGACAGAACTTAATTAACAGAGGGAGCTCTCCAGCTCAGGGTGGGCAGGGACAGGTTTGGAAGACGTTTTCCTGGCCTCGTGCCGTGCTCAGTGCCGCTGTGCGCCCATGAGCACAGACCTGGCCCTGGCGTGAGCCCCACGTGGGGAGAAGAGCAAGCACCGAACATGCCAGATACTGTCTCGTGTGTGCGTGTGTGTGTGTGTGTGTGTGTGTGTGTTGCCTCATCTACTCTGCAGTATGTTGCCACTTCTCTCCAAAAGAGGGATCGAGCTCTGAATGGTGCACAGAAAGGTCACTGGTTCGATTCCCGGTCAGGGCACGTGGGTTGCAGGCTCAGTCCCTGGTAGGGGGTGTGCAGGAGGCAGCCGATGGATGTTTCTCTTTCTCTCTCTCTCCTTCTCCCTTCCTCTCTCTAAAAATCAATAAAAACTTAAAAGGAAAAAAAAGAGGGGTCAAGGGTCATGCAGTTACTAGGTCAGGGAGCAGACTGGCGGGGCCCGTGCTCTGCTGTCCCCGTCAGCCAGCGTCGTGGCCGCCGGGCAGAGCGGGCTCCGCTGCCTTGCCGTGGCCTCTCCTCTCTTCGCCCCGTGCTCATTCTTCTGCAGCGGGTGTGTTCGGGCGCTTGCGGCCTCAATATTAAAAACTATTAAAATGGAAATAAGGCTGTCCGTCCTCTTTTACCGTAGCAGTTTTCATTTAGATGTTTATCGATTTTATTTCTTTTATTTTCTCTCCCATACAGGTCTGGTTCAGTGAGAAGATGTTTGAACCGTCGTTCTGTTTTTACACCGGATATAAAATCCCTGTTTGCAAAACCTTGGACCAGTACTTTGAATACATCCAGTCACTGCCCTTCCTAGACAACCCCGAGGTCTTTGGGCTTCACCCGAATGCCGATATCACGTAAGTTCCTGGCGTTTTTGAAATTTGCAGGGGTCATTTGTAACTCAGCCTGGCAAAGACGGCGCATCTCATTTTCTCTCTTCATCTCTCTCCTTTTGCTACTTTTTATTTTATCGTGAAAAATAGTGCCACTTCCTGTCTCCCAATTACAACTTTGTCATATCTTGGCTGATCTCCCTCACTAAATCCTGCCGCTCTGGAGTTATGAAGACGTGAAGGCTCTAATTTATGCATTGATCACTTCTCCGTCGTGTCATAAAACCAGTGGGGGTGATTGGTGCTGACGCGCCCCACTGATAGGACGGCGGTCTCCCAGCTCTTCACCTCCCACCTCAAAAAAGTCCGTTAAAAATAATGGTCACGAGTGGAATCTAATAGGGCCAGGAGGGTAGAGAGAGGGGGGTGCGGATGGTACTTCTGCTTGGTCCTCTCTTTCGTGGTCCTGCTCCCTAACTACTCACTGGCATCCTTCTGTCACTGACTGTCAGGTGGGCACAAGGCAGAGAGTGCAGGGCACAGGGCACCAGTACAGAGCCTGCCAGGCAAGGCTGGGCTGCTGCAGGGCACAGGGCACAGGTACAGAGCCTGCCAGGCAAGGCTGGGCCACTGCAGGGTGCAGGGCACCCGTGCAGAGCCTGCCAGGCAAGGCTGAGCTGCCACAGGGCACAGGGCACAGGGCACAGGTGCAGAGCCTGCCAGGCAAGGCTGAGCTGCCACAGGGCACAGGGCACAGGGCACAGGTACAGAGCCTGCCAGGCAAGGCTGGGCCACTGCAGGGTGCAGGGCACCCGTGCAGAGCCTGCCAGGCAAGGCTGAGCTGCCACAGGGCACAGGGCACAGGGCACAGGTGCAGAACCTGCCAGGCAAGGCTGGGCTGCCACAGGGCACAGGTGCAGAGCCTGCCAGGCAAGGCTGAGCTGCCACAGGGCACAGGGCACAGGTGCAGAGCCTGCCAGGCAAGGCTGAGCTGCCACAGGGCACAGGGCACAGGTGCAGAGCCTGCCAGGCAAGGCTGGGCTGCCACAGGGCACAGGGCACAGGTGCAGAGCCTGCCAGGCAAGGCTGGGCTGCCACAGGGCACAGGGCATAGGTGCAGAGCCTGCCAGGCAAGGCTGGGCTGCCACAGGGCACAGGTGCAGAGCCTGCCAGGCAAGACTGGGCCACCGCAGCTCCACATGAGGTCCCTGCTCCAGCCACTGAGGAAGAGGCAGCCAGTGGACAGACAGGAGGGCACCCAGGTCCCAAGCCCCTTCCAGTGCCCTTCCCTTGGATGAGGCCTCCTCCCTCATCTCTCTGGAAGTCCCCACCTGCAGACAGCACTGCCCGGCCCCACAGAGAGGCCTCCCAGAAGCCCCAGCTCCATACTCCATGGCCTCCTGGCCTCTGTCACCCACACTGAGTCTCCTTTTTTTTATCCTCACCCAAGGATATTTTTCCATTTTTTGTACAGATAGAGTGGAAGGGAGAGAGAGAGAGAAACATCGACGTGAAGAGACACATCGAGTGGCTGCCACCCGCACGACCAACCAGGGCCGGGGACAAACTGCAACCGAAGTACGTGCCCTTAGCGGGAACCGAACCCGGGTCTCTCCGGACCGCAGGCCGACGCTCTAACCGCTGAGCCAGACTGGCCAGGGCACACACTGAGTCTAACGTCTCCATTTCCTCTCATCTCTCTCGTGTTCTTGTGACCTTCAAAGATGTGGGCGTGATCCAAAGACCCATGAATGGCGACACCTCTTCAGACCCCAGGAGAGCCCTCTGGCGGCTCTCGGGTGGTGGCTCTGGCTGTTACTTGAAGAGAAAAGCTGTCATAAAGTGAGCTGGGGACAGAAAAAGTTAAGAAATTGAAAGGATTCCTTAGGGACCCATTTGCAAATCAACTTAAATATTATCTGAAAGCAAAAACAGAAAAATAGTTTTGCTTTAGCTGAGACTTTAAAAATGTGAGTCAACCCACTTCACTCCCTACCCAGAACCTTCTGAAGGCTCCTGGCTTATTCGGAGTCGAGGTCAAAGGCCAACAGCGACCTACAGGTGACCTACAAGACCCAGTGATTCCATCTGCCCCCCCCCCCCCGCCCTCTCCCTCACTGGTGACCACCCAGCTCCAGGGCCCGCTGGCTTCCTGTTACTCGGGCCAGATGGCTCTGACCACAGGGGATTTGCACTTCCTGGCAAGTCCTCCCCCAGACATCACTGCGGCTCACCTTTTCACCTCTTCCGGTCTTCGCTTAAATGTCAAGAAAGCCTTGCCTGCTGCCCATTTGAACAGATGCAAACCGCTCCCCAGCCCCACCTCAGAGCCCGTCCTCCCTGCCTGCTTTCTTCGACAGACTTCATCATCAACGCACACACTCTGTTTGACTTCTCTGTCTGCTGCTGTCTGGCCGCCATCACTTACCGTCAGCGCCATGATGTTGACGCCTGGGCCTGTTTTCACCGCCGTCCCTCAGGGCTGACCAGTGCCTGGTGCTCGGGATGTTTGTTGAATGCAACAGCGATACTAAATTCTTCGAGAGTGAGGAGAACCTAATGAGCGGGGTCCTCTGTAGAAAGATCTCACGAGTTCATGGCAATGGGCAGAAGAATGGCCGAAAAGTTTCAGTGCGTTTGTAAATGAGCAGTTGGAGTCGTTGGCCTTCGAGGGCTTAGAAGTTGGATTCCATCCTCGGCCAGAGCCCGAGGAGTCGTAGAGCTGGTCCCTAGAATCATGGTCCTGCCGTGCGCTCTGGGCCCCTGCCAAGGGCACATACAACAAGACTGACGCCCTCTCAGCCTGGCGTACGGGGTGGAGGGCCTCTGCTTGGATCACCACAGGCAGCCGGCTCACCAGCGCGCAAGAAAGGTGAACTAAAGCTCAAAAGAGTTCAGAGGAGAGCAGCTGAAATGTAATTCGGATGGGAAGTAATAGACAGACAGAGTATTTTCGCTGGACTTTTATTTCGAGCTATTACAAACCCTCAGAAAAGTTGCAAGTACGTAGTAAACTCTCATACACTCTTTACCGAGATTCACTGATCATTAACATTTTGTTCCATTGGCTTTTTCTTGGTCTATATTTAAAGCTATATAGATATATCTACATAGATATGTATTTATATATCTACAGCTATGTCCACATAGAACCACATGTATTTCTCTGTGTTTGCATACATGTAGCCCCTCTCCGTGGACAGAGCTAGGAAATGTGTATTTTTTATTGATTTATTTTTTAGAGAGAGAGGAAGGGAGAGGGGAAAATAGATGGAAACATCAATGAGAAACAAACATCGATCGGCTGCCCCCTGCATGCCCCCTACCAGAGATTGAGCCCACAACTAGGCATGTGCCCTGACCGGGAATGAACTAGTGACCCCTTGGTGCTCAGGTCAACGCTCAACCACTGAGCCACACTGGCTGGGCTGAATTATGTATTTTTTTTTAAACATCATAAACTAATTCTAATAACTCTGATTCCAGTTGTAGGCCTCAGGGCTGTTCCTCGTCTCCCCTCATTCCCTATTGATATCTCCTTTCTCCCACGGGGAGAAGTCCGGTTCCCAGCAGCTTCAGTGTATTTACCCACTTGCTCCGCATAACCCCACAGTACCACTGCAGCACACGTGTCCTCAGTGCAGGTCACGATCCCTTTGCTTCTTTTTGCCCTTTAAATAGATCCCACTGAGGGCACACAGAGTATGTGTCCACAGGCCACTCAGCTTTTCTCTGGGTGGCTATGCTATCAGTTGATACATAGATACATTCGTTTGTTTTTATTTGTATGACATTTTAGTTTTTTTCCATCCTTGTTGATTGTTTTAATTATATGAAAGCCACAACAAGATAATGTGGTGCTTTTAGAGACGTCTCATTTCCAACCCTGTCTTTGTGGGCAGCCAACCAAATGCATTAGTCTCTGGTTTATCTCCCCCATGTTTCTTTTTGCTCAGATATACATATGTACATACATAGTCTCATTACCCTTTCTTTCTTAAACAAAGTTGCCGTACTGTATATATTACTGTGTGTCTTACCTTTTTCATTTAACAGTGTCTCTTTAAACCACTCCATGTCAGCTCATAGATATGTCCTCATTACTTACACCTGGCCCTCCAGTGCCCATGTCCCGCAGTTCATTCACCGTTCTGCTGTGGATGGGCAATTAGAGTGGTTTCCAATACTTCGCTATTGCCCATCATTCCTCAGTTAATAATCTCATGCTTGTGGTTTCCCATCTAGCTGGAGAAGTGTTCGCGGTGTACATTGCTGTGGGTGGGATTGCTAGGTCAAGGGCTGGTGACCACTGCCAAAGTCCCTTCATCGGGCTGTGCTATCTTCTCACCAGCAATGTGACAGGTCTGTTTCTGCACAGGCTCATCAGAGTATTGTGGAGGTTTTGAATTTCACCATTGTGACACGTGAGAAATGGTTTCACGTATTTTAAATTTATTTTCTCTTATTTTGAGTGAAATTGAGCACTAGTGAAATGTGACTAGTAGACCGCCTTGGAGACCCTGTGTGGTGCTGTCGGCCGCGGTGAGGGATGCTGACGGATGCAGAGGGTAGAGGGAGGCTGCAGGACGAGTCCCAGGAGGGGATGATGAGGTTTCGGGAATGTGGAACAATGGCTGGACACCTGCTGCAGTTTCATCCATGCGTTGCTCTGCCTGCTGGGCAGAGAGGGCAAGGCAAACCTCTGTCTTGGGGCGAGTTTCTCTTCACAGCTCTTTGCATGTCTATCTTTCCCAAACGAGACTGTCGAATCCTGCCAGCTTCCTTCACACTGGGTGAGGTCAAGAAGGTGAGGGCCTCTGCCTCAGGTGGAGGCCTCTTCCTGCCAGACAGCTAGCTGGCCTGTAGGACCTGTGGCCCTCTCTTCTGCTTTCTCTTCATTCTTATCTGCCCTCTTGGTCTGTCCTAGGGTCTTCCCCACCTACCCCTGCTCTCTTCTTCCCAGAGGCCCCTCTCGGGTTCCTGCTCAGCCAGGAGGTCTGTCCTGCAGCTCTGCACTTGGTCATTTTCTCCGTCGGGTGAGCTTTGCCCTAGGCTTGACCCTTCTCTCCTCTGGGCTCTGGGCTCTGAAATACTCCGACACTAGAATCGGGGTCTCACTCTCTGGAGGGCTGCGCTCCAACCCCTCGCTGTTCCCTCACCAGCCACCAGGAGGCAGTAAGCAGTAACGGACACAGCTTCCCAGTTAAAAGCTACCCTTAGTGTCCTCCCAAGTACACCCTTCCAACTCCAGCAAGATGTAACTCTCCACACTCTGTGTGGACTAAAAAAAAAAAAAAAGTAATCAAAGATTCCCCTGTCGTTTCTGGTCTGGGAGCTGAGAGGATGGAGGCACTGGGAACAGGAGTGTGTTTGAGGAGTTCGAGTCCTGCATGGAGCCTGTTGAGTTAGGAAAGACAGTGGGGTGCATCTGCGTGGGGTGGGAAACGTGAGCTGGTGTTCAGGTGAGAGGTTTGTGCGCACTGGTGCAGAGAGAACAGTTGAAGACACCAGAGGGGGTGGGCTTTCTGAGCTACACCAGCTACAGCTATGTGGCTGTGGCAGGCAGAGGAATCCTTACTAAGTTATCTGACTGCCCACGTCATTCAGAAGCACTCTTGCTTCCAGGCAGGCTCAGGGGCTGTGCGTGGGCCACGTGAAGAATCTGCTCTGACATTAGCTTCCACACATTAGAGAGGAGAGGGAGATTTGGGAATGGGGACCGCGAGTCTGTCCCCTGGGGCTTTGCTTAAGAATGCAGGAAAATCAAGCTGAATAAATGCTTTAAAATAAATAAAAGCTCTCCCAAGAGCTTAGATCCTTTGGTGACAGGAACCATAAAAATGCATAGTTTAATCACTATGCATAGTTTAAATAGTTTTATTATCTAGATTTATAAGGTACCAAGGACATTGCAAATTCAACTATCTCAATGTCAAAAACAGTTATTTATTTTCACTCGTTTTCTCATTAGCAGTTATGCATATTTTTCTACCTTCTGAAATTTATCAAATGTCTTATTACAACTTTTATATTCATTCCTACGCGGTTTGAATTTAATTGTATTTTTTTCGTGTGAGCTGACACCGCTGTTTCAGATTTTTTAAAAAAATTATGCTCATCACACATGATGTTTCATGTGCAAAGATGTATATAAATCTAGGCTATTTTGGATATGATGGTGTACTAATATCTCATCAGATGGCTGATTATTTGTCTTAGAGACAGTTCTCTTTTCCGGTGGTTTTGCATTTATATTATCATGACCACCCCACAGAGATTACCTAGAGGACTCCCCCAAACCCCCGAGTGGCAAGACCAGCATGAACTTCTTCCCACGTTTAATTCGAGGAGAAATTTCTTCTAGAAGTAACTCGGGACTAGAGCTAAGGGAGTATTATCCTTCTCCTTCTTCGTCTCAGAGCATCATTTATGGGGGCTGTTTTGCTGAGAGCTTTGGGGTTTGTTTGAGGCACAGAGATGTTTGCAGTTCTCCGTGACAGCTAGTTAGGCAGGCTTCGGCCTCTTCCATCTTCGAGCTTACAGTCACACTGCGGAGAAAGGAGCGGAGCGGAGGTCGGACGTCGCTGGTGTTCGGTGCCCTGTGCGGGGAGCTGACCTGCAGGGCTTGCCCAGCTCTTGTGCAAAATAGGTCAGCTCTTCAGAATTTCTCCCCATGGTCGCTCTTGAGGACTGTTTTCAAGTCACCTCAAAAAAATTAATTAAGTGACCCAGCATGGGAGTGATTTCTTAGGTGGGATCTGGCAGCCGCTGAGCCGGTGCGTGGGCGGGGCGGGGCGGGGCGGGGCTGGTGCGTGGGCGGGGCTGGTGCGTGGGCGGGGCTGGGCTGGTGCGTGGGCGGGGCGGGGCGGGGCGAGAGCAGTGGCCGACCGCAGTGGCGCGTGCTGCGGGTGCCCAGCCACCTGTGCAGAGCGCTTGCAAAGAAGGCCCGAGCTGAAGGTGAGCCCGCAGAGCGCCTGAGAATCCCAGATACCGGGTCGTTCCCCTTGTATATGTGCTTAGAGCAGGGGGGCAGGATAAACTATGATTTTCTTAGTGTGAATGGAAACTTACTGTGGTTTTCTTCTCTTTGACCTTTGAAGATCTGAGAGAGCCGCATCAGTATGTGGAAAGGTGACAGGAAATAGACAGAGTAATAATAATATATGTTTACCATAAGAAGAAACAAATAATTAAATTTTCATGCCCTTTAAATATTGGAGAATTGCTCTCTACTGTAGTTGAGGTTTAATAAAATTCAAGCCAATTGGTTTCAATTCAACAAACAAATATTTATTGAGAACTTACTCTCTGTCCAACTTGAGGATTAGTAAGATACAGTCCTTGCCCTTAGAGCTCATCATCTATTAGGAAAATAAACGAACGCAAACAGTTATGTAATACAGTACAGTAAACCCTGAAATCAGGACACACACTGGCTCTGGGAACAAAGGCAAAGGAGCCATCCATTGCCATGTGGGGATCCGAGTAAGCTAGTGAGCGAGGCCACATCTTGAGTGTGTCTTTTAAAAAAATTTTGTATCCTCACCCGAGGACATTTTTGCATCTATCCTCAGAGAGAGCAGGAGGGAGAGAAGAAAAAAGAGAGAGAGAGAGAAACATCGGCGAGAGAGAGACACATTGAGTGACTGCCACCCACATGACCCCAACCGGGGCCGTGGACAAACAACAATTGAGGTCTGTGCCCTTAGCGGGAACTAGACCTGGGACTCTCTGGTCCGCAGGCCGACGCTCTAACCGCTGAGCCAAACCGGCCAGGGCCTGAGTGTGTCTTCACAGGTGTGCAGGGGCTCAGGTTGGAGAAGGGGGGTGAGAGTGGGGACACTGGGCAAGAGGGACAGAATGCAAGGGAAGAGGAAGAGCAAGAGCAGTGAGGATGTGTTTACGTATCAGATCCTCGTACACCTTAAACAAACAATTAAAAACTAAGACACTTGGGCACAGTGAGTGCAAACGTAGATGAGGGCACACACAGGAAGGCGCTCTCCGAGGAGGGGCACGGGCTGTCCAAGTGTGTGGTGTGCCTAGAGCCTGGTGGGGGAGGGGCCGGAAGGGAAACCTAAGCTAACGGTGATGGGGATGCAACTGCAGAGACTGGCTTTTGAAGAGGTGGGGTGTCATGTGAAAGAGTTTGGGACAGTTCTAAAGGCAGTAAGGATGAGGATCCTGGAAATTTCTAGATGGATGCTAGATGTGATTTGGAAACAGGACTTGGAAACTGAGAAGAGCTGGGGCGTGACCTCAGGAGGAGGCCTCTCTGAAGTAGGTTGGGCAGCTGAGTGAAGTCATTGATGTTAAAGGAGCCGGCACAGGGCACAGTGCAGGTGAGGAGAAGGGGGAATGAAACACCTTAGGTCTGGGAGTTGTTTAAGAAACAGAGCTCGCCCGGCTGGTGTGGCTCAGTGGACTGAGCATCGTCCTGTGAACTGAGAGGTCCCGGTTCCATTCCCGGTCAGGCCACAGGCCCAGGTGTTGGGCTCAATACCCAGTGAGAGGGGTGCAGGAGGCAGCCAATCGATGTTCTCTCTCACACTGATGTTTCTGTGTCTCTCTCAAAAAATCAATAAAACATTTAAAAAAACAAAACAAAAAAAATCCAAGCTCTAGGAGTTCGTGTAAATGTGGATCCAGAGTTCAGGATCAGTCAGAGGTTTAATGTTACCCAGGCTCGCCTGGCGTTTCTTGGCTCTCTGCAAGGTGTCAGCGATGGAGACACCTACCTCTTCCCTGGCGGGGTCTTTCCCTGCATATTCCGTCTCCACTGTGCCGGACTGCAGTGCTACCCTGAGATCACGGAGTGGGTGAATCACACACACCTCGAAACGTCGGTTCAGTTTCTGTGATGTAGTAGCGTGTGCATCCTTGACTGTTGATAACTTCATTTTGTTGTCACATCAGCTATTTTCATACGACACCAGCTACAGAATTACTATACACAGGATCGGGCAAAAGTAGATTTATAGTTGTTCGTATGGAAAATAATACAATAGTTAATAAGCAGTAGTACAAGAATAAACTGTGTTTCTCATACTCACAACCGTGAACCTACTTTTGCCCCACCCTGTATTGTCTTCAAAGGGGGCAGGTGTGGGTCTGTGTAGGACATGGTTATTTGTATTCTTCTGTTATTTTTACTTACATGACTTTAAAAAACTGAGATAGCACCATGCTTCAAAGATCAGTAATGACAAAGCCACCAGTAATGGATTGCAAGTGCCTTCCGTGCCGTTTCCTGGAGTGTCTTGCTCTCTATTCACATGCTCAACTGCGTGTGTTTGAAATACTCACCTTTCAGCGTTTTCAATACATGTCTCTTGGGATATTTTAAAACCTTAAGTTCTGAATAGATGTTGCTCAGCAAAGAGTAATAAAATAATACAATTAAAAAATATATAAAATTATACAAAATCGATTGTGATTTATTAAAATCAGCTTTTAACTTACTGGTCCCTATCATGAAATTCTTATAATTAAAGGTAATGTGAAGTGAATTCCCCAACTCTGGTTGGATGAAAGACACTAACCAGGTCTGTTGCGGGCCCCTCATCATCACTGCACCTCACCTGCGGGGCAGCCCAGCACGTAAAGCGGTGGCAGGTGCATTTACCTTACCAGACTTTGGAAGGGATGCGGTCGTGGGGATACGCAGGTTTGGGTCCAGAGGCGTATTCCACCTGATAATCAGACACTGAAGACAGACGCATCCCCTCTACTCTTAAGCTGGTTTCCTAAACAAATTAAAAGTCCCCTGAGTAATTCAGGATCCCCCAGTTTGCACAAAATAGGCTTTCTCGTATGCAAAGAAGCCTGGATAATTTTAGCAGGAGCTCCTTAGGACTCTACCCGTTAGTGGGACCATTTCTACAAAAGGTTGGTTAATTCACACCTAGGGATGAAGAGAGAGGTGATTCTCTCATTCCATATGCTGTGAGAAAAGGCAGAAGGGGCCGTCCCAGCAGCGAATAAAAGTCAGCAGGGCCTTGGAAGATACATTTCATGGAACCTAAAACGTTTGTCACCAATTCATCTCGGTTGAGTTCTTGACCCTTGTGGGCTTTTCTTCTCAGGGTTTTTTTCTCTTATTTTTCAAAATGTAAATGGTTTTAATCCTCTTCATTAGAAAAAGCATACTTTCTCATTGAGAAAATGAACCAATACAGAAAATAGAAAGTAATCATTGAAGCAAAAGTTCATCAAACAAAAAATTCCACTATTGAAATACTCCAGGTTTTCTCTGTGCTTATACGCACAGCATTATCAAAAACAACAACAACAACAACAACAACAACAACAACACACAAAAAACTGATCATACTTAACTGTCTTTCTTACCATGCTATTTTAGTCAGTAATCTCGATTCAATAACCTTACCTTATCAACAAATATAGACCTGCCTCCCCATTTTTACCGGCTGTATAGATATTTATAGAGCCTTACCAGGAGTTATTATAAATATTGTTATAAACAGTCTTTTTAAAAAATATGCTTCTATTGATTTTTTTTAGAGAGAGAGATAGAAACATCGATGTGAGAAACATCGCTCGACTGCCTGCTGCACGCCCCCTACTGGGGATCAAGCACACAGCTCAGGCATGTGCCCTGATCAGGAATTGAACTGGGACCTCTTAGTCCATGGGATGATGCTCAATCTACTGAGCCACAACCCCACTGCACATAACCAGTCTTGTATATACATCTTTGTATATCTGTCTGATCGTTTCTATTTAAAACATGCTGAATAAGTACAAGAGCATTTATGACGTGTATAAAATGTAAAGAATATATATAAAATGTTGCTTCTTTGTACCACTATTTCTATGTCTTATTTCTTTTCTTCTTCCTCCATTTTGACTTCTTGCTGAATATAAGTTGTTGGTTTTTTAAAAAATTGATTTATTTAATCCTCACCGGATGATATTTTTACATTTATCTTCAGACAGAGTGGGGGCGGGGGGAGAGAAACATCAATACATCAATGTGAGAGAGAGACATCAATTGGTCACCACCAGGCCGGGGACAAACTGCAACCGAGGTATGTGCCCTTGACTGGAATCGAACCCAAGACTCTTTGGTCCAAGGGCCGATGCTCTAACTGCTGAGCAAACCAGCCAGTACTACATTTAAGTATCTTTTTATGTGCTATTGGCCATTATTATAGCTTCTTTGGTGAAATGTCTATTCACATATTTTGTCTTGCAATAATTCTTCAGAGACAATTTTGTTTGGAATACCATTCTGTGTAGTCATTTTATTGTAGAAGGTGGAATGCATTATTCTTTTTTTTCCCCCCTGGGTTTCATTACTACTATTGAGGAATTGGCTGTCATTTCTTTCTAGATAACTGTTTTTCTTTCCGGGTGCTTTTAAGAAATTCTATTTTTGTGTTCTACAGTTTCACTGTGTTATGTCTACATATGGTTTTCTGTATATCTGTTTGTTTCCTCAATTTGATCTTTCATCAGTTCTGTCATTATTTCATCACTTATTATCTCCTTTTCATTCTCTCTCTTCCATTTCTCCAAAACGTTTCTGGGCTGTATGTTAGAGCTCATCAGTTTAGCCTACACGTCTCAGCCTCTCTCTCATCTTTTCTATTCGTTTTCCCCTCTGAAGCATCTAGATGATGTCTTCAGATCTGTTTTCCAGTTGTGGGGTGTTTTTGTTCATTCTCACCTGAGAATATTTTTCCATTGATTTTAGAGAGTGGGGGAGAGAAAAAGAGAGAGAGAGAAGAACATCGATGCGAGGGAGATACATAGATCGGTTGCCTCCCTCATGTGCCCAGACCAGGGCCAGGGATGGAACCTGCAATCCAAGTAATGTGCCCTTGACTGGGAATCAGACCCACAGCCCTTTGGTGGGCCGGTCGACACTCTAACCACTGAGCACACTGGCCAGGGCCCGTTTTTCATTTGTTTCTTTCTTTCTTTGGCCCTGTTTAATCCATTGTTGGCTGTTATAGCTGGAAGAATGATCAATCCCCAAAGATACCCGTATCCTAACCCCCAGAACCTATAACTATGTGACCTTATGTGGTAAAAAGAACTTTATAGGTGTTTTTAAGCTTAAAGATCTTGACATGGGGATGTTATCCTAGTGTATCCAAGTGGATCTAATTTAATCACATGAGCCCCCAGAAGTGGAAAAGGGAGGTAGAAGGATGGGTCAGAGAGATGAAATGGAAAAGGAAGGAAAGGCTCAAAGCAAGAGAGGGACTTGATTTGCCTTTACCGAAGGAGCCATGAGCCAAAGAATGCAGATGGCTTCTGGAAGCTGGGAAAAACCTTCACCGGACATCCAGCAAGGAACTGGGGACCTCGGCCCTACACCTGCAAGAAAGTGATTCTGGCGACAGCTCAAGTGAGCAAGGAAGTGAATCTCCCCCTAAAGCCTATAGGAAGAAACCCAGTCTTGATGGCACCTTGATTTTAGCCAAGTAAGGCCTATGTCAGACTTATTAGTTATAGAACTGTAAGATAGCACTTTGTATTGTTTTAAGCCACAGATTTGATGGTAATTTGTTGCAGCATCAATAAAAAAACTAATACAGGTTTTTAATTTAATTTTATTTTTTAATTTCCAGAAGTTCTATTGGGCTCTTTTGCAAATATGCTATTAATATTTATAGTTTCCTAGTTCATACTTATATTTTCAATCACCTTTGAAATTTTTTCAATATAGTAAAAACATTCTTATAATGTGTGTCTGAAAATTCACTATCTGAGATCTTTACAGGTCTGGTTCTGCTTTTTATTGTTTCTATTGACTCTTGCTCACGGTGCCTTGTTTCTTTGTGAGTTTTGTAACTTTTTTGTTGTTCTTGTTAATCTTCACCCAAGGATATTTTTCCATTGATTTTTAGATAGAGTGGAATGAAGGGACGGGGGGTGGGGGTGGGGGGTGGGGGGAAGGAGAGCAAGAGAGAGAAACATCAATGTGAAAGAGATGCATCAATTGGTTGCCTCCTGCACAACCCTCATTGGGGCTGGGGATTGAACCTGCAACCCAGGTACATGCCCTTGACAATGAATTGAACCCTTGACCCTTTGGTCTGTGGTCTGAGACTCTAACCACTGAGCAAAACCAACCAAAGCATGGGGTTTCTAACTTTTGACTGTGTGCTCATGTCTGTTGGAAATTAACTGTCGGATTCGTTGAGACCTGGAGTGAAGGCACTGTTCCAGGGAAGATTTGTGTCTGCTCCACCTCATGCCACCTGGGACTTCCTGGGGCCACCTTAAAATAAACTTCTGGCTTGAGGTTTTTCAAATCATATAGATAATATGGGTTAATGTCAATTAATGTCATAAACCTTGTGAATTAAATATTCTCAGGGAAGATTTTTTTTTCTTCTACCCAATGCCAAGCTAGATAGATCAATTTATCTACAGTCCCCTTCTGACTGGTGGGTTATTTCTAGTTTACACTTAAACACTGAGTTATAGCCCAGTGAGGTACCAGATTTATGTAGGAGCTTCCTTTAGACTTCCCACCTTGGGTGTAGGGCTTACCTCCTCTCACTGACCATCCGAAGAGCAACTCAAGAACACCAGGGACTAGTTGATGTGCCCAGGGCTCATCTCTGTGCATTCCAGAGTTCGCTCTATATTTTGTTTGACACTGAGGATTTCTTAGTTTCTTGCCAGTGCAGTATGTATTTGAAAAGATGTTTTTTATATCTTACCCAGCATTTTTAGTTATGTTTAAGACAGTTGTTCAGGGTAACTAGTTGCACTATACTGTCAGAAATGGAAAATCTGATTCTCTCTTTGGGGTGAATTCTTAGATGTAGAATTGCCAGACTGAGGTCTGACCTTTAAATTTTTGATACATATAACCCTGGCCAGTCTGGCTCAGTGGTTAGAGTGTTGACCCATGGACCAAAGAGTCTCAGGTTCGATTCCAGTCAGAGGCACGTACCTTGGTTGCGGTTCGGTCCCTGGCCCTGGTCGGAGTCGTGTGGGAGGCAACCAATTGATAAGTCTCTCTCACATTGATGTTTCTCTTTCTCTCTCCCTCCCTCCCTCCCTCCCACTCTGTCTGAAAATAAATGGAAAAATATCCTCGGGTAAGGATTTATAAAAAATAAAATAAACTTTTGATACATATAGCCATTATCACAAAGAAATAACATATAAAAACAAATTACTATATTCACTATGTTGTACACCTGCAAATAATATGTCAACTGTAATAAAAAAATAAAACATTATTTAAACAAATAACCGATCTCAGGCACTTGTTGACTTCCTTGCTTTACGTTTGCACAAGAGACAAAACAGGAATCCTGAGCAACCTGATTGTGTGATACTAACAGCTGGTGAATTAGGAGTTCAGAAAAGACAGAAAAATACATCTGGCCGTGCCATACCCCTGCTTGGGAAGTCTCCCGTGGTTGCCTATTGCCTTTAGGGCGATGATCAGAATCCTTAAGGTAGCCCACGGGACCCTGCCCGGTCCGGCCCCTCCTCGTCCCCTCCTCGTCCCCTCCTCGTCCCCGTCCTCATCTCTTCCCACCTCCCTGCCTTGTCTCCGTTCCTCAAATGCACTGAATTCCTTCTCACCTCCAGGCCTTGCCTCCTAACCTCCCACCCTCCCCCACTTTGCCTGGCCCCCCTGCCGCTCCTCCAGGTCTCAGCTTCCGTGTGATATTTTAAGAGTGACCTTCCTTGATCTTCTAGTGTAAATCACCTCCAACACACTCACGTCCGCTCACATCCACACACACCGTCTACATACCGAGACTGCTGGCTGACCCGGAAACTTTGGGACAAAATCTAAGTTCCTGCTCCCCGGAGCATCTGGTCAACCGAAAGAGAGCTAGCGTGTGAGACAGACGGGCCACACTCTCTTAAACATCTGTTCTTTTTCTCCACAGAATTTCTGACTGATACTGTCTGATGTTTCCCTCCTTCCCTAGAGAAAGGGGCCGAGGCAGGGACTATTCCCCACCATACTCGAGCACCGAGCTCCGTGCCTGTGCATGTAGATCTGGATTGAATGTGTGGACTTTAAAGATGGGTGGCTGCAGTCAGACAGGCGGAGCGGATGGATGCCAGCAGATCACCTTGGAAATAACAACAGAAGAGGGAAAGTGAGAGAACAAAACAAAAGAGCAAAGAAGTTTTAATCACTCATCATTCATTAAGGAACTCTGAGTGGTGCTCTTCGATCTAACACATTGTCCGATAACGGCAGCTTCTTATGACCAGTCCGGGCAGAGAGGAGGACAGCGGTGGGGTCATTGTCCTGCATGAGGTGTCAGGTTAGCTGCAAGCAAGACTGGTTAGCGCTGCTTTGGACTATGGGGGGGGGGCATCTGTGGAACCTCCTCCCCTGAAGAGGGAGAGGTTTTCATTTCTGTGATGTTCTTGGTATCCCATAAGGAGACGGTAAAAGGGATCTCTAGTGTTTCTCATTCCTGTAGGTGCTTGGCAAGTCCCCCACCTTTTATTTCGCTGGATTTAAGTGTTTCATCCTTTCATGTTAACTTTGATCATTCTCTCCGAAGGTGTATCTCCCTATGTTCTGAACAGTTTCATCTTTCTGTCAGGTACCAGAGTAACACTGCTTCTGCTGTTCTCGAAACAATTACCAACATTCAACCCAAAGAGAGTGGAGGCGGAGTGGGGGAGACCCGGGAAGCCATTGTTTACAGATTGTCGGAAGACATGCTGAGCAAACTGCCCCCCGATTACATCCCTCACGAGGTGAGCACGCCGCCCCGCCCCTGTGCAGGGGCTGCCTGTGGGGTCCCCCACGCTGAGCCCCATCCTGGGACCACTGCGTTCAGTCCCTGCCCCTCTCTGCTCCTCCCCTCGTCACTTTCGGATCTCTTCTTACCCCTCAGTCTTCTCGTCCTTACTTTCTGAAGAACCTTGCAAATTATGACTGCACTTTCTCTGACACCTTCTCCATTTCCTTTCTGCCCTTCCTGTTCTTTCAGTCACCTTCTCCGGACCTTTTCCCATTTCCGGATCCCTCTGACCTTGGGTTCCCAGACCTCAGCCCTCCCTCTTCACCCAAGCCAGCTCTGTCCATCCTTTCAACTTGCCGCTTGTTCGTGCCTCCCGCCCTGCACACTTGCCCTGCCCCGCCCTCCCGCCGGGCCACCGGAAAGCAAGCCATTCGAAGGAACCTGCTCCCCAGCTTGGGTGGCGGCAGTTTTCCGCTTCTCGAACCTCCCAGGTGTTTGCTGGTTAATCTAAGTTGGTTCCTTACAATTTTTAAATCTCAAGACCCCTTTACAAAATGATGGAGGACCTCAAGTAGCTTTTATAAAATGTGGGTAAATTACTGATGTTTAATATATTAGAAATTTAAACTGAGAAATTTCAAAAATATTAATTTATTATAAAATAACAGTAAGAAACCCATTATATGTTAACATAAATTTTTAAAAAATGCTAACCTGAGGATATGTTTTTTTATTGATTTTTACAGAGCGAGGAAGGGAAAGGGAGAGAGAGAGAAACACTGATGTGAGAAGAGAAACATTGAGGCTGTGCCTCCCATCCCCCATCCGACCCCGGCCGGGGAGCACACCCACAACCCAGGCACAGGCCCTGACCAGGACTCGAACCTGCACCTTTTGGTGTATGTACGGGACGACACTCCGACTAACTGAGCCACCTGGCCAGGGCAACATAAGTGACATTTTTATTTAAAAAATAAATGTACTTTTCAAAACAGAAAAGTTCGTGGAGATGAGTGGGATTGTTTAGTTTTGCAGATCTCTTTACTCCCTGGTGTGATAGGCGACAGCGGGGTTCTCACACCCGCTTCTGCGCTCAGTCTGTCGAGAGAGCACGTCACAGCTGCCGGGAAGCTCCGTGTGCTCCTGGGACAGGCAGGGCGGCGAATCAAGCAATGCCGGCTTACTATAAAGCACTAACCTTGTGATGGGTCTCAGGGCGTTCAGGGGACCCCAGACCACTTGAGAACTGCTGATCTAAATTATGCTCGTGGTAACGTTTCTGGTGGCCTGAAAGTTCTGTAAGAACCTCGTTCTTGGCCTCTTTCTTCACGCAAGAGGACAGGATGTGTCCAGGGCCTCCTCTCTCCTGCTCTTCACCTCCATCCCTCTGTGCTGAAGGTCAGAGCTTCGCCTGCGTCCCAGGCTGGGCTGGGTCAAGGCTGATGCCCTACTGCAGGTATAACTGTGGTCCGGTGTCTGCATCGGAGAAAACCCCACACTTGTCAGCGGGGAGCCCCTAGCCTTCCCTCCTGTAGTGAGTGCCCCAACAATAAAAAGTCAAACATTTTCTTGCCTCTTGAAACGATTGTGTCTCCATTGTGTAGACGAGAACCCAGACGTCTGGCCATGATTCTGAAATCAGTGGCTTCACAGAGGTAGTTATAGGAAGGCAAGAAAACACTTTTTAAATGAATGCATATTTTAAGTCCAGACTTTTGTATTGTTCATTGTAAGTGATCTTCAGAGGACAGATGAGGTGTAACACCTGCCTCCACAGATTTTGAAAACTGGCACGTGAATGAGCTGGAACTCTGTATGACTAGGCCACAGGCCGATGCAGCCAGAGAAGGGGTGACCTGAACTGTTTGGGGTGCGTCGGGGCACCTCCACGCTGGCAACATCGGCGCAGCAGCCAGCCGAGGGAGGTCACTAAACGGACTGCTCAGTGGGGGCGTTTGCACTGACAGACGTCTAAAACTGCTTCCTCTTTCAACATCACTTACTTTTTATTTTATTTTTTAATTTATTTATTTTTGTTACAGATGTCTCTCTTTTTTACCCCATTGACACCCTCCTCTCAATCCCAACCCTCCCCAGCATTATTGTTTATGTCCATCGGTTACACATACATGCGTAAAAGTTCTGTGGTTTATCTCTTCCCTCCCCCCACATCCACCTCTTCTGAGGTTTTCAGTCTGCACCCTACTTCCATGTCTCTTGGTCTATTTTGTTCCTCATCTTGTTTTGTTCATTATATTCCACAGATAAGTGAGATCATGTGATATTTGTCTTTCTCTGATTGGCTTGTTTCACTTAGGATAATACTCTCCAGTTCCCTCCATGTCGTCTCAAAGGATAAGAGATCTTTCTTACAGCTGCATAGTACTCCACTGTGTACATGTCCCACAGCTTTTTTATCCATTCGTCCACTGATGGACACTGGGGCTGTTTCCAGATCTTAGCTATTGTAAATAGTGCTGCTATGAACATGGGGGTACATATATTCTTTCTGATTGGTGTTTCAGGCTTCTTAGGGTATATTCCTAGGAGTGGGATCAAATTGACCCAAGTCATTATGCTCAATTAATATTTGACAAAGGTGGCAAGAGCATACTGTGGAGTAAAGACAGCCTCTTCAATAAATGGTGTTGGGAAAATTGGACAGCTCCATGCAAGAAAATGAAGCTAGACCACCAGCTTACACCATATACAAAAATAAACTCAAAATGGATAAAAGACTTAAATGTGACCAATGAACCCATAAAAATCCTAGAAGAAAATGCAGGTAACAAAATCTCAGACACCGCACGCAGCAGAATTTTCACTGATACATCACCTTAGGCAAGAGAAACAAAGGGGAAAATGAACACACGGGACTACATCACTTACTCTTTAGTGCTCTTTGTTTTATGGAAGAGACGTGCTGTGTCAGGTGTGGTGAAGTTTGTAAACTGAGCTATGATTATTCCTCTGACTCCCACAGTAAAAACGGCCACATCACTGCCTGGTCCCAGAAGCAATGAAAATGCCATAAGAGACTACACAGCAAACCTTTCATTTTATTAATAAAAAGACCATTTTAGACTGGAACAAAATAAAATACTCAAAATACAATCAGTTCTAAAATCAGATTGCTAGAGTCTGAAGTTTTTCCTAAGCGCGTCTGTGCTACAAGCGGAGTTTCTCTTTCAGTCCCTAAGCAGGGCAAGGCCATAGTTGGGGGCCGTTGGCGCACCTCGGAACTAATACCCGCGCTTATTTCCCATTCGTGGGGCTGCAAACGCAGTCCCGAGTTACCTTCTCCTTACGTGTGATTTCCGCAGAGCAGTCGTGACGGAGGGGTGCTCTCTATGCATTCGGCCGCTGGAGGCTGGGCTTGAGGGAGGCGGGGTAGCGGAGGGATTTAGGGGGACAGCAGGTCAGGGACCCGCCCTGGCGTGTGAGGCGGGTTCAGCATCACTGGCTCTGTGCGCACGGCCAGTCCGCGGGCGGTTCGGTTCCGGTTCCACGGCACTGCTTCCCTGGGTTTGCGTTCCCGCTCCCTCCCTCGCTGCCCTGGGCAGTGTCCGCTGTCCTGGGTGGGGAGGGGACTTCTGGGCCTGCCGTCCAGAGAGCCTGAGCGGTAGGAGGACGCGGCCGATGCCTCTGCTGCTCGTCGTCTGCGACTCCGGAAAGGGCAGTGGGCACCTCCAGGGAGTCCCCGGCTTCCTGGCTCACGTGACTCGGGACTGGCACCTGGCGCTGGCCTCTGTCCCGTCCGTGTGTCCACCCGCCCTCCTGTCCGGCGGCTCTGCCACTGGGCCGGCGGACAGCTCAGATCTCTGCGTTCTTGCCAGTGTCGGTAGTCAGTCTTTTCGTGGGCAGATGCCACTAAATTGAGATGTGTATATGTATTGGCTTACTTTTCAATAATTGTTGTATTTGATCGTCCCCATAACCAGAGGCTTTTGCATTGATCTCTTCAAAATAGTCAATAAATGATATACCAAAAGGAACAAATGCAGGTGCTTAATGACTCTCCCACAAAGTCAAATATTTTCGTCGTTAAATTAGGAAAGCCGCCGCCGGCTGGAGTGGCTCCGTGGACTGGGTGTCATCCTGTGGACTGAGAGGTCCCGGTTCGATTCCCGGTCAGGGCACATGCCTGGATTTTGGGCTCAGTCCCCAGTGGGGGGCGTGCAGGAGGCGCCGATCTATGTTTTTCTCTCACATTGGTGTTTCTATCTCTCTATCTCTTTCTCTCTCTAAAAAAAAATAATAATAATTAATCAAAAAACTTATTTTTAAAAAAATTAGGAAAGCCTCGTTAGTTGCCATAGCCAAGGCAACAGCAATCTTCGGAAACCGCAGCCAACCGTATTCATTAGTAACTGTATCTACTTTCGGCGACATTTCTAATAACAACTCTGTAAGCATTATGGAAAAAAAAAAAAAAGTATTTCAGACTGTACTTTTATAAAGGTTAAATTGCAAAAGAGTGTTTAAATGACACTTAGTCCTCAATCATTTGAAAGGGGGAAAAGGTGCAATTTCGCTTCAGCTTTTTAAAGTCCATTTCCATTTATCAACGAAGTTCAATCAGTGGGAAATAAAAATCATTTTCGTTAAGCAGTAATTTTTGAAGGCCAGAAAATGGGAAATTTAATGGCTGGTCTGGTTCTGCAAGAGATGTTTTAGAGTTCATTTGGGCTGGTAGAGATACATCCAGGGGAAGGGAAAGACAGAGGAAGGAGGAGAGTCATTGGAAGAGGGAGCAGATGCTGTTTTGCAGCCTCCCTCATTGTGCTGTTTGCTTTGTTTCAGGTGAAGGCGCGTTTGGTGAAGATGGGCCATCTTAACTCAATGAACATATTTCTCAGGCAGGAAATCGACAGAATGCAAAAAGTCATCTCAATGCTTCGCAGCAGCCTGAGTGACCTGAAGCTGGCCATCGAAGGGACGATCATTATGAGTGAGGTGAGCCGTTGTTATCTCAATGGTCCTTTCCTCCTTCTGTGGACGTCTCGTCTTCTCTGTTTCCACTTGGTCTTTTTCAGAACTTGAGGGACGCCCTGGACAACATGTATGATGCGCGCATACCCCAGCTCTGGAAAAGAGTGTCCTGGGACTCGTCCACCCTGGGCTTCTGGTTTACCGAGCTTCTGGAAAGAAATGCTCAGTTTTCCACGTGGATATATGAAGGGAGGCCCAGTGTGTTCTGGATGACTGGTTTCTTTAACCCCCAAGGTACGTGCTCATAGGAGAGTGGCAGACTTGGAAAATGTGGGTGTTTGTATAGTAGCACGGTGTGAAAACTGTATCTTATATAAAACAGTATGGAGGGACAGCCTGCTGAGTGCTGGACATATGCTTTCAAAGGTCAGAGACCACAGATGACCCTTCTGTATTTGTTTTACAAATGCAATCTGAAATTCTACCGTATTCCTTCTACAATATGGTAGCCAAACCTTCACCCACTTCTGCAAGCCATCGGTCTGGTTAGAACATGTGATAGAGTAAAACAGTTTCACTCAAACCTTAGTTTTAAAATGCTTATAAAAATGACAAAAATGAAGTACCATAATATGCAAAAATTGTTCCCAAAGTACAGGAAATTAGGCTGATTTCAAAAATGATCATGTGGCAAAAGTTTTATTCAGTGAACTCTGGAGTCTGCCCTCATTTCTTTCTTTTTCTTGAAAAGTGCTCTGCATTTATTCCTTCATTCTAGGGATACTTACTGAGTAAACTACTGACTGACGTCAGAGTTCAGGAATACAACAACTTCTGTCTCACTACACTATGGGCAGTTTGACCTCAGGTCATTCTTGGCCACAATGAAGAGGTGGTGGATTCCTCGCAGTCCAGTATCTTCTCGCTCCCCTAGTGATGGGATTTAAGAAGCGTTCACACTTACAGGTTTCGGATGTGTTGTTGCAACTCGCCGCAGTCTGGTTGAATCTCATAAAATAATGTTAAGTGAAGCAAGTCAAACAGAACACATTGTAACGTATTCAATGTATGTATAGCAAATGCACGTGTACTGTATGATTCCATCTGTACAAAGAATCAGAACAGGCAAAATAGATGGATGGTGTTAAAAGGCAGGATGGTGGTTACCCTTGAGGGGGAGGGCAGTGAAGGCAAAGGGCACAAGGGGGCCGCTGGGGTCTGGAAGTGTTCCCGTGGTGAAAATGCATTGAGTTGTACACATGCTTGTGCACTTTTCTTTGTATGAGTAATAATTCAGTAACCTTAAAAGTATACATTTAATTGTCCTCAGTGTACATATATTCATTCACTCCTTGCATTTTCAAATGCCTAAACATTTTCTAAATTTAAAACACTACCCATGGTAGTTTTTATGAGCTTACCAACTTACACATATCAGATTTGAAAGGGACAGCCCCCAGATTTCACCTGTTTTTCTGCCAGAATTTCCACTGAATTTGGGGAGGAAAGTATTTTATTATGGTTCTCAGATTTCGTGTGTCTACTTGTGAGTCTCTTTCTTCCTTATCAGCCCTCAGTTTCATTAAGTTGTCACCAGGTAATTCCTGGCTTTGGAGCCTGAAGAAACAGCATTTAACTTAATTAGGATTGTTTAACCACCTTCCGTTTGCCAGCCCTCTGCTGGGTGCTTTCAATAGGAAGAAATGTGAGACCTGGTTCCTGCCCTAAAGGAGCCCATAATGTGGTTGGTGAGGCAGACGCACCAGCAACCTGAATGCATTGGGATAAGTGTAGCCCCCGTCCCCCCGTGTGAGAGCTCAGTGCCACACTGGCACGGAGGAGAGAGGGGTGAGCTCTGCCAAGACAGAGCTTGAGAGGAGGGTTTGCAGGGCAGGGATGCAAGACAAGGCCATTCCAGGCAGCGGCCTGAGCAAAGGCAAGGGATGTCCGGGGAAAGCGGGAGCCGTGTGGCCAGAGCTCAGGGAGCAGGAGCAGGTGGTGGGGAGTGAGGTGGAGCGTGAAGTCCACCTCGAGAGTTTGGGCTGCAACGTAAAGGCAGTGAAGTCACCAACCATCAGAAGATCATCCCGGGAGAAGTGGAAGTAGACTGGAATATGGACCCAGAGCAATGAGACTCTTACCACATCCAAGGGAGCGAGCCTGGCACCTCAGCTGGGTGCAGAGGAGGGCACGCGTTGGATGGGGTGATAAGTGGGAATCCCCGAGAGCCCAGGGCGTGGCAGTGGCTGAGGTTGGAGGCAGGTGCAAGAGGCTCAGGTTGGGAGGAAAGGCGGGAGCTCATTTTTTGACTGGGGATGGTGGGACATCCAGGTGGGAGGTGTGTTGGCAGATTTGGATTTCAGGAGAGGGGCAAGGACCAGTGATTTTAAAAACTGTAAAGTTGTTAAGTGTATCTTTGATATTCAGAAACCAGATGACTAAGTCACACATCACAGCACACAATCTCTTTCAGTGATTTTTTTCATTAAAAATATGACTTAAAATAGCAAGATATTAATATGAACTAATCTCTCATTGGAACTCTGTTAGTGCTGCAAGCCAGAACAATACTTAAATACAAATGCCGATGTCTATTTCAGGTTTGTTTGTTTTTTCGATCTGTCTTGTTAATAATCCAGTCCTTTCTCTTTGTTTCTGGTTTCAAGCTCACGGTTCATTCCTCCTGTGGGGGTCCCACGTGTAGGAAAGCTAGGATTGCTTTCTTCCTTAGCATGGAAGGGCGGAGCCAACTTTCCCCGCATGCTGATCACTCTCTGCTTCCTCTCCTTTCTTGACGTGGGAGACACATTATCTCCGCTCCACAGCACCTGGCCAGGCCGGGGAAGTGTGAGGATCACAGCGACTCCGTGTGTGCCCCTGGTGGCGTGCAAGCAGACAGCGCTTTCCACTCGGAAGCCTCCCTGGCCACTACTTGACGTAGTAATTGATTTCTCAATGCGAATGCATCTCCTGGATTTATATCCTCTAACTCAGTCCCCTTCTTCAGTTCAAAACATTTAAGTAATTTTTTTTTTTAAATCCTCACTTGAGAATTTTTTTCCATTTATTTTCAGACAGAGTGGGAAGGAGAGAGAGAGAAACACTGATGTGAGAGAGCTATATCAACTGGCTGCCTCCTGCATGACCCTGACCGGGGCCAGGGACCGAATTGCAACCAAGGTATGTGCCCTTGCCTGGAATTGAACCTGCGACTTTTTGGTTCATGGGCTCTAATGACGGAGCAAACTGGCCAAGGCTAAGTAATTTTTTTTTTTAATTAAAAAAAGCATACATTTATGCCCTGGCTGGTTTGGCTCAATAGTTAAAGCATCTGCCCTTGGAAACAAAGGGTCTCGGGTTTGACTCCTGGTCAAGGGCACATACCTGGGTTGTAGGTTTGATCCCTGGCCTTGGTCAGAGTCATACAGAAGACAACCAATCAATATGTCTCTTTCAACATTGATGTTTCTCTGTCTCTCCCTCCCTCCCTTCCACTCTATCTAAAACAGTAACAACAATAAGAAAAACAAATGGAGAAAATATCCTTGGCTGAGGATTAGCACCCCAAAAGGCATATGTTTAAGGAAAACACAATGTAATTTGCTAAAAGGCTATAGTTGCGTCACAAATATGTATGGTTAAAATCACCCAGAGTACAATGCATTTGAAAATGTTCTGCTGATGCATAACCATTTATTGTGTTCTTACATAGTGCACATCTGATATGTCTGGTGTGTGTCCCATCATGCCTCTGTGATCATCCCTCAGAGCTCAATGCTTTTGGAGTCTGAGCTGCTGCAAGGACCTGTCCAGGCTTTATGGGCTCCTGCACCAGGTCTAGGCTCCGGGTCTGGGCTCCGGGTCTGGGCTCCGGGTCTGGGCTCCGGGTCTGGGCTCACACTGTGGCAGTGCTGCTCAGCTGCACTGAGGTGGCCTGGTGTTTTGTTGGCCACATTTGAAGAGGCTGTCAGCCACCACGGAGCTAATCTGGCATTTTCAGCCCCTCCACAATCATTTCTGTAGCAATTGATGAGCTCAACTGTGTGGCAATTAGATTTAATTATGAAAATGGTCAAGCTCTGGACCCATGACCTGATAATATTTGTTCAGTGGTGCAGTGTTCGGCAGCGTGTGGGTTTGCCTCCCGAGAGCTTACTCGGGCCCAGGGGAACCTGTGTGCACCACGGGGTTTTTGAGGGCAGTCTTTGGTCTCTTTTCCCACAGGTGTGGACTTTCAGAGCATTGTGTTCACATGATTTAGATTCTGGGGTGTGTGTGTGTATCTGTGTGTCTGTGTCCTATGTGGGGATGTGTTGAAACCCAAAGACTGTGAGTTGTAAAGTGTGACTTCAGGCCAGGGTGCTGACTGCCTTTCGGAACCCCCTAAGTGACAGCGCGCTGGGCCGTTGCTGGGAGTGTGACCCTGGAGCGCTCCTGACGAGCAGCGGACGGCGCAGCGTGCTGTCCAGCCCTGTGCCCCTCTCTGTGTTAGACTGGCCTGCGGTAGCACCATTTTCCAACGTTTCACTCAGTCTGGAGCTTGAGGCCATCTGGATGCCAACTGCGCTCGCTTCCTCGGCGTCTCGACAGGCCCCTCTGGTCTGCTGTGGCAGAGATCGGTGACAACTTATTACTCACTACTAACACAAGTCATGGTTTCCAGTCAGATGGGGTTTTGCTGAAGCAAGGAGACGGATCATTTTTGTCCTGTTATCCCGTTACTGTCAAATCACCTACGACCTCTTGCCTGTGTGTGCATGGCGCTGCAGTGAGCCCCCAGAGTGTCTGGACGCCTGTCCTGAGGACAGCTGTGACGGCCTGCTGTCTGTCGGGTGGGCGTGTGCGCCCGAGGTTAACAGAGCCTTGGGACTGAAGGGGCCGGGGACTTCTAACCTAGCGACAATGTAAGCGTGCCCCATAGCTACCCTTGCCAAACCATCGCTGTCCCTAACATCTGAGGGATGCGAGTGAATGGACCCCAATCTGAGTGATAGCACTCACTTGTCTGTCCCCAGATCGCAAAACGGTAGGACTGTAGACATCTTAGAAATGCCTCCAGGGTGGATAGCGGCATGTCTTCCTTGCCTGTGCGAGAGGGTTTGATGCAGTGGCCTTAGCCACGGCCACATCGTCCTCATTCTGGTCTCTGCACACGGCTACCTTCCTCAGCAGCCACCTCGCCCGCTGCGCTCTCCAAGGCCGCTAGGTCTGCTGACCTTCCCGCCAACTCCATGCCCTCGACTATCCTAGGGTGCCGATTCCGGAAACCTTCATACCGCGGCTTCTGTCCGGCACCTTCCTTCGTTCTTCTCCACCTCTTAGAGGGCTGGCTCTCATCCCTGTGAGGGCTCTCGTCAGGCTCGTCTGCCCGTGGCCCCGGCCCTTCGTTCATGACCTCAGCCATTCCCATCGACGCAGCTGCTCATCTCTACCCACGGCGGACTCATGTGAAGTCCCAGCGGGAGGGTCTGATCCTTCACCTCCCGGGGCCTCGCCACACTGCCGCCTGGTCCTCTTCGTCCCAGCCCAGCCCAGGCTCTCCTGTGTGCCTGTGATCACCCGTCCAGACCTCCTGAACTCTCGTGAATGGTCCCCACGTCCAGCAGCTGGGGGGAGAAACCAGGAGAGCGTGTCGTCGTGAAGAGGAGAGGAGGGGAAGAAATGGCGGCACATGCCTCCAGAGGTCAAGATGGCTTTGTCAACACGGAGACAGTTGGCAAGAGAGGTCTCAGTGGAAGGGGTGGGTGGTGGAGGAGTCCAGCTTCTGGGTGAGCGAGGACCAGGAAGTAGAGGCGGGGTGACTACGGACAACGTGGGCGATGCCAAAACGCTGGCTACCGCAGACACCAGGTGACAGCAGAAATTTGGCTTCAAAGAAGAGAAGCAAATTGGAGGATTAGCTGTAAGCAGACAGGATTGTCTTTCTTCTTTTAATGATAGGAGAAACTTGAGCTTATTCAAGAAGCACTGGTGAGAAGGGGAACAGCCAGGAGAGAGGGAGAGGAAGAAAGAGCAAAGAAACCCGGGAGGGTAAGAGGCAGGAGGGGTGGCTCCCCCGCGGAGAGATGCGCCCCGGCAGGTGGAGGGACCCTCACGCACTGCAACAAGAGTGAGGGACCGAGTGCAAATGCAAGAGGCTTTGCAGGTGTAGTGCTGGGAAGATAAGGAAGTTCCCATCTGATGCTTCCCATTTTCTCTTTGAAGAAGGAGAGAGACTTAAGGAGAGTGGCAGAAGTTTGGGGAACAGGGCCCATGAGGGGATAGGGCAGGATTGCTGGGTGGTTTGAGAATGTCGCGGCTGGTGACGGTTAAGCGTGGTGGTAGCTGTGTGTGTCTCAGGATTGTTCAGCAGCCTGGTAGAGTGTCAGAAGGGGGCGTTTGGATTAATGCAGGTTGGTGACGTGCAGGGCAAGTGATAAAAAGGATCGGTCTAGACTAAACGGGAGATGAGGTGAGGAAAAGGGAGGAGAAGGTCTTCAGAAATGAGGAATTGAAGGAACTAAGAGGTCAAGGTGCTGGGTGGGACACCAAAGAGGCCCAGACCATGGCAGGATGCCCAGCGAATGGGGAGGGACGGTGAGGGGAGGGGCCTGTGGCCCGCCGGGGTGGTTGTCAAAGCAGTGAGATTCTCATAAAGGATGGAGCAACAGCTGGGAAGGACCTTGTCTTCAGAGTTGAGCCAGGTGCTAAGGGCAAGAAGATGGGAAGATGCTCTGTGAGAGGCAGAAAAGATTGAAGAATTTGTTCTGCACTGAACCACTCCAGGGGGAACAGTGGAAGGGAGTGGGAGGACGGGAAGGTGCGAGGTTGGGTCGGAACATGAAGTAGCACAAGGAGAAGGCAGAGCCATGTGAGGAAGTACATGTTGGCATGTGAGATACCGTGGGCTTGGCTGACCCCAACCTGGCCGAGAGGACTAGCCCAGCCCTCGGCTTGTACCCTGTCCCAGATTAACAACATTTCAGAGAGCACGCACGTCTCGGGGTTCTGGGAAGAGTGGCTAGTACCACTGGCAGCCTTCTTAATATTTGCTTGTATCATGGGGCATTTCTCTTCCCACCTGTCATGTTTGTTTTAAAACCAGGGTGGGTCAGTGAGTGACCCGCCAGCGGCCTGCAGTGCAGACCTTTCGCAGAGCGTGGTTCTCAGCCTGCCTGTACAGAGTGTCACCCGAGAGCTTAAATACACACGAACGACCCGGGCCCCAGACCAGGGACATCAGAACCTTTGGGGAGGAGGCCTCTAGAGTCAGTACAATTAATTTTCTTTTTATATACTTTTTATTTTTTTAATCCTCACCCAAGGATATTTTTCCATTGATTTTTTTAGATAGAATGGGAGGGAGGGAGAGAGAGTGAGAAACATCGATGTGAGAGAGGAGAGACATGCACTGGTTACCTCCTGCACGACCCCAGCGGGGGCTGGGGATTAAACCTACAACTGGGGTACATGCCCTTGACCAGGAATCGAACCTGAGACTCTTTGGTTTGCAGGTCAACATTTTAATCACGGATCCACACCAGTTAGGGCCAATTACTGTTCTTAAAAACTTCCGTGGTCATTCTGTGTGACTCCGTGTGTCAGGTGTTGTCCTGTGCACCGAAAGGTCACCGGTTGGATTCCCGGTCAGGGCACGTACCTAGGTTGTGTGTTTGACCTCTGGTCAGAGTGTGTGTGGGAGGCAACCAATCAATGTTTCTCTCTCACATTGATATTTCTCTCTCTCTCTCTTCTTCTCCCTTCCCTTCTCTCTCTAATATCAATAAAAATAGTTTGAAAAAACTCTCCCGGTCATTCTAACGTGTGCAGAGCCTCGGCCTTAGCCCTTTGCCGCCCCGTCCCGTGGTCCAGCGCAGCAGCCTCGGCATCACCTGGGAGGCTGACAGAAACGCGGGGTCCGGGCCTCACCTCCACCGGCCTCTGAGCCAGAGCCTGCGCTGGAATGAGAGCGCCTTCCCCCGGCGACGCCTGTGCACCCGAAGTCTGCCGGCCCCTCCAGAGAGGCTGCGTTTACTGACCTGGGCCAGGCCTGGCCATCAGGACTGCCGCAGGCCGCCCAGCTGTTTCTCACGGTTAACCCAGTCAGGGTCCTTGCCCACGGCGTCAGGAAGGGGCCCACGCACTTCTGTTCAACTGGTAGATCAACCCCTGTGTTCAATGACTTCGGACCTTCTATTTAACTTACCAGTGAACTCCACTTGCTTCTCATTTAGGGAACACACTGCCTGCCATAAACTTGTGGCAGGATCATCATCCCTCCTCCTCTTCCAAGATGCTCCCAGGAGGCTTGGTAACCGATGAGGCCTGAGATACCGCACCACTAAGGCCTGTTACATAAGGACTGTTCACGCATCAGAGGGAAAAGGTGTTGCCCGCAGAACCATCATTCCCGAGTGAGGACGACTCCTGACAGCACTGAGAAGCGCTGTCTTCCTGACCAGTTACCGCTTTCGTGCTTCCCAGGGCCCTGTTTGCAATGAGCCGCACACTCTGCAGCTCTCTTTCTTCCTTTTATTTTTTTTTAACTCCTCACTTGAGGATTTTTTTCCATTTATCATCAGATAGAGTGGGAGGGAAGGAGAGAGAGAGATAGAGAGAAACATGGATGGGATAGAGCCACATCGACTGGCCGCCTCCTGCATGACCCGACCACGGCCGGGGACAAACAGCAACCGAGGTACGTGCCCTTGACCGGAATTGAAGCCACGACTCATTGGCCCACAGGCCGACGCTGCAACTGCTGAGCCAAACCAGCCAGGGCTCCAGCTTTCTGTAAGCCACTGATGGCAGTAACTGGTTTGCTGAAATGTTAGGTTACTGCTGTTGTATGAATTAAGACATAACAAGTGTTCCTTTAGACCTGAGTCCCCTAAGGGGGTTTTTTCAGAGAGCAAGCTTGACGGTGTTTTAAGGACTCGTGATACTGTGTAAGTTCTGAAGGGGAGCGTTTTGTACAGTGCCGGCTCAGACCACCTGCGACTCGGGGTCTGAACAGTCCCGCCCCCCACTTTCATGTGGGCGGTTGCATCGCAGGAAGAATGGGAGGTTGTTACAATGGGAGACTCTCCCAACCTTTCCTTTCTCACTTGAGTCAAGCTTAGGAACATATGAATCACCCCCCTCCCATGGCTGAAATTTGGTTTAAGAATTATTAAAATGAAATTGGTGCCAAGACAAAAGTACTGCTTTTCAAGCTGTTATTTAAAAAAAGAATATCAATGGTCTTTTCAGGTTTCAGAAAACAGATTTTGCTTCCATTAGAGTTGATATAAGTCCACAAGAAAGTCATTTTTTAAAATTCAATCATGAACAATTCCGTGACTTCACGATGGTTTGAATTCCACAAGATCTTTTTTTTTTTTGGAAGCCAAATCCAAACTATCAAGAAATGAAAACAGGTCCCGCCCCTCCACCCTCAGGCCTCAGAAACGTTTACTTCACACCCTCCTGTCTAATAGCTGCAGGGAACGTGTGCTCTAGATTCCTTCCGCTGGGCTGGCCGTGGACTGGCTGAGGAAGGTACCTCCCAAACCGAGGCTTATTGCTGGAGTCAGCAGGGGGAGGGAGGAGAGGAGGGGAACTCCCCTTAATGGGACCAGCTTGTCTGTGACAGTGTTGGAAGTCTTCGTCACGGGGATGTCCCAGAAGAGAGAACCCTGCTCCTTCCTCACCTGGCACCTGTGCCATTGTCCTGAGTGCCACGGAGTGGGGTTAAATTTGCCATTTAGTCGGAACTTAGAATGCCATAGAAAAATCCCGTTATTAGATTTGTGCAGATGGATGGTTAAGATCAGATGCATGCCTCGTGCATTATGACCTTGTAGACACCTAGATCAGATGAATTTTTAAATGTGATGAAACAGGGTCATTTGAACTGCTGGTACTCTTCGCGGATGCGCAGTGTCTAACACCCCACACAGATGCATGGGGAACGTTGAGCGGCGAAGATGACATTTCACAAAGTGACCCAGGGGGAGAATTAGACTTTATTATTGTGGTCATATACACCACTGACTGGCAAACACACACACTGTTTATTTTACTGCCGGAGTGTGGGATCTCTGGTATTTAAAATGGAAATCCGCGTAATCGCAGGCTGATCCCGTCGCCCCAGCGAGCCCGCAGGACGAGGTGCTGCCAGGCAGGCTCCTGCCGCGTTTCCTGCCCTTGGAGTCCGCGCTTCGGCGTGAAATCATCCTCTCCTGCTGGCCACTGGTGGTGCCGTAAAACTGTAGCTTTGGGAGAATCTCCTATAAAAGTCTTTCAATCACTGCTCTGCTTGACTGACCACCTTTTTGGGGGGGATTAATGCAAGGACTCTCCAGCAGCCCCAGCTCCAATCAACCTGATAAGATGCAAATACGACTAAATCATTTGCCTGCTTTAAATCCTGAGTGGCTTCCCACCGTCCACAAAATCAAGTCCAAAGTCTGACCCCAAAAAATCCCGCCTCTACCTTCATTCTGACCGGATCTGCCGTTATCGCTTCGCCTTTCGCCTCGACCTCCACGCCCTCGCACATGCTGTTCCTCCAACTGGACCGGCCCCATCTGGCCAACTGCTGTGTAACTTTCAAGCGTCACCTTCAATTTCATCTTCTCAGCTCTCGAGTGGTTCACCTTGTCCACATCTTTGCCCAGAGCGACGTTGTGTTCTACGTCCTGCCTCCCTCCACAGTCCCTCTGGGCTGAGCTCCTGAATGCTGGGCCCGGGCATGGCCCTTCCTCTTTGTGGTCACCCCCCTTGGAGCAGTGTCTGGTACACGGTGGCCACTCCCGAGAGCTTTAACAAGGGAATGAACGAATGAGCACCTCCCAAGTGTCTACTTAGGAACCAGGGAAGAACTTGGCCACGGAGGAACCTGACCTCTCACTCAACCAGGCCAGGGCCCTGTGCTTTCTTTCCAGCTGCAAGGGATGTGAGTTCTGTGCCTACAATGTGCCTTGCAACTTGGCATGGTGTGATGTTGACTACTAACACAGAGGCCTGAGTGTAATATACAAGTCATGAGTAAATTCTCTTAAGAGTTTGAAGTCCATTTTGAAGTTTGGATATAGTTTCTAACATCACAGGCTACTCTCCAAAGAAGGCTTCTCTTACTGAATTGAATGGCATGGTTTGCAAATATTAAGTTTAAAGCGAGGCCGCAATATGCGGAACCATGTATCGTCTTAAAATAACTGTATCATGCACATTAAGCCAGGTAGCTTTCCTCTTCAGTGTGATTGCTTTGTTTGATAACATTGAAAGTTGGCTTTCCTGGTTTGGCATTGTAACTGAGTGAAATTGTTCCATTATAGCAAGTAGAAGCTCGATAATGGTTTGATTCAAGTTTTAATTGAAATGCTGTTCTCAGAATTTTGTAGCATTTCTGTTTTATTCCTAGGCATTGTGTCTTCAAATGGAGGCTTTCAGCTAGGACTGGGTTAGCACCCGTATAGGATTGATTGGTTGGAATCCCAGGAGAATGTCAAACTGAGGCTCTTGTCTGAGGCGGAGAGGGTGCTGTTTTCCTGCTGTGAGCTGATGAGAAATAGTTCGCTCACTGCGGGTCCCCATAGAAACAAAACACTGAAAGAAATGCCCCCAGAGGCCTGATCCCCACTCCTCTTGGATGGGCACGCCTTTGCAGATTGATAAGCAAATAATAATTAGCACTGCTCCTCTGTCTCTGAGGTGGGCTGCGCCAAGCCATCCACATTCTTCCTTCTTTAAGGCTTCCTGACAGCCATGCGGCAAGAAGTCACCCGCGCCCACAAGGGCTGGGCCCTGGACTCCGTGACCATCCACAATGAGGTTCTGCGGCAGACCAAGGAGGAGATCCTGGCACCCCCTGCGGTAGGTGCCCCGGGGCTCCAAGCTCCAGTTCTGTCTAAGGCTGACCTGTGCGCCCCAGGCGAGTCCGCGGGCAGCTGGGCTTCCTCCGCTCACCCTGTGTCACAGCCTCCTCCTGGCTGGAGTGGGGTTAACGGCAAGCACTGGGAACGCCCCAGACTGCATTTCTTTTTCATGACAAGTTACGCTGTGTTTGCGGAAAGGGATTTTCCCCACGCGTGTGGCTGCTGCTGACCAGTGCCAAGGGCGCGCGTGGGCCGGGTCCTGAGTGCTGGCCCAGGTCTGGCAGCGTCCTCCCCCCGCTGCGGGACCCTAGGGGGGGTGGCGCTCAAGATGACCAGACACCCTTGTGGCCACTGCCTGGACACTTACCTGCTCTCTGAACTCGGGCAAGTTCTCTAACTCTGAGCCTCAACTTCTTCAACTTTGAAATGAGGCGGATACGTCAGCCTCTTTAAAGGTGGCTGCGAGACTGTAATGGAGTCACTGAGGCTTGGAGGCAGACCCCACACAGACAGTGAGTGAGTTTGTGTCCCCTTTTCCTTTCTCAGCCTTTCGGTCCCTCACCAGCCACATAAGGGAAGGACCACACCATTTCCCAGCCGTGGCCTTTCTGCCCCTTTGTGACAAGGGTCGCTTTGCCTCGTTGCCGGCAGCCCTGTCTTCACTGCTGTCTGAGCTCCCTCCAGAAGCACTTTCCCCTCCCTGTTTCCAGCAGCAGACCGCTGGCAGGAGGCTCTCTCTATCGTGAGCCTCAGAATTCTTCCACATGTTTGGGTCCCGGGGTCCGCAGCACCCAGTTCCCGTACGAGGGCTGTGAGTGTCCGAGGGCTGGTGTAACGCAGCACCGCCCCGTGGCTTCGCCCTGGAGACTTTCCGGTCCGGGAGGCTGGGGTCTGGAACGAAGGGGAAGGTGCGGGCCGGTTGTTCCTTCTGAAGCCCTGCGGGAGCACCTGCCCACTCCTGTCCTGCTCAGGGGTTGCCACTGTCCTTGGCAGTCCTGGACCTGGAGCCGCATCCCTCACATCTCTGCCTCCTGTCCCCTGGCCTCCCCCTGTGTGTCCTCTCCTCTTCTTGGAAGAGTCCAGCCATGTAGGACTTTGCCTCTCCCAACCTCGTGTGACCTTAACTAATGACATCTGCAGAGACCCCCTTCCGAATAGCCACATTCCAGGTCTGGGCGACAGCAGCCCAGCGGGCACTGGACGAGATTTCCTGCGTGGCTGTATCGTTGTGCAGTGGCTGCCCCCAGGAGCTAGCGAGGCTCTGGGATTGCCCGTGGGGTTCCTGTCGAACCACGTACCTCAGTTTTTGATTAAAAAAATACAGCCCTCGTCCTGTTAGAAACACTTTGCAACTAATCTCACTCGATTTTATTATAATTATACTTACCCCCCTTACTCCGCTGGAAGTGGAGAATGGGCACCGTCTTCCCCATCAGTATATTTTATGAGCTGACGTGATCTTGGCGTCTCCCCTGTGAGTCCCCTGAGCCTCTCGTCTGGCTGCCTGCGCGGTCCGTGGCCCCCGCGGCCTGCAGGGAACGTTCCAACTCTCAGCTCGGCGTCTGGACTCTTCCCTGCTCAGGCGCTGACACTGTGTCGCCATTGAACCCTTGGCCGAACAACGCGCTGGGGCTGCCCCCGCACCGGCCTGTCTGTGCGGTGCTGCTCCCGCGGGGGACGCCCACGCCCTCTCCTCCATCTTTCCAAATGCAGCCCCCCTCTAGGAAACCTTCCTCACAAACAGCCCACACTGGCCCACGGAGGCCGCGAGGCGCCTGCAGGGCTGCTCTGAGCTCGGCTGCGTCCGCTGTCCCGGGCAGGCCCGCACCCCAACGCCAGCCGCAGGCAGCTCGGCTCGCTCATAGCCTCCAGGCGGCGCAGGGAGAACCGGGCTCACACTTCACCAACGCGGGGTGCCTGCCCGGCGGCGCTTTCTTCCTTTAGGAGCTTCTTAAGGCTGGTGTGTGTTTTCTTTCCAAATGGACCACCTTTGTTACAGTAACGGGTGCCCATCTCACAGCACCTAGATTTTAAAAAACCCTGCTGAGCCCGGCAGGTGTGGCTCAGTGGTTGAGCCTCGACCCATGCACCAAGAAGCCGCTGGTTCGATTCCCGGCCAGGGCCCATGCCCAGGTCGTGGGCCCGATCCCGGGTGGGGGCATGCGGGAGGCGGCCAATCGATGTTCTCTCTCTCCCTCTCCCTTCTTCTCTCTCTCTAAAAATCAATAAAGAAAAAAAAGTTTCTTGTTTAATAAAAAGCCCCGTGCCCTGTGCTTGACTCTTCCAGGAAGGGGTGTACATCTACGGGCTGTACATGGACGGAGCGGCCTGGGACAGGCGCAACGGGAAGCTCACGGAGTCCACCCCCAAGGTGCTGTTCACGCAGCTGCCCCTGCTGCACATCTTCGCCATCAACTCCACGGCGCCCAAGGACCCCAAGCTGTACGTGTGCCCCATCTACAAGAAGCCCAGGCGCACCGACCTGACCTTCATCACCGTGGTGTACCTGAGGACCGTGCTGTCCCCCGACCACTGGATCCTGAGGGGCGTGGCCCTTTTGTGTGACATCAAGTAAGTTCTCCGCTGGCTGAGGGCCCGGGTGCCACAACCACGGCCGTCGCTCTTGGGAGACCTGAAATGTGTGTCTTCTCCCCTGGCAGCCGTGGTCACCTTTCCGAATTAAAAAGCTACATTCTTTAACCAGTGTGTGTGTGTGTGTGTGTGTGTGTGTGCGCGCGCGCGCGCGCACGCGCGCCCCCTGTCGGTAGTCAGAGTTTCAGACAACTGTATTCCATTATAATAATTCTTCAGACGAAGTCCTGCCTTCGTGTGAGGACACGTGGGAAGGTTTGGGTTTTTAAAACCTAAAACGTCTTTATTTTATCAGATATTCACCTGCTGCATCCTAGCAGGAGTCCAGCAGACACAGGCATTTCTTCCCAGTAAATTCTACTTCCCTTGGATAAAGTCCCCCCATGCCCGCGGTTCTCCTGATGTTGCCCTTCGCTCGTTTGAGTTTGGTCTTCTGTCCGTGCTTGTGAAACGGAAACTGGAGGGTCCAGCCAGCGCCCCAGGATTCACAGCTGTGTAGGGTTTCAAGTGCACTCACGGCCAAGAGCCTGCTCCCAGCTCTGCCCTCCCAGCCAGCGCCGCGGGAGACAACGGAGCGCATTTCCAGGCAGCGAACGGAGGAGACACAGACTCCATCGCGCGAAATGAAGTGACGTGCTTAATGCTGCAAAGAGCAAAGTCTTTAAAAGGAGAAGCTATTTCTTGCTCTGTAGGTAGTCTGAAACTCAGTTTAAATCTTTATTTCCTGCTAAAGGAAATTGTCAATTTAGCAGAACAGATGGGGCCCTGTATCGGTTCTCAAGCAGCTCCAGGAAAGTGATAAGTGTCCCGACTGGTACCCCCATCCGTAGCCTCCTGCCGGCCCCTGCTGAGGTCAAGCCTCATCCCCTCGTCTGTTCTCAGAGGGGGAAGCATTTCAGGTTGGCTCGCTCCCTCTCAGCCTCCTGTTGCCCTGGTCCGAGATGCCAGGGACGCACAAAGCAAGACGGCCGAGCAAGCGTCCAGGGGAGGTGCCAGGGAAGGCCCAGAGGAACCTGCGCCCTTGTCTAGTGTCCTTTCGAATGGCAGAACATGGTGTATGAAATGCCAGTCGCAGCAGAGGCTCTCGTGTGCTCCTGATCGGGATTCCACGTCAGAGCCCTGGGCCTTCCAGGGTGCTTTACAAAGTAAGGGAGCCTGCTCCCTGCCCCAGTGTTTGGGTATTTCCCTTGGCCAGCAGGCACCCCAGGGAAGGATGGGCCCCTCTGGAATGAACCGAGGCTGGGATTGGGACCCGCCTGCCGTGAACCACGTTTCAGCAAACTGAGATGCAGGTCCCAACATGAGACACACGTTTTAGTCATGTTCCTGTCCAGTTGCTAAAATGATTGATGGCAAATGCATGATAGAAACCCCTGGATATCGTGGTAGTTTTCAGAGAATAACATTTGGGTTCAATGTTCTCTAATAACTTGAATATCTGATGGAAAATTGGGAAAGAGATAGAAAATAGTGAATCTAGCGGGTATATATCAGGCTGCTTACAGCCACACATCATTTCCCGGGAAATTTTTCACTGTTGCTGATTATTTTGCTCTGGGTTAACACAGAGGAGAGAGATGGGTGCAAAGACCATCTGGGGTGGGCACCCGGAACCCAAGAAGTGCCTCAAAATGGGCTTCTTGGGGGCCGATACTTCTCAGCCATCCCCAGTTTTGCAGCAATGGCTGGGGTCCAGTTCTACTTTCCTTCTCCAAGCCTATTAAATGGTTTCCTTCGACATTTTGAGCCACTGAACTTCCATAAACACACAGCCATTTTCTCGGCAAAATTGTTGCTTTTCACTAATTACATAATTTGCCACACTTGAGTGAGGGAGACCTGGTGAGCATAAAAGAGCGAAGAATTGGGGACAAGATGGCTAAGCCAACCAAAGCAGGGAGAGAGGCGTTTCATTCCCCTCCTTGGAGTCAATCCATGTATTCTCATTTTGGTCTCAGCAAAATAAACGAGACTTAAAATCTTGTTTTAGTTCGAACTTGCATAAAAATAAGACCAAAAGAGAAGTGTCTAAAGATACATCTTCTGAAAGGGACTGGCCTTGTGGGTGAGGTGCGTGAGGGAGTCTCACTGTGCTGCCACAGACCTGGGGTGAACGGGGACTCACCTCGTTAAAGAAAGTCGGGAGCAAGGGGTGAGCTCGAAGGGAGGGGACATGTCAGAGGCTCTCGATCTTCCCATGGCTGGTGCCAGGCTGGCGCCCAGACGGTGGATGGACGTGGTCTACGGAAGGGGACAGCGTGAGGAAGAGAATGGGCAAGTACGGGGAACTGCACGGGACATCTGGAGACAGAGGCCGGACGGTGTAGCTCCTTTCTCAAGAGCCGCCCTCCTGCCCGAGGCCCCCCACGCACCCTGCCTGTTGCTTCTGCCGTTAGGCCATGTGATGTCCCCGGGCGTCCTGACACTGCTCTCTGTCGAGGAAGACTCTCCCGTACGGGACAGCTGGCCCCGCATACACAGCTGGAGGCCGTGTGGTCCAGCCGCTTCGGAAAACAGGTGGGCACTTCCTTCACATGAAACACACAGGTGCCATGTGACCAGGCGTGCCACTCCTAGACATTGACCCGAGAAATAAAGGCAGATGTCCCTGCAAAGACTTCCGTGTGAATGTCCATAGACATTTGATTCGTAACAGCCAACAACCCACATGTCCACCCACAGGCGAATGGGTAACAGACTGCGGCACACCCAGTCTGCGGGCTACTCCCCAGCAACAGAATCAGACCGGCGACACACACCACAGTATGGCTGGATCTCAAAATAAGTATGCTGCATGACAGAAGTCAGACAAAAAGAAAGTTCCCGTGTGTGGTTCCGTTTATATATACACTTCTAGCCAGTGGGAACTCTAGAGGCAGACCAGCCTGGGTAGGAGGGCGGGGAGGGTGGGAAAGGGGTTGAGGAGGGGCAGGAGGAAATGGGGGGAGGGTGATAGATGAGTTTGTTCTCTTGGCTGTGGTGATGGTTTCACAAGTGTCAAAATGCACCAAATGTGTGCGGTTTACTGTAGTTCAGTCATACCCCAACAAAGCTGTACAGAAAAGCCCTCTCCACATCACCCACCCACTTCCTTCGCCCTCTGCAAGGACTTCCGTGGCCCCTCACGACTCCCCCAGGTGGGATTTAGTGCTCCTTCTGCATTTCAGTTGCAACAGAATTGAACAGTTTCAATCCTAGGAACTCATAACATGTATCTGTCTCCTCCCTCGGTAGCAAGCTTCTTGAAAGCAGTCTGGCCTTGCGGCACCCGGTAAGTGCTGACTGAATGAAAGATGAACATAACCCATTTTGACTGGTAAATGCAGGCACATGATGAGGCAGGCGGGCTGTCGGGGGGCCATGTGGGGGGATCCGGAATACCATGGAAGGAAGTGGGGGACCGCGGGCGGTTCCGAACTGCTACAGGGATGGAGTGAGTGGGTCGGTTAGGAGGCTACTGCTCTGGAGCAGACAAGATGAAGTGAGGGTTGGAACCAGAGAGAAGACAATTAGCTTGGGAGCAAAGCCAGTCATTTGAAAGACAACATGGAGCCCAGCCGGTGTGGCTCAGTGGTTGAGCGTCAACCCATGCACCAAGAGGTCGCTGGTTCGATTCCCGGTCAGGGCACACGCCCAGGTTGTGGGCCAAATCCCCAGTGGGGGGTGTGCAGGAGGCAACCAATCGATGTTCTCTCTCATCAATGTTTCTCTCTCTCTCCCCCTCTCACTTCCTCTCTCTCTAAAACTCAGAAAAGAAAACAGCATGGAGGTAAAATCTGGGAATTCAGAAACCAAGTAGATGAGATGAATGATGAGCAGGAAGGGTTGAAAGATACAGCACTTTACAGCCTGGAGAGTCTGGTTAGACAGTTCTGTCATCACAGTTTGGGGAAAGAGCTATTTTCCTGGCCAAGTGCTTATGAGTAACCGCCAGGGTGTCTGCAGAGAGACTCCAACATCTGTGTGTTCGCCATCGCTCACGAGGACGTTTGTGTGTTGATAGCCTGGTGTTACCATATGCCAGGCGCTGGTCTAGGCAATTGACATGAGTTAGCATTTGTAATCCTTATACCAAATGTCCGATATCATTTCTATTTCGTAAATAAGGAAACTGAGGCCCAGGAAAGCTAAATAACTTGTCCAAGGTGCCACCACTAGTAAGTGACAGAGCTGGGAGGTGAACCCTGGCTGGACGATCCCAGCTGGTGCCCTGATGAACTAACTTAGCAGGGCAGCACTGGAGTTTGCTTTGTTTTGTTCTTTATTGATTTTTAGAGAGAGAGGAAGAGAGAGGGAGAGAGATAGAAACACTGATAAGAGAAAACATCAATCAGCCACCTCCTGCATGCCCCCCGCTGGGAATCGGTCCCACAGCCTGGGCATGTGCCCTGACCGGGAATCGAACTCCAGGGCGACCTCTTGGTGCATGGGTCAACGCTCAGCCACTGAGCCACACCAGCGGGCTGGAGTCTGTTTTTAAAGCCAGAGTCTATTACATAAGCCTCTAAAATTCAAAATTGTGCCTAGAAAATAGCACATCAACGTGTCTCTGACTTGCTACTTCGAGCAGCTTAATGAACTGGATGGAAAGGATAATGTGTCTGGAAGAGAGACTACCGGGCAAACAGCAGCATTTGCATGTGTGCAAACAAATGTACACTTAAAATTCAGGAATTTTTAAGGGAATTAGTAGGCTCATTTAACATGCTCTTTCTGGGCTTTATTGACCATTCGGGACCAGCAGGTGCATTCACTGTTGACTGGCAGGAGCTGGAGAAATTCGCTCTAGACGCCAAGTGAGAAGACAGGGATCTAATCCCGGGACACCGGCCCCCTACTGGGTGGCTTCCTGGTACACATGCAAAAGAAAAAAAGTAACTAAGATGTTATTTTATTATTTTTTTATCCTCACCCGAGGATATTTTTCCTTTTTTTTTTTTGTACAGATAGAATGGGAGGGAGAGAGAGGAAGGGAGAGAGAGAGAGAAACATCGACGTGAAGGGACACATCGAGTGGCTGCCACCCGCACGACCAACCAGGGCTGGGGACAAACTGCAACTGAAGTACGTGCCCTTAGCGGGAACCGAACCCGGGTCTCTCCGGACTGCAGGCCGATGCTCTAACCGCTGAGCCAAACTGGCCAGGGCTAAGATGTTATTTTAAAGAACAGAATTCAGCACAGGATGAAAGAAGCAAAGGGTGTAAAAAATAATTATCTATCCTAAGTGAAAAAACATTAGGGAACTATGGAGATCCTTTCCATTTAAAAAGCCCAAAGGCGCCCTGGCCGGTTTAGCTCAGCGGTTAGCGCGTTGGCCCTCAGACCTATGAGTCTCAGGTTCAATTCCGGCCAAGGGCACGTACCTTGGTTGCGGTTCATCCCCGGCCCTGGTCGGGGTCACGTGGGAGGAAACCAGTTGATGTGTCTCTCTCATATTGATGTTTCTCTCTCTCTCCCTTCCTCCCACTCTATCTGAAGAGAAAGAGAAACATATTCTGGGGTGAGGATTAAAAAAAAAAAAGGCTACTCACAGTTAAAGTAACTGAATGACTTAATCCTAGGTGTCTAATGGAATCTTCAATGTTTTTTTAAGGGTTTAAAAAATGATCCTGCTTTAGATATAAAAAGATGTCACATGACAATACTCTAGGAATAGTTTGGACCTTGGAGATATTGAGGATTTGGTTCCAGACCACTGCAATAAAGCAAACATCGCAATAAAGCGAATCACACAGATATTTTTGTTTCCCTGTGCCTATAAAAGTTATGTGTATTCTGTAGTCTAAGTGTTCAGCATCATGTCTAAAAAATGGACCTACCTTAATTTGAAAAATGCTTTATTGCTAAAACACGTTAACCATCATCGGAGCGTCCATTGAGTTGTGATCTTTTTGTGGGTGGAGGGTCCTACCTTCAATTTGTCAAATACACAATTCCTCGAAGTGCAACACAGCAAAGCACCATTTATGCCTGTATAGCATAAATCCAAAACCATGCCTGGTACTGAATGGATAATGACTTGGCCCAACGTGACCCAGGGCTGGATAGACATTGGCTGGGAGCCTTTTCTGTATTTGATAAAAATGGTCTACCCTTGCAAAACACTGAAAATGTTGTCCGCTCCCTGTGTCAGGTCAGGTTCTCTGGGCACAGACTCTGGGCTGGAGACCTGAGTGCAGAGCTCTGGGGACACCACCTGCGGGGAGGAAGGAGGCAGGACTGGCGGGGGAGGAGCTGGGGTGTGATGCAGTCACAGCAGAGACCTCAGCCAGCCCCTGGAGCCAGCGTGGCCCTGCAAGAGGTCCCGGGGGCGAGGGGCTGCCCGCCCAGTCCAGGGGAGACCTGGGCAGCGCACCCTTGGCCACACTGTTTCCCTTGTCCCTTCTCCACCTCCTCTGATTTGAAAACAAATCACGAACAAGCTGTCCCTTGCTTCTTTTTATGGTCTCCTCAGAGGATCTCAAGTTCAGCCGGAGGATTCTGACAGCTGCATATGTCTGAAGGGAAGAGAGTTTTCAGGTGTGTCTGATGTGGTGGAGACCTGAGGCAGTGTGATCCCCTCCCTTCCAGGTGGTTGGAGAAGTGGGGGTCTCTGCCTGCAGTGAAGCAACAGGGCAGATTTTGAAAAGACCCCCAAACACAAGACAACCGAAATCTGAAAGCATCCATCCTTCCTTGCTTTTTCTCAGAGCCGTGAGTTCCCTAGGAACTCCTGAAGGATAGAACTGTGTTCTGCCTTAGGAAACATGTCTTCGTGCCTCGAGCACATGGGAGGAAATTAGTGGGTTCCACGGCTTCCTCTTCCAGCATCTGGCTTTGACCGCAAAAGGAAGCGGAACCTCTGAACGCTCAACTCCTGATTGACGTGCGTCTGAGATGAGCTTAAGTACTTCGAAGTAACGCTCAAGCAATGAAAGTGTTCTTGGTGGAACAGCCATTCCTTAGACGCGCTGGTTTAGCAGCTCCAGGAGCCAAGGAGGGAGGGGCCCGAGGTCCCTTCCACCCTCCCGGGCCTGTGCAGTCTCCCTCGGGAATGTGCAGGGTGACAGTTGTTCCTTTACAAGACGTTTGCACGGAACAGGTGTCCTCGGGGAGCAGCAGATTCCTCTCTGCTGCACACGTGCTGCGCGGGCAGCTCCCTGCCTCCTCTCATCCTCGCTGGGGCTGGGGCTGATCAACGAAAGCCCCGCCCCCCATTTCCAGGGAAAACCCTCATTCGCCGGTGCAGGTGTCCGATGCTTGAGGCTCTAATTTCCTGGCTGCTCACTGCTCCTTCAATACGGTGCTATGAATGTGGGGTTCTTCTCCAGTCTCCCCTCTGACAGATTCATGGGTATTTCTGGTGCCGGAACCCCAGCCTCCTCAGACATGTGATCTAAGGGGATAGGGACACCTGTCTGTCATTTGTGGTTTCCAGGTATCCCTTTCTGATTATGCAAACCCTCCCCTTTCTATTGTGCCCCCAACAGACATCCGGTGTCCATCACGATAAGAACCTGAATGAGAGGTTGCAAGACAAATAGAAAATATCTCTGTGTCTCCCTCTGTCTTTCTCTGTGTGTCTCTGTCTCCCTGTCTCTCTCTCTCCAGAGCAAAGAACGCTGTTTGGCATTTGCTAGACCACGTCAGAAGCTTTGTCTTTTATGTGTCATTCCCTCTCCTGGGGAAAGGAGTCACTTGTAGTTTTTTCCGTTTATGGAACTTTTTTGGAGAATAGACTGGCTCTTCCTGCCTGATCACTTTCCCCGAAAACCCAAGCCAGTCCTCACCTGCAGCAGCCGGCGGCAGAGTCCCCTGGTGGCTCCTGGGGCCCACATTCCCCTGGCCATGGGACAGGTGGCGAGGGGATGAACCGATGCGTCCGGCCCTTGCCGCGCATGCCCACGTGCCCACTCCGCCCTCCAGGAGGAAGGTCCAGCTCCTGCTGCGTTTGCTCACATGACTCACTCAGGAGCCACGCCAGGCTCGGGAGGTCACTTGGGCGGGCAGCCCCCAGCCCAGAGGGAACTGCCGTCAGGGCTAGTCTGGGATGCGTCTCCATCCCCTTCCTCCCATCCTGGAGGACACCGGTGGGAAGGGGCCAGGTGCCGCCAGCCCTTCCTCCCCACATCCTTTTCACCGCAGCCCCGAAAACTCCAGAGTCAGAGGCAAGACGGCGCCAGCCTTCCGTACCACACGCGCAACCCTGAGACGTGTGTGAGCCATTTTCCTCTCCCGGGGAGAAGTCGGGGCTCTCAGAGCCGTCAGATTTGGAGCTGTCTTCACCCCCAGCATCTCTGTGGGGATCCCAGCTTGACTGACCTGGCGCACAGACACCTGCCGGTCAGTCGGCCAGGAGAAGGAACTGGGCAGCGCCTGGCTCCCTTCTCGTCTGGGCGAAGCGAGCATGTCTCCTCCGCGTCGATTTATGTATTAATTTGTCATTTGGTGCATAATATTTAGCACTGCGATAAAAACAAATAAGCCAATCCTATGAGAAATTGATTTCCCTTCCACATCTGTTCACGAGAACATAAATCTAAAGTTTTGTTATTTTAAAAGCCTTCAATGCAAATATAATCTAAAATTGCTAGGCTTTGAAGTTGGGCTTCTCTGTCAAGAGATGTTTATAGAGTTGCTCCCTGGAGCTTGGCCGGGCTCCTCTCCTGCCTCCCGGCCCCTGTCACACTGATCACCTCTGGAGGTCCTTTCCAAGCCACCTCAGCACGCGAGGGTGGGGTGGGCGCCTCTGTGCACCACCCCGCGCAGGTGTGAGCTCCAGGAACCCTGCCCTTGGGCGCGGGCAGACAGCGCCAGCCCAAGCGCCAGCCCACACTCAGCAGCCACCGGAGCACAGAGGAGGGAGGGTGGGACAAGATCCTTGGAGGAAGTAGCATTTAGGCTGAGCCATGAAGGACGGATGGCATTGGACCACAGGAAATAGGGAAGAAGAGCGAGGTTGGAGGAAGGCGTGGCCGGGCGAGGCCGGGCTGGGCAGCTGCAGACCTGGTTTGAGCCACCGCAATGCCCTGGGGTTGACTGTGCGGACCGATGGGGGAGCTGGGAGGAAAGCCTGGGACCCTGGGCAGTCAGGATCGCCGAGGGTGTGACCGTGGTGCTTCCTCATAGCTAAGTGGCGCTTTGTAGTTTCCTAAGCTTGTGCGCACACATGATCTCGTTTGACTTTCAGGCCAATGGGAGATGATTTTACAGATGAGGAAACTGAGGCTGGGAAAGCTGAGTCAGTCTGCCTAGGGGACAGAGGGAAGTGGAAGGACCAGGAGGAGGGGCCAGGCCTCCCCTTGCTCAGGAGGTCACGGAGCCTGTGCGAACCAGCTCTTGGTGCCTGCCCAGGCTGCATGTGTGTGGCTGTCAGTTTGTGGTTTGCTTTTAAGTTTAATTCTCTTTATTTTTGTGCAAAAGTGGCCTCCCCTGGATACTCTGATGGGGTCAGTGGATTCCTGCTAGGGAGACTCGGGGAACCTTCTCTTTCCAGAGCTGTGGGTCTTGGACATGATCTTGAAGTGGCCTCGGAAGAGCTGGCAGAGACCTGTCGTCAGCAGCACAGGGGCCGAGACCGCACGGGGCAGGGGCGAGGCCTCCGAGCAGAGTGACCGCGTGGGGGCGCGGCCTCCCAGTGGTCCCACTGCACCTGAGGACGCAGAGCGTGGCCAGGACGAAGGCCATGCAGATGGCCGTGGTGCCTCCTTGGGCCACGTGACATCCACACTGTCGTGACCGCTACAGTCACCGAGGCTACAGCTGCCTTGAACCTGGCAGGCACACCAGCCTGCGTCTACTTTAGCACAAGCGTGATCTTCAGAACCTCATCTTTGAGGGGCATAAAAGTCCGTGATCTCAAACTCCTCGATGCACAGAGAAAAGAGACGGATCCCCAGGGACTTACCCACGTCCTAGACCTGGACACCTGGCTTGATGACGAGGACCGACTCCTTGTCCTCAATCTGCCACTGTGAGTTTCGGCCCTGCCGATGCCCCGGAGCCTCCGTGGCCTCTCGTTCCAGGACGCCCGGGGCCCCTCCCTCCCGCAGCACCGGCGTCATCAGCGTCTGTCTTGGAGAAGCATTTGTCAGTTTTCCTGCGGCAAAGCTGCCGTGCTTGGAACTAATTCTGTGAGCACACACCCCTGCGGCGCTCCCCCTCAGAGCCCCCGGACGGCAGGGGACTGGACTTCTGAGCCATTAGGTGCTGAGTAGCTTCAGCGGCTCTGTTTGCCGTCCTGTTTGGCAAATGAGCCAGAAACTGGAGCGTGGCTGAGGGCAGGAGGAGCGGGGCGGTCAGCGCCGGGAGGGAAGCGCCTCTCAGCGGCTTGTGGGGGGAATGAAGTAGATGGGGCCTCGGAAAGTGGCACCTGCTCGGCCGAGTTGCGGGCCCACTTGAGGCCAGGTCTAGAGGCCTGAACAACAGAGCGTGGCTCCCAGCGTCCCCCAAGGCCAGTCTCGAATTCTGCAGCACGGCCATGCCCCGAGGCAGACAGGACTGAGGGTTGACCAGAGGTGGGGGAACTTCTGGGCTGTGATCCTGGGGAAGCGGAGGAGGCATCTGCAGGGCCCGTCCTGATGGCTGCAGCCGCTTCGGCCTGGCTCCTGGGTGGACTGTGAGGCCCTGGGTGGCCGGAGATGACCACCGGGTCCACACTCAGACAACCAAGGCACCATGGTGCAGGTGAAGGCGGCGAGGCGGCCCAGAAACTTTCTGACTGTCGGTTTTGCGTTTGCTTTCTATTATTTAGAAGGGAGTGTGGGTTATCGCTGTCCCTTTATACAGAACCGAGGGGGGGATTTTGTCCAGCCCGAGCGTGTCCGGGAGCGTGAGACCCAGAAGGGCCCCGGCTGGGGGCAGGCTGTTGCCAGGGTCCCGCCTGCCCTGCGTGCTGCTTCCTGCCCTGGCGACTCTGAGGAGGCTTCGCAGTGACCTCGCCGCAGCCCTGGAGGTGGTCCTGGCTCCAGCCCAGGTACCTTCCCAGCCGGCTCCAGAGCCGTTCTTTCCAGGGAGAACTGGGGACCGCAGGCCCCTCCGCAGAGCGCTTCCTCCAGGCCGTGAGGCCGGGACCTGCGAGAGGGGAGCATCGGGAGTTTCCAAGGAGGCCGCTTGCTGGTGGCCGGTTCGCTGTCAGCCCGATGACACCCTTATCTTAGACTCAGATTGACGTAGGTTCCAGTTCTCATTTTGGTCACAGTGGATTTCTCAGCCGTGACGCAGCCCCTGAAGTCCACGGTGAGGCCGTGCCCTTCACGTGATCCGCAGCCGCGCAGAGACCTCGGCTCCTCCTCCTGTGGAGCTTCGCTCGGGCAGGGACCCTGTGGGCTCCGCACCCCCCCTCCCGCCTGCCGTCCTCCAGAGGGCTGCCAGGGAGGAGCAGCCAGGGTGAAGCCAGGCAGGCGGGCAGGAGCGGTCTGCTCTCCAGGCCGCGTCCCCTTCCCGATGCTGCCACCAGGACTGAGGGCAGGGCGCCAGGGCAGGGTGTGGGCCCAGGGAAGGGGCCCGTTCACCTAATGCAGGTACAAAGAGGAGACCTTCAGAAGCCCTGTGCCCAGGCGGGGGCAGGGGCACATGCCTGCTGTGATGGTCGGGGGGCGGGGGGGGATGCCAACTGCAGTGACAAACAGCTCCCGGATCTCAGAGACTCAACATGACGCAACCGCATGCAGGCCAGCAGGACACTGCTCTGGGCGGCATTCAGGACCCAGCCTCCTTCTGCCTCGTGGCTCCCCCGTCCCGGGGACCTTGGAGGTGTCACCGGGCCATCTGTGTCCAGGTGGAAGGTGGAGGAGGGTGTGGGGGACTGTGGGAGGCTCCACGGGCCAAGACTGGAGGCGCCCCCTGTCACTTCCCTGCACATTCCACTGGTCACGAAGCATCGAGGGAGCCTGGGAGATATGGTCTGGGTGTGTTATGGGTTGAATTGTATCCCCTCAAAAAGATATCTTAAACTCCAAACTCCCAGTAACTTAGACTGTGACCTTGTTTGGAAACAGGGCCTCTACAGAGGTAATTGCATTAAAATGTGGTGATTAGGGTGGGCCCTAATCCAAAATGACCGGCACCCTTACACAAAAGGGGGTCTGGCCACAGACGTGCACGGGAGCAGACAAAGCGAAGACAGAGAACCCCAGCTGGGAACCAAGGCATTCCTGGGGCCACCAGAGCTGGGAGAGGGGCCGGGGCAGACGCCCTCACAGCCTCAGAAGGAACTGGCCCTGCTGACACCTTGATTTCCAGCTCCTGGCCTCCAGAACTGGGCAATAAATTTCTGTCGCTTGTCACCTAGCTTGAGGCGACTTGTTACAGCAGCCCCAGGAAACTAGCAGCTGCAGCTGTGTGCCCAGCTCCAGCGAGCGGCCAGCAGCTCTGCCACGCGGCCTCCCTGTCGAGGCGAGAGACTGGATGGCTCTCCGGGCAACTCCCGACCCCTCCCTGGTGGCTGCTGAGCCAGCTCCTGGCCCGAGACTCCCTCCTGCCTGGCTTTTCTCTCACCTTCTTCCCACACGGACGGGGGGAGCCTGCTCTTCTCGCCCTGGTCCAGAGGGGCGCGAACTCTGCCAGCTCCTCGCTAACTGACCTCAAGCAAGTCCTCCGACTCCGTGGGACTCAGTTTCCCCTCGTGAAGTGGGAGGAGTCCCCTCCTCTCCACAGAGGAGCCAGGCAAGGGAAGGATGCCATGACACTTTGGAAATACAGCTGCTGCATTCACCCAAGACAGCAATTATCACCGTGGCTCTCGAGGCTGTAAATCCTCCCCAGCCGACTGCCGACTGCCAGAGCTGGCCCGGACCCAGCACCTGGGGAACTGGGCCGGAGGGTGATCGGGGATGGCGATAGTGGCATCGCACAGGGGAAGGGCCTCTGGTCCAGCAGGCCTCCTCCCTCCCCCAGCACGGGGACTGGGCTGCAGCCACCTGGGCCAGGAAGGGGTGCACCAAGCCTGTCCCCTCTGAGACCTGGTGCAACCACAGCTTGGGGGAGTGGGGGAGGGCGGGGAATGACAATGGTGTGGGCGCTGCCATTCACTGAGGGCTGCTGTGCGCCAGGCTCTGGGACAGTGCTGTCCCCACTGTCTGCCGTTCTACAAAGTGGGGACTGTGGGCGGAGAGCAGTGTGCCGGGTCTGGGTGGGTTTGCCTCTAGGCTCTCTGGGGCCATCTTAAACCGTGTGGATTCAAAGCTAGTTTCTTCATTGCTTTGTGCTTCAGGGTCCTCATCAGAACAATGGGGATTAAAATGAGGCCACATCAAACCCAGCGCGACTCCCAGAAGCTCTGGGTCAGGGACAAAGGGCAGGGCGAGAGAAGCAGGAGGCAGAGGGTGGAGCCTTTGCCTGCAGGGCATCCTCCCTGGACCCACTGCATTGCCCTGGAGCTGCTGGCGGCCAGGTTTCCTGGAGGGAGGTGGATTCCCGGGCCCACTAGGCGGTCTCAACTTCCTCCCACAGCGTGTCTGCAGACTCCAGCAGCCACAACCAGGAGGAGGGAGGGCGTGAGCATCAACGAAGCTGCGCTCACCGGGCTCCTAGGACAGTGCCTGGCTGAAGGCAAGTGCTCGGTGAATGCTGGCCTTTCCCATTACCCCAGTTTACAGATGGTCAGACTGAGGCTCAGAGCTGCCCGGTGAGCAAATGACTGGATTTAAACCCAAGACTGACAGGCTCTAAGATCTGTGTGTGTGTGTGTGTGTGTGTGTGTGTTCGCATGTGTTTATATTCAGCTAAAAGATGTTGGCTCTTTCCCCATCTAGTCCCCCAGAAGAGGGACATAGCCTTCAGTTTTGGAAAATAAACAGATTTCTTAGAAACGTGAATATATGAACGAGAGACACTTGTCCTTAGGAGATTCCTCCCCTCCCCTCCCCCTCCCCCTCCCCTCCCTTCCCCTCCCCTCCCCTCCCCTCCCCTCTCCTGTTCATCTTCTCCAGTGAAAGATTCCGTCCTGCCCAGGCCAGGTCTTCTTACTGGGGACTAAGGAGGGTGGGTGGCCTGCTCTGGGACTGTCTCCAGGGGGCCGGCATCTCTTCCTCACAGGCACACAGCAGTTGCTCCCCGTCCCACTTCTGCAGAAAATCTGAAAACCCAGTTTTCTTTTCTTTTTAATTATTTTTCTTTATTGATTTTAGAGAGAGAGAGGAAGGGAGAGGGAGAGAGATAGAAACATCGATGAGAGAGAACATCGACTGGCCGCCTCCTGCATGCCCCCACTGAGGATCGGGCCCACAGCCTGGGCATGTGCCCTGACCGGGAACCGAACTGGCGACCTCTTGGTGCAACCACTGAGCCACACCAGCCGGGCTTGATACACAAGTTTCTTAATCGAAGCTGAAGGTGCTCACTTTAGGGCCACAGAAGGTCGGCGTGAGGGTGAGGACCAGGACCCAGAGCTCCGGCCGCGGAGGAAGGAGCCGTGGGAGGTGCTCCGGGGCAGGCTGGCTGCCACGGACCCGGGTCCCGGGGACCGCTGCTCCAGCCTGGGGAGCAGCGGCCTGGGTGACGCCAGGCCTCTGTGAGCAATTCCTTCGCATCCCGAGCTTTGGTCTCCGCATCCACAACATGGCAGACCCCCGAGGAGGCCAGGGCTCACCAAGCCTTCCACAGCTCAGGCGGGCTCCATAAGCTCTTGTTTCCGCTCATGGCTATCTCAGTGCAGGAGATGATATCCTCCATTCTAGGGGGCTTGTCTCCGTCAATCTGGTGGCTGTAACAGAACCATAGACGGGCTACTAAGCAGCAGGCACGTCTTTCTTACAGTCTGGAGGCGGGAGGCGAGGTCATGGCACCAGCAGGCTCGGGTCTGGTGAGAGCCCAGGTCCTGGCTCATCGAAGGCCTTTTCTCCTCCGTCCTCGCAGGTGAAGGGGGGGGGTCTCCTTTATCAGGGCGCCAATCCCATTCACAAGGGCTCTGCCCTCATGACCTAGTGACCCCCAAGGCCCCACCTGCTAATTGCTAACACCATTACATTGGGGGTCAGGATGTAACATGATTGGTGTGTGGGGGTCACAAACATTCAGACCAGAGCAGGGCTGAGCTGGGGGCCTGCCTGCAGTGTGGGGGGAGGACAGGACCGTGCCCTCCAAACATCCTTCTTCCGATGAGTTTCCGAGCACCTGCTGTGGACCCTGCACTGACCCGTTTCCACTGGGACGAACGTCAGGGAGCGCCTGCCATGTGGCAGGGTCTGTGCCGAGGCCGGATGGCCGGAGGTGAAGCCGGAGACATCCTTCCCTCCAGGAGCTGAGTCTCCTGCGGGAACGTCGTGACGAGACAGGACGGAACACAGCAAATACCTCAGTTCGTTCCTCTGGGCCTCTGAACAAACGTCACTGAGTGCCTGGCATGTGCCAAGCATGGCACTGGGTGCTGTGGGTATAGAGATGCGTAAAACAAGACCCCTATTTGGGGAAACCAAGGAATTAACCAGCAAACTTTCGAGAGGGTTCCTAAGTGCCCACGTGGCAGTCAGCACAAGGGACCGGGCCCTGAGGAACTGTAGGAGGGGGTGGAATCATCCCCCAGGTAGGGGTGACCCCTCCACTGAGACTCTGAGGGTGGGTGGGAATTGGGGAATCCTGGAGGGGAATCATGTTTAGGGGAGCTTTCCAGGGTTCTTGTGGCTGACAAAAGCCCCTATGCTGCCTCTCTAATGTATCTTAGTGAGGGGGCTGCCTGAGCCGGGTTCTGAAGCATGAGTAGGAGCTCAGGAGGGACCTTGTTGCAAAAAGATGGGAGGAAGTACTTGCAAGCGGTCCAGTTAGAAGGTGAGCTGGGAGCAGATCCGAGCTGACTCCTTAGATGCTAATGAATTGGTTTTAGAAAGCGGATGCTCCAGGAGAGCGGCTAAGGAGGGCGGGAGAGCAGTAACGCTGTTGAAGGAAGGAATCAGCCCTTGGACCTACTCTGAACCGTCCTCACCTTACAAGCTGGGGAGACATTGCTGCCGAATGTCCAATACACACCCTCCAGCCGCAGGGCACATCCGCGGAAGCACCGGGGTGGCACGTGGTGTCACACGTCACCCCCAGACAGAACCAGGACGGGCCTGAAAACACTGGGCACTTACTGGGCACAGACCTGTGCCAGTGCTCAAAGGGCACGAGGGCAGCTGAGCCCGTCTAACCAGCAGACGGTTCACCCGGGTGGCACACGCTGGCCGAGGGGCCGCAGCAGAGCCGACTCGGAGGCTCTGGACCCCTCGGCGTTCAAAGGAGAGGCTGAGTAATCTGGGTGCAGGGGGCCGCCCCCCTCCCTGGATACTCTCATATGGCCGCTGGGCTCTCCCAGAAACAGGCTCTGAGACTTAAGACAAGTAGTTTATGTTTATGAGGAGGGGTCCCCAGGAAGCACTAGACCCCAACTGTTGGGAAGTGAGACAGGCCAGGGAAGGAAGCCGACAGTGGGCACACCACTGAGCAGGTTACTGCTGGAGGCGGGGCCCCATCCCCCTGGGACGGCTGGGAGACCGCAAGCGCCTTCCTTGTCTGCTCAGGTGTCGAGGAACTGGGTATTTATCCACCCCCTTCACGCTGGAGGGCTGCTCCTAGGGGTGCCTGCTGGGCACTGGCTGAACACAAGGCTCTCCTCCCTGTCAGAGGAAGGCCCCTGGCAGAGAGAAAGTGGTCCTTTAAGTGCCGAGGGCAGACTTCTAATTACCTGCTGATCATGATTGTAACTGTAGCATACAAGGCTCCAGTAATCACTTGTTTGCTGTCTCCCTCCTGCATTGCAATAGAATCTCCCTGAGGTTACACTAGTCGCCACTGGGGGAGCTAGTTCAGTGTCTGGCACATGGCAGGTGTGCAATAGATACTTACTGAACAAAGGTAAGTTGGAAGTTGATAAGTTCATAGTGAAGGCCCAGTTCTGTCTGAATACTTTCTCTAGGCCCTTGTCTTCCTCTGCCCTATCCTCTCCCCAACCTCCATCCTGGTACAGCAGAGCCTGCAATCTGTTTCTTAGTAGCAGGCTATCTATCTATCCATCCACCCATCCATCCATCCAACCATCATTCACTGATGGATGGATGTATCTATCCATCTAGACACATATACACCTGACCCTTGAACAACACAGATTTGAACTGTGCAGGTCCACTTACACATGGGTTTCCCCCCCATAAATATACGGTTGCCCCTCCCAATCCCTGAGTTTCCCATTTGCAGGTTCAACCAACGGCAGATCAAAAACAGTTGGGAATCATGGATGCGGAGGGCCGACTGTATACATTGCTCTACTCCATTTTATATAAGCTACCTTTACATCCAGGGATTTGGACATCTGTTGGGGTCCTGGAGAAAACCCAAGGGACGCAGATACCAAGGGACGGCTGTAGTTTTGGGGGAATCAAGTTATTTACATGTGGACATTTTACTTTGAGGGGGTCAACACCCCAACCCTGGTGTTGTTCAAGTGTCAACTTATTTATTTATTTATTTTTAACTGTCTTTTTCCTCTAGAGTAATAAAGCCCTAATATTTACCCTTGCCAGTGACTGCTTGGAATAAAAGGCAGTTTTCCCAGCCTCCTTCAAAGCCAACAGCCCTGGAGTCTAGGTGGTGACCAATGGCTGGGACTGGCAGCTGCGTCTGTCAGAGTGTGTGCTTATGGGGGAGGTGCGCCCATGGTCTCCCCCCCCCCCCCCCCCCCCGCTGGCTGCCACGTGGGTGGCATGGTCGGGGCTGGAGCTGGGGCAGCCCCCTTGCATCACTGGTTGGGAGCCTAGGCCATGAGGATGGTGGAGGCTGAAAGAGCCCGGGACCCTGATGATCAGGCAGCCATGTGGGGCCCTGGGCTGGAACTCCAGAGTTCCTTTACAGAGTCCTTGGTTAGCCGTTGCTATTTGGGGTTTTCTGTCATGTATGGATGAACAAACATCCTAAGTGACACACAGATGACTGTTAGACTAACTTCTGAAGAGGCGGGAATAAATGACTCCCAGGCAGTGGAGGCTTAGCTCGCTGGAGAGGGGGATCCTTCTAGCTGAATGAGAGCCCCTGGCTGTCTTGGATCCCCCCACCCCCCATAGATCCAACCTCCTCCGGCTTGAAGAAGTTCTGTTCTCTCCCCAGGAACAGCTGCTCCAACAGAACCTCTTTCCCTTTGGATGTTCCCGACATGCTGGTGGCAGGTCCAGAGCTGAGTGCTGCCGCCATCGCCCTTCCCAGCAGTGACATCCAAGTTCTCCTGTGGGCATTAGGGAACACAAGGCCAGGGCCTTCCCTCACTGTCTCCCACAGCCTGGCTGAGGGGGACTGGGCACGGTGGGGGGTGGGCGTGGACACACAGGCAGGTGGCACGGAGGCAAAGACGCACGAGTCCCAGGGAACAGCATGGGCACAGGCCATCGCGGGCCCAGAGGTTCTAAGAGCCCGAGGCCCGGGGATGCAGAGCAGGGGCCGCGGGGCTGCGGGACTGGGGTACGCCAGACCCTCCGCAGCAGGAGGGCCCCATCCCCCGCCTCCCCCAACCTCGGCTGTCCGGGGGCTGCCTTCCCGCAGAGCTGGGGCATCGGAGAGGTCCTGGAGGGGCCGTTACCCCGGGAGCGGCTGTCTGTCTAGTCACTCGCAGCTCCTAGGGCTACACTTTCCAGGGGGTTCTGGCTGATGGCGTGACCTTGGACGAGTCCCACGCGCTCCTCCGGCCTCAGTTCCCTTTAGGGTGCCCCGAATAGGTGGGGGTGGTTTGGCTTTCCCTAGCCCGGGGCACCTGGAAGGAGATCGGGGTGCGTGGGTGGTGGGGTGGCGCAAAGCCCAACACGTCCCCGCCCGGGACAGGCGGAGCGGCGCGGCGGGACTGCGGGGTGTCGGGGGAGGGCCAGGGCAGAAGGCTGGGGACCCCGCCTGGCCCCTCCCGAGGGCGGGGCGGCCCCGCGCCGGCTCCTCCCCCGCGCCCGCCGCCCGCCCGGGATTAGTCGCGGCGCGCGGTTCCGCAGGTGGCAGCGGTGGCCCAGTCCTGAGCGCCCCGCCATGGCCGGCGCCCCCGGGCCGCTCCGCCTGGCGCTGCTGCTGCTCGGGGTGGTGGGCAGGGCCGGCCCCCGCCCCCAGGTGAGGCTTGGAGCCCGGGGAGGGGAGGGGGCGCGCGGGCGGCCGGCGCCGGGTCCTGGCAGGGGCGGCGGGACTTGAGAGAAACTCCGCGACCGCCGGCGGAGGGACCCGGGCGGGGGAGCAGGGACTGCAGAGTTGGCGCCTGGGCGGATGGACGAGGCGGTTGGGGCCGGCGACCCTCCCCTCCGGCGCGGCGCCCGCTTCCTACCGCCGGGCCCCTCTGCGGGCGCCAGCTGCCCCGCGGCCACCGGCTGACTTCTGCGCCGCGTCCCCCCAGACACTTTCCCAACTCCTTCTCCCCGGAAAGCCGGGCCGGCCACCTGCCCAGCCCGGCCTCGCCCCCTCCCCGGCCTCGCCCTCTCCCCCTGCGCCCGACCCCTGCCCGCCGTGGTGCCCGCCTGCCCGCTCGCGGGCAGGGACCCGGGAGGCTCTGGGAGCCGAGAGGCCCGGGGTGCGGACACCCGCTCCGTACCCTCTCACCAGCCCCCAGCACAGCCTTTGACTCATAGCCCCAGGGACCCTGCGGTGGCAGCTTGTTGTCCTTCCTGGTGACCTCCCAGATGGAATTTGTCACAGACACACACTCTCCCCCAGCGCCTGCCGCAAACAGGCTCCTGCCCCTCTGGAAGCTGCCGGCGCCCCTCGTACCCTGAGTCCCGTACCCTGAGTCCCGTTCTGACGCCCCTAGTTGACAGCACACCCCGGAGCACATACACAGACACCTTGGCCTCCTGGCGCCCCGAGAGCAGGCCACGGGAGCCCTCTGCTTGGCGTTCCCTGCCCTCCCTGCCTTTCCTGGCTCCAGGCCGGGCTGGGGGCGGCGGTCAGCCTGCTTTTGGCAGGGGTGTTGCCCAAAGATGCTGTGAACTGCTGGAGCAGAGGGGGCACAGCTTGGGGGGCCTGTCCTGTGTGGGGGAACTGCCTCTTCCCACCACCTCCCATTCCAACCCCAGACCTAAAGAACCCGAGCTGCAGGGAGTGAGACTAGGCAGGCCTTGAACTGTGTCCCAGCACAGGTGGGAGGCAGGATTAGGGGCTATTGCCCTGGTGGGGACCTACCCCACCCCTTGAGAATCCAGAAGTGGACAGATGTGCCTCCCAGCTAAGTGCCAGCCCATTTTCAGCCCCCAAATTCCTTTCCAGATTCTCTCCCTCTCCTTGTTCCCCAGCCCAGCTACTGCCCCTGGACACCGGAGATACCCTCCCCGCCCCAGCATCTTCCCCCAACTCCTCGGCCAGGCCTTGTCTTCCCTGGTGCACTTGGGATCTTTAGGGAACCAGGACAGTACCTGCCTCTCTCTCATCTTTGCTTCCTCCTCTGAGCTGGGATGGGATGGGGGTCCCATCTTGCTCCAGGCCAAGTTTGCAGACTGGTTTGGATTAACGGAAGAGGAGAGGTTCTGGAACCTGCCTGTCTTCTCCCCAAAGCTCCTTCTTTTACCCAGAGGAAACAGGCTCCTTGAACCTGTCCTTTCTTCTGACCCCCTCATTGCTCAGCCTGGACCAAGGCAAAATCCAAATACCCCGGGGCCATAACAAAGCTGGGGGCAGACAAGGGCCAGATGAGCTTCAGGGCGTGCTCTTGTTGGGGGTCCTGGCTACCTTGGAGATGTGAGGGGCAGGGACTTTGAGAGTAGACTGCAGTACTTGTGACACAACCTCATGCCTGCACATAAGGCTCTAAAATGGTAAATTTTGCATTCCGTTTTCTGTTCATGAGGTTGGCAAGACTAGAGTTACTCCCTCAAAGCCACTGATCGAGGGGACAAAGGCTCAGAAAAGAAGGGTTCCCTGTGTAAGGTGACCGAGTGTTCCAGGGTCAGAGAGGAGCCTGGGGTGCAGGGCTGGGCTCCTGCCTGAAGGCTGCCTACCCAGGTCTCAGAACGAGCTCTCCACCGGCAGGTCTGGCCACGGACGAGCTTCCCTGCAGGCAGGAGAATGGCCGAACTGAGCTCCGACTCGGAACCTAGGCCACTCCCGCATTGCTGCTGGGAAGGACCACCCCCAGCCCCATTCCTTGCCTCCCTGAGACCCCCCTGAGGGAGCTGTTCTCCTGGGGACAGGCAAACCTTCGGCACTCAGCATTAGAACCAGGCAAACAGGGTTACCTAGTGAGTCTAGTAGCTGGTGACCTTGGGTAGCACACTTGACCGACCCGAACCTCAGTCTCCTCATCTGTAGATAGGGATCACAAGCTCTACCACACAGGGTTATGGAGATGACTGAGACACTGGCACCTTGACACAGCCTCAGTCACTTGGCAGAACTGACCCATTTGTCCTCGGGAATCTGGAAGCCTTCCCCAGGGCAGCAGAGCAGGGCTTGGGGAGGGGCTCCGGGAGGCCCTGCGCTGCACTCCAGTGACGGACGGAGGGAGCCCAGGGTGCACAGTGCTCAGCGTGGGCATTGTTCTGAGCTGGGCTCACTCCTGGACACGGACCCAGGGGGGTGCCAGCAGGAGCAGCCAGGGAATCACAGCCTGCCCTCTGATGCCTTAGCTGCCCCCTGCCTCTCTGCAGATGTGTGTGTGCGTGTGTGTGTGATACAGAGATACAGGGATATAGAAACAGGGAGAGAGAGACAGACGGAAGGGCTGTGCGGGCCATTTCTCTGTGTGTGTGCGTGACCCTGTGTGTGACAGTCTGCCTGTGTGTGAGTCACTGTATGTGAAACATCTCAGCGTGTGATTGTGTCTGACCATGTAGGTGTGTTTGTGACCCCATGTGTGGTGCTGTGCCTATGGGAAGGGGTGTGTGTGTGTGTGACATCTTAGTGTGTGGGTGGGAGATAGAGTGCTTGTCACAGAATGTGTGGCTGTGTCTCTGTATGTATGTTTGTGACTGTGAGTTGAGTACACGTCAGTCAAGGGGCTGTGCATCTGACTGTGTGCGCTTGTATGTGAGAGAGAGACTGGGTCACGTCTCAGTAAGGACGCGTGTGCCCGATGGCGTGGGTGACGGTGTGTGAGTGTCCGTGGGAGGGTTGCTGTGCGTGTGAGGGTGTGTGTGCAGTTTTCCTTTCCTTCCTTCGCTCATGAGTCTGGGGCTCTAAGACTAAGGAAGGGAGGGGTGTCTAAGAGCCAGGGTCCGACAGCGCCAGCCCCAGGGCACAGGGGCCAATGGTTTGGGCTCTGGGAAGGGGCCCAGAGGAAGGAGCTTGAGGGGCTGAGTCCTGGGAGGAGCCCTCTCCCATTTTCCCACCGCAGTGTCCCAGGGAGCTCAGGCCTCTTTCCTCCTCCCCTGGGATCAAAATGGTTCCCAGAAGAGGAGAGAGTCCAGAGCGCTTATTCACACCGAGAAACACAACTGTAGGAGGGATTTTTCAGGTTCCCTGCCAGTCTGTGGAGAGAGTGCCTTCCCAGGGTGTGGGGACCCTGGCGCCCCGGGAGCGCCCCTGCCCCATGCTCCCTCTCTGCCCCTCCCCTCACTGCCCACCGCACAGGCTTGTGGGCTCATAGGTTTTCATCTGCCTCATCTTGCTGGACTGTGCAGGCTCTGAGGAGAACCATATGCCCATTTTATAGGTGAGAGGACTGAGGTCCCTAAAGACTGTGTGCCCTCAGTCCCGCTGAGATTTAGGCCAGAGGTGCTGCTACTTTGTGACTCCCTGCTCAGTGCTCGCACCCCACTCCCTCCTGGCATCCTCCTTCTCACCCTGCTTCCTCCCCAGACTCCTGACTCTGAGAGACACCCCTTCCTATTGCAAACTCCACCTCCTTTGCCCTCAGCGCCTCGAGAGATCCCATGAAGCCCGGCAGGTCCCAATTTAAAAACTGTTCCCCTGCCCTCGCCCAGGCCCCGCAGGCCCCGCACCTCTGCCCTGTGCTCTGGCCCAGCTCTGCTCCCGGGGAGGGGCAGGGGCGTCCACCGCTGTGTCCCCAGCCAGTACCCCAGGCCCCCCTCACCGGTGTGGAGCAGGGCCTCACACCACAGGGGATGCACGGGGCCCGGGGCTGGTGGACAGGGCCGTGCCCTCCTCATGGCCCCTGCCCGTGGGCACCCCCACCTGGCTGCGGTGCGGCCGAAAGATGCCATGAAGTAAGCAGATGATTGGTCCTTGGGTGACACTATATTTGTCTCCTGCTTGGGGGAGTTTGTTGATCCTCAAAGCGACAGAGGGGTTGGGCCCAGACTCCCGGGAAGCCAGGCTGCTTGTTCCACTGTTTCCTGGCCTCGGACAGCAGAAGCCATGAGAACGGCGGGCGTTTGCCCTGCGCCTGGGCCGGCGAAGCCTTAACTCCTCGAAAGAAGTTGGGCTGTCATTACTCCCATATCGTACATGTGTAAACTGAGGCTAGAAGCTAACACTCTTGCACCAGGTCACAAACTTAACTTATGGGGGATTCATTAAGTAATTCAGTGTCAGGCTTGGGTCTGAGCCCCGAGCCAGGCCGTTCACCCTTCACTGTGCCACGGAGTTCGCCTGAGTGGCTGGGCCCAGCTGCACCGGGGCCGCCCTGGCCAGGCCAGGTCCTCGCCTCTGCCCAGGCCCTGCCTGCTCTCTCCCTGGCCCAGAACATCCTCCTGAACACTAGTCCAGGCTTTCCTCTGCTCCCGGAGCGGCAGTGTCCCTACCTCTGCACCTTTGTCCCTCTGGGTCCCTCTGAAAGGCCCGCCCTCCACTGTTGCCAGTCAGGTCTCTCCCCACCCACCCTCGATGCTCCCCAGCTCACGGTGTCCCAGGAGTCTGGGGTCTGTACTGAGCCTGGCCCGAGTTACTCCTGAAGCTCGGCCACCACCGCCGCCTCAGTCCTGTTCTGCAAAGCGGTGACCCGCCCCTCCCAGAGCTGGGTCCTACCCCTCCTGCTCCCATGCCCGCCCACCCCGCACCACCACCCAGCCTGGCACGGTAGGCTTCCTGACACCAGGTGTGGGGGGCAGGAGGCCCAGTAGTGTGATCTGGGGGGGGGGCAGTACTTGGAGACCCTGAGCGGGTGCGGGAAGTTAGCAGGACCCCCGTGTCAGGAAGCTCTATCTGGGGGGAGACACAGCCCTGCTCTTATTTGTCTGTGTGTGATCATAGCATTTTATTTATTTAAACTTATTTTAATTATAATTGACAGACAATATTATATTAGTTTCAGGTGTACAACATAAACATTTATATATTAATATATCTATAGATATACTAAACATTTATATACCTTATGACATGATCACCACCGTAAGTCCAGTGTACAGGGCTGTTAACGATATTATTGATTATATTCCCTGTGCTGTACATCACATCCTCATAACTTATTCATCTTATAACTGGAGCCCAGTCTGAGGGGACACGGCCCCGTCCTTGGGGAGCCCAGTCTGAGGGAGACATGGCCCCGTCCTGAGGGAGCCCAGTCTGAGGGGACATGGCCCCGTCCTCAGGGAGCCCAGTCTGAGGGAGACACGGCCCCATCCTCGGGGAGCCCAGACTGAGGGGACACGGCCCTGTCCTCGGGGAGCCCAGTCTGAGGGGGACACAGCCCTGTCCTCGGGGAGCCCAGTCTGAGGGGACACGGCCCTGTCCTCGGGGAGCCCAGTCTGAAGACAGCAGGGGCCAGGGCTGCCTGTGTCGTGACGCTGTCTCAGGTGGCCAGGCTGGCCTTCACGGTGCTGACCTTAGCTTTAACCCCACCCCCATCCTGAGCCTTCTGGTTCGTATGGGCTTCCTTGTCCCTACCCCCTGGCCAGACACACCTTCTGCCCCAGTTCCCAGCAGTGACCTTGCTTCCTGCCTGCTTTCCTCCTAGAAGGAGAGGCCACGGGAAGCCTCCCAGCCCTCCGCCCTCCCACCGCGGTGGCTCCGGCTGCAGTCAGGAGCCGGGAGCAGGAGCAAAGGGGTTCGGAGGGCGGTGATCACCAGGCCTGGCTCCAGGGAACACGGTACCGGCCCCTCCACTGCGGCCGCAGTCCCGCCCCCGCTGTCGCTGTCGCTGTCGCTGAGGCTGTTCCTCGATCACTGTATTTATTTATTTGACAAATACACTTGAACTTGGCCCTCAGAAGAGCACCATCCTTCAGGTAGCCCACACGGCCTGAGCACACGGACTCCGGGAATGTGGGCTCCAGGAGCTGGGTCCTCTCCCTGGGGCTTCCTGTGGGGCCGGGACCAGCCCACGACCTGTGTGTTTTATGGGGGTGTCTCAACCAGGGCTTAGCGCGACCACCGTGCGCAGCAGCACTCAGAATCCAGACCCAGTCCGTGCCGGGGCACCGCCAGTCAGCAGTGCCAGCTTCCAAAGACACGCCATTTCCAAAGACACGCACAGGTCTATTGTTGGGAATTCACAAAGTGAATTTTTGTTTTAAATTATGTATAGGTCCTAAACTTTATCCACGGGCTCCCTGGTCATTTCAGCATCTGCAGCTGCCACATGAGAAGTATGTATAATCTTAAGCCTGTCCAGGAAAAAAAACACAAATTAAAAAACAAAGAAACACAGTCCCAAGACGCATCTCAAGGAAGTAGATGGAATGTTTGGAAGGGAGCATCCTCATTTGGGTGGGTCCCCCTGGGTCTTCGTGCTAAAAGGCCAGTTCTGTTAACTTACCAGAAAATTGAAGCTCATATTACCCTCATCACAGATGGGGGACCCCTCCCATTACAGGCCTGATCCCAGAGTTCTGGAACTTTCCTGACTCCTTCACCCAGGTCCTCACGACTCCTCCCCCTCCTGTTGGTGGAAGCTGAACTGAATGTGTGACCTGTGTTGTTATGTTAAAAGGGGAGCCTGCTGGGTAGTGCTGTCCCCCCCACACCCCCAAGCCCCCACGTTTTTTGCTTTGTGCAGAAGGAATCGAAGTACCAGGCTCTGTGGATTGACTCCCACCGCACCCGGAGCGCCCTAGTATCCTGCACAATGACTGATCTGGGGGACTCCAGGGCCTAGCCTTAGCTCTGCCCCTTGGGGTGCTGTGTGACCTTGACCGAGTCCCTCTCTCACTTTGGGCCTGCATTTCCCCTTCTGGAAGGGTTGAAAGTGTGAGGATTCTGTAGGCAGGCTGCCGGGCACCCGGGAGAGGAGTCGGGCAGACACAAAGCCAGGTTCTCAGGAATCCTGTCCTAGGTCTCGGGTGAGACCGTGATTGACACACACTCTCCCCTCCCCCTCCCCACTCCTCCCCCAACAGCATCAAGTCAGTAGATGCTTGCTGGGCACTGCTACACATCCCACTGGGTACAGCCCCCTGGGGGGACAGAGACCGAACAGCGTCCCTCCAAAGCCACCTGTCCCCTCCCCTTCTCGGAGATGCCAACGCCTGGCGGAGTTTGGTGCTCTAAGGTCCCCTGGACGTCAAGAAACCAAGTGTGTTGGGGTGGGGGTTAGAAGAGAGGTAGACTGGAACCAAAGGGCCCCCATTTCCCCCTCCCCCCAGGGTGCCATCGTGTCCCTCTCGGAGACGGTGCAGAAATGGCAAGAATATCAACAGCAGTGCCAGCGCTTCCTGGAGGAGGTGCCAGCCCCAGCCACAGGTGGGTCCCTGGGGGCCCCCCCAGCTGACCGAGAGGCCCGGTGGGCGTCCCCCCTCTAGGGGGCTGCATGCGCCCTGCACTCTGGGGCGCTGGCTTGCTGGGTACCCCCTTGTCCCGCATGGGCCCCTCGGGAGCAAGGACCTGGCCGCTCCTTTCTGTGTCCTCGGCACTTCCGGCCGGGCAGGGGCTGGCGGCCGACCCGCGGATCTAGAAGAATACGTGGTTGGGGGGGCTTAGGAGACTGGTGGGCCTGGGTTCAAATCTGGATCCTGCGATCACAACACAGTGACCTTACGAAGATTGTAACAGTCGTGCGAGCGACCGTCTCCCCTCACCTGCCAGGTGTGACTTAAGAAGAGGCCCACGGGGACTGTTTATGGAGCACGCACCGTGCTTGGGTCACCTACACACACACACTCTTGTCCCTCGAGGCCTGTGCAACCGGGTTACCCCCGTCTTACAAATGAGGGGACAGACAGGAAGCGGCCTGCTCCAAGTCCCACTGCCACCAAGTGGCCGCGTTTGCTTGCGGGGCACCTGCCGGGTGGGTGAAGTGCTGGCACACAGTGAGTGCCCAGCGCAGGGTCCTGCCCCGCCAGCCCCGTGGGGAAGTGCCTTGCTCAGACCGGACTCAGGACTCTTCCCCTGCACCCAGGCCTGTTCTGCAACCGGACCTTTGACGGCTATGCCTGCTGGCCAGACGGGCCACCTGACTCCTTCGTGAATGTCAGCTGCCCCTGGTACCTGCCCTGGGCCGACAGTGGTGAGTCCCCTCCCCCGCACATGGATCACCTTCCCCGTCCAGGTCGAGCTGGGTGGGGTGCATGCTGCTTCCTTTCCACTGGGCACAGCCTTCCTCACCCCAGGAGCTCTTCAGGCCTCCCTGGGAGTGGTCTGCCTCTCGCCTTGGGGACGGGGTGGGGTGTCGGGTGTCCCCTGGGCCTGAGGCCTGCGCTGGCCGGTGGGGTTAGGGGAAGTGTACGTCTGACTTCAGAAAGAAATGGGAGCCCCTCATTCAGTAGTCAGAAAGGAGTCAGGTGGAAACAGGTCCTGGGTTTCCGGGAGGGGCATTACCCAGAGGTGTCATTGCTTTGATGTATGTGTAAGTATGTGTGTGTGTGTATGTATGTATGTGTGTGTGTGTGATGGGTTCTGTGGGTGCCCTGTACCTGGTAGTGGCACCTAGCCACCTCCTCACTCTTCAGGGCTTCACTGGGCAGGTGACCCCAATGGGAACAGTGCTCAGGGCACCGGCAGGCCCTCCCCAGCTCACTGCTGTCTCAGGGGTCACCCTGCACTAGGAAGGGGGGGCCGGATAGTGAGAGAGGGTCACTGGAGCACAGAGACCTACAGAGGCTGCAGGGGGAGCTCTGACGGGGGGGTAGTTAATGCGCCCCCACCCCTACCCCATGTCACGGAGGCTCACAGGAGACAAGCACTGTGGCTCAAGGTGTTCAGTCTCAGTAAGGGGAGAAAAGGCACTCTCTTATAACAATGATTATAACAATCGCTGCTATTTATCGAGAACCTACTATGCGCCAAATGTTGCCTGAAAGCATGGTGTTCGTTTCATCTTTACCACTACCCCCTGGTTATGCTTCTTGTCCAGATGAGGAAACTGAGGTCCCAGCAAGCTTAAGCCACCAGCTCCAATGATCTGGTAAATGGCGGAGCCAGGGTTCGAACCCAGCCTGTGATCTTAGCCACTGCTCCGAGGAACCTGAGACCAGGCAGGAGCCAGTCCAGAAGCAAGTGTGAAAAGGAGGTCATACCGTGGGAAGCCAGGGGTCTTCCTGGAGGAGGCAGCTCCTTAGCAGAACATCAGGGCCCCTGCAGGGCCTGGCATGCTTCCCTCAGAGCTCAGGACTGACATCATATGAAGCCCCAGCAGGAGTCCTAAAGAGGCTCTGTCCTCCCCACCCTCCCAGGACACCCACTCACCCCGAGGTGCCCAGGGAGCCTGGAGCCGGGAACAGGCAGGCGGAGTGGCCTTCACACAGACTTCTTCACACAGACGGAGTGGCCTGTGTGAGCACTTTACATACCTGAACTCATTTAATCTCACAACAACCCTAGGAGGCCAGTCTCTGATTATCTTCCCATTTTACAGAGGCAGAAACCGAGGCGCAGAGATGCTAAATGACTTTTCCAAGCTCACGCAGCTTGTAAATAGACCCAGGACTCAGGAGTCTGGTTTAGAGTCAGTGTGTTTAATCACCACACCAGGCTTCCTTGAGTGTGTGTGCATGTGCATGTGTGTGCATATGTGTTCCCGGGCATGGAGGCAGTGAGGGGCCTGGGCCGCTGCTGGCTGGGCACAGCCTCAGGGAGGGCAGGGAGCTGCCTGCCGCTCTCTGGAGATGAAGGAGCTGCGTCTTACAAGCTAGTGGTTCTGCTTGCCGATGCTCCGAGCGGCTGTGTGAGCCTGAGCGAATCCTCGGACCTCTCTGTGCCTCAGCTGGCTCACCTGGGACATGAGATAGAGCCAGGTGATGGGGGTGTTGGGAGGATTGCATGTTCCTGTAAAAAGGTTGCTGTTCGTTTTTTTCACCCACCCCACTTCCCTCCCCACCTCCTGCCTCCCTGCACTTCCCCTGCCTCCCAAAGGTTCGGGACTGGCTGCTGGGCCAGCCCGGCTCTAGACCCCCCGGAGCCAGGTGCAGGACAGGGCCCATCACTCAGCACTAAGCCGCCCCCAGCTCTGCCTGCTGCTCTTGGCTCCATCCATCACCTTTAATTTTATTTGAGCAGGAAATAGGTCCTGGTGGTGCCCGTTTATGAGCGAACAGTTTTATTGCTTTCTACACGGAGATAACGGCCCTGCAGCCTCCACCCCTGCCTGACTCACCTCGCCAATCAGGCCTGTGACACTCAGAGTCACTGCCTCCCCTCCCCTCCCCTCCCCGAGCTGGGATCCGCAGGGTCACCCACCCCAGGCTCCCGCAGCGAGAGTGTGGCTCTGGCCTGTCCTGGCTGTCGCCTGGGCAGAGGCTGGCACTGGGGGCTCCCCTCACCCCCACCCAGGGCATGTGGATGCAGGAAAGGGGCAGTTCTGGGTCTTCCCTGGGCGGATCAGAGTGGCCTGTGAGCAGGGGTTCAGGGGTAGGCAGAAGGGAGGGGGGTGTGTCAGGCAGGGTCTTGGCAGAAAACCCACTCAGCTGGGAATTCAAAGAGAACTTGGTGATGCGGTCACTTACAGAAGCTGGGCAGGGCCAAGGGGCCAATGGAGGTGTGAGGGGCACCAAGGACTACAACTTAGCATCCCTAGACTCGGGTGGGACAGGAGCGGGGCTGCGAGACTCTGATGACAGCTGGAGGCCACGGTGACAGAGAGGCCACCCAGCAGGGCTGACGCCACCGCAGAGCCTCCGAGTCCAGGCAGGAAGGAGCCGGGAGAGATACCCCCGCTCTCTCCTTCCGCCCTCCCACCTTCTCCTGTTCCTCCCGTTTGTCAAGCCCAGGAGAGGTCAGAGAGCCCGAGTGATGCTGGCCCAGGCCTCAGCCTCCGGGGTGCAGAGCAGGGCAGAGGAACAAGTGAGTAGAGAAGGAATTAAATACAAAACAACTACCGGACACGTGGATTCGGTCTGTGTGAGGAGCTAGGAATCTGAGTGTGTGTTTTTGTGGGGAGAAGGGGGACCCCCTCACGATGGGGCTGAAGGGGTCAGCTCAGCGGCCCAAGAAGTGTGCTTGGGGGGGGTCAGAGACACCTCTTCTGCCTGGGGTATGGTTCCCACAGAGAGGTGACGTGGGGCCAGGCCTGAAAGAAGAGGTAATTGGAGAAGGGGGAAGGGGGACCCTGTGGGGAGGGAGAACATCCAGGCACCCCTTGGAGATGGGGCCCGGCCTCAGGCCTGCACAGTGTCCCAGAGAAGCCCACGCAGGAATTCGGACCCCTCTGATTCAGAATCGGGGACTCTAGGTCTCATGGAGACGGCAAGAGCAGGCGAGTCAGGAAGAACAGTGTTCAAAGGAGATGCTTGGTGACTACAAGGTTTTCTCTAAACCAGAAGGCTGGAGTGGCTTCCGAGAGCCTGCCGCCGCCCGAGGGCTCCCCGTCCGCCTCCGTTTACCCACAGACAGCTGATCTGCTCATTACAATCACTCTGGCCTCATTAGCTGTTTGCCCTCCCATCTCTACCTGTTTGTTAGCTTAGTTCTAATTATATGAGAGTCGTAAAATGTTTTTAAAATAGCCTGTCACTCAGAGTCTTGGAAACTCTGACAGGTGCCTCCCGTGAGTGATGTCGAGCGTGGGAGCTGTCCGGGCTCCCAGGCTGGGGTTGCCGAGGGAGACAGAGACTGCGCTCGGCTTTGGGGGAGTCTGGCCAGCCGGCCTCAGTCCAGGGGTGCCCTTGGGGAAACTGGGATGGGAGCAGCAGCAGGGCTTCCGCTGTGACCGTGTGTGGAAGGCCCCTAGGCCCCAGCGTGACACACGCTTCACCTCCTAGTCCTCACACTGCAGACCTGGGCTTTCATTATGGTTCCATATACAAATGAGGACACTGAGACCCGGGGACATCTGCTCAAAGTCCCTGAGCAAGTGGAGGCAGAACCAGGATTTGAACTTGAGTCTGTGCAGTTCAGAAGCTGAGCCCCTCCTGAGGCCTCCAGTGCGAGCCCTGCCTTTGGTCTGCATTCCAGCACTTTGGGGGGCCTGTGACCACCCTCCCAGGATCGCAGCTCTGGCCGCCCTTGCTGGCTGCCGCTGCCAGGGTGCAGGAGCTAATGGGCGCATGAGCAGCTCTCCGCGGCCCGAGTGCCCACGTCCACGTGGACGGCGCCCAGAGCCTGATTGCAGGCGCCGCTGCAGTTCCGGGAGGGGGAGTGTTTAATTGGGGGTTTTATTTCCAACACCAAGGTCTGACTTAATGAAATATCCCTGGGCCTCTGGCATGCGGCCCGCTGCCTCCTGGTGTTGACGAGACGGGAGCCAAGCCCGTGGCTGACTTAGCAGCAGCTCCGGGGCCAGATAGAGCTGTGCCTGGACGCGCTGCCCCAGCCAAGGTGGGTGTCTGGGGACCACAGCCCAGCCAGGAACCAGCCCTGGCTTTTAATATTTGCTGAAGGGGACGGATAATTGACAGCCGCACTCATACGGCCTCTCTCTGGGACGCAGTAATCCCTGACACTCACATCCGGGCACCTGCCGCCTCCCGTCCCCCGCTGGCCCCGAGCAGAGGGCCCGGGGCGGTGCAGCCCGCTGGGGGTCCGCAGTGGCCAGAGGACCTGCTGGGAGGACGCCGAGTGCCGGCCAAGCCAAGCGCGGGAGGGCAGAGGAGAAATGGCACACGGCCACGGCTGACTGTCAGCAGCGAGTGTGCTGTTCCCTTTGGGAGGCGAGGAGCAGGGGCTCTGAGTCCTGACGCTGCTGCGTCCGGCTGAACTTGGGCAGGTCGCTGGCCTCTTCGAGACTCCGTTCTCCACCCGTGAGGCGGGTAACTGTGCCTGCCTTGTCAGGTGGCTGTGCGGCTCCGAGGTGGCAGGCGTACAGCGGGTGTTCAAACAGCCCGTGAGTGCGCAGCCTGGGGGCGGCTGTGAGAAGGGGTGGGCCGGGCAGGCACCCGCAGCCGAGTGGGCAGCCCCACTGCCTCGGCCGAGCGCGGGGCGAATGGCGGTTTGACGGTTTGTGCCCCATGGCTGTGCCCTCTCCCTTCCTCTGGCCCCTGTGCCTCCCTCTTTTCTCACCCCAAACGAGCTGGCAGAGGAGGCTCAGATGCCAGTCTCACTCACCGTGGGGTCAGCCAGATGCCCTCGCTGCTCCGGGTTACCCCCTGGTGGGCCAGATAGGGCTTGACCTTGGGGAAGAATTGCAGGCGTCCGCCTTAGGGGTCCTGAGACACCACACCCGTCAGTCCCCTTCCCTGCCCCGCCCGACTGTGCTCATCAGCGCACTGGGCGTGAGACGGGTCCTTCCAGCTGCCAGAGGTCCCGCCTCTAGGCTCTCAGGCACCGTTCTCAGCCTGGGGGTCCAACGACCCTTTCCCAGGGGTCGCCTAAGACGTAACAGTAGCAAAATTACAGTTATGAAGTAGCAACAAAAATAATTTTATGGTTGGGGGTCAGCACAACATGAGGAACTGCATTAAAGGGTCGCGGCCTCAGGAAGGCTGAGGACCACAGCCCGGTCCTCTCCCAGGTGACGTCACAGGGCCTTCTAGAAGGAGCGATGCTGCGAGCTGACTTACCTCCGGCGTTGCAGATACCTGTCTCCCGAAGGGGCACCTGGGTCAGGGTTTGCTTAGGACAGGAGCAGGAGACAGGAGAGGAGGCGGCAGGGAGGCCGCCCTGAGGACTGGCGGTCAGCGTCAGGGGGGACACGGGTCCGACTGACTGGCCTGCAGGTGCCCGACAGGGGAAGGTCTGCACATTAGGCCGGGTGGGAGGGTTGTGACTGTGAAATAGAGCCCCTGTCCTGGCGGCTGTGTCCCTGCTGGGCCCAGCGGTGTAGGCCCTGGGGCAGGCGACACCCCCACAGACAGGGCTCTTATTCCGCCTGACACCTGCAAACCAGCCAGCCAGCCCCCAGAGCCTCCGGGCTCCTCCCTTCTCTCGCCCTCATGGCTCCTCCCCAACAGCTGCGGAAGCCGGTCTTTAAAATCTTTTAGTCCTTTAGAACTTTTAAATCTTTTAAAATGTGTCCTGGTTCCAGCTTCTCGCCTTGATCCCCTATACTACGGCTCCCCCACCCTGCCCCATTGAGTCCCCAGTTTCCTGGCCCTGGGGTCAGACTTATTCTCACGCAAGGACCGAGTAACCCTTTATCTCCTTTCGTGGCCTCCCAGCAAACCTGGGGCCACAAGCCACCCGCCCTCTCTGGGGGCGGACAGTGTGGCATCGGGGCTGCCCCAGTGTCCAGGCGCCCGGCCCGCGTGAATGAGGGCGAGCGCTCCTGGGGCTGGTCCCTCGCCTGGTCCGTCTGTGCTCTGCCCCTCTGACCACGGTTTTGATTTTTCTATGAGAGTTTTGGTAAAGCCAGGAAATGTGCTTCCTTCCTCGTTCAGACTGGGCTCCCTGAGGACAGGCCGTGTCCCCTCAGACTGGGCTCTGCGAGGACGGGGCCATGTCCCCCTCAGACTGGGCTCCCTGAGGACGGGGCCATGTCCCCTCAGACTGGGCTCTCTGAGGACGGGGCCGTGTCCCCTCAGACTGGGCTCCCTGAGGACGGGGCCGTGTCCCCCTCAGACTGGGCTCCCTGAGGATGGGGCCATGTCCCCCTCAGACTGGGCTCTCTGAGGACGGGGCCGTGTCCCCCTCAGACTGGGCTCCCCGAGGACGGGGCCGTGTCCCCCTCAGACTGGGCTCCCTGAGGACGGGGCCGTGTCCCCCTCAGACTGGGCTCCCTGAGGACGGGGCCGTGTCCCCTCAGACTGGGCTCTGCGAGGACGGGGCCGTGTCCCCCTCAGACTGGGCTCCCTGAGGACGGGGCCGTGTCCCCCTCAGACTGGGCTCCCTGAGGACGGGGCCGTGTCCCCTCAGACTGGGCTCTGCGAGGACGGGGCCGTGTCCCCCTCAGACTGGGCTCCCTGAGGACGGGGCCATGTCCCCTCAGACTGGGCTCTGCGAGGACAGGGCCGTGTCCCCTCAGACTGGGCTCCCTGAGGACAGGCCGTGTCCCCTCAGACTGGGCTCTGCGAGGACGGGGCCATGTCCCCCTCAGACTGGGCTCCCCGAGGACAGGCCGTGTCCCCCTCAGACTGGGCTCCCTGAGGACGGGGCCATGTCCCCCTCAGACTGGGCTCCCTGAGGACAGGCCGTGTCCCCCTCAGACTGGGCTCCCTGAGGACAGGCCGTGTCCCCTCAGACTGGGCTCTGCGAGGACGGGGCCATGTCCCCCTCAGACTGGGCTCCCCGAGGACGGGGCCGTGTCCCCCTCAGACTGGGCTCCCTGAGGACGGGGCCGTGTCCCCCTCAGATTGGGCTCCCTGAAGACGGGGCCGTGTCCCCTCAGACTGGGCTCCCTGAGGACGGGGCCATGTCCCCCTCAGACTGGGCTCCCTGAGGACGGGGCCATGTCCCCCTCAGACTGGGCTCCCTGAGGACAGGCCGTGTCCCCTCAGACTGGGCTCCGCGAGGACGGGGCCATGTCCCCCTCAGACTGGGCTCCCCGAGGACGGGGCCATGTCCCCCTCAGACTGGGCTCCCTGAGGACGGGGCCGTGTCCCCCTCAGACTGGGCTCCCCGAGGACGGGGCCATGTCCCCCTCAGACTGGGCTCCCTGAGGACGGGGCCGTGTCCCCTCAGACTGGGCTCCCTGAGGACGGGGCCATGTCCCCCTCAGACTGGGCTCCCTGAGGACGGGGCCATGTCCCCCTCAGACTGGGCTCCCTGAGGACAGGCCGTGTCCCCTCAGACTGGGCTCCCTGAGGACGGGGCCATGTCCCCCTCAGACTGGGCTCCCTGAGGACGGGGCCATGTCCCCCTCAGACTGGGCTCCCTGAGGACGGGGCCATGTCCCCCTCAGACTGGGCTCCCCGAGGACGGGGCCGTGTCCCTCTCAGACTGGGCTCCCTGAGGACGGGGCCGTGTCCCCCTCAGATTGGGCTCCCTGAGGACGGGGCCGTGTCCCCTCAGACTGGGCTCCCTGAGGACGGGGCCGTGTCCCCCTCAGACTGGGCTCCCTGAGGACAGGGCCATGTCCCTCTCAGACTGGGCTCCCTGAGGACAGGGCCATGTCCCTCTCAGACTGGGCTCCCTGAGGACGGGGCCGTGTCCCCCTCAGATTGGGCTCCCTGAGGACGGGGCCGTGTCCCCTCAGATTGGGCTCCCTGAGGACGGGGCCGTGTCCCCTCAGACTGGGCTCCCTGAGGACAGGGCCATGTCCCCCTCAGACTGGGCTCCCTGAGGACGGGGCCGTGTCCCCCTCAGATTGGGCTCCCTGAGGACGGGGCCGTGTCCCCCTCAGATTGGGCTCCCTGAGGACGGGGCCGTGTCCCCCTCAGACTGGGCTCCCTGAGGACAGGGCCATGTCCCTCTCAGACTGGGCTCCCTGAGGACGGGGCCGTGTCCCCCTCAGATTGGGCTCCCTGAGGACGGGGCCGTGTCCCCCTCAGACTGGGCTCCCTGAGGACAGGCCGTGTCCCCCTCAGACTGGGCTCCCTGAGGACGGGGCCATGTCCCCCTCAGACTGGGCTCCCCGAGGACGGGGCCGTGTCCCCCTCAGACTGGGCTCCCTGAGGACGGGGCCATGTCCCTCTCAGACTGGGCTCCCCGAGGACGGGGCCGTGTCCCCCTCAGACTGGGCTCCCTGAGGACAGGCCGTGTCCCCCTCAGACTGGGCTCCCTGAGGACGGGGCCATGTCCCTCTCAGACTGGGCTCCCTGAGGACGGGGCCATGTCCCCTCAGACTGGGCTCCCCGAGGACAGGAGTGTGTTTCTCCCTCCCTCTTAGCTGCCCCCTGCCCACTGTTTCCAGGTCTGCTCTATCCCCGGAGTGTTGGGGGGTGGGTGGGCACTGAGTCCTGAGAGTCAGAAGTTACAGCGGGTGGCTGTCATGGCCACTGCTGGTCCCCAGCAGGCCTTGCAATGCTGTGACTGGAGGATGGGGACGGGGACATGGCAATGGGCCGGAGCCGGCTCCTCCCAGAGACCAGGCTTCCTGGGACTGCAGAGCAGCGGAGCCAGGAGGAGAGGCTGAGGGCGGGGTGGGTGGCCCACACCTGAGTGACCGCCTTTCCTGTCCCTGGGCCAAATTGGCATATGGCAGGGCAGGAAGGCCCGTGCCCGCGCACGCATGTGTGTGTGTGTGTGTGTGTGTGTGTGTGTGTAAGAGGTGTTACTAACTCCGCAGGTCAGTCCTGGGGGAGCACTGTGAGCCCCCGGGTGCAGAGGAACAGAGGCCGGGGCCAGGGCTCAGCTCCCAGTGTCTCCCCCAGTGCTGCAGGGTCACGTGTACCAGTTCTGCACAGCTGATGGCCTGTGGCTGCACAAGGACAACTCCAGCCTGCCCTGGAGGGACCTGTCGGAATGCGCAGAGTCCAAGGGAGGGGACAGAGTGAGTTGCAGATGGGGGCTCCGGGCCAGAAAGGGGCAGTAGGATCCCAGCTTCACTGGAGCAGGGTCCCTGGGCGCGCAGGTGGGGGCTGGGCTGTGGTCGTCTCATCCACCCGCGCCGGTGGGGCTTTGCACACCAGGCTTTCTGGACGGAGGTGGTGCGTGTCCACCTCTGGCCTTGGACCGGGGTCCTAGAAATCTGGAGACCATCGCCCGAGGTTATTCTCTTCCTTAGTTCTGGGGTCCCCTGGGAAAGAAGGATGTGGGGGAGGAGGGCTTGGGGTGCCCCATGTACACTGTGTCCCTGTGCGCACACAGAGCTACCTGGAGGACCAGCACCTGTCCCTTTACATCATCTACACGGTGGGCTACGCGCTCTCCTTCTCTGCCCTGGTCATCGCCTCGGCCATCCTCCTCAGGTTCAGGTAAGGGGGCCGGGCCCAGAGGGGCCGCCTCACCCCAACCCGCTCTGCCCCCAGACAGAGGACAGGCACCAAACCAAAGGAACAACACAGCAGACTTCTCTTAAGAAGTCTCCAGAGAGCCCACACCCTCGAATGTGAGGCTGCAAACATGGGCTACGACGCTGTGTACTCAGTCTAATCTCTACTATGCAAATGTGTGCATATAACACTGCACAAAAGGAAAAACCAACACCACACGCTCACACACAGAGCACCCCCAGACCGTAACAGTGGGTGGTAGAATGAAGGGAAGTCCTCCCCGGTGAGCATGTGTAACTCAGATAGTCCGGAGTTCAGTACAGCTAGACAAGACCTCAGGAGCAGAGCTCTGCTCCCTGCGGAGTCGTCAGCCAGCCCCGAGGGCAGCTCTTCCTAGATGAGCCATCCTTCCAGGGTACCAGGTTCTCCCTCTCCCTCTGCACTTGGGGTGGGCCGGGGGGCTGGGACAGCAGAGGGGCATTCCTCCTGTCCCCCTGGGCACACAGTCAGCTCAATAAATGCAGTCACTCAAGGAATGCACTTTATTATGAAGCATTTCAGTGATTCAAAAATACAGTGGCTGATACTGTGATCACCGTGCGTGCACCACCCAGCCGGGGAAACGCAGTTACGCTTTCCAGGGTAGCGCTCACTCCCGTCCCCCCAGAGGGAACCCCTAATGGGGCTGCTTTTAGTCCCCGTGTCTCTCTATACTTTTAGCACATTTGTAACTATCTATAAAAATGTATAGCTTGAGTTTTGCTTACTTCTGAGGACATGTTGGACGTATATTCTCCTGCAATGTTATTTTTGGCCCAACAATGTTTGAGACTCATTACGTGGCAACAGGTAGTTCTCCATTCATTTTAACCGCCACTCTGCACCCCACTGTGTGATCTAGCAGAGTTTACCTCTTATCCTTTTAGTGGACATGGGGAGTTTTTCTCTTCTGAGTTATAAACCTTGCTACAATGAACCTTCTAAAGTGTGATCCCTGGCACATTTCTCCAGGGGCACATGCCTCAAGTGTAACAGCCTACTCTGTACTGTGTGCTTCTGCAAATGTATTAGGTGTTGTTCAGTTTCTCTCCAAAGTGATCATACCAGTTTGCCCTCTCACCAGTAATAAATGAGAGTTCCCTTCCCTTAATATCCTCACCACCGTTTAGTATTTTCAGACCTAATTGTTGCTAATCTAAAGTGTGTGAAATATTTGGTTATGATTTTAATTTACATATCTCTGGTTCCCAGAGAGCAACATTTTTTTTTTTTTATGTTTTCTTCTGTGAATTGCTTGCTTGTAGAATTGCTTACTTTTTATAGGCTTATTTGCCTTTTTCATTTTTACCTTAGGCATTCATTAGATTTTCCGGATATCAAACCAGCAAATATCTTCTCTTAGTCCTTGGTTCATTTTTTTCACTCACTCAGGTGTCTTTATGCACAGGAGACGTCAATTTTAACAGAATGAAATATATTCATTTATCTGTTTTTATCGATAAACAAAATGGATCAATAAATGCTATCAATTGATCAAAAATAATTTTGTCAAATGATTCTAAAACTTATTTTTTTCCAAAGACCAAAAGTTGTTACGGTCTTGTTTGAGAACTCTTTCCTTATCTGCTGGGGTCATAAGTTTTGCTCATCTCTTGTGACTCTTTGATGTACCTGGAATTTATTTTTTTCTGATAAAAATAAAGATTAATTTTATTTTCCATGCATGCATACAGTTAGTTGTCCCAGGACCATTTACTGCTAGCCACTCTTCCCCCTTGGTCTGCAGTGCCCACTCCGCCGGGCAGCAAGGGTCATCTACGGCTGGGTCCGTTTCTGTCATCTGATTTCTTATTCGTTGGTCTATTCATTTGTCCTTTTGCCAAAACCATGGTGCTTTAGCTACTAAATATTCATTAAAGGTCTTGGTTCTCTGATAGCTCGGGCCCCTACTTTGGGGTTTTTTAGGAGTGTCTAGCCAGTGGTTCTCAACCTGTGGGTCGCAACCCCTTTGGGGGTCGAACGACCCTTTCCCAGGGGTCGCCTAAGACGTAACAGTAGCAAAATTACAGTTATGAAGTAGCAACAAAAATAATTTTATGGTTGGGGGTCACCACAACATGAGGAATGGTATTAAAGAGTCATGGTATCAGGAAGGTTGAGAACCACTGGCTAGACTGATGTCGGTCTTCGCTCTTCTTTACAAAGTTTTAAATTTCATTTGTTAAAAACCAACACTGTTGGAATCTTTGTTATAGCTATATTGAATTTACCCATTAATATGGGGAGATTTGACCTCCTTATAAGAGCGCGTCTATCTATGAATGTGGTATATCTTTCATTAATTTAAATCTTCTTTAGTGATTTTAAGCAAGTTTTATTGTATTCTTCATAGAAATCTTGCCCACGTTCTGTATGGCACATTTCTGGGTTGGCAATTAAAAATATTACAAATTAATTTTTTTTATTTTTATTTTTTATCCTCACCAGAGGACATTTTTGTATTTATCTTGACAGAGAGGGAGAAGGGAGGGAGGGAGAGAAAGAGAGAAACTTCGATGTGAGAGAGACACATCAAGTGGCTGCCTCCCACACAACCCCGACCAGGGCCGGGGACAAACTGCAACTGAGGTATGTTCCTTTAGTGGGAACCGAACCCGGGACTCTCAGAACCGCAGCTGACGCTCTAACCGCTGAGCCAAACTGGTCAGGGCACAAATTAATTTTTTTTAAACTTACTTTTAATTGCTTGTTGCTGATGTTCATAAACATACATGTCAGTAACCTAATGTCAAGTGTTTGGATTTTCTATGAAGATAATCTGTCATCTACAGATAATAACAATTTTGTGCTTTTTTCCCAGTTCTTATACACGTTCCCTGTTCTCATTATTGTGGCCAGGATCTGTGGTACAGTGTTGAATAGAGGTGGTGAATAGCTTTTTAAGGCTAGAAGGACGATATATTTTTTTTTTCTCTGATTTTAAAGGGAATGCTTCTAAAATTTTTCAGTTAAGAAGGAGGTTTGCTCCCAGTTTGGGTAGGTATTTCTTATCAGGTAAAGAAATGTCCGGTGTTTCCAGTCTGCCCTGCATTTTTATGTCAAAGGGCAGTGAACGTGTGTCCATACCTTTTGAATTCTTACCACGTGCTCTGGGTGGCCGCCCGGAGGCATGTATGGAGTGGGCTGTCATGGAGACGCAAAGCCAAGTCCCCGTTGGGGGAAGTGGTCCTCACCGGTCAACCCCGTGGGTCCCAGGTGACTCTGTAGAAGATGCACAGAGTGTGGATGGGGGTGGGGGTGGCAGCGGCCACATGCGGTAGGCTTCAGGGAGAGGCGGGACTTGAATTAGACAAAAGGACTTTCAAGGTCATGGGGAAGAAGGGCCTTCTCAGAGGAAGGAAGAAGGAGCACAGTCCCAGAGCCCAACGTCCTGAGGTGTGTGCTAGCCCCGGAACCGGAGGGGGAGCAGCACTCTTGGCCAGCTTGCCAGGGAAGGGCCCTGCTGTCTCTCCTAGACACCTGCACTGCACCCGGAACTACATCCACCTGAACCTGTTTGCGTCCTTCATCCTCCGAGCACTGTCCGTCTTTGTCAAGGACGCGTCCCTCAAGTGGATGTACAGCACGGCTGCCCAGCAGCACCGGTGGGACGTGCTGCTCTCCTACCAGGTGCGCGGCGTGTCCCGGAAGGGCCTGGGGGGACGGGTGGTGGCTGAAGGCTGGTCTCCCCCCCCCAGGCCTGATCCTCAGGGAGCCCCCAGTCTGATGGGGGAGGCAGTCCACCCAGGGGCTCCCAGTCTGATGGGGGAGGCAGTCCACCCAGGGGCCCCCAGTCTGGTTGGGGAGGCAGTCCACCCAGGGGCCCCCAGTCTGATGGGGGAGGCAGTCCACCCAGGGGCCCCCAGTCAGATGGGGGAGGCAGTCTACCCAGGGGCCCCCAGTCTGATGGGGGAGGCAGTCCACCCAGGGGCCCCCAGTCAGATGGGGGAGGCAGTCCACCCAGAGGTCCCCAGTCTGATGGGGGAGGCAGTCCACCCAGGGGCTCCCAGTCTGATGGGGGAGGCAGTCCACCCAGGGGCCCCCAGTCTGATGGGGGAGGCAGTCCACCCAGGGGCCCCCAGTCAGATGGGGGAGGCAGTCCACCCAGGGGCCCCCAGTCTGATGGGGGAGGCAGTCCACCCAGGGGCCCCCAGTCTGATGGGGGAGGCAGTCCACCATGGGGATCCCAGTCAGATGGGGGAGGCAGTCCACCCAGGGGCTCCCAGTCTGATGGGGGAGGCAGTCCACCCAGGGGCCCCCAGTCTGATGGGGGAGGCAGTCCACCATGGGGATCCCAGTCAGATGGGGGAGGCAGTCCACCCAGGGGCCCCCAGTCTGATGGGGGAGGCAGTCCACCATGGGGATCCCAGTCAGATAGGGGAAGCAGTCCACCCAGGGGCTCCCAGTCTGATGGGGGAGGCAGTCCACCCAGGGGCCCCCAGTCTGGTTGGGGAGGCAGTCCACCCAGGGGCCCCCAGTCTGGTTGGGGAGGCAGTCCACCCAGGGGTCCCCCAGTCTGATGGGGGAGGCAGTCCACCATGGGGATCCCAGTCAGATGGGGGAGGCAGTCCACCCAGGGGCTCCCAGTCTGATGGGGGAGGCAGTCCACCCAGGGGCCCCCAGTCTGGTTGAGGAGGCAGTCCACCCAGGGGCCCCCAGTCTGATGGGGGAGGCAGTCCACCATGGGGATCCCAGTCAGATGGGGGAGGCAGTCCACCCAGGGGCCCCCAGTCTGATGGGGGAGGCAGTCCACCATGGGGATCCCAGTCAGATAGGGGAAGCAGTCCACCCAGGGGCTCCCAGTCTGATGGGGGAGGCAGTCCACCCAGGGGCCCCCAGTCTGGTTGGGGAGGCAGTCCACCCAGGGGCCCCCAGTCTGGTTGGGGAGGCAGTCCACCCAGGGGTCCCCCAGTCTGATGGGGGAGGCAGTCCACCATGGGGATCCCAGTCAGATGGGGGAGGCAGTCCACCCAGGGGTCCCCCAGTCAGATGGGGGAGGCAGTCCACCTGGGGAACCCCAGGAATGAGACCGGCCCTGTCCTAAGGAGTTCTCTGACACAGGGGAGTGGTCTTTGAAGACAGACCTGGATTTGAGTCTCAGCTCTGCCACTTACTAGCTATATGGTTTTGGGCAAGTCACCGAACATCTCTGAGTTTCAGTTTTCTTACCTGAATGGGGATCATACTAGTTTCTTCCACCCAGGATAGTGAGGATTCAGGGAGCTGAAGCAGGTCAAGAGGTCAAGTTCTCGGCACTAGTGAAGGTGTTAGCTCTCTTGCCCTACATTCTCCAGGGCAGGCCAGCAGCTGGGGAGGGCGGGAGGGGTCCCGGGAGGCAGGGGACAGAGCCCGTGTCCCTGAGGACTCTTCCTCTGCCCCCAGGACTCTCTGGGCTGCCGTCTGGTGTTCCTGCTCATGCACTATTGTGTGGCGACCAACTACTACTGGCTCCTGGTGGAGGGCGTGTACCTGTACACGCTGCTGGCCCTCTCCGTCTTCTCCGAGCAGCGCCTCTTCCGGCTCTACCTGAGCATAGGCTGGGGTAAGGCCCGCCGCCCTTCACCGCAGCCCCCACCTGCGGCTTGGCCCCTCCGAACCCAGCGGCTGCCTGCAGGCTCCCCCAGGAAGCCGGCTTGGTCCTCGAACACACTGCTGCCGAGGGGCGGGCTCCCTGGGGAACTCTCCTGGGCACAGGGCTGACTGCCCATGGAGCTGTGCACACACTGCAGGGGTCATGCTCACCCTCCTTCCCTGTCATAACCCTCCCCGCACGGAGCAGAGGCCTCCGCTCGGGCCAGACCCGCCGCATACGCCATTGGCAGCCCTGCACTGTCCTCGACCTCTATTCCTAAGACCCTCGGGGAGCTGGGCCTGGGGGGGGGGGGGCTGAGGGCTGTGGCGCTGTCACACCCTGAGGGGAAGAAGGGCCAGCTGAGGGAAGGGTGGACCGCGCATGTGCCTGGAGCCCAGCGGGAAATGTTCTGGCCAAAAAAGTTTGCCGAGAACCACTGTGTCTTTTTTTTTGCTGGAACATTTCTGGTTGTGCTTCTGCCTCTCGCCACATGGGATTCTGATGAGAAAGGGGTGGGATGGGGAGGGGATGGGACCCCCGCAGCAGCGCCTGCGACCCCCACTCACTGCCGGGAAAGCAGAAGCAGGAGCCGGTGGAGCCGCGAGCCGGCGGGGGCCCTGCTGTCCGGCCCCCCCTCCCCCTGGCCCTGCCCCTGCACCACAGCCCCCCCCCCCCCCCCCCCCCGCTTCCATCCATCCATGCACTCGGGCTGCTGTGACCGCCGCTGTCCCCACTCCCAGGGGCTTCCACCTCAGTCCCAGCCATGCTCCTCCCTCGAAGTCCCCGTCCCACCGGTACTGGCTCCTGCCCCTGGGCCTTTGCAAGGCTGTCCTGGTCCAGCCCAGCCCTCACGAAGCCACTCAGGTTGCCTGGGCGCCCGTTGTGGAAGGGCACCTCTAAGGGGGCTTTAGTGTATCCGTGTCGTGAGGCACCAGGGCCGAGAGGCAGGTAGACAGGCAGACAGGCACTGGAACTGGGCCTCGGAGTCCCAGGCTCTGGGCCCCGCTGCCTGTCCCGCACAGTGCTCCAGCCTGCGCTGTATCCCTCCCTAGTCCCCGCTGGCCCAGCTGAGCAAGCTCCGGCCTCTGCACAGGGGCCCGTGGGCTGGACTCTCCTCTCAGCTCCTGTTCCCACCTGCCCTCCCTGCGCCCCGAGGGCCCGCCACTCCCTGCTGAGCCTTCCCGCCCTCCGAGACCTCTTCATCCCGTGGAGCAGTCAGCCAGGCGGGGCAGCTGGAGACCCTGCAGATAGCTAGGGTGGGGGCAGGCTGGGCCACTGAGGAGAGCTCTGGGAAGGCCGTCCCCGGGGTGGGGGCAGTGTCTGTCCATTCTGGGAAATAGCATCAGCACTGGGAGTGCCTGTCACCATGGCGACCTGAGGACAGGAACAATCAAAGGGACGATGTGATGTGTGCAGAAGAGTGGGGGTGGTTGGTTGAGGGTTGGTGAGGACACACAGTGCCCTGAGGTCTCTGAGTGGGAAATGGGGGGGTACCCATCCTTTCCCCACCTCACTCCTCAGCTCAGGGCTCAGGGTCTGAGAGGGCACAAGGGTGGGACCTGGAGGACCCCCTCCCCAGTCAGAGCATCCTTTCCTTTAGTAATTGAGATGGGGAGGTGCAGAGAGAGAGAGACAGAAGAGCAGAGAGTCACAGAGAACCAGGCGCTGTGCTGAGATGCCTGGACATCTGCCCAAGTTGACATGTTGGAGTCAAGTGCAGCTTCTCGTGCAAGCAGAAGCATTAAATTAGGGCCCCACACAGCTGGGGGTGTTCCCAAAGGCATGTCAGCGTGGCCATCGTCCCTGGGTGGCCAGGCAGGCTCTAACCCCTCACAAGGAGGCTGCACAGGAGGGAGACAAGTGATGGGCAAGGGCCTCAGTACTTCCTGCAGCTGGTTCTGTGTCTGAATTCAGGCTTCTTTCTGCAGCCTGTCTTGTTGATGTCCTAAATGGGGGAAAGATGAAGCTCGCAGGGAGTGTGTAATGTTTGCACGCGGCAGAGCTGTGCCTGTTTTCAAACAGACTCTGTTAAGGAGATGCTGATGAATGCATGAGGCTCCCCAGGTCTGGTAGCATGAGTGGGGTCTCTGAGAGAAAGGACAGCGTGTGGCCGGGGATGACCAGGAAGGGGGTTCTATACGGGTGTGTGGCTCAGGGAGTTGACGTGTTCTTGCCTGGAAATCTTCCCTTTCCTAATGGATACATTGACTCCTCATTCATTCATTCATTCATTCATTCATTCATTCATTCCGTTCTCGTTGAGCATCTTCTATGTGGCAGGCCCCACACTAGTGCTAGGAACTTAGGAGGGCACCTGTCCCTTGTCCAGTCTCATAAAGCATGTCACTAAATCATCGTGGATGTTGAGAGGTCTATTGTATCCAAATAAATGGCCGAGAGAGAGATACCTGATGAAGCAATGAGCTTCTCTGCCTCCTCCATCCTTGTCCACACTGTCGAGCACAGCAGCCCCAGGCACACGAGCTGCCCAGTGGCTGTTGAGTGGACTCCACGTGTTGAGGGTCCAGGTGATGGTGGCCAGAGAGACTAGGAAGTGTGTCCTGCCCTGGAAATGTGTTCCTGGGTGGAACCCCCTAAAGCCACACATGTATACACATGGACCCACACACACATCTGTGTCCACACACTTTTCCCTGTCTCAGACACCCCATCTCCAACCCGGAGGGGGGCACCCATAGAGACAAGCATGGAAGGAGTTAGTGCAGAAAGCCCCTGAGGGGTTGCAGCCCTGCCTTCTAGTCCCACCTGTACCCTCCTGAGCTCCTGAGTTGTCTCCATCTGTCACGTGAGGATGGACTGTGGATTTTAAGTCAGCAAACACACACAGGTCTCGGGGGAGCGAGTGCTGAGCTCTGAAGACGAGTGAGGCTGTGGCTGGAAACCAGTTGTACTGGTTGCTTATGGCTGCAAACAAATGACCCACAACTTAGAGGCTTAAAACAATGATTACAGTCCGGACAGTGTGGTTCAGTGGTTGGGCGCTGACCCATGCACCAAGAGGTCACCGGTTCGATTCCTGGTCAGGGCACATGCCCAGGTTGTGGGCCCAGTCCCCAATGTGGGGTATGCAGGAGGCGGCCAATCAATGTTCTCTCTCATTGATGTTTCCCCCTCTCTCTCTCTCCCTCTCTCTAAAATTAATAAAGAAAAAAACCCCCACATTATTGTATCGCAATGGTCAGGAGCTGGGTTCACCCCAGCGGGCCTCTGGCGCAGGCTCTCTGACAGAAGCGGGCACGCTGTCAGCCGGGCCAGGGCCATCTCAAGGCTGAGCTGGGGAAGGAGCCACTTCCAAGCTCACCTGAGGCTGAGGGCAGGAAACTTAGGGCCTTGCTGCCTGTTGGGTGGAGGCTCCATTCCTTGCCACAGGGGCCTCCCCACGGGCTAAGTTCCTCATGACTTGGCACCTGGTGACCCCAGAGCAACTGATCACCTTGAGGGAGAGCACAAGACAAGCCTCCTCTAACCTTCTTAGACCATGACGCCATGCCATCCCTCCTGCTGTGTGCCATTCGTCACACAGACCAGCGGGGCAGGGTGGGCTGTGCCAGGGTGTGAACCCCAGGAGCTGGGGTCTTCGGCCATCCCAGAGCCTGCTGCCACACCTGTCAAGTCCCAGCCAAGTAGCAAGTGCTGTTGTTGTAGCTGTTATTGTGGTCCCTGTGCGCAGGGTACTGGGCTGCGGGCCTCGAGGCTAAGGCTCCTGTTTCTGCTCCAGGCTCTTTGGCCACGTACAGGAGCGTGTGGGCAGGGAGCAGAGAACAGGCCGCCTGGCCTGGCTCCCGTGCCTGAAGGAGCTGACTGCGACGAGGAGTGGGTGTCTGTGTCCTGGTGTCTCAGCCAGACCCTGGGGGCAACCCTGACAGTGTACCTGGCCCATGGGAGGGACATACTGCGGAAGAGAAACACAGCGACCATGGGATGGGGACCTCTTTCCAAGGAAGAGCCGGGGAGTTCCTGCTCCTCTGTTCTCCATGCACCCAGCCCAGCGAGCTCCGTGCCTTCTGGAGAGTGTGGTGTGGGCCAGGCAGAGGGCTGGAGGCGGGAGAGGCCGGGGTCCGGCGGGCCTCTGGGTGTGCATGGGCGGCTTGGGCCTGCCAGCCCCTCTCCCCTCTTTCCTTCTCTGCTCTTAGGTGTCCCCCTGCTGTTTGTCATCCCCTGGGGCATTGTCAAGTACCTCTACGAGGATGAAGGGTGAGTGTCCTGCCAGAGAGGGCGTGTGCTGAGGTCCTGTCCTCAAACCCCAAGCGGTTCCTCGGCCCTGGGGCCTGCTGCTGTGACCTGCTGGGAGGGTACACTGAGGACCAGAGTTCATTTATGACTTCCGTTCTCTCCCCCCGTCCACCCTCCTGGGGTTGTATGACGGCAAACAGCGCCGGGCCTGTGGGGTGCGTGGCGTCCCCTGCAGGCTCTTCTGTGATAACCGTGAATGAAATGCTTGTTGTATGGCTGGTGCTGAGTGCATGAGTGGCTGTCGGCAGGTTCACGCAGGGGCTGTGTGTATCTCTGTGTGACTGCTTAGGACTGCGTGTGTGTGCGCGTGGCCGGACGGGCCCTGCGTGGGTCTGTGGGCCTGGTTGTTGGGTCGCTCCTGGTGGCAGTGTCTGTGTGGCTCTGTGTGGTTCACTTCGCATGCCCACAGGTCCTTCTGTGCCTTGTGCCCGCTCTGTGAGCCAGGGTCCGTGTCCAACTGGGTGCCCGTGTGTGTCCCTCTTCCCTCTCCAGCTGCTGGACCAGGAACTCGAACATGAATTACTGGCTCATTATCCGGCTGCCCATTCTCTTTGCCATTGGGGTGAGTGGCGGTGTGGGGTGGCCTTGGGGGAGGACTGGGGAGAGCGAGTGCCTTGAGGAGGCCCCCAGCCACCCTGCTGTCTGCCCTGCAGGTGAACTTCCTCATCTTTGTCCGAGTCATCTGCATCGTGGTGTCCAAACTGAAGGCCAATCTCATGTGCAAGACGGACATCAAGTGCAGGTGACCTACCTGAGCTGGCTTTGCTGGGCACCCTCGGCCCTTCCTTCCAGCAGAGATGGGGACCCTGGGGTGCTGAGCTTGAGCCCTACCTGACTGTCTCCCACCTGGGCCTTGCCTGGGACCCCAAGCCTTGCCCCATCCCTGGGGCAGCTCCTGGGCTTCTGGGGACTCCCCCTCCCCCTCCTCCCCTCCAAGCAGCCTGACCCAGGTATTTGGGGTGGAAGGGTGTCTGTGACCCAGATGCCAGGCCTTGGTGGGGGGTGAGGGCACAGAAAGGGGAGGTGCCGAATGACATCCCCACCCCACCCCTAGACTTGCCAAGTCCACACTGACACTCATCCCCCTGCTGGGGACCCATGAGGTCATCTTCGCCTTCGTGATGGACGAGCACGCCCGGGGGACACTGCGCTTCGTCAAGCTGCTCACAGAGCTCTCCTTCACCTCCTTCCAGGTGACCTCGGGGTGCGGGCCTTCCTCGCGGTCGGGGCGCGGGTGGGCAGATGGCATCCTGCCCCTGGAGATAGGCCGCCCGAGGCCCGGAGGAAAGTGGTCCTTGCCCAGTGGTACATAGTGGGAGCTGAGTGTGAGGTGTCCCCAGGTGTCCCGATGCCCAGCCAGTCTTTTCTGTAAACACGTTGGACAAGAAGCCCTCCCGGATGTAGCCGGGCACTGCAGCTGCTGTCTAGGTACGGGCGCCCTGCCAGCTGCTTAGACACACTGTGTGTTTCACCCTCACAGACCCAGGAAGTGTGCAGGATGATCCCCATTATACAGAGGAGGAAAGTGAGGCTCAGAGGTGTTAAAACAGGTTTGCACAATCACGTAGTTTCAAAGGCCAAGAATTGATCCTCTCCACTGGTATGAGCTGATGCTGCGAGTCAGTGGGCGTAGAAACACAAGAACCTGGTCCCAGCCCCTCAGGGGGCTATGGGATGGCCAGAGTGTGGCCTGTGTGTGCACTTGCACACGTACACACTCACACTCAAATGCACACTCACATGCGCGCACTTGCACATGCACACACACAGGTCAGAGTTCTGGAGCACATGTTTCCTGAGTGAACACAGGCCAGGGACAGTGCCCCACGGTCAGAGGTGGAGTCCTTTCTGGGGCGTCCTCAGAGGAGGTGGGTGAAGTTACCGGGGCATCCGGGCAGAGGGCTTCTTGCTCCTCCAGAGAGGAGAGGAGGAGCCCACCGCCCCCATCCCGGGGTCTGCCCAGATGAGCTGGAGCCCCGAGGGCCTGAGGCCAGGGCCTGTCTGCGGGGCGCCCCCCACGTCCTCCCTGCTGATGTGACCCTTGTTTCCAGGGGCTGGTGGTGGCCATCCTGTACTGCTTTGTCAACAACGAGGTAAGGCCCGGGGGGACGCGCCCTGCTGGCTGTGCAGTGGGGACTTCCTCTGTCTTTCCAGCTCAGACCCCACTCGGCAAACTGAGTCACGGGGGCTGGGAGGCGTCTCGTCTGTGTGTTCTGTTTTCTATGTGTAGGTCTCTCACATGCACACACGCGCGCGCACACACGCGCGTGCACACACACGCACACGTGCAGGCACACCCTAACCAGTTGTGAGTTTGGGGAATACGCAGCCTCATGTTAAGCGGGTCCTGAGTGAACAGGTGGTGGGGGCTGTGACAAGGTGATTAGACAGCGATGCCCTCAACGCAGACTTGGGGTTTTACGTATCACGATCTCATTTTCATTGTCAGCCTCTTTCCCCCAAAAAAACCCTGCTAAAATTCTGGTTTCGATATTCCCATTTTTCACACGTGAGGAGCTGACGATCAGAGAGCTGAGGAAGGTGCCGGGGGCCTGGAAGGGGTGCGGAGCCAGGGCTCACGTGAGCCCTGCCGGGGAGAACAGTCACCGGTTCCGTGGGGCAGGCGGGAGCCCGGTCCACCTGAGAAAGGACGCGTTCCTCTGGTGGCTGTCTGGTTGTGGGGGGGGCGCGGGGGGTGCCTTGCTGACCCCACACCCCCTCCTGCAGACCTGAAGACCATGGCCTCCCCTCTCTGAGATGGCCGGCTCCTGGAAAGGGGGGCTGTCTGTGTCTGTGGGTGCCTGCGGGAGGCCCCTTGCTCCAAGGTGCCCAGCTTTGTGTTGGGGCAGGAGCACCCCCAAGCCACTAAAGTGGGCATCACAAATGCCACAGATCCTCACCCCTAAGTTCCTTCCAGAGGAGAAAACAAACAATAGTCCCACAAGTAGCACAGGGCCGCCTGGGATGTTTCCACAGGAGAGATGGTCCCCAGGGAAGAGAGTGTGGGCATCCCCCACCGTGCGGCCTGGGAGTGGAGGACTCTGTCACCTCCATTCCAGCCCAGGAAGGGTCTGCACCAGTGGGGCCGGAGCTCAGGTGACCCAGGGACACTGCTGTCGAAGACCCAGCCCTCTGTGTGGTTTCTGGGTCGCTGAGTCTGGGATCGGGCTCAGAGATCTCAAAGTCTGCACATGGATGCGCACATTTGTGCTGTGGGTGTGGGGGACAAGGGGAGCAGTGGGTGTGGACCGTGGTGTTTCAGGGACCTACGAGATGGCTCGGAGAAGCAGTGTGATGTGGCAGGAAGGATGGACGGTGAGGGCTCTGGCGTCAGCTCTCTGCTCTGGTCCAGGCCCATCACTGAATGAGCTGTAGGGGGGCAGGTTATATGCCCCCACGGAGCCCCCGTTTCCCTGCCTACGAAATGGAGGAGATCCTGCTGGCAGCACGCGACTTCAGATCTCTAAAAGGGGAAATGTTTCCTGAGCACTTGCTGTGTGTAAGGTGCTCGCGGGTTTCATCAAAGTCAGTCCTGTGTAGCAGATGTTATCCCCATTTTACAGATGAGAAAATGCAGGCTCCGCCAAGGGAAAGGAAGAGCCCAGCTCAGTGGCCAGGAGGTGGTAGAGCTAGCGGGCCGTGGGAGGCTGCCTCAGCAGGCTGCCAGGGCTGGGGAGGTGGAGGCAGCACCAGGCAAAGGGTGGCCCAGAAATGGGTCCTGGGCAGGTCTCAGAGGGCTGGTCAGGCCCCGCGGGGGGTGGGCCAGTGAAGGAGGGGAGGTGGGTGTAGACACTCAGCGGGTGTAGACACTCAGCGGGTGCGTTCACTGCAGGAATGGTTCTCAGCCAGGGGCGTGATGTGCCACCCGGCCCAAAGCTCTGCTGCTTTATTTTCTAGGGGACAGGGACAGGGTGGCAGGTGTCCCCATGTGGGACGGGGGCAGGGGGCAGAGGCCTGAGGAGAGAATGGGGCTCCCTCCTGCACCTTCCGACCCCCCAGACCCCATTTCCCATGTCTCCCTCCCCTTCCCCTAGAGCTGTGCTAGCAGCACATGCTCACCGCCCCCACTTGCACGCACGTGTGCAACGTCTTCCCACCCTTTCTGCGGCGCGTCTCACCTGGACCCTGACTCAGTTGCTTCTCCTGATTCCACTCCTTAAAGCCCAGTCACCGCCCTCCTCACTGGCCTCCCCTGGCAGAAGGGAGGGAGGGGCGCCTGTCCCCACTCTGCCCTTGGCAAACAACGTGACCCCTGAGTCCCCAGATCCCCAGCTGGCCAGTCCCCTGGGGCTCCCCCAGGCTCTTGCTGTGGGGTCCAGGAGGCTCTGCTCAGGGAGCCTGGAGAGCCTGCCTTGTGTTAGGTGCCCCTTTAAACCCTCCTGGAGACGCCTTGGGCCCTGCTCCGCCCGCACAAGGACAGACCCGTCACCACCGCTGGGCCACAAAGGCACTCGGGGCTCCTGGGCTGAGCCTCTGTCCACTAGAGCTGTTCTCCAGACCCAGTTGCCATGGCAATGCCAGGTACCTGTGACCCAAGGAGAAAGGATGGCCCTGACCCTGGTCCTGCATAGTTGCTGACAGCTCGTGTCCCCTCACCGTGACTCTGGACTCAGCCTGAGTGCTGGCCCAGTTCTGACGCCGCCTGGCTGGTAACGGGCAGTCACTTCGCCTCTGTCCCCAGGTGCAAATGGAGGTCAGTGAGCTTGACCGGCCCAACCCCAACCCCAGAGCCTGGCACAGCGCCGACCCGAAGGCCGTGGGAGGCAGGGATGAGGGTGAGCTGGGGGACGGCGCCGACCCTCTGGAACGGGGTCCAGACCCGCACCGTTGTCCTCGGAGTTCCATGTAATAACCCAGTGACAAGGGCCCCAAGCCCCGTTCATTCATTCGGCCCCTTTAATTTTGTTTTCTTTATTGATATTAGAGAGAGAGAGAGAGGAAGGGAGAGGGAGAGATAGAAACATGGATGAGAGAGAACATCGACTGGCCGCCTCCTGCATGCCCCTCACTGGGGATCGGGCCCACAACCTGGGCATGTGCCCTGATCCGGAATCAAACCCGCAACCTCTTGGTGCCTGGGTCGACACTCAACCACTGAGTCACCCGGCCAGACCATTCGTCTCATTTAAAAAGCACTTCTCCAGTGCCGAGTGCCGACCTAGGGCTGGGCTGTCAGGTTCCCGGCTGTGAGGGGAGGAAGCCGTGGTGGCCCTCCTGTCGCTCCCGCTGAGTGTGGGCGGGACCGGCCAGAGCAAGCATGACGGACAGTCGGACAGTCGTAGGCGGTAGGGGCCGGGCATAGGAGGCCGGCTTTGGGGTCAGCCCAGACTGAGGTTCAGATCCTGGCCGAGACCTGGAGAAACACTTAGACACTCTGCTTCCTCTGACGAGTTAGTCCCTGGGCTGCTGTTCGTGGGAAGTGCTAGGCGTGCAGTAGCTCCCAGTGATCGGTGCTTTTTGAGGAGAGGGACTGCGGCGAGGTTCAGCAAGAGTGCCAGGGAGATGGGGCAGAGGGCACACAGGGTCAGCACCCTGCGAAGTCCTGGTCCTGTCTGATCCGCTGGCATCCAAGAGACCTCCTCAGTCCCTGAGGTGGCTCCCATGGGTGTGCCTCAGTTTACCATCTCTCTCCCCAGTGGTGGCGGCTGCAGCCCATCTTCTCTCAGTGAGGGAGTGAGGGCTGGGTCTCCCTGCAGAGGCCGCCACTGACCTCGGATGGCCCGTGCCCATCCAGCAAGTGCACCACGCACCCTTCGGGCAGGGAGCTGGCACCCAGCCGGGGGCCACACATGGAGCCTGCTCCACCCCCCTCCTGCACCCAAGCCTGGGCTCCGAGACGCAGCCTGGGCTACTGGGCCCACTGGGCAGCCAAGCGTTGGTGCCTCAGCCCACTTGGTGCAGAAGACATTCTTTTAATGGATGGCATGCGGCCAGGCCAGCCGTCTTGATGGGCGTGGCTGGATGGACGACAGCCTGGCAGCAGCAGAGACGAGGGACGTTGGTGCAGGGACTGACGGGGGCGTTGCCAGTGAGCTGCTCACCTCCAGCTGCTGGCAGCTGCTGTCTGTCCTCATGGCTGGGGCCTGACAGGGTGGCATTAGGCCCCAACATTCTGGGGTGGGGAGTCCTGGGGGCAAGGCTGGGGGCATCAGAGAAGTTCTGAGAAGCAAACGTATGGGAACATCCCCAAGAAGAGCCCTCCAGATGCCCGGGGTTGTACATGCAGGTTCGGGGACCTGGATCACCATGGCACTGCCACAGGCCTGTAAGGGATGGGGATCGGCGCTTAGTGGGATTTGATCTTTATGCCCAACATGGTCCCCAAGCATCAGCCCTCTTGAGAAGGCTTCTCCTGACAGGAGGCCCGAGCCCAGCACAGCAGGGATTCCGCTTGACTGAACTCACTGGGCTGCACCCCAGTGGCTGGGACTAGTTCCTGGGTGAGATTAGTTCAAGTACAGGCGAGAAGCCCTTGTCCACAGCCCCCTCCTCCCTGCTGCTCCCAGACTTGGCCTCATTTCGTCCTTCCCTCCTTCTTCCCTTGAAGCCCTCGGGGAGTTTAGAAGAGTCTGGTGTGGGCGCAGGAGGGGGCCAATGTGTCCCTCCACCACCCGAACTGAAACCTGGAGAGCGCGCCAGTCACATTCCCTCCGCATCCCTCTTTCTCCTCCTCCCTCAAGTGATACTGGGATGGACTGTGAAAGGTACTTAGCTGAGTCACCGAGTTTAGAGATGGAAGAGGCCAATTCAATCACCAAGCTCATCTCTCTCCTGAGGAGAGGCGGAAAATAGGAGACAACAATAAACAATTTTATTGGGATATTAATTTAGGCGCCCGAAGGCCTTGACTTGTGTCTCTTAATATAATGCAGTGGATTTTTCCCTTCCCTCCTAATGTAATCACGGGCCATTCTGTGGGCAGTTGTTTTGCGTGATGGCTTTTGTTTCCCTCCTTTTCCCACGGAAGGTCCAGATGGAGTTTCGGAGGAGCTGGGAGCGCTGGCAGCTGGAGCGCCTGCACATGGACAGGGGCAGCAGCATGAAGCCCCTCAAGTGTCCCACCAGCAGCCTGAGCAGCGGGGGCATGGTGGGCAGCAGCATGTACGCAGCCACCTGCCAGGCCTCCTACAGCTAAGCCTCCAGCACCCGCCTCCCTTGGCCTCTGCAGGCGGGCTGGGCGGCCTCCCAGGTCGGGGGACCCTGCTGGGGCCCGGGGAGGGAGGGACACGAGCACTCCAACAGCCCTGCTTCCCTCCCCGACCCATCAGACAGGCAAATGGGCAGAGCCTCCCGGGACCCTGGACACATTTTCTCTAAGGAGAAGCAGCCTGCTAATTGGATCACTGTGGCGGGAAGAGAGGAAAAGCTATTGCTGCTAAAATGAGGATTTCTTCCCGTTAAGCCACAGGCCCCTGGGGTTCCCCCAGACAGAGCAGCAAATCAGCCCCAGACTCAAACTCAAGGTCAATGGCTTATTAGTGGGACTGTGGCTTGTTGGAGGAGGTGGTTCTGAAAGAGGCCGATGTAACCTCAGCCAGACAGAGCTCGGGTGATGTGAGCCAAGCCGCCTGCCTGGGGCGGGGTCGCCACCCCATCTGCCTCCTTGTTCAGGTGTCCTGGTCACTGTTTCCCTCAGCTTGTCCCTCATCTAACCACCCAGCTTCTCTTTGGGGAGGTTTGTTTGGGCCACGACCAGCAGCTATTTCTAGAAATGGCTGTGGGTGGTGCCATGAAGGTGCCTGAGGGTTTTCCTTGCTGGTGCCCACTTCCCCCTGGGCATCTACCTGAGTGTCTGTGCCCAGGCGACCGGGGCAGCCCACTGCCGACGACCCAGACCCTGGGTATGGGCTCCAAATTCTATGTGGAGATGCTCAAGAAGCCTCTGGAGTTGTCCTAGGGAACTTCAGCAACGGCACACGGGGCTCAGATCACCTGCTGCCGGGAACCTGGGGCGCTGCACACCGTGGAAACAGGCGCATTTCTGACCAGATTCTGTATCTTGCATGGGAGTGTGGGTACCTCCTCCAACTTTAGGACATGTGACCTCTTGTGGGACAACTGTCAGTCACCATGGTTACCATGGAGACAGGCTTCCCCTGCTGTGGGTTTCTTTCCTCTGAAATCCCCCCCACTGGGGAGCTTGTTCATTTTTCTTTATTGCTATGAATTGTCTGTATGTGCGAACATGCCATTCTGGTTTCTCCCACCTGAGGAAAACAAGAACAAAATCGTGGTGGTGTTTGTGATGTTGTTGGGGAGGCGGGGTAGTCATTGATTGAACTCCTCCACACTTAGAGCTAATTAATGTTTGCCCTGCCCCCAGTCTCTTCCCCTGTCATGAGCAGCAGAGTCAGTCCTGCCCCAGCTCCAGTGAGAAAGTGGGCACATGGCAGCAATGCAGACGCCCAGAAGAAGGGGAGCCAGCCAGCCCTGGGCGGCGGGTGGCGGAGTGCATGGATGTCAGAGCAGTTTCCAGAGCAGGAGGGGACTCTTGGGAGCCCCGACCTCCCGGGAGAGCAGACGGAGAGGCTTTGGTGATGTGTTGTGTCTAGTTAACAGGGAAGTTGGGCCTCGAGCTAAAGACAGTAATTGTGCAGACTGCCTCCTGAGGGTAGGGGACGGGCATTCCTGCTCCCCCAGAATCAGGGCAGGCTTCCCGATAGGCTCCACTCATTGGCTTTCTCCTTGGAGTTGGGGGGTATGAGCACTGGTGCATTGATGGGGGTACAGCTCTGGTGTAAGCATTTCAGTTTTAGAAAAATGAAGATTTTGAGAATATTAATACACTGCACAGCAGCAAAGAGACACATTGATAATACCTGTGAACACGAAATTGTTGAAGGGAGGGACTGTGGGGAGTCTGTTCAGTTAGGAGGCACCAGGGAAGCTCAGACAAGTTGGTTTAAACTGTGAGTACAATTCTTTTCCCAACGGGTACTGTGATTCCTGATTTCAGAAGGCTTGTCACACCCCCAGTCCCCAAGCCTGTTAGCACTGAGGAGCGTTTTCCATCCTGGATACTTACCAAATACTGAACTGAAGGGAATCTTTTCTTGGCTCCCAGACCCACAGGATTAATATTCATTTGAACTGCAGTACACTCCTTCCGAAGCTGTTCCCCAACTCTCCTAAGTGAAAAATGGCTCTAACAGGTTTGGGAACTATCAGATGCGATGTACTAAATTCGAGGAGCTGTTTGCATGCCTGAGAGCACCAGCTGCCTCTGTCCCGAGGGCACTGTTGCTGACCTGCAGGGTGTGGGCGCTGTGAGCGGAGCAGCCTCCAGGCCCGAGTTCAGCACTCTGGCCAGCTCCCGCGCACTTGTTGGCTTCGATCCTGTCCACTTGTCCTTGCTGGTTTTTGGTCTTTGGAGCAGCTAAATCACAGATCTGATCCACGGTGAGGAGGGAGGCTTGCAGAGGTGACTCACCCAACGCCACAGTGCTAGATGGTGGCTGAGCTGGGCTAGGACCCAGGCCAGCTCCTGCCTCTCAGACCTCGGGGAAGGACAGGTGAAAAATACAAGTGTTTTCTGGAGTTCCCATTAAAGAGTAAACAGCAGCAAATGTATGGTGAAGGCCCCATCTTCCCGGTGATTTATTTTACTGAGAGGAGGGGTAGAGTGTGCTTTACTATCTCTACTCCAGTGTTTCCCTTATCCTTGTCTTAAAGTTAAGAAATGAGATGCATAGGGCACGCGCGTACCTAGAGCCAGCAAGTGAGCCATTGCACAGCAAACCCTACACTCTTCTAATGGTTTCGCTTAACGGTTTTCTGCTGCACCTGTGCCTGTTCGAGACGTACGGATAGACACGCAGAGTGAACTAAGGAGCCTCCAGAAAGGTCCCGAACCTCCCTTTTGTTTCTGTAGTACTTCCTGAATTGGAGAAGACCAGCAAAGTGGGCAACTTTAGCCTAGCAAAGATGGCACAGCCACCACAAAGGGCAACTAGAGTCAGTTCACAGCCATGCCCGGAAAGGTGTGGTCACCTCATCCGTGTGGGCCATGTTTCAGCAGCTTCCGTCCCCATTCCTTCTATCTTTCTTCCACTAGGAAAGAACACTGTGTGTGTGTGTGTCTCTTGTCCTGTGCATAGCAGCATAAAGTTAGAAGATGATGAATCCAGAACCTTCCCACCCACTGTGAAGGTCATGGGACCACGCAGCCCAGGGCGAGGGTGGGTGGCAGCCCGAGCGGTAGATGCTTCCTCTCCATGCGCAGACAGGGCTCCCATTATTGCTAATGCCTGCTACGTGCTCCGGGGAGGCGAAATCCATTCCAAAGGTTTATTTTCCCTCCGCTGAATTGATTCTAATCTACAGTGCTGACCCTGCTTTTGGCTCCTATGAGGCAAACTATGAAAACCCTCAATATATGCTGGCTTACTCTGCTAATGTCGTGTGAATGACATTCTAAATAGTCAACAGAAACCAAATTAATATCAATTCTTTTTTTCTTTCCTATTGCTGGAGGGAGTTTTCCTGGGAAACAACATGCCCATGGTGGGGACTTCCCCAAACACCAGCACCGTGCCCCCAGTGCTACCGGCTGGCCCCCCGGCTCTGGCCCTGCCAGGAAATGGTGTTGGGCAGTATAATTTGAAACACTTTACTTAATGCCGCGGTGTGTCTACAGTATCTATAATTACTTCTGCTCTGTCAATGGATACAGATTGGCAGGAAGCAGATAAGAATAATTGTTTTCCCATTAACTCCTCAAAGTCTCTCGGACTTTGCCTATATCCGAATCTGTCGAAGGGGAGGGCTTTCTCTCCTCCCTTTGGCCACTTTGGCCAGTTTCTCAGTCATGTATCTTCCTCTGATGCAACCAACCTCCTGTCCACCCGAACCCCTCACTCCACCCCCACAACGAGCTCCCCCCTCCTGCCCTCAGTAAGAGGTGACCCTGCTAGCCTTGCTGTGAATGCCCTTCTGTCAGCTGTGACTAATTGAGGGGCGCAGCTGAGAGGGGGCGCCGCCAGGCTGACAGTGATGCACCGCGTTCCGCACCCGGGCGCGCGAGGAGCGGCGGCTCGGATCCTCACATACACGGGGGTCGTGCAGCCTTTCTGAAGGGCCTGTCAAAACCATCAGCAATTAGTCAACCCGGACAATCTAGCATGACTAATTATCACTGTGGCTAAGCAATCCAGGAGAAGAAAAACATAGGTAAATGAGAGCATTCGGATGTGGGAGAAAAGAGCTCCTGGCCAAGTTTGGAACATAGAACAATCCTTGGCCGCTTTGCTGGAGGCCAGGGGCAGCCGGCAGGGGCCAGAGTCCTACAGACAGACCCGGCTGGGTCTTCCCAAGCGGTTCACACTTCACTTCCAAAGCTGTGGTCCTTCTAAGCTCCACCCACTAAAAACAATCACATCTTTTAGGCAGATAAGCCTCCATGGCCCTTGGTTTGGGAGAGGGTTTGATGGAGATCTTTAAATGTGCTGAGAGAGAGATGAGTTAAACTTGCTGGAGGGACAAAGCTGAATTACTGTCTTCAGTGCTTTGGGGGGATGTTTGCTCCTCATTTATGTTTAAGCAAGATAATTTTCGTGCACGTTCTTAATGTAGAAATTCATGTGAAATATGACCTGCGCGCATAGGCAGCAAATGTGTACGGTGTGTAAGTCCTTGTACGAATGTGAACGGGTTCAGGCTCTTTCTTAGTTTGCCTTGTAAGTCAATAAAAGCCTGTCATCGCTGCGTCCATCACTGCGTCCATCACTGCGTCCCTCCCGCTCTTCTCTGGGGAGAGGAGGTTTCCTGCCACGTCAGCCCAGGGGACTCACGGTGCAGTGGGAAAATACTAAACATGCCGCTTGCAGGAAAAAAACTCTTGCTCATTACTCACGTCATGATTCTCATCTTCAAAGCACTTACCAAGTGCTAATTCATCCATCGAAGACTTTATGCAGGGACCGCAATGTCATTTAATTAGAGAAGTTGGGTGGTCGAGTGGTTTAAACAAAGACTGACAGCCAAATGGATGTGTCTTCTCGCTCCACTCATTCATTTGATATCCCTGTCTATATAAACACAGTCCATTAAATCCATTTTTTAAAAAACACACACACACAAGCACAAGCCTTGTTTGCAGAGCAGACACAGCATTCGAGTGGAGCTGTTGGTTAGAGATTCAGCTTCAGAAAAATGAACTTTTCACCAATTTAGATCTTTGCCTGCTCTCCGGGTTTGCAATTCCCTCTTACAGAAGAGCACGCGCCCCAATTCCTCCACCGTTTCAGTTACCCGGTAGAAGATCAATGTACTTCTCTGAAGGTCTCCTTCAATACACCTCTTTTTTAGACAAGCTATGGTCATTGTCCCTTTCAAACAAAGTCATTCTTATTCTGAGAGCAAACTACAAATATAGGCAACTCCTGATATCTGCAGACAGCACGTCATTTCAGAATTTCTGTACCAACCTGGCTCTCAACTTCGTTCCTCCCGTCGATGTTGTCACCTTTCTGCGTCTTCACTGCCACTCAGCAGGAGTGAGCTGGAGCTCGGAGCTGTCCGCCCTTCCCACCCCAGGAAAACACCTGCCCAAACCAATACAGCTGACCATTGAAAAACACAGTTTGAACTGTGCGGGTCCACTTATACTCGGATTTTTTTTCAATAAATACATAGTTGGCCCTCCGATCCCTAGATTCCAAATATATCTGTGAATTCAACCAAGTGTGACTCAAAAACAATATTTTCGATCCAGGGTGGGAATTGAAGGGTGCAAAGAGCTGGCTGGACACGTTGTTCCGCATCATTTTACATAAGGGACTTGAGCATTCGTGGATTTCGGTATCCACGGGGGTCCCCTGCAGATAGATACCAAGGGATGACTGTAGTTAGGGTTTTGTGGAGTCCAAAATCATACGTAGATTCTTCACAGGGGTGGGGGAGAGTTGGTGCCCCTAACCCCCGTGTGGTTCAAGGCTCAACTGGAATGACCACCACATTCTAGGACCTTGTAAGTCGAGTAGATGCAACCTCAGGAAAAGAGGGTGCACTCTGGTTTACCGGGACTTGACCCAAGGCTGAAGGAAGGACAGGGGAGCTGTTCTTCTCTGGAGGCCCAGCCATGGGGGTAAGAAATGAGGGTCTGGGTCTCCAGACTTGCCATGTGCACATGCACTATAAAGCCACATCCAAGTGACAGATGCCCGCAGATGGGAAAACCTCACTCATGGGCCACGGGGTCAGCGTTCCCAAGGGCTGGGAATCACCTCCCTCCTGAAATCTCTCCTGCCTCCTTCCTTCGCCCCCACCCCCATGGGAAGGAGAAACACTGAGAGCAGTGGGGTGTCCTTTATTAGAGAAAGGGGGGACACCCTGAACTGTGCACACTGGAATGGGTACAGGGGTAGCTAGATAGCTGGAGAAGATGAAAAAATAGACCTGATACTGAGACAGGAAGGAGTAGAAATTAAGTGTCCCCAAAGGCGGGGCGGGTAGGTGTACAGAGATGATGAAGAGGCCAAAACATAAGACAAATAAATAAACGAAAAGAGCAGACTGTTTAACGTGGAAAAGAGCCGCGGTACAGGAGAGGAGGAACTGCGCGGCGGAAGGAAGAAGGAGAATTCCAAGGGCGAACCGGAGACAGCCCGGGAGGAGCTGGGCGGGCCGGTGTCTCCAACTCCTTCTTCCATAAATCTGAGCTGCTTCCCTGCAGAGTTCTCTAAGCCCAAACTGTGATGGATTATTCTCTTTGGCACAAAGGCGCATTTTAACTAACACAATGATTTTAGAAAGAGAAAAAGACTCACAGTCTAGAGTAAATCCAGCAATTAAACATTTTCCCTGCTGATACAGAGCACCAGAGTTACGATGAGTTACTGTGTCTCCTCCTCGCGGGACCAGCAGACCTCAGACTTTATCCACGTTACAACCTCTAAGAACAAAATCAATATCTGGGAATTATAAACACTGAGCAGTCCCACGCCAAGAGATGGATTGCTTTGGGGACCGAAGCAGGCTGGAGGGCATTGGCAACCAATTTATTTTTTAACTGTCCGGATCCCCAAGGTAAAAGAGCAAGGACTTGAAATAGTAAATAATGTTTACAGAAGACTTTTTAGCTCCAGTGACCTAAGGTGGACTTAGAAACACAGTTCAGGACACAGGAACATGATGATCCAAATGCGATAGCTGCCACCAAGGGCTACAGTTACTTTACCGCTTAGGTCCATTCTGCAACCATCTATAACCATCTATGTACATGTTTGGCTTAGAGAAAGGTGTTTTATCGCCATACATTCTGCCTTCCGGGAGGTTTCAGAACCTTCTAAATTCCTAGGAAATTGAATGTATTGAACCCCTCAGGTACCCACCAATTAGACGCCACTTTACAATGAAACCACCCTCAAGCCCTTCTGTCTTTCAAATTCGGGCATGGGAAGTGGATGCTAGAGAGCCAAAATACAGGAGACATGCACCAAAGTAAAGCTATCTCAGTCTAGTTAAGCTAAACCAATGTCCTTCTAATAGCATGCCTTGGAAATGCACAGTTAAAAATACAGGTGGAAAGACTCATATAAAAGAATACTGTTTCCCTGGCTGGTTTGGTTCAGCGGTTAGAGCATCGGCCCTCAGACCAAAGAGTCTTGGGTTTGATTCCTCAAGGTCATGTACCTGGGTTGCAGGTTTGATCCCTGGCCCTGGCCAGAGTCATGTAGGAAGTAACTAATCAATGTCTCTCTCCCTCCCTCTCTAAAAAATCAATGGGAAAATATCCTTGGGTAAGGATTTTAAAAAATAATAAAAAAATAAAAGAATCGTGTTACATTAATAATTGAAATATTCTTAGCAATCAAAGAAAATATCCATAACCACATTTTATGTAAGATAATTTGCAAAAGAACCTTCTTTTAGAAATTGCTGAAGCTCACATAGGCTGCCAGTCACAGTAGATGGGGCTGCAGTCCAGGTAAGATGCGCTCGTGGAGCCGAAGCATCAGCTGCAACCACAGCGCTCTCGCCCTCTCCTGCCCTGGAGCCCTGCCTGCTCCTCAGAACGGCCCCTCTTCTAGCAGGAGGGTCCTTGGCTCTCAGGCTCCTTGACTGGCTTAGTCTTGGTGTCATCCTCGCATTAGAAAGGCAACAGCTCTTGAGATGTTCTGCATCCATGGTGCAGACCTCCCAGAGTTTACCGAGCCACCTGAACCCCAGTAATGCCCCCGACTTGGCCCCCATCCTGGCATGTGGGCTCACCCCCCCTCTGCACCAGCCGCCCACACGGAAGACTTTCTTCGGCTGCATCCCAAATGGTGCGCTGGTGGAGATGTCCAGGGCCAGCAGCTGCGGCGTCACCGACACCTGGTGGACTCTTCAGAATCTGACCTCTCTCTCCTCCTTGGGGCTGGATCCTCCAAAGCTGTCATGTCCTAACATGGATTTCCCGTGTGATCCTCTTTCTCCAGGAAATGTCTCCTTACGTCCCTATTCACCCTGCACTGAGCAGTCTTTCTAAAGGCCACGAGGCCCCCTCTGCTCTGGGGACATGTGCAAACTGCATGGAAAATTCTCCTCTGTCCAGAAACAGTTCTTGAAAGTTACATGTAGGGGCGGAACCTGGTATAATCCATAAGAAGAGCCAGAATAGCCCAAGACTTTTTTTTTAATTGATGAGGCTCCAGAACAAAGCAATTCTTCCAAACTCTAGTCACCATACAACTGCTCGTTCCTGCCAGACTCAGTCTAAATCTCGAGGGAAAGTCATTAGAAGGACTGTGACAATAACGGACTCCGTAGAACAAAGCTGCTTCTGCCCAAGGAGACGTTCCACTGGAAATAAACCGCTGCATGTTTCAAAACTACTCGGCCTCTAAACACATAGGCTTTTCTCTGGGAATTATCAAAACATAATCAATGATATTCATAAAGCAACTTGATGAAGTATGTATCACCGGAGAGTGGCCAAAAAGGACACAGAGATTTGGGGGAGGGGAGCTATTTTAGGCTGGGTGGTCGGGGAGGGCCTTCCGATGATGTGACATCTGGGAGCCCAGAATGAAGAAAGGGAACAGGTCTTAGGATCACTCGGGGGAGTGAGTTCTAAGCAAAGGGAACAACTGGTGTGAAGACCCTGAAGCAGAAGCTCACTTGTGTGTAGAGCAGGGGGTAGCACACTGCCCTCCCGCCTCCCCCTGTCTTTACAAACCGAGTTATACTGGCACACCCATTTGCTCACACATGGTCCGTGGCTGCTCCTGCTCTACAATGGCAATGTTGAGTAGTTGTCACAGAGACAGTAAGGTCAACGAAGCTATTTACTGTCTGGCCCTGTTCAGAAAACGTTCGTCAGATCCCCATGTCCGGTGAAGGTGAAGGAGGCAAACGTAACTGGGAGAGGCAGGCAGCACCAGATCACTAGGTCCTGGTAGGATAAAACCACCTCGACAACAAACCACGCACCAAACGAAACTCATGTCTCCAAGAGTCAGGACTACGGATACCATTTACAAGCTGAGATTCAAAGGCTTCTTTTCACCAACTCATTCCAGGGAACCCATCTAACCTCTGTTCTTTATTTGCTGGTCCCCAGGTTCTCAGCCTCTCCCGCCGTGTGACAGCAATGTGCACATCTGCTGGGCTCACCTGGACACACGTACCATAGGCCAGGCGAGTAAGGAGATTTACAATATAAGGGTAACCTTGCAAAATGAATATTCACAAATAATAATGGTTTGCTACAAATCACTTTGATACAAACCTCATTCCACAGACACAATGTATTCAAAAACCTTGCTCCAACGACCAGCAGCATCAGCAGCACCTGGGAGCTTCTTTGAAATGCAGACTCTGAGGCCCTGGCCAGACCTACAGAACCAGAATCTGCATTTTAAGCAGATCCTCAGGAGATTTGAATGGTCACTATAAAGTTCGAGACTACTGTCCTGATAGGTATTAGCCTCTTTTCTAGGAGTTAGAAATATAGCTTTAAATTTCAAAGAGGCTAGCCTGGTTTATACTATTCATACTCGTGAACACTGGATACAACGTAAATGTTTAATAATAGGGGATTGACTAAATAAATAATGGTACAGTTATTGATCCAGAAATATTATGCAGCTGTCAAAACCAATATTGTAGAAGAATCATATGAGAATATATTCATAGTTTATCATTAAGTAAAAAAAAATCAATTATAGGTATGACTAGGACTAAGACCAACAGAAACTATGATTACAAACAGAAAGTAGCTGTTATAAACCCTAACAACACAGTAATGACATAAGGAATAGAATAAGGAAAGAGAAGGGGCCGGAGGTGCGAAGCAGCCGGTGTAGGTGTGCTGACTTCCTCGTCTTTCACAGCCACAGGTGAAAGTATGTAATTTAAGGCTAATAAATCAAGTAAGACATGGTAATTAAATTTAAAAATGTAAAGTCAGTAAGTCAATAGGTCACTAGAACTGAGTATCGTGGAACAGAGAGAAGCAGGGAGAAGGTGAAAATACAAACTTATGCCATTCACTCTCTCACAAGATATTAATTAATACTGCCTAAAATATGAAGGATAAAATAATTAATTTAAAGTTCAAAAAATAATTTTGGAACAGAAATTTCCAAATTATTAAAAGAAACACATCCAAAACAGGAAATGAAAATAAACAAACAATCAGAGACCAAAGAATAAAAGCAGCAGTGTAAACAGAAAACATAACATAAAATATGATGAAATAAACAAGACTTCAATAAATATAAATGAGCTAAACTCACCTATTAAAAAAAAATTCTTATAATGAATTATAAAGGAAAATTGAACTATTCTCTATATTCAAGCCACTTACCCAATAGAAATGACTCTAGTTGAAAACCAAAGATTGGACAGAACATACGTGGTGAATGCAAACAAAAAGTAAGGAGGGTTCCAACCATAATATCAGATGATGAATTCAGGGCAAAAGCAATCAAGAAAACAAAGGTGGCTTTTTATAATGACAAAAGGATACCATCAGTAATGAACACCTAAAAATATGTTTTATATATTCCAAAATCGGAAAAAGTACTCAAAATCTACCATATTCTTATAAAAATTATTGATTGAAAATATAAACAAAAATATCAACAAACAGAACCTATTAACAAATTAAAGTAATAGTACATTACAATCAAGGATTATTTATTGCAGGAATAAAAGGATCCTCTGATATGAGTAAAACTAAAACGTAATTGATTACATTAATTGGTCAAAGAGAAAAATCACATAATCAGTATCTACTACACTGACAGAGATCTTGTGGAATGAATTCAACATCCATTCTTTTTTTTTTTTAATCCTCACCTGAGGATATTTTTCCATTGCTTTTTTAGAGACAGAAAAGAGGGAGAGAGGGAGAGAGAGAGAAACATTGATGTGAGAGAGACATATTGATTGGTTGCCTCCTGCATGACCCTTCGGTCCGTGGGCCAATGCTCTAACCACTGAGCAAAACTGGCCAGGGCTCAATGTCTGTTCTTAATTTAAGGGAAATAAAACCTTCTAATAACATAAGTACAGATGAATGATTCCGTAAGATATCTATCTATCCATGTACTTACCCTATACCCAGCATCATGCTTAATGGAAAAAATACTAAAGCATGGTCATTAAAGTCAAGAACAAAATATCTGACAAAGATATCATTGACTATTATTCTGCTTTAACATTTTCCTGGATATCCCAGTCAGTGTAATTAAATAAAGGGAAAAACAAGAAATATAAAAATTAGAAAAAGAGGAGCTAAATTTTATATTATTTAAAAAGAAAGTAGTTATCCTATGTGGAAAATCCAGGAGAATCAACTTGAAAGCCATAATTAATAAAAGAATTCATTAAAAGGCAAAAACTAGCATAATATCAATATATTAAAATCAATAGCTTTCATATATATATGAAATATATATATGAAGAAATAATAGAAATCCCCAGAATGCATCAGTTTTTCCCAAGCATGCTATTCTCCATCATGACTACCACTTTTTTTTTTTCTTTATTGATTTTAGAGAGGGAAGAAGGGAGAGGGAGAGAGATAAAATCAATGAGAGAGAACACCAATTGGTTGCCTCCTACATGCCCCCCACTAGGGATCAGGCCCACAATCTGGGCATGTGCCCTGACCAGGAATTGAACCAGCGACCTCTTGGTGCATGGGTTGATGCTCAACCATGAGCCACACTGGCAGAACATGATTAGCACCTCTTTGCCATGATTTTTTGTGCCTGAACTGCTACCTCCTTGCCTTGCCTTCTTCCCTTAGGGGATGATGCTCCTTTGAACTTAAGACAATGTCACTGCCTGCAGGAAGCCCCTCCTGACCCCATGCTCTGGTTCTTGTTTAGACATCACATTCTCATAATGCTTCCCACACTGTACTGTACTGTAACTGTCTGATTTTGTCTGCCTCCCCCATTTGACTGTAAGCTCCATGAGAAAAGGGAGCGTGCTCTCAGTACGCACCAGGCCCAACAGATTCTGTGCTCTGTCAAAGCCCACAGTAGATACCATTAGGCTTTTGATTCTCTTCATTAGAAATCATGACCCAGGATGGAATACTGAACCAGAAGAAAAAGTTCTATTTTGCTGTAGAGAATATTAGTGGAACAGCTGGCAAAATTTGAATAAAGTAGATTAGATAGTAAAATTGTAAAAAATAACCCAAAACAACAACAATAAACCAGATCCCACGACTGAGAAAGTTGGGTGAAGAGGGACAGATAGATAGACAGGGAAAGATCTGATAGATTCACATAAGTTGAAAAAACAGATGCTGACTTTTGGTAGAGAAGGTGGTGTAGGTAAACACGGTACTCGCCTCCTTCCACAACCACATCAAAATTACAACTAAACTACAGAACAACCATCATTCAGAAATGCCTGAAATTGAGCTGAATGGATGTCCTACAATTATGAAACTAAAGAAGAAGCCACATCGAGACTGGTAGGAGGGGCAGAGGCGTGGACAGGCGGGTCCCACACCCACTTGTGGCAGATGAAATCAGGAGGACACCTTGGCTGGGAAGGTCCTCCCTGAGGAGTGAGGGGTCCCTGTCTCACACCAAGCACCCCGGTCAGGGTTCCAGTGCCTTCTGGCTGTAAAAACCAGTGGAAACTGAGGCTGAGGGAGGCTGAGGCTTCTGGAGGCCCAGGCAGTACCTCTTAAAGGGCCCCATGCACGGACTTACTCAGACTCGCACTCTCCAAGCCCCAGCGTGGGGGAAGCAGCTTGAAAGGCACTAGAGACATAGAGTGAAGAACTGAGGTTTTTTTTGCATAGGGGCAAGAGCTGGAGGGGCAGCTTTTTCCTGGACAGACATGCTGGAGGAGGCCTTTGTTCCATTGGTGAGCCCTTCCCCCAGGGGCTGGCAGATGGATGCCATAGCTGGGACTCCAGCAACCTGGCTCATACTGGTTGCCCCGCCCTGGTGATTCCCTGAGGCCCTGCCCCACCCAACTTTCAGGCCCACCCAAGCTGTTTCCAGTGGCTTTACCATAGGATTGGCCTGTCTTGGATTCTGCTCCAGATTTTCCTATAATCTCTCAAACAAGCAACATCTGGTCTCAGTGAGCCCCATGCCTCTCCTTAAGTGGCCCAGGACCCAGGGCACTAGAAGCAGCCAGCCTTGGTTCACAACTTGGCTTTTCCTGGGCACCTCTAAGCCCAGCACAAGAAGCAGCCATCTGCAGATCACTTTGTATAACCTTATGCTGGGTGACCCCACCCCAGGTAGAACACAGGCAGTGGCTGACCTTGCCCCAGAGTCAGCACACCCTGGGGACAACTTCAGACCACATTAAAGCACCACCAACCAACCACCTCCACAAGTGACACACTCAATGAGTTCCTCGGGTGAGGATAAAAAAAAAAAAAAAAATTCAATGAATGGATGCAGTGGGTACCAGAGCCCTGATGGAGTAAGTCTTGCTCTGTGTGGTGGGCCCCTACACAGCTGATCCTCCAAGGTAGTCAGAGGCCAGTGGTTAGTGGGCACAGCCCACTGTCCTTGCAGCTGATCAGCCTGAGTAAACCCTGCCACTGATGTGCCAACAGCAATCAAGACTCAATTATAACTGAAGGGTGGACAGTCCACACTAGGGGTGCACCTCGAGGGCCCAGCTGGGGTGATCAGAGAGGCTGTGCCACTGGACCCTACAGGACATGTACAACAATAGGCCACCCTATGAAGCCTAGGAGACATCGTAGCTCTACTTAATACATAGAAACAATCACAGGGAAGCAGCCAAAATGAGGATACAAATAAACATGTGCCAAATGAAAGAAAAGAACATAACTCCAGGAAAAGAACTAAACAAGATGGAGATGAGCAATCAATCAGATACAGACAGAGTTCAAAACACAGGTTATAAGGACGCTCAAGGAACTTAGTGAGAACTTCAAGGCACTTAAGGAGAACTCCAAGGAACTTAGGGAGAACATCAACAACATAAAAAATGACCAGTCAAAAATGAAGGATGCACTAACTGAAATAAAGAATAATTTACAGAGATTCAATAGTAGAGTAAGTAAAGCCAAGAAGCAAACCATCGATTTGGAATGTAAGGAAGCGAAAAACACTCAATCAGAACAGCAAAAAAAGAATCCAAAAAAAATGAGGATAGTGTAAGGAGCCTCTGGGACAACTTCAAGCATGCCAACATTTGCATCATGGGGGTGCCAGAAGGAGAAGAGAGAGAACAAGAAATTGAAAACCTATTTGAAAAAATAACGACAGAAAACTCCCTAACTTGGTGAAAGAAATAGACCTACAAGTCCAGGAAGCACAGAGTCCCAAACAAGAAGAACCCAAAGAGGTCCACAACAAGACACATCATCATCAAAATGCCAAAGTTTAAAAACAAAGAGAGAATCTTAAAAGCAGCAACAGACAAGCAGTCCATTACCTACAAAGGAGCTCCCATAAGACTGTCAGCTGATTTCTCAAAAGAAGCTTTGCAAGCCAGAAAATAGTGGCAAGAGATACTTAAGGTGATGAAAAGCAACTATCTATAACCAAGATTACTCTATCCTGCAAAGCTATCATTTAGAATCGATGGACATATAAAGAGTTTCCCAGACAAGAAAAAACTACAGGAGTTCATCATCACCAAACCAGTATTATATGAAATGTTGAAGGGTCTTCCTGAAGGAGAAGAACAACAAAAATATGAAAACAAAATGGCAATTAATACATATCTATCAACATTTAAATCTACAAACAAAATGAGCAAGTAGAACAGAAACAGACTCATAGATACAGAGAACTTTTTGTTGCTTGACAGATGGGAGGGGGTTGGGGGGATGGGTGAAAAAGATGCAGGAATTAAGAAGTACAAATTGGTTGTTAGACTGATGAACCTCAAAGGGAAGGGGGAAGGGAGGGCAGGATGAGATGAACCAAAGAACTTCTATGCATATATGTATAACCAATGGACAGACAATAATGTGGGGAAGGCAGGAGGGGGCCAGAATTGATGAGGAGGTGGTCAATGGGCAGGGGGGAGGGGGAACATCTGTAATACATTCAACAATAAATATGTTTAAAAAAAGAAAAGACAGATGCTGGTTAGTAAGTGGTTATGCCTCATTTGGTCACGTTTCTGGATTGTAATTCTCTCATTGATGAAAGAATAAATTCAGAAAAAACATTAGTTAAATGCTGTCTGAAACCATTAAACTGATGAATGCATACATGTTATCTGTTCTGGAAACAAATGATTCCAGGTTTATTTGGTTCTTTTTCTAAAATGTTTGTAATTTTTGCTGTGTTGACTCTTAGGATGTACTGATTTACTTTTAAAATATCATGGTCATTAATATCATTGGTTTCTTCCAATTAAAACCTTCCACTTTAACGAAAAAGGTAGAATGTATAAATATACTTCATAAGCCAATAATTTTGCCATAATGTCAATAATGGTCAATAAAATCTGAAAAGATGGCTGAATAAAATATGTAAATATTTTCATAAATCAGATGCTCCATCTGGATGGCTGGATGGACAGGTGTGTGGACGGATGAATGGGGAGATGAATGACACAGAGAATCTGCTCTCCACATGATAGCCCAGGTGGTCTTTTAACCAAGAAAATTGGATCATGTCACTCTCTTCCATAAAAACTGCAAATGCATGGAAATAAAACCCAATAATCTAACAAAGAACAAAATGCAAAGGCCAGAACAGTGTACAGAGTATGCCATCACTTGTGGGCTTGAGAAAGAACAAGCGTGACAGTGGGCGGGAGGCTTCCCACTGTGTGTCCTATGTACCTCTTGAATTCTGAATGGATTCCGAAATGTATGCCTATAAGTACAAAATTAAAATACTTTATTCCTTTTTTGTATTTCCAAGATGTTCTAAAATGAGCATGTGTGTCTTTTTGAATAGTTGTCTTTAAAGAAAACTTCAAACAGAAAGCACCTTAGCTCTTGCATCTCGGCCACCGACGTGCCATCCAGACTGAGGAAGACCCGGACACTTCGGGGCCACGTGAGCCACGGCCACCACCCCATCAGCAAGCGCAGGAAGCACTGGGGAGGCCGAGGTAATGCCGGTGGCTTGTGTCATCACAGAATCAACTTCGACAAATGTCACCCAGGTCACTTCGGAGAAGCTGGTATGAGGCATTTCCGCTTAAAGAGGAAGCAGAGCTTCTGCCCAACTGTCAACCTTGAGAAACTGTGGACCTTGGCCAGTGGACAGACACGGGTAAACGCTGCCAGGAACGAGGCTGGGGCTGCTCCTGTCACTGCTGTGGTGCGATCGGGTACTACAAAGTTCTGGGAAGGGAGAGCGCCCAGAGCAGCCGGTCATTGTGAAGGCCAAGCCTTCGGAAGAGCTGAAGACAAGATGAAGGGTGTTGGCGGGGCCTGTGTCCTGGGAGCTTGAAGCCACATGAGGAAGTTCCCTGAAGCAGCTTGTAAATTCTTCAGCAGAAACGCTGAGGAGGAGGTTAAGGGTATCGGCAAGGCTGGAGCTGAGAAGATTGGCGGGGTTGGTGGAGTCCCATGGAGGGAGCTCATTAAAATGCCCACAAGTGAAAGAAATAAAAAAATAAAGCACCTTAATTACCATGCAATCTTTAGAGTTAGCGCCCCGTGATTTTACAGCCATACATGTATCTTTTCTTTCTTTTTGTAGCTTAGATATTCCAAATGGACAGTTTGAAAAATAGCAAACTTTGTTGCCCCATTTTACCCTGTCTTCTAATCACTGATCCGGTCCTCAGCTTCCCCTACTCTGCTTTTTAAACCTTCCAATGTGTTTCTCATTTCGGATATGTCATTTTTTATCTCTTCTTGTTGGTTTTTAATTTCCAATTGGCTTATTTTCAGTGTCTCTATGTCCTTACTCATGCTGTTCAGCTTCCTCAAGATCATGGCTCTGAATTCCAGCTCTGTTAACATGCCTAATTGCTCCACATTGATCTCATCTTCAGTGGAGGTGTCTTGCTCTTTCATTTGGCTTCTGTTTCTGTGTTTCACCATTTTGGCTATCACTGTGGGCTTTGGAGCCTGTCAAGTTCTCCCTGTGGGTGTTGGTGTTCTGCTGTTTGTGGCTCCCTCTCCTGTGTTTGGATGAGCGAGGGAGGACCCACGTTGAACACCACTGTCAAGTCTTACTTTCCTGGTTAAAGTTGCTAACCCAGGAAAGGTACTGTTATCCTCTAGCTTTTTGCCTGGAGGCTAGCAGTCTAGGTTAATTGATGAGTTTTGGGTTGTCAGTTGATTGAAAAACTCCCTCTGGTGCTCAGCCAAGGGGCTTTCACGAGGGTGGTGCAGATGCTGGATGTTGGTGAGCCTCAATTAGCACTTCAATGGCCCACAGGGTGGGGTTGGATCTCCGAGGGAGGGGCTGCTGCCTCTCCTCAGAGCCCTGGGAAGGAGCAATGTGGCCACCGTCCTGAGTGGCTGCACTCCGCCAAAGCTCTGAGCGCCCTCCAAACCCCGAGTGTCCCGACACAGTTCCAGTCCAGTCCGCCCTCCCTCCGCCGGAGCCCAAGGTGAGTGGCTGTGGCTGTTTCAGCCTCTGTCCCGGCTGCGCTGCGGGGCCGCCTGGGAGTGTGACCCGAGGGCGCCGCTCCCAGCTGAGGCCGCTGCCCAGCTGCCGACCGACCGTGGGCTCCCAGCCCCGTCTCGCGCCTTCGCAAGCCTCCCGGGATGGAGTCAGTGTCCCTGGTTGTATGGTCCTCCAAGCTGCTTTTCTGTTGGTTTTTCCCGTCGATTTGTCTGTGTTATAGTTGTAATTTCAGTTTGGTTCTGGGAGACGGTCTGTGTAGCTCCGTTCACTCCGCCGCCATTTTTCGGTTCCTGTTGCCCCATTTTAAAACACACATCGAATCGCCCCGGCTGGTTTTGCTCATCGGTTAGAGAGTTGGCCTGTGGGCCAATGAGTCACTGGTTCGAATCCGGTCAGCACGTACCTTGGTTACAATTTGTCCTGGGCCCTGGTTGGGGTCATGCAGAAAGCAACCAGTCAATGTGTCTCTCTCACATTAATGTCTCTCTTTCTCGCTCCCTCTCTCCCTCCCTCCCACTCTATCTGAAGATAAATAGAAAAATATCTTTGAGTGAGAATTAAAAAAAAATAGATAAAATACACATCAAATCAAGTTATACTACAAAGCCACCATAATCAAAACAGCCTGGTACTGGCACAAGAACAGGTATATAGATCAATGGAACAGAACAGAGAACCCAGATACCAACCTAAGACAGTAGGCACAATTAATATTCAACAAAGGAGGCAAGAGCATATAATGGAGAAAAGACAGTCTCTTCAATAAATGGTGCTGGGAAAATTGGATAGCTATATGAAAGAAATAAAACTAGACCACCAACTTACACCATACACAAGAATAAACTCAAAATGAATAAAAGACTTTAATATAACCTGTGTAACCATAAAAATCCTAGAAGAAAATGTAGGCAGAAAAATCTCAGATATCATATGTAGTGGAATTTTCACTGATACATCATCTAGGGCAAGAGAAATAAAGGAAAAATTAATAAATGGGACTATATCAAACTTAAAAGTTTCTGCACGGCAAAAGAAACCAGCATCAAAATGAAAAGGGAACCCATTCTTTGGGAGAATATATTTGCCAACGATACATTGGATAAGAGGCTAATATAAAAAATATATAGAGTACTCATACAACTCAACAAAAGAAAGACAAACAATTGCCCTGGCTGGTTTGGCTCAGAGGTTGGAGTGTCGGCCTGCGGACCAGAGAGTCCCGGGTTTGGTTCCCGCTATGGGCACATACCAAAAAAAGAAAGAAAGAAAAAAAAAGAAAGACAAACAATCCATTTAAAAATGGGCAGAGGGCCTGAATAAACACTTCTCTAAACACAACATACTAATGGCCAGAAGACATATGAAAAAATGCTCAATATCTATAATCATTAGAGAGATGCAAATTAAAACAACTATGAGATATCACCTCACTCTTGGTGGCCATCAACAAATCCTCAAACAACAAATGCTGGCGAGGGTGTGGAGAAAAGGGGACTCTAGCACACTGCTGGTAGGAATGCAGACTAGTGCAGCCACTATGGGAAACAATATGGTGTTTCCTCAAAAAATTAAAAATGGAACTGCCATCTGACCCAGTGATCCCACTTCTAGGAATATATCCCAACAAGCCTGAAACACCAACCAGGAAGAATGTATGTACCTCTATGTTCATAGCAGCACTATTTACAATAGCTAAGATCTGGAAACAGCCCAAGTGTCCATCAATAGATGAGTGGATAAAAAAGCTGTGGTACATATACACAAAGGAATACTATACAGCTGTAAGAAAGAGAGTTCTCTTATCCTTTGAGACGACATGAAAAGACCTTGAGAATATTATGCTAAGATAAATAAGCCAGTCAGAGAAAGACAAGTACCACATGATCTCACTTATTTGTGGAACATGATGAACAAAATATGTTGTCGACCAAAAGAGATCCAGAGTCATGGAAGTAGGGAACAGACTGACAAACCTCAGAGGGACGGGGGGTTGGAGGCGAGGGAAGTGATAAACCAAAGAGCATATATGTACAAGCAATCAACATGGACACTAGGCTGGGGAAGGCAGGAGGGGGTGGGAGTGGGAAGTAGGGGGGTGAAGGGAAAAGAGGGGGACATCTGTAATACTTTCAACAATAAAAAATGAAAGAAGAAAACAAAAAATAATAATAAATAAAATAAAATACACATCGATCTTTCTTGGCTTGGATCTAACGTACACTGCTTCCTATTTTAACATTCATGATGCATGTCAGTGGCTCCTAACCTTTAGTAAGCTAGAGATTACCTCAGGGAGGTTGCTAAAATGCAGATTCTTGGCACCTTACCCCTAAATGTTCAGAGTCAGTGGGTGTGATGAGGCCCTGGAATCTGCATCGTAACATTACCACAGGAGATTCCAATGCAGGTGGCCCACAGACCACAGTTTGCAAACCAACCATTCATGTATGGCTTAAGGGAAGTTGGCTTGTGTCACATAAAAGTGACAGCCCTCAGCAATCTAGACGTTAGATCAGATGGCTCCTGCACACGCGCCTTGCACCTTCACAGACATCTGTATCGTGTACATGCCTTGCCCTGTGGTCCTTTGTGTACTCTCCTGGCCTCCACGCTCAGCTTTTGGAGAGTGAGATTCAAGTCTTCATCGAACAAGCGCTCCAATGTTGTGAAATAAAAGTGTGTGACAGAAACCAAAGCATGCAGTTCAAATGGTCCTCTTTTGGCTTAGGGCTCAAGTTCCTCTGCTGCTATGTAAGTTCCCACCCCCCGACCTCCCACCACAGAGCTCAGGTGGACAAGCAGTGTTAACCTTTGACTGCAGTACTGCCTGCTAAGTCTAGAGAGGGGCTGTTGTTTTACTTAAAAATACATGTATAAATCACTAGCTTCTGTGCCTTTCCAGGACCTCTGATGAGCCCTTCCCTCCGCGAATCTTAAGGTGACAAGACCGGCGGAAAAAGTGGCAGCAGCAGTCCAGATAAACATCCCAGTGGGTTTTCCATGTTACAGAATCAAGTGTGATGGGAAGAGACCCAGGACCACAGCGGCAGCTCTCCGCACCCCCTGGTGGCAGGATGCTCCATGGCATCCCAGCCCCATCCGCAGGCAGGTTCTTCCCATATGTACCCCTGTAGGATGCAGGAGCTCATCGTGTCCCCAGCAGCGCCAGGCCCCGTGTGCTTCAAACATTTGTTGGAAAGAGGTTAAGAGTGTGAGTGGCAGGATACAAAAACACATAGTTAGAATATCACTTTCTTCTGCCCAGCCGAGGATCACTGGTTCTGCCAACTGTGCAACTTTCTAATTTGGGGGGGGTTCAGTTTGTGAGCTTAATCTCAATGTACAGATCAGTCAAAAGACTAACATGGAAGATCTCCTAGACTCAACGCACAATCCTAAGCACAAAATACACCTAAGTCATCACCGGGAAAACTCCGGAGCGTTTCACAGCAGTCCTTCACCCCCACCCAGACCTGGAACCCGCAGAACAGGTCAGGGCTACATTCAAAGCGATTGACCCGATGCACAACTCAGGTGGTTTAGACTGAAGAACAGGGAGGACTGAGAGAGCTGAGTGCGGTTCACCGGTCTGGAGGACACTCCGTGTCCATGGAGGTTAGAAGAAGAATACCCTGGAGTTTAGAAGAAGAATACCCTGGAGTTTAGAAGAAGAATACCCTGGAGTGGCGATCGGGACTGCTCACGGTCCTTCAGTGAAGAACTGCCTGGAAGAGCCTGGATCTGATTATTCTTCTTTAGGAATCACTAGGGGGGTATTTGGTCAAGGAATAAATGCGGCCCTGCCCAAGGCAGGGGGGACACATGTGAAGGCATTTCGGGGTCCCTTCCAGCCCCACAAGTAGAGGCCCACTCAGTAGTCCCCGTGGAAAGGCAAGACGGGACCGTGTGAGTGAGAGCAGAAGCCAACTTACGTGTAAGATTCGGAGAGAAACAACTCCACCCGTGCACACAGCTCTCACAGGGACTGAACACAGCTCTGAGATTCAGGTTTCCTTTGATGATGATGATGATTCATAACAATAATGGGTTTTTTAAATTGATTTCAGAGAGGAAGGGAGACAGAGAAAAACATCGATCGGTTGCCCGGGCATCTGCTCTGACAGAGAATCAAACCCACCACCTTTCAGGTACAGGACGATGCTCAACCAACTGGACCACTCTGGCCAGGGCTCAAGTTTCCTTTCAATAGAAGCTGCTTGCTGGGCTGATGGTCAGGCCCAGAGTGGAAACATGAGACCAGTGGGCCTTTCTCAGGTCAAGAAATCAAGACCGCACCTAAAGTTAATGGTCTGGTTAGAATGGCAAATAACACAGTCCTTTCCTCTCTTCCCGGCCAAGCATTTAATTGGTTCACACCCCAGTTTTCTTAGAAGTTAATGCTGGCATTATGCAACCTGTGTGAAGAGGTGAACAAGGAGAGGTGACAAATAGTTCCCAGAAAATCCCACGAAAGAGGGGTGTCAGGCAGTCTAGGCTCCGCTTCATTAAAAAACCAGCTACATTTTCAAAGATCACTAGTGAGGTCCACTCTTCTATACTTATCAGAAGTCTCTACCTAGGTGGGATTGCTAACTGGATCCAATGTTCCTAATTTACAGTTACAGGCACTTTATTTTAGGGACAAGTTTGAATTATACATTTTTAAAATGCAAATTAATTCTTTCCCAGAACAATGCTTATTGATCAAAGATATTTCTTCCTTGTATTTGGCTTTATGAAATGAAAAAGCCCAAGTAAAATATCAGGGAAATGAAGAAAGCCTTAAGAAAATGAATCAGAAAACAAAATCATGTATCTTAAATATAGTCAAAACTCACATGCTTAGCCCTGGTGGGTGTGGCTCAGTGATTGGAGCATAGGCCCTCGCACCGAAGGGTCATAGGTTCAATTCCTTGGTCACCACCTGCGCTGCAGGTTTGATCCCCAGCCCTGATGGTGACAGGTGCAGGAGGCAACCAATTGATGTGCCTCTCACGTGGATGTTTTTCTCTCTCTCCTCCTTCCTTCCTCCCTCCCTCCTCCCTTCTACTCTCTTTGAAAACCAATGGAAAAAAAATATCCTCAGGTGAGGATTAACAACAAAAACACCAACAAAAAAATGTGCATGTTTAATAAGAATTCCTGTTTCCCATACTATCTGCAGATCTACTTCAGACAGAAGTCGTGGATGAAAGACTTCTTTATGAGTGTAAGGGACCTTCTGCTCAAGTGGGCGACTGTGAGGGACAGCCAAACTCCCAGTCAGCCAAGGGCTGGAGAGGGCAGCAAGGCACAGCAGACCTGTCCACGAGGGCAGGGACACAGGGGTTCCTGACCAAAAGTGGGGTAAATGAGCACATCTCCGTACTCACTCCTGCACTGGAACCCATCTCACGCTCACTGGCAATGCTTGTTCCGCCCCGTCCACCACCCCGCGCCTGGCCTGTGTGCTCGGACAGCTGGCAGGGGTCTGCGTTTCTCACGGCCGCACCTCAAGCACCTGGCGGTGCTGGCGCTCAGTGAATAAAAGCCAACTTTGAACCGAGCCGAGGTTTTGCTACAAGGATACATCAGGCAAGAATGAAGAAAGAATGAACAGTAGGCCTCCATTACTTAAAAACATCTCATAAGTACTAGAGTTACTTTCATAGTATAAGAATTAATAACTGAATTCTGAAGTGGGAACCTGCTGATGAATCATTAATTGCTTAAAATCTTAACTTTGGAAATGCTGGCTTTAAAACTAGAGTCCTCTTACTCATCAGTGTGCTCATTAAGAACGCTTCTAATGGTTTGTTTCACCTAGTCGTAACGAGCCCACACTCGTGCTTTGTCCCGGAAGAAGGGGGACACAGAAAGCAAGCCCAGGGACCACTGCTCACATAGTTCTCACCGACGGCCCAGGGGAGCTGCTTTCTCAGAAGCCCTCAGAACACACAAAACCACCCAAGCAGCCAGTAAGTCTGGGTTCTGCTTCCACAGCGACGCCCTGTACACTCGAGAACTCTTTCCAGCTGACGTTATCATTAATAACTGCTTATCAAATCTACCCACATTGGCTTTGTGAAATCCCTCCCTGCACGTCACCTCAGACTTTGTCCTCCTTCCCTGAGAAGGGGCAGAATCACTGAGGAGAGTGGAGGATGGAGACGGGCAATGGGTACTGTTTCTGAAAATTAGCTGTTCTAAAGATATTTTATTTTCCAATACCATTAATGACAGAAAAATCAAAACAAAACAGGAAGAAACAAAATAAACCCCCCCAAAACAAAACTTGTAATTTAAACTTTCCAGGAAAACAGATGCTGTAACTATGAAAGGACTTAGGGACCTTTATTCTAATGAACAGTCCCGATGGGAGCTGCCCACGCACCAGGCAGCGGTGGTTCAGTTAGCTCTCGGCGCTTCCCAGGGCTCTGAACCCATCTCTCCAAAATAACGGGGCAAACAGCTCTCCTCTCGAGTATGTACTCTTATCAGTTGTTTCAGACACACAGTGAGTCTCTTTCAGGTGGTTTCATCAAAACCAAAGAAAAGTTCAAAGATAGAACTGCAGCAGCAGATCAGGGGAAGCAGGTAGAATCGTGAGGTCACAGGACAAACCCAAAAGCTGTCCTTAGTCTGGGGCACCTGAACGAACCCACAAGTCCACAGCCAAGGGCCAGGCCGTGCAGAGGCTAGCTGGTGACAGCGAGCTGGTCTATCGCCCCGCCAGGGGTCGAAGCTGTAACTCTCGCTCAAACTGCTCTGCGGTCAGGGTGCCCTGGATGGCCTCGCAGCCCGGGTTGAACACGGAGTAGGCGCTTTTCTCTCCCTCCTTCTTCTCCCCAGGGCCGCGCATCCCAACGTACATCCAGTAGAACAAGGACAGGACGAAATAAGCCAGGCCAAATTCCAGTTCCACAAACAGTCCCAGCAGGATCAACCAGAGAAGAACCTTCAGGAAGGTGATGCTGGTCAGGAAGGACTGGTCCTGCGGCAGTGGAGGGGGAACGGCTGTTCTCCGGGGGGGCTGTGACATGCTGCTCCCAGGCGGAGCGGCTTCCTAGGACGCAAGCAAAGGTTAGAATAAAGGGTAATGAGGCTGAGAGGATGAAAACCAATCTGGAGACGCAGCTCACATTGTTCCGGGAAGGCTTCTGGCTCATTGATTTCTATTTCCTTGCCCTGCTCTCTAAAACAATCATCTCCGAAGAGCTCATGTGCCCTGCTTCGGCTTCATCAAAACCCATCAGCACTTAGTGAGGTGACCCGATGAAAACCGAACAGCATTCGGATGGGTTCCCTTGCATGGGGGGCATTTCCTCAGAGGAGTCTGCTGCTAACAAGAGCTCATTTTCACCCCACACAGAAGCTCCTCTGTAATTGATAACGGAATGGCCACATGTATGCTTCACACACAGAATCAATATGTTTGTTGATTTGATTAGAAGAGCTAAAATTTTTAGTGACATGATACTAAAATGAGGACTACATCAGAAACAGGAACCAAAACCCCTTTCACATATTAAAAAATAAAAATTCCTGATATAGCCACAACCTTTTCATTGGGTGACCATCCTACACATCCCCAGGCCCAGGCAGTGCTTCCTAAGTGTACTCTCTGCCTCTCTCCTCCCTCCCCATGCCACCCAGTGTACATAGAGTTGCTAAATGACTCTCCTAAAACACCCATCCTGTTCACAAGCTTTCAACAAATTTTTATTGCCTACAGGTTAAAATTTAAACTTCTTGGGCTGGAATCCAAGGCCCTCCATTTATTCAACAGATAGAAATGCCAGCACACAGCCCTGCTCTGGGTGTTAATGGGAGACACAGGTATTTAGGTAGCTTTAGGGAGCTACATCTCTACTCCAATATTTTCCAAACTTTTTGGGTATGACCTACAATAGAAAATACATTTTGCACTGTGACCCAGCATGCATATGTGTGTGTGTGTGTGAACAGAAAAACCAGTTTCACAAATCAACAAACACCTTCACTATGTATATATGAAGCTGTCATTTTCCATTCTATTTTAAAAATTTTATTTATTTATTGTTTAAATGTTTTAATTCACTTCAGAGAGAGGAACGGAGAGGGAGAGAGAGAGAGAAATATGGATGAGAGAGAAATTGATCAGCGGCTTCCTACATGCCCCCTACTGGGGATCGAGCCCACAAGCCAGGCATGTGCCCTGACAGAGAATCAAACCGGCAGCCTCCTGGTGCACAGGAGGATGCTCAACCACTGAGCCACAGTGGCCGGGCTTAAATTTTATTTTTACGGAGGACTAGATTTCTCTAAATTGATTTTACCACTCACTAAAGGGTCATGACTTACCATTTGAAAAATGACAGTCTAAAAAATTTCCTGTAAAACACAATCTAATGCTGTATAAATGAACCTGCTACTCCAGTTTGACTGGTTTTACTCTGACCATCCAAAGACCTTGCCCATCCGTGGCCACTCCTCACTCCCTGCCTTCCTGCCAGGAGCATGACTGGTGAAGTACGCATGCCCTGGCCTTCTCCACCATCGGGAGGGCGCCCCTCTCCTCCCCAGCACTGACTGGCTCTTTCTCACTGAGCACCAGACTATTCAGCATTGAAGTAGCCTTCTTTTATTTATTTTTTCAGTAAGTTAAACTAACAAACAAAATTAAAATAGACTCATAGAGCCCGAATATGTGGCTCAGTGGTTGAGCGCTGATCATGCAGCAAGAGGTCTCTGGTTCAATTCCCAGTCAGGGCACATGCCCAGGTTGTGGGCCTGATCCCCAGTAGGGGGCATGCAGGAGGCGGCCAATCGATGCTCATTGATTGTTTCTATCACTCTCTCCTTCTTCCTTCCTCTCTCTCTAAAATCAATGAAGAAAAATATTTTTTAAAAATAGACTCATAGATACAGGGAACAGACTGACAGCTGTCAGTGGGGAGGGGGTGGGGGTGGGGGGCTGGGTGGAAGAGGTGAAGGGATTAAGCAAAGAGGAAAGAACTCCCAGACACAAGCCACAGTATGAGATTACCAGAGGGAAAGGGGGGTGGGGGAGGTAGAAGAGGGTGAAGTGGGGGATAAATGGTGACAGAAGGAGATTTAACTCGGGGTGGTGAACACAATACAATATACACATGACTATTAAAAAAGGTTGTCTCAAAAAAATAAACCCGAGGTAAAATAATACTTACTGAAGTGTCTTTCTTTCATTTTTTTTAATCCTCACTTAAGGATATGTTTATTGGTTTTAGAGAGAGGAAGAGAGAGAGTGTAAGAGAGAAAGAAACACTAATGTGGGAGACAAACATCAGTGGTTGCCTCCCATACGTGCCCCAACTGGGGATCGAACCCACAACCTAGGTATGTGCCCTGACTGGGAATTGAACTCACAATGTCTTGGGTATATGGGATGATGCTCCAACAAACTGAGCCTTCTGGCCAGAGCTGAGTGTCTCTTTTAATACAGGTCCTATGTGTCCCTAGATTGTTACCATGAAGACACTGGCTGCCATTTATTATCTTTTGGTGTCTCCAGAGCCAAACACAGCACATATACATGGTTCTCAATACACAGTGGAACTTTTAGTTCATTTCTTCAATTATATCTCCTATTCTTCATTTAATTTTAAAACGAACCACAAATATTATTTGGCCTCAATAAAATACACAGGTTGCCCTGGCCGGGTGGCTCAGCTGGTTGAAGGGTCGTCTGCTACGCCGAAAGCTGTGGGTGATTCCCAGCCAGGGCACATACCTGGGTTGTGGGTTCAGTCACCAGTTGGGGCACATATGAGAGGCAGCCAATCAATGTTTCTCTCTCTCTCTCCCTTCATCTTTCTTTTAAAATCAATCAAACATATCCTCAGGTGAGGACTGAAAAAAAAGACAGGTTATCTAATTTATGCTGCTTCAGAAATTGTTTTGTTAGAACCTTCTTTTTTAGCATCAACATTGTAATTATTATCTCTTCAGTTATATTGGAAAGGCCCTTAACATATCATCAGCAACCTCCTCCTCAACACACATTTGTTAAACAGATAAACATCCTTTTCAGATTTGACCAGTGTGCACAATAGGGGAATTGCTGCGGGTCTTAGCGGGGAACTAATATAATCAATTCGCAGTTACGATCACTCTGGCTGCCGCTAGAGAAGGGGCTGCAAGAGTAGAAGTAGGAAAATGTTAGTAGGTCCTGCAGGAGGCACAAGAGAGGACCAGGCAGAGATCAGGGTGGTGACCCAGATGTCAGAGAGAAGTGGTGGGCTGACGGATACAGAATACATTTTGAATGTGTATGATTTGAAATTCCCAGCAAACTGAATTTATTTTATTATTGAGGGAGTATAAAAATAATGCTGATGGCCATCATTTATTTATTGAGTGCCTTCAAGATGCCTGATCTCCTGTAATCCAGGCAGGCATTATTATTCCCAGTTTACTGATAAGGGACCACTGAGATGTTTACTAATTCCCCTAAAGCAGTGGTTCTCAGCCTTCCTAATGCCGGAACCCTTTAATACAGTTCCTCATGTTGTGGTGACCCCAACCATAAAATTATTTTTGTTGCTACTTCATAACTGTAATTTCGCTACTGTTATGTCTTAGGCGACCCCTGTGAAAGGGTCGTTCGACCCCCAAAGGGGACGCAACCCACAGGTTGAGAACCACTGCCCTAAAGTAACATAGCTAATGATAGGCAGAGATGAGGCGGGTCAAGGGATTCCAGGATGATCTCCCTCCAAAGCCCTTGTTACTTACTTCGGAGCCTTTATGGGAGATGGTAAGGGGAGGGGGAGAGAGCTGGAAGATGGGGATGGTTAAGAGCACTGGCAAAGGGACAAAGAAAGGAAAGGAGGGATATGGGAACTCCTCAGTCTCACCTGGCATTTATTTTAGTTCCAGGGCACCTTCTGTCGTGTGGAAGTGGGAAGGGTGTGTGGTCGTCACAGCACATCTAGGCACGGTTTAGGGACGATAGTTCCATCCCCATCCCCACCTCAGGCCCTCTGCTCCTGTATTTCCCTCTGAGAGGAATGCCCCCCTCCCCTCACATCACCTGCCGGCTCCCTCTTCTCCTGCAGACCTCAGCAAAACATCACCACATGTGCCCTTGGCCTTGTGCCCAGGTTTCTGCAAGAGTGCTCCTCCTTACGAAATGTCACCTCCCCAGGGAGGTCCTCCCTGCCCACGGAACTTTAAGTAGCAGTCTGCACCTCTCACCCCCAATTCTCCATCACAACGTCTGTTCTTTTCCCCCTTCCACAGCACTCGTCATTCTGTGCTTTTGTTCACTGTCTGCAGCCCCGAACTCAAACCCAGCTCTGTGAGAGCAGGGCCGGTCTGTCTGTATTCACACTGTCTCCTAGATTTAGGGCAGTAGCTGGAACACAGTGGGCACATGACAGGATTTCACTGAGTGAACTGATGGTGTTGAGGGAAAGAAAGAAACTAAAAGGTGACTCCTGAACTTGAGGAGCTGATGCAAAGACTGTACTTCGCCAGGTGATTCCAAAGAAAAAGCTCATTTGAGCTGTGGGCCACCCTGAGCCAAGGGTTAAAGGTGAGAGGTTGCAAGGCAAGTGGGGGCAGTGGACCTTGGAGCTAGAAGGTGACCTGGGGGAGTGGTATGGAATATGCCTGGGGAGGGAGACTGGGGATTTCTACAGGATTTAAAAAAGTTACAAGCATTTTTGTCCTATGTGGCAGAAGCCTGTCACAGAAACAAATATTGTACTTTTTGGGACTGCATTTCCCCAAGCTAAACTCGCGAGTAGGGGAAGGAGGGTGTGGATGCTTCGTTATCAATGACTACCAAAAAGAAGCAATTACAAATAGAAGACTTAAGAAATCTGACATGCCACTGTGTGTCACCAAAATTATTAGGCAGAGATGGATTATAAATTAGAAAAAGAAACAATTTAATGAGAATTGTCACACCAGAGCAAACCCAGGAATGATAACTGAGTCGCTGAAAATCAGCCGAGGACAGAAAGAGCTTGATGAATAAGAACCAAGGAGAGGTCCAGCATTTCCTCTGGTCCTGCTGTCAGGCCATCAGCTTTTGGGTTTTTAACAATGGAAGCTTTCTCCAAGTTCAGATTCTCTGGGTTCAGCTCAATGATCTCATATTCTTTTGGTAATGAGACATACAGTCAAAAACTCATTGTGTGGGTTAGACATTGTTTTTTAACTTCAGGGAGAAAAGAGGGTAGGGGAAGTGATTCTAAAATCTTAGCAATTGTGCTCAGTGAGTTCTAATCAACAATACGGTTACCCCGAGACAAACTGCATGCAGTTTGGGGGATTGTCTGAACCCCTCAGCACTCTTTCTGCAAGTCAGCTGGAACGCTGCCTGCCCTGGAGAACAATATCAAAATGGAATAATGATTTTTTAAAAATTCCCTAAAACCAGATATTATGCAATAATAAATGAACTTGATTTTAAAAAAAATAAGAGAGTAAGGTACACTTCTGCTCCAGACATTTCATTTTTCAAAAGGAATTTTTGGCTCTTGTTAAACTTCTGAGGTACAATGACCATGTCACAGAGTTGTCTGAAAGCACTGATTTTCCCTTGATGTTTTGTCCTGTATTCCCACTTCCATTCTCCAACCTCACATGCAAGTCGCCTGGCCGCTGTCTTCATGCATGGAAACTAAATGAAGATACAGAAGATGTGAACTAAGTTCATCTACAAAATAAGAGATTACCAAAAGAGGTAAAGGGCAGAAAGCTATCATACTAACCTAAATACTGTTTTCACTTTCAACATTCATTAGTGAACTTGAATAAGCTTCTCTATTTCAACAACGACGCACAGGCGCATGCCGCCCCTGGCAGCCACAGCAACCGCACGTTTGCAAGTTTTGTCTTCAAACACCATTCCTAAAGCACAGGCTATGTGGGTTACGGACTGCATGTGGTCCAGGTGCAGAATCAAATGAAACCTTAATTACTGCCCCTTTTTAATCAGTATCTAATTAGACCTTTTACCCTCCATTAGCAGAGGGCTGTGGCTCAACGCGTTGTAGAGAGGTTTGCCAAAGCCACAGGGTGTCACAACGATAACTCAACTAGCTGTTAATAACGCAAGGGTATTAACTCTAGGGAGCTTTCTCCTAGGACCCTAGACCAGCCATTTCCAACCTCTGTGCGGCAATAATTTTTAAAACATGCAATACCTGACTATTTGATCCTGGGCACTGACCTCTTTCCCCTTAGACTGTCAAATTAAAACAGTGACAACAGGCAACACAACACTAGCTGTCTGTAGTATATGAATAAAAAGTATACCTATTTTTTTTTATCAGATCAGCAAAAGAATGTGTTTTGATGTGCCACAGAATGGTAGTAGTTTGTGTGCCATGAGATGAAAAAGATTGAAAATTGCTACCCTAGACCTTGGCTTCCACCTGGAAGCTGCGTGGGAAAGTTGTCCAAGCCACTTATCAGTGTTGACACTAGGGACAGAAGACAGGCAGCCCAGCCTCCCGGCAGGTGGAAGGTGCCAGCAGCCCCGCCCCGCCAGCAAAGGCCCTGCAGAAGAGGAGGCGTGGCCTACGGGCCAGGACTTATGGGCGGGGCCGCTCCGCTATGGGGCGGGGCCTGAAGGCCACCACGTGGTGGGGGCGGGGCCTCAGCCGGAGTTTCCAGAGAAGCCACGAAGGCAGCTCGGAGGCCTGTTTCTGGGGCCAGGCCTCCCTCCTCTCACCTGAGCGAGGCTGGGCTGGGCCGCGGCACCCGCGGGCCTCGGTTTCCACACCAAGAATCGTTTTAGCCAACCTGGGGCTGACTTTGGAGTCGCAGTTGCTTCCGCCTTCTCTCCCGAGGTGTGTGCGCTCCGGCTGGAAGTGCTGGGTTCGGCCGCCAGGCCGGCCCGTTTCCGAGCCGCCCGGAAGTCGGCTAACCGCTGTTCCATGGCGCGCGCCTCTCCCCGGGAGCCGGCAGCGCGAGCCCGCCCACCCGCCCGCAGGGACGCGGCTGACCGGGCGCCAGGCCTCAGTGCGCCTGCGTGGCGGCGGCTCTCGGCTGCGCGTGCGCCCCGGTGGCCGGAGTTCCAGCGCGCTTTTTCCTTTGTGACGTTGGGTGGGCGGTCAGTGCTAAGAGTCCCCTCCAAACGCGCGTGGGCGCGGTGCCCTCCTAGGCAAACTGTTAAGAATCGAAAGCGTAAGCACTGCTCCGTTGTTCCCTTCCCTTGCCCTGAGTTCCTCAGTGGGCAGCTCTCCTGTGCCCACTCCAGGGATCTGCTTCCCAACAGGTGGAGCATCCTTGAGCGGTTCAGCGCCCAGCGTGGGGGCCAGACTGAGACGGAGGCCCCATGTCGCCTGGGAACGAAGACAGGATACAGCCTCCCCTTGTCCTCCAAGGAGTGTCCCGATCTGCGCACCGGGAGGGCGGCTTCCCCGCTGCCCGCATGGCAGGCAGGCAGGCCGTGCGGACCTCTCTTGCCACAGTGGAGACTCCCTGTTGTGTCTAGATAGGTCAGAAACTTAACTTTTTTTCGGGTGCGAATTAAAATATACAAATCTTAAGTGCACGGCTCAGTAAGTTTACTTAGGTATACACGTATATAATTACTACCCGGATAATGAACGTTTCTGGTACCCCGAAGGCTCCCTTGTGCCCTCTCCCAATCACCACGCTCCCAAAGGGTCACAATTCAGGGACTGGTAGATACATTTTTAAAGCTTTAAGCATCTAGTTAACTGCACATGATTGAGACTCAAGTATTTCTTGGACCGCTGACTTTGAATCAAGACAAACTCGAATGGAGTCTTTTGTTCGTTAAACAAATCTGTCAAGAGCCTGCTACATGCCAGGTGTTGTACCTGGCACTAGAGATGCTGGAGGGAATGAAATCAACCTGTTTTCTTAGTGCTTACACTCTAAAAGGAAAGACAGACAACCAAATGCATAACTACGTACAGTGGAACCTTGGTTCTTGAACTGAATTCTTTCTGCAAGGCTGTTCGAGAAGTGATTTGTTCAAAAACCAAATCAATTTTTCCCATTAGAATTAATGTATATTGCCCTGGCTGGTTTGGCTCATCGGTTAGAGTGCCGGCCCTGGGACCAAAGGGTCATGGGTTCAATTCCCATCAAGGGGTTGCAGGTTTGATCTCCAGCCCTGGTTGGGGTTGTGCGGGAGGTAACCAATTGTTTCTCTCCCTCCCTCCCTTCCACTCTATCTAAAAAATCAATGGGGAAATATCCTCAGGTGAGGATGAACAACAACAAAAGAAATAATGTAAATTGAATTAATCTGGTCCAGACCCCCAGATGATTCCCTGTTTTAACCTTCCTTATATATAGTACATGTCTATTGTATTGTTTAATCTATAAACAAACACTTCTTTTCTTAAATTTATCAAACCACTCCTACCAGCCTTAAAAGAAGCACTTTCAGCCCTGGTTCCACGGGTGTCTCAGGTCAGCCTGCAGCATCTTGGCTTTTCCACCTATCACTGCCTCCGAAATGCTAACTGCTTTTTGTTTATCCAAATCAACAACAGTTTCTCTACCTCTTCACTTGCCTGTGATCATTGTCTCATTCACACCCTTAGCAACATTAGCACTCTTGATGGCCTCTTTATGTTTTAAACTTTTGCTAATTGTGAATTTCACCAGCAACAAAAGTCTTTCCTTGTTGCCTGAGAGAGGCTTTTTGTCATGCTGAGGTATCAGCGTGAAAGGGTGGTCAGGTCTAAAACTGAAGTTTGGTTCCGCAACTGAGACATTTTTTTTCTGTGAACAATTTGAGAACTGAATTGTTGGGATGAGAGATGTTGGAGAACCGAGGTTTGACTATGTTTACGTTTAACGTAATGTCAGGTACTGATTAGTGCTGTGAAGAAAAGTAAAGTCAGGAATAGGAATGGTGGGGCTGTTTGCAGCTAAGAACCAGAAAAACTTCTCTGAGGAGTTGGCATTTGAGCAGAGCTCTAAGTGAACTGAACCACACATTCAGATATCAGAGAAAACAGCAACCTCAAGCAGTAGGCTTGACCTGCGCACAGACATCAGGGAGGCCAGTGTAACTGGAAGAGAGGGAAGGAGGGAAAGAATGGTAGAAAATAAAGATGCACCAGTATCCAACAGCTAGAACATGTAAGATCTTATAGGCCATAATGGACACTTTGTATTGCATTCTGGGTGTGATAGTGTTAGAAATACTCTCTGGTAGTGTCTCGATAATGAAACAGAAGCTGGAAGATGGCTTGCCAAGGCAAACTTGGCTTCTGCAGAAGGGTGCGTGACTGAACAAAAGAATCTGGTAAGCACGCACACTGAGTGGGTAGCACACTCCGTTTTTATCCCTGATGCTTGCTGCACCTGACTCCGGTGGTTGGAACGTGGTTTCACAATCTGGCATGGTTGGCTAATTCAAGTGGAGCGATGTTATGGGGGAGAAGTTGGTATTTGAGGTATGTAGGGGTAGTGGGACTGGAAATCTCACAAAATGGTGACTTGCTTTTAAATGGAGTATATTCAATCACACCTATTTGGTAGAAAACATTCTACTTTTCTTACAATTTCCCCGTCTTTTATGACTCACTCTTATTCTTTTCTTCAAACTCAGCTAACATAGGTGGCTTTCATGTTCTGATGTTTCTAATAGTAGGAGGTTGTTCTGATAGTTTGCTGGAGACTGTTTAGTAAGGGCCGTCTCTGTTAGTCTCTGTACTAGACCCCTAACACAAGGAATTATGCAACACCCTACTAGGGTTATTACTCCAAATACAGTGATAAGAGAGGTTAGGACTGAGGTCATTATTCTTTCCATTTTCCAAACCATTGTTCATTAGATTAGAGAAGGGATCTAAACCTGAGTTTTCTTCTAACTCGTTAGCTAAAGTGGTTAGACCCTGTAAGGCTCTAGTGATAGTGCCATCAGGAGCCGTATTGTTAAGAATGAAGTACAACACTGGCCTCCTATCATGATGCACACTCCTCCTTTCTCTGCTAGAATCATATCTAATGCTAGTCGGTTCTCCCAGGCCATCCGGCTGGTGGCATCTAGCTGTACTGCTATTCCCTTGATAGCATCTCTGGTGTAGTTAACAAATCTCTGCTGATTGTAGTAAATGTAGTTAATCCAGTTTATATTTTTATTGATGGTGGACCATCAGAACAGCACTGACTCAAACCCTGCTGCTGTTTGGTTTCTAGCCTTGAACTCATTAGGAACGCCTTGGGATCTCCAATGGAATGAATGTATATATGGGGATCAAATGACCCACCTGGGGCAAGGACATTCCTCCTGGCTCTGTGTCGAGTCGGATCAAGTACTTGGGAGAAGCCATCTACAGAGTGTCTCAACCCTGTTAAGAAAGGGGTCTCCCTGAGATCAGGTCTAACTGTAGTCTAGTAGTCTATGAGATCCATACAGTGGTGCTCTATAGGACCCTGTGTCTCACCCCTGGTTAGAAATTCAGTTGGGTTTAAACAGTTGTCAGTAGTGAGGCCTAGATCATCTCTTTCTAATAGGATGGCTTCATGCTTCATGGACTCAGTCAGCCTCCTCCCTCCTTTCTGCTGAAGGACTGCCCTGACTTGATGGGGGTGCTGACAATCAGTGCCCCTCTGAACGTCAGTTTTCTACTCTCTTCAGTTAATATGGCTGTTGCTGCCACTGACTGAATACATTCAGGCCAACGCCTAGTGACTGGATCTAGTAGCTTGGATAAGTAAGCAACTGGCTGTCTTTTACCCCGTGTTCCTAGGGCAAAAGTCCTAGGGCAGTTCCCTTATCCACATTACCATACAAGTGGAATGGCTTTTCTAAGAGGGCAGCACCAGCACTGGGGCAGTGATAGGGCTTGTTTGAGGGTATCTACTGACTGTGTCTCCTCAGGCTTCCAGAGGAGAAGGTCAGGTTCTTCATCTAAGAGTCTGAGATATAGATCCTTAGTTTTGAGTGCATAGGAGTCTATCCACAACCTACAGTATCCAATGAATCCTAAGAACTTCCTGAGTTGCTTTTTTGTGTTTGAAGGGGCATGCTGGAAATTCCTGAGATTTGTTCCGGGCCTAATCTTCACTTCCCCTCACTTATTAAATGCCCTAGGTACTTGACCTCTGTTTTCAACAAACTGTAATTTAGTCTTGGAGACACTTAGACTCTCTTGACCTAGACAATTAAGTAAATCTATGGTGTTGCTGGTGACCTCCTCCTTGCTATTTCCTAAGAGTAGTAAATCATCCACATATTAAAGGAGTCCAATTGAAGTGGTGGTGGGGGGTCTTAAATTTTTCTAGTACTCGCTCAAGGACCTGCCCAAGGTTGGGTGACTCAGTAAATCCTTGGGGGAGGATCGTCCAATGGTATTGTTGTTTCCTCCTAGTTTGAGGATCTTCCCCTTCAAAGGCAAATAGGTCTCTACTGTCCTCAGCCAAAGGGTAAGCCCAAAAGGCATAAGGGTTAGGGACTACGCTGTGCCTACTCAGGACAATTTGGTTCATTGCCCTTAAATCTTGGACTAATCTATAGGATCAATCAGGTTTCCTTACTGGTAGTACTGGGGTACTGAATGGGGACATGCAGGGTTCAAGGAGGCCATCCCGAAGTAGGCTTTCTACAGTAGGTCGTGATCCTAACTTCTCTTCCAGGGGTATCGGGTATTGCCTCATTCTCACTGTTTCCCCTTTGTTTTTAAGGTCAATATGAATTGGGGGAATATCCAGTCTCCCACGGTTCCCATCTTTGGTCCAGACCTCAGGGAGAATCTTCTCTTCCTCCTTGGCAGAGAGGAAGTTAGGTAAGACCTTAATTTCTTAATTTTCTTCTGGGTGACAGCTAACCCTATTCCTAGCTTGGTCATTAGGTCTTGACCTTACAGATTTGTTCCAGCCTCAGGCATGAAGAGGAATTCTACCTGACTCTGCCTGGTCTTATACTTGACTTGAGTTTCTTTGAAGATGGGAACATGGAAACCTTCCCCCTTTTACCCCTGAAACTAACAAGTGCTCACTGGGCAGATGTAAATGAGTAGGTGATACCTTAGGAGGAACGGGCTGCCCTGGAGTCATCAGGATTGTCATTTCCTCCCTTTCGGATCCTACCTCTACACTTATCAAGGGCTCTTGGTAGAACCCCTGAACCCCTGTATTTCTCATTGAAGGTCATGAGAGGTATTGGTTTCTCCTCTCTTTTCAGCTCAGGATATTCTCTCTTAAAATGAGCTTCCTTTCTACACCTGTAGTACTGGTTTTTCCCTTTATCCTTTGGTGACTCTTGGATCCCTCATCCTTTAGGTACCCCCATTGATGGGGCCTTTGTTTCTGGTTCTTGGAGCCGGCCCTTCCGTGGGTTACCTGTCTATAGTGGTAAGCATGATCTTAGCCTTTTGTTTCTGGTTTTCTTCATCTCTCCGTACATATACCTTCTGAGCTTCTCTCAATGACTCTTCTAAATTTCTCTTTCCAGTAATCTAATTTCTGTAATATCTTAGAAATACCCGGCCAACTATTAGTGACAAAGTGTACTTTCAGCAAACCCTGGCTGAGAGGGTTGTCTAAATTCAATCCAGAGTACTTCCTCATTTGGTATTTTAGCCTATTTAGAAATTCAGCTGACCCTTCATCTTTCCCATTGTATGTTGAAGGCCTTAGCAATGTTTTGGGGTTGGGAACTGATTCTCAAATCCCTTTTATTTATTTATTTTTTTAGGTATAGTCTTTTTATTTATTTTTATTATTTTTTTTTATGAATTTTTATTTATTTTTTTGTTACAGATATTTTACCTTTTTACCCCATTGGCACCCCCCACCCCACCCCCCCTCCACCCCGTCCCCGGCTTAGTTGTCCATGTCCATTGGTTATGCATACATGCATATAAGTTCTGTGGTTTATCTCTTCCCACTCCCCCACCCCCCATCCCCTCTTCTGAGGGATGTCAGTCTGTGCCCTACTTCCATGTGTCTGGGTCTACTGTATTCCTCAGACTGTTATGTTCATTATATTCCGTATATAAGTGAGATCATGTGGTATTTGTCTTTTTCTGCTTGGCTTCTTTCACTTAGGATAATACTTTCCAGGTCCCTCCATGTCATCTCAAAGGATAAGAGATCTTTCTTTCTTACCGCTGCATAGTACTCCATTGTGTATATGTACCACTGCTTTCAAATCCCTTTTATAATCAGGTCCCTGAGATCCCCCATATGGCCCCTCTGGGCTTCACTGTACTGGGGTTCTTGATTAGGGAATTTCACCTGTGGGCTGGATGTTAGGGCGGCTGGATGTTCTCACTCCCAGGCCGCCACCACTGCTCTCTGAACCATTGCTCTTTCCTCCACAGCAAACAGAATGCCCAATATAGACATACGTTCAGCCCATGTGAAAATTTGGGGGCCTAAAAATTGATCTAGTTGGTCTGCAACCCCATGGGGATCCTCTAATAGGGGATTCAGTTCCTTCTCCAAATTTCAAACCTCAGAACTAGTAAGGGGGGAGCATTCACAAATGCAATTCCTAGGGGTAGAGAGCCCGAGGTCTCTCTCTCAGAGGGGAAGGGTAAATTCTGAACGTCCTTTTTGCATCGTTCTATCTCTTTCTTCAGCTGGGGAAGGGAGGGATATAGTGATGGTCGGGGTCGCTGCAGCCAACTCAGTGAGACTCCCTCTCTTCTATTCTTACTTCTCCTTCTCCTTCCCTGACTTCCTGAGGTGGGCCAGGTTGTGGGTTCCCTGTGTTATAAGGAGGAGGCAAACAGTTGAGAGGGTTCCACTTATTATTTTCTTTTTCCTTATTTTTTCCCATTTCTACCTTTAAAGGGAATAGGACTACCGGTCCCTTTCTTTAACAAAGAGCATAATCTATTTCTTCTTGGACAGCTGGACTCATGTCATTAACACATTCTATTAGTAATTGACAAATCCAATCTTCATGGGACCCGAATTTGGGCCAGAATACTGATGCTTTTAGTATAGGTTCTTGTGTCCAGATGAAACAGTAGTTCATCATCTGTTGTTTCTTTTTTTCCTTTTGTCCTGGGATTATCTCCCCAATATTGGAGTATGTGCCCTAAAGGACTGTCTGGGGGAATCTTGTTATTGGTCTGTTCTCCCCTAGAACCCTCCTTGTCTAAAGAAGACTTCTTATTACCCATCCCTGTTGTCCAGTTGTGTTCTTGACGAGATGCTCAACCCCCCTCTTTCCTTGGAGGTTTCTTGAGCTCTCCCGAGTCGCTTCATCCATCTCTAGTCATTTCCCTCGGCGGGAGAAATATCCAGTAAGAAGTGTTTTTCAGCACTGGCAGGTCAGTATAAACCCCCGCTTAGGTCCAAAAGGACTGCCTGCCTTATGCCACCTGAAGTCACCAGAGGATTTTAACCGCGGATCAGGACTGCATGCTCACTTCATGTCTAGGACATGCCTCATCCATGTACACACAATCTCCGGGATGACCCGACCACTAAGGAAATAGTTTGTCACTTCTTGTGGTGTTTCTTACCTTGGTCTGTGCACAGAGTTACCTGGTGCCTGCCTGGGCCCTTCCCCTGCGTTGCTGATCAACTTTTGGTCCTGAGTCTGCAGTCAGCCTAAGGGATCTCAGAATTGCCCCTCTCCCAGGCCAATGTGAGGAGACAGCTGATGGATCTCCTCCAAGGGGGATTCTTACAATCCCTCCAGTAGACGTCAACATCCCAGACGAGCCCCCGAATTGTTGGAAATACTCTCTGGCAGTGTTGCAGCAATGAAACAGAAGCTCGAAAATGGCTGGGTAAGGCAAACTTGACTTCTGCAGAAGGGTGCGTGACCGAATGAAAGAATCCAGTAAGCACATGTGACTGGAGGATTCTAAGCAGGCGATGACATGATATGACTCTTTAAAAAATTGATCTCAGAGAGAGAAAAGGAGAGAGAGGGAGAGAGAGAGAACCATCAATGTGAGAGGAACATCAATCACTTGCCTCTCGCATGCAGTGACGGGATCAAACCTGCAACCTGATTATGCACCCTGAACAGGAATTGAACCTGCCACCTTTTGGTGTACAGCTCCAACCAACTGAGCCACACCGGCCAGGGCTGACATTTTTAAAGGATCACACTGGCTGCTGGAGGTGGGCCATGGAAAAGTACAGAAGGAGGGAAACCAGTTAGGGGCAGATACAGTAGTGTAAGAGACTGACTGTTGGGGCTAGGGTGGTAGTGATGGGAGTGGGGAGAACTGGTCAAGTCTGGATGTATTTTGAAGATCTGAGCCAGAGTGCTGTGCTGATGTATGGAATGTGGAGTGTGAGAAAAAGGAATTGAGGATGGCGGATTTCTGCCACTCCCCCTCCCCACACACACCATAAGCAACCAAATGAACGGTGCTGGGACCCTCTGCTGAAATGAAGGGGGGCGGGGAGGAGATCAGGAAGAGAAGATTATGGAATAAACATGGACCATTTTATTTTGGGCATACCAAGAGTTTGAGATGCCCATTGGACATCCGATGTAGGCAATTAGATAATAATTCAGGAAAAAGTCAGGACAGGAGATGCATATTGGGAGTCATCAGCTTATGCATGATTTTTTTTTTTTTTTTTAATCCTCACCTGAGGACATTTTTCCATTTTTTGTACAGATAGAGTGGGAGGGAGAGAGAGGAAGAGAGAGAGAGGGAAACATCGATGTGAAAGGGACACATCGAGTGGCTGCCACCCGCATGACCAACCAGGGCCGGGGACAAACTGCAACCGAGGTACATGCCCTTAGCGGGAACCGAACCCGGGTCTCTCCGGACCGCAGGCCGACGCTCTAACCGCTGAGCCAAACCGGCCAGGGCTTATGCATGATTTTTAAAGCTGTTAGACTAGATGATATCAACTAGAGAGTGAGTGGATAAACAAAGAAGATATTTTGGGACTGAGTCCTAAGTAATTAGAGACGGTTTGTAAGGCAGAAAAGAATCCTGTCATTATACCACAATGAATTCTCATTGAGAAACCATCTTGGTGTCAGGAGTAGGTCTGCTTCTCTCTCTGTCTTTTTTTTCTAGTTTATACATTTATTCTAGAAATCCTCTTCCAGTGTGGATAGTGTCTTGGGCCCAGATCTATTGCTACAAAAAGAAAAGTTTAACATCAGGTAAAGGGGGTCATCCAGACAGTCACAGAAAGGTATCATAGAAAACACAGTTTGTGTTGATATGTTTAAAAAGTGGTGATGAGTCCGATTGGTGTGGCTCAGTGGTTGAGCATTGACCCATGCACCAAGAGGTCACCAGTTCGATTCCAGGTCAGGACACATCCCCGGATTGTGGGCCCAATCCCCAGTAGGGGTCATGCAGGAGGTGGCCAGTTGATGTTCTCTCTCATCAGTGTCTCTCTCTCTCTCTCTCTCTCTCTCTCTCTCTCTCTCTCTCTCTCTCTCTCTTCTTCTCTCTCTCAAATCAATAAATGGAAAAAAAAAAAAAAAGTGGTAATGAAGGAAAGCCAGGAAGATGAGCCAGGCATCATCTGAGAATTTTACTGGCATCTACCAGGCTCCAGGTTCCACCAAGACAGCATCCCAGGACACAACATGCTCTGTCCTTCGGCCCTCCTGTGGAGCGTCCAGACTGGGGATAAAGACAGAGGCTGCCCCCAAAGGCTGGGCCATCTCAGAGGAAGTGGGTACAGATGGGCAGTGATCTGCTTCTCTTGATGGACTAGAGTCTTTGATTGGGTTTCCCACTTGGTAATCACCCTGAGACCTTAGAGCTGCATTTATGGTCTTCTTCTAGTAGGCACTAGACTTAAGGCATGCGATTTGTGGGCTGTTGCAGTCAGGGCTCCTGACAGGAATCATGGCACCTTCAAAAGGGCTCCATAAAGAGACTTCCCTGAAGGAGTTAGTTACAGAGGTGTGGAAGGATTAAGAAAACCAGCAAAGGATGGTTCACAGGAAGTGTTACCAGCCTCTAGGCCTCAAGCAGCAAGAGGACAAAGTCATCATTAGAACCCAGCATTACCTGTAGTTATAGGAGAAGCTAGAGACAGGGGAGCCTTAAAGGAGTGGAGAGTAGGAGAAGGGTGGGGAGAGAACCTAGAGGAGCAGATGGACCGTTTCCAGTCAAGTGCTAATGTCATCCTTGCTTCACCTAGCTCTGTAGCCCTTATTTCCCCTCTGCTTTGTTTTCTGATTTATTATGAATTTATTTTGTCTCCGTGCTTTGTAAACCTCTTTAAATCCTTCTTGGGAGAGGTTGAAAGAATGGAAAACAGTAAGGGTGAAAGAGATGATCATGCAGAACAACTCCTGCTGAACTGACTTCATTTCATTTTGGATAAGGGTATGAGACAAGTAAATAAGCAGGGTCTCAAAGTGTACTTATAATGTGTAAATGTAAGTTTTATTATGAAATACGAGTACATACCAAATTGTGAGTGTAAACACACACACACACACACACACACATAATGTGCATGCATATATATCACAAATGTAAGTTGTAGGTAATAAAATACATGCCCTGTGATACTAAGTCTTTGGCCTCAGTTTTTCACTCCTCTTTGTATATATGCCATAAAAGGCAAAGTATACTCCCCCATTGCTTGATTTTGAACTCGGCGTTGCAGGCTGCTTGGCCATTGGGATGATACAGATGTTATACAAGCAGGGCCTTCAAGTGTGTTTGTCCTATTGAGGGCGCCCTCTGAATACTCTGTCCTGCCAGGAGATGAACTTGCAACAGCTAGCCAGCTGGTCCAAGAATAATAAGTCACATGTATGTAGTCACCTAGCTGACCTGCAGACCTACAGTTTAAAGCTGAGCTGCCCAAGAAATTCATGGAATTCCAAAATGACAGCAGAGTGAATGGAAGCTACACAGACCATCTCCCAGGACTAAACTGGAATTACAACTAAAATAAAGACAAATCATTGGGAAAAAGCAACAGAAAAGCAGCTTGTGAGGATCATATAACCAGGGACACTGACTGGATCCTGGTAGGATTGTGGAGGCACGAGAGGGGGGCTGGGAGCCCATGGACAGCAGCAGTCATAGCTGTGAGCCGCGCCCTTGGGCTCACAAGCGGCTCCATAGCACAGAGCCGAGACAGATGCTAAAATAGCAACAGCCACTCACCTTGGGATCCGGCAGAGGGAGGGTGGACTGGCTGGAACTGTGTGGGGACACTCGGGATTTGGAGGGCGCTCAGAGCTTTTGCTGAGTTGCAGCCACCCAGGATAGTGGCCATCTTACTCCTTCCCAGGGCTCTGTGGGAGAGGCGGTGGCCCCTCCCCCTGGGATTCAACCCCACCCAGGTGGGCCATTGAAATGCAAATTTAGGCTCATTAACAACCAGCATCTGCCCCACCTCGGGAAATCGCTTTACACTGAGCACCTGAGGGAGTATTTCATTTAACTGAGAACCCAAGGCTCTTCAAGTAACCAAACTGATAGCCTCCAGGCAAAAAGGTAGAGGATAAAGGAACCATTCCTGGGCTAGCAACTCTAACCAGGAAAGTAAAACTTGACAGTGGTGCTTAACGTGGGTCCTCCCTTGCTCATCCAAACCCAGGAGAGGGCGCCACAGACAGAGCACCAACACCCACAGGGAAAATTTGGCAGGCTCCAAAGCCCACTGTGATAGCCAAAATGGTGAAACAAAGAAACAAAAGCCAACTGAAAGAACAAGAGACCTCTACCAAAGATGAGATAAAAGTGGAGCATTTAAGCAAGTTAACAGAGCTAGAATTCAGAGCCATTATCTTGAGGAAGCTCAACAGCATGAGTATGGACATCAGCACCATGAGTACAGACATAGAAATGTTGAAAATCAACGAATTGGAAATTAAAAACCACTAAGAAGAAATGAAGAATGACATATCAGACATAAAGAACACATTGGAAGGTCTAAACAGCAGAGTAGAGGAAGCCGAGGATCGAATCAGTGAATTAGAAGACAGGGTAGAAAAAAATCAACCAATCAGAAAAACAAAAGGAAAAAATGATTAAAAAACAGGAAGACAGCTTAAGAGAACTGTGGGACAACTGGAAACATAATAATATTCGCATCATAGGAGTCCCCGAAGAAGAAGAAAATGAGCAAGGGTTAGAGAATATATTTGAAGAAATAGTGACAGAAAACTTCGCTAATTTGGTGAAGGAAAGAGGCATTCAAGTTCAAGAAGCACAGACAGCCCCAAGTAAGAGGAACCCAAACAGGCCCACACCAAGACACATAGTAATTAAAATGCCAAAAATTAAAGACAAAGAGGGAATCCTAAAAGCAGCAAGAGATAAACAACAGGTTACCTACAAAGGAACCCCCTTAAGGCTATCAGCTGACTTCTCAACAGAAACACCACAGGCCAGAAGGGAATGGCATGAAGTAATCAAGGTCATGAAAAACAAGGATCTGAATCCAAGACTACTCTACCCAGCAAGGCTATCATTCAAAATAGAAGGTCAAATAAAGAGCTTCCCAGACAAAAAAAGGCTAAAGGAATACATTAGCACCAAACCAGCACTGCAAGAAATGTTAAAATGACTGCTGTAATTAGTAGAAGAAACAGGAAGAAAAATAGAACCACACTAAACAAAAATGGCAATAAATAAATACATATCAATAATCACCTTAAATGTAAATGGATTGAATGCTCCAATAAAAAGACACAGAGTAGCTGATTAGATAAGAAAGCATGACTCATCTATATGTTGTTTACAAGAGACCCGCCTCACAACAAAAGACTCAGATAGGTTGATCATTAACAACAACTATCAACAATTATATGGCAACACATTTGACAATCTAAGTGAAATGGACAAATTTTTAGAAACACACATTCTCCCAAAACTGAACCTGGAAGAGATGGAAAACTTGAACAGACCAATAACAACTAAGGAAATTGAAGAGGTAATCAAGACTCTCCCAGCAAACAAAAGCCCAGGCCCCAATGGCTTCACGGGTGAGTTTTACTGAACATTTAAAGAGGAACTAATACCCGTTCTCCTCAAACTATTTCAAAAAATTTAAGAAGAAGGAAGACTTCCAAACTCTGTTAATGAGGCCAGCATAATTATAATTCCAAAACCAGAAAAAGACACTACAAAAAAAGAAAACTATAGGCCAATATCCCTGAAGAACATAGACGCCAAAATCCTGAACAAAATACTAGCAAATCGAATCCAGCAATACATCAAAAAAATTATTCACCATGACAAGTGGGATTCATCCTAGGGATGCAAGGCTGGTACAGTATTCGCAACTCAATAAATAAAATGAGGAATAAAAAAACACATGATCATATCAATAGATGCTGAAAAAGTATTTGACAAAATCCATCATCCATCTCTGATAAAAATGCTCAGCAACCTGGAAATAGAGGGATCATATCTTGACATAATAAAGGCCATATATGAAAGACCTACAGCCAACATCATACTCAATGGGCAAAAACTAAAAGCATTTCCCTTAAGAACAGGAACAAGACAGTCATGCCCACTTTCGCCACTCTTATTTAACATAGTACTGTAAGTCTTAGCCACAGCAATCAGACAGGAAGAAAAAATAAAAGGGATCCAAATTGGAAAGGAGGAAGAGAAACTGTCATTATTTGCAGATGACATGATATTATATATAGAAAACCCTAAAGACTCCATCAAAAATCTACTAGACTTAATAAATAAACTTGGCAAAGTAGCAGGATACAAAATTAACATCAACAAATCGACAGCATTCTTATACACCGATGATGAACTCACAGAAACAGAAACTGAAAAAGCAATCCCATTTACCATCATCGCAAAAAATTTAAGATACCTAGGAATAAACTTAACCAAAGAAGTAAAGGACCTATTTGCAGAAAACTACAGGATATTGAAAAAAGAAATAGAGGAAGACACTAAAAAGTGGAAGCACATACCTTGTTCATGGATTGGAAGAATTAACATCATGAAAATGTCCATAGTACCCAAAGCAATCTATAGATTCAATGCAATCCCCATCAAAATACCAATGACATATTGCACAGAATTAGAACAAATACTTCAAAAGTTCATATGAAACCAAAAAAGACCCTGAATAGTCATAGCAATCTTGAAAAGAAGGACAAAGTAGGTGGGATCACAATACCAGATATCAGGTTATACTAGAAAGCTACTGTAATCAAAACAGCCTGGTACGGGCATAAGAACAGGCATATAGGCCAGTGGAACAGAACAGAGAATCCAGAAATGGACCCAAGACATTATGCTCAATTAATATTTGACAAAAAAGGCAAGAGCATACAGTGGAGTAAAGACAGCCTCTTTAATAAATGGTATTGGTAAAATTGGACAGCTACATGCAAAAAAAAAAAAAAAAAATGAAACTAGACCATCAACTTATACCATACACAGAAATAAACTCAAAATGGATAAGACTTAAGTGTGACTAGTGAATCCATAAAAATTCTAGAAGAAAATGTAGGCAACAAAATTTCAGACATCATACGCAGCAGAATTTTCACTGATACATCACCTAAGGCAACAGAAATAAAAGAGAAAATGAACACCTGGGACTACATCAAACTAAAAAGCTTCTGCACAGCAAAAGAAACAACCATTAACATGGAAAGGCAACCCACTGTATGGGAGAGTATCATTGCCAATGATACATCAGATAAGGGGTTAATTTCCAAAATATATAGAGTACTCATATAACTCAACTAAAGGAAGACAAAGAACCCTATTAAAAAATGGGCAGAGGAGCTGAATAGACACCTCTCCAAACAGTACATACAAATGGCCAAGAAGAAATGTTCAACATCACTAATCATCAGAGAGATGCAAATTAAAACAACAATGATGAGCTATCACCTCACACCTGTCAGAATGGCAGCCATCAACAAATCAGCAAACAAGTGTTGGTGAGGGTGTGAAGAAAAGGAGACTCTAGTGCACTGCTGGTAGGAATGCAGACTGGTGCAGCCACTATGGAAAACAATATGGTGTTACCTCAAAAAATTAAAAATTGAACTTCCATTTGACCCAGTGATCCCACTCCTAGGAATATACCGTAAGAAGCCTGAAACACCAATCAGAAAGAATATGTTCATAGCAGCACTGTTTACAATAGCTAAGATCTGGAAACAGCCCAAGTGTCTATCAGTGGATGAACGGATAAAAAAGTTGTAGTACATATACACAATGGAGTACTATGCAGCTGTAAGAAAGAAAGATCTCTTATCCTTTGAGATGACATGGAGGGACCTGGAAAGTATTATCCTAAGCGAAACAAGCCAAGCAGAAAAAGACAAATACCACATGATCTCACTTATTTGTGGAATATAATGAACATAACAGTCTGAGGAATAGGGTAGAACCAGAGACATGGAAGTAGGGTAGAGACTGACAACCCTCAGAAGAGGGGGTGGTGGGGAAGGGAAGAGATAAACCACAGAACTTATATGCATGTCCGCATAACCAATGGACATGGACAACAAAGCTGGGGAAGGGGATGGGGAGGAGAGTGTCAATGGGTTAAAAACGGAGAAACATCTGTAACAAAAATTTTAAAAAATAAGCCCTGGCCGGTTTGGCTCAGTGGTTAGAGCGTCGGCCTGTGGTCCAGAGAGACCCAGGTTCGGTTTCCGCTAAGGGTGCGTACCTCGGTTGCAGTTTGTTCCCAGCCCTGGTTGGGTCGTGTGGGTGGCAACCACTCGATGTGTCCCTTTCACGTCGATGTTTCTCTCTCTCTCTCCCTCCCACTCTATCTGAACAAAATATTGAAAAAATGTCCTTGAGTGAGGATTAAAAAAAAAAATTCAAAAATAAAAATTTTTTAAAAATAAGAAAAATTTTAAAAATTTGAAAAATAAAGCTGAGCTGCCCAGTTGAGCTCAGCCTAAAATAACTGACCCCAGGTTACCCCAAGATGCATGAAAAATAAGTGCTTATTTTATATCACAGAAATTTTGTGGTTTTTTGTTACACAGAAAAGGGTAACCAGTACATACCCACTACTCAAGGAAAAGAATGTTTCTTTGTGTGCCTGTGGTTCATTCCTGACTCCTTCCCATCTCTTCAATCTATTAGTACAGTGAGTTATATTAATAGATTGTCTGTGAAACCACCCTACATTCTTGGAATAAACAAAAGTCAGTCACTCTATAAAATATAAAATTCAAAGCTAGACTGAGGTTGGTATTTTTGTAAGGAATTTTGCATCTATGTTCATTAATGAGATTTTGCAATAATTTTCTTTTTATGTACGGTACTTGAAAGATTTTGGTTTTAGGATTATTCCTTCTTTCCCCCTGTTTTCTAGAACAGTTTGAATAAAATAGGAATTAACTGTTCCTTGAATGTTTGTTTGTTAAGGGTTAGTAGTAAAACCACCTGGGCCTTGTGTTTTCTTAGATCAGATAAATAAGTATAAGCTACAATTAAATGGATCCTAGCTGGTCAACACAGCCTTTTTCAAAAAGCGTTAAGAAAAAGATCAACATCAGTCTACCTGATGTTTTCAGGAGTGACCTGGATAAAAGTTAAAAAGGCAATTTATCATATTTTCAGGTGATGAAATTTTGAGAGAATATCTACAATGATGTCTTTAGGGTGAAAAACAAACAAACAAACAAATGAATTTGATTCAATTTATTATGATTAAAGGGTTGTGGAGATGGCTCAGAGGGAACTCTACCCCCTAAATTTGTGTATATGTTTTTATATCTTCATTTTTGTTTTTTAACTATTGGCTTGAGAGCAGTTAGTTTCCATAGGACTTGGAGCTTCCCCCTGACCACACACTGGAGAGGAGGAGCGTGTGATGGATGCTTTAGCTGTACAGTCACCTCCATTGTCTAGCGAGAAAGGACCCCCAAGCTCTCACGCTCTTTGGTCCTATCCCTGAGGGTACCACATGCCAAGTTCCGAGCACTGTGCTACATATGACAACCATAGAATGTCCAGAGGGAGTACCTGGATAATGATGTGTCTAGAGTAGGGTTTCTCAGTCTTGGGACTTTAGACATTTTGGGCCAGATAATTGTTGTGGGTGTTGTCCAGTGTCTTGTAGGATTCTTAGCAGCCTCCCTGGCCACAAGCCACAGTTGCTAGTATGCTAGCGTTGTACCAACCAAGAATGTCTCCAGGGAGGCCACTTTGGCCTCGGTTGGGAGTGACTGGTCTAGAGACCACACTGTAGTAAGAATGGTGAGGGCAGCAGATGATTTGGGCCAGAGAAGGGTCATAGCGAACGCATACCAGTTAGTTTGGGGAACTCTGTTGAAGGGGCTACAGTGAATAGGGGAAGAGAATCATTCTTCCCGTGGGGCTCCAGAGGCAGAACTAATGCCAACAGTTGGAAATTACGAGGTGACGAATGTAAAATCATAAAAAAAAAATCCTTAAAACTTTTTTTCAACAACTCAAAAACACCACTGCATGGGCTGCCTTTCAGAGCAGTGAGTTCCCTGACGCTAGCAGTATTCAAGCAGAGGCCGACGGAGCACTTGTCAGGACTGTGCAGAGTGGGTTTCGGAACTAAAGAGGCATTTGGTTAACCTAGATTTCTGCCGAATCTCTTCCAACTGGAGAACTTAGTTTCAGTCCAAGCAGAGCCCACTGGGAGGAGCAAATGGAAGACCTTGGGTCCTCAGCTAAGAATGTGCCACATAAGGGCTGGTGCCACTGCCCGTGTCCCCTCAGATCTCACTGTCACTGTGCATCCGATGGCTTGTCTCCACAGGCACCTGGGGACTCTGGTTGCAGGAGTGTGTTCAACTAGTGCTCGAGGCAGACTAGCAGTGCTGGGGGATTATTCCCGCACCCCTCGAATAGCCTGCAACCCGTTTTGGACAGGAGTTGGTGGATCAGTACCCCCACTCCCTCACTGCCTGTGGGGATGGCCTGGACATGTGTTGCAGTGTCCCAGGGGCCCTCAGCAGTACCTGCTCGTCAGAGCATCCTATGTCACCTTGCTTCTCTTTCCGGCTCACTTCGTGCACCACCATCAGCGCTTCCTGGAGTCACTTCCATTCCAACTGTTCTCTCAGAATCTTCTTCCAAGAGACTAAGGTAAAACCCACACAAGACCCAAGCAAGGCCTTGGGGAGTTGCTGGCAGAGAGGAAGTAAACTAGAGAGCTGGTTGGCATTTCATATTTACGAGCCCCCTGTCTTAAAATTGGAGGCAAGCGGAACAGCACTTTAGCGGTCCGAGGAGAATGATATCTGGAAATGGGGGTGGAGAAGTGAAGGAAAGAGGAAGGAAGGGAAGCGGGGCCGCAGCGCTTCCACCGAAGCAGCCTGCTCTGGACAGCTGGGAAGGCGATTTGGCCCACACTTGATGCTGGGCCCTGTGGAGGACAGAATCCAAATGACTGATCCAGTCATTCTGTGACTCTCCTCCAAAGACTTTAGAGACCATTCAGTCGGCAAATGTTGATCAAACACCTGCTGTATGCCAGCCTGTGCCAGGCTTTGAGGATACAGAGATAAACAAAAGACAGCCCCCGCCCTGAGTACTTTAAGGTCTGGTTGGGGAGGCAAACTCATTAGCAGACCATTGCACAGGGAAGTCTGAGGGAGCAGAGGAGGGACACTGACTCCAGGCCAGGGAGTTAAATATAGGGAAACCGAGTCCAGAGAGGGAAAGCTGGTGAGGTTATAGAATTGCTGGGCACTGCTGGAGACAATAAATATTTCAGGTGATAGTTCATTTCTTTACATTACTATCTTCCGTTTGCATTCGAAGGTATTGCCACATGGCCCCTTCCTGCTCTTGGCTTGGTGGTTACAACTTCTGACAGCTACTGCTGGTTTGAGCTTTGCCTCTTTCTGTCCCCCACCCCTCCCTGTAATTGCAGGGATCTTGTATTCCAGAAGACCTCAGCGGTCTTTGCTGGTGTTCCCAGTCCTGCCTGATCCCATTCTCTGAAGCTTCCTCATTACCCTGTTTTGCATCACCTAAACTCCCTTTAGCTTCCAAGACCTCAGATTTTTGACAGTTTCCTGCCCATATGACTTGCCCCAGGTTCCCTTTTGAGTTCTATTGTGCTTAGCTCATGCTCAGGAAAATGCTTCCCAATGATCAGACAAAGCCCACGGAATTACAGCAAAGAGTATATGTAAATCCCATCCCAAACTCTCCTTATAATTATCTGAAGGTACTTGAAGGAGAATCTTTTTGCAAATGGAGAAGGTGCATAAAGAGAGCAATAGGAGTTGTGTGTTTCAGCTGAGTTTGCTCCTTCACAGTTATGTATGGGAATAAAGTTGGAAGGAATGCAAACATTTGCCCTTTAAAGTCCTTTAAAGAAATGGGTTGTTTTGTACCCCCCGCCCCCCAGAGTAGTGTATTTCCCAATTTTTAACAAAGTTGGCTACTCAGCCTCTTCCCTGCAAACTCCTAATTCAGCCCAGGCATTTCTCTCCAGCCACTGACCTTCTAGAGTCTGGCCTGAATGCTGAAGTTGGGGCCCAAATAGACCCATCTTTCATCCTAACAGCACTGGCTGCCGCTGAGGCTTGTAGGAAAGCTGGCCCCTTGGGCCTGACGTAGCAGCAGGAGCACTGCCAGGGCCCCGAACTCTGCCTGGCTGTTGCCTGCTCAGCTGTTAGTCATTTCAATGCCGCGCACACTGGGGAGTGTTACTGCTTCTGCAGTAAGGTGGACGTGATGGGGGGAAGGGAGGCAAGTCCTACCCAACACTTGGTCTCTCTCCAACTTGTGTGTTAATTTTCTAGATTTGTATCCTGTGGAAAAAAGATTTTCTATCTGAGTTCTTCCTTAAAACAATTTTTGTGGTGGTGGGGGACCGATCAAAGGTGGCAGCGGACTAGATGGATGGTACACTCATCTCCTAGGATCAAACTGAAATTATAACTAAAATATAGAGCAATCGGCCTGAATAACCAACTGAAGATCAGCTGAATAGTCCCAAGGATTTACAGAAGCTGAAAGGGGCGGGAGAGAATAATCGAATAATAGAGAACTAATCATAATGGGGTACTAGCCACAGTTATAAGAAATGTTGAACATCCTTACTCTGTGCATCGTGATTGCTTTGTTCTGGTTAAGGAAAGCCCATGCTGACCTGGCTGGGAGCTGTCTGCTTGGGAGTTTACTTCGGGAATGCCGTCCATTCTCCTTACCCGAGAGCTGCCCCCCGCGCCCCAATCATGGAAAGACTAACAATCCTGGAGTCTTGGAGGTGGGGCACTGAGACAGCCCCCATTCCCCAGCTCCATTACTTTCTCATGCCTGTAATCTGTAACTTTTTACCCACTGTTATTCCCTTTGCCTACTTCCCCAGCCATTTTACCCATTGATACTCCCTCTTGCCCACTTCCCCATGTAATATCCAATATAAGCAACCAGCTATGGAGGGAGTGCTGAGCAGATTTTTGCAGGATGACTAGGCTGCTTTCCAACACTGCCAGCAATATTGCAGTAAATGCTCATATACGATTTAACCTTGTCTCTACTTATTTGGCTCAAGTAGTGACAGGCAGCCCAGACCCATTTGTTGTCCAGTTTCAAAGCCATATCGAGACTGGTAGAAAGAGTGGAAATGCGAAAAGGCTGGTCCTGCTCCCATGGTGGCGGCTGAGATTCTAGAAGGATATCTCAGCTGCCAAATTCCCCCTGGGGAATCTCCAGCCCATGCCAGGTTTCCCAGCCCAGAGCACCAGAGCCAGGAGGAGGTGCCTAAATATCTGGCTGTGAAAATCGGTAGGAATTCTGTATGCCAGGGAGAGACAGCAATCCACTAGAGTCACAGGTGCCCTCCTAAAAGGCCAACACACAAAATCTCATTCACAACCACTCACCCTGGGCTCCAGCAGAGGGACAGGAAGTGCACTAGAGTTGTGAGAGGGGAGATTGAGGTTTGTGGGTCTGGGGACAGAGCTCAGTGCACAGCCACTAGGACCCCTGTGCTGAGTCCCTCTCTCACACTGAAGACATCATCTTTCTTGGGTAGAGCACTTCCCCTCCTTACAGCATCAGCCTGGGGGGATGTAATAGCCCCAGCCTCTAGACTCCCTGTTGCCGCACCCTGCAGAACTCACACCCTGCAGAGGAGTCAGCTGCCTGGGCCTGGGCGTAGAAGTCTGGGCAGGTTCAGGTAGTGTCAGTGACTGAGTGGTTTGGCTTTGGGGTGAGGTCCATTACCCCACTTTCCTGTGAACCTGATTGGCACCTCCCTATCACAGGAGATTCTCTAGCCTCACACTTCAGGCAGCAGGTAGCCTCACTCTCTGGGCTCCTGGTGGCTGTTGCCAGGAGTCTGGGAAGAATCCATTACAAACTGAATTGTGTGGCTTTAGGGCGGGGTCCATTTTTTCTTCATACACCTGACCAGTGCAGAGCCCTTCTTTCAAGTGGCCAAACTTGGTCTGTTTGAACCTGGTAAACTGCTGGCCTCACCCTGATGACTCCCTGAGACCCTGCCCCACAACAAACTCTGTGGGCACCTGCAGGGAGGCAGTTAAACTTGGTATACACTGGAACATTTGCTGAGTGGCCTCAGACCCAGCATTGGCAATGAGTTTGAACCTGTATCTATCTGGTGAATACCACTCCTCTACCTGGTGACTCACTGAGAAACTACCTCATGTAACTTGAGTACCATCAGAGGCTCTTTCCATGACCGAGTCTATCAGGCAGCCAGCAGGTGGCGGTAGGCAGAGGCAAATCTCAAGTTGCCTTGGGATGTTTGCTGACCTACCCCTGTGCCCAGTGCTGGTAAAAGACGACCTTGGTATGCACCTTGGTCCTTCCTGTGCACACCCAGGCCCAGAAGAGGCAGCTACAAGCTGTGGATCACTTTGTAGCTCCAAACAGGTTGTCCAGGGCCAGACACAGGCAGTGTCTGCCATTGGCCTGCACCACAGTCCCTCTCAAGAGGCTCCTGAACCAACACACCCAGTGATCAGCTTCAGACAACATCAGAGCAGGATCCAATAAGCATCACAAGCAGCATATCCAAAGGAAGATTTTGGCAGGTACCAGACTCCCATGAGGTGAATTCCATTTCTTGTCAGCACCTGCACAGCAGCTTGCACACTGCGATCAGGGTTGATCCTCACAGTCAGCCCAAGGTTTACCCCACATACAAATAGACCAATAGTAATCAAGACTCAAAACAGGAAGACCCACATAACCCACACAAGGGACGTTCCTGAAGCACCCAGATCAGGTGATCAAGGAGACTGTGCCACTGGGTCCCATGGGACACCTACTACATAAGACCACACCACTAAGACTGGGAGTCATAGCAGATATATATAACATAGAAACAAACACAGAGGCAGCCAAAATGGGGAGACAAAGAAACTTGACTCAAATGAAAGAACAGGAGAAATTCCAAAAACAATAATGATAGTAATTAAAAAAAAAAAGCTAAATAAAATGGAGGCAAACAATTTACCAGACATAGAGTAAAAAAAAAAAAGGTTATAAGGATGCTCAAGGGACTTAGTGAAAACTTCAATGAAGAGATAGCAAGAATAAAAAAGAACTAGTCAGGAATGAAGAATACAATATCTGAAATGAAGAATACACTAGAAAGAATAAACAGTAGGTTGGATGAAGCAGAGGACTGAATCAGCAATTTGGAAAACGAGGTAGCAGAAAACACCGAATTAGAGCAGCAAAAGGAAAAAGAATTTTAAAAGATGAGGATACTTAAAGGGACCTTTGGGACAATATGTAGTGTTACAACATCCACATCATAGGGATACCAGAAAGAGAAGAGAGAGAGAGAGAGAGCAAAGGATTGAGAACCTATTTGGAGAAATAATAACCCAAAATTTTCCTACCTGGTGAAAGGAAAAGACACACAAGTTCAGGAGGCACAGACAGTCCCAAACAGGATGAATCCAAAGAGGCCCACACCCAGACACATCATAATTAAAATGGCAAAGGTTAAGGACAGAGAGAATTTTTTTTTATCCTCAACTGAGGACATTTTTGCATTTATCTTCAGATAGAGCAGGAGGGAGAGAGGGAGGAACATCGATATGAGAGACACATTGCGTAGTGGCCACCCACACAACCCCAACTGGGCCAGGACAAACTGCAACTGAGGTATGTGCTGTTAGTGGGAACTCTGGGACTCTCTGGTCTGCAGGCTGACACTCTAACCACTGAGCCAAACCAGCCAGGGCAAGAGAGAATCTTAAAAGCAGAAAGAGAAAAACAGTTACCTATAAGGGAGCTCCCATAAGACTGCCAGCTGATCTCAACAAAAATATCTCAGATAAGAAGGGATTGGCACAAAATATTAAAGGTGATGAAAAGCAAGGACCTACAACCAAAACTACTTTACCTAGCAAAGCTACCATTTAAAATCAAAGGAGAAATAAAGAGCTTCCCAGGCAAGAAAAAGTGAAAGGAATTTATTACCACCAAACCAGTACTGCAAGAAATGTTAGAGTCTTTTTTAAGAAAAAGAAGAAAGAGATGTAGTAATAAAGAATAAAATGGCAATAAATACATACCTATCAATAATCACTAAGTGTAAATGGCTTAAGTGCTCTAATCAAAAGACATAGGATAGCAGAATGGATAAGAAAACAAGACCCTTATATATTCTGTCTACAAGAGGACCACCTCAGAATGAAAGATACACAGAGACTAAAAATGAAGAGGTGGAAAAAGATTACTTCATGCAAATGAAAAATAAATCTGGGGTAGCAGTACTTATATCTGACAAAATAGACTTCAAAACAAAGACCATAACAAGAGCAAAGAAGGACATAACATAATGCAAAAGGGATCAATCTAACAAGAGGATATAACCCTTGTAAACATTTGTGCCCCCAACATATGAGCACCTAAATATATAAAGCAAATTTTGATGGACATAAAGGGAGAGATTGACAGTTAAACAGTCATAGTAGGGGATTTTAACACTGCATTGACATCAATGGATAGATCTTTCAGACAGAAAATCAAAAGGCAAACAGCAGCCTTAAATGACGCAAGAGATCAGATGAATTTAACTGATATCTTCAGAGCATTTCGCCCCAAAGCAGCAGAATATGCATTCTTTTCAAGTGCACATGGAACATTTTCTAGGATAGACCACATGTCAGGACACAAAACAAGTCTCAAGTAAATATAAGATGATTGAAATCATATCAGCCATCTTCTCTGACCATAATTATATGAAACTAGAAATCAAACACAAGAAAAAAACTGAAAAGCACATGAAGACATGGAAATGAAATAACATGTTACTTAACAAAGAATACGTTAACAATGAAATCAAGGAAGAAATCAAAATGTGCCTTGAAACAAATTAAAATGAGAGAACAACACCCTCAAATCTATATGACACAGCAAAAGCAGTCCTAAGAGGAAGTTCATAGTACTACAAGCCTACCTCAAGAAACAAGAAAATTTCCAAATTTTGCACTTAAAGGAACTAGAGGAAGAAAAACAAACAAAGCCCAGAGTAGAAGAAAGTAAATAATAAAAATCAGAGCAGAAATAAATGAAATAGTCTAAAAGAAAAATACAAAAGATCAGTGAAAACAAGAGATGGTTCTTTGAAAAGATAAACAAGATTGACAAACCTTTAACCAGACTCATCAAGAAAATAAAAGAGAGAACCTAAATAAATATAATCAGAAATGAAACAGAAGTAATAGCTGACTTCACAGAAATGCAAAGGATTGTAAGAACATATTATGAACCACTATTTGCCAACAAATTGACAATCTGGAAGAAAATGGATAAATTCCTAGGAACATACAATCTTCCAAAACTGAATTAGGAAGAATTAGAAAATTTGAATAGACCGATTACAACTAATGAAATTGAAGCAGTACTCAGAAACTTCCAATAAACAAGTCCTGGACTGGATGGCTTCACAGGAAAATTTTACCTAACATTCAAAAAAGAACTATCACATATCCTTCCCAAACTAGTTCCCAAATTCAAGAGAAGAGAAGACTCTTGCCCTGCCAGTTTGGCTCAGCAGTTAGAGCTTCAGCCTGTGGACCAGAGAGTCCTGGTTTTAGTTCCCACTAAGGGCACGTACCTCAGTTGCAGTTTGTCCCCAGCCCCAGTTGGGGTCGTGTGGGTGGCAACCAGTCGATGTGTCTCACATTGATGTTTCTCTCTCTCTCTTCCCCCCTTTCTCCCTCCCTCTCTATCTGAAGTTAAATGCAAAAAATGTCCTCAAGGGAGGATAAAAAAAAAAAAAAGAAGAGCAGACTCTCAATCTCATTTTATAAGGCCAGCATTGTCCTAATTCCAAAACCAGATGAAGACACTACAAAGAAAGAAAATAATAGGCCAATAATCCTGAGGAACATAAATGCTAAAATCCTCAACAAAACATTAGCAAACTGAATTCAGCAATACATTCAAAAGATCATATACCATGATTAAGTAGGATTTATTCTGGGAATGCAAAGTTGGCACAATATTTGCAAATCAATAAACATGATACACCACATAAACAAAATAAAGGATAGAAATCACATGATCATATCAATAGATGCAGAAAAAGCATTTTAATAAAATCCAGCACCCATTTATGATAAAAACTCACGGTAAAGTGAGAATAAAGGGATCATACCTCAACATAATAAAGGCCATATATGACAAACCCACAGCCAACATCATACTCAATGGGCAAAAACTAAAAACATTTCCCTTAAGATCAGGAAGAAGACTGGGATGTCTGCTTTCACCACTCTTATTCAAAGCAGTACTGGAAGTCCTAATCACAGCAAAAAGACAACAAGAAGAAATAGATTAACCAAGAAACATACATGCATATATGCATAACCCATGGACCCAGACAATAGCATGGGGAAGGGCTGGGGTGGGGTGGGGGTTGGATGGAGGGGGCAAAAAGGGAAAAAAATGGGAGACATCTGTAATACTGTCAACAATAAAAGAAAAGAAGAAGAAGAAATAAAAGGCATCCAAATTTAAAAAGAAGAAGTGAAACTGTCATTATTTGGAGATGACATGATACCATATATAGAGAACCCTAAAGATTTTACTAGAACTGATAAATGAATTCAGTAAAGTAGCAGGATATAAAATAAATATCCAGAAATCAGTAACATTTTTTACACCAATAATGAACAATCAGAAAGGGAAACTAAGGATGCAACCCCATTTAAAATTGCATCAAAAAACAAAAACAAAAACACAAAAAACTTTGGACTAAGTTTAACCAAAGATGTAAAAGACCTATACTAGGAAAATTATAAGACACTGAAGAAAGAAATTGAAGATACAAATAAGTGGAAGCATATACTGTGTTCATGAATAGGAAGAATTAATATCATTAAAATGTCCATACTACCCAAAGCAATCTATAGATTCAACACAATTTCTATTAAGGTACCACTGGCCTATTTTACAGAACTAGAACAAATATTTCAAAAATGTATGTGGAACCACAAAAGACCCTGAATAGCTGTAGCAATCTTAAGAAAGAAGAACAACATTGGAGGAATCACACTATTTAATGTCAGACTACACTACAAAGCCATAGCCATCAAAACAGGATGGTATGGCATAAAAACAGACATATAGACCAATGGAACAGAATAGAGAGCCCAGAAATAAACCCTTGACTTTATGGTCAATTAATATTTGACAAAGGAGGCAAGAACATACAATGGTGTAAAGACAGTCTATTCAATAAATGGTGTTGGGAAAATTGGACAGGTATGTGCAAAAAAAAAATGGAACTAGACCATCTTCTTACACCATGCACAAGAATAAACTCAAAATGGATTAAAGATTTAAATGTTACACTCAAAACCATAAAAATCCTAGAAGAAAACATAAGCAGTAAAATCTCAGACATTTCTCGTAGTAATATTTTTTTCTGATATGTGTTCTCAGGCAAGGGAAACAAGAGAAAATAAATAAATAAATGGGATCACATTAAACTTAAATGTTTTTGCACAGCAAAGAAACCATCAACAAAATGAAAAGACAACCCGCTGAATGGGAGAACATATTCACCAATGATACATCTGATAAAAGGTTAAAATCCAAAATTTATAAAGAATTTATACAACTCGCCCAGCCAGTGTGGCTTAGTGGTTGAGCAACGACCCATGGACCAAGAGGTCACTAGTTCGATTCCCAGTCAGGGCACATTCCAGGGTTGTGGGCTCGATCCCCAGTGCGGGGATGTGCAGGAGGCAGCTAATCGATATTCTCTCTCATTGATGTTTCTATCTCTCTCTCTCCCTCTCCCTTCCTTTCTCTCTAAAAATCAATAAAGACATATTTTTAAAAGATTTAAAAAAAAAATTTATACAACTCTACACCAAAAAACCAAGCAATCTAATTAAAACATGAGAATAGGACCTGAATAGATGCTTCTCCAAAGAGGACATACAGATGGCCATTAGACATATGAAAACTACCTCAATGTTACTAATCATTGAATATATGCAATTAAAATAACAATGAGATATCACTGCACACTTGTCAGAATGGCTATCATCAATAAATCAACAAACAACAAGTGCAGGTGAGAATATGGAGAAGAGGGAACCTTTAGGCACCATTAGTGGAACTGCAGACTGATGCAGCCACTGTGGAAAACAGTATGGCATTTCCTAAAAATGTTAAAAATGGAACTACCTATGATCCAGCAATTCCACTTCCAGGAATATATCCAAAGAAACCCAAAACATTTATTTGAAAGAATATATGCACCCCTATATTCATTGCAGCGTTGTTTACAATAGCCAAGATTGGAAGCAGCCTGTGACCATCAGTAGATGAGTGGATAAAAAAAGCTGTGGTACATTTACACAATGGAATACCACTTGGCTGTAGAAAAAAGAAGGAAATCCTACCTTTTGCAATAGCATGGATGGACCTGGAGATTATAATGCTAAGTGAAATAAGCCAGTCAGAGAAAGACAAATACCATATGATTTCACTTATATTTAGAATGAAATGAATCAACTATACAAACAAAATAGAAACAGACTCATAGATACAGAAAACTACTGACAGCTGTTAGAGGAGAGGAGTTGGGTGAAAAAGATGAAGGGATTAAGCAAAACAAAACCAAAAAACCACTCATAGACACAGACAACAGCATGGTGATTACCAGAAGGGAAGGAGGGTGGTGGGGGTGTAGAAGGGGGTAAAGGGGGGATAAATGGTGATGGAAGGGGACTTGACTTTGGGTGGTAAACACACAGTACAATATTCAGATGATGAATTATGGAATTATACACCTGAAACATAGTTGTTTTTTTTTTTTAAACCAATGTCACCCTAATAAATTCAATAAAAAATTTTGTTTTTAACCTTGAAGACTGGTTGAGTAATTCACTATCAACAACAAATTCTTGTTGGGTTCCAATAACAGTTGACCTTTGTGTAGTGACTAATGTGTGCCACACCCTGAAAGTTATTATGTGGTTTAATTTCTCAACAACCCTATGCAGGCACTTGGTCAAAGATGAAGTAACTTGATATCACACAGCAAACACCCAGCAGGGCCCGAATTTGAACTTGAGTCTGACTCCAGAGCCCAGGAACCCATTTATTCTGCCTCCTTCTCTGTGCAGACCACCCTCAAGTTTCTGTGAATACAAACAGGTAGAGTTGTGATCCCTGGCCTCCACAAAACTTACAAACTCATGAGGGAGATGAAACAGGAATGTGAAATGCTAAATAATGTGAGACACTATCTACTAAGTGTCCTATCAGTGGGACGGACAGGCAGGGATGTACCAGGTAAAGGAAAATTTGGGTGAGGACAGGGGTGGTCTGAAGCACTCCATGGAAGAACATGGCATTTGATTGGCCTTGAAAGATGGAAAAGGCCCGGCCGGTGTGGTTCAGTGGGTTGGGCAACGTCCCATGGACTGAGAGGTCCAGGTTCGATTCCCGGTCAGGGCTCATGCCTGGGTTGTGTGCTCAATCCCCAGTAGGGGGCGTGCAGGAAGCAGCCGATTGATGTTTCTCACATCAGTGTTTCTATCTCTCTTCTTCTCTCTCTAAAAGATCAATAAAAACATTTAAAAATAAAATAAAATAAAGAAAGATGGAAAAGACTTAGGGAAGCTGAGAGGAGGAAATCAACCAAGGTCCAAGGACTCTGAACACACCGGTTCAAGTCCCAGCTCTGACCTTACCCAGGGCCTAGATAATCACGGTAAAGTCCCTCATTCCCTTTATAGCTCCATTTTCTTTACGACAAAGAGAAAGGCCCAGGGAGGGGATATGGAGTAGGGGAGAAAGCAGAAGTTTGGAAAGAGAAGAGGCTTAAGTGAGGTGAGGAGGAGGAGGCAGTGGTATGAGGTGGCAGGGATATTGACAAAGTTCTGTCTCTATACTTATGGTGGTTCCTTGAGTGATCACTGTGATAATCTGTGATAAACAAACAGAAGCCCCTATCCCACCAGTTTCTATGTTTTGTTTTAAATCCTCACCCAAGGATATTTTTGCATTTATTTTCAGATAGATTGGGAGGGAGAGAGAGAGAAAGAGAAACATCAATGTGAGAGAGACACATCGACAGGCTGCCACCCACACGACCCCAGCTGGGGCCGGGGACAAACTGCAACCAAGGTCCGTGCCCTTACCGGGTACCGAACCCGGGACTCTAGTCTGTGGGCCAACACTCTGACCTCCGGTCCATGGGCCGATGCTGAGCCAAACTGGCCAGGGCTAATTTTTATTTTGCCTTTATTTATTTTATTTTTTTCACTCCTCTCTCTGGTTCTTCCAGCTGTGAATGGCATCAATGCTTCGTGGGAAGGTATCAGGAGGAGGCGAGCCGATACGGAGCGCCCAGCCGCGCCTGGTCACGGCAGAGCCTTAGTCCACACGAACAGCTGAGGGAGGATGAAACCAGCATGGTCCAGACTTGGGGAGTGACCAAACACCTGGGCAGAAACGGGGAAAGGTCTCCCTGGCTCAGAGCCACTGGAATGCTTGTGGGGAAGTGGTGCCCTGTTAGGCTAAAGAAGACACTATCTACCGCGGATGGTTGCACTGAAATTGTTCCCATATCAAAAAACTGACATATGACTTCTGCTCCTGCCTTCTCCCCGACTCCCATCACTGCAGAGCAAGTCTGAACCAAAGTAAACCTCTTCCTCCCATTACCTTCATAGGCTTGGGCTAAATTTACTTAACCAGTGACCTCACTTGAGGTCGCTTCGAGGTGGTATTGATAGGCCTGCAGCTGACCCAGCCTCCCACAGTCGGTAGGAGCCATTGGGGTTCCCTGTCAGCCTCATAGGAAATCCTGCTTTAGGGATGTGGACTGAGCCCCTCTATGACTCTGCGCCTCCATCAGGAAGCTAATAGTAGGGGGAAGCCACATAGCACTTATCTTTGGGGTTCAGTCTCCTCTCTTACCAGGATCTGCTAAAGACATGGAGAGATTCCAGGTGAAGGATTCTGACTAGTTTTCATTATGTCAGCACGGTTGCAGTTTGTCCCCGGCTCTGACTGGTCGTGCGGGTGGCAGCCACTCGATGTGTCCCTTTCACATCGATGTTTCCCTCTCTCTCTCTTCCTTTCTCTCCCTCCTACTCTATCTGTACAAAAAATGGAAAAATGTCCTCAGATGAGGATTAAATAAATAAATAAATAAAAATGATTTAAAGACATGGAGAGATTCCAGGTGAAGGATTCTGACTAGTTTTCATTATGTCAGCACACCCTCCTCCTTCCTCACCCGAAACCCACCCCCAAGCCCAGCCTCACTCCTTCCTACGGCCCTTTCAAACCCGACTCTTCAGCTCTGCTGAACTCTGATTCCCCGGCGTCTCGTTGTTTCTTGCCTTTGTACCTTTGCCTATACTTTTTCTTTTTATCTGGGCACCCTTTCCTCCCGTCCTCACCTAAGTGACACTCGTCTCACACACCTGCCTTAAACATCTCCTGTAGGAAGCCTCCTGGGCCCGCTCCCAGGTAAGGTTTGGTTCCCTCGGATATGCTCCCCCAGCTCCAAGTGTGTCCTCTGTAGCCACCTTATTACCTGTATTACGGTTGTTCGTCCCTAGTTAGGGTATCATTTAAGAGTTCTGAATAAAGACCAAAGAGAACAGTGGCTTGAAAATGTAGAAGCTGATGTTTTCCTTGCAGGCATCACCTGAGAGTGCCAGGCCCCTTCCATCTTGTTGCTCTGCCATCTGCAGGATGTTGGCCAGCATCACACAGGTTGGCTCACAACCGCCCCATGAGTCCATCCTTAATTCCAAGGCCAGCCTCTGAGCCACCAGGGCATACTGTCTCCGTGCAGCCGAGCGCGTTGCAGATTAGGGAGGAAGGTGTGAAAAAAGTTAGAAAAATTCAAGATACACTGGAAAACACTTGGAATGCCTGGTGGGATATGGTAGGAGAAGGTTGGATCGCATTGTACACGACTTAAATGTCACTTTTAGATAGTGTCATTTCTCAGGCATATATTCCAAAATCACTACCTCTGAAATGGGAATCAGATCCAAGTGTCTCTTAAGACTCTCCTGAATCGTTCTTATATCATTTCAGAGAGACATGGGCCAGATCTTTACAAAGAGAAATAGAGAAGAGAAGCTAGTACTCAATGAGACACTTCTAAAGCAGGAACCCATGGGCCTGAGCCATCCACCTTCTGAGCTGTTTCCACATCTGACTAATCTCAGAAGCAACTTGGCACTTTAATAAAGAAAAACAAACAAACAAACAAACAAACAAACAAACAAAACAAGGGTCCTCAGCCCCTCCATGACCCTGGAATCTCCAGAATAGGGCTCAGGAATTTATATATTTTTGTAAAATTCTCCCAGTGATTCTGATAAAGAGCTGGGTATGGGCGCTCTTACACTTGGGAGACCTGTCACCACCTTGCATTTGCTCTAACTGCACATTCACCAACTGGACACTCTTTTCTCTTCTTCTTCTTCTCCTTCTTCTTCCTCCTCCTCTTCTTTTTCCTCCTCTTCTTCTTCAATTTACATTACAAAAGTTTTAAAAATAATTAATTAGTCTTTGCTACAGATGTTTCTCCTTTTTCCTCCACTGACACCCTCCTCCCCACTCCTGTTCCCACCCCCCCTTTACAGTATTATTATCTTTGTCCATTGGTTATGCATATAAGTTCTTTGGTTTATCTCTTCCCTCCCCCTCCCTCCTCTGAGGTTTGCCAGTCTTGGACTCCTTTTTCTTTCATGATTGAAGCATTTTTCTCTGTTTGAACCCAAGGCAGGGTGATTGTTGCTTGATGTTCTCTCTGAACTCTAAGCCCTGGGGTATTGCAATGTTCAAGACGATTTGGACCTTCTCCAAGCCTGCTCAGTGACAAGTCTACCCTCTAGAAACTTAAGTACAGAGCTGAGCCATTCAGAAGTTTGGCTAACCACACATCCAACCATTTTACATCTTGTAGAGTTTTGTAAAATCATTAGACCTCAGAACTTCCAGTGGACCCCCAATAAGATTTTTTTTTTACACTTGACCACTCATATCCCATGATTTTCATCTTATTAATCCTCTGGACCAAGGTTTCTGTCTTTAGAAAATTGTCCAGGCAGAGACTGAGCCCAATGGTGATAGTAGAACATTATATTTAGTGCTTTCACGAGCCATGTGCTTCATATACATCATCTCATGTAAACCCCTTTGACAAGCTGGGAATATTAGCCGCATTAGTCTCAATGTATAGGTGAAGAATCCGAGGCTCATAAAACAAGCAGAGTGGGGATTCAAACCTAAACCTACTTAAGTCCACATTCTGAGTTGCTACACTACTTCTCCCCATGGAGTGTATGTGTAGGGGGGCAGTCTGCAGGGTGGTGTGGGGGAGAGGAAGAGGACAAGGAATAGAGGTGGAGACAGCATTTTATTGTCAGGGCCTGCTGCCTATTATCCCCTTCCGCCCCTCACCCACCTGCCACTGTTCTCAGGCCAGTAGCATCTAATGCAGGCACAGCTTTTGATGCTCCAAGGCAAACTTCAGCAAAGAAACTTGAGCTTCTGCAGTAACTAGCTTCCCCTCTGCATCATTTCAGAGCTCAGTGGACCCACAAATATCATTTTAGGCTAATCACCTATGCGCCAGACATTTATGATATACAATAAATGCTTAACACATTCAGCCGATTCCCTTGAAGACAATTCACCAAATTTATTGGAAGGCATTTTTATTCAGGATGCCATGCAGATTCTCCTTTTTTTAAAAAACATTTTCTTCCTCTGCTGATTCACTGTGTATTGTGACTGAATCACTTGGCTTCTCTAAGTCAACTGAGCTGAATGGGAGAGGTCCAGACATGTGATTACTGCTGGGAAAAATGACAGATTTGGCTCATGAGAGGAATGGTCAGGACACTCTTTGAGATCAGGAACATTCTAAATCTGAGGCACTTGAAACCTTGGAGATTGAATTTGTCTCCCTAAATGCTCTTATTTTCTGATGGGAGGAAAATTATGCTGGATCCCCTTGTTCTGCAGCAATTAGAGTGAATTCTCCTATGACAGGCTGGGCCCTCCAGAGCTTTAATGGGTTCTAATGCAGAGTGGCTTAAAATTAATTCACTCTTCCATGGGCTAATCTCTCATTTCCCGGAGCAGATTGGGAATTGTTCAGAAATGAGCCTTTGAGAGAGCTCGTCCTTCTCATTCAGCCCTAGATTTATAGCATATATTTCTGGAAAAAAGAGGCCAATGCAAGGGTGGTGTAGGAGGAGGCTGGCTGTACTCATTCTGTGACTTCAGAATGTTCTCTCACCCTGACTGGTATGGCTCAGCTGGTTGGGCATCATCCCATGTACCAGAAAATTGCTGGTTCGATTCCTGGTCAGGGCACATGCCCAAGTTGCAGGCTTGACAGGGATCGTGCAGGAGGCAGCTGACCAATGTTAAACTCTCACATCCATCTCTCTCTCTCTCTCTCTCTCTCTCTCTCTCTCTCTCGCTCTCTCTATCATTCCCTCTCAATAAACTATGCTTTTAAAAAATCACCTATATTAAAAATAAATAAGTAAATCATTTTTTCTCTAGTCTTGTTCCCCAAACCTAATCAGTGAACCCAGGCTAATGTATATTGAGAAAACCGTTGCATTCTTATACCACTCAGGGTATGGGATGGGTAAAAATAATGTTAGCCAAGTGCAACTGTGTGGAAAGGGTGTCATGGTACAAGTTTTTTCCCTGGTCCTGCAAACAACTAGTTCAAATTTCACATCTGTAAAATGAGCCAGTTGGATTCACTGCTCTCTGAAGACTCTTAAATTGATTAAAGTAGGATTTGATTAAACACATTTAATTAGTCTAAAACAGGACTTCCTGATCTCATCACAAATAACACTTTGGATCAGATAATTCTTTGCCATGGGGATTGTCCTGTGCATAGTAGGATGTTGAGAAACATTCATGATTTCTACCTACTGTATTCAGTAAAATCCCCCCCCACCCCCAGCTAACAACAATAACAACAAAAAACTATTTCCAGACACTGCCAAATGTCTTCTGGGGGCAAAACTGTCCGTAGTTGAGAACTGCTTTCAGTAGTTCTCTATTGTCTACAGAAAATGCTCTTATTTATTACATATTTAATATATTTACTGACTACTTACTAAGACCAAAGATAACAGAATCAGTCCCTGCCCACAAGGAACTCATAGTCTAGTGAGAACAGACAGACAGAAAATTATAATCTAATCTGATATATATATCAAGATAAAAAAAAAATGCAGAAGACAAAAAGGGGAAAGATTTAGAAGAGGTAGGTAGAGGGAGCTCAGAGAGATTTTTGGAGAAATTAATGATTAAATGAAACAGTAAAGAATGAATAGAAATTAGCCAGGCATTTCCAGCATGAGAAAAAGCATAATAGTGAGAACAATGACCTACTCCCACAAAGCTCTTTGAACTGGGGAGTGGTGAGGATGAATCCCTCAAGGACAAAGAGACTTCCAATCCCAGTTGTATATTGTCTCTTTTAACATTCCATTCTGGGGAAGCAGTTCAGAACCTTTAAGAACTCCCAACCATTGGGCCCAGTCCCCAGCAGAATAGTACTCTGTGGAGCTCTCCAGGGTACTGAACCACTCTATCTGAATTGACTTTAATCAGCAATTCCCTACATAGGGACTTGTCTAGAACCCTGCTCCTTCCTGACCCTGATTCCTGGCCATGCTTGCTGCCCTTGGCTAAAACCATGTAGTAGAAAGAGAATAGGTTTGCCAACCTAAATGATTCAAATAAGGAGACAATCAAATAAAAGATAAATTATTATTATAAATTTTGGAGTGTCTCTATGAATATTACACAATGTTTGGGTGGCCTTATATGATTTTAAAATATTGATTTGGAATTGTATATATTTTCTAAGATAACTATAACAGCATGTATCTTTTTACTCAAAAAAATATCTTTTTTTTGTTAACTTGAGAATATTTTTTCCACTGATTTTTAGTGGGAGTGAAAGGAAGCAAGGGGGCAGGGAGAGAGAGAGAGAAACATCAATGTGAGAGAGACATATCAATTGGTTGCCTCCTGCGAGTGCCCTGGTCAGGGCTGGGCATCAAACCTGCAACCCAGGTATGTGCCCTTGACCAGAAATCAAACCCATGACCCTTTGGTGTACAAGCCAATGCTCTAACCACTCAGCAACAACAGCCAGGGCTCAGAAAATATCTTTTAAATAAAGTAATAATAAAGAGTATTTATCAAAGGATTAGGGTATAAATCCTAGCTCTGCCACTTAATAACTGTCTGACCCTGGGTCAGTTAATTTAATCTTCATTGGGCATTATTTACTGCAAAATAAAAAATTTTAATCTTCAATAATTTCCCAATGCCTCCCATGCAGGCCTCTTGTGGATAGTAAATGAGCAATTACACGCATATACTATTGTGTTTCTTACATAAGAGAAACACTCAGTAAATGACTGTTTATTATTTCTTACCCCTTCAGCTGGATGCTCAGTTTTCTACTTTAGGAAGGCCAAGCCTGGTGTATAACAAAGTGACGATGTATTTTGCAGGCATGGACTGGCAGTGACCTTCTCACTTCTCTTTCTTTCTTTCTTTCTTTCTTTCTTTCTTTCTTTCTTTCTTTCTTTCTTTTCTTTTCTTTTCTTTTCTTTTCTTTTCTTTTTGTTACATGCCCCTAGCGGGCACCAAACCCAGGACTCTCTGGTCCACAGGCTGATGCTCCAACCACTGAGCCAAACTGGCCAGGGCCCCACTTCCCATTCTTGAGGACTTCATTAGAAACAGAGCTCTGAAACAGAACTAACTCTGAATATGCTTATGTTGTTTCCACATTTGGCTTCCAGTACATTAGCATCTAGCCTCTTACCCTCATGGCAAGATACTGGAAGACCATTCTTCGGGTATCTGAAAAGTAAATGCCTATATTTGCTGTTCTCCCAACCAGCAGCTGAGCCATATTTTCCTCGTTTGAATCAAATCTCAAAATTGTCAGGCCCCACAGTCTGCTCAGAACTTCTAATTAGTTTTTCTACCCTTTCCATTGATTATCATGAGCATACAGCCAAGTTTTACATCTAAGGCAAGGCTGTATTATGGGAGACAGCTCAAAAACAAAAACAAAGTATTTTGGAGGAAACAAAAACTGCAAGAAAAAATTTTCCAAATAAAATTTATGACTAATATACTTTGAAAAATAAAAGAAAAACTTCCATGAAACAAGAATGGGGTGCTATTTTTTTATAAATCCAAGGAACTTTAACACGCTCTTGAAAATGAGAAACCTGGTAGAAGAAATGAAAAACTCTAACTGGGTAGGAAGATAATATTGAGGAATTTCATCTTACTCCCATCCCTACCCAAAGAGAGCAAACATACATAGAAAGAAAACAATAAAAATAACTGAGGATAATGTCCAGCATTAGAATAATGGTAGGTCTAAGGAGAGACAACAGAGAAAATGAGGAAGAATAAGGAATGCTCAAAAATAATGCAAGAGATTTTCCAGAGCAGATGAGCAAATCAAAAGGACCCATCAAGTACGTAGCCTAATGAATGAAAGAAAGAAAGAAACTCACAAGGCACGTATATCACTGAAATTTCAGATCAGTGGGGACAAAGAAAAAAAATCTATAGACTCTCATATATATATATATATATCAGAAACATAAGCATGAAGATGGCGGTGGACAGGACCAGAGGGAGAGCAAGTGTGTGAGAGAGTGAGCGAGTGTGTGAGACTGTGAGTGGACACAAAGGTGGACGACCAAACCCGAGCAGTGCAGAGTCGCGGAGCATAAGGTCCCTGTGCTGTGGACGGAAAAGCTGGCTACCTCGGTAAGTGGCCCTTCAGGGTGTTTCTCTCTGCACTGCAAGGAGGTCCCACTATTTTGGAAGATCCCGGGTCTTCCCTGGGAGGAGGCAGTGGGAGCAGCTAGGGCCCAGCAACCTGAGCCCACCAGCACACCTGGCACCATTGGACCAGTGGACACTGTGTCAACACAGACCAGTGCACAGTAGTGGAGCTCCCAAGATGCTGGTCGTGGAAGCTGCGGACAGCCCGGAGCCCAGCACCATCCTCCATAGTAGCAGCACAATCAGAGTTAAGATAAACCCCCCGCAACAGAGGCTGGGGAGCAGGCATCCATCCCCAGGCAACAGAAGCACAGACCAGCAGCTGAGACCCATCCCCAAAAACTACAACAGAAGCTGAGCAGGAGTTGAGCCCCACAGGGCAGCAGCGGGACCTGGGGTTCCACAGAGGCATAGTTCACAAGAGCAGTGGGAAGCCGGAGCCCGAAAGAGTGGTGCGATCCAGCTGCCCGCCCACGGGACCTGCAGGGTGCGGGGGCACCAGAGAGGCCTGTGTGACCCAGCAGGGCCTGTGTGACCTAGTTACCCACGGGACCTGCGGGGTGCTACAGCACCAGAGAGGCCTGTGAGACCCAGCAGGGCTGTGTGATCTAGTTACCCACGGGACCTGCGGGGTGCTGCAGCACCAGAGAGGCCTGTGTGACCCAGCGGCCCATAACATAGGCATAGAGCTGGGTCCCCAAAGGGACTGTGCGATCCAGTTACCCACGGGACCTGCAGGGTGCTGGGGCACCAGGAAGGCCTGCATGACCCAGCTATGCACAAGATAGGCATAGAGGATGTAAAAAACAGAGGCAGAGTGAATAGAAGCTATGCAGACAATCTCAGGACCAAATGGGAACTACAACTAAAATAAAGACAAATCCTCGGAAAAAAGCAACAGAAAAGCAACAGGACAGGACCATATAACCAGGGACATTGGTAGGATCTGCAGAGGCGCGAAAGGGTGGTGGGCTGGGAGCCCACAGACAGCAGCAGTCTTAGCTGTGAGCAGCGCCCTTGGGGAATAAAGATCAAGCCCACTCCACAGCGCAGAGAGCCAGGACAGAGTGCTAAAATAGCCACAGCCACTCACCTGGGGGCTACGGCAGAGGAGGGCAGACTGGGCTGGAACTCTGTGGGGACACCCGGGATTTGGAGGACACTCAGAGTTTTTGCTGAGTTGTGGCCACAAAGGACGGTGGCCAGTGTGCTCCTTCCCAGAGCTGTGGGGAAGAGCAGCAGTGCCCCCCCTTGGAGATTCAGCTTTTTCCAGGTGAGGCAAAGAAATGCGAATTGAGGCTCATTAATAACCACCATCTATCCCACCCTCTGGAAATCCTCTTATGCAGACCACCAGAGCTACATTCCAAGGCACTGAGTAACTAAGACTACTAGCCACAAGGAAAAAGCTAGAGGATACCTTTCCTGGGCTTGCAAATCTACCCAGGAAAGTAAGACTTGACAGTGGTGTTTAATGTGGGCCCACCCAGGCTCATCCAAACACAGTAGAGGGAGCCACAAACAGCAGAACACCAACACCCACAGGGAAAATTTGTCAGGCTCCAAAACCCACTGAGATAGCCAAAATGGTGAAACAAAGAAACAAATTCCAAATGAAAGAACAAGAGAACTCTATCAAAGATGAGATAAATGAAATGCAACTAAGCAAATTATCAGAAGTAGAGTTCAGAGCCATGATCTTGAGGAAGCTCAACAGCATGATTAAGGACATCAGCACCATGAGTAAAGATATAGAAACATTGAAAATCAACCAAACGGAAATGAAGAATAACATAGCAGAAATTAAGAACACATTGGAAACACTAACCAGCAGAGTAGAAGAAGCTGAGGACCAGATCAGTAAATTAGAAGACAAGGTAGAAAAAATCAGCCAATCAGAAAACCAAAAGGAAAAAAAACAATTCAGAAACAGGAAGACAGCTTAAGAGTACTGTGGGACAACTGGAAATGTAATAGCATTCACATCATAGGAGTCCCCAAAGAGGAAAAAAATGGGCAAGGGATAGAGAATATATTTGAAGAAATAGTGACAGAAAACTTTCCTACCTTAGTGAAGGAAAAAGGCATTCAAGTTCAAGAAGCACAGAGAGCCCCAAGTAAAAAGAACCCAAACACGCCCACACCAAGACACATAGTAATTAAAATGCCAACAATTAAAGACAAAGAGAGAATCCTAAAGGCAGCAAGAGATAAGCAACAGGTTACCTACAAAGGAAACCCCATAAGGCTCTCAGCTGACTTCTCAACAGAAACACTGCAGGCCAGAACGAAATGGCATTAGGTAATCAAGGTCATGAAAAACAAGGATCTGAATCCAAGACTACTCTACCCAGCAAGGCTATCATTCAAAATAGAAGGTCAAATAAAGAGCTTTCCAGACAAAAAAAGGCTAAGGTAATATATTAGCACCAAACCAGCACTACAAGATATGCTAAAAAAACTACTGTAATTAGTAAAAGAAATAGGAAGAAATATGGAACCACACTAAACAAAAATGGCAATAAATAAGTACATATCAATTATCGCCTTAAATGTAAATGGTTTGAATGCTCCGATAAAAAGACACGGAGTAGCTGACTGGATAAGAAAGCATGACTCACATATGTGTTGTTTACAAGAAACCCACCTCACAACAAGAGACTCACATAGGTTGAAAATGAAGAGATGGAAAAAAATCTTTCAAGCAAACGGAATGCAAAAAAATCTGGGGTAGCAATACTCATATCTGATAAAGTAGATTTCAAAATGAAGGCCATAATTAGAGACAAAGAAGACCACTACATAATATTGAAAGGATTTATCCAACAGGAAGATATAACCTTGGTAAACATATATGTAACCAATATAGGAGCACCAACATATATTAAAAATCTTTTGGAGGACTTCATAGGAGAAATCAACAGCAATACAATCATAGCAGGGGACTTCAATACCCTGCTGACATCACTGGATAGATCCTCTAGACAAAAAATTAACAAGGAAACACAGACTCTAAATGAAGCGCTAGATCAAATAAATGTAATAGATATCTACAGAGAATTACACCCCAAAACTGCAGAATTCACATTTTTTTCAAGTGCACAAGGGACATTCTTAAAGATAGACCATATGTTAGGGCACAAACTAAGTTTCTACAAGTTCAAGAAGATTGAAATTATATCAAGCATCTTCTCAGATCACAATGGCATGCAACTAGAAATCAATTGCAACAAAAACATGCAAAGACATTTGAAAACATGGAGGCTAAATAGCATGTTATTGAACAATGAATGGGTTACCATGGAGATCAAGAAAGAAATTAAAGACTTCCTGGAAACCAATGAAAATGAACACACAACAACACAAAATCTATGGGATGCAGCAAAAGCCGTTCTGAGAGGGAAGTTCATAGCACTACAGGCCTACCTCAAGAAGCAAGAAAAATTTCTAATAGACCATCGAACCTCACAACTTAAAGAACTAGAAAGCAAACAGAAAGAAAGCCCCAGAGCAAGTAGAAGAAAGGAAATAGTAAAGATCAGAGCAGAAATAAAGGACATGGAGACCAAAAACCAATTCAAAGGATCAATGAAACAAAGAGCTGGTTCTTTGAGAAGATAAACAAGATTGATGGACCCTTAGCTAGACTCACCAAGAAACAAAGAGAGAGAACCCAAATACACAAAATCAGAAATGAAAGAGGAGAAATAATAACTGACACAGAAATACAAAGGATTGTTAACAGATATTATGAACTAGTACATGGCAATAAATTCAACAATCTAAGCAAATGGACAAATTACTAGAAACTCATAGTCTCCCAAAACTGGACCGGGAAAAGGTAGAAAACTTGAACAGACCAATAACAACAAAAGAAATTGAAGATGTAATCAAGACTCTCCCAGCAAACAAAAGCCCAGGCCCGGATGACTTCACAGGGGAATTTTACCAAACATTCAAAGAAGAACTAATACCCATTCTCCTCAAACTATTTCAAAAAATTCAAGAAGAAGGAAGACTTCCAAACTTGTGTTATGAGGCCAGCCTAATTCTACTTCCAAAACCAGAAAAAGACACTACAAAGAAAGAAAACTACAGACCAATATCTATGATGAACATAGATGTCAAAATCCTGAACAAAATACTAGCATATTGAATCCAGCAATACATCAAACAATTATTCACCATGACCAAGTGGGATTCATACACATGACCAAGGGATGCAAAGCTGGTACAATATTTGCAAATCAATAAATGTGATACACCACATAAACAAAATGAAAGATAAAAATCATATGATCATTTCAATAGATGCTGAAAAAGCCTTCGACAAAATCTAGCATCCATTTCTGATAAAAACGCTCAGCAATCCTAATAGACCCGGGTTCGGTTCCCGCTAAGGGCGCGTACCTTGGTTGCAGTTTGTCCCCGGCCCTGGTTGGTCGTGCGGGTGGCAACCACTCGATGTGTCCCTTTCACGTCGATGTTTCTCTCTCTCTCTCTCTCTCCCTCCCCTCTACCTGAACAAAAAATGGAAAAATGTCCTCGGATGAGGATGATAAAAAAAAAAAAAAAAAAACGCTCAGCAATGTAGGAATAGAAGGATCATATCTTGACATAATAAAGTCCATATATGAAAGACCTACAGCCAACATCATACTCAATGGGCAAAATTTAAAGGCATTTCCCTTAAGAACAGGAACAAGACAAGGATGTCCACTTTCACCACTCTTATTTAGCATTGTACTGGAAGTCCTAGCCACATCAATCAGATATGAAGAAAAAATAAAAGGGATCCAAATTGGAAAGGAGGAAGGTGAAACTGTCATTATTCGCAGATGGCATGATACTATACATAGAAAACCCCAAAGACTCCATCAAAAATTTACTAGACTTAAAAAATGAATTTGATAAAGTAGCAGGATACAAAATTAACGTCAAGAAATCGATGGCATTCTTATACACCAATGATGAACTCACAGAAAGAGAAACTAAAAAATAATCCCATTTACTATCGTGGCAAAAAATTAAGATACCTAGGAATAAACTTTATCAAAGAAATAAAGGACCTATTCACAGAAAACTACAGGTCATTGAAAAAAGAAATAGAGGAAGACACTAAAAAGTGGAAGCACATACCTTGTTCATGGATTGAAAAAATTAACATCATTAAACTGTCCATATTACCCAAAGATTCAATGCAATCCCCATCAAAACACCAACAACATACTTCACAGAACTAGAACAAATACTTCAAAAGTTCATATGGGCCCTGGCCGGTTTGGCTCAGCGGTTAGAGTGTTGGCCTGCGGTCCGGAGAGACCCGGGTTCGGTTCCCGCTAAGGGCATGTACTTTGGTTGCAGTTTGTCCCCGGCCCTGGTTGGTCGTGCGGGTGGCAGCCACTCGATGTGTCCCTTCACGTCGATGTTTCTCTCTCTCTCTCTCTCTCTCTCTCTCTCTCTCTCTCTCTCTCTCTTCCTCTCTCTCCTTCCCACTCTATCTGTACAAAAAATGGAAAAATGTCCTTGGGTAAGGATTAAAAAAAAAAGTTCATATGGAACCAAAAAAGACCTCGAATAGCCACAGCAATCTTGAAAAAGAAGAACAAAGTTGGAGGGATCACCTTACCAGATTTCAGGTTATACTACAAAGCCACTGTAATCAAAACAGCCTGATACTGGCACAAGAACAGGCATATAGACCAGTGGAATAGAACAGAGAACCCAGGAATAAACCCAAGGCAATATGCTCAATTAATATTTCACAAAAGTGTCAAGAGCATACAGTGAAGTAAAGACAGCCTCTTTAATAAATGGTGTTGGGAAAATTGTACAGCTACATGCAAAAATAAAACTAGACTATCAACTTACACCATACACAAAAATAAACTCAAAATGGATAAGACTTAAATGTGACTCATGAATCCATAAAAATCCTAGAAGAAACTGTAGGCAACAAAATTTCAGACGTCATACGCAGCAGAATTTTCACTGATACATCACCAAAGACAACAAAAACAAAGGAGAAAATGAACACATGGAACTATATCAAATTCAAAACCTTCTGCACAGCAAAAGATACAATCATCAAAATGGAAAGGCAGCCCACTGTATGGGAGACCATCATTGCCAATAACATATCAGATAAGGGGTTAATTTCCAAAATATATACAGCACTCATACAACTCAACAAAAGGAAGACAAAGAACCCAATTAAAAAATAGGAGAGGAACTAAATAGACACCTCTCCAAACAGGACATACAAATGGTTAAGAGACATATGAAGAAATGCTCAACATCAATAATCATCAGAGAGATGCAAATTAAAACAACGAGGTATCACCTCACACCTGTCAGAATGGCCACCATGAACAAATCATCAAAAAACAAGTGTTGGTGAGGGTGTGGAGAAAAGGGGACTCTAGTACACTGCTGGTGGGAATGCAGACTGGTGCAGCCACTATGGAAAACAATATGGTGTGACCTCAAAAAATTAAAAATTGAACTGCCATTTGACCCAGTGATCCCACTTCTAGGAATATACCCTAAGAAGCCTGAAACACCAATCAGGAAGAATATATGTACTCCCATATTCACAGCAGCACTATTTACAATAGCTAAGATCTGGAAACAGCCCAAGTGTCCATCAGTAGACGAATGGATAAAAAAGCAGTGGTACATATACACAATGGAGTACCATGCAGCTGTAAGAAAGGAAGATCTCTTATCCTTTGAGAAGACATGGAGAGATGTGGAATGTATTATCCTAAGCGAAACAAGCCAGAGAAAGACAAGTATCATATGATCTCACTTATTTGTAGAATATAATGAACATAACAGTCTGAGGAATGGGGTAGTCCTAGAGACGTGGAAGTGGGGTACAGACTGACAATCCCCAGAAGAGAGGGTGGTGGAGTAGAAATAAACCACAGAACTTATATGCATGTATGCATGAACAATGGACATGGACAACAAAGCTGGTGACAGGGCGGGGAGGGAGGGAGAGGGGCAATCAGTGGGGGGAAAAGGAGAAACATCTGTAACAAAAATAAATAAATTAATTAACAAAATAAAGAAATATATGCATGTATATATTTATGGAATATTTACATATTCCAAGGACCTGGGATCAGAATGGTTTTAGGTTTCTCAACAATAATATGTGAGACAAGAAGACAATAAAGAAATGCCCTCAAAATACTGATTAAAATAATTAACATCCACCTGGAATTCTATACCCAGCTCAACTATAAATCAAATACTATAGAATAAAAAAAATTTCTAGCCATGGCTGGTTTGGCTAAGCAGTTAGAGCGCCGGCCTGCAAACCAGAGTCATGGGTTCAGTTCTGGTCAGGAGCAGGTAACTTAGTTGCAGTTCATCCCGGCCCTGGTCAGGGTTGTGTGGGAGGCGACCAATCGATGTGTCTCTCTCACACTATTTCTCTCTCTCTCTTTCTGCCCCCCGCTCCCTCCTGTTCTATCTGAAGATAAATGAAAAAATATCCTCGGGTGAGGATGTAAAAAGAAACAAAAAACAACATTTCTAGACCTTTACAGTTTTAGCAAATTCTTCTTGTCATGATGCTTCCTCTAGGAATTACTGAAGTGTATGCTTTACAGGAAGGGGGGGGAGGAGAGAGAGAGAGAGAGAGAGAGAGAGAGAGAGAGAGAGAGAGAAATCTGAGACAGAGAAAGACACTGAATACAAGAAACATGAGCTCCAATATTGGAGAGGGATGAAAGAAATACCCAAGAGAGTGGTAAACGGTGGCTTCAGATTGACAGGTGTGTACCAGTCGTAGAGGACAACCAGCCCAGACGAGAGCAGAGTTTCTCAAAAGGTAGATACGTTAAGCGCTGTCATCACCAAGATCCCCACTGCTGTTGATCCTTTTTGAGGTAGGTGGGTACCTGAGGACAGAATTCCTGGGTGAGGCGAGCTGATCTGATCTGTTCTTGACTTGCTTGATCATTTATGATGAGGTTGCTGTTTTCCTGCTATGGTCTGTTTAGTGGATCAGCTGCGGTTGGTCATTTCAGCCCCCAGAAGTGCTCTGCCTTGATCTACCTCAGACGCTGAAGGGAGGCTGTGACAAAACAGAAAATCCAGAGAATTCACGCCGTGGATGCCCAGAGGCTGGCCCCCCACTGCAGCCCTGCCAGATGCCACCCTGTGGGCGTGTTTCCCAGCTCATGGCCCTGTTCACCTGCTTCCCCAGAGGGGTTCCTTTTTAAAAAAATTTATGTATTTCCAGAGGGAATCTTGTAAAACTTGGGGAAACTGAACCCAGACTGACCCAGAGACTATTTATCTCTGTCCTGGCCACTTGCGTCACGCAGGAGCATCGCTCCTCCATCCTCGGCCGGATTTGTGCGTCACTAGTGTCATTGTTTAGAATGCAGGCCGAGGTGCCGAAACTGTAAAGAAAACCAAGAGACTGATGAGCACAAAAGTCAAGACAAGGTTACCTCTGGGGAGAAGGTTGGGAGTTTTATTTACAGAGGAGCAGTTGGAGGACTTCTTAGGTCCCGGCTAATGTTCTGTTTCTTAATATTCACAATAAACACCTAAATGTAAAATGTACTGTATTTTCAACTCTACATATATTTAAAATACTCTCCTATACATATGAAGCACTTCACAGTAAAATTTGCATACCAAGCAAAGCCACCCTGTGAAGTCATTAAACCATATGTTCATATGTACTCTCTGGGCCTTGACCAGGGGGAGACTTGAAAAGGCCCATGAGGTTCTTCCCTCTCAGAGCCCTAGGCAAGAGGCAGCAGGGATGGCAATAAGATACCCAGCCGGCGGCTCAGTGCTAAGGTTTTTCAGGCCAGTTTAATAAGTTGGTTCTACACGCTTAGAATCCTGTTGTCATAACCTGGATTCCATGACAGACAGCTCTGCATAGAGAAGCAATTCAGAGCCCCTCCCCAGGCTGCTGGCCGGGGGACAGGCGGCTGTGTCTTCCCTGCCCTCCTGCCCCGCCCTCGGCACTGGCCGCCTGGCTGCACGGCCCAGGCACTGGCTTCTGCCGGCTAGATTAGATCACCAGGCTCCTTTCTTCTTTGGCTGTGAGCCGGGTTTGTCGATGGGAGGCACTGTTGGGAGAAGAGGGCAGGAAGGAGAGAAAGGTCAAGGGTATTTCTTACCCTCTCCCTCCCTGCTTCACTGTGCCTTACTGTTCTCTCAATCCCCCCCACATCTCTATAAATTGTCCTTATTAAATTCTCTTCAGCTAAACCCTTTTGAGTGTCTCTATCATTTCCTGCTGGTCCCTAACTGATACTTTATTTTAATATCTAGATGTCCCTGCCCAGGGTTGCATTTTCATGGATTTTGAGGACCATGTTAATATGGTTTAGGTTAATACGGATTTTGAGGACCAAAAAGCCCTTAGAAGCCCAAATAGCGGTATTCCAGGACCCTGTCATGTCAGCTCTCCAATTAGACCGTGCAGTAGCTTGTTTTCACAAGCAGCCTGTCCAAGGAAAGATACGCATCTAAAATCATCTCCTTCCAGAGGGCGGTCTGCAGCGTGGCTTTCTGTGGAACGGTTGTACTTTAGTTTATTATTCAGTGCATGATACTGTTGGTTGAGTGTAGAACTGCCTGGGGGCACTTGCTTCTGGCTCGTGGAATTTTTACTCCTTTCGAATTCTGTCCCAGAAGAAAGGAAGACCTCCATCCAGGCAGGATGCACGGTTCTTCAGCAGCATCCTCGGTTGCTTTAAGAGAGCTTTTTGTTTCCGTTCACAGAGTGAGTCAGATGCTACAGACTTCTAGCATCTCTCATCATCTTCCTGTTGCTTCTTCCTCTCTGAAGATCAAAGCTCACCTCAGGGGAACTTCCAGGGGGAAGAAATAGCCAGCGGAACCCTCAGGGCCAGGCAGGAAAAGCAAGTAAACAAGTGATTGACGCACTTTGTAGACAAGCTGGAGGGGCCCCACGGTCTGTGCTGCGGCCCAGTGTGAGCAGGGGAAGTTGGGGAAGCGGTCCCGGATGGACAACACCTCATTGTTCCTCCGGGTTCCCAGGGAAGAAGCAGGCCTCCAACAAAACAAACGTTTATTTGTGTTGATAAACACGGAAAGTGGGGGGAAGTGACCGGCTGGAGGGAGGGGGATTAAGTGGCCTGTGCGGAGCCTTCCCCTGGGCCCCCAAGGGACACCAGGGGAAGAAGGAGAAGCTCACGCAAAGGATGGGTGTTGGCTGTTAAACATGTGGGGCCTGGCGGTGAGCAGACCTGAGTTCAAATTCTGGGGCCTCTATTTTCTAGCTCTGTAACTTGGCTCTATTATTTCATTTCTCTGAGTTTTGGTTTTATTATCTGTGAAATGGGAATGGTAAGGTTCCTTGAAGACTTAACAAGATAATGTATTCCAAGTGTCTTGACATAGAAAGTTTTCTTTAAAAATGTTTGCCGTTGTCCAGCCAGTGTGGCTCAGTGGTTGAACGTCAACCCATGCACCAAGAGGTTGCCGGTTTGATTCCCGGTCAGGGCACATGCCCAGGTTGTGGGCCTGCGGTGGGGGGCATGCAGGAGGTGGCCAATCCATGTTCTCTCTCATCGACGTTTCTATCTCTCTCTCCCTCTCACTTTCTCTCGCTCTAAAATCAATAAAGGAAAAACAAAAAATTTTTTTAAATGTTTGCTGTTGTTGCTGGGAAGCCGGTGTGCCAGTGGGGGAGGGGTGGGACGTGGGAGGAGGCGGTGTGCTGTGGGAAGGAGCACCGCATCGTCGGACACCTGGCTTTTGGTCAAGATTCCGGCACAGATTCTCTGTGCGAACTTGAGCAGGTTACTCCCCATCTCTGGCGCCGAGTTTCGCCTCCCTGGAAGGAGGGTGCTAAACAAGGTCTCCGGGGTTTGCTCGGTGCCCAGATGCTGGGTGCGAAGGAACTGCAACGAAGGTGAGTAGGGGAGTCTCCGACTTAAAACATAAAGAACGCACAGCAGCCGAGTGGGGTGTTTGTGTTTATCGCACTGGTCTCCTTGGGAACTTGACTCTTAGGATGATGCTGCTGCCGTTTCTCAAATCATTTTCGGATGCATTGGTTTAAAATGATCTGCAGAGCCAGTTCTTGGAACCAAATTGGAAAAGCATCTCATTTCTGCAGAGCCATGTGTTTCTTCTTTCTTTCTGTTTATTTTTCAACCAAAAAAAGCTCTCGTTCCCTTAAAGCAAATTAGATTCCAGTTCAGTTCCGCAGTAGAGGATTGTAACTTTCCCTCTTTGCCCTTGGTCCCCTCCCCTGGAAAATGGGGAGAATAAAGCCACCTTGAGGTGTGGCCGCTGACGAGCTGAAGACGAGGCCAGCAGTAGGAGGCAGGATGCGTACATGATACATCCACGTACACACACCTTCCCCTTCCTGCACCCACTCACCACTTGATCCACTGAATAAATTCACAGCCCACTAAAATAGCAGGCTCTATATCGAAAACACCCAGGCCTTTCTCCTCTTAGGTCTTTCTTCTTTCCCGCACGCAGAACTTGTCACTTATGACAGGTCTACCCACCACTTCTGGTCACCAAATGTGTGGGGTTCCCGCCACTAGGCAATTATCTGCAACTCCAGCTGAGCGTCCTACAATTTAACTCAGTTCTGACACCATCCACCTGGGCACAGTGTCCTATACCACAGTTTAAGGGCTCAGTCCCATGAGGCCATCCCCCACTTCGGATGCCAATCGCAAGTAGCAGGTCCCCAGGTTACCCATAATCCCTGTCCAACTGCTACAAACCTGAGACTCCCATGACCCCCTCCTTAGGTTCAGTTGATGTGCTAGAACAGCTCACAGAGCTCAGGGACACTTGTGTTGACCAGTTCATTAAAGAATTTGATGAAGGACACCGATGGACAGCCAGATAAAGAAATGTCCGGGGGGGTGGGGGTGGCGGGGGGCTGGAAGGTCCTGAGCACAGGAGCTTCTGTCCCGTGGGACTTGGGTGCATCACCCTCCTGGTAGGTGGATGGGTTCATCTGCACGGAAGCTCTTCAAACCACATGCTATTGGGACGTTATGGCGGCTCCCTCATGTAGTCATGGTCCATTATTACCTCCACCTACTCTGCTCTCCCCTCCCTAGAGAAGATGGGGGTGATGCGGGGGCTGCAAGTCCCAAGCTTCTACTCATGGCTTGTGCTCCTGGTGACCAGCCCCATCAGGAGCCATCCAGGAGCCACCGAGTCACCCCGTTAGAACAAGTGTTCTAACCCTTGTTTCTGATCTCCTCGTGTTCTCGTCTCTCAGGACTTTCCAAGGGTTTTAGAAGCCCTGGAGTGGGGACTGGGGATGAAGCCCAAATATATACTTCTTATTATAAATCACAATATCCAGGCACCAAATGATTTTCTTCCATTCCCCCCAACAAATATACTTTCAGAGGTAAAGATCTGCTACCATAAAGGATATCCCAAGGGCTATGCTCACATTCTAAAGTGTTCTCTTTAGAACACACGTGTGCATGTGTGCATGTGTGTACATTGGTATTTGGTAGAATCCTCAACCCCTGTGAGACCAGCAGATAGATCAGAAGCCACCGCTGTGCCTGACCAGTACCTGACTTCAGACAGCGGGCTCAGGATGGTACCCAAGGCAGGAACAAGGCTGCCCTGGGGAGCCAGCCGGGCCCGGCCGCCAGGGACATCCACTCTGCCTGGGCGACCTCTGTCAGTCACATTATTCTTTGAAGTCTCAGTGTATTCGCCAGGAAAATGGGAAAGATAGTCTCATAAAGTTGTCATGAGGTTCATAAGTGCTAGTGTCAGGAACAAGCAAAGAAGGGGTGCCCGTGGGCAGGAACGTTAGCTGTCCGTAAGGCGCAAGGCATGGACACGGTGGCACCAGGTCCCGTGTGGCAGGGAAAGATGGCGAGGAAAAGGCAGACCAGCCGTCTAGCTCTGTCCCAGCCCCTAGGAAGAAAGGGGCTCTCCCAGTGTGGTGCAGGTCCCTGCCCTTCCCGTCGGGGAGCATGCTGTCTTTCCTGGCTCTCTCGCTCCCTCTTCTTCAGCTGCTGGCTTCTGCAGTCTCTTCAGCCCTGAAGCTGCCAGGCAGGTTCAAGACGTGGTTATGAAATGCCATCACCTGAGGCTGCCTGATGGGTTTATCAGCCCTGGCCCTGAACACTTCCTTGCAATGAGCAGTGACATTCACAGCTGTGAGTTGCAAGGGAAACATTTTTCTTGCTCGCTACTCCCTGTCTCTCTCCAGTGAAGCAGGCATTATAGTCTTCCAAAGGAGGACTCTGTCAGTCAAAGATGAGCCAGACTTCCCATGGGAAACACTGTAAATGTCAGAAACCTGATAGTTCCCCGAAAAGTGCACCGAGTCAGCTGCTTGAAAAACTGTGCAACAAAAGCCGCGTTTCTTCCTGTCCTGCGCTTGGTTTTACAGTCTGCACTTACAACTGGCCTTGCACAACATGGAGAAGAACAGGAAATGTGTGCTAATCACTCAAAACCTTAATTTTTCTTTGTTTAGAAAATATTAAATAGCAAATAAAAACAAAAACAAAAACCCACGACCAGTTGAGCACTGCAGAAGAAAGGCTAAAGCTCTCTAGCTTTGTACTTAGACACTTCTTCCTGCTTTTGGAACAAGGAGTCCCGCGTGATCACTTTGTGTCAAGCCCTGCAGGTCGGTAGCCAGCTCTGTCTGCAGGCGTGAAAAAACAGCAGATGTTTCTATCATAAGGATGGAAAAGAAAAACAAACACAGATTACCAGCCCTTTGGCATTACTCACCTAATGATGACTACTTTAGTCGGGATTTCTATTCCCAATCGGTGGTTTATTCACCGTGTGTACGTATTTATTCTTTCCTTACGCTAAAAGCTGTCTACTGCTGGACACACAAATTTCTCTCCATTTCAAGTGCTTGGTATTGTGCCTGGGGTTGGATCCAGAATACTTTTTTTAGGTAATGCAATTATATCTTTCTATGAATGCTGTATAAGAAAAGACTCATCTCCCTCCTTGGCCATCTCTCAGTGGTTCTATCTCTCCATCTGATAGCATATTAAAGGCTCTGAGAAGTCCTACAGCAAAAACAGACAACACATCCAACCTATTTTGCCTTGATTAACCCAGATTTTTCAAAACTTGTTATTTTCAAAACTGGTTTTGATCCCTTCTTTGGTATAACACCTCTGATTGTCCTTGGAGTCGAAAGTGTAGCACAGTATTTATAAACCTAGTTCTGGGTTCAGATCTGAATCATGAGTCTACCAGAGTCCTGGAGAAAGTCTCCTAATCTTTTTAAACCACAGCTTTCTCATAAATAAAATGTGATTAATAATCCTATCGCATAAGATTATGAGAATTAAGTAAGATCATATGTAAGACGTATACAGTGGGCACTTGTTAAAGGTAGAAGCTATTTTTGTGTGTGGGGGGGGTACATGCCCCTAGTGGGAACCGAACCCAGGACTCTCTAGTCCGCAGGCCGACGCTCAACCACTGAGCCCACCTGGCCAGGGCGGTAGAAGCTATTTTATTCAAAATCTTAAGGCAATGTTTCCCCTCTGTAAGCGATTCCTGCCCTTGGCAGTCACAGCCTGTCTGTCTTCGTGTTTTCTGGACTACTTGTGTCTCCCTGTGTGTTAACCCTGAGCTTTGGGCTCGTTGGCAGTCAGCCCTCCCCAGCCCACCGTGTGTCTGCGGTTGTCCCCCAGCGTGCCGGGGAGTGTCGCATACACTGTTCTTCCCTATCACCCTCCTGAAACTGGCTGCAGGGCGAGCGGGGCGTGGATGGTAAGAGGCTACTTTTGCTACTCCATGATGAAGGTCTGTGGTCTTTGTCCTCATTTGGGGAATTTTATTTTCTTTTTTAAGGAGATGGCCCTTTAAATGCACCCAAATGTTTATAGCTATAAATATTACAATGCAATAAAATGTGCCTGCTGAGAGACAGAGCCCAGCCCGGTTAGTGGAACGGTCTGTCCCACACTGAGTTCTTACCCAAAAGCAAGAGCACCAAGCGATGAGTAAAATGCCCTGTGCTGGAGTGGCTGAGGCATCTCTGTTTCTCATCTCACCGCAGCTCCAGCCCTGAGGCCTGTCCCTCTCTGACAGGGCCTGTTGAGGAAGGCGGGGAGCCCTCCTGACCTGGTGGGCAGAGTGCCAGCTGTCCAGGAGACCCTGCAGGACGCAGGGGGAGCACGTCATGGAGCCACCTGTAGTAAAGTCTTCTGAAGCAGCCAGGATTCAGCGTAGGAAATAAGAACCACTCTCAGGCCCAGAGCAATTAGACATACTCTAAGCAATTAGGGAAACTAGACCACCAACTTACACCACACACAAGAATAAACTCAAAATAGGTAAAAGACTTAAATGTAACTCATAAAACCATAAAAATTCTAGAAGAAAATGTAGGCAGGAAAATCTCAGACACCACACAGAGCAGAATTTTCACCGATATAACACTTAGGGCAAAAGAAACAAAGGAAAAAATTAATAAATGAGACTACATCTAACTAAAAAGTTTCAGCACAGCCAAAGAAACAAGCACCAAAATGAAAAGGGAACCCACTCTCTGGGTGAATATATTTGCCAATGATACATCGGAAAAGAGGTTAATATTCAAAATATATAAAATACTCACACAACTCAACAAAAGGAAGGTAGACAATCCAATTAAAAATTGGTCAGTAGACCTGAATAGACACTTCTCCAAACAGGACATACAAATGGCCAAGAGACATGAAAAAATGCTCAACATCACTAATCATCAGAGAGATGCAAGTTAAAATGACTATGAGGTATCACCTCACACCTGTCAGAATGGCCGCCATCAACAAATCATCAAACAACAGGTGCTGGCGAGGGTGTGGAGAAAAGGGGACTCTAGTGCACTGCTGGTGGGAATACAGACTGGTGCAGCCACTATGGAAAACAAAATGTTGTTTCCTCAAAAAAGTAAAAATGGAATTGCCATTTGACCCAGTGATCCCACTTCTAGGAATATACCCTAAGAAGCCTGAAACACCAATTGGAAAGCATATATGCACTCCTATCAAAGCAGCACTATTTATAATAACTAAGATCTGGAAACAGCCCAAATGTCCATCAATATATGAGTGGATTAAAAACAAACAAACAAACAAACAAAAAACTGTGGTACATTTACAAATGGAATATTATGCAGCTGTAAGAAAGAAAAACCTCTTACCCTTTGAGACGACATGAAGGGACCTGAAAAGTATTATGCTAAGCGAAATAAGTCAGTCAGAGAAAGGCAAGTATCACATGATCTCACTTATTTGTGGCATATAATGAACAAAATAAACTGACGAACAAAACAGATCCAGAGATGTGGAAGAAGGGAACAGACTGACAAATCTCAGAGGGAAGTGGGGATGGGGGTGGAAAGAGGTAAACCAAAGAACTTACATGCATATATTGCATAACCAATGAACACAGACAACAGGGTGGTGAAGGCAGTGGGGGGGACAGGAGTGGGGAGGAGGAGGGTGTCAATGGGGGGAAAAGGGAGGGACATCTGTAATATTTTCAACAAAATAAATATTTATACATATAAGCAATCGGGTGCTTGTAGGAGAACTAGAAGTCAGGGGCCACTAGAAGGCTTTTGGTTCAAGGTCATGCCTCCACAGCTGCAGGCCAGAGGTCAGGAAACTGCTGTTGCTACCGCTGCTGTTACCAGGATATGAACCAAAGACGCTATTGACCAGTAACTAGAACCTGGCCTCTGATAGCTGCAAACATATCCACCCAATTTTGCTAATTTTCTTTTTCCAAATCTTGCCTAAATTTACCCCAGACTAAACTCTAGTTGCAAGAGAGTCTAGCAAAGTAGATTTTGAAACTTCTAGCCCTTGATACAGACAGAGGGTGGGGAACATGGAAGCGAGTGAACTAGATTCCAGGAGACCATATCAGGCATATCTTCTAGAGAAAACAAGAGTAGCTTTCATTTAGTAAGTACCTATGATTAGCCAGATGTTATGTTAGGTGGTTTACATACTTATCTGATTTCATCTTCACAACAATCCTGTGAGGAATAATAGCAGCCCCAATTTTGGCCAGCCAGTGTGGCTCAGTGGATTGAGTGCTGTCCCATGGACTGAGAAGTCCCGGCATGACTCCTGGTCAGGGCACATGTCCAGTTTGTGGGCTCAGTCCCCAGTAGGGGGTGTGCAGGAGGCAGCCGATTAAAGTTTTTCTTTCACATGGATGTTTCTATCTCTCTCTCCCTTCTCTCTCTCTAAAAAAAACAAAACAAAACACAAAACAACAACAACAACAAAAACTCCACATATTTTAAAGCTAAAAAAAATCCAAGGATCGGTGAAATCGAATAAATTACAGAAGGTCTGTGATGGTTAATTTTATGTATCAATTTGGCTAGGCTATGGTGCCCAGTTGTTTAGTCAAAACACCAGTCTAGATGTTGCTGTGGTGTTTAGTCAAAACACCAGTCTAGATGTTGAGATATATATATATATATATATATATATATATATATATAGATGTGATTAAATCAGTAGTCTTTGAGTAAAGCTGATTACTGTCCATGATGTGGTTGGGCATCATTCAATCAGTTGAAGGCCTAATAGAAAAGACTGAAGTCTATTTCCTCATGTGCTCAACAGGAAGAAAGCATTCTGCCTCCGATTGCCTTCAGACTCAAGACTACAACATCAATTCTTGCCATAATTTCCAGCCTGCTGACGTGCCTTGAAGATTCTGGATCTCCCAGCCCCACAGTCACGTGAGCCAATTCCTTAAAATCTCTCTTTAGATCGATACATAGACATAGATAGAGGAAAGATGTGGTTAGGTAGATAAATAAATAGTTAGATAGTACCTCTCTCTCTCTCTCCATCTTATTGGTTCTGTTTCTCTGGAAAACCCTGATGAATACAAGGTCCAGCAAGCAGTAAATATTGTAGCTGAGTTTCAAACTCAGGTTTGTCCAACACAAAAGCCAACACTTTTGGAAGACAGACTTCAGACAGGCTCATGTTCTTAGACCTTCATCAACTCTATCCACGCTTGGAGACCCTCCAGACTCAATGAGGGAGAGATGTCCGTGCATGCTGGGGTATCTCAGACGGAGACGAAGCAATGGTCTACCTCAAAATGCAGACCCAAGTTATGAGGGGAAATGCTGTTATCTATTTGATGGCCATTCTTCAGACATTTATTGACTACTGTGTCTGGCTCAGTGGAAGTGCAAAAATTATACTCAAAACAACAGCAACTGTTCGGTCCCTGACTCCCATTTTGAAGATGACAGCCTCAAGTTGATGTTTTCCTGTTCTGAAAATCACCCAAACGAAACAAGAGGAACAAGAAGCAGAAATCCAAACTCTGTCTTTGTTAAAACCAAAAGAAAGTCAAAACTCTAAACAGATGGAAAGAATGCTAGAAGATGAAGATGTAGATCAGGAGCAAGGGAGGCAGAGGGGAGAACGCGGGGCTACGTGTCTGAGTTTGCAAAGTGCTCTTGTCCAAGGTGAGGGGCACGCCTTGAATTGTGAAACCGATATCCTTTACTTATACGAGTGACATTGGGTGCCAGAGGAACCAGGGCTTCCCAGGATCCAGTTTGGTCCTGAGGAAGGACAGAGGAGGGGTAGAAATCACACAGTCGTGCCGTGTTTGCAGGAAACCACCAGTGCGAAGAGGAGAGAGAAGTTTTACTTTAGTACCAGACCTGGGTTACCAGGGAAACTCCTGCTGCTTTGGAACCTAACTTCCTGTATGATCTCCTGCGAGTATCAGGTGGAGGAAAAACACCCCTCGTTCAAAGTTGATTCATCAAGAGTCTGTGCAACGACTTCTACTTCTGAACAGGTAGAGTAACAGGGACTAAATTTACCCTCTTCCTGAAACAAACAAGCAAAACTCCCAAAAGCTAAAAGCAGACAAAATATTTGAAGCAATGATGTCCAAAGTATTGGATGTCAGCAATGACATTCAGTGATCCCTGAGAGATGGGAAATATTGAGGCGATCCCTACACATGTCCCAGGTTGCTGCGTAGAGTTTTTAGGTCACAGTACAGAGAAGGAAAAACCCAGTGATCTCTCAGTTCAGTAGAAGCAGCTAGAAGACCTGAAGGTTAAGGGGACTGGAGTTGTCTGGGAATAATATAGAGAGAACAGAGGGTCAGAGAGAGAGAGAGAGAGAGAGAGAGAGAGAGAGCCCTAAAGATCTGCAGAGGGCCCTCTTGAGGCTTCAGCTGAATTCTAATAAGTGCATGCACTTACTAGATAATTCTTCAGATGATAAATCCCCAGAAGAGATCAGGAACAAGGCAAGGACGTCTGCTCTCACCACGTCCACTGACACGTGCAACAGCATGGAAGACTCGGTAATTATACTAAGTAAAAGAGGTTCATTCTGTATGATACCATTTATATAACATTTTAGAAAATGCATACTAATCTAAAGTGATCACTGGTGCATGGGAGGGGGGAGGGAGGAAAGGATACAAGGAGGAATTATGAAGGGTACAGGGAAACTTTTTTGAGTGATAAATATGTTCACTATTTGATTGTGGCCATGGTTTCATGGGTGTATACATATGTGAAAACTTATCTCTCAGATACTAAACATGTGCAGTTTCTTGTATATAATTACACCTTGATAAAAATACAAAAATACTACAAAAAACAATGAAGAAAAGGACAAAAAAAGCTGAGGAAATGAAATACACACACACACACACACTGGTGGCCTGAAGTGAACACCAGAAATCATGTAATAGAACACATATTTAAAGATACAATTCAGCCCTGCCAGTGTGGCTCGGTGGATTGAGTGTCACCTCATGCACCAAGAGGTCCCAGTTCGATTCCCCCTCAGGGCACATGCCCAGGTTGTGGGCTCCATCCCCAGTAGGGGGTGGGCAGGAGGCAGCTGACCAATGTTTCTCTTTCACATCATTGTTTCTATCTCACCTTCTCTCCCTCCTCTTTCTCTAAAATTTTTTAAAAGGAAACGCTCTTTTGAAAAAAAAAATACAATTCATCAAAACTTTTCAGAAAACAAGGAAGACATGAACCTAGCTACTGAAAAGGGGTAGCTGATTCCAGAAAAAATGAACAAGAATTCTCATGACCAAAACGCATCCTAGCAAAATTAGTGGACCTCAGAGATAAAGATCCTTTCGGGCAGAAAGACCAAGAGAAGCGGCCTGCTGACTTCAGGCCCCCCAAGTAGGCACCCAATGCCAGAAGACAGTGAACAAATCCTGAACGTTCCTCAGGGAAAGAGCGTGTGATCTAAAATTTGTATATCCAGTTTTTATTTTAGAAATATAAACTTGAACATTTTTACACATGCAAGAATTTAGAAAAGCTTATTCTTTGAACTCTTTCTAAAGAAACTATTAGAAGATCAACTTCAACCCAAATGACACTTGGAATGGAAGATAAAAGGAATTACATGAGGGACACTGTCTGGAAGAGAAATTAACAGTTTGTTAAGAATGAAAATGCCGCCCTGGCCGGTTTGGCTCAGCGGTTAGAGCGTCAGCCTGCGGTCCTGAGAGACCCGGGTTCGGTTCCCGCTAAGGGCATGTACCTCGGTTGCAGTTTGTCCCCGGCCCTGGTCGGTTGTGCGGGTGGCAGCCACTCGATGTGTTCCTTTCACATCGATGTTTCTCTCTCTCTCTGTTCCTCTCTCTCCCTCCCACTCTACCTGAACAAAAAATGGAAAAATGTCCTCGGGTGAGGATAAAAAAAAAAAAAAAAAAAAAAAAAAGAATGAAAATGCCGCCCTGGCTGGTTTGGCTTACTGAGACCCGGGTTCGGTTCCTGCCAAGGGCACGTACCTCTGTTGCAGTTTGTCCCCGGCCCTGGTTGGGGTCGTGTGGGGGGCAACCCCTCAATGTGTCTCTCTCACATCAATGTTTCTCTCTCTTCCTCCTTCTCTCCCTCCCGCTCTATATCTCAAGATAAAATGCAGAAATGTCCTCGGGTGAGGATAAAAAAAAGAATGAAAATGCCTGACTTCCGATTGAGATGGCGGGTAGGTAACCGCGGTATCCCGTCCTCCCACAACCACATCAAAGTTACAACTAAACTACAGAACAACCATCATTCAGAACCGCCTGAAATCAGCCGAATGGAAGTCCTCCAACTACGGAATTAAAGAAGCGGCCACATGGAGACTGAGCTGTACCTGTGGCTGAATGAAGAAAACAAAACTAGCAAAAGAAAATGAAACACTCTTCCCTGCAAGTGAGGCAATGAGGGCGACTAGATGGGAGGAAGCGGAGCATCATCTAAGGAAAAGAAAGCTGCTTCGGCTCTTTCTCCGCCTCTGCCCAGCGGAGCCAGCTCAGAACAGGTTTCAGCTCAGTGCCCTTGTCACCGCTGCAGATGAGCACTGCGTCTGAGGCCACAGTCGCTGGAATCCAGCCTGTGCCTGGGGCCGGTTCTGACTCTGCTGTTAAAGTCACTGCAAAATGTGGAAAAGTGAAGACCCAAACCGCCAGACAAGCAACCTAAAGCAAGTTCCATGTAGCCCGCAACAGCTGCGTTGAGAGGACATTCAGATACGTGCATATTCCTCGCTGCTCCATAGCGGTGTGAGCCCCAAGTACCCTCTTGGTCTCTTGGTGAACTGGACCCCTATGAGCCTGGGCCTGCATTTGCCCAAGAACCTCTCCCTCCTTTCCTCCTGGAACCCACTGTGAGTTCTTCTTGGCCTTCGAAGGGCAAGGGCACTTTCAAATGGTGCATGTCCAGGTCCCGGCGTAACACTTCAGGCACAGGACACGGATGAGAGTGAAGAAAATCAAAAAGGGGAAGAAAACGTTCAACCCCGGTTCTGGTTTCAATCAAAACCCTCCAACCAAACCTACTGTGAGGCTCTCAGGACTCCATTGTGTCCTCTATCAGGGCCCTCCAAAGGAACCGGGTCCTTGTGGGAACAGTGTCTTTAGAGATTGGCATGGCCCACTGGCGCATCTTGAGTTTTCCCCCATGCTCTTCAGCCTCAGTTTCTTTTTTTTTATCCTCACCCAAGGACATTTTAGCATTTATCTTCAGATAGAGCTGGAGGGAGAGAGGGAGGAAGAAAGAAACATCGATGTGAGAGAGACACATCGACTGGTTGCCACCCACACGACCCCAACCAGGGCCGGGGACAAACTGCAACCGAGGTACGTGCCCTTAGCGGGAACCGAACCCGGGACTCTCCAGTCTGTGGGCCAACACTCTAACTGCTGAGCCAAACCAGCCAGGGCCAGTCTCAGTTTCTTATTAAAACAAATGAGCCCTGGCTGGGTAGTTCAGTTGGTTCACGCATTGTCCCAATGCACCAAAGTTGTGGGTTTGATCCCAGGTCAAGGCACATACAGGAGATAACCAATGAATCATGGATGATGGAACAACAAATTGATGTTTCTGGCGCTCTCTCTTCCCTCTCCCTGTAAGATCAATGAATGAAAATTTTTTTAAAAAGAAGAATGAAAATGCCTGCCTGGTCGGTGTGGCTCAGTGGTTGAGCGTCGACCCATGCACCAAGAGGTTCCGGTTCGATTCCTGGTCAGGACACATGCCCAGGTTGTGGGCCCGATTCCCAGTGGGGGGCCTGCAGGAGGCGGCCAGTCGATGTTCTCTCTCACCAATGTTTCTCTCTCTCTCTCTCCCTTTCCCTTCCTTTCTCACTAAAACCAATCAAAAAATAAAAGAAAAGAATGATCTCATTCTTTAAAAAGAAAAGAACGGAAATGCCCGAAAAGGATTTAAATATGTTGGAAGAGTCTGGGAACTTAATCACACAGGAGCTTCGAAACATCACAGCCTCAGAATATGGCCCAGAAATAAACTCAGGAAGGCAGCCGTGCCTGAGAGCACACGAGTAAGAATTCCTAAACCGACGCACTGAGAGGCTACTGGCCGCTCCGCCTTGGAATTAGGCTGGGCTGGGTATTTATAATGTGCCCTGGATACGGAGTTGGCACTGCCTTCTAGAGAGCGGTGCATCTGCCTGTTTCTTGGCCGGGGGTGTGTGTGTGGGGGGCTCCTTTCCACAAAGAGTGGAAGACACCAAGTGACTGAGTAACAGATTGCCCAGTAGTTTGAAATGATCTAAGCAGAATTTTTCAAAATGATCAAGAAGTTGTCAGATTTATTCTGGGACAAATAAGGACATTTTAATTAGGTTGTATTTTAGGTTTTGGAATTACTGTTAACTTTTCTGAGATGTGAGCCTGGCATTATGGTAATGTGAGAAAATGTCCTTAATTCACTGGAGAGTTATGCTGAAATATTTAGGGATGGAGTGTCACATCTGTGATTTGCTTCCCAATTACTTAGCAAGAAAAGTATACATCACAAAGAGAAAGAAAATATGGTAAAATGTTAATGATTAGTGGATCTTGGTGAACAGTGTATGGGATATTCATTACATTAATCTCTCAATTTTCCTATAGGTGTAAAATTTCCAAAATGAAAGGTTATCCAATTAAGAACAGAATATCAAAGCAGCAAAGATAATTTTTTAGAGAAATCAAGACCCCAAATAACATGTGGCTCAGTAAGTGTCTGGGCTTAAAGCTACAGTCAGATGGCTTGAAGAAATAATTTGAATGCACAGGACATGTGCTTGCTATTTGGAGAACTGAGGAAGAGCAGAATACAAAAGTTTGTTGGAACCTGGAACTCGATGGAAAAGTTGCACATTTTTCTGGTAATATAAGACTTCCCGAGGGGGACAGAATCCCTAATAGTGACCATTTACATGAAGTGAAGTTGTACCTGAGCACTATTACGTTCAAGAAAAGAAAACTCCAGCCTTAAGTCATTATCAAAATATGACGACAAAGATTGGAACGAATGGAATACGAAGCTCTGTAAATGAATCCAATCCCATAAGAGATCTCAGAAAGTTCTAGAACAAGCCACGGCTCCAAAAGGGTGAAACTCTCCTTTTGAATAATTGCGTTGTGCTGCTGAAACACCTGATGACCAGGGTGAGAAGAGAAAAAGGGAAAACAGAAGGATGGTCCAGAAACGTGGAATCCATTTCCAATCTACACTGAGTGATGAGGTGTCAGCCAGCCATACGCTGGAGCGCAAAGCAGCTGGACACTGACCCTGGAGCACAGCATCCCCTCACGGCTCACCTGGGGAACAGCTGTGGGGCCCTGCAGCCAGCTCACCTGGAGCACAGCATCCCCTCATGGCTCACCTGGGGAACAGCTGTGGGGCCCTGCAGCCAGCTCACCTGGAGCACAGCATCCCCTCACGGCTCACCTGGGGAACAGCTGTGGGGCCCTGCAGCCAGCTCACCTGGAGCACAGCATCCCCTCACGGCTCACCTGGGGAACAGCTGCGGGGCCCTGCAGCCTGCAGCTGAAGCACAGGCCTAAGGCCCCAACAGGCAGATAGGCAGCATCTGCAGGAGAATGAATGGGAAGGGAGAGACAGTGCCCTCAGTGATAGAGGTGGTAAAAGCTTCTAAGCAGAGAATTTAAGAACAGGAGGGTGCATTATGAAGGGGGGGAGGGGTGGGAATGAGATGGAATAAACCCCAAATTGCTCATTTTAATCAGAAAGTCTGTAACAGCAGGCACACTGCTGGTGCTGCAGAAAAAACTCATTCTGGGGACAGAAATTAATACAAATAAAACCAGGACACCAATGCTGCAAACACCAGTGACTGTGACTCTAGGAAGACATGCTATCCAACCCTACTTCCGAGCCAGACTGCCCTCTGGCCCACCTCCTGGAACTGAGGGTGTCGTCTACCCAGAGCCAACTACACAATTAGCTGGGTACGGTGCAAAAACAAAAATGTGTCCCTTGGTTAAAAAGCAGGGGAAAATGCCATTAAAAGTACTAAAATACATAGCTCTTCCTTTTCTTCTGGAGTGATTTGACAGGGTGTTTTTTATTTGCTATTTAATATTGATCTAAGAAAAATTAGAATGTCTCATTATTAGCATGAATTTTACCATCTTTATATTATTCTCTGGCACTTTTAAATGCAAATATGAGCATTTGTCTCCTATGCAGGATCACTGCAATCACACAGTTCTCATTTTGTGGTTTATATGTGTGTATGTATATAGTTCCTACCAGACAGTGGAAAGGCTGTTGAAAACTAACTAAATTTTTTAAAATGTGCTTTTTTCCTAATCTTTTTCATTGATTTTTTTTTTTTTTTAGAGAGAGGAGAAATTAGAGAACGGGAGATAGAAACATCGATGAGAGAGAGAAGCATCAACATCAATCGACCGCCTCCTGCATGCCCCTTATTGGGGATCAAGCTCACAACCCAGGCATGTGCCCTGACCAGGAATCGAACCAGCAACCATTTGGTGATTGGGTCCATGCTCAACCACGGAGCCATATCAGCTGGGGAAAATGTTGCTTCTCGATTCCTGTACGTCCTACCAAGACTCTCGACCTTCGGCTCCCTGATGAGTCAGGAGGGACTGAGGACGGGAGCGGTAGTGTTGCTCTCTCTCCCGTCCCCCCTATGCCGTGGGAGTCAGTGGAAGAGGTTGGCCAAGTCAGGGCAGCAGCACAGGTGGAAAGGGACATGACAGACTTCCTTGGTCACTCATGCTCTTAGAATGCCACCGCCTTCTTTCTGCTTTGGAAGCAAGTTCTGCCTCTCTGGGCGCTCAGCAGCCTGGCTCACTCAGTCACAGCTCAACACACTGCTCACCTTGTACCTGGTCTCACTCAACTCCCACGCATGCTGGCTCCACTGGAATTTCATGCTCAGGAAGCCAAAACACAAGTTCAAGGAGAACATTACTAAGGATTCAAGATGGCAACAGCGGAACAGTGAGCCGAGCGTGGGCTGAGTGGCAGGCCCTGGGCAGCTGCATGCCCACAAAGCCAGCCCTGCCCTGTCCCCCAAACCATGGTCTGCTCTCCTGAGTGAGCCCTTTACCATTTAAGGGCTGGGTCTAGAAGGGAACTTGTGACTTCAGTCAGTCTCTACCCAGTTGTAGAAGGCCTCTCTCCTGCAACCATGATGGATGACACAGTTGATGCTGTCCCAGGAGTGCCATGCATGTATCCCGACTGGGAATCGAACCGGCAACCCTCAGGTGCGAGGGACAACAGATGCCCAACCAACTGAGCCACATGGGCCAGGGCCAACCCTGAGTCTTTTAAGTTGGGGAAAAAAATTGTACTTATTCAAATAAAGATCACCTCTTCAGCTTTACCCTGCTACATATCTGTTTTGTTCTAGTTCCCGTAGTGTGGGCAATTGATACATGTCTTCAAATGTTAGGAAAATAATATGCTTAAATACTTTTTCTTTTTCTTGTTCAAATTTCAAAAAACTGGTCCCATCCTGACGGTCGGAGATGACTCCATTGGGCCAGTCCCAGCCCCAAGCACCGGCCACCTGCTCACGCGTGCCTCCTCTTGGAGGTAGCACCATAGTTAAAGCACAGCTCCGCTCTCCCAGGGAACTGAAGGCCACGCCACAGCCGCAGCCAAGCCTCACACGTCTTGCAAGGGATAGTTTGAGCCTCAGTTTCTCTAAGAGCCCCCTGATGCTGGCCCACCCCACACACGGAAATCACCCATTTCTGAGCACCCCTGGTTCTCACATCTTCCCAGCCGATTACTCTCCACCTTCCATTGAACCATGGGATATTTTCCCAGAGAATTACCCTTATTTACAGTGTCTGGCCCAGAGCTTTTCAAACTGTGTCCAGAGAGCTTGACCTCAGAATGCCCCGGGGAGCGGGGGTCAGGGGACTGGCAAAGGCCAGGTCACCCTCCGCAGACATTTGGAAGCAGAATCTCTGGATTTCTCAGGCGCCCGGCTTCCACAAGTTCTCTAGAGAATGCCAGCACCCCCGGAAGTGTAAAGCCACTGACCCATTTTGCAGCGGAGGAAACTGAGGCCCTGAGGCCACCCACGTCAGAAGCAGCAGAATGAGGATTACAAGCCAGGCTTTTCTCTCTTTACCCTTCCTAGGTCCCTACACCAGGACACATAAATTTCCCCCATTTTTTAATATACATCTTGATCCTCAGTCACCTCGTAAACTCCTAAATGACAAGGACCATATGAATCAAACTGCGTACCCAGCACAGTGCTGGGTGTGTCGAGTTCAGCAAGGAGACCAATGGATGAATGAACAATGACTCCCTACAGTGAAGTTTTGTAAAAGCTTCCCAGCTCTTTTTTTCTTTTCTTTTTTTACCCGAGGATATTTTTCTGTTTACTTTCCGATAGAGTGGGAGGGAGAGGTGGAGAGAGAGAGAGAGAGAAACACCAATGTGAGAGAGACATACCAATTGGTTGCCTCCCGCTGGGCCCTGACTAGGGTTGGGGACTGAACCGCAGCTGAGGTACGTGCCCGTGACTGGAATTGAACCCGTGACTCTTTGGTCCACGGGCCGATGCTCTAATCTCTGAGACAAACCGCGCAGGGCTTTCCAGCTCATTTTAAGTTTACTGTTAGGTATTTATTTTTATTTTTTTAGATTAGAGTGGGAGAGAGAGAGAAAAAAAAACATCAATGTGAGAGAGCCACATCAATTGGTTGCCTCGTGCATGACCCTGACTGGGGCCAGAGATCGAACCTGCAACCGATGTACATGCCCTTGACTAGGAATAGAACCCGTGACTCCGGTCCACAGGCCGAGGCTCTAACCACTGAACCAAACCGGCCAGGGCCTGTTAGGTATTTTTATTGCTAGCCATTGCAAACCCTGTTTGGCAGAGGGCTGGGTCTAACAGATACAAGAAATCAGGAAGATGAAAGTAAGAGGTTCCGAAGGAGCAAAAAGTCTCAGCCTGCCTGCTTGGGCACCAGGGCTGGGACCCCCAGAAAAGTGACTTCCCCAGTGGAGCCACCGCTCACTCCCTGCCTCGGCACACCACCTACACCCTCTGCTTAAATGCGTGGCTGTGGCTCTGTGCCCTCCCCAGGTTCTCAAGGTCAATTTGATCCAGTATTGATAATTGTCTGTTGCTTCCCATTTAGGCTCCAGGTGCTTCGGTTGTAAAAACACCCACCATCTCTCACGGGGTCAGGGGCTGTGAGAGAGAAGTTCATTAGTCTTTATGGCTGTGATAATATTTCATGTCGAGGTAGCGGGTGGATCAGCCCACGCACCCTCCAGTCTCTCCGCGCTGCATGGCTGGCTGTGAGCTGGCCGTATTGATTGCATCTATAATGACATGATGGCTGCTCTCTGGAGTGAGACATGTAAATACCTTGACTTTCAGATGGGAGAGAAAGGACCTTTGTCAAAGGCAGTTATGTGTCCTCAGAGATCATAAGAAATACTTTGCCGGAAAAGGTCTCATCAAGTGGCATCTTTACTCTTCAATGGCTAACCCCACCTGTTCCCCTGGCTGCCCATATTCTTAGGATGGATGGATGGATGGATGGATGGATGGATAGATGGATGAGTAGGTGGGTGGATAACTGAGTAGAATCACTTCAGTTAAATTTAACAAGTAATAGAGTGTACACAGTGAAAGTGCTCCCACAGATCTTAATCCATCACCCTCGTTATAGAGAAAACTGGGGCTCAGAGAGAAGAAGGTCCCGAAACTAAGGAGCAAACCAGGTGCCTAGACTTCTAATTGGATGTCTAGGATATTACTATGCCTCTTTTCTAGTAAATCACAACCATATACCAGAAGAAAGGCTGCTTCTAGCCCCTATGGGGCCTTTTTGCAAAAACAGAAAAGGCCCCCCTTCCTCTGTGGACACAGCCCCGCTCCTGGTGCGTGGCTGAGCAGGCAGAGCGGCCGCCGGGTTGCAGTCCCTGCGGACTCCTTGGCCCAGCGCCCTTGTGCAAGGAGCAAGCTCCGTGCTTCTGGCTAGGAGCTCTGGCCAGGGACGTGAGGACAGGCCCGAGCCTTGTTCGCTCTATGCCCACCTCGCCCGGGCTGTGCCAGTCGGGGCAGGAGGAAGAGAAATGTGTACGTAGGAAAGAAGGGGGCGGGAGAAGGAGCAAGGCCACATCCTTGGGAACCTCATAAGTGAAACTTTGTGAGGGAACAGAAGTAAAACCCAAATGGCCGATGGCTCGGTCTGGCACAGGAAAAGAAAGCCGAGTGAAATAGAGCCCCATTACTTAGCTTAAACAATATCGAACTCCAGGAGAAAATGGAGGGACGGCCCTGCTGACAGCACTGCGTGCTGTGGGGGGCCAGGCAATGGTAGTAGGGAAAACAGATAAGTTTGCGAATTGCCAAATAAAGCAGCAATCACAGAGATAAAAGCAGGCGCTTTTCCCAAGCGGAAAACATAACTAAATCATTTATCAGCTTCCTATACAGCTCAGACACCTGATCTGGAGACAAACAAGGGGGTTGATGTTTAGACGGTGTTATCTTGACTAGCCCGGTTCCGTGCCTCGAGCTCGTTTGGATTACTCTGTCTCCCCAGAAGGCTATAAAAGTCTTCCTTTCTTCCAGAAACCTTTGGAAGGACAGATGGTCACTTATCTGTGTTTGAATTCCTTCCGCACTCCCCAGTGTGGAGGGTGAAGGGGAGGGGTCTGGGGAGGGGTGTTGTCAGGATCAGAGAGGCAGAGAAAAGGGAGAGAGATTAAATCTTTCATCCTGTTCAGGAGTTCAAGAATGTCTTCTGTTTCTCTGTCTCATTTATTTAGATGACAAGCCTCTTCTTTTAGGGTCAGCTTGGCCTGTCTCCCCAGAGCAGACATTTCATCTTTTTGGATTCCTTTGGAAATCTAGTCAGGGGATCTGAACCCGACCTCAGAGAAGATGTCCATATGTGTATATTCACACACTTGGACACGGTTCCAGAGGATTCACGCATCCCCTGAAGCCCATCCTTGGATTCCGAATTTAAACCGCCTGTTTCACAGCCTGGCAAGGAAGAGGGCCCTGGTTTGAGGGCCTCAATCACGTTATGAGGAGCGGCTTGGAAATAGCTATTCTTAGAAGCATTAGTGACCCTGTCACCAGAGACCTTGGGGAGAAAGGGAGAAACTAGTAGAAACTCCAAGTTACATCTTCATAAAAGTTTGGCCTGTAATTTATCGGTGTTGCCAAAAGGTGGCAGTGTTGCAGTCCTATGGCTTTTCCAAGTAAGCCTGCGGGCACCTGTTTCTGGGTTCTAAAATCAAACCAACAATTTCCCATTCAATTTTTTACATAAATCAAGAACAATACAGAGACTCAAATATTTGCCTACCAAGTTCGTACTGCTGGTCTAAGTATTGGGGGTGCAAAGATAAAGAAGATACACCAGGGTCTTTACATTCCACTCTTCCTATAGCAATACTTGGCCATTGGAGGGCTAGACTTTTATTCCTAAAACTCTTTCAACCATTTTCCCTTTCAGAGTCAGGTAGTGGCCACCTATACGCCTTTCCTAGATGCGATGCCTGGTATTTTTCTCCCTGAATTTCCCAAACTCTAGATGATGCAGTTTCTTTTCTCTGAATAATCAAGACAAGAATTCTTTATACCGATGAAGAACTATTATACCGATGAAACAATATTACTAGTCACCAAGGAGTTCACTAAGCTCTCTTCATAAACTAGAGGAGGGTTCCCTAGGTGCCTCTTGCCCAGCCCACCTTTAATATGTGTGTAGGTGCGCGCGCGTACTCACACACACACACACACACACACACTCACAACCATTCTTTAGGCTGATAGAAGGTACATCTGTTTTCATGAGGAAGTTGAATTTGGCTTAGGTCTTGAAGCAAACTTTCTAATTATCTCTCAACATATGTCTTCTCTTCTCTGAATTCCCAAGTCCTTAAGATCTGGCATTTGGTCTACGTTACCTAGCACGTCAGCTACTTGTGTACTCATCATGTCCTGCAGGGCGGGTGCGTTCCTGTCTGCCCCAGCATCTTCAGGAACATGCTTAATCAGTAACATTGGTTGACTATACCAGTGAGCAGGAGATGAATAGTCAGAGAAGAGTTCCCAGGGGAGGGGATGGGGACGCCGGGCAGAAGGACAGCGAGTGCAAAGACACCCAAGTAGGAAAGTCTGAGGCCCTCGCAGGAGAAGGTGACTCTTCCCAGTATGACCAGGGAGGGGGTGTAATGAGGGTCGAGGAAGAGAGGAGGCTGGGAGGTGGGGAGCAGTCAGAATGAAGGGACCTTGAATGCCACCCTAAAGCGTCTGGACTTGCTCAGTAAGCAGAAGGGAGCCCATGGAGGTTTCCAGGTAAAGATTTCAGCAAGATACAGACAGGGCAGCATGGGCTACGCAGGGATGAGTAGAACCCATGCTTCCCACTCAGGAGTGAGATATAAGAGACCCGAATCTTCTCTGCCATACCCTTGGCAGCAATAATGAAGGCTGGACTCAAGTGAGCCAGTTATCGGAAGGATGAATGAACGGAACCTGGCGCCTGCCCATGGAGTGACCACAGACTGACCTGGGGCCTGCAGGGGGATGAAGTGCTGGACTTGGGGCCGAGACTCGTATTCAGAAGAGTATCAGATGTAAACTTGGGTGGTATCTCCAAATTAATTTAATTATACAAGTACACAGACACACACAAACCCGATTCTTTGTAGATATAAAGAAGCCAATTCCAAAAATTATGAGGAAAGGTAAAGAAACTTGAATAGCCAAAACAATTTTGAAATAAAATATTAAAATGGAAGGGTTTGCCCCACCTGATTTTAAGACATAGCATGACTTATAGTAACCAAGACGATGTGGTATTGGAGAAAGAATGGACGTACAGCTCCAGAGAGCAAAACAGGGTCCAGAAACAGACACACACAAAGGCATAAATGGAATTTGGTGAGATGTTTTCTACAAATGATGCTGGGACAACTGGATATCCATATATATATATATATATATATATTTTTTTTTAATGAACTTCAACCTGTATCTTACACCATATGCAAAGATTAACCTAAAATGGATTGTTGAACTAAATATAAAATGTAAAGCAATAAAACTCTTATGAGAAAACATCAGAGAAAATCTTTATGACCTTGAGTCTGGCCAAGAGTTTTAGATGTGTTGCCAAAAGTATGATCCATAAAAGAAAAGGAAGACAAACTCAACTGCATCAAAATTGCAAAGGTTGCTCCACCAAGGACACGGTAAAGAGAATGAGAATTGAAGCCACAGAATGGGAAAAATTATTTGTCAATCATGTATCAGGCAAAGGACTTGTATTTATAATATAGAAAAACCCTCAAAACTCAACAGTAAGAAAACAAACAACAATAATAAAAGTAAAAAAAAACAAACAAACAGAGTCCAGCTGGTGTGGCTCAATGTATTGAGCATTGTCCCATGGACTGAGAGGTCCTGGTTCGATTCCCAGTCGGGGCACATGCCCAATTGCAGGCTCAATCCCCAGTAGGGAAAGTGCAGGAGGCAACTGATCGATGTTTCTCTCTCACTCCTCCTCTCGCTATAAAAAAAATCTATAAAAACATATATTAAAAAAAAAAAATTTTTTTATCCTCACTCGAGGACATTTTTGCATTTATCTTCAGATAGAGCGGGAGGGAGAGAGAGAGGAAGAGAGAGCGAGAGAAACATCAATGCGAGAGAGACACATCGAGTGGTTGCCACCCACACGACCCCAACCAGGGTCGGGGACAAACTGCAACCGAGGTACATGCCCTTAGCAGGAACTGAACCCGGGACTCTCTGGTCCACAGGCCAACACTCTAATGCTGAGCCAAACCAACCAGGGCAAAAAGATATATTTTTTAAAAAGACAAAAAGTTTGAGCAGACTTCACCAAAGAAGATAAACAGATGGCAAATACAAACATGGAAAGATGCTCAACATTCTCAGTCATTAAGAAAATGCAACAGTAAAACCATAATGACATATCATTACATACCTATTAGAATGGTTAGAATTTTTTAAGAATGCAAATAATACCAAGTGCTGGCAAGGACGTGGAACATCTGGTGCTCTCCTACACTGCTGGTGGGAACACCAGTTGGTCTAGTGACTGGAAAACGGTTCGTCTGTTCCTTACGGTGACACTCACATGCACTGCACAGTCTAACAATCCTGCCCCTAGATGTTTATTCTAGAGAAATGAAAATGTGTGCTTGTACATAAGTGTTTGTAGCAGCACGATTCATAATCACCCAAAGTGGAAATAATCCAAATGTTCCTCAACTGGTAAGTGGATGAACCAGCTGTGATACATTCATCCAACGAAACCCTGCTCCTCAATAATGAACTATTGACACACGAGACGACTTGGATAGATCTCAGAGGCGTTGTGCTGAATGAAAGCAGTCTCAGAAGATGCCATGATTCCATGTATATGACCTTCTGAGACAGATGATAGAGACATACAGTTGGCTAAACTATGCCCACCCCCGAAAAAGGCATCTATGTTCTAAGCCCCAAATCTGTGAATGTTGTCTTCTGGCAAAAAGGATTTTGCAGAGGTGATTAAGTTAAGGATCTGAGATGGGGTGATGATCCCGCGTTCTCCAGGTGGGCCTAATGCTGTACAAGGGAGCAGGCAGAGGGGGGTTCATGCAGAGGAAAAGGCGAAGTGAAGATGGAACAGGAAGAGACTGGCCGCGCCGGCCCTGGGGAGTGAACAACGGCCCATCCGAGGATGCTGGCAGCCTGCAGGCAGAACCCGGTGACGCAAGGAGCGATTTCCTCCCTAGAGCCTCCTCGAGGAGGCACGAGGCCCTGCCAACACCTTGGTTTCCGCCCGGTGATCCCCATTTTAGACTCCTGGCCTCCAGCACTGTGAGAGAATAGATTTCTGTTATTTTAAGCCATCCAGTCTGTGGTACTTTGTCGCAGCAGCCATAGGAAACTAACACGGAACAGAACACAGAGCAGGGGCTCCAGGGCCTCCAGGGGCTCCAGGGGCTCCAGGGGCTCCAGGACCTCCAGGGCCTCCAGGGCCTCCAGGGGCTCCAGGGGCTCCAGGGCCTCCAGGGGCTCCAGGGGCTCCAGGACCTCCAGGGGCTCCAGGGCCTCCAGGACCTCCAGGGGCTCCAGGGCCTCCAGGGGCCTCCAGGGGCTCCAGGGCCTCCAGGGGCTCCAGGGCCTCCGGGGCTCCGGGGCCTCCAGGGCCTCCAGGGCCTCCAGGGGCTCCAGGGGCTCCAGGGCCTCCAGGGCCTCCAGGGCCTCCAGGGGCTCCAGGGGCTCGCATTACTGAACTTGTTCTGTATCCGTGTGTGGCGATGTTATAAAAAACTAGGCATGTACCAAATCCATGAAACTGTACAGCGAAAAAAAGTACATACTACTGGATTTAATTTTTTAAAATATCAATCAATAAATACCATTTAAAAATTTTTAAAAATTGTCTGGGAGCCCAGCCGGTGTGGCTCAGTGGTTGAGCATCAAGCCATGCACCAAGGGGTCACCAGTTCGATTCCCGGTCAGGGCACATGCCCAGGTTGTGGGCCCGATCCCCAGTTAGGGACATGCAGGAGGCGGCCAGTTGATGTTCTCTCTCATCGATGTTTCTATCTCTCTCTCCCTCTCCCTTCCTCTCTCTAAAAATCAATAAAAAATAAAAATAAAAATAAAAATTGTCTGTGACCTCAAAGAGGAGTGGCCCAGCCTTTCCTGAATCCCGAGAGGCTGAGGGGCAGCCAGGTCTCCAGTCCAGGCAGTCCAGGCCACTGGAAGTGGTGGGAGAAGCTGCTGGGGTGGGGGGTGGGCACCCCTAAGCTTGCTCTAGACACCACGAACTTGAGGAGACCTCAGGCTGTCCCGGCGGGATGTGCAGCAGGCATGGACACGGTGACCGAGAGGGACAGTGTGAGGGACAGCACTGCTGTGGTGGTGAGCGCAGCCTTGCGCCTGAGACAGGCCTGGGGGCGAACCCCAGCTGTGCGGCCTGGCACGTTCGCCTCTCTGACCCTCTTCCTCCACGAGCTGGGACAGCGCCGGCTCCGGTCTCCTCGGAGGATCCCGTGGCGGAACGTAGGCAGAGCCCGCCTGAGCCCCACACGTGATAAGGGCGAAGACAGATGTGAGCCCTGACAATTCTTGTCAAGACAGCGCCGGGGACCTGGCATGCGGAACCAGGAGGGGATGGGGAATCTGTGGGGTCACCGCAGCAGTGAGTGGGGCCAGCTGGAGAGACTGGGGTCGCAGCTTTTAATGAGGGGCTTTCGGGCAGCTGCGAAGATGAAATGCTGTGTGTTAGGCCCGGCTGGTGTGGCCTAGTGGACTGAGCATTGTCCCATGGACTGAGAGGTCCTGGTTTGATTCCTGGCCAGGGCACATGCCTGGGTTGTGGGCTCGATCCCCAATAGGGGGCGTGCAGGAGGCATCCTATTGATGTTTTTCTCTCACATCAATGTTTCTCTCTCTCCCTAAAAAATCAATAAAAACATATTTTAAAAAAGAAAAGAAAAGAAATGTTGTGTGTTAGTTCTCTGGGGCTGCCGTAGCACAGTCCCCACAAACTGGGTGGTTTAATACAACAGAAACGTGCTGTCTCACAGTGCTGGGGGCTGGAAGTCCAAGGTCAAGGTGTCAGCAGGGTTGACCAGCTGAGGGCCGAGAGGACAGCCCATTCCAGGCCTCTCACCCAGCTTCTGGGGGTGCTGGGGTGCTGCAGCAACAAATACCTCCATGTGCACAATCGAATAAGGGGTGGAGGCTGGGAGAGTTTGACAGAAAGTCTAGATCGCGAGAAAGAGGAATGTTAAAGGTGAGGTCTCAGGCAGAATGAGGGACCTAGAGGAAAGGGGATGCTTGTTCTGTGTCCCGGGACCAGGGAGAACCAGCACAGTGAGCCCCGTGTGTCGACTGTCCCGCGAACACCAGGGCTCTGATGTCACGCTGCCACGTCCCACCACGGGGCAGTGCCAGGCTCCGCGGGGCGGACCGCAGGGTCAGGGCAGCTCCTGGCGGGAATCACTGGGTATGAGAAGCCTGGCAGGTGTGTCCAATCTCTTAATGGCAAGCGGGGCAGGAAGCCTGGGGCCTGTCTCTGGGTCAACCCTGCTGACTTCCTCCTCCCCACTGTCCGGTTCACGATTGTCTTCTCCAACTCCCCAGCACCAGTCTCTCCCGGCTGGTTTCTCCCAATTCTGCCCCTTTCTGCTCCCCTTTCTGTTTCAGTGACTCTACTGTTTGGGACCCTCGGTACCTGCCAGGGCCTTAGCCAAGGGCGTTTCACCACCACTCCTGAGTCTGGCAGGACAGAAAGTGTTGGTCTTCGTTTTTAACTAGGATCTGGAGGCTCAGAGAGGTTATCTGGTTTATCCAGGACACCCAGCTTGTTGGAGGGAGCAGTAGTCAAAGCCCTGGACTCTATACCCCCAGCTTGGAGCTGGGTACACTTCACTGTATGGCTTTGGATTTGTTCTGGAAGGCTCCACCTGAGGGAGAAAGGGGAGCCCAAGGCAGAGATACCTCGAGCTCCCCAGTCCTGACCCCGGCCAGAGAGTCTGGCTGTTGGGAGGTCTTCGTCCCCCAGCACGTGGAGCATCCCCAGGCACAGAGACCTCAGCTTGGCTGTGGTGTGACCACTAGAGGGCAGTGGCGCCTGTGTGACATTGGCTGGCAGGTCGGCCTCAGGCCCACAGAGGTGGGGAGGGGGCTCGGCTTCTCCCACAACTCAGAGCCCCTCCACCTCCCTGAGAGTCTCATTAGCTTTCAGGACACATAACTTTGACTCAGATCAGTTGTTCCAGGGTTTCCGGAGCTGGGACTGGGCTTGGTGCTGGAGGAGTCCCCCATCTCCCATGACAAACACTCATGTTCAGTCCTAACTTGAAATCGCTGGAGCCTCTCACTCCAGCCTCCTTGGGGGCTGAGCGAGGGTGGAATCCACACTGAGCACCCTGCGTCCCGTCCTCAGGGCCTGAGCATTCTGGGAGAACAGCCTGCAGAGGACGTCCTGGGTCCCGCTGGGCACCCGGGAACCTGTGAGGAGAAGACTGGACAGGAGTGGACTGGACCCCAGCCCCCTCCCCCTTCCCCCGAGAGACCCTCTAGTATCAGCTGTATTGTATTTTGAGCTTTTTCTTAAGATTTCTTTTGAAGAAAGTGTTCCACTTCTGGGGGGAGGGGGGGGTCTTTGCAAACCATTAACCTAATCTACTCTTCTCATTTTACAGATGGAAAAACTAAGGCCCAGGGGCTGAGACTTGCCAGACCACACACCTCGAGAGGAGCAGAGTCCACCCTGGAACCCAGGTCGCCTGGCCCCCAGGCCCACTCCACACCACCCGTGGGCATATGGGGGCGGGGTTCGAGCAGGGGAGACTCCTAACTGTCAGAAACGTGATAGAAGGAGCCATACCAGTTAGCTTCGGTCACTCATTTACCAGTATTAATTGAGCACCTACAATGTGCCAGGTGTCTAGATACATAGGATGCAAAATCAAGGTCCCAGCCTTCAAGAAGCTTAAATCCTTTTTGTTTTCTTTCCGGTGGTGGAGTCCGGAGAGGACCCACAGAAATGGCACCTCACAGAGTGAAGGGAAACAGGTAACACAGGCCATCGACCCTGGACTCAGATGCTGGAGGGAACATGTACTGGGTGTCTGCCTCATCTCTGATTCCTCAGTGACGGTTCGTCCATGTCAGTAATCTTTCTGGCAAGGAAACCATCCGCTGTGTGATGGGCAGGGGGAGGGAAGGGCTGACCAGACGAGCCCTCTCTGCTGCCAGTCGCCCGGGGTGTGGCCCAGAGGTGCAGGGAGCTGGCGTCACCCCCTCCGTGTCCACTCCGGGCCACAGGAGGAAACAGGAGCAAGTGCGCTCGCCAGGGGCCCAGCCAGCTCCCTTCCTTGCGCTCTGGGGAATGAAGATCGTAGAGCTTGAGGAGGACCCCATGCCCTCCGACAGCACCCACAGGAGGGGGGGTTGCCGGCTGTGAACAGGACACCTCAAATTATTGTTTTCTGTTAATAAATCGCCTTTGTGTGTTTAAAAAGAAGTTTAAATTCTAGCGGAAGTTCTGTTTGTTCTGTGACAGAGCAAAAATGGCCAGATAAACACTTAAAGACCCACCCGCCTCTCCAGTCGCTGTGCCATGTGCCACCTCCTCGTCATTTGTCCTGTTTTCCTTGGGTCCCTGGCCCGTCTCCTTCCGTGTCTTCCATGCTCCAGCACCGTCCTCCTCTTCCCCTTCCAAGAAGGCATCACGACAGGCAAGAAGGGCCTGGCCCCGGCTCCCACAGGCCAAGGAAGGAGCACTAGGGACACTCACCCGGGGGGCCGGAGAGGGAGGCCGAGGCCCTGCTGTGCCCGCAGCCGCCGCCTGGCATCCCTAGCACCCAGGCGTCCATAGCCACCACCCAGGAGAAGGGCAGAGGGTGCGCTGTCCGGTGGCCTCGGCTGCAGGTCTGACCCCAACCTCTGTGCCCCAGCCCCCCTCACCGCCACCCCCCAGCCCTGCGGGGAGCCCCAGGCCTCCAGGTCCTTCCCGTTTGTCTCTGTCAACAAGGACCCCTCGCTGGACCTCCCTAAATGCCATCCCAGACAGAGAGCACTCTCCCTGGGCTTGCAGAGACGCCTCCGAGGACTCAGGGCGACTGCGCGCATCATCCACTCAGAGCTGTGAACATGCGGGGAGGACTGTGGTTGAGAAGAGTCCCCATCGCAGGCAGATGGCACTGTCAGGGGGACCCAGTCTGAGGGGACGCGGCCCCGTCCTCAGGGAACCCAGTCTGAGGGGACACGGCCCCGTCCTCAGGGAACCCAGTCTGAGGGGACACGGCCCCGTCCTCAGGGAGCCCAGTCTGAGGGGGACACGGCCCCGTCCTCAGGGAACCCAGTCTGAGGGGGACACGGCCCCGTCCTCAGGGAGCCCAGTCTGAGGGGACACGGCCCCGTCCTCAGGGAACCCAGTCTGAGGGGACACGGCCCCGTCCTCAGGGAACCCAGTCTGAGGGGGACACGGCCCCGTCCTCAGGGAACCCAGTCTGAGGGGACAGAGCCCCGTCCTCAGGGAACCCAGTCTGAGGGGGACACGGCCCTGTCCTCAGGGAACCCAGTCTGAGGGGACACGGCCCCGTCCTCAGGGAACCCAGTCTGAGGGGGACACGGCCCTGTCCTCAGGGAGCCCAGTCTGAGGGGACACGGCCCCGTCCTCAGGGAACCCAGTCTGAGGGGACACGGCCCCGTCCTCAGGGAGCCCAGTCTGAGGGGGACACAGCTTCCGGTCTATAAGGTCTATGATAGGATCACCTCTTTCTCCCTGCCACCGTCTTGCTGTCTCTATTTCTCTCTCTCCTCCTCCTCTCTCTCTGTCTCTGTCTCTCACACATACACACACAGACACTCAGAAATAGTCTTAAAAACACTTAAGTCCAAATCTCAGTGAATGCCAAGAACACAGTCCAAACTCCAAGGACTACAGAAATGCAGACTCGTTGACGACTTGGGGAAGATGTTGGGGTTGGGCTGCGAGGGGTGAGGCTCCAGACCTCACCTGAACTCGGGGGTTTGGATCCTGCTGAGCCTGAGGCTCTGAGGGGACCGTGCCCAGGGCAGAGGTGTCCTCAGGGCGCGGGAGCCAGGGTGGGGTGAGCCTCCCGTTTGGAGCTGTGCCCCCAGGCTCGTGTGCCCTGGATGTGGCCAGGGAGAAGGGCCTGTGGGCACCGGGCACAGACACTGGAGACGGCAGAGGGCCAGGGGGGGAGAAGTGGGCAAGCACAGGTGTCCCAGCTCACGGGGAGGCCAGGCCGAGAAGCAGAGACTCACACCCCGACCACACACACACACACACACACACACACACACACACACACCCCTGTCTTGGCTCCCTGAGCCCCGGGCAGAGAGCAGGACTTAGCACCTTCTGGGGATGTGTCCTGTTTCCCCTGTTTAGGCCTCCAAGCGGGGGAGGGTGTGGGGTGGGCTGGAAGGGACCCTGCGTGGGGTTAATTCCCATGCTATTTGGAAACACCTTTTGTCGTTTGAATGATTCCAGTCGCTTTCTGCCCCAGAGCAGAGCCAGTCCAGGTCACCCGTCACCACGAAGCTGGAGGCGCTGCACTGGAGCGAACGCTGCAGAGCCGGGGAAAGGGAGTCAGCAGTGACCGGGTACAGTCAGCGGGAGACCTGCTGAGGGACCTTTAAACCCAGGACCCCGGTCTTGCTCACGGTGTCGGTGTCGGTCTGGACGCAGGAGCCGGCAGTGCCAGTGAGGTCACACCTCTGTTGACGGGGAGCTCACTCCCCTTTTGAGGTTGCCCTTGCTTTCACCAGGTGACGGGAGGGGGGTTCGGACTGTGAGGCTGCTGGGTCCCCTCCGTCCACCGGGCACAGCAAACCCAGGTAAAGGAGAAGGTGGGGCACCAGAGCTTGAGTTTCCACTCACCCAGAGCGCAGAGCCTTCCTGGCTGCGCCCGGGCACTCCTGGGAAGACGGAGTTCGGGATGAGCCTCTGCTCTGAAACGGGCCCATTGTGCTCCCAGGTGGCGCCAGCGAGATGGGGGTGGTGCAGGGAGGAGGCCGTGTTCTGAGCCACTGTGCCAGGAAGGTACATGTGGCCCGGGCACTGCCGGGTCCCATCAACAGGCCTGGCATGTGCCTCCCGGCCTTGGCATTTCCCACGCCGGAGTATGGTTCAGGCAGACTTCCTGTGCAGGTCTAGCCACTCCTGAGCCCTGGGGGGGGGGGGGGGGGGCGCAGGAGGAGTGTATGACCTCTGGCTACTGTCTGGTGCACAAACAAGATGTTTATTCAGTAAAGAGAAAGGGGAGGCGCAGGGATGAAGCTGCTGGTGCCCAGCCCTTCCTTCCTTCTTCTCCACCCCACCCCACACGCTCAGCTGCACTCGAGTGGGAGGCCCAGGCCTATGTACCCAGACATCAACACCAAAGGACCCCGGACAGGCGCGCGCGCGCGCACACACACACACACACCATGCAACGGGACCCCAATGGACAGGCTATGGTCACTTTTCTGATATAATCTTCCTCAACACAGACACACACAGGCTTTGTGTTTTAAAGTCAATTCATTAATCCTGAAAAAACACGGAGTTAAAGGGATGGCTCTGGTCCAAGGGTGTTGCAGCCAGTGCCAAGGCCGAGACGGAGACTTGGCCCCAAGAAGGAAGGCGGTGGAAGCTGGCTGGCAGCAGGGACGGGGCGTGCGGGGTGCGCCTGCCAGGTCTGTGGTGTGGCTGCTGTCCTGGGGCTGAGAGGACAGACGACCTGCCTCCCTGAACTCAGGGCCAGACTCTGGCACCCATGCGGACAGAGGGAGAGTGGACAAACGGACAGAGGGACTCTCGGAGGGAATCTGAGGACCCGAGGGCCTGGCAACTCAAAGCGTCGTGAGAGCCTCCTCGAGAGGTAGACTGTCGCGTCTAATCCCAACCTCCTGAGTCAGACCTGGTTGTCACGTACATATTCAAGTTCTGGAGGTGTTTCTCTAGAAGCTTCTTGGACCCTGGACAAGGGTTTCCTCCTGGGTGAGGCATGGATGATAACATCGCTCTTAGCAGACCCCACCCCTGAGACTGGAAGACACCTGTGAGGTCAGCCTAGCCATTTCCCTGCCTCCAGCTGAGACCACACCTCTGGTCTCCCAGATGGAGTCATTCTTTCATTTGACAGTGGTCTGTGATGGCACCTTATTAGGCATTAGGGTATAAAAATAACCAAAAAAAAAGAAAGACAAAAGGCACGGTCCCTGTCGCCTGGGAGTTTTCAGGCTAGTGGGATGACTTTCCGAAAGAAGTGTCCCCTGGGCTGCACTTTGAAAGGTTACCTTGGTGAAAAGCGGAGAGAGCAGAGGCTGTGTACCAGCCCAGGCCCCGAGATAAGATGGAGAGGGCTGGTCTGAGGAACTAAACATCAGTGTGCAAAGTTCAGTGCGGCGGGAGGGCCAGAGTGGGGAAGTCCGCTGCATCAGAGGAGACCGAGTGGAAAAGTCTCCAGTAAGTCAGAGTTCCGCCGTGCCGGCCACACCCCTTGATTAAGTTTCAGAGAATCCTAGAATGTGAGAAATGAAAAGAACCCTGGGTTTCGTCCAGGCCAACGGTTTGCACCTGGCTTCCAGCCTCAGCTTCATCATAAATTAACTATAAGTGTGATCTTGGGTCATGAGCTTCTTATCTGAAAAGCGTGGGGAGCAAGAAGTGACACGTACCTTGCCCAGGCTGGGAGTAGCTCATGAGGACTTATTGTAGTTAGGACACATGTTAGGCTGCTATTAAAAAGAAACCTCAAAATACAGTGTTTATACAAGAAACAATTTCATTTCTCTCTCTGAGCAGCTGGTGCAGAGTTGGTGTGCGGAGAGTCAGACACCCTCTACCTTGTGACCGTCCTCAGCAGAGTTTCACAAGGCCCAAAATGAATGCTCCAGCTCCTGCCATCACATTTTTACCCTCCTTCCTTTTATTTTTATTTAGTTATTTTACCTTAACCTGAGGACAGTTCTCCATTTTTTATTCAGATAGAATGGGAGGGAGAGAGAGGAACAGAGAAAGAGAGAAATATCGACATGAAATGGACACATCGAGTGGCCGCCTCCCGCACAACCCCAACCAAGGCCAAGGACGAATTGCAACCGAGGTACATGCCCTTGACCCAGTTGAACCAGCAACCCATTGGTCCTCAGGCTGATGCTCTAACAGCTGAGCCAAACCGGCCAGGGCCCTCCTTCCTTTTAAAGACACGGTCCAGTCTGGCCAGTGTGGCTCAGTGGTTGAGCATTGACCCATGTACCAAGATGTCACCAGTTCGATTCCCGGTCAGGACACATGCCCAGGTTGTGGGCCTGATCCCCAGTGGGGGGCATGCAGGAGGCAGCCAATGGATGTTCTCTCTCCCTTTCACTTCCTCTCTCTCTAAAATCAATAAAGAAAAAAATAAATTAAAAACAAAAAAACACTTAAAAAAAATAAATACAGACATGGTCCAGATATTGTACCTGTCACTTCTGCTCACATATCATTGGCCAGAACTTAGTCATGTGTTCACTACTAGCTGCAAGAGAATCTGAGATATGTAGTCCCTGGCTGGGCAGCCATGTGCCAAGCTAAAATGCTATCACTAGGTAAGAATGGGGGAATGCATCACACCAGGGGGTGTGATTCACAGTCTGAAGGTAGAGTGGGAGCCAGGGCACCCAGCCCGGTCTCTCCAGGATTCTCCTCTTGGCCTTGACTGCTGGCCTGCTGCACTGAGTTCATCAGGGCTGGGCTCCATTCTGCCCCACATTTCACCCCTCATCTTCCTGACTTCAGAAAACTTTGGCAGGGTAGGGTTACGGTCACGGAAGGCGAGCTGGGCTCCCGCCTGGGCCCCCAGCACCTCGCGCGCTGAGCTCCAGGAGAGTTTCGGGAAGGCTAGAAGGACAGACCGAGGCGGAGGCAGGTTCCCCCTGTTCACACACCTTGTCAGGGGCTGCTCCTCCTGCCTGCACACTGGCGGGAGAGGCCAGTCTGGGTGGGCAGTGGGCCAGCTGTGTTTTCATTCCCTGCCCCTGAGCCAGGGCCAGGGGTGGTCCCACCGCCAGGTAAACAGCTGGCGGCCGCGGTGGGGGTGGCTAAGGAGTGCTCTCCCACCAGACTGTCTGACCCCGAGGAGGCCAAAACCAACAGCCGTGGATTCCAGAGGCTATATCCCGCCCACTGTCTGGGCCGCTCACCCCAGCCAGCTGCTGGCAGCGGCTCCCTCTCCTGGCCTCCACGCTCCACTCTTGTTCTCTGGGGGACTAGCGAGTGTGTGAAGCAAGGGCTGCAGATCAGGAGTCTTCAGCCTCAGCACTATTGGCATTTGGGCTGGATAATTCTGTCGTGGGGGCTGTCCTGGGCCCTGTGGGGTGTTCAGCAGCACCCCTGGCCTCTACCCAGTAGTATCAGTAGCACCAACCCACTCCCCAGCTGCCAGATGTTTCCAGGGACAGGGGGAGGTCAACCCTCGTTGGAAACCACTGGTGAAGGTAGAAAATGTCCTGATTTACCAGAAGAGGAAGTTAGGAGGAATGGGTCAACAGAGAGAGAGACAGAGAGAGTGAGGGAGGATGGGGAAAAAGAAAAGAGAGAAACGGAGAGCGAGAAAAGAAGGAAGGAGAGAGATTGAGAGTGAGAAAATGAGATAAAGAGAAAACAAATAAAAGCAGCAAAAGAGAGAAGCAAGTTCAGAGACAGAGTGAAGGCCAGGCCCTGAGGCCGGGGAGAGCTAGCAGGTAGTCAGGCCCCAGCAACTATGTGGATCTGGAGAGGTAGCGGCCGTGCAGGAGCTGGCGTGGTGCAAAGTGACCATCTCAGAACCCCAGTGCTGTAGTCAAAATTGAGGTCCTTGCACCCTCTACTCCCCAAGCCAGGTCACAGAGCACAGTTGTTGTTTTTATTTATTTATTTTAGAGAGAGAGGAAGGAAGAGGGAGAGAGAGATGGAAACATCGATGAAAGAGAACAATGATTGGCCGCCTCCTGCATGCCCCCACTGGGGATTTGGCCCACAGCCTGGGCATGTGCCCTGACCAGGAATCAAACCTGCGACCTCTTGGTGCATATGTTGACGCTCAACCACTGAGCCACACTGGCTGGGCCATGATACTTTCTTAGTACAGTTGGAATTTGAATGTGGGACCTATCCAAACTTTCTCTATGCCTCAGTTCTCACCTCCAGAAAATGGGTCATTTTGGAAGAGAAAGCTCAGAGAACTGACCTTTTTTTTCTCTTTTCTCTCCTAAAACCCCACTAAGATGATATGATAAGGCATTGCCCACAAGGACTAGAAGAGAGAATTGTAGAGTAGTCAGCAAAATTCTGGAAGCTGTTGAGGAGTGGATGGTTCGTAGTTTGGCAGGAGCTGCGCCTTATCCACCCGGGGTGGGGGATGGGCGGATGGCCAGGACAGCAGTAAGGAGCAGGTTGCTTCGAGCTGTTGGTGCACTTAGAAAGGCCAGCTCCTTCTGAAAGGGGAGTGGGCTGCAGGGTGGGGCTGAGCAGATCTGGTTGGAAGTGGATAAAGGCAGCAATAGCCCAGGACCCCACACTTCTCACATAGCTGGCCACGGCCTTCCCTGCTCTAGCAGAAAATGGGCTGGCTTAGCAACAGGGTGGTCTGCACAGCTGGGGCAGGGAATGAAATGCAAGTCTGACCCAAATGGTAGTTTCCCTGAGCCCTTCCCACTCAGCATCAGAACCTTGAAAACAGGTGTGTGACTCCCAGCAGAGTCAGGATTCTCTCTAGGGAAATTGGCCAAAAGAAAAGTCCTATAAAGGCTGACATTTAGGGGTTTCTCAATAAAAATTTGGCTTGCCATCAAGTCCACTAGGCACAAGCTCTGCTCATATAATCAGAGCCTCAGTCTTAAATTTGAATAGACAACCAAGGATCACTGGGCTTTGAAACAGAGGCATCCTCATGAAAAAGAGAAACAAAAAGAAGCAAGTAAGAAAAAACATAACTCGGAGATGATGCAGAAAGCAGAATCCTTTGTTTCTTTGAAATAATTAATATTCTCAGAAATAAGAAAAATACTGCAGCCCTTGAAACAAGAATAGGATGCTATAAAAAGTAACATTCACAAAATAAGAAATCACTCTTGAAAATTAAAAATATAAGAACCTATATAGTAACCTTGCTAAAAAATATTTAACCTGAATGTAGCCATGATCTAACTTCCAGTCTCCAGTGAATACACGGGGTAGAATGAATTAAATGACATCATGAGGAAGCAACTAGACAAACCCAGAATGTAGACTGTTCTACAGGACAACTTACCTAGACTCATAAAGTGGCAATGTTTTATGAGAAACAAAAAGATAGAAAAATTATAGATTTTATTTATTTATTTTACAAAATTTATTTTATTGTTGAAAGTTTTACAGATGTCCCCCTTTTTTCCCCAATTGACCCCTATTATAGATTTTAAAAAGACTATGGAGACTTAACAACCAATGAAACTAGATAGGATCTTGGTTCAAAAAGACCAGCTATAAAAAAAAAAAAGTTTAGCCAGGACGGTGTGGCTCAGTGGTTGAGCATCAACCCATGCACTAAGAGGTCATGGGTTCGATTCCCAGTCAGGGCACATGCCCAGGTTGTTGGCCAATCCCCAGTGGGGGCATGCAGGGGGCAGCCAATTGATGTTTCTATCTCTTTCTCCCTCTTCCTTCCTCTCTCTAAAATCAATAAAAAATTTTTAAAAAATATTTAGACATAATTGGGATAATCTGAGTATGAACAAAATATTATCATAAGTTTTTTAGGTGTGATAATGGTGGTATGTAGTTGAGTGTCCTTAATTTTAGAATCAGCAGGCTCACATATTCCAAAATCAACAGAAAAGCAGCTTGGAGGACCATATAACCAGGGACACTGACTCAATCCTGGGAGGATTGCGGAGGCATGGGAGGGGGTCTGGGAGCCCACAGACAGCAGTGGCCTTAGCTGTGAGCAGCGCCCTCAGGTTAAACTCACAAGAGGCTCCACAGCCCAGAGCCGGGACAGACGCTAAAATAGCCACAGCCACTCACCTTGGGCTCCGGAAGAGGGAGGGCGGACTGGACTGGAACTGTGTGGGGACACTTGGGATTTGGAGGGTGCTCAGAGCTTTTGCTGAGTTTCAGCCATGCAGGATGGTGGCCATCTTACTCCTTCCCAGGGCTCTGGGAAGAGGCGGCAGAACCTCCCTCAGAGATTCAACTCCACCCAGGTGGGCCATTGAAATGCAAATTGAGGCTCATTAACAACCAGCATCTGCCCCACCCTCGGGAAATCCCCTTACTCTGATTACCTGAGGGAGTTTTACATTCAACTGAGAAACCAAGGCTCTTCGACTAATAGTCTCCAGGCAAAAAGCTAGAGGATAACTGAACCATTCTTGGGCTAGCAACACTAACCAGGAAAGTAAGACTTGACAGTGGTGTTTAACATGGGTCCTCCCTCGCTTATCCAAACCCAGGAGAGGGAGCCACAAACAGCAGGACACCAACACCCACAGGGAGAATTTGGCAGGCTTCAAAGCCTACTGTGATAGCCAAAATGGTGAAACAAAAAAACAAAAGCCAAATGAAAGAACAAGAAACCTCTACCAAAGATGAGATTAATATGGAGCAGTTAAGCAAGTTAACAGAGCTAGAATTCAGAGCCATTATCTTGAGGAAGCTCAACAGCATGAATAAGGACACCAACACCATGAGTAAAGACATAGAAATGCTGAAAATCAACCAACTGGAAATTAAACACCACCAAAAAGAAATGAAGAATGACATATTAGAAATAAAGAACACATCGGAAGGTCTAACCAGAAGAGTAGAGGAAGCAGAGGACCGGATCAGGGATTAGAAGACAGGGTAGAAAAAAATCTACCAATCGGAAAAAACAATTAAACAATAGGAAGACAGCTTCAGAGAACTGTGGGACAACTCTAATAATACTCACATCATATGAGTCCCCGAAGAAGAAGAAAATGAGCAAGGGTTAGAGAATATATTTGAAGAAATAGTGACAGAAAAATTCCCTAATTTGAGAAGGCATTCAAGTTCAAGAAGCACAGAGAGCCCCAAGTAAGAAGAACCCAAACAGGCCCACACCAGGACACATAGTAATTAAAATGCCAAGAATTAAAGACAAAGAGAGAATCCTAAAAGCAGCAAGAGATAAGCAACAGGTTACTTACAAAGGAAACCCCATAAGGCTCTCAGCTGACTTCTCAACAGAAACATTACAGGCCAGAAGGGAATGGCATGAAGTAATCAAGGTCATGAAAAACAAGGATCTGAATCAAGACTACTCTACCCAGCAAGGCTGTCATTCAAAATAGAAAGTCAAATAAAGAGCTTCCCAGACAAAAAAAAAGGCTGAGGGAATACATTAGCACCAAACCAGCACTGCAAGAAATGTTAAAAGGACTGCTGTAATTAGTAGAAGAAATAGAAAGAAAATTAAACCACACTGAACAAAAATGGCAATAAATAAGTACATATCAATAATCACCTTAAATGTAAATGGACTGAATGATCCTATAAAAAGACACAAAGTAACTGATTGGATAAGAAAGCATGACTCATCAATATGTTGTTTACACGAGACCCACCTCACAACAAAAGAGTCACATAGGTTGAAAGTGAAGGGATGGAAAAAAATCTTCCAAGCAAATGGAATGGAAAAAGAAGCTGGGGTAGCAATACTCATATCTGATAAAATATATTTCAAAATGAAGGCCATAACTAGAGACAAAAAAGGCCACTACATAATATTGAAAGGATCTATCCAACAGCAAGATATAACCTTGATAAACATATATGCACCCAATATAGGAGCACCAAAATATATAAAAAAAACTTCTGGAGAACTTCCAAGGAGAAATCGACAGCAATACAATCATAGCAGGGGACTTCAACACCCTGCTGACATCACTGGATAGATCCTCTAGACAAAATATTAGCAAAGAAACAGAGACTCTAAATGAAGCACTAGACCAAATGGATTTGATACATATCTACAGAGAATTACACCCCAAAACTACAGAATTCATATTCTTCTCAAGTGCACATGGAACATTCTCTGAGATAGACCACATGATAGGACACAAACTAAATCTCTACAAGTTCAAGAATATTAAAATCATATCAAGCATCTTCTCATATCACAATGGCATGAAACTAGAAATCAATTGCAACCAAGACATGCAAAGACATTTGAACACACGGAGACTAAATAGCATGTTATTAAACAATGAATGGGCAACCGAGGAGATCAAGAAAATGAACACACAACAACACAAAATGTATGGGATGCAGCGAAAGCAGTTCTGAGAGGGAAGTTCATAGCACTACAGGCCTACCTCAAGAAACAAGAAAAATCTCTAATAGTCTATCTAACCTCACAACTTAAAGAACTAGAAAGCAAACAAAAAGAAAACCCCAGAGCAAGTAGAAGGAAGGAAATAGTAAAGATCAGAGCAGAAGTAAATCACATAGAGACCAAAAAACAATACAAAGGATCATTGAAACAAAGAGCTAGTTTTTCAAAAAGATAAACAAGATTGAGGGACCATTAGCTAGACTCACCAAGAAACAAAGAGAGAGAACTCAACTACACAAAATTAGAAATGAAAGAGAAGTAACAACTGACACCACAGAAATACAAAAGATTGTTAACAACTACTATGAACAATTATACGGCAACAAATTCAACAATCTAAGCAAAATGGACAAATTTCTAGAAACACATAGTCTTTCAAAACTGGACCCGGAAGAGGTAGAAAACTTGAACAGACCCATAACATCTAAGGAAATTGAAGAGGTAATCAAGACTCTTCCAGCACACAAAAGCTTAGGCCCGGATGGCTTCACAGGAGAGTTTTACCAAACATTCAAAGAAGAACTAACACCCATTCTCCCCAAACTATTTCAAAAATTCAAAAAGAAGGAAGACTTCCAAACTCGTTTTATGAGGCCAATATAATTCTAATTCCAAAATGAGAAAAAGACACTACAAAGAAAGAAAACTACAGGCCAATATCCCTGATGAACATAGATGCCAAAATCCTGAAAAATACTAGCAAATCGGATCCAGCAATACATCAAAAAAATTATTCACCATGACCAAGTGGGATTCATTCCAGGGATGCAAGGCTGGTACAATATTCGCAAATCAATAAATGTGATACACTACATAAATAAAATGAGGAATAAAAACCACATGATCATATCAATAGATGCTGAAAAATCATTTGACAAAATCCAGTATCCATTTCTGATAAAAATGCTCAGCAATGTGGGAATAGAAGGATCATATCTCGACATAATAAAGGCCATATAAGAAAAACCTACAACCAACATCATACTCAATGGGCAGAAACTAAAAGCATTTTCCTTAAGAACAGGAACAAGACAAGGATGCCCACTTTTGCCACTCTTATTTAATATAGTACTGTAAGTCTTAGCCACAGCAATCAGACATGAAGAAAAAATAAAAGGGATCCAAATTAAAAAGGAGGAGGTGAAACTGTCATTTTTTGCCAATGACATGATATTATACATAGAAAACCCTAAAGACTCCATCAAAAATCTACTAGACATAGTAAATGAATTTGACAAAGTAGCAAAATACAAAATTAACATAAAAAAATCGACGGCATTCTTATACACCAATGATGAACTCACAGAAAAAGAAACTGAAAAAACAATCCCATTTACCATTACGGCAAGAAAATTAAGATACCTAAGAATAAACTTAGCCAAAGACGTAAAGGACCTATTTGCAGAAAACTACAGGACATTGAAAAAAGAGGAAGACAGTAAAAAGTGTAGGCATATACCTTGTTCATATATTGGAAGAATTAACATCATTAAAATGTCCATTTTACCCAAAGCAATCTATAGATTCAATGCAATCTCCATCAAAATACCAATGACATATTTCACACAACTAGAACAAATACTTCAAAAGTTCATATGGAACCAAAAAAGACCCTGAATAGCCACAGCAATCTTGAAAAACAAGGACAAAGTAGGTGGGATCACAATACCAGATATCAGGTTATACTAGAAAGCTACTGCAATCACAACAGCCTGGTACTGGCACACGAACAGGCATATAGACCAGTGGAACAGAACAGAGAACCCAGAAATGAACTCAAGACATTATGCTCAATTAATATTTGACAAAGGAGGCAAGAGCATACAATGGAGTAAAGACAGCCTCTTTAATAAATGGTGTTGGGAAAATTGGACAACTCTATGCAAAAAAAATGAAACTAGACCATCAACTGACACCATACACAAAAATAAACTCAAAATGGATAAAAGACTTAAATGTGACCCGTGAATCCATAAAAATTTTGGAAGAAAATGTAGGCAACAAAATTTTGGACATCATATGCAGCAGAATTTTCACTGATACATCACCTTCGGCAACAGAAACAAAGGAGAAAATGAACACCTGGGACTACATCAAACTCGAAAGCTTCTGCACAGCAAAAGAAACAACCATCATAATGTAAAGGCAACCCACTGTATGGGAGAACATCATTGCCAATGATACATCAGATTAAGGGGTTAATTTCCAAAATATATACAGTGCTCCTACAACTCAACAAAAGGAAGACAAAGAACCCAATTTAAAAATGGGCAGAAGAGCTGAATAGACACCTCTCCAAACAGGACATACAAATGGCCAAGAGACATATGAAGAAATGCTCAACATCACTAATCATCAGAGAGAAGCAAATTAAAACAACAATGAGGTATCACCTCACACCTGTCAGAATGGCCGCCATCAACAAATCATCAAACAACAAGTGTTGGCGAGGGTGTGGAGAAAAGGGGACTCTAATACACTGCTGGTGGGAATGCAGACTGGTGCAGCTGCTGTGGAAAACACTATGGTGTTACCTCAAAAAATTAAAGATTGAACTTCCATTTGACCCAGTGATCCCACTTGTAAGAATATACCCTAAGAAGTCTGAAACACCAATCAGAAAGAATATGTGTACCCCCATGTTTGTAGCAGCACTATTTACAATAGCTAAGACCTGGAAACAGCCTAAGTGTCCATCAGTCGATGATTAGATAAAAAAGCAGTGGTACATACACACAATGGAGTACTATGCAGCTGTAAGAACGAAAGATCTCTTATCCTTTGAGACAACATGGAGGGACCTGGAAAGTATTATCCTAAGTGAAACAAGCCAAACAGAAAAAGACAAATACCACATGATCTCACTTATTTGTGGAATATAACATAAGAGTCTGAGGAATAAGGTAGAACCAGAGACATGGAAGTAGGGCAGAGACTGACATCCCTCAGAAGAGGGGATAGTGCGGGGAGGGAAGAGATAAACCACAGAACTTATATGCATGTACGCATAACCAATGGACATGGACAACAAAGCCAGGGATGGGGTGAGGGGGAAGGGGAGGAGGGTGTCAATGGGGTAAAAAAGGAGAAACATCTGCAACAAAAATAAAATTAAAAATAAAGCCCTGGCCAGTTTGGCTCAGCGGTTAGAGCGTCGGCCTGCGGTCCGGAGAGACCCGGGTTCGGTTCCCGCCAAGGGCACGTACTTCGGTTGCAGTTTGTCCCCGGCCCTGGTTGGTCGTGTGGGTGGCAGCCACTCGATGTGTCCCTTCACGTCGATGTTTCTCTCTCTTTCCCTTCCTCTCTCTCCCTCCCACTCTATCTGTACAAAAAATGGAAAAATATCCTCGGGTGAGGATAAAAAAATAAAATTAAAAAAAATAAAAAATAAGTGGTTCTGCCAAAATATACAGGCAGTTAATAGGTATATAATAATATTGTTCAACGTAATTCTGCACAATCTAATACAGTAGCTACTAGTCACTTGTGGCTACTAATCACTTTAAATCACCTGAATTGAGACATGCTTTGAGTATAAAATACACCCTGGATTTCAAAGACAGTAAAAAAAGAGAGAGAGAGAGAGATAAAATATCTTATTAATTTTTTATATTGATTGCATGTAGAAATGATATTTTGAATTAAGTAAAATATAAAAGTTAATTTTACCTGTTTCTTTTTGCCTTTTTAACATGATTGCTAGAAAGCTTAAAGTTGCATAAGTGGCTCACCTTCTATTTCTAGTGAACAGCACTGTCTTAGGTGATGGGGAAAGGATGTTAAGTATGCTATTTTTTTCAACTTTTCTGTATATTTGCAATTCTTAATAAAAAATTAGGAAGCAAAAGAAACAAAATAAAGATAAAATATAAGATTTTTTTTTTAACAATAGGAGGGTTGAAAGATAAGGTTTAGAAAATTCTCTTGAAAGTAGGATAAGAAGACAAAAAATATAAATTAGGAAATCAGAGAACCATTTCAATCAGTGTAGCGGAAAAAGACAGACTATAATAAGCACAGACAGGAGCCAAAGGTCATGAGCTTCTAGGTTGAGGGGAACTCTGAGAGTCTAGCACTGTGAATAAAAAATTACACCAACCAATGCACTGGGAACTAGAGATCCTAAAATGTTTGTAGGGGGTGGGTGTGGGGGAAGGAGAGAAAGAGAGAAAGGTCTAAAATTCAGAATATCACTGAACTTTCCCATAGCCACACAGAAAACTGGAAGTCAAAGGAGAAAAAAAAACTTTCAAAATTCTGAAGAAAAACATTTCCAACCTAGAATTAGATACCCAGCCAAATTATCAATCAAGCTTGAAGGTAGAATAAAGATATTTTTAGCCCTGGCCGGTTTGGCTCAGCGGTTAGAGCGTCGGCCTTCAGTCCAGAAAGACCCAGGCTCGGTTCCCGCTGAGGGCATGTACCTCGGTTGCAGTTTGTCCCTGGCCCTGGTTGGGTCGTGCGGGTGGCAGCCACTCAATGTGTCCATTTCACGTCGATGTTTCTATCTCTCTCTCTTCCCCTCCCTCCCACTCTATCAGAACAAAAAAAAAAAAGAAAGAAAAAATGTCCTCGAGTGAGGTTCAAAAAAAAAAGATATTTTTAGACATATAAGGTCTCAAAAATTTTACCTCTCTTGCACCATTTCTCAGAAAGATATTGGAATGTTGGGGGAAGTGTTCCATTAAACAAAGAAGTAAACGAAGAAAGACAGAAGGCATTGGGCTGAAAAAACAGGGACTCCAATATAGAAAAAAGGCAAATGGAATCCCCAAAGGGACACTTTAGGATGTTATCTAGAGAGTAGTCATCCAGCCAGGAGCAGAAAGATGGCTATGTCTGAAAGCAATTCACCAAGAAAAAACAAATGGGACTGATAGATTACTCCTCTGACAAGAGTTTTACAATTGTAGCAGGGAGTTTGGGAATTAGTGACAAAAACATACAAAATTGAACAAACAAAAAATGTGGAACACAAAATGTCATGCCAGAAAGAAAGTGTAACCCAAGTACATCATGTAATATTTACTCAGTCATAATCAATATAAACATCAAATGGAGATCTAACCACACATTGAGATCTAACTGCGTTGAGAGGATAAACAAAGAAGTTCGTGGGTTGGGGCGGGATGGAGCCAGTCCTCATCTTTTATAGCTGGAAGATAATCCATACCAACTAAAGTAATCTTAAAAATAATAATGGGATAAAACATAGCTATGTGTTATTTAGAGAAGTAAAGGGAAAGGTAGGAAGAAAAGGTAAGTCAAAAGAAGTTGCCTCTGGGGGTGGGGGATGGGGAAGGGAGTTGCTGTTTTCTGTTACCATATGTGTAGCAGTATTTGACTTTTTAAAAGTATTTATAAATATATATATATTCACTTTGCTAAAAATAAAATTTGAAAAAAATAAAGAGAAAACCGAGGTCATCCAGGGCAGGGCAAGTGATTGCCCAGAACTGGGGGTCATTCCATGTGTCACTGCCTGTCAGCTGCCTACGTAAGCTCCTCCGGACAAGGCTAGGGGGAGCTTTTTTGGAGAAACGTTATCCTGCCTACCCCCATGACTCATAGGCTCCCATTGTTTCTACACCCCTGCCATTCTTCCACCAGGGGGATGTGTGTGTTGATGTGTGGGGCGGGACAGAGGAACTTGCTTGTGTTCTTTGTTTACTGTGTGCCCCACTCCCATCCCCAGGGGTACAGGCTTCCTTGCCAGGGACCAGGTGTCAGGCATGGGACTGGGCGCCGAGAAGGAGAAAAAGCAATCTTAAAATACCCCTCTGCCTGCCTCTTGTGGAAATTCAGAATCATGTGGTTGAGTAGGACCTATGAGAGCAACTTGCCAACGTCTCCAAGAGGTGGACAACCTGTGTCTTGGCTGAGCACTCTGAATGACAGGAAACTTGATTCTTCACTGGGACTCTTGGGGGCCCGGGGCAAAGTGAGGGATACATAAAGGTCTTTGGTGACTGCAGGCTTTTGCATTGGCTGTTCCCATGGTCAAGGCCTTTTGAGTGTCAAGGAACCCACCAGTTATAAAAGGCGAGGGTCAATGTAAGAACACAGCTCTCAGGGGAACCGGCGCCTGCTGAGTCTCTTGTCACTGTCTCTCTCGCTATGTTTCTGCTCCATCCTCCTACTTCTCTCTGTGCACCTTCCTCTCCCTACTCACTGGCTCACACATGATCCCCAGTGCCTGCCACCACTCCCAAGCCTCCACACCTTCTCGGCTCAGCTCCCCACAGCTTCCTGGCCCATGCTCTCAATATCTTAATTTCAAATGCCTCACCGGGTCATCTCATTGGTCCATCATGGTTCAGGTTTCCTCTTCCAATCCAATCGGCTTTGCCAAGGTGGGTCACATGGTTCAAAGACCTAGGGAGGCTGTCCCGTCTTCAGGGAGGACTGTGGGTGGGGAGAGCATCTGACACTTATCCACTGCACTCGCCACCTTTCTCTCGCTCCCGCTCCGCATTCACCCATGGGTGATTTCAGCAAGTATTTGCCAAGTACCTTCAGGAAAGGGCACTCACTGAACGTTTGAAGGTGGGAGAACCCGGCTCAGAGTCGTGACTTTGAGGCCTCAGTTTCCTCGTCCGGGACATGAGGGAAGCTGTGTTTCAACTCGATTGGAGGTTCTCAACCCGGAGAGAATATTAGATCATCTGGGGAGTTTTAAAATAGCATTCTGATAACTGGCGTCCCTCCCCTCTCCCGCCCCTTTCTGCTGGGATTCTGACTTCATCAGTCGCTGTAGGATCTGGGTGACATACGTTGAAAATGCCCCAGTGATTGGGATACGCCGCCATCATTAGATGACCACTGATAGGCAATGGCTAACATGGTACTGGGCTCATAAAAGGTGCTCAATGGATTCTCCTGGAAGGAATAAATTCCCTGCCACTGTAACATGTGGTTCCAAGTTGGGAGGTAGGTGTTGGGGTCCTGGGGAGCTCAGAGGCAGAAAGACACTGGGAAGAGGGTACACTGTCAGTTAAGGAGGAATTTCAGAGTGTTGCTTTGGAGACGGAGCGAGCTGGATTTCTAGAATCGCTGACTCCCGTCTCTGGGATGAGATCCGGAGGCCCTGGAGTCAGCATGGAACCCTCCCCTCAACCGCTCTGTGACCTTGGGCAAGGCAGTAAACCCACCAGATTGCCACATGCTGGACGGGAATACATATCTCTCTTTCTCTAGGTTGCTGGGAGGGTTGAGGGAGACAAAGGCCTGGAAAACACTGGCCAATGCGAAGACTTGTTCCTAGGAGGCCTCATCTCAGGTAAATCCCAGGCGTCCCACTACCTAATGTCTCCCTGAGGGGACAGCAGAGAGAGGGCACTAAATTGTCAGGGTCAGAGTTATCACGAAAATCATCTGTCCAGCCACAGTTCTCCCTGGAACTTCAGTGAGTCCTTGTTAAGTGTTCCCTGCATGTGAAGAAGGACAATGGGTGCCCGTTATTCCTACAAACACTCACACCTGCTCACTGGGAGTTGGGACAGACACTCACGAAGCATCTAGAGAACAAGCCAGCAGCACGAACGTGAAGCTGCCTGCCAGGGACGGGAGCAGAGCGAACCCAGTGGGCGGGCGGGGGTGGGGGCTGCTGGAGGCTCTGTTGACATTAGTGCAGACCCAGGCTGCCCGTGGAGGAGGAGCATGAAGAAGGGACTGCTCATTAACGAATTCTTGGGGCGCCTCTCCAGGGACGGCAGGTCAGGCCTTGGGGTCAGGTCTGTTGGCTCATGCCATGGTAAGAATCAGGGACCGCTCCAGGAAGGCAGAGTTTGTGGTCAGGATTCGGCAGGTTACCTGAAGGAAATCCAGAGGGGAGGCTAGCATCTCCTGTAGAGAGGCCTGGGGCTAGAAGGGTGTCTCCTCCGGTGTTTATTCTGCTCTTCTTTCTCTCTGTCTGTGTCTTTCTGGCCTTCTTTTTCCCTCAGTCCCTTTCCCTTTCCCTCTGGCCTCATGCTGCTCACACACATGCACACACGCACACGCACACACACGCATGTGTCCCTCTGCCTGTGTGCATTTACTGCTTTCCCCTCTCTCTACAGTCTGACTTCTGTGTGAGTGCACTCTCTGCTCCCCCATAATTGTGGCTGCCACAGGCGTGCACCCCACGGATCTCCAGCTACTGGGTGTGACTGACTGAAGCTCCAGCTGCTGCCTCTGAAATCCATCGCCAAATCCGTGCCCAGACCATGGACTGTTCTAGCCAGTGACTTAGCAGGGTACGCAGGGTTCAACGGAACTGTCTTTGGCTAGAGACCCCCCAGCAGCCTACCTCCCTCCCTTAGCCTGCGTGGCCGTCTGGGATGCTCCCACCTGACCCCTCACTCAGGAGCAGACTTGCATCTCGGTCAAATGGGGCTCCCAGCAATCCCCTCTGGTTGAACCAGCCATGGCATCTGCTTCTTGGAGCACCTGGGCTAGCGCACTGCAGTCCTGTGTGGGTCACTCAGGATCCCCAGTGCCAACCCTACGTGACCTCTCCCTCCACCTCCTACTACCAGCACACGTGGAGGACGAGGGTGGAAGAGAACAGGACTCCCTCCGGGGCTGGCTCCTCAGCCCCAGGACCCTGTGTGTCAGCATGAGTTTTTGTTCAGCAGTTTGATTCGTCGTGTGAATTCCAATCCGCCCAGTGGCCCTGATCCAGTTGCCAGACCCAGTGTTTGCCAAGAGGTCTACCCTTCAGTTGCAGGAACACCCGCAGTGCTGCGCGGCAGAGTGCGCGGCAGCTCCCGGACGAGGCTCCGGCCGTCTGCGAACTCCAGCTGGAGGCAGAAATGCCTCCTACACAAGGCCGGCGGTCCCCTTTCTCCCTCCACGAGCTCCCATGGACACACTCGGGGCAGATACCTGTGTCACCTGCATACTTATTACCAGCAGGGTCAGCTCCATGGGCCTTGAACCTTCCCCCAAGTCAACACTGGCCTGAGGGGTCTAAGGAGTTTGCAAGTGACAACTTTGTGAATGAAGTTCCCCCTGAAACCCAGACACTGCTTCTCCTTTCCAAGGTGGGTAAAACCTCACTGCCCCCCACCCCCTCAGGCCACATAGCCAGTCCCGAAGATCGGTGCAGCGATGTTCCGGTCAACTTTTAACATCTGGCTCTCTGGGGAGGAGAGAAGCCCAACTTGTGGTGTTTGACCATTTCTGTGGTGTAAATATTGCCATCATGCCTGATGTTAAGCTACCGACCTGTGTTGCAGAACATAAAGTTAGAGAGAGAGATGCAGGATGGAGCAGACCATTGTGCAATATTTCCACCGTACACCTATAATAGATGCAGTAACCTCAAAAGCATGGACGACAGTAACATATAAAGTAATTAGGAAATGATGCATTTTGAGTATTTACCACCTATGTTCTTAATACAATGTAATTGTGTGTTTATATAATTTAATTTTTAATGCAACCAGCTTGTAAAATTTCTGAAATTCTGACCACTGCTCTCGTAAGCTGGGATGAATGGGCATCAGAACCTTCTCCTGGAATGGGCTGCTGAAGGTGGGAATCTGAGTGGACAGAGAAACAGAGGGGAAGGTCTGAACGCCTAGTTGATCCATTTCTTTATTTTTCTTCCTCCTTCTCCGTCACTAGCGTCAGGTGTTCAAGGCAACCTCAGAGACTCTCGACAAATACAGGCCATTCGAACTGAATAGAGAGTGACGTCAACACCACACACCGAGCAGCTCAGCTGGCCAGAGGACAGACAGGTGAAGGAATTACAGGCTGGGGAGGAAGGTGAACATAACCGGAGGTAAACAGACAGGGAGGGATTGGCAGGGGATGCCAGAAACACAGGGACCTGTCTTCTGAGATTTCCAACCAGGTATTCCCCGGAACCTGGGTATTTCTGGGTTTTGCCCCAGATCTGCTGAATCAGAATCTCAGAGGTGGAGCCCAGGAATCCCCGGGTGACGTGTGGGTAGTCACCGCGGGGCCGGGACCTGATGAATGCTTCTTCCAGATGAGGAGCGACGGAGCTGCAGCCAGGGCCTCTGGGTGCCCACACCCTTGGGCAAGAGCCTCGCTCTGGTAGGGGAAACCAATGAGCCTCATGACTTCGATTAAACTTAGCTTTAAATCCTAGGCCCAGAGATCCTCCCTTTCTCTGTGTGTGTGTGTGTGTGTGTATGTGTATATATATATACATATATTTGTATATATATGTGTGTGTGTATATATGTGTGTACACACACACACACACACACACACACACACACACTCTCTTCAGAGACCTAGCCTTTCCCCTGACAATTACCAACCCCCAAGGTAGCAGAAAACAGTAACAGTAGAGGGAGCTGAATAATGGTTACAAGGTTGCCTCTGGCAGGTAAAAAATAACATCCTGACCTAAGCTGTTTCGGTTCCTGAGCCCTTAGGTGGAACGACCCCTGGCTACTTTCCCATGAGACAGAAAGGACAGAGGGACGCCAGAGCAGACCTCAGAGCTGTCCTCCAGAGCCATCACCCTCGCCTCACCTCCGACCAACCGGCTCCCGGCACAGTGCTGAACCTCTAACCCACGGTGTCTGGTGACTTTGGCCTGTGGAATCTGTAACCTACGCGCCATCTGGGAGTCCAGGCTCTGAGCGCCAGCTCCCGCTCTCCGGGGTGGCACCATTCATAGTAAAACAGCCAATATTTCTCCACTGCGATTCTCGTATTTAGAGTTTGGCGCTGCAGGCGCTGGGTGGACGAACTTCTGTTCAATAATACAGGCTTGTACGGTAGTTAATAGGACAGGCTCTGGGTTCTCAGGTTAGAGCCCAGGCTCCGCTTCTAACTGTGTGACTTTGGGCAAGTTACATAACCACTTTGAGTCTCAGCTTTCAAATGGGGGTCACAGTATTGTGGGGGTCAAGTGCGGTCGTGGGCACAAGTGGCCGTGTGTGGGAAGGATCTCATCGATGGCAGGCGTGGCCGGTTAGGCACAGGGCTGGATGCGTACCCCAGACTCCAGCCCTGTTTGAACACAGCAGCAACGACTGGAAACGCCAGAGCAGGAGGGATTTTGATATCTTGAAGGTGAAAAACTTTGATCTTGTGTAAGGAGTTAGAAGACACGATAGCATTTGGCCTTAACTCAGCCTCTTCGGAGAGTTTTCGTGTCAGGGTAGTAAATGCTGTTAGTGCCCCGTATCCGAGCTCTGGGTCCTCTTCGGGTGTCGGCGCCGCCCTGGTGGACGCGTGCTGAGGCCGCCTCCTCGGAGTGCCTCGGCGCCCGTCTGCTCCCCCACCTGAGCTTTCTCTGAACCCCACAGAAGGCCGCGGAGCTCAGGGCAGCCCAGCCAGTGTTCCCATTATCTACTGCTGTTTCGTAAAACCCTCCAAAACGCAGAGGCTTAACAGGACAGAAAGCATGTGTTTGCTCAGGAAGGCGGCCTGAGGGGTGGCTGGGCTCTGCCCCCCACGGCCCCGGCCCGGCTGGACCGCAGGACGGTGCCTGGGCTGCGAGGTCCCTCCGCACAGCTCCTGGGCCGGCGGTTCTTCACAGCAAGGTCTCTGGCTCCTGGAGGCCCCCGTGTGCCCGGCTCCCCGCTGAGCACAGAGCAGAAGCTGCCGGGCCTCCTCGACACGTGGGCTTGGGAAGCACAGGTCACTTGCATAGTCTTCTGTGACCGAAACAGTCCCCCACACAAGGGAACAGACTGCCTCTTGCTGGGGGCGTGGCGCGGGCACTTTGTTGACCAGACTGTGGGATGGCAAATACCGTCCTGGCCACTGACAACAGTCTGGCACATCCAGCCTGTGTGGGAGGAAGGAGGGGGGTCTGCCCCTGGGGCCACCCCTAACCAGTGAGGGTGAGGATTGGTGGGTAAACGCAGGTCCTTCAGAGGGGCGGTTGTGACCCACACTGGACAGGTTGTTAGGGGATCCCCACGGGACTGAGCCCCGATGCCCACAGTGGACGGTTCAACAACGGCTGTTGCTCTTTCCCCACCGGACCTCCCGCTCCCCTTCTGCTGCTTCCTGCACACATCCCCAGTTCTGGGTTTAGGCCTCCCTTTCCTGAGACACCAAACCAAGACACCCAGTTTCTTTGTTTGAAAAAGTCCCTTAATGGGACTGTAACTTATCCACCGGCCGCCCGGGCAGTTGAGTAATCCCGCAGGAATGGGTGTGAAAGGGCGTTGGGGGCTGGCCCCTGGGAGCTGGGGTGGGTGGTCACACGGAGCACGGGTCCTCCCGAGGGAGCTTGGGGACCAGGGCCCCTGGGTGGGTGGGAGGCCTAGCGCCCCAGGTCATCAGGGAGGGAGACTGGGCTGCCTCGGGGAAGGTGGGAGGTGAGGACAGGGGGGTGTGGGGAAACACAGAAGGGGGTGCAGACAGAGGTGCTTTCTGGGGTGTGGAGGAATAAGGTGTGCCGTGTCCCTGTCCTGCCCACCGCATCCAGCTGACTTAGCAACCTGCGGTGACTCATCAGGCCACCGCAGCCGAGACAAGGGTGCCAGAGTCACCCACCGGCTCTGCCGGAACTGCCCTCGTGGGGCGGCTCTGCCTCTGGGTTTGGCCGGCCCGGGAAGAGGGGACTGAATCACCAAACAGAGAGGCCGGGCCTCTGGTTCATTCACCTCCACTCAGTAAACAGAACAGCGGCCCCTCCTTCAGGCCAGGTAGGGAGGGAGCCAAGGGTGAGCCAGCTCTCTGAAGCTCCCGGGCAGGGGCGGTGAGAGACAGCAGACAGGAGCTGGAGGCTCGCTGTGGGAGGGGCTCCGGGCACGAGGGCCACCGGACCCGGAATCTGGAGTGGGGGCAGGTCATTGCGGAACTCTTCCCAAAGACGCTGATGTCCACCTTGAACCCTGATGGGTCTCAAGACTTAGCGAGGAGACAGGCAGGGCATATCCCTGGCAGAGAAAACTGCATGACTTAGGGGGGCCTGGCTCATTTGAGAAACTTCACTGTGGCCAGAAAGAGGTGAAGAAGGGAGATGAGACTGGGGGGTGGGAGGGGGGAACAAGGGGAGCCGAGGAGTTGAAAGCAGGAGACGGGTCAGATTCGAGTTTAGGCTGTGTATGCTGGTTGCAGTCATGTCCAGGTGGAAGGGAGGACAGCTGAGGGCTCATTCATTCATCTCACAAACATCTGGGGGGGCCCTGCTAGGTGCCAGGCTCTGTATTGTCGTGGGGACCCAGGGGAGGTGCCGTAGCGGCCTGGCTGGTGGCCCGATGGAGAAGGGACGGAGGTTTGGGGAGGGACTCTCACTGTTACACAAACACAGGCTGGCGGTTCACAAACTGGCATCCGGTTCCTGCACCGGTCGTGTATGGCTTTGGAAATTGGGGACCTATTATTTCAGGGCTGGAGAGATGCCTGGCAGGGCTGAGCCCAAACTTCCGGGGCCCATGGGAGGGCAGCTATTGCGGGAGACCCCACCCGCAGGGGCAAGCTGTCTACCCACCTCCCCGACTCTAGGAAGCTGAGGGTAACCTGCACTGGGACTTTCTTTTTTTTAATGTTTTTTTCTTTATTGATTTTAGAGAGAGGAAGGGAGGAGGAGAGAGAGATAGAAACATCAATGAGAGAACATGGACTGGCGCCTCCTGATCGCCACTGGGGGGACCAGGCCCACAACCTGGGCATGTGTCCCGACCCAGGGATCGAACCGGGGACCTCTTGGTGCTGGGGTCGATGCTCAACCACTGAGCCACACCGGCTGGGCCTGCACTGGGCCTTTCCAGCAAGGGGAGAGACCCAGACATCCCAGTTTCTTTGATCAATCCCGGCAGGGAGCTAAGCAACGCCCTGGGACACAGGGAGGGCAGACCCCAGGCTGGGACAGTTTGTGCTTGTTTCCGTCTCTGCTCTGCTCTTGGACTGCAGACTCCGAGGGCAGGGGCCGTCTCCTCCAGCAGACTGGGGGTCTTCGCGGGGCCTCCCCATCCGAGGAGGAGCTTGGGGAGCAAGCCTGAGGAATGGTAATGCAAGTCGGGAAAGTCGTTTCGCTGCTGCTTAACAGTCCGAATTTGCAAAATATGGTACTTGGTGTGGGGACTGCAAGACGAAACAGAAGAGGCAAGATTGACAGAGGCTTGAGAAAGGGGACGGGACACAAATTCCAAGCACAGACCATGAATAACGACCAGGAACGAGGGCGAAGGGAACCAGACCGCAGGCTCCGTGAATGCAGGGATTTTTGTCCATTTACACACTGTTGTTTTCCAAGTGCCCAGAACAGAGCCTGGTACACAGTAGGTGCTCAATGAACATTAGTGAAGAAATGAATGGGCGTCCAGGTGATGAGTGTGGAGAGCAGGGTGCCAGTTCACTCTGAGGGCAGGGAGGCTCCTGGGAGGCAGCAGGGAGGGCCAGGGGCGGGGAGGCTGCTGGGAGTGGGGCAATGTACCCCATGTGCCTGTAGGTTTCACTTACCCTGGTCTCCCTGACCTGGGAAGTCAGCAGAGGGATTTCCCCACCAGGGTCCTCTCCCTTGACTCCCAAGCCACCTCTTCTATCTTCTGTTGCTCAATAGCCAGGCACTGTGATGTGACCATGCCCTGCACTATACCCCTCCCATGCTCTTACCCCTCAGGAACTTGGGGTGCCGCCCGGGCCCCACCCTCTGCTCCAGCTGCTGTACCTCCCCACTTCCAGACCTTCTGCTCAGGAAGCTCCTGACTTATCTCAGCCCCAGCGGCCAAGAACACTCCAGCCTACGCTGCACCTCCACCTGCCGCTGGCCCGAGTGCAATTCTGTGCAGCTCTGCCCAGCCCGCCTCTTCCTAACGGCCATCGGGCGGAATGAGGGCAGCGTGGGCTGGATCTGCCAAAGGACCTGGTGAGCGGTCAAGTGCAAACTAAAGGCGGCTCTTAGTGCAGCGAAATTGTTACCTCGAGGCTGAAAGGAGCTAACGCGAAACCAAAGCCAGAGGTGTTTGGGCAGGGTGATGATTTCAAGTAGAGAATTGGTTGGTATTTTCAACAATGATCCTTTGTAAACACATCTCTACCCTCATGCAAAATGTGGTTCACTCCTGAAATCACAGAACTTTTTATTTTCCCAACAGACTCAAATTCTGGCCGTCCCCTGTGGTGTTGGGAAGAACACCCTGGAATTGTCTTAGAAGACACCAGTCTCAGCGAACCCGGGTGTGGGTTTGAATCCAGACTCCCCACCTGCTGAGACCTTGCACAATCACCTCTCAGGGCCTGTTTCCTCACCTGTAACACCCACCTCCCAGAGCTGTCGCAAGATCACCGAGTTCCTTCACATCTCCCCGAGTTAAAGCACGAACAGTGCGGGCACACGTCGGGGGGCCACCACTGCCACCCACCTCTCTCCCTCTGCTCCGGCTCCTTCCTGCTTCTTGGCCCCTTCGGCGGTGGTTCTTCCCTATCCCCATTCAGACCTGCTACGTCACCTCCTGCAAGAGGTGTGCTCTGCTTGCCTCCTCTTAGATAACCTGTCCTTCCCCCACTGCCTCGCCTTTCATTTCTTTCTCCCTTCCAGACCACCCCAACTCTCCCCTGGACCCTGAGGCTGTCCTCGGTCCTCCCCGTCTTCCTGCCCTGCCCCCACCACCCTGCCTCCCACCCTGGCCCCTCTCCCACACGCCCCCCACACAGCACACACCCGGCTGGCCTGTCCATCTCATGTTTTATTGTAAAAGTGTTAAAATAAATTACATCTGACATCGTCGCCAGTCTGTACATACAGTGCGTGCGGTTCCAGGAGAGCAGGTGACACCCCGCAGGCGGGGTGAGCATGAGACATCTCACAGGAAGCAGAAGGCCACTCCTTGTCGCCCCACGGTCCGGCCAGCCTTCCCTGGTGCAAGATCAGCGGGGTGTGGACACATGTCCATCGCTGTCTTCACATGTTGGGGGGGTGTGGGTTCTGGCCCTGTTTGGCCCCACAGTACTGGGGAGGGAGCTGAGGCCGAGAGGGTGTTGGGATGAAGGGTGCTCACTCGCCTCCTGCCCAGTATCCATGGCCTGTGATGGGTGCCCCTCTCCAACTCTGCTCACCTGCTGACTGCCCTCTCCCCCTCTCGGTGTGGGGACTCTCGAGCTCATGACCTTGGCTGAGGTCACCAAGAAAGGCCCAACGGCGTTGGGGCGGGGGTGGGAGGGTGAACACGGAGCATTCCAATCCTTGGGACCCTGCCCTCTCCTCTCTCCTCTGCCTCTAAAGCCAACAACAGATGCCAGGTACATAAAAACAGCAGTTTATTTTAAAAATAACAAAACGTGCAGGGCAGAGCGGGCTGGCCCGAGTCACCAGGGAGAACCTACGAGCTCAGCCAGCCCCTCACAGGGACAGTCTGTGTACATTTCACATTATCTTTTGCTCCCCTTTCTTACACACACGCACGCACACTTGCACACGCGCGTGAGGAAGGAGCCTGATTCACATATTGGGCCATTTCTACTTGGGAGCCAAGAACACCCTGGAGGGCCGTGAGGTCCTCTTCTGGGCACGGGGAGCCGGGAGGGGTGCCAAGCTGAGCTGCCCTCCAGCTCCCTGGTCGCAGCGCTAGGAGCCCAGCCTCGGAGCCCAGGCCCGCCCCTTCACTTCCTCCCACCACTTCCTGGGAGGCAGAAAGCCCACATCTACCGTCACTTGCCAAGGGGATCTGAGACAAGGACTGTTCTCTGGGCAGGGCTCAGTCCCAGTGAATCACCAAGTCTCGAACCCGGGGCAGCTGGGGACAGTGCTCCCACACCAGGAGCATTCCAGTGCCCGAACTTCATCTCCTGGCACCTCCCCCGGGGGGGGTCTCCGTCCTACTGAGGCTTGTAGTAGGAGCCAGTCCCACAGACGGGCTGGGGAGAGGGTGGTTCGATTCTTGCCCCAGGCAGGGCCCAGTCCCCATACCTCCTTCCAAGGCAGGGCCCTCCTCTGAAATGCCTAGTTCAGTGCTGAGCACACAGAAGCAGCTCATTAATACTGGTCAGCTCACAAGGCCATGACCCCGACCTAAGAGATCTAAGGGAACCGTGTGACCTGCTCAACCGCATGATGGGGCGAAGACCCACGGAGCGTAGGCCTCGGGGTCAGTCCTGCCGGCCCACAGATAAGCCGTCAACAAACCAGCTGTGCTCAGGACAGGCGCCTCCCACTGCCAGGGTGCCGCTCGGCTGGAGAACAGAGACCCTGTCCTGGGCACGAGCCATGCTTGACAGGGAGCATGGAGCTGGAGGGGACGGAAGGTGAGGAAGGCCGCTGGCCCCCCCTCCCAGTTCCAGGGTGTCCCGGGCACAGCAGGATGGCCCAGGAGGAGGGTGACAGAAGCCATCAGCGGCGGAGCGGGGCGCCGGGCCCTCCTCACGTGCCCCTGGGGCAGTTCGCCTTATTGTATTCGTTCATCAGCTGTTCGTAAGGCACAGAGAGCTCGGACTCCGTGCTGGTGAAGGTGGACTCGTCTGACGAGGGTAACTCGCCCAGGCTCAGGGGCACCCCGGCCTCGGCCTCTCCCTGGGGCCTCTCCTCCCCAGCCAGGTTGTCCTCCAGGGAGGACTTGGATGTCTCCTCATCCAAGAGGCCAGTCTCCTCGTTCACAAAGGTGATGTTGGGGTTCTGGAAGATGAGCGGGTGGTAGTCCTGGGCGTCCCAGGGCTCGCCCTCCTCACTGATGCGGTCCAGCTGGTTAATGAACACCTCGGAGGTGGGGGAACCGCCCTCGGGGGGCCCTGTTCCGTCCTCCTCACCGGGCGCCCGCGACACATGGCCTTTGCTCCGCAGCGTCTGAGACACCTCTTCCAAGCTGGGCGCCCGGTTCTTGGAGTAGAACACCAGGGGGGCCAGGGAGGCAGGGACGGCTGGCGGCCCACCCGCCTGAGGCCCCAACCCGGATCCTGGCCCCGGCCCCGGTCCCGGTCCTGACCCTGGTCCCAACCCCGGTCCAGGTCCAGGTCCCATCCCCGGGACCCTCTCGCCACCCCCGCTCGTCTTCATTGCCTTTTTCCCAATCTGCTTGATGAGGTCGTTGTAGGTCTCCTCTTTCTTGGACAGGAAGCTGAAGATGTTGACATCCTTGGAGGCTGCGCTCCCCGCCATCTGCAGCGCCTTCTTGGAATGCGGGGAGCTCTCGAAGGACTCCTTCCGCCGCCGCCGCCGCTTCTTGATGGCCTTGTGCACCTCCACGAACATGCTCACCTTCCAGTTGACGAAGAGGGACAGCCAGGCCAGCCCCAGGTAGATCCACAGCTCCACGAAGTAGCGGTACAGGGCGTGGTAGTTGGCGCTGGGGTTCACCCCTGAGGACAGAACAGCAAGCCCAGAGGGTCAGCAGGCCCCAGAAACACTCAAAGGCCAAAGCCTGTGAGCGTGGGCACAGCACCAGAGCAAGGGGCACACTGAGCCCGGAAGGCCTGTGCCAGAGGCTGGACTGTCCCGTCCTCCCGAAGGGCCTGGGCCCCGTCACTCACGGGCCTCAGCTGCGGGAAGCGAGGAGAGGGGTGCGCTGGGCTGGGGGTCCAGGCAGGGGTGGGGCTCGGGGCTCTGGGGCTCGGGTGCTCTGGGCTCTGGGGCTCGGGGTTTGGGGGCTCTGGGCAGGCCGGAGCTGGGTGCAGGGAGGGGCGGGGCTCTGGGGCTCTGGGGCTCTGGGGCTCTGGGGCTCGGGGCTCTGCGGCTCAGGGCTCGGGGCTCTGGGGCTCGGGGCTCTGGGGCTCTGGGGCTCGGGGCTCTGGGGCTCGGGGCTCTGGGCAGGCTGGTACTGGGTGCAGCCAACACATGGGTCAGGAGCCAGCCCACAGATGCTTGCCTTTCAGTCAGTCACCTACCCCAACACCAAGCTGCTTGGTGTGCTTTTTCCGGTGTATATGTTATAGTTCAGTTAAAACCAGGATGGACATGAAGTGAGGGGCTCTGCCACCCTCCCTGGGCGAACGGGCTCGCTGGTTTAACAGCCGTGAGGCCGGTCATGCCGAGAGGACTGTGAGCGCCGGAGGAACCCTTCTGGACAGCCTGGACTGTCCTGCAGCGGGGTCTGGCCGGCCTCCGGCCTCCTGTTTCTGCCCTCCTTGGACCAGTTCCTCCCAGGGCCAGGATCCTGGCCCCTGCTCCAGGGAGCCCTCCCGGGTCGCCCCGCACAGTTCTGGTTGTTCCACACTCCGGGATTCTCTGGGACATGTGTACTTCCCAGTCCAGCATGTTGGTCTGCACCACCCTGTACCCTGAGCTGCCCCGCCCTGCCCCGCCCTGGGGACTGGGAGCAACCTGCAAAGGGACTGCAGAAAGGGGGCTTCACCCGCAGCGGGGCTCCCTTAGGGCCAGGACTCCACCTCCCTCATCAGACCGGAGGCTCCCCGAAGGCAGGGGCTGTGCCCCCCCAGACAGGAGGTGCCGCTCATCTCCCCCCGGGTCTGAGGCGTAAGCAGGTTATGACCACCAGGTGCACTCATACAGCTGGGCCCTCCTCAGCACTGACCGACAGGAACCGGCTGACTCTGCCACCGCCCTGGGAGGTCAGCGCTATTACTTTTGGGTGTTTTGTTTTGTTTTGTCTTTTTAACCAGTTTCACAGAGGACACTGAGGCAGAGGTGAGCGCCTTGCTGGAGCTGAGAAGCGAGCTCACACTCTGCTGGGCTTCTCCTTCGCCTGCACTGCGCCTTGACGGCCACACAATGGCAGAGCTGCGCCCCGTCTACATGCATCTTCCCTAACGGCAGGCCCAGTGGAGTGTTCGGGCCTCTCTCCTGTTCCTCCCCCATGCAGCTGCCCCCTGCCAGCATTCTGAGTCTCCACTGCTAGTGACCCCCTGCCCCTGCCCCTGCCCCTGGAAAAGGGGAGGGAGAACCCAAAAGTCCCTGGAGCAGAAGCCAAGGTCAGCCGGGCAGGGCAGCAGGCACGAGGGAACAAACACTGGTCAGTGCGGCCAAACGGGGTGTCAAGAAGGTTAAGAACCAGGATGCTGTGCAGACCACAGGCACAAGTACTAGGGTGACCGAGTGACCAGACAGACAAAAGGGCCAAAGAACCTTTCCTCCTGCCTGGATTGCGTAGGGAAGGTGGGAGGGGGGGGGGCCCGGCAGCCCTGGAGAAAGCCTCTCGTGAGGGAGCTGCCTATGGTGAGAGCAGGTTCGGCCCCGGGCCGGGCCCCTGAACAGCTCCCTCGGCTCTTAGAATGACGGAAGGAAGGCATCTCTGTGGGGCCTGGCTCGCTCGGGGCTCTCCGGGCAACAGGCACAAACCCTGCAGGTGGAAGGCCCCACCCCTACCTCGTGCACCTGAGCTCAGGAGACGGGTACGCATATGCCTTTCCCAGTCCCCAACCTGCTAGGAGGAGATCAGGTGCTAAACACCAAGAGAGGGCAGGAGGAGAAGCCACGCCCCGGAAAGGGGGACAGGAGTCCTCTGCAACTGGCAGGGTGGGGTGAGGACCCCCTGGGTGGAGGGGGGCTAGGACACAGCCCCCTGGGGCTGCCGGGAAGGTCAGCCGGACTGAGACGAGATGCAAAGGAAGAGAAGGTGGGCGGCCGAGGCGGGGGACAGGGCAGGACTCACCGGCCACGAAGTCGCCGAAGCCGATGGTGGAGATGGTGATGAAGGAGTAGTAGAGCCCTTCGATGTAGTCCCACTCCTCGGTCACCATGAACACGAAGGGCGGGATCACCAGGTGGACCAGGACGCCCCACACAATGAAGATGGCCGTGCACGTGATCTGCGCCTTCCGCTGGGGAGGTGTGGGGAGGTGTCAGCCATGGTGGCGACCAGGGCGTCCCAGCAGGAACACCCAGAGGACCAGGAGGCAGCCAGAGGGAGGAGGGACGGGGCTCTGAGACTGCCCTCTGGCTATCTAACACCTCTGTCCAGTTCCGGATCCTTCCTGCCCTCCCATGTCCTGCCGTGGCCCCCCAGTTCTGCCCAGCCCCTAGGGATGCAGACATACCAGGCTCACGCCTCTCTTGGTGAGGAACTGGCCCAGCCGCTTTGCGCGTCCGCCGAAGAACTTGCCCAGGGCACTGATCCAGGTCAGGCAGAGAGGCACCCCGAAGAGACCATAGAAGACACAGAAGAGACGCCCGGCGGGGGTCTTGGGGGCCACGTTGCCATAGCCTGAGGAAGAAGAGAAGTGAAGCTAAGAACGGAGCTGTCGGGGGGAAGGGACCCGGGCTCGGAGTGGCCCTGCCTCCGCCACACACAGCTTGAGGGAGACCCATTCTCTAAGGTCACCTGCTCTTGAGCTGATAGCAAAGCTGGGAAATGACATTTCCCTTGATCACACCATGACCACCATCACTCACAGCACTTAGGATGGCTGGGGCTATGTCTCTGCCCTCAGCCTGGGAGCTCCCTGAGGCAGAGGGAGCCTCCCCCATTAGCCAGTCTCCTACTAGTCCACATGACATCCGTGTGCCAATTAGAAAAAGACCCCCCTCTGCAGCAGATGCCCCGGAGGCACTGGGGCAGAGGGTCTCCCAAGATGGACCTTCTTCATTCCTGTCATTCTTCCGCAACCCGCGGCTGCCGGGCAGGCGTCAATCCCCTCCCCCTGGGTCTGGGCTGTGGGGACTTGCCGGACTGGTGGCGACGGGTAGGCTAGGTCTAAGGAGACTGCGCCTTCTCCCCTCGATCCCTTGACATGCTCGCTTTGGGCCGTTTCCTTCCTGGAACCCAAGTGCCAGACCGTGAGGACCACACCGCTGTGCCTTCATCCCCAGCCGAGCCCCCGGCCAGCAGCCACATCAGCTCCCAAGCCCGCGAGGGACCTGGACTTCGAGCATGTCCCCAGCTAGGTTCCCAGACAGCGCCGGCGCCAGCCTCCAGGACAGCACTGCCTCCGAGGCCTCCGGCAAGAACCGACCAGCTGAAACCAGTCGCCCCACAGAACAGTGGAAGATAAGAAGCTGTGTTGTTGGTTCCTACCTCACAGATAACCAGGGCAGACGCCCGGCCTGGCAAGCACAGGCTGGCTTCGAACACCGAGTGACCTGCTCTGCACAGCCCTGACTACCAGGGCCCAGGTCAGGACTCTTGAACAGCCGCCCAGGCATGGCCCGGCACCAGGAAGGGTCAAAAGGACAGGCTGCAAATGGCCCGACTGAACCTCAGCAAGGCCACGTGAGCAGAACGGGGCTCCCACCAGGCTCTGCGCAGCCAGGGTATGGAAGCGCGGACCGTGAAGGAACCAGAGAACTCACCGATGGTGGTGATGACTGTGGCTGCAAAAATCATTGCATTGGGCCAGTTCCAGTTGTTGAAGGTCTGGTTCCCGGTGATGGCCACGCCCTGATCCGCAGCATCAGACACCACCTAAAAGGAGAGACAATGAAGGTCAACGGAGGCCAGGCTGACGGACGCTTTTTGAGTGACAGCACTCTCTTAAACTCCTTAAAAGCATTCTCGTTTAATCATCACAATAACAAGTGGCATTATTATCTCCATGTCATAGGTGATGAAACATTTTATAGAGGATCAGGGAGCATTCCGTGATTTGCGCAAGGTCACACAGATGTGAAGTACAGTTACGTCCTGATAAGCCCATCCTAAGTGTGTAAGTTGAAAAATGCATTTGATGCTCCTGACCTTCCAAACGTCACACTTAGCCTAGCCTACCTTCAACATGCTCAGAACACAGTATCCAAGACACTGGCAACACAGTGCACGGCAGAGAGTTGGCTGCTGACCCTCATGGTCGTGGGGCAGACCAGGAGCTGGGGCTGGCTGCTGCCCAGCATCACAGAGTATTCTACCACATATCACCAGCCCAGGAAAAGCTCAAAATTCAAAATCTGAAGTACAGCGTCTACTGAATACATATCACTTTCACACCACCACCAAGTCAAAACCTCGTGAAGTCGAGCCCGCCTAGGTTGGGGACTGTCTGTGTGAACTAGGCTCCAAAGTCCCACCTAACAGACAGTGCCGCTCAGACTTACACCAGGATCACCCAGAGTCCTTGTTAACACAGACGGCTGGGCTGGGCCCCACCATTCTCTGATTCAGTAGGTCTGGGAAGGGGTCCAAGAAGGTGCATTTCTAACGTGTTCCCGGGTGGTGCTGAAGCCACTGGTCCAGGGATCACACTTTGAGAACCACTCCACTAGGCTGTCCTGACTTTTAAAAGGGCAGATGCGGTGCCGGCGCCCAGGGGACTTAGGCCAGACCGTGTCCACAGAGAAGTTCCACCGCGGGGCTGGCCTGGGAAGGACCCGTGAGGACTCCTGCCAGCTGGTCAAGCTCCGTGTCCTCCTGGACCTGTTCTCAAGGCCTCCTTTTCCCTGGCCTGGGGTGCAATCATCTCCCCAGACTGCCCCCCTTCTGGATTCCTATACCTCAGCTCAGGCTGCGCAGATCACCAGGCCACACTTTCAAAGTGACTCAAACTCACACTGGCAGTCCCCACCGAGCGCCCAGCGACTGTGGGCAGCAGGTGCAAGGCCGCCCGCGGCTTCCGGGAGAGGCCCCAAGAGAGGCCTTATCTGTTCTCAGAAAACTGATAGCTGCCAAACCTGTTTCCACCTGACCAGACCCTGCCTCTCACCCATCCTTCAGGGCTGCCTCCTTCACCCCAACCTGCCAGCGGCAGGGCCTGGAGCCCAGAAGGCAGCTCACAAGGGCCAGGGTCTGCTCCAAATCTGGGGCTCCAGTTCTGCCCCCAATCTGGGGCTCCAGTTCTGCCCCCAAGGGGGGGCCCAGGATGCCCCATTCAGTCCAGATCCAGGAACTCAGGCACAGTCCCTGTAAGTAAATCAAGCCTAGGACTGAGGAAAGACTGAGTGAGGGAAGAAGGCAGGAGAGAGCCAGAAAACCAGCTGCACCCCCTGCAGCACGACTGAGGTTGGTGGGGAAGAGGGAGTGGGTGGGCGCTTCTGGAGGAACTGCACAGTCTGCAGCAGCGGGCCCGTGTAAACAGATCTGCAGGCGTCACACAGAATTTCCCACGATGACACGCTCGCCTGACAGGCTGTCAGACCACACCACCCGCTGCCCTGCTCCCCACCGGCTCCCGGAGCGGCTCTGCAGGCTGTGTAGCGGCCCGAGTACCGGCGGCCTCCAGCCCTGCCCTCAGGGAGCGGCCGTCTAGCCGGCCAGGCCACATCCCCGCGAAGGCACCAGGACCTGTTGATCCGAACAGCACGGGAGAGCTAACACAAACATGCCGGCCCATCCGAAAGGCTTCCTGAACAATGACGTCTATGTGGAGGCAGGAGAATGGGGCTGTGTCCTAACTTTAACCGACGGCAGAGACAGAGAACCACTAGAGCTCCGTGCCGGGGTGGAGAGGGCTGAGCACAGTTAACTGCCAGGGGCGAGACAAGCGCACAAGGCACCTTTCAGCGGGCCCGTACCACCGACCACAGAAAGGTGTGGCTGAAATGCCACTGCTGCCATCCCCACGGAACCGCGGGGAACGGAAAGATTGCAGGATACCAGCTGCCTCTGCTCTCACACAAACATCGAGGATGGATTCTGGACACTGCAAGCTGAACTCCCGCAGATGTCTCCACAGCAGGACGTTTGGCACACCGAGAGAGGAAGTGGGGGGCACCGGACGCCGGCACAGGGTCACCGAGAACAAGTCGTGCTCAGCTAAGTGCATCTCACTCTCCAAAGGGGCTGAAGCCTGGAGGTTGGGTGGGATGCAGAAAACCTAGACTTAGCAAGGGAGCTGAACAGGTGGGTTTAAAAACATTCATGTGGACAAGACAGAGAAATGTAGGGTAGAGCTGGGATTAATTGGGGTTCGTTTATTTATTTATTTATTTTCTTTATTGATTTTTAGGGAGAGAGAGGGAAAGGGGGAGAGAGATAGAAACATCAATGAGAGAGAACATTGGCCACCTCTTGCATGTGGGGATTGGGCCTACAACCTGGGCACGTGCCCTGACCGGTAATTGAACCAGAGACCTCTTGGTGTATGGGTCAACGTTCAACCACTGAGCCACACTGGCCGGGCTAATTGGGATCCACTTAAAGACAAATAAACAACCACAAGAAGTATTGGCCATTATCAACTTGGCCCGAGGTCTCCATTATCATGTCAAAGGCCTGACCTTGTCAATATTTTAATGAACAATACATGAAGGACAGAGATGGTGGACCAACTGAATCTGCAAAGGATGTAAAACTTGGGACAAGGGGACAAAGGCTGGGATGGGAAGATGGCTAACACACCACAGAGAGAGCTTGGGACTCCAAATCATCTGTGCTGGAAAACTGGGCCCAAACAAGATAGGACCGTCTTAAATTTTTCATGTCTTATTCTTTGGGCTAAAACAGATGAGCGTAGGACTGAAGGGAAAAGTCCCTGGGCTTCAGCTGAGCACAAACCAGCAAACATTAGGGTGGCTGCCAAAAGAATAGTAAATACATCTCATGCCATGCCAACACATTAACTATTCAGGGCTGGGGGGCAACAGGCCCATCACTCTCTTAAGAGTCGGCCACACAGAGGGCACTCTGTTCCATTCTGGGTAACTTCACACAATATGTTAACCAACATGTTAACCAACAGGCCAAGGTCCAAGAGAGAACAGGTTGGCTTTTTCAGCTACCTGAGATGAACTTCCCTGGGCAGCTGTCCATTTCTGATAACGGAAGTGTTTAGACCAAGTGTGAGCACTGGACATCAGGGAGGTTGAAGGTGTGGCAGGAACAGGGTTCTCAACTGGGGGTGGTGGCATACTCCGAAAGTGTTTAGAAATGCTGCCTGGTGGGGGAGCACTGTGCAGGCCCCAGTGGTGGTGGTGGTGGAGGGTGCTGCTGGCATGGAAGGGCAGGGACCAGAGAGGCTGAATGCCATTCACAGGACACCCCACCACTACCACCACTGAAAAACATTGGCTTGCCATGCCAAAGGTGATCTGTGACTGCAGAAGAGTAAATGCTAAGGAGACATCAATCATTAGAGCTGGCAAAAACCATAACAGAAGAGGGCATTATGGTTGGGAGCTTAGAGGTGGAAAAGTGGGGCTTCCTGGCTTCACCCCACGATAGGGTGCCCTCTGGGGCAGAGCCTGCAGCCGCGGCTTCTGGCCCTGGATTATCAAGGCGCCACAGCCACATGACCTCTATTACCTCTCATGGTCACCCAGAGACGGGCAGGCAAAGGGGCATTCTGAAGGGCCTCGCACCCCCTGGCTGAGAAGCACCACTAAGCCTTAGAACAATCCAGTGGCAGTACATGTGCCTGCTGGTTAGGTGGGAAAACAGGCCAAGAGGTTAAGTGGCGGAAATGGGGCAAGTTCTAGACACCTGGTTGCCAATCAGCACAGTTCCCACCTCCCTCCCCTCACTGTTGCCTACCCCGGGCCCCAGAGCCCCTGTGGTGGCCTCCTCTCTGCCCACGAGTCCCAAGCAGCTGGCCTGAGAACCTTGGCTCCATCCTGGTGCTGGGGAGAGAAGCAGGATTTTAGTGCCACCGTAGGTCGGACGCCCCTCACTGGGGCTTATATGTATCTAACCCTTGATGGGTGAGGATAGGCTCGGGGAGCAGGGGTCCCAGTGTGAACTGGGGGTGTCTGCTCCCCATTCCCACCATGTGCGGCTGTGGCTGTAGTTCTGGTTGGGATGCCATGCCGGTTATGGTCAGGGTCATGCAGGTCGAGGAAGAGTCTCCCAGAACAGAGGGGCTGATTCAGGCTGAGGTCATCCCTGGGTTAGGGAAGGGGAGCGGGGGAGTCAGGTCAACAACCAGTCAGACTCGGTGTCCTGTCCCCCCAGGGTTAGGGAAACAGCTTGCGCGGGAGGGGGTGGCCCCTGTTCACTCACAGTCTTTAACTTGGCTCTCAGACTCACACAAGACAATATTTCCATTTTCCACATGATCCTGGGGAGGGGCGAGAGGGAGACCCCGCCACTGCCCGGCCCAGCTCTCGTCTGGGATGAAGCAGGGCCCGCGGCCCGTCACCCTCGGCCCGTCACCCTCGGCCCGTCACCCTCGGCCCAAAGCAGCCGGGCTGTACCGAGGGCTTACTATGCCACACGAGTTACTCCGAGCACTTCCCAAGCCTTCAGTCTTTAATGAGGACAGAATCCTGCTGGGAAGAAACCATAATTTTTTCCACTTTATAAAGGAGGATTTAAGGCTTAGAGGTTAAGTAAGTAGCCTAAGGTCAGGATGCTAAAAGCGATGAGGCCAGGAGGAGAACCCTGCCCGTCTGGGTCCACGCCAACCCGGGCCACTATCACCTACCCGCTTCCCACAGGGGCCTCCTTCCTGTGGCCACGCTTCCCCCCTCCGCGCCAGCTGAAAAAACAGCGCCCTCAAACCAGTCCCCTCAAACCAGTCCGTCCACTCTGACAGGGCTCGGCTCGCGTTTCCAGCTCACGTTTCCAGCCCGCGTCTCCAGCCGGCCTCCAGGCGGCCAGAACCATGCCCTGGCCTTTGGCTTCAGGCAACCAGCTGCCCTCGCGCCCCCTGCCCCCATCAGTGCGATCTGGGTTCCGGGGACCGGGGTTCCCATGCAGAGGCGGCTGCTGCATTTTTGCCTGGAGAGATTCACCCCGAGGAGTGGGCAGTGCCTGAGAAGTATGTCCAGGGAAACGATACCCACCCCTTCAGACCGGGCAGCTGGGGGAAACCGAGGTAAGGGTGGCAGCCTGTCTGCAAACGCGCGACCTGGCACCCACTGGGCTCCTCCCACCCTGCCCCCAGCTCCGGGGCAGACATCACACAGCAGGCATTCCGGGATCTCCGGGCTCCTCCCTGCTCTGTGGGCGGCTGTTCCGGCCCTCCCTGATTCTAGCCTCCCCTGGGCCTATGTCCTACTATCCTTCCCCATCCCGGGCTGCGCTCACCCCTAATCATCCCATCCCCAGCACTCGGTCTCTCTGCCTGGGAAGGTGGACAGTGCTAACGGCCGTGTGCACGGTGCCTGGCTGTCCAGAAGGAACTTCCAGCCACCTTGGGAGGTGGGTGGGGCACGGTTTCTAAATGATAAAACAGTTAATATTTGAATACTAGCTGATAAGTACTCACTTATTGTATGACAGGCACCAAACAAAGCCCTTGAACTCAGCTTGCAGAAATCTTCCCACTATAACGTAGGTACCGTTACAGTAAACCCCCCTGGACCCCGGCATACCTGCCAAGACCCCCAGTGGAAGCCGGAAACATGAATGGTCCCAAACCCCAAATGTACCATGTTTTTCCTACACTTAAAGGAAACACTTTAGGGCTTCTCTTTGGCATAACTGAATAGCCAGCATCACGACTCTTGCACTTTGGGGCCATTATTAGGTAAAATAAGGGTGACTTGAGCACAGGCACCTTGCACACAAGACAGCTGACCTGACGTCCCAGAGGGCTACTCAGTGACTAACAGGTGGGTCTCACGCAGTGTGCACACGCTGGACAAAGGGACCGCCCCAGGCGGGACGGCGTGGCATGACGAGAGACTTTATCACACTCCTCAGAACACCACACAATGTATAACGCAGGAGTCCTTCGTTTCTGGAATTTTCCATTTTATATTTTTGGACTGCGGTTGACTGTGGGTCAAACTACAGAGAGCAAAACCACAAGTAACGGGGACTACTGCACCCCTATTCACTGCTGAGGAAAATAAGGCACAGAGGCTAAGTAACTTGCCCAAGGTCACACAGCTATTCAAGCACGGGACCTGGGTGTGAACCCAGGCTGTCCGGCTCATAACCCCCGCGCTTGCCATAGCTGGAGGGTAGGGTAGGGGGATCTGGGGGGGGGGGGGCGGCTTTGTGGCTGTGAGGAGTGAAGCCAGGCCTCTGGAAGACAGCTTCCCAGGCAACTGTAAGGGAAATAGCCACAGGAGTGGAGACTTCCCTAGAAGGGCAGGGCTGTTACCCGTTTTCTTTTCCACGACGACCTTTTCAGAGCCTAGAATATGGCCTGGCACATAGTAGGTGCTCAATAAATATTTGTTAAACGAGTGAGTGGATTAACCTGAATGAATGAGGGCATGTTCTGTGGCCTGAACTCACTCATCTTCCCACGTCCTTCCTTCACCCTCCCCAGCATCCTTCTGCAGTTGCCTCTGAACTAAATTCATCAGCAGCGAGGTGGAAGGAAGCCTTTCTCCCGCAGGAAGATGGGAAGCAGAGTCAGACTCCAGCACCAGCGGGGCTGGCGGGGTCAGGGGCTGGATGCAGGGGCTGCCGGAACCAGCAGCATCCAAACGGTGTCAGGACATAGGGGCTGGGGCTGGTCACCCGGCTGTAGGAGCAGAGGGCAGGGGGCCAAGGTCCTGGGGGCTGGGGAAGGGGTGAGGGGAGGGAGTCAGAGGAGAGCTCCCTCGTCCAGGGGGGCAGAGCAAGGGGCAGTGGGGCTGGGAGAGTCCCTGGGGTGACCGGAGGGACTGTCCTTCCTGCAGGAAGGGGAGGCCTGTGCCCTCCGGAAATGCTCTGAGAACAGAAAAAGGAACATGAAAGGGAGCGACATGACTCTCCCGCGAAGGCAGAGGTCAGGGAAATGTGGGGCCGACCTGGGTGTGAATCTAGGGGGGCCTCTCCATTGCTAGCACCAAGTCTCTGGGTAAATAACAGCCTATCAGCCTCAGTCTCCATCTGCCCAAACTAACGCCTACTCGGAACATATGAGAAGTCCTGAGATACCCTCAGCACGGAATACATGTGTCTGCACACAGTTAGGGTCCTATGTCTGTCAGGAAACCAGCCCTGCAGTGACTTGAGACCCCGAGGGAAAGACTGCTTGTCCCCAAGGACAGATCAAACGGTTTACTTCCTTGCACTTGGAGGGCAGGCCTAGGCGAGCACAGGGACCGTCCCCAAGCCTCCTCGCACCTGCCACCTCTTCCCAATGTCCCCATCTAGCAGAGAACTGTCCTTTCTCAAGCGGATCCGTGTGCTTCCTCAGGCCACAGGGTGGCTTCTCCAACACGGAGGAGGACCCAAACAATGCAGGGGTGGACAGAGGAACTGGGGCTCGGCAGGTGTTCCCGGGACCGTGTGTGACAAAGGTCTCCCTGGAGGCAGCAGCGGGCAGGGGAAACAGAGGCATGCCTAGAGTCCTTCCTCCCCCTCAGACGCCCAGCCGCCCTGCCAGTTTCCTGCAGAGCCAAGCGAAGCAGGCAGAAGGCAGAGACTGCAGTGCCACACACTGGTGCCGCCCACCCCCACGGCGCCCTCCCGGGGAGGCAGAGGCTGGGGGCCGTGGAGACTTCCTGGCCAGCTGCCTCAGCTCCACAGGGCAGCCAGCGCCACCCGGCCCGCCTCATCCGTGTCCACGGATGTCCACCTTTCTCCCACACACAACCCCCTCAGGCAGGGGGCCAGAGCAGGGTCGAGGCCCCACAGTGAGTGGGTTGGGGGCGGTCTGAACAGGACAGACAGCACTTTGTGGGCAAATATTTGCAGTTTGGGCTGGTTTGAAACAGTGGTTTCCAAATTCTTTTACACCAGAACTCAGAAAAGATGAGAGGGTGGAGGGGGAGGACCCCAGCTCCTAGTTGGGCTCCCCCCAACACCCTGTGGCACGTTGCACGGGGGGAGGGGCACAGCTGTCAGTACCCAGGCAGGCTCCCTCCCCCCATGGGGACTGCTGGCAGATCAAAAGTGTCTTGCCGAAGGTGAGCACCTGCTAACTTATTACCAGACAAATGAGAGAACTTAACTCGATTAGCCACGCCCTCCATTACCTTCACTCCCTCAGTCTCCATCACTCCAACTGACCCAGCTTCCGGAGCTTTCCCTTAAGGTGAACAGGGGGTGAGGGAGGGGTGCAGGGATTGTGTTCAGATGAGGAGACGGAGGCCTGGGGCCTGGGGCAGTGGCTGTCCGGTCAGGCCGATGGAAGGCCTGGGCTGCCTGGCAGGTGCCCACGTGGCTGCCCTGGGCCCGGCACGGTGTGGCCGCTGGGCTCAGGCCTCCCATTTCCTGAGGTGGGGAGGGCTTGGGGGCCGAGGGAAGGCATCCGTGGTATTCACCGCCCTCCGCCTCAGCCCAGGTGACCCGGGTGTGGCTCAGAGGCAGGCCCAGTTTATGAGCAGGGTGCTGGCGAGGGCCCAACGGTGCCACCCTGATACCTGCACCAGCTGCAGGCCCAGCTCACTGGGCCCTGTCTCTCCCAGGGAAGGACTGGGTGTCTGGGGGGGGGGGCGGTGCAGGGACCCACAGGGACAGGGCAACACGCCTCCGTTGAAAACAGACCTCAGCTACTGCAACGAGGACTTCGTTAAATTTTCAGATTTGCTCCAATTCCTACCCAGATACTTAAAATGTTTTTAGAAGACAGAACAACAAATTGTTGCCCCCATCCCCAGATATCCAGGTGACCTCATTAGGCGAGGGGGACACCACCCCGGCCCTGATGCACACCGTGCGTCACTGCCAGCACCTCTGGGCCTTAACCTGGACTGCACGTCGGGTCATCTGGGGGAGCCCTACCCCCAGACTCAGACATGCTCAAAATCTGCTTCGGGTGACTAATGTCACAGACAGCCCCTTGCAGAACCGCTGTCCTAGACCCAAACCGGCGTCTCTCCTTGTCAGGGCGGCCCAAGCCCGGCCGCCCCGGGAGGCAGCACGCAGGCTACGGCCATCTGACTGTCCTCCTGCCCCTCTGGGCTTCCCCTGGCCGCCCTCCTGAGCCATCGCTCAGCAGCCTCTGCAGAGCCAGAGGCACTGGTAGGTCTCACGCTCGTGGGACAAGCCCGTGCCAGAGGTGAGCACGTTTTCAGCAGAAACCTCTGGGTTTCCGACTTTCTCAGGCCCGGGAGCCCTGTGTCCACTCAGGAGGGACAAAGAAAACAAAGCAGGTGACCCCGCCCCCATTGTTCTCCCGCTGGGTCGGTAACCCCCTGGCAGCTGGGGGCCCCTCCCAGGGCAGAGCTTCGCAGGACTGGCTGACCTGGGAGGGATGCGGGCTTGGCTAAGCAAACAGGGAAGGCCTGGCGGAGCCGCGCTCAGGGTGGGAGCGGGGCCAGCATTCTCAAGCACCTGGAGGGCTCAGCTGACACGTGAGACTGGAGCTCTGTGCTTGGGGACACAGGGGACCTCTCAGGCCCAGGCCCACAGCACGCTGCTGAGAGTCGGTCCTGGGAGCAAGGAAGAGCCCCCTCAGACTCAAACACACACCAGATGACCCTCTGGAACCATGTTCTCAAAATCTACCCCGTGTCAAACGACTCAGGGCAGGTGGGATGTCCAGAGACGTAAAGGACAGGAGGGACATCCTCCTACCACATGCAGCTGCTCACCCCGAAATCCACAGCCACCGCCCCGCTCTGGAGTGCTGCGGCCCGGCCCCTGCTCTGACCCCAGAATCCAGACCCTGGCGTGTCTGGCGTCTTTCTGCTCTCACGGATGCCAAGGAGCATCTCCCTACCAGTAAGTCAATGACTTCAGGGCAGGAAATTGTTCAGCCAGGACCCTCAAGTACATCAGGTGTACAGGAGAGCCACCTCCCTCCTTCCCCACAGGGGTGCGGGTCACGAGGGAGTGAAAGGTCCGGCATAGGATTTGCTCCTGGCTTGTTGTCTTTTCTAAGCAAACTGGGCCCCATTCACTCCTCTGTAAGAGACTCTCCAGACCCCATTCAACTCCTGTAACAGACTGTCAGGGCCCCATTCACCTCCCCTGGAACAGACTCCAAGGGCCCCATTCACCTCCCCTGGAACAGACTCTCCAGACCCCATTCAACTCCTGTAACAGACTGTCAGGGCCCCATTCACCTCCCCTGGAACAGACTCCAAGGGCCCCATTCAACTTGCAATAGACTCTCAGGGCCCCAGACTCTCCAGATCCCATTCAACTCCTGGAACAGACTGTCAGGGCCCCATTCAACTCCCCAGTAACAGACTCTCAGGTCCCCAATCAACTCCTCTGTAACAGACTAAGGAGAACACTGAGCCAGCATCTCCCTCCTTCCTGCCAAACCCCACATTCATCAGGCACCTTTCATACCTACAAACTCCTCTGTCCCTAACACTTGAGATTTAAGACTTTGTAGGGAAGACAGACAAAATGGATATTACTATTCTCATTGTGTAGCTAAGGAAACTGACCAGAGAGGGCTAGTGACATGGTAGAAGTCACACAGCAAGCTGATAACAAAGCCCCAGAGAAGAACCAGCCTAAAGCCCCCTCTCCATCCAGCCCCAAGTGGGCCAGGCTACGAAACGCCAACCGCAGCAGAGCAGGTGGGCGCAGGTGCGGTGCTGTGGAGGCATAACAGGGTTGAGCTGTCACACCCACGACCTCATCTCGTTATTACTTAGGGTGAGTGCATGCTTTTGCTCCCCGCCCCCACTCCTGGAGATGCCATAGATTTACCCTGGCCTTGCAGGGTGAAAAGAACAAACTTGAGAAGTCACCAGCCACTCAAAGTTTCTAAAAACAGCCCTCGAGCAGGCCACAAAGGAGGTCACAGGAACTGCTGACTTGCCATCTCACCATCTGGGCTGACAACCTGAGGGAGAGTTGGTTTGAGCCCCGCTGCCTCGCCGGGTGCCAGCCTGCTTCCTGCTCTCCAGAGCCGGCCTGCCGCTGGCCTGCTCCACAGCACCAGCTGCGACGGCCCATCCACCTCGGCACCACAGACGTCCAGCCGGGGACGCTCCCCAGCAGCATGGGCAGAGGGGGAAGGCCCAGACTGGAGCAGACAGACACACTGGGTTCGAGTCCCGGCTCCAGCAGCCCCAGCGGGTGGCCTGGGCCGTATCTTCTCACCTCTCTGAGCTGCACTTTCTGCATTTGGAAAGGGGGGTACCAGCACTTCCCCGGGTTGGGGTGTAGGTTACATGAAACGCTGCAAGGCTCGGTGCTGGGCAGGAAAGTGAATGTGGGAAGGACGAGTCTGAGTTTGTGCCCGCTGCACGGGGACCTCCAGAGCTAAGGACAAGAGAGCTGGTCGAGCTGTCAACAGCAATGCCCTCCTTCCTGGCTACCACCAGCCAGAGGCCAGGGCTTGGGACGGTATTTATTGCCACAGACATTCCAGTGGGTACCTGTTACCTGGCCTGGATCTCCCACAAACCGACTATGGGCGCTGAAGGCAGACTTCCCTCATCCCTGTTCCCAGCGCAGGACCTGGCACCACCGGCCTGCTCAGTATTTGCTGAATAAGTGACAGAGTCTCCGAGGCGTGAGCCTTCCAGTCACCCCTTCTGGGGCACAGGGGTAGGTGCAGTGTTGTATCTAACGTGGGTGCTGGCTGGTACGGGCAGCCCAGGCTGACGGCGTTGTGTCTCTGCCTCTGTGCCTTTACCCTGCTCGCCCCACCCCAGCTGTCCACCAGGCCGAAGCCACCAGAGATCCCAGCCCTGGCGAGTCGGCCGCACTGCGGACTTCGGAACCATCAGGATTCGGGAGGAAGGAGACGGGTGGGTAGGAAGGGGTGGGGGCCCGGGATGGAGGTGAGGGTCCAGGCCACAGGTCTTTTTTTGCATTTATCTTCAGACAGAGCAAGAGGGAGAGAGGGAGGAAGAGAGAGAGAGAAACATTGATGAGAGAGAGAGAGACACTGAGTGGTTGCCACCTGCACGGCCCCAACCGGGGCCAGGGGCAAACTGCAACCAAGGTGTGCGCCCTTAGCAGGAACCGAACCCGGGACTCTCAGGTCCACAGGCCTACGCTCTGACCGCTGAGCCAAACTGGCCAGGGCCGGGCCACAGGTCTTGCCAAGCACGCCCGTCCTGCTCCCCAGCGGCGGCAGGAAGGATGCTCTAAGCCCTGGTGGCTGCCAGCCCTGCTCCTGGGCCCCCCTGTGGGGTTCTGAGGACAAGACCCCCCCCAAGAGCACAGCACCCCCCACTCTCGCCTCCATGAGCGGAAAGCTGCCTGACCCTGCCACACCCACTCATCCCTTCCCATGAACACCCACACCCTTGAGACTTGTGGTTGGCACCCCACCTTTTGTCCCACAAAGGGCCCCAAACTACCGGCAAACTCCCCGACCCTGGGCCTCGAGAAAGTGGCCTCTGCACCTGCCCCCTCCTGTCCTCTCCCGTCACCCGTGGCTGGCGGCTCCAGTAATATGTAACTGCCCGTGCTCGAAGGCTGGAGTCCTGCTGACCAGGAACTGTGAAACCTCCCACTTATTATAACCCGATGGTTAAACTGTAAACCTCTTCACCACGTAAAAAATAAGAAGCCGAAGGGGAACTGGACATCGGTATTAATCCCGCAGCAGGGCTGGGCGGCTGAATCTCTCTGCTCCCGTGAAGTAACCTCCCTGCCTGTTTAGGGCAAACCACCCCGGCCCACCCCAGAGGGCCCACTGCCTCCGGGCATGATCCCATCCACCCGTCTCCACAAAGGGCCCCCGCGGGGTCCTCCTGGGGGCCCACCACCTGTCGCCAAACCCTTCCTCAGCGTCTGACGCTCACCGAGGTCCCTCCAGTTGCGGTCCAAGCCCATTTCCTTCGGTTCGGCCTCCAGCTGGAGGACAACAGCTGGCCTCCATCCTCCCTGGAATACATTGGACCAGAAACTGCTGGCAACGGGCAGGGGCATTTGGGGGTGGGTGGTACTTTTTGTGGGGCGGGGGAGTCTTCTGCCTCGGTGGCTGCCAAATTCCCGATCAAATCCCACTGAATCACAGTTGGAGGCAGGAGCCAAGGCCATGATGCCCCACAACAGAATCCCCCACAACAGAATCACTGGGCCAGACGCAGGGGGCGTTTTGCCCTGGTGTGCGGAGTCCCCACACCCCGGCAGCCAGACACAGGCCTCACACCGCGGCAGCTGCACCAGGGGCTCTGGCCACCACGGCCCCATTTGGATGGAGATCACAGGGATGAGACACAAAGAGAACCCCAAACAGTGTGGGAAGGAGCAGGAGCCTGATATATGCAGCCACTGTGCGGTGGGGACAGTCTCCCGCCACCTCCCCTCCCCCGCCGCCAGGCCTGGACGTGACCAGAGTGAAGAAACAGCCGTTTGTGCTGAAGGTATGGAAAAGTACAGCCAGCCCTCCCGGCCTGGGGAGGCTGGGCTGAGCCGAGAGGTGGACCGGGGTCGGAAAAACCTCCAACCTGGGGCCCAGGACCAGGGACAGGCCAGGGCGAGAGGGGATGGAAACTCTTGATGGCACAGCAGAACCGTGACTGAGACAGCCCCACTTCCACAGCGGGAGGCAAGGCCCCGGACTGCCTTCCACACCCACCTTCCTCCCTCAAAGGCTGTGCTCTCCAGGCCCACGTAACCTGACGCCCACCAGGCTCTGGCGGCCCACCCTCCTCGCGACAGTCACAGGCAGGCCTGCGCAACCTGGCTGTTCCCCAGTTCCTTCCTTTGTAAGGCGGGGGTAACGCTGCCTCCACCCATGTTCTCAGGACTGGGGCCCGAAGGCTTGATGGACACGAGCGTGAAGAGCACGGAGCAGGCACACAGGCCGAGCGGCAGGTGCTCTGACTCGGAGCTCCTGGCTTCTGCACCCCGGGGCTGGGGGCTGGCTTTCCTTCCTTCGGCCCCCGGTGCTGTGTGTGGCCAGGGAGGCCGAGAGGCATGGAAGTAAAGGCCACCAGGTTTCCAAGTCACCCAGGGGTCAGCAGGGAAGGGAGACCCTCTCACGTGACTGCATCCTGTCCCCGGGGAACTCAGTCTCCCATGAAACACTGAGTGGCAGGTGGGTGGCCCCTTCTCAGGCTCATCCAGAGAGGACCCCGTATCCTCAAGGCTGCTGAAGCAGGTCTGTAGGGCTGCTGAGGGCTAAACAAGTGGCCTCGCAGGGAGCGTCCAGGACACAGCCTTCCTCCCCCAGCGTCACCCCCAGGAAGAAGGCAACAAGGGTCCCGGCACCTTCTCTCCCACCTCGGGGACCTGGGCCATCCCCCCCTTGGGAGGACAAAAGTGCCTGCCTACTACAAATGCCACCTCGGGCCAGGCCCCAGGCCCCAACCACATGCAGGACAATCCACCCCACCTAATTTAACCCAAAGAAAGGGGGGCCGGAGGGATGGACAGCCTTTCCCTGCACTGTGCAGCTGGGTTGACGGATTCCTTAAATTTTTGCTGAGCGCCAGCCATGGTCCTGACGCTGTGGGCAAAACAAGGGAGGGTGAGGCAGAGGCCCGCAGGAGGAGCGCAGTCCAACCAGACGGGGCGGGCAGACAGGAGCGACAGCGGAAGACAGCGAGAAAGCGGCAGGCAAGATGACGGTGGCGCCAGGACAGGCCCTGGGACTCGGGCCACGCCTCTTTCAAGTCCAAGCAGAGGGGCACAAGTCCAAGTAGGATGACACTCAAACACAGATGGGGAAACTGAGGCTCAAAAGCCATGAACAAACCAGACCGGAGCCATCTCCCAGTCAGATGCTTTGCCTGCTCTGAAGACGGCCCCCCTGCCTCCCTACCCTCCTCCTCAGCCTGCCCACCTTCCCTGGCCCCGGCCCCCACGTGGGCCCGGAGGTAACCTAGGGAAGCCTGTGACTCCCTTCTTCCACTCTCTCTAGATCTGTGGTGGGAAGGTGCGTTCAGAGTTCTCACCCCAAGGGGAAAACGTGCCCACACAGCCAGCAGATTCACCTGACCTGGGACCCTGAACCTTAGGAAAAGACTTTCCTCCCAAAGACGGGCATAGTGCACACTTCCCTGCAGGTGGGGTGGAGCACTGAGGGGCTGGGGTTCGGGAGGCAATTAGAAGGAACTGAGACCGAGTTTCAAGTTGGAGATCCGTGAAAGACGTCACTTTGTACAGCCTGGTCCACCTCCAGTGGAGCCAAGGATGACCAATGATGCTGGGTTTGGGACACCAGGCACGACCCCTGCCAAATACATCTTCATCCGACTCTGATGGGACATCGGGGCAAGGCCGTCAACAGGCCTCTGAAAACTCCGACTGCCGTGTGCTCACCTAGGGAGGTGGGACCGGGGAAACCCTCCCGTGGGGTCTCAGCACACCCTCCCCACTCCCAGGCTGCAGGGCCGGGCCTCCCCTCCCCCGCCCCAGAGAAGCCAGTGTGCCCCTGGAAACCCAACAGATGCCCACCAACACTCCAGCGCTTTCCATCAGAGCTCTGTGCTGATGAAACGGTCTCTATCTGAGCGGTGCCCTGTGGCTGCTGAGCCCTTGGAATGTGGCCAGTGTGACTTAAGATCGAAACTTAAAAAATTTTTAATTGAAAATTAAGCAAGGTTTTCTTGGGCCCCCATAGAGCCTGGCAGAGCTGGGTGCACACAGAGGCCAAGATAATATTTGTCCTCAGGCCTCTAGAGGATCCCCTCCATGCAGGGGACAGTGCTCCCAACACTGGGGACAGCCGCTGGGGCCCCCGTGGTTCTGCCAGGCCTCTGCTGAGGGAGAAACCACACTCTCCTTGCTGACCCTCAACTCGTGTGCCCAATCTCACACTTCCTGGTCTGCAGACCAAAGGCACCCAGGTTTCCCCAGTCTGACACCCTCAAAATATTCAGCAGCATCACTGCCCAGGAAGTTACTACTCTGACAGCTAAATTAAAAAAATTTTTTTTTTCTTTACTGATCTTAGAGAGGAAGGGAGAGGGAGAGATAGAAACATCGATAAGAGAGGACATCTACTGGCCGCCTCCTGCATGTCCCCCACCGAGGATCGAGCCCACAACCTGGGCATGTGCCCTGACCAGGAATAGAACTGGCGACCTCTTGGTGCCTGGGTCGACGCTCAACCACTGAGCCACACAGGCCAGGCCTGAGAGCTAAATTTAAAAATTACAATAATAGACTGTTTAGTGGTTACAGAAGTGATACCAGTTCTCAGGGTGTGTCCTGTCAAGACCGTGTTTAGCCCTGGCCGGGTGGCTCAGTTGGTTAGAGCGTCATCCCCCGTCAGGGCACACACAAGAATCAACCAGTGAGTTTATCAGTAAGTGGAACAACAAATCGATGTCTCTCTTTCTCCCTTCCCCACCTCTCTCTCTCTCAAATCAATTTTTAAAAAAACAAAACACACACACAAAAACATGTTTATTTGTGTTTTGTGTACGTTGTACTTTAAAAATAGCCAGTGCAGAGGGGCTTATGACATTCGCATTGCCTTACCCTTTAAGAAAACTCGGTTTGTTTTCAAAGCAATGCAACAGCATTCCAGAAACGTGGGGATGAGGGAAACAAAGGCACCGGGAACCCTGCCTGCAGCCCCGCCAGCCTGGCTTCTGTCCGCCCCCGGGCTTCTCTAACTCAGTGCTAACTGCACACCAGTCGGAGCCGTCCTGGGACCTCAACTCCAGGCTTGTTTAGTGTAACCTCGAGCCTGGTTCGTGGCTCAGACAGACCCACTCTGAGAAACACCAGACTGAGGCACCAGGCAGCGCCCGCCCCCAGGGCCTGCATATGGCCTGCACATGGCCCTGCAGCAAGCTGTCTGAGGGTCTCACTCCACGGGCCAGAGCCCCCCAGGCCGAAGGGTAAGCACGGACTGAGCGGAGCCGAGAGCGGGGAGGGGGTGCAGGGCTGTGCACAGCTGGGAAGCCGGCGTCGGGATGGGAAAGTGGAAGAGGCACACACAGCCCCGCGGAGCAGGTGCAGGGACAGGGGAATTCCAGAGCGAGCGTGAGCCAACATGACACCTGTGAACTCTGAATCCCCAGCACTCTGGGTGAACTTGGGAGCCTCTGGAGCAGGACCCAAACTGTCCCTGCCCAGCTCCGCACCCCCTGTGGATTCTGTCCTGGGTCTAGACAGACGCACACCGGGAGATGCTGACGCAATCTGCCAGGCAACCTATGGACCTGTCCCGAAGGGGAACAAAGTGTCCCCGGGGAAGAGGGCACTGCACAGAGGGCTGGGAGCCCTGGAGTGCTTGCTGGCTAAGGGCAGACTGCCCTGGCAGGACCCCCCGGGAGATTAGTGAGGGCAGTTTTCCAGACTGGGGAGGAGCCCTCGGAAAGGCACAGACCGGCGGTGATGGTCCTGCCTGAGCTCTGGGGCTGTGGGAGGCCAAAGGAGAGGGCTCACAGCTTCCCAGTCCAGGATGTTCATCAATAATTACCCTCTTCACTGGTGCCAGGGTTGGGCTCAGATGGGGCACAAATCAAGGGCCTTGTGGATGGTGGGGGTGCCCACAAGGCAAAAGCCCCGTGCATCTGGAGGGCGGGGTCCGGACAATGATAGGGCTCCAAGGAAGGCAACCCCCAGACCCAGAGGTCAGGGGAATCTTCCCTGACAGCAACTTTGCACCTTGGAGCACCTGAGACTCCTACAACACACCACACTCGACTTAATAACCCTTAACATCCGGGCATGCCCACCCCAATGTCCGAGACAGGGGTAGTAATCCTCGTAATTCCCAAGACCCTTCAAACAGCACTGGGCATACAGCCGGCGTTCAGTAAGTGTCTACTCGGCAAGTCCTTGGCTCAGAGAGGGGCGGACTGGGCCTCGTCACAGCGCAAGTCAGCTGAACAGGCCCCAGCTCTGTCTTCTCGTCCCCCACTGGGCCACTCCTAAGTAGATCTCTGGCCTCTGCTGGCGTCTGGGGGATGGGAGGGGAGGGTGTTGAAAAGCTGATAATCAGGACACCCTCCCTTTTCCTGCTCCCCGGGGGTTGCTGACAAGACACTAGTGCACAGCTTGCCCCACTTAGCCCACACAGCACTTCTCCCGCGTGAGGCAGCCCTGCCGGCCGCCGCTGCAGAGGGGGGTGGATGCTGAGCCGGGCAGGGCTCCCTTCCAAAGCCAACACTGTCAGGATGCATTCCACGACCCGGGAGGCTAGCGCTCTGTTTGAACAGGAGCGCCGGGGAAGGCATGGCTGCTGATTCTTTCTCCTGCAGAGGGCCTGTGGAACAGGTACCATCCTGCAGCCGGGGCACGGGAGGCACAAGAAACTCGCCCTGGACGCCAGGGCACCCAAGCCAAAGTAACCCTTCAGGCCACACAGGACCGCCCCGGGGTCCCTGCAAGATCACCAGTCTGTCCCCAGCCACGCAGACAGTACCTGGACGGCGCTGACACCCTAGGATGAAGGCAGGGCGCAGGCTATTCCCACCCGCGGTGCAGTTCAGAGCCTGCTGGGGGTGAGCCCAGAGCCCGCTGGGGGTGAGCCCCGGGAAACCAAATGGGAGGACGTGTCACGGGTGTGGGTTTAGCTGTTAGGGAGGCGACAAATAATGTGACAGGAACCCCACAACCAAGAGGCAACTGTGCCCCCCCTCCAGCTCCTTGATGTTCCTTGAGGACTTGGTCTCTGGGTCCCCTGATCCACAAATTCTGCAGTAAAGGGTTAAGGGCCTACTGGGCCCTTAAGGATGAAGGGGGTAGAGGGGAGGAGTAGGGACAGAGGTGACAGCCCCAACTCTGAGCGGTGGCACCCACTTACATAACCCTGGTTTTCTTGCTTTAAAACACCTCATTGAAAATGGCAAACAAACCTATATATGGCCACTGTGGTCGGAAACAGCGGTGCCAGAACCTGCGGAGCAGAGAGCAGAGCGTTGCTGGTGCTGGGAGGTCACAGGGCCGCACAATCTGTCCCAAGGGGCGGCTGGGAGCTCAGCAAGATGGACAGGGCGGCAGGAATTTGGGGCGCGCGGAGTCTAAAAGGAGAGGCAGCTCCGCAGAGCTCTGGACTCGGACAGCCTGGGTGCAGGCCGGTGACCAGCAGTGTGACCTTGACTAAGTCATTCAATCTTGCTGCCTCAGTTGCTTTAGCTACAAAATGAGGTTCCCCACAGCACCTGTCTGAGCATTGCTGGGGAGCCGATGGCCTCACCCAGCCCATGTGGCCTTCCCTTCACTAAGTGCTAGCTCAGTTCCTACTGTGACGGTGGTCCAGCTCCGTCCTTTATGGAATCAGTGGGCATGGAGCTCTCTGCCCTCCCGAGATGGGCTCCTGTCTGTATCAAGGCTACGGGGACCAAGGGCAGGGTCAGGGAGAGGCAAGACCACACGAGAGGCAGAGTCCAGACCCCCAAGGCCACTGCGAGAAGGTCAGCCCGCAGTCTCAGGGGGACGCCAGAGGTTTTTGAGCTGGGGCTGATCTGACTCGGGACCCCTGCCTGCGGTGGCAGTGACCTGGGGATCTCTTGGGTGTGGCCATCACCTTTTAACTACCTCTTGTGGCACCCTCTCACCACTCACAGCAGCTTCCCTAATTGCCCCACTTAGCTCTAATTGCACTTTTATGGCCCTTCCCTGCCCCCGTGAGCACAGCGACCTTGGAGACTTACATGACCTCGGAGACTTACATAACCTCGCAGGTCTGGGCCTGGGCTCCAGGGCTGTACAGAGAGACCAGTAAGATAACCGCTAAGCTCCCTCCAGCCTGCATCTGATGATTCGCAGCCAGGAGACGTGCCCAGAGCCTGCCCCTGCCCCCATCAGCCATGCCAGCCTCCGAGGCTCTGAGAAACCGAAACTGGCCAACAGCTTCTTGGGCACAGATACTTGGGAGCAGGGTCCTAGGACCGGAAGCTCCCTGGGGAGGCATCCTATCATTTCTGCCCCAGGCTCTGGGTGGTCCCCAAAACATCCTCCTTTAGGAGTCTACTGTTCACAACTTCAAATTCTGCCTCTTATCCTAGGAAAACGCATGGCGTTCCGGTGACAGGAAGGGGTGTGCTGGGAAGGTTGAGAAATCCGGCAGACCGGCTGGACGTCTGACGAGCACGTGCTCTGCACCCCCAAACCACCAGGGCTTTGATTTCACGGCCATTTAAAAGGGGATTAGAGGTGATGTGACCACTGGCTCCGTGAAAAAAGGCTCTGGACCAAGTTCAACCTGAGCTTGGTTCTAGACAGTCTGTCCCCGGCTCCTCACCAGGCCTTGGCTTTTCTATCTGGCAAATGGGAAGGCGTTTCCCTGCCAGGCCTCACCGAGGTCACAGGAGGCACCTCAGATGATGGGTCTGCAGAGCCCACAGTGCGGTGGCAGCCTGAACATCAGCAGGCAACACTCCTGCTCCCACCCCGCCCCCCCCGCCGGGCCTTGTTCGGCTGTGGAGGGGGCGCCCTGTGCTGTGCGCCAGGGGGCAGGCTCCAGCCATGCCAAGGAGGTACCGGCGAGGGGCCCGCCCTTCCCCCGCGGACAGCCCCGCCTCCTCCAGCTCCTCCTCAGAGGGCTCTGGAGATCCAACAAGTGTCCACAGGGAAGGGGGTGTTCCCCCCACAGCACATCGCTTGGTTTGTGCACTCTGTGGTCAGAAGACCTTCCCCAAAAGGCAGGGACGGGACTTTCTCTCTTTGCAGCAGGTCCCAAACAGGTCTGGGTACACGGTATACATGCATGACGTGTGTGACGTATGCGATGTACGCGTGACGTACGAATGACGCAAACGCCTACAGAATGGAGGGCTGGTTATTTGCTCTGTCTCCAGGTCCTTGAGAAAGCAGGGCTCCGCTCCAGCACCTGGCCCTTCAAGGACAGACCTTCAGAGCGTGCTCCTGCCCACCACGCCTTGGTTGATCCCCAGGGAACCCAGTTTAGGGAAAGTTCAGGAAACAAGGGACATTAGGAGCAGAGTAGATTCCTGGAGAGAAACAGACCCAGGGAGGAAGAATGATTCGTTTTGTTCTGCAAATAGAAGATAACAATAAGCTGGTCTGGAAGGGTAACTGGGAAGGAGTGAGCCTCCCATTGTTCGCTGTTATCTTCACCCCCAAGGGTATTTCAAGGAGGCTGTGTGCCCAGGGGGCGATTTGAGAACTTGTCCTCAACCCCTAGGAAACAGGGCCCCACCTCCTGTGGCTTAAAGAGGGAGGGGGAAATACATTTTGATAATGACTCGCCCCTCTCCTCTCCAGGACTCAGCCTTAGAGACCAGGGCCAGAGTCTGGGCCTGGCCTCAGTTTACCCAGTTAACTGCCTTTATCTGCAAGAGACTCGGCCCCTCCTGACTGGACTTCCACCTTGAAGGTCCACATGGCTCTCGGGTCCCCTCAGAGCCAGACACAATGCTGGGCACCCAGGCCCAACAGACGTGTTTTGAGCAAGTCAGTGGTTGACTAAAACCCACTCCCATCTCATGGGCTGGGCCTGGGAACACAGGGCCAAGGTGGGTAGCTGTAGCCCAACCATGTAGGCCCCTACAGTCTAGCTGAGGCTAATGAACAGGCACTCTGAGCTTTTCTGAATGAACAGGTGAATTTCCTCGAACAAAGTGGAGTTCAGAGAGCTGAAATCTGACCAGGGTCACACAGCACAGACCAGTACTGTACGAAGAATCAGAACTATTGCCTACACAGTGGTTCAGATACAGGTCTCAGCCCCAGCCCCAGCCCAAGCACAGGTCCACTCGGACAAAGGGAGGGGCGCAACTGGGCTCTCCCCCAGCCTCTCCCCATAAAAGGGGCCGGGTAAGCAGCTGTAGCAAGATTACAGTGGGCCACGGGAGGTGACATCAGCCAGAAGTACACAATCCTCCCTAGATATTTAGGCAGGAAATCCAAATGTTTAGATAGAGGAGAGGAAAAATAGAACATACATTTCAAAGACAATCAAAAAGCCCTGGCTACCAGGGGCCCGCTGAGAGGGGAGGTAGGTCGTGTCTGTCCCCAAGGAGGGTACAACTCTGACCCTCGCTCCCACATGACCACCCTCCAGGGAGGTCACCCACGAGGCCATCTGGACCCAGGTGACTCCAGAGGGAACAGGTTTAAAAGGCTGGGGACAAGCCAGGACCGAGCAGAGAGAGCCTGTCCTCCTTCCTCCAGAGCAGGGAGCAGGGCCTTGTGGGAAGAGAGGGGAGTGAAACTGTGTTTGTTTGTTGTTTGTTTGTTTTAATCCTCACCCCAGGATATTTTTTACATTTATCATCAGATAGAGTGGGAAGGAAGGAGGGAGAGAAACATCGATGCAAAAGAGAGACACGTGGACTGGTTGCCTCCCCCAAGAGGTGACCAGGGCCAGGGACAAACTGCAACTGAGGTACATGCCCTTGATTGTAATCAAGACCACGACTCAGGTCCACGGGCCCACGCTCTACCACTGAGCCAAACGGACCAGGGCAAACCTTTCAGTTTCAGCCGCTGACCATGAACTCTTCCGAGGGGAAGGTTGTGGGTGAACCTGCAGAAAATGGCAAATAGAGGGACTCGGGATGAATTCTGTCATGTGTGCCTCCACCTCAGATTAGGGGCTCAGTCCACGATGGGGTCCGAAGCATGTGAGGAAGGGACCCCACAGAGAGGGGACAGGAGCAGCGCTGAAACCTCAGGGTGCGAGAGCTCCTGGGCTGTTACCCGGTTCGCAGAGGAGGTCACCTGCTCCCATCACAGGCTGAGTAGCATCCAGAGAGCCATCCCGTCGCCCTGATGCCACACACAAACCTTGCATTCCCCTCCTCTAGGCCTCTGCTCCTTGCCTTTTCCACCTTCACTATGGCCTCACACAGAGCGAAATGGTTTAGTGTGGGCTCTGGGTTCAAACTCTGATGCTTTCACTTTCCAGTGGTATGGCCTCGGGCATGTCACCGAACCTCTATGCACCCCGCCTCCGCCCAGCAAGAGCACCTACTGCAGAGGGCCGCGGGACCCCGAGCCGGTGCACAGAATAGTTCCCAGCCTGTGGCCAAGCAAGGGCTCGGGAGCTGTTAGCTGGCACCACCAGGCCCCATCCCCGTGGCTCCCCCCCAGGGTCTACCTCCACTGGCAGTCAGGCCCCCCCGCTCTGAAGTCAGCAAGGTCCGTGAAGCTCAGCCTCTAGCTAGCCGTGTAGACCTGGACGAACCCCTGGCCTCCAGTTTCCTGTACACTGGGCAGAGACCAACACCTGACCACAGGACTGGTTCACCGAGACCCAGGTGACGCTCCGGCCCAATGCCTTGCACATGCAGGTATCGAGCAGAATGCTCACAGGGGCTGCTGCTCACACTGCTCATCCTGCCTGCCTGCCTCAACGTCCTCCTCTAAGTTCAAGAGCAGAAACTGACCTCAATGGTGCACACATGGAACCTCCAGGACACTTACCAATGTCCATCAGGTAGCAACTCCTTACCTTTCTTTCCCTAGATCAGGGGGCTCCCTGAGGGCAGGGGTATTGTTTGTTCAGGGCCAGATCCCCTGCAGGCCAAGGGGTTTTTAAGGCCTCAGGAAACAGAAACTGAACCCTCTGCGGCCCTCTGACCCACGCCCAGTCCCTCCAGCCTCAGGCATCTGCAAGCCATCACTCAGCACCGGGACGCATTTCCCATTCCAGCGCCACGCCGCTCCTCTGCCCAGCTAGACTGAGCTCCCGGGACTAAGCCCCATCTGGTTTCTGAGGCTTCTGCACACACAGGAATGACCGCTGGCAGGGAGGGACTCCTCTGTGACCCCTTAACACTGCCCAGGTCTCTGAAGTTTGGGGACCGGATTGACTGCTCACAAAAGGCCCAGAGACCTCAGGCAGCTGCAGAGCTGGAGGGCACCGCCCTCGACTCCACATACAGGTGTCGCGTAGGCTCAGTCTGGGAAGGTCACCATGAGGGGGCAGGGAGGGGAACCCAGACCTGGACCTCCCAAGGGGCTCAGGCAAGGAAGAAAGTGGTACCCTAAATGAAAGCTGGGGTATGAGGGAGGATGGGTGAGCTCTTTTGGGGGGTTGCTCTGAACTCTGTGGGTTTGGTAGAAAAACCACACTCATCACATTAGGAGAAAGGGAGGAAGTGTCCTTATCATAACACTCACGGGGTGAAGGGATCAGCCCACAGAAATACCGTTAGTTCATAGCAGAATATTCCACTTCTAAGCTACCAATGGTTGTGAAGAACTTTCTGAGATGCTGTTCACTCCCTGACTTGAAAATTGCAAAAAAGTTGGTGAATTCAAATGCCTCGGTTCAATCCCAAGCTTCCTTATCTGACCCTTAGCTCTCTGCCTGGGGTACAGACTGAGGCCAGCCTGCTGGGCTTAGAGGGGGATGCTTACAGATATCTCCTCTACCTTCTCTACTCCCCAAAAGAAACCTATTTCAAGTGTTTCCTATAGTCACCTACCTCCCCTGGCCTCCCTGTATCAGCAGTTCTGGCCAGTCGGCTCTCGTAGAACCACTTAGATCCATTATCCCAATTTGTATAAAGACTTCCTTGGGAGTACTGTTCTCAGGAGCATGGCTTCTGGCTCCCCAAAGCCTTGTACTTCCTTGCTCCCCCCCCTCCTCCCGCCACACACACACACACACATAGAGTTCAGAGGCTGAGCCCAAACTGACAGCAAACAGCCAAGTTCAAGATGAAAGCCCATGGCCTGAGGTCAGAGCCAGCCAAGCACAGCATTCAAGACTGGAAGATTCTGTTTCTTTTAAACGACAGACTGTAAATATGGCAAAATCCCAGTTAAATACGTAGAAGCAACAGTCATCACCTCCCTTGCACCCCTCCAATAGGAAGCCCCCACCCCCGCGAGAACATTTCAACACTTGCTAATTTCTCCCCTCAATAAGTCTCTATTACCATGCCATCTGTAATCGTCCTAAGGGCTCTAGTAAAACTCTCAAAACGATTCAATAAAAATTCACTTTACTGTTCAAACTCTAACTAGAGCAGTTAACTTAGGCAGATTTATCAATTTGAGAATTTTTTTTTTTTTGGCTGCCCGGCCTTTGAGCAAAACATTAATAAGAAAAGGAGCCTTTAGGAAAGAACCCCTTTCCTCTCCCAAACCCAACTTCTCCTCTTTCCATTTCTCCAGTCCTGGAAGGTGAGAGTTCAAGTTTGAACTAATGACGTGGGCCTCCCTGATCCTGGATAATCAAAAGATCTATTGTGTTCCCTTTACTTACAAAGGCATTTAAGTGGACCAATGCACTTTTACAATTTCCAATGAGGCTTGACACAAAAGAGGTTTTCAAGTTAACCCTCAATTCTCCAAAAAATTCAATGAATGTGCCCCATTCTGAGCATTTTGGTGGGATGTACTTTTACCACATGGCTATATTTTTCAAATTTTAGGAGGCGGATTGGTGTTAATAACAGGGTGTCAGAACCTCAAAACTGGAATGAGCCTCACTACAGAGACTGGAGCATGGACAGAGGAGGAAGGATTCAGACAATAAAAGGAGAGAGGTCTGGGACACATGGAAAACCTCCCAACAGAATAGTGCCGTTTGCAGCTTAGACAGCAAGGAGGCCAGTAAAATCCAAATGGCTTCTGGGAATTGGTCATCTATGTGAGCAGTCTGGGAAACCCAGAGTTAGGGATATAGAGCCCCAGTGGAGGGCAGGGCTTGGGGTGACCCTTACCACACCCCAGGAGAATTGGGAATCTCAAGAGCCACAGCACAAAGCAACACCCACTCTTCCCCTTCCTTTTCCCGGCTAAGCCCTCCTAATTCCAAGACCCCACTCTGGCTGGAGGTCACCTCCTCCTGAGAGCCCTCCCTGACCCCTCAGGCTGGACCTGGGGGCTTTCATTAAGAGTCTCGCCTGAACACCTCTGTGGGGTTTGGGAACTGTTGTCATAATGGGTTTATTGTTTCTTATCCTCAGCAGCCGGCATGTCTTAATTCACCTTTGCACTCCCAGCACCTTGCTCAGTGTCTGGAGCACTGTGGGTGCTTAATAAATGCTTGTTGACTAATTCCCATGTACTTTGGAATGCAAGACTCTTCAATTTGAGACCTGATTCTGCACTATATGATCCTGGGCAAGTTATATCATTTTTTTCGAGCCTCATTGATTAAAGGGGGTGGTCACCAATTAGATTAAAATAAAAATGTATGTGAAGTGCTTAATCAAAGCCCTGGCAGTTGGTGAGCTCTCAAATCCTTCCTGTTTATGATCACTGGACACTGGAGGTGAAGGCTGAGAAGGGTTCTTCCCCTTGACCCCAGAACTCTGCGTTTTTGTGCTTCCAAAGGAATGAGGTATGGCGGACTGATGCTTACTTCAGTAATGGAGGAGGTGACGGCTCAGCCGGGCACAGCACGGGGCAGCCTGCATGCAGATGCCTGTTCTTGGGGGAACAAAAAATAGAATTTCCCAGCAGACCAGAGTACAGCTAAACCAATTTACTAAATTCACTTACAGACCAACCATTCAACAGCTTCACATGCCCAAGAGTGGGGGCAGGTATGTACAAGGAGGCCGAGCTGGTCCCACCTCAGGCTGTGCCTTCTTGCTGTGTCACCAAAGCCACTAACTTCCCTGAGCTTCAGTGTCCTCACAAATAGGTAAGACTGCTGTAAGGCGTACCTGAACTAACACAGGTAAAGCACCTGGCAAGGTGCCCCGGTCCATGTGTGCTCCATCCGTGCAAGTGACAGGGAGGAGAGCTCGCTCTCCCAAGTTCATCTGCACACGTCTAGCCGAATGCTTCTACTTTACTTGACTCTCACCAGACCTCATCATGCAGATGAGGAACTGAAATGGTTTGATGGATAAATGGCCAAGCCGGATGGCAAAAGCAGACCGTGCCCTCTCTCATAAAACATAGATATGACCCACAATGCCCAACACGAAAGGGCTCAGTCCTTGCTAACTCCCCTCGTGGGAGCCTCTGCAATTTAGGACGAGGTTGGGGGAGGGGGTCACCCAAAACCTGGCGCCGCAAGCGTCACAGCGCAGGGTTCAAGATGGCTCTGAAGGCAGGAAGGAGGGCGACCACGTGGCACAAGGCGGGTGGTGCTCAGAACACTTGAAAGTCAACCTCTGCCTCTATTCAACCACAGCCTGAACAGGGAGGAAGCACCTGACGACCCAGGGACTGTTTCCAAAGATCTAAAGAAAGGTGTGTAAACTCCCTTTCTCACGAATTTGAAAGCCTGTTTCCAGTGTGAGAAAAACCCCAACTCAGACTGCACCACCCCCACACCCTGCCAACAACCCTACCCATGAGCCCGCCCCCACCCCAGGAATTCCTAGCAAGGACTTCTTTAGAATTACAAAGGTGATTCAGAACCTCAGGTGGAAAATGCCCAAACAACCCAATTGGAAAGATTTTGAGTTTTCATTTTTCCTTAAACCAATTTCCTGAGGCCTGAGGCAATGCCCCAAGTCGCGTCAGAAAACCGGGCTGCGGGCTTCTGGAGACTAACAGTACCGCTAGCTAAAAGTGTCCACTGCTTTTCATTTCTTGGGTTTTTCCTACGAAGGGAGGAGACTCGCCCATTTGGAGAAGGATTGAGAGTTTTTTGGCTGTGGATAGGAACAGGGCTATCCATAATCATCTCCGAATCACACTGGCCTGACGCCCAAATCCTTTTCCTAAAAGTAACCTGCTTCTTTGGGGGGATTTAACAGGGCCTCAAAATAAGTGATTTAGTTTGCGCAAACACCTTAAGAAAGCTGTCTAACCTCCAAAGGTCCTACCACCAGCTGCACCCGGCTGCCTCACCCCGACCCCCCTCTTTTCTCTTCTCCTCGTGTTTTGAAGTTTATTTTCCCACATTCAGCCTTGAATTCTTTCCTTCCTGCAGTGGTTGGTGGAGGAGCAGCAGCAGCGAAGAGGGAAACTTGGAGGGCAGCTCGATTCTTTATCATACTCGCCTGCCTTCTTCCCCTCTAAACAAAGCCCTGGAAGAAACTAAACAACAGCTTGTCGTCCAGAAGAATTGTTTCCTCAAGGGAAATTATAAAGTGACCCTCCCCAACACATGCACACAGGACAGACACCCAGCCAACGGAGCCCGCATCGCCCCGGAACTCCTGCTATTATGAGCTAGACCACCCAGCTACTTTCTGAAGCTCACCTCCCAGCAGCCCCCAGCCCGGGAACTCTTCCCCTCTGAAACCAAACACCCAACCTGAAGTCTATTTGCCTGGCTGCCCGCAGGCACCGAAATGCTCATCTGTAGATGTCTATCAATTTGGGGACAAACGGGGAGCCTCAAGCAGACAGCTTCATGTTTTTCCAGTGCTTTCAACCTTCCAACAGTTCAGGGCAGGAAAAATGAATGAAGATGCGTTTGTTCCTGTTTTACATACAGGGAAATTGAGGCCAGAAAAATGAGACAACCGGACAGCCACAAGGTACTAGCAGACTGCTGTAGATTAAATGTTGTTCCTCATCAAACGTCCTTCATGGTATTTTTCACCCTGAGAGAAACGTAACATCTTAGATCAACTATCCCTGCTCCACCCAGGCTCTTACTCAGGTCCTGGTCATTCCACGGGAGGATGCCATTAGTGCAGGCCAAGGGTGCATGGTTAAGAGTAAGAGTCTTCTAAAAACTGGGGTCGAGGGCCTCGAATCCCAAACTGGCCAAAGGTCGCTTTATCCCAGTGAGGTCAATGCCACCATGGGGCCCATGAACAAGAAGAAACTCCCAATTCCGACACCGGTGAGAAACTCTCCCCACCGTCTCCCATTCTGCACAACCCCTCCTCCCACCCCCACCCCCGCCAAGAGGACTCCCGGGTTTTGTTCTTTTGTTCAACCTGTTCCTTTCACAAAGTTTGCCTCGGAACCTCGGAGCTAGCCTTCCCGTTTAGGCGAGGTACGGCGAGATAAGCTCTCCCGGAAGCCCGAGCGCGTCTCCAGCATTCCAGTCGCCAGCCCCCGGCCGGCTGCTCAGGCCGGCAGAGTCCCTTACCCCGCTCCTCGGCCCTCCGGAGGAAGGGGGTCTTTGCTCGGGCTGGAACTGGGGGCCCTCCTGCAACTTCGCCGGGCTCCCATTCCCGAAGCAAAGCCGTGCAGGAGCGCTGCACTGGCCCCGGAGATGGGAGGTGGAGACGCCAGGGGAAAGGGGGGAGGTGACACCCGCCTAGGCTCCCGAACTCCGGGAGCGTCTCCAAGGAAAGATAAACGCTTTTATCCGCCCCACAGCCTCCCTCCTAGGGAGGTACCCACACACCCACACCGAGCCACCGCGGGGCCCAGTTCACCCGGAGGTCAACCCTAAATTCTTCTCTCTGGACAAACTGGGTTCCAAAGAGTCTCCGCGCGTGGGTGACTCCTCTGTCCACGGGGGAACGAACGATCCCAACAACCAGATCCATGATGAGACATCCTCTCCTGTCACCCTTAGGACAACCTACAGGGGCTGAGGGTCATCCACAGCTGTGAGGGGCGTCCCTAGGCACTCCTGCAGCTCCAGCCAGCTTCAGGTGTGCGTGGGGTAAAGCGGCGCCTCACCTGCAGGATCTTGTCCAGGCCCTCCTGGCCCAGACACGGGAACTCCTTGAGTAGACGCATTTTCTGTGTGTAGTAGTTTTTCTTAGCCTCTTTCCAGTGCGGCTCCTCCAGCACTTCGAAGATCGCCGCCCCGATGGCCAGGTAAAAGATGATGGCCGAGGTGAGCAGAGGGCCCCGGTCCACCATGGCTCCCGAGAGGCCACCTCCGGGAGAAAGCGTCCCCTAGGCCCAGCGGCTCCTGTTCCACCCGCCCTCCAGCCTCTGGAAACAGCTGTTTGAATTTGGAGCTCCGCATGCGCAGTGCCCAGTACCCACGGCGCGGTTTCCCGGACAAAGTAGCTTCTCCAAGTTGGCCCACTGAGCGCAGGGTACTGTGCGGGGCTCTGCTCACGCGGGCCGGGAGTTGAGCGAACACCAAGGGAAACGAGGAGGCTCCCTGGATCCTGGTGGAGAAAAGAGCTGGGGGAACTCAGGGCCGGACTTTGCGAGACACGTGGGATACCCTACGCTCTACACTGCTGTAAGCGCAGTGTCCTCCTCCGCGCGCCTCTTTAATCAGCTCGCTGCGCGGACCGCCCGCCCGCGCCAGGCCCCCGCGGGGGCGGGGCCGATTAGGGCCCGCCCCTTGTAAGCACCGCCCCTGCGCACGCCCCTCCCGTGCAGGCCCCGCAGCCCCGAGCGGCACACGCGGTGCGCTGGGCTGCTCCGTGAGTTCCCTGTTGCCGGACACCTGAGCGACTGGGATCTCTGGGACTCCTCTTTGTTACTAGTACTGGTGTATAGTAAAGAAAATGAGTGTGTGCCTAATGACTGGGATCAGGAAGTTATTACTATTGTTATTTCCGTTGTAATTCAGTTTTTGTCTCACACACCTTACTATAATTATAAGCCTGGGGAAAGGGATTCAGAAAGGGACTGAAGAAACTAGAGAATCAGGGTATCAGGAACTAATCCAGCCGCAGGCATGACTTCTCCCTCTGGCCCCATTTCACCTGCTCTGAGGTGAGTCCTCCCTCCCCCCATGTGGGGAAGGAGCAGCCTGGGCAGCACTGTGCAAGCCCCTTACCCCGACCCCCACTACATACACACTGTAACTCTAGGGGAACCGACCTCTTTGATACTCTCAGGCCTATTTAAAATCGCAACCCCCCACCCCACACACAAACACTCGCACTCATCCTCTTTGTTAGCCCTATTTTCGTCCTAGCACTAAAATTTGTCAAATATACTATATAACTCTAATATATTATACAACATTAAAACGACAGCTTGTGGGTAGGGAGTCTAGATTATTCAATGATGTATTCCCTGGGCCTGTTACAATGTAGACACTCATTCAACATTTGTGCAATGAAGAAGTGAATGATGTTTAAAAGCATATTTGCCAAAAACACACACCCAATGGAAGTCCTTGCTGGAGCAATTATGCAAGAAAAAGAAATAAAAGGCCCGGCTGGTGTGGCTCAGTGGAATGAGTGTCACTCCATGGACTGAGAGGTCCCAGTGATTGTGGTCAGGGCACATGCCCAGGTTGCAGGCTGGATCCCCAGTGGGGGGTGTGCAGGAGGCAGCCAACTGATGTTTCTCTCTGTCATGGATGTCTCTCTCCCTTCCTCTCTCTCTAAAATCAATAAAGAAAAAAAACAATTAAAAAAATAAATGAAAAGCATCCAAATTGGAAAGGAAGAAGTAAAATGATCACTGTAGATCCCATGATATTATGTATAGAAAATCCTACTAAAGACTCCACGCATACACACATACACAAAAACCGTTAGAGCTAATCAATGAAATGTAAAGTTATAGATTCAAAATCAATATACAAAAATAAATTGCACTTTAATATACTACTAATGGAATATCAGGAAGAGGAATTAAGAAGACAGTATCATTTACAATTGCATCAAAAAGAGTAAAATACCTAAGAATCAATTTAACCAAGCAGATGAAAGGCCTGTGCACTGAAAATTTTAAGATATTGATTAAAATAAAGAGAAGACACAAATAAATGGAAAGATATTCTGTGCTCATGAATTGGGAGAATTAATATTATTTTGTTTATTTGTTTTTTAATTCTTACCTGCGGATATTTTCCCATTTATTTTCAGATAAAGTGGGAGGGAGGGGGAGAAGGCGGGGAGAGAGAGAAAGAGAGAGAGAGAAATATCAACGTGAGAGAGGCGTAACTATTGGTTGCCTCCCACAAGACCCCAATGAGGGTCGGGAACTAACTGCAACTGAGGTACATGCCCTTGCCTGGAATCAAACCCACAACTCTCTGGTCCACGGGCAGATGCTCTAACCACTGAGCAATTGGCCAGAGGTAGAAGAATTAATATTGTCAAAATGTCCATCCTACCAAAGCAATCTACAGATCCAATGCAATCTCTATCAAAATTCCAATGTCATTTTTCAAAGAAACATAAACAGTCTAAAATTTATATGGATGTACGAAAGACCCAGAAGAGCCAAAGCAATCTTGAAGGGAAAAAGGCTGGAGGCATCACACTCCCTGATTTTAAACTATATTACCAAGCTATAGTAATAAAAATAGTATAGTATTGACAGATCAATGGAACAGAATAGAATCTAGAAATAAATTTACAACATAGGAACCAAGACTATACAATGGGGAAAGAACAGTTTTTTCAATGAATGGCATTGAACCCAGCCAGTGTAGTTCAGTGGTTAAGGGTCGACCCATGCACCAAGAGGCTACTAGTTTGATTCCTGGTCAGGGCACATGCCCAGGTTGTGGGCCCAGTCCCTAATGGGGCAGGGGGGGGGGCATGCAGGAGACTGCCAATTGATATTCTCTCTCATCAATGTTTCCATCTCTCTCTCCTGTTCCCTTCCTCTCTCTCTAAACAATAAAAAAAATTTTTTAAATAAACAAATAAATGGCATTGCGAAAACTGGACAGCCACATGCAAAATAAAACTAGACTATCTTATGCCATACACAAAAAGTAAACCAAAAATGGGTTAAAGATTTGAATGTAAGACCTAAAACCATAAAAATCCTAGAAGAAAACATAGACTGTAAGTTCCTTGAAATCAGTCTTGATGTCTTGACAGTGATTTTTTGGATCTGACTCCAAAAGCCAAGGCAACAAAAGCAAAAATGAACAAGTGGGAATACATCAAACTAAAAAGCTTCTGCACAGCGAAGAAAACCACCAACAAAACAAAAAGGCAACCCAGGGAGTGGGAGAAAATATTTGCACATAATATATCTGATAAGGGATTAATATCCAAAATATATAAGCAACTCATACAACTCAATAGCAAAACAAAACAATTTAATCTCAAAAATGGGCAGAGGATCTGAATAGACATTTTCCCTTACAAGACATACAGATGGCCACCAGGTAAATGAAAACATGCTTTATATCACTAATTATCAGGGAAATGCAAATTAGAACAATGAGTTATCAATTCACTTCTGTCAGGTGGCTATAATTTAAAAAAAAAAAAAAAGATAAAAAATAACAAGCGTGGGTGAAAACACTGAGAAATTGGAACCTTGTGCACCGTTGGTGGGGATGTAAATTGGAGCATCCACTATGGAAAACAGTATGATGGTTCCTCAAAAAATTAAAAATAAAACTATCATATGATCCAGTAATCCCACTTCTGGCTATGTATCTAAAGAAAACGAAAAACACTAACTAGAAAAAGATATATGTACTCCCATGTTCACTGCAGCATTGTTTACAATAGCCAAGATGTGGAAACAACCTAAGTGTTCATCAGTGGATGAATGGATAAAGAAAATGTGATGTGTATCTACGCAATGGAATATTATTCAGTCATAAAAAGAATAAAATCTTGGGGCTGGCCAGTTTTGCTCAGCGGTTAGAGAGTCAGCCCTCAGACCAATGAGTCACAGGTTCACTTCCAGTCAAGGGCATGTACCTAGGTGTACCTTGGTTGCAGTTCATCCCTGGCCCTGGTCGGGTCTTGCAGCAGGTGACCAATCGATGTGTCTCTCTCACATCGATGTCTCTCTCTCTCTCTCTCTCTCTCTCTCTCTCTCTCTTTCTTTCTCTCTCGCTCTCCCTTCTTCCCATTCTATCTGATGATAAATAGAAAAATATCCTCAGGTGAGGATTAAAAAAAAAAAAAAAAGAATGAAATCTTGCCATTTGCAACATGAATGAATGTTGAGAACATTATGCTAAGTGTAATAAATCAGACAAAGACAAATGCTATATGATCTCACTTATATGTGGAATCAAAACAACAATCAAGCTCACAGATAGACTGGTAGTTGCTGGAGGCAAGGGGTGGGGATGGGGTTGTATGAAATTGGTGAATGGGGTCAAAGGTACAAATTCCAGTTATAAAATAAATAAGTCATCGGGGCTTAGTTATACTGTATTGCATATTTGAAAGTTGCTAAGAGAGTAAATCATCAAAGTCTCCATCACAAGAAAAAAATTGTTTGGTAACTATTATGGTGATGAAATTGTTTTTAATCCTGTCCTGAGGACATTCCTGCATTCATCTTCAGATAGAGCGGGAGGGAGAGAGGAAGGAGGAGAGAGCAAGAGAGAAACATCGATGTGAGAAAGACATCAAGTGGTCGCCACCCACACGACCCCAACAGTGACCGGGGACAAACTGCAACCGAGGTACGTGGGAACCGAACCCGGGTCTCTCTGGCCCGCGGGCTGACACTCTAACTGCTGAGCCAAACCGGCCAGGGCATGATGATGGATTTTTAACTAGATTTATTGTGGTGCTCACTGTTTAATGCATACTAGTATCAAATCATGTTGTGCATCTGAAACTAATATAATGTTATGTTAGTTATAGCTCAATAAAAAATTAAATAAATTTATTAAATGACAACAAAAATACACACCCAGGATATTTCTCCCTCACCTTGCACCAGTTGTGAGTGTTATAAACCATAATCCCAGGCAGCGCTCCATCCTCCCCAGCATCATGAGCAGGGCCTGACATACCTCTCTGCACTGAGAGCGCTGGAGCTGGGTGGGTTTGCGTGTTCAGTCTCTGAACCAGCAGCGCCCAGAAGTTGGAGAGACACAGGCTTCCAGGGACTGGCCGTGACCCTCTGGTCTCTGTGGGGCCAGGTGTAGCAGTTGGTCAAGTCCCCTCACTGCCCCCTGCCCAAGGCCTTTTTATTTTTCCCTATGGGGGAAGGGGAGGGGGTTTTTGCTTAGCTGTCAAGAGTTAGGGCAGTTTTTTACTTAGGGGTGGGAAGGGAGAGGGGGGATCCCAGATGTGGCATCTCCGAATGGGCTGGAGTGGAAGAAATGGGGATGCAGGTTTGAAGACTGATCTGGTCTGTGCGTGTTTCTGTCTCCTCTCGATGGTACAGTGTGTGCCCCCAGGAGGCTACAGTAGGAAGCTGGGAAGCCCCAGGTTTTCTACTTCTGTGTCCCTGAAGCCTTGGGAGCCAAGTCCCCTTAAGGAGGTCTTGAGGTGGCCCCTCTGGATTGAAGAAGCCTCCCCAGCCAGGTCCCTGGCCCACCGCAGACAGAGCTCTCTAACCCTGCTCTGCTCCCCAACCTGCACCAGACTCGGGGTCCCAGGCCCGAGCCCCCAGCCCCTCCAGGGCCAGGCTTTGTCCCGGGCCCCTCTCTCTGGGTGGGGCGAGTCAGGGACTGTGTGTGAGCAGTTCGTCCAGCGTGGGCTGGGGGCAGTTTGAGAGGCCACAGGCTCTTTCTTTGTTAGGAGAATGCTGTCCCATTCCTCTGCCACCTCCGGACTGCATTCTCTTCCTAAGAAAATAAAGGGCCTCTTCCTATTTCAGTCTGTCTCACAAAAACGCGGCAGAAGGGTTTGGGATGAACTGGTTTTTATTTGAAGTTTTTCTAATTGCTCGCTTCTCTGTCTTCCCACTTTGTCTATTTCTTCCTTTTCCCGGCCCCTTTCTCTTTCTTGCCTCTCAATGTCTTTTTCACTCTCTCCTCATCCTTTCCTTCTGTTGCCCCCTCCTTACCTTCCCATATTTTCCCAAACCGCTTAACCCAGCTCTCCATTCTCCCTGCTCCTGCCCCTCCCTCTCTTTCATCTCTTTCCATATTCAATGTGCTTCTCCCCCCTCCCCTCTGCGACCCCTCCCTGGCCCCATCCACACCTTTGGATTAACAATCTCCGATGGAGATCAGGAGTTATGCCCTTTCTCTGCACAGCGGCCAGTGGGGGCTTCTGGAAATATAATCTGTACTGAAACTAATGAATGTCTAGACAACTTGAACCTCAAGAATAAAAAAGAAAAAAGTGGGTACGTGGGGTAGGGACACAGGGTATGCATTTTTGCACACTGCTGATAAATAAAGCCATTTCAATGGGCTTTATTATTATGTTTATTTATCAGTGTGTGGCTAATAATCATTTTTTTTTAGATAGCCATCTTTTTGTTGTTGTTGTTAATCCTGACCTGAAGATATTTTTTTTCAATGAAATTTAGAGTGTGCAAAGGAAGGAGGGAGGGAGGGAGAGAGAGAGAGAAAAAGAGAGAGGAGAGCATGAGAGAGAGGGAAACATTGATGTGAGAAATACATGGATTAGTTGCCTCCCTCACGCCCCGATGAGGATGTGGCCAGGATAAACCTGCAGCCCTTGATGGGGAATTGAACCCAAGACCTTTCCATGTGAGGGCTGATGCTCTAATCACTGAGCCACATAGGCTAGAGCCAGAGAACCATCTTTTTTTTTTTTTTTTTTTAATGTTTTTTCTTTATTGATTTTAGAGAGAAAGAAAGGGAGAGGGAGAGAGAGAGACAGAAACATCAATGAGAGAGAACATCGATTGGCTGCCTCCTGCACGCCCCCCACTGGGGATTTGGCCCACAACCTGGGCATGTGCCCTGACTGGGAATCAAACCAGCGACCTCTTGGTACATGAGCCGATGCTCAACCACTGAGCCACACCAGCCGGGCAGAGCACCGTCCTTTGAGTTGCATTTCCCCTTGATAGCAACAGGTCTGTATACCTACTTGGGCTCCACCTTGAGAAACTGCAGAGTAGACAGGTTGTTTTCCCAAGGTTACACTACTGCAAAACTCTGTACACAAAGATCCACACCCACCTCTGCTACTTCCTCCTTTCAATTAGATGAGGAGATTATCCTCTTGGTGGATAAACAGTTGATCATGCTTTCTATAATGCTAAAAGCTGTATTGTTTTATCTCTAGGAACATTTCTCTTTAAGAATTTCAAAGGGGAATAACTCCCCTCTGAATTCCACATCCCACCTAAGGACGCATATAAAAAGCTATCAAGAGTTTAAAGTGATTCAACATCACAATCACTTGAAAACCTTGATTCTTTTTTTTAAAAAAAGAGAGAGAGCCCTGGCTGGTTTGGCTCAGCAGTTAGAGCGTCGGCCTGTGGTCCAGAGAGACCCAGGTTCAGTTCCCTCTAAGGACATGTACCTCGGTTGCGGTTTGTCCCTGGCCCTGGCTGGGTCGTGCGGGTGGTAGCCACTCGATGTGTCCTTTTCATGTCCATGTTTCTCTCTCTCTTCCTCTGTCTCCCTCCCACTTTATCTGAACAAAAAATGGAAAAATGTCCTCGGTTGAGGATAAAACAACAACAACAAAAATGAGAGAAAGAGAGAGAGAGCGCGCTTTATAGCTCTTGCGGATAAAAACAGAAGCAGTGGTGGTGGTAGAGGTTCTATGGAGAGTAACCTCACAGGGTGATATGTTCATAAATCCCTAACTGCATGGGCCCTAGAGAGTACTCACATCCTAGGCATGTAACTTCTTTACTAAAAGGTTCATCTTTGCCTTAAGCAAAGCTCACCGTTCTTGTTCATCTAGGTTAACATCTTATGTCTCTGTTTTATACCCCTAGGAAACTCAACCACCTTCAAGGGAGCTCATATCTTGTAATCCTGAATTCCAAACAGAGATAGCTCGCCTCGCTTCCTCCCTCCTTCATGCCATCTTCCTTTCCTTCTTTAATTCCACTTGTATAAAAGAAACCGCAAAGCTGTCCCTCTCTCCAGAGCGTTTGACATCCTGTTTCCTGGCTCTGTTGTCAAGTTTGGCTCCAGTAAACTCTTGTGAAAGTTTTTGACTGGTGTGGCTGTTCTTGCATCCACATAGACAATGCCACCCGGTTGGTGTCAGCCCTAAGATGCTCGCACAGTGACGAAATCACCTAAGGATGAATTTCTTAGAATGTAGCCATGTCGTTCGCGGTTAAGTGGCCCATGACTGTAGTCAAATCTTAGAGATGGAAAACAGTAATAATGGCCAGGGGATGGGATGGGGGTGGGGGTGGGGGATTGTTCGATGAGCATTGAGTTTCAGTTTTGTAAGATAAAATCAGTCTGGAGATTTGTTGCACAATGAGGAGCATAGTTAACGCTCCTGTGCTGTCCACCTAAAAAAGATGGGATATTTTTCGTTCTGTGTAAGGTTTAAGGTGAAAACACAAAAAAGTACTACAGTCAATTTTGTAGACATGCATCATGTCTATGAATAATCACTTATATATATATATAAAAGCACACACAAAACGTAGTAAAAATCGAACTTATAAATTCAATGTAAGATATCTGAAGTTACGGGAGCTAGCCAGGCGTTGAGGAGAGACGTGGCTGAAGAGCAGTAAATAGGACAGGCAGAGTTGCTTAGGCAGGGATTTGGGTGCCCTTACAGGGAGGTCTATGTCCTTGGCTCTGAGAGGCGCTCACGCTGTGGAGAAACACCCTCGCAGGCAGGCTAAGAGCAGAGAGAGAGCTCAAGCAGGTTCTGAATTATTTGTGTTGGGAGATTTCAGAGAGATCTGTATTGCCATTTCAAAGTCTTCCCCTTACAAAGGGAACATAATGTCAGAATTTCGCTTCTATTCTACAACATTTAACATTTTGACTGTCGGGAAAAGCAACTAGGTAACAAGAGAAGCCCCCACTGACCAGTTCAGAGGTCATCTGGAGCTATTCCGCAGCCTGGGAAACTTCTAGAGGAACACAGCAGGGTGGTGTGTGTGATGGGACCTCCCCCCAGACCTTTCTCTCCAACTGTCATTGATCCCTGAAATTCCACCATTCGAGAGTCATTTCTTTGTGTTAAACACTGCCCTTTCCCTAAGACCTCTTTTCAAACCCAGGAAAGGAGGGTAGCATTAAGACCCTAACACTTTAATTCTGTGGATTTAACCTTTTTTTCAATTGTTTGTTTTGGCCCCAACATTGAGTATCTGCGGACGTTTCCTCAGAAAAATGCACCTTTTTTCAGTTGTTTGTTTTGGCCCCAACATTGAGTATCTACGGACGTTTCCTCAGAAGAATGCACTCACGCACACGTCCACCAAAGTTGTTATGAAATGTCTGCCAGTCCACGGAGCACCTCGCCCCCGCACACCGCCGAGCTTGCTCTGGCTGGGTGGCCCCGCGGGCAGGAGCTGCGGAAAGACTGAGTGAGCTGGTGGATGAGGAGGATGGGAGAGGAAAAGGTGAGTGGAAAGGAGGGGGCAGGGCACCAGGGCCAGGGTGACTTAAAACAAAACCGCCATTCTTTGGCGTGTTGGAGATTTTGCTTCCTGGCAAATGTCACTAGTTTGGGCTCAAATAAACTTTTTTTTTTTTTTAATGTTTTCATTGATTTTTTTTTTTTAGGGGAGAGAGCAACATTGATCAGCTGCTTCCTGCAGGCCCCCCACTGGGGATCAAGCCAGCAACCCAGGCAGGTGCCTTGACCAGGAATCGAACCTGGACCTCTCAGTCCATGGGACGAGGCTCAAGTAAACTCTTATGAAATTCTCTACAGGAACATCTGTCATACAGTCAACAACAAAAGTAAGTTTAAAAAAAAATTCTCTACAGGTTAGGATGTTTGTAGGTTGACAGTTGTTACGCAGATTTAGTCTTTGCCACATTGATAAGAGTTTCTAGAGAGCCCTGGCTCATTTGGCTCAGTGGTTAGAGCCTCGGCCCACAGACCAAAGAGTCCTGGGTTTGATTCTGGTCAAGGGCACGAACCTCAGCCGGCTGGGGACGAACCACAACCAATCTATGTTTCTCTCTCTCTCTTTTCCTCCCACTCTATCTGAAGATAAATGGAAAAATACTCTCAGGTGAGGATTAAAAAAAAGAGTTAGAGACGAGGATAAGTTCACACCCCTCTGCCTGGTACAGCTAGAAAGACACCTCTCACAAATGTAAATGGTTTTACCAAGGGTAGCTTCAACTTGATTTTCAGAGTTTCTGGTCTGTTTTTAAAACGAACAAGCCTAAAATAATCCTACGCCCAAGAGCCATAATTTGGGGTGGTAAATCTGTTCCCCTACATTTTCTAGGCTACACACCTGCAGTACGTTGCTGTACCGAATAGGCCAGAGGTTTTCAACCCCTGTCCCGCAAGAATGTTTAAAACGTGCAGTACCTGACTATTTAGTCAGGGGCACCGACCTCTGCTCCCTCAGATTGTCAAATGAAAAATGACAACAGTCAACACAACAGTAGTCGTCTGGTGTGTATGAATCAAAATTATATCGATTTTTTTTTTGTCATATGGGCAAAATATATTTTTTCATGTGCCTCAGAAGTGTAGTTATTAGTTTATTAGTAATTAGTTAATTAGTGAGATGAAAAGGGTGGGGGATCGCTGCCGCGGGCGATTACCACACATTGTAGCAGTGGCGAGGGTTTGTGTGATGCCTGTGTCGTGCCAGTGTGACGGCTGGGATGTCATCAGACGATAGGAAGTTGTCAGCTCCATTCTAATCTCACAAGACCACTGTTTCCTATGCAGTCGGTCCGTCGCTGACTGAGGTCACTATGTGGCACCTGACTGCATATCAGTATACACAAATTTAATTTATTTTTTAATCCTCACCCACGGATGTTTTTATATTTATCTTCAGATAGAGTGGGAGGGAGGGAGAGAGAGAGAGAGAAACATTGATGTGAGAGAGACACATCGACTGGGTGCCTCCCGCAGGACCCTGACCAGGGCCAGGGATGAACCGCAACCCAGGTACGTGCCCTTGACCAGAATCAAACTGTAGACTCTTTGGTCTGTGGGCCGACACTCTTACCACTGAGCAGCCTGCCATGCCTACAGATTTTATTTTTAAAACATTTTTTGATCATTGTGTTTTAATAGACGCTGTTGCCTTTATGATATGACACGTTTTATTGTATGTATTCAAAACATTCTACTAGTTAGAAGCCCCAGGCTTCACCGCTGGCCGGGGGGAGGGTGAAACACGAGAGTTTCAGCATTCTGCCTGGAAGGGCTTTATGCAAGGGTCCTGATCACCAGCGTTCACCCAGCCAGGTGTGTTTTCAGGAGGTAGGTGCAGGGTGAGACAGTGGGGACCGGAAGGGAGGTGGAACAGTGGCTGTGAGGGCGGGGATGGCACTCAGGGGCTGTGACTGTGGGGGAGCTCGGCTGCTTTATGCTGTTTGCAGGACCTGCTGCGTGGGTGCTGGCGTGAGGTGCCCATGGAAGTCTGCTCCCATCCCCCACTGCCTGCACCCTTGGCGCACATACAGTCTCTCCTCCTCAGGGTCCCCCAACCTCCCTCACCCTCTGGCTGCTCTCAGCAACCCCGGAGGCCTCACGCAGACCCGGTGTTTAATGACTACAACAGCCACATCTGGCCCCAACGTGGCTACTCCTAAGGGACATAAAGATCCCAGAGACAATTGGTCACTTGTCCACCAAATGGGACCGAGGCCTGAGGATTGGTGGAAAAGAGGGAGGAGGAGGAGGAGGATACCAAAGGGAAGGAGGAAGCAGGATTCCTGGAATTTCTGTCTCCTGAGCCAACGTCCTGGAGCGTGCAGGGCAATCAACAGAGTTGGGCACACGCAGGACTTTGGCCTTGGACTCCCGGACATGCATTCCTGGGTGATGGCTCAGCAGGCACGGGGGCTCCAGGGCTTGGGGCCCCATACCGTATTAGGGGGCTTGTCACATGTATGCTCCTGTTCGTTTAATATCACAAGGAACTGGAATTCCGGTCCCTGGCCACAAAACACCTCTCTCCTCACACCAGTGACCAAATCCTCTTATCCTGTGTCAGGGACCCAAGCTGGTCTGGTCTGGAAAAGCCACTGACTGGAGGCCAGCTCAAGGGCCTTACTGAGGATGAGCACATTGGGGTGACTGGTCCAGCCCCTTTCCCTGAATCACTTTACTGTCAGGCTGAGGGAGGGACTAGTGACCAGTGACACCATGACCTGGGTCACCATGTCTGTGAACTTCTTAGGGGTCAGGCCCCACACTCAGCACCTGGTACACATCACTGTATTTGGCCTTATGGCCCTCCAAGGTAAGCCTGGTATTGGTTTCCATTTTACCTGTGAGGAAACGGAGGCTCAGGGAGGGGGAGTAATCTGTTGCAGGGGAAGCCAGGATCAGGACCGAGACTGTCTGATGGCAGAGGCCTCTGAGCACAGAGACAGTGTGGGGTAGGAGTGAGCTCTGCCCCTCCAGCACCCAGCCCCTGTCTCTCCAGAGCCAGCTTTGCCTGCGGGGTGCGACTGCGTTGGCCCTGCTGCGGATTTCAAAACTGAAAACCTAAGGCACCAGGAAAGTCCAAGTGAGGTTGTCTTCATTTGCCAGGGTAGGCTTCTTATGCAAGAGAGGTTCCTTACCAAGGAGAGAGTTGTCAGTGCTCAGAAGTGTGGGGAGAAAAGGGCCCAGGGCCCACCGCAGCCTCTCCATCCATCAGCAAGTCCTTCTGGATCAACAGGAAGACGCTGCGCCCACCCGAGCCTCCAACGGGCTCCCCCTGGTGCCAGAGCATCACCTAGGCAGTGACCCTTAGTGGCTGTCAACAGCCCCTGAAGAGAGACAAAGCAGACAAAGCATGCCCCCTGTGGGAAGTACCCAGTACCACCCTTGCCAGAAACTGAACTTGAATCTGATCAAGTCTCTGGATCCAATTTACCATGTGTAGAAAATACAGAGGACAGAGGAAGATGTTTTAAACTACAGCCCAGAGATGTCAGCGATAAAATGCAGGTCAAACAACTTGTAAGAAATAAATAACAAGGAAAAAAAGATGGGAGGGAGGGCGAAAGATTGAACAGAAACTTATAGACTGCATGAGACTGTGAAGAGAGCAACCAATTATATATACAGACCTTATTTGGCTCTTTAAAAAAAAATTATCTTTATTGTTGAAAGTATTACAGATGTCCTCTCCCCCCTCTTTCGTTGATCCACTCCTCCCTGCCCCCCTTCACTGAACTGTTGTCTGTGTCCATTAGTTATGCATATAAGCATATAAGTTCTTTGGTTTATCCCTTCTCACCCTAACCCCCTTCTTACTGAGGTTTGTTAGTCTGTTCCCTACTTCCTTGTCTCTGGAGCTACTGTGATCGACAGCTTAATTTGTTCATTATGTTCCACAAATAAGTGAGATCATGTGGTACTTGTCTTTCTCTGACTGGCTTATTTCGCTTAGCATAATACTCTCCAGGTCCCTCCATGTTGTCTCAAAGGATAACAGATCTTTCTTTCTCACAGCTGCATAGTACTCCATTGTGTATATGTACCACAGCTTTTTTATCCACTCATCTACTGATGGGCACTTGGGCTGCTTCCAGATCTTAGCGATTGTAAATAGTGCTGCTATGAATATAGGGGTGCAAAGACATATGAAAAAAATTCTCAATGTCATTAATCATCAGAGAGATGCAAATTAAAATGACTATGAGATATCACCTCACACCTTTCAGAATGGCCACCATCAACAAATCATCAAACAACAAGTGTTGGCGAGGGTGTGGAGAAAAGGGGACACTAGTACATTGCTGGTGGGAATGCAGACTGGGGCAGCCACAGTGGAAAACAATATGGTGTTTCCTCAAAAAAATTAAAAATGTAACTGCCATTTGACCCACTGATCCTTATTTGGCTCTTGATTCAAATGGTAAAAAGCAAAAACTAGACAATTTGTAACATTTATGGGACAATTGAAAATGTGAACGCTGAATGGACACGATGATATTAAGGGATTTATTTTTGTCCCCCCCCCCCCGACTATCTGCTGCTTTGATTTTTGTTATTGTGGTCGAATATACATAACACAATTTACTACTTTAATGGTTTTCAAGTGTACAAGTCAGTGGCATTAAGTATATTCATAATGTCTGGCAACCATCACTGTTACTCATTCCCAGACATTAATATTTTTAAGGTGTAATCTGATGGTATTGTGGTTTAAGAAAATACATTTTCTCTTTAGAGATGAAATGAAATGTTCAAAGGATCTTGTCACTTCTCCTTTTTGCGATAGCTGGAGCATCAAGCCCTCTGATCTCACCATGGCCTCTAGCTCCTGCCGCCTCTCCGGTCCCATCTCCCTGCGTCAGCCACGGGTCCTTCATGCCGGGACCACGCTGTGACTTTCATGGGCACCTTTGCCTTGGTGGGGTCCCTTCCTCCATATTTACAAACGTATTAATATAAAGACCAGTACATAAATATTATATTTGAAATATTTTCTTCTAGCTAAAAGTTTATTTTTTTCTTCTGATTTTAAAAGAAACGAAAATATTAACATGGGCTCCTTTCAGTATGGTCGACCCCGGACACTGTACCTGCTGTGGCTAATGGATACGTCAGTCCAGTGCGTGAATTCGGTCTCTCCCTCCCGCAAGCACTCGTCCCCCACCCCCTTCATCCTGACGAGCCCTATTCTTCCTTGGAGAAGCCTTCCCTGGCCTCCACGAGTCCCCATGACAAGCTCACGGCCCCATCATTCACACTCGTGCTTCCCTGACCCTGGCTTCACGAGAAGCATCAGTTGAGAATCTGATACATATTTTTAACGTTTCTTTATTGTTGAATGTAATAGAGATGGCCCCCTTGTTTCTCCCATTGACCCCCTCCTTCCCAATTTCACCCCCTCCCGCCTTCCCCACACTACTGTAGGTGTCCATTGGTTACGCATATGCATAGAAGTTCTTTGGTTTATCTCATCCCGCCCTCCCTCCCCCCTTCCCTTTGAGGTTCATCAGTCTAACAACTAATTTGTACTTCTTAATTCCTTCATCTTTTTTACCCATCGCTCCAGCCCCTGCCCATCTGGCCAGCAACAAAAAGTTCTCTGTATCTATGAGTGTTTCTGTTCTGCTTGCTCACTTTTTTTATAGATTCAATTGTTGATAGATACGTATTAATTGCCATTTTATTGTTCATATTTTTGTTCTTCTCCTTCAGGAAGACCCTTCAACATTTTATATAATATTGGTTTGGTGGTGATGAACTCCTTTAGCTTTTTCTTGTCTGGGAAACTATATGTCCACTGATTCTAAATGATAGCTTTGCAGAATAGAGTAATCTTGTTTGTAGATCATTGTTTTTCATGTTTTGAATATCTCTTGCCACTCCCTTCTGGCCTGCAAAGTTTCTTTTGAGAAATCAGCTGACAGTCTTTTTTTTTTTCATCCTCACCCGAGGACATTCTTCGATATTTTTTGCTCAGATAGAGTGGGAGGGAGAGAGAGAGAGAGAGAGAGAGAGAGAGAAACATTGATGTGAAAGGGACACATTGAGTGGCTGCCACCCACATGACCCAACCAGGGCCGGGGACAAACTGCAACCGAGACATGCTCCCTTAGCGGGAACCGAACCCGGGTCTCTTCAGACCGCAGGCCGACGCTCTAACCCCTGAGCCAAACCGGCCAGGGTTCAGCTGACAGTCTTATGGGAGCTCCTTTGTAGGTAACAAACTGCTTTTCTTTTCTTTATTTTTTTTTTTATCCTCATCCGAGGACATTTCCCCGATATTTTGTTCAGATAGGGTGGGAGGTAGAGAGAGAGAGAGAGAGAGAAACATCAACATGAAAGGGACACATTGAGTGGTCGCCACCCACACGACCCAACCAGGGCCGGGGACAAACTGCAACCAAGGTACGTGCCCTTAGCGGGAACCGAACCCGGGTCTCTCCAGACCGCAGGCCAACGCTCTAACCGCTGAGCCAAACCGGCCAGGGCCAAACTGCTTTTCTATTGCTGCTTTTAAGATTCTCTCTTTGTCTTAAAAGTTTTTTTTTTTTCTTCATTGATTTTAAAGAGAGAGAGAAAGAGAGAGAGACAGAAACATCGATGAGAGAGAACATTGATTGGCCACATCCTGCATGTTCCCCACTGGGGATTGGGCCCACAACTTGGGCATGTGCTCTGACTGGGATTCAAACCAGGACCTCTTGGTGCATGGGTAAATGTTCAACCACTGAACCACACTGGCCGTGCTGTCTTTAACCTTTGTCATTTTGATGATGATGTGTCGTCCGGCTGGTGTGACTCAGTGGTTGAGCATTGACCCAGGCAGCAGGAGGTCTTTGGTTCGATTCCTGGTCAGGACACATGCCCAGGTTGTGGGCCCAATCCCTAGTCAGGAGAATGCAGGAGATGGCCAATTGATGTTCTCTCTTTTTGATGTTTCTATCTCTCTCTTCTTTTCATGTTCCCTCTCTCTCTGAAATCAATAAAGGAAAAAAAATTTTTTTAAGTTGATGATGATGTGTTTTGATAGGGGCCTTTTAGGTTCATCTTGTTTTGGACTCTCTGTGCTTTCTGGACTTGTATGTCTGTTTCCTTCACCAGGTTAGGGAATTTTTCTGTCATTATTTTTTCGAATAGGTTTTTAATTTCTTGCTCTGTCTCTTCTCCTTCTGGCACCCCCATGATATGAATGTTGGCACACTTGAAGTTGTCCCTTATACTTATACTATAAGGCTCCTTATACTATCCTCTTTTTTTTTTTTTTTTGCTGTTCTGATTGGGTAATTTTTGCTTCCTTATATTCCAATTCAAAGGCTTGCTTCTTGGCTTTACCTACTCTACTATTGATTCCCTGTAAATTATTCTTTATTTAGTGCATCTTTCATTTCAGAATGGTCTTTTTTTATGTTGTTGATGTTCTCCCTAAGTTCCTTGGAGTTCTCCTTAAGTGCCTGGAAGTTCTCACTAAGTTCCTTGAAAGTCTCTCTAAATTTCTTGAGCATCCTTATAACCAGTGTTTTGAACTCCGCATCCGATTGATTGCTTATCTTCATTTTGTTTAGTTCTTTTCCTGGAGTTTTGTTCTTTTCTTTCATTTGGGACATGTTTTTTTTGTTTCATCATTTTGGCTGCTTCCCTGTGTTTGTTTCTATGTATTAGGTAGAGTTTCTTTGTCTCCTAGGTTTTCTTGGGTGGCCTGTAGTAGTAGGTGTCTTGTAGGGTCCAGTGGCACAGCCTCCTTGATCACCCCAGCTGGGACTTCAAGGTGCAGCCCTAGTGTGGACTATCCACTCTTCTGTTGTAATTGAGTCTTGATTGCTGTTGGCACATTGATAGGAGGGATTTACTCAGGCTGATCAGCTGCAAGGATTGGCTGTGCCCACTGACCACTGGCCTCTGACTACCTTGGAGGATCAGCTGTGCAGGGGCCCACCACACAGAGCAAGACTTACTTCAGCAGGGCTCTGGTACCCACTGAGCCCACTCATTGAGTGTGTCACTTGTGGAGGTGTATCACTTGTCGATGTGATCTGAAGCTGTCCACTGGGTGTGCTGGCTCTGGGGCAAGGTCAGCCACTGCCTGTGTTCTACCCAGGGCCACCAGGCATAAGCTACAAAGCGATCCACTGATGGCTGCTTCTTGTGCTGGGCTTGGAGGTGCCCAGGAAAAGCCACGTTGTGAACCAAGGCTGGCTGCTTCTAGTGCCAGGCCTGGGGCCACTTAACTAGAGATATTGGGTTCACTGAGACCAGATGTTGCTAGTTTGAGGGAGTTTAGGAAACTCTGAAGCAGGATCCAAGACAGGCCAATGCTATGGTAAAGCCATTGGCAACAGGTTGGGTGGGTCTGAAAGTTGGGTGGGGCAGGGCCTCAGGGAATCACCTGGGCGGGGCCAGGTTGCTGGAGTCCCAGATATGGCACCTGTCTGCCCTCCCAGGGAAGGGCTTGTGAAAGGAACAGTGGCCTCTGCCAGCATGTCTGTCTGAGAGAAACTTCCCCTCTAGCTCTAGCCCTGATGTCAAACAACTCAGTTCTTCCCTGATGTCTCTGGTGCCTTTCAAGCTGCCTCCCTGCTGCTGGAGCCTGGAGGGTGCCAGTCGGACTACGTCAGTGCGCGGGCCCTTTAAGAGGAGCTGCCTGGGGCTCCCGCAGCCTCAGCCTCCCTGAGCCTCAGTTCCCGCTGGATTTTATAGCCAGAAGTGATGGGGATTCTCTTCCTGGCACTGGAACCCTGAGCTGGGCGCCTGCTGTGGAACAGGGACCCCTCAGTCCTCAGGGAGGACCTTCCCAGCCGAGATGTCCCTCTTGATTCTTATCCACCATATGTGGATGTGGGACGAGCCTGTCCATGTCTCTCTCCACTCCTCCTCCAGTCTCCACGTGGCTGCTTCTTTAATTTCGTAGTTGTAGGACTTCCATTCAGCTCGATGTCAGGTGGTTCTGAAAGATGGTTGTTCTATAGATTAGTTGTAATTTTGATGGGGTTGTAGGAGGAGGAGATACCGTGTTTACCTACGCCATCCTCTTGAGTGGAAGTGTCGAGAATCATATATTAATGTAAATAAAATTTTTTTTTTTAATCCTCACCCGAGGATATTTTTCCATTTTTTGTTCAGATAGAGTTGGAGGGAGAGAGAGGAAGAGAGAGAGAGAGAGAGAAACATAGATGTGAAAGGGACACATTGAGTGGTTGCCACCCGCACGACCTAACCAGGGCTGGGGACAAACTGCAACCGTGGTACGTGCCCTTAGTGGGAACCGAACCCCGGTCCCTCTGGACAGCAGGCTGACGCTCTAACCGCTGAGCCAAACTGGCCAGGGCTAATGTAAGTAAATTTTTGTTTCACATCTATCTCCAATAGATTGTCCATCTCTGTATCCCCAGCACCCAGTCCAGGGCCTCGCATATGGTGGCACTTTCTAACAGGTATTTGCTGAATAAACAAATATATTTGAGTTGAGAAGGGACATTGGTTGTGTGTTGTTTTTTTGTTAATCCTCACCTGAGGTTATTTTTCCATTGATTTTTAGAGAGAGTGGAAGGGTTCAGCCTGTGTGGCTCAGTGGATTGAGCGTTGTTCCGTGGACTGAGAGTTCCCAGTTTGATTCCCCATCAGAGCACATGCCGGGGTTGTGGGTTTGATCCCCAGTAGGGGGTGTACAGGAGGAGGGGGTATCTGATTGATGTTTCTCTCTCATCAATGTTTCTATCTCTCTCTCCCTTCCTCTCTCTCTAAAAAATTCAATAAACACATATTTAAAAGAGAGAGAGAGGGTGAAAGGGGAGGGGGAGAGAGAGACGTCAATGTGAGGGAGACACATTGATTGTCTGCCTCCTGCACAGGCATCAAACCTGCAACCCGGATCCGTGCCCTTGACCCGGAATCGAACCTGCGATCCTTCAGTCCACAGACCGATGCTCTAACTAACCATTGAGCCAAACTGGCCAGGGCTCAGTGGTGTTTTAAAAATATACAAGTACGGAAAAGAAAAATGTTCTGAAATAAATACACCAAAGGGTTAACAATGGTTTTTTTTGGGGGGGGGTAGTAGGAGGTGGAAAGAGTGGTAGGCTTAAGAGCGATTTTCACATAGTTGCTAAGAGACTAGATCTTAAATGTTCTCGCCATAAAAAAGAAATGTTAATTATGTGATGTGAGGGAGGTGTTAGCTAACGCTGGGTGATAATTATACTGCAATGTACCAATGTATCAAACCAACAGTCGTACACCTTAAACAGACACATGCTATTCGCCATTATATCTTAATTTAAAAAAGAGTGATTTTTATTGTCTTGGTCTGCTTACGCACGTTTTCTAGGTTCTTCTCCATGAACACTTGTTGCTTATGTATTAAAAATATTAAAAACCCAGCAGCAGAGCAACTTTTTTTCCAGGCACGCCCTGGAAGAAAGACCCTGCTGACGGAAGGCTCCTTGAAGCACGGGGCTGTTTAACCCGTTCTCTGCAACGTCCCTCGTGGTGGGCGCGTCGGCGGGGCTCAGGCAGCATCTGCGGACTGACTGCAGCTCCTGGGGGTCTAGGTTGGAGGCGGGGGCTGGTCACAGTCGGGAGGACGAGATGGAGTGCTGCCTGCTCAGCAGAAGGTGGAGAGTGAGGCCGTTTTGGGGGTAGGACCATCAGGACTGCGAGAGGAAGGACCCACCGGAACCTGAAAAGCAGTGGATTGCGAAGTTCGGGATAAGGCAGAGAGGGTGCGGCAGGTGGGAGAGGTAATGAGCTCCCCTTGGGGTCTCACTACAGGAGAGGTGCTCAAGAAGCCCAAAGAGCAGTGAGGGCAAACGACCAGGATTTCAGGAATCTGAAAAGACAGATTTAGGGGTCACAGCACCCACACGACTGCTGTCTTCTCCCAAGGGGACCAAACGGCCCCGGTCCTGCAACACTGAACCGTGAGCAGCCGTGGAGAGGAAGAGTCGCTGAAGTTGAGGAAAGCAAACACACAGAGAGACAGATCTTTCTGTTCAGTAAAAATCACTGCCTGGACGAACCGAGTCTTCCCTCCGCTCATGCCTAGACTGGAACCACTTCTCATTCCGGGTGCGTCCTTGCTCCGAAATGGGCATATGAGTCACCAGGAAAAGAGAATTCGATTAACAAAGATTCAGTCAGACTACAGCTGTGGCCAAAAAGTGGGGCGTGCTTTTAGGGCAGGCGTTCCCCTGGGCAGCCAGGTTGCCATGCACTGCATCCATGCCCCCTGCCGCCGCCGTGCCCGGGTCCTACCTTCAGGGGACGTGCCGTTCGGGCGACGGCATGGCAGCCTCCAAGGTTCTTATTTCCAATGTGACTGTCCCTTCACAGTAGCACATCCCAGGGGCTAAGAACTTGTTGCAAATCTGTTCCCCTTTCTCTTTGAGGATTAGCTGGGATCAGGACCCTAGGAGAAAGGAGTTTGAGTGAGGGCAGGTAGGACAGAGGTAGTCCTGTACTTTGGAATGCTGCAGGGGGTGGGCGGCCGGCCTGGGGTGGGGCTGGGGCCCGGCACGGGAGGGCCTGCAGGAATATAGCTCTGAGTTCCATGTGTGTGTAGGGACCAAATGGGCTAATCCTGGAGTAGCTCGAATCCCAACCCTGTGTCTCTGTGGATGTTCTCATGGCGGTCCGCGTACGCTCCACGGTTGTTCCTCAGCTGTACAGGGCCTTTCTTTATAATTCTGTATAAAGAGATCCTTCGAATCTCTTGGCACCACGCTGGACACATTGCCTGTGCTTTAATAAGATGAGCCCGTGGTTGGCTCTGGTAAAAAGCCCGGCCAGAAGCATCCAGCAGGCACACTGATCAAATCCAACACGATTTGCAGACGACAGCGTCTGCAAGTAACGAAGTTCTCCACCAACGGCTGCGATCTCTACGAACAGCAGTGGGCTCTGTAAACACCCGCAAGCTCTGCAAACATCTGCATACTTTAAAACAACTACAATTTTGCCCTGGTCTGTGTGGCTTAGTTGATCAGGGGTGCACCGAAGGGTAGTGGGTGTGATTCCTGGCCAGGGCACATACCTAGGTTTCAGGTCTGATCCCTGGTCAGGTGGTGGGGGTGTGCACGGGAGGCGACTGATTTGCATTTCTCTCACACATTCATGTTTCTCTCTGTCTCTCCCTTTCCCTACTTTCTCTCTAGAATCAATAAAAAATATCCTTGGGGGAGGATTAAAATAAACAAAACAAAAAACAGCAAAAATGAAATAAAACAAATATAATTTTAAATTGTGACTGAAATAAAAATAAAAAAACATTTGCAAAGCAGAGGCTCTGCAAATAGGGCAGGCTCTGCAAACAGCTGTGGGATCTGTGGGCAGCTATAGGCTTTGCACACCCGGACAAGCTCTGTTCGCACCTGCAGGCTGCAAGCGCCCGGGCTCTGCGAAGGTGGACCACAGGCTAGAAAAGGTCCACAGGACATTACGATAAAGGTGGAAAGGATGGGAGAAGGGCAAGTGGATCTGATAAATAAAAAAGGTAGGGGCTGTGGTTGGGTTGGAAATGTATCAAGCTAATTCAACAAACGTCAATGGAAGTCTTTTTATGAGTTAAGAAAGGTGCTAGGCACAGTGGGAAATGCGAAAGCCACATGGCAGTCCTAATACTCCTGGGCCCTCGTGATAGCTGCTGAGACCACCAGCTCAGTGATTTCCTTCTGAGTCATGAGTCCTGTGTCCCAGACTACTGCCCTGCTCCTGTGGGTCCCTCAGGGCCTGGGAAGCATGAGAATGATGTTGAAGCATTTGCTCAGTCCAAGCAGGAGGAGGTGAGCCCAGGACACACACACACCAGCTAACGGCTGGGGAGGAACATGGCTGTTGAGGTGAGAGCAGAGAAGTCTTAGGGATGGCTGAGGCCAAGGCACAGACACGTTCTGGCCACGTGGCCGTGGGAAGTTGATGTAACCTTTCTGAGCTTTAGTTTCATATTCTGTGGAGAGTCATCGTACCTACCTCCTGCAGCTGTGGTAAGGATCAGACGAGTTCATATACATGAAGTACTCAGAACAGTGATGGCCTGTGATGCGCTTCATCTAAATTAGTTAGGGGACAAGGTTATGATGTGGGGGCGCTGACTGTGGTGGTGGAGACGATGATGATGGTGGCAGTGGTGATGATGTCGTGGTGGTGGTAATGATGTTGCTGATGGTAATGGAGATTGTATTCGTTTCCTAGAGGTGCTAGAACAACGTACCATAAATTGGGTGGCTTAAACAACAGACGTTTATTGGTTCACAACTCTTTATTGCCTCACAGTACCTGTAAATTTGAGATCAAGGCGTTGGTAAGGTTGGGTCCTCCTCAGAGTGCTAGGGAGCATCTGTTCCATGCCCCTTTCCCAGCTTCTGGGGGCTTGCTGGCAATCGTTGGGTTCTTTGGCTTGCAGACCCATCACCCAATGTCCATATGGCCTTCCTCCAGTGTGCATGTCTCTGTGTCCAGATGTCCCCTTTTTGTAAGGACAGCAGTCATATGGGATCAAGGCCCATCCTAATGACCTCATCTGAACTTGATCATTTCCAAAGACCTTATTTCCAAAAAATGTAGAACTTCAGCGTTTTTAGAGAGGACATAACTCAACCCACAACAGCGATGAAGATGACAATGGTGATGATGGTGGTGACAATAATGGTGGTGACATGATGGTGTCCTTCCTTTTTCTTGCCTGTCTGTGACGGATGTCAGGCTCCCTGCCTGGTAGAGTTTAAAGAAATCTCTGCTAGACCGTGCACATTTTAGGCCCATAATCAATACCCAGAGCACGAATTGCGGTCAACCCCACCCTGCCATGACCTTGCTGGGTGACGCGGGTGGGTGATTCCCGATTCTCTGTCTGAGTCCCACCCCCAGCCTGAGACAGAGGGCCACACAGGGTGGGAAACTCTGCCAGGGAAGCAGGAAGCGCATTGTCGGAGCCAGCAGGACGGTGGGGATATTCCCAAGGCTCTGAGCAAGGCGGGAGGCCATGTGGCTTTTTAAGTGTCTGTATAAACAGATGGCAGGGAGCAGGAGTTGTGACAGGAAAGGTTGATAAGACATGGAGAGTCATAAACACTTCAGCACAGCCTTCACCCAGCCGAGCCTCGGTTTGGTGTTTGCTCAGGTGTGGCCCTTCCCTCACCACAACATGGGCTGTGTGGCCGGTTGCCCTGGGGAAGAAGGGGTTAATCTGGGGGATGGAAAACAAACAAGCACACACTCCATGGCAACACCACCACCCGACGCACAGCACACCTTCCCACGATGTTCCACACTCTGAAAAGTCATGGAACAACAGTCCCCTTACCTCTCTGCCTTTTGCAAAGCACTTGGGTATACTTCTGTTGGCTTTTTAAAAAAAATAATTCATTTTGAAACAACTTCGAATTCACAGAAATATTGCAACAGTACTAAGAACTCCCTTAACCCCTTCCCCCAGATTCTTTAACATTTTACCACATTCGCTTCGTCACCCTCTCGCCTTTCACACACCCCCATTCATCATTTTCTGAATTAAAGAGCACGCTGCAGCCATGGCGCCCAGCACCCAAATACAAGAGTGATCTCCTGTCTGCTTTACTTGACGGCTCTCCAGACCAGGGGGTCGACAAGGGGACACGTTACCATGTTGTCCACAGTCCCTGTTCAGATGTTGCCCATTGTCCCGACGACGTCTCCTCGTGTGCTCCAGGGTGGAACCGAGGCCCCTGCATTGCATTTAGATGTCATGGCTCATCCAGCTCCTTCCATCTAGGGTGGCTTCTCCATCCTTCCCCGCCCTTGTTCGGTAGGAGGACCCTCATCTCGGGTTCATCTGATGTACTCTCTTGACCAGACCCAAGCCATCCACGAGTCCCTGACAGGAATACCACAGAAATGGTTCCACACCTTCATTCCTCCATCAAATTGGTATCTCCAGGCTCTTCCACTGCCAACTCACCGTCTCCCCTTTCTGACGAATACAAGTTTTGTGGGGAGATTTTATGACCGTAGACCAAACTCCTGATCCTCGTCGAACCTCTGCCCACCAGCTTCAGTGCCGTCGACAGCTTCCGTCTCAATCAAACACCACCGCGGTGGCTGCTAACTAGGAATCTTTCTTTTCCCAGTTCTCCTCCTACCGCGTATTCGTTGGCATTCCACCAGGAGGAAAACCTTCCTTTCTCCCCCATTCGTTTGTTTATGTCAGGATTAGCTCATGGATTCCTATTTTATGTGATTAGTTAAAATCTATTAATATTATTCTTTATTTTGGTGTTCAAATTGTCCCAGATTGGGCCAGACAGACCTGCATCAGCCTGGCTCCTTGTGTCCTTAGACTTTCCCTCTTGAACATTTTCTTACTTTGGGGCACAATAACACGTTCTGGGCTCATCTACACTTCCCTGCCCCGGCTCTGGAACCAACCATTTCTACGAGGAGCCCTGGTACCTTTCGGGGGAGAATAGGATTTAGAAACTAAGATCTGGGTGCTCAGTGGGTTCTCTCAAAAGACAGGGCTCAGACATACCCGCGCGTCAGCCTGTCCCCTGCCCTTGGTGGCTGTCCTCTCTGGGTTCCCGCCAGCACTGCGGGCGAGCTCTGCACCATGGCCAGGGGACACAGGCTCCGCTTCCCGTGAGCCTCTGGGCACCGCATCTTCCCCGGCCGAGCAACTCGTAACTTCGCTGTGCGGGTTTCTGTGTTTAAAGACGCCTTACTTAGGCCCTGGCGGGTTTGGCCCAGTGGTTGGAGCATCAGCCTGCGGACCAGAGAGTCCCGGTTCAGTTCCTGCTGGGCCCTAGCGGCTAGGGGCACATACCTAAATAAATAAATAATAATAATAAAATAACCAAAGACACCTTATTTATTTCTATTGTCGGCCAACGGTGCTGTGACCCCCACCTGAACGAAGCCTACGGAACACGTCTCTCCGCGCGGCCTTCGTGCCACAGCCGGTGCATCTCAAACAGCAACTCGCGGACCAGAAACACGGACAGGGGGAAGGGGGGCACTGCGTGGGCTGTGAAAAGGACACACGTCCACCTATGAGTGAAAACAAGAATGTGGAGCGACCCTGCTTGATCTCAGCTGGGAACGTGCCCACTGAACAACTACCACCTCCCACCACGCTGCGGTCGCCGGATGGCCCTGCGAGAGCCGTGAGGGTTTATTCTGGGGTTGCACATACCTGTTAGCAAGTCGGCGAATTCCCGGATTCGGAAGCTCTGAGTAATGAGGATTAAACTCACACGACTCAATAGCAGAAAACCAAACAATCCCATAAAAAACAGGCATTTTTCCAAAGAAGATACACAGATGGCCAACGGGTACATGAAAGGAGCCCAACATCTCTAATCATCAGGGAAGTGCTAATCAAAACCGCAGCCCCGGTCGGTGTGCTCAGTGGTTAGAGTGTCGTCCTTCCAATGGAAGGGTTGCAGCTTTGATCCCCAGCCCTGGTTGGGGTCATGTGGGAGGCAACCAATCGGTGTCTCTCTCTCACATCAATGTATCTCTCTCTCCCTCCCCCCCTTCCACTCTATCTAAAAATCAATGGAAAAATATCCTCGGGTGAGGACTTAGAAAAAATTCAATGGAAGAAAATATCCTCAGGTGAGGATTAACACAAAACAAACAAACAACAACAAAAACCCCCACACTGGGCTGCCACCGCACACCTGTCAGAATGACTGTTATAAAAAAGACAAGTGTTGGCGAGGATGTGGAGGAAAGGAGACGCTTGTGCACGGTTGGTGAGAAGGTAAATTGGCACAGGAGTTTCCCCACAAATTAAAAATGGAATCACCATATGATCCAGCAATTCCACTTTTGGGTATTTATCCAAAAGAAAATGAAAATGCTAACTGGAAAATATATACGCACCCCCATATTCAGTGCAGCATTATTTACACTAGTCAGGATATAGAAGCAACCTGTGTCCAGTGATGGATGGATGAATAAAGAAGTTGTGAGAGAGATGTGTGTGTGTGTGTGTGTGTGTGTGTATGTATATATATATATATGAATGATATGTAAAGTAATATCAGTCTGCCATACAACATAAGGAAATCTTGCCTGCTATGACAACATGGATGGACTGCAAGGGCGGTATACTAGGTGAAATAAATCAAACAGAGAAAGACAAATACCAAATGGTCCCATGTATATGTGGAACCTAAAAAAAACGAACCAAATGAAACTAAAAGCCAGGAGCGCATGGATCCAGGGAACGGGTTGGTGGTTGCCAGAGGAGGTGGAGGGTGGGTGAAGCGAGGAAAGGGGTGAAAAAGTGCAAACCTCCCGCTATAAAATGAATGTCACGGGGATGTAACGTACAACACGGGATGTAACGTACAACACGGCGACTAAAGCTAATAATTTTGCATTGCATATTTGAAAGTTGCTAAGGGAGTAAATATTAAAAGTTTTCATCACAAGAAATGAAAACTTTGTAACTGTGTGGTGATGGTTGTTAACTAAACTGACTATGCTGATCATTTCACAATATATACAATATAAAAATTATGTTGTTCACTTGAAACTAATAGAATGTTACATCTCAATGACATCTAAATTTAAGAAAGTCCTGGCTGGCACCAAGAGGTCGCCGGTTGGATTCCCAGTCAGGGCACATGCCCAGGTTGTGGGCCTGATCCCCAGTGGGGGGCATGCAGGAGGCAGCCAATCGATGTTCTCTCTCTTCTATGTTTCTCTCTCTCTCTCCCCCTTCCTCTCTCTCTGAAATCAATAAAGAAGATGAAAAAAAAAAAAAAAGTTAAAAAAAAAAAGAAAGAAAGTCCTGGCTGGTGTGGTTGGGGCATTGTCCTGTAAACTGAAAGGTTTTGGGTTCAATCCCCAATTGGGGTGCGTATGGGAGGCAACCGATCGATGTTTCTTTCTCTCTCTCTTTCTCTCCCTTCCTCGCTCTCTCTCTCTAAAATAAATCAATAAACACATGTTTGAATTTCAAAATAATGAGTTTCAACTGTATATGATTCCATGCACACACAACACACACACACAGACATCATACTATTTCAGTATCTATCTGCATAAATATATTCTAAAACCAGGAGTTCATTTCAATGCTTCCTGTTCCCACCCCAAACCTCACAGTCCTTTTCAGCCTTCCTCTCTCCATGTCTGTAAAGCTCCTCTCTGATGGTGAAAGACTTGGCTCCCGCCATCCCCAGTATATTTACTTATTCGCTCAGTTCCTGCGCCCACAGCCCCTGAACGAGTCCTCAGTAGTCGGTGGGCACCAGAGTGTCCTTGCAGCCCCTGCCCTGGTGACCTTGCTCCCTCCCAGCCCGTGTGCCGATCCTTCTCCGAAGAGCGGAGGTGAAGGGAAACCCAGATAACCTTCAGTCTCATACCAGCCTTGTGAGGCAGGCGGGGTGTATATTTCTACCCATTTTACAGATTCGACTCAAAGCAGTGGAGCATCCTGCCCGAGGTTGACAGCAAGTAACCCCAAGGGCCGAGGGAATGAGACACGCTGGGCCTTAGAGTAGTGGGTGTCATTCCTGTCTGCACATTCGATCCTGGGGACGCTTTTCAAAAAGACTAATGCTCCGATCCGACCTCAGGCAATGAGCAAGGATTCGCTGGGGGTGAGATGCTGGCAGTGTTTTCTTGAAGCTCCCCAGGACCGAGAGCCAGGGCCATAGGGCCAGGTGACTCCAGACCAAATCCTCACTGCGCCACTGAGCTATGCCATCCTGAGCAGATGAGCCTCACTTTATGCATCTGTACAATGGGATTTTGGAATAGCTTCCTGGAGTGTTCAATCTTTCCCTGCAGTATTTTCATGTCATGAGCATCATGGATCCGAAGGTCCTTTCCCACCTACAAACCCCCTGATTCTCATGACTCTTTTGTCGCCCTTCATCTGGTCCAAGAGAGGCCATCATATCCATCCCTTTTGGGGTTCTTCTCACTCCCACCCCATCTTCCATCACAAGGCTTTTCCTTCTCTCATGCTCATGCTTTCCCAGACCTGTTCAAATGTCACCTTCTCCAGGAAGCCCTCCCAAATCGGCCGAGACCTCGCTATCTCCCTCTTCTGAGCAACAATTTCTTCAGCTTTTTTTGTGGTGAAATAGATATACCAGATATGCTATTTTAACCATTTAAAAAATATGTTTTTATTGAGTTTTTAGAGAGAGAGGAAGGAAAAGAGAGCTAGAAACATCGATGAGAACAAACATCAATTGGCTGCCTCCTGCATGCCCCCCACTGGGGATCGGGCCCACAACCTGGGCATGGGCACTGACTGGGAATTGAACCGGCGACCTCTTGGTGCATCGATCGACACTCAGCCACTGAGCCACACTGGCCGGGCTATTTTAACCATTTTTAAGTGTACAACTCAGTGCAGTGAATTGCATTCACAATGTCGTGGACCATCAGCACTATCACTAAATTTTTCATGGCCCAGCTGATATGCACTAGCTTCCCTTCCTCCCTGGCAGCCCCCATCCCCTTCCCGTCTCGGTGATCTTGTCTCTATTTATGCTGTATATTTCACATAAGCAGAATCACACAGCATTTGTCCTTTCGTATCTGTCTTCTTTTGCTTAGCATAATGTCTTTAAGGTTCATCCATGTTGTATCATGTGTCAGGACTCCATTTCTTATTATGCCAAGTGCTAGTCCCTTGTGTGGACACACACACCACAGTTTGCTTATCCATTCCTCTGTTGATGACACTTGGGTTGCTTCCATGTCTTGGCTGTTGTGAATGATGCTGCCATGAACATCAGCATAAGGTATCTGTTGGAGTCCCTGCTTTGGAAGATGAAGTGACACACTGAGTTGTTCTGTTTTTAGGTCACTGTGTGTGTAAATGTTATCTCCTCCCAAAGGTCCGACCTCTAACCGGATTGGTCCCCTGTACTTCCAGGCTGTGAGCTGGACCAAGCAGGCTCCTGAGATGTTGGGGAAAGTCATGGGGCAGAAAGCAGCCACCTTGAGTGTGAACGTACATGGGATTGCCCACATCGGTGGCTGAAACCAGACACGTGCCAAGGAGATGTGATGTGGGGAAGAGGGGCATCTGCTGCAGACATGTCAGAGGGTGGCGACAGCTGGGAGGGCTGCCAGGTCTTTGCTGGTCAGTCCAGACGCCATCCTGAAGAGTGAGCGAGTGGGGAGGACCTGAATGTACGGCTCTGGGATTCGAAGCCGACCTCGGCTCCAAAGCCTTTCATTTCATTTCATTTCATTTTTTTTTTTTTTTTTTGCATCTGTGAAATTGAATATTTTACTATACCACACACACAATAAGCAACTGGTACAAAAAAAGGCCATTTCAGTTATTCTGCTAAGCATGTCTTTCCATGATTTCTCCCATTAAAGTATAGTTTTCAAAGCAACCACCACAGCAAAGGAAGCATCGAATTAGTCCATTTTCTTCTGATCCGAGAATGCCGAACATTTACTGTCCCATCTGTAGTTGTATCAGCAGTGTAATGAACACAGTTTCTATTACTTACCTATTCTTTGAACTCTGAGAGCTGTCGAAGTCTTTTCTGATGTTCTGCAGATGCACAGCATCCAGACGTTGACCAAATGAAGCAGTTATTCGATAGACGGCAGTTTTTAGTAATGCGCTAAATGCAAATCTTCATGTTTTATAGGCAGTGTCCACAAGGGTTCCTGAAATCGGAGGTGGTTTACTGGGAGCATGAGGAAGCTTGAAGTATTCGTCAACTGCCTTTTGCAGTGTCAGCAAAGTGTTAAGACTTGCCGGTAGTGTAGTCTTCAAATCTATCTTCTGCAAATGATGCTGCTACTGAGACAGACCTTCCAAAGCCCAAATATGCATTTGGACGTCTGAAAAAAACAGCCTGAACAGAGGCTTACTGAAAAAATACACTATCAGCACCCATTGTTTTTTTAAAAAAAGCTTTTTTTTTTTCCTTTATTGATTTTTAGAGAGAGAGGGAGGGAGAGGGAGAGAGAGAGATAGAAACATCAATGAGACAGAACATCAATTGGCCGCCTCCTGCATGCACCCCACTGTGGATTGGGCCCACAACCTGGGCATGTGCCCTGACCAAGAATCAAACCGATGACCTCTTGGTGCCTGGGTTGATGTTCAAACGCTGACCTACACCAGCTAGGCTCAGCACCCATTTTGACAAGAAATTCTTAATCTGTTCATGTTTATTCTGCATCCATGAGTAAATCACATTGGGCTGTCTCATTGTCTTACCTTCAGCACTAACTGTAGATGAAAGATTAGAAAATTCATTCATTGGTTGATCAGAAGCAGAAGTCCATACTCTTGGCCCACTTTTTATCAACTGAGAACTTTGAAGTGACCCATAGTAGGTGTTTGCATCAAATGTTCCAGCCATCCGATTCATTCCACTAGAGCCCAACGGGGATCCCAGAGGACTTGAACACTAGGTGTAGATAATTTTGAGGGAAACAGTGATGTCTTAACGGATAGTGGCACTGCAAACCCAGGCATCTGGCTAGATTTTGGGTTTCTGAAACGTAGTTTCCTCTGGCGAATTCAATTTTCTCAGGCTCTGTATACGATGAAGACATCACTCTTCCATTAGTAGCAGCAACTTCTTGGTAGAGAACCAGTTTCTGAGTCATATCCTTTAGAAGGTGCAAACACTTCCTTGAAATGGCTGTCCAATTATGGGGATGTCCGCCTGGTTGGCTAAGACCGAAAACGTCTTGTCTTCGTGAAGGAGAGCATTGGGAAAGCACCATCCGGGCCTGCAAGGCCAGACACTTTATGACGAGGGGTGGATTGCTGTTCAAAACTTTTGGGAGGCATTCGTCTGACTGTCCTGCAAACGGTGGCTGAACAGGGAACGGATGAGCCTCTGTGGCATAGACTTAGAAGAGTTTCCATGAGAGGGACCACGTCATCAGGAGAAAGACTCCACATAACCAAACGTGGTAGAGTAATGAGCGATTCAAGAGGCCACTCACAGTATCCAGAGGCCTATAAAAGTGCTCATCTATCTGAAGGTCCATAGCAGTGCTAATCCAAGCTTTGGGAATATGACCAAGAAAATAAAGTGCAATGCAGAAACTTCTAACCAGGAACAGTGATTCCATACAACTGCGTTGAACTATTGAGAGCAAAGGTCTCCGAAAGCGGAAGAACTTCTATTGTGCCCGGCTGATGTGGCTCAGTGGTTGAGCATCGACCCAGGCACCAAGAGGTCACCGGTTCAATTCTTGGTCAGGGCACGTGCCTAGGTTGTGGGCCCGATCCCCACTGAGGGGCATACAGAAGGTGACCAATAGATGTTCTTTCTCATCGATATTTCTATCCCTCTCCCTCCCTCTTGCTCTAAAATCTATAAAGAAAAAGAAGAAAAAGAACTTATATTGCTGTATGATGGGAAATGGAAGACAGTTCATGTTGGTAATAAAACACAGGAGGCTATAGCTATAGCCCATAAATGCTCCAGCCAGCAGGAGAGGAAGGTGACACTCATGTGGCAGGGCCATCTACGCTCTGGGAACCAGGGCAGGGAACCACAAGAACACCGTGGGCCCTTGGTCGTCCCTGCGGCACACCCAGCCACCAGCATTCCCCCCGCGGCGTCAGGAGACGAGTGCATGAGCCCCTGAGGATGAACGGTCTTCCCTTCAGTTCCAGTCCGGAGCAGGGGCTGGAAGGCACAACGGAATAAAACTCCACATCGAACGTACTTATTAGTATTATTACCACTGACAGCAGCAGGAGGTAAAATATCACACGGGAACTATATAGATCATTGACAGAATCAGACAGCCACTGTCTAGGAGGAAATAAATCAATGCTGCTGGAGATATAAATTCTGTGGAACAGATGGGTAGAAGCAGCTCTGACCAGACAACACTTGTAACTACCCTCCAGCCCCAAACCACTACAGAATCTTGTAATATCAGTGAACTGATGGGTGTTCTAGTCTAGGGTCAGGGGCCACATTAAATATACAAAGGGGTGAGGGGGTATTTACAACTGTATTTTACAGCAACTTATACTTGTCTCTCTAGGTTTAACTGATAGATATGTTCATATCTAAAACCTATATATTTTATGGAAACCATCTGTATAACTGTAGCTGTTTACAATTATTATTATTATTATTATTATTATTATTTTTTTTTATCCTCACCCGAGGACATTTTTCCATTTTTTGTTCAGGTAGAGTGGGGGGGGGGGGGGAGAGGAACAGAGAGAGAGAGAGAGAAACATCGATGTGAAAGGGACACATCGAGTGGCTGCCACCCGCACAACCACCAGGGCCGGGGACAAACTGCAACCGAGGCACATGTCCTTAGCGGGAACCGAACCCGGGTCTCTCAGGACCGCAGGCCGACGCTCTAACCACTGAACCAAACTGGCCAGGGCTGTTTACAATTATTAGATAGGCGCCTTCCTTACTGGGCAACTGACACATGGTACCCATGTCTGAATCACCGATGCCGACCAGCACAACGGTCACTGCTGAGTAAGTGAGTACAAGAACAACGTGAATACTGGGTAGTTTCAAGCATGAAAGTGACAATCGGATTCATACTTTGGAAGGTAAAACACCCTTGTGTTTGTAACGTGGCTGTGACACAGATGGATAAGAGGGGACAAGACCCCGGCAGGAAGCCATCCACCTGAGCCGCCCAAGCCCAAGATTACAGTCGGTGTCTGGAGGCAGGCAGTGCAATAGGAGAGGAGTAGCGGGGGGAAATCGTAGCCACATTTGTGAAACACAATCTACAGCACATCGGTGATTGACCATACAGATGGTAAAAAATAGGTAAAACTCAAGGACTCAAAAGGTTTTAGCTCGGGATACACTGTTCCAGGTATCTACATCGATGGCTGTCCCATTGGGGTAGCCTAAAAGGGATCGCACCCCTGTTCTCTTTGCCCTGCACAGAGTGGCTGCGAAACTGTTGCCTCAACCTCAACGAGTAACTCCCGATCTCAGTACCACAGCGCACACATCAACTTAGCAAAGAATACCTGCCCTGCTGACCTGGTCCCCAAGCCCAGCCTCCGCTACGCCACACATTCACACTCTCCGATTATTCAACTTCTAATCCCAACAAGTTATTTATTTTGCACCTACTAGGTACACCACCCCTAGTCCCCCATTCCCGGCCCCAGCTCCCTGCAGGTCAGCCCTCCCACTCCCCGCCCCCACTCGGGACTCCCCTCTCACCCCTGACAAGTTTGCACTCTGGATGCCCCGCGGGCACACACCCTGTGCCCAGCTTTCCCAGCACACTCCTCCCACCACGCAACCTGCTCCCACCCGGGACGCCCCCAACAACCCTATGATTAGCTCCCCTTTAGGAGACCCCTTCCCCAGGTGCTCCTCACACTGCACTCGGGCTGGCCGCTCCCTGCCCAGCCCTTTCGCTCTGTTTTGGATAACACAGCAAGGAGGACTCTTCTTCCGCCAAAGATGCTCTCACGGTGGATGGGTCTCAGGTTTGAGTGTGTAATCACATTCTACGTGGTCCCAGCCCAAGTCCTCCCACTGCTGCCCAAAGACAGGACGCGTGCTGCCGTCCCCATGGCGGAGATTTCAGGGCAGGGCGCTTTCGGGGCTCGGAGGGAATTTCAGGGAAGCTCAACATTTCAATTAGGAATTGCCTTTGGCTCTAGTAGGAGACATTCGACATGATAGTAGCTGCCCTGGCTGATTTGGCTCAGCAGTTAGAGCGTGGGCCCACAGACCAATGAGTCGCGGGTTCGATTCTGGTCAAGGGCACGTACCTCCGCAGTGGTTTGTCCCTGGCCTTGTTTGGGTTGTGTGGGAGGCAACCAGTTGATGTGGCTCTATCACATCGCTGTTTCTCTCTGTCTCTGTCTCTCCCTTCATCCCTCCCACTGTATTTGATAATAAGCAGAAAGATATCCTCAGGTGAGGAATTAAAAAACAAAACAAAAACAAAAACAAAGAAAACAAAATGACCGAAGCTTGTCCTGGCTGGTGTGGCTTGGTTGGGTGGGCGTTGTCCCATGCACTGAAAGTTTGCTGGTTCAATTCCTGGTCAGAGCACATGCCCAGGTTGCAGGCTCGATCCCCAGGAGGGGGTGTGTAGCAGGGCACCGATTGATGTTACACTCTCCCATAGATGTTTCTCTCTTCTCCCTTTCTCTCTCTCTCTAAGAATCAATAAACTATTCTTTAAAAAAAATGACAACAGCTTAATGAAATAGAGCTTTGCTTTCTCCCAAGTAAAACAAGTCCATAGATAAGCCAGTCCAGAGCTGCGGGGACAACTCCATGAGTCATGATGTCCCCTGTCCCAGGCTCCTCCAGCTTTCTGTCTCTGCATGGGTTTTCATCTTTAGGGTTACCTCATAGTCCAAGATGGCAGCTGGAGCTCCAGCCAGCACATCCAAGTTCGAGGAAGGAAGGATCGTGAGAGGGTGAGAGGCACCTGTCAGCTCAATCAGGATCCTTTATTTCCCCTGAACCCCTGCCTGCCCCCAGCCCCAACAATGTATCATCAGCCACCCCGTTCCGAGAGGGAGTGTGGGAAACGCGTGTTTGTGTTAAGCTGAGCACCTTGCCACTCGCAAACATACAGCAGTGTAACAAGGAAGACGGGGAGGCTGGATATGAGATGGTAACGAGCAGCCTCAGTACAGGGCTCAGAGCTCTCCTGGTCCCCAGAGGAACCGGTTCCGATCCTGGGTGGACAGGGCACACGGAATGAAACGCCCCATGCCCAGCCTCCAAACGGCGGCAGTGATGAAGCTGATGGCGATGAATGGGGTGCTGGAGGTTAAGACAAGTAAGTGTTCCCCATTTGGGAAGCCCAGCGCCTCAAGGGGAAAGCAGGCTGCGGATATCGGTCTGACCTGGACCCCGCTCTGTGACTCAGCCGTAGGAACGCTTACATTTCCACTTGCCTGGGCCAGGGGAAACCAGACTCCAAGGGTCAGTGGTGCCCGCCCGTGAAGTGTCCCTGTTGGTAGGAGGCCCAGGATGGGGAGGGATACGTGTTTGGCAGCCGCACAACCGTAAGAGTTTGATCCCCCAAAAAGAATCAGCCCAACCCCTCTTCAGTGCACAGCCCTGACTTAACACCTCAGTCAAGATGAGGGAGGGGAGAGGAGCTCCTGGATTTGAGGGTCTCTCACTGCTCCCCCTTGCTGGGACTGGCCCAGAGCAGCACTCCTGTGGGGGGAGGGCTCGCCAGCCTGGCCCCGGCAGCCCCCACCCGGCCTCTGGAACATGATGGAGGTGGGGCGACTACCCACTCCTGGGGTAAAGTCTGTTTTCATGCTTCTTGCACCAGAACATCCTCCTCACGAGACTTACTGCGTACCCCATTCCCGCGCGCACACATTAACCAGAGCCGTGTCAGGAGGTGTTCTCGGGGCATTGGCCCGTCAGGCGCCGCCGACCGTCACTCCGCCACGCACAGGGCGAAACTGCTGATGCTGCCTTTGGTGCCCTCTGCCCAGGCCCTCTGCCCAGCCCCCCCCCAGCCCCCACCACGGAACAGCCCTTCGGCCTTGGTCTGTCTCCTAGGCCCTGTCCACCATTGTTCTGAGCTACTTCTATCATAAATCATCAGTTTCATCTTCAGGATGCCAAGAGGATGAGGAGGTGAAAGGAAACCTGGGAACTGTTACCGTCAGCTCTGAGCAAAGACAGAGCTACAGGCCTGGCTCTGACCCTGTGTGTCTTAGGTGAGTGACTGCAACCTCTCTGGGCCTCACCTGGAAAGCGGGAATAATTAGAAAGATGGATGGGTGGATACATAAACAGATGGCTACTAAAAGTTTTGCAAGGCTGAAGAGAGACCCGGCATCTTCACGGATTGCTGAAGGTAGGGACTATCTCCAAGCAAATGGAGCTACCTCCTGGCCGGGCTTTCTGTGCCAGCATCTGGACAGCTCGTGTGCTCAGGGATACCACGTCTGGCTGTTGAGTCTGGGAGCCAAGAACGTCACAGCTGTTTTAGCTTAGATAGTGTTTCACAATCATTCAAAAGTTTCGGGCACTTTCTACACTAATATATAATATTGGGAACGGCCTAAACTATTTTAAAAAGGTCATTTTGGCACTTTTCATATAGGACAAGTGTGTTTCATTTAAAAATATATTATCTTATTTATTTATTTAAAAAAACTTGTTTCCTTTATTGATTTTAGAGAGAGAGGAAGGGAGAGGGAGAGAGAGATAGAAACATCAATGAGAGAGAGCATGGATTGGCCGCCTCCTGCATGCCCCTCACTGGGGATTTGGCCCACATGGGCATGTGCCCTGACCAGGAATTGAACCGGCGACCTCTTGGTTCATGGGTCGACGCTCAGCCACTGAGCCACACCGTCTGGGCTCTTATTTATTTTTAATTATTAAAATTTATATTATACAGTTTCTTTTAATTACACATTTCCAATGTGTAAAGATTCATTTTGAGTTTTTTCAATATAATTGCCACTTACTATTTAAGGAAAAGCATGATTTGTTGGACAAATTCAGAATGACATTATATCATGTTTAAACTAGGGATTGAAATATTTTAAAGTGGATGGATATTGATTTACATGTTAGAATATCAATAATTGTCAGAAACTGTTTTAGGTTGTGATGTGTGAATTTATTTTTTTTAAAATATGTTTTTATTGATGTTTTTAGAGAGCAGAAGGGAGAGAGAGAGAGAAACATTAACATCCATTTGAGAAACATTGATCGGCTGCCTCCTGCACGCCCCCTACTGGGGATTGAGTCCATAACGCAGGCATGTGCCCTCACCGGGAATCGAACCTGGACCTCTCAGTCCATGGGACGATACTCAATCCACAGAGCCACACCAACCAGGCATGTGGAATTCTTACGTTTGGGTTTGAGAGAAATCAGCTGGCTGCCTGTCATCCCCTGTCAGTGTGGTGTCTACATGATGAGAGAGACGGTTTCTTGTGTCTCCACACAGAACGTGCTACAGCTATGCGTAGCCTCCATTTCCAGTAAAAGCAAAGCCAAATTGGAAAGACTCGGCCCATTCTTGTTTTGTTTTAATAGAATTTTTGAAGCACCCAGGACATCTTGTGCTGTAAAATAATTTTGATCAGATGACTACAAACGGTGGACCTGAGGGCGAGGGCTTTGAGGCCGTTGCATAACTCTTTGTTGGGTTCTCATGTTTCAGTCTCAGTATTTTTCCTCCTTTCCCTAAGTAACCAACTACTGTGGATAGGCTTAAGACAGTAAGTGACAATATCTTAAAACAATTTAAAGCTGTTGAGTGGTCAAAAAATACACACCAGCCGGGCCGGTGTGGCTCACACAGGCTGGGTTGGTTAGGTGGTTTTATTTATATTTATTTATTTATTTATCCTCACCAGAGGACATTTTTGCATTTATCTTCAGATAGAGCAGGAGGGAGAGAGGGAGGAAGAGAGAGAGAGAAAAACATCGATGTGAGAGAGACATTGAGTGGCTGCCACCCACACGACCCCAACTGGGGCTGGGGACAAACTGCAACCAAGGTACGTGCCCTTCACGGGAACCGAACCCGGGCCTATCCAGTCTGCGAGCCGACGCTCTAACGGCTGAGCCAAACCGGCCAGGGCTGATTAGGTGGTTTTAAATGCAAAATCTGCAAGAGCAAAGTGGAGTTGCTGGGACAGAGCGAATGCACATTTATAGTTTCAGTAGCTGTTGCCAAATGGTTCTCTAGAGGGTTTGTTCCCGTTTACCTGCTCGGCAGGAAGACCTGAGTGCTGTCTATACCTATAGTTTGCCAACTAAACATTTGATCTCGGCCAATCTGATAGGTGGAAATATGTCAGTGTTCGTTTAAATATGCAATTCTCTTATTGCAGGTGAGGTTGGGCATCTTTTCAAAGGTCTGAGTCATTTGGATTTTTTCCCTTGTGGTTTGTCTGTTGGTATTCTTTGCTCACTATTTTCTATTGAGGGTTGTAGGTTTTTTCCTTAATGTTTGGCACGAGTTCTTTATATATTAGGGAAAGTCGCTGCATGATTATGATATTAACCACCAATACTTTTCCAAGTTTGTTGTTTTGTTCATGATAGCTTCTGCGATTCAGAAATTAAACACAATTGTTTGTTTGTTTGGAGTTGTATTATCAAGCTTCTGTTTTGTGACTTCTAGGTTTTGTTTCATAATCAGAAAGGCCTTGAGAGTGAGAAAAGTAGTATTTAATTTATGAAAATTGTTAGAAACTGAGATGGAGACAGACATTATCATCTCCTTGCACAAAAAGTCCCTGGCTCAGGAGACCTTGAGGGGCCCTGGGCTTTCACAAGCCTTTGGTTGGTGTCCGCTGACTTACTGAGACCTGCGTTGAACCCCACAATACTGAGCTGAGACCCGGAGAGGGAAAGTCCTCACAGGCCCGGTGCAGAAGCAGCTCACCCACCTTCCCTTCTCAGGCACCCCCAGTGGAGGGGAAGCTCAAACGGGGCCATATTTCTGCATGCTGCACCCCCTCCCTGACCTGCTGGAAGGAGGCTGGCCCAGCGGAGGGGGACAGAGTCTCCACGGGGAACGGGGACTGTGCCCATGAGGAAGGCCCAACAAGGAAGGTGGGAGGGGACCCGCCCATGATCTCTGGGCTTCACTGCCTCCTGCAGTCCCTTCCCTGTCAGGGTGGCGGCCCTCCGAGCCCAGTATCCTTCCCCTGAGCCTGAGCCTGTGCTTGGTTCCTTCCACTGACCTCTGCTCTTGTAAGAAGCAGGGCCTTAGCTGGGTCTGCCTCACTCCCTTGGGTCCTTCCAGGCTGCCATGGGCCGCAGTAATGTGGTAGGTTGAGAGCCACCTACCAGCCAGAAGTGCGAGTCCCCCCCCTTCAGCCCCAGCTCAGCAGCCACTGCCTTTTGGCTTCAGTTACAGGTGTAGGTGTCCCTTTGTCATAGAGTGGGGTGGGAGGTGGACCTGGGCCCTGTCTGTTTCTTTCCTGAGGACTGAGTGAGTAGGCAGTGTCCTTGAATGAGTAGTGTCTGGTGTTCTGTGGTTGTGTGTGTGTGTGTGTGTGTGTGTGTGTGTGTGTGTGTTGGGAGGATATGTGGGGGATGTTAGGAGTTTCTAAGAGGGAAGGAGAAGGGGAGCAGCGCCCCACTGTCTCCCTATACTCTCCACTTGCTTCCTCCCACGCGCTTTTGGGTGGGGTTCCCCTTCTTCCCTTTCTTTCTGCCACCCCTGCCCATCAAACCGGTCCTAGCCAACCAGCTGATCCACATAATCGCTGATGAATCTGGACCAGACCTTAGTTCCATGTCTTCTTGGAATCTGTGATGTGATCGGCTGTCTCCTCTGCTCTCTTACTGCGACCTGCATTGAACCCCACCGTACTGGGCTGAGACCCGGGGAGGGAAAGTCCTCACAGGCCCGGTGCAGAAGCAGCTCACCCACCTTCCCTTCAGGGGCATTGCTGCCCCTTCTCAGGCACCCCCAGTGGAGGGGAAGCTGAAACCAGGCCATATTTCTGCATGCTGCACCCCCTCCCTGACCTGCTGGAAGGAGGGGAGAGGCTGGTCCAGCGGAGGGCTGTCTCCTCTGCTCTTCCAAGGCCCTGTAGTTCCTGCTCCAGTCACTCTGGGAGCGCCTTCCTGGTGAGATGGTGCCCTCCCCAGACTAGGCGCTCTCTGTTCTCCAGGAACTGTTGCCACTGAGGTAGAAGCACGATACAGAGAGCAGACAGGTGATGTCCAGAGGGGAGGCAGTGTGGGGGACTGGGAGGAAGGTGAAGGGGTTAAGAAGTGTAAATTGCTAGTGACGAAACTGTTGTAACCCAGGAGAGTCAACCTCACTAGGACACAAAGTAGTTCTGAATATTAGGAGCTTTATTACCTGCGCAGGGACTGCAGCCAACCTACGCAGAGGAGAATTGCAGCCCGACTCAGGGGAGGGTTGCTCATATAGGGCAGGGGCTACTCAAGAGTTCAGCAGAGCAAGCAAGCTGCGTGGACAGAGCGGGTATCAGCAGTCAGTAGCTGCACAAGTTGTTTATTTTATATTTCTTAACATTTACTAGACTCCAGCCTTGAATGTCTCATTGCCCCGCCTGGCATCTCCTGATTAGTTAAGCTCATGGTCAATACGCTTGTGGTCATGGCTGATGCATACCTTCCTCTTCAAGAGATTTTGCAGAAACAACTAGAGTTCAAGAAACCCAGGAGAGTTCCTTCTTCTAGCGGATGGAGAATTACTGGGTTACAACAGAAACAGCCATGGGGATGTACAGCACAGCACAGGGAACCGAGACAGTAACATTGCGACAAATATATATGGTGCCAGGTGGGTTGTGCACTATTGAGGGGAACACTGTGTGAAGTCTGTGACCGTCTAACCACTACGCTGTGCTCCGGAAACCAGTACAAAATAACATCGAGGGTAAGTTGTAATTAAAAATAACAAAAGGGAGAGGGGTCGGGTGGAATGTGTCCTTCCCGGACAGAGACCTGGGCTGAGTGGAACCGGGCTGTTACAAAGACCCCGAGAAGGTGTCTGAACAGCATATGGGTTTTCTCCCCGTTGGTTTTTTTTTAATGTTTTATTTATTTATTATTTTTTTAGAAAGGGAGGAAGGGAGAGAGAGAAACATTGATTGGTGGCCTCCTGTGTGCTTCCTGAGTGGGGATCAAACCTGTGACCTTCCAGTGCACAGGACGATGCTGCAACCAACTGAGCCACACTGGCCAGGGACCCCCTTCTTTTAAAAAATGAATACATTGTTACTGGGTTCCACTTGAACATGCTTCAAAGGTGCAAGGAGAGCTGAGTACAGTTTAAGTCCCCCAGCCCTGTCCTCTAACCACCCAGGGCCCTTCTTCCCGTTGAACATCGTTGCTCTCACCCACCCTCAGCAGACATGTAGGAGGTGTGGGGGGGTATACGTTCATGCAGGCCTAGAGCTTCTTTTTCACTGAAGAAGTGGGGTGCAACCCCTTCAGAAGCTGGCACTACCCTCAGAGCTGCCACATCACACACCTACCCTGTGACGCGGCACGTTTCTGTTGCCAAGTATCTTTTCCACAGAAACGCGCATCTGCTCCTCGTAGGCGTCACATGCTCACAGCAGCGTCGTGTGTGAGAGGCCAGCCCCCGCCGTGCGCTGTGACGGGTGGACTGCAGGGCATAGTCACGCAGCGAGGAACATGAACACCGGGCTGTGTGCGACCGCGGGGCACAGCTCACCGACGGGTCGTCGAAGGAAGCCGGAGGAAAGGGGGCGTATGTCTAAAGTTTTAACACAGCAGCAATAAATCCATTGTGTTCAGTGTTGGGCTAATGGTTACCATTTGGGGAAGATGGAGGGGCAGCAAGGGGGGAGGTTTCTGAAGTGCTGTCTGTCGCCACTTGGGCTGGGACCCTGACATTCCTGTCTGTCCGGAGCCTGTGCATTATCAGAGTTGAGGACCCAACCAAACAATGGGAGTGACATCGTGGCAGAGGGAAAGCGTCATGTCTGGGAAGCTGGATGAGCCCCACGGGGCCGTGGGGCTGGACGATCAGCCTTCCACACGCCCTGAGCAGCACCGGGGAGACTAATGAGACGGGACTGGAGTCCAAAGGCACTCGGTTCACTTCAACCAAAGTGCCTGCTCTGTGCCAGGCACGGGCCCAGGCTCTCCAGGGATCCAAACTGCATAGGACTTGGTCTCTGCTCTCACGAAGTGCACAGCCTGGTGGGAGAAAGAGGTAGCATATAGAACAACAGTTAGGTCCTGGCCAGTGTGGCTCAGTGGGTTGGAGCATAGGCCCGTACACTGGAAGGTCACGGGTTCAATTCCCATCATGGCGCACACCCAGGGCGCCCAGTATATATTTGTTGGGTGGAAGAATGTGGCAGGGACATGTGCTGAGCAGCCTCCCTCCAAGGAAGGACTTGCTGCCAGTTGCAAGGAGTGTGGTGAGCTGGTGGTTCCCGTTGTTGGCTTCTTTGGGGAACCCGGGCTGGGACGGGGTGGGAGAGCGAGGCACCTGGCTCTCAGGGTTGTGCAAGCAGCTCCTTCCTTGTATTCTCAGGCACCTCACCCACTGCTCTCGCCGGGCCCCGCAGGCCAATGGCAGCGGCAGGTGAGGGCCGGGCATTCCGGGCACCCTAACCGGCAGGCTTTGCCCCGGAGTTCCCCACGGGGCTGCTCGAGAGCGGGCTGCCCCATCTCGCTTCTGCTGATTTCCCTGCACGGAAGTCACTTCCCCTCACCCTGTCCTGTGCCCAGCCTCCTCTCAGCAGCTGCTGCCTAGACAACCTGACCCGACAAACAAGCGCATCCAGATGACAGGAGTTCACACCCCCTGTGAGTGCTTCGCGCTCAGTCCTGAGGCCGAGCCCATGCACGGGAGGCTCACCGGTCACCGAGGAGGAAAACCCCAGGTGTCTGAGCACCTGGAGGGCGGCCAGCCAGTGCCGATGCTGACCTTGCTACCTGTCTCCAAGCTGGAGTTTCCACGGCACCCTTGGAAGTAATATGGGGGCGAAAGAGCAATTTCCACGGCTTGAAGGGTCTTCTGGAATTGATGCTTTCAGGTGAGGTGAGGCGAGGCCACTCGGGTAAGCCAAAGGCCCGGTCCTTTCTTTTGGTAGGGACGACGTCAGGACAGAGTGGACCCCGCTGATCTGGGGGCGAGCCCCTGGCGGCGATGCAGAAACATCTTCTCTGGGCAGAATGAGGCAGCAGACAGGAGTGGGAAGGTCCATGGTGTTCGACTATCATACCAGATGTCCTCAGGCAAACCCCCCTGCGTCTGCACCTCAGTTTCCCCAACTGTGAAGTGGGGTCTAGGAATGTCCTGCCATGGGGGCCGTGGGGATTACATGAGACAGTCATGTAGAGAGTCCATTCCAGTGTCTGGCCCTGAGTAGATCGACAGCCTCTGTTATCGTCAACGAATGCCCATCAAAACCTTTTGAAAAGTGGGGTCACTGGGCATAAATGCCATGCAGTGTCCTTGGCAGTGATTGGCTTAACTGGTTTGAATGGACCGGGTACGACAGAGACTGTTTACTTAGAGAATGAGCGAGGACTCCGATTCTGAGGTCACAGCAGACACAGACATGAGTGGGGCCAGGCTCCTGGGGGACAGGAACAAGCTGCAGAGGCAAGGTCTCAGCCCCAGGGAGTGTGGAAAGTCCACCTGTCCTTGCAGGATTAGGCTTGGGTCAGTGTTCCAGGGATGCTCACGTCAGTCAGCCTTGAGGATCAATGCATGCGAGAGATTTCCCACCTGGACCCACCAGGAGGACCCACAGAGCTGCCCTTCTGTGGGTGCCCCAAGGGCTCTTAGAAGGAAGACTGTCCCCTTCTAGGAAGCAGAGGTTGCATATGAAGCCTTACATGGGCTCGTGTTCTGTGACATTCACATGTATGCATAGAATGAAGACTGGAAGGAAATATACCCAAGTGTTAACCATCATTTTTTTTTTTTTCACTTACGGAATGGGATAATGAGCAATTAAGTTTTCTCCAGGGCTTGATGATGTAGGTGGATGGAGGGTGGAGCGGAGAAAGTCAACGCAGATTATTAAAATGTATTATCACCCTGACTGGTTTGGCTCAGCAGGTCGAGTGTTGTCCCGCAGACTGAAAGGTCCTGGGTTTGATTCCTGGTCAAGGGCAAGTACCTGGTTGCAGGTTCAATCCTTGGCCCTTGTTGGGGTCGTGCAGGAGGCAACCCATTCATGTGTCTCTCCCACATCAATGTTTCTCTCTCTTTCTCTCTCTCCCTCCCTCCCTTCCATGCTATCTAAAAATCAATGAGAAAATATCCTCAGATGAGGATTAACAAACAAAAAAAGTATTATCCTCAGAGTCCATTTAACTTGTGGATGAGGTTCTAGACTCAGCATTTTCACACGATGAACAAGAATCCACCACCAGCTTATGATTTCTAGTAAACAAGTGGGAGAAGCCCTTGCAGGTTGGGAGTGAGGGCAGCCCAGGAAGCCTGGGTGATCATCTCAGATTCCCATTTATTCTTCTCTTCTGCACCAGGGGCGGGGGGAATGGAGATGGATGTCCCAGTGGACCCCAGGCAGTGCTCAGATGAATCGGAGGCTCAGAGAGGACCTGTGCACTGTAATACCAGCCCAGTTTCCATCTTGGGGAGAAGGGTCTGGACACCAACCCTTCTGGTAATCTGGTGAAGTTTGGGTTTGGCACGCTTATCTCTCTTTTCTGGAGGTTTGTCTACTTCTAGACAAACCTTCTTGTTCCCCACTGTCTAGGTACTTCAATGACCCTCCTGGCCCCAAGCTTTACATGTCCCCAAATTGTCCTCTCTTATCCCCAGCCTCCTTCTCTATTTTTGTCTCCCTCACTGCCCTGTTCTTTGCTGTCTCTTTGCAAAGCATGCTGAGTACTAATTCATACTATAGTGCAAAGGACTTCCACTCTGTATTACCATTCATAAAACAAGATATTAATAAAAGCCGTTTTACAACGGACTTCACTCTGGAGAAGTCAGTGTGGATGAGCCAGAACCTAGAGCTGAAATCAGAAGATCTGGGTTTAAGTTTTGTCTTTGCCTATAAATTGCTGGCTAACTTTGGGCACGTCACACTCTCTCTGAGCCTCAGATTCCTCACCTGTGGAAGCATAAAAGGCCCTCAAAATTATCCGATTTTTAAAAAAATCAGGTCACAAGATTTTTTTCTCTCTCTCGATGATCTGATCGTCACACAAATCTGTGGTTACCTTGGCAGAGAGCCGTATTATTCTGACTTGCCTTTCAAAGCCCAGCTCAGATAACCCCTCCCCCCGTAGCAACCCCCCACCCCATTAATCAGTGCACCCTAGGGCTGGGCAGCCTCTGCACCCGGCTCTGGCTCCAGCTCCTGCCACTCGACCCCTACCTTGCACCAAGGGCAATGACCTCTCGTTGTCCCTTTGGCTCCCCAGGGCCTGGCACACAGGAAGCCCTCGGTGGCTGTTCTAGTGACATTGGATGACACCGACTCATCTGGATTCGGTCGTCCACGGTGCCCCTCAGCTCACCCGCATGGCCTCTTCTAGAATCCTCGTAGGTGGGTGGTTTGTCTTCATCTGGGTCTTTGATGACAGTACTAGGCAGGAAAGATCTAAGGGCGGAGACCAGGGCCCCCTCTGCAGAGGTTGACACCCTTATAGCCCTACAAACATTCTGGTTCAAACACCAAAGACCCTTTAAATGATTTGCCCTGCCCTGGGCCAAATATCATCTTATAAGTGCCCGGTCAGGGCTGGCACCCAGTAGGTGCTTCCCTGATGTCAAATGCTAGTTCCTGCCCCCCTTTACCAAGCAGGTGAAGGTAAGAAGTGGGTTTCCCATAAAGGCCTCTATGATGGCCGAGTAAGGGGTCCTACCACCACCCTGTCCCCAGCCTGTCGCTTGCTCTCAGGGTTCTGGGTGCCCTTGTCCTGCAGGAGCTGCAGAGGTCGAGGGTGTGTGTGTGGCAGCAGCTGGGTCACTGGCAGTGTGGTGCCCAAGAGCAAGGATTTGAAGATGGGCAGCCCTAGGCCTCCACCTACCAGAAGTGCCACCTGGGCAAGTCCCTGCTCCTCTGAGGGCCCCGATGTCCTCATCCTGTAAAATGGGGGTAATCACAGTAGTTACCTCATGGGGTTGGTGAGAAGCTTAGGTGAGAAAATACTTGTGAGGTGACAGGCAGAGTAACCGGAATAGTGATCCCTATGTTCATCTCCAGACTCTGCTCCCACTGTGGGCAGTAGGACATGCTGGGCAGACCCCTCCAGAGCAGCCTGGCCCGGGCTGCCAGCCCAGAGTGAGCCCGGGCGCTGCCCTGCCGTGGAAGGGCACCCAGGCAGCCTGCCCTCGCCGCTGGCTGGGGCCGGAACGTGCCGGGTGCTTGCATAAGGTTTGGGGTGAGGAGCCAGGTGGCTCGGTGTTATGCAAAGCACAGCTCTCTGCCGGCGCGGCAGTTGCAGGCCTTGGCCAGGCTCTCCTGGTGATGAAATGTGCCACCCTGGGTGGGGCCGGTCAGCCACAGCCATGGCCTGGCCACCCCACCCTGTTCTCTGGAGTGAGAAAGGGAAGGCGTGTCTCCCCCTGGGTGTCAGCTGGCCCAGGGCCCAGGGTCCAGGTACAGGGTGGAGGGTGAGCAGAGGCAGGGAGGCAGCACTGGCTGTGCTCCTGGCAAGCTGTGTGGCCTTGGGCGACCCCCTCCCCCTTCCTGGGCCTGGGTGTCGGCTCATTTCTAAGGCCCCTTTCCGCTCTGGGATGTGTGCTTCCCACCCTCCAGGAAAGGGCAGCGGGGCTGGCCGACCTCTTGCTTCCACCATGAAAACTGAGCTTCAGTTCTAGTTCCTTCCTCCCTCCCTCCTTTTCTTCCTCCCTCCCTCTTTCCCTCTCCTCCCTCCCTCCCTCCCTCCCTCCCTCCCTCCCTCCCTCCCTCCTTCTTCCCTCCCTCCCTCCCTCCCTCCTCTTCTTCCCTCCCTCCCTCCCTCCCTCCCTTCCTCCCTCCCTCTCCTCCCTCCTTCTTTCCTTCGTGTTTTCCTAAGGGCTGGGCCCATTCTGCTGCAGTTCCAACACCTGTTCCTGAAGCTGAGGGTCTAGGTGCAAGAAAGGACACATGTCCGCACATACCCCGAATCAGTCAGGTGGCAGCAGGTGCCGGAGAGACTAAGACGGAGGGTGCTGGTGGCGCGGGGGAGCCAGAGGGCTGTGGGAGAGGAGGGCGCAGCACCCTGAAGGGCAAGGGCGTCCCGGGTGGGGGGACCTGGTGTGTGCCCGAGAGGGCAAGGGCCAGCACCCCAGACGGTGAGTGACCCCTCGGACTTGCACCTCTGTGTGCCGGGCCTGTCCGGGGCTCCCTGGGGCCGGGCTCTGTCAGCGGTGCCTGTGGCTTCAGCACTGGGGGGACCAGACCGGCCAGCCAGGGTCTGTGTCAGCAGCTCCTTCTGCCACCACACTCCCGTCCAGGTCTCAGCCCGGTTCCCCGGGAGCTGTGACTTTCCTCTGCGGAGTCCCTCAGGGAGGGGTCACCAGGGAGGGTGATTGAAAGTGTTTCAGTTCCTGATAGTTCTCATTTCTGTGTACAGGACTTGACAGCGAAGCCGCAGAGGTGCTGTGGTAGCCAGACAACAGCCATGAGACCAGGGACCGCGTGGGGCCCCTGTCAGGCTCAGGGCTCCCCGAGGACGGGGCCGTGTCCCCTCAGACTGGGCTCCCCGAGGACGGGGCCATGTCCCCTCAGACTGGGCTCCCCGAGGACGGGGCCGTGTCCCCTCAGCCTGGGCTCCCCGAGGACGGGGCCGTGTCCCCTCAGACTGGGCTCCCCGAGGACGGGGCCGTGTCCCCTCAGCCTGGGCTCCCCGAGGACGGGGCCGTGTCCCCTCAGCCTGGGCTCCCCGAGGACGGGGCCATGTCCCCTCAGACTGGGCTCCCCGAGGACGGGGCCGTGTCCCCTCAGCCTGGGCTCCCCGAGGACGGGGCCGTGTCCCCTCAGACTGGGCTCCCCGAGGACGGGGCCGTGTCCCCCTCAGACTGGGCTCCCCGAGGACGGGGCCATGTCCCCCTCAGACTGGGCTCCCCGAGGACGGGGCCGTGTCCCCTCAGACTGGGCTCCCCGAGGACGGGGCCGTGTCCCACTCAGACTGGGCTCCCCGAGGACGGGGCCGTGTCCCCCTCAGACTGGGCTCCCCGAGGACGGGGCCATGTCCCCCTCAGACTGGGCTCCCCGAGGACGGGGCCGTGTCCCCTCAGACTGGGCTCCCTGAGGACAGGGGCCGTGTCCCCCTCAGACTGGGCTCCCCGAGGACGGGAGGAAGCTCCTATCAGAAATTCCTCGAGAGGCAGGTTCAGCTCATAGCCTGTGCCAAGCACTCTGCTGTCAGCGGCCGGTGGGATCGAGTCGCGATGCTACTAACCCACTGGCAGGAACATAGGGGGTGGCCTCGTGCTCCCTCCTGGGCTCTCTCTCGCCTCAGGGGAAGCTGCCAGGACACGAACTCTGTCATTTCTCTGTTATGTCCTTTTCTCCCGGTCCCATTTTCTTTCTCTGAGTGACCTAATCAGGTGACCAAGGGCTGCGACCCTTTCCTCGTCTCTCACCCTCACCCCGCAGCGTACGTTCCTCCCCCTTCAGGCCGCTGCTCTAACCTCAGGCCACCCTGGCACTCGTTGACCAGGGAGCAAAGGTGGCAGAACCGGGCACTGTTGGCAAAAGCAGAGCCCAACAGGGAGCAGGACAGGCTGCGTCCCCCGCCCCCTCCCGCGGGCCCCCCTGGGCTCGCCCCGGCCCAGCCGCCCAGAGGGCTGACACCAGGAAGGGCTCGCTGGCCACTGGCCGGGGCTGGGAGAAGCCAACGCCCACCAGCAAGCGGTCTGCCGACCTTTCCACCACCCTCCCCTGGTCAGGGACTCTGAGGTCGCCGCCCGGGGAGCCGCTCACCGCGGTGACTCCGGTGTGACCTGCAGCCCCGCCCTCACACGGCCTTCTTGCAGCAGAGCCTGTCCTCCGGACCCGGGTGTTGAGAACACTGATCTTTGCCCACTCCTCCACCCGGGGGTGCCCAAAGGGGTGGCCGAGTTCCCTGAGGGCCTCGGCTCGGAAGCCCTGGGAAATCTCGCCTCTTCACCCGGCACAGACAGCCTGCAGTGCCAGTCCATCGTGTGTGCTCAGCGCAAAACTTATATCGTCTCCTTCACCTGGGTCCAGTGGATGTTGCAGGAAGATGGGGCACGTTAAGCCTTTGGCTTTGTCATCCTGGGCACAATGGTGCCAGGGGTGGGAGCCCAGAGCAAGTGGCACAGGGGCTCAGGTGGCCTCAGAGTTAGTCCTGGTGCAGGATCCGCTCCCGCCCCCACCTCGGCTGTGCACCAGGCTCTCCGTCCTTCCTGTCCTCCCATACCCAGCATTCAGGTGGGGGTCGGGGTCCCGGCCACCTGAGAGTGTGAGTGGGTTGGGAGAAGGGTCTCCCCTGTGTATAGGGTGCTGTGGCTCTCCCTCCTGGGGGCCACTTGGCTCATCTCCCTGGGAGACTGGAGAGGAATCTCACGCAGGGGTTGGTTGATTAATGAATCCATGGACCCTTAGGATCTACATTCTTTTTTTTTTTTTTTTTAAAGGTTCTAAAAAGAGAGAGAGAAAGGGAGCGGGAGAGAGAGATAGAAACATAGATGTGAGAAGCATCAACATCCATTGGCCACCTCCTGCATGCCCCCTACTGGGGATCGAGCCCACAACTCAGGCATGTGCCCTGACTGGGAATCGAACCAGTGACCTTTTGGTGCATGTGTTGACACTCAGCCACTGAGCCACACCAGTGGGCAGAATCTACATTCTTAACAGGTTTTAGATATGGCCCACGACAATGTTAGCTCTATCACCACGGTGCACGTCACGTCCCCAGTACTCGCTATGTCCTAACTGGAAGTGTGTACCTTGTGACCCCCTTCCTCCACATCCCCTTCCTCCTGCCTCTGGGAACCACAGTCTGACCTCCCTTTCTATGACTTTGTGTGTGTGTTTAAGTAATTAATTAATTAATTTATTTAATCCTCACCTGAGGATATTTTTTCTATTTATCTTCAGATAGAGTGGGAGGGAGGGAGAGAGAGAGAAACATCGGTGTGAGAGGGACACATCGACTGGTTGCCTCCTGCATGACCCAGACCAGGGCTGGGGAGTAACTGTAACCGAGGTACGTGCCCTTGACCAGAATCGAACTCATTGGTCCGCGGGCCGACACTCTAACCGCTGAGCCAAACCGGCCAGGGCTGTGTGTGTGTTTTTAAAGAGTCCACATATAAGTGAGATCACACTGTCGTTGTGCTTCTATATGACTTATTTCACTCAGCGTCATGTCCTCTGGTCCCATTATTTGGCCACAAATGGTGTTTGCTTTTTTTTTTTTTTTTTGTACCTGCCCCTAGCGGGAACTGAACCCAGGACTCTCTGGTCCACAGGCCAACGCTCCAACCGCTGGACCAAACTGACCAGGGCGGTGTTTGCTTTTAAAAAAATCTTTATGGCTTGATAATATTCCATTATATATATATCTCCTACACCTTCTTTGTCTATTTCATCCATTGATGGGCACTGAGGTTGTTCTGTATCTTGGCTATTGTAAGTGCTGCTGCCAGGAAATGGGGTAAGGTTTTCTCTTCAACACGGAGCTTTTGTTTCCTTTGGCTATAGTCCCAGAAGTGGAGTTGCGAGGTCATATGGTGGTTCTATTTTTAATTTTTTGAGGAATTTCCATACTGTTTTCCATAGTGGTTGCACCAATTTACAATCCTGCCAACAGTGCCTGAGGGTTCCCTCTTCTGCACATTCTCACCAGCATTTATCTCTTGTCTTTTGATGACAGCCATTCTAACAGGTGTGCGATAGTATCTCTTCGTGATTTGATTTTCATTTCCCCGATGACCTGTGATGCTGAGCACCTTTTCATGTACCTGTGGCCATTCATGTGTCTTCTTTGGAAAAATGTCTATTTGGGTCTTTTCCCCACTTTTTGTTCTTTTGCTATTGAGTTTTTTTAAAATAATGTTTTGAATATTGATCCCTTACGAGCTATATGGTTTATCTTTTCCTATCTTGTAGATGGTATCTTTATTTTGTTGACATGGTTTTCAAAGTAATCTTTGAATCTTATCTCAACACCTTATCTCATTCTTTTGCTGCAAACCCTTCACAGACTTCTCACCAGACTCCAGATACAGTCCAGTGGCTGCCTATCTCTGCATTCCCATCTCTTTGCTCCCTCTTGCAAGTCTGACATCTGTTTTCTCTTCTTTCAGAGGTTTGCACATGCTATTTCCGCTCAGTCAGAACACTTATCTACTGGCCCCAACTCCACGGTCCACACCCCTCCCGTACACATTTCTGCTGCCTCCAGCAGCTCCCTCACGCCCAGCGGGAGAATGCCCCTCCTCAGCCCCAGAGCACTGTCCTCATGCCAGCTGGACGATGCTCGCTACTCATGAGGTGTTAACCGGTGTCCTGTTTTCTCAGGGGTGGGAGGGCCATGACAAAGCAGAAAGCAGGAAAGTCCCGGGCCATTGTGTTCTAGATCCCAAGCTCTTAGGGGAACTGCAAGGACGAGGGTACTGAAAAATGGGGGAACAATGAAAAACAGTAAGCACATGAAAAAATGCGCAACATCGCTGTCACTAGAGCAATGCCAATGAAAACTACAGTGAGCCCTGGCTGGGTGGCTCAGGTGGGGGGAGCAGCGTCCCACACACCAAAGGGTTGGGGATTTGATATCCAGGGCACCTGCGGGAGGCAACCGATCGCTGTTACTATCTCACATCGAGGTATCTCTCTCTCTTTCCAAATTAATAAAAACTACAGTGAGATATCACTTCATATTTATTAAGATGGCTACTATAAACAAAGAAACCCAGAAAACAACAAGTGTTGGTGAGATGAGGAGCAATTGGAACCTTGGTGCACTATTAATGAAAATATAAATGGTGCCTGGCTGGTGTGGCTCAGTGGTTGAGCGTTGACCCATGCACCAAGAGGTCACAGGTTCGATTCCCGGTCAGGACACATGCCGAGACTGTAGGCCAAATCCCCAGTGGGGGGCACGCAGGAGGTGGCCCATTGATGTTCTCGCTCGTCGATGTTTTCCTCTCCCTTTCTCTCTCTCTAAAAAAAATAAATAAAAAATAAAAATAAAAGAATATAAAGATGTTACAGTTGTTGTGGAAAACAGTATGACGGTTCCTACAAAAATGAAAAATAGAACTACCATACAATCTAGCAATTCCACTTCTGGGTATTCACTCAAAAGATTGAAAGCAGGGTCTCAAAAAGATATTTGTTCACCTGTGTTCATAGCAGCACTATTCACAACAGCTAAAACGTGAAAGCAACCCAAGTGTTCCTTGATGGGTAAGCAAACTGTGGGGCGTGCACAATGCAGTACCATTCGGTGTTAAAGGGAAGGAAATTCCGCAGTACGCTACAACAAGAATGAACCTTGAGGACATTATGCTCCGTGAAATAAGCCAGACACAAAGAGATAAATGCTACACAATTCCACTACTATTAAGTACTTAGTGTAGTCAAATTATAGAGACAGAAAGTTGAATGGTGGTTGCCAGGGGCTGGGGAGAAGGGTGGGATGGGGTTATTGTGTGATGGGTAGAGAGTGTCAGATTTACAAAGTGAAAAGAGTTCTGGGGATGGATGGTACTGGTGGATGCACAATAATGTCATGTATTTAATACCACGGGGTTCTACACTTAGAATGGTTAAGATGGTACAGTTTATGTTGTATTTTTCCACAATAAAAAAGTGGAGCCCTGGCCGGTTTGGTTCAGCGGTTAGAGCGTCGGCCTGCGGTCCAGAGAGACCAGGGTTTGGTACCCACTAAGGGCATGTACCTCGGTTGCAGTTTGTCCCCAGCCCTGGTTGGGTCATGCAGGTGGCAGCTCCTCGATAGGTCCCTTTCACATCGATGTTTCTCTCTCTCTCTCTCTCTCTCTCTCCCTTCCACTCTATCTGAACAAAAAATGGAAATATGTCCTCGGGTGAGGATTTAAAAAAAAAAAAAAAAAAAAGTGGAAAAGCCCGGCTGGTGTGGCTCAGTGGTTGAGTGTTGACCCCTGCACCAAGAGGTCGCAGGTTCAATTCCCGGTCAGGGCACATGCCCAGGTTGTGGGCCCCATCCCCAGTGGAGGGCATGCAGGAGGCAGCCAATCAATGTTCTCTGTCATCGATGTTTCTATCGGTCTCCCTCTTCCTTTCTCTCTCTCTAAAATCAATAAACAAATAAAAAAAATTAAAAAAAGAGAAAGTGAAAAAAAGGGTAAACAGGACCCCTCTCCACTTCCATGATAGGTTGTATTGTCAAAAAATGCTCACATTCAAATTTCTTCCGCATGCTCTTCCGGAAGAGGTGGTGCCTCTTCCCTCAGCTACTGAAACGGGGCAGGTTTTTCCGAGTGCCTTGGGGAACTGTGTGGCTTCCCAGGCGGGGTTTACAGGCAGCACAGCTTCTCTCCCCTCGGTGCCCTCCCTTTTTTTTTTTTTTATTATCCTCACCCGAGGACATTTTCCATTTTTTGTTCAGGTAGAGTGGGAGGGAGAGAGAGGAAGAGAGGGAGAGAGAGAAACATCGATGTGAAAGGGACACGAGTGGTCACCACCCGCACAACCAACCAGGGCCGGGGACAAACTGCAACTGAGGTACGCGCCCTTAGCGGGAACCGAACCCGGGTCTCTCCGGACCGCAGGCCGATGCTCTAACCGCTGAGCCAAACCGGCCAGGGCATCGGTGCCCTCCCTTGACCAGCAGCCAGTATGCTGTGAGGGGGCCCGGGCCATGCGAAGGTGGGCTAGGTCCCAGCCAACAGCAGACCTCAGACACCAGGCACAAGTGAGTGGCTGCAAATGACCCACCCGGCCTTCAAGCTCCCAGCAGATGCCGGTGGGGCAGAGTCCCCGCCGAGCCCTACCTGCACCGTAGCTTTGTGAGCAAAATCAATGTGGTCATTTTAAGCCACTGAGTTTTGTGGAATCTGTTGTTACACAACCATAATAACTAAACTCCCCAGCCCCCAGCCCTTCCTTGACCTGAAAAATACGTTCTCTGGGCTAGAAGGAAGGAGGAGAGACTGAAAGGAGGTGATAGAAGAAGACAGGCTGGGAGCAGTAGATGAGGGATACATTCTCCTTTCACCCATTCAAGGAGGCACTTAAAACAGAGACCAAGTGAGTTATAAAGAAATAAAGAACATTGCAGTTCTTGCTGACACGAGATTGTAGGCAGAAACCTCCCTTTCCCCACAACACTGGGATTGCCTGTGTCCTCGACCCCATGTATGTCATTGCCTGGGTCCCCTGTGACTCCTCGGACCCAGGACCACTCTGTTCCAGAGCAGATGCTCAGTAAACACGAGTCAGTGAATCCATGGATGGATGGTGAATTAGTGAAACCCAAAACCCGTCATGGGTTTTCATCAAGGTCTTGGTCATTTATTCAGAGTATTCAGGCTGACAGACACACTCTTTTTATAAATGAGGACACTGACGTCTAGAGAGGAGCAGTGACTACCCCGTGGCCTCCAGTGGGGGGCAGAGATGACCCAGAACTCAGACTATGCTCTGCCCACCCCCTCACTGGCCCTGACCACCGCCAGGCCAGTCGGACACTGGGAAGGGCTGGCTTGGATTGTCATTGCTTTCCCAGTTATGACCTGCCACTGAGTTTACTGGCTGGGCTGGCCCTGGCCCTTCAAGGGCAAATGGCAGATGCAGAGAGACCACCGGAAGGGAGCCCTTGTAGGCTGGTGACCAGGACCAGGAGGAGGTGCGGTGAGTACCTGACACATAGTAGGTACTCCATAAATATTTCTTGTGTTGAACTGAACTGAAATAAACACCCAAATAAATATACAATGTAAACAAAAAAGAGGCAAGGTAATAAATCTCACAAGTCTGGTGACTGATAGTCAGGTTGCTCTACCCATGAATTCCTAGCCGAGCAGGTCAGGGTGGTCCCGCCCCAGGCCTGTACAAGGCTGACCTTTGCCCTCAGCGAGCGCTGCCCGTTGTTCTTGTGCGGCTGGGCTGGCACACCTTTGAAAGGCCAGAGGGAGCCTCCTCCCAGACCCCTCAGAGGCATAACCCCCCGCAGGAGCACATAACCCTGTCCACCCGTGTGAGAGGAACTACCATCGTCATCTCCAGAGTGTTCCAGATCTTGCTTCCTCGCATGCCATCAGTCTCGCCCCAATAAACTCTTACAAAAATCCTCCACAGGTTTGGATGTTCTTACATCTACAGCAATCACACGCTTGTATGCTAAGTGCCGTGAGAAAAGATTTCGGGGAGATGCGGGGCCTGCGGAGGGAGTCACGCCTTCCTTCTGGGGGCCTCTGCGGAGACGGCATTTGAGCTGAGCTGTGACGGTGAGGAGGAGCTGAGATGTGGGGTGGGGTGGGGGGACAGCTGTACGGTGCTCAGCCAGAGGACATGGTTCATACAGAAGCCTCCAGGTGGCAGAGGACCGGGCTTGTCTGAGGAACCCAGACAAGGTCAGCATGGCATTTGTAACAGGGGAAGGCAGCCTATGTCAGGGGTGGAGATGTCGAGGCGAACGATGGAGGCAGAGGCCAGACCCCTGGGCCTGGGCGTTGGTCATCCAGGTAAAAGACTACATTTCCCAGCGTCCCTTGAAGTGAGATGTGATCATGTGACTAACTTCCAGCCAGTAAAACGTCAGCACACGTGTTGCCTGCTCTTTAAAAAGAAATCTCTTTGCAAGGGGTGAGGAGTGCGGAGCTTCTCTCCTCGCCTTACTTCCTCCAGGGGAATGCAGACGACATGGCTGGGGTCCACGAGGCCATCTGGAACCCCGAGAGGACGGGAAGATGATGATTGTGACGGCTTAGCTTCAGAACCTCAAAGCAGAAATAGGATTTGTGGATAACAATGTGAGACAGGTCAAGCTGAAGTGGTTGAAATCTTGGCAGGCACTTGCTAGCCTGGGGGAGATGTGGAATGGGAGGAGAAGATGGCCCAAGGAGGGACCTTGGGAAAAACCAATATTCGCAGCAGTTGAGCTGGCTGGGCGTCTGGGACGTGACCCCTGCCAAAGGCTCCGGTCTCTATCAGCCCCATCAGAGGAGCTCCAACATCTCCCACTGGAACTCCCTCCTCTGCAAATGACAGTTCTCTTGAGGCGTGTAATCAGTCCCAAAGGGCTAACTCCTGAGGTCATGCGTGGGTTGAGAGAATTGGAGCCTTTTAATCCCATTCACGGCCACACGTCACGATTGTAGATTGATGTAGCATATTTCTCTCCCCAAATATGTCTAAGGATTTATGCAAGTCAATCCACCGCCTCCCCAGCTGTCCTACCTCTGAGTCACTAAGCGTTCCCCAGAAGTGACCCTTTGCCTGACAAAGATCAGTTGTCCTCCATTTCAGAAAGGAAGGAAGGAAGGAAAGAAGGGAGAAGGGAAGGAGGAAGAAAAGAAGGAAGAGAGAGAAGGAGGAAGGCCCTGGCTGGTGTGGCTCAGTTGGTTGGAGTGAAGGCCCGTGCACTGGAAGGTTGCGGGTTCAATTCTGGTCAAGGCACATGCCCAGGTTGTAGGTTTGATTCCCAGTTGGACGCGTACAGGAGGCAACCAACCGATGTCTCTCTCTCTCCCTCTTTTTCTCCCCCTCCCTCTCTCCCTTTCCCCTATCTAAAAAACCAATTAAAAAGAAAAAAAGAAAGAGAGAAGAAGGAAGGAAGGAAAAAAGAAAAAGACAGGCAGAGTACTCTGCTGCACCTCAAAGGGGTGGCAAGGTGGGCAGGAAGAGTCCAGGAGGGTGCAGCCACAGATGCCAAGCTCCGGAGCCCTGTGGAAGACGAGGCTGGGGGTGCAGCTGGCGAGTGTGGCCTGGATGTCCGTGTCCCCTCATCCCAAGGTGGTGGGATGAGGAGGGGAGGGCTTTGGGAGTGGGCTAGGCCACGAGGGTAGAGCCTGCCTGGTGGGGAGTGTGCCCGTCATAGAAGAGGCCGAGGAGCCCCCTCTCTCCTCCCCCCCGATGGCACAGTGGGAAGAAGGCCTTCCGTGCAGACCCCCAGCCTCCGTCAGTGAGGAATGGATTTCTGTGTTTACCAGTCACCTGCTTGATTGCATTGTTTATAGCAGCCTGAGCTGACTAAGACACATGGACTTAGCCACAGGAAGGTCCGGCCTCACAGAGGACACTGGGGGTCAGGCTCCACTCTGCAGTGTGTGAGGGGTGTGCCCGGTGGGGAGCAGCCCGTGCCGCCCCCTCTTCCTCCCTGTCCTCAGGGAGTTTCACAGCATCTGAGGACAGGTATTAGAGTCCTAATATCCCGAGGACGAGGATTTAGAGGTAGAGAGACTGGGGCCCAGGGGCTATGTGGCCCGAGCAGGTCACAAGCTCCAGGAGCACAGCTGGGATTCAGACAAGGTCTGTCTGGGCTCCAGCTCCGTGGCCGCGGCTCCGAGTGCGCTTTCCGGGCCCGCAGCTTCAGCATAAGAACTTGCTAGAAAAACCAGTTGTCCTGAAAATCACACACTCTGGGGTGGGCCGGCACCCTGTATCTGGATGAACACTCTACACCAAATGCACTCTCAAGTTTCAGAGCCTCCGCTCCAAGCCCCACCTGAACACAGTGCACACTGGCCCTCGCCTTCTCTCTCCTCCACAGAGGCAACCGTGGACTTACCCTGACCAGACGAAGCTCAGTTCTCGCCAGCGCCACCTGGAACTAGCTTCACTGGTGTAGACAGGGTCTCCTTCGGGCGGGGAGGAGGCTTTGCCTTTTCCCCAGGAGACCCCTAAAAGGAGGGAGCAGAGTGGGGTGTACCTGTGGCCTCAGCCCCTGGATGCAGTTTGGGGTGAGAAGTGGAGGTTCACACTGCCTTGGAATCAAGTCTCTTGGTCACCTGACATTTCGTGTTGAATGCATGGGATCCCCACCTCCCCTTCCCCTCCCCCAATGTCTCAGGGCACTACTGTCCAAGACAAAGTTGCTTTTAAGGGGAAGTTGGGCCCTGGCCAGTTTTGCTCAGTGGTCAGAGCATTGACCCGTGGACCAGAGAGTTCTAGGTTCAGTTCTCACTAAGGGCACATACTTCAGTTGCAGTTTGTCCCCGGCCCCTGTCGGGGTCGTGTGGGTGGCAACCAGTCAATGTGTCTCTCTCACATTGATGTTTCTTTCTCTCTCTCTTTTTCTCTCTCTCTCCCGCTCTATCTGAAGATAAATGCAAAAATGTCCTCAGGTGAGGATTAAAAATAATAACAATAGGGAGAAGTTGGGGGGATGGGAGTCTGTGGCACAGGCTTTGGGAAGTCTAGCCATTTCTGATTCCCTCCATGGGTGGGCAGTGATGATGATAATGACTACCATGTCTATAACCTTTCCTCGGAGCCAGTCCATTTCTGTGCTCTTTACATGCATTAACCACCTGGCCCTCACAACCTTGCGAAAATGTATCCCCCAGGTACTGTTATTATCCTGTGTTAAATGGAGAGACTGAGGCACAGAGAGGGTAAGCCACCTGCCCACTGTCACACAGCCAGTAAGCAGCAGAGCTGAGTTCTGAACCCAGATGACGTGGCTGCAGCGTCTATGCTCTTGGCTGCTGAGCGACGCAGCCTCCAAACAGTAATGAAGATGGTTGTGGGCTTTTTATAGTCCAACTGTTGAAAGTGCTCTACATAGAAAAATGTGGGATGTTCTTACCATGGCGACAAGTGAGATATTTTCAGCTGGCCCCTGGCACTGGTGGATTAAACAATTGTGGTTTGGGTTACTTTTTCTGACGGAGCATGTGCATGTGTATGCGTGTGCGCTTGTGTGTGAGTGTGTGTGTGCATGTGCGTGTGTGTGTGTGAGTGTGTCTCACCAGGAGAAGTGGGAAAGGCGAGGCCAGAGATCGTTGCTCTCCCCACGGTGTCATGTTCTGAAATGAACCTGCACATTCACACTTGTGGTTCCCGGGGAAAAATAAACCTATCCCCACCACCAGTCAAAACAACAATATTTGCACAGTTCTGGTAATAATCGCTGGAGCCCGCCCTGCCTTTGGCTTGCTGGCGGCGCCGGCCCTCAGCTCACTCTCACTCGCAGGCCCCCGCAGCCTCTGTCCGCGACGCTCATGTTCTTGGGCTCACAGCCAGTCCTGCCTGGCCCAGGGCTTGCCTCCTCTGGGAAGCCTTCCTGGATGGCTCGTGCCTCCCGCTGGGGCAGGACTCAGCAATGGAGACTGAGATGGTACCTCATTGTCCCTTTTTCCCTTTGACCTCAGTGGTGCAGGTCTCCATGCTTCTCCCTCTACACCTGCGACTGAGCTTCCTGTCTCTCCTCCTCCTCTTCTAACTTCAATGTTTCCCTTCTCTTCTTCCTTCCTTTCCCTTATTTCTCCTCCCTTTTCCCCTTTCCCTCTCTTTCACACTCCTTTTAACCCCACACAGTCCTGCCTCTTTGCCTTAGCTCTTGAAGTTCTTCCACCTGGTCTACCCTCCCTCCTCCTCACCTGTCCACCAGGGACCAGCTCAGGTCCTCAGGCCTTGATCCAGCCTTTCCTGATGCCCACAGGTCTGACTGTGTCACCTCCTCCTCCGCCCACAGCTCTCCACCATCTAGCAGCCCCACTAGCTCAAGCATTTGAATCACTCTCAACGCACCTGTCATTTATTTATTTTAAAAATGTTTTTATTGATTTTTAGACAGAAAGGAAGGGAGAGAGGAGATAGATAGAAACATCGATGGGGATTGAGCCTGCAACCCAGGCATGTGCCCTGACTGGGAATCCAACCAGTGCCGTCTTGGTGCATGGGACGCTCAACCACTGAGCCACACCGGCTGGCACCTGCCGTTCATTGAAACATGGATGTTGTATCCCCCAGGTGCAAGGCCTGCTTCCTCCACTGGCTGGAAAACTCACTCTGGCCCAGACAGTATCTCCTCCTGCCTTGGCCCCTTTCCGCCCAGCTGGGCAGGTTTCCCCCGTGTTCCCACGTCTCCTGCGCAAGGGAAGCGTGACGGACACCGCGGACGCAGATGCTGACAGCAGGGTGCCTCGCCATTCCCACCACTCTGCACGCTCCCACCCGCGGACTCGGGAGCAGCCCCCCAGCAGTGAGGAATGGGGTTGGGGGATTGCCTTCCCCAGCTTCCCTGCCCCTCAGGGGGTCACTGGGAGGCATGCACACACCCCCGCCCCGCATTGCCCCTGCTCATCGCCCCTCCAGCGGTTTCCTTCCCTTTGCGCTTTTTACTTCCTTCCCGGTGCTTCTTGGAGCCCCCGCTTAAGCCCTAGCCTTGTCCACGGTCTGCCTCTGGGGAGCTCAAAGAAGGCAAAGGCTGTAGGACAGCCCGAGTCAGGTGCTGAGCTCAGTTCATCTACACACCAGCCTCCCTGCCGAGGCCGAGGTGGCCAGCGTCATTTCCACTTCACGATGAGCACGCCGAGGCACCGGAGGTCAGCTCCAGTGGACAACTGTCCCACTTCTCTGGGGCTGGGGGTTTCCTTGGGCGTGGGACTTTCCCAGGACAGTCACCCGGAGGTGACGTGACGTACCTCAGTCACCGGGAGTGAGAGGAAGGGATTGCCGGCTCTGCGCCCCCCACCCCCACCCCGACCCCGGAGCGCACGCGCCGTCTGTCTCCCCACCAGGTGGCGAGGCCCACATTTCACACGTGTCTGTGTCTCTATGTTTTGAAGAGATGTTTGTTGGCGACTGAGCTAGAGTTGGGGCCAATAAGCAAACAAGTGGGGGAGACACAGCCCTGCACTCAGGGAGCAGCCAGTCAGATGGGGAGACTGGGCTCTGACGTCACAGTCTGATGAAGGAGTTTGCTGTGGAGGACACGGTCTGTCCTTCCTCCTTGACTTCTCTACGAGGTTTAGGGGAGCCTTTTCCCTTTTCTCCAGCTGCTGTCCCAGCCAGGCAGAGGCAAAGACAGGCCGGAGTGGTGGGGTGGCCAGGTGCCTGGGCTGGGGCGCCCCTTCTGCGGTTCCCAGAGCAGGAGGCCCCCAGGTCAGGGCTGCACTGCCCCCTCCGCGGCCTGGGTCGGCGCCCGAGCTCCCGTCCTCAGCCGCGCTGCGCCGGTTCAGGGAGGGTGACAGGTTGATAAGCTGGGTGCCGGGGTCAGCGGGTCCTTGCAGGGAGCAGGGGCACTTGCAGGGGTTCATTGCAGAGAATATACCGAAAGGCCCATGTACAGAGTGTGGGCTGTGCGGGGACTCCCAGGGACTGGCAACAGTGGGGGTCTTTCCGCCCCTAGGCCTCAGGACCGCCAGTGCTGCTACCCTGGGACCCCCGAAAGGACAGGCACTGTGTACAGCCAGGGCCTGTGGGGAAAGGGGCACACACCCTGGCTTCTCCCCCAGCCTGCTGTCCCATCACTGCCCCTCTTGGACCTTATCAAGTCAGAAGTGAAAGACCAAAGGGGCCTGGGTGACTCTGTTCGTGGGGGTCAGCCCCTGTCTCCCCCTCGGGGACTCAGGGGTTCAGAGAATGTCAGAGAATGGATGGAGAGATGGAACAGAGGGAGATCAATGGCCAGAGTCAGGCTGAAGACTCACACTCCCCCCCCCACGGCCCCTCCCCCTATGCAACGACTTGACCCCAGAGGCCCTGCCAGTGGGCGGGTGGGAGCTGCTTCTCCAACACACACACCAGTCCTCTCACTTTTCAGGCTGTCTCCCGGCCTCCCAGAGCTTTGGCAAATTTATTCCTTCCATCCCCACCTCGCTTCCTGCCCCTCCCAAGTCCACTGGAGGCCAAGGAGCAAGGGGGTCCAGGAAGTCTGCTCAGAGGAAGAGGTGCAAACAGGTGGGGGGAGCTCCAGTCCAAGAAGGGGAAGGGAGGGGAACACATATTCCCGAACCCTAATTGTACCAGATACGACACGGGTGTTTTCTCATCCATTACTCACTTCCCATCTTCATCCAAACATTCCTGAGGTTGACATCAGGGTTTCCAATTCAGCGATGAGGAGGATGCGGCTCAGAGGGGTTTTGTGGCTTCTCAAGTGTTGCACAGCAAGCAAGTGATAGAGTCAGGATACAGAGTCATGTCTGCCTCAGTCCAGGGAAGAATACATGAGGTAAAAGTTGGCCTGGAAAGATGTGGAAAAGCTGGAATGTGGGCAAAGGCTGAACAGGACCCCAAGCCCTGGGCCAGGCAGGGGCAGGGGCTCTGTCAGTGGCTGGTGGGGGCACTTCTGGAGAACGTGCTGGCGGGGTTGGGGTGCATTCTGGGCTCCCCAGAGGCGGGGGACACCCAGCTCTGGTTGCCCTTCCTGCCCCCAGGCCTTGGTCTGCCATGGGTCCTTGAGTGGCTGGGAGAGATTTTGTGATTGGAGTGGAGAGGAGCTGAGAATCCTGAGCAAAGACCTTAGGGAGGGGCTGAGGAGCCCCCGGAGGAGGGAGTCTGTTATCTCCTTGGCCCTGAGAAACAGTTTTAACTGGAGATGAGTTCTGGCCAGCAAAGGAGGGTAGGAGATAGAGGCTCCGGCACTGTGTACTGGGGGAGGGGAGAGAGGTCATGGGGTCGGGCCAAGAACAGCACTGTGTGCGCATGGGGGTGGGGCGGGAGGCCCAAGGACCAGCAGTGAGGGTGGTTTGGGGAGAGTGGAGGGTGTGACTTCAGGGCAGTGCTCTCTGGGCCTGGTGCCCAGGGGTGGGGACAGGGTGAGGTAAGGGCCCAAGGGCATTGGGGATGGGGGAGTCAGCGTAGCTGTTGCCCCAGACTGAGGAGTCCTCTGGTTCCCACTGAGTTAAGTCCTTCCCTGGCCTGGTTCCTAAAGGAAATGGTCACGTCGTCCCCAGCTAGGCCTTCAGGGTTGGAGGGGCAGGAGGGAAGGGCCTGGGGAACAGTGTGTGCGAGTGTGTGCGCGTGCGCGTGTGCGTGTGCGTGTGCGTGTGTGTGTGTGTGTGTGTGTATGCGCGCGCATGCTGCCTTCTTGGATCCAAAGGCTAAAGGCGGCCCCCAGGAGATGGGTGGGGCTGGGAACTGCCCTCCCTAAAATGTGGTCAATTAGAACAATCTAGACAACGGCTCAGGGGGTTGTAGCAAAATTCAGACTCCCTGAAATTAGCCTCTTCTTACAGGTGAGCAGGCATAGGAAGGGGAGAGGCTGGTCAAGATCACACAGGGATTAAAGGAAGTGTCTCCCTGCCCCAGACAGCAGCCCTCAGGATACCTGCAGGGACAGGTGACGACCTTTGGTCTTAATATCCACCCCAAATCTCACTTTTCTTCATCTTAAAACAGCATTAAAAACAATAGCTCCTTTCTCACAGAGTTGATGGGAGGAGTGAATGAATTAGTTAAGTAAAGAGCTTAGAACAGTGCTTGATACATATAAGCACCCAATAAATGTTAGGACATGATAATGATGATAAAAGATGCCACCATTTTATTATTTATTTATTAATTATATTTTTAAATGCATATATATTTTAAAATATGTTTTATATTGATTTTTTTAGATAGAGAGGAAGAGAGAGAAAGAGAGAGAGAACCATGGATGTGAGCTTTATCAATTGGCTGCCTCCTGCACGCCCCCTACTGGGGATCCAGCCTGCAACCTGGGCATGTGCCCTGACTGGAATCGAACTGGGACCTCTCAGCCCATGTGACAATGCTCAATCCACTGAGCCATGCAGGCCGGGCAAAGATGCCACTGTTTTAAAGGGACCACCATGTGACACTGAGTCTGATTTTGCCCTGACTGCGCTGAAGTCACAGGGCTGGGCAGCCCTGTCCAGGAGGAAGACAGGGGCAGCCACTGATGTGGGGGTTCTGCCTGCCCCGCAGAGTCATGGGAGAAGTAGTGGCCCTGCGGTTGCAAACTCCTGGTCTCTGCCAGGAGGCTTTCCTGTGACTCACGCGTGTCCAGACCCCCCAAGCAGTCCTGTATCACCGCTTACTCAGCCCCATCTGCCTGGCCTGTCCTGAGCTCCCAGAGGGGTCAGCTGAGACACCACCTACCACATAGCCACCTGCCTGCACAGTGGCTGCCCTGCCGTGGTCTCCCGCAGCTGGAATGCACACCACGCTTCCTCTGGGCTGATGCGCCCTCCCCGGTACTTTCCACACGCCCTCATTTCATCCTGGGCCGTCAGCCCTGCTCCTATCTTCATTTTGGAGAGGAGAAAACTGAAGCAGAGATCTTACATGGTTTTCCCAGAGTCACTGAGATGGTGAGCCAGGCGGGCTGGTTCCAAATTCCCCACCCTTAACAGCGACACTGTACTGCCCCGAGGGGGCCCTATTCATTCCTCCTTAAGGCCTGGTAGCCTGGATGAGGTGTGAATGAATGAATGAATGAATGAGTGAGTGAATGAATGAATGAATGAATGAATGACTCTGTTCCTTGCCAGCAAGCACACTGCGGGATGGCTTTCTCGGGCTGCTCTTACCATGTCGTCATCGTTCCCCCTCCCCCTCCCTCTTGCCTCTGAGGGAAAGAGCTCGCTGCCCATTTTATTCTCTGATTTCTGCCCAGAGGTCTGATTCTCTGCTCTTGTGCCTTTCCCAGACTCAGGCCTTTCCAGGTAGCTCCACTTTCTGGATTTGTAAGGCAGTTCCAGTGACTCTTCTCATTGGCTGTGGAGCAGAGAGTTGTAAGAAACTGGCCAATCAGAAGCCTTCCTCTGCCCCACCCCCAACACCGCAGGTTGCTTACCTCTGGGGCCGGCATTGGGAACAAGTGCACAGCTGGAAGGGTTTGCTGGGGAACAGGGACTCTGTCTAGAGAGGCCAGGCATGAGGACAAAGGGCTCACGGTGAGTTGGGACCACAGAGCCAACCCAGCACGCTGCCCCCCCTCCCCCAGCTTTGAATTGCTAGGTTGGTCCTCTGTCTGGAGTGTGTTAAGCACAAAGGATGCCACTTCCATAGCTTCGGCAATCTCTTCCTCACCCTCATGTACCTCTGCTCAGCCGTGGGCCTTAGGAAGTGGGCATGAGCCTTGTTTACTCGCTGGTGTTTGTCCCTGGGTCTGGCCTTGGTCCCACATAGGCCCAGGCCAGATGGCGCAAGCTGGATGGTGTAACAGCTCTTCCTTTTCCCTCGGCCACAAAGCTGCCTCTGACCCGTTCCAGGAGGGCCCTGATGCTAAAGGGTTTGTCCCCAGGGAGGGCTGCATGAGCCCCCTGGTCCCCGGGCTGCTCTCTGTAGGATGGTGGACGTTACAGGAGCAGAGTCACAGGTATCCAAGAATCCAGCCACCCCAGGTGACCTTCAGGCGCTGGCTGGTACTGCCTGGGGCTCCTGGTTGGGTTTGGGGACCTGGGTGTGGTGGGGACCACACCATTATGTTCTGATTATTAGAAACTCTGAGTGAGAGATAGAAATGCTCAGGTAAGGTGCTGTGCAAACAGAAGTGACCTCTGCTGACCCTACCTGGCTTTGCAAACTAGGGCTGGAGGCTTCAGATGCCATGGGGCAGGGTGAGGCAGGAAGAGCCCACTGGTCTGCCCCCCCCCCCCCCCCGCTTTTCTGTGGTGTGAATGAACCATGGAGCATGGATTCAGCAGCCAAGTTGGGACCAACCACCTGCTGGCTGTATAGCAGGGAGAGTTCTCAGCAAATCTTTAGTGAGTTTACCTGGAGGGTCTCTGGAGGTATAGGGGGGCCACACTCCAGTCCTCAGTCCATCCCTTCCACCAGTCCCGGGCAAACTCACCTCAGGACGAAGTGGTTTCTCCGTATGCTCCCGTCTCAGATGCTGCCTTTGTCTCTGGGTATGTGTGTGACAATCAGAATAAGTTTGGTTGTGAGTGTCAGAGAAACCCAAATAATAGTGTTTTCAATAAGCTTGACATTGATTTCTCTCTCATGTAGATGAAGTCTGGCAGAACTTAGTCCAGGTTTGTTATGGTGTTTCTGTAACCAGCAGGAATCCAAGCTCTTCTTATTAGATTGTGCCACCTATATCAAACGTGGCCTCTACCTCATGGCACAACACGGCTGCTGAAGCTCCAGCCACTTTATCAACATTAGAGCCAGCTAAAAAAAAAAAAAATGAGGCCCTGGCCGGGTGGCTCAGTTGTTTGGAGCATTGTCCCATACACCAAAATGGTGTGGGGTTTGATTTCCCGTCAGGGCACGGGCAGGGGGCAACCAATCGATGTTTCTCTCTTTCTCTTCTTTCCTCTCTCTCTAAAATCAATAAAAACATATTCTTGTGCGAGGATTACAAAACAAGGAAGTGGGGAAGAAGAGCACACATTGCTCTTCCAGTTCCCCTCCCCTCCCACCAACCCACATTGAAAGTCACATTCATAAGTCACACAAGATACTTCTACTTTTTTTTTCTTTATTGATTTCAGAGAGAGAGGAAGTGAGAGGGAGAGATAGAAACATCGATGAGAGAGAACATCGACTGGCTGCCTCCTGCATGCCCCCCACTGGGGATTTGGCCCACAACCTGGACATGTGCCCTGACCAGGAATCAAACCGATGACCTCTTGGTGCCTGAGTCAACACTCAATCGCTGAGCCACACCGGCTGGGCAGGATATTTCTTTATGTATCCTACTGGGCAGAATTTAATCATAAAGATGCACCTGGTCTTAAGAGAAGACAAAAAACAACAATGTAGTCTTTAGTCTGGGTGGTCGTGTGCCAAGATTAAAATCGGGGTCTTGTTACTGAGAAAGAAGGTGGGGCAGACACTGGGGTGTAACTAGCTGTCTTTTCCACAGCATGAGGCCTGAGCAGAGGGCTCTGAATGCGGCGTGATTCCCAGGGACCCCTCCGCACAGCAGCCTGGCTGTGGGGAGTAGGGCTCTGCCTGCCCCTCCGGGCCCAGCCTCCAGCACTGGCGCTCGAAGTCTTCCTTGGAGCTGTGGTGGCAGCAGGAATAGGATCTCCCTGAGGTCTCCATCAGGGAGAGGATCAGTTTGATGATCAAGGCCAGCCACGCCATCCCGAAGAGGATCCACAGGGACACCGTGTTCTTGTACCACAGAGGGTACCTCCGGGAGGGGTCCATCCCTAGGGGAGAGGCAGTCAGAGGATGGAGTCCTGGGAACGTCAGGGCCGTGCTTCCAACACAGAAATGGACAGACGTGGCTTGATACATATGGACAGAATGTGGGAAATCCGAACTGGTCTGAGATTGCTGGCCCTGTAGTCACTTCTGTGAGATTCCAGGAAGCCTCCCTGGATTGGCACCTTGGGTTTGGAGACTACGTTTCCTCTCTGGCTAAGGTGCTGTGTGTTCTATTCCAGTGGTTCTCAAAGCGAGGTCCCTGGGCCAGCAGCATCAGCACCACCCGAGAGCTTGTTAGAAGCACACATGATTGGGCTCCGCTCCAGACCTGCTGAATCAGAAACCCTGGGGGGGCGGCAGCAATCTGGGTTTTCACAAGCCCTCCAAGAGGTTCTGATGCCTGATCTGTTGTTTGTCTCTCTGTGTGTGGTTTTCTCATAGCTGAAGGGAGGCAGTTTGCCAGGATCTTTAGGAAGAGCAGATGGAACCGCTGGAGTTTGTATCCTGCCTCAGTTCTTACTAGCTGTATGACCTTCATCTGTCTGACTGTCCCTCACCTGTGAAGTGGGGAGATACTTTCTCCTCCTTGACTTTAGGATGAAGTCCTAAATTCTTATCCTAAGGCCCGTATTTACTTCTCCAGCTTTGATTTGCACTTCTTCCCTTTGAGTGTTGTGCTCCAGTCACTCTGGTCTTCTTCCCATCTCTTTATCTATCATCTTTCCTGCCCCAGGGCCTTTGCACTTGCTGCTCGCTATGCTCAGAATGTTTTTCATTTTCCAATGTGTCTTGGCCTGGTTATCTCCCTCTCATCCTTCAATATCAATTCAGACGTCATTCCCCAGAGACTAGTCTAGGCTCCTCTGCTAAAATCTCTCACAGTGCAGGAGCTTCTGCTGGGTACGTTACTTCTTATCTCGGAGCCTCAGTTTCCTCATCTATAAAATGGAGGCAATAAGGGAATCCACCTTCTAAGACTGTTGTGACTGTCACAGGGCTTCATGCATCTAAAGCACTCAGGATGGTGCCTGGAGCGTAGTGTGGTGTACTGGTCACCGTAGGTGGGTGATGGTTTCACTCACCATTGGGTCCCCACACTGGTGTCCCCAACATAGCTGAGGGCCTGCTCCATAATTTAGTCCTTCCCTCTGTCTGTTTCCTGGGGACTGTCTTGCCTCTCTCATTAGACGGATCATTTAAAGGAAGCTCTGTCCTCCTACGTCTTTTACATCCTTTTCTGTTTTAGCTCCTTAATCCAGCTCTCTGACCAGTCCCCATATTGTCCTGCCGGCCCCAAGACAAGGTCTCTGTCCTGTCCTCCGAGGCCAGGCCCCTCACCTGCGCCCCAGCTCGGGAAAGAGCCTGCAGCCGGCACCGACCTCGATGCCTGGAGGGAGCGGGATTGGATTAGGCTGATTGGGTTACGGGCCAGGTTCCGCCGGCGGTCCCAAATGAGATGAGCCGAGAGCCGGCTCCCTGCCCCGCCACCCGCCAGCGCAGCGTGCTCCTGCCGCGGAGGGGAGGAGGTGTTCCTCTCCATGTTTATTTCATTGTTTTGTAGCTGAAATCATAGGTGGCAGGAGACCTGGCAGCTGGCAAGGCGCTCAATGGAGTTGCAAATGCAATTGTGGGGGCTACAGGTTCGGAGGGGAGCAGGCAGCTGGGGCCTGCGGACCGACCCTGCCGCAGCCTTCGGGCAAAGGGAGCAGCTGGCTGTGGACACAAAGCCCCTGTGGCTGCTGACTCACGGGCACCGACACCCACGGTCCAGGTGGTGGGCCTCGGTCTCCCCATCCGAGACAGGGGTTTGACCTTGGCCCTGGAGGAGAAGGAAGGCTGAGAGACATGGGAAAGAGGGAGAGTGGCGTTTGCCCCTGCTCAGCTGTGGAAGATTCTGGAACACATGCGTTGAGGAGCCCTGACTTGGGAGTCTATCCTCGACCTGCCCTAGGCTTGCCTGTCCTATGACCTTAATCGACTTCTTTCCCTCTCAGGGCCTCAGTTTCCCCTGGTAGGGGAGGCAGTCCAGGGCTCTAGGTGGTTACGTGCCACAGGGCACTGGAGCGGCTGCAGAAGGAGCCGGAGTGAGGAGCAACCTCTGGCGAAGTGGCGAGGAGGGCAGCTCTGCCCGCTGCCCCTCGGGCTGTAAGGGGTCCTCATGGGTTTGGGCCAGGCCACCCGAGTCAACATGTGTGGCAGAGGGGCTCCGGGAGGTCTGTGCCCACGCCCTTGCCCAGCCACTCCCTACAGGGCCGCAGAGACCCCCGTCAGTCCCTCCCACCTGGGGACGGCTGTGCAGGTCCCACAGCCCCTCCCGCAGTGGGGGCCCCGCTTTCCTCCCATTTCCAGGGTGCTCATGTCTAGAGAGAGCCGCCCCTTCCCCTGCCCTGCCTCCGGACACCCTCGGAGATTCCCTTCAGCCCACGTCGGCGTTGTGATCGGGGCACCAAGAGCCCCGGGCTGGGGGCCCTCTTCCCACTTCACTGCCCTGGCCTTGCACGGGGCTCTCGGAGAACCAGGCCTTCTGGGCTGAGGACCACCACTGGGCACAAACCCTGAGCTGCATCCTCTGAGCGCTGGGGTAGGGTGGGGTGGGGGTGGGGTGGCTGCTGCAGGACCCGGCAGCCCCCCAGCCCCGGTGGACGTCGCTGCTGCCGGGCTGGTCGGAAGCGTGACTGAGGGAGGCCCAGGTACAGCATGGAGTGGGGGCTCAGTGTGGAAGGGAGGCAGGGCCCCGCCACACAGGTTCCCGCAGGCCCAGCCATGGATTTACACTCCATCCTGAACTACAGGAAGACTGAAGGTTTCAGAGGAGCTGGGCAGGCGACATGATAGCACCTGTCAGGTGCCGAAGTCCTAAGAGCCGAAGGGGGACAAGACAGAGCACGGATCCGTGTGCCGTTGTCACTGTGCTCTGTGTGGGTGCAAGGCTGAGGCCGCCAGCCCGGCTGCAGAGCCAGCCACGTGCGGCGGCCCTGCCTGGACTAGCGAATGGCAGTGGGAACAGGCTCTCCCCAGACATCTCTCCACCCTGAGGCAGGGGGGGAGCATGGCCCAGTCGGAAGAAACCTTCCCGAGGGTTCCCTTCCAGTGACAGCCCTGGCGGAGGATACGGGGTCGGGGTGGCAGAAGGCAGCTGCCGCCAGACCCTTCTTCCTGGAGGAGAGGGTCAGGAAGGGGACCTGCACAGGCTACGAGGCACCGAGGGGTCTTAGCCATTACCTAGCCCAACCGCCTATTTTACAGACAGGAGCACTGAGGCCCAGAGGGGGGTGTGTGAGGCGGTCTGGAAAGAGTATGAGTTTTGGAGCCAAACAGATCAGAATTGATATCTCACTAGCTGTGCAATCTCAGGCAGATGTCTTGGCTTCTCTGAGCTTCAGCTTCCTCCTTAGTAAAATGGGGTGACAAGCCCTGGCCGGGTGGTTCAGTTGGTGGGAGCATTGTCCAGCACACCAAAAGGCAGAGGGTTTGCTTCCTGGTCAGAGCACATACCAAGGTTGTGGGTTTGATCCCCAGCTGGGGCGCCTGTGGGAGGCAGCTGGTGGATGTTGCTCTCTCTCTCTCCCTTCCTTTCTCTAAAATCAATATAAATAAATAAAAGATAAATAATAAATACACTGGGGTGACACGCATGGCTCTAGGTTGCCTGATGAACCAGCTCTGTGTTACTTTGGTGAAACCTCGTTTCCACAATCCAGGCTGCGTTCTGTCTCCACGGGAGTGAAGATGGGCTGGGCCTCCTCCCCTGCGGAGGCCCAGGGACCCCAGCGTGTGCAGAGCCCCCTGAGCCCGCGTGGTGGTGGAGCCAGGGTCCCTGCTCTAGGGTGAAACTTCAGGTGTGGGAGGGAGCCCAGGGGATGCTGAAGCTGACCTGGCGGGTCCACACCCCTCCTGCCTGCCCCTGTCCTCTACTGCCACCTGCTGGGCATCTGCCTCAGCTTTAGCACGCAAGGCTTTCTGGGTCCTAGTCTTGCCCAAGGTGGGTTAAATCATGTATTAATCTCCACTTTGGGCCCTTTGGCCCACGCAGCCTATTCTTGCTGGCACCAGAGTGTGGCTGCCAGCTGTTCTCCAGTGGGGGGTGGGGGCTAGCGTTTCCTGCGTCTCCCAGACGCTGCCGTCGGATCCTCGTGGGCCCAGGGACAGTGGGAAGCTTGGCATCTCATGGAGATGGGGAGGAGAGACCCGGGGACAAGGAAGACTGGAGAGGGTCAGGGACCCCCTACTGGTGAGCTCCAAGAACGAGAGTTGGGCCTGTGGACCGGTGAGGCCCTCCCAGTGCTCAGCAAGGTGCCCAGGAGCGCCACTTACAGCCTGACCCCCGTTCACCCCCAGTTGCCACTTCTTGGTTAGGTGACCTTCGCCTCATCACACAACACAAGTGGGTTTGATCTGCCAAGGACCCCATCCTCTGGGCTTTGGGCCTTAAGCCCCTGCCGGGCCACTGCCCAGCGGACGTGGCCAGGGGCAGACGAGAGGAGGCCAGGCTGCTGCGCCTCCAGCCACCCCGCCCGCTTGCGGCCGCTCGGCCTCTCACCGATAACGTAGTCGCCGAAGCCCACGGTGCTGAGGGTGATGAAGGCGAAGTAGAAGCCCTCCATGTAGCTCCAGCCCTCCATGCGGGAGAAGAGCAGCGGGGGCAGCAGCAGGAAGAGCAGGAGGCCCGAGAGCAGGGCGCCCGAGCCCGCCAGCCAGCGGGCCTTGGCCGGGTCCTGGGGGTGCACACGGCGTCAGCCCCATGTGGCCTCTGTCCAGCACAGGGCCCGGAGCAGACAGCCTGGGCGTCCCGAGCTGCAGGCAGTAGGGGGCTACCCTCGGGGCCTCTCGCCAGGCTGTTCTCCAGGGTACCAAGGCCTCGGTGCCTTGTGCCCTTCCTGTCTACCAGGTCCCACCAGTCTCCCCCACTGATGTCCTGTTATTCCTAGAAACCCCTTCTGGGCAGTGACCCCCAATCCCACCACATCTCCCGAGTACCCCAGATTCCCAGTAGTCTTTTTCCCACCATCACCCCCCCCAAAGCCCCCACTTCCACCAGAGACTCACTGCGGGCAGGGGCCGTCCCCTCCCCCGGTCCCTGGGCCCTCACCTGCCAGGCGCCCCCCAGCCTGCGGGCACAGCGGTGCACACCCTGCTGCATGAGGTGCCCCAGGTGGTTGAGCATGATGAGGTTGAGAGGGATCCCCACCAGAGCAAAGAAGATGCAGAAGAGGCGGGCGGCCATCGTGTGGGGGCTCAGGTTGCCGTAGCCTGAGGGGAGACAGGTTCACATCAGAGATCCTTTCCGTGGCTGGGGGTCCCCGCTCCTAACCCACTTCAGATCCGGCAGCTGGTGCTCATCGAGGCTTCCTGTCCTCTGCAGGCCCAGAGCAGGGGCCTAGGCACCCGTCCCCCTTCCGAGTGGGCGTCTGCCCATGTTTTGAGATGGGAAACTGAAGCTCTGAGAGTCCAGTGGTGTTGCGAGCTCACACCCATGAAGTGGTGGGTCCCGTCTTCCCTCTCCCACTTCTTCCCCTCTGGTGGGCAGAGCACGGGATGGGCAGGGGAGGCCTCGGAGCCTGTGGTCCCTGCACCTCCGGGATCCACTGCACCACCTGCTGCTGCCCCCAGGTGGCTCCGGGTCCACAGCCGTGCTCTCCGGCCCATGCAGGAGTCCTAGCAGGTGGCCTTGCTCAGGGACTCCCACGGCCCGCAGAGCTGTCCTCCGAGTCCCACTGCAGTCTGCGGCTCACCCCCGTCACGGCCCCTTCCTTCCCTCTCTCCTGTCACAGGTGTCAGACCTGCCTGCAGCCCGAGCTCTCCCCATCTCTCCTGCTCCTGCTCTGTCCTTCAAAGGCCCCCCCTCCCCACCCCCACACATCTCTTGCTTATCTGAGTCTGTCTTGAGATCTGATTTCCAGATGTCCTGACTAACACACCTGGGCTCCTTCCCAAACCCCTCGGGAGCAGGAGCGAGGGGCAGAGAATGGACCACCAGGTGACCTGGGGGAGGTGGAGGTTGGCGCCTCTGTCATGAAGATACGGGAAGGGGAGGTTAGGGGAGAAAGGGCTGTTTCTAACAGGATTCTATCAGCCTGGGCATTCTTTCTTCCTCTGTTCCCTCCACCTCTGCTTCCCCACCTCTTGTTCACCACTGTCTTGTGTTTCTAAAATGCAAACCTGATTATATCATCCCCTGGTTATTATCTTGTAATATTCCTCATTTCTGCTGGGGGAAGTCCAAACCCTCACCTAGCCCATCTCTGGTTTCTGGCTACACTCCTGTCCTGCAGAACCCCCAGACTCCCCCATGCCTCTGTGCCTTTGAACATGATACTCCCCCTATCGAGAGCACGTTTCCTGCCCCTCCTTGCCCACTTGTAAATGGCCCATCAAGATCTGACCCCCCTGTGGAGGAGCGGCTCCCCCAGCACTCTGCCAGGCTTTGAGGATCACACTCACTGTATGAGAATGGTTTGTTCCCATGTGTGCCGCTCCTTGAGGGTCATGAGTCTCTTAAGAGCAAGGCTGGGTCTTAACCATCTTTATATTTCCAAGAATTGGCAAAAGACTGACACTCAATAGGAGCTCACCATATATGTGTTGAATGAGTACAAGAATGAATGAATGAATGAATGAATGCGTGAATTGGAAACACAGAAACGAATGTGAAGTAGATGAACAGCTGTCTTGCACCCTGCACCGTAACATTGCTTAAAGTCTCCCCCACCCTGACTTCACACTCGTATGCATGGTATTGAAACTGGTGGTTTACACCCACCTGCCTTGCTTAGGGGTCTCAGAGGGCATGGTCTGAGAGAGGCCAAAGTACGTACTAGTCTAGAGCATGGGTTTTGGAGTTAGAGGCACTTCCTGGGTTTGAATCCCAGCTCTTCCCCTTGAGGCTGTGGGAGCTTGGGCAAGTGGCTTGACCTTTCTGAGCCTCCGTTTCCTCGTCTGAAAGTGGAGGTGTTGACACCCACCTCACAGCGTGGTGTGGGAAAGCAAGGAGGCAGCGGAGGTGTCCTGAGATGGGAATGAGAGCCCTCGAGCACCTGCTGCGCAGAAGGTGCGGACTAAGTGTTTGTTTCGTGAATGAATGGATGAATGGTCAAACTCCCCTGAATCAGCTTGGCCAGAGGACATCAGAGGCCTCCTCTAGGGCCCCATCCATCTTCCCCTCTTGGCCTTTGCAGGTTCCTCCTCCAAAGGAGAGAAGTCTCTTTACTACTGGATCCTGGAAGAGATAAATCTGTCTGCTTGCTCCTCACCAACTCCCCCTCCTCCAGTTGTGGGTCCCCCCAAGTCCCGTCCTTGGTCCCTGGGGATCTTTTCATCCCAACCTGTCGGATGACGGCCCTTAGATCCCGGATCTGGGAGGACCTCCATGGATGCGCTTGCCTTTCCAAGGCCGACAGGAAATGAGTTTTCTCCTCCCCGTTCTTCTCAGGCAGCCCTCAGGTCAGCAGAAGTGGTCGAGAGCAATGCAGCCCTCACCTGTCTGCCGAATGCTCGGCGGCCATGGCCCCGTCTAAGCCACCTCTCACCTCAGCATATCTCCCACCTGTCACCTCTTTCACTTTGCTAGTCCAGCCCTAAGACACTTTGCAAGGGCGCTGCAAGGTCCTCTGTGGTTGGGCTCCCCTGTATCTCCTCCAAAGTCAGTTCTTAGTTTCAACCCTCTCCAGCCACCTGATCCCCCTTACTGTTCCCCAAACACACCAGCCACGCTCTACCTCAGGGCCTTTGCACATGCTGGTGAATGGTTCTTTCCCAAGTTATCTGCATGGATTACTCCCTTATCTTATTTATGTTTCTGCGTCAATGTTACTGTATCAGTGAGGGTTTCAATGGCCACCCCATCTACAGTAGCCCCCCAACCCCCACTATTGAATGCCCTTACTTGGCTTTATTTTTCTCTAAGCACCTCTTATAACCTGAATATTATCTATGGATCTGTTAGTTTGTTGTGTGTTCCCTCACAGCAAAATGCCAACCCCTCAAGGGCTGAGACCTTCCAGCTTTGCTCACCATTGTATCCCCAGCACCTAGAGCATCTGGCCCACACCAGGTGCTGCTGCCCTTTGTTAAGTGAGTGGATGACTAGGTGAGTGAGCAAAGGAGCGAGCTGGGGATGGACTCACAAATGCTGAACGATTTCCGGGCTCAGGCCTGTCCTGCTGGCCCAGAAGTGTCGAATGCCTGTCAGCCTGGTTTCATCCCAGGGCTTGGAGAACACAGCACTTAGGGGGTGCAGCCGGCTGGTGCGGCTCAGTGGTTGAGCGTCGACCCATGCACCAAGGGGTGGCCGGTTCGATTCCCGGTCAGGGCACATGTCCAGGTTGTGGGCCTGATCCCCAGTGGGGGGCATGCAGGAGGTGGCAATTCGATGTTCTCTCTCACTGATGTTTTTCACTCTCTCTAAAATCAATAAAAAAATCTTAAAAAAAAAAAATAGAGGGTGCTGGTCCCAGGCCTGGACAGCTCAGTGGGCTCTACATTCCAGTTCTGCTGCTTACTAGCCCCGTGAGCCTGGGGCGTGTGCTTCCCGGCTTCGGCCTCCTCATCCGTGACATGCAAATAAAAGCCCTCTCCTTGGAGACTGGGCTGTGTGGACAAAACCGCAAAGGCTACAGTAGCCCCTGTGTGTGGGTGGGGTGAGGTTCCCCTTCTGCCCTCCTTCCCATCAGAGCTGGCTCAGGCCGCAGAGCCGCCAGAGAGGGACAGAGAAACAGACCAGGCTGAGCGTCCTGAGACAGGCTGCAAAACTCTGATTCAAGGGCCCAAAGTCATGGGCCTGGGGCAGACAGGGTAGGAGGTGTGGGGTTCAGAGACTGAAGAACCCTATACTCGTGACCCTGCCTCAACATCCTGTCGCCCTGGAACTCAGGACACGCTGGTAGAACTGGCATTCTTGGAATTCATTAGTGTGTTACGTCGGTTGCGTGTCCACTGGATGCTGGGCCTTAGATCCGGGGTGTAGGGATGAGTAGATCCTGGGGGTGTAGGGATGAATCAACACCGTCCTGGCAGTCTGTCCAAGGCACAGGGTCCCTGGAGTCTGAGGGGCCTTCCAGGCATGCTTACCTCCAGGTGGAGGACCCTCCAAGCTCCCCTGTAGCCCTGAGACCTGCTTTCGAGAAGCACTGGCTGATTTAAAACTACGTGGAGACTCCTCTAGGCGCTCTGGCCTGGCTCCTCTCTGGGAGGACAGAGGCTGGGGTTGGCGGGAGCTGGTGGAGGTAGCCCGAGCCACCGGCAGTGTCAGCCTGCCACCTGGCGGCAATCTGATGTCATGTAGGGGTGGGCCAGGCACAAGGGCAGGGGGATGGGGCCGCTTGACTTCCTGGGTGTAGAGGGGGGGGTGGGATGCAGGCTGCTCTTCCCCTCCTGGGACAAGCTCCACCTTTCTCCCCCGAGGGAGGGGCTAGAGAACGGGGGGGGGAGGGAGATCTGCGTGGGGGGGGGTTGGAGAGGACAGTGATGAGCTGAAGGGGTGCCTTCTCGAGATGAGGAGCAGCCTCCTGGAATGGCCACTTCTCCCCAAAGGCTGAGAACAGGTCGAAAGGCTGTTTGGATTTCTGTCCCCTCTTCCTCACCTCCCTACCCCACCCCCACTCCACTCCCAACTACCCCTGGGCTCAGTGTTGGGTGGATTTGGCCAGAGCATCTTCACTCCTGCCTGGGGAGACCCTCTGCTCCCCGAGAGGCTGTGTGGGGCAGACATCCTCCAGGGCAGTGCTTCTCAACCTTGAGTTTACATACAAACTTCTGGGGACCCGGATGAAATCTCTGACGTGAGCCTGAGGTTCTGCTCCCACAAGGTGCCTACAGTGCAGGGACTACCTACCCTCCGAGTCCTGAAGCCCTAATAACCCTCCAGAAGGCACTGATCCCCTGACCCTCAGGGGGAGGCCGCCCTCCCAGCCCCACCCAGCTGGCCCCATCCCGCTCTTACCGATGGTGGTGATGGTGGACACGGAAAAGAAGAAGGAGCCCATGATCTCCCAGCGCCCCATGCTGGTGGTGTTGCCTAGGACGATGTCCCCACTTTGGTACGCATCGACGATGCCCTGCGGGAGAGGCTGCAGTGACCACCAGGCTCTGGTATGACTGGGCTCCTGTATCCAAACCCACACTCATGCACATGTGTGCACGCACCCCCCCCACACACACACAGGCACACACAGAGTCATGGACAATTGTCACACCCACTCTGAGCCCAGACTGTCCTGGGCCAGGAGACTCTGCTCCTCCAACCAGGGGCTCCTCAGGGCAGGGACCATAGGGACAGCCCCCTCCTTCCTCTTCCCCCAGGGCCCAGGGGATGTCACTGGCTGGAAGAAAATCCCCCACTTTCTTCCCTGCTCACTCCCATTCTTGCAGGCAAGATATGTGGTGTTTTAGGGGACACGAAGATGAAAGAGACATGACCTCAGTCCTCAGCAGGACGGAGACAAACTTAACTCTAATATGGTGCAGTCAGTGCAGTTTTCAAATCCACCTGGGCAAGACACTCAGCTTCTCGGCCCCTCAGTTTCCCTGTCTGCAAAATGGGAACACTAACAGCAGCACCTACGTCCTAGAGTCGTTGTGAGGGTTAAATGAGGTACTGGGTGTAAAGTCTTAGAACAGTACCTGGACATGATACATGTTAGTGGTGGCTGTCATCATTATTGTCACGAATGTAATGCTGGAGGAATACAGAGAAAACGGTGTTCATTCTGATGGGGGAGGGGCAGAGGCGCATGAAGGGGGTGATGTTTTAGTTGGGTGTTCCTTGAGGGTCAGATAGGATTGATCCCACTGGAAGGACATTTAGGTAGGTGGCAGGCAGAACTGCACCTGGGATCTCAAACAGAGACTGAAAGGTCACTGGGAATCAGGCCAGACTTGGCTCTGCCATGCCAGGAACAGAGCGGCAGGCCTCTTCCAAGGTCGCCGAGCAACAGAGAGGCAAGATCAAGTTGTGTGCTCCGTGGCAGCTGGCAGTGTAGAAGCTGTTGGCAGGCTGGAGGGGAAGAGACTCCTGCAGGGGTGAGTGATGGAGCGAGCCGGGCCTGCATCCCGGCACAGAGTGGTCCAGGAGGAACGGAGGGGAGATACGCAGTAGCCCAGGCCTCTGGCCCTGTTTGGTGTGGGCAGTGAGTGAGCATCTAAGACCACAGTGAACTGTGTGGATGTGAAGCCAGTGGAAGAGGAGGGCTGGGAGGAGGGGGGCTGCCTGCTCTTGACCTTGGAGGAGCTTCAGGGCTGCTAGGGAGTTGCATGTACATGTCTGCACTTAGTGGGGAGATATGGGTTGGAGACCCCACATCCTTGTTCCTGGGGATGAAGCCAGAAGAGGGTTGAGTGAAGGAGCGAATGGGTGGAGCAGGAAGGGATTGGAGGGGGAAGAGTAGAGAGAGGAAAGCCCTGCTGGGAACCTCCGGAAACACCCACACCCACACCCACACCCACACCCACGCTCACACCCACAGATGCACACTGAGGCAGTGCTCGTGGTGGTTCCCACCAGCTTCCTGGCTGTGTAGCCGGGCACTTGTGTTTAACCTCTGTGAGCCTCTGCTTCTTCCTCTTTAACATGGGATGATAATAACGGTCCCTGCCTGGAGGTAGGTGAGGGTGAACCCAGTGAATATGCCGGGGCCAGTGCTTGCACAGCAAGTGCTGCACAGAAGCATTTGGTATTATTACAAACCATCACTGGCATCTTCCCTGGGCCCAGGGAAGCTCACCTCCTCTCTAGTGGAGTCACAGCCTCCAGGACCAGGCAGAGGGCTGCATGTAGAGAAGTTTGGAGGCGAGACGTGGAGGCGCTACATTAGGTCCTTGGCGGGGGTGGTCCTTGCCCTGCCCAGCTCCAGGCCCAGTCCAAGAACTCAGGACTCCACCCTAGCCCCGGTGCCCTCCGGGAGGGGATTTTGGATTAGGTGTGCAGCTGTCTGGGTCCCCGGACCTAACCAGGGCTTGGGATGTGAATGTATCCGTCAAACCCAGCAACTCCCAGTCCCGCGTCGCCTACCCTGAGTTGGAGAAGACCTCCGTCCATCCTCATGCCCCGACCCAAGGACCCTCCCTTGCCTCCCCTCTTCGCATGCCCGCTGGGTCCCCATCCTCTGAGCCGTGTCGGTCCTCAGGCTCCTCTGCGTCCTCCCGCCCACCGTTCCCTTTTGTCCTTCCGAGTCTCCGCGGCCGGGAGGCGTGCCCAGTCCCTGTCCGAAACTGAGTAACGTGGGGTCAGCTGAAGAGCGCCCCTGCATCCGCCCCTCCTTCTCTCGGACCCGGGTCTGTGCACTTGGAGTCCCAGGACCCTGGCACGCGTTCCTGGCCCCCATTCCACCCACAACCGGGACACGAGTGCCCTGAGACCCCCTTTTCCCCCCACCCTGACAGTCATGCCCACGGTCTTGCTCATCCTTAGGCCCCGCCCTGCGCCCCCCTGCTGCCCCTCCCCCAGTTAGCACAGTTGCACTCTGGGTCTCTCTGTAGAAGGGGCAGACGTGTCCTTTCGCCCCTCGCCTGCGGTCCGACCCCAACATACAGTCGTCGGGTCCCAGTTCGACCCCCCCCCCCCCACCTCCCAAGCCGGCCAAGCGCGCCCTGCCCTTGTTCTGACTCCAATGGGTCGGCCCTGGCTACTCCTGACCGGGTAAGCGCGCCCCCTGTCGTCCTCATCCCCAAATTCGGTGTTTGACCGCGAACCTCTCCACCGGGTGGGTCACGCCCTCGCGCCCCCGCAGGGCTCACAGCGCCGCGCTGCGCGCTCCTCTCGCCGGCGGGGGGCTTCCTCGGCCGTTCAGCCCAACCCTCTCGCCCCCGCCCCGCCAGGCCACCATCGGCCCGCGTCTATCCCTCCACCCTTCGGAGAAGTGCTCCCGGGGTTCTCCTGTCCCAGCCAGGGCATGCCCTGTCGCCTTCTGCCGCCACCCCGCCTGCCCTGCCCTGGATCTCCCCCGCGCGCCGCCGGCCCCGCTCTTCCCTGACCCGGATCATCGAGTCCAGCGCGGGGCCGTCCAGACACGTGAAGTTCCGCAGCAGCGCCCACTTGTCGCGCTGGAATCTCGCGCTGGAGTCCCGCGCCGCGGGGCTCTCCAGCATCCAGAACACGCCGGTGCCCAGGGCCAGGTAAGCCAAGTAGGCGAGCAGCAGGAGCACAGTGCCCGGCACCGCGCAGCCCCGGGACCTGCCCTGGGCCGCTGCCCGGACTCGCGGTCTGCGCACGGTGGGGCAGACCAGGCCGGAGCGGGGAGCCATGGGCCAGCACCGAGGTGGAAGAGAAGGGCTCTGCGCTCTGCTGGTCAGCCCTGCTCGGGCCAGGGCTGCTTGTGCCGTCTTCTCGGCAGGCAGAGGAGGCGTGCTGGACAGCCCTGCCCCACCCTGCACCGGATCCAATCCCAGGGACAAAAAGAGGCCCTAGCTGTGGCATCTGGCCCCGCCTCGAAAGTGCATGGAGTGCCCACCCCCAGGCCCAGCTCAGGGCTGGGGGGGGGGGGGGGCTGCTGGTGATGCAGCGCTGGAAGGAAGCCCCCAGAGCCCTAGCTGTCCTGGAGCAAACCACGTAGGTACTCCTGGTTACCACACTCGGGGCAAGAGAAAGTAGAGCCAAGTTTATTTTCTTAGGGCCCCTGCTTAAGTCCTTGGACCCTGGGATCATCTCCAAGGTCTTGCTGCCTGTAAAGTCCTCCTGGATCTCACACCATCATCCTTTCCTTTGTGTACCCAAAGACGAGGACCCCAGCTGATCATCGCTTGTCCCTGAGCCTGGGAGGCAGAGGAGACGTGACCAGTGGGCTTGTTCATTCCTTACTTGTAAAGAGGCCCCTGACTCCCTTCTCTACCCAGAATGGAGGAAGGTCCTGGGTAGGTAAGGAGTCCCCAGAAGTCCTCAGCTTCAAATCAGGAAGTCCGGGGATGTGACCTGGGTCTCGCTGCTGTAGATTCTTCCTTGGGTGTCCCACCTGGAGCCTCCTCTGCTTTCTAACCTTGCCTCAGGCCTGCCCAGAGGTCCCCGGGCACTTACGGGCCCGCCTTGCTGCTGAGCTCCTGAGAGAGGCAGGGGCCCAGGTTGCAGTCCTTGGTGAGCCTGCCCTGGGACGGGTGTACTGTCTAAGTCTTTCCAGAGGTGCCGCAGTCTGGCAGAAGGGCCTGGACAGCAGGGCTTTTTCCCAGGGATCGGCTGAGCCTCCCGGGACCTTATCTTTGGAAGTCTCCTGGGATTTACTTACTCTCCGTTTTCCCAGAGAAACATGCTTGGAAACGCTCCTAAGAAGACAGGGGCCCAGAGTGGGTGATGGGGTCAGGGGGTGCCCTGTGTGGGTGTCACGGGAGACCAGGCCCAGGAAAGTGGGTGGGACACCCAAGCCTCCTAAGCCTGTTCACGGACAGCTCTGGACTCCCAGGCAAGGAGAACTGGCAGCTCGCCTGCCCCCAGTGTAGCCTCCCGAGGGCAGAGCTCCTATTCATACTAAGATGCCCCAAAGTCCCTGCCCCCCTCCTTGAGCCTCCCTGCCAGCCGTTCCCACAGGCTCTCGTCACGCCCTGGTCTGCCCTTGCCATAGCATTTTGGGCACTGGGTTGGGTTGCCTCTCCAGTGGCTAGTCCTCCGCTGAACTAAAGGCACTTGGGACGCAGACACTCTCGCTGCTGTGCCCCAGAGCCCGACACAGTGCCCGGCACACGGCGGGGACCAGACCAGGTCTGTGCACGTACCCAACGAGGTAACAGTAGGGTCACCCTCTGTTTGCTGTCCTGTGTGAGGTCTCCTGGGAGGGGTGCAAGGAGGGCAGTGGAGATTTGGTCACAGAGATCATGTCTGGTCACTTCTGAGGGGAAAGGGGCAGGGGCTGTGGGACAGTGGTGTACACCTCACTTCACACGCATCTGTCATTGGTCCTGTGTCCACATCTGCTTTCTGTTACTTTCTTGGACACTCCTGCCTCGTTCTCTCTCTGGTGAGCTGAGACCAGCCCTGGCCGGGAAATGAGTGGCTTGTGTGTGTGTGTGGGGAGGGGGCGGGAAATTCAGGGAGCACGTGGCTGGGCTGGAGAAGCCGAGAGGGGATCCTGGGGCCACTGGGAGGCCTCATGCAGAGATGGAGATCTTCTGAGGTCTGGTCTCAGGGACCCCGTCTTCCTTGAGGCTGAGGCCCCTGCTGAGCAGCCAGAGCTGGGAGCACCTGTGCAGAAGCAGGGGACCTAACGGGAGGACCAGCGCCAGCCACGCCAGGCCCAGGAGGATCCAGATGGCCGCCAGGCTCCGGTATACCGAGATGTAATGCTTGCTGGGGTCCGTGCCTGCCAGGGAAGGGGGCTGTGATAAAAGGCAGGTGTCTGAGGGCACAACCCCCACCCCCAGTTCCAGAGGGGCCCTGCCAGCCTCCCCATAACAGGGATCCACAATGGTGGTCTCTGGGGAAAGGGTGATGGATCCCAGACCAGCGGCTTCTGAGGATGTTGTGAGAATCTACAGCAGCCTCAGAAATCCTTCATCTCCTCCAAGAAAACCGGGGTTATCTGATCCTCAGTAGTTACCCCTGCTGGCATCTCCCCATCCCCCAATCCTGGTGTCCCTGACTCTGAGATACGCGAAGACCTCGTTCTCACCAACAACATAGTCCCCGAAGCCGATGGTGCTGAGAGTGATGAAGGCAAAGTAGAAACCCTCGCCGAAGCTCCAGCCCTCCACGTGGCTGAAGACCATGGGTGGGAAGACCAGAATGACCAGCGTCCCCAGGGTCAGGAACAGAGCCAGGCCCAGGGTCTGCAGAAGCTGGAGAGAGGGAGGGAGTCTGACTGGAAAGCCCCGGGACTGTATGGGGTGGGGGGGTCTGCGGAAAATTTGGGAGTGGCACTGGGTCATAGCCAGGTCCCTCCCCAGCCCTGCAGACCCCTGGGGTGGGGCTTGGATCTATCTGTGTGTGTGACATCTTGCCCAGGTCAGGGAAAAATTTGGTCAGAGGGGCTACATTAGTGGGTCAAGTTGGAATTTGGAGATTCCTTTGGGCTGGGAAATCCTCTTGTAAGGCCCCTTGGGGACCCAGATCTGGGACAGAGGACTGTCACTGAGGCGTCCCAGGTTCCTCTGCATCCTTGTCCTCCTAGTGTGCCTGGCTTTGCAAAGACTGGCCAGTGAGGTGGCACTGGGCATGCTGGGTGGCCTGGAGTTTGCCGGGGTCCTGTGATGACCATGGAGATGTGCCAGGTTGACCAGCCGTCAGCTCCTTCAGGATGTACGGCAGCTCAGAGACTTGCCTGGCTCAAGGGCGCCTTCCCTGAAGGCTGCCCGGTGCCAAGAGAAGCAAGTCTGCCCAGCCCACACTGCAGTCAGCTTCTCCCTCTGCCCAGGCCTTTTCTCCCACCAGTGTCTACCTAACACCTGCTTGCCACACTCCGTCTCGGTGTCCGCCTCCAAAGGCTCAAGCTGCAATAGGTTCTGTCACAGCGGGCCTGCAGGGGGGCGGGCCTACCTGGGAACGTCTGGGCTGGTCCTCCCACCTCTCAAGTGTGGTCAGGTGGCCACGTAGCCCTGTGCCCAGGTGGTTGAGGAAGACCACGTTGAGTGGAATGCCCACCAGGGCGTAGAAGACACAGAAGACCTGGCCTGCTTCGGTGCTGGGTGCCAGGTTCCCATATCCTGCAGGGGAGGCGGAGCGTGCAAATGGGGGGGGGACAGAACTGCCTCCCCCACAGACTCTAGCAGAGGTTGGTGGTCTTCCATCACCTCTGGGAGGAGGAGGGGAAGCTCCCCTGATCTCATGGACAGTCTTCTCATTCTCTGCTAGGATGATCCCTATTTATAAGACTCCTGCTTGTCTTCCAAGGCCCATCTTAAATGACACTGCCTCTGGGAAGCCCTCCTGATTGTCACTCTCCTCCTCCCTACTAGGTGTGATTTCCCATAGAGCTTTGTGCCATTCCTATCGAATTATCTACTTTGCCTTGTACTGTTGATTTTGGTGTGTTTATCTTATCCCTCTTCATTGGATTGGAAGCTCCTTGAGGGCTGAGTCTGGGTCTGATCTAAGTTTGTATGTATCCCCCTACCCCTACTCCCTCCTCTGCCTCTCATGTCACCAGAGCTCAAAGAAGGTGTTGGACTTAAAGGGCCTTAATGGATGAAGTTAGTGGGGGTCTGGGAGTTCCCTTGCAGGAGTTGGAGTGGGTGTTCTGGCTGAAGGGTGTAGCAGACACGCTCAGTGTCCTGTCCTCTTGGAACACCTGGGCTAGCACCTGCAGCTTTGTGGACAGGTCCTGGGCACATAGATGACTTCCCACCCCAAGTCCCTGCCTCTCTCTGTACCCGAGATCTTTTTCTGTTCCCAGGAGCTCACTTGGTCTGTGCGCAGGTCTAAGATGCTGGAGAGTTAATGCATCCAGGATTAGCTCTCAACCATCTGGGGCAGGACTTGGGGGGACAAATACCTCTGCTTTCTCGCCCCTCACAGGGACTGTTCGGAGGATGGGCTCTACCGAGCCTCTCAGAGGGTCCCCAGTAGGAGCGAGCCCAGCTGCCCTACCAGGAACCTGCTCCCTGATGCGAAATTTACTGCCTGTTCTCCGTTCCACCTCCCACTGTCTCCCAGTGCTTCCTGGAGTCGTCTCCTAGATAAACCACACCCGTGTCTCAGCACTTGCTTTTGGGGAGCCCAAACCTAGACGGGGGAGCCCTTCTTCACCCAACCCTTTACCTATGGTGGTGACGACCGTGCCTGCAAAGAAGAAACTGCTGCCGAAGTCCCAGTTGCTGGGGTTGGTGGAGTTGCCTTTGGGGTTCACGCCCTTCACCCAGGCTTCCATGATGACCTGTGGGATGGCAGGAAGAGGGAGCGGCTGGCACCAGCTGTTGGCCAAGTCCTCAGCAAGGTGCGTTTGTGTCGGGCTCTGTCAGTGATACCCGTAGATAGGCTCATGTCCACTGCCTGGGAAGGGGAGCTAACGCAGAGTGGCTGCTTGCCAAGGTCACTGGTTTCCAAATGCACTGTGTGCTGCCCTGTGCAGCACTGACTGCAGTGTGGGCTCTAAGCACGGGCTGGTGGAGGGGCATGGGCCTCAGGAGGCAGAGAATGCTTACGGAATGGACCATGTGGGAGATGCTGCCTGTGGCCAAGGTGAGATGCAAATGAGTGGCAGGACAATGGGGAGATTTCAGGTTGGATGCTCCTGGAAGGTTTACTTGAGAACACAGGGTATGGGGTCCGTCCGGAAGGCATGGGGCTGCCCTCCCACAGGGCTGATGGTTCTCTGTGCTTCCAGGTCAGCTGGTAGCCTTGCTCTTTGCTGCCCCCTAGTGAGAGTCAGCCCAGGCCTACAGGAGAAATTCCATCAGAGGCCGGGGTAAAGGTCTCCTTTGTGTGTGTGGGTGTGTGTGTGTGCGCACTACATGTGTATGCATGCCTTATGTGTATGTGTGTGTTGAGTGTGTGATGGTTTGTGTGTGTGCGTGTGTTGAGTGTGTGTTTACAGAACCTGAACCCTCCGTGCAGGCTCAGGCCTAAGCCCCTCTGCCCCTGGGCCTAGCCCTCTTCAATAGGGCAGGGCTTCTCCCCCATCTGCTCCTTCACCCTCCCCGTAGCCAGGGCAGCAGCATAGACTTGCCACTTAGTAGAGCCCCAAAGGCAGGCGGGAAGGGCAGGGGAGGGGGAAGCTCTGGTCTCTAGTTCCTGTGGGAACCGTTCCTCAATGACGAGGTGAGCAAGCTTTGGCCAGGGTGGGGTGGCCCCCATGGGACAGGCCATTGGACGTCCTGACACAGGCTGTCTGTTTCTTGTCACTGTGGCAGAAATGGCCTCTTCTCATGTGGACTTTGGCTTCCCTCCCTTTCCCACACACCAGACCGGCCAGGATGGGACTCTGGCACACACCCTCTCCCCGAGACCCTCCCTCTTGGGAGCAGCGCTTGCCCTGGACTCCAGCTGACCCCATCCTGACATTCTCTGTCCCGTTGAGGAGGGTGCCCCTTGCCAAGCAGGGCACCAAATTCGGACTTTCCATCCTTCCCTAAGAATCCACAGCAGAGAACGTCACACACTAGTCCTGTGAACCTGGCACGGCCTCATGTCTTGATGGAGTCAGCCCTTACTACCGCTTGTAGCACTGTTTATAGCTTTCCCCCTGTGATTTGAAAAGTAATGTGTGGACTTCCGGTCAAGATGACAGGTAGGTAAATGTGGTATTGCGTCCTCCCACAACCACTTCAAAGTTACAACTAAACTACAGAACAACCATCATTCAAAACCGCCTGACATCGAGCTGAATGGAAGTCCTACAACTATGGAATTAAAGCAGCAGCCACATCCAGACTGGTAGGAGGGGCAACGGTAAATGGGCTGGTCCCACACCCACGTGTGGTGGATAAAAATCAGGGGGACACCTCGGCTGTGAAGGTCCTCCCTGAGGACTGAGGGGTCCCCGTCCCACACCAGGCGCCCCGCTCAGGGTTCTAGTGCCAGGAAGAGAAGTTCCCATAACTTCTGGCTGGAAAAACCAGTGGGAACTGAGGCTCAGAGAGGCTGAGGCGGCTGGAGCCCCAGGCAGCTGCTCTTAAAGGGCCCGCGCACGGACTTATCGGACTCTCTCCCTCTAAGCTTGGAGGGGAGGCAGCTCAAGGGGCACCAGAGACATACAGGGAAGAACTGAGCTGTTTGGCATTGAAGCGAGGGCTGGAGAGGGAGCTTTCTCTGGGACAAACTGCTGTCAGAGGCTTTTGTTCCTTTGGTGAGCCCTTCCCTGGGGCTGCAGACAGCCACCATATCTGGGACTCCAGCCACCTGGCTCACACTGATAGCCCCGCCCTAGTGATTCCCTGAGGCCCCACCACACTTTCAGGCCCACCCAAGCTGTTGCCACTTGCTTAACCATAGGATTGGCCTGTCTTGGATCCTGCTTCAGGTTTTCCTAAGTCCTTTCAAACAAGCAGCATCTGGTCTCAGCTAGCCCCATACCTCTCATTAAGTAATACACAGAAACAAACACACAGAGGCAGCCAAAATGAGGAGACAAAGAAACAGGTCCCAAATGAAAGAACAGAACAAAACTCCAGGAAAAGAACTAAGCGAAATGGAGATAAGCAACCTAACAGATGCTGAGTTCAAAATGCTGCTTATTAGGATGCTCAATGAACTTAGTGAGAACCTCAGCGAACTTAGTGAGGGCCTCAAGAGCATAAAAAAGGACCAGTCAGAAATGAAGGAGGCACTAACTGAAATAAAGAAATTTACACAGATTCAATAGTAGAGTAGATAAAGCCAAGAAGCAAACCATCGGTTTGGAATATAAGGAAACAAACACCCAATCAGAACAGCAAAAAGAAAGAATCCAAAAAAAATGAGGATAGTGTAAGGAGCCTCTGGGGCAACTGAAAGTGTGCCAACATTCGCATCTTGGGGGTGCCAGAAGGAGAAGAACGAGAACAAGAAATCGAAAACCTATTTGAAACAATAATGGCAAAAAACTTCCTTAATTTGGTGAAGGAAACAGACATACAAGTCCAGGAAGCACAGAGAGTCCCAAACAAGATGAACCCCAAGAGGCCCACACCAAGACACATCATCATCAAAATGCAAAAGGGTCAAGACAAAGAGAGAATCTTAAAAGCAGCAAGAGAAAAGCAATTAGTTACCTACAAGGGACTTCCCATAAGACTGTCAACTGATTTCTCAAAAGAAACTTTGCAGGCTAGAAGGGAGTGGCAAGAAATATTCAGAGTGATGTAAAGCAAGAACCTACAACCAAGATTACTCTATCCTGCAAAGCTGTCATTTAGAATCGATGGCCACATAAAGAGTTTCCCAGAGAAGGAAAAGCTAAAGGAGTTCATCACCACCAAACCATTATATGAAATGTTGAAGGGTCTTTTTGAAGAAAAAGATAAAATATATGAACAAACAAAATGGAATGAATACATATCTATCGACAATGGAATCTACAAACAAAATGAACAGGCAGAATAGAAACATTCTCATAGATACAGAGAACATTTTGTTGGTTGCCAGATGGAAGGGGAGTTGGGGGAATGGGTGAAAAAGGTGAAGGGATTAAGAAGTACAAATTGGTTGCTAGACTGACAAACCTCAAAGGGAAGGGAGTTGGGGGGTGGGAAGAAATAAACCAAAGAACTTATATGCATAACCAATGGACACAGACAATAGTGTGGGAAAAGGCGGGAGGGAGGAGGAGGTCAGTGGGGGGAAAATGAGGAACATCTGTAATACATTCAACAATAAAGATTAAAAAAATGGAAAAAAAAAGATTTTATATCCAAATTTTCTAAACTTTGTAAGGAACTGGATTTATAAAAAGGAAGATAGCTTCTACACTTTTTGTTTAAATACCAAAAAAAAAAAAAGAAAAGAAAAGAAAAGTAATGTGTGTCCTGAAATCTCATCCCAGAATTCTGCTTCCCCCCTAGACAGTCCCCCACAAGGGAGGTTCTTCCTAAGGGGGCTGAGGACTCCAGGGGTGGTCTGGCTCCCTCAGGCTGCAGTCGACCCTGTTGCCTCTCGCTGTGTTTACAGAGCTACGATCCTTCCCACACCCTCTGGCTCCTGGGGTTTGCCTCTAACCCAGGGCTGAGGGAGAAGGAGGTTGCCTCTCGCTGTGTTTACAGAGCTATGATCCTTCCCACACCCTCTGGCTCCTGGGGTTTGCCTCTAACCCAGAGCTGAGGGAGAAGGAGGTTGCCTCTCACTGTGTTTACAGAGCTACGATCCTTCCCACACCCTCTGGCTCCTGGGGTTTGCCTCTAACCCAGGGCTGAGGGAGAAGGAGGTTCCAGGGCCTCTTTCTTGTCCCCGTCTCCGTCCACATCTCCTGGAGTCTTGAGAGGCTCCCAGTCCTGATACGGTGCGATGGCTCGGCTCCGTGCTGCTGGGAGCAAGAAAATGAAGCCTCATTTCCTGAAAGAAAGGGCCTCATTTCCTGGGTCTCTCGCAGCGCACCCGTCTTCCAGGCTGCTTTCCATCTAAGTGGCATCAGCATCCCCTCGAGGGCTTGTCCTCACCACCTGTCGGCCCGCCCCAGCGTTCCTGACTCAGTGCGTCTGGGGCTGGCATGATTTGCGCCATTTCTAAGGAGCTCCCAGGTGCCGGGGACGCAGCTGGTCGGGGGCCCCTTCGAGAGGGGCTGCCAGGGGCTGTCTCCTGCCCAGGTGCTTAGCTGATTTGTGTGGTAAAGAGCAGGCTGCGCGGGTGCACGTTCTGTCTCTACCACAAACTGTGCAACCTCGGCCAACATACGCCACCTCTCTGTGCCTCCGTTCCCACCTGAAAACTGCCGATGGTGATAATGCAGGTGATGACAACACCTGTAGGGCATGGGGCCCAGCGTGGCGACCCTGCCTCCCTCTGTTTAAGGCCCGTTGTGATGCTCAGTAAATACGGTGATCACTGCGACGGCCCTGCTTGTTTCTTCGTGGTGGGGGTTGTCGTTCCGCCCCCTCGTCGCGAAGGCATCTACTTTCCCCAGTGACATCGGGCTTTGCCTTGTTTCTTGGAGAGCGGGTGCTGGGGACCCAGAATGTGTGCAGGGAAGCAAAGGGGCCCAGGCAGGGGTGACCCGCTATGCCATCAGAGACAGCCTCCCATGGCACAGTGCTGGAGGCGCTGTCGCCTGGCCACTGCTCACCAAGCCCCGCTCCAGATGGGTCAGACTGCTCCGGACCTTTCTCTGCGGCTCCCATGTCAGCCTCAGTGTGTCAGCACAGGGCCGTGAGCTGGGGACAGGGCAGAAGGAACAGCGGCCCTGGGGCTGGGGCTGGGGAAGTGCAGTGGATGACACTGTTTGCACAGCACAGTAGCACTATACTCCAGTTACGCAGGGAGTGGCAGTTTAGAAAGTGCTTTTATTTATTTATTTTTTTTATTTTTATTTTTTTATCCGCACCCGAGGACATTTTTCCATTTTTTGTTCAGGTAGAGTGGGAGGGAGAGAGAGGAACAGAAAGAGAGAGAGAAACATCGATGTGAAAGGAACACATCGAGTGGCTGCCACCGGCACAACCGACCAGGTTCCGGGGACAAACTGCAACCGAGGTACGTGCCCTTAGCGGAAACCGAACCCGGGTCTCTCAGGACCGCAGGTCGACGCTTTAACCGCTGAACCAAACCGGCCAGGGCTAGAAAGTGCTTTTAGTCGGCTGTTGAATGTCTGCAGCACAGATGCGATTGCTCTCCTCACCTTCCAGAGGAGATTAGGGGCCAGAGAGGTTAAGTGAGTTGTCCGATGTCGCAGCAATCCCCTTTCAGACCTGGATCTCAGTGTCCCCTGGCTCTGTTCCCACACTCTTTGTTCCCACACTTCTCAGGCTCCGGACCTGCCTGGGAACCCGTCCTGCCCGCCCACAGCGCGCCCCCCTCACCTGCACAAACTGCTCCAGGGCCCGCTGGTCCAGGCACGTGTAGTTCTCCAGGAAGCGCAGCTTCGCGAACTGAAACTGGTCCCTGGACTGCGCCTCCGCCTGCTTCTCCAGCAGCTGGAAGACGGTGGCGCCGAGCAGCAGGTAGCAGACATAGGCCAGCAGCAGGGGCAGCACCCGGCCCCCCCAGCAGCCGCAGAGCCCAGTGTGGGGCATGGCGGCCAGGACTCTGCCCGTGTGGGCTCGCTCTGGGCGGAGACGCGGCCGTGCCTGGGAGCCCGAGCTCAGCCTCTGCCTGCCCGGCCCTCCCGGCCCTCCCGGCACAGCTGTCTGTTTGAACAGTGCGGCTCAGCTTGGGTGCGCTAAGTAACACGGGTGCACAGGCCGGCCTCCCCCACCTGGCCTTTCCTCCGTGCACAGCGGCAAGCGCGTGGACCCCTCGACTCACCAGGCCGCCTGCGGTCATCGTGTCTCGTCCTCTGCCTGCAAGGCGGATGGGTGTTTCTGGGCCAAATCTGATGCTCTCCTTCCTCCGCCCAGGCCCGCATGGCCCCCCTCGGCAGCCCTCAGCTTCTCAGCCATGATGGCTTCAAGCCCCCACGCTTAAGAGTTGGGAAGAAATCAGATGAGTGTGAATAAACCGTGTACTCAGTTGCCTTGGCTACAGAATGGGGCAGGAGAATTGACCTGCCTATTGGGGAGCCGAGGATGAGTCAACTGGGTGACAAATCAGAGCAGAGCAAACAGACAAGTGACAGTCTCCGTCGGGAACAGTGTCGGGGTGGGTGCGCCTGACAAGCCGGATGCGTTTGCCTCGTAGACTTTGCTGACAATTTTCCTTGCTGGAAGTCCTTTAGCGGGTTCCCTGCAGAGGGTTCTGTGTTGGTGGGACATGTGTGCGAATAAAACAAGGCTAGAAGGATGTCCTGGCTCGGGGTGGCGGAATCGAGGCTGTTTCCTTTGCGTATGTATGTGTGTCTCTGCAATAGTTTCATGGAGATATGATTTACACACCATACCATTCACACATGTAAAGTATACAATTCAATGGTTTTTAACATATCCTTAGGGTTGTGCAACCATCCCCACGATCAATTTGCGAACATTCCCATCACCTCGAAGAAGAACCCTGAACCCTGCCCACAGCCCACCCCCTCTGCTCTGGCAACTGTTGATCTGCTTCCTGTCTCTGTGGACGCGCCTATTCGGGACATTTCACACAGATGCATTTGTGTCTGGCTTCTGTTAGCTCACCACTTTTAAGGTTCACCCATACTGTAGCGTGTCAGTACTTTATTCTTCTTTATGGCTGAATGATGTTTCATTGTATGGATATACCAACAGTTTATTTATCCACTTTGCAGTCAACAGCTATTTGGGTTGTTGCTATGTTTTGGCCATTATGTATAATGCTGTTATGAACACTCGTGCACAAGTTTTTGGGTGCACATGTTTTCGATTCCTTTGACATATACATAGGAATGGGGTTGCTGGGTCACTCAGCCACTCCGTGGTTAACCCTCTGAGGACCCGCCAGACCGTTTCCAAAGTGTCTGCCCCATTTCCATCGCACGGCGGTGTGCGAGGGCGAGAGCTCTCTGCCTGTTTTCTGTAATGAGCTGCGGTAGCAGGCACCGAGCTGCCTGCCCGATGTCCTCTCCTTCTTTCCTGGAGAACAGAATCCTGCTTTTGTACCTGTCAGGCAATGGAGCCTGGCTGGTGTCGCCGTCACACGACCCCGCTCTCTGCAGTCCGGGGCCGGTTCCCCCGGAGCAGCCCTCAGTGGGTTTGTGCATGAGCAGGACGCTAAGTCAAGACCAGAGAAGTGGGGCAAGTGGGGCCAAGGAGGCACCATTGTCCCCCTCGGCCGGTCCCTGGGGAGCGCTGGCGGGTCCATAGTCCTGCACCGGCCAGCCACTCGGGCTCCTCCAACCCTGTGCACCTGCAGGCAGTGCGGCCCCCGTCGCCTTGGACAGTCCACTGAAGAGCCCCAGGGCAGGCCAGGCCTGGAAGCAGAAACAGATTAAAGTGGGGGAGAGGGCTCGGAAATGGGACGGGGCTCAGAGGATTGACAGTGTCCCTTGCACCCACTTTCCAGGCTCCCCTGCAGCTGGGGTGGCCATGTGACCCAGGCCTGACCAATTAGATCTGGGCAGAGTCAGCCAGGGAGGTGGGGGCAGAGCTGTTCTCTCCTGACAGAGGGTTCAGCCTCAGCTGGCCCTTCCCGGTCTTCCCTGGCCGCACAGACGCCTGCACCCGCTGCGTGGACGAGTGTCCTTGAGGGACAGGTCAAGGGCGATGCGGAGATGCCAGCCGATGCCTGCACACACCTGTCTCTAGCCCTCGTCCATGTTAGAAACGGAAAGCCTGTTTGTTTAAGCCACGGAGGTGTTCTGTTACTTCCCAATGGCTCCGCGAGGCTGGTTTTCTAATTGCTCAAGGCTTATTTGAGTGGGAAGGAATAGGAACACTCTCCAGCTATCTGAAGTCGTTGAAATACCTTGGGGTGGAAGCCAGGAGCAGCCAGGGTTCCGGAACAACCGAGCCTGCGTCCCCACTTCTAACTCCCGCCGTCCACGCGCCTGCGCACTCTCCTCCGCAGGCCCCTCCCCTCGCCCAGTGGGGCTCTGGTCAGTGTCAGCTCCCGGGGCTGCTTCTCCCGTGTTTCTGGGCTCGAATCCTCTAGGAGGCAGTGTGTCCAGGGGCACCCTTCCCAGGGGGCCACCTCGGGGCAGTCCTCACCGTCAGCTGATTGGCCCCAGCCAGCGGGCACCCCATGTACAGGTGTCCCTTGGAAGGGGCTGTGGGGAGGCAGACACGGTGGCAGCATGCCCAGGAAGAGCAACTGTGGTTCTGTAATGGGAGGCGGAGGAAGAAGGCAGGGGGAGGGGGAGAGGGGGAAAGAGAGACAGGTGTGTCTTAGGGAAATTAGAAACAAGGGGGAGACTTTTGCTGTTTCCAAGTGTATGAGTGACCAGGAGCACGGCAGTGACACGGGGCTCCTCACCTGCTCGGAGGCCTGAACCCTAACGACAGCACATCCAGGCAGGGCCGCGGAGCTGGGCGTTAGGACGATCCCAAGGCAGGCGGGAGGGTCCCCGCAGCACCTCCCATCCTGTGGCTCAGGTGAGGCCCTGCCTGGGGTGGCAGCTGGCTCTCTGCAGTCCTGAGGGCTCTGGGTGTCCTGAGGCCCCCTGCACGAGGCCCCTGGAGCTTCCCCAAGCAGCACGTGCTGGGTTGTGGGCAGACGAGTGCCAGGGGCCCAGCCCCCACCTGGCCTGGGGCTCCCCGTGCTTCGGAGACGTGGGGCACAGAGTGCTGGCTGTCATCTCGTCACCAGAGACTTGTTAATTCCCGGTTCTGAGCAAGGCCGTGTGAGAATCAGATCCTGTTTTATGGCCCCGGACAGGCTCAATATGTGAAGAGAGCTCTCGTGCGCTGTTTAGGAAGCTTATCGGTTGGTATCTGGGGATCTCAGGAAGGTCCTAGCAACCTCCGGAGCCCGAGTGTCCTCGACTGGTCAGGGCACTGTCCACAGGCAGTGGTGGCTGTTCTCGGGTGGAAGGGGACGAGAGACTGCATCCCCTGCAGGGGAGACCGCGCAGGCCAGCGGGGCGTGAGAGCTGCCGGGTGGACGGAGGGCTGGAGCAGCCGTATGGAAGTCCTCCCTCCCTCAGGTCCCGGGCACGGAGCGGTGCCAGGCTCCCCTTGGGCAAAGCACGCCGTTCATTTATGGACGACAGTAATGCCCCCTTATCCACGACTTCACTTCCCATGGTCTTAGTTATCCATGACCGGCTACGGTCTTGAAATACTAAATGAAAAATTCCAGAAGTAAACAATGCCTTTGTTTTAAATCGTGTGCCGTTCCGAGTGGCATGATGAAATCTGTCACCATCCCCCCAGCAGGATGTGAGGAGTCCCTTTGTCCCGTGTCTCCACACGGCGTGAGCTCCCAGCCCTCATCACTCCCTCGGTAGCCGGTAGCCGGCTCAGTTATCAGAGCGCCGGTCAGCCCCGCAGGGCTTGTGTTCACGTCACCTCGTCTTACTCGTCATGGCCTCAGTGCGAGAGTGACGCTGGCAGTTTGGGTCTGCCACAGAGGAGCCACGGAGGGCTTTTGTGGACTGGACAGGTGAGCACACACAGAAAGGGACAGGTACATATAGAATTCACTACTCCTGTGGTTTCAGGCATGTGCAGGGGGTCTTAGAACATATCCCCATCAGATAGGGGGGGCGCTGCTCTCCTTACAGAGAACCTACTATGTGCCGGCACCGTTGGCCAGACCATGGCCTCCTCGCGCCCTCCCTGGCCGCTCTCGCTCCCCGGGGCTCCCTCCTCTCCTCTCCACTCAGCTTTTCAGGGACACCCGGAGACCAGCCAAGCTGGAGTTAAGGAGAGTCTTTCTCAGAAGCACTTCCCGCTTAGTGGGGTGCTTCTGAAAACCCGAGGTCACAGAGCCAAAGGATAGTCACATGAGGGTGCACTGGGGGAGTGGGGGTCGCCATGAGAGGTTCTCCAAGCTCTCTGCCTCCTGGAGGGACCCCCCCCCCTTCCCTCGCTTCCTCCTCTGCTCCTTCCGGGCTCACTGACCGAGGCCCCCCGGTGCGCTGGGACCTGCCGTGCTCCTCCTAGTTCCCTGTGGCCTCCTGGGCTCGGGTAGGAGCGAGCCTGCTGAACTGTGGTGGCCTCTCTACCTTCAGCTCCAGCTCCCTGCCTGACACCTCCCACTGGGACACTCACCTGATGAACATAGGTCATGATTTATAATCCCTTTCAGGGAATTATTGCTGCTAATGGGCCCAGCCGATTTGTGCTTCCCAAGGAGGGGAGGGCAAAATCAATTAATGGACAGCGTGCCCTGCCCGGCCTGATGGCAGAGCGTGTCTGACATCCGGCCGTGATAAGGGACCCTCTGAGGCTGAACTAATAAGGAGATTGGAGGAAAAAGAAGAAAAACAACCCTCCCCCCGATCAATTTCATGTACAATGAGCAGAATGCAGTCAACAGAGCAGCTGGGCACGGGCCTCTTTCCGCCTGGATGAGCCCGAGATAAGGAGAGCACCCGCCGCCCACCCGCCCTCCAACATCGGCATTCGCGTGCGGAGTGCTCAATAAGCATGCATCCGCACAAATGCAAAAGGCACCTACCTTCCAAACCGGAACCAAGGGGGGAGATAAGGCCCAGCCGCCCCAGTGCGCCCCCTGGTGGGCGCAGGGCGAGGGGCGAGGAGGAGCCCTGTTTCAGATCCTGTGCCCTAACTGAGCCATCCTAATTGATGGCACCACTGGGCCGCAGCGACAGGTTCTGTGTGGGTTGTCCGGGCTCCGGAGGTCTCCCCACAGCGAAGGCCGTGGAGAGTGTCCTGAGTGGAGGCAGGGGTGGTGGGCTGACTGAGGCCCCCTGTGCACTGGGACCTGCCTGGCTACTTCTGGTTGACTGTGGCCTTGTGTGGGCCGTTGCCCTCGTGGCTGGAGATTGCGATGTCAGGGGAGGTCCGGCCCAGCGGTGTGACCAGCAGAGGATGAGGAAAGCTGAGGGGTGACTGGAGGGAGAGGCTCAAAACAAGCGAACAAACCTTTATTGATCTTGCTCAGAAATGTCTACTGTTTGTGGAGCAGCAAGACTTCCTTCTCACGTGAAACCTTCCCCTGAGCCCCAGTATGCGGCTCAGTGGAGAGCGGGGCTCGGGGTGACGTTGGGAGGACTCTCGTTTTCACCAGCCCAGAGACTTGGCTGCAACAGCCCCACCCGTGGTTCTGGCACAGATGTCCTTGCTGAAACCGGACTCACCCCAGAGCGGATCCCGAGGCAAAGTTTGGGTGCTAACAGTCATCTGGGAACAGGTCCCGGAAAAAGTTCGCAAGGAAGTGGGGACAAGAGACAGGGGAGGAGACACCCTGGCCGGTTTGGTTCAGCGGTTAGAGCATCGGCCTGTGGTCCAGAGAGACCTGGGTTCGGTTCCCACTAAGGGCATGTACTTCGGGTGCAGTTTGTCGTGCAGTTTGTCCCCAGTCCTGGGTGGGTTGTGTGGGTGGCAGCCACTCGAAGTGTCTGTCCCTTTCACATTGATGTTTCTCTCTCTCTCCCACTCTATCTAAATAAAAAATGGAAAAATGTCCTCAGGTGAGGATAAAAAACAGAGAGAGACAGGGGAGGAAGACAGCCCGTCCAGGTGCGTCACTGAGCAGGTGACTGCTGTGGGCACAGGGGCTCGGCCCCACGGGGGCCCTCTGGAGACTGTGTGGGGCGCACTTCAGAGCTGTCCCACCAGCAGCAGGGAAGCCGGGCTGGCTGTCCCCCAACTCCTGTCTCATTATTTGAGGACTGCTCCCGGGAGAGGGACTCCGGCACCACCGCCCCCTGCACGTGGCTGGAGAGCGTGCCTGCGGCCAAGAGGACCTTCAGGTAGAGACATACAGGTGCTGGGACAGGAAGCTGCTGGTGTGGATGGGGACTGTGAGCTCCAGGTGGGCTGGGGCATGGGCAGGGCACTGCCGGTGTCTGTCACAGGCTCTTCGTTCTCTGCTTTTTCTGAGTCTCTGTGGTCTGTAACTCCTGCAGGGAGATAGCTCCTCTGTGGACCTAATGAAGGAGCTGGCCAGCTTGGGAGCACAGCTGGAGTGGGGGGGACCATGCACCCCTCTCTCCATGGCCACGCCATCTGAAGAAGGCAAAGCAACTGTTCAGGGAGTCACTGGACACCCCACCTTAAAGAAGTCCCCTATGTCTCCTGACCTCTGCACACTATGGAAAAACCCAGGATGCAAGGGGGCTTGGACCTGAAGCAGCAGTTTGCCCAAGAAGACATGGGCCGGGGTGGAGATGAGGGGACTGACCATGACAGACTGCACCCTGCCCTCAGGGAGCCTGGGAGAGTGGACCGAGGTGCTGATGGCAGTGAGGGGCGGGCTGCTCCCGGGCGCGCGGACAGTGTACTGCTTTGCGTGTGTCTGATCTGGGCATGTGAAGACCCTCTGTCCTGCACCTACTGGGAGCCACTCAGAGGGGCACATGGACCTTGAGCCGTGCCCGGGAAGGACGACAGCACCGTCAGCAGGGATGACCACTTGCCAGGCTGTCTGCTGGAAGCTGCACTGACCCAGAAGCCCCAGGGCGACTCCACAGACATGGATCCTGGAGCCCCCTGGGGCAGCTGGTCAAACCCGTGCATGAGTCAAAGGGAGGAAAGAAAGCAGAGGCCCTCAGGGGGCCTGGGGTGGGCTGGGGTGGCCCTCACAGAGGGCGTCGCTGACCATGACAGCCTCAGAGGGAGACCTGGAAACTTCTGGCAAGGCTCTGCTCTGCGGCATGGTGAGGGGCCCCGTGCCCGGCTCTCAGGACAGTCATGGAAAAGGCAAACGCAACAGGTATTGCAGAGAAGATGCTGACAGTATCTCACACCTGGGGCCAGAGGGGTGAATGGAGCTGGTGTGGGGCGGAGCCACCTTCTGAGACAGGACTTCGATGAGCGGGCAGAGTGAGGATGCAACCCGACCTCCGCCTGCTCTTGGCTCTGCGTACCCCTCGGCGTGCAGAAGGCCGGCTCCGCCCTGCTGGCTGGCGCTGCGCCAGGGGAACCCCCAGTAAAGGAGTAAACCCCGCGGCGCGTTACTGCCCCTCCCTCGCAGGGCCCTATCCAGGGGCCACTGTTCACACAGGAGACAGGGCCTGAATTAAAGAGAACGCCATTCCCCCACCCACGTTATACACGTACACGTTCAACGTCCAACATTCACAGCCAGCCTTTCCATGCCTCCGCCGCCTACGCCCTGGGGCCCCTGGAAACGCATCACAGAACACTTCCCCCCCCCCCTTGGGTGGCTCAAGTCCCCCAGACCTCCTCTTTGCCTTCTCGGTGCTCCTGCTCCATCGCGCAGCCCCGGGCCTCCCGACATCACCGAGCCCCAACCTGCCGCCCTGTCCGAGCCTCGCCCTTCGCCTTCCTCTCCACACCTGCCCTGGTTCCCACACCGGTGCCGAGAGCCAGCTGCTCGTACCCACTCCCAGCTCCTTAGCTCGGGTTCCCTTGTTCGCTTGTGTACCCTTCACCTCCCTAGTTCGAATCAAAGTTCCAGGAGGGCGGACCCCCAGAACCGAGCTCCGGGGAGCGCACACCCCTTGAAAGAAGGACCAGATGAATGACTCCTGTCAGCAAAGGACTACAGAAGACGTCTTTCTGCATATATTTCAAACACACATCCATTGCATTAAAAAAAAGTCCCTGTCTACTTTATCTGTCGTCGATGTCATTCATGGGTCTGTTTTTATTTGTATCGATTGGTTTTTCTGCTCAGTATGGACCATATTTTACTACTTCTTTGCATACCTGGTAATTTTTTAAAAAAAAATTTATCTTTATGGTTGAAAATATTACAGACGTCCTCCCTTTTTTGCCTGGTAATTTATTTATTTATTTTTTATTTTACTGGATGTCAGACATTGTGAATTCTACAGTGTGGGGTGCCGGACGTTTATATTCTTTTAAACATTTTTGAGGTTTGTCCCGAGGCTCAGCGAAGGTACTCGGAAACCGCGAGACTCCCGAGACCGGGTTTTCACCTGCTTGGCAGGACCAGAGCGGCCTTCCAGGGGGGCCTTCCCACGTCTGAGCAGTGCCCCCTGCATCTTCTGCTCAAGGACCCTCTCGTCTCCATGAACTGTTCCCAGCTCTGCTGTGTTCCTCCTCCTCTCCGGCGGTTCTTGCTCCAGGCTGGAGTGATTTTCTCACATGTATGCATCGGGCAGCAGTTAGCTGAAGACCCAAGGGTACCGGCTGCAGGTCTCCGGAGAGCTCCTACCTGTCATCTGTCTCGATCTCAGCCTCTCTCTCTGCAGCTCACGCACCTCTGGTGCTCTGTCCTGCAAAGTTCCGCCACCGTGGCCTCCCCGGACTACAAGCTCCATTTCCTCGACTCAAGGACATCACGAGGCGCCACGTGGCTCCCCGCTGAGCTGCCGCCTGACACTGCAGGTAGGAAGGGGGGCAACCACAGGCATAGGGCCTCCTCCTGGTTTCTCTTCTTTTGGGTACCGATGTTCTACTGCCTTCTGCCAACCTCGGAAAACCGTTGTTTTGCATGCATTGTCTCGTTTTCCCTTGTTACTCTGTGCCATCGAATGTGAGGGCCGGAGGCGAGCCAGAGACTGGCCCTGCTCCCGGGCCCCTGCCACCCAGCGAGTGAAGCCAGGGAGCCGCACCAGCCTGAGAAGCAGGGGCTCTGGGTTCTGCCTCTCCCGCTCACCCACTGGGGACACAGTGAGAACAGGACAGACAGGTCCCTGTTGTCACGGAGCATGTAGTCTCGGGGGGGGGGGGCTTCCAGGTCATAAATATATAAGCAAATAAAGATGATATGTCAGATAGTGATAAAGAAAACAGAGTCATGGGTTGGAGAGAAACTAGGGGGTGCCTCTAGTTGGGGTGGCCAGGGAGAGCTCCTAAGGAGGGGACTTTTGCCACCAACAAGCTGTGTTTTGGCAGGTCGGGCCCCCCCTTCGCTTCAGGTCCGTAGGGTTGTAAATGAGGACGTGGATTGGAGGGCGCTGTGGGCCTGTCCGGCTTTGAAATGCAAGGACCTGCCTCCTCTGCATGAACCTCCGCCGGGTCCCAGAGGGCGCCACGCCACGTGCAGTGTGTTCCCTCTGCCAGGGAGGGAGTCCTGTGTGTGCAGGACGGGGCTCAGGAGCAGAGGGCAGCACTGTAATTCTGGTCCTTTCGTTTCCAGGTGCCCTGGCTGCAGCCGCCACCCTGGCGCCCCTAAGGGCTGGCCCACCCTCCGCTGGGCCTGCACTGAGACAGGACCCCGCAGCTGTTTCCCTGGTGGAGGGGGAGTTTCGGCCAAACCCCGCAGCACCCCTGGGAGCTGTCCGTTGCTCTGGGTGCTGCGATGTCCTTCCACTCTGCAGGGTGGGTGGCTCCCTGGAGACACAGCTCGTTCAGGCACTGCCTGCGGGTCATCTGGGCATCGGGGTGATGGAGTAGGGTTTGGTCTGAGAGACTGGAGCTGGCCATCAAGATGCCCTGCAACCCACCACCCTGCCTTTGGCTCTGACTACTGCCTGGCCTGCGCTAGCGGTTCCTGGGCTTCTACTCCGGGGGTGGGGCCGGGGAGTGGGCTGGTAGAGAGCTCACGATGACTGTTATCCTCCCCTGTTGCACCGTGGGGCTGCCCCCTGCCACCCGGCTACGATGGTACTGTTCACAGTCTAAAAGGTGTACCGTCGACTACGGGAAACACCGCAGGAGCGAGCTCCAGCCCTCGCCCTGCCCCGGCACCTGGCACTGCCTGGCCTGCCCGCGGCTCTGGCACCCACAGCAGAGAGGGCCCAGCCCCACGCAGCCTGTAGGACACCCTCCCTCAGGAAACAGCCTTCTCCACTGGATGACAGTCACTGGTTGCTCCCAGCAGATTACTCCTGCAGGCGGGGTGAGCGGGGGAGGTAGCTTCATCGTCCTCCGTCCCTGCTGGACACTTACTGGAAACCTGAAAGGAGACAGGACGCTCTCGGTTAGGCTGTGCGGGAGCCTGACTTCCCCAGGACTGCCGGGCTGCAGGACACTCCCCTGGGTCTCGGGAAGGGTGCCTCTCCGTGCCCTGCCTCCCAGGGGCTTCGTTTGCTCCCCTGCTCTGGAAGGAGATGCCTGCTTTGCCCACAGCCGAAGCCTCATCTCTCTGACCAGAATCAACACTTGTTTGCCAGCCCCATGGTTTTTACTGACACCCCTACTGCATCCTTCAAGAGGTGCTCTCTTTGCTCTTTGCTCCGGATACTCATTCGATTCCAGCCTGGCATCTCTGACCACATGGCCTCTGCCTGTCCCTCCCAGGGCTGGGCATGGAGAGCCAGAGCCCCTGAGCCGTAGCCAGGAATGCCCCCTGCCGGTGACACCTGCAACTTTGGAAAAACCACGTTAGTCCTCCGGGCCTCGCTTTCCTCATGTCCCGATTCCTGGAAAAAGCAGGGTAGCGAGTATGGGTCCTGGCTTCTCTAAGTGTGGTCCCTGGAAGCAGCATGGCATCCGGGAGCTTGGTAAGAAACGAAGACTTGTCCGGCCGGTGTGGCTCAGTGGTTGACCCGGCGCTTGGTGAGGTCAGAGAGCTGGCGGGAGGCTTCTGTGAGCTCATCCTCCCTGGGCTCCGCTCGCAGGCTGACAGGCACAGCCCCGAGGTGAGCACGCCTGGAGAGCCCAGGCCCCCGGCCCCGTGTGAAGCGCCGAGGGGCCCAGGGCGGAGGGGTGTGGGCTTTGGCTAGGGAAGGTGCGCGCGGCCCGTGTGTCTGCCCGGAGGAGGCTCAGTGAGTGGGCTGCGGGGAAGGTGCTGTGCGGTGGACCCGGGCATCTGGCTCGTACCCAGACGGTGCACCCGCCGGCCTTTCGGCCACGACCAGGAGGAGAGGGGCCCTGTCATCCTGCCTTCAGCTTCCTCCCAGGCCCGTGGTCACTGAGAGCCCAGGGTTGTTTTCCTTCCCTTCAGAATGGAAACTGAACCCTGGAACTTGTTTGTTTTGATGAATGGCTTCCAGGCTGCTGTCTGGAGAGCAGAGCTCCGGGCTGCAGGGAGGGCGGAGGCGGCGGACCGGCCAGCGGAGGCGGCCCCAGGCGCGGGCGCGGTGCAGAGTGCGCAGAAGCCGGCGCCCCTGGCTCTGCATTTCATTTGTTGGCCAAGTTGTTCAGTGTCTGCATGCCTCAGTTTCCTCGCCTGCCCAAGGGGGACCGTACTCTCGGCTCTGTCTACCTCACAGGAGTGTTGAAAGCATCAAGTAAAATAATATCAATAAAAAGTGCGTGACCGGTAAGGTGCCGCGCACGTCTGAATGGCAGTGTCCCACGCTTCAGCCCAGCGTTCAGCACCATCTGGGCATCGTGTTGCCGGAAGATGCCATCCTGGCACAGACCTGGGGTTCATGCTTCTTCTCGTCGCGAGGGTTGGGTGAAAAGGTCTCTATCACGTGTACCAAGGCCGAGTAAACGTGACTTCCCTGCTCACGGGTGGACTTCTTGGCGGGAGAAATGAGTCGGTTTCTATGTCGTTCTGGGGAGGGGCCCTCCTGTCCCCAAAGCCGACCTCTTGCTCCACTGTGGCCCGGACACCATAGCCTGTTCCTGCTCAAGGAATCTTCTGCAGGTCCGGTCCTCTTTCCCACATCACCCATTTCCTTTGTTCTCCTGGACCATCCCTTTCAGTGTTTAAATGTCCGGGTAATCTTTAAAACAAAAACAATGCCTGGCCGGTGTGGCTCAGTGGTTGAGCATGGATCCATGCACCAAGAGGCCGCTGGTTCGATTCCCGGTCAGGGCACATGCCCAGGTTGTGGGCCCAATCCCCAGTGGGGGCATGCAGGAGGCGGCCAGTCGATGTTCTTTCTCATCGATATTTCTATTTCTCTCTCCCTCTCCCTTCCTCTCTCTCTAAAATCAATAAAGAAAAAAAAAATTAAAACAGAAACAAAAAACAAAAGCCCTTCCCCCTGTGCCCCCTCCTTTAGCTGCAGCCTCATCTCTCTCCTCTCTTCACAGGTAGACTCCCCCGAATAGTGGTCCCACTCACTGTCTCTGTTTCCTCTCCTCCCCTGCCTCCCACCCCCACGGCCACCACAGTGGCTTTCATTCTCCCGGTCCCAGCCTGGAAAGGCGCTTGTCCAGGATCCCAGGATGTGCAAAGGGCCTGTGGTCACGTTTAGCCTTGCAGACGCACCCTCTCAGCAGCACTGGCTCCAGCGGCCTGCCTCCCTGGGAACAGTTGTCCTGCAGACCTGCCCAAGGCCACTCGTCCTGGCTGAGCCCTCTCTGTCTTTGCTGCGCCTCCCCGCTGCCTCCGAATGTCACCGTGGCCAGGGGCCGGTTTTCCCACACCATCCACACCGCCCCGCTGAGCTCCAGACTCAAGTTCAGCTGCCTTCTTGACATCTCCTCTGGGCTCTCACATGGCATCTGAATGGGCCAACCAGAACCCTGAAGCCCTCCAGGTCCTTCCCCCTCGTGTCCACCCCTCCCTGCGCTCTCGTTTCAGGGGACGCACCGCCGTCCTGTGAGCTGCTCACAGCAGAGCCCGGCCTCCTGGTGCTGCCCCCCCCACATCTCACATCCAGTTCCATGGTAGGTCCCGGTGGCCTCACCCTGCCTGGACCTTCGGAGCCTGACGATTGTGTCCTCCTGGTCCTCTAGGACCCACACTGCACACGACAGCCGGAGTGAGCTTCCCAAAGCCGCAACCACATCACCACCTGCCACGGTTTGCATCCTTCGCGGAGTCCCCACTGGAACAGGAGCGTGTGGTCTGGCCCTGTGGCCTCGCTCAGCCCTCCAGCCGCGTCCGGCCTCCTTTCCATCCTGTGACCAAGCGAGGCTCCTTCCCTTCTGGGAGGTCACTGTCTGCGTTTTCTGCCCAGGCGGCTCACCCACAGAGCACCTCACGGCCTTGTCCAGCCATGAGTTCTCTTCTCCTGGGAGCCCCCCACCGCACCCCCGCAGCGAAAAGCCGTCTTCCCGTCGCTCTCACATCACACACCTCGGCTGTTCCGTAGCCCTCACTCATCAGCACCTCGAGTGATCGTGTACGTCACTGGACGTGTTCGCTGGGCCTCCCCTCCCCCGGGAACGTCGGAGGCACAGTCCCGCCCACTGCAGTGGCCCAGCCCTGGCACCGTGCCCGCCTCCCGAGATGCCCAGAGAATACAGGAATCAGTCCCCGATGGGCCGGGCAGAACTCTCCGTGTCTGATAGCTGTCACTGTTATTTGGGGAATAGATGGGGCCTTGGAGATCACCCGGATCCAAATCTATTTTCTCCTTTTTGTTTTTGGAAGAGAAAACGGAGGATGAGAGAAAGCAAGCTGTGTGGTCACGACGTCACAGCAGGCTGGTGACGGAGCTGGACTGTCGGGTCTCAGACAGGGCCTGACAAGGTGCTGCCGCTGCCGATCCTGGTGGTGCAGGGAGGACCGAATGCAGGCTGGCGTCCCAGGGGGAGCTGCTCGCTACTGGTGAGGACGTGGCGACGGACCCCCTTTGTTTGGGGTGCCCGCCATGTGCAATCCTCCCACAGGGCAGAGTCGGCCAGGAAGCTGAGCGTCGGCCCCTCAGGGCGGGGGTCTGCCGTTCGTCCTCAAGGAGCCCGCGGACACGGAAGCTCTGCAGGCCTGCCTGGCAGCCTCGCTGCTGGGCTGAGGCCAGGACTGGACACTGGGGAAGGGCCTGGGCTCGCCCGGTGGGTCTCTGGGAGGGAGGCAGGAGAGGCGGCCGGTGGGCAGCTGCTGAGAGGAAGTGGGGTCGGTCAGCGAGGAAGTCGGGAAGGGCCCTCTCTTTCCCCTCCTGCGGTCTGACACGCCACACACATTGCTCTTATCACTGTCACGGTGTCCTCAGGCACGGCCTTCGCCTGACGTTGATGTCGACAGTTCCCGGAGAACCACGCTCTGGAGGAGGGTGGTCGTCCTAGCCAGGGAGTCCGCAGGTCACCAAAGCCCGCTCAGCCCCTTCTATGTGGCCAGGCCTGAGCCAAGGAGAGCTGGCTCTGGGGACAGAGAACAAGGGGCTGACGGCCAGGAAGGGGGAGTCAGGCTTTGCCAAGCGGGGGACACCTGGGCCGCACCCTCTTGGCCTGTCTTGGGGTTTCTGAGGCTGCTCTCGAGACTTTTTCCAGGAGGATGCAGAGGCCAGGCACGTGGGAGGGAGCTCAAGGCCAGGCCCGTGGCTTCAGGGACATGGAGAAAGCTTCCTGCTTCCTTCCCCTCCCCTCCCCCAGCCTTCCCCTCCCCTCCCCCAGGTGCTCCCCCAGCCTTCCCCTCCCCTCCCCCAGGTGCTCCCCCAGCCTTCCCCTCCCCTCCCCCAGGTGCTCCCCCAGCCTTCCCTCCCCTCCCCCAGGTGCTCCCCCAGCCTTCCCTCCCCTCCCCCAGGTGCTCCCCCAGCCTTCCCTCCCCTCCCCCAGGTGCTCCCCCAGCCTTCCCTCCCCTCCCCAGATGCTCCCCCAGCCTTCCCTCCCCTCCCCCAGGTGCTCCCCCAGCCTTCCCTCCCCTCCCCCAGGTGCTCCCCCAGCCTTTCCTCCCCTCCCCCAGGTGCTCCCCCAGCCTTCCCTCCCCTCCCCCAGGTGCTCCCCCAGCCTTCCCCTCCCCAGGTGCTCCCCCCAGCCTTCCCTCCCCTCCCCCAGGTGCTCCCCCAGCCTTCCCCTCCCCAGGTGCTCCCCCCAGCCTTCCCCTCCCCTCCCCCAGGTGCTCCCCCAGCCTTCCCCTCCCCAGGTGCTCCCCCCAGCCTTCCCCTCCCCTCCCCCAGGTACTCTCCCAGCCTTCCCTCCCCTCCCCCAGGTGCTCCCCCAGCCTCCCCTCCCCTCCCCCAGTGCGGGTGCCCTGTGCCCTGGAGGAAGTGCACTTACACTTCTTCTGCAGGACGTTCTGTCTGGCCTTGATGAATGCCAGGATGTCGGAATCCGTCTGGCTGTCTCCGGTGAGAGGGATGGTTGAGGTCGGCCTCTCAGGGATGCTGGGGACAATGACATGTCACACCTTGTGTTTGGACTCAGCACTGACCTTCCCAAAGTGCTTTTCCATTTTCAGTGACTCGATGTCACCCAGAAAGCTATGAGGATGAGTTCGCCTCCTTCACCCCCCCCCCCTTATCTGTGCTACATGCAAACGTCTACATGCAAACGTGTCATGTCCTCACCACCTTCTCCATGTCCTCTGCATCACCTTCTCTTCCCTTGATCCCCAACTTACCCCATCCAAGCCCATTTGGCCTGGGACCTATGTCCTTCAGCACCCAATTTGATGTCCTATGCCCTAGATGTCTCCCCAGTGTGTCTCTATCCCCACCAAGGCTTAGTTAGTGGCTCCTGAGGCAGAGATAACTACCCCCCCACCATAAACAAAACCATAATATTGAGCTAAGGAAGCTGCCACAGCTAAACACTACATTTCCCAGGTCCCTTTGCAGCTACGTGTGGCCAGGTGACCAGGTTTGGGCCAATGAGATTTGTAAGGAGCGCAGAAATCCCCTTAGAAAGGGAGGGACCTATGTGGCCTTCTCCCTCCTCTTTTCCCATCCAACTCCTACATATAAAAGCCCAGTGAGAAAATTCAGAGCAATGTACTCTCCTGGCCCCCCCCCCCACTTCCTTCCCCACCCCACCCCCCACACAGCAGGGCCAGTGTCCGCTCCCTTAGGGGCCCTGGGGGTTGTCTGTACTGCACGCAGTGTTGTTCATCACAAGCGTTTCTTGGGTCAGCATTCGGGCTGCAACTCAGCCAGAGGTGCTAAAGCAGAGCCTCAGCAGGGGGCGGGGGCGGTGCTGGGGCGGGTGGGGGGCTTCCCAGGGACACCCTGGAAGAAGGGAGAGTCTGCCAGGTGAAGAAGGGTGTGCAGGCCTTCTGCTCAGGGGGCACAACGAGCGGGCGCTGGGGAGAGGCCTGAGCCACTTGGTCCCGCCTGGAATGAAGGTCACAGGACTGAGGCCAGCTGGGGTCCTTCCCTGCTGGGGACGGTGCCGTGGGGCTAGTGGTCTGTGTGGTGGGGAAGCAGCCTGCCGAGTTCGACCCAGTGTGCACACAGGGCTGTCACGGGCGTCAGGGGGGAGAAGACCACAGACCTGTCGTCCAGGGAGGCTCGAGGGCTGGTCTGCTCCCAGCTGGGCAGGACGGGGCCAGGCGAGGGCAGGATTTTCCTGGCACGCACATCACTGTAAAACCAAACCCACAAAGGAGAAGGCATGGGAGGGGCTTACCAAAGCGAAATCCAGGGTCTATATTTAGGAGCAGCGTGGCCTGAATGTGCCTCTCAAAGTTCATGTACTGAGCTCTCCCCTCAGTATGACGGTGTTTGGAGGTGGGTCTTTGGGAGGTAATTCGGTTTAGGTGAAATTAAGAGGACGGGGCCCCCATGATGGGATTGGGGTCCTTACAGGAAGACGAAGAGAGACCAGAGCTCCCCACCATGAGCAGACACAGCAAGACGGCGGCCCTCAGCAGGCCCGGAGCCGGGTCTCCCCAGACTCTGATTCTCTTGCCCTTGGGTCTCCTCAGCCTCCGGAGCTGTGAGGAATAGATCCGTGTCTGAAGTGTAAGTGGCCCAGTCTCCGGTGTTTTGTCATGGCGGCCTGAGCTGGCTGAGCCAGGGGCCAGGAAAACCCTGCTGGGAATGTCTCCGTTCAGTGGGGCTTAGACCACAGGGACTGAGTCCTCCCAGCTCCGGAGGCCGACGTCTGAGCTCGGGGTGCCAGTGCGGCCGACGCAGCGTCCTCACAGGTGGGAAGAGTGAGCGAGCTTCCTGGACTCTTAGAAGGACGCTAACCCCATTCATAAGGCCCCCACCCTCGTGACCTAATCACCTCCAAATGCCATCACCCTGGGGGTTCGGCTTCAACATACACACTTTTGGAGAACACAGTCCGTCCACAACATTCCACCCTTGGCCCCCTCAGAACACATGTCCTTCTCAAACTACATTAATTCCACCACCTCCCCCCGCCCCCAAATCTTAAGTTATTTCTGCATCAACTCTAAGCCTGCAGCACAAAGTCTCATCTAAATATTTAATCAGAGATGGGTGAGATGCGAGGTATCCTTGATTCCCCCTGAAGCAAAATCGCCCTCCAGCTGCGAACCTGCGAATCCGCGTGCTTCTAAAATACAGTGCGGGGCCTGGCACAGGGTAGACACCCCCATTCTAGAAGGGAGAACAGGACATAGAAAAGGGTGATGGGTCCCCAGGGAGTCTGAATCCTAGCAAGGCAAACTCCAGGAGATCTTAAGGCTCAACAAGAATAATCCTCTTTGGCCCTTTAGACCCACTAGGGCTAAGTTTCCACCTTCTGGACCCACTGGGGTGAAGGTCTGCCAGGCTCTGCTGGGCAGGGGTCATGCCCTCTGGGTTCTGCTGGGTGGCCCCAACCGCACAGCTTGGGGCAGAGGCTGTCTGGCCTATTGAAAGCAAGTCAGTGGTCCTTCCCTTTGAAATGGAGGGCAGCCCGGCCAGTGTGCCTGAGTAGTTGAGCATGGACCCTGCACCAAGAGGTCATCAGTTCAATTCCTGGTCAGGGCACATGCCCAGGTTTCGGGCTCAATCCCCAGTGGGGGGCATGCAGGAGGCGGCCAATTGATGTTTCACTCTCTTCGATGTTTCTATCTCTCTCTCCCTCTCCCTTCCTCTCTCTCTAGAAATCAATAACAACTATTGGAACAAATTGAAATGGAGGGGCAGCCCTGACCATCTCCGACTTGCCTCTGGGTTCACTCTCCTCTTGCCTTGAAGAGCAGCATCCCTGACAGCACACCAGCTCTCTGTCCCATCCGGTAAAATCCAAGAAGCCCAACAGCCGCCTTCAATCCTTCCTGCTGCTCCTCTCTCCTGCTGGGCGGGGGGCGGGCCACCTTCACACCCACACTCCCCGCCTGGCGCCACTGGGCCGCGCCCTGGGTGTTCTCTTGTGAAGACACGCTCTTATTTTTTGCCATATGGATAGGCTGAGGATTCTCCAAATCTGTACATTCTAGTTCTCTTTTGCTTAATAATGTCACCTTCAAGTCATTAGTCTCTTATACTTTACTACGAGCAGCCAGGAGGGGCCAAGCTGTTCCTTTAACACTTTGCTTAGAAATCTCCTCGGCTGACGTCCAATCTCCTCACAGGTAGGTCCGGCCTCCCACAAAGCACGGGAACACGAACGCTATTCAGCCACGGCCTCTGCCACCTTGTTACAGGCCTGCCTTCTCCTCCTTGTCCCATAGCATGCTCCTCAGCTCTGTCTGAGGCCTCAGCAGCGCGGCCTTGCCCTCCAGTTTCTATCAACACGCGGTACTGATGATTCACGTCTGCTCTAAGGAGACGGAGGCTTCCCACAGCTCTCCTCTTTCCATCCTGACCCCTCCCCAGAACTGCCTTTAGAAGTCCCTTTACGACCATCTCGGCTCCTGCTAGCCTGTACCTCAAAGCCTCTGGCCTCTCCCCATCACCTGGTTCCAAAGCTGCTTCTGCAGTTTTTGGTGTTTGTTACAGCAGCACCCCACTGCTGGTACCAATTTCTGCCCGAGCCAGGTCAGGCTGCTCGAACTAAGAACCACAGACGGGGCGGCTGGTAACAGTGCACTTTCGCTTCTCACGGTTCTGGAGGCTGGAGCCCAGGATCAGAGGCCAGCATGGCCGGCCTCTGGCGAGGACTCTCCTCTGGTTTGACCGCTGGCTTCTCATCGTGTCCTTCCACGGGACGCGTGAGCTACTCTCTCCTTCACCTCCTCTTATAACGGCGCTGGTCTCACCCATGAGGACGCCACCCTCACGATCTAATCACCCCCAAATACCATCACATTGAGGGGGGGGTTACAAACATTCCGTCCATAACAGATGGTTTATACATAACTTTTCATGTTGAGCATTGCATGTGTTGGATATGCAAATTTCACAAAAAAACAAAGATCACAAATGTCCTTTATTGACACTGTCTGTACACCAGGTCCTGGGAAAGCGCTCTGCAAACATGCCATTTCATCCTCTCAATAGCCTCATTATCCCGATTATATACACGAGAAAACTGAGGTTTAGAGAAGTTATAGAGATTCTAAAAGTTACCCGGCTGGTAAGTGGAGCTAATCATGACTCTGGAAGGCTTCGGATCCGTGCTGTCAGCCATGGCGCTTTAACTGGACCCGACTCCGGTGCTCTGCGGAGCACACGGGACACGTGTGCTTATCCCTGGCCCACCAACTGCCCTTGGGTGGCCCCAGCTGACCAGTGCTGTGCTTCCTGAGTGAAGAGTCAGATCCAACAGCTCGTGCAGATGCAATTTTGCTTCTTTTACTAGGCTGCCTGGTGCATGGGCCTTGCCTTGGATTCTTGGTTGCAAACAGAACCCAGAAGCACCCCTTGGGAAATAAAGGGCCAGCGGCCAAAGTTGTGCCAGATGCCAGAGGCAGAAGGGAGCCTTGCTTTGGGATGGTCCTGCTTAGACAGCACGTCAGAGCTGGAAGAGGCCTGAACAGCCACCTGGGCAGAACCCTCCGTTGTAGATGAGAACACTCAGGCCGAGGTAGGCCAGGGTGAGAGCCAGGTGCAGTGGCTTTGCCAAGTCTGCGCCACAAGTCACGGCACTCCACAGGCTGACACCCTGCTGTCCCACCCATGACGACAGCCCTTCCTCAGCTCCAGCCCTCAGCCCTCGCCCGTCTCTTCTCTGCAGCAGGGCTTCTTACCCTGGGCCTGCCTCCACAGGTTCAAGGCTGTGGCCAAACTAACGGGAACAGAAATGAGAGCCTGGGACCTCCCCCCCATGTTTATTTCCCAGCATCAGAGAGACTCTCCAGTGAGAGCGGAGATGTTTGATGAGGGCTTCTGCAGGACCCGAGGCAGCCACAAGGTGGCAGACTCTGCATGCTTTTCTCTGGGGAACAGGGGCCGATTCTCAGGGCTCTACTGGAGGAGTGAGTTCTCTGTGCAGGCGGAGAGGAGGGAAGGAGAAAGGGCTTTCCGTTCTGTAGTCCAGGTCCCTTTGGAAGCTGTAACACACCTTCCAAGATCAAGTCATTGTCCCACAAAGGCAACATTGACTCAATGGTTCCCCAGTGGAACCTTTTCTAAGATCCCAGGGAGTGTTCATAAGAGCCAACGTGGGGAGGGCTGGGAGTGGGCGGAAGGGGTAGAGGGTTCAGGGCAGGGCAGGAGGGCTCCTGATTACACCTCCGCAGAATGCCCTGCAGGCCCAGACGGCCGTTCTGGTGCCCTGACCACCTCGCGCAGGAGCTCCCGAGGGAAGAGCCTCCTCGGGTCCCTGACTGCTCCGGTGTGACCAGATGCCACAGCTTGGTTTCTGAACTGTCATGTTACAAATTACTTTTGTCCCCTCTCCTGACCAACCAGCCTTTGACACTGAATTCATTTCTCATGTTGACATTTGTTCTAGAGAGAACATACCAGGCATCAGAATTAATTATCTTTCTTAATAAGGATTAATAAGCAATATTCATAATAATTAGACCTCCTGGGTCGCCATTCGGAGTGTAGTGCATTTAGTGCTATCCCTGGGCATCATTGGGAAGTGACGAGCAGCCCCGCCTGCCAGTCCCTCGGCACAGCCGCACTGGGGCCCAGGGGCGAGCAGCCAGCGGGACACCCGTCTGCTCGTAGGACAACGGTGTCGGGGGGACCTGGACGCGTCTTAGGGAGGAGAGGGAATCCCAGAGAGGGAGCTGGCGTGCCCGAGGGCCCGCTGCTGGAAAGAGCTCTGGGGAGGATCTCACACACCTGTGAGCGTCTAAACGGGGGGACCCTGTGCGGTGACCCATGTGGTCTGATGGGCACCTGTGAATCCAAGGTTCCGAACTTCAGGGTTAAGGATTTCTTAGCAAGCCCATCGAGGGACCAGTTTAAACGGGAATGCCCAGCAACCCACGGCCAGCGTGGGCCCCACTTCCCAGCCGAGGAGGGTGCTGGGGCAGGAGCATGCTCCACGGCTGGTCTCCGAAGGATGGCCAGGGCACCCTGTCCGGCGCTCGTTCGCAGACCCGGTCCCTGGCGGCACTCTGTCAGAGAGCCGCGGGCAGGGCCGCGTGGACAAGCAGTGGAGAGACAGCCTTGGCCCAGAGCCGGGGGGAGAAGGGAGGAAGACAAGAGAGAAAAGGGAGCAAGGGCAGGCGGGGTGGGAATAGAGAGAGTGAGCCGGTGGGAGAGAGAATGGGGAAGGGAGGGAGCGAAGGGGTAACGCTGAGGAGGACGGAGGCAGGAGGGGGAGCAGGGGGCGGGGAGGAAGGGAGAAGCCACTCAACACGGAGTCAGGAGTTGTGAGGACACCGTCACTCTTCATTATTAACCGGAGTTTAAGACATCACATTCCTCCCTGGGCCTCAGCGTGCTCATTGGTGCAATGAGGGGGCTCATTTCAGGGCCAGTGACGGGACTGCTGGTTTTCCGGTCCAGGCTGGCCTTCGCAGGAGCGCAGACTTCCTCTCTGCAATCCCTGCCCCCCGGGGACCATCAGACTGTGACGCACGGAGAGAGCGGGGGCCCCAGGCAGGAGGAGCTGGCGCTTGGAAGCTTGAAGCAAGCACATCTGTGTGCCGCAGTCCAGAGTATCAGCAGGGAAGTGCCACCTGCTAAACAGCAGAGTGAACTGGTGCCCTGCAGGGCAGGCATTCATGGTGATGGAAGGTGCCGAGAGCCGTGGGCGGAGGGGTGTGGCCGGCCTGGATTCCAATCCTGTCTCCCCACTTATTAGCCAGGCGACCCTGAGCAAGTCGTCACCTGTCAGGGGTGGACAACGCTAGCACGTCAGTCTGTCTGTCCCCTGCCTGGCCCAGAGGGCCCTTGGTAGACGGCAGGGGATGTTAGTACCGCAGGAGAAGAGAGTCGATGCTGTCTCCTTGGGGAACTGAAGGGTGTCAGTAGCTAACCCTCCGCTGCTGATGTTCACGGAGAACGTGTGAGGTGCACGGTGCCGGGACAGGCCCCTCCGCCTCACCCCTGGTGGAGCCCTGCCGGCTCTCCGGGTCGCGTGATAAAGCAGGTGGCAGGGAATTCCTCTGTCAGGAGAGGGGGCGCCCCTCAGCCTCCCCCTTCCCAATCTCCAGCAGGAACCTCCTTCTCACCTGCCTGCTGCGGCCTTGCCACCTGTAACTTTGGGTGTTGAGCTACTGTGTGGGAGGGAGTTTGGGGGCACTGACCACCTCCAGTCGAGGCATCTTAACAAACACGGCTCAGGACACTTGGTGCTCTCTGCTGAAGGTTAGTGATCGGACCGGAGCTCCGGCTGTCACCACAGACGACCGGGTCCCAGGGCCCACCTGCGAGCCGTCTCCCCAAAGACGGTCCTGCCAGCAGCCGTCACAGTCACAGGGGCTTGGGCAGAGCCTGGGGGCAGGTTGGGAAAAGCTCCCTGGTGATCTGAAATGCAAGGTCCTGAATGTCCCTTGGCAGGCATGGCTGCTTCTGCCTTACAGCCCTACAGTGAGTTTAATGGGCCCTTCCTGACACCCCGTCATCACACACACACACACACACACACACACACACACTTCATTGTCTGTGAAACAAGAGAAGAGTTAGGGACGGACTTCCTGTGTCGGGCAGGTGTTCTACCAGCGGGAGCTAGGCGAGGTCAGAAAGAGGCGGGACATCAGGGACTGGAGCCTCCCACTGGGAGGAGGCTTTCCTCACGGGGCGGACCCAGAGGGCTCAGAGCGGAGCCCGAGCACGAGCGAAGCCCTGGCGTCTCAGCTGGCCTGGGACAGTCTTTTACACACATGCCCCACGGAGTCCTGGGGTTTCGGGAGGGGCCTGTGTGGGGAAGAGGGCCGGTTTGCAGGGGTTGCAGACTCCAGTGCCCCGGAAGTCGGCAGGGCCCCAGGAGAAAGCACAGAGCGGCCTGTGTGGCCCCTGGTGCTAAGCTGCTGCGCCCCCGCGGAGCAGAGGAGCTGGGCGGCCCGCTACCTCCTCGTCCTCCCCAATGGCCTGTTTGCTAGGGAAGTTCCAGGGTCACAGGAAATTGAGCACGCAGTAGAGAGAGTTCCCAGCACCCCCCACACCTGCACCGAGTTTCCCCTATTACTGCCATCAAGCGTGGTGCGGCGTATCTGTTATAGTGATGAGCCATCACTACGCTGTCACTCAGTGAGCACGCACGTGGGGGCGCGCTCTTGCTGGTGCAGGTTCCATGGGCTTCGGCAAATGCACACTACCACGTAACCACCACTCCAGTGTCCCGCAGCGTGGCTGCACTGCCTTGACGCCCCCAATGTCCCCTTCTCATCCCCCACCGCCCCCACCCCGGCACCCACCGGCCTTGTCACCGGCTCCATAGTTCTGCCTTTTCAAGGACGTCACGTTGGAATCAGCTACTGCGTGGCTCCTTCCACGGGTAACATGCATTTACAGGTCCTCCGTGGCTTTTCCTGTCTCGACAGCTCAGTTCTTTTCATCGCTGGGTGACATCCCGCGTCGGGGCGCACCACAGCTGTGTATCACCCACCTTTGAAGGGCGCCTCGGCTGCCTCCGGCCTGGGCCTTGGAACCCAGCCGCTCCAAACTCCCACGTGCGTGCCGTTGTGTGGACGTCACTTCCAGCTCCCGGGTACACACCCAGGAGCGTGATTACTGAAACGCACGGTGGAGGTATCTGGTTTTGTGAAAATTGCCACCTGCTCTCCGGCGTGGCCACACCATTTCGCAGGCCCACGGGCGGAGGATGCGCGCTCCCGGGCTCCGCGGCCTCGCCAGCCCCGCTGTTCTCGTCTGTTTTTCGCTCGGGATTTCAGCCATCGGAATAGGTGTGTGGTTTCTCATTGTTATTGTACTTGCAACGGGCACGTGAGATTGAGCATCTTACCATCTGCACGTCTTCTTTGGTGAGGAGACTGTTCGATCTTCTGCCCGTGTAAACACAATTGTTCAGTGTTAAGAGTTCTTTGCATGTTTTGGATGCAAGTCCTCTATCCAATGTGTTTTGCAAATATTCACCCCTACCCCCGTCTGTGACTTGGTTCTTCACTCTCTTCACAGTGGCTTTGCAGAGCAACATTAATTTAAGTAAAGTCCGACGTCAAGTTGTTTTTATGGCTCTGCCCTGCCTTTCACACCTCCAGGCTGGCCGAACAGAACACGCTCTGGCAGGTGTTGGCTGGGCTTGGGGTGCGCACAGGAGATGCTCCGGAGCCTGCGACACACGTGGACGTGCTGGCCCCGGGCCGGCTGGGGCCGCCGAGGAGCCAGGAGTGTGGTTTGTTTGAAGGGTAGTTTCAGATGACAGAAATTTGTTTTATTTATTTATTTAATCCTCACCTGAGAACATTTTTACATTAATCTTCAGATAGAGCTGGAGGGAGAGAGGAAGGAAGAGAGAGAGAGAGAAACATCGATGTGAGAGAGACACAACCCCAAACAGGGCCGGGGTCGAACCATAACCAAGGTATGTGCCCTTGGCCGGAATCGAACCCAGGACTCTCTGGTCCTCGGGCGGCGCTCTTACTGCTGAGCCATACCGGCCAGGGCAGATGACAGAAATTTGTAAAGACAGTACAAACAGTTCCTTTGTACCTACACCCAGTCTTCCTTCCTTATTGTAAAATCTCACAACTAATGAGCCAGGCTCGTACATTATTATTAAGCAAAGTCCTTCTTTTGTTCGGATTTTCTCTGTTTTTGTCCTGATGTGCCTTTTCCGACCCCGGGTGCCACACAGGGGAGCACATCGGGTCTCCTGGTCGTTGCACCTGCTTGGGCTCCTCATGTCTGTGCAGCTCCTCAGACTGTTCCTGGGTTGGGGACCGTGGCAGCTTGGAGGAGGGCCGGCCAGGTGTCCGGGAGCACTCGCCGGGAGCCTCCACGGGGACTCGCGGATGTTCTCCTCGTGACTCAGCTGGGGTTGTGGGTTTTGAGAAGAAGACCAGGGTGCCATTCCCACCACATCACATCAAGGGGACGATCTGACACCCCCTCCTCCCCAACCCCCTTCCAACGAGAGAGCTCAGTTCCTACTCAAACCCAGTCAAAGGGTCGCTCCTTGGTGGCGCTGGCCTGTGCCTGGCCGCTCTGCCCGTCGGGGGCTGGAGGATGGCGAGGTGCATGCACCGGCTCTGCCCCCGGGGTGTGGGGCGTCTCATCTCTGCAGGGTCTGGCTCTGGGCTGTCGTCATGCGAAGGCCACCCTCACCGGGGCTGCCCACCTCTGTCCTCACTCTGCCAGGACAGCCTTCTACCAGAGCTCCCCGCATCCTGGCAGGCGACGGCCCTCTGCCCTGCCACCAACACCCCCTCTCCCCTCCCGCTGGCTGCCCACCGGCTGCTCAGGGTGCAGGGCCGGGGCGGTGTGCACAAGCGAGCCGGGAAGCCACTGGCCTGGGCATCTACCCGTAACTGAACAGTTGAGTGATGGGTCCCCCAGACCTGCAGCCGGTGAGAGACGCAGAGCGGGGTGAGGACAGATGGGAACCCCCCGGCACCCCGACCCCCTCAGCAGAGTTCTCTTCTTACCTTTTGTTAGAGAGAAGCTGGGGCCTCGGGGGGAGAGACGGCGTGTGCCTGAGCGAATCCCCTGCTGGCGAGCTCACCTGTTGGCCCAAGAAGGACTTCACTGTTAGCCAGAACCCGATGACCCGGGGAGATGTCCTCGGTTTAGTTCTCATGGGGAATAAACTAGCCATAAGAGTTGGTGTGTAAGACGTACGTGGGAAAAATAACCCAGACACGGTAACGACTACAGCGATGGCAGCAAAATGTTACCTTCGTGTGATTTGTTCTCTGTGCTCTCCTGGGCTAAGTGTTCCGAGCTGAGTGTGTGGAAGTTTCGGCAGTTAGGAAGGAATGTTTCCAGGGCGATCTGAGGGTTCTCCCGAGGCCCTTTCCGGTTCTGCCTCTGCTGGCGGAGAGGGCTGCGGGGCAGGAGGGCTCCCCGAGCACTGGGCGTGGGGAGCAGCCCCACAGGGCGCCCTGACACCGGCTCCTGGCAAGGTGGAGGCGGCAGCTTATCTGTGTCCTGGCAGAATGCCCGGTGCCTCCCCCAGGGCACGAGAGTGCGGGGGGGGGGGGGGCGCACGGCGCTGCCGCAGGGCGGGCTCCCACTAGCCCCCCTGTCTCCGCAGGACACGGTCCCGGGACGGTTCCTCACCGCCTCCCCCACTCTGACGCGGTGCAAGGCTTTCTGCCTTGTCCCACTGGGGACCATCGCAGTCTCTAAAACTGCCCGCAGCACAGAACCGGCTCCTCAGCAACAGGGTCCCCGTCATCCCTGTCCCTGTCACCTGATCCCTTTTGTTCCCGCGACACCCTGCGGGACAGAGGGCCCACAGAGCTGCCACCTTTGGCTCCTCTGGCTCCGCCCTCTTTGTAAGTCATCACCTGTCTGACCCTGTCGGCCCCACCTGGACCCTTCCTGAGTCACATGGGGGGTCCCTCATCGCCGTTCAGGGCCTGAGCTCCTGGGTGCCGGCGTGGCTGGCGCCTCCCAGGCTGATGGCCGCACCAGGAACAGACAGAACCCAGCGGCCCTGTGAGCATGGTGGGAACCAGTGATGTCTTTGTTTTTCTTAACTTCTACCTGAAATTTAGCATTTCTCCAGTGATCAATGTCAGCCACAAGCCACCATTAGCAGTGCCGGTGACTTCATCACCAGTTCAAATCAGAGATTTTCATTTCGCGTTAGAGTTGCAGAATCAGGAAGCCTTATGGTCATCATTACTTTGCAATTATGGTAAATATTGGGCCTGCTCCTAGATCTTATTTGTTAATGCATTTGTAAAATGCTGTACATATTACTATATCATAACTTTGTTCCATCAATATTTTGGTGGGGCAGGGGCTGGGCAGAGGACAACAAAGGGGGTGGGGGACATCTGTAATACTGTCAACAATAAATTAAACAACAAAACAAAACAACTATTTTGAGAACTGTATTTCCGTCTATTGGTCTCCTTTGTTGTGTTGTGTATTTACTTGTATTTACATATTCTGTGTTGTTGGCTCACACGGCTGCTTGGTGACATGTTGGTTCCTGTGGCCTGACTGGGGCAAACACCCTTGGCCCTCAGCTCCCCTGTCCTGTCCCACTGTCTCCAGGGCTCAGCCAGCCATGCAAGCGACACTTCCCCGCACCACAGCTGGGAGCGCACGGGGACACCCGCAACCGGGCGTGGACAAGTCTGCGCTGACATCCTTACAGATCATCTTAGCAGCCCTGGCCGGTGTGGCTCCGCGGTTAGAGCGTCGGCCTGCAGTCCAGAGAGACCCGGGCTCGGTTCCCGCTAAGGGCATGTACCTCGGTGCAGTTTATCCCCGGCCCTGGTTGGTCGTGCGGGTGGCAGCCACTCGATGTGTCCCTTTCACATCGATGTTTTCCTCTCTCTCCCTCCCACTCTATCCGAACAAAAAATGGAAAAATGTCCCCAGGTGAGGATAAAAAAAAAGATTATTTTAGCCTTCATTATATGATAGAGAACTTTTAAGAATTTGATTAGAAAATATGCAAAGGTTTATCTATAAATATGCTTTAGTGAAATACTAGAAACAGCCTAAACATTAAACAATAGATTAGTTAAAGAGGTTAAAATAAGTTCCTATAAAGGAATAGTGACAGCCATTAGATTGCTGGTGGAGAAATAGTAATATAGAAGAGTAGCCATGCTATATAATTAAGTAAAAAAACAACAACACATTTGTGATACCTGAAGACCAATATGATTCTATTTATATAAAAACATATAAATATATCTGCATAGAAAAAAGATAAAATGATAAAATCCAACATGGTGATATTGGTTACCCTTCAGTGGTGGGATTATTTATGCTGATTATTAGTCCTTTGTGTTTTTCTGTATTTTCTAAAATGTTTACAATAGATATGGTTGTAATAAGAAAAAACAATCAGTGTTGTCAGTATGATATCACAGGAGAACATCACACAAGGCAACGGTGGCAAATCCATCGGTTTTGGGGGCTACCCCACCATCCCCCACCTTTCCATGGGGCAGGCACCAGAGCAAGGAACCCACGAGCCCAGACCATTTGCTTCCTTGTTGCTAAAACGAGCACTTGCTCCCTGAGCCCGGGGCTGAGAGCACCTGAGTCTGTGGGTTGCACCCCCCACTCCTTCCCCTGGCCCCTCCCAAGCTGCCTGGCTGTTCCCCAGGTCCCGGGAGAGGGATGGTTCCAGGGCAGCCGGGGGCACGGCCACCACCCCTACCTGCAGGCTGCTGGCCTCCTCTGCCCACCAGGCTTCAAACTCCTTCTGCAGCTTCACCTTGGCTTTGTCCATGAGCAGCTGCAAGTGCTCGATCTCCACCTTCAGGGCCTTCAGGCGCGTGAACATGGTTTTATACCTGCAGCGGGTCAGGGAAGAGCTTGAAAAGTCTCTGGCGGGGCACTGCTGGCTGCAGGACCTGGGCCTCAGGAGCCGGACTGTGCTGAGTGGGTAACAGGGACTGGGACCCTAAACTTGCCCACCGAGGCCAGAGCATAGCGCCAGGGTTTCCATCCAGTTTCTGTCCAGTAGGCCGGTGGGCCTGTGTGTGTGAGCTGAACAGCCGCCTCCAAGAGTGACAGCTACCCTTCCTGAGCACCTGCTAGGGGCCGCTTGGCGGTGAGCACGGGACATACAGACGTGCATTTACTCCTCTGCACAGCCCCGGGAAGCAGACACTGCTTGCATCCTCTCCGCCTCACAGATTCGGAACCTCCGGCGTGGAGGGTCCGGGGACCTGCTCTGTGGCACCAGGCTAACAGAGAGGAGCCGTCGTGGGAACCCGGGCCGCCTGGCTCTAGAACTGCCGTCTCCACTGCCTCCCATTCCGTTGCTCACCTTCCTGCCGAGGACCTGCAGTGACGCCGCAGGCGTCAGTGTGCGTGGGTGCTGGCATGCTCCAGTGAGCAGAAGTCGCCCAACAGGGAGCCGATGAGCAGCCCATCCGCAGAGACAACCTGACTCTGATGTGACCCTGAGGTTGGACGTGTGGACCAAGGGGACAAGATGGGGTGCAGTAAAGACATAGAAGAGTGGATTGGAACCGAGAAAAATGAATGAAGCGAGGGAGAAGGGGACGGCAGGGGATGCACCCAGGGGTGGAGAGCAACTGTCCAGGGCAGCGCACGCTTTCTGAAGGAGCGTGCTGGCAGGGAGGGCACAGCGCAATGCTCAGGCCCCGCTGCCCATCGGCTGCCCATCATGGGACCTTGTTCTCAAGTCTCAGGTTGGCAGGGGTGTGCGTGTATGCGTGTGTGTGGGGAGGGGCAGGGTTTGCTCAGGGTGCATGCCCGGCCAGCCAAGGGTGGCCTGTGTTCCACTGACACCATTAGGACCTCGAGGGCAAGGAGGTGACTTGTTTGGTCTCCCCCAAATCTCTCCACAGCGTGGAGGAGAGAACAAACATTTGTAGAACGCGTACGTGAATGAAGGAGCTAAGAAGCTTGGCTGGAGTGTTAAGTGAGGTGGTGACCGTGCTGTGTATCAGTGATGGCCACATGTCTGTTGATGCTCACGCTGTAACTGAAATCACGCGGGGACCTAAATGGCTGCATGAGGGCATGATGTTCTCAGGACGCCTCACAGATAAAGAGCCGGGGGAGGGAAGTGGTCAGGCGGCAGGCGGACGACCTCCGCGGTCATACTTCTGGCCTCCCCTAGATGGCAGCAGTAGACAACCCTGGTTGCTTCCACAGCCTCAGCCTGGGACTGGGTGGGGGAGGGCACCAGCATCAAACACCCCTCCCTTCCTGACACTTCCTTCTGCACCCCACGCCAACCTCACCTGCCCAGGGTTCCTGCATCACATCTGCCTGCTCAAAGGAACACCTTCTCCAGCTGTTTTAGGACCCACTTCCCGGAGAGGCTGCAGGCCCGGGGGGCACGGGCACTCTGCCGGCCCTGGGAGCCCTCTGAGGAGGGGGGCAGGGTGGGCAAGTGGAAAAGAACGGGCACCTTCTCTTTTCCTCCTCCAGCTGTGACCGCAGGGTCTCTTCCAGCAGGTCTGGCACCGAGGGCACGGCCGTGTTTTCTGAGATACCTGGAGAAGGGAGATGCTCGAGGCTTACTTCAACGCGGAAGGGAGGCAAGAGGAAAAGGGGGATGTTTAGGGCCGGTGGCAGTCAGCGTGCTCCCCAAGATGAAAGGAGACCCTGTGTGTTCCTTCTGGGACCTGGGGGTGGGAACCCACCGCAGCCCCCAGGCCTCTGGATGGCAACCTCTGCCCCCAGGAGGCTCCGTGGTTCCGCTCGGCCGCCGTCCCTCCCACTGCCCGACGCTGTCACGGGAAGACACTTCGTCCTTACACCGCCACTAACCTTTGACTGCTGAGCCCACTCATTTGCCCCAGGGTCCTCGGGGAAGGTGCAAACTAGCACCCCCCACTCTCGGACACAGAGCCCTTGGCAACCCAAGAAGACACCACTAAACCTGCTCGCGTCTTTCTCTGCACCAGCTGAGGGGCCAACTTCGCCAGCCTCCTGGTTTTGACTCCCTCTGAAGCAGGGCTTCCCAAGCTGCTTAACCCAGAATCCACACTCAGATGCCCTGCCCAGAAGACAGGGTACAGGAGCACGGCAAGGCCTCGGGCGGGCCGTGTCCCCACGCATGCCGACCGCCGCAGAGCTTGCGTGTCTGGAGCCTGTCCTCTCCTAGCCGGCGGGTGAGGTCGCTTATCCTCCGAGGCGTCTGTGTCCGCCCTGCTCTGTTAGCCTCAAGAAGGCCTTGCTTTGCTCCCTGCAGGGCAGAGTCTACCATGGGCCAGGTGCTTTCGGACTCGATCAGACTTTATCCTTCTCATCTAAGGTGTTACTGTCCCACTTTGCAGATAAGGGCACTGAGGGCCAAGCACGTTAACTCGCCCCAGGCCTCATGGCTGACTTCAGGAACCTGGATCCAGATATGAGTTTGTTTGCTTGTAAGGGCCTTGGATTCAGACTTTCCTTCTGTAATATTTCTGAGGGATGGCCATTCGCTTTCTGCCTAAATACTTATTCCAGTGGCGGGGAGCTCACTACTTTGCACGATAGCACATTTCATGGTGGGTGGCTGTTTCCTCCTGCTCTGAGCTGAGACCTGCCACACTGACTGCTTTCACCTCGACTTTGGATCTTTGGGACAGCATAGCATGTCCTCCTCCTCCTCCGATGGTTCTTTAAATATCTTAACAGCAAGAACAGCAGCAAATTGCCACGTGTGTCTGGAGCTTTGCTCTCAGGAGGACTCTGCCCTCTTCCAGGGGATCAGGGGCAGTTCCGAAGTGATCTTACATACAGAGCTTAAATCTGGACATAACACGCCGGGTCCGAGAGGGGCCAGGCTCCCCTAGCTGTTAAATGCCACACGCTTCATTTCCGCAGTGGGTGGGTGGATACTAACATGGCCGTTTATCGCGTGCCTTCTGTACCGGGTTCCGCCAAGCACTCTGCACACCGTATCGCTAATTCTCAAACAACCGAGCAGGGAAGGTGTCACCGTCTCATTTCAGTCCGACTCGGCTCGGAGAGGACTGTGAATAACCCAAGGTCACGCAGCTAACAGGCGGCAGAGCTGGTTCCAAAGAGCTAAATGTTTATTCCAGGCAGTGTCCCCAGATGCGCTCCAGCAGCTTAGCCATTGTCATGGTCCTGTCGCTTTGTCACCGGCCATGATTAAACTTGAGGTCAGTCGAAACACTTTCATGTTTTTATGAGGGGTTGTCAAAACACATCCTATTTCACTGTGATTGTCCTTTTGATCCCGAATGCAGCGCGTCCCGTGTACTGGGGGTTTCGCCTGCAGAGAGGTCCTTATTCTGCCGCTTTCCTGTCCCCCTTTGGCGGCGTCTCTGTCATTATCTGACTCTTTGATAAATATGCTAAGCGGATTAGGATCCTTTATCTTCCAGGTACCTGTTACTTTCTCTCCCTTGTGTGAAGTGACACCTGTCACTTGTAGAGTGACTGAGCTACCTTCCACTTCCCAGCTGCAGACTCCAGGCTAAAATGCACCCACACTGCGCATTCTATTGGCCCTAATGAGCCAGCCTGTCTGGGAGCCCCTCCGAGGCAGGGCTGGTCCATCAGCCCCTTGTTCACACCTCACGGGCAGGCACACTGAGGGTTCTCTGTGCTCACTGGCCCTTGTCCTCTGAGAAATGTCAGACACGGAAACTGGAGAAAGTATCTTCTTTTTTTTTTTTTTATTCTCACCCGAGGACATTTTTCCATTTTTTGTTCAGGTAGAGTGGGAGGGAGAGAGAGAAACAGAGAGAGAGAGAGAAACATCGATGTGAAAGGAACACATCGAGTGGCTGCCACCCGCACAACTGACCAGGGCCAGGGACAAACTGCAACCAAGGTACGCGCCCTTAGCGGGAACCGAACCCGGGTCTCTCAGGACCGCAGGCCGACGCTCTAACCACTGAGCCAAACCGGCCAGGGCTGAAGAAAGTATCTTAACATCAAACTGGTCATGGTAGGACTAGAAAGGGGCAGAATATTTCCTTTCTTAACAGGTCCAGAAATGGGCAAATGTATCTCCCAGCCTCTTCAGAAGAAAAGCTGTCAATCTCCTTCCTTTGAATACATTTGGACCCCACACCCAGGGAACCCTGAGAAATTCAGTGCAGGCCCTGCTCTGTGGTGACCGGCTGGGCGTCCTGCAGCCACCCCCCAGTGGTGGCCCGGGCAGCACGGGGCCGTCCCTAGGGGCCGCGGGGAGAGCGGAGGGTGGGACCGAGGCTGAGACGGGCTGGCCGCCCCAGCCCCAGAGCAGGGCCCCGTGCAGGAGGGGCTCTCACCGCGCCCCGTGGCTGGCTGTCTTTTTCTGGGGTGTCTTTCGGGTTTCCCTGGCAGACTGGAGTTAAGGTGCCCTGGGAGCTGAGGGTGGCCAGGAGTGTAGGTCAAGGAGGGCGCTCTGATCGCAGCTGCGTGAGAACGGGGATCGCTGAGCGCCCGTGTGCGGGGCCTGCCCTCGGCCCCACTCACTGTGCCCCTAACTTACTGTCCTGACTCTAGCTGGCAGACACCATCCTCTCCACTTTCCAGACAAGGAGACCAAGGCTCGGGGTGGCCAGGCGGCTTGTTCAATGCCACCCAAGAGCAGAGCCAGGCTTTGAATCCAGGACTGGCCCTTCACGGACCCACATAGCAAATGGTTGTGCGTGTCGACATGGGCCGGCTCCGGTGCCAGGGGCGGTCGGCTGGGGATGGCAGACATCATAGTTTGAAACCACTGAGAACCCGGGTCCCTGCTAGAATGCCAGGGCTGGAAGCTTCCGTGAAGGAAGAGAACGCTAGACACAGGCTGGAGGGCAGTCAGGTTAGGCAGGAAGTCAGGGGGCCACTGAGGAGGGGCATTTGAGTAGACACCTGAACGAAGAGAGAAAACGGTGTGTCAGATGCAGGGGAGAGTCAGGAGCAAGTGCAAAGGGCCTGAGGTGTGTCTGTGGTGCACCTGGAGAGGGTGAGAAGGCCAGTGTGCCCTTTCCTGCCTGGCATGATCTTGGGGCAGGAGAGATTGCTAAAACTCCCCTTCCCATTTCCCCACCCCCACCGGCCCCACACGCGTGCACGTGACACACACAGGACGGGAAGAGTCGTGGGAGCTGAGGCCAGGGAGGAAACCAGCCCAGGCCACCCAGGACCTTGTGGGGCAGGGTAAGGACGTGGGCTTTGAGCGAGACCGAGGCTGGAGGGTGTCGAGGAGAGACAGCTTGATCCGCTCCTTGGAAAGGGAAGCCAAGCGCTTTTTGTGCTGAGCAAGACAAAGCTGCTCCGAACAGGAGAATCGTTCATGTGAGGCGGCGCCGGGGTGCCGAGGGCCGTTGAAAAGATCTGGAAGGAGAGCTGGAGCACAGGACCCTGGGCCGCCAGAGTGAGGGCGCAGCATGCCCCCAGGACAGAAGCCATCCGCGTTGTCATGACAACCACAGGGGCCTCTGGCCAGAGGTGATGTTTGCTTAGCGAGATGCAGTTGTAACCCCACTAGGAGACAGCCCTGATGCTTTCTGGGGCTTGGCTTATCCGTGCTTTCTGAAAAGAAATGGGGCTGGGAACTCCAAGGGAAGCGAACAAAAGCACTGAGCAAGAACAGAGGAGGGGGAGGAACTGAAGGGCATTTGGCTCTGTAGGTCTCTGTGCCCACTGGGACTGTGGCCAGGGACAGAGCCCCCAGGCACCTGACAGGAGGCCCCGGGAGCCCTCCTTTCGAGCACAGCACTCGGCTGGGACAGGGACAGCGGAGGTCACAGTCCTGAGTGGCCTGTGAGGTCACACTGTGACTCACAGCCAGCTCCAGGGCAACACAAAAGCAAAAAAGGAAGGGCTGTGCGCCAGCGGCCTTGCTCCAGATGCCGCACGCGGGGGAGGCCTGAGCTTCAGAGAGTAACTGGCACGTCGAACAGGTCGCCCGGTCCCAGCTCTGAAGGGTCAGGTCCGCAGCAATGAGAAGCACAAGGAAGAGAGGCGCCCCCGCCGGGCCGGCCAGTCTCCCGTGTGCCCCCTCCTACCTGGCATGATTTTGCTATGACTTCTGTTCACACGCACACACAACACTCACCACACCCAAAGCTCTCCCGCGCAGTTATTTGGTGTCTGAAAAGTGCAGAGTCTCATTTCTTTGGTTCAGTGTCTCGACTGGGGGTGCACACATGAATCACTTAAGGAGCCTGCAAATCATGGCCGGCGGGCCTGCTCCCGACCTACTGAGTTAGAATCTGCTGGTAGGTTCCCTGGAGAATTCTTTCTTTCTTTTTTTAAAAATTTTAAACATCAAATTATTTATAGCCAGAAGCATTTATTTGGTAAACACTATAGCAGCTAAATAAACAAAAGCCAAGACAAGCAAGGAAGAACCGACAGGCACATTCCATCTGGTCTGTGTCACATAATTTAAATTAATCAATAATTATATACAGAAACGGAATGGTATTATCAATAAGGTTGATTGAGTGCCGTCAGTAGAAATCTCCTACGAAGACAATAATATGTGCTCTCATTCAGTCAATAAAAATCTAAAATAAATTGTAGTGTGAAAGACTCTATAATCTTAAAAATCAAGATTTGAGCCCTGGCTGGTTTCACTCAGCGGGTAGAGCGTCGGCCTGCGGACCAGAGAATCCGGGGTTCAGTTCCTGCTAAGGGCATGCACCTCGGTTGCAGTTTGTCCCCACCCTGGTTGGGGTCGTGTGGGTGACTCGATGTGTCTCTCTCACAGTGATGTTTCTCCCTCTCTCTCTTCCCCCCCACCCCCATCGGCCCTCCAGCTCTATCTGAAGATAAATGTAAAGAGAAAAGATTTGATACAGCAGTTCAATGATCAGATTACAGTGGTCTGAAAAGAAAACCTAATTGAGAAGGTTTAAGCAACAAAAAGTTATTGATACATGCGAAAGAACAAAACAGTGTATTTGTCCTCTTTTCTATTATTTCACTGGTGAGTTCTGATGCTCACCCTTTGTAAAGAAACACCGTCCAGGGCTCTGAGCCTGTCTCAACGGGAGCGCTTCCCGCAGGAGCTGCGGAGGTGTAGGCCGGGGCATGTGAGCTGGCATGGCCCTTTGCCCTGCCCACCTGCAGGGAGGGCACACTCTGCAGCTGCCTGCACTTGGCCCTTGTCGGTGGATGAAACCTGAATAGTGATATCCTCCACGTGGCTGCTCCGTGGGTCGGGGGCTTCAGTGTCTTACCGCATATACTCCTCACAGCCCCCACCACGGAGGGGAAGTTCTAACAGGGGCAGTAATCTACACAGGGTCACACCCCTGCTGAGTAGAGCTGAGGTCGAGACCGGCTCTATCTGACTTCAAAGCCGGTGCTTTTTCCTGTAAGTGATTCCGATACTGAAGGAAGCCACGAGGCAGATCACTGAAGTCGGCATTGACTTGTCCTTGGCATTTGAAGGGGATGCTCTTTCCCATGAATGCCTCTCAGATCCGGGGCTGGGGCTGAGATAAAACCCCAATTTCTTCCCGAGTGCTGGCCTGTGGAGCCTGTCCCTGTCCCAGGGCCGGCGACGCTGACATTTTCAATCAGGCACCGGAGCCGAAAGCGGCCCTGTGGGTTTCCACAGAGCCAAGGCCACAGGGCAGGGCCACCCTCTGCCAGTGCCCTGCGTGGGAGAAGGTGCGAGTTCCGTGGCTGTGCCCCGGCAGACGAGACATCGAAGCCAGGGTGCACTGCAGCAGGTCGCCTGAGCATTCTGACCGATGATTCATCTGAGAGCACCCTCTCTGGGCCTGCTTGCGGCCGAACCGTCTCAGAACTGTAGATCACTCAGCCTGTCCTTGTTTGAGGAGTCAAAGTGTCTATTCTTGGGAAGATGAATGGTGTCAGTGGCTCAATTACCACAATGGGCAGCAGCTCAGAGGCAGAGAGTCTGGCTTCCCAATCAGACCATTTCCTGGTTAATGGCTCAAATTTATTGTCAGCTGAAGTAATCACATGCTCACGGATGCTCACTGCCACCATCCATCTTGGTGCTGATCCTGCGGAACAGCAGCAGCCGGGCCTGCTCAGACTCACGGAGTGTCCTGCGGCCGCTCCCGCCGGCTTCCTGCCCTCCCCGTGCTGTCCTCGCTGCCCGGTCGGAAGCGAGATGGCATCTGAACTCAGAGTGCAAGTCCCTGGGCAAATCCGCCCTGTCACTGCAGCCTCACTGACTGGTGGTGGCCGCGGGGAGACATTAGCCGGAAGCTCGGCACCCCAAAAACCCAGTCCGGTCTTTATCACTCTGGACGCAGCCAGCGGGTGTTCTGAGGACACACCCCACCTTTCTGGGGGACAGGGCTCCCGTGTCTGCGGGAGTGAGCTGGGCCTTCCTCCTGTGTGTGCCGCCGGTGACAGTGGCCGGTGGGGCGGCTGTCTGGACTGGCTTATAAGAGAAATTTCAGGATGTTGGGATTGAGTGAGGATACTTGATAAAACTGTCTCCTCCCACTTTTGGAAAATGTATCTGCTACTCGAGTTTGTCAGTCAATATGCTCATTTGGCAAAAATTTACTGTGTCAAGACTCAAACGTTCTGAGACGGACCTCACAGTGGAATTGGCACATTTTCAGAGGAAGATGGTGAGAGGCGCTGAGACCACCGAAATACCACATCGGCGTTGGAAAGGGCGGAAGGAAAATTTGGAGGAGGATTTCTTTAAAGAGAGCTAGCACTTGCCTTAAGCTCAATTTATCCTCTTCTTTTTTTAAAATTGATTTTTTTTTTTTTTAACAGAGAGGAAGGGAGACAGAGAGAGAGAAAAAGGAACATGGAGCGAAACATCAATCAGCTGCCTCCTGCACGCCCCCTACTGGGGATGGGGCCTGCCACCAGGCATGTGCCCTGACCGGGAATTGAACTGGTGACCTTTCAGTGCACCTGGTGATGCTCAACCAGCTGAGCCACACCAGCCAGGGTGCACCTTATCTTCTTCATTAGGGCGGTGTGTGTGGAGGTCCTTCTCCTTCCCTAAGAAGCAGTCATGGGGCTTGAAGGAGACCACTCAGAAGCTTGTTAAGCGTCCTTGGGAGTGTGCGCGCGCATGCGTGAGTGCAGGGGACTGAGGTCGGATTCCCATTCCGCAGCTCCAGAGCCGCGATGTTCCCCGTGCGCCACGAGAATTTTTAACACTTGCAAAGCCTGGCTATTTAGCCAGGGGCATGGAGCTTTTCTTCCTTAGATTGTCAAATTAAAAAAATCACAACAGCCAACACAACGATAGCCGTTCGGTGTGAATGAATCAGAATTGTACCTTTTTTTTTTTTGTCAGATTGGCAAAAAATCTATCCTTTGGTGTGCCACTGAATTTTAGTAATTAGTTTAAGTGTGCCATGAGCTTACAGCGGTTGAAAATCGCTGCTCTGGAGGGGAGGGTGCAGGCTGATGAAGTGCTGGGAGCCGGGGCTTTCGCCGGCATGGGAGGCAGTCAGGACAGGTCAGCTCGCTGGGCTGGTGAACGGTCAATAACCAGCCCTCTGAAGACAGACAAACTGCCCGATCAGTGGTGGCTGCCAATCTCTGTGGTGGGCACACTCCCATGCGGCCAGTTCCGAGCTGCCGACGCGGTGCTCCTGAACCCGGAGCTGGGCAGATGGGCACACAGAAGCTCTCCCGGGTGGGAGCTGGCTCCAGCCCACCTAGACTCTCTAGCCCATCACCTAAGACTTAGACCCTTTCTGCCCTGGCCGGTTTGGCTCAGCGGTTGGAGCATCAGCCTGTGGGCCAGAGAGTCCCAGGTTCGGTTCCCGCTAAGGGGCACGTACCCCCCCCCCCAAAAAAGACTTAGATCCTTTTTTCCCCCTTCCCCATCCTCCAAGACTTAGATCCTTAAAAATAATTTTTTTTTTCTTTATTGATTTTAGAGAGAGAGGAAGGGAGAGGGAGAGAGAGATGGAAACATCCATGAGAGAGAATATCGATGCCTCCTGCATGCCCCCCCTCCCCGGGGATTGAGCCCGCAAATGTCGGGGGGCCTGCTCACTTCTCTTGCTCCCCAAGGCCCAGGGGCAGCGAGGCTTCCTCCCTTGCTGCTGTTACTACCTCTGGGGTGCGGTGGTCTCCCTTGCGGTTTCCCTACACTGCTCACACCTTTGTCAATAGACCTTCACTCAACTCTCTTCACAGTACGGATTTGAGTACGGCCCTCTGCTTCCTGTTTGGACCCTCACCCATGCAGGGTCCGAGAGGGCAGACAACTGTTTGAAGAGGGTGCTTTCCCTCAGGTCAAAGACCTTCAGGTGAGGGGCCTCCGGGCCCATGACAGTGCCCCAAATGGGAAGGAGAGCTTGGAGGGTCGACCCGCCAGAAAGCACGAAGTCGTGCTACTAGTGTGTCAGTCAAACGAGACCTTCACTAGCTGCCTTGTTCCCCTTTCCTCTCCACGCCCTGGGGAAACTGAGGGCAGCAGGCTGAGCGAGGAAGCGCCTTAGACAGGAGCTGCCCAAACACCCCATCTTCCGGCAGTCTGCCTTAGTTGAGAGAAGGAAGAGACGTCTTAACTTTGAATGAAATTGGAATGATTGAGACTATAGTTACAATATAAATGACTAATGTTTTTCTATTGTTGCTTTGTTTGTAATTCACAGTGAATGACCAGTGAGTCTGGGGCGGCCTGATTTCTACCCCGGGACAGAGGAAGGACCCTCCCGACAGTGAGGATTTAAAGAGACAGGGGCAGGACCACCGAAAGGCGGCCTTCAAGGGCACGCCCCAGGCAGGTGAGCATGCCAGGCGCACCGTCAGCCGCCCTGTCCCCACCCGAGCGTCCAAGGCACCTGGAGAAGAGGCGAGAAGCAGTGAATTTGTTTTTGTCTTTAAGCAACGCGCTCCTCACAGGAAGGGCAGTGAGGGAAATGAAGGTTAATCAGGATCAAGTTGGGATTAGCTTTTTACTCCTTCTCTGACTGCAACGCTTCCGCTGACACAGTCATTTTATTTGATCTCTGAACCCTTGCCATCGAATCCTTTGTAGAGTTCTGGAAATTATTATAAACCATTTCAAAGACAAAACTGTCCGGAGAATTATATAAATAACATGCAAACACCACCTCCGTATTTTGAAACATCTAGTGAGCCGCAGTTGCTTCAGTTTTTGTTTTTGAACTTGAACATTGCAGGGCGGCGGGGGCCTCCTCGGTGTCCTCCGGTCCCCTCGCCTCTGCCCCACCCGGCTTTTATAGCCTCACTCTGTGTCTTTAACGTCCTTGAACATGACTCAGCTAGTTCTTGACTGAAGAGGAGGTGGCCTAGGCATTCTCTTTGTAAATATCTGTTGGGCTGTGCACCTGTGCCTATGTGTTTTGTGCGTCTTTATTTCTGTGATCCTCCACGACAAAATGAACAAAGCTCCCGCTCCCCTCTCCCCAGTAAATAGTATTGAGAAATTCTGGGATTTACATAAAAGGTATAATTCCATCTATATTCTTCAGCAATTTTCTTTTTTCCCATCACCATTGTGTGTTTGAGATTTAGTCACATTGTGACATGTCGGTCTACTTTATTCATGCTACATTCTCCACAGCGCTCCATTGTACATTTATACAATAGAGCTACATCTTAGCTATAGCTCATCTCTCCAGCCCCCTGCTGGGGGATCTCAGGCTTGTCTCCGTTTTCGTTTGTTTGACAGTTTGCTGTGATGAGGAGCATCTCGGGCGCATGCGTGACTCCCTGTCGGTGTCGGTTCCCTGGCAGGGGTGCGGGTTTGCATAGCTTCCGTTTGACCAGATATTGCCAGAATCGTCCCCAAATGGTTGTTCATAGATGTTAACTGTACTGTTTACTTTCCTCTGCTTCTGTTTCTCTTTTTCTTTTTCTCTGAGTGGAAACCTCTCTGCTCTGCTCTCTGGGCGGCACCTGCCCACAGCTGTGCCCCGAGGGGCTGCAGATGTCGCGCCCGCGTGGGCCCCTGCTTCCTCACTGCAGCTCCCCTGTGCCTTCCCGAGAGGACACCGGTATTCTCAAAACACCATTTAAAGCCTTTAGTTGGTTGTTGGGAACACGGCACCTCTTGTGTGTGTGTGAGCACAGGTGGTCCTGGTTTCCTGCTGGAAGTTCCCCCCGAACTCATCGAAGACATGAGCTTTGAAGACATGGGGAGGTCTTACCCAGCTCCTCACGCACACAACAGAATCGGTCCTGGGAAACACAACGACCCTTCTGGGGCTGAGGGCTGCCGAGCACACATGGTGACTTCCAGCACGTGTCAGGGAGGGAGGGCAGGTGAGGGGCTAGCCATGATATATTTTAGTCCACTAAATTCGACTAGAATTTTGTTTTCTATGTTTGATATGGACTCAGTGCTTGTGTCCTCCTAAAATTCATATGTTGAAAGTTAATCCCCAGTGTGATGGTATTGAGAGGTGGGGCCTTCAGGAGGTAACTAGGTCACGAGGGTGAGGCCCTCATGAATGACATTAGTGCCATCGCAAGAAGAGGCCAGACGGCCAGCTGAGCCCTTCTCTGCCAGCCGCTGCGCCAGAGGAGGGCTCTCGCCAGAACACGACCGTGCTGGCGCCCTGGTCTCAGACTCCCCGCCTCTGGAACTGCGAGAAATGAATTTCTGTGCATCAGCTACCTTGTCCGTGGTAATTTGTTGTAGCAGCCCCCACTGACGAAGACATTGGCTAAATGCCTAACTCGCTCAAAGGAGCAGGTGCGGTTTCTGCACATTTAGAAGATGAAAAAAAGAAAAAATGGCTCTGACTGTGGGTGGCCAAGTGTGCAAAGCGCCCGGCAGCCCTTCCTGGGGCTTGACTTTGGGCACAGAACAGCGACTCACAGTGCCTGTGAGCGAAGGCGGGTAGAGGTGTAGGGACTGCGGGACTCAGGCGACCTCCAGTGAAGCCATTTGGTGCTGGTGGCCCAGGGTTGTGGTGGGCTCTGTGGCGGGGGGCTGTGCCCGCTGCCTGGACATTTGGTTCGTGTGGTTCCGGGCACTCAGAGTCCGAGACCACGACAATTCGCTGAGCCTTCTACTCTGTCCTCAGCTCCATCCCGCGGACATCTTGCTCGACACGCAGACCAGCCCCGTGGAGCAGGGGCTCTCGTGTGGACAAGGAAACAAATTCAGGAAGATTAATGGGCCGGGGTCACAGGACTAGCAAGCGGCACAGGTACAATTCAAGCAGGGGTCTCCCAAGTCCAAGGTGAGGGCTCTTCTTACTAAACCGCAGTTGCTCTTCAAGGCGAGCACCGGTGCTGATGCCCACAGCCCCTTCTGTTCTCCAGACAGGCTGGAGAGGGGTCTGGAGCCTCGGCGGCTGGGAACTGGGCTGGGAAACGGGCTGAGGACTCCTGGCTCCCAGCCTTCGCCCTGGGCCTGGAAAGTGGGTCAAGGCACTTGTCACTGAAGCTGGTCCCCTGTTCACAAGGAGTCGTGGGCTAGCATAGACTCAGGTGGTGAGACTTTATCACTGGCCGTGCTGAGCCACCGAATCCTTTTGGAACCAACTGAGATGCCATCTCAGCCTTGCGGGCAGCAGCTTTCTTTACATTCGTCACTGCAAGGGCTCAGCACTTTGACCTTTCACTTCTCAGAGGATGGAAACTCCCTTGGCACCCCCAAGCCCTCCATGTCTCCTCACCGAAACGGCGAGTGTTTCCTGCATGTCTCGGGGAGTCTGCATTCACGGAGGTAAATCCCAGCCCCCAGGGCTGAGGAGAGTTCGATGTGTTTGTTCATTCAATGAGCCATTGTAGATGCCAGCCAGGTCTCGGAGTCTGTGCTGGGCACAGGGTATTATCTGATCTAACTGCCCCATTTTACAGATGCTGGAACCTGGTACAGAGCCCCTTAGCTGGCGCCTAGTGCATCTTTCTAAAAAAATCCTCACCAGAGGATATTTTCCCATTTATCTTCAGATAGAGTTGGGGGAAGAGGAGAGAGAGAAACATCGAGGTGAGAGACACACCGATTAGTTGCCTCCTGCACAACCCCGACCAGGGCTGGAGACTGAACTGAAACTGAGGTACATGCCCTTGACGGGAATTGAACCCACGACTCTTTGGTTCATGGGCTGACGCTCTAATCACTGAGCAAAACCGGCCAGGGCCTTAGTGCATCTTTAAGACAAAAATTTGATTCCTGAGATATCACTGATATATTCAACAGATATTTATAGAAGACGTACTGTGTGCCTGTCATTGTGCTCGGTGTTGAGGAGGTAAAGTTACTCCACCCAGTGGGGGAGAAGCGGAAGAGACTAATGGTTACCACAGGACGAGGTGAGTTCCACCACAGAGGTAGAGGCGGATTCCGGGGAGCCCAGGGCACAGCTCTGGGAAGGGAAGCTTGGACGGCCTGCCTTTGGAAAGGTCTTAAACTGAGCCACGAGGTCTGGAGGGAGGAAGATGTGCTAAAAGCTACAGGACCCTTTCTTCAAACAGAAGTTTAAGGGCAAAAAGAAATTGAAATTGCTTTGGTTGAGCGAGGGCGGGGGGATCCTGTGGCCCACCCGCTCACACAGTGACTCCCTCACCGTCGCCCTGGGCCCCACGGAGCCCATTTTGCAAACCACATGCTGTGATGCCAGGGGTGCCCTCGGGTCCTGCTGTCAGTGGTCCTCTGCACATGCGGGGATTCCTGGTTTCACACACTGTCGGGTCGCCCCAGGTGCTCAGGGAGCTGGGGAGTAAATGGATGACAGTCTGGCCCTTTGCTTTCTCTCAGACTTGTCCTCCCAGGTGCAGAATTCCAAAGAGCATTTCAAGACTCAATCTTAAACGATTTTACACCAAATGGGAGAAAGTGGCAGAGCTGAGGCCTCTCTGGGGAGACCAGCAGGGATGCCACAAGAGGGCGCTGCAGGAATTCTGTTCGCGAGAAATGAGCGGCTTGGATGCTACCCTGGAACAATGAAGTGAAATATGGAGACATCAGCTTCCTGCCTCCTCACCCTCCTTAGGGCCCCTGCTGGGGACGGAGCTGTCACTGCCTGGTTTTCAGGGTCAGGCGGAGCACACCACCCATAGACCCGCAGCCACCGCGGACTGGTCTGGGGCTGCTTTGTTCTGAGGGTGGTGCGGGGGTGGGGGAGGGGAGCGGAGGGCTACTCAGTAGGCTAGTGTTTGTGGGGGACCTCAGATGCCATTTGGAACCTGCCAATGCCATGCTTGTGGAGTTTTTCTTGCTGTCCTCCTGTAACATGCCTACAAGCAGAGGCGATGGGATGTCCCATAGGTTATGTTTTCACAGAAGTGGGGCCAAGGGATAAATGCAGAGGTGTGGTGTCATCCAGTGTGGACTGAGCTTTGCCAGGGCAGAGATGCCCCACTTCCTTCTACTGCAGAACAAGGTGACTGACTGAGCACTGAGCACCCAGGGGCTGGCCAGGCGTGTGGTCCGTGTGGGACTCAGACCTCGCGTGTCCGCAGCAGGTGTATGCAGAGCTGGCCAGGCGTGTGGCCAGTGTGGGACTCAGACCTCGCGTGTCTGCAGCAGGTGTATGCAGAGCTGGCCAGGCGTGTGGCCAGTGTGGGACTCAGACTTCGCGTGTCCGCAGCAGGTGTATGCAGAGCTGGCCAGGCGTGTGGCCAGTGTGGGACCCAGACCTCGCGTGTCCGCAGCAGGTGTATGCAGAGCTGGCCAGGCGTGTGGCCAGTGTGGGACTCAGACCTCGCGTGTCCGCAGCAGGTGTATGCAGAGCCGGCCCGGCGTCCCGCAGCCCTCGCGGGTGACCGGGAGTGAGTGTGGCCCGAGGAGCAGCCCAGCACGGGGGCAAGGTGAGGGGGGGTGGGGCGGCGGTGGCACAGATCAGTCACTCCTCAGTCAGTTAGCAAATGCTGGGAGCTCAGTGCCTGCCTGGGGCTTTCTTTTCCGAAAAGGCCCCTTTGACCAAGACTTCCTTGCTTGCAAATGTTCAACGGCTCAGCTGTAAGGTAAAGGCTCAGATCCAAGGTTCTCAATGAACTGGTCCAACTCACCCTTTTCTGGACCACTTCAAATCCAGTCCTCAAGAAGTCATCCTCCCCCTCCACACGCAAACATACCGCACACACCCCGCACACATCACACACACCACAGGTACACATAGCACACACCACCGCACACATACACCGCACTCACATCACCACACGTACACTCCACACACCATATACACACACCACACATACATCACACACACAAACATACCACACACACCATATTCACATAACCACATACAGCAACACCTGCCACAGACACACTACATACATACCACAGATCACATATACACACTACACATATATCACGCACACCACACATGCCACACACACACCATACAAACACACAACACACACACAGACACATAGACCGCATGTGCACACCACACAAACATACATATACCTACTACACTCACGCACACACATGCAACCAAAACCCCCTCCTCTCCACATGGGTTCTGAATCCTGCCTGTTCCTTCTTATTTAAAAAAATTTTTTTTTCTTTATTGATTTTAGAGAGAGAGGAAGGGAGAAGGAGAGACACAGAAACACCAATGAGTGAGAACATCGATTGGCCGCCTCCTGCATGCCCCCCAATGGGGATTGGGCCCCCAACCTGGGCATGTGTCCTGACCAGGAATTGAACTGGCGACCTCTGGTGCAGGGGTTGACGCTCAACCACTGAGCCACACCAGCGGGGCCTGCCTGTTCCTTCTTTACGGCTCAGCCCAGGTGTGGTCAGTGACATCCCAGGGGCCACACCCTCGGGCCAGTCCCTCACCCGACACACCACTGCTGATCAGATGTTGCTCAGGAGAGACCCTTGAGGAGCGTAGCTGCGTCCCCGGGCTGGCTTCTCCCGGCCTCACCCCTGCTCTGCAGGGCCATCGGGAGCAGCGTACAGGGAGCACGTTACCTCAACTGCTCACATACACACTTTCCGTGGGTTACGTGTTAGTGTCCGGCCCGTCGCTTTTACAGGGGTCGATACAAGAACCGTCTGCTTGCCCAGCAGTGCGGTGTGCTTTGTAAAACTGCAGTGGGAGGCATTGTTTGTGATGTCGCTCGGTGTCCTTTATACCAGGGTCCACGCGATACATTCTGCTGTGTGTTTGGGGCCAGGAGGAAATGATATTTTTGCAGATAAATTAGTTAGCCTGCTTCCTGTTGTCAGAAAAGAAAGCTGGAACTCAGGGTGCGGGTGGCTAGGAGGAGAGAGTCAAATTTATCGCCTGTGTGTTATAATCTGCTCCGCTGTGGGGTCCAAGAGCACTTACTCCTACTTCTTTTAATGGACTTATTTTATGTTCAAATGTCTCATTATACTTTTGCAAGATGTGTGAGTCTGGAAGTCATCTGGGGAAGCCCTGATTGGGCCTATTTGCCGCTCGAGCTGGCTGCTAGGGGGACAGAGATTCATTCTGCACCCAGACTTCTAGGCTCCCACTTCAGTGGGAAAAGAGCTATGGGAATAAATAATTACGAAACAGGGCGGCGCTCTACTGGAGGTGCGTGGGACTGGAGGGCAGAGCCGACTTGGGGACAAGGGGACAGGAGATGTCATGGAGGTCACGGTTGAACTGCTTTGGGGTCGGCAGTGGGAAGAGGGCACTGGACGGCACATTACATATGTGTCTAAATCTGAATCAGACAGAGTTATCTCTATGCATGTGGTCCCTCATGCTGGCCAGGGCAGGCACTGGACCTCTGTCCCTCTGTGGACTCCATGATGCCCGCCTGGCAAGGGGTGAGGGCAGGGCAGTGTGGGGTTCAGGGTCCGGAGCCAAGCCATCTGTGTGCATCCTTCACTGGGCAACATCAGACAGGTACATGCAACCCCTTGGGCTTTAACTGTACAGTGAGGGTAATGGTAGTATCTACTCTTGGAGTTTCAGAAGTACTACAGGAGGAAATACAGGAGAAGAGCTTAGAATCATGCCTGGCACGCGGTGAAGAACTCAAGGAACGTCGGCTGATGAGTCTCATCTGCATGATTGACAGTAGCAAACCACTGGGGGTAGCCAGGACAATCAAGAGGGGAAACACACCGAATTCTAGTCAGCTAGCTGAATTCAGTTCAGTAGAATCATTCCCAAATGATGCTTAATTTCAAAGGAACATTGTTTGATTGCTTCCTGAAGCAGTATGTGGGCGTAGGCCCTGCTCTGAGTCTCCCAGTAACTTTTGTTTGTTGGTGATAGTCTTAGAACTGGTCATCGACGTGTCTCCAGAGAACCTCTCCAACTCTGGCTGGGATGTCTGGGGGCTCACTGGGCCCAGCATCTCGCCTGCCTCCTCTGCCTTTATTGGTTTCCCTGTCCACAGGCTATGGAAAGGACCAGGGTTCCATGGCAGGCAGTCCACAAAGGAGAGCTGTCATGGATTTTCAGCCAGGAAGGGGGGTAGAAGTCATCATAAGAGCACATGCACATACACACATGCACACACACACACACACACACACATGCACAGACACACACACATACGCACATGCACACACGCGCGCGCACACACACATGTGCACAGACTGGCTTCTCGACAGATACTTGTCTGTGTGGCAGGGATGGGATGCGGAATGTTTAACAACGGCTCTATGGGGAAGAGTCCCCTTGGTGTACATACTCCCACCATGCCGACTTCACCCACCATGTGAGGTCCTGAAGACGCCCAGGGGCCCACCGTCACCTAGTATCGCCGTGGTACAGGCACCGTAGAGGTCAGGGACCCCCAGGCAGAGATAATAGTAAAATGTAGTAAATTAACCAGGAAGGGATGGCTTTTGAGTTACTTGTTACTTTTGCTTTTTGTAATGTACTTTATTTAATTGTATGTAATTTAATTTCGCACAACAGCTGTGTTTAACCACCCTCCTAAATTCCTGAAGGGGTACGGAGCGCCCTTCCGACGGACGGCGGCTCTGGAACAGCCCCGGACCCGGCTGCCCTCCCCAGTCCACAGCCCCTTCCACGGGCCTCGCAGTCACTGGGGCCTCGCCCCTTTGCCACACGAGACGGCCCGTCGCGCATGTTCTTGGGAACTTGTCTGACACAGCCAATTCCTGCCCAAATACGCGAGGAAACATCTGTGCAGACTCGCTCATTCCGCCCCAACCAACCTCACCGACACGTCCGTGCAACTTCGGGGCAGGGAGGAAAAGAACGAAACGGTACCGAGGGAAGACCGACAACGGGCGAGGGAAGGGGAAGAGAAGATGAAGGGACGGGCCAGAATTCGGGCCTCGCACAGAGCAAAGGCACGGGAGGGCGGAGCGGCGGGGTCCAGCCCGGCCAACGTCCTGCGGGCCGTGAAGGTAGGACCCGCTGCGCCCAGAGGTGCCCCCTCCGCCTGGTCACCTGGTCACAGGGACACCGAGCGCTGGCGGCTCCGCATCGCCCAGACAAGCTCCTGAGTTTGGACAGCAGCACAGTGTGCGCTCTCACAAGGGCAGCTGGGAGATATGAACAATTCCTGTCTAAATTGGAATAGTCTGCTTCTGAAATAAATAGGTATTTCAGATGCTCTTTTGTTTTGTTTTTTTATCCTCACCCGAGGACATTTTTCGATATTTTGTTCAGATAGAGTGAGAGGGAGAGAGAGAGAGAGAAACATCGACGTGAAAGCGACACATCGAGTGGCTGCCACCCACACGACCCAACCAGGGCCGGGGACAAACTGCAACCAAGGTACATGCCCTTAGCGGGAACCAAACCCGGGTCTCTGCGGACCGCAAGCCGACGCTCTAACCGCTGAGCCAAACCGGCCAGGGCCAGATGCTCTTATTAGACTTCCAGCCAAAGCGCTTTCCATTCGAAGTTGGCTGGTTACTTCAGGCGGAGCTGGGCCCTGCCTGCCGACACTGACACCCGCGGTAAGTCAGGAGGCGGCTGCCCAGGGAGCTGGGGAGTCACAGAGCCGGCCTGGAAGAGCAGCGGGAGTTTTCTGAGCACCCAGGAGGGCCAGGGACTGGGGGCGGCGGGTGGAGAACCTCCTTCCTAGATAAAAATGGCCCCTGGAGTTATTGGAGTGGTATTTTCCACATCATTGTTCCTATTCAGCCAGGGTCCTACAGACTGGAGGAGAGGCCAGATGGCAGGCCTGGAATGCCCAGTGGCAGCCCTTAGGGACGACTCCCCATTCAGTGACCTACCCAGGAGCCCCAAAGTTCACGTTGGTACAACTTCCCGGCAGAAGTCACTGTGCCCTTCCTAAGCCCAGCCCTGCAACTCAGGACCCCGGGAATCCTGGCTCCTTGTTGACGGCACTTGGCAGACTCCAGGCTCTTAGCCCAGCCGCTGGCAATAGGAGGGCAGGCCTGGCATGCTGACCTGACCCTCAATGAGCCTCAGTCCTGGGGCCAGCAGTGGGGAGCTCAGGCTCTGGGCAGTGTCTAGGGCTTTGCTGTTCTTTATTTCTGATGGAATCAGTAGCTACTGATATGATCACTATTATTACTGAAACCAAACAACCAACCTTCCTAATTATCCAAGTTCCTAGGGTCAAATGGGTTCTCCTCATGACCTTGAGGCCATTCTCCATTTGTCCCCTAGAAGTTCTGGATGCTGGATTTCTCCAAGTCCAGGCCACTCCAGGCCAGGCCATCCCCAGAGGAACTCAGCTTTGGAATACAAATATTTCTTATTTCATCGACGCTGTCTGTGAGCTTGGTCGCAGGCCAGCTGCGGAGGAGCGAGCTGGTGCTGCCCAGGAGCCCGCCCCCCCAGCCTTCCCGGGGCTGTGCGCCTCCCAGCTCACGTCCTTGGGTCACACACAGATCAAGCATTTTCTGCAGATATCACTGCTTACAAGGTGCCCAGTTCCTTTTAGAATGCCACCCTGTCTGTTTGGCTCTGCGTGATGAACGTGCTGACGTGTGCCCGTCACTGTGGTGGGCGCTGAGGAACACGGGGTCACAAGCGCCAAGTCTGGACTCAGACCACTGGCTCCAGCCCTGGTTTCACAAGGTAACCATGTGACCTTGGGCAACTCATTGAATCGCCTTCATACGGAAAATGCACTTACCTTTTAGGACAGTGGCGTGGATGACAGGAGACAGCACCTTACGTGTGCACAGGTGGTCGGCCAACGGAAGCTGCTTCTCCAGCAGTCATGACCATTAGGGTTAGTTAGCAGTGGCTCTCGAAAGCTCAGAGTAGGGCCCCGAGGGCCTGGGGCATAGAAGGTGAATTTAGTTTGGGGTGTGAAGTGGGCAAGGTCGGGAGGGTGAGGCAGCAGCTGGGAGGGTGGGGTGCCAGGTGCTGACAGCGGGGGGCAGGCACACAGGTGGGGGAACGTCCTGGGGAGGAGGGCATCCGCAGAAAGTCACTCTGGCAGCGGACCCTCCCTCCGTCACCGTCCCGAAGGCTTGGGCGGGTTATGTCTGAGCCGAGTGTGGGTTTCCAGGATGGGACAGCTGTGTTCCCTTCCCCACTCCTGCAGGCTCCCCTTTGTACCCACCTAGGGCCACTTGCTGCAGATGCCGCTGGGTAAGTTCTTCCTTCAGGTGACCTGTCAGAGACACAGAGGAAAACGGCTAGTGAGTTCCCAGGGCTGCAGGAAGGCTTGGCCTCAGAAGCATGTGGCAAGCTTAACAAGAGACTAAAGCAAAGTCAGGGAGACCAGAGCAGGCATAGCTTCCAAGAAGAGCCCCTCTGTGCCCTGAATTTTCTTGGAAGAAGAGGTGCCAAGGTCGGGGCCCTGGCACATCACTGCCGATATGCATTTCGCCTTTGGATTCAATCATTTTGGGGTTCAGTTATCTTAGTCTGTCACTGATAATCTTTGCTAGTGCTCTGATCTCTCTCTCTTTTTGTTTGTTAATCCTCACTCAAGGAGATATATATATATATATATATATATATCTATATATAGATATATATATATATATATATCTCCATTGATTTTAGATAGAGTGGAAGAGAGGAGGGAGGGAGGGAGAGTGAGAGAGAGAGAAACATAGATGTGAGAGAGACACATCTACTGGTTGCCTCCTGCACAACCCCGACCAGGGCCAGGAACCAAACTACAACCAAGGTATGTGCCCTTGGCCGGAATCAAACCCACAACTCTTTGGTCCGTGGGCTGACACTCTAACCGCTGAGCCAAACTGGCCGGGGCTAGAGCTCTGATCTCTTACAGAGGGATGCAGGGCTTGATGCTTTAATAGTTTATAGAACCACTTGTAAATCCCCTTCATTCTTTTAAGCTGTATGAAATTGGGTCAAATAAAAAAAGATGGTGGTTTTGGTTAATCATAACCTTAAGATAAACACAGCAGTTGATTAGTTGGTATGAAACATACATAATTCTAGGTTGTCTTAATAAAGACACAGTGTATACATCAAAGGAGGTGATAGCTCCACTGTACTCTGCAGTGATCGGACTACAGTTGGTCTTTGTTCTAGGAGCTACTCTTTATAAGAAAATGTTAGTAAAATAGAAGTTATTTAGAAGACGGTAATTGAAATGACGAGGCATCTGAAACTATGCCATTTAGATGGAGAAGAAAATACTTGGAGGGAGAGGAGGTATGGAGATAACGGCCATCTTAAAAAAATATAGACATTGTCATAGGGATGAGAAAACATTTATCTTTGTCCTACTGCTGAGGGCAAAGGTCACGTTGAACGAAGGCGGACTTGGGGCTCAGTATGAGGGAGGAAGAACGAGGGCTGTCTCAGCCTGGGTTAAGTCGTCTCAGAATGGACTAGACTCCAGCAGGGCAGCGAGCGCTTCCTGCAGGTGCGCAGGCAGAATTGCTGCCCTGGGTAAGAGGTGGGACCGCGTGGCCTCCAGATTCCCCCATCTTCTAAAACTATGGTTTTGTGCTCGAGGGACGGGTGAAACAGCAGCCCTGGGTCATGTATGTGGAAGGGCTCAGCGCACATGTTAGATGTCCGTTCTGTCTATCCTGTGTGTCCCATGTGGCGGGGGGGAGGGTGATCAGGCCGCTGGGGGACTCCTGCTCCCTTGTCTAATGCAGTTCTCTCCTCACACGAAGTACACTCTGTGGCTCAGAGACCACGGCTGCACTGGGTAGACAGTGACACAGTCGCAGGAGACCTGGTCACGCCCCAAAGTTCTAGGGCACGCCCAGAATGTCACGACTGGGGGCGATAACACAGGTCCTTCCGTTTAGCTTCCCACCCAGCTTAGGGATCCCTTCTACAGAATGAAATGGTCACTTCCCCTCCGACTTGCTCGCATCCAGGCTGTCCCGCCGACGAGACTGTACATAAGGAATTCCCGTGTGGCGTCCACACCGCTGCCTTGTACCTTCCAGGCGCGGATCCGGTCTGAGCGGGAAGAGCACAGAGAGAGCCCTTCCCGCGTGTCAGGACGCCGCGACTTCTCCGCCTAGACCTGCCCTTTCCGGGGGAAACATCAGTTCCTTCAGGTTCCCCTCGGAGCTGCTGTTTCCGGGTGTGTGGCTGGGCCTGGCCTCCACGTGTCCCCACCGGAGAGGACAGAGGAAGCCAAGGATTGGGCACAGGCAATGACTGCACCCTAATTCCTAGTGGGGAAGGTGGGAAACGGGGTGTGTTGGGAAGGAGCTGGGGATGTGGACACCTGGCTCAAGGTGAGTACCGGGAGGGCCTGGAGCCCCCAGGAGCCTGGTCTGACCCGCAGGCCAGCCCCAGCCCCAGATGGGACCGTGTCCCGCTGAGCGGCACGGCCATTACTGTCTTCATCAGCAGAGTGAAGAAGTTGGGGTTAGGGGTGCTGTAGGCTGAGACTCCAGTCTGCATCAAATATCGCTGACTTGAATTTTCAAGAAGCATAGCACACACATTTTTCAAATAACAGGGTACAGCGCTGTGACAGAGGAGCACACCGTGTAGACAAGGGCTTTCTCGTGCCCAGAGTATGGACAGCCAGGGCCGCTCGGGGCATGGCCTGTCTCCTGGGAGCCTGGGTACCTCCTTCCCAGTGATGCCGACAGTGACCCACTCCTGGAGAGCCTCCAGCAACCTGCCTTCCCGACCACGTGCCCAGCTACGTGCCCCCCGCCACCTCACACGCTGCGCCCCGTAGGTGCTCAGCCCTGCATGCTGTGACCTCCGGGTCCCTACTGGAATGACCACTCCCTCTGCCAGTCCCTGGGGAAGATCTCTAGTCCCTGGGGGTTAAGGATTCTCCGAAGGCCCCAGCCTGGGAAGAGCTGCCCATGTAAACAAAGACGAGATTTTGCCACCAGGACTGAAAGTTTTATCAACTGCACAAACATATCACCTACTCTCAGAACAATGACCTATTCCTAGGGGACATGAGGTCCGTCTACACGTACGTTTACAATGTGTTGAGTGGCGCTCTATTTTGGTGAATTGTCTGACATCTCTCAGCACAGGGCAATTTTTGTTCTTGAGATCTTCCCAAACAAGCTTCTAAAAAGAGCCTTATGGCTGGTCCCTAATTGCATTTTCCAACAGAGCCATTCTTCATGTGAAGCTAAGTCTCTGTAATCTGCTGGATCTCACAGCTCTGCAGGGTTTGGCCGGGGAAGGAGCTGAGGGGGCTGCGGAATCCACTCAGCGTGCAGCTTGCTGTCGTGAGCATGGTGATGCATTTGCTGGTTTTGGCCTGGGTTCCGGGACGCATCGCGTGCCGAGGTATGGTACAGAGATGAAACAGACCGAGGGCTCCCGGCCTGCGGCGGGAGGTGGTCTGGAAGGAAGCAGGGGAGGGGAGGGGAGCTGGCTTGGAGGACGGTGGTAATTAGTAACTTTGTCTCCAGTAAGTTACAGCGGTACATGCCAGAAACGTCTCTCACTTTCTGAGTTGATAGAGTGGGGTAGTAGCAGCAGGTGTGTGGTGTGGTGTATCATCCACGCTGGTCCGTTCCCTGTTGATGCTCCCAAGAATCTTGAGATATAATACAGCAGATATGATCCCATGCGATGGAGGGGACGCCCCCGAGGAGATGCAGGGTCTCAGGAGTGACCACGTGCAGGGTGTGTGCATTGCACGGTATATAGATTCTCTGGACCAAGTACTGCACGTGAAAGGCATGGTCTCCATGCTGAAGCAACACTTATTTTCTACATCGATATTCAGTCTTCTGGATCAACCGATTTTCCTGAATCTTCACACTTGCTCTGCATGCATGTTAGTTTGGAATCAGCCACCAAGCGACATTGCCCAGCTGCGCCGGAGCAGGGCCGTCCACTCACAACCCCCTGAGTGAATATGGACGCCCACCCACTGTATGTTAAGCTCTGTGTTCCAGGGGCTGTGTAATGTGGAAACCGGTGGTGGGTTCTGTCCCAGATCAAGGAAGTTCGCCTGACACAGGGGGTGCAGACAGGTGGCCGTGTGCTCTTCCGTCTAAAGCTCGGCCAGTGGCTGAGCTGGCCCCTTCCTCGTGGGTGGTTCCACTCCCTGCTGACGGCGCTCTGGGGCAGCTCTTACCAGTCACTGGGGACTGAATGGAGACGGAGCCAACCTCTGCCATTTTGGTTAGAGCAGAACGTAATGACGGACTTGTTGATGGGCCAAGTTCGGTTCCAACCCCGATCCAGCTACTTCCTAGTGGGGCAGGTTACTTAACATCTCTGGGCCTCAATGTTATCGTGTGGAAAATGGGAATAATAATATGACTGTGGTCATGTCTGCGTTACTGTAGCTAGATTCTCGAGAGAATCAGGGGGTAACGGAGCAGCACAGAGGATGCCCTCAGGAGTGCAGGTGCTCAGGTGCTTGCAGACATGGAAAGGGAAGAGAATGGGCCTGCGCAGGAGAGAGCAGGGCCGGGCCTACCTGCGAAGGCAGTGGCAGAGGAAAGTGCAGGGGAGGAAGCTGGCCAGCGGTATTAGAAAGGGCATCACCCGTGAGGGTGAGACTGAGCACGTCCCCAGAGAGCAGAGGTGCAAGGTGAGCTTGTGAAAGGCGTTCCAGCAGGGGAGGCTGCGGGGCCGCAGGCTGGAGAAGGCCAGGGATATACTGGCTTGGGGCAGGCGTTGGGAGGCAGGGCTTGAACGAGGGCGTGGGGCTGGGGGAGACTGAGTTCTGGCTGTGCTGCGGGCCAGGCTCCCAGGCAGTCACGGAAGGCTCTGGTCCATCCGCTGTTCTGGTCAACTCGACTGCTATGGATCCCAGTAAGATCGACTTAGAATGAACATCAGTCGCGGAATTGGGGGGAGGGGAGAATACACAGAGTCTGTTTCCTGTCCGAGGGGCCACTTTTAAAGGGAAGGTCTGGTTGGTGGCCTTGAACTGGGGTGTTGATTTCAGCTGTGACGTGGGAGCAGTTTCTTTGTACTAACATAGAAGATGTTGGCCACTGAAAGGTTAGATTCTCTAAAAGCCGTTTGTACGGCTGTTTGTAAAAACAACGGGCTTAGCCTAGATCGAATGTGTACACTATTAGACGAATGTTCAACAAACAGGAGTGCGTAGATCCTTTGAAGTCTCTCCTCCTTGGGAATCTATATTTCATCGGGTTTTTGAAATGTTTTTTCATTATAGATTTTAGAGAGGAAGGGAGAGGGAGAGAGAGAGAGAAACATCGATGAGCGAGAACATTGATTGTCCGCCTCCTGCACGGCCCCCACTGGGGATCAGGCCCACAACCTGGGCATGTGCCCTGACTAGGAATCAAATCGGCGACCTCTTGGTGCAGGGGTCGACGCTCAACCACTGAGCCACACTGGCCGGGCTCATCAGGTCTTATCTAAACTTGTTTGTATAATCTGTTGAGACAGGAACCACCTTGCCCCACCATAGCAGTGGCGGATACAATGAGAAAAGAGAGACTACCAGGAAAACTTTGCTGGATTCAGTGACAGGAGGTATTTCTGAGGACCGGAAGTGGGATGGGCATGCAAAATGGCCAGAGGAGCCTCGGCCTCAGCCTGCAAGGCCCTGGGTCCAGGGCTGCGGGTGACTGAAAGCGCCCTGTGCAAGCCGGGCGAGGGCCTGGCTCAGAGTCTGCAGGCTGGGGTGAGACCCCCATCACCCGGCGTGTGAGGAGAGGGGTCTGGGAGAGAAACCGGTGCCGCCAGACGTTGCCTGGGGCTGTGTAGTTCTCACCCAGGGCAACCCGGAGGAAGGAAGGCGCAAAGTCAGCATCCCTTCAGTTCGTAAGCCACGCTGCCCCCTGACCCTGACCTGCCGGCCACAGCCCACGCTGCCAAGGAGCGTCACTCCCAATGGCCACGGTTACAGCCGCGTGCGCACTGGGGGCCTGGAGGCTCTGTCAGGCGGGGAGGGATGAGCGCCGAGGGACAGAGGGAAAGAGAAAGAAACAAAACGTGTTTCATTAAAAATGGGCCTGCTCACCAAAATGCCAAAATATATGAAGAAATCTAATGCTGAAAAAAAGATAGCAAAATCAATAGTTGGAACATGAATTCATCACAGATGAAAGTAATTCCCTGGACAGGCAGATCGCGACACTTACTGAGGCAGAAGCACAGACAGAGGGCCAATTGGTCTCGCTCTCCCGTCCACGGCACCGTCCTCAGCAGCCTGCCTGGACCTGCGTGCATTTTCATCCCCCTGCCTCGGCCCAGCCCCCACACCCCCTCCCTCTCGCTCCCTGGGCAGGCAACCTAGTCCCCGACGCTTCTACTTACACTGCGTGCACTCCTAGAGCGGGTGTCCCAGCGCTGTGAGCCAGCGGAGGAGTACGGAGCTACAGAGCCCATTCTGTTTGTTACTCGTCGCTACTGTGTTGGACAGCTACTCATTTTGCTGTCTGGGCATCTAATTCTGGGTTTCTGACCGCTACACACCCCAGAGTGTGCACCCCAATGTTTTACTTCCCTTTCCCGAGGCAAACGACTGGGTTGCCTCCCACTCCCACTAACAGGAGCAGGGCTGTGATGACCGTCCTTGAACGTGGCGTCGATTCGCCGGTGGGGAAATGTCTCTGCTGGGTCTCAGCAGCTCTCACGCTTGATCTGAGGGGCTGCTCCTGGCGACTGAGCCAGTGTGCACCTCTGGGACGCAGGTGGAGACAGGTGTGTCAAGAACACTCAGAGACTCATGAAGGCGCACATTTTCTTTATGAGAACTAAGAAACCATGCAACAACTAGGTCTACACAAAATAATAAGTGAATAGGAAAGAAAATTTGAAGTACAATTCGAGCGGTTGAAACAACAAGCGATAGAAGAAGGAGGGAGTAAACCACAGACCTGACGTATTTAAAAGGCAGATCAGTGAATGGGAAGGTGGCACAGAAAACCTCGCCCCAGCACAGCCTAGGTAGCAGGGGAGATGAAAACGGGAAAGAGCAGCCGGAGTCAGAGACCAGATGGAGAGGCTTCGTCGTCTGTCCAACGGGAGTTCTAGAAGAAGAGAATGGGCAACGGGAAGAAGCAGCATTTGAAGAGACAGCAGTTGAGATTTTCCAGAATTGAAGAAAGACATAAGCCCCCGGGTCGAATGTGCATTCTGTGCATTGAGCACGATGAAATAAACAAACCCACCCCTAGACATGACGCAGTGGAGCTGCAGAGCTTCACCTAGGAAGGGCCACCACCACCAGCTCCCTGGGGACCTTTCCCAGAACCATCACTGTGGGCGATGGCCCCCACCTCAGAGAGCAGGTGCCAGGAGACGACGGAGGAATATAGCGTCAACTTGAATTTTATAGATAGTCAAACCACCCTTCATAGGTGAGGGCACAGTTGACAATTTCTGTGACGTGGGGGATTGAGAGCCTATGCCACCCACCGAAGCTCCTGCCCCAAAGAGAACTCCACCGAGAGGCAGCCAAGCACAAAGGTCAAGTGCATGGACTCTGGAGCCGGGCTCCCTGGTTTGCACCCCGCCGGGCCACTTACTCTGCATGGTTTGGCCAAAATAGGGGTCATAACGGCATCTGCTGTGAGGATTGCACTGGGCCACGTACATAAAGTGCTCAGAAGAGAGCCTGGCATAGGAACCGTGGAAGCATAAAAATTATTATTATGATCAGTGGGAAGAAAAATAGAAATATGTAGGATAAAAGAAACAATGATGAGCATAAAAACAAATAAAACAGTTAAATTAAAACGTTTAACTATTGACCATAAAAACTCGTGTGTGTGTGTGCGCGCGCACGCGTGTGAAAACCAAGCAACAATACCAGATGGAGCTGAGGCAAGGATGTGCGCTGGGAGGTAGCTGCAGCCCTGGAGGCGGGTGGAGGGAAGATGCCTTTGGAATAACTATGGACAGGTTATAGTTACTTTTTAACTCCAGAAAAATAAAGATACATTATATAAAGGCCAAATAGATGGAGGATTAGAAAAAAGGTGGGGGGAGAGTTACAGGGAAGGAATGTCAACCTTTTAACAATTCAACAGCGCAGGAAAGGAGAAAAAGGAAACAAAAGAGACAATGGTGCAAGCCATCCCGGTCTTGGTCAAACAATGGCAAGAGCCTTGCGTGTGCATTTGTGTGTGAGCACGTGTGTGCACATACGCATGATCCTAGGAGCATGGAGGACATGGAAGGGGTATCCACAGAGCTGTACGATGGGCTGCCTGCCGGTGGATGATGAATCAGGTGGGAGAGAGAGAGCCAGGTGAGACGAGAAGAAATCGTACTTTAACACGTGTGTCTGATTTACGGTTTATGTGAAAGTATATCTGTACATATTGGTGAAAAGAAATGAAAGGTTAAAAACCCACTGCAATACACTTCCCTGAGTGGGAACGAGGAACCAGACTGCACACTAACAACTGTGCGGGGGCACCTGCCACACATGGGCCATCATCTGTCCCGTGTCCTGACTGAAATATTCCCATCTGGAGTCTCAGTGACAGGCTGGGGCCACGAGGAGAGTTCAGCTCATTTGTCAGAGTTCTGTTGGTGGCAGGAGCCTGCTGATTAAGAAGGGGTGAGTGAGGATGATCCGTGAGTCCGAGGGAGCCGGGCACAGCGGCAGCCAGCCATTGGCCGGGGCTCGGGGAGCCCCCCGGAAGCCTCAGCCTTCCTGGGTTCCCCAAGGACAGAGGCTCGGTGATGAGGCATTGAACGAAAGACCAGGCATGGTCTAAAATGTAAGCTTCTCATACCAAAATGACACTTCATTCATCTAGAAGTCAAGATTCTTCTTCTATCTAGCATGACACGCACCATATATAGTAATGTTAGTAAGTCACAGAAAGAGGAAAAGGCAGTTTATTTTTCAAAATAATACTTGCAAGTGAAACACTGTAACTTGACCTGGTTCCTCCCACGCCCCCGCCTCTGGGCTCCCCTTAGGAGCACCCACCACCCTGACCCCGTCTTGCGGAGGAGGGTGTGCCTCGTAACTGATGAACATTTCAACTCAGCACGGGAACACCAGACAGCAGTCTGGGTTTTCAAGACAGTTCCTCTCTTATCACCGGGACAGGACATGCTGATCACATTTTGGGGAGTGCTCTCATTTGTAAAAAATGACCAAATTATACCATATCTGGGAGACCTGATTTCTTTTCCTAAGGGATTTTCATTCTGGCTACCCAAGTAACCATCATAATCATACCAGATTAGCACATTCTGTCTGAAGCTTAGGCATTTAGCTCTGTATTTGCTTAATTAGGCTAAGGCGTTTATTAATGCCACTATTCCGGGATGTGATAATATTCCCTAAACATGTTCAGAGAATTAAGTAAATAAGCTCCCGTGTTAAAAGCTCAAACAAATGTGCACATAGGTAAGCCTAGGAAAAATTTCAGCTCAGCAACCAGCCTGCATTGTTAAATACTAAGCACCCCAGGGAGCTGCAGGCTCATGGGTGTGTTGGCATCCATCCCGAAGATGCTACTTTAGATGCTCAGATGCTCTTATCTCAGCGACAGAGGGATAGAACCAGCTTCCAAGACCTGCCCTGGAGGAGTGGCTGCAGACCACAGTCCTCCCGCCCTTTGAAGAGGTGGCTCTGGATGCCAGGGATGCTCTCTGGGGGGAGGGGATGGTCCATGCAGCACAGCCTTGGACTTTCATCCCTGCAGCCCCAGAGGTGGCACAGGGGACAGTCCCAGGGGTGCCGTCAAGGCTCCTGTGTCCCAGTGGGGGTGGGGCAGGTACATCCCACCTCTTCCCAATGCCCCTCTCACTGGAGGCTGGATCGGATGGGTCCCTTACTGACTGTGGAGGTTCACTTAAGGCTGTGAAAAAACCCCAAGCGCGGAGATGTTTGCTTTGGCAACATATATAATTTTCAGATGTCTTAAAACATGCAAACAGTGAGTTGTGCATGGCTCTTCGATATAAATAATAAACCTCCATACTGCGAGATAAAGCTTGATTCTGTTCGTTTAATTTAAATCAGCTAGTGCTTAATAAAAGCAGTAGAAAGAAGCATGCCCCGTTGAGGCTCAGCCGGGCAGGCTGCCGGCGGCCTGGGAAGTAGCCGAGGCGGGGCTTCTTGATGTGGGAACTGGTCTCCAGCTGCGGAGGCTGGAGATGAGGAGAAATGTGTCAATGGGTTTATAAATAGAAGACAAAGCCAAATGGAAATGGTTTCAGCGCTCAGGTTCAAAGCCATTTTTTATCGCTGTGTATACTCGTTGCTTCTTTCGGGGGCAACGGGCCAGGCCCTCCGTCTAACCCGTGCGGATCCTGAGCACGGTCTCTACGATCACCTACTGTGGGCTGGGGGCAGGGTGGGTTACATTAGTGCAACTCAGGGGGCTGAGTCCCAGTGGGGGATCGCGGTGGAGGTGGGGAGCCAGAGAAGGTGTCCGGCCTCCAGAGACCACTGGACTGTGGTGGCGCCTCACTCAGGAGGTGGAGCGATGGCACAGCAGGGGGCATCTTGGGCCTGGAAGAGTGGAGAGAACATGGGCTTTGGGGGCAGGTGCCACTTACTTCCTGTGACCTTGGGCGCTTACCCCTTTGGGCTTGATTCCTCTTTTAAATAGGATGATAACACCTTCATGGCAGGGTCGCTGCAAGGACTGGACAGATGTACACAAAGCACCCAGCACAGTGCCCGGCACATAGCAGGTGCACAGTAATGGGGCAGGGGTGGCGGCGGGGGCAGTGAGCGACCACCGCGGGCGGGGCGGGCTTGGAACACGGATGATACCGCGAGGCGGACCAAAGAACGCAAACCCACTGCAACTGTGTCCAAGGCCTTGATTATGGTCACATAGGACATGGCGTGGGCATTTCCCCCTGTTCTCGTTCCTGAAAGCCTCTTTTAGACCTAAATTAACAAGTTATCTTAGGCCCAGTGGACTAAACTGAGGTGTTCTATTCACCTATGGGGACAGTCACATGTCCTTGCAAAAGTCACAACCCAGGGCTTCGCAGAGCAAAGCTTTGGTCTTCCGCAGTCACTGACTCCAATGCCACATTTTAAATGTTTTTTTCTTTGTTGATTTTAGAAAGAGTGGAAGGCTGAGGGGGAGAGAGATAGAAACATCGATGAGAGAGAACATCGACTGGCCGCCTCCTGCATGCCCCCCACTGGGGATCAGGCCCACAACCTGGGCACGTGCCCTGACCGGGAACAGAACCAGCAACCTCTTGGTGCATGGGTCGACGCTCAGACACCCAGCCACACTGGCTGGGCTCCAACTACAACATTTTACCAACGTGGGACCCCATACTGAACCTCTGCCTTCCTATCACTCACTCACCCTCAAATTCACCGCTGCCTCCATCAGTAACAGGGTCTTCCACATTCCTTTACACAGGCAAATGTAAAGGTTCGTTTCAGAACTGGAAGTACATGACTTTTTAAGACGCTTGCTGGAGATGTTGGAAGTCATAGTCCTGATTTCCGAGCCTGGGAGGACGCCTACCCTCATCCTTTAATTCTTTCTTCAGTAGATCCCTTTCTCTTTTTGTTTCTGTTATGACTACACATCATCACAGAGGAGGGGGGAGCGGAGGGAGGCAGAGGCGGCTCGCTGGCCTCCGCAGAGGATGAGCTCAGGAGCGCCGTTCAGAGGGAGCGGTGTCCCCTCCCTGAGCTCGATCCCTGCCCATGTGAAACGCTGGCGCATGAGGCTCTGTTTCTGCACAGGTTTCGGGCCCAGTGGGTGTACGCTGCTCGTTTTGGGGTAAGTGGAGAATAAGAAAACCCAGGGAGATAGAACTAGAGAACAAGGAGGTGAAGCAGGAGCAAAGCCACAGGGGAGGGTTTTACGGCGAAGCTTCGGGAGAGATGAGGAGCTGCCGGCGGAGCACACAGCCCGAGAACTACAGTTCTTCCTTTATCAGCAGGGGCGGGTGTGGGGAGGGGGTCGTGGGGGGCTGACAGCACAGGTTTGGTGTGCAGCTCTGAGTCAACAAGTCCAAGTGGTAACATCAGGAAGGCCGTACACACGCAGAGAAGAAACACAGACTCAGAGAACGAATCGCCGTAATGTGCAAAGATAAGAATAATTTACATGCTTCATGTTACAACTTTGGGGGAGAGAGATCCTGAAAAGTTTTCATATGGAACGGTAAATGGGAGTCAAATATACAGCATCCATGACGACGAACTGAAGAGGGATTGGATGCTTTTATATGTTCTTTAGTGTTCTGTTTTGGTGAACACACAAATATTTGTAGGGTCTCTCATAGCTTTACTTGCAAACTCCATCTTTTTTTCACATGAAGTCTTACTGCTTAATTATGGGGTTTCCTATCCCAGGGATGTTCAGGTCCCCTGTGGCTGGGGATGGACGGACAACTGCACAGTGGTACTCAGTAGATTAGAAGACATGAGGGTGACATGCTGGGCATGACCATCGTTGACCATTCTCATTTCAGTGGGAGCTGCTCCCCTTCAGTGCACGGACTAACAGGTCCCCAGCTGCTCCAGGGTCTAACAGGTGCCCAGACGTGCGCTGACCTTCACATTCTTTGAACTTGGAAAGAGTAAAAATTTCAGAATCAGGAGCAACTTCTGCCTTCTATGGGAGAGTCCGGATATGATCTTCGATGCAAACGCAGCTCTGTTTGAGGTATTCCAATCACCTCACAGACCATTTGAGGTCTGCACGTGGGAGGATGGGCTCGACCACTCTCCAGGAAGAAAGGGAACTAGCCCAAGAGCAGGTGCTTCGGGCTGGGTTAGGGGTCCTGGGTTCGGGAACACAGATTGGTGTTTCTTCAGCAGCGTATGTTTCCCATAGCCGGAGATGTTTTTGTCCCCCTAACTCCGCAGGTAGATTGTCCTATGCCTACAAAGTCACGTTTGTGCTTGAATGGTGTGACGGTTAATTTTGTGGGTCAACTTGGCTGAAGTATGGTGTCCAGATGTTTGGCCAAACAGCAGTGTGGATGCTGCTTTTCGATGTGATTAACATTTCCATCAGCAGACGCAGGCTGCCCTCCATCGTGCGACGGCCCTCATCCAACCCGATGGAGACCCGAGAGGAACAAGAGGTCCCCAGAGGAAGGAGAAACTCGGGGCTGCCTTGGGGCGCGAGCTGCGGCCTCAGCTCTTCCCTGGGACTTCAGCTCGCCGACCTGTCCTGCAGGACTTGTCAACCTCCACAATCACCTGAGGGAATTCCTTAAAGTCAATCACTCTCTCCTCTCTCTGTCTGTCTCTCTACATGCACACGTTCTATGGATCTGTCTCTCTGGAGAACTGTGACTAATACAGAATGCGTGGGGTGCGTTCTTGCCCTAGCACATGCCCTAGCACTTTGGGAGCAGAGGACAGACCGTGGCGACATGGACGGGCAGGCCTTGATCCTGTCCCCACTTGGCCTGTGAAGGGAGGTTCGCATCAAGCACTGATCCCAGACACGGTAACGGGAAGGGCACTGCTGGCATTGAGCAGGCGGGGCCCGGCCCTGCGGCACTGAGACTAGCCTTCTCGACAGGCCAGCGGCGGTCCCTGTGCGAACCGGGCCACGTGATGAGAAAATAAGGCAAGGGGCTGCTCACCCACTTGGATGAGCGACTCGTTTGGAACGACAAAGTGCTACGAACTATTTGGCGGGGCGGTGAGTCCAGGCAACGGCCTGGAGAGGGACCGTGTGTCGAGGCAGTTGGACCTGGGGGCCGAAGCAGGATGCTGCTCGGAATGCCTGGCCGAGGGGACCTGGAGGCCGCCCCGAATGAGGCCCTAGCGCCACTGGGCCAAGGCCCTCCAAGGGCCCCACTTCCGCAGCAGATTTTAGCTGCTTTCCTGTGAGCACGTCCACGAGCCCCGAGCCTCTGGGGAGTCTTGTGGAAGTCGGCCGGGCCGATCTGGGCGAGGGAGCCAGGGAAGCAGGGCCCTGAGGCCGGAGCAGCGGCCATCAGCAATGCCACCATCAGAGGACAGTGAGCCCAGCGAGCAGCAGCACTGAGGAAGATGAGGAAGGCGGGGGAGGATCCCCCAGGTGCAAAGAGGCCGTCTTTGGAGACCCTCTCAGGAACAGTCTGGGGGCTAGTTTTGAGACGAGTGAATTAATTTTTAGCAGTAAGGCCAGTAGGGACGTGGGCCATCATTATTTGGGAATAAAAGGAGGCACAGCCCAGTCTAGCTGTCACAGGCTGGTGAGGCCAGGGCTGTTTGAGACTCCGGTGCTGTTCCTCCTCCAGGAGCAAGAACGGGGGGCTTCCCGGGGCTGGTGAGGGGCGAGAAGGCCGTGTGCACTGGAAACTGACCGTGCTTTTTTCAAACACGGCCTGGATGGTTCTGTTCCTCACTGGTGCCAATGCGAACTCACAGACTGCTGAAGGAATGAGGTCTGGCTTCATTTGTTCTGTTTCACCCTTCTTAAAAATATCAGAAGCTAATATTTTGCAGACAGCTCTATGCTGGCCACACTGGCCAGGCCTCAATAAACACAGCTGATCTGGACTCGGTCAGCATCAGGGGGCCCGAGAAGGTGGCCAAGCAGTTGACAGAGGAATCTAAGGACTGTTTCTGATGGCGAGAGGCCTCGACTGGAGATAACTCCTGCTGTGGAGGGCTCTCGGGAGTGTGGCAGGAGGGGGAACCGGCGACGGGGAGAAGTTTATGAATCCGTGCAGGTTTGTTGAACAGGATTTTGATGCTGACCTGCCACTGGAAACAGATCTGACTCCTGCTTCATGGTGATGAATATTTATAATCTTTTCTCTTCGGAGTCAATACCGGTGACGAGGGAAGATGTGTGACATGCAGCTTCTGGTGAGATTTTTGCTCTGGGCCTTAGGATATTGTCTGCTGGAGACAATCTGCTTGAGGTAATGATTTTCTGTACCACAGAATTGCAGGCATCTGTTTTCCACAGATTACGTGTCAGCAGACTAATGCCAACGAGCCTTTGTGGGTTGTTATTTTAGCAATGAGGAGGCGTTTAGTGGAATTGGTGGTTTTTACCTGAATCGTAGGAAATCACCAGCTATGCTAATACAGTGGATGAATGACGGGTGAGCTAAGACCTTGCATAAACAGCAAGAAAAGAACAACTAATTATCTCGATGGCAAGCAGAGCACCCTGAATTCCTAACAGTGTGACATTATCAAAACGGACAGCGACTTCCAGGACGCTGTCCAAGGGCCAGAGGCCTTCCTGTGGGTTCTCAACTCATTGCAGTTTCCTCAGGTCCTGCCCAAGCATCCAGGCCCGATCCCCGTCTTCTCCTCACTGTCTGAGCTGCGGTGGCCCTCGACCCTTCTCAGTGTGGTTCCTCCCGGCAGCAGGCCCTCGGGCCAGTGGTTCCTCTGAGAAGTGATCCTTGGGCAAACTGAGAGGAGAGTGGGGGAGCGACACAGGGAGGAACGGCAGCCAGCAAAGGGGGAAAAGCCCCCATGTGGGCAAGTGGAACTCGATCCCATTGGGGACCTCCGGGGAACAGTGTAGGACATATCGTCCGAGTAGTCCCTCCGGGGGTGGAGGAGATGGGTAACAGTGGCTGATGGAGGCCTCCTGGGGGTGTGAATTCCCAGGCACTGGCCCCCCGTGCATCTCTCGGGTGGCTGCAGAAGGCTCCTGGGAAGAGCCGAGGTGCTGGTGTGAGGACAGGGTATGAGTGGAGGTCTGACCGCATCGGCTCCATCCTTTATTTCTGGTTCTTCATCCTCCTTCTTCGAGAAAGATTACTAACTCCTCAGGTAACATAGCCTCTGACAAACACAGCGGATTCTCTGGCAACCAAGTCAGCAAAGAGAGAGCCAGAGGAAACCTGGCCAGTTTGGCTCAGCAGTTAGAGTGTCGGCCCGCGGATCGAAGAGTTCTGGGTTCGGTTCTTGCTCAGGGCACGTATCTCGGTTGCAGTTTGTCCCCGGCCCTGGTTGGGGTCGTGTGGGTGGCAGCCAGTCAAAACCAGTCAATATGTCTCTCTCACATCGATGTTTCTCTCTCTCCCTTTTTTCCTCTCTCCCTCCCACTCTATCTATGTCCTTGGGTGAGGATAAAAAGAGAGAGAGGCAGAGGAAATGAAGTACTCCTGCCCGGGGGTGGGGGACGCCCGGCCCAAGGGCTGCATAAGGCCCACGGAATCATCTGGTCTGGCCCTGCCAAGGCAACTGCAAGTGGGACTAGAAATTCACTAAATCTAGGAGCTGTTTTCATAGCAACATACATTTATAGTAGGTGAATCATAATCATGTCATGAATTTTGAGGGACAAGCAAGGAACACCTATTACGGGATAGACAGGAGACCTACGAGTACAAGACAGGACGGACACGGGTGCTTCTCATCCACTGCCGGAGGTCCGTCTGCCCGTATGGGTCTCAGAGGACGGGCAGGGCCGGGCGGCCTGGGAGCGTACACACTGTGAAAGTGTTAACACACTGTGGCGAAACGACGGCGATCTGGTGATGATGAGACGATTCCGCATGACGCTGACGACCTTGCCTCCGATGACTGACGACAATGTTGTCGACTTCTTTGTCGACACAGAGGACAACTCCAATCCAACCTTTATCCATGTGTCCATGGTCAACAATCCTCCCCATAGCTGAATCTCAGACAAAGATTAAGGAAATGACAGTACACAGAAAAGCCCTCAAGAGTTGATGACAGGAACATTGGGTATGTCTCAAATCCAAGATGCAGGATTAGAACAGTGATCAAAGCAAAATAATCTCATCACCGGCGACACGCACACTGGATAGTTATTATACTTAAGTGGTGTGACATCCCACAAACGGGGACTGCAAAGAAGAGGAAGTTGATGCAGAGTGTCGATCTTTCCAAGAGAAATGGACAAATTACTTTTCTGTCGAAGTCAAAGGCAAACCTGTGGGCCTAGTGTGTGGCGATGCATTAGCAGTAATGAAAAAAGCCAACCTGGAGCATCATCATAGCTCAAAACATGCTGAACCCAATGCATTGGGAGGCCAGATGCGTCTGCATGAAATCAACGCTCTTCGCAGAGTTTGGAATCACAACAAGCCGCTTTCACGAGGCCTCGTCGTGGCAGAGACAACGTTGTTCCGATGAGCTCTGCAGTGAGCGAGCTAATCCCAAGGAAGCTGAGAGAGGCCTCGTGCAGAGGGAGAGTCTGAGCGTGCACGGGGGCTGCTGCGGAGCTGTTGGCACAGACTAAGTTGAACTGTTTCAGAGGGTTAGTTTGTCTCGGAGAACTGTCTCAGGTCGGATTACTGACTTAGCCCAAGACATCGGAAAAACACTGAGGATTCTGCAGGAGATTTCCAATCTTTCTCTCTGGCTTCTGAGGAGACAACGAACTAACAAATACTACCCAGCTGGCTGGTTTCGTTCGTGGGGATAACAGCAGAGTGTGACACGCGAGAGGAACTGCTGTCACTGGAAGCCACGCGTGGCACCGGAAGAGGTGAGGACTTGTTTGAGAGACTTGTGTTATCAATGGAAAACTTGAGCTAACATTTGAAAAGTTAAGTGGCCTTCCTATAGAGGGCGCTCCAGCCATGGTTGGCTTTCAAAGAGAGTTAATTGCATTTGTCAAGAAAGAACTGAACTGTCTCAGTCTCAATCCCAGTGATTTCATTCTATGCCACTGCATCAGACAGCTAGAGAATCTCTGTGCACTGTCGTTGCAGCTCAACAATGTGATGTCACCAGTAGTGTCAGGCTTAAGTTCTGTCAAAAGCAGAGGGTTTCCCAGCTGCCAGTTTAAGGAGTTACTGAATGACCTTGACTCCGAGCATGGAGGTCTTGTTTATCGCTGTGAAGTGCGGTGGCTGAGTCATGGGGACAAGCTCATGAGGTTTTACGAACTGTGGGATGAAGTCAAGCAGTTCGTGGAGATGAAGGGGAAACCCGTCAGGGAACTCAATGACAGCAAGTGGCTGTGTGACTTAGCCTTCACGGTGGACATTACCAAGTACCTCTCAGAGCTGAACATCAAGCTGCAGGGCCCCAAACAGCTTCTCAGCTCCCTGTTTTCAACATGAAATCATTTGAAGCTAAATTGAGCTGTGGCAAGTGCCACTCGAAAGGACCAACACGGTGCGTTTCCCCACTCTGGAAGGGCAAAACCTTCTAGGACACTTGAATATGCTGGTAAACTCACGAAACTAATTGAGGCATTTAATGAAAGGTTCAAGGACGTGAAAAGTAAACAAATGGAATTGAACATCTTTGCTACACCTTCCAATGTGTAACCAGCTGATGCACCTGATAACCTACAACACAAAATTGTTCAGCTGCAAAGCGATGATGAGCTGAAAGCTAAGTACAACCTCCCTCTGCTTGAGTTCTATAAACATATCTAAGCAGTGATGAATGTCCCACTTTGAGGAGACATGCATTGAAATATGCATCTGGGTTTGGAACAACTCACTGCTGCGAGCAGTTCTTTTCAAAACTGATCATTGCAAAGAGTCCACTGCGCTCCGGACTGACCGATGCAAACCTGGAGCAGTTGTGAGTGGCAGCATCGTCAATACCGGTTCACATCACAGCCTCACCACCGGGAAGCAGATCAGCCATCACCGTGGGGTGAGTTCATTAAATGTCTGACCAAACATAGCAGACTAATTTTTAGTTTGATAATTTTCTGTGGCTCTCGAGTGATGTTATAAATATCCAAGTGACCCTTGGTAAAGGAAAGGTTCCCACCCCTGCTCTAGTCAATCCGCTGCCTGATTTCCTATAGGCCTGGCTGGTATTTGGGGGCCAGATTTACTGGCTGAACTGATGGGAATAACTAGAGTAGCTCCTAGTTTTCTACTGACCATAATAGAAACCAGCTTTGCCCAGATGTTGGCTCATAGTCTACATGCTGGGGTGAGCTACTCTCGCTTGCTGCCTCAGTTTCCTTTTTTGGGGTGACGCCTTGGAAATGAAGCTCTGATGTCAGAAACTCCTTAACTCTTTTTCATGAAGATCAGTTTTCCCTTGGTACAGTGGAAAGGTGACATTATGTTGCTATGATGGCAAAGCCACTTAGACCAATCCTGGCAGAGGTGGACACCATCTGGGATATGAGAGACTCAAGCCATTTAAAGGACTTATCCTAGAACAGCCCAAACAATGCATCCTCTTTAGCCCGGGTACCCAGCCTGTCCAACTCTGCTGTGCTGGGGGAAACTTGCAGTCGTCCAGGACGTCGGGGAGAGGCACCCTGCCTGGGGGAGCTGACGAAATACTGCTTTGTGGAGAGAGACTGCAAAAGAAGCAAATTGTCTAAAGAGGGACAGAGATCAGGACACCTCCTGAGGCCTGTTTAAGGAACCCATAAATTTTGCTGAGTTCACCATAGAAGGGGAAATTGTATTGTAGATAATTATCTCTGATGAAATGTCCCCAGCTATTTCACAGGACGCTTATTTGTGGTGACCTACTGCTCCCCCCCGCAAGGCCTGGCTGGAAGGCCCTTGCTGGGTGACCGGGGGACTCTGCACAGCGGCCCAGAGTCTTCGTTCTGCTTCTCACCAGCTGTGAGTATCCCGAGGCCGGGACTGTCTCCCAGGGATGTGTGTCCCCCACAAGGCCTTGAACGTAATAAATACACAATAACCAACAAGCGATTACATCACACGACCTAGAGTTCCCATCAGTATTTCTGATCATGAAAAGCCCTCAAGTGCCCAAACTGAGGAAGCCCTGTGCTAAAGGCTCCTCCTGGAACAGTTCACCGAATCTGTGTCCTGCAGCCCTAACCCACGCGGACGGCCAAGGCACCTCTCTAGGTACATTGAAAACGTTTCTGTCTTCAGCATGCAGGGGCCTGGAGAGGATTATGCTAAGCAAAATAAGCCAGTCAGAGAAAGACAAGGATCGCATGATCTCACTTATTTGTGGAATATAATGAACAAAATAAGGTGGTGAACAAAATAGACCCAGAGACATAAAAGTAGGGTTCAGACTGACAAACTTCAGAGGAGAGGTTGAGGGGAGGGAAGAGATAAACCAAAGAACTTTTGCATGTAAGTATAACCAATGGACATAGACAACAATGCCGGAGTAGGGGGTGGGAACGGGAGGAGGGCATCAATGGGGGGAAAAGGAGAAACATCTGTGACAAAAATGAACAAACAAACAAACTGACAAAAAACATAGATCCAGAGACACGGAAGTAGGGAAAAGACTGACAAACCTCAGAGGGAAGGGGGGCAGGGGAGTCAGGAAGAGAAAAACCAAAGAACTTACATGCATATTTGCACAGCCCATGAACACAGACAACAGTGTGGTGAAGGCAGGGAGGGCAGGAGTGGGGAGGAGGATGTAAATGAGGGAAAAATGGAGGAACATCTGTAATATGTTCAACAATAAAGACAAATTTTAAAAAGTTTCTTCTGCATAAGATTCATCTCAAAAAGGCATTCTTCTCAGAACTGTGCAAGTAGTCACGAAATAGTTAATGTGTGACTAGGGACAGTTTTATTTTTTCCATTCAAATTCTATGCCTCTTATATATTTTTCTTGCTTAATTGCACTGGCTAGAACTTCCAGCATTGTGTTCAATAGGAGTGGTGAGAGCTGGCAACCTTGCATTCTTTCTTTGGCAGACTCACACTGTTCTATTTTTATTTATTAAATTAACATCCAGTAAAATGTGATCTGGTTGTGTGAGCGCATGCACGCATGGGCGGTTCTGGGAGGCCCGCCCTGTTAGAGTCTCACCCTCCTCCACCCCGCTCACCATCACTGTTGTGACTTTTCAGAATGTCACACAAATGGAATCAGGGTGTACACCGCTTTATGACACTGGCTTTACGCAGCGGAAGCTTTGCATGTTGCTACATGTATCGACAGCTTGCTTTTTTATTTTTTATTTTTATTGCTGAGTAGTATTCTATTGTATGTATTACAGTTTACCCATTCACTCACAGAAGGACATTTGGGTTATTTCCAGTTTTCGGCGGTTTTGAGAACCACCATGAACATTGGCCTACAAATTTTCGTGAGAACACATGTTTTCAGTGCTCTGGGCTAAATAGCTGGGCCGTGTGATATGTCTGTTTAACTTTCTAATTGTTCTCCAAAGTGTCTGGAACGTTTTGCATTCTAACTAGCAATGAATGAGTTCCAGGTGCTCCACATCCTTGCCAAAATTTGGTATTGTCAGTTAAAAATTAAAAAAAAAAAGAAACAAACCAAAAACTAAGCTATTTTAATAGGAATGTAATGATATCTCATCATTGATTTCATTTACATTTCTCGAATGGCTAATGCTGTTGAACATCTTTGCAAGTCTTAATTCATTTGCTGTCCGTATTATCCTTTTTGGTGAAGTGTCTGGTCACCGGGCACTATTGTCCCCCACCGCCCCCCATTTTGTACCCTCTAACCTGTTGCATGGATCTACCCATCTATCCTGTTGCCAGTTCTACACTGTCTTGATTACTGCAGCTTACAATAGATCTTAAACTTGGGTGGTGTGAGTTCTCCAGTGTTATTCTTTTATAAAATTGTTCTCATTGTTCTAATTCTATTACCGTTCCATATAATTTTAGAATCACCTTCTCTGTAGCTACAAAAAATTTCTGCTGCCCTGGCCGGTTTGGCTCAGAGGTTGGAGCGTCGGCCTGCGAACCAAAGAGTCATGGGTTCAGTTTCCGTTAGGGGCACGTAACAACAACAAAAAAATTTCTGCTGTGATTTTGATTAGAATGTACTAAATCCAAAGATATAAAATCTAATTATTGAACAGAATATGTCACTATTTATTCATGTCTTTTTAAATTTCTTTCATTGGAGTTTGGTAGTTTTAGGCATAGAAGTCTTCCACGTTTTAGTAGTTTTATACCTAGGTATTTTTTTCTTTCTTTCTTTTTTTCTTTTGTAAAGTATATATTAATATTATATATATATATATAACATTTTAAAGTATAAAATAACAAATATTTAGCTTTGGTTGTCAGTTGTTCATTACTAGTATATAAAAGTATGATTAATTTCTGGGTGTGAAACTTGTATCCTGCAATCCCCTTTATTGCTTCTAGGAGCTCTTTCGTAGATTCTTGGAATTGTCTAAGTAGATATACAAGTAGTCACAAAATATTTAATGTGTGACTAGGGACAGCTTTATTTTTTCCTTTCAAATTCTATGCCTTTTATATATTTTTCTTGCTTAATTGCACTGGCTAGAACTTCCAGCATTGTGTTCAATAGGAGCTGTGAGAGCTGGCAACTTGCCTTGTTGATTTTAGAGAAAAAGCATTAAGTCATTCACCATTAAGTATGATGTTACTGTTTTTTTGTTTTTTTGTTTTTTTGTTTTTTAAATTATTGGTGGTGTGGGGTGGAGTGGTGTGGTGGGGTGGTGGTGGTGGTGGAGATGTTACTGTTTTTAATAGATGCCCTTTATCAGGTTGAAGAGATTCCCTTATATTTCTAGTTTTTGAAAGTTTTTATTGTGAATGTTACATTTTATCACTTATTTTTTTTTGCATCAAATTATGTGATTATGTGTTTTTTCTTCCTTAGTCTGTTATTGTAGTAGTAGTATATATTATTATGTAGTCTGTTATTGTAGATTATAGTATTGATTGATTAAAAAATTTTTTTCTTTCTTTACTGATTTTTAGAGAGAGAGGAAGGGAGAGGGAGAGAGAGATAGAAATATCAATGTTAGAGAACATCGGTTGGCTGCCTCCTGCATGCTCCTCACTGGGGACCGGGCCCACAACCTGGGCATGTGCCCTGATTGGAGATCAAACCAGGACCTCTCAGTCCACTGGACAATGCTCAATCCACTGAGCCACACCGGCTGGATGATTGATTGATTTTTAAATACTGAGTTAGAATTGTTTTCCTGAGATAAACATCACTTAATTGTGGTATATTCTTCTTCCTATATATATTGCTGGATTTCATATGCTAGTGTTTCAGAGTATATGCTTATGGGGTATATTAGTTTATAGTTTTCTTGTGATGTCTGTCTGGTTTGGGATCAGGATAATATTGGCCTCATAAAATGTGTTGGGAAGTATTCCAACTTCTATTTTCTGGAAGAGATTGTGTGAAATTGGTGTTGCTTATTTTGAATTGTTTGGTAGATTTCTATAATAAAACTATTTGGGCCTGTAAATTTTTGTTGTTGTTGCGGGGAGACTTTCAATTATGAATTCAATTTCTTTAATAGATATAGAAGCATTATGTTTTCTATTTCTCTTTGAGTGAGTTTTGGTAGTTTGTGGTTTTGAAAAAAATTTGTCTATTTGATCTAAACTGTTAAATTTATAGATTGCTTGCAATAATACTTTATCTTTTTAATGTCTGCAATGATATACCTCTTTCATTCTTGTTATTATTATTTGTGTCTTTTAAAAAATTTCTTTGTCAATCTGGCTAGATGTTTATCAATGTTAACAATCTTTTCAAAGAACCAGTTTTGGTTTCATTGATTTTTCTTTTTGCTTTTCTCTTTTTCAATTTTGTTGATTTTTCTGCTCTTATCTTTATTGTTTCTTTTCTTCTGTTTGTTTTAAAATTATTTTTCTCTTTTTTTTCTAGTTTCTTAAGGTGGATGCTAATATTGTTGGCTTTAGACCTTTTATTAATGACCAAATAAGTGTTTAACACTATAAATTTCCTTTTAAGTATTGCTTCAACTGAAACCCACAAAATTTTGATGTGTTTGTTTTTACGTTCCTTCAGTTGAAATATTCTAATTTCTCTTAAGACATTCTTTTTGACTCATAGGTTATTTAGAAATGTGTTTCAAAATTTTCCATTATCTTTCTCTTATTGCTTTCTAGTTTAATTCCATTAGTTAGAGATCATACTTTGAATTATTTCAATTATTTATTTTTCCTCACCTAAAGATATGTTTATTGAATTGGGGGGAGGGGAGAGATTAGTTGCCTCCCATACTGATGCCAACAGGGATCAAACCTGAAACCTAGGTATGTGCCCTGAGCAGGAATCAAACCCACAACCTTTTGGTGTACAGGATGATGCTCCAACCAAGCAAGCAAACTGGCCAGGGCTTCAATTATTTTAAATTTGTCAGTATTCATTTTATAACCAAGAATATGGTCTAACTTGGTGAATGCTTCATGCACACCTGAAAACAATGTATATTCTGCTATTTTTGGTTAGAATGTTCTATAAATGTTAATTAGATTAAGTTGATTGATTATAGTGTTCAGTTATTCTATATTCTTGCTAATTTTACATCTACTGTTCTATTGATGACCAAGTGAGGAGTATAGATGTTTCTAATTATAAATGTGACTTTGTTCAATTCTCTTCAATTGTATCGGTTTTTGCTTCATGTATATTGGAGTTTTGTTATTAACTGCATTCACGTTTAGGATTGCTAGGACTTCTTGGCGAGTTGCCCCTTTTATCATCATGTCATGTTCCTTTTTATGCTTAGTTATTCTCTTGCTCTGTAGTCTACTTTGTGTGATTTCCTTTGGTTAGTGTTTTCACGGGGTATACTTTCCCACACTTGTACTTTATCTATATCAATATATTTAAAGTAAAGTTCTTGTAGATAGCATATGGTTTGGTCTTTTTCTCTTTAACCCATTCTGCCAATCTCTGCCTTTTAATTGACATGTTTAGACTGTTTGTATTTAGTGTCATTATTGGTGTGTTTAGATTTAGGTCTACCATTTTACTAGTTGTTTGATTTTTCACTGTACTGTTTTCCCTTTCCTGCTTTCTTTTAAATTATTTGAGTACTTTTAGAATTCCATTTTAATTTACTGATTCAGTTTTTGATTATATTTCTTTGTAGCTTATAAAGTGGTTCCTTTAGGGATTATAATACACACTCAAATTGCAAAGTGTACTTAGAATTAATATTTACCACTAGAAACCTTACCAACATACAGGTCCCTTTATCCTCTTCCATTATGTTGTAGTTGCATGTATATTGAAAATCCCGTCAGATAAAGTTGTAATTTTTACTTTCAACAATCATACTTTTTTTTTTTTTTCTTTTTTTTTATCCTCACCCGAGGACATTTTTCCATTTTTTGCTCAGGTAGAGTGGGAGGGAGAGAGAGGAACAGAGAGAGAGAGAGAAACATCGATGTGAAAGGGACACATCGAGTGGCTGCCACCCGCACAACCGACCAGGGCTGGGGACAAACTGCAACCGAGGTACGTGCCCTTAGCGGGAACCGAACCCGGGTCTCTCTGGACCGCAGGCCGACGCTCTAACCGCTGAGCCAAACCAACCAGGGCTCAACAATCATACATTTTAAAAATAACTTAAGAGGGTGTGGAGAAAAGGGGACTCTAGTACACTGCTGGTGGGAATGCAGACTGGTGCAGACACTATGGAAAACAATATGGTGTGATCTTAAAAAATTAAAAATTGAACTGCTATTTGACCCAGTGATCCCACTTCTAGGAATATACCCTAAGAATCCTGAAACACCAATCAGAAAGAATATATGGCCCTGGCCAGTTTGGCTCAGCGGTTAGAGCGTCGGCCTACGGTCCGGAGAGACCCGGGTTCAGTTCCCGCTAAGGGCGCGTACTTCGGTTGCAGTTTGTCCCCGGCCCTGGTTGGTCGTGTGGGTGGCAGCCACTTGATGTGTCCCTTCACGTTGATGTTTCTCACTCTCTCTCCCTTCCTCTCTCTCCCTCCCATTCTTTCTGTACAAAAAATGAAAAAAAAAAAAATCCTCGGGTGAGGATAAAAAAAAAAGAATATATGTACTCCCATGTTCATAGCAGCACTATTTACAATAGCTAAGATCTGGAAACAGCCCAAATGCCCATCAGTAGACAAATGGATAAAAAAGCAGTGGTACATATACACAATGGAGTACTATGCAGCTGTAAGAAAGAAAGATCTCTTATCCTTTGAGACAACATGGAGGGACCTGGAAAAAGTATTATCCTAAGTGAAAGAAGCCAAGCAGAGAAAGACAAATATCACATGATCTTAATTATTTGTGGAATATAATGAACATAACAGTCTAGGGAATGGGGTAGTCCCAGAGACATGGAAGTGGGGTACAGACTGACAATCCCCAGAAGAGGGGGTGGTGGGGGAGAGATAAACCACAGAACTTATATGCATGTATTCATGAACAATGGACATGAACAACAAAGCTGGGGGCAGGGTGGGGAGGGAGAGGGAGGGGGGAATCAGTGGGGGAAAAAGGAGAAACATCTGTAACAAAAATAAATAAATTAATTAAAAAAATAAATAAAAGATAAAGAAACAAACAAAAATAACGTAAGAGAAGAATAACAGACTATTAATTTATTCAGTTATATACCATTTTGTTTGGTTTTCCTTTATTCCTGATTATCCAAGTTTCCTTCTGAAACCATTTACCATCCATCAGAGTAAATTTTCTCAGCATTTCTTTTAAAGCAGGTGCTGGCAAAAATTCTTTCAATTTTCTTTCCTCTGAGAATGTTCATGAAGGATATTTTTGCTCGATATAGAATTGTGGGTTGACAGTTCTTTTCGTTCAGCACTTTAAAAATGTTCTCTACTTCCTTCTGGCCTCTGGTTTCTGATGTGATAGCCACCATCATCTGAATAGCTGTTACCACGGCAACTTTCACACATTTTTCCTTTGTCTTACATTTTTAGCAGTTTTATTATGATATGTCCAGATATTAATTTCTTGAGTAACCCAGTGTCTTTAATAAATTTGGGAAGTTTTTATTCTTTATTTATTCAACTACATTTTACTGCACCACAGTCTTTCTTTCCTACTGGGACTTTGATGACACAAATATTAAACTTTTGTTGTTGTTCCATAGGTCCCTGTGCCTCTGTTCATTTTTTTTTTTAAATAGCTTTATTGAGACACAATTTACATACTGTAAAATTCACTTATTTATATTCTACACACCAGTGGTGCTTAGTATATTCACAGGGTTGTAACCCATAACCACAATATAATTTTAGAATATTTTCATTCCCAAAGGGAACCCATTAACAGCTACTCCTCATTTACCCTCCCTTGCTACAGGTAATCACTTTCTGTCTCAATAGATTCTCCTATTTTGGGCATGTTATATAATAGACTCATATGTGGTCTTTTGTGTATAGCATCTTTCACTGAGCATAATGTTTTCCAGGTTCATCTATGTTGTAGCATGGATCAGTGTTTCATACCCTTTGAGGCTGAATAATATTTCATTATTTGGATATACCACATCTTGTTTATACATTCTTCAATTGGTGGACATTTGAGTTGTTTCCACTTTTTAGCTATTGTGAAGAATGCTGCAATGAACATATATGTACACATTTTTGTGTGAACGTATGTTTTCAATTCTTTTGTGTATATACGAAGGAGTGGAATTGCTGGGTCATATGGTAACTCTACATTTAAATTTTTGAGAAACTGCCAGGCTGTTTTCCAAAGTGACTGCCCATGTTTCATTCCCACCAGCAGTGTATGAGGCTCCAATTCCTCTACATCCTCTCTGGCATCCTTTGATCTAGCACCATCATGGATGTGAAGTGGTACCTCGTGGTTTTGACTTGCTTTTCCTTGATGACTAATGAGCTTCAGTATCTTTTCATCTACCTATTGGTCATTTGCATTTAACTTTGGAGAAGTGTTGATTCAAATCCACTGCCTTTTAAAAATAATTGAAGTATAAGTGACATAATAACATTTTATTAATTTCAGATGTACAACATAATGATTTGATATTTCTATATATTGCAATATGATCACCACAATAAGTGGTTTTCTTAAATTTTTTCATATTGTTCACTGCAAAAAATACAGTTGATTTTTGCATTTGATCTTATGCCCTGCAACCATGCTGAACCTATTAGTTCTAATAGGTTTTTTTTTAAAATTAAATTTCTTAGAACTTTCTATATACAAGATCATTTCATCTATGAATACAAATAGTTTTACTCCTTCCTTTTAAATATGTATAACTTTAATGTTAATATTTTTAATACTAAAAGCAGAAATTTACATTTATTTCTATCATATTTAATTTTGTTTTAATCCGTAGTTCAGTTTTCTTAATTTGGATAGTCTTCCAAGGCATTTTATTTGCAATTCTTCTAATTTTTTTGCAGTTTTTACTAATTAATTTATTTTTGTTTCAGATGTTTCTTCTTTTCCCCCCAGCACCCTCCTCCCTCTCCCGTGCCCCACTCCCCAAGCATTGTTGTCTATCTCCATTGGTTATGCATACATGCATATAAATTCTTTGGTTTGTCTCATCCCTTCCCCTTTGCCCGGCTCCTCTGAAGTTTGTCAGTCTGAACTGTACTTCTTTCTGTGTCTCTGGGTCTATTTTGTTCATTAGCTTTTTCTGTTCATTATATTCCACAAATAAGTGAGATCATGTGGTATTTGTCTTTCTCTGACTGGCTTATTTCGCTTAACATAATACTCTCCAGGTCCCTCCATGTTGTCTCAAAGGATAAGAGATCTCTCCTTCTTATAGCTGCATAGTACTCCATTGTGTATATGTACCACAGCTTTTTTATCCACTCATCTATTGATGGACACTTGCAATTCTTTTTATCCCTAGCACCTGGCACCATGTCTGAAGTTTTGCATTTAATAAAAGTTTGCAACGTTCAAATGGCGGTATGAATTTGCAATGTTGGTAAGCATGTCTTCTGTGTCTTTCACTGATGTACATGTTAGACAATATTGATGTCATTAAGCTGCCTAGGGTTCTGGGGTATCAACAGTGACGGCAGTGACTCCCGGAACCTAGAGGCCGCACCAGGAGTAGGAGATGGCAGCCTCAGGAAGCAGCGTGGGGACAATGTACACATCACCGGCATGGACACGGGCACTAGCCTGGTGGACACTGACATCAGAGGGTAAAGGTGTGGCATCCACAACAGACTGGGGCAGCCTATGGCACCGAGGAAGCCGGAGCAGAAGAGGAAAACAGCTGCGTGATCTGGGCTGAGAAACCTCGGTTCTGTGCAGACGTGAAGTGCTGCTGTCTGTGGACTCTTACAATCAGTGGAAGGGGGTACTCTCAGAGGGCCGAGGACCCCAAAACAGGAGGGAGGGGTGAGAGCCAGGTGTGGGGGCCATGGCATCTCAGGCGGCAGTGGTCTGGGAGAACTTGAGCTAGACCTGCAAAAATCTATCCCAAATCATTTCTTTGATTTGTCCTTCCCATCAAAATGCCAGCCCATCTTCCTTCTTTCCCTTCATTTAAAACCCCGGTACGGTCTTCTCTGCTTCTTCAAATCCCACACTACAACACATTTTTTTTTTTTTTATCCTCACCCGAGGACATTTTTCCATTTTTTGTTCAGGTAGAGTGGGAGGGAGAGAGAGGAACAGGGAGAGAGAGAGAAACATCGACGTGAAGGGACACATCGAGTGGCTGCCACCCGCACGACCAACCAGGGCCGGGGACAAACTGCAACCGAAGTACGTGCCCTTAGCGGGAACCGAACCCAGGTCTCTCAGAACCGCAGGCCGACGCTCTAACCGCTGAGCCAAACCGGCCAGGGCCTACAACACATTACTTTTGGCTTCAGTACCCACCATCTACTAACTCTCTCTGATGCCCCACAGATCCCACTCACATCTCTATCGATCAACAGGCTCATTCTCCAAAAGCATTTGTTCCTCTGGTTGTTCAGATGAGATACTGTCTACCGTTCTCTCTAAGTTCACCTACTCTTCCCTCTGTCACCTCCATGCTTCTCTTGAGTCCATTTGCTATTTTATTTTTCCATTTGGTTCTTCTTTCTATTTTTGATATTTTACTGAGACGTTCTACCTTTCAGTTTATTTCAAGGTGAGGGGGTCTCCCTTAACTCTCGAAGGATAGTTTTAGGAGCTGCGCTGTCTCGGCCTGATTTCTAACACCGCGTCCGTCGCATGGCGGGTGGGATCTATTGATTGTCTTCCCTTGTGAGTTGACATTTTCTTGGTTCTTCCTATGCCACGGAATTTTGGATCACAGCCTGAACATCTTCAGGGTATTGTTTGAATTCAAGACTATTGATTCTCATTTGTTTGCTTGTTTCCGCAGACAATCTGTCTGGGTAGGTTCAGGTCACAGATTGCAACAAGGCTTCTTAGGGCTGGGCTTCCGGTGTCCGCGCTGCTTCCAAGGGCTGGGCCGCGCTATTCAAACCCGTCCACGTGTGTGCGGCCCGGGGGCCAGGATGGGGCCAGGTGTCAGTCTACCCACAGCGCGATTGCTAAAGCCTTCGTTCGGTATGCTCTTTAGGTCCATGCATGCTCCCTTTGCAAGTGAGCACAGGAGTTTATATAAGCAATTTTATGGACTCCTTGTCTTGATTTCCTTCCCCTCTGTGATCTACCTGACACATCACGACTTCCTAAGGCCTCACTCCGGGACCCCTCAATTCAGCCACGCAATTTCCACGACTGTGTCTGCATTTGGGGCCAAGCAGTGGGAGCACGGAGGGAGGAAATGCAGAGGGGAGTCACCCATGGTTCTGGGGGCACCGCTCCTCTGGTTAGAATGCAGGACTCGCCACCAGAGCTCCAGACGTCTGTGCGGCTGCTGCTGCTTGTCCCTGCCATCAGGAGCTGTCCGGGGGTGCCAACCCAATGGTACTTGGAATTCTAGTCTCCTTCTCGAAGCTTCCTGCTACCACTTGCTTTTTGGGTTCTCAGGTAGCTGTTCCATGCGTTTTTGGTTGCCTTCAGCAGGAGGGGCAGGGTGGAGTGTGGTTCTTGCAATTTGCCCAGAACTGAAACCTCACAGCTTATTATTTTTTTTGTTTGTTTGTTTGTTTTACAAGAATAGGTCCATCCCACTGGCCGTTTGTACAGTTAGGGCTGAACAGTTACATCCATCCTATTTGCTTTATTTCCCTTTCCCGTCGTACAGGCGGACTCAGTCTCTCTCCTTCATCTAGCTCCCGAGCTGATTCTATTGTACTGGGCTTAGTTCCTCATCAAACCTCAGACGTCGGTGCCCACGTGATCCTGCCAAGCAGGCCGGTTCTCAAATCCCAAGTCTCTCCGTGGCCTCTCCGGCCTGGACACACGGCAGACCCGCCCCACGCCCCATTCACATTCCTGCAGTTCTACAGCCCGGACCTGAGGGACGTGCGGCAGGGCAGCATGGTCACTGCACTCTGCTGTCCTTCTAAACTGCGCGATTCACGCCATTCTCCTTAGAGCCAGGGACAGAGAGGGCTGGCTGTTGTTAGCGCATGGTATTCAGAGACTCCAGTGAGAGCAATAGGACAAGAAAAAAAAATACTGAGTGTAAATACTAGAAAAAGATTTTTCTTTTGTGATGAATATAGTGGCATTTCTAGAAAACTTAAGAAACTATAGCGAGAAAAAGACCCCACTAAAATTGAAAAGAGGAGTTGGTAAGATGAGTGGGTAAAAGGAAAATGTATTTTTTTAAAAAAGATCTTTTTCTATCTCAGAAAATAGAAAAATATTCCATTCACAAAAGCAGCAAAAATTATAATACACTTAGGAAGAAACCCGACCCCTAGGACTCAGGTCCAGGGATTGGCAAATCGGAGCTGGCAGGTCATCCTGTCCTGCGGTCTGTGTCTGTATGGCTTTGGACTGTGAGCTAAGAATGGTTTTTACATTTTTATAGGGTTGTAAAAAAGGGAAGAAGAGTATGCAACTAAGATCATATAAAGCCCACAAAGCCTAAAATATTTACTATCTGGTCCTTTACAGAAAAAGTTTCCACAGAAGTAAGAGCACCAGTGTGTGGAGCTACATGTGCGTGGGTGTTTACTGAAGCATGTTTTATGTGGCAGAAAAGTGGAAATAAAACAAATGCCTTTCAAGTGAAAAATAATGGAAAATATTGCGATAAAACCATTCTGTGGAATATCATGGAGCCACGGAAGGTGAAATATAGTCACGCCAGGGGATCGGGAAGGATATACATGCAATTCTGGATGCGATGCAAAGCAGGGTGCACTCAAATATATAGAATATGGTTATTTTTCTCTCTCTTGTTTGAGACAAGCAACCCAATCTTTCTTATAAGCATGTGAATGTGAATATAATGACATTGGCATGGAGAAAGAATTTTGAATGTTAGATGAAGGGGCACGAACATCTTTGTGTGGCAATGATTAGGCCTCGGAGGTTTCTGAGCGGGAGTGCAGGGATGTTAATCTTTATAATGCAATCCTTACTACTTCTTACCCAGAATTCTAACTTGAAGGTGGCCGACTTCCTACTGGCAGACCCCTGCCAAGTCTGCTGTTTTCCTCAGCACCAAAGCCTTCTGTTCAGTGGGTTTCTCTCCTTTGGAATCGGTATCCGTGGATTCTTCTTTAGCATTTGAACAGCTTTGTGGCTTTGGCAGCACTTTGAGTCAAAGATGGCCCTTAACTCCTTCCTCTGCAATCCATGCTCTCCTTCCAGGGACAACAGCAGAAAGGCATTGCCACTGATGTCTTCTTGAGACCTCCTGGGGACTCACCACCGCACCCTAGTTAGTGGCTGTTAGGGCAAAGGCTTCCCCATTCAGCTCTGCCCCCTGAGGTATGGAACCTGACCTCCCAGGGGTTGGGCCCCTTTTTTGCATGTGATGTCCTCTGCTCTGGGAGTCACTAAAGGTTTTGTTTAGTTAGCGCTCACTGTGGCTCAGGTGAAGCTAAATTCTCAAGATTATTCTTCATGATAGATATATATTTTCCTTTTTTTTTTTTTTAACAAGATGGTGATATTTACTCCTGTAGAAATACATTGTTTTATAACCTTCAAACATCAACCTGGTCTTGCTGTAGATTTCTGGTGCAGGCAGTTCATAAACTTGACGTCTTTGATGTCTCTTATCTATTAAATTCACTTGGTGCATTACCCGTTTCTTAATTATGTGCTTTTGTCTTCCAGCGAAAGGGAGCACCTAATGGACCCTGGTATTTGCGAATGAGTTGCTAGGTGCTGTTACATTCCAGTTATTTATTCGGTTTTCTAGACGTCATCATCATCATCCCAACATGTGTTAATAAGTTGTTTTGCAGAACACAATTAAATTTCAAAAATATTCAGGCATCAGAAAAGATGTCTTCAATAAAGATTAAATTAATAAAATCAGCCTTAACCACATTACAAAGCTTACATTTTCAGCAGTAAAATTATTAGACTTGTGGTCTGGGACAAGGTTTAACCGTCTGTAACAGGGGCCATTCATTCACGTAGTGACTAGTGGCTGCAAGACAGCTGACCAGGAATCACCGTGTCCAGTTTCGACGGGTATATGCTTTGGTGAGGGCTGTGCAGGGTAAGCAAGGTCACCTTGGACATCTTCCTTGGGGCAGTGTTATGGGGAGGCAGCCTGGGTTACTCCCAGTGAACAATTTCAAAAATGAAGAGCAGACACTTCAATGTAATGCAAGGCGATTTTTAAAAATGAGAGAAAAGCAACTTTCCTAGGGTTCTTCCAAAAATCCGAAGAGAAAATTAAAACAAGTGACAGACTGGAAGACAACATCTGCCACATGTTCCAAGACAAAGGCCCAATATCCAGAGGACACAAGGAGCGCCTACAAATCATAAGGAGACATTTAACCGACCAATGGGCAAAGGACGTGAGACACTGGGTTCCACCAGCTGTCCAGGAAATGCAAACTAGCATAATAATGAAACACCATTTTTTTTTTTTTACTCGCCAACTGGCAAAACCTACAATGATGGACGTGATCATGTTTGAGCAAGGATGCGGGGAGTCGGTGCTGGGTCACACACTGCCGGGGGTACAAACTAACCAGACGTTTTGGGAGGGGGCTGGGAGTACTCATGAAAATGAAAAATATATATTCACTGTATTTCTACCCTATTCTACTTCTAGGCACCCATCGCAAAGAAATGCTCATTTGTACACAAAAATGCTCACATTGTTTGTGATAGAGAAAAACTGGGGAAAAAATGAAATGTCTGTTACAAGAGAGTAATGAAATAAATCGTGCTAGCCCTGGCTAGTGTGGCTCAGTTGGCTGGAGCATCATCCCATGCACCGAAAGTTCAAGGGTTCTAATCCAGGTGAGGGCACACACCCAGGTAGTGGGTTTGATCCCCCACAGGGGTGCGTGTGCAAGGCAACTGATCACATTGATGTCTCTCTCTCTTTCTCTCTCTTCCTCTCGCTGTAAATTAATAAGGGCATGTTCTCAGGTGAGGATTTAAAAATTTTTAAAAATAAATCATGGTTTATTCATATTTAGAAATAGCCCCACTACAAATGGTGAGTGATAGGCCCATACTCATTGTTAAAAGAGAAAAGCAGAATAACATGTGTGTTATGGTTTCATTTATACAACAAAATAAGGCATCTTTGCCTGTCTGCTGCCCATCTGTCATCGATCTATGCATCTATGCATCTATGCATCTATCTATCTATCTATCTATCCATCCATCCATCTGTCCATCAGTCATCGATACCTATCAATCATCTATCGTATCCATCTACAATGCACAGAAGGGGACAAAGGGCATGCACTGAATTACTGAAAGCGATTGCTCCCCTCTGGAGCTGGGGTTGGTACTGGGAGGAGGGAAATGAAGAGGGACTCTTATATTTTGATTCGTATATTCATGTAATGTTTGAACATTTTACACCCATGACCTACTTCAGCAATGAGAAAGAGACAAAAACTACGCTGGCTGGGTTGCTCAGCAGTTAGAGCGTGGGCCCATGGACCAAAGAGTCGAGAGGTCGATTCCAGTCAAGGGCACGTACCTCAGTTGCTGCTTGTTTCCTTGGCCTGGGTCAGGGTCATGCGGGAGAAAACCAATTGATGTGTCTCTCTCACATCAATGTTTCTCTCTCTCTCTCTCCCTCCCACTCTATCTGAAAATCAGTGAAAAAAGGTCCTTGGTTGAGGATTAAAAAAAAAAAATTAAAAAAGAGACAATAACTAACCCTCCAGGGACTCCATAACTTTCTAAACTCCAGACCCAGGAGACCCGAGGAAGACAAGCTTGCCCTCCCTTGACTGACAGCCTTTGTCCACCTATTCAGTGCTGTCTGCCTCCTTCCTTTATCATCTTCCTGGGAGTGAAGATGGGGAAGGCTTCCTTTACTGGGTCCATTTCTCCTTTTTATCACTCACTGGAACTCAGTGAGGACACGTGAGTGTCCTGGGGACCTGTACAACGGGGCCTAGTGCCTCCTTCTTAGTTGGGCTGTGGATTTTCCTGCACCGAAGGGCATTGACCTTGGAGCGCAACAGAAACTGGGTTCCAGCGGTGGCTCTGCCCCTTATGGGCTCAGTGTTACTGGGCACGTCTGTTAACTTCCCTAGGCCTCAGTTTCTTCATGTGTGATAAGAGGATAACAATAGCACCCCTACCAGCGTCAGCCATTGTTATTATGGTGGCGACCAACCGACCTCTTTGACCCAAAGTCTGCCTGAGACACGTGACATCTGACCTTGAGCTTCTCCTTGCAGGCAAGCCCAGCTCTGTGAAAACAGATGCCAGGCTGCGGGGTCTCTGTAACTTTCCTGCCCCCCCCGCCCCCCTTTCAGCTTTGCTCGGGAAGCTGCCCGGGGTCCTGCAGTTATTATTTTCTTCACCCGAACTGGCTGGGTTGGGCTTCTGATCACGAGCTCCTGGTTACGGATGTGGCCTGGCCGTGCCTAGGAGCACCCCGCCTTTTAGGTGTCGCCGCCAGCAGACTCCTGTGGGAAGAGGAGCGCAGGGGGTTGCGCGAGTGTATCTCCAGGCTTGCTGAAGGCGGTTGTGGCACAGGCTGTGCGTTAGAGAGTTGGGGCTGGTCCCCAGGGTCATGTTACTACATGAAACCACCACCAAACCGAGGCCGTCTCCACCCTGAGCAGGATGGCCACTGTGGGGAGGGACACTCCCGCCCAGTGTGTCCTCTGGTTTTGAAAGCTCTGGGCGGTTTCAGCAACGGACACATCTGTGTTTTCACAGTGGTCAACAGTAGACAAACCTCTGCTGTTTTCAGCTCCTTCTGTCCAGCATCCCCGACAGAACCCCTATTCCCTCCCCGACCTCTGCCACAGCTGGTCGTTCCCCTTTTCAATCAACGGAAGATGAGGAAATCCACTTTGTCTTTTTAGAAGTGAAATGACGGGATAGGAAGGATCTTCCCTTGGAAGATGAGCAGGGTGAGCCCAGCGCGTGCTACTGGATTTAGACAGTCTCCCTCCCTCCTGAGTGCAGAGCGCCCTCAGCCCGGGGGGACCCCACCCGACACACGCCTGCCTCTCCGCAGCCAGGAGCTGCCTGCTTTCTGCAGAAGTCAAAACTCTTTTGCAGGGTTATTCTGCTCTCTAGACAAGAGTATCTCTGGCAAGTTATTTGTGAAATACTTGCATGAAACTGATTGTGCCAAGGACATACGTTGTTCTTACGACGAGACTGGAGAGCATCAGCTGCTGTCTGAAAACCAGCGATGACTCTCCTAGGAGGGAGACATTTTACTTGAAGGCATTTCATTAAATAAAATAGGTGTTGGGGAAATTGGTTCCTTGAAAGAGATTCAACTTAGAACCTTAGCTTATGCTGCATTCCGCAATAAATCCTAAATAAGTTGAGTGTGAAAAATAGAATAACAATAAAAAAAACGATAGGGAAATTTAGAAAAGCATTAAATAGATACCAGGCAGCGAACAGCCCATCATTATTATTGTTACGATAATAAGTACAGAAGCAACAGGGGAAGTCATAAAAGAAAATGTCAGTGGATTTGATGATATAAAAAATAATAAAATAAAACCCTGCATATTATAAAGCACTTTACCAGACGAGTCACTATTATTGCTAAAACAAAGGGGTGATGGCCAGGTGCTTTCTTTTGAGAACCTGGAAATAAAGAAATTGATGTCACCTGATAAGAGTTGAACCAAGAAAAATCTTCCCATGGTTCCCTGTGAGAAAACCACCAAGGGGACACCCGTGTCAATCACGGTGCCTGCCTTATCCACCTGCTTTTAGGGAGATACACTCCCCTGTCACACTCTTTGCTGCCACTTTCCGAAACACAAGGCCCCTCTTCCTCCCCGGCCGCGGCTGTCTGGACCAGAGCTGGGTTTCTGACCTAAGACAGCACACTCCCAAGCACCTGTTGTCTCTAAGGCCTAGGAAAGAGAAATCGGGGCTGTCGGGCTCTCTGCATCATCACACTGAGCTAAGAAACAAGCAAATAATGAGCTCATTAGCCTCAGGGACAGAATGTCTGAAGGTGCTTTCAGGTTACAGCTGGGGCCGGAGCAGGCTAAGCAAGCGGAGCCTGTGGTCAGCGGGGCCGTAGGCCGCAGAGCAGCCGTGCTGAGGTAGCAAGAGGCCCCGAGGGAGGCGTGGGTGACTGCCGGCCCCCAGCTGCTGTCTCCGACTCCCATTCCAGCTTGGCGGGGTCTCAGACCTTATTGTTGCATCTTGATGAGATCCTTGTCATCACCACACGTGCATCCTAAGCCTGAGCCGGCTCACTGGGTTCCTGTTTCTGATCGTCAACAATTTATCAAACTAAAAGTAATTGTTTATGTCACCCCAAACACTGTCAACACGACTTGGGGTTCATCCTGAGAGGCAGGAGTGGGATATAGCTGTAGCACAGACAGCAGAAGCCTGATGTAGGTGGCATTCTGTCTTTTCCGGAGAGAGGGGCATGGTGCACGGAAGGGCGGTCTGCCTGCAAGCTGTCACGGCTGGAGGCATTGGCTGCCGTGGGCAGCGACGCCTGGTGAGGCTTCAGTGAGACCTTGAGCATCTAGCTCTCATGGGTTTTGGTTCCCTTTGTGCTTGGACCTGTCTATTTACTAACCTTCCAATAACCACCTAGTTCTGTCCCCTGGAAGAAGATGCTGGGTGGAGGCAGTTTGAGAGTTCCGGTCTGTAAAAGAACCTGCTCCGTGGTAGTTTACAAATTACCTCTCCGGTTCATAGAGCGTTGACTGATGTGTGTCAGTGTTTCTGAATCCAGCCAGCCAAGGCCAGATCCCGGGCCCCGGTTCATTCACTAAGCTCGGACCACTCTGTCAGGACTCTTGGGAGGCAGCCATCCATCTTCCTGTGCTGACGTTCCAACCAAATCATTGCTTCCTTCTTTCATACATGACAATTATTAGTGTCACCCACGGTCAGTTAATATACTCTACAGGCCTCCAGCTTGCTCAGATCATCTTTTTGTTTGACCCCCCAAGGTGACAGCAATGCATTCAATCATTTCCATGAAGACATCAGTCACACTGGTTATGGGCTGCCATTCAGATGACTACATGTCTTGGAATTTCAACTTTCCACATTGTTACAGAGGGACCTTAAGAAATCAGTTTGCTCTTTTCATCTCCAGAAGCCTCGAGCCAGCTCAGAAAGATGCCTCTCTCCCCTGCTTGTAAAGGTTCCTACAATCTCTATCCATTTAATCACCTCCTTTTTGGGGGGAGGGTCCACATGTCTTTTTATACATGATCAACTATTTTTTTTCCAATACAATTGAAAAGTCTTTCTTCCTTTTTGAGTCTTCTTAAAGATGCATTGCAGGTTATTGGTCTCTCTGTGTGATGTCAAGCACTCAACAGTTGGCTCTCCTACTGCTGTTTCTCTGACAGGTGTCAGCTCATCAGTGATGGGTGGAAATGGTGTGAGTGGACATGGTCTCCCTGCCTCCCTTTGCGGGGTCCGGTGTGGCCAGTGCTCGCTCATATAAGAAGGAGAATCTTCCTGCGTGGCTCTCAGCTCTGTGTGGCTGTCCGCGTCTCCCTGACTCAGCGCCTCAACCCTTCCTTCTGTCCTCTTCGATCTCTAAGGCCTCGCTTTGGGAGAACAAATCTGTTTGATGGAGCATTACTTTCCGTATTAGGAATTTAACATGTTCTAAATTCATAGCACGACTGTTACTAGATTGCAGTTGGTTTGTTACAGTTCTAGTTACAAAGTTGCATGTTGCATGGGTTTTGGAACTCTTCCCAATCTTAGTTTTCCTGCAGTCCCTGCTATTTTTAGCGTGCAGTTTTGCATTTATGCCATCACGACAGGCGCAGCTGTACATGGAACCTGTCTGCAAGCTCCCCACTCAGAGCCTTCTCTTTTCCCAGGATAAATGAGTCTATCTTCATCTGACTGAATCTTCTTCACAGACTTCCCGTTTCAGGCAGCAAACGTTTCTGAAAGGTCTGTAGTAAGCACGATTGTTTCTGCCCTCTTTTCTCCCTCTGAAGAAAGAGATTGCTTGGACTCCTTAAAAATCGTGTTCAGCCCTGGCCGGTTTGGTTCAGCGGTTAGAGCGTCGGCCTGTGGTCCAGAGAGACCCGGGTTCGGTCCCCGCTAAGGGCATGTACCTCGGTTGCAGTTTGTCCCCGGCCCTGGTTGGGTTGTGCAGGTGGCAGCCACTCGATGTGTCCCTTTCACGTCGATGTTTCTCTCTCTCTCTCTGTCTCTCTCTCCTTCCCGCTCTATCTGAACAAAAAATGGAAAAATGTCCTCGGGTGAGGATAAAAAAAAAAAAAAAATCATGTTTAGTGTGTGTGGTGGCGGTGGGCTAGGCCCCTGCCTGAGGAGGGGCACAGGCTGTGGGCCCCGCCAGGAAGGCTTCATTCCCCTGGCTGCAGGGGTGGCTTCAGGGACCGGCACGTGACAGAAGCCGGGCCAACCAGTCCTCCCTTTAGGGACTTCTGCCAGCATCGATGGGGAAAACCTGTTACTAGGATTATGGATGCTACAGACCAGGCAAACCCAGAGCCTTCAGGGCCACCTCGTACTAAATGGGGAGTGACCGTCCGAGAACCTAGTCAAGGAAAATTGAGAGATGGAAGGAGGAGAGGAGAAAGGGAGGGCAGGGGAGGGGAGGAGAGGGGAGGGATCAGCAGGGCCATCGAAGGGAAGAAGAAGGAGAAGCGTGCATTCGAAGCCAACTGTACTCATGCGCTTCCTGGTTACATGAGACAATACATTCTCTTTCATGCTCACAGCCCAACACCCCGACCAATACAAATTGGGCCCAAATTAATGGAACTTCTGGTAAGTATGATTAAAAAATCAAACTCAATAGTATAATGCACAGCCAGAGCTTAAGATAAACATGTGGCGGATCACTTAAAAAAGCAAAAATCTTTGTAAGTTTTCAATCATCACTTTAGCTGCTTTTCTCCCAACCATCTCCCTCCTGGGGGGGGGGGCGGGTGCTCGGCGGAGTGAAAGGGGGGTGTTTGGACTCCTGCATTTCCTACTGTTGAGATACAGCATTTTCTTCCTTGTGGTAACATTTTTGTTTTGTGGTCCCTGAAGATTTCTATGCCTGCGCTTAATCGGGCTTTCTCTGGTCCTTGCCTGTGTTGGATTTGGTACTTAGGCACAAGTACTTCATTACCCCTACTTTTGTTAAATCTCAGCTAAGTGAACATTTTAAATTCTCTCATTTTTTTCTGAAGCATGGGTAAACCCACTCAGTTGGAATTATATAGAGCCTGAAAATGCAACCCTTCCGTTTTCCGAGCCATTGAAGATGAGAATTGGAGCCCACGTGGTCACAGGATCCCACAGCGCATGTTTCCGCAAACTAGGAAAAGGGGCTCTCGGGGGCCCCAAGGAAAGCAGCGACCCTACCCCGTGCACGTGGGGTGGGGAGCGGGGCAGGCTGGGCTTCAGATCCCACTCGCTGCCACAGCGGAGCCCGTCACGCGCGTTAGGACGACGCCTTGAACCTTCTGGGCTGTGTGCGCGGAAGCGGGGTCTCGTGCGAGCCTGTGGTTGGATGCCGTGCAGGGTGAAGGCAGACAGTCAGGGAAACGGAGTGGCAGCCCAGTAACATTGCAAACTCAGAGGAAAACATCGAGGTTCAATAAACCTGACTCGTGGGGATAGTACACGGTATTTAAACGCTTTGGAGTTGGACAGAAACGGGTTTTCATTCCAGCTTGGCCACTTAGTAGGGCACCTCGCTAAAAGGCCATTTTTTAAAAATCTGAACAATAACGATAATACCGTATTTCATAGACTCGAGACTGCATCGGCCGTAAGACAGGATCGTCCTCGTTACAGAGGTTTTTAAACTATAAGAATTTTAAATCAGAATATGAAAAAATTGCTATGTGGGATGGTTAAATGTATCCCCATTTGAGGGGTTAAGACTGTAAAGATTGTGTCTCCTAGAATACAGGACATGGGGTGATGCCCCCTAGTGGGCAGTGGCTCTTCCTGTGAGGAATACATGATGCACCGAGGTCAACTTCTTGCCCCAGCCCAGAGTCAGTGCTCAGTAAAGGGTGGAGGCTGCTGTGGATGTGGTTGTTGCTGGGAGCTGGTGACAAAGAGTAACAAAAGAATATACTTGATTCAGGGCTGCATAACCCAGCAAATGCCCTGGCTGCTCCTTGCCCTGCCAGGACGAGACCCTGGAAACCAACATGCACGCGTCGGTCTAGAAGGAAACCTCAAGGCAGATCAAAGTACAGGAAATGCACAAAACTGAAACACAGTCCTATTTATTCCGAGAACGGAGACCCAGGTCGGGTTTTCCCAGATCTTTAAATGTACGAGAGAGACGATTTTTAAAGAGAGTATTGTTTAGCTGGTGGGTTGGGAGTAGGAGAAAGAACACTTTCAGAATGTCTTGTTGGCTTTCCTGGTGTGGGTCGTTTTCCTTCACCTCTCACTAACGGTTTCTTGTCTGACATTTCCTGTGATTCTGGAACCGATGACTGGCACGCTCGTGAAAACCCTCTGTGCAGCATCCGGTGACGTCAGTTTTCATTTAGGCCTGGACGGGTCCGTGGAGGATGAAGTCGTGCCAAGAGGTGTCAGTCAAACCCTTCACCTGCCTCAGAGCGGCTGGCTTCTGCCAGGGAACAGCCACGCGTTGTCCTTTGTTGCCAAAGACAATGCCGTCAGCTAGAGCTGCAATGGGGAGGCCCCGGCGCCAAGTTCCCGTGAGTGAAGAAGGGCCCGGTTGGTGCCGCCAGCTCCAAGCCGTCTATTTCTTCCCCACAGTGTGAGCTCAGTGCTCAGGAGCACTTTAGAGCTGTGATCGATGGAATCGGGATGCATACAAAGGTGTTCCAAACAGCCCAGATGACAGAAAGCTCGTGTGTACGGAACAGGTAGACACAATGGAACTGACTCTCCTATGCAAACAAATGTTCTAGTCTATTTTTTTTTTTTTTATTCTTCCATGTCTGATCTAAACTTGTTTTGCCATCAGGATTGATGGAAATAATACATAGAGAAGGGGGAAAGGAGGGGGGTTTATGGCAAGAGATCCACCTAGGTTGGGTGGCTTGTTAGAAGAGAAGCAGATGCTAGGAAGCTTTAGAGTTGCTGACTGTGTCACGGAAGAATAGGTATGTGGCCACTGCTGAGTCGGCGGCCTTCGGGGATCTTGAGAATGAAACGCAGGCGGCAGCTCGAGGTCGCAAGGCCAGAGAGAAGCTGACTTGCTTGGGAAGGCCGCGGCACCTGGCTCTGAACACGCGGGCTGGCGGGCTGTAGCTCACACACACGGCTCTCCTCTCCTCCCCGCGGGCCCGCTGCAAGTGCTCACGGAAGCCGCTTACTTCTGCCTCGTGGGTCGCCGTGCAGTTTGGGAGCGAAGCTGAGTCACCGCCCCGCTGTACGGCGGTACATCTCGCCCTGCTCCCACCCCATGACCCTTGGATTCGCTAAAGGACTCACTGGGGACTGAGAATGTCACTTGATCTAAGCTCTCCCTAGGAAGAAATGAAAGATTTATGACTCGATAATGTCACAAATCTCCTGAAACCAGTTTCCCTCAAGGTTACCTTGGAAACTTAAAATATGTGTATGAATTCCACCTTATGCCTCTTTGCTCTTAACCTTGTTCCTGAGGTGCAGTGATGGTGGGCTCCCCCCTGTGGTCGAGCACCTGAGGGGTTCCATCGGCACCGGTTGAGTCTCTGTGATCCACTCACCTGGCCTCCTTGCATCAGGAGCACATTGGAAAGAGGAGGGGCTGGAAGATGGGTGTCAGCCTGCTACGTGCACACAACGAAGTGGAAGTGAAAGCAGCGTTATCAGCACCACTGGAGGAGCAGTGCGTGCTTGTCAGTCAGGAAGACACAGGTCTACTTGCCCAGGGCTTCTGCTAGCACGTCTTCAGTTACAGACATCCTCTGTGGGGGGCAGTTCCCGCCTCGCACCCCCCGCCCAACCTGCGCAGCTGCAGGGCAGCCTCCGACCACCACGCACCTGATCTCAAGAACGCTGCAAACTGGGTGCATCAACCGGTGTGACTGCGCCAAAAACTGTGACAACAACCCAAGGTACTCAGAGTAAAAAAGCTAAGTAGGTGAGTGTAGGCTATGGGTGACCTCCGTCAGAGATGTGGTTCATTAGCATGGGAACAGTTTTATTGTGGTTTATCGAGTTAGATCCTTTTTTTTTTTTTAGAGTGGGAAGAGAGAGAGAGAGAAACATTGACGTGAAAGGGACACATCAAGTGGCTGCCACCCACACGACCAACCAGGGCTGGGGACAAACTGCAACTGAGGTACGTGTCCTTAGCGGGAACTGAATCCGGGTATCTCCGGACCGCAGGCTGATGCTCTAACCGCTGAGCCAAACCGGCCAGGGCACTTTTCTTTATTATTATTATTATTATTATTTAATCATCACCTGAGATATTTTTCTATTTATTATCAGATGGAGTGGGAGGGAAGGAGGGAGAGAGAGAGAGAGAGAGAGAAAGAGAGAGAGAGAGAGAGAGAGAGAAACATCAACGTGAGAAGGACACATTGACTGGTTGCCTCCCGCATGACCCTGACCAGGGCTGGGGACAAACCACAACCGAGGTAAGTGCCCTTGACCAGAATCAAACCTGCAACTCTGGTCTGCAGGCCAATGCTCTAACCACTGCGAAACTGGCCAGGGCACGAGCTAGATACTTTCGAAGAGGAAAACCTACTTTTTGTGGAGATGTAATCTGTGAAAAGCCTTTCCCTCTTATCTCCCCTGAGTGTGAACAGACCACTGGGTCCCTTGAGTCCCACAGTGCTGACAAGTGGCTGTCCACTGAGGCCTACGTGCCCGCCCTCCCGGCCACCTGCGGGCAGCTCAGCACTGCCGGCTGCAGGGCCTGGGCTGCTTCTCAGCAGGCTGTCCGCTTTCCTTTCCCAGTAGCTTCTTATCGCCGTGGGTCACTGGTCCCTTTGAGAACCAGCTAAACTGTGGCTATTATCTCCAGAAGAATGCGCACACTCCTACCCCCCCTTTGTTACCATGCAGTGTCGGGGGCTTGGAGTCCGGGCCAAGAAAGACGTTTCACATAGGGGTTTAAGGGAAACCAACTGTATTAAGAGAGTCATCAAAAATTTAAGACTTTTTTTGTTACAGAGATATCTATGTGCATTAAATAATCAAGTCTAATGCTGAGTTTAATAAGTACCGTAGTTTTGAAGCACTGGTGAGTGTAAAGGATGTTTTTCCATGTCTGCCATCTGTGCTGTGCAATGCAAATGTCCGTGATTCCCACTGGGGACAGGTGCTGTGTTCTACCGTGGTCTGCTGCCTGTGTTCATCACTGAGGCAGTGCTCAGCTACAGGTGGAGGTTAGTGAAAATGAAGGTCCCACCCCCAATATCCTGGACTTCAGGTTGGGAATCTCTAAGAGTCTAGCGAGTCTCGGCCTGGTGCTGGGCATGGTGCAGGGCCTGGCTGCTGCAGCCCTTCCCATTCAGGCCAATGACGAGAACCCAGGGCTCCCATCTCCTCAGTGGGAACAACCTGAGGCTATGATGATTTCAAATGTTCTGCCAAAAAGCCCGAAGGGCCATTCAGAGTGGCTTTTCCCTCATCCTCATTTATGAAGGGAGGCAGATGGGACAAGAGGGACTTGGGCGTCAGCTGCGAACAGGTCGGTAACTTCTGCCTTCCTTACTATGGGATCCCCTCTGTGAGGCTGCCCCCCCCAGGGGATGGGTCTCCATGTATCTTCTAGCTTGGAACGGAAGACACGTTTTCCTCCTGCTTTCACAAAGATCTGTGCCTACTACGGTTGAGTCGGCCTTGGCTTTGACCTCACCTGTCCCGGGATGCTCACCTACGTGGGGGAGCCCTGCTCAGCACTCGCATCCTGGAAGGCACGCTGGCTCGTGTTAGCTTCTCACCCTCCCACGGGTTGACTGGGTGGTGCTGAAAAATGAGCACCTGTACCAGAAATGCGAAGTATAGGCTTTGGAGGTGTACGTGTCTCCTAGCGCCGGAAATGTGAGTTGTCACTGTGATCCCATGGAGATGACCAGCTGAGATACTGTGGAAAGACCCCAGGGAGAAACTAAATGTTGTCACTGGGATGCTAGAGCTCAGGCCTGCAGGGGGCGCAGGTCGAGGTCTGGATGGAACACAATGGCTCTTCCCGATGGATGAGGGCAGGGTGACAACCCCTTCCTGGGCGGGCACCCCGAAACCAGGTGCCACGGCTTTGAGGCACTGTATGGCCTGATTTTCGCCAGGAAAAGGTCCCTAAGAGAGGCCCACAGAAGGCCGTCTGCTTACCAATCTTACGCCTTGCTTCATTGATATTTTCTCCCAGGGCCTTTGCTTCCGAAAATCTGGAGAGAAAAAAAGGAAATGAGAGGCTAACTTTTTCTCCTCATCCTAAATTATGTTTTAAAAACAATAGGTTCCGGAGTGGTCTCTAAAATATTACATGTAAGACATAAAAGATCAAATAAATAAAATATACTAGGCTTAAAACGAAGATAAATGTTGTATTAATCACTGGTATTGTGAATTTTTACTCCTCTACCCAGCATAGAATTTTCATCCTCATATTTGCTAGCTTATGACTTTTAATTTTTGGTGTTTTATGATCCAAGGGGACCAGAATAAATTGCGACTGTAAACTTTCTATACTATGTGTGATCAGAGTATCAGGATCTTACAGTCACGGTCAAAGAATACATACTTAATGTAACTTAAATAACTTTTTTTTCTTCGATTGTAGTCATAAATCAGCGGTCAGAGAACCGTGGGTGGTCATGAGACGAATCCAGCCCCCACCTGTTTCTGCAATAAAGCCGTGTTGGGTCCCGGCCACGCCCACATTTTCCTCGTGTCCGGGGTTGCTTTCCAGCTGCTAAGGCAGAGCTGAGTGGATTGGACAGAGACCCAATGGCCTGCACAGCTAAGATTACCATCTGACCCTTTCCAGAAAAAGTTTGCTGGCTCCTGTTACAGGTGATGCTAAACCACATTTCGAAAATATAAAAACAAGAAAAAAAATCTCTAATAATCCTCCAATAAGCACGTTCTGAGGTCTTTCCAGTCTTCCCTCGAGCCAGTTTCCATGGAGTTGAGACCATCGGTATATAGGTGTTGCTTCGATCTTTTTCACTCAGCGTTCTAACGTGTCTCTCCCGGGCCTTCAGAAACTCCCCCGTGGTCTCCGATGGCCGTCCGCTCGTCCACCAGACGGTCGTGCTGATGCTCACTGGACGCTTGCTCTGCATCTCCCCACAGACACGTATGAGCCACGCGTGGGGAGCTGGAGAAGCGGGTGGGGCACGGCCTCCGGGCGGAACGTGCAGTCCGGGAGCTTACGAAATGTTAGTTGCTTTCCCGTCTTCTCCTTTCTGCCGTGACATTTAAGAGGCAACGGAGAGAAAGTCTGTGAAACGAACACACAATGTACAGCCACAGTGAATCATTGTGGGCACCCCTGGCTGCGCCATTAGAGTGACCAGGGCGGGGCCCGTCCGTGAGGCAGCAAAGCTCATGTCCAGGGAAGGGCTGGCCTGGGTTTGGGGGGTGCCTAGGGTTTTTAAGGAAAATTTTAGTATGGAAATTTCCAAATATACACAAAATAGAATAACAGACCCACCATCATGTGTCATTAATTGTTACTATTTGGCCAGTTTGATTTTAATGACCTCCTTTCCCCTATCCTCTCACCTCTCAACTCTTTCTGGATCCTGGTAAGACCCAGACACGTGATTTCATCCATCGCTGCGTTAGCTGGGTGAGTTTTCGTTCGAGGAAGTGGGCAGAGGAGGGCATTCCAGGCCGGGGAACAACATAGGCAAAGGCCGGAGTGCTCGGCGCTTGATGGAACGAAGTGTGAGTTATGTCCCTGCGATTTTCCGAATCCGCCTCCTGGGCCTGTGACTGCAGACAGGGCCTTTCCAGGGAAGGAGACAAGATTTTCCCTTGTCCAGTGTTAGCATTCCGCCCCTGGCTCCCTCACCAAGGGTATTCCGGCTCATCACAGATTATCAAGTCCTCTTCAGATAGGGCCTGTCACCTCGCGGGGAGAAACGCAGTTCCTCTGGCTGCGGTCAGATTGCACCAGGTTCAGCCAGCATCCATGGCACGTGTGGGTCGCTGTGCTGTGCTTGTGGGCGCCCGCCGGCCTGCGTCTGCTGGGCAGCCCGCCTCAGGTCGGGTGCAGGCCACTCAGGGGAGGACTCTTTATGCTTCAGTTTCAGCCCAGCGGGGGGATAGAGCTGTTTGACGCCCACCCTGGCCATGCCCAGTCCCTAGGATTTCGTAGGATTTGACAGTCCTTCGTTGTCAGCGGATGAGTCCTCTCCCTGCTGGGTCGAGTCTGGAAGCGTGAGAACAGTGAGATGCAGGAGCGAGGCTGCAGGGAGCTGACACCCTGTCGTGCTGCAGGACAGCAGGGCGGAGGTGCAAAGGATCCATGGCAGGCGGAGCGGCCAAGAGGCCCTGGCAGGCCGGGCTGAGGCCCCTGCCCCCGCACCACCGCGGCAGTGCCCAGACCGCCCCCGGGCACGGCGGAGGGGGCGCTTAGTGCTGTGGTCCACGCTCTCCAAAGAGCCGCCCAGGACTGGCAGACACGGGGTGTGTCTGTGTGTCGGGGAGACGCTGCGAGCCGGTCCAGATGCCTCTCTGCAGCCCAGCGCCAGGCTCAGACGGGCTCGCCCACTGCAGAGGTGTGGGCCGAGGGCTGTCCCGTCTTCACGAGGCCATTTCCCTTTGCTGCTGTTGTCACCGCTCCAGGCCACCCCACCCACGTGTTCCTGACCCCTGGTTGTCAAGACAAACTCTTTCCTAAGAAGCCCAGCCCTGGGGGAGAAGAGGGAGAGAGTGAAGGGAGGCGGGGAGATGAGAAGGCAAAGGAGGTGAACCGAGCTGAGGAGAGGATGACCCCCGTCTGCCACGTCCTTGTTCGTCCCGGCCCACCCTGCCCCGCGTGCCCCAAGCCCGTCCCCTTCCTCCTGCCCCAGGCTCAGTTCTGCTCACCCAGTGCCAGGAGCAGCCTTCGACTCCTGTCCTTGTAAAAGACACATTCCCATTAGTGACATGGCTCAGGGACCCAAGCCGTGACCACATGGGGAACCTGCTCTGACTTTCCCCAGGGCACCCTGGGCAATAACTACCCTAAGCTGCTGCTCGCTGCTGGGGGCATGGCCCGCTGGGGAGGCCCTGAGGAGGGCCCGCTAGAGGCTCCGGGACTCCCCCAGAATCTCCTGCGAGCCCCCAGGTCTCACTGCGGGGCCGCAGCAGGGGCTCAGGTTGGTGCAGCGCTGCTGGGGACAGGTCCGGTGTGGACTGGCAGGCTGCTCTGCTCACCACGCAGAAGCACCTCACTTTCGGGGCAAGGCCTGGGTTGGGAGGGGTGGCAATGCCGTGTCTGGCTGTTCTCACACACCCGGCTCCCGCGACATCCAGCCTTCGCAGACCCCTTGCGTTCACTGTGCGCCCAGCACTCTGCTGGCCACTGCCCCAGAGCAAAGTTCTCTCACTGGCTTCCACGGAACATCACCTGGCTCTCCCTGGATGCTCCTTCTCCGTCTCCCTTGCAGGGTCTTCTGCAGGTTTTGTCCTGACCCTGTCCTGCCAGGGGCTCAGCTGTGACCTCCACCTGGGCCCTGCTTACTTACGTCCTGCCCCGTCAGCTGCTATTGGATGCCCTGCAGGTAATCCACATTCACTGTCTCGGAGCAGAACTGATTCCCTTCCCTGCAGGCTCCCCCTTCCTCCCATGTCCTCACTTCATTCCAGGGCACCAAGGCCTGCCCCGTGTGCTCATGCCATACCCTGCACGTCACCCTGTCTCCCTTAGCTCCTCACTCAGCCCTGGAGACTCATCCCTTCCACATCCCCAGCGTCTGTCCCAACCTTCCAGTTAGCTTCACTGCTGCTTGGCCTCAGAAGCAGCTGCCATCTCTTTCCCGGACTGACGACTGCTCGTCTGGCTCCCTGCTCCCCGTCTCGGGGGTGCTCCCCACATTTTTGCCTGAGTGAGCCTTCTTAAAAGCAAACCTGATCGTGTTTTTCTCCTGCTTGAAACTTCAAGGGCTCCCCAGGGACATCAGGACAAAGCCTCGATTCCTTAACTTGGCTACCCAGCCTCCTCCAGCTCCGGCTTCTGCCCATCTCCAGACTCACTCTGGCACACCCCTGCCTGCCCGGGCTGCCTGGCGTCCTCGCCTCGGGGTTGTTCCCTTCGCCACCAGCCTCTCTCTCCATCCGGCTAATTTCTCCCTCACTCCTCAGTTTCAGCTGAGATGCCTCTTCCTCTGGACAACTTTCCAGGACCACGGAGGTCTGCGGTAGGGTCACCCCCGTGCTCCACAGCACCCGAACTTCTGTCGTTACAGCCAGGTGGCACACTGTATCTAGACTGCCGTTCGATATCCCGAGTGCCATGGGGATACCACCACGTCTACTTACTTCACTCCTATACCCCGGAGCTTAGATCGGGGGCTGGCACTTAGTAAGCACCCCACAAATTCTGCAGAACAAAGGCAGCAGCTCGTGAGTGAGCGACGCGTGCTCTGTGCAGGGTACCGGACCGAGAATCAGACCCCTGGATTCCACGGCACCTCTTAGCAGCTGCGTCTCAGGTGCCCCATGGCAATTCGAGCCACAGTGTACTGGGGACCACGGGCAGTGGCTGCTTTAAGCCAGGGCCACAGAGGAGCTAGTGTTCAAAGCCGCTCAGCCTCCAAGGGCCCCTGCAGTCACGTCCCTGTTACGTCATTTGAGACAGTTTCTTCAGGTCAGTGGGGCAAATGTGTCCTTGGAAAGCAAGGGGCCCCTATGACACCTTTCTTAGTCTTTCTGTCTAGGGTGATGAACTTAATATATCGATTGTTTGTAGAGTGACTATTTAATTCTCTTCCCCATCAGAGGAAGAGAGAAGACGTCTCTGCCGGTGCCTCCTCTGCACACCCGTCCCTGGCAGGGCACCTGGGAGCCTCCGCCCCGTTGCCGGGAGGGGCCGCCTCTCGTTTGCCTTGTGCTTGTAACGTTTACCCACATTCCCGGTCCACGCCCTCTCGCTTCCGCCTCAGGCTGGCTGCCTCTCTCGTCTCCTGCTGCGAAGCCCCTTCCAGAACTCTCGAGAGGAGAGGCCTGCTGCTGCCTTCTCCTACTTCTAGGAAGAGAAGAGTGTTCTCGACGGCTAAATCTTCCCCAAGTCAACCTCCAACTGTCCTTCTCAGGCCAAGGAGGTTCTTGAGCATCACTGTTTGAGGCCAGCACCGCTTTGAAAACCGCGAGGAGGCTGAGGAGATTCTAATCTCTCGCTCTCAGAGTGTACGATTCCAGCTCCAGGGACAGGTGCACATACTAACCAAACAAAGGAGAAGTAATGAAGTTAACATGGAAGCCTCCTGGGAGCCAGGGACCTCCTGTTCGCCGTGGACGTTATTTCCGGGCGGCGCTACGGGTTTAGATTCTGTCCGAAGGATCCGGCTGGGTGGGGGGTGCTCTTCGGTTAGTGCATGTAGCACGGACTTCGCTCGGCTGCATCAGTCTCCTCGTTTATTTCTTCTTTTGCTATCAAATGGCCTGTGAGTGAGGGGCTCGGCTTGTATGAGACCTGCCCCGGCGTCCGCCAGGTGTGGTTTCCAGCCTCTCTGCACATTGCTACATACACATATACTACAGTATATCAGGAGGAGTCATGCCTGAAAATGCAGTGGTTTCCATGGCAATTGTCTTCTACTGAATCCGGCTTAGGAACGGGCTCACACATTCTCACTCAGCGAAGGTGAACATCCTATTAACGGGCCAACGTCTTGTTCCAGACTGGAGGCCAGAGCTGGGAGAGGCTGCATGTGCCCCGTGAGGGCGGCCAGGGAGGGGCGCAGGGAAGAAGGGGAGGAAAACCCTTCTGCTAAACAACACAGATGTGCACACCATCCATCATCCCTCCTGAAACTCTAAATCCACTCTCACACTCTTGGGGAGCTGGGGGGATCAGAGGCGTCTCTATATTTGGGCTTAGAACTTAATTATCAAGGGCTAGAGAGGCTGAGCTGACCCCAGGCACGGGCGTGGGGGCCGTCAGTCCCCAGTGCCTCTTTCATGGACTTTGCCAACATGATGTCACAGCACTGGAACCATGAATGACAGTTATTTGATATGAGAAGTAGAAATACAATGGCAAGCAGGCCACGAGGGCAGGGCTGTTGAGGACTATTAGGAAGGTGAGACTAGGCAGTCAGTAGAGTTGGGAAATTATCAGTAATTTACTGCCATCCTGAGTAAAGCCCTCAGCTGCTCCTCTGTGTTCCGAGGACTGGCCAGTCCTCCCGACCCTGCCAGAGCACTGGGTCACAGTTCTGTGTTTTCATACGAAAACATGCTCTCTTAGTCCTCTGCCTTTAGCAGTTAGGAGCACGTCACATCTAATAACTGAACCCGCTCCATGAACGCACAAACGCTCCCATCCTGAGAAAGGGGTAGGTCGTCGGTTAGACTCCCCAGGACCAAATATTCCTTTAATGATTGTTATTACAGTAACATGAAACAGATGTGACATTTTTTAAAAATGTGGGCAGGTCTCCCAGCTTTTCATTTGACTTAAAAAGACTGATTTACTGCTGGGAAAACCTCTTTTCAGAGGGGAGCTTTGTGCAAGGTTCGCTCATCGCCTTGCTCAATGGCCTCAGGGAAGAGGGACCACCAGAACCACCAGCCCATCCCGCCTGCTTAGCTGTGTTTACACCCAAATGCACATTTGTCACACGGGTGGTCAGAACTCCTGCACCAGAGGTCAGTGAGCTCTGCATCAGGAAGCTTCAAAAGACCATGACACCCTTATGTCTGCCACCCACCCCAGCCCCCTGGAAACAGACCTCAACTCAAGGGTACCAGCCAGGCCAGGAAACATGCCGGGTCCAGGGTCGGAATGGTAAAGGCGCGAGTCCTCCCTGAGCCAGTGGTTCTTAAGCTTGAGTGTGTCAGAGAATCACGCGGAGCTGGGGTACCTGGGAGGCTTGGAGATCCCACCTCAGAGCCTGGATCGCGAGGTCTCTGGACACTGCCTAGGCCGTGGCTTTCAAACCCGGTGACATGGTAGCCTTTAAACCAATGCGTGCTCGGGCTCTATCTCACTGAGTGAGAATGTCCGGGGAGGCAGGCCAGGGCCTTGGCAGCTTTGACCAGCTCCGTGGTCACTTGGACATAAGGCCGGGGTAGGAGGCACCGGTGTGAGCTGTGATGCTTCAGGCAGGCAGGGACACAGCGAAGGGCTCTTTGGACGTCGTTATTGGATAAAGCAGCTGTCCTCCAGCCTCGCACGCTTCTCTTCAGACAAACAAGGTCTCCTGCTTCAACACGCCTGACGGGCTGTACTAACAAACATGCCCACGGCAAGGAGAAGCATGGGAAGCCCTGGGTCAGGTGCCAGGTTCGCGCGGCTGTGCATGAGCCCATTCCCCCGGGGAGCGAGCTCTCGGCCTTCGCCAGCGCTGCGGCCTCTCTCTCCCCAGCCCCTGGTTTTAGTCTTTTATTTATTCATTCATTCCTGAGTCTTGGTCCCATTCTGCTGCCCCACACAGGTAACCGTTCTTGTGGTTAAAGTCTACTAAAGCGTATCTTTTTGTTGGACTATGTTTGTTATGCATGTGTATATTTATAATTTACATAAATGGTGTGTTCCTGCAGCTTTCCTGGTTAGTGTGTGCACATCAATCTGTTGCTCCCACCTGCTGCATCGACCCCAGGGAAGCTCTCCCCAAGGTTTCACCTCTCTACTTCCCCAGGGATGGACGCCCGGGTTTCCAGCTCTCTCCGGCCACAAACGGCTGCCGGGGGCATCCTGATGTGTGTCTCCTTCTGAACCCTGAGAAGTTCTTGGGAGATGAACCAGGAGTGGAATTGCTGGGTCCCAGGGGTGCATGTACTTCTTTGGCCGAAGAAGGGCTGACGGTGCTGCAGACGGCCGCTCCTGGCTGCACGCCCTCGCCGGCACCGCATTCCTATTGGTCTGCCGTCCCCAGCAACCCCTCACCCGCGGAAAGCTGTTGGCTAACAGTGGGAGCTGGGCTCTCGGGGCTGATAGCCGGCCTTTCTCTTTCCCTGTCTCCCTCTTACCCGCCGCTGGGGCAGCTGCCCTAACCCTCCACCACCGTCCTCAGGTCTTCTTTTCATTGTACACCCACTTGCGCAGAGAAAGTAGAGGTCGCCTTTCATGTCTCCCTCCACCTCCAAGTGCAGGATGTCAGCCGCACCCTGCTTCGCTGCTCCATTCAGGCCTCCTTGCAGGCCCGATGCCCTGACCTTGACCCTGACCCCTCCTACCCGGCCCCCCATCAGAGCGTGCTGCGCAGTCTCCCCTGCTCCCGTGGCCTACAGCCTTGGCCGATTCGCGCTGCTTCTCTGTTTTCCGTCGGTCACAAACGTTTTGAACACGTTGTTTGCGCTCTTCCTCTGCTCGGTTCGTTCAGACTTGCTCCCTCTCTTCCCGAAACTCCAGCCCCGGGTCTTCCAGGCGCCGATCTGTGCGCTGTCCTGCTCCGCCCGCCTGCTGATTCCTCAGGTAGCCCCGCCCCACGGACGGCAGGCGGCTTTGGGACAGTATTTTCTCCTGGTTGCCCTCTCCTCTCTCTGCTTCTTCTCGGGTCCCATCATGGCCTCCTGGGCCTCCCCGGCCTCCAGGGCTTCCCCCCACGGTTCCACCCTCTAGGCCCTGCCCGGCCCCGTTGTTCCGAGAGAGCTCATCCGCTTCTCGGGCGCATGACTCTCAATCCTGGATCTCATTCGAATTCAACAAATGGTTTCTGAAAATTTACTGCGTGCTACGATCCAGACTCACACGCAACAGAGGCACAGTCCAGAGGACGTGTGTCTAACTCACGGGTTATCTCAAGCAAAGTGTAAGTTTATTCGCAGGGGCTCACAGCACAGCCTTGCTCCGCCACGCGTGAGCAGCCCACGCTGCTCGGAGAACACGCCCTCGGCTGTGGGTCACCAGTGCGCACGTGCACACTTTCTGGGACTAAGTAGAGCCCACGGTCCGAACCGCTGCAGGGCCTGGAGTTCTGAGACTTATAATTTAGTCTATGGATTTTCCCCCTGCTTTTGGGAAGACATGGCTAGAGTCGCAGCTGATGAGAATGAGTGTACAATGTAAGGCATGTGCAGAAAGTTAGTGCTGCTGACAACAGCCCCGTTGTTGCTGAACGTGAGTCGTACCAGGCTGGACCTAAGTTACTGTGAACCCGAGTGCAAGTCGTGCCTTCCTTTTAGGAGTCAGGCGGGCAGTTTGGAGGGGACAGAAGCGAGCCCCCTCTTGCTGGCCCGGCTCAGCCTCGCGGGACCAGCGGCTCCTCGAGCCAGCCTTACCTCTGTCTCAGAATCTGCTTGTTGTCGTCGATGGTAACGCTGTCAGCGTGGTCCCTCTTGAAGATTTCGAAAGCCTCCTGGCGTCCGAGTGACATTTCCTCTCTCATCCCTGTTGGAGACACAGGCAAATGGCCTCAGTCACAGCATCAGGATCCCATTCATTTCGCTGTCACTTGAGTCAGACCACAAAGCCAGCCCGGGCTCTGAGAGCCCACAGCAGAGAGGCTGGACCAGACAGGTGGCCCCAGGCTCTTCCAGCTGGCTGCCAACCGAGGCCCGCAGCCACACCCCGGCCCGGCTGGCTGTGCCTGCGCGTCCATGTGACTGTGGGGGTGGAGTTGGGAGTGTCTGGTCAAGGAAATGAAGCCCCGAGTGCCAAGCCCGACTGCCAAGAACATCTGCAAATGCACTGTCTGCCACCATTCGGTGCCATGGTCCTCCCCGTTTTCCTGTTATTCCCCATTTTGGTTTTCTGTTAAATTTCACCCTAAACTTCGTGAAAAGGCATTTAGTGAAAAGAAGTATAATTCAGACAGAAAGACTTCGACTCTAGAACATTCTGCTCTTTGTCCCCATAGAATAGCCTGTTCTTGATTCCCGAAGCCAAGGAGAGACCTCCGTCTTCATTCAGGACTTAGGTTCTCAGGTGCGAAACCCATGAGCAGACAGTGGTGGAGGGAGGGTCTTAGCTCACGTCCAACTTCACATCCTGGGTCACTATGGCCACTGCAGACTAATCCTGCCGGGTCCTGCTCAGGGCCACATCCTGAAACCCAGAGTCAGAAGGGCCAGGGCCCTCGCAGTAAGCAGGTCACGGCATTCCTGCATCGAGGCTGTCTTCCCACGCCTCCTAGGGCGAGGGTCCACGTGGGTGTGTGCCTGGGCTCTCTGGGTGAAGGCTGAATTCACAACTGGGTTGTGGGTGAATCTGCCATCATTTTTTTTATGTCTCTGCCCTTCGTTCCCTTTTCCATGTTTTTTTTTTAATCCTCACCCGAGGACATTTTTTCATTTTTTGTTCAGAGTGGGAGGAAGAGAGAGGAAGAGAGAGAGAGACATTGATGTGAAAGGGACACATCGAGTGGCTGCCACCCACACGACCAACCAGGGCCGGAGACAAACTGCAACCGAGGTACGTGCCCTTAGCGGGAACTGAACCCGGGTCTCTCTGGACTGCAGGCCGACGCTCTAACCACTGAGCAAACTAGCCAGGGCCCTTTTCCATGTTCTTATCCATTTAACTCTACTCATCTTTGCAGCCCTGGCTGAGTGTTACCACCTCCATGAAGCTTCCCTGAGGCCCAGACAGAACGAATCCTCCCTCTGCTATGAACCTGTCGATGCCTCTGAAACATGCACAGCCCACAGACAATGTTGCCCACATGACAATCTTTTCTGGTGAAATGCAAGTTTCTCTGAGGTGGAGAGCATACATTTTCGTGAACCCATGGTGTCTTGTTCAATGACTGGCATTTGGAAAGTGCTCAACATATGTCTGTTAAGTGAGTCAGGTCCATAATGAGCTGGGAGTGATGATGAGGCTCCCTCTTATTGCTGTAGGAACGCAGTCCAGGCCTACGGGGCTCCCTCGGAGGCCTGGGATACCAGGGATGCATTCATCTGGGCCACATACCACATCTCCTGCTTGGAAAATCCCCGCTGAGTCCCATCACCCAGCCTGGGGGTGGAGAACTGGACCAGCCCATCTGACACCAATTTAATGATTACTGCTGATAAAAATAGCACCATGGAGAATGTCTGAATGGTGAGGCACACAAAGACACCCCACCCTTTTCCATCAGCAGCAAATGGGCACAGCTCAGTTCTGTCTCCACATCTGCCCTGCACACTCCAGAATCGGGGCAGGGCCTGGGAGCGGGCTTGTGAGAGGCTCGGAAAGAGGAGCCTTGATGCGGGAGAGACATGAGCTAGGGGGCGCCTCGCTTCCACCAGGAGCCGAGGGACTCACTCCATACCTCTCCCCTGCCCCCGGTCTGGGCTCATGTTAATGTATGTGTGCCTTTCACTGCATAATAAAATAACAACCGGGGTAGAGGGAATGAGCCTCTCTGGAATAGAGTCGGGGAGAGAGAAGCTGCGTAGAGACCACATCGGAGCTTGCCTGTGGGGTGCCCCGACTGCCTCCCACAGAGGAGGAGATGAGGTTTTCGCTGATCAATAGTTGGGAGTGTGGGGGAGGGCGGGCAGGGGCAGATGGACAGTCGCTCAGAAGGCTGCAGTGAAGGAGAGGGTCGTGGCCTGTGTTCTCCAGGCTTGCTTCCCTTTGGAGCTGACAGTCTGAATTGGCAGCTGGGTGCACAGGCCACATGGAGGTTTCCCAGTGCCCATGACACTGTCATAGCAGCAGGTCCTGGATGGCCCTACACTTAGCTGAAAACCCCACTGGGTCTTCCCTGAGGTGTGCAGGAGCAGCAATGACATGCAGTCAACAGAAGAGATAATCCCAGGAAGGTAGGTTGGCATCATTTTGCAAAGAATCTAGAAGGTCTTGCTAAGAAATCTGGGGCCAGCGTGATATCATGTTAGACAGAAAGCACTCATTTTCAAAGACTCAGAACTTAGTAAAGTACACATCATAGGGAAGTTACACTGGAAGTGATGAATACTCCCGGTGATTTAAAAGGCACTGGGGTCCTGCAGTGCTATGGGCTTATCGCCAGGAGCATGGTATTGGTTTTCCTCCTATAATAAAGGAGAAACATTCTGGAACTGGAGTTCTATGGTGGTGGTGAGCTCTGGTGGATGAGCATTAGTGTGATGGCCATGATCCTGGCAGCCCGCACCCTAACTGTTTGTGCAGGGAGGCCAAGGTAAAGGGCTCATGATGCCCATAGTCTGAAGGCAAAGAGGCAAAGCAAGGCCTGGAAGCCCAGAGACTTCACAGCTGCCCCATGGAGGGGAGACTGCAGAGAGGGCAATGGAAGGACCCCACAGGCAGTTGTGGTGTGAGACCCCAGCTCATCTCAGACCTGCTCTTGTCCATCCCTGCTATGCTCATTTAGAGCCTACATCCTGCTCCTTTTGGGTTGTACTAATAGACAAGATTCCATTCCAATTTGGGGTCACCTGAAGAGTTAATGAACCCCCTTTCCTTTACTAAAGAGAGGCCTCCAACTTGTTTTCCCCCTCAGGACTCCCCTTTCCTCATTTAGCTCCCACACACATGACACGCAGTGGACAGAGCAGAGTGTGGAGCACAAGAGGGACTGGCGGCTCACCTTGCTAGTGAGACAGTGAGCCTGCCTCTCACTTTAAAGCAAAAGCTGAAAGCGATTAAGCTTAGTGAAAAAGGCACATCGAAAGCTGAGATAGGCCCACAGCTAGGCCTCTTGTGCCAAACAGTTAGCCAAGCTGTAAATGCAAAGGAAAAGTTCTGGAAGGAAACTAAGGGTGCAACAATAAGAAAGTGAAACAGCCTTACTATGAAGAAAGTTTTAGTGGTCTGGATAGAAGATAAACCAGCCACAACATCCCCATAATAGGCCAGAGCCTAAACCAGAGAGCAGGGCCCTAACTCTTCAATTCTATGGGGGCTGAAGAGGCGAGGAAGCTGCAGAAGAAAAGTGTGAAGCTAGCAGAGGATGGTTTCAGGAAAGAGCCGTCTCCGGAACATTACAGTGCAAGGCGAACCAGCAAGTGCTGATGCAGAATCTGCAGCAAGTTATCCAGAAGATCTAGCTAAGATAATTCTTGGAGGTGGCTACACTAAACAACAGATTTCCAATGTAGACAAAAAAGCCTTATATTGGAAAAAGATGCCATCTAGGATTTTCACAGCTAGAGAGAAGTCAGTGTCTGACCTCAAAGCTTTAAAGGACAGGCTGACTCTCTTGTGAGAGACTAATGCACCTACTGACTTTAAGTTGAAGCCAATACTTATTCACCATCTGAAAATCCTAGAGCCCCTAAGGATTGTGCTAAATCTCCTCTGCCTGTGCTCTATAAATGGCACAGCACAGCCTGGGTGACAGCACATCTGTTGACAACATGGTTTATTGAATATTTTAAGCCCCTTGTTGAGACCTAGTACTGCTCGTTGACAATGCATTTGATTACCCCAAAGCTCTGATGGAAATGTACAAGATTAATCTTGTTTTCATGACGGTTAACACAATTTCCATTTTGCAGCCCATGGGTCAGAGAGTAATTTCGATTTTCAAGTCTTCTTATTTAAGGAATACATTTTTCAAGGCTGTAGCTGCCACAGAGTGATTCCTCTGATGGATCTGAGCAAAGTAAGTGGGAAACTTCTGGAAAAGATTCACCATTCTAGATGCCAATGCCCATGTTTATGATTCATGGGAAGAGGTAAAAAATATCAGTATCAACAGGAGTGTGGAAGAAGTTGACTCCAACCCTCATGGGTGACTTTGAGGGGTTCAGCACCGCAGTAGAGGAAGTAGAGGCAGATGTGGTGGAAAGAGAAGAGAACTGGAATCAGATGTGGAGCCTGAAGAAGGGACTGCATCGCCGCAGTCTCATGATACGACTTTAATGGATGAGGAGTTACTCGTGGATGAGCAAAGAAAGGTTTCTTGAGATAGAGTATAATCTTGGTGAAGACGCTGTTTAGATTGTTGAAATGACAACAGAAGATTTAGAATATTAACTTTGTTGAAAAGGCAGTAGCCGTCTTTGAGAGGATGGGTTCTAATTTTGGAAAAAAGTTCTACTGGGTGTGAAATGCTGTCAAACAGCATCACATGCTGCAGAGAAATCGTTCATGAAAGGAAGAGTCAATCAGTGGGGCAAACTGCATTATTGTCTCATTTATTTTTTTATCCTCACCAGAGGACATTTTTTTTTTTGCATTTATCTTCAGATAGAGTGGGAGGGAGAGTGGGAGGGGGAGAGAGAGAGAGAAGCATCGACGTGAGAGGGACACATTGACTGGTTGCCACCTGCACGACCCCAACTGGGGCCGGGGACAAACTGCAACCCAGGTATGTGCCCTTAGTGGGAACTGAACCTGGGACTCTCTGGTCCGCAGGCTGACACTCTGCCGCTGAGTTAAACTGGCCAGGGCTCATTATTGTCCCATTTGAAGAAATGCCACCGCAGTCTTCATCAACCACCCCTGACCAGTCAGCAGCCATCAGGCCAGTGAGGCAAGACCCTCCACCTGGAACAAGGCCATGACTCCCTGAAGGCTCAGATGATTAGCACTTGTTAGCAATAAAACATTTTAAATCGAGGTATTTACATTTTTTAGACATAATGCTCTTGCACACTTAATAGATTTACACTTAATAGTTTACACTTGTATAGTGTAAACATAACTTTTATATGCACTGGGAAACCAAAACAATTCTTGTGACTCACTTGATTGTGATATTTGCTTTATTGTGGGGATCTGGAACTACACCCGCGGTATCTCCGAGGTCTGCCTGCATTACCTTAGTTAAACTTCTCCTGACCCCTGGTCATAGTTTTATTTTACAGGTGAGGGAACTGAGACTCAGTAAAGAAATGGGAATCGGGGTAAAAATCGCCCAGCTTTTAGAGGAGGTCAGTTCTGCGTGTTGGTCAGCTTTTCCGTATGCTCGACCGAGGGGGGCAGGCGGTGGACCTTAAAATAACCTGGTGGTAGTAGATTTACCCATACAATTGTGCTGTGATGAGTGCTTATCTTGTCCAAAACTTTGAGTTTTCTTTACAATATCACAGGGAAAACAGAACCATGAATTCCATTGACTATTTACATAGTTTACTTCATTTATTAGTATGTTCTAAAATTACTTCTAGAATTTGGAAGCCTCATGGGAGCAGAGATTTTGTCAGTTTTATCTGCTGCAATATTTCTAGCACCTGAGTAGTACCTGGCTCACAGGAAGAACTCAATCCAATGTCTTTTGAATGAGTGAGTGAATGAATGCTTTGGAGGCTTAATGCTTTTCCGTTTGAGAGAGCGCGTCGTGACTTTGCGGGGTCCGTGCAGCGTGTCTCCGTTGCTTTCCCTGCTCCACCGCCGTGCTCCGGGGCAGGTTCATCCCTTCCTTAGCGAGGGTGATTTTGGAAATGCAACACCATCTTCTTCTCACTACGTGTCACCAGGCCTCAGAACTCACCATTAGAGACGAATTCCAGTGCCAAGAAGCTTTCATAAAAAATGCAAACCTTCCCGAAGTCGCCACTGTTTCAGGGCCAGCGAAGAACAATCGCACGATTCGCTGACAGGTAGCTAGCAGGTCCTGCCGAGAAGAGAGGCGTAAGATGGTGTCCCAGGTCGCTGCCAGAATCAGGGGGATCTCAACTCGACAGGGAAGATAAATTGCATCTTCTTCCCAGCTTTGTTTAGTCTGATGGACTCGGCTGCTCTCGAACGTGGAGGCCTGCGGAGACCTGACTTCCCATTTCCGGCTCTTTGCTGTTCCCTTTTAGTGAATTTCAATCATAGGTCCCAGGATCGAGGCCCAGAAAGTACGGGTGACTCAGAAGCCTGCTGGCTTGCTGAGTCACAGGACTGTTTAAACTAAAGGAGAGCAAATCCTGTGACCTACCATCACAGGCTGGTAGAAAATTTCAAACAAAACAAAGCAAAATCCCTAAAGGAGAAGAGTTTCTCACTCTAAGTCCCCAAAACACAACACTGCAATTCCGGCTGCGAACTGGATGGACAACACTTCCAAGTCCTGAAGGGTGTTGATGCCCGGAAGGAGCACTCAGGTCGACGCAGAGGCAACAGGTGTTCTGCTATTAGCCTCGAGCTGGGTTTCTGGAAATGTTAGGCACCCGGAGTTCCTAGGCCCCGGTGCCTCGTGCATTTCTTAATGCTCTCGTTTTTGCCATCCTGAAATTTGGTTTCTCCGTTTCGGAGGCCCTCCCCGCTCCCGGCACAGGGTCCCATGGAAACCAAATGGAAAGGAACAACACTGGGAGTGGAGAATGGACGCCGCTGCCTCTGGCCTGCCGTCTGACTGCCTCTGGCCTGGGCACGTGGGCCAGAGCTCACTTTCCTGGCTGCTCCCGCACAACCTAGTGCTGCTGAAGCGATTGCTTAAAAATGCACAAAAGTAACATAATGGAGAGCCGTGTTATTCATGCTGAAAAAGGATTGCCTCGCCGGAGCCAAAACTGTATTTTTCCTGGGAAAGACATTTATTCGTGTGGGGGCCTCTGACGGAACAAGGGAGGGGGGAGAAGGAGACCAAGAGCAGGTGAAGGAAAGTGAGAGATGGGGTGGCTTCCCAAGGGAGAGGAGGTTTGGGGCACACTGTTTGGGGCTAAAAGCACGAGCAGGCTCAGGGTGCGTGGGGGACGCTCGGGGCTGACGCTGGGAGGGAGCTGGACTGGGGAGGTGGCTACACTCTCTGTGACTTGGTGGAGGAAGTCCAGCTACGGGAGGTCACAGCCAGGGCTGAAGACTTTTTGTATGCTAGCTGATACAAGGTTCTACAGAGACTGCGAGTTCTCAGTCAATGTCGAGTTAGGTGAAATATACAAAAATACCCTCACGTAAGAAGCAGCCCATTCTTTAGTGTGTGGAGAGGTTGGAATGAATGGACCAATGGGAGGGAGAGGAACGAAGAATTAGATGCAAGGAAAGGGTAATTTATCCAGGCATGTGCAACGGAAAGGTCAGCAGGGCTTGAGAAGCAAGGAAAAGGTCAATAGTCCAGCACGCTCGGGAAGGGCGCCAGGAACAAGGATATCCCATGGGAAGTGACGGTGACGGTGACAGTGACAGCCAGAAATGCCAGGGTGAGGGACAAGTCAGCAGCTTCGAGCATGGAGAGCAGGTGCATGGATGCTGAAATGAACAAATTCGGGAGATGGGGAGGTGCTGTAGGGTCTTACAAAGAGAAGCGGACTAGCTCCCAGAAGGATCAGAAGGAACACCTGGGACATTGTCTCACTGTCTCGCCCCACTGTGGGGAGGAGGCTGCCATCCAGGAAAGAGCAGGTTTTGGGGGGTCACGAAAGACAGGCGTGGCACATGGGCAGCCCCGTGCCCCCACTCTCCTTCCTCTCACAGAGGGAAGCCTTCGCTAAGCCGCCCCAGCGTCCTTGGCTGGGGAACAGATGCCTGCATTGCGTTTTCGGCCCGGCCCTCCCGGCAGCCCTCGCCGTCAACCTGCCGGCCCAGAAACTCTTCCTTTAACAGATGGCTCCCGGCTCGCTCCCCGATTAAAAGATGACTGCTCTTATCTCCATCATTCCTGTGCTGCCAGGATAATACAGCTGCCTGGCTCCGTCACCTATGGAGCGGACATGCAGGTGACCGTCCCAGGAGCAGCGGAGGCCCCAGCGTGCCTGGCCCAGGGGCGGCGGCCATCTGGCCGTAGGTGCCAGGGTGACGGAGGGCACCGCAGGAAGCCGTGCCACGTGCTGGGCTCTGTTTACTTTCAGGGCCAGGCAGGGGCAGCTCAGCTACAATTTGAGGGGTGGCTGGGTGGGGACAGCAGGGTACGGAATCTGAGGATGAGGGGAAGACAAAACCACTTAGCCACGGCCAAAGTGACTGCAGATGTGAGGACCAAAGAGGAGATTTTGGGGGGTGACCAAGGACACTTGCCCAACCTACTTCCTGCGTTTGATTGACAATTTCTGGAATGGGTTGGTGCCCCAAGGTCTTGGGGTTAAAGGCCTGTGTTCAAACCAGATGATACCACCTGGGCTCAAGTCCTCAGATTGGGACTTGCCTTGGAGTTTCCCAAATTGCCACATGAAAGATGTCAAAGGAGAACCTGCAATTAGTAGATTCTTAGGGCTGGCTTGGACCCGGCTGGAGCACGGCAGGCTTGGCAGGGGCTCCCGGGGGTGGAGTGAAGGAAAAATCTGAAGTGGAAAAGCCACAGAAACCTTAGGAGACCCACCCAGTGGTGGCACCACTTATAGATAAACCAGATGGGCTCCTGACGCCCGGTGCCAGAAATCACACATCCCACGGCCGCTCGCGCAGGCCCCCCGCGCAGACCACAAGGCCCTGTGGAATCGAGGGGTTCCGGGCAGGTGCTGTTTCCCTTTCGTCGTGGTCACCATGTCCGATGCCACAACTGTGGCCTGGACGTTGGCCTGAACAGGTGAAGAAAGGCCAGGTGTGCCAGCCGAGTGGACGGCCTAGAGCCCCGAAAGCACGGCGGCTGCTTGAGGGTCGCTGCCCGTTTCCAGCAGTAACATCAGACCTCTAAGCAATGGTCCGAGAGGTCATCTGCAGAACACTTCATCTCCCTAACCCGGCATCTCTGGGCTTTTGTTTTGTGAGCGATCGTGCTCAGGACAAAGCGCCCATGTGGTGGCTTAGAGGAACCCATGGACAGACGCAGGCAGGGAGCTCGGAGAGCAGCCTGGGGCCGGCGGGCACGCGTCCAGGGCGGTGTCCACTCAGGAATCTGGAGGCAGCGACGTTTCCATCGCTTAGGCCAGCGGCTGCCAGGCGAGCCTGCGTGCGGAGTCTTCTCTGTCGCTGCGGCCCGTGGAGGTGGCAGCCCCCAGAGAGCCTTGGTGTCAATGCCATGCCCACTCTTTGGACCCCCTGGGAATCTGGTGGAAGGCCATGCGCCCTAGCCCTGCGTGGGCTGAAGGGCGTCTGTCCGAGAGGCCCGCTGAACAGGAAGGTGGCGTTCTTCTTCCGCTTCCAAAGGCTCCGAGCTCTTTGGAATCTGAAAAACACAGGCCTCCCGGGCTTGCGATGTCTTGACCACTTGCAAAGGCCATGGTTACAGGGTCCCGCTGACCGGCCTCCTCCCGGCGAGCTCAGCTCTTATCTCGACCTGCACTTGGGCCATGTCCATGTCCAGGGCCGTGTCCATATCTAGGGCCATGTCCGCGTCCAGGGCCGTGTCTGCATCCAGAGTCTGTGTCCAGGGCGGTGTCCGCGTCCAGGGCAGTGTCCGCATCCTGCCGTCTGGAAACTGCAGCGGGTTTTCTCTCTATGCCTCCGTCAGGGATGGATTCCCCTCTAGTCTCAAGTTTATTTTGGTACATTTTTAAAAGAGAGAATTAAAGAATTGCAATCTGGCCTAGTAGCAAAAATGCCCCCTTCCTAAAAATGCAATTCTATTGCGCTGGCTGGGAAGTAAGCAGCAGTCAAAAGGCAGTTTGGAAATGTTAGAGTTTATTCTTTGGGGGAAAAAGGAAAGGAAAAATGATCTTTTATTTGCCTTCTAAGTGACAGGCGGTTTCACAGACACTAACTCACAAATACTAACTCAACTATGATTCACAGCAACTGTACTGGTGGTGGTCGGGAGCCCATGCTTGCTGAGGACTTCGTGCGCTAGAGAAATTACCTATGTGTCCATCTAATCCCCACAGCGACCCTGTCAACCAGGCGATGTCAGACCCATTCTAGAGGTAAGGTGGTTGAAGCTGGAAAAGGTTGAAAGTAACCCCAAGACAACAGTTAGCAAGATCACAAAGCCTGCCCAGGCCTGTGGGGCTCCAAACCTCCCCGTCTGCACACGGCGTTGCCAGTGACAATCATTTGCCAAGTAGAGACAACCTCACAAACACTGGCTGACCACTGGGGTGGGACCTGTGGGGTCAGGAGGGCCGAGGCGGGAACGAGCGAAAAGCGCCTGGAGGGTTGTGACTGGGACGTGGACTGAAAACCCTGAACGCGCACGGCAGGCAGCTCAGAAGAGCTGGAGATCTCTGCGAATGGAAATGGGGACGGTCCCGAGGGCGGGTGGGGGTGGGGCGGAGGGGTCTGCCTCACCTGGAACCCACGGGCAGGATAAGGAGCAGGGGGGAGGGCCGGCTGACTTGAGTCTCTGCCGTTGGGCTTTATTAGTTAGCCAACCACGGCACAGTAGCTGTCTTGCCCTAATCTACACGGAGCTTGCACTCAGACGTCTCCAGAATACAATAGTTTATGCACTTGAAGTGGTTCCATTGGGCTGGAGCAAGGTGGGGTGAGGGTTTTTTACAGAAAAGAGGAGGGGAAGGGTCCAGGTCTGAAGAGTGTGGTCTTGGTCAGACAGTCTCCCGCCTGCAAATGAGCAAGTCGTGAAAAAGAGGTGGAGAGGACCCAGGAGGCCATCGTTGTCCTTCTGAGCTGTGTCCTAACTGCTTCTTCTCTGGAAAGCATCATTCTTACTTTCTTTATTTTTTATCCTCACCCGAGGACATTTTTCCATTTTTTGTTCAGATAGAGTGGGAGGGACAGAGAGGAAGAGAGAGAGAAACATCGATGTGAAGGGACACATCGAGTGGCTGCCATCCGCACGACCAACCAGGGCCGGGGACAGACTGCAACCGAGGTACCTGCCCTTAGTGGGAACCCAACCCGGGTCTCTCTGGACCGCAGGCCGACGCTCTAACCGCTGAGTCAAACCGGCCAGGGCAAGCATCATTCTTTAAATGCAACATTTGTTTATTCGCTCAGGCAGGGAGTCAATGGTGAAGCCGACCATCTGTCAACAAGTTCTGAGTATGTACTCTATTGACAACCCTCTTCTACGGCCAGTTACAGACTAATAACAGAAATATCGTCCTTGAACCTGTGACATGAAGCACTGGGGCTATGGGAAGGTCAGAGCTTACGGTATAAAGCAAAAAGTGCTCATCGACAGTGCATTGAGGGTAACGTGATACAGGTGGGGCAGGTGACCGTGAGGGAGAAAAGAGGGACACCATCAGATTGCAGGGGGACCTTCCAAGGAAAATTCCTTCTGAGGAAGGCTGCAGAGGAGCTGAGGAGCAGGAGCTGGAGGGAAGGAGGCCCATGTCCTTCCCTGCACAAGGAACAGAAAGACAAAGCCATGGGCGTGGGGAGGAGCCCAGTGTGTACAATCTGGCACAGAAGTGGATTGGAAGGACCTCGGGGGTTTTCTTTGGCGTCGGGGGATTTGTTCTCAAGTGACCTCTAGGTCCAGACACCACTGACTAAATAGTCCGTGTTGCCCAGGGCATCCGCAGGCAGGGGCCAGTGGGGTTTCCACAGGCTTGTCAGGCAATTCTCCCTCAAAGGACTGGGGACAGTATTTGCTTTCGGTGTAGCCTCAGGGATTCTTCTGTTACTCTTCAGTGGCTGGGCAGAGGAAATAGAACGTGTGGTCGGAACACATGGGTGCCGGTTCCCTTGTTGGCTTAGGACCTGGCCTCTGCCATTTACATTGCTCTAACCTCAGGCTCCTCATCTATGCAACGAGGCCAGTAAGACCTCCTGTCTCTTCATGGTGTTGCGAAGGGTGAATAAGAGGAGGTGGCACTTTGTGCAGATGTCCTAGCGAGGATGTATTTCGGTGACGGTCTCACCGGCCCCCTGCCCCCTCCAGGCTGTGAACTCCAGACCCACGGACCTTGCCTGCTGTGTCTGTCTGGAGCCCCGGGTCCAAGGTCAGCGCCTGGAACACGGCAGGCCCTCCAGACCAGGTCTGCAGACGGGGTGAGCGAGCAGGGATGAGCTCTCTGCAGCGAACGCGTCTTTCTCAGAAGCATTCTTTGTCCACGGTGCGCACACCCCTGACGCAGCCTTCCGTGCGGATGGTCCACGGTGACAACTAAGCGAGCAGAATATGGCAGCTACGGCTCACTTATTGAAACGTCCCTAACAGAGTGAATGAATACATATGGAGTACACCATAATAAATGAAAGTGGAAAAATGAGTTATTATCATCATCATCGTAAGCAGTAAGTCATCTGAAATCCAGCCACAGTGAGCTGTCTGGGGCGAACGGCTTTCACACGGCGGGAGAAGGCCGTTGTTAGTGCGGGAGGGATGCCGGGGAGAGAGCAGCTGAGACCGTCAGGGGGACTCCACGCCGTGTCCTCTGCTTCCCGACCACACCGGCCAGGCTCATGCCACGACGACACCTCATTGAGAAGACGCGACACGCTCCAGGGCAGGGGCGCCTCATCCTCCCAGCACCACACGTACGGGTGGCCTCACCCACAGTGCAGGATCCCTTCTGGTCACCATGGAACCAGCACCCGGCACCCTGTCCAAGGCCCCTTCTGTAGACGATGACCACGGAGCTGCCCATGTTCACCCTCTGTCCCTCACGTCCCGTCTCTCCTCAGCGCAGTCCAACGGGGTCTCTTGTCCTCGACGCCACGGAACTTCCCCAGAGACCTCAGCAAGGTCCATCCCAGACCCCAGTGTTCCCTTCCCATTTCAGTTCACCGCTCAGGAAATGGGAGCGCAGCAAAGTGACCCACTGTTCCACACGCCGCCACCAGTGTCCTGGGCCCCTGGGCCAGGGAGGCGCAGTGCCCGTCCCGGCCAGCAGCCTGTGAGCCGCAGGGACGTGCTGCTCCTGGCTCTCTCCTCGCTCACCCGGTGCCCATGTCATTCCAGACTCCCGGTCCACGGCAGCCTCGTCCAGGGACTGTGGACCAGAGCCACCGCCCTGACCCACACCGCTCCCACAGTGGGAACAAGAGGAGCCGCTGAGGTTTACTGTCCATTCGCTCCGGCGCAGCCCCGTCTGGCCTGACCAGCGTCCACACAGCCGACCCCTCCCTGTGGCCCCGTCCTTCCTTGGCCCCTGCGACGTGGCTCCCCCCTGCCCTCCTGGGTCTTCTTGCGGCCCTGGGCACGCTCCTCTCACAGGTGGTTTCATTTAGTCTCGTGGCTTCAGCGCGTACTGTACACCGACAGCTCCCAAGCCGGGTCTTTAGCTCTGACCTCTCCACTGAGGGCCAGGCGGGGATATCTAATAAGCCACTTGAAATCTCGACTCGAATGTCTACTGGGCGTCTCAAACGTAACATGCCCCGAGCAGAACCTGAATTTCAAACTCCGTTCCGAACCCTAAGCCAAGCTGTTTCCCTAACTGTTTCCATATCAGTAACTGGTCCCACTCGCTCCAGCAAAACACTCCTGAACTCTTCCTCGGCTCCCCACCCCACGCGGCTCCGCCCGCAGGTCCTGTCTGCCACCCTCGGAGACTGTGCCGTACGCCGCTCTTTACCCCAACCCAGGTCACCACTACCTGCTCTGCCATCTTGCCCTCCTGTGATGTATTCTCCACATGGCAACCTGAGTGATTTATTAACAATGCAGCCGTGTCCCTCCTCTGCCTTACACTCCCCAGGGCTCCCCGCGACCCCCAACAAATGCCCCCTCCTCCGCTGGCCGGCCTCACGTCGCGTCTCCTCCTTCTCCGCTCACTGGCCTTTCCGCTCCCCGACATGGCAGTCGAGCCCGTCTGCTGGCCCGGTGCACTCGTGTCTGCTCCCCGGTGTGGGATGCTCTTCCCCACTCTTCCCATCCATGCTCTGCTCACTCCTCAGCTCACGTCACCTCTCTTCATCCCCACCCCGATGACTTCCTACGCGGTTATTCTGGGTCACATCCTTCCTCACTTTTATCACATCTGAACCAGCATGTACGCATGTACTGTGGAAGACTGCAAAGGAGAGGCTGTCCCGTCTTGTTACTGCTCCTTCTCCAGGGCTGGGGAGGGAGGGAGGGAGGGAGAGAGACAGGGAGGAAGGAAGAGGGTAAGGGAGGGTCACAATCTTATTGGAAATAGGTCCCCCTCATAGGTACCAGATTTGCGCGCACACACACACACACGCACACACACATGCACACACACATGCGCACGCACACACATGCACACACACATGCACACACACGCACACGCACACATGCACGCACACACACATGCACACACACACACATGCACACACCTGCCACCCAAACCAGCCTAAACTGTCTCCTGTGAAGACGCTGACTCAGGCTGGGGCTCTCCGCTCTGCACTCGGCGTGTCTCCCAGGGATCTGGCCCGGCTCAGCTTCCCCAGGCCTTGCTCGCTGTCTCCTCACCAACCTCCTGGCCTCACGCTTCTCTCCCGCTGTTACTCGGTTTTCACTTCTGTGCTTGCTTACTTTGTTCCATTTCCAAAGGGAGCCACACTGAACTGCACATGTCGGTGGTGAGGGGGCGTGTGGGAGCAGTCATCTTCCTTTTCCTGGTGAGAGCTTGTTTCTGAGACAGAGAGATGGGAGCCTTCGGGGCGATCCATCACTGTTCAGAAGGCACAGGGCAGCCAAGGTACTACCTGCGCCTGGTGTTTGTACCCTCAGAGAGAAGCCATTCACCATTATGCACCATTTGCATCGAGCCATTCCGCACGGTTTCTGGGGAACTTAACTTTCATAGTTGCATGATCCCCAAGAATCCGGAAAGAAATGTAGCTGATGCTGAAGGCAAGTCCCAACGATTTACATCCCCATGTCTTTGCCCGACGAGGTAAGAACAGGTTCAAGGCCTTACTTTACTTTTCCTAATTATAAAGAATAATGTAAAGAAGCAGGGGAAAAAATCACTCATAATCCCTCTACCCTCCAGTTTTTTCTATGCTTTGTTTTACTACCTAGTTAAGATGATAATGAATATGCAATTTCATAGCCTATTTATTTCACTTAACATTATATCACAGTTCTTTTCTAAGTTATTAAAATCTCTACGAACATTACTTGTTATGATTGTATAGTATTTCATACTTTATAGCTAGGTAAACATTATGTAAATAATGCTGCAGTGAGCACATTGGTGGATAAAATGTACTGTGTTCCGCATTGAATTAAATGAATTAATTAACCCGGCAAGCACGTACTGAGTGCCCACCCTAGCCCACTTACCTGGAGCTGGAGGGCGAACACCTGTTTCCTTGGAGAGCCCACATGCTCCCGAGGGTGATCAACAAGAGGAGCAAGTAAACACACACTATTAATTAGCTGTATGAAGAAAGATAATGCAAAGTAAGGGATACGTGAGCAATGACTAACGGGGGCGCTATTTTTCTTAGAGGGGGCAGAGGAAATCCTCTGCGGGGAATGGTGTCTGCACAGGGGCATGCCGGGGGTTTCTGCAGGCGAGGCTCCTCGAGGGGGTTTCGGGCTACAGTTCTGGCTTCCTGGGGAGCCCGGCTGCTCTCTGGCAGCAGTTTCCAGCACTGCCCCGAAGACAGAACAGGTAGGAAAAGGCCCCACCCGGGTACGAGCTGGAGCAAGTGACTTGTTCCTCCACGGCTTAGTTTTCCTGTGTGAGTTGGAAATAATAGTACTTGTATGTGTACATGTGTGTGTGTGTGTGTGGTGGGGGCGCGAGGGCTGGGTGGCAGTGGGGGTGGGATGTTGAGGTCCTTGTATCCCAGGAGGACTGGGTCAGGGAGCAGACACACACACACACCTGTGGAAAGAGGATTGTTAGCGTGTGCAGGGCATTCCAGTGGATGCAAACCACTGAGGGGAGCTCTGGCGTGTGCGGCATGGACTCACGGTCTGTGTTCTGCACTCACTAGGCGGCCAATAAAGCAGAGTGGACGACGGGAGGAACCGGCCTCCTGGGAAGAGCTCCTTGCCTGAGAAGGAAGGGTCTGGGGGGACCGGTCGCCGAGCGGTGAGCCCGGCTCAGGACTTGTGCATCAGACACTACAAAGAAAGCCTCTTTGCATTCACGAGCCTGCAAGCAGGTGGCATCATCAGTTGTCTCATTCATAAAACGAGGCTGGTAATGCCTACTTCCCAGTGCTGTTTGGGAGATTAAAAGGGATTGAAATAGGGAAAGAGCACAGCTCTAAGCCATTCACAGTGCGCCCTGGATAAATGCTGTCTGTGTCCCTCAGCTCATGTAAGTAGTAGGAGAGGGTCAGGGATGGTGAGAGGGGGCAGCGGCATAAAGCTGATAGGGCTCTCAGTAAAACTCATCTCCCCAAACCCCAGACGGGGTTGTATTTTGAGTTATCTGATCTTGATAATAAAAATATTTTGTTGCCTATCAGATGATGAACGCAAACAAAAAACTCCAAGGAAGGCCCTAGTTGGGAGCTGGTGTTAGGCAAGGTTATCAAAGGCATGCCCGTGAGACAGACTTAAATGCTCTCCTAATGGCCAATAATTAACCTGATTTGGAAAACACAGCTCCAGTTATATCCCCTTATTTCCCTTAGGTCTTTCCAGCAGTTTCTCCTTCAGATTTAGGTCCTTCCAGCTCCACAGGCCCTGCTCTAACCTATCTGCTGGGTCGTGCCCTCCTCCCACATCCTCCTGATTGCAGGGGCTCTCTGGCGGTGTGCCCGATGGGGGCGGGCACACGCTGTGTGGGTGGTGTGTGCGTGTTTGTAGCAGGACACACACATGAGACACGAGCGCGGTATCGCCCTTCCCTTTCCCACACGCCTGTGATGCCTGGGCTCCTGGGCCTGGGGCAGCGGGGGAACCACAGGTCTGCCCCATCCGTCCACAGCGGGCCTCGCAGCTCCTGCCGTCCGTCTCCTGCCGTCTGTCTCCTGCCGTCTGTCTCCTGCTGGCCTCACGTGGTGGGGCACACGCTCAGCTTTCCTCTCAGCACTTGCAGAAATAGCTTTTGTCTGACTCCTTCCCTCACTGTTTGTTTATTTCTAATCCTGTCATTTCTTTAAACCAGAAACAGAACTGGATTGTGGAAAACAACGCTAAGGGTTTGGGGCCCTGAGGCCGCCCTCTGCCACAGTGCCGGGAGAGGAGGCAAAGGGAAGGGTGCTCCTCGTGAGGGGGAGCGATGAAGGAGAATCTAAACTTGGAAAAGCTTCCCAGAGTGGCGAGCACCTGCGGTGGACAGTGTTCACAGGCAGATGCCCCAGGACCCGGCTCACTGCAGGGCGCGGGGCTGGGTGCAGTGGTCCGCTCTGCCCGGGCCCGGGAGGCTGCCCTGCGCTGCCCTGGCTTCACCAGCCAGCTGTGCTCGGGCAGTCATTGGCTCTCTGGATATAACCAGTGCAGAGCGAGCTGCCGAAAGCCCCCCTGGCTGGGCCAATTTTGAACTTGTAATTATGAGTCACGGGGCTCCCAGTCTGGCACAAAAGTGACTCATGTTAAGCAAATTATCAGTTTCTGCCCTGTTACCAATTGCCGTGATCAGCCACTCTGTTAAAACACACACACACACACACACACACACACACACACACAAAACAAAACCCAAAGGAACAGTTTTATTAACAGTGCAGGATGTGTGGAAGGGGCGATGCTCTCCAGCCGTGTGGACCAGAGTCAAGCTCAGGCCCGGCGCGAGCCAAGCAACAGAATAAATAGCAAAAATGGCACAGACGGCAAGCGATCAGGAAAATTAATTTCAGAACAGAGGCAAGACCAACTCTTTCAGCCAACAGCATAAAAGTCCTATACTGCTATGGTTCCTGGACATTCTGCCCTGCCCCCATTCCACATCACTTGGACCTACTGGAATTGAGGTCAAAGAAGAAATATCTTCTGGGGGGGGGGTTGACTTAACCCACAACATTGTTAAAGAGCCAGTGACGATAGATGCATCTGAGTTGCCCAGAGGTAGTTACTTGGACAGATGGACTGACAGACACAGTGATCAGAGTAAGTAAATGTGATCTAGTGATGGGCCTGTGGTGGACAGAAGACCCCAGGGCCTTCTCCCGAGGACACCTCTACATCAATGGTCTGTGGCTGAGGAAGCATTTGAAATGATCAGTACTGTTTCTGTCAGTTGCAAGAGTAGTAACAGATCTGAAAAGACAAAGACATTTTTTTCTCTGATGCCTTAGGAATTATTAACACTTCCCAGGACCACAATAAGGGGACATGGGCCCAGAGTGAACTGGTCCAAATGTGTATTTTTTGGAAGAATGGTTTAAAAGTTCTAATTAGTCCCTTTAAATAGCCACCCACTCATCTACACCAGTGTAGAACATTCCATCAGGTACCCAGCGAACTTGGTTCTGGGTTAAATCGTCTGACTCACACATTTTAGATCCTTTCCAAATTACTTCCAATTTAAAACTGCCTTTCTTTTGGTTTTGTTTTCTGATTACATTATTTCTTGCCCCCTGCCATAGAAACCATAGTTACTAAATGGCTATTTTCATATGTTCCCAAACCCGCCAAATGAAATAAGTTAATCACTTAACATTTTTTGGAATATCTATCTTCTGTGCTTTCTGCTAATCACTGTAATTGATAAGGAGTCGGTAAAAGCCATGAAAAGTAAGGGCAGAATATCACGGTCAGCAATAATCTCCTAATGGCAGTCCCAGTGCACATTTTCAATGCTCACACCGCGTGGCCTCTCGGCAGTATTTGAATATACCTTAATGATTAAAGTGTCCTCCCCTGGCATCTTGGCCGAGTCGCTCCTTCTCCCTCTGTGCCTGACCGTGCAGGGTTAGCCTCTTTCACTGGCCGCCACACTGCCTGTCCATCCAGGTGCATAACTCACATGAGATATGAGTGAGTGTTAAAGGCAGTGTTAAATTCAGTAGTCATTTCTAATGAAATGAGGCGACTGACTAGCTGTGCGACTATGTATTAGAACTCTTGAGTTGCAAATAATGGAAATGTGAAATTTAATCTGGCTTTAAACATGAATTATATTAGTAAATATAATGAAAAGATTCAAAGACAACACTGGCTTCGGGCACTCTTTGATGCAACAACTCAAAAGGAAAAGAAGGAGGAGAGACGGATCTGAGGAAATCAGTGGAAATGAAGCACAGACACCTACTGATGGGAAAACATGAAAGACTGAGATGTGAAAGATAGATTAATAAGGTCCAACAGATGTCTAATAGGAGTTTACAAAGAATAGAGAGAATGGTGGAGAGTCAATATTAAAAAAGATAATGATTCTACATTTTCCAGAAATAAGAAATATGTGAATCCCAGTTTTCAGAAAGCACACTAAATCCTGGGCAGATAAACAAATTAAAAAAAAAAAACAAAAAAAACCCCTCAGGTCCAACCAGTGTGGCTCAGTGGTTGAGTGTTGACCCATGCACAAGAGGTCGCCAGTTTGATTCCTGGTCAGGGTACATGCCCAGGTTGTGGGCCAGATCCCCAGTGGGGGGCATGCAGGAGGCGGCCAACCCATGTTCTCTCTCATCAATGTTTCTGTCTCTCCCTCTCACTTTCTCTCTCTCTAAAATCAATAAAGGAAAAAAATAAATTAAGAAAAGCAAAACCAAAAAAATCCCCCTCATTTTCTGGACATAAAATTGATACTGAGAGCACCAAAGACGAGATCTTAAAAGTAGTCAGGGCTTTTAAAAGACACATCTCTACTAAGGAACTACAATGAGATTGACAGCGTATTCCCCAATGATAACAATGGAAACAAAAAGGCAATAGGATAAGATCATTGAAGTATTGAGATAAAATATGTATTAAGTCAGAATTCTATACTCAGCTAAATTGCCATTCAAATGTAGGGGGACAAAACGCTTACACTCTATCCATATAGAAAGTCCAAACTCTAGCCTCAATTTCAAGTAATTTTTCAGCAGTATCTGAACACATTATGTCCTCTCACGACCTTTGGGCTTTGGCAATACTGCCTCCTTGGCATGAAATGCCCTTTTCCACATGCAGGTGCCAACTAATTCTTCTATTTTACTTCAGAAAGAAGAATGTTGAATCCAAAGGAAATAGAGACATGTAAGACAAATAGATAAATAGGAAAATCTAAACAAGAAGTGCCTGTATATAATAATATGAATACTACTGATTAATTTAAAGAAAAGAAAGAATACAAATACATTTGGTCAGATTTTGGATGACAATAATGTTTAAGATGAAGAGAACCTTGAATTAAAATGTTCTAAGGTTCTTGCATTGTTTAGAAAGGTGGTAGAACTATTAACTAACTTTAGATTTCATAAAGTAAAAGTTGCTTAATAAAATGTAGTAATAATAGATACAGCACATAAAATGTCCAAGCCAACACAGAAAACTAAAACAAACAAACAAACAAACAAAAAGCAAGAACCTCTCAATCTACTGGAAGTAGGAAGGCTGAAAAAAGAAACAAGACAAATTACAGTGAATAGAAAAGACACATTAAATAAAACAATAAAATCCAAGATATCAGTAAACACAATATATGGAAATAGATCAAATTCACCAGTGCAACAATATATATTGTCAGATTGGATTTGAAAAATCTAAGTATAGCCTATTTATAAGAGGCACATCTAAAATAAAAGAACTTGGAAAGGTTGTAATAGGATTGATGAAAGACATTCAAAGCAAATGCTAACCAAAAGAAAACTAGTGTAGCAATATTATTATCAGGCAAACTAAAATTTAAGCCAAGTACATTTTAGGGGCTAATAGGCTCACTACATACTGATACACAGTAGACATAATTCATGAACTGAAAACATTAAAGTATATAATCAAAGCATCTAAAACCAAAGTAAATACATTATAAGATAAAAATGGCCAAATCCATTACCATAATGGAACATATTAATATTTAATCACAATAATTGAAAGATCAATGAGATAAAATTAGTAAAAATGTTGAGAATTTGAACTAATATGGTAAATAAGCTTAGTGCAAAGAATACACAAAAATCCTATACTCGCAAATGAGAAAATATACATTCTTTTAAAGCATACATGGAGTCTGGCCAGTGTGGCTCAGTGGTTGAGTATTGACCCATGCACCAAGAGGTCGCCAGTTTGATTCCTGGTTAGGACACATGCCCAGGTTGTGGGCCGGATCACCAGTGCAGGGCATGCAGGAGGTGGCCAATTGATGTTCTCTTTCACTGATGTTTCTATATCTCTCTCCCTCTCATTTCCTCTCTCTCTAAAATCAATAAAGAAAAAAAATAAAGCATACATGGAATACTGACAGAAACCGGACATGTACTATATTTCAAAACAGGTCTCAACAAGTACATAGAGTTAGTCATAGAAAACACTGATAATAGTGCAATAAAATGAGAAGTTAAAAACAAAACCTTTGTATGTTTGAACACTTATAAAACATCTCAAAATTACTCATGGGTAAAAAAAAAAAGAAAAAAAAAAGAAAAAGTAAACGCTATTTATAATGACGTTAATGTTTTCATATCAAATCTTGTGGAATGCAGGTAAATCAGTAATCAATGGAAAATTTATAGCTTAGGGGTTATATTAGAAAATAAGAAAGAATGTAAGTTAATGAAATACGCATGTATCTTGAGAAGGTAGAGAAACAACTACTGAATAAACCCCTTACAAGAAGGAAGAATATAAGAGGAACACATCTGTTTATATCATTTCCCTGCTTAGAGAAATGGCCTGCTCACTCCCTACTCCACCCTCACAGAGAGCCCAAATTCTAGCCTCAATTCCAAGCAACCTTTTCTCCAGCCACACGAAATGTTCACCAGTATCCAAACACACTCTGACTTTTCATGCGTCTGCAGTACTGCTTCCTGGGCTTGGAATGCCCTTCCCCAGCTGGCGGGCTCCAAGCCATTCCAGCTTCAGTTCCAGTGCCACCTCTTCTGGGAAACCTTTCATTTCTCCCCTGCAGAATTACTAGCTTCATTCTTACATTCTTTCACATTCATTTCAGTGCACAATGAATTTTTGTCTTATGAAAGTGAGCATGTACTCATGAATACACTGCTGAACCGGGTGGCCAGACAAGCGTTTTTTGAATTTACTTAAAGCCAAGCTGGATGTTATTTGAGGTCCAAGTTAACAGCAATAGGAGCAACCTTAACAACAAATTAGAGTTAAGGTTCACTGAGCACTGCTTTGTACCAGTTAATAGGTGAGGAGAGAGAAAGTGTTCCTCGTGAGCAGACGATGCAGGCAATATGAGTGATGCCAATCCTACTGGCTGGCTAACCTAAAAATCATTCCCAATCCTATTCACCTTTGCCTCCCTCTCACTCTAGACAATGACTGTACAATAAAAGTACAATGCAAGTCATGCATGTCATTTTAAATTTTCTAGTAGACCCATTAAAAATGTGAAAAGAACAGGTCAAGTTGATTCTAATAATATATTTTACTTAACCCAATAGAACCCAAATATTGTAACTTTAATATTTATAAAATCAAGATATTTTACATGGGCCTTCTATAATCCTTAAACTTCTTTGTATATTAAATATTTCTAGCATACCTCATTTTAGACACTGAATTGACACAGTAAACATGATCTTTATGTTTCATCAAGTTTCCAGTTTTTTCCAAACATTCTTAAAGGTTTCCAATAACCAAAATAAGTGCTAAAAACACTGCTCCTAATATCTGCATCCATATTGACAAAACCAGTCAATGAGATGTTTGCGTGTAATACTAGAAACCATGCGTGTGGCTGCTGGCATGTGTACTACAAAACAGTAATATCTGTGCCATGCAAGGATTGCAATGAAATGTAGTCTTACCAACACAATAAAGTGTATCTAATGGAAAAAAAGTGGTTTTTAATGCTTCCATGCGTATATTTAAATTAATTAAAATCAGAAATTCAGAGCCTCAGTTACACTAACCACATTTCAAGTACTCAATAGTCACATGTAGCTAGAGGCTACCACACTGGACAGTGCAGCTCCCGGGGCTGGAAAAGCCACACATCTGTGTTCCCAGCCTTCCCTACACCTTAGGGTGGCTGTGTGATACATTTTGGCCAAAGAAATGTATGACAAAGTTTAGAGTGACCTTCTGGAAAGCCCTTTGCTTTCCTGATAAAGGACAAACACAAGAAGGAAACATGGTAGCACCATTTCTTTCTCCATTTTCTTGCTTTGAATGGGAACATTAAGTGATGCCTGGAACTAGAGCAGGCATCTTGTCACCATGAGGCAACTCACATAAGGATCAAAAATCAATACACTGAGAATGATGAAGCAATAACCGGAGACTCTGACCATCACTGAGCTGTTGCACCAACTCTAAGATCACCTACCTTTGAACAGGGTCTGCCCTTATAATTTAAGTCATTAAAAGCTAGATCATACTTGCAGCTGAAAGCATTCCTAATTGATACAGTGTGTATGGCACATTGGGAAAAGAGACAATAGGTAGGTAGCCCGAGTAAGGTAGAGGTATATGTTGAAGGACAGTAATATGTTTTCAGGGATGAGGCTGACTCAGGAAATGGGGGGCCCGCTCGATGTCTCAACTGAGAAGCACAGAGTAATAGGGTGGTGCCTGACTTATGAACCTTATCATATTCTATCATATTCTGACTTTTCGAAAACAGTTTGCATAGATGTTATTTTTTTGTGCTAGATTAGAGGGCTGGGAACTTATACTGAGAAAGTATTCAGTAAATATTCATTAGCTAAGTGATCAGATTTAGAGCTGGTGGTATCGAGACTGGCCTTCAGCTTAGATCAAATACATAACATTAAAGAAAACCCAGCAAACTACAGTCCTCAGGGAGAAAGCCTATTCAGGGTTCCCGTATTAATGTCTCGAGCAGAAAGTCCTTGGCCTACCTTTTATACCCCATAAACACCTAAAACAGAAAGGACCGTGTTGAATTGAATGGCCTAACCCTCTCTCCTTTGCACTCAATCATCAGGTGGAGCCTTTATCCTTCCTCTGACGTTTGGCTTCTATTTTCGTCTCTTTGAACATGTGACACCTAACCTCAAGGTGTCCTTTCTGTTATTCCTCTGAACTAAGCTCCCTATTTTCTCTCCTTTATCTTACTCCCATAGGGTGAGATCAGGCCTCGGACTTACAGCTTGAATACTTTGCAAACCTCTATTGGCCAAAATGCCTCCAGCCTCATCAACCCCAAACTACAATCCAATCAGATTCCTCTAATACTATTAAAAAAATTTTTTTTTTATTGATTTTAGAAGAAGAGGGAGAGAGAGATAGAAACATCAATGAGAGAGAGCATCAGTGGACTGCCTCCTGCACGCCCCCCAGTGGGGATCAGGCCCACAACCTGGGCATGTACCCTGACCAAGAATCGAACCGGCGACCTCTCGGTAGATGGGTCGATGCTCAACTACTGAGCCAGGCAGGCCAGGCATCTCTGATACTATTTTTAAAGTCACACATAATTTCTTTTTTAGATTTTAAGATAATGTATTGTTTGTAGAATACTTGAAATAAATGTAAACAAGAAAAAGAAAATCTCTCATCTGACTACCATGAGATAACAACAATATTTTAGTGTATTTTCTTCCAGACTTTCTGTGCATGTTTAGATCTGTGCACCGTGATGAAAACTGTATTATAAACAAACTTGCATCATCTTCTCCATTTCTCATCACATCACGAAACATTTCCTGTGTAATTAAAAACGCCTCACTAGCATTTATTAAAACGACTGCATGCTATCCCATCGGATGGCCACTCTTTGACTTAGCCGTATTCTTATATCATCACTTCTCTTTTCTGGTTCCCCACAGTGACTGCCAATTTTATTTTGTACTAAATAAAAATCCTAACTCCTGGACCCTGCCAGGGGCTGCCATCTACAGCGGCCTTTGCCCTTCAGCTGGTGGTTCACACTGTAGCCCAGTAGACGGGCTCACGCCTTCCCATAGACAACTTGCCTCTCTCCCTCTGAGCCGTCCATCATTCTCTTCCTTCTGTGTCTCTGTCAAATCATTGCTCTCCTTAGAATTTACCTCCGGTGTCACTGCAATAATCCCCCACTGCCCCTTCCTCTGTATTCCCTATACCCGGTTTACCTGGTGTACATGTTAGTGACTGGTGGTCTGTATTTATGTTTCTAGCCTGGGTCATGGTCTATGGGGCGGTGGGGCAGCACGTGGGCCAAGGGCAGGAAGAGCGAGCGGCAGGCGGGCGCTGCTGCTTCTCGACCCTCCGTTGCACTTGATGAGGTCTGGTCAGCTTCGGAAGGGGAGGGGGTGAGGAAGGGCGATTTTCGTGCTCCGAGCTGAGCAGCAGGGTGAAGTTAAGTTGGCCGGGTTTTATTAACAAGAGAGACTATCCGGCATTTGGACACCATCTGCATTTCCAGGCTAAATGGAAACATATTTATTTTGGCTGCCGAGTATCTGGAGGATGACAGAATCTGTGTATAGGGGAAGCTTACACTCCTTTTGGAAAAAATGATCTCAATTAAATCCAGTATTTGCTTTAGATTAGCCAGCGTGCTAAGGATAAACTTGTGTACTAGCCCAGTGAGGCAGCACTGCTTTTGCCCCTAATGTTTCTTTATCTCACACAGCTATTCCTCTGTAATTGAAAATTGTGAGCATTTGGTTAAAAGTCGAGTCTGGAATAGAAAACAGCTGCTGGCCTCCTCCTCCGCCTAGTCAGGCCATCCCTCGGTGGGGCAACCCCGCCGCTGCCCGCAGGCCGAGGGGCCAGGCCAGGTGGCTGTTTGCAGGCGCCACTCGGAGCGGGGCCGGAGCTCTTCCGCCTGGGGACAGCCTCGCAGCTGGCCCCGTGCAGGCACCGGCACGCCTCGCGCGGATTAAAGGCCTTTCAGAAACTGCCCTGCTAAGCCCGTCATTTCTACTCTTGTTGATGGACAACACACGTCGGTCCTGACAGCGTTGGCTGCCCCAGTTTACGGCAAAAGAAAGCTACGGGAAAACCAGGTTCTGTGCTTGTTCACCACTTGAGCAAAAACCTGATGGGAGTAAGCAACTTTAAGATGTATTTGTAGCCCGGCCGGTGTGGCTCAGTGGTTGAGCATCAACCCATGCACCAAGAGGTCGCCGGTTCGATTCCCAGTTAGGGCACATGCCCAGGTTGTGGGCCCGATCCCCAGTGGGGGGCATGCAGGAGGCAGCCAGTTGACGTTCTCTCTCATCGATGTTTCTATCTCTCTCTCACTCTCCCTTCCACTCTCTCTAAAATTAAAAAAAAAAAAAAAGATGTATTTGTGAACTGTAATCGAGCAGGGCTTCTTTCATAGTAGTTCACTTTCCCAAACATTTCTGGTATCACCAGGAGCAGTGCATTTCTCATTTTCCAGAACAGCCCGTGGACTAACTTTGCTGCTTCTGTACGGGGACAGGGATGTCACGCCCTAGACATGCAGGAGCCTTGAAGAGGCAGCTCTATTCTTTGGCTGGCACACTGCCTGTGAATTTAAGGGCGGGCAAGGAGGAAGGTCAGATGTTTCCACATAGAGCAACATAAACACAGTGTTGGTATAGGAAGAATTTTGAACAAATAATTTCTTGTCTCCAAAAATCAAAGCAATGATGTTGCCATCAAGAGGCAACAGTAGTAACTGAACAACAGTTGCCAAATGTGAAACCTCTGAATCACCCGTGGCGCCTTCCCTGTCACGGGTATCTATTAGTCACAAAGACCACGTGATCTGTCCCCTGTGGAGCCCTCTGCTCCCCTTCTTCCCCACACCACGGCCTTCCTTGGTTCAGACCTCCTCAGCTCGCACCTGAACCCCCCCTCACACCTCCCTCTTTAGTCTCTCTGACTCCACTGTGGCCCTCTCTTCATGCTTGTCAGGAGTAGCCTTCTACAATAAATGATTGTTTCTCTGATGCTTAAACATTTTCAGAGGTTCCCTAACTTATGTTCACAGTATCGTTTCCAAACATTCTGAATTTAACAATTGGGTCCCAACCTAAACCTTTCTTTCTGCCACACCCCACCACACAGGGCATCTTGTGTGCTGACTGCGCTCCACCTCGAGTCCTCCGAGCGTGTCACACAGACCATGCTTTGTAGGCCTCTGCTCTTTCTGACCACGCTATTCTCCATCTGCCAGCGTTCCCCATCACCTCTGTAGGACGCGTTCATTCCAAGAGGCAGCTGACACGGCGCTGCCCCTGAAGCCCACCTTACTTCCTCCAGGAAGAAGGTCACCCCCCTCTGCGTGGCACAGTGCTCTCCATCCACACACCTTGCTCGGCCCCGCCACGCCGCACGGTGAGGCTCCTTCACGTCATCTCTCTGGCTTCTCTGTGCGCTCCCCGGCCTCAGGCCTCTGTGCTCCGGGACCAGCACACAGCCTCACATACGCATGGTGCTCATCATGTTTGCTGAAGGCCTCAATATGTGGTAGAGGAAGTTTTTCTGATAATGAGGTTTATGTGACAATGACCAGCCTCCCTTCCTTCCCCCCTTCTTTCCTTCCCCAAATCACTGGTAGCAAACTCCTCTGGACTTCCTGGAAGAACATGGAGCAATGGTTCCTAAGTTAGAAAACAAAGATAAGGGAGTTGGTGTTTTCGAAGTGGTGGTGTGAGGAGCTCAGAGGGGCCCTCTCACCAGCAAAACAACCATAGCTAGTGAATATTTTTTAAAATTAAAGGCTCTGGAAATTATTAGCAAATGAAAATGGAAAATATTTATTTTAAAAAATCTGCTAAATCTTTGTAAAAACAGTGAGTTTGTGGCATTTGATCCAGCACTCATCCCTGCGTCATCCCCCCCAAAAGTTGTGACAGTAGCTCTACTTTGGTGAGTGAAGATCAGAGCACAAGACCCTTCCCCACAGCTCCCAGTCTAGGGTGATGGTGTTTCCCTAGGAGGGGTAGGCTGCCAGCATTTCTTATGATCTCCAGCTCTGTGTTGCAGAAGGTTTATTTCAGGTGAGAGCAGACAAGAGGTTGGGGGCTCCTTTCCTCCACTCATCCCCCACTTTTAAGGTAGAAGCTTCACCCCAGGTGAAGGCCAAGACTACTGGGTCCTGATTGCCTTTGCCCAAGTTTGCTCATACAGTGATGGTTCCATGCTGGAAGGGGCAAAGTGAGAAGCCAAAGGCTACTGCCCCTGGCCAGCACCTCCCTCATGAAGCAGAAGAGTCACTTCAAGAGAAGCGGACCGTGGTTCCAACCCTCAGCTCCACGGCAGCTCAGAGGTTTGGCTCAGAAGAAGAGGCAGACATAATAACACAGAGCTTCATAGTTCTCCCCAAGGTAGGTGACTTTATTTTGAACAGAAAGCATGGAGAAGTTCATGACTAAGGGCGCTCTTGAACCAATGCAGATTTTGGTGGAAAGCAATTCAGAGGAGACTGGTAGCTCCATGAAGGCAGCAACAAGATAAATAAGCGTATGTTTAATAGAGACCAGCTAGAAGTTTATCAAAGAGACAGCTAATAAGAGCCCTCCTGATTTTGGAACAAGTCTTGAAGACTGGCTTCAGAGGCTACTCCTGCAAAGGGGCTGCATTTAATTGCATCAAACTGTGGAGCTTTTAATGCTCATCATTGTTGAAAACAATAGAGTAATCAGCTGTCAGTTATTGGAGGCTAACAGCTAGGTGTGATACTAACGGAGGCAGACAGCTTAACAGAGAGATCAGGAAAACAGTCGAAGAGACACCTGCTAAAACCACTGTCATCCCTGGGTGACTGCACGTAGCCAGGATCCTATGTCCTGAAGGGTAACACCAGAGGCTGACATTGCAGGGGAAACAGACTTCACTGAGGTAGTCTGGCCAAACTATTAACCAAATAAACAAACAAATAGCAACAGGCCCTGGGGGTGGATGGTAGGGATCAGTCTCCAGAGTTGCTACAATATATTATCTAAGATGTCTAATTTTAAACAACGAATTATGAGCTATACAAACACATAAGGAAGTGTGACCCATACACAGAAAACACGTCAACAGAAACTGCCTACTAAGGGGTACAGATGTCAGCTTCGTAGACAAAGACTTCAAACCAGCTATTATAAATATGTTCAAACAGCCAAAGGACAGTGTGCTCCAAGTAGTAAAGAGAGGCATGCTGCAACGCCTCACCCAAATGACACCATTCATAAAATGACAGAGACTATTAAAAAGAACCAAAGGGAAATTCTGAAGTGAAAATGTCCAATAACCAAAATGAAAAATTCACTACAGGGCCTCAACTGTCAATGTGGGCTGACAGAAGAAAGAATGTGTAAATTTGAAGGTAGATCATTAGAGATCATGCAATCCGAAGGACACAGAGAAAAAATAATGAAGAAAAAATGAATAGAGTGTGAGGGAAATGTGGACCCCACTAAGCACACCAACAGATGAGGAATAGAAGTACTAGAAGAAGAGAGGGTAGGGAGAAGAACATAAAAGATAGTCAAGGAAAAAATGCTAAAAATGACTCAAGTTTGATGAAAAATATTAACCTACATGTCCAAAAAGTGAGCACCACACCCAACTACATCGTAGTCAAAATGAAAGCTGAAGACAGAAAATCTTGAAAGCAGCAAGAGAAAAATGACTTGTTATGTACGCAGGAACCCCAGTAAGGTAAGATTAAAAGCTGACTTCTCAGAAATGACAGAGACCAGGAGGTAGTGGGATTATACACTCAAAGTCCTGAAAGAACAAACAAACAAACAAACACTGTCAACAAAGAAGTAGCTCCAGCAAAACTGTGTTTCAAAAGTAAGGTGAAATAAAGAAATCCCGAAACAAAAGGGGAGAACATTTACTGCAATAAGATCTGCCTGCCTTACAAGAAATACTGAATAAATTTCTTTAGGCGAGACACAAGGGACTCCAGACATTAATTAAAATTCATGTAGAAAACAAAGAGCACCAGTAAAGGTAATTATGTAGGTAGTTATAAAAGACATTATACTGTATTGCATATTTCTGCATGTAACTGATTTCAAAGACATTTGTATAAAACAATGTGTATATAATTGTATTGTGTGGCTTATAACATATAGAAATGTAATACAGTTGACAATAACAGCACACAGGAGATGGGGGAGCAAAGCTGTATGAAGTAAAGAAATTACCATGTTACCCCGATGGTAGCTTGAATCCACGGAATAAGTCAAGAGAACCAGAAATGGTAAATGGGAATTATAATAAATACATAACTGCTCATCTTTCTTCTCCCAGCTCCTTTAAGATATAAACTTATATAAAGGAATAATGATAACAAGATCTTGTTGGGTTTGTAGCATATAAAAATGTAATAGATACATCAATATTAGCACAAGAAGGGAAGAGGAAATAGAGCTATATCGAATTAACATTTTTATGTCTTACTGGAATTATTAGCATATATCTGGAATAGAGTCCGATGAAAATTAAAATGCATAGTTTAAGCTCAAGCAACCAAGAAGAAAATAACTCAAAAATAAATAGTGTAAAAAATCATTAAAGGAATTACAATGCTGCAGAAAATATAGAAAATATTCGCTTAATTCAAAATAAACCAGTTAAGAAGGAAGAGAGGAAGGAAAAAGACATGATACATGATAGCCCAATAAAAAAGCAGAAATTATCAAATGGGGTAAAAAGAACAAGATCCACCCTGGCCAATTTGGCTCAGCGGTTAGAGTATCGGCCTGCAGACCAAAGAGTCGTGGGTTGGATTCCAGTCAAGGGCACGTACCTCGGTTGTGGTTCCGTCCCAGGCCCTGGCCCGGGTCAGGCGAGAGGCAACCAGTCAATGTCTCTCTCACATTGATCTCTTTCTCCTTCTCTCCCTCCCCTCTACCTGAAGATAAATGGAAAAATATCCTTGGGTAAAGGATAAAAAAAATATCCTTAAGGATAAAAATAATAATAATAATGAGCTCAAGTATATGCTATAGGAGACATACTTTACATTCAAAGGTACAAATAGATGGAAAGTAAATGGATAGAAAAAATACATCATGCAAACAGCAATAATAATAAAGCTGAAGGGGCTACACTAATATAGGACAAAATAGACTTTAAAACGAAAACAATGTTACTAGAGGAAAAGGAGACATTTTATAATGGTGAAAGGGTAATCCAGCAGGAAGCTATAACAATTACATGTATACAACTCGAAACAGAGCCCCAAGAAAGATGGAACAAACTCTGACAGGATTGGAGAGAGAAACAGACAAGTCAACAAGAATACCTGAAGATTTCAATACGCCACATTCAAAAATGGATAGGAAGATCAACTAAGAAGATCAACGAGGAAATAGAAGACCTGAACTGTGCTATAGATCAACGAGACCTAACAGACCTCTGTAGAATACTCTATTCAAAACCAGAAAAAGACACATTCTTCTCAAATGGAACAGTCGGCAGGACAGACTACATTTTAGACCAGCGGTTAGAGCATCGGCCCTCGGACCGAAGCATCCGTTTCGATTCTGTTCAAGGGCACGTACCTGGGTTGCAGGTTTGATCGCTGGCCTCTGTCGGGGTCCTGTGGGAGGCAACTGATCTGTGTGTCTCTGTCACATCAATGTTTCTCTCTTTCTCTGTCTCTCCCTCCCTCCTTCCCTTCCACTCTATCTAAAATCAATGGAAAAAAATACCCTTGGGTGAGGAGTAGCCACAACAACACAGGCCTCCATAAATTTCAAAGGATTGAAATCATACAAAGGATGTTCTTGACCACAGACTAGTGGCAAGAAGGGGATTCCAGAGCGAGGAGTAGGGAAGGGCCAGGAGTTGGGATATCAGGAATAAGGGAGGAATAGGTAAGGAGGCAGAGGAGGGAACTTTAGGGTTTGAGGTTCAAAGTCCAGAGGTCTAAGAGCAGTTTTATATAGACGAAAGGCCATACAGTGACACAGCTCACAGTCTGACAGGTGGCGGAGCTGTGCCATGTGGCTAAGGACAAACCAACGCCTGCCTGGCACCTCCTGTCAGTGACACAGGAGGTCAAAGACTTCTCTGTAGGAGCATCTGGACTGGTCACAGCAGAGCATCGATCGTGTGTCCTAGTGACCTTGTCTCTGAGCACTTCAGCTGGAGTCCCCCAGGTGACTGTCCTGGGGATTACCTAAGGATGGCACCTGTGACCCCAGGGGTATGATTAGGAGGGATCTCTGCATGCTCCCAGATGATGTGGAAGACCCCATTTATAGGGTCAGGGTTAGAAAACAACAGATTTGGGAGGAAGGAAAAAGGAATCATTTGTCATTATCTCACCCATGTGGGTGATCATCTACTAACAGATGTGGAGGAAATGTTAGCTCCGCTGTGAATACCCTTCCCAGCATGTACCTGCGCCTCCCGGGGAGCAACGGGCACTGACTGCCCGGTTCCTTTACCTACTGCTCTTTTTAATGTCGGCTCGTTCAAGATCATATTGCTTTAAGATGATCAGATTTTTCTTCTAATGGAACACCACTGAGCTCTTTTCCTCCTTGACCTTTTAATTCATGTTGAATAATAAAACTTAACACGGAGCTGTGATTCGATATTACAACACCAGGGATGCCAAAGCTTAGGCCTTGCGCTTGCCAGCAGTCTGCAGTGCTTGGTCCAGCAAGATTCCAGGATGCAATCTGGAAGTGTTTTAAATGCCAAGTGAAATGCGACACCCTGTCTTCTGTTTTCATTTCCTTTTCTCCTGTCCTTCTTCCCCCTGGTATCTTTATGGTCTCCCCGTTTCCGCCCGGAGGCTGCCTACCCGGCACGCGGAGCCGCCCCTCCCCGGGAGCTCCGGGCGGGCGGCTCGGCAGCTGCATTCGCTGACCATCTATTTTTGCTCCTGCAGCTCGGACTCCCTGACTTTTCTTTCCATTAAGCCTCGTGGTCCACACCCAACCTTCTCACCGCCTTGCTGTCCTCCTATGACATGGAGCCAGCTACGCACATGGGCCCACCACACTCTTTCTGGGCAGGGACACTGGTCACATGGCCAGAACTGGGCACTCCAGTCTTGGGTTCTCCTTCTCTGTGGCCACTGTAGTCGCATGTGCTCAGTAAGTGTGTGCCTGTGAGCTGCAGGCTATCCAGAGACCCTCAGGTGTCCTGGCCCTGAATGCCATCAGGAAGAGAGTCGTCCACGCTCTCTCCCAGCACACCTGGGGACCAGCTCAGCGGAGGAAAGGTCTCAGAAATCCACGTCCTTGTATTCCTCCCAAGAGAATACGTTTACTCTAGGAAAGGGGGGTTTTCCCTGTATATTTACCTTGGTCTCGACAGCTACTTGCTGAGCATCTGCATTGAGAGGATGCAGGTGTAGCCTGTCCGAGGAATGAGCAGTCACCAAGACGTCACAGGGAGCGCAGTAAATTGTAATTACATGGCCTTCTACCTTTATCGTTTTTAAGTGAAGCCACTGGATTTTCTGACACACCAAGGGATTCCAACCGTGTCCTGAAGCCGAGGAGTCCTAGCACACGAGGAAGTTAGAATCTATGTCCAAGGGCACTGTATCCTAACGCGAGCAGCGATGAATCCCTCCCTGCACCCGACCCTTCCGAGCCGCTGTGAACGTGCACCTTCTTCCCCTTCACGGGCAAAGCTGTCGCGCCCTGAAGTGCTGTCGCGTCCCCTGGCTCCACTTCCTCAACTACTCTTCACACCTCATTCCACCGGTCTGGTTTCTACCCTCAGCGCCTCACTGACACTGCTCCTCTGAGGTCCCCCACCTCTTCCTAGTGCCACACCCCATTGGCTTATTTCTAAATAGCCTTTATTTTTTCAGAGCAGTTTTGGGTTTACAGACAAACTGAACAGAAAGCACCGAGATTCCCCATATGCTCCCTGCCCCCACACAAGCATAACCTTCCCCATTACCAGCACCAAAGTGACATGTCTTACATCAACACATCATCATCACCCAAAGTCCATAGTTTACAGCAGGGTTCACTCTTGGTATTGTACATTCTGTGAGTTTGGACAAATGTAGGATGACATGTATCCACCATCACAGTTTTATATAATTTCATGATCCTAAAAATCTTCCTCTGTGCTCTATTTTCCCTTCCTCCCACAATCCTTGGTAACCACTGAACTTTTTACTGTCACCATAGTTTTGCCATTTACAGAATGTCATATGGTTAGAATTATACAGTATATGACCTTTTCAGATTGACTTCTTTCATTTAGTAATTTGCATTCAAGTAATATGCATACTAATATGCATTTAGTAATATGCATATGAATATGCATTCAATATGTCTTTCCATGGCTTGATCTTGCATTTCTTTTTAGCACTGCCTAGTGTTCCATTGTCTGGATGTACCATGGTTTATTTTTCTGTTCACTTAACTGTAGGACATCTTAGTTGCTTCAAAGTTTTGGAAATGATAAATAAAGCTGCTAAAACATCTCTGTGCAGGTGTTTGTGAAGACACATGTTTTTAACTCCTCTGGCTAAAAATCAAGTAGTGGGCCAGGCTGGTGTGGCTCAGTGGATTGAATGTCATTTCATGGACTGAGAGGTCTTAGTTTGATTCCCACATGCCCGGGTTTTGGGCTCAGTCCCCAGTGGGGGGGGAGGGGTGCAGGAGGCAGCTGATCAGTGCTTCCCTCTCACTCTAAAAAAATCAACAAAAAAACATATTTAAAAAAATTCAAGTGGTGGGATTGTTATATCCTATGGTAAGAGTATGTTTGGTTTTGTAAGAAACTGTCAAACTGCCTGGTAAAATGGCTGTACCACTTTGCATTCTCACCAGCAATGAATGAGAGTTTCTGTTGTCCCACATCCTTCCCAGCATTTGGTGTTTTCAGTGTTCTGGATTTTGGCCATTCTACGAGGTGTGAACTAGTATCTCATTGTTGTTTTAACTTGTGTTTCCCTGACGACATATGATGTGAAGCATTTTTCAGATGTTTATTTGCCATATATATATCTTCCTAAGTGAGATCTCTATTAAGGTCTTAGGCCCATTTTTTTTTTTTTAACTTTAAATAATTTTTTATTTTTCAATTACAGTTGACAGACAATATCATATTAGTTTCAGGTGTACAACCCAGTGATTAGACATTATATAACTAATTAAGTAAGTGATCATCCCAATAAATCTAGTACCCATCTGACACCATACATAGTTATTAACAATATTATTGACTATATTCCCAATGCTGTACTTTACATCCCTATAACTATTCTGTAACCACCAATTTATACTTCTTAGTCCCTTCACCTTTTTCACCCTTACCCATCTCCCCAACCCCCCTCCTATTTGGCAGTTGTCAAACTGTTCTCTGTAACTATGAGTCTACTTATGTTCTGCTTGTTCACTTATTTTAATGTTTAGATTCAATTGTTAATAGATATGTATTTATTGCCATTTTATTGTTCATATTTTTATTTTTTATTTTTTCTCCCCCTCTTCTTTTTAAAGACCTTTTAACATTTCATGTAATACTAGTTTGGTGGTGATGAACTCCTTTAGCTTTTCTTTGACTGGGAAGCTCTTTATATGTACTTTGATTCTAAATGATATCTCTGCTGGGTAGAGTAATCTTGGTCGCAGGCCTTTGCTTTTCATCACTTTGAATATTTCTTTCCAATTCCTTCTGGCCTTCAAAGTTTTTGTTGAGAAATCAGCTGATAGTCTTATGGGAGCTCCCTTGTAGGTAACTGACCGCTTTTCTCTTGCTGTCTTTAAAATACTCTCTTTGTCTTTAAAATTTTGCATTTTAATTATGATATGACTTGGTGTGGGCCTCTTTGGTTTCATCTTGTGTGGGATTCTCTGTGCTTCCTGGACTTGTATGTCTGTTTCCTTCACCAGGTTAGGGAATTTTTCCATCATTATTATTTCATATAGGTTTTCAACCCCTTGTTCTTTCTCTCCTTCTGGCACCCTGTGATGTGAATGTTGCTATGCTTGAAGTTGTTCCAGTGGATCCTTAAACTGTTCTCATTTTTTTTTTTAATTAGTTTTTCATTTTGCTGTTCCGATGGGCTGTTTTCTGCTTCCTTATCTTACAAATCTCTGATTTGATCCTCTGCTTTATCTACTCTACTGTTGATTCCCTGTAATGTATTCTTCATTTCAGTTATTGTATTCTTCCTTTCTGACTGGTTCTTTTTTATGTTTTCTAGTTCTGTTTTTATGTTCCCTATCTCTTTGTTAAAGTTCTAAGTTCATCTACTCTTCGTCTAAGTTCATTGAGCATCAATGTTATAACCAGTGTTTTGAACTCTGCATCTAGTAGATTGCTTGTCTCCATTTTGTTTAGTTCTTTTTCTGGAGATTTCTCCTGTTCTTTCTTTTGGGAGTGGTTACTTTGTCTCCTTATTTTGGCAACCTCCCTGTGTTTGTTTCTATGCATTATGAAGAGCTGTTACAGTTTCTGGGCTTGGCAAAGCAGCCTTATGTAGTAAGTATTCTGTAGGGTCCAATGAACAGCCTCCCCATTCACCCAAGCTGGGCACTCCAGGTATGTTTCTGCCCCTGTGTGGGCTGTGTGCATCTTCCTGTTTTAATTAAGCCTTGATTGCTGTTGGCACATAAATGGGAAGGATTTAGTCACAGGCCGATAGGCTGCAAGGACTGGCTGCAACCACCATGGAGGATCAACTCTGCAGGGACCAACCCCACAGAGCAGGACTTACTACAGTGGGGTCTCTACTGCCCACTGACTTTGCCTCAAGTGTGTCACTTATGGAGGTGGTTGGGTGGTGCTGTCCACTAGGTGTGCTGACTCTGGGGCCTCCCAGGAAGTGCAGACCAAGGCCAGCCACCACCTGTGTTCTGCCTGGGGCCACTTGGCATGAGCTACAAAGCAATCTGCAGATGGCTGCCACCTATACTGGACCCAGAGGTTCTCTGGAGAGGCTGAGTCATGAACTGAGGCCAACTGTCATTAATGCTGGGCCTGGGGCCACTTAGTGAGAGGAATGGGGCACACTGAGGTCAGATGTTGCTTGTTTGAAAGATTTTAGGAAGTCTGAAGCATGAGCTAAGATAGGCTGTTTGTATGGAAAAGTCACTGGAAACAGTTTGGGTGAGCCCACAATTTGGGTGGGGCAGGGGCTATCAGGGACTCACCAGCATGAGCAAACGCTGTTATCCAGGTTGATGGAGATATGGCACCTGCCTATGGGTTCTGTAAGTGGAGGGCTCAGAAAAAGAACAATGGCTTTGCCAGTACTTCTGTCTGGGAGAAAGCTGCCCCTTCAGCTGTCACTCTGATGCCAGAGAAGTCAGTTCTTCCCTGTATATCCCTAGTTTCTTTCAAGCTGCTATCCTAGCACTGGACCTCAGAGCAAGTGAGTCTGAGTAAGTCCATGTGCAGGCCCTTTAAGAGGAACTGCCTGGGACTCCAGAGCCCTCCATTTCACTCAGCAATTATCCCTGCTGGTTTTTACAGCCAGAAGTTATAGGGACTTGCCTTTCTGGAACTGAACCCCTGGGCTGGGAGCCCTGGTATGGGGCTAGGACCCCTCACTCCTCAGGGGAGACCTCCGCAGCCAAGATATCCCTCCTGACTTTTATCTGCCACACGTGGGTGTGGGACCAGTCTATTCCATGTTTCTGCCCCTTCTACCAGTCTTAATGTGAATTCTTTTTTATATCCTTAGTTATAAGACTTCTGTTCAGCTAGATTTCAGGTGGTTCTGAATGATAGTTGTTCTGTAGTTTGGCTGTAACTTTGATGTGGTTGTGGGAGGATGCGAGTACCATGTTTACCTACTCTGACATCTTGACTGGAAGCTATTGGCCCATTTTTAATTGAGTTGTGTGTTTCCTAATTGTTAAATTTAAGATTTCTTTGTATAGTTTGGAAAATAGTCCTTTATCAAATGTGTCTTTACAAATATTTTCTCCAAGTCTGTGGCTGCTCTTTTTATATTCTTGACAGTGTCTTTCAGATAGCAGAAGTTTTTAATTTTAGAAGTCTAGTTTATCAATTCTGTTGTAGCTAAAAAGCCATCATCAAATCCTAGGTCACTAGACTTTCTTCTATGTAATCTTCTAGGAATTTTATAGTTTTGTCTTTTACATTTAGGTCTATGATCCATTTGAATTAATTTTTGTGAAGTGTGTAAGATCTGTGTCCAAATTAACTTTTTTGATACATGTATGTCCAGTTGTATTAGCACCATTTGTTGAAAAAACTATCTTTTCCCATTCTATTGCCTTTGTTCCTTTATCAAACATCAGTTGACTATATTTATATGGGTTTATTTCTGAGTTCTCTATTCTTTCTCATTGGTCTATTTGTCTATTCTTTCATCAATACTACTTTGTCTTGATTGCTGTAGCTTTCAGTAAGTCTTGAAGTTGAGTGGTGTCAGTCTTCCAACTTTGTTCTTCAATGTTGTGTTGACCATTCTTGGTCTTTTGCTTTTCCATATCAACTTTAAAATTAGTTTATTCATATATACAAAATAAGTTTTTGAGATTTTGATTGGAACTGCATTGAATCTATAGATCAAGTTGAGAATTACTGATATCTAGACAATGTTGAGTATTCCTATCCATGAACATGGAATATCTTCCCATTTACTTAGTTCCTCTGTTTCTTTCATTAGAGTTTTATAGTTTTCCTCATAAAGATTCTGTATATATTTCATTAGATTTATAACAAAATATTTCATTGTTTTGGGTGTTAATGTAAATGGTATTGTGTTTTAAATCTCAAATTCTACTTGTTCATGACTGCTATACAGAAAAGAGATTGACTTTTTTTTTTATCCTCACCAGAGGACATTTTAGCATTTATCTTCAGATACAGTGGAAGGGAGAGAGGGAGGAAGAGAGAAACATCAAAGTGAGAGAGACACATGGACTGGTTGCCACCTACAAGACCCCAACCAGGGCTGGGGACAAACCGCAACTGAGGTACGTGCCCTTCGGGAACCAAACCCAGGACTCTCTAGTCCATGGGCCAATGCTCTAATCGCTGAGCCAAACCAGCCAGGGTGAGATTGACTTTTTGTATGTTAACCTTGTATCTTGCAACATTGTTATAATCACTTATTAGTTCTCTGTTTCTTTGCTTGTTTGTTTGTTTTTCTCTGAGCTTCCAGCATCTGTGGTTTGATGTCTGACATTACTTGCAGGAGATTCTTAGGCACACTGTATTCCTTTCTCTCTTCTCATTCTGATATTCTCATTACACATGTCACACCATTTCTTGTTGTCCCACTATTCTTGAATATTCCGTTATATTTTTGTCTTTTTTTTCTTTCACTTTTCAGTTTTAGAATTTCCATATATCTGCTTACATTGCCCATCTCTTCCTGAATGATATATAATTTATCTGTTAGGAGTCCTTAGCGTATCAATCATAGCTGTTTTAAATTTCTGATTTGATATGTCTGATATCCCTGAATTATCTATGTCTAGTTTTCCTCTGTCTCTTCAAACCATTTTTTTCCCTTTTAGTTTGTCTTGTAATTTTTTTCTTCGTAGCCAGACATGATGCACTGGGTAAAAGGAACTGCTATAAATGGGCCTTTAGAATTGTGGTGGTAAGGTGTGGGGAGAGGGAAAGCATTTTATACTATTGTGATGAGATATTTCAGTCTTTTCGTGAGCCTGTGCCTCTGGACTGTGACCTTCCCTTGTGCTTCTCAGTCCCTGCCTCTCCCTGCCCCTTATGTGGGATGGGATGGCTCGAGTGGGCTGGAGTTGGGTATTCCCCTTTTGCCGCATGGAAGGCTAGAAAGAGCTGGGGTTGGGTATTTTCCCTCCCTTATGTCAGTTGGGCTCTGACGAAACCCCAGCAGGTAGGCTCTGGTTAAACAGTTCCTCCTGAGGGCAGACCTTGTTAAGAAGAACAGAATGTTCTGGCATATTTCAGAGTGTCTCTTTCTCCCTCCCATTGCCAGAAGCATCGGGGAATCTTTTCTCTGATATTCCCTGTGAGGATGTGGTAGAGCTCTTGGTGATAAAACTCAAAAGGTAAAGATTCCAGGGAACCCCCATACTTGGGTTGCCTGTAATTTTTAACTCTCAGAGTTGTCCCCACTGAGCCTCAAACAATTCATCAATTCTAGTTCAGGTTTCCCGACTGCTGGTTCCTACCGAGGCTTGTGTGCTTGGGTTTCTGCTCCGGTAAGTTATGGTTCTGTATGTGCCCATTGGTCTCGCTAATTTTGGAGGCAGTGGTTTGCCTTGTGACCTCACTTCTTTTATGGACCCAAGAAGAGTTGTTGATTTTTCTGTATCTTCAGCCTTTTACTATTGTTAGGACAGACTGCGTGGTGACTTCCAAACTCTTCACACGCTGGGCTAGAAACCCTGCAGGAGTCTCTTTGCAGTTCTTGTCTTACTTGATACCAGCAACTAGTTCTGCTTCTGTTGTCTTGGTTCCTGGGACTCTACATTGCTGGCTGTCTCTTCCTGCTTGGTTTTCATGGCACGCTCCTTCTCTTTTTAAATGCTGGCATTTTTCTTTTCCTTCTCCTCTAACTAGAGACTTTCCCTGGGTGAAAATGTAATTTTAAAAAATTGTTACCCTTAAAATGGTAAATTATAAATAACCCCAAAAGATTAATTGTTGGCATTTTTGCCTTTTGCATTATTGAGGAACTGGACATAGACCCACATAATAAACAAAATCTGTGGTTGGTCCCAATTGCAGTAGGAAATAAAACACTGTATAGGGCTTTCTCATAATGCAAAGTAAAATACAAAAATAATGTACATGCGCGTGCATACCCATGTTCTAAAGTGACACTCTAGTGTTTAAAAAGGTAGCTGCCTGGGCTTTCTTGGCCTTGCTGAGAAATCGAACACTAAAGACTTCCTGCTTCTGCAGGGGCATCCTTGCCAAGTAGGCCACAGTGATTCACACCATCTCTGATAAACTCATCACACCGCATCTGCTCTGTTGCAACTGCAGTGCCAACGCCATCAGATTCTCTAATAACAAGAGTGCTGCACATTTTCCAATAGCTTACCGAGCACCAGAATTCTATTTTCTAGACATTCACACACACCCCCACACACACACATGCACGCACACATGCACACACAAACCAGAAAAGAAAAGGATGCAAATCAACATGTAGAAAAGTAAGATTTTGCTAATTTTGTTGCATGCGCAACAACACCTTTAAAGAGCACCGGAGTTCAGTCTCCCCTGCACATCCTTGGGATTCACAGGCAACCCGGGAAGGCTCGCTGCCCACTCACGCGGTGGCTTTGAGTTCTCCAGGCTTAACGCTGCTCACCTGTAGGTACTGAATTTAAGACACAGGGCCCTACGTGCCAGGAAGAGACTAAATATATAATATTATACTCACTTTACAAGTGATTTCTGGAATGACATTTATCAAAACAGGTTAAAATAAAAAAGAGAAAAGCTTCGGGGTTTTTTTTTTTTTTGCAAATTTTCCTTATCTGAAAACCTTCATTCCCCAGTAGGGGTAAAAAATGGAATAGAAATCAGGGTGCAGGCTCCTGGTATATTTATCTCTAACTTGACTTCCAGGTTTATTGCCCCTCTGCTCGAGACCTCACTGATGAATCTGTAACCTGAGTACGACAGAAAACTCAGGATACATCCTTCTCAAGGAATAATTGCCTTGGTGGAAAATCCATTTGACTTTTGATCCAGGATCGTGACGATACCACCCGCTTCTGTTCTTTGTTTGGCCTTCGGAAAATCCACTCTTGGAAATAAAATAGATGTTTACTTCCTAAGAAGTTTCTGGGGGACTCAAAATAAAAGCTAGTATCTGAAAACAGGTAACAACCGAAGGATGGGATCTTTAACAAGGGAATGTTTAAACAGAGCTCTCTTTAAGAGCTTGAAATATTTAAAAATCTAGGGTTATATGTAAGCCAAGGTGTGTAGCAGATAATGCTAAGTGGATAAAACAATGACTAAGGATATCACCTATTTTGGGATTAACATATTTATTCTTAAAGCAAATTTCTCTTTCATTGCAGCTATCCAGTAACTTAAGGTAAATCCCACATAGTAAGAGCTCAATATAATTTCCTTTTTCACTTGCACAAATGAAGTACATCTTATAGATCTTATGCTTTATGTCAGAAAGCCAGCCTCTTGACTGTTTCCATGGGGTTTATACCTGATCCCAGAAACCTAATCCCAAGGGGCTGCTGTCAGCTCCTCCTTTGAGGAGCTGTGGTCTGAAAGTTGCTTCTCTGTTTCTCCCTCCCAGGTCCTCTGGGGACCGTGGGCACACGGGAGGGCTAGATGCACACTCGGTTGGAACCGTGTGCTGTCATGTGTGGTTTCTGAATTTTGACAGCTTATCTCTGAGTCGGTGGCACGTTTTCAAGAGTGGCTCCAAGTCTAGCTTGGGTTGAACGGCCTTGCAGTGGGCCGCAGACTGTGGCGCAGTCGCCAGGGGGCCGTCGGAGGTTCTGACTCCTCCGTTGTCCCTGGGCCTGGCCCCCGACAACTGCTATGACTTCAGAGGATCACAAAACAATTTGATCACGTTCTGTTGCTGCGAGCGGAGGTAATACTTCTCCGCTCACACTTCCCAGGGTCCAAATTCCCTCACTTACACACATTTTGCAATGAAGTAAGAAACAAATCCTGGAAAGAGCCCCAGTGTGGGGTTCAGAAGACTCAAGTCAAAGTCCTGGCTCCTACTTACGAATCGTGTGAGCTTGGGCAAGTCTTTCGTCCTCTCTTGGCTCCTCCTTGCCTAGGAACTGGGTGGGCGGTGGCTGTGGAAATCACACGCGTGCTCTGGGGAGGGACCGATACGGTGAACACACATGTATGAACTAGACTGTTACATGCCGAACATGTGTCAAAGTTGTTTCTTCTTGACCTGTCAGTCAAACACCCCTCTTCCCAAGTAACAACAGAAAAGAACCAGTGATTAAGGGCTTGTAGGTAACCTAATTTTCCAATTGTTCTTATCCTAAACAGTTTATCTCCATTAACAGAACTATTTAAAATATCAAGCAGCATCCCCAGTCACGTTCTTTTCCTAGATCCCCGACACCATTTGTTGGGATTGTTTTCCGTCACAGAGGGTGTGGAGTCAGGGTTCGAACCTGAATTTCAGGTCTGCTCTGCTCTTCTCCCACACTGGTACCCTTTCTGTGTCCCTCCCCCTTCGCGGGGCCCTGGCCCCGACCCAGCCCCTGGCTGCCTGTGCGCATTGGTTCTGGGCTCAGCCTTAAGAGCCCCGGACTGGGGCGGCAGCCCTCCGTGGGGGCGGGGCTCCACCAGCAGGCAGAGGGGTCTGTGCTCCTTTTGGGGCCAGCTCTCCCCCGGGCCGCAGTTCCTCCGGAGCAGGGCTGTTAGAAAAGTCACTCGGTGACAGCGCCCTGGCAAGCTCTGCCGGGTCTTGCTGACACTGCTGTCACCCTGTCGGCAGACCAGGGGCTTCTCTTTGACTGCAGACAGCATAAAGCAAACAGTGGGAAGTGCGCTCTGGAGAAGGGGATTCCATAACGTCCGTACAACAGACAGACAGACAGACTCGCGGCACACTGTGCGTTACGGCATTTTCATGCGGGACGCGCTGAAACAGCAGGAAAGCAAAGGAACCTGGGCTTGCCGCTCCCGCTAGTGACGCCCGCAGTGCCACGGGGCTGCCTTCGGGGCGAATCCCAGGAGGTAGGAAGCTGGAAGGAGCCCCGGGAAGCCACATGCTAAGACCTTATTTTGTCTCTCCTGGTTTACGAGTTGGTTCTGCAAAAACCACTTAATCATACCAGCTCCAAGTCACTCTTTAAATGAACAAGAACCCACGAACAAGAGCTGTCGATTGCTTCTTCCCTTAACCCCTCCCCTTGCTGGGGATAAACAAGGCATTTCATGTAAGATTCCCCAGTTGCAGGAAAATGAGTATCCACTCTTAGAACACTGCATGTAACCTGTGCACATACACATGTTGCTTTTACATCTGCTCTGTGAGCTTCTCATCTCTTACGCTGCTCCAGGGAAGAATCATATCTAATTGAAGATTTATACCTCCAAGTGCTTGAGCATTTATTCAATAACTTATCTACTCATTCATACAAACATTTATTGGATTTATCAATCTTGACGGAAAACCTACTTTGTAGCAAGGCATTTGGGAGAGATCTGGGAGGGATACAGAAATGAAGAAGTCAGGCCTTTAAGAAAGAGCTTCAAATCTACTGGGTCCACAAACAGAAAACAAGGCTCAACCTCATTCATAGCGAGAGAAGAGCAAAGGAGAACTGCACAGAGATTTGGCCTAATAGCCTGGAAAAGCCCCAGAGCGGTAACCACGGTGCCTGCAGGGCCCTGGGGAAGCAGCCCATCCAGATGGTGCTGGCGAGACTGTAAATGAATACAACTCCCTGCAGAGGGCGATTTGCAAATCTCCATTAACATGATAATATATTAGACTTTGATGCAATGTGCAGTCTGTGGAAATCTATTCTACGGATATACACGCACACATACAAAATGATAGAAGGGCAGGTTAGTCTTTGCAGCGCTATCTATAATAGCAAAAGGTTAAAGAAAAACACATCAGTCAGGGTCTGGTTCTCTGTATAATGGAATACTATGCAGTGGACAAGAAGAATAATGTAGAACCATCTTCAAGCTCTATTTTTTTTAAAAAATAAGTCTTCTTTATTGATTTTAGAGAGTGAGGAAGGCAGAGGGAGAGAGATAGAGATAGAGACATGGATGAGAGAGAACATCAATTGAATGCCTCCTGCATGCCTCCCACTGGGGATCGGGCCCACAACCTGGGCATGTGCCCTGACCAGGAATTGAACCGGCGACCTCCCAGTGCCTGGGTCAACACTCAACCACTGAACCACACCAGCCGGGCAAGATCTATTTTCTTTTCTTTTATTTTTTTGTTAATCCTCACCTGAAGATATTTTTCCATCCTTCCTTAGATAAAATGGGAGGGAAGGAGAGAGAGGGAGAGAGAAACATTGATGTGAGAGGGATACATCGACTGGTTGCCTCCTACAGGACCTGACCAGGCCCGGGCAAGAAGTACCGCAACCGAGGTACATGCCCTGTGACTCTTTGGTCCACGGGCCGAAGCTCTAACCACTGAGCCAAAGTGCGCAGGGCTCAAGATCTATTTTTAAGTGAGAAAAGCAAAATCCAGGCAAGTGTGTACAGCATGTTATCTTTTTTTTTCTTTTTTGATTTTAGCAAGAGAGGAATGGAGAGGGAGAGCGAGACAGAAACATTGATGAGAGAGAACATCAATTAGCTGCCTCCTGCATGACCCCACTGGGGATCAGGCCCACAACCTGGGCATGTGCCCTCACCGGGAATCGAACCGGTGACCTCCCAGTGCATGGTTCGATGCTCAACCACTGAGCCACACCGACTGGGCCATGTTATTTTTTTTTTTTTGGTAAAAAAGGAGGAAGATAAAATCTGCACCAGTTTATGCTTGAGTTTGCACAGAGAAACTCTGGTGGCATACAAAGGAGTCAGGAAAGCGGTTTGGATTGGGGTGTGGGGCGCAGAGTGCCGGGAGGCAATGCGAGAGGCGGCGAGGGAGGAAGCTTGCACTGTGCGCCTCTTTATACTGTTTGGACCTAACCGCCCTGTGTGCACACTGCCTCTTTGCAAAATGAAGTAAGTATATTTTCAACGTTTTTAAGGGAAGACACACACACATGCTAATAATACGTACAATACACATTACTACCTTATTTTTAAATTAAATTTAAAACTCCTTGAGGGATGAATCACATAAGAACCTTTTAAACTAATTTCTCAGACAGTTTCTCCCTCTCCAATTTCTCTTACAAACTCTTGCCACATTAATCTTCCCAAACACCCCTTCAGACAGATTGCCAGAAATGTTTCCTTATGGTCTCTGCGTCAGGTTCGACCAGCTCTGACTTTTCAAGCTCTCCACAAACTCCCCCACCCACCTGATGCAATCTCATGTCCACTGTTGAGATCCCCCCAAGCCTCTTGAACTCCCATCGGGCTGGGTTCATCACTGTTCTTGAATGCTTCCATTCCTGCGCCTTTGCTGGGGCTGTTTCCTGTCTGGGGGACGCCTTCCACGCTGCCCTCTGGCTATCCCGAGCCCTGCTGTTTTCTGAGGCCCCGCCCATGCTGAAAGGCTGCACATTGAGTCCGTATTGATGTATTCCTTATGTGACCTTCCTGAGACTAACCATCCGTACTCCGGCTTAACTGATTCTACAGTGAGAGCGTTAGGTCCTTCGAGATAAAGCCAAGGGGATGCACTTGTGCGCATACACACACACACACACACACACACACACACACAGCCCACTGGGCCCCTTGTCAGGAAGCAACCTCACACATTCCCAGCTTTCTGGGTCCTCCTAAGAAGAAGCTGTCCAGGTCACAGTTGTAAGGACTGGCTAGACCCCAACCTGTCCCTCACTCGCTGCTTCAAATAAGCGTTGAGGGACCCTGAGCTAAACTGTCCAGGTTCCTGTCAACTGGCCCCTGTATAATAGGCACCCACTCCTGAAATCACCCTGAGATCCGAGCATTACCGGCACTGTGCGGTGGGATGGAGGGTGGTGGCGCGTGGGCCCTGCCCCGGCACCGTGGGCACCGTGGGCACCGTGAGGGAGGAGGGGGAGGAGCTGTGCGCTGCCAGAGGAGGGGCAGCTCGTTCCCAGAGCCGTTAAGCCCATGTCTGAGTGTCACGGAGCAAGAGCACCAGGTCGAACCCGAGCACCCGTGTCCGTGAGGGATGCCAAAAGCCCCGGGTGTGACTGCGGCTCTGTGAGGGAGCCACCCATCCGCGGCGATGGGGCTCTGGACGTTGAGAAATGGACAGAATGTACGGCAGCCTTGGGGAGCCCAAGACGCCAGAGCCTGAGCAGGGCAGCATGTGACTCCCCAACCACGCACATCGGGGAGGGGCCGCGGTGGAATCACAAGAAAGTCCAGTTCCTGGGTGATGGAAGGCCCCACAGGGGCTGCCCGAACCCCCGGGTGGCGAGGGGGCTCTGATGGAGGCTGGGGGCAGAAGTGGGCAGCGGCAAGAGCCAGAGACATTCAGATTATTTCTGTTTGTGTAACTTCGTCCACACCCCCAAGTAGACGGCACCCTGAGAAGTTCGGCTTAAACTTGATGTTCCCCAACTGGCTCCTCATGCAGTGTGGGGCCCACGATCTCCATGCTGGGACCCGCCCCAGGTCCCACGGGTGCCGACCCCTCCCACCAGAGAAGGACGTGGAAGCCAGTGGGCTCACTGGGCCGGAGCACCGTGGTGCATCACAGCGTCTGCCAGGGGCTGGGGCAGGAGGGCACGCCGGTGCATTTCTCACCCAGGTCCTGTTACAGTCCAGGGCACAGCCTGGAGGAGAAGGGCGGCTTGTTCAGGTCTCTCTACCAAGCCAGGTCCCTGCTCTCCCTGCCTTGGCTTCTCCATTACCTTGTAAGGTGTTTGCTTGTTTGTTGTGTTTTTTGTTATTTTTTTTAAGATAAATGGAAAAGTAAAGATGATCAAAATAACAAATGGGCCCTGGCCGGTTTGGCTCAGCGGTTGGAGCATCCGCCTGCGGTACAGAGAGACCCGGGTTCGGTTCCCGCTAAGGGCATGTACCTCGGTTGCAGTTTGTCCCCGGCCCTGGTTGGGACGTGTGGGTGGCAACCACTCGATGTGTCCCTTCACATCGATGTTTCTCTCTCTCTTTCTCTCTCTCCCTCCTGCTCTATCTGATCAAAAAATGGAAAAATGTCCTCTGGTGAAGATAAAAAAAAAATAAATAAATAAATAACAAATGGCCTAGAAAACCTTGATTTTTGTTAATAGCCTTATTCTTCCATCCCTTCCCTCTGTCCCTCTACAAAAGAAACTATGATTTTTTCATAAAACAGTCAGCAGAACTGACATGCTTTCCCCTTTCTCTCCAACTTCCTGTCTGTCCTCCTGTGTGTGTGTGGGGGGGGGAGGGGAACTGAAGAGACAAAGCATAGGCGGTCTGAAGGAGAAGCCAGGGGGACAATATGTGGTGAGCACACCAACTGAGGGAATAACCCAGAGGGGATGGTGCCCACAGACTTTCCTGCGGGCACGGGGACCCCTCTCCCATCCCGCCCATACAGCCCCCACGCAGCCCCACGTCTGATTTCTGCAGCTGTGTCTCTGAGGGAACAGTGATTTTTAAGATTTCCCACCTGCCACATCACAGGAGTCATCACCTGGGTGCACCTTCGCCCGACCTGCCAAGTCGGCCCGCGTTTTAAAAGGCAGCCTTTCGCTCACGAGACAATTCGCAATCCATCGCTGCGAGCAGGGTTCAAGGAGCTGGTCTCCAGCACCCGAAAGAGATCTAAGCGTTGACCCCAACAGCCAGGGCACGGGCGCCTCAGTGTCCCCCGCTCTCCCAGCCTGTGTCCGGGCTCAAAGGACAAGCTCGCGGACGTGCTGTAATAGCCACGTGTTAGCCCGAAGAGGAAAGGGAAGTGGGAAAAGCCTGCCAGCATTTCAGGATCACTAAACGAAACGAGGCAGGCTCTGGTGGAAGACGAGGTATCCGAAAGTGACATTTCTCGGTGACTAGCCGCTCTATTTATTCCAAAAATATTTACTGAATTCTGACTAAGGGCCAGGACGAGGGATGAAGAACAAAAGCACCCGTGATGGTCTGTGCTCTTCCGGTCGCTGTGCGGGGGCGGCCTCCAGGCCCGTGAACCGGCGACTCCACCGCCGTGTGACAAGCGACAGTGAGGACCGCACGGGGCCGTGAGGACACTCAAAGGTGACTTCAAAGGACCTGCTGCTGCTAACGGCCAGGTTGGGGTCCGCATCTTCAACTTACTCGGTTTGCAAATAGGGTCTGCTCTGCAGCAGATGCTTAATAAATAATTGGGCCCACGGATATTTACTGAGCAGCTGGTACCTGGTGTAAGACTGAAAGTGAGGCTTACTATGCTGAAGAAGTTAATTCCCACGTTCAAGATGCAGTTTAGTGAAAATGAAAGGCATGGCCTGCTGAAGGGTCACAGAGGCAACACACACACACACACACACACATGCACACATGCGCGAGCACTAGGAAGGCGGGACCAGCAGCCACCAGGTGGGCCTGGGTGCACAGCAGGCCGGAGGTGGAGGGGTATGGTGTGGAGCTGTGGGAGGGCGAGGGAGGGAGCCCCAGCAAAGAACACGGTGGGAGACGAAGGAGTGGAGTGTAGACAGGCCAAGGCCATGTTGAGGACCTTGAGCTTGATTTTCCAGGCAGCGAAAAAATCCACGTGGATGGCCTGATGGAATAAATTAATTTCAGGAGTCCCAGATACATGGCGAATGTGGCAGTGTTACTGAAGGTAAGCAATTACTGACAGCAGCTGGACTGTGAATCTCGGTGTGAATTTTCTCTGCACGAAGCTACATCACCTGTGCTAAGGGCTGAGCCTTCGCGTAGAGAGGTATCACTGCTTCCTCAGGCACAGCCCAGACCACAGGGCACCAGGGCCCCTCGGGTGGTCAGCCTGTGTTTGTGACTGCCGTCACCTCTGCCCCCCTCAACCCGGTGTTTGCCTGCCCAGGGAAGCCACTCTAGCCAAGTCGGTAGGGCACGCCCTCTGGGCCCTTTTCTCCGACCACGCCCTTATCAGCCCCCCTCTGCCCAGCAGTTCTCTGTCACCCCTCCCCAGGGCTCCACCCTTGGCCTGAAGACTTCTTCACTTCATAGGTAAGAAAATGAAAGCTTAGTGATGATAGGCGACTTGTCCATGGATGGTCACACTAGCAAGTCCAGTAGGTGGAAAGGGACCTGCCACAGGGCCCAGGGCTGGGACACTGGGGACTTCATGGCAGTGACAGTGATGCAGTCTCCACGTCGTGGGTGCCATCAACCACCTGCCACGTCTTCCATAGGCAGGAGTCTCCCAAAATTAAAGAAAGGACGGCTCTGGAGATTTAACCAAGATACGATGAACCAAGATACGATGAAATGTGAAAATGCTCACGTCTCCTTATCAGAGAGATCATCCCCGAAGCTTTATCTAAAATCACCCCCCTTGCCAATGCTCCTCAACGCATTCACACTTGGGGTGTCTTTGCTCACCCGACTGCCAACTCTCCCATTCAGTCCCATTCAGGCCTCGTGTCTGAACCAACTCGGATCGCCAGCAGTTTGAGCAGGGCCTGGCCCATAGCAATGGATCGAGACAACCTAACGCTGAGCAGCTCTCAAGTGCAGAGCTTGGAAAAGCACTCCCCACACTGCCCCTCCGGGGGGCTCTGACCCCGTCTCTCTCACTGGGAGTCAGTGTGCCGGCCCCCCAGGTGTGTGGCAGAACCAGCCCCTGCTACCTAGCTGAGCAAGGGGATCAACACGCTTGTAGAAAGAACATGCCGACCTGCAAAGAACGCGGAAAGGAAGGACTGGAGCTTCCCGAGCACTTACTCCGGGCCCAGCAACGGTCTAAGTGCTTTATATCCTCCAAGTCATTGAATCCTAACAACGACCTTATGAGGGAGATGGCACATACTTTCCCCCTTTTGTAGACGGGGACACCGAGGCACAGAGAAATCAAGTAACTTGCCCGAGGTTGCACAGCTAGAAAGTGGGATTCGAATCCAGCTCTCCAGGCTCCAGAGTCCACGCCAGGCAACACAGAAGAAAGCTTGTGGCAGATCCACGATGGCCATGGGCACTTTGACATTCCTGCCATCGAAGGGTAGACTCTGGTACCCTCCCCTTAAACTCAGATTGGCCTGCAGCTCATCTGACCAATAAGGTAGGACAGAAGTAACCACATGGCAGCCTGGACCTAGATACTAAGAAGATTAGCAATTTCCACTTCTTTCCTGGGGAGCCTTGAGCCTCTAAGTCCGTAGTCTGACTGCCCTGCAGGAAAGGCCAAGGGGAGGCCCAGAGGCCACCTGGAGAGAGGGGCTCAGCAGCACCCAGCTCCCCAGCTGTCCCTTCCAAGGCACCAGGTGGATGAGCCACCCCGGACCCCAGCCCGCCCTGCTGACTGTCATGGGAGACCCAAAGTCACGTGGAGCTGACCCCTGTCTAAATTTCTGATTCACAAAATAATGAGCTATGGCAATGGTTTTGGGATAGTTCATTAGGCGGTTATGTCATGTTAACTGGGACAGTGTTCTTTGAACATTTGGACTGTGACACACAGAAAGAATACATTTCCCAGAAAGCGCACGCACACAGGGAGCCCCGAGGTTTAGCATTGGCTTGGGCTCTGCATGTCCGAGTGGCCGAATGCCTGCCTTCCCCATCGTCATCAGGATTCGTGATGGCAGCTTTAGAAATGGGTCTTAAACTCGTTTCCATGTTTTCTTAGTTTCATGCAAAATCCTTGTTTGCTAAATTGCCTTTGACAATTTGATTTCTTTTGTGGGAATATTTTTCCTCTTTGAGGATCCGTTTTTTCCGAAGGAAGGCCATTCGCAGTGTTCCAAATGGTTTCGGTTCCACATCACATGAAGTGGTGCTCACTGGCCACATCTGTTGGTTGCACGTCAGGATGGCCACGGCAATGGCTGGAGAGACGTCTCAGCTGGAAACAGGGGCTGCACAGACCTGCGTCATTAACGTTATCATCAAACACAGCCTCGCGTTCTTTCTTTCCTTCTTGTTGCCAGGACAGAAAAGGAAGACGGCTAGCCCTTGAGCAAAGAATTCAAACAGGAAGTCTGAAGGTCAGACAGGGACGAGGACTGTCACAGCGGCAGCGGTAATTTAGTGCCTTCCAGCGGCTACCCCATCCGGGATGCAGTATTCCCCCTAGCACCAGCTTCATAACAACAAAACAAAAAAGTAGCTGCTAGGGAGAGCCATGGGAGAAGGGGATGAAAGGATTAAGTTTTATAAGTGAGCAAACCGAACCTGAGAAAACTACTTAATACAAACCTAGAGGCACTGTGACTTTGCATTGTTTGTCATTTCAGAAAGGAAAATCAAGGTGTTCTTTGCAGCAGGGCCGGGGCCCACGGAAGGACGCAGAAGGCAGAAAACACGTTCAGAGACGAACTGCTGGTGAAGGATTCCACCTGTGCCAGTTCCGGCCGTCTTGTCCTCTGGACACGTGTCGCCCTTGGATGTATAGAGGGCTCCTGCTGAATTAGATGGAAGTTAAGTGCGCTTTCTCAAAGGACAGATTGGCCCACAGGATATTTCCAAAGGTATTAATAAAGCACCAGAAGTGAAAATGATTGTTGGCCGATCAGATGAGAGAGATGCGGGGAGAGAGGGGAGCAGTTCATTATTTTCTCCTCGGAGAGGCTCCACCTCTGTGTCCCTTGCGCCACCAACCTGAACTGTGTCTGCAGCAGCCTCCTCTGTTCCAGCGAGGTGCCCGAGCCCCTGCAGCAGAAGGCTCCCAGGTGACGCGAAAGCCGGGAGGATTGTGGAGACATCAAATAAGGGAAAATGTCAACTTTTATTCCAAAGGATGAAAAAGTGAGAGGCGCAGGAATGCTACAGGGGAAAAAAGGACTGGTTTGGGTGTCCATCCAACTGTGTTCTGAGCTGTCGTCTGTCACAAGTAAGTTGCCTGACTGTATGCAGAGCAGATAGCTTTGCTGCACTGGCTCTGGATGTGGATCTAAAATAAAGTGGTTGGTTCACAGGCCAAATAAGATGCCTTTAGCTCTAGTATTCTGATTTTATGAAATATCAAATTATCTATAAAAGCGTTCTACTAGCAATGAAAGGTGATGATAAAATTATAAAGAGAAGAGAAAGGAAGTTAAAACAATGCTTTATCTGAGTAGAGTCTGCCCACACATAGGAGACAGTCACAGTGAATGAAACAAGTAATAATGACATGAGTCCTAACGACACACTGTCTTTGGCAGCTGGGACTTTACATTCACCAGCCCTCGAGACAGTGGGCACACTCTGGCCACAGTGATCTGCCCCACCCCCACACTCTTCCAGGATTTTGTCCCTTCACCATCAAGAGGTGGAAACCAATTTCCTTCTCCTTGAATCTGGGTGGACTCGTGGCTCACTTGTAACCAAGAAAATGTGGCAGAGTCATTCTCGTTCCGGGGGCTAGGTCATAACATGCAGCTCCCGCTTGGTAGCTGGATACTTGCTCTTAAAGCCTTCAGCTGCCAAGTAAGCAATCTGGCTGCTTACATGCTGGGGGCTGTGGGAGGGCCACACAGAGGCCCATGGTCAGGTCCCGAGACGACATGAGAAGAGTTGCCTAGACAGCTCCCAGCTTCCCCAGCACCCCCCCCCCACACACACACACACACTGTTCCAGCTCCGGCTACCGTTTGAGAAGCCCTAAACCAGAACTGCCCAGCCAAGCCCTTCCCCAAATCCTTATCCAGAAAAGCCATGAGCAATAATAAAATGATTATTATTTTAAGCCACTAAGTTTGGAATGGTTTGGTACTTAGCTGTAGCGCACCAGTAGCTTTGGGTAACTTTGGTACCTGGAATTGGGGTATTTCATAAACAAAAACCTGTGACTTGTGGCGTTGGCCTTGGGAATAGGCAGCGGTAAAAGGCTACAAGGGACTTAAAACGTCTGCTCATGAAAGCCGGAAGATTTCCAGAGACTGTTGGCAGAAGCCTCAGGAGGCAATGGGTGAGGGCTTAACAAAAAGCGAGGGAAATATTATTGGAGCTGGAGGAAAGGAGACTTGTTCAATGCAGTAGAGAGAAGTTTAGCAAAATTATCATCAGCAATAATGTAGAAAATATAAATTGTACCTAATGACCTCAGTGATTTTGCCAGAAAGATTTTCAGGAAGAGTGTTCAGGGTGCTGCCTCTATTAAATGACAGAGGAGACAAGTGACGTAAGAAATACGCTATTCAGTTTTTGAGAAGAAATTGCAGAAATTTTAAAGGGTCCAGAAGAGTCTTTTTAGCCAGCAAAGGGTGCTTGCATTAAGGAATGGCTTTCTGGAAAGGATGACATCCAGGTGGGACAATAAAATTAGTTGTTAAGAGAGCCCAGAAATGGACCCAAGACATTATGCTCAATTAATATTTGACGAAGGAAGGGAGAGCATACAATGGAATAAAGACAGTATCTTCAATAAACAGTGTTGGGAAAATTAGGTACATGAAAAAAAAAAGAAAAGAAAAGAAAAGAAAGAAACTGGACCACCAACTTACACCATACACAAGAATAAACTCAAAATGGATAAAAGACTTATATGTAAGTCACGCAGCCATAAAAATCCAAGAACAGCGGTTCTCAACCTGTGGGTCGTGACCCCTTTGGGGGGTCAAACAAACCTTTCACAGGGGTCGCCTAAGACATAACAGTAGCAAAATTATAGTTATGAAGTAGCAACAAAAATAATTTTATGATTGAGGGTCACCACAACATGAGGAACTGTATTAAAGGGTTGTGGCATTAGGAAGGTTGAGAACTACTGTCCTAGAAGAAAATGTAGGCAGCAAAATCTCTGACATCTCACGTAGCAGAATTTTCACTGATATATTGCCTAGGGCAAGAGAAACAAAGGAAAAATAAACAAATGGGACTACAAAAAACTAAAAAGCTTCTTCACAGTAAAAGAAACCAGCATCAAAACAAAAAGGGCTCAGAGGATAAGAAGAACAGAACTGTGTGGAAGAACATATTTGCCAATGATATATCTGAAAAGGGGTTAATTTTCAAAATATATACAGGACTCATACAACTTAACAAAAGGAAGACAAACAACCCATTTAAAAAATGAACAGAGGACTTGAATAGATACCTCTCCAAAGGGGACACACAAATGGCCAAGAGACATATGAAAAAATGTTCAACATCACTATCATCAGAGGGATGCAAATTAAAACTACCTCACACCTGCCAGAATGGCCACCATCAATAAATCAACAAACAAGTGCTGGTAAGGATGTGAAGAAAGAGGAACCCTAGTGCACTGCTGGTTGGACTGCAAACTGGTGCAGCCACTATAGAAAAGAGTGTGGAGTTTCCTCAAAAAGCAAAAAAAACAGAACTGCCATTTGACCCCTTGATCCCATTCCTAGGAATATATTCCAAGAATCCCAAAACACCAACCAGAAAGAATATATGCACACCTATGTTAATAGCAGCATTATTTACAATAACTAAGATCTGGAAAGAGCCCAAGTGCCCATCAGCAGAAGAGTAGATAAAAAAAACTGTGGTACATCTATACAGTAGAATACTATGCAGCTATAACAAAGAAGGATCCCTTACCCTTTGAGGCATCATAGAGGGACATGGAAAGTATTACGCTAAGTGAAATAAGCCAGTCAGAGAAAGACAAATACCACATGATCTCACTTACCTGTGGAATCTAATGAAAAAACAAACAAAACAAAACTCATGAATAAAACAAAACCAAAAGCATGGTAACATGGAACATACTGATTTATCTCAGAGGAAAAGGGATGGGGGTGGGTGGGAGGAGATTAACCAAAGAATTTATATGCATATATGCACAACCAATGGACACAGACAATAGGGTGATGAAGGCCTGGGGCAGGGTAGGATCTGGGTGGAGGGAGGCAATGGGAGAAAAAGGGAAAGGAATCTGTAATACTCTCAACAACAACGATAAAAAAAAGCTAACTCTTTATTAAGACCCCCATAAAGATCTCTTTGATCCTTTCAGACAAGCAAATGAACTCCTAAGAATCATAAATAAGGGCATGCCTCAGATCCTTACAGAGGTAGGGAAGGACTTACCTTAAAGGGATTCATGGAGTGGATTGTAAATTGATATGCAGGTAGTCCATACAATTTTTAAGGAAACCGTATCAGTTTGGATTGAAGAAAACAGAGACAGTGCAAAATAGAAAGAAGCCTTTGGACCCTTTTGTAGGTAGGATGTCAGCTGAGAAGTTGTTCAGTTGCAAATACAGGCCACTTCTTCTGGAAAAAAATAGATGCTCCAGAGACTGGACCCAAGGGAAGAGGCAAAGCCTGGAAAACAACTCCCAAGAAGTTGGTAGGTTCTAATGAAGGACTGGAACCCTGTGCCTGGATAATTGCTATGACCCCGTGCTTGCTGCGTGCCTCCCATTCTCACCTTTTCTGAATGGCAGCATCCATCACACTTATCTATTACGTTCAGCATATCCATTGTGTGTTAAATGTGCTGGGGCAGGTAACTTGTCTCTATTTGTCTTCAGTTGGGTAAGTATGGTACTCACAGGGAAGTACCCAAGGACCTGATTTAGAACCTAGACCTTGAACCCAATGCTTTCACCAGGCTCTTGATTTTTATAGGAAAAATTATAGCTCAAAGCACAGTAACTGTTATATTTAATGTCTTGACTTCCTTCTCTTCTTGACACCTAAACCATTAGCCTAGGTCTTCCTTCCTCCATGAAGCTGCCTGCTTTCATTATCTTGTTATGTGCTAGGGGGAAGACTTATGCCTTTCCTTCTCCTTTCCAGAACCTAGGGCTCTACTTCTTGATGCAGAATTCTTAGTTCCAACACTTTTACTCATGAATGACTCAGAAACTATTTACAGAAGATCAATCTTGTATACTCTGGAATTTTAGAGCTGGAAGGGATGTTAGAAGTCCAATAGTTCAACCCCTTAATTTTACAGAGGAGGGCATTGAGGTTTTACTTGTCAGTGGGATAATTTACCATAAAGTGGTTAAGTGACCTGCCCAAGGTCATGTAATTAATGATGGAGTCAAGACTAGAAATTTCTCCTGTCATTCCATTCTTGTATTCAACAAGCTTTTCCAAAGGCCTGCTATTTGTAAGGCATATGTTAGATTCTTTCCTTCTCTGGTTCCCTTTCCTACTCACCAGATGAAGTTAACCAGAATCAGGAAGTAGACAGGCATTCAAGCCAGTCTACCAAATCCTTTCTTAAGTAGTTCTAGAAAAAGTTTGGTGGGTGGAGAAGGGAAAACTATTGTCTTTGGCATGGGATTTCCTGGATTTTAGATTATGCCAGATGGCTTATGTACCACCATACCACAGATAATCAGTAACTAAATAAATTGGTTATTTTCCAAGTAGAATATCCTTCTTGGTTATGTGGCCACCTTCAAATTGTACAAACTCCATTTAATTCAAAAATTGATAGCAATCCTTCTTACTAGCTACTCTGGCCTACTTCTTGGCTTCTCCCAACCCCACCACTGCTGCTTAGCAAGATGGAGCTCAACTTGGAGCCCCTCCTGGCTTGCAGAACCTTCATTTTTGGTTTCTTGCTACACACATCTTGGTGAGGTCTTGGCATCTTTCATGAAAATTTTCCCCACTCTTGGCACCAAATGTTAGTTGCGCAACTCTGTACATGGGGACTATTCTGTTTCCAAGAACATTAAGAACTTTCTTGCTATCTTTGGGAAAATCTCAGTAAAGAACCCACTTCCTCTTTAATCCTTTAGAAACTGTAAGTGTGGAATGTGGATTCTCCCATCCTTCCAGCTTTCTTTCTTGTTTAGTGTTTACTATTGACTTGATAGCAACATGACTTAGAAGGTAAGGGTGATGTCTGATGAGTGACTCTGGGTAGTGCCTGTTATATAATCCTGCACTCAAGACAATTTAATATTACCGTGTGATTATAAGATTCAGTTGACTAAGTCTTGAGATATTGCTCAGTTTTGTTTTGCTTTTTATAATTTTTATTAATTTATTTTTGTTACAGATATTTCTCCTTGTCCCCCCTTTGACACCCTCCTCCCGATCTCAACCCCCCCGCCCCCCACATTGTTGTCTATGTCCATTGGTTATGCCTACATGCATATAAGTTCTGTGGTTTATCGCTTCCTACCTCCTGGTCCCCTCTTCTGAAGTTTGTCAGTGTGTACCCCACTACTATGTCTCTGGGTCTATTTTGTTCATCAGCTTATTTTGTTCATTATATTCCACAAATAAGTGAGATGATGTGATATTTGTCTTTCTCTGATTGGCTTATTTAGCTTAGCACAATACTCTCCAGGACCTCCATGTCGTCTGAAAGGATTAAGAGATTTTTCTTTCTTAGAGCTGCATAGTATTCCACTGTGTATATGTACCACAACTTTTTTATCCACTTATCCATTGATGGACACTTGGGCTGTTTCCAGATCTTAGCAATTATAAATAGTGCTGCTATGAACATAGGGGTACAAATATTCTTTCTGATTGGTGTTTCAGGTTTCTTGGGATATATCCCTTGAAGTGGGATCACTGGGTCAAATGGCAGTTCAATTTTTAATTTTTGAGGAAACACCATATTGTTTTCCACTGTGGCTGCACCAGTCTGCATTCCCACAAGCAGTGTGCAAGAGTCCCCTTTTCTCCACACCCTTGCCAACACTTGTTGTTTGATGATTTGTTGATGACAACATTCTAGAAGGTGTGAGGTGACACCCCTCATAGTCCTTTTAATTTGCATCTCTCTGATGATTAGTGACGTTGAGAGTTCTTTTATATGTCTCTTGGCCATTTATATGTCCTTTTTGGAGAGGTGTCTATTTAGGTCCTCTGCCCATTTTTAAATTGGGTTCTTTGTATTCCTTTTGTTGAGTTGTATGAGCACTCTATATATTTTGGAAATTAACCCCTTATCTGATGTATTGTTAGCATACATGGGTTCCCTTTCCATTTTGATGCTTGTTTCTTTTGCTGTGCAAAAGCTTTTTAGTTTGATGTAGTCCCATTTATTAATTTTTTCCTTTGTTTCTCTTAGGCATTGTTGTTTTTTTTTTATCCTCACCCGAGGACATTTTCTCATTTTTTTGTTCAGGTAGAGTGGGAGGGAGAGAGAGGAACAGAGAGAGATTGAAACATTAATGTGAAAGGAACACATTGAGTGGCTGTCACCGCACGACCGACCAGGGCCGCGGACAAACTGCAACCAAGGTACGCGCCCTTAGCGGGAACCGAACCCGGGTCTCTCAGGACCGCAGGTAGACGCTCTAACTGCTGAGCCAAACCAGCCAGGGCTTGCCTTAGGCATTGTATCAGAAAATTCTTTTGCGTGTAATGTTTGAAAATTTGTTGCTTACATTTTCTTTTAGGATTTTTATGGATTCACGAGTCACATTTAAGTCTTTTATACATTTTGAGTTTATTTTTGTGTATGGTGTAAGTTGATAGTCTAGTTTCATTTTTTTCTTTTTTGCATGTAGCTGTCCAATTTCCCCAACACCATTTAATAAAGAAGCTATCTTTACTCCATTGTATGCTCTTGCCACCTTTGTCAAATATTAATCGAGCCTAATGTCTTGGGTCAATTTCAGGGTTCTCCGTTCTGTTCCATAGATCTATATACCTGTTCTTGTGCCAATACTAGGCTGTTTCGATTACAATAGCTTTGTAGAATAACCTTATATTCGGTATTGTGATCCCTCCTACTTTGTTCTTTTTCAAGATTGCTGTGGTATTTGGGATCTGTTTCGGTTCCATATAAACTTTTGGAGTATTTGTTCTAGTTCCATGAAATATGTTGTTGGTATTTTAATAGAGATTGAATTGAATCTATAGATTGCTTTGGGTAGTATGGGCATTTTAATGATGTTAATTCTTCAAATCTATGAACAAGGTGTGTGCTTCCACTTTTTTATGTCTTCCTCTTTTTTTTTTCAATGTCCTGTAGTTTTCTGAGAACAAGTCCTTTACTTCTTTGGTTAAATTTATTCCTAGGTATCTTAATTTTTTTGCTGTAATGGTAAATGGAATTTTTTAAGTTTCTCTTTCTGTGAGTTCATTATTGGTGTATAAGAATGCTGTCGATTTCTTGATGTTAATTTTGTATCCTGCTACTTTGCCAAATTCATTTATTAGCTCTGGTAGATTTTTAAAAATCCGCACCCAAGGATAATTTTATTTATTTTCAGATAGAGTGGGAGGGAGAGAAAGGGAGAGAGAGAAACATTAATGCGAGAGGAACACATCCACTGGTTGCTTTCCACATGACCCTGACCAAGGCTGGGGCCAAACTGCAAACAAGGTACGTGCTCTTGGCCAGAATCAAACCTGCGACACATTGGTTTGAGGACTGATGCTCTACTGCTGAGCCAAACTGGCCAGGGCAGCTCTAGTAGATTTAAAAAAAAAAGAAAAAAATTTTTCTTCATTTATTTTTAGAGGGAGGGGAAGGGAGAAGGAGAGAGAGATAGAAACATCGATGAGAGAGAACATCTATTGTTTGCTTCCTGTGTGCCCCCCCCCCCGGGGGGTTTTGGCCCACAACCTAGGCATGTGCCCTGACTGAGAACCAAACTGGCAACCTCTTGATTTTTGCGTTGATGCTCAACCACTGAGCCACACCAGCTGGGCTCTGGTGTGTATATATATTTGTTTTTTTTTCTTTTTTTTTATCCTCACCCGAGGACATTTTTCCATTTTTTTGTTCAAATATAGTGGGAGGGAGAGAGAGGACAAGAGAGAGAGAAACATCGATGTGAAAGGGACACATTGAGTGGCTGCTACCCGCACGACCAACCAGGGCCGGGGACAAACTGCAACCGAGGTACATGCCCTTAGCGGGAACCGAACCCAGGTCTCTCTGGACCGCAGGCCGACGCCCTAACCGCTGAGCCAAACCGGCCAGGGCCTCTGGTATATTTTTGATGAAGTCTTTAGGGTTTTTTATGTACAATATCATGTCATCTGCAAATAATGAGTTTCACTCCCTTCTTTCCAATTTGGATCCCTTTTTTCTTCTTATCTAATTGCTGTGGCTAAGGCTTCTAGTACTATGTTAAATAAGGGTGGTGAAAGTGGGCATCCCTGTCTTGTTCCTGTTCTTAAGAGAAATACTTTTAGTTTTTGCTAATTAAGTATCATGTTGGCTGTAGGTTTTTCTATATGGCCTGCATTATGTTGAGATATGATTCCTCTGTTCTCACATTGTTGAGCATTTTTATCAGAAATGAATGCTAGATTTTGTTGAATGCACTTTCAGTGTCTATTAATATGATTATATGGTTTTTATCTTTCATTTTGTTTATGTGGTGTATCAAATTTATTGATTTGCAAATATTGTACCAGCCTTGCATCCCTGGGATGAATCCCACTTGGTCATGGTGAATAATTTTTTTGATGTATTGCTGGGTCCAATTTGCTAATATTTTGTTAAGGATTTTGGCATCTATGTTCATCAGGAATATTGGCCTGAAGTTTTCTTTCATTGTAGTGTCTTTATCTGGTTTGGAATTAGAATTATGCTGGCCTCATAAAATAAGTTTGGAAGTCTTCCTTCTTCTTTGATTTTTGGAATATTTTGAGTGTTAGATCTTCTTTGAATGTTCAGTAAAACTTCCCAGTGAAGCCGTCCGGGTCTGGGCTTCTGTTTGCTGGGAGTTTCTTTTTCTTTTTTTTATCCTCACCCGAGGATATTTTTTTTCATTTTCTGTTCAGATAGAGCGAGAGGGAGAGAGAGGAAGAGAGGAAGAGAGAGAGAGAGAGAGAAACATCGATATGGGCTGCCACCCACACGACCCAACCAATCAGGGCCAGGGACAAACTGCAACCGAGGTACATGCTCTTAGCGGGAACCGAACCTGTGTCTCTCTGGACCACAGGCCGATGCTCTAATCGCTGAGCAAACCGGCCAGGGCTGCTGGGAGTTTCTTGATTACATCTGCAATTTAAAAAAAAAAAATTTTTTTTTTCTTTATTGATTTTATGGAGAAAGGGAGGGAGAGGGAGAGAGTGATAAAAACACTGATGAGCGAGAATATCAATTGGCCGCCTCCTGCATGCCCCCACTGGAGATTGGGCCCACAATCTGAGCATGTGCTCTGACTGGGAATTGAACTAGCGACCTCTTGGTGCATGGGTCACACTCAACCAGTGAGCCATAGTGTCCAGGCTACATCTTTAATTTCTTGATTGTCATTGATCTGTTCAATGTTTCTATCTCTTCCTGGTTCATTTTTGGGAGACTATGTTTCTAGAAATGTGTCCAGTTTGCGTAGATTGTCCAATTTGTTGGCGTATAATCATTTTTAGTATGTTTTAATGATCCTTAGTATTTCTGTGGAGTCAGTTGTTACTTCTCTTCTTTCGTTTCTGATTTTGTTTATTAGGCTCCTCTCTTTTTGTTTCTTGGTGAGTCTGGCTTACTGTCCATCAATCTTGTCTATCTTTTCAATGAACCAGCTCTTTGTTTCATTCATCTTTTGAATTGTTTTTTTAGTTTTTATGTCGTTTATTTCTGCTCTGATCTTTAGTATTTCTTTCCTTCTTTGTGCTCTGGGGTTTTCTTTTTGTTTACTTTCTAGTTCTTTAAGTTGTAGGGTTAGAAAGTCAATTAGAATTTTTTCTCATTTCTAGAGGTAGGCCTGTAGTGCTATGAACTTCCCTCTCAGGACTGCTTTCGCTGTGTCCCATAGATTTTGTGTTATTGTGTGCTCATGTTCATTGGTTTCCAGGAATTTTTAAATTTCTTCCTTGATATCCTTGGTAACCCATTTATTGTTTAATAACATGCTATTTAGCCTCCATGTGTTTAAATGTTTTTGCTGTAATTGATTTCTAGTTTCATGCCATTGCAATCTGAGAAGATGCTTGATATGATTTCAATCTTCTTGAACTTGTAGAGACTTAGTTTGTGTCCTAACATATGATCTATCGTTGAGAACGTCCCATGTGCACTTGAGAAGAATGTGAATTCTGCAGTTTTGAGGTGTAATTCTCTGTAGATATCAATTAAATCCATATGATCTAGTGCATCATTTACAGTGCCTGTTTCCTTGTCAATTTTTTGTCTAGAAGATCTATCCAGTGATGTCAGTGGGGTGTTGAAGTCCCCTGTTGTGATTGTATTGCTGTTGATTTCTCCTTTGAAGTCCTCCAGAAGTTTTTAAATGTATTTTGGTGCTCCTGTGTTAGGTGGAAATATGTTTACCAAGGTTATATCCTCTTGTTGGCTAGATCCTTTCAATATTATGTAGTGGCCTTCTTTGTCTCCAGTTATAGCCTTCATTTTGAAGTCTATTTTATTGGATATGAGTATTGCTACCCAGCTTTTTTTTTTTTTTAATATTCATTTGCTTGGAAACATTTTTATCCCATCTCTTTACTTCAACCTATGTGAGACTTTTGTTGTGAGGTGGGTCTCTTGCAAACTGTATATATATATATATATATATATATATATATATATATATATATCATGCTTTCTTATCCATTCAACTACTCTGTGTCTTTTGATCACAGCATTTAATCCATTTATGTTTAAGGTTATTATTGATATGTACTTATTTATTGCCATTTTTGTTTATTATGGTTATGTTCCTCTTCCTATTTCTTCTGCTTATTACAGTAGTCCTTTTAAGATTTCTTGGAGTGCTGGTTTAGTGCTAATATATTCCTTAGCCTTTTTTTTTTTTTTTTGGTCTGGGAAGCTCTTTATTTCACCTTCCATTTTGAATGATAGCCTTGCTGAATAGAGTAGTCTTGGATTCAGCTACTTGTTTTCCTTAATTATTTCCTGCCATTCCCTTCTGGCCTGTAGTGTTTCTGTTGAGAAGTCAGCTGATAGCCTTATGGGGGTTTCTTTGTAGGTAACCTGTTGCTCATCTTTTGCTGCTTTTAGGATTGTCTCTTTGTCTTTAATTTTGGCATTTTAATTATGATGTGTCTTGGTTTGGGCCTGTTTGGGTTCTTCTTACTTGGGGCTCTCTGTGCTTCTTGAACTTGTATGCCTTTTTTCTTCACCAAGCTAGGGAAATTTTCTTTATTTCTTCTAATATATTCTCTAAGCCTTGCTCATATTCTTCTTTTTCTGGAACTCCTATGATGAAGATGTTGTTATGTTTTATATTGTCCCACAGTTCTCTTAGGCTGTCTTCCTGTTTTTTTTTTAATTGTTTTTTTCTTTTTTGTTCTTTGATTGGGTGATTTTTTTTTCTGCCTAGGCTTCTAATTCACTGATCTGGTTCTTGGCTTCCTCTACTCTGCGGGTTATTCCTTGTAATATGTTCTTTATTTCTGCTATGTCATTCTTCATTTCCAATTGATTAATTTTCAATGTTCTATATCTTTACTCATGCTGTTGAGCTTCTTCATGATTATTACTCTGAACTCTCCCTCTGATGTCTTGCTCAATTCCATTTTATTTATTTCTTCTCCTGTCAAAATATCTCGCCTTTCTTTTGGGATTTGTTTCTTTGTTTCACCATTTGAGCTGTCTCACTGAGTTTAGGAGCTTGCCAAACTTTCCCTGTGGGGGTTGGTGTTCTGCTGGTTGTGGCTCCCTCTGCTGGCTTTAAATGAGTGTGGGAGGAACCCTGTTAAACACCACTGTCAAGTCTTACTTTCCTGGGTAGATTTGCAAGCCCAGGAAAGGTTCGGTCATCCTCTAGATTTTTGCCTGAAGGCTAATAGTCTCAGTTACTTGATGAGCCTTGATTTGTAGCCCTCAGCTGAATGAAAAATCCCTTAGGTGTTAGAGGATTTCCAGCTGATGGGGCACTTGCTCACCATCAGACTTTGGATGTTAATGAGCCTCAATTTGCATTTCTCTGGCCTGTCTTGGTGGTGTTGAATTCCTGTGGTAGGAGCCATTGCTTCTCCCAGGTGCTCTGAGAATGGGCTCTTTGACTAAGATGCCTACTGTCCTGTGAGGGAGTGATTCAACACAAAACTCCCAGTGTCCTCCCATCCACCTCTACAGCGGTTTTCAACCTGTGGGTCGTGACCTCTTTGGGGGTCAAGCAACCCTTTCACAGGGGTCTCCTAAGATATAACAGTAGCAAAATTATAGTTATGAAGTAGCAACAAAAATAATTTTATGGTTGGGGGTCACCACAACATGAGAAACTGTATTAAAGGGTCGCAGCATTAGAAGAACCACTGGTCTAGAGCTAGGAGCCTCAGACTCTCTTCACACAGTTCCAGTCCAGTCTGCCCTCCCCCTGCCAGAGACCAATGTGAGTGGCTGTAGCTGATTTGGTTCTTTAGAAAATGTCTACTTTCGCAGTGGGAAGAGTACACCGCTAATACAGCTGTCCATTGCTGTCCTTGGGCTCCTAGCCCGCCTTCATGCACCTCTGCAGTTCCTACCAGGCTTGATTTAGCATCTTCTCCTTGTCCCTGGTTGTACTGGCTCTCTCCAGCTGCTCTTCAGTTGGGTTTTCCCTATGATTTGGCTTTATTTTAGTTGTAATTCCAGTTTGGTCCTGGGGGGCGGTCTGTGTAGCTTCCATTCACCACACCTCCAGCTCCATTCTCTATTGCTCATTTTTATCACTTGGATGTTTATATATTGAGAAGTATATGCACAACCAACAGACACAGATGTTAGTTTGGGGAAAGCAGGAGGGCAGGGGGAGTGTGAAGGAGGGAGTCAATGGGGGAAAAGGGGGCCCTCTGTAATACTTGAAACAAAAAAGAAAACAAAATAGATCCACGCAGTGGAAAAAAATAAAAAAAGAAGTCAATACAGCCTCCTTAAGAATTTTCTAAGCCCTGGGGCTGATTTGGCTCAGCAGTTGGAGCATCGGCCTGAGGACCAGAGAGTCCTGGGTTCGGTTCCCACTAGGGGCATGGACGAACAAAAAATAATAATTTTCTAAAATAAAAGGTTTATAATGAAATAAGAGAGAAGTGAAAAGAAATTAATATTCAGTACCAAATAAGAAAATATATATATTTTTTGTAGGTTAAATAACCATAGACCTTTTGGAGCACAAGAGAAGGGCAGACACTTGAAATAGCAGTTTTCTAAAAGAAACATGGAGAACTACATCATTCAAGCGAAAGCATATGTTAAATTTGATAACAGACAAATTAATGCTTTTAGAATTCTGAACTTTTGCAAGTAAGTCTGATATTCAGGTGTAAAAGAACGGGGTGTTTTATTCATGGAGAGAAAATGTATTGCAATATTTTCTTGTTCTTTGATTCTCTTTGTAGGAAAAAATCAAAATGAACAAATGGTGAGGTATATAAGCCATGGCAAATAGTTCAAACCACAAGGATGCCTCATGAGTTTACAGACAAAAATGATAAGAAAAACCATATGAACTGGTGACCAAACACTTTTCACATCAGGGGAGTTTCTCAGGGGAAGTGGAGACAGGGCCTCCGAGCGGCCACAGTTATTTAGGGAAAGGAACTAAAGGTGGAAAAAATCTGCATCCGTGTCTGCCACACCCCATGTTGGTGGTCACTCCAAAACTAACTAGTCACCAACAACATTTTCGGTAGATGATTAACTGCATTCCCAAACAGCCACAAAACGGACAGATTACTGTAATTAAAACAGTTTCCAGACCCTAGTTCTTTTAAGAGGACTGGGGCTGGGCTCTGCTCTCCACGTCTCTCCACCAACGTGAAGCAAGAGTGGGAAGACACACAACTGAGCCATTTGCAGCAGCAGGAGAGCCCAGCCTCGTGTGGAGTGGAGGAGGGCACAGACAGGGAGGCGGCAGCGGGCTCACGGAGCACCAAGCACTTACTCAGTAGCTCCCTGTTCCCCTAGCCCTGGACAGACGTACGTTTCCTGAGGGCAGGCAAAGTGACCATCATCTTTATACTTTGTGTTTCTTTTCTCAGTGGCCACCTTGGGGCCTTGTGCCAGCATCGCCTGCAGTGTGCCGCAAGGAACAGTGACTCTGCCGTGGTAAAGGTCTTACGCATACAAAGAGCTGGAGTGATCAAACAAGCCTTAAATCAAAATGATGGGTTAAACAAAACAAAACAACCCCAAACATTTGTATGCTTCCCCCCCTAGAATGTTAGTCAATCAATGCACCATATAACTCTTTAAAGGGGAGGGTGGACGGTTTGGTCTCTCTCAAGCTTTCTGATCAGAGAACACCGCCTTCATGGATTTTTTGCAGGACTCTTCTCTAGGGGAGGCGCCTTCCACGTGGTAGGTGCTGCACAGTTTTTGAACTGAATTGATACAGAATAAGTCTAACCCTTTCACTTACCCCCGCAGCATATTTTGCTTTGATGTTTCTTTTCTGTGTTCAACACTCTCTCAGACTTAACTTCCCCTGTAATTATTACCGTACTTTCTATCTTTCATTACTCTCTTAGTCTGTCTGCCTTTCTACACCGTAAGAGCTGGGATGGCAGGTTCACCACTTGTCCCCATGAGCTCCCTCTTCTGGGGATGATCATGAACAACCTTCAAGAATGGGGTGTTCAGACTGAAGGTGCCATTTCAGAGGCCATCCAAGCGACAGGCAATCCAGTGGGTGAGACGGTCACTGCTGATGTGTTCTGCACACCACCTCGCTCCATCTCCAGGCTCCCATGGGCTTTGGTGGCAGCCATCACATGCTCCCGCAGATGCCTACAAAGCTAGCAGCCGAGATCCTGGCCCTCCTCACAGGCGCTTCTCCTCCTGATACCCTCCATTTGCCATTTTCTTTTGTTTGTTTGAAACAGCTTTATTGAGATATAATTCACACAGCATCAATTTTACGCACTTAAAGTGTACATTTGGTGTATTCACAAAGCTGTGCAGCTGTCCCCACAGTCAAATTTGGAACATTCCCCTCATGCCAAAAAGAAACCCTGCACCCTTTAGTTATTACCCCCGAGTCTCCCCATCCCCTCAGCTCTGGGTGATCACTAATCTACTTCCATAGACTTGTCTACTTTAGACATGTCATTTAAATAGAATCAGATGTGTTTTTTGGTGATGGGCATCTTTTGCCGAGCATCATGTTTTCCAGGTTCATCCATGTTATAGGATGTGCTAGTGCCTCATTCCTTTTGGGGACAGAATAATATTCCATGATATGGATATACCACATCTTGTTTATACATTCATCAGTTGACGGACATTTGGGTTGTTTCTACCTTTTAGCTATTGTGAAGAATGCTGCTATGAACATTCGTGTACAAGTATATGTAATCACATACTTTCAATTCTCTTGGATATATACCTGGGAGTGAAATTGCTGGGTCATGTGATAAGTCTATGTTTAATGTTTTGAAGAACTACCAGACTGTTTTCCAAAGTGACTGCCCAATGTTACATTCCCACCAGCAGCGTATGAGGCTCCAATTCCTCTACATCCTCTCCGACACTCCCTGATCTAGCACCATTGTGGATGTCAAGTGGCATCTCATTGTGATTTTGACTTGCTTTTCCCTGATGACTAATGAGGTTGAGTATATTTTCATCTACCTATTGATCATTTGTATATCTTCTTTGAAGAAATTTCTATTCAAGTCCATTGCCCATATTTAAACTGGGTTATTTGACATTTTATTGTTAAGTTATAAGTATTCATTCTATATTCTGGATACCAGACCTTTATCAGATATATCAATTTTCAAATACTTTCCTCCCATTTTGTAGGTTGTCTTTTCACTCGCTTGATGGTATTCTTTGAAATATAAAAATTTTGAATTCTTGTGAAGTTCAGTTTGTCTATTTTCTCTTTTGTTGCTTATGTTTTAGGTGTCGTATCCATAAAACCATTACCAAATCCAATGTCACGGAGATTTATCCCTATGTGTTCCTCTGAGAATTTATAAGTTTAGCTCTTCAATCTATTTTGAGCTAATTTTTTGCATATAGCATGAGATCAGGATTCAACTCAATTCTTTTTAATGTGGGTATCCAGTTGCCCTAGTGCCACTGTTGAAGAGATCATCCTTTCCCCATTGGTTGGTCTTGGCATCCTTATTGAAAACCAACCCACCATAGAAATGTGAGTCTATTTCTGGTCTCTCAATGCTGTTCTATTGGTCTGTATGTCTCTCTTTATGCCATTACTGTACTGTCTAGATTACTGCTGCTTTGCAGTGAGTTTTGGAATTAGAAAGTGGTGAGTTCGCTGACTTTTCCTTTTTCAAGAACATTTTGATTATTTGAGTCCTTTGAATTTCCATATACATTTTAGGATGAGCTTGTACTTTCTACAGAGAAGCCAGCAGGGATTCTGAGAGAGATGACATTGCCTCTGTAGATCAATCTGGGGAGTTTTACTATCTTAACCATGTTACGTCTTCTGATCCATGAACATGGGCTACATTTCTGTTTATTTAGATGTTTTTAAATTTTCTTTCAATAACATTTTGTAGTTTTCAGAGCATAAATTTTGTACTTCCTTTATTAAATTTATTCTTAAATATTTTTTTGATACAGTTGTAAATTGTTTTCCTATTTTTATTTTCAAATTGTTCACAGAAAAATGTATAGAAGTACAATAGAGTTTTATATATTAATCTTGTATCTTACACCTTTGATGAACTCTTTTGTTAGTTCTAATAGTTTTTGTGGATTCCTTAGAATTATCTATATATTAGATCATGTCATCTGTGAACAAAGACAGTTTTGTGTGTTTTTTTTTTTTACTTTCTTTTCTCCAACCTGAATGCCTTTTATGATGTTGGCTTTTTAATACTAAGAGTAGAACTTTACATTTACTTCTATCCCATTTAATTTTGTTTGTCTTAACCCTGGTTTCTCATAATTTGGATAGTGTTTTAGTGCATTTTGCTTATAATTCATTTTTTAATTGCCAGAAGTTTTCACAGTGTTTGGTGTTTTGCTTTCAACAAATGTTTGTTAATATGTGGTATGAATCTGCACTTTTGGTAAGCTAGTCACATTCTTTGTCTTTCACTGAGATAACTGTTAAACAATATTGATGACATTAAAATGTCTAGGGCCCCAAGAAATCAACAGTGGTGGCAGTGGCCCCTGAACCCCCCTTTCAGAGCACCCAGAGGCCACACCAGAGGCCAGAGAGCAGCAAAGAGAAAAGCCTCAGGAAGCAATGGAGGTACAACCATTATTAAAGCGTATGGACGTGCTTCACAAAAATTAAAAACAGATCCATATATAATCCTGCCATTTCACTCCTGGGAATATGTCCAAAGGAAACAAAATTAGTAGTATTTTGAAGAGATATCTGCACCCCCACATTCACTGCAATAGCATTCACAACAGCTAAGGTATGGGAGCAATGCAAGTGTCCACCCGTGAAGGGATGGATAAAGCAAATGTGGCACATGTACAGTGAAATATTATTCAGCCTTTAAAAAGAAGGAACTCCTGTCATTTACACAACATTGATGAACCTGGAGGACATGATGTTAAATGACATAGTGCAGGTACAGAGAGACAAATACATCTCCATCACACTTACATGAGGAAGCTAAAGCGTCAGACTCAGAGAAGCAGAGAGTAGAAGAGTGGTTGCCAGGGCAACGAAGTATTGACTACGGTCACCGTGCTGTACAGCAGATCCTCAGAACTTCTTCATCCTGCGTAACTGGAATTTTGCCCCCTTTGACCAACACGTATTCTTGTACCTTCCTCAGAAGCAGTTCTGGAGAGCTAATGTACAGCATGGGTTAGTAATACCGTATTGCACTCTTGAAATTTGCAAACAGAATGTACCTTAAATGTTCTCAGCACACACACAAAAAGCTAATTATGTCAAGTGATGGATAATGTTAATTAGTTTGATGGTGGTAATCATTTCACAATGTATAGGTATATCAAAACATCATGCTATATACCTTGAATATGCATAATTTTTGTCAATTATACCTCAAGATAACTGGGAAAAATAATGAATAAAATGCAAAAAAAAAAAAAAAAAGAATCAATGTACACAGCACCAGCACAGACACGGGCACTGGCCTGGTGGACACTGACATCAGAGGGTAAAGGTGTGGCATCCGCAACAGGCTTAGGCAGCCTATGGCACCGAGGAAGCCGGAGCAGAGGAGGAAGACAGCTGCGTGATCTGGGCTGAGGAACCTCGGTTCTGTGCAGACGTGAAGTGCTGCTGTCTGTGGACTCTTACAATCAGTGGAAGGGGGTACTCTCAGAGGGCCGAGGACCCCAGAACAGGAGGGAGGGGTGAGAGCCAGGTGTGGGGGCCATGGCATCTCAGGCGGCAGTAGTCTGGGAGAACTTGAGCTAGACCTGCAAAAATCTATCCCAAATCATTTTTTCGATCCGTCCTTCCCCTCACGATGCCAACCCATTTTTCTTCTTTCTGTTAATTTAAAACCCTTCAGCTGTCTGCTCTGCTTCTTCAAATCCCATTCAAACTGCAACCCATTACTTTTGGCTTCCATCCCCACCATCTACTGAAGGAGATCTACCTAAAGCCCTCAGAGTTTGCTGCCACGTCCCTCTTCATCTGCCACGTGGCCACAGGGCCGATGGAGTCAAAGGGAAGGCAGAGCCTGCCGATCTCGGCTGTGCACTCACGTGGCTCGGTCGCCTCCCGCAAAGCAGTGACAGAGCATCGCTGCATCCCTGCGCACTCACTCTGCTCGGCATAAGTTTAGGCACTGTATATATATATATATATCTGTCTGTATAAAAAACATTACACAGATACATATAATACAATATAAATATTTATACATAAGTTTACACATATATTATATATGTATAATTATACATATATTTACATATGTATTAAATTATATGTAATACATATATATATTTGTATAAATATATGTGTATAAATATTAACTGTATATTAACTACATATATACATATGTATATACGTCTCTCTCTGTAAATGTGTCCATATGTCTGGATGTATTTAAGACTCACAACAACCCTCTGAGGGAAGACACACCCTCTTTCCTTGTAAATGGCAGAGTGCAGGTCCCTACACTGTTCTTCCTCCTCACATGTAGTTGAGGGAATGAAGTTCAGATAAAAGCGAGCACCCCTTTTTCAAATCTGAGATGGCCATAGGGTAAGTTAATCTATTTTTATGTGATAATCTCATTTACAGAGAAACTACTCATTATGCTCAATGTCTAAAGTCAACAGAAGAACCTTAACGGTGGTAAATTATTAACATCTTCACACTGAGTGTAGCAAGACGAGTATAAACTTAGTTGCATTATTACACGACTAAAATAAGTCAAAACCTGGGTTAATACAGGTTTATGCTTCAGGAACTCTACTTTTTCAAGAGCCATAAAAAATTTAGCAAATTTAGGGATTCTACTTTGAGTCATAGTATTTAATCAAATTCCTTTAAAAAGGCTAACTCTTGTGCCAGATGTACAAACCCCATCACCAAGCTAAAATAATTGCTGGGGTCACAGAATAAAGATTGCACACTGGAGTTTTAAGCATGTTGCGTGTCTAGCATGGGCGGGCTGGACGCAGGGGCCACGTGGCCACGTGTGTTCCTCCCCGAGGCAGCAGCAGGACTGCACTAAACAGGGAAAACTGCTCATTCTACACCGACTCCCTCTCGCTAAGTTCCCCAGTGACAGGAGCCAGCCTGCCAAAATGTCAGCATCAGGACCTGGTCCAACGCAAACACCGGCATCGTGTGGTTGATGCACTGAGCTGGAGTTATGCTGTTCCCCGCCATTCCGTACTCAAAGATGACTTTCCAGGTCCAAGAAAAACAGACCTGTCAGCGTGAAAGTTGGTATAGCTGTCAAACCGAGAAGTCAGTGCCGCTCAAGGCCATTGTCCTGAGCCAAGTCGGAGGAGAACCGTAAGAACTGCAGGTTCTGACAGACCCCTTGCTTGGGCTCACCGGGCCTTATTCTGAACCTCCCAGGCAGCAGGGTTGATCTGTTTACCAGTCCAGCAATTCTAGCACAAAGCACGTGTTCAGGGCCTCTCAGGCAGGCTCGGAACCAAACTTGTTTCATACGTTCAAAAGTGAGACATTTTAACCACAGTGACAGCTTCCAGGGGTCCCTGTGGGGCCAGACCTCCAGCCACAGCCACACTGAAGTCACGTTTGACAGCCCTTCACTCTCCTGTCAGTCCCTCCTGCCCCAAATTCATGTTTCCGGACGTTTCCGTCATGTTCTTCCAGGAGACTTCTCCCTGTTCTGTGTTCTCCACATTGCAAGTGAACATCTGACCAGCAGATTATAAACGGTTGGGGACCAGAGTCGACTTCGTCACTTTGGAAACGTGTTCTTGGTTGTCCCTCTTGAAAGGAAAGGAAGGGTCTAACCTGCAAACAGGGCTCGAGGGCTTCTTACTTCCAACTCCACGCTGCGCCAGGATCGTGCCGTATACACACGGACTGCCCACAGCGGGCCCACACTCACCAGCGGCCCGCACGGAGCTCGGGACTGGCGTTTTGGGGAACACTGGCCTGGACGGAGACCAGGCCTTCCCTCCCTCCGGGTCGCTGGGCTCTGCCTGCTCAGACACCTCTCCAAAGCCCCCAGATGACTCTGAGGCAGCTGAGCCTCCAACCTCACTTGAAAAGCGTTGGTTCCCACGGTTCCCTCATCTCCCTCCAAAACATCTCCCTGATCAGCTGCTGACAATACCGTGGGGTGAACATTCTTCTCCAGTAGGGGGCGCAGGGTGCAGGGAGGGAGCCGGCCATTCAGAAGGTGAAGAGAGGGATGGGACAAGGAGCGCAGGAGCAGCCAAGGCTGAAACAGGACAGAGAATGCTGGGGGGCCACGGGCACGTTTCGACTGCCTCGGTTTCCCCTGGAGCAGGGCCAGCACACTTTTCTGTGAGGGGCTACACAGTGAGCCCCCTCTTCTCCGTGGGCCACGTGGGCTCTGTGTCACCTCCGTGATCTGGTGTCCAGGAAAGGACAACAGGTAGACAAGCGAGCGTGACTGCCTTCCAGTCCAATGCATTCATGACAGTGGGCGGCTGCAGACTTGCGGACGCCTGTTCTAGAGTCAATATTATAATAAATGTCTTTAAACAAAGATCATTAAGGAAGAGGAGATGGTAAGGCATTGGGTTCTAACTGCATTCAAAAGATTATTTAAAAGCAGCTGGGAAGGGAAAGTGACTAGCACACTGGCTGAAAGTGGGCTTCCCTGCAGGTAAGGAGGACAGACTGACCCAGTCAAGCCCTCTGGCCTTTCTCGTGAACACACAGGAGGGGACATGAACAGAAAGGGGAACAACAAAGTATTAACTTAAAAAATAAACAGTTGATAAATGCTCTGGGAAAAATGAGTAATGACTCATCACTACAGAGGCTACGATATAGAGAAGATGTAGAAAGAACAAAGACTTAGACCCAAAAGACCTTCATTCAATTCAACTAAGTGTGTTGCACACTAACTATGAGCTGAGACCCTGCCCTCGTGCAGAATGAACTCCCGCGGGAGGCAGGTCCCTAACCGGATGATTGAAATTACATGCATGAGGGTAATGGAGGCCCAAACCTATCTCAGCCTGGAGGTGCAGGAGGGCTTCCTGAAGGTGGTGACACAAACAGAACCTTGAAGGATGAAGATCAGTTGGCCAGATTTTTTTTTTAATGTAAAGTGGAAGCAGAAAGGTCATTACAAGAAGAGGCAAAAAAAAGAAAAAGAGAAAGAAAACCCCACAAGCCAAAGCATGAGGACGAGAAACGATAGAATGGCCAGGGAAAGGCTGGGGAGGGGAGTAGGCTCAGGTCACCGGGAGCTGTGTCCCCACTGCAGGGCCCTGGCGTGTCCGGTTTACTGCTCAGTGAGACACAGTTCCCCAACAACCCCTGTTGGTTCCCTTAATCTCTGCACACACCTCTATAAATAGTTCCTTCCTTAAAAAACCTTCCCAAATATCCCAGCCCAGCACTGTCATCTGTTTCCTGCTGGGACTAAAAAGTATGAACTGAGATGGGTAAGCACCTCCTCCTCTCCCCTTGGGCAGCAGTAGGAAGTCACTTTGTTTCAAAAGAATCCTCACTTCTAGCCCCTTCAGCATCCCTTAGATGGCCTCAAGGTGGGCGGCTATAAGCAGTCTCTACAACAAACGGTTTCAGCTTCTCCTGTAAGAGCTTAGGATTTAGTTCAGGGACTAGATTTGTAAATTACTTCTCACAAGAAGGGATGAAGGAAATGCTCAGTAGAGGTGTAGGCTACATCCTGGGGGTCCTTGGGGAAGAAGGATAAATAGTGGCTGGCGCTGTCCTGACCCCGCCGAGGGAGAGGCGGGGTGATGTGTGGATGCGTGTTTGGGATGGGGTGTGACATCTGGGCGGCTTCCGTTAGGGGAAGGGAGGGGGTGCCCACGACAGATGGACTCGGCTGTACTGTGCTCCAAGGATGGACTCGGATGTGTAGGGATGGGAAGACCATCTAACACCTTCGTCCCAAGCAGCCTAGGCTTGGAGACCATCAGAAACAAAATTCTGAAAGGAAGGCAAGGATTGGGTTGGGGGACTTCCAGTACAATCTGGAGCAGAGCCTCGCCAAGCGTGCGCTGTGTTAGCAGTGGGGGTCCCAGGGCCCACTCACAGAGCCTCCTGAGGGATCCCTGTGCTCACGAGAGCTTGCTAACCGACGGCCCCGAGGGCTGGGCCCCGGCGGCTACTCCTGCTAGCAAAGAAGCCGGTGAGAAAAATCAGAAACAAAGAGGAGACACTTTTGTCTCTATGCAGAGACTGGAAGAGCGGCGTGGTTAGAAACAATACCATTTTAAACACTGTCTTCTTTTCTTTTGCCCTGTGATTCTTCTTCGTTGTCTATTACAGGATTTTGTGTTTTCATTGCCACCCTTTGCTCACCTGCTGGCGGCGCTGAGACCATAAAGAAGGGAAGTTTCCCGGGTTTGTGGAATTCACTGGTTCGCTCTTCTGCAGCCCTGTAGGATCTGGGGTCTCTGCAGCCTCTGCCTGTCTTGGCGGGTTGCACACTAGCAGCCTCGGCTGCTGAGCTCTGGGGAGAGTCTTGCACCCCAGGCCAGTGTTCTGGTGTGCCTGGTGGCGAGCGAGGAGCGCTGGTATCTGTCTTTCCCTCCTCCCTCCATGCAGGCAGAGGCTATGTGCAAGCATTCTGCCCCAGCTCCTCTGCCTACTACTTCGTTCCTGCTGGGATGCAGGCCCATCCGAGCTTCACTGACCTTGGCTGTGACCTTGACATCATCTTGGCCCCTGCAGATCCTTTCAACCCGAGGACTAGCTTCTACTTCGTGCCCCTCTAACTACAGGCAAGGATTTCATTACATATCGATGATGATGATGAAGATCTGCGGGAACGTTTCCATCCTGACTTGAGGTTCACTTGCCCCCTGGAAGGAAGTCCCCTAAACTTGGTACTGTGAGCCAGGCGCATCTATAGGTTTGTTGCTTTCGTTTCCCAATAACTTTTCCAACAACCCCAAAAAGCAGGTATTATTCTCAGTTTTACATAGATGAGGGGAGTGGGACTCAGAGAGGTTAAGGGACGTGTCCAGGGTCACACAGCTCCTGAGGGCACATAGATGAAGATGGCACATCTTTGCGAGTCCAGAACTCATGCCCTTTCTTCTGTACGGTGGCTGGCTTCCTGCCGTGTTCCTGTCTGAGTTTACCACGACGTTTGAGATCTTACAGCGAGTAGTCTGGAGGCCTTTGTTGGGTCAGTCACGCTGCAGCTAGGTTTGCTCCCCCATCGCTGCACCTGCAGCAGGCTTCCTCCTCGCCCTTCTACCAGGCTCCCTGTGCCTGCGCTGGCCCAGGGCACACACATAGCACGTGTGGCAGCCTGACTACCTCTACATTCTCAATCCCTATGCACCATGGCCCACAATACAGTCAGGCATTGTTCCCAGGAAGCTAATGCGGCCCGAGCTTCAGGGCCACTCACTTGCACGGGCCCCCCCAAGGATCCCGGTGGTATGGGCACATGACCATGGGGCATTGTACAAACGCTGAGAGCCAGATATTTTGATTGCAATCAGTCAAGATCACCGGATCGTCCCGCAGTCTGGGAGTGTGGAGTGCAGGGGGGACCACTGGCATGTTAGGATCTAAGGAGAACATTTAACCCGCTTGTAGAGTCATACAGCTGCATGGTGCTCAGCTGCTTAAGTTACTGCGAGTGGTCCTGGCGGGCAAGAGCCTGCAGCAATCGGCTCCTCCCGCCCTGTGGCGTCTCGCCTGGCATTGTGGCAGGAGGGTGTGGTGTCGGTCTAGAGGTCAGACTACCGTGTGCGCCTGCCCCATGTCCCCAGCGCTGGAAGCCTTGGTACTGGGTTTGAATGTGTGGACACAGAGATGGGTCTGCGGAGGCGGAACACTCCGGCAAATCTGATAGCGCATGTATGGAAGAAACATGGTAAGTGTTGCCCATTTTGATAGTTCTAACAATTGACATGACATTAACAATGGCAAGTTACAAAGCTGAAAGAATCTTTTCTAAACTACCAATAATTATTATCAACACATTTCAGCCAACTGTGCTGAAGGGAAATTGAGTTATTTTTCTATTCTCTCAGTGGAAAAAGATATTACAAAATGGTTATGTAAAGTGATGAACAAAGATTATGTAGCAAAATATGTAGAGAAAAAGTATTATAGAGGTGTGCTAATTAATTAAATATTGTATTTTTCTGGGTTTTATTTTATTTTTTTTAGCTTTTTGAAATGTGTAATGTGCCATGATTGGTTTTTTCTCATTATTTCATAAAGATTTTATTTCTACTTTTGAATTAATACCTTTGTATTCTTAAAGAGAACTCCCCAAATTGCATAAGCTGCAGACCCCATAAAACCTGGGTCCCCCCGATGGTGGTTTTCACGAAGGGCTGTCTGGTCTAGACCTAGGGCATGACACGTGAAAGTGGGCACATTTCTTCTTTTTAAACATTTTTTGTTGTTTTTCTCTTTCCTTTGGAAAGTTAAATGGCTCAGATGAGGATCGAATAATCCCTGCCCTTTCCGTGCTGGTACCCAGGCATCTGCATTTCGGCATACTGATGACATGAGAGGCTGGGTCAGGGGACCACCTTGGTGCCTGTCACCAAGCTGGGGAGGAACGCAGATGCCTTCTCTAAACACCTATTAATTATGTATGTACACAGACACACATGTGTAAGATCCAATTTTTACCATCCTTAGAATAACCCTGGACTACAACAAAATGAAAAACTTCAGTTAAATCCACCAATATTTTTCTTAGTAATAAATACATATAAAAGCCATACCTAATATTCACATAGAAATTAAAAAAAGATGGAACGAAACACATTTGATCGTCTTACTTATGAAAATACTTGAGTGAAGTTCGCCAAAATACTCATCTGAACTGAAGACTTGATGATTTCCTTTACCGCGTGGTTAAGTGAATGGATGGAAACATGGAAAATAACACAACACTAATTTGAACATTGAAACTTGATCAGTGATGGAAAAATCAGCACTCTTTGCACTGATGATTAAAGTAAATAAACCAAGGAAAAATTTAAACAATGTTGCTATGTTACGTTGTGATGAAGCAGATCTAGAATAAAATAAATGCTTTGAAACCTCAACTGGAAAGAGAAAACTATGAAACCTAATAATTTTTTTAACGACATGAGAAACTTTTATATATAATGTCTATAGAGTTCATGTGGACCGGGATGAGGTAAGGAAACTATTTCGATTATGAGGCCTGGATGTCATTCTTACACTAAGGCTCTTCCTTTAAGCCTCATTCTGTTTGTTCAGACCAAGGAGCTTTTTCACAGCTTTATCGAACCCGAACGTCTGGAGACAGGAATTCAGGCTTTCAGAGTTCAGGAGGATTTGAAAGGCGAAGTAGGTGATGTCAAGAATAGGAATCATATTGGAGGATGAAAATGGGAGTTTAACACCAAAAGAGACCCCTCCCGATCTTTGGTCTGGGCTCAGGTAGAACCAGCCCCCTCGCCTCCCTGGTGTGGTCACAGTCACCTGCTGGGGTGGTCCCGGCGTCTGCCACCCCTTCACAGGTCTGCGACGACTCTCTATTTCTACTCTTCTGGTCACCACTCTAACTCTGGTTCTTATCAATACACCTTTGATGCATTATCCTAAGTAGAAAAAGAAATCTTCCCTTACCAGCACTCTCAAATACTTCTCTTGCACTGGACCTCTGGTCTGATAACACAGATGCACCTGACAAGGTCATCGCGATGGAGGAGGCAGGTACCTTCTCTCTCGCCCCACAGAGGGGAAGCGGGGCCCCGCCACTGCCAGCCACCTGTAGACACCTGTCCAGCAGACCACATGCTGGGCAAATGTCACCACAACAACCCATCAGTATGGGAATGTCTCAATCGTGATATAATCACATCTATGCCCCATTTAGAATGACCGTGGTAGGTCTACGTGGATGAAAGTGGATGAACCTCCAAGACATAGTGCTGAGTGAAAATGTTTCAGAATTTTAGCATTTACTGCAGCAGCAGCTTCACGATGGTGAGGATCTGGGTTTTACTCAGAATTCACCTGCCAGCACCTAGAATGGACCCAGGACAGGCAGCTGGACCTCGCTGAGTACTGAGTGCATGAATGTGTGGGGTTCATACAAATATATTTGCATAAAGCAATGTTGTATCTTTCCTATGGATTTATCATATGTAAAGAAAGCCATGTATTTATGTTTAATGAATATATTTTATATTATTTATATGTTTTAATTACATTGTATATAATAGATTATACATTATGTAAAATATGTTATATATTAGAAAATAAGTATTTATAGTATTTATGTATTTTAATTGTGTATTATTTATATGCAAATATACACACATACGTGTAAGTATATATACACATTTTTACATCTAGGTATCTATAAAGAAAAAGTAAAAGAGATGATTTCATATACACAGTTCTTACTGGGGAGGTGAGGTTGGGAGGTTGGGGTAGGTTGTCAAAGGACACAGTGTTATTTGTAAGGTTTTAGAGTTTCTTAGAAGGAAAAACATGCAAGTCACACTTGTCGAATTAAAATTCAAAGCTCTCCGGGCTCACCGTGGCTGAGCTGCGTGGATGTGTCGTCACGTGCCACATGCAATCACCGCGAACTCCTGCGCGCTCACGCAGCCACTCGGGGCTGCACTGACCGCCAACTTGCCAGCTCTCTGCCTCAGCTACAGGGGCCAGCCGACCGCGCTTGCTTCCCCGGCCCGTTCCCTGCTCTTTCCTGACCTCTGCCATCTCCAGGGCTGGTTCCCCGTCGGACGACACTGTGCCTGGGCCTGGGCCCGGGAGGGGGCGAGGGAAGGGCCGGCAGGAGACCGTGCCGCCCCTCGCTGCCTCCTGGGGCAGCTGTCCCTCCGCGGCCTGTGCGCGCCCGGCTCCCAGCAGCCAGGCGCCCACGCTGCGGTACCCCCTCCTCCTGGAGTGACCTCAGAAGCTCAGCCGGAAGGAGCTGGCGGACTGGAACACGCTCAGGTGGAGGGATGCGCACCCTTTTCAAGTTTCATTTGCCCCGATGGAACTGACACCGAGGCAGTGTCCGGCCCAGGGGAGAGGGAGGCTGTTTGGGCCCCCACCAGAGGGCTTCACCGTGGGGTCCGGAGGGGTGGGAGCAGAGTGTGCTATGACGAGAGCCGGGCTGCAGAGGGGTCCGCTGGCAGAGCGGGCGTGTGACAGTGAATGACACGGAGGAGGCAGTGCCTCTCCGGGCAGTCAGACACCATCACAGCGCGTCCTCTGCCTGCCCTTGGTGAACAGTGGGGTTTTCAACCCAGAGTGATCTCTGTCAGACAGAACGGTTCCACAAAAATGGTTAATTCAACTCCAAAGCCTGAGTCTGAGATAATGAGGTCCTGTGGGCTCTGTTTGCTAATGGCAAGAATTGACGATCTCACACAGCATATGTAATTATAGTAGACGGGGTAATGAGCAATGAAGTTATGAAATGAATATGGTAACCGATTAGGTTTTTACTTCTGCTCAAATTATTATTATTATTTTTTTTTGAGGAGCCTACATCTTGTACATCCAAGTTAACACAGTCTGATTTCAGAGAGCAATGGGTCGGTAAATCCTGTCTGGCTCCCTGGAAACCTTATCGAAAAACTACCCTGTGCCTCAGTGAGAAAAATCACAAAAACCCCACATTAGGAGAGCACCCCTTTTCCACGACCTCATACGTTCCAAGTGCCGTTCTGGTCCCACTTGTGTTGACAGAATAAAGTGGGTCAAGGAATTCGCTGAGATCACAAAAGGCAAGAGAAATGCTAGAGAACAGTAGCTACTAGACTTAATGGAATGGAAAAAACATGAAATTTAACCTATGAGTCAGTAAATCAACCATTTAGATAGTTCTGGAAGAGTAAGTAAGGCAGGACACTTGTCTAATTTAGTACTGACTAAGAAGACTGGACCAGGGCAGGGTAGGCTAGAAAAGCACAAGAAATGAGTCAGCGGGTGTATGTGCATGTTACATGGGTGCATGTGTGTCATATGTGCACATGTGTGTTCTGTGTGCGTGTTTACATGTGTGTTGTGCCGTGTGTGTATGGTCTTGCATGTGTACTGTGTTGCATGTGCGTGTGTTGCATGTGTGCATGTGTTACCTGTGTATGTGTGCTGTTGTGTGTGTGCTGTGTTACATGTGCATGTGTTGCATGTGTGTTGTTATGTGTGTGCATTGTGTGTGCTCGCATGTCATGTCAGCGGACTGTGAAATACCGAGGTGACAGACCTCACTGAGGTTTTACTGTCATACAGAAGAAAGACTGAGCAACGTCGGACTTGAAATATGAACTATGCCACAGCCTTATAAAAGAGTATGTCAGGCGTTGGCTGGTGATCAATGATACGAATCTCTACTGAAAGGAAAAGAAAAAGACCCCGTGCACACGTTCCGAGTCCAGACGGCGCCACCCGCAGGCGGCTGCGAGGCGGGCTGGAAGGCTCGGCTCGGCTACCTGGCCTCGGGAGGCCCTCGTCTGACGCCGATGGAGCGCTGGCGGGGAGGCCGTCCATGTGCTGCGAAATGTCACACAAACCATCCAGAGGGTAAGTGCTCAGTTTCTAGAGCAATGAACCCCTAAAAAGAGATATGCAAACACATCTCAACAGCACAACTGGAGGAGGGAACCTCACCATCTGAAAACTCAGGGTGGCCTTGACTCAATGGTGGGAAAGCCCCAATGTTGACTGCCCGGGTCCCTTTGTATTGCTGTCGTCGTCACGGGCACGAGGCAGCGCGCAGGACTGAGCCCTGGGGGCTCCTGCCTCTGGCTGCCCTCGGAGACACCCCTCGGCTGCGCTGTCCAGCTGGAGTGGGGAGGGCGCCAGCGAGGAAGGCGGCACAGCTGAGTCCTGTTTTGGTTTGTCAGCAGAGACTAGCTAGGCTCAGAGGATTCTGGGCGTCTGAAAAATTTCCAGAGGAATAAGCCACATCATGAATAAAAGTGTTGGTTACAAAACGTATTTCCAAAAGTAACCATACACAAGTGAGCGGGCTGCAGGGAGACTCCCGCGGGACCTGGCAGGCACCGTGCCGGGGCGGGAGCCGGGGCGGGAGCCAGTGCGGGCACCAAGCTAAGTGCCGTGGCACCGGGCGGCCTGCGCGCGGCAGAGAGGAGCGCGTGGGGGTGCACAGCACGTCTTCCCACGCGTTCACAGCACTGCATCCTGGGAGCTGTGGCCAGGCACTCTGAGGCAGAAGTTTGAGAAACTATGGACTATAACCCCCTGTCCCCAGCCTGGGACTGGACACCTGGGATTCCGCTAGTGCAGGAAGAAATAGTGGCGCAAAAAGGGTAGAAAGCTTCCGTGTTTGGTGGTAACAGGAACATCAACTCCACTTCTTTTCGCCCAGCCCCCCACTCCCTCATCCCCCCAAAAGAGAGCCCTGCAGAAGTCCTGCGTGCTAGTGGGCCCACCGGGCCTCCTTATCCCTCTGCCAGCCCTGGAGGACCCCACATCAAGGAGACATCACAGCAAACAGAAGGGCCTGGGGTAGTGTTGTCAGATAAGACACAGGACTTTCCCGTTCAATTTGAATTTCAGATCAGTAACGAATAACGTCCCAAATAGTGAGCAGGACCCATTTATACTAAAAAACAAATAAAATGTGCTGTTTATCTTCAATTCAGATGGAAGCGAGTGGCCTCTGTGCTCATCCCCGAGTCTGGTAGCTGCAGCCAGAGGGCGCCCTCCTCGGTGCCAGGACAGTGCTCAGCGCAGCCCAGCTCACGGGGCTCACGATGGTTAGGACATGGGGCGACGGGGACGTCCCAGGAAACCTCCGTTCACCAGAATGACGCAGAATAACCGAAGGCAGAGACCTGACCAGATTCCGGACTCACAACTCGAATGAGGGATGGAGGAGGAGAGAGATAGGCCCCCATGAGCTGAAGGGACAAAGCAGGGTTTCTGAGCAAAGCATCTGGCTGGGCAGGTTGCCAGCAGAGTACCAGGTGTCAAAGGGCTTATCAAGCAGTGACTGAGGCTCTAATGCAAAGACCAGCCTCACCTGTGCACAGTGGCGAAAAGCGTATTGTTTCCAAGGTGACCTTCTCCATCACACCTGCCCCTCCCACCTCCACATATATGCCGACTGCAGTAAGTATGAAGAGCGTCACCATAAACACGAAAACCCGCTAAGCCTGACGGGCCCATCCTGGCTTAGTTATCAGAGCACTGATAGATGTCTTATAAAGACCATGTATTATGCCACACAGATAGCCAGGGTTTGTCTATCATGTTTCCAAAATACATTCCCTACTGAACACACTGACAAAACCATTTTCATCCTTGTTGGCATCAATCCCGGGAAATTCCGCCTGAGAAGGAAGTGCGAGGGGTCCTCGCCCCAGGGCGAGGCAAGCGGGCACCCAGGGCAGTGAGCGCCCAGCGCCGGAGGAAGTCTGATCCCACTACGAGGGAGAGAAGTAACAGCTATAATCGGCAGGAAGGAGGTGCAGGGATGCTCAGCTCTGTGCTTGACCCAAATAAAAGGCCAGAAAAAGAGTCTCCTGGATTTGATTCTTTCTGTCGCTTTAGTGTTTCCCTCCAGAGGGGCTCGGAGGAGACCTCTGGGCAGTGGAGGCGTTTCGGAGCATATGATTTAGGAAAGAGAGGACTAAATTCATCACTATCAGGCTTAGGGACGACTCCTGTCTACAAAGCCACAAAATTGCTGCCGCTGATGCCAGAACAGCCCCCCGGTGGTGCCCCCACCCCTGAGGAGCTGCTGCTGCTGCGGGAACCACCAGGACCCCGCCAGGAGGTCAGCTCGCGAGCCCTGCCCACACTCCCACAGTGCGGGGAGACTAACCGAGCAAGATCTCCCAAAGCCGCTCCGAGCTTTCCCATGCCGTCTGTCCGCCCGACCGCACAGTGGCCTGTGATGTCCCAGGGGGTGCAACACTCCAGGGACCAGCTGATCCCCCCCAATTCCAGCATCACCCAGGGACAGCTCATCCCAAGGGGAATCCTCGGAGCACCCATCTGAAAACCAGGGAGACTGAACCTGCTACACTGACCGGGCCTGTGGCCGCAGAACCATCAGTCTCACCAGGACTTTGGTCCCTGTCATCTTTCCCACTGGCAAAATGCAAGCCCTTCGCCCCTGGGCAACTGCCACCTCACATATTCCTGACCTCCTTGCCCCAGCTCTGTCTCATCCCACCGTTCCCCCACTGCCGGCCTCCCCGAGAACCTGTCCCACCTCCCACTGCTGCGTAACCCCCACCATGTGCCCCACATGCTCGTGCAACATCCCTTCAGCTCGTTCTCCTCACCGAAACTGCCTCCCCTCGAAGAAAGCTGCCTATCTGGATTCCTCCAAGTGGGGTGCTCATTCCCCTACAGTGGAAATACCCGAGGGCCAGAGGCAGGGTTGGCCTTCTCCTGATGCACCAGGACCATTTCAAAATCACTGTTTTTGAATGCCAAGGCCCAAAATTTCCCCCCTTCAAGGTCTGTGCCATTTGGTCCTGCTACCCACTCGCTCCGGCGCTGAAATGGAAGGCTACCCGGAGCGGACGTGGGCTCCTGGCACACAGTTTCATTTTCCACCCCATTTCTTGCCAATCCCAGAGACGTCAACACCCACGGAGAGGCTCAGTCTGGCAAGCCCGGCCTCGACGTTCCTTCACCTCAGGGGTCTGTGTGACCATTCTGGTCTCACTTCCTTACCTCCTGCCCTTCCACCGGGCACAGGGAGCTCCCTGCCTCCTCTCTCCTTGAAATCGCTTTGGCAAAGGTCTGGAATCGCTTGCCATCCAGATCCAATAGGCTTTGTAGTTCTCATGTAACCTGACCAACCACACCCATGCCCTTGAGCACAGCCTCTGGCCTGGTCTCTGAGCTCTCCCTCTCGCCTTCCCTCGTTCTCCTTTGCTGGCTCTTCTGTTGCAGCCGACTGCATTCATACCGGGGATCCCCAGTGTCCCCCCGTTGGCCCTTGTCCCCCCCTTTATCCTTGCTACCCATCTCTTTGGGTCACCTTATCCACTCTCATGGTTCCAAGTCCACAATCCATCTCTCTAACGTCTTGCCTGGAGCACTAAATCTCTCTATATTTACTAGCTTGGACACTCCCAGAGCGTACCCGTTCTCAATCTACCCATAACTAAACCAACCCACTCTCCCTCCAACCTGCGTCTCTTCACGTGTTCCCTGCCTTGGTCCACTCAGAAACCGGGGATCGTCCTGGGTGGCTCGCCTCACCCGCCCTCCGCTCTGTGCAGACCATCCCCCTCCCCGGTACCTTGGCACACTTTCCGCCTTCTCAGTCCCTGCCGCGGTTGGTTTGACTCAGGCCCTCACAGCCTCCGACCGACCGGGGCGCTGCGCCGGCGTCCCGCTACCCTCCCTCGTCCCGATGCACTCAGCACGCTGCGCTCCGCGGTCCGTCTCCCAGAAATCCGGCCATGTTACTCCCCAGTGACAGCCACAGTGGCTCCCCGAGCAAATACCGTTCTCAGTTTGAAAGCCTGGCTTTTCAGCTTCTCGTGAGCTGATCCCCCTTCAGCTTTATTTCTTGCTGAACACCACTGTGTCCACACAAACCCTGCAATCCGGCCAAACCAAGTGCCTGAAAGCTCCCACACGTGCCATGTGCCCCACACCTCCGTGTTTTGCTAAGAAGTTCTCCGGGCTGAAAGGTGAGGCTGCCCGACGCGGACCTGGGCTCTGTCCTGTCCTTCCCCTTGCACTCGTTCTCCCAGACATCAGTGCGATTGCTCTGAAGGTTCTGTTCAAGTGCCGCCCCTTCTGCTCGGTTTCCCTAAACCTACCCAGGAGAGGGGGACCATTCCTCTCCCATGTCTCCTGGCTCCCTCGGACAGGCGCTGGGTCTCATTCACCTTGTAAGTGACAACACCTAGCACAATGCCTGCTAAATAGCTTAACTTCAGCGACTTCAATGGATTCAGATCATTAAATGGATTGGTAGTAGCCGCTGTTTCTGCAGCTAAGGATAGACTTCATGTTTCCCAGAGCCTCTGGCCTAGAAAGCTTGCGTTCTCAACCTCGCCTGCGGCGGCACAGTGCTACGCACGCTCTGTAGGGTAAACACATAGTTGGTCGAAGAGTATTGCTCGAGTTGGACAAGACTGCATGTGTATGTGCATGTGCCCATGTGTGCACATCTCTGTGTGTGTGTGTGTGTGTGTGTGTGAGAGAGAGAGAGAGAGAGAGAGACCTACTGCTCTCTCTTACCCAGAGTGACAGAGCATGGGTTTTGGTCATCCCAAGCAGGAATGCAGAATATATTTTGTCATGAAAACCATGCTAAAAATAGTGATTACAAAAAACCCTATATTTATTTGGCTTTATGAGTCATATTACTATAGAGTTACATTATGGGTTATAAAACTAAGTAATCAGTTAAATTAGGGCTATATTGGTATTTTGGATGTTGGGGAAAACTTACTACCTTTGGTGAATACTATGATGTGCCATTCGGATACCCCTTCAAGAATCAAGGACTTCCAGAATACAATAACTAGGACCAAATTTAACCAAGGGGGTGAAAGAGCTGTATATTTCTATAAGACATTGATGAAATAAATCGGAGAAGACACAAATATATTGAAAGATATTCCATGAATTAGAAGAATATAGAGTGTCCATACTACCCAAAGCAATCTATAGATTCAATGCAACCTCTATCATAATTCCAATGGCATTTTTCGAAGAGATAGAATAATCTTAAAATTCTTATGGAGCAATCTTGAGAAATAGCCAGAGAAATCTTAAGAAAAAAGAACGAACCTGGGGTCATCCCACTCCGTGATTTCAAACTATATTACAAACAGCATGGCATTGGAGTTAAAAATAGACACACAGGTCAGTGGAACAGAGCTGAGAGTCCCAAAATAAATCCATGCCTAGATGACCAATTAATTTACAATACAGGAGCCGAGAATATACCGTGAGGGAAGGATAGTGTTTCAATACATGGAGTTAGAAAAACTGGGCAGCCACATGAGAATAAATAAAACTCGACCACTATTTTACACCACACACAAAAATTAACTCGAAATGGATTAAAGACGTGCACATAAGACCTGGAATCATAAAACTCCTAGAAGAAAACAGAAGCAGTAAGTTCCCAGACATAGGTCTTGGCTGTGATTTATTGCATCTGACACCAAAAGCCAAGGCAACAGAAACAAAAATAAACAAGTGGAGCTGCATCAAACTGAAGAGCTTCTGCACGGCAAAGAAAACCATCGACAAAATGAAAAGACAACCTAGGGAATGGGAGACAATAGTTTCAAATCATATATCTGAGGAGCTAATATCTAAAATACAGAAAGAACGCACACAGCTCAGTAGCAAAAACCAGCCGTTATAATACGTGATTTCAATGCTCACAGGGGAGAGGCATCCATTTTACCAAACTACTTTCCGCCTCCTTGATACTTCTGATTCTTCGAAGCTTCCCCACACTTGGAATCTGTTCCCCTTCCTGACCATACTGTTTCCCCCAAAGTATGGAACTGACGGCCGCGTGCACTACGGTTTTGTGGGAACCTTCCACTGTCCGGGCCCTTTTCTTGAGCATTCATTATACTGAAAGACAGCTTTACCTGCCTATTTGTCTCCCCACTGCATTACGAACTCCTGGGGGCCCACAGATGGCGACTTCCAAAACAGAGACATAGCAAGGCAGGTAAGGCACATGGGTCTCAGGGTGTCTGCGGGACCGAAATGTCAGAAGCTGAGTCCCATGTAAGGCCATACCACTTTCCTTCAGAAAACACACTGACTTCGACTGGTTCACTTTTTAACTTTAAAGACCTTATTGGAGTCACAAAGATGATCAGATAAACGAACATTTAGAAGGGGATGGGAGCCTTGATTTTGGACTTAAAAGCAGATCTGGCCCTGGCTGGTTTTGCTCACTCAGTGGCTAGAGCGTCGGCCCACGGACCGATGAATCGTGGGTTCAGTTCCGGTCAAGGGCACGTACCTCGGTTGCGGTTCATCTCCGGCCCTGGTTGTGCAGAAGGCAACCAGTTGATGCGGCTCCATCACATCGATGTTTCTCTCTGTCTCTCTCCCTCCCACTCTATCTGATGTTGAATAGAACAGAGATCTGTTCTCTCATCATTTACTTATTTCATCTAATCCACGGACACTTCGGATAGGAGGGATGTCAGGGGGTCACTCGGAGTACACCTTAGCTAACCGATCAGCACTGCCCCTCAGAAGTGAGACTGGCCACAGAGCAGCAGAGAAGGCCACGGCCACTCCCTGACACTCTCTTTAACTGCATTTACGGGAAAATGCAAAGACACAAGTGTGGTCAGTCCCAGCAGAGAGGGAAAGATGGACCATGAGCGACTGGAAGAGCGAGGCGGACAGCTGCGCCTGAGGCCAGCGCACAGCAAGCTGGAGAGGGCCTTAGGAAACCCAATGTCCGCTCCTTTTCTCCGGCTGTTTACGGGTGAGTTTTGCCTCCATCAAATTCTCTGTGAGCTTTCCTTTTCAGCTTAGTGGAGGGTTGGGGATATTAAGCCTTTAGAGCAGTAGCTTTGGTCCAGCGAGCAACCCTTCAGTAAGAGTAAAGCAGACCCGTCGACTGACCCACGGTTTGGAGCAGCGGCCTCCACACCAGGACGGCCAGGACGAAGGAGCAGACACACAGCGACCTCAGTGCTCAGAGAACGGGGCTGGCTTTCTCCGTCCAAGCTCTTCCTGCCCCTGGCTCTTCAGTTTCCATCATTCCCGACTTGGACTATGATGCTGTTTCCTAAGCCATTTACTCATCTCCAGTAAACCCTAAAGATTCTTCCAGAAATACCTCCCCAGGGCACAGCTCATGCCCTCCTGTTTTAGTGGTTTCCTTGCAACCAAATGAAGAAATTTCCCTGGCCTGGCACTCGAGGGTTTTCCTAATGTGTCCCTACTTATTCAATAGAGACATGTACAAAATTAAAACAACACGTGAAAGCATAGAGTTAAAAGGCGAGGTTCCCATCTCTCCCTCACCTCCAGTGCCCTGAAACAACCATCCAACGATCTCCCCTCGTTTCTGCAGCCCTTATTCGCTCTGACTTCCCGTACATCTCCATGGCCCCAGCTAAACAAATACCCCTGCCAGCTCCACATATTTCTCCTTGTCCTGTTCCCAAACCTTTGCTCGTGATATTCTTTCAACTCAGAATGTTTGGAGTGTTCTCCCGTCCGTCTCTGACTGTCCAGTTCTACCGATCCTTTGAGACCCACCTCCCATGTCACTTCCTTTTCCCAATGTGCTTATTAAAATTCCTCTCTTCTCCTTTGGATCTTCTTCTAGGTCCTGCTTAGAGCACTTGTTATTTTATGTTCCGCTCCTCGGGTACGAAGCTGGCCTCCCTTACTTGAATGTAAGCGCCCAGAGTCAGAGACCATGTCTCAGTCCACTTTGGTCTCCCTGCACCCTGTCCCCAGGACCTTCCCTGAACATCGAGGGGATGGAATACATTCTCATGGAGTAAGAGAAATCCCAGTGACATCGCCGAGATAAGTGGGATCTGTTAGCACCTCAGACGAGATGGGGCGCAGTCAGGGTGGGGTGGACGCGGACCCTGTCAGCACTGCAGACATGAAGGGACGAGGCGGGTCACGGGGCTCTGGAATGCTGACTGGCTCCAGGTGACTATTTGGACCTTACAGTCAGAGAACTGCAACAGAAAAAAAAAATCCACACAAACAAAAAACAAAAACAAAGCAAACCAACAGAACAAAAAACTAAAAAAAAAGTCAACAAGAAGAACCCTAAGCCCCCCCCAAAAAAACAAAAAAACGATAAAACTTCTGCTGTTTTAAAGAGAACAATATGACTCTTTTCAAACTGTAAAGCTGAACAATCCCTCCTATTATTTCAATAAAACCAAAACAGACATTTAACCTTCAGAACAACAAGCCAAACCCCCAAGGCCTTTGCCCTTCCTCTGCTTCGGCGGGCTGCTGGCCCAACTGCTCTGCGGGATTCTCCAGTGAACCGTGAATTCGGTTTCATGTTCTTTTACCACGAGAAATTTAAAAAGAGTCCCTTTCAGAATAAAGTGGGGCAAGTGGAAGAAGGAGGGGGTCATCAGAAAGGGGAAACAATTTCACAACAGTCTCAGGGTAGAAGATAATCAAATGGATTTGCTTTCTGCATTAAAGACAGCCCCGGGGTGGTTAATAGACAAGGTCAACACCTACACAAGGCAGAAAACATTCAGAACAACATGTTAAGGAACATATATATATATTTTTTGTATTTGGTTTAGAGTACCCAAGCTGCGTGCATGTAAAATAATGCAATAATAAAGGCCTTATCAGCTCCGAGGATCTTAAGTGTTGTAACAAGCGATCCCATTACCTGTTCCTTTGCAGCATGGATTCGTCCACGGCAACTTTCATCCTTTCTGTAGTTTTGCCAGAAAATAAAATCAATCCCCCATCAGCCCCTCCTCCAAATGCTTAGATCACTATCAAGCCATTTGTGAGCCTGCTCCTATTTAAAGTTATTGCTAGAACTATATCCAATGACAGTTAAAACAACTCAAAACTCCTTTCAACTGGGAGGCTTTTCTCCAAAACACTTTTACCTCATTTGTACTTGGACTTCACAAACAATTTCCATTATTTTTCCAGTGATTTTCTATTCAAGTGAACGTAATTCATTCTCCAAACAAAACTCCAGTCTTTCCCGATAGCCGTATCAAGGGAGGAAAGGAGTTACTAAAAGTTGACTATAATTGTGAGTTAGGAGAGAGATTATGCGCTGCGGTGAGGAAGGAGAATTATGAGCAGAGAGATGGTGTGGGCACGAGGCACAGAAGTAGACAGAGGAGGTCTGGCACACAGCGCGGGGGTGGGCAGCGGCGTCCGAGGCCATTTCTGCAGGACGCGTGGTGTGCATCTTTGGAAAAGACCGGTAAACAGAGTCCCTTCCATCATGAGCCTGGGGTTCTAACGTGGGCACATTTCATCTTGGCAGACACGCTAGTACAAGGTTCTCTACAGCCAACAACGCCAGTGGCTGCAGGGCCGGGACAGGCACTGTTCTCTACCCCCATGGAGAGCCTCCCCAGCCACCCTCATCCTCACCCCGCCCTTTAGTCACCAGGTCCTGTTTACCTCCCAAAGGCTTCCGATCCCACCCTCTGCGGCCAGCCCTCCTTTGCCCTGACTACACAGGACAGCCTCCTAACTGCAGATGCAAACTGTGTCCTCTCCCGGTCTGTGCCTCTCACGCCCCCTCCCAACCATCTTGGCCTTTCGCTTCCGAAAATGCTCCTTTCCGCCACCAAGGCCTTGAAAGCTACACAGTGATGGTTCTGCTGGCAACATTCCCCCCGCACTCCCACCCCGCAGCCTGGCCCCTCTGGTCTTCACGCGGGGCAGGGTTCCCGGGTGTGCGCTCCCCTGGTACACAGAGGCGAACCCTGTAACGACTTCTTCGAGGCTCTCTTCTCCGTCAGTCCGCACGTGCCCTGAGGCCGGAGATGGTGCTTATCCTCATTTGTAAGACAGGGTAAACCATGAACTTATGGGGTAAGGATTAGATAAGCTAATTCAAGCAGAGAACTTTGAATCATACCTGATGTGTATAAGGGCTGTAATAATAATAATCAGCATAGCACCTAGAACAAAGTGTGTCCTCAATAAATAGATGAGGAGTGAATAAAGGAATGGATAAGTGGATGGATGAACTGATAAATTCGCCAAGCCACCCAGTGGTCACCCATCCCGGAGTACGGGGACCCCGGAGGGAACCAGTCGCGGAGAGAACGCTTTTCCCTGCCGACAGCCGCCATGGGAAATGGTAAAACAGCGCTTTTGGTTTCCTGTGGTGTTACATTTATCCCACGGTGCTATTAAAACAACATTCAAAGCAAGATTTGGAATGAAAAGAGAAAAGGGGTCAAATACGTGGTAACGGCAGGAAGCGCATTTCAGTGGACGCGAGTACACAGATGTCGAATTGTAACCTTGCCTCCCTGAAAACTACGCAAGGTTATGAAGCCATGGTACCGCAATACATTTAATTAAAAGAAACGAGATACAGGGTTATAATATCGCAGATTATACATCCAGGCTTCTCAAGCGTGTCTTTATTAACTACAAAACATCGTTCTTAATGAGTGCCATACTCTAATTATTCCCAAGCTAAATCCTTTAGAAAACCATGCATGTCAGATTATCTATCCCAACAAATGTTTAGACAGAAAATGTCAACCTATGTTGCCAAAAAGAGAAGCTTTTCCACCTTCTGTTCTAGAGCATTCCATACTTCAATTCTTCAGGGTCTTCAAGGGAAAGGCATCGGTCGGTTACTCAGTGGTTAGAGCACCGGTCCACAGACCGGGGTCACAGGTTTGTGTACCCGTCAAGGGCAGGTACCTGGGTTGCAGGTTCGATCCCCAGCCCTGACTGGGGTCGTGCAGGAGACAACCATTCGATGTGTCTCTCTCACATCCATGTTTCTCTCTCGGTCTCTCCCTCCCTTCTTTCCACTCCATGTAAAAATTGATGGAAAAATATCCTCGGGTGAGGATTAACAACCACCACAACGAAAACTACAGCAAGAAAGGCCTCAGTCACACTTCTGTACATCGTGCCGGCGGCTCTAAGAGGACAAGAGAAGCCCACAAACCACTGGGCTCTGCAGCTCTGTAGTCGTGACACCGCTCATCACGGACCCCTGGGGGAGGGCCCCGGAGTGCAGCACCGCGACATCGTCCCACACAGTTTTGTTTGTTTACTGCCCTTCGGTGCAGACTGCAATACTATTTTTAAGTTATTTTTTTGCAAATAGCCCATTGGAATTCAGAAATAAGCACTGCATCATCTCATCAGCAATGTAGCAACGGCTGCCCTCGCTCTGCCCCTCCTGTGTCAGGGGACAGTCTTTGCTCCTCTCAAAGTTAACGCTTCTACTGTGGCCCTGGACCCATCTATTTCTGCCTGAATCCATGGCAAGTCAGGCATTGGTTGTTTGTTTGTTTTTCCAGTTCAGCCATTGATTTTCAAAAGGGATCTTTCATATATTTGGCAGTTATAATAAAAATCTCTAAAAGTAAATTGATAGAGACTTCACCCTTGCACATTTAAAACTAAAGGGTGATATACTGAATTTGTCCCGGAGAACGAGGAATACTGGAATATTTTGAAGGTGGATAAACTTCACTTGGGGTCCTTTGTAGCTGCTGCTACAAGTAAAAAAAACCTCACGAAATATTAGTAATCATAAAAATTGTAAGAATTACAACGATGAACGTAATGATAAAATTATAGTGGTTTAGCCCTGGCCGGTTTGGCTCAGCGGTTAGAGCGTCCACCTACGGTACAGAGAGACCCGGGTTCGGTTCCCGCTAAGGACACGTACTTCGGTTGCAGTTTGTCCCCGGCCCTGGTTGGTCGTGCGGGTGGCAGCCACTCGATGTGTCCCTTTCACATCGATGTTTCCCTCTCTCTCTCTCTCTTCCTCTCTCTCCCTCCCGCTCTGTCTGTACAAAAAATGGAAAAATGGCCCTGGCCTGTTTGGCTCAGCGGTTAGAGCGTCGGCCTGCGGTCCTGAGAGACCCGGGTACGGTTCCCGCTAAGGGCATGTACTTCGGTTGCAGTTTGTCCCCGGCCCTGGTCGGTTGTGCGGGTGGCAGCCACTCGATGTGTTCCTTTCACATCGATGTTTCTCTCTCTCTCTCTGTTTCTCTCTCTCCCTCCCACTCTACCTGAACAAAAAATGGAAAAATGTCCTCAGGTGAGGATTAAAAAAAAAAAAAAAAAAAAAGGAAAAATGTCCTTGGATGAGGATAAAAAAAAAATTATAGTGGTTTACATTATTTCTACTTTTTATATTGATGTGTAATTTATGATAGTCTATTGAAGGTTATATACTCTATAAATAAATAGCACTGACCTGTTTTTCTGCACAGCAAACTGGATCTGTGGCCCAGAGTGGTGGCATCCTGGACCTGTGAGGGAGCGGATAGGGGCAGTGCCCCGGGACCTGCCGGCTCCCCAGGTGAGAGGGGTGAGCTCTGGGCATGTTGAAACTCCTTTCTCTCCATGCCACACAAGTGGAGGGCGTCCTGAGCTTTCTTCTTCTCCTTCTTCAACATATTGACCAGAATATCTGAGACGTGACTTAAGGATTTCATGACTCATGCTAGCACACAGTGGTCGAAATATGAATGTTTTCAATGGGACGAATATTCCCACTAACATTTACTCTTTGCCACGTGGTAGTGACTGAGCAGAGGACGCCCTCAGTTTCCCGGAGTCACAGACGGAGCCACGGCAGCTTGGGAGGTCTTTTAACATGCTGCCATTTTAGGAAAAGGTAGCAAACCCAGAGATCTTTCACATGTTCCGAATTTAAACCAATGAAGCCTTAACATTTTTATGAAAGGTCTGTAAAACTAAAATGAACACGGAGTCGCCGCAGGCAGTGAAGCTATGGATATTTCAGCGACAAGTAAGAGTTTCGTCTAGGAAGCCCGGGCTAGCAGATCGGCCAAGTCAGTCCTGGTGGCCAGAGCACCCCGCGCTGACTTTAGATACCTTCAAGTGGGCTTTGCAGTCACTTTGTTTAAAATATCTAATTTGGGCTAAAAACTGAACTGGAAAGACGTGAGTTATTAGTATAGATTCTCATTTTAAAATGCACCTTTTGTAGGCCATTTAGAGTTACTCCAGGTACTGGTGACAGGTGAGCAAATCATTCCTTTCTGCCCTACTTCGCTGCTCTTCCGGGCTCAGGGTCCCTAGAACTCTAAGGGACCTTTGCCATCGCCACAAGGAAAAACTATCATCTCCCCTGGGAATGTCAGAACTCCCACCGCACACGCAGTGAGGTGAATTCAGACCTTCGCCAGCCCTAGAGGTGGCTGCGCTAATGGAACCGTGTGAGGCCAGTGCAGGACAGGAGACTGACTGACACCCGGGAAGGAGAGAGCACCCAGTGACATGGACCCGTGTGACCTCCGTCTTCACCCTCGGCTTCGGCTCCAGCTTTTCGATTTCTGGAAGGATCATCAGTTTTCTCTTGCAAGCCCTATGTGGCTTCTATTTTTTTTGCCTCAGAAAAACTTGTACCCACCAAGGTGTTCACACCTTCCGTGGTGTCTTGGCTCCTTTGTTGCAAATTAATTGGCCACGTGATCGGATTCACATTTCATAATGATCACAATGCAAGTGATCTTTGCCGCCTCCTTCTGGCCTTTCCTGCCTTCTCCCCCCGACCCCCCTTTAACGTGGGCCGTCCTTTGTGTGAAGCACAGTGAGGGGTACGAAGTGACACCCCGTCCTCTGTGTTCTGAAGGGGTGTCTGAACCGTATTCAAACTGATAATGCCACTACATGACGTCCTTGTCGCTCTTTCCAAGACAAACATTCACTGCCGTCCACTCATTTCTGTTGCATTTCTGTCTTTGTTGACCTTCAGTATTGCCACATGTCCCCCTGTTTAAGTCATATCTTTCCTATTCCTCCTGTCACAGTCATGGCCTCCTTGGTTCGGCAAAAACGATATGAGAATATCCTCCAACCCAACTGTGAAAAACTGACATTTCAGGGATCTTTCCTGGTCATTAGCTCTTGACAGGCACCAACTTTGTGATGAGTGAGTGCCGGCTACTGTTTCCTTTCCTCCCAGGACCCCCGTCTTACGCCTGGTTCTCCGACAGCACTACTGCCCACAGCGCCGCAGGGCCCAGCTCACTGGCTTGGCTCAGCGCCTGCGGCCGGCAGGTCTCACGCTCCTCTTCCCGTGGGGCGAGCCGCCAGGTCTCACAATCCTGCCCCCGTGGGGTGGCCAGCAGGTCTCACGCTCCTCCTCCCCAAGACGAGAAAACGGCTTCATTGAATAGCGTGGAGCCAGTGTCTGGAGAGCTAGGATGTCAGTCTGGGTGCGAACTTGAAGTTCAGTGTTCTTTCCCCCACGCCTCCTACACACCTCGTTTTGCATGAGTCTCAGAAGCAGGGGCCCTGCTCAAGTCATTCACAGGCAGGGAAGAATCTAGTGTGGCCCCCTGTGAACAGCAGGGCCTGGATTTTCCGGTGAAGAAGGGAGACGATGTATGTCTCTCTCTCACTCTCTTTTAAAAATAAACATATATAAATAAGCCTAGACTGCTCCCTCCCTGTCATGTCTCATTCCATCCCTCCTCCATGACAGACCGTCACAAACCGGGAAGGGGATTGAGAAGCTGGTGGGAGGATTTAGGGAGAAGATCCTCCATCAGGATTAAGGCCAGGAAAAGAAGCAGAGCTCAGACTGGGGCTGGGCCAGGCCTGAGGTCTAGGCCGGGACCATCCTGGAGATGGGGAGGGGAGGGGAGGGATGCAAGGGCAGCAACACCTGGGGCAGCTGGCCTGGGCAGGGGCTGTGTGGGTGTCCCTCACCTCCGAACCTGCTGTTACTGCCTGGATGATAAAGCAGCTAGAGCTCATTTGAATCAGACATACAGGGTCTGCTAAAACTCAACTAAAATTAGAGACTGAAGTTAATCAGGCAGTGTGCCTACCTCCTGTGTGTGTGTGTGTGTGTGTGTGTGTGTTACCTCTTTGTTACTGGACTCCAGTCATGCGGTTTATTTTTATGCATTTTGCACAATAGCTGAAGCCAAAATGCCTTCTATTAATTTTTCAAAAACGAACCAAAATGTCTGTTCATAAAGGACTGCCCAAAATAATTTCTTGTGCATGTTTAAAGTCTGCACACGTAATGAAAAGGTCAAATCTTTCCTAAGAAGCTTGAAAGATAAAATAAGAAACAATACTGAAGAAATGCCGGGGAGACCTGAGGTCTAACCCCATCAACAGGGGCTCTTTAGAAGTAACCATCTGGCTGTCACCGGAGGCGACTCCCAGGGCGGCTACCCTGCTCAGCACCCAAAATACGCCGCTCCCGGGGCCGGGAGAGTCCTGTCGCGGACACGCACACACGCTCACTTCCAAATTTGGGAAGCAGAGCCCTAACAGTAGATCTGGCTTTCAAATAAAAACTTACATTTCCATCAATCTCTGCTCTTCATAAGCTAAATACCATTTGTCATTTTTCAATCACCATTTCAGTTCCACCCACACACAAGCCACAGACTCCGGGCCACGGCGAGGCTGCGGTCGGCCGGTGTCCGGTCGGCTACTAAAGATAACCAGTTCACTGGCTGGCTCGGGCCTGAAACAGGAGGAGCGCCGCAGAGTAGTCAGAAAAATACTTTTAAATTTTCATGTTAAATAGCCCATGCGTTTCAATAAGCTGAAACATTTTAGTCTCTCTCTCTGTCTCTCTCTCTCCCCCTCTCCCTTTCTCTCTCTCTCTCTATATATACATACACATATAACTGAAACATTTTAACTATATCTAGCTAAAAACAAAGTAAAGATGTTTCTTTTCTCACAACTCCACTAGCTGCTCCATTTTGCTTGCTGAAGGGACATTCCACTTCTGAACGAAAAGCAGCCCCGTGCACTGGAGGCAGGGTGGGGGGCTAGGGGCGTGGCCAGAGGCAGACATCCAAGTGTCCCCACTCCCTGCTCCAGCCCGGAGAGGGGGCGCTTCGTATTGCTTCAGAAAGGATACTGATTTCATTATCTCTCTGCTGCAGAATGTCTCGTAGCTTTTTATATTCTTCCTCTTTTAATGGTTCGTGGCAGTCTTGGCCTGTGACTTCGGAGCACACGGTGCTCTGCTCATGGATCTTCTTGTCATTCAGCAGTTTCTGGAAGACGAAGTAAGAGCTAGTGCCCATGCCTCTATTCCAAATTTGTTTCTTTTTTTTTAATCCTCACCCAAGCATATATTTTTCCGTTTATCTTCAGATAGAGTGGGAGACAGAGAGAGAGAGAGAGAGAGAGAGAGAGAGCAACATCAACCTGAGAGGGACATATCGACTGGTTGCCTCCCGCATGACCCCGATCAGGGATGGGGACCAAACGGAAACCGAGGTACATGCCCTTGACCAGAACCGAACCCGAGACTCTTCAGTCCGCGGGCAGACACTCTAACTGCTGAACCAAACCGGCCAGGGCCAAATTTGCTTCTTTGACTCTTTGCATTTTTGACAAGGACTTACACAAGTCAGACGTGCATGCCTCTCCTGCCTCCTGTCTGTGCCACCCAGCTGCCCCTACTTGGCACGTCTTCCCTCTCCTCTGCCCCCTCTCGGCCCTCCGTCCACACTGCCCCCTCCGCTGTCTGACCTCTTCTTCCCTAACAGGGGACATTCCTGCTCAGACAGCGTCTCCTCTTGAACTTCTTCCCCTTTCTCCATAACCCCAAGCCCCTTTTTAGAATAACACTTACCCTGTATTCTAATTATTCCTTACGTATCTGTCTTCTCTATGACTGACGTATTCAACTCTGCCTTCTCTACACCTGGCCACAGCAGCCTCCCAGCAAGTGTGCCTTATCTTAAGGAAGGGGCCACATTACAACTGAGGCAGAAGTCAAGGTTAATGCTACTCCCGCTGTGTCATCAGAAAAGGTAAAACCCAAGGCAGAGAAAAACTGAGGATTTCTATGGAGAAGTCAACACTGCTGGGGGGAAAAACGAAAGACGCAGTTCTCTTGATATAGCTTGAAAATAAACGGTTTTTGACTACGGAACTATTCTGTGTAGAAGGTAGAGATTCCTGACATAAGAACTGCAAGTCTATAGTGTAAGTAGCATCACCGGCAAGTAAGAGACACGCTGTGAAGAGGACAAGTACAGCCCTGGCCGGAGGCTCATGCGGTCCTGGCCGTGTGGGAGCCGGTCCACTGGGGGAGCGTTACTGTCGTTTGAACAGAGCCGGGACGGCTTCTGCGGGCGGAGTGCTTACGTTTACCTTGAAATGATGGAAACAGTGGTGGATTTTACGCATATCGGCGCCAACCTCTAGTCTGCTCTCTGGATCCTGGTCTTCCAAAAAGGATGTTATTAGTTTTTCCAACCTAAAAATACATAATGTATGAGAAGCAATGATGAGCTAGAAACTTAGGAAATTCTAATAGCATCGCTTGCTTGGTTTAACATGTGACGCACAGGATAGTGTTCTTAGTCTTTAGGAAGTGTAGCTATCTGAATGAGTTGACTCTAACTATTAAGGGCAAAGAAACAAATGGACAAAGTGAAGTCTGAAATGATGCAATTATTTGCGATTAATTTTCAGTGAATTTTCACATGCAACTCTCAGTATAAGGGTCATTTGGTTTCTGTAAAACATGCATTTCAGCCAAAGCTGAACGTCCACGCCCCTGTGCCTACCTGCGGTATTGCTAGAGAAAGTAATGACAATGCGTATTAGCTTCATGGAAAATTCGTGCTGCCCAGCCTCAGCAGTGACCTCAGTGATGCTACACAAACCTTTCCATCATTTCTGGTTGACTTATAGTCTTCACAGTGGCTATTCCGAATCTTTCTGCAGCTCCCAAGCCCCCACCGCCCTTTTGCTCTGTCAATAATGTAACTTCTCGATAGACTGAGCAAGTCAAAGCTGTTACAAGTGGGCTATTTTGCTGTTCCTTTCTCTTCATCCTTCTGTTACATATTTTGGGTAATATCCACCCTCCTTCTCATGACCAACTTCTGCCTTTGGGCTCGCTTCAGGCTTCTACCAGGAAATTGATTAATTTCCTTCTTTTCACCACTTCATGTGGACTCTTTCCCCTCTGCTTGCAATGATTTTCATGTTTTTCCGATTCTAAAGCAAATCAGAAAACAAAGCACCGCCCCTTGCAGGGACCGCCTGACCGCTCTCTTGGGAAGCCCTGCTTTAGTTTGTAGCTGGTGTGCTCACACAGTCCACGTTGCGTCCTCGAGTCTGTGGTCTGTGCACACCCCCGTGCTCCCCCCTCAGATTCTAAGCATCGTGAGGCGATTCTTGGCTCTTGTTTATTTTGTGTCCACCTCCCCTCCATAGAGCACATTAGGCTCTCAACACAGATATGTGCATTTCCATGGGAATGATCCCCCTCTGCTGAGCGGGAACCCCTCTCAGGAAGGTGTGAGGCTGGCGATCGGTACCAGAGATCCTGAGTGTCACAGAGGGCAGCAATACATCATCCCCGTCACTACGAAACGACTTGTATACGTTCAGCATCTTTTTTTCACTGTATGCATTTCCCCCCCTCCGTCACCATCAGCCCACTCAAACAGATGCAAGCATTCCCATCACAGAGCAGCTTGGGCTTCACTTTTATCTCTTCCCTCACCTGACATGTAACAGCTGATGTTTTCAAGTGTGAGACACTTAGATCTGGCCAGTCTGGCTCAGCGGTTGGAGCATTGGCCTATGGACCGGAGTGTCCCGGGTTCGGTTCCCGCTAGGGGCACGTACCAAAAAAGAAGAAAAAATCAAGTGTGAGACACTTGATGGTGTCATTTTACAAAGTGTTTTCAGGTGGAAGGATGCTTGTCATCGGGACTATTTGCTGGTTGACAGCATGTTTCTTTGTAGAATAGAGCTTCAAACAATCAGGCACATGAGACGTTTGTTTCTGATGCAATGATTTTTACATGTTTTTATGTTTATGAAAAAATCCAAGCAATACAAATGTGGATAAATTAAAAAGTAAACATTCCTCTCTTCCCTCTTCCACCACCATTCCCACCTTCTTTATTCACTCTGGATCCTTTGGGGAATCCCCTGATAACAGCTGAAATATGTTCTTCTAGCTCTTAACAAAGTAAATACCTATATCCATATGTTTGTACATTTTGTTTGTTTGTTAATCCTCACCTGAGGATATTTTCCCATTGATTTTAGACAGAGTGGAAGGGGGTGGGGTGGAGAGAGAGAGAAACCTTGATGTGAGAGAGAAACATTGATTGGTTCCTCCCGAACATGCCCTGGCTAAGGGCTGGGGATCAAACCTGCCACCCAGGTACATGCCCTTGACTAGGAATCGAACCTGAGACCCTTTGGTGCTCAGGCCAACACTCTAACCACTAAGCCACACTGGCCAGAACTGTTTATTTGTTTTTACAAAAATTAAATCCCACTGTGGATAGTATTCTGCATCATTATTTTCTAAACAATTTATAACATATATTCTTCCATGTGAGCACATATACAGTAGAGCTATTTCATTTTTTAGGGCTACATAATATTCCACAGTTTGTGTCTATTGATCCTCTTATGATGGACATTGAGGCTACATACTCGTCATTGCTAATTTCCTCTGCCTGGATCTACAGTTCCCACTTAATGAGGCTTCAAAAACTAGTGATGTTTATCGACTTGTATTTTCCCTGACTACTTGGAAGACATTCTGGAACTCTGAAAGTCACCATTAGTTCTAGGATATGCCCATTTTCTGGAGTAAAAGCGCTTTGTGGTTTCCAGTGTCTGTGAAGTTTCTGACAGAAATATTAGGTTAGAAGCAATGGTTAATCAATCGCTTCTTCCTTGTTGCTTTTCTTTAGAAAATAATTTCTTCTGGACAGTTTAATCTTAAAGTATGTGTTGTAGACAGCATTCCATGAAGGAGGCTGAAGTGGGATCCTCGTTCAGAAGAAGCAGCGTAAGCACAGGCCTGCCGACTGGTGGGTCACTCGGTCCCCCTGGGCTGTGGCTATTTCCGTCAAGGCTCATGTCTCGAAAAATAATAGCATAGGATACGAGGAGGACCTGGGACACGACCAGAGAAAAATGTCTTCCTAGATGAAAGAACTCCTTCCTTTATCCTTTCTGGGACTTGAGGAGGCTGCTGCAAGGCTCAGAATAGAAATCAGTCTTTTTGACATGCAATTCTTTTCCCAGAGCTTGAGACCTCAGAGCCTCTTCCGGGAAGAAAAATCCTGCTCTCTCCTTCACACATCCGATGTACTGTCGAATTTATTTTCTTATCAGCCAAGGACTTGGTCTAATAATTAAAATGTAAATAAATTCTGGATTCAGATATTTCCGATGTACTTCTCTAGCAGTTAAATGTGAACGATTGACCCCAAATTCCCTGTATTTTCTTATCTCCAGAAATAGACCCCAAGTTCATACCTAGCCTCGGTTCCCACTGAGGGGTCTCCCAGCTGCCAGAACCCTGCGGGGTGGGCGGAAATGTTTGCAGAACAGGCTCCTTAAGGAGGTCAAATGAGTACAATAAAATCTGTTCTTTAGGAAATGCCCAAGTAAGCCAGGAACTTGACTTTTTCTCTGCTTTCACCAAGACAAAAGCAGGAAGAGAAAGGAACCCTAGGGGAGAAGTAAACACAGGTGTATACTGGTCAGTTCTAGCTCATGTGGACAGGATGAGCTAGATGGTCTACGGGTCTGAACACACAACGTGGCCGCCGGCAGGTGGCTGGGGGCTGTGGTGACCGCAGCCACCTCCCCACACCGCGGGTAGCCTAGCTCAGCAGCTCCGCTGTAGTCCAGACCTGATTCCCACCACATCCGAAGAATTGGCAGCATGTCCTACCATGTGCTTGACCCGCCGAGACCACCCTACTCCTTTCTTTCTGCTCCCAGTATTTCTTGCCCCAAAGTGAAGTTTTGTCTGCAGCCATATTTTTGTAGAAATTTACATTTAATACCATGAATAAAAAGGGAAAGCAAGTTAATTATCATTAACAATAGCTAGTATTATTTGAGTGAGCACTAAAGGCTGGAGACTGTGCCTTTGAATACATCGTCTCTTTAATCCTACAACCAGAGAAGTACTAGTATTACCCTCTCACGTGGGTGAAGAGACAGAAGGTACAGAAGGTTAGCTATCCCGCCCAAGGTCACACAGCTAGCAAACAGCAGAGCTGGCTTCAAGCTCAGGGAGGCTGACTTTAGATCTCAGTTTAAAGCACTGTTTTATCATACTGTAGCAAAGTTACTAAATTTACTTAAATACCATGTTGGACAGAGTGTTTATAAAAGGGAATTCCATACCTACTAGAATTCTTTGAGGAGTTAAATAGGTGAACAGAAAAGCAGGGTTAACTGAGTAGCAGTCGCTTAGATCTTAGCAAGACCACTGACCAGCATGATTTATAGCAGTAAAAGTTAGAGAAGGATCAGGATGTCCCACGTTAGAAGGTTAGTTAAATAAATAATGGCATCATTATGTACCGACTTAACTAACTGAAATGGTGGTGAAGAGAGACGGATATTTATTGATATTAAAATTACTTATAATACATTATGATAGGTTAACAATGAATCCCTTTACAGGGATTCTGCAAGAACCCGGTAACACCCAAAACGACGAAGAGAAGAAATAGAAAAGGAAGCAAGGAAGGAAGGAAGGAGGAAAAGTAGGAAGGAGGGAGGGAGCAAGGAAGGAAAGAAAAAAGGAAGAAGGAAAGAAGGAGGGAGGGAGGAAAGAGAAGAAGGAGAGAGGGAGGAAGGAGGGAAAGAAGGAATGAGAAAGGGAGCAAGGAAGAAAAGAAGGAAGGAGACAGGAAGGGAGGAAGGAGGGGGAGAGGGAGGAAGAGAGGCAGGGAAGCAATCCTGAGATTCTGCCCTGTTGTCCTGGACTCAAGAACATTTATCATCTTCCTGTGAAATGAGACCCCCACGATCTAAGCTAAACTCACCCTTCTGTAATATTTTTATGATTATGTTACATTTAACTGTTTATTAAATTAAGTTCACTGTTTATACATTGAGTGTGACTATGTTTTCATTATTCTGAAATAATCTTTGTTTCTAAAAATATTTATAAACATGATCCTGGCAGCGTTAGCTTCCAGACATGGGGGAGAACCCTCCCTCCACGGCTCCTGGGGTGGGGCAGTTGGAGAAGAGGACCGGCGTCCACAGGAACAGCATCCTAACACGGCTGCTTCTGAACCCGGGGCGCTGTGGAGGGGTGCCGGGGGGGGGGGGCAGGGGCACGCCCTGTAACGGGGGCAAGACAGTAGAAGTGTCCCGCAGTGCAGCGTTACTCCAGAGAGTTTACTGAAAACAGGTTGGGGCGGGGAAAGTAAGGGGACCTCTCTGATCTGGAGCTGGAAAGTGAGGGGTGGATATAGTATCCCAGTTGGGGGGCGGGCTGTTCTGTGGCAGAATCAGGGAAGTGCCTGGCATCCCCGAGCAGGTGGTCCTTAGTTCATCTGCTTCTCGCTGGTTCGGGGAGGGGAGCAGGACGCTCATTCCAAAGAGCTAGGAAGGTGTTCTGACGTAAGGACCTAACTGGTATCAACTATACTGCAAAGTATCAGAACCTGCCGGACCTCTACCAGTCACTTCACCAAGGAAGATGCCTTCAAGGGTGGGCTGTCTCTGACAGGGGTAGGCAGTGGAGACACTGACAAACTACAGGTACACATTCACATGAGCCAAGATCTCAAAAAGAGCTGCATAACAGTGATAAAGATATAACAGGAAGCCTGATAACTCTTAATGTCCAGGAATACGATAATTAAATAGGAAGAATGAACGATAGTTACACAATTTGAAAAAAAAATCGATCAGAGCAGATAACAGATGTGGCTGAACTATTAGGTTGAATAATCTCAGTTATTAACTAATTCACCACCCAACAGGGGTCACAGATTTCTCATCTGTAAAATATGCAAAATAATATCATTTTAAACTCTTGAAGCTGATGAAGTAAGAGTGCAAGGAGCAAAGGCAGGGCACTGACTGCCTGGCCCTTCAAGGCAACATCCGGGTGCCTCCGGGCGCTACCTCAGACCTGCTGGGCCAGAACCCAGCCCCCCCCCCCCCCCCACACACACCTGCTGAACCTGCGTTGGAGCAACATCGCTAAGTGATCTGTTTCACACTAATTAATGTTCAGGAAGCATTACAAGGCAACCTGTCGTGGACTGTCGAGTCAAGAATATATACACATCTTTTCAGTCCTGGAAACCAACAATAAGTAACCTCGTAATGTTACATGGAAGAGTAGCTGACGTCTTTGACTGTTCAGCTATGTCCTGGCCACTGTACTAGTGACTTTTCATATGCTCTATTATTTTTTTTAAGTGGAAAAAGAAAGAGAACATCGAAGTCAGCTTTTCTTTATGATGCCTTCTCTCAATTGCTTTGCATTCGCTTTAACTGAAGGTCCGTTACGCAGTCTCCAGTGCGTCTCGCTGCTCATCTGTGCCGCAACCCTGTCCGCAAACCTGTCCGCGGTCCTCTCTGTCCCCTGGACGAGGACGGGAAAGCTCGGAGGGGTGAAGTAACGTGCATACTGTTACAAAGGGGGGCACTGAAACACTGGGGGTTCAAAGCAGGTCTTTTGACTCAGGAACCCTACTTTTTTCACACAAAGCCTCTCACTCAATTCCAGAGATGTCTCCCACTGTGTCATAATCCCCGAGATACTAAATTTGTATTTTTAGTTCAGAACTTTCCAGTACATTTTTTTTTTTAAACAAGTAAAGATACAAACAACAAGGTCAACAAGATCATCAGATAAATTCCGTGTCTGGCATCTCATAGAAACACATTTTTTTTTTTTTTTTTATCCTCACCCGAGGACACTTTTTCATTCTTTGTTCAGATAGAGCAGGAGGGAGAGAGAGAGAGGGAAATATCGATGTGAAGGGACACATCGAGTGGCTGCCACCCGCACGACCAACCAGGGCCAGGGACAAACTGCAACCGAGGTACATGCCCTTAGGGGGAACCGAACCCGGGTCTCTCCGGACCGCAGGCCGACGCTTTAACCGCTGAGCCAAACCGGCCAGGGCTAGAAACACATTTTAACAGGAGGCAGCGATGGGGGTTCTTGAGACCTAACGGCGTCAGGGCCAAGGAAGGCTTGATTTTGACTCTGCTCACATGATGGGCTTCTTGCAGGGGATGTGACCCTTTAAAACATACAGTTTGGGGATAGCACATAATTTACAAGAGGAAAGTTCAGAAAAGAGCAATAAATTCACAAGGCGAGATGAGCGACAGTTCCCAGGACGTGAGACCGGAAGGCCGGGGTTGTGCCGACAGAACTGTGACCAGAGGGAACCACCAGCTGTTCTTCAGGGTCATCCGTGTCGCCTTTGTTTCCGTTAGGTTCCCAGTCGGCTGAAAGGTAGTTGCTTCAAGATTTCTTTCTTCCAGAGATCTCTGCTCTGTGACAAGTGTCATGTACGTTACACACTCCCCCAACCCTAACCAGTGAGGGAAGACACGGCCCCTCGTGGGCAAGGAGGTGAGCTCAGCGTCAGCCCCTCGGTTGGAAGGAGCTCGTTTTAGTAGCAGGAGGAGCAGGCAGTCCGTGGCTCGGCGATGCAGAGGAGATTCCTGTGCAGACTTTGCCCTCAGGACTTCGTGCTGCTGTTTCCTTTGCCTCCCCAAACGCAGTTACGTGGCGCCCCCAGTGCGGGGCCGCACGGCGGTGTTGCTTCCAGTGTTTCGACGTAGCAAACATAAAATATCCGGATCCGAGTGTGGGCTGCTTTGCCTGTCTCGTGGGGGAGATGTGGGGTATTTAGAGTGAATACATTTGTGGCCATGTACTTCCGTGTATGGAAACCTAAACACAATTATGAAATAATTGTTAAATACACCGAAACAACTTTAAAGCTACGAAAGGCATATTTAAAAGCACTTTTATAATGCAATGATGAAGGCTTCTAAAAAGTTAATTCTGATGTTGTCAATCCAGAGAGCCATAGATCCCATGTACTTAAATCACATGGATCTTGATGTGATTAAACATTTTAACTTCGGTAGGCGTAGAAAGTCTTAGCGGTTTAGAGCAAATGTAAAGAAGAGACGCGAATAATATAAATTCATCAATCCAGAGATAGTAAGAATTCCCTCTTTCCAGTCTACATGTATCTTTTGTGCTCCTTGCTTGCCATAGGCGAACACCATGTTACTTGTGTCTGATGCGGACACGGATCTACACAACCCATGATGGATGAGCACCTGCAGGGGAGAGGAGGGCCGGGGGCAGGGTGGGCGCAGGGAAGCTAGCTGGTGAACAGGACAGCGGTAGCAGGGAGACAGGGAGGAGAAGTCACGACAGGACACGCATGTTCGCGAGCGCAGCAGGGCTGTGATCAGCTCCCTCCAGCCCTTCCCCCCCATCCCCACCCCAAATAAAGAAAGAAAGAAGTCACATTCAGGAAGTCCGTGGTGACGGTCAATAAAACGAGGTGGAAAAGGCTTTCCTATTGCTATGGCAGAGGCCGAAGGACCGCGACAGGAGTTAAGCTGAGCCAACACCCAGAGGACACCGCAGTAGAGAGAGAGATGCCCATGGACAGGCCTGGGGGAAAGAATCGGGTTAGAATGTGGAGAAACTACCAAGAGAGCCCCTCGGGGAGAAGAGTGGGGAGAGCGAGCAGATCAAGTCTGGGGAGCAGGAGGAGAAAGGCAAGAGGGGAGGGGAGGGAGGGGGAGGGGGGAGAGGGGAGGAGAGACAGGCGGACCACAGGTGGATAACATCAGAGCATATCTATGGAACAGTATTTTATTGGGAAATTTGGAGAAATAGGGCCAGTGAGAAAGGGACCGGGCTCTCCCACTGCTGTCCGTCTCCGTGGTTCACGCTTCCCAACTACGCACCCTCCGTCATTGGTTTGCAGGACTGGTAAGAGCTGTGTCCATCCTTTGCGCCAACGCTCTGAATTCGCTCTGTAATCCTGACTTGTGTGAAATTACATTTGAAGGCAAAATTAAACTTTAGAGATAAACATCTTTCAGCTGGTTCCATCAGTAAAAATTCTAAACAACAGCCTTGCTTTATATAGAAAAATGTGGAACATATATGTATATATTTTTTAATTAGACAGAAAACTTGTCAAAGTTTTATTTTTTATTTTTTTATCATCCTCACCCGAGGACATTTTTCCATTCTTTGTTCAGGTAGAGTGGGAGGGAGAGAGAGGAACAGAGAGAGAGAGAAACATCAACGTGAAAGGGACACATTGAGTGGCTGCCACCCACACAACCCAACCAGGGCCGGGGACAAACTGCAACTGAGATACGTGCCCTTAGCGGGAACCGAACCCGGGTCTCTCCAGACCGCAGGCCGATGCTCTAACCGCTGAGCCAAACTGGCCAGGGCTCAAAGTTTTAGAAGGCAGATTTCAAAAGACTTTGTCGTGTAAAAATATGAAGTGAACCCTTGTGGTTCCCATTTGATAACAAATAATTTACTTGGTTCTATCTTGTGACAAATAGCATATAGCTGTTTGGAAGTGTGTCTGTGTAATATTAAACCTAAAGCAAGTTTGTGTAAATTGAATCATACATTATCATCAAGTCCTATATTAAATCAAAGATGGGCTTACGAGGTAAAGTCAGAGAACTTATGATGCAATAAAATCACAATAAAAATATATTGAAAGCTTAATAAAGTAAATGTTTTTTAAAACCACCATTAAATTATTAAAACAATGATGGAAGACCTATATGAAGTAAAGCACAATTTAGACCAGGGTCAAAGGACAAGAACACACTGGGAGTCATACCGAGCTTCTGAGTGTAAAGATGCAAGACTGTGGTCGCTTCCTGAATGTGTCAAATGTTAAAGGAAACCTAGTATAAGTCCAAAGCATTTTTTTTTTCCCAGAAAAAAATACATATACACACATAACGCAGATATTTTGTATATATTTTGAGAGGTGGAGGGCCCATAAATCTCCCCATGAAAAATACAGATTAGAAAACAGTAAGTCAGGTATTAATTTTTTTTAAATTGTATTTATATGTATTCTTTGAAAAATTTGAAGGATTGTTATCTTTGAGTGCTGGAATTACAAGTGATTTCTCTTTTCTTTAATGTTATCCATGATCACTTTTCCACAATGAATATGAATTGTTTGTGAAATAAAAAATTATAAAACTCCTACAACTCTCACATCAAATTTTTAAAAAAATATTTTTCTTTACTGATTTTAGAGAGAGAGGAAGGGAGAGGGAGAGAGATAGAAACATCAATGAGCGAGAACATTGATTGGCCACCTCCTGCATGCCCCCCACTGGGGATCAGGCCCACAACCTGGGCATGTGCCCTGACCGGGAATCAAACAGGTGACCTCTTGGTGCATGGGTCGACGCTCAACCACTGAGCCACACCGGCCAGACTCAAAATTTTAAAAATAGAAAAAAATTCTAAAAGTTAATTTATAACAATTCAAGTTACTTTTCTCGAAGGTAGGGTCTGGGAGAGAGATACACCTTATTTGTTATTAGGTCCTTTAAGTAAAATCCATAGTTAACAGGCAAAGCTGCCCTGGCTGGGTGGCTCAGGCGGCTGAAGTCGTCCTGCACATTGAAGGTGTCAGGTTCGATTCCCCGTCAGGGCAGGTACGGGAAGCAACCGATAGATGTTTCTCACACTGACGTTCCTCTCTCTCTTTCTTTCCTTTCTCTAAAAAATCAATAGAAACATATCCTCGGGCGAGGATTAAGGAAAAAAAAAAAAAGGCAAAGCTATCACTCTGTTGCTTCCAGACGGGTTTGATTGGTTGATATGATCTAATTACTTGTTTTATGGTCCCGATTACGTGGCTGGTGGCTACGGCTGCATCTGTTTATCCACCTTCGAGCCAGCCCTCAGGAAGCAGGTGTGAGACGTGGCTGTAATTCATTATTTCCATAAATGCCCATTTGCACACTGCGGGGTCTCTTCACGTGGCCCTGACCATATAAAACCGTGATTAGAACAAACATTTGTTTCAGGAAGTCTTTAAACATGTGCAGCCCCAGGTCGATGGCAGCTCTTTCTGTGAAATGGCTATGGGGGGGAGAGCAAGAAAGAAATACACACATTCCTGGTTGTGATGAAGGCTCGTATTCTTTCTTTTAAAATCATTCCCCAGAGCTCAAAAAAACACCCAAAAAGCAGTAACGAAAGGCAAGAAGCCTTAACGTCGAGGGAGTCTTGTCTGACTAGCAGAAGGAAATGCACGTTCATGCTGCTCGAGACGCTAGCGGAGAATCAAGTGCTTGGGCCTGTGATGAAAGCGCCGCGGAGGCAGAAGACCCCAGTGGGTCCACCACGGGCCAGTACACGGAGCTGCACTCGTACCTCCTTCTCTTTTATCTGCATTCGACCTTCATTCATTCGGCCCGTTAGAACCCAGGGCACTTAACCTCTAGGAGAATAAAATAACCATTAAAGTACAGGACAGCCCTGGGATGGAGACAGGCCTTTTTAACCCTATTAGATAACTGTGTCTTAAGAACTCAAATGCTTCCATAAATGAGCCCGGGATAATTAACACAAGCTATAGACCACACTTTTAGTTTGGGTTTTAATATCTTCAAAATGTAGTGTCGGGGCCCAAAACACTTTGTGCCGAAGTGGAGAAACCTCATCTGCAGTGAATTACAGCTCATGAATGATTTCAGAGATCCGATTTTTATAAAAGAGAGACAGCATTAGGCATTAATGGCCTCTGGGGTATTTAATCCACAAAGCTTAGGTTATTGCTTTATAACCAGCCGTCCTCAGAAGCTGGGGTGAGGATCCTAGCACACCAGAGATGGGAATTCAGATCAACGTTAGCAGATACTCTGTCGGTTTTCTTTTAGCATGGCCTATCACTTGGGCCTCTCCTCTTCAGGTGGCGTGGATTAACTGTTTGGTAAATACTAACCAGGGTACAAGATGTTTCTCAATTTTCTACCCACTGGGATATTTTAGAAAAGAACTACATTCGGGGCTTAAATTCATCACTGCAGAAGGGAGATTCTGAGAAGATGGGAATAAACACGAAGAAGGGCTCACTCCTTCATCTCACATCTATTTGGGGAGCGTGGACTGCCTGCCTCGAGCCACGTCTCTTCACCCTAACGTCCCTGGATCCTGATCGTCAGGTAGCTTTGACTTGGCATTGAGTGGTACTTAAAAAAAAAAAGGTATAAACACAAACATCAATTAGTTTCTTGCAAGGCAAAATTATTTATGGAAATTACGCAAATAAAAATAAAAGCTCTGACCATACAAAACAGGACTGAATAGGGTGGCACGTATTACACTGGACACACAGACTACAAAACAGTGTGTTGTGCGTGTGAAGTTCCAATTCGGCTGGGTGTGCTGCATGTTTGTCTGCTAAGCTGGCCACCCGAAGCTCGAGGCAGAGAGGCAGGGGCTCTGCGGCCAGGAGCCGCCGGCAGGTGCACATCGCTGGGCCACAAGGGCGCACCACTGGGCCACGAGGGCGCACCGCTGGGCCGCGAGGGTGCACCGCTGGAGGGAGCACCGCTGTGGCGCAGGGGCCGCCACTGCTGTTGGTTCAGAACCCAGTCACTAGTGACAGGGAGAGGTGAGGCCCAGCGCCCTGTTTTCTGAGAAAATTAAAAGGTACTGCAAGCATCCAAATGGTTCCCTACTACTAAGAACACACTCCATTTGCAACTGATGTTGAAGCTAAAACTTCGAGGGCTGTGAGGCCGGTTGGAGCCCGCAGGGAGCCTGAGTCTGTGCCGCCTAATTTCCTCAGGAACAAACCCAGCTTGGCAGAGACCTGCCCTAGGTCACACCCCTTCTCTGGATCCGTCCCGAATCTGTACAGGAAGGAAGCCAGGCTATGGCCTTTGTCCTATTGATTCCTGCTCTACCTGAAATGTTCTCCCCGTCCAACTTGGCTTTTCTCAGCCGGTGTTAATAACGGGTCTGCTGAAGTCGCCCCTGACCTTCCCAGTCAAAGACAACCTCTGCCTCGCAAGGAGCCCAGCACCTCCATTGCCTAGGTTCTACCTTTTACCGTAGGTTTCAGATACCCATGCACTTGTCTCCCTTACAAGGCTGAAACTCACTGAGGCCGGAATGCCACTGGTCCACCCTTGCAATCCCCACCCTGCCCTCCCAGCACCACGCGCCCCGTTTTGTGTAATGTCCCTGCTGTGGGCCGAGGACAGAGCTGTCTGAGCCTCTGAGGAGGGCAGCCATTCGTGGGGCGTTTTCCGGAGGTCACTGCCCGTGCACGTTCTGACTCAAGTCAGACCCCCTGAAATGTCCTGCCTGTGAACAGAGCTGAGCAGCAGCGAGCAGGACTAGACACAGCCAAAGCGATGACTGTTCGGCTGCACACGTGCTTGAGGTTGTGTAACCACGGCGGGAAGTCTCTGCATTTCAGAGGGCTGATGGGGGCACTGATGGACCGAGCAGATACGTGGCCTTCACAGCAGATATATGGGCCAGCATCCGAACCAGAAGGCGCGGCCACGTGTGCAGGCCGAGGGCCGCGCACTCGGGTCAGGAGACAGGCAGAACCAGAACCACGGCAGCAGCAGGACCTCAGCCAGAGTCGGAAGTCCGAGGGGAGGGTCCACAGCTAACCCGAGGCCTGCACAGTGCCTTATTACAAACCTATACATTATTTGCAAGGAATATTACCAAAGTGAGCTTAAGTCACAAAGTGTTTGCCCAGAAAAGAACACAGAATGCCGGCACATAAACAGCAAACCCTAAGCTTTTAGAAACAGACCCTGTGCAGCCTTCGCTCTCCCAGCTCAGCGAGAACACACACTCGGGGGGCTCAGAGCACAGATCAGCCAGGAGTGAGGCTCTGCTGGGCACCTGGACAGGTGCCTGGGGAAGCCCTGGGCGGGGCAGGGTCACGTGCCCCAGGAGCAAGCACTGCCCTGTGCTTACGAGGCCGGCAGTGATTCCGGCCGTCCGAGCCCCTGGTGTGCCATTCAGAGGAGCCGTGTGCGCTCAGGGCCCGTGAAATCGCCGATACTGGCTGAAACAAGCACACAAAACCCCTGCATTTCCGCTCTTCCTCTTTGGCTGATAATGAAGAATGAAGGGACAAACTTTGGAAAAGTTTGTTAATTGACCCAAATGGTGGCTAGTAAGAATAATTAGGATCTGTCCCTGTTTCTTAGTAACCACCTCATAGGTTAGTGGCCCCAAGATTACTTGAACTGTGAGGAATTTCATTACTGGCATGAACTCTTGAGTTTTATCAGCTGTGGTTACTGCTACATAAACGGTCGCATATGAAAACAAGCGCTGGTTCGTATACTTCGAACGCACCGAAATGAGGCGACGGCAGTGGGTGGAGGTTTACTTTGTGGCCCTGTTCTCTGTCTATTTCAGAAGCCAATCCCCTGGGGTGGAGAGGGGGATGCTTTCCCCACGAGTCCTTTCCTTGTCTCTTAGCAGACATGCCAAAGGCCGTTTCTGCCTGGCATCGTCAGAGCGGAAGAACAGCGGTGAGGAAAATCCAGAATTCCAGATAGGCCTTAGGTTCTGATAACGAACAAGACAGAAAAGTCGGGCCCCTCTAGACCACGGCACCTGTTTTGCCCCGAAAGCCCCTGAGAAGCAGGATTCAGGCTTCCGCCATCACCGCAAACATCACAACCTTGTGGCTCAGGGCAGGAATGAGCGGCTGGGGAGACAGACAAAACTGAACTCGGGTTCTGCCTCTGCTTCCCATCTTGCTGGCTGAATGTTATTCGCCTCATGACGTTATTGCGGAATTTTAATTACACTATGTATATAAAAAATGCAAGGCAATGCCTACTGGCAAATGCTCAATAAATGGTATTTATTTTTAACATAATTATTACTACATGTTTGCTGAGTGATCTGATTATAACTTATGGAAAATGTGATGAGTTAACATATTGTATCCTTAACATATTTTCAAATATCTTTACTTGGTCTGATCATAAACTTATTATATGTATAATAAAAATAGTTTAGAAAATACAGAATAGAAATTTTACTCCAAACCTGGAACCCAAGATAATACAGTGAAATTTTAACGTTTATCCTTCCAGACTTACTTATAAGCATATATGTATATATGTGCATATTCGCATACATGAAAAGGCACTTTTTTGTGGAAGTAACAACATATGTAGTTTCAAAGTCAACATCTATATATACAGGTTTGCACTGCCATTGGCTGCATTAATTTCACTGAAAAAATATATCACAACCCAATTCTTTATTATAAATGGTATGATAAATATCTTCACACATATATATTTGCATCCTTAAGGACAAACTTATAGAAGTTAATTTAAATTTCTGAGCCAAAAAGCATAGCCATTTCAGAAGTTTGTACACATGCTTTTCAAAGCTGTCCAACAAGCGGGGAACACGCTAAAAATTATACGTGGGGTGTGCTCAGAGCTCAGGGCCACAGTGCCCGCCCGGGACCCCCACTGGCCCTGTGTGGGGGCCCCGCAGTATAAGAGCTCACCACAGGCTGTCCGCAACCTCCTCATTCTCACCAATAAGACTGGGAGAAATTACAGCTCATTTTAATTTGCATTTCTTAAATAATTAACTTTTGTTTCATTTTTAAAAAATATTTTTTCTTTATTGATTTTTAGACAGAGAAGAAAGGAGAGAGATAGAAACAATGATGAGAGAGAACACTGATTGGCCGCCTCCTGCATGCCCCCCACTGGGGATCAGACCTACAACCTGGGCATGTGCCCTGATCGGGAATCAAACCAGTGACCTCTTGGCACATGGGTCAGTGCTCAACCACTGAGCCACACCAGCTGGGCCAACTTTTGTCTGTTTGTTTCTTTTTTTTAATTAATTTATTTTTGTTACAGATGTTTCTCCTTTTTCCCCCATTGACGCCCTCCTCCCCATCCCCCCCCCCAGCATTGTTGTCTATGTCCATGGGTTACGCATACATGCACATGAGGTCTTTGGTTTATCTCTTCCCTCCCCCTGTACCCCTCTTCTGAGGCTTGTCAGTCTGTACCCTACTTCTTTGTCTCTGGGTCTATTTTGCTCATCCGCTTATTTTGTTCATGATATTCCACAAATACAACTTCTGTCTCGTGATGGCTGCTTTCTTCCTCCAAACGTGTGGGACGAAGAGGACACCGGCTGCATGTTCCCGTGGGTTGCGACCACGACGAGCCGGAGTCAGCACTGCGCTGTGCCAGCACCTGCCGCTTGGCTGGTGGGAACGCCCGCCTGAATGCGGACACGTTTTTGAGGCTCGGCAAAAGTCGTCATCGGTAAACAGAGAAAGCCACCAGGGACGCTGGGCTGGGAGGACGGAGTGAGAATTAAGAATGCTTTGAGATAATATATAAAATACCCATCCGAGTCTTCGCTGGCTCAGCGCCTTGGAGGCAGCTGTTCCGAACGAGGACAGGCTGCTTGTCGGCCAGTCAGAGCAGGACTGTCTTGTGGGATGTTGCCTTTGCCTGTGAAGATGCCAAGGCGGGTGGCAAAGCGGAGCGTCTCCCAGAGAGCCTGCGCCCAGGCGACAGAGCTCCGGCGGCACGGCCACGGTCAGCCCGAGGAGGAGACGGCCACCTGCACCAGGCGGCTCACGTTTACTTTGGTGTGTCTTCGTCGGGAGTTGACTATATTCTATGAACTCAGATTCGCATATTATTTGGGGATGATTCTCCACGATGTTTGCCAAAAAGAGGGGTCTGTCAAACTACCATTTTTGGTAGGTCTGAAATGAAAAAGAAGTAGAATTTCCCCTCTGTTTAGCCGAATCACCATCTCCTAGCCCAGTGAACGACACAGATTGTCCCTGTTCCGTTAGGGGGCATCAACCTTACCGGCACCCGGATGTCCCGCCCTGGGATTCTGCAATATGACAAAAGCTCTGAGAGTTCTCACAGGCTCTCAGGTTTGTACCTAAATGTCAGGGGTGGGGATCCGTGTCACCGGGTGACAACTCCGAGAGGCCTGCAGTTTGCTTTGCTGTTGTGTATGGGTCATTCCTGGGGCAGGTCACTTTTTTTTGCATTTTACTAAAGAAGCTTGGTCTGTACAGTTATTTGGCTAATGAACTAATCTTTCTTTCATGAAGTCCTTTAACTTCTACTTTTTATTGCCCACTTTTTTCTGAATCTTTAACTTTTTTTTTTTTCCCAAAAGCAGATGTCACCGGTCCCCACATAGTCCCTTCTGACTGTGCTTCTCGCACAGCTGAGACATGCTTGATGACGCTCAGGGGCTGATCACTCAGGCCCCTGATAGGTCTGAACGTCTCATTTTCGGTGGCAGCGGGGCCAAGGCATGAAATCGAAGGAGAAACCCCAACACCTCCTCTCCCAAGCCGCGGGGAATGAGGCTGAGACAAACTGTTCTCTCTGAACTCTCTTTAGCCCAGAGATTTGTAAGCAAATGAGATAAATGAGAAGATAATACCCAAAGGCCAGGTTCAAAGGTCATTCAAAAAGTTATCCCTCACCAACAAAAGCCCAAGTAATCAAACAAAGATCCTTCTCAGTAATAACAAAAAAAAAAATTTTTTTTTCAACTCAATTCATCTTGCCCCTTTATAAGATTTTAGGATGTTCACTCACAATTTTATGTTTGTGTATTTTTAGTACACTGTTTACAGATGTCGAAATGCTAAATTCGGCAAATGGAAAACAGAAGGCTTCGCTGACACGTCCAGCATTTGAAAGAAAAATTGGAGAGTTCAGAATAAAAACAACTGGAAAGTACCTGAAAGAAACACTGAGGTATTAGAATAGAATGTTCATGTCAAGCGTCCGCAGAGATGCAGCGTTCCAACTGGCAGGGACCCTGGAGAGGGGGTGGGAGAGGGAACAGGAACTTGCAGTCACATCTGCGCTGGGATGTACCACGGACAGGTCCCCTGCGAAGCCTCGTGGGGCATTACGCCTTCACCAACGTCATTCGGGCAAAAAGCCTCTGCCTTCCTCTCCGGCATCTCTCACATATACTCAGATACGGGCATGCACACAAATTGTTTTCTTCTTTACATCTGTAATTTTTTAGAATTTTTACAATGACTACGTATTACTGATCTACTTAGGTAAACAAACATACACGTATTTACAAAGATTGTGTCTAAATATATAATTTTATTTTGAATACAAATGAACACTTTACGAATCAGTTCTCTGTATGATTGCGGCTGCTATTTTATCTTTAAATTTCCAAATGTCTTGGAGGTCTCAGCAAGTTTTTCTCACTTGGGGAGTATGTGGAGGTCTGTTATGGTTAAGGAAGTGGACAGTAAGACCAGAGCAAACAACTCCAATTTGGAAGCATTTTATGGACATTCCATTCTGGAAATTTATACTTTTTGTTTTATTTATCCATTTAGATATACAGTCTTATGTCAACTGTATGAAAAAACACCATTCTGAAACGATTGATTAATAGTTCACAATATTATAACCCAAATATACAAAAAATAATATGAATATTAATTATAAAAACACTTTAAATTTAAAACTCCAGAGGCAGGTCAATTTAGATCTCAGAACCAACTATGTGTGTTGCAATCATCTGTGATATGCCGAGAGAGAGCGTTTGTTCTTAATTCAGCTATGAAATGTAGTGTAAAAGTAGTTAACAAAGAAGGGCATTTTTTTTCCTGCTGTTCTTAATTAAGTGAAACAATTTTATTCTGTCACTTGGAGGTGTACAATCTGCAAGTGACATTATTCATTTAGAAATAAATGTTTTCTGAAAAATTTATTGAATTTATTGGGGTTACATTGGTTAATAAAATTATATAGATTTCAGGTGCACAATTCTATAATACATCATTTATATATTGTATTACCCCAAGTCAAGTCTCCTTTCTACCCTCCCCACTTCCCTCTGGTAATCACCATGCTGTTGTCTGTGTCTATAAGGTGTATGTTTATTTTTTTCCCCTTAATCCCTTCACCTTTTTTACCCAGGCCCTAACCTCTCTCCCCTCTGACAGCTGTCAGTCTGTTCTCTGTATCTATGAGTCTGTTTCTATTTTGGTTGTTAGTTAATTTTGTTCATTAGATTTCACATATATGTGAAATCATATAGTACTTGTCTTTCTCTGACTGGCTTATTTCACTGAGCATAATACTCTCCAGGTAAGATTTTCTTTTTTTTAAACTCATCTTTATTGTTGAATATAGTACAGATGTTCTGCCCTTTTTTCCCTATTGACCCCCTCCTACCCAATCCTGCCCCCCTCCTGCCTTCCCCACACTATTGTTGGTGTTCATTGGTTATGCATATATGCACAGAAGTTCTTTGGTTTATCTCATCCCGCCCTCCCTTCCCCCTTCCCTTTGAGGTTCATCAGTCTAACAACCAATTTGTACTTCTTAATTCCTTTATCTTTTTCACCCATTCCCCCAGCCCCCACCCATCTGGTAAGCAACAAAAAGTTTTCTGTATCTATGAGTCTATTTCTGTTCTGCTTGCTCATTTTGTTTGTAGATTCAATTGTTGATAGATATGTATTAATTGCCATTTTATTGTTCATATTTTTCTTCTTCTTCTCCTTCAAGAAGGCCCTTCAACAATTCATATAATACTGGTTTGGTGGTGATGAACTCCTTTAGCTTTATCTTGACTCTTAATATGTCCATCGATTCTAAATGATAGCTTTGCAGGATAGAGTAATCTTGGTTGTAGGTTGTTGCTTTTCATCACCGTGAATATCTCTTGCCACTCCTTTCTGGCCCGCAAACTTTCTTTTGAGAAATCAGCTGACAGTCTTATGAGAGCTCCTTTGTAGGTAACAGACTGTTTTTCTCTTGCTGCTTTTAAGATTCTCTCTTTGTATTTAACCTTTGGCATTTTGATGATGACGTATCTTGGTGTGGACCTCTTTGGGTTCAACTTGTTTGGGACTCTCTGTGCTTTCTGGACTTGTATGTTTGTTTCTGTCATTATTGTTTCAAATAGGTTTTCAGTTTCTTGGTCTCTCTTCTCCTTCTGGCACCCCTATGATGCAAATGTTGGAATGCTTGAAGTTGTCCCAGAGGCTCCTTACACTATCCTCATTTTTTTGGATTCTTTTTTATTTTTGCTGATCTGATTGGGTGTTTTCTGCTTCTTTATATTCCAAATAGATGTCTTGCTTCTTGGCTTTACCTACTCTACTATTGATTCCTTGTAAATTATTCTTTGTTTCAGTTAATGCATCCTTCATTTATAACTGGTCCTTTTTATATTGTTGATGTTCTCACTAAGTTACTGGAGGTCTCCTTAAGTTCCTTGAAGGTCTCACTAAGTCCCTTGAATGTCTCACCAAGTTCCTTTGAACTTTGTATTTGATTAATTACTTATCTCCATTTTGTTTAATTCTTTTCCTGGAGTTTTGTTCTTTTCTTTTATTTGGGACATGTTTTTTTTTTTTTTTTTTTTTTTTGTCTCCTCACTTTGGCTGCCTCCTTGTGTTTGTTTCTATGTATTCGGTAGAGGTGCTATGTTTCCTAGGCTTCATAGGGTGGCCTATTGTAGTAGGTGTCCTGTAGGATCCAGTGGCACAGTCTCCCTGATCACCTAGCTGGGCCCTCGAGGTATACCCCCCGTGTGGACTGTACACCCTTCTGTTGTAATTGAGTCTTAATTGCTGGTGGCATATCAATGGGAGGGATTTACTCAGGCTGATCAGCTGCAAGAACTGGCTGTGCCCACTGACCACTGGCCTCTGAGTACCTTGGAGGGTCAGCTGTGTAGGGGCCCAGCACACAGAGCAAGACTTACTTCAGCAGGGCTCTGGTACCCACTGAGTCCACACATTGAGTGTGTCACTTGTGGAGGTGGTTGAGTGGTGGTGTTTCGATGTGGTCTGAAGCTGTCCACTGGGTGTGCTGACTCTAGGGCAAAGTCAGCCACTGCCTGTGTTCTATCCCAGGCCACCCGGCATAAGCTGCAAAGTGATCTGCTGATGGTTGCTTCTTGTGCTGGGCTTGCAGGTGCCTAGGAAAAGCCAAATTGTGAACCAAGGCTGGTTGCTTCTAGTGCCAGGCCTGGAGCCACTTAACAAGAAGTATGGGGCTCGCTGAGACCAGATGCTGCTTGTTTGAAAGATTTTAGGAGACTCTGAAGCAGGATACAAGATAGGCCAATCCTATGGTAAAGCCTTTGGAAACAGCTTGGGTGGGCCTAAAGATTGGGTGGGGCAGTGCCTCAGGGAATCACCAGGGCGGGGCAAACAGTGTGAGCCAGGTTGCTGGAGTCCCAGATATAGCTGCCGTCTGCTGCCCCAGGGAAGGGCTCACCAAAGGAACATCAGCCTCCGCCAGCAGCTATGTCCAGGAGAGAGCTGCCCTTCAAGCCTTCATCCCAAGGCCAAACAGCTCAGTTCTTCCCTGTATGTCTCTGGTGCCCCTTAAGTTGCCTCCACTCTGAGCTCAGAGGGAGCAAGTCCGAGTAAGTGTGTGGGCCCTTTAAGAGGAGCTGCCTGGGGCTCTAGCAGCCTCAGCTTCCCTCAACCTTAGTTCCCACTGGCTTTACAGCCAGAAGTGATGGGGATTCTCTTCCTGGCACTGGAACCCTGAACTGGGCACTTGGTGTGGGACGAGGACCCCTCACTCTTCAAGCAGGACCTTCCAAGCTGAGGTGTCCCTCCTGATTTTATCTACCACACGTGGGTGTGGGACCAGCTTGTCGCACCTCTGGCCCGCCTACCAGTCTTGGTGTGGGCGCTTCTTTAATTTTGTAGTTGCAGGACTTCCATTCAGCTCGATGTCGGGCAGTTCTCTATGATGGCTGTGTTGTAGTTTAGTTATAATTTTGATGTGGTTGTGGGAGGAGGCGATACCACATTTACCTACCTGCCATCTTGACTTGAGTCCGAAAATGACCCCCCCCCCTTTTTTTTTATAGCTGAGTAATGTTCCATTGTGTAAATGTACCATAGCTTTTTTATTTACTCATCTACTGATGGGCACTTGGGCTGCTTCCAGATCTTAGCTATTGTAACTAGTGCTGCTATGAACATAGGGATATATATATTCTTTTTGATTGCTGTTTCAGGCTTCTGTGGATACATTCCCAGAAGTGGAATTGCTGGGTCATAGGGCAGTTTCATTTTTAATTTTTTGAGGGAACTCCATACTGTTTTCTTTAAAAAAATTTTTTTTCTCATTTTTTTATTTTTATTGTTGAACGTATTATAGATGTCCTTCCTTTTTTCCCCCCAAATGACACCCTCCTCCCCGTTCCCACCACACCCCCTTCACCACCCTGTTGTCTGTGTTCATTAGTTATTCATAGATGCATATAAGTTTTTTGGTTTTTCTCTTCCTGACCCCTACACACTTCCCTCTGAGGTTTATCAGTCTGTCCCCTACTTCCATGTCTCTGGATCTATTTTGATCATCAGCTTATTTTGTTTATTAGATTCCACAAATAAGCAAGATCATATGACACGTGTCTTTCTCTCACTGGCTCATTTCACTTAGCATAATACTCTCCAGGTCCCTCCATGTCATCTTAAAGGATAAGAGATCTTTCTTATAGCTGCATAGTACTCCATTGTGTATATGTACCACTGCTTTTTTATCCATTCGTCTACTGATGGACACTTGGGCTGTTTCCAGATCTCAGCAATTGTAAATAGTGCTGCTATGAACATATTCTTCCTGATTGGCGTTTCAGGCTTCATAGGATATATTCCTAGGAGTGGGATCACTGGGTCAAGGCAGATCAATTTTTAATTTTTTGAGAACACCATATTGTTTTTCACAGTGGCTGCACTAGTCTGCATTCCCATCAACAGTGCACAATGGTTCCCTTTTATCCAAATCTTCACCTGCACTTGTTGTTTGTTGATTTATTGATGGCACCCATTCTGACAGGTGTGAGGTGTGATAGCTCACTGTGGTTTTAATTTTCATCTCTCTGATGATTAGTGATATTGAGCATCTTTTCACATGTCTATTGGCCATTTGCATGTCCTCTTTGGAGAAGTGTCTATTCAGGTCCTTTGCTCATTTTTAAATTGGATTATTATTATTTTTTTTTTTTGGTCTGGAGTAGTATAAATTCTTTATAAAGTTTAGATATTAACCCCTTACTAGATGTATTGTTGGTGAATATGTTCTCTCATTCAGCGGGTTGTCTTTCACTTATTTCTAAGTGAAATAGAAGGGGAATTTAATTTTTAGTGATTTTAGAAAATACAGCTAGGTTAAAAAACAAATCAACAAACTAAACACACACCAAACAAAAACAAAATGACAAAACAAGAAAAGCCACTTGTAATTCCAATAACATTTTCACGGTTTTTCCTTTCAGTTCTCTTTTATAGTGAATGAATGTGTTACTGTGTGTTTACTGGAAAAAGAGACATTAAAAGATGGTTTACTCCTTTGTTCTAGTAGAGAAGCCAGACAAAAGATTAATATCTATGTAAGTAGATTCATCAGCAGCAATAAACTGTATCAAGGAATCATAGGGAAATGAGAATAATAATAATAATAACAACTACAATAGTTGTGTTTAGTGCATAGCATGAGTCAGTACATCAGTCCTCATAACAGCACTGTGAGGGGTACGATCATTATTATCACACAACAGATGAGTAACTGGGACACAGAGATGGTATAATTTACCCCTGGTCATAGAGCTAAGATCAGAGGATTGAGGTAGAGTGATCATTTTAAGATAATGCATCTCTTTAGACCAGGAGAGTCAAGATTAGAATTCAAGTCTCTTGACTCAGTCCATTCAGATTTCCTTTGACTGATCTCCGTGACTCTGGGCGTAGTTCAGAGAATAATTATGGGCAAAATTCTGAACAGCTCAGGTAATTCCTCAGTCATTATTACCATTGGATGACATTCGTAGGGTCGAGCACGCAGTGGGTAGCCGACCAGTGTGCCCTGAGTCTAAATATTAGGAAGTGCTTCCTATCAGAGAGACTGGTGCGGAGGGCTCCTGTGGGTACCAATCACCCTGGGGCAGATCTGAGTCGAGGTCCTAGAGATGACAATGAGGGGCCCATGGAAGAAGCCAGAGAGGAAGCTGAGGCCCTGGCAGAGGGTTCACTAACTCACTCAACGAGGGTCTACCATGAGCCAGGTACTTTTCAAGGTGACAGGGACATAAGGGACAACAGCACAGACAAGGACCCAGTTCTTATGAAGGCCCTTGATGAAGCAGAGAGAGACAGTAGACCTACATCGAATACGATGCTGCTGCTTTGAAGAAAATGACCTCAGCAGACAGGGCATAGGGAGTGATGTGGCATGGTGTATTTTAGATAAGGTGACCTGGGAAGCCTTCCTGATAATGTGACGACTGAGTGGTGAAGACTTTTTCGGGGAAGGGGTGGTGAGGAGACCAGAGTGATGAAGGGGAAGTGTGGGAAGGAATGGGCCCCAGAGGATGCCCGGGGCCAGGCCATGCGGGGCCTTCCCAGGTCATGGGAAGAGGTTCCGGACACTGAGGGGATAGATAATACCATCGTGTCCGAGACAGTTTCATCCATAATGACAAGAAATTAGGCTCAATGTTCTTGAGATTTTTTTTAAATTTTATAATGAGCAATCTGGTGTAGGACAGAATTTACTCACATTTCACTTTTTTTTTTTTTTTTTTTGCACAGACAGAGTGGGAGGGAGAGAGAGGAAGGGAGAGAGAATGAGAAACATCGATGTGAAGGGACACATCGAGTGGCTGCCACCCGCACGACCAACCAGGGCCGGGGACAAACTGCAACCGAAGTACGTGCCCTTAGCGGGAACCGAACCCGGGTCTCTCCGGACCACAGGCCGACACTCTAACCGCTGAGCCAAACTGGCCAGGGCTCACATTTCACTTTTTAAGAGATTGTTCAGCCTCCTGCATAGCACCCCTCTCTCTCTCTCTCTCTCTCTCTCTCTCTCTCTCATTTTCTCTCTCTCTTGCTCTCTCATCTGGCTTCCTGAAATGTACCCCTCTTTGCCCCCCAGTGGAACACACTTCCAGACAATTGGGAGAGCTCATCATGTCACAGAACTTCTGTAGCACAAGTCATCATTTGTACTTTTTTTATTTTATTTTATTTTTTTCTTATAATTTTATATTATTATTTTTATATATACTTTTTTATTTATTTAAATTTATTTATTTTTATTACCTATGTTTCTTTCCCCACACTGATTCCCCACTCCCCCTCCCTCCCCGCCCTCTCCCCAGCTTTGTTGCCCATGTCCATTGTTCATGCATGCATACATGCATGTAAGTTCTGTGGTTTATCTCTCCCCCCGATCCCCTCTTCTGGGGATAGTCAGTCTGTACCCCACTTCCACATCTCTGGGGCTACCCCATTCCTCAGACTGTTATGTTCATTATATTCCACAAGTAAGTGAGATCATATGATACTTGTCTTTCTCTGTTTGGCTTGTTGCACTTAGGATGACACTTTCCAGGTCCCTCCATGTTGTCTCAAATGATAAGAGATCTTTCTTTCTTACAGCTGCATAGTACTCCATTGTGTATATGTACCACTGCTTTTTTATCCATTCGTCTATTGACATTTGGGCTGTTTCCAGATCTTAGCTATTGTAAATAGTGCTGCTACAAACACGGGGGTACATATATTCTTTCTGATTGTTGTTTCAGGCTTCTTAGGGTATAATCCTAGAAGTGGGATCACTGGGTCAAATGGCAGTTCAATTTTTAATTTTTTGAGGTAACACCATATTGTTTTCCATAGTGGCTGCACCAGTCTGCATTCCCACCAGCAGTGGACTAGAGTCCCCTTTTCTCCACACCCTCGCCAAAACTTGTTGTTTGATGATTTGTTGACGGCGGCCATTCTGACAGGTGTGAGGTGATACCTCATTGTTTTAATTAACATCTCTCTGATGATTAATGATGTTGAGCATTTTTTCATGTGTCTCAGCCATTTGTATGTCCTGTTTGGTGAGGTGTCTATTTAGTTCCTCTGCCCATTTTTTAAGTGGGCTCTTTGTCTTTCTTTTGTTGAGTTGTATGAGCACTCTATATATTGGAAATTAACCCCTTATCTGATATATCATTGGCAATTATGCTCTCCCATACAGCGGGTAGCCTTTCCATTTTCATGATTGTATCTTTTCTGTGCAGAAGCTTTTGAGTTTGATGTAGTCCCATGTGTTCATTTTCTCCTTTGTTTCTATTGCCTTAAGTGATGTGTCAGTGAAAATTCTGCTGTATATGATGTCTGAAATTTTGTTGCCTACAGTTTCTTCCAGGATTTTTATGGATTCATGAGTCACATTTAAGTCTTTTATCCATTTTGATTTTATTCTTATGTAGGGTGTAAGTTGATGGGCTGGTTTCATTTTTTTGCATGGAGCTGTCCAATTTTCCCAACACCATTTATTAAAGAGGCTGTCTTTACTCCACTGTATGCTCTTGCCACCTTTGTCAAATATTAATTGAGCATATTGCCTTGGGTCCATTTCTGGGTTCTCTGTTCTGTTCCACTGGTCTATATGCCTGTTCTTGTGCCAGTACCAGGATGTTTTTATTGCAATGGCTTTGTAGTATAACCTGAAATCTGGTAATGGGATCCCTCCTATTTTGTTCTTCTTTTTCAAGATTGCTGTGGCTATTCGAGGTCTTTTTGGTTCCATACAAATTTTGAAGTATTTGTTCTAGTTCTGTGAAGTATGTCATTGGTATTTTGATGGGGATTACACTGAATCTACAGATTGCTTTGGGTAATATGGACATTTTAATGATGTTAATTCTTCCAATCCAAGAACAAGGTATGTGCTTCAACTTTTTTATATCTTCCTCTATTTCTTTTTCAATGACCTGTAGTTTTCTGCAAATAGGTCTTTTATTTCTTTGGTTAAGTTTATTCCTAAGTATCTTAATTTTTTTTTTTTTTTTGCCACAATGGTAAATGGGATTGTTTTCTTAGTTTCTCTTTCTGTGAGTTCATCATTGGTGTATAAGAATGCCATCGATTTCTTGATGTTAATTTTGTATCCTACTACTTTGCCAAATTCATTTATTAAGTCTAGTAATTTTTTGATGGAGTCTTTGGGGTTTTCTACATATAGTATCATGTCATCTGCAAATAATGACAGTTTCACTTCCTCCTTTCCAATTTGGATCCCTTTTATTTTTTCTTCCTGTCTGATTGCTGTGGCTAAGACTTCCAGTACTAGGTTAAATAAGAGTGGCGAAAGTGGGCATCCCTGTCTTGTTCCTGTTCTTAAGGGAAATGCTTTTAGTTTCTGCCCATTGAGTATGATGTTGGCTGTAGGTCTTTCATATATGGCCTTTATTATGTCTAGATATAATCCCTCTATTTCCACACAGCTGAGTGTTTTTGTCAGAAATGGATGTTGGATTATGTTGAAGGCTTTTTCAGCATCTATTGATATGATCATGTGGTTTTTGTTCTTCACTTTGTTTATGTGGTGTATCACGTTTATTGATTTGCGAATATTGTACCAGCCTTGCATCCCTGGGATGAATCCCACTTGGTCATGGTGAATAAATTTTTGATGTGTTGCTGGATCCGATTTGCTAGTATTTTGTTCAGGATTTTGGCGTCTATGTTCATCAGGGATATTGGCTTGTAGTTTTCTTTCTTTGTAATGTCTTTTTCTCGTTTTGGAATTAGAATTATGCTGGCCTCATAAAACGAGTTTGGATGTCTTCCTTCTTCTTGAATATTTTGAAATAGTATGAGGAGAATGGGTGTTAGTTCTTTTTTGAATGTTCGATAAAACTCCCCCGTGAAGCTAATCTGGGCCTGGGCTTTTGTTTGCTGGGAGAGTCTTGATTACATCTTTAATTTCTTCTGTTGTTGTTGGTCTGTCCAAGTTTTCTATCTCTTCCTTGTCCAGTTTTGGGAGACTATGTGTTTCTAGAAATTTGTCCATTTCGGTTAGATTGTCGAATTTGTTGCCATATAATTGTTGATAGTAGTTGTTAATGATCTTCTGTATTTCTGTGGTATCAGTTGTTACTTCTCCTCTCTCATTTCTGATTTTTCTGAATTTGGTTCTCTCTCTTTGTTTCTTGGTGAGTCTAGCTAAGGGTTCATCAATCTTGTTTATCTTTTCGAAAAACCAACTCTTTGTTTCATTGATCCTTTGAATTATTTTTTTGGTCTCTATGTCATTTATTTCTTCTCTGGTCTTTACTATATCCTTTCTTCTACTTGCTCTAGGGTTTTCTTTTTATTTGCTCTCTAGTTCTTTAAGTTGTGAGGTTAGGTAGTCTATTAGAGATTTTTCTTGCTTCTTGAGGTAGGCCTGTAGTGCTATGAACTTTCCTCTCAGAACTGCTTTTGCTGTATCTCATCGCTTTTGTGTTGTTGTGTGTTCATTTTCTTTGGATTCCAGGAAGTTTTTAATTTCTTCCTTGATTTCCTCCTTGACCCATTCGTTGTTTAATAACATGCTATTTGGCTTCCATATGTTCAAATGTCTTTGCATGTTCTTGTTGCAATTGATTTCTAGTTTCATGCCATTGTAATCTGAGAAGGTGCTTGATATGATTTCAATCTTCTTGAACTTGTAGAGACTTAGTTTGTGTCCTAATATGTGATCTATCTTTGAGGATGTCCCATGTGCACTTGAGAAGAATGTGAACTCTGTAGTTTTGGGGTGTAATTCTCTGTAGATATCTATTAAATCCATTTGGTCTAGTGCTACATTTACAGTCTCTGTTTCCTTGCTAATTTTTTGTCTAGAGGATCTATCCAGTGATGTCAGAGGGGTGTTGAAGCCCCCTGCTATGATTGTACTGTTATCGATTTCTCCTTTAAAGTCTTCCAATAGATTTTTAATATATTTTGGTGCTTCTATATTGGGTGCATGTATGTTTATGAAGGTTATATCTTCCTGTTGGATAGATCCTTTCAATATTATGTAGTGGCCTTCTTTGTCTGTAGTTATGGCCTTCATTTTGAAATCTATTTTATCAGATATGAGTATTGCTACCCCAGCTTTTTTTTGCTTTCCAATTGCTTGGAAGATTTTTTTCCATCCCTTCACTTTCAACCTATGTGAGTCTTTTGTTGTGAGGTGGGTCTTTTGTAAACAACATATAGATAGTCATGCTTTCTTATCCAATCAGCTACTCGGTGTCATTTTATCAAAGCATTCATCCATTTACATTTAAGGTGATTATTGATATGTATTTATTTATTGCCATTTTTGTTTAGTGTGGTTATATTTTTCTTCCTATTTCTCCTGCTAATTAGAGCAGTCCTTTTAACATTTCTTGCAGTTCTGGTTTGGTGCTAATATATTCCCTTAGCTTTTTTATTTTGTCTGGGAAGCTGTTTATTTGACCTTCTATTTTGAATGATAGCCTTGCTGAGTAGAGTAGTCTTGAATTCAGATCCTTATTTTTCATGAGCTTGATTACCTCATGCCATTCCCTTCTGGCCTGTAGTGTTTCTGTTGAGAAGTCAGCTGAGAGCCTTATGGGGTTTCCTTTGTAGGTAACCTGTTGCTTATCTCTTGCTGCTTTTAGGATTCTCTCTTTGTCTTTAATTTTTTGGCATTTTGATTACTATGTGTCTTGGTGTGGGCCTGTTTGGGTTCTTCTTACTTGGGGCTCTCTGTGCTTCTTGAACTTGAATGCCTTCTTCCTTCACCAAATTAGGGAAGTTTTCTGTCACTATTTCTTCAAATATATTCTCTAACCCTTGCTCATTTTCTTCTTCTTCGGGGCTCCTATGATGTGAATGTTATTACGTTTCCAGTTACCCCACAGTTCTCTTAAGCTGTCTTTCTGTTTTTTCCTTTTGGTTTTCTGATTGGTTGTTTTTTTCTACCCTGTCTTCTAATTCACCGATGCGGGCCTCAGCTTCCTCTACTCTGCTATTTACACCTTCCAATGTGTTCTATATTTCTGCTATGTCATTCTTCATTTCTTTTTGGTGGTTTTTAATTCCAACTCGTTGATTTTCAACATTTCTATGTCTTTACTCATGGTTCTCATGTCCTTACACATGCTGTTGAGCTTCCTCAAGATCATGGCTCTGAATTCTAGTCCTGTTAACTTGCTTAACTGTTCCTCATTTATCTCCTCTTCAGTGGAGGTCTCTTGTTCTTTGATTTGGCTTTTGTTTCTGTGTTTCACCATTTTGGCTATCACAGTGGGCTTTGGAGCCTGCCAAATTTTCCCTGTGGGTGTTAGTATTGTGCTGTTTGTGGCTCCCTCTCCTGGATTTGGATGAGCCACGGCAGACCCACATTCAACACCACTGTCAAGTCTTACTTTCCTGGTTAGAGTTGCTAGCCCAGGGAATGATACAGTTATCCTCTAGCTTTTTGCCCGGAGGCTATCAGCAGTGTTTACCTGAAGAGCCTTGGCTTCTGAGTTGAATGAAAAACTCTCTCAGGTGCTCAGTGTAAGAGGATTTCCCAAAGGTGGGGCAGATGCTGGTTGTTAATTGGCCTCAATTAGCATTTCTAGTGGCCACCAGTTGGGGTTGAATCTTTAAGGGAGGGGCCACCACCTCTCCCCTGAGCCCTGGGAAGGAGCAAGATGGCCACTGTCCTGCATAGCTGCAACTCAGCAAAAGCTCTGAGCGCCCTCCAAATCCCGAGTGTCCCCACACAGTTCCAGTCCAGTCTGCCCTTCCTCTGCCGGAGCCCAAGGTGAGTGGCTGTGGCTGTTTCAGCCTCTGTCCCGGCTGCGCTGTGGAGCCGCCTGGGAGTGTGACCCGCAGCTAAGGCCGCTGCTGACTGTGGGCTCCCAGACCCCCTCTCGCGCCTCTGCAATCCTACCTGGATTGAGTCAGTGTCCCTGGTTATGTGGTCCTTCAAGCTGCTTTTCTGTTGCCTTTTCCTGACGATTTGTCTTTATTTTCGTTGTAATTCCAGTTTGGTCCTGGGAGACGGTCTGTGTAGCTTCCATTCACTCCGCCGCCATTTTGGAATCTTCTATTTTGTACCTTTTTAAAAATAGTAGTTTGACCAATAAAACCACTTTGGAGGCCAGTGATAATAAGCTGAATATAAAAAAGACAATGCATTACTGATCCAAAATTAAGTACTAACAAGAAACTCTCCCTAAAAGACTGGTTTGGTATCTGGTTCTCCCTAGGACGATATTTACTCAAATACTGTGGGGTATTTATTTATTTGTTTGTTTGTTGGCTTCATTTGATCTCTAGAATAGTCTGAGGGTCACATTACAAGACTTAAAATAATTGTCTATGTCAAATTATATGGGATGACCTTGATCTTAATTATTCTGTCCCATCCTCTTGGAAAGAACTTATCAAAATTTAGGTTCAAGACAGTCATTGTACCCATAGTTGACATGTGTTTCGTGGTTCTGATCCAGCCCAAACATACTGACAAACTGAACTTAACTAAACTTTTCTTAGACTAGTCTAATAAAAAAATTAGAACCGAAAGTTAAATATGATGGAAATGCTTACTTTTAAAGGATGGAAGCCCTGATGTCACTTCCTCTCTATCTATAAAGTCTTTCCGCCCTCTTCCCTCGCCTTTTGCAAAACACCCCATCTTGAGCCCAGTATCTATTATGGCTGCTCGGTGCCACCAATAAGCACCATGTCTGGTCATTTGCCCTTCTCTCCAACTGCCAGCCGCCTGCTGGGTTTGTCCCTGAGCCCCAGACCCACCACAGTGCCTGACCGGGATTATCAGTGTTTTTCATTAAAAAGAAGGAATAAAGGTATAAATTAGTTTCATTCTAAAGTGAGATTTATTTGCTAGACAAATGAGGATTCCAGGCTCCTCCTTTAGGTATACTTATTTGCATTAGTTGGGTTGAGCGGGTGGCAGCCACTCGATGTGTCCCTTTCATGTCGATGTTTCTCTCTCTCTCTCCCTCCCACTCTATCTGAACAAAAAATGGAAAAATGTCCTCGGGTGAGGATAAAAATAAAATAAAATAAAATAAAAGCTTGGATGCAAAGAAACTTTTATTAGTACAGATATATGTCCCTTTGAAACAAATTCTGTGTTTGTGAGTTTGAAAACACAATGTGTTTGGTTTTATATTGAAACTATATTTAGTCTTAAATTATTTAATTTTATAAGGAATAGAAAAGAAACCCCATTAGATAGCAACTTCCAAATAAGTCGAAATAGAGAGACAGCCCCGAGGATGGAAAGTGAAGGCCTACCCTCTGCCTCGCAAACGGCGTGGGGGCCTGAGGCTCAGGTCCAGCAAAGCCTCATTTCCCCAAATATTCCGTCTGGAAGGAGGGTGCTGTTCCCCAGCAGGAGCAGTGGGCGGAGCAACGGGGGCCTGCGGACCCCTGAGAGCAGGAGCAGAGGCTGTCTAGCCAGTGCCCAGGTGGCTGCAGGAACCATGTCCCATTTTGTAAAATGGACACCAAACTAGGGCATCATTTGCTTAAGCAGCGGTTCTCAACCTGTGGGTCGCGACCGCTTTGGGGGTCCAATGACCCTTTCACAGGGGTCACCTAAGACAATCTGAAAACACATATCTCCGATGGTCTTAGGAACCAAGACACAGCTCCTCTGTCTGTCTCCAGGCGGCCCGCCCACATGCAGATACGTCCACACACAACATGAGGAGCTGTGTTAAAGGTCCCGGCATTAGGAGGGTTGAGAAGCACAAGGTAACAGCAACCTGCTTGGATAGATTTAAATAGCTTAGTACCTTAAAGTGCGTGATTACATGCTCATGAGCCAGTCAAATGCCCCCCAAAGTATTTCCTCTGGGGTTTTAATGCAACAAGCAGAATCTTTGCTGTATTAATATTCACGGCCATTCTTTGATTATGTGCCACAAAGGACACAGCTAAAGGGGCAGTGTGCGTCCACTTAAAGCCTCACGGGCACTGGGGCAGCGCACAGATCACAGTCGGACAAGACCGCGGTTACACGATCAGAAACAGGTAAGTGTTCCGAAGGAAAAGTACAGGCGAGGCAAACTGTGTGGCATAGTCATGATTTAGTTAAATTTGCAGGTCAGAGAAGATGTCTTTGAGGAAAAACAATTTGAATTGAGGATTAAAGGATGAGTAGAACAAACACTACAAGGTGTGAGCACGTGTGCCTGTGTGTGCCTGTTTGTGCATGTGTGTGTGTGCCTGTGTGTAAGTGCATGTATGTGCATGTGTGTATGTGTGTGTGCATGTGAGTGTGCCTGTGCGTGTGTGCGAGTGTGTATGCATGTGTGTGCACGTGAGTTGTGCATGTGTGCGCATGTAGGTATGTAGGTATGTGTGTGCATGCATTTGGGGGTGTGTGTGCATGTGCGTGTGTGCACATGCGTGTGCATGTGTGTGCATATGTATGTGCCTGTGTGTGTGTGTTTGTGTGCCTCCATGCATGCTCAAGTTATCCTACTTGAAAGTCAGAAGCAACTGCGTGTGCAGAGGCTCAGGATGAGGACCGCAGGGAACACTGGCGGACTGAATGGCAGTCTTGCCGAGGGGCCAAGGGGAGAGGGAGGTGAAGTGTGGCGGAAAACACAGAAAAGGATCCCATCGGGCAGACACTCGCAGGCCATGTAACGGATTCTGGACTTTCCCCCAAACAACGGGAAGTCAGAAGTCACTGAAGAGTCTTAAGAAGAAGAGGGAAATGATAAGGGCCAGGGCACGGGCAGCCATAGCAGAGGCGCGGTGACGCAGTGTGACTCAGGACATGCTGTGAAGGCAGTCCGCAGAGCTCCCGGGGACGGGATCTAGGGCAGGGGAGAGGCGCGGTGACGCAGTGTGACTCAGGACATGCTGTGAAGGCAGTCCGCAGAGCTCCCGGGGACGGGATCTAGGGCAGGGGAGAGGTGTGGTGACACAGTGTGACTCAGGACATGCTGTGAAGGCAGTCCGCAGAGCTCCCAGGGATGGGATCTAGGGCAGGGGAGAGGCGCGGTGACGCAGTGTGACTCAGGACATGCTGTGAAGGCAGTCCGCAGAGCTCCCGGGGACGGGATCTAGGGCAGGGGAGAGGTGTGGTGACACAGTGTGACTCAGGACATGCTGTGAAGGCAGTCCGCAGAGCTCCCGGGGACGGGATCTAGGGCAGGGGAGAGGTGTGGTGACACAGTGTGACTCAGGACATGCTGTGAAGGCAGTCCGCAGAGCTCCCGGGGACGGGATCTAGGGCAGGGGAGAGGCGCGGTGACGCAGTGTGACTCAGGACATGCTGTGAAGGCAGTCCGCAGAGCTCCCAGGGATGGGATCTAGGGCAGGGGAGAGGCGCGGTGACGCAGTGTGACTCAGGACATGCTGTGAAGGCAGTCCGCAGAGCTCCCGGGGACGGGATCTAGGGCAGGGGAGAGGTGTGGTGACACAGTGTGACTCAGGACATGCTGTGAAGGCAGTCCGCAGAGCTCCCGGGGACGGGATCTAGGGCAGGGGAGGAAGGACAGAAGCAGGGTTGGCCTCCGAGGTTCTAGCCTGGGCAACTGTAGGCTCCTAGGGACGCCGACTGGCCGGCATTCAGTGTCAGAGACAATCTGGAGAGAGGTGGAGGAGAACTTTGTTTGGGGCACCCTGGTTTCAGGACCCTCTGTGCGGCTGGCACGGCGATCGGTGAGTATGGCTTTGGAGAACAAATATGGGCTAGAAAACAGTATGTGCCGTAAGCACGTGGATGGCACCTGAAGCGAGGGTGCTGATGAGGTCATCCAGGAGAAGTACCAGTGAGAGGAGAGGACGTCCCGGACAGTGCCGGAGGAGTGCCGACGGCAGAGGGCCTGAGCCCGGGAGCCGCGCCGCAGGAGAGGGAAGAACACAGGCAGGAGAATGCTTCCGCGAACGGGGTGGCTGATAATGCTGAATACTGCTGAAAGGTCAAGAAAGATGAGGACTGGAAAAAGCTCATTAAATAATCCGCACCGAGGTCATCAATAACTGAAACAGCGCTCCAGTGCGCTGGGTAAAGCCAGGCTGGGGTGTGTTGAGGAGCGAGTGGGGGAGGGGATGGAGACCGTGGGAGAAAGCAGCTTCTCAGGGTGGTCCAGCTCAGAGGAGAGCCAAGTGAGCGGTGGGTGGGGGGGAGGTTGGGTCAAGGGGGATATTTGTTTTTAAAATATGTTTTTATTGATTTTTTTTTTTTTAAAGAGAGAGAGAGAAAAAAAACAAACAGTGATGTGAGAGGGAAACATTGATTGGTTGCTTCCTGCACGCCCCCTACTGGGGATCGAGCCCACAACCCGGGCATGTGTCCTGACCGGAAATCGAACCAGGACCTCTCAGTCTATGGGACAACACTCAATCCACTGAGCCACACCAGCTGCAAGGTGGGGTATTTTGGTTTTAAATATGGGAAAAACTTGAGTCCATCAGATACTTAGAAGAGTCCAGTAAAGAGGGAGAGGTTGAAGATAAAGAAAAAAATAATAGGCCCGGCTGGCGTGGCTCAGTGGTTGAGCGTCGACCCATGTACCAAGAGGTCATGCAGGAGTGGGCCAATCGATGTTCTCTTTCATCGATGTTTCTATCTCTCTCTCCCTTCCTTTCTCTTTAAAATCAATAAAGAAAAAGAAAATTGAAAAAAAGTATGATAGTTGAGGGTCCTGAGATGGCAGAAGGGACTGGGCTTTGAGACATGCTCTCGACAGGAGTCGGGACAGTCTCCGCTGTACTGGGAAGGAAGGAGGGTGGGTACAGAGTAGGAAACCGAGGAAGGCCTCAACTCGTGCACCTGGCACTTCACTGTAAAAAGATAAGTTAGCACTGAGGGGCTTGTAGTGAAAGATGGGTTGCCATTAATAAATTAACTGCAGCAAAATAAAAGTTCCTCACTGTACAGTTTTGTTTTATTTGGCTTTGGTTTGTATAAGTACTGGTCTTTTAATTTTATATTATCTTTTATCATAGAGATCTTTTCAATTTTTTAAAAGTCAGGGTAGTTGAGGTTAAATTTACAGATAGTAAAATTTTCAACTCACACCTTCTAGATGTGTATTACTATGTGTCTTGACAAATGTGTACAGTTTTATAACCACTAAAATCAAGATATAGACTATTTTCAATCACCCTAAACAATTCCCTCTTGCTCCATTATAATCAATTGCCTCCCTGACCAGCAACCTCAGCAACCACTAATTGGATTTCTAGTCCTATGCTTTTTGCCTTTTACAGAATGTCACATAAACGGAGTTGTATACTATGTAGCCTATACTGTGTAGGCTTCTGTTACTTATCATAATGCTTTTGAGATTCATCCAAGGTTGTCGAATGTATCAATAGTCCATTCCATTTTTTATGCTAAGTAAGATTCAGTTGTTTAGCTAAACCACAATTTGTTTAGCCACTCACTGGTTTAGGTTGCTTCCAGTTCTGGGAGGTTACAAGTAAAGCTGTTATAAATATTCATGTAGAAGTCTTCATATGGGCATATGTTTTTATTTCTCATAGATAAGTACTTAATAATGGGATTTCTGGTGAGTGTTATGTTTAACATTATCAAAAACTGTGAGATAGTTTTTCCAAAAGGATGTACCATGTGACATCCCCACCAGTAATGTATGAGCCTGTCAGTTTCTAAACCTCACCAGCACTTGTCATTGCTGGTTTTAAAAAGCCGTTCTAATAATTGCATAGTATTATCCTGTTAGGGTTGTAATTTGATTTCTGTAGTGACTAATGATATTGAGCATTCGTGTTCTCATTTTCTGTGTATATTCTGATATAATGCCAGTGCTAATATCTTGTCCATGTTATTGTTTGTTTTCTTATAATAATTTTTTAAATGTTCTAGATATAGGTCCTTGCAAATATGTGTTTTAAAAGTGTTTTCTCTCAGTCTGTATTTTTTATATATTCATAACAGTCTTTCAGAGGGCAGATGCTTTAACTTTTGCTGGAGTATAGTTTGTCATTTTTTTTCTTTTATAATTTGCGCTTTTTATGTCCTACACAGTTTTTGCCTAACTCAAAGTCACAAAGGATTTCTCCTATCTTTTCTTTTAAAGTTGTATATATATATATATTTTTTTTATCCTCACCCGAGGATATTTTTCCATTTTTTGTACAGATAGAGTGGGAGGGAGAGAGAGGAAGGGAGAGAGAGTAAGAAACATCGACGTGAAGGGACACATCGAGTGGCTGCCACCCGCACAACCAACCAGGGCCGGGGACAAACTGCAACCGAAGTACATGCCCTTAGCGGGAACTGAACCCGGGTCTCTCCGGACCGCAGGCCGACACTCTAACCGCTGAGCCAAACTGGCCAGGGCTAAAGTTGTATATTTTAGGTTTTACACTTAGGTCTAAGATTTATTTTAAATAAGTGTTTGTAATATGGCGTACAGTATGGGTTGTTATTCTTGTACAAAGTTGCTTTATCTATTCTAAATTTTTTTGCATTTCTGTAAATTTTAGGGACAGGATGTCGATTTTCACACAAACACATACACATGCGTGCGCGCGCACACACACACACACAAGCCTGCTGAAATTTTGATTTGGATTACATTAACTCTATAGCTCAATCTATATCTTAGTATTGTATAGCCAAATCCATAAATATGGTATATCTCTATTTGTTTAAGTGTCCTTTGATTTTTCTCTTCAATGTGTCATAGTTTTCAGCATAAAAATCTTGCACATATTTTGTTAGTTATTCCTAAATGTTTTATGTTTTTTATGCTATTATAAATGATGCTGGCTTTTTATTTCAGTTTCTAATGGTTAAGTGTTAGTATATAGAAATACAATTGAGTTTATATATTGGCCTATATCGTACAACTTTGTTAACCTCTTTTATTAGTTCTAGTAACATTTTCTTTTTTTTATTCTGTGGGATTTTTTTACATAGACAATCATGCTGTCTGTGAATAAGGATAGTTTTATTATTTACTTTCTGATTCTTTATCTCTCTCTTTCTTTTTTTTCTTGTCTTATTGCATTGACTATGTCCCTTAGTATGATAATAAATAGGAATGGTGAAAGGGATATCCTTACCTTGTATCCAATTTTAGGGCGAAATATATTAGATTGTAAAAGTTCCCTTCTAAGTTGAATTTTGTCAAATGTTTTATCTGAATCTACAGAGATGATTAAATGTGTTTTTATTGATTGTAGAGAGAGATGAGGGGAGAGGGAGAGAGAGAGAAAGAGAAATATCTATCAGCTGCCTTCTGTATGCCCCCTACTGGGAGTCAAGCCTGCAACCTAGACATGTGCCCTACCCAGGAGTCAAACTGGTGACCGCTCCATGCACAGTGCACTGTCCAACCAACTGAGCCATGCTGGCCAGAGCACATGGATTGATTTTTTAATATTAAACTTGTCTTGCATTTCAGGGATAATTGCCATGATTTATTATCTTCTTTATATTTGTTGGACTTGATTTACAAATCTTTTATTAAATATTTTTGTTTATGGGTGATGTTGGTTTGTAGTTTTCTTTTCTTATATTTGTCTGCTTTTGATATTAGGACAGCACTGACCTTGTAAAATGAGTTGGGACTTGTTCCCTCCTTCTCTGTTTTCTGGAAAAGTCTGTCTTCAATTGGTATTATTTATGCCTTAAATATTTGGCAGAGTTTCTGTGATACTGTCTAGCCTCAGGTTGTCTTTGTCGGAAGACTTCTACGATAAATACATTTCATACATAGATATAGGACTATTCAGGTTCTCTATTTCTCTTGAGAGAGTTTTTGTCATCTGTGTCCTTTAAAAATCTGTCAGATTTATCTAAGTCAGCAAATGTACTGTCATAAGTCACTCAGAATATTTCCTTGTTATCCTTTTAATGTCTCGTCTTTCTGTTTACTATTAATACTGTGAGTCATAAAGGAAGGGGGATATTTTCCCCCATTATAAAATATTCAATGAATGGAATATTTAATAATGTATATATAAATAAGCACAAAGGGAGGGACTGGGGGTGATGTGGTTAAGTCAAAAGATAAATTCAGCTGTCAAGCTCTCTGCCGTAAGTTTGCATGAAGGGAGATGTGGTTCTGTGGATCCCAATACTACGTACTTCAAATCAGATCAGAGAATTTCTGAGCAGACTTTGGGCTTGACTTCAGTATGGTATCAATTCAGTATGTCACTCCAAAATTTAAATCTTCAGCCTCAACCCTCCTTTAAAGTTCCAGAATTCAACTTGTACATCGTAGACTCCTTCGTTCTGTTTAGAACTTGCCATTTCTTATTCTCAGCCAACTTCTTTTCCCACTTCTTTTCATTCCCTGATAACTTGTTTTAAGTCTTGAGCTTTTACTATTCACCCTTCTTTATCTTTTTTTTAAAATTTTATTTGTAGCCACCACTTTTACTGGTTTTTCATCAACAAGGTCTCTGACTTCTGTCTCTTCCTCTCACTGTTGTTACTGAGTCTTTTCCCTCGTCGTCACTCCAAACCTGGTTGTGATTCATTCCTGATTCCTCACTGCTGCTGATTACTCAGCCATAAAACATCTTCGTCATGTAAATTCTCCCATCATCCTGCTAATATTGCACCTCCTGTTTGATTTTCCTCTTTGCACTTCCCGCTCTCTGAAACGCTCTGTATTGTAGTTATTGGTCTTGTGTATCATCTCTCTCCCCACAAGAATACAGCTCCATAAGGGCAAGGACTTTGTTTGGCTCATTCCTATGTTCTAGCACCTAGAACAGTGCCTGGCATAAAGAAAGAGCACAGTAAACATTACTGAATGAATGAATGGATTGCAGTGCTCTTAAATCACAATGTTTCCTGGTTGCCATTAAATAAAAGAGCAGCTCCTCTATATATGGTATTCATAACCCATCATGAAGTCACTGTTATCTGTCTAATCTTACCCTTCAACGCTTCCATAAGAACCCGGGATCCTGCCAGGCCAATTGCAATCTGGATCCTGGCAAGTTAGTGCCTCTCCTAGGCCAGCCCCACCAGCCTCTGGCTATCCGCTCCCGCGCTCCTCCCCTCTCAGCACCGTGGTTTACATGGTCCCCTGCGTCTCAGAACGGTGCTTCTCCTTCTGGGCATCCTTGAAGGCTTATTTCGCCTGCTCATGGGTGGTACCTGCCATGGCTTCCCCCCTCTGAGTTCCTACATAATGATTTGGATTTTCAGTATTGTAGATGTAGAGTGAATAATATTAAATCTTGTGTGACAGACTGATATTAGATTTAAAACATGGAGCAGGAAGAGCGCATGGATAGCAATGAGTCCAGTTCTCTCACTTTATACATAAGGAAACTTAGGTCTGGAGAGCCATTAAAAGACTAATAGAGTAGAATTAGAACGATAAGTAAGGTTTTACAATTCTCAATGTCCATTTTAGTCTCTCCACGAATATACTCTCTTCTTCTCTGTTTTATATATACCTATATATGTGGGTGTAAATGTGTGTATATATATTACTTCCCCAATAAAACTGTAACTTCTTGGAATTTGTTTCTGTATCTTCTGTTCCTGAATCCCCTAAAGCACCTATTACAATGATTAGTGTCTAGTAGGTGCTCAAAAAATTCAGGTTGAAGGATTAACTGGTTTGCAAAATTAACTAAGAGAAATAAGGCAGAGAGAGACAGAAACAGATTAGATCGGTGGTTGCCAGAACCTAGAGGAAAATGGGAAAATGCAAGTCAAAGGGAACAAACTCCCAGTTACAAGATGAATACTTTCTGAGGATCTAATGTACAGCACGGTGACTATAGTTAATAGTACTGTCCTATATACTGGAAGTTGCTGAGTCAATCTTAAATGTTCTCAACACACACATGCACACGCACACACACATACACGTAACTGGGTGAGGTGATGGGTGTATTAACTAAGCTTACTATGGTAATCATTTCCCAATATAAATGTATACAGTGATACCTCGGTTCTCGAACGCCTCAGATTTCGACCAAATCGGTATTCGACCAGGAGATTCGAGAAACTTTTGTCTCGGAATCCGAACAAATATTTGGAACTCGAACTTCCGAGATGAGCCGAGTTGAGCCGAATGGCGTTCATTCGGCCCAGCGCGCCTTGCTCGCGTCATCAGTGTGAGTGCAGAGAGAGTCACGCTTTGTGGAGAGAGTCACGCTTGACACTGAATTTAACCCTTAGACATACTGTACACTTTTATTTCTTGTTGAGACTTATGTTTTTCTACATATTATATACAAATTAGGCCAGTAAATAGGCATTTTCTGGGGCTTGGAACGAATTAATCCAGTTTCCATTATTTCCTATTGGGTTTCATTGCTTCGGTTCTCAAACAATTTGGTTCTCGACCGTCCTCCTGGAACGAATTATGTTCGAGAACCGAGGTATCACTGTATTATTAAACCATCGCATTGTACACCTTAAAGTTAACACAAGTTCACGTCAATTATGTCTCACTAAGGCTGCGGGGAAGAGAAAATAAAAGGATCCAGAGGTTTGGACGTTCACTCTGGGCAAGCTGGGGCCCATGAAATCCAAGTCAATTCCATCTCGGAAGTAAACTGTTGCTGCCCTGCAAATATTCAGTTCATTTCGACTTGGGCCAGGATATAATGCTTCCATCCTCGCCAGATAGCTAAAGGATGTTTGTTTTTAACCAGAGGAAGAAAGAGATATGTGTTTAGAGAATCAACCAGAATAAAATCTTCACCCATGAAATTCTATGCAAACATCATGTGGGCCGTCCAGCCTGCATCCAGCCGGCCCTTTTCAGATTCACACGGCCGAAACACAGAGACAAACTGAAAGTGTCACAATACCTGAAGGCTGACATCTGAAATCTTCAAATAAAGCGTCTGAGTCAATGCAACAAATATTTACATTAAGAGCTGAAATGTTGGGAAATAGTTCAACAAATGTGATAGGGCTCCATATTAGCAGGCATAGAATGCACAGTCCATTAAATATCTGCTTCCTGACATCCTCCGGAGTCCCTGAAGGGACGTCCTTGCGCCATGCCAGTCAGCATGAGCCAGGAATCCGCAGGACAGAGAAGTAGACCAGAGAGACACCATTTCTGCCCTCGGTCCTAACTTGCCGCGGGACCCTTCCGAGGGGCCTGACGCTGACTGGCATTTCCCAGTGCCTGTGCCAGGCCCTGTGACACAGACTGGCGGGTCTGCTGATGCGGACAGCACTGCCACCTGAGGGGCAGACCTGCATTTATCTCTTTTACTTCTAGATACTAAAGGACCCTCAAGTCTGATTAATTTTAACTTGCAGCAACATTCAATCTAGGTAATTACGGCAAAATATAACTGCAACAATGTAACTGCAACAATGTAACTGCAACAATATCAAAACACACATTAGCTGACTAATCTCACTGCCAGTGTGAAGGAGCACTGGAGTTACCGGAGGGCTGTAACCCTGTGCTCTGCTTTTGGGGGGGCGGGTATGCAGTTGGTGACGGTCCCCTAACTGCCGACCAGAAATCACTCATGAATGCGATGCCATCCAGTTATCTTGACAGTGGAAAAGTCGTTTCATTGGAAACTGTTCAAGTTTAGTTATTAGCCTATGAACTAATTTTACATGGTTTCTGATTCAAAAATAAATCACTACTATCTTTGCAATCATGTTTTGTTTGTCTTTCATGACACTTGTATATTTCATCATAATTACTTGTGCTTGTGTCTGTGAGTGCCATTAAATTGTGAAGCCCTTAAGAGCTGGGTCCAGGTTCATCTCTGTGTTCCTCTCAGGGCCGAGGGTAGATTTTTGCGAATACCAATAAATGTTGAATGAATGAATGAATTGCCCACAAAAACTAATGGCAGCCCTACAGATTCTATGTAGACTCTGTTCCAATTGACATTTGTATGTCTGTTACCTTGTGGATCAAAGGAAAGCAATCCATAATCTAAGTGTCCGTCAGTATTCTAAACCTGTTGTCACAATTTTATTTCTCTGCTTTCTACTCCCGTGAATAGCATTTGATTGTTGTCAGTAAGTTTTATTTATTTTAATCCTAACCCGAGGATATTTTTCCACTGATTTCCAGATAGAGTGGAAGGGAGAGAAAGACAGAGAAAGATTGATGTGAAAGAGACATCGATTGGTTGCCTCCCACATGACCTCAACCAGGGCTGGGGATCGAACCACAACCGAGGTACATGCCCTTGACCGGAATCAAACCCACAACTCTGGTCTGTGGGCTGATGCTCTAACCGCTGAACCAAATGGACCAGGGTGTGTCAATAACTTTTAAAAGGAAACATCTGTTTACGTAATAAATGGCAAGTTAGTAAAAGATACATTATATATATATATAATGTATCATAAAGAAGATATGACAAAATTTGCTCATTATTATTTCTTGTACTTTATACAATGTTTGTATGTGTGTGAAAGTATAGTCTGTGGTTGTTTCTTTTAAGAGAGGATTAGGGTGGTCATCTTTCTGTCTGAAAGTCTGTATGTCTGAAAAATGCCTTTATTTCACCTCCACACTTGAATACTGATTTGGCTAGACACAAAAGTCTCCATTCACGGTCCTGTTTGGTCTTGTTTTGTTTCTCAGCACTACACGTTCTTGTTTCCAGAGGTGAAACCGAGAATAACATTTTTCTTCTCTGATAACTTTTCTATAGTTTAAGGCTCTCAAGTTTTTCTATAATATATTGCTAAGCACATGCTAACCTTTTCATTCTGAAATCTTATGTCCTTTTCATTTTTAGATCTAAGAACTTCTAAAATATCACTTCTTTAACTCTTCACTCCCCTGAGTTATCTGTTTCTCCCCCACAAACTTCTGTTTGCCAGAGTTTGGTAACTCTGGAGCTATTCTTGGCGATCCCTCCCTCCCTCCCTCCCTCCCTCCCTCCCTCCCTCCCTCCCTCCCTCCCTCTCTCCCTCCCTCCCTCCCTCCCTCCCTCCTTCCCTCCTTCCCTCCTTCCTTCCTTCCTTGTGCCCCTAGCGGGAACCGAACGCAGGACTCTCTGGTCCACAGGCTGACGCTCCAACCGCTGAGCCAAACCGGCCAGGGCGCGATTCCTTCCTTTTAAACTTTCCCTTTATCCTTGTGTCTCATCTTCTGGACGAGTTCCTCGCCAGGTCTTTCTGGCTCACTGATGTGCCCTGCAGCTTTCCATTCTGCTGTTGAGCCATCTATTACGTTCTTTATGGCAACAAGTAACTTTAAATAAAGTTTTCAAGATCTCCTCTTGATTCTGTTAAAAATCAAGACCCTGTTGCTGTTTCGCGGATGTCACAGCGTCTTCTCTGTGTCTAGAGATAGTGATCACTCCTATGACGTTCGGTCCCGACACCTCCCGGCGGCAGGCGGGCTCCCGCCCTCCCCACTGCCCGCGGTTCTCCCGGTCCCCACAGACCCAGCTGGGAGCTGCTGCCGGCCTTCCCCGGGCGGTGCCTACACAGCCCCTAGGTGAGGGCAGCGAGCTGTGGGTGCTCCTCATGCTCCTTCCTTTTCGCAGTGAGCGCAGGGACCCACAGAGCTGAGGACAGCAGCTGGGTTCAGATGTCCCCTTTATCCTGGCCACGTCAGCTACCGGAGGCCCTTTCCTCTTTCTCCATCCTAATGGGACCTAAGCACTGGGTGGAGGAGGAGAGGTTAGCCCGGAGTGCACGGGCACGCTGCTCCCACTACAACAGCCCCGCCCTCTCCTGCGCCAGCGGCCACCCTTCCAGAGACTCCACGGGCGGCCCCGGGTCCTGGGCTGTCCTGTGCTCTTGCCCATCTCGGCCCACCTTTCAGCCTCCCAGGAATTCTTTTTATTTTTTTAAATGTTTTTATTGGCTTTTTGGAGAGAGAGGAGGAGAGAGAGGGATAGAAACATCGATGTGAGAGAGAAACATCCATCGGCTGCCTCCTGCACGCCCCTTACTGGGGATCGAGCCTGCAACCTGGCATGTGCCCCGACTGGGAATCGAACCAGGACCTCTCTGTCCACCGGACGACACCCAATCCACTGAGCCACACTGGCTGGGCTCCCAGGAATTCTTTCAAGCCTCTAGTCCCTTGATAAATTTACTTCTTATTCTTGGGGGTGGCTAGAGATTCGGATGCTTTTTCATATCAGTTCTACAACTCCCCTGATTTCGTGCAGCGAGGGGGCCTGCAGGGTATACTATATAGTCTCACATCTTGAACCATCACATTCAGAATCTGACTCTTAAACGAGCCTCCTGAGCCATGTGCTGGGGGCTCAGGAATTACAGAAACGCTGGTACTTATTTCATATGTTGGCCTTTTCCCTTTTGCTCTTGGAAATGCCATCACCTGACCCCTTTCCCAGCGGGCTTCTGGGTAAGTTCAGCCAATGGGAGGCACTGGGGCAGGACTGGAAGGGGAGAAGAGGGAGGAGCGAGGGTACCCCCAGGGGGTGTCTCTCACAGCCTCTGTGCCGGCCGGTGGCCCAGCTTCCATCGGGCAGCGTTCATCACGGCCCCGCCCCTGCCGGTCAGCTCCAGGCTCGGGCTCTGGTATTACAACCTCTCCCACTGCCCCTCTGGTCCTGGGCCTGGTGCTGCGGCTCGGCCACAGCTCCATCTCCTGAGCAGGACAGTCCTCATCCAGTCCCTTCTGTGGAAAGGTCTGGAATGATTTTATCTTCCTGGCTGGACCCTGACATGAAAATACAATTTCTGCAGAGCCATCTTCAAAGATCATATTTGGTAACCCCTTTCTTGGAGGTGAAGGGAGGACCACGGTGAAGGAATCTCAACTTGGGCTTCTCAGTCTCTAAGGTTTCTGAAGTGATTTCAAGGAGTGACACGGCATCTGTTAAACGTGAATTTTGGCAATCTGTTTCAGCTTGGTCGCGTCTGTGCCGCGAAGTAGCTTTGTAAGTGGAGCCATAAGGGCCGCCCTGGCCGGTGTGGCTCCTGGACAGACTGTCGACCAGAGCACCAAATCGTCTTGGGCTTGATTCCCAGTCAAGGGGGCACGTACCTGTGTTGCAGGTTCAATCCCCGGCCCCGGTCGGGGTGTGTGCAGAAGGCAACAGTCAACGTGTCTCTCTCATGTCAATGTTTCTCTCTCTCTCCCTCTCCCTCCTCCCTTCCACTGTCTCTAAAAATCAATGGGAAAAATGTCCTTGGGTGAGGATTAACAAAAAATAAAATAAAATAAAAGCCATAAAGGCCCGTCATATTATTAAACACAGCATTCTAGAATTGAGAAATACTGTCTAGAGGGGTAAAAGCTTAGTGTATAACAGAAAACTTGCTTCAGACCTAGCTCCAGGGCAGCCACAAAACAGTTCAAAGAAAATATTTTTATTATCGCTAATACCTACCATTTTCTCTGTTGGGAGAGGGTTAGGAGGTTAGCTGGCATGACAATGCACCTTTAGAAGGATCTTGTTGGCTCCATATCTTATTTGGAAATGGAAACCACCCCTGCCTTCTAAGCCTCGTCCATTATCATCACTCCACAGAGGCTTAATACGCAGCACAGAAACAACCAGAACGTCCCCGTGGCTGGAGAGGGAACGGGAGCCACCCTGGGCCACCGGGATGCCCTGTGCCACCCATCGGAGGCTCTGAACCATGCCGCCCTTGTCCGAGGCCCTGAAGACCTGCGTTCATTCCCATTCTGGCTGTTAGAACTGTAATGTATGGGCCACCTGCTTGTGAAAGGGGAGAGCTTACTTTGGCACAGGATAAACCGGTGCTGGCAGCAAAGCTGTTTGATACAAAGGACGTTTCTTGAATTCCTTTCAGATCTGAGGCCCGCAGAGTAAGTGTGTTTGGTGGGCATGTTTTAAAACTGCACGACTATGAGACAATGCCTCTGCTTCAGCTGGCACACTCGTCCTCCCCATGCCCTTGCCTTCCTCAGAGCTGGGGCGACGGGAACACTGCCAGCCTTGTCCAGCTCTTCCTGGAAAGCCGCCCCTCGGAGCTGGCGCCTCCCCGCAACGGCAGACTGTCCCCCGAGACCTCCGTGCTTTTGAGGTGAATTCATAGCATGAGGGCCCACAAAGAAAGGAACACAAACTTGCTGTTCAAGAGACCGAAAACCAGCGGCAGGCTTACAGGATGACCTCTGCCTCTGTGAGCGCCTCTGTCCTCGGCTCGCCGGTGGCCAGGGCCAGCTCGTCCTTCAGCTCCTGGATCTCCTTCTGCAGACGCACGATCACCTGCAGAGGGCAAGGCGGGGGTCAGCGGCAACTCCCCATCGGGGCAAACTCGGGGACCGAGAACATAATCTGCTCACGTTATAAACTCTTTTGAGGATGCAGAAATGTATAGAGAATGATAAAAAAAATGGCACTCGTACCACTGAGCTTCATTAAATCTTAACATTTTGTTAAAATAGGTTTAGAATTCTTTTTAACAAATAAAACACTGGAATCCCTTATTTCTCTCCCTCTTCTGTCCTTCCTGCGTGATCACTGACCTGCGTGTGGTGGGAAGCGGCGCCCACGTGTTCAGATATTTGCTCCATATGTATGTATGGAACTGTAATAAATTATGGTAGCATTTCGCATGCCTTACACTTTTATGTAAATGTTACTATACGACATGTAACTGCAACTTGTTTCTCTCCCCGCACATTATATTTTTTGAGATTATTTATATTGCTTCATGTGGCTCTCATTCGTTAATTTTCATGGGTATATAGTATTTCAGTAAAGGGATAGATCACAATTCATTTATCCACGTCTCCTATTCAGGGACACGTGAGGATTTCCACCCTTGCTGTTGCAGTGTTGCTGTGACCACAATAAATCTCGGGCACACAGGTGAGTCTGTCCAGAGTGTGCACACGGGACTGCGTGGGTGCAGAGCTTTGCACGTTCCCTTTGTTACAGTGTTAGAACGTTCTTCCGAGTCGCGGTGCACACTTCCATTCTCTCAACTGCAGACCTCTGTTCCTGTTGCCCGCCCTGGCACTGTGCATGCTGGCGCCAGGCACTTTATTCTGTCAGGCAGGCATCTCGACCAGTCCTACTCTGCATTTTCATGATTATTAGAGAGGCCGATCATCTTTGCATATACACGTATTGGCTCTCTGGGTCTCCTTTTCTGTGAATTATTTATTTGTGTTCTTGCTCATGTTCAATTGGGTTGTTTTTACTTCTTCCTTATTCATTTGCAGGCTTCTTTATATAGTCTGGGTGCGAACCCTTTATTAGTTTTAGGCACTGCACACAATTTCTCCCAATCTGTGTCATGTTTTTCGGTTTGTGGTGTTCCTTTGGGGTAAATGAAAGTTTTAAATTTCAATATAATTTTATTATCAGCTTCTTCCCTTATGAGTTGTATTGCTGTGGCTTCTTAAGGAAAATCTATTTTACCTAAAACCACAGGAATATTTTTCTATATATTCTTATAAAAGTTTTAAAGCTTTGTTTTTCACATTTAGGTTGATTTTATTTTGTCTAAAGTATAAGATATAGATCTATTTTTAATTTATTTTTAATATGGCTAACCTTGCAAGGTTTGCTATTATAATTCTTTTATATAACATGTTTCCACATATAAATGTGTCTTTCTCTGGGATATTGGTTAAAAACATTTGTCTAGCCCAGCCGGTGTGGCTCAGTGGTTGAGCACCGACCCACGCACCAAGAGGTTGCTGGTTTGATTCCCAGTCAGGGCACATGTCCAGGTTGTGGGCCCGATCCCCAGTGGGGGGCAGGCTGGAGACAGCCAATCTATGTTCTCTCTCATCGATGTTTCTACTTTTCTCTCCCTCTCCCTTTCTCTCTAAAAATCAATAAAGAAAATAAAAACCGACAAAGCATTTGTCTACTTGACTATATGCATGGCCATACCACACTGTTTTAATTATTGTAGCCTAAGAAATTTTGGCATCTAGACAGAACAAGACCCTTCCATCTTGTTTTTTTCCAATATAAACTTGGTTATTCTTGGTCATTTGCTCTTACATATAAATTTTAGACGTAGCTTGCCAAAGGTCCCCCTCCAATTTTAACAGAAAATAAGTTTGATTAAAATAAATAAAATGAATTTGGTAAGACTTACTAGATTGATGATGCTGAATCATCTCATCCATAACCATGCTATGACTTTCCTGAGTCCCTTCAATAGAGATTTATAATTTTCTCTATAAATACATTATGTCTTTAAATAGATTTCTAGAATTGTAATGTTTTTGTTGCTATTATAAATACAATTATTGTAAAATTGCATTTTCCAATTGTTGGCTTTTGATGTATAGGAAGGAGATTCAATTCATGTATGGGTTATGTACCAAATAATTTTATGAACATTATTTTGGTTTTGTTTATTATTAAATGCTATTGAATGTTCTACATAAGCAATCAAATTGACTGCAAGTAATAACAGATATTTCTTTCAAATCTTCATTAATTAAAAAAAAGGTCTCTGCCTTAGCTAGGAAATCCAAGTGCAGTGCTTCCGAATGACATGAAAAACAGTGTAAATAGTGCCTGGTTTAGACTATTTGGTTCACTGTATTTTGCTTAACTCTTAAAACTTAGATATTTCTATTTAACTTTTATGTTCAGATGATTAAATATGTAAAGGAAAGAAAAAAACAGACATTCTTGTCTTATTCCTTGTAACATTTCACCTTTAAAATGTTTGCTGAAGTTCTTGGTTGATACCCGTAAACACTTTAAGAATGTTCAGTTATAGTCAAAGTTTGATGAGTCTTTTCAAACTGTGTAAGAATGTTTAATATTATCAAGTACTTTTTTTATGCATCTAGTGATGTGATCATGTAATTTTTCTTTTTAAACTGTAAATGTGACGAACCACCTCAATTTGTGTAACTTTTGTTGGTATGAGCTACCTCAGATATGCAAAAGGTATAAGAACACCTACCTTGTACCCACTACTTAGCTTAAGTGAACACCAATGTACCTAGTACTTAGCTTAAGAAATAAAACATTAGACTCTTTGATTTTATATATTTTTATTATATTATATTTGATATTGTATATTTTTATTTTGATGCCCTTACTCCTGTATCGCGTTCCCTAAATGAATTTTTCATTACCATTACCCTAAATTTAGTGTTTATTTTCCCCATGGCTATTTTTCTTTTATTATATATTCACTTATCTTCTAATGATAGATTATCCCTAAATTCCTGAAATAAACTCAACTGAGTCATGATACATGTATTAACGATCATATGATCACTCATAATACAAAGTTCCTAAAATAAAAATGAGTAGGTTAAACCCAAATTTAATTCTTCCTTCAATATTTGGTGAACATAAAAAACACCAAGTCTGGTCCTTCCTTCATTCCCATCCTCCCTCTCTCTTCTTTTCTCTCTTTTTGGTGGCTTTGTTTTTACTGAGTCAATATATTTATTAGTTAGAGGTTTGTTCATGTTTTAAAACTTTTCTTGCTTTAGTTCCAGTGTTATGTTTTTCTAGGAAGTTATCTTTTTGTGTAAGTTTTCAAATTTATATCATGAAGTCATTCAAAGTACTTTATTATTATTGTGGGATATTTCCTATACCTAATGTTAGGCTCCCCTGGCATTCCAAATGTTATCATTTCAATGTGTGCCTTCTTTATTGTTTTTGTCATTAATGTTTCTCGGGGAGTTGTTCATTTTATTAAGCTACTAAAAATAAACTTCAAGTTTTGTTGCTTTTCTCCACTATATCTATATCTTTTCTTTTTACTAATTTTTATACTTTTTAAATTCCTGTCTTTCTATTTCAGTTTTAGATGTACTTATTTATTTTATAACTTCTTGGCTTGGGGGGGTACTAGACCAAGGGAGTTGTGCAAATTTGAACTTGGAACTCATGTGAGGCAGAGGCTCAGGACTGCAAACTTTCCGGGCAGCCATGTTTTAGTCTGCCTAGAGTCTAGGCTAAGGCAGAAGGCCTCCCTGGCACCTCCCTTCCAGGTTCAGCCTTCCTCTGTTTTTCTGTTGGGGAGGAAAGCGATATCAGGTTAATCACCTCCCTTCAAGGGCTTGGACCTGTGTGCCTTTACGGAAACCCCTCAGCTTCCTCTCCATGACAACTGCAGCTCAGCTCTGCGGCGGGGCTGAGGAGAGGTCCCTCCCTCCCTCCAGCCTCAGACATATATTGCAAAAGATGCTTGTTAAATTTTAAATAGGTGAGCTTCTTCTTATCTGTATCACACCAACAGGGCCAGAAGTTCCAAAGAAGAAGATATAAATATTTTGAACATGTCAGTGTTCCTAGAATTTCATTATAATGTACAGAATTGAGTGGGTTTGGGTGGTTTGCTTCTTTTCAAAAACATTCTTAGGTCCATCAAGCTATGCAGAATGAAAGTCCTTGGACAGGGACTATGTGAATCACTCATTTCTACCCTCCCTCTACTAAATTAATCCCATGTTTTCTACTTCGACTGAGGTTTTCAAAGTCAAATCCAACCGACAAATTATCTTCTGTTTTATCGAACATAAATCTTACAACTAAGCCAACTTTTCATGACTTCGAAACTATGACAGTTACACCTCTCCCTCGAATGACTGCAGGGATTTTGGAATGAGAGCCATCCGGAGATGACTTGGTCACATGCCCAGTGACCGGAGACACTGGCTTGTTCACAGTTCTTTTATCACCTTGTCTCTCTGAGGCACTAATTCTTGTAAAGAAGCAAGTTGAATCCCTGCTGATCCGATCTCACAGGGCTGGTCCACATTTGCCAGTAAATTGTGAGGGTATGATATACTCAAGTGGTATTTTGGGTGGTTTTGAGGACACATTTCCATTGGTCACTTGTGCTTCTGAAATGCTCTGTATGTAAGTAAAATAACGAACAGTGATGTCAGTTGTCAGAAGTAAAGGTACAGGAGACCGGGAAACAACACTTGGCGGTGACCAGATTGCCTGGCACCAGGACGACCTTGGCATCTGCTCAGTTATCAGCTATGAGCTTTGGACTCCCCATTTCTGCTTGTGTTTCAAGTTCTCGCAGACGTACGTCAAAAACATGATAATGTTTGCCTTTCTTCACGTTCCTTCAAGGGAAAGTCTCTCTAGCCCAATTTAAATTAAACAAATAAATAAAAACCATGTCTAATATGTTTATTTTCCTTCAATTATAAACTAATTTTTGGCTTCCGGCTAATAACCCCATTACTGTCTTGTTCCTTCTGCACAGTAATGTTCCAGGGCTGTGGACAGTCCTGGGCAGCAGGAGAATTCATCCTAATTCATCCTAGGAGTTCGGTTCCACTTGACTCAATTCCTTTGGATTTTGTCTCCTTTTTCCAGTGGGGGCTTGAGTCTGACCAGGGCCTGCGCTGGAAATAGATCCTGCTTCACCCCCTGGCTTCTCCTGGAGGGAATTCGGCAGGGAGGCTCCCGGAGACCAGCAGGACAGAACCTAGCCCCATTCCTCCCTCCTCCTCCTCCTCTTCCCTCCAATGGAAGGATTTCGGGGGAGGAAGGGCAAAGGATCGAGAGGAGTAGTTCATATGGGTAACAGTAAATTTGAGATTTTTCTTTTGGAATCTGAGAAAGCTGTAAATAAAAAACTGCTGGTACAATTTCACATCTTTTTCAAAATTTTTTTTGGTACATGCCCCTAGCGGGAACCGAACCTGGGACTCTCTGGTCCGCAGGTCGACGCTCCAACCACTGAGCCAAACCGGCCAGGGCTCACATCTTTTTCTTTACAGTGCATACTACTAAGCTTATGCCTGCTTATTTTCTAGAAAAAGAAGAAGATAAAAGAAAGAAAGGAAGTGGGGTGACTTGCAAAGTTAATAGTCTTAATTTCGGAGTTATACAAAATTGAAATGTTTTATTTCGACATTTTCAGGGCTGGCCTGAGTCAATCCGCACTGCACTTCATCTATGGCAGACTAACAAAGCGGAGGAGAAAGAAAATGCCTGCATTTACGAGGAGCTGAATCATGGAACTTGCAAATATTTTCTGCGTAGAAAAAGCACTTTGATAAAGCACAATTCATTGTTATGAAACCAGAAGCCTGGCCATTTTTCCATGGATCAAACCATTATTAATATTTTAAAATCTCTAGAATAATAACAGAACAGTTATGCAAAATACGGTTCTATTTAATAACCACTGAGATTTTTCTTTTTCTTTACAAAAAGATGGTCTATTCTTATTGTCTCTAGAAAGGCAACCGTTTCTGAAAGGCTCCGACCTGCATGTCAGTGTAACTGTGTGCGGTTCCGCTGCACACCTCCCCAGACCCCCTGCGCACCTTCCTCGCAGACTTACGGGAACTGCAGGTCAGCGCACAGGCCCTTGGGTCACACTGTCTGTGTCTGAACCCCGGGTCTGCTACTTATCAGCACTGTGAGTCTGAGCAAGTTAGTATCATTCCTGTGCCTCGGTTTTGTCATCTGTAAAATGGAGAGAGAGATGGCATCTCCTCATAGGGTTGTTGTGAGAATGAAACGAGTCAGTGTTCCCAGGACTTAGGAAGTTGCCTGGTTACGGGGAGTAAGTGCTCCCACCGTTTAGCTGATCTTTGGTTTTGGTTTTTGGTTTTAACACAGTCAGTGGAACGCTGCTTACCAATCTGGGGTCAATCTCCTCGTTGAGAACAGCTTCGTTCCTTATGAGCGCCACCCGCTGTGCGAATCTGCAGGTGGAGATGGACTCCTGCGGAAGCAAGGCGACACCGTGCATGTCACGCAGAGAGGGGAGAGGGAAGACCGCGCGTCCGAAGAGCGACGTGTAGACGGCGTGAAGAAGAAGCGTGCCTCCAGATTAGGGAGTTTTGACCCAGAACATCCTTTTTTATCAAAACGTTGGGCTCAACAAAATGATCCGGGCCAAAGGTGTGGGAGATGCTGAGGTCCCAAGCGGCAACTCGTATGTGTTTCTCAGCTACTGCTTGTTACAGCAGAACCACACACGCACGCCACAGTCAGAGCAGGCACCATGACCCGTGAGCGTGAAAGATGACAAGAGAAATGTCTGTAACGAGCCAAGAGGAGAGGCTTTTAGGCATGTCACAGTGCCCGGGGGCTCGGCCTCGGGTGAGAGGCACCTGCCACGTCCTCTTTTGGAGAAAGTCTGGATAAAAAACATTAAGCTTAAATGCATCAAACATGAGCTAGATCTTTAAAGCAACCCTGGAAAGCTACTGGGTGGCCAGCCCTGCCAAAGGGTCCTGGGTTTGTGCCCAGAGACATGCTGAGGCACACATCTCGGAGATGTCGCCAAGGTACCTTAGTAAGCCAGAGCAAAATGGAGCAGGAGAATCTGGCCAAGGTAACGAACCAACCCACCAGCAGGTCTTCAGAACTTTGTGTATGAGGCTTCTTCAAACCATCCTGTGCTACGTGAAGTTGATTCTCAAACAGGGCAGTTGCGATGCTGACAAGTAACCCAAAGCTCTGAGTTCTGTGGGGCGTACTCGAACCTAACCCTAACCCTAACCCTAACCCTAACCCTAACCCTAACCCTAACCCTAACCCAGCTGGAAAGATGGGAACCACCCAGGACCCTCAACTCCATCACACAGACTAACACGCAAACTCAGACCGAGAGCTCCAGAAGAAAACCAACATACATCGATGTTCCTTTTCTCCAGGGACAGTGTGGCAATCATGGTCGTCATGCAGTTCCCCCCCAAACTGTCTCTCAGGACACTGGTCATCATGGAGTTCCTGTATGGGATGTGCGAACGGTGCTTTTCCGAAAGGGCGATGATCACCTGTGGTAAGGCAGAAAAAGCAGGTCGTCAGCCCAGCGGGAAATGCCCATCCGGCAGCTGAGTGACAGCTGCAGTGAAAGCACAAAAGGAAATAATACACTAATGCAGGGTGACACCCCAAACCCGAGCTCAGAGGAGATACCTTCACCATATTCGGTGCAGGGATGCTGAAGACGGAATGAAGTAAATGTAGCAAAGACATACCACTACGGAGCCTGCAGTTTCTGGGCGCGTGATACCACTCCTGCACAATTGGACCCGCCAGTGTTCTGCCGTCAGCCACTGGGAGCCCCCACAGAGAGTCCAGAGGAAATCACGCCAAATGTGAGACATGCTCCCAAACTTAGTCTGTCTGCTCACCCTCAAGGTAAAGAGGCAGATCGGTATTATTTTGATCCCTTTTATGTCTGAAGTAGCCTTAACCAGAAAAGTAAAAGTTTTAAATGGACAAAATGGTATTTTTTAAAACTTTGAAATGATAAATAATTTTTAACGGATATAATTGGCCTTCAACTAGTAAACTTAAATCTGTAAGCAACTCAAAATTAAATGTTAGTTTCACAGCAAAAACTACATATTGACTTATTAGAAGCTGCCTCTCTTCATTGGTGATGCTTATTTATTTATTTATTAATCCTTACCCAAGGACATGCTTAGAGAGGAAGGGAGAAAGAGAGATGGGGTGGTGGTGGGGGGCATCGATGTGAGAGAGATATACATAGGTTGCCTTTTGTATGTGCCCCAGTTGGGGCATGGACCCCAAACCTGGCTATGTGCCCTGACAGAGGACCAAATCCGAAACCTTTTGGTGCATGGGACAACACTCAACCAACTGAGCCACTCTGGCCAGGCTAGTAATTTATTTTCAATTATAAAATTTCCAGCACATTTGTGCTTAAAGCCCTTGATATTTGAAATAGGTGGATACTTGACGAGGAAATTACACTTTCTTTGCCTGTAGAATGATAAAAATCTCAGCTGTATAAAATACATCTATTCATGAAGGTGAATTCTCTTACTGGTGATCAAAATATAAAATTTAATATGGCACTACTATCTCACTGGAGTTATACATGTTTGAGCAATTTTTAAAAAGTAAAACTTACAGATTCATAAGCAAAAACAAAAACAAAACAGGCAGTAGCGGTTAGTGGTGGAGACCCCAAATTCTGGTGCCAGACTGTCCAGGTCCGAATTCTGGGCTTACCAGGGTCCGGTCACTTAACATCTCTGCCTCAGTCTCCTCGTCAGGAGTACAGGGCAAAGCAGTACCTGCCTCATAGGTACTAGGGAAGATTAAAAGTGAAGATGTTCCAATTGCTTTGAGCATCTCTGGCCAATAAGTGCAGTCTACATGTCTGCTATGACTAAGCGAGAGGAGTCCCTTATGTTGGTTTAACAGGCTCATCTCATGCCTGGTGTCTTAGAGACCTAATAGGAAGGTTCTAGATGGGCGGATGGGAGAGGAATGAAAGGCTGCGGCGTGTTCTCCTCAGAAGAGCCATCGGGGTTCAGGGTTTTCCTGGGAAGGTGAATCCAGTGCTAGGATGCCCACTGCAAAGCATGAGAAATAAGCCACCCACAGACGTGAGTTCAGGGGCACCCCAGCGCCCTGGCTCTTGAAAATACTGCCAACACCTGCCCTTGCTCTAGTTCTCCCCCCTCCCAGGTGTGGGATCCCCACCATCAGAACTTCTACTCCTTTAGTTTACAAAACAAGGCGGGAGCATTCTTTTCGAAGCCTGGTTTGAGCAAAAACATACAACTGACACCATTGGTCTTGCTTTAAATTCATGACCGGAGATTTCCTACCAACCAGAAATCCAGTGGTATTTCTCTCAATCACTTTGCCACTCTCAGAAATGAGGCCGTCATACCTCGTCCCTTCGCTCCAGTCCTCTATTCAGCTTCCTCTCCCCGCCTGCGGTCCGAGCTGATGGCCACACACCCTCCTCACCAGATGGAAGCAGCCTGACCAGAAGCATCGCAAGCCCCGTCGCCAAGTCCACATTCCACCCTTCCTCCGGCCACTGTCCTGCTCCTAGACCAGCCCTCCGTCCTCTCCTTCGTCTCTCCTCACCTATTTTGCTCCTACAATTAACCCCTCTCCCCTCTAATCACTTTCTCTCCCTCACCTGGATCACTCCCATCCTGCATGCCCACCATAGTACTAAACTAAGGTGGCTCTTTGCAAGGTCATCAGCCGAAAGCATCGGTCACCATCTTACTAGGCTTCTGAGTCAAAGCATCCATGGCCTCCTTCGGGGACAGTGTTCCCTTAGTAATCAGGACACCACACTTTCCAGGTTTCCATCTTTCTGCAAAAACCAGTTAATGAAACTTCCTTTTCCTCTTCCCAAATTATAAATACTGGAGTGTTCCAGGGCTCCATCCTTGACCCTCTTCTTTCTTAGCTGCACCCTCTCTCTGGGTGAGCTCACCCAGTCCCCTGGCTTGCTTTAGTGATTTATATTTTAATCCTCACTGGAGGACATTTTGCATTTATCTTCAGATAGAGCAGGAGGGGGTGAGGGGGGAAGAGAGAGAGAGAAACATGGATGTGAGAGAGACACATCGACTGGTTGCCACCCGCACGACCCCAACCGGAGCCGGGGACAAACTGCAACTGAGGTACATGCCCTTGGCGGGAACTGAACCCGGGTCTCTCTAGTCCTCAGGCCAACGCTCTAACCGCTGAGCCAAACTGGCCAGGGGCAATCCCCTGGCTTTAAATACATCTATATCCTGATGTCTCCCAGGTCACATCATCAGCCTCACCTCGTCCCTGAGCTTATCCCTGTGGCAGCTCTACATGTCGGGTGTCTATTCCTGACTCCTCTACCCTTCACCCCTAAACCTGATTCTTTCCCAGACTTGACCCATTATTAATGGCACCACCATCCGCCTACTGGCTCCGTCCAGTGTCTTGGGCACTATTCCTTATTTCCCCTCGCCTCTGACACCCGACCTGGAGCAGTGTGCTATTAGGTTTGACTACAAAACATACCCAGATTTGGCCCACTTTGCCCCCCCTCTGCCACACGCCAGTGACAGCCTCCACCACCCCTGCCCTGGACAACGCACGTCTTCCATTCTGTCTCCTTTTGCCCTCGCGTGGTCCACTCTCCACACGGCAGCCAGAGAGAGCTTCATGAAATGCAAGTCACATCAGGCCACGGCCTTGCTTACCGCCTCCTGCACATGCCCAGTCTCATGAGCCCATTCCTGGGAGCCTGGCCCCTGCCGCCCGTGACCTCACCTCCTGTCACACTTCCATTGGTCCCACCGCCCTTGCCCTGCCCAGCTCACCCCGCCCTCCGCCTTCAGACTCCCTGCTCCTTTTCCCCGGACCGTTCTCATCACGCAAATCTTTGCTCAGAGGTCATTGCTTCACAGGGCTTCCCCCAAATCCCCTTCGAGATGGCAACACCCCCGTCTCGAAGCTGTTACTCCCTTTTATTTTTCTTATAGCTATCTGAAATCTCATTTGTTACCTGCTAGCTATCTGCCTCCCCACTAGACTCTCCTCCACACGGACAGGGGCATCGTCTCTCCTGTTCACTGCTCTGTCCCCACCGCCTGGAGCAGCTTCCAGCGCCCAGCGCCCAGCACATGTGGTGCCAATGAATCGTCTCACTCGGCTCTCGTGCCAACCCCCATTCTAGCTTTACTTCCTATAAAACGACATTTCCTAGTCTCTCCGCAGCTCATGGAGTGGGCACCCTGCGAACTCGGGGGGTGAGCGAGGAGGGTGGGGCCACGGGGAAGATCAGATTGGCAGGACAGCGTGGCAACAAAGGCACCTGGGTTTTCTGTGGCAGCTGCAGGGAAGCTTCTGGCATCCAGGACTCAGTGTCTCCGTGCCAAGTGGGGATAGCGGCAGCGTTCGCGGAGCGGTGCAGTGCTGTGGTCAGGTGGGCTCCTGGTGCCCGCTCCAGCGGGTGGCACCCGAGCCGTTTCCTAACTTTTCTCGAGAGTCATTATATTTAATAAACTCTGTGCTGCTTACATTAGTTGGAGCGGGTTTTCCTAAGAAATCTATGACAACATGTGCTCAACACACTCTTGTTGAATGAATCTGAACAGATAAATGAGTGGACTTGTTCGTTTCACTGGGAAGCAGAGTGAGGGCCATTCGTGTGGAATGAGATCTGAGAAAACGAGGTTTGTGTGGACGGAAAGAAGTGGGGGTACGACAGCCCTGGGTCTGAGTGGCAAGGTGGCAGCACGGGGTGCTGAGCGGAGCTCCAGACCCCACGAGCCAAGGGGACAATGAAATGCCAGAGAGTCGAGGCAGGTCTGACAGATGTGCAGAGGCAGGTCCGACATGTACAGAGGCAGGTCCACAGATGTGCAGAGGCAGGTCCACAGATGTGCAGAGAGGTGGTGTTACTGTTTATGAGCCATCAGCTAAATACCTCACAATGTTTTAAGAACTTTGAAGTTCTTTCTTAAAACAAATGTCACAATTTTTTCCCTGCTCTAGGAAACAATATTGACATCTCCTCTATTCAACAGCTTTGTTGACAACTTAGGTAACATAAAGGAGAACATGCTTATCAAACTTCCTGTTGATATTAAATGGTGTGTTAGTGAACTCGCCTTTGATTGAAGAACAGAAAAATGTAATCTAAGCTGGCTTTAATCATAAGGAAAATGTATTGGCTCAGAGCTACCACCAAAGACAGAGTTGGTGCCCGTATCTGGGATCTCCTTTTCATGTGGTAGAAGTCGGCCTCTCCTCATGGCCACAGGATGGCTGCCAAATGCCCTGCTACAAACTTCCTTATTCATAACTGAGGTGGGAAAGGCCTTTCATTTCCAGTCATTAAACAAAAGTCCTGAGCTTCTCTGGGGACCAGCTGGGTCGTGGGCCCATCCGTGGGCCATTCCCTGTAGCCTGGAGAAGGACCCGCCCCAGCAGGCTTCCACCAGTCAGGGTCCACTCCTGGAGCTGGGCGGGGCTCCGGCTGCTGCGGAATGAACGGGGTGCAGGCAATCCTGCCGTCCTCTCCAGAAGGGCTCTCAATGTGTTAAAGGAAGTAATTAAAATTCAAAATGGAATGACGAATGAGAAAATAAGGTCGTTAAAAATAGGGGAGAAACCAGAATTTAGAGAATCCAGCTTCCCCAACTGTGTGACCTTAGGCAAATCTCTTGAACGTCTAGGCCTCAGTTTCCTCGGCTGTAAGATCCCATCTGTACGAGTGGGACAGGGGTCCTGCCTACTCACAGGCATGTTTCAGAGATCAGCAGAGACCATCCCTGGGTTTGTTCTCAGTAAACAGAAAGCACTAGTTGAGGAGGGTCTTCGGGCTGTGTTCTCTATGATCCCTTCGGAGACTCGTTTCAGCCATAGAGACCCCGGCCCCCGCCATTTCTTGCGGAAAGGACTTCGAGCAGGCACAGTGCCAAGGCACTCAGGAGTGATCCGTCCAGGTGCGGTTCTGCAGAGTGACCCAGAGGGGCCAGCGTGTGGGACGAGCAGAGGTAGGGGCTGCCATGGGCTCTCCACAGGGGGAGGGAACCAAATGATCTGAATGGCATAGAGTGAGGAGGTGGTCATGCAACCTGGATTAAAAATATATATTTACTTCCATTTTGGAGTTCAGGTATAAATACCATAACATGTTCCTGAAGACATTCTTTATGTGACACAGAGGGAAACCTCATGGTATACTTTATGATACTTCCACGCACCTAGAAACCTTTCCTAAAGTCAGTAATTTGGTTTACGACTACTGGATGAATTAAAGGGGGTTAATTTTAAGAGCTCAGAAGTGCATGGAAATTATCCTCTGAAAATGGAAAAGGTTTGCGTGGTCACAGCGGACACCGGCACCGTAGTTCTGTCTCCTGAGCACACGTGTTTGGTGGCAACCGAGTGGAAACGGACACTCTTCAAGTCCCACTCACGTGGCCAGCCAGTGGAAGGGACCTGGATTCGGGTGTCTGCAGAGGGGGCGGGAGCACTCCGGCTCGTGGTGGCTGCTGGCGGCACGCGAGGCTGTGGAGACCGCGTCACGCCAGGGGCACTCGGGAGGCTCCGGGTTAGAACAAGTATGCGCAGCCCCCTTTCCTCACGGACTCGAGTTCCGGGCTGGGATATAGCCTGTTATTGTGGTTTAAAATGACTTTGAGGAGACTTTTTGGAAAAAGTACTGTATACACCAAGAGAACTCCAAAACCAGCAATACCCTGGCAAATGGCATGTTATTTGCTGAAGAGCACACTCAGCAAGGTGCTATCAGCTGAGCGAGTCAGTGCCCTGGGAGCAGGTGGAAGGTCTTACTATTATGGCCAGAAGGGCAGTTACAATTCTGCATAGAATTTCCAGACCCAGTGTGAGCTACTGAGTGTCACGATGGTTGACGGTTCCAATAATGATGAGTATAACAATGGTTGATAGTTCCAGAACCAATGAGTGTAACAATGGTTGATAGTTCCAGAACCAATGTCACGATGGTTGATACTTCCAGAACCGATGGGTGTCACGATGGTTGATGGTTCCAGAACCAATGAGTGTCACGATGGTTGATAGTTCCAGAACCGATGAGTGTAACAATGGTTGATAGTTCCGGAACCAATGAGTGTCACGATGGTTGATAGTTCCAGAACCGATGAGTGTAACAATGGTTGATAGTTCCAGAACCAATGAGTGTAACAATGGTTGATAGTTCCAGAACCAATGAGTGTAACAATGGTTGATAGTTTCAGAATCGATGAGTGTAACAATGGTTGATAGTTCCAGAACCAATGAGTGTAACAATGGTTGATAGTTTCAGAACCGATGAGTGTAACAATGGTTGATAGTTCCAGAACCAATGAGTGTCACAATGGTTGATGGTTCCAGAACCGATGAGTGTAACGATGGTTGATAGTTCCAGAACCGATGAGTGTAACGATGGTTGATGGTTCCGGAACCGATGAGTGTAACGATGGTTGATAGTTCCAGAACCGATGAGTGTAACGATGGTTGATAGTTCCGGAACCAATGTCACGATGGTTGATACTTCCAGAACCGATGGGTGTCACGATGGTTGATGGTTCCAGAACCAATGAGTGTCACGATGGTTGATAGTTCCAGAACCGATGAGTGTAACAATGGTTGATAGTTCCGGAACCAATGAGTGTCACGATGGTTGATAGTTCCAGAACCGATGAGTGTAACAATGGTTGATAGTTCCAGAACCGATGAGTGTAACAATGGTTGATAGTTCCAGAACCAATGAGTGTAACAATGGTTGATAGTTTCAGAACCGATGAGTGTAACAATGGTTGATAGTTCCAGAACCAATGAGTGTCACAATGGTTGATGGTTCCAGAACCGATGAGTGTAACGATGGTTGATAGTTCCAGAACCGATGAGTGTAACGATGGTTGATGGTTCCGGAACCGATGAGTGTAACGATGGTTGATAGTTCCAGAACCGATGAGTGTAACGATGGTTGATAGTTCCGGAACTAATGAGTGTAACGATGGTTGATGGTTCCGGAACTAATGAGTGTAACGATGGTTGATAGTTCTGGAACTAATGAGTGTAACGATGGTTGATGGTTCCGGAACTAATGAGTGTAACGATGGTTGATGGTTCCAGAACTAATGAGTATAACGATGGTTGCCAAGATATCCGCTGCCTAAACCATATCCATGTTATATAGCAAAACTGAGACAGAGAGGGTGTAATTAACTACTGACACATGAATTTTTATTACAGCATTTATCTTACTGTATTGTGATAATTTGCTTCTATGATTTGCTCTTTCTAGAGATAACATGACAGCACAGACTATTTCTCAATCACACATTTGTCCCCATTGCCTAATGGAACCGTAGCACCCAGCGGACATTCAATCACAATATGTTGAGTGAATGAATGAATGAAGCTAATGACATTAATTTGTGTCACACTTCCAGTCTCATCAGACACAGAAAGAGAATCGATTATGAAGGTCTGTGACTGCTATTTCCTACGCAGTATCTGCCTGCTCCTTATTATTCTTATTCCTGTGTGGTTTTGGTTGCCTCACATCTCTCTCTGTGTGAAATTCTCCCACTTCTCTGCTACCCACCTGCGTGCTCCCTGGCAACTACTTCTGGATTTACTCAACCCCACACATCCATGTCCACATACAACAGGTTTTCCATACTTATGTTCCTCTTTCCTCTCACACGAACCGTCTCCTCTCTCCATTATCTGACGCTACAGCCTCTGTGGAGACACTAGTACGTCATTGTAATTAGTTAACCACTGCAGTGATGCGGTGGGAGAATATGAAACAGATACTTTACATTCGGAACCCACGGTGGATGGCAGCTGAACGTCACTGCGACCTGGGCGGATCTGCCCCCTGCACTGGAGCTGAAGGCTCACGAGCTCCCAGTTCCCGCTCCTGACAGGCCCTACCCACTCCCGCCTGGCTCACTCCTACTCACTCTCCAGCTTCGGCCTAACGTCAGCCCTGAGAGCTCCAGACCGCTCCCCCCTCGGGCTAGGTGCGCAAGGCGAGCTCTCCTCCCTCCTCGGACTCGCCTGCGCAGCTCTAACCTGACAACAGACACATACTTCATTATTACGTAGTCGCTGCACGTCTCCGCCACGGCACCAGGAGGCGTTCGGGGCCAGGACTGTTTCCATTTTGCTCACCGCTAGCCTCCAGGGCAAGCCCAGACCTCAGCACATAGCTGTTCCTTACACACATTTGCCACAGAAATGAATTAGTTACATGGAAAATCACATGCCACTTAGCCACCAACACTTCCCCATGAAGCTGATGGTACGAGGATCTTGAAGAGAAGATATGGGTGGGGGGTGGAGCAGAAGAGAGCGTTGATGACAAGTGGAAACTTGCAGAGATTGTGTAAAATAAAGGAAAGGAGAGGATTGGGGGCAGCACATTCCTCTCGAGTGATTGCAATGGGTGAAATTCTGATTCCACTGACGAATGTCGTTTTGCATGAACAGATGGACATAATGGGAATTAAAGTAGACAGTGCTGCCCTCTGAAACACGTGGGTCCGATTCTCTGAACACAGTCCATCGTGCACTCATGTCAATGTCTGGTCAGCGTCCCGCGCGGGAGAAGCCCTGGCAGGTGCAGGCGGCGTGTGATATCTGAGCACAGGAGCGCTCGGGGACGCTGGCTCTCGGCAGACTGGGGTGACCTGACTTCCACCTCCAGGCTGCGTTCCTGGGTCCCTTTGGTTGGAGTCTAATGACGCACCTTGTTCAGACCGAGCTCCCCCAGTCTCCTCTCAGTCACTGTGTCAGCCAACTGGACCATTACAAGGCATTTAACACCACACAGCGCCCGTCTCAAAAAGGTTCAGTGTGCAGCTAAAGATTTCTGGTTTTTCCCCTCGAACGTTTAGCCTCCAACATTCGCTAGGGAGTCGCGGCCTGGCCGATTCGCTGCTTCTCCGCTCCCGCTTGCAACCGTGTTTCCCTTCCTTTGGGACTTGGAAGGGGCTGCTGTCTTAACATTCAGGGCACGATGCTACACTCGCAGAGCTGAAAGGAATTTGAGAAATCTCATTCAATCCACTCATTTTAGAGATGAGAATTTTCTGCTGGGAGAATTATTTAGCTAAACTCAGATGAGCTTTCTCTGCCCTCAAAATCAAATCCAGAGATCACAAGCAGAGCGCAGGCCGGGGTGGACTGCAGGAAGCTCGGCAGGAGAAGGGGGGTCAACGCGAGGAGACCCGTCGCACAGTCAGGACGACCGCCTCGACGAAGCGGCCAGACGCGGAAGAGAGACTGGTTGCCCTACCTTCGTTCCCGTGGAGAGTGTACTGGCAGGAAGAGGCAGGCCGTGGGGGCCGCCTAAGTCTGCATTCGCCACCACCACTGATTCTGCAGCAGCACCAAGAAAGCAGAGTGAAGTAGAGCCTCGGCCTTGGAGCCGAGCACTTCTCGGTTCCCGTCCTCAGGTCACCACTGGCTGTGGGACCCTGGCAAGGATTTGGGAAGACCTGAGTTTCAAAATCTATAAGGTGGGGATACTCACTCACACCTCTAGGTGGGGCTGATGTGAGGGTTGAACAACATGGCACAGACAGAATGTGCTCTACCGACCTCCATGGAGCATTAGTGACAACGGTGGAAGGTGGAAACAACCCCATTGTCCATCGACAGATGAACGGATGAACGCCATGCGGTCTAGATATACAGTGGAATAGTATCCAGCCTCAAAACAGAGCCAAATTCAGATGCACACGACAGCACAGATGAACCTTGAAAACACTATACTAAGTGAACAAAACCAAACACGAAAGGACAGATATTGTGATTCCACTTATACGAGTATCTCAAACAGGCAAATTCCTAGAGACAGAAAGTAGAATAAAAATGACCGGAGGCTGGGAGTGCAGGAAATAGGGAGTTACTACTGTTTAATGGGCACAGGGTTTCTGTTTGGGAATAAAAAAGTTCCAGAAGTAAATGGTGGTGATGAGTGTACAACATTGTCAATGTACTTAATGCCACTGAACAGTACACTTAAAATTATTATTTTTTAAAATACATTTTTATTGATTTTATAGAGAGAGAGGAAGGGTGAGAGAGATAGAAACATTGATGTGAGAGAGAAACATTGATCAGCTGCCTCCTGCACGGCCCCTACTGGGGATCGAGCCCGCAACCTGAGCTTGTGCCCCAACTGGGAATCAAACCAGGACCTCTCAGTCCATGGGATGACGCTCAATCCACTGAGCCACACCGGCCAGGCAAATCATTAAAAAGGCCCTGGCCAGATGGCTCAGTTTGTTGGAACATTGACTGGGACCCCAAAAGGTTACAGGTTTGATTTCTGGTCTGGGTATGTATGGGAGGCAACTGATCAATGTTTCTCTCTCACATCAGTGTTTCTCACTCTCTCTCTAATCAATAAACATAACCTCAAATGAGAATTTAAAAAGTTATTAAGCCCTGGTCGGTTTGGCTCAGCAGTTAAAGCATTGGCCCGCGGACTGGAGAGTCCTGGGTTCGGTTCCTGCTAAGGACACGTACCTCAGTTGCAGTTTGTCCCCGGCCCTGGTTGGGGTCATGTGGGTGGCAGCCACTCAATGTGTCTCTCTCACATTGATGTTTCTCTCTGTCTCTTCCCCACTCTCCTCCTCCCGCTTTAACTGCAGATAAATGCAAAAATATCCTCAGGTGAGGATTAAAAAAAAAGTTATTAAAAGGTAACATTTATGTTATGCATATTCCACCACAATAAAAGAGGAAAAGAAGCAAAACCACACCGAACACCAGGAGAACGCAGAGGAGAAAGGCCCGCTCACCAAGCGGCGGGCACAGCCAGCCCCGTCTGCCCACACTACCTGCTCCAGGTAGTGCAGAGACAAGTTGATGTACTTGGCCTCCGTCAGGAGCTGGCCCCCGACTCCGGTCTTGGCAACGCGCTCCGAACCAGCCAGGTCCACCAGGTGAAGCTTGGCGTGCCGGACCGCTGCGGAGCCTGGCTCTTTGCTTGACAAGTGGATGGTGAAGATGCAGTGGGAACGAGTTGACGCTTGGTTCATAGGAGTCTGCAGGAAAGGAATTGCAAAGTAGTGTGAACGATGGGAAAGGCGGAAGAATCGCAACAGATACACATTTAAATCTCCGTCAAGACATTTCCCATGAAGCCAGCGCTGTCAAAAGGAACAACAGAACGCACAACGGGGACTCTGTGTGGATTGTGTTCACTGTGTTACATCTTGAACGGCTGGGAGCAGATGTGGGTGAGTTAGCTCAGAAAATGGGAAAAGACTCTGAATGTGGTAAGCTTGGGCCCTCTTATGGATATGATGGTTCATCAGGTGCAGGTGACCAAAGGACCATCCAATGGGGGGTGTGGATAATGCGGGAGACTGTGTGTGGGGAATCTCTGTACCTTCCTCCCAATTTTCCTGTGAACCTGAAACTACAAAAAATAGACTTTTAATTTAAAGGTTGGAATTTCCACACATCTTTTAGAGATTTACCTGTTGTACAAAATAATGAGGGAAAATGATTTAGAACCTAGAATTACATACCAGCCAAACTGTTAATCATATTCACATTTTAGAAATGAAAGCAATAAAAATGTTTATCTTAAAAAAATAAAAATATAAAAGTGTTTGCAAGAGTATAAATAAATGGAAACTTTTATACACTGTCAGTAGGAATATAAATTAAGAATCTTTTTTGAGAGCAATTTGATAATATGTGGTAACGTTGCAAATGCCTATAATCCACAATCCAGCAATAGACTGGGTTTATGCTGTAATAGAACAGGTATATTTCCTAGAGAGAAATCTGAGACAGGTACACCAGGAGAGAGAGCGAGAGAGAGAGAGAGAGAGAGAGAGATAGATATATAGATAGATAGATAGAGATACTGATTCACTGAAACATTGTTTAGGTAGCAAGAAATTGGTGTATGATGTCCAACCTAAATGGACACCTCTGGTAGAAAAGATGAATAAACTTGGCTAATTCAAACTATAGATATGTGAAATTGAAGCAACTTTTGGATAGATTGACCTAGATTGATTTCTGAAATAGAAGTCTGAGGAAAAAGATCGCAAGCTTAAAAATGATATAAACACCATGATAGGACTTCTATAATTAAAAATGTAGTATGTGATCCAGAAATATCTATCCATGGTGCTATGACTCAGGTCATTGAAAAAGGAGCAATAGGGGCTGAAGGATGCGGCGGGTGAAAGACAGCGGCTGCCTTTGTGCGTGCTGGGAGCGGAGAGCTGGCTAGGGGACCTCGACGTTATCCTGCTGCTGTTACTGAAAAACGATCGTAAGCCAATTCTGATATCCAAAAACATCTAAAAATAAAACTTGTCTAAAAATAGTCCAAAGGCGTGTTCCTGTGAAGAACAGAGCTGCACCCAGGCTCTGCGTACGGATGCAGATGTGTGCAGGTAGGGTCATGTACTTGGGTGCCATTTCAACCAGAAGGTCTGTCCGTAAATAGAAATTCTTCATGTACACCATGGTTGACGTACACCAATGAGCAAAATACACACATGTCAAAACACTGGCATCATTTTGGTGATGATGATGGAGCTAGTGAGTTAAATAGGCTGAAAATTTGACCCATTACTGGTCGCCACAATAACTAGACCCAGCCGAGCCAGTGTGTGATTTTGCTAAAGTGGATCAGCAAATAACTGTGCATGTAAAACCGCGAACTCAAATTTAGAACCTTCGTTGAGGTGTTTTGGAAGCGGCTGTGAGTTATTTGCAGAACTTAAACATGGGTTTCATTTCACTGTTACATTCACACAACAATAAATCCTACAGTACTGTAATAAAAGTCAAGTTGACAATTGATACAAACGAAAACCATAGAGACTATACCCCAACAGCTGTCTTCAGCTTCTCAACGGATGTACTGAAATCCCCGTACAATGTAGGCCACTAGCGAGTATCGAAAGAGTGTACCCATTTCAAAGGAAATGTGAGATTTGCATCAATTAAGTTGTATTTCTGGAGTCTGTAATTAAAATGACGTAATATGCTGTAGGAGTCCATGCCTACAGTTTTGTAACTTCTCATAAATATTTTCTGCATGAAGTAGTAGTTGTTGTCCTCCTAGCTAAAATTTTCTTAAACCTCAGAAAACATTCTTTATGTGTAGCTGTTTAAGTGTGAGTGGATGTGCGGGTGTCGGCTCTGTGTTTATTTAAGGACGTCCTTCTGTCTCCTAGACATGCCCCTACGCTTGTCCTTTTAAAGGTAAAATTATATTAAAACATTTCTGAGGCTGCCCAAGAACAGATGGCACCATTTAGGCAGATTCATTCAGATTTAAGCACACATTTTAAACAAATGTGCTCTTGGCACTGGAGACTGTGCCTTTGGAAAACTTCTAGTGATGATTAATCATCGCCATGCCGAGAGCTTCCACATTTCGTATCAGTCGAGGTACACACAGCTCTGTGTTAGGCAGTACAGAGACGGGAAGGCAAGTAAGACGTGGGCCTTGCCCTCAAGGAATTTATAATCTAGTTCAGGAGCCAAAGACAAAACGTGTGGAATGAGTCAACGATGAGACAACGGTGAATGTGCAGTAAGGAACGTGTCTGTTCTCAGCACCAGCTGACCATCCTGGTGACGGCTGAGCGTGCTGACCGCCCCCCCCCACCCCGCCCCCGGGCTCCACCCCCTGCTGCTCCCTGGGGTCTGGAGTCCAACACGATCCTGGTACTTTTGTGGCCCTTTCCACTACTGGACCCTCTTCTCTCCAGTCCTCAAAGCAGACATGTCCCCAGCTAGGTCTCATATTTCTTCCCCTCGGGGAGCTGTTCTGACTCTCATCGCTCAGGCACTGAGACGTGGGTAAGAAGCGCACACCCCACACCTTCGCATTTGCAGTGAACGTGCGGGTGCATATACCTTTTCGAACTAGTGTGTTTGTTTTCTTCGGACAAATACCCAGAAGTGGAATTGCTGGGTTACATGGTAGTTCTGTTTAATGTTTTGAGGAACCTCCACACTGTTTTCCATGGTGGCTGCACCAGCTTACAATCCAGCGGAGCACAAGGGTCCCCTTTTCTCCACACCTCACCCACACGGGTTCTTTGTTGTATTGTTGATAATGCCATTTTGACCCGTGTGTGGTGACATCTCACTGTGGCTTTGATTTTCATTGTTAACAATAGCCAAGATATGGAAGCAACCTAAGTGTTCATTGATAGACAGTTGAATAAAGGATACACACACATACACACACACACACACACACACACACACCATGGAATACTACTCAGCCATAAAAGATGATATCTTGTCATTTGGATAAACCTGGAGAGTATAATGCTAACTGAAATAAGTCAGACAGAGAAGGACAAATACTGTACGATTTCACTTGCATGCAGAATCTAAAAAACAAAACAAATGAATAAAATGAAACAAACTCATAGATAGACAGAACCAACTGACGATTGCCAGAGGGGTGTGGGGATGGATACCAAAGGGGAAGGTGATAAGTAGCACTTTCCGTTATAAAACAAGTCAGGGGTACGTAATGCACAGCGTAGGGAATATGTCAATAACGGCATACTAACTATGCACGGTGACAGATGGTCACGAGATTTATCACGGTGATCACTCGTAAGGTATATAAATGTTGAATTGCTGTGCTGTACGCCCGAACCTAATATAATACTGTGTGTCAAGTATAATTTAATTTGTTTTTACAGGAAAGAAAATCTTAGAATTTGATACTGAACAGCCTCATTTTAAGTTTGGTTCCATCACTTACTAGTGTTGAAATCTTAAGCAAATTTACACCAAGCGACTTAGTGTTTATATCTCTGTAATGTCATAATAGCACTCGCTTTGCTGCAAGGGACTGCACCGAGCAGGGTCGGGCTTCTGAGAGCTGAAGTGGCCCATGAACTGAAAGGTTCCTGTAGATGTCCGTCACTGGTGACAGTCACTCTATTCAGCTGCCTCCCGTACCCTTATTTACAACCACCCTTTTTCTGTGCACCCGATGAGAATGTCCAAGAGCTTGCTGATAGCTGTCACTAAAATGCCCTACCAACACCCTGACCCTAATATTCTCCCCAACAACCGCATTCCTTTCCCTCAGCCTGTGTCCCGCCAATGGATATCCAGTCTGTCCTGCTCCCGTTGGACTTCCCTCCACATCTCTCCACTTCTAAACGCCCGCTACCTCTTACTTGGGTTGCTGCATTCTCTTACTAGTCTCCCCTTTTTTACTTCTGTCTCCTTCAATTGTGTCCAACTTGCAGATAGAGCATTGCTTTTAAAAGACATATTTGATTATGCCAATCCTCCTGATCCCGGAATTAAACTGACATACTCCCTAAGACTAAATATTTCTAGTTTCTCCAACTGTGTCTTACCCAAACTTTTATAAAACTCTTTTTCAAATGTGGCAATTTGAGCCCGGCCAGTGTGGCTCGGTGGTTGAGCATCGACCCATGTACCAAGAGGTCACCAGTTTGATTTCCGGTCAGGAAACATGCCCAGGTTGTGGGCCCGGTCCCCAGTGGGGGACATGTAGGAGGCAGCCCATCGATGTTCTCTTTCATTAATGTTTCTATCTCTCTTTTCTTCTCTCTTCTGTCTCTCTAAAACATATCAATAAAGAAAAAAATTTTTTTTTAAATGTGGCACTTTCACACTCTGAATTGAATATATTCTTTCAAGAGTGTCTTAACCACAGCAGAAGACACTGGAATCTGGGTAATCTAAATATAATGTTGCCAGCAAATGGCACATGAAGTGTTATACCACATTTGCTCCAGCCTTTTACCATGCTTCAGAACTTCTATGAAAACACACACACACACACACACACACACACACACACACACACACACACGTTTATCTGGTGACTGCATTTGATTAGTTCTTACCCCAACATTACAATTTGTTGAGGTAATTCCAGATCTTGATTTTTTTTTTTCAATTTTGTGCTATCTGTGAATGAAAATATCTTGCATATCCTCATCCAAATGATGTGTGAGACATCAAGTAGGGTAGAACAACATGCCATCAAGACGCTCTCTCTACTCTCTACTCTGAAGTGACAGTTATGGGTATTTTCACATTGACTTTAATCCAAACACTTGCATATACCTTCAATTCCTCTTTATATCCCCAAGGTTATTTTGGGAGACTTTATTAAATACAGCGAACTCACCTGATCTGTGAACGTTTCTAACCCCATCAGAAAAGCAAACGGAACTGCTCTAAGGCGAATCGGTGCTGCCTCTTTCCTGATGGCTGGCCATTATGTGGTCATCCTTCTTCAAATCCTTCTCACAGTCTTAGTGTTAAAAGCATTCACTTGTCCTTTCCCAAGCATGTTTTCTTTTTTGGAAGGTTGAAAATAGATGACTTTTTTTTTTTTTTTTCATGGGGTAAAAGTCTAAAACTCCAGGCTCACTGGTCTCTTACAAGTTCATCACCCAGCAGCCCGTGGTCAGCGCAGGCTATGTCCCCCTTTCTCATCTCCGGGTAGCGGCCTCACTCCTCGCGGAGGGTCCGTCTGAAGGTCACCTCTGCACAGGCGTCCACTGCCTCCCTCCTCCCACGTGGCTCTAGACTCCCCCAGGGCGGGGGCTATGTCCAATTCAACATTGTAAGCCCAGCAGAACATCATAGTGTTCAAAAATATTTATCCGACTGTTGACTCCTGCTTATTTCTAGTTTTCTGGGCTCTCTTTGGCATGTTGCATAATTTCTGAAAATCCCCAAATAATCTGGAGATGCATCGGCAGACTCTTTGATGCATGGAAGAGAATTCATTTGAGTCTAAAAATTATAATTTTTTGAAACAGCTAGGTTGATGCAACTCTCTCTCCCCACCTTGGGCTTCAATTATTCTTTGGGCCTAATTCCAGAGCACTTCATGACTACCCTCTATATCTTCAACTACCCTTTCTCTCGCGAGGAATGTCCTCTTTCTGGCCAAATATTGCCCAGCATTGCTTACTGGAAAAGTATGCCCTTTGCCTCTTCCCAAAATAATCCTGCTCAAAATTTACTTATCTTCAGAATTCCCTTGGGCCGTTCTCAACTAGTGCTGGACATTGCGTTCCACGAGGACATCTGACGTATCTGCGCACAGCAGAAGATCATTAACATCCAGACTCTAGAGAAACCCAAAAGTGGATTGTTCCAAATGGATTTTTAAATGTCCATCACTGAAAAACAAAAGCACTGTCATGGACAGTTTGCTAGAGCTGGTCACGAGGTGTGATGGTGTGCTCCAGCGGGCTACGCGGGGGTGTCCGGGGCCAGCCCATCTCTGCAGCCCAGAGTGGTGCCGGTTATACCGGGCGACTCAGCGATGACCCTCTCAGACAGTCACGGCTTCAAACAGGCCACACAGAAGGGGCTTGGAGCAGCACTGTGGTGCACAGCGGCACCTGCTTGTGCAGAGCGCCTTACCTACAAAGCAGTAAACTGAGGAAGCACCACAAGCCTGCACCGAAGGCTAAAGCACCTTCTCCCACCGCCCTTCGACCGCTGCGCACGGGTGGGGCTGCCACTCTCAGAAGCCACTTCCTGTGGTAAAGAAAATCTCACATTTCATCGGACAAGGTCGTTTTCTACTGAGCAGGAAATGCTCCCGGCCAAAAGAGACATTTGAAAAAAAAACAGTATAACAGTAAGAACTGGGTAAGGCTGATCAACATTTTCAAAAGGCTGTTGATTCCTCTTCCCTTTGGGGTTCCGCAGATGTACAACCACCAATCCGGATGTTCTATGATTCTCATCGGCAGATCAACAAGGGTCCCCTGTAAATTAAAATGTTCATTTTTTAAAAAATTCATGATGCTGTGTGTGTGTGTGTGTGGCCATCTTCGAGATAGAAAATTTTGATTTTAGGGGGGTAAGAATTGATAAGTAAAATACGGTTTTTGTGTTCATATAATGTATTCTTACGTTTGTTGTAACATTTTTCTCTACTTTAAAAAAAAATGTTTTTCCTTTATTGATTCTAGAGATAGAGGAAGTCAGAGGGAGAGAGAGAGAGAGAAACATCAATGAGAGAGAACAGTGATTGGCCACCTCCTGCATGCCCCCCACTGGGGATCGGGCCCACAACCTGGGCATGTGACCTGACTGGGAATCAAACTGGTGACCTCTTGGTGCATGGGTCGATGCTCAACCACTGAACCACGCTGGCTGGACCATTTTTTTCTATTTTTAATCTCACGTTTTCAATAACTTCAAAAACGATTATAGTTAATACAGCCTTCAGTGATCTACATAATCTCTTTATATCACATATAAGATTTGTTTAGGCTCTTTTATGTTTTGTTTTGTTTTTTATCTCCACCTGAGGACATTTTTCCATTTTTTTGTTCAGATAGAGTGGGAGGAAGAGAGAGAGAGAGAGAGAGAGAGAGAGAGAGAGAGAGAGAGAGAGAGAGAGAAACATCGATGTGAAAGGGATACGTCGAGTGGTTGCCACCCACATGACCAACCAGGGCCGGGGACAAACTGCAACTGAGGTACATGACCTTAGCGGGAACCGAACCCAGGTCTCTGGACAGCAGGCCGATGCTCTAACCGCTGAGCCAAACTGGCCAGGGCTGTTTAGGCTCTTTTAAATACTTGTTTATTTCTTATCACGTCTTTCCCTTATATTCTATTCTTATGTACCTAAGTCTTTGTCTTTTAAGTTACTCTATTTTGGGGTAAAATATCTCCACCAGAATTCCCACTGATCTAGAACAGTTAGGTTAAGAAAATCTCTTAGACTGAACAGAAGTACATAACGTACACACTCAAACCCTTTAAGGGAAACCAGCCAAGACCAGCAGCAGCAGGCAGAGCCCAGAATCCAGCTCGCACCCCAGTTCCCTTTCTAGTAACTCTCACCGGGTACCCCACTGACCCGGTCCTCGCTCGCCTGCTCCATCAGAAAGTACCAGCTTCTCTCGGTTGATATCCCAGCCTTTCGGGTTGAAGCCCACCCTGGACTCGGGACTGCCTCACCCTCCCCACACGGGGTGAATACGTCCCGACCCAGTTCTTCGCACAGTCAGCGAGCTGCTCGTCCTGCTCTCTGACTCGGCCCGGGACAGTGAGGCCGGGCCAAACCCGCTGGGTACACACGTGACCCTGTGAACACCTGCCCTGATCTTTCTGAGGTTGTCTCAGAACACTGTCTAGCAGCAAAACACCTCCCATGATACAGCCCTCTGCTGAAAGGAACAATCTTAACGGCTCATCTTTCTTTTTGATTTTTCTCTTTACGAGATACACTGCTGTTAGAAAAGTATGAGAATCATTTTCCCCAGCTGACAGATTTCTCGGTCCAGCATGTGGTCAAAGTAGTTTTGTTAAAGAGAAAAATGGACTAGGAACATCAATTTTGTTTAAAATTTATTCATTTCTTTAGTTTTAAAATATGTTTTTATTGATTTTTTTTATTAGAGAGAGGTGAAGAGAGAGCGAGAGATAGAAACATCAATGTGAGAGAGGAACTCGATTAGCTCCTGCACGCCCCCCACCGGGAATCGAGCCTGCAACCCGGCATGTGCCCTGATTGGGAATTGAACAAGACCTCTCAGTCCATGGGATGATGCTCAATCCACTGAGCCACACCGGCCGGGTGATTCTGTTTAAAATTTAAAGGTAAGCTTTGGAGCAATCTGGAACGTGTAGAATGTTCTAGCAGTTATGATTCACCTTCCAAATAGGAAAATGCTACTATGTTTTATGACACTATATCCCTCCTGACAAGTCTGGAATCAATTTGATGGCTTTCCGATTTTTATGTCCTCAAAGATCTATGAGCTGACAATAGTTTTAGGAGAACTGCATGTGAGAATTGGCCATGGTGCCCCTATTGATGTCAGAATTTAGAAGTTCGCTTCCCTGTGGGCCATTTCTCCAGGATTTGACAAATCAAAGTCAAACACATTTATATATATTAAAAAACCTAAAATTGGCATATATGGCAAACTGAACAGGAATTCTACCTATGCCTCTAATCAGTTATGTTCAATTACCATCCCCGTTTGTCGTCCTGGGACTGGACATCATCATATCATCAGGGTGAAGATTGGTCTCCGAACAAAAGGACCTCTACGACCCCAAACCGTCTCCCCCACTTTAAGTTGACTCCAGGAACAATCATAGCTACATTTAGTCCTCAGTAGCAGCAAGTAACTCATCTGTCTAGCATATCTTTTTTATTTTTAAAATTGACTTTAACTTTTTTTTTCTTTTTTCTTCTTTCTAAAATTGAGTCTGGCTTAATAGTTTCCAAGTCTGACCATACATATAACTGGAACAACACTATTATGGCCCTGAAACTTCTAATGATCTCGAGAATTCATAGAAGTTCACTTAAACCATCTTTAAGGAAACCGCTTTTTTTATGCATGCTAATGACCTTCACACAACAGTAAACTGGAAAACACCCTTAACTATCCTGTGTGCAGACAAGGAGGAACAGATGACACACCAAGTAGAACTGGGGTACACACTTAACAAGGTTCATTCTTATGAAAGAAGTTCATGCTGTCAGATGGATGGTGACAGCCCTCAGCGCGACCTTGGAGCTTGGACACAATCAGAGACGGCTGCGGTGGAGGACAGCGTCACTCACAGGAGATGCTGAAGGAAGGACTCTCGGAACACAGGTGTCTAGCGTTAGGTATAATATTTCTCTCCACTTTATCATCCCGTACTATTTTCTCCACATTTTGAAGATTCACAGTTCCCTCTGTGGCACAAAGATCCCTGCTGTTAGAATTGCCAAGACTCCAAGTAGCACACCTCAAATTCGACCCAATTGCTTGTTAAAGGTTTTTGGAAGCTGATAAGATCTCTGTCTCCTCTCTCCTAGCTTGAAACTAATACAAGGAATAGATACAAAAGCCAGCCTTCCAAAAAGTGGACATATCTGTCAGCAAGAAATACTATCAAAATATCTTCTGGAAGAGGTGAAAGAGAAGGGGGGAGCGGAGGAGGGGGCGGCAGGAGGAGGGATGGTTGCCCTGCTGCGTGAAGACAGGGCTGACCAGGCAGAGGCAGGAAGGGAAACGGAATGTTCCCGATCGGGGTTTGGGTTCCATGAGTATATTCATCTGTGACAATGCAGATAATGAAAACTGTAGGTTGGTGCAATTCACTGTACCTAAAGTGTTTTGGAATGAAGTGTCCTGATGTCAACAACTTACTTAAAAAAAAAAAAAAAAGAAGATAAATTAATAAATGAATGTAGGGAAACATGGATAAATGGACTGGCATGAGATAAAGCAATAAAATAAAATGTGAATCCTAGTATCCAGTTGGATATAGGAGGCTCACTCTCTATTTCTTTCTTCTGTATGTTTGAAATTTTTTCATAATAAAATGTTGGGGAAAAACAAAACAAAAATAGCTTCTGTGCTTAAAACTACAGCCAAAATTGATTTCCTGCCAGTTTCCCCATGCGTATTCCTGACGTGCAAGAGAAGCCAGAAGCAATCGATCTGAACTCTCGGTGTTTTACAGAACTGGTTTTACTCGGGGGCTAATCGGAGGCCTTTGCCCTCTGATCCGTTCCTTCCCTTCTTTCCTTTGCTCCACATCACAGAGATGCTGAGTCCTGCGGGCAGCACTTCCCCAGCCCCCTGTGGGCTGGCATCCAACCGGGAAGACGGGGAGAGGGAGAAACCCATGCTTCCCCCTCCGCTCACCTCTGACCTGTCCGTGGCTCCTTACCAGCTGAAACCTGCCTGGCCTTCGGTCTTCCTGCCTATAACCTCTGAGTGGCATCCGCCTCCCATTTGGCATCTCAGATTCTCCCATCACCCATGAGACAAAACTATCTGTCCTTATTTTCTTGTTTTAAATACAGTGACTTGTTTTTCTGGTTGGAACCTGACTGATACACCTAATTAAATATATTATATTTAACAGAATGCTCTCCGATATTATACAAGACCGATAGAAGTACAAAGTTTTTGTATTTCTTTAAAAGTCATAGGCCAGACTCTGCCCGTTTTGCCACACAAGATCCTTGCATGTATTTTACCTACAAGCTCGCTCTGAGCAATGAAAATGATGTAACTCAAAATGCTTAAATGCTTCCCAAGCTAAAGTCAGAGCTAAAATTTGTCTTAAATGGCAATAATGAACTCATTCCAGTTGTCTATTATATCCATCTATCTCCTTTTAAATCAAGTTTACCTTCTTAAAAATTTACAATCTTTAAGATTTTTGTTCAGATTTATATGTTTTAATATGATAAGTTGCTTCAAACCTATTTGAAAAAATAGATGATATATGTAGCACCAACATAAACATTGTTTTCTTTCTTTCTTTTTTTTAATCCTCACCAGAGGACATTTTTTGATATTTTGTTCAGATAGAGTGGGAGGGAGAGAGAGAGAGAGAGAGAAACATCGACGTGAAAGGAACACATCGAGTGTTGCCACCCACACAACCCAACCAGGGCCGGGGACAAATTACAACCGAGGTACATGCCCTTAGCGGAAACCGAACCCGGGTCTCTCCAGACTGCAGGCCATTGCTCTAACCGCTGAGCCAAACTGACCAGGGCTAAACATTGTTTTCTTAATGAAAAAGCCATGTTACATTTGGATTGAGAAATAATGAGTTATTGTAAATGACACAGACATTATATCCATCAAGATAGACAAAGTTACATTGTGGTAGCAAGTGAACAAATAGCACCATAATCTCAGAGGCTTAAAATCATAAAGGTTTCCTTCTTGCTCACATTATTTATCTAATAGGGTGTAAGGGTGGCTCTGCTCCATACACTTGCCACTCAGTTAGCAAGTCGGGGGGAGGAGCCACCAACTTCTGCGGCCACCATCTCAACATAAAGCTTCAGGGTTTGCCACAAAAGGGGGAGAGATCAAGGAAAACCTCATACTAGTTCTTATAAACTTCAATGCAAAAGTAACATCTCGTCCTGGCCGGTTTGGCTCAGCAAATAGAGTGTTAGCCCATGGACCAGAGAAAATGAACTCAGTCCCGGGTTCGGTTTCCGCTAAGGGCATGTACCTTGGTTGCAGTTTGTCCCCGGCCCTGGTTGGGGTCATGTGGGTGGCAACCACTTGATGTGTCTCCTTCACATTGCTGTTTCTCTCTCTCTCCTCTCCTTTCTCCCTCCTGCTTTATCTGAGGATAGATGCAAAAAAGTCCTTAGGTAAGGATTTAAAAAAAAAAAGAAAGTAACATCTCATGTTCACTCAGACTTCATTGGCTAGAGCAAGTCACATGTCTCTTCAAGGAAGCATGTGTGAGAAGAAATAAGCTAGAAGTTTTGGTGAGCACTGGTAATCTCTACCACACTTATTTTAAAAATCCAAACAACACAAAAAGGAGCAAAGATGAAAGCAGAAATCTCCCAATCAAAAATAACAATGTTGTTTAGACATTTTTTTATACATATATACAAATAGAAAAATAGAAGTACTTTTACCAAAACAAAAGCAAATTGCACATATTTGATAATTATTAAATTAAATTTTATTTGAATTTAATAGAAGAAAAAAGAAGCAAATGAAACTGAAGGAATTGGTGAGCTTTAAGTACCCCCCCTCCCCCCCTGCTTAAGAGTGTGTATCTCTTTTCTAAAAGCATCTCTTTAGAAATACTCATAGAAAACATTAAGGGACTTAGGTCATTATGCTGACATCATATGGCTGACATTATCAGTTGATTTCTTGCTTTAAAAATATAAGAAAATTTATATAACACTACTCCCTCCTCTCTAACTCTAAATTTTTGTTAGATTTGTTATTACTGTTACCTTCTTGAGGTTTATAATATTGACTTTACACAGTTTTTTTGTTTTTTATGTCTAACATTCAAATAAATTCTGTTTCTCACCAGTTCTGTAATGCTTCTCAGTTCCCAAGCTCTTTATTTTGATTTACTTCTTAGTTGGTTAGACTTCATTGTCAAGCAATTTTTAAAAAGAATCCCTGATTTCATTTTCTCTCTGAATTCACACATGCTTAACAGTATTTGTCTGATGTTTTTGTATTTTTAAGAACAAACTGATAATTTAGCTGGGTATAAAATTATTGGGATTCAATATCCTTGCTTCAGAACTGGTTTCATTGTCTTCTGCCACTGAATGCTGCTGTGGAAAAGTCTGAGAACAATCTCTTTCATTTTTCACTCATAGTTGACCTGAATCTTCTGACCTGATATCCATAAGTCTCTTTCTTTAGCTTCGGGATTTAGTAACTTCAACAGATTTTATCTTGGAGTTGAGAGCTTTTTCAATTCTTTCTTGGATGCAGTGTTTTTTTCATCTGCAGATTCAGGTTATTCCAAACTTCAGGCGCTCTCTCTCTCTCTCTCTCTCTCTCTCTCTCTCTCTCTCTCTCTTTCCATGCTTTTCCTGTTGCCTTTGTTCTTTTCTTTTCTTGAGGATTTCTGATTATGTGTAATTGGGTTCTCCTTTGTCTTTCTCAGTATCACTTTCTCTCATTACTTTATATCCTTAGTTATTTTATTTTATTTTTTTTTCCTCACCCGAGGACATTTTTCCATTTTTTGTTCAGGTAGAGTGGGAGGGAGAGAGAGGAACAGAGAGAGAGAAAGAAACATCGGAGACTAGGTAGAGAAAATGGCGGCGAAGTGAATGGAGGGACCCAGACCGTCTCCCAAGACCAAACTGGATTTACAACGAAAACAAAGGCAAACCGTCAGGAAAGGGCAGCTGAAGGACACCTTGGAGGAACACTTAACCAGAAACACCCACTCAGTCCTGGTAGGCTTGCGAGGACGGGAGTGGGGACCAAGAGCCCAGGGTCCGCAGCGGCCTGGGCAGGGGCCAGGGAACTAGAGGGGAAGTTAACTCTACCGTCTTTCTTCCCACTGTGCCCGGCCTGGAAACCCTGCAGCCGGCTAGGCTAGGCTCTCTGCTGAAGCCGCACAGACTCGCAGCCGGCTAGGCTAGGCTCTCTGCTGAAGCCGCACAGACTCGCAGACCCCAGGCAACTCGGTGGGACCGGGGAACGCGGTGGAGAGTTAACTCTACCGCCTCCCCCCCTGCCGTGCACGGCCTTGGAAACTCTGCAGCCGGCTAGGCTAGGCTCTCCGCTGGAGCCGCACAGACTCGCAGCCGGCTAGGCTAGGCTCTCTGCTGAAGCCGCACAGACTCGCAGACCCCAGGCAACTCGGTGGGACCGGGGAACGCGGTGGAGAGTTAACTCTACCGCCTCCCCCCCTGCCGTGCACGGCCTTAGAAACTCTGCAGCCGGCTAGGCTAGGCTCTCCGCTGGAGCCGCACAGACTCCTGGCCCCCAAGGAACTGGGCGGGACCAGGGAACTCGGAGGGACCGGGGAACTAGACGGAAAATTAATTCTACTGCCTCCCCTCCTGCCGTGCAAGGCCCTGTAGCCGCTGAAGCCGCACAGACTCCTGGCCCCCAGGCAACTCGGTGGGACCGGGGAATGCGGCGGAAAATTAAGTCTACCGCCTCCCTCCCCGCCGTGCACGGCCTGGAAACCCTGTAGCCGGCTAGGCTAGGCTCTCCGCTGAAGCCACACAGACTCCTGGCCCCCAGGCAACTCGGTGGGACCTGCGAACGTGGCGGAAAATTAATTCTACCGCCTCCCTCCCCGCCGTGCACGGCCCTGGAAACTCTGCAGCCGCTGAAGCCCCACGGACTCACGGCCCCCAGGGAACTGGGCGGGACCAGGGAACTTGGCTGGAAATTATTCCCACCACCTCCCTTGCCACCCTGCATGGGCCCTCCTAACGCTATAGCCTGCTAAACTCTCCGCTGGAGCCACACAGACTCCCGGAGAACAGGGGACTTGGCGGGATTAAAGTGGGTCCTCCCTGGTGCATCCAAACCCAGGAGAGGGAGCCACAAACAGCAAAACACGAACACCCACTGGGAAAACTTGGCAGACTCCAAAGCCCACTGTGATAACCAAAATGGTGAGAAACAGAAACAAAAGCCAAATGAAAGATCAAGAGACCTCTACAGAAGATGAAATAAATGAGGTGCAGTTAAGCAAGTTAACAGAACTAGAATTTAGAGCCATGATGTTGCGGAAGCTCAACAGCATGTGTAAGGACATGAGCAACATGAGTAAAGACATAGAAATGTTGAAAATAAACCATCTGGAAATGAAAAACCAACAGGAAGAAATGAAGAATGACATATCAGAAATGAAAAACACACTGGAAGGTCTAAAAAGCAGGGTAGGGGAAGCTGAGGACCGGATCAGTGAATTAGAAGACAGGCTAGAAGAAATCAACCAATCAGAAAACCAAAAGGAAAAAAAGATTAAGAAACAAGAAGAGAGCTTAAGAGAATTGTGGGACAACTGGAAACGTAATAATATTCGTATCATAGGAGTCCCTGAAGAAGAAGAAAGTAAGCGAGGGCTAGAGAATATATTCAAAGAAATAGTGACAGAAAACTTCCCTAATTTGGTGAAGGAAGAAGGCATTCAAGTTCAAGAAGCTCAGAGAGCCCCAAGTAAGAAGAACCCAAACAGGCCCACACCAAGACACATAGTAATCAAACTGCCAAAAATTCAAGACAAAGAGAGAATCCTAAAAGCAGCAAGAGATAAGCAACAGGTTACCTACAAAGGAACCCCCATAAGGCTCTCAGCTGACTTCTCACAAGAAACATTACAGGCTCGAAGGGAATGGCATGAAGTAATCAAGGTCATGAAAAACAAGGATCTGAATCCAAGACTACTCTACCCAGCAAGGCTATCGTTCAAAATAGAAGGTCAAATAAAGAGCTTCCCAGACAAAATAAGGCTAAGGGAGTACATTAGCACCAAACCAGCACTGCAAGAAATGTTAAAAGGACTGCTGTAATTACCAGGAGAAATGGGAAGAAAAATAGAACCACACTAAACAAAAATGGCAATAAATAAGTACATATCAATAACCACCTTAAATGTAAATGGACTGAATGCTCCCATAAAAAGACACAGAGTAGCTGATTGGATAAGAAAGCAAGACTCATCTATATGCTGTTTACAAGAAACCCACCTCACAACAAAAGACTCACACAGATTGAAAGTGAAGGGATGGAAAAAAATCTTTCAAGCAAATGGAAAAGAAAAAAAAGCTGGGGTAGCAATACTGATATCTGATAAAATAGACTTCAGATTGAAGGCCATAACTAGAGACAAAGAAGCCCACTACATAATATTGAAAGGATCTATCCAACAGGAAGATATAACATTGATAAACATATATGCACCCAATATAGGAGCACCAAAATATATTAAAAATCTTCTGGAGGACTTCAAAGGAGAAATCGATAGCAATACAATCATAACAGGGGACTTTAACACCCCGCTTACATCACTGGATAGATCCTCTAGACAAAAAATTAGCAAGGAAACAGAGACTCTAAATGAAGCACTAGACCAAATGGATTTAATAGATATCTGCAGAGAACTACACCCCAAAACTACAGAATTCACATTCTTCTCAAGTGCACATGGAACATTCTCAAAGATAGACCACATGTTAGGGCACAAACTAAGTCTCTACAAGTTCAAGAAGATTGAAATTATAACAAGCATCTTCTCAGACCACAATGGTATGAAACTAGAAATCAATTGCAAGAAGAACATACAAAGACATTTTAACACATGGAAGCTAAATAGAATGTTATTAAACAATGAATGGGTCACCGAGGAAATCAAGGAAGAAATCAAAAACTTCCTGGAAACCAATGAAAATGAGGACACAACAATACAAAATCTATGGGATGCAGCAAAAGCAGTTCTGAGAGGGAAGTTTATAGCACTACAGGCCTACCTCAAAAAAGAAGAAAAATCTCTAATAGACTACCTAACCTCACAACTTAAAGAACTAGAGAGTAAACAAAAAGAAAACCCCAGAGCAAGCAGAAGAAAAGAAATAGTAAGGATCAGAGCAGAAATAAACGACATAGAGACCAAAAAAACAATCCAGAGGATCAATAAAACAAAGAGCTGGTTTTTTGAAAAGATAAACAAGATTGATGGACCCTTAGCTAGACTCACCAAGAAACAAAGAGAGAGAACCCAAATACATAAAATCAGAAATGAAACAGGAGAGATAACAACTGACCCTACAGAAATACAAAAGATCGTTAACAACTACTATGAAAAATTATACGGCAACAAATTCGAAAATCTAAGCGAAATGGACAAATTTTTAGAAACACATAGCCTCCCAAAATTGGATCAGATAGAGATTGAAAACTTGAACAGACCAATAACAACAGAGGAAATTGAAGATGTAATCAAGACTCTTCCAGCAAACAAAAGCCCAGGCCCAGATGGCTTCACAGGGGAGTTTTACCGAACATTCAAAGAAGAACTAATACCCATTCTCCTCAAACTATTTCAAAAAATTCAAGAAGAAGGAAGACTGCCAAACTCGTTTTATGAAGCCAGCATAACTCTAATTCCAAAACCAGAAAAAGACACAACAAAGAAAGAAAACTACAGGCCAATATCCCTGATGAACATAGATGCCAAAATCCTGAACAAAATACTAGCAAATCGAATCCAGCAATACACCAGAAAAATTATCCACCATGACCAGGTGGGATTCATCCCAGGGATGCAAGGCTGGTACAATATTCGCAAATCCATAAATGTGATACACCACATAAATAAATTGAAGAATAAAAACCACATGATCATATCAATAGATGCTGAAAAAGCCTTTGACAAAATCCAGCATCCATTTCTGATAAAAACGCTCACCAGTGTGGGAATTGAGGGATCATACCTAGACATAATAAAGGCCATATATGAAAGACCTACAGCCAACATCATACTCAATGGGCAAAAACTAAAAGCATTTCCCTTAAGAACAGGAACAAGGCAAGGATGCCCACTTTCGCCACTCCTATTTAACATAGTACTGGAAGTCTTAGCCACAGCAATCAGACAGGAAGAAAAAATAAAAGGGATCCAAATTGGAAAGGAGGAAGTGAAAGTGTCATTATTTGCAGATGACATGATACTGTACATAGAAAATCCCAAAGACTCCACCAAAAGCTTACTAGACTTAATAAATGAATTTGGCAAAGTAGCAGGATACAAAATTAATGTCAAGAAATCGATGGCATTCTTATACACCAATGATGAACTCACAGAAAGAGAAACTAGGCAAACAATCCCATTTACCATTGCGGCAAAAAAATTAAGATACCTAGGAATAAACTTAACCAAAGAGATAAAGGACCTATTCGCAGAAAACTACAGATCTTTGAAAAATGAAATAGAGCAAGATGTAAAAAAGTGGAAGAACATACCCTGTTCATGGATTGGGAGAATTAACATCATTAAAATGTCCATATTACCCAAAGCAATCTATAGATTCAACGCAATCCCCATCAAAATACCAACGGCATACTTCAAAGAATTAGAACAATTACTTCAAAAGTTCATATGGAACCAAAAAAGCCTCGAATAGCCACAGCAATCTTGAAAAGGAAGAACAAAGTTGGAGGGATCACAATACCAGATTTCAGGTTATACTACAAAGCCACCATAATCAAAACAGCCTGGTACTGGCACAAGAACAGGTATATAGACCAGTGGAACAGAATAGAGAACCCAGAAATGGACCCTAGGCAATATGCTCAATTAATATTTGACAAAGGTGGCAAGAGCATACAGTGGAGTAAGGACAGCCTCTTTAATAAATGGTGCTGGGAAAATTGGACAGCTACTTGCCGAAAAATGAAACTAGACCATCAACTTACACCCTACACCAAAATAAACTCAAAATGGATAAAAGACTTAAATGTAACCCATGAATCCATAAAAATCCTAGAGGAGACTGTGGGAAACAAAATCTCAGACATCATACGCAGCAGAATTTTTACTGACACATCACCTAAGGCAATAGAAACAAAGGAGAAAATGAACACATGGGACTACATCAAACTCAAAAGCTTCTGCACAGCGAAAGATACAATCATCAAAACGGAAAGGCTACCCACTGTATGGGAGAGCATAATTGCCAATGATATATCAGATAAGGGGTTAATTTCCAATACATATAGAGTGCTCACACAACTCCACAAAAGGAAGACAAAGAATCCAATTAAAAAATGGGCAGAGGAACTAAATAGACACCTCTCCAAACAGGACATACAAATGGCTAAGAGACATATGAAGAAATGTTCATCATCACTAATCATCAGAGAGATGCAAATCAAAACAACAATGAGGTATCACCTCACACCGGTCAGAATGGCCGCCATCAACAAATCATCAAACAACAAGTGTTGGCGAGGGTGTGGAGAAAAGGGGACTCTAGTACACTGTTGGTGGGAATGCAGACTGGTGCAGCCACTATGGAAAACAATATGGTGTCACCTCAAAAAATTAAAAATTGAACTCCCATTTGACCCAGTGATCCCACTTCTAGGAATATACCCTAAGAAGCCTGAAACACCAATCAGAAAGAATATATGTACCCCCATCTTTGTAGCAGCACTATTTACAATCGCTAAGATCTGGAAACAGCCCAAGTGCCCATCAGTAGACGAATGGATAAAAAAGCTGTGGTACATATACACAATGGAGTACTACGCAGCAGTAAGAAAGAAAGATCTCTTGTCCTTTGAGACTACATGGAGGGACCTGGAAAGTATCATCCTGAGTGAAACAAGCCAAGCAGAGAAAGACAAATTTCATATGATCTCACTGATTTCTGGAATATAATGAACATAACAGTTTGAGGACAATCCCCTAAGGAGTGGGGAGCTGAGAGAGGGATGAACAACAGAATTTATATGCATATAGGCATGAACAGTGGACATGGACAACAATCGGGGGAAGGGGCGGGGAGGGAAGGGGGAGGGGGGAACCACTGGGGGAAAAAAGGAGAATCATTTGTAACAAAAATTAATCAATAAAAAAAAAAAAAAAGAAACATCGACGTGAAAGGAACACATCGAGTGGCTGCCACCCGCACAACCGACAAGGGCCGGGGACAAACTGCAACCGAGGTACGCGCCCTTAGCGGGAACCAAACCCAGGTCTCTCAGGACCGCAGGCCGACGCTCTAACCGCTGAGCCAAACAGGCCAGGGCTATCCTTAGTTATTTTTCAGCAACATTTCTTCCTCTTCTTTACTCCTCTTCCTTCTTCTCTTCCTCCTTTCTTTATAGCACTTTCATCTCTATGATGACTTTCTTTTTCTCTTTCATTTGTTTCATGAGTTCCTCAGGTTTGCTTTTTCTCTTCTTCTCTTGTCTTGTGATCTTTTCTTTGAACCCTTCTACATTTTTAGCTATTTTTGAAAACAAAGAATGTATTTAGTTAACAGCTAAGTTTATGAAGAACAAACCCTCTGCTTCTGATGTAATCAACCTTCAGATATATGTTCCTTAACCCCACCACCCCACCCTGCCACACACACACACTCCATATATATATGGATAGGCCATCAACTGTTTTCTATCTGATAATTTTATTTTTCAACATGTTATCTTTTCCCTAAAGAGTAGTCTAGAGGATGGGTGAGGAAATATTCAAATTAAGATACTTTTACTATCTGCTATGTCCTTATCCTTAACAGCATACACTTTCCTCAATTTTTTGCACTTAGAGGTCTGGGATGGTAAAACCCCTTAAGTCACAAACTCACTGAGTCCCACTCAAAAAGGCCATCATTCTCGGCCATGAGCCTAGACCACTGACCACAAAAAGGACTGTCTTTAACATTCTTTCTTTGGATGCACCGTTACAGTGTAGAATAAATATCTGTATTATAACGCTCCCTCCATACTTGCCTATGTTCTTAGATCTCATCACTCTGACCAAAAGATCATCAGATTTGCATTTGAGAATTGTGACCCTTTGTTAAAGGGGAAACTGTATCCTGCCTGAGGTTTGAGAATATATGTGTTGGCTCTCAGCACCCTCCCTCACCATCATTCAAATTTCATAGGATTTGGCAGGTTTTCTCATGGTTTGAGGTTATGGCTATTTCCTTGTTTCACTGAAGATGGCTTTTATTCCTCCTTCTATTTTTTCACATCCTTTTGCTCTTGTTGGTGAATTTCAATAACAGGGAGTAGAGTAAAAATTACTTTTTTCTGCTATGCTTAATCAGAAATGAGAATTTTAAAGATGAGAAGGAACTCTAGAGCTACATTTTTACAGCCAAAAAGATTATGTTTCTCTAATCATGTGTTTAGGGTATGTATATTTTAACATGCATATGATGACTACTTCACTTATTATAATAAACATTTCAGATCTCAAAACTCATGGTTCACGCAATATCCCAAATCAGATGAGATGAGAGCAGAATGTAAACTATGTTACAACACAGAATCACTATTTTAAAATGCACATTTCTTACCTATAAAATATAAAAGGGAGAAATGCCTGGCATATAGCGTATGCTCAAAATCTAAGTTTTTTATTTCCTTCTAGTAAAGACATGCAATAGACAAGAAGAAGAGGTTAGAATTGTTAACATATCTTTTGCTAAGACTTCCAGCTGCCTACTGGGACCTAATAATTAGCAATGCTATTTATATTATAATAAAAGCAGGACCAAAAATATTTAGCTGGCTATGTATTTTGCTCTTCCTAGGCTCACAAATCTTGAAATAAACTTGCTAATTATTTACAATTTGTGTATCTTTAAACAGAAATCTGTGAGTATGTATTAGTCAGTGCCCCTCTAATGATTAGAATATGATTCAGAAAGACTACGACCTAAATCGTCTTGTTTCCCACACACACTGCACCAGGAGATTGAGGCTTAATGTTGTTAACAAACACAACCTAATAGTAAAGATACTCTTTCCTTCCTTCCTCTGTTACCCTGATGTTCTCAGACAACATGTCCAATGACGTCTGTTCCTATACCCGGCCTGAACCTACCACCTCCACTCGCACCCTGTCTCCCAGCTGTCTCACACAGCCGCAAGGTCACACAGCTCACCCCAGAAGTGTGACAATGAGCCAAGTCTGAGCGCTGACACAGCATATCAGTGCAACTCAGATAAATCAAGTATGTTTTTCATTTCAAGCAAAAGATTGGGTAAAAAGACCTCGAATAGCTCCTGGAAAAAGAATTTATAAATCCCATAAACATTACTGGTAGGTTGACTATTTGGAAATCACACTTTGCCGAAAGGTCTACAGTCTCAGAATTATTTTTAAGTCAAAGTCGTCTGTGATGTGCTCCGTACTCATATTCTTTTGAGTCTGGGCCTGAGGTTTCAGGTCTCATCACCTGGAATGATCAGATCTTCCTCTCCCAATCAATTCAATAAAACAGTTCATTAATTAATGGCCACCTTGTTGCCAGGTACTGAGAGAATAGAGATGAACCAATTAGCAGCCTTGCCCGTAAAGAGTTGCTAGCTGAGAACTGTGGGGTCTTTCCAAATGTCATTGAATTTAATCCTTAGTATAATCCTAGAAGGTAGGTGTTATTGTGCTCATTTTGCAGGATAAAAAGTGTGGTTTACATTGGTTAAGTGACGTGCCCAACCACACACGCCTGGGAAGGGGTGGAGCCGGGGCAGAACCGAAGTCTCTGGGACGGGTGTGCTCCTCGCCACCTCCTGGCAGGATGTGTGGTGACAGCGAGGACGCCGCAGGGGGTCCAACACTGGCTGGAGGAGCTCACCTGATGGTTCGCTTGGGGAAGGCAGCCACATGGGAAGAAAGCAAGACAACTACCAAGGGCCCTGGACTTTCCCCACGTTGGCAGGGAGCATTATTTTCTGGCCAAATCTCATTCCAGCAGTTTCTTAGCAAATATTGTACCATATGAGGTTCAGCACATTATTGCTCCTAGATTAATTAAAGTCCAGACCTACACCAGGGCCTGCAATATAAGAAATTGTATCCTCGGTTACTTAGGCACCGCATTAATTTGCTAGGGCTGCCGTAAGAAAACACGACAAACCAGATGGCTTAACCAACTGAAATGGACTCTCTCACAGTTCTGAAGACGACAAGTCCAAAACGGAGGTGTTGGCAGGGTCGTGTCCTGCTTCTGAGGACTGTGAGGGAAGCATCCGCTCCAGGCCCCTCTCCTGACAGCTGACCAGTTCCTGTTCCCGCGGCATGACCTGTGTATGTGTCTGTCTCTAAGTCTCCCCGCTGTTCAGAGTCAACTCTGACGACCTCATTGTAACTCAGTCACCTCTGTAAAGACCTGCCTCTCAATAAGGTGACAATCTGAAGTCCTGGGGTTAGGACTCCAACACATGAGCTGGGGGTGGGGACGGAAAGACACAGTTTGACCCATAACAGACACTACTGTGAGGTTCTGGTGGCAAGGGCGTCAGACACTTCTCTCTTCTCGAAATAGGCTTGTATAAGAGGCTCACTTTAGCCTCATAATTCACTTTGAGCAACTTTACTACTCCTTAAAATGAATATTTATATGGTACTTTTATCAATAGAGGCTACTTCTAGAGGGAGGATTCAAAATGAACCCTGCTTTTGTTCATTTAGACGGTCCGTGTCCCCCCGAGGATTGAGGTAAGATCCCCAATGTTACAGACACTTCTGATAGGATTCACTCCAACCTGATGACAGCCTCCCTTTCCATGTCCCAGGCCAAGGTGGGGACGATGGGCTGGATGCAACTGGGCATCAAATTTCAGTTCAAGATAGCAGAAAACTTTCTAATGAGTGGCATCACTCATTAGTGAACTATTGCACATGATATCCAAAGCAGAAACCATAAAATGAAAAGGCTGATTTGATAAATGAAGAAAATAGAACTAAAAGAAAATGTATAGAGGAGGAAAATTGGTGGTGGAGTGAATGGAAGCTACACAGACCATCTCCCAGGACCAAACTGGAATTACAACGAAAATAAAGACAAATCATTGAAAAAAACAATTGAAAAGCAGGCTGGGGAGAACCCGTCAATATCCCTGATGAACACAGACGCCAAAATCCTTACCAAAATATTAGCAAATCGGATCCAGCAATATATTTAAAAAATTATTCACCATGACCAAGAGAGATTCATCCCAGGGATGCAAGGCTGGTACAATATTCACAAATAAATAAATGTGGTACACCACATACACAAAATGAAGGATAAAAACCACATGATCATATCAATAGATGCTGGAAAAGCCTTTGACAAAACCCAGCACCCGTTTCTGATAAAAACGCTCAGCAATGTGGGAATAGAGGGATCATATCTTGACATAATAAAGACCATATATGAAAGACCTACAGCCAACATCATACTCAATGGGCAGAAACTAAAAACATTTCCATTAAGAACAGGAACAAGACAAGGATGCCCACTTTCACCACTCTTATTTAACATAGTACTGGAAGTCTTAGCCACAGCAATCAGACAGGAAGAAAAAATAAAAGGGATCCAAATTGGAAAGGAGGAAGTGAAACTGTCATTATTTGCAGATGCCATGATAATGTACATAGAAAACCCTAAAGACTCTATAAAGAATCTACTAGAGCTAATAAATGAATTTGGCAAAGTAGCAGAATACAAAATAAATATCAAGAAATCGACTGCATTCTTATATACCAATAATAAACTCACAGAAAGAAAAACTAAAAAAAAAAAAATCCCATTGACCATTGCAGCAAAAAAATTAAGACCCCCCTAGGAATAAATTTCACCAAAAAAGTAAAGAACCTGTTCTCAGAAAACTACAGGACATTGGAAAAAGGCATAGAGGAAGATATAAAAAAGTGGAAGCATATACCTTGTTCATGGATTGGAAGAATTCACATCATTAAAATGTCCATACTATCCAAAGCAATCTATAGATCCAATGCAATCCCCATTAATATACCAATGACATATTTCACAGAACTGGGACAAATACTTCAAAAGTTTATATGGAACCAAAAAAAGAGCCCAAATAGCCATAGCAATCTTGAAAAAGAAGAATGAATTAGGAGGGATCACAATACTGGATATAAGGTTATACTACAAAGCCATTGAAATCAAAACCACCTGGTACTGGCACAAGAACAGGCATAGAGAGGGAACAGGACAGAGAACCTGGAAATTGACCCAAGACATTATGCTCAATTATATTTAACAAAGGTGGCAAGAACAAACAGTGGAGTAAAAACAGCCTCTTAATCAATGGTGTTGGGAAAATTGGACAGCTGCATGCAATAAAATGAAGCTAGACCATCAACTTACACTATACACAAGAATAAATTCAAAATGGATAAAAGACTTAAATGTGACTTGTGTATCCATGAAAATCCTAGAAGAAAATGTAGGCAACAAAATGTCAAACATCACATGCAGCAGAATTTTCACTGATGCAATACCTAAGGCAAGAGAAACAAAAGAAAATTGGTACATGGGACTACATCAAATTAAAAGGCCTCTGCACAGCAAAACAAACAAGCACCATAATGGAAAGGGAACCCACTGTATGGGAGAACATAATTGCCAACAACATATCAGGTGAGGGGTTAATTTCCAAAATATATAGAATGCTCACACAACTCAACAAAAGAAGACAAAGAACCCAATTATAAAATGGGCAGAGGACATACATAGACACCTCTCCAAAAAAGACATACAAATGGCCAAGAGACATATGAAGAAATGCTCAACATTACTAACCATCAGAGAGATGCAAATTAAAACAACAATGAGGTATCACCTCACACCTGTCAGAATGGCTGCCATCAACAAATCATTAAACAACAGTATTGGTGAGGGTGTGGAGAAAAGGGGACTCTAGTGCACCTCTGGTGGGAATGCAGACTGGTGCAGCCACTATGGAAAACAATATGGTGTTTCCTCAAAAAATTAAAAATGAAACTGCTATTTGACCCAGTGATCCCACTCTAAGAATATATCCTAAGAAGCCTGAAACACCAATCAGAAAGAATATATGTACCCCTATGTTTATAGCAGCACTATTTACAATCGCTAAGATCTAGAAACAGCCCAAGAGTCCATCAATAGATGAGTGGATGAAAAAGCTGTGGTACATATACACAATGAAATACTATGCAGCTGTAAGAAAGCAAGATCTCTTATCCTTTGAGATGACATGGAGGGACTTGGAGAGTATTATACTAAGCAAAAGAAGCCAATCAGAGAAAGCCCAATACCACATGATCTCACTTATTTGTAGAATATAATGAACAAAATAAACTGATTAAAAAAACAGACCCAGAGGCATAGAAAGGAGTATGATTTAGACTGACAAACCTCAGAGGAGGGGGACTGGGAGGAGGGATGAGATAAATCAAAGAACTTACATGCATGTATGCATAACCAATCGACATAGACAATAATGCTAGGGTGGGGGGTGGGATTAGGAGGAGAGCGTCAATGGGGGAAAAGGGGGAAGCATCTGTAACAAAAATAAATTAGTTTAAAAAAAAGCAAAATAAATAAATAAATAATAGAAAATGTATAAAGTAGGGAAAGTATTTGCTGAATATATGACAAACACAAAAAGTTATTATCTTTAAATGTTCATTCCTTCATTAGTTACTTACTGAGCCCCTACTATGTATCAGGCTCTGTTTCTAGGAGCAGTGGTTGTAGGGTGAACAGGACCAAATCCCAGTCCTCCAGGGGTCAACACGTCAACCATACCTACTCTAACACTCTAAGAGAAAAACAAGTAGAAGACATAAACAAAAAGAGAAAGGCAAATGGTAAATAAAGATATAAAAGAATTTGGCAATCAAGAACACAAATTAAACATGATTTTTTTTGCTCACCAAATTGGTAGAATTTTCCACTTTAGTGGTGATGGCCAGGGTGCAGCATCTAGACCTGCTCACACACTTCTCTGACTAGGTTTCAAACAGTTTCTTAAAGGGAAAACCCAAACTGTTCCCAACTTCAGCCTGAGAACATTTAAAGGTAAAACATGCATTCCTGGGCTCCACAGCCAAGATTCTGAATCCACGGATCAGAAACAGGGTCCCAGAAACTGTGTCTTTTGACTACAACACAATACACTATTACAAGTTATCCTCTACAATACTTGGGGACAGGTTGCTGAGTTTGTGGGCAGGTCAAGCAAATGGTCCCTGCTATGGAACTGTGCAGGGACTGACAATCAAATGAAGAACGTCTTGCTTTGTTAAACTTGATTAATTGATAGGAACATTCAACTCTAAGACAAAAAAGTATCAAGTCAATACTGTTGTAATTAGCCTCATTATTAGTAACAGAAAAGAAGCAGAGGGAAGGCCAACTATTATAGGCATGTCATTTGGACAGTTTCACCAGGAAGCTTCAGCTTTGCACTCCCCAGGGAGCCATGGGGCTATTCCCTGCAAACCTCTGGGGGAAGGCACTGAACAGGGAGGAGGACAGGCGCATGTGCAGTAAGTTGGGGTGCCGTTGGGAAGGTACTTGCCTGTCAGTTACACCTGGGAATAGGTCATTGGCCAGAATGGGTGTGGCCGCTACAAGGGTGAGAAAGTTGAGATATTTAATGCCCTGAACAAAGGGGTGTGCTCACTTCGTTTGTTCTTGACTCCTGGTTGGTGGGGCTCTCTTGCTTCTGCTTCTTGGCATTTGCCCACCTGGCCCATGGTCATGGGGACCCCCCCCACACACACACACATACACACAATGGACTAATGGACTACAACCAGCTTGATGTTAAACTGGACCCGGCTACAACATGGAAAGGAAACTCTGGACACTGGCTCTGATTTTAGCTCTACTGAAGCCTCAGCTACACTTCGTCTGTGACTGGACTGAGACTGGAGAAACACACAGATGTAATTCCACGCAAATAAAAATCACTCATCCTCTTGTGCAAGTCTCAGAAAATTCTTTTTCTTGAGATACCATAAGGACCCCACTCCCAGCACCCAGTGGGAAAGAGGACACCCCAGTTTCTCCGATAACAGTCATACTTGCTACTGGGTCATGCACAGTTCAGCTTTTAATATATGTATTCTCTTTGGCACAGCAATTCAACTTCAAAATAATTTTACCCTAAGGATATAATCAGGTCTTAGTCAAAACATTGGTAGAATTGCAGAAATTATTTAAGAGTTCTGAATAAGTAAGAAGAGGATGAAGCTAATCTCGATAACTTTTCCTTAAAATGCTGGCTTTGAGAGAGACCCTGCAAGGAAACAACACTCCACTCATGTCCTACATTTGCAGACTTTGTTTTGCAAATGTTTACTTGTTACCATGACAACTTCTGGATGGCTCTGTGTAAATGGGAATTTGGGAACCTTATTTTTAAAAAAAGAATAGTGTGTTCTTTTTATCCCGGTAAGCTTGTTCTGTGCTGACAAATTACATTCTGACAGCTAGGTTGTAATCTAAAACATGCTTTTTTAGAGACTGAATAATAAAGTATTTCCAGAGATTGACAGTTATTTTTCATTTCTATTTTTATGTATTTGCTTTGAATGAATTCAAGAGGTACTCAAGTGCTAAATACTTGCTGTCCTTTTTAAATAATTAAAAAAGAGATCCTCACTGAGAAGTTTGACACATGTCAATTCGGTTGCTGCACTTGTGAATGGGGGTGAGGACAGACGCCAGCTTCCAAATCCGTCAGACTGCGGCTGAACCAACTAGCTGTGTGACGCTGGGCAAGCATCCTAACACTCTGAGCCTGTTTCCTCTGTAAAGTAAGAATCAGAAACAACAGAAATATACAGTGTCTACAGCACTGGCAAGTCTACTGAGCAGGTTCTCAGTATAACATGGTATTCTTACCAAAAAATAAAAATGAATAAACAAAAGCACAAAAACATCCCAAACCTGTTAGATTTGGTTTTTAAAAAGCAGGCTTTCCTGGAAAATGAATAAATTTCTTCAAATGTACACCAGCACTATTTGAATTGGACCTTTTCAGGCTTCCGCTGACTGATACTACCATTAGATACTCATCAGTACGTGAAAGGAAAGACTGTTGGGATTTTGACAGGTGGTACAGCAGCACAGATGAGCTTGCGCAAAGGAAGTGTGAGGTCCTTAAAACTTTATAATAGTTTGAAACAAGGCAGTCAGCCAACATTAACCAACCAGATGGCAATGGCCAAGCTTTAAAGCCAGCAGAGGTCACAGTACTTAAGGGCCAGGAGTCCTCGATAACCCATATGGATGAGGGGACGCACTTGGAGGACAAGGCCTAGACTTCTCTTGGATGCGTCCCTGCTGGAGGAGGTTAGCATGGGGCAGGGATAGGTTTCTCCACTTAGTTTCCCAATTGCATGTATTCTCTTGTCATACTTCACTGGTGGGCAGGGACCATCTATATTCTGTACGCTTATTAATCTGTGTATGAAGAACGGGATTTTTAGTGGGCATGCTAAATCTTTCACCATCACCCTCCTTGATCCTTAATCTGCCTTTACTCCTTAATCTTTAAGTGTTGTGACAGATAAGAGCACCACAGGTGACCACATGGGCAAAACGCTGAAGCGAAACACAAACGCCAATTTTGTGAAGCAAAACAAGACATTCTGAAATTAAAAACTATGTAAGTGTTCCCTGAAATTAAAGGAACAGTTTAAAGGTCCTTAACTCCATATTATATGTGGCACATAAGCTCAATTTTTAGAAGTTAGTCTACTGAAAAGTACTGATGCAGAACTGTAATATTTAATACCCTGAACAAAGGGGTTTGCTCTCCTGGCTTCTTGTACTTGACTCCTGGCTCATTAACGAGCAAGAAATAAAATCTAGACTCTTCATTTTTAGGGTCGTTGCTGCCTCTACAATTCCATTGTACCTTACATGTGTTAAAATGGCTTGCAGAGCAGTGAGTGTCTCACCTCTGCAATCATTCTTTTTTTTTTTTTATCCTCAACCAAGGATATTCTTTGCATTTATCCTCAGACAGAGCGGGAGGGAGAGAGGAAGAGAGAGAGAGAAACATCGATGTGAGAGAGACACATCGAGTGGTTACCACCCCACCCGGGGCCGGGGCCAAACCACCACCGAGGTACATGCCCCTAGCAAGAACCGATCCTGGGACTGACTCTGGTCCCCGGGGCGACACTCTAACCTCTGAGCCAAAGCAGCCAGGGCTCACCTCTGCAATCATTCTGTTGGTATCTCCTAAGAAGAGCAGATTCAGAGCTTCCTCCTCCGTGGTTGCCTGGTGAAGAGACAGGTTTTTCAAGTGAATGTTCTGATCAGGGTCCTCCAATATTGTCACTTTCCTAGGGAAATGGGAAACAACAGAAATGAGGTACTTTGAGAATGAAAAGAACTTGAGGTCTTTTTTCCACAGGTTTATTTTTAAAAGCTGTATAGTAGGATGTCTTGAACTTGTAGAATCAAATAACACACAAGGCAGCAGACACTGACGTTACCTTGACAGCACATTGAATAGCTTTGGGGCTGCAAAGGGTGTCACAGCTCCTGAATGACAGCCACCTGTCTTTGCAATGATCAGATCACTAAGTCTTCTTACAGTGCATATTATTACTGAACGAAAAACGCAAATAGATAACCTTCTACCTATAGGTCAGGAAACTTGACCGTTTGGTCAGAATTCGGTTTCTTACATAGGTGACGCACTAATTTTTCACCTGCTTTCCCCCTTTTGTTCAGTTTCATATCAATTTCAATTAGTCTAACATCTGAAACTGGTGAGCTCCTCAATTTAAACGTGGTGGAAATCGAGGCATCCGGCACCCCTCTGGGAGAGTACTGCCTTGTCTAGTTTTCTTATCAACGTGAGTAAAACAAAAAAAATTCACGAAGTCTTATAAAAGCTTTAGTTTGTCATTATTGTTTTTATGTCCATTCGATGTGTTTCTTGATCCTTTTCCTCTTCCAATATACCTCCTCCTTCCGTGACGTCCTTGCACTCAGAGCTTCGGGGCGGGGATTGTGTTCATCTGTAACAAGGGCTGGGCCCTCCCCGGTGCGTCCGTCTCCTCCTGAAAGTCCTCTGGCACTTTCTGCACCTGATCACAGCTTGGCCAGACTCACACCCGCTTCGAAGGCTGGCGGAGTCAAGCAGCGCCGTCGCTCGAGGAAGTCCCGTCTGCCTCCTGAGTTTCGCCGCGCCGACTTGCTGAAGAATTGCGAAGGGAAGGAAACCTTGTAGTTTGCAGGGCTGCCCTTGCTGGAACAGTGGGAACTGAGGATAACAGTACGGCTGGCGTCATCTAGCGTGACGGCTCCACAAGTGTAATTCGCAAACAAACATTTGTCACACGCCTGTTTATAAAAACACACCTGCAGTGCCTTAAAAATGAAGATTTTGCAAATACCCTTCCCTTTTGTCAGGAGGTTATCTGACTTTCAGATGTAATTTGTGGGCACGTAAAACACGAATCACAGGAAGAGAGTGTCGCACTCCCAGCACATCTGCGACCAGTATGTCACTAATGATGTAATCCTTTGCCAAGTTTGGGACTCCTTTTGTCTCCTTCGACAGTCCAACTAAGATGGAAAAAGATCTCTTCCCTTAATGAAAACAAGTGTATTTTATTTATTTTTCAACAAGACTCATAAGTAAGCTTATTAAAAATGCTTAAGAGTTCAAAAATGCTTGAAAAACATGCAGGCCTTTTTGACTGAAATGGATGAATTGTGTTCTATTTTTAGGAACCTCCTTTAGTCCTTACGCTGGATTTTCACCCTGCTCCTTCTAAAGTGCTCAAGAAGATTTGGCCGAATTCAAACTCTGGGGACACAGAGGCTAGAAACCTTTCTAAATCCACAGATTCTGGAGCTTCAAGGTGAAACAAGGTCAGTGATATTGGAAGGGAGATAAAGTATAAATAAGTAATGAAACAGCACACACACAATGAGAAGAGAGTTCTGTCCCTTTCAATGTGAAGATAAAAAGAACTCTCCAACTCTGAGGCAAGTCACCAGTGATGCGTGTGGTGAGACTAAGATCCGCTTCTGTTCTGTGCAAGTTCAGGAGGAGGAGGTGGGTACCAGGAAATGAGTCAGAGAGGAGGATGCTCACCCTCACTGGGCACCAACAGCATGCCAGACACCTGCAGTGTCTCATTTTGCCAGGTGTTCTCACCTTGGCGGCACATAGGATCAACCTGCGAAGCTTAAACAAAACAAGACGGACAGTGGTGCAGGTCCCTCCTCAGAGGTCTGATTTGCTTGTCCTGGGGTGTGGTCTGGGTACCGGATATGTCAAAGTTCCAGGTGATTCCCAGGTGCAGCCAAGTTTGAGAACCAGGGGCTTCAGCTTTCATAACCCTTCAAGGCAGACAGACGGGGGGAGGTTTCTGGTTTCTTCGCCTTATTTTCTACCCATGTCCAAAGGGTAAAGTTATTCATCTTCTTGGTTGTCACTGAAGTCATTTTTGAGCCACCTCTAATTGGCAAGGTCGCATTTTAATAGCCTGCCTTTCCATGGGAAGTTCCTTTTCTACCTCCCTGACTGTGTAGCTGACGGTCAACTAAGCCACCCATTAACCGCAACAATCACTGACACTCAGGCGGGGATTATGGGTGACCCACACTTCCACAGGGTTCATATCACTGCTGAGTCACTCCAAGTGGCAGTAGGGACACATCATACATAACCTCTCACCGTTATCTCACTGAAGTAAAAACCACAGAAAACAAGCAACTACGAAATGCTGAGTGTTCACTTATTAGACAACCTAAATGGATTTAGGGTTATATTTATACAGAGTAATTAGGAGCATAAGGTAGAAAGTGTTTGTGAAATGTCATCTGGCATTTGCTAAGCTACTTTTTTCTTCTAAATGGTTCAGAGCCTTTGATCTCCAACATGGCTACTACAGAACCGTTATTCTTCTAGATTGACTTCCAGGTGCTTGTCCGGCTTCGTCGCTTTGATCAAAACAGACTTGCACATGCCCCCGCCTCTCTGTATGGAACGTTCAGCTGCCTTTTATAACATATCACTACGCATTTCTCTGACTCTCCTGATATTATGTTTCCCTCACTATTTTCTGATTTCTTGCCCATGGAGGTTTGGGAAAGGACATAAAAAGGCAGGTTGGTGTCCAAATTAGTGTAGCTTCTTCCAGGGCTGTGTCCCTGCCTAGGGCTCATCTCGGGGCACGTTGAGGACGGCTCTGTCCCTGGCACCCGAGCGGGTTCTTCTGCACTGCACACCTCTCTCTGCAGTTGGGATCGCCCTTGTCGGCTCTTCTTCTTACACTCTTCCCTGGTTTCTGCCCAGCTCCGTGGGCTGAAGGCTTTGGACTTTCCCTTAGTGCCCTGCCTGCCCTCATGGAAAAGTCCCTTTTCGCAAAGCCTCTGCCCACGAAAGCCCAGCCTCTTGCCTAGGTGGGCTCATCTGGGAGGGAGAGTGTTTAAACCGCTGCTGGAGGAAATAAGAACCATTAGCAAAAGCTTCTCCTCAAGTTGCTTCCTTCCTGGCTCTCCCTGCGCCCCCCCCCCCCCTTCCCAAATCAATAGCTATTTCCTGGATCCTTAGTCGCCACTTGATTCTGACTATAATTTTCGTGGGCTTGAAAGAGGGCTTTATTAGAGTTTCTTACATAAACATCCCGATTCCAAGATGGAAACCCCCAAACTATTTATTTGATTCTTTTTGAAAGGGCCTGTGAGTCGTTTTTCCTACGAAATGTTTCTAAAAAGTTTAGATTTCAAACAAAAGTCACTGATAGTCTTGACTTGGACACCTAAGTGGAAAAGTTCTGCTAAGTATGCTCGGTCTGCTTAATGATGGGGAAGAAGGGAGCTTTGTATTTTCTCTGTAAACACAGAGTCTTTTCCATTTAGCTAAGTAGCTGGAATCTGTAGGCTCTTTCTGACGGAAGACTCAGAAGGGCGCTGGCCAAGCTCTTGTTCTCGGCAGTGGACGCCATCAATGAACGCCCTCCCTGCCCCACCCCGCCCACGGCATTCCACCACCAAGCTGCTGAACCGGGACTTTCCGCCACTGACTGCGATGAATCTGGTTTCTCATTTTCAGGTTATAGACAATGTTGCCATGGTGATTTCTTTTTTTTTTTCCCCTCTACTTACAAATGCCTCATGATCATGAAGGCAGTGCCCCGCACAACGGTACCACGTCCAAGGGGCTGCAATGAACATACTGAGTTTGTATGTTTATTACGACAAATGTCCATCAGGGTAAAGAGTCTTCTAACTAAACCAGCATATTACAACAATTTTCCAACACATTTCAGGGGTGCCTTTTAGTAACTCACATGAAGGTGCCACAGAGACTGGAGGAAGCCCTGTGTAGCTCCCCTGACTTAGAGCAACGCCAGTGGTAGGCAGGCCTCATGGAAGGGGGAGGGGCCTCCGGCTCTTCTGAATAACTCGGTATGTTTCACATGCTGGAAACAGTCTCACTACCTATTTCAGTAAAGAGAATGTTCTCTAGTTCAGTGGTTTTCAACCTCCTTTTATGTTCCACCCCGACACCTGTTCTCATAAGTTCTCCATGGTGAACACTGGTGGGAAAGAGGAGATGTGAATGTTTAGGAGAAACATGGAAGAGAGGCCCTCCTCTCTGCATTCAAACAACTTCAAAGGTGGATTTTCTTTATATTAATTGTTTTTATAAATCTAAATATTTTTCTCCATTATAAAGTCTAAAGAGTTGAAACATACCAATTGAGAAAGTTTTATGAACCTGCAATACATTTTTTGTATTGGTCTTAACCTCGACAGAATAAGTTAAAAGTAATGGATATTTTTGCTATTTAACTACTATTTTAAAAAACACCAGGTTCTCCAGCATGTAAGGAAGATTATACTAATGTTCTGCAATCTCTTTTAGAGGATAGGGGCAAAAGTAATACTTTCTAACCCATTCTATGAGGCCAGCTTTACCCCAGTACCAGCACTAGACAAAGACATTACAAAAATATAACGATAAACCAGTATTTGTCATGAACATAGATGTAAAATTCCTCAACAAAATATTAGCAAATCGAATCCAATAATACATAAAAAAAATTACATCAAGACCAAGTGGAATTTATTCCAGGTATACAAAGCTACTTCAATACTCAAAGATCAATTCTATAATCCATCACATCAACATACTAAAAAAGAAAAATCATATGACCATATCAATAGATGCAGAAAAAGCATTTGACAAAATCTGACACCCATTCATGATAAAAACGTACAGTAAACTAGGAATAGAGAGGAACATTCTTAACTTGATAGACTACTAAAAATATCTACAACTAACATCGCACCAAATGGTGAGAAACTCAAAGCATTCCCACTAAGATCAGATATAAGGCAAGGATGTCCTCTCTCACCACTGCTTTTCAACCTTGTACTGAAGGTCTGTACTGATGCAGTAATGCAAAAAAAGAAATAAAAAAAAAAAAGGAAATAAAAGGTACATGAATTGAGATTTGGGATGGAAGAAATAAAACTGTCTTTGTTGACAGATGACATAATCATCCATACCTAAAATCCAAAAGGACTGGAAAACAAAACTCCTGGAACTACAAAGTGAGCATAGCAACACTGTAGAATACAAGGTTAATTTACGGAAGTCAATTGCTTTCTTATATGGCAGCAGTGACCGGGTGGCAATGGAAATTAAAAACAAAATACCACTTACATTAGGACCCAACAGAATGAAATAATTAGGTATACATAAGAAAAAGTGTACAAGAGCTACATAGAGAAAACTACAAAACTCTGAGGAAAGAAATCAAAGAACTAGATAAATGGTGAGGTATCCCATTTTCATAGATAGAAAGACTCCATGTTGTCCAGATGTCAGTTCTTCCCACCTTGATAAATAGATTCAATGCAATCCCAATCAAAACCCCAGCAAGTTATTTTGTGAATATTGACAAAATAGTTCTAGAGTTTATATGGAGAGGCAAAACATGGAGAACAGCAAATAAATATTGAAGGAGAACAAAACTGGAGGAACGACACTACCGACTTTAAGACTTACATAGATCTTGGAACAGAATAGAGAGCCCAGAAATAGACCCACATAAAATGGTCAGCTGATCTTTCACAATGGAGCAAAGACAGTCTCTTCAACAAATGGTGCTAAAACAACTGGGCACCCATATGCGAATAGATGAACGTAGACATAGACCTTACACTTTTTACGAAAATGAACTCAAAATGGGTCATAGACCTAAATGTAAAATGTAAAGCTACTAATACCCTACAAGATAACACAGAGAAAAACCTAGATGACCTTGGGTATGGTGATATCTTTTTAGATACAATGCTGAAGACATGGTCCTTGAAAAAAATCATTGGTAAGCTGGATTTCATTAAAATTAAAAGCTTCAGTTCTGCAAAAGATATAGTCAATAGAATTAGGAGATAAGCCACAGACTGGGAGGAAACATTTGTAAAAAACACATCTGATAAAGGACTGTTATTCCAAATATACAAAGAATTCTTAAAACTCAACAACACAAACACCCAGTTAAGAAATAAAAAAAGATCTGAACAGACATCTCACCGAAGAAGATATACAGAGAGCAAACAAGCATATGAAAAGATGCTCCACATCATATATCATCAGGGAAATCCTAATTAAAGCAACAGCGAGACATCACTACAAACCTATAAAAATGGCCAACATCTGCAACATTGACAACACCGCACTGGCGAGGCTGTGAAGCAGCAGGAACTCTCATTCACTGCTGGTGGGAATGCAAAATGGTGCAGCCACTTTGGAAGACAGTTTGGCTATTTTTTTTACAAAACTAAACATACTTTGACCATATGATCCAACGACTGTGCTCCTTGGCATTTACCCAAAGGGTTTAAAAACTATGTTCTCGAAAAACCTGCACATGGACGTTTATGGCAGCTTTATTCACAATTTTAAAAACTTGGAAGCAGCCAAGATGTCCTTCAGTAGGTAAATAAAGAAATATACTTGGTACAGCCAGACAATGGAATATTAATCAGCATGAAAAAGAAATGAGCTATTCAGCCATGAAAAAATATGGATATTTACTGAGTGAAAGAAGCCAGACTGAAGAGGCTACATACTCTATGTTTCTAACGACATGACATTCTGATTTTCTTCAGGGAAAAGTCGAAACCGTGAAGACAATGCAGGTAAGGGGGAGGGATGACTGGACAATGCACAGAGGATTTCTAGGGCAGTAAAAAGACTCGGTATGATATTATAATAATGGGCATATGTCATTACACACTTGTCCAAATCCACAGAACATACACTTCAAGAGTGAAACTTAAGGTGAACTATGGACCTTGGGACATTTTGATATCTTGATGAAGATTCATCTTAGGTAACAAGGTATCATTCTGGTGAGTGTGTTGATAATGGGGAAGGCTCTGTATGAGTGGGGGCAGGTGGATTTTGGGAAATCTCTGTACTTTGCAATGATTTTGTTGTGAACCTAAAACTACTCTAAAAAATTATCTGTATGTGATTAATTCCATGTCTGAAAGGGAGCAAAATTGAAACAAGCATGAGATGAAGTCATTCAGCGTAATATGTCCTATAAGACACAAGGATGCCTGGTGTTGATGTGGAAACATCTTCATTCTTACAAGATGCTTCTGCTCTTACTGTGCTTATTCTTTCATGTGCTATGAAAGCAGACATCACCAAAAACATTCAAGACAGTGTCCTGGAAGCTCTCGGCCACCGCCATGAAAAACCAAAATGAATATTATCTATGGTAGGCGAAGGCAGAACCCTATTCGGTACAGTTAATGTGTAGGAAAAACACCACTTTTCTCATAAATAGTTATATTTATTTATGTATTGGTTGCTGTTATTTAATTATTTCATTGAGATTTAGCACATATATGAAACACCCATTCATTTCCCACAAAGACAATGATAAGTCAATATATTTCCTTAAGGTAATGTTCTTAAGCTTAGTTTGCAGATTTGTGGTAATATTATAGATGTATTTGTGTTGTTATATTATCATTAATATACATTGATGGTACATAGAGTTAATGACAATACATTTTCTTCTACCATTGAGGATACAGGTGCAGGAAAGGAAATGAGGGGTTGACATGGATTTCCCCCCTAAGTAACTGTGGGTTCACAGTACAGGTTGCCTATATGGCATCTGTCCTTCCTTAGTCCCTAACTATTAGGCTCTGATTTTGTTCAGGGAATTGTTTTAAAATATTAGACTTCCCAAGATCCTCTTGCAAATAGGGCTCGCCATGCGATATAATTCTGGTCAGTGATAAGTCTCAGCCCACATGAGCCCTTTCCTTCCTCTTCTTTTTTCTTCCGGGAATGTCCATGGGGTAGTGAAGGTAGGACAACCATTTTGCATAAGGACTAAAGCCACCTGCTAAGAATGGCTGCACAGAACAACAGAAGCCCTGATGGCATCCCCCTCCAACCTCCAGAATCCTTACTGTGTGTGGGGGGCGGGGGGAGTGGGGTTCAGGGGGGGTAAGCCTCAATAAGTTGGGCCACTATTATATGCAGCTGTTAGTTAATTTACTAACAAAAAAAATGTTCAATATTATTGACTGAAAACTCCTCCTTCTACGTTAAAAACTTACATGGCACAGGATCTGACTCTGGTTTATTTATTGTTTGTTCATCATTGCATAATTTTGAAGTGGTATCACATGATTTTGTTATTAGAGGTTTTAACCTAATTTGAATATATGGTGTCACATGTCCTCCCTCATTTCTCTATTTTTTTCAGACATTTCATTGCTCTTCTTGGTTGTTTGTCCTTTCAGATAAACTCCAGAATTATATAAGACTTTGTTCCTAATTTCACTGAGCCTCGACATCAGTAAGGGAAGAACTGACCTCTTCAAGGTATTCACGCCTCTCATTCAGAACAAGATGAAGAGGTTTGCATTTATCTTCAAATCTTTTATTTTTTTTACTAAAAAATGTACTTTTGTCTTCATGAGTCCATGAATGTTTCCTATTTTCCTTTCTTTAGCTATTGTAAAAGACATCTATTTTGCCAGTATCTCTTTTTCAGTCTTTTTATTTTATTAATTTATTTTTGTTAGAGATGTTTCTCCTTTTCCCCCCATTGATGCCCTCCTCTCGAACCCTCCCTCCCACCCCCCCAGCATTGTTGTCTATGTCCATTGGTTACGCATATAGGCAAATAGACTCTTTGATTTATCTCTTCCCTCACCCTGTCTCCCTCTTCTGAATTTTGTCAGTCTGTACCCTACCTCTATGTCACTGGGTCTATTTTGTTCATTATATTGCACAAATAAGTGAGATCATGTGATAATTGTCTTTCTCCGATTAGCTTATTTTGTTTAGCATAATATTCTCCAGGTCCCTCCACGTTGTCTCAAAGGATAAGAGATCTTTCTTTCATACAGCTACATAGTACTCCATTGTGTATATATACCACCAGTTTTTTATCCACTAATCTATTGATGGACACTTGGGCTGTTTCCAAGATCTTAGCTATTGTAAATAGTGCTGCTATGAACATAGGGGTGCATATATTCTTTCTGATTGGTGCTTCAGGATTCTTGGGATATATTCCTAGCAGTAGGATCACTGGGTCAAATGGCAGATCGATTTTTAATTTTTTGAGAAAATATCATAGTGTTTTCCATAGTAGCTGCACAAGTCTGCATTTCAACCAGCAGAGTACTAGAGTGCCCTATTCTCCACACCCTTGCCAGCATTTGTTGTGTAGGATGATTTGTTGATGGCAGCCATTCTGATAGGTGTGAGGTGATACCTCATAGTAATTTTAATGGGCATCTCTCTGATGGTTAGTGACACTGAACATTTTTTCATATGTCTTTTGGCCATTTGTATGTCCTGTTTGGAGAGGTGTCTATTTAGATCCTCTGCCCATTTTTAAATTAGATACTTTATCTTCCTTTTGTTGAGTTGTATGAGTACTCTCTAATTTTGGAGATTAACCCCTTATCTGATATATCATTGGCAATTATGCTTTCCCATATAGTGGGTTCCCTTTCCATTTTGATGTTTGTTTCTTTTGCTGTGCAGAAGCTTTTTAGTTTAATGTAGTCCCTTTAGTTTTTTCTCTTTAGTTTCTATAAATTTTCTCTTTAGTTTCTCTTGCCTTAGGCATTGTATCAGTGAAAATTCTGCTGTGTGTGATGTCTGAAATTTTGTTGCCCGCATTTTCTTCTAGGATTTTCATGGATTCACGAGTCACATTTAAGTCTTTTATCCATTGTGAGTTTATTCTTGTGTATGGTGTAAGTTGGTGGGCTAGCTTCATTTTGTTTGCATGTAGCTGTCCAATTTTCCCAACAGCATTTATTAAAGAGGCTGTCATTACTCCATTGTTTGCTCTTGCCACCTTTGTCAAATATTAATTGAGAATCATATCTTGGGTCAATTTCTGGGTTCTCTATTCTGTTCCATTGATCTATATACCTGTTCTTGTGCCAGTACCAGGCTGTTTTGTTTACAATGGCTTTGTAGTATAATGTGATCTGGTATTGTGATCCCCCTTCCCATCTGGCAACCAACAAAATGTTCTCTGTATCTATGAGAATGTTTCTGTTCTGCTTGTTCATTTTGTTTGTAGATTCAATTGTTGATAGCTATGTATTCATTGCCATTTTGATTGTTCGTTTTTTTATCTTTTTCTTCAAGAAGACCCTTCAACATTTCATATAATAATGGTTTGGTGGTGATGAACTCCTTTAGCTTTTCCTTGTCTGGGAAACTCTTTATATGGCCATCGATTCTAAATGACAGCTTTGCAGGATTAAATGATATTATTGTTAATTCTTCCCATCTATGAACAAGGTATATGCTTCCACTTTTTTATATCTTCCTCTATTTCTTTTTTCAATGTCCTGTAGTTTTCGAAGAATAGGTCCTTTACTTTTTTGGTGATGTTTATTCCTAGCTGTCTTAGTTTTTTTGCTACAATGGTAAATGGGTTTTTTTGTTTGTTTGTTTGTTTGTTTAGTTTCTCTTTCTGTGAGTTCATTATTAGTGTATAAGAATGCAATTGATTTCTTGATGTTAATTTTGTATTCTGTTACTTTGCCAAATTTGTTTATTAGCTCTAGTAGATTTCTGATGGAGTCTTTGGGGTTTTCTATGTACAATATCATGTCATCTGCAAATGATATTTTGTTTTATCACTTTCTCCTTTCAATTTGAATCCCTTTTATTTTTTCTTCATGTCTAATTACTGTGGCTAAGACTTCCAGAACTATGTTAAATAAGAGTGGTAAAAGTGGGCATCCTTGTCTTGTTCCTGTTCTTAAGGGAAATGCTTTTAGTTTTTGCCCATTGAGTATGATGTTGGCTGTAGGTTTTTCAGATATGGCCTTTATTATTCCAAGATATGGTCCCTCTAGTCCCACATTGCTGACCACTTTTTTTTTTTTTTATCAGAAATGGGTGCTGGATTTTCAGTTGAATGCTTTTTCAGCATCTTTTGATATGATCATATGGTTTTAATCTTTTTTTTGTTTATGTGGCATATCACATTTATTGATTTGTGAATATTGTACCAGCCTTGCATCCCTGGGATGCCTTGGTCATGGTGAATAATTTTTTAAATGTTTCGCTGGATCCAATTTGCTCATATTTTCTTAAGGATTTTGGCATGTATATTCATCAGAGATACATATTGGCCTGTAGTCTTCTTTCTTTTTAGTGTCTTTATCTGGTTTTGAAATTAGAATTATGTTGGCCACATAAAATGAGTTTGGATGTCTTCCTTCTTCTTAGATTTTTTGGAACACTTTGAGGAGAACGGTTGTTAGAACTTCTTTGAATGTTTGTAAAACTCCCCTGTGAAGCTCTGTAAAGCCTGGGCTTTAGTTTGTTGGAAGTTTCTTGATGACATCTTCAATTTCCTTAGTTGTTATTGGTCTGTTCAAGTTTTCTCTCTTCCTGATTTGGTTTTGGGAGACTGTGTGTTTAGAGAAATTTGTCCATTTCACATAGATTGTCCAATTTGTTGGTTTATAACTGGTCATAGTATTTGTTAACGAGCCTTTGTATTTTTGTGGTGTCAGTTGTTACTTTTCCTCTTTTGTTTCTGATTTTGTTTATTTGGGTCCTCTCTTTTTGTTTCTTGGTGAGTCTGGCTAAGGGACCATCAATCTTGTTTAACTTTTCAAAGAACTGGATCTTTGTTTCATTGATCTTTAGAATTGTTTTTTTTTGTTTGTTTCTATGTCATTTATTTCTCTCTGACCTTTAATATTTATTTCCTTCTACTTGCTCTGGGTGTTTCTTTTTGTTTGCTTTCTAGTTTTTTAAGTTTTAGGGTTAGATAGCCAATTAGAAATTTTTCTTGTTTCTTGAGGTAGGCCTGTAGTGCTATGAACTTCCCTCTCAGGACTGGTTTTGCTGCATACCATAGATTTTGTGCTGTTGTGTGTTCATTTTCATTGATTTCCAGAAAGTTTTTAATTTCTTCCTTGATCTCTTTTGTAACCCATTTGTTATTTAATAACATGCTATTTAGCTTACGTGTGTCTGAATGTTTTTGCATGTTTTCATTGTAATTGATTTCTAGTTTCATACTATTGTGATCTGAGAAGATGCTTAATATGATTTCAATCTTCTTGAACTTGTAGAGACTTAGTTTGTGTCCTAACATGTGGTCTATCTTTCAGAATGTCCCATGCGCACTTGAGAAGAATTTGAATTCTGCAGTTTTGGGGTGTAATTCTCTGTAGACATCTATTAAATCCATTTGATCTAGTGCATCATTTAAATCGCTGTTTCTTTGTTAATTTTTTGTCTAGATATCCTGTGATGTCAGTGGGGTGTTGAAGTCCCCTGCTATGATTATTCTGCTGTAGATTTCTCCTTTGAAGTCCTCCAGAAGTTTTTAAATGTATTTTGGGACTCCTATGTTAAGTGCATATATGTTTATCAAGGTTACATCCTCCTTTTGGATAGATACTTTTACACTTATGTAGTGGCCTTCTTTGTCTCCAGTTATGGCCTTCACGTTGAAATCTATTTTATCTGATATGAGTATTGCAACCCTACTTTTTTTGCTTTCTATTTGCTTGGAAAAATTTTTTCCATTCCTTCACTTTTAACCTATGTGAGTCTTCTGTTGTGAGGTGGGTCTCTTGTAATCAACATATGTATGGATCATGCTTTCTTATCCATTCAGCTACTCTGTGTCATTTGATCTGAGAGTTTAATCCATTTATGTTTAAGGTTTTTATTGATATGTATTCATTTATTGCCATTTTTATTTATTATGGTTATGTTTCTCCTCCTACTTCTTCTGCTTATTACAGCAGTCCTTTTAACATTTCTTGGAGTGCTGGTTCGGTGCTAATATATTCCCTTAGCCTTTTTTTGTTTCAGTCTGTGATGCTCTTTATTTCACCTTCTATTTTGAATGATAGCCTTGCTGGATAGAATAGTCTTGGATTCAGATCCTTGTTTTTCATGACCTTGATTACTTCATTCCATTCCCATCTGGCCTGTAGTGTTTCTGTTGAGAAGTCAGCTGATAACCTTATGAGGGTTCTTTTATAGATAACCTGTTGTTTATCGCTTAATGCTTTTAGGATTGTCTCTTTGTCTTTAATTTTTGGCATTTTAATTATGATGTGTCTTGGTGTGGTCCTATTTGGGTTCTTCTTACTTGGGTCTCTCGGTGCTTCTTGATCTTCTATGCCTTTTTCTTTCACCAAGTTAGGGAAGTTTTATGTCACCATTTCTTCAAATATATTCTCTAAGCCTTGCTCATCTTCTTCTTCTTCTGGATCTCCAATAATGCAGATGTTGTTACATTTCATATTGTCCCACAGTTCTCTTAGGCTGTCTTTCTGTCTTTCTGTCTTTCTGTATTTATTTATTTATTTATTTATTTATTTATTTATTTATTTATAACCCTCACCCAAGGATATTTTTTTTTACCTGCAAATAGAGTGGAAGGGAGATAGGAAGAACGGGAGAGAGAGAGAAACATCGATGTGAGAGGGACACATGCACTGGTTGCCTCCCGCATGACCCCAACCAGGTCTGGGGCCGAACTGCAACTGAGGTATGTGCCCTTGGCCAGAACTGAACCTGTGACTTTTGGTCTGTGGACCAATACTCTACTACTGAGCCAAATCAGTCAGGGCATATCTTCCTGTTTTTTAATTGTTTTTTTTTCTTTCTTTCTTTTTGTTTCTTTGATTGGGTGATTTTTTTTCTACCTTGTCTTCTAATTCACTGATTTGATCCTTGGTTTCCTCAACTCTGCTGGTTACTCCTTCTAATGTATTCTTTATTTCTGCTATGACATTCTTCATTTCCACTTGGTTGTTTTTCAGTATCTTTACTCATGCTGTTGAGCTTCCTCATGATTATTACGCTGGACTCTACCTCTGATATCTTGTTTGATTCCAATTCCTTTATATCTTCTCCAAGATAATGAAAGAATTATCTTGTTCTTTCATTTGGGACTTGTTTCTTTGTTTCACCACACTGGCTGTCTCAGTGGTTTTGGAGCCTTTCCCTGTGGGTGTTGGTGTTCTGCTGGTTGTGGCTCCCTCTACTGGATTTGGATGAGTGTGTGAGGACCCGTGTTAAATATCACTGTCAAGTCTTACTTTCTGGGTAGATTTTCAAGCTAAGGAAAGGTTCAGTTATCCTCTAGGTTTTTGCCTGGAAGTTATTAGACTTAGTTACTTGATGAGCCTTGATTTTTAGCCCTCAACTAAATGAAGAACCCCTCAGGTGTAAGAGGATTTACAGTGGGTGGAGCATTTGCTTGCTGTCAGACTTTATATGTTTATGAACCTCAATTTTCATTTCTCTGGCCTGGCCTGGTAGTGTTGAATTTCTGCTAGAGGGGCCATTGCTTCTCCCCAGGGCTCTGGGAAGGGCTCCTTGAGTAATATGCCTACTGTCCTGTAAGGGAATGATTTAGCATAAAACTCCCAGTGTCCTCTCGTCCAGCTCTGTCTAGAGCCAGGAGTCCCAGACTCTCTTCACACAGTCCCAGTCCAATTGCCCTCTGTCTGCCGGAGCCCAAGGTGAGTGGCTGTAGGTGATTTGGTACTTTTCAAAACCCATTCTTTCTCAGTGGGAAGTGCTCACAACTAATACAGCCCCCCACTGCTATCCATGGGCTCCCAGCCCACCCTCATGCGCCTCTACAGTTCCTACCATTATCATCCTATTTCTGTCCCTGGTTATACAGGTTCTCTTTAGCTGCTTTTCAGTGGGGTTTTCTCCATGTTTTGTCTTTATTTCATTTGTAATTCTAGTTTGGTCCTGGGAGACAGTTTATGTAACTTCCATCCACTCTGCCACCATTCCCCTTCTCCCCTTTATTTCTTCTACCTGGGTTATTCTTAGGGCTTATTTCTTAAATGGAATTAGATATGTACTGAAAGACAATAAGTAGTCAGCCAGTCTGAATAGCTGCAGTCCGATCTGTGGGTCCTAATATTAACTTGCATTTTGTAAAATGTCTTCAACTCTCCTAAAACTCAGTCTGAACACACAAGGTCAATTATAATTGGCTAAATGACATAGACTAGCTTCTGTGAAAGTTTCAGAGCAGGGACATTAATATGCTACCTGTGACCCTTATCACCCTGTCCAGATGACCCCTCTCACCATCTGATGTGACCTTTCCCCTCAGTCACCTCGATTTCATTTAAAGGCTCTTCCCCATATGTCCTCTCTCTAGACTAGCTCCACGTGGCTCCCACCACTGCCGGCTCTTAGCTCAATCAGAACTCTGGTCTTGACATATGCCAGCAAAACCAGGAAGCCAACGACGGTCATGGGAGCAGAGACACTGGTGTGAAAGGACTGGACTAGGCCATGACAGAAAAACTATTGGTAGATGTGGACTCTGCTCATGAGACTCCTGCAGTTCTAAGTCATCTGGATGCTTTTTTGCATGTACATTCATTATTAGTCAGACAGTTGAGAGCAGTTGTATTTTGCAGAAGTCTCCTGAGGTGTTTCACATGCATGTTATATTTTCCAACTAAATGATAAGTTAATTAAAGATAGAATACAGTTCAAATTCTTTATCATCCCCCCCCCCAAAGAGTTGAGATTCTTGCAATATAGTGAATGCTTGGTATATTTATGCTGACACTTCTAAAATGTTGTAATAATTTCTTTCTCTAGTAGTTGAGCTGTAATAGATGTATTTCTGAACTCTGTGTATTCTTCTAAAGGATACACTAAGCCTAAATCATTCCAAAGTCTTTTAGGTAACCCTATGGTTTTCTTTTATATAGTCAAAATTTAAAACAGATTGCGAAAACTGATGTCGTATCAAAATAAAGCAAACCATTTATAAAGCAATTATGAAGACTAGACAACGAGTCAAATCCATACCAACACAAAATATGAAAGTGCATTTCACCTCTTAATCTCGGAAGACATTGTACGCAGTTGTCTGTATGCAGAGCACGAGGAAAATGGGACTCAGCTGACAATGTCCCCCCTGTCAGTAATGGATCTCATGAAACGAGAAAGCCCAGGTATGACAGATACACTTTTATATTCCGGGCGAATACATGAAAGTACAGCAGCTGTTCCTTCGCATTCTTCTACACATCACATCTTGAAGCAATCGGTGGTGAAAACTAACATCTTTGTCATGGATGGACGTTTATGTCCCCTGCCCCCACCAAATTCATAGGTTGAAACTTGATTCCTGGTGTGATGGTGTTTGGAGGCAGAGGTCATTAGGATGGGAGTCCCACGATGGGATTAGCGTCCATATAAACAGGGGGAGACCAGAGCTCTGTTTCTCTCGGCCATGTGAGGGTACAGCAGGACGCCAGCCAGCCGCAAGCCGAGGAGAGGAGCTGCCCCAAAGAACCAATCCGCCAGCGCCGTGACTGTGGGCTTCCCCGTCCCGGGAACGGTGAGAAATAAGGGTCTGGTGTTCAGCCCCACAGTCTATATTGCATTTTGGTATGGTAGTCAAGCTAACTAAGAAAACCTCCTATCTAAGTGAGACACTTCCGACATTGAGAAAGATTTCTTCAGAGCAGGGGATGCCAGCTTCTGCCTAGTTCCCCACTCTGGTGGGACAGGCTTTGGGTAGAAGGGCTGTTTTCAGGCTGGAGAGGCCTGCATCCCCTGCCAGGTCAATGGCAATGTTCCGCTTCTCTAAGAATAAGTCTCGGGCCAATCCATGACGGACACAGGGGGGCCAGAAAAATGACACAAACATAAAGTGCAATGCAGTCGGTAGGAATGAGAACGAAAGGATGCATGCTTCGTCTAAAGGCATTGACTTCAAAAATGTTAACCAGAAAACGTCTAGGCCAAACACAGCAGGTTTGAGGCCGACACAAGGAGGCTCCAGAGCGTAAGTGGAAGCGTTGGCTTTCATGACAGTTTCCTGAGCCTGCAGGAAAAGTAGGCGCATGGGATGGGAGGCAGGAAGCTGAAGGAATGCGTGTTTCCATTTCCATAAGCTAAGAATACCCCTGGTTTCCAAGAGAATTGGGGCAGGTGGTACTTGACCAAAGAACCAGCCTTCTGATATAATCATCGTGAGGAAGGGGAGCCAAAGGACTGGGCACACGGAGGCATTGCTTAGCAGGCTAGGTCCCAGCTGAGGTTGGAGAACACATTCGGTGGAGTGTTTGTCCAGCCCTCTCTGAACTCCCAGGTGGAAATTAGTGTCCTTAGGGAACCCAGGGCATCCTCTCACTTACTAGAAGGTTGAAACGATCAGTTTACGAGTCGTTCTCCTACTCCAGCGTCCTCGAGGAGCAGGTACTCTCGCAGCCTTGCAGGGTGGGACACACACACAGAGCTGTGATGGACTCAGCTCTGGCTCACACGAGAGGCTCCAGAGCCTGAAGAAGCCCAGAAAACCACAGCATGGATTTCCTTGGCAGGAGCACCAACTCCCCGGCTCTGATGTCTGCCGGACTAAGGACGACGTCCTGGTGTACCTTCCGGCAGACATGCAACCTTGGGCAAATATGACTCAATCACCATGAACCTATTCAGTCATGTCTAAAACACGGCTGATGACATCTACTTCCTTAAATGAGACGATGTATGTAAGGTCCCTAGCAAAAAGGCTAGCATTTGATAGGTGCCCTTCTCCCTCTTTGAGAGACTTTCTTGGCTCATTCAAAAAGAACTTTCCCTGGGTGGATGAGGGAAGGGATTAAGACAAACCACCTGCGATAGAATCACCTGGGAAACGTATTCAAACATACTTCATATTTGAATTTTCTGAAGGTGAAGGCCAGGAATCTCTTTTTTAACAGCTATTCCAGGAGATTCTTGTACATGGTTAAATTTCAGCCAACTGGATTATTAATTTTTCCTCTCCTAATTACTCCCCCCACTGCCACCGGAATGGCCCTAACAAGTTCCCACAGTGCTCTAGGGTCGCTCTGACTCCCACCGATTCCAGTCCTTCACCCTACTGACTGATTTTTCTTCCTAAAAGCAGTTTCAATTACACTCTGCTCTTGAATAAAACTCTCCAAGGGCTACACTTTGTCAAATTCTTGTATTTGTCTTTCCAGTCTTAATGTTCTCACCCACTCCCTTACTGGGTTCCGTCCATCGGGTCTATCCCCTGCCACACAAGCTGTACACTTTCCAAGTCCCCACCTCTGTCTCCACGTGAGTGCCCTGCTCCACTCCCGACGTCCCGAGCCTCCCTCAAGGACGGCTTCACATGTCACCTTCTCTCTGAATCCTCGACCGCATGATCCGATGTGATTTCTTGCTCTGGTCATTCTTTGTGCCTCATGGTTGTCAGATTCCACCTTATGGGGTTCCGTATTGGTTTTACCTGCTCCGTGAGTTCCAGGAAAGCAAAGACTATGCCAGGAAACTCAGTGCCTAGCGCGGTGCGGGGGGCAGACGCGGGAACTCAGTAAGTGTTTGTTGAATGACTGAATGATCCCACGTGGCGGAACGAAAGCCACGAGCACCAAAGCTGTGCACTAATCCTTCTGGTGACCCCTGCAGCACTTCGCAGGGTTTTATATCAATTAGGTGTTAGAAACGTGGTGAATTAAATTTAACATCTGTCAACTTTTCCCTTTGGATGACAAATGATTTAAAACACACAACACAGCCAAGATTTCAATACTAGATTCTGAAGTTGACTGACTCTTTTGGTAACAAGTGTAACTGTGACCAACCTTGGAACCATAAATGGAATACGTGTCTCCATTTAGGAAGACTAAAATTACACCGAAGTAAGGTGACTATTTTCCCTGCAGTTGAGACCAGCAGTTACACTGTTTTACTTAGATTCTAACTGCATTCTTTTTATAACTTATAATATAAAGAGTTTTCAAAAACAGAAGCTCTATTTTCATTTCCATTACTAAATAAAGAATAGACTTAATACACATGTGTGTATATACATACACATGTCTCTATGTGAATATATAGCCAGTTACATTTTTAAATGATATTTTTTTATTTTTACTGTTGACATTGTTACAGATGTCCCCAATTTTGCCCTCCTTTCTCACCCTCCACCTGGACCCCAGCCTCTCCTCCCTCGGCCACTCACCACATTGTCTGTGTCCATGGGCTATGCATGTATGTTCTTTGGCTAATCTCTTCACCTTCCATTATTCTGTCCACCCCACCCACCTCCCCTCTAACACCTGTCCGTCTGTACCATGTGTCCATGTCTCTGGTTTTAGTTTGTTCTCAAGTTATTTTGTTCATTAGATTCCACATATAAGTGAGATCACATGCTATCTGTATTTCTCTGACTAGCCTATTTCACTGAGCATTATCTCCAGGTCCAACCATGCTGTTGCAAAAGGTAAGAGTTCCTTCCTTTATACAGCCATGTAGTACTCCATTGTGTAAATGTACCACAGCCTTTTTATCCACTCATCTACCGATGGGCACTTGGGCTGTTTCCAGATCTTAGCTACTGTAAACAATGCTGCTATGGACATAGAAGTGCATATATTCTTTCTGATTCGTGTTTTGAGATTCTTAGAATATATTTGCAGAAGTGGGATCACTGGGTCAAAAGGAAGTTCCATTTTACATTTTCTGAGGAAACTATACTGTTTTGAATTCAGCAAAGTAGCAGGATACAAAATAAACATCCAGAAATCAATGGCATTTCTATACACCAATAATGAACTATCAGAAAGAGAAACCAAGAAAACAATTCCATTTACTACTGCAACAAAAGAAAATAAAGTACCTAGGAATAAATTTAACCAAGAAGGTAAAAGACCTGTACTCAGAAAACTATAGGACATTAAAGAAAGAAACAGAGGGAGATATAAACAAGTGGAATCATGTATATGTTTATGGATTATAAGAAGTAACATCATTAAAATGTCCATACTACCCAAAGCAATCTATAGAATCAATGCAAACCCTATGAAAATACCAATGGCATATTTCACAGATCTAGAAAAAATATTCCAAAAATTTATATGGAACCAAAAAAGACCCCAAATAGCCTTAGCAATCTTGAGAAAGAACACAGTTGGAGGGATCACAATACCATTATCAAATGATACTACAAAGCCATTATAATCAAAACAGCCTGGTACTGGCACAAGAACAGGCATATAGATCAATGGAACAGAACAGAGACTCTAGAAATCAACCTATACCTCTCTGGTCAATTAATATTTGATAGAAGAGGCACTTACTTTTAATTAAACTTTTAATTTTGTAATAATTGCAGACTCACATGCAGCTATAAGATATAATGCAGAGATCCCAAGTACCTCTGTCCCAGTTTTTCCCAATGATAACACCTTGTAAAATTATATTAAAATATCACAACTAGGACAATGGCATTGATACAATCCACTGATCTAGTGAGATGTATTAGTTTTGCTTGTAGTTGTGTGTCTGTGTTTGTATTGCACGGGTAGTTGTGTGTATCCAGTCCAGATACAGAATGCTGTAATCCATCACCGCAAAGGTCCCTCACTGGCCTGGAGAACCACCCCCACTTCCCCCCTAATTCCTCCAACAACTCATCTCCTATCTATTTCTATAATTTTGCCATTTAAAAAGTACTATATAAATACAATCATACAGCATATAACTTTTCAGGACTGGTTTTCTTCACTCAGCATAATTCTCTGGAGATTCACCCAAGTAGTTAAATGTATCAGTAATTCATTCCTCTTTGTCATTGTTGTTTTAGTAACTGTAGGTCCATAGTTTACATTAGGGTTTGCTCTTTGTGTTGTAAATTCTCACAGATACAGAGAACAGATTGGGGATGCCAGGTGGGGTTGGGAAGAATAGGTGATGGGTGAACTTTTTTTTTTATATAGTTTAAATAAGTTGAAAAAACACACAGAACAAAAACAAAAACAAAACAAAACAGGGCTTCTTAGAGAAAGGCTGAGTCCATATCTGGGCAACAAAAAACAAAAATACAAGGTCGGTCTAGGACAATTTGTGCCGGAGGCTTCTTAGGGATGTGTGAGGACACAGAGGCTACCGGGAAGGGACTTCCACTGGCCAACCCTTTTCGATGGCTGGTAGATGTGCTGAAAAAGAATTCTGTAGGTTTTGATAAATTCATAATGTCATGTATCCTCCATTACAGCATCATAGAGAGAGTTTCACTGCCCCAGAAATCCCTTGGACTTTACCCGCTCCTCCCTCCACCCCACCCCTTCTCAGACTCCGGAGCCACTGACTCTGCTGCTATCCACAGTTCTGACACACGTTTCAACTCACCTGGTTGAGTACCTAGGAGCATGACTGCTGGATTACTTGGAGAGACTATGTTTGGTCTGTAAGAAGCTAGAAAACTGTCTTCCAAAGTGGCTGTAGCATTTTGCATTCCCACCAGCAATGAATGGGGACTCCTGTTCTCTGTTTCTGCCCGCCTTTGGTGTTGCCAATTTTTGGATTTTAGTCATTCTCACAGGTGTGTTGTGGTATTCTCTTGTTTTAATGAGCAGGTCCCTAATGACAGATGATGGTGAGCGTCTGTTCATATGCTTATTGGGTGAGGCGTCTATTCAAATATTTTGCTCATTTCTTAATTGGATTGTTTATTTTCTCACTGCTGAGTTTTAAGAGTTCTTTGTATATTTTGGACACGAGTCTTTCATTAGATATGTGTTTGGTAAATATTTTTTCTGTCTGGGGCATGTCTATTCATTTTCTTAATAGTGTTTCTCGCAGAGCAGAAGTTTTTCATTTTGATGAAGTTCAACTTACTTATTTTTTTTCTTTCACATATCATGCTTTTGGTATTGTATCTAAGCCCTCATTGCTAAATGACTATAGCAGCATTTGCAAAAAGCAGTAGGATGGCATCTGACATCACCTTCAGGAATTCCACCGTCACCCAGTCAAGTTTTCTAACAGAAGTCTCCTTTTTAGGTCCACGATTCCTTAATTCTCTAGACCCCAAATCTTTTTTTTTTTTTTTTTTTTTATCCTCACCCGAGGATACTTTTCTATTTTTTGTACAGATAGAGTGGGAGGGAGAGAGAGGAAGGGAGAGTGAGAAACATCGACGTGAAAGGGACACATCGAGTGGCTGCCACCCGCACGACCAACCAGGGCCGGGGACAAACTGCAACCGAGGTACGCGCCCTTAGCGGGAACCGAACCCGGGTCTCTCCGGACCGCAGGCCGACACTCTAACCGCTGAGCCAAACTGGCCAGGGCTCTAGACCCCAAATCTTTGAAGCTATTTGTGCTACTCTGGTGTGAAAGCGGGAGGTCTGGTTTTCAATCCTTGCTCTACCACTAACTGATTCGTGTTGATACTTGGGCAAGCCACACCTCTTAGAGCTTACTCTCCTCAACCATTAAAGTGAAGAGAGCACCAGCACCAACCGACTATGATTCGCCTTCTTTTCAAACGCAATCAAAGCCAAGGTGCTGGGCATAACCAATTCATTTCATTTTTGTTCACTGATATGTGTATAGCTCTCAGATTGACATCTCCTCCATGTGCACTGTGGTGAGCCCTTCATTTCTGGATTGTTTCTAAGTAGGCTTTAAGTTCTTCAGTGTAGATGGGGCTTGTTAAAAGCAATTTTAAGCGAGATTTAGCCCAGAGGTATATAGGTCAGACTGGAGCTAGAAAACGAATGAAGACACCTGTTAGAAGGAAGCTCGGTCTGTCACCACAGCCTGTTGTTTGAGTCCCTCAGAAGCTGGCTTCAGTGGCCCTTACTGCACACGACTCCTCAGCTCCTGGCCTTTCCAACCACACCTCGTGTCTTTGATGTGGCTGTGCTGTACCTTCCCAGATGGTATCCAGAGTGATTGGCACATTCCAGCTCACAGCAATGAAACCAGTGAACGGGGCAGACAGGGCTCCGGTGGGAGCCTGCCCAGCTCAGGAGAGCGTGGAACCACTCCTTTTTTTAGTACGTGCCCCTAGCGGGACCCGAACCTGGGACTCTCTGGTCCGCAGGCCAACACTCCAACCGCTGAGCCAAACCAGCCAGGGGTGGAACCACTCTTTCTGGTCTCAGTTGCAACGAGCAAACACTGGATAACAGAATCTTTTTGTAATAGAGTGGATATTATTTTAATAGTGATAGGAAACTTTTGTCTTTTTGTAAACACAATTCCAGTAGTTTTTTTTAAGGCCAATTTCTTCCACAAAGTAAGTAATTTTTCTTTTCTCTTAATTCTTATACAAATATCTAGAGTACCAACAACCATCCCCTTTTCTAACTTTCTCTAATGAATACAGTAAGCACAAAAGAGACGATATGTAAAAACGTTCAATCAACCTTAATAGAAGAATATATAAAGGTGGTATAAAGAGTATCACTTATTTTCTTTATTATTTCTTCTTATTTCCTTTACAAATTGAACAGCTGGCTGTTGGTCTTTTTGGTACAGGATTGATGTATATACATTTTAATTGTTTTAGAATATTTAAGAAGAAGACTCTTAAAATGTGTTTTCTTGGTACTGGCATCTTCTGATATGTGAAGTTGTCTGGACAAAGTATATGCACTGTTACCAATTAACATATGTCTAATTTAGGCAGATACTCAAACAAGCAGTGAGTAATGTTACATCAATGTTGGCAAAGGAACTCACTCCATTATTAGATAAGCTCTGGAGACTCTATTTATAGTTTGGTCACGAAACGAGCAGCTCCAGTTGTGACCGAATGACTGTCACTGTTAGTCTTAATAATAGCCAAGAAGGATTTGGGGCGAGCGTAAAGCTTTGTTTTTCTCTCTCTCGGATTCTCCTATTGCCGCTTGAGCCCTCATTTGAACACCTTCTTCAGGGACAGGCCACAGCGGGAGGAGCAGCAGGCTGCACGTGGCAGGAGTAACGGGTACTGTCCTCGCCCATCAGCCTCAGCCCGCACCCGAGCACACGCTGCTCTCTCCCACCAGCCCCCAGCCAGACTCCCCCGAGAAATGAGTTTGAAGCAGTTTTCGTTCCTATCACTAGTGGAAAAGTATCCGTGATATTACAAAAAGATTCTGTTATCCAGGATTTGTGAATTGCAGCTGCGCCCAGAAACACGCACAGCTTCAGAGAAAACAATGGAAGGAAACATCTGAAAGTCATTTTCCCCTGTTCTTTGTTGTTCTGCTACTCACGGCAAATCTTCCAAACTGGAGGCTTCATGTCTTGGATCCAACAGATCATAACCACATTCATTGTAGATTTCCAAATAAGAAATGTGAGTTGTGTATATTTTGCTGCTGTCCTGATGGGGAAAGGGGGAGACGTGATTTAATGGCTATAAGTAACGATGCAGCTCAGAGGAAGATGAACACATTCGTCATTGAAGCTTCCTCACAGTTTCTCTCTCACTTTGTATGGTTTACATTTGCCGTTCGTGACACTTTCAGCTTGCCAGCTCCCACATGCAAGAAGCTTTTTTATTTAATGACCAATACCCATGATTATAAGCAACCAAGTAACTTCAGCCTGTTACTTTGTATTGGTTCCACTTTACAGGTAAGAAGTCAGTATACACTTACAATGAGCTGACTTGGTCGCAGAACTGTATAACACCACTTTTTACTTTCCAGACCAAAAGAAAAAAATGGTTACTAAGAAAAAGTAAACTTACATTCTGTGTAAGTATATTCATAAAATAGTCTATTCATAAAAGAGCACAGAATTGTTACTTTGGTTTACAAACTTCAGTAGGCCCAGCCAGTTGGTGTGGCTCAGTGGTTGAGTGTTGACCCAGGCACCAAGAGGTCACCGGTTCAAATCCCAGTCAGGGCACATGCGCAGGTTGTGGGCCTGATCCCCAGTGGGGGGCATGCAGGAGGTGGCCAGTCAATGTTCTCTCATTGATGTTTTTATCTCTCTCTCCCTCTCTCCTCCTCTCTCTCTAAAATCAATAAAGAAAAAGAAATAATCAACTAAAAGAAACTTTAGTAGCAAAAGAGTTTCCATCTTTAATCACAAATCTCTTTTAGCTTTTCTAATATTCAAATTTTCTAATGACATAAATAGCTAATGGGCAATAATTAGATAATGTCAAGTTAATTCCAGGGGCCAGAACAGTTTAGATCAATCAGGTAATTGTAAGGGTGGACATTACCAGCTCATCGCCCATACCTTACCTGGTTAATTTTTCTGGCCCACTGGCAAATCAGGGATATTCAGCTACTGATTAGAGAGAGGTATTTTGTGTGGCTCACAGCTAAAAGCAATGACATAGGTGTCAAAGAAATTAGGATAAAAAGTCAAGGGGACTGGTTCCATGGTTCTGGTCTTAGTTCTGTCTACAGATAAACAGAACCCACTCCCACTGCAGTGCAATAGAACAGGGAAGTTTTTCAGCTCCTGAGAAAATTCCACGTTCAGTTTTTAATACAAAATATCAAATAGTAGCTCCTTCTTCTTGTTCCTCCCAAAACATTATGCAGAGATTCTCCTGCTTCTCCTAAGAGGAGACTCTGCTTGTGCCCTGTGCATGAAGTCAGCAGGCTGTCAGAATGCATATTCATGGACAGGGTTTCCTTAAGATGACCGCCCTGGTTAATCCTCCCCCACAGCCAAGATAATCCATTGAACAGGCGTTCTCCAGGGAGAGCGAGCCCCGAGTCGCAGAGACGGGGAGAGAGCAGGGGCCTGCAACCCCGAAGCTGGAATTCTACTTCTACCAGCTGTGAGCCCTGCTCTGTCCGGCCTCAGTTTCCACATCCACTAAAGGACGGAAGCTGGACAATGAATTCCTACGTGTTCTTCATGCTGAAATTAATATAATTCTCTGGCCCTGAAATGGCTCGAACTATTCAAATAAAGATACCACCATTTCACAAAAACAAACTAATACATGAAAAATTAAAGCAACTCTGAATCAGTTCACGACTGTAACAAAATGCTCAAGCTACAGGCGAAAGTTCACGTCCTGGTGCTCCGTGAAGGCGACAGCGTGCGCTGAGCCGCCACAGAGCACGTTTCTTCCAAGTAAGTGCTGGGAATCCCACCAAAGTGCACCCCCGCTGCTAACCCTGCAAGTGGTCGGTCCGTCCCATCGGCACCCCCACTTGGTGAAGGCACCCTTCCGACACCGTTCTGGGGGTTGAAGCCTGGCTTAGTGCAGGTACCAGAGACTGTAACTACTAGGTAGGCTCAGTGTGGTTTTAGCTTGATGCCGTGTTTCCTAAAACATTCCATGAAATACTCATGAAAAAACTGATCCGTGGTCAACGTACACACGGTGCGCAGAAGTCGGTGTACGGTTGCTGAGTACATGAAACAGTTTATTTGTGTGTCATTATTTATTAACTATTGTATCATTTTCCAAAGGAACAGCTGTAAACCTACTTGTGCCCCACCCTGTGTGTACTGTTTTTGGAAGGTTCTCAGAGTACATTCAAGGTCATGGCAACATCCTGAGACCCTGTTTAAAACAACATTTTTCTAAAGCTTATCTGAACATATCTGAACTATTACACAGATTGTGGTTGGAGGTTTTAGCACACACTTCTGAGCTCCTCTTAGCATTAGACAGAAAATGGAGTTGAAATGCCGGATTTGCCACTTGTAACTGGGAGATCCTGCACCCTAATCCTCAGTTGTTTAACCAGGAAAATGGGGATAATAACCCTAATCTTACAGATCTGTTGTGACAAAAAAATACGGCTTTGTTTTAAAATCACACCAAAAACGTGTGGCTTGTCATAGGCACCAACAGATCGCTGCTGTTGCTGCTGTTATTACTTATTTCTAAAGTCTTCAAATGGAAAATTCAGTATATGAATATAAAAAGAAAGGAAAACAGATAAAAAAACAAAAATAAAACACCTAGCTAGCCCTGGCCAATTTGGCTCAGCGGTTAGAGCGTCAGCCTGCAGTCCAAAGAGACCCGGGTTCGGTTCCCGCTAAGGGTGCGTACCTCGGTTGCAGTTTGTCCCCGGCCCTGGTTGGTCATGCGGGTGGCAGCCACTCGATGTGTCCCTTTCACGTCGATGTTTCTCTCTCTCTCTTCCTCTCTCTCCCTCCCGCTCTATCTGAACAAAAAATGGAAAAAAAAAGTCCTCGGGCGAGTATATAAAACAAAAACAAAAACACCTGGCTAATTTCTATGTCCATTTGCAGTGGAGAAACTCTCTTCCTTCAGAAATTAGAAGAGATCATAAACAGTCAGGGAAGCGGCAGGCCCCGGCCTGAGATGGTAGGGATAAGGTCTCTGGCTCCTCGGCTCCTGCATTTTCTGGGCTTTTATTGGAATACAATCCGCCGAGCTATGTGGCAGCTACCTTTCCTTATTACCCTTTTCTCAGTGCTCGGGATTGCCAGACTGTAATGTAACACACATGTTTCCTGCAGACAGCCGTTGCTTCTGCCCCCAAACAAGTTTGAACCTCACAATACTAAAAAATAATGAGTGGTGATTTCTAAAATAAATGGACTCCATTTTCTGCTTTTAAAGTCATTGAAAATGTGCTCCTATCACACACACGGCTACTTTAGGACCCAGAATGCACTGGCTGTTAGTTTATCTTGAAATAAACAGTCAAATGTTTTATTTAAGAATTCTAGCAAGCTCCATGTGGCCCTCTGAAGCAATCACTTGGGGGCAGCTGAGCACCTGTCAGCATTTTTCGGCCGTAGGTCGTGGGCAAACTATGAGGCACGTTCAATGCCCCTGACGTGTTCTGCTGCAGTTCAGTCTGATCACAATGAATGTGCTGTCCCCGTCATGGAAACCGTCCATTTCCACAGAGCTGGCCTGGCTGTAAATTGGCCTGATGGCCTCTCTCCAACCTCAGGAGCATTCAGAATGAAATGGGTTTAGAGTAACGTCAATGACAAACATATAAAACAATGAACCCGGCACATGGTAGGCATTTGGGAGACAGGTAGACTTTTAGAACTGTAATTTGGTAACCACAGACAAAAATTTAAAGAGCGACAAGTGTGTTTCCTATTAGGAAAGGATTTGTTTATTCTGTTTAACTTTATCGGGGGAATTGGCTTCATTTAAAATTGGTCAGGGATCTTTTGTCTGTACGCATATATTTAGTACAGTAAGTCCTCACTCAATGTCATCAATAGCTTCTGTGGTTGTAAGAGAGATGACGTATAAGCAAACCCGTTTTACCATAAGCTAATTGATATGAACAAGGGTTAAGTTCCTATGGCATCTATCAGCTTCATAATAAAACTGTTCAACGAGATGACGCTGTTGGAGGACCTGCTGTATGTGGATATTGACAGCTGTAGTAATAACGATCACGTTTTGAGTATCTACTATGTGCCAAGAACCGGGCAGTACCTCAAACACAGTCTGCTCAGCTCTCAGAGCAACTCCACAGGCCTGGAACTTCAAGAAACTACCCCAGTCCACATGCTGTACGTAGAAACAGGTTGGCCTGCACAGACTCCCATGACCTCTCCGGGGCAACAGGCTTCCACACTGGGCCCCAGCAGTAAACACCATTACAAATTATATTCCCAGTCTGTGAAATCTGGGGGGTGAGGGAAGCAGCTAATGTCAGAAATCAATGTCAGAAATCAAGTTAAAAGAAGGGATGTGGATCCAACATACGCACTGTACTCAACTCTTTCTGTTTCCAATACTCTGGCATGCAGAGCTGGAACGTTGGAGCTGGTGAGAGATGAGCTGCACTAATGGGTAATTGCTACTTTATGGATGGAAATTGGAACTATGCAGATCTCAGCGATTTCTTCTCATTGTCGCAGCTTAAAATGCAAACAGCATACAGTTGAGAAATGTTGGAATGACTGTTACACTGACCTGGTTAGGACATTTGTTATGCAGAATTAGCACAACCAAGCACTTGTTGGAGCTACCAGGGACAATGGAGATCCTCTAGTAACATTCGCTCGCTCCTTCCACAGAGGGAGAACAGACCCAGAGCAGCGGCTCAGAGTAGAGAACCTACTTAAATACAGCCCAGTCTGGGATACAGAGACGGTGTGCGTAGTGATAAAAAGCAGTCTGGCATCACACACCTGGGGTGGGCCTCCAGATCAGCCACCTACAAGGACCCAGGGAAAGACATTTGATCTGGGACTTAGTCCCCCAGTATGAAATGGGGCTGAGGATCCCGATGCTGTTAGTTGAACTATATGTTGTATTAAACACTGACGAAGCAACTGGCCCTTGGAGAGGCACAATAAATGACGCCTATCATGCAGATAGAAAATTTGTCTTTATAGTGATAGTAACTGCAATAGGACTTTTACTCTGGTGGATAAATTCCTGTGGGCTTCTATTAAAGGTGTGATAAAGGAACAATCACATTCATCTGTTCAGTGCTTTAGCAGCTAAAACAAGGGTCTGTTTTGTCAAACGGGCATTCTTCAGTTTCTTATTGAAGAATACAAGATACTGGTTGTAAGATGGGCTGTCTGTCCTCTTCACCTCCGCGTGTCTCTGGGACCTCCCTTTGAACCTTTGCTGAAGCAGCATCCCTTTAATGAGAAGCACCTTCCTAATTCCCACTTCGTCAGCAAAATCCCAAACTCCCCTTCAGTGTAAAGGCCAGCATTCCTGCGCAATAATACTTTCTCATTTAGATACCATATAATAAAATGTCACAATACATTGTTTGCCCACAGTAAATTTCTGCTGAATACGTCAAATAAAAAATGAACTTATAGTTCCATACCTTTTGCAATTGCTCAAAAATGTATGACAGCGTCCTTGGGATAATGCCTCTGTCGCTGTAGCGCTCTGCTCCGCCGGTGATGGTGAACGTCTTACCGCTGCCGGTCTGCCCATAGGCGAAGATGGTACCGTTGTAGCCTGCCAGGACACTACCGAAACAAATGACACGCTTTAAACATCAAAATGGCGATTGCTTTTGTATGAAATGGCTCATACGATAAAAGCAATCTGATCCGCCAAATGTTGAAGACACCTATAGGAATTTTTATGTATGTGCGTATCTCGCTAGATTTATTTTCTGAGCCAGGAGCCTCAGCACATCGATCTTTTCTTTTTCTAAGAAAGGACCTGCAACAATATGGGGGGCAGACATCTGAAATATTCTCTTTTTCAAAAACATTAGATTTTTATATTTTAGAATAGTTTTATGTTTACAGAAAAGCTGCGAAGATGCTACAAAGAGTTCACATATACCCTATACCCACTTTCCCCAAATTCCCCCTATTGTACATTTGTCACAACTAATGAATCAAGATTGATGTATTAGTACAAACTTTATTAAAATGTCCTTGGTTTTGCCCGGCCAGTGTGGCTCAGTGGTTGAGCACTGACCCATGCACCAAGAGGTTGCCGGTTCGATTCCTGGTCAGGGCACATGCCCAGGTTGTGGGCCCGGTCCCCAGTGTGGGGCATGCAGGAGACAGCCAATCGATGTTCTCTCTCATCGATGTTCCTATCTGTCTCTCCCTCTCCCTTCCTCTCTCTGAAACTCAACAAGAAATAAAAATAAAAAATAAATTTAAAAAATAAATAAAATGTCCTTGGTTTTTATATGACGTCTTTTTCTTCTTTTCAGCTTTACTAAGATACAGTAATTGACATACAACATATGCAAGTTTAAGGTGTACAATGTGGTGGTTTGATATGAAATGATTGCCATAATAATATTCGTTAGCCTGTCCACCACCTCACATAATTACCATTTCTTTTGAAGTGATAACATTTAAGATATACTCCCTTAACAACTCATATATATATAAAGTTAGATTTTTATATATGATACAATATTATTAACTATAATAATACAGTAACCAGGCTGTAAGTTAGATAACTAGAACTTATCCATCTTATAACTGGAAGTTTGTACCCTTTGACCAACATCTCCTCGTCTTCCCTACCTGTAGTTCCTGGCAAGCACCACTTCAGTCTCTATTTCCATGAGGGAGGCTTTTTAGATTTCACATATAAGAACATACAGTATTTCCCTGGCCGGTTTGGCTTAGTGGTTAGAGCATTGGCCCAAGGACTGAAGGGTTAGGGGTTTGAATCCAGTCAAGGGCACATGCCTGGGTTGCAAGTTCAATCTCTGGCCCCAGTGGGGGTCGTGTGGGAGGCAACCAATCGATGTCTCTCTCTCATATAGATGTTTCTCTCTCTTTCTCTGCCTCTCTCCCTCCCTCCCTTCTACTTTCTCTAAAAATCAATGAAAATAATATCCTTGGGTAAGGATTAACAAAAAAAAAAAAAAAAAGCAACCAAAAAACCCAGAACATATGGTATTAGTATTGCTCTGACGATTTGCTTAGCATCATTCTCTCAAGGTCCATCCACGTTGTCACAAAGGGCAGAATTTCCTTCTTTCCATGGCTACATAATGTTTTGTGTGTGTGTATACATACATCTCCTTTATCCATTCATCCAGCAGTGGACACTAAGGTTTTTCCATACTCTGGCTATCGTGCATAATGCTGTAATAAATGTGGGAGTGCCAATACCTCTAAAATAGTGATTTCATTTCCTTTGGATGTATACCCAGCAGTGGGATTGTTGGGTCATATGACTGTTTTAGTTTGAATTTTTAAAGAAAACTTCATACTGTTTTTCATAGTGGCTGCACCAATTTATACTCTCACCAACAACAGTACACAAGAATTCCCTTCTCTTTACATTCTCTACAACACTGTTTTCTCTTGTCTTTTTGATAACAGCCATCCTAACAAGTGTAAGGAGCTATCTCACTGTTATTTTCAGAAAAAGACAAGTACCATATAATCGCACTTATATGTGGAATTTGAAGAACAACATAAATGAACAAACAAAATTAAAACAGAGTCATAGATACAGAAAACTGGTAGTTACCAGAGGGTATAAAATGTTGGGGCACGAGGTGTAAGGACTAAGAAGGACAAATTGGTAGTTATGAGTAGTCATGGGAAAGTAAGTGAAGTATAAGAAATATAGTCAGTAATATGATAACTATGTATGGTGCCAGTTAGGGTACTGGAAATTTGAAGGGAATACTATGCAAAGTACATGATTGTCTAACCATTAAGCTGTACATTTAAAACCAATACACAATTAAAAAACAAAACAAAACAAAACACTAATGTCAAAAAAGGAGATATCTGTATACTCTCAACACTAAAAAAAATAAATAAAACACCAATGCTACATTTCACATTTATAACTGACAGATGATTCATTGTGAAACAGCCTTCATCCTCACATTTTGAGCTGTCATAGATACACCTACACACAGTTTACTTTTTCCATCTCTGAGTGAAATGTCACATATCTGTCCCTATTAAACTTCATTTCACTTCTAATTCCCTTGTTCAGTTTGTCAAGGTCCTGATGAAGTCTTACAGTGTGGTTCTAGTCAACAATCACCCCTACTCAATATATAAGGAAAGATGTAGCGAGTGCTGTAAACGAGGAGCCCAGCTTCGTTCTCTTGCATGTGAATCTACAGTTCTCCCAGCACCGTCATCGAAGAGACTATCCTTTCCCATTCATGTTTCTTGGCTAACTTGTCAAATATTAGTGGACCGTGTAAGCATGGGTCCTGCTCCATCGGTCTATGTGTCTGTTGTACCAGTGCCGTATCATCTGTATGACTCCAGGTTTGTAATGCAGTTGTGATGGGTGGGATGTTCTGTATTTATCTGCTAAGCACATTTGTTCTAAGGTACAGTTCACATCCAGTGTGAACTGGTCGTCACTGCTCTAGGTAATTGAAGCCTCTAACTTTAAGGGTCAAACCTTAAACATTTTTTATAGAAAACTTTCTAAAATATATAGGCAGCCCTGGCTGGTCTGGCTCAGCGGTTAGAGGGTAGGCCTGCGGTCCAGAGAGACCCAGGTTCGGTCCCCGCTAAGGGCATGAACCTTGGTTGCAGTTTGTCCCCGGCCCCGGTTGGGGTCGTGTGGGTGGCAGCCAGTCGATGTGTCTCTTTCACATTGATGTTTCTTTCTCTCTCTTCCTCCATGTCGCTGTATCTAAAGATGAATGCAAAAGTGTCCTTGGGTAAGGATTAAAAAAAATAATAATAAAATAAAATATGTAGGCATTTTGTTTCTTAAAAAACAAAGAATACAGAGCACAAATTAGCATTTCACTTAGACTTAGCTAAGCCTATGAAACATGAGTGCTATAATGTGCTTCATTGTTACTTGCTGATGGTTATTTTTTAAAATGTTTTCATTGATTTTTTTAGAGAGAGAAGGAAGGGAAAGAGAGAAACATCAACGTGAGAAAGAAACATAGATCAGCTGTCCCCTGCACGCCCCCTACTGGGGATCAAGCCCGAAACCCAGGCATGTGCCCTGACTGGGAATTGAACCAGGACTTTTCAGTCCACAGGACAATGCTCAATCCACTGAACCACACCGGCCGGGCTGTTGTCTACGTTTTATAGGTAAATCTTTCTCACTGCTAGAGCTGCCTAGCATACCTGCCCCTAAGGTGTGTTCCTTTCCCCACATCTGTTGTGGGATAGAAAACTACGTGGTAAACTTGAGAGTGCTGTGTAAAATACAAAGGAGCTGTGGAACACCTATATATACTCTCGGTCTATTTATTACTGAAACATAATAAATAATTAAAGGCACAAAATGTATCTCTACTCCCTTTTCTCTAGAGCCTCTTCTCCACTGGGCACTGGGCAATTTCATATGTTTCCAGTCTCTCTGTCCTAAGGAAAGATACTAATTTAAAATAAAGAAAGAGAACTGGTGGATTAAGGATCTTTGTAAATTCATGGCCCTGGCCAGGTTGCTCAGTTGGTTGAAGTGTCATCTCAATACACCAGGGTTGCAGGTTGAATTCCTGGTCAGGGGACACACAAGAATCAAGGGTCAACCGATGTATGCATAAATAAGTGGAACAACAAAACTTGCTCTCTCTCTCTCTCTCTAAAAATCAATAAAAAGAAAATCTATCCTCCAGAGGAACAATGAGAACAGAGGAAAAAATGTCAAAATCAACTTTTTAAGAACCTGGAAGCTGTCAGGAAGCCAGAGTACTCACTTAAGAAAAATGGCTGAATCTCAGTAGAACAGGAAGATTTGCGGTGTGTGAACGTGGCCACTCCCATTGCCTTCTCCCCTGCTCCGTGGCAGCCCCCACAAACAACAGCTTTGCCCCCACAGAGACGAGCAGCTCCTGGAGCGGGCGCTGCATGTTTGGAGGGTCCCCGACGCCCAAAGCATTGCACTGCTCTGACCTGTCTGGCAGCTTCCAGGAATAGCCTCACTCACAGTATTTGCCTTTGTTTGTCCTGACTCAGAGTTCACTACAAACAGGACAAACAGTTCTACCCCCATGGTAGTTTTTTTTTTTTTTAATCATAATGCGTGTTTAACGCCACGGTTGCTTTAGGCTGCGATACCAACAAGGCAAACAAATGGGTGAGTAAATCTAACAATAAAAATCCGTGAAACACACGGTCTCTAAGAGGCTTTAAAAAGTTATGACATAGTCCTGGGCCTCTAGAAGCCCACCTACATATGCAGGTGTTTGCATGCCCAGGAAAGACCCGAGGTCTGTATCTCCCACCCTGGCTGACCTGGAGGCTCTGCACACGCAGGAAGTGAAGGCTAAGGCAGAGCCCCAGCTCCCAGTGCACACAGGGAGCCCTTGGTCAAAGGGCTGGAGACGGACCGGTCGAGGTATTTACGGACACCTCTGTCCAGTCGTTAGCTGACTGCTGAGCGACCTGAGCCAGATTTCAGAGGCTGCATGCTATGAAAAATACAGGCTTCACAGAATTAGCCCAGAAAATTCACCTAAACAAACAGCAGCAGCAACAACAATAACAATAACAATAAAAAACCAACCTTGGAAAGGGTGGGACTCTGATTTCCAAAGTTGTCATATTTTATTTAAAATGCCCCGTTTTCCAACAAAAAATTATGAGACAAAAAGTAACAGAAAAGCATATCCCGGCCCTGGCCAGTTTGGCTCAGCGGTTGGAGCGTCGGCCTGCGTACCAGAGAGTCCCGGGTTCGATTTCCGCTAGGGACACGTACCAAAAATATAAAATAAAATAAAATAAAATAAAAGCATATCCCATGCCTAGGAAATAAAGTGTTTAATAGAAATAGTCCTTGAGGAAGCCCAGGTTTTGGCTTCCTATAGAAAGAGTTTAAATTAGCTATTATAAATCTGTTCAAAGGAAAAAGCAATGCAGGCTGAAAGAACTAAAGGAAAACATGAGAATGATGTCTCACATTAAAGAGAATATTAATAAAAAAAAAAAAATAGGACTTATTTCAAAGAACCAAGCAGAAATCCTGGAGTTGAAAAGTAAAATAACCTAAGTAAGTAATTCACTGTAATAGCAAATTTGGGTTGGTAAAGAAAAACTTTTCTCCACCAAGAGGAATCAGCGGATGTCAATCAAGGTCAGCTGAGGCTGCCGGGCTGGGGAGGCTGTTGGGCTGGGGGGGCTGCCGGACTTTGGGGGCTGCAGTGGAAGCGGAGCCCTTGCACGTCGCTGGAAGGGGCAGAACATGGTGCAGCTGCTTTGACAAACAGTTTGGTGATTTCTCAAAATGTAAACACAGGGTTACCATGTGACCCAGCAACTCCACTCCCAGGTGTACATCCGGCAGAATGGCAAGCATGCGTCCACCCAAATATTTACAATGAATGCTCATGGTAGCATTGTTCATAGTGGCCCCAAAGCGAAAACAATCCAAATGACCGTTGACTGATGAGTGGATCAACAAAACGTGTCATATCCATACCGTGAGATGTTCTTTGGCCACGAAAAGGATAAGGCACTGATACATGCTACCAATATGGATAAACCTTGAAGATGTTAGGTAAAAGGAGACAGTCACAGAAGGTCAATGTTGCATGATTTCATTTGCATGTAACGTCCAGGATAAGCCAGTTCAGAGACAGAAGGTGGCAGAGCGATCCAGACCGAGTCGGGAGACACGGGAGCACTGGCGTGCACGTGGATGGGGTGACGAGGATGTTGTACACGTACATATGCTGACAGATGGTCACACCTTTACACTAAAAACCACTAAACTGTATATTTTAAAGTAAATTTTTGGTTTGTAAATAGTATCTTAATGCAGCTATTATAATAATAAATAGTAAAGATGAATCTATTTTAAGTTAGAAACTAGATGTCTCCTTTTTATTTTAAAATTAAAAAAAATTTTAAATCATAGTTGCCATTCAATATTATATTAGTTTCAGGTGTGCAGCATAGTGGGTAGACATTTCTAGAACTATAAAGTGCTAAGCCTAGTACCCATGCGCCACCACACAGTCATTACAATGTTATTGACTCTGTTCCCGGTGCTGTACTTTACATCCCTGTGACTCTTCTGTAACCGCCAACTGTACCTCTTCATCCCTTCATCTTTGTCACCCAGCCCCTCAGCCCCCCTCCCCTCTGGAAACCATCTGTTTGTTCTCTGTTTTCTAGGAGTCTGTTTGTTTGTTTTGTTTTGTAGATTCCACATATAACTAGATGTGTTTGAACAGCAGTAGTATTTTAAAAAGATGGAAAGATAGAATAGTAAATTTTTTAAAAAAAAGATATGAAAGCTAATGACAAACTTCAGCAATAAACAGCAGGATAGACATTTTGGGTGAGGAAATATTTCGGAACGTCTACCGAAGTAAATGCAGGGACTGCCTAAGTCATCACAGGCAGAGACAGGTCTGATGTGTAAATAAATCAATGCTCTATAAACCCAAATTTGGATGCTCATAGAAATCTCCAGTGTAGAAATCCTCTCCTTCCTTTTGCAAAATGCATTTTCCCTATAAATCTAAATTACAAAGGTAAGATATTTTGTCATTTCTTATTTTTTAATATTCTCATGAATAAAACAAAAATCAAGCTTCTACCCTCTTGGAGATTATAAACTCAGGTATTACTCCACACACATCACATTTACATGTTAGAAAAATATACAAAACATTCCAGTTTAGTTTTCTACTTTCATGACTGTTTGTTTAACTAGACCCCAAGTAGAAGGAGGCTGTTTGGAAGTATCTGCCAAAAGTGAGACTTCCTTTTATTTACCTAGATAAGAAGGCTTTAAGAATCTTCTTATACAATTCTAAATCAGAGTAATCAACAAAATTATTATTGTGATAATTTAGTTCACTGAACCAAATGAATGATATTATAGTCCCTCAAATTTGAAGACACAGCACATTAAAAACAAACAAACAAACAAACAAACAAAAAACAAGTAATAAGACCGTGGATTTTATAATTAGTGTCATTAGAGGTCTTCTAACGACCTTTTGTCCAACAGAAGAATCCCATCTAAGGTATTTCTAAAAACCAGAAGCTTAAACAGCGGTTTGATTTCTGAGCAGGATGGAATCAGAGGAGCCCAGAGAGAGAGGCTTCTTCAGTTTGTGGGGAAGGAGGGACAGGTTACCTTCAGAAACTTTGTCTTAGGGAAATTAAGAATCCCAGGAAAAGATATATTTATATTTTTTAAAACTATGTATTGGAACAAAACAAATTAGTTCACTCAGAAAACACAAATAAAACAAACAATTAGTACTAACAGCAGAATTTTTAAGCTAATAGAAATCATATTATATTTATGTTTAACTTCACTAAAAATATTTGCTTAATGTCAACAAGACTAATCTGAAACAGAATTATCAAAATTAAGGCTTGTATTTTATTTTATTATTACGATTTATATAATCCTCACCTGAGGATATTTTTCCATTGATTATAGAAAAAGTGGAGGAGGGGCAGGGAGAGAGAGAGGGAGAGAGAAACATTGATCAGTTGCCTTCTGTACATGCCCCAACCAGGCTAGGGATGGAACCTGCCACTAGGTATGTGCCCCGACCAGGATCCGACCTGTGACCTTTCAGAGTATAGGGGACAATACTTTCACCCCCTGAGCCACATGGCCAGAGCAGGCCCTCATTTTAAATATATGGTTACTCTCTGACTCCACCTCACCTTTCACACTGTTCTAAGAGCCCGAGTAGCTGACATTCACTTCCTTTGGTCTGTTTCTGATTCTCAGAACAGTTCACGTCTGTCCACTGCAACCCTCCTCCTAGAATAAAGTCCCTCAGAAGCAGCCCCGAGCAGCTCTTCAGGGCAGCCCCCTGGCTTTTACAGAGAATACGGTAAGCAGACTCTTAATTGTCTCACTTTCAGAATATTTCTGAGGGTGTAATTCAGCAGCCTAAATTTTTTCATAGAAATTTGAACCAAAAACAATAGTAAGTCATAATTAACATGACACAACTCTGTTTTGCCATATATAAGATTAATCTTCTCATCTGTTAAGCCAAATGAGCACGCAATGTATGAAATTTCCAGCAAATTTTGGTCATGGGGAGGAGGAGGAGGGCAGAGCCATGGGGGGCATCTTGGGGAACTTCTGGGGGCAGTAGACATGGAGAGCTACATTTTTTTGCCCAGCAAGCTTTCTTAGCCCTTCTTCTGGTGATAATGCTCTCGGCCCCCCTCCACCCCCCGCTGCCCCCCATTCTTCGAGCTCACGAGGAACAGGCAGGTGTATGGGGCATGTGACTCGGCCTGGCCAACCACACAACCTCATTCCATCACCATCCCTCCAATCCCTGCCCCATCGTAACAACTGCTCTTCCACGAGGCGATGACATGCCTCACGTAGAGCAGACAGAAGTCCCTCCCACATGGCTTTCAGAAGAAAAGAGCTCTCTTTCCGCGGAGGTCCATGAACTGTGGCCGACAGAGGCCACGGCCCCTGCCCTTCTGCATGAGGAGGTAGGCCAAGCAGAGGTCGGACAGGTGGAGAAGGCCCTGCTGCGACAGGTACTCGTTTGAGCAGCGAAGGCCCTGGCTTCTACAGCACTCCCGTCGAGTCTGTGAATGAACCCAGTGATGTGGTCCAAGAAATCCGTTCTTTTCTTCGAGTTAGGATTCTGTTGTGTGTAACCAAAAGAGTCCTATCTAATGTCAAGTTTCTAGAGTAACCTGAAAAACATCTTGTGTACCTTTGTATGGGCCAGAGGTTCTGAGCTGACTGCGAATTGTGCCTATAGGCACGTTTAAACGTAACTAAATGTGAATGCCTCTATGTGGGACGTCTGTTCTCCAGTTTGCCGCAGTCTGCAACACTCCCTGTCGCCTTAGACTCTGCTTCGCAGTGTATGCCACCTGCCTACACCTGAAGGCAGGGCTGCATCTCTGCACACTGTGGAGTGCCGAGCCCAGTGCAGTCCGTGCGACCGCCAGGCTCCCCCAGGGCCGCGCAGGGCTCAGCCATTCATGTGGGCTACTGTGCGTCATCCTCTTGGGCTGTGTGACATGGCAGTCATGCTCAAAAACATTTGAGTTTAGATCCCCTGGTTGAGGCATCATCCCTTCTAAAGGCATGTTCTGCCAAAGTCATTCCAAGATCTTTCGTCGCTTCACTTGTATGCTGTATCGATCTAGCTGTCGATCCTGATAGAGAAATAAAGTCAGCTACACAGCTCACCTTGGTTGACCTAAATGAAACCATTAGCTACTTTTTGGAAAGAAATATCCAAGGCAAGGTTATCTAGATGAAAACCAACCTACACATCCAAAATATGTTTTTGTCAGAAAAATAAAACTGCCACTGTGGATTAGGTGGTACCTGATACACCTGGGATCATCACTGAAAGCGTTTCGCAGGCACCTGTGAGCACATGGTCGCTGGACTCAGATCGCAAACGACAGGCCCCAGCCCGCAGAGCGTTCAGCGTGGCCAGCACCGTCTGCTCTTTTTTCCCTTTTCTCAATAAAATCTGACTGCTCCTGGCCCCTGGGGCCGGTGCTCCCCGCCCGGGCTCAGACACCTGCGCGCCCCATTGCCCGCGGGGCTCACCTCGGACAAGCTGCCTGCCCTCGGGGCAACGTTGAGTTTTGAAAGCCCTGATATGATACAACTCAGATACGTGCTAGAAGAATAATACCATAATTTAAAGAAACTAAACTGAATATAAGAACGAAATGAACATAGAAAAACTGTGAGATGTCACAGGCAGCCCCTCAGACCATCAGCCACCGAGGAAGCAGAGGGCATATCTCCCCCAGTTGTTGCTCCCATTTCCTAAGTTTGAAATAGGACAGAAAACAGGAACGTTGGGCTTTCTCTCAGTCACTGGGGCTCGGTGAGGACTCCCACGCTCGGATGTGTCACAAGCACCATCAGCAGCCGCCTGCCTCCAGTGATGTGTAAATTCTCCTCCTTGGACACGGGGCTACAAGGGGGACCTTTTGAGGCTCCTTCCCGCTCTGTGGTTCTCGGGGATTTGTTCACAATCTTGTCCCAACTACTTAAAGCTGAACTGTGTAAGAGGCCAACACATCACAGGGCACATAATCCAAACACTCGCCCTCGAAAGGATGCTCGCGACCTTAAGCACATTAAACAGCTTCATCTCCATAAGTTCATGAACCAGGTCCAGAGCCGAGCGCTGTCTAAATGAGGCTGTTTATTATTTCCCAAGTTCCCGGAGAAACCATTTTGTCTTATTACTAATAATAAGCAGCTTAAATCTGGAAACATAGCAGAAATGCATGAAACTTCAATAGAAGAGAATGACCCCTTCTGAACACCATCCAGTTCTGAAATATGTTTCAGTTTGAAGTCCAGTACACTATATTAAAATTTGAAGGCAACATTTTTATCTTATTTACATTATGAAAAAATGCATTTACTGGAGCATTTCTGACAGATCTTTTTCCGTGACCCTCGAGAATAAACACTTAGATCCATTAAGTACACAATCATTCTCAGATGACTGTCTAATGAAACAACAAGAGTTCTATACAATACTGTGGAAAACTCCTTTGTCTACAGAAATGTACTTGGGCACGATCTTGCATAAAAGCTAAACTTATTACTTTGTGTTTCTTCTCTAGGGATACAATAGGGAATAATTTTCTCTAAAATTGTAACACTGAGCTCTGTCAAAAACTAATCAACTGCATCTTTAAAGTATCCGTTACATTGTATTAGGAGCCTGGTACTGTGTGCTGTGCCCAGAGGAGATTCACGGTGAAGGTAAACCCAGATAAATAGCAAGATAAGTAGCATTATGTATGTGAGCATGTGCATGTATATTATGCCTATATAATCTTTTGATTTATACACTAATCTAAAAAAAAAAAAACACAAACACATTTATAAATATGGAGAAATTATAGAAAGTCCCCTACAAGGAGTTCTCATTAGAAAAAGGCAAAGCGAGAAAACTATATTTCTCTGGGGATTCAATCCTTTTCCTCCCAAGGTAGAATGGAGCTTCCGGGCCCTCCAGCCAGCTGAGCAGGTAGAAGCAGAAATCTAGGCGTTCAGGCTAGAAGAGGGGACGACGGGCACAGGGGAAGAGGCTCTAAAGGGCCTGTGTTGTGGGGGCAGCTGCGTGGACAGCCCTGAGAGAGGACAGTGGGAACGACCTTCAGGTGGCAGGGAGAGCAACGGGCTGTCGCCATGGGGGGGAAGACGCTGACAGATGCAGCAAAGGAGAAAGGATATTCAGGTGTTTGCAACACACTGGCACTGCGCTCCTCGGCCCCTGCATTTCCCTGAAGCCTGAACACACCCTGACCGTGTGTATCTTCAAAAGCCACACTGTGCCCAGACTAGACCACATGGAGCCCTGGTTTATACTTGAGTTACAAGCATTTCTCTCTATACTTCCAGCCTCAAGATTATTTGCAAAATAAGACCTTCTCACTTGATTTCGATTTTGTGTGAAATGGAAGACATTTTTCACATTCTTGGGAATTTAATCACACTTTGATTTCGGTGGGCAAGAATCAAGGTGGAAATTGCCCTTTGGAACAGAAAGGTAAATTAAAATCACATCTCAGGAAGTTAGTAATCATTCTTCACTGTGGTTTTAGTTATGTCACAGATACACAGTGATTTAATGAGACTCAAGCGCCGAGAGTCTGAAGCAGAAAGATGAGACGGGATGGGCATCACTCCCAAAGGAGCGAGGAGAAGGGGCAGAATGTGAGGCGCAGTGTACGGGCCGGGCCATTATCGAGCTGACCGTTCAGCTGAGCGATGCCACGGTCATCCTGCAGGCCACGGAGCACCGCTGGAGGGCTTACACAAGGGTGGTGGCCAAGCGGTGACGCGAGGCCACGGAGCAAAGGCGGAAGGCGGGCTTGGCCGGGAGCACGCTGGAGGGCCCTCGGGGAGCACACGGAAGGGGAACACGGGGCGCCGAGCAGTGGCCACACTGTGTGAGCAGCCTGTCTGCCACTGCCTCACGGACAGCACAGATGAACCCGTGCCCCAAGGGGCCACACCGCCCGTCCCACAGCTGCCACTCAGAACGCGCGTGGCTCCGTTTCTCTGAAGCGCCGCAGTCTCGGTTTGATCCAAAGGGAGCTCATTTTTCACCTCAAATATATTCCTCCTCCTTCACCGTCTAGGGGATGTCTCCGTTATCCCCACTTGAAGATGAAACAACAGAGTTTTAGAAAAGTTAACTACCTCAAGGTCACACTTATTAAGTGAGAAGACTAAAATCAAGGTTTATTTGGTTCTAAATAGAATATTCTTTCTACCACCTAAGTTATAAAATGAACCTGACCACCTTTCTTTTTTTTAAATTTACTAAGTCCAATGTGTTTTTGAGAATCCTGGCCCTTTAAATATCCGTCTCCAAGTTGCTCTCCTCAGACATGCCCAGGGAATAAAGTAGTTGTTTGCCATGTAAGGACCTTTCTCTCAGCCCGAACCGCATACATGACGGTGGTCCCGTAAGGTTAGAATGGAGTCGAAACAGTCCTACCACCTGCTGACGTCACAGGTGTTGTGACGTCACAGCTGCACGCCTGAGTCCCGTGTTTGCTGTGCTGCTGGTGCACACGAAGCCCCGCACGGCCTCTCGGGTGGAAGTACAGCAATGCAGTCACGTACAGCGCATGACCCTCGGTACTGATGGAAAACATCCGCCCTGCTCTACTTACTACGCTATACACTTTATCATTATTTCAGTTTATCTTTCCATTTTCGTCATTACTTTTAGAATATACCCTTTCCCCTCAGGCAGTGTTTCCCTGTAGCACGCGCAGTGTCTCGGCGGCAGCGTGTGTACTGTGCCCCGTGGTCGCACCGTTTTCTCTGTGCTCGGTTCGCTCTCGTGCTGCTTGTGCAGTGATGAGCTGCACAGACCCGCGCCCAGGACGCGGACGGCCCATCTCGGCGTGTGTCGGCGTGTGTCGAGTGCCCAGCGACCGAATGGCGTCGTGACACATCTCACAGGACGCACACCTGTGGTTAGGTGGCGCGTCTCAGAGAATATGTTCACTGGCTTCACCGAGACAGCATGAGAGCTAGTCAGGACCGAGACGTGAGCCTACCGCCGAGGGACCCACTCCAACACTGCACTGTTTCCATCCCCAAGCACACCTTTGTCACTCAGCTGCAGGTGTGAGCACCTCTCAGGGACAGATGCCGGCACGTTTACGGTCCTTTCACCTGGAGCACCTTGATTTTCATGAATTATGTGGTAGAACCCTGCTGAGCACTGGTGAATGACACTACTGACTAGGGTGGTTAAAGGTGGGACAGAGCCCTGGCAGGTTTGGCTCAGCGTTTGGAGTGTCAGCCTGCGGTCCAGAGAGACCCGGGTTCGGTTCCCGCTAAGGGCGCGTACCTCGGTTGCAGTATGTCCCCGGCCCTGGTCGGTCATGTGGGTGGCAGCCACTCGATGTGTCCCTTTCACGTCGATGTTTCTCTCTCTCCCTTCCTCTCTCTCCCTCCCACTCTACCTGGACAAAAGTGGAAAAATGTCCTTGGGTGAGGATAAAAAAAAGGTGGGACAGAAAATTAACAACAAAAGTCGGTATCATCCACTAAGAGAGAAGCAAAGGATGTGCCTCTAACACAAGCATTTAGTAACAGGGTTCATAGCACAGACACCAGAAAAAGTGGCCAGTCTTTTAGGGTTTTCTTCCCGAGGGCAGCTATCGGGGGGGACGGTGCAGGGACACGGGAATACCTCTAGGACAGCCAGAGGTTTGGGGCAGCAGGATAAAGGACTCAGAGTCCCCTCAGCTTCCTTCGGGGCCTCATATGTAAAAACTCTTTTCAGTTCCGTATTTGGAACCCACGGGTCGCACGGGGATGGCCACTTGCAATGAGTGACCGAGCATACCTGACAGAAGGTAAGTTCAGGCCGCTGGGCAGCTCTCACATGCGAAGGGGAGGGAAGGGCAGACCCACTTCTCTCCACCTGCACAGTTCGCTGACTGGGAGACGTAACTACAAAGGGCTTTGTGAGGCTGCAAAAAAAGAAATTCCCGAGAATGCCAGTGGGTGGTGGCTTCACACACAGACTTCTCTGGGGAGAAATCTGGGAACGTGGCCCCTGAATGCACAGAAAACAGAAAAACTCTGGAGTACAACATGGGATACACTAGAATAAAGCCAGCTATTTGAAAACAATTCCCCACAGTCTTGCAGACAATGGGAATCAGTTCATGGACATGGCCCATCATTATGACCTTGTTGTTTTCAGGGTAGCATTGCAGGACTCGTGGGAGACATGCAATGGCAGGGACAGCTCTTTTCCCCAAAGGTAACAGGAGCAAAGAGCCCACTAGTAATGAGATATTAATAATATTAAATGTGCTTGAGGTGCACAGGTGGAGAAGTCAGTCCATCACGTTTAGAGATGTCCACAGTGAGGAAAACAGGACTCCGGGGAGGTGGGGGACAAGCTATTACTTCAAAAAGAAAATAAAGGTCATCATGCAGGAAATTCCTCATCTGCTCTGTCCACTCTCAACCTCCACCCCCAGGTGTGTAACTTCATCTCCATTAGCTTCATCACTACCTCCTCCTCTCTGGTCCTGGAAGGTTGGTCCTTCTCCTAGCCAAAGCTCATCTATTCTAAAAGTGTGCATTGTATTCTTTCCTACCTCTCTAGGGACCTTCCCCGCCAATGATGTGCCCTGTGTAGTTTTGACTCCTTCTTCCTATTCCTCATTTCCTCCTTAGAAACTAAGCAGGGGCAAGTTTCTCCTATCATTGAAAACATTTTTATTTTTTTATTATAGAAATAATTCATAAGTGCATGAATACACATTTGTTAAATTTTTAAAAAGTACACGTAAATTTAAGACGTGTATGCCCTGGCCGGTTTGGCTCAGCGGTTAGAGCGTCGGCCTGCGGTACAGAGAGACCCGGGTTCGGTTCCCGCTAAGGGCATGTACCTCGGTTGCAGTTTGTCCCCGGCCCAGGTTGGTCGTGCGGGTGGCAGCCACTCGATGTGTCCCTTCACGTCGATGTTTCTCTCTCTCTCTCTTCCTCTCCCTCCCTCCCACTCTATCTGAACAAGAAATGGAAAAATGTTCTCGGGTGAGGATAAAAAATAAATAAAAATAAAAAAAGACGTGTATATCTCCCTTGAATAGAATTCCCTTCCCTTATCCTCAAACTTTCGGCTCAGTTAGTCACAGTTATCCCTTTTCTGTGAATACTTCCAGACTTTTTTATAGCATTGTTTTATGTCTTCTACTCTTTCTAAATAACTGGTTTAATACTCGGGGTCTTGTTGGGCAGTTTGACATTCATATTCAACAATATGTCTTATTCCATCTGAAGACCCCCCTCATTCCTGTGTCCTCTACGTCTGCAATCGTCACAGCAGCTGATCTAGTTAGTGCACATTCACATCGGCAAGGGGAGTTCCTGCTCTGCTTACTCCTGATGTTCCCCAAATTTTGTTTTGCCAATTTAATAAAAGGGAAAGGTTTCTCATGTTTCTAATTTTCATTTATCTGATCACTCTATGGTTATGCATATTTTCATATTCATATTAAGTCTAATTTCATGTTTATTAATTATATTTCCTCTTCAGGGAACAGACTTTTCATGGCTTTGACTAATTTTATAACAGATTGTTTGTCTCTTTCTTATTAATTGGGAGGAGTTATTTCCATTTTACGGACATTAATCTTGTTATATGTTGCATAGTTTCTTCCAGGGAGTAGCTTACTCTTCAATACTGTTTATGGTGGCTTTGTCGTCCAAATTCTTCTTGATCAGGTCACATTTGCTTTTTGAATTTTGTGTCATTTAAGAGGCCTTCTGTTTCCAACATATAAACATGTTTTCTCCATGTCCCTCTATTTATTGCTTTACTTTTTATAAACTGTTATTTAATTCATCTTGTGTTTACTTTTTGTTACTGGCATGAGTTGGAACATAACTCTGTTTCTGCTCAGTTGACAAATGATGTCCCCAGCACCATTTATTAAATGATCCATCATTCCTCAACTCCTTTAAAATGCTAACTTTATCATAAATTAAATGTTCATATATACAGGGTGGGACAAAAGTAGGTTTACAGTTGTTTGAATGGAAAATCATATAATAACAAATAATAACACATACTCACAACTGTAAACTTAGTTTTGCCCTGCCCTGTACAAGAGACTGTTTCTGAAATATCCATTCTATCCCATTAATTTATCTGTCTATTCCTGTGCCAACACCACGTTATTTTAATTATCATAGATTTATAATATGGTTGGATAGCTGGTAGGGCAAGTCTCCACCTCTTTGTTCTTCCACAAAACAAAATTGTCTTGGCTATTCTTGCACATTTTCTTTTCCTTGTGATTTTTAAAATCAGTCTTGTCAAGTTCCAGTTCTAATTTATTTGACCACAGAACTCATTTTTCAGAGATCAATGTTCAAAAGGACACACTTCAGTGGTCCATTGGCTTAGGTTGCATCTGGCCCAGAGTTTTATTTTGTTTGGTCAGTATAGTGTTGACCCGTCCGTGTTTTTAAAAACGTTTGACACCCATCTGCGAGCCAGGAGTAAATAATGAATGTGCAATGGGGTGTGTGCACGTGTGTGGTGGGGTTGTCTCTGCTCCCAAGCGGCAACCACGGGCTGCAGCCAGGGGGTGACTGCTCCTTTTATTTACATGGGCTCTCAGTCCAAGTTCTCAAGTTTCTGAACTTGGCCCATTTCACTTATTTGTGCTATTTGCCAACACCCTAGACAGCCTTCGCCTCTGAGGACCTTGCATTACTGACAGACCATCCTAAATAGTCTCGTGTCCCTCCAATTCGTCCACTTTGTACATTGCACCAGAATGATTTTTCTGTAACACATATAACTGGGCCATCGCTCTGATTTAAATTACTTGGCAACTTCTGATTGCTTTTAGGATAAGATCCAGTTATCTCGGTCGGCCATAAGAGGCTTTCCACAACCTCGAATACTTTTCATGTCATTTCCAATTATCTCCACATTATCCTTTCTTGGGCCATTTGTCCTGTCATTCTCAACAGGTTTCCCACACAGTCATCCATCCTAGGATTTCAGTTGTGTGCAGAAGGGCCAGTCACTCCACCACTCGTACACCTCCCCCTGCAGCCCTCCGCCCCAGCCAGATGTGCTCTTTCCTCGTCTGTGTGTGCTTGCGCGACACCTGCCTCTCCCAGGCTCAGGCTCAGTTCCGTCACTGCCTGCGCTCGGCAGCTCGTCCTTCGCCACGTCTCCTCCTCTCCCCGCTGCGATCACGAAAAGGGACGAGGCCCTTCTGTCTGCCTCCTCCACGCATCCCCCCACCGCATCAGCGCATGACTCCTGTTCTTGTCTGTCTGCCCCATAGAACCGTGTTCTCCTTACGGACAGACATTCTGTCTTCATTCAGTATCTCCTGAGCTTAGGGGGAGGTGACTGGAAGTCTATAGGCGTTTGAGAAAACCTGCAGAGCAAAGGAGGAGAAGTCTGGAGAGAGGGAGGGACGGAGGGAGGGTTAAATGAAGCAGCTATTGCTTCTGCTCTCAGGAAGCTGAGAGTCCTATAGAACCAGGCTCTTTATTTAAAGTAGCAGCAGAGTCGGCATGACTGGACAACGAAATCCCCAGGGAGAGAGAATTCACTTTGCCCCGTGTTTCAACAATAGTGTGGACACAATTACATAATTGTTTCTCTGACAAACATGTAAGAGTTGTGCAAAGCCACACATAAATTCTCTCTGAATTTAAAGTTAAGGTGTTTTTTTGTTTTTTTTTGGTCTTGTCGCCAACATACTTTTAATTTTTATTTATAAAAGAATAAAGAAACATTGTGGCAGTAAGTGATGAGTACACATGTCTGCGTTGCACACAGTTACTCGGAGTCTATAACGTTAAGACACCCCGTGCTCAGGGAAGACTTGGGTGCCCTTTGGCACATACGAACATTCTCACACATTCAAAACCAATCAGCTACACCAGCTTTGTCAGAAATCAAAAAAATAACAAGAATACACTCAACAAGACGCCTAAACCCTAAAATTCCATTTATAGAACATTTTGAGTTGTATTAGCCCCATTTGGCATTTTTAGCATCTGTCTGGAAGACTTGTGCATGTACATATAAAACACAAAACTCCATTAATACAACGCGAAGGTTTCAAGTTTAAACATACAGGAAGCCGGGAAGTTATAGACCTCATAACAACTTTAACTTAGCCACTTTATATCTTCTACATGTGCTAGGTTTAGACACTAACACGGTGAGCACTGGAACACACAAAGGACACAGATATAAACAGTCCAAATTCTCATCTTGCTCAGGATGTCTACCTTTGTTTTCAAAGAACGAACACTAATATGATCTGTTCTCCATACAAATAGTAGACACATGTAGAAGGAGTTGGAAGGGAGCCTATTTCATTTACATGTTCAGGTGGTTTAATGTTAAATAGACACACTGCGTTCAGAACATCTCCACACCGCCTTAAAAATTGCTATGCATTTTCAACAATCGAAAACAAAGCTGTAGAAAGCACCTCTTTCCAAAAGAAGAGAAGTATATGCTCCCACTAGGTATCTTGAACATGGTGTTTGAAAGAGCAAAAAGAATTACACCTAACCGTCGAACAACAACTTTTCAATTCTATTTATTATTTAATTTTCTCCTAAGACTCTTCTGTTGCAGAAATTTCAGACGGAGCTCTGTCACTTGGAAAGTGTGCCCTGGAAGAGCATAATTTGTTTCACAAATGAGGGGAAAGATTATTTTGTTCTCCTACTACTTAACTCGGCATATTAAGTTCAGAGTTATACATTAAATAATTTCCCTATGAGCCGAGGCCAAGCACACATATTTCCACCCAGGGGAAAAGTTTAGAGTGAATAAAAACAAAACTGAATAATGAAGGTCTTCACGCAGGCGGCGGGCGGCGGGCGGCAGGCGGCCAAGCGAGCGCAGAAATCCAGCACGGTGTGTGGCTCTCATTGGAATACACGAGAAAGAACTACTAAATCGCTTGAGCACCAGGGTTTAATTTTGAGTTATAGTGAAATACGGAGACTTTGGGCTAGAGGGAACAGTCTGGCTTGCCCTTCTGCTCCCAGGTAGGCCCACCCAAACTCTCCCGGATGGAGGAGAAACTAAACTGTGATTAGAGCCAAGAGAATCCGCAATTGCTCCTAATAACTCATTCTGGGATTAAATAGCGTTCGTTGTCAAGAAATCGTCCCAATATCTCCAGCAAATCCTTTGTGCTGAAATTTAAACTGGAAAACTGGCCCTGATGTGACTTGAACATGTGGCCCCCTAACCTAGGGGTTCTATTGTACCATAAAGGCTCATACGATAGGACCGATTCTCTAGGTATTTCACAGAAATTTCCCAACAGTTGCTTAGGAGTACCTGGGCCAAGAAAATGCTACATATAGAAAATTTATGTCCTATTTTGTTACAGTATTTGGAATATCATCTCATTAATCTGAGTTTCATTTTCTCAGATGTGGCCACAAGTCTAAGGCCAGCAAAGCAGCAGGTCCCAGGAGGAGACCAGTTCTCCTCACAGGCAAATGGGCTTTCTCACTCGCTCATGGCCGGTCACATCAGGGTTGATCAGCTCAACTATGCAGCGATCTTACTCGGTCAAGTCATGCTTTGTGGGATTTACTTAGCCTTCAAGAAATGGCTTAAATTTGGCCAGGCTGAACACTGGCCAACTTAGCCATATCCCATTTACCCATTAGTTCATGTCTGCTAACAGCCAATCAAAACATGTGTTGAAGGCCAATTACGTATCCCTTCACTCCTTCAAGCATTTTCCCCAACACTCCTCCTGTTCCATAGCACCGTTCTAGATACAATAGAAATAAATACAATCCGTGTGCTATACCAGAACATACGGGGTGTACAACCTAGTCTACACCTGGACGAGAGTCCTGGCCACAGATGTCGCCTAGTCACTGAAGGCATCATCAGATCAGAGATGGATACTGGGCAAGTAGCCGCCGAGAGAATATGAGTTATCTGGCTGTGTTGTCAATGACTCCTTGCAGGTTGCTGAGTTCAGAATTGCGTGTTTGTCAATGAAACTCTGCTTCAACAGCAGAAATCTTGCCCTTATTTTTCCAGGTTCAAACAGGCTTTAGAAAGCCAAATACTTTTCAGCTAAGGAGCCCCAATATTCAGTTTATTCTAATGCGTGATACGAATGGCATCAGTCTAAACACACACAGCACTGTGCCCCCAGGAGAAGAACTTCAGAGCACCCCCAAAACGCTAACAGTCAACATGAGGTAATAACATTGTCTGAGTGGACTAATAGGATCCAGAAGCTTCCGTTTTCTTTCCAAATAAGTAAAAATTAAAATCAAATTATTCTGGTTAACAAAGCCACCATGCATGATTCCATAATTACACATCAGGGTTTCTAAGGCAAGTGATGGTTTCCTCTCCACGGCCTGTAAACCCTGCGAAAGCACCTTGCAGTGCTTCGCCCCCAAAGCTGGTGCCTCCCTGGTCCTCGCACCGCTGCCCCTTCGGCCAGAGCGGCGGCGTCCAGGCTGGTTTCGCTCGCCCTTCAGTTAGTACGCCATGGGGCCCGTCCCCCGAAAGGCCTGTTCACAGGAACCGGCGTGCAGGGACCGTCATTCACAGTCAGCCTGAAAGGACACATCGAGGGCTGCTCTTTCCAGCGCTATTCCCACCACAGTTGTGCGTCGACAGAAGCCTTACTAATACGAGTTGCAGACGGGTCGCCTCAATTCTCCATCCAGTCTCGCTCCCACCACCTGCACGCTGCCTTTTCCGATTCTGTTGCCACACGGATCCCCTGGATTTGCATTTATCTTTATTTCTTTTCAAAAATTGCTCTGATTGTAGAAACAGTACATTGTCCTGTCAAAAACCCAGAGTGGATCAGAGGACAAAGGCCACGTCCTCCATGACCCCGCCTCAGAGATAACCCAGGCTCACAGATGCTGTGTATGCATCTAGACTTTTGTCCATGCCCACGTGTCAAGAATGTTTTCTTTCTTTTTTTTCCCTCCACTAAATCCAGCCCTCATCCCATTTTCTTCTTGGGGCGTGACTTTCCTCTGCTCTAAGAATCTAAAGCATCCCTCCCACCTCCAGCAGTGCAGCTGGGATGGAATGAAAATCAAAGGCCAGAAAAGAAGTTACAAAGGAATGTGGTAGGGAAAGAATAGAAAAGAAGTCGTACCAGAGTCTCAGCATCGAGACAATGAGAAATACCCCGCGAGAGCTGACAGGTCCCCTCCCAGGAAGAAGCTGAGGAGGAGTTAAAGAGAAGGAGGAGTCACTGGTAGATTAGTATCTTCTGACTCACGTCAACCCTTTGCCACCCAGCAACAAGGAGCCATCTTTAAAATACCAACAGCTCTGGCCGGTTTGGCTCAGTGGTTAGAGCGTCGGCCTGCGGTCCAGAGAGACCCAGGTTCGGTTCCCGCTAAGGGCAGGTATCTTGGTTGCGGTTTGTCCCCGGCCCTGGTTGGGTTGTGCGGGTGGCAGCCACTCATGTATCCCTTCACATCGATGATTCTCTCTCTTTCTTTCTCTCTCTCCCTCCCACTCTATCTGAACAAAAAATGCAAAAATGTTCTCAGGTGAGGATTCAAAAAAAAAAAAAACTTAAAACACACAAATCAGGCCTATCTTGGAGTCATAATTCACTACAGGGATATTTCATTCAACCCAGTTACCTCAGACATCCCAGGACAATGCAACCACCCACCTTGACTGTGCCAGTCACCTTACCACCCCAGGACAGTTTAATAAATAATAATAGAGATAACAAAGTAAATCATCCCAATACTCTCTAAATGTATATAGAATATGTTTGAGAGTAATTTTCATAACAGTGGGCTATTCTAGGTTTGTTTAAAGAATTTGAAATACTTGCAGAGATTATGATTTCAATTTAAAAGATGTAATTGATTTTAGATGCATGATATTTAATTAGAAGGTGTAAGAACATTTGACTTAAATCAGGAAATAGTGTAGAAATGTTTAAGAGATGGTTATTTACTATATGTATATGTTTGATTATTATTAAGTTGCTTACTACATGCATATGTTTAATTACTGTTTTTTTAAGTTGCTTAAGTGCTTAGAATGATTTTCTTGTTAGGTTTCTAAGTATGCCCCACCAGGCAGCTGAGGGACTTGAGAAATCAGACATATTAAATATGTAAATGAGGTTTCCAATTCAATTACCTAAATTGGAATCAGAATTAATTTTTTAGAGAAATTTCAACTCTTAAACTTGAATTAACCAAATGTTGATAAAATAGTAAATGAAAGAGACTATTCTTACTTTTAGGTAATAGTGACTAGATTTAAAAATAGAGTCATAAGAATTGTAGGTTGGAGTAGGTTTCCGAACGCACAGCTTTAATAGATTAAATATTAATTTAAAACCCAATTAAATGTAAGAAGTCCTTGTAAAAATTCCCCTTGGACAATAAAATACTCAGCTTGAAAGCAGGGACTCTCTGCTGTGTCTACCCTGGTGTCCTGGGAGCCAAAAACGATGTCTGCACATAGAGGCGGTCAGACATGAGCACACGCATGTAGGGCTTTGATGGACATCCATCGGGGCACTTTAATTTCAACCTGGTATCATTCTGAAGAACAAATGAGAACAGCCAGTCACAGCAACACTAGTGAAAAAAGGAAGCGTTCTCAAATATTTGTAGGTTTAAGGAAATTTAAATTTTGGAACAGGGTTGCCAAGGGAGACCGCAGATAACAAGAACCATGGAAGTGTGAGTCTGTAAGGCCTTGTTCCTTGGCTGGGGATTGTAGATGGGCCGTAGGAAGAGAAGAAGCAGGGAGCTGGGTGGTACTCTGCGGTCAGAGATGAAACGCAGCAGCCTCAGGGCGCGCTCAGGAAGGTCTCCCCCCGGCCACTGAGACACAGCAGAGGCCTGACCGGCTGCGTGGTGCTGGATCGAGGGGAGTCAGGATGAGCGTCTGTAGGCGCTGAGCGTCAGCTTTGGGATGTGAATATGGCACAAACATGACAGAGCGCGTGGGGGAAGTGGGGGAAGTGGGGTCGGGGCAGCAGGTGCACAGTCACTTCCAGGATACGAGCTGGGAAGGAAAGGCATTACAGGGGGCAGTAAAGTAAAAAGGTGCAGGCTGCCCGGCTGGTGTGGCTCAGTGGTTGGGCATCGACCCATGCACCAAGAGGTCGCCGGTTCGACTCCTGGACACATGCCCAGGTTGTGGGCCAAACCCCCAGTGGGGAGCATGAAGGAGGCGGCCAATCCATGTTCTTGCTCATTAATATTTCTCCCTCTCTCTTCCTCTCTGTCTAAAAATAAATAAAGAAAAAAAATTTTTTTATATCCAGGCAAGCCCTGGCTGGTTTGGCTCAGTGGTTGGAGTGTTGGCCCACAGACCAATGAGTCGTGGGTTTGATTCCGGTCAAGGGCACATACCTCGGGTGCAGTTTGTCTCTGGCCCGGCTGGGGTCATGTGGGAGGCAACCAGTTGATATTTCTCTCTCTCTTCCTCTCTTTCCCTCTCTCCTCCTCCCTCCCACTCTGTCTGAAGATAAATGGAAAAATATCCTCGGGTGAGGATTATAAAAAATATATGCAGGCAAGTCTGAGGAAGTAACGGCCTTTTATTTCGTTATACGTTACGTTGTGAGGTTTGGCTTCCCCCGAAGGCGTAGCCTGCGCAGAACCTTTATGACAGTAAGCGAGTGGGCGAGGGGAACACGAGGCCTCCCGCCGAGGAGAAAGGGCAGTTTTAAGAGAAAGATAAAGCAGTTCTGTGAACACTGCTAATACTTGAGCACACAAATGGGCCAATAAAAATGCTGAAAGACCTGCTGCTGGCGCCTCGCACGTGCCGAGTCCGGCCCTCTGCGCTGGAGACACGGTGACCAAGACGGGCAGGTGCCCTGTTCGCGGGGGGCTTGCGCTCTAGTGAAGGGAATACGACCAGAACTCGTGCCAACTTAGAAGGTAGCCTCGATGCTGTGTGTAGTACACTGTCACGCGGGACAGCTGCTACCCAGAACGACGAGGAGGCAGGGGGAGCAGACGGAACGAAAGGACTTCGGAGGACTGTTGGGGCAGGAGGAGCGCTCGGCGTGTTGAGGGGAGGGGAGGAGAGCTGAGAAAGGAGAAATAGAAAGTTGGTTAGCCTGAGAGTCACCATCCCCGGGACATCACCAGGCCCCAGACCGTGGCAGGACAATGACCTCTGATTCCCCCACACGATGGCCGCCTCGGTTCTGAGACTGAGAAGCCTTGACCATCTCTCCCACCCTCACCCCTCACTGACAGTCGGCTGCGTGTGTAAGGACCTGTCGTTACAGGTCCCAGTAAATCAGGGTCCTCCGGACCCCAAATATACAGTGTTTTTCACAATAGGTAACTACATAAAATATGCGAAACGTGTCTGGTGGAGAATTCGACCTGCGGAGAAGAACACGAGGGGCCTGGGGGCGAGCTTCAGCCACAGCGCGGGATCCAGGGGAAAGACAGGAAGCACGTGTCTATGTTCCCTCGGCTCCAGCCCGAGTTAAAGGGAGAGGAACAAGTCAGAGAGACCTTTTCGTACGCCTTTCAAAACGAATGAACCCTTTGTCCCTGTGTGATTTTCTTCCGGCTTAGGAAATCAGAAAAGCAGAACACTTTCTTTTGCTGGTTCTGTTTTCCAAAGAAGAGTGGTCGTAGGATGAGCTCAAACATCGACACATCCAACAAAAGTCCATGATTACGCCAAACGACACTGGCTAGGACTTCGGTCCTAGAAGCCGAGGAGCCCTCAGACAGGAGATGCAGAAACCCGCAAACACTAACCTCCCTGACGTCAGGTCCATCAGCCGTTGCTTCATACTACCCGTGATAAGAAGCTCATTTCCTCACAAAACAGTCATTTCATTTTTGGTCAAGTTTAATTACTGCGCGACTTCATGTACTTACAACGTCAGGGCACCTCGTGGTCCCTTTTCCTCATTGCTTCCATTCTGCCTCATCAGGTCCTCCAAATTACATTAATGATTCCATAAATCCCTCAAATAAAAAGTGCAAATGCAAATCAAACATTCCTCCATTGTATTTTTAAGAAAGATTTAATATTAATTGCAATGTCATAATACAATTCTGTAGAAAGATATTTAAGTCCCCTTTGAGTCCTGCAAAGTGGCATCTACTTAAAATGAAATTTATCTGGAAAGATATCTAAAATTATAAGAATCAGTGAAGTATTTATTCCTAAGATTAAATATTGAGTAACTTTGACTATACCACAAAGTCCTTATTTTACTTAACAGCTAGAAAGTAACTTGAATAAATTTACTCTTCAAGATAATTTATTTTTACTTAACACCTACACATTTGATTCATGAAATAAGGGTAAAATACATTCTCCCAGCATTGGCTTAGATGTTATGAGAAGTTGCAAAAACAGACCCAGGGAAAAAAAAATAAATGAGAAAATCTAATAAAACAAACCAAGTGAAACATTTAAAGGTCAATTTTTAATTACTTTACAAAGCACCCATTATGTAAACAAAGCTCTAGGCCCCCAGTCACACCATCCCCCCAGCACGCTCGGTTCTCCGAGGAAGTGGCTGAACTCCTCCACGGGGGCTCCTTTTCCTCTGAACACTGATACCCCGGACTCTGAATTTCACGGGGCCACACTCGGATTTTCCGGGCTGCCAGGGCTCCCACAGAGGTGACGGGCTGACCTGCATAATTCATGCAAGTGCCTCATCCTTCAGGCGGTGAATCATTTCCTTTGCTTTAAGATATTTTCCATCTCTCACACAGGTCCACTCTCGGTTTATTTGCCTTCGAAAATGCTCCTGCTTATTCCTAGTCAGCTACTTAAGAAACGTTAATTGTGACGATAAACTCTCGCCTCTTTCCCGCAGCTGGACTGATCTCTGTCGTGCGGGGACTCGGGCTTTGTTCCCCAACGGGCTGTGAGGAGGCCCAGTCCCCACGGAACAGGCGTGTTTAGGGGTGTGTGGCACCTCTGCGGGCCCAGCTGCGGGCCGGCGGGCCGAGGTGGCAGGTGCAGGCCGAGCAGGCTCCCAGGTCTCTGGGCTCGGACCCCAGCTCACGCAGTCCTGGTCACGTGGCCAGTGATGGCGAACCGCATGCCGCTGGCTTCTTGTCCTTTACACTCGCCTCTCCCAGGAGCCCGGGCAGAAGCGAGGGAAAGCAGACAGCCACTGTCCCGGAAGTCACTTGGAAAGGGTCCTTCAGTGGCAAAAGCCACCCGAGGCTTCAGCTCAGACAGATGAGAGGGTCCCACCCCATGGTGACCCTGAGGAGTCCACGGGCTCTGCCTCTCTCTCCACGAAAGTGGGTGGTGCCCCCGCTTCTTGGTACCAATGCCTGTGCATCCCATAGACTGGGGGGCTCGAACAACAGGCATGTATCCCGTATGGCTCTGGAGCTAGGAAGTCCCAGCTCAAGGTCTGGCAGGATCTCCTGTGGTGAGAAGTCTGTCTGGCTTGCAGATGGCTGCCTCCTGCCTGTGTCCTCACATGGCTGAGAGAGCTCCCCCTTTATTACGAGACCGTCGCCCTGTTGGACTAGGGCCCCACTCCTGTGACCTCATTTGCCCTCAGTTACCTCCGCATAACCCTAACTCCGAATACAGTCATGTTGAGGGGTTGGGGCTTCAACAGCTGAATTTTGGAGGAGATACAATTCAGTCTATAACAAGTAGAAAATAAACTGATTGGATGGAAAATGAGGAGCTTATAAAACCTCCAGGAATTTTAGAGTACCAGACTCTGAAAATTGGCAGGAGCGGAAAGAAGCCTGGCAGCCGGCACCCTGCCCCCGCCCTGCCCAGAACCACTCTGGTGAGGGTCCCATTGCCACTGTGACATGCCACTGCCCAGGCAGTCGGCCTCTGCTGCCTGGAAAGCCAGCTGCTGCCATGGGCATGGCCACCACCACCGGCCTAGGCACTTGCTTCCCCTGCCTCTGTCCGTCCCAATTCAACACCCCAGGCATCTGATTAAGCAAGCCCAGGTCACACACCAGCACACTAGCTGCAAAGGATGCTGGGAAAGCAAAACTTGGGCTTTTTCTTAGCTGCTTTAATGCAAGGCAGGCCCTGCTTTCTAACAAGATTAATATGACACAGAGTTCTCTAACACAAGACAAAGGTTCAAATGCTAGACAGACACCCCTCTAAATGACAAATATCCCTATCATTATCATCTTCTATTGCAGATGGGAAGTTTATATATGTATATATATTTTAACAACAAACGTTTCATGAAAAATATACCCTTCTTACAGTCATGAATTCTAATAGTGTCAATCTCTTCTACTCTATATCATTACACAATTCTGACTCTGAACTAGTAAATTGATTTTTTAATGTAGTAGATTGTAAATCACAATGTGAAAAGCACAGGGCTAAGATTAAAGTCAGAAGGAATAGAAGATATTTAGGAAGTCACCCGAGTCTTAGGTGAGAAAGGATAAGGGTATGACCAGGCCACTAACGGGGAATACAGTGCTGGGGACAGAGAGGAAATGTTTTGAAGGTGACCTATTGACAAACTTCCTGGTTAATGTATGTCAGTTGGGGTTACAGAGAGAAAAGAGGAAAGAGCAACTGCAAAATTTCTGGTCCAGATAAAAACATATCTCAACCAAACTAAGCCCTTCACTGAAATGTGGTCGCATCATTAGTTTGCCTAAGATATTTTCAAACACCAACAGTAAAAAACCAAGTCGTGGACCAAGTAAGAAGTCAACACAAGAGACTAGGTCAAAAAGATCAAATTGACATTAGACATCTTCAGTGCACTCCCTTTCTGGGAAACAGAAAGTCTGGAGAAGAGAAAATTTTCCACTCAGGGTGAAAATGGTATATAGGAACAAAAACTAAAGAAAAGAATATCTGAAAGTAACACAGTGTGTCCAATATTTTTAGTATTCTGTAAAGGATACTCTGAAAATTTAGGAATATAAAATACCTACGTGAATTTATTCACAAGGGACTATAGAGAGAAGAGAAATGGAAATTAGCTTTGTGAAGCTTCTCCCAGAAATAGACTGTATAAATATAACTGATATGTCTATGACATAAAAAGAAAGAAAGAAAGGAGGGTGGATACCAGAAACTATAGATCGGTCAGATAGATGTTGATCCTGAGCACAAAGCAGGAAGAGATAATCATAGGACTGGTTATGTGCTTACCTGAATGTCTGCTCTATCAGGCTATGTGCACCGTGAAGGAAGGAAGTATGGCTTCTTCTTTATATCTCTGGTGCACACGCCACACACAACAGTACACAGTATGCACTTTAAGAAATAATGGTGGGAATGAATTGGACTGAGCAAGTTTATTAAGAATAAGCTTTGTGAGCAAAATGTTGAAATGTGACCAGAAATAAATAATAGCACTGGATATATTTCTAAGTAATTTCAAAGAGTTCTGCTCAATGACCACTGACAGATCTTTAGTGGCATATCCTTGGGCTTTGTACATGAGCATTTTTCAAAACGTTTAATTTTCAGTATGGTTTACATTCAATATTATTTTGTACTGGTTTCAGGTGCATAGCATAGTGGTTAGACAATCATCTAGTTTACAGAGTGTTCCCCCCATATTTCCAGTACCACCTGACATCATACATAGTTATTACAATATTACTGACTATATTCCCTATGCTGTACTTTACATCTCCATGACTATTTTAATTTTCTTTTTATCCTCACCTGAGGACATTTTTCCATTTTTTGTTCAGAGAGAGTGAGAGGGAGAGAGAGAGAAACATCGATGAGAGAGAATATCGACGGGCTGCCTCCTGCATGGCCCCCACTGGAGACGGGTCCATAACTTGGGCATGTGCCCCGACCAGGAATCGAACCAGTGACCTCTTGGTGCATGGGTTGATGCTCAACCACTGAGCCACACTGGCAAAACCTTATGACTATTTTATAGCTACCAATTTGTACTTCTAAATCTCTTTTTTTACCCAGTTCCCCAAACCCCCTCCCCTCTGGCAACCATCACTGTGTTCTCTGCATCTATGAGTCTGCTTCTGTCATGTTTGCTCATTTATGTTGTTCTTTAGATTACACATATAAGTGAAATCATACGGCATTTGTCTTTCTTTGTCTGACTTATCTCACTTAGCATAATAGCTAAAGCTAAGATTTTATTCTTTTTTATGGCCAAGTAACATTCCATTGTGTATATATACACATATACACATATACACATATAACACAGCTTTTTTATCCACTTGCCTATTGAAAGGCCCTTGGGTTGCTTCCATATATTGGTTATTGTTAATAATGCTGCAATGAACATAGGAGTGCATGCATTCTTTTGAATTTGTGTTTAAAAAAATTAAAAATAGACTGCTTTGGTTTGATATTTTTATCAAACCCTTGTGGAAAATCAAGATCATATGTACATCAAATTAACAGATGACAGGTCAGGGAGGTACAACTAGCACACTAGATAACTGAGTCAGGACAAAACAAAAGCTCGACTGGGGATCAAACTTAAGGATGACAACAACAACAACAAAAATGGAGCAGCAATAAGTAAAACGTTCTGTACCTCAATAAGAAGAAGGGACAGACCAGTGCATTCGTACAGGAGAGGGAAATTAAAATCACTGAGACTTCCAATTCCCCACTTTTGGCTGTCCAGAGAGCTTGAAATCTCCTCTTCTGAAACCTGCCTAAAGATTCTGGATAACAAATTTATACTCTTTAAATGCATAGCTAAATGAGCAAACATGTTAGAAAAATATCTAGGAATTAAAACAAATAGAAATAAATGAAAAGCAAAGAGGTGCATGAGCTGATGCTGGGTAGGAGTAAGGGGGTAGGAAAATAATGCTAATATCAGAAACCATAGTTTAGATCAATATAAAGTGGGTAGTTGGAAACAAAATCCCTTTATAAATTTGGGATCATCACTAAAAAGGCAAACAAACAAATAAAAAAATCAGTTCTAGTTATCAGCATGGGAAATGACAATGACATTGGTCTCTTTCTGCCTGGAATGGGTGGGAAAAGAAAAAGTCTTCCTTCAGCATTAGTAACTATTGACTGATCATCCATGTGCATAACTGAGGTGTAAATTTCCATTACTCATCTGGTTTGTAAATACTCATCACTGAAATTAATATAAAAAGTGTTTGAAGCTGGTGATAGCTCTGGGGCAACAGGCAGAAGCAAAAATAAACCTAGTGTATAGTGACACACCTGTAACACTGTAGTACAGGACTGCAACAGCCAAAGCCCCACTGAAGATACACTCACAACCCCAAACAAGAAAACCCACAAGGATATAATCCACCAAGAGAGTCAGCAGGTGTAGCAAACAGAAGGTCCAGACCTATAAACTTTTGATATAAAAATCATACAATATATGTGTTTAACATTATTGAATACTTAAAATAAGTAATAAATATAATAGCAAGACACTATGGAAAGCAAGAATAGATAGAAAAGAAACGACAAAATAGAATTATGAAAATGAAGATATAATTATTGCAATTTTTAAAAGTTAATGGTAGAGCTAAACAGATTAGACATAAATAAGGAAACTGTAAATTAGAAAAGATATTTGAGAAAATTACCCAAAATACAACAAAGAGCAATGTAAAGATTTTAAAAATATGTATTTTTAAAGTCTAAGAAAATAGCACTGAATGAAAAGTAAAATGTATGTTTAATATTAGTTATAAAAGTAGGCATTAAAAAGAAAGAAAGAGAAAAACTATTCACAGACAGAGAACTGAGAATTTTCCAAATGACAGATGTGAGTCCTCAGATTTAAGAAGCACAATGAGTCCTAAGTAGAAGAAATACAAGTAAATCCACATGAAAACATATTGTGAAACCACAGAACATATACACAAAGTAAAACTCTTTAAAACAATGCAGGGAATTGGCTCAAAAAGACCAATAAGACCAAAACAGACCTCTCAAAAGCAAAAGTTAAATGGTGATAGGATAATATCTTCAAAGTATTGAAAAACATAACTTTCAACCAAGAATTCCAAATTCAGCAAATATGTAAATCAAATGAAATAATACTCAGAGAGTTAACAATTAAAGGACCCTCTCTGAAAGAGCTACCAAGGGATATATTTCAGGAAGAGGAAAACTAAAGCCAGAAAGAAGTAAAATAAGACAACATTGAGCAAAGAAACTAAAAAAAATAAAGAAAAATCTAAACAGTCACCGATTTTTTTAAATAAAATAATAACTAATTTGAGTCACATAAAAGTAAGGTATAATAAAAACATTTAACAATAAGATAAAATGAAAGGAATGTGGTTAAAATTAATCATACGGATCAGAAGATTAGAAATATTAATTTTAGACTATGAATTCAAGTATGCTTACACATTTTTAATGATAACCACTAAAAGTAAAGAGAATATATACTTTCTAGATAAGTGGTAGAGAAAATAAATTTTTGAAAGTTGGTTAGCAAAACAGAAGGTAGGCAAAAAGGTGGGCAGGAGAAAAAGACAGGAAAAAAACAGGATAAATAGAATGTAAATATGATAAAAATAACTGTAAATATCAGTAACCATTAAACTGACTAAAAATGGATTAAAAAGTAAAAGTGATCCATATGTCACTACAAAGAGACACAACTAAGGCGTAAGAATGTGGAAAGTTTGAAAGTACAATGATGGAAAATACATCGCACTTAGAGTGGACATTCACACATTTTGCTGTGGCTATATCAAAGCTTGATTACTACATGCTGGTGCAGACCCTTTGGTAATATTCTATACATGTGTTGTGGGTTTTAGATATGGGCCTAGATACATTTTTAAAAATAAATTTTAGAATAAAAAGAACTGCTACAGATAAAGTCAGTCACTACAAAGCATAAAAGGAAAGATTATCAGGAAGATGAAGCGATTTTAATCAAATACTATAATCTCCAAATATGTAAGGCATCAATTGACAGAATTGCAAGTAGAAATATACACATCTGGAAGTTTTTATACACCTCCCTTGGTTCTTGACAGATCACAAAGAAAAAAGAATCATACAAATATAGCGAACTTGGACCACAAAGTCAACAAGCTTGAACCAAAGGACAAATATGGAATCCTGTGTGGAAGTTAATTAGCTATTAAAAGACTTTAAACATTCTGAAAGTGATCCTTGGGAATCATGTGTCAGGTGGAGAGTTTGAGCAAATGACCTCTACGATCTCAACTAACTCTGGGATTGCTTAGTTTCAATAAACATTTCACTCAAAGATTTAAAGTTGAGGCCTTTTTTCCCTCTTTCTTTTTTTAAACTGGGTAGAGCTCTAGGATGAGTTATAGCTTGAGGTATAAACCTCAATGTTCCCACTGTGTTCCACTTTGAGTCTGGTGTGGGGTGGGGATCACCACGCTAAACCCAAAGGAAACTTCATGGGTGTAGTCCAAAGGGAACCAAATCAAACGAACCAACAATTTTGCACAAATTCCCATGAGCCAAAACCACTGAATTTCACTCAGCAACAAAGACCTATATTGGACCCCCCTCATCAACTGGAGCCCAATTTTCCTAAACCTCAGATATGTCAGTGTATCTGAAAGATGAGCAAAGGCCTAGCTTTTTAAAGAATTAAAACTATTTAAGTTTCTCGAACATTTCAGTTTTTTGATACAACATTTTGGAGTCTTTACAATGGAATAAAATTAGAAGAAATAAATCATACAAGGGCCCTGTACCCTTTGCCAGGCAGCAATATTTTTTCCCACACATTCACCGTGGGGAGAGAAAAAAAATTTTTTTGTACTGATGTTCAACAAACAAATGAAAGCAGAATTCTAGAAGGAGAAAAAACAAAACAAAGCACATGTTGAAATAATATAATGAACTAAATTTACAATTAACATCTTTGTAAAGACAGACTTGGCCCAAACATCAGTCTGTATATATAATTATAGTTTTACTGTTATAAAAACAGATAAGGACAAAAGGGAGCCATCGTTTAATTGGTTCATACAGTACCTACTTGTGTGGAAAACTGCTGTGTGTACTAATGTATGAATTTACATTTGCAAATTTATGATATCTTAATGTCCCTTTTTAGAGAGTTCAATTAATTTGTTTATCTTACATCATTTTAAGGGAAGCATTAGGGAGGTATTATCTTCACTGCTGTTTACCAGGAGTGGGGTGCCTGTAAAACACGGCAGTGGGAAGAGGGCAAGGAGGATGGAAGGAAAACTAACAGAAGAGGAGTCTGTCCTACCAGCTTCTAGATCCTTTGGTTTTCTGTTAAATTCCCTTAGGCTTTTGGGGATGTCATTCCAGCTCCCTGGAATGCCATCTAGAATGCCCTCATTTCTGACCTTAAGATGTCTTACAATCACTGCATAGATGTTACAGGGTTCCCTTCTTGCATGAAAGCTAGTAATAACTCGATGGTATATCTTACAAGTCCTGACATCTCAGATAAAGCAAATACGGTGAGTTCTAACTCCCGCATAGACTATCATTTCCCTAACATTTGTTGGTATTTCCCATGGTACCTCTTGCAGTGCTCTCGATGAGTGCACACTGACTGGTTTAGATTGGCCTTCAAACAACCTACAGTTCAGTAAGGTAACTGGGGAAATAGACAAATAAGACAACACCAACACAAAATCCACTGAGTCAGGCAGCAGAGTGAATGGAAGCTACACAGACCAGGACCAAACTGGAATTACAGCTAAAGTAAAGACAAATCGTCGGGAAAAAGCAACAGAAAAGCAGCTAGAGAGGAGCATATAACTAAGGACGCTGAATTGAGCCTGGTAGGTCTGCGAAGGCACGAGAGAGGGGGGTCTGGGTGCCCACGGACAGCAGTGGTTTTAGCTGTGAGCAGTTCCCTAGGGGTTAAAATCCCAAGCCAGCTGCACAGTGCAGAGGGTCAGGACAGAGAACTAAATTAGCTACAGCTACTCACCTTGGGCTCCAGCAGAGGGAGGGCAGACTGGACTGGAACTGTGTGGGGACACTTGGGACTTGTAGGGTGTTCAGAGTTTTTACTGTGTTGTGGCCACACAGGATGGTGGCCATCTTTCTCCTTCCTGGACCTCTGGGGAGAAGCAGCAGCCCCTCCCCTGGATATTAAACCCCACCCAGCTGGGCCAAAGAATTGCAAATTGAGGCTCATTAACAACCAGCATCTGCCCCACCCTCTGGAAATCCTCTTACCCTGAACACCTGAGGGAATTTTTCATTCAGCTGAGGGCTACAACTCAAGGCTGATCAAGTAACTGAGACTAATAGCTTCCAGGCAAAAAGCTAAAGCATAACTGAACTTTACCTGGGCTTGCAAATCAACCCAGGAAAGTAAGACTTGATAGTGGTGTTTAACATGGGTCCTTCCACACTCATCCAAACTGAGTAGAGGGAGTCAAAAACAGCAGAACAGCAACACCCACAGGGAAAATTTGTCAGGCTCCAAAACCCACTGAGATAGCCAAAATGGTGAAACAGAAAACCAAATCTCAAATGAAATCTCAAGTGAAGATGAGATAAATGAAATGCAGTTAAGCAAGTTATCAGAGGGAGAGTTCAGAGCCATGATCTTGAGGAAGCTCAACAGCATAAGCAGGACCTCAACACCATGAGTAAAGATATAGACACATTGAAAACCAAGCAAGTGGAAATAAAGAATGACAAGCAGAAATAAAGAACACATTGGAAGAAATAACCAGCAGAGTAGAGGAAGCTGAGGACTGGATCAGTGAATTAGAGAAAAGGTAAAAAAAAAAAAAAAAATCAACCGATCAGAAAACCAAAAGAAAAAAAAAACAATTAAAAAACAGGAAGACAGAGCAAGAGAACTGTGGGACAACTGGAAATGTAACAACATTCGCATCATAGGAGTCCCCAAAGAAGAAGAAAATGAGCAAGGGTTAGAGAATATATTTGAAGAAATAGTGACAGAAAACTTCCCTAACGTGGTGAAGGAAGAAGGCATTCAAGTTCAAGAAGCACAGAGACCCCCATTAAGAAGAACCCAAAAAGGCCCAAACCAAGACACATAGTAATTAAAATGCCAAAAATTAAAGACAAAGAGAGAATCCTAAAGTCAGCAAAAGGTAAGCAACGGGTTATGTACAAAGAAACTCCCATAAGGCTATCATCTGATTTCTCAACAGAAACACTACAAGCCAGAAGGGAATGGCATGAAGTAATCAAGGTCACAAAAAACAAGGATCTGAATCCAAGACTACTCTATCCAGCAAGGCTATCATTCAAAATAGAAGGTTAAATAAAGAGTTTCCCAGAGGGAAAAAAAAAAAAAGGCTAAGGGAGTGTATTAACACCAAACCAGCACTGCAAGAAATGTTACAAGGACTGCTGTAATTAGTAGAAGAAATAGAAAGAAAAATATAACCACACTAAACAAGAATGGCAATACATAAGTACATATCAATAATCACCTTAAATGTAAATGGACTGAATGCTTCGATAAAAAGACAGAGAGTAGCTGATAGGATAAGAAAGCATGACTCACGTATATGTTGTTTACAAGAGACCCACCTCACAACAAAAGACTCCCATAGGATGAAAGTGAAGGGACATAAAAAAATCTTCCAAGCAAAGAAAAAGAAAAAAAAAAAAGGCTGGAGTAGTAATATCACATCTAATAAAATAGATTTCAAAATGAAGTCCATAACTAGAGACAAAGAAGGCCACTACATAATATTTAAAGGATCTATCCAACAGGAAGATAGAACCTTGGTAAACATATATGCACCTAATATAGGAGACAAAAATATATTAAAAATCTTCTAGAGGACTTCAAAGGAGAAATTGACAGCAATACAATCATAGCAGAGGACTGCTATGACACCCCAATGACATCACTGGATAGATCCTCTAGACAAAAAATTAACAAGGAAACAGAAACTCTAAATGAAGCACTAGATCAAATGGATTTAATAAATATCTACAGAGAATTACACCTCAAAACTGCAGAATTCATATTCTTCTCAAATGCACATGGGACATTCTCAAAGACAGACCACATGTTAGGGCACAAACTAAGTCTCTACAAGTTCAAGAAGATTGAAATCATATCGAACATCTTCTCAGATCACAATGCCATGAAATTAGAAATTAATTGCAACAGAACATGCAAAGCCATTTGAACACATGGAGGCTAAATAGCATGTTATTAAACAATGAATGGGTTACTGAGGAGATCAAGGAAGAAATTAAAAACTCCCTGGAAACCAATGAAAATGAAGACACAACAACACAAAATCTATGGGATGCAGCGAAAGCAGTTCTGAGAGGGAAGTACATAGCACTACAGGCCTACTTCAAGAAACAAGAAAAATTCCTAATTGACTATCTAACCTCACAACTTAAAGAACTAGAAAGCAAACAAAAAGAAAACCCAAGAGCAAGTAGAAGAAAGGAAATAGTAAATATCAGAGCAGAAATAAATTACATAGAGACCAAAAAACAATTCAAAGGATCAATAAAACAAAGAGCTGGTGTTTCGAAAAGATAAACAAGATTGATGGAACCTTAGCAAGACTCACCAAGAAAAAAAGAGAGAGAACCCAAATACACAAAATCAGAAATGAAAGAGAAGTAACAACTGACACCACAGAAATACAAAGGATCGTTAACAAATACTATGAACAATTATATGGCAACAAATTAGACAATCTAAGAAAAATGGACAAATTTCTAGAAACACACAGTCTCCTAAAATGAACATGGAAGAGACAGAAAACTTAAACAGACCAATAACAACTAAGGAAATTAAAGAGGTAATCAAGACTCTCCCAGCAAACAAAAGCCCAGGTCCAGACGGCTTCACGGGGGAGTTTTACCGAACATTCAAAGAAGAACTAACACCCATTCTCCTCAAGTTATTCCAAAAAAATTCAAGAAGAAGGAAGACTTGCAAACGTTTTATGAGGCCAGCATAATTCTAATTCCAAAACCAGAAAAAGACACTACAAAGAAAGAAAACGACAGGCCAATATCCCTGATGAACACAGATGCCAAAATCCTGAACAAAATACTAGCAAATCGAATCCAGCAATACATTAAAACAATTATTCACCATGACAATGTGGGATTCATCCCAGGGATGCAAGGCTGGTACAATATTCTCAAGTCAATAATGTGATACACCATATAAACAAAATGAAGGATTAAAACCATATGATCAAATCAATAGACGCTGAAAATGCATTTGACAAAATCTAGCATCCATTTCTGTTAAAAACACTCAGCAATGTGGGAATAGAGGGATCATATCTCAACATAATAAAGACCATATATGAAAGACCTACAGCCAACATCGTACTCAATGGGCAAAAACTAAAAGCATTTCCAATAGAACAGGAACAAGACAGGGATGCCCACTTTTGCCACTCTTATTTAACATAGTACTGAAAGTCTTAGCCACAGCAATCAGACAGGAAGAAAAAATAAAAGGGATCCAAATTGGAAAGGAGGAAGTGAAACTGTCATTATCCGCAGATGACATGATATTACACATAGACAACCCCAAAGACTCCATCTAAATCTACTAGACTTAATAAATGAATTTGGTAAAGTAACAGATTACAAAATTAACATCAAGAAATCAGTGGCATTCTTATACACCAATGATGAACTCTCAGAAAGAGGAACTAAAAAACAATCTCATTTACCATTGCAGCACAAAAACAACAACAACAAAAACTAAGATACCTAGAAATAAACTTAACCAAAGAAGGACCTGTTCTCAGAAAACTACAGGACATTGAAAAAAGAAATAGAGGATGCTATAAAAAAGTGGAAGCATATACCTTGTTCATGATTGGAAAAATTAACATCATTAAAATGTCCATACTACCCAAAGCAATCTATAGATTCAATGCAATCCCCATTAAAATATCAACAACATATTTCACAGAACTAGAACAAATACTTCAAAAGTTCATATGAAATCAAAAAAGACCCGAATAGCCACAGCAATCTTGAAAAAGAAGGACAAAGTAGATGGGATCACAATACCAGATATCATGTTATACTACAAAGTTACTGTAGTCAAAACAGCCTCGTACTGGCACAAGAACAGGCATATAGACCAATGTAATAGAACAGAGAACCCAGTAATTGACCCAAAACATTATGCTCAATTAATATTCAACAAAGTTGGCAAGAGCATACAATAGAGTAAAGACAGCCACTTTAATAAATGGTGTTGGAAAAATTGACAGCTACGTGCAAAAAAATGAAACTAGACCATCAACTTACACCATACACAAGAATAAACTCAAAATGAATAAAAGATTTACATGTGACTCCTGAATCCATAAAAATCCTAGAAGTAAATGTAGGCAACAAAATTTCAGACATCATACGCAGCAGAATTTTCACTGATACATCACCTAAGGCAACAGAAACAAATAAAAAAAATGAACACATGGAACTACATCAAGCTAAAAAGCTTCTGCACAGCAAAAGAAACAAGCATCAAAAGGAAAGGAACTCACTGTATGGAAGAGCATTATTGCTAATGATACATCAGATAAGGGGTTAATTTCCAAAAAGATAGAGTGCTCATACAACTCAACAAAAGGAAGACAAAGAACTCAATTATAAAATGGGGAGAGGAACTAAATAGACACCTCTCCAAACAGGACTTACAAATGACCAAGAGACATATGAAGAAATGCTCAACACCACTAATCATCAGAGAGATGCAAATTAAAACAACAATGAGGTATCACCTCACACCTGTCAGAATGGCTGCCATCAACAATCATCAAACAATAAGTGTTGGCGAGGGTGTGGAGAAAAGGAGACTCTAGTGCACTGCTGGTGGGAATGCAGACTGGTGCAGCTACTATGGAAAACACTATGGTGTTTCCTCAAAAAAATTAAAAATTGAACTTTCATTTGACCCAGTGATCCCACTTCTAGGAATATATCCTAAGAAGCCTGAAACACCAATCAGAATGAGTATGTGTACCCCTACATTCATAGTAGCACTATCTACAATTACTAAGATCTGGAAACAGTCCAAGTGTCCATCAATAGATGAATGGACCAAAAAGCTGTGGTACATATACACAATGGAACACTAAGCAGTTTTAAGAAATAAAGAACTCTTATCCTTTGAGACAACATGGAGGGACTTCGAAAGTATTATGCTAAGTGTAATAAGCCAATCAGAGAATGACAAATACCACATGATCTCACTTATTTGTGGAACATAATGAATAAGGTGGGCTGATGAATAAAACAGACCGAGAGACATAGAAAGGAGTATGGTTCAGACTGACAAATCTCAGAGTGGGGGGCGGGGGAATGAGATGAACCAAAGAACTTATATGCATGTATGCATAACCAATGGACATAGACAACAATGCTATAGGGGTGGGGGGACAGGATGGAGAAGAGGGGGCCTGGCGGGGAGAAGAAACATCTGTAACAAAAATAAATTAATAAAAATTGGGAAAAAAATAAACAAAATCTACTGAGTCATATACAAAATGGTAGAAAGGAAACGGGGTCATGAGTCGTTGTTTTTTTTCTTTCTTTTTTTGTCGTACACGCCCCTAGGGGGAACCAAACCTGGGACTCTCTGGTCCACAGCTCAACCGCTGAGCCAAACTGGCCAGGGCCGGGTCATAAATTTTTAATGGACAGATTATACTTATTGAAGGAGGAAGATAAAATGGTCTTGTCAATGAAGACAATCTAAGAACAAAAAGGAGAATGGAACATAACAGGTCGGAAGATGTTAATATTCCACCCTACTTTGATAGACTAGAAATAACTAGTCTGTAAGCAAAAAACTTTGCTCAAAAAGGGCAGGATAAGATGTAGTGGGTGATGCAGGTAAAAGATTAAAGTAGCTGTAGAAATAGACACCACCATTTCATAACTCCCCCTTTTCCCAGGCACCATTATATTCGGTAAGATGCGGAGTGGAGGGGGTGCAGGTAGGGAATGCGAAAATGAATAAAACACAGCCCTTGTGCTTAGTATGTGCAGGATATAGACAGACAAATAAACACAACTGCCATATGACAAGGACGATGTATCAAGTATTATGGGTACAAAGGTGAGGGTATAAATTCTTCTGCCTGAGAGAGCCAGAAAGAGTTCTTAATAAATGACTTTAAAAACTGAAGACATTTTGCCCTGGCCGGTTTGGCTCAGCGGTTAGAGCGTCGGCCTGTGGTCCAGAGAGACCCAGGTTGGCTTCCCGCTAAGGGCACATACCCGCTAAGGGCAATTTGTCCCCGGCCCCGGTTGGTCGTGCGGGTGGCGGCCACTCGATGTCAATGTTTCTCTCGTCCTCTCTTCCTCTCTATCCCTTCCACTCTATCTAAACAAAAAATGGAAAAATGTCCTCGGGTGAGGAATGAATGAATGAATGAATGAATGAATGAATGAATGAATGAATAAATAAATACAAACTGAAGGCATTTTAATGTAACATAACATTTATATGGCTCATAACATCTGAGCCATTAACACATAAATTTGATGGTCTGATGTGAACACGATTACTGTTACAATGAAAGAAGGGTCTTCTAATGTAACAAAGCTGGTCCCACGTTCAGAGTGTACAATCAAAAACAAAACAAAGAACCTTCACTGCGCTGTTACAGCAAACTGCCAGCACCAAATGCGCCCCAACGGAAACCGGTCTGCTCTGTCATTCCGTTTTCTGGTCCTGTTCATGCACAGGCTCATGTGCACCTGCCGATGACCCTTTTATGCCACAAAATGTAGGAGAGAGCACTGTTTAACTTGAAGATCCTTTTTGTTACCTAATAGCAATTGCCTTTTCATCTTTCTCTCTTCCTGAGCTACCTCTTCTTCCAACACTCAAACCATTCGGCGAGAAGCCAGGGCCCACATTCCTTGTGGGATGTCAGGGAGCCGGGCCCGCCGGCAGAAGACGGCCTGGATCTCACTCACTTCCCGTTGCAGAATCAGAGTGTTTGCTTTCCCGTTCCACGGAGGAACTAAGAATCAGCTGTCTTTTTTCTCTATCCTCACCCGAGGACATTTTTCCATTTTTTATTCAGACAGAGCAAGAGGGAGAGAGAGGAAGAGAGAGAGAGAAAGAGAAACATCAACGTGAAAGGGACACATCGAGTGGCTGCCTCTTGCACGACCAACCAGGGCCGGGGACAAACTGCAACCGAGGTACATGCCCTTAGTGGGAACCAAACCCAGGTCTCTCTGAACTGCAGGCTGACGCTCTAACTGCTGAGCCAAACCAGCCAGGGCAGAGTCAGCTGTCTTATCCCCAGTTTTTGTACACTGGAAATGCAATTTCTGGCTTTGTGACAAATTCCTCTGTACCAAAGCCAATGGCGTGCCCCGTGGAGCTCACGATAATGAGATTTTAACTGCATTGGCATTATGTATATTCAAGGAAAAGTACGTCATGGGGGAGGACAGATATAATACGAGCCACAAGTTCAGGGTGTAGAGTTAGAAAAATTCATTACTTTTTATTTCAGAGAACCAAATGTGTTCACAGAGGTGAGAAAGTGAGTTCTGTCAGTTGCTCACCCACAGGGACCTTGCACGCTTACTGCACCCCAGGCACTGATGGGTCGCCAGGAGCATGGCCATGGACAGGACGGAGAAGGGCCCTGTCCGCGTGGAGCTTATGTTCTAGTTGAGGGGAGACAGTAAGTAAAAAATAAAATTAAAAAATCACAAAATATAGTGCTATGAAGAGAATGAGATTAGGGTGATGTGCTAGAAAGTAACTGGATACATTGTTTAGATTCCGAGGTCAGAGAAGGCCTCTCCGAGGAGGTAACATTGAAGCTGAGATCTGAGTGACAAGGGGGAACAACACAGATACTGAGGCCCAAAGGCAAGGATAACCTTGGCTTGTTCTGGGAAGAGAAGGAAGGCCACTGTGGTTGGGGCGTGGGGAGGAAACAGGCAGACTGAGGGGCCGGGAGGCCACCATAGAGAGTTTTATAGACAACGTAAGGGAATCTGGGTTGTATTTAAACTTCACCAAAAAGCTTTTGTGGTACCAAAAATGGAGGAACGACTGGATCTGTTGACATTTTAAAAAATTTCTCAGCTGAGGATATTTTTTAATTTATTTTCAGACAGAGTGGGAGGGAGGAGGGAGAGAGAGAGAGAGACATCGATGTGAGAGAGACACATCACTTGGTTGCTTCCTGCATGACCCTTACCAGGGCCAGGGACAGAAGCACAACCAAGGTACGTGCCCTTGATGGGAATTGAACCTGTGACCCTTTGGTCCGTGGGCTGCTGCTCTAACCCCTGAGCCAAACCGGCCAGGGCTCTGTTGACATTTTTAAAAGCTCCTTTTGGCTACTGGGTAGTGAATGGACTGAGTGGGCCAGAGAGCAGTGGATTGGAGGGTAGCTGCAACACTGACGAGGGTGGCGATCAGGAAGAAGAAAATGGGTCCATTTGGGAGGTAGTGTAGAGTTCAGTCGGTAAGACTTGCTAACGGGAGATGAGGAAGACGGCAATCAAGGATGGCTTCAGCCATTTACTGAGATGACGGCAACTGAAGGACACGTTGGGGTGAGGACCAAGGGTTCCTCGACTTATGTTACCTTTTAGATGACCATTAAATATCCAAGTGGAGATGTCAAGAACATGATTAGATAAGTCTGGAGTTCTGGGGAGAAATTAGAGCTAGAGATACCGATGTAATAGTCAATGACACAGAGGTCGTATTTGAAGCCATGGGACTGACTGCCATCCCAAAGGCATCGAGAAGAGTTGGTCCAAGGATGGAGCTCTGAGTATTGAGGGTTTATGGAGAAGAGGCGGTGAAGGAGGTAGTAAGAACTGCCAAGAGGGTAAGGGGATAGGACAGTATGTGAGTCCATTTGCATCCCCTGGGAAGGTGACATTAAGATGGGATTAGACATACAAGAGATACATAAAAGAGGAGGGAGCAGGTGTAGGTAAGAGAGTGTCAGACCTTATGCAGGTCTGACATCTGTGAAAAAAGAGAGGGATGGAAGAATGGGATGGGAGGAGCTTTAGGCCCCAGCTCGGTTCTAAGAGAGACTTGGCCTGGCCACTGGGGACTTCCTCGAACACGTCGTTTAGGGGAATCTTGTGTAGTGAAAGAATGCCCCAGTTCCGGCACCCCCATCATGCTCCATTCCTGTCTGGGAACACTCTGGGCTGTCTCTCCACTGTGTTGCATCTAAGAGTATAGTAGTGGAAGACTATCCCTCTGTAGCCAGTTCCCATGAAGGGATACACAGGTGGGACACCTCCGTAGACACCGCAGTGTGATGTCATGAAAGGCAACCGTAAAACAGCGTTTCAAAGAAGATGAAGTTAGCCCTGCCGAATGCCACTGAAACACCAAGCGACACAAGGATGGGCGTGTGGCTGTTGTTTCTGACAATACGGAGGCCACCAGTGACCTCAATTAGATGGGAGAGGAGACAGAGTCCAGCTGGAGAGGGTCAAGGACACAGCAGAACATGAAGAAGTGTAGGCAAGCGGACAGACCACTGCTTTCAGGTAGTTTTCCTGGGGAAGGGAGCACAGGGATAGGAAATAGCTGAAAGGGTAAAGGGAGGGCACTGTTTCCAGACAGAAGACACTAAAATGCACTGATGAGAATGATCCCACAGATTCTAAAAATCACTGATGCTGCAGAAAGAAGAAAATTGCAAGTGCGAAACGCCAGAGAAGGCAGGAGAAGGCCTCGGGGAACCAGTGGAGGACTGGCCTCGGGCGGGGACTGGGGAGCTCTGGGTACCGTAGCAGGATGCCGGCCACAGAGGTGGAAACTGAGGCAGGCAGGGGGCCTGGGTGCTGGGAGAACGAGGTGGTACTTGTCTGACTGGGTCTATTTACACGGTGAAATACGAAGCAGCTGAGAGTGAGGGGAAGGGAAAGGAACACAGTTAGTGTGAGAAGAAATAAACTGGGAAACAGGCATCTCTGAGAACGAGAGAGCAAACGCAGGAGAGTCTAGGGCTGGAGGCTGTGTGGAGTGCCTGTCTGAGGGCTGTGGGCTGCAGTTAAGAGTGAGAACCCCATGGATGTTTGCCTCCAGCCATGTTCAGTGGCCTGAAGAGGTGGATGACTACACTTAACAAGAAAAGGGGTTTTGCGAAGTGGATGGCTGGGGACGAGGTGAAAAGATGAAGAGCATTTCTGGTCCCTGGACCCAGCCCACCTGGGCAGCACAGCGGCGAACAGATAAAGCAGAAGGTAGTCACAGTGGATGAGTGGCTACGGCTCCTTCAACCCCAAGCCCCAGGAAATCTCCGCCTCTCCGCCCCTGTCTGGGCTACCTCTGTACTTATCTTTCTTTGTTGCAAATTAAACTCACAGATACTGGAATTTCTAAGAATGCATAAATCTGCTGCACAAGTTTATTTTTGTTTTAGTTGATTTTTTAAAATTCTGTTCTTCTATTATAAGGGATAGATTTTAAAACACTGCTCTACTTAAATATCCCTTATTTGGATGGCAGATGAAAGGGCCTTTTGATGAAATAAACTAAAGATCTCCACATGATATCTTCTTTAGTCTTTGCCAGGACAACGGAGTAAATCGTAGTTAGCTTACTCTCTCTAGGTCTCAAATGTACATAAAATGGCAGGGTTTTTTTTCTTTTTAAAGAAAAAAATATCGATCTCTTTTGGCAATTTGTCCTAAAAAGAAGGTGCAAGCAGAATTTCCCTGTTTATTGGAGCAAATCTTTGAAGATGTACTTAAAATATACTCTCTTCATGTGAAAACATTTGACCAAAAAGATGCTATTTACACCAATCATGTGGTAAAACTGAGACATTTTAATAAGCAGCTTTCTCGTATAGTCTTAAAGCTATAGTTTATTTCAGAATACATCGCAAATAAAACACCAAGGTAAGCAGATTGAGAAAATAGAAATGATTTGAATTTCTGGTCAAATCCCTTAGTTTGGCCAGTTAGGCCCGCGGTGATACTGTGCGTGGCTCGGGCAACAAGGAGAGACGGCTGCCAAGAACCCTGCCAAGAACCCTGGCCTCCCCCGTGACCTGACCGCCCACGCTAGGAAAAATGGCTGGGAAGCAAATTTGTCAAGAACAAGACCTTCAATACAGAATAACCACCCAAAACCCCAAGTATAAACAGCCACTCATTCAAATGTACTATTTTTAACAACAAGAACACCTGAACCATAAATGGATGTTTTTCTTCTTTGAGTTCCTAAAAAGCAACTGTTTTTGAAAGTCTGCGTGTACCTGAGACTGGTGTAATTACAGGCTATCACTCTGGGAAGTTTTAATGACCCGAGGATCCCACAGGAGCCGTAACGGGGCTGTCTCTCTATTTTCAGTGTTTAGCACGAAGCAATGAAGCTACACGTTGGGAAGCTGCTGTGCTGGAGGAAATTTAACTGCCAAATAAGTCAGCCAGCGGCAGCGTATTGTAGCAACCAAGGCGCCTACCGTCCAGAATCAACACACCGCAGCTGCAGGCGAGGTGGCGAGGCGGAGGCGGCCTGCGACGGGGCCACCCCAGAAGAGTATGAGCACAATGAACAATGAAGACTGAGTGGTGACTGCAGGGGGCGGGGCAAGAGGCACTTCCCCAACACAAAGAAGACAACAAAATGGGAACAAACCGATGGGGCCAGAGGACGTTAAAACTAGGTCACTGTGAGCAGTGAAGACCAACAGAAAATGTCAGGCTCTTAAGAAAAGAGAGAAGCTAAATCCAATCCTTTGATGAGTTCACATTTTAAAGTGAATACTTAATGGTTGGCAAAGAAGTTTCTCTAATAGAGCAGAGGATAATAAGCAAATTTTGAACTTCTTATTCCTTAACATCAAAGAATATCAGTCTTTCCATCTTTCCTGGGTAAAAGAAAAAGAAAGCATTATCTTTTGAAGTATCCGGATGAAAGTGTCCGGTGGGGAGAGGGCACAGTGATGATCTGATCGATCCTATCTGTCGACATGATTAATTTGAATACATTTTGTTCTTATGAATACTCCCCAAACAAGGAGGAAACACTGTACACTGTATCACTCAGAGCATCAGACCTGGGAAGCGCAGGTAGTTAAGATCACACCATCATACCTGGGAAGCGCAGGTGGTTAAGATCATGCAGCCGGGAGCCAGGCTTGAGTCTGGCTCTGTCACATGCTAGCCCTGCGATCTTGGCAGTCACGTAGCGTTTCTGTGTTTTCCTTTCCTTCTTAGAGTGAGGATCTTCTTTGTACTTACTTCCTAGTATAGTTGAAGGGATTAAATCAGTTACTCTCTGTAAAGCGCTGTGTCAATAAGGATCCAAACAGGATAAAAATGGGGCACCCATTCACTGCGGCCCTTCTGTGAAGAGGCGGGACACGAGGGCAGCCATGAACAAACAGTGCTGAAGCGTCAGGCTGTCACAGTGGACCTGGGACCACCCCAGGCCCGAGAGTGCAGGGGACAGGAAGGTTGCAGGAATCCTGAAGGAGACAGTGTTACACAGGTTAGGCTGTCTTGAGAAGTTACTGCTCTTCAGTCTGAAGAAAACTGCCAAGCCAAGGTGGCCTTGCAGGGAGAAAGCCAGGGGGGAAAAATAACTGGACCTCACTTTGCTTTCCCTTCTGACCTCCTGTGGCTGACGCCGCTCAGAAGCCAGAGGGCAGAAGCGGAGTGACGGACCCCCACATCAGCCGGCAAGGACAGAGAGCAGGTGGGAAAGGGAAGACAGGAGACCTGAAGAGGCGAATGATGTGCTGAGCCATCTGAAGACTTTAAGCGCCTTGACTTCTACAGAGACACACTGTGACCAATTACGTCATACGGATCAGTACCAATCGTGAAGATCAACTCAGCAAGACCGCAGTTCAACACGAATATGACCTACTGTCACCTTGATAGGCGTAGACCAGGGACCAGGAACTCGTTATTTATTCAATTTATTATAACCCGGGAGCGAAGAATAAGCAAAGGGGTGTCACAGGAATCAGTGGGCGCCTTTCTCAGGGGAGCCCACGAGAAGCTGCTACGGTATTTTGTAACTGAGCCAAACCCAAACAGAGAAGTGCAGTAGGGGACATGTCTGAGACTCCCCCCGAGCCCGGGGCTCCTACTACGGACCCATGGAGAGTCATGAGGGGAAGTGGAGGACTGGATACAATCTGGCTTTTTATGTTCTGTGAGTACAGACCATCTAACTCTGAAATATAGTCACTGTAGAAAATGCTTGCAAAGAGCAATCTAGAACCTACTTTCTTATCTCATTACTTAGAAATATACTGTAAAAGAAATGGAAAATTCTGAAATTATGAAAAAGTTGATTTTAAAGTACAGAATGTAACAATTAACGAAAAGAAGTCACAAAATGCTGCTGTTACATAGGTTAGTGGTAAGGAGCATTTCATACACATTTGGTCCCAAAGCCAAGGTGGCTTTTTACATTTTGTTAACAAATCCTATTTTTATTACCTAATTAGCTCAAAGCACAGGAACGTGTGGGTGGGAAATGGGAAAAGTCAAAACATTTCTTTGTATTTATATAAGTTTTATTAGGATAAACTTTATAATACAATATTTACTAATGTAGTGATATAAATTAAGATAATACTTCCTATTAATCGACATGGCAAATGATTACATAATTTAAAACATCTCTGCTCTGGCCGGTTTTGCTCAGTGGTTAACGTGTCGGCCCATGGACTGGTGACTCCTGGGTTCCGTTCCCACCAAGGGCACGTACCTCAGTTGCAGTTTGTCCTCAGCCCCGGTTGGGGTCGTGTGGGTGGCAGCCAACCGATGTGTCTCTCTCACATCGATGTTTCCCTCTCTCTCTCTCTTCCTCCTTCTTTCCCTCCTGCTCTATCTGAAGATAAATGCAAAAATGTCCTCGGGTAAGAATAAAAAACAAACAAACAAACAAACAAATCTCTAAGGGGATTTTCAATGTTATATGATGGTGACAAAGAGAGTCTAAACGGGTGATAAACACTGATGCAAGGTCATGATGTAACTGAGACTAGAGAACCAGGGAGGGGCCCATTCTGAAGTCTTGCATGTGAGGCCTGGAATAAGGGCCTGGAACTTCACTCTGCAGACCAGTAAGTCGTTAACGTTTTCAGCTTGGAAGGAATAAAATTTGGTGTAACAGTCCGACATGGTTCACCAGGAGCGCAAAGCACCTTCATAGTGAGAGCTCAGAGCAGGGGCCAGCTAGAAAACGTGGGCAGGACCCACGGCGGGCACGGACCTGAACGGAGGGTAGTGTGGCGGAGTGGACAGGCGAGCAGGCTAGAAAGAGACAGTGAGGGAGAGGGAGAGAGCAGGAGGCAGGGAGGGAAAAACAGACTGTGAAGGAAGAATGGAAAGGCCTGTTATTGACTAAATACAGAGGACAAAGGTAAAAGAGGGCTCAACATAGCTTCAAAGCCCCAAGCATAAACACTGCTGTGCTGCCCACAGGTCGGGAGTGCACTGCCTTTGGCTGATAGACCAATGCAGGGAGAAGAGACCACCACCCAGCCGCAAACGGCCACAGGCACAGGGAAGTGCAGGGACACGAGAAACCCACTGATGGAGATGTGACCTTCCATGAAGAAAATACTGTATACGAATGGACGAGACCATAGCAACGAGGGCTGGAAGTGGGGTTGCCAGATAAAACCCAGGATGCCTCGTTCAATTTGCATTTCAGCTGTTTAACAAATAACGTCTAGTCTAGGTGTGACTCATACGACATTTGGGACATAGTTCTACTAAAAATGTACTCCCCGTTTACCAGGCATTCAAGTGAACCTGGAGTCCTGGATTTCCACTCGCTGAACCTGGCACCCGAGCTGGAGGCGGCCAGGAGACGAACTCCTGAAAGAGGCAGTCTGGACGGAGACAAGGTCTGAGTGGTGATTTAGGAAAGGGAAACCCAACTCAAAATGAGAGGAAATGAGTCTTTCTACGCTCGCTCTTTTAAAACCACCCATGCCCCCGAAGTAGCCGTTGCTGCCCCTCTCCAGCAGGGTGGCCTTGGGCACGAGATGCCCTCTGGCTGGGCTGAAGGTCGCTGCAGGGGATCCTAGAGTCGTGCCCAGGAGGGACTTGACCGAGAGTTCCCCCCCCTCGCCTTTCCGTCCACACTCCTCATCTTGGGAAGGCCGAAAACATGAGGCGAACGGCCAAACAACTTTTTCAATATCCTAAAATTGTGATATATGACTCGCCGCAGTGAGGCCTTAAACATATCTGAACATGTTTACAGTTCAAATAAAATATGTTATGTGTTTTTATACGTCTAACAAAGAAGAATGATGGTTACATCACTGAGATATTTCCGAACCTCTTTTCATTCCTTATTTTGTCAAAGGAATCTCTAAGGAGAGATATTTTACCAGACCTACACTTTAATAAATTTACTCGAGGCTACTTAATATACAACCCTGAGGTCCCCGTCCTGCTCCCTCCAGGATTTGCAACCTGTGAGGTGGGACGGAAGAGTTAGGCTCACTCTTGTTGACAAGGCAAAGAATGCTGTAGCTAATGCACACGAGTCTCACTTCTAGAGCTGAGTGTCCGGAATGGCGCGTGAGAAGGCAGTGGTGGCACGGCCTCGTGCCCGGGCGCTCAGTACACGCCAGCCCTGGAGATCCCCGGGGGACACCGACAGCGTGTGGAGGACTCAGGAGGACGGGGGCGTGGAGGGCAGCACATCCACAGGTGCTCAGACTCGCCCAGCTCGGGGAGCACGCTCTTCCAGCTCAGTGACCAACGTCTGTTGTCTGTCTTAGGAGAGAAATGACGAGGTGGACGCTCTTGGTTGTGTCTCTCAGTAGTCATTCTCCCCCTCTTACTTAATAACCAAACCCCAAATTTGAGCTGGGCATGCCTCGGAGTATTGAGGGCTTGGTTCTGGACCAGGGCTACAAAGCGAGTATCATAACAAGGTGAGTGGTGATCTTTTTGCGGTGGAGGGTCCTGCCTTTAGTATGAAAAAAACAACCAAACACCACGTGGCGTGCAATGAAGCATAGAGCAACGAAAGGACGGGGCCCCACACTTCCCGCCTCACTAACGTGGTGTGGCCACGTGGCCACGGGACCTACAGGGGAATTTTGTGTGGGACTGCCAATAATTCTCTTTTAAAAGAGACAGCTGCAACCCTCTCCTGCTCTCTGCCTCCTGCTGCCTGGGGGGGTGCACCCTTGGACGGACGCTCAAGCAGCCACCTTCAACCTCAACATGATGTGAGGAGGCTGGAACAGGAGAGGAGGAGCCTGGGTCCCCAGTGGTCCCGGGGCTGCCAATGCAGCCCTGGTCTGCCCACCTCGGGGTTTCTTTTATGTGAGATAATAACCATTTGTATCGTGCAGCCATTATTACATTTTTCTTTCTTTCCCCTTTCTATTGAATTTATTGGGGTGAACTGGTTGACAGATTATACAGGTGTGAGGTGCACAATTGTACAACACAGCATCTGTGCACTGTACGGTGTGCTCACCACCCCAAGTCAAGTCTCCCCGTCCCCCCTCCCCTCGGCAATCGCCACACTGTTGTCCGTGCCCATGACTTTTTTAATTTTTTTTTTTCTGTTTTGCACACTCCCTCCATCCCCCTCACCCTACACAACTCCCTGCTTTCAGCCTGCTCTCTCCGAGTCTGTCTCTATTTTGCTTCCCTTCTTCATTCTGTTTGCCTCTCAACACCTTGTTGACTCAATAATGCATGTATATGTGTGTATCTCAGAGTGTTTATGGCTTGACACACAGTAGAAATCCAACGCATTCTTCTTTATCTAGTATGATAATACTAGATATGTTGATATCTGTAAACCTCCCATTATTAGAGAGATGAGTTAATTATTAGATACCACCGAATGACCCAGTCAAAATGTGAACAAGCCCCATTCTTAGTCTTTAATTTGTAAAGTCACCCTGAAAGTCCTCAACCCTTAAACATCTCATCATTATCTTTAAATTGATGTGGCTGTATTCACTGTGGCCATGAACTCGAGGCAGAAGTGTGTCTGTCCAGCTTGCGTCCTTATCCCTGTCCTTCTGGCTTCGCAACGTCCTGTCCTTCAGCAGAACCTCCCCCCATCTCCAGGTGGTACAGGTAGGGCTAGCAGCCAGGTCAGGGAGACCCAGGTGAAGAGAACACTCCACCCTCTTGTGGTAGTGATTGGTTTGGGGATGGGATATGACTCTACAGTCCTCATGCTCTGGAAACATAAGGTCTCCGTTCTGCAAGCCAGTACACCAGAGGCTACCAGCCACCCGGAGGAGATGAGAAAAAATCAACACATTTCTAGACTTCAGAAACATGAGCCAGGAAATCCCTTCTTCTTTGATCTGAGGTGGGTTGCTACCTCATATCGTAGAGAAAATTCTGCAAACTAACATTAGACTCGTCATTTTTCCATGTGACCTAGCAGGTTGATCAACATCGTGAGGATACAATGGATGGGGATACTATGTAATCAACACCTTTTTAGTACCTGTCCTAGTATCTTCTTAGTACCCTAAAATTTCGATTCAAGTCACTTATATAATATTGGGCCGTATAATAGTAATATCACATGGATAACGGAAAAACCTTTGGAACCCTTCCTTCATCTAATAAAGATACGCGATTGTTGCCATGATTTTCATCCTTCTAATTATATTTAAAGGAGCTAATCAAGTTTTACGTCAGATCGACATTTAGAAAACAGTTTTGGAGTGCTACTTAACTGTTTCATTATTCCGGTGGTTCCTTGGAAATCCAGATTTCACTGTCTGGCTTATATATGCTCTACCAGAAACACAGATAGCACAGCAACTTTCAGTAACAATTTCTCCCGTTAAAGAAGCAATTTCATTTTTTTAAGGCAATTTCATTTTTTTTTAAGTAGCATGCAGCACAATCTTATTTTTTTAAATAGGACACATCCTAGTTGTAACAATAATCCCAATTGTGTCTCAGTGAGAAGAAAATTTGTTGTTCTCACGACAAACTAATCAAAATTAAATCAGAAGTAAAATGAATATTGATTTTCAAGGATCCACAAAGCTCTGGGTAAAGAACAGTCTGTCTATGAATAAGAAGAATTCCTAACACAATTGGCTGTGTACCTAAACTCAGAATGAAAACACAGACATCCTAAGTGAAAACATACTGCATTCTATTATCATTTAGATTGAGGCAAAACTGGGTCTCAGAGGAGATAAATATTCTTAACAAGGAAAGAAAGAATTAAGCCACTGGGGTTTTCTTTTTTTGTTTCAACTGTTTGAGCTTTTATAACAAAGTTTTCAGCGTTCTGGAAGTCTGTTACGGCTCTAAATATGCAACAATTACATGAACAACACAATTTAATTAGAATGCATTGAGTGTATGGCTCTATAATGGGAATTTCATTAATTAAAGTAGTTGGAAATACAAAAGCATTAGCTACAAACAATTTGAGGAATCAAGAATCTAATTTGCCTGCTGCACAACAAAGACGAACACACTGCAGTTATGCGGATAACTGTGGCTTACATGTCGCAACTGCATGTTTACCTCGGAGCCTCAGACTTCACGCCCCTGAAGAGCTGCCCTGGGGATCCGCCATGCGCCGGCCCCTCTGCAGGTGCTCGGGAACCATCAGTGAACAGACAGGCTCTAGTCCTTGTGAGGCCAGTATTTTAGCAGAGGAGACAGAGTGTACAACAGACACAGCACATTTGTTGTAGGTCAAAAGGTGTAAGTACCACCAGGAAAAAAGATAATGCAGAGGAAGGGAGTGGGGTCAGCAGTTAGGAAGAGGGACAGGCTGCAGTGTTAACTAGGGTGATGGGGGGTGCCACACGAAGAAGGGAACATTTCAGCAGAGACTTGAAAGAGACGACAGTGTGAGCTGTGTGGGGATCTGGAGGACGAGCACGCCAGGCAGAGCCAACAGCCGGGATACAAGTCCTAAGGCTGAACAGTTCTGAGTGTTGGAGCCTGAAGCAGAGTGAGCAAAGGGGAATATTAAGGGGAAACCCCACAAACTATAAGGTAAGTGCTCCTTTGCCTACAAGGGGCAGATCACCGAGGGCCTTTATCACAGGAGCAGTTACGTTATTTGTAGGGCCCAGGGCACCATGAAAAGGCAGGGCCCCTGGTTCAGAGAGAAAGGGCTGTCAAAAGTATCACTATATAGAGCTCTTTTCACTTTAAAATATTCCAGTGCTGCCCGGCTGGTGTGGCTCAGTGGACTGAGCGCCATCCCATGGACTGAGAGGTCCCCATTTGGTTCTTGGTCAGGGCACATGCCTGGGTTGCGGGCTCTATCCCCAGTAGGGGGCGTGCAGGAGGCAGCTGATGGATGTTTCCCTCTCACATTGATGTTTCTATCTCTCTCTAAAAAAATCAATAAAAACACTTTAATTTATTTTTTTTACAGATATTTCTCCTTTTCCCCCCATTGACACCCTCCTCCCCACTTCCGCCCCCCCCCCCCCCCCCCCCAGTATTGTTGTCTATGTCCATTGGTTACCAATACATGCCTATAAGTTCTTTGGTTTGTCTCTTCCCTCCCCCCCCACAACCCTCGCCTCTGAGGTTTGTCAGCCTGATCCTTACTTCTATGTCTCTGGGTCTATTTTGTTCATTGTATTCCACAAATAAGTGAGATCATGTGATACTTGTCTTTCTCTGACTGGCTTATTTCGCTTACGATTATACTCTCCAGGTTCCTCTATGTCGTCTCAAAGGATAAGAGATCTTTTTTTTTATTACAGCTGCATGTACTCCATTGTGTAAATGTACCACAGCTTTTTTATCTACTGATGGACACTTGGGCTGTTTCCAGATCTTAGCTATTGTAAATAGTGCTGCTATGAACATAGGGGAGCATATATTCTTTCTGACTGGTGTTTCAGGCTTCTTACAGTATATTCCTAGAAGTGGGATCACTGGGGCAAATAATAAAAATATTTTTAAAAAAATAAATAATAAAATATTCTAGTACTTATAATTAGAGGGATAATGAAAAACTTTCATATTGAAAGAATAATATGTTGGTGTTATAGTTTTATATAACACAAAATAATGATATTTTATTAATATATCTTGATTGATCATACAATTTTTCTCATTTGCTTTTCTACATATTCATTTATTAGATCACCAAAAGGTGTATATTTAGCAGCTTCATTTTCAGTTGATATCATTGGAAGCTCTTGGTAAATGCAAGATCACAAAAAATGTTTGATAACTTTAAATTTTGAGAAAGATCTTTCTGCCGATGCCGCTGTTAGAGAGGCTGTTAAGAGTATTTTATAGGTGATGGCAACACTGAGATAAATCTCTGATAAATTACTTCAAAATATAAATTTTAGTATATCTAAGCTGACAAACCCTGCAAAACAACTTCTCTAAGAAGATTTAACTTTGGACAAATCAGTTCGGTGTAAGTTTGAATTTAATTTTACATGCAAATGTATACAATGCATTTTAATGTTTCCTCTGACACCTCTGGTTAACTTGTGGAGGTTGAGCAAGAAAATGAAAGTGGCTTCATGATTTGTACGTAATTCCAAACACCTGTTTATCACTGTATCTGTGATTACAAGGAAGAAGTAATTTTAAAGTTGTCTTCCACATTAACTGGAAGGCCCTAAAGCTTCCCATGAAAATAGTGTCCTTTTCTGTTGACTGTGACCATCTTTCAGTTTAAGTTCTACTCCCAAGCTTGTGATAATTTGCTTTGTGTTGCAGCAGTTTTCAAAACTGACAACTCTGAGCTCTTTACAGAACTCCAACAGCGCTCCGACACGCTTCGCTGCAATGTCCACATGTCCGCCTTTATTCTGCAGGGACTTCCTGATCCCGCTGCTGCCCCCGCGCCAGCAGTTCGGGTGCTCGGCCAGAGAGCTAACACCGCCGCCTCCGGGACCAGCTCCAGGAACCCACGGGACAGCGGGCTACCGGCTGTCCTGGTGCTGGCCCCTTGGGAAGCCCCTGCCCTCTCTCATGACATGCTGCCCTTCTGCTGATGCTGCCCTGGCCACCACCACCTAAGTGGGTCTAGGTTTCTGTATGCCTGCCCCTCAGGGTCCCAGGGTGCCCAGACTGTCCCCAGGTGTGCAGTGCACAGCTGACCAAACCCTATTGCACGCCGCTGCCCTCTGTGCCCAGGGCAGTGAGTGTGCACGCTGCTACCCTCTGTGCCCAGGGCAGTGAGTGTGCACGCCGCTACCCTCTGTGCCCGGGGCAGTGAGTACGCACGCCGCTGCCCTCTGTGCCTGGGCTCGTGTGTACACACGCCGCTGCCCTCTGTGCCTGGGCTCGTGTGTACACACGCCGCTGCCCTCTGTGCCCGGGGCAGTGAGTACGCATGCCGCTGCCCTCTGTGCCTGGGCTCGTGTGTACACACGCCGCTACCCTCTGTGCCCGGGGCAGTGAGTACGCATGCCGCTGCCCTCTGTGCCTGGGCTCGTGTGTACACACGCCGCTGCCCTCTGTGCCCGGGGCAGTGAGTACGCACGCCGCTGCCCTCTGTGCCTGGGCTCGTGTGTACACACGCCGCTGCCCTCTGTGCCTGGGCTCGTGTGTACACACGCCGCTGCCCTCTGTGCCCGGGGCAGTGAGTACGCACGCCGCTGCCCTCTGTGCCTGGGCTCGTGTGTACACACGCCGCTGCCCTCTGTGCCCGGGGCAGTGAGTACGCACGCCGCTGCCCTCTGTGCCCGGGGCAGTGAGTACGCACGCCGCTGCCCTCTGTGCCCGGGGCAGTGAGTATGCACGCTGCTGCCCTCTGTGCCTGGGGCAGTGAGTACGCACGCCGCCGCCCTTTGTGCTCGGGCCAGTGAGTACGCACGCCGCTGCCCTCTGTGCCCGGGGCAGTGAGTACGCACGCCGCTGCCCTCTGTGCCCGGGCAGTGAGTACGCACGCCGCTGCCCTCTGTGCCCGGGCAGTGAGTACGCACGCCGCTGCCCTCTGCGCCCGGGCCAGTGAGTACGCACGCCGCTGCTGCTCCTGGGATCTCCTCTCCTTGGGAATACGCTCCTTTGTGCCGCTGAACTTCACTTAGAATTCAAGTTCAAAGAGAAAAGTATTAAGGTCAAGATAGCAACAGCAGAGGATTGAACCCAGCGTGGGGCCCTTGGCAGTGCAGGGCCCTGAGCGACGGCACAGCCAGGTCTGGGAAGCTGGAGATGCCGCCAGGCCAGCCTAACAAGCTGGTCTTTTCTCTGAAGGGAACGGAGCCACTCAGGGGCTCTGAGCAGGGAGGCGGCGTGAGGTGCTGCACTCGCAGTCGCTGGTGGAGAACACAGCTTTGGGGTCACACTAGAAAACCAGACCCAACAAACTCCTCTGATTCAAACATCGAACTTGACTTACACAACTGTCATTTTGCTTTTGGACATTCAATACCCTCAAAAGTAATTTCTAAATAAAATCACATTATATAACCTAACTGCATACACTTTTTATTTGCCAATAATACCTCAATAAAACTGTGGGGAGAGGTAATTTCCAAATCTTTATTCAGGCCAACAGTAGGTGTAAACAAAGGAGGTCAAATCTATTTACACGGTAACCCTGGTTTAATTAGATGGCTTGGTTGTCGTGGACAAAAACAGAGGGCTGGAAGGTGACTGTGGGAATACGCGAGCGTGGCCGGTCGCTGTGGCTCGGCTGGCTGACCGTCACCCCCTGCACTGAAAGGTCGCTGGTTCTATTCCTGATCAGGGCACATGTCCAGGTTGTAGGTTCAGTCCCCAGTTGGGGTCGTGCACAGAGGCAACCGATCCATGTCTCTCTCTCATATGGATGTTTCTTTTTCTCTCTCCCTCTCCCTTCCTCTCTCTAAAATCAACAAAAACATATTATTAAAAAAAGAATATGAGAACATGTCCTTGCCAGGTGGCTCAGTTGGGTGAGCATGGTCCTGTGCACTGAAAGGCGGTGGGTTCAAGTCCTGATCGGGGCACAGGGCACGTGCCTACGATGTGGGTTCGATCCTTGGCTGGGGCGTGTATGGAGGCGACTGATGGCTGTTTCTCTTTCACGTTGATGTTTCTCTCTCTCTCTCAAATCAGTAAACATATCCTTGGGTGAGGTCTTAAAACAATTTAGAAAGAAATGAGAACATGTGGAAACAGGGATTCCCACCAGGCCCCGGATGTTGCAGGACCTTCTCCTTGTGCATCTTTGTCGAGTCATCGTGTCTGCTGACGCATTCGTCACCCCTGTCGTCCACAGAGGTCCCTCAGGCTCCCATTTCCTCTCTGACCGACAGTCCTCCAGCGTCTGTCCCTGCTGCCAGCCGCCTGCTTCATTCAGGTGCCCGTTCACACCGCCAAGAGCGAGACTCTAACTAATCACCCAGCTCATTTCTAGTTGAGCCCAGATGTCCCGCCTGAGTGGCCGGCAGCCTTTGCTCCGCTGCCTTTGCTTCAGATTCCTCTGACCCTGCCAGTCCGGGCTGCAGGGCCACAGCCTCTTCCCCAGGGTCACTCCCAGCCCCTCTGGAAACTGTGGGCGGGACGGTTTTGCTTTAGCAGCATCCGTGAGGATGGTAGGCATGGAAATCACATAACTGAACCCTTGCCCCAAATGTCTCCTAACGCACAGCTCAATTTCTCTCATTGCACTGTAAGACATTCAGCCTGAAATTCCATCAGTCTTGGCCGAATTTTGGTAAACACGGATATTTTTTATAACAACGTTCTTTCTAAGAAAGTTAAGACTTACATGTAGTGCCTGCCATTTAGCTAGCACTCAATAAATGTTAGCTGAATGAGCGACGAGCAGAGCTCAATTTATCTAATCGTCTTCCCCTGAGAAGCGCGGGGGCAGACATCTTACGGACTGGAGGAAGAATGGTTTGGAACACACGAAAGTTTGGCAGTGCACTGGGGAAAGGGGGGACCGTTAAAGGAACACAGAGATCATGGATGTCTGGAGCATGGGAGAAAAATCCAGAAGGTGGGGAGTAAAAGGGCAGTTGCCTCTTGCCACACCTCAGCCCCCAACACTGACCCCGACAAACACACCTCGGTGTGCCCTTCTAGCTCAGGCAGAATGCCCACCGATCAGCGACATGGACACCACTGGTGAGCTCAGCAAAGGGCGGCTGCGACACAGTGGGATAGAACATGTAAATGCAGCCGTGTGATATAGCAGTTTAAGGATCAAGGGGCTATGAAAGGAAGATCTCTTCTGGTCTCAGCTCCGAAACCTCACTACTGTGTGACCCTGCAGAAGTCAGTTAAGTGCTCAAAGCCCTGCTTTCTCGTCTAAAGGGGGAATGATACCTATCTACCCACAGGGCTATTGTAATATTGAAGTGAGACGATACAGGTGAACATTCAGTGAGACTGACAAAGTGTTACATCAAATGAAATGTATTCTCGGGGTTATCGTGTAGCAGTAAATGAATATGCTCTGTTACTTAGCAAGAAGCACACTACAAACGTGCCCCCAAAATACGTGCCAAGCGTAAAAGAAAAGGCCACGTTCCCCGTGACTGGCAGGAATTCTGCTAAAATTCTGCTTTGTTCCAGATAAAGACACTTTCCAATGAGGAAGGTATGCAGACCTGCAGGTGATAAGGCACGAGGTACACTTATTGTTATATTTTCCCCAACAATTTAAACAATCTATTTTAAGTACATGTTTTGCTTTTTACTGCAGTCAAGTATGAATTGAAATAATTATGGTAAACATCATGGTAATTGTAATCAAACCCCAGGCATTTGTATAGGGAGGATGTTCCAGAAGGCTTTGCATTCTATTTTCTTTCTTTTTTAAAAAAAAAAATTTTTTTTTCCTTTATTGATTTTAGAAAGAAAGAGGAAGTGAGAGGGAGAGATAGTTGATGAGCGAGAACATTGCTTGGCCGCCTCCTGCACACCCCCCACGGGGGATCGGGCCCACAACCTGGGCATGTGTCCTGACCAGGAATCGAGCCGGCGACCTCTTGGTTCATGGGTTGACGCTCAACCACTGAGCCTCACCGGCCGGACTATTTTCATTCTTTATAGATCATCCTTTTGGAGAATATTGAGTTGGATGCTAATAGAAAGAGATGTCTCTGGGTTACCTGTGAGCGCATTCTCAAGTCCTCAAATCAACATCTAGAACAGAATCGCAAACTTGTGCCTCAGGGAAATAAATCTAACACAACTCAAGGGGGAAAAAGTCCATTAAGAAAACATTCATAACTTGGTAAAACCCTGAATTGGATTGAAAAATCTTTTTCTATTAAAATGTTGTTGGGAGCCCCAAATGGATAAGAGCTAATACTTACTGAGCACATACTATGTTCCGGGACATGTGTTTTTTCCCCATGCAGTCCGTTTGATCATCGCGACAAATGAAGTAGTTGTTAAAGTGCCATTTTCCCCATTTACAGACGAAATCTGAGACTCAGACAGATCACGTCATGTGTCCAAAGCCACGCAGCGATTAAACGTTAAAGCTAGAAGCGGAAGCATCATCAGAAACAAACAGTGTCTGGTTTTTCTGTCCTTTTCAATCGTCCTGTACATGTGAACAACAGGGTTTGAAACCAAGACGGGTGCCCTGCTGAACCCCAGGCCCTGCACTGGTCTCGGGCCCACGAAGCCTCCCCCGACTCTATAAGGCGCTTCAGTTTGTTTTAGAAAGAAATGGGATGTAAATGATGAACAAACATCAGTTTCGAACTGTCAGGTTGTCTGCAGTGCACTGAGCTCTGAGTTAGGCTTCAGTACAGGAGCAAGGGCGGCTGTCCCAAGCGTCCGGCGGGGACCGTGGCTCTCGAACCTCCGCGGGCATCCCAACCGCATGGGGGGCTGGTTAAAACACGGGTGGCTCTGACTCAGTAGGGCTGGTGAGGCCTGAGAATCTGCATTCCTATCAAGTTCCCCGGCGATGTTGATGCTGCTGGTCCAGGGACCACGCTTTGAGCACCACCAGACGAGACCAACACGAGCAGCTATCTGCAGTGTTATCTTAGGTTCACTGAAAAGGCCTCTGTTAAAACAATACTTCAGGAAGGAACGAAGGTGAAACTCCTTTGACAAGAAATAGAGCCCATCACTAACGCATTCCGCTCCCAAAGGGCCAGGCTCCACGCCGACCGTCCGCGGACACTGCGGCCCGGCGTGGTGAGGCCCTGAGTTGGGAACACACTTGAGGTATCTGAATGACAGCAACATAAAACATGTTTTTAATTATTTATGAGTGAGGGAAGTTTTCTCCTCTCCTCCAGAACTGATGGGCAAAATGATACTGAGTACGTGCATTTCGGAGTGCTGGGGAATGGGGGCGCTCCTGTTCACACGCAGTGTGCAGATGCGTTCTCTTCCCTGTCCCAGCGTCACAGCGCTTGGGGAACCCGAGCTCACACAAGGATGGAGATGCAAATCCCGTTGGCTTTCTTTTCCTCCGGGATTTTGTTTTAATCTGCCTTGCGCCAGGGCAATCGCCGAGGAGAGAAGGCCAGGAGTTTCCGGGCTGCACAGGGAGAAATGCGGGTGTCCGGGGGCAGGAGCAAGCTCACTTCCGCCCCATCACTCAGCATCCCACTGGGAGCTGCTGCCTGCAAGGGGCCAAGGCTGGCTGCCCCCCACTTCTCCCGCCGACACGTTCTGGCTCAACTTATATGCAGGTGAGGCTGGGGTGCCAAGGGGGTGACACCCTGGAAGCAGCCTCCAACCAGTGAGGAGCAGGGGTGTTAAATACAAAGGGGCTTCGCCCTGGCCACTTTGGCTCAGCGGTTACAGCACTGGCCTGTGGACCAAAGAGCTGCAGGTTCGATTCAGGTCAAGGGCACGTACCTCAGTCGTGGTTCGTCTCCAGCCCCTATTGGGGTGGTACAGGAGGCAACCAGTCAATGTGTCTCTCTCACATCGATGTTTCTCTCTCTCCCTCCCGCCTTCCCTCACACTCTGTCTAAAGAGAAATATAAAAATGTCCTCGGGTGAGGATTAAAATAAAAGAAAACAAACAAAACAAAGGAGCTTCTTTGCCCCTTTGGTGGGACAACTCTGAGGCATGGTCCCCTCAGTCCTCAGAGAACAGCCATGGGACTGAGTGCTCACAGTGGTCATCTGCTCTTTAATGTACCCGAGAGCGGCTTCCCTCCCTTCCCTGTCTCCCTCACTCCTGCTGGGGCCCCGAGATCACCTCCCGAATCAATGGCTTTCACTAGAACCCCAGCTTCAGAATCTGCTTGCCAGTACCTTCCAGCTGGGAGTCACACCGCGAGAGATCACCTCTGACCCACTGGTCTCCTTTACTGTCTTCTTCATCCAAGCAATGCTGTTACCTTACCACAGACCAGGGATTTTCATCACGGGTGCCTGTGTCAGAGAACTCCTCGTCCCCACAATCAAACCGTTCCTACACGTCTCAGGCCATTTCTGAGAGGTATTTTATCTAACAAACTATAAGTAACTTTAACTTGTAGTTATCACCACCAAAATTTCTCGATTGGTCATCTGGAATTACTCGCTTGTTTACCTATAACAATAAAACGCATACTTTAACTGGGCATTGTTAGTACAATGTATGCTTATTAGATGGACTGCCCTTGTTGGCTCCAAGTGTACCGGCTGTAGGTGGAGAGGCAGACGCATCCCCTTCTTTGTTAAGATGTTGATGGGGTACCCCCCCCCCCAAGGTCATCATCTGGTATAATTTCGTGATTTTAAGGTGAAAGGTTTTCCTGTTTTTAACCACAAACCCATGCTTTTTGTTGAGAGGGTGATTTAAAAAGCGTTAAACTGGGAAGTTAGTATGATCACGAAGGCCAGAGGGCGAGGCACCGGGGCACCAGGACGCGCAGCGAGGCAGGAAGCAGGCGGAGCTGGGTGCGTGTTTCCAAACAGCGCGTCTGGGGAGTGAAACTGGCCGGAAGTGGAACAGATCCGTGGGAGTCGATGGGTTTTTGCATAATTCGGTTGTGACCAGTGTTTTTCTGCTTGAAAGCCAACTGTGAGGAGAATAAAGCCTTTGCGGCCAGCCGTGTTTTGGCACATGTCAAATGGGATCAGCTTTACTGGTTCCCGTGGGGAAGGCTAACAATTTAGATGACCTAATTTACTGACTAGAGGAACGTCACAGAACCAACGGCATTACAATTCTCCTGTCTGGGAATAGTAATGTTTTATTTGGAGATAATTAGAAGTGTACAGGAAGCTACAAAGAGAGTATGGAGTGGTTCTGTGTACCTTCCCCCTGTTCCCCCCAGTGGTTACATCTTGGTAACGAGAGCACATGATCAAAACCAGGAGACTGACGTCGGTACAGGAGCGCTGTAGAGTCCTATACCCATGCGTCATGTGATCTGGCTTGGAGTAGATTTGAGTTTATCCTGCTTCTTAAAGCTCTGGGTTTATGCTTTTTGCCAAATTTAGGAAATTTCCAACCATTATTTTTTTTAAATGTTTCAACTCTCTCTCCTCTGGGACTCTGATGACATGAATGTTAGACCTTTTGCAATAGTTCTCACAGGGCCCTGAATGTCTGTTCTTCTTTTTTTTCCCCAGTGTATTTCTTTCTATTCTTCAAATTTGTTGATTCTTTCCTCTGACCTCTCCATCCTGCTGTTGAGCCCATCCAGCAATTTTTGTTTTTAATTTCGGTTATTGTCGTTTTCAGTTCTAACATTCCCATTGAGTACTTCTTATATCAGGTTTTTGTCTGTTTGCTGAGACTTTGGATCTCTTCATTTGTTTCAAGCGAGTCCGTAATTGCTCACCGAGCGTCTTTATAATGGCTACTTCAAAATCCACTCAGATCATTCCGAGACCTGTGCTTCTGTGCAGGGGCATCTGTGGATGCAGGATGTGCTTGCCTGGTGCTTGGTAGTTCACATTTGATACATGGTTTCTAATTGTATACTGAAGAGCTTGGATATTATGTTATAAGATTTTAAATCGTACTTAAGTCTTTTGTTTCAGCAGACCTCCTTTGATAGATGCTAGTGTGGGGACAAAAATGCTACCTCGCTTCTGCCAGGTGGGGGTGAAGACCCAGGTTCCCCATCAGCCTTTCTTGACCCCTGAGGAGGGGCCTCATTCCTGCAGATGGGTGGGGGGATCAGCCCCTCTTCTAGGCCTCCACTGACAGCTCCCCAGAGAGGAGAGGGGGCAGGGTGCTGCTCTTCGCTGGCACCACCTTGGGTGGGCGGGCCTCGTTACCGCAGGACGGTGGTGATTCAGGATCCCCGGTGGCAAGGGAGGAAGTTGCTACTGTCTCTGATACCACCTGGCTTTGGCTGACAGGGCCGGGGCGGGGTGTGGGTTCCATGGTATTCGATGGGGCAGCGCAACTGGCTTCTAACGGTCTCTGCCTTGCTAGGCTGCCCTTCCCTTCCCCTGCTGCAGACTCTCCTTGGCACTTCTGTCTCCGCCTACTGGAGTTTCTGGGTTGCCAGTCTGTCCAGCATTCATTCTGGGATCCATGAAGAACCAAAAACAAAACCCAGGAAACTCACCACTATGTGATTCCTTAGGTCCTAAGGTCCCTGGCCAGTCTACCCCCTTCTTTCCACCTTTCAGAGCCTTTTAACAGCCAGCGTTGTCAGCTGTACTCAGTGAGAGGAACAGAGAGAAGTGTATCTATTTCAGCTTGGTCTGGAGCCAAGAGTCAATGGACATATTTTTAAAATGGCAAAAGGAATAAAGATTTCTAATTTCTCATCCTTTACATTGAAGAGGGCGCTGGAGTCCACAAAGTACCTCCCTCCACACACGTCGTTTCTCTTCATTCGCGGAGCCCCCTTGTAAACCTGGCATCATCGGCGTCCCCTTTCTCAGAGGACAGGTGAGTCCGAAGTGACAGGTCTGAGGCAGAGTCACACGGCGCGTCTCTCAACGAGCTGGGGCCAGAATTTGGATATGTCATCTGATGCCAAAGTTTTGAGCCAGACTTGGTAGAAGCATGAGTACGCAGAGGTGAATAACTGAACAATGAGACTTGATTTTATGTTTTAAATACTCCCTTGCGGCCTCCATCTCTTCCACCTGGTCTCCTCGTCCTGAAGATGCGGGGTCTCTCCTCTGCTTGCGCAGCAGGACTGGGTGAGCTACACAACCCAGGGCATCATCAGACCGCCTGTTTCCTCAGCCGCAGGTGAGAGCCCCCGCCCCCCGGGCTCCCCGGGCTCCCCGGGCGTGTGGGCCTGCCCCCATGCGACAGTCCTGTCTACCAAGCGTGGCCCCGCACAGCCAGAGCCCAGGAGCACACGGAGTCTAACACATCCTTCTCCGAGTCGAGACCGTCGCCCCGCAAGCCTCCTTTCCCTTCCCCTCTTCTTGTGCCTGTCGAAATACTACACTCGATATCGCTCATCGACATGGAAATCAAGGTTAAAATGCAATGTTTCCCGCCCGGCCGGCGTGGCTCAGTGGTTGAGCATCGACCCATGCACCAAGAGGTCACTAGTCCGATTCCGGGTCAGGGCACATGTCCAGGTTGTGGGCCTGATCCCCAGTGGGGGCATGCAGGAGGCGCCAATCCATGTTCTCGCTCATTGATGTTTCTAGCTCTCCCTCCCCCTTCCACTCTCTCTAAAGTCAATGAAGAAGAAGAAGAAGAAGAAGAAGAAGAAGAAGAAGAAGAAGGGCAGCAGCAATGGTTCCCCAGGTGACTAGTAGCTTTCACAAACCAACCTGGTTGTCTCATTTCAGAGAGACACCTGAGCTGTCCCACGCCAGCTAAGGGACCCGTGGCACAGACACAACCCGTCCCCCAGCAGTGCATCCCGGTCATGCACTGGCCCCTCTGAAACACATCTCCAGTTTTCCCCAAACCCTCACTGGAAATGTATTTATTCTCAAAATAAAAGAAGTGTCCTGTGCTCCGGGCTCTAGGTAGAACAGAGTATTGGCCAAAGAGCTGGAATTTGCAGACTTACCATGTGATAGGACCTCGGAAAAGCCTCCACAGTTGTCCCTCTAAGTCTTCAAGTAAAACTGACCGTCTGGGATAATACACTATGTTTAGCTTGGGTTCCAGGCCTCCCCGATAGACCACTCCATACTCCCACGACCCACAAACTCCGGCCTGAGAAGCATAGCACCTGGGAAAATAGCAACGGAAACTACGAACTCTAATATGACGCGACCCACCCACCATCCACCGCGCACATCTGCGGACCTGCTGAGCTTTGTCTTCATAAAAATTAGTCCAACACCATGAGTAAAATTCATATGATAAACAGCATTATTTTTTTAACATTTCAAAAAAAAAAGGATATATTTCAGAAAAAAACAAAGTTCAGAAGAGGCAGCGTGATGGAGTACTTCCTAGAGGACATGTGTTAAATAATAACCACAAAGATTATTCTACTTAATTTCCAAAGATACACGGTCAAAGCTTTACAGCTTCTCACCACCAGCCCTGCAGCCCGGCAGTGACACCCTGGTTTGAGTTAAGTAGGAGAAGGTGAATCTTAATGGGATTGCTGGGTTATAGAATCTGGAAAAGAAATAGGATTGACCTTATTTAGCTTTACTCATATCCAGTTACCAGAATTAAGCTATAATGTATCAGCCCAACAGAAGAGCATTAAAGGGTCTGTGTAGAGTGGCTGGATCTTGTGCTGGGAGTTTGTTCCTGAAGGCGAATCTTCCCCAGGACTAGCGGGCCTTTCTGTCTAACATCTGCAGTGGCAGTTTCTATTCACCTGGCCTGTCAAACTGTACAATTCTTAAACTAGCTTTTAAGTTGTGGGGTGAATATTTCTTTAATTATTGTGTATGCATGAGACTTGACTGATACTTTACGTTTACCATTTCAAGGTCACACAATCGAGTCGGCGTCAAGTGTGGACATTCTGCACAGAGCATAGTGAAAGTCAATGAAAACAGTCATCCCCCATGCCAGGTTCTCAACTGAGTAAATTAACCTGCCTCGTCACCCTCTCCTTCAGAGCTGAAGCAAAGAAATGTGGGACCGCCTCCGTGGGACGGCCTCCGTGGGACCCCCCTGCTGCAGCACAGATTCCCGTGGCCTCGGAGCCTGGACTGGTGACAGGGACCAGCGAGCCCTTGGTGGTAAGCAACCCAGGAGGAGAGGGCTCCCGCACAGAGATCAGCTCAGGGCAGAGCCCTGCACACAGCCCAGGCCCGTCCGCCCCACGGACGGCAGAGGGGACCCCAGTGAACTGTCAGTGGCACTCTCCAATGACAGCACGAGCCACCTCGGAGCATCACCAGGGCCCGAGGACCTGCACCGAGAAGGCGCCAAACTCAGCAGTAGAGTAACACACACAGAAAGACAAAGCGTGCAGGGACGCGAGCCAGTGCTGCAAAGGAGAGCATGCTTGTCTTCAGAGGGTAAAGGGAGGATATCACATCCATAAGCCAGAACAGACGGGCATTCACTTCCTGCAAATGGAAGATTAAATTGTAAACACTGAAATCAAGAGGCAGTGATCAGGGGTGCACGCAGATGGAAAGCCGATTCTCACGCGCGAAGACGGGGTTGTAAGTTCTTCCAGAGCAGAACCACAGGCGGGGACGCTGGAGCTGTGCGTGGACAGTCCCAGTAGGAGCTAGAAGCTCTGGAAAGAAAGAACAGATGTGTTGGAAGAAAGAAAACTCTGTTTTAATGATCAAAATAATGATCCATGTGACACCCTTGCGCTTGAGTATCAGAGTTGAAATGGTTGAATGAGAGGTAAGAACACATGAAAAAATAACCAGACCTAGACTCACTGATATTGCATTGCAGAAAGACAAGTAAAAATTTAAAAATCCCTAAAACATCCAGAAAGTAAAAACAGGTATTTCCTAAAAAGAAAGGAGACCCGGGTTGACCAGACATCTGCCCGGTGGCAGGCACAGAGCAGCCAGGGACCACTGTCTTCGCCGTGTTCGGAGGAAGGAACCTGTCACCTAGAAGGAGCCTGTCACTCACCCACATGGCCGGTGAGCCGGGAGGGGGACTGGAAGACTTCAGAAAGCTCCCCAGTCTTGAATTCTCACTACAAAACTACTAGAGGATGGTTACCAACAAAACTAAAAAGGGATCCGAGAAAGAGTCAGGAGTCTAAGAAACAGCGATGAGCAAAGGAGAAAGAGAGAGGGGGAGGGATTTAAATAAATGCCGGTACTTGAAGTGACTGGTAGCGATCCAGAATGAATCTGTCAGTTTATTGCAACACCTGCAGTGATCGGGGGGCAGGAGAGGCGAAGTAAAAGTGTGCTAAGATCCCTGAGCCAACAGAGACAGATAGCACACTTACAGTTATGGAGAAAAATACAGGTAAGTGTCTGTATCTGAATTTGGACTACAAAGATGGGTCGAAGTACCGTGTGCACCTTGAGAGAAAGTGGAAAGCACTGCAGCAACAACAAAGAACACAAACCAACAAACAGTGAGAAGGGGAAAAAACAGGGTATGATACATGGAAGGAATAAATGAAGGCAGGAAAAATGCCCCATTACAGCAATCATAATGACTAGAAACAGGTGGTAGTGACCTATGGAAGATCAGGGACCCTGAGTTTGGCTAAAAAGGCAAAAGCCAGACCTATACTTAGAAACAGAATTATCCCAGGGCCGTTGAATTAAGAAATCAAGAACGATAAACCACATAAAGGGTAACAGAAAACAAAGATCAGCAAAATTAGTTTCGCAGAAAAAAAGGGATACAAGGAGAAAAGTATTAAAGAGGACAAAGAGGAACACTTCTTATTGATGAAAGAGGACCCACCGGGACCGCTCGGGCAGCCCGGGGAAAGATGCTCCTGCCTGTCACTTTTTCAATCTTGTCGTCATTGGGTTGGGTGTCTTTGTAAATCAGTGAACAGAACAAATCCCCAGGCTCCGTGAAGCTTTTGTTCCAGGGGAAGGCGGACAGACAAAAAACTAATGAGTAATCAAACTCTGCCGCCTGTCAGATGGTGGCAGGTGCTGAAGGAGAAATAAAATAGAGAAGGTGACAGGCAGGGCCGTTTCGAATGGGGTGGCAAAGGAAGGTCTCACTGAGGCGGTGATGTATGATCAAAGACTTCAAGGAGCCGAGGAAACAATTATGTGTATTTTCGAAGCAAGGGAACTCCAGACAGAGGGCACAGCGAGAGCTGGGGGGTGAAGTGGGCGGGGGATGGGAGGAGTGGTCAGCCACGGAGGGCAAACCAGACACCCACGAGACAGGCACTGAGGTTCCCTCCCAGGACGACTTTAGGAAGTTTCCAAATAAAACACATGAGATCACCTACCTGAAAAATGACACAACCTTAAAGATGTCGTACAAAAGGAGACTCTTAGAGCTGTATGACATCCAGTCTGGGAGACCTGAATTAAATCTAAACACGTATTGAATTCCGACTAGGAGTAGAACAGCTTACGCCTACCCCCTTGCATTTGACCCACTGCACAGACAGACGTATGAAGAGAAGGGCTTCGTTCACGGGTCTGGGGATCTCAGGTACAGCACGGCGACTCTAACTAACAACACTGTGCCGTCGACTGAAATGGTCAAGAGAGCAGGTCTGACTTGTCCTTGCCACAGAAACAGCAGCTGGTGAAATGGACGCGACGGTGATGACGAATGTGCAATTATAAATGTTGCAAATCAACATGTTGTACCCCTCAGCTTATACAATGCTGCGTGCCAGTGAGCTCAGGGAGGAAGCTGGGGGAAGAGAGGGTTGGTCCCCACAGGATCCATGAAGCAGGAGTCTGAGAGACAAAATGTGCTTCCCCACAGTCCTCCTGGGCAAGGAGTTTACTGACCAAGAGGCTTGAAAAGTGGGTTTACTTAGCAGGTATAGTTTTCATTTCACCATAAAGATTGATGTGTCTGGGGATTATTAGGTCATTGAAATCCCCCAAATGATTTCGGGCTGAGCGAGCAGCCTCGGGAAGCAGGCGTTTCCCGCAGAGGTTCCCTGCGGAAGGAGCATGTCCTGATGAAGGACTCGAGTATCTCATCCCAAGGGGACGTGGCCGACATGGGAGTAACATGGCATTCTGATGTATTCAGTCTTCTCAGGTGACTGGTTCCCACAGTCATCAGACTGAAACTCCAGATGCACAGAGACGAAAGGGACCTCCAAGCTAAGGGCCACGCTTTGGAATAGTTACTGCACTGAGGGAGAGCGGGGTCTGCCTCTCGGGTGCCCCCAGACCTAGCCAGCGAACCGCGCGTTTGAAACACTGTACTGACAAAAGGGCACTGGACTTAACGGAAAACCAGCTGGGACTCGGCCACCACTAGCCATCGATCCTGGACAGAGTCGTTTAATCGCTCTGAGCCTGAGATTGATGGAGCTTTCGAAATGGGAGGAACAAACAACAACTATTCTGCTTATCTCACGGACTTCTCTGGAGCTCAGAATCTAAATCTAAAACAAACAGTGGTGTGAGTAACAGATATTCATGTTATCACCACATCCCCTGTAGCCTGAGCACATAACTGATAGGCTGAGGCACATTCCCACAGTTATCTGAACACTGAAGACAAGATGGAAAACCACTAACCCACTAAACAAAATATAGGAAATCCTACCTCTCAGCAACTGGTTTGGCAATGTTTGCAAAAATGGTCTCTTGGTTTGCATCTTGATCAAAAATCCTTTGAAATCTGCAAATGTGAAAACAGTAATTATTTTCCAGCTGAGCCTTCAAACACTATTGGATTATTTTTTTTCCCCTGACAGCTTTGTAAATGACCCCATATTTACATCACTGGGCTTACCTAACCCAGCACAATGTCGGCCCTGTGGTCCCCACCACAGTGCGCCGTTGTATCCCGTATACCAATGGTGGGTAAACAGTATTGCTTTGACAAGATCTGCACAATAAATCCCTCTGAAAAACTGCAGCAGCTTTGAACCAAATAATAAACTGTGTGTTTTTAGCCCTCAAGAGGGACAGTGTCTGCAACTGGCATCAAATTCAAGTCGAGATAAGTGCATGAAACGGAAACCCAAGAACAGGACGTAAACAGCCGAAGAACCGCTGATGTGCGACCTGGAGGGAAAGAATGCGGCTGAGCAATGTGTGCTCGTTGAACTTGGCTTGAACACTTTGAACTGAAGCTTACTTTCCATTAATTAGGTATTACATCCTAGCGTGAGCTACTCCGTTTTCAGGGAAGCTTCTCTCACTTTGTGGATCATGAGTCAAAAGTCAAAAAGTGACCTGAGATAGACCTGTCCTGTCGAGAGCAGCCTGCGTGGGACTGGCGAGGCCAGGAGCACGGGGAGGGAGAACGGTGTCAAGTTCGCTCTCCCGTGCAGGGGCTCTGACTCGGCTGGCGGGGGTAGGAAACACACAACCTCCTCTTTTACAGTGTGGTAAGTTGCCATCAGCAAGCCTGTCCCCCACGAGAACATCATGGAGAGAGAACATGAACGAACTGTGTAAGGTAAAATGTTAACGACTGGTGGGTCTCCCACACAGAGGGTAGGAGCGTTGAGGGCATTCTCTTCCCACCTCTTTGGCATACTGAAAAGTTCTCAAAATAAAAATTGCCGGGCGGGGTGAGGTGGGGATGCTTTGAAGCAAAACCTTTAAAACAGACACGTTGAGCTCACCCTAAGCGGCTTTCTGAGGGACCTGGGTAACTTTGGTCTATGTGTCTACCTAACAAGTGAAGTGGGTACAACTTCAGCGTAGAGACTGCATGAAATGGGGGACTGTTTGCACCTCTGAGGAGTTCAGAAGGATATCTGGAGCTGGGCTGGAAATATAAAATAGAACAAAACTCATTGTCTTTCATCAAAATTAACTTCAAAAGATCCCTATGGCTTAACAACCTCCCTATTGAAGAAGCAAATATGAAACTGTATACAAACAGAGATTGTAGGGCACTCTGGCTACTACGTTCATCGGCAGTCCAGAGGATGTTTTAGACAACCCCATTTACTGAGGGTGCCCGGGGCACACTGCAAACCCTGTAGGTGCGCCAGAGCCTCAGATATGGACATGGGATGTGGCTGCTCAGCTGTTCAGAGACCTGCGACTGTGACATCTGAACACAGAGCAGCGGTGCTTTGGGGGATGAGGATAATAGCCATTCCCAGCCCCACTTCCTTAAGTAACAGGAATGACATCTATCTTGTAAGCCAGAGAGATGGCTAGTGTTTCAATAAACCACACAATAGCATTAAACATCAAATATCATCATCCTGAAATATTTTATTATATATGATAATAGTTGCATAACCATCTGAAAAGGCATTATGGTCATCTCTTTCTTGAAAATCCTTGAAGAGCAAAATGGAATCATAGAGTGTGACAAGTTGAGCCTAATCTTTTACAGCTGAAGAAGTTGCTTTATGCCAGGGAAATAATGCAATTGATTCAAGGTCCTGGAGCAAATCAATGCTACACCTTGAGACATAACGGGTTTCTTGATTCCTAGGGGCCCCTTCATGTATCAGGAGGTTGTGTAGACTTTCTCTAAACTCCACCTCAAATCTGGCATATGCTGACAGTGTCCCACCCCAACACTATTTGTCCCAGTTTTCTTCATCCCAGTAAATGACAATTCCATCCTTCTAAAAGCTCGGTCCAAAACCCTTAGGGCATCCTTGACTCCTCTCTTTCCATTACACTCTATACCCAACCCATCAGCAAACTCGGTCATCTCTGACCTTTAAAATGCATGCAGAATCCAACCATTTCTCAACATTTCCACCTGCCACTACCCCAGCCCAAGTTACCAAAATGCCTTGCCTGGTCTCCTTCACTCCTGTACAGTCTATTTGCCACATGTTAGCAAGAATGGTCCCGCTCAAACTTAAATGAGGCTTTTTCGTTATTCTGATCAAAACACTCCATTGCCTTCCAGGCACTTTAGGGAAAAGCTCCATGTGATCTGACCACTCTGCGGCCCCTTTAAACACCCCCACACGCTCCCCCTCATCTCTCCTCAAGCCACACAGATCCAGAATCTGCAAAGGAGCCCGGGATTCTCCCATCTCAGGGACGTTGCTCCTGCTACATTCTCGGCCTGGAATTCCCATCCCTCAGATATTTGAAAGTCTGGCTTCCTTACCTCCTTCAAGTTCTTGTTCAAATGTCACCTGACTGCCCTGGGAAATCCTGCCACCTTCCCCCCCTTTGCTGCCCTTTGCCCCTGCACTCCTCAGTCCCCGTTCCTGCCTCATTTTGCTCCCCAGCACTTAACACTTCCTGACGCGATTTTACTTATTGATCTGCGTGTCCATCTCCTCCCACTGAGATGGGAACAACATGAGAGCAGGGGCCTCTGCTGCACCCCCGCCGTATTCCTGGCCACGGAAACAGCACACGGGGCAGCCAATAAATACTTATTGATTGAATACATTTTCTGGGGAGAAAAACAGCCTTAAAATGCTTAAATATATCTCTCTGAATATATGTATAAGTTAAGTATTTTATTAACTTCTTCATTGAAAATACCAAACCAATGTTTCTATTTTGGAGATTTAGAATGAATAATTAAAAGATTTAAAAATAAGCAAACAGACTAGGAAAATGGCGGCAGAGTGAATGGAGCTACACAGACCATCTCCCAGGACCAAACTGGAATTACAACGAAAATAAAGGCAAATCGTCAGGAAAAGGCAACCGAAACGCAGCTTGGAGGACCACATAACGAGGGACACTGACTCGATCCTGGTAGGACTGCGGAGACGTGAGAGGGGGGCTGGGAGTCCACAGTCCTCAGCAGCCTTGGCTGGGATCTGCGACCTCGGCTGGGACCTGCGATCTTGGCTGGGATCTGAGGTGGCCCGGCTGGGATCTGCGGCCTTGGCTGGGACCTGCGGCCTCGGTTGGGACCTGCGACCTCGGCTAGGTGTTATGCCCTCGGCTGGGAGCTGCCACAGCCTCCACCGGGAGAGACGGCCTTACCTGGCAGCAATGCCCTCGGGTTAAAGTCCCAAGCAGCTCCACAGTGCAAAGCCAGGACAGAGGCTAAATTGGCAGCAGCCACTCAGCTTGGGCTCCAGGAGAGGGAGGGCAGACTAGACTGGAACTGTGTGGGGACACTCGGGATCTGGAGGGTGCTCAGAGCTTTTGTTGAGTTGCAGCCATGCAGGACTGTGGTCATCTTACTCCTTCCCAGGGCCCTGGGGAGAGGGGTGGCCCCTTCCTCCAAGATTCAACCCCACCTGGTGGCCATTGAAATGCTAATTGAGGCCCATTAACAACCAGCAGCTGCCCCACCCTCGGGAAATCCTCTTACACTGAGCACCTGAGGGAGTTTTTCATTCAACTCAGGAACCAAGGTTCTTCAGGTGACCTCTACTAATACCCTCCAGGCAAAAAAGCTAGAGGATAACTACCATTCCCAGGGCTAGCAACTCTAACCAGAAAATTTAAAACTTGACAGTGGTGTTTAAAGTGGGTCCTCCCTGCCTCATCCAAACCCAGGAGAGGGAGCCACAAACAGCAGAACACCAACACCCACAGGGAAAATTTGGCAGGCTCCAAAGCCCACTGTGATAGCCAAAATGGTGAAACACAGAAACAAAAGCCAAATGAAAGAACAAGAGACCTCTACCGAAGATGAGATAAATGAGATGCAGTTATGCAAGTTAACAGAACTAGAATTCAGAGCCATGATCTTGAGGAAGCTCAACAGGATGTGTAAAGACATGAGCACCATGAGTAAAGACATAGAAATGTTGAAAATCAACCAGTTGGAAATTAAAAAGAAGAAAGAAGAAATGAAGAATGACATATCAGAAATGAAAAACACATTGGAAAGTCTAAATAGCAGAGTAGAGGAAGGTGAGAACTGGATCAATGAATTAGAAGACAGGGTAGAAAGAAATCAACCAATCAGAAAACCAAAAAGAAAAAAAACAATTAAAAAACAGGAAGACAGCTTAAGAGAACTGTGGGACAACTGGAAACGTAATAATATTCACATCATAGGAGTCCCCGAAGAAGAAGAAAATGAGCAAGTGTTAGAGAATATATTTGCAGAAATAGTGTCAGAAAACTTCCCTAATGTGGTGAAGGAAGAAGGCATTCAAGTTCAAGAAGCACAGAGAGCCCCAAGGAAAGAGAACCCAAACAGGCCCACACCAAGACACATAGAAATCAAAGTGTCAAAAATTAAAAACAAAGAGAGAATCCTAAAAGCAGCAAGAGATAAGCAACAGGTTACCTACAAAGGCACCCCCATAAGGCTCTCAGCTGACTTCTCAACAGAAACACTACAGGCCAGAAGGGAATGGCTTGAAGTAATCAAGGTCATGAAAAACAAGGATCTGAATCCAAGACTACTCTACCCAGCAAGGCTATCATTCAAAATAGAAGGTCAAATAAAGAGCTTCCCAGACAAAAAAAAAAGATAAGGGAATATATTAGCCCCAAACCAGCATTGCAATAAATGTTAAAAGGACTGCTATAATTAGCAGGAGAAATGGGAAGAAAAATATAACCACACTAAATAAAAATGGCAATAAATAAGTACATATCAATAATCACCTTAAATGTGAATGGACTGAATGCTCCCATAAAAAGACACAGAGTAGCTGATTGGATAAGAAAGCATGACTCATCTATATGTTGTTTACAAGAGACCCACCTCACAACAAAAGACTCACATAGATTGAAAGTGAAGGGATAAAAAAAAATCTTCCAAGGAAATGGAAAGGAAAACAAAGCTGGGGTAACAATACTCATATCTGATAAAATAGATTTCAAAATGAAGGCCATAACTAGAGACAAAGAAAGCCACTACATAATATTGAAAGGATCTATCCAACAGGAAGATATAACCTTAATAAACATATATGCACCCAATATAGGAGCACCAAAATATATTTAAAATCTTCTGGAGGACTTCAAAGGAGAAATCGATAGCAATACAATCATAGCAGGGGACTTCAACACCCCACTGACATCACTGGATAGATCCTCTAGACAAAAAATTAGCAAGGACACAGAGACTCTAAATGAAGCACTAGACCAAATGGATTTAATAGATATATACAGAGAAGTACACCCCAAAACTACAAAATAAACATTCTTCTCAAGTGCGCATGGGGCATTCTCAAAGATAGACCACATGTTAGGACACAAACTAAGTCTCTACAAGTTCAAGAAGATTGAAATCATATCAAGCACCTTCTCAGATTACAATGGCATGAAACTAGAAATCAATTGAAACAAGAACATGCAAAGACATTTGAACACATGCATGCTAAATAGCATGTTATTAAACAATGAATGGGTTACCGAGAAGATCAAGGAAGAAATTAAAAACTTCCTGGAAACCAATGAAAATGAAGACACAACAACACAAAATCTATGGGATGCAGCGAAAGCAGTTCTGAGAGGGAATTTCATAGCACTGCAGGCCTACCTCAAAAAAACAAGAAAAATCTCTAATAGACTATCTAACCTCACAACTTAAAGAACTAGAGAGCAAACAAAAGAAAACACCTGAGCAAGTAGAAGGAAGGAAGTAGTAAAGGTCAGAGCAGAAATAAACGACATAGAGTCCAAAAAAACAATTCAAAGGATAAATGAAACAAAGAGCTGGTTTTTCGAAAAGATAAACAAGATTGATGGACCCTTAGCTAGACTCACCAAGAAACAAAGAAAGAGAATCCAAATACACAAAATCAGAAATGAAAGAGGAGAAGTAACAACTGACACCGCAGAAATACAAAAGATCGTTAACAACTACTGTGAACAATTATATGGCAACAAATTCGAGAATCTAAGCGAAAAAGACAAATTTCTAGAAACACATAGTCTCCCAAAATTGGCCAAGGAAGAGATAGAAAACTTGAACAGACCAATAACACAGAAGAAATTGAAGATGTAATAAAGACTCTCCCAGCAAACAAAAGCCCTGGCCCGGATGGCTTCATGGGGGAGTTTTATCGAACATTCAAAAAAGAACTAACACCCATTCTCCTCAAACTATTTCAAAAAATTCAAGAAGAAGGAAGACTTCCAAACTTGTTTTATGAAGCCAGCATAATTCTAATTCCAAAACCAGAAAAAGACACTACAAAGAAAGAAAACTATAGGCCAATATCCCTGATGAACATAGACGCCAAAATCCTGAACAAAATACTAGCAAATTGGATCCAGCAATACACCAAAAAAAATTATTCACCATGACCCAAGTGGGATTCATCCCAGGGATGCAAGGCTGGTACAATATTCGCAAATCAATAAACGTGATACACCACATAAGTAAAATGAAGAATAAAAAACACATGATCATATCAATAGATGCTGAAAAAGCCTTTGACAAAATCCAGCATCCATTTCTCATAAAAACACTCAGCAATGTGGGAATAGAGGGATCATATCTTGACATAATAAAGACCATATATAAAAGACCTACAGCCAACATCATACTCAATGGGCAAAAACTAAAAGCATTTCCCTTAAGAACAGGAACAAGGCAAGGATGCCCACTTTTGCCACTCTTATTTAGCATAGTACTGGAAGTCTTAGCCATAGCAATCAGACAGAAAGAAAAAATAAAAGGGATCCAAATTGGAAAGGAGGAAGTGAAACTGTCATTATTCGCAGATGACATGATACTATACATAGAAAACCCCAAAGACTCCATCAAAAATTTACTAGACTTAATAATTGAATTTGGAGAAGTAGCAGGATACAAAATTAATGTCAAGAAATCGATGGCATTCTTATACACCAATGATGAACTCACAGAAAGAGAAACTAAGAAAACAATCCCATTTACCATTGCAGCAAAAAAAATTAAGATACCTAGGAATAAACTTAACCAAAGAAATAAAGGACCTATTCGCAGAAAACTACAGGTCATTGAAAAAAGAAATAGAGGAAGATATAAAAAAGTGGAAGCACATGACTTGTTCATGGATTGGAAGAATTAACATCATTAAAATGTCCCCAAAGCAATCTATAGATTCAATGCAATCCCCATCAAAATACCAATGGCATACTTCACAGAATTAGAACAAATACTTCAAAAGTTCATATGGAACCAAAAAAGACCTTGAATAGCCTCAGCAGTCTTGAAAAAGAAGAACAAAGTTGGAGGGATCACATTACCAGATTTCAGGTTATACTACAAAGCCACTGTAATCAAAACAGCCTGGTACTGGCACAAGAACAGGCATATAGACCAGTGGAACAGAACAGAGAACCCAGAAATGAACCCAGGGCAATATGCTCAATTAATATTTGACAAAGGTGGCAAGAGCATACAGTGGAGTAAGGACAGCCTCTTTAATAAATGGTGTTGGGAAAATTGTACAGCTACATGCAAAAAAATGAAAGTAGACCATCAACTTATACCCTACACAAGAATAAACTCAAAATGGATAAAAGACTTAAATGTGACTCATGAATCCATAAAAATCCTAGAAGAAACTGTAGGCAACAAAATTTCAGACATCATACGCAGCAGAATGTTCACTGATACATCACCTAAGGCAATCGAACCAAAGGAGAAAATGAACACATGGGACTACATCAAACTCAAAAGCTTCTGCACAGCAAAAGATACAATCATCAATACGGAAAGGCTACCCACTGTATGGGAGAGCATAATTGCCAATGATATATCAGATAAGGGGTTAATTTCCAATATATAGAGAGTGCTCATATAACTCAACAAAAGGAAGACAAAGAACCCAATTAAAAAATGGGCAGAGGACCTAAATAGACACCTCTCCAAATAGGACATACAAAAGGCTAAGAGACATATGAAGAAATGCTCAACATCACTAATCATCAGAGAGATGCAAATTAAAACAACAATGAGGTATCACCTCACACCTGTCAGAATGGCCGCCATCAACAAATCATCAAACAACAAGTGTTGGTGAGGGTGTGGAGAAAAGGGGACTCTAGTACACTGCTGGTGGGAATGCAGACTGGTGCAGCCACTATGGAAAACACTATGGTGTTTCCTCAAAAAATTAAAAATTGAACTTCCATTTGATCCAGTGATCCCACTTCTAGGGATATACCCTAAGAAGCCTGAAACACCAATCAGAATAAATATATGTACACCCATGTTTGTAGCAGCACTATTTACAATAGCTAAGATCTAGAAACAGCCCAAATGTCCATCAATAGAAGAATGGATAAAAAAGCGGTGGTACATATACATAATGGAGTACTATGCAGCTGTAAGGAAGAAAGATCTCTTATCCTTTGAGACTACATGGAGGGACCTGGAGAGTATTATCCTAAGAGAAACAAGCCAAACAGAGAAAGACAAGTATCATATGATCTCACTTATTTGTGGAATATAATGAACATAACAGTCTGAGGAAGGGGGTAGTCCCAGAGACGTGGAAGTGGGGTACAGACTGACAATCCCCAGAAGAGGGGGTGGTGGGGGATAAACCACAGAACTTATATGCATGTATGCATGAGGAATGGACATGGACATCAAAGCTGGGGACAGGGCAGGGAACGAGGGGGAGGGGGAAATCAGTGGGGTAAAAGGAGAAACATCTGTAACAAAAATAAATTAATTAATTAATAAAAAGAAAAAGTACTACCACAAAGGAAAAAATAAATAAAAATAAGCAAACAGCACTTTTTCAATAGCATATATTTAAATGCACTCTATCTTTGTAACATAAAGAATACTTTAGGCCCTGGCTGATTTGGCTCCGTGGTTAGAGTGTCAGCATGTGGACCAAAGGGTCATGGGTTCAATTCCGGTCAAGGGCTCATACATCAGTTGCAATTGATCTTGGCCCTGGTTGGAATTGTGCAGGAGGCAACCGATCAATGTGTCAATATGCCTCTTTCACATTGATGTTTCTCTCTCTCTCTCTCTCTCTCTCTCTCTCTCTCTCTTTCTCTCCCTCTCTCCCTATCTCCCACTCTATCTGAAAATCGCTGGAAAAATATCCTCGGGGTGAAGATTGGTCTGTGGGCCGACGCTCTACCGTTGAGCCAAACCAGCCAGGACCTCGGGGTGAGGATTAAAAAAAAAGGAAGAGTGGAAAGGGCCAATGCATAGAGGTATGGCTAACTATTCCTTAATAATCAAACAGAATCAAGTTGAATAAAATGTTCTAGCAAAATGTGGCTTGTAGAGAACGGACTAGGCCTGCTGTCACGAAGTCATAGCTACAAAGGTATGCACATGCTTACATCAGTGGAGAACGCCCTCTTCAGAGAGATCAAGTCATTCATTATAAGGCTTCTTCTTAAAGGACAGAATGAAGGGCAATGGGGAGCCCATAAACAAGGTGCAGACCACCGCGATTGGTGAGCATGCGCTTGAATCCTGCTGATACTCAGTGTAAAAGGAGACACCAGAAGATGGGGTGAAGTGGGAGGAGAGATACATACACGAGAGACAAAGGACAGAGTTGTGAAGACCAAAGGGAACTTTACAAGACAAACAAATAAGAGTAAATACATATGAGAGAAAGAAAGGACCATACAACAAAATATCTGCATGGTTTTATTCAAAGGGCATGGGCAGAAATAGCTTCAAAATAAGGACTATGTAAACAGCCTAGAGAGAAATGCAAGAGAGCAATTAGGATTCCTTCCTCAGAACCCCGAAATCCACCACCTAAGTAGAAGCCACAGATCAAATATGGGTTTAACTTGGGCTCAAAAGTCTCCAAAAATCAAAAGTGGGGTTTAAAGGAGATCACATAATCTGGAACTGGAGAATAAAGACAGTATGGAATAGCCATAGGTCCCCAATTCCAGGCCTGGCTACGGGGAGAGTGTTTGGACGCAAAGCACATAGTCTAGGGGTGTCCGCTCGGTACTTTTCACCCGAACCACGCAGTTTAGCACTGTCCAAGAGGAATGGAATGCAATCCACAATGTGATTATACATGTTATTTAAAATTTCCTAGTAGCCACATTTTTTTAAAAAGTAGAAAGAAAACAGTGCTGACTGGGTCGCTCAGTTGATTGGAGCACCGTCCTGTACATCAAAAGGTTGTGGGTTTGATTCTCTGCCAGGGCAAGTACCTAGGCTGCGTGTTCGGTCCCCCAACAGAACGTGTACCGGAGGTAACTGATGAAATGTTTCTCTCTCATATTGATGTCTCTCTTGCTCTCTCTAAAATACCAATCCTTGGATGAGGATTTTAAAAAAAGCAAAAAGAAACAGATAAAATTAATTTTAATATATCTTAACACAATATATTTTAAAATGTTATCATTTTAATATGGAATCAATATGACAATATTCTTGAGATATTTTATATTATTATTTTTTTCCCATGTGAAGCTTTCAAAACTCCTTGCTACCTTTTCCACTCTGGCACATCCTAGTTTGGACTGGCCACATCTCGAGTGTGTGAGGGCCGCCCGTGGCTAGTGGCTGCTACATTGGACAGTGCAGATACGGGGTGTTCAGATGTGTTGAGGTCTGTATATCACTCACGTTATAAAGAAAGCTCCCCTGTGCACGATACGGACGGAACCTTCGGTTCTTAGCTTTAATAAAGTTTAGTCACACGTTGAACTTCCTGTAAGTGCTGACTCGTAGTGGGCCAGGTAGGAAAAGGATAACAATGATGTAAAGAAGGGCTGGAGTCTTGGAATAAACATGGTGGCTACAGAAATAAACCCTCTCTTCAACTCTGGGCACAGCAGCGAAAAGATAGCTGAAATCCTACCTGCCAGATGAGACAGAGAATTGCACTACATTCTTCCCAAGAGATGGTGCTGACCATTCCACAGTGGATATTAACGCAGTATGAGTTAGTTCATTAGCAAAACAGAAATGAAAGAGAAAGAGAAAACTTACTTAAATTTGTAGCTTTCTCGCTTATTATTCACAAATCCATCTGCCAGATCACGAGGTAAGATGATTTCCAAGCTAGGTGTTAATTTTTCATCTTCATCTATGGAATAAATCTGCAAATATGAAGACAGCAAATGAATATAAAACAGTAAATTTCAGGCTTTAACTGTGACTATGTTATTATGATGTACATTGTAACTTTATTAAAAATTATATGTTTAAGATATAAAGTCAAAACATAGTATACTTTGGGTAATTTCCTCCTTGAACTGTGTGCAGACTCAAACAAATATATGCACCTGGACTGGAGGTAAAATCTAAATCAATGCTCTACCAAAGCTTAGATAGAGCCTCTTTGACTAATCTAATATTCAAATTTGAACATCTGTGTGTCTCTGTTGTTGAGAAACTAATAACCTGGAAAGCAACATATTCACTAAATATTGCTTTGGAATTGTGGACCAGAAATTAACACTTTACTACAAGCAGCAAGCATTTCTGAGCACTTACAAAATGTTAGACAAGAAGATAAAAGGAGCAGAATCTGAGACTTCTCAGAGAACTCAAAAGAATGCTCGAATTCAAGTCATGTTCAAAGAAGCCCAAGCTTTCATGAGACGTATTCGGGCATTTGATAAAAGACATGTGGTTTCAAAAGACACATATATTTCATGTCTTTGATGTCATTTTCAAGGTTCTACTCCCAGCTCAGCCACTAATTAGCAAAAGACCTAGGGGGAAAAACTCACTTAATCTCTCTAGGCTGATACAGAAATGAAGGGTCTTAACCAACTCCCTTAAAACTGTAATATTCTCTGATTGTCTTCTTGGTTACCTACTCCTTTATTTATTGGCCATAAAAATCAAAAGCCAAGCCTATAAAGAGGTCATGTGGAATAAAAAAATAAAAAAAAAAAAAGCATAAGGTTTTGTGTCCAAGGACCTGGGTCCAACGCTGATCTCAATTTACCAGATGTGCGACCAGCCACTCCATTCAGAACCTCGGTGCCTTATACAGAAAATGGGGAAAACAGAGTTGCCTCCTTTATAAGATTGCTGCGGGGATCAGATGATGTCATGGAAATGGAAGCATTTTGTAATGCACCATAAAAAATGTTAGTCATTAGATTTAGAGGTTTTTAAGAAAGACTTCTTGTCTTTCACCAGGAAATAAAATTCTTTCTGACAGGCAGTACTTCCTGTTTAAGACCCATTAGATGCTTATGGGGGAAAAGTCATATTCCTAAACAAGCAAAGGCCTACCTAAAGCTCCGGAAAATCGGAATAATTTTCCTAAGCAGATTTTTATTGGACACTCTCATTTAAAATGTGAAGAAGCTGTGTAAAATGAAATTACTTGTAGAAAGTAATGGCATCAGGGCCAAGGCTTTCTGGCTAGGTTTTTTCAAGAGGCATTTAAAAATTGTATCTATAGGGCACTACATTTAAAAATAATAATAATAATAAGCACCACATGATCTCACTTATTTATGGAATATCATGAACAAAATAAGCTGTTGATCAAATTGGATCCAGAGACATGGAAGTAGGGAACAGACTGACAAACCTCAGAGGGAAGGGGAGTGGGGGGGTTGGTAAGAGATAAACCAAAGAACTTACATGTATATATGCACAACCAATGGGCACAGACAATAGTTTGGGGAAAGCAGGAGGGGGGTGGAAGTGGGGAGGAGGGGGTCAGTGAGGGAAAAAAGGGTGTGGGGACATATCTGTAATACTTCAACAATAAAGATTTTAAAAAAAAAAGATTGATGGCCAGACAGGTAGTAAAGGGGATTGTAAGACATAAAACATAACGGAGTGAGGGTTGCCACACATTAAAAACAACAACAACAACAACAAAAACCCTGTTAACACTCAGTGCTCAGCAGACCGAAAGGACCATCTACTAGAGTAGGAATACTATCCACCACCATCAGTAGGCCATTCTTTAAGGCGTTACGAAAAGCCCCTTAAAACCAGAAAACTTATTTAGTCTAATAGATTGGCTTTCTACCCTTAGTCACAAAAGCATTTAAGATAGAGTAGTATTTTAAGAATAGAAGACAATTATTACTAATGAAAAGATGAATATGAAAATATTTCAAAATATACAAAGCACTGCACAAATGTAACGTACTGCCATTATCAGAGGTTCATCTTAAGTATTTTCTGATTTATTAATCTATAAATCACTATAATTGAATTTATAGTGCCTCAAGAAATAAGACTAATGAAGTAGTGGAGCCATAAAATGAACAGGGAAAAAGAAGAACACTTTAAATCACTCTTGGTTTAACACTACAAGCAGTATTTCTAGTTTGAGAAGCAACCATACAATCTTTGGGGGCAAAAAGATAGGATGCTAAAAATGGAATTTCTAAGGCAGAGCAGAGATACAGTAACTCAAAATGTGTTCATCTGTGCTCTCTTATTTTTGTGTATGTGGCATAATGTTGCATCTCAGTAACAAATCTGACATTGTTAAAATACAGTATGATATGATACCTAAAAATACTTCCTGCAGTACCAATCTACTCCACAGAATCTCTCCCAAGAAATGCAAAAGAAGGCACATTAAAATGTCTCATCATTGCATTGTAAAAAAGAAAGTTCACTATTAAATCCAAGATTTTCCACCAACACATCCCGCAGTCCTGCCTCTGTCCTCTGGCATTACCATATCCAAGCACCTGCTTCTGACTGTTGAGTCTATGTACATAAACTCAACATTTTTACTAAGAATCTGACGGAGGCAGAGGGCAGACGTTACATATACTTTGTACATATGATGCACTTTTAAAAACTTTCTTGTAAGTGAATGTAAGAGGAGAGAGATTGGGAAGATACCCATGGCTCCTTTCTACAATGCTTTATTCCTAAAAAAGAAGCGGGGGAAAAAGCCAATATTTTCTTGGAGTCTTCTCATGCATCTTCTGAATGCATTTGATGAGTAAAAGAGTGATGACAAAGACAGTATATTCTCTTTACTTTAAACACATAAATTACAGGTTTGCAAATGCTAAGCTATGAGATGCTATCATGTTACATTTATACATGTGCACAGTGTAAAAGTGTAGATGTGGGCTAGAGATAAAATAGTAATAATATACCCTTTCCAGGCACAGATCAATATAACTCCAATTGCTCTTGCCTAAATCCTCACTTTGTGAGACAAACAGATTTGGTCTGAAGAGTCAAAGAGCTTTGGAATTAAAAAATCCTACATTAAAATCAGGGTTCTGCCACTCAGGAGGTGGGCAGCTTAGCCACATTATTCAACTGATCTGAGACTCAGTTTCCCCATCTATAAAATGAGGAAGATGACGTTAATCTTGCAAGGTTCTCATCAGAACCAGAGCTAATGCAGACAAAGCACGAAAGTGGTAAGAATGACCACGCCCCTTTCCAAGAGGAGAAAACAATGTTTTGAAACATTTCAAAAGTATCTCATTCAAAGTAACTGCCCAGAGCAAAGGCAGTTTCTTAACCTTCTTTGTACCCTTCTGAGCTTAGCACACTAGAGGAAGCACCTAGTAACTTAATGTTTTCTGAACAAAAAGTACATGTGTCGTGTGTCAGGATGCATACACATCTACGTATACATGCAACGAGTATATGCCAACACTCACGTTTCTGTTGCAGAATGAAAATAGGGTCAACAAATTCTAAGAGCCCACTGTGTGATGACCCATAGTGTATACTCTGTGCATCAGCATTTGAATCTATTATCTATATCTTCTTAGACACGTATGGACACGCATCTCTTGTTTACACGCTTTGCCTGAGTTTGCGAAAGGTTAAGTTTTGAGTGTATGTGTGTCGGCAGAGATGCATGACACACATACACTCAAGGGTGCGTAGCTGGGGCGCATCCGCCCCTGCGTGACCAGGTGTGCCAGGTGCATGTATGTGCTCTGAGCAGGGCATGTCAGCCCCACAGGCTGTGCAGGGTGGGAGTGCCCGGGTGTCTGTCTGCCCGAGTCCTGACAGCAGTGCGCTGCTGTCTGCGTGGCTGCCAGGGCTCCTCCAACGGAGTGTGCGGGAGCCGGGCGGCAGGTGCCCGACGCCCAACCCCTCCCCCAGGCCCGGGCCCGTCTCGTGCCGCCCTCCCCCAGCCTGGGAGGACCCGCGGCTCCCGCGCTCTCCCTGCTCCGACCCGTACCCCTTGTGGCTGCTTCCGGACAGTGGGCTTCACCCTGGCGAATATCTGGATCGTCTGCTTCACCATCTCCTCCCCGGCTCTGGCTCCCCAAACTTGAGTCCCACCACCTCGGGCTAGCCGCAGCCTTAGCAACAGTAACTAGGGACGCTACCCACAGAGCAATGCGCCAACCAGGACCGCCTCCTCTCGCTAATTGGTTGCTGATGGAGTGGGGCGGCCCGGGGGAAGGACTGAGGGGTGGGCCGAGCGGAGAGCGCTGCGCATGTGCACTGCGGAGGCCTGCGCTGTGGGCTGAGCTCCAGAGCCGGCCTGGGGAGTGGTTAATGGGGTGGCAGTCACCACGCCTTTCCCTGTTCTTTAATCCTTTCTTCCCCAGTGCCAGAGCTTCTTTTTAGCACTAAAGTCATTCTGTTTTTTATTATTCATTCATTGAATAAATAGCACTTGTTCTGTGACCGCCAGGTGCTGGTTGGGGATCCTGAGCTGAGCAAAACTGCCTCTTCTCTCTCAGAGATTGGGGTCTGATGAGCGATACAGATTTTCAATAGGAAATTAGAAGTTCTGTGGGGACAAGCAAGGGGTTCTAGGAAGGGCAACTCATCTAGCTCTGCTTTGGAAGAGGCCAGGACTGGAGAAAGAGGGACTGCTTCCCGTGCAATGGTCCTACCGAGACAGCGTGGGCTCCCTTGTGCTCCGCTGGGGGCAAAGCAAGCTGGTGCAGCCACTGCGGAAACCGGTATGGAAGCTCCTCAAAACATTAGAAACAGGGCTGCCATGTGATCCAGCAAACCCACTCCTGGGTATACATCTGAAAGAATTCAAATCAGGATGCCTAAGCGATCCCTGCACTCCCATATTTATTGCAGCATTAACCAAGATACAGATCAATGTGGTGTTGCTGATGGACGAATGGGAAAAGGAAATGTGATCTATATAATGGAATATTTGTATATATTATGTATTGTTTTATATCTATAATAGAGATGATAGATAGATAGATAGATAGATGATAGATAGATAGATAGATAGATAGATAGATAGATAGATGGATGTAATGGAGTTAATCCTGTATAGCTAGAACAGATGACATTGAGTGTTAACTACTGGTAACATGGTCCCAGTACTGCATGTGAATTATAAGTGCAACTGATTTTCATATCCTTGCAAGACAGAAATTGCCTTTCTCTTTGTATAAAAACAATCATGCTCATGCTAAAATGACATCCAATGGGTGTCAGAAAATCTAACTGTATTTAAATTAAAATAGAATAGTATTCTGCCATAGAAAAGGAAATCCTGCCATTTGCAATAACATGGATGGAACCGGAAGGCATTATGCTAAGTGAAATAAGTTATACAAATAAAGACAAACGCTGTATAATTTCACTTATATGTGAACTCTGGAAAAGTGGAACTCGTAGAAACAAAGTCGAATGGTGGTTGTAGGGAATGAGTGGAGGGAATGGGGAGATACTGCTCAAGAGGCACAAACTTTCAGATATAAGAGGGATAAATTCTAGGCATCTATGTACAGCATGGTGATGATAGTTAACGGTGTTGTATTACATACTTGAAAGTTGCTAAGCGACTAAATATTAAAGGTTCCCATCACACACTGAAAGAGTTCATTATGTGAGGTTATGCAGGTGTTAACTAACCTAATTGTGATCATTTGTTCACACTATGTACAGATGTATCAAATTATCACATTGTTCATCTTAAACTTATATGTCAATTATATCTTGATAAAGCTGAAAAAAAAATAAAAGGATGAACACCTCAAAAGACACTGTTAACACATGAAAAGATGTTCAACATCATTATCCACCAGAGAAATACACATTAAAACCACAATAAGATATCACTACACACCTATCAAGATGGCGAAAATAAAAAATAGTGACAAAACCAGATGCTATCAAAAATACAGAGCAACTGAACCATCCACACATTATGGTGGGAATGTGTGATGTAAAATGTATCATGACTCAGGGTACAGCCACTCTCGAAAAAAGTTTTGCATTTTACAAAACTGAAGGTGTAGCTACAATAAGATCCAGCAGTTACATTCATGGGTGTTTATCTCACAGAAACGAACACTCGTGTTCACACAAAACCTGTGTGTGAGAGTTCGTAGCAGCTTTATTTATAAAAGCTCCAAACTAGAAAGATCCCAGATTGAACTATTCTTTGGTTCAGAATAGTTAACCAAACTGTGGAATACTATTCAGCAATTAAAATGAAGGGGCTGCTGATACAAATAACAACTTGGGTGAATTTCCAGAGACTTATGCTGAGTGAAAGAAGCCAAACTCAAATTCAGTGCTGTATGATTCCATTTTTATAACATTCTTGAAATGACAAAATTATAGAGATGGAGAGCAGATTAGTGGTTGCCAGGGGTTAGGGAGGCAGGGAGGAGGGGAGGTGGCGACGGCTATAAACGGATCCTTGTGACGGACTGCTTTGTGTCTTGACTGTGGTGGTGGTCACAGAAATCTGCTCATGTGATAGAATTGCATAGGACAAAGTACACATGCACGCACACATGCATACATGCACACACACATGAGTGCATATAAAACAGTGAACACTGAATAAGACTGAAAGAGATGGATGAATTGCATCAATGTCCTCTCCCTGATTGTGACCTTGACTATAGTTACGCAAGATCACCCTGTATTATTTCTCACAACTTCATCTGAATCTACAATTATCGCAAAACGAAAAGTTTTTAAAAAGAAACTTAGAGAATGAAAAGACCAGTTAAAAACTGGGAGAACATTTTTGCCAAACACCTATCAGATAAAGGACTTACATCCAGAACACTTAAAAATTATGAAAACTGGATAATAAATAGGAAAGCAAACTACCCAATTAATTTTTTTTTTAAAAAGGTGGGCAAGGATTTAAACAGACATTTCCCATAACAAGGATGGCAAATAAGCACATGAAAAGATGTTTAACGTAATGAACCATTAATGAAATGCAAATTAAAACCACAATAAAGATACTGCAACACCCCTCTGAGAATAGGTACAAATAAGAAAATAAAACTGGCAATATTAACAGCTCGCATGGGTGCAGTGTCGGGAATGCTCAGACATGGCTGGAGAGAATGCAAGATGGACCAGTCACTTTGAAAACAGTCTCATAACTCTTACATAGAGTCACAGATAGACTTACCTTGAGACCCAGCTTCCCCATTCTAAGGTGTTTACCCGAGTGAAATGAAATGTAAACACACAGATGACTATTGTGGTTTTATTCACAGTTGCCCCATACTGGAAACAACATAAATGTTCACCAACTGGTGAATGGATAAGCAAACTGGTTACATGGACATGATTAAAAGGAATGAGCTGTTAATGCCTGCAACAAGATTGCCAAGTCTCAGATTTATTATGCTAAGTGAGAGATGCTGGATTCAAAGTTCCACACATTATAATTCCATTCATATGACATTCTAGGAAAGGCAACACTATAGGATAGAAAGCAGATCAGTGGTTGCCGGGGGTTGGGGGTAGGGAGGGTGATTGAGTACAAATGGGCATGGGAGAGATTTTTTGCGGGGGGGGGGCAATAGGACTGTTTCATACTTTGATTATAATTATGGTTACATGACTATATACATTTGTCAAAACTCATAGAACTATCTATACACTTAAAAGAGTGAAACACACTGCATGCACATTATACTGTTATAAAAATGTTTTAAAAAATTTGAGAATAGGGTATGAACAGGTATGGTACAGGAGGGATCGAGAAAAGGAGAGAAGCAGGTGTTTATGGAAGAGACTTCACGGGCTTTTCCCTTGGTGCTGGGTGGTAAGGAACAGAAGACTCAAGGTTGCACACTTGGGTTGTTTCTATGTCTTGGCCATTGCGACTAATGCTACCATGAACGTGGGAGCACGGGTGTCTCTTCAAGACACTGATCTTGTTTCCTTCAGAAATGAGGCAGCCTAAGTGTTTGTGTACACACAATGGAATATATTCAGCCATTAAAAAGGAAATCCTGCAGTTTAAGACAGTATTGATGAAACTGGAGGGCATTATGCTAAGAATATAAACCAGACAAAGACAAATATTGTATGGTATCACTTATATGTAGAATCTAAACATATATGTATCTATCTATCTCAGAGAGTAAAATGGTATCTGCCAGGACTAGCGGGTGGGGATATGGGGGATGTGGGTCAAAGGGTACAGACATTAAGTTATACAGTGAATAGTTCTGAGGACCTAATGTACAGCACGGTGACTATAGTCAATTAAACTGCATTGTACACTTGAAAATTTCTGAGAGTAGATCTTAAGTGTTTTCTCACAAATAAAAGAAATAAAAATGGTAATGGTGATGGATGTATTAATTAACTTTATTGTAGTAGATATTTCACAATGTATTTGTATATTAAAGCACCACATTGTACACTTTAAATATACACAATTTATGTTTCAATTCTACTTTAAGGAAGCTGGGAAAATAAAGATTGGGGGATTGGGTGTACGGTGCAGGGCTTCACCTGGACAGGTCAAAGAGGGGGCAAGGGGGAGGTAAAAAGTGGGGCATGTTTATTTTAAGTACCTGTGGGACTTCAATGGGTCATGGGCTACGGTGCGGGAGAAAGCTTTGGCTGAGTGTGCAGATTTGGTAGCCATCACAGTTTTTCCAAACAGTGATCCGGGCACACGGGAGGACTGAGGCTGCAATCCAAGCACTGTGGGCAGGAGATAGAAGGGGGGCTGCAGGGAGCCCCGAAGCAGCACCTGGAGTGGTCTGAAGGGGAAAGGGGTTGTTCTATCACAGCAGCTGAGGGAAGAGAAGATTCTGAGAACTTTTCAACAGCGTGGATACTAAAGAGGGTGCGCTGGAAGGTGTCCATCAATTTCACAACTAGGAAGTCATCAGCAACTATTTAGCGGCTTCAAAGTGGGTAAAGCCAATCAAAGGGGAGGGCGGAGGTGCAGGAAAGAGAGACGATAACTATACTTGCCCCAGACGGTGCAATGGAAAAGGCGAGGGAACCGAGCGTATTCGCAGAAGATGGCTTCAAGTGTTGAATCATGAGGTCTAGGCTGCTTGCTAGTGGTCTTTGACCTCAGGAGGGTTGTGAAGTTAGAAAGGACATCTGTGGGTCCAAGATGTGCGATCCTTACACCTCCCATCTTACACTCCAGGTCATTGATCAAATACATTGGTAAGAAGAAGGTTTTGTGGGCTCAAATCTTGCATCTATCACACCTAGGGCCTGACATTGAGCAAGTAATTTATGCCAAGTCTCAGTTGTCTCGCCCAAGAACTGGGCGTGGATAACAACAGCTGCCTTAGGGACTTGTGGCGGTTATGTGGACGAGTACCTCAAAGCGTTGCCACGGTGTCTGGTGGACAGAAACTCTCTGGAGCCAAAGGGTTCTGACCTCTGGACCAGATTCCTCCGATGGTAAACACCTCCTAAGGAGCAGAAACTATGACATGCATGTCGATAACACATACCGGGATTGCAAAACCAAACATCTCCTGGGGCCAGGCCGATGGTGTAAGTGTGTCTAGCGGGCAAGTCTGTGACAACAGGGGCTGTCACTGCGAACTGGAGACTGTGTGGCCCTAACTAAAAACACCCTCTTCAAACTGGTTAAAGCACAAGTTGTCTCAATCACATTGGTGGGCCCCCAGTTTACAACCTCTGTTCCTGTTCCTGGTAGAGCTGACCTTAGGACTCCCCAGGCCCAATGCCTCTGACAGGTTTACCCAAATCTCGAACAGATGGCTCGAATGGTTGTAAGTGTTGAGATTAAATCTCCATGTTACAGTGTCTTTCCCACAACTGGCATATTCAGGATTAATATCTGCACCTTATCTGCTTGCTGAACCGTGGGAGTTAAGATGCCTTTAAATTGTTTAAAACACTCTCGAGCCCAGCAATTGCAGCAGGCAAATTAGCCAGGCCTTGTGGGCCTCGAATCTGCAAGAAATTAGGCTGTGCCTGAAATGAATTAGTCTATAGACAAGTTAGCTGGTTTCTGTTTGGATGTTTTTTACGAAAAAGTGACACTCCAGTGCTGGTTTTCAACTCTCTCTTCCGCTGTTGGTACCACGGCAATAAAAGGCATCATTTTTCTCTGGACGTCTGAGTGGGGCCCGTTAAAATTTTACAGGCTGGCGATTTCGATATTGTTAAAATATATACACAAAATTAACTAATTGCCGCAAACGTCCCCTTCCCCTACTTGATCCGCAGCTTCAGGGGACGGATGGTCATTTGTTCTACAACCTTTCATTGCCGCATGATCCCCCTGCCCCCGTTCTCAGATCGATGAGCAAGCTGCTTAGACGGGAGTGGTGGGCCCCGGAACAGCACAGAACGCCTTTGACTGGAGTCTTCTGCTACTCCTTGCTCGGAGAAGCCAGACCAGTATTCAGAACTGTGCTGCTTCTTGGTAAAGAGCAGCATGAACAGAGGAAGAGGCAGCGGATGTGACAGGTCCCTGTGCTCGGACGGGCGCTGCTCTCCGCCACAGTAAGATTGTGGGAATGTGTTTGGGGATAATGGCTAGGATATCAGGCATGCTTCCCGGGCGTCCCTCGTTGAAGGTTTCATGGAAAGGACTTAAAAGGTGGGAGAGAAAGAAGATATTTTCTGTGCTGGATGCTTTTTTTTTTTTAGAGTTCCCCTTCTTGTCTGAGCCCCTGCTCATCGGTCTTCCGAGGGGTCAGTACCCGAGGGAAGCCCTTCTACTGATTCCATTGTTTCTAAATCAAGTGGAGAATAGACAGAGCGTTTTCTGGTCCTCATTAAATGCTAAATAATAACAACATGCTGTTAAATTGCAGAGCAAGGGTACCACAGAATCTGTAATATATAATTTCAGTGAAGAATTTTCCTTTGAGAATATGTTCGGCTAATTTAAAGCATAATTTCATTAACATAGCCATCTCTGCACACACGGCGGAGTGGAATTCATAAAACTTTACTAGCGCTCAGGTTTATAGGATCTCAGTGGGTCTCGCTGGGGTTTGTAAACTCGCTCTCCCTCCCTTTTCCTATCAGAGGGCTGCAGACTTTAACGTCACACCGGGCTCCCTCCTTGGGTTCATCCCCTTGCTGGAGGAGAGCAGAGGCCCCTGCCTCCCGCTCTGTCTGATTTTCTTCCTGCAGCCCTCCTGGGGCTCCCCTGACAGCAACATCAAAGTCATTTATGGCTGGGAGCTGGTGGCCAGCCACACGGAATTACAGCCCAGGCTGCCTCCGGATTACAGACTGTAGCACGGGAACCAAATGACAGTGCCCTGGCACCGGGGCAGGCTGCTGAGGCCCCAGCTCCGCATGGAAAATATGACTGTTTGTGTATTTATACACAGGCTCCTCCTAAACAACCTGAATGCTTCACCAACGTCCCAAGCGAAGCCAGGGATGGGCTGGGTTAAAAATAGCCTCTCTTCTAAGTAAATGACCCACCCTGCCCTATCTCCTCCGGGTGTTTACTTTAATGTGCTTCCTTGCATATTTCAGAACCCTAAGAAATGCTTCCTGACACACAGCGTAGCTTAAACATGGGAGAAAATGGCTCACCCAGCAGGGCCGCCTTCTCTGAGGCATTCCTATTGCCAGGAGACCCCGCACCTCAGCCACCCCAGCGGAGCTCTTCCGCAGCCTCATCCCCCCAGACCCCTGCTTCCTCCTCTCCGCTCACTCTCAACCCCGCGCTCTGGCTGTGCCTCCCACACGCCGCACAGCCTGTTGAAACTTGCTCCCCAGAGTGGTCCTCTTGTCTGCACATCCGGGGAAAACAGCCCCATGGCTCAGTTGCCCACAGTGACCACAGATTTGCCCCTTGCTCTCCCTCCCCTCAGACTGCTGGGTCCAGTGTTCAAGCCCTGATGATCTCACCTCCGAAACATACTGTGTCCCTTTCCCCTCAACTCCCTGCTCGCTCCTGCTGGCCGGAAGGTGGCTCACCGCCTCCTCACCTCCTCGCCAGAACCAGCAAAGATCTACCTGCTCTTCTCACCTCCAAGCCCAGTCCGTGCCCCTGGTTCCGTCTTCCCCACCTGCTGCCGGAGGACCCATGGGAGTCGGCTCATGTCACGCCTCGTGTGAAAACCTCCAGGCCTTCCCGCTACAAACAGATGCGAGCCCATAACCAGGTCCCGAACTGTCTTTACATCCACTTCATCGTCCTTCTCATGTCCTCGAGGCCCCCGCCCTGCTCCTGTAGTCCAGCCCCTGAGGTCCTGCTGCCCCCAGACTGGAGGCATGTCTCCACGGCTTCTTCCGGCTCGTCCGTCTGTTCCCACGCTGTTCCCACCTCCTATACTGGGAAAACTCGACCCACCTTTCCATACCCAGCTCCAATGTCCCCTGCCCTGTAAAGACCTTCACCTCCGTCTCCCCTAGGCAGAGTGGTGACCCCCGGGCAACTACATGTCTATGTCTCTTTGTGACACTGTCCTGTCAGTGTTCCCTGTGTGTTTCTGCCCCCTTATCATGCCAGGGATTATTTAAGGGCTTTGATTTTTCCCGTCTCTCTCTCTCTGTATTTCCAGGGATGAACGGAGTTTCAGACACACACCACAGATTTCCACAGGCCCGATGAACGGATGAGTGAATGCTTCACTCTCGGCAAAAGTCAATAAAATAAAACCCCCACAGTTTAACATGTTTATCTGAAGTTCACATTTCCGTGGTGAAAATTACTTTTTCCTCCTCTCTCACCCAAGAGAACAAAGATCAGTACAGACTAAGCAGATACTGAAGGCGAGAAAGAGTCAGAGACAAATACTGCATCACTGCCTAGATTTCTGAACCCCCTTTCTCCAGGCACAAAAGGATGCTCACACATTCCCAGGGTGATAAAGACAGCGCATTAACATTTGTATCAATGGAACATAACAGAGACCGAGTGATAAGTATGGAAGCAAAGTAGCCCATTGTTAAATTAGGGAGTTTCAGGGAGGCTGTCTGGGAGGCATTTAACAATCTAGAAATGAATGTGTTTGTAATTTAAAAAGAACAGCACCATTTACCAATGACCAGTTACATGGCGATTCACCTTCTTTTGTTTCATGTTAAAAAGGGTTTGTTCGGATGACCGACAAAGGCCATCTTTGGCACTTCAGTCAACGGGTCTTGCTCCAGTTGCAGGATTTTTATTCCCCCCAACACCAAAGAAAGGTTTCCTCCTACTCAGCCGGGTGCCCTCCCGCCCTCCTCTGTTCCCAGCCCTTGCTCAGTATTCAGGCCCCGGGTGAAATATCACGTTCTCTGAGGAACCTCCCCTGACCCCCTTGGACTGCACACACAGCTCAAGCTACGGGCCCTTGGCACCCTGCGCACCCCGAGTGTATACTTACACTGTCTGTCGTTATTACTATCACAGACGCCACTTAGCATCAGACTCGCGGCGTATGTACATAGTAAGGGCTTCATAAATGTGGATGTAATGCAAGGTGATATATTTGTTGAATTGAGGAAAAGATGCCCATGGGGATGAGAGGAATCAGCATGGAATTAGCGTGCACTCCCCACAGACACTGAGACAAGCATCTGGATGTAAGTTTATCAGAGAGGTGATCCCAAGTCAAGGAGGGGAAAAAACCCCAATGGTGGGCGCATGTGTAGCTGGCAAACTAAGGCACAGTCCCGCTGAGGACCTTCTGAAAGTGTGCGTTACACAATTCAGCCTCGCTCCCCTGACCTGTGAGCGGAGAGGAAGTTGGGGGGTTATTCATCAGCTCTTGCTCCTCTCTATTGGGGGATATTCCTGGGGGTGTAAATAGCCCCTTCTGCAGCACTGTAGCCTAGCTGGTGTGCCAAAGCCCGGCTGCCAGAGGAAGCCCTCGCTCGGGTAAAGAGGGACGCAGGTGCCTGAGGTAGGATAGTGTTGGCATGCACAGGTATGGCCATCAGAGTTGCAGTGACCTCTGGAGAGGACTGAGGAGATGTGATTGGGTCGCCAACAATGTCTTCTACAGCAAACACTGTTAATATCTTTTTCCTCAATTTCATTTTTTAAGAACATGTATGTTAGAAAATTACCAAACACATTTGTATAGTTGTAAGTCTTACATAATTATCTACCTCTAAGTAACAGGATCTAGCTCTAAATAATAGTGTAATATCTTGCCCTGGCTGGTGTGGCTCCGTGGGTAGAGCATTGGCCCGTGCATAGAAGGGTCGTGAGTTTGATTCCCAGTCAAGGGCACTTACCTGGGTTGCAGGTTCGATTCCCAGCCCTGTGTAGGAGGCAACCCATCGATATGTCTGTCTCACATTGATCTCTGTCTCCCTCTTCTTCTCTCCCTTCTTCCCTGTCTAAAAATCAATGGAAAAAATGTCCTAGGGTAAGGATTAACAACAACAAAGATAGTATCGTATCTTGTGCAGTCACAGGAAACCACATGAGATCCATCTGCTGTAGGAACACATGACATCCGATCTTTGTATAATGCTCGGACCACCTTTCCCAACCAACCATCCCCTTACTCAGTATTACTCATCTACCTATTGATGCTCCCTGGTCTATGTCTGCATCGTGTTCATAGTGTCAACATATAGTTTTGATAATGTTCAAGTTTTTAATATACTAAACATCTGTACTACACAAGTTATTTTTAGGGATCAGTTACTAAATCAAGCATGAATGCTCCTGAGCAGCATTGGTATCCATCTGTACGTTATACTTTTTTAAGTGCCCCATGGTCAAGTGAGTTTGGGAAATTCTGTCCTAAAGTCAAACCCTACCGAAAAGGTTTTGATGGCTTCTGGGTGTCTGCTTAATTAGACCATCTTACCAAGCCATCAAGACGCTCCCCAAATGAGCTCCAACACTTTCCACTTTTTCTCCTCTCCCTCCACACCGCAGGCCCACCCACCTGCACCCATGGCCTTCGTGCTTCCTTCTGACCTGACCTCCCTTTTCTCCCATCCTCCACGGATGCCGACTAAATTGTGCTTACCTTTTAAGTCCATCTAAAGTTCCATAAGTTTTCATTTCTCATCACATTTACAAAGTGATGTCTCCACTCTGCCACCTTTAAGCCCCTGGCCCCTGTGTGCACTTGTCTTGAAGCTCTTCATACAGACAGCTCTCCAGCACAGTGCCCAGAGAAAATGCGCCCATCTCTACCTTAGCCCGAAGCCTTTCTGTTAGATCTTGTAAGTCCCTGAGGGCAGGAGCTCTGACTTTCTCGTTGTGGTACCGGTACTACCTTACCAGAGTGCCTGGCACATAATCCTCAAACATTAAATGTTTGTTGAATTAAATTCTTAACATTTATTTTTATTTATTTTTTATGAATTTTTATTTATTTTTTTGTTACAGATATTTTACCTTTTTACCCCATTGGCACCCCCCACCCCACCTCCCCTCCACCCTGTCCCCGGCTTAGTTGTCCATGTCCATTGGTCATGCATACATGCATATAAGTTCTGTGGTTTATCTCTTCCCACCCCCCCACCCCCCATCCCCTCTTCTGAGAGATGTCAGTCTGTGCCCTACTTCCATGTGTCTGGGTCTACTGTATTCCTCAGACTGTTATTAACATTTATTTTTTAATTTACACACAGTAAAATTCACTTTTTAAAAAGTACAAGGAGCCCGGCTGGTGTGGCTCAGTAGTTGAGTATCAGCCCATGCACCAAGAGGTCGCCAGTTCGATTCCTGGTCAGGACACATGCCTGGGTTGTGGGCCCGATCCCCAGTGGGGGGCATGCAGGGAGGCAGCCAATCAATGTTCTCTCTCATCGATGTTTCTATCTCTCTCTCCCTCTTTCCTTCCTCTCTCTCTAAAAATCAATAAAGAAAAATAAATAAATAAAAAGCACAGGGCTGTGAGTTTTGACTAACGCATAGGTTATGTAACCATCACCATAACTGGGATGTAAAACAATTTTATCACCCCAAAAAAATTCCCTCGTGCTGCCCATTTGTCCTCTGATCGTCTCCTAACTTTACACCTCTGACAATTACTGATCTCTTTTCTATCCCTATAGTTCTGCCTTTCCCAGAATGTCATACATGGAACCATACAGTATGCAGCCTTTGGTTCTGGTTTCCCTCACTCAGTGACTGCACAGTGAGTCATCGTTTTGTAGCACGTATCAGTCGTCTGTTCTTTGGTATTGTTGAGTAGTAGTCCATGGACTGGATATACCACAGTTTATTTATTCACCCATCATAGGACATAAGTCTTCATTTCTCTGGGGTTAATGCTTAGTAGTAAGATGGCTGAGCTATATATTTAGTTTTAGATAAAATTTATAAGAACCCCCCGAACTGTTTTCCAAAGTGACTGTATCATTTTGCATTCCAATCAGCAATATTTGAGACTTCCCCCTGCTCTATCTCCTCGTCGATACTTGGCAGTGACACTTTTAAAATGCTCTTTAGCTATTTAGTAAGTACTGGTATCTCATGTAGGTATGATTGTCACTTTCTCAGTGACAAATGATGTTGCTCCTCTCTTCCTGGGCTTATTTGCCATCTGTATCTTCTTTGCTGAAATGCACTTTTTAACTGGGTTATTTATTTATTGTTATCATATATGTAGTATATGATTTGTAGATATTTTCTTCAAGTCTGTAGCTGATCTTTCTCTGAATAGTCTTTAATAAAGCAAAGTTTTAAAAATTTTGATGAAGTCTAGTCTATCATTTTTTATTTTTATTTTTTAATGGCTCGTGCTTTTGGTGTTTATATTTAATCCAAGGTCAGGAAGATTTTTCTCTTCTATGTGTTTTTTCTAAAAGTTGTATAGTTTTACAGGAATAACCTCACATTTAGGCCTGCGGTGCATTCTGATAGATTTTAAAATAGTCTTTGCATAAGGCGTGAGTGCACAGGAGCTAAGGGGACGGCTCTGGGAGACGGCTTGCTTTATCACACACCTTGCTTCCAGGTCGGTCATTGCAGGCCAAAAGATGCTCCATGGCTTCCATCAAGGTTATAATTCCAATGAGCATCTTTGAAGCTGGGCACATTTTTTTTATCCTCATCTGAGGACATTTTTTCATTTTTTGTTCAGATAGAGTGGGAGGGAGAGAGAGGAAGAGAGAGAGAGAGAAACATCGACGTGAAAGAGACACATCGAGTGGCTGCCTCCTGCACGACCAACCAGGGCCGGGGATAAACTGCAACCGAGGTACGTGCCCTTAGCGGGAATCGAACCTGGGTCTCTCTGGACCGCAGGCCGATGCTCTAACTGCTGAGCCGAACCGGCCAGGGTGAAGCTGGGCACATATTAACTGAAGAAAGACCTAGCTTTGATCAGATAAGCTGACTGCAAGGAGTTTTAATAAAGAATAAATAGCACAGATCCTGGAACATCTCATCTTTGCTTTGACAAGTATTAACTGGCAAATCGACATACAGTATATGTGTTTATCCATATGTATGAATCCATTCATTTGCACACACACACACACACATACACCCCTATAGACTCTTAAATATTTCTGAGTTATTGCCTCTCCCTAGAGCTTTAGGCCATAATTTCACTTATTCAGAAATTCCAGCCACCCTCTTCCCAGAGGCAGGGGAGTTTAGTTAGTGGCTTTATAGTTTGTCACAACTGTCACATTATTCAGTTTATAGAATGTCCTCCACTCGGGTAGACCAAAGATGGATTTTCCATTACATCACTTAGAAATGGATAGGTCTTTCCATAAACACACTTAGACATTTTATCCTAACTTCTACTTTTTGTATTTCATTTCCATTTTTTAATGGCACTTTCTGCTGGCAAACGGCACATCCCTTTTGGCGCTGCGGACAATGTCGAGATGCTTGAGCCCATTTGTCTCGCCCCAAACCAGCCAGAATGGCAGTGTGGCTTCTCTGCCAAGCCCGCTGCATCGGGGGCCCAAGGCATCCTTATCACCCCATCACCATGAGACCGGAACCCAGAATTGGGGGCATGCTTAATTTCTTGGATTTAGGATGAATGGCTTTCTCAGTGTTGTCAAGTCTTCAGTGTGTATGAATTCACATGACGTAACACTATCATGCTTTAACCTATCATAGTATCTTTAAATTTAAAAAAACAGTTATGTAGGTCAGCCTTTACAATGAAAAGTAACACAGAAAACTTACTCTGGAAGGTTGAATTATTCATTCTAACTCTTCACTCCCTTGCAATAAGGTTCTATAGCTACACCCCTTCTCTGTGCAGATTGGTACTGCGCACCCCACAGGACAGTGGGACAGTGGGACAGTGGGACAGTGGGACAGTGGCAGGGATTTACTTCCTCCCGAAGTCCACTTCCTGACCATGAGCTTGGCCATTGGCATGCCGTGAGATGACATGAACATAGGCTTTAGGGGTGCTTACATGCTTTGGCTTGCCTACTGCCCCCCTGAAATCACCTTAAGAATAAAACACCCAGAGCTGCCTCAAACCTCACCTGAAACCTGGACTTGAACTAGTCAACCTGTAGCCAGTCCACAGACCAGTGAGTAAGAGCAACGCAATGCTTGTTGTTCATGAGCCACTGAGTTTTTGTCACATAGTGCTATCACAGCCGTCGCTGACTAATATACTTAGGTATCTCCGGTCGTGTTTCCCAGGGACAGTAAAGTCAACATGACACCGGATGGCCATTTGCTTGGATGAACAAGTGCATATTTGCAGCCATGACTCAGACAGGTTGTCATATCTAACGGATTTTTCTGCAGCCCAGCCCATTCTCCAAGACTCTGTTTTGAGCAGTTTTTCTGAGTTCCATTTTAGTAGGATCAAACTGTACAGAAGAACAGAATGAAAAAGCTGTCCTTTCTTCATTATCCTCACAAGTGCTAGATCCCAATAACTGAAGCCTCCATTAAGATTTTATGATTTATAAATGAGTTATGGCACGGGTTCCAACCTGTAGGAGCCAAACGTCTAGACAACAGAACAAGCCATTAAAATCCAGCATTTCTCGGTAATATTCACAGACGCTGGTCGTTAGCAGGTGTTCGGCGTCCCTCGCAGGGCTCGCAGAGCACGAGCATGGAATGAAAACTGCTTTGTGTCACCTTCATCCCCAAAGGAACACACTGTCTGGCACTCCTTGCTCCACGGATATAGGTGTGCAGCCAAACCTCACCAGTGTATTTCCTGTCCTCTGGATTAGCTAGATCGTTTTCATTGAAATCTTTTATGACAGTGTGTTTTTCCAAAATCTAAGGACGTAGGTTTGATGTTCGTTTTACCAAGCACGCCTCAGAAGAAAATGACGTCCTTTTGTCGACAGAAAGTTTCTAGGCCACCTTAAGCCCCACATTTGTATCTTTAAAATATGGTCAAGTAGCTCTGGCCTGTTTGGCTCAGTGGTGAGAGCATCGGCCAGTGGGCCAAAGAGACGTGGGTTCGATTCCGGTCAAGGGCACGCACCTCATTTGCAGTTCAGTCCCCAGCCCTGGTTGGCATCGTGCGGGAGGCGACCAATCGATGTGTCTCTCTCAAATTGATGTTTCTCTCCCTCCCTCCCTCCCTCCCACTCTATCTGAAGATAAATGAAAAAATATCCTTGGGTGAGAATTAAAAAAAATATATATGGTCAAATACTCTTCTTACTTTTTATGCATCATATGAAGTCCTGCATTTTTACAAACAATCAGCAGTACATAAAAGTCATACTTCACCATACAAAACAGTGTTGGCTCAGCTCTGCTCAAAGCTCACCTCCCCTTGTCCACCTAGACTGTCTCTCCTTATCACACCAGGGCACTACCCCTTGATCCGACTGTTTCTCTTCTGGTCAAACACAGGCAGATGTGACAAGGTTTGATGGCATAAGAGATGTCTGGCCTACAAGAGCAAACACGAAAGGGACACATTACAATTGTCTTTTAATATTTGGTGGTCTGTCACAAGGAAGAGGTAGCACGTTTGTCCTGTGTGACCAGGGAAAGAATGGAACCAGACAAATAAGAACAAGTCACAGGAAGGAAATTTGGGCTCAGTTACAAAGCTTGCAAAAAAACTGGGACTGTCCAGCAATAGAAGAGAAAGCCGTGGGTAGGTTCAAGCTTCCCAGACATAATAGAGACATTATTCTTATATCTTTGAGTACCTATGATTTGGTCTGCTTGAGTCTCCATAATTAATCAGTATGAGTGTCTGTACAGTGTGGGACAACATGGGCCGTAACGTTTTTATGATTCTATGATTAAATGGAAAAAGACAGACAAAATTTGTAGTCTTCAATCTAGAATGTTGATCTGAATTGTCCTGGCTTCTGTGGAATCTAAATGAAAAGATAATGTGTACGATAAAAAGCATCCTGCTGGTTGGTTTTTCTTCTTCCCATAGCCTGATCTTCGCTGTTGAGAAATAAAACTGTGTGTATATCTTTATGGCTGAGATAATGTTAATTTACTGCCTCCCATGGCACTCCTGAAAGGAAATTATGACTCACTATTCTATTTTTTGACCACAACGACTTTTGGGTTAAGTTTCTCTTCATCTAGTTATTAATATCAAGAGTGTACTAAGATAAATATGTTCTATGTAGGCTTATTATCTGGAATACAATAAAAACAGGTACAAAAATGATATATAGTGTAAACTATCTCTTCTCTTCTTGAAAAAAACAAAGTTTAGATATTTTTTTTTTTTTTTTTTTATCCTCACCCGAGGATATTTTTCCATTTTTTGTACAGATAGAGTGGGAGGGATAGAGAGGAAGGGAGAGAGAGAGAGAGAGAAACATCGACGTGAAGGGACACATCGAGTGGCTGCCACCCGCACAACCAACCAGGGCCGGGGACAAACTGCAACCGAAGTACGTGCCCTTAGCGGGAACCGAACCCGGGTCTCTCCGGACCGCAGGCGGACGCTCTAACCGCTGAGCCAAACTGGCCAGGGCAGTTTAGATATTTTTTAAAAAATATTTACAATTGAGCTTGACCATCCAGATGATTTAGTTTGAGATTTAGGGTTCTTCTACCTGCACATTACCTTTAATAGGTCCTTTACGGTGCTTAATTAGTGGTGAACTATCTCAGTGTTCGAAAGAAAATGTTCCTCCTGAAGAATTTTTTTTTTCTAGTGAAGAATTCTAGGTTAGCAGTATTTATTTATAGATTCTTTTTAGCACACCAAAGACATCCATCCACTGGTTTCTAGCTTCCATTGCTTCTGCTGAGAAGTCAGCTATCAGTCTTATTATGATTCATTTAAAGGTAATCTCTTTTTCTTCTGACTACTTCTAAGATGTTCTCTGTGTTTGATTTTCTGTAGTTTCCCTCTAATGCACCCAGGTGTGAATTTTCTTTTTTTCATCTTGTTTTTGATTTAGTATGATCCTTAAATTGGAGTGTGAAACTTTGATGGTTTTTCTCAGTCTAAAAATTTCTCACCCATCAATCTTCAAATATTGCTTCTTACTATTTTTCTTTCATTTTTTTCTTGAATTCAATTAAACATCTTAGAGTTCCTTATTATATATACTCTATACCTTTTATCTTTATTCTGTATTTTCTAGGGGTTTTGCTTGTTGGCTGTTTTTGTTTCTCCATGCTTTATTTTGACCCACCTTCCAATTCTCTAAGTCTCTCTTCAGATGTTATTAAACCTAACCATTAGGATCTTAATTGTGTTACAATATTTTTAATTCTAGAATTTTTATTTTATTTCCTTTCAAACACGTCAAGCCACTTTTTCTGGGTTCCAGGTCCATGCTGTAATTTTCAGCTTGTCTTTTTATCTCATTAAATACACTAAACAGAGAGTGTTGTAGTCTGTCTCTAATAATTCTAATATCTAGAGTCATATATCTTCCTCCTTTCCTTTATATTACATTATACACATAATGTTACTAAGTCTCCTTACTTACAATTTTAGTATCTGTATAACATTCTGTAGGCATAACAGTTTCTTCATCTATAAGATGGGGATAGTCCCACCTCTCAGGGTAGTTGCCTGGCTCACAAAGATTAATCTTCTCAAAAGTGAACTCCGAGTATTTATCTCTGTCCTCCTGTCTCTTTGCAATGATTATAACTTTAAAAATAATGTTATATGTAGATGAGGTCTTGAAGAAAACATGGAAAATGAGTTAAATTGATAGGATATTAGAATTGTGTGTGCTAGAATGTTCTATTATTTACATTGAAATTTATTTGTGCAACAAACACAAGTCATACAAAATAAAATGAAGTACCTTAGACCTAAAATAGTAATCCCTAATAGTTTAATGAGCATTTACCATGTGCCAGGCCCCATTCTAAGAACTTTATATGTATTAGCTCATCGAGTCTTCCCTGCAGCTCTCTTTGATAAGTATGGTTATTATTCCTATTTTATGTAGATGAGAACATTGAGGCACAAAAGGGTTAAATAACTTGTCCATGGTCACACAATTAGTGAGGGGCAAGGGCAGGATTCTAACGCAAGCAGTGTGGCTCCAGGATCTACTTTCCTAACTATTGCTTCATGGGGAAAAAAAAGAGGCAGGACAAAAATATACAACAAGAGTGTCAAGAAGTATAGCCCCACTAGTCTTATCACCTCTTTTTTTTTTTTTTTTTTTTTTGTATGTGCCCCTAGTGGGAACTGGACCTGGGACTCTCTGGTCCGCAGGCTGACGCTCCAACCGCTAAGCCAAACCGGCCAGGGCTTATCACCTCTTCTTGCCAGCTCCAGCTCTGTTCTGGACTAGCTCAGAGGACTAGGAAAAGAAAGATGGGAAGAGAAAAGGAAGGTGTTCTAGGTACTAAGGATGTGTAACAAATCATCCTAGGACTGTACAGTATGGAACAACCATTTATTTGGCTCATGAACTCTGTGGGTCAGGAATTCAGAAAAGGTAGAGGGAGCAAAACGTGTCTCTTCTTCACAATGTCTGGAGCCTCAGCTGGAAGAAGCTGGGGATAGAAATCATGCAACGACTGAAGGCTCCTTCACTCTCTTTCACGTACGTGTCTGACCACTGATGATGACCATTATTAGCTGGGAGTCTCAGCAACGCTCCGTGAGGACCTCCCCACGGCATTGTCCTCATAGGCCAGTATGAGCTTCCTCATAGCCTATGAGGCTGTCTTCCTCTGGAGGTAACACTTTCAGAGAGAGGAAAAAATAAAATAAAAATATCTATCATCTATCTATCATCTATCTATCTATCTATCTATCTATCTATCTATCTATCTATCTATCTATCATCTATCTACCTACCTACCTACCTACCTATCGAGAGAATAAGGCTGGGAAGTTACATAGCATCTTTTCTTCCATACTCTGTTGGTTGAAGCAGTCAGGAGTCCCCGCCCAGGCTCGGTGCCCACTGCCTCATTTCTCAGTTATCTGGAACAGTCTCATCTTTGCGAGGAATTGCACCACATATTAATGGCCTCTGGAAATAATGCACACCATGCCTCTTGGAAAATCAGAATCAAGTTCACTTCAACTGAAATGACCAATGTGAGCTTAAAAAAGAAACCCACAAGAAGTAGCTTTTTTGAAACAAAACAGAAGGTTTTTGGCCTGAACAACTTCCTCAGATTTACTTCCAGTCAAGGGCTTGTTGCAGAGACAAACAACCCAACAGATCCTTGTAGACCTTAACCTAGTAGGGCAATGAATTTCCAGTCACTTTTCCATGCCCTGTGCACCCCATGCACATGCTGAGAAGGTAGACTCCGTAGAATCAGATTTTAAACTTCTTGAACTCACCTCCTGAGCTTAAACCCCCTGCAATCCTACGAGTATTTAGCACAGTCATGCATATGGTAGGTCCTCAGATTTGGTAATTTAGCTATAGTTCAGCTTCTAGTCATGTTGCATAAGATAAATATTGGACAACACAGCCTGGATTAAATTACGTCTACACGATAGGTCTGACATTTATTCAGAAGCAGGAAATTTAAGATCTTGAGCTATTGGAGAAACATGAAACACGGGTAAAACTCCCTGCTATCACCACACAAATGGAGAAATGGTCTCCACGAAAGCTGACCTGCACTCGACTGCTCCTGATTTGTTGAAAATATGTTTCAACTGAACTAGAGCCCTCACCCTGAACATTCTCCATGGATGATCTCAGTCCCTCTTACAGCCTCAGCTACCTCCTAGAAGTGGATGGCTCGCAAACCACTTTTTAACTCCTACCCCTTTCATGACCTCGGGACCGCTCTTTCCAACTCCTCACTGGAAATCCCCACTCGAGCGTTCAGCAGCCAGCTCAGTATTAACATGTTCAAAGCTAAACTCCCCATCTGCTCTTCCTCATACTCCAAATATTATTTTATAACATTTTCTCCCTACTGGACCATAGCTAGAAACCTTGGCACCATTCTTTTTTGTTGTTGTTTTTTTATCCTCACCCGAGGACATTTTTGCATTCATCTTCAGATAGAGCAGGAGGGAGAGAGGGAGGAAGAGAGAGAGAAACATCGATGTGAGAGACAAACATCGACTGGCTGCCACCCACACGACCCCAGCCGGGGCCAGGACCAAACCACAACCGAGGTACGTGCCCTTAGCAGGAACTGAACCCGGGTCTCTCTGGACTGTGGGTTGACGCTCTAATGCTGAGCCAAACCGGCCAGGGCTTGGCACCATTCTCGACATTTCCTGCAGCCTTACTCTCCAGAGACACAATCAGTTACTGTATCCCATCTCACTGGCCTTCTTAGTTCTTTTAATTTCTTAATGTTTTATTTTTGCAATTTGATTTACGGTTTGTAGAATCCACTCACTTTAACTAGATTCTTCAATGTGTCTTAACAAATGCAACCATCATCACAATCCAGTTTTACCAGAGAGTTCCTTGGTGCCTCGTTGCTCACCCACCTGGCCTCGAGCAACCACTCATCTGTTTCTACAGTTTTGCCTTTTCTAGAAATTTCATGTAAGTGGAATCACACAATATAAAGTCTACTGTGTCTGGCCTTTTTTCTCCCCTTATCATGATGCTTTTGAGATTTATCCATGTTGTTGCATGCATCAATAGGTTGTTCCTTTTCATAGTTCACAGTATTCCACTGTCCCACATTTTGCTTATCTATGGACATTTGGGTTGTTACTATTATGCCTAATATTGCTATGAACATCTCATGTAAGTCTTTGTGTGGGTATAGGTTTTTGTTTCCTTTGGGTAGATACCTAGGACTGGAATTGCTGGATTATATGATAAATGTATGTTTAACTTTTTAAGAAACAACCAAACTATTTTTCAAATTGGAGTTTCTATTTTACGTTCCCACCGGCACTGTATTTAGGTTCTGTTTTTTTTGTTTTTTTTTTCCTCACATCCTCATCAACACTTGCTATTGTCCACCTTTTAATAAGAGCCATTCTATTAGAATGGGGTAGCAGGGCATTTCAATATCATTTACTTTGTATTTCCCTAAGGACTAATAATGTTAAGCATCTTTTCATGAAAATGTCCACCTATCTTCTTTGGTGAAGTATCTATTAATATCTTTGGCTCTTTCTTAACCAAGCTGTTTGTCTCTTATTACAGAGTTATACCACATCTTTATACTTTCCAGGTTCCCATCCTTTACCAGGCATAGGTTTTGCTCATGTTCTCACCCAGTCTACAACTTGCCTTTCATTTTCTCAGCAGTGCCTTTGAGAAGCCGGCATCTTTAACTTCTTAGCTCTTGTATCCTGGCTCGTGCTTCCCTTCCCACAGCCACTTCCTTAAATTCAGCTCTTTTCCATTCTTGGCTGAATTTTTCCAGTAGCCTATTGACTAGTCTCGTGTTCTAAAATGCCCTTTGCTCTCAGGATTAAGCAGATTTCTCAGCCTCTGGAGGGGTGCCCCTCCGCTGCTCCCACAGAACCTGCTGCCGAGGACACGGCTGACTGAGAGGCTCAGCTGCCCCAGCTGCGGGCCCACCATGGCGCTCACCCTGAGGCCACCTGGCTCCGGACTGCCCTACACAGTCACTGGCAATGGCGGTACCGGGCCGAGCCACCCTGCACGGGGCAAGACTCTTCTGACAGGCAAACCACCAGCCTCGCAGAGACTTTCTCAGGACTCCGCAGCCTGAACCTTCCAACCAGGTCCTCCTCCCCGCTCTCCTTTCACAGGTGTCAAACCTACATCACAATCTGAGGGCTTCTGCTTCCTTTTCCTGTCTCCTTAAAGGTGTTTTACCCAAGACTCCTGCATGTCTGCCTCTCAGAGGACCCACACTGACTCAACAGGTAAGGGTGTTCTTGCTTTAGCCCCTACGATCTTGCTGATTCTTCAGTTACCAGGTATCAGGGACTGCGTCTCCCATTTCCAAATATTATGGCCGTGGAGGGAACAGGCTTCCCTGACTCACCCAAGGTTCCTCCCTTCTGCTCAAGCTTCTGAGGCAGCACAAGGGAAGTCAACCTGCAGTAATGACGTGCCCAAGAAGCCTTGTGTGAGCAGGAAGAACAGAAACTCAAGGGAGTTCAGCTCTCACCTCCATCTACACCCCTACCACTTTCTTTTGAGTGAAAGTGTTGGCGGGAGAAAGAAGAAAAAAAGACTTTTCCCCACGGGGAGTTAGTATTCCTGTCCCCATAAATAGATCACTCTTCCTTTGCAACAAAGGTGCTTCCGACACTGCCCAGCCGTGCTGTTAGAGGGGGTTCTTCAGTAGGTAGAAACAGCACAGGGAAGTGAAGTGTTTAGCATTATAAGAATATTGTGGGGTTCTTGAAAAAATTGCAGGGATCTGGGTCCCAACACAGACTTTCTAGACTAGATGCCACCGAGAAAGGCACTGGGAAGGGTATTTTCAACAAGTGGCCCCAGCAGTTCTTAGGAACACTGATAGAGGGTTTAAGAATGCAGGGACGAAAGCCAGTTTGATTTTCAATTCTGACATCTGTTGGCAGTGTGACGTCAGACAAGTTCCTCACATTTCTGTGTCTTTCTTTTTCCCCCTGCAAAATGAGAGCGTTAATAGTACTTCTCCCGTAGGCTGCTATGAGCACCCAAAGACTTCATGGTTTTGAAGTGTGTAGGATAGTAATTATCATGTGGTAAATTGCTTATTACCTTTTAACTCTTTTGATTGTTGTTGTTGTTGTTGTTATCGTTATCATTATCATCACCATCATTCTTATTAGTGAGAGATTGAACTCAACGAAGATCATGAGCATTGCCAGGTAGTACACCAGGCCCAGCACGAGGAGAGTACATTTCTCAGGGGTAGGACCGGGATATAAAAATGGGGAAGACCCACCATCTGCTCATAGCTATAGTTTTTCCTTACCCATCACATTCTTCTATCTAATCTCCATCACCCAGGGCACACATCTGGCAGCACTTGGATCTGTGGTTGGTGTAGAAACAAGCTAACAGCCTTTGATCTTGGCTTCAGAGAGGCTCTGATGTGTACAGGAAAGAGTCTCCAAGTCATCAGATTAGAGTTCAAATCCCAGGGTATCTCATTAGAGGAGTGAATGAACTTGAGCAAATTATTTAAGCTCTCTGAGCTCCTGTTTCCTCATTTCTGAACGTTTTCTAGCTCTCTGGGCTATTTGGAGGCTTAACTGAGATGTATGTATACACCCTGGCACATGGTAGGGGCTGAAGAAATGTGTGTTCCACCTTGTTTCATTGGTACTATTTTAGTCACTAAGCTAACCCATCCACAGAGCCAGGATAAGCCCTGCTGTATCCATGTGAGTGTATAGTTGCAAGACCTAAAAGGCTCCCCAAACTGCCAAGCCTTTAACTCCAATAATCCATCTTCACTTTGGATGTCTCAGTGGTGCATGGGACTTTTCACTCCGACTCTTCTGTTGCCTTGCCCTCTACCCCTATAGTCTGGGAGTGGTATTGCAGTTTTAGGGTTGTAAAATACTGGTAGAAATACCTCTCAGCTCAACAAACCCAGTTCTTTCCCCAAACTTTGGCTTTGGTTTCATCAACATGGTTTGGGATTCTTGGCCACTGCCTTGATGTTGAGCGCATATAGACTTTTTAAACATGTCTTCAAAGTGTTTTCAAAGTTTCCAAAGTTAGCCTTGGAACAGGGAGGTAAGTAATATCACCAAAACAGCAGTCCTTGGTAAAATAATCTTTTTAAACAGGCTAATATGTTTTGGACTTTGATGTGTCCAAATTTCAAAGGAATGTATAAACTAGTTGCTATAAATTTTATTTTTTAAAAAAAAATTAGAACATTTCTTAGAGTAGTTGCCAAAATGGTGCCTAATTTAGAATTGTTATTTCCTTTCTGGTTTGCAAAGGATTTGCTATGGGGTAAGATTATGTAACAGAGATTGCAAATCACAATTTACTTCTTACATATTTCTAAGCTTGAAGAGGAAGTCAGTCCCCCAAAACTCATCGGATAGGACTTGAAAACTCATGAGGTGAAGGGCAGGGTTATGTGAAGATGGTATCAGGCAGTTCCTAACCTTTGTGTTGTTTTTCAAGGGTGATGGCGAACTCCTGAAAGTCAATAAAACCTAAAAATAGAGATGTCATGAAAACTTTTTGGCACTGAGAATGAAAATGCTAAGATATTTTAAAAATTTGCTAGATAAGCACCTCTTGTACAAAGGTGAACCAAATCATACAAATTATATGATTGATCTATTTAAACAGGAGTCTTCCCTTTAGGGAAAAATGACTCTAGAGGAGTAGAATGAAAATCTGGATGTGGTTGCCAAGACAGCCCTTGACAAAAAATGGCATCTCCTAGAGAAAACCAGGAAGGAGTGACACCCACAACGGCCAATGCCCATCCCGAGGACGCTTGATCACAGCTGATCCTTGTGTCCTTTGTACAAAATGAAGAGGCCACACATAGGCTGATCAGGAGACCCTCCTCCTCCTCCTCCTCCTTCCTCTTCTCCATCTCCCTCTTCCCTCCCCCTCCTCCTCGTTCTTCTTCTTCTTTGACAAAATGCAGCCAGTAAGGAGCACCCTGTCAAAAAGGGCTTAAGAAATGGCATGGAGGTTCGAGCCACAGCTGGGGTGGCAGCAGGCAGCGCCTTCTCCTTCCCTGGTGTGAGTCTGTGGGCTGCTGAAGATAGTCTGGCCCAATTAAAAAATTTAAAACACAGCCTCAAATGCAGCCCAAGAAAGAGAGATTTTTTAAAGTCACATAGCCCTTGGCTTGTGTTTTATTCATTATTGCTGCATAACAAATTATCCCAAAACTGAGTGGCTGACGATAACAACAATGATATTGCTTTTTATAATTGTGGACTCGTCTGAGCGTTTGCTTCTCCATGTGGTATTTTCTGGGGACACTCGGTGGCCTTCAGCTGATGGCTGGGTGGCAGTTTGAGAAAGGCTCAGTCTGCGGACTTGGTGCTGCTCCCGCCGCCTCTCCACGAGGTGAGCTTGGGCTCCTCACAGCGTGGTAGTCTCGGGGCCCAGCTTCCTGTGTAGCGGCCGGTGAGGTCTCAGAAGTGACCGCTCATCACGGCTGTCACACTTCCTTGGTTAGGCCAGCTGAGCTTCGAAGGGAGGAGAGTAGGTCCCTCGTCTGGATGCGGTAACATGCACATCAAGGGGGGAAAGAGCTGGCCGGGGTCCTCTGTGCAGAGTCTGCACCACAGCCTGAGAAGGTGGGCTGCCAGGGGATGGCTCTGGGGATCGGGGAGAAATCAGGGAGGGGAGAGCCCTCTCTGCAGACAGGGCCAGCGTGTGAGATTGTCGAAGCTTAGGCACCAGATTTGGCATCAAATTTCAGGGAGAAGTTTAGAGACAGTGCAATGAGACGCTGTCCTGAGGAGTCTCGGGACAGGAGACAGGGAGCTGGCGAAATCACGCCAATCCGAAGCAGACTTCCCACGATGCTGTGGATCTCTTTTAAAAGTTAAATGTCTGTAGAAAAACAAGGCCCTTTTACATCATCTCTGTATCGCCCAGGACTCTGTAAGCGTGTGCTTTAGGTGAAGAGCAGAGACAAGTGGCTCAGAAATGATGGGGCCAGAAAATCACAGTCTGTTGCCGGGCACTGGCCTGGTTGCAGCCGGCTCCCCATCAACGCTTTGGTCCCTTCGCATGAGGTGGCAGTGGTTTTCAACAGGGAGATAAGTGTGCCCTCCTAGGAAATACAGATGTGGTCGTGCTAAAGAGTTTTGAAGGTTCCAGGAGTGCTCCTGGTATTTAGTGGACAGGAGCCAGTGACGCTAAACATCCAAATGTCCCACACACTTGGGGTTAATCGCTCCAGCCCACATGTTAGCAGCACCCAAGTTGAGAAACACTAGATTAGACAGTTGGGTGATGTAGGGTGTTTGGGCAGAAACTACGGAACTTAGAGATGCAGGGACTGTGAGATCCCAAGAGAGGCTGTTGCCTTCTGGTAAGGTCAGAATGAAATGTGAGGCTAAATTTAAGAAGTATGGTGCTGATAGAAAATACACTCTTCAGATCACAGACCAGAAAGGCCACCATTGGGAACATGCCTATTCTCACTTACCAGAGCCTTTCTGAAATGTTACACGGAGAATCAAGAAAGGGTGTACTTTTCAAAATAGAAATAGGCTGGTAACCTGACTGTCTGAACAATTCCTTCTAGGCACTGCCCTATCTCCATCTGCGGAAGGCATGGCATCCTGTTTTTTTCTTATTTAACATGAAATATGTTCAGTTTTGCTGTGAAGACATTTTTTCGGTTCACTGTGCCTGGAATCATAGTTTATTCTTCCTTAATGCGACGGGTTTCCCCTCACATGCCAGTCAGCCAGTTACACATTGTCTGTGAAATCTAGTTTCTGATGGTAGTTGAACCTGACTTATCTCAAAACCTCACATGGGGTCTAATGAGTTGACTGGCCTCCAGCATGAAGTCCACCGGGTGTCGTAGAAACATACTCTGCGGTGCTATGTAAGAAGAGAGCTTGAGTTTGGGAGGCAGTCCTGTTCAGTCTGGTCAGGAACGTGCCCCTCCCAACTTTGATCTCTTTCTTCCTCTTATTCTTTGTTTCGTTCTATGTTTTTACTCTCTTTTATGGGGCTGTGACGAATAAAGAGGTTTTCTCGGAGGGAGGGGAGCGTTCCATGTGAAGCTTGGTTTGTCCATCCTGAGGCCTGGCAATGGCCTAGAAGTTGGCTGCTGCGTGGTCAGCAGATGGGAATCAGACATCGTAACAGCCAAAGGGAGAGAGTTCGTCTCATCCACCCCTAAGCTCATTCACATTCAGATTTTTAAAAAGCTTTAGAACTACTTCTAATCTATCAGGGAATAACACAAATCCAGCACACACAGAAGTGGTTTAACTGGGCACATTGGCTTCTGCTTTTATGGCCGTGAACTCTTGCACGTCGTACACAGGTATTTGAGGGGAGTCCGTGCTGACCGTGGAGAAGGTCACCGAGAGGGGGAGGCTCTCGCAGATGAGGTGCAGTTATTATTCTCCACACCAAGTGAATTACCTGTGACAAATGTGAAGTCTCCACTTTATTTCTTCTTCCACCTAGCACTTATCTGGACTCCTGCCCTCTGTGGTTAGTTGATGTGTGCCCTGGGAACGCAAACTCGTTTTAGTGCGTTCTCTTTGATGGCTTGGAAGGCATCTGAGACCATGCAGAGCCCCGGGGTCATGGTTATGAACAACAATTATTGTGCTGGAGATTTACAGATGTGCTGGTTACTAGAGGGTTGTGGTTAATAGAATGTTGAACAACAAAGAGTTTATTGTATAACTGAGGGGGAAAAAAAGCTCCCCAACAGCAAAATACATAATCTCAGAAAGTCAGGGGATCTGGAGGAAAACACACAAAGTTGAGTTTTTCCTTTATAAAAACATTGTTTTGTTCCCCCAAATTAAATGGTCAGAGTTTTAAAAAGTCACCCTGTGGGAAATCTGTTGCTTCAAAGGAGAAAGAGATCAAATGTAGATGCAATAAGCCAGCGTCTCCCATATGTAAACTCTTTTCCACAGCCTGGTTAAGCATTTGGGCAAATCTGATTAACTCAGGTCACCAGGGAACCATTTAGGGTCTTTTTACTTCATTGCACTGATTTGGGTCCAGTGAACCTCCTACTACACAGGGAACATCAGACCCGATCTTCCTGTGGCGAATTCAAGCACAATTCAGGGACGACATGACCCTCTACACTGAAGGCATTCACCTGACACTGCCCTTTAATACTCTCATTTGCCTCGAACCCTGGGAACCAGATATCGAAATTGGGTCACACTAAAAAGTTCACCAAGCCCTGGCCAGTTTGGCTCAGCGGTTAGAGCGTCGGCCTGCGGTCTGGAGAGACCCGGGTTCGGTTCCCGCTAAGGGCACGTACTTCGGTTGCAGTTTGTCCCCGGCCCTGGTTGGTCGTGCGGGTGGCAGCCACTAGATGTGTCCCTTCACGTCGATGTTTCTCTCTCTCTCTCCTTTCCTCTCTCTCCCTCCCACTCTATCTGTACAAAAAGTGGAAAAATATCCTCGGGTGAGGATAACAAAAAAAAAATAAAAAAAAAAATAAAAAGTTCACCAAAACCTAAGTAGACTCCATGGTGGTCATGCTGATTATATCAGGGCGGATGGGCCTTTTGTGACCCGTTGCCCAAGGCCAGTGGAGTGAGATGTGTAATAGACCAGACCCTGTTGAGTTTGTCTCATGCACCAGGTGGACAGGCTACAGAGCGCCAGGCAGCTGGTAGTAGAATGTATCTCTGCCTAGTGGCTGCTGTGGCTATCTCCGACTTGCCCCTGCAGATCCTTCTCTGTTCCCTCCCATCCTTCTCTGTGCCCAGGGAGGCTGACTTTGGACTTGTCCAAGTGGGGGCACCAGCATTGGAAGACTCAGAGAAAGGGACGCCAGGAGATTCTCCCCTCCCACCCCCAGTCCCTAAACTCCCTGAAGTCGGCAGCTCGCTCTGCCTCTGGGTTCCCGTAACCACTCTCTCCCCGTCCTTCCAGGCCCAGCCCCAGGAGGCAGCACAGGCTTCTGCGGATTCTGTCTCCCACTCTCCCCTCGGGAGGCAGCCCCTGCAGGAAGCTCGCCTTCCGAAACCCAGTTAGTGGGATGGCCTGTTTCCCGCTCAAACCTCGATGAGCTCGCAGACTTAGTCCACTCTCGTTATAAGTAACAGCACATTTCCCGGGCAGTGATCGTAATGGACACAGAAGAGTATTTCTCGGTCCCTCCCCCCGGCTCCCTGAAGAAGTTTTGGTTCCCTGGTCTCCGAACAACTTCCCTTGATTTGACCCTTTGGACTTCCTCCCTTCCTCCCTCTCTCTCTCCCTCCCTCCCTCCTTCCCTCCCTCCCTCCCTCCTGCTGCAGCTCAGCGGGCCACGAGGGCCATCTCAGAGGCAGCAGGGCCAGCTGTGCCCTGGTGGCTCCCCTGGTTCAGCTGCAGCAGGTTCGGGAGAGGCCCCTGGTGTGGACACTAACAGCACCTCTGTCGTTAATACAACTGCTTCCAAACCACAGCTGCCGTCAGCAACCTGGCCGCCTCAGTGCGCTCTGCTCCTGGCTCTCAGTGTTCCCTGGAGATGACACTCTTTATCTTTGCTTGTTCTTTTTTCTTTTAATCTTCACTTGAGGACATTTTTCCATTTATCTTCAGCTAGAGTGGAAGGGAGGGAGGGAGGGAGAGAGACTGACAGAAACATTGATGTGAGAGAGACACATCGAATGGTTGCCTCCTGCACGACCCTACCAGGGCCGGGGACCGAACCGCAGTGGAGGTTCATGCCCTTGACTGGAATCAAACCCACGACTCTTTGGTCTGTGGGCCGATGCTCGAACCACTGAGCAGAACTGGCCAGGGCTCTTTGCTTGTTCTTTATCGGTGTCCCCTTGGCCGAAGACTTGGACTTGAGCCCAGTGGGATGGGTCAGGGTCCAGTGTGAGTGGCAGATGATGCACTGATCCGGGCATCTGGCCTCCCCTGGTTCACTAGCCCCTCGTCCCGTAAGCCGGCTTCCCCACCTCTGTCGATCTTTCCCCGGGATGTGCTCTTTCTCAGGAGCCGACTTTCTCACGCAAACAGTGCCCTGTTCTGCTGCCCTGCTTTTATTCTTCTAGGTCTGCCTAGAAATGTCTGGACCCTACGGGAGTGCAGCTTCGATTCACACAATACGCTCCCTCGTGTGCTAGTCCCTGGGGCCCACCCTGCCCTTATCTGCTCCCGCCTGTGCCCGAGGAGGCTGGACTCAGGGACTCCGTCACCGGGCTCGCTGGCCCTCCTGTGCCAGCGGGGCTCAGGCCGGGGCAGGCGGGGTGGGGGGCAGAGAGTCTCGGTGTTGCCCCACCTCTTCCTGCCGCTGCAGCCTGGCAGTGGCCCCTTTCTTCACCTGTGGGCACAGCTCCTGCGGGGCACCACTAGGGCGGCAGCTGGCCGTGCTCTGACGAGAGGGCCCCCTCAGCCCTTTCAGCCGTGGTGCGCGATGGTGGGCAGAATGGTCCCCACCCGGGTCCCTGGAACCTGCGGAGATGTTCCGGCACCCGGCGAGAGGGCCTTGGCGGATATGATGGCGCTCACGCCCTGTTAAGATCGGGAGAGTACCCTGGGTTAGCAGGCGGCCCCATCGGGTCACGTGAACCTTTTTTTTTTGGCAAGGGAAAAGGCATTTTTAAATTTTTTTCAAAACACACCAACAGGGTGAGAAAGAAGCACAGGGGCTGTGCCTGGTCCGAAGCAGGGGTCTGAGACGAGGCCACTTTAAACGCAGAGAACTTGCTCTGGCTGAGGGAGGTAGGTGCCCCAGGAGCATACATCAGAGAGATGCAGAGAGATCCAGTGTGAGGAAGAGCCGCGGCTGGTTCTGAGCTGTAGGGGCTGGAGGGGAGGTTCTAGGAGCTCCGGGCAGCCCTCGGCCACAGTCAGCCCGAAGCGGGATCTCACCCCAGCCTGCAAGGAGCTGGGTTCTGCAGCAGCTGTGTGAGCGCGGAAGGGGGTTCATCCCCAGAGCCTGCTGAACAGAAAGTACCCAGGCCTGCCAGCACCTTGGCCACCGCCTTGTGACCAAGCAGAGGACCCAGCTGCACCCCTGCCCCCCGACCTCTGACCTCCAGGGCCGTGAGATAGCAGACAGGTGTCACGTGGGCTGTAGCAGGTGTGGTGATCTGTTACGGCAGCGTGGGGAGCGAACGCGGGGCCACGCATCTTCACTGCCGCTCGGCTGGCTGCTGCGGTTCCGTAGGGTTCCCTTAACTCTGCCCACACTGCGCCCACGGGCCCTTCAGTCAACCCTCTGAGCGGCCGCCTCTCTTGCGGGCCCCTCAATGGCACACCCTGCTCTACTGGGAAGCCCTAAAGAAACTCCAGATACTTGATAAGCGGTCATACGTTCTTGAAATACACACTGTAATTGGCTTCATGGGTGGATACAAGCCACGTGTCTCGTGGAGCCCAGCACACGTTAAGGATGGGGGACTTGAACACCCCCTGGACAGTGATGTGAGGTCTGGGTCTGAGTTGCTGGCTGCTCTTGTCTCCGGGAGACCTTCTGGAGTAGGATGAGAACAAAGATCAGAAAGACATGCACTGAGTATCTCGAAATGTTCCTAAAATCTCAGCAGCTCAGAGATCTACCTGCCAAGATCAGCTAGGCAGGTGCCTGCACCGAGGGTAAGACCAAGACCGAGTACAGCAAACACCCGTCGCTGTCTGCTCGCGCAGGATGCCGGATCCTGCACCGGCACACCCTGCGCTCGGGCGCTGGGCCGGCGGAGAGGGCCGGACTGATCCCTGCGCGCGAAAGGCCCGCAGGTCGGGGGTCCTTTTCATTTGGCAAATACACTGAATCACGAGAGACTGTCCTTGCTCCCCCGAGTTTATACAGACAACACAGCACCCTTGTCTTGGTTGTGAGAGGCTCCCCATAGAAGAGAGTCTTAAAAATCCGCTTCTGGTCCAGCGGGGGATTGAGGCTGTCTTCAGAGAAGCAGTGTGGTCAGGCTTGGAGACGCGATGCAGAGACCAAGGACTGGCTTTGACTTGACTTCAAAGTGAAATTCCCCTCGTTCATGTCCCCCGGGGGTCCTCTGGGCATTGAGCATTTTCACCAGACCGGACCACGCGTCCATTACAATAAACCAGGGCCGCGGTGTCATCAGAACTCTGTCCGTAAACCACGGCGCAAACCAGACACTGCAGGGGGCCTTTGCTCCCCAGTCACAGCCAGTCCTAGCCCTAACGGGCAATGTGTCACTGATTATAAACAAGCAGACAATGGAGTTTGTTTTCTGCCCTGAGAATCTGCACTCCTTCCCAGTCCGCTCTGAATGCATTTTCAACTGTAATCGAAACCAGAGCTGAGCGCTTTGGGGCAGAAACTCAGAGCGGATGGAAAGCCAGCCCACGTTTGAAGAGGCTGCGTGCCCACTCCGCCTGGATTGCTCCACACATATCTTCTCTAGCAGGTAAAATAACCCTGCGAGTCCACCGTGATCCCCGTCGCCCCCAGTTCATAGATGAGCAAACTGGGCTAGCGTGGTTCTTTTCACCTGAGCCGGCCACCCAGTTGACAAGTGCTGAAGTTGGGGTGAGACATGGCCCCCCGACTCCAGAGGCAGGCGTCAGGCATTTCGCCCTCGCTGCCACACCAGCGCGTTACCCCAGAATTCGGGGACATTTGACTTCCCTCTTGGGTATGCATTACTGGGGCTGGACCAAAACTCCTGCCTCATTAATTCTTCTGCCTTCCAGTAAAACTACATCCAAACTACCTAGGATAAATACTGTTCTTTATGGTTTTCACTGCCTGGAAGTTCTTTCTGATGTCTGACCCAGGTCCTTCTTGCTGTACGTTGAAGCCTTCCTGTTTGCTATTCTCTTCCTGTAGAGGGAGAGCAGCGTAACACAGCCCCTGACAGACCTGTGGATTGTAGTAGCTGCCAGAGGCCCCTCGAACCCCTCCCCACGGAGGGGGCAGACGCATCCTCTCAGACATCTGCGCAGCCAGAGAAAAGCTGTCTCACTGGTCAGAACTCAGGATAGGTTTTAACATTTCCAGGCCTTTCCCAACTAAAGTTCAACTTGGACTACATCTTCCGTGTTCTTAACAATCCTTTCCACACCCCAATGGTCCCCTCCCCAACCCAGCCTGTCCATTCCTGCCATCCTTGAGTTAAAGATAGGCAGAGAGACAGAACGTGGAGATGAGGGGGAATGGGGTTGGGTATAAACATCAAATGTATCAAACTTCTTGGTTAAACAATGTCCTTGTGGATCGCAGGCTGCTCGGAGCTCAGGCGGGGGAGCCAAGGAGGCTGCCACGTTGGGTACCATTAGACACACCTGGCTGAGTACCCGAGCAGCTCCATGGAGTCTCCCGTGTGGTTGGAAGATCAAAGCCGAGTGTACCCCCACGGTCTGGTCTCTCTGAAGGAGCCTTAGGTTCTTCTGGGAATGAGAGCCCAGCCGAGGGAGGCTGCCTGCCATGGCCGGAGATCAGAGGGAGGGCTGGGCAGCGTGGTCAGTGGTTGGTAATAGTATTCCAGTCCAGGGCCAGCAAGGCTTTGAGAGAGAGCCAAGGCACTGGCTGGCAGGCCCCAGGCTTGCTTCCGAGAAAGCCGCAGAGGGTCCCAGGACGCTGTGGAGATCTGGGAGCTGATCTGTGTCTCGGTGCTGGCAGAACCCGTGCCAGCTGGGGTCTCACCATGCCCTCTGCTCCTCTCTGTGAGGCCGCCGCCCTCAGTGGTGCCATCCCTCCCGGGGCCCCGGTCTCCACCTTGGTCAAGAGTGCCCTCCCTCTGCCCGGATGTCTACATCCAGCCTGGAACGCTCTCCTGAGCAGCGGGCTCCTAGTTAACAACCACTGCCCCCTGGGGTCCCACAGGCACCACACAGTTCATACCCCCAACTGAGCTCACCACCTTCTCCTCTTCCAAAATGCTTCTCCACTGTCCCCCATGTCGGGCACTGGCTGACCCTTCCCAGTTCTCCGGGGGGGACAATAGAATCCTCTGAAGGAGGGTCCTCGGATCCCGAATTCAGAACCCTTCTGTGCCCAGACACCGCCCTCGTTCACACCTTCTGCCTCCGTCTTAGCCCAGGTCTCCCTCATCCCGATGGCGGATGGTGACAACTGAGCATCGGCGTCCCCACCACAGCCTTTGCCACCACGGCTCCACCTTCCACGCTGTCCAGGAGTGCCCGTCCCAAGCCCTCGGGATCCAGCCGCGCTTCGGCCCCAGAGCCCTGCACGCGTCTGTGCTCTCTGCAGCACACAGTCCAATCTCATTGGCTCTTCGCGCTGCGACCCACAGCGAACCTTCCTGACCCCACGGACGGTCAAGCCTCCTCATGCTCCTCCACAGCTCTGCGGAGCTTGGAGCCCTGCTACCTTGGGCAAGGGTTTTGTTTTGTTTTTTCCTGAGGACAAAAGGCTACTGCGAGGCATCTGGCAGTGTCTGCCACACTCACTGACAGTCCTTCCACCACAGGAGTGTACATGTCTGTCTGTACACATCATAGGTGAATGCATGCAGACATACATGCATACATAAGACGCATGTGCCGAGGGCTTACTGTGTGAATAGGCACGGTGCTAAATGCCTCATACACTTTGTTTATTTCTCCCTCAAGGTCCCCCGAGGTCGCTATTATTATTGACCTCAAGTTACAGATAAGGAAATAAAGGCCCAGAGAAGCTAAGAGCCGGCTCAGGGTTGCGTAGCTGGGACGTAGCAGAGCCTCGATCTGAACCTGGGCGGTGGCCCTCTGGATCCCGCACCATGAACTGCGACGCATGTCCCCTGTTCACGCCCTCACGATACGCCTCGGAGCCCGAAGAGCCCCGCTGACTCATCAGGGAACGTCTTCCCAACCAACCCTGCTGCACTTTGGGACCCTGGAAGCCAGGATCGGGAGGGCTCTGGTCCACATTTCTCGCTGCCCAGAGAAGGAAAATGAGCTACTCACAATCACACAGATCAGACAGGGCCCAGCACGGGATCCACACCGCTTTCGTGGTATGTTTCCGGATACAATTTCCACTCGTTAACCTCTTGTTACTTCACTTCCGATTGGAGATTCCTGTAAGATCTACTCTACTTCAGAAAGAAAGGAGGAATAAATGTGTCTGTGCCCACACACGCACACGCACACACACGCACGCACACACTCAATTACACAACTGAAGCTACATCCTCAGCTTCTCCTTCGTGAGTTCTTGACCTCTGGTCAGACGCGCCTGTCCTCCCCCTGGGCGCCCTTCCCCGTCCTGGTGGATTTTATCTAGGCAGCAAGTGTGGACGCAACTACAGTTCTTCAAAGAGCTAAATACCTTATGATGACTGTGCTCATCGGTTACCGATGCCCAGTGAGTGCCAACAAGGACTAACAAAAGCAGAGCAATAAACACATTTAAGCCAGACCTATTTCCAGAGGAATCATTTAGAGACGGTTCACTCAAGTGCTTGAAACATACAAAAATAATGATCTCCCCATGGACGCGTTGTGTGCTTGCTGGCTCTCTGACTTTGGCCTTACGTGTGGAATCCATAAAAAGTCAGGGGCAAGATGGAAAAAACAAGTAGTTCACCGTGGAGAGGAGCCATTGTGTTGCAGCTGAATATTCCTGCCCCCAATTATCCAGACCCCGTCTGCTGTCGGGGGCCTCCAGACGCCTGGGGTGCCCATGGAAGGGCCGGTATGGATGATGGGACATACAAGGAGGGGACCCCTACCTTTGGATGGAGCTTCTTAGCTTGCACACAAGGTAGGTTTGCCCATGTTCATTTGTCTCCTTTTTATAGAGAAAAACATCAAAGCAGATGTGTCGTTGGGCAGTTGAATGTGGTCTGGTCCCACCAGGTAACTCCAGAGTCACAGGGCAACTGAATTATTTCTGCCCGCCCTTCTCCTTCTTGCAAACCTTGAGAGGGTTGTTGACCCTGATCCCCAAAGACTAACTTTAGGTGTTCTCATCACCTTCACAGTAGCCCACATCAGTGTGGTCAACTCTATCCACTTTGACCCGCTCCTGAGCCCTCACGCGGCACAATATCAGCGACGGCAAAGACCTTGCAAAGGTCTGCCCATGCCTCCTCGTCTGGGGTTCCCAGGTCTAGGGCGCCATCAGAAGTGCTGCGTTGTCTTCAGTGTTTCAAGGAAGCTAAAAACAGAAGCCAGTTCTTTGGTAACAAGACTGCACGTGCTGGGTAAAGAACAGGTCTCCTTGATTATGGCGAGAAATCCATGATCTCAGAATGTGGTGATGCTCGTCCATCCCACTCACGGGTGTTGATCGCTACTGACGGCACCTTAGGACTTGCTGAGACTTTCTTAGACATCAAATCTGGTGGCCAGGGCCACGTGCTGAATCTTCTCCCAATGTACATCCTACCCAGTCCCTCAGCCCTCGCTTACGCTTCTGAGAGGTGCAGCACCCGCTTTACCCGGAATTCGGAGCCCCTGAGTTCTGTTATCTCCCCCAAGCTTGGGTCCCTGTTTACCAACTACACATGGATGAGAGGCTAGGGAGGGTTCAGGTAAGAACTTTCATAGTCTCGTCACTTGTCTTTTCCAAAGGTCTTATCAGGAAGAAGGTTGGTGGGGAACTCACTGGGGTTTGTCCTCCAGGGGCCTCAGTGGGGTCCTGGATATAGACTGAGTCCCCTTGCTGAGGAGTTGAGAGTGAGTGGGCAAGTTGTGGGGACAATCAGGAGCCCCAGTGCCCAAAGAGACCACATCCATGGGTTGGGTCAGGGGACTCGCTGGTGAGGTTGGAAACCACTGCCTCACGTTGCAAGGGCTCCGCCTTCTGTCCTGGGACCCGGGGGCTTGTCTGACCCTGTGGGAGGGGCTCTCTAGGCCCCAGGACCTCATGTGTCATTGTGATATGCTGGAAGTTTAAAGATGGTAAAGAATAGAACCAAGACTTAGAAAGCTTCAAACTTAGACGGAGTCTGGTTCATCTGAAAGAGATCAAATCCCATAGGGTAGTTGGGAGCCTGCACAGGGAAGGGGAGGAAGATGAGCAAGGAGCCGCTGGGGTGAGACTCTAGTGGGGAAGGAGTCAGCCTGCTTCTGCAGGGACCCTCTGGATTGGACGTCCTGCCTCAGAGTGGCCACAACCCCAGGAAGATGACCTGGACTCTGTGCCTCCCACCCCACAGTCATGGGTGAAGGGCTTTGGGACAGGGCCGTAGACAGTCTTTCCAGCACTTCGCTCTTTGTCTGAGGGTCAGAGTGGTCCAAAGGTGAGTTTCAGGTGTAGGTGATTGAAATCACACCCCAAAGTATGGGATGAGCAGAGAAATGGACAAAGGGGTGGCAGGGAAACATCTGGGGCCATCGGCATTGTCCGCAACCCAGCTTGCCTCGTGATTCCTCTCTCTGACCTGGCTACCTGGCCCGGCCAGGCCCCGAGTCTCTGGTCTGGAACTGGCCACCAGACTCTGACTGGCAGGTCCCCTGTCTGTCTCCTCAGTCAGGGCCCACGGGATGATGGTCTGTCCTAGAAGGACCCCTCCTGCTGAGGCAGAGGACAGAGACTGGCATGGCCCCGCCCATGTTTGCGACCATCCTTAAGCCGGCGGTAGACACCAGGAAGACATGCCCGGGTCTGTCTGCACAGCAGGCCGTGCACACACTGAGCACTGATCCTCTGCCGGGCAGGACTCTTCTCGTGGCCGCTCCTTTCCGTTGTCCTTCTCGTAGGGTTTCCAGCAGTACGCATGCGTTTGTTTATTGTTCGGATAAGAAGGTAGACACTAATATTTTAATGATATGTGTGTGTGTGTGATTTTTGTCAAGTGAAGAAATCTACTTCCAAATATTACTCAACCATGTAAAAGAATGAGATCTTCCATCTATGACGGCCTGGAGGGTATTATGCTCAGTGAAATCATCGGACAGAGAGAGACAAGTACCACATGATCTCACTAATATGTAGACTATAAAGGACAATAAACAAATAAACAAAATGGAAACAGACTCAGAGATACAGAGAGCAGACTGGTGGCTGCCAGAGAGGAGGGGGTTGGGGGACTGGGTGGAAAGGGTGAAGGGATTAAGAAGTGCAAATTGGTAGCCACAGAAGAGTCGTGGGGATGTGAAGTACAGCACGGGGAACAGAGTCAATAGTATTGTAATAACCGTGGATGGAGCCTGTTGCGTACCGGAAATATCAGGGGAAACACTTTGTAAAGTACATGATTGTCTAACCACTATGCTGTACACCTGAACCAATACAAAATAATATTAAGTGTCCATTGTAACTGAAAAAAAATAAAAAATCTACTATTTTTAAAGAGCACACATCAGTGCTATCTATTCTAGGGCTGTTCGCGTTGCTACTGACGATCGACTAGAAGGGTAAGTAATATCGTAATGACCACGGTGCGTGTTCCTCGTGCCCCACACGCCTCGCGTTGCCATCATTTCTATCATCCCTGGTGGCTGGGGAGAAGAAGCAAAGCACAGAGAGGTCAGGTGACTGGATCATGACCCCACAGCGACTAAGGCACAGCGACTAGCTTCACAGCCAATAGTCTGCTCGTGGGCATCGCCGTCTGATGTTGGTGGCCGATGCGGATGTGCGGAAAAGCCAAGACGTTTGATACAATGCAAGCAGAAGCGTGTGGACTCACCACTTCAGAAGCACGTGAAAGGAGCCCAGGGGCACGTAGGAGTGACAGCGAAGCCGGCAGAGGCCTGGCCGCTCCCTGTAAGTGACTATGACCTGGCCTCATTATCAGGCCGGCGATAGCCACACGTCCAGCCCTCGCAGACCTCTGAGCAATCGATGGACGTTCCGCGAGGAGATCAAGATGGCCCTAGCTCAGCCTCAACCCTTGTTCTTGTTTCCTCGTTCCTAATTTACCCAGTATGCCTGCACTTTCCCTTAGCTTCAAGGGGAAAAGTGACTCTGCACTTTTCCTGTCCTGCGTGCTGAGTGCACAGCGCGTAGGAACGGCAGGAATTTTCACACTGACATCTCGGCAGAGAAGGTCACCGCGTCTGTGAAGCCCAGCCTGCTGGTCACGAACCAAAGGACACGGCTTAGGAACGGCTGCAGACAACACTCTAGCGAAAGGAAAGAACATTTTATGAAGTTCAGGTTTTATTTTTTCAGAGAGAGGAAGGGGGAGCGAGAGAGAAACGTTGACTTGTTGTTCCACTCATCAAAGCATTTACTGGTTGCTTGGATGTGCCCTGATCGAGGATCAAACCGCAACCTTGGCGCATCAGGATGACGCGCTAACCCACTGAGCTACCCGGCCAGGGCCAGGTTTTCTTTTTCAAAGCAATGACACAGAGAGATAATCTGAGTTGTTTGAAAAGGCTTATTTTAAGTCTAAAAATAGCTACTTTCTACTAAAAAGGGAGACTTGGGGGAAATAGAGAGAAATAGTTTACTGAGGGTGATTTATAAAGCAAGCTCTTTCTGGAGATTAAGACTGTCTACCTGCATCTGACTTATGTGATTACTCAGAAACTTGAATGAGCGTAAAGCAGTTAGTTTGTCGGCCTTTTGGTTGCCCTCTGTGTCATCGTGTGCTCTCCAGAGGACTGTGGGAGATTTATCTGGGGTGCCCCTCTGGGGCTGGAGCCTGCATCGGCACTCAGTTCCTCTCCCTCCCCACGGCCCCTCCTCGGCTCCTTCACAGTGGCTGCCTTTGAGCCCAGAGAGCCTCAGGCCTACAGGCCTCAGCCTCCCGTCCCTAAGGAAAGTGCCGGAATCCCTGGAACCGAGCACAACTGGAAGGGAGACGTCATATCCCAGCGCTGACTGTAAACGGTGCTGTTTCGTCTGTAACACAATTAGGTCTGGGAGTGTAATGTGATGCTTTCGGCCGCCCTGTGGCCCTTGTCAGAATGTCGCTTCTCCTGGGCACCAACCCCGAGCTTTTCAGGACAGTAGCCTGCTCTCCCTGACCCAAACAGAGGCTCCGGAATGGACCCACTTCCTCTGATGAGTTCAACAGCTATGTGTTCAAAGGGCCTGGACTCGGGGTCTTGAGGATCTGAGTTCAAATTCCAGCTTTGCTTCTTTCTTGCTGTTTAATCTGAAGTAGGGCCGGCCACTGCAGCTGTCCCGAGTGAGTGTCCGCTGCACCAACGGGCCTCATCACCGCCACCAAACAGGGTTGGCAGAACAGTGCAGCGCTGGCGGCGTGTGTGATCAGGGTGAAGGGTGTCCTCCCGTCTGCAGGGTCCCTGCGCGGTGCGGCTGGCTGCTACTGCTTTCTGGGCAGCAGCCATGGTCAAACCATCTGCCGTCATTTCTATCTGCCTTTTTAAAAAAATTAAATATACTGGGGTGAAATTGGTTAATAAGATTGTATTGGTTTCAAGCACACAATTCTATGCCATTGTGTGTATATTGCATAGTGTGTTTACTACCCAAAGTCACATCTTCTGTCCCCATATACTTCACCGCCTTCCCCGTTACTGCCCCACCCCCTCCCTCTGGTAACCATTACACTGTTGTCTGTCTCTGGGAGCTTTTGTTTGTTCATTAGTTGCTTTTAGTTTCATACCCCACATATGAGTGAAATCATATGGTTCTTGACTTTTTTCTGTCTGTATGTCACTTAGCATGACATTCTCAAGACCCACCCATGAGATACCCCCACACGCCCGTGAGAATGGCTATTATCAACAGGACAAGCCACCGCCACTGTTGGAGGGGTGTGGAAAAAAGGGGATTCGCTGCTGGTGGGAAGGTACACTGGTTCAGCCACTATGGAAAACAGTATGGGGGCTCCTAAAAAAATTAAGAACAGAGTTACCGTATGACCCGGCAACCCCTCTTCTGCATATCTACCCTAAAATTTGAAAACATTTATTCACAAATATATATGCACCCCTAGGTTCACTGCAGCACTATTCACAGTGGCCAAGACATGGAAACAACCAAAGTGTCCTTTGATAGAGAACTGGGTGACGAAGACGTGGTACCCATGTACAGTGGAATAGTACTCAGCCACCCGACAGATGAAGCTGCCATTTGCAACAGCTTGGTTGGAGCTGTCTGCTTCTCGAGACTCCTGGCCTGAAGACCTGCTCTACGGTGTCTCCCCCTGTCAGTCCTGTGGACTCCCAGCCGTGCCCAACCACCCTGTACTGAGGAGGTCTTCCTACTCTCCATCACAGTATCCTGACTGTTTCCTACATACCGTTTAGCTATAGTTTTCTTTTTCTTTTTATATCCTCACCTGAGGACATTTTTGCATTTATCTTCAGATAGAGTGGGAGGGAGAAGGGGAGGAAGAGAGAGAGAGAGAGAAAAAAAAACATCGATATGAGAGAGACACATCAACTGGTTGCCACCTATACAACCCCAGCTGGGGCCAGGGACAATGAGGTACGTGCCCTTAGCGGGAACTGAACCCGGGACTCTCTGGTCCACCGGCCGACACTCTAACTGCTGAGCCAAACTGGCCAGGGCTACAGTTTTTGTTTTATTTGGTTCCTTCTTATCTGCCCTCCCCACTTCCCTGTGAGCATCACAGGAGTGTGAACGTGGTTGGGTTAGTCACGCTGCGCCCTGACACCTGGCACCATCCTGACTGCTCAGTATTTAGTAGGACGAATGAATGAAAAAGAACGCACATCCAATGTTTAGACAATCGGCAGATTGGGGCAGATGCCCTCCTCCTTGTTGGCCTGGTCCAAGCTCAAGGTCATGTCTCTGGAAGGTCTGGGAGGGCAGCTTCTTTCCTGGACGCCCTAGGGTACATCCTCACATCCTTTACCACACACAGCCTTGGGCTACCAACCTTGGGACATTTACCCCAACAAGAATAGCTTCCTTTATGCTGCTGTTATTTTGAGTTTTTCGTTATACGCAGCCAGAACTTGTTTAATGGATACACCAGAAAATGTACGTTCAAGGGCAGCTGCACTGGGCCAGAGGTTGCTTTGGAACAGCAAATAAAGTGATGAGGGGCTGTGTGTGCTTGGGGGCGGGGGCGCGTCACCAGAATCCTGGGTGTGTTTGGTACAGAAGGAGTCTCTCTCCCCAGCGACAGAGGCGGCACCGGGACGGCCCTGCCACACTGCGCACGAGGTCGCCCACTTTGCTCTGTGTGGACTCCAGTACACATGTGTTTTAGATTATTCTCTAATTGCTTAAGTGTTTGTGGTGTCTTTGCTTTTAACTTGGGGGCTGGAGAGTGGAAGGGGGGAGTCTCCCTGTCCCCCGCCCACCCCCAGGAGGGCGACCCTCACAGAAGCCGCCCTGACTAGGCCTAGGGAGAGGCCGGCTGGTCAGAGAGCCGAGAACCCTGAGTGTGAGAAATGAGGCGACCACCAGGCTGCCCTCCTAACCCTCCAGAGTCCAAGCCCCAGCCTAGTGTTGTGTTGGGAAATCTGACTGTTTTGTTTTTGTGGCTAACATATACCTAATTAGTCTGTTTGTCTTAAATCCACCCACTCTTTAAAAGTAAAAGAAAATAGCTGGGGCTTAAAATAGTTCAGTTTTATATGTGGGAGCCCTTGCCAGAGCTTTAATAAATATTGAAAACCTCTCTTTGGTCTTTGCGGGACCCGCTTCTGGGGCAAGAAGCTGCCTGGCTGATGTTGTCTCTGCGGGGACCGTGGGTGGACGCTCTCGGCTGCAAGGACACATCTCAGGGCAGTTAGGAGTCACCACGCTGGGTGCAAGAGAGGAGGGAAAGCTGATGTCATGGAGATCAGCTCTTCTGGTTTACACCTGAGTTCAAAGAGGCCCAGAAGCCCGGCCAGTGTGGCTCAGTGGTTGAGCACGGACCCATGCACCAAGAGGTCGCCAATTCAATTCCTGGTCAGGGCAATATCCAGGTTGTGGGCTAAATCCCCAGTGGGGGGCATGCAGGAGGCGGCCAATTGATGTTCTCGCTCATCGATGTTTCTATCTCTCTTTTCCTCTCCCTTCCTCTCTCTCTAAAATCAATAGAGGGGAAAAAAAAGAAAGAAAAAAACGAGGCCAAGAGATGGGGAATGACTTGTCCAAGGGCTCACAACATGAATGACAGCTTTCACTTGATCACATCATAGGTTCGCTCCTCTCCCTGTGTACTCACATCAGAGGCAAACAGTCAACCTCCGTATTTAACTGACATTCCTTCCATGTGCCTCACCATGGCCTCTAATCCAGTGCTTCTGAATTCTGTTCATCTGTAAGAAGAGCAAGCCACGTGTTGAGTCCTCAGTCTGTGCCTTGGCCCTGGGAGCCCATCTGGTCCTTCTAAGTGACTTGTCCAAACTCACAGACTGGAAGTGACGCATCTTAGATCAGGGCCCAGGTATTCTTGCAGGTATTGGTTATGGTCTGACTCCAGAGTCCCCATTAGTAACCACTGTACTAGACAGCCTTCTAGACTTTTACCATCTTTGCTTTGCTGTTCAAGAACTCTAGTACTACACACCAAACATGAACAGACAAGTCCCTGGAGCGATTTTTCTTTGATGATGATGGAGTCCATGGATCTTGTCATCGTTTCTGGTTTCTTCTTTTGTGTGGCCACCCGTGTGGCCCAGTTGAATGGATATAGCTTGTGTAATTTCTCAACTTGCGCTTGCACAGTTTTGAATGGGACCCAGAACGAGAGAGGGCACCTCAACAGATCCGAGCTGCCGTGGAAGCTGCTTGGACACATGGGTTGTCTGACCCAGCACATTCAGTGATGCCTGAAGTGTCTCTGGCAGATTGAGATGCTTATGTGAAGCCCTTGGCAAGCCTTAGTGGGTGAATCACAGCGAAGACCATCAGCATTTTGAGCAGATATGCCATCTTATATGAATAACCATTTGCCTTTGAGAAACAGCTTTGTGTTGCTCCTGGGCCCTAGCAGAGGCCAAATACATGTGACCACGGGCCTTCAAGTTACCATGTGACTTGAGCAACCCATCATGAACTGGGTGTCAACTGTCTGGAATAGTCAAATATAAAGTTGACATGCACACCTCCCCTCACTCCATCATCACATGGGAGAGGAACACATGAAATCGGGCCCAGGAAGTTGCATGAACAATTAGTCCAGGTGCCATGGCCCATACTCATGGGCGTCGCACGGGGGCCATGTTCAGAGGGCCCATGCTTGATTTAATGCTCTGCTATCAGTGTCTAGAAATCCTTCATTTTTGAGCAAGGGGCCCTTTATGTTCTGGGCTCCACAAATTACATAGCCAGTCTGTCTCTGCCACATCACGTCACCTGCGTCTATGGCTACATGGTGGGTTTTTTTTTTTTATGACTAGTTGACTTAAGAAGAAAAGATTCAGGCTTGGTTTACAGAGGATTATCTACAAGATACTGACACTACCTGAATATGGATGGCTATGACACTATAGCCCCACTCCAAGATGTCCCTGAAGGACAGTGGGGAACAAACATCCTTCCAGAGGACAGAATTGTTCATCTTGCTGGAGGTAGAGGTGGCCCCGTGCAAAGATCCACCCTAATCATGCACAGTGGATAAGTTTTGACTGGGTGGTCAGGGACTTGGAAAATTGGTGACAAGGGGGTCTGGGAAAGAGGAATATGAATAGACTTCTCTGAATGGGCACATAAAGTGAAGATATTTGTATCTTGGCTCATTAAAGAATGATCTCAGCCCTGGTCAGTTTGGCTCAACGGTTGAGTGTCGGCCTGTGGACCAGAGAGTCCTGGGTTCGGTTCCCGCTAGAGGCAGGTACTACAAAAAAAAAAAAAAAAAAAAAGAATGATCTCAGCCAAGGAGGAGCATAATAATTTGGTAGACAAGATGACTCACTCTGGATACCAGATAGCCTATTTCCCCAGCCACCTTTCTTGAAGCAAACAGCTTGTGAACAAACTGGCCATGTAACAGGAATGGAGATTATGCATGGGCTCAGCAACATGGACTTCCACTCATCAAGGTTTATCTGGCTACAGCCACTGCTGAGTGTCCAATATGCCAATAATCGAGACCAACAATGAGCCCTTTTGATAGTACACCCTTTCTTGGGAGGAATCGGCCAGCTGCCTGGTGACAGGTTGATTAGTTGACTGATTCCACCATGGAAGGGGCAGGATTCTGTTCTTTGGAGTAGATACTTTCTTTGTATATAGATCTGTCTGCTCACAATCCTTCTGCCAAAACCACTATACATGGACTTACAGAATGCTTTATTCAGCCTTATGGGATTTACTACAGTATGGCTTCTGACCAAGGAATTCATTTTACGTCCAATGAAGTATAGTAATGAGCTCATGGTCATGGAGTTTTCCTGATCTTACCATATGTTTTCATAACTCTGAAGCTGCTGACCTGCTAAAATTGTAGAACGGCCTTTTGAAGATACAGTCATGGCACCTTGCAGAGCTGGGGCCGTGTCTTCATCAGTGGTCAAGATATGATGCTCTTTCTCCCACAGTCAGGACCCACGGGCTCTTGAATCAAGGAATGCAATGGAAATGGGAGTGGGTTCTCTCACTGTTTCCACGAGTGAAATTTTGCTTTGTTGTCCCTGCATGTTTGGGCTCTTCTTGCCTGGAGGGCTTAGTTTCCAAGGGAGAAATACATCCACCAGAGCAATGACTCTGTGCAACTGGAAGTTGGGACTTCTTCCTAACCTCTTTGGACTCTTCATGCTAGAAACTCAATGGAAAGGAACGAGGACTCCTGGAACGGTAGTGAGCCTTATATCTTAGTATTTAATTTACAAGGTATCCCCAGATGAGTATGACTCAGTTGGAAAAGGAATGAACATCGTGCAAAGATGGACAGAAGAACTTGGTGATTTTATCAAGGGAAAATTGGTTGTTACTCTACAGTGAAAGTAAGGAGGATTGTGTTACTGTATCTGGAATTCAGGAGATTCCCAGTGGCATTTGTTTGTTCTCCAATGTCCAGTGATGAAAATCAATGGTAAAGCACAGCAACCTAGTGCAGGCTGGCCCACTAGTGGTCCAAACCCTTGAGAGATGAAAGTTGGGTCGTCCCCATCAGGTAAGGAACTGTAACCACCTGAAGATGCTTATTGAGGGCAAAGGGGATATGAACAGGTAGTAGAAGAAGGCGGTTATAACACCAGCGACAACCATATGACCAGTTGCAGAAATGAGGGCTATAATAGTTACGAATATTTCTTCCTTATTTTGCTATGACTATATTAACCATTTTTTCTCCTCTTTTTTTCCTTTCCCATTTCTTTTCCATATAACATGAGATGTGTTAACGGTAGTGAGCCTTATATCTTAGTATTTAATTTACAAGGTATCCCCAGATAAGTATGACTCAGTTGGAAGAGGAATGAACATCGTGCAAAGATGGACAGAAGAACTTGGTTTTCTCTTTTATAGGGAAGACGACAGTGTGTTTGGTGGTACGTGTGTTTGTTGCATCATGTGAGGCTAAGCAAGATCTTTCTATTTTCTTTATTTGGATGTTAAATATGACTAAAAGAAATAGGTATGGATGCCAAGTGGGTGGGCCGTGGTGCATTGTATTATGTCCACTTAGCTAAGCCGAAACTATGTTTCCAGAATTCTCTGCCTCGTTCCAGGTTAAGGCTGGCCACAAGAGAAATTTGCATGGGATTTGAAAGGCCGAAGGGAAGCTCTATAGTCACTTTGTTCCGCTCTAAAGGTTGCAGGACGGGCCTTGTTGAGACTTATGCACATTGTGATTGATGGGCTGGTTCATGTAGCTGATGAGGGGTAGAAGCTGGGCTCCCACCTGATATCCTTCCTTCTCTGAATCCTGGACCAGGTATATGTGAAGCTGTGTGGCAAAGGCGTCAGCTAATCCTACAGGCCACCTGGGTCATCAAGAGCAGCAGGAATGAGACACAGTCACGGTTTGGTCTGCCCTTCCAGGTTCCAGCAGAACCTTAGCCTCCCCAATTCACATCCATCTTCCCTTCACGACTTCCAGCTTTGCTGACTTTGGACTCAACGGGAGATACAGAGGTGATAGTCTTGGACAGACTGCGTTACCAAACCCAAAGTTAGGTCCCATCCCTGTGATAAATCCCTCCTTCTCTATAACTCACAGTGGTTCATCTTCCCTGAAAGAACTCTGACTGGTACCTCTGGACTAATACATTCTCTCTCAAAATTCTTTCATGTTCATCATCCCACTTGAAACTTATAGTAACCTCTTGAGGTAGATACTACCATTGTCAATTTGAAGATAATGAATTTGAAAACAGAGAGGTTGAGTGACATCCCCAAAGTCACCCAACCATTGAATAGTCAAGCTGGGACTCCAAGCCAGGCCTAAAAGACTCTGGATTCAGAATTATTCTGCTCCCGAACACGTTGTGTACATTTTGTTATGTTGCTGAATTTGTCTTTGTTGCTGTTTCTGATCCCTGTCACCAGAGGCTGAAAAATTAGTTTTCATGGGGGTGATTATGAAATCAACTTTACCTTTGTTTCCTGCTTCCCTTCCACACGTGAGACAAGGCGTGGCGTGGGGGGAGTCTTTTTCCTGCTACTAGGGAAAATCTCAGGCCCTGTGACTTTTCTGTTCATCAGTAGGCAATACAAAGTTCCACAGACATGTTAGGGTGTAAAACATAGACTAGATTTAAATCCTGCATGTTAATTAGCACTTTAGTTTGTATTTAGAGTAAAGTTCCCTTCTTCTCTGACCCCTATCCTCCTCCCCAGCTAAACCTGGCTACAGTCTAAGTGCCCACCTTTGGGGACAGGCTGTGGTTAGTGTCTTTCTCTCTTTCTGGCCTCTTCCCCTCCTTCTTCCCTCCTCTAGGATTGAAGTTGGGAGGAAGGAGGAGAGGCAGGAAAGTTACTTTGTTTTTCTAAACAGTTTTGCATACCATAATTTATATCCCACAAAATTCACCCATTGTAAGTTCATAATTCAATACTTTTTAGTAGATTTACAGAGTTGTGCAATCATCATAATTTTAACTCTGTTAGAAATTTCCAAAAAGTTCTCTCGAGCCCATTTGCAGTTAATCCCCATTCCTCCCCCAGCCCAGGGCAACCACTGACCTCCTTCATGTCTTTACAACTTTGTCTTTTTCTGGATATTTCATAAATGGAATAATGCACTATGGACTCTTTTGTGTCTGGATTCTTTTATGTAACATAAAGTTCTTGATGTTTATTCATATTATGGCATGAATCAGAAATCTGTTCCTTTTTATTGCTAAATAATATTCTATTGTTTGGCTATATAATGTTTTGTTTATCCATTCACCAGTTGATGGACACTTGGATTGATTCCAGCATTTGGTTATTAGGAACAATGTTGTGACGAACATTCACATGCGTGTCTCTCTGTGGATATATATTTTTATTTCTCTTGGGTTTGTTCCTAGAAAAGAAATTTCTGCATCTAATGATATGTTTACATTTAAGTTTTTAAGAACCATCCAAACCATTTCCAAAGGAGCTGTGGCATTTTACATTCCCAGCAGCAATATATGAAGATTCCTGTTTCTCTACATCCTTACGATAATAATTGTTGTCTTTTTTTTTCAAGCCACTCTAGTAGATGTATAGAGGTGTCTCATTAATTCTAATTTCCCTAATGATGAATGATGTTGCATGTCTCTTTATGTACTTATCAGTCATCTGCATACCTCCTCTTGTAAAATGTATGTTCAAATCTTTTGGCCATTTTTCATAAATAAACAAGTGGTTAAAAAAGTTGTGGTACAAAAATATAATGGAATATTACTCAACCACAAAAAGGAATGAAATCTTACTATCTGTAACAGCATAGATGGACCTAGAGGGTATTATGCTAAGTAAGATAAGCCAGATGGAGAAAGACAAATACCATATGATATCACTTGTATGTGGAATCCAAAGAACAAAATAAATAAAAAACAAAATAGAAACAGAATTATAGACCCAGAGAACAAACTGATGGAGGCCAGAGGGGTATTGGGGGATGGGTTAAAGAAAAGTAATGGGATTAAGAGGTACTAGTTAGTACTTACAGAATAGTCATGGGATGTAAAGTGCAGCATAGGGAATAGTGTCAATAATATTGTAACAACTATCTATGGTGCCAGGTGGGCACTTGAATTACCAGAGGAAACACTTTATAACCTATATGAATGTCTATTTGTGCTGCTGTGCACCTGAAACTAATACAAAACACTGTGGAATGCAAACTGTAATTGAAAAATAAAATTTTAAAAATCTTTTGCCCATTTTTTAAATTGGATTGTTCATCTTATTAATTTGTGAGAGTTTTAAAAATTTTGGATATAAGTCCTTTATCAAATGTATGATTTGCAAATATTTTCCTCACATGTTGCTTGGATCTATATTATATATCATGTGTAGATTCTATATGCCCATTCTAATGTCAACACTGCAGTGTCTTGATTATTGTAGCTTTATAGTGAGTTTTGCAATTGGGTAGTATAACTCCTCCAAATTTGTTCTTATTTTTATTTCTTGTATTCTACTTCCTTTGCATTTCTGTATAAATTTTAATATAAGCTTTCCAACTTGTTTCTTTGCAAAAAACAAATCAGCAAACAAACAAACAGACAAACAAATCGACCCTGATGAGATTTTGACAGGGGTGTATTGAATCTATACATCAATTTGGGGAGAAATGTCATTTTAACAACAATCCATGAACCTTTAAAAGGATGTTGTCTAATTTCCAAATATTTGGGAATCTCCCCATTTTTTTTATTATTATTATTGTTGGCTGTTTTGTAATTTAATTCCTTTGTGGTCAGATGCCATACCTTATATGATCTCAACACTTTTTAATTCATTGAAACTTGTTTTATGATTCAGTATCTGGTCTTTCCTAAAGAATATTCCAGGTGTTCAAATTGGAAATAGTATTAGAGATAAGAAGGATATATCCTAATGATAAAATGTTAACCATTGGATGCAGAATACATATGATTTCAAGCACTCTTGAAATATTCTCCAGGAAAGACAATATAGTAGGCCACAAAACAAGTCTCAATAAATTTTAAAAGTTTGAAATCATACAAAGCATGATGACTGACCAAAACAAATTTAAATTATAGTATCAGACAAAATAGACTTTGAAACACACTTAGGTATACACACACCCCCACACAATGTTAATTATGTCAGGTTGGTTGATAGAGTTATTCAAGTCTCCTATATGCTTGCTGATTTTCTGTGTAGTGATTTAATAAATTACTGAGTGTGGGATATTAAAATCTTTAACTATTATTATTAAATTTTGCATTTCTCCTTTTAATCCTGTCACTTTTTTTTCAATGAATTTTGAGGTTTTGTTATTTTTTGTCTCTTCCTTATGTACTGACCATTTTGTTATTATGAAATATTTTTCATAATATTTCTGGGTTTGAAGTCTATGTTGTTTGATATTAATATAACCACTCCAGTTCCTTTGTATATGCTGCTTGCATGGTATATATTTTTTTTCCAAATTTTTACTTTTATTCTGTTTGGCTTTTTTTAATATAAGGTGTTTTTCTTATAGACAACATATAATTGATTCTTGCTTTATAAATTCAGTCTGATAATCCCTGCCTTTTGATTGTATTTTTAGGTCATTTACATTTAATGTGTTTATTTTATAATTGAATTAACATTACTGCTTTGCTATTTTTTTCCTTATATTTACTGTTCTTCCCTGACTGCTTTTTGTGTGTTAAATACATTTTTAAGGAGTATAATTTCTGTTTATTTTAACAATGTTTGAGTGTTATTTTGTCTAAATTTTTGAAGAATAGTTTTCTCTATTTAGAATTATTGGTTAAGAATATTTTTCTTTCAGTTCTTTAAAAATGCCATTCTACTGTCTTCTGGACTCTACTGTTTCAGATGAGAAGTCAGCCATTTTCATATTGATACCCCCTATATGTAGTAAGTCATTTTTCTTTCCTTTCTTCCAAGATTTCTCCTTGTTTTGGTTATTAAGATTTAGACTTTATGTCTCGGTGTGAATTTCTTTGTGTTTATTTCACCTAGAATTTTTTTGTGCTTCTCGTGTCAGTAGATTAAATATTTTTATCAGATTTTAGAAATTTTATGCCACTATATCTTCAAATGTTTTTCTTTTTTTCGTGTCCCTTTATATTTCTTCTATTATATAAATAATAGACTCCTATTATATAAATATTATATAATATATTATATAATATTATATAATATTACATATATATTATATTATATGGGACTCCTATTATATAAATAGGACTCCTATTATATAAATATTGGCACAGTTGATGTTGTTCCACAGGTCTCTGAAGAACTATTCATTTATCTTCATTTTGTTTCCTCTCTGTTCTTCGGATTGGTAATTCTGTTGATTTACCCTCGAGTCCCCGATTCTGCTTCCCTCTTGCATAGCTTCTGAGCTCCTCTAGGGAACTTCTCATTTGAGTTGTATTTTTCAACATCAGAATTTTTATTTGGTTCTTTTAAAATAAATAAAATGTCTGTGTCCTAATTGAGAATCTCTGTTTATTCATCAATGTCACTCTTTTCGTTAATTTGTTAAGCATTGCCTTCTTCAGTTTTTTTAAACATATTTGTAGTAGCTGTTTTTAAGTCTTTGTTTGCTAAATCCAGAATTTGAGGATACTGAATAGTTTCCATTGACTGCTTTTGATATTGTATATGAGTTAAACCCTATCGTTAGCTTGTCTGTCTTATCATTTTGTTGTTGTTGTCATTGGAAACTGGACATTCTGGATAATCTCTGTGTAGCAACTCTGAATTCTGATGCCCAAAGGTGGTTGTTGTTGCTATTTAATTTGTTTGTTTTATAACTTAACCATGGGTAATTCTGTGAAACCTGCAGTGATGGATACTGATGTCTCAGCTCAGCTTCGTTTAGAATATTCTTACTTTTATATATAAGCGTGGCTTTTTAAAATTCACCCTTGTGTCTCCATAGTGTGGCAATCAGCCAATGATCTCACACAGCCTCAAGCTAGATCACCAATGATTCTTGCTATTCTTACTTTAAATTAATCAGTTTTTGTTTTGTTTTTAAGTATAAACACTTCTGACTTTGTCCCACGCCTTTGGTTGATTTCCAGAACACTGAAATGGTGGGTTTTTTCAATTTTATCTAGACTCTTTATTGCTTTGGGGGTACACATTTTACTGATTTCCTACTCAGCCATTGTTGAAAGTCCTTTCTGCTGCAGAGAAATTTTTGCTTGACTAATACAGTTGCAAAATGGCTTTGCATACATCAGCCTCTCTCTTCTGAACCCTTTCGTAAGTTCTTCAGAGACTATTCACTTGGGCCCCTCCAAATGCAATTCTCTGATATGAGGTGTCTATTCTCTTCCTTCAGCTACTGCTCCCCCACTTAGTTTGGTTTTCTTTTAAAAAAATTTTTTTTCTTTTATTGATTTTACAGAGAGAGGAAGTGAAAGGGAGAGAGAGATAGGGACATTGATGAGAGAGAACATCGATTGGCTGCCTCCTGCACGCCCCCCACTGGGGATCGGGCCCACAGCCTGGGCATGTGCCCTGACCGGGAATCGAATCGGCGACCTCTTGGCGCACGGGCCACACCGGCGGGACTAGTTCGGTTCTCCAGTGGGCCACTCCACACCAGCTCTCGCGGATTCTTCTCCACAGCCTGCCCCATGGTTCTTCCAGGTAGTCCTCTTTGATAACATCTGAAATGGCTCCTGGCTCACTTTCTTCCCCATGTGGCCCACACATGGTCCTTGGGAAACATGTATTAATCCCTGTCCTAGCACGCTCACAGAGTGCCAGCCTTCCCAATAAAGCAATTACTCTCCTTTGATCCACCGCAAAATTAATTCACCATCTGTCTCTTCCCCCCTTGATTTCTAGGCTGGAGTCTGACATTGTCCACATTCCCAACTTTCGGGTGAATCTAGTGAGGTCGCCGAGTCATCACCCTCACTGTGTGCCTGGAGAGAAAAAGTTTGGTGGAGGTCTCTCAAAGAAATCCTCCTCATAACATTCCTTCTCAACTTGCACACTTTTATTATTTTATTTTTTTATAGAAAGGGGTTTTTTAGAGGCATGAAACCAGTTCCCAGATATACCCTTTTGAAAATCCGCTTCTCATTCTGAAACGTTATTTTAGAATTTCTTCTTATCTACTGTATCTCCCTGCCTCATTAAAAATTCCAATTCAGCATCCTGTTATACTTGTGTTTATTTTTAGAGACTTCTCTGGTCCCCTTTAGACTAAACAACGTTTCTTAAAGTTACGGCATGTTCATAGATGTTATGTGAGAAATGGGTCCTGTGAGGAAATAACCGTGCTAAGCAAAGTTAGGCAAATCTTTTTGCTGTGAGCCTTCTCAGAGCCTTTAATATGCTAATAACGCACTGTGATGTCCCAAGGGGTGTGCGTGTGTGTGCGTGTGTGTGTGCGCGCGCACAGAATATACAGCTTTTATCAAACTCCCTGGACCATGCGGAACACTCTCCCTACCTTTTTGGCAAGCCACTGAAAGAGGTTAGCATTCTATGGAACACATTTTGCAAACACTGGCCTGGAAAGTACCTGTGGAAAGAGAAGGTAGTTTCCTCCGCATCCAGACTGCTCCCCAAAGGCAGGCAACGTGTTACTGCTTCCCCCTCCTCCTAAGCATAGTGATTCTGAAAGTTCCCTGTGCTTTTATTTGTCTAACCTGAATGTGGCAGAGCTTGACTGCATGGTCCCGCCACTACACTGGGTTCCTTATTGATCAGAATCCCATCTTGCTCATCTGTGCCTGTCCAGGGCTCACCACCATGCCTGACATAGCAGGAAGAAACAAAAGGTTGCATTGCAGAAGCGTTTCTTTGCTGCTGCTGCTTCTTATCTTTTTTAAAAAATTGTTCTTCTCCTTATTGATTTTAGGGAGACGGGGAGAGAGAGAGAAACATCAATAAGAGAGAACATCGACTGGCCGCCTCCTGCATGCCCCCACTGGGGATCGGGCCCACAACCTGGGCGTGTGCCCTGACCGGGAATCGAACTGGCGACCTCTTGGTGCATGGGTCGACGCTCAGACACCCAGCCACACTGGCTGGGCTTCTTTTTTTTATTTTGAACAAAGTAAAGCAACAACAACAAAAACCTTTACATGGAGTCCTAAACCACAGATGTACAGCAATCCATCAAGTCTGTTGGGTGTTTATGAAACTCCTCAGTCTATGGAAACCTGTGCTTAGTAATATCTGCTGGAGGATTCATTACGTGTGCAAATGTCCTGTGCTCCTTCCAAGGGCAACCCGGGTGGGATTTCTCTTTCCTTCTATCTGCGTGTGTGATTGTGTACACACAGCAGAAGAGATGAGCTGCTGAGAACTTTCCAGAAGAAATGAATGGGCTAAAACAGATTCTCGAGTCACTGAGTGGTAATTAAGAACAGCTTCCTAACATCATCACTTGGCCATTTTCAAGACATTTTCCTTTAAAAGACAAAACCACTGAACGATGAAACGTGTCAGGCTTCTCCTGAAGTCCCTAGTCTCAGATGCACGTACGCACATATGCCCGCCCACGGTCGCACGTCCCTGGAGATTGCAAGGAGTCTCAAGTTATTCTCAATGGAGAAAAGTGCGTGTGCGTGTGTGCGTGTGTGTGTGTAATTTACTCACCCTCAATATAGATCAGCTGGGAAGCTTTCCTCCTCCCAAACAGTTCAGAGTAGAACTGCACCCTGAAGCTGACGGGGGCACTCAACCCTGAGCATTATTTTTCAAAGGGTTTTGAGCTACTGAAAATGGGACTATAATAGGAGTCTGTGTGCAGCCATGACGGGGCAAGAACTCGAGCTCCAGAAATAACATAAGCAGCTGAGGCTACTAGCGGGCACCTTCTCCCCCAGCCTGGAGACCTTAGGCTCGAATTGGGGGGGGGGGGTCAGGAAGGAATTCCACCCCGTTTCCCGCCCACTCAAGCGCTCTTCACACTGGGCGACATTCCACCCCACATCTGGCCAGGTGCGTGTGTTCCCGGCCTCTGGGGGGAGCACATACCGGATTAGACACACGCGTGGCCTCCTCGCTGTGGGGGTGGAGGGCTGCCGCCACCATGTCCCAGGATTGTGTGTCTTGTGGTTAAACACTTAGGGTTTTGACGTAGACAAGGCAGCAGAGCCGACCCTCAAAGCCGCTGCAAACAACCTGAGAAGGCTTCTCAGAAATTCAGTCCTGTGCCTCGGAAGGAGACGGACTTTATGAGGGCAATTTTCCAATTGCTGTCTACTTGGTGTGGTCATGTCTGAGCCAGGGGAGGTTTCTGAACTCCAGGCAAAGATATTTACAGAGAGCTGGGCGCCAGGAACCTGGTGAATTGCACACCAATGAGAAGCGGTCCCTGTTAACTAACAGGAGAGCCATGTGTGTTGGGGGTGGGCACGGGACAGGGCAAAGGGGGAGACGGCAAATGACAAGAATGGCCATCTGTCAGGGACCCACGTTCTGTCATTTAATCCTCACTTTGGCACCAGGGGGCGGATCCTCCTATTAATGCCTGTTTTTCAGAGAAGCTCAGTGATGCTCTTCCTCAGCTGTGAGGGCCAGAGCTGAGGTTAGAAGCCAGGCTTTTTGGAGGCCATGTTCTGAGGCTCCACAGCCAGGACTTTCAAGGAGTCCACATCCCACTAACAGGCCCTTCCCAGGATGACCTCGCGGAAGCTCCGGACTCTGTCTTTAGTCGTATCCTTGGAAGTTGCCGTCAGATAACAGAAGTCCGGGAGGGCTGCCCTAAGCCATGAAGATCGCATCCCTTATTATTAGTGAGAGAAGCAGGATGGGGCCCCGATAAAAACCCTTCCCGTGGACATGTCTGTCCTGAACTGGGTGCTGATCAGAACAAGCTTCTTCTGCCTTCGAGGCACTGACAGCACCCTCGATACAAAGTTCGGAATGTCCCTGGGCAGAGATGGGGGCAGTAGGCTGATTCTGACGGGTATGTGGCGGGGTGAGAGAGACTTCACCATTCTGGGTTTTATTCTTCCTCCCTAGTCTCAGAAGAACTCACAGAGGCAGGGCTTTTCTTTTCTTTTTTTTTTTAATTTGTTGATTTTAGAGAGAGAAGAAGGGAGAGGAAGAGAGAGATAGAAACATCGATGAGAGAGAACATCAATTGGCCGCCTCCTGCATGCGCCCCACTGGGGATTGGGCCCACAACCTGGGCATGTGTCCTGAGCGGGAATCGAACTGGTGACCTCTTGGCACATGGATCAATGCTCAACCACTGAGCCACACCGGCCAGATGAGACAGGGACTTTCAATCTGTTTTGACTCACTCGATCATTTCGACAATCCTTTGGGATGGAACAATCTTCATCCCATGTTCTTGATGAGGAACATGGTATTAGTCGTGGTCTTCCAGAGAAACAGAAGTCATAGGATCTGTGTGTGTGTGTGGATGGGTGGATGGAGAGAGAGGGAGAGAGAGAGGGGTTTATTTCAAAGAACTAGCCCATGCAGTTGTGGAGGCTTGGTGAATGAAAATCTGAAGGGCAGGATGGCAGGCTGGAGACCCAGGGAGCAGTTCGAGTCTGACGACCTCTGCTGGCAGGATCCTGGAGGTCAGTCTTTGTTCTATCAAGGTCTTCAACTGATTGCATGAGGCCCACTCACATTATGGAGGTTCACTAATTAATTGTTGATCTCATCCAAAAGAAATCCTCACAGAAACATCCAGAATAATGTTTGACCAAATATCTGGGCACCATATGAGCCAAGTTGACATATCAAATTAACCATCACAGACACTAAACTTCAGAAAGTCACCTCCCATCGCCCATGCTGGGATTGCCCAGCGAGAGGCCAAGCTGGGGATTTAACCCAGGTCTCTGGTTCTGATACTTGAGTTCTTGTCATCATCTTCTGTAGCCCGTGTTAGTAAAACAGGGGACATACATTATTCAGGGAGATGATTAGATAACATACTCACGGGATTCCCATTTATTCATCAGAAGGTCTTCACCGAGAGCTCCTGAGGTCCATGAAGTGCAGACCAGGAGCTGTACCCCTGGGAAATGAGTAAGGAGGGGCCTTTGTGAAGCGACTCCTCCCCATGAATAGGCCGTGCCTTAGAAGTACATGGTTAGCTTTGGAAGCCGGGACAAGCTTGGATTTGAGGACCCCAGAAGGCACAGGTAGAACTTTCCAGATGAGTAGTGTGCTGCGCACAGTCTGTGTTCAGGGAACATTCCTGGAACACACAGATGACTGACAGGTGAAGAAATATGGAGAATAGAGATGCCCCACCCCTACATTAGGGCTCTGTGTGTGATAGAGTTGGGGGATGATGACCTTGGAAGGGTCTCTTCCCTCCCACTTCATGGACTCTTCAGGGCTCACCAGCTTCAAAAACAGCTACTTAGCACTGAGATCCTCACACTTTATGGGCTTCGCCTATTTCTCCTTCCAACAGATCCTGAGTAGGCTCACCTGGGCAGGGATGGGGTTCCCCTCTCCCAGACCCGGAATATTCTGTGGCCGGCCTCACTTCTGTCCCTGTCTTCCTTGTGCTCCCCAACCTCTACCTCGAAGTCTCTGGCCCTATCTCCCCTCAACTTTAAATCCTTCCTTTCTCTCCTTTGGCCTGGAATGAGTTAGTGAGGACATTATACAAGGAGTTCATGCCGAAAGGAGTTAACGAGGGTGCTCTGTTCCTCTTCAGGCCTGCCTCCGCGCTTCGGTTTGGTCTGCAGCTGCGGGTTTCTATGAATTCCACTTCTTCTCCTCATGACGGGGACCATTAGATTGGCCCGTGGTGTGATTTCCACAGGAGGCTGGTCACACCCTAGCTCCTGGTAATAGAAATTAGTCAGTCATAAAGCTCTCTTAGGCTATAGTAACTTTCCTTTATCCTTTTACTTTTCAAAAATAGTTACAAAAGAAAGACCACGTATATACTACTTGCCACCTGCTGGGCAATGCAGACAATAGTTGGAGAAGTGGGATTGAAGTTGAGAGGAAATGGTGGTCAGAACATAGATCTGGGCATGGACACCACGGTTGACTTTCCCAGACGGTTACGGAGCCCATGGTGGAATTCACGAGAACTGGATGAATTCACAAGAGCAGAGTCTGTGACACTCGGGACGACGGCCACAGACAGAGGCCTGGGGAACATCACATCTGGTGGGAGACCAGGAATCAGAAGGGAAACCGCACGGGGAACTGGCGGTGAAGGGGAGACATCCCTGAGAACGGCGCTCCAAGGACGGGGTGCTCTGAGCATCTGAAAGGCTGGGAACCAGGGTGGCGATCTGGATTCATCTGAAAGACCGGTAACCTTGGGGCTGCTGCAGGGGTTCAGGCAGGACATCGGGGGTAGCTGAACGGCAAGCAGGGAAGACAGCGGGCTAAACTCAGTTCCCAAAGAGACTGTGGCACTTTCCAGTTCCAGAATTTACCGGCAGTCTGCTTCATCTCGGTTGAATTAAACAGAATTCATGCCAACTTAGTAGGGATAAGTGTTCTTTGTTGGCCTTATTTGTTGTGTTATTAAAGATGTGGCAGAAAGTACACAGAATCGGAGTCAGAGGAACTAGGTTCGGGTCCAAGGTCCTTTCTTTGCTGACTCTGACCATGGGCAGAACATTTATCAGATGTGGCCATCTCTATCTCTATCTCTATCTCTATCTCTATCTCTATCTCTATCTCTATCTCTATCTCTATCTCTATCTCTATCTCTATCTCTATCTGAAGTTCTAGTGATATCTCCCAAAGGTGTGAGGTTCAGAGAAGACATATGCGAACAGTCTCTGAACACTATAAAGAATTATGCCAGTGCCAGGTATAGAAAATGTCACTGTCACAAGCGAATGCTTAGGAGTCATCCCACTATTATATGTCAGTGGACTGACAGAAGTGTATCAGGTAAGATCATATTTGGCTTGAACCCACAGAAGACTCAACTATAATAACTGAAACCATTAGGAGTTTCTTTTTTCTCACCTAACAGGAAGTCAGAGGAAGGTGCAGCCACTTACAGATGTCACCTAAGACCTCAGCTTCTTCTACCTTCCTGCTCCACCATCCTTAAGTGAGTGGCTTTTGTTCTCGAGGTTGCAAGGTGGCTGCTGTCTCTCCAGGCATCACATCTATGTTCCAAGAGAGAAGAAAGGGCTGAAGGACAGATGAGGAATGTCCAAGTGTGGAAGAGGCATGCGTCTGCAGTGGACTTTTTCTTAAAGGGTTGTGGCAGCTGACACCTCCCCAGGCCAGAACTGGGTTTTATAGCTAATCCCCAGTTACAGGCAAGTCTGGGATGGTGGATGTTGTAGACTCTGAGTTTTTTAGCTGAGGAAGGCAAGGGAAAAGGGGCTTGTCCATGGCTTTTGCAAGGCGGTTTGCAATGTCTATACAGAGCATAACTCACCTTTCCAACGGAACCCTGACGTGAGGAAGGAGACAGGCGTGGCCGTGGGTATAAAGCTCGGGAGGGCAACCTTGGCAGTGGCCAAGGAGCAGGGCTCTGGGCCCTCTGTGGCTTGGATCAAAACATCTTGGCTGTCCCCCACCAAGAGGCCCAGTCCCCAAGACTTGGCCCCTTCTGGCAATCAGCCCTAACCAGCTGCTGCCAAAGGGGTAAACACATTCCAAGTCCTTGAGTCCCTGCTGCATTGTAACTGTGGTTAAGGCACACACACTCACCCCATCTGGGCTAGTGGGAAGTGTACTGGAGTTGTGATGGCTTCGTGATGATTTGCGGTTATCTGTGCTCCTTCTCTTAATGGGGAGTTGAATACCTACACACTTATGTTATCTAACTGTACAAGCAATTTGCATCTCCTGTGTATCATTTTTACGTTCATTCTCCAGTTCTTGGGAACCATGAAGGATAAAGCATTGCATTCTCTTTTTCCCTACTCTGGAAGGAGGGCCCTGAAACCTGGTGGTTTCCCTAAGACCTGAATCCTGACCTGAACACCCACCTCTGCATGGGTCTTCACCCAGTGTGGGTGCCAACTGCTGGCACAGCCCGCGGTAGTGGGGGAGACAGCACTCACCCCGAGGCTGGTGCTGGTCTTGGTCTTGGAGCAGACAGTTGTTCTTGACCAAGGCGATTTCCAGTCCAGTCCAGGATATGGATCACAATCATATTTTAGAAAAAAAAAATTAAAAGCAATTTTTAAAAGTATGAATGAGAGCTATTGTAAACGGCTCACACTCTGTATATAAGCAGTGAAGGAAGATGAATTGACTGGCACTGAGTTGGAAAAGCTATACAGAGGCAGGGAGTGTGGAACATAATTTTATAAAAATAAACTTTATTTTTTTACATACACACTCCCAAAGAAGAGATGGAAAAGTTGTTAGAGTGTGGCCCAGGGCCTCTCATGAGCTGTCCTGTTCTGCCTGGTGTAGCTCCTTTCTTGCCCGGCACCCTCCTGGGACTTCCTGTCCTGCACCGGGACCCTTTAGGGATGGAGAGGGCACCCCCACACCCGAACCCCGCCGCCGGCTCAGACCGGGTCTCTGCACCCGACGCCCACGGGAGGAGTGGGGGGAAACCTCCTGGCCAGGTCACCACTTCTGCCTCCTTGACCCCTTCATGTTTCCAAAACAGGGAGCCCCGAGAAGGCTCCTTGCCAGAGTGGGGAACAGCCACCTTCATTGTCTGCCTCGCCCCTGCCGGCTGCGCTCTCCCTCCGTCCCTCCCTCCCCTCCTTTCTGTCTGAAAGTGTGAAAATTACAAATCCCAAGGAACTGCAATCAGAACTCTACCTAGGGAAAATTCAGAGTATCCTGGCCATAAATATCCCGCTCCAAGACGCCTGACGTCAGAGCGGGGCGGGCGGGGGCGAGGCCGGCCGGGAGGGGAGGCGGGCGGATCCGCGGAGAGCGCCCGAGTCGGAGCGGAGCGGAGGCGGCCAGCGCGGGCCGGGCTGCGGAGCGGCGCCCGCCATGGGGTCCTCGGAGTAAGTGCGGCCGCCGGGCTGCGGGCTTCGCGTCCGTGGCGGGGTGGGGGCGCGCTGGGACGCGTTCTGCCGGCTCTCCCCACTTTTGTCCCCCCACTTTATTCGCCGTGCTGAGAGCGGACTGGAAAGGCAGCGGCTCCACAGGCTGCCTGTTTTGTTTCTCCAAGTGTCTGCTGGAGCCAGGGATCCCGAGTGGGCTCCCAGGGCCTGGGTGCGCGTCTGTGTGCGTGCGTGTGTCGGTGGCTGTCGGTTTGCGCACATCTGGACGCAGGAAAGATCTTCGGAAAACTTTTAAAAATGTTTTTCGTGGCTTTGAAATCTGATTCCTTGTTGTCACAAGTGGACAAACATTGCCGGTACCCCACAAACTGACAGTTTTTTTTTTTTGGTGGTGGCTTGTCCTTGGTTCAGTTTGTGCCTTCGTTCGGGGATTTAACTCTTCATGTGCCCAGCTCCCACTTGCAAACCTGGTCTTGGGCCAGCATGCAGGACAGGGGAGCCCAGGTTCCTGTTCTCAGCAGCGGTGGGCAGTGGGACTTGGAGCCAAGAAAGGAGCATCTTAGGAAGGGGGTCCCACCTCTGGGGACCTCAGCACATGTGGCTGCTGCCAAGCCTGCTGCGGTGGCCCTGACACACCAGGCCTTGGGACTTTGACATGCGGGGAGGAAGGATCTGGTCAGGACGCAGGTAATTTAAGGAAGAGGAGGAGGTGGTGGTGGTTGGTGGCCAGGACACTGCGGCTCTGTGTCCAGCCCTGCCCCAGGAGCGGGATGAATGTGTCTGCCACATGTGCCCACAGTGGGGGACTTGCGGATTCTCTGGGAGCACCGCGGTGCCCCAAACAAGATGCAAGCTCCTAACATAAAGAGACATGTCTGAGCTGTGGGGTGGAGGAAGGGGGGCAGTGGGGGAGAGGGAGAGAGATTTTTATCAAAATTGAACACAGATTGCCGAGGTCTGGGCTTGATTTAACTCTTCTCTCTCTGCTCTGGCCACTTCTGCACAGTTCTGTGGTGGGTTTGCGACGTCCTGGGAAGGGGAGGGAAGAGCACGCCTCTCTAGGAAGGAGACACTGAGCTTTCCCTTGAAGCTGACGGGAATGGAAGCAACTTGCCGTCTTTGAAAAGCTCACGGTTTTGTGTTTTCCCCCTCAGAGGATGGTGTCAGTTTTTTGGATTTCTCTGCAAAGCCGGCGGATGGAGGGGATGGATTTTCCCTGGGACGCAGAGGGAAGTCGTGTTCTCCCGAGAGTGGGAGGTGAGGGGGCGCGGGCTGTGTGCACCCGCAGCCCTGGATTGCCCAATGCAGGGCGCTGGATGTCAATAGCTGGGTTCAACAAACCAGTGACCGCAAAGAGAGCCCTTTCCGCTTCGCCCTAGCCTGGTCTCTGGTTTTGCATTTTGCAATAGAGCCAACCTACAATGTTTGGGTGGGAAGGACATTACTGGACTCTCCCTGTGCCCTAGAAAAATGAGAGAATGAAGGGACAGGGAGGAAATTTGGACCCACAGGAAGTTGGAGATTTGGGAAGGATTTTAGAAATTATACAAATTGACCCCTAGGGAAACACTATAATAGACTGAGCAGACAGCAATGTCAGAAATAGCCTCTTTTAACTTCAGGAGTACATCTTCAACCTAAGTGTGCTGAAGAAGGAAACAAGTCGCTTTAAGGGCAGTGAAAACAAGTGTGTAAACGGGGGTCCTGGGCTCCCGGGAGAGGCACAGCGGGCGCACGCTTCCACGTTTGTGAGTGTGTTCTGGCCTCGGGCAGGGGAGCAGCAACAGCCCGTTTCTCATCTGTGCTGGGAGTTGCATTTCTTCCTTGAAAAAAAACACAACTGTGCTATTATGTCTTGCTGCCTGGTGAGTTGCACGCTCGGGTGCATAACTCCCAGCCGAGTTTTCAGAGCTGTCCTCTGGCTCCTGGGATGCCGAGGGAGTGCTCGTGCCCCCATCAGGACGAGAGGAGGAGAGGAGCTTCTCCTGGGTGCTAGAGCTGAGAAGAGTCGGGAGCTCAGGAAGGGGGAGGAGGAGAGGGCAGGACCAGTAGGAAGGCCGCTGAATGGTTTGGGGGGTCAGTGTGGGTGAGATTGAGAGACTACTGCTTTCTGTGGGAACATGCTCTCTCCCCAGTCTTCCTTCCCAACTTCCTGCCTCAAAGTTTTAGACAATAAGCAGGTTAAACTGTCTCCCTCGCTGACCAGCCTTGGACGCAGGGGTGAAGGAGAGGGCAAACCTGAGTGCCCGTAGTTGGGAGGGTGCAGAGATAACCAAGGAGGCAGAGGCTTGCTTCTTTGCTTTCAGTGGAGCCAACGGGAGGACCAGTGGTGAACGTTCCCGTTCATTTCCACTGTGTACAGATAGAACACTGCAGACTCAGGAGCAGAGGGACCCGTCGGAGGTGGATGCCCAGAAATACCCTTTTCCCAGCACAGGCCTCCTCAGGGACAGAACCGGGCTTTGACTCATTCATCATGTGGGTTTCTCCGGGAGGTATTAGCACATCTGGACACAGACCCTCTGGGCTTGCTCTGGGAGACATTTCATCAACCTGAGACCTGGGACAAATTCCTAGGCCACTGATGCTCCGGCTGATTGTCCCTTCTATCGGCTCAAGATCTGGCCAGCTCTCCAGGCATCTCTCTCTGAGGTCAGAATACTTAGGATGCATTCTCAGGCGTTCCTGAAAGTCCAAAGGGCAAACACACCCGGCAGATGAGCTCTCTCCAGGGGGAGAAGGGTGGTGAGCAGGCCGTGAGGACGTATGATGGGGGTGGGAGGTGGCAAGGTGGGGGTAGGGCAGCAAGATCAAGAACCAGTGGAGTCTTTTTTCCTTCTGACTTTTAACCTTCTTATCTTCTTTTTAAATTTTATTTTTCAATTGCAGTTAACTTCGATATTATTCTGCATTAGTTGCAGATGTACAGCACAGTGGTTAGACAATCATGTACTTGGCAAAGTGGTCCCCCCCAATCAACAGCTGATTAGACAAAGTAGAGGATGGAGTCGGTGATTTAGAAGACAAGGTAGCAGAGAACACCCAGCCAGAGCAGCAAAAGGAAACAGAATTTAAGAAAATGAGGTGGAAGAACCAGTTCGGTCTTGAAGAGCAAGCCTGAGGTCAGAGGCTGGTTCGCAGCCACTGCTCCTCAAGGTGCTGAGGTCAGAGTAAGGAGAGATGCCAATGGGTTATAAAGTTCAGCCAATGCACCAAAAGATTGCTGGTTCGATTTCCGGTCAGGGCATATGCCCAGGTTGCAGGCTCAATCCCTTGTAGGGGGCGTGCAGGAGGTAGCTGATCAATGCTCCACTCATACATCAGTGTTTCTCTTTCTCTCTCCCTCTCTAAAAAAAAAAAGACATCAAAAAAGAATGGAAGCTTTAGGCATCTGTGAACCTGCCTGGTGGGTGTGAGTGTGGGGAGGCTGCCCCTGATTGACAGACTGTAGGGGCGTGGCCAGTCCAGGGACAAGGAGCATCTGATGCTGGAGAGAGCAGCTGCAGGTTCTCTTGGCCCATCTCAGAGCTTCTAAGTTATCCTTCAAGTTGACATTTAAGACTTTGAGGATCACATTTGTTTCTGTTTTGCTCAGGCTCTCTCTTTAACGATGGCCTGGGATGACTTTCAGCTTTTAAGAGGCTCGGCCGTGGCCAACATCTCTTGAGATGGCCTGGATTGGGGGTCAGTGAATTCCTTACTCCTGGCAGTATCTATTTCTCCAACTCTCCTCACAGTTTTTTGGTTTGTTTGTTTTTTGTTTCATGATGAGGTTATAAAACTGCACCGTTGAGATGCTGTCAGGGAGGAGATGCCTTTTCGTTGGCCTGTGCATCGTGCCAGCACTGTGCGAGGCTTTGCAGGCTGTGGGGCTCAGCAGGTGTCGTGGGATTCTTTCTGGCTCCCCGCTCCAAAAGGCGAAGGAAAGAAGAAACCTGGGGAAAAGAAACTTTAGGCAGTTTGTCTCTGGCCAAGGAGGAGCCGATGACTTGTAGGTTGCCTTCTGGTTCCATGGGGAAAGCTTCAGAACCAAGTGGACCCAGGTGGGGTTCTGGCACCACCAGGTCTCGGCTGTTCAACCTCTCTGATTCTTCTTCATCCGCCGAGTAAGAACGAGAACTGTTCTCACGCCACAGAGTTGTTCTGAAGATGAAATGAAACAGGGCGAGAAGAGCCCAGCACAAGGCTCGGTGCTCGGCAACGGGTTCGTGCCGTACCCCTCCCTAGATCTGAGCTCGTGGAAGTGCGCGGGTTTGGACATTTGTCCGTGAGTGAAAGTAAGTAAGCCACTTATTCAAGACTTAACATCAGTGCTCAGAGGTCAGCTCTCTGTCTGGAGAGGGAGACTTGTAATACAAAAGTGGGCACAGACCAGCGGTCCCCACGCCAATGGCAGTCCCATGTGACCCTCTGTTGGAAAAAAGGAAAGGCCCCCAGCTCACCCACCGATGAAGCTGGGCTGTGAGTGAGCTGTCTCCACACAGCTTGTTTTAGAAAATCCCCAACACTGTCTTGGCCCCAAGAGTCAAGGTAAGATATGGGGAGAGAAAGCATTGAGTCAGGACCTAATGTTAAAACCTATACCAATGGCACAATGACAACAGTACCTTGCATTTGTATAACAGATCATCCTCCTAACAATGCTATGAGGTTGGTATTATCCACATTCCATGGCTCACGCTCTGTGGGCTACAAGACTGACCCAGCTCACACAGTAGGTAAGTGGAAGAAACAGGAGGCAAGGGGGGAGCTCAGCAGTGGGGGGCCGCCCTGGCTGCACACTGGAATCAGCTGGGGAGCTGGTAAAAGTATCAACACCTGCGCTCACCCCAGCCCAATTCAATCAGGATCTCTGGGGAGGGGAGCCCAGGCATTGAGAGTTTACACGTTCCCAGGTGATCTCAAGTCTACGTTGCAGCCATGGGCCCGAGGAAAGAGGGAAAACTACGGAGCTGAGGTTACCCAGGGTATCAGGCACAGATAAAGCGAACAAGCGAGACTTTGCTAGGACTTGAGTGAGTTCCATGAGGGTGGGGACGAGCCTGGTTCGCCCTGCTTTCCCAGAACCTCGAATAGTGTTGGGCAGAAGGGGGACACTCAGTAAACGTCGCCTGAATGAATGAATGAACACACCGCTGTAGATTAGGAGCCAACAATCTCACCTGCCAAATCCAACCTGTCACCTTGTTATATAAATAAAGTTTTATTGGAATGCAGCCATGTCATTTGTCGATGTGTTGTCTATGGCTGCTTTCATGCTAAAAGGGCCCAGCTGAGTGTTGTAATAGGGACCGTATGGTTCACAGTGCTGAAAATATTTATTGTTTGGCCTTTTAATAGAAGCAGTTTGATGGCTTCTGCTCTGGATCTCAGACAGAAATGGAGCGAGTATACCTTAGGGAGAGTCATTACAGCATGGTGGTCAGAATATGGGGCCTAGGCCCGGCCAGTGTGGCTCAGTGGTTGAGCGTCGACCCCTGCATCAAGAGGTTGCCAGTTTGATTCCTGGTCAGGGCACATGTCCAGGTTGTGGGCCAAATCCCCAATGGGGGGCATGCAGGAGGCAGCCAATTGATGTTCCCTCTCATTGTTGTTTCTATCTATCTGGCTCTCCCTTCCTATCTCTCTAAGATCAATAAAGAAAAAACAAAAAGAATTTGGGGCCTAGGATCAGACAAGCCTGGGTTTGAATCCTGGCTCTGCTAGTCCTCTGTTCTAAGACCTTACATACACTTTCGTCTCTGCGAGTCTCAGTTTTCTCATCTGAATAACAGGGAGGATGATAAATAACACCTCCCTCTCAAGCTGGTTGTGAGAATTGTCAGCCCTTGACCTACGGGAAGACTCAGAGAACGTCAGCTCTTGGTGGTTGTAGTTCCTCGCCATTAACCAAGTAGAACAAAAACCAACTAGATCGACGTCAAAACCGAAATCCAGTGTCAAGGACAGAATAAGGGATGTGATGGGGGGAAATCATCAGTCTGTAAGTTCATGTGGTGAAGGGAAACTGAGGCGGGGTCCTGTTAAGACAACACAGGGCAGGCCCGGATGTGAGTAGCCCGAGTGGCTCCCTGCTGTGCCGACCAGCAATGCCTACCATTTCCGAAGGGGTAATTCAGATTTTGTTAGATCGCGTCCAGTCACAGGCATGTCCCACCTCTGTACCCTCGTTCATAGTCCTTTCTAACTGAGAGACCCTCCCCAAGCCTCTCCTGCCGGCTTGCTCAGGTGTCCCCCTTCTTTCTCCAACTTGGCAAGGCTCACGCCATCACCCCTTCCTTCTTCTTCCTATGAGCTTGACACATGGCTCTGTCATGACATCGAACACACTGCGTCACAGTCAAGGTGGGGCTGAGTCTCCATGTTGCTTTCTGTGTGTTTGGAGCTGATAAAAGTCAGACTGCATTGCAGATTCCACAGCGGGTAGCCAAACAGTGCCAACCAACCCTGGACTCCAGGCAATGGCACTGAGTTAACTTTTGAGGAATGAGTAGGACTAGCCCAGGCGCCGATGGGATCAAGAGAGAATCCCCGTAGCCAACCAGAGAGAGGAGCTGCCGGGCTAAAGACGTACGTGGACCCTTGGTGTCCTCATCCCTCCCTCCGTGGTGTCTCCTTCCCTCTGGGACACCTCTCCTAGGGTACAGCCAGGGGCAGAGGAAGACGGAAGAAACTGAAAGCCAAGTCTTTGACGTCTTGTCTGCAGATGTGGTGAAAAGTTGGATTTGGGCCTCTCCGGGCTTTTCATGGATGTGCACCAGGATGAGGGGCGTTAGCTCACTGTGGCGGGTGTTCATTCGCGTGGTGATAGAAAGAAGCATTGTCACGGATACTAGCAAACAGCAGACAACTCACTGCATCGCCGTTTGACTACAGAGTGTGTTGCGTAATGTTTAGAGATCTTCGCGGCAGATTTATTTTGGTGGCAGATATATATTGCGTGGACTAATCTTAAAATGAATTTCTCTTCTAATGACTAAGGGGAGGGCACAGAAAAATGTTGGCCCTGAATTAACTGTTCTTTTCGATCAACCCCAAAGGGACCATTAGGAACTGCCTCCTAAGCGGGGGAGCAGGAGAGAATGAAAACGAAGGCTTATACGGGTCCCCGTTGTGGACATGGCGCTATGCCGATCATGCTTAAAAATGTACCTTTTATTTGATTTTTCCAGATTCTGAAAGTAGTTCTTCCTTGCTTAAACAAGTGAATCAATATTGTCCGGAGATACAGAACGACAAGTGGAAAATGAGTAACATCTCTACCCGCCTCCCCGCCCTGGTCATTAATGTAAATAGACGAGAATAATCTTCCATATCTTTTCCTTTGTTCGTACAAATACCTACCGGTGTGTGCGCAGGTGGAGCAGGAGCTTGTTGTCGGCGTGTTTGTTTTCCACTGAAATTGACTCTAACCGTGCACATCACTCGGCAGCATACCCTTCTTCCCCTTGACCCCACGGCAAGGTCATCCCTACAATGGATCAAACCCTTTTTAATGTTTTCCTGGTTTCTTTATGCCTAGACACGTGCAGCTGTATAGATCCGAGGCCATGCCATTCTTGCAGGGATGTTCACTTTCCATCAGTCAGATATTGAACGTGGCTTCGTCCTGGCTCATCGCCGGTTTGGGGCCCTGAGTCTGAACTTCCAAGCATCTGTCACCCGGGAAAGTTTCACTTTGGCCTCAGGCTGAGTGACCATTATACCAGCCTGCTGACCACCCTGGGGGATGACCACACGTGTGTGTGTGGTCCTCATTCGTCTCCCAGGGAAGCTACCGAACACCAGGCCCTGCGGCGCCGGCCCTTCTCATCAGCTCAGGCCTCCCTGCCCCCTCCCCGGTCTCCTCCAGCACTGAAAGCGCAGCAGATGCCCAGGTAACATCGGAGATGGTGCATTCGGGTGGAGAACAGTCCGATGGACAAACCAGGCAGTGTGGTGTCATGGGAAGGAGTGTGGACTGTACTCTCTGATTGCCTGTCTGAGTCCACATTTTGCATAGTGGATGCCGACTGTGCCACCCAGAGCCCCGTTCAGGACTGACGCCCAGTGGCGGGCAGTGCTGACCATGATCAGCCCTCCTGGGAATCGCCTCAGCTCGAGTTGCTTTGTCCAGTCGGTCCTGCCCACGCTCCCCTCCTGGGTTACTGCATCCAGTGACGGGGGGCAGGGTGGGGTGCGATGAAGGCCAGGCCTCCATCCCAATGTGGGGAGATTCCAAAGGACCTCCCAGCTTCAGGCTCCCCGTGGGGTCGATGGAGGACTTAACTGAGGCCGAATGGCGGCTGTCCCCCTCCCTCTGCCCAGTGCTGCCTCCCACCCGTCCCCCCCTCCTGGGTGTTTGATTCTAAGACGTGTGACTGTTCTCTATGGAGTTGCTTCGGAGGTGTCCCTTGTTTTCTAGGCGGCGCTGTTGGAATGGGAAGAGCTCCCCTTCTTTCTCGTGCTCTGTGCAGTGTGTTTTCTAGGTGAGCCCAACGGGTTTCTCCACCAGTCAGGTTGTGTCATAACTGGGCAGACTGAACAAATGTTGTGATTTTTTGTGCCAAATCTGTGTTTGCCCCTGCCCCTGTGCCCGCTCCTCATGTGAGGCAGAGGGTGTGGGCACTTCTGGGTAGAAGCATGACCACATGGCTTTGCTGCCATCCTGCAGACAGGGGCAGGACAGGCTGGCCTCTGGGAACTCCTCTCCATCTTCCTGGTGCTTCTGGAATATAAAGGGGCGGAGCCAGCTTCCTGCCTGCATAGGGGTTCACATCACTCCCGCGTGAGTCTTGCCCAGATCTGGTTTGTCCCTGTGGGTGTTGTTTCTTGCTAGTTTGTCCCGAGCACGGCGGGCTTTGGCTCAGTGACTCACACCCTCCAGGTGCAGTGCCCTGGCTGCCTTCCCCAAGCGCCTGCATGAGGTGCTCCTTGTGCCAGACTCGGGGACGTGGACTCACAGTTCGGCACCGGACCACATTTGTGGGGGTCAGTGTCAACACTCCCTCCCGCACTTCCTCCCAGATGCCACCGCCCCGGCGTCCAGGTGCCCTGACCAGCAGCCAGGGAAGGGAGCGCGGCCAGGCCAGTGGGGCGATCGTCAGCATTTCCGCAGGGCCAGAGGCGCTTTGGAGTTCGTGCGAAGCAAATTCAGGCTTTCTGTGGACTTTGGGCAGTAGAAGGGCCAAGACATTTAAACTTCTTTGCTTTTCAAATCTCTATCCATCGGGCTGGCAGCTGCCCAGACAGAGTTGGGAGCCTCCTCTGCCTGCCGGAGACACACAGCTGTGATTGGCCGTCGCCGCTGCGCTGAGCAGAGGTGAAGAGCGGGAAGCTGGGGCTGGCAGGTGACACACAGGCCACATTTCTGAGCGCAAGGCTGTGGTTCAGCGCACAGGCCCTGGGTTCGGATTCTGACTCCGCTTCTTGCTGGCTGGGTGGCCTTGCATAACTCGCTGCATGTCTGCGTGCCTTAACTTCCTCATCTGTAAAATGGGTCATTACGAAGATCAAGTTGAGGCATGCTTTGGTAAAAAGGAAAAAAGGGGAGAAAGTACTTGAAACCAGGGCTGGCCCATGGTAAGCAGTAAGGAGGGTGAGTGATGATGAGGCAGGTGAAGAGATGATGGTGGAGACCGGGGAGTAAGTCTCATGAGTTCTGTTTGCCCAGCATCCCGCACAGTGCCTGGCACAGAGCAGGGCTTCAACAGTCATCCATTAAATCACACATCCCACTGCTTTTTGCTGAGGGTCTACTGCCTACTTAGCAACTCTCTAGCCCCCAAAATTATGTTTTCCATTTAAAATTTTGTTTTAACTTTTTATTGAAGTTTGATTCAGAAAAACACACAGTTGATAAGTGTTTAGCTCAACGGATTTTCACAAACGGAGCACGCCTGTGTGCCTAGCATCCAGATCAAGAAAGAGAACGTTCCAAAGCCCTGCACTTCCCTGACCAGAGTGCCCCCCGTGCCCCTCCGGGCAGCTACCCTTCCATAACCTTGAAACCTAACTCCGCAGATCCGTTTTGCCTATACTTGAACTTCACATAAATGGAAGCATATGGTGCGTATCTGTGTCCAGTTTCTTCTGCTTGACATGGTGTTGCATAGATCATTTGTTCTCGTGGCTGTGTAGTAGTCCGCTGTGTGGCTATACACACTTTATTTACTCACCCTTCTGGGGATGGGCATCTGGGTGGTCTGCACAGTCTTGCTCGGAGCATTTGTACACTTGTCCTTGGGTGATGTACGGACGCGTCATGTTGGTGTGCTTCCCGGCGTGGGACTGCTGGGTCACGGGGGACACGTGCGTTCAGCTGTACAGGTACTGCCAAGCAGTTTTAGGAAGTGGTTGTGCCATGTTTTCCATTTTCTGTAAAGATGAAGTGCAGGGGCTTGAGGTCTGATGATACACTGGGGTTCCTGAGACATTCACCGCCCCGTGCTCTTTGTACCTGAGAGTTCGCGTGTTCTCGAAAGCCTGCTGGGGGTCGGTGCGCCCTGCACACCAGACGCTGCGCTAAATCCTCACCACCACCCCATGAGATGGGTGTTATCATCCCCTCTCACAGATGAGGAAACTGAGGCTCAGAGAGGTGGAGAGACTTGCCTAAGGTCACACAGGAAGAAACGTTCTGAGTCAGAACATGAAACAGATATGCTTGACTCGAAGGCTCCTGCGTTTTGGGCTCGGATGGTGGAGAGTTTGGGCTTCAGTGCTAACACTGGACAGAAACACAGACACGGATGTGGGGGCTGTTCCCCCAGAACCCGTGCCAGCTGTGGGTGGTGGCTGTGAGGAGACGCTCTGTAACAAGGAGCAACTCAATGACCTTGAGGAGCCAAATTGTTTTCCTGCCCTGAGGCTGTTGGGGAAAGTCGTAAATTTCCTGGAAGGCCAGGGTGACCATGTAATTTACTGTCTAAACCAGGCCTCCCTCCAGAGGGAGAGGGGCCGTCAGTGGCGATCTCAGAGGGCTGGGTTGTCTGCTCACCCCTGCGGGTCAGAATGGGCCTCGCTCTCCTGGTTGCGGGGCCGTCCAGCTCCTTTGAACTCTCCCAGAACGCTGTGTCTGCAGTGTGCCCCGATGCAGTGCACTCGTCTCTGCTCATGCAAGCCCGGGCCTGGCTTTCTTCTCCTCTCCACACCGGCCCCTGCTCCAGTGTGGCTCTGACCACGGAGCTTTCTTTCACAGATCACGTTACCACCGAGGTGCTTATGCCGGCCGACAGCCAGGAAGCTCCTAGAAGGCCGGGGCTGCGCCTTCGTCACTGTGACACTGATACACCTGTCCAGGTGCCAGGCACAGACGAGCACTCGGAACACTTGTTGACTGTATGTACCATTTGCCTATGTGCTCATTCATTCCTTCACTCGTATTTCACAGTACAGGCTTAGTTTAGCTCAGCGGTTCTCAACCTGTGGGTCGCGACCCCTTTGGGGGTGGAATGACCCTTTCACAGGCGTCGCCTAAGACCATCGGAAAACATATATTTCCGATGGCGATTCATAACAGTAGCACAATTACCATTATGAAGTAGCAACAAAAATAATTTTATGGTGGGGGTCATCACAACATGAGGAACTGTATTAAAGGGTCGTGGCATTAGGAAGGTTGAGAACCACTGGTTTAGATTCTTTCTCTTTTTTTTGGATCTGATTCCTATTCCTCTGGCCCAGAAAGCGAAGTCAGTGGGTGTATAAGCGGGTGTACGTGCAAAGGGCAAAGAGTAACAGGGATCGACTTAATGAGCAGCAAAAGATACTGTCTCGTGGGATTTGGTATCAGGCTCCAGGTTGAAATTTCAGCCATCCGCTAATGAGCTGAACTTCTTTAGATAAGTGATTTAGCAACGTAGCATGTCTGAGAGCCGGTGCGAGTCACCTGTACAGAGAAAACGACAGCACTGCCGGTGGTATAGGAGGTAAGCGAGGCTGTGGCCCAGGGCATATGAAAGTGCTTGTCACCCTGCGAAGCGCGTGTACTTCTCAGTCGCGGTGGTCGTGGTGGTTCAACAGCTTTCCGAGAGGCGTGGGTGGAAGGGAAGGCGCTGTGTGCGGCTCAGGCGGGTCTGGGGGTGCATCCTGGGGAGCAGACTCACTCTGCCCCCGGGGCCTCCAGTCTCCTAAAGCAAGGCCTGCTGTGTGTATGTGCCAAGCCCACGTGACCGGGAGCTTTTATTAATAAATAAGGAGGAATCAGCAAATTCTTCTAGGCCTTACAGATTAGATGTGGGCGTGTCGAAGATATGGATGGAGAGGGTGATTAATTTCTCATGAAGCCCACGGCAGTATTTTCACCAGAACGACAGCAAGAAGCGTTGAAGGGCTTGTGCGTGTCCAGCGGTGGCTTTAGTGGAGGGTAGTGGCTTCTAGTGCAGATTCTGGGGTCAGACTGCTGGGATCCAAGTTCCAATTCTACCGCAGACTAGCATTGTAGCCTTGGGCCAGTATTTCTCCTCCCTGAGGCTCGGTTCTCTCATCTGTTAAATGATGACAGCATTAGTACTTACCCCCAAATGAGGACAAAAATCAATACTTGTTAAGTGCTTAGAACAGTATCTGGAACATAGTATGCACTCAGTAAATCTTAGCTATTATTATTATTATTATTATTATTATTTTCTTCTTTTATCCTCACCCGAGGACATTTTTGTATTTATCCACAGATAGAGAGGGAGGAAAAGAGAGAGAAACATCGATGCGAGAGAGATACACTGAGTGGTTGCCACCCACACAACCCCAACCGGGGCCGAAGACAAACTGCAACTAAGGTACATGCCCTTAGCGGGAACCGAACCCGGGCCTCTCTGGTCCGCAGGCCAATGCTCCAACCGCTGAGCCAAACTGGCCAGGGTTTAACTGTTACTATTATTTGCCACATAAGGTGCTTTCCATTGGATAACTAGTACTGTGTGGGCGGAGGCAGGTCACAGAGGAAAGGTGGTTCTGAGATGGGGGAGTAGGGAAGGCTCCATGGAGAAGAAGTGCCCCCAGATATATTTCAGACTTCTCTCACACCTGAGCAAAAAGGTTTGTGTCTTTCTGTGATTACTCTGTCGTAAAGCTCAGAAAAGAAAATTCAGTACGGAAGAAAGTCCCTCCCTATAGAAACACGTGGACTGCTCCCTGGAATTTGAAGTTGAATGAAATGTGGTCTCTGCCCTCTTGCGTTTCCACACTAGCCCATCTGGCCGTTATGCCAGCACCTGGAGATCCTAAGATGAGTCCTCCAAGTGCTAACGTGTTGTGGAGGAAGGATCTAGAAGTGAGGAATCCTATTCCATGAATATGCTCAAAGTCGAGACATTGGGATTTCATTTAAGAATGGTTGGGACACCCTGGCTCGTTTGGCTCAGAGCTTAGAGCGTCGGCCCCGTGGACCAAAGAGTTGTGGGTTCAATTTCAGTCAAGGGCAAGTACCTTGGTTGCGGTTCATCCCCGGCCCTTGTCGGGGTTGTGCGGGAGGCAACCAATTGATGTGTCTCTCTCACATCGATGTTTCTCTCTCTCTCCCTCACTCCCTCCCTTCAAAAAAAAAAGAATGCATGGGACCTGTCAGGACATTATGGACCCTCCTTGCAGGTTTCTGTTAGTAGGTGAGTGGGATGGCAGATACACGGTGCTGCCTGCAGGGGGACAGACAGGTGATTTCTCTGTCCCTCAATCCCTTGTCACATCCACAGAGTTGTGTGTTCTGCAGGGGAAGGGTACAGAGGAAACATTTGGAGCTTTTCCTAGACAATGTTGACAAAGTCTAGAAAAATGGACCTTCCACATTGCTCGGGGATGGTGGAAATTTCTGCTTCATGTGTGTTTCATCTCTAAGGCAGTGGCTCATTTTACAACTCCCACCCCAAAGCCAGGATGCAAAAGGAAGTCTTCTCTCTGCCTCCACCTCCCTCTCTTTTTCCAATGAAGAGGTGATGAAAGGCACAACTTGTTCAAACGTTTATAAATTAAAAGAGAAATTCTTTTGGTTTTTCAAAGCATGCAAATGTAATTTGAACAGTAAAATGATGCTGTAGAATAATAAACATGTGAAAAGATGTTCAACCGTACTTGGAATCAGGGAAGTACCATAAATTGAAATCACGTGGAGGCACCATGTAACACTCACTTTATCCAATTGGCCAAAATATCATACTCATCACACTAAATGTAGAACCAAAGATTATTCCCATCCACTGATGGCAGAAATTAAATGGTTTGAGCACCCCGGAGGCCAATTTGGTACTATCTATTGAAACTGAAAATGCATTATCCTATGGCTTGTGCTATTCATTCCTAGGTAAGTCTAGAGAAAAACTTGAAAACATGAAAAGGAATATTCATGACAGCATGGGTTTTAAGAGCTGGAAAGCAATTCAAATGTCTATCACCCATCAGAAGTCTGGTTAAATAGTTGGATGTTTACATACTATGGAATACTATACAGTAGACAAAAGTGAATAGAGTGTACTAGGGAGGTGTGATCTCAGAAACAATATTAATGGGAAAAGCAAGGTGCAGAAGGGTACCATTGTCATTAAGTTTGAAATAATATCAAAGAAGGCTTTTTTATTTGCAGACATTTACATATGTAATAAAAGTATAAAACATGTTTAGAAGAATTCAGAAAGGTGGCTCTCTAGGGGAGGCAGGGAGGAAGACCAGGAAGGAGTACACTGGGGCTGCATTTATATCTGTGATTTTGTATTTCTTATACTCAGTGATATACAAATATTTATTTATTATCTAGATTTTTATATAAAGTATTTTTAGTTTAAAAATGTTAACTTTTTAAAATAGGCACAAGCTCCAAATCCATCTCCTCTGCCCATTGGCACAGACATGCTGGAGGGTGAGTATGAAGTCACAGCCCATTTGCTCCAGGTCCACGTGGGGAATTTTCCATAGATGTGACCATCTTCAGATGGGCTCCCGGGCACCACAGACATGGCAGTCACTGTTTCTGAACTAAAAACCTTGACCTCTTTTTTCTGATTTGTGGATTTGTTGGGATCTATTTTGAGATATTGGTGGAGAAGCAAAATAGGGTCATAGTGACAGAAGCCAAACAGCCACTCTCTGGCTCATTCTGGATATTGCAATTGCTGGAGACGTCTCTCTTCCCATCGCCTCCTTGGAAATTGCTGGACTTTCTTGCTCGTGCTGGCAAGTGACCACAGCCATCCTCCTGACTTCCCTTTGATAAGGACATGGGCCCAACCGTCTCAAGTATTTCTCATTACCCCTGGCTGAAAGACTGCCTCTCCCATCCTCACTGCCTGGTTTCATGGAGGTCCCCGTGCCTCCAGGATTTCGTGGAAACAGCCGCTGTTCTGTTCCTCCTGCAGCCGCCCTGCCCTGCAGTGGGAAGTGCCCTCCACCGGGAATTGCTTCGCTTTCTTTTACTTGACAATGAAGCCATGCTGACTTCTCCTCGGGTGCTTATTGAAATTCAGTTGGTTCAGCCCTTTTATGTGCCTTACTCATCACAATAGCCCCCTCTCTGGAATCTGGTCCCAGCCCTGCAAGTAACATGCACTGGGTTGGCCTTGAGTGCTCTGCCCTCCTTGTGCAGCCTCCGTCCTTGACCGAGCCCGTGAACCTCAATGCTCAGCTCTGCACCAGGGAGCCGGCTTATCTGGTGCATCGGGCTAACCCTAGGACTCACACTGGGGGGGCGGTGTCTTTCCTCTCTGCCTCTGCTTATTTGAGTCATATAATTCACCGAAATGAAAAGCAAGACAATCACATGGGAATGGGACTTGGAGGCACATATCCTGGGTACGTGGTTGCTCTGAGAATATCCCTTGGAGTTAGTCAGACTCTGGGCAGGAAACAGTTGGTACTCCCCAAAGGGTTTCACTGATAAGAAGGTAGTAAGAAGACTATTTGCAGAGAGATAAGGGACTAGAGGAGATGGTGAGACACCCAGGGACAAGCAACAGCAGGAAGCTGTTCAGGCTCCTACACCTGGAGGGGTGAGGGGGATGGATGGTGCCCTTCAGGGCCCAGGGGGAGGGGCCTCTCAGCAGGAGCTGTGGCCCTAGAGGAAGAGCCTCTGCCTGACCCGCGCTTAGCAGAAGGAACGGGGAAGAAACACTGAGGTCTCCTACACTCCAGTCCCCTGCCATTGCTGCCCTGGTCGGATCCCACTGGACATCCGAAGTCCAGGAACCCGGGTGATGCCTTTCCGAGAAGTCGTCCCCCTGGGCAGGAGTGTGGCAAGAGGGGCAGGGGGTGGCGGTCGAGGGGCCAGCAGAGAACAGTCAGCACCCTGTTTGTTTCTGGACGCCCTCAGTATGCAACTGGAAGGACCAGGCCGAAGGAGGAGGCCCCTTTGATCCAAACTGTAACGGCTTTGGGCCGCGTGGGCTGTGTCTGTGGACTGGGTGACTCCAGAAAGGAGGTCTGGGAGGGGACGGACCTGACCTTTTTGGTTCTGGGTCAGGTACTTTGCCGTATGCTTTGAAAAGAAAAATGTTTGGAAAGAGACTCGGGGACTGGCTCTTTGGCGTGCTCAAAATGCTTTATTGTCCAGAGACCGTTGTGTCTGCCTTAACGCAATTGAGCTTGGTGATCTCAGGTGGCAGGCTGGGGACCTGAGACATGATCCGAGTCCAATCCAAGTGACACACTTGACATCGGTCTTCAGCACCCTGCTGGGTAAGCCTGAGAAGCAGAGGATGCTCTTCGCTGGAGCTAATACTCCCAGAGGTTCCCTCCTGGCTCCACCTTCCCCCACCTCCTTCACTGGCCCCCCGGAGGCTCACCTGAACACAGCTCCCGTGCTGCGGCCGTGGCTGGGTGCCCTGCGCTGTGGGGACATGGCCTCCAAGCACTGTGCAAAGTACAGAGAAAGGAGAAGATAATGTATCCAAACTCCTGGGGGTACAGGACCTGCCCTTAAGAATTCCCAACTGATCCACTTTTTGAATTGGGATGTACACACAAAAGCTAAGGGACACCTGCGAAGCGATATATCTAGTGAAAGTTCACAATCTACAAACACAGTGTGTCCTTGGCCAAAGGGAGCGGAGGAATGGAGCCACTGAGGATGGTCCGTGCTGGGGGCAGAGTCCCTGTTCTGTCACATGGTAGCGTGACCTTGAATGAACACTTGACGTCTCTCAATAAGCCTTAGGCACCTCATCTGGAAAATGGGCAAACTAGAGGTGTATTCCCCACTTTTGCAAGGATTGCATGGGATCATCTCTGTGAAGCACAGTGCCTAGCACGTAGTAAATGATCCATAAGTGTTGGCTATTCGCATCATTGTTCTTACTCCTGGAGGCGAGTGACAGTCACTGCTTGGAAAGAGGAGAAAGTGCTCCAGAGGACTCGGCACCTTCTTGAGTCTCTTAATCGAATTCATTGCTCTTTTCCAACCAACCCCACAGGCCTTGAGTCTTTGACTCACTCGCACGTCCCATGAAGGGCAGATGCCAAGGCTGCCTGTGGACCCGGCCCCCTGCTTGGTCCCCGTAACTGGGGAGCCGTGGGATACTCAGGAGGAGAGAAATCTGAAGGCTCATCTGGTCTAGCGTTTCCCAAACTGCATTTGATAAAATACCAGGTTCTCGCAGTGGCCCCAGGAAAAAAAGTTCTGGGGTTAAAGACATTTAAGCAATGCTCTTCTATCTCCCCTGTTGTTACCCTTCCAGGCCACAGTGCTCAGCGAAGCACTGCAGAAAACATCATAGTATCCTCTCGATGTGTTTATCTAAAGACGACTCTTGCCTTGGGACACCCCACAGAACCAGTTTTGAGGTCTTTATCACCTAGAGTTTGTGTTCAGCTGCATGGTACAGAAACCCTACGAGAGTGGCCATATCAACGAGGGGTCCTTGTTGTTCTATACAACCACCAGCAGAGGCAGTCCAGAGTTGGCAGAGTAGCACCACAGTGCCACCAGAGACCCAGGCTCCCTCTGGGTTTCAACTTCAGCCTTCTGCAGAGGGAGACCCAATTTTGTCTTTGTGCTCATTGCCTCCTGGTTACAAGATGGCTGCATCACCTCTAGCCTCACATCAGCATTCCGGGCAGGAGGAAAGAGAAGGACAGAGCACAGAACGTACATGCCAGCTAGTTCTGCTCTCTTGAACCAGCGTTCCTGGATGCCCCCTCTGCAAACTGGCCCAAACCATCAGGCAAAGACTTCAAACTGCAACGGTGTCTCGGGGGAGGCAGAAACAATATTAATTGGGCATGCTGCTGCCTCAAACAAAAGCAGGGACCCATTAGTATGGAAGAAGGAGAGAAGAGATATTAAGTGGGCAACTCATATGTGTTTCATGAATCAAACCTTTGCTTTTCTCTGCAGCAGGTCGATTCTAAAAGTATCCCATGCAAAAGAATATAAAAACAAATAAAGTGAACAAAGCACAGACCTTTGCAATCAGTAGAAAACACAGATTCTAAGCAACAAGGCACTTGGGCTCACAGACCCTGTATAGGAGATGCTATTGGTACCCTGTGCCGGTCCCCAGCTGCTGTGTGTGCTCCAGCTAACGGCTGGCACCCAGTGGGCTGCCCCTGGGTTGTTGACTCCCCTGGCCCAGAGGTGCCTGCAATTCTGTCATGCTTGCTCACAATGCCCATGCATCCTGTAGCCAATGACAAACTAGAAAAAGCTGCAGAAGGCCCCTCCCCTGCCCAAGGGCCAGTGTGGCAGTGCGGTCTCTCCTGCAGAGTGCCACACGGGATTGGGCTGACGCTGGAGCTCACCTAGGACCACATTCCGGCCAGAGCCTCCCGACCCTCACCTCCTTCCCTCGGTCCCAGGAAGGGGCTGAGCCCTCAGCCTCCATCAGTGCCGTATATACACATCTCTGTCTCTGGGCAGCCCTGCCTGAGGTGTCCTGGCTCCAGCGGGGGGCTTTTTACTTCCTTCTAAGGGATTTGGTCTAAAGCCCCTCCCTCAGTCCTGTTTGTGGTCACGGATGAGCTTCAGCTGGGCCTCGGTATTGGGGGACAGTCCCGCATTCCACCTGGTGCTGACCGCGAGACAGCTTCTTCTCAAGTCCCGTCACTGCTGTTTGAGGGGCCTCCCCGCAGGACACTTAGCGAGGGGAGCCCAGCACGGGGTCCTCCAAGGCAGACATTTTTAGAGACATTGATTTGCATCCTGAAGCCCATGAACCGTTGGAAGGGACTTGTCGCGCGTGTGTGTGTGTGTGTGTGTGTGTGTGTGTGTGTGAGAGAGAGAGAGAGAGAGAGAGAGAGAGAGAGAGAGATTTTCCATCCTGTGGCAATGGCAGCTGGGTATTTATAGCTGGGTCTACAGGACCATTCTCACGTGGCTGAAGAAAATGAAAACCTCATGTGGACGTTGTTTTGCTTCCCCCCTGCCTTGGCTATTGCCGACTCTCCGCGTCTTCGGCTCTTGTTGTTGTAACCAGAGCCGCGCTGAGCACAGCGATGGTGAGGTTATGTAAATTTACTATTTCAGGCAAAAGGGCCTGTTCTCCTTCAGCCCGGCCGCAGGGTCTCAGAGGGGACTTCTGAGGAGAGCTTGTGGGTGACACTAAGTGGCAGCCTCACCCATCACCACGCTCTGTGGAAGGTGGTGGATTAGCCCCATGGAACGTGGCTTCCTGAGGTCACCTCGCGATCCCTCTGCATACTCGAGTTCCTTTGAAAGAAAACTATTTTCTTTGCCCTTGTTTTTCTGTGTTCTTAAGTCTTTTCTGTCTGTGTTTTGCCTCCGCAGTTAGACCGAGAACACCCTGGGGGCCTGGTCTGTTTGCCCAGGTTACCAGAGCCCTTGGCAGGGGGTGGTGGGGAGGGGCGGTCACCCAGGCCCCTGCTCTCTCCGGAAGGCTTAAGGACTCAGGGGGCGAGGCTGCAGTGTTTCACCTGAGCTTGGCTGAGAGGCTGCCGTGCTTCCTGACTACTTTAAGCTGAGGCCACGGAGAGATGCAGAACCCCTCTAGATGCTCTCTCGTTTCATTCTGGGGGTCTGGAACCCCACGTTCACACTTTGGATTTAAGCAGCTGAGGCGGCAGAGGGTCTGCTGTGGGCACGGAGCCAGGTGGCATGGCCCAAGCCTGTCGACATGCAAAGGCCCCGCGGAGCCTACAAAGGAGGGAGCTTCAGCTTCGCTGCCTGCAGCCCAGGGAGCTGTGTCTTCCCCTTGCCTGGCGTCCCCAGGGCTGCCCGACTTGCTGCAGCCGGTCCGCCACCTGCGTGGCTTTATAAACTCCTAGTCTTCCAATTCTCCAAACAATACCTACCATCTACTGAAGACCTCCTGAGTGCCAGGCATGGGGCTGAGCACGTGCTCCACAACACTGCTGATTCTCACCACAGACCCGCCAAGTGGGTGTTATCCCATTTTACAGAAGAGAAAACCGAGGCTCTGAGAGTTTAGGCACCTTACCCGAAGTCACATAGCTAGTTAGAGGCTCAGAAGCCATTGCAAAGGTGTGCCTGGCTCCATGACCCTGCTCTCTGTCACACCTGACGGGCCGCAGCCATCTCCCTTTGCGATGAACTCAACCAACTGCCCGATTTCCGCTGGGTCATAACTCAAGCCCACAAACATTATTCAGTGTCCCCACCGCCCACCCTGCCCGTGTCTAGTCACAGAGTAGAAGGGGACTGCTGGTTGGGGGGTTGTGGGTAGCTTCTGCAGGAGCCTGCGTCTCAGCCCCGTGCCCTGCTTTCTGCCGAGAACACACCCACACCGTGTTCCCGCCTCTCCCCTCCCCCCTCCTGTGAGTTCTCCCGGGCTTCCAAACCTAGGCAGAGCCAGCAATTCATTAGTCTTTGCCCTGTTTCCAGGAATCCCAAATATACAAGAATTCTTATTGAAAAGTCAAGCATTCTTGGGGAAAGTGTGTGTCACCGAGACAGTGAGATTCCTCACATTGGGAAATGGAATCCTAGTCGAGGCCAGGAAAATAAGTGTGGATTTCAGAGCCAGATGGAAGCAGATTGGCTCTTCCTGACACCCCTCCCCAGCTCCTCACCCCCTCACAAACCACACTGGGGAATTTGCCTTCCCGGTTCATCTGAGGGCAGTCACCGGATGACATTTTCCTTTGAATACAGAGGGAAGAAGAGGCAGATTGAGGTGCATGAGTGGTGTGTGTGTGTGTGTGTGTGTGTGTGTGTATACAGAGTTTTCCTTACCTGCAGGTCACTTTCTTTGAGCTTATTCTTGGCCTGAACCACTCCCTTCATGAAGAACCCTGTAGTAGGTTATTTTGGGGTGAGGGTGGATCCCAGGATAGAGAGTGGCAGGCAATGAGCCCATCTGCTCTTCTGTGGGAGGAAATGTCTCCTCCCACTTTGGGGAAGCTCCGCCTACCAGCGGGTCACAGGTCAACACATAGGACAGCTGCTCAGAGACACTGACAGGCAACCACTGGTAGCTACACACACAAACTCCCGGGCTGGGACAGACAAGAGCCAAGAGGCAGAGGTGTGGAGTGGCCCAGAATCAGGAAACGCGTCGAAAGGACATGGAGGTAAAAACAACAGACTTTCCCCCTTGATTATCAAAGAAAGGCAGGTTTATTATAGAAAATACATAGAAGCCAAAAGACAAAATATAAAATTAGCCTATAAGCCCATCACTAGGGGACCCAAAGGGACTTGGCTCTCTCTGTTCCTATACCCCTGCTCCCCAACTTCCCAGCTGGCCACCAAGGACACTCGGGGAGCTTGCCTTCCCAGCGAACACTTGGCACCTGGCTTCTCTGTCTTCTCCTTCCGCAGCCCCGGTGAAGCGGCTGAGTGCGTAGTGTGCGTGCTCCCGTCGGGCGGCTCCGAGTTCTCCGTCTTCTCCCCTTCGAGTTGCCAGGTGTGTAAATGAGAAGGGTTTTGAGCTGGGTGTGGAAAGTGGTTGCTGGGCATGTTTGATAGAGAGGAAGCTCAGAACTGGGGGAAGGGCCCTAAAACACTGGAGGGCACCCACTGGGATGGAAGCTCTTTGAAATGATGGAGGGTGTCAAGATCTCAAGTTTTGGCTCCCGGCTCCGGCATGGGCGGTGAGCAGCAGCAAAACAAGTCTCTGCCTTTGACGGAGGCCCGGGCTCCTTGGCCACAGATACGGCCCTAATGCCATTGCAGTGTTAGATGTGCAGCGCTGGGGGTTTGGTTGTTAGTTGCTCTGTTTTACAGTTTTGGAAACGAGGGCCCAGAACAGGTAAGGACCTCGAGTGAGGTCCGTGCAACACAGCCGTGGGGCTGCAGTTGGAGCTCATCCATCTTCCTTTAACCTCTGTCCTGCACAGTGTCCCGTTCCGGTGTGTGCATCCAGTCAGCGACGCCAGGGTCACTTCTGTCCACTGGCCCTTCCTTCAGGAAGTCTTCCAGGTGGAATTCCACTTGACCCTTGTCCCCGCCCTGCTCCATTCTCTGCAGCGATGGCCTCCTCCGATTCCCAGCTACACAAATGTCACCCCAGGAGCCCTGCCTTTGAAATTCAGAATGAATTAGCTGAATCCAGCCCCCCCCCCAAGCATAGGAAGCCCCATATCCTTCCCAAGGAGCAAGGGTTTCCAAAGGGTGGTCCTGGGCCAGCAGAATCAGTATCACCTGGAACGCGTTAGAAGCGCAGATCCTTGGGCCCGACCCAGACCCACTAAATCAAAGGCTGGGAAGGCAGCCCAGGCGCCGTTTAGCAGGCCCTCCAGGTGATCCTGGGCACACGCACGTCTGAGAACCACGGGCTAGAAATTCCAACGTAAGAGGCGAGGGCTTGCCTTTTCTCATCACCTCCAGCTCCAAGTTCCTGTTTCCATGTCATTAGTTAAGATTATTAATCACCACTGGTCACAAGCCGGGTGGCCCAGAAGTTAAGACCTGGAGTCTGGAGCTAGGATGGAATTTGAATTGGATTTGAATTCTGCCTATACCTTAACTCACTGTGGTCCCTGAGTGGGTGGCTTACATTCCCTCCGCCTCAGACCTCTTAGCCCTACTACGAGATAACAGTGGTAGCCCCCCACCCCCCTGAGCAGCTGTGAGCATCTGGGTGAAATTACATGGCAAGTACTTGGTCAGTGCCTGGAACACAGTAGGCCTGCAATAAATGGGGACTGTTGTTACTGGTTTAACACACATGAACTTTTCTTGCACTGTGTTAACCCAGATGTGGAATTTAATGCCCATACCCTGATTCACACACACACACACACACACACACACACACACACAGCATTTACACTAGGGTTCTGTGAACACGATGAACTTCAGGGAGGTTTGAGGAGACCCACGATGTTTATGTTACAGCAATGCAAACAATTTGCCATTGATATTGGACAACTTTGTCCTAGAAGAGATGGGTCGCTTGGCCAGACATCAGGTTGTCTATCTGGGCTTCTTCCTGCGCTTCCTGGTGCTCACCGGCAGCTCGGGGAGTTCCCTTCCTGTGCAGCGCGTGGTCCCCCTCTGTCTAGTTCCCAGCCCGCCCCTCCACTCTGCTCCTCGGCTCACTTTGCAAGTCTGAGGACACCCTCTAAACAGTGGGCCTTCTACTCCATGCTCCTGTTGGCTGCCCCCTCACGAGGACGAGCGAGTAGCAGTGACACTGATTTTCCCGCCGGCGTGAGCTCTGCTGCTCTCCGAATGTCCATGGAGGGTCAGCCGGGGTCTGTGGACGTGTATGTGATATTTATGTGGTATGCACGCCTGTATCTTCTTTTCCCACTGAAGCATGTTGTTCCATAAACGTCCTTCCTGCTCTGCTCTAATCCTTCACATCCTCTCAAGTAGGGCTTTCGTCTTGACCAGGGTTTCTCGACCTTGGTACTAGCCTGGATTATTCTTTACCGGGGAGGAGGGTGCATTATGGGACATTTACAGCATCCCGGTCTCTACCCGTTAGATGCCAGTAACATGGCCTCGTGGTGACAACTAAAAATGTTGCCAAATGACCCAGGAACCAGCTGAAGTTGAGAGCCCCTGGTTTAGCTGAAGTCTTGCTATAACAGTTCCAGTCCATGACAGCTGAGTGGGTCCCAGGGTTTACCTCTGTAGTGTAGTTAAGGTGGGGGGACTGGATTTATCCACTGAGAGGCAAGACACAGGGTCCCAGCAGCCTCTGGGTCCCCATTGACTCCTAAGGGGAATCACCAATGTTTGGTCACTGCATTTCCTCAAAGGCCCCACACTTAACCCCGCTGCTCTCGAGCCAAGGACACTCTGCTCCCCTTCCAGTGCCTCTGTCAGCCACCGACCCTCCCCAGGCAGCGGGAAACCTCCCAGGAATCAGGGAATGGCCTTTGGGTTTGGGTTTATAAATACTCATGGTCTCATTTTTCTTACTGAGAAAAAAATTTCCTTTATCACGTTGGACATTCTTGTTGCCCGTAGTGGAAAATTTGTTCTTTGGAGAGCTTCCCATTCCCGGCCCCGGGTCAGATTCCTCCGCGGAACTCTGAACATGTTCAAGGGAAGTTGCTTTTACCACTGAGAATGTACCTTCGCTGCATTCGCACAGCTATGTTTGGATTCTCTGTTAAGACATCCCAGAGATCCCAAAATAGACAGGGGGCAGCTGGGCGGCTGGAGGGGAAGCTGCATGTCTGGGGCTCCGTGGTCAGCCAAGATCGGAATCCTCTCGTGGTCCACTACGCCTTTGGATTTCGCTCCTCACACTCTCGCATTTCAAACCAGAGACAAACAGCCCATGCTTCAGTCAGTGTAAGTTAGATTGTGCTGTGGTAACACACAGCCCCCACGTGTCAGGGACTTAAAGCGACAGAGATTATTTCTTGCTCATGCTGCCTGTTGGTTGTGGGTCTGTTGTAACCCAGGAGAATCAACCTCACTCGGACACAGAGTAGTTTTGAATATTAGGAGCTTTATTACCTGCGCAGGGACTGCAGCCAACCTACGCAGAGGAGAACTGACTCAGCAGCCCGACTCAGGGCAGGGTTGCTTATATAGGGCAGGGGCTACTCAAGAGTTCAGCAGAGCAAGCAAGCTACGTGGACAGAGCGGGTATCAGCAGTTAGTAGCTGCACAAGTTGTTTATTTTATATTTCTTAACATTTACTAGACCCCAGCCTTGAATGTCTCATTGCCCCGCCTGGCATCTCCTGATTAGTTAAGCTCGTGGTCAATACGCTTGTGGTCATGGCTGATGCATACCTTCCTCTTCAAGAGTTTTCGCAAAAACAACTAGGGCTCAAGGAACCCAGGAGAGGTTCCTTCTTCTAGCAGATGGAGAATTACTGGGTTATAACAGGTCCACAGGGAGTCCCTGCTCATGACAGTCACTCAGGAACCAGGCTGGCAGAGCAGGCGTCTCTGAAAATGTTGGCGATTGGCGTGCCAAAAGAAGAGAGGCTCTGGTCCTGCCGATCGGTACTCCAGACCTCTCATTATACTTGTGCTAGTTGGGGTTCTCCAGAGAAACAGAACCAATAGGAAGTCTCCTTCCTTCCTTCCTTCCTTCCTTCCTTCCTTCCTCCCTCCCTCCCTCCCTCCCTCCCTCCCTCCCTCCCTCCCTCCCTCCCTCCCTCCTTAGTTTCCTCTTTCCCTCCTCCTCTCTCCTATCTATCTATCTATCTATCTATCTATCTATCTATCTATCTATCATCTATCTAGATTTATTTGCAGGAAGTGGCTCACTTGATTGTGGGAGCTGGTTTAAACTCTACAGGGCAGCCCAGCAGGCTAACAGCCCCAGGAAGAGTTGATTTTCTAGCTCAAGTCCAAAGGCAGTCTGGAGGTGGCATCCCCTCCTCCTTGGGGGACTTCAGTCTTTTCTTTAAGTCTTTCAGGTTATTAGAGGAAGCCCACCCACATTATGGGGGATAATCTGCTTTCCTCAAAGCCACTGATTTCTGTGTTTATCTCATGAAAACAATGCCTTCATCGCGGTGACCTCTGCGCGTCTAGTACCATGGCCTAGCCAAGTTGACGTTTATATTTTTATTTTTTATTGATTTTAGAGAGAGAGGAACGGAGAGGGAGAGAGAGATAGAAACATTGATGAGAGAGAACATCAATTGGCCACCTCCTGCATGACCCCCACTGGGGATCAGGCCCACAACCTGGGCATGTGCCCTGACCGGGAATCAAACCGGCGACCTCTCATGGGTCGATGCTCAACCACTGAGCCACACCAGCCGGGCCAAGTTGACGTTTAAAGTAAGCATCACAACACTCAGCTTTTCCCCTTAGTTCACGGAACAGAGTTGGCCACGTGAACACAATGGCCAGGAAGCTGCTCTGTGCCTGGAGTGGGGGTTGGGAACCAGCACTATTTGACCAAGCCCCAGTGACTGTCACAAGGGTAAGTAACGGTACCTGGGGAGGACGTGCCAGGCCATGGCATCCCGTCAGTCGGAGAGCAGCCTTAGGGTTAGACCCACACGCCCCTCGGCTCACAGGAGAGCCTGGAGGAGCGGGTTCCCACGCGGCCTGTTTCTGAGCACCTTCCTCTGTCTTTTCCTTATTGGGTGTTTTCTGGGTGTGGTGTGGTGCACTTGACACGTACCCTGCGAAACATTTGGCCTTTATGACTTCCGTTTAGCAAGGCGGTCGAGCTGTATTTTTCTTGCTTGGGTCAGAAAGGGCAGGTGTCCGCCCTCCCGTTGCCGCCGCCTCCCTCTGAGCCTCTCAGCCCCTCCCCAGCCCAGGCCCAGTCTCCCGGCTGTCTGGGGCTTGAACGTCCCGTGCGCTTCGGTCCACGCCCTCTCCCGATGACCCCCATGCCAGGGTTTGTGGCCTGGCGGCCTGGTTATACCGCTGGGAGGAATGATGGACTCTTCCTCTGAAGCTGGCAGGATTGTGCTGTTTCTCACTGGAAGCTGTGGCCTCGTTTGCGCCTCGGCCGTGCTGGGCTCACTGGCCCTGAGAGAGGGCATGCTGCACACCAGCCGGAGCGCCCTCTCCGTACCCAGTGGTCCTCTGGCGTCCCCTGCCTGGCCAGGGGGGAGCCGAGGGTGAGGCGATGCTGGGAGGGAGCGCTGGGCGGCAGGTGGAGAGCAGGGCCCGGAGAGGGAAGCAGGCTGGCCCTGGCTGATGCTGAGGTCAGGGAGCTAGGCCCGCCCTTCCAGGCCACCCGGGCAAACCTGATCTCCAAAGGGCAGAGTTGCAAGGACCTCAGGCACCACTTGCTTCCTCCATATTCACAGCCAGTCGTTTTGAAGCTCAAATGAGATATTGGAGTAGGAAGTACCTGGAAAACCGTGCATGGTCTTCAGACAATAATAATTATTATTATAACATGCCACCTTGTTCCACTGTTTGGTGCTAGGTGCTAGGGATGCAAACGGGAACAGAGACACTCAGTTCATTAGCACGTGTGACCCCCGTCTAACGGCATGCTCTGGCCGGGAGGCCTGCGGGAGCTGAGGGGACCATCAGTTTGCTCGCGGGGGTGGGAGCTCCGTCGGTGCGGTGACAAGCCTGCTCCTGAGGAGGTCGCGTGCTGGGTGGGCTCAGGGAACCGTCTGGAGGTCAGGCCTGGCTGCCAGGGGGTGGGACAAAGTGAAGGGAAGCTACGGAGCAGGTTGGTGATCAGATTATGAAGGGTCTGGAATAACACATGAGGTTTGAGTTTTTTGTTTTTTTTTTAATTACTGGGTTTTAGAAAACTTGATTTCCGTTTGGTTGAGACAAAAGCTATTGCTTTAATGTTATTGAACACCTGCCTATAGATTCACCATCGGCAGCATGTCACTCTCGGGTTTGATCCCAGTGTAGCTGCTCCGTCCTGGGAATTCTGCTCCTTCCTCTTGGAACTTACAGGTAGACCACATTCCTCTTCCTGCTCTAGTCTTGGTCGTTTGAACTATTCCAATGGGAGGCAGGAGGTATAACTGCTCCTTTAGAGAGTGTGGGAAAGATGGACAACAGCAAAGATATTTTTAAAAAGCAAAAGTAATTTTACCATCCAGACAAATTTGGTGTTAGCCTTTGGGTCATTTCTTGCAGTGAGCATTTTGAGGGCGGACCCTGTGCCTGGCATGATGCCTTTTCCGGGGCGTGAACCTGACCCTGGTAGGTGCTCCGCCTGCAACTGTGGACTGATACAGTGAGGTTCCCCTATTGGCTGAGCTCCCGTAGAACCACATCTATTTAAATCCTAACGTTGCCATTCATTACCTGTGAGACTTTGGCAGTGTAGTCTCTCTAGGCCTCAGTTTCTTTATCTATAAAATGGGAACAATAGCAGTAACAGTGCCTACATCCTAAAATGTGGGGACCAGATAAGTTCTGTCATGCAAAGCGCACAGTAGGTTTGCTGTTGGTTGTTGTACTGTCCTCTGGGTGAGTCCCAGCCCTGGCACTTGCTCAGAGCTTTTTCCTGGAGAAGGCTGGCTCATCTCGGTCCCTCCTTCCTCTCAAGCAGTTCCCCTTGGGCTCTGTGCAGGCTGTCCCTTTAAGAAAGACAGCCGCATACTTTGCTTCTCCACTGAGGGCCCTGACTCCCCTGCAGGGTACCCCTCTGGGCTGCAGATGGGACCCTCCTGGGCTGGAACTGAGGGCCTCTGAGGAGGGGCCCCTTAGAATCAAGTACACATCCTCCCCCAGGACCCGTCTGCAGCCCCCACCCTGAGGCCCTGGCTCCCACCCTCCATCCCTGCCCCTGGGACAGAGGGGGGTCGTTCTGAAGGACTGAGCTCAGGATCCCTAAACAGAAAGTTAGAAAATAGCTGCACGAACTTGGTAAGTGAAAGAAACCCAACGTTGCACCCTCTTCCTTGGATTGTGGAGTGAAGATTGTGGGTTGAGTCTGGCGATTTTTGTGGGGTGGAATTTTTTAAAATTGAAGTGTAGTAGACATATAATATCATATGAGTTTCAGGTGCACAACCAAGCGATTCAACATTTATATACCTCAGGATGTGAGCACCGCCACACGTCTGGTAACCATCTGTCACCGAGCAGAGTTATTGCGACGTTGTTGACTGTTTTCGCCATGTTGTACACACATCCCCGTGACATTTATTTTTATAACTGGAAGTTTGTACCTCTTGTTTCCCTTCACCTTTTGTATCCATCTCCCCACCCCCTACCCTCTGGCAACCATCAGTTTGTTCTATGGGTCTGTTTCTTTTTTGTTTTGCTGGTCTGTTTTGCTTTGTTCAGATTTCACATATAAGTGAAATTATATGGTATTTGTCTTTCTCTGTCAGATTTATTTCACGAGCATAATACCCTCTGGGTCCATCCATGTTTCAAATGGCAAAGTTTCGTGTGGAATCTGGTGGGCAAGTGTGGGAAGGAGGAGGTGGGGCTGGGGTTCCCAGAGGGAAGGGAGACCTGGGTATACACCCCAGGACCCCTGTCCCCAGGGGGTGTCTCCCTTGAGGCAGGAAGCGGAGGGGTGACATCTGGGAATACCTGGAGCCTGGCCCAAGGGGTGAAGATCAGGGAGGGGCGGTGTTGGAGGAAACAAGGTGGGCAGCGCGGGCTATCTGTGAAGATGCCCGGCCTCTGACGACGTTGAAAGCCCGAGGGTGAAGTGAGTGACCCTGCAGCTGTGTCAGCAGGAGACTCAAGCCACTTTCTCTTCCTCCTGGGTGAGGGGACAGCCCAGGCCAGGGCTCGTTCCCCAGGCCCCGAGAGGTCTGTGTGGGCCCCCTGGACTGGGCAGCCGTCTGGGAGCAGCAGTGGGCAGTGCCATCGTGGGAGGAGGCAGGTCTGCCAAGGGCAGAGAAGAATGAGGAGCCTGTTGTTCCTGAGCCTGGGAACAAGGCCTTGGGGGGAGACCCACGCTGCCCCTGGCTCAGCGTGAGAAGGAGCTGGGGGAGGTCTGTGCAGCGGGCAGAATGCGGGTAGCTGGCACCGTCACCCTCTGCAGAGCGAGGGCCCCCCAGCCCCATCCTGTCGCGTGGGCTCAGGGAGCTCCCAGGCCTGGAACGCCCAGGTGCAGTTTGGAGGGCTGGCATCGGTGCATGGGGGGCAGCTTCCCACGGAGGAGGCAGGAGACGGTCCAGCTTCAGCCCCTGCATTTACCTGAGGCCATGAAGCTCTCTGCTAAGTTCTGCTCCCTGGCTCTCTCCTGTGTTCCCTGGTGCTGGGCTCTGTGCTGGTGTCTACCTGATGGAACTGTAAAAGTTTGAAGATCTGGAAAGATGTTTTTGATATAGGGTGAAAGTCATCTTTGAAAAGTAACAGTAAGAGCTACGGTTTATTCTGCACCTGGAAAGTGCCGGCCACTGTGCCCAGGGCTGAATGGGTCCCACCTCACTGAATTCTCACAGTGATTCTTTGAGTCATGAACAATTCTGGAGATTTTAGAGGTAAAATCTAAACTCTGAAAACTGAGGCTCAGAGAGGTTAAGGACCTTGTCTGAGGACACAGAGCTGGTACATTGCAGAACCAGACTCGGACTTCTTCCTTCAATTACCCATTTATTCATGTGTTTGCTCAACACAATGGAGCTGAGGGCCTACTGTGTGCCAGCCACTCTGGGGGGCTCTGACCAGTCTGGGCACAGGACTAGGGAATGCCCGGCTGACCCCGCTCTGCCCGCAGCTAGCTCCGCAACCCCGGACAGTCTTCCAGACGGGCCCAGAGACCCACGGGGCAGTGTGTGGAGAACTGTCCTTGAGAGTGTTCTTGTTCTTTAGAAGTGTTTCCTTTTGTTTTTATTTTAATAATAATCTAAAAATGGAACATGTTCGCTCTGGATCATTTGACTGGCCAGCATCGAGCCGACCACTGGCATGGATTTTAGTCCCAGAGTTTATGTTTTGGTGCAAGTTGGCACCAAGTGGTTTCCTAAGGTGATAGTGTTCAGCTTTTAATGCTTTGTTTCCCCAACGGGGCTCTACAGTCTGCTCGCAAGGCCCAAAGTGCCAGAGATACAGAAAGGCCTCACTGATGCTGCTGCAGGAGGGAGCGGTGCAGGCTGGGCCCCCAGGAAAGCCTAGTCCAGCACGCCCGTCTCCTCAGGCGGAGTGACCTGGACTCGGCTGCGATGGAGCGGCTTGGGGTTCGGCTCTTCCAGCCCCTGGTTCTCCAGGATCAGGATGGACCGAGTCCAGAGACTCAGAGAGGAACATGCAAGTCCCCAAATTAGGAGCCGGGAGCCCCACTCCCGACACAGCACCTCGGACCCCCAGCAAATGGTTGCTCCTCTCTGGGCCTCTACAGCTGGGACAACTTGTACTGAGGCTGGGAAGAGGGTGTGAGGACCTCCCAAGAGTACCCCGTGACATCCTCTCAAAGAGGAGTGCTCTCCCTCTGGTCATTCCAGAACGTCTGACCTCCCCTGTGTCCTGCTATTAGGGGAGGAGGCCATAGTGGGGTCGCTGACATAGGGAACTGTGGGTATGACTCAGGCCTCCCCGTCGGAGGGCGTGCTGGCACACTCGCCGCGAGAATGACCCTTCCTGTGCTACAGTTTAGTACGTTGTTTCTAACTCTATCTCCTCGAGGGCAGGAATCACCGGTGCTTTGGCCCTTGGAGGGGGCAAGGTACCCTGTGTGGGCTGGATGCTCCCACCCCCCATGCAGGTGACCGGAGACAGGAGACCCAGGACCAGACCTGCTTTTCTCCCTCTCCCACCTCCTGTTCGTCTCTTCCTGCCGACGCCTGGGTCTTGCCATGAGGCACCTGTGGTCATACCTACGTGTGAGCAATGCTCTGGTGTATTTTCACTTTTTGTTGACCGTCTCTCTCCTGGAACCTGGGCAATCATCCTGGTCTCTCTTTCTCCAGACCCCTTTCCACGCTTGTCCATCTCCTATGTTAGGAGTCAGCGAATGTTTTCTGTAAAGGCCCTGAGTTCACACGGCTTTGGGCCCCACACAGTCTGTGTTGCAGTCACTCTGGCACCAAAGGAGCCTTAGACACTATGCAAATGAGTGGGTGTGGCTGTGTCCCAATGGCACCATGTAAATGAGTGGGCGTGGCTGTGTCCCAGTGGCACTGAGTAAATGAGCAGGCATGGCTGTGTCCCAATGGCACTATGTAAATGAGTGGGCGTGGCTGTGTCCCAATGGCACCATGTAAATGAGTGGGCGTGGCTGTGTGCCAATGGCACTGGGTAAATGAGCAGGCATGGCTGTGTCCCAATGGCACTATGTAAATGAGTGGGCGTGGCTGTGTCCCAATGGCACCATGTAAATGAGCAGGCATGGCTGTGTCCCAATGGCACCATGTAAATGAGTGGGCGTGGCTGTGTCCCAATGGCACTATGTAAATGAGTGGGCGTGGCTGTGTCCCAATGGCACTATGTAAATGATGGGCGTGGCTGTGTTCCAATGAAACTGTAGTTATACCCTCTGGCAGGGGCCCAGATTGGGCAGCCCCTGACCCTGATGCAGTTAGCCTCTGCTGGAAAAGGCTCGGTCCCCATGGCCTAGCTCCTTAATATGATGGGCCCCACCTGCTTCTACATCTCCAGATGCGTCTTCTTTTTTTATTACATATATTTTTATTGAAATTTTTAGAGAGAGAGGAAGGGAGAGAGATATCGAAACATTGATGTGAGAGAGACACATCAATCTGCTGCCTCCTGCATGCTCCCCACTGGGGATTGAGCCCTGATTGGGAATAGAACTGGGACCTCTCAGTCCATGGGGTGATGCTCAATCCACCGAACCACACCAGCTGGGCCAGATGCATCTTCTGTACCAAATCCTTCTTATGCCTCCGTAAGCCCAGTCTCCAGCCACACCGCGTGGCCTGTCCTTTGATCATACTCTCCTCTCACGCCTCCTGCCTTAGCCCATGCTGTCCCCTCTGCCTGGAATGCCCTCCCCTCCCCCTCATGCGTCCTATCTACTGAGACTTTGGCTCCTTGCTCAGGTTAGGCATTTCCTCTTGGTGTCCTGCCATGACCCTCCATCCCTCAGCCCTCACCAACAGCGAGTGGATCCCTCCTCTCCTCGCTGAGCCTGTCACGTAGGACTCGCCTCGAGAATGACCTTTCCTGTGCCACAGTTTAGTATGTTGTTTCTAACTCTATCTCCTCGAGGGCAGGAGTCAGAGGCACTTGGTTATCTCTGTTGCCTCCCTGCCCCCAGCTCCAGCCTGCGGGCATCGCACTCAGGAAATGGTGTTGGCACCAACACCATGCCTGTTTCCTCCCCTCCACCCCCAGGTCTCTGCTACAGCAGGGGACTTTGAGGGTCTAGCTGTGCCATTTTGGGAAATCAAGATCTTGTCAGGTGTCCGGCCTTGAAGCATCCTGTAGCTAAATCCATCACTGGCCCTGTAACCTGAGCCTGTTTGTTTTGACATCTCAGGCAGGGCTTGAGGGGGAGCTGAGAGATCCCGATTTCAAAGCAAGAATTTTCTCCAGCAGCTGCCGAAGGCCAGGCCCCTGCCAGCTCCCGGCTCCCGTGTTAGCATGTTCAGTTAATTACGAAAACAAGCCCAGATCCCTGACAGAGGTGGTCGTGCAGACTCAGGGCAGAAGTATGTGTCATGCAGGAGTGGCCTCCAGCTTCTGTGCAGGAGGGGCTGGAAGAGGGGACTGTGAGCCAGGGAGGACCACGGAGTCTTCTTACCAGAGAAGATGCCACGGAAGTTGGGTCACAAGAAGCCAGCTCCAGACGGGGCAGAGTGCGCATTTCTGCTCCTCCCTCCCTTTCAGGCCACTTTCTGAACAGGTGGACTGTGGAGCAAGGCCGATTGGGTGAGGAGAGGAGAGGAGGACACAGGACACTGGGATTTGCAGTCTACTGCTCAGAAACCAGGTTATTCTAACTCCCTGGCTACTGGGAACAGTAGTGAGAGTGACCTGAGGTGGCGTCACGTGGGGCCGGGTAGCTGACCTGCCAAAGAGGAACCAGGGATGCTGCTCACTCATGCGGAGCCTCAGTGTGACTTCAAAAAGGGTATTCCTCCTTCAGGGATCAGTAGTTACTATGTTGCTATAGTGGCAGCCCGACCACTCTGCCCCCTGCCCACGCCTTCTCCGTGGAGCTCAGGAGAAGATGCTGGGACTCTGCCAACACTGTTGTCTGATGTGGGCGTCACTGGGCAGGTGGGACCTGGAGTTGGGCCCCTGGGAGTTGCAGGAGCAGAGGTGCACACAGGTGTCGGTGCTGAATGTCCGGCACTGCATCGCTCCCAGGTGTGCGTGCCCTGCAGGCAGCGTGGCTTCCTTGGTAGTGGGATCCTCTTGCAATTCACAGCCTGAACACCGCCTGCGGGGGTCCTGGTGCCTTCGGGCAGAATACAGTAGGAGAGAGACCCAGTCAGCTCTACCACTACTAACTGGTCCAGCACAAATGATCTGGCCTTTGAGAGCTGCAGTTTCCAGTAGGAAGTGGGGCTGGGGCTCAGACTGTCTGTGTGTCCCAGAGACACAGGTGTGTTGGTAAATACTGAAGAAGGCATATACTCAGGGAACCCCATTTCCTTCCCCATCAGACATCGATTTTGGTCCAGCTTCTGCCTGCTGGCTCTGTATCTAGCTGCCTTAAAAGATACTGGGAAGAAATAGCAAAGCTGTGATTAGCTTCTGCTCAGCTGGGGGAGGAGAGGCCTGGGAGGAAGTGGTTGCAGGGCCAGCTCTCCGTATCTGGAGTCACAAGTCCAGACAACCGACAGTGGGTGGCAGATACTTTTTGATTTTTGAGAGCCCTCCCCTGACCCCCCTGGGAACGTCAGAGCTTCCTGCCTTCTGTACATCACTGCTTGGTCACTGTCGCTCAGGACAGAGCCGCGCTCTGCAGCAGCTGGGCCACTCGGGAAGCAGATCTCACAAGGTGAGCCGCTCTGTAGCGGGAGGAAGTCACGAGGGCGCTGGAATCCTCTCTCTCTCCCTCTCTCTCTCTCTCTCTCTCCAACAGAACCCTTAAGTCGTGTAGCTTGTAGCTCGTCTTTCCTGGAAGACATATCCAAAATGCCACCTCATCCTCCTAGAACCCCCACACCCCTTGCTCTCTGCTTCTGCTGCTCAGTTCTCCCTCTTGGGCCCATTGCACACAAGGATGAAGGAGGGTATACATGAGGCAGGTGTGGCTGGGGAAAGGCATGCTAATGGTGGGCAAATAACAGCAGTCCTGTGCACAGTCTCGGGAGTCTCCAACTCCAACTTGGCAGCTCAGGGCCTCAGACTGTGGGGGCACCTTTCTCCTTTGGAAAGGGTTTCTGAGTATTCTCCAGGCTTCGAAGAGCAAATGGGAGGTAAAGGCCAGGAGAGGAGAATCTGTTTCTGGAATATTAGGGAACATTATTGAAGGGAGAGGGGGTGCAGCTTGGGCCCTGGCGGGATTCAGTATTTAGGGAAATACTAATAAATCTCAGCTGAGATACTTGGAGGGTGTTTTTGTATGAGCTTTTTGTAGTTTCTTCACTGCATATACTATCTTCAGTAGATTGAAGGGGAAACCAAGCATCAAACTCGGGTCTGTCCGGGACTGTTCTCTGATGGCAAGGAGGAGCTGTGCTGAGGGTTCAAGGGTGGGGTTCGAGACACGGTCTGTGGTGACTGCCCTGGGCCCTGGGGCAGTGGCCTTGCTTCTCAGTTTTGTCCCCTGTAAAGTGGTCTTGATAAGGACAGTCACTCTGCTCTCAGCATCCTGCAGGTCAGGCAGATAAAGGACTTGAGTTCACCCACACACAGGCCGGGGTGACACCCCACCAGGGGCGGAGCAGGAGCGTGTTTCTCAGAGTCAGGTCTTTGCACTGAGCTTGTGGAACGGCGCTCACTTGCTCCAGAGAACAGTGGCCCCTCCAAGTGGGGGTCCCTGGAGGCCCCCCTGTGCTTGTAAGATGCGGGGGCTGGACGTCCACCTTTGTGTGAAGTGTGCTTCCTTTTAACCTCCTTGTCTGAGAGCAGATTCTCTTAATGGACCGAAGCGGGATTTGGGAAATCCCAAACCCAGTGTCCGAATCCGAGGAGGGTGGTCCCTTGCTGACCAAGCCCCCCCGCTCTGGCCAAGCCCATGCCCACTCTGCATGCCCGCCTCGGTCCTGCATCTTCCCTCTGCCGGAGCTCAGTTCCAACACTGCCCTTCCTTACGGTGGCTCCTGCCCTGTTTCTGGGAAGGGGAGGGTCTCCCTCCTCTGTCCACTGGCCCCTGCTGTAGCACTTTGCACAGCTGAGGAGACCGCTGCTCCGCCAGGCTGTCCCTGGATCAGGGACTTCCAGCACAAGGAATCGGACGATTCCGGTGTGCCTCCTGGTTCCAGAGACGGTCTAGTCCCCAGTGGGTCCTTACTGATGCTGGCACAGTGAGTGGATTCGTGACTGCACCCCACGACCACCAGGGAATCTGTGCTGTCTAACCTTCCCCCGAGAGGGAAGCAAGCGTGGCTAAGATTTGGGTCATTTACCCAGGGCCGGCTTCATGGCGGTGTCTGCACAGAGCACCCACAGGGCACCCCTCCTGTATGTGTCGCCCTTGGGGGGCTGGGGGGCCATGCGGGTGGGCCCACAGTGTGCTCACCGGCTGAAGGAGCAGCGGCATCCTGTTGTCGCAGACCAGCATTGGTGCCCGCAGCCTGCGTTTCCGGCCCTGCCCACGCAGCGCAATTCTTGCATCTGTGCCCAAGGCTTAGGGAGGAGTATGGCTGTGGGGGAGGGGGAGGCTGGCAGCACTTCGGGAGGTGGACAGAGCCCCGCTGATTACTCCGCCCAGGACACCCGTGTTGGAGGCTGAGGGGACCCAGTCAGAGAGTTTTAGCGTGTGAAGCTTCCCGAGAGGGAGCTGGGCAGCGATATTTTCCTGAGCACCCCTGGGATAGGAGGATAGCAAGGGTTCCTGGGGGGGGTTGTTCACTCACAGTGCGTTCAGGCATATTTGCTGAGCGCCTCCCACGTGTGTGTCTGTTACTGTCCCAGCACTGTGGCTGCAGACGGACCGTGTTCCTGACCTCCGAGGGCTGACCTCCTACTGAAACTCCCTGAACACTGAGAGGGTGGCAGCCGAGGCCAGTGTCCCCGAGAGCGGTTCTGACCTGGCCCCGTGGTCAGGGATACCATTTGTTAGCTGCAGTATTCTCCCCCAAATCATTGCTTGCCAGAAGCAGGTTGGTACCACCCTCCCCCGATCCCTGGCTCTCCTTCCTTCCCCAGGTAGAGTCAGAGACCCTTCACCCAGACTCCCATCATGCCCTGTGCAGCTCTGCGCAGCCTGCCGTCCCCTCCCTGACCCGCTCACCATCCTATCCCCTTCCCCGCCCGAGTGCTTTTGAGGCTCAGGTCTGTGTTTCATTCACTGTCACATCCGTACAGTGCCCAGTGCCTGGCACAGGGTGGGGGTTCCACACATGACTGTGGAATGAATGAGTCCACGGGGTAAAGGCTGGGTTTCATGTATTGTAGAATGAATGAATGTAGAATGACTGTGGAATGAATGAACCCACAGGGTAAAGGCTGGGTTTCATGTATTGTAGAATGAATGAATGTAGAATGACTGTGGAATGAATGAATCCACAGGGTAAAGGCTGGGTTTCATGTATTGTAGAATGAATGAATGTAGAATGACTGTGGAATGAATGAATCCACAGGGTAAAAGCTGGGTTTCATGTATTGTAGAATGAATGAATGCACAATGACTGTGGAATGAATGAATACACAGGGTAAAGGCTGGGTTTCATGTATTGAAGAATGAATGAATGCACAATGACTGTGGAATGGATGAATCCACAGGGTAAAGGCTGGGTTTCATGTATTGAAGAATGAATGAATGTACAATGACTGTGGAATGGATGAATCCACAGGGTAAAGGCTGGGTTTCATGTATTGAAGAATGAATGAATGCACAATGACAGTGGAATGGATGCATCCAGGGGTAAAGGCTGGGTTTCATGTATTGAAGAATGAATGAATGCACAATGACTGTGGAATGGATGCATCCAGGGGTAAAGGCTGGGTTTCATGTATTGAAGAATGAATGAATGCACAATGACTGTGGAATGGATGCATCCAGGGGTAAAGGCTGGGTTTCATGTATTGAAGAATGAATGAATGCACAATGACTGTGGAATGGATGAATCCACAGGGTAAAGGCTGGGTTTCATGTATTCATCTTTACCATTCATGGTGCGTCTCTGTTTTCATCCCTTTCTGGGTCACTCATGCAGAGAGGGATGGACTCTGGGGAGGCTGAAGTGTAGTGAGAAGTTAGAAATGGGAGATGGGCCTGGTTGGAGCCATTCTTCAGTGTGTCGTCTAGGAGATGTGGCCTCAGGGGGCTCATTTGCCTTTGAGCACAATCCCTCACGCAGGCTGGGAAGGTGGGTGGGCTCCAGGGCTGACAGAGCTGGACTCAAAATCCAGACCCTCCTGTGCTGGGGCCTGCGTCTTCCCACTTGTGGGTGGGGACAGCGCAATGCAGGGACAGACCTGCCCCTGCAGCCCTCGGGCTCTGTCAGCCCAGCTGGGCCAGCGGGAGAGCAGGCCGCCTGGGAATGGCTGGGAAGCAAGTCCAGGCTCCGGGCCCACCTCCCCCAAGGCCAGGATGTGGCGTGGGACCCAGGCGGGTGGAGGTTCCCACCGCTCAGCTCCTGCACTCGCTCCCCAACGCTTCAGGCCCGGGCAGCAGGAGAGGGTGGGGAAAGACTCCAGATGCCCGGGTCATGACCCCGTGTGAGGACCAGGGCAGCTCAGCAGGCACCCACCTCTGACACTTGTCCTCCACCTGGACAGCGGCCAGGGGCCCTGCAGCCAGCCTGCTGGGGGGAGAGCGGCAGGAATTAACTACTGCAGGCCCTGCCTGAGTTGGACGGGCCCGGTGCTCCCAGATCAGCCGGCACCATCGACCCCATACCGAGGGCTGGAGCGGGCATATTCACAGATGTGACCTCCTTTAATCCTCACATCGATCTGGAGCATATAGACACCAACCCCATTTTCCAGATGAGTAAACCGAGGCACAGGGGGTTATATAACCCACCTGAATTTATACAGTGGGTGAATAGTTTCCTATATTTGTTCTTTATTACAAGGGCGAGCTGTGTGCGAGGTGGTGATTCTGGGCACTGTGGACGTAGTTGAGTGATGGACAAAATGTCTCGTGAAGCTTCCGTTCTGGTGGGAAAGAAATATCAAATGTAAAGCATGGGGCATCTCACATGGGATACGTCTGTGGAAAATGGGAGGGAGAAGGGAGTGGACGGTGTGGGGGAGGGTTACTTTACACAGCCGTGGAAGACTTCCCGAGAGATGTGCGATTATTGACACTTACACAGTGCTCCCTAGGGGCGGGCACTGCCCCGGCCGCTGCACACGAGCCCTCGCCTCATCCCCACAGTGACCTTATGAGGAGGTGACTATCGTTGTTCCATTTTCACATGGGGAAACTGAGGCACAGGAAGGTGAGGTAACTTGCCGAAGGAGACACCGCGGAGAAGCAGTGCGGGGACCCACGCAGGCCGTCTCGCTCCCCCGTTCTGGCTCTTAAGCACTGCGCTAGGCTGCTAAGGCCGAAGGACCACGTGGGCCGGGAGGTGAGGAGCCCGCCTGTGCAGGCCAGGTGGGTGCTGGGGGCAGGTGCGCTGGCACCCTCCTCTGCAGCCCCCTTGAGACTGATTTCTGGGTGCTCAGGAGTATATCGTATTCACCTCTACCTCTCCAGTGCCTCGTACAGTCAAGCAGGGCAGAAGTTGGAAGTTAGGGATAGTTAGTGGCACAGCCCAGTGTCGAAGCTCCAACTTCTACATTCGTGACCGCATTCCATTCCGCGGCCTTTGGCTGCTTCTCAGAAAGGGATCTCGGGGTGCAGGTTCTTTAGCTAACATCCAGTGACGTAAAATGGGGCCCCTAGAATAAGGGGGCAAACCCCCAGAGAAAGGGGGACTGGCCTCAGTGGACTCACCCAGGCAGACCCCTCATGTTGTAGGAAATCTCATTCCACGTTAGCAAGGGGCTGTCGGTCTTCCAACTCATAGACATGCGAGCACCGACATCTTCCTGGTCTCAGTCAGTCTTGACATGAACAGTGACTGTCGCTACCAATGACTCTGCTTGGCAAGGATGGTGTGACAACCCCCCCCCCCCGCCCCCTGCACTCCCCTCAGGAGGCCCACGCGCCAGCGTCTCTGCAGGGCCCGGTCCGCCCTGACTCACAGCCCTCCAGTGGCGAAGCCCCGCCCCTTTCCGGCTGCCAGGAGCTGCTTGCCAGCTGTGGAGGACCGTGGTGCAACATTTGAAAACTCAGCCCTGGCCTCCGTCACTCTGGAGTTGAAAGGCTAAGGCGGGTATCTGGTAAAAATAGGCAGGGGGAATAAACGCTCGCTTTATATTTTTAGCTTTTATTACATAATTAGCATCATGTTTTGGGTGTTATAATAGTAACTCTCAATAAAATAAGGGGAAAAAACCGCACGCAGTCATAGCATGTGCACATGGATTTACTTTTCCAAAAGTCCCAGTGACCTGGGCGTTCTGAGAAGTGATGGAGGGGCAGGGAAGGGACGGGGGCAGAGTCAGTGAGAAGTGATTTAGGTGACCTGAAGTGACAGGGATCAAGCCAATGCACAGGCTTGATTTCAAAATCTCTGCTTCTCTTTTGTAAGACTGAGCTCTGGAGTTGCCTCCTCCAGGAAGCCTTCCCTGGTGTCCTCCTTGTCAACAACCAGGCTGTATGAGATGCCTCTTTCTTTTCACGTCACAACGTCTTACTGTGTGTTTCCCATACTGTGTTATGCCTGTTTGTGTGCATGGCTCTGCCATGAGACCGATTTCTGGGTGCTCAGGAGTATGTCTTATTCATCTCTGCATCTCCAGTGCCTAGAACATCCCAGCAGGTGAGATGTTGGTTGGGACAGTCAGTAAGCTACGATGCCAGATGTAGGGGGCAGGCATTTACAGAAGGTGACATGCCCTGAGGCTCAGGCAACTGTCTAAGTCTGCGGGACAGAAAGCAACGCGAAGTGTGTTGTCCGGGCCTGATGTGGGGGTGTTTTCTTTGAAGTGTTTTGTGCGTGCAAACCAGAGAGGAGGGAAATTTGGCCGCATCTCACCAGTGCCTGGGAGGTCTCTTCCCCTGTTAGAAAAGAGAAAAACACTTGAAGAGCGGGAGCAGGGGGCCCCATTTCCCCCTATGACTGTGTGAGCTTCGAATCTGCTGCCCTCGCCCTTGGCCTGCAGGGGGCAGGGACGGTGTCGGCATGGTGGACCCCCTGCTGCCCCACTCAGCGCCGGGTCATGGAGTCGATGCCAGTGAACATGAGTGGACCGAGCAGGTGACCGAAGGACCGCGTGAATGGAGGAAGAACTCGTGCAGTCAGGCGAAGTTCACTGGGAAGACTGGGGAGCTAGGCACTGGGTGTGGTTATGGAAGAGGGAAGGGAAGGGACGGGCTCGGGCAGAGCTGTGCGCTTGGGTGATGGGGCAGCTGTTGGTGCCTGTCTTGGTGTGGGTCCTTCAACCAGAGGCTGGCTCAGGATGGCCCTCACGTGTGAGAGAGGAAGGCTGGGAAGGCGTACAAGACACAGGCCTGGAGAGAGACTTTCCTCTTTTATTTTGCTGCTTTTCCTCCAGCACTTAGAGTTGGACGCATTGTTAAGATTCCTTGAGTCCCTAGAGCAGGGGTGGGGGTGCAGTGGGGGGGTGCAGTTCTAACAAATGAGTCTGGACAGAGGCATGTGGAGAGTGGCCCAGGGAGAAGGGGAGGAGGGGGGAAGCCAATGGTGAGCTTGGAGAGAAGGCAGTTCTATTTTGGGGGACTGAATCCCAGCCCCTCTCCCAGCCAGATCTGCAGCAGACCCCCACCCTCTGCACACAATCTAATTGTCCCCACTTCTGTGCACTGGCTTCTGCTCCGTTCCTGGCTCCCCTCCCTGCATCCTTCAAGACTTGGCTCGCTCTCTCCGTGTGTTCTTGCCTATGTCCAAACCTCCTCCCAATCTCCTCAGAGAACCCTTCCCTAAATAACAACATCTGCAAATAGTGCTCAACACCTACGGTTTATCCCCAGGCCTACTGTGCGCCCTGCACCGCGCTGGGAGCTTTGCGTGTCCTCATTCAACTCACGGCAAACACATGAGCTCGTCCTCCTGTGATCTCTATTCGACGAGTGAAGACGCTGAGCCTCGGAGAGCTGAGTGACCAGGCAAGGCCCTCCCGCCAGGTGTGCAGAGCTGTGGCTAGAACCCAGATCTGCCTGGCTCCAAAGCCTGTGTCCCTCCCCGAGCTGCACAGTCCTCTCTCTGAATCAAACTCTGGGGCTGGGACCCAGCGAGCTGCATTTTAACAAACCCCCAGGAGGTCCTAGAACTGCTGGTGTGACGGAGCTGGCTCCTCCCCGGCTGAAAACTTCCAGGGCTGCCTGAGATCTGGAGAGAGCTGCTGTTACTCACCCCTGGGTTCTGTTTGCGAGCTCTGGGCATTGGGTGAGATGCTCAAGGTTCCCGAGCACTTGGATCCCTGTGATGGGACAGGGACAACCCCAGCCTCAGAGAGGAACATCCCTGGCTTTGTGTTTCCGGAGAGGATCTCCCAATAGATCTTGATGGCACCTAGCGTCACCTGGGGAACTTATGTCATTGCTGGCTCCCCTCCTCAGACCAGGTCAGTGTGTCTGGGGTGGGGTCAGGGATCCATGGCTGCAGTGTACATGGGGTGGAGGACCCTGGGGACTCACTCTCAGGCCCCTTCCTCCCCATCACTTCCTCACGGGAAGAGGTGAGGTGACGGAAGTTATAAGCTGGGCCTGCCGACACTTCAGCATTCTCTCCCCTCTGTGAGACCTGCCACCTGCAGGGCGGGCGCATTTGGTCAGCTCTGGGTGGTGAGGTCAGGAGCCTGCTTCTATGGGGAGGCCCACGGTCACCCTCCTGTGCCAATCCCTGGGCATGGGAGTGGGCCTCACTCATGAGTGGGCATTAGGCCAGAGATGCAAAGCCACACCCTCCCACAGCGTGATCAGGAGCGTGGCTGAGAAGCTGACCTCCATCTGTGTGCTTCATGTATCTATTTCTGAACTGGTCCTGCACTCGGGCAAGGAGAGGGAGGTTTATGTATGGACCCACAGAACCCAACACCACATACCGGACAGAGTCAATGCTGAATGTCACGAGATGGCAGGAACAAGCCAGCGAGTTCGTGGTGGTCAGTGTGTTGCATCTGAATCAAAACCAAGTCGTCCCCCCACCCCCCCAGCACCACTGCGCCTCCCTGGGGGCTGGTCTCCCGGCCTCAAACCACCTTCCCCACCAAGCTCCTGGCAGTTAACTCCTTGATCCCCACTTCTCTCAAGTCAGTAAATGTGGACGCTGTTGGTAAAGATTCAGAAAGAATCTCTCTGTAGCTGAGAGAAGAGAAAATTATTTAAAATCGGCTCTACTTTTTAAAAAAAATGTGCTCCCAGATGATGCTGAGGCTGCTGGTCCAGGGACACCTGTTGAGCTCACCTGAGCTGAATGAAAACCCAAGGCCGGCCACTCTGGCTCAGAGAATGCCTGGGGCATGGGACTGGGAAGGCAGCTCTGGACCTGGGTGTGGTCCCATGGTTTGCAAGCTTGGCTGAGAATTAGAGTCACCTGGAGAGGTTACACATGCCGGAGCCTAGTAGGCAAACTGTTCCAGGTTTCCCGGGACTGGGGGTTTGCTGGGATGTGGGACTTCAAAATTAAAACCAGGACAACCCTGGGCAAGCCTGCATGAGCTGCTCACCCTGGTGGCTCCCCCGTTCCCGCCTAGAGATTCTGTTTTCATTGGTCCTGGTTTGGATCTAGGCATCGGTGGTTTTCAAAATGCCCTGGGGTGCCCCTGTGCAGCCAGGTGTGAGAACCTGGGCATTTGATTACAACTCTGGAAAGAAGGGGTGAATTGAGAAAAAAAGGGGGTGTAAATGCTGGAGAAAGATGAGGGAAGAGAACTGAAAGTGAATTCAACGACCTGCGTCCCAATCACTTGGGGTGGGAGGTCCATGGTCACCCTCCTATGCCAGCCCCTGGGCATGGCAGCTGGCCTCACTCATGAGTGGGGTGTCAGGAAGTCTCTTTGGCCAGAGACAGAAAGCCACACACTCCCACAGTGTTATCAGGAGCGTGGCGGATAAGCTGACCTCCGTCTGTGTGCTTCATGTATCTGTTTCTGAACTGGTCCTGCACTCAGGCAAGGAGAGGGAGGTATGGACACACAGAATGTGTTACAATGTGGGTTCCTGGGTCCTTACTCGAGATCTGCTGACCCGGAAACTCTGGAGCAGGGCCCTGGAGTCCGCACGGCTGGTGCGCTTCTGAGAAGGCGCTGCTGGAGATTCACTCCTGGGAGTGGGGAAATGAAGCACTAAGCTGAGGGAAGGGAGCTGGGGACCCAGAATAGGGTCCCAGAGGTAGCTTGTAGGTGGGCTTTGGGCTGAGGTCAAGAGGAGTGAGCAGGGTGCAGACGAAGCCCTCAAGAAAGGGGTCAGCCTCAGCCTGGGCTGGAAGTCAACCTGGAGAGAGTTCCCAGCTCGGAGCACATGCCAGCTCACTGAGTGAGCATGAGGCGAGGTCAATGCTGCCAGGCGACATGCAGGAGCCTACGTCCAGCCCCTGCCCTATGACCACACAGCCATGCCTGTGTCTGCGTGGGGCCTGAGCGTCCACACAGGAGCCATTCTGAGTGGAGTCGACAGGACGTGAAAGCTGATTGGATCATTTATAAAGTCAAGGAGAGAACAGTGTGTGTGCCGGGGAGAGGGGGGCGGGGAGCAGGGCTTTAGACAGCCTGCCCAACCTGCCTGAGGTCCCGGCTCAGTCTACACTATGCTTGTGACTTTGGGCAGGTCACTTGGCTTCTCGGAGCCTTGGTTTCCTCATCGGTAAAATCAGGATGCTAACGCCTACTTCTAAGGGGTAGTTGTGAGAATTAAAGGAGGTAATACACGTAAAATGCCTGCCGCTGGCAACATTTGAGACAAAAGGGAGAGTTAACGGCGATTCTGTGGTTTGGATCCTCAGGACTGGGGTGTCCTTCGAGGTGAAAAGCAGAGCTGGTCTGACTGTTTGAGAGGATGGTGGGAGCTGTGGGAGCTTGTCTGAATGGAAGTGCGGGTGCTTGGAAATTCAGAGCTGGAGGCTGGGGAAAGGACAAGTTTGGAGTGAGCATTGCTGAGGTAGCCTGAAGTCAGATGATGGCCGGTTTGCTTGGAGGCAGAGAGGATAAGGAGGAGGGCAGTGGCCTGAGAGGTGAACCTCGGCAGAGCGCTGGCTCCTCTGCTGGGTACCAGGCTCTGTGCTGGGCACAGGGTTAGGGTTGAACTCTGTGACACTGTCCCTGACCTCCAGAAGGTCACAGCCCCGTGAGAGTGACTGTAATTCAGGAAGCAGTAGCAGCACACCTGATGTTTGATGGTGGGAGAGAGGCAGGCTGCTCAGGAGGGGTGCCCAGCCCACACCTGTGGGGAAGGGAGTGCGGCTTGCCAGGTGAGTGGCCAGGTGAGTGGGGCGGGGCTGCACCAGGCAGAGGGAATCGGCTGGTTGAGATCAAGAGGAAGAGGGAGCTTGGAGCTTTGGGACAGCTGGGTGGGATTTCACATTGTTCTGAACGCCATGAAGGGGGGACTAAGGAAACAGTCTCCAGAGGGGTGACAGGGTAGAAAGATGTGATCTCCAGAAGTGCAGATGCCAGGGCCAGGTGGGTCATGGGCCTTAATTACTGGGCACTGAGGAGGCACATGATGGGGAGGAAATGAGGTGCCCTGCTGCATAGATAAAGCCCTTCAGTGGAGAGAAGCGGGTGTAGCTCGCAGGGAAGTCAGGGTCAAAGGAAGGAGTTAGAGTTGGGAGCATCCATGCACGCACCGCTCCTGGGCAGCTGGGGGGCCGCCGGGGCTCCCAGAGGAAATCCCAGCTGCTGCAGGCTGACATCCTCCAGACTGGGCCCTGTGCCCCTCAGAGGAGACATCCCATCCCTCGAAGCACAGGAAGGAAAAATAAATCTGCCTTTTACCTGCAACATGCCTTGTGTTTGCAGGAAGTCGGAGCAGACAGTGAAATGAGCTGCGCGGTGGCTGGGAATGCCAAGACCTGATTTAACGTGCCAGTTTATAAAGGAGCCTGCCTCTGCCTCTCACTGAGTGTCACTCGAGACACCTCTGGAGGGTGTCTGGCCAAGGTCTGGCTGCCTTTGACCGCCAGTGGACTTTGAAGGAGAGAAGTGGAGGACCTGAGTGTATTGGGTTTGCCATCAAGATTTATTTCTGAGGACTTCACTTTCTCCTCTCCCTCAGCCCCCACCGCCACCCACTAGGTGCCCTTCCTTCGGGAAGAGGGCCTGCTGCGCCCATGGTGCGGTGCCAGGAGCTGTCCTGGACCCCGAGGCCATCCTGTTATTTCGTTGACATATAAATTAATACAAGAACTGACAGACAGAGTGTACTGAATGATGAGGCGTCCTGTGAACAGAACAGACAGAAGTGCCCCGAGTTTCTTTGGGGTATTTGGGTAGATGAGGGTGGTCAGGAAGGCTGTGGGGCCTGTAGGGATGGGGAAGCGGGGAAGTCCCAGGACGGGAGGGGAGGCAGGACGGGGTCGCGAACCCAGGTGCAGAACAAGCAGAGCCATTTCTCACGTTACTCCAAAGCCAACACATCCCCTTGCTTTTCATGTCCAGCTGCAGGACGACACCCGATCTTCGTGATAGGTCTCATAACCGAGAGTCCAGCATCCAGGAAGTACTGCGAGATTTAATCCTCGGCTCTTATCAAGTCCCTGCTGTGTCTGCGGAAAAAGCCCTGTTGGGGGAGTTGGAGATAAAATCAGAGTGTCCTGCCCTCTAGGAATTTCAGTCCCTTGAGCAATGGTGCTGTGCGGGGGTGGTGAGAAGACCCAGCTCTCAGAAGCCAGGGAGCGCGGAGCGGAGCGCAGGGAGAGGCGCGAGGGGAGGAGAGATCAGGGCCAGAAACAGCCCAGCAGTGACTGAGCTGCCCTTCGAGCCTGTTTGAGCCTGTTCGGGCAGGAAGCCACCCCAGATTAAAGTAGCTGGTCTTCGCTCCGTCCTGACCATTCGGGGCCTGTGGGTCACATTTTTGGAAACACACAGGGCGTGGCTGGCTGGGCTGCCCTTCCTGGGAAAGTCTGCCTGCACGGCTGTGGGGAAGATGGGCAGGGCCAGCTGCCTGGTTTGCGGGCCGGTGCAAAGTGGAAACTCAGGGCTCCTTGTCCGAAAAGTATTAAAGTTTCCAAGGCGGTGGTAGCAGAGACTGAAACCAAGTAGGGGTCCTTCTGGAGGCACCCAGCTCACATGCCCAAGAGGCTGGCCCAGAGGATGGGTCAGCCCGGACTTCTCTGTGACTCAGTGCGAGCGGTAAGATGATGGGCCGGCTGCTCTGCGGGGGGCGGGGGGCGGGGGGGGCGGGCTTCTCTGTACCAGTGCTGGGTTGTCCCTGGAGCGCGGAGATGGCGACGGGAAGGGGTGGGCATACAGGGGGCTGCGTGGCTGGGGGTGCCACCTCTCCCTGCCGGCTGTCGTCTCTGGGCAGGGGGACGTCTCTGAGTTCTGGAATCACTCAGACTGAGGTTCACGTGTTGTAGGAACTGACTGACTTGGCCAAGTTGCTTATCTTCTCTAAGCCTTCATATCCCTAGATGTGAAAATGCGGGTCGTAATACCATCTTTGCAGGATGTTGGGATCATTAACTGCAATAAAAAATGTGCAAGTCTGAGCCCAGCCTAGCTGGTAGTAAATGTTAGTATCCTTTCTGGAAATATATTGAATATCTAGCTTGTAAAGTGTGGAGCATGGAATAGTTCAGAGACACATGATTGTCAGGAATTTGTGTTTTTTCTTTTTTTTTCATCTCAGGCTGGTTGGGGAAGCAGCGAAAATACAACATGAGAATTTCAAATAGCAGAGGTGGGGGGAGTGGACACCCCATTATATCACACACCCAAGGGAAACCAGTTCCATCTGCTGGACACACACAAATACACATGATGTGTACACACACCCAGGGCTGAATGGAAACTGGACTGCAGTAGGTACTGTCTGACACGAAAGAGCCCGAATTTGGGTGTCATCTCCAGGTCTGAACCTCCGTGTCCCCATCAGTCAAAGATCTGCCCCTCACTCGTCTTGAGATTAGATGAGACGACAACTAAGAACACTCCATCTCTGCTCGCGGGCCGGTGTGGCTCATGGGAACACAAAGATGAGGCATTGCGTTCCCCACAGTGACACTTCCTAAATATCATGCATGGGCAGCTCCTTTATGCACTACAGGTGGGCTGATTCAAAATCGACATGGGGCTGATTTTGAGCGACTTAATGTTTTCTCTGCTCATCTACTTTGAGGAACTGGCTGGATCCTCTTTCTGCTGAGACTTGAAAGTCAGTAGAATTATGTGTATTTGTTTCCTGGAGATGAACCACACACACACACACACACCACCTATACATATACCATACCACGTACACACCATATATCACACTACATATACACACGCGTGCCACATACACTCTTACACACACCTCTGTACCCAGAGTCAAATCCTATCACGTGTTAACTTGCATTAATTTCCTCCTCCTTCGCTCCCTCCCTCCTTCCCTCCCTCCCTCCCTCCCTCCCTCAGTCATTACTGAGCATCTCCCAGACTTGCTTGTCCACTGTGCAGGGATCAGGATCTGCTATCTCCCCTCCCCCACCACATCCCTCCTGATACTTGGGCCTGAAAACTCCACGTCATGGCCCCGTTCTCGATCCCTTTGCCGTCTTCTCTGCCTCTGACACACTGCAGGACTGTAACCCAGGCAGCGAGTGCCCTATCTTGGCCCACCCAGAGGCCCTGGGCTGCTGTCCATTCAGCCCTGTCCCCAGGGACATCCAGGTGGAGCCAGGTCTGTGCTGGTTTGTGCTTTACTGGGTCCCAACTCCATCCTCACTCCGCTCCTGGGAGCCCCTCAGCTTCTCTCGTGCCTCCGCGGGCTGAGCTCTGGACCTCGGCCATCACTCTGGGCATCCTGGGACCGGGAGCGGAGAAGGGAGCTCCGTTTGAGGGCCTGCCGTGTGCCTGGTGCTACGCTGGCTGCTTAATATGTGCCCTTTGTGTGGTGCCCGTGGTAGCCCTGGGAGGTGGGCACTGCCAGCCTTGTGCCCGCGAGGGAGAGGGGCTCACGGTGCTGAGTCACTTAGCCACAGGCTCACAGGGGAGCGTGCGCTCTGCAGCCCCACGCCTCCTCCCGAAGGTGAAGCAGGCGGGCGGGCTGGCCCGGGGTGTTCCCGTTCCGGTCCCTTCACTCCCCGGGTCTGTCCTAGAAGCCATAGCGCCACTTATAATATCAGAAGTCTTCTAGGAGGGAGCCCGTTGTGACAGCCTGAGCCCTGGCTGGTTTGATTCTGAGAGTTGATGAACAGACCTGTTTTATTTGTTGTTAACAGCTTTACTGAGCTGTAATTGATGGATAACAAATGTCACCTAATGAAAGTACATACTTTGATAAGTTTTAGTACATGTGTGTACCTCTGAGACCACCATGATCACATCATGAACATCTCCGTCACCCCCAGGAGTGCCCTTGTGCCCTTTATCACCACCCCCCATCCTCTCCCCACAGGTAACACCCCTGGTTTTAGGTGAGCTCGTGTTCTCTCCAACTTCAGAAATGGAATCATACATCACGCACCCTTTCCCCTCTGGCTTCTTTCAGTTAATTATTGTGAGACTCACCCGTGAGTGGCATGTCTAAGTTGTCCCTTCCTTTTCACTGATGGGTAATATTCTGGGACGTGGCCACACTCCACACTCTGTTGCCGCACCTGCTCACGGGCATGTGGGCTGCTTCCAGTCTGGAGCTGTTACGGGTAGAGCTGCCGTGCAGGTGTATGAGTGAGGCTGTGGGCACAGGCTTCCCTGTCCCTGCGGTGAATCCTAGCGGTGGAATGGCTGCGTCATCGGGAGGTTCACGTGTAACTTTTTAAGAAAAGGCTGCCAAACGCTTTTCCGTGACGGCCACGCCATTTTGCTCTCCCACCAGCAGTGCAGGCGAGTTCCAGGTCCTCCGTGTCCTCCTTGGCGCTCAGGACGGAGATCTGATTTCAGGCTCAGTCGCTGTGGAATCTGGGAGCCCCACCCGATGGCCAAACCTAAACATCGAAGCAGGTGGCTTTCCGTTTGGGCTGGGAACCCCGAGGGTTGCTGAACGGAGGAGTGCAGAATCAGGTGCTCCTAGAAACTTTGTTTTTTAAATATGTTTTTATTGATTTTTTTAGAGAGAAACAGAAACATCAGTGTGAGAGACAAACATTGATCAGCTGCCTCCTGCACGCCCCCTACTGGGGATCGAGCCCACAACCTGGGCACATGCCCTGATCAAGTCAAATGGGGACCTCTCAGTCCATGGGCCCGACACTCAATCCCTGCGCAACATTGACTGGGCTGGACATTTTACTGAAAGAGCTGTTTGCAGGTTGCTGGAAAGGGGAGAAAGAGAGGTCAGTACTGGTCCCAGCATAAAACCATGTGGGAGCTGGACCAGGTCTGGAGATTGGTGTTTGGGGATAAAATAAATGCATTCAAGGCATTTTTGAAAAGTGGACAAGCGTCACTGACGGGGTGGGGCATCAGGGACTGAAGACGGCAGTGGGAGGGGTCTCCGAGCTTGGGAGACGGGAGCCCAGTGAGGGTAGGGGCCGTGTCTCTCCTCTGCCCTTGGGTCCCCAGCACTGAGGGCAGGGCCAGGCGTAGAAGGAGGCTGGAACACTAGTGCCTGAGTGATTGAACCAGCGGTGAATGATGAACCGGGCGCTAGGGCTATGGTTTCCAACCCGCAACTCCAGCACCTCATGTGTTCTCTGGCACAGAGCCCCGGGTCGGGTGGGAAGATACCCAGAGAGCAGGAATTTGACCTGCTCATTCACACACAGGCTCAAAGAAAGTTAGCTCTCTGGTCCCAGGCCATCCCTCTCTCGTCCAGGTAGCCTGCTAGGGCAGAGACGGGCCTCAGTGCTGGGTCTCCTCACTTTAGCCTACGGGGTTCTTTTAAAATAGCATTGCTTTCTCACGCAAGTTACAAAGGCTCATAGTAAGAAATTTGGAAAAATATCTAGAAAAGTATAAGAATAATTCCCCCAAACTCCAGATGATTATGTGTGTGTGCGTGCACATGTGTGTCTGTCCATCTGATCAATCCCTATTACCAGGCCTTATGTTTTCCTGTTTTGGGTGTTTTCAGTCTTTTATAGCATTGGTGACCGTGGAGTGGACGTGTGGCCCTGACTGTGATGGCATCGCCGATGAGTCTCAGCACGCTTCCCGCTGGCCCCTCTGGATGGGCCGCTGCTCAGGGTGGAATAGGGCCCCCATGGACGGGTTCTGCAAACCGTCTCAGAGCAAACATCCATAGTCCCCCTATCAGCACCATATCCACACTTTATTAGATTTGCTTCATTGTCTCTCTGCCCCACCAAACAGAACTCTTGTTGACCATTGTCTTTTCCACTTCTTTGCTTGGTCCTTCGGTGCTGACATGTTGGTTAGAGTGAAATGAATGAACGGATGAAGTGGTGTGGAAGAGGGTGAAGGTCACCCTGGGTCTGCCTTTTCAATCACATTTGCCTTCCGGGAGTCAGCGGAGATCCCCTTCCTCCCTTCAGCCCCGCCCCCGTTCTGCCCACCCAAAGAGATGGAATGTGCCTGTGGTCAGGATTTATGTCCAGCCAGGCCCGGAGGCACAGGCAGGGCCTCTCTGGCGTGCGTGTGGGATACGGTGGGCCTGTGGTGAGGGCGCCGGGTCTGGGAAGACAGCTCGGCCTCCAGAGTGCGGCCTCATGCACAGGCCTACCTGGGGTCCCGGGGCTAGGGTAGCCTCTCCTGACAGGACCCAGGGTCCTGCCTCATGAGTGACAGCATGCCTCTGCCCCAGGACCTGGAGAAGAGGACCAGGGGAGTGGCCAGGAGGGAGCTCCTCCCACCTGGGGGTCTGGAATGGTGTGTCTCTGCAGGCTGGGCGCTCTGGGGTGGGGGGACCGGCGGGGGGGCTCACCTAGACAAGCTGTGGACTGTCTTCCCCGCAGCCCCTGTCTGTGTGCTGGAGGGGGCTGGGCTTCGGAGCTCCAGGAGGTGAGGCAGTCACGCGTCGGTAGGGTGGTTTCCCTTTGGCTGGGAGCCCCTCTGGCTCTAATGGGTAGCAGAGGCTTGGGTGTTGAAATTCCTCCTTCGCCTTCACTTCACAGCTGCTGTCCCAAGGGCTCCCAGCACTGCCTCGTGCTCAGCCCAAGTCTCATCTTCCGTGCCCAGTGCAGACATGCCAGAGCCATGTCTGCTCCCACACGTGCTGGCACGCCCTCTGTGGCCTCTGACCTCTGGCCTCCTCTCCATTCGGTGACTCAGGGCCTCCGTGACTCTGCTTCAGACAGAGCCACCTCCCGCCTCGTCCCGTCTGCCTCTCCTGTAGTCCGGACCCCACGGTGCCAGCAGGGTTGTCCATCCACATCCTGCTCTGATCGGGCTCACAAGCTCCCTTTGTCCTGAAAGCCAGCCAGCGAATCAGCCAGCACCAACCAACCACCGGTCTTTCAGCGGCTCGTCCTCAGCTCGCACCCCAGCCGGCCTTTGTCTGGCCCCAGCCTTCTTTCCCATGCCCCCCAGCCCTGCACCCCGTCGGGAGAACCACGTCCCTCCACCTCTCACTCACCTTGGGGCTTTTCTGGATGCCAGGCCCTGGTGCACCTTCGTCATGAATGCTGTCGCGGGGCCCCCACTAGCATGTGCCCATATCGCTTCTTCCTCTCTGACCCAGCTTCAGTGCCACTTCCTGTGGGGAATGTTCCAGATCTCCAGCGAGAGGTCACCCTCCCTCCCTGCGTCCCCGGGCCTGGACTGCACCCCCCCTTGAGCCTAGTTGTTCATGTGCGGCCTCCCAGCCAGACTGCCGACCTGGTGAGGGGACGGTAGCATGTCTGGTCCAGCGGAAACACCCAGGGAGTGGCTTTGTACCTGGCAGGCACTTGGGGGGGCGGGGGGGAGGATGGATGGATGGATGCTTGACCACTGCCTTGGAGAGTTAGTATCTACTTGTTTTCTGCCCCAGTGAGACAAAGAAACCCATATTCTCTTATTATTCTCAAAATGAGAAACCAATTGGAAAATCCCTAACTTCCACAGTCACCCCCAAGTCAGAGAAATGTCACTTGGGGGAATTTTCAGTTTCATTTTCCCAACAAGATACCCCTTTCTCTCCCTCCCCTTCTCCCGTCTGCGTGTCCCCACTCTGCAGCCCGCGTGGAGGGCGCTGGGGCTGGGACAGCTGACTGGCCTTCTCCGCCTTTCCCAGAGCAGGGGGGAAACCGTAATTTAGGCAGCTGCTAAAAATAGCTCCCAGTCCTGGAAAGAGGGCTCGATTATGTTTGAAACTGCTCCCTGCCCCCTTCCCAGCTCCGCCTGAGGCTCACACTCTTCTGTCCAAGTTCGACAAGAAAGGGACAGTTGGGCCACCAACCAGCAGCAAGACCTGTCTGGGAGACGGCCCTGCGGGGAAGGGGGCGATGGGACGCCTCAGTGACTTCACGTTGTGTCGGGAGCAGAGGTGGCTCTCACTCCCAGCAACCTCGTCGCACCGAGTGGGGACGGTGTGGTCGATGGGGGTCTGGAGACCTGAGTCCTAGCTCTATCCTGTGCATCTGTCCGAGCCTCAGATATTCTCATGTGTAGAAGGTGGGGGAGGGTGTTGGTAATCACACTGACCCCGCAGGAGTGCCGTGCAAGTTCAAGGTCAACCTTGAACATGGTGGGTGCTCAAAATGACAGTTCTAACTTTATGATGATTAGAATTGCTGGATTTAGAACATGCCCCTCCTGTTTTAATGGATAAGACAGGACACGTGATTGGCCAGTCTGATACCCTAAGTCGAATCATATGAAATTAGTGATTCTGTAATTAAACATAGCTGAACGCTGTTTGCTACATGACCTAGTGACACAGCGATGGGCCGCTTTCTGTAAAGGGCCGGACAGTGGTGTCTGTCTTGTGGTCCACGGACCTCTGCGTAAACCATCGGTGAGCTGCGTGCCAGCAACACTGCGTTTACACACACAGGCTGGGGGCTGGACTGGCTCCTGCCGTGTTTGCCAACCCCTGCAATAAGATGCGTGATTCATTCATGTCGAGCGCTTTCTGTAACACACACTGTCGGCTTGCAGGTATCTCCCTAATGATAACAGCGGTGTATCTATGAGCTGATTACTATTTCCTGTCACTAGGCACTAAGTGCTTTACAAATGTTAATGATTCAGTCCTCAGGACAATCCTACGAAGTATGTGCTGCTATTACGTCCCCAGTCCCCAGGTTCTGATGCATTACTTAGGGAGGCTAAGTAGCGTGTCTGAAACAGAGGCAGAGTATGTGGCAGTTGAACAGAACCCAGCCAAGTTTGTGGGGTACTAGGTGCTGGTAATTCAGACAGCTTCAGGGAAGAAGTGTGTGTAGATGGGATTGTGAGGGATTCTGAGCCTGTTTGCTGCCCCCAGAGCATGAGGGGATGGTCTTCATGGGCTTGGCGTGGTGTCGGCCGGCCCTGGGGAGATGTGGGCAGAGGCTCAGGATGGACAAGCATAGAACTCTCCTTGGGGAGCCAGGTCCTGGGTAAGCTGGGCCTGGGTGCATTTCCTAGGTGACGCCCAGTGCACAGTGGATCATAGTGTAGGGAGGAGTCTCCTGCCTGCAAAACAGGAAATTGTTTACATTCCCTATGTTTCATGCAGACGCACTGGGGAGCTGTGGGCACCATTCTGAGATGTGGGTCCCCCGGGACGCGGTGGGGAGGCGAGGGCAAAGGAGCAGGCTCCTCAGGATACCTGAGCAGTACAAGTCAAGGTGCTTGGAAACCTATCTGTTCCCTTTGCCTATTAATTTAGTCACAAAGTTATAGGCCACTGGTCAGAACCCTGGCCTCACGCACACCATGCTGTTCCCCCTGCAGAACCCCGGCCTCACGCACACCATGCTGTTCCCCCTGCAGAACCCCGGCCTCACGCACACCATGCTGTTCCCCCTGCAGAACCCCGGCCTCGCGCTCACCATGCTGTTCCCCCTGCAGAACCCCGGCCTCGCGCTCACCATGCTGTTCCCCCTGCAGAACCCCGGCCTCACGCACACCATGCTGTTCCCCCTGCAGAACCCCGGCCTCACGCACACCATGCTGTTCCCCCTGCAGAACCCCGGCCTCACGCTCACCATGCTGTTCCCCAGTGCAGAACCCCGGCCTCACGCACACCATGCTGTTCCCCCTGCAGAACCCCGGCCTCACGCTCACCATGCTGTTCCCCAGTGCAGAACCCCGGCCTCACGCACACCATGCTGTTCTCCCTGCAGAACCCCGGCATCGCGCACACCATGCTGTTCCCCAGTGCAGAACCCCGGCCTCACGCTCACCATGCTGTTCCCCAGTGCAGAACCCCGGCCTCACGCTCACCATGCTGTTCCCCAGTGCAGAACCCCGGCCTCACGCACACCATGCTGTCTCCCTGCAGAACCCCGGCCTCACACACACCATGCTGTCTCCCTGCAGAACCCCGGCCTCACGCACACCATGCTGTTCCCCAGTGCAGAACCCCGGCCTCATGCTCACCATGCTGTCTCCCTGCAGAACCCCGGCCTCACACACACCATGCTGTTCTCCCTGCAGAACCCCGGCCTCGCGCACACCATGCTGTTCCCCAGTGCAGAACCCCGGCCTCATGCTCACCATGCTGTTCCCCCTGCAGAACCCCGGCCTCGCGCACACCATGCTGTTCTCCCTGCAGAACCCCGGCCTCACGCTCACCATGCTGTTCCCCCTGCAGAACCCCGGCCTCACGCTCACCATGCTGTTCCCGAGTGCAGAACCCCGGCCTCGCGCACACCATGCTGTTCTCCCTGCAGAACCCCGGCCTCGCGCACACCATGCTGTTCCCCCTGCAGAACCCCGGCCTCATGCACACCATGCTGTTCTCCCTGCAGAACCCCGGCCTCACGCACACCATGCTGTTCCCCAGTGCAGATCCCCGGCCTCATGCACACCATGCTGTTCTCCCTGCAGAACCCCGGCCTCACGCACACCATGCTGTTCCCCAGTGCAGAACCCCGGCCTCACGCTCACCATGCTGTTCTCCCTGCAGAACCCCGGCCTCGCGCACACCATGCTGTTCTCCCTGCAGAACCCCGGCCTCGCGCACACCATGCTGTTCTCCCTGCAGAACCCCGGCCTCACGCACACCATGCTGTTCTCCCTGCAGAACCCCGGCCTCGCGCACACCATGCTGTTCTCCCTGCAGAACCCCGGCCTCACGCACACCATGCTGTCTCCCTGCAGAACCCCGGCCTCGCGCACACCATGCTGTTCTCCCTGAAGAACCCCGGCCTCGCGCACACCATGCTGTTCTCCCTGCAGAACCCCGGCCTCACGCACACCATGCTGTTCCCCAGTGCAGAACCCCGGCCTCACGCACACCATGCTGTTCCCCAGTGCAGAACCCCGGCCTCACGCACACCATGCTGTTCTCCCTGCAGAACCCCGGCCTCACGCACACCATGCTGTTCCCCAGTGCAGAACCCCGGCCTCACGCACACCATCCTGTTCCCCCTGCAGAACCCCGGCCTCACGCTCACCATGCTGTTCTCCCTGCAGAACCCCGGCCTCACGCACACCATGCTGTTCTCCCTGCAGAACCCTGGCCTCACGCACACCATGCTGTTCCCCAGTGCAGAACCCCGGCCTCACGCACACCATGCTGTCTCCCTCCATGCTGTTGGCTCTGTGCTCCCCTGGCCTGGAACACCTTTTTCACCTTTTACTCTTCCTTTCTTCTCTCATCTCTTTCAAGACCACCTCAAGATCATCTTCTCCTGGGCGCCTTCCTTGGGCTAAGCCAGGTCCCCTTTCCCAGTGCTGCCACCACACCTGTCTCTCGCTCTCCCTGTGAGGCCTTGCCTGGCCTGGCACGTCCACGAGACGGGCCCTCCCCGAGAGGAACTGTGCCTCGTTTAGGTCTCGCTGCCAGGCCGGTGTCTGGCACACAGACTAGACGCTGGCTAAAAGCGTGTGTTCAAGTGCGCCACCACTGTCCTCGACGTCCGGCCCCTCACCCACAGTACACGGTCATTAGCCAAGTGGCCTGACCCTTGGCAGTCTTAATGCCATCATCAGCAAGAAGAGATGATCACGTTATTGGAGACTCTCAGGGAATGAAGGAGATAAGGCCTTAAGTTGTCGGCAGTGGCTGACTCCCAGCAGGCATTTGGAAGTGGCCAAGGAGAGACACAGCAGCATGTCCTTGTCCTGTGTGTGGAGCCGGGGGAGGGGACAGGAGAAGGCAATTCGAATGCTCTGAAGCCACAGCATTGGTCCCAGGAGCTAACGGGAGGGTTTATGAGTCAACTTTGGTCCAGTGACAGGCGTGCTGAACTTGGAGCCGGAATCTTCATTTACTTGTTTATTTTTATTTATTTATGGTTTGGAGTCAGAGTGTGTAGTTGTGAGTTCCAGCTCTGTCTCTCAGCAGCCGGTGTTGTGGACAAGCCGTGTGACAGCTGCTGAAGCCTCAACACCGTCACCCTCAGGGAGGACTAACAGTGACCACCACCTCGTGGTCATGGTGAAGCTGAAATAAGAGGGCGGAGCTGTGCAAACACCTGGCCCAGCCCACAGGAAGTGCTCAAGTACGAATGGTTGAGTCGGAACCTATAGAACTCGAGAAAGCTGAGCAGGTCTCATGTGCCTGTGGCTTAGTGCTTTATAGAGTCAAAGTCGAGTGTTTGAATCCTAGCTGTGCGACGACTAGCTGTGTGTCTTTAGGCAAGTTACTTAACATCTCTGAACCTCAGATGATTTTTTTTCTTTCCATTATTGATTTTATAGAGAGAAAGGGAGAGGAAGAGAGAGATAGAAACATCGATGAGAGAGAACATTGATTGGCCGCCTCCTGCATGCCCCCTGCTGGGGATCGGGCCCACAGCCTGGGCATGTGTCCTGACTGGGAATCGAACCGGTGACCTCTTGGTGCATGAGTCAATGCTCAGCCACTGAGCTACACCAGCCGGGCTCTCTTAATAGCTTTATCAAAATGATGCCACTGATCTAAGAGAGTTGTAGTGGGGATGAAATGTAGATATAGCCCAGTGTCCGGCTAATACCAAAGTCTCAGTATCCATATTATTCTGCTTTTAGTTATGACTTGGGAGTAAGTAGTAAGGGCTTTTGAAGTCCTAATTAATGCCAAAGCCGGTGTGTGGAGGGCTGGGGCCCGGGGCTGGGGGGTCCAGTGCTCATCTCACGGACGCAGTGGGAGACAGCACTCGCGTCAGAGGAGGTGCTCCCTGTCGGGTGGCTCGGGGTGCTCCAGGCAGGCTGTGCCCTGGGGAAGCTCTGGGAATGAGCCGGAGCCAGATAGCACGAAAGGTCCGGGCTGACTGGGCTCTGGGCGCTCCTCGCCGGACACTGCCAATGCACCGAGAGGAAACTGAGGCCCGAGAGGATAACCCGTGACCCCTGCCCTGCAGCTGGCTGGTGACTAGCCCCTGTGTCCCCAGCTGAGGGAATATGTTTCTCTACGTGCTTTAGGGTGGCAGCGAGCAGGGCAGGTCTGGCAGGAGCCAGGGGCTGGAGGAGACCCCGTGACAGTCACGGGGGCTCACTGGGGGTGACCAGGTGGGTTGGTGCCTTAGGCTGCTGGTTGGTCTGTGTTTAAGGACTAACGGTCCTGGAAGACCTTGCCCCCACAGAAGGAGAAGGGGAGGGGCAGGGAGACAGGATTGGGAGGGCGTGGGGCCGCTGGCATCGGGGAAGTTTCACAGAGGGGTCGGTGGGGGCAGGTTGAATCGGTCTGGCCCAGCTCACGTCCCGCTAGAGTTCGTTCTTTGTCCCGTTTTCCCACGCTGTTTCACATCTTTCCCGATGCGGGAACCTCTTTGCCTGGCTGTGTACAGGGATTTTGCAGAAATGACTCTGGTCACCTCCCCCTCCCCTCCTCCCTGCCCGGGGTCCCCGGCAGGGTTTACCTTTCCCACTGGAGGTGGCGCGAGTCCCAGGAGGAGCTTGGGTCCTCCGGCTCAGGCTCCCCAGTTCCCGGCGCAAACCTGGCAGGACACACCTGGCAAGGGCTGCTCTCGGGCTGCGGGCGGGGCCCGGGTGCCACTGAGCCAGGGCAGCAGTGGGGGCCCGTGTGCTGCAGGCACCTTCTTGATGTCACCAAACCCAGGGAGGAAGACGCGACTGTTAAGTTTCTTAACGTTGCAGATGAGAACCCTGGGCTCTGAGAGTTCCAACCGTGTGAAACATGCTCGGGGTCACCCAGCCAGGAGCCAATCCCAGTTCCTCTGACTTGGAAGACTCTGCTCAGGTGGGGGAGGGGTTAGAGCAGGGGAAGAGAGAAAATTGGGGTGGTGGCTGGTGGAGACTGTTCCTCCTGAGAGAAGAAAATTGGTGGCTTGTGGGATCTCCACGACCCTCTCCTGGTCCAGAGGGGAACTTTGAGCTGGAGCGAGTTCTAAACTGAGCTGTTGAGGGTGGTCTTCTCCAGAGGGGGGCTGTTAGGAGCGGGGCACTGGGTAAAAGGGCCATTGATGGGGGAAGACGGCTCTGGTGAGGCAGGTCAGACCATAGCCTGAACGCTGGAGCCCCGGGCTCAGTCCCAGCTCTGTCCCTCACCTGTGTGGGCTGAGCGAGAACGTTTCTTCTTTAGACCTCAGTTTCCTGATCTCTCCCGTGAAGCTAGATCATTTCCAGGGGAACGTCTGTGGCCTTGGTTTTGGATGTTTCAGTGAGTCCCTCAGAAAGGGAGGGAGCAACAGGCATGAAGAGGGGTTCCTGGTGAGCAGGACATCCCAGAATCAGGAACGTTCTCCGGATCTGTCAAACAGGCCGCCCTTAAAGGGGCAACTGTACGCATCACCCTGGTGCTCCGGCCCTTCTCTGTAGGAGGGCACTTCCTGCAAGGAGGGTCTGTGTCCTCGTCCTCCTTCCTCCTCAGGCCCCTCCCCCTCACTCCTTGTACTCAGGGGGGGCAGTAAAACTGTTTAAGGACTGGCCTGGCATGGCACCAAACAATCCAGAAGTCACATCTGTGAACAGCTGGTGCAAGACTAGCAGGTGTGCCAGCTGAGTGCCGGCCCTGCCCCACCCCTGCTTCCTCCTGGCAAGCCGGGCTCATAGGAGACCAACGAGGAGGAGGCTGGGGAGCGAGAAAATGAGGTGAATGCAGAGGAGAGTTCACGGGTCCTGCCAGACATCAGTGCATGCCATCGCCCCCCCCGACGGCCTCCTCCCTCCCCAGACTCCGTCATGCCATCGCCCCCCCCACGGCCTCCTCCCTCCCCAGACTCCGTCATGCCATCGCCCCCCCCCATGGCCTCCTCCCTCCCCAGACTCCTTCATGCCATTGCCCCCCCACAGACTCCTCCCTCCCCAGACTCCATCATGCTATCGCCCCCCCACGGCCTCCTCCCTCCCCAGACTCCTTCATGCCATCGCCCCCCCACGGCCTCCTCCCTCCCCAGACTCCTTCATGCCATCGCCCCCCCACGGCCTCCTCCCTCCCCAGACTCCTTCATGCCATCGCCCCCCCACAGACTCCTCCCTCCCCAGACTCCATCATGCTATCGCCCCCCCAAGGCCTCCTCCCTCCCCAGACTCCGTCATGCCATCACCCCCCCCCCCACGGCCTCCTCCCTCCCCAGACTCCGTCATGCCATCACCCCCCCCCCCACGGCCTCCTCCCTCCCCAGACTCCGTCATGCCATCACCCCCCTCCCCAAGGCCTCCTCCCTCCCCAGACTCCGTCATGCCATTGACCCAGTCTCCCCACAGCCTCTTCCCTTCCCAAGTTTGCACCCATCAGCCGAAGCTGCATTTTGAAGACTGATGAAACAAAGGGGACCTGGTCTGTACTCTACATCATCACCCAAACTCGACAGTGGGCAGGGGACAGTCCAGCCATCCGACTGCAAAGTGCTGCTCTCTAGAGCCCAGCAGCGGGGACCAGGGCTCTGTCTCATCCACTCTTAGACACTGGCCAACGAACCCCACGCCCCGCCCCCCGTGTTCCTCAGCCACCAGCCTATTCCCGTCTTTGCCACCGTGTGCCAGGCTGGCGGGTGAGCCTGCCTGCCACGCTCTGTACCCCAGTCTTGAGACTGTGCCCTGCTCTTCAGGGTTCCTCCTGTTGGCCACCAACCACTAGAAGTCAGAGATTTCAGTCACTATTTCTTGACTGATCGATAAGGGCTCCTCTCCTCCTTTTCCATGGACACAGGTTGTTTCTCAGTTGACCACGAAATGCAGGGCATTTGTTAGCTCTGGAAGTCGGGGTGGGGATGGCCACGGAAGCGGGGGCATGGCCCTGCCTGCAGGGGGCGCTCACGGCAGCTGTGCGGGCCAGTACGTAAATAATAGGAGGTGGCCTGTGACACAGAATGGACCAAGTGAGTGAGCGAGCCCTGCTCTTCTCTAGGGGCTCAGAGCCGGGGTTGGGGTCTGGGGACCCCCAAAGTTTCCTCCTCCAGTGGGGAGGGAAAGGGTGAGAGGCGAATCTGGAAGGACACGCTGGGAGGCAGGTGCGGAAGAAATGCCTCCAGGCAGAGCAGAAGCTGCAGGAGGAGGGAAGGGCTTGGCTGTTGGGTTGAAAGTGGTGGCAGAGGGACCACTGTCCCCGCCCACCCGGTGGCCATGCCTGACCACGCCGTGCTCTCTGCTGTCCTGCCCAGATCGCGATGAGGACCTAGGGCACCTGCCTGTTGACGTCCCCCGGCCCGCAGTGACCATGGCCCCCCGCAAGAGGACCCGCCATGGCCTGGGCTTCCTGTGCTGCTTTGGGGGCAGCGACCTTCCTGAGATCAACCTCCGGGACAGTCACCCTCTGCAGTCCATGGAGCTCTCCAGCGCCATCCCGAACCCCGAGGAGCTCAACGTGCGCTTCGCAGAGCTGGTGGTGAGTGCGGGCAGGGGCGGTGCGCGGCGAGGAGGGGAGAGGCTGGCGCAGGCGGGGCCGGACGGAGGGCAGGGCCCACCTGCTGGACCGTCCCCTCTGGAGCCCTGCTTGGGGCTGAGGGGGCCCCCAGGACACCTGAGCCACTTACTGTGAAATGTGTCCCCAGAAGAGCGCCCCTGCCTCGTCCTGCCTTGGGCTTCTGGACCCGGCGGGCAGCAGTTGAAAGAGCAGGACAGCGGGACACCTGGCGCCGTCTCCCTCTGCTCCCCGGGATCTCCTGGGTCCTGGGTCCCCGGCGCCAGCGGAGGAGACGGGTGGATTCCACGGGCAGACACTGGCTAGCTCAGAACCTGCGATGGCGGCTAGAAGCGGGGGTGGCCCGGGTCTGGGGTGACTCTCTCCCACGTCCAGCCTTCGGGAGGCAGAGGCTCTTCCCTCACACTGGCTTCAGCCCTTCCTGACTCTTTGCCACCCCCCTGGACCCACCTGTGACACCCCTGGGAACCCGTGCGTGAAACTTCGCCCTCTGACCATGGAGGCAGACCGAAGGGTAGCCCCTCTGGCCGTCTGGTGGTGAGGCCGCCTGCGCGCCAAGGCGGCCCCAGGCCAGGGGTGCAGGACCCGTGCCCAGGCTCAGACCTGAGTCCCGCCGCAGAGCCCAGTGGCGGGCACAAGCCGCCAACGTGAGCTGTCGGTCACTCGTGCTCCTGGCTGGCCAGGAGAGGACCGGCGCCCTGGGAATCGGAATGAGATGCCCCACGAACTCGATGATAGACAGGTCTGATTCAGGCCGTTGAGCCCAACAGGGCACTATGAGTGAGACCGTGGAGGCTGTGAGAGTCATCCACCCTCCTTCCTCGTCGCCACGGGCTCAGGGAAGCTCATCGCTGTCCTGTTACACCTTCCCTCAGAATGGGGAGTGGGTGGGACAAGCCAAGTGTTTCCCAGTGTGGACCCACAGGTGAGCCTGACTGGGGTGGGCAGCACTGCTGAGACCTGCTTTGTGCCCAGAATACCTCTGCCACCAAGGGTGTGGGTTTCCACACCAAGCAATTCTCCTGTTCTCTGTGGACACCACCTGGGTGTCCTGCAATTTAACTCATTTCTGACGATACCCGGAATGAGCATAGACCTCCCCACTGGGTGAAGGGCTCAGGCACCCAAGGCTGCCCCCACCCCCCGGTTCACCCACCAATCACAAGTAGTGGGTTCTCAGGTTACCCACACTTCTGTTTGACTTGGCTGCAAATTGGGGGTTCCTACGGTCCCCTCCTCAGTTTCAATAATTCGCTAGAATGGCTCACAGAACTCAGGGCAACACTTTTCTTACTAATACCAGCTTATTATAAAGGATATTATAAAGCACACCATTGAACAGCCAGATAAAGGGGCACAGAGGATAAGGCCCAGAATTGTAGGGACAGGAGGGTTCCTGTCCCGAGTGCAGGTTTTTGTCCCTGTGGACACAGGGGTGCTCGGCCCCGCCCCCCAGCATGTGAATGGTTTCCGCAACCCAGAAGCTCTGAGCCTGTCCATCCAGGGACTGCAGTGAAGGGCCATCATGTGGATGTTGCCTCAGGCACCAACCCCTCTCCTCTCTCCAGAGTTTGGCAAGTGAGGCTGGGAGTCCTGGGCTGCTCCTCGAGGCTTGGTCTTGCTGGTGACCTGCCCCCATCCGGAAGCTGTCGAGGTCCCACCAAGGGTTGCTTCACTCTTATCACCCAGGAAATTCCAAGGGATTTGGGAGCTCTGTGCTGGGAGCTGGGAACAGAGGTCAAAGGGTTTCTTGTGTCATCACCAGCAGGGACCTTTTCTTGAACAAAGTGCATGAGTTGGATGGAAGGACATGACAAGAGGTGCTCCTGCCTTTGGCCCTGTTGTTCAGCGAGTGTTTGCTGACGCCGTTAGTGAGCAGGCTCCTAGCAGGGCGCTCTGGAAGAGCGGGGGAGTCATGGGTCTGCAAGGGGGCGAGCCTCGGTTATCGGTCAAACAAATGAAGAATGTTTGCGAGCCTGCTGTGTGCTGGGTTCTGTGGGTGCAGGGATTTAATGACCAACCAGCAGGCACAGTCCCTGCCTCCAGGAAGCCCAGTGGGGGAGACTGAGGAATGACAGGTGTGGTGAGCGTTTGGAGGGAGTCCTCAGGGGGCCTGTGGGAGTGTCTAGCAGGGAGCTAGAATGAGGTCACGATGGTCCCCTAATCTGACATTTCCACTGAGATCTGAACAGATAAGCGGGTGGGGGTGCAGAACAATCACAAAGGGCCCCGCGCAGACTAGAGCAGGTCTTTGGGGAGACACCATGAAGACGAGAAGAACCGAACAGGCCGATTTAACTCATTCTAAGGGCTACAGAAAACCCCTGAAGGCTCTCAGCAGGGCCTCGTGGCGATCCGTCTGCTCCTCTGAAAGGCCGCCCAGGCCGCGCTGCTGGGAGAGGCTCGGGTAGACCATGAGGGCGCTCTTGGCGAGTCCGCGCTAGGGAGCAAGATGGCTTGGCTCCAGTGTAGCAGTGAGGAGGGAGAGAAGTGGCCAGATTCAAGAGCTGTTTAGGAAAAACTGTAATAGGGCTTATTGGGTGAGTGAGGAGGAATCCAGGAACACCCAGTTCTGACAGGAGGAACGGGGTGGATGTTGGACCCTGTGCAGGACAGGAGGCAGCAGATACTCACGTTTGGGGGTTGGGACGATGAACTCAGTTTGCAGACTCTGTCTTTGCAGCGGTTTCCTCATCTGCAGGATGGTTGCTGCAAGTGTAATGAGTGAACACGAAGCCCTTAGAAGGGTGTCTGGCATAAAGCGACAGCATAGGATTATGGGAGGAGCCTACAGCAGACATGTGGGAGGAGCCTACAGCAGTCATGTGGGAGGAGCCTACAGCAGTCATGTGGGAGGAGCCTACAGCAGTCATGTGGGAGGAGCCTACAGCAGACATGTGGGAGGAGTCTACGGCAGACATGTGGGAGGAGCCTACGGCAGACAAGTGGGAGGAGCCTACGGCAGACGTGTGGGAGGAGCCTACGGCAGACGTGTGGGAGGAGCCTACGGCAGACAAGTGGGAGGAGCCTACGGCAGACATGTGGGAGGAGCCTACGGCAGACATGTGGGAGGAGCCTACGGCAGACAAGTGGGAGGAGTCTACGGCAGACATGTGGGAGGAGTCTACGGCAGACATGTGGGAGGAGCCTACGGCAGACAAGTGGGAGGAGCCTACGGCAGACATGTGGGAGGAGCCTACGGCAGACATGTGGGAGGAGCCTACGGCAGACATGTGGGAGGACTGGGTGTGCTTACCTGAGAAGGCTCGCTGGAGGAGGTGGACTTTGCGCTTGGGAAGGAGACCAGGTCCACGGGGTGGGTGGGCAGGGAGGGCAGTGTGGGTGGGACTGACTGTGCAAGCAGAGCAGATGCTGAGTTGGTGCTGGGAAATCACAATGTCTCTGATTCTGACCAAGGAAGGAGGAACACTGCGGGACCTCAAGCAGGGCTCTGGGAGTTGTGACTAAGGAGAGTGGGTCTAGGGAAGAAGCAGTGTTTAGCGTTCGGTCTGCAGGACTCCTGGTGTCCTAAGGCAGTTGGACTGATGGGCATTGTTTCAAATCACCTTGGTCTGTGCTGCCCAAGGAGGCAGGCTCTGGTCTCAGGGGCTGCTGACCACCTGACCTGTGGCTGGTCTGAACTGAGGTGAGCCGTGAGGGTAAATACACACCGGATTTTAGGAGAAGTATCTCACTGATCATGTTTTTACATTAACCACATGTAGATAGGATCACATTTTATATATTTTGGGTTAAGTAAAATGTATTATTATAGTTAATTTCATGTATTTCTTAATTTTCTAATGTGGCTGGAAAATTAAAAATATATGTGGCTCACTTTATATTCCTATTGGACAGCTTTGATCCAAGTGAAGGGACAGATTGACTGCTCTCCTGGGAATGAAAGTACAGGGGAAAGAGTATAGAGGTTGATATTTTAGACCTTTCTACTTCAGTTGTTATTTTCACTGTTTGTCATTTTTGAAAATGGAAAGGTTAATAATACTCTGCTTTACTATCTTAGGGTGAGGTTTGCTTTTGGTTTTTAGCACCTCTCAGCAACTGAGTTGAGGAGCACACTGTGCCCCATGGTCCAGTAACGATGTCTTTGATGAGCTGAGCACTGCTCATGAATCACAGGCAAAGAGTCTTCAAGAAGAGAGCTTTTTAGGGCCATCCACACAGCCACACCTATAAAGTCACCCCAAACTACCCAGAGAGCTACCCTAAGTTGGATGATGTCAGGACGGTCTTGGTTCTCCTCAGAAAGGGTGACCTAGCCGGTGGAGCCCCAGCCTTGCCCATCACAGCCTTGTCGCCGGGGCGTGTGGGTGCAGGGCCACCGCCCAGGAAGCAGGTCTGTGCCTCCCCTGGTGAGGTGTGTCCTTCCTGCCAGGAGAGCTGCTCAGCCTCGTGTCCTCACCAGTGCCCCCCTCTCCTCCCCACCCTGTGCTGGGAGCCATGCTGTGGTTAGGGGGGCCCGAGAATTTCTGGAGGAGCGACTGGCAGTTCAGGGAGACTCTTAGGATCAGGCAAAGACGGAATCTGTAGCATGACTCCTTTCTTTGTCTGGCCTGGACTTTTGTGTTGACAAGTTTAAAAATGACAAGGTATGGAAGACAAGAAACCCCGGTAAGAGGTTTAAGGGCTAGCAAAGCATTGCAGATGTTCCGAGCTGGAGGAGGGGGTGGGTGTGCAGAGACGGGTGGGTGGACGGGCGCAGGGCAGGCGTGGGCTGAAGCCCGGGGGTGGGTGTGCAGAGACGGGTGGGTGGACGGGTGCAGGGCAGGCGTGGGCTGAAGCCCGGGGGTGGGTGTGCAGACGGTGGGTGGATGGCGCAGGGCAGGCGTGGGCTGAAGCCCGGGGGTGGGTGTGCAGACGGTGGGTGGATGGCGCAGGGCAGGCGAGGGCTGAAGCCCGGGGGTGGGTGTGCAGACGGTGGGTGGATGGCGCAGGGCAGGCGTGGGCTGAAGCCCGGGGGTGGGTGTGCAGACGGTGGGTGGATGGCGCAGGGCAGGCTGGGCTGAAGCCCGGGGGTGGGTGTGCAGACGGTGGGTGGATGGCGCAGGGCAGGCGTGGGCTGAAGCACAGGGGTGGGTGTGCAGAGACGGTGGGTGGATGGCGCAGGGCAGGCGTGGGCTGAAGCCCGGGGGTGGGTGTGCAGACGGTGGGTGGATGGCGCAGGGCAGGCGTGGGCTGAAGCCCGGGGGTGGGTGTGCAGACGGTGGGTGGATGGCGCAGGGCAGGCGTGGGCTGAAGCCCGGGGGTGGGTGTGCAGACGGTGGGTGGATGGCGCAGGGCAGGCGAGGGCTGAAGCCCGGGGGTGGGTGTGCAGACGGTGGGTGGATGGCGCAGGGCAGGCGAGGGCTGAAGCCCGGGGGTGGGTGTGCAGACGGTGGGTGGATGGCGCAGGGCAGGCTGGGCTGAAGCCCGGGGGTGGGCGGTATTTCTGGTGGAGCGAGAATTGCCCTGTCATACCTTCGATCCTCTTTGGGAAGAAGAGAGGCTGAAGGATAGATGGGGTGGGGGGGGCTTGTAATTTCCTGGAGGGCTGAATATTCACCGGACAGACACTGTTTCTCGCTGTCTTTGCAGGATGAATTGGATCTCACGGACAAGAACCGGGAGGCTGTGTTTGCCCTGCCCCCTGAGAAGAAATGGCAAATCTACTGCAGCAAGAAGAAGGTGCCCGCCTTCTCTCGCCCTCCCGCTGCCATCTCGGCCGCGCACGCGCTCTGGGTGGATTTGTGGACACCAGCGCGTGCTGGGTGTCGGAGGGCCCACGGGGAATGATCAGGGCAGAAAGCACCCCTGCTCCCAGGGAGCGTGTGCTGGGGAAACAGCATTCTGTCTTTCAGAGCCCCTCTGGGTGGGTGCCTGCTGGGTCCCAGGCGTGCTGGGTTAGGGAGGAGCAGAGGTGCAGATCTAGACCCCTCTGTGCCTGGACGCGTGCCTGGAGGGTGGCCACCCAGGGCCATGCCTGGTGGCTTCGTTGTAGAGACCCCCTTTGGGAGGGGAGAGGGGGGCCTTTTCTGCATCTTTAGCTTCTGCCTGTCCCAGGCTGGACCTCACAGGGCAGCAGGCATATCAGGGTGACAGAGTCACACATCAACCCCTGTCCCCCTCCCCCTGCCTCTCCTCCAGTTCATTAACCGGTGTCCTCAGCCTCCCGACCCAGGTCCTCCCTAGAAAGGGGTGAGCGGCTGCAGTCAGGGCTTAATTGGATTTGTCTCCTCCCCTCTGCATTTCCCTGTCTTCCTCTTTGTCCATCTGTGGCTGTTTGGTCATCTCTTTCTGTGCGTCTCCTGCCCCCCATGGAGCCTGTTTCTTCCATCTTTTCCTTTTCCCGCCCCACCTCTCCCCTCCCCTCCACTCACCAGTGTGTCAGACTGGAGCTTGTTCCATGCACTCCAGGGCGCAGGTGTTCGGGGTCAGGACCTGCCATGCCTGCGGTGACGTGTCTCCCGTCCGGAGCTCCACACTGACAGGCTGGCTTTACACCACGTTAGAGTCGGACGGACCTGAGCAACAATCCGGTCTAGTCCTTTATTCTACGTATGAGGCAAGGAGAGCCTGGAAGGGGAATGGGCTCAGCCAGAGTCACCAGCCGAGACGCACTGGCTGCCCCCAGGCTAGAACCGCGGCTGCCGGGGTCTGCAGACCCGTGAGGAGACGCATGGGTGGCACGCAGTGCCAGTCACTGGTGTGCTCAGTGCCCGGGGCTGCGCATCTGCAGGACACCAGTTCTGTGTCTGCGGATCTCACTGTCAGAAAAGCACGTCTCAAAAAAAACTCAAGTCATGGGAGGCGAGGAGGGAGGAACGAGAACGTTAATTTCAGGAGTAATTAATTATGTCTCATGATTCTCCACTTCACAAATTAAGTTACTATGGAGTTTCTTTAAGTCGATCTCTTACACAGCTAAAATAAAAAAATATTTATTAAAATGTCAGAATTTCTCTCTCTCCCTTGCAAATCAAAGTGGTGCTATTTCCCCATACACTTCCAACACCCTCCCCCGACTCTTTCCACAGGTCTTCCTGTCTGTAACCCCTCTCCACCTGGCTTAGCTTCAGTAATCCCCAGTAACTGAGGCTGGTCCTCAGCACCCACTGCTCCCCTCCCCCCATGAGCCTAATGTGTTAGCTGTGCCCCCAACGTGTCCATGCCCACTGTGGACGGTTCTTCCGCAGAGCATTGGTCGCCATGCCTCTGACACCATGGAGGGCAGACATAGTGACTTTGTGCTCAGCACTCTCAGGATTCAGTACAGGGACTGACAGGTTGTAGGTGCTCATTCAGTGCACAGGGACCGGAGAAAGGATGAGCCAGCAAAGGTGAGGAGTATGTGTTTGGTGATGGCATTTGATTTGGTTCTGGGATCCCTTCTCCAAGGTAGCAGGTAGAATCCGGGGGCCTCCGGCGTGGAGATTTAACCCAGATAGCCACATGAGTCACTAAGACCAGATCAGGGCAGCTTTCCCACCGGTCTAAAGTCGGGATGTTATGAAACCAAATCTCGAAGCCAGAGCGGATGGAGCCGAGGGGTTCAGGGCACAGTTCAGCCAGCTGGCAGGTGCGTTCTGGAGGAGAGGAGTTTCCATGCCAATTTGGAAGCAGGAGATTGGCCAAGAGCAGAGGAGGAGGAACAGCCAAATGGGACAGGACGGGGACAGGGAGGCTCAGGGCTGTGCAGTGCCCGGAAGCAGATCCTTTGGCTGGAGGACAGGGCTGCATTTCCAGCCAGCGCTGATGCTTATCCAACTCCCATCTTTCTTGTCCACACTCGGGGAGGGATGGAGGCTCTTCCCTGGGACCTGACTGCTGGGCCAAAGGTCCTCTGATCTGGGCTCTCAGCTCCACAGACCCCTCTGGAGTCTTTCCAGAACCCAGGGTCTTGGGAGTTTCTCTTCTCTTTCTTTTGTAACGTTATTATTTACTGAGACCTACTGCGTGCCAGGAACTGCACCAAATGCTTTATATCAGTGCTTCTCAAAGTATCTGGGAGAAAGACGAAGTTTTTAAATTTCCCAACCATCACAGACCAAGTACTTGTGTAAATTACAGCGACAATGATATTATCAGAAACATAAAATTTGGGGAAAAAAACCCAGATGTATAAAATATCAGCACACATTTTCATTAGATTCAGCAAACATAAGATTGTATTTTGTGTACAGAGTCAGAACAGATGTAATAGGGAAACATGACTTTATCTCTCATTGTACGTGCTGCTCATTGGAAGTGTGTAAACCTGCATGGATTCTGTCCACACCAGTAGCTGGTCATGAGACTCAGTGTCGTTCAGCCACGTTTACCGAGGAAGGGGTGGAAGCCTGGGAGATGGTGTCACTTCCTCGACAGCGCCCGTCTGGGCGGGGCTGGGGGCTGTCCACGGACGGGCTGAGGGTTTCAGGCCATGGGCCCGTCCTTCAGGTGGGTCCATACAGTTCCTCTTGTTCCAGGAGCAGGAGGACCCCAACAAGATGGCGACCAGCTGGCCTGACTATTACATTGACCGCATCAACTCCATGGCTGCGGTGAGTGGTGCTCCCCTCCCGCCCTGGTCCCCCTCCGAGAGGCTGTGGGGACAGTGAGCCCCACCCTCTGTCCCTGCGCTGCACACCCCACCTGCTGGGGATCGGACCCCAAGATGTCCTCACCATCCCTCCCTCCCCTGTGACGGGAGTCTCCAAGCCCTTTCACCATCTGTCACACAAGCTTGGGGTACAGGCCGGGCCAGTAACCCTCCCATTTTCCAGCCGAGGAATGTGCAGTCGGGGCCCGGGAGCTGTGTCCTCAGAGTCTGTCAGTGTGTCTCAGTGCACCGTCCCGGAGGCGAGGGTGGCCCCTCACGCCCAGGCTGGGGTGCAGGGCTGCAGGCAGCAGCCAGCGTGACCCCCCTCTGCCTGCCCAGATGCAGAGCCTGTACGCCTTTGACGAGGAGGAGACGGAGATGAGGAACCAAGTCGTGGAGGACCTGAAGACGGCCCTCCGGACGCAGCCCATGAGGTGACTTTGTTTCTCCGTCCCTCGCTCCCTTCCACTTCCTCTCAGCTCCCTGAAGCCTCGGGCAGCACTCTGCTCTCACCCTGGCCCCCGGCCAGCTCCACGCCCCAGCATTCCTTGGAGTTGACCTCATCCCAGCTCCTGCACCCCTTTCTCGGGAGCAGGGAGGCCGCCAGGGGATGGACATGTTGGGGAGGCGGGGAGATGGACATAGGGCAATGGAATCAGCCTCGGGTCTTAGGAAGAGCTATCCAAGGGAAAGTGTGGACAGGGACTTGTTTCCCTGGGAGAACAGAACAGAAAGCAAGGGGGCTACACATTCAAGGCGACTAAGAAAGAGCTCTGAGAATGAGGTCTCCTGAGTGTGGCGAGGAGTGCGCCAGCCACTAGGGGGAGCTGCGGTGTCCAAGCACGCGATGGCGCCCCTAGAGGGGGAGCAGGGACAAAGGGCAAGGAAAGGGGGATGGGTGCCTCAGAGGCTGGAGGAGAAACCCCAGGCCGCAGGCCACGCAGTGCAAGGGTCCAAAGAGGGGACACTGGCTCTTCTCGTGGCTGGGAACTGGCTCGTGCCAGCTTCTGAGAGCCAAGTGTTAACTTTTCAGCAGTTTTGCAAACTGGTTGTTGTACATAGTTGTAATTAAAATGTAACTTAATCAAAATTTACGATTAAATAAGTTATGTCAAAAACAAAGGTAGTAAATACTCAAAACTTATCACTCCCTAATTACCTAATGACTTGACTCCATTTTACTGTTACATATCTTCACTATTACATACGCTATCAAGCTTCCACCTGTGTGCGCGTATGTATGTGCTACACCTGTGTGCGCGTATGAGTTCCACCTGTGTGCGCGTGTGTTCCACCTGTGTGCGCGTATGAGTTCCACCTGTGTGCGCATATGTGTTCCACCTGTGTGCGCGTATGAGTTCCACCTGTGTGCGCGTATGAGTTCCACCTGTGTGCGCGTATGAGTTCCACCTGTGTGCGCGTATGTGTTCCACCTGTGTGCGCGTATGAGTTCCACCTGTGTGCGCGTATGTGTTCCACCTGTGTGCGCGTATGAGTTCCACCTGTGTGCGCGTATGTGTTCCACCTGTGTGCGCGTATGAGTTCCACCTGTGTGCGCGTATGTGTTCCACCTGTGTGCGCGTATGAGTTCCACCTGTGTGCGTGTATGTGCTTGGTGGAAGTACTACTAATGGTACATCTCTTCTCCACTCCTCAATGACCTCACATCAATGGCTTGAAACCGGCAATGCTGGGTGTGTTTACACCGTGGAAACTGGCAAACATGACAGTGAGGACTTTTTTCCTTTCTCCAGAGAGATAGTCATTTTGTTTTGTTGTTTTTATTAATCCTTACCCGAGGATATTTCTCCATTTATCTTCAGATAGAGTGGGAGGGAGAGTGAGAGAGAGAGAGGAACACCGTTGTAAAGAGAGACAGAGAGACATATCGAATGGTTGTCTTCCCCATGACCCTGACCAGAGCCGGGGACTGAACCACAACTGATGTACTTGCTCTTGACTGGAATCAAACCCACGACTCTTTGATCCATGGGCCGATGCTCTAACGGCTGAGCCAAACCAGCCAGAGCAAGAGAGCTAGTCTTTTAACATTTACCAGCACACTGATAACACCGTGTGTGTGGTCTCGGCTGAGCTGTGCCCGGGAGCCCAGGAGCAGCCTCAAGGAGAGAGGAGCACGCTAATCACCGCTTGTCTCTCAGCTGGGGTGGGGTCTGGTGTGGGACGGGGGTCAGGAAGCAAAGAGGTGAGGGGAGGTTGCCAGGTTTGTCTCCCACTTCAGTTTATTTTTCTTTCCTGTGGTAAACCTCTGATTACAGAAGTCACACATAGTCATGGCGGAAATGTCGTGGAATAGAAAGCATATAGTAATGCAAATAATAGCTAATTTAACAACATAATTTGAGAGTTATTTTATAATTTGAGAAAATTTTATTTGTATTTGTATTGATTCTATGTAGTGGTTCCCTCAGCTTCATTTATGGCATTCCTCAGATCATTAATTATTGTTCTATTAAATCAAAGGTTCTATGCTTGTGTGTGTGTGTGTGTGTGTGCCACAGAGGACTTTAGCACCCAAATGAAACCCATTGACTGCTTTCAGAATTTTTTTTTAAATGGTAAAATAGCCCTGGCCGATTTGGCTCAGAGGTTGGAGAGTCGGCCTGCGGATCAGAGAGTCGCAGGTTCGGTTCCCACTAGGGGAACGTACCAAAAAAAAAAAAAGTAAAATAAAATCAGATAGGATTAAAATATAAACCAATTAAATGGCAACAGAGTTACCAAATATTAAAAATTCGTGAGAGAGCAATAAATGCGCCTTAAATAGCAAGAACCAGCAACCACCATAGCTTCGAACTGCTGATGACTGTAAATGAACTTTTGAGATTCCTGCAACAACTGTAATGTGATTTTTTGGGGGTGGCAAAGTCACAGATTTTGCTAATACCACTGTCACTTCTTGCCTACATTCATAATGGAAGAAAATGCTAAATTTCAGTTAAAGGTTATCAAAAATAAAAGTACAGGCAGACCTCGGAGCTATTGCGGGTTTGGCTCCAGACCACTGCAACAAAGCGAATATCATGATGAAGTGAGCCCCACACATTTGGTTTCCCAGTGCACAAAGAGGTCATGTTTGCACTGTAGTGTAGGCTATTACGTTTGCATTCACATTGCGTCTAAAAAGCGATGTATGCACCTTTAAAGATACTAGATTGCTTAAAAAATGGTAACCGTCATCTGAGCCTTCAGCAAATCATAATCTCTTTGCAATATCTGTGAAGCACAATAAAGCAAAGCGCAATAAAATGAGGTATGCCTGTATAATTTTATTTTTCCATCCAAGTTCATGGACCCCTGAATGCTAGCCATAGATCTTTTAAAGGAACACAGACTCCAGGTTAAGAATCCCAGAACGAAATGGTTTATACTGTTTTATGCTAATGTTCCAGATGACTCAGCTAGCCCTGGTCCGTTTGGCTCAGCAGTTAGAGCATCAGCCCATGGACCAAAGAGTTGGGGGTTCGATTCCAGTCAAGGGCACGTACATTGGTTGTGGTTCGGTCCCTGGCCCTGGTTGGGGTCCTGTGGGAGGCAACCAATTGATGTATCTCTTTCACATTGATGTTTCTCTCTCTCTGCCCTGCCCCCTATCTGAAGATAAATGGAAAAATATCCTGGGGTGAGGATTAAAACAAATAATAATAATACTAAGATAACTCAGCTATTTTCTTAAGGATCCCTTGAAGAGTACCTTCTCCAGCCTTCGTCCTTTGACTCTGGGACTCTGATGCCCCCCTACCCCCCGCCATGATCTGAAGTTCTCCTTGTTGTCTGACTGCAATTCTCTTAACTCCCATCCTCCCTGGAGATGAGCCTTCAGGTTTAAAGGCCGTAGTGATTGTAATAATGATCACGATCATCACCTTCCCATGCAGAACACCACAGCTATGCAAAGGATAGTCAATGACATGCATATGAACAGTGTTTAAATGTAAATAAGATGCAAGTCCCCTGTGAGGATGCTGGAATTTCAGTGCTTTAGATACACTTGATAAATGAGCCAGGTGGTTACTGTGGGTGGACACAGCCGAGACAGGTGATGGGACAACTCTTTGCAAAGAATGACACAGAATAACAGGCAAGGGCAGGATGCCCATTCTGCTAACGCTCTGGCCTGGGCAGGTTCGTGACCCGCTTCATCGAGCTGGACGGCTTGACCTGTCTGCTGAATTTCCTCCGGAGCATGGACCACGCCACCTGCGAGAGCCGCATCCACACCTCGCTCATCGGCTGCATCAAGGCTCTGATGAACAACTCTCAGGGGCGGGCGCACGTGCTGGCGCAGCCCGAGGCCATCAGCACCATCGCGCAGAGCCTGCGCACGGAGAACAGCAAGACCAAGGTGGCCGTGCTGGAGATCCTGGGCGCCGTGTGCCTTGTGCCCGGCGGCCACAAGAAGGTGCTGCAGGCCATGCTGCACTACCAGGTGTACGCCGCGGAGCGGACGCGCTTCCAGGTGAGGGCGCTGGAGCGCGGGTGAGGGAGGACCCGGGGGCCCTGCAGAGAGAGAAGTTTGGCTGGGAAGAAGGGCTTCCTGCTGGAATATTGATTTGCTCCAGTTCTGTGGCTCTGCCTCTCCGGTCCCAGCACCTGCTCATTATAGGGACTCCGTTAAGAATTGTTGCATTGAAGGCAGTTGGGGTCAAGATTTTAGGTCCTATGCTTGGCCGGTGCCTACTACGGGGACACTGGGAGCAGTTCTGGGAGCTCAGGCCATGCTAGTCTCTTGTCTTCTCCCCCACCTGCCCCAGAAACGTGCCGATGAGGCAGACAGTGAGCACAAAGTGGGTGCAGAGGATGTCTCGACAGATGTGAACTGTCATTACAACATCTGGGGTTTGTCTGCCAGTGCAGGCTGTGCTTGTTCTGTCATTGGACACGTTTAAGCACCTACTCTGTGCAAAAAGCGGCCCCTGAACCTTTGCAGGAGACAGGAAGGAGGTCAAAGGCAGCGTGCATTCTGTCAGGGAGGTGGGGTGCTGAGGAAGTGTTTCAGCTCTGCCCAACGAGATGAGCCAAGCCCAGACGCTGAGGAGAGGAAGTGAGGCGGGGCTAAGGCTGAGGTGTGGAGAGGCGAGGATGCTTCTTGAAGCTGTAGCGAAGGTCCCAGAGAAGCTGACTAGATTGGGTAGGAGAATGGATGGGGCTCCCTGGGCAGTTGAATGGCAGGTGCAAAGGCCTGGAGGCTGGACCTGTAGGAGCCTGAGCCGTTCTCTCCTTTCCCGTCTGCCCTTCCACCCAGACACTGCTGAACGAGCTGGACCGAAGTTTGGGCCGGTACCGGGATGAGGTGAATCTGAAGACAGCCATCATGTCCTTTATCAACGCTGTCCTCAATGCTGGCGCTGGAGAGGTGAGGCCCCTTGGCTGGGCCCTGGACTTCTGGGCCTGGGCGAGCGCGTGTGTCTCCGGGGACGGAGCCGAGGAAAGGCCGGGCATCTGGTGGGATGGCGGCACCAACGCCCTCGGCTTCAGGTGATCTCGACCCCCTCTTGCCTCCCTCTCTTCGGCTGAGACGGGAGAGCTTGTCTCTGACCTCACTGTCACCAGGGGCTCCCGGGGAGTTTCCTGCAATGACAGCATCATGCTGATGTGTGTCATGGACACACCCCGATCTTGGTGGGCTGATGATAGCTTAGGGCGGTAGGGTCATTTAAGGGAGGAGGAAAGCTGTTGGCCCTTTTTTCTAGAGCTTTCTAAAGACCTGCCACTGGACTGGTTTCTGGGTTGGTAGTCATGCTCTTCCAGCACCTTCTGTTAGGAGGGACGGCTTTTCATTTCTTTCCTTTGGGGTCAGAATGGGATTCTCCAACCACAAAATAGCAACAATTAAAGAAGAATTTGAGGAGCAGGTGAACTCCCCAGATTCTGAGGTAATCAGATGCCTCAGTCAAGGTCAGCTTAATAATCTCTACTTCCCCCTCTTTTCTGCCATCGGTCCTGAGGGCCTGGGTTGGGTGAGGTGGATTGGGGGAATAATCTGTCCCTAATTGCTGACAACACGTTGGTCAGTACTAGCTGTTTATGGCTGACATCTGTTCTGACTAGTTGGTAACCATAACTCATCAGGTAGATTTTACTGACATCATTCTTGTAGGTAATGTTATGCCCATTTTACAGATGAGGAAACAAAGGCTTTTCCAAAGTCACAGAACAGGTAAAAGTGGCAGAGCAGGGATTTGAACCCAGATCTATCTGATTCCAAAGCCTGTGCTCTGTATCACTCTACAGTGCTGCTCTTGGACGCCAAAAGCTGTAGACTCAAAGGCGATGAGACAGGAGACCTAAAGGGAGTGACTTAACGTCAAAGGAAGTCTCCTCCCGTCCTGTCTCGCACTCTGGGACTGGAAGCAGTGCCCGCTGGGTTTGCTGCAGCTGTGGTGGGACGGGGCCTTGAGTGGCAGTGAGTGTCCGCCGGGGACTCTTGTGTAAGCTGAGACCAGCTGATGAGTCTGGTCCTTCCTTGCTGACCCCCGCCCCCCACCCACCAGGATAACCTGGAGTTCCGCCTACATCTACGGTACGAGTTCCTGATGCTGGGGATACAGCCTGTGATTGACAAACTCCGGCAGCACGAGAATGCCATCCTGGACAAGTAAGGCCCAAGCGCCCTTCCCCATGGCACACCTGTGGGGACAGTGCCTGATGGGTAATGGTCACAACCTTCAGGGAGGCTGCCCTTCCCCCTGGAGACCACTGCCACACCCACCATCAGTACAGAAGCAGCTCTGGGTGTGGGTGGGGTGTAGCTCCCCACCCTTGTCCACGTCTGACCCCTGTCCCTACCTGTCCTCTTTGCTGACCTGCTGTCTCATCTCTGATGTTAGAGACAGGTGGGCCCTGTAGTCCTCAGCCATGGCGGTACTTCCGCCTGGGGGGTGGGGTGTCAGACGGCCTGGCGTTGATTGCTAGGGACCAGGAAAGCCAGATGTCCTACAGCACACTCCTGCCCAGCACAGGTGCCCTCGGCAGCGCCCCTGGAGACCCTTGATCAGGGCACAGCTGCTCTCCCACGTGACCAGCAGCCCTGCTCTGACCCAGGTTTACAGGCTCTGTGATCACCCTGGGTCTTCAGGGGGAGAGGATGAAGCCTTTGGAGGGGGAGGAGGGAGTGAATAGGGTAGAAAATGGGAGATTCTGCCCCCGAGGGCTGATTTATGGAGACAGTATGAGAATACCGAGAAGGCACCTGGAGGATAGTAGTCCTCGACTGGGAACAATTTACCCCCCACCCCCCCCCCCCCGACATTTAGCAATGCCTAGAGGCATTTTGGGTTGTCGCAACTCAAGGTGGGGGGAGCTACTGGCATCTAGTGGGTGGAGGTCAGAGATGCTGCTGGACCTCAGCCTCCTGCGCCGGACAGGCTGGCCTCCTGTGATGCAACCCCACATGCGAGTCATGCCTGAGGGGGAGGAGGCCCTGAGCCGGCCCTCTGGGGCAGGGGCGTCTATGGAGGGGAGCAAGGGCCTGCAGACAGCGGCTGCTTTGGGTTTGGCATTAGCCTCACCCGAATGACGCCTTAGGTGTAGCTGGTGGGGGCTGGAGAGGGCTGTAACCCTCAGCCAAGGACGTGCTGATGCTATGTCTGCGTTCCCTATGCTCCTGTCCCGCTAGGCACTTAGACTTCTTCGAGATGGTCCGGAATGAGGATGACCTGGAGCTGGCCAGGAGGTTTGACATGGTGAGGAGCTGCGGGACGAGGGGACCGCAGTGGGGTCCCAGGTGGCCCCACAGCCACTCCGGCAGATCCTGTGCGTGGTGGGTCTGGCATTGGTCGGGTTCCCTGGTGGGGTCCCCCCATGGCCAGGTCCTGTTTCTGGAGGCCTGGCAGTACGCTGGCTCTGGTGGGCTTCACCTGGTAGGGCATGTACCCCCGAGGTGGTCACAACCCCCAAAGGAGAGACAGTGCTTTCTCACACCGGAGTGGTCTCAAACGCCACTTCCGGACTACTTTCCCCCGCCTTCCAGCAAATGCCTGAGCCGCCTCCCCATCCCTAGCCAGATGGTGCTTAGCTAACAAAGTCGTGTTTTCATTTCAGCCTTGTAACCCTGAAAACACACACCTCTGCCGCTTACACTTTTACCACAAAATCCCCATCCAAGTCGACACCTGGTTGGGGTGGTGCCTCCTCACCCAGCACCCTCCCCATACATGGTCTCGAAGTCCCTGCGTTTATAGACGTGGAGACAGGTGAGAGGGAACCAGCAGCTGGCCTGTCGTCGCACCACGAGACAGTGGTCTGGGATTCGGGCCCCGGTCGTGGAGCTGGGTGCCAATGCGTCTTGTACCATCGGTGTCCCTGCCTCCTTCCCTTGGTCTGGATCAGTGGTTCTCAACCCGCGATGAGTTAGCTGCCCCTCCCCTGCTGCCCGGGACATGCACACTGTCTTGAGACATTTTTAAGTTGTCACAACCAGAGTGAGGAGGATGCCACTGGCATCTGATGGCCAGGGGCCAGATGCTGCCAAGCACCCTCCCGGGAGCAGGGCTGCCCCTCCAACAGAAACAATCTGGTCCAAGACGCCAACAGGGCTGAGGTTGAGAAGCCCTGGTTTCTACAGTGAACACATCACTCTCCTAATTTCCAAGCCTGGGCCAGTGCAGGGGAAGGTGGGCCCGTATTCTCTCCCTCTGCTGCCTCCCTGCCCCCCAGTCACTGCCCCCTCCACTCCCCCAGGTCCACATCGACACCAAGAGTGCCTCCCAGATGTTCGAGCTGATCCACAGGAAGCTGAAGCACACGGAAGCCTACCCCTGCCTGCTGTCCGTCCTGCACCACTGCCTACAGATGCCCTGTGAGTAGCCCGCATCTGCCTGACCCTGGCCCCGGGCAGCTGGAGACAAGGCATCAGGACCTCCTGGGTTGATGATATTCCCCAGGCCTCCCTCTGCACATGCCCGGGGAGGCCAGGCCAGGACTCAGGCCCCTGCTCTTCCCTCCCTCCTTGCAGCCAAGACTCCCACTGTCACCTGGGGAGCGCTGGGGCCTGGCCCTGAGCAATGCCAACATCCCAGTCCAGCTCCATAGCTCGATCACCGCGGCATCGAACAGCTCCGACGCGAGTGGTCCGGCCTCGGGGGGAGTTTCAAAAAGAACTTGTGTGTTTGGGGGAGTAGCACAGATGTGGAATGGGCAGGCTTTTAAAAAAAATCAATTCCTCCAGCTAGTCGTTGCTGGCTTCCACCCTAACACCCTTGCCCCCCGCCTCTCCTTACAAACGTCAGCATCTCTGGGAGCAGATGCTAAGCCCTGAATATCCAGGTGTGCACAGTGACTGCATGAGCCACAGGGAGTTACGAATTGCCATCCCAGCCCTGGCCGGTTTGGCTCAGCAGTTAGAGCTTTGGCCTGTGGACCGGAGAGTCCCGGGTTCAGTTCCTGCTAAGGGCACGTACTTCAGTTGAGTGTGCATCATCATCTCCAGTGTCCTGTGGATGAACTTGAGGCTGAGCGAGTCTATGAAGGAATTTCTGTTTCTTTGGGGCAAGGGCTTAAGATGAAGCACATTCTCCTGGGAGCCGGTGTGCTGTCCTCACCCTGGCTTCCTGGGTGAAAGGTCAGTGGAACATGATGCCACATGCAATGCTGGTGTCAGTGGAGTGGTAGGAATAAAACAGACACAGTGGCCGGGACCGGGAAGCTCTCAGTCCTTCTCCAAATTCAGTGCAGGTCTTCATGGAAGACATTGGAAGTTTCTGGGAAACCTGACTTCTGTCCCCATGAGCCCCTGTGCTTGATGTCCCACAGGCATGTGTCTGGGTCTCTCCATCTGCTTCAGAAAAGGGCTTTGCAGACAGGATCTTCCACTGCATAGGCATTAATGGTTTGACTTCAAGGTCAGGCTAATGCTGGTTGACCTCCCTTGGTGGTCCGTAGAGAGGAAGTATTGGCGATCAAGAAGCACTGAAGAGAAGCTTGTGGCTATCACGGGGAAAGAAAGTCACGTCCAGCCAGCCAACAATGCGCGGGGATGGGAAGGGGGTCCTGTGAGGCCAGGCCCAGCGCACGGCGCCTTGGCCTTCGTAGTTCAGGGTCACCTTCACCACAGACCTTCCTGGATTCCATCACGTCTCCAGCTCAGTCTGACGCCCTCCCTGCTCATACCTGTAATTAGCTTCTCTCCATCTTTCTCTGTAGAACAATGGCATAGATCATCCTAAAACCTCTCCTTTTTAAAAAATTTCCCGGGAGACTTCATTATTTAGCATGTAATATTTTAGAGCAGATTTGCTTTCAGGAAGGTGCTTTTTAAAGATAATGTGAGAAGCAATTTGCATTCCTGAGGCCGAGGATGGAACCCACAGGGAAGACAGGCAGCCGGGAAGCGTTTCGGGGAGAAGTATGTCCACAGCGTTGACAGTCATAGGGGGTCAGTCACAGATCATCGGGAAATGACTGGATTTGAGATTCTCCATCATCAGCAACTGCATTGCCTCCCCCATCAGACTGGGACTTGCCCGGGGAGGGGAAGGGCGCGTCTCACCAGCCTGGGCCCAGGCAGCCACTCGAGGGTGCGGCTCCGGGGTCCGGGGCTCAGGGGCTCTGCTGCCTGTGTCCCTCAGACGAGCGGAACGGCGGCTACCTGCAGCAGTGGCAGCTCCTGGACCGCATCCTCCAGCAGATTGTCCTCCAGGACGAGAGGGGCATGGACCCTGACCTGGCTCCCTTGGAGAACTTCAACGTCAAGAACATCGTCAACATGTGAGCAATGGCAGCCCTCACCTGTCCCTTCCCTCTTCCCATCTCTCTCCTCTTTGGGGGCTCAGCAGGGACAGCTCAGCTCCCTCTCTCCCACCTGACCCCTCCAGATGGGCCTTGAGCAACATTGTCCAAAAGAACTCTCTGATGGCGGAGGGTTCCATGTCCACACTGTCCACTTGTGGCGGCCGAGCACTGGGGACTGAATTTCACGTGTATTTCCTTTTCATCACATGGCATATGCCATGGGTCTAGTGACCACCCTATGGGACAGCACAGGCCAGTGACCACCATATGGGGACAGCACAAGCTAGTGACCACCATAAGGGGACAACACAGGCTAGTGACCACCCTATGGGACAGCACAGGCTAGTGACCACCATAAGGGGACAACACAGGCTAGTGACCACCCTATGGGACAGCACAGGCTAGTGATAACCCTATGGGACAGCACAGGCCAGTGACCACCATATGGGGACAGCACAGGCTAGTGACCACCATAAGGGGACAGCACAGGCCAGTGACCACCCTATGGGACAGCACAGGCCAGTGACCACCATATGGGGACAGCACAGGCTAGTGACCACCATATGGGGACAGCACAGGCCAGTGACCACCCTATGGGACAGCACAGGCCAGTGACCACCCTATGGGACAGCACAGGCCAGTGACCACCATATGGGGACAGCACAGGCTAGTGACCACCATAAGGGGACAGCACAGGCCAGTTACCACCCTATGGGACAGCACAGGCCAGTGACCACCCTATGGGACAGCACAGGCCAGTGACCACCCTACGGGACAGCACAGGCCAGTGACCACCCTACGGGATAGAGGAGCTGCTGACACTCATCAGCACAGAGAAGGAGTCAGCAGTGTCTGTATGGTCCATGAGCTAAGAAGAGTTTTTACATTTTAAAAGAGTAGCAACAAGAATATGCAACAAAGACTGTGCATAGTATATAAAACCTGAAACACTGACTCTGCCCCATTAGAGACCCTGACCATTTAGCCATAAGGCTGGGGGACCGGGATGTCACAGCCTGGCGTCTTCTGACTCCACTATCTTTGACTGACCCTGGGTCAGGGAAACACACAGAAGCAAGTTCCAAGTCACATCAGTTAATGTCCAGGCCTACTTGGACACTTAGCTCTCAGACTAAGTCTGAGCAGTGGCCTTAAGGAGATGCACTGGCTCTCGGTGTTCCGGGCCAGGCAGAAAGTGATTTCAAACCACTCGGCTCCTGTCTTCATTTGCACAAACAGTCAGGGTTGATGTAGAGAAAATCCTATCTGGTATGTGGGGCAAATACAACTAGTAGAGATCAAAATGTAGCTTTGTCTTTACTTTTTACTAATTCGTGGCACGACTCAGCAGGGCGGCTGGCTTTCCTCCGTCAGAGCGGGAAAGCTCCGTGGGTGCAGCGAGGTGTCTGCTCGGCAGCAGAAGCCCGAGGTCACTCTAAGCCGCCAGCATAGTCTCCGGTCTGGCCCTGGAGGGGTGGTCCCAGACGGACGTGAACGGTCTGGATGTGCCTGAGCCCTAAACCTCTCTGCTCTCTGGACTGGGGCCAGGACGCTGCAGTGCGAAGTGTGTGTGTGTGTGTGTGTGTGTGTGTGTGTGTGTGTGAGACGGCTGCCCTCTTCTCCCTGCTGATTCCCTTCTAACCCTTCTACCCGCCCTTCCCACCAGCTAACCAGTGTCTGAGTCCCCGCAGAGGCCGCAGGGGGTCGGGAGGAGAAAGGGAAAAGGTCTTAGTGGATCAGGTAACTCAGTAAACAGGCTCCCTGCTCTCTGGGCCTGGCACGCGGGTCACGCCATGATGTGTCTCTGGGGTCTTCAGAAGTGCCTTGCTGGGCGCCTCTGTCCTCCTTGCCAGGGCTGGCTGGTACCATCCTTTCCAGCCGCTCTTGATTCCCTGGCAAGACAGCACACTGAGCACACGGCCGAGCTGTCCCCTCCCTCCCCGGTGGACTTCCGGGACCGGACTTCAAGGAGCGTCACCCGTTCCCCACAGAGCTTACCTCTGGCCCAGGGGAGGCCCTCGAGCAGCGCCCATGCCAGCAGCTCCCCCCAGCTTCCTGCTTCTTCCCTCCGGACCTGCCGGGCCCCAAGTCAGACCCCAGTGCACCAGGCCTCCGCCCAGTGTCGGGGAACATGGTCAAACCCTCTGAGAGGCCCACAGAAGCCCCTTCACTGCGGTGGCGAAGGAGGTGGCAGCTCGGGGACGATGGCAGTGGCTGTCTCCAAAGAAATCTGGGCACAAGCTATTTCCCCTCCACACGCGGTCCCCTCGCCGTAGCCTTGGTCTGGCCGAGGAGGCCAAGGGTCGAGGATCTCACCCGTCCGCCTTCTCAGATCTACCAAGGAGATGGTCATGGGGTCTCACCTCTCTGAAACCTGGGTGTCTAAGTAAAAGCTTACTGTCTACCCCGGTTACAAGAGTTTGATGGGAATGAGGACTTCTTATGACGCTCACCTTGTGTTGTTGGAACGGGTGAGCACCCTGACTCTGACTCGGTGGTCCTTGGAAGCCCGTACCATGGTGGGGCCGATGCTTTTACAAAGGGGTGCGAGCATCACAACTAAGGGAAGCCTGGGACTTGGGCCTGGTCCTGCCATGACTTAGCTGCTCCTGTCTCTGGTCTCAGGAGCTTTAACAGTGTCACACAGGGGTTACATTATAGGGTACCCCAGGGTCTTTTTAGCTTCCCCGGTCCTCCAAGAGGCACACAGACTGGGCAGGATGGGGACCTGGAGAAACATCTGGAAGGTCAAAATCCTGTCCTTGACGTGGCCAGACGGAGCGGAGATCAGGGCACCAGCGGGGGAAGGGGAAGGGGACGCGTCTCTGGGAGGCTGGGCCCCCGTTCAGCAGGCCCGTCCCTCTGCCCCACCAGGCTCATCAATGAGAACGAGGTGAAGCAGTGGCGGGACCAGGCAGAGAAGTTCCGGAGAGGTGAGGGCTCTGCCCGACCCCGTGGCCCGCTCCACACACCTCTGCCCGCCCCGCCCAGGACGCACCTCCTTGGCAGGGGGACGCGCTCACATTCTCTCTCTGCGTTTCCGCTCCTGCCCCACTGCCCCAGAACACACGGAGCTGGTGAGCAAGCTGGAGAGGAAGGAGCGAGAATGCGAGACCAAGACGCTGGAGAAGGAGGAGATGATGCGGACGCTGAACAAGATGAAGGACAAGCTGGCCCGAGAGTCCCAGGAGCTGCGCCAGGCCCGGGGACAAGTGGCTGAGCTGGTAGCCCAGCTCAGCGACATCTCGGTACGTGGGCACGCCCCTCCTCTTAGAGATGAGCCGAGACCCTCAGGATACGGTGGGAAGAACAGGGCTGGGGAGGGGCTGAGGACCCCAGGGTGAGGGAGAAGAGAGGGGGACCTCAGCCCAGCAGAGAGGGCACCCCCAAGGCAGTAAAGGTGGCACCTTTGTGTTACCTAGAAAAGTGATGCTCCTTCCTCTGGGCGACGCTGCCCCAGGAGGCACACCTTGGGAGCAGGTGCAGGCGGGCTTCTGACCCCCCCACCCCATCCTCAGCTGGAGGCCCGTGCAGGCTGTAGCCCACACAGCCGTGTGTTCTTGCTCTTGCATTGTGAGGACTTGGACTTTGTTCACTGTCTGCATGTGGGTATTTGACTTCCGTGTGTGTCTGTTTGTGGGGTGTGTGTGTGTTGGATGTTGGGGATACAGAGAGAGAAAATGGGGGCTCAGTGTACCTGGGAGGTAAGAGCAGGATTGGAGGGGTCAAGTGTAGGTGGAGGATAAGAGTGAGGGAAGGGCCTGGCTGGTGTAGATTGAGCGTCGTCCTGTGGACTGAGAGGTCCCGGTTCGATTCCTGGTCAGGGCACATGCCTGATTGCAGGGTTGATACCCAGTAGGGGGCGTGCAGGGATCAGCCGATCGATGTATCTCCCTCACGTTGATGTTTCTATCTCTCTCTCTTAAAAAAAAAAATTCAATAAAAACATTTTAAAAAGTAGTAAGAAAGGGAATAGTCACGGGGACCTGAAAGGTACCATTGCTCATGGCTTTGTTCTGTTGATTTTTCTGTCTCCCCACAGACAGGACATATATCGTCCCCCACTCCCCCTGGGGGCCCACTCACTTTGTCTTCCTTGATGACAACCAGTGACCTGCCTCCACCGGCGCCTCCTTTGCCGTTCTCCTGCTGCCCCCCTCCGCCACCACCCCTTCCGCCTGGCGGGCCTCATATTCCCCCTGGCGCCCCCCCCTGCTTCAGCGTGGGCCTGCCCCTCCCTCCAGACGCCTTCCCCAGCAGTGACATCCCCCTCAGGAAGAAGTGTGTCCCCCAACCTTCCCACCCACTGAAGTCCTTCAACTGGGTCAAGCTGAATGAGGTGAGTACCAGGAAGGGGTCTGAGCGCCCATTCTGCAGCCAGGGCAGCCAGCCCCGCTGTTCACAGACCTGCCCCCGGGTTCCTTCCTTGGTGGGCGTAAGGGCGGCACAGTGGATGCGGACGATGGGTGGCTGATGCCGGGCAGCTCTCCGTCCGCTGGGAAGAACGTCTACCCGGGAGGAGATGGCTTGGCGTGTGATAATGCTCTCATTGCCCATGACACCTGCAGCAGGGATCCGAGGGCCTGAGGTTCGTGGGGCGGTGTAGATGCCAGAGCGTGGGCCGAGCGGGGCTGGCACTACGGAATAGGCCAGTCTGAGGAAGGGTAGAAGATCGCAGCAAAGATCTTGGGCCCGGGTCTAGGGATGGTGAAGATCAGGGCGCCGTGTACAAGGACCGAAATGAGCCCACACCCGGGGCTACGATACCCTTGCAACGAAGAGTTTGATGCCAAGACATAGCCATCTCGGCATCTCCCCAGGAGAGAGGTGCGACTTTTCTAGGTGACCCAGCAGTGAGGGCCTTCATGATCAGCACCCCCTGATGGCCATCCCACGCCCACGTGTGGAGTTGACGCCTCTGTCGGGCTCTCTAGAGCACAGAGTTGCCCTGTGTCACACTGGACCCTAGTCAATGAGAGCTGGTTCCAGCCTGGGCCAAGCCCTGCCTCTGGTCTGGACTGTGTCCTGTGAAGAGGACCAGTAACTTTGTCCCCGAGATAAGACGGACCAGGTAACTGAGTTTGCCTGGCCTGGCTTACAGTCCCCCACAGCCATGCTGGGAGCTGGGAGTGCTGGGTGCCCTCTGACCTTGCTCTTGGCCTCTGGGCTGACTCTTGGGGAATCCATACTGTGCCATCCTATGTGAACTTAACTGAGCTCAAGGGGAGAGTAGGAAGAGACTGGGATTACGAAGTGGTGGTCAGGTATTTGTCTCCCGCTGGTAGACCAGCTAGCCAGTCTGTCTGCCGTCTGCTTTGGGTAAAGATTTTTGCTCAAGACCATGATGGATAATATTAAAAAGTGAGACATAATGTTGCCCTGTAAGAGCTTTGAATCTAGGAAATGTGTTCCAAGAAACACTTATAGATCCTGGGAATGGACTGAAAGAGGTTCTACCCTCTGACCAAACCCAGTTTAGCTCTAACTGTGTGACCTGTGAAGTCACGCATTTTGTCTGCACCTCAGTGTGCGTATCTGTGAGCTGGTCCGAGACTCCTTCTGCCTTTGGTTTTGTGATCTACATGGAAAGACAGCGCATGAATACAGCCCATTTGTAGTCTGCAGGGCCTCAGGTGACATCTTCAATCTGAGTTGTTAAAACTTCAGAGCCACCTGTTAGCAGCGTTTTGAAGCAAGGTGTTGAGGTCTGTGCTGGCCGCGTGGCCCAGCTGTGCCCTGTGGGTGCTGCCGGTGGTCACGATGCCAGCCAGATGGCCAAGGGCACGCGGGCAGGCAGAGCCGCAGACCCAGGGGCCCTGGGGTGAGTGCAGGCGTTCATTGTTCACGGCCAGAAATAAGATGTACTTTAATTGCAGTAAAAAAAAAAAAAAAGATTTAATTTTTGGCTCCTAGATTTACACTTAAGATTTATGATTTTAAAATGTCAGGAGACGTTGATTAGGCACGTTAGCAATTAAGGAAGACAGACAAGGCAACTGATATTTTTGTAACATTTTCATCGTGTAGAGCTGGTGCTTAGGGCTTTCTCCGGGGCCCAGTCCTAATCAAGTCCGCGTGAATTCCTCACGGCCCACTGCGAGCCGCGGTTTCATGCCTAGACCATAAGTACAGGTTTGGTGAAATAGGCGCTGGGGACATTCGTGGGAGCTGCAGACATTTCTCGGCGTGGGTGGGGGGAGGGGCGTCAAGTCATATTTATTTGTGAACCCGCATCCCAGCCCCAAGCTTTTATTCGTGCATCTAGGGGTTATTTCATCCTCTGGGCTTCAGGTTCTTGATCTGTAAGAAGCGGGTAATTATGATGTTCATGCCAAAGGTGGTTTTAATACATACAGAATACTTGCAACAGGGACTGATACACAGAAAGTCTTAATAACAATAATAATGGATTGGCTATTGTTGGCGGCACTACCATGTGTGCGTTAAGTATGTCATCTCACTTAATCCGCACTTTCACTCTGTAAGCGTCACTGAGACTCGGTTTCCCTTGTGTGACACGAGAGAACAGCCTCCTCCATTGGCCCACACTCCCGCCGAGTGACGAGGTGGGGACCTCAGATGCTCCGTGAGGGAAACACAGTGGTGTGAGAGGGATGTCCCTGCACACACGCCATGTCTCTAGAGGGGCAGAAACTCCAGGAATGGAGACGGAGGTGGTGAGGTCTCGGCCTGAGTGGTGTGTATGCCGGTCACAGTGGCGGACCGTGCAGCAAGGCGAGCATGTGGAGACGGCGTGGTGAACGTTAGGGCGTGGAGAACACCAGGAATAGACGAACCCCTGTCTGGCTGCAGACTCGGCCACACCCGCACCACGGGCTCTTGTGGCAAATACGGGGAAGCAAGAGTGTTTGGGAAGATGCGCAGGCGGGGCCGGCCGCTCGGTCTGTGGTCTTCCTACTGTTCAACATCCCTCTTTCTCGTTCCAGCCCTTTGTCCTCATTCTGGCCTCGCTAGGAATAAGGAGCAATGGGGGGCTTCCCCTCTGAGCCTTCCCAGTGCGCCCCCCCCACCCCAGGCCTAGATTTAGGTGGGGACTGTCCCCTCCCTTCCCCAGTTCAGTTCCTGACCATCTCCCCTCTGCCTGCTGCGGGCCCCATTCCAGAAGCCCGGCTCCTCTCCCCAGGCCTGTCCCCTACCCCACGCGTGCGCCTATACACACACACACACACACACACACACACACACACGGTGGTTGCTTCTGCCATGAAAAGAATGTGTCTGTGTTGGGTTTGGCCAGTTGCCTGTATCCCTTGCCGCTCCGAGTTTCCCAGCCCGGCATTCCACAAGAGGGTCCCTGGCCTTCGGAAGGCCACAGGAATGTCCCCACCCCCTGCTCTGGCCTAGCCTCCCCTTTTCCAGAGTTTAAGAAAATAAAAGTGAGTGAAAGGTATGTTTCTCGGTCCAAGCCTTGCTGAGGGGGAAGGGGAGGAGGAGGAGTCTGCCTCGGGAAGGGTCCCGGCTGCCCTGCAGCCCGCGGATGGTGGGGAGAGTCTATCTGCAAAGGGAGGAAAGCGGGTGGCGCACCTGGGGGGGACCTCTGGTCTCTGTCCTCCACGCCATCAGGAGCTGTTGCGGGACCACTGCAGTGTGCTTGGCTTGGCGGACAGCTGCCCCCACCCACCGTGACTGACAGCTTCTCCTTTGATCCCGGGGGGTGGGTTCAATGCAAGGTTCTCCACAGAGGTGCCAGACTTGAGACACTTTGGCGTGTCAACTCCTGGGCTCTTCCCAGTCATAAGGGACAAGCAGCCTCCTGGGTCTGACCGGTGGGAAACTGTGGCGGAGTCTTGCTGGTCTCAGCAGTTGTGGAGGGGGAGGGGGCCGGATGGCCCAGCCTTTTGGCATTTGCCCAATTTCTGGGAATCTGGTAAAGTGGGAGGAAGCCCCCTGGGAGAGAAAATGGCCATCTCAGATCCAGAAGATATCATCTGGCTAAATATACGAGGATCCCAGATACGTGTGGACACCCTTTCTCCCGCGGGTCCCAGCCGGCGTGACCTTTCGGGAGTGTGCCCGGGAGCTCAGTGTGCCTTGGCTTTTCTGGAAGGACTTTCATACTTGCCTGCCCATCACTGATTTCTGTGACACGCTTACCCATGGCCCCACATGGGAAGGAGGAGGCGGAGGTCGTCTCTGCCTGTACCCTGGAGCAGCGCATTGGGCACACGTGGAGGGTCGGGGGCGGCCGACCCCTCTGAAGCCTGGCTGCCAGGCTGTGTGTAGCTGGGGGTAGGAGGGGCTAAGGGGGACACTGGACGTCTCTCCAGTGAAGGAAATGAGTCAACCACGGGTCTTGTCCCCGCTCTGAATCTTAGGAACGTGTCCCTGGCACAGTATGGAATGAGATTGACGACATGCAGATATTTCGGACTCTGGACCTACAGGACTTTGAAAAAATGTTTTCAGCTTATCAGAGGCACCAGGTAAGACCCTGCCCACTCCAGGCTCCTGGCTCTTGACTTTTTGTCTTGACTTCACATTTGCCTCTCAGACCCAGTCCTCATCCCCTCCCTCCCTCCCTCCTGCATATGTTGAATGATTCGTTCCTTATTAGCACCATCGGGGAGACATCCCGTAGTGTGCAGTCTGTATTTGCACACCAGGTGACGAACTAGTGCTTCGACTGCCTCTCTCCCTCTGGAGCACTGGAGGTGGAGATCGAGGGCCTGGCCACGGGTGACCCTGTTTTGTTCTTCGGCCGCAGGATTTAGGGACTGCACCTGAAATGCATCTTAACTTTTCAAACCACTTTCTGCACCACGCTCTCATCTCTCAACACCTCTGAGAGGCTCGGGTAGCAGAGGTGCTAGTGTTTCAAGGAAGGTGGAGCTGCTCCAGGTCCCGCGAGGGGTTGAGGCTGCAGCCGGGCCCGGGCCAGCTGGCAGAGGCCCCGGACTTTGCTCTACAGAAGCTGCGTACAGAGGGCTGACGACTGAGCGGCAGTGGGCAGTGGGGTGGGCGGCAGCACACACGGACTTCCTGAGCCAGGGATCTCGAACTGTGCCCGGTACCTGTGCGATTGCCAAGGGCGGGATGCTTGGACCTCACCTCCAATGAATGGGAGTCAGGAAGTGAGCTGGGGCCCAGGAACCCGCGTGGCAGCTGGCACGCCTGGGGCCGTCCCCCGGGTCCCACGTGGGCATTACCAGCCGAAGGCCTTGATGTTTGCTCTCTCTGGCCTGCCTCTGAGGGGCTGCTGCCACCGGGTTGTGCTGGTTTCTCCTGTGTTTTCTCTGCTGGAGCCAGGTTCCAGCCCCGAGGACATTCCCGTGTGCTCGTGAGCGGGGTAGGCAGCAGCCGCATGTAGTGACCAGGCTCCCTACTCCTCTCCGCCAAGTCCAGACCTGCGCTGGCCCTCCCTGCGGGCAGCGGGGGCTGAGGGCCGGAGTCACTGCTCCAAGGGGACTAGCCAAGGGGTGGGGTGGCGACAGGGATCTAGAAAACCCAGTTGATTGTTTATATAATTTAAATGTGGTGCTCAAGGCATCTGATTCCAGGGAGTGGTGCAGCCCTTGCCCAGGTCAGGCAGCCCTGAGCCCGAGGTGCTCCTGGGCACCGGCGGGGGTGGGGGTGCCCACAGAGGTGTATCGGGCATGGCCAATCCCACGCCTCCATGGGGGTTGAGCATCTTCCCCAGGGCCAGGGTTCTGACCTGGCCCACCCAGCCTCTGGAATCCTGGGGCAGGTCTAGGATGGGGGCCAGTAGGGGACGAGGGGCTGTGGGTTGAGGACAGGCTGGGTCTGGGACCTCCCCGTTTGGTGAGGAGAAGAGTTAAGACGGAAGCCCCTGTTCTGCCCCCCTCGCAGCTGAGCCCACTCAGTCCAGCACCCTGTTTGGGGGCAGAGCTCATCCGGGCGAATGTCACCCAGCGGTGGTCTGGACTTCAGTTGAATTCACAGCAGTAGAGCTGGGGTGACCTCAGAGTCCGTGCTGCCCTGGGACCTGGATGGTTGTGGGCAGAGGGAGGCCCTGTGAGCCTGTGGGGCCCTCTGTCCCCTGCGCGCCCTGGCGTGGTGCTGTCGGCTGCATCGGGGTCAGGGAGGGAGAGCCCGTGTGAGCGCTGCCTCCTCAGCTCCTCTTAGCTCCAAGGGCAGGCGAGGGCGGGCGGGGCAAATTCAGGCACCTGCTTTCCTCTGCCCGGACGGTCCGCTCAGGAGCCGCTGTTTCCTCCCTTGTTCAGCACGTTTCACTCACGGGGTGGAGAAATGCCCTCTGCCCTGTGGGCAGGGGAGCTCGGGCCTGGTCGCCCCGGCTGGGGCATGCTGGGGGCCCTGCTCCAGGGCCAGGGGGAGACGCAGCCTGTCCTTTGCTCATACGGCCTCTGGCTGCATGTGTGCCAGAAGCTGCTCTTACAGCCCTACCTCCAGCGCCCGCATCTCGAGGGGCGGAGCAGACAGCAGAGTGCGAGGGGTCCCCATGTCTCTTGTCCTGTCCCTGAGTTCCTGTCCATCTTGGCTAACACTGTGCATGTTTAATTCTCTGTTGGCTGTGGCTGCTGCCTGCCTAGGAGCTGGTAACTAATGCTTCCCGACAGGTGAGTCGCTCACGGGCCCTGGGTGCTCCAACTTCTGACTACTGTCCTGGGCTGCTGCCCGCTGGGCCCCAAAGAGCAGGCCTGTCCATCCGACCCTCCGCCTTACCACCCACCCATGCAGGGCGGCTCGGGGAGGTCCCCAAGGAGAAAGCCGAAATGTAGGGGGTAGTGCACACAGACCCGGCCAGCAGTGGAGGCAAGGTGTCCTGGAGTAGGAGGAAGCTTCTAGGTCTGTTGCCTTCCCCAAGGGAAGGGCCGCGCCAGGCAGGCCTGTACGCCCGAGCAGCCCGGGCCCCGTTCACAGAGGGAGCGAGGGAGCCGCGGCCCCAGCAGTCATAATGCGTATGGAGGGAGCTCTCAGCGTAAGAGCGGGCCTTCCGCCCCCACCAGGCGCCCCAGGGAAGGTGGGGGCACTCTTTGATTTGTCGGGAATACGCCTGCTGGAACCCTGCAGGAGAGACTTCTACATGGAGTCCTGCCTCAGTTTCCCCACTCTGAACATGTGGACACTCCTACCGAGGGGACATCGGGCTGGGCCTGAAGTCTCCAGGAGTCTGGGAACTGGGGCCTTATCAGGACTTACAACCAGCTTCTTATAAGTTTGGGGAGGCTGTCAGGGCAGTGCGGTGGGAGTCGGGGTTCATTCTCTGGGGCTGTGTAGATCATATCACAGGGCCTGAAGCCTAGGGGCCGGCCGCTCCCCATCAGGTCAGTGCCTCCTCCTGTTTGCCCAGGGAGGGCAGTCTCTGAGAAACGGGTTCTTTGTTGTCCCCCAAGTCATTCTAGCGCAGTGAAGTCCCAGATGCCCCCTATAGGGTCAGTGATTGCCACCTCCCTCCCTGCCTCTTATGTCCCTTCCTCCCTGGCCCACCGGGAGCTCCGCTGGTTGGCAGAGGGGGCCTGGGGGGCGGCGAGCAGAGAACCGGGAGAGGACACACCGCGGCCCTCTGACGGGCTTGTTGGTTGCAGAAAGAGCTGGGCTCCACCGAGGACATCTACCTGGCCTCCCGCAAGGTCAAAGAGCTGTCTGTCATCGACGGCCGGAGGGCTCAGAACTGTATCATCCTTCTCTCCAAGTACGTGCTCGTCCTGCCCCTGGGCCCTGCCCATGAGCTTCGCCGGTGGGAGGGGCCAGGTCCCCAGGAAGCACAGGGCTGAGGGGCGAGTGGAAGAAGGTGGGTGACGTGAAGGCCTAGGGGACACAGGGGCCTAGGACTGGGCCTTGCCCTCTCTGCTGCCCGGCGGGGAAGGGGACGGGGCACTGATCGAGAGCCCTCCCGGGAGCCCCTGTCGGGCAGCGGGGGGCTCTGCAGACAGGAAGCTTCCCCTGTCCCGAGGCCCCGACCAGCCTGGTCAGCGTCCTGGCCCATGGAGCTGCCCTGGCCCATGGAGGGCCGCAGAGCAGATGATGTCAGCCCCCAAGCATCTCCCTGGGCCGCAGAACAAACAGGGCAGTATCCGCCGAACAGCACGGCTTCTGTGCGGGCCTCCCTCCTGGGCCGGGGTCAGAGGGCGCCGCCTCCCAGGCTATTCTTAGTGCGCCCGGCCCCCGGGACACCCACCCACTTTCCTCCCACAGGGCCCACACCTCGGTTTCTCCCTCTTGATGGCGGGGAGAGGTCTGCACCCCCAAGGCTCCCATGGGCTGAGCATCCTGAGGGGCCGGGGAAGGGAGGTGTGTGTGTGTCGGGGGCGCCCCCCCCCAGACAGCAAGGGGGGTAAGACGGATCGGAACAGCTGTGTGGGAGCCGAGCGCTGTCCCCGACTGAGAGCTGTTCTGTCCTCTGAGAGCAAAGGAGGCAGGAAGCTGCCCCCTGAGAGGCCTGCCCAGGCTCCCAGCCTCCAGGGCGAGGCCGCGGGATTTCAGGCATGAGAAGGAGGAGAGGGATCTGAAGCCCTTCTCCGCGCCTCACAGGCTCCCCTGAAGATGGCCCGTTTACTCCCAGATGTCCCCACCAGCTCTGACCGAGACCCGGGCGCCAGCCTGGAGGCCCAGGTCTTCGGTTAGAGACTGACACACTTCAGTGTTGAGGCTGCGGATGCACCGAGTCAGAGTAGAGGGAGGAGGCTGTGCAGAAGAGCTGAGTAGGGGGGCTCGCAAGACGCGCCCCTCCCCGGGGGAGGGAGGATCGGTCCGTCCTGCGCCAGGGGCTCAGGGCAGGCTCTCGCCTCAGGTTGAAGCTGTCCAATGAGGAGATCCGGCAGGCCATCTTGAGGATGGACGAGCAGGAAGACCTTGCCAAGGACATGCTGGAGCAGGTGAGGCCCCTCGAGGGGAGGGAGGGGAGCCTAGGCGGCAGCGAACCCCTTCCCCGCGGCCCCCGGGAGGCCAAGCGCTCAGGGAGAAAGCAGGCTGGAGGTGGAGGAGTAGGGAAGGGGTTTCTGGAAACCCCTGGGCCAACCTTTCTGAAGGGGGCCAGGAAAGGCCACATCGTTTCCAGGGGAGTGAGGCCCCAGAAGGAGATTTGAGGTAAGATCCCATGGGCCTCAAGCAAAGTCAGAGTGACCCAAAGATGTTATATCTTCCCCAAGTCACTGTACCTCACATGGTTGTGTCCTTCGAGCGAAACCTAGAGAACACCGGCCAAAACCACCGCTCACTGGGCTTCGTTAAAATGATGAACTCTGTTCATCAGAAGGCACTATTACTATAGTGAAAGACAAGCTAAACCTTGAAAGATATTTGGCTTATGTATATCCAGCGAAGATCTTATATTCGGAATAAAGAACTCTACAGATCAATGAGAAAATTACAAACAATTGCACTTAAAAATGAGCAAAAAAACTTGAACAAGTACTTCATGAAGGAGAATTTCGAAATGCTTCAATGCTCTTAGTCATCAGAGAAATACGGTAGATGCAGGCATGTGAGTTAGCACCCCAGCCCCACCAAAATAGCTAAGGTTAGAGACTGACAATACCAGATGTTGGCCAGTAGGTGAAGTGATTGGAATTCTCATTCAGTACAATCATTTTGGAAAATGACTTGGCCATGCACACTAAGGCCACACGTACACAAACCCTATTGCCCAGCAGCCCCGCTCCCAGGTACACACTCAGACCCCCAACTGTGAACAACCCACTGTCTATCAGTAGGAAAGCATAAACAGACTGTGGTACATCACTGTGGTGGAATGCTATGCAGCAGTGAACAAGGAACAAACTCCCAGTACTTATAACATGGGTGGGTCTCAGACATTATATTGAGGGAAAGAAGGCAGACACCAGAGAAGTTCGAGAATAGGCAAATCAACTTGAAGGTGATAAAATTCAGCTGAGAGGCTACATTGGAGGGTGGAGGTGGGTTTGCTGATTAAAGTGACACAGGGGAATTTTCTGGCAGGATGGAAGTCTGTACCTTGTCTGGCTTGTGCTGGAGAGTTCTGGAAAAACTCACTGGTCTACACACTTAAAGTGGGTGTGTTTTATATAAATAAAGCCTCAGTAAAGGTTTAAAGAGAAGGAAGTTGCTGAGCTGTATACTTAAAAATAATTACTGTAGCCCTGGCTGGTGTGTCTCCATTGGCTGGAATGTTGTCTGATGCACCAAAAGGTTGCAGGTTCGATTTTCGGTGAGGGCACATACCTCGGTTGCAGGTTTGAATCCCAGTAGCAGCATCTATGGAAGGCAACCAATCAATGTTCGCTCTCACATGGATGGTTGTCTCTCACCCCCCCCTTCTCCTTTCGGGATGAAACGCCAAGCATCGCGGAGGGTCCCTCTGTCTTTTAAGGGGACGCCTCCCCATGTGGAGCCTGGTGGCTGTATGTCTTCAGGGCACTGGGCCGCCCTGTCAGCTTCCCGCCAGTTTCCCGCCTGACCTTCCCGGCTCTTTGCAGCTCCTCAAGTTCATCCCGGAGAAGAGCGACATTGACCTGCTCGAGGAGCACAAGCATGAGATCGAGCGCATGGCCCGCGCCGACCGCTTCCTCTACGAGATGAGCAGGTGGGGCGGCGGGTGTGGCAGGAGGCGGGGCTGGCGGCGGCTGGGTGCAGGGGCGCCCGTGACCTGCTCACCCCGTCCGCAGGATCGACCACTACCAGCAGCGACTGCAGGCTCTCTTCTTCAAGAAGAAGTTCCAGGAGCGGCTGGCCGAGGCCAAGCCCAAAGTGGAAGGTGCGGCTGAGGGAACAGAGGAGCCGGGAGAGGCATCTGGGGAGGCCGGGGAGGGAGTCCATGAACAGGGGCAGAGGACAGTGCCCCTCAAAGCCAAAATCAAAGACGACATTTAAAGCTGGGATTCTGTGATGTGTGTGCACATGGCCAACATGGACACATTCCTGGGCCTCAGCTTGCAGGCTCTCTAGGGCGGAGGATCCTCTGGCATCTGCCCCAGCATGGGACAGAGATGCCGAGAAAATGACGACACAGTAGTCCCCCCTTATCTGCGGTTTCACTTCCCATGGTTTAGTTACTGCCGTCAACCGTGGTCCAAAAATATTCAGTGGGAGTGGCAGAAATAGACAATCCACACGTTTTAAATCATGCACCATTGTGAGTAGCGTGAGGCGATCTCATGCCATCCTGCTCCATTCCACCGGGGACGTGCATCACCCTTGGTCCGCGTGTCCACGCTGGACGTGCACTCCTCATCGGTCACTCAGCAGAGGCCTCTATTATCAGATTGGTTTTCAGAGAGAGAGAGAGAGAGACCGTGTTCACATAACTTTTATTACAGGATATTGCTGTAATTGTCCTAATTTATCATTGGTTATTGTTAATCTCTTACTGTGCCTGATTTGTAAGTTACACTTATCATAGGTATGTGCGTATTGGAAGAATCATAGGACAGAGGGTTTGGCACTGTTCTCAGATTCAGTCATCCACTGGGGTTTTGGGACGTATCCCCCTTGGACAAGGGGGGGGGGCATTGTAATGGCACCCAGGACAGTTCCTGGCATCACCCTTTACCTGCTGGAGAGGCTTGAAGTTCACAGACCACTGGGCACATGTTTGCAGTGTGAGCTCTTCAGGAAGTGGGGAATCGGCAGGGCGGTCCCCAGAAGTGTCTGCTTTTCTGGGTGGGAGAACCTGTTCCCACACAGACCTTCCCAGATGATCACATTGTTATTAATGAGAACCACATGCCAAGCACGGCATGAAACTCTCCATGCGGATGGCCTCACATGGGTCTCACAAGCACCCTGTGGTGCACCTGTTCTCTCCCCACGAGGAGGAGATGTTGCCTGAGGCCTTGGGACTGGTGCACGATGGTGGAATCAGGATTAGGACACAATGTTGTTCTTCAAAATCCATCCAAGGATGGCAGAGGACAGAGGGGCAGAGAGTAGGGGAGGGGCAGGTGGTCAGGATGGTGGTAGCCATGCGGACAGGAGGGAGTGCAGAGGAGGCTGTGAGGCTCATTTGTGCTGGGGACAGGGTCAGCAGAGCAGAACAAGGGAGGCTATGTCCAGGATGCTGATGGAGACAGCCTGGGGGCGGAACACGGGCCCCCTCTGCTGGACACCGGGGCTGGCTAGCACATCCTGGGATGCCCCCTGCAGAGAATGGCCCTTTCTGGAGTTTTGTGAACTGCTCAGGGAGGTTTCTTGGGGTAGGTGCGGTGTAACAGCGGTAGGGACAGGCGTCTTCTGTAACCTGGATCCTGACACACCTGCATGCACATACACACATACACACGCACATGCACACACACACAGCAAGGGAACTGCAGGCTGGCTGTGACCATAGGGAGAGAAGGATCTGGGATGTGAGGGACAGGGAAAGAGGTGAGTGGTGACTGCAGGTCTGAGGTTTGACGGTACCTCCTGCCCCGGCAAAGGGGGGAACCCTTCTGTCCACATAGTGTTCTTGTCCTGCTGCTGACTGCTGAGGGCCCGAGGCACAGGTCAGGGGTTCAGCCCAGACATAGGTGCTAACTACTTGTGTGTCTTGGGTCGGTGGAGCAAACGTGAGCAATAGCACTTGGAGCTGTGGAACCAGAGTGGTTTCGCCACCAGGTAGGTTTAGTCTCAGCTAATGTCCTGTTTCTGGGAGCCCGCTCTTAAACTGTCCCTGTGAGTAGCCTCTGCATGCTGAGGGAAGGGTCTGCCTTTAGGATCAAGCTCAGCAGAGCAGGGCATTTTTTGGATGGCAGACTTGCTGGGGAGGGTCCTTGTCCCTCTGCCGTAGCGTGGCTGCTGTTCTGGAAGGGTCTGCAGGTCTCTTCCCTCCCAGGGTTGGGAAGAGGCAGCTGAAGTCGTAGCTCATGGAATCAGGTCAGCGGGCTCAATGGGGGTGCGGACATGAGGACCGTGTAGGAGTTGGGGTCCACATACCTCCTTGCACTTTTCCGAGGAAATATTCCTGGGTGCACTAAGATTTGTGGGCTGTCCCAGCCGGTTGATGAGCTATTGACCCCCCCACCTCCGTCCTCTGGGTCAATTAGCCAAAAGTCAATTCACCAAACTTGACAAATCTACCAATTCTTTTATGAATATATTCATAAACTTTCCTTGACTATCATCTGATGAATAGGTTCATTGTTTGAATATACCGAATTTACTGATTCTTATTATGAATGCGTTTGCTGAATATGGTCACGATGAATATGGTTTCAAACGTAAACATCCTCTTATGAATACATTCACGAGTCCATTAGTCTTTTGAACGTACCCGAGACGTCTGCCGTGCACCGGGACTGCTCCCGCCGACGCCGATTTCCTTTGAACTCTCCTCATCTGTTTGGCCAACTTTTTAACATTTTCAGGAGAATTCCTTTGCAGATTTTTCAAATAGCTCCTCAACCAAAGAGAAACTCTTCCAGCCAATAAAAATTGCTGGAAACTTTTATTAGTAGTTTTATTTGAAAGCAAACTTTTTGTTGAACGATGCATGCTTCAGAAAAGCACACAGCGTGATTCCTGCCGGACGAGTCATAGTGACGTGAACTCGCCTGTGCGGTCGACACCGACTGAGACATCTTCTCTAGTCCCCTTCTTCCTGCCCCCTCCAATGTACCCTCTCCAGCCATCGCCGCCCTCCCCCCGGGGGGGGGGGGTCCGTCTGTCCGGAATTTCATTTAAGTGGTATAGAGTGTGAATACTTTCATGCTTGTTTCTTTTGCTCAGCATTATGGGTGTGAGTTGTCACTGTTGTTACGTGTAACAGTGGGTATTCTGTTTTAGCGATGTGTTTTATCCCATTGATGTTTAGTGATGCGTTTTATCCCATTGATGAATATACCATAACTTATTTACCCAGTCCCCTGGTAATGTAAGGGGAAAAAAAAAAAACTAGGAGCCACTCAAATGCCCATTGAGTGTACCGGTCAGAGAACATGCATGTGTCCAACTTTAGAAATACGGACAAACCTTCTATGTCTACAGCTTCTTCTTAACTGTCTCGAAGATTTCTGCACACATTTCGCAGATGGTTCTCATTTTATCTTCATAGCAGCCTATTAAGTCATGTTCAGCTGGCAAAGATCGTAGAATAGTTTGGTCTTCTTATCACCACGTGTAATAATCAAAAGGCACATTCCACCACGAGTAGCCAGCGTTTCAGTGTGGACTTGCTCCCAGTTCCTCACGTCTGCCGCAAATCCGTAGCAGCTGCGGAAGGCCGGAGCAGCCACGTGAGAATGAGATCCCCAAGTGCCGGTCACTGTTAGCCTAAGTTGTGTTTCTGGCAAATGTATTACTTAAGACATGGGCAGAACATGGCTAAGATACCGAAAGGTTGCAACATTTTTATTTTATTTTTTCATTATAAAATTTTTTCAAGGTATACTGTATCCTTTTTCTTTTCCTTTTTTTCCTTTGTTGATTTTAGAGAGAGAAGGAGTGAGAGGGGGAGAGAGAGAGAGAAGCATCAGTGAGAGAGAACATCAACTGGTCACCTCCTGCATGCCCCCACTGGGAATCAGGCCCATGACCTGGGCATGTGTCCTGACCAGGAATCGAACCGGTGACCTCTTGGTGCATGGGTCGATGCTCAACCACTAAGCCACACTGGCCGGGCCCTGCTTTTTTAAATTACATTTATTGTGGTGACATTGGTTAACATGCTCATATAGGTTTCAGGTGTGGGTGTCTATGTCGCAAGATCTGTGACTTGCACTGTGTGCCCACCACCCAAAGTCAAGTCATCTCCCATTACCACATATTGTCTACGGCCACACCACCCTGAACATGCTTGATTTCATCTGCAACATTTTAAAAAAAGATGTCCAACAGGATGTCGAGTAACCTATTTAATCAAAGAGGCCATCAACTATAACGCACACCATTATCTTATTGGACAAAAATAATATGGGGATATTACAGTTGGTGACATGGTCTAATTTAATTTGACAAGAATTTTTTGCTAAACAATTGATAAAATTCAGCACTTCAAAAGAGGTAGAAACAGTCTCTTAATATGTAAAATGCTGAAATGTAAACTTTAATCACTAAGCTTAGAAAATTAAAAGTATTATATTCTTATGTATTTCCACAGAAAGAATAGAATAATCTTTTTTTTTTCTTTATTGATTTTTTTTCTTAGAGAGAGAGGAAGGGAGAGGAAGAGGAAGAGAGATAGAAACATCGATGAGAGTGAACATTGACTGGCCGCCTCCTGCGTGCCCTCCACTGGGGATCGGGCCCACAACCTGGGCATGTGCCCTGACTGGGAATCGAACCGGCGACCTCTTGGTGCATGGGTCGACGCTCAACCACTGAGCCACACCGGCTGGGCTTTATTTATTTATCTATTTATTTATTTTGCATAATCTTTAAATATGCACAAGAAACAACATTCTCGAGTGTATTTTTAGGAAGAGTTGGCACATTTCTGAGAATGGGCTGTTTGGCAAAGGCTTTTGGCGAGTTTGCCTCTTCCCTGGCGGTGGGCAGGAGTGGAACGGAGTGGTCCCTGGAGGTGCGCGCAGTCTCCGCTCCTCTGAAAGTTGAAGGCACTTGTGGCCCCTTTTCTGGACGTTGTGGCGGCACCGTCCTGGGGTGTGCGGGCATCAGCTGCCCTGGCCCGTCTGTAGGATCTGACCTGTCCCTCCTCCCCAGCCATCCTGCTGGGCTCCCGGGAGCTGATCCGCAGCAGGCGTCTGAAACAGCTGCTGGAGGTCGTCCTGGCCATCGGTAACTTCATGAACAAAGGACAGCGTGGGGGCGCCTACGGGTTCCGGGTGGCCAGCCTCAACAAGATCGCGGACACCAAGTCTAGCATCGACAGGTAGGACCCCGCCGGCTTCCTAGCCGGTCTCACCCCGCCTGGCCTCTCCCCTCGTCCCTTTCACCCTCCCTGCATCTCCAGCCTCTGTCCTCTACCACCTCACCCTCGTTTCCCACTGACCCCAATCCCTTACCCACGAGCTGACGACCATCCGCAGAAACATCTCTCTGCTCCATTACCTGATCATGATCCTGGAGAAGCACTTCCCGGACATCCTGAACATGCCCTCGGAGCTGCAGCATCTTCCAGAAGCCGCCAAAGTCAAGTGAGGGGCCCCTCGGAAGCTTCCTTCTCGCTGTGTCCACCACGTTCTTGTCTAACTGTCCTCCCTGGGGCCACTCTGGGCTGAGCAGGGATGGGCAGTGTCTCTGGGTCTGCCAAACGAGACAGACTATTTGCTGTCCAATCCTTCTTTCAGAGATGCTCCCAGGAAGCAGAGTGGGGGCGGGGAAGTGAGCCAGGCCTGGGAAGACTGCCAGGGAAGGAGGTGTAATTCAGTCACCTACCACTGGGGGCAGCTGGAGCTTGACTTTCCAGGGAAGCCTGGGAGACAGTGTAGGACACTCACTCTCCTTATGTTACCGGAGGGGCGAGGGAGCTGGGACATCATACACCATCTCCCGTGGGTCCCTGGCCGAGGGGTGCAGGGGGTGGGGCATTACTCTCTGGCTCCCAGAAAAAGTGCTCGCAGTTGGAAGTCAGGCCTGGGCACTGCAGCGGGTGGACCAAGGAGAGATGGTGGGGCACCGGCAGTATCTGCTACAGGCAAGAAGTCAGGCCTGAGCATGCACAGACTGAGAAGCATCTTCCGTGGAAGTGGAGATGCGGTGCTACCTGGCTCATGTGCACGGAATCTCACTGCGTGCAAGAATAACACTTGTAAGTTAGGAGCTTACAAGTATTACCTGGTGGTAAAAAGAAAGAAATCCAAGCCAGAGGCCATGTGTTAGAAACCTGACATTTCTGATCTTGAAGGATCTGGAGAACTTACGCCCCACCCCTGCTATTTTACAGAAGCACAGACAGCAGGGAGGGCGGTGCTTTGCCACGTGTTAGTGGCCAGTGCAGGGCTGGAGCACAGGTCCCCGACCCCCAGGCCACTGGGCTTTGCACTGCCCTGTCCCGGGACCACCCTCATCTCCTGTCCCTCCCCTCCGTGTCCCCCCCACAGCCTAGCAGAGCTGGAGAAGGAGGTGGGCAACCTCAGGAAGGGCCTGAGAGCGGTCGAGGTGGTGAGTACATCTTCCCTGCCTGCCTGGTTAGAGGGGATGCTGACAGGGGCACTGGGCCAGACAGTGGCCCCCAGGCAGCAGACCTGTCCAATGCACTTCTGGCCCAAAGTTCCTGGCTGGGTGACAGACTGATGGGCACAGCCTCTGGCACAGACCCAGCCCTCGGGGAAGATGTCTGGATTATCTGGGGCTTAACTTGAGTCTCTAAGAGGGACATTGAGACGGACCCTTGACGCTGAGACACATGCTTACCTTTGATTCTAGTAGGTGGGAAGGAGGACCCACATCCTTTGGGAGCTGCCAGGGGCAGCTAGCACACAGTGTGACCTCCCCAGGAATCCCTGCCTTGTTTCTTTACCTCCTCCCAGGGCCAGGGGAGGGGTTGGCCTGTGCTCTGGGCTGGAGACAAGGTCATCCCTGCTGATGGCTTCCAGCCGACACTCTCTCTGGCCCAGGCTAGGCTGGGTCAGTATGGGGACGTCCCCAATCCTTTGATCCTCATATGTAGGAACTAGAGACCTTTCCTGTCTTCACTGAGTGTATGTGTGGGGGTGTTAGGTGGGTAAGAATTAGCTTAGAGAACAAAGTTAAATACGAGAAAGGCCCTGGCTGGTTTGGCTTAGTGGTTAGAGTGTCTTCCCAAGGACTGAAGGGTCGCGGGTTTGATTTCCAGCCAAGGGCACGTACCTAGGTTGCAGGTTTGATCCTCATGCCAGGTTGGGGTCGTGCGGGAGGCAACCAATCAATGTGTCTCTCTCACATCAATGTCTCTCTCTCTCTCTCTCTCTGAAAATCAATAGAAAAATATTGAGGATTAACTAAAAAATGTATGAGAAAGAACCTTTCATTGCACTGTGAGGGGGGTGGGTGCAGAGGTGGTTGCCAGTTTATAAAGTGCTCCCCGAAGCGTGGTCCCTGGACCGGCAGCATCAGCTAGATTTAGGAATGCCTCTCGTACCTGAGTGCGCACACGGATCACCCGAGGGTCCTGTTAAAATGCAGACCCCGTTCCACAGGTCTGGGGTGGGGCCCGAGGGTCTGTATGTCTTCAAATTTCCCAGGTGATGTTGAGGTGGCTGGTGGCAGGCCACACCCGGGGTAGAGAGGATCTAGAGAGAGGAAGATGGCCCGGGGGACTGGTCGATAGCTCTCACACCCGTTGCTGCCCTTAAAGTTGGGGCCCCGGGGTATTCCCTCTTGCAAAGGAAGGCTCAGGGGCCTGCGATCGAGGAGAAGGGAGGGCGGTGTGGGAGCCCGGATCCCCCCCACCCCGTCTAACCAGCACCTCGCCCTCCCTCCTCAGGAGCTGGAATATCAGAAGCGCCGGGTGCGGGAGCCCAATGACAAGTTTGTCCCAGTCATGAGCGACTTCATCACGGTCTCCAGCTTCAGCTTCTCGGAGCTGGAGGACCAGCTTAACGAGGCCAGGGACAAGGTGAGGGGCCCGAGCCCGCTCCAACTCGGCCTGATGTGCACAGGGCTCCTTCGCCCACTCCTACCAGACGCCCCGGAGGGACAGACCCAGAACCACAGAGCTGAGGAATAACCCGCCTTCACTCCCACAGAAAGAGCCATAGCAACTCTGATGCAAGGACCGCGGTCCGTGCGCCGGGTGCAGGCACCACACTGAGTATTTTACATCAGTGTCACGATGCACTGCATGGGGGTGTTGGAAGGCTATTAGTCCTTTCAACAGATGTGTCCACTGAGATCCAGAGAGGTTAAGTAACTTGCCCGAGGTTGCCCAGCTGTGACAGACAGAGCTGGGTTAGTCTCCTGACGAGCTCGGCCTTGGTCTCAGTTGCTGTCCTCCTGCTTCTCGCATGCACGCACGCACGCACCCATCTGTGGGAGTCTTACTGAAATGCGCGTCCTCCTTCAGAAGGTCGGGAATGGGGCCTGAGACTCAGCATTGCCAGGAAGCTCCCAGGAGATGCCCCCGCCGGTCCACGGAACACACTGCGTGTAGTGAGATCTTTTTCAGGGGACTTTGAGTGGGTTAGAGATGACAGCCTCATTAAAGAACAGTGCCTGGCACATAGAGTTATAGCTAGAACTTGACATCTATGAACTCATTTAAACCCCAAAACAACACCGAAGTAGGTTCTGTTATTATCATCCCCATTTTACAGATGAGAAAACCGAGGCACAGAGGGTTAACGAACTAGCCCAATAACTATGATCTCTGAGGTCCTTTTGATTTCTGACCAGGGAGTTCCTTCCCAGGGTCTGCGGCTCCTGATCCCACACTCAAACCGTCACAGACACAGAGTGGCTCTAGGCAGCCGCATCAGCCTGCTTGGACACCCCGCCATGTCCCTAGGGTGTCTACCCCCACCCTTTCCCTCAGCCTTACCCCAACTCCAATGGTAATGGGGTCTCTCCTTCTCCAGCCCTGACCCATGGCAAAGGCCCCCAGCCTCGAACAGGGCTCTGCTCTGGCTGGCACCCAGCTAACCACATGGCCTGGGCCCACAGTGCTTGGGGTGACTCTCCAACACCCCTTCTTCCCCCAACAGTTCTCCAAGGCCCTGGTGCACTTTGGGGAGCAGGACAGCAAGATGCAGCCAGATGAATTCTTCGGCATCTTCGACACCTTCCTGCAGGCCTTCTCGGAGGCCCGGCAGGACCTGGAGGCCATGAGGAGGAGGAAGGAGGAGGAGGAGCGGCGGGCACGCATGGAAGCCATGGTGAGCGGTGGGCAGGACCTGAAGAGAGAGGCCGGTCTGAGTGGGTGCTGCTGGGGGACAGTGGCAGGGGCGTGTGTGAGGAGGGCAGGGCCTGAGAAACACTGTAGGGCTGAGGGGAGGCCCCCAAGGGGGGAGAACGGTCTGCCCAGCCTGAGGCGCACAGCATCCAGGCGCACCGCCTAGGAGCTGCCCCCGGAGGACGCTGGCGGGAAGTCGCCCGGGCTGCTCCAGCCTTGCCCCCTCTGCCCCACCCTTGCAGCTGAAGGAGCAGCGGGAGCGGGAGCGGTGGCAGCGGCAGCGGAAGGTCCACGCAGGCAGCGCGCTGGAGGAGGGAGGCGAGTTCGACGACCTGGTGTCGGCCCTGCGCTCCGGGGAAGTGTTCGACAAGGACTTGTGCAAGCTCAAGCGCAGCCGCAAGCGGTCAGGGGCCCAGGCCCTGGAAGTCACCCGGGAGCGGGCAATAAACAGGCTAAATTATTGACCTGGGGACTGGCCGCAGCAGGAGGCCAGGAGACAGGGATGGACAAGGGGCTGTGGAGGAGGCGGGGAACAGACCACGTGGTGCTCGGCGTAGAGCCCTGGGCTGGGCCCTGGGCTGGGCTGTGAGGCAGGACCTGGCGTCCCCCACACTTACCTGAAGGGGCCTCCCCGCTCCCCTTCCCATCCTTCTGCTCCCCGGCCCGCAGGGGTCACTCTCCGAGGCTCACTTGGACACCCCTGGCAGGCTCGGCATGGGCGCCACACGTTGGCACAGCACTGTTCCAGGCCTGGGCTGGACAGGCCCATGGGTCTTGTCCAGAGTCATGTGCAGTGGGGAGTACCCGTGGGGTGGGCGCCCCGAGAGCCAGCGTGAGAACCCAGGCTCCCATCCCTCGAGAGGCAGCAGAACGTGACATTGACTGGGACCCGAATTCCTCTTGATGGAACGGAAGAGGCCTCTTGCGTCCCAGCTGCATGGGCCCCGGGGGGAAGGTGCTGGCAGAGCCCAGGGACCGAGCCCCAGGGCGGGGAGTGCCTGCGTCCTCCGGCACCACCCCCAAGCCTCTCAGGCTGCCTGAAGACTCCCTTCCTTCCCTGTCACCTCTGTCCCCTCCACTAACCCAGAATCCCAGAACCCCCTTCGGGTTCTGACGCCTGTGGCCCGCTGTCAGGCACCCGGTGAACCTGATAAAGGGAGGTGGCAAAGACCCTGCTCGTCACCCACACCTCGCGCCTTGGGCACAGGGACCATGGAACAAAACCCATCCCCCACCTGCCCTGGACCAGGGTCTTGCAGAGACAGTGACCGCACGTGTTGGCTAGGATTTCCTGACAGCCCCCCATCAGAGGGCAGCGCGTCAATGCCTAGCCCCCCTCGAGCTTTCTGGTCTACCACTCCATGTTACTCAGACCCCAAACTCTGACGTGCCTGGGGCAGAAGCCACAGTGACCTTCACCCTGTCCAGCTAGGAGACCCCCTCAAACCATGGGTGTCTGTCTGGCTGAGGCTGGCGCTGGGGTGTCAGTTCCCGAGAGGGCCCCGAGGGCCAGGGCTGCCCTCCGCATTTCCATGCCATCTCCTGAGGTATCTCCTCTGGGGCGTTCAGACGGGGCCAGAGCAGGCAGGGGAAGCAGGGGGAGGGGGAGGGATGATGGGGGGAGGGCTGACTTCCCTGGGGAGTGCACTGCCTGGAGGAGCCAAGGGGGCTGGCGGGGGTCCCACCCCCATCGTCGGTACCTGATTGGGTTCTTCCACCGGACTGCGGGGGCCCATTCCTGCTCACTGCCACCTCCCCTCCGTCCATTCCCGTTTTCCGTGCTGGCCATCTTGAGTGGGTGGGTTGATGCTGTATCTAAACAAAACGCTATCTTCTGAGAGGGGAGGTGAGGTCAGGCCCATCAAGGCTCTTATTTCCCAACACATTTCTCCCCCTCGAGTTGACCTTGCCGCCTCGACTCTGCCTGCCGGAACCCCTATCCCGGGGCTCCTTGCCCCTGTCCTCCTGCCCCTCCCTGTATGTTTCCCACCTTCCCGCCTCCTCCTCCGGCTCAGGGTCACCGCCAGGGGACAGACCGGTGGGCTGGGTCCACTCTTCAGCTGCCTATTTTTTTCCTACTTCAGATTCCTGGGGGGCTGGGGAGGGGCCGTAGTAGCTTCGGGGAAGAAACAAGGTTGGAGAGCCCAGCATGTGTGTTGGTTCGAGGGGGAGGGATCTGAGCAAGGGCAAGTCTGGCCAGGACCTGTGCGAAGGGCCACCTGGAGCCCAGGCGACGGCTGCCGGAAGGGGGCAGAGCCTTCTGCCATCGTACAGGCGCGCGCCCCCGCAGGACGCTGGCGTTGGGATGACGGGAAGTTGTGGGTGGGTCTCTGAACTCCCCTCTGGGACTGGCTGGGGTCAACCTAACCCACAGGGCGGAAACGGGGGGGCGCCGCTTCCCACCCAAGAATCACATCCAAACCCCGATTCCCACCCGCATGGGAGAGGACGAAGGACGAGCATGGACGCTGGTCAGGACACGTGGCCTCGCGGAGCAGCAGTTTACAGAGGACACATACATTGTTCCAGGGCTCCGGCTTCTCACCCCCAGCGACTTCTTCTCTATTTATTATTTTCAAGGTCTGGCCAGTGGCTCTGCGCCAGACACCACTGTAGCCAGATCTCCGAGAGGGGCTGCCCCCAGGCCGTGCGGCTCACTGGGCAGCAGGGCCGGTGCCCGTGGAGACGGCCGAGCTGGTCCTTGACTCACTACGTGTCTACGCCTGTTCGTTCCTTGGTCTTTCCCAGTGCCCTCCCCATCCTTCCTGCCGCCTTCGGGCAGATTTCTCCCGCTAGTTCGTGTCCAGTGTAAAATCCAGTTAACCTAATGCAACCTGTCCCCTTTGGCAGCAGCGCCCACGCCCCCTCCTGGATGGAAGTGAGGTGTGGTTCGGGCAGGGGCCTTTCGGGGTAGCCCTCCCCGCCCTGTCTCCACCAGCGGGGAGTGTGCGGTCCCCTCCCCACCGCGACCAGGCCTTCGCGCCAAGGCCGCTCACCAGCTGTCTCAGAGGGCAAATGAGGTCAATGTATGAAATCGGCAGCGTCCTTTTACCCGCACCTTTTTTATAAGAATATATTGTAATACTAAAAGCTATTAAATCCATACCACCCCCCAGCCTGCCTCAAAACGTGTGCTTTCTTCTCGTGGGGACTTGAGGTGGGCTGGGGACCAGGCACGGCCGGGGCACGTTGGAGCTGGCGCCCACCAGCTCTGAGTGTGCAACTGTGACATTTTCAAGCCAGTTCTCATGGCCTTTCCTCTTCCTGAGATGGCTGTAAAACATTCAGCAGCACAGCAGGTGTAGGGCAGAGGGGAGGCAGGAGGGGTGGCCCCGAGGGTGAACCCACCAGACGAGTCCAGGGCTGGGGGATGTGAAACCCAGGAACGTCTTATTGCACCCCTGACCTGCTGGCCAGCGCTGAGCTTCAGACACCCCACCGGACCGCTTCCTGTAGACGGTGCATTTCCACGCCCCCACCCCCTCCTCCCTTCTCCCACAGGGAAGGTGGGGATAGAGGGAAGACATCCCTCCAGCCTTCCCAGCATCCCTGCTCCTCCTCCCCGGGGAGGGCTTTGGGAGGGCGTTGAGGGGGCAGGAAACCGAGCAGCCAGTGTCCTGTGCACAGAACAGCCCGCTCTTGCGTCTGCAGGGTTGGCATCAAGGCTTTATTTTGTGCGCTGTAGGGGAAGGCAATCAACTCTCTTCTTTCCCTGATATGTTCCAGAACCAAGGGGGGCAGTGGGGGGAATAGCAGTGCACAGGCCAGGTGTGGCGTGAGCATGACCAGCTGGTCAGGGGTCCTCAGGGCTGCAGCCCGCGTGTGTGTCTGAGGAGGGGGCAGGCCAGGGAGCAGGCAGGAGGGACCAGACTTTCTGAGGACGCAGGGCGAGAGGCAGGGGCAGGCAGGGCTGCCGAAGAGAAGTCGTACATTCTCAGCGCGAGCTGTGCTCCCTCCACGTGGGTCCTCTGCTTCGTGAGCCCTTATCCTCTTCCCAGGGAAGCAGCAGAGGAGAAAACCCAACGTGAGGAGCGGAAGTTACGGGCTGGACTCAAACTGGTTGTCTGAAACGGTGCGCAGGTAGCATAACTGACTTGTCAGTATCTAGCGTGGCTCACTGCGACCCTCCCGTGACCTAGTGTCCAGGAAGGCGAGGGGCCTGCGGTTTCCTCTGAGTGAAGGACACCTCACAGGCCGTCACAGGTCCTCTAGCAGTAAGGGGTGAACTGACCTGGGGTCCCTACTGGGGAAAGTAAACAGTGACGGAGTTAAGACCTAGACATCTTTCCTCGGTCCAGTTGCATCCCATCTCTTGATCTGGCTGGGCCGGGGGTGAGGGGGCGGGAGCGCTAAGTCCGATGGAAGTCCCCCCGCTGACCCCCTGTCTTGCTGATGAGCTTGATCTCCCCCAACACAATGTCCCTGCTGACAGCCTTGCACATGTCATACAGGGTGAGGGCGGCCACAGCAGCCGAGGTCAGGGCCTCCATCTCCACGCCGGTGGGGCCCCGGGCCTGGCAAGATGCCTGGATGGCCACGGCGTGGCGCGTGCTGTCCAGCTCCAGCCGCACCTGGACGTGGCTCAGGGCCACCTGGTGGCACAGAGGGATCAGCTGGCTGGTCAGCTTGGCCGCCTGGACTCCCGCCAGCTGGGCCACCACCAGGGCATCTCCTTTCTTGAGCCGGTTCTCTTGGACGAGTTTGAAGGCCACAGGCCCCAGGAGGACCACGGCAGAGGCCACGGCCACCCGTGCTGTGTCTGGCTTACTGCCCACATCAACCATGACTGCCCGTCCTTCTGAGTCCACGTGGGTGAGTTCGTCTGAGGTCGGCAGCCATCCTGAGTGGGTCGCAGGAGCCTGGGGCACGGGGCTAAGGCACTTTGGGCTGGTATCTGAGTCTGAGTGGGAACTGTAGTGTCTCTGAGGGGAGCCACACCCCAGCCATCGCCGGGTGAGGGGAGGGGGTTGGGGGACCCAGCATCCTTTCCACAAAGCCGCCTCCTGGCTGGAGACGCCCACTCTGTGTCTCAGACCCTGGATGCTGAGTGAGTCCCAAGAGGAAACGGCTGGAAGGGCTGGTGGGGAATCTTGGAGCAGCAAAGAGAATTCTGGGAGGCAAGGAGGAAAGAGAAGAGGTTAGTCCAAAGGTCATTCTCTTTCCACCTCTTCTCCCAACTATTCCCCCACCCCACTTCGAGTTCTCTTCCACTCTGGGGAAAGGCGGAAGAACAGAAGCAGAGCGAGGAGATAACACGGAAGACTCGCAGGTGGGGTTCCCCGGGATACAGGTGTGCAGCCCTTCCCAGGTGTTACACCGGACAAACCCCACCCGCTTCTGACTGCCCCACAGTGGTGGTGGGGGGTCCGGGCTCAACCTCCTCCCAGAACCTTGTTGCCCAAGTTCTCATAGGAAACACCTAAGGTCTGAAGCCCGAAGCCCGGATTGAGGACCTCTCCATGTCTCTTCATTTTCTTAAAAGAAAACTGCAGTGAGGTCTCGGCCTGAATGACAATCGCGGGCTGCGTCTCCACGTTCTCTGGGAGAGTTCGCAGTGATCCTGTCACTGCAGACTAGCCCCTGGGTGGGAACAGGCACCCTGTTTAAACGAGCCCGTCGGACGGGCACCTACGACAGGCGGCTGCCAGTGGTCCCGAAGGCCCCGGGAACCTCAAAGGGCGACCGGCACACCAGTGCCCCCGAGAACTGCTGGAGACGCCGACTCCCACCCAGGCCTCCCTCCCCCGCGTCTCACGGGACGAGATCCCCGTGGTCCGGATGCGCTGAGTGTGGGGCCCGTTCTAGGCACGGGTGGTGTTCAGAAACCAGACTGGTCCAGCGACTGTCCTGCAGAGTGATCTTAGGTCGCCCGGAGCAAACCGGTCTCCCCACTTCCAGCTCTCCATCATGCTCTGGCCCCTACCTTGCCAGTGTCAGAGGCACAAGCTCTCTTCTAAGGGGCTATCCAGCACCCCACTGCTGGCCATCCAGGTACCCCCACTCCTTCAAGGTGTGTTGGCATGGCTCAACCCCACACCAGGACTCTGATGCTGCAGGTGGGGGAGGCAAGGTGGTCAGTTCTCTTCCCTGCGGGGCTCTTGGGTGAGCTGCCTTCCCCTCTGGGGGCTGAGCGGAGGGGGTCCTGGCTGTCTTTGCCCCCCTGCAGCCTGCTCCCCTCCGGCTCGCCCTGCGCCAACCCCGGCAGAAGAGAGCCCCCGCCCCTAGTGTTCCTCACTGCTTTCTCCTGCCTCGTGGTGCAGCTCAGGGCCCAGACCTGGCTGTGGCCAAGGGGGCCAGGCTGCCCTGCTCGTCTGGGCGTTATGCCAGGGGGATCACAGCACCCCTGACGTTCCTCGTGGCCCAGCGCTGCCCAGGTGGAGACCACTACACTCTACAAGATGGTGTTTGTGTTGGAAGCCTCCTCTGCAGTGAAAGATGCTCACATCGTGTTAAGTTCCAGGAGCTAAGGAACCGGGAAGCTGCGGTCCTGGCTGTGTCCTCCCTGGCGAGACCAGTGAGTGACAGGCTTAGCTGCCTCTGGCTCTGCCCTGCACAGACGCTAACCACATCGCCCCACGGGCTCTGGGGCCCGATGCACCCATGGGAGGGCCCGACGGGCTCTGGGGCCCGATGCACCCATGGGAGGGCCCGACGGGCACTGGGGTCCGATTCACCCATGGGAGGGCCCGACGGGCACTGGGGTCCGATGCACCCATGGGAGGGCCCGACGGGATCTGGGGCCCAGACGCACCCATGGGAGGGCCTGACGGGCACTGGGGTCCGATGCACCCATGGGAGGGCCCGACGGGATCTGGGGCCCGGACGCACCCATGGGAGGGCCCGACGGGCACTGGGGTCCAGATGCACCCATGGCAGGGCCCACACTAGAGGGACGCCTGGAACTGTGCCCGAGTGGGGACACTCTAGAACTGAGGACAGGGTCTCTGCTCTAACTGGGATCTCTATTTTAGGGGCACAGCTCAGCTGTCATTAAATCCAGAGGGCACCCCCCAGTTTCTGGTGAGGCAGGGCTGTCTTTGCAGCTGGGGAGGGGCGTGTACAGGGAAGGGCGCCCAAGGCTTGAAGGGTTGAAAGGACAAAGAGGAACAGAAGAAACCAGGGCTGAGAATATCAGGACGAAATGCAGGATGCAGGGGTGCCTTGTGGCAGTGGCCCTACCCCACGGGAACCCCAAGGACAAGGGGGAGTGGTTACGTACTGCTGGGTCACCCACCGATGAGGATCATGGGTCGGTTCTTCATCCGGGAGATATTGAACATGCCTGGGGTAAGGGAGAGAGGGGGAAGGAAGGGGAGCAGGGGGGGGCAGTTCAGTGACAGGAACATGGGCAGCAGGTGACAGCCCGAGGGTGCACTGCCTACGAGCACTGACAGAGCGCACTGTGCACTGCGGGGCCCCATGACCCGGCCCAGAGGTGTGTGGACAGCAGGACCTGCCCCCCACAGCCCTCTTCCCCCCACCGAATAAAACAGCCCACAAGAATCCAGGGGCCCCTCCTCTGTGCCAGCCTCCCAAGGAGGACTATCACACACCCCGTCACAGGGTCCAGGAGTGACTGGGAGTGAGGACAGCACTGAGTCGCCCTGGGTCCCTGCCGGCCGTCCTTTGCCCTCTCGCCCCAAACTACGACCTCCCTCCAACTGCCAGTGCCCCGCTGGCCGCCAGCCCGGCCTGCCCAGCCCGGCCCTTACCTGCGTGCTGCGGCTTCTTCCTGCCCACGGCAGCCCCGATGACCCTCAGCAGCTGCTCCTCGGAGTCCCCAGCCCGCAGGTGGTCCCGGAGGGATACCTCTGAGTTCCCAAAGAGGCAGACCTGCAGGGGTCACCACGGGGGAGGGGGGTGTGAGCCCTGACCTGGCCCTTCAGCCCTGACCCGGCCCATCCCTAGAGACGCCCGGGGGCTGAGCCCAGCGCCCAGGCCTCCCAGGGTGGGCACGGGCAGGGCAGGACTTCCCTCTGGGAGGGCAGAGGTGCTGGACGAAGGATTCCGAGGCTGGAAGGGCAGGGCGTGGAATGGGACCTCCCCGGCCACCTCTGATTCAGGGCCGTGGGGCCTTCAGCGTGGAGAGCACCGGAGGGAACTACAGAGCTGCCTGCGGAGACCGCATGGAGTCCAGAGCCCCGCCCGGGCCTCCTGGGGGCCACCAGAGGGCCCGATGAGGGCACACCCCCTGGTTCCTCAGTCCCCTCCTCTCATGGACGTTAGCTGCCTGCCCCACCCCCCTCCTTGTGACCCCTGGTGTGTGACGCAACAGCAGAGGGCTGGTGGGGATGGGGTCCTGAGGTTGGTCCCTCCTGCCTCAGAGGCCCCAGCTCTGAGAGGCTGGAACTGGGGGGAGGCTCAGGGATAAGTGAGGCAGTTCCGGAGAGGAAGAGACCTCCCACCCTCCCTCAGAGCCTCACAAAGCACCTACTGCATGCCAGCACCATAAAGGCTCTGTGGACTCACAGAATGAGACGCCCCAAGGGCAGTCGCCAGAGAAGACAGCAGTGACATCAAAGCTTCACCCATGTTAGTCCCGTCCCCTCTCCCCCAGGCCCTAGGCTCACTCTCCGCCACCAGGAGGCTCCTCTGGACTCCACCTTCCAGGTCCCGTCCAGCTGGCCTCCGCCTGGGTGTGGCCGACGGGAGATGGGAGCCTGGGAGGCCGGGAGTGTGCTCCGCTTCCTCCCCACGCTGACTGAAGGGCTGCTTCCCTCCCTGACGACACCAGCTCTCACTGGGCCCGGGTGACACCCGTCCTCCACGCCGCTCCCCCCAGGGTGGGAAGACCTGCGGCTCCTGCAGTGTCTCAGCCTCCCTCACGCCCCTCATTGGCTTCTTCAGTCCTTCCCTTCAGATTTCCACCTTCCACCCGCTGGGCCGAATCACACCAGCCACCTTCAGGTCAGTTTTATATCCCCTTCTAGGAAAATCTTTTTAGCTTTCTACCAACAGCTGGACAGTTCCTTTTGGATGTCAAACTAGATGCATATGAACCCATCCCACCTCCACCCGCCACCCGACCTGCATCCTAACCAGGTCCCGAATCAACCAGCCACAGATGCCTTCGTCTCCTCCCTCCACCTGCCCGACCAGGTCTCTCCATTCTTCCCCCATCTTCACCTTCCACTCTTACATATTTGGAACAGCACTAAATGTCCACCTAACCAGTCTTCCTAGTTCCAAATCCAGTGGGTTATTCTTCCGAAGATGTGAGTGGGGACGGTGACTTCGCTGTGCTCAGAATCTCTGCACAGCGCCCCGTCAGCAGAACTCTGCACAGCGCCCCCTGTCAGCAGAGCACTGCACAGCGCCCCCTGTCAGCAGAGCACTGCACAGCGCCCCATCAGCACAACTCTGCACAGCGCCCCCTGTCATCAGAACTCTGCACAGCACCCCCGGTCAGAAGAACTCTGCACAGCGCCCCCGGTCATCAGAACTCTGCACAGCGCCCTATCAGCAGAACTCTGCACAGCGCCCCCGGTCATCAGAACTCTGCACAGCGCCCCCGGTCATCAGAACTCTGCACAGCGCCCCATCAGCAGAACTCTACACAGCGCCCCCTGTCAGCAGAACTCTGCACAGTGCCCCATCAGCAGAACTCTACACAGCGCCCCCTGTCAGCAGAACTCTGCACAGCGCCCCCTGTCAGCAGAACTCTACACAGCGCCCCATCAGCAGAACTCTGCACAGTGCCCCATCAGCAGAACTCTACACAGCGCCCCATCAGCAGAACTCTACACAGCGCCCCCTGTCAGCAGAACTCTGCACAGTGCCCCATCAGCAGAACTCTACACAGCGCCCCCTGTCAGCAGAACACTGCACAATGCCCCCTGTCAGCAGAACTCTGCACAGCGCCCCCCGTCAGCAGAACTCTGCACAGTGCCCCATCAGCAGAACTCTACACAGCGCCCCCTGTCAGCAGAACTCTGCACAGTGCCCCGTCAGCAGAACTCTACACAGCGCCCCCTGTCAGCAGAACTCTGCACAGTGCCACGTCAGCAGAACTCTGCACAGCGCCCCCTGTCAGCAGAACTCTGCACAGTGCCCCGTCAGCAGAACTCTACACAGCGCCCCCTGTCAGCAGAACTCTGCACAGCGCCCCCCGTCAGCAGAACTCCGCACAGCGCCCCCCGTCAGCAGAACTCTACACAGCGCCCCCCGTCAGCAGAACTCTGCACAGCGCCCCCTGTCAGCAGAACTCTGCACAGCGCCCCCCGTCAGCAGAACTCCGCACAGCGCCCCCCGTCAGCAGAACTCTACACAGCGCCCCCCGTCAGCAGAACTCTGCACAGCGCCCCCCGTCAGCAGAACTCTACACAGCGCCCCCCGTCAGCAGAACTCTGCACAGCGCCCCCTGTCAGCAGAACTCTGCACAGCGCCCCCTGTCAGCAGAACTCTGCACAATGCCCCCTGTCAGCAGAACTCTGCACAGTGCCCCGTCAGCAGAACTCTACACAGCGCCCCCTGTCAGCAGAGCACTGCAGCTTCCACCTGGGCATTCAAGCCCCTGCAGCCTTTCTCCCAGATCTGACTTCCGTCTGCCCGGCCAGACAAGGGTTGACCCCACCTGTCTCCTCCCCAGCCTTCCCTTCCACACCACCCAGCAAGATTCACCAAGGCCCACAACGTGCCCCTCAAGGTCCAGCACCCTTACGAGCTGTGGCCACTCATCTGTACAGAATCCTGGCCCTGCACACCTTAGCGGCTGTGTCGGTTTTACAAGGAGACTTTGCACCCTAAAGGGTGGGGCAGGTCTATGCCCCCCTTTTACCCCCAAGGCAGACACACCGCACATGCTCATCAGACATGAGTAACGGAGGCTGGTCTCAGAGCTGAGCCCCTGGCCTGGTGGAAGGGGCAGAGTGCACAGTGACCCTTCACCCCTACCCCCAACTATGGCTCCTAATGAGGTGCAAGTTACTTTAGGGACCCAAGCAAGGAATCTGGGTGATGGTTCCACGGGGGCTATTTCACCTCCCCTGCTACTCCTGTGACCTCCCAAATCCGACACTATTTCACCAGCCCCTGCTGTGCCGGCCTCTCTCTCCAGCAAGGGGCGCAGGGGGGAGGGCACTCAGAACGCTCACCTTGAGGTTCCCGTCAGCAGTGATCCGCAGCCGGTTGCAGGTCCCACAGAAATGCTCAGACATGGATGTGATGAAGCTGACCTGGCCTCGGAAGCCAGGGATTTTAAAGGTCTGGGTGAAGAGGCAAAGAAGGGCAGAGAGGGGACATGGGTGGAGAGCACCAGCTCTCATGCCCTCACCTCAGAGCCCTCACTCCGCAGCCCTGCAGTGGAGCCCCAGGAGGAGCACCCAGGCCCTCGGCACAGAGGCCCCGGAGGAGCACCCAGGCCCTCGGCACAACAGGCCCCTGGGGGAGCACCCAGGCCCTCGGCACAGGAGGCCCCGGAGGAGCACCCAGGCCCTCGGCACAGCAGGCCCCTGGGGGAGCACCCAGGCCCTCGGCACAGCAGGCCCCTGGGGGAGCACCCAGGCCCTCGGCACAGCAGGCCCCTGGGGGAGCACCCAGGCCCTCGGCACAGAGGCCCCGGAGGAGCACCCAGGCCCTCGGCACAGCAGGCCCCGGGGGAGCACCCAGGCCCTCGGCACAGAGGCCCCGGAGGAGCACCCAGGCCCTCGGCACAGAGGCCCGGAGGAGCACCCAGGCCCTCGGCACAGAGGCCCGGAGGAGCACCCAGGCCCTCGGCACAGCAGGCCCGGAGGAACACCCAGGCCCTCGGCACAGCAGGCCCGGAGGAACACCCAGGCCCTCGGCACAGAGGCCCTGGAGGAGCACCCAGGCCCTCGGCACAGCAGGCCCGGAGGAGCACCCAGGCCCTCGGCACAGCAGGCCCGGAGGAGCACCCAGGCCCTCGGCACAGAGGCCCCGGAGGAGCACCCAGGCCCTCGGCACAGCAGGCCCGGAGGAGCACCCAGGCCCTCGGCACAGAGGCCCCGGAGGAGCACCCAGGCCCTCGGCACAGCAGGCCCGGAGGAGCACCCAGGCCCTCGGCACAGCAGGCCCGGAGGAGCACCCAGGCCCTCGGCACAGCAGGCCCTGGTGCACAAGTGGGATGGGCTCTCTGCTGTGTCTGACCTGCCGGGAGCAAATCTACCCGGGGCCTGTGGGCAGCGTGGACAGAGCAGTCCCGTGGAGGCGCAGACTGAGCACCTGCCACCACGAACTGCATGTGCCCTGAGACAAGCATCTAAACCCGTCCCACAGCCAGCGGCTGCTTTGTCCAGGAGAAGGGGGGCTGCTGGGAGGGCACTGAAAGGCTCCCTACTTCACAGGGACGGTCCTGCATCCCGGCTCTGACCTCGGTGTGGCCCTGCCAGCTCTCCCATCCTAGGCTGCAGGCACCCCGTCCTCCCTGCCCAGCCCCGGGCTGCCCCCCTACCTTGGCTGTGCTGGACTCCTCCTGGGGCAGCTTCTCCAGCTCCGGCCACCGCTGCTGGATGGTGTCCAGCATCTCCTTGTAGCTGACCATCTTCTTGAAGTTCCACTTGTTGCCTGTATGGGGGTTGGAGGCTCCTGAGTGCAGCGCTGCAGGGGCCTGGGGCTCCAGGCCCACCATCCCGCACAGCCCAGAAACCACATCTCTCCGACTGGAGGTCAGCAGGCCCTGCCTATCAGCCTCCCATGCTCCATGGCAGCCGAGCCTGTGGGGCCCCTCCCCCAACCCCATCCCGGAGACATTTCCATACACACAGCAGGACTGGAGGTCAGCAGCACCCACAGTGAGAGCCAGACCTTGCTGCCCCACTTCACCCTCTCGGGGTCTCCATGCTCTGCCCGCAGGCCCAGCCTCCTCTCCCCGCCCCCATCACTGACCGTCGAAGGGCATGTACTCTATGAAGCGCACGTCCAGGGGGAGGCCCTCGGTCAAGGCCACGAAGTCCAGGAGCTCCTCTTCATTCAGGCCTCGCATCACCACACAGTTCACCTGCCAGGGGCACAGGGACCATGAGCGCTGTCCCCCAGGGCTTTTGTTTGCAAGGATGACCTTGGGGAATCTGGGACCTGCCTCAGCTCTCCCCTGGGGTCCCCAACCCTTGCCTTTCACCCTCCAGTTCTCTTTGGGTTAGGATTCCATGGGGTCACACTGCCCCCTTCCTGGGGGGGTGAGGGGCAGGACTGGATGCAGTGGGCACGGAAGTGGTGGGGAGGGGACATGGGCCGACAGGGAGAGGCCAACCAGGGTGGAGGGCCCGAGAGTCAGGGCAGTAGCTGGGGCACGTCACCTTCACAGGGCTGTAGCCCAGCTCGATGGCCTTGTGGATGCCCTCCATGACCTTGTGGAAGCCTGCGGGGAAGAGAAGGTCCAGGCAGGGCTCCCCCGCCCACGCCCCCGCCCACGCCCCCGCCCCCGCGGAGGGAGCCCTGGCTGTGAGGCGTCTCCGAGATGCTGAGTCTGGGGTGGACACGTTTTCTGTGAAGGGTTGGGTCTAAAGATTTTAGGTTTTGTAGACCCAGAGGCAAAATTGAGGATATTATGTAGGTGTATGTCACAAAGACTTTATTGACTAAATCAGAAAATGGTGCTAATTGGGTTTACAAAATGCGTCAGGATGCCCTAGAACCGCTCTCCTCCAGAAGCACTCCCCACGGGGCACAGGGGTGTGGATGGGAGGGAGAGCTGACGGAAGGACAGACCGTCTCCAGTCCTCGTTCTGGGAAAGGAGATGCGGACACAGGGGGTAGATGAGGGTGTATGTGGGGGGTGGAGCCCACAGACACACCTCCTGTCCTCCTCGGACCGCTTGCTGGTTCTAGACAGACAGACCCCCTCAGGGTAAGCTCCCTAGACCTGACCCCTCCACCCGGTTCCTCAAGGCCCAGCCTGCACGCCTCTCCTGGGAAGCCCTCTAGGTTTTCCCCTGCCAGGAGTTCTCTCCCTCTAGACAGACGAAGGTGACCTAATGGCACCACAGCTTGGCCTGTGCTGCAGGGAGGTACTGTGTGTCTGTCCCCCCGCAGTGCCTGGAGCAGCCCTTCCCAGAGGGCAAGGACTCGGGGGCACTTCTGCAGCACAGGGAGGGCTGTACGCAGGCAAGGACCTCTGCCCCCACGTGAAGCCCCCGGCCCAAGGGAGTCAGGGGGCTCCTGCTGGTCTACCTCCCAGCCTGCTACGAGGAAGCCCAGTGGGAAGGGGCCAGGGTGTGCCTGCTGCGGGGGCTGCGGGGAGAGGCACAGGGAGCAACAGCTGCCGCCATCCTGGGGGCCCCACGTCTCAGAGCTCATTACAGGGTAACCAGCTCATTCCAGGTTGCCAGGGATGATGTTGGTTTTAAAACAGAAAGTCGTGAGTTCGTGAAACCCTCTTAGTCCTGGGCAAACTGAGGCAGGGGAGGGGGAGATTGGTCACCATTAGCTCTCAGCATCTGATCCCCAGAATTCCCCAGGGGGGTGGCTACAAAGACGAGGGATATTTGGGGTGGGTGAGGGGTGAAGCCTAGGCTTATCTACAGCCCAGACCCCAAGAGCGAGAGACCAGGCCTCTCGCCATAGCCCCAGCCAGGGATCCCAGCTACGGGGGCCTAGGAGGGACACTGTCCACTGGGAGCTGCTTCTGATCACCTTTTCTGCGAACAATGAACTCAAACTTGGCTGGCACCAGCGTGTCCAGGCTGATGTTGATGGCATTGAGACCAGCTCTCTGAAGCTGAGGCAGCAGCCGGGCCAGGTTGATGCCGTTGGTGGTGACACTGATATTCCTGAGCCCCTCCAACCGATTGAGCTGGGCTGTAGGAAGAACAGGAGGCGGCCTCAGCTTACATGCTCTTGGTGAGGCCCGGGGAAGGCGCAGTTCAAACAAGATGGATAGAAAAGGAGGCCTCTGTGGACCTCAACTAACCAGGCTTAACTTAATAAGAAACAAGAATAAAAACAATGATAAAAGTAACCACAAGATTAAACATTGAGAGTTCACTCTGCTAGATATCTGCTGAGGGCTTTGGTGCACAAGCTCATCGAAGCGGCACAACAATGCTGATCCCCATGGAACAGACAAGGAAAGGGGGGGCCTAGAGAGATTAAGAAACTTGCTTCAAGTTACACAGCTAGTAAGAGGAAGAGCTGAGAATCAAGCCATGTGCACCTGACTCCAGAACTATGCTCTTAATAACCAACTCAAGGTCCTGATCCTCTGGTTTGGATTATGCACTAAATGGACTACTCCATTCCACCAAAAGTGTCCAGAAATAACAGAAGGATTAAAAAAAACAACAACATAATAGCATTGGAAGGCAAGAAGGAATGCCTTCGATGGCCCAGAAGGTGGAGAAATACCGAAAGACAGAAAGCAGAGGGGGATCCAATGGAGCGAGGTGACCACGGCTCAAAGCATGCACAGGAAAAGGTTCTGTACAAAGTGGGAGGGTGGTGGGCATGCACCAGGCTTAGCAGTCATACAGACAGGGGGTAGAAGGATCCCTGGTTATGTCAAGGGATTGCCTTGCTAGGGAATTATATTTGGACGAGTTGCGCAAGCTAGCCTCCCTCTCACCCCTAGGAGCAGGGAGAAGGCAGCAGCACTTTACCCCAAGGCCAGAGCACTTAAGCTAGCCAAACAGGGTGGGGGAAGACCTGAGTAGCTGGTAAGCCAGGAAACGTGGGAGCCCTGAAACCCAGAAGCTGAGCAGGACCTCGGGCCCCTGTCCACAACCTCAGGGCAACTAGCACACACAAAAGCAGCACTGACAGCCAGGCCAGCAGAGACCTTGGGCACGGGGATGAGTGCAGCCAAGAATCAGCAAACATTTAAAGATGATGCTGAGAAAGAAAGATACATTTCACAAATAGAGAAATAAAAGAGGAAGGAAAAGTAAAAAAGATAACAGAAGATGATTCTTTTAAAATTCAGAGTTAGATGAACATAGATGCAAAAATCCTCGACAAATATTAGCAAACCAAATTCAACAATACTGTAAGAGGGTTATACACCATGATCAAGAGGGATCCCCTCCAGGAATGCAAGGACAGTTTAACATCCACAAATCAATCAATGTGATATGCCACCATTACTAAAATGAAGGATAAACAACATACAGTCATCTCAATAAATGCAGAAAAAGCATTGACAAGATTCATCATGCATTCATGATAAAAGCTCTCATCAAAGGAGCATAAAAGGAACGTTGCTCAACATAATAAAGCCCATAAATGATAAGCCCAGAGCTAACATCATACTCAATGGTGAAAAGCTCAAATCTTTTCCTCATACTGGGAACAAGACAGGAATGCCCACTCTTGTTACTTTTATTCAACAGAGCATTAGGAGTCTTAGCTAGAGCAATTGGGCAAGAAAAATAAATAAAAAGCATTTAAATAAGAATGGAAAAAAGTTAAACTGTCACTGCAGATGACATATAATATGAAATATAGAAAGCCCTAAAGTCTCCACCTAAAAACTATTCAGTGAAGTTGCAAGATACAAAGTCAATACACAAAAATCTGTTGTATATACACTAATTATAAACTATCAAAGTAAGAAAAAAATTTTGTTTACAATTGCATTCAAAAGAATAAAATACCTAGGAATCAATTTAACCAAGCAGGTGAAAGGTCTGTGCATTGAAAACTGTGAGACACTGATGTAAGAAACTGAGGAAGACACAAGTAAGTGGAAAGATATTCTGTGCTCATGGACTGAAAGAACTCTTATTTTGAAAATATCCATGCTACTTAAAAAAATCCCTATCAAAGATTCCCTTAAAGATTCAATGCAATCCCTATAAAAATTCCAATGGTATTTTTCACAGAGATAAAACAAACAATTCTAATATTTGTATGGAACCACAAAAGACCTCATGTAGCCAGAGCAATCTTGAGAAAGAAGAACAAGGCTGGAAGCATCACACTTGCTGATTTTAAACTATGTTACAAAGCTATCAAAACATGTATATTGCCTATTGTTTTGATTACTACAGCTTTGTAACATAATTTGAAATCAGCGGAAAAGAATTAAGAGCACAAAATAAACCCACACACATATGTTCAATTAATTTAAGGCAAAGGAACTAAGAATATGCAATGGGGAAAGGACAGTCTCTTCAATAAATAGTGTTGAGAAAACTGCGCAGCCACATGAAAATGACCACTATATTACACCATACAAACAAATTAACTCAAAATGAAATAAAGATTTGATATGAAATGATAAAACCTTTGGAAGAAAAACATAGGTGGTAAACTTCTTGACGCTGGTCTTGGTACTGATTTATTTGGATCTGACACCAAAAGCAAAGGCAACAAAAAAATAAAAATGCTGAACAGACTGACAAACCTCAGAGGGAAGGTGGGGGGAAGTTGGAAAGAGATAAAAGAAAGGTCTGATATGCATATATGCATATCCAATGGATACAGATGATAGTATGGGAAAGCAGGAGGGGGGTGGAAATGGGAAGGAAAGGGTTGTGTGGGGGGGGGATGGGACATCTGTAACACTTTCAACAATAAAGATTTTTAAAAAGACATGAGAAAGACTTTATAACACAAAGAGGTAAACTAGCAATATTTGTTTTTCCCCTTAATATTTACTACCTACCTTACTGCAGATGATTAGAGTATGGTAGAGCATCTAGAATTATGATTGTAGAGTTTATAAAATCTTTAAAAGCTTATTTCGTTGAATTGGGTTTGGTATGAGACTAAAAGTATAAAGAAAAAATTAAATTAAATAAAATTAAAATTAAAAACAGGATTACATCAAATGCTGTTCATTACAGCATTATTTAAAATAAGCCAAGACATGGAAGTCACCTAATTGTCCATTAGTGAATGAATGGATAAAGAAAATATCTCTCTCTCACACACACACACACACACACACAAATGGTATATATTCACCCCTAAAAAGAAGAAAATCTTGCCGTTTGTGACATAGATGGACGTTGAAGGCATTATGCTAAGTGAAGTAAACCAGACAAAGAAAAATATGATATGATCTCACTTATATGTGGAATCTAAAAACATAAAAAATAAAAAAAACAAAAAAAACCCAAACTCACAAATAAAGAAAACAGATTGGTGATCACCAGAGATGGGTGGTAGGGGGTGAGTGAAATGGGTAAAGAAGGTCAAAAGGTATAAACACCCAGTTATAAAATAAAGTCCTAAGGATGAAATGTATGGCATGATGACTATAGTTAATATTATATTGCATATTTGAACATTGCTAAGAGAGTAGTTCTCATCACAAGAAAATAAAATAAAACTATGTGTGGTAATATATGTTAACTATACTTATTGTGGTGAACATTTTGCAATGTGTACAAATATTGATTCATTATATTGTACACCTGCAATGAATACAATATTATATGTTGATTATATCTCAATACAAAAAATCAGAGTAAGTATCCTCCAGGGGTTAAATATTAAATTCTGAAATAAGAAAAAGAACTAATTAGAACTCTTAAAAATAAAATACATATGGTTATATGCTTTATAGAAAGTTATAAAATATATATAGTTATGGAAATATATAGAGAGAGAAAGTTATAAAATATATAGTTATAGAAAGAAAGAAACTTAATGAGACAGCAGGAGGGACACAACTGAAGAGCAAACGAGCAAGCCGGAATACCGAGCAGGGGGATTCTCCCAGACTGCACACAAAAGAACAAGAACGAAAAAAACAAACACCTACCTACTCACATTTATAGCAAATGAAATCTAGAGAAAAGATATTATGTCAAAATGTCCACAGTGGTTATCTTTGATCATAGCATTATTATAGGTGATTTTTATATTTACTTGTCTAGAGGTAAAATGTATTTCAAACTACTTGAATGCACGAATTTTGGTGACGAGGCAGCTCATCTCTGCGTGAGAGCAGAAACCAGGAGCGGAGTGCCCGAGGGAGAACTGGGGAAAAGCCTGGAAAAGGGCAGCAGGAAAGCACCAGTTTAAGCATCGCTTAGGCTGCATGGAAGTGCACTTGCTCGTGCTATAAGAAGTCATGTACGGTACTTGAGAAAGCCGGTGCCCGGAAGTCCAGCTCTAAGAATTTGCCTAAGGAAATAATCACGGGTGTGAGCAACATTTATCTACAGGATGTTCATTAAAGAGTGAGGCATACATAATAAAAGGCAGTGGGAAATCATTCCGATACCCAGTAGCAGAAAAGTGGCTAAATTATGCTTTGTCTAGATGATGGAATATCATGCAATCGAAATGACTCTGTAAAACAGTATGCTAGGATGTGGGGAGACAACATGCCATACTAAGTGCAGAGAGCAGGTTAAAAACAGTAGTTAATATGATTTCACTTATCTGTGGAATCTAAAGAATAAATGCACAAATAAAACAGAAACAGACTCATAGATACAGAGAACAAGCCAATGGTTGCCAGATGGGAGGGGGTTGGGAGGCTGGGTGAAAAGGGGAAGAGATTAAGAGGCACAAATTGGACCTTATAAAACAGTCTCACAGGATGTAAAGTACAGCAGAGGGGGTAGAGTCGGTAAGATTGTAATAACCACGTAAGGTGTCAGATGGGTACTTTCATACTAGAATTATCAGGGGATCATCTTGTAAAGTATATAACTGTCTAATAACTATGCTGTACACCTGAAACGACATAAAATAATACTGAATATCAACTGTAATCAAGAAAAAAGTTAAATAAAAAAAGAAAACAGTAGTTAAAAAATATCCCAACATGTTGACAGTGGTTACAATGGGGCAGTAGTTACATACAGTTTTTGCTTACTCAACATAAACATGCATTACTTTTATAATAATAAAATAAAATTTTTAAAAAGAAAACTTGTTTGAAAAGAGAAAAATAAAAAAGCTTTACTCTGGGCTCCACCACCACGGGAAATTAACGACAGCTGTTTCCCTCCACGGAGATTCTGGAGAAACAGAACGCAGGGCATGAACAAGAGGAAGTCTGGGGAAGATCACAGGGAGATGGACAGGTCTCGTGGACTGGTATGGGCAGGGGTTTACGGTCTGGGTTGAAGGTGCCTGGCAGGGAATGTAAGCATTCAAGGTAAGCAAGGCAGTTCAACTCTCTTCTTGCCCTCACCCACCGATGCCCCAGAACAAGCATTGCGTGTCCCTTCGCTGAAGAAATCAGTGCCATGGGCCCCAGAGAACGAGCTCAGGAACCCACTGGTAGTAAATTTAGGGGAGCTGCTCATGCCTACTGGAAGAGGAGTTGAAGACAACAGGTAGGGGCCTGACAGCCTCCTGCATTCATTCCTCCACTCTCCCAAAGCCCCAGGACTGGTGAACTAAAGTCAAGGATGACTGTCTCCTTCCAACCCTGCTTCTCCCTGGGGTTTGAAGGTGAAGACCTACAGGACTGCCCTATTATGCAAGTCCGGGAGGTGCCATTCTCATCATAAGCGAAATGAACAGTGTCTACTGGAGCTATGCAGGCACAACCGTGCAGTCTTACATGGCAAGGCTGGGCGTCCGGGGGGAGACAAACATGAGAAAATAACTGATATTCTAGGATCTTGAGCTCCCTACGCCTATCAGAGACTAAAATCTGGTCTTAGCCCTGGCCAGTTTGGCTCAGTGGTTAGAGCGTCGGCCTGCGGTCCAGAGAGGCCCTGGTAAGGTTCCCACTAAGGGCACGTGTCTCGGTTGCAGTTTGTCCCCGGACCTGGTTTGTCGTGCGGGTGGCAGCCACTCGATGTGTCCCTTTCACGTCAATGTTTCTCTCTCTCTCCCTCCCACTCTACCTGAACAAAAAATGGAAAAATATCTTCTGGTGAGGATAAAAAAAAAAAAAAAAAATCTGGTCTTAACCTTTTCCATTAAGTAGTGCCATGTGTGTTATGTGCCACCGAGTCAATCTGACTCCTGATGACCCTACGAATGGGTGACGTCCACCATGTTCTGTCCTCAACAGCCCTGCTCAGCTCCTGGAGACTCCTGCCTGTGGCTTCTTGTATGAAGTCAATCCATCTCATACTGGGTCTTCCTCTTTTCCTGTTGCCTTCTATTTTTCCCAGCGTCACTGTCTTTTCCAAAGACTCCTTCTCATAATGTAGCAGAAGTAGAACAACTTCAGCTTTATCATTTTTGCCTCCAGTGATGTTCCAGGCTTACTTTGTTCTAGGACTCACTTGTTGGTTTTTCTGGTGCTCCAGGGTATCTGTAAAGCTCTCCAACACCGTATTTCAAACAAATCCATTTTTTCCCCTATCAGACTTCTTCACTGTCCAACTTTCACGTCATACCTAGTAACTGGGAATAGGAAGGTGTGCATGGTCTTAGCCTTGGTCTCTGTGGCACATCTTTGCCCCTGAAGACCTTTCCTAATCCTTCCATTGCCCTTCGGGGTCTCAGCCTTCTCTAGATTTCTTGCCTGCAGCCTCTATTTGATGACTCAACATGGTAAGCAAAGCCTTTACCAATTTCAGTGCCTCCTTGGTCTATGTTAAAGATGTGTATTTCTTCTGCAGTCTTGATTTTTGTTTTCTTGATGTTCAAATGAAGTCCTGCTTTGGCATTTTCTTCTTTCATTTTCATCAGAAGTCATTTCAAATCATTGCTACTTGCTGCAAGTAAGAGGGTGTCATCTGCATATCTTGTTGTTAATATTTCTTCCGCCAATTTTCACTTCTTCCTTTGAGTCTAGCCCAGGTTTTGTATGATGCGTTATGTGTACAGACTAAACTAATAGGGAGATAAAATGCACCTTTGTCTGACACCTCTGCCTGTAGGAAACCGTGCTGTCTCTCCACATTCTATCCTGACAGTGGCTCCCTGTCCACAAACCAGGTTACATATCAGGACAGTCAAGTGCTGGGCACGCCCATGTCTTTCCGAGCAACCCATAGCTTTTCCTGATGCACACAGTCGAAGGCTCTACTGTAGCCTGTCAAACCGACTAACCTGAAGTTCTCTGGAGCACGTCAGCATCCAACAAATGCTCCCAGTTAGATCTCAGTGCCTCTTCCTCCGCTGAGTCCAGTTTGCACATCCGGCATTTCTTGCTCCAGATGAGGCAGAGCCTTGGCTGCACCACCTTGAGCACCGCTCTACCTGCAGTGGTCCCAGAGTGAGTGCGTCCTTGGCATCTCCTTTCTTGAAAATTGAGATGTGTATGAAACACTTCTAGTGCCTTACAGAATTGCTAATATTATGAGGGAACAAACTTACAGGCTAGACTAAGGAAACCCTTGAGAAGGACTACTAGTGGCCAACTCCCCACCCCCCAAAATTCTAAAATATATACCAATAGGAGAAAAATTATTAAAACAGATAAACCAAGTATGTAAAATAAACATAATATATACAGTAAAAGAAATAAAGATATTTACAATATAAAACAAAATGTTTCATTTAAAAAACATGGAGAAATACTAAGTAAAAACATAATTGTAAAATAAAGAACACAAGAAATAAAATGAACAGTAATATGGACACAGGAGAAATTGGTGAGTTCGGAGGCAAGATTAAAGAGCTCTCCCAGGAAAAAAGAGGAAGAGACTAAGAAATCAAAATATAATTGAAGAACTATGGAGGCTATAGGTAGAAAGGGCACATCCTGGTAATAGAGGTCCCAGGAAAAAAAATTAAACTAAAGAGAAGGAAATATCTGAAGAAATAATGGAGAAAATATTCCCCAAGTTTAAAACAAATGCCTTAGTATGGAAAGAACAATTTCATGGAATGTCAAGAGAACAAATGAGGAAAAGCCTATTTTAGACATAAACTAAAGTTTATAAAAATCAAGTACAAACACTGTAATAACTTCCAGGGAAAAAGCATATCATCTGCAGAGAGTAAGGAACAGATGACATCGGACTTTCCCCAATAGCACACGGGTGTAATGAGACAATGCAGGGACATTCTTAACATAATGAAGGGATGAACCTTGAATCTGAAATTGTATATGCACTCAAAAAACATTGTAAAATTACTACTCGACTACTTAAAAACATAAAAACTACCTGGATTGCCAGATTTAATTAGATTTATTATCAAAATTAAATTCACCATTAGGCCTACATTGAAAAACTGTTAGAGAAAATAAATAAGATTAAAAAACAAATTCAATAGATGCTACAACAATTATGGGTGCTCAAATACGTTGGTAAAGTTTGTTGTTATCTTAAAAGACAGAGAGTGTGCTTATGAGAGACACAGGGGAAGACTATTTATAATAACCCACAAAAAAATTTTAGAAAATATCAGCAATAAGTAGGGGTGGTGGACTGGCAAAATTAAGGTCCTACGACTGTGTTAAAGTTCTTGTGTCTTGTTAGGGAGAAGGAGGGATCATTTATTTAAAAGCCAAAAAGGAAGAAAAACACACATATAAAAAATTGTAGAAACAAATCCAAATATTTCAATTACAATAAAGGTAACTGGTAGTTACCAGTTAAAGTCAGAGAATGTCAAATTTGATTAAAAAACACACAAAAGTAATAGCTATGTGCTGTTATAAGACACATAGCTGACAAATAAGAACATTAAAAAAGTTTATAAAGTACAACGATGAAAGCATAGTCACGTCTTACTACAGCTAAAAGCAAGCTGATCTAGCTTTAGTAAAGTAAAATACATAGACCTTAAGGCCCAAAGTATCATTATGGAGAGAAACCCACTACACAGTGATAGAAGAGTCAGTTTATGAAGAAGACAACAATTCTAATCACACATAAATCTATCAAAATCACCTCAACGATATATAAAACAAAAAGCAATAGAACCTCTGAGAGAAATGAACAAATCTACACTTATTTATTATTGGCAGGCCAAGCAGACAGAAAGTCAGCACAGGCAGAGATAACCAGAGGTCTGAACAATAAAACTAACCAGCTAGAGCCAATGAACAAATATAAAGGTCTCCATCCAACAATGAAAGATGCACCATTCTCCTCCAGCACACATAGAACATTTACAAAAACTGCCAATCTACTAGATCATAAAGTAAGTCTCAATAAATTCTAAATAATTATCATAGAGATATTTTCTCTGACTACCATATACTTAAATTATAATTGAATAAAAATATAAATTAAAAATCCTCATAGATTTGGAAATTAAAAACACTACGTCTAAATATTTCATGAATGAAAGAACAACTCAGAATGAAGTTAACAAATATTTAGAATAAATGTTATAAAAGCAATAGGCTATGACAGGATAGAAGCAGAAATAATAAAATAGAATATACCATAAGAAGTTCAACAAATCCAAAACTTTGTTTGTTGAAGACTAGCATAACAGACAGACCTCTGGCAAAATTTATCAAGAAAAAAAAAGAGAGAGAGATAAGGCACATATAAACTACATCAAGAATTTTTTAAAAAGACATAATTGCAAGTAAAACTGAGACTAAAGAAAATATTACCAATAGCTTCACACCAATACATTTGAAACCATTTTATCTATACAAAAATCTAGCAGGCTGTAGGGTGGGTAGGCAGTTTGTATCCTGGCTGTGAGGTGCCTGGAGCCTCCATGGCCCTTGCTGCTGCCTGTCTCTTTAAGAGGAGAGGAAGCGATGTGGAGGAGGGGAAATGGTGGAGCTGCAGATGTTACTAGGGAAGGAGATCCCTTCTGGCAAGCGGGTGCCAACAGAGTTACCAGAACCTGACCCCGGTGGCAGACTACTGCTGAAACAACTACATACAGGCCACTGACAGGAGAAAAGCTTTAGAAGAGAACCAACCCTACACAACCCAATCCCAAGCTGGTGTTGCTTATCAAATAAATGCACCGGCTAACAATGTACTCAATTGCTGGACATCCACGCCTCTCAGCTTTGGAGAATGGAGTCTTCCATCAATCCTATCTCACAGTGGACATTCATAAGGAGAAAGTGGCTGGAAAAGAAATTGGTATTTTGACAAAAAATAAGAATGCATCAAGAACTCACAAAATGCCCTGGCCGGTTTGGCTCAGCGGTTAGAGCGTCGGCCTGTGGTCCGGAGAGACCCGGGTTCGGTTCCCGCTAAGGGCATGTACCTCGGTTGCAGTTTGTCCCCGGCCCTGGTTGGTTGTGCGGGTGGCGACCACTCGATGTGTCCCTTTCACATCGATGTTTCCCTCTCTCTCTCTTCCTCTCTCTCCCTCCCACTCTGTCTGTACAAAAAATGGAAAAATGTCCTCAGGTGAGGATTAAAAAAAAAAAAAAGAACTCACAAAATAATAGCACCTGCAAATATGGCTCATCCTATAAAGTATATTCGGGAACCTACTAACTACAGTTCTGGATGATGTGGGCCACAGAGTCAAGCACGGGAATAACCAGCCTGCAAGAATGGGTGCACGGTCAAGAACAAGTCCTCCCATGCCAGGCTGGGGAATGTTGGGACAGAATACTCCTTACAAAACCCTGGAACCAGTTAAACCCCTAACAGTTCCTAATGACTACATCACAAGTCCTGCTAGGCTTGGAAGTCAGCACAGCCCAGGCAGGACAGCTTCTGTAAGTCACAGATGGAGGACACGCAGTGGAAGCAGTGGGGGAAGTGGAGTTGAGAAAACAGAGAAAGCAGCAGCAGTATTGGCATTCCCATTGCTGTGCCTACACCTTCGCCACCCGCTACCGGGCTGACCATCCAACTCCACCACCACCACCTCCACCAGATGACATTCCCATGTTTGATGAGTCTCTACCTCCACCACCGATGCCTCCACCAGGTGAAACCTCCATGTTTGATGACTATATCCACCACCACTGCCTCCAGTGGACCATGAAGATGAGGAGGCTGCAATAGTTCAGTATAATGATCCATATGCGGATGGGGCTCCTACTTGGGCCTCCAACACTTATATTGAGAAAGTTGTGGCAGTATGTGATTATACAAAAGACAAGGATGACGAGCTATCATTTATGGAGCATATGATCATTTATGTAATAAAGAAGAATGATGATGGCTGGTAGGAAGGAGTCTGCAGTTCAGCGACTGGTCTGTTCCCTGGGAACTATGCTGAATCAATCATGCACTATACTGATTGAATTATTTTTTTGCTTTTAAAGTAGGTTCTTATTATTACTCAATCATATGGTGGGACTATTAATGGTTAACAAAATTGTCTTAAAATGTGCCCATATTTTTAGGACATGTTTTATTGGTATAATTGAATGTCTACCTATAAGCATTAATCTTTGAGACAGTTTGTGTATTGCTAAACAGCAATTTATAAAAGAGGCTGTCCATAACTGATTTGCTTATATACTTACTTATACAATACTAACTTTATGACCAGCTTAAGTACTCTGGTGGTACCATGATTCAGATCATACCATTACACGTTTCCATGCAGCATCGTTACTGATACTGTCAGACTAATATTAAAATCAGAAACTTAAATGCTGGTGTTGGTCATACGTTTTGTTTAGACTCTCTCATTCTTGAAATATAACTGTTTGTTTAAAGTATGCATACAAATGTATGTATTGAAATATACTTTAAAAAATTCAAGATGGTTCCAGTGCGTGTAATATTTTCTTGGGGTACTCATACTTAGACCTCTTGAGTCGAGTCTCTAAGGTTTCCATATGAAACAAAACAAGCACAAAAGGGTTATCTGTAATGTTGTAATTTGTACCTAAGTTTTTTAATGCCAGAATATGCATCACACATTTTTTCCATTCACAAATACATAAGTATAAACCAAGGGTTCTGTCCTGTCCTTCACTGGTTTGCTTTTAAAAAAAATAAATAAAAGATACTGATTTATTGCAAAAAAAAAAAAAATCTACCAAAACTGACTCCAAAAGATATAGAGAACTTGAATAGTGTGATAACTACTCAATAAATTGAAGCAGCAGTTTAAAATCTCCCTGCAAAGAAGCAGGCAGAGACAATTTTACAGGTGAGATCAAACTTTCAAAAAGTTATTACCACAGCTTAACACAAACTCTTACAGATAAAAGAATAAGAAGGAATATTACTTGCTGTGTTTTAAATGTTTGTGCCCCCAAATTCACATGTTGAATCCCAATGTGATGGTGTTAGAAGGTAGGGCGTCTGGAAGATGATTAGGTCATGAGGTTGGAGGGATTAGTGCTCTTATAAAAGACATGCCACAAAGCTCCCTAGCTCCTTCTGCCATGTGAGGATACAATAAGAAGTCTTCCACCCAGAAGGGAGCCCTCACTTAATCATGCTGACACCTTGATATCAAACTTCTAGGCTCCAAACTGTGAAAAATAAGTGTTTGTTGTTTATAAGCTGCCCAATCTGTGGTATTTTGCTTTAGCAGCCTAAATGGACTAATAAACTACCTAAATCATTCTTTGAAACTTAATACCAAGATTATGAGAAAGAAAAGTTATATACCCATTTCACTCATGGATATAAATGCTAAAACATAACTGAAACTTTAAGACACTGAACCTAATAGTAACTAAGAATATAGTATACCATGACTAGGTTGAGTGTATTATAGGTTTAATATCAGAAAAGCTATAAATTTCATTCAGAATAATAAAGAAAGAATCACATAGAGTATCCTAACACACATTTAAAAAGTATATAATAAAAGAAACTTAGTAAACTAGGAAGGGAACTTGTAACAGTTATTTGTGAAAAAATAGTTATTTGTGGGAAAAAATCTTATAAAGAAACATTATTCTAAATGAGGAAACATTAACAGCAATCTCCTATTACCACTACTATTCAACATTGTACTTAAGAGCTTAGACATTGCAATAGGACAAGAAAATGAAATTAAAGGCATATAGATAGAAAAGAAAAAAATAAATTGTCTTTAGCTGCAGATGATATGTTGCTAGCATAGAAAACTCCTAAGAATCTAAACAGACATGTTATAGTGTTGATAGCAGAATTTAGAAACAATATCAACAACAAAATGAGAAAATCTATTTAAAAAATGACATTGCATCTGTCAGGATCCTAGCATAAAATAGAATTCATCCCAAATAGTTAAAATAAATAGACTGTATTGAAAGGACTACTTACAATAGTAAGTATGGGAGGAATTAAGGACCCCAACAATGGATAGTTGTGCACTCAGATTAGCAACATTGGGGACCCATTATTATATGCAGGACACAAAGGGACATGAAGAGGAAATTAAATTAGGAGTCCAATTAAGTCATCATGGAGGAGAAGTGGTCCTGTGGGAGTTCTAGTCACAGAGGTAATACAGATACTGTCAAAACCCAGTGTAGCCCTGGCCACTTTGGTTCAGCAGTTAGAACATCAGCCAACAGACCAAGGAGTCACTGATTTGATTCTGGTCAAGGGCATGTACCTTGGTTGTAGGTTCAATTCCCGGCCCTGGTTGGGGTCATGTAGGAGGCAACCAATAAGTGTGTCTTTCTCACATCAATGTCTCTCTCTCTCTCTCTCCCCCTCTCTCTCCCTCCCTCCCTCCCACTCTATCTGAAGATAAATGGAAAAAAATATCCTCTGGTGAGAATTTTAAAAAGAAAGAAAGAAAACTCAGTGTAGAAATATAGCAGGGAGCAGTAAAAAAATAACCTGACTTCAATGGCTAGCCCAACCCATCAGGGTCCCAACAGACAAGGGACCCTAGGTGATGCTGTTCCTTGGGTTCAGCCACCTGGAGCAAAAAGCAAACCAAAGGAGGGAGACAGCTGTTGAATGGTCAGTAAATGAATAAAAGTGATGTTAATTCTCCCCAATTTGATATACAGATTTAATGCAATTAAAAGCCCAACAGATGCACAAACAATGAACATTCTGAAAAGGGAATTAAAAAAACAACCCACTTATAATACCATCAAAAATAATAAAATGCTTAGGATTAACCAAAGTAAAAGACTAACAATGAAAACTATGAAACATTGCTGAAAAAAATTAAAGACATAAATAAATGGAAACACATCCTATGTTCATGGGTTGTAAGTGTCAATATTACCCAAAGCAATCAACAGAATCAATGCAATCCCTATCAAATTCCCAATGACCTTTTTTATAGAACTAAAAAGACCCATTCTAAAATCCATATGGAATCTCAAGAGGCCCTAAATAGTCAAAACAATCTTAAAAAAGAATAAAACTGGAGGACTCACACGTCTTGATTTCAAAACACATTACAAAGCTACAGTAATCAAAACAGTGTGGTACTGACATAAAGACAGACATATAGACCAATAAAATAGAATATAGAGCCCAGAATAAACCTCTTCATATACAGTCAAATGATATTTAAGGAGGCTTCCAAGACCATTCAATAGGAGAAAGGACCATTTTTTTCCAACAAATGGAGCTGGGAAAACTGAATATCCACACACAAAAGAATGACACCATATACAAAATTTAACTCAAAGTAGATAAAGGACCTAAATGTAAGTCCTACCACAATAAAACTCTTGGAAGATATCATAGGACAAAAGATTCACAACTTTGGATTTGGCAATGATTTCTTGGATATGACTCCTCAGGCACAAGCAATCAAAGAAAAATGGACTTAATGAGAATTTAAAAATTTGTGCATCAAGATACTGTCTATAGAGTAAAAAGCAACCCATAGAATAAGAGAAAATATTTTCAAATAATATATCTGATTAGGGATTATCCAGAATAATTGAGAACTCCTAAAATTCATTAACAACAACAAAACACCCAACTCAACAATGGGCAAAAAACTTCAAAACATATTTTTCCAAAGCAGATGTATGAATGACCAATAAGCAACTGAAAAGATGGTCAACATCACTAACCATTAGGAAATGAAAATAAAAACTTCAATGAGATATCACCTCACACATATTATGATGGTCACTATAAATTTTTTTTAAAAAAACAAGTGTTGGCAAGAATGTGAAGGAACTTGAACCCTTGTCATTGTTGGTAGAAATGTAAAAAGGTACAGCCACTGTGAAAACAGTATGGAGGTTCCTCAAAAAATTAAAAATAGGACTACCATATGACCTAGCAATTCCATTTCCGTTGTCTCTTTGAGAGCAGGATCTCAAAGAGATATTTCTGCGGTAGGCAGACAGACGGACATGCAGAGCAAGGACCATGGGCCAGGTACAGAAGATCACCAGGGCAGGAAGCCCAGGGTGATCTTTCCTCCCCTAACATATCGCTGGTCAAATGGTTTAGACTCCCTGACCTTTCCTCCCTAAGGATAACATCTAGGCCTCAGCTGTATTTCAGCTCCAGGCCCAGAAAAGCAACAAAACCAGACAAGCAACATCAGGGTTGATCTCAGGACAAGCTGCATTGAATAATAACCCTTGTCCTGGTGCAGACCAATCAATCAGTGGAGACCCCTATCCTGAAAGGACACACCTGGAAAGCTACTAAATATTCTATTGAAAATTTCCCCTGGGACCTCCCCTAAAATCTCCACCCTTAAAATCCTTAGGACCCAGGAGCCACCAAGCTCTCCCTCCCAGAAGCACGCCCATGCCTAGCCCTCCTCGCACCAGTCCCCACTCCCCCAAGCACTTCACCTTTACTTCCTCACTTCTGAGCTCCAAGAGCCCTTCTTTTGCCTCTGTAACTCATTTCCGAAACCTGATTTCTTCTACCACTCGCTTCTTCCACCTCTGTGATTTTTCTAAATAAATATTCTCTTATAGTTTGAGACTTTGCTCTGAATTCTTTGCTAGCCAAACTCAAGTACTGAGGTTGCTGAACCCAGGTCTGGTCTGACCCCACTGTTCTAACACCTGGTGCCATTCCTGCTGTCAACATTTCTACACCCGTGTTTATAGCAGCATTATTCACAATGGCTAAAATATGGAAGCAACCCAAGTTGATCAATGAATGGATTACCAAAATGTGATATAGTCAACCCAGCTGGTGTGGCTCAGTGGTTGAGAGTCGACCCATGCACCAAGAGGTTGCATGTTCAAATCCCGGTCAGGGCACATGCTCAGGTGTGGGCCTGATTCCCAATGGGGGGCATGGAGGAGGTGGCCAATCGATGTTCTCTCTCATCAATTTTCTCTCTCATTGATGTTTCCATCTCTCTCTCCCTCTCCCTTCTTCTCTCTCTAAAAATTAATAAAGAAAAAAATTTTTTAATGTGATATAGTTATACAATGGAATATTATTCAGCCTTGAAGAGAAAGAAAATTTTACTACATACTATAACATGGATGAACTTTGGGAGCATCATACTGTATGATTCACTTATATAAGGTTCTTAAAGTAGCCAAATATCGTAAAGACAGAAAGTACAATGGTGATTGCCAGGGGTAGTGGTGGTAGGGACTGGGAGCTATTCTTTAATAGATACAGAATTTCAGACTTACAAAATGAAAAGAATTATGGCTATGGATGGTGGTTATGGTTGCACAATAATGTGTACGTATTTAATATTACTGAACTGTATGCTCAAAAGTGGTTAAGATGGTACATTTTATGTTACGTGTATTTTTAAAAAAGAAAAATAATCCCAACAGAATTTTCCAGGGAATTTGGTAAGCTGGTTCTAAAATTCACAGGGACAAAGCTTAGTATAGCAAAGCACGGCTAAAAAATAAAAGGGCTTTCCCTACCAGGTAATGGACATATTACAAGGCTTCAGTGATTGGCCAGACAGTGTGGCTCCATGGATTGAGCATTGTCCCGTGGACTGAGAGGTCCTAGTTCAATTCTTAGTCGGGGCACATGCCCGAGTTGCAGGCTCAATTGCCAGTAGGGGGTGTGCAGGAGGCAGCCGATCGACGTTTCTCTCTTACATCGATGTTTCTCTCTCTCTCTCTCTCTCTCTCAAAAAATCAATGAAAACATATATATATTTTAAAGCTGCAGTCATTAAGACTATATGATGTTGGCCTAGAGATGGACAAACTAATTGAAAGAACAGAAGAGAACCCAAATCGGAGCAATACTTTGTAGAGGAAGTGGAAACTTCTCAATAAAAAGAAGCTAGAGAAAATGACTGTCATATGGAAACAAATAAAATTGGACTCCCCAAAATCATCCACAGATGAACTAAAGACTTAAATGCAAAAAGCAAAATGTTAAATGTTTTAGTGGAAAACTAGGTAGTTGTTCTGACCTTGGGTGAGGAGTTTCATTAACAAGATACAGGAAACACTAATGATAAAAAAACACAATAGATAAATTTAAGAACCGCTATTGCTTAAAATAATTATTACACAAAATGTGACATGTGTTTTCAAAATGAGAGAAGACATTTGCAACATAAAGAACTTTTACCAAACCAATATGAAAAGACAAATAACCAAATAGAAAAATGGGCAAATTACATGATCTATTGTTATGCAGAAAAATAAATATATAGAGTTAATAAACATGTGAAGAGATGTTTGACTTCAGTCTTAAACAGGGAAATACAAATTAAGGCTACATGAAATAACATTTTACACCTGATCAACTGGCAAAATCCAGAATGATAATACTGAGTGCTGGGAGGATGTGGTTTGAAAGGGTTTCTTAAGTACTGCTCATAACAGTTTAAATTAACACAACCAACTTATAAGATAATGCCAAATTGTTTTCTGAAGATAAACAGTCACATACTCTATAACACAGCTATTCCACTATGAGAGAAACTACATACCAGGATACGTGAATGAGAATTAAAATGTCTAAAGCAGCAATGTTTATAACATCAAAAAACTGGAAAAAACCCAAATGCTCACGAACAGCATAAATATGCATATTCACGTAAAGGAACAGCACATCTCAGAGAAGAGGAATAAATTACAAACTCAGGGGGACATGCCTGAATTTCAATTGTGTCAAATGAGTAAGCTCTGAATGACCACACATAGCATGATACTTACAAAGTTTAAAGCACTATATCTCAGTTTTAAAAGCAATGACAAACACAAAATTTAGGAGTATTTCCATCAGAGGGGGGAGTTACGGGGTAGAGAAATCCACATAGGTGGTTTAAAGTCATTGCTGGTGTTCTTATTCTCCCTCTGCAAAATAAACTGGTGAGGTAGTGTGTTTCCTTTGGAATTCATAACATTATTAAAACTCATAAATAAATTAGTATGGAGGGAGTGAGAGAGAGGAGAGTGTGACAGCAAGAGAGATGCGCTCTGATTCTTCTCTTGGAAATTTGTCATATAAGAAAAATCCATTGAAAACAAACAGAAAAATTGGAAGCGCCTTCTGAATTATGTTTACTTTAAAAGAGAGATTTCTGAGGAGATTTAAATGGTGGCAGAGTGAATGGAAGCTACAAAGACCATCTCCCAGGACCAAGCTGTAATTACAGTTAAAACAAAGACAAGTCATAAGGAAAAACCAACTGAAAAGCAGTTGGAGAGAACCCTTACAACCAGGGATGTAAAGAGGGCCCCCAAATAGAGACTGGTAGGAGCTGCAGAGTGTGAGAGGATTGGCTGGGTGCCCACAGGCAACAGCTGGGGGCTGTCTTAGCTATAAGCAGTTCCCTCAAAAAAGTCAGGGGTTAAAACCCCAAGTCAGTTCCCCAGCACAGAGTAGTAGAACAGGGAAAGGCGCCCACATAACACCTGGCTGAGAAAAACACCAGAGCAGAGGTTTTGTCCAGAAGGGAGAGGAACTGAGAACACTGGCACTTCCCTTGGGCTCCAACAGAGAGAGGGCGGACTGAACTGAAACTGTGTGAAGAAAGTCGGGGTTCATGGCACTGGGGAGAGAGCTGGGAAGGAGGCTATCAGGAGTTGTATGCTGAATTACTCCCTCATAGGATAGTAGCCATATTACTAAAAAAGCCCCTTCCCAGAGCCCTGGGGAGAAGCAACTGCCCCTCCCTTGGGAATTTAACATCACCCTGTGGCTCTGGGGACTGAGCTGTGAAGGCCAAGAGGTAAACCCCTGTGCTGAACCAATAACCCATACCACAGAAACCATTTTCTTATGAAAGCAGCTTTAACCCAGGGGAAAGCAAATGGCCCACTCACTGGAAATCCTCTTACCCTGTCCACCTGAGGGATTTTTCATTCAGCTGAGGGTTACAAACTGAATCTTTGCTTGGCCTGCAACTCTACCCTGGAAAGTAAGACCAGACATTGGTATTTAATGTGGGCCCTTCCACACTCATCCAAACCCAGTATAGGGAGTCACAATCATTGGAACACCAACACCCACAGGGGAAATTTGGCAGGCTCCACAACTTACTGAAACAGCCAAAATGGTGAAAGAAAGAAAAATACCAAATGAAAGAACAAGAGAATTCTACAATAAAAGGGATAAATGAAATGCAATTAAGCAAGTTATCAGAGATAGAGTTCAGAGTAATGATTATGCCCTGGCCAGTTTGGCTCAGCGGTTAGAGCGTCGGCCTGCGGTCCGGAGAGACCCGGGTTCGGTTCCTGCTAAGGGCACGTACTTCGGTTGCAGTTTGTCCCCAGCCCTGGTTGGTCGTGCGGGTGGCAGCCACTCGATGTGTCCCTTCACGTCGATGTTTCTCTCTCTGTCTCCCTTCCTCTCTCTCCCTCCCACTCTATCTGTACAAAAAATGGAAAAATATCCTCGGGTGAGGATAAAAAACAAAACAAAACAGAGTAATGATTATGAGGAAGCTCAACAGCATAAGTAAAGAGCTCAAAAGCATGAGTAAAGATATAAAAACAATAAAAATCAACCAATTGGAAATGAAAACTCACCAAGTGGAAATGAAGAATGACATAGAAATAAAGAACACATTGGAAAGAATAACCAGAAGATTAGAGGAAGCCAAGGATCAGATTGGTGAATTGGAAGACAGGGTAGAAAAAAATCACCCAATCAGAGAACCAAAAAGAAAAAAACTATTAAAAAACAGGACAGTTTGAGAGAACGGTGGGACAACATAAAATGTAACAATATCCTCATCATAGGAGTTCCAGAAGAAAAAGAAAATGAGCAAGGGTTAGAGAATATATTTGAAGAAAGAGTGACAGAAAACTTCCCTAACTTGGTGAAGGAAAAAGGCATACAAGTACAAGAAGCACAGAGAGCCCCAAGTAGGAAGAACCCAAAGAGGCCCACACCAAGACACATCAGAATTAAAATGCCAAAAATTAAAGACAAAGAGAGAATCTTGAAGACAGCAAGAGAAAAGCATCAGGTTACCTACAAGAGACTCTCATAAGGCTATCAGCTGATTTCTCAACAGAAACACTACAGGCTAGGGAGTGGCATGAAGTATTCAGGTAATGAAAAACAAGGATCTGAATCCAAGACTACTTTATCCAGAAAGGCTATCACATTCAAAATAGAAGGTAAACTAGAGCTTCCCAGACGAAAAAAAAAAAAAAAGGCTAAGGGAATATATTAGCACCAAACAAGTACTGCAAGAAATGTTAAAAGGACTGCTTAATAAGTAAAAGAAATAGGAAGAGAAACATAACCATAATAAATGATAATGGTAATAAATATGTACATATCAATAACCTTAAATGTAAATGGATTAAACACTCAAATCAAGAGACACAGAGTAGCCGAGTGGATAAGAAAGTATTACTCACATATATATTGTTTACAAGAGACCCACATCACAACAAAAGACTCACATAGGTTGAAAGTGAAGGGATGGAAAAAAATTTCCAAGCAAATGTAAAGGAAAAAAAGCTGGGGTAGCAATACTCATATCTGATAAAAATACACTTTATCAGATATGAGTATTGCCACCCCAGGCCTTAATTAGAGACAAAGAAGGCCACTACATAATATTGAAAGGACCTATCCAACAGGAGGATATAACCTTGGTAAACACATATATACCCAATACAGGAGTAACAAAATATATTTTAAAATTTCTGGAGAACTTCAAAGGAGAAATAGCACCACAATCATAGCAGGGGACCTCAATACCCCACTGATATCACTGGATAGATACTCTAGACAAACAATTAACAAGGAGACAGAGACTCTAAATGATTCACTAGATCATACCCCCATGTTTGTAGCAGCACTATTTACAACCGCTAAGATCTGGAAACAGCACAACTGTCCATCAGTAGACGAATGGATAAAAAAGCTGTGGTACATATACACAATGGAGTACTACGCAGCTGTAAGAAAGAAAGATCTCTTATCCTTTGAGACTACATGGAGGGACCTGGAAAGTATCATCCTAAGTGAAACAAGCTAAACAGAGAAAGACAAGTATCATATGATTTCACTTATTTGTGGAATATAACAAACATAACAGTCTGAGGAATGGGGTAGTCCCAGAAACGTGGAAGTGGGGTACAGACTGACAATTCCCAGAAGAGGGGGTGGTGAGGGAGAGATAAACCACAGAACTTATATGCATGTATGCATGAACAATGGACATGGACAACAAAGCTGGGGACAGGGCAGGGAGGGAATGGGAGGGGGGAATCAGTGGGGGGAAAAGGAGAAACATCTGTAACAAAAATTAATTAATAAAAAAAAATGATTCACTAGATTAATTGGATTTAATAGATATTTACAGAGACTTATACCCCAAAACTGCAGTATTTACATTCTTCTCAAGTGCACATGGGATATTCTCAAAGATAGACTACATATTAGGACAAAAACTAAGTCTCTACAAGTTCAAGAAGATTTAAATCATATCAAGCATCTTCTCAGATCACACTGGCATTTTTATACACCAGTAATAAACACTCAGAAAGGGAAACAAAAACAAAACAAAATAAAACAACCCCATTTACCATTGCAACAACAACAAGATATTCTCAGAAAACTACAGGACATTGAACAAAGAAACAGAGGAAGATATAAAAAAGTGGAAACATATACCATGTTCATGGATTGGAAAAATCAACATCATAAAAATGTCCATACTACACAAAGCAACCTACAGATTCAATACAATCCCTATTAAAGTACCAATGGCATATTTCACAGATCTAGAACAAATACCCCAAAAGTTTATATGGAACCATAAAAGATCCCAATAGCCACAGCAGTTTTGGAAAAGAAGAATAAAGTGGGAGGGATCACAATATAAGACATCAAGTTATACTACAAAGCCATCATAATAAAAATGGCCTGGTACTGGCACAAAAACAGGCATATAGATCAATGGACCAGAATGGAGAACCCAGATATCGACCCAAGACAGTATGCTCAATTAGTATTTGACAAAGGAAGCAAAAGCATACAATAGAGAAAAGACATTCTCTTCAATAAATTGTGCTGGGAAAATTGGACAGCTATATGCAAAAAAATGAAACTGGACCATCAACTTACACCATATACAAGAATAAAATCAAAATGGATAAAAGACTTAAATGTAACCTATGAAGCCATAAAAATCTTAGAAGAAATGTAGGTAGAAAAATCTCAGACATCATATGTAGTAGAGTTTTCACTGATGTATTGTCTAGGGGAAGAGAAACAATGGAAAAAATGGGACTACATCAATCTTAAAATTTCTGCACGGCAAAGGAAACCAGCATCAAAATAAAAGGGGAACCCTCGCTCTGGAAGAACATATTTGCCAACGATACACTGGATAAGGGGTTAATATCAAAAATATATAGAGTAAAAAAATATATATATATATAAACAAAAATTAATTAATAAATATATATATATATATATATATATATATATATATATATATATATATATTACTCATACAACTCAACAAAAGAAAGACAATCCAATTAAAAAATGGGCAGAGGACCTGAATAGACACTTCTCCAAATAGGACATACAAATGGCCAAGAGACATATCATCTCTAATCATCAGAGAGATGCAAATTAAAATGACCATGAGGTATCACCTCACAACTGCCAGAATGGCAGCCATTAACAAATCCTCTAACAACAAATGCCAGCAAGGGTGTGGAGAAAAGGGGACTCTTGCACACTGCTGGTAGGAATGCAGACTGGTGCAGCTATTATGTAAAACAATATGGGATGTCCTCAAAAAATTAAAAATAGAACTGACTTTTGACCCAGTGATCCCACTTCTTGGAATATATCCTAAGCAGCCTGAAACTCCAATCAGAAAGAATATATGCACCCCTATGTTCACAGCAACACTATTTACAATCGCTAAGATCTGGAAACAGCTCAAGTGCCCATCAGTAGATGAGTGGATAAAAAAGCTGTGGTGCATTTACACAATGAAGTACTATGCAGCTGTAAGGAAGAAAGATGTCTTACCCTTTGAGACGACATGAAGGGACCTGGGGAATATTATGTTAAGCGCAATAAGCCAGTCAGAGAAAGACAAGTACCTCATGATCTCACTTACCTGTGGAACATAATGAACAAAATAAGCTGTTGACCAAAAGAAATCCAGAATCATGGAAGTAGGACAGACTGACAAACCTCAGAGGGACGGGGGGTGGGAGGGAGAGAAGAGATAAACCAAAGAACTTATATGCAATATGCACAACAATCTACAGGGACACTAGGCTGGGGAGGCAGGAGGGGGTGGGAGCAGCAAGGAGGAGGGTCAATGGGAAAAAAGGGAAACATCTGTAATAGTTTCAACAATAAATAAATTAGTATGAATAAAGTAAAACAGGTCATGCATGGACCAAGGATGACTATCTCATGAACTAAGGATTAGATTTAATCTAGTGCAACACAACTAGAATCCATCAAAAATATAACAAAACAAAAAACTTCACCCTTTAAAAAACCCTCAATGTTTCCTCGTTGCATTGGGCCTCTTGTGGCCTTTAAGCTGTGAGATCTAGATCTCCCCTTATCTTCATTTCTTCAACATGATGCAAGAAAGGGAGGGAGGGAGGAGGAAGAGAAAAATAAAGAAGGAAAAGGCTGCAAGAGCCAGAATCCTAAGCTAAGCGAAGGTCATCTGACAAGGACAAGTCATTCTTGAAGTCAGGATCCAACTTTTGGAGGCAAACGCCTCCAAAATTATCACAGTTCTTGTGCATTTATTTCCCATTTTCTTATTTCTTTTGGAAAATCCCAAACCTTCACTCTCCAATAGCAGCCGTTAGCCACTGTAGTTATTAATTAAAATGTAACAGTTACAAATTCAGCCCCCCAGTCACACTAGCCCCATGTCAAGAGCTCAGGGTAATCGAGGCTGCTGGCTCCTGTGTCAGACGTCACAGCTCTAGAGCATTTCTACCCTCTGGGGAAGTTCTGTTGGATGGCACTGCTTTAAACCCAGCTCAGCTGGAAAGAAGGGGCGGAGGAATTGCTGCACAGGAGCCGGGCTGGAGGAGTGCAGGAGAGTCCAGGGCTTGGCAGAGAGGACCCCAGTGGGCAGCAGACAGGGGGAGCCAGAGAGCTCAGCCAAGCTATCTTCCATGGAGAGTTCCACAGCCCCAGGCCCAAAGCTGACAGCACTTCAGGCAGGGACCCCAGGTGACCAGGACAGCAGGCTCAGAGCCACCTGGAGGCTTTTACTCTGTCCCCAGAAGGGGGTGTCTGGAAACTCAAACCTGGGACGGTGGGGACAAGTGTCTATGAATATCCTAGCTGACCGCTGTTCCCTCCCCTCAGCTGTCCTGCCTTTCAGGACCTCTGGGGAAGATCAAAGGGGTGGGCTAAGAGATGCCAAACTGTTAGCAAGCATGGCCATTCATTTTGGAGCATTGGGAGAGAGGAGGCGTTGAGTCTTTCCCCATCAACCCACACCCTAGGAGGCAGGAAGTAAACCCTCCCCCTGCAGCCAGGGCCTTTCCTAGCTAGCATCCATGTGCTGATCAAACCCTGTCCCCCGTGCTGTCATCCAGGACCACTGACGTGGCCATCACAGCAGGAAAGCCCTTGAAGGAGAATGCACAGATGAGGAAGCTGAGGTCCAGGGTGGGAAAGGAACCCAGCCAGGCCTCGGCAGAGTGGGAACAGGGCTGCCCACTTTCCTGGCTCCCATCCTCGCACCAAGCAAGCTGGCGGCTTCCCCGGAGTGCTCGCATCCTCGTCTGCTCAGCCATCCCCCTGTCCAGCAGGGATCCCACCTGCTCTCCCACAGGTCCTGGCACAGAACACAGGAATGTGAGGTGGAGCCCGTGCCGGAGGGCAGACTGAGTGGCCTGAACAAGGGGGCTGGGCCTGGCAGCCAGTCAGGTTCGGCCTTTTCCTGGAACCCAGCCTCTCTCTGAAGCTCTGAGGAACCACCTGAAACAGGGGGTCAGCTCCCCTGGGACAGCTTGTCCAGCCAAGAAATAACGGCAGGATCCCCGGCCAAGTGACTAGTGGGGGTGGAGGGCGCTGGCCACGGGAAGGGGAGAGGGGAGGGCTGTCAGGGGCTCCCACGGCACCTGGGCTCCTCGTCAGACGGCAGGCCCAGCAGCTGCTTCTGCCAATGGGCCGTGGGGCCTCCACGCAGTATGAGGCTCACTGCACCCCAGCACAGGCCCCCCACGTGAGCACTCACTCAGGAGAAAGATCACTGAACCAGTACATGAGGCAGAGAGCTGGGGGTTGGGAGATCCTAAGCAGAGCAGCTGGGGTAGGGCTGGCGGTGAGGGGGTGGAGGGCTTAGCAGTTAAGAACACAGAACCTTATTTTCCTCTGATTTCCTCTGATTTCCTCATCTACAATCATGTGAGCAAAGGTCTCGCTCTGCCTGACCTTGGAGCTTAGAAGCAGGGCAGAGCACCTGCCGGTACTGAGGTTTCCTTCTCTTCCTTCCCCAGGCCCACCCCGTAGGCAGGAACTACCTGTGTCCTAAGGCTCAGCATGGCCCAAAGGTGTGCTGTCAGTAAGAGGCACAGCTGAGACTCACACGTGGGAATGTCATACTTCAGAGATCACACTTTGAACCACTCTCCATTCATCCAGCTTCTGGCAGGGAGCACCACCTGTGTGAGGCCTGGCCCAGGTGCTGTAACAGCTGGGAACACACCCTGCCACAGCTCAGCGCACCTGCTAGTTAGTGGAGGAGACAGACCACACAACGGGCAAAACCACATACAACTGAATAACGTAACGTCCAAATAAAACAAGTGCTACAGAGGAAAATCAGGGTAAGAGGATAGAGTAGGGGTCGCTACACTTTTTCCGCAAAAGGCCAGACAGTAAATAGTAAAGGCATTGCCACCCACGTGGTCTCTGAAACTGCTCAGTTCTGTGAAAGCAGCCCTGGGAAGTATGTAAATGAGAGGCGTGGCTGTGTTCCAATAAAACTTCATTAATGGACAGTGAATTTAGGATTTCATAGAATTCTCCTGTGTTACAATATGTTCCTCTTTGGATTTCCCCCTCCCCCCAATCTACAGAAACACAGGCACCATGCTTGGCCTGCAGGCCACACGAAACAGGTGGTGGCCCAGATTAGGCCTGTGGGCTGCAGTTTGGCAACTCCTGGGACACGGAGTGGCTGGGTGTCTATGTGGAAATGTACTTTAGTTTTTTATTTTTGAATTCTGTTTCAGATTATAACTTGCCGTTTGTAAAGGATGTACTATAGAATGGTCGAGAGGCCTCCCCAAGGTGACAACACTGAGCAGAGACCTGAATGGGGCAGGCAGTGAGCCCTGAGCTCCCAGAGAGGAAACAGACAGTACAAGGCCTGGCACCGTGCCTGGAGGGGTCAGGGAGGCAGACCACGTGGGCCTCCAGGCCCTGGGGAGGACTTTAGTCCAAATGTGACGGCAAGCCTCTGGGCTCTGGCACTTACTAGCTTTGTGACATTGGGCAAGTTGCTCAACTTCTCTGTGCCTCATTTCTTAACAAAACGGAATGATAACCCGTCTCAAAGGGTGGGAGGACCTGGAGAGCAAATGCTCTAGACGAACGTCAGCTGCCAGCAGGAGCTGGGAGAAGGGCGCAGCCTTCGTCAACTCACCCACGATGTCCACCACGTCCGGCCGGATGAGCGGCTCTCCACCCGTGAGCCGGATCTTGTCCACACCTTCCTTCACGAAGAGCCGTGCCAGGGTCAGGATCTCCTCGGAGGTCAGCAGGTCTGCCTTGGGGGTCAGTGGGACACCCTCCTCCGGCATGCAGTACTGACCTGCAGGGCAGGGACGTGGAGGATGACAGCAGTCAGGCCCAGGCTGCGTCCAGGGCCCCCACCGGCCCAAGACTTTCTCCTGAACCCCACGCAGACAGTGAGGAGAGACCTCGCCAAACTGAGGCGGCATAGACCCTAGGCCGCTTCTCTCTGGGCCTCAGCTTTCTCATCTGTGAAACGGTAACACTCCCTCCCCACCGTGGGGGAGCTGAGGGTACGGGTTAAAGACAAGACAGGCAGAGAGCAGAGCCTCGCTCAAGGGAGGAGGATGCCCACATGTTGACTTCTCAGTGCTGGGCATGGCTGCCGGGAGGGCCAGGGCCCTGGGCCCATTCCTTGCGGCATCGTTCACCCTCTTTTGTTTCATCTGGTTTTGGCAAATAGTGACCCTCCCGTGTGTGTCACGGGGTAGAAAGGGCTTGGAAGGACGCTCTGGCCTGGTCACACCGCTGTTCTCTGGAGCTACACGTGTTCTCATGAACGGCCCATTTCAGGTTACTGCCGGTGCGGTTTGACAGTGAGAACTCAGGCACTGCATGCCCAGGGCCAGGTAGCAGAGCGGGTAAACGAGGTGAGCCCTGGCAGCGAGGGGCACCCCCTCTGCTCGGTCTGGTGGCACAGTGTTAACAAGGATTGGTAGCAGGTCATTTCACCAAACTAGCGAAGGTCCAGAATTAGTCTTTTAAAACTGAATAGAATAGGTAAGAGCATCAGAGCATCAGTACTGCATGGAGTTTTGTCTGGTTAAACATTTATTACACACATATTTACGGGGCCATGAAGTAAACACATTTCCTATTGTGAATTGCAGAGGATAGAAGGGAGGAAGGGAGGAAGGGAGGGAGGGGGCGGAGGGGAGAGGGCAGCCAATGAACTTTAGAAATAACGCAGCAGCGGATACACCCCAGAGCCGTCCACGTGGGGTTATGAAACGAGAATTCCATCATCTTGGCCCCGATTTCCGCCATGAGACTGGCTGTCTCCACAGCTGGCAATGTTGGCCATGGGCACTGCTGTGGACCTCACATGTTCCTAGCGTCTAGCGTGGCCACCCTGGAATGTCCTGAACTTTGGGCAGTGCAGGGAAACGGGAGGGAGGAAGAGAGACCCTGGAGAGGAAGGCATCCAGCTCCAGTCTCAATGCTAAACAAACAGCAATTCTGTTCTTGAATCCAACCCCAAGCGGAGCCAGCTTCCAGGACTGTAAACTCAAGCCTTGATCCCTACCTCGCCCCTGACCCCACCTGGCAAGCAAGCAAGACTGGCAGGTGAGGAAGTTATAAAGGAGCGGGGAGCATGGAGGACTCCTGGGCGCGGGGAGATTTCAGCCGTGGGACAGAAGCTCAGCAGGGCCCAGGAAGGAGACTCACATCGGAGGTTGCACTTCTCGGTGAGGGAGATGCGCAGGTAGCTGTGCTGGCGGCCAAAGCCGTCGGTGAGGAAGGCGGAGAAGGGGGTGGCATGCTCCCTCAGGAATCGCCTCCGCCCGGACAGCTCCTGCAGGGACAGGGCGGGAGGAAACGTGGATGAGCGCAGCGAGGGAGCCCGCCTGGGGAAAGCCCACCTCTGGGGCATGACCCCCCACTGACCACCCCCTCCCTCGTCTTTGACATCTGTGCAGCAGCACCTCTAACTTTGCATCCATGTGGGTTCCACAGTCCGGGGGAGCTGGGATTCCCCCTCATCCACACACTGGCCTGAGGGAAGGACACTCAGCCCCGGGGGTGCGGGACCTCGGCAGGCATGCCTACCCCCTTCCTTAAAGGAAGCCTCTCCAGGAACAAACAATCCAGTATCTCCTGGACAGGCCACTGGGAGAGAATGTGCCACTTGGCACTTGGCAACCACGCCAGCTGGCAAGCAGGTCCAGAAAGGAGAAAGGAGGGAGCGGGCAGCGGAGGGACCGGGGCACCACTGCTGCCCTGCCTGGGACTTGGTGAGCCACCTCTCCAACCAAGGCCTCCCATTCCTTCCCTTTACAGTGGGAGACAGACAGCTCCAAGCAAAATCACTGACTGGGTGTCACACAAGCTGCCTCCCCCATAACTCTCTCTCTCTGTTGGCTGGGCTCCCTGGAGCGCCCCACTGCCCAGGAAGACCCAACTGGCCAGGCCATCAGGAGCAGCTGGAAGGGTATACACACAGGGAGGTCTCCCCTCACCCAGGAGGCCTGCAGGGCAAGGACAGCAGAGCCTGGGATCCCTGCAGAAGGAACGAGGCCACCAGCCCCAGGAAGGCAGAATAGAGGGGCCGAATGACCATGCAGAGATTACTCCAGCCTTGATCCTTCCAGGACTCATTGTCAGGAGAAAAAAATAGGCATCCATTGTCTGAGGCCTAAGGGGGAGGAGGTTGCCGGAGATTCCCTGCAAGGCCAAACCCCTGCTGGAGAGAAAGAAGGCAGCCAACCTCACCCTTTCCAAAGTCTTATCTAGTCTAATTTCCCGCCTTTGAGCAAAACCTGGGTCAAGACAGGTGCTGGGATCACTCTCTGAGAAGGAACACTTGCAAGACACCCTAAAATCACAAAGAATGTTCCTGCTCAATTCCCACACCTACCCCAAAAGGATTATTATAAGTATGGCTTGGACGGGGTCCAAGAACATTCTCGGCAGAACTAGGATTCAAATTCAGGTCTCTGCTTCCAAGTTTACATTCTTTCCTCTAATTCCATAGGGTGAGTCCGAGAAGACACGTGGAGCAGTTCACTGGGTGAACAGAAGTCATTTCTTCAGAATCTTTAGAACAAAGATATCATGACCTTGGCAGTGGTCCATGCGGTCTACGGACAGGATTCTGGATTGGGGTAAGAATCCTGGTTTCTGCCCGGCGGGTGGCTCCGCGGCTGAGTGTCGACCCGTGCCCAGTCCCCAGTGAGGGGCATGCAGGAGGCTGCCCCCGATGTTCTCTCTCATCGATGTTTCCATCTCCCTCTTCCTCCCTCCCTCTCTCTCAAATCAGTAAAGAAAAAAAGAAAAGAAAAGAATGCTGGTTTCTGGGGCCAGCTGTGACCTTACAGACTGGGAAAGTTCCAAAGGCCTGTTTTCCTCATAAAATAATAAAAAGAGAATAATGGGGTAAGTAAGGTGAGGGGAGGGGGCCAGGAAGCTGGTAGGCAAACAGCTAGGACTATGATGACCCTGTAACCTAAGGGGACAGAAGCTGCATGCCCTCCCGAGGTCCCGGGTAACTGTCCGCCTGTAGCCGGGAGGGAGGAACACGTACCTCAGCCCTCAGCCCCGGCTGTACTGCAACCACGAGGGGAGCCTAAGAAACACATCCCTCTGGAAATCAACTGAGTCTGTCCCTGAGCATGTGTGTTTCTAATGTCTCCAGGTGCTCCTGCAGCCAGGGCCACAGCCTGACCCAGGAGGCGGAAGGGAGAGGAGTGAGGGCGGGGGGGGGCGCTTTCCCAGGACGCCCACACCCAGGCCAGTGCCCCGCGCCCTGGAGAAACCCGCGCAGCCATGCCAGGTAAGCAGCACTCACTTCTCTGAACTGCAGTCTACAAGCAGCGCCTTCCTCCCTCCGCACCCCATTGCCTTTCCAGAGGTCGCCCTGGGGGAGGGGCAGGGGATGCTCCAGGGCCAGGAGTGCCATTGGTTACCAGAGTCTGGGAGGTCCAATACCTGGGAATCGAGGTTTATGGCAGAGTTGCACCTGCCACTCCATCAACAGCTATTTGCAATTCATTAATCTGTCAATCACCCCAGACCCCCAACTCCTCACTTGCCAAGATGCCCCACCTGACCCTCATCTAACACTCAGGGGAGATGGCTGGGTGAGGGAGGAGGCAAAATAAATCCAGGAATTGGGAGCAAGTGAGAGGGCCAAGGAGTATGACTCAGCAGAAATCAGGGAGCAAGCAGCTGACTGGGCAAACAAGAACGGAATTAGGTGCTCTGCTCTGGCCAGGGAGGGGCGGCTGGAGTTCACTTTTGAGACCTGGAGTGACCTTATCTAGATTCATTCAGACTCTGTACACACATACAGACTCTCTCTCTCTCTCTCTCCCCAGCCCCCTCCTTCCCTCTCCCTCTCCCACTCTCTTGGATATTAACAAGCCTCATCATCCTGGCCAGTTTGGCTCAGTGGTTAGAGCTTCGACCCATGGACCAGAGAGTCCTGGGTTCGGTTCCCGCTAAGAGCGTATACTGTGGTTGCCGTTTGTCCCCAGCCCCGGTTGGGGTCGTGCAGGTGGCAACCAGCCGATGTGTCTCTCTCACATTGATGTTTCTCTCTCTCTCTTCCTCCCCCTCTCCCTCCCACTCTATCTGAAGATGGATGCAAAAATGTCCTCCGGTGAGGATAAAAAAAAAACAATCCTCATCCCTACCTCTTTTCTCCTCCAACACTGCATGTCCTACTTTTGTTCTTCTAGTTTTTTCCTTTCCCTTAAATCCCCTTGAGGAAAAAATATCAGTGCCAGTCAAAGGAGCCCAGGACCCGGAGGGAATGGCACCAGCAGGGCAGAGCACTGATGCCCTTCGCTGCCCACATTCCAGGGCCCCAGCCTGGGTCAGGCTGTTTCCCGTGTGGGTAGCCCTCCTGTGTGACTCAGTATCCCGGTGTCTACACAATATGTTAGTAGCAAGTGACAAACTGTGTCAATGGACAGAAAGACAGGCCCCTAATCCAAAGAGAAAGGCAGTGTGTGCAAAGCCCGAGCTACATGGGGATCGTCCTTCACCTCCGGGCTGGACTCGCCTGGCGCAGTGGGTCTCAGCTTGCTCGTGCATTCAACTCCCCCGAAGAGCTTCTGAGTGCTGATGCCCGAGGCTCCCTAAAGAATCTGACTCAACTGCTCTGTGATGGGCTGAGAGCCACAGGCCCAGCCACACCAGGATAAGGGGCTATTTTCCTCCGGGGTAGTTGCAGTTCTGAGCACAGGCTTTGCGAGTAGATAAACCTGAATTGCAAGCCTGGCTCTGTTACTAACTAGCTGACAAGCTGAATTCTTAAGCCTTAGTTTCCTCATCCATAAAGCGTGGGTAATATTTCTACCTCACTTGATGGCACAGATTAAGTATTGGATATGTGATTCCTGCCATGTTCTTCCAGGAACTGCTACTCACACGTACTCAGCATCAGACAAGCGCCCGGAGCACGGCTGTGTGCTGTGGCTAGTCTTCCCGCCGTCAGCTCCCCACACCTGCCAGGCCTTGGCCTTCCAACCCGTGGCTGGCATTTCCGACCTGCTGCCACCCAAAGCAGGACAGGAGGGTCTGAGCCACTCCAGGACCACTGATAATAGTGCTAATAACCACGTTCTCAGCAGCCTGCCACATGCTACTGGCTGCCTCTTGTCTCCCTGCCCAGTGCAGACTGGGGCTGAGTGGGGTGGGCAGGGTGGTACAAAGGAGTTGAGTGCTTCCCCTAGCTGTTAGTCACTCACCGTGGTCATTGATTTCAGTGGTAAAGGCCAGCCCCCAAATAGCTTTAGAGTGAGTGTACACAGAGGTAGTAGGAGAGAAAACACATGCCAAACTCAAATACCAGTGGCCCCGGCTGACCTGCTGTTTATGATGACGTACACCATGCGTGCCTCAAAATTAATCTCTGCTACCCGAGAGGACTTAGCACAAAGCCCAGCCCCAGGCCTTGCTCCCTTCCTCCCCCTCATTCCCACCCTAAGTATGTGGTCTTCACATCTAAGGCTCCAGGCAAGGAGTGTCACACCTACCAAACCAAAGCTTTTAAAGAGCTGAGCGACTGGGAGTCAAGATAACATCCTGCGGCCCCTCGGTCTTCTTTCCCTCCCAGTGTCCCTGCCCCAGGCCAGGGCCTGCTGCCCCTCCCGCCTTCTCCTCCACCCACTCCCTCTTCTTTCCCAGCCATTTGCACAGCTGGGTGCCTTGGCCTTGCCTAGTCCCTCCCTCTCTCCCCTGCCCGGAGGCAGCAGGACCAGGACGGGAGGCCAGCCCTCTCTTGCCCCAACTAAGCCTGCAGGGGCCTGCGAGGGAGAAAGGGATGCAGTGCTTCTGGACGGGGTAAGCCTTGCAGGGAAGACTGCTCAGGCCGCCCCAATCACAGTGGCAGGTAGCTGTCTCCCTCGTCCCAGCTCCCCACATAGCCACATGCCACCTCCCCTTTCTACATGGAGAAGCTGCTCAACCTGTCCTTGGACAAAATCCAAGGCCTCCTTTCCACCACCCTCACAGCCAGCTCCCACGCCACACTTCCCATCGCTCACCTACACCCCGACACGACACGGAGAATGCTATCTCCCCAGTGGCTTTTCCCTGTCTCTCCAAGCAACCCCCCATCCCAAACCAAAGGGCCAAGGCCCTGTGGGGGGTGTGGGAAAAGGTACTCTGCAGGAAGGGAAGGGGGGATGGGGTCCCAGGTGCCCTCACCCCTGCTCTTGCCACTGGACACTCGGGATAGGCTGCACATATATGTACCTCCAGACTTGTCTCACCTCTGAGACTCTTCAAGAATTCTGTGCCCTCCCCCCACTGTGTAAAGATGGGCTGCTTTAACCCTCTGGTTTTAAAGACCTGAAGAGGGAAGAAGTGACACCCCAGGAGTCAGGTAAAACTGGAGGCAAAGCAAGTGTGAAAACCTGGGGCACCCTTTCCTGTGCTGTGTCTACTCCTTGTGCCCCCTCACTAGCTGGGTTTCAAACAGCCAAACCTATCTGCTGACTCCATCACCTACACACCACCGTGTTAAACACCATAGGGGAAGTCCAAGGAAGGTGGGGTAGCATCCAGCACAACCTGTTGGCTGAGGGTAACTCTAGAGGGGAGCGGCCAGGATGGGAGGTCTGTGGTCAGATTGTTGACAGAATGACTATCTTGAATGTCCAAGTGGGAGGGGATGATTGGGGCACAGCAGGGGTCAATGTCAACAAAGACTATCATTACAACAAATACATACTTAACACTGTACTCACATGCACTTAATCTCTATTATCAGCTGGTGGTTATTATAGTATATTATTCCCACTTTACACATGGGGAGACTGAGGCACTGAGAGGTGAAGTTCACATGCCTAGTAAGTGATAGGGCTGGGGTTCAAATCCAGACATTCTGTTCCAGAGTCCATGCTTGTACCTGCTAAGTACAGCTCCCCGCACAGTGTCAAGGAGAGGCTACTGGAGTTTGAGTCCCTGCCCCTTACAGCCCTGTGGGTCCAGGGACCTTAACTTCAATAAGCCCTCACACCTGAAATACCCTCTACTCTTCAGACTTACTGTGTGGACTAAAGCACTTAGCACAGGTCCTCATGAAAGGTACAAAATGATTAGGGGCAGGAGGAAAAAGAAACTTCCCTTTTCCTGACCGGTTTAAAGATCTCTCGGCAATGTTTGCTTTCCTATTTCCCCCTCAATGGAGTTTAAGGGTACTGAAAAACATGTCTGCACTTCCCAGCAACTGTGCCTGATCCCAGACCGCAAGTGAGGCGCCCCCTGACTGGGTGGTAGTGGGGGTGGTATGGGGAAAGCAGGAGCTGATGAATCCCAGGACATGCAGCCTTGTGCTGGGAGACGGAAGAGAATGACCAGATGGGTCTAGAAAATAAGGTTTCACCAAATAAAAAGAGATGCTTCTCCTAATATTATTCTCTGATCATACACACACAAAAGAACAGCAAACTTGAAAGTTGTTATGCTATGAATCAGTCTGAGGGTGTTGTCAAGGACCGGGGACCGATGCCCACCCAGAAGAGAGAGGGGAATCCCTCACCTGGAAGGGCCCAGGTCCTGCCCCCGCTGCTCTAAAATGGGGCTGAACCCTCCCCAGGGAAATGAAGATGAAACAGAAAGTCAGTCCGAACCCTGTGACTACCGAAGTGACAGGCGGCTGTTGGTACCAAGGTGACGCTTTCCGTCAGTGTCACACTTTACAGCAGGGTGGCACAGAACACCGGATCCCACACAGGCAAGTCCACGGGGGGAGAGGGGGCACATGTTTAAGGAAGAGGCTGAGTGTGAGGCGGGCGGAGAGGGGTGCTAATAACATCTCATAGGATCCAAAGTCCTGCCGGCTGCTCCCCATCTCCGGCAGCCACCCGCACCTGCTGGGGTTGCAGGGCTGGTGGGCAGCGAGGTTTGTAAGCAAGACCGCAAGGAGCGGACCCCCTCCCCCACCCTGGTTCAAGTACGGGTGAGACCAGGCAGTCCATCCAGAGAACATCATCCCACTCCTCTCCCTACCCCCAATTAGGCGGCGAGGGGTCCCTCCCAGAATTAGCGGCCTCAGACGGGCGGGGTGCTTCTCTGGGCTTAAGGGGCAGCTTGCCAGGCCGCCCCCTCCCGGGACCGTGTAGATGCGGCGGGCTCACCTCCGCGGCAGATTGGGAGGGTTCGCCGCGTCGGGGCTGCGTCACCCGAGCCCCTGAGCTGCAGCTCCGGACACTGGACCTCAGGACCCGCCGCAGCATCCGGGACACCAGCCGCGCCGCCATGAAGCCCGTTGGCCTAGGTGATACTCCCTAGGTAGCCAGCTTCAGGAGTACTCTAGCCCGGGACTCGCCGCCCCGGGTCATCGCGGCAGGGGTGGGGCGGGGGCGGGGCCAGCGCAGCCAATCGGCGAGGGTCCCGAGCCGCTCAGCCAATCGACGAGGGTCCTGAGCCGCGCAGCCTTCTGGGCGTTGTGGTCCACGCCCTCTGCTCCTGTCCTGTGCTGGGTAAGGCTTTCTAGGGCTTGGAAAGCAAGTTCAAGCTCAGAGGAAATCCCAGGTCTTTTCCTGCAGGCTTCTCTGGCTGCTCTGGTCCAGAGCGTAGGTCTTGGTGTGACTGCCACAAAGTGCTGTAGGCACAGCAGGACTAGGACCAGGTGAATACAGCATGGCTTTGGGCACAAAGTTGAAAAGGGTGCCAAAAAAGTAAGTTATCACGATAAATAATACTCTAATGCAATGTATTGAAAAGCCAAAATCAATGCAAAAAAATTCAGAAGGAACAAAATATCAACATTTTATATAAAAACGTGGTCTGACTCTGCATATTTATGACTCATCTCACTTCCTCAGACTGATCCATAGCATAACAACTTTTGAGTTTGCTGTTTTGGCCCTGGTTGTAGGATGATCAGCGCCTTTCAACATACACTTCTCCAATTGTGCTCCCAAAGAACATTAACAATTTTGGCCTCTTCGTTTAAAAAAGAAGTATATGGGGAGAAGTCATAGAATGAGTGCATATCATTTTTGTAATGCTTCCTACACACCAAGCTCCATGCTAGGTATCATTTAATAGTTAAAATAATCCTGCAATTAACAGAACATCCAGAACATCAATCTTGCAGCTGAAGAAACTGAGGCTTAGAGAGATGTTAAGTAATTTTCCCAAAGTCACATAGTTGATAGGTGGCAAAACTGAGACAACCTGATTTCTAAAGTGAAAACTTAGTATGTGTTAGGAATGGGAAGGAGTCTCTCTTTCTCACTTTCAAAAACAATGGCAGATAGCTGTCTCCCCACTTCCCACCTCCCCATGTAGCCACACGCCACCTCCCCTTTCTACATGTAGAAGATGCTGTAGTCTTCTAAGATTAAGAAGAACTATAGTCTTCTAAGATTTTGGATGGTAATGCACAGTCAATAATGAACCTATGTACTAAGGATCATTATGCTCAAGCCAACCTATCTATTGCATCCAAAACTCTATCATTGTAAAATTGCAAGACTCAAACATTGACTAGAACATACTAGCTAACAAGTGCATACTAGGAAATGAGGATAGAGTTTCTGGTCTTACAGAATTGACTGACTATGTATAACTGATAAGTACAAAGGCAGCAAGATTGTCAGAAAAGCCAAAATTATTTTAGCCTTAGATTTGAGATTTATTCAAAATTTAGACAGTACATTACAGGGAGTGAGGGTGTGTCTGGGTATGTTTGAAACTGGCGGGAACAAAAGCCTGTTTGCAAAGGGCCTGAGGACCACTGAAGACTGTTCAAAGCTCTGCCCACTGCTAAGTTTGATGTCTGGATTTGTCAGGAGAACTTTTTTCAGGTAAGAAGTCATGTGACATAAACTTGATCCAGTATTAAGTTTTTAGAATTTAGAGGAAGCCGAGATTCTGAGTCTATGTATTGGTTTTTAATTAGCTCTGTCCTGAGCTATTTAAGCTTTGGATTATTACTACAACAAGTTGCCACAAATTGGTGGCTTAAAACAAAATTATTCTCTTACACTTTCAGGGGCCAGATTATGATGTTGGCAGATTTGTTCCCTCCAGGGCTCTGAGGAGAACCTGTCTTCTTTGCCTTTTGCAGCGTGCAGAGCTGCATTCCTTGGCTCAAGGTCCCTTCCTTTATCTTCAAAGCCAGCAGTATAGCATCTTCTCTCTGTGATCGCTTCTATCCCATGGCCTCCTTCTCTTCTGTCTTAATTCTCCTCTGCCTTCTTCTTATAAGGATATTTGTCCTTGCATTTAGAGACCACCTACATAATCCAGGCACCCCTGTCCCTGGTGTCCAGGTGGATCTGGCCAGTAGGAGGCACAGACAGGAGGTCAGAGAGCAGAAGGAAAGAGAATTCAGAGTATTCATTTCCCCTACTGCCTGCAGGCTTTGCAGTGGTTCTGGCAATGACTGTGCCCTTCTAAAACCATAGCTGGTGTCACACAGACCCTCTGCAATGAGTCCATCTCTTACCAGGTCCAGTAACATCATATCGAACCCTTGTCCTTTCATGCTGGGGTGGGCTTTTTTTCTCTGTTGATAGTCGTGGATGCCTCAACATCCCTGTTGACCACTTTAACCCTGCCCTCACCTCCAAAATGGTCCCTTCAGCAAAATATCCCTTCAAAAACCCCAGATAAGTATGCTGTCTGCTTCTTGCTGGTTCCATGACCGATGCAGGACTCAAGGACTTCGCCCTCCCATAATCCCCTAGATTCACCTTTGTTAAAACAGTGGCAATTTCAACAGAGGGACAGTTTATTAGTTTATTTATAAGCCCTTTGAGGGTGGTGCCAAATCAAAACCATCTGTAACCATAGCACCTAGCGTGGTGCTTGATGCACAGTAAGATCCCAATAGGTGTGCATTAAATGGTGCATTTTGTATCTTTTACTTGCCTTTCTAGTCAGGTGGGCTGTATCAGTCAGGATGAGATAGATTGTGCTGCTATCACAAATAATCACAACATCTCAATGGCTGAAAACCATACATGTTTTTCATTTGTGTTCATATCCAGCAAGGGTTCGCTGGGGAGTGTTCCCCATCAATGTTGTCCTTGCCCTGGGACCCAGGCTGATGGGGCGGCTAATATCCCCCTGGAACACTGACATTACCAAGAGGAAAAGACTACAGCAAAGAGCAAACCCCGGCTCCTAGAGCTTCCTCCGGGGAATGCCACACATGACTCCTCTCAAAGCAAATCACATGTCCATATCTAATTGCAAAAGGAAGTGAAGCTTAGCCCTCTCACGAAGAGGGGAAGCAGATATTAGTAAAGATCTTATACAAGAACAAAGTTCCCCTTGTGTTCTAATGTGTCATCCAGGCTTTTCCATTCCTCTGGACAACCCTTCCCTGCATCCACCCCTGTCGCCTTGGTGCCCTTACACGCCCGCACATGTCAGTCATGCTCCCAGAGCCACGGAGTGCTGATTTGAGCACTCTCTTGTTTGGAGTCTGCCATTAGCAAAATTAAGAGGGAGAGAGTTTGTAATACCTCTTTAATTTAGTGATTCTCAAAGTTTTGGTTTCATTATCCAAACATGATTTCACAACGGATTGACTGCAAAAGCAGCTATAATAATCCAGCTGCCTTCTACTAAGCCTGACATGCAAGAGGTTTGCAAAAATACATCGCAATGCCCCTTTTCTATATTTTTGAAAATAGTTATTTATTTATTTATTTATTTTTTTTCACAGCTTAAATAACACAAATTTATTATCATACAGTTCTGGGGATCAGAAGTCTGACATGAGTCTCCCTGGGCTAAAACCATGGTACAGGCAGGATTGCATTCCTTTCTGCAGGTTCTAGGGGAGGATCTGTTTCCTTGATCTTTCACGTTGTTGGCAAAATTCAGCTCTTAAGTTTTAGGATTCCAGATTTTTTACTGACTATACATGGAATGCCCTTTCCAGCTTCTAAAGACACTGGCCCATCACCCCATCTTCTATCTGCAAAGCAACAGCAAGCCAAGTCCTTGTCATGCCGCATCGCTCTGACCCTTCTTCCACGGACACGTCTCTGACCACACGGGGAGAGCTTCTCCATTTTCAGGATGCATGTGATTAAGCTGGGACCATCTGAAGATAATCCAATAATCTTCCCATCTCAAAGTCCTTACAGTTAATTGACTGTGCAAGAAAATAGTTATTTTAATACGTGTTAACATGCACTAGGTATTATTGACTTTGTTATTTTATTTTATTTATATTATTTTAAATATTTTTTTATTGGTATATTAGAGAGACAGAGGAAGGGAGAGGGAGAGAGAGATAGAAACATTGATGAGAGACAACATTGATTGGCTACCTCCTGCATGCCCCCCATTGGGGATCGGGCCCACAACCTGGGCATGTGCCCTGACTGGAAATTGAACCGGTAACCTCTTGGTATATGGATTGACGCTCAAGCACTGAGCCATACCAGCCGGATGACTTTGTTATTTTAAATGGGTTAAATATTTAAAAAAAATTTTCAGTTTCTAATGCAATAAATATAAGTAAAATAAATTTATATAGTAAATAGATATTGAATAAATATACACACATAAGCAAACATTCTTTGGGGTCTTTGATACTTTTTAAGACTATAAAGGGTTCCTAACAAAAAGTTTGAGAATTGCTGCCTTAATATATAATCCCTCATCTTCTGGATACCCAGAAGCAGCCCAACAGTGCTTAGTGTCCACATCATTCTCCTCAAACCATTGAAAATAAAATAAAATCATACCAACTCCCTTATTTCCCTGGGTCCCTGAGGTGGGCTGCCTGTTTTGCTAAGGGGATAGTGGTGGATGATAGCTTCAAGGATCCTCCCTAGCAACCAAGTTCAGTGCAGGAGCCCCATGCTGGGAAACAAGCCCAGGCTTCATGTCTAACCTCTGCTGTTCAGTCTCCTTCTACTGGGTTACGTTTCTCGTCAGTTAGAAATCATAAACAGGTCTTCAGCTTTGGCGGGATAATTAAATCATGTAAAGTATAAATATGCGCTCTGTTGTTTTGATGACTTCATTTAGGAACGAGGTGTGCCTTACTGGAGTTACTGAAGCCGCCCTTTTCCCACATGAAAGAGATTACACAGATTGATTTCTGTAGGTCCATTAAGCCTCTGGTGGGGCTTTATTAGAATTAGGTAACTGTCATAAGGGATTTGTGAGCCCATTTTAAACCATGAATACTCTAATCAGATTAGTTTAACTGTTTTCCAAAAATAAGTAGCCAAAAAAATAAAAGGAAATGGGATGGGTATAACAATGAGTTGGGAAGATTAAGAAGGCACAGGGATAAGGAACAAGGGTGGGTCCCAGTAGGGCCACACTACCAGGAGTCCTGAGATCCTTGCTGTCTGGGAGAAGGGAGGGTGTGGGAAGGCTCTGAGAACCTTCTTCCGAGATCTTCCCAGATCTTTTGCAGACCAACCCTTCATTTCTATTATAAAATCACCCTGAATGATTTCTCCTTCTAATCTCCTTCTGAGTGGATGGTTGTTGAAAATAGGTTAGTGAATTATTAGATACTCCTCACTTCAAAAGGTGGAACCTAGTTCCCCTTCCCTTGAATGTGGGATAAACTTAAGAATTCTAATAAGTGGAATGTGACAAAAGTGATGGTATTAGGCTTCTGAAGGTAGTTCATAAAAGGCAATGTAGCTTTCTCCTTGCTCTCTTGAGTCGCTCACCCTGGGAGAAGCCAGTGGCCATGTTGAGAGCCGCTCATTGGAGAGGCCCACATGGCCAGGGACTGAAACCTCCTGCCTAGAGCCAGTGAGGAGCTAAGGCTGCCAGCCCATAGCCATGTGAGAGAGCCATCTTGAATGCAGATCCTCCAGCCCAGTCCAAGCTTCAAACACCTGCAATCTCATGGGATACCCAAGCCAGAACCACCCAGCTGGCCGCTGCCATAATGAACGTTTGTTGTTTAAAGCCACTACCTTTGGGGGTAACTTGTTCCACAGCAATGGGTAATGAATGTTACTGGACCAAAAGGGGTCCATTTGCCTGTGCACACCAAAGCCTCGTCAAATGCAAACAGGAGTTTGCAGCCAAGAAAGTACAAATTTATTAGTTGAGGAAATGGCACTGTGCCAGGAGTTACAGGTGAGCCAGTGCTCAAAGACCTGGCTTGCCGATGGCTTCCAGGGGGTGGGTTATATAGGAGAAAAAGAATTAATCATGATGACTAAAGGAGTTAGGGCTGTGGTCTGTACTGATTGTTCGGCATTGCGGGAGGGGTAGTTGATCATTGCATCTTGTCCTGATGTCTGCCATGGTATCACTTTATCTGGTTTATTCTGCTTTCCTGGGTCTGGAGTTGAATCGAGGCCGAGATGTTATCTTTAGTTTAATAGAAAACTCTGTCTCTGTGGTCAGTAGACCTGAGGCTTTGTTTCTAAATTTGTCTAATGTTGACCAGGGGCTTAATGATTAAGGGAGTACACTTGCAAGGGAGAAGAAGGTAAGTGAGTCAGGGGGCTTGATGAGACCAGTTTGAATCAGAAGGAAAGAAAGGAGAAAAGGTCATATTAAAGAAATGTAGGTTTGCTCGGCTGGTGTGGCTCAGTGGATTGAGCATTGTCCCATGGACTGAGAGGTCCCGGTTCCATTCCCAGTCAGGGCACATGCCCAGGTTGTGGGCTCAGTCCCCAGTTGGGGGCATGCAGGAGGCAGCCAATCAATGTTTCTCACATCAATGTTTCTATCTCTTCCTTCTTCTCTCATGGGAAAATCAATTAAAAAAAAAAAAAAACATATAAGGAAGCTTCTGCATGGTTACATTAATATAGTGTGTGAATTTCTCCTGTGAATTACTATTTCTTTAAGGATATTACAGGAAAGAGATGCCCTTCGCTATCTGTATTGGTGGAATTCTGGGTGGATTGTTCTCCATTTGCCCCACCCTTATCTGGGATCATGTTCCACCTGTCTTTGCCCAGCTCTGTGCTCTAAGAGGTTGATTCCACGGACTCGCTTGCCCTCGGGCTTCCATGTGGTTTCCACCCGTGAGAAGCACTGGTAGGGGAGGTGGGCAGGATGAGAGAGGAGGATGTCTATCCCTCTGACACTGCTCTCCTTCCCACAGGCCTGGGAGGCAAGAGCTGGTATCACATGTGACTTTATGTTACTCCTACCTGCAGAGTTGCAGTTCAGCATGTTAAAACCCACACATTCAGGGGGGAAACCAATTCACTTTTGGTTCTTCCTTTGAATGGAAAATAGCATCTAATTCTTCTAAGATCACCAAATCTGCTTACTCATCCCTGATTCCTCTGCAGGCAAAATCAAATGTCTGGTCCATGTGATCGCTGTTTGCTAAGTCGAGTTGGGATAGCTGCCGGGGTGGAGACAGGAAACAAGGAATATCAAAGGTTGACATTTCTGGAAACAATCCCAGGAGCTCTCCCTGCTTGTTTGAGAATCGCTGGGCCCGGAACACCCGTGGAGGGCAAGCCTCTTTCACTAAGGCAGATAATGAATTGGAAAGAGTCCGAACTTGGCAGCAGGGCCATCTGACTGCCAGTCCTCACTTGCCACAGGCTCACTCCCTATCCTTGAGCAAACACCTTCACTGCTCTGGTTTCCTCGTAGGTCAAAAGGACATGCCTGTCTTATCTACTTCACAGGACGGTGGTTGCGGAAATCAATGAAATAGCCTTGTGCTATATGGCTAAAATACAAAATTGGGCACAAAGAGGTTGAGTGGCCAGAGAAGAACATATGACCAGGAAGGGATGAAGCTGGGATTGGCACCCATAGAAAGTCTGGCTCTGGAATCCATTGTCTTAAGCATTGTCCTGACCCTGCACACACCCCTCAAGTAGTCTTTTCAGTAAATTCTCCTTGAGTATCCCTTCAGATAGCTCATTCTTTCCTGCTGTTATTCTGTACCATAGGCTATTACCTAGTACAATCTTCCATACTATTCCAAACGGGCAGGGAGATGCTCAAAGAACTAATTTTGACTTAAAAGAACTCTACATTTCATATCAAAGTCAAATTCTAGGTAAAGAAAGTCTATTACCTTTCAATGAAAAACAACACTATCTATGTCTTCTCTAAATAATGTTATGGATGTGTGAATGAGAACACAAGTCTAAAATCTCTTATCTAAAGATACAGGAGCCAAATAGATTCTGGAATTTAGAAATGTTTTGGAGTTTTGAAAGGCCATATAATGCCTATTATATACATTGTATGTATATGTAAAAGTATATTAACATATTACATAACAGGGTCTAAGGAAGCCTTCAGTAACCAAGCAATTTTTCTGCAAGAAAACAGACATTTTCACCCTAAGTAGAATAGATAATGGTTATAAACAGTTCACGTCAATAGGTCATGTTTTGCCAACAAATGAAGTGCAGAGAAACCGGTTTTCAGAAGTAGTTTGGGATTTGGAGTTACGATAAAGGGTTGTGGACATGCAGAACTGGCCAAGGCGATGGACATCAGCGTGAGCCTTCATCAGGGAGAAGGGTACACACTTCCCCCTCTAGTTCTGACCACCTCCTGGGGAACACGATGGAGTCCTCCAGCTATGTTCCCTCCCCAGGTCAAGATCAAAGAGGTTCTTTTTGCCCTTGAGGTTTGGTAGACTGAGCAGTCCACACACTATGAAATATTGACCCTGGGAGAGAAATGAGGGGTTTTGCTTTCCGGAGTGGGGATATCTTCCTTTTGCACCGCCAGACCTCTTCTCCAGAAGGGACACCTGTAGGGACAGACTTCTGACTGAGTCTGTCCAGGTGGGGTCCCTGGCGGGTGATCAGAGCGGAGGAGAGCAGTGTCTGGGTTCTAGTCCCTCGCTCAGCTCCTTGCGAGTGGCCACCCTGGACGGCTGTGTCCTTCCCTGCAGCCACAGCTTCCGTCAAGGCGCTTCTTCCCCAGTGGCTCTCTCCTTCCTGGTGTCTATGACCCCTTCTCTGTCCTTGCCCCTTCAGGCCTAGCAGTGGTCACCAGCCCCTGCCCCTCCCAGGGTTCCTGACACCCAGCTCACATCTTTACAAATATCACTGTATTAAACTCTCCCATGGTGAGTGTAACTTCTGGGTCCTCCCAAGACATTGATTGGTACGAAAGCCAAGATCAATGAAAAAGCGAAAACAACTGAACCAATCTCTGCCTAAGAGTTAAATCAATGTTAATATGGCTTTCAAATAGTAATTTAATAGACAGTTACTATGAAACCAGTATCATTTTAAAAACCATTTATTTATTACGGAACAATAAGAATGATAATTTCATAGGTGAACAGGAAGAGGGCTTCCGCTGGAGGGTTTAAGAAGGAGAGGGGCGCCCGGCGGTGTGGCTCAGTGGTTGAGCGTCGACCCTGCACCAAGAGGTCGCCAGTTCCATTCCTGGTCAGGGCACATGCCCAGGTGGTGGGCCCGATCCCCAGTGGGGGGCATGCAGGAGGCGGCCAGTCGATGTTCTCTCTCATCGATGTTTCTGTTTCTCTCTCCCTCTCTCTCTAAAATCAATAAAGAAAAACATTTTTTAAAGAAAGGAGAGGCATGTGCCCTTGAGCAGTACTATTTGAGTCATGGGTGTGAGTCTGCTAAGACGAAAACTGTTCCTCTCCAGTTCTCACCACACACCCGTCATCCCCTCCCACTCCATTTCCAATACAAGCCCACGTTCACTCCCGAACGCCGTGATTCCGGTTCTCCGTCTCCCCGCACGTGGAACCTCATAAGCACGCGTGCTTCTTTCCCAGGGGTGCCCATTTAGGTGGCCTTCCTTTCCAGTCACAGGAAAGCCTCCCAGAAATGTGTGAGGGGGCTGGCGATCAGGCAAAGATATCAAAGGTGAAGTCGTCCAGGGCCAAACCAAGATGGCAGGCGTCCGGTTGTGCAGCTCCCTTCCCATGGGCCCCCCGGGGGTCGCTCTTCCTCAGAGTCGACCCTAAGTCACCTGGCTGTGTATTCAGAAGGCATTAGGTGCCCTCACGCTCTGCCTCTATGATGCCATGGGAGGGGGACCTGACTGCAAATGGAGACTGTTCACGGACGGGACTCACAACTTGACGGAGCTTTAGCTCAGCTTTGAGCATTGCCGGTCTCCTCTAGCCCTCTCTGCTGTATTCTGTCCCAGCCACACCTTGTTTCTCTTCTACCCTCGACCTCTGGGGAAAGGGACAAGAGTGGAGAAGGCTGGTTCATCTTCTTCCATGCTGGCTTCCAGACTGTGCTGTCACAGGCCCACAGCCTGACATTTCCTGGCTGGTCTAGACTCACCCTTTAAGGCAAACTTTCCCCCAGCTCCGAACACATGCTGCATGACCAACACATGCTGAGAAACCGCGATGATACGGGCGCACGCAAGAAAAGAAAGGTCAACTCATTGGACCTTCTATTTTAATGTGGAGTGTATGGAGCTCAGTCAGAGAGGAGAATGCAGTCAGATGACCTAAGAAGGGGTTGACCCTGTCCCTCCCTGCTCTTCTGCAACTAAGAGTCCAAGGGCAGAGCATTACGATAACATCTACCCTTCTCCCTACTCCTGCCCCTAAATCTGTCATCCATCTCAAGAAGAAAATGTGGGGCTGGGAAAAGGTTTTATATGCAGCTCAGCTGGATCTCTCACCCTCTGCAAGGATTAACCTCCTGCTGGCACACTGAATTTCTCCTCGAACCTGTGTGCTAAAAGTCTCTCTCTTGAATTACATACCCGCCTATCATCTTCGCCATGTGACTTAGTGAAGAGGTCACGGGAGGGGGTGGCATGGCTGACACAGGGCTGATGCTCCAGCCCGCACTCCGTGGACCCTCCAGTGATCACAGCAGCAGTGGTTTTCCAGCCCGGTGAGTTCTTCCCACCTGGAGCCTGAGGTTCCTCAGGGCCCCCAGAGGGGAAGCAGCATGAACCGGCTGTGCTTGGAGTCTCGCCCGTTGTGCTGTGTTTCCCTCCTGTCGCCCAAACCCTACTGCACTTGCACGTTCCGGGTTCACCTCCTGAGCAAACGGCCGGCACCCGGGTACTCCTCCAGGGCCTGTTTTTGAAGAAATCTAAACTAAGATAGTTGGAGAGTTAAAAAAAAAATCAACTTTTGTTGCGCTCCGCTCCGCCTACTTACCTGTCATTACTCTCCCACCTGCTGGAAGCTGGCCTCTGTCCTGCCCCTCGGGAACTGCAGCGAGTCTGTCCCCTTGTCCTCGGCCTCTCAGGAGCAGCCGACTGACCGTTACCTCCTGCGCGCCCCCCCCCCCCCCCCGTGCTTCTGGACAGACAGCTCTACTCTTTCCCTCTTACCACCGAGCTTTGTCAGGGTCTCCTTCAAACATGGCCACGTCCCCCAAAGCTCCACCTTAGCCCTCTCCTCTTCTCACTCCTCACACTGGCTGGGAGGTCCCCTCCCCCATTTCAGTGGCTTCCACGGATCACATGCCAGTGATGCTCTAGTCTCTGTGTCCCGCCCAGGCTTCTGTGTTGAGCACCCCCCCACCCCAATGGCTCTGCAAACCCACCTCCTGGGTGGAAACCTAGAGCGGTCCCTGGACCCCCTTGCGCATGCCCCCACTGGATTCTGTGCGACAGGACATTCACCCCCGCCCCCTGCCAGAGGCTCGGCAGAGGAGAGCAGGAGAGAGGCAGGGACACGAGGGGGTGAGTTATGAAGGTTTGTGACTGTTTTTACATTGAAGCACTTGAACCGGAATGAAAGGGGAATGGGAAGAACTAGTAGGAAGAGAAGACAAAGACACGGGAGAAGCTGTTTGCGAAGGTGGAGGACAGAGACGAGAAGGAAGGAAGAAGGGAGGTTCCGACTCACAAACACTCGCAGGTGCCAGGAGACTATGTGGACGGCGCTCCCGCGCTCTGGTCTCTGCTTCCTCCTCGAACCCGAAGGCAGGATCATTTGCTGGGAATGGTTGAATGAGGGATTTGAGGGAACAGGTGAAATTTTGAAATGAAACGTGAGTTAAGACTCAAGACTGGAAAGCTCAATACAGACTGACTTTAGAACAAAAGAGGACATTTGCAGACCGATGTAACTTGACAGTCCGTCCAAAGGCAGACCTGGATGCGGGCAGCGTTTGGCCCCCAGGCTTGGGATTCCATCTGGCTCCTGCGAGTCCCTTGTCCATCCTACCCCTCATGTGTCCGCGTTACAGACACCATGTCTACACCGCGACACCCAAAGAGAGGTCTCCTCTGGGGATGCTGCAGAAAAGAGAGAAATCTTATTTCCCAGAAGCCCCTACACTTGTCTGATTGGTCCAAATCGGGTGGTGTGTTTATTTATGATGAACCAGTCTCTGTGGCTAGGAAAATAGGACCTCCGATGAGCTCAAGCCCACCCCTGGGGAAGGGAATGAGGCCAAACCTGCCCAAACTATGTCATTGAGAATGGGGGAGGGAACTTCCTCAAAGGAAAACCCAAGGGTCTTTGGGAGGAGGAGTGGGGAATGGATGCTGGGAAGTCAACCAGTAATGTGCAGCGTCATTCATTTCTGAGGAAAAGGTGAGAAGTCACTGTTGAAAGATTTGTTATGGTAGCTTGTGCAGGGCAGGGGTTCTGATGAGTGCGGAGCAGGGGGGTCCATCGTGGCTTCGTGCTCCCTGGTTTCATGATTGCCTGCGGCAGTCCAGGGTCGGCTGATGGTGGGAGGGGAGAAAATGAACAATGGGATTGATCCGAAGTTGGAGGTTTATCACGCATGTGTAAGGAACACTCGGTGAGATTCTAGTGGAGGGTAATAGAGCGCTTGGAGTGATGGATGGGGAAGAAGGGAACTCGGAAGGGAGCTGATGGGCTAGGCTACAATGGAGTGGGTTCAGGGACTGAATGGGAGATGAGCTCGGAGGAGGTTGTGTTGTTGGGAGTGGGGGGCATGCATGCACACCCGGGAGACAGCAAGCAGGATGCAGTGAGCCAGAGAGAGAACTAACAAATACAGATGAAGGAAAAATAGTGGCATTTAAAATTGCAAGGGAGACTGTGATGGCAAGAAGCTTTCTGGGTACTATCTTCTAAAGGAAGACATCACGACACACATGTGACAAGTTACATGGACTTGATAGCAACATGGTAAGCCCATAACAACCCACACCAGCCTCAGAAATCTGAGACATGTCCCCATGGTTTCATCTGCCTGGGTGTCATGTCCCCCAAAGGTCACCTAAATGGCAAAGAAGAAAGTTAACTGCAAAGAGTCCACCGATGCCATGCCGTTATTTCTTCTTGTCCCTGGAATGCCATCGGACATTGCCACCAATCAGTTAAATGACAAACATCCAACTGGTGATCATCACAACGCTTCCTCAGAAGAAAGAGATGACTCTAGCCCCAAACCAGATACTGGAAAGAACTGGAAAGCAGGAGACATCAGTTCTGAAAGTGAATCTGATGGCGACCAGTCTCTTAGGAGACCCGTCCACAAAGGAAGCGTCTACTTAGCTGAGAATAGCAGGAAAAAGGATTGCCGGCATCTCATTTTTACTCAGGATTTGATGAAACCTAACCCTACTGTGAACACTTAATGCTGAAATTAAACACAATGCACAAAGTGGCCTCCAAGCTTCTTTCCTGGGAACAGTTTTTGACCAGTGCACAGAAGCGGGTGTGTTCGCTGATATTTGAGGTTAACGGAAAAGTTGACATCAAGTATTGCGTTTTGTCCTGGAGCTAACATGCAGACCTGGTCCATCAACGGCCCTTTGTTTGATGTTAAATGTGACCCAAACTGTCTCAACTCCATTCAGTTTCCATATTTCCTCTGCTTGGGTCCCTGTGACACCACAATGACATTCAGAGTTTTATGTGTTGAAAATTCTGGGGCCATGATAGAATCTACTGTGGATTCTGCGACCGACGTCAATGGCACTTGAACTCTCTGTGTTCTGTTTCCTAGCGAAGAAACAGCATGTAGCCAGGAATACATTTGGATTCTGTACAAAGGCATTGACCATGATCCATCTTTGTCTTTTCTAATGGACATAGCGTGCAATAATGAGTCCTTCATCAAGGATATTTCTAAGTCTGTAAAGGACTCCTCTAAGAAATTCATGGAAATCGACAAGCCTTCTCATTGTCAGAAGTTATTGCAGACTGAGAAGAAATACAAACTAATCAGGCAACCAGAAGCTGAAATTGTCCCAGAGGTTTATATTTTCAAAACCAACTTGGAGTAGCAGCAAGGATGTGTATATCTTAGATATGGCACTTTGAAGGGGTCAAAATAATGCATTTGTTCTCATTTTTATTTTTCTATTTATAAGATAGCAATTGTTTTGCTAAACTTATAGCTTATCCAAAGATGTTGAATTTCAGGATTAATCATCAACCACTGGCAAAAATAGGCAATCCAATCTCTTTCCCTTTAAAAAGGTTTAAATTTTTCTTGAAATTTTTTATTAAATCCTTCAAACAGTGTTAGCTCCAAGGGAATAAAAAATTAAATTTGAATTTAAATCACAGAGCATTAAAGGTTAATGGAAAGGAGTTTCTAACAAGGGATATTGGGAATTTCTTACCGGAAGGGATTTGAAAGAGAGTTATGCAAACAAATTGTCACTAGATTTCAACTATTCTCTGTATACACCATGGCATTTCTAAGTGATTTAGTTTCTCTTAAGTTATTAAGTAAATTTTTGTTGTTGTTAATCTTTACCCAAGGATATATTTTTTTAATTGATTTTAAGAGAGAGTGGAAGGGAGGGAGAAAGAGAGAGAGAGAGAGAGAGAGAGAGAGAGATCCATGTGAGAGAGAAACATCGATTGTTTGCCTCCTGCACGCGCTCCGACTGGGGCCGGGGATTGGACATGCAACCCAGGTACATGCCCTTGACAGGGAATGGAACCTGAGACCCTTTGTTGTGTGCAAGCTTATGCTCTAACCACTGAGCAACACCAGCAGGGCCGACTAAGTAATTTTTAAATTTATTTCTATTATGTGCTCTAAATATGTGCCACAACTTGTCCAACCTAGATGTCTGTGTGGAAATTCCTTTTGTACACCTCTTTTTGTTTGTTTTATAGTTTAGGAAAAGTTGGAAACATGTTTTGATTCCATTACATTAAAATGTGAAGCAAGAAAGAGTTAAACAAACATAAAAGTATAGAAAGGTCACTCATAAAGGAATAGAAAAAAAGCCTGGCCGGTATGGCTCAGTGGCCTGGGCCTTGTTCATGGATGGAGAGGTCCCCATGTGATTCCAATCCCGGCACATGCCTGGGTTGCGGGCCTGATCCCCAGTAGGGGGCGTGCAGGAGGCAGCTGATGGATGTTTCCCTCTCACATCAATGCTTCTATCTCTCTCTCCCTTCCTCGCTCTCTAATAAGGTCAATTTAAAAAATTAAAGAAGAAAAAAAAAAAAAAGAATAGAAAAAGATAACACCAGGCAAACACCAACCAGAACAAAACTGCTATAGCTATCTCAAAATGAGAGAATGGCTTTGTCTCTTGAAATGCTTTATCTTTAAGGAGGTTCACTCCGTAATGATAGCATTTCCATTTATAAGGAAGATACAGTTTCTAAATATTATATATCTAAAACATGGCCTCAAAATATACAATGTAGAAATTTGAGAGAACTACAAGGGAAAATGTCAACTTTACACTAGAAGGGTAGTTTTGACAGATCAAGAAAATTAAAATTTAATAAATGATTAAAAGCTGTTGATAACATAAATGCTATACCCTGAATAAAGAAATATAAGTTTTATTCAAATGGAACATTTTTGAAAATTATCTATGTATCAGGCCACAAAACAACTCCCCACAAATACTATGAGAATCAATGTCATACAGAATACTTTATCTAACTACACTACCATTATCTTAGAAAGCAATAACAAAAAATAATATAAAATATATCTGCAGCTCTGGCTGGTTTGGCTCCGTGGTTGGAGCGTCAGCCTGCGGTCCAGAGAGACCCGGGTTCGGTTCCCACTGAGGGCACGTACCTCAGTTGTGGTTTGTCCCCGGCCCTGGTTGGTTGTGTGGGTGGCAGCCACTCAATGTGTGCCTTTCACATCGATGTTTCTCTCTCTCTCTTTTCCTCTCTCTCCCTCCCACTCTATCTGAACAAAAAATGTCCTCGGGTGAGGATAAAAATAAGTGTGTGTGTGTATATATATATATCTGCAGTATTTGGGCCAAAGGCCATATTATAAAGGACATTAGGAAATATTTCGTCTAAAAGTTTACATATCAAAATTCATGGGGTATAGCTAAAGCAATATCTTTTTTTATTCTGTTCATTTTTTAAAATTATATTTTATAATTTCACAGCCTTACATGCTCAAGAAGTCTGAAAATGTATGAGTTAATTATCTAACTCAAAAAATCATAATAAGAACAGAGTGCAAAGTAATTATATGGAGGATAATGAGGATAAGATCAGCAATTAATTGCAGCAGATTGAATTACTGGTCTCAGTTCTTCAGTCTTCGTAATAGGATTATTTATCCACACACTTTGTCCACAATGGGTAGATACTACAAAGTTATCAGGTAGAATATACTTCTTTGCCCCATGGAAAAGGGGATTCATCATCAACTTGCTTTAGCCAGTGGAATGGTAGTAATGTTGATGCAAACAGGAGACTTAAATAAGTTTGTGTGATTCAGTTTAGTCGGTTGCATGCGTGCCATTCACCATGAGAAAACATGCCTCAGGCAGCTGCTGGTCCAAGGAGAGTAAGACCTGAATGCAACGTGCCGCTTGGCATCTGAAGCTTGGGTTTCAGCCTAGCCCAGCTGAGTGCAGCTGACTACACATTACTTAGAAAGAAGTGAAAGCTTGTTGTTTAAGTGCAGAGTGTTGGTTTGTTACGCGGTATTATTACCCTGATAGCTAATTCACTCATGAAACAGAACAGTTGCAGCAGAGCATCACCAAAACTAAAATCTATCTTCTGAAAAGACTATACACCATCCATTGCCAAGGGGAGAGGGGAAGAGAAAGAGAGAGAGAGAAGCAAATGACCAAAATGATGAACAGAAAAGGAGTTATGACTATAGATATATCCGAGAACTTGAACATGAAGTTGTTAGGCCAGAGAGCACCCTGCCACCGGAGTGCGTCTATAGATATGGCCTTACCTTATTCTTGTTTATTGGAACATTCTGTTCATCACGCCTCATCGCACATTCCCCACAGGTACGAGAACCTGACCCTTGCCACTATGGTTGAGCACATCCTGTTTGCCTGGTCTTTGTTCCTGTACACACCCTGAGAAGCTCACCAAAAATAGCTCGCCCAAGACTCCATGTAAGTAGCAAGCCCCGGCCAGTTCAAGGCTGACACCATTTTGGACTCAGCGCGTCTGCTTTGCAGATGCCCTGAATAAAACTCTGTTCCTGCAGCACTCCAGCCTCGTGTGTTCCTCCCTCGGTGCTCTAGCTGTGAACGATTTCATGCTAATAAATCTGAAGACTTAAAGCAGACAATGTTCTAGAAAAACATAATTTATTAAAATCAACTGAAAGAAAAATGGAAAGTTAGAATAAGCTTATAATTATTTTAAAAGTGGACCAGTAATTTTGATTTCTGATGGAATAGATGGAGTAGATAATGAAGTAGATGATGCACTTTTCTCTATTTTGTACTCTAAGTGCAACTAAAAACCCTGAACATTAAATGTAAAACAAACATCATGAGACTCTGAAAGGTGGATAGAAGACGCAGATCAGCTAGGACCTCAGCATCCAAGGATCAACAAGGTAATGAGTTTTTCATGTTTGTTTTTTTCTTCATGTATCACAGATTTGAAGCAGAAGATCTCAAAACCTACAAGCCAATGGTTTCAAACAATTGCTTCAACAATCCCATGCCTTCTCTAGCCTCAGGGAACACTGTGGCCCCACCCCAGCCGCGCCTGCAGAAGCCCAGTGAGGAACCTTGGCCAGGCTGCAAGGAGGCATCAGCAGCCAACCACCTGCCAGCAGAGAGTTGGGCTTTCATGATCCCCTGGTGGCAATGAAGCTACTCTCCAGCTTCATGCTGTCAGTGGGGGTCATTTAGGAAACACTCAAGAGGCATTCCTACACCCCTTCAACCAGGGAGGCCTGCTGGGGAGCCAGAGCTCCCACCCGTGCCCAGCAGTAAAAGGGATCACTACTTCTCAGATGTTAATGGAGGCCAAATGGGAAGCCTGGACTTCTACCCCCATCTGACCATAACAAGGTAGTCCTCTCTGCCCCTACCAGAGCACTGTCTGAGGAAGTCAGCGAGAACAGAAGGTTTAAATAAAATTCAGACTCATGACATAATACCCAGTGTTCAAGTTTCAATAAATAAAAACCACTCATCATGTCAAGAACCAAGAAGATCTCAAACTGAATGGAAAAAAAAAATCAATAGATGCAATGTCAGTGACAGAGATGTTAGAATCATCTGACAACAATTTAAAGTAGTCATCATAAAAATGAATGTACAAAAACCAACACAATTCGAAAATGGGCAAGGGATGCAATTTTTTATAGAAGATATACGAACGGCCAATAAACACAGGAAAAGAGGCTCATCACCACTAGTCATTAGGGAAATACATAATAAGACCACCGTGAGATACCACTTCACACCCATTACTGTGACTACTATCAAAAGAATAACGCCACCACAGACAATAATAAGTGCTGGTGAGGATGTGAAGAAGTTGGAACCTTGGTGCACTGTTAGTAAAAACACAACAGTACATCCACTGTGAGAAACATTATAGTGATTCTTCAAATATTAAAAATAGAATTACCACATGATCTGACAATTCCACTTCTGCATGTATACCCCAAAGAATTGAAAGTAACGTCTCAAAGAGTTATCTGTACACCCATGTTCATAGCAGCATTATTCACAGTAGCAAGGAGGCAAAAGCAACCCAAATGCCTAACTAACAAATGATGAATGGATAAGCAAAATGTGGTGTATACATACAATGGAATATTGTTCAGTCTTAAAGAGGAAGGACCTTCTGACGAATGATACAGTATGGATCAACCTTGAGAATATTATGCCATATAAAATAAGTCAGTCACACAAATAGTGTATAATTCCACTTATATGGAGTACCTAGAGTTGTAAATAATTATAGAGACAGAAAGTAGAATGGTGATTGACAAGAGCTTGGGAAAGAGGAAAATGAGGAGTCATTGTTTAATGGATATAGAGTTTCAGTTCTGCAAAATAAAGAGTTCTGGAGATAAATGGTACTGATGGATGCACAATATAAATATACTAAATATACTCAACTATACACTTAAAATGGTTAAAATGATAAATTTTGTTATATGTATTTTACCACAATACAAAATTGAAAAAAAGCAACAAAAAAAAAATGAATGATAATGAGCATGTTTGAAACAAATAAAAAATCATTCTCAAAGTAGAAGTAAAGGAAAATTTTAGAACAAAAAAATACAATACATTTTTTTAAAAAAATACATCCTAAAGAAATGGGCTCAACAGCAAAATGGAGAGGACAGAGGAAAAAATAGTGAATTTTAAGGTAGAATATTAGAAATTTATGAAGTTTGAACAACAGAAAATAGATTTAAAATAATTTAACAGAGCCTCAAGAATTTAATAAACTAGATTTACTATTTATATCATTGGTGTTCCAAAGGGAGACAAGGAAAAGGTGAGGCTGAAAATATATTGCAAGAAATAATGGCTGAAAACTTCCCAAATTTGGCAAAAGACTACAGATTCAAGAATCTGAACAAACTCAAAAGGGGATAAACCAAAGACATTCACACCAAGACACACCCAGTCATTTCTGAAAACTAAAGACAAACACATAGTTTTGTAATTTCCCTTAGACAAAGCAATCAAAATATTGAAGACTTCCAGGCAAGATGGCAGCTAGTAGACACAGTACTCGCCTCCTCCCACAACCACATCAAAATTGCAACTAAACTCCAGAACAATCATCATTCAGAACTGCCTGCAATCTGGGTGAATGGAAGTCCTACAACTGGGGAATTAAAGAAGAAGCCACATCAAGACTGGTAGGAGGGGAGAAGACTCAAAATGAGCTAGTCCCACACCCATATGTGGCAGATAAAAATCGAGAGGGATATCTCAGCTAAAGAGGTTCCCTCTGAGGAGTGAGAGGTCCCAGCCCCACTCTAGGCTCCTCCATGCCAGGGTTCCAGTGCCAGGAAGAGAAGTCCTCATAACTTCTGGCTGAAAAAACCAGTGAGGATTGAGGCTGAGGGAACTGAAGGGCTTCTGGAGTCCCAGGCAGTTTATCTTAAAGGTACCATGCACAGGCTTACTTAGACTCACACCCTCTGAGCTCCAGGGCTGAAGCAGCAGTCTAGAAGGCACTCAAAACAGGGAGGAGATGAATTGTCCGGCACCAGGGCAAGAGCCGTGGGGTGGGGGAGGGGTAGCTTTTTCTAGACAGAAGTGCTGGCATCAACCATTGTTTCTTTGGTGAGCCCCCCCAACCCCCCTGCCCGGAAGCTGGTAGGCAGGCACCAAATCTGAGACTCCATCAACTTGACTCATACACTTTGCCCTGCCCTGGTCATTCCGCCTCCCAACTTACAGGCCCACCCAAGCTGTGTCCAGTGGCTTTTCCATATGAATGACCTGTCTTGGCTTATGCTTCCAGTTTTCCTAAAATCTCTCAAACGAGAAGCATCTGGCCTCAGCATGCCCTAAGTGGCCCTAGTTTTGGTACTAACAGCAGCTGGCCTTGGCTCACAGCTTGGCCTCATCTGGGCACCTCCAAGCCCAGCATAAATAGCAGCCATCTTCAAATCACTTTGTAACTAATGCCAGGTGGCCCTGGGAAGAACACAGCTGGCAGCTGACCTTGGCCTGACCTCCTGGGAAGCCCCAGAGCCAGCTCACTGAGTGGACAGCTTCAGATCACATCAAAGCCTTACCACCTAACCACCTCCACAAGCAACACACTCAAGGGGCGAACTCAGCAAGAACCAGAGCCCCACTGAAGTAAGTCCTGCTCTGTGGGGTGGGCCCCTGCACAGCCGATCCTCCACAGTGGTTGGAAGTTGCTGGTTTGTGGTCAGAGTCAGTCCTTCCAGCTGATTGGCTTGGGGTAAATTCCTCCCATTGATGTGCCAACAGCTATCAAGGTTCAACTATAAGAGGAGGGTGTTCACAGCCCACATGGGGGACACACCTTAGTGCCTAGCTTGGGTGATTGGGGAGGCTGTACCACTGGACCCCACAGAACACCTACTACATTAGGCCACTTTGCCAATTCTATGAGATGTAGTAGCTCTACCTAATACATAGAAACAAACACAGGGAGGCTGTGAAAATGAGGAGACAAAGAAACATATCCCAAATAAAAGAACAGGAGAAATCTCCAGAAAAATGAACTAAAGAAAATGGAGATAAGCAATGTACTAGATGCAGAGTTCAAAACACTGGTTATAAGGACACTCAATGAACTTAGTGAGAACCTCAACACCATAAAAAAGGGCCAGTCAGAAATGAAGGATACACTAACTAAAAATAAAGACTAATTTACAGGAAATCAATAGTCGAGTCGAGGAAGCTGAGAATCAAGTCAGTGACTTGGAATATAAGGAAGCCAAAAACACCCAATCAGAATAGAAAAGAACAAAATCCAGAAATATGAGGATAGTGTAAGGAACCTCTGGGACAACTTCAAGCGTGCCAACATTTGCAATCATAGGAGTGCTGGAAGGAAAAGTGATAGAATAAGAAATTGAAATCCTAAATGAAAAAATAATGACAGAAAACCTCTCTAACTTGGTGAGCGTAATAGTCAGACAAGTCTAGGTAGCGCAGAGAATCCTAAACAAGATGAACCCAAAGAGGCTACATTATGACAAATCATAGTTAAAATGCTAAAGGTTAAAGACAAAGAATCATAAAAGCAGCAAGAGAAAAGCAATTAGTTACCTACAAGGGAGCTCCCATGAGACTGTCAGCTGATTTCTCAACAGAAACTTGGCCCACCAGAAAGGAGTGGCAAAAAATATTCAAAGTGATTAAAAGCAAGGACCTACAACCTAGATTATACACCAAGGCTATCATTTAGAATCCAAGGATAGATAAAGAGCTTCCCAGACAAGAAAGCTAAAGTAGTTCATCACTGTTAAACCAGTATTATATGAAGCGTGGAATGGTCTTCTTGATGAAGAAGACAAAAAAAAAGATAAAAATATGAACAAAAAACTGTCAAGAATACATATTTATCAAAAACAGAATCTAAAAAAAAAACCTAAAATAAATGAACAAACAGAACAGAAACAGACTCATAGATACAGAGAACATTTTGACGGTTGTCAGATAGGAAGGAGTCTGAGAGGGAGGATGCAAAAGGTGAAGGGATTAAGAAGTACAAATTGGTTGTTACAGAATATTCATGGAACTGTAAAGTACAATTTAGGGAATTTAGTCAATAGTATTCTAATAACTATGTATGGTATCACATGGATGTGAGATTTATCAAGATCACTTAGTAAAATTGTGTAGTGTTTAATCACTGGGGTGCACACCTGAAACTAATATAATAATGTATGCTAACTGTAATTGAAAAATAAAAACGATTTAAAAATGGAAAAGATATTGGAAACTTCTTTCACTAAAGCTTTCTTTTCTCTCTCTTTTTTTTTTTTGGAATAACATTGAACTTGGGACTGAAGTTAAAGATGAGCTCTGGCTTTCACCTGTGATTATTTTTAGGATTTGCTGCCAGCATGAGATAAAGATATGCCTTCTAATCATTTATGCTACTTTCTGTGCGCATTTTCCAAGAATTACTTACGGGATATCAGAAGCAAACCTTCCAAGAAAAAAACAATTCAAAGGCAGATAAACTTATTCATAAACATCTATCTAAATTGCACTAAGGACACAGTCTAGCTAAAGGTAAACCCAACTAACAATACTAAGCAGATCATTTGCCATCTCTGTCTGACTCAGCCTGAAATGTCTGCACTCAGGTTAAGAGTGAATTTAATTTTTTTCCCCCTGAAATTGATAGATGGATTTTTGTTTCATGTTCCAGTAACAAAAGGTTCTATTCTTACATTTTTCTAAAATAAGGTAGTTTTTTAAATCTCTAGAGGGCCTTTTAAATACTTAAAATCTTAAAATAATAAATTGAATTCATACACATAGCCCAAGCAATGTAGAACACTATAAAAACAAATTAAAATCTTCCTCCCCAGACTTACTTCCCAAGGAGAACCATTTAAATCTCTGCCTTTACTTCTGGTAGTTATCCACATATCACTTTAGGTAATAAAATATTCTTGACTGCTCACATTTATAATACCTATGTTACAAAAGGTGATAAAATTACTAAGCTTTCAATTCTTTGCACCTACCTTCTCCCCTTCCCCCTTCACACACTGTTATCCTTTTCACTTTGCCAAAGTTTACAACACTTTTGTTCTGTCCTATAACTAAAATTACTTCTTCTGTGTGCTTTCTTCAGATTGATTTTGACAACTGAAACCAAAACAATTTACTGGTAAGATTATGATTATTTAACTTTTATTTGTAGCAGAATCCTAGGCGGTATGATTAAATCCTTAATGGTAAGAGGTAAAATGCTTTGTCATCTGTGCCATTTGACAGGGACTGGGTCAGGCACTGAGGTTACATGGGCTTTCTTTTCATGGTATTCAGCTTCCGTTGCTGGTTCTGGGATGTAATCAGCTCTACTGTTTCTCACATTTCACTCCATTTTCTTTTTGGATCCCCTTTTCCACAGCACAACTCTCATGTTTATTTAACACACAGTGTTAGTGGATGGCAAGCTCTCTACATCCTTACATATCAGAATGATCTGTGGCTGTCACGACCATGCCCCTTTCAGATGTCTGACCGCAAAGCTTGTCATTGACCCACAGCCCCACTGCTGCCTGAGATCCACTGGTCAGTTCACTAAGGCTTCTCATAGGCTGCCTACAGTCAGTGATGGGCAGGGAGACCCGGGCTCCACGTGGGGTGGAGCATGTCCAGGAAGCCTTTTTGACTCTTCTAAAATTGCACTGCAGTCTAAGCTGCTCTCACCCACCCAATATTCTGTCCTTTCCCGGGCGTCACAGTGCATTGAGGTCTGACAGCTGGTCTACCCTCTGACTCCTTTATCTTTTACAGGTGTTTGCCTCAATATATTTCTCGCACACATAATCCCACCTTGGCGTGTTCTTCACAGGACTTAGACTTGAACAATATCTTTATTTGAACTCATATTTTATTTTATATTTTCACCTAGAATTCTATACCCAACCATTTTCTCTTTAACTCTTGAGGGCATTGTTCCATTGTTCTTTAGTAGCTAGAATTGCTAATAAGAACTTATGTCCCTTTTATTCTTGTTCTTTTATAAAAAGAAATGTATACACACACACACACACAAATATGTATGTACAGATATGTGTGTATATATAAATATAAAACATATATATGATTTTTTTTCCAACCCTAAAAGCTTTTAAGTGTCACTAGTATAAACTTCAGGTGTATGTATTTTAGAAAGATTTTCTGTTTAATACTTGATGGGGATCCTTCAATTTAAAGATTCATTCTTAACTATTACTATATTATTTTCTTAACTATTTCCATTTTTTCTTGTCCTACCCTTAGCTTCTTCATTTTGTTCTTCTGTGACTTCTATTGAGGCTTCTACTATAGTTTTTAAACTCCTTAGAACTATGTGTTTTGGAGAAAACACCAGATTTTGGTTTTATTTATTTATTTTGTGGTAGTTGGTTACTGGACTATGAAAAGCCTGTGGCCGGTTGTAGAACCAGAGCAAGATTTGCCTGGGGGTGAAGCTCTGAGAGACCCACAGGAAAGTAAACACCAGTCTAGGTATGTATGGCCTTGGGTTCTTATCATACGCATGTTTAAAAACATATGAAAACCCTTTGTAGGTATGGGTAATTCATTTCAATACACAAGTGTCTTTATTTTATAAATCTGCAGTGATGAGAATATGTAATTGTGTAATGTGGACAACTCACTGTATTAGAAAGCCACCAAGTCCACTCCTTCTCAGGACCTGTTGACCTGAGCCTTTTGGGCCAGGAGATGGTTTGGAAAGCTTCCAAGATGATGATGCTTGAGCTGGTTCTTGAAGGCCTCCTGGTAAAATCTAGGCATCGGGATGAACTTGGCCTGTGATCAAGAAGGAGCTCTAGTCAAAAAAGGAATTCTGGAGTTGATGATTCTGGGAAAAAAGGAAACATGAGTACATTGAGTAATTATGAATTTTCTAGGACACGAGCTACATTTGTATTGTCTTTTTGTCTTCTGTGCTCAGTATAGTTTAGTACCTACTAGACCCTCAATTCGTAGGTGCGTGAGGAGACCCCATTTCTAGGCTCCACAGGTGCACACTTTTATTCTGGTTCCTTGTATTTTCTAAGTGGTACAAGGAGAACATCATATTCTCATGCTGTGTTCATGACTTGCCATCAGTGATTCCTTCATTCAGTGCCACACGGGCCCTCCCTTCTTCATAAGGAACTTGGAGCAGAGCAGATCAGGCTACCTGGGTTGGAGGTAGAACAACTTGCCTGATGTTGCCCAGAAACGTGACAGAATTAAGACACCTCATTGGCCTAATAAGTAGGTTTCACTAGATGCTTCCTCCAAATTCTCCTCAGTTTCTGACACGAAGCTTTCAGACTCATTCGTCCTAATGGCCTCTGCAGGATGTCTTCCCGTTAGAGTCTCCATGCAGTTTCTGCTATTCTCATTCACCGCTCCCCTCCACGCCTGCGCAGCTCCCTCCCTCACTGTGCCTGCAGTCCTGCACAGCACACACAGATTCCTCTTCTAGGTATTTCCCCATGACCATGACACCCTCTGCTAGGGTGTGGATTTCTTGCACTCAATACAGGCCCTGGCACACAGGAGACATGCCATGGGCGCTTGGCCAATGGAGCTGCACAGTGCTCAGCATTGGCACCGTGATGCAAGGGAAGAGCCAGGCCAGTTCCAGCCCCGCCTTCGGAAAACCTCTCAACCCTCCTTCCCCTCCGCTGGCTTGGGTGGAACTTCTCCAGGGTCACTAGTAGAGGTAATGGCATTCTGGCCCCAGGGTGGAAAAGAGAAATGAGGAGACGTCGGAGTACAGAAATAAGCAAGTAGAATTGGACATAGGGGTAATTTTCTCCACTAGAAATAATTTGCTAAAATTTGGATTGTAGAGCAGAAACTTCAACATCTAATGTCTTCATAGGACACTGACTATGTATCGGTGCCATTGATGACAACTGGTGGTGGGGAGGGAGACAGGGGGGTTGTCCTGGTAATAGCAACCCTGGCATCTTGATACTTGATGTTCCTGACAATGGCACCAGTAGCTTAGATATTAAAGAATATCATGTCCTTCCAGCATAGATACAGGTGTCTCCGATATCTCACGTGGGCTTTAACAGGTCTTCAAACAGAGAGAGTTGTGATGTTCAGGAATAAACGGAAGAAGGACATATCAGCCCAGTGAGCTATGATATAAGATTTTTTAAAAACTGATTTTAGAGAGACAGGAAGAGAGAGAGAGAGAGAGAGAGAGAGAGAGAACGATGTGAGAGAGGAGCATCGATAGGCCGCCTCCTGCGTGCATGCCGACTCAGAATTGAACTTGCGACCGGGGCGTGTGCCCTGACCTAAAAGTGAATCTGTAACCTTTCAGTGCATGAGGCAGTGCTCCAACCAACCAAGTCACACTGGCCAGGGCTAAATTATAGTTTTAAAAAACTCAACATGGCAAACATTATAGTCACCAAGATGACTGGAATTGTCAGCTGTCATTGACGATTTTCAAAATCACTGAGAAAAAATACGAGAGGGCTGAAGGTTATTTAAAACAGACAGTGAGGGATCCATGTGCTGGCGGCATGTCACCTATGTCTACGGGTGCTGATTTGGGAGCACCACTGAGGCGGGTGAGTGAGCATAGCTCGCACGTTTTGGAGCTTTACTCCCATGTAGGAATGATGTCCGTGGAAGTGGGAGGACTAGAAGCAAAGACTCTGAATCTAAGAGAGACCATCACTGAGGCACCAGACAGAGAGGATGGGGTGTCCCTGCCTCCTAGGTTGAGGACATACAGAACAATTAGGGGTGATCCTGTGAGATGACTTCTCAAGGCTCTCACTAGATGGCGGTGTCGGTCAGCGCATGAGTCTAAAGCAGTGGTTCTCAACCTTCCTGAGGCCGCGACCCTTTAACACAGTTCCTCATGTGGTGGTGACCCCCAACCACAAAATTATTTTTGTTGCTACTTCATAACTGTAATTTTGCTACTGTTATGAATCGCCATCGGAAATATGTGTTTTCCGATGGTCTTAGGCGACCCCTGTGAAAGGGTCGTTGGACCCCCAAAGGGGTCGCGACCCCCAGGTTGAGAACCGCTGGACTCTAAGGGTTTCCCAGAGAACAGAGCCTGGGTTGAATAAGAAATGTCATTTCACGGAGGAGAAGATGGAGGAGGATCGGGAAGGCCGGGGACCGTGGTCCCAGACCACTAATGACTAGCCCTGGCCCATTCTCCGTACCTCAAATGTCCAAGGACAATGCAATCACCTTAGGTTCTGCTCTCAGAACTGTTGGACTTATTTTCAACATCTAATCTCTCTTCTTTACTACCTAATACAAAAGTGCCAACCTGAAGCAGATCAGTTGATTTGATTTGAATCTAGAGGGAAGGAGTCTTGGATGTCAGCGACACTGCGGCTCCCATGGCCTGTGGATGAAGTTCAAGTGCTATAGCATGGCTTATAAGATATTGTCCTGCTGCAGAATTTCCTTTTCATTGTCTCTGTGTTACTTGAAGCTTCTTAAACTGTGCATGGTGCTTTTTGTGTTCTGAAACCTATGACTTCAGCAGCTTTATAGGGAGCATCCCCCAACCCATTTAGGGGGTTTCATCACTTTCTGAGATTATGTTATCTAATCTGTCATGTTAAGGAGGTGGTCTGATGGTCAGGGACCCCAAAATGCCTCCCCTAACAATCCCCTACTAAATCAGTCAGGACTTTCTTGGGTATGACACAAATCCAATTACCCTAGACAAAAAGTAAACGTTATTGACTTCAGGAAGGGTGAAGTTACAGCTGGGGAAGGTTGGAAGCAGGGATTGCTTGATCTCTCTGGAATACTCTTGCTGCTTTGCTCTATTGCTTACAGTGTCAGATTCATTCTCTCCTGTGGAAGACTAACTTTCTGTCTCTGGTGGAGGACATGGATCCTAACTGCTTTACGCTCATTTCTTGCAAACTTCACTACCAGAAAGGAAAAATCTCTTCTCAACTGAGATTCGGTTAAACGCCAGTAGGAAATGTCACTTGCAAAAGATAGACATATGAGCAAAGCAGGGCCAATCGTTACTGTTGTCAAGGGATCAGATGCCCTGATTGGTCTCTCTTGGGTCATGTGCACAACCGTAGCCTATGATTGACAGCCTCCCACTCAAACTGCACGACTGGAGTAGGGAAGGAGAATTTTTCAAAAGGAAAATGCTCTTACCACAGGAACATGATAGTTTAGAGGGAAAACGAGTGCTGGTCAAGCAACAATGAATGTCCATTTGCCAGCCCCGACAGGAACCCAAAGGATACATTTACAAGAAATGGAAGCAGAATTACACTACAGTGTCTGTATTACTAGCCAGGTTAATGACATTTAGCTCTCAACACAGAACTCCTAATCGTGCACAAGGCTCGAGTTTGAGCCTTGGGTCTGAAGCTTAAGCAGGGTTTGCTGCCTGTCTCCTAAATTTCAAGGTCATAGATCAGTCACCAGCATGCTTAGGGAAAGAGCAGAGCTTCAAAATGCAAGGAGAAAGTCACCCTCACAATAAAGACTAGGAAGCTCTCCGGAGCTCTCTCTCATTCTAACTGACAGAATCAATTCCCTGAGTCAGGAAATCCCCATGAGGCTTACCTCTGCCCCAACTAGTAAATGAGACCCAGTTCATGTCTCAGCGATGTGGTCAATAACAGGCCCTCTCTGGGTGGGGAGTAGGAGTTAGGAAGGGGCAGGTGGATTGGTGGAAGTGTTTTCTCCTCCTCACTTACCCACTTTGTGTTCTGTTGGCCAGTGAGCTCACGGTTATGGTCTTTACTCAAGTCTATGGTCAACCAGGAAGGACACAACTCCCTTCATTGGGAGAGACCATCAATCATCAAGGGAAACACCTGAGGCTGCCCCCTAACATTTATCACTAATTTTTTATAAATTTCTGGGACCAGAGAAACTGGCAGTTCCACTTCTGACTCTACAAACTTCTAAAACAGATAGAATAAGCCCAGCCAGTTTTTCTCAGTGGTTAGAGCATCGGCCTGCAGACCAATGAGTCATGGGATTGATTCCTGTCAAGGGCATGCACTTCATCCCTGGCTCTGGTTGGGGTCATGTGGGAGGCAACCAGCTGATGTGTCTCTCTCATATCTATGTTTCTCTTTCTCGCCCTCTCTCTCCCTCCCTCCTACTCTATCTGAAGATAAATAGAAAAATATCCTCGAGTGAGGATTAAAGAAAAATAGATAGAATAAGACATTTAGCCTAAGCTCACAGGCTCACCAAATATTGATCCCCTATTTTATTTCTCAACACAAATAATTCCTAGCCTTATAGAAAATGTTGTTCACCAGAACAGTATACACTGGACCCGCATATGCATAATGTCTACAATATAAAATATGCCCCAAATTAAGACCATATGAATCCCCTCCCCTTATTAAATTCTCTCAGGGATATTTAAGTTCTAGTACAAACCCTTTCTTTGTTATTATGGAGAAAATAAGATCTCTCTTCCCTTGGGGAAATTAAAGTCCTAGAGAAACTGGAAGCCAGAAGTCTTGTTGTAATGTTCTCATTCTGCCCCGTCGTAGCTAGAGAGCCTCACTGTGTTGATTGTGTTTACTTCCCTGAACATCCACTTCTTTCCCCTCACCCTCTCCCGGATTCTTCCCTGCCCTTCTCTGTGCCCTGGGAGGCTGGTCCCTGGGAACTGCATCACTGGAGATCCCTTGTTAACTGGTTTCTCATCATTCAGCCAATGAGAGCCATTAATAGGAGATTGGCAGGCGGGAAAAGAGGTTGAAATATTTCTTTCAGCTTCCTGCCTGCTTCGGGACATGTTTCCGGCAGTGGCCACGTCCTTGGACAACTATAGATTTTGTCTAGTAGCCCCTCTGCCCAGTTCTAGCTCCCACTGGGCTAAGATAATGCTTTTTCCTTTTTTCTTACTAGTTAAGGGTATTACCAGGTTTCTGCTATTGCCATCCATGGGTGCAACAACCCTGTTGATACCCTTCATCCTGTCCATACCTCTGGAAGTCCTTTAATTAAGACCACTGGAGTTACATCTTGTTTCCCGCTGTGACCTTGACTTCACACTGACATGCCTGGCACCAGGCGGCCCGGGTAAAGGGGGTCCTTCTCCAACGGCAGCCGTCGGGACATCTTCCACCAGCGTGAAGAGAGTAATTTCAGCACCTGCACTGCTGAAATAATTCCAACTTCAAGTCTCATCTGTTCCACTTTTCCAAAGCTCCAAAGGGTAAGAGGACATATGGAAGTCATAGCACCAATCTGAGACTCATACCATCTAGTTACAATAACAGCGTCTTCCAACCAGGAGTGATGTTTCCAGACACGCTGCCATTGCAGTCTCCAGCCCCACACTGCCCTTGCCAGCTGTCAGTACCGACACAGAGGAAGTGCCATCGGGGGAGTCAAGGGAGACAAGAGAGCTACCGAGAAGAGAAAATCTGCATTTCTGTTTCACTGGGATGCCAGTGGTGGTCATCATTGATGCTGTCCGCCCATGGCCACCTTCCCCATTCCAAGTACAGAAAATGACTATATTCCCTGGTCTCTTGTGGTTGGGTGAAGTCTTATGAGTAATTCAGCTAAAGGATCATGAGTAGAAATGACGGGAAATGATGCGTGTTTATTTGTGGGTGAATGTTTACTACCTGGTATGTGACAGAGCATTCTTTCCTCCTGCCAAGTTCAAAATGGTGAACGACTTACCAGCCAGGGTCCCTGCGTGACTTTGATGAGCAAAACACCTAGGTTAATCCATTATGAACGTGAGGCATGAGAGAAAAATCTTTGAGGCACCAAAACTTGGAGATTGTGTATTATAAATCACACAATAAAGATTTTTTAATTTTATTTATTTATTTTAAAAATCCTCACCCAAGGATATTTTTCTATTTATTTTCAGACAGAGTGGGAGGGAGAGAGAGAAGGAAAGAGAAACATCGATGTGAAAAAGACACATTGACTGGTTGTCTCCTGCATGACCCCGACCAGGGCCAGGGACCACTCCACAACCAAGGTACATGCTCTTGACTGTAATTGAACCCGAGACTCTTTGGTCCATGGGTTGATGCTCTAACTGCTGAGCTAAACTGGCCAGGTCATATATATATATATATATATATTTTTTTTTTTTTTTTTTCTTTATGGATTTTTAGAGAGAGAGAGGGAGGGAGGGAGAGGGAGAGAGATAGAAACATCCATGAGAGAGAACATCGACTGGCCCCCTCCTGCATGCCCCTTACTGGGGATCAGGCCCACAACTGGGCATGTGCCCTGACCAGGAGTTGGATCGGCGACCTCTTGGTCTATGGGTTGATGCTCAACCAGGGAGCCACACCGGCTGGGCAATAACTATTTTTGATGAAAATATTTTTAACATAGTGGAAGCCCAGTGAACTCAGTGACCTTTACCACGTGCTTCTTTCCTCAGCCTTGCAGATGCCCAACCACAAAACCTGTGCCTAACTTATGCTCCCAAACCCACCGAATCACATTACGACGTCCATCTCTCCCTCTCTAAGATGTTGTTTTTCTTTGGATCCCCCAGGCCATGGTTGAGTTTATTATCCCAAAGGCAGCACCCACATCCCTTTCCTCTACCGGTTTTTCTGTAGCAGCACCAGTTCCCATGGAGAAGCAAAAAAAAAAAAGAAATCCTGAGAATGAGTTTTTTTGAGATGAGGGAGGAGGAATTGCAATAGCAAAAGCTCTTCTACCCAAAGATTAAAGGGCTCGTTTTAAATTGCATTTTGAATTACATTTGCTCTGGCCCAGGTGAGAGACCTACCCTTAACATTTGGAGTGAAGTTAGCCCACTGAGACTTATTATAAGTGCGGCCACTTCCACAATCTAATGTTAATGTCCCAGAGCGAGTCTCCCCTGACTCAAGGAAAGGTATTTATTTCTAATGCAGGCCAAGGAAAGATTCAAACTTATTTTAAGATCCTGAACCAGTTTTACACAGGAGAGCTTAACCTTTTGCTACAATGTTTGGCTCCCAAATTCTGTAAATGAACTCACTTGATCTACCATGACTACCCAAATGTTACAAGTAGAAGGGGAAGAGTTTAACAGCATCAGATGGTATTTCCGTGGGACTCCAGAATGTCATTCATCCCTTCAGTTCACAGTGCCCTAGAGAAGCACAGGAACAGGAGCTGAACTAGAAATTAATTACTGCTTGATTATTAGCTAGGCTAGGACCGCCTCCTTTTGATACTTGGTCTTTAAAAAAGCTAGGTAGGAGGTCTAAGAGGGTTTAGTAGCCGGTTTCCAGTGTGGCTCACAATGATTGCCACCTAGCGGTATCCACACTCTTGTATAGTCCCCTCCCACTGCATGTCAGGATTGATCTGTGACCAATAGCATGCAGTTGCTCTTCTGGGTTCTCTCTCCCTCTTCGCTCACTTGGATTTCTCTCTTGGCTCTGGGGAAAGCCAGTTGCTATGTGTTTTGAACACTCAGGGAGCCCCTACAGAGACGCCCAGGAGGCCCTCATTCCAACAATCTGGGAGGAACCAAGGCCTGCCAACATGCAGATGTTTGAGCTTGGGGGCAAATATTCTAGCCCCAGACACCTGATGCTGTAGACAACTGGTTGACCGCAGCCTCCTGATCCAGAACCATCATACTAATCCACTCCTTAAATCCTGACCCTTAAAATTATGAAAAATAATGTGTTTTCTTTTTTCGTTTTAAGATGCTGAATTATGGAGGATTTTTTTGGCATATCAATAGATAACTAATTAAAGGCCAATGGTTCTGTAAATCTTGGAACTTCTTCAATCTCCTGGTGACCTGCATTGTTCTGACATTTGAAGGAACATTCAGCCTCTCAATTATGCATTCTGGGGTCCAGGGCCAGTGATCAATTCTTTATTTTGGAGGGAGCAGAGGGGCAAGGGACTAGGAAGAAAAGGGGTATAGATACAGGTCTGTGATGGAGAAAGGGAGCTTGAGATTTGTTTTCACATGCCTCGGCTAATTACCTGTGTAATTTGTTGATGTTGGCAGCACTGGGCCTTGCTCATTGTACAGGTCATGCCTCCACTTCCTTGTTCCCAAACATACCTGTCCGTGTGCATGGACACAGAATGAGAGGCTTTGCTTTGTAACTGGGGGCAGCTGTTTGGTTGGAGAGGAAAGTCCAGGAAGCAATGTAAACTAAGAGTGAGAGGTCTGAGTTCTGTCTAGCCCAACAGTGAGAGAGGCTCGACCTGTCCTCCGGAGAGACTGTGATACACAGACTGAGGCTCGGGTCCAAGAGAACCACTCTGGAGGTGGGGAAGAAGCTTTTCTCCCCTTCCTGCTGCAGCCCAGGAACTCAACTATGTCCAGGATGGAAACCCCAGCTGCGTGTCCTGAATGCATACCCCAGGAGGTGATGTGCCCCTCTTCCCTCACAAAGACAGGATTGGGCTGGAATAAGTAACCAGAAGCAGAGCAGCTGAGCCCTACCTTGACTTAAGTCCCCACTGTAAAATATTTGGAGTGGTGTCTGTCTTCTTAGCTGGACCTTTACTAACACAGGCACCATCGCCGAGGAAGTCAGAAGAGGAGGGAGATGAGGGAGAGAATAAACATGGTGTTTCACTTGGTCACACCAATTCTGACACCAACTGGGTGACCAACGATTGGGTTCAATTTGATTCGATTCGGTTTGATTCCATTCTATTCAATTCAATTCAGACACTAACAGCCAAATGAAAGAAATGTACAGGGCTAGGTAGGGGATGACGATGGCCCGGACCTTCCGTGCCTTCTCCAGGTGTGCCACCCTCCTAACACCTCCATGTGCTCCCCACTGGTAAGATCCTGAACCTCATCCTTTGGAGGTTCTTTCTGGAGGCTTCATTATGTAGGCATGCTTGATGACATCAGTGGCCATTGGGGATTAACCTCAATGTCAAGCCCCCTCCCCCACTGCAGGTTGAGGGGTGGGGTTGAAATCTTTAACCTAATTATGTGGCTGGTTTTTGTGACAATCAGTCCCATCCTGAAGCTGTCTAGAGACAAGCCCCCCTCGCCATAAGCCATCTCATTCGCATACGAAAGACAGTAAATTCCAAGGGTTTTTAGAAGCTCTGAGCCAGGAACCTGAGACAAAGATTAAGTATTTATTTTCTGTTACACCACAACATGAGACTCGAATAAAATAGCAGAGAATTGGAGCAACTTTGGAATGTCACCAGGCGCACACCCTGCTGGGGGTCTCCGAAGTGGACTGTTCCAGGTTCTCGGCACACGTCCCCAGACCAGCTCTCTCGTCACCTGGAAGAGCGGGGGCCAGAAATGGGAAACGTCTTCAGAAAGGAGTCGCTTTAGGCAGAACTGAACATCAAAATGCTTCGCACTGTCTGCTTAGGGATTGCTTCAAGCAGAGTCCCAGGTTATGGTTTCCTTGCCAGTTACAGACCTCAGGTATAGAAAGAACACAGTCTCTGTTACCTTGACTATTTAATAGTTTTCATGGGGAGTTTTAAAGCATAAAGAAAAACTGAGACTGTGTAACACATGACATCAGACTAAACATACTTTGATTTCAGCGCAGCTGAATTACCTTTGTAATTTAGCAAACAGCCCTCTAGGAGGAAACCTATAATTTTCCTTTAAAAAGGTGGCTTTATTTGTTCCCATTTCATATTAATTGTCGAAAGCTCTGTTACCAACCAAGACTCATTTATGGTTCCTCGCTACATTTGATTTTATGAAACTGATTTCACTGGATTTCTCATGTGACCATGTCACATATTTGGAGAACCAAATTTGTATGGGCCTCTTTCTCCCCTGGGATGGGGCTCTCTTCATCTGAAGATAAGGTGGGGTGCACTGAAGTGAAGGGGAATAACTGACGCTATTTCACTTACGTTAGCAATTTTCTGCAAAGCAAAATATCCTGGAAGCAAACAAAATAACAGTTCTTGAGACTTGCTCTATGGTATTCTACTGCGCACAATCTCAAAAAATAAATGAATCAATAAACTGGAGTTACTTTTTTATTTTCTTATGGGGGAAAATGTACAAAGCTATGGTAATATATAGATACACAAGTCCCAAAATGTGTCTATTGCAGTTGGTAATGTTTTCATACACTTGCAAATGTTGAGATAAGTCAAAAGTACTTCAATCTTGTATGATTTATGTCTAAATAGTGTCATATGGATTCTTTTTACTTATTAAAAGCCTACGGTTTTTTTAATGTAGTTTGGAGGACTTAATTCTTACTTGGGGACTTTTTTATTTACATTTTTGCCCTTCACGCAAAAAATTTTGCTTTTATTGTTTATAAAAAACTGGCCAGGACATTGAAATATTGAAATACTACTTCAGGAATTAAAGAAAAAAAGGGTAGCATAAGGTCATATAAAAACTCCAAGTCAGGTACAGGGATGATGATACATTTGGGTCACTCATCTGATTTTTCATCAGAGATGATATATTAAGCATTGATTGGGTATTGGCGCTGAATATTGAAGAATATTATTATATTGAATGAAGAAAAAATCTAAATTTGATCAGCTGTTTGGTTGCTGAATTTTTGTTTTCTAGGACTCAGTTTCCTCATCTGTAAATTGATAGTCTTAGATAAAATGTCTAAGGTCAGGAGAGCTTATTTTTGAAAAACTCTTTAGCCCTGGCTGGTTTGGCTCAGCAGTTAGAGCATCAGCCTGTGGACCAGAGAGTCCTGGGTTCGGTTCCCACTAAGGGCACGTACCTTGGTTGCAGTTTGTCCCCAGCCCCGGTTGGGGTCATGTGGGTGGTAACCACTCAATGTGTCTCTCTCACATCAATGTTTCTCTCTATCTCTTCTTCCCTCTCTCCCTCCCACTCTATCTGAAGATGAATGCAAAAATGTTCTCATGTGAGGATAAAACAAAAATAAAACTCTTTAGTCCGGCCAGTGTGGCTCAGCGGTTGAGCACCGACCCATGCACCAAGAGGTCACCAGTTTGATTCCTGGTCAGGGCACATGCCCAGGTTGGGCCCGATCCCCAGTGGGGGACATGCAGGAGGCAGCCAATCGATGTTCTTTCTCATCGATGTTTCTATCTTGCTCTCCCTCTCACTTCCTCTCTTTCTAAAAATCAATAAAGGGAAAAATAAATAAATAAATTACTCTTTAAAGATTAGGGAGTCCAGCCCCACAGTCCACCAATTAAACAGTTTCATCCCTCTGAGCTGCAGGACACATCACTGTTCTCAAACTAAGCTGCACACCAATCACTCGGAAGTTATAAATCATCTCAGTGACAGATCTCACTCCTGGGTTCTGATTTAATTGGTCTTGGGGATTAGGTACTGGGAGTTGTGGGAAACGGGGTGGTGTTTAAATGCTTCTTTGGTGATTCTAATGTGTAGCAGCATTTGAGAACCACAGGCCTGGGTCTTGGATGACGGTCACCTAGGTTGCTCCTAGAGACAGACATCCTGCTCATAGGCTCAGAGATTCAGATTCAGCGGGAATGTGATGGAGCCCAGAAAGCTGCCTTTGTAACAAGCCGCCAGGCTTCTGTGCAGGGCTTCTCAGAACCACACTTCGAAGGAACGCTGTATCAATACCCCTTGGAGGCTCGCTCGTGGTTCAGATAAGTGGGACCAGCCACGAGAAACAGTTCCTCCAGTTTGGGTTCTCACTTTGGGGTATTGGGAGAGGGTGAAGAGCATTGTAACGAAAGGTCATTTCTTGCAATATTTATAGATGGAGATTTACTTGAGGAAAAATTCAGGATGCTGTGAACGCTGAGAGTGGAAAAATCCCACCAACCACCTGCAACCCCTGTAAAAACAGAGTCCCAGATTTGAACTGTTTAGACAGGGTCACAGGAGATCATACCATAGGCCAGAGAGTCTGAGCACAAGCCACCTGCTGGCTTCTATTCTTTCTTTCTTTCTTTTTTTTTTATGAAGAAGAAAACCACCCACTGTTTCTGGGTTCTGACAATTTTGAACATAAGTGAAATACTCAGTAACATCCTGTGGTATCATGACATGATGATGGACCCGCATATCAGGATACTCAGCAAGCTACACTTTCCTGCTGGCCTGGTGCAGTATAATCCACCACCAGGGCCCTCCTTGTCATCCAGGACACTCAGCCATCAGGGCCCTCGAGGTAACGGGAGAGAGGACCAAAGGGGTCTGGTTGGGCACAGTAGATGTGGTTGGTTCACTGCCCAGACACCTGCCGTTCTTCCATTTCAGGGCATGCTGGGCCGACTTCATCTCCTAGTGCCTGCTTCTCTGCCTGGTGACTTCCTCTTTTTCTGTCCTCACACGCAGTATACACGCACGTGGCCCTCAACCAGTGACTGGTGGGAGTTGGTGTGGCTCCCTCGCCTTTGAGTGAGACAACGCTAAGGCACGTTTCCTACCAGAGGTCCCAGAACTCCTCAGTGGGGTAAGGCTTCAAGGCTCACAAAGGCAGGTAACACACCTTCTATTAGCTACTTCCCTTCCTTGTCTCAGTGTTTCCTGGGATCATATCCGAAATATACTACGTGCACCCGAAGGTTCATTTGGTTCTTCCACTAACAGATGCTGAGCAACGGCAATGGGATGACCTGCTTCTTGTAGCAAATGCCCCAGGTTGAGAGCTCACTTCTTCTGCATGTTTCAATATGCTAGTCTTGGATAGGCATCACCTTCAGTTACAGAGAAGGCTTTGGATAGTGTCACTAAACACCTTTAATTTTCTATAGTACTCCAAGGGATTCTTAAACTTCAGATGTTATCGAAAGACAAGAGAATGGTTTTTACAAATTGCCAATATTTTATGATAGGCATAGTCCCTCAGTTGTTTTGGGAACAGGTAGGCATGAATACACTGAGAGTGGCTGGCAGGCTATTTCATTAAGCTTAGTTTACAAACATTATTTCAAGCTACAGACACATGACATGAACCTGGTATTGCCAATCCTTTGTACCATAAGGAAACTGATAAATCCCAGCCTGGTCTGCATTGTTTGCCGGTCCTACTCTGGGCCCACACTGTTCCCCACCCCATGGAGGTCTGTGTCACAGTGAGCCTCTGTCACAGTGCAGAAGACAGACACAAGGTGAACAAGGTGAACTCGTACAACTGCTTATTTACACATACCGCACATATCACCTATCTAATTGCTCAGAGCTCTCATCAGCTACATTTTCAAAGTTCTAGTTATCCGTAATTCGCGACCCCAATTTACTTTCCTTTAATATGCCCTGTGATGTGAGTGACAGCCACCAGTGATGGTGTCTCTATACTGTGCTTCTCCTTTTTGGTCAAAAAGATGACTTCCTTACTGACTACTATCTAAAAGTCCTCCCTCTGTGCAGGACAGCAGTGGACCTTTGCTGGTGGCCTGCAGGAGTCCCCCTTTCCCAGTCAGAAACCCATGTGACTGGTCTCCCAGCAGCTCTGTGGACAGCCCACAGCAAACCCTCCGGGCTTCGCGAGTGGCACTCTAAATTCTCAGAACCGACGGGAAGGTTAACAATAGGGACCATCCCGCAGAGATCAAGCTATAACCTTTACTGCTGGTCGTGGAAGATTGGGCAATGAGGCTTGGCTCTGAACTGCAATCAGATTTCCTGATTCCTCCTCCTGCAACCCGGCAAGTCCAGGCCTTACACTCCTCGAGGAGCGATGGGCCCGCGGAGCAGATACGCACGCCCAGTCACTGGCTGGAACGGAAGACTTGGTCCTCGGTGAGGCCCTGGCTCAGCGGACTAGTTCCACCCATGGCTGAGGCTGGCTGGCCATACCACGTAACAGCATTGGCACCGTGACTCGGCCCACCAGTGAAGCACGGCCCCGAGGATGCGCGAATCTGATGCTTCTCTCCTGGGAGCAGTGAGGACGTGGTAGTCGTTCTGGTTCCTCCTGCTCCCATCTTTATGGTCCATGACTGTAGTGCTCCTATGCCCGTCCCTCTACTGACCACAGCCTACTAATTGCATGGATTTATTAAATCTCTTTCAAACCTTCCCATGTCTCTTTATCTCCTGGGCCATGCACCTAGCTCAGGCCACCACGATTCTGGGATTATCACCAGAGCCTCAGGTGCGAGCTTTTGTTTATTTCCCCTCCATATGTTTCTCTGCGCCTGGGAGGCTGCCCCCCATAGACGGTGTGCCAGACTCCCATGCCACCTGCCTTCTGGTTGGGTTAGACTAACCTGGAGCATGGGCTGAGGTCACAGAGGCTGGGTGGGCCCTCTCCTCCCTCTCCCCACCTCACGGCATGGTTTCGGCAGTGGCTGCACTGTACAGCCACAGCTTGTTAGGTGGCCCCTTCCCCGTGGCTCCAGCCCCCTCCCTTGACTCTGCGGGCTTACGTGCTAAAGGCTTTTTACTTTTGCTAGTCCCTGAGAGATGTACCTTCCTCTCTGCGTTGCCTTAATCTGCCAACACCTCTGTAAATAACCCTTTGCTAAACTTGCTCCACTAAAACCCTCGGAATGTGCCCCTGTTTCCCGTGGGAACCCTAATACACCCTCTAATCACTCTCCTGCAACACGCCCTTTAATCCACTCTGCACACAGCAGCGCGGGCGCCCGTCCTAAATGCATATCTGCTCTTGCTCCCCTGATTAACGCACACCAGTGTGACTAATTGCCCTCGGGCTAAAGTCCAAACTCCTACAAGGCCCTGCATGATCCTCTGTTGCTCTTTTAAGTCCAGCCACACCGAACTTCATAGTTGCTCAAAACCTCCTCCACTTGATGTTTACACAGACTGCTCTCTGCCTGAAACACACCCCCTTTCTCCTCTGTCTTCCACCCCAACACCCACAGTCCCAACCCTTTGTCTAGGTAGACCCTCCCTGTCCCTTAGGTCTCAACTTGAATGTCACCTTGCCCCCCATCAACAGTCTGGATTAGGGACTTCACTTTGCATAGCACCCATTTCTTTGCCCACATGTCCCAGCAAACATGAGTCCCCTGCCTTCCAGCACTCTCCCGTGTACCAGTGCCAGGAACAAGACCTGACAAAGGAGTAGGGGCAGAGGAGAATGGTCAGCTGGTCAGCACCCGCTACACGTGTTCATTGTTGTTGATTCAGGCAGAAATCAGCATCTCCCGCTTAGCGTTTACCGGTGGAACATAACTAAGCGCGTTTTAGGGGAAGGATACATAAACTCTCAGGCTGATTGGGCTCCTATATAAAATTAAAATAAAAAAAAAATGATCTAATCACTTCTCGGCCTTTTGGCTAAGATCAAATGAAATATCTGTTCTTATCAGTTTAATATCAGAAACGTCCTCTCTCCGAGGACAATACGTTAAATGGATTTTTGGAATAGGAGCTTGCTCCGTCCACTCCACGCATCCACCCCGTATTGCAGTACCTCCGGAACGTGCACCAAAAAAAAAATCTGCCCCGCTGGTGTGGCTCAGTGATTGAGCGTCAATACCTATGCACCAAAAGGTCGCTGGTTTGATTCCTGGTTGGGGCATATGCCTGGGCTGCGAGCCGATCCCCAATGGAGGCATGCAGGAGGCAGCTGATTGATGTTGTCTCTCATCGATATTTCCATCTCTCTCTCCCTTCCTCTCTGAAAAAATTAATAAAAATGTATATATATAAAACCATGGTGATATAAGTGGTCCTGTCATCATTATCTTTTTGTTTGTTTTTTGTTTTTTATGTTTTTATTGATTTTTTAAGAGAAACAGGAGAGAGAGAGAGAGAGAGAGACATCGAGACATCTATGAGAGAGAAACATTGATCAGCTGCCTCCTGCACACCCCCTACTGGGGATTAAGCCCACAACCCAGGAATGTGCCCTGACCGGGAATCGAACTGGGACCTCTCAGTCCATGGGACAATGTTCAATCCACCAGCTGGGCATCATAGATTTTTAAAATCTCAGTTGCATAGAACGAGATTATGGATTAGTGATAATCTTGGTTTATAAAGCGTTCATTCTCAATCCACGACTAACCTATCATTTACTTTGCTCTTATTGATAATTATAGAATAGACTCCACCTACCAAAATATTAAGATCTTGATAATCACCTGCATCTAACAATACAGTTTAGTGTCTCCCAGGCTCCTGCTCCTCCCACCATGGGTACCCCCATCCTGAATCCTGTGGTGACCACTTCTCTGCTTCCCTCTTTAGACGATATTATACCTCTAGGTATTTTTTAAAGTGTATTTGTTTGCCTTTTAATGGTTTTAATTTTGTAAGAAGGCCTCTGATATATATAGTTATGGATAAATCTTTGGATTTACTTTTTCACTTTATTTACATTGCTAAAACTCACGTGTAATGTTGTATGTCCATGTCGTGATTTTACTCACTACTGAATAACCTCCCACTTAGTGGCTATATCACGATGTATTCCTTCTCCTTTAGGGAACAGGCATTGGGGTTGTTTCCAAGGCCACTGTGAATAGTGTGCTGTGAACAGTCTTTTACACATCTCCTGCTGCATAGACATCGGTCAGCATAGGCTCTAGTGTGCTGCAGTGACAAACAGCACTGAGAATCTCAGCAGCTTAAGACCACACAAGTGGATTTCTCACTCATGTTACATGACCTTTGCAGTCAGTGAGAACGGCTCTACTTATTATAGTCACTCAAGGACTCGGGCTGACAAAATAGTCACCAGCCCAGATGATGGCGTGTGTGCGAGGGCAGGAGAAAGAGCTGCGAAGGAGCAGGCATCGCTTTCAGGAAATACCACTTCCACCCGCAACTCACTGGCCAAAACTAGACCTGCGCCCCCACCCAACCATGAGGGGCCAGGCTGTACATTTTCAAAGAAGACAGAGGACTCTATATATTTGAAAAAGAGTTTGCATATTCAGTTTTAGGAGGTAATGCCAAATACTTTATAATCTAGCAATTCCCTTCTACATATGTATGCAATGTATTTTTGCACATTGTGATCTTTATTAATGCTGTCTTCCAAAGTGATTGTACCAATTTATATTTCTACCTGCAAAATATAAGAAATCTTGTGGATACATAGATTTGCCAACTTTTCAGTACTGTCAGACTTGTAAGCATTTTGCCAGTTGAAGTATATAAAATGGTATCTCACTGGGATCTTGATTTGCATTTTATAATCACTAATGTTAACAACTCTTCATATTTTATTGTTTTACCTTCTGAGACATACCCATTTATGTCCTTTACCTATTTGCTATTTATTTTATTTACTTCTAGGTCTTCTTTCTATAATCCAATACTAATCCTTTGTAATTAGTATATATTGTAGAAATTTTCTCTCTGTTTGTAAGTTGTCTTTTAATTTTCTGTATGGATCAACAAAAGTTCATAACACTAACACAGTCAAGTTTATCAATTTTCTTTTATGGTTAATACTTTTTGTGTCTTAACAATTTTTTTCCAACTCCAAGTTTTAAAAAATGAAACTTTTAAACTTTTTGTATAAAATATAAATGAATTTCTTAATTCATGCAAAGTTCTTTGATGTGTGTGTGTGTGTGTGTGTGTGTGTGAGAGAGAGAGAGAAAGAGAGAGAGAGAGAGAGTTGTGTGAAGATAGGGTATAATTTTATTTTACTCCATATAGTTAAAAATTTCCAGCTATATTTTAAAAAATCATTTTTGTTCTTTAACAGGACATCCCACTGTCATAGTCTGTTTCTGGGGTTCACCTATTCTATTCCACTTGTCAATTTGTCTTTTCTGCCAATACCACCAAGTTTAAATTAATATAGTATCATATTTAGTAATTACATTTGATACAAAAAGATTTCCTGCCTCATCTTCTTTTCTTTAGAGAATATTCTTGGTCATTTACTGTTTCATATAAAATATAATATTATCTTGTTGAGTTTTAGAAAAACCCCAGCATTAAACTTTCGATCAGTAAACATGTTATAATTCTCTATTTGTTTAGACCTTCAAAAATATGTCTTAAGGTTTATTTTCCCTAAAAGAGTCTTACATATTTTTGTTAAATTCTTAAATTCTTTATAATTCCTGATAGTGCTGTAAATAGTGTTTTCTTTTTAACTACATTTTCTGATTGTTTGCTGCTGTTATACAAAAATACAGTCAAATTGGATATACTCTTCTTATACCCAGACTTCTCAATATGTATTTTAATAAATTCAAAGGGGTCTACAGAAAAGTTTTCATTATGGACAATAAGTTTTATTTCTTCCTTTCCAATCTTTAGAATTATATTTTTCTTGTCTTATTACATTGGCTAGGACCTTCAAATACAACATTGAATAAACTAGTTATAGTGAAAATTCTTGTTTCAATTATAATTTTAAAATAAATGTTTTAATGTTTTTCCATTTGAAACTTTTATCAAAAATGATTGTAGAATATTATTACATGCTTTATTGTGACATTTTCAGATGATAATTGTCAGAGTCTGAGATTTTACCCTCCTTGCAAACTAGTAAGTTAGCCTCTCATAATTTTATAAATGCTGACAAAAGACCTAAGACTCTTGTTTAAGAGATAATGGACTGTTAGTTATGGTGCAGCAGGCGGCATGATCTTCATGTTCACATTTGTTCCCCTTGCTCCTCAAGCCCGTGAAAGCAATACAGAGCAGCCCAGGTGGATGCTGCACATGTAGTGGATTTGCATCACCACTGAGAAAATAGAAATCTTATGAGCAAAAGTTGGTTGCCTAGGGAACATAATTGTATATTCAGTTTAACAGAAATAAAAGAATATTTGTCTTAAAAATAAATAGACTACAAGCAAATCTGTCCAACATTTTCCCTGAAGCAAGACAGTAGCTTTACTGGGTAGTGAAAAACCTGCCATCTACTTCAGAAAGAGATAATTTTCAAGGCTATTTTCTATATGATATTCTTTGAAAGGTTAATCTGGAACAAAGCCAATGGGTGCTCTGCTCACAAGATGTACAGAAACATAGCAAATCCATGGAGAATTGTCTCATTTTTTTTTTTCTGTTAATCTGCTGATGTGGCAGATTATATTTATGAGTTTTCTAATATTAAACCATCTTTGTATATATTCTGCTTGAACATGGAATATTTTTCATACACAGTTGGATTTAATATACTAATATTTCATTTAGCATTTTAGCATCTATGGTTACAAGAGTAATGTGCTTTTAATTTTATTGTTTTCATAATGTTTTTGCATATTTGGCATGAACACTGGCCTCTTAGATTGAGTTTGAAACCCTACCTCTTTTTCTATCGGCTTGAATTAAAATAGAATGAGCTAATCCTTGAAAATTTGGTAAAATTTACCTGTAAACCATCTGGGCCTGGTCTTTTCTTTGGAAAAAAATTGTCAACTTATGTTTCAATTTCTTATGTATGTTTGTTTATTACAGTTTCTTTAATATAACTATTTGGGCTTTTTATTTCTTCTTGGTTCATCTATGGTTAGTTGTCTGCTTTTAGGAATTTAATCATTTTGTCTAAGTTTTCAAAATTGTTGGTGTATAGTTGATGGTATTTTTTTATTATCTTTTGAATCTCTACTTTACATGTAGCTATGTCCCTATTTTACATACATTATTTGAGTCTTTTCTTCTCTCTATCAGTCATATCAAAGGGGTCTAGTGCATTAGAATCTCACTTTGGATTTGTTGGTTTCTCTGCTGAAGATTTGTTTTCTATTTTTTTCATTTCTGTTCTTATTTTAATTACATATCTATTTTTAATTTGAGTTTATTCTCTTATTTTCTAACTTTTTGATTCATTACTTTTGAATATTCTTGTTTTATAAAAGGTATTTAAAGATATTAGCTTTACTAGGTTGTAATTCTTTTATTGCTATTCAGTTCTACGTATTTAAACATTTCTATTAAGATTTCCTATTTAATTGGAATTTTTATTTTTATAAAATACTTCTTGAATTGTGTTTTATATTTTTGTTGTTGATTTTAGAGAGAGGAAGAGAGAGAGAGAGAAAGAGAGAGAGAGAGAGAAAGAGAGAGAGAGAGAGAGAATGTTGTTCCACTTCTTCATGCTTCTATTTGACTAGGGATCAAACCTGATGCTCCAATGAACTGAAATACCTGACCAGGGCAATCTGTGAGTTGTTTTCTCTTTTTCTTTATTGATTAGAGAGAGAGAGGAAAGGAGAGGGAGAAAGAGATAGAAACATCAATGAGAGAGAACATCAATTGGCTGCCTCCTGCATGCCCGTCACATGTGCCATGACCAGGAATCGAACCGGCAACCTCTTGGTGCATGGGTCAAGGCTCAACCACTGAGCCACACCAGCTGGGCAATCTGTGAGTTTTTAACAGAGTGTTTTAAAACTTCAAATATGCAGGAATATTTTAAATTAATTTTCAGTTTATTACGTATGGTCAGAGACCATGATCTTTATAAAATTTATTCTTTAAACATTAAATTTTATATCCCAGTGCATACTCTTGAAAATTTGTCTGTATGGTTGAAAACAATGATTACCTAATCATTGGAAGTTGGTCTAATTTTTGGCCACTAGATCAGTCTTTAACTGAGGTTTTCACTTATACCCTTATTGATTTTTTTGTTTGACTTATTTCAATAATTGAGAGAGGTATATTGAAATCTTCCACCATGGTATTTTATTAATTAGCTTCTTTCTTAATTTTATTAATTTCGCTTCCATATTATAAAGCTATTTTAATATGTATATAAAAAATTAAAATTACTATATGTTCTTGAATTTAATCTTTTAAGGTTAAATATTACCTTCTCTATCTCCAATTACACATTTTGTTTTAGTCTATTTTATCTGCTATTACTATAACTATACCAGCATTCTTTTGTATCAGATTTGCCTGATATGTTTCTTTATCCTTTTCAAGTTTTTATCTTTATGTGTTAGGTCTTTCTTTGGTAAATAGCTTATATCTGGATTTTGCTATTGTTAATCCTTTTTGTTAATACTTCTCCTAGCTGGTGAATTTTGTACATTTATTGTAATTGACACTAATTCTGATTTATAACACCTTAAATTACTTTTTTCAATTTATTCCACTTATTCCTATGTCTCTACATCCTCTTTTTATGTAATTAATACCTATGTCTTCTTTATAACATGACATGAATTTTAGCATAATCTTACAACCTTTGTTTCTCCCCCTGCCTATACAAATTCTATTTTAATAATCATACAGACTCTTAATTCTGGGTTACTTCAATAATTTTTCCCCTATTTCTTTGTAAAACTATTGTCATCTTAAACAGCTAAGACCAAAGACGTGATCATTTTTATTTCATTTCTCTCCAAGATTAATCTCTTTGGTTTGTCCGAAATTGTTTTCAGTGTGAGTTTTTTATGGCAAGCTTCTGAGCCTTTGATTGCCTGAGAATATTTGAATCATGTGTTAGTTTGACTGGATATACATTTCTAGAATGTAACTTATTTTCCATAAATACTTTGACATCAACTTTTTCAACAGAAACAGTAAATGCAAGAAAACAACAAGTCTCTTTTCATAAGCTGTAGAATTCTCTGTTGTCTTTAAAATATTATATTTTGTTATAATGTGTCTGGGTATGAGTTCTTCCTTCTCCCTTCTCTTTAGCATACTGTAGGCCCTTTCAATCTGAGATGTCTTATTTTATTAATTCTGAGAAATTCATCTCTACCAGCTTTTCAAATATTTTCCCACTATCCTGTTTATTGAGCTTTTTTGTTTGCACTTCTATTGCTATTCTTCATATATTATAATTAAAAAACATATTTTTTGCCCAGCAGTGTGGCTCAGTGGTTGAGGGTTGACCCATTCACTGAGACATCACCAGTTTGATTCCCAGTCAGGGCACATGCCCGGGTTGTGTGCCTGATCCCCAGGAGGGGGCATGCAGGAGATGGCCAATCAGTGTTCTCTCTCACTGGTGTTTCTCTCTCTCTCCCTCTCCCTTCCTCTCTCTCTCTCTCTCTCTCTCTATATATATATATATATTTTTTTTTTTTTTTCTATTTTTTTCTTCTCATGTTTCCTTCACCTAATTTTCCAACTTGCTAAATAATTTCTTCTCTATATCCATAATGCTCTTTATTGCACTTTGTTTATTATTTCAGTTATATTTTTCATAACTAATACAGTATTACTGCTTATTCTTTCCGGCATGTTCTTATTCTTGTTTCTAACTGTGAAATATCTTCTTATTTTTAAGCATGTTTATTAGGATAATTTTAAATTCTTGGTTTACCTTTTCTAATATTTCTGCCTTTGATAGAACTTGTAATACCTTGTGTGTGTTTTAATAGTTGACTTACCAAACTTCTTATTTTGACCTATGAGCTTATTTCCTCCAGGGGTTTTTATTCCTGATGTCAGGCAATGCTGATGAGAAAGGTCAAACCGCAGTCCAGGTCTGGCCCCCTCGCCCTCAGGGGTTGCGGAGGGCGTGCCTCTCACAGGGAGGGCTCCGGCCTGGAAAACCCTAGCCAACCTTCACCCTTCGCTCTCCGGAGAGAAGCAGAAGAATGAGCGAATACTCGAGGTTACAATTCCCCAGTCCCGGGATGTAGGACAGTGGAGTTTGCCAGAAGCAACTGGCTGAGGCCAGTTGATCTGTTGTTTTGGCAGCTCCTTAAAGGCACAGGGCTTCTGCAAGGCCCTGGTTTTGGTGGTGAAGACACCACACATTTGGCCCGGGGCACATATTCTTTGCTCCACAGCAATGGCAAGAGCATGCAAGGCAGGATTACAACAATGCCCCCCCATCCCGCTTGTGCACCACCCCATCTCTTAAAAAATGTCCTACTGCCCTGGCCGGTTTGGTTCAGCGGTTAGAGCAGCGGCCTCCAGTCCAGAGAGACCCGGGTTTGGTTCCCGCTAAGGGCACGTACCTTGGTTGCGGTTTGTCCCCGGCCCTGATTGGGTCGTGCGGGTGGCAGCCACTCGATGTGTCCCTTCACGTCGATGTTTCTCTCTCTCTCTCTCTCTCCCTCCCTCCCTCCCACTCTGTCTGAACAAAATATCAAGGAATGTCCTCGGGTGAGGATAAAAAAAAACAAACTGTCCTACCTTCCACCCTATGGGGGGGGGGTTCCTCTTTGTTAGGGTTTCCTGCCTTAGTTCTCCTGGTTCTGCCCTTGGAGGAAGGAGTCAACCCTGGCTGGTTCGGCACCTTGGTGGGCTGTGGGGGTTTCTCTTCCTTAGCACAGCTGCGGAGGCTCCCTGTGCCTGCCAAACCTCGTATGAGAGGATCAGACAGTCCTCACCCACTTTCCAATGGGGCAATCAGGGCTCACAGGGTTCAGTGACCAGCCCCCAAACCAGCATGACCTCCACGCTCCAACCGTACCATTTCAAGTCTCGCCAGTCTCCTCTGACATTTCACCTGCAAAGGTCTTGAGCACCACGCCCCTGCCCGCCCTGCCAAGGTAAAGAAACATGGCTTCGCACGGGGAAGCACGTTCCAACCAACTGTGGCATGCCCATGGTTGTCAAGATCACGCCTCTTCTCACACAGTTTTAACTAAGCTTCCCAAGAAGGCTCAATGGAGCACAGGATAACCATCACAGGATCTGCCTCAGGCTGTTTCCAAGGAGGTGCAGGTACCAGGCCCAGCCTGACAAGAATGAAACTAGGACATGAATAGGCAAGTGATTATCTGATGACTTCAAGCTTGTCAATCTCCACTGCGGGATCCAGCCCATCCATCAGGACCTTCAAGCTGAAAAACCTTCCCTGAATCAGCATTCCAGAAACAAACATTCTTTTCACTTCCTTCTCCCTCCCCTTTCAAGACTTGTCAGCCTCTGCTTCTATCTTCATGATAATTTTAAAAACCATCTGTACTGCTAGGAATAATAGATGCTGATTGGTGAATGATGTTCCCTTTTAATACAGGTATTTTAGCAGGTGTTACTTATTAAAAGATGCTCATAATTTCTTAAGAATGGAGAAAATATTTAGAGGTAGATAGGTAAAATAGATACGTCGGAGAGTTATATTTTAGATATATATTTTTTCTTTTTTGCCTAGGATTTATTCCTAGATGCTATAAACTACTGGCATGCAAGAGGCAGCCTAGGAACTGGGGTCAGTGGAGGGGCACCTGGGGGCTTAACACTGGCAGGGACCCGGGGTGGGAGCTACAAAGAGCACGTGGTCTCCCGTCTCCACCACCTTTAGACCCCCAAGCCTGCTCATGTCCACACCTGCGGCCTGACTGTCCTCCAGACCTGGGAGAACCTGAGGAAGTGGGGGGAGGGCTGGCGAGATCTACATGGCAGCTTGGAGCAGTTAACTCCAACTTGGGGTTTGCCGCCAGCTGCATGGGTGTGCGGCCACCTAACAGCTTTCCCGGTCACTCACCTCCCCAATGATGCCATTCTCAAAACATGCCACGTAACCAGACACCCCTGGGTATGAACAGACACTGCTCTCTCTCCCTAAAATCCCCTGCCCCACCCGATCGAGGTAACACCTTTCTCCTCCTGAACTCAGCTCTTCTCTGTGAAGCTTGCCAGTGATGGCCCCTCTTTCTGACCCCTTCTTGGGACGGAGATTTGACTACCCTCCAGGTGTTTACTGGAGACGTGGACAAAGTGCAGAAGGGTGAGCGCCATCCCTCTGCCACGGTGGAAGCGGCTCCCTTTCTAAGCAGTTTCTTGAGAGCAAAGGAATCGCGTCTTCACCTCTGTTGTCAGTACCCAGCACGGTAGCATTTTGTGTTTGTTCCGGGAACATTTCCTTGGGTGGCCTGTAGGATTCATCTCTCTTGCAAAATTCCTCGCCTCATTCCATCAGGCCCAGCGGCGGTGACAACGGCTCAGTGCCCCTAGGGCCACACGCTGTCCTTCGTGGCTTTGCAAAGAGCCTCCTTACAGATAAACCTTCCTCCAATCTGTTTCAGATGGAATCTTGACTGATTTTCATAACTTTATAAAATATACATATAAAATATAGATTATCCAATTCCATTATAAACATGCTTCTTGTGTATTTACAAATACAGTTATAAATATACTTGTATCTTATAAATATGGTTACTATTTTATAGCTCTATTAATAAAATATTTCTTCTGAAAAATAATGTATTAGGGGGCCTGCGATGAGACATGGCCCAGGGAAGAAAGTAGAGAGACAGGAGATGAAAAATGACCTGGCCTTCAGGGAGGGCAAACCCCCACCGTGGGACAGGCAGGCCTCTTTCTTGGCTGGTGGGCAGCAGTCCCAATATCTTGCTCAGGAACCCACCACGCACAAGTAGGAGCTGTAGGCAGCATCTGGGTTTCATGCAAGACCTGGGCACCTCCTGGGGTCTGGCCCAACTCACGGCCAGCTGAGGGAGGCACCCCAGTCCAGCTCTGCATGGCAAGGGAGCTGAGGCCACAGGCTCCAAGTGCCCGGTCAGCTCTGACCCAGCATGCGCTGTGCAGGCTCCAGTCAGGTGTCTTTCCTCTGAGGTCCCCTCTGTGGAGGACCCTCAGCCACCCAAACAGTGCGAACATCCTTTGTGTTTTAATCCTCACCCACGGATATTTTTCCATTGATTTTTAGATAGAGTGGGAGGGAGGGAGAGAGAGAGACATTGATATAAGACACATCGATTGGTTGCCTCCCGCACAACCCCAACCAGGGCCGGGGATCAAACCTGCAACCCAGGTACATGCCCTTGATGCGGAACCGAACCCGTGACTCTTCGGGCTGATGCTCTAACTGCTGAGCCAAACCGGCCAGGGTGCTAACTACTTTTTGCCAGAGCAGCAGGGGACATGTTCACTCGGCCTTTGTTTATTGTGATTACTCAGTTCCAGACTCTACTGCGACAAGTGAATTTCCGCAAAGTAGGACTCTACTTACAAATCGAATATTTTTGCAGTCAGAGCATAGAAAACCCTTTTACAACCTTCTAAATACATTTTTTACATTATCAGAGCCCTCTAGACATGAAATAACACCCTTTAGTCACCATCGCACTCGTATCACCCAATATGTTAGACAGAATAAGAGAAAATAAGACATATTAGACGTTACAAATATCATATTATTATTATTGGACATTTAATTACACACAGTTCTTACACACAACCACTAACCTATGAAAATAGCGCAACATGTTCGATGATGAAGCGATGAAGATGAAGAGATGTACTGACAGCAAAGAAGAGCAAGGCTCCCGCGCCTCTGCAGGCACGGCCTCAGTGGGAGAGTCTGCAGGGGGTGCAGTGTCTTCAGCAGGTGCGTCGTCATCGTCTTCCGCTGAAGGAGCACTAGGAGTAGGCAGTGGGTGTCTGGGTGCGCTGCCGAAGAACATTGTGATAGGCAGTTGCTGGCGCTGTATTTTCATATGCATGAGGAGGTTTATATAGGGTTCTATCGCTCTATCAAGTGCATTCTAGAACCGCAGTGCATGCATCATTTGTGGGTCCCATTCACCAATCATGTCCTGTACTACCTAATAGTTCTCACGACTTGCGAGAGATGCTCAAGTGTAAGGCCAACTTCCTCCTCCTGACCCCCAGGAACCTCTGGCTGCTCTTCCTCCTCCTCACTCGCAGACTTAGTCATCTCCACCAGATCCTCGTCAGTTAAGGGATCTGAATGTGTCTCCAGCAGCTCATCCATGTCATTGCAGGTCATATTTGTGAACCTTCTCCTACCAGCATCCACACCAACCTAACTGCCTTGTCCACTGCCGAGTTACTTATATCCTCTGGGGTGAATCCTCTGTAGTCGTGGACAATTTCAGGGCACAACATCTTCCAGCTGGCCTTCACGGTATCTGTCTTTATGTCCTTCAACATGGCCTGGTTGTTCTTCAGAGAGGTCGTGATGGTATACTGCTGCCAGTAGTCCTTCAGCAAGAAGTTCCCCTCAAGGTCCCTGCCTTTAACGAGGTGCTGCAGGGTGTTTCCCGTGTAGAGGGTCTTGGACGCACGAATAACGCCTTGATCCATGGGCTGGGTCAGCAAAGTGGTGTTGGGAGGAAGGAACTCGATTCACACACCCTTGGAGGATAGGTCTTGCGCATGACCTCCAGCATTGTCCATAAGGAGAAGGACATTAAACTCGAGTTTCTTCTCCATGAGATACAGCTTGACTTGGGGGATGAAGCACTCGTGGAACCAGTCCGATGGCTGCTGCTTCGTGATCCAGCCCTTGTCATCGCACATCCAATGCACCGGCAGCAGGTTCTTGTTCTTGTTCTTCAGGGCCCTTGGGTTCTTGGCCTTGTAGATAAGGGCAGACTTGAGCAAAAGCCCCTCAGCATTTCCACACATAACGATAGTCACATGATCCTTATACACCTTGAAGCCATGGACCTTGGCTTCACCCTTGAAAATGAATGTCCGGGAAGGCATTCTTTTCCAGAACAGGCCTGTTTCGTCCATATCGAACACCTGTTCTGGATGATACTCGCCCTCCTCAAGGATCTCCTGGAACGTGTTGTTCACATAGTCCTCTGCTGCAGGCTGGTCAGCAGAGGCAGCCTCTCCATGGAGAACGACACTCTTTAGATGATACCTCTTCTGGAACTTCTGGAACCAACCCTTGCTCACCGTAAAATCCATGAATGATGCAGAAGAGGGTCCTGTTTGAGGTTCATCTGCCATAAAGCGCTGATAGAGCTGCTTTGCCTTTTCCCGGATGACCAGCGAATCCAGCAGAATGTTTTCCCTGTGGCTGTCGCTGATCCAAACAGCTAGGGCAGACTCCGTTTTCACTATGAACTTACTATGACTTGTCATGATGTGCTTCGCTTCCTTGTTAAAAGAGATAGTAGCTATTGCCCGGATGTTCTTTTCATCTTTACAGATGGAGTGAACGGTAGACTCAGTCAAGTCGTAATGACGGGCAACCTCCATGATTTTCTTGCCATCTTTGATCATATCCAAGAGTTTCACCTTCTCCTGGATGGTAAGCATCTTCCTCTGGTGCTTAGTTTCATTGTCAGAAGGCTTAGAAGAAGCAGCACCTTTAGGAGCCATCGTGGGGCTTAGATAAAAGTTCTCAGAAGTTGCAAACACTTACAAGAGCAAAGATGCTTCCGATGCCTAGTGATGTAGAAGCGTATGAGAGAAATGAACTGGCGTGAGGCTGAGCCAGGATAGGAAGAGGATAGGATAGCCAATCAGTGAACAGCACGCTCTGATTGGTTTGGTTTTACCACACCCGATTTTTGGGAAAAAAGTTATTGCCCACAAACAAGGAGTGGTCCAGTGGCCGCACCTGGCATTGAAGGATTCCTGGGGCGCTCGAATACATAGGCCTACAGTCCATACGCACAGTAATTTTAATTGCAACACAGGGGTGTATAATCAACTCAGACAACCAAGTACACGCTGTATTATTTTCACTGTCTCAATCAACTTTTTAATGAATATATTTGAAAAAAACCACGATAGAGTGAAGCTGTGAACGTCAAAGCGCGAAGTGGCGAGGGACGACTGTAATGAGGTTCTGCAGTAAAAGGTACTTCTCAGGAGAGCTAGTTCTTTCTGCGTCTGGGGACACTCACTCGCCCCTTCTCTTCCTCCCACATGGAAGCTTCTTCTGGGAGCCCTTTATTCCCCAGGTTGGGCCTCCAGCTGGCTTGGGGTGGGGGCTGGCTGAGGGGATGCTGCAAGGCCTGATGGGAAAGGGACCAGAGATGAAGGAGTCCGAGAAAGGGTGCCACCTGTGGGGGACAGAGCCTGAGATTTGGACAGATGGGCTCTTGAGTTGAGGCTGATCACACACGAGCGGGAAAACTCTGGCTGATGGTTGTTAGCCTTCTGCAGTTCACGAAATGCTTTCATAGTCATTCTTGTTGCATCCTCAACAGACCTCTGAGGTCAGATTGTAAATCAAATGAGCTTAGAGTTTTGAGAGAATTTCTCCAAAGTCTCGGAGCTGGCACTGCAGTCCAAGTCTGATGACGCTTCTCTCTCTTCCATGACATAGGGCCCTCTGCCTCATGTCCCCTCTGCCACCTCGCACTCCAGCCCCTGCTGCCATGTTCTGCCGCAAGGGTCCTCTCACTCCTGACTCCAGCATGCCAGCTGGAACCGTGGGAACAAGCAGCTAGTGCCCCAGGGACAACTGTTGGCCAGTGGAGGAAGGGAGCCAAGAAAATATGTCCCCCTATTTTGTCCCTTGGGTGGCCAATGGGGGGGTCACCAGTGAGAACACACCTGCATTGCCCACAGCAGTGACCAGCTTGGCAGATAGCACATGCTTGTCTTGGCATCTCCTTCTTTCCTGTTTCACTTCATCTCTTTCCTCACTTGATTTCTTGGAATCACGTCTCAAACCAAGTTGCCTGCTCAGAAGCCCTCGCGTTAGGTTTTCATTTGTGTCTTTCAAGCAGAGACAATCACGATTCCTTCTCCCACCGGTCCAGATGGCAGGGGTGGGCGAAGGGCACATGCAGATGGTTTGTTCATTTCTACCTGTATGTTTCCTGGGGCTGTTGTAACATTTACCACAAACTTGGTGGCTTAAAACAAATGTATTCTCCAAGTCCAAAATCAAGGTGTGACCAGCACTCCACTCTGAAGGCTCCAGAGGAGGATCCTTGCCCTTGGAGCTCCTGGTGAGTCCAGGTGTCCTTGCCCCTGGAGCTCCTGGCGAGTCCAGGTGTCCTTGCCCTTGGAGCTCCTGGCGAGTCCAGGTGTCCTTGCCCTCGGAGCTCTTGGCGAGTCCAGGTGTCCTTGCCCTCGGAGCTCCTGGCGAGTCCAGGTGTCCTTGCCCTCGGAGCTCTTGGCGAGTCCAGGTGTCCTTGCCCTCGGAGCTCCTGGCGAGTCCAGGTGTCCTTGCCCCTGGAGCTCCTGGTGAGTCCAGGTGTCCTTGCCCTCGGAGCTCCTGGCGAGTCCAGGTGTCCTTGCCCCTGGAGCTCCTGGCGAGTCCAGGTGTCCTTGGCTTGTGGGTGCATAACTCCAGTCTCTGCCTCTGTCTTCATTTGACTTACTTCTCTGTGTGTCATCTCTCCCCCTTGCTTTCTCATAAGGATACATGTCATTGGATTTAGGGCCCACTCTGAATCCAGGGTGATCTCATCTAGAAATCCTTAATTACATCTTCAAAGACCCTTATATTTTCAAATAAGTTCACATTCACAGGTTCTGGGGTAGACTTTGACATATTTTTTTGAGGGGGCTACTATTCAACCTACTATACAACCCCCTTTGTACAAAATATGAAGATACACTTACGCTGAGAATTGCAGCATCTGAACACCTAGAGGAGACGGCGGACCACCAGAGTGTGAGCCCAGGGGAAGTCCTGGGGGAAGAAGAGCCAGTGGTGCAGTGTGCAGATGTGGCCAAAATCAAAGGCTGGGGAGCAGCTGGATGGGACCAGGTGTGGGCACCTCACATGAAACCCGAGGCCAGGTCCTGCTAATAGGAAAAGGCTCCCCTGAGATGGCCCTTAAAACAAGATTTAAGGGTAAATAGATCTCACAGGTCGCTGGGCAGATTCACAGAAGATGGGAGGCACAGGCTGTGGGCTGGAGGGCTGTGGGCGGGAACAGGCGAGACCTGCCCAAAAGGAAGTACAAAGGCATCCTCTTCTGGACTAAATGATGGTAGTGTATTAATGAGGTGGGAATACAAGGCTCCTGGGTTTGGTCCAGAGAGGAAGAAAGAGGGCATGATTGAGGGCATGGGTGGAAAGAAAAGAAATGGAGAAAGAATAGGCTGTGAGGATCAGCAGTCTACGCACTGGGCATTGTGGTGGGTCCACCCCAAGTCTAATTCAAAATGCATAACAAAACAACGAGGCATTTTTTTAAAGCAATAAACACTGATTATAGACACATATTCTGCTGCGTACTCTATATATCTCATAAAAGCATAAATGCTGCCTGTAATAAAACCAGCCAAAAAAATCACTGTTATATTTTATGCTCACAAAAATGAGCCTGCACTCCATAATGCTTTAATTCATCACATTTTGTATTTTCACATCAAAGTACATTTTGACACGTCTTCATGGCTGTAGTACATTCTAGTGTATAGCGCTACCATAATTTAGTCACAATGCTGAGCATTTAAATTGTATTTCTAGTTTTTCTATTATAAGCACTGCAGTGGCCGCTTTTATATAGTTGTCTAACGACACAAGAAATTCTCTGAATGGAATTTGCTAAGGAGGTATGTGAATTTTTTCCCCTCAAGCCTAATTTTCTATTATTTGGGTAAGATTTACATATAGATTTTAAGTGTCCAAACCAATAAAATTTGACTAAGGTTTAACTATTATCTGCTTGAAATGGAAATCTTTTCCATCATCTAAGGAGGCTCCTTCATACCCCCTTTTAGTAGGAAGTCCCTGTCCCAACCTTTTATAGGCAAACCCTGTTCTGATGTCTTTTACCATAGATTAGTTTTGCATGTCCTTAAACTTCCTAAATATGAAATCATGCAGTTTTTCTCTTATGTCTAGCTTCTTTCATCAAACTTAATATTTTTCATATTTTCCATATTGTCACATACACACACAGTCCATTTATTTTATTTTATACTTTATGTTAATTTGTATATTTATTATTTTATGTATTGTTTTCATTCCATTGTGAGAAAAATACCAGTTTGCCTTCTCCTATTGATTTGATGTTATCAATATATCTCCCATGATTTAAAAAAATTTTTTTATATTGATTTTAGAGAGAAGAAAGGAGAGGAAGAGTGAAAACATTGATGAGAGAGAACATCGATTGGCCACCTCCTGCATGCCCCGCACTGGGGATTTGCCTATGATCTGGGCATGTGCCCTGACTAGAAATCGAACCGGAGACCTCTTGGTGAACAGGTTGACACTCAACCACTGAACCACACCGGCTGGGCTCTCCCATGATTTTATATTGTTATTTTTATTATACTGCCTGACTATACCACAATTTGTACCACTGCCCCACAATCCTTACTTACAGAAAGGGTACAGAAAGATGTTGAAATCCTGGATTGGCAGGGTCTAAAGGATTCCCACATTGTTGCCCCTGAAAATAAGCTGGAAGTGATCTAACACCCAAGAAGATGGTGATTTGCTCAGGCTCACACAGTTCTATAGGGTCTCTGAGAGTCTTTAGGTCAGAGATTGCTCATTAAAACTTCCTTCAGAGAAAGACAGGAAGGGAGCGGAGGGAAGCACTGGGAATATGTGAGGGCTGGGCTCCTGGATAATAGAATTTTCCCGCCCGGTAATTTAACAACGTCAGTACTCCAGGGGGCAGTAACTGCAGGAGGTCGGTTAATTACTGCCAGGCCAGGGTGAAATTTCCCCAAGACCCCATATTCTGGGCTGCATTTCATACCAATTAAAAGTCTAATCCAGTGGGACTCTTTCCCAACAAATTAACATCATGGAATTTGATGAACTGATGCTTTTAATAGACTGTGATGTTTTGATGGACTTAGTCATAGCTGTAACTCCTCTCCTGCTCCTCAGTGAGGTCAGCAAGCTTAGATCCTGGGTGCTGTGGCTGGCGGGGCTCTGTTGGTTGGCCATTGTCCTGTGCACCAAAAGGTTGCTGGTTCGATTCTTGGTGAGGTCACGTGCCCGGGTTGGGAGCTCCACTCCTGTTGGGGGGCATGCAGGAGGCAGCCAGTCGATGTTTCCTTCTCGCGTCAATGTTTCTCTCTCTTTCTCTTGCTCCCTTCCTCTCTCTCTAAAATTCAATAAAAAAATCAAACAACAACAACAAAAAGAATACAGATACTTAGAAAAAAAAAAGGACTAGATCCTGGGGATTTGGAGGATTTGGGCTATTGGCACAGGGTGGCCCAGAGCAGTGGGAGGAAGGAAAAGTGGGAAGTTCAGTTAGGAAAATGACCAACTCTATGGTCAGAAGCAACTTACAAGAAATCATAATGTTGTAAGATTCCACTCAGTCACTTGAGTTCTTCTGCGTATGCTAGGCACTGGAAATGGAGACATACATTTGACGGTTTCAACCCTCCAGGAGCTAGGAGTCCGTAGGGAAAAGGCCCACCACCTCTGCCCCCACGTACACATTCATACGCCAGATCGTGCCCCATGTCCCGGCGTCACAGTTGTTCCTATGAACTGAAGCTTTGTATCTAGGATGTTCTGGCTAATAACCTCCACTCCAAGGACTGTTCCCACCGTAAGCTATAGTCTGTCCACAGAACCCAGAGAGGGGCGCCGGACCAGTGAAGACAAAGAATGGAACAGATGAAGACCAAGGCAACCAGAAGATGTCAGGAGTCACATGGTAGCTAAGAAATGGCTTGGGTGATGCCCTAATTAGTATGACTTGACTCCCTTTTAGATGTATTTTGTCTTCATCTAAGATTCTTGGCTCACAGCTCCCAAAACTTGTGGAATATTCTGTGTTGAGAGTGAGAGAGGTGTGTTTTGTTATGTGAATGAGGTGACGTTTGGAAAGCACTTCATGATGGGGCTGGAAGTCAGTGACCAGAGGGTTGGAACGTTCGGTCCCCCCCATCCCACCCCAATGCACACACAACTTCTGGGAAGGAGAGAGGGGCTTGAAGTTGAATCAATGACCAGTGATTTAACCAATCATGACTATGTGATGAAGTCTCAATAAAAACCCAAAGGACTGGGTTTAGAGAGCTTTCCGGCTGGGTTGGCGAACACACATGGAGAGTGGTGTACTGTGGAGGGCAAGGAAGCTCTGTGCTTCCTCTCCTTACCTTGCTCTGTGTGTCTCTTCCACTGGATGTTCCTGAGTTGCATCCTTTTTTTTTTTTTTTTTTTTTTGGTATATTCCCCTAGCAGGAACTGAACCTGGGACTCTCTGGTCCACAGGCCAACGCTCCAAACACTGAGCCATACCGGCCAGGGGTGAGTTACATCCTTTTATAATAAACTGGTGATCTAGTAAGCAAAAGATTTGACTTCTCTGAGCTGCTCTAACAAATTAATCAAACCCAAGGAGTGGTTCATGAAGACTTTTTATTAATAACCAGTCAAGGTGCAGGTAACAACCTGGACTTCCGCTCGGCATTCTGAGTCGGAGGGGTTGTTGGAGCCTCCATCGTGTAGCTGGAAGGTCAGAAGCACAGGCCACAACCTGGGCTTGTCTGGCACTGAAGTGGAGGTAGTCTTGTGGAAATGAGCCCTTTATCTGTGGACTCTGGTTCTATCTCCAGCAGACAGTGTCAGAATTGAGTTGACTTCTTGGATACCCAGCTGATGTCTGGAGCATTGTTGGTGTGAGGAACTCCCTTCTCACATTGAAATCGGTGGTCAGAACACAAAAGACTCCCAATCAACAACAAAAAGTTTTGATGATAAAGATGCTACTTTGGACAAATCCTACAGGAGCACTCCTTTCTTGCCCTGTGCTTTTGGAATGTGATATACCTGTTCTGCTGTGGGATGGAGGAGGGAAAACAGAAGGGGAACTCTAGTTCAAGGAATCACTGTCCCTTTAGTCTGGAGGACAGTGTTATAACATCTAGACTATCTGACTGCCTTAATTTCGGATGGAGCCCTGCCTAAAAATTATTTCATGGCCCCTCTAGCTATGATCAGACATCAGGAGATTGGGTTTGATAATGAGATTGAGAGAGCTCATGGAATTGTAGCTGTCAGAATGTAAATCATTTGAACATTGGCCTCTGTTTTCTGAACCCAAATCAGAGACCTAGGGTCTAAAGTATTATGTTTGTTTGTTTGTTTGTTTTTTTCTTGCTACTACTTTAGTCCATTCCCTACTGTTGTGAAACTGATTCACATAAGAAAAAAAACAGCCCTGAATTCTACCCACCTCAAGATCATGGTGAAGATCTCTCCCTAGCTGTCCATCATTGAGGAGGGGTGGGGTCAAGGAGTCTAAATAAGTTCTTAGAGGGATTCAATCAGCTTAGGAATCTAGTATGTTATCTAAAAATGTCTTGGAGCCCGGCTGGTGTTGACCCATGCACCAAGAGGTCGCCGGTGCTATTCCCAGTCAGGGTACATGCCCAGGTTGTGGGCCAAGTCCTCAGTAAGGGGCATGCAGGAGGCCAATCCATGTTCTCTTTCATCAATGTTTCTATCTCTCTCTCTCCCTCTCCTTTCCTCTCTAATATCAATAAAGAAAAAAATATTAAAAAGATCTTGGAGAAAAATATTGAAAAATCCTCACCTATGCCAACAGAAAAATCAGGGGTTTGAGAGCCCTGGACCTTCTCAGGCTAAGCTTTTCATCTTTGCTGTAGCAATGTATGTCAATGGACATACATTGGAAAAAAACAAACAAACAAAAAGCCATAAAACAAATTACCATAAGTATCCTTTATTTCCAAACCCTCACCTTGGATATAAGTGCCATCAGAAGAGAACTTTGCCTTAAATTGTCTTGTGCAGCTGTTCAAATGTGGGGTAAATACTCTTATTCTATTCCATACTATTTTGCTTACCCACACTAAATGCCTCATTCCTTGAATTCATGCAGGCCTTTACATGTTCCTTCTTACAGAGAACACTCTTCCCCCTTCCTTCTTCCTTTCACCCTTCTTTCCTTGGCCAGCTGCTACTCGTTCTTTAAGTCTTAAATCTTCCAGACTTTTGGGAAGTCCAATAACTTCCAACATTTTGGAAGTTTCTGCAGTAGGGAATGTCTAGCAAATAATACCACTAATCACTGATAGTCTTGGGCAAAGGGGGATTGTACTTCCAATCCCACTTGAAGCTAAGTGTGACCATGTGACATGATTTGGACTATAAATGTGATGTGTGTCACTTCTGGGTATGAGCGTTTCAGTGCCGGTGACTGACTCACCACCGCCACATCGTGGGAGCGAGGGTTGGTGAGGCGAAGCAATGTCACATAGAAGACAGCTGGAGAGTCACTGAGCCCCAAAGGAGATTTTTCATGAGTAAAAAACAAAAACAAAACAATTTTGTTATGTTAAAACCCTGAGATTTTGGAGATGTTTGTTACTACAGCATGATCTAGCATATCCTGCCAAGCGCACAATATTAGACTCCAGATATTCTAATTAGGTATCAACAACTCAATGTCCTAATCCCTGTGGCTGCCACTGTCTCTACCTTGAATTGCCCATCCATGTTCTTTTATTTCCCAAAGCACTAATGCCAAGACTATTTATTAGTCATATCAACAAACCCTGAAACCTTTCACTTAATACATTATAATTTCAACTGTTTCTCACAATAAGTGTAAAGTAAATCAGGTCACATCTCCAAATCTTGAAGCTATGGTATCTGAAATTCTTGGCCGTTAGGATTACCGTGGCAGGAAAAGAGACGATGGAAGGAAAGTGTATCTTAACTACCTCTCCCTAGAAGTTACTCGTTATGCTCACTCATATTCCACTGGGCAGAAATAGCCCTAACCTAACCGCAAGGGGGCTGGGAATGTTAGGGGGCACAGAGTATTTGGTGGAAACCAGCTGTCTCTAACTCACCTATAATCCATCTTTTACTGAAAAGTTAAGCATGCAGGATGAGCGATTACCCCTCATCCTGCACATCTGGAAACAAAAGAAGATCCTTCTCGAGCTCCTCGGCCAGCACATCCCAGGAAGTTCCTCACTGGACCTCTTTGCCTCCAGCCCCTCTGCTGCCATCTGCTGCAAGTCTCCGCCCTCCTTCTCCTTCTGGATGAAGGTCGATGGATACTTCCATCTTTTATCCCACACTGTGCTAGGGAGTGAATATTTTGCTTTTCCAAAGGAGAGATGTACTGATGTTCTTGTCTAAACTGCCATCTGCCACAATCTTCATTCTTAACTAGATCGATGATCCGCAGAAACTTTAAAATTAAAGTTTCCAACTTGGATTAGAAAAGATTCTCCAGAATTCATTCTCCTAGTGGTTTCTAAATCAAAGGTGATTGCTGAAACATTCATCCTCACCTTGTCTAGAGAAGGAGCTGAGAGACTATAGCCCTTGGTCTAAACGCAGTCACTACTGCTGCCTGGTTTTGTAAAGTGATATTAGAACATGGCCATGGCCATTCTCTCCTGCTCGCTATGACTGTGCTTGGACCATAGTGATGAGGGTGCATATTTGGAACAGAGACCAGCTTCTGTCCCTTTAAGAAGAAAAATTATTGACCTCTGGGGTTTAGAACAAACTCAAGGGAGGAAGTCCCCCCACCCCCCGGGAAACCCTCTCGGAAGTTCCTCTTTCACATTGTACTGTGTGTGACTGCCTGTTTACTCGTTATGAGGCTCAGACGTATGTTCCTCTGCCTCATGGGTTAATCTCTGGTCTCTACATAAACTCACTGAAGGTGCCAATCCACACGTTGAATGAATGAGCTTTGAAGTTATCTCACCAGGGCCTGGCCTAGGAAAATAGTTGCCTGCCTTCTATTTCTTTCCCTGGAAGTGATGACACGGGAACCACCGGAGGTGAAGGCTGCTTAGCGGGGAGCTTCCCAGGGAAGGCCTGGAGCGGGGACCAAGGAGGCAGAGATTTCCTCAGCCCTTGGAACGGGGGTGGAGCCTGAGCATCTAGCGCCCCCAGCCCAGGGGCCTTCAGCAACCTCAACACAAAGACCAATTTCGATGAGCTCCTTGGTGTGGAAGAGGATGGGAACACTGAGGAGGAACTGAGCACCAGGGTCAGGGATACGTCAGTAACCAGCCCTACCTAACTGGGGTACCCTGAGGACCCCAAAGGCATTCCAAGCTTGAGCTCCTTTCACAAATGGGGCGCGTCTGATGGATAAGATCTAGAACAGTGTGGCCCCTGCGGTGGGGAGGCGGGGAGGCTGGGAGGAGAGGAACATGAAATGTGGCTGCCCACTCCATTTGGTAGCTTCCAAAGTAGTTCCCTGAGGTGGCTCGGCTCCCGTTCCAGTGTCAGGACTCTAATTACTTCTGCCCTCCAGGGACCCTGCCGTTTGCAGACCCAGCTCTCGGAGCTTGCCTCCCAGAGCCCCAGGAGCGCCCTTACTTGTTCAAATATGCATTTCTGAGCACAAACATGTATCGCATTTATCAAAACATCCTGCCTGTCACCAGGGACTAAAGATGGCTACGACAGTCCTTGAGGCAGCTTACAGTTCTCCGATGACGCCTGCAGCCTGGCGCGGCTTCCTGGGGCTGGTTCGGTGACGCGACCGCCCCTGGCTGAGCTCACAGAGCTTCGCCATAGCCCTTTCCCCACAGGCCGACTCACCCCCGGACCCTGGTCACATACATCTCGTTCGTTTGTCTGGTCGCAAATGGTACACTCCTTGTCATCTACACAATTCCACTTCGAGGTCCCGAGAGGTGTGCCTTTAGCAAAGTTGATCTTTCCCCTTCTTCCCGCCCACAATGTTCCTGCCCAAAATAATGCTTGCTCAGAAGTTTAACTGGGGAAGAACACACACACACACACACACACACACACACACGCTCAGGAGCTGGTTGTCCGGGTGGGGAAATCAGAGGACTTAAACTAAGGGCTCTAAGCTTATCGTCCTCTCTCTGCTGTTTAGCTCCACGTGGTTTCCTGTCCACGCCGCACCCGAAGTGCCACCGCCCATGAGCAGTCCCTAGATGCCCGCCAGGAAGCTGGAGGAGCACCTCCCAGGACCAGTGAAAGCAGAAAACCAGTGGAAACCGATTGATACCTCTGATACCACTGGATAGAGTTTGATCCCTTGGTAGCAAATTAAGTATACATGTCATTTACGTGTAAAGGCCTGGAAAACATTTTTAAGTGACCAATTCAGGATTTCCCTTGTGAAGATCGCTTGATACTCCTCTGCCTTTTCTCACCAGCTCAGTATCATTGAACCCCTGGGAGCCCTCCACAGATGGGGAGAAGAAGCCTTCAAAGCAGGCCCACTGTGCCACCTAAGAGACCACCACTGTCTCCTCCTCAGAAAGATGAAATCCTCATCCCCAGAGATCTGCTGCCTATCCATGGGTGGGTGTGTGAGGCGTAAGGAAGGGGAGAGAATCCGTGGACACCATGTGAAACCATAGCCAGGCCCAGGTCCCAGCTGGAGCCCCGAGAGCTGCCCCAGGCTCTCCTACCTGAACTCCAACCCCATCCCCGCCCAGAAAAAACTGGCTTTGCGACAGATGGAGTTTTACTTCTGTTGTGATGGGAGCAACCAATGTGCCTTCTGGGTTTGAACCAAGAGGCGTCTCCCTCTGTGGCCAGGGATGACCACAATGAGCAGAATCGACGTCAGCGACAGAAGGAGGTAGCCTCGAGAAGTGGACACCGTATTCGGGAGGAGGTCAGTAGACAGGGCAGTTTGATAAGAGCTTCCAAGCAGCTGCCGACGTTTCCTACCACTCTTTCTGACTGGCCGTGACCGCCCTTGGAGAAACAGTGCATTACAAGCTAGGCATAGCGCAGCCGGTGCGGCTCAGTGGTTGAGCGCCGACACGTGCACTAACAGGCCGCTGGTTCGATTCCCGGTCAGGACACATGCCCAGGTTGTGGGCCCGATCCCCGGTGGGGGGCGTGCGGGAGGCGGCTAATCGATGTTCTCTCTTATCGATGTTTCTATCTCTCTCTCTCCCTCTCTCTCACTTCCTCTCTCTCTAAAATCAATAAAGAAAAAATTTTTTTTTAAAGATTTCCAAAAGCTAGGCATAATTTTGCCAATCCTTTGATCAACAAGAAAAAGCCTCTCCTCCCTCAAGTTCTGTGGGTGTGAGAGAGGCAGGACTTCAGAAAACCAGAAAATTCTCCCGAGGGAGGTAGTGGCAGACACCTGCACAGCAGACCCCCCGACACGGACGACGCAAGGACACAGGTGCTAAAGATTCACCACATGAACCTAGAATAATCCACCTTCCTGGGACTGACTCAGGTATTTTTCAGGGCAATGTGACATGAAGAACTTGCAACAGCCTGAGCCCTGGTTTTAGAGGAAAGCCTTCAGCCAATAGCCAGACGGACCTTGGCTGCTTCCCTGAGCACAGCTTCCTGGCCACTCCAGCCTGACCCAGCCCTCCCGGGTCCAGCACGTGTGTGCAAGGGCTGCTTCTTCCCACGAACTACGGAGACGGAGCACCTGTGCACAGAGGTCTCAGGTTCTGTAATCAGCACGTGCCTGGTAAGGAACTTCCAGAGCTCATGTCCCAGTTTGCATCCCCCCAGAACAGGCCGAAGACAAGAAGCCAGTGCAAGTGGTCTGAGCGGTGCAGACGACCTGGAAGGAACACGGACAACAGACAGTTAAGGCAAGGATGCCAATAACGCCACAGCGGCAGCTGGAGCCTGGTCCCACTTGGAGACCCTGAGTAATGGCAAAAACAAGTGCCTCAGAACGACCCCACTCAGGTGTGTGTGGGTTGGGGTGGGAGTTGGGGTGTTTATACCTGTCGATCACTGGTTGAGGGCACCTCTTAGGGAATGTGAATTGCTTAGTGCTAGGAGTCTGCCATCAACTGTCCAGCAAGTTCAGGAAAAGCTGTCGTGTGCAGAGAGCTGATCCTGCAAGCTGCAAGTCTTCCCTGATACCCTAAAGTTCCAAGGGGAATGGGCGGATTCCCAGACTTTGCCTCAGTTGGGAACAAGTTGGTACACACAGCCAGGTGACACCGGAGATAAAGCCTGGGAGGGCACAAGAAGACCTTCCATGGGGAACCAGGATCTCCGTGGCTGGACATCTGTCTTTTCCTAACTCCCTCTCACTCTTAGCCGACGATCCTAAAAAGTCCCTCCCAGGAACACAACACTCATTCGTAATAAGAAGTAATTGCTTTTCCCTCGTCACTTTAAATCTAATATATACAAATCCAGCCATCTTATTATAAACCCTTTTCCATGAGAACCATCCTCCGATGTGAGTTAAACACCCAGCTCTCTCCTGGTGCATTTAAGATGATTGAATTTGTGCAGGTTCAAGAACACTTCTAGGGTGGGCATGACCACATGCAGAATCTCAATTTGTAATAACTTCGCTGGAATGTAATTTCGTTTTTACTTAGATTTAAAGGAGTGCAAAACATTTTTCATACCTATTATCTACCTCGCTTCTCCTAATGAAAATCTCCGATCAGGTAATGAGCTACAATAAGGTTTAAACAGAAAAGATTTAGAAACAAAATTGTTTTCGGAGCTGTCGGTCAGAACAGGGTCCAGTTAAAGCAGCGAGTTTAAAAACCAAGGTTAGCACAAGTCTCTCACAGGGTTGAAGCAAGTGCGGAGACTCTTCGTTTGACGGGCCGCCCACCTTGGCTGTCTCGATGCTCCACGTGGCCAAGGAGGGGGCACCACTCTCTGCTCCTACGGAGGAGGGGGGTCCTGATGCCCAAAGGATCCGCCCTGTCATTTGCACAACGTGTAGAGCCAGGGAATTCCTTCTAACACCAAACAAACCCGTCTCCCTCTTTTACTGTCGGCGACACACAGAATCATGGTCACCCCCCTTCCACGGGCCGGCCTTCAAACACAGCATGGTAACGGCAGTGACGATCACTCCCCGACCCTGGGCTGTGTGCCAGGCGCCACGCTGGCCAGCCTCCCCACGCTGGCTGCTGTATTCCTCTTAACATCCCTAGGGGGTAGTTATGAATTTCCATTTTACATATTTAAACAACCAGTGATTAGACTGGAAATGATGTGAATCGCCCAAGCTTTTCCAGCTTTTAAGTGTCTGGGTCAGATTCAAACCCAAGACTGATTTGAAAGTCACATGTCTTGTGTGACTGCCCAGTGTTACCTTCTGAAGTCTCCCTGCGATCCTTAGCCTCCTCTCCGTAGGTCTTCGCAGATACTGCTGTTTCCGCCGGCCGACCTGTCCCCTGTCCCATCGCTCTCTGTGGCCGCCGTGCTCAACGTTCCCCACCTCCAGAAACCCTCCTTGGACCATCCTAGCTCGACTTTTTATCTGGGCTTTTACTTGTCTCTGACCTTCTCCATGTGTGAGACCATTTGCTTTCAACACCCTTCTACGTGTAGCCCTCAGCGTAGATGGGGTGTTAATCTCAGTGCCAAGAAGACATTATGTGTTTCTACCCATTACTGGGCTTCAAGTCATGGCCGATGTCAGATCAGCATCTGTCAGATGAAATCCGGACCTACTGTGGGTCGGCTGATACCGTGACATTAATGTCCCCACAACACAAGAATCCACCACGGTCCATTGCAGTCCACACGTACAGATTCCCATGCCACGGCCTCCAGGTCTCTCTGTGGTGAACTGGAACCCCCTTCCGTTCCTCCCCTTAAGAGAACACCCATGGATGTGGCATCACCACACGTGGAAAACTGCTGATAGACTCGGCAGATGGAGCTGACCTCAGTCGTGGGCACCGGAGGGACCCCTTGAGCCTTCTGATATCTTGATCCAGGAGGGGCACCAGAGGCTCCTGCTGGTTCCAGTCGCCTGCCCAGCAGCGGGAAGGAAACTGTACGGCTGGAGCCCTTCAGGGAGGAGGAGACTCCCAGGGGCTCTTTTCCCATCATGGTCCTCGCTGGCCTGTTCTACCTCATCACCTGCCGGGCAGCACTCTGGACCTAGTAACGCTGGCAGCAGAAGGCACAGGGTGGGCAGTGATCATGTCCAGAGCAGGAACTAAGGCAGAGGATCCGGACTCGGGGGGATTTGTGTCAGAAGAAATCATGGGGATTTCTGACTAGTCTCTTATTAATCTCATTCAGTCAGGATTTCAGGATGTGACATTTCTCATTTTATAGATGAAACTGGGCAAACGCATCCTTCTTTCAAACCAGCGTCGTGCAGCGACGAAGCGGCCAAGTCAGCTGTTGGAAGCAGCCGCCGGGCCAAGTCTCGGGCGTTCGTAGGCAACCTCAAGTTGAGGCCCCCATGCCTCAGGTGTCATTCTGATCGAAGGCGCCCGAAGAGAAGGATTGGGAAGACCGTTGTTTAGGATTTGGGAGATGAGTCCAGGAAAATCCTGACCAGGGAGAGGGGAAACAAGACAAAGAAGAGAAGGCGGTCAATGAGCAGTATGCTATCAAGTGCACCGCCCCTGTGGGCGCCTGGACCACAGTTCACTGGGGGTTTGGAGCTGGGGTGTCTGTACACAGACTCCTGTCAGTCACTGGCTGAGGGCTGCTCCCACTGGGGTCAACTCCCTGGCCCTTCCAGACGGCATGCGCCGGATCTCAGCGGCCAGAGGACACCTGCAGGCGGAGAAGCACAGGTACACCTGGAGGTCGAACTTGAATGTGCTACGTGCTAAGAACCAGGGGATGTGGGCAGGCCACCCACACCACCAGGCGACTGGCGTGGATTTCTCACGCGTGATTTCGAGTTTGGCAGCACCTGCCGGAAGTGCCCTGCAGCCCGGATCTAAGGTATTTAGGCCGCAGAGCCCTGGAAGCTTGGCCAGGCGGCGGCGTGGCGGTCAGCCTGGTTCTGACTCCCGTGGAGGAGTCTTAGCTCAGTCCCCAGGCGACTGAGGCTATCTAGTCAGCCATGCACACCGTCTGCTACGAATGTGGAGGCTGAAAGACTTCACGTGTCATCTGCAGTTGATTTCCATCATCGGCCTATGTCAAGGGGATGGCTAACTTTTCTATACAAGTGCCAGACTCTAAATATTTTAGGATTTGAGGGCCATCTGCTCTCTGAATTATTCAATTCCTCCATTGTAGCAGGCCCCATCAGTCACAGCCAATATGTAAACAGTCCCGGGCAAACCAGAATGAGCGTGCTAGGAGCGTGTGCCGGCCCCCTCGGGAGCAGATCCTCCAGCCCCTCTCAAGCTGTCAGATGACCGCAGCCTCCCGAGCTGGCCTGAGCTTAGATTCCTAACCCGCAGAACCTAGAGCACAATGTTAGCCGCTAACTTGTAGGGTAACTCGCTGCACAGCAGTGGATGATGAATACAAGCACATGATAAAGATCCATCCTGTGGCCAGCTCTTGGGAATGAGCTTTGATGGAGAGAAAACAGTAATGGAGAGAAAATGAGAAGAACGGTCTCACACGTTCCATTGTTCCCTGAGATTCACTCTCCACCAGCCCCCGTCCCCTCTGCTCTGGGAGGCCGAGTATGTGATGGACTCAGCCCCTGCCCTCTGGCTCTTGGTTTGAGTTCAGTTCATGGGGAGCCCAGGCAGGATTTCGGGGTAAAGGAGGGAGGTCACCTCCAGCTGGCTGTGCCCTTGACCACAAGTCGCTGCTCCTCTCAAGCCGGCTTCTCTTTAGGGCTCACTCCCCACCTTCCAGCAACCTGTCTCCCTCTCCTCTTCCAGTCTTGGGCCCAGAGGTGGTAACAGCTTGGTTGCGTGTTATCGGCTACTCCTTGTGGTTCCTTCACACCCCGCCGCAGCTCTGAAATGAGCTCTTCGGGAAATGAGGCTGTACTACTGACCCACAGTTGAGTGAGCCACCTGTAGCCTGTTGGGCCCCACAGGCCGAGATGCAGAGGCGAGGAGTCGCGGGGCTCTGTGGCCTCCGCCCTGGCCGCCTCACCTGGCAGGCACCTCCCCTCCGATGATGCAGGGGGATTAGGGAGTTGGTCGCAACCCTGCTGACAGGTGCCTCGGAGTGTCTGCCAGATGTTGCACTATCCTATTCTAATAAGCAATATTTAAGTCCTCACAAGCAGTCCCTGGCAAGCCCAGGACATATCCTGAGGGTGGCACACCACAGGCCAACTGCAGCCCCGGCGAGAGTGTCTTTTGGGCTAGTGTCCTGGCATCCCCAGCCCGGTGGGATCGGAGACGCTGGGGGTTCACTTTAGGGCCTGTTGGGACAGGCTCAGCTCAGTCCTGGGGAGCATTTGAGGATGCTTAACCATCCACTGGAGTTAGGCAAAAGAAATAGGCAATGTGGGCCCACCTGTCCAGACAGTATCTCAAGGGGACAAGTGACAGGGTGGTCAAGTGGCTGCAATTGGATCTGGGTGGAGGACAGAGGCAAACATGCCCTGGGTCTCACCCTGTGTCCAATCAAGCCACCCCCGTGGGGAGAACATCAGGATATGTCTGTAGGAGTCCGGGGCCAAAGCAGGACTGAGCTCATTTGGCCACTCCTGGCCTCTGGGCCGGACAGCAGGTGAGCGTGGCTCTCTTGCTCTTGACACTCAAACAAAAGCAGGGACCCCAGGACCCAGGGGGCTGGGATGGTGCGAGGGCTGTAGCTGTCATTCAGCAGGACTCATTCCAGACGACCGTGGTGGGAAAGGACCCAAGAGAGGGAAAACATTCTCCCTTCCCGGAAACGTGGAAGTTTGGCCAACTCCCAATGAATTACTGGTGTTTATCTAATTGTCTAGCTCCTTATTGTGTTCACTGCTTTGTAATCAGTAGCTCTGTGCCCAAGGAGGATTCCCACTGGCCTCTGTCCCACCGTCTCAGTCTCTGAGTCTGGCTGTTTGGGGGAAGGAGGGAGGAGGTTGAGACTGAGTTTGGGTCCAGCCCATCCTTTCAAGACCAGGTAAGTCACACCTTGACCCAGACCACAAGAAAGCATGTCTAGCAGGGACTACCATGGTTCATTGCAGGGCCCACTGTCTCACGTGGGGGAGCAGAGGCCCATCCTCTCCCCCCACAGGGGTTCAGAGTGGTCATCCTTCCCTCTATAGCCTGGAACCAGCCCAGAATTGGCAAAGAGGAGCCCCATGTTGGAGAGGATCTTAGACACAGAGATGCACCACCGAGATCCCTGCAAGGCCTTCCCCACATCGTTTGTCCTAGGGGAAGCTCGTGCCCAGTGACAGCAGGGTGTGGGCACAAAGCCTGGTCATGTCGGCCGAGTGGCTCCAGTGGGTGCCGAGCTCTCCGCACTGATGCTCCAGGCTCCGTCCAGGCTGCCCATCCTGCTCCTCCTCTTCCTTCCACGGTGTTGACCCCTATGACACGCAGAGGACATGTAGTCCCATCCTTAACGGAGGTCCCTGTGTGATGGAGACAGGATTCAGAGGAGAGCTCATTAAAAAAAAAAAAAAAAAATGTGTAATGCAAGCAAATCTGGATGAAATGCAGAATCCCTCCCATGAGCCAGAGGGGACTCAGAACAAAGGGCGTGGCAGTGAGGACCGACTGCCCCTGAAGCCTGGGGTGTTGGCCAGCGCCCTTCACTAGAAGCTCATCCTGACTCACCAGGCCCGTCCCCAGACACCCCCTCCACCCCCGGGAGGATGCTGCCCTGAACCGCCTAACCACCTCGCTCCCAGCCGCGTCGTTTAGCATTGTCGTGGAGCTGCTGTGACAGCACGCGGTGAGGTGCACAGAGGGCTGGCGTGTCACATGGCACAGGGACATGGGACAGCATGTAGAGAGATTCTTACACCTTCAGCGGGGAGCATGTGACAGGGGCGGCATGTAGGGGTATATACACCCTCTTCTTACAGCTCCAGGATCCCTATACGTGTCCCCACACTGAGCAGGCCCCCACAGATCAGAGCACACCAGGTTCACTTGACTTCTGCTCCTTAAGGGAAAGAATAGAGCCGTTACGCCACAGGAGTGGGAGGTAAGTGTCTATGCATTGGGTCTTCATGAGTTCTTCTGTGTTTGCCCCGGTTTGCTCTGCACGCGGGCTGACCTGTGCCGAGGGAGCACCCATCTCCCTTGGCCTCACGGGTAGACTTCTTCAGGGCACACTGCCGTGGAGTTGGGGATACAAGATGTCCATTAGGTATCAACACCTGGGAAAGGGAGGCGAGCAGGTAGGACTACGAGGGAATCCAACTGCCACGCAGGCCCAACGAACGTTGGCCAGCTGGCGGGGCCTTCTGAAGTCTTGTCCGTCTCAGTGTCCACCTCACTGGGGAGGCCACGGCTGGGTCTTTCTAGCCCCACCTTGTTCCGTCACTGGAGGTGGGTGACTCGGGTCAGGCTTGGCCTTGAAGGAATGCTCTCTGCACCTGGGCAGTACGCCTGCCCTTGAAAAGGGCACATCTGTCTCTTCCACACGGTCCCCTGACTTCAGTGGACTCGGCCAATGGAAGGCACCCACAGGCAGTCAGGATGGGAGGAACGAGGCTGGGGTACGGCCCCCACGCTTCCTTCCGACAGGCCACCTTTGGCAGTGGCTGTGTTTCTCTTCCAAAAGCTACAACGCCCGCTGGCCCACCTCGCTTCCATGGCTACGGCTTGTACAGGGTTCCAGTAACAACTTCCTCCCCACACCCCCATGTCCTGGTGGTAGTGGCTCTCCTGTCAATATTCCCTGGTGCTTCCCTACTCCTGGGTAGTTCCCTTAACCTGGGTCTACTTCTTTCAATAGTCTCTTTATTAACCACTTGAGTTAAATCCACAAAGTATGCAATCTTTTTCCTGCCAGGATCTGACTGGACCAGTCATCAAGGGATTGTCCGCTGCACACTGGTTCTCTCCTGTCCCACATTCATTCCTGTGTTATATCCAAGACCCTGTGCAAATTAGGAAAAACCTACTTTAAAAACTTCAGTACAGGAGTTTAGTGCGGAGCAGCATGCAGTCTGTTCTTGTTGTTTGATCTGGATGAGCTGTAAGCTGTTGTTTGCATAGGGAGAAATGCCACGTACACTTTGGATCTGAGTGTATAGAAATAGACCCTGCGATGAGACTGTGTGGCGGTGATTTGTGAAGGAAGGGAGTCTGGGAAGCAGGGCAGGGAAGGGAAGAAATCGTGAAATCATCCGATTCAGGCAAGGCCCAGAGAGGGCAGCTGCACAGGGGCGCCCTGGAGAGAGAGCGAAGTCTCCAAGTTCGGTGTCTGGAGCCGGGAAGACTTCGCTCCTTTGCCTCCGGTGGGGACATTCACCAGGTGCGGCCTGCCCCAGGGAGATGAATTACCAGCAGACTCTCCGGCTCTCGGGCCACATGTGAGCTGGCTCTAAGCTGGAGAGCAGTTCTCCCAGAGGGGGTGCAGACTGTGGGAACCCAAGGCTCCCAGCCCGGGAACCTGCCCCGCAGGGTAAGGAGTCCCGGAGTGACGCCGGCAAGACGGCAGAACAGGAAGCAGCCGCCTTTCCTTCCCCAAGGGAAACACCGACTAAATATGAGGCCAACGCAGCTTCTGAAGAACCTAGAACCCAGCTAGGAAGCTGACAGCTAAGAAGGACAAGCTGCGTTTGAAACAGAAGGCCGGCTGGAAGTGAGGCCCGACCTTTTCCGTGGGCAGTGGAGAAGCTGCCCAATTCCTGGCCCTTCCCTTGGGAGAAAAGGAAACCAAAAAGAACTTGCTTGTAAACATCTGGCTTGGTGGGGGGCCGCCTGAAGACTCTGTCGCACGTGACTTGGGGCTCTGGCGGGAAGGGCAGCCTAGTTTGAATACCAGGCGGCAGGACCCCGTGCCAGGGATGCAGGCGGAATGCTGACACCTGGGCTCCTGGGGGTGAGGGTTTATGGGCAAAGGGCATCAAAGCCCCTGCGAAGAAGTAAGGGGTAGGACTCTTAGGTAGTGAAGGCATTTAGAGGTAACCCTGCATGTAGGGAACTGGAGTAAGTACGTCTAGGCCAATGGAAGGGACCTCAGCAAAAACAGGCCAAGAGGCCCCTAACCCTTTATGCTGGCCTGATTAATTCAATTCTTCTCCTGGATAAAAGCCTGGAAGGACAGAGAGGTGACAGTTTTTACAAATGCCCTATTTTCAACAAAAGATGATAAAGCATATGAAGAAACAGAAAAAAATGCTCCATTCAAAGGAGCCAAATAAATCCCTAGAAGCTGACGCTGAAGAAATACAGTTCTATGATTGGCCTGAGGAAAAAACTGTTTTGAAGTTTGTTGATTGATTTTAGAGACAGAGAGGAAGGCAAGAGAGAGAGAGAGAGAGAGAGAGAGAGAGAGAGAAAGAGAGAGAGAGAGAGAGATTTGTTGTTCTGTGTATTTGTGCACTTATTGGTTGATTCTTGTATGTGCCCTGACCGGGGATCAAACCCACAACCTTGCTGTATCAGGATGATGCTCCAACCAACTGAGCCACCTGACCAGGGCAGAGGGAAACTTTAATAACAACCATCTTAAGTATGCTCAACGAGCTAAAGAAGAACAGACAACTGAATTACATCAGGAAAATGATAAATAAAATAAGAATATCAACAGAGATAAAAATTATAAAACAATGAACCAAGTTCTGGAATAAAAATATAATAACTAAGATAAAAAATTCACTAGAGAAATTCAACAGAAGATTAAACAGGCAGAAGAATCAGTGAACGTGAAGATAAGTGATTTAAAATTATTCACTTTGCTCCTCAAGCTCAACCAAGTGAACAGAGCCCGAGAGACTTCGGAAGTGACACTAAATGGACCAATCCATACGTCATGGGAATCCCAGAAGAGGAACAGAAAGTGACAGAGAGCTTATTTGTAGTAATAATGGCCCAAAAGGTCCCAAAATTTGAGGAAAGAAATGAATGTACAAATACAAGAAGCTCAACAAACTGCAAGTAGAAACTGTTGAGCATCTTATAAACCAAAGAGGCTTAAACTGAGAGATTGCAATCAAACTTCTGAACATCAAAGGCAAAGGAACCTTACAAGCAGTAAGAAAAAGGAACCTCAATACCTACAAGAGAGCCTTTACTTACGAGTATCAACACATTTCTTTGTAGAAAACTTATGGGCCAGAAGGCAACAAGATGATTTATTCAAAGAACTGAAAGAAAAACAAATACCAGAGAAAGCTGTATCTTGCACCTCTGTGCTCAGAGATGAGGGATATCTTTTCAGAGAAACAAAAGCGGAGGGGGTCCATGACCACTAGACTTGCCCTACAGAAATGTAGACGGAGTCCTTCGAGTTGAAAGACAAGGATGCTAGATAGTAACTCCAAGCCACACGAAAATATAAAGTTCTCTGGTAAAGCAAATATATGTGCGAATATAAAAGCCTCGACTGTTGTAATTTGGGTCCATGACTCTTAATTGCTTTATAAGGTTTAAAAGATGAAAGCATAAAAATGAACTGAATCTATGTTGTTTCATAAACAATATATAAAGATGACATTGTGATATAAGATCAAGTGTGGGAAGTGAAACCGTAAAGGGGTAGTTTTTTGTGTTCAATTGCAGTTTTCCATTTAAAATATATTGGTATGGTTTAGGCTGTTTTATGTAACCCCCATAGTAGCCATGGAAATATCTTCATTTCTTTGAGAGTTTTTATTTCTCCTGTATTTTTGAAATATAATTGGTAAATAACATTTCTAGGTATAGTTTGTTTGGGGTTTGGGGGTATTTATCCTGCTTGGTGTTCTGAGATTACTAGATCTGCGAATTAATGTCTGACATTAATTGGGGGGGAGTTCTCAATCATTATTGTTTTAAATATTTAATTTGTTTCTTTTTCATCTCTTTCTGATATTCCCATTATGCAAATGCTACGTTTTTTTGTAGTTGTTCCACAGTCCTTCGATATTCTGTTTTTGTTTTGTTTTTATTCTTACCCAAGGATATGTTTTTATTGATTTTAGAGGGTGAGGAGGGGAGAGAAAGGGCGAGAGAGGGGGAGGGAAGGGGGGAGGAGAGAGAGACATCAATGTGAGAAAGAAGCATCTATCAATCAGTTGCCTCCTGTATACACCTCAACTGGGGATCGAACCCGCAACCTAGGTATGTACCCTGACCAGGAATCAAACCCGCAATCTCTTTGGTGTATAAAACGACTCTCCAACCAACCGAGCCACCCAGCTGGGCATGGGTTTTTTTAAGTGTACGTTTTTGCTATTTGGTTTGAGGATTCTATTGATATATCCTTCAGCTCAGAGATTATTTCCGTAGCCATGTCTAGTCTACGTCCAAAGCCATTCTTCACTTCTGTTAGTGTCCTGCTTTTTTCTCCCTGGTATTTCTTTTTGTTTTTCCCTTAGGATTTTCCTTAGAATTTTCTATCTCGGAGACTTGATCAGAGCCCTGTCTTGTCTCCATTTCTCCTGTCTCTTGTCCCTCCTCATCCTCACTCCCCCTCTAGAGTCCTCGTTGCTTGACCTGTGGGACGAGTCAACATTTCTGGTTGAAGATGAAGAAAGCAAAACAGATGGTCCAGGCCTCTCCAGATTCCTTAAAAATTAGACTTTTACATTTATCGAGTGTGGATCTCCCCAGAATAAACGAGACTTGATCAGAACCCTGTCTTGTCTCCATTTCTCGTGCCTCTTGTCCCTCCTCATCCTCACTCACCCTCTAGAGTCCTCGTTGCTCGACCTGTGGGACGGGTCAAGTGGCGCCCAACGTGGGGCTCGAGCATGGGGGATCCAGTGAAGGACGCTGTTTGAGTGGCCGGCAGAAAGGAAAAGAAAAGAGGGAACGACGTGGGAACCTGCTGCATCTGCACCCCTCGGGGTCTCGAGACCGAAAAATGGCAGCGGAGTGAACGGAGCTACACAGACCGTCTCCCAGGACCAAACTGGAATTACAACTATAACACAGACAAATCGACGGGGAAAAGCAACAGAAAAGCAGCTTGCGAGGACCATACAACGAGGGACACTGACTCCATCCCGGTAGGCTTGCGAAGGCGCGAGACGGGGCCGGGGGCCCACGGTCGGCAGCTCGGCAGCGGCCTCAACTGGGAGCAGCGCCCTCGGGTCACACTCCCAGGCGGCCCCACAGCGCAGCCGGGACAGAGGCTGAAACAGCCACAGCCACTCACCTTGGGCTCCGGCGGAGGGAGGGCAGACAGGACTGGAACTGTGTCGGGACACTCGGGATCTGGAGGGCGCTCAGAGCTTTGGCGGAGTGCAGCCACTCAGGACGGTGGCCGCATTGCTCCTTCCCAGGGCTCTGAGGAGAGGCAGCAGCCCCTCCCTCGGAGATCCAACCCCACCCTGTGGGCCATTGAAGTGCTAATTGAGGCTCACTAACAACCAGCATCTGCCCCACCCTCGTGAAAGCCCCTTGGCTGAGCACCAGAGGGAGTTTTTCAATCAACTGACAACCCAAAACTCATCAAGTAACCTAGACTGCTAGCCTCCGGGCAAAAAGCTAGAGGATAACAGTACCTTTCCTGGGCTGGCAACTTTAACCAGGAAAGTAAGACTTGACAGTGGTGTTCAACGTGGGTCCTCCCTCGCTCATCTAAACCCAGGAGAGGGAGCCACAAACAGCAGAACACCAACACCCACAGGGAGAACTTGACAGGCTCCAAAGCCCACAGTGATAGCTAAAATGGTGAAACACAGAAACAGAAGCCAAATGAAAGAGCAAGACACCTCCACCGAAGATGAGATCAATGTGGAGCAATTAGGCATGTTAACAGAGCTAGAATTCAGAGCCATGATCTTGAGGAAGCTGAACAGCATGAGTAAGGACATAGAGACACTGAAAATAAGCCAATTGGAAATTAAAAACCAACAAGAAGAGATAAAAAATGACATATCCGAAATGAAAAACACATTGGAAGGTTTAAAAAGCAGAGTAGGGGAAGCTGAGGACCGGATCAGTGAATTAGAAGACAGGGTAGAAAAAATCAACCAATCAGAAAAACAAAAGGAAAAAACTATTAAAAAACAGGAAGACAGCTTAAGAGAAATATGGGACACCTGGAAACGTAATAATATTCGCATCATAGGAGTCCCCGAAGAAGAAGAAAATGAGCAAGGGATAGAGAATATATTCAAAAAAATAGTGAGAGAAAACTTCCCTAATTTGGTGAAGGAAGAAGGCATTCAAGTTCAAGAAGCACTGAGAGTCCCAAGTAAGAAGAACCCAAACAGGCCCACACCAAGACACATAGTAATTAAAATGCCACAAATTAAAGACAAAGAGAGAATCCTAAAAGCAGCAAGAGATAAGCAACAGGTTACCTACAAAGGGAACCCCATAAGGCTCTCAGCTGACTTCTCACAAGAAACACTACAGGCCAGAAGAGAATGGCATGAAGTAATCAAAGTCATGAAAAACAAGAATCTGAATCCAAGACTACTCTACCCAGCAAGGCTATCATTCAAAATAGAAGATCAAATAAAGAGCTTCCCAGACAAAAAAAGGCTAAGGGAATACATTAGCACCAAACCAGCACTGCAAGAAATGTTAAAAGGACTGCTGTAATTAGCAGTAGAAATGGAAAGAAAAATAGAACCACACTAAACAAAAATGGCAATAAATAAGTACTTGAATGCTCCCATAAAGAGACACAGAGTAGCTGATTGGATAAGAAAGCATGATTCATCTATATGTTGTTTACAAGAGACCCACCTCTCAACAAAAGACTCACATAGGTTGAAAGTGAAGGGATGGAAAAAAAATTTCCAAGCAAATGGAAAGCAAAAAAAAGCTGGGGTAGCAATTCTCATATCTGATAAAATAGATTTCAAAATGAAGACCATAACTAGAGACAAAGACGGCCACTACATAATATTGAAAAGATCTATCCAACAGGAAGATATAACCTTGATAAACATACATGCACCCAATATAGGAGCACCAAAATATATTAAAAATCTTCTGGAGGACTTCCAAGGAGAAATCGACAACAATACAATCATAGCAGGGGACTTCAACACCCCGTTGACAGCACTGGATAGATCCTCTAGGCAAAAAATTAGCAAGGAAACAGAGACTCTAAATGAAGCACTAGACCAAATGGATTTAATAGATATCTACAGAGAATTACACCCCAAAACTACAGAATACACATTCTTCTCAAGTGCACATGGGACATTCTCAAAGATAGACCACATGATAGGACACAAACTAAATCTCTACAAGTTCAAGAAGATTGAAATCATATCAAGCATCTTCTCAGATCACAATGGCATGAAACTAGAAATCAATTGCAACAAGAACATGCAAAGACATTTCAACACATGGAGGCTAAATAGCATGTTATTAAACAATGAATGGGTCACCGAGGAGATCAAGGAAGAAATTAAAAACTTCCTGGAAACCAATGAAAATGAACACACAACAACACAAAATCTATGGGATGCAGCGAAAGCAGTTCTGAGAGGGAAGTTCATAGCACTACAGGCCTACCTCAAAAAACAAGAAAAATTTCTAATTGACTGTCTAACCTCACAACTTAAAGAATTAGAAAGCAAACAAAAAGAAAACCCCAGAGCAAGTAGAAGGAAGGAAATAGTAAAGATCAGAGCAGAAATAAATGACATAGAGACTAAAAAAACAATTCAAAGGATCAATGAAACAAAGAGCTGGTTTTTCGAAAAGATAAACAAGATTGATGGACCCTTAGCTAGACTCACCAAGAAACAAAGAGAGAGAACCCAAATACACAAAATCAGAAATGAAAGAGGATAAGTAACAACCAACACCATGGAAATACAAAAGATCGTTAACAACTACTATGAACAACTATATGGCAACAAATTCGACAATCTAAGCGAAATGGACAAATTTCTAGAAACACACAGTCTCCCAAAACTATTCCCGGAAGAGATAGAAAACTTGAACAGACCAATAACAACTAAGGAAATTGAAGAGGTAATCAAGACTCTCCCAGCAAACAAAAGCCCAGGCCCAGATGGTTTCACGGGGGAGTTTTACCGAACATTCAAAAAAGAACTAACACCCATTCTCCTCAAACTATTTCAAAAAATTCAAGAAGAAGGAAGACTTCCAAACACGTTCTATGAGGCCAGCATAATTCTAATTCCAAAACCAGAAAAAGACACTACGAAGAAAGAAAACTACAGGCCAATATCCCTGATGAACATAGATGCCAAAATCCTGAACAAAATATTAGCAAATCGGATCCAGAAATACATCAAAAAAATTATTCACCATGACCAAGTGGGATTCATTCCAGGGATGCAAGGCTGGTACAATATTCGCAAATCAATAAACGTGATACACCACATAAATAAAATGAAGAATAAAAACCACATGATCATATCAATAGATGCTGAAAAAGCATTCGACAAAATCCAGCATCCATTTCTGATAAAAACGCTCAGCAATGTAGGAATAGAGGGATCATATCTCGACATAATAAAGGCCATATATGAAAGACCTACAGCCAACATCATACTCAATGGACAGAAACTAAAAACATTTCCGTTAAGAACAGGAACAAGACAGGGATGTCCACTTTCACCACTCTTATTTAACATTGTACTGGAAGTCCTAGCCACAGCAATCAGACATGAAGAAAAAATAAAAGGGATCCAAATTGGAAAGGAGGAAGTGAAACTGTCATTATTTGCAGATGACATGATATTGTACATAGAAAACCCTAAAGACTCCATCAAAAATCTATTAGACTTAATAAATGAATTTGGCAAAGTAGCAGGATACAAAATTAACGTCAAGAAATCGACGGCATTCTTGTACATCAATGATGAACTCACAGAAAGAGAAACTGAAAAAACAATCCCATTTACCATCGCTCCAAAAAAATTACAATACCTAGGAATAAACTTAACCAAAGAAGTAAAGGACCTATTTGCAGAAAACTACAGGTCATTGAAAAAAGAAATAGAGGAAGATATAAAAAAGTGGAAGCACATACCCTGTTCATGGATTGGAAGAATTAACATAATTAAAATGTCCATACTACCCAAAGCAATCTATAGATTCAATGCAATCCCCATCAAAATACCAACGACATATTTCATAGAACTAGAACAAATACTTCAAAAGTTCATATGGAACCAAAAAAGACCCCGAATAGCCACAGCAATCTTGAAAAAGAAGAACAAAGTAGGTGGGATCACAATACCAGATATCAGGTTATACTACAAAGCGACTGTAACCAAAACAGCCTGGTACTGGCACAAGAACAGGCATATAGACCAGTGGAACAGAACTGAAAACCCAGAAATGGACCCAAGGCAATACGCTCAATTAATATTTGACAAAGGTGGCAAGAGCATACAGTGGAGTAAAGACAGCCTCTTTAATAAATGGTGTTGGGAAAATTGGACAGCTACATGCAAAAAAATGAAACTAGACCATCAACTTACACCATACACAAAAATAAACTCAAAATGGATAAAAGACTTAAATGTGACCCGTGAATCCATAAAAATTCTAGCAGAAAATGTAGGCAACAAAATTTCAGGACATCATACGGAGCAGAATTTTCACTGATACATCACCTAAGGCAACAGAAATAAAGGAGAAAATGAACACATGGGACTACATCAAACTAAAAAGCTTCTGCACAGCAAAAGAAACAATCATCAAAATGGAAAGGCAACCCACTGTATGGGAGATCATCATTGCCAATGATGTATCAGATAAGGGGTTAATTTCCAATATATAGAGAGTGCTCCTACAACTCCACAAAAGGAAGACAAAGAACCCAATTAAAAAATGGGCAGAGGAGCTGAATAGACACCTCTCCAAACAGGACATACAAATGGCCAAGAGACATATGAAGAAATGCTCAACATCACTAATCATCAGAGAGATGCAAATTCAAACAACAATGAGGTATCACCTCACACCTGTCAGAATGGCCGCCATCAACAAATCATCAAACAACAAGTGTTGGCGAGGGTGTGGAGAAAAGGGGTCTCTAATACACTGCTGGTGGGAATGCAGACTGGTGCAGCCGCTATGGAAAACAATATGGTGCTACCTCAAAAAATTAAAAATTGAACTTCCATTTGACCCAGTGATCCCACTGCTGGGAATATACCCTAAGAAGCCTGAAACACCAATCAGGAAGAATATATGTACCCCCATGTTCATAGCAGCACTATTTACAATAGCTAAGATCTGGAAACAGCCCAAGTGTCCACCAGTAGACGAATGGATAAAAAAGCAGTGGTACATATACACAATGGAGTACTATGCAGCGGTAAGAAAGAAAGATCTCTTATCCTTTGAGATGACATGGAGGGACCTGGAAAGTATTATCCTAAGTGAAAGAAGCCAAGCAGAAAAAGACAAATACCACATGATCTCACTTATATACGGAATATAATGAACATAACAGTCTGAGGAATACAGTAGACCCAGACACATGGAAGTAGGGCACAGACTGACATCCCTCAGAAGAGGGGATGGGGGCGGGGAGGGTGGGAAGAGATAAACCACAGAACTTATATGCATGTATGCATGACCAATGGACATGGACAACTAAGCCGGGGACAGGGTGGAGGGGGGGTGGGGTGGGGGGTGCCAATTGGGTAAAAAGGTAAAATATCTGTAACAAAAAAATAAATAAAAATTCATTATAAAAAAAAAAAAAGAATTTTCTATCTCTACTTACATTGCTCACCAGTTCTTGCATGCTGTCTACTTTACTATGCTAAGGATGCTAATGGATAATCAGTTGTTTTAAATTCCCAGTCTAATATTCCAACATCTCTGCCACATCTGGTTCTAATGCTCTGTCTCTTTTTATATATATATATAATTTTTTTTTATCCTCACCAGAGTACACTTTTTGCATTTATCTTCAGATAGAGCGGGAGGGAGAGAGAAACATCGATGTAAGGGAGACACATTGACTGTTTGCCACATGCACAACCCCAACTGGGGCCGGGGACAAACTGCAACCGAGGTACATGCCCTTAGCGGGAACCGAACCTGGGATTCTCTGGTCTGCAGGCTGATGCTCTAACCGCTGAGTCAGACTGGCCAGGGCTATAATTTTTTTCTTGATTTTAGAGAGAGAGGAAGGGAGAGGGAGAGAGAGAGAGAAACATTGATGAGAGAGAACATTGACTGGCTGCCTCCTGCATGCCCCCCACTGGGGATCGGGCCCACAACCTGGGCATGTGCCCTGACTGGGAATCAAACTGGTGACCTTTTGGTGCATGGGTTGATGCTCAACCACTGAGCCACACTGGCCAGGCAACTTGCTCTGTCTCTTCAAAGTATGGGTTTGTTTGTTTGTTTTTGCCTTGTAATTTTTTTAAATTGGGGTATAATTGACATAACAATATATTAGGTCCAGGTATACAATATAATTTGATACTTGTATATATTGTGAAATGATCACCACAATATAACTTTTTTTTTTTTAATCCTTTTTTAAATATCCTGAGGATATTTTTTTTCCCATTTATCTTCAGATAGAGTGGGAAAGAGGGAGAGAGAAAGAGACATCAATGTGAGAGAGATACATCGACCGGCTGCCTCCCACATAACTGGAACAGGGCTGGGGACAAACCGCAACCGAGGTACGTGCTCTTGGCCAGAATTGAACCCGTGGCTCTTTGGTCTGCTGGCTGATGCTCTAACCTCTGAGCCAAACCAGCAGGGCACCACAATATAACTGTTTTGATAGCCAGATGTGAGGTACCAGGTAAAAGGAACTGCTATAAATAGGCCTTAGTAACAAGGTGGGGAGGGCAGGGTGAGGGGGGAGAGGGGGATGAGGGGAGGGGAGGGGAGGGGAGGTGAGGGGGGTGAAGGGGGGAGGGGAGGGGAGGGGAGGGGGTCAGGGGAGGGGAGGGGAGGGGAGGTGAGGGGGAAGGGGAGGGGAGGGGGGTGAAGGGGGTGAGGGAAGGGGAGGTGAGGGGAGGGGAGGCGACGGGAGGGGGGAGGGGAGGGGGGTGAGGGGAGGGAAGTGAGGGGAGGGGAGATGAGGGGAGGCGAGGGGAGGGGAGGCGAGGGGAGGGGGAAAGGGGGTGAGGGGAGGGGAGGTGAGGGGAGGTGAGGGGAGGTGAGGGGAGGTGAGGGGGTGAGGGGAGGGGAGGGGTGAGGGGAGGGGAGGGGAGGGGAGGGGGTGAGGGGGATGAAGGGGGAGAGGGGTGTGAGGAAAGGTGAGGGGAGGTGAAGAGGGGGAGGGGAGGGGAGGGGAGGTGAGGGGGTTGAGGGAAGGTGGGGTGGAATGAGGGGGTAAGGGGGGTGAAGGGAGGGAAGTGCTCTATAGTACTATGATTAGGTCTCAATCTTTTAGGGAGCCTGTGGACTAAATGTCACAAGTGTTTGTCAGAGTGTTTCTGCACCCCCGGTGGGGCTGTCTGGCTAGAGTGGGCGGAAGGTGGGTATTTTCCTTCCCCAGGTCATCCAGGCCCTGATACCCCTCTAGCCAGCTGGGCTCTGGCTGCCAGCTCCACACCCTGCCCAGGCTCCTCCCCTCCCCTGTGGAAAGCAGGGGAGCTGGGCTCAGGGTACACTGTGGCCCCTGGTTGAGCCAGAGTAAATCTCACAATTCCCTGTGCCGGGTGCCCCTGGACATGTAGATTTTCCTGCCCAGCACTGGTTCCCCACAGTGACTGCTTGGGCGTCCTGACCCTGGTGAACCATGGCTACCTGCATTCTCTGGTCTCAGATCCTGGGACAACAGCTGGCCCCCGTCCTCCTGTCATTGATCCAGAAAGAGTCATTGGCCTTTTCAGTATTTATCTTTCACTCATTCAGATGAAGTAGTGACTTCTCAAATCCTGACTCAAGGAGCCGAGATCACTTTGGATCGAAGGGCGTGCACTGGTGGAAAATGAAGGATGGAACAGTGGTGGTTCAGGCAGGAACAGAAGAGTAGGGATGGCTGTCGTGCATCAACAGATAGTCTAAGTAAGAGCCTTTACAGGAATCAAAATGATACAAGGCTTAATTCACTCAGGAAATATAATGATTATAAACATATATGCCAAGCATCAGAGCTCCTAAGTATAGGGAGTAAACACTGACAGATTTGAAGGGAGAAACAGATGATGCTGCAGTAAGAGAGGACTTGAATACCACCCCCCTTTCCACAGAGGGTAGAACGATAAGGAAAGTAGACCAATAAGAAAATAGAGGACTTGGACCCTGCAGACCAGTGTTTCCTGACCTATACAGAACACTCCACCCAACAAAAGAACTTTTTCTAAGTTCACATGAAAATTTCTATAGGATAGATCAGGAGGTGAGGCTGGGAAACAAGTCTTGTTACATTTCAAGGGATTGAAACCACACAAAATGTCTTATTACAATGGAGTGAAACTAGAACACAGAAGAAAAACTTGAACACAGGAAGTGTACATTAGGCCACATAATTTTAATGGATCAAAGAAGAAATCACAAGGGAAGTTAGAAAATAGCTTGAGACTAATGAAGAAAGAACATGTGCCCCCAGCATTCTCTGCTCATTAAACCTTCATCAAAGACTTGCTACCCTCTCTCTCTTTCTCCTTAGTTCCACTTCCAGGGGGGCACCTGTAGTTCAACCCCACCTCCTCTTTAAGATCTTGGGCCCAGCCACGGCTCCTGCCCAGGTGAGTTCTGATATGTGGTCCATCTGGCTCTAAGCAACTTTTAACCTCTGCCCTTTCTTCTCCCTCCACCTCCCCAACATAGTAACATCTTGAGTTGGCCATCATTTTCCTCAAGTGATATTATGCAAATTTGGTTCTTTATCTTAAGAGATAAAAAGGCAGAGTTGGAAAATGGTTAAAGAACAGTCTTTGGCTTGAGACAGCCGAAGAGGATCAAAACATGTCACCCCAAAACAACCCAGTTGGCATGCTGACTATTTTGAGCTGAAGGCACCTGAGAAGAAGCAGACGCAGGAAGCCCCTTTCTACCTAGAAGCAGGGAGGAGAATTCATGTGGGAAGGCGCCCTGCCTGTGCCAGGAAGAGAGCATTCTTACCACTAGAGGCAGAGGCAGCATCAAGATGAATCTGGACAAACCAACCTATGAAAATAACCTCTATCTTCCATCAGTTTCCTCCACGTATTTTCTAATCACTTGTCTACAATGTAATGTCCCTCGCCCAAGCTCCTCCTTTTTAATTTAATTATTTTATCTTTACTGTTGAAAGTATTACATATCTCCCCCTATTTTCCCCAACTGGCACCCTCCTCCCTGCCCCCACCCCCCTCCTGCCTTCCCCACACTGTTGTCGGTGTCCCTGGATTATGCATGTAAGTTCTTTGGTTTATCTCTTCCCAGCTCCCCCCACTCCTCTTCCCTCTGAGGCTTGTCAGTCTGTTCCCTACTTCCATGTCTCTGGATCTGTTTTGATCATCAGCTTGTTTTGTTCATTATTCCACAAATAAGTGAGATCATGTGGTACTTGTCTTTCTCTGACTGGCTTATTTCACTTAGCATAATACTCTCCAGGTCCCTCCATGTCACCTCAAAGGATAAGAGATCTTTCTTTCTTACAGCTGCATAGTACTCCATTGTGTATATGTACCACAGCTTTTTTATCCACTCATCTATTGATGGGCACCTGGGCTGTTTCCAGATCTTAGCAATTGTAACTAGCACTGCTATGAACACAAGGTACATATATTCTTTCTGATTGGTGTTTCAAGTTTCTTAAGGTATATTCCAAGAAGTGGGATCACTGGGTCAAATGACAGTTTCATGTTTAATTTTTTGAGGCAACACCATATTGTTTTCCATAGCGGCTGCACCAGTCTGCATTCCCACCAGCAGTGTATTAGAGTCCCCTTTTCTCCACACCCTCGCCAGCACCTGTTGTTGGTAGCCATTCTAGCAGGTGTGAGTTGATAACTCGTAGTCATTTTAATTTCCAAGCCCCCTTTTAATTGCCTCTACAATTGATCATTTTTGTTAAACTGGTACATAAGGTCTCAAACCTCTCTGCTTCTTTGGTCTTCCTTTCTTATGCATAATGACCTACATAGACATGTGAAAATACTATACAATAAAGTTTGTATGCTTTTCTTCTGTTAATCTGTCTTTTGCCAGTTTAACCCTCAATCTGTCGGGGAATCTAAATGGTGGGGAAGTCTTTCCCCTTCTTCACAGCCCTGGGCATGCCTCTGATGAGCTGCTGCTTAGAGCAGGATTTGGGGCTGTCAACTGAAGAACCTCAGATTTCTCACCTGAATCCCTACCTTGGAGTTGTAGAGGATTAAAAGCATTTGTCAAGCATATAGTGCCACCAGGTAATCACAGGGCAGCCCCAAAGATAACCTGGGTCTTGGGGGTCCTGGAGAATCTTTAAAAGAACAAAATCTAACAATCATAACACATACTTTAATTTTAAAAATAAATTGAAAAAAAGGAAACCAAACTTACAGGGTTGACATTGGTTAATAGGTTCTAGCGGTTTCAAGTGTACAACTATGATACGTCACCTGTATACTGCATCGTGTGCCCACCACCCAAAGTAAAATCTCCTGTCACCATATATTTGATCCTCTTTACCTTATACCACCCTTTGCCCCCTTCCTCTGGTAACCACCATACTGTTGTCTATGGCTGTGAAGTTTTGTTTGTTTGTTTTTGTTTATTTATTGCTTTCAGTTTTACATCCCATGAGTGAAATCATATGGTTAAGTTTTTCTGACTTATTTTGCTTAGCATGATATTCTCAAGACCCATCCATGTTGCCACAAAGGGCAGTATTTCATTTTTTCTTATTGCTGAATAGTTTCCATTGTATACATGTACCACCTCTTTTTTATCCAACTTTGGTTTTGTAAACCTGTATGAAATCTCAGAGTAAACCGAAGTCTTTGTTCAGTGAGACATTGCATGCCCTTCACCCTCCCTCCCAGAGGCAGACCTCCCTCTCTGTTCAGCCTTCAGACTTACTCCCACTCATCCCAGTATTTATTTTTCTTTTAACATCTGCAATAATGTCCCTCTCCTGGCAGTAAACTCACCCTTTCTATTACAAACACCATTTTTCTCTTTCTCATGTTTTTCTTTAACTGATTACCCGAATCTGAATGAAGCCCAGAAGCTTGACAGATGGCAGAGATGAGGGAGGGTGTCGGAGGCAGAGGGAGAGTCGTACATTTGTCATTTGACCCCATGGCACTAGTGACTATTTGATGAAAGTTAACCATGCGCCATGCAGTGTGCTGCCAGGCTGTGGGTTATGAAGAACACATGGTGTGTGCCCAGGTATCAGAATTTTCCCTCAGTAATGCATCCCTCAGAAACGATGCAGTCAAAGTATGAGGCTTTACAATGACCTTGAGTTTTGCAATGACCCAGTTTACAGTGACTCCATTTTGGTGCAGTCTCAGTTGTCTTCTTCTGAACACAAAGTGCCATGTGAGAAAGATGCATTGCCCAGAAAAGACTCCAATCAACGATGTTCAGGACTAGGAAAGAGGTCACCTGACAACTGGCAAAGGCAGTGAACAGTTGTGTACACACACACACACACACACACACACACATAGTAACACCAGTTTATTAATTACATCTTGGGGTTGTGCCCTATGTCTTCACAACCAAATTTTATGTATGTATGTATGTATGTATTTTTATTGTATTGTGTGTGTTTATCACCCAAAGTCAAGTATCCTATTGTGACAATTTATCCCCCCTTTATCCTTTTCTACCCCCCTTTCCCTTTGGTAATCGCCATACTATTGTCTGTGTCTATGAGGTTTTAAAAAAATTTTTGCTTTAATCCCTTCACCTTTTCATCCAGCCCCCAATCTCCCTACCCTCTGACATCTGTCAGTCTGTTCTCTGTACCTATGAGTCTATTTCTATTTTATTTATTTTATTCATTAGATTCTACATATACGTGAAATCCTATGGTATTTGTCTTTGGCGCTTTTTTTAAAATATGTTTTTATTGATTTTTTTTAGAGAGAATAAGAGAGAGGGAGAAATAGAAACATTGATGTGAGAGAGAAACATTGATTGACTGCCTCCTGTATTCCCCTCACTGGGGATCCAGCCCTCAACCCAGGCATGTGAAATGATTGGGAATCAAACGGGGACCTCTTAGTCCATAGGATGATGCTCAATCCACTGAGCCACACTGGCTGGGCTCTGGCTAGTTTTTTTTCATTCAGCATAATACCCTCCTAGTCCATCCACGCTGTCGCAAAAGGTAAGATTTCCTTCTTTTTTATGGCCGAGTAGTATTCCAATTTTAGATGTCACTATAACTAAGCCTTTTTAGAGATCACTTTAAAAAGCAACAGATTAAGTCACACTGTAGGAAGCAATATCTCATCATTGGAAGAATAAGAGGTGACATTATGTAAATGATTCTCATGACTGGGGATCAAGTTTCCTGCAGTTGTATCTGATTCAGTTATTATTGTCTTTTGTATGACTAAGCACATAAGCTCTGGAAAACTTAGATGACACAGTATGTCTCTAGGGATGATGGCACTAATGTTAAAACTGCTTATGAAGAATGAATTGTTATATAATGTGATGAGAAAAAGCAGTATTTCAAGAATGTCTGATGGTTTTAAATAGACATTTAACCCAAGTGGTACACACTTGGTCATTTTTTTGTTTTTTGTTTTTTAAGCTCTACAAGTGTGTATCTTCTCATTGGACAGCAGAAGTGCCCTGAATTTGTTATCATATCTGGGCATGGAGGGCACTCATTTGCTTGTGAAAGGAGCTCAGAGCCTTACTCGCCATTCTCTTGTTTTCTAATTATCATTGATTTCCTTATAGATCAGCTCCTTGAAGTATTTGTTCATTATATCAGCAGACTCCATATCGAGATAGTTGTACCCACAATCGACCCCAATACAAACTCACATTAATACTGGTAAATTCTGACAAGGATACTGGACTCACAGGTTGACTCCTGATGGTCTATGCATTGGATGTTCATGGCCACTTGGGACACACGAGATACAGGCAGAGAGGGAGCTCTCCAACCTGGAGGTGCTGACCGAGGTTCCTTAGGCATGGCTGTGCCTTCACGCCACCATGTGGGCCCCAGTGGATTGATGGGTTTTATTTCGTTTTAAGTAAAACATCCTCCTAACATGGAGAGCACGTGGATCAGACTGTGTCAGTGGAACTGCAGATGAAGGAGCTAGCACAGAACACGAGAATAAGAGTTGAAAAGCTGAGAGTTTGCAGTGCTAGTATGATTCTCCAATAGTCGTGTTATGAAATACAACAGTTTAAGAAATCTGCCAGAGGATTTTTAAACTGAAATGATCAGGACTATCAGGATAATGTTTGTCATTCATAGCAGAAAAATCCCCTTTCCAAAGTATATACAGTGACTCGACATGTCAATGTTATTTTTGAAGACTTCCTAATCCTGATCAATTCATACTAAGCATGCAGAACATATAGGAGAAACTCGATATTCCTGTCCATGCTCTGTAGAGTCATATAGTTCTATTCCAATACTCCCCACGAGTTCGCTAAATTTAGCAATAAATGATTAGGAGTGAAAGATAAAAATTCATTTACCCCTGGGGAAACACTTGGCTCTTTCTACCATGACAGAAATTTCTCGAATAGACTGAAACAGAACAAACCAAATGTATTTTTTTTTATCACCAAATACTATTGGTAGATACACAGAAAATACTGAAGATTTGAAGATACCAGGTTTATAACAAATTACATTGTGTGGGAGGTTGCTATTCAGCTGGATGAAAGCATAAATATTTTGAACATGTCTCAGACTGTAGTATCTGCCAGATTCTATTTCAAAACCGGTGTACACTGAAAATTACTTTTGTGAGCCACGTTTAACATTAAATGACCCCTTCATAAAAAACATAAGTGTGACCACTGCTGTTACCCAGTAAGTTTATAGATATCACCGGCGTGTGCAGTTCATCTAGCTCGTCATTCACAAACAGGGGGTTGCCAGGAGGAGGTGAACAGTGTACGTAGTGCTATCGGAGTTCATCGACGGGACCAACTTCACAAAAACGAGACCTTTAGACCATAGTCACCTCTTCATGACACTTTCCAACAAGAACCAGATGTCTCTGTGGTATGGAATAATTGATCACTCCTTACCTCCAAATTGAATTGAGTTAAGCACGTCTTAAAAACTTCAAAGGTCCCACGTTTGCTGACCATGGGGGCGGGATATTCTCTTGGAGAGGTGTCAGTGAAGTTAGAGGGACAAACTGTTTTGAAAAAATTCATGCTATGGATGGGGTGTTATAAAAGCACATTTTGACATGTTTCCAATGTTGATATTTTGTTCTGGGGAAAAGGTGTGTGAAATCTTTCGTGTCTGCACAGTAAAACCTGGAAGAGCTTTGAACAGATCAGAAGATTATGTTTTCAAACAATCTCAGCTGGTTTGGGCTAATTGGCTAAAAATGTAGAAATATAACACCTTCCAATTAGTTTATAACAAGTGATTGGCATCAGAGAAGATGGGAATTTTCCAAAAGAGTCTCAAAAACAAAGAGTTTTACATAATTGGTAGATGGAACTAAATTGTGAAATTTACAATGTAATAATAGCCAACAGTGTAGTTCCTTCATTTGGAACTACCGATCTTTGTAAAATACCTTTCACAGCTATGACAATCCTTAAAACCAAGAATCAAAACAAAAGAAACTTAGCCCTGGCTGGTTTGGCTCAGCAGTTAGAGCACCAGCCTGCGGATCAGAGAAACCCGGGTTTGGTTCCCACTAAGGGCATGTACCTTGGTTGCAGTTTGTCCCCAGCCCTAGTTGGGATCATGTGGGTGGCAGCCACTCAATGTGTCCCTTTCACGTTGATGTTTCTCTCTCTCTCTTCCTCTCTCTCCCTCCCACTCTATCTGAACAAAAAATGGAAAAATGTCCTTGGGTGAGGATTAAAACAAACAAAAAACCAAAAGAAACTTAGATCTTCAAAGTATCATGGAATGTTAAAAACCTTTAGAAAATAGAGCCTTTTTATTTACAAATTAATAGTTCTATTTTCCATAAAGATAGGTTTTGTATTGCCCTGGCCGGTTTTGCTCAGTGGTTAGAGTGTTGGCCCATGGACCAAAGAGTCTCAAGTTCGATTCTGGTCAAGGACATGTACCTCAGTTGTGATTCGGTCCCTAGCCCTGGTTGAGGTCATGCAGAGGCAACCAATCGATGGGTCTCTCTCACATCAATGTTTCTCTCCCTCTCTCCCACTCTATCTGTAAATAAATAGAAGGTCCCAGCCCTGGTTGAGGTCATGCAGAGGCAACCAATCGATGGGTCTCTCTCATATCAATGTTTCTCTCCCTCTCTCCTTCCCTCCTACTCTATCTGAAAATAAATGGAAACATATCCTCAGGTGAGGATTTAAAAAACAAAATGGTTGTGTATTGTGAAAAAGTATTTCATAATTAATTTTTTGGAGAATATTTAAGAACATATAATACATGAATATAGCAGTGCATACATATGATGGACATATATAGACATACCAAGGACAGTGGTTTACCCAGGTCACAATGCACGTACTGCTTAGTATATTATTGCCTTGCTTTTATTTTTTTCAGCTCATGAAGTAGACTTTAACTAATGACTTTCCACTAAATTTATTGGTCACAATGTACCTTGTTTGATTTTTGTTATATTTGATACCACTTTTCTAATTCCTCCTTTTGGAAAACTCCTTTCTTTTGGGTTCTGTGGTGACTTTTTCTCTTTACTATTAATCCTTGAAATCTTCTCCCAGGCATCTTGTTTATCTGTCCCTTGGATGTTGATGGGGCCAAATGTATTTACTTCTCTATATGCGCCCCCGGAGCAGATTGGAAATGTTCATGCATCACTTAAAATTCTTTGGCCTTCTCTCTCCTTTAAGACATTGCTACAGGAACCTGTTTCATCTGAGAGCAAATCATCTCACCCAGCAGCATCGTGTCCTAGAACTCCTGACCCTACCACACAGAGGTGCCTGGGAATTCTCGGTGCTTATGCAGAGGTAACCCGGAGGCCCACGGAGTGCCGTTTGAGCAGCGGGGGCGTGAAGCCTTCTGGGTAGATGGCTCCGAGACCTTTCCTGAAGTTCCCATGGACCAGCACGATGAGACACCTGTAGTGGTGACCAACTCAGTAATACATCCTTGCATTGTCTGTCCTTCCCCACTAACTCTAGCTCCTGCTGTGTTCCCCATAAACTACCTACACATCCGTCTCAACTTGGGTTCTCCCCCAAAGCAGGGTCTGAAACAAAAAACTCAATCGTTAACCACCTTGTACTTTCTCATCCATGGGTCTCCTTCTCATCCGTGGGTCCCCTTCTAGGCTTCTGTCTAGACTGATGCCAATGCCCATTTCTACCTGAATGAGCTGCAGGAATCTCATGCTCCAACAGAATAAAACTTCTTTCAGCTTGACCCTTATTGTAGCATGAGGTACCACCATCAGCCACAGAAACGGAATCTGTCAAAATCCTAACAAGAACATGTCAACAAATATGAAAAATAAAAGTTGCCTATAGACTAAAAGTGTTTGAGATATATCCCAAGTTTCAAGAAAGGAGATGCCAAGGATGCAGTCACTCTGGGACCACTGCAGGTAGAGCGGTGCTCAAGGTGGTGCAGCCAAGGCTCTGCCTCATCTGGAGCAAGAAATGCCGGATGTGCAAACTGGACTCAGCGGAGGAAGAGGCACCGAGATCTAACTGGGAGCATTTGTTGGATGCTGACGTGCTCCAGAGAACTTCAGGTTAGTCGGTTTGACAGGCTACAGTAGAGCCTTCGACTGTGTGCATCAGGAAGAGCTATGGGTTGCTCGGGAAGACATGGGCGTGCCCAGCACTTGACTGTCCTGATATGTAACCTGGTTTGTGGACAGGGAGCCCCTGTATTTTAGACCTGCTCTAAATATTTTGTTTTATGAAATGCAATGTAAGACATAACTTTGAAGATTACTAAATACCTATGTGTGTACAACTCATTTACAAAAAAAAAAAGTTTTCCCAGTACCTTTGAATTCTTTCATTTAAATCCAGACCCAGGACCAAATGCATTTCGCTTCTTTTAACTAAGAGCTCCTTGAGACTAGATCACCTACTCGGTAAAGGGTTTCAGAATCTAGGTTTTGCCAATTTTATTCCCGTGGCGTCATTTATCATGTCCTTCAGTCCCTTCTATTTTCTGTAAATTCAAAGTTAGATCTAGATACTTCAGATTCAAACCTGTATTTTGGCAAGAGCAGTTAACAGCGGACTATTTTAAGCCAGGTGTTCTGGGAATAGAGCCTGAGGCAAAAATATTTGCTGATACCTTATTGCAAAAAAAGGTACCATCTCAAGACAAACAAGAAGGAAAAAAAGCAGGAAGGAGAGATGGCACATTTGACAAAGTGCATTTCTGAGTTGGCTGTAGCTTCCTGATCAGCTGATTTCTTACTGTACCCCAAAGTCTTTATAGAGGCCAAGGCAGTTATTTTACCCCATATCCCTTTGGGTGAGAAAGAGAATATTATAGGCAGCAGCTCCTTCCGGCCACTGTCAAAGCCGCCCAGGGACTGTTACCTCCCCCACTAGTGTGCATTCAGGGGGTGGTCAGTGGTCTAACGTTCCCAGAGTGAGGCACCATATGGCCACGGGCAACCCGAGGATTGTGATGCAGCCCTCAGCCATCCCTTGTTGCATGACAGTGGCTCAAGCTGGAGAAACCTGTCTTCCCAGATGGCAGGAAAAGTGCTAAGTGGCGTTAGAGCCCTTGGAGTTGGCCTCCGGGCAGGTGAATGAGCCCAGAATGCCGCGTGTCTGAATTCAGATCTGCTGTGCCCTTCAATCAGGAGGCACATAATGCCTGGCTTATCTCTTTTTCTGATGAGAGAAGACACTGACAATTATTTTCTAGAACCATCATTTTATATGTGGTATACGATTGTGGTAAATCCTTAATAGTAAGGTTTTTCCGTATTGTTGACTATTTTAAGTACCAATTTCAGTCTTCCCAGACATCGGGCTGCTCCTCAGCTGGGGGTGTCCTTAGCAGGAAGCTGGGTAGGCTGGTCCCGACTATCAGAAGCCACCCAGGCCACCTCCCAGTCATCTCACCCCAGTGACCAGGATGGCACAATGTAGTCAGCCTGGAGCATTCTGCTACGCGGAGCCTTGGACTGAACCCATACGAGGGTAGGAATAGGGCCACCGCCAAGTGAGGAGAAATCAATGACTTGGAATGAATCCGTCACGTCAAAGAACAGGATGTGTTAGAGCAGAAGAGAACAAATATGCTGACTTCAGCGAGGGGCGGACGGCAGCCTCATACTCAGCAGGCCACCAGGAGAGGGCGGCAGTAAGTGGATGGCCATGGAGCTAGGGGAGAGCCGGCCAGCGGGAAGCGGGAAGGTAGGGAACAGAGATGTGTCAGCGCATGGTCGAGACTTCGGATGTGATCTACATCCACGTCAGCCTTTTCACTTAACTTCGCTCCCCTCTGCCTGCCAACATGGTGACTCGCCCTGGCTGCCATGGCCGTTTCCATGTCACCGGCCTGGGACTGGAATCCACCAGCTCACCAGCTCCTTGGGGGTCTGAGCCAGTCACAAAGCCTCCCCTGCTTACTGTGACGTTCCTCTGGCCCAGCACTCTCCGGCCGGGTGAAGAAGGAAGGAGAGTGGTGGCCACGTAAGGCACAGTGCGGGACGCTGACTGACAGCTCTCACACCAGAACATGTCATCAGCTTGATGGAAGCTTCCTCTGGCAGGCCTCCCGTTTGACCTACCATCTGCCCAATCTGCATCCTCTTCCTTTCACAGGTGCCAAAACCGGATAAACATCTTATATTCCAAACTGTACTGGCACCTGTTTTGGGAGGATGTAACCTGCAACAGGTCACATCAATGTTATGTTTCTCCCCATTCCAGTTTTTTTTTTTTTTACCCTCAGATCTCATTTGCATGATCTAGGGTCCTTGCAGAGAGAGACAACCGGGCTTTTGTCCCTGAGGTGTCTAACCCTGGCCACCAAGCTCTTGGTTACTAAAATTCACGGTTGTCCCGAGGGAAGCACCAAGAGGTGCCCAGTGATCCCCAGACATGCTCCTGCCTCCCCTCATTATGTAACCTCAGCCTTAGCACCTCATCACAGCCAAGTGATTTACACAGTAATTCCCCTCTTGGGGTCCTTGGTAGAAAAGTTTCCACTTTCCTTCTATGGCAAAATACCAGAAACCCTCTTCCCACAGAGCAGAGTTGCGGCAGAGGTAAGTACAAGTTCCCCAGGTGGGTCCCAATTAGGGAATATAAGACTGACCACTCTTATCTACTCCTTAGTGACAGATAAAAGACAAAGGTATTTCATTGGTGGCATCAAGTAGTAGCTGTTGGTACAAAGTATATGCACATTTTAAAAAATATTGATTTTTAGAGAGAGGGAGATAGAAACATCAATTTGCTTCCGATTGCATGCTCCCTGCTGGGGATCGAGCCTGAAATCAGGGTATGTGCTCTGACCAGGAATCGAACCTGCAACCTTAGTTCATGGGTTGACACTCAACCACTGAGCCACACCAGCCAGCCAATTATGTGCACATTTTTAAGACAGCAGATTTCTCTCACTCTCAGATCTCAGTTGTGTGGTCTAAATTATTTGCCCAGAAGGGTAACTCAGACATTCGTTCCTATGTAATCTAAGACCTGGCTTACCAATCTCTTGCCAGGCCGTGGTTTCTGAATTCCTGTTATCACTGGCCTGGAAGAAGCAAGAGGTGCCCAGTGAGTCCAACACATGCTCCCTCGTGCTCTCTTTATGTAGCCACAGCCCAGACTCCTCATAACAGCTCGAGTCAATCATCTTGTTGTTACCTTCTTTGCCTCTTGATCCTGTAGGATCTGGTGGTATTCACACTTCATGTTTGGTAGGAACATTATCCACTTTCCTCCATTCTGTTAGAAACCAGTACTTCTGAGATTGTGCCAAAGGAAAGCTAAGTCCCTAAGTGAATCCCTAAAGGGGATAAGAGTGGTCATGCCTACATTTACCCTCATGTATAGCATACTGTCAGATGCTACCTGTTGGTGGTGTCCAGTAGTGGCTGTTGGTTTAAAGTATGCAGGCATTGTTTAAGACAGTAAGGTGTGAAAGGTACCACAGCTGATGAACCAGCTCTGGACAAGAGGCTACCCTCAGGTGTGTCAGTCTGGTAGCCTTTAGGCCTGTGGTTACCATAGTAATCTGTGTTCCTTCAGTGCCTATTGTTAGGCTTAGTCACCATCCACCATGGGTCCATTTGATGATTGCAGATGCCATACACATGCAATGAATAGGGTTATGATTGACAGGGACCACGACTCTCATATCCTTCAAGACTGCCAGGAAACCATAGTTATCTACCATTGCACCCATATATGGTGTTAGTTCTGGTTGTCTGTCTTGTACAGGGTGTAGTATCATGGGCTTGCTCATTGAAAGGTAGGCCTTTCCTACCTTTATAATTGAGTCTACAGATCAGGAAGCAATACAAGGGCTTTACCAATGGCCAAGAAGGTCAAACCCACTCAGGCCTTCGAGTATAATGGGAAATGAGCACAGGGTGGATCCAGAGACTCATTGGACCTAGCAAGACTAACATGGAAGGGAACTTTATCAACTACCCCTTACTCTAATAGAAAAACCATGAATGTTTTGTGTCTTTCATATCAGTAATGTATTTGGTCCCGTATCCAACAACTCCTGAACTATTTGAGTAGTTTCCTTTCCATGGATGGAGTTTCTCAGATAAGTGGCCACAGACACCTCTGGGGAGTAACTTGTGGAATCACCACTCTGTACTAGTCCTGGTACTATGGGGTCCTTCTCAAGGGGTCCTCGCGAGTACTGGGTCAGGTGTGATAACTGAACAAGGGATAATGACCTTCCAGTGGGGCAGCTGGTTGCAATCTCCTGCTCATCCCCTCTATTCTTTCCAGTTTGGTGCCAAATGCTACTTTTACCATTACCCAGATTTATCTTCTGCACCCTGTTCCAGCACCTTCCAAATGGTTGGCCGCTCCTCTTGGTTACTACTTCGTGGGTCACGGTCTCGTAGCCCTGTGCTTGCCACCCTGGCTTTGTGGCTCTTTATGGCAACCCTCAGAGGCCATGTGGATGCGATCAGATGCTGGTGCCAGGCCTCTGCTTCTGTGAGTTCTACCCAGGTACATGAGGGAGCCCGGCTCCAGGTGTCCCCTACCATCAACCCCCCCCCCCCACCCCCAGCTTCTCTCTCAGGCTGTGCGCTCTCCTTACTAGGGTCTCCTTCAGCTGTAGAGAAAGGAGTGACCACTGGGGCACCCGGGGAATATAGCATGTGGCTACTCTGACCAAATATTCATGCTATCCTGGCCACCTACTTCATATGCTTACAACTTAATCCCCAGAATTTGGGAAAAATGACTTTTTCCCCCAAGTATACATTCACGTGTAGGCGTCAAGTACTAGGGAAATAAACACAGAGTGGTACCAGAGGCTCCTTGGACTAATGAAGAATCCTCCTTGTTTGAGGACTTTATTCATTGGCCCAATACATCCTTAGTCTAATTGGCAACTCATGAGCATTTTTTCTATCCTTCATATCACTAACAAGTTCAACCTTTATCCAACAACCCCTAAAAGATCTTCTATTTCTTTCCCCCAGTATATAGTTCTTCAGATAGTGAGCGTTGGTTCCTTTTGGCATGTACTTTGGGGAAATACCCTATGCACTTCCTATAGTGTTAGGGGTTTTTTTTTGTCCCTAAAGGGACTGAGCTAGTATTGGCTCACATGTGAGAAATGAGGAAGGGATGGGGGGCTTCCCATGGGGCCCCCATGGTATCAGTCTTCTCACCTACTCTAGATCAGGTTGAACAGTGCCTTTGTGACTACCAATCTGTCAAACCACCACATGAATCATGGTCTAATTGCCTTGTGAACCAAGGCCTTCTGCTTGCTAGTCTGGCTTCACAGCACCATGGGTATGATTGAGTGCTCTCGCCTGGCCTCTGCTGTTTCTGAACCCTACCAGCCACAAAGACACCCGTTCACCAGAAACCTACCTCCATCAGCCCCGGCCTACGGATGACAACCACCCCGCCTCTCAGTGAGGCTGGCGTCTTCCTTCACTAGCGCTTTCCTGTTTCAGAGAAAGGCCTGACCTCTGGGCCATCCTGGGGAACATTCTGGCATCTGTGGTTATGTATCATAAAGCTCTTTTAGTGGGCCCACCTGAGACCTTTCTTAAGATTCTGCTGAGGTGACTCGGCCTTCTCCCTCCTCATTTGTTGTATGTCAGGAGCCCTCACACTCGGCTGCAGCTAGTCACCTGGGGAGTTCCAAAGTACTGACGCTGTGTCTTATACCCTGAGATTCTGATTTATTTGCAAAAGATTACATTTAAGGGTCGATATATATTTTTTAAATCTCCCCACATGGTTTCAATGTACAGCGATATGTGTGGACTGTGGCTATGGGCCATCCCCCCTCCCGCCCGAAGCTTCTGGTAGCTGCCCTAGCATGCTGAGGCTGCTTCCATATGTCTTCCCCAGGACGTCCGCTAGTCCTCTGAGCGTGCCCGGTGTCAATAAGCTCTCCATTATCCAGCCTCATTCTGCACTCCATTCCAGCACCTTTAAGATCCATTCCCAAGTCTGTGCTTAGTTCCCGCTGACAGAGTAGTCAGCTTGTATAGATCCCCGGGTGAACAATTCCTTCTTTGCTGCAAGGACAGACTGCCCCGCTTGGGCCAGGTCGAACTTGACACTGATCATTGGCCTAGAATCAGAGATATGGGGCATATGTTACAAGCAGCAAACACCAGCTTGTGCCTCAGGTGAGGCCTCTGCTTCACCTTCAAGCAAAGGGAGAAGCCCTGAGGATTCGGGGAAACTGGGTGATTAAAGGATCTGAAATGTATCCGCCTAGATGTCCCTTTGTAAGCATCCTATTCCATTATCAAGGCCTGACTTGAGTGTATACGACTTGCCAGAGGTGCCCTGGCTGGATTGGCTCAGCAGTTAGAGCATGAGCCCATGGACCAGTGAGTTGCGGGTTCGATTCCGGTTAAGGGCACGTACATGGGTTGCAATTTGTCCCTGGCCCGGGTTGGGGTCATGCAGGAGGCAGCCACTCAATGTGTCCCTTTCACATTGATGTTTCTCTCTCTCTGTTCCCCTCTCTCTCCCTCCCACTCTATCTGAACAAAAATGGAAAAATGTCCTCAGTGAGGATTAAAAAAAAAGACTTGCCAGAGGTGAGAATTTGACATCGCTTGTAACCCAGCTCTTTGTTCTGATCATACACAGGGCATCATTTTCGGCTCCATGCGCAAAATGTGTTTCATAAGGGTGCAGAAAAGTCGAAGGTACGATGTAGGGAGGTACCAATGAAATACCAAAAGCTACATTAATGTGACCTCAAAGTCTGTTTTGTCTGAGAAGTTATTGTGTGTGCTCGAACTGAACAATATCACTTTGAGGTGACTATCTCGAATGCTTTTTCTCCAAATATATTGACCAAAATTTGTAGTTCCCTCAATGTGAAACACAAGTTCATAAAAATATTGGATTATGAAGATATTTCCATCAGCGTTGATAGCAAAGTAGACAAGTCAGTCAAGGTTCGACCACCACAATGAATATGCATAACACCTTCGAGCACACGCAGAACATTTGCAAAGAAATAAAAAAGCAACGCAAATTTTACAGGGCAAATTATACTGAGTGAGATTCAATGAAATGCAAACAGACTGGACATCGGTAACAAAAAATGACTGGAAAATGATCCTATATTTGGCAATGATGAGTCTCACCTGTAAAATAATCCATAGGTCAACAAACAAACTCGGTACCCATCAGAAGTCTTGGGATGAGGTACTGCTTCTGTTTAGAATGTAGCAAAGCTCAAGAGGGAAGCCTCTTCTCTTAAGGGAAAACTAGATGATCTACATAGTTTAACCTTTCTTTTTAAACATTTTTTATCCTCACCCGAGGACATTTTTGCATTTATCCTCAGAGCAAGAGGGAGAGAGGGAGGAAGAGAGAGAGAGAGAGACGTCAATGTGAGAGAGACACATCGACTGGCTGCCACCCACTCGACCCCAACTGGGGTGGGGACAAACTGCAACTGAGGTACGTGCCCTTAGCGGGAACTGAACTCGGGACTCTCTGGTCCACAGGCCCACGCTCTAACCACTGAGCACAACAGCCCAGGGTCAAAATTTAACCTTTCTTAAAATCAGACAGCAGTGAATTAAATTGCTGAGTGCCAGTCCCCACCGAGGAGAGACAGGACACAGGAGGAAGGGATGGGGCACCCGCAGAGGTGGGCTGGAGGACTGGTAAGAAGTTATTAAAGGCCTAGTGTGTGCTCAAGTTTGGAAAGCTGAGGGCCAAACACAAGAGACATTTGTGCCCACAGGACACTCAGCTCTTCCCAAGGACCTCCTGCGGCTGCGCTCGAGAACGGGACGGGGACCAAAGCCCTGCTTGGTGCAGAAAGCAGGATAGAGCTGGCTGCCGCGGGAGGCCAGGCACCAACACCTCTCCATCCCCGGGCCTTCTCTCAGGAGGTCCTTCTGCCACTGGGGGGGGCTGAAAATGCCCTGCCTCCCGGAGCCTGGCAAAGACCTCATATTTCCGGATGAGGAACTGAAGCAGGACTCACCTGCCTTTCGCGGGGGAGGTCTCCTCTCTCTTCCACCGCCAGGGCTAAAGGAGGAGCCACAGCTTCTGGGAGAGAGGAGGAGCAGAAAACCCAGAGCCCGTCCCGGGCCTGCACGGGTGTGCACGGAGCTGTGCTTCCCTGGGGAGGCCCACGCGCTCCTACAGAAACCAGGGGAAACACGGTTGCCACGGGGACGCGAAGAGTTGCTCAGAAACCAGCACTCAGAGGCCCAGGCAGAGAACGCCAGCCTGGGACTGAGGATATTTGAGAACAGAGGACACCTCGGGCCCACCGTGAGCCTAGAACCGGTAACAAGCCCCTCAGTCTACAGCTGGGGCAGGGCGGAATCATGGAGAGAGACCCTTCCTCGGGCACAGGCATGGGAAGACAGCTGAAAGCGGAGGGTGGGCACCGTGAACACGAGGGGAAGGCAGATTCTACTGGAAAAATTGGAGGCAACGAAAGTTACAGATGTCACTGAACCCCCAATTCAACTTGACCTCTGATGAGACCAGCTCAGTGCCTCGCTTCTCCGCACACAGCTGATAGCTGATCGCCCGCTTTGAGGTGTAGCTTATTTATCTGGTTGTTTCGTTCACAATAGCTGGCACACATTTGCAGAGTGTGCAAGAGCTGGCCTATTGTAAGGAAGGAAATAGTCCACAGAACCAGCTCAGGGATGCCTCAGATGCTAGAAAGTCAGACAGGGACTTTAAAGAAATGATGATTAGATGATAAAAGATTTAGTGGGAAAAGGCAACACGTGCATAAATAGATGGAGAATTTCAGCAGAAAAATGGAAACTATCAAAGTTAAGAAAGGGAATAGCCAAAACAACAAACTGTGGTACCAGAAAGACTGCCTTTAAATGTCTCGGCAGAAGCCTGGACTCAGATGAAGGAACTGATGAGCTGGAAGATGGTTCAATAGCGATGATCCAAACAGAAACACAAAAAGAGAAAAAGAATCCAAGAACTATGGGCGGTATCTCATAGTTTAACATTATGGAGCCTGGCCAGTGTGGCTCAGTGGTTGAGCGTCGACCCACGCACCAACAGGTCACCAGTTCGATTCCCAGTCAGAGCACATGCCCTGGCTGTGGGCCAAATCCCCAGTGTGGGACATGCAGGAGGCGGCCAATCGCTGTTCTCTCTCATTAATGTTTCTATCTATCTCTCCCTCTCCCTTTCTCTATCTCTAAAAATTAATAAAGAAAAAAAAACAAAAAACATATGGACTTGCCAGAGAGAGGAGAGGAAAAAGGACAGACACTATTTAAAGATGGAAAGATGGAGGCAGCGGGTACCACGTGAACACTCCAATTTCTGTTCCAGTTTGCTGCAGACCTAAAACTGCTCTTAAAGTCTGTATTAAAGAGAAGTAGGGAAACAGATACTGCAAACTTTAAAAAAATATCAGAAAAACACAGATTCTAGAAGATCCAAGAACAGAAGCAGAATGCCAACCTATATCCATCATCAGATTTAACATGATTATGTTAAACGCCAGAAGTTTTGTTTGCCATGGCAATTGACAAGTTTATTCTGAATTTAGAGAGAAAAGCTAAGGGACAAGAATCGCTAAGTCACTGCTGAAGTGAAGCAAGGTAGAGGCATGGTCCCCTGGAGGTGCATATAGGAATGGAAACTCATGGACAAGAACAAAGAACTCGGAATAGACTCAAGTATGCCAAAGTCTAAAATGACAGAGCTGCTCCCTCCAAGCATGGAGAGGTGGGTCAGGAATGAATGCTTCACAAAATAAGACAAGGGCAGAAAGTTATTTCTATGGAAACAAAATGTGAGTTTGTACCCTACCGCTCACCATGTGCGAACAGTATATCTAATTCAGATACATTAAAATGCAAACGTCAAAGCCAGCTTATACTATGTTGTCTCCTAAAATTATTTTACGGCTTTGAGGTGAGGTAGAAGAAATTCTTTGGTATGTAAAAAACACACATTAAGAAAGTATTGATTGATTTTTGCTGTATTAAAGAATGAAGAATTAAGGAAGCGTCCAAGATGGAAAAGACATTGTAAATTAGGAGAAAATATTTGTACCATATACACCAAAAAAAAAGTTTAGATTATTTGATGAACTCTTATATATCAATAAGAAAGAAAAAAGAAAACTCAATAGCAAGTGGTAAACAGATTTCATGAAAACAGAAAGAACCAGTAATAATGAAGATGGTCAATGGCACTAATTACCAGGGAGTGGAAATTAAACAACAGGTTATAGAAGCACAGATTGGAAACCATTAAAAAGGTAAAGCATACCTGGTTAAAGGTGGAGCATACCTGGTTAAAGGTGGAGCATACCTGGAAAGGGGAAGCACACCTGGAAAGGTGAAGCATACCTGGAAAGGTGGAGCATACCTGGTTAAAGGTGGAGCATACCTGGTTAAAGGTGGAGCATACCTGGTTAAAGGGGAAGCATACCTGGAAAGGTGGAGCATACCTGGTTAAAGGTGGAGCATACCTGGAAAGGTGGAGCATACCTGGTTAAAGGTGGAGCATACCTGGAAAGGTGGAGCATACCTGGTTAAAGGGGAAGCATACCTGGTTATAGCAGTCTGAGCCCTAGCAGGAGAAAATGTCTCATTCAAGCTAGAGGAGGGTGTTTGCGCCAGGGGTTCTTCAGTGGCGTTGGCAGTGTGCTAACCAAAGGGAGAAGCTGTTATCTACATCCAGAGGGACCTTTCCTCAGATCTCTCACCAGTATGTCCCATTGATGGTACCAAACAGGAGACCATTGAGTTCAGCCTCCAGGAGCAGAGAAAGAAGGCGCGTGTGGGGGGGCAAACAGGATCCCTGCAACTCTGGCCTTGTTAGGGACGAGGAGCAATGAGAACTTTGATGCACAGCTGGGAATGGAAAACAAGTGTTTTGGAAAAGTTTGGTGGTTTCCAGTAAAATATAAGGTCCACATGCTTGATAGTTCCTGGCTATACGTTATCTCTGAAACATGCGCACCAGGAGACATTCAAGAATGCTCACAGCAGCACTGTTCAGATAGCAAGAACCTAGAACAAATCTGGACACCTACTGACATTGGCTCCCAGTTTCAGTCTTGGCCCTTCTGCTCCAGGGGCTGAGCTGGGTCCTTGCAGGCTGCACGCCCAGGCTCCTCGTGCAGCTGGCCCTCAGCTGCTGTTGGCCAGTGAGAGGTCTGGTGGGGACTGCGGGTAGGAGAGAGTTCAGGCTATTCTTTTCAGACGGGTCTATCTCTTTGAAACCAAGGCTTCCTGACTTTCCTAAGGCTGCTCCCCCCCCCCCCCCGCCCTGTCTCCCGCCCAGGGGCAGGGGGTCCTTACAGCTGTTAATTTCTCCCCATTTCCTGTTGCCTCACCACCTCCATCCTCGTTTGGCTCCCAGCACTTCTGCCTCAGAATAACTCATTGCCTGGATTCAATTCCCATTGAAGTAAATACTTGAAATACGCTGTTTTCCTGGTTTAGAACCTGACCGATAAAAGTTATAGGATACATTGCATAGACTAAGAAAATGCCAAAATAAAGAGGAAGGTTGCCTAGTACTTTTTACGAAGGTACCAGAGTTGATACCGTAGACAGAGTGTGAAAATCAAGCTTTATGTCAACATTAACAGAGATACAAAAAGTCTAAAAATACTGGAAAATCAAATATGGTAGTATATTAGAAGAATAATATATAGGGATTAAGTAGAATTTGTCTCAGCAATGCAAGGATAGATCAATATTTGAGGGGAGGATAACAGTAACTCACTGCATTAGCACGTAAATGAGATAAAGCAATGTATCTCTCTCTCTTTTTTTAAAGCATTTGCAAACTTTCTGTAAATGAATGAGTTAATTTTGTCAAGCTGAGGATAAAAGGAAACATCTGTAATGTGATACAGGGAATCCTCCACAGGCTTAGAGCAAACATCACATTTAATAAAGAACTATTAGAAGCATCCAATTTAGTTAGAAAAATGGCATTACTGTTATTACTGCTACTTTTCACCATTGTAATGTTGTTCAAGCAAATTAAGAATAATGCTGACATTAGAACAGGAGACAAAACTTGTAGCTATAATCATATTTCACACCCAAGGTGGTGTAAACTGAGTACATGCTTAAAATATTCCTAGATGTCAATGTTTTAGAAAGAGAGAGAGTTCATACACTATAGTATAGCCATGCTTAAAATGAGGAGGTTAAAAAACTCACTGCTCTGTAAAGGACCCCTGGACGTCTGAACCCTAGCTGTGCTGACTATCTTCTGTTCAAGACAACACTGCCATTAACCCCTCCTGTCCCCATTCCCCTGGGGGAGGGCACAAAGATGGCTTTTCTTGCTCCGTGCTCAAAGGTGGGAGTTGGGGAGGGACCTGTACCAAGCAAGATTGACTGAGTTGCTTAGGCCTCTTGACATCCATGAGCTCAGATACACTGGCTCATTAGTTCCAAAGTCAAAATTAGTGCTAGTATTTACTTGAATTTTATGTAGTCAAACCTGACCTTCCTGTCTCTCCCTTCCACCCCTCAAGTTTTATTTTAGCTTAGAGATGGTAAACTTAAGGGAAATTAAACATAGTTTGCCTAAAGCTAAATGGCCAGTTAATGGCCAGGTCTCCTGATCTAAATCTCATCATTTGTTGCCCACATATGTATACCCCATAAACAAAACAAAAAAGGGGCTCATGGAAGTCTGATTCCACACACATCCCAGTGCCTAGAAGTGCCGTTCTTACTTTGTCAGAACTGTGTTGTAATGTATTAATTTGTTTTTATTTCTTTTCTTATTCTTTAGTGATCTCAAACAGAAAAAAAATTATATATGGAATTTGGCTAAAGCTATAGTTATACTTGAATGTCTTATAAAAAATATTTTTAAAAACCACATTTTTATGAGTTTCCCTCTGGGTATTTGGTTTATTCTTTGATTCAATAGTTATGAGGGAGAATATTTTTAATTGGAAGGGTAAGGGAAATTGTTTTTCTTTTCCCTTTTGTAAGTTACATTCTCTTGTGACAATGTAATTTCTGCTTTTTGAAATTTAAGATTCTCTGGCCTGACATACAATTTTTTTTTATTAGTCTTTTATGGGTACTTAGAAAATGTATACTCTTTTAATAGGGTATAAAGTTCAATGCATAATTACCAATTTAGCACAGAGCTCCTCTATGCTAAGAACATCATATAGGAGATGAAGAAATGTAACTCGATAGTCACATTCCTGGATTTGTCCCAAAGTATTCTCAAAGATTCATAAATATTCCAGAATATTCATTTTGGTGTTGAGAAAAGTTGGCAAAGAACCTAGACGTTCATTACAGGAAATGAAAAGTAAAATTACAGAAGTTAGAAACCATGAACTTCATACACTGTAGAACCACCACCACCCATCTTGCAGTGTTGAGTGCAAACGAAAGATCTACAGCATAAGGTCTTTTATGTCAAGGAAAAATACATATACCATTTTACATTACCCAAGCACGAATGCATATTTGCAGACATGCGATGCAGAGGGATTAGCTAATGGAGAGGTTGGAAGGGGAGTACAGACTCAAGGATATGGAGAGTAAAGGAAACTGATAGGCTGGGATAGTTCCGGTTTATATCATCTGATATTTGGTTCTTAAATGATCAGCCTAATGCAAGTCAGTTTTTTTTTGTTCTTGGACCCTTTGCTTCCACTTCCCCTGCAAAGGATAGATCCCTGCTGTGATGGACCATCTCTCAGAAGATCCCACCTCTTGGTCTTGCATCACCGCCTAACACCCTCCCTTTGACATGGGCAGACCCTTCCCTTGCTTCTAACCAATGAGATATAGCAAAAGTGATGGTATGTAACTTCCGTGTTTATTTTCCGTAAGAGTAGCCATGCAAGATGGAGGTGGTCATTTCCCCTTTGGCTTTAATGAAGCAGGCATCTGTGAGATGGGGGATCCACATGGCAAAGAAGTTTGGGTAGAAACTGAGGCCTTCAGCTCAAAACCACAAGGAAGTGAGTTTTACCAACAACCATCTGAGTTTAGTAGATTCTTCCTCAGTCAAGCCTCCAGATGAGAATGCAGCCCAGCCAAGACCTTGACTGAGACCCTGAAGCCGAGGACCCAGTTACTTAAGCTGCACCTGAATTCTTGACCCATAGGAACTGAGCTCATGTGTGCTGGTGTAGGCTGCAGAGTGTATGATAATACTGTCATGCAGCAATAGATAATACATCTGTCAACAAGCCTCTGGTAGGGTCACCTGGCGGCCCACACTAGCATGATACTAGACAATAGAGAAACAGAGCTCAAGTATTTACCTTCTCTCTCAGCTTTGAGCACCATCACACAGTGACTCTCTGTTGCCTGCTTCTGCCGGGCAGCCTTCACGTAGGCATGGGCTCCTGGGCTCTGGGGACACCATGCCCTCACTTGTCTCATGAGCATGAAGTACTAGTGGCTGCCCATTGTTCTTAATCCCTGGGTCGCTGCTCTTCTGTTTTGATGGTAGCTATGAAGCTAAGACTTCTCTTTGAGTCTTTCAATGGACCACTCAGGACCCAGGGAGGGAAAGTGAGAGCACTGATTGACTGACTGACATAAGGCTTACTTTCAATAGATTTGTTCTTGATTTCTTAGTGAAGTAGCATAAAAGTATATCTAAAATATTGTTGAGGAACAAAGGATCTAAGTAGAGTCATGTGCCATTTATGGATTGGACAATTCACACTGTTAAGATGCCCATTCTGTCCCACTTGTCTATATAATCAACACAATACCAAAAAAATAAAAACAAAAATACCAGAATTTTTCTATAGTAATTGACATTCTAAAATTCATATGGAAATGGAAATAGAATAGCCAAAGCAATTTTAACATAGAAGAACAAAGTTAGAAAACACTTAACTATCTGATTTCAAGACTTACCATGGCTACAGTAATTCGGACAGTGGGTATTAGCATAAGGTAGGCATATAAAGGACTTGCCGCATTAGGCTTTCTGGGAAGAAGCTGAGGAAAGCTAGGAATGCAAAGCTTTTGAGGGAGTGATACCCGGGAAAAGAAAACAGAGGAACCAGAGGGCAGGGGAATCTATCAGATTGCAATGTAGACCCGACGAAGTCACTGCAGTGGAGAAAGTCTGCTCCAGAGCGGGAGGTCCAGAGTGAATAGAAATAGCTCGGTCTTTGCCCAAGGTAGTGGTGCAGTCACTGATTGGGGGCAATCCTGAAAAAAGATGACCCTGAAGAGCTAACAGCTGGAGGATGTCAGATACCACATTCCTGGTACCCGAGCACCGAGTCCTTTCCTGAGTACATCAGTAGAACACGGAGTGCGGAAATAGGTCCATCTATGTGTTCAGTCTTTAAGGCACTGACAATTCAATGAAGAATGTATTTTATAGTAAAGACTACAAAAACAACTAGATATTCATATGGAAAAGTTAACCACATATCCTATACCTCATGCCTCAATCTATACATAAAGGTTAATTTGAAATGGGTCTCAGGTCTAATTTAAGAGCTAAAGCTATGAAAACTTCTGAACTTATATAAGACTGTTGCTGACCTGTTTAACTTCCATTCTGGAGTGCTCTATGGATGCTTTTGAACTACAATGGCAGAGAGAATATTTTTAGAGACCATGACCTGCAAAACCTAAACTATTTAATACCTTGGCCATTTCAGAAGAGGTTCGCTCAGCCATGCTATGAAGCTAACTACATTGTCTGGCCCCAGTACCATGGGCGCGACCTACTGAAGAGCCTGTTTCTCTGGGCCTCACTTGGAGTTTGCAGGACTTCCTTGCCACTCAGTGTATTGGTCAGAGCAGTAATCCCAGGTTGGAATATGCGGCATCTAGATTTAGAGAGACCCACCAGGTATTATGCTTTCTTCTTCTTGGTGGAAGGTGCAATAATTCATCTTTCACTTTGCATAGACTATTCCAATACATTCTTGACCATTGAACTTGTAAACATTTTACTGATATGGCAGCCATTGCTTTTTTTTTTATCCTCACCCAAGGACATTTTTTCATTTTTTGTTCAGATAGAGTGGGAGAGAGAAGAAAAAAGAGAGAGAGAGAGGGAAACATGGACATGAAAGGGACACATTGAGTGGTTGACACCTGCACAACCAACCAGAGCTGGGGACAAAGTGCAACCGAGGTACATGCCCTTTGCAGGAACCAAACCTGGGTCTTTCAGGACCACAGGCTGATGCTCTAACCACTGAGCCAAACCGGCCAGGGCGCCATTGATTCTGTAAGTGGTTTGTCTCCTACCCCACAAAGCACATTGCTTTACCGATACTTCCAGGGTATTAGCCCCTTTCTGCTCCTCCAGTCTAATCCGCACACCGTCGATACAGAGGACCAATGTGATGTCCTTCAGTTCATTCAGACGGTCCTGATCTCAGGATGGAAGAGTTTACTTAGCTCTGGGGCAAAACAGAGTTTATCATGTCTCTTCCATGTAAATGTGAGCCACTTCAGATTCTCTGATAAAAAAATAAAAGGACATATTTACAATATTAACTACATGCCACATATCTGAGGCCAAGTTAGTGGTGAATTAGAGAGTTGATGGGTACCAGCATCCCTATCTCCTTTAGATATGTAGAAGTGGCATTAATCTTTACCCCTTCCTCCAGGATGTGATATTGTTCTGGTGGTTTCTTGGGCTGGAAGGGACCAGTGTTAGAGGCTTTCACTTGCTTGTTGGGTAAAAGCTATGACAGTTAGGGAAGACGAAAGGCTCACAGTGGGGAGTGGGCCAACTACCAAGTCAATCTATTTGGATTATACAAGCTGTTAATTTTATAAAGTATGAAAGTATGACATTGGGCAGGAATATCACTGTGGTCACGGTCACAGTTGTATACAATGTTAGAGTGCTATGAGAGGGAAGACAAACAGACTATTGTAATGGACAGCTTAGGTATGAACTCATGTATATATGGTTATCTAACTTTCACTCAGCTATACTGCTGGCCAGTGGGTAAGAGATACACTATTCAATAGGTTATCCATAAGGAAAAAATAATTGGATATTTGATCTAATTGATTTGTAAATGATGTAAGGCTATACTTATGTGTGAGGCAGAGCTTTATAATTTTCAAAAGAAAATAGAGAATATCTTCATAACTTCAGTAAAAATGGGTGTCTTAAATATATAAACTATCTATAAGAGAAGAATTTAATATAAAGAACTTCTGTTTAAAGGACATACAGGGATGAAAAGAAAAAGTACAGTCCGGCTGGTGCTGCTCAGTGGTTGAGCATCGACCCATGCACCAAGAGGTCACCAGTTTGATTCCTGGTCAGGACACATGCCCAGGTTGTGGGCCCGATCCCCAGTGGGGGGCATGCAGGAGGCAGCCAATCGATGTTCTCTCTCATCAGTGTTGTTTCTCTCTCTCTCTCCCCCATCCTCTCTCTCTAAATTCAATAAAGGACCAAAAAAAATTAAAGAAAAAGAGCCCTGGCCATTTTGGCTCAGCAGTTGGAGCATCAGCCTGTGGACCAAAGAGTCCCGGGAGTGATTCTGGCCAAGGGCACGTACCTCAGTTACAGTTCGTCCCTGGCCTCAGTTGGGGTTGTGCAGGTGCCAGCCAGTTGATGTATCTCTCTCACATCAGTGTTTCTCTCCCTCTCCCTCCCACCCTGTCTGAAGATAAATGTAAAAATGTCCCCAGGTGAGAATTTAAAAAGAAAAAGTACAATTGGGGTAGATATTTTAGACAGATAACCAACACAGGATTAGTACCCAGAATATGTAAAGAACTCAAAAATCAGAACCTAAAAAAAAAAAGTTAAAAATGTATAATGAATGAAACTTTACCAGAAAAAAAAAATCAAATGTAGTTGAACACTTCAGGTACATAATCAATACATTAAAAAAAAATCATTCACCATGACCAGTGGGATTCATCCCAGGAATGCATGGCTGGTACAGTATTCACAAATCAATAAATGTGATACCACATAAACAAAATGAAAGATAAAAACCATATGACCATATCAATAGGTGCTGAAAAAGTATTCAACAAAATTCAGTACCCATTTTTGATAAAAACGCTCAGCAGTATGGGAATAGAGGGATCATATCTCAACATAATAAAGGCCATATATGAAAGACCTACAGTCAACATCATACTCAATGGGCAAAAACTACAAGTATTTCCCTTAAGAACAGGAACAAGACAGGGATGCCCACTTTCACCACTCTTATTTAACATAGTTCTGGAAATCTTAGCCACAGCAATTAGACAAGAAGAAAAAATCAAAGGGATCCAAATTGAAAAGGAGGAAGTGAAACTGTCATTATTTGAAGATGACATGATATTATAATAGAAAACCCTAAAGACTCCATCAGAAATCTACTATATTAGCCCTGGCTGGTTTGGCTCAGTGGTTGGAGCCTCGGACTATGGGCCAGAGAGTCCCGGGTTCGGTTCCCACTAGGGTCACATACCAAAAAAAAAAAATTTACTAGATTTAATAAATGAATTTGACAAAGTAGCAGGATACAAATTAACATCAAGAAATTGATGGAATTATTATTATTTTTTGTATATGCCCCTAGTGGGAACTGAATGCGAGACTCTCTGGTCCAAGGTCGAGGCTCCAACCGCTGATCCAAACTGGCCAGGGCTCAATGGCATTCTTATACATCAATAATGAACTCACAAAAAGAGAAACTAAAAAAAAAAAAATTTCATTTACCATTGGAGCAAACAAATTAAGATACCTAGAAATAAACCTAACCAAAGAAGTAAAGGACCTGTTCTCAGAAAACTGCAGGACATTGAAAAAATAGAGGAAGATATAATAAAGTAGAAGCACATACCTTGTTCATGAATTAGAAGAATTAACATCATTAAAACATCCATACTACCCAAACCAATCTATAGATTCAATGCAATCCCTATTAAAATACCAATGACATAGCCTGGTCGGTATGACTCAGTGGTTGAGTGTCGACCAGTTTGATTCCCGGTCAGGACACATGCCCGGGTTGTGGGCCAAATCCCCAGTGGGAGGCATGCAGGAGGCAGCCAATCGATGTTCTCTCTCATCGATGTTTCTATTTCTTTCTCATTCTACCTTTCTCTCTCTCTAAAAATCAATAAAGAAAAAAAATACCAATGACATATTTTACAGAACTAGAACAAATACTCCAAAAGTGTATATGGAACCAAAAAAAGACCCCGAATAGCCATGGCAATCCTGAAAAAGATGAACAAAGTAGGAGGGATCACAGTACCAGATATCAGGTTGTACTACAAAGCCATTGTAATCAAAACAACCTGGTACTGGCACAAGAACAGGCACATAGATCAATGGAACAGGACAGAGAATTCAGAAATTGACCCAAGACATTATGCTCAATTATTATTTGACAGAGGTGGCAAGAGCATACAATGGAGTAAAGACAGCCTCTTTAATACATGGTGCTGGGAAATTGGACAGCCACGTGCAAAAGAATGAAACTAGAACACCAACTTACACTATACACAAGAATAAACTCTAAGTGGATAAAAGACAAATGTAACTCGTGATCCATAAAACTCCTAAAAGAAAATGTAGGCAACAAAATTTCAGACATCACACGCAGCAGAATGTTCACTGATACAATGCCTCAAGCAAGAGAAACAAAGAAAAAAATTAACACATGGGACTACATTCAACTAAAAAGCTTTTGCACAGCAAAAACAAACAAACAAACAAAAACAAAACAAGCATACAAGCATCAAACATCAAAATGGAAAGGGAAACCACTATATGGTAGAGCATAATTGCCAACGATACATCAGATATGGGGTTAATCTCCCAAATATAGAAAGTACTCATACAACTCAACACAAGGAAGAAAAAGAACCCAACTTAAAAATGGGCAGAGAGCCCTGGCTGGTTTGGCTCAGCGGTTAGAGCGTTGGCCTGCAGTCCAGAGAGAACTGGTTCGGTTTCCACTGAGGGCACGTGCCTCAATTGCAGTATGTCTCTGGCCCTGGTTGGGTCGTGTGGGTGGCAACCACTTGATGTGTTCCTTTCACATCAATGTTTCTCTCTCACTCTCTCCCTCCCACTCTATCTGAACAAAAAGATAAAAAAATGTCCTTGGGTGAGGATAAAGAAAAAAGAAAAATTTTTAAAAATGGGCAGAGGGCCCGGCCAGTGTGGCTCAGTGGTTGGGCGTCGACCCATGCACTAAGAGGTTGTCAGTTTGATTCCTGGCCAGGGCACATGCCCAGGTTGTGGGCCTGATCCCCAGTGGGGGCATGCAGGAGGCATCTAATTAATGTTCTCTCTCATCGATGTTTCTGTCTCTCTCTCCCTCTCCTTCTCCCTTCCTCTGTCTCTAATATATCAATAAAGAAAAAAAAATTAAAGTTTAAGAAAAAAAAAAAAGGGCAGAGAACCTAAAGAGACACCTCTCCAAAAAGCAAATGGAAATGGCCAAGAGACATGAAAAAATGCTCAACGTCATTAACCACGAGAGAGATACAAATTAAAACAACTATGAGGTATCACCTCACACCTGTCAGAATGGCCGCCATCAACAAATCATCAAACAACAAGTGCTGGTGAGGGTGTGGAGAACAGGGGACTCTAGTGCACTGCTGGTGGGAATGCAGACTGGTGCAGCCACTATGGAAAACAATATGGTGTTTCCTCAAAAAATTAAAAATTGATCTGCTATTTGACCCAGTGATTCCACTTCTAGGATTATATCCTAAGGAGCCTGAAACTATATACCCTTATATATCAGAAGGAATATACCCCTGTGTTCATAGCAGCACTATTTACATCTGCTAAGATCTTGAAATAGCCCACGTGCCCATCAGTATATGAGTGGATATACACAATGGAGTACTATGTAGCTGGAAAGAAAGAAAGATCTCTTACCCTTTGAGAGGACCTGGAGGGACCTGGAGAGTATTATGCTAAGTGAAATAAGCCAATCAGAGAAAAAAACAAATACCACATGATCTCAATTATTTGTGGAATATAATGAATAAAATAAACTGATGAACAAAATAGACCCAGAGACATAGAAGTAGGGTACAGACTGACAAACCTCAGAAGAGAAGAGGGGGACAGGGTTGGGGAAAGAGATACCAAAGAACGTATAGGCATATATGCATAACCGATGGACATAGACAACACAGCTGGGAGGCCTGGCATATCGGGAGGAGGGGGTCAATGGGGGAAAAAGGAGAAACATCTGTAACAAAAATAAATTAATAAAAAAAAAAGAAATGAACTGGTGGGTCCATTGTGGCTGATATTTTGTTTTTATTTCCTTCATCTACTAAAGATTTGTTTTATTTTTTAAGTCTTCATTGATATGTAAGGTATACACAATAAAATGCATATATTAAGTGTAAAGTCAATGAGTTTTGACATGTAATCCTACAGAACATTTTTCCCAAGGCAAGATATAGACATTTCCATCACCTGAGAAAGTTTCTTTCATTTTTACCCCAGGAAACAACTGATCTGATTTCTCTCAGATTCATTTGGACTGTCCTACAACTCCATACAAAAAAATTTTTGTAAAATACGTATTCCTCTTGTTAGTCTTTGGGTTGCTTCGCTTTCACTGTTCAGCTTCTCCGGCGTTCCATCACCACGCAAAAATCAGTTGTGTTAGAACCCAGTCTGGATGTTTTAAGCAAAAAGATTGTTTTCCTGATTGGACCCAGGCTGATAATACCAACTTTGAACCAAGTTTACATTCCTAGAAAAAAGTCAATTTTAGTGTTTGTATATATGGATATATTGCTAAATCAGATCAGCTAGTCTTTTATTTAAGATTGCTCATGAATACAAACTCAAATTTTCTCGTGCTCTCCTTATTCAGTTTCACAAATAAGGTTGGTTGGGCTTTGAAATGAATTGAAAAGTAACACCCCCCTGCCCCCCAAACACACCTTTTTTCCCTCTGGAAGACTTTGTAAGAGTGGAGTTAACTGTTTGAGAAAGCTTATATATGAAATAGTCCTGGCCTGATTTTATTTCTTTCGATGTAATATAGAGCTATTTAGATGAGTCATTTTTTATTTCATTATGGTAATTCTGTTTTTCTAGAAATGTGTTCATGTCATCCAAGTTTTCAAAGTTATTGGCATAAAGTAGCTCACATATTCTTATTCTGTATCCGTAATTACGTTCCATTTCGTAAGTCCAAATATTGTGTACTTGGGGTGTCTTGCTTTTTGACTGACTATATTAGGGTCTGCTTTTGGGAAAACAAACTGAAGATAAGAATTTAAATGCAAGTAGATTATTTGGGAAACAGTAGTACGCTGGGTAGGGAGGTGAGGCGGCCAAACAGACGATGTGTTATTAGACCTCTTACCACTGGGAATGACTGAGCCCTAATTACATGGGGGAAATTCTGAGGGTATCCCGGCTGAGGGGCAAGCCCATTGGGGCATTTACATATCAGCTCCAGTCAGTCATTGTTTAAGGCCTACCGAAGACGGGTAGCTCCCCTGCACTAGGCCTGCCCTACGCAAAGAAAGGGGTCTCCTGAGGCTTTGGGGACAGCCATCTCACAGAGCTGGGCCACTGCCCACTGACGTGTTAAGACCCACGGGATATGGGTGGCACCAAGAGCCCACCATGCCCGCCTTCCAGACTTGTCCATCTGCCTGGCCTTTCCAAACACTCGGTGTTGATATTTGCTCACCAGCGCATAGAAAGGGCTAAAAATGGTTTAAATTTCCTCTTTAAATTTTACTTTTTGTAGCCCGCATCTTTCGATTTACTGCATTTATTAGCATTCGTTTCTAGTGTGGAACTTACATCATGATTTGTCCTTAGACCGATAGTTTATCAGTGTTTCCTCAATTCCAAAGATGTGGGGGTTAAACTGAAATCAACAAAGAAGACAGAATTGTACTTTGGTCAGAGAAGGTGATCTATGCAGAGCAGATGGTATGGGTGGCCCTAGTCCATCTCCTTGGCACACCTGATGTCAGGTGAAGGACAGTCTGTGCGTGCTAACCATGTCCTATCCCCAGGCCTCGCCACCCCTCTGCAGCCTCTCCCTCTCTTCCTCAGGGCTTTCGCTGCAAGCCAGGAGCTCATGCCACTTGCACGCAGGGTAACTCCGAAGGGAGGTAGTCGGTACTGGGCCAACCCTCCACCAACGGGGAATGAGAGGCGATGGATCCAGACTTTGGCCTCCCTCCCACAGAGGCTCACCTGCAGCACATTGTCCAGGGCTCCTTCGCGGTCCCCGCTGGGGTCTGCCCACAGCAGAAACTAGCTAAAGAATACTTTTACTGCCTCTTCTTGCCCTTCTCCCCAGTCGTCACTCTTGCTCCCTGGGATCACCTCCCAAATAAATCACCTGCCCCTGGGTTGTTTTCTAGGGTCCTAATTTCTGGGTAAATCAGACCAAGGAAGGATGAAAGTGGCTTTGTGGCCTAGTATCTGGTCATTTTACAAGTGTGGGGACACGGAGAGCGAGCACGATTCCCCCGCCCAGGCGGTTGAAGGATGTCTGCCTGGCCGGCGGCCACAGGAGCAGAGCAGCGCAGGCCCACGTCCTTGACAGCCAGCGAGTCTCACCAGACTCTTCATCTGTCCTTGGCCTGCACGCAAGCTGTTCCCAGCATGACACCCTCCCCTCCCACTGCCAGAGGAGCCCCTGCCTGCCCTGGTTTCCCTGTTCAGATGGAGGCATAGGATGCCCAGGTCCCTGCTCAGTGCCCATACCTGTGCGCATGGGGTCTACGGGAAAGGTCATGCTGCATGGGGTCCGCCTGCGGCTCACGGAGAGGGGACCTGGCAGGTAGTTCTCTCCGGCTGCCCGAACGAGCTGTCAGGGACAGGAATTATGCGGAACCTCCAAGGAGGACCTGCCACTATGGAGAACTCGGTGGCACCGTTCATTCTTCCCTTTCGCTGACAGGCACTTTTGTTTCAAGTCACATCCTCTCTAGCTCACCTGAAAGCTCAGCTGCAGACGTTCTGGGCTCGTCCAAATGAACTTGAACTCGTGCTGGCAGTGTCTGGCCTCAGGTGAGCTGTGTGTCTTAATGCTTCTGCCTCGGGTCCTGATGTCGGCCTCTGAAGCCACTGCGGCCAGCTCAGCACAGGCCGAAAGGGGGGGGGGGGGGTGTCCAGCTTCGGGGTGGGAAGGGAAATTGCTGAATAAATGCCCCAGATACCCGTCCTTCACGTAGACTTCGGAAGACATCCCTTCGTTTCTCCAGTGTCAGCAGAAGCAAGACCTGTGCCTCACTATTTAAGACTCCCCTGTCCTGGGTTGAGGTGCGGATGGAGTGGCAGTCACTGGGTGATGGAGTGGTCTTGCACCTGAACGCAGTTGGGTAATGGGGACTATAAGGATTGTAGAGAGCTTGGCTCTAAGAACTGATTTAGAAACCTTGAAGACTGACAGGCTCAGATCAGCCTACGACTAATCAGGACATGCTGTCAAAACCAGAACACTTCAGTGACTTGGTTTAAAGAGATCTTGATCTCCTCTAGCTGTATAACAGACTGTGTTGAAAATTTGTACTACAGATTCGACTGTGAAGATGGCAGACACACAAAGGACGTTGAATGTGAAAACTTGACAGGTCTCCTTGGCTAGATTCCCAGCCTTGATAGGAGACCCGAGACTCAGGGGGTGCATTTGGGTGGCTATCCCTGAGCGTCTTGGAGAAGTGGTCGCTCTCCACTAGGCTAGAAAGCAGCAGCTTCTTGTTGCCTGGGAATCATGAGATCACATCGGAGGCACATACCTTGAACTTAGTTAAACGCCCTCCTACAAATCCACTCCTCCCTTCCCCTTATCATCTCATGGAAAGTAAATTGGGTCAAGTCTCCCAAGCCAAGAATTCAGTCTCCGTCCTGAGGGAGAAGCCTCTTCACCAAAAGCATTGCAAGGCCGTGGCATCTGTGAGCACATGCGTGGCAGTCCTGTCTGTAACACGTGGACAGTGGGGTCAGGACGAATCTAAGGCTGTGTCAGGGAGAGTGTGACCTGAGAGAATTCCCCTATGACCCAGAACCTAATGTCCCGGCTAGCACACCGGGAGATGTCCTACTCAGATGCTGCTGAGATGGGCCTTTTGAAGCTTGGAAATGGTGACAACCTATACATAATAAACGAGTTGGAGATGCTTGAACTACTTCAGCAGAGCATTGAGACGGGTCATAAGGTGCAGGGAGGTTGTTACAAGGGCATTTTTTTAAGATTAAAATACCCCACCACCTAACTAAGATGGTTGTGTCTTCTAAAAGACAAAGGAAATAAAGGATGCCTTAGCGTGGCGACGTCACTGATACACTATCCTTTGTCGTTAGCGTTTGACAGGAGATGCTGCCATCAGTGGGGACGGTGGGATTTTATGTAGAGGTCCGACGGGTAGCTTTCTACTTCCCGGCCTTGCGCTTTTTGGTAACAACTGTAGCAGGCCAGGTCTGAATGGCCATCACGGCCTCCTGACCTGCAGACATCTGTGCATTAGCTAATACTTCACCATGATGTTCTAGCGGGGAGACGGATGGGCGACCAGGAAGAATGTCTTCACTTGTACAACTAGAAAAAAATTCATGGGCCAATAAACAGAAGTCTGATGTCAGCTGTTGCAGTAAGAAATCAATCCCGATGAAGCCTCCTTACGGAAGGAGAGTGGGTCTCCCTGAGGAGAGGCCTCCCGTATCCCCTAAAGAACATATCTCCCCCATTTTCCTCAGAAAGAGCCATTTTATAATAACTGTATACTAGGTAAAGAACACCCACACTTTCACGGTGCGTTGGACAGGGTGTCTGAGTGACAGCTATACTAAGGAACCTCAAACACAATTATAGACCTCATGTGAGCATCAGATTTATGCAGATCAGAGGATCAATACAGTCCGCTTCAACATTATGCCGCAGTGGGGCCAGGGGTTCAGTGGATCGGTCCTGTGCTCCCCAGTCCCCCCAGGAAAGAATTTGGATAGCTGCGCTTAGCAACTTGCTAACTCACATTGGCCCATGGACCGGCAGAATAGAAGATACCAAGGTAGGGAGGCCAAGTGGACTTCCTGAAACTGCGTCAGCATCCGAATCCATTCCAGCCTCCAAGAGCCGTACAGCTCCCCTGGGGGAATTACCGGGATCCGCGCAAACACCTGAAGGACACGGGGGAGTGGCGTCTGTCATCGCGCGGTGAGCTTGCTGCAGCTGCATGTAATAGGTTCTTCTGCAGCGATGGGAGGAAAGCATTCCCGATGCCGTGCGTGGAGCAGTCTCAGTGTGACGGCGAGATTGCACTGGGAGTGAAGGGCAGTTAATACACCCTCGGGGACTGGGGGGGGCAGGCTCCAGAAGCACAGCCACAGGGTGTCTGCTAATCCTCCACGTATCTTCTTGGTTTTGGTCAAGGACAAAGAACCATTTCAATCATTCAACCCCAATTCCTAACTCTTCCCAGGGCTGGGCTGAGCCCCCCTCCCAGGAAAGTATACTGGGGTTTCGTGCCCTGTGTCCAATCCATATGCCTTTCTGATTATTTCCTGGTGGGCTCTGCCCTCTTCTCATTGCTCATGTCCAAAGTTGTGTTACATCATCTAGTTCCTATCTCACATGTGCCCAGTGGTGCCCCCCCCCCCCAGTCCCAGGCTTTCAGCACCCCTGATGTTTCTATCTGTTCTGAGGATTGAATTCAGCCCCCCAGAGTGTGTGAAAGAGTGTTTGCCAGTAAACTAGATGGAAACTGCTCTCACCTGAGTCTGCCTCCCATTTTCTTTTTCTTTCTTATATTAACTATTTTCCTCAGATCAATAACCAGCTACCTACACTGACAGATTCACTTGTCTGATCCTTATAAAAACCAGATAGATACACTGATAAAAATGGACTACCCTAAACTTAACTGAGTGGTCCCCCTAATTCCTGCTGTGCCAGAGGCAATTTCTTTCTGGGAACAGAGCAACACAGCTCTGCCACCTGTCTGGAAAATGCACCTTTTCCAGAATCCTGTCAATGAAGGTGACCAAAACATGTTTACCCCACCGCAAGGCAAAGTCTTCTGCTCTGTTACAGTCCGAAGAGACGGACATTATCTTGCCTTTCTCCACAACATCACTGTGGTCCTCTATCTCGGGGACAGTATGCTAATAGAACCCAGTGACCAGGAGCGGCATGTTTTCTGAATGTCCAAGACGCATGCATGCCAGAGGGTAGGCGGTAGACCCCATGTGGATTTCGGACATTATCATATCACAGTCTTGAGGGGCACAGTAGTCTGAGGGCATGGCACACCACTCCCTCGAAGATCAAAGGCAAGTTTTGTATTTTGACCACTCACTGCTGAGAAAGATGCATAGCACTTGGATTTGGGAGACAGCATATATTATTCTTGCGCCCCACCCCCTTCCCATGAGGGCAGAGTTATTTATACTGTACCCTTGGAAATATTGCTTTAACATATTTCTTGGGTCCCAGGCTGTGGTACAAAGTTGAACCACACGAACAAGCAATCCTAGTGGTGTTAGAGGTCCCAGGGACAGAAGCAAGCTGTGCGTGGCCTTTGGCAAGTCCCAATGACAGAATTTCAGCACAGACCCCTGGAGTCTAAGCAAGATTATGTCATCCGCAACAGAAAAGCAGCTCCGGGGTACCTCTGGGTCCTCTCAGAGCCCGAGCCCTGACCACGGGGTAACGAGAGACTGAGTGGAGCTGCCAGTCAAGAACTTGGTTATATCCACAAACTTGTGAGGTGGGGGGTGCAGCATCCCACCTCACGGGGGACGTTGGCATTTTCGATGAGGCCCAAGCAGGTCTAGAGGGCATGTGCTCATCCCTTCTCTCACCAGGGTGACAGGTGTAGGGAAGGCTGGATAATGTCATGATTCTCAACTAGGTTTAATTTCTATGGTTTAGGGAGGGTTTTTATTTTTATGTATGTATTTATTTATTTTATCCTCACCCGAGGCCATGTTTTGCATTTTTCTTCAGATAGAGCAGGATAGAGAAAGGGGGGAAGAGAGAGAGAAACATTTACGTGAGAGAGACACATCGACTGGTTGCCACCCACACGACCCCAACCGGGGCCGGGGACAAACTGCAACCGAGATATGCGCCCTTAGCGGGAACTAACCTGGGCCTCTCTAGTCCACGGGCCGACGCTCCAACCACGGAGCCAAACCGGCCAGGGATAGGTAGGGCTAAAAAAAAAAAAATCAGTAGATATAATAAAAATATCCAGTTAATTTTCAAAGACTCCGGCTCTGTGAAATATGTGGTAACCCCCAGAAGCCTGTGTGTTTTTAGTCTCGCTGGGACACAGTCCTCCCATCTGTAAAGCGACCAGGGCTTGTTACCCTCAGGTGAGTCTGCACTGCAGTGGGAAACGGAGGGAGGGAGAAGTTACCAGCAGACAGTTCTTGTGAGGTGATCGTGAGTCACAGGTGCGCCTGGTGCTCCGGTTGACAAGGTGCCTGATTCCCAGTAGCAGTGAGATTCTCTGCCAGGGACCGTAGGGGATGGGGAGAAGGAACAAGGGGGATTCTACAGCTTCACTGGACCAGGTCGAGCCTGGACATCAGTCCATTCCAGGCATGGACTCCAGAGAGTGGCGGAACCTCGCTCTGCTATGCACACCAAGAGCAAGCCCGCCGGGGGGCTGCACCTCCAAGGATAAGTGAGCAGCTCTCTTCTGATGTGTAATGCCATCTAGCCAGGAGCTGGCAGACACTGGGCGATTGGATATTCCAGTTTAATTAGCATGTATGATTGTCCCTTAGGGCCAAGGATGGGAGAGTCTGGGAGGAAATACAATCAATAGAGATGAACACGGGACTCTGCAAGGCCTGTGTCTATCCTAGTGGGAAGTTACTTTTCGGGATAAAGGGTTCAGATCCATTCCTGGGCTCCCCTGCCGCTCTGTGCAGCAGGGGTTGACCCTCACTGTGGTCTGCATTTCCGAGTTCCCCGGAAGCCTGGCTCCTGGCAGTGGTTTGGTAGACGGGAGGCCTGGGGAGGTGGGAATGAAGCCGGCACATTGCTCCACCTCTTCCTCTGCTTCGGGGGCATCTGCCAGCCTGCCCCTTTCTCTGACCTGCCAGCTCCCTCTGGCCCGTCGTCTTGTTGTCAGAGGGAAGAGGAGGCCAGGTCCACCCCGGGTGTGTGGGCAGGAGTTCTCGGGGTGCAGTCTGAATAAGCATGTTCAGAAGCCCCTCGGGAGAACGGGGGTTTATGGGCATGCAGTTACACTCGGGGTTCCTAAATCCCATGTCCCTCCGTCCAGTCCTGGAAGAGGGGCAGCTGCGGATTCAGCAAGGCTGGAAACAGGGCCAAAATCCAGAGTTTTTGTTCCATAATGCAGCTGGGTTCAGATCAGGAGCAGGCTGACTTAGTCCGTCGTCCGTGGAATGGAGCCTGCATGGCCGCGAGCCGCAGGGAGGAAGCAGGGCACGGGGCGCCCAGGCCGGGAGTCGGGAGCAGCAGAGGGAGAGCCGGAGGGAGTGGGCTCTTCTTTGCCTGGGAGATTAAATAATCACGTTTCAGGGGCTTGCAGTGGCCATGCCGATTCCGGCCTCTGACTCGCTCCCAGGGGTGACAGACAGGAAGACACGTCTGATGCTATGCGACCTCATTGGGCATGCGACTGCACTGCCTTCGCCCAGGCCTTTCCCGTCGATCGGCGGGGAACAGACCTGGAGCGTGAAACTCTAGTTTCCTGGCAAAGCTGTGTAAATGGCATGCCCGTATTATCCGGTCTTCCCTGTATTCCTCTCCTGTTAAAGAAGAGCCAGGTTACTGTGATGGTATCAGTGTCTCCCAGGCTCCAATCATATCACCTCCTCTCTTTGTTCCTCCAGCCACAGAGCAGATAGATATAGGCTTCCTCTGCTGTTAATCTTTGGGGTGCCTCATAATTACTCTGGGCCTTTCAGCCCTTGCGATATCTTTACTGCGCTGAACTAGGTATTTCTCTAATCATAGCCTTGCAAACTTGGTATGACCATTGGGCTGTTCTTCTGGCTGGACCCTGACTGATACAAGGCTCAGAGGACACAGCATCTTTGGAGACTGAAGCCGGTTGGTTGCATTACACTGCCCAAGCCAGTCTATAGTTCCTGAGCTGGGCACATTCTTTTTAGAAGATCAGGGTTCTACTTGCTCTTTCCATGTTAGTTTCCAGACTCACATTCCTGGGTCCTGATTAATGTAACTCCTTGGTTGTACGCCACTTGCTGCACTTAATCTGCTTTGGCTGCCAAAATCCAGCTCAGCTATGACTCCACAGACCCTTGCCCTGGACATTTGCACGTCATATTCTACGTGTTCCAGTGATTGCTTGAGCCTCAGGAGGACCGTAGAGTCTACAGGGTTTCTTGATACAATGGCAGTCTGAGCTTGGCTCAGATGTTCTCCACTCACCTAGGAACTGGAGACCTAGGAACTAGAGACCAACCCACTGATGCCCCCAAACAGGTGTTGGCTTCCTGAATAGTAAAGGGGTTAAAAAAAAACCTAGACATATACCTGAATTAAAGAACATTTAAACGTGCCATGGGATGGATCCAAAGAGAGAAGGTTTCAAGACTCATCCATGACCCCAGGATAAGTAAAGGCCTATGAAAATCGTGTCAGTTCTCTGTCTCATCTTTGGGTCCACATGTCAAAGACCAAGGGCATTGATCACTTCCTACTGCAGACCCAGCGAGCATTATTCTTGAAATACCAGGTTCGTTACCCTGGAGACCTCAAACTCTTGAGGGGCAAGATATACTCTCACCATCCCTCATCCTGAGAAAAGGCTTTGGAATTTGATGGCTTGAGGTGCAATTTTCTCTGAAGTGGTAAATCAAGATATATGAGCTCAATATTTATTTAGGAAAGATATCTCTCCAATGATATTGAAAGCATAAATATAAATCCCCACAGAAAGTATGCAGTTGGTTAGAAAGGGGTCTTAGGGAAGGAAAGTTTGGGGGAAAAGATCTATTGTATGCCAGTGTCTATTGTATGCCAGTGAGCCACTTTTTCAAATGGTTCTATCCCCAAACAAGTCTTTCAACCACTGAAGTCAAGTGGTCTTTATAGCCACCTTTAAATATGGTAGCACCAGAGCCTAGATTCCCCATAAAGACCCTTTAACACAGCACAGTTCGATTCAAAGGCAAGGGTGACAGACTATTTTGCCTCCCACTTGGACTTCCACCCAGGACTCAGACTTGAACAAATGCAGAGAAGTCGAGCTTACCAGCTGTTTACGAGTTCTGCCAGGACATGTTCTCCAGGTGCTCCTGACTGCCCAGAAGGTAGACTGTTTCCACCCAAGATCTACAAGTGGGTCAACTGAGCCATTTGGGCCAACAGAACCCCAGGTAGAGCTATTAACATCCAACCCATAAAAATTGACCTAGAAGAGGGGCTGCAGATCCCATGGAAGAAACAATACCCCCTTAAAAAGGAAACTTTAGAGGAAACCCAACCAGATTGCGGAAATTCTTAAAATCAGGATTAAGTCAGCCATGTCAGTCTCCCTATAACATCTCCATTGTCAGTCAAAAAGTCTCACCCTGATGAATGCCAGTGTTCACATACATGACGTTGTCCAGGACATTCATCCTACTGTGCCCAACCCTTATACTTTGTTGACCTCGGTACCTGGAGACAGCAAATGGTTTTCAGTCCTAGACCTGAAGAACACTTTTCCTGCATAGATGAACAGGCTCAGCTATTATTTGCCTTTGATTGGCAGGACCCAGAAACTAAAGCCATGCTTCAATACTGTTGGACTGTGTTGCCACAGGTTTTAAGAATTCCCCAACCATATTTGGGAAAATATTAGCAAAAGATTTAAAGGATATTCAGCTGAAATTGGGAATTCTTCTACAAAATGTAGATGACTTACTAGTAGCCAGTAATATGTACAAAGACTGTTTGCTCAACACCATCACAGTCCTGAATCATCTGGCCAAAAGAGGATATAAAAATCCCAGAGAACCAGAGGCAGCTTCGTGTATTATTAGGGATTACAGGGTTTTGCTGAATTTGGAGCCATACTTCAGCCTTATCGCAAAACCATTGTATAATTCTTTGAAAGGACTCGATTCTGAACCTCTTGAATGGACAAGGGACTGTCAGGTGGCATTTGACACCTTGAAGGAAAAACTAGTTTCGGCCCCTTGCACTAAGATTGCCCAATTTACAGAAATCTTTCAAATTATACATTCATGAAAGACAAGGAATTGGACTGGGGTTACTAACCCAGACCCTGGGAAATACCCCTCAGCCCGTAGGCTAGCTCTCAAGGAAACTAGATCCCATTCAAAAGGATGGCTGCCATGCGTCCGGCAATAGCAGCCACCTGTGACATCTTACAGGCAGCAGAGACATTCACTTATGGTATTTGTACCACAGCGGGTTCTAACCCTATTAGAATATAAAGGAGGCTATTGGCTGATGGCAGGATGCATGGGAAAATATCAGGCCATTTTAGTAGACAACCCAAATGTTACCTTAAAAACCACCACTCCCTTAAACCCAGCCACCCTACTCTCAGACTCAGAGGGAAGCTCAGACCTCCAACAAGGTTACCTAGAAATAACTGACAACGTTTATTCCAGCAAATCAAACCTAGTTGACCAGCTACTGAGAGAATCGGACTGGGAATTATATACAGATGGGAGCAGCCTCGTGGAGATTGGTTAACGACAAGCCGGATACACAGTAATCACCATAGACAAGGTAATAGAAACCCAAGCCCTTGTCATAAGAACCTCAGCACAAAGGCTAAACTGATACCCCCCACCAGAACCTTGGAATTATCCCAGGGGAAGAATGTTAAAGCCCATTGTTGACCGCTCGCGAGTTAACTCGTAAAGAAGTTTCTTGGTTTGTTGATACTGATGGGACAGATGTAAAAATTACATCGGAGGGATTACTGGTCAACGGACCCTTTGGTTGAAACTCCAATATTTCCTAAAACTATGAGCAGGATGAGGTTTGAGCAAATTCTTACATTTTTCCATCTTAGTGGTAATTCACAAAATACATCTAATGAAGACAGACTATAAAATTAGGCCTCTTTTGGATTACTTTCTTCCAAAATTTCAGTCTTTGTATGTACCTAAGCAGGAGTTAGCCCGAGATGAAAGCACAGCAAAACCAGGTATATTTGCAAAATATATTGTGTACCATTACACATAGGTGATTGCTATACAGTATACCACACCAAAACAACTACTAAAATATATAATATGTATAAAATATAATATGTAGCAGATATGTACAAAGTTTCATTTAAATTCATTATGTATAAATAAAGTATACTGAAGTTTATTTAGATTGTTTCACTTTCATATCAATTACGAAAAAATAGCCGGTGACATGAGATAACGTCTGCATAAAATTGCCGATCAACAATGTGTTAACATCTACACTGACTAAATATGCCTTCACGGTAGTCCGTGCCCATTGGGCAGTATGGAAAGAAAGAGGGCCCTTGACCTCCAGGAATAAGGATACAAACATCAGAAGAGATTTTAGAATTGCTAGAGGCAGTGAATCTACCAAACCAGATTGCCATAACGCACTGCCCAGGATACCAGAAGGATGGTTCCCAAATAAACCAGGGAAAGCAAACTGCTGATAAAGCAGCAAGACAAGCCACCTGAGGGCCACCACTTCTTGGGGCTTTAATTCCCCACCTGGGCTTGTCAGACTGTAAACCCCATTACACAGAGATGAGGAATGGGCCTGTGAGTAGGGATTCTCTAACCCTGACCCTAATTCTATATGGAAGGTCAACATGCATGGTATGATCTTACTCCCCGAAGCTCTATCTATTCCATCCTCAGACACCTAGGTGAAGGGACCCATTATGGAAGGGATGCTTTAATGTACCTCACTAGACCACATCTGAAGAACCCTCATTTACAAAGGACCATTCAGAAAATTATCCAAGTCAGGCACCAAATACAATTCTAAAACAGAATGTGCCCCAACAGGGAAGGGAGTACAATACAATGATAAATGTCCATTTGAAGACTGGCAAGTTGACTTTGCACAGATCCCTAAGACCACAGGAAACTAAATTTTTAGTAGTTTTTGTAGACACCTTTTTTGAATAAATAGAAGCATACTCCACTAGAACTGAGAGGGCAACCGAGGTAGCAAAAACATAATACTCAAAGAAATAATCCCTGGGTTTGGACTTCCTAACATCACTTAAAGTGACAATGGGCCATCATCCACTTCAGAAGTCTCCCAGAAGACAGGACAGACACTGCAGATTCAGTGGAAACTACACGCATCTTGGAGATACCATCTTTGGGAAAGACAGAAAATGAACCACACAATAAAGAAGACCCTGCTGAAAATTGCTAGGAAATACATTTGAAATGGGAGCAGGCGTTTTCTACTGCTTTGCTCTGGATTAAGGTAGTGCCTGAAGCAGGCTTAAATTAAGCCCTTCTGAAATAGTTTAGGGGAGGCCCTTCCAAGTTTCTATTTAAGAACATCCCCTTTAGATTTAGAACATGAATGAAAAAATAAAATAATATGCACAATATTTAGGGCAAATACTAACAACTTTGTATAAGTTTACTCACTGCAGATCTATCTACTCAACTGGTGAGCCTATACACTCATTCCATCTGGAAGGCCAAGTCTTATTAAAGAATTGGAAGACTGCAGGTCTTGAACAGCAGTTAGCCAAGCAATGAACCAGTCCCTGGGATGTTCTGATGATATACTTTTCCCTAAAGTTCAAAGGAATCAAGCCTTGAATCCATCACACACAAACCAGGCACTGCTTGAAGAAGTCTCAGATCTTGCTGCTGCTGTTGATATTGTAAGGAAAAATAGACTTGCACTTCTGAAAGAAATTTAAAATTTTTCTTTTGGAAAGGGACAGTACCTCCCAAAGCTAATTAACAATGTTACTTTTTATTTTTTGACAATTGCTATACTTCATGTCCATGCTTGGACTGATAACCCTTTTGTCTGCATTTCCCAGACAGGGGCTTCCTTGGCAAACTTATCCTGCCCTTGGGTGTGCTACTCAAAGCCCCGCTCGGGATTAGGTCATGGGAATTCATTAGTCTTTCCAGTTTCTAATTTCACTACAATTTCCCCTGTACTACTAAGCATACCCCTTATAAAATACTTGATCACTTGTCTACACAGTAGGTCTCACTTTGGAAGCCTATCTACAATACTGCCTCTTGAAATATGAAGCAGTCTACTAAATTCTCCTGTTCAGCATGCCATCCCTCTAGACGCCGTGTATACTGCCTTCTGAAAGAAGCAATTCTTCATGCAAAGGTTTCTCTCCATTCTTGATCCCTTCTTTTAGTAGATAGCAAGAATCTTTGGACTCAGGGATAGGTAAGACTATGACCTTTGACAGTGGGCAGAAACTACAGAAGATGAGACCTCCATCTATTTACCCTTGTAAGATTACAAGGATGCAGAATTTTGAAGGGGAGAATTGTTACAGTAGACAGAGCATGAGCATCCAGTGGCAGGGTGAATTCAGGCCCAGCTAACCATTTTGGAAGGGTGGGCATGTGAGGGCTGTGCAGAGGATAAGGTGCTAGGATCCAGAGGTTCCCCATGGACTCTAACCAGCTCCCCCAGATGTGCAGGCACCATGTTCAGCGTTCAGTGGGCTGAGCGCTGCAGCATCTCCAGAGTTTCTGATTGCAGATCTTGCAGCACTCCCGTCCCACTGACCCTGACACCGTAGACACTCAGGGAGCACTGGGGCGTCTCCTTGTTGACAAAGATGGCACTGGGAAAGATTCTTACACTGAACACATCAAAATTTAGAAAGATTAATTGACAGGGCCCAAGCATGTCAAAAGCTAGAGAGGTTATAAATAGGCTCTGAGTGTGCCAAAGCTAGCAAGATAATTAGATAGAAATGAAAGCCCTCCCTTCCCTCTCTCTATAAGAACTGTGGATTTAAGCAGAAAGAGGAGATGGTTTTTAAGACAGGAGTCCACCATTCTCTCAGGTTGTGGCACCTTAATAAACCTTGTTTCTTTTGCACCAGCACATGTCTCACAAGTCAGGCTTTCCTTGCAGGTAGGCAGTTTACCTGTGTCTCAGCTACACACATAAACCCTCTAGAGCTCATTCATTCCCTCATCTCTATGGAGACCTTAGAAGACATATTCCAGATAGAATAGCTGAGATGTAGGGAGTATGAATTCCTACATCACTGCTTCAGAATGAGCCAGTCAACCCTTAGTATTCCAAGATGAACAAGTATAACACTATGTTAAGCTACTGAGATTTGGGGAATATTTGTCATGAAGTCATGTTCTGGCCTACTACACCATAATGTATTTGCTATACAAATATCCTGCTGTCTTCTGTACACACACACACACACAAGAATATATGTACATATTTTTCCAGTATATATCTTCTCCAGTATAAAGATCTCTCTCTCTCTCTTTCCTCCAGTATAGATCTCTCTCTCCTCCAGTATAGATTGCTCTCTCTCTCTCTTCTCCAGTATAGAGATCTCTCTCTCTCTCTTCTCCAGTATAGAGATCTCTCTCTCTCTCTCTTCTCCAGTATAGATAGAGATTTCTCTCTCTCTCTCTCTCCAGTATAGATAGAGATTTCTCTCTCTCTCTCTCTCCAGTATAGATAGAGATTTCTCTCTCTCTCTCTCTCCAGTATAGAGATTTCTCTCTCTCTCTCTCTCCAGTATAGAGATTTCTCTCTCTCTCTCTCTCCAGTATAGATAGAGATTTCTCTCTCTCTCTCTCTCTCTCCAGTATAGATAGAGATTTCTCTCTCTCTCTCCTCCAGTATAGAGATCTCTCTCTCTCTCTCCTCCAGTATAGAGATCTCTCTCGCTCTCTCCTCCAGTATAGAGATCTCTCTCGCTCTCTCTCCTCCAGTATAGATATCTCTCTCGCTCTCTCTCCTCCAGTATAGATATCTCTCTCACTCTCTCTCCTCCAGTATAGATAGAGATCTCTCTCGCTCTCTCTCCTCCAGTATAGATAGAGATCTCTCTCGCTCTCTCTCCTCCAGTATAGATAGAGATCTCTCTCGCTCTCTCTCCTCCAGTATAGATAGAGATCTCTCTCTCTCTTCCAGTATAGATAGAGATCTCTCTCTCTTCCAGTATAGAGATCTCTCTCTCTCTCTCTCTTCCAGTATAGAGATCTCTCTCTCTCTCTCTCTCTCTCTCTCTTCCAGTATAGAGATCTTCCTTTTCCTGTATAGATATAGATTCAGTATAGATATATATAGTCAATATTCTATTATCTTTTAGGTCAATATTCTATTATTTTAAGTTGTCTTTGTTAAAGTTAAGAAATATAATGAGCATTTCTGTTAACTTTAGATTCTTTAGTCTGTTTTTCACATCATTCTACTCTACCATTTTATAATATGGAACAAGAGCTGCTAAACCCATTTTCTAAGTTACTCACCATTGTAACTGTGTCACCAATTGAATAATCCTTGCATTGCCCATGATTTGTGATGTCTCTGACATCAGGAATTAATTTAGATCACAAGTGTGATATTGGACTTCTCTATTCTATTGATTTTTTAAATTATGTGGTTGAAACCATTATAATAGTGGTTACAAGATAGGGTTTCTGCCTTCAATTCTTTTTCAACATAGTTGGTTACCTTTATTTTCAAATTAGTTAATCCATAAAATTCCAATAAGATTTTTATATCCACCAGTAGTCTTCTTGAGATTTTAAGTATTTTAATACCTTTTGAAACTAAATAAAGTAAGGTTTAATTCAGAATGAACACATTATCTACAAAGGTGTTGGAGATCAGGTGCAGGGATTAAGAAACAAAAGTCACACAGTAAGAAGCTGAGATTGGAGTTAAACATGGGCCTGATTTCAGAACTCATGATTTCCAATAAAGCATGCTACTTGCCAGTCTAAAAACTTTCTTTAAAAAGGAGAAAGTCTTCAGCTGAACTGACCCAATAATTCTCCCTGATCCTAGCAGGCTTATAGCATCCACCAAGACGTAATAGGAATCCAGCTCGCTAGGCTCATCTTATAAAGCTGCTGTGACATGGTACGCTCCTTATCATCCTACAGAGAGAAAATGTACCTTCATGACTAGAAAAGAGGGCTCTAGCAACCTAGGCCTGTGTTCCTGAGCTACTATTTATTCCAGCCCTAACTCTGCTTACTATTTCACTAGTCCCCCCAAAATTGGACAGGGACAAGAATACACCCGCTATAATTCTAGCATTCTTTAACTATTTAACACCAGTAGTTAGGAAAAGCTGATTCTACATTTTGGTGTGGATAGGGTGCTCTTATGAGACCACTGAGCTAATTCAAGAGCACTGAATTCTGAAATACTCTCCATGTTAACACCAAAAGGAGACTTCCTTGAAAGGAGTCTGGCTGGCAGGTAGGGTCCCTGACAACCAGAGGATAGTACCGGCAGTGGAACTAGCTTAGCAACATCCTAAATGAGCAAACACGCACATGATGTGGGTCATATTAAAGACATCATGTCAGCTGAACTCATTATGCTTTAGAATCTTCAGACCGTTTCCCAATTCTCATGCAACAGCATCATGAGAGACAGGGGTGGTAGAAGGCCAGCCGCAGTGTCTACTCATGCTCTGGCGATTCTGGTAGACAGTATACGTCTAATAATGTGCTTTGAAATAAAAGACTCCCTCTTCAGCAAATTTCCCTAAATGATGCGGTTGGTGGGAGAAGGGTGGCCAAGTGGAAGACACTGCATACTACATTCCTTTCATGAAACACTGTGTAGTTAAAACCAACTTTCCGTTAGGGATCTTTTTATTGGTAATATTGGAAAAAATCTGGGAGGAATAACTGGCTAGAAGCTAAGGAAACCTGTCCTGAAGCAACCATCAGCATACTTTCTCCAGCATCTGGGCACAAACCCTAAACTTATGATTCTCCATTGGCTCCTAGGCCTGGCATCCCTGCCTACCAAACATGACCAGAGAGAGTATTTTAAGCACTGGGAAATGTTCTGAAGAGCCCTGGGAGCTTACCTTCTATTTAAATACTTTGGGTGTCAGATACATTCATTTTATAGTGGTAGCCCACCCCACTCCCATCACATTCACACACACACACACACACACACACATTCATATTCTCTCTCTCTCTCTCTCCAAATAGGATAAGAAAGGGATATGAAAGACTAGCAGCAGGGAGAGACTAGGTATCTTGGGGCCTAGAGGTTGAATTTATTAAGTCATTAACAGTATCTTGAAGGGGACCCTCTGGCTCCCTGAACAACTCTTTGCAGTGGATCATTTTTCTCCTTGCATGCTTTTGTGTGCGGCCAGCTGTGGGTCAGGAGGCTACTCTGCCGACCTTGGTTGGACTTTCATATTTGGAGGTTAGCTCACTATGGTTGGTCTAGAATGGCCTCAGTTGGGACAACAGCACTTTTATCCACATGGTCTGGTCTCCAGCAGGCTCATTCTATGACAGTGGCCATGAAGGAGAGATGAAAATGCAGAGTGTTTTTCTCTCCCCATTTCAGCAGAACCACCAGCAGGTTCTATGTCTCTTCTAGAGTCAGCTCCTGTCTCTGCCTGTTCCTTCAAGGAATCCCTGCGATGGACCCCCCAGGCCGTCCCTACTACTGTCATAGTAACACCACGTCTTCCCTTTGCTGCCCCAGCCCTAAGGCGGAAGTGCTTCTTGCTGTTAGTCTGGATGTCTTTACCATTTCTGGTTTGGCTACCGGCTCTTAAAATCACTTTCTAGCTTGTAGCCCACATTAAATTCCCCTATTAAATGACTTAGCTTTGCTCTGGTTTCTTGAGTAAACCCAGACTATTAATAGCTGCTGATTTATTTCCAGAATAAGCCACTAAACTGCCATCTCTTTCCATTGGCATGGGTTAATGTTTAGGGCATGCGATATTCAGAGGCACCTTCATATTTGAGTCATTAATCATTAGTAGCAAGTAATATATCTAGGAGCAAACAGTAAACAAATTGATTGTTAACTATTACATGTGCCAAACCATAAGAGTTTATCCCCTAACAAGGCGCTACTTAGCACAGAGGTATCGAACAGGCCAAAGTCAGCTTGCAGAAGCACAGAGTCCTTATATTTTAGCAGATAATGATAACCTTCTCTAACCACCTTTCAACAATACTAAACACCTGCTTATGCATTTTAGGGACAAAGGGTTTGTGTGTGTGTGTTTTTTTTTTTAAGGATTTTAATTTATTTTTATTTTTATTTTTTTTTTATCCTCACCAGAGGATATTTTTCCATATTTTGTACAGATAGAGTGGGAGGGAGAGCGAGGAAGGAGAGAGAGAGAAACATCGACGTGAAGGGACACATCGAGTGGCTGCCACCCGCACGACCAACCAGGGCCGGGGACAAACTGCAACCGAAGTACGTGCCCTTAGCGGGAACCGAACCTGGGTCTCTCCGGACCGCAGGCCGACGCTCTAACCGCTGAGCCAAACTGGCCAGGGCGAGGATTTTAATTTATTTTTAGAGAGAGGAAGGAAGGGAGTGGGAGAGCGAATGAAACACCGATTGACTGCCTCTTGAATGCTCCTGACTGGGTATGGAGCCCACAACTGGGGCACGTGCCCTGACCAGGAATCAAACCAACTGAGCCACACCAGCCAGGGTTGGACAAAGTGTTTTAATTGTCAAGATCTGAATGTACTAGATTGATCCTCAGCCCATCTTCCAGGAGCTCAGGCTCTAACACAATCAGCAGTAGGTGGAGCAGAGTAGACACAGGTGCACACACATGGAGAGCCCAGGAGAATTTCAAGGAAGAACCATCCTGAGAGTGACAGCTAGCAGGTCTCCAGGAAAGGAAGGCTAAGGCATAGTTTTGTAAACACCATGTCTATTCTAACAGCCTCTCCAAGAAGTCAGATGAAATATTTGTCACTTATCCCTCTGATTACCAATGCCATTGACTGTTATTCTTAACTCAGAGCCTCTAACTTATTCATTCCACCAAATACCTATGCCTATATACACCAAATACCCTACACCTGTATACACCTTGGACAAAGAAGGTGAGAAGGATTGTGGCCTTGGTAGTTGTCTTTGCTATAGACCAGAAACAAAGTGTTTGAGACGCTGATGCTTATCTTGGAGAACATAGCCTCTTTGGTTGTCTTTACCACAAGCTCCAAGTCACATAGCCATAATGTTGCTACACAAGTAGAAAGGGTTTGATAATGGAGGTGTCCTCAACATGGCCATTTGCATAGGAAAGGAGAGGCACATGAGGAAAATCAGACTTGTTATGTCTTACAGATCATGGCACCTCGTCCCAGTCTGGCCGTATGGACCCTTTGTTGTTCTACCTCTCACTCTCAGGATAGTTCTTCCTTGAAGGAATGTTCTTGTGCCATCCATGTCTGGGCACCCACGGGACTCTGTTCTTTCAAACCAGCAGGGAACTTCACACTGGGTTTGTTCAAGCCCTGAAGTCTCTCTTTAACCAACACGAAGAACATAGTGGCTGCTCTAGCTAGATTTTGCTTTACTGGAATCACCAGTCTCTGGGTTCTCTCACCCCAAATCAAACACCAGTGGGAGCAAGGGCATGGCTTTGGTATGAATATCGTGATCCTTATGTTCCCTTTTGGGGATGTGTGCTCCTTCAACCCTGAGCATTCTCCCCTTGCCTCTCTGGGGAAACTTCACTACCATTGCCTCCGGTTCATAAAGCAGTCGAAGATCTTTGGCTATTGACTGGAAGTGAGAATGTTTGCTCCTACAAATAAAATTGGTTGTAACCACCTAACTGCCACCTGCTATTCTCAAGAACTACCACTGGGCCAATTTCCTGGAGATTTGGGGCCAATCTGCAGCTCCAAGACAGCTCCCCCCATAACCATGAAGGACATTAAACCCAACTTTCCAGTTTATTCTTGCTTTAAATGCTGCCCTAGTATTTACATATCATTTTCGTCTGGGCATTATTAAGGGCATCTTAAGGGCATCTTAAGATTCTTTCTTCCCTTTCATTCCCCATACCTAATCTAAGAAATGTTCATTTTATTTCTAAAATATGTTCTGAATCTGTCCAACTTTTCCATTTCTACTGTCTCATCTTAGTCCCAGCAAGACTTTTGCTTCTCTATGAGCCGATTACAAGGGTCAGCAGTGAAGGCAGAAAATCATGTTGCTCCACTGATTAGAACTTCTCTAGTGGTTTTCCATAGCTCTGGAATGAAACCTACCTTTCCTACCATCGAGTTCGGGATTCTTCATACTATAGCTTCTGCTTCTCACTGCCTCCCCGCTTCACTCATTAAGTATTAGCCACACTGCTTCTTTTCAGTATTTCAAGCATGCCCAGGTGCTTCTGCCTGAGAACTTTTATTTGCCATGCCCTCCAATCAAATGATTGCTGCTAGGGCCCTTACACGTCTAAAACTTAAGATTTTAAAAAGTAGAGCAAGTGTTAATCTCACCTGAAAAATTTCCGACCACTTGGATCACTATCTCCACCATTCCTGCCATATTGTGTTTCACTCTATTTCCTTTATATAATTTGTTTACCAAAAACCACTGGTTTGCCTCATTCATTTCCTCCAGAAGAGCACAAGACCCTGGTTCCGTGGACCTCACCTGTCTAGACGAATATCAGGCACAGAGGTATGCTGCCAGGTCGTCAGCAAAGAACTTGCTGTTGAGCTGCACAGAGTGCATTAGCCGACAGCTTCCATCTGCAGCACCTCTGGGACCCACCACAGCATTTGAGCTAAGCCATACTCTTGTGTATGGAGCATAGTAGGGTACCAGGACATCACTGAGGGACTCCTCTGCAGGCGTTCTTTGCATCAGAGCTTCCTTTTGGGATGTCAAGGCTTCCTAGGGGCTGCACTGCAGGGTTGAGTTGCCCCTAATACCCCATCCTTTCCTTCTTCTTTCACAGGCATCAGATCAGCATTAGCATCTGAAGACTTTCCTGGCCGATTCCTGTGCCTTCTCCCCTTTATCTTTCGTAAGCCTCGTGCTTCCAACTCTGCTTGGTATCGACTTTCCGGAGGACCCACCATAATTGATAAAAGTAATCTGAGGTATCAAGTGGTTTGGGAACTGAGTCACCTGCCGTAGAAGAGGGGACAGAGCTATGGAGCACATTCAGGATCTGATCATCCATGGGGTTTAAAGACAGTTGACTACTGTCAAGGCAGGTCTGACATTGTAGGAGGACTCTAGTTGGTGGACCTGGGGACTATGAAACATGAGGTGAGGACATCAGGGTACATGATCCTAAGGACTGTGACTTTTCAGACAGCCCTGATACAACCCTCCCATAGCCAGTAGAGGAGACGCCCCTCTTTATTAGGAGCTAGCCTTCCCCCATGCAGGGAGACTCTGCAGAGGCTTCTGCCCCATACAGCAGTGGATTCCCCATGAGGAGGCGTCCTTTCCTGGATCCCAGGCTGATAACTAGGGTTAAATCCCAGCACAACTCAACGTAACTGAGCTCAGGATGTGTTGGGCTTGGTAGAGGAGGAAAGTGACTACACCCCAACAAGCTGCAAGAACTAGCTAGTAGGTACCAGCAGGAGCCTAGGGAACAGATCTAGGACTGGATTTTGGGCATTCTTGTTCAAAGGGCCAGAAAGTAAAACTTAAGAGCACTCTCTCAGGACACTATATTTAAACCATGGCAGGGACCTGAAGGGATGGGGTAAGGGCACTGTTCTTGGTTCATTCTAAGCAAAGCTAAGAGTCACCTATCTCTTTCTCTAGCCTTTTGAGTTAGTATGGCAAAGAAGAAGGCATTAGATGTCTCAGGGAGGTAGGCACATGGGAATGGGTGGGTTGTATTAAGGCCAGAAAACCCACCAGGTATCTTGTTCCATGAGAGGACACAGATACACCACTGATCAAGGGCATCAGCAGTGTACTGGTGAAGGGGGCTCCATGTCCCCAAGTTCCCTGGCAGCTCTTCTGTAGGCCAAGGTTTTTGATAGGAGACGCAGTCCCCAGATCTGGGTTCAATAGTAGCCTTCAAGAGGATAGAGTCTCAAAGCAATCAATGCCTGCTGGTAACACTGAACCACAAGAAGCCAGGGCACTACAATTACTATGTCAACTAGAAAGGTTGGAAGGTAGCCGAGAGGGCTTGTCCCACAGGGAGCCATAGAGATGATTAACTGAACACGGCACTCCTGGGGCAAAAGAGCATGCAGATTAAAAAAAAAAAAAAAAAAAGTGATGCTTCTTAATTTATACCAAAGAGCAAGAATGCATGAGCAGTAGGCTGAGGACAGTCGCCTCAGAATCACAGTACCTTAGCCACTTCCCAGAACTAAACAATTTTTAAGTCTGTAACCCACTGACTAAAGAGGTGGCCAGGTCCCAGAAGAAAGGGTTCTATGACACCACAGCAAGTATGCGGCTCATCCTCCCCCAAATACACCTATTGTGTAGCTGGTAGGAATATTCAGACACTAGACTTTTCTTGGACACAGGGTCCAAGTTGACATCAATACCTAGAGACCATAAGCTTTGTCATGACTTCTTTATTAGAGTGTGGGCCAAGGGGAGTTCAGAGAATAAGTGGAGTTACGGTCAAAGCATGAGGCTCAGTGAGTCTTGCTGGGTCCATACACCCAGCTAGAGGTTATTCCTTCTGAATGTGTAGTTGGCATGAACATACTCAAGAACTGAAGTCACCCACACATTGGCTTCTTGGACTGAAGAGTAACTGCTATCCTAGAAGGGAATGTCAAGTAAAACCTCTAAGTCTACCACCTTTGCCAAGATTGTGAATAAAAAATATCACATTTTGGAGTAGGGGGATGGCTCATGTTATTACCACCCTTAAGAATTTTAAGGATTCAGGGCTGGTGCTGTTTATGACAGAGTCATTTAATTCATCAATCTAGCCTGTGTACAACTTAGAGACTAGTTATTCAACCAATCCTAGACACTCAACCTGGTAGTACTCCTGTTTGCTGCTCTCATGGAAGATGAAATATCTTTTTTTTTTTTTTTTATCCTCACCCGAGGATATTTTTCCATTTTTTTGTACAGATAGAGTGGGAGGGAGAGAGAGGAAGGGGGAGAGAGAGAGAAACATCGACGTGAAGGGACACATCGAGTGGCCCACCCGCACGACCAACCAGGGCCGGGGACAAACTGCAACCGAAGTACGTGCCCTTAGCGGGAACCGAACCCGGGTCTCTCCGGACCGCAGGCTGACGCTCTAACCGCTGAGCCAAACTGGCCAGGGCAAGATGAAATATCTTTGCTAAAGCAATTTAATAAGACCTCAGATATGTGGTATGTGATCAATGATAAGGTGAATGAGTTCCTTTCTACCCAATCTTAACAGAGGATCAGACAGTTTTAGTTCATGAAGATTAAAACCATGCACATTTAAATCATTGCCCAGGGCTATGTTAACTTTCAGACTCTGACATAAAATATTCAGAAGACGTGGACCGCTTTGGACATCTCAAAACATGTCAATGCACTCTAGAGTGAGCCATGCTGCTAGCACAGGGAGAACAGGAGATGGTCAGCACCCTGGGAGCCTTGGTAAGTTCTGTGCATTTTAGACGATGCACATTATACCCGATGACAATGCTGGGAACTGACACTTCAGGCGTGATTTTAAAGATCCAGGGTTAGGGAGAATAATGTGACAACCCTCCACCCCAGCCTAGGATGAGTTGTGGTACATAACGTTACATGTGCTTTCTCTTTCGATACAGTATCTGGAAGCCTTCTTTAGGTTCCAGAAACAATATATACCAGGCCTAAGCGTATTGCTTTAGCCCATACCACAGGCCGCCAAGCTCTGAGATGAACCCATAGTAGGAAAGTACTCTGAAGTAGGCCAGGCTGCCCTCTGGGCCATACAATCCAGTGAGGATGCCTATTACCTCAATTGCAGTGATGGTTTTATAGATGTTTGCATAAGTCCCGATTCAAGTCACATACAGACATATACAGTGACTTATATATCAATTGCATCAATAAGGTTGTTAATAAATAGAGTACAAATTAAAAGAATTGTCAGTAGCAGAGAAAGGTTCAGTATAAAATGTACATGAAGGCCCATGAGCAGAGATGAATAGGGCCTAGGGCCTCTATGAATCACCATGCAGTCCCCTGGAGCTGAGGGGCTTATCACATCATCTGCAGCTGACAACTACATGCTTTTAAAGAAACAGTTGATGCTCTGGCAGAGTGGGAGCCTTAACCATGAGGTACCAAATAAGCACACATCTGCAGCTTCCCACCATGAGCAGGTCACCAATTTGGCCCTCAATACAAGAGGCCCACTGGAACTGGCCTCTTTGAACATGCATGGAAACTACATCTGTATGGCAAAGGGTGGACTGTGACAGCCACTGAGACATGCCATCTGGATTTCCTTCAAGAAAGAACTTTGTCACCTGTGAAGAGTGAAATTATGCAGCAGCCTTCAGCTGCAACAACTTTGGAATCCCTGTAGCATTGGAGAGGGTGGCTTCTGCTCACATAAATCCCCAGCAGAATGGCAGAGGCCCTGGGCCCTATTCATCTCTGCTCAAGGGGGGAACTCATCCATGGAAGATATCTGACCTGTCACTCTCCCATAGACCAGGCTGTAGTCTGAGCCTAGACAATCCTCCCTCCTTTCTCTTCCCTTAACAAGTGTCAGACTTGAATATTAGTCTGAAGTCTCTCCCTGCATATTTCTGGCTCCCTCCCTCTTTAACTTTCACAAACATTAGCCCAATAAACCTCCTGTGCTTCCAATTCCTGAGGATTCAGCCATCTGACATCCACGGCACTCTGGGCTGTGCCTGGAATAAAGTAAATATTTGATTGAGAGGTACTCGGTGCTAAGATAGGAAGGCAGAGGACTTCAGCTCACACTGTAAAATTTTTTTCTTCATTTAAGACAGGGAATACTTTATTCAGACCCCAAGAGAGAAATAGACAAGTCGGGTCTGTAACCAAGCGTCATGTTTTAAAGCATAGGTCAGTAATTGTGTTTGAGAGTACACACTGCTACATGCAAATCAACTGATCAGACCACCACCTTTCAACGTTTAAAACAGAATAAGCTTCCTTTGTAGAAGCAGCACCATTGTGACATTTTAACTTTCATATTCCTCTCCTTCCTCACTCTCTCCTTCAACAGAATCCATACCACTTTCTTGATAATTCTTCTCAAGGGCAGCCATGTCCTCACGGGCCTCAGAACACTTTTCTCCATGTCCTCATCCATGTACCAGTAGACAAGGGCATGCTTGGTGCACATCAGGCCAAACCTGTGGTCCAGGCAAGCCCAGGCCTCAACGGTAGCTTTGGTGTGCTCAGTATGCACAAGGCTCACCAAGTCTCCACCAGGTACCACAGTGGGAGGCTGGTAATTAATGACAACTTTGAAGCCAGTGGGGCACCAGTCCGCAAACTGGATGGTATGCTTGTGGTCTTGCCAGTGGCAATAGCACTGACATCTTTGGGAATGATGTCACCATGGTATGAGAGGATCACATTACCATGGCAAAGGTCACATTTCACTATCTGGTTGGCTGGCTCAAAGCATGCATTGGTGATCTCGGCTACAGAAAGCTGTTCATGGTGGGCTTTCTCAGCAGAGATGACAGGGGACCACGTGGCCAAGAGGAAGCAGGTGCAAGGATAGGGTACCAGGTTGGTCTGGAAATTGGGGAGATCACCATTCAAGACACCATCAAACCTGAGGGAAGCGGCGATGGAAGACATGACTTGACCTATCAGCCTATTCAGGTTAGGATAGGTTGGGTGCTCAATATTGAGGTTTCTACGACAGATGTCATAGGTGGCCTAGTTGTCAATCATAAAGGCACAGCGTGTTCCAGAGTGGTGTGGGTGATGAGGATGGAGTTGTAGGGCTCAACTACAACTGGAAACCTGGGGGACTGGGTAAATGAAAACTCCAGCCTGGACTTCTTGTTATAATAAACAGAGACATTACAGGAAGTGGAACTCCAAACCAGTCCCCCCACCAAAGTTGTGGAAAACCAAGAAGCCCTGAAGACCTGTGCCCTGTTCAGCCAGGTTCCAAATTCAATCCAGGACAAGGTCAATGATCTCCTTGAAAATGGTGTAGTGTCCACAGGCAGAGTTATTGGCAGCATCCTCCTTGTTCATGGTCAGCTGCTCAGGGTGGAAAGAGCTGGCGGTAGGTACCACAGCAAACTTAATCAATGACTGTGGGTCCCAGGTCTACAAGCACTGTCCTACTGTGCTTTCTGTGCCTGTCTCACTGTAGGAGGAGTTGAAGGACTCATCTTCCCCTACCCCAGTGGTCTTGTCACTTGGCATCTGGCCATCGGGCTGGCATTGACGAATGGGACACCAGCCGGCCAACATGGATGGAGATGCAGTCACACATGGTTGCTGCTTTGAGGCTGCCCAGCAGATGGCAGAGAGGAAGAGGAGAGGTTGTTTCTTCTTATAGCTCAACTCACAGCTGGTCAATGTAAGAGAACCTCATTTGTAAAATGTTTTGGCAAAGATGGTTAGAAGGTGACTCAGGTTGTCTAGGCTGGATGCAAATATTGAGAGTAGAAGGTGCATGTTGTGCTGGATATTGCAGAGACTGGGCTTGCATGGGTATATTGAAAACTCATTTCACCTTGATAGATGTCCCTAAAAGGGGAAAATAAAGAACAGAGTATTAAGAGATTCTCAGTGACCACCAGACCATCTCCAGACCCTGGAATATTAAAGGGGCACTGACCAGAACAAGACTAAGTCTGTCTCCTAACTCAAGGATGCCCATTTTTGTCATGATCTGAACCCAAGGAAACACTAGCTATAGGAGCAATGTATCTGCTCTATCATTGGCCACTTACCCAATTCAATAGGCACCTGGCAGAACATAAGACATAGTTGAAAGTTGCCCTTGCATTGATATTAGCCGTCTCAAGTTTCACTTCTAGTCCCTCTGGGTATGGACTTCCCAGTCAACTGCAGCTGGGGAATGTAATTTACCCTATGGTTCCTACTTGTTTCTGTGCCTCGCACACCTCCTATCTCCTCTAGGGACTCTCCCTTCCCTCGAGTCTCCAAGTCACTGTCATTTCAACCAGTACCTGGCTAAGTCTGCTCTGGTCCCCAAGAAAAGAAAAATAAAGATGTAATACTAGGGGACCCATGAGAAGCAAGAGAGAAGAGTTAGTGGTGCATCACTAAAATGTAGAAGTACTAATGTTTAAATGCAGGTTAAACAGTGCCTCATCCTTCTTGTGTAAAAAATGTTCTCTCTAGAATCTGGACCTTGGCCAGTCCCATTAGTTCAAGCCAATACCAAGCAGAGGATTTCAGCAAAACCTAGGGGTATTTTCTCTAGGAGTTCTTGCTCTGATAACAAGACTTTAATTTTGCTCTAGGCAGAAAAGATCCAGAGTATTTTATCTCCTAGAATAGAGCATCTTGAAGATTCTAAAAAATTCTTATGCTCATAACTTGTTTGTTTCTACCATTGGCTTAGAGGTAGAGATGTTGAAATGGTTGTTTTGTATTTTTCACCCAGAACAGAGTGTAGTGCTCAGCAATGAATAGCAATATACCAGTCAATTGGCTTGCTTGGCAACCAGAAGGCACCCTTCAATTTGAGATTAATTATTATCATCCTAGTCATTCTCAGACCAAATTAATTACTATAGCTATTGGACTGAAGTTTCTGGTTATTTGGGATTTTGCCCTAGTAGGCAAAGGTAAATTGTTTTGAAAAGTAGAAAGAGTAGGTCAACGTGAAAATTTAGACAGTCTATGGGACAGGAAAAATATGATTTTCAGCCCCTTATATACAATAGTGTGTGAAGATTTTGTATGCTTGTAGACACAAATAAATGGTCCAGAGTGCTGAGCTAGTAGTGAAATCCGCAGAACCCAGCTCCAGGCTCATTTCCTTCTTTCCAAAGCTTACTAGGTTTCTGAATTCCTGGACAGATCCTGGTCAGGCTGATAATCTCTTTCAGTCACCCCACTACAGAAAACCAGGACAAAAGGTGCCCACGTCTCACAGGTATCTTTGAGATGTATTCAGGTAGGGCTTTGCCACCAATCACAACAGCTTGAAGATCAAGGTAGTCAACAAGCAGGAGAAGTTCATGGTAATCAGAGGCCCCAGAGTTCAGTCATTTCCTTCCAAAGTTGACTTGCCTTGGGACGCCACCAACGAACCCATCCACTCTGTGGGATTCGGTTTCACTCAAGACTACACCTCTCTAAACTGGTGGCACAAGTTTCTCCTCCATCACTGCCAAATGCTCTGAGATCTCATGGGGCTCTAATCTATAGGGTCCACCAAGCTGAGTTCTGGGTCAGTAAACATTGGAAAATAAGTATTTTCCACTTGAGATGGGGACTCCAACCTTTCTTCCAGCAAAACCCAGGTGAAAAAGGCACTCCAGCCCCAGCCTGACAGGAACAGCCTTCCTCCAGGACACAAAGCAGAGCCTGCTGTCCATTGATCTCAGCTGTAAGAGTCAACGTTTATCTGCATTGCCTTGGAGAGTGGCTGCTTGTTACTAAGGCCCCAAACCACATCGCGAACCCAGCAGTGCATGTTCCAAGTGCTTCTTGGTTACCTTCCACCGCCTCATCAAGAAAGACAAGTCAGAGGACAAGAGGGCACTGGCTATGATAATCCGGCGTCTGACTCCAATAATTGAGTAGCTGCCCAAGGAACCCCAGGAGAGGCTTTGACATCAGGCACCATCTTCACTGGCATGCCATCTTCTACAAGATCATTGTGTACCAATGCCTGACATGAGGTGAAGAATAAGTCAGATATTGGGTCTGACTTGCAAGTATTATGGGGGAGACCTACCTGTCTTTCAAGATATGAGACTACAAGCCAAGCCAACTCCTTGAGAATTGTGCCAAGCATTTCACCTTATTTTAATCCAACTTTAGCAAGCAGAGCTGGCAAGACTCCTTGGATGGCCTATGACCGAAGAACCACAGGATCATGCCAGAGAAGCCAGAGAATAAGGAGAGAATAGCTCTTCACTCTCTGATATACTGCAACTGTGATCAATGAAACCAGAGCAGCCACTCAGTATGGCAAGGCTGCACATAGGACCTGTGGCTGCTCTACTACTATGCACCATGCAGGGCTTGTACATCTCAAGCTCCATCATGAACCAGGCTAACTATGTCAGCTGAGGATGGAGCTGTCTATGGTTACTGTTCTTGGTTTTGAGGAGCATGAAGAACAGGTTGGCATCAACATATAAGAGCTAGATGCTAGAGGAGCTGTAACAGCAGATGACCACCAAAGCCAAGAACAGCAGGCCTTATAGCCTACACTTTCCATCAATGCCAACATTGCCCAGGCCTACCTACCCAGTGCCAAGGCTACAGCAATGTCCTAGACCATTACCATCTTGTTGCTAGATCAGAACAAATACCTAGCCCTGGCTGTGGAAATCACACTGCTACATACGACACTGAAGATGTGGTATGCCAGGACTGTGGTAGCAGCTCCACGTTGATGCTAGAGAAATTGTTGTGCTCACTCAATTCTGTCTCACTTTATAAACACCTGCTCCAGCTCAGTGGTGGGGGAGCTAGAAGAGATGCCGTAGAGCAGTAGTATGCCATCTGATTAGGACTTCCAGGCCATGCCAAAGAGAAGTATGACACAGGTGATAGAGTATCTTCTGTGACAACCATGGGGATGCATCTTGGATCTGACGGGGAGCATAACTGAGCATGGGCCCTCACTGCTATGCTCTAAGCCATCACTGCATTGTACCAAGTCCACATTCTTCCCAGACAAGGACGTCATGGCAGAGACGCTAAGGCTGGCCTGGCGTGGCAGAGCTGGGGCTCCTCTGGCAAGTGGCTCTTGCTCCACTCTCTTCAGAATGGCATTGTAGGCTAATTTAATTCCCTCCCACCTCTCTTCCTTTCTTCTCCATTTCTGTACTCAGGATCAGAACTACATTGCAGTCTGGCAATGCTCCAACCCCTTTGGACCTCTCCCCATTTTCTCGGGGGCATTTACCCTAATAAGTTTCTTGCACAATTAACCTAATCTTGGCATCTTTCTTGTAGGACCTGGACTGTCATACGTTCCTCAATTTACAGAAATACATATCCAAAAGAAAGCAATTCTACATAAACTCAAAAGTATACTTCCCAATTTGTTTGGGGGCAAGAATAACCCTGGTATCATTAACTGAAAAAAAGTATTATGAGAAAATAGAACTGTAGGTCAATATGCTTTATAAAGATAAATTTTGCTAAGATCCTTAAACTTAGCAAATCAAATTCAGCAAAAATAAAAATATATCATGACTATATGAGATTTATTCTAGGAATGTCAGATTAACAGAAGAGAAAAATTAGTAATTATCGTTAACAGAATAGAGGAGACAAATCATCACAAGAGATGCAGGTAAAGCATATTCAATTTAATATCCCTTTACTGCAAAAATTCAGCAAACTAGGAATAGAAGACACCTTTCTCAACCTAAAAGGATATTCATTAAAATCCTAGTTTACATAATCCTGGATTATAAATTATTAAGCGTTTTTTCCCTAAGATTAGAAGACAACAATATCTGCATACTTCTCTCCAACACCATGTCAGAAGCCATAGCCAGTGCCAGTGAAGAAATAAGTTCATAGTATTTATGCCTATGGAAGTGGGCAGGCAGGTCGACAACAGAGAGTGTGGTCGTGTTGCGTTTCAGCATCCACAGCCTCGGCACCAGTGGGCTAAGAAAGGAATGCAGCTGGAGGTTCCCCAGGTCCTGCAAGGCATGCCTCACCCCAGTCTGGGTGCAGGGGTGCCTCAACTGCAGTGCCTTTCCACAAGCTCCCAGGAATACCTCCAGTACCTGACAGAGCAAGCAAGCAAGCACTGGGGGAAGAAGTATAGTCCAGATAAGCTTGGACACTGGCTGCTTGAAGAGGAATACTTACTCCAAGGCACCACTCCACGGAGATCCTAGCCACCTTGCTTGTGAGCAAGGCTCAGAACAGGTGGGGAAGAACTTGGAAGAGAAATTTGTGATCAAATGCAAGCCAGGAGATCGTTCTCCCAGGTCTAGCCTTTGATCTCTCCTGACCCTGTTGCCCCACCCCACCCCACCGCGGGTCAGCCCCACTCACATCTTGGAGGACCAGGGAAGCAAAGCAGGGGACCTCTGTCCTGGCTCCAGAGCCCTCTCCACACCTGTCTTCCTGCCACTTTGGGACTGAGCAGGGCTCTGGAAAGGGCCACACTGGAATTCGAGGGACCTTGTCTATTTTTATCTCATTTCTCTAAATTGTAAGACATCTTCCTACTGCAACTCTAAACCAAATAAGTCATATAGGTGTGGTCATCAGAGCAAAACTGGGGAAACCTTGAGGCTCCTAGCCTCTCTTCTTTTATAAGTTTCCATGGAAACAACCAACCAATCCCCAAATTGTTCACAGGCAATATACACCACCTCTAAAGAAAGGGATTCTCCACTTCAGGGAATGGAAGGACTCTTCGGACCATGTCTAAGCTTTATAGTAGGTTCTCTTCACACCTGGTACGGACAAGGTGAGCTGTCTAGTTTCTATGTATTTAAGGCATCTTTACATATATACTTCAGTAAAATATAAAGAGAGAGGTTGGGCATATATTAATGGGGCTGACTTCCTTAATCATTCCTTAGTAACCTGCCTTGCCTCCTAGATCAATTTTGGTGAGGTCTTTTATGACTCCACATAACACTGAAACTGAAGTCTTTGGCTTTAAATACTTCTCATTATAATGCTTACTGCATTCTAATAACAAAGTCATTGATTTCTTCTGTGACTGGCTTACATATTGCTAATGGCTAAGGAAACATTCTTATTCTAGGCTACTGTGACAAAGATCTTGCCAGAATAACAAGGTTAAAAGTTGGATTTAGTCTTGAATGCATTTCAGTGTTTAATACTTTCAGCTGCTCTAGGTGCCTTTAGCATCAGTTGTCATGTACCCTCCATGCACCATCAATTTCAGCTCTAGTTTTGGTACAGTAGGCAGCTGGACATGAGTCGAGTAGAACAATAGGCCAGGCATGGAAGGTCACCAGGGCAGAAAGGCCCAGGTATCTAGCAACAGACAATCACAAGGTTGGACCTCACCACCTGAGTGACCTCTCCTCCTCTACATATCTCTGGTCATGCTGTTTAGACCCCTTGACCTTTTGTACCACTGGTCATGTGGTTCAGTCCCTCCCCTGGCATGTTGCTAGTCATGTGGAAGGCCCCCTGAGATGACTAAAAGGGGGGGCGGAGAATAGCCTCATACAACTCTCATACAAGGCTTGCATGACCACTCCCTTAAGCATTAAACTCTCAGGACAATGAGATTCTGACCCACATCAAATAACCTTAGGGACAGAGCCTCGGGTCTGTTGACCAGAGTTTTGGTCAAAATGGAGCTGACATCTAGGCCTCAGCTGTGTTTCGGCTCCAGGCCTAGAAAAGCAGCAAGGCCAGGCAGGGCCATGCCATGGCGGACATCAGGACCAGCTGTGATGATGAATGACCCCTGCCCTTGCCAAGACCATCACCCTTAGGGGACACACCTGGTAAGCTGATGCCTCTTCTATTGAAATCCTCTGCGGAGAACTCCAGATAAAACTCCTCAAGATGCAGGACCCAGAGCGCATCTGTTTGCTGGCTCTCCCGCCCTAGCTGGCTTACTTGTTCTAGCTCTGTGACTTTCTAAATGAACTTCCACTTGTACTTGAGTTCTTGGCTCTGAATTCTTTTCTTTGCCAAACTCAAAAACCAAGGTTACTGGACTGAGGTCCGGTCTGATTTTTACCAGTTAACATGTGATACCCCTTTGCCGCTAACAGTTTCCCCAGAACCCTACTAAGGTGAAACTTCCCGCTTCTCGCCCTGGAACTGCTTCCAGTGAGTGCAGCCCAATAGCTCTCAGGCTAATAACACCTAAGAGCAACTATCTACTAATAAAAGTGCAAAACTCCATTAGATAAATGTCCCTGCTTCCGGAGCTTCTAGCTGACCATGCTCCAAGGCATCCTGTGTCTCTCTCGGGAAGTTTTGCTAATATCAGACTCCCACTGCCCACGGCAGAAACCGCAAACCTTTCTGAACTCTCTGCTTTCCTCCCTCCTCTGGGTATTAATTCCCAAGCAGACTACTTGCAATATTGAGCTCTTTCAAGGAAGCTGAACTAAGAAGAGGCTTAGAAAGTAGACTCTCCAGATAGAGGTCTGAAGCTAGAGAGGTTTGAGAGCAACCAGTACTGCCAAGTTGTTGGTAAGTGGGGTGGTGAGAACCCCAGCTTGTTGCAGTGTCCTCATTCCTGAGACTCACCTGTGGTGCTATGGATGAGACTCGGAAGGGGTGCCACTTTGGTGATGCGAAGGTTCTGGCCCTTGAGCAATGCAGGTACAGTGGTAATTGTTGTGAAGTTGGCTGGTAGTGGCCCTGTGGAAGACTTTGAAAGAAAGGTCGACTCAGAGCAGCCATCAACTCAAGGCACATGGTGACAGCCAGAAGGCTCCCAGGAAAACCTGAGGGACCATCGCGTCCTCCCGCTGGAAGGCTGTCACCACTGGAATCTGGGCTGGAACAGTGGCAGAGGTGCAAGAGACTGAATGCATATTACTAGCAGGGCTGTCCCTTTAAGTCCAAGGACCCAGTGAGGAAGGAATAGGTCTCCAAGACTTGGGTCAGGATTATCCTGTAGTAGATGAGCCCAATACTGGGCCAGATTCCTTTGAAACCGCCAGGGTGGCGAAAGTAGGCTCCTACCATGGGCAAGTGGAGAGCGCTGCCCATTGCCTGAGGACGATGCTCAAATCTCGCTTGAGGTAGATATCTTACAAGATTATGCTCGTCATTAAAATCATTCCTTCCCTTTCTCACTGCGTCAAGGTCAATAACTAGAGCCAGCTCTCAGCATGTCATGAAGAGGGAAGTAAATTCTTGCTTCAGGAAGAAGTACAGTCACTGAAGTAATATTAGCAGAACCTGAAATGACAACAAGAATTGGGAACCAGATCTTGAGGGTGATAAAGGGAATGGACTGAATAGAAGGCTGGACAGGATGGTACCATCCCATGATTAGGATTTAACATTCTGGAAATGATACCTCAAACTGGTCTTTTTACACTCCTGGGAGCTTTCCTTGAAAATTGGACATTGTGATGACCTTCAACAAGTGAGGTAGAAGTTTCAGAACTATCAACAGAATCTAGTGGTAAAGCTTGATGCTCTGTAGGCTAAGAATAGTCTTACCCAATAGCACATTTTTACACAAAACCCACCAGCTGACTACCTTCCATCTAGTGAGCTCAAAGGACACTCCCTTCACTCAGACAACACAGAATGTATTTGATGAGAAAAATCATTTATAAGCTCAGTATGGGCTGTGTGTCCTTGGTGGGCCAGGAATGACCAGATGCTGCCCTGAAATAGGGCTCCCTAGTATATAGCGTGGTGACAGCAAGCGGGATTGGCACTTAGCCTGCAGAGGCAAAGTGAGGTCATTATAATGGGCAGTGAGCCTGGTGTAGGCACTGGTGTATATTGACCTGCAGGAATCTCTCGACTCTGGCTAATACACAATAAGGTTCCTAGAGGGAGAGGAAGATGAGCAGCTGACTTGTTTGAGTGATTGACATATAGATGAAGACAGGGGTGGTGGTGGAATAAAAGACCCCAGGCTGGGAAGCATGGTGTGCTAACCGCAGCGATGTGAAATCATGATCCTTCCCCCCGTTTTGAGATCTAAAGTACTTCCCAGGCCCCACTGCCTGAAGATAATAAACTGGCTCCCTTTAAAGGATGAGTCTGGAATGCCCCTACAAGTATGCACCATAACTATTCTTATAATCCTTTGCCTAATCCATTTATCATGGTTGTACATGGGGGAGTCACAGGAGGCTACTGAAAGTCTGGGCCGAAACGCATATCAAGAGATTTAAAATGCCATTATGGTCTCTCGGAGTAGGGGCCAGATAAGAGTTGTAGCTCAAGGCAGTCTCAACAAGTCCAACGGATCCAGAAATATATCTTCCACCCAGTGAAGTATTATTTCCTGAGTCCTCAAGTGCATACTTAAGATGGAGAGACTTGAATCTGAAAGAATTTTCCATTGATCCCTTGGCCTGGGAGGTAGAGGACAGGGAGAAAATGTCAAGAACTTGTTCTTTGAACTGATGTGCTAGGAATACTGAATCCCGGGATGAAACTGCCGAGAAATAGTACCCAAGACTCAAGGTGGGGACCAATAGCACCAGCTCCTTTATCACATTGTGGCTTCCATGCAAACAGGACCGCATTATGGCGAATGTTGATGAAGGTCACATAGTTCTCCATGTGCTCTCCCACTGCACTGCTTTGCTAGGTGTGCTATCTGATAACACCAACACAACATGCACTTGACGTAGAGCATGTCGAGTGCATGAAGCATAAGTATGGCAAGCATGTTCTTCTCAAGCCCTGCTGAGAGGATTTGAGTCCATTTATGCTTATGTGGGAAAGACAGCAGTACAACTTCAGCCTTGCAAGTCTGTTAACTCTTCTGCCCTTTTGCTACATAATCACGAGATCTTGATCACTTTGACATTACATAAAATACCATCATTAATCCTCTATGTTGATCTCATACTAATTAGATCTAGAGAAAAGGAGTAGTAAGTTTTCTGGCTGCCCTAGAAAGACAGATATAACAAATGGTGAGAGAAACCCTGCCGAGATTGAGGGCTCCGTGGTGGTGAGGATTTTAAGATCCTGGTGATTTGTTATATGCCAGAATGTCTAATGCAAAGCACCTTGTACCCCTACTATAAAAAATTCTCATAAATTTGTGGGTTTTTGCATAGAGGCAGCATATAACACACTTGGAAACCTCACTCCAATATACTTGCCAAATTATTCTTCTGGTTTTGTAGGAGATTCAGACTATTCCAGCTGTTCTGACAGTTGGTCCAACCAACTCTAATGATAGTGGAGATGTCTCTGGTGTAAAAGAAGGCAATAAGGGATGTCTAGAAAGCCACAATTTGGGAGCCCTACTATTTCTGGAACCAAGTCATGTTATCTGCAGCATAGAACTATTCAGTCATGAAATAGCTGCTGACATACTACTGGATGCTCAGAGAGATTGAGGGTCTAGCATGGGGACATCAAATGACTACATGACTGAAGCTCACCATCATGTCTCAGTCTAGACAAACCCCAATCATAAGGTTGAGTGAGCAGAACAGAAAGCATTAAAAAATGGACACCTGCCCTGGCCGGTTTGGCTCAGCGGTTGGAGCGTCGGCCTGCGGTACAGAGAGACCCGGGTTCGGTTCCCGCTAAGGGCATGTACCTCGGTTGCAGTTTGTCCCCGGCCCTGGTTGGTCGTGCGGGTGGCAGCCACTTGATGTGTCCCTTCACATCGATGTTTCTCTCTCTCTCTCTCCCTCCTGCTCTATCTGAACAAAAAATGGAAAAACGTCCTCGAGTGAGGATAAAAAACAAACAAACAAACAAACAAAAAATGGACACAGTAAAATCAGGTCAAGTCTTAGGTCTTGAGGGCACAGGTTGTATAAGCAGGTGGTCTAGACGCCACATCGCCTGCCCCTTTCCCTAAGTTCACACCTATTGACTCATGAGGACCAGTTTCCTACAGTCAAACAACAGAAGGGTGAAACCCAACTCACAGGGATGGCAGCCCCATGGGGACATAGCCCCAAAGGACAGTGGTAAGGGGAAAGCCTCTTAGTGGAAAGAACTTTAAGGACTAGACCCAATACTCATGTATTGAAGAGAAGTGACCTGAGTAGGGATAGGCAAAAACTTCTAAGCAAGTGGCCCTGATGTTTGGTGAGGTGCATGGAAGGAATGAGAATGTAAGAATGAATACAAAATTCAGGGGGAAAGCCCCGGCCAGTTTGGCTCAGCAGTTGGAGCATCGGCCTGCAGACCAGAGAGACCTGGGTTCGGTTCCCATTAGGGGCATGTACCAAAACAAAAACAAAAACAAAAAAACAAAAATTCAGGGGAAAGTGTTACAGAATCAGAAATGGGGGTCATGGAGAGTGATCTGTGTGTCTCACATCAATGCTAAGACATTCAGAGAGACACTGAACAAGATGAACAGATTGACTTGTGTACTTGACAGCAACCAGATTCTATTCTTGGCCACTCTAGTTCTTTCTCAAATGACCCATGAATAAAGTATCCGTGGTGGTGGGAATGGAGCCTATTGCATGGGTCCAACAACATGAGCTTACTCTCACCAAGAATTATCCAACTACTGCCACTGCTGAATATCTAACTTGCAACAGGATGGGTTTACATCTTGACAGAGACCTTCTCTATACAGTACCACCCCCCTCAAAGAGATTGACCAAACACTTGGGGATAAGTTGCATATTGGGTCCCTTCTATCCTAGAAGGAGCAGTGATTCATCCTCACTGGAGATAAGTATTCTGAGTATGGGCTTGTCTCTCCTGCTCACAGTGCTCAGCCAGCAGCACTACCCAAGGGCTCAAGAGATATCCTTTATGTAACATTGTCTCAGACTAAGGAATCCATCCTAGAGTAATCAATATACAATGGAAATGTGGCCAAGAGAGCTATTGGTTTTACCAGATCACTTGGAACCTGCAAGCCCAACAAGATGTTAGAATGGTCTCTTCAAGGAGCAGCTAAGCCACTGGGGATGGGGAACCAACCTGGACACAAGCCTTCAGTACTGGTGCACGGTCTTTAAGAATGGGGTATATGCTTTAAACCAATAGCTATTATATGGTGCCTTCCCCCAGTAGTTAGAGAATGGGGGTCCTCAAGGAAAAGGGTGAAGGAATAGCTACTTCTTCTATCATCTTATATTCACTTGAGGAATTGATGCTTCTTTTCCACATGACTTTAAGCATTGTTGGACTTGAGGTTCTGGATATCTGAGATGAAGTGGAAGAGAAATGCCTCTACCAGAAAGACCCAGTAAAGGGTCTACCAAGTCTTAACTCGTGGTAGACCAGCAAGCAAAGGACGAAGTTTATTGGCAGGAATAGCTGACCACTGTTATGTTGAGATTAAGTTTGCTGCTACATAATGGGGATAAATGTTGCCAGGAACACCTGGGATGCTTCTTAGTGATTCCACGTTTTAGGTAGCAATAGCATGACAAGGACTTAACTAAGCCCTCCTTCCCCTTGGAACAATGGTCTTGGGTTATCTGAATAGGCAAACAACCCAGACCAGCAGAAGTACACGCAGAAGAGGAAGGGATGCAGAACAGGTGCTAGAGGAGGAGTATCAATTACCACCTCAGGACAAACCTCTGCAAGAATTGTAGCTCATTCCATTTACCCTCCTGTGGTAATATTTTGTGTTTGTTTAAAGCATTTCTATCTTTTCTCAGTATACCAGATTCAGGGATGTAAGTGACAGCTGTCAGTCTCACTTCAGAAATAAAAAGTGTCATAGTAATGTCAGAAGCAATTTAAAATCCATGGATTTAATTTCATGGACACTGGCCACCTTTCAAAAATGTGAAGAAATAAGTCATGCAATCAGAGAATCCTAGTATGTTTGGTTAGAAGTTACTATATAAAGATAAGAGTAAAGAAAAAAATACAACAACATGTAGCTTTGTGATCTGGTTTTTCAATCAAGTTCTATCTGTTGTGAGCTGTGACATTCTCTTTAGAGAGGCTACCTCCATAGTTCAGCCACACAGTCCTAACTGCATTAGGTTTTCCTTTATTGTGTGTGTATGGGGGGTGTTACTGCTATTAGAGCTATGCTTTCTCTATACAAGACTTTTCCATTTTTCCTCGAGATGGGTTCTAGCTGTGCAATCATTTGCTCAAAAGATGCAGTGTCCCAGTTCTTGTCACTGTGTCATCTCTGGAGATTTGGCCCTTTTGTGTCTTAGATCATGAAGATTCACTGTGTCTTCATCAGCATGAACCTGTTAAATAATAACTAATCACTAGAAATATTGACCTTTTTCTCCTTGCTTGCCAAAGTCATAGAACTTGGCAGGTACTAAGAACCTAGTAGACAAACAGGCCAATGAGAGACCCAATCTCACAAGTAGAGCCATTGGGAAGATATTGTTACATTTGTCCTCTTTGTCAGCCAGAAAAATATCTTAAGGAGCTGAGATCAAAATAAGTCAGACCTTGCTGTCAATTTCAAACCCAGGTAAGTGATAGGCTCTTGACACCTGCACGGATCCCACACTGATCTTTATCATGCCTTGTTTCCACCCCTGCATCTCAGGCTGAGCCATACATTCATTAGATGAATTTGAGCAGATTAGGACTGCATCCTCTCTGGAAAGACAAGACACATTGGAAATCAGGTTCAAACTATGACAGAAACTGCTAGTTGTCTCAATATTGTTCCCTTCGATGGTAATAGGTTTTCTCCAAGCACGTGGACACAGAGACTACTTTTCCCAGCCTTCCTTGCAGCTAGCCAAGGACACATGACTACACAGTGGTTAATAGGACTGAGGTGATTTATGCAAGTTTAAGTCATCCCCTTGAAGGTATGTCTTCCTTTTCCCCTTTTCTTCCCTCCTGGGTTAGTAGGCTGTATTTTGACTTACCCAGAAGCCCAATGTGGCATGCTGGCTCCATGCTGGCTCCATGCTGGCTCCATGCTGGCCCTTGAGCCTGATGCTGTTAAGCAACTACTAATCTTGTCATTGAGAACTATCCCCTCCCATCCCAGTCCTAGGATTGTCCCCGGAGTAGGCTTCATTCACTCTGCCTTCCTAACCATGTCTTGGAGTTGATATCTGAAGATCTACCTGGCAGCTATTAAGGTAGATACAGAATTAGATATGAGCATGAAGGATGGACAAGTAACCCTAGAGTAATAAAGTAAATGATTCAAATTGACCAGCAGGAAAGAGGAGTGGGGAGAAACTTGATCAAGCCACTGTCTCAGATTCTGCTCTTCAGGGAAACTGGAAGAAGCTTATGGTCCAACTGTTTACGTAAGGACATGAACACGGGGAGGACTGAAGGACAGAGACAGAGGGAGGCTGGCAGAAAACTGCAGTATTAAGTTGGCCACTTCTGCCAGCAATTGATTGCTCCTCCAGCGGAATTACACAAGAAGCCTTGTGAAATCCATCTCAGGATCCAGAGATAAAGGGATGCACTTATCCACTGGCTCCCAGCTTGCATCTGCCAAGTTTGCCCTCGTACACTAACTACCTCATACTAGCAGGTTGTGTGGAGTAAGTGTCTAGTGGACTCCCAAGAGCATCCCATACCTCTAACTAGAGAGAAGTCCTTGGGAGGAAATGGTAGGCAGCTGGTATGAGACAGAGTTGAGGTGCTGGCAGGTTACACCAGCAGCCACACACGGAATAAAGAGATGAGCCAGAGGCACACGGCACCAGCCAACATAAGAAAGGGGATTATCACAACACTGACTATTTTCTGTGCTATACTTTACATCCCCATGATTTTCTTTTTAAAGAATAGTCCATTGGTTTTTAGAGAGAGGAAGGGAGAAGAGAGAAATATCAATGTGAGAACTTAACATCCATCCATCCATCAACTGCCTCCGAAACGCCCCCTACTGGGGATTGAGCCTGCGACCTGGACATGTGCCCTGACTGGGAATCAAATGGCCACCTGGTGGTGCACGAGACGATGCCCAATCGAGCCCCAGTGGCCAGGACCCCATGACTACTGTAACTACCGATCTGTACTTCTCAACCCCTTCTCTTGTAAATATCAGAGGAAACATTTTGTAAATGAAGTATATGATTGGCTAACCACTATACTGTGCTCCTCAAACTAATACAAAATATTGAACATAAGCTGTAATTGAAAAAGATTTTTTTAAACAAAGAGGATTATGGTAAATATTGAAGATTGTAAGTCAAATCAGAATAATATTTCTTATGTCATATTTCACCCTGGATTTTACATTTTATATTTTTATTATTTTATTAGCCCTTCATTGAATTTATCGGTTTCACGTGTACAATTCTGCAACACATCAGCACATTGCACTGTGTGCCAGGTCTAGTCTCCTGTCACCATTTATCCCCATTTGCCCTCTTCCACCCGCCCCACCCCACCCCCTCTTCCCTCTGGTAACCACCATACTGTTGTTCGTGTCCATGAGTTCATCTTACTCCCTTCGCCAATTCATCAGCTCTTGTTCTAATATATTTCCTCATTTTCTTTAAGTTTAGTTTTTACTGTGGACATTACAGATGCCCCCTATTTTCCCCCCACTTCTCCCTCCACCCCAGGCCTTCACCACACCCTTGTCTGTGTCGTTAGGCTATGCATGTATGCATCCAGAACTGGAAATAACAGGAGCAGCCCAAACATGTCGAGTGCTGATAAAGTAGTAAAAGAAATAAGGAAAGCAAATAAGCGCAGAAGCATCACGCTGTGACAGAATGGTACACAATGAGTTTTTAATGTATCTTACTCAGTTACAAGTCTAACTATGTTTAGATTCTGAAGTGAGAATTCCCCAAAACTTAACGTCCTTGAAAGAGAAACACAAGCCAGAAGGCTTATAGAATGATGCACTAGCTCAGCGTAGTAGATACACAGAACTTCACACCTTAAAGAAAAGGCTCGTACCCACATAACACTGACAAAGCCCTTGAATGCAAGCCTTTGAATGGCCCTTTGCCAGAAGCGAGGCCACTGGAATGAAGTTGAAAGGCATTATCTTATTCTCCTGTTCAGGTTTTTGATCTTTGCTTCTGCCTGTACAATGCCTGAAACCCTTCACTTTGAATCTCATAGCTAACATTGGTTCTGCCCTTAGATGTCAGCCTTGCGTTGGGCTGCATTATTCTAACCCACTGCCTCTCAAACGGGCCTCCAGCACCTGCCCGGCTTTGGTGATTCTGTCCCTGCTCCCAGCACGGCTATTAGAGCCCGATAGAGCTTGGAGGCCCTTTGAGTTTTAATTCACTTTGACATCAGCTGACTTCCTAAAAATAGGATGTTCAGCTGTGGAGGCAATAGGGGCTTCCAACACAGGATGAGTGAGACTTCGCACACAAGTCATTACACCACACCCCCCAAATAATGTGTTTTAGAAGCATGGGGCTGAATGTTACCCCAGCTCACTACTGCTCATTCCCCATAACAGACACAGGCTCTAAAACCCAGAGTCTCCTTCCGCCACAGATGGGATCATGACAGGCTGTGCGAACCATGGAGGTAGAAGGTGCGGAGACCTTCACTCAAGGAGAGGGCCTTGGGATGACCTCTTAGACCACCTCCAAGTGCTCTTGGAAGGAGACGTCTGCTCGCTGAGTTCATCTCACCCCCATGATGAGCCCTATTCTCATGGTAGCAGATCCATAAAGGTGGAGGCCACATGAAACTAGTTCAGAGACGTGTCTTCTGAACCTTTTCTTTTTCACTTCGGGCATAAGGCTGGAGAGCACCCCTCATGGCTACCTTTTTAGACGAAGTGACCCCAGCTTGAACACAATGCCCACTGCTTCTCTATTCCATTCCACAATCCCCACATAATTCTACCTACAGAAAGATATAAGGTCTCAAAAGGCAAGCTTCGGGTCCGCCTGCCCCTAGTGAAACACCCTGGCTATCTCATACCTAAAGGTGGGCTGCGAGGTAACCCTGAAAGACTAGAATCCTATCCTTTCCTCTTCCAGGAAAGGAAACCGTTCAGGGGAGTCCTAGGGCTGACTGAATACTGTCACAACTGAGCTCCAAAATTTTAATTAATGGCTTAACCTGTTTTCTTTATTAGAGTCAGACTGACCTGACCCAATCCAGTGGAACCTCACAGGGAAACAAGCCGTAGGAACTCTAGAACTACCTAAAGCCCCCACTGTGCGGTATCTTAATTATAAACTTCTTCTCTTCCTTTTATGTTTTTAATTCTTGCTTGAGGATATTTTTCTATTTATCTTCAGATAGAGTGGGAGGGAGAGAAAGGGAGAGAGAGAAACAACAATGTGAGAGGGACACATCAACTGGTGGCCTCCCGCATGACCCCGACCAGGGCCGAGGACTAACTGCAACCGAGGTATGTGCCCTTGACTGGAATCAAACCCGCAACTCATTGGGCCGCAAACTGACTCTCTACCGCTGAGCCAAAATGGCCAGGGCCTCTCTTCCTTTCTAGACATGACAAAAGAAATGCTTTAGAACTCAAACACGGAGATCAGAGAACTATAGGATGTGACAGCTGCCAGTTACACTCAGTAGCAAAAGTGCTCCCTCCCCGTCTGAGGACCATCTCTGCTACAGCCATGGCATGCAAACACACAGAATAGCCATGGGCCAACTATTTATGTCCCATATTTTGTTGAATCTTTGCTGAACTCTTACCATACTCAGCATTTTTCAGTCAGCCAACTGGCTTCTTACAAAGTTGTCCTGCTTTCTGCACCCAACATTGGGTTAGTCCAATGTAACCATCTTACCCCAGAAACTTGGCTACCTTCTTTAAAGAAGGAAGACACTTATAATTGCATTTGACTTACTGACCACCTTCTTGCTCTGGGAATAATTATACAGGAAGTTCCTATTAATGACTTAATTTGGTTTGCAGATAGTTATCTCCAACGAACATGGACATCACTGAAGAGAGACATTTAGCTGGGCACGCAGTAACTTCATGGTGAATATAATTGAGGGTTCTTATTTACCTGAGATAATCTGGCTTCTTGAGCACATCTTAATTTCTCTAGCTTGAGCTTCTCAACCGGCCAGAGAACAAACAGCCAACATTTACACTGACAGTCCTATGCCTTTGGTGTAACTCATGACTTGGGAATGTTTTATGGAAGCAATGAGGCTTGACTTAACTTCCTCAGGGTAGTCTATAGAGAATGAAAAACAGGTTGCAGGATTATTAGATGTCATACAGTGACCAAGACAATGGGCAATTATCAAAATTCCAGGACATTCTAAGGCTACCACCTTGGAAGCAAGAGAATCATGTAGGTGATGCTGCAGCTAAACAAGCGCACTAAGCGATCCAATTATTCATACCTGGGAATGGGCTTTGCTTCTGCTAAGTCAATAAAAGACTGGCAGATCCAGAAGACAGCTACAGAAGAAAATACATGGCAACAAGAAGGGGACACCCTTGAGTCACACATACAAATATGGCTCAGACCCAATGGGAACTCTGTATCACCTACAGGGGCTCAATGCCTATACTTCAACATGGACATGCAGAAACAGTGCGGTCCTGAAAAGATGATTTCATGGAATAAGAATTGCCAGAAACCTTTTCCCACTGTAGATCATAAAGTATATAGCAGATATTCTGTCTACAATATAAAACTGAAAAACCACTCTATAGGTCTCAGGGACATTTCCCACTCTCCTTGGGCCCATTCGAGGTATGGCAATTGGATTCTATCCAAATGCCACTGTCTTAAGAATATGAATTAGTTATGACTTATTTTCTCATGGGGTGGAGGCATTCCCTTGCAGGACAGCAACAGACTTAATGGTAAAGTTTTATTGGAGAAAATAAGTGCCCAATTAGGGGATTCCCTGTGAGTCAGATAGTGACCAAGTGACTCATTCACTGGGCCAATAATGCAACCCATTAGGTAGCATTTGGCCTATTCTACGGCATTTCATTGTGCTTGTCACTCCCAGTTTTTTTAATGTACCAATGGTACAATTAAAACTCAACTAGCTAAGTTTTCAAAAACTTTTACTCTCCCCTGGCCTAAAGCTGTCCCTATAGCCCTTCAACGATTTTCCCCTTTTGATAAACATAGCCATTCTCCTTAGGAAAGAGTTACTGGTCGCCCTGTGGATGAAGAGGCATATGAACCAACTTCACTAAAAGGAGAGACTCTGCATTACTGTCAACGACTTATTAACCAGCTTAAAGAAACTGAAATTAGTAACTGATTTATTTCACAGTGTTCTCCCAGAGAGGAAGACTTCGAAGACCATGGCCTACAACCAGATTTTCTCTATTGGAAGAGATATCAAGTAAAAGCCTCTCCCAACCTTGTTGGGAAGAATTTTATCAGGTATTACTAGTTAATCCATGTGCAGTCAAACTTCAAGAGATTAAATTATTTTACATTTCTCATCTAAAACAGGAACCTGACTTGGGAATGCAGATTGGTGCGACCATTGTAGAAAGCAGTGGGCGGGGGGCGGTGCTCAAAAATTTTTAAATGGAACTGCTTTATGACCCGGCAATTCCACTTCTGGAGATTATACACACACACACACACACACACACTTACATTTTTTTAAAAGACCCCAAAATACTAATTTGAAAGAATATATGCACCCTTACGTTCATTGCAGTGTTGTTTACAAGATATGGAAGCAACCCAAGTGCCCATCAATAAATGAGTAAATAAAAAGAAGGTACATATATACAATGTAATATTACTTGGCCATGAAAAAGAACAAGATCTTGCCATTGACGACAGCATGGATGGACCTAGTGGGTATTATGCTAAGTGAAATGAACATACCATACGGTTTCACTTAAATGTGGGATCTAAAGAACAAAATAAAATAGAAAACAGACTCACAGATTCAGAGAACAGACTGATGGTTGCCAGAGGAAAAGAGGATTGGAGGACTGGGTGAAAAAGATTGAGATTAAGTACAAATTGGCAGTTACAGAATAGTCATGGGGATGTAAAGTACAGCATAGGGAATGTAGTCAATAATATTGTAATAGCTATGTCTGGTGCCAGGTGAGTACTGGAAACAAAGGGAAACACTGAAGTGTACGATTATCCAACATCTATGCTGTACACCTGAAACTAATACAAAACTAATGCTAATAATGTAAACTAATCTAAAAACTTTAAGAAGGCACCTAACCAGGAATGGACATCTATGGCTGACACTTGCCTCTTCCCACAACAGACACCAAAGACTCGTCAAGGATGAGAAGCCACCAGCAGAGATAGACAGCTATTCCAAAATATCAATAAGGCCTGTATACCTACATATTAATCATAATTATACCTGTTGTTTTCTCCTATATAGTCCAAAATGCATACTAGAAACAAAAACAGGGGCATCATGCTTCTAAGTGTGCATACTTTTCAACGTGCTTTTGCCAAGGAGATGAGGAACCCAAATCCTGCTCCAGGTACACTGCCTTGGGGGATTTCTGTGCTAGACTACAGTAACGGAGTTACAATCCAGATTCCCTCAGTGCCTACTACACACAGAACACCCCTGCAGTCAAGAAGAGAAATAAGTACAAACCTAGACACACACAACCTGTGGCAGAGCATATTTTGAGACGCTAAGCATAAGACCTCACTCAGGACCCTGGTTCCAGGATTCTCAAGACCTTAACTTCCCAGTGAAGATAACTCGTAGCCACACTCCAATCTGGACCTACATACCCAGGTACAGGAATACCAGGAGGGATTCGACGATCAGGCCAACACAAGGAAGGATGTGGCTGAAACCCAAACAGCACAGATGTCGGAGCTGACAAGGAGCCCCAATATAGACGGGGCACTGTTTGTTGATGGTGTGGCCTGGCAATAGAATCCATCTACCATCCACAGCAGGCAGTGGTCTTCCTGAGCAAGTATCAGGTCTGCATTCTCAGGGCATTAGTGTCAGTTTAAATAATAGTGAGGTTATCAGAAAGGGGACCTGGCCTTGAGCTAGTCTGCCTAGGGCCAGCTGGCAGAGGGTGGGTTCTTGACTTCACACAGGAAAGATTTCACAATACAAGTCCCGGTGACTTTGAGGGTGTATTTATTAGAGTTGGGGACAGTGAAACAAGGAAAACTTAGCATAGAAGCAGCAGCAGGAAAACCCTATGTGCGGCTGCTAAAGTTCATTGGAAAGTCAGAAGAGGGGGGCCTTGGAGACAGGTTCAGGGGTTTAGCCCTGGGTGAACTGTTGCTGCCCACTGCTCCCCTGGTTGCAATCTTATGGGGTCCCTCGGAGTTTAGGAGGTGCATGTCTATGGGGGAACAAGGGGAGGTGGAAGAAGAGGAGGAAGGAGAAGGTGCGGGCCTGCTCCTGGGAGGGAGAGCAAACCCTGAGACCTTCGTTTGGAGGGTTTTTAAAGGCTGGGAGTTTAGGGGAGGTTTTATGGAAGGATCTCAATGAAATAGTAATCAGCTTTTCCAGGTATATGGGCTCCACTGATTGGTCAGCACCAGGGCAGGGGGTCATTAGTTTTTGCAGCTGGTCCTGGCCTTGCCCACCTGGTTCTGCTGTTTTTCTGGGCCTGGGCTGAAATACAACTGAGACCTAGATGTTATCTCTAAGGAGAAGACCTCCTGATCTGGCTATAAATTAGCCAGTTTGTTCAGCTATCTGTTTCCTCATTCCACGTGTCCTGGTTTACTGGCCTGTCTCATTGTCCGCCAGCCTCAAGTCAGTCCAAGTCCTAAAGTTAGATTCTTTGATTTTAATTTGTTATAAGAACTACATCACAGAATCAAGACGTGGGTTCAGTAATTCCAAGTCCAGTGCAATGGTCAGTACTTCACTGTTTCATGTGGTTCTCCCACCACTATCCAATGCATGCATGTAGCCCCATCACCAGTGGAGTGTTTCAGGGAAGTCTGATGTGTGCCACGGTTTGCTCGGTCTGGGCGATCTTATCACGGTGCACACATTGTAGTTGTATCTTTCCCCAGCTCCACTAGTTCCATTTAGGAGAGATTAAGATGGGTCAACACATTGTGTATTTATTGTCACCACAGCCTCCAAGGAGTTATTTGTTAACTTATACCCCCATTGATGTTTGAATTCTGTGACCTGTGTTTGAATTCTGCACACAGATGACCTGTATATATTTTCCATTTAAAATAAGATTATTGGCACCCTCTTCCCTTTGCTTAAACTATTTGCTCAAACTCCTTACTGTTGAGCCTGAGCATTTCCCCATGAAGCCACCAGCTATCCTGGTGAGTATGTCACTGCTCTTGACTGCAAGGCCACGGGACTGTGCCTGTCTTCATGGATCAGCTAGAGCCATCCTGAGAAACTGAAAAAGTGAGTCTGCCGTGTACAAAGTTTAGTGTTTGAGATTCTACTACCTAATAAAAAATATAGAGGTGAAAAAGACACCATATAGCCAAGCCTTTGGTAGGTATTCTGGTCCAAGACTTTAAATTCTTCTTTAGGAATTCCAAAATGGCAGCAGAGTGAATGGAAGCTACACAGACCGTCTCCCAGGACCAAACTGGAATTACAACTAAAATAAAGACAAATCAATGGGAAAAAGCAACAGAAAAGAAGCTTGCGAGGATCATATAACCAGGGACACTGACACGATCCTGGTAGAATTGTGGAGGCACAAGAGGGGGGCTGGGAGCCCACAGAAAACAGCTGTCTTAGCTGTGAACAGTGCCCTCGGGTTAAACTCCCAAGTGGCTCCACAGCCCAGAGCTGAGACAGAAGCTAAAATAGCCACAGCCACTCACCTTGGGCTCTGGCAGAGGAAGGGCAGACTGGACTGGAACTGTGTGGGGACACTCGGGATTTGGAGGGGGCTCAGAGCTTTTGCTGAGTTGCAGCCACGCAGGACGGTGGCCATATTGCTCCTTCCCAGGGCTCTGGGGAGAGGCAGCAGCCCCTCCCTCAGAGATTCAACCCCACCCAGTTGGGCTATTAAAATGCAAATTGAGGCTCGACTAACGACCAGCATTTGCCCCATCCTCGGGAATCCCCTTATGCTGAGCACCTGAGAGAGTTTTTCATTCAACCGAGAACCCAAAGCTCTTCAAGTAGCCCCTACTGATAGCCTAAAGGGAAAAAGCTAGAGGATAACTGTACCATTCCTGGGCTAGCAACTCTAACCAGGAAAGTAAGACTTGACAGTGGTGTTTAATGTGGGTCCTACCTCACTCATCCAAACCCAGGAGAGGGAGCCACAAACAGCAGAACACCAACACCCACAGGGAAAATTTGGCAGGCTCCAAAGCCCACTGTGATAGCCAAAATGGTGAAACACAGAAACAAGCGCCAAATGAAAGAACAAGAGACCTCTACCAAAGCTGAGATAAATGTGGAGCAGTTAAGCAAGTTAACAGAGCTAGAATTCAGAGCCATGATCTTGAGGAAGCTCAACAGCATGAGTAAGGACATAAAGATGTTGAAAATCAACCAACTGGAAATTAAAAACCACCAAGAAGAAATCCAGAATGACATATCAGAAATAAAGAACACATTGGAAGGTCTAAACAGCAGAGTAGAGAAGCTGAGGACCGGATCAGTGAATTAGAGTACAGGGTAGAAAAAAATCAATCAGAAAACCAAAAGGAAAACACGACTGAAAAACAGGAAGACAGCTTAAGAGAACTGTGGGACAACTGAAAATATAATATTCGCATCATAGGAGTCCCCGAAGAAGAATATGAGCAACGATTAGAGAATATGTTCAAAGAAATAGTGACAGAAAAGGTCCCTAATTCGGTGAAGGAAGAAGTCATTCAACTTCAAGAAGCACAGAGAGCCCCAAGTAAGAAGGACTCAAACAGGCCCACACCAAGATATAGTAATTAAAATGCCAAAAATTAAAGACAAAGAATCCTAAAAGCAGCAAGCGATAAGCAGCATGTTACCTACAAAGGAACCCCCCCAATAAGGCTGTCAGCTGACTTCTCAAAAGAAACATTACAGGCCAGAAAGAATTGGTATGAAGTAATCAAGGTCATGAAAAACAAGGATCTGAATCCAAGACTACTCTACCCAGCAAGAAATGTCATTCAAAATAGAAGGTCAAATAAAGAGCTTCCCAGACACAAAAAAAAGGCTAAGGGACTACATTAGCACCAAACCAGCACTGCAAGAAATGTTAAAAGGACTACTGTAATTAGTAGAAGAAACAGGAAGAAAAATGTAACCACACTAAACAAAAATGGCAATAAATAAGTACATATCAATAATCACCTTAAATGTAAATGGACTGAATGCTCTAAAAAAAAAAAAAAAAAAAAAGACAGATGCTGATTGGATAAGAAAGCACGACTCATCTATGTTGTTTACAAGAGACCCACCTCACAACAAAAGACTCACATAGGTTGAAAGTAAGGGATGGAAAAAAAATCTTCCAAGCAAACAAAGGGAAAAAAAAAGCTGGGGTAGCAATACTTATATCTGATAAAATAGATTTCAAAATGAAGGCCATAACTAGAGACAAAGAAGGCCACTACATAATATTGAAAGGATCTATCCGACAGGAAGATATAACCTTGATAAACATATGTACCCAATATAGGAGCACCAAAATATATTAAAAATCTTCTGTAGGACTTCCAAGGAGAAATCGACAGCAATACAATCATAGCAGGGAACTTCAACACCCCACTGACGCCACTAGATCCTTTTGTCTAGATCCTTTAGACAAAAAATTAGCAAGGAAACAGACTCTAAATGAAGCACGAGACTAAATGGATGTAATAGATATCTACAGAGAATTACACCCCAAAACTACAGAATTCACATTCTTCTCAAGTGCACAAGGGACATTCTCAAAGATAGACCACATGATAGGACACAAACTATCTCTACAAGCTCAAGAAGATTGAAATCATATCAAGCATCTTCTCAGATCACAATGGCATGAAACTAGAAATCAATTGCAACCAAAACATGCAAAGACATTTGAACACATGGAGGCTAAATAGCATGTTATTAAATAGTAAATGGGTTACTAAGGAGATCAAGGAAGAAATTAAAAACCCTAAAGACTCCATCAAAAGTCTACTAGACTTAATAAATGAATTTGGCAAAGTAACAGGATACAAACTTAATGTCAAGAAATCGACGGCATTCTTATACACCAATGATGATCTCACAGAAAGAGAAACTGAAAAAACAATCCCATTTACCATCGAGGCAAAAAAATTAAGATACTTCGGAATAAACTTAACCAAAGAAGTAAAGGACCTATTTGCAGAAAACTGCCGGACATTGAAAAAAAGAAATAGAGGAAGATATTAAAAAGTGGAAGCACATACCTTGTTCATGTATTGGAAGAATTAACATCATTAAAATGTCTATATTACCGAAAGCAATCTATAGATTCAGTGCAATCCCCATCAAAATACCAACAACATATTTCAGAGAACTAGAACAAATACTTTAAAAGTTCATATGAAACCAAAAGACCCCGAATAGCCAGAGCAATCTTGAAAAAGAACAAAGTAGGTAGGATCACAATACCAGATAGCAGGTTATACTACAAAGTGATTGTAATCAAAACAGCCTGGTACTGGCACAAGAATAGGCATATAGACCAGTGGGACAGAATAGAGAACCCAGAAGTAATGGACCCAAGACATTATGTTCAATTAATATTTGACAAAGGAGGCAAGAGCATATAATTGAGTAAAGAGCCTCTTTAATAAATAGTGTTGGGAAAATTGGACAGATACATGCAAAAAAATGAAACTAGACCATCAACTTACACCATACACAAAAATAAACTCAAAATGGATAATAGACTTAAGTGTGACCCATGAATCCATAAAAATTCTAGAAGAATATATAGGCAACAAAATTTAGGGCATCATACACAGCAGAATTTTCACTGATATATCACCTAAGGCAACAGAAACAAAGAAAAAAAATGAAAACATGGGACTACATCAAACTAAGAAGCTTCTGCACAGCAAAAGAAACCATCAAAATGGAAAGGCAACCCACTGTATGGGAGAACATCGTTACCATGATACATCAGATAAGGGCTTAATTTTTAAAATATATAGAGTGCTCATATAACACAACAAAAGAAGACAAAGAACCCAATTAAAAAATGGGCAGAGGAGCTGAATGAACATCTCTCCAAACAGGACATACAAATGGCGAAGAGACATATGAAGAAATGCTCAGCATCACTAATCATCAGAGAGATGCAAATTAAAACAATGAGGTATCACCTCACACCTGTCAGAATGGCCACCATCAACAAATCAAACAACAAGTGCTGGTGAGGGTGTGGAGAAAAGGGGACTCTAGTACACTGCTGGTGGGAATGCAGACTGGTGCAGGCAGCAAGAGTAGAGCGCGCAACAGCACGAGTAGAGCTATAGAAATATTGAAAACCGACCAATTAAAAATGATGAATGACATAGCAGAAGCAAAGAACACATTGGGATTTGGGAAGATCCCTGGTGTTCCCTGGGAGGACAAAGCAGGGAGTGGCTAGGGCTGAGTAACCCGAGTCCACCAGAGCGCCTTGCACCATCAGTCCCGTGGACCCTGCTGTGTCAACGTGGATCAACACACAGTAGCAACGCTATCAGGGTGCCTGCTGCAATAGCTGCAACCAGCTGGGAGCTGAGCACCATCCCCCACAGCAGAAGCTTGATCAAAGCCCAGCACCTTCCCCTACAGCAGCAGTGACTGGGCAGAAGTGGAGCCCCGCCCTCTACAGCAGTGGAGGTTCACTGAGGGTTGGGAGCTGAGACACACCCCCAGAGCACTAGTGCCAGCTTAGGAGCCTGGCACCTCCCCCCACACAACAGTGCCTGGGCGGGAGCTGAGTCCCACCCGCAATGGGCAGTAGCCGTTTATATCAGCAGCTGAGACCCATTCTCAGCAGCATCAGCAGTGGCTGATCAGGAGCAGAGCCCCAGCCCAAGTAGCAGGGCTTGGGCAGCTGGGACTTGCCCCTGAAAATTGCAGCAGCAGATTTTGAGGGGAGCCCCTCCTGCTGGCAGCAGCAAAGTCCCAGGAGTGACGCATCCTCAGCCCTCAACAGCAGCAAAGGATTAGGACCTGAGAGCACCCCCTGGCAACAGCAGTAGCAGTAGCAGTGCAAACCGGGAGTTGATACTCGCCCCCAGCAGCGACTGATCAGGAGTTGAGCCCCACCAGGCAGCACTATACCTCTGAAGCACACCAGCGGGACCCACACATCCCAGCAGCATCCCAGCGGAAACCACAAACATCAGCAACACACCAGGGAAACCCATGCACCCCAGAAGCATACCAGAGGGACCCAATGCACCCCAGAAGCATACCAGAGGGACCCAATGCATCCCAGCAGGACCCATGCACCCCAGTAGCACACCAGCAGGACCTCATGCACTGCAGGCAGCAGCAGCACAGATTGGCAGCGAAGACCTGTCCCCAACAGCATCAGCAGAGGCTGATCAGGTGCCACAACCCAAGCAGACCTGCATGACAGACCAATACCAGCCACCAGGTGTCAATCCTCCAGCACCCACAGCAGGCAAGAAGTGCCATACACCAAAACAGTCTGGGAGGCACAGTAGCAGGATACAACATTAACATCAAGAAATTCACAGCATTCTTATACACCAATAATAAACTCAGAGGAACTAAAAAAAAATCCCATTTGCCATTGCAGCAAAAAAAGATACCAAGAAATAAAGAAGTAAAGGACCCATTTGCAGAAAACTATAGGACACTGAAAAAGAAATAGAGGAAGATATAAAAAAGTGGAAGCATATACCTTGTTGATGGATTGGAAGAATCAACATCATTAAAATATCCATCCTACCCAAAGCAATCTATAGATTCAATGCAATCCCCATTAAAATGCCAACGGCATTTCACAGAACTAGAGCAAATACTCCAAAAGTTTCTATGAAACCAAAAAAGACCCTGAATAGCTACAGCAATCTTGAAAATGAAGAACCAAGTAGGAGGGATTACAATACCGGCTATCGGGTTTTGCTACAAAGCAACAGTATTCAAAACAGTCTGGTACTGACACAATAACAGGCATATAGATCAATGCAACAGAACAGAGAACCCGGAAATTGACCCAATACCTTATGCTCAATAACTGACAAAGGTGGCAAGAGCATACAATGGAGAAAAGACAGCCTCTTTAGTAAATGGTGCTGGGAAAATTGTACAGCTACATGCAAAAAATGAGGCTAGACCACCGACTCACACCACACACAAGAATAAACTCAAAATGGATAGACTTAAATCTGACTTATGAATCCATGAAAATTCTAGAAGAAAATGTAGGCAACAAAATTTCAGACATCACACGCAGAATTTTCACTGATACAACGCCTAAGGCAAGGAAAACAAAGGAAACATTAATACCTGGGACTACATCCAACTAAAAAGCTTCTATAGAGCAAAAGAAACAACCATCAAAATGGAAAGGGAACCCACTGTATGAAAGAGCATTAATTGTCAATGATACATTAGATAAGCAGTTACTTTCCAAAATATATAGAGTACTCATACAACTTAACAAAAGGAGGACAAAGAACCCAATTAAAAAATGTGCAGAGGACCTAAATAGACACCTCTCCAAAAAAGACATACAAATGGCCAAGAGACATATGAAGAAATGCTCAACATCACTAATCAGAGAGATGCAAATTAAAATGACTGAGGTATCGCCTCACATCTGTCAGAATGGCCGCCATCAACAAATCATCAAACAAGTGCTGGCGAGGGTATGGAGAAAAGGGGACTCTAGTACACTGCTGGTGGGAATGCAGACTGGTGCAGCCACTATGGAAAACAATATGGTGTTACCTCAAAAAATTAAAAATTGATCTGCCACTTGATCCAATGGTCCCACTTCAAGGAATATATCCTAAGAAGCCTGAAACACCCATCAGAAAGAATATATGTACCCCCATGTTCATAGCAGCACTATTTATAATTGCTAAGATCTGGAAACAACTCAAGTGTACATCAGTAGATGAGTGGATAAAAAAGCCATGGTAAATATACACAATGGAACACTATTCAGCTATAGGAAAGAAAGATCTCATATCCTTTGAGACGACATGGGGGGGGGAGGGTGGGGGGCTGAAGCGTATTATGCTAAGAGGAAAAAGCCAGTCAGAGAAAGACAAATACCACATGATCTCACTTATTTGTGGAATATAAAGAACAAAATAAGCTGATGAACAAAACAGACCCAGAGACATAGAAAGGAGTATGGTTCAGAATGAAACCTCAGAAGGGGAGTGGGGAGGAGGGACGAGATAAACCAAAGAACTTATATGCATGTATGCATAAACCAATGGACACAGACAATGCTGGAGGGTAGGGGGTGCGGGATCCGGAGGAGGGTGTCTATGAGGGAAAAAGGAAAAACATCTGTAACAAAAATAAATTAATAAAAATTGCAAAAATAAAGAGCCATAAGTTAGTCAAGCAGACTAAATGTAACGTAAGTATCACACAAGTCCACCTGAACCCATCAAGTTGGACAAGATTCCATCCGAGCAAATATAATGTGTGTGCATCTAGCCCAAGAGAGGGGCCACTAAGATTCATTCATCCACGGTGTTCAATACAGCAAACAATTGGAGTTTATCAGTAGGATGGATAAAACATGGTGAGTTTATGTCAATGCTGAATAGCAATTACAATGTCATACTCCATGGGACAGTGTGACATGACAAGACTGACGCTCGTGTTTTGCTGACAGCCACTGTCAGTAAGAAGGCTCTGTTCCAGGGCTTCCTGTTGGGAGGACATTCCAAAATGACAGTATGCATGTGACCCACTTAGGACTGTGCTCATGTTTCCCTCCTTTCACGTGGAATACCTACTCCATAGCTCTACTTTTCCTGCATACATACCAAGCCAAAAACAGGAATCAGGGACCCCTTGGTTGAGAGCCTTGGCCTACTAACCAAGTCCACTGAATCTACAAGGCTGCCTTCCATTCGATATTAAGACAGGGTTTATCCAAGGTCGGTGGGAGTAAGGGTTCTAGTTCCTTACCTACCAGCCATATGAAGCTGGTACCGTGGATCATCCAAGGCAGAGAGTCCTAGTTGCAAGGACGTGGTACGATATGGGCCTGGAAGGACTGAAGGTCGAACTTGTATCTAATACTTTGGCTGGGGTTGAAGGGAAGCCCATTGCTGTTCCCAACTACCAACCCTTAGCATTATTTCATTCTGATCCCAGTTACCTGCCTCAATACTCCTTCAAGATCGGCCATTGCCTTGAGCCTAGACCCAATCTCAGTGGCTCCCTCAAGACATCTGCCCCCATGATTGTGGCTTTGTTTTGAAGAGTTCATGTCTCGTCCCACAGTTGAATGAAGACTTCTCCAGTTCAGTAAATAGGTCGGAGGGTTCTCTGATCTAGTCAGGAAAGTTCATGGTATTAGATCTCGTTCACTCCCCAACTTGGTTTTCAATCAAAAAATGCATAGGATAAAAGTCATTCTGCATCCTCACTTCATGTTCAGAACTTTTATATCAAGTTATTGATCGCCATTACAGACAAGTACCTAAACTTGAACATTGGCAACTACACTGCTGAGAGGTAGGTGCAGGTAAGAAGTTTCATTCAGAAGATAACTTTCATGCACGTGTTGAAGAAGATCACATGGTCACGTAAGGAATGCATGTTCCTGAAGGCACGTGAAGGAATAAATGAAATAAATAATGGAAATAATTAGAGTAAGTTCAGGTCCTGAATGTCTAGGAGACATGCAAACCAAAAGCCAACTCAGGCAGCTAAACAGGATACATTACCCTGTGCTATCTGAACACTCAGGCCTAACTCAGGTCAGGTAGAGGCTCTGGTTAACAGGGTTAGGTTACAACACGAAACAAGGTCCCTGCAATGGGAAAAAGTGGGTTATTCCCTGGAAGAACTCTAGGATACAGCTAACACACAAGCGAGAACTTCCACATTTCTGAGAAAGACAGAATACAGGTTGTACAGAGGGGAGTGTAGAGGCAAAGCCAGCTTACAATGGCTTTGTTCTAGGAAGATACTAAATTGATTTTCAGAGAAAACAAAAAGGGGCACAAATCATGAGTCAGACAGTCACATGCCCTAGGATAACCTTTCAACATCACCAAGTCAAAATCCACCATGGACTACATTCCCAAATTTGAACATGTACACATGAAGTTATGGTCCCCTAGCACTAAGCTGGCAGCATGTTACAATGTAACTCTACAGAATACACACAGTTTACCCTACTTCTTCCTTTAAATATAATCCCCAAACCTTGGGTCAGGAGACATTTTTCTTGCCCTCTCTTTCCTTGCAGTTGACTTGGCAAAAGCTTTTTTTCCCCTCAAAATCCGGCGCCACGATACGGCTGCTAGGTAACTGGGCAGCGAGCCCTTGCTTGGCAACAAAAGCATCGATCAGCAGTATTTCCTTATGAGTCAGCACTTAATTATCATCTCATCAAGAGTGGCTGGAACCAGGCCTAACATGCAGCTGGCATGGTCCCCTGGTGCTTGGACACAGTAGTAAGTGGGGGGATGGGGCTTAAGGTGATCACGGCAGCATGGTGATATGACCAGAGAACCTACCACCTGACCACATTCCCCAGAAAGGCCTGGCCTTCAGTAGAGGGACAGCGAGTACACTAGTGAGGGTCACCGACATACGAAGAAGCCCGGGGTGAGGTGTCCTCTGGGGGGTCAGCGCTGAGGTAGGAGGTGCTCCCCGGGGACCAGATGCTGAGAGGCTAGAGCAGAGGCCAGGTGGCTGCCCCTAGCTGAGGCCAGTGACACAGCAACTATCCCAAGGTCAGAACGGTCTTGTCCTGCAAGAATCTACAGCAGAGCTTATCAAACACGGAACGCGAGGGGCGAGGGGCGAGGGGCGAGGGGCGAGGGGCGAGGGGCGGGCAGCCCACAGGCACACCGGGAGCAGAAACGGGGGAGAAGGCAGCATCAGCCGCTGCGCCCTGAAAGGATGAGATGACTGAAGCTCCCAAGGATTTGAGTTTAAATAAGGGGAATGTTCCTGGGTAATCAGGGTGGGCCCGATTCTCCAGTTGAAAGTTGAGTTCTGCTCATGCTCTTTGCTGGCCGTGGACAAGACAGCTGCGGCCCATGCCCATGGTCGAACCCTGACTGATGTGACCCCTCACCTGGCTTCCATATTTAACCAAATTTCTAGACTCAAGAGTCCATGGATTAAGGGGGATAGATGTTGCCCTTAAATAAGACCCTACAATGTTAACAAACACACAGTAAATATCCCGTCTCCTTCCCCAATAGGAACTATGCCCATTTACCTGGGTAACTAATGGAGAAAGGGGACACGCTGTTGGATCGAGGGTCGGAGCTCACACTCAGATCAATGGCCTGATCACAGTCTCCTTGACAGAGCGCGGAGGGGCACATGGAGGTTAGTAACAAGGCGAGACGGAGGAAGTCTTGCAGGGGCTCCAGCGAATCTGTCCACCTACTCTGGTCATTTTCCTGACCCCCAAGCGCCTAATCAGACGCAGCACCTCCCAGTTCCCACAGTAGTTCTCTGGCCCACGGAGCAAAGCTGTCAGGCGGAACGGCCGAGCGGAATCCCCTGGAACCGCTCCCTACCCACAGGGTAACTCAGGAGCTACACCACACCCTGGATGGAGGCGCCCGAGGCCATGACTCCCATCCTCCGCCCGATTCCCCAAGATGGCTCCTAGAGCGCGAGGGTGAGGCGTGACAGGGTGGACTGGAACTCGTTACAGCTGTGGGACCAGATGTGGCATCTCTGCTACTGGTCAGCCTCCTTGGACACGTCATTGAGGCTACTGACCGGGCAAACTCCCTGTTCTCCTCCTGTGGGGAGAATGAAAGCTATTCACTCGCTTGGGACGAGCGGCAGTCTCCTGTCGTATCCCGGAGTCCCACAGGATTCTCCTGCACTGCTACAATAGTCCCAAGTGACCTTTACAGCCTTGAGGTTCTGCAGACCACACTGGCCCGCCATATAAAGGCACGTGTTCAACCTGATGAGCAGGAAGGGGTCGTGTCTTACTAGGACACGCATGCCACAGGGCAGTAGATAAACCCTCAGATAATCAGCCCATTTGTCTTAGGTCAGTGATCTGAGGTATCCCCTCCGAGACATCCGCTCCAAGGTCAAGATGAGCTATTCTGTGAGTTACCCCCCAGAACCTACACCTCCTAGCCCTCGGAGGCCTCTTTGGGATGAGTGACAGCATCATCCCATGCCTGGGAACACGTTTGGGTAGGGCCTAGATGAGAGGGCTCTGCAGCAGGCCCACGACCTGCCATTTCAGCCCCACCACCCGCCATGCTAGTGGTGCCAAATATACACGTGCTAAGTAAGGACGTACCCCACAGGGTTCAGGAGCGACAGACAGGTTTCACAGCACAGATGTGCCCTGTTCGTGAGCAGCTCCTGAAATGCCCCCAGGCTCGGAGGGGCCGAGGGACTGCGAGACGGCAGTGACTAAGCTAGAGCTGCCGCTTTCTGCCACGTCCTTTAGACTCAAGTCTGCGCGCATAGCTTATCGCACAGTAGAAATGGTACAGAGGGATCAATTCACAGGGGCTCAGAGCCCCACATCACCTGGAACTCTCTGGCTCACATCTAAACTTGACGGGGGATTCCTCGTGATGGGAGAAGGGGAGGGGACTCAGGTCTGGTCCACACAGTCAGCTAGATGTCAATTGTAATGAGCTTCGCACTGCAGTCTTGTCTGTGGCCTGAAAGAGGTCAGAGGCGTCCTCCCAGCAGCAGAGACTCCAGCACTACATCTGGTCACCCGCTCGGAGAGGAGGGGCTAGACAAGGGTCAGGATTACAGCCTCCTGGATAGTAATTGAGGTAGACTAATGGGCTGGGAGGGACAGACTGCAGAGACCAGGAGACCTGGGGAAGAATGGATCCATCTCTGGGCGGTGGCAGAGAGCAGGTCTCATTCGTTCCTACTTCTACAGCTCGGAACCCTACTGAAGGCTTCAACCTTGTGCCTGGCCCCTGGGGTCCCTCTGGAGCAGAGAAGATGTTTGAAGATACTGAACTAGGTAACCAGGTTGGGCATCTGGAGCTGGAGCTCAACCACAAGTCTTAATTAGTAGTAAACTTCGAGGGATGGGCCCTGCCCAGAAACAAATGTGACCCACAGGCTGCAGCTTCCAAGGTTAGCTTGACGTGCAAAGGTAGACACATCTGTGCGCACTGACATTGATATGGCACCAGCCCAAGTTTACATGACCCCTAGTCCGTCCCTGTCGCCGCTTACGTCATAGCTTAGGGGTCCTCTGCTGAACTAGAACTAGTGAGAACACGAGGTGGGACTCCCCCTTCTTCCCCCCATTAGACTGCCCAGTGGATGACCCAAGAGCATGACAAGACTTAGTGTATACCAGATAAGGGAACAGGAACCCCCTTCTCCCCTAGGGTGTGGACGAACAAGGTGTTAGGAGACCCTGCTGCCTTCCAAGTTAAAATGAGAACCTTCTCCATGTATCAAGTCAGGGTCCCAAGAGGAAACTGAGTTCAATTCAGATGGTTTGAATGAAGAATTTAATGAGTAAAAGCTTAAGTGGAATGTGAAGGATTAAGAAGAGGATGATGGTATACCAGGGGCCAGCAATGGCAGGAAGCTACTGCCAACCACAGGGCAGAAAGCAAGGAGTCGGTGCCCAGTGAGAGCCAGAACTGTGGAAAAGGGTCCCACCTGGCTGAGCAGGGGGCCTGGAGGGACACAGCCTACTGCCTGACATGTGGCTGTGAACAGTCAGGAAGAAGGACCCAAACCCTTCATCTCCTAGCCATGTCTTCCCGGGGGCCAGAGTCCCCTGGACGCCAGCTCTGAGGGAGACCGAGTGGGACAGTCCAGGGGGGTGTGCCCACCGGGCACAGAGCCGGCTGGAGGCTGCGTCTATGTCGAGGAACAGCCTGTCGAACAGCCCGCTCACTTGGAGACCGAGGGGGAAGGGAGACAATCAGAAGGGAACTGCCACATCATCCTGAGGGACAGGACAAGGCTCTGTATCCAGCCTTCACGCTGGCCCCTGTGTCAGGGACCAGTCCGGAGTGAGCCAGTCCCGGAGCCCGGAGGGCCCTCCTGCAGGAAACCCACCAGGCGCACCAAAGCCGGTTGGGAGTTCAGAGCAGACTCCTTTCGATTTGAAGATGAGAACAGCGGTATTTCATTCATCCAAACATCTGGCTCCGCGTCCCTGCTGGTTCCGAGCTGGCAGAGGCGGGGGCCCTCCTGGCTGAGGGACTCGCCACAGCCAGCCTCAGTCTGGACCGTTTCTGCGCGTGGCTTCCCGGCTCGGTGCAGCTCCAACCCACTCTTGCTCCCTAAACAAGATTAATCTTATTTTCTTAGTCCTATTACCAGGGAGGTCAGCTATCTCCATTTTCTAATGGAGTTAGATTAGAGGATAAATCAATCCCGATTAAGGATGCATTAGCCGCCTGTCGGGAGGTGTCAGAGTCTCAGCTTTGGATAGCCAAGGTGTGGGGGATTCGAGGGAGAAGACACTGGGGACTGTTCTCTACTTAATGAGTATAAAATAAGTTAATACACTTGCGTCTTCGTTTGCTTTTGCGTTAGCATTGCCCGTGTGCCGTTTGAGAACGGCCACTGCTTCGCACACGTGGCTCCAGTCAGCGTGAGCAGGGTGTCTGGCCAAGGGAAAGGCAGTCGGTTCGCAGAGAGCACTGCGAGATGCGTTTACGTTACAACCGCAGCTTTGAAAAACGTTTTAACGCCATACTATGATCAACCCATTTCTGAAAGAAACGTTTCACACAATAATGACAACCCCCCGGGCTGCTTTCAACATCCGCTCGTGTCCAGGCCACATTTCCTGGCGCCCTGTCCCACGTTCAGTGAGCCTGCCTGCTTTGACGCTGCAGCCACCTGCCTGTGGCCCCAGCTTGCATGCTCAGACTACTCCGTCCCGGCCACGGGCAGAATCTGGAGCCTCAGCTCAGACAGCAACAGGCATCGACTCACTTCAAGGAGAGCACTTCACCCCGACTGAGCCCCTCACGGCTCACTTTCTGCTTCAGGGCTCCCGCGGTCTGTGGGTGCAGCCAGGAGCTGGCGAAGCCGTCAAGGAAGTCACAGCACAAAAGCTGATGGAGACACACCCCTGGCTTATCCTTCAAGCAGATACTTTCTGGGGGTGTTCTAAGTGGACCTGGAAGATCTCAGCAGAATGAAGCCCCTGACAGTAACAGCAAGGACACTAACACCCTTGTCTCCTCGCTACCGCCTTAGATCCCACTCCCGTCTGCATGTCAAGCTGTTTAAGGGAATCCAGGCTAAGACAGGGTGCCTCTATACCTGGCCAGCTGAGGCACCAGCCCTGGTCTCCGCACAAGTCAGGTGAATGTTTTACAACCAAGTAAGCTATTGATTAGAACGTAATCTAAGTGGTTCAGGCAAGAAAGGCACTTGACCTCCGCTTCAAGTTTATTTCCATCAAGTAATGGTCACCTACTGCTGCTCAGGCACCTATCTGTGATAGAACATAAACAAGTTCTAGGAGGACATGGCTATTCTGATCCTTGAGCTCCACACTTAGTCACATTCGAGTTAACTCTGAACTTCTACACAAGCGGAACAGTCTTTCCAACCCTCTCTGGCTTCTTCCGTGTTCCTTGCTGCTCGGTTACTGAGCAGTGAATGGCTCCTGCACATGTGGTCTTTCCCAGACCTGACACCAGGAGCCCCTGAGGACGCCTTCTCGGAACTTTGCAGCAGGTGTGAGACGTGGGAAGAAGGAATTCTAATCCCTTTAAGAAATAGGCATTTTAAAAATGCAGACCCTACAGAGCCTTCAGAGGTGTGGGCTGAAGATGGGGGTGGGGCGGGTGGACAGGAGGGACCAAGCTGGTCTACTTAGGCCGTTCAAGGAGCAAGGCTTCGTGCACGAGGCAAGCAAGCCCGCTTCCGTGACCTGATCTCTTTTACATAGTTCTGTGCAGAATTGCTTGTGACACGTGTAGGCATTTACAGCCCAGTTACCAGCTCCTATGCAGTTCAAGTCTGAGTACTGTAGGCTCACACGGGGCTCTAGCCTGAGTCCCCCTCCCGGTTGAACTGTGTCCACCTGGCCAGTGGCCACAAGAAGCAGAGCAGCGCAGAACCGGGCATTTTCCCACGTGCTTGACGCAAGGGAACAAGTGTAGTTTTGTCTTTGGCCTGAATGCAAGCTCTCCCCAGCATGGCACCCTCCCCTTCCCACTGCTAGGTAAGCCCCTGCCTGGCTCCGGCCTAGTGGGGTGACTCGCAGGACCCAGCGTACCAGCCGCCAGTCTCCCCCACTGTGCAGGTAACAAAGGCTCCGTCCTTCCCCTCTGCTCCCCCATGTGGTTTTCTCGGACCATCAGAGAACAGGGTGGAGCTCCTTCGTTACAAGCACTCAGAGGTATGTTCATTTCTTCCCCTCAAAGTCAGTTTCACATGAAAGTTCAGTCGTAAGACTGATCTCTTCGAATGGACAAAAAAAAAAAAAAAAGCTGTGGTACATGTACACAATGGAGTACTATGCAGCTGTAAGAAAGATCTCTTATCCTTTGAGACGACATGGAGGGACCTGGAAAGTATGATCCTAAGTGAAATAAGCCAAGCAGACAAGTTTCATATGATCTCACTTATTTGTGGAATATAATGAACATAACGGTCTGAGAAATGGGGTAGTCCCAGAGTCATGGAAGTGGGGTACACACTGACAAGCCCCAGAAGAGGGGCTGTTGGGGGAGAGAGAAACCACAGAACTTATATGCATGTGTGCATGAACAGTGGACATGGACAACAAAGCTGGGGACAGGGTGGGGAGGGAGGGGGAGTGAGGAATCAGTGGGGGGGGGAAGGGAGAAACATCTATAACAAAAATTAATAAAGACTAGAGTGAAAAATATGGAAAAAAAAGACTGAGTCTCTTAATACATTGCTGAGCGCTCATGAGTTAGCTCGTGTTTTCAGGCACAAATGTTGTTGACCGCTCACGAGTTAACTGTAAAGAAGTTTCTCGGTGTGTTGATATTGATGGGACAAACGAAAAATCACATCGGAGGGATTACTGGTCAATGGACCCTTTGGTTAAAGCTCCAATATTTCCTAAAACTATGAGCAGGATGAGGTTTGAGCAAATTCTTACATTTTTCCATCTTGGTGATAATTCACAAAATACATCTAATGAAGAGAGACTGTATAAAATACATCTAATGAAGAGAGACTCTTTTGGATTACTTTCTTCCAAAATTTCAGTCTTTGTAGGCACCCAAGCAGGAGTTAGCCCGAGATGAAAGCACAGCGAAACCAGGTATTTGCAGAGCATGTTGCGTAGCACTACACCTAGGCTACTGCTACACAGTACACCACCCCAGGAAAATTACTAGAATACATATGTACAAAATATAATATAGCAAATGGGTACAAAGTTTATTTATAATGAATTTAAATCAAAGTACACTGAAGTTTAGACTGTTTCACTTTCGTACTCAGTAACCAGAAGATAGCCGGTGACAGGAGAACTGTGTAAAATTGCTGGTCAACAACATGTTTTAATCCAGGTCTGTAAAATTACTGTGTGACTGTCTTGAAGTGGGGCTGTGAGCAGCCATCGGCATGCATGCGGGCCTCTTCGGGTAGAGCACTGTCCTCAAGGTGATGTCAGAATAAAGACGTTTCTAGAAGGGTTCTCAGAGGGGTAAGCTTCTTGGGGCGACCGCCACAGTAAGGAAGAATGCTAACAGCTAAGTCCACGGTATAGTCCTCCTTTATCCACAGTGATCACGTCCTAAGACCCCCTGGTGGACACCTGAAAGCATTTTCAAACCCTTTATGTGCAATTGTTTTCCCTATACACACCTATGATAAAGTTTAGTGTATAAGTTAGGCACAGTAAAAAAAAAACTACAGCCCAGCCGGTGTGGCTCAGTGGATTGAGTGTCGCCCCAGGGACTGAGATGTCCTGGTTAGATTTGTGGTCAGGACACATGCCTGGGCTGTGGGCTCATCCCCAACAGGGGGCGTGCAGGAGGCAGCCGATCGATGATTCTCTCACATCACATGGATGTCCATTTCTCCCTCCTCTTAAAAAAAAAAGTCATTTTAAAAAATTTTATTGCCTAAACAATATACTGTAATATTCATTCTGTGAATGAGGTCTCAGATAACCTGATGACCCAGACAACTACTAAGACTGATGGACAGTAGTCTGCACGCCGGGGGGAGGCGGACAGAGAAGACTGGCATCCCAGGCAGGGTGGAGCAGGACGGGGCACAGCTATCCCACAGCCCAGCGTAGAGCCCAGTTTAAAACTTGAGTTCTCCATTCAGAATCTTCAGACCGGTTGAGGTTAGGTAACGGCACTGGAGAGCAGAACTCTGGCTAGGGAGAGACCACTGCCTCCGGCTGGAGGAGGCTCCCAGGGAGCTGCCCGTCCTTCACGCAGCGTCCAGGTACAGCTAGTCTCATGGCATCCGTTTCTCAGAAATTTCACAGGTCATTTGCCAATAACGTTACTGTAATTAGTGTGACTCTCTAGCTCTGTCCCCTTTCTAGTCTTGGAGTTTCGCTGAGTTTGGTGAAATGAACAGGAAAACGTACGAGAGGTGGTCAGCTAGAGACCAGAATGGCTGGGCAGAGGCGCACATGGCAGTGCAGCCCGTCGGCAGGGACAGGGTGTGAGCATCTCTAGAGGGGTGGTACGTCTGGGCAGGAGATGAGCCAGGCTCCTACCTTCTCAGCAGCCCCAGGCCGGCCGCGCAGGTGCAGAGGATACCCTCGCCCTCCCCCTCCCCCCCAGGTTTTTCCGGAAAGCAGCAGGCCTGGGCCTCGACGGGGACATCTGTAATAGTGTCAACAATAAAGTTACATTTTTCCCAAGCAATAAAGTGCAAAGGGAGGCTTCAGAGTGATAAAAATCTATGTTCAAATTAAAAATGCATCTCTAACAAAATGTATTTTGTTTATCTAAGTTTCCCACGAGTGCATTCCCTCCATCATCATGTAGAATTATTTTAATCCATCATCCCACTGCACAGTCGGTACCACAGGAGGGGTGCCTCGGAGCCCTTGGACTGTGACACGTACTGAAGTGTTTGTCCTAGTCCCAGTCACACTCTGATCCCGATCTGGCCGGCTCCTTGCTTTCTGACTGGCTCCCTCCTCAGGCTGGGTCTTGCCTTTGCCACTCGTGCCTGATGCCCTTCTGGAGAGAGGGTGTGTCTTCAACTAGCATGAAGTGCTTGCCCCTTTAATCCCCCAGACCTGCATACTACCTCTCCTGCCTGTCCCACGTGGAAGGTGGTACCTGGTTACTTACTAAGCTGGAGCTGGGAAACCCTAACACTGACCTATCCCATGCCTCCAGTCCTTTGAGTTTAGCAACAAGATGCAAGACACTTGGTTTCCTCCCCAGCTGTGCTTTTGAGCTCCACCAGCAACCCTTGAAAAAGCGAGCTGAGTCTCCAGCAATGTCCCCCACTCTTTGGATAAGTCAGGGCAGATCCTACTCACATGTTGCCCCTTAACGAGGGGCAGTGGCTGGCACTGCTCCCAAGAATGCCAGGGGTGCCTGTCACACGTAGGCCGCTCGCCTGCCCGTTGAAGCAATTACCCAGCAGGGGGGTGTGCCATGCTCCTACCAGCCGGCAGGAACGCTTGCCTCTTGATTAGACCTGTATCTTCGTTTGAGTGGTTATGTAAAAGGTGTGGGTAGCTAATTAAACTGGTGGGTAGCTAATTAAGCTGGAAGAGACTGCTAGAACTAGCTAATTTTGTCAGCGAGTGTAACATAGCACAGAACAGGAATTCTCAGCTCTGGTTTGGGGGCTTTTCCAAGGTTGTTCTCAGAAGCAGTCACAAAGCTCTCGTGTCAGTCTTATGTCTAATGCCTGATGAGCGAGGGTAAGTGGATCTCACCCTTCTAAGTGTGTAAGCAACACCGATGCTCAAGAGACTGAAGTCTGGAATCGAGCTCACTCAAGAAGCAGTGAGAAGCTAGGCCTCTCCATAAGGATGTTGTACCTGCCTGAGAAAAGTCTCCATTCAAGTTCTTTATAGCATTACTTGGGTCAGGAAACCAGCCTAGGTGTCTATCACCAAGGAAGATGTGCAAACCAACCAAAAGAAGCCTTAACACAATTCCCCTTATTGAACTAAACATGCATTCATCACTGCACACTGTACATGAGAATATACAAATGAGCATTAGCCTATGGTGAGAAAATGTGGGTAAAGTAATCATGCGGATGGAGACCTCGCATGAACCAAGTGTGCCATGAACTACAGACTACAACCTCTCCCTACCGATCAAAAAGACTCTTGCCTTCAGTCAATTAAGTCAGTGAAGTCTATCAAAGAAAGTTAAAAGGTCCCAGAGACCTTGTGTCAGATTATGAGGAGCACAGGCCAAGTTCTCCATCCTCAGCTCCAGTTAGACTAAGCATGAGCCACAACCCTACTGAGGGTCTATCCAAAATGCTAGCAGCTGAGGAGTAGGCATCTGAGATTACTCTAGCAACACAAGACAGCTGTACTTGGGAAGATCGGAAGCTTAAGTTCTGCTTTATACGCAAAGTAGGGCGGAGATGGAGCATGAAAACCCACTGGTTTGAGACTAGAAATAGGGACCAACTGACAAAGCAGAAGGAAAGAGCCCTACTGCTAGAAGGACCCTCAGGTTTAGGAGTGTTTGAGAACCGATCTCTACAGTACCCCTTTGCAGATCGTACCCTCCCGCCCCCACACGAATAGCAATGCTGGCCCAGAACACCGCTAGGTGGGACCCACAGGTCAAGCTAACACTAGGCTTTTCTACCCTAGCTTCCGGCTTGCAGGCAGTGCCTGGTCCTTCCTGCCTAGCGGGCCCAGGTGCATCTCTGCAGGAGGTGCTTCTGTTGGGCTAGCTACTTCTCTTGAGGACACTGAACTCTTCTCCCATGTCCACTGCCCTACCCAGAAGGTAAAACTCACGGAATTCCCTAAATCGAGGTCCCCCAGAGTGACCTCGCAAGCACGGCCCACACCGGGCCTCCAGCAGTTTGCTGGCCCTTCGGTTTTCCCGCTGGCTGACCGCTGGTTGCCGCCGTGGACGCTGCTCCTGGAAACGGATTCTTCTCCAGCTTTCCGGGAGGAAGTCTGGCCCTTCGGAGTCGTCAAGTTGCAGATTCAGTTAATTATCACCTCTGTCCTTATAGGAGGAAAGCCTACTTCCAAGCTCCATACATGTTGGGGCAGAAAGTCGAAGTCCGGTTAGGATCATTTAGAATTAAATCACCCCGGGTCAGTCAAGGTCGACAGTCCAGTAAGTCCTTGAAACACTTTGTAATAGTTTTGTAACGCGTTCGATTTCCTTTGTATTTAGAGGGATGAAAGCCTAGCGTTGTCCTGTGTTTGATGGTTATTGAAGCAGGAATCCTTTCTAAGAAAATTCCAGGAGTCCTGAAGAAAGCTATTGGCAGACTGGAGGTTAAGCCTTTAATTTACAAGGTAGTCCCACTCATGACAGAAGGTGTGCAGCCTCCCGGACAGGACAGCAAGGCTCTCTCCCACAAGGCACTGGGCGAGCCAGGAGTTTTGACATTAAAAGTTAAGATAGGACGATAAACTAGTTTGTCCTGAAATTACAAGTATGGACAAAACAGATTGCAGATTTTGAGATTCCCATCTTGGAATAAGAAGGTAAGAGCGGGAACCACGGGTTCAAGGGTGTTTTTCTCCTCTGCCAGTTATGGTTTTCCTTAGAGGAAACACAGAAGGTAACGACTGGTCAGGTGAAACGTACACGAAACTGGAAATTTTAAAGCCAGCTCTGAGGAGCTTGCCTGGTGAAGCCTTGGTCTCTGGGAAGTGGCTGAAACAAGCCAATGTCTTGCCTTGAACCTATAGAACTGCCACAAAGAAAGTTCATTCTGGGAAATCTCAGAGGGGTAGATGGAACCAGGAACAGGTTCTGAAACAGGAGCCCAAGGGTCATCAGAACTTGCCTCACCTCAACTCTCCCAAAAAAAGCTTCTTGGAGAAAAGATGGTAGAAGAGGCCTTTCCTCCTCCCCATCCCACCACAGACAGACCTACATTAGTCTGATGCTTTCATGCAGATCCCCAGATGATCTCAAGTAACCTCAGACAGCTTGGAGTATGGTGCTGCCAGCATCTTTGATAAAAAGGATCTGACATGCTGCAAGCTGGTCCAAATCTGCCCCAGACCCAGGAAGGGAGCCAGTTGGGCTGGAAAGTGGCAGTTAGTGTTCAGACAGGCCACCTCTGGAGGAGCCCTTGGGCTGTAAACAAGTGGACATTGGATGGGGAGTGGGAACCCCAGTAGCCAGAGCTGCCCTCGAGGGGGTCTTCTTGACCAGGGCACAAGGAGGGAGGTTCCCTTGCTCTGCAAGGAGTGGCTTCTGTCCCTCCTGCCTGGAGGCCTCCACTTGAGGACCCAGTTATTAGAACCCCCTTCCCCACGACCTCTCATCTACCACTGGTTCCAGGGTAAGTCTGAGTTGCCAAAGGCTATGCCGCTTAGTGATGGAGAGGGGACATCAGAAACCAACCTGGAAGAGGGAGGTGTCATCCAGGTACGACTTGAGGGGAGCTGATGATCAGGGGAGAGCGCTATGCAGAGGATAGGTCTCTCTCCAAGACCATACCTGGACCTGACACCAGGGGAGCTAAGCAGGGGAGCACGTTCAGACCTGTCAGTCAATAGCTCTTGGTTACAGACCCGGCAGTAGACCAAGCTCCATGCTCCCTATGACCACCACTGAGGCCTCGTAGCTCAGTAGCTTTTAGTTGGCCCATCTTAAACGGGTTCCAGGTTAAACACACAGCTTAAGCAACTCACTTGAGACAAATGGCAGGATTCAGGCTGAAGCTAGCTCTATGTGGCCCTAAAGCCTGTGGCCTCATCCTTTTGCTTCTGTGACCCTATTTCTCTGCCACTGCAGGCCCATTGGGGCAGCTGGGAGCAAACTTCGTCACGTGCAGCTCCCCGGTAGGGAATCCACAGTCTGGACTCGGCCTAGTTCGGACCCACCCCCTCCGCACTTGGACAGGAGCTGTTCTCCTGGTGTGAACAGAGGATATGGACAGCTCACACGGGTAGTTGTGTTTACCAGCCCATTATCAGCAAGTTGGCAGCCCCGAGTTGGCCCTCGTCACCTCTGAGCTCCTACCTGACCACCAGCTGAGTAGGCTGGGACCCTTTTGGGACTAGAATGCCCTGTGAGTGTCAGACTTGTGACTTGGTGCAGACCAACGTCCCAGGTCAAGTTGCTTCCGATTGTTAGCCCAGACCATGGAGCTCCTGGGCCGTTTTGGAGCCGAGTCACCTGCTGGACCTGGGTTTAAGTCATGTGTACACCATCTCAGCCCCCTTGTTGCCTGCTAAACTGAGTGCTAAAGCTGTACGCATTCCTGGGCATCTTCAGTCCTTAGTTGGATAAGTTACAGCTGGGAATATGAGACAGCTCACGAATTCAGAGGTTGCAACAAGCGGCACCTGTAGACTCTAGTACAGAACAGGCCGAAAGATGTTCAAGACCCTATCCATCGCTAGCTCCATCGCTAGCTCCATCGCTAGCTCCAGTCTTCCATTACAGTAGCTAATGCAGTTTTTTTATCCCCACCTGAGGATGTGTTTTTTTTTTTTTTTGTATTTATCTTCAGATAGAGTGGGAGGGAGAGAGGAAGAGAGAAACATCGATGTGAGAGACACATCGAGTGGCTGCCACCCACACAACCCAACCAGGGCCAGGGACAAACTGCAACCAAGGTACGTGCCTTTAGCGGGAACCAAACCCTGGACTTTCTTGGTCCACGGGCCGATGCTCTAACCGCTGAGCCAAACTGGCCAGGGCAGCTAATGCAATTTTAAGTGAACCCTTAAGATTGCTGGCCTAGTTCTAACCTTGTAAAAGGCCATCATCATCAACCATACTTGGAACTGAGTAACTAAAAAGCAACTTTTATCCAGGTCCTAAAATATGCCATTTGGAGCAAGTGCTCAGGACAGGCTCACACAGTCCCAGGTGCAGAGTCGGCCTGGGTGGGTGAGGGAGCTAAGCAACCATAAGGTGCCAGGCTGGGTTCAGAGAGCCTGCTAGGCTATGAGGAGGTTGTAAGTCACTTAAGTTCAAATGACACTTGTGACTGATGAAGAGCAGGAGTTCCATGCCTCGGGGAAAAAGTGTAAGTACAAAAAAGTACAAAGTCTAACATCCACATGAGCTCTGCACGGCTGGGGGTCCTCTACCTCCCAGCAGGTAGTGTTTACTGAGCACGTACTGTGATGGGCACCGGTCTACACGCAGTGTCATCTAGTCACAAAACCTCAGAGTTTCAGCCAGGCCCAGACCCCAGAGTTTCAGCCAGGCCCAGACCCCAGGTGAGTTCAAGCCCATGTCCCCACTGTCACACGCCAAGAGCATTGCCACTGAAAGGATCTGATGGCTCTGGTCAAAGGCGGCTCCGCTGCAAGGGAGCAGCTCCTACCTGTCCGTGAACCCAGCCCCCAGCACACCCACCTCCGGTTCGAACTAAAGCTACAGCTCCTGAGCATTTAAAGTGGCTTCCGGAGGAGCTGCCTTCAGAGTTTGCATTGCAGCCCTCAGGGTGAGCTCAGGTGGGCCAGCTCCACCCCCCCTGGTGTCTGCCAGCTTTCAAGTGAAATCAGCATTTCCCACTCAGTGTCCAGTTTAGTCGATTGAGCCACCTCCAAGCCTCAGGTTCTCCCAATTCTCAGGCCACCACATGTGGTCAGTTGCCTTTCAACACCCTTCAGGTCCCCTGGGTGCACTTAGACTTCGTTTGCGTCTCCAGAGCCTCCTTTGGGCTGTTTGAGCTTGGTTTAACCCTGCGTCCCTCCAGCCTGGGCATGCTCTCAGGCCCCCACTGCATTTAGCTCAGTCTTCACCATCGACTGCATGGAGCCTGTCCCTGGGAGGCGCCAGGGAGTCATGACACAGCTCTTAGGTGAAGGATGCTCCCTCAGGAGGAGGGTAATGCAGGGGATGGTAAGACCGGGCTAGCGCCACGCTGCCCGTGTGGCAATAGTCAGTTATGAGGGGTTCTGCGAGCTCCCTGTCTCAGGTAAGGCAGAGGAGGTGGGGTAGCTCAGAGCGAGGCCAGCCGAGAAGTTCCAGGAACTGCTCAGCTGTAGGTTTTATTAGAGGAACCGCAGTCAGCCCCGTTCCTGCTTGGGCCCTCCCCTGCAATGAGCCCTCGGGGAAGGAGTGGGGAACAGTCAGTCCACAGGAGAAACCCTCATCGTCCAGGGCTGATACCGCAACCACCACCAGCTGGCCCAGCTCCCTTCTCAGCTGAAGGGAACATGTGGGTCTCAGACGCACTGTAGGAGGTTTTGCCAAATTTGAGTTCCTCTGTCTGTCCTGACTTTTGCAGTAGATCTAGTCCATGTGGCTTACTCCCAGAGGGGACCTTTAAAAAGCTTAAAAAAACTGGAGAAAAATAAGCCAATAGGGCTGGCATCTTCAAGACCTGGCCCCAGACCCAGGCCATGGTGTGGACCAGAGGAATCTGACCAACACGAGAGCAAAGCCTCAAGTTATCCCAGTATCAGAGGAAGGGCTAAGGGGAGGTCACTCCCTGCCAGAAACCTTTGCGGTTTGGTTTTTAGGAGAGACAGCGGTCACCTCCCTAGGTCTGGATGCTCCCGTCCAGGCCCACGGGTACAGGCTCTTCATGTTAGCTGTCTGCAGCTGCGGGGTCTAGCAGAGCTGCCTTCCTCCACCCCCGCACCCACCCACAGGGCGAGCAAATCCTGGAGCCACCCACTCCCTCGCAAAGTTCATTCCTGGGAGGAAGCCGACTTCTCAGGGAAGAGAAGCCTGTAGCCACCCTGAGAGGTTCTTTGTGTTTATTTCGTCCAGTTAAGAGAAATCGACAGGGACAGGTTGTTCAGAAGTAAGGAAGCAGAAGAGAGGGAGTAAGAGCTGTGTTCTTAGGACCCCAAGACTTCTAGGAAGAGACTGTAAAAAAAAACCCACACAGGAAAGTGCCCAGAGAGACGGGCTTTTGGAGACAGCCCCAACGTCCCCTTCCCAGAACACTTTCCCTTTTGAAATGAGGAGAGGCTCCCCCTCCTCCAGGGCCCTTGCCCCACGCCCGACCCCCCTCCTCCAGGGCCCTTGCCCCACGCCCTGGCTCAGTGGAGCTCAGAGCTCAGCGGACACCACAGACCAGCACCGCTCCGCCCACGGGTTTTATAGGCCACAGAGACCTAGTCCCACCCCCGCCCAAAGTGCTGTGGGCGCAGCTGGTCCTCTGACTGGCTCCCTCCCTCTCGATCAGGTAGCTAGCTGCCCACCTTCGCGCATCTCCTGGTCTGTAATCACCAGCCGCAGCCGCAGAGGGAGGGAGGGTTCCGGGGTAGGGGCCTCCAGCCCCGCGATGGCAGTGCCTTCCCTCCGCTAGCAGCCCCCCTGGGAAAGGAGGGCCAGCCTCTTCACAGGCAGAATCTATCATTATGCCCCGTGTTCACTCATCTTCCTGCGGAGAAGACTCACCCGAAGTGCTTCTACATCCGTGGGTTGTGAGGGCTCTTCCCCGGGCATCGTGATTCGGGGGTGAGCTGGGAGTCTGGTTTTCATAAGCATCCCCGGGATCTGTGTTCGGGAAGTCGGCCTACCGCTAAAAGGCGGCATTCAGAAGTGCCCTTCTCAGAAATTGCTGCTGTAACTTGGGGTTATCCCAGTATCCCCCATAAGTTTCTCCTTTGGGCTGAGTTTCTCCAGCAGCTGCTCCAAAAAAGCATTGTTTCTGGGAAAGAGAGAGAAATGCAGCGTGTAAGGGGGGTTGCCTGGTCCTGATTTTCATGTCCCTCTGCCCCCCCCCCCAGAAGGGAGGCACAGGTGGGAGGCACAGGTGGGAGGCACGGGTGGGAGGCATCCTTCATAAGCCAGTCCACCTGACTCTGTGTGAGCTCAGCGCAGGTCCCCTGCTGGACCTGAATGAGGTCGTGGGAGGGGGTAACCTTTCTCCAGAAGGACTGCCTGTCACATAGGAAGTTTCAGGTCCACAGGGGGCAGGACTGGACAGCCAGAAGGTGGCTTTCCGTGCACCGCCCTTGTGGCAAGTGGAGTTGACATAGGACACCCACTCTGGGATCAGAAAACTCCAAGGAGACTTGGTACACTTCATTCTTCTTCTAACAGCACATTTGAAAGTCGATTTTGTAAACATCACTTGTTTCCTAATCAAAATATCCTGTTCTCCCAACAGATTCTTCATTTTCCTGACCTCCTGTCTTTACTCTGCTGTGCCCCCAGCCAGGAATAGCCTTTCCTTCCGTTTCTGCCACAAACCAAAGTTCTCACCATTATTTGTGACCCACTGAGATGCTGACTCTGCGGACCCTTCTCTCATCTCCCAGTTTGGTTCCACCTGCTCACCAAGTGTGTGGGGGTGTTTCTGAGGTGCTGGTGGTTAAGGGTTGAGATGGCCAAGGTCTGGTCTTCTCTCCAGAACCTCACCCCCTGATTAATTGCTTGTTTGCTTCGATCTATCAGAACAGCGCTTGTATTCGGTGGCTATCACCCCGGGACATGTCACCACATGGTGAGCATCTGGAAGGATGGCAGAATGACCTCTTCCACCCTGTGCCAGGATGTGAGTGTTTCTTGAACAGATGGATGGGAGAGGGAACAGAGGAGACGGCTGCAAAGAAATCAAACAAACTGTCCCCTTCAGGGTTTTCACTGTAGCCGTAGAATTGGGTCTGAGGAGTGACAGGAGAGAAACTCTGGACTTCCTTTGTCTAGAAACAGCTCCAACTGAATAAAGCTGGTCTTCAAGGCCAGGAAGAGCAAATAGTATGGAGTGGTAGAAGGGAGATACAAAGCAAGGCCCCCTCCCTATCCACAGTTTGTAAGTCGGAGTCCTACCTGATACAGCTGGGAGGTGTTCGCTGTGAGGATTCTGGAGGTGCGTGGTTAGCAGTTAAACATGCAGATTCAAGGTCTGTAGCCTGGCTCTGTGGCTTTCTAGTGATGGGACCTTGTACAAATTATGTAATCTCTCTAAGCTTCAATTTCTTTTCTTTTTTTTTTTTCTTTATTGATTCTAGAGAGAGGAAGGGAGAGGGAGAGAGAGATAGAAACATCGATTAGACAGATCATCGATTGGCCGCCTCCTGCACGCCCCCCACTGGGGATTTGGCCCACAACTTGGGCATGTGTTCTGACTGGGAGTCGAACTGGTGACCTCTTTGGTGCATGGGTCATTGCTCAACCACTGAGCCACACCAACCAGTCTCTTTCTTTTTTTAAAAAATCCTCACTCGAGGATATTTTCCAACTATCTTCAGATAGAGTGGAGGGAAGGAGGGAGGGAGGAGAGAGAGATTTCGATGTGAGAGAGACACACCAATTGATTGCTTCCCACTTGACTCTAACCAGGCCAGGGACCAAACCGCAACCGAGGTACGTGCCCTTGATCAGAATCGAACCTGCGACTCTGGTCCATGGGCCAACTCTCTAACCGCTGAGCCAAACTGGCCAGGGCTAGGCTTCAGTTTCTTTATAGGTAAAATGGGGATGCCTGTGATTATGATGTACCTCCCAGGATTATTCTGAGGTTCAAGTGAGCCGATACATAGAAAACACTTAGAATAGTGACTGGCACATAATACTAAGTTATTATTATTATCGCCATCTGCCATGTAATATTCTGGGCTAAATAATATAGAGTGCAGTAAGGTTTAGCTGTTAGAATTCATTTGCTCTAATTTAAAAAAAAAAAGTTCAACACAGACATAGACAAAAGCCCAGGCAAAGAGGCATCTTGAGAATTGCTGGAAAGTTCAGGGTTCCTAGCTCATTAGGCACCCACTGCATGGGTTCGAGTCGGAGCCCTGAACCCGAGCGGGCCTTGTGTGCTCAGGGTAAGGAAAATCACTGTGTGTTCATGTTCTTATTATTGGAGATGACTAATCATTTCTCTGCAGAGATATAACAAATTATAAATGATTAATTTTGTCTGTGATGAATAATGACTCTGCATCATGAGGACCTGTCATTATATAATGACAATAAGGCAGGACGACCTTATTGGTCTCTAATTAGTTTCTGGAAGAAGATTCTGGAAGCAAAGGGGGCATAATGGCTGACTGCCTCTGTCCCAAAGGAGGAACTGACCAGCAACTGTGGGACTGGGGCAGCCATGGCAGGAGAGCATCTGGGGGGGGAAGAGAGGTGCTGAGAGTGAGCGGAGTCTTCTCCCCTAAAACAATTCCCTGGAAAATACCCTTCCCCAAGCTGGGCCTTGACAGAGATGGGCAATTCGATAACTCTCGCTGGTGGTGGCTTCAGGGGGTGTGAGTGTGTGGGAAGGGAGGGTAGGGGGTTCTCATCATGTCTCTGGGAGGATGGGGAGTCATTTCTCTCCACCTACTCCCAAGTCCGTGCTCACCTGGGACCTCAAGAGCATTTCTCTAAATGAGTGTATTTCATATGTCACTGTGCAGACGCATCCCCCGGGGATCTTGTTAAAATTCAGATTCTAATTCAGTAGAAACTTTTTTTAAACAAGCCCTCCAGGAGATGTTGGTTCACGCTCAAGTTTGAGAACCACTGTTACGCAGAGTATATGTGAGCAATTCTCATTGAATAACGTTTTCGGAAAATGGTATTCAACCAGCACAGAACCCCAGGGTGAGGAGACATGCCCAGTATGTTACTGAGCCAAGCCCTCTTCGAGGGATGGTAGACAGTTAGAAGTGAGCAGAGCAAGGGCAATGGTCCAGGTACAGAAGGTCACCAGGGCAAAAAGTCCCAAGTGCCTAGCAATGGGAAAACAAGGACCTCACCCCCAGGGTAAACTTGCCTCCCCTAGCATATTGCTGACATGTGGTTTGGACCCTCCTCTGGCATGTCACCAACCAAGCAGTAGACCCCCTTAGAGGAGGAATAAGGAGAACAGAGAACAGCCTCATACGACTGCCATACAAGCCCTTGTCAACCACTCCCTAAGCATTAACCTTTCTGAATACCATCCAGGCCTCAGTAGTGTTTCAGCTCCAGGCCCAGAAAAGCAGCAAAACCAGAGAAGCAAGGCCATGGCTGACCTCAGGACCAGCTACATTGACGAATGCCCCTCCCACCCTTGTGCTAACCAATTAGTAGAGACCATGACCTTGAAAGAACACACCTGAAAAGCTGATGAATGTTCGACTGGGCCCCTCCCCGAGACTGAGACAGGCCTCAAGCGAGGCCCAGTGCGGCCCTGTCTATGGAGCATTCCTGTGCCCCACCCCACCCCCCGCCCCAGGCAGGTTTCCCTGCCTCTCTCTCCCTACCCTAAGCTCCAAGGCCCTTCTTTTGCCTCTGTAACTCCTTTCCTGAGCCCATTCCTTCCAGGGCTCACTTCTACCTCTGTGACTTTCTAAATAGATTTTCTCTTAGAGTTTGAGTCTTGGCTCTGAATTCTTTCTTAGCCAGAACTCAAGTACCAAGGTCACCTGAGGCCCACTCCCCAGTAGCAACTGGTGCCCTTTTCTTTGCCAACACAGGTGGGCCCTGGACAAAGGCCCTTTCCCAAGGGGCTGCTGGTGGAAGGTGCTGGCATCCTTGGCCTTCTTGGAACCTTCCATAGAGATCCACTTGGATGATGGGGCATCCCTGCAACACTGGCTCCCAGCATCCGTGAAGAGAATCATTGTGGTGGGCATTTTATGGAAAGGGAAGAGGAGAGAAGGATTTCTTGATGTTGGTAAGAGAGAAAGTAGATGCGAAGAAAGGGCGGGTCTCTGGCCTTGCTGCTAACACAGTGCAGCAGACATGAACACACACCGTCCCGTGCTGGTGAGCAGAACAGACCTGTACACTGCAGTGGAGACGAGCCAAGCTCTGAAGGCCTGAGTGGGGCCCTCTAGCCCAGAGGAGCCCGCGAAAGGACAGGGGAACACTTTTCACAGAATTCATCAGCTATCTTCCATCCAGTTAATTAACTAGGAAAACCAAATAAACCCTCAATCCTTCTTCATTTGGAGGAGGCCTTTGATGTCTCTGAGCACTGAGACCAGAGAGGTGGGCAGCGCTGGGCTGGAAACCGCTCCCGCGGATGGCTGAGTAGCATTCCATTAATCGTGGCTATTAAACTGCTTTCTTGGGAGCTGTTTTGATTCACGGGAAATAGATTAGGAGTCTGTTTGACTCCCCTGGCTTTCCTGTGGAGCATAATTATAAATGCAACGGAATGGGAATTCAGGTCAACGGTTACTTTAATGAGATGTCTGAAGAGCATGGCCCAGCAAGGGGAGGGCGGGGGGAGAGGGGAGCGAGGGGAGGTGTAGGGGGAAGAGACGAGAAGTGGGAGGAGGTGAGGAAGTTAAGGAAACTGGCAGGATGAGGGGACAGAGACTCGAAGATGTTTGTGAGGAGGGAGAGAAGGACTGGACGTGAGGGAGCCGGAGAAGCAAGGGAGAGGTTTACTGTCCCTGCCATGTTCCTGCCTGGCACGTTTTCGAAGACAAAGAGGGGAAATGGTTCAAGAAACTAGAGAGTGATATTGGGTGTCCACAGAGAGGCCCACGGTCTGGTTCTGATGTTCCTCTCTTGAACCTGAGACGGTGGGAGGTATGGATTGGGGCTGTGACATTGCACAGGCTTGGGTTTCATTCCCCCTCGCACCGTTTCTGAGCGGTGTGACTTGTAGCAAGTCGTTTACCACATCTGAGCCTGTTTCCGCAGCTGTGAAATGAGAGTTAAGCACATAGGGTGTATGTCTGAGACCATCTGAGCTGCTATAACAAAATGCCACAGACATGTATTTCTCATAGTTCCGGAGGCTGGGAAGTCCAAGATCCTGGCATATTCCGTGTCTAGTGAGGGCCTGCTTTCTGGTTCATAGACAGCCATCTTTTCATTGTGACCTCACAGGGCAGAGGGACCCATCTGGGCACTAATCCCATGTAAGAGGGCTCCGCTCTCACGACCTAATTACCTCCCAAAGGCTTCACCTCCAAACACAATCACTCTGGGATTAGGTTACAACGTATGAATTTTGGTGTGGTGCAAACATTGTCCATAGCAGTGTATACCGCTCCTAGAACGAACACTTGTCTGACGTATAGTAGATGCTCAATAAACTATTGAGGAATCAGAGGTTTTCGTTTTGCCCAAGAGCTCATAGCTAGTCAGTAGCAGAACTGAAATGTAAACCCAGATGTGTCCGATCTTCACTGCCACCAAGGAAACGCATACATGGCTGTCCTGTGGGGGAAGACAAGGTCTGCTCTCCAGGGGATGACCCGCAGCCCAAAAGGACAGTCTTAATAAGCTGGCTTCAAGCAGCTTCCATCCACGCATGGCAGGATTTTAAAATTAAAAAAACAAATTTGAAGGTACCACTTCCACCTTTTCCACGACATGCCTTGCTTACCTGCTCCCATAGGTTTGTGAGGGTGAACTCATGAGTTTATTCCAGGGCTTGTGTATGTGGCCAACACTACTTCAGCCCCCCGGGAGCACATGGGTACCACTGGAGATCCGTGGCCGTCTTGGTCGTGTGCTCCTCACATCCTTCCTCCAGTTCTAGGACTGGCTGCAAGAGTCGGCCTTTGGAATCCGTGAGAGGTTCACTCTGCAGCCACCGTCTGCCCTAGGCTGCTCCAGCACATGGCAGAGCCTGGCAGGGGTACTAGACGGGAGGCATTCTTGCCCACTGTAGGGCTTCTTTACTGGGGGAGCTCTAGGGCTCCCCAAAGTCTGGCCATGTCTTCTCAGATCTGCACCCCAGTCTGAGGCTCTTCCGACCCGTTCTCCCTCCCGCTCCCAGAGGGATCAGCCCTGCAGCCCGTCTGCAGACTCCCCTTGCTGCTCCTGCCCCTCCCCCGTGCCCTGCACAGGCGCTGCTCCCAGGAAATAATTTTCACTTTTGTCTTGGTGTCTGCTTCCTCGAGGACCCAAACTGACAAAAACAACAACAACAAAGCAAAACAACAACAACACAAGATCAATTGTTTATTTAAAAAGCGTTAAATGGCCCTGGCCGGTTTGGCTCAGCAGTTACAGCGTCGGCCTGTGGTCCAGAGAGACCCGGGTTCGGTTCCCGCTAAGGGCATGTACCTCGGTTGTAGTTTGTCCCTGGCCCTGGTTGGGACATGTGGGTGGCAGTCACTCGATGTGTCCCTTTCACGTCGATGTTTCTCTCTCTCTCTCTTCCTCTCTGTCCCTCCTACTCTGTCTGAACAAAAAATGGAAAAATGTCCTCGGGTGAGGATAAATAAATAAATAAAATAAAAAGCGTTAAATGGTAGTATAGCTCAATTGAACAGAAGTCACTAGCTCCTTCTAAATCTCTTTTTATTGAGTTGATTGGGGTGATGTTGGTTATTCAAGTTACATAGGTGTCAGGTATATAATTCTACAACACATCATCTGTATCTGGCATTGTGTGTTCACGCCAAGTCCAGTCTCCTTCTCTTAGGTTCTCTCCAACTCCAGTCTCCACCTGGGTCCAAGCCTCCCTCACTGAGTCAGATCCGGGCCGGACACAGCTGCCATGCTCTAACTGGGTCATTTGTTGAGAGGTTAACAAAGGGACAATTCACTAGGTTGTAGGCCCCAGATGCGACCTTGGCTTAATAGACCGATGGGAACAACCTGCCTGCATCAACTGGGGTGAGGGGTGAACACCCCTGTCTCACCTCCCCCTCCTTCCTGTCCCCTCCTGGTGCTCCCCGTGGGCCGAACCCAGTGGGCGCCAGAGAGGAGATGAGCACACTGATGGAATCCAGGGCCGCTTTCGGGGCGCAGAGCGGGGCAAGAGTGAATCAGGGGAGGCAAAGGTATCTGACTTAATGGTGTCTTGTCCAAAGCTTCTCAAAATCTTGCACCTCACTGACCCCTTTTGAAAATGTTTTTCCTCAGTTCAAACCAGAATGAGATTTTAAAACCAGTGCTATAACCCTCCCAGATAATTAAAGCCCTCTAATGGCTCCCCACACACTCAGACGGAGGATCCGGCCCCCACTCACATCCTCGAACCCCACTAAGGCTGAGAGAGCAGCCTGACCTCACCCTGCTCTCTGAATGCTTCTCCTCCCCCCTCCCACCGCTTCACCTGAAGTCTCCACCCCATCCTTCAGGTCCCAGCCGTCACTTCCTGTGGACAGCCCCGCCCCTTCACGCCTCACCAGACCAGGTCCCTCTAAGTCCCCGCCTACGGCGCTTGCATTTTGCCTTCATAGAATTCATTAACATGCAATTATTTATTTAGATATGGGGATATTTGATTAATGGCACCTCCCACAAGGGCTCATTTCTGCAGGATCCAAACTGTCCGTCTGGCTCAAGGCTGCATTCCGTGGCACCCCACAGACACGGGCTTGATGAGTAAATAAAATGTTATGGGAAAACCACATATTTTGGAGTTCAGAATAGTGCTGATTTCAAGCATTTCTTTCCCTTATTGCAACTAAGAATGGACACGTCCTGGAGCTTTAGTATGTGTACCTAACGTTTCTCCTTCTCATGAACCACCCACTGATCACCTGCTGTGGACCAGATGCTCTGGACAGTGTTGGTTTGCAGATCGGTCCCACATGCAGAGGGCAGGGAGAAACTGAGGGAAGAGGCAGGCCACCCCAGATTAGTAGGTGGCAGATTTGATAAGCAAGGGAATTTACTGACGAGGCCTGTCTTGGATGACCACAAGATGGGTGGATCTCGGCACACACCTGCTAAGATAATTGATTAATGACACCTCCCACAAGGGCTAAAAGTTTATTTAGAAGTCTCACCCGGTTCAGTCACTGTGTCATCCAGATGGTCTCAACAACACCTTACTCCTTCAGTGCCGTGTCTTTGAAAATAGCCTCCACGTGGAAATGGTGGGCAGGGTGTGCATCCCAAGGACATGGGGGGCAGGGAGGAGCCTTCAATTGCCCAGGTCCAGGTACTCGTGTCTGGATGACCTCCTCCAACAGTTCTTCTGAATTGGATCACTCATCGTACTAGGGCGCCTGTATGTGTTTTGCACGTTAGGAAATTGGCCCAGAGGTAAGAAACGAGTTGTCCATTGACCATCTGGTGTCCCAATCAGGGACAGTGTCTGATCATTTCCCTCTTCCATGCTGCTTTCTGCACAGACGCACTTTCTCCCAGGTATGTCTTCTTCATGCAACTGCTGAGAGGACTCAGTAAAATGGCAAGGGCTTAGGACAGTGCTGGACCACAGTGGACGTGCAATCACTGTCAGCTAGCTCTCACTAACATGTCATCCTCGTCCTCCTTCAACTCCCAAGCTTTTGTACAGAATATTATGCCTGCCACCATCACCTTGCACATCACATTGACATAAGTTTATATAACGATCTGTTCAAGACTATGGCCTCCTGGACACTGTCCAAGGCTTACAGTTCCTGACTGTATTGGCGCCAGGAACTCTGAAGGAAGTTATGTCAATAGATCTGAAGTAACAACGAGAACATGGGTCCAACCCCTTTTAGAGAGGAATGTGAGCCCCAGAAAAGGGACCTGACCTGTCCTCATGGCAGGAAACCCTATATGTTCACCCACTTCCCAGTCTTCATTCTGGCTTTGAACTTCAGCCCTTCGTCCCCTTGGGGTTCCCCTGCTCCCAGAAAGAACACAGCACCCCCAACATTTCTTCCTTCACATCCCTGCAGCCATGCAGTGCAGTCTCCACACTGGAGGTATTTTATTGTACATCATGGAAAGGAGACAGCACGTCACACTTACATTCCCCCTCCCCTCCCACATTCCCTCTTCTTTCCTTGCTTCTCCCTCACCTCTCCCCTCTCCCCTCCCTCCCTCCCTCCCCTCCCACATTCCCTTTTCTCTCCCCACTTCTCCCCTCTCCTCTCCCCTCCCTCCCCCTCCCACATTCCCTTTTCTCTCCCCACTTCTCCCCTCTCCTCCTCTCCCCTCCCTCCCTGCCCTCCCCCAATCTTTCTTCTTTCCCCACTTCTCCCCTCTCTTCCCCTCCTCCTCTCCCCTCCCACATTCCCTCTTCTCTTCATCCCTCTTCCTCCTCTTCCCTCTTTTCTTCCTTCTCCCCTCCCCGACCCCTCTCCTATTCTCTCTCTTCTCCCCTCTCTTCCAGCTCCCAATATTTGCCAAACTGAATTACTTTCAGGATCTATGGATGATGCCCTCAGTTCAGTGGAATCCTGGAGCTTTTTTTAATCAAATTTATTGGGGTGACATTGGTTACTAAGTTTATATAGGTTTCAAGTGTACATTTCTATGATACACAATCGTGTATTGCATTGTGTTCCCACCACCCAAAGACAAACTATCTTCCATCACCACATATTTTGCCCCCTTACCCTTTACTACCCCCGATTCCTCTTCCCTCTGGTACCCATACTGTTGTCCGTGTCTATGAGTTTCAGTCTTTTTTGTTTGTTTTTAATCCTCACCCGAGGACATTTTTGCATTTATCTTCAGATAGAGTGGGAGGGAGGGAGAGAGAGAGAGAGAGAGAGAGAGAGAGAGAGAGAGAGAGAAACATGGATGTGAGAAAGACACATTGAGTGGTCGCCACCCAAACAACCCCAACTGGGGCTGGGGACAAACTACAACCGAGGTATGTGCCCTCAGCAACAACCGAACCCGGGACTCTCTGGTTCGCTAGCTGACGCTCTAACCGCTGAGCCAAACCGGGCAGGGCTGAGTTTCAGTTTTATATGAGTGAAATCATGTGGTTCTTAGTTTTTGCTGACTAACTTATTTTGCTTAGTATAATATTGTTGGTCCATCCATATTATTGCAAATGGCAGTATATCATCTTTTTTATGGCCGAGTAGTATTCCATTGTATATATGTACCACATCTTTTTTTCTCTAATCATCAATCGAAGCACACTTCAGTTGTTTCCATGTCTTGGCCACTGCAAATAGAGCTTTTTGAGTGGGACATCTCTGGAGCACCAGGCCCCATCCTGTTGGCCTCCCCACTCCTCCAGCCCAGCTGTGGTAACAGGTCCACACAGGCTCAGAGCACCCCATTTTTGCCTGCATTGCACACCTTGGATTCCTGCTCTGGGGTTTTTGAGTACTGCAGGGACCCACTGGGCACTCTCACAGGTACACCTGGCAGTTTAAGGAGAGGTACTGTCCTTGACCAGAGTGGGCACACGTCCAAGTGTTTGGTCATCCGCTGCACAGGTCGGAGGCGCACTCTGTGAGACCCTGGCATGCAGGGCACCTGGAGCAGAGCAAGTGAGCAGCAACTCAGCTAGTTCTCCTTCCTTCCCAGTTCACTCCCGGGTCCCCTGCTCGCACCCTCTGAGATCACGTCCAGTGTAAACTCCTTTCTCAGTCTGCTCTTGAGGAATCCAAACTAAGACACTGTTGCGTCCTGGAGCTGCAATACCCCTGCCTGCCTAGCAGTCTTTTCCATGAAATTCCGCATGAGCTCCTTTCCCCCGTTCACAGCCCCAACCATCCTTCAAGGGGAATCTGAAGTTCCATTCCCAGTCACCTCGACCCCAAAGACTCTCTTCTCTTCCGGGACAGCTGTAGCCCTTTCTGAGTACTTAGACCAGTCTCTTATTTTTCTCAACACTAACAGTGAACAACAGTTAACAACTATTGATGCATATAATCACTGGGTGCCATTCTAAACCTAAAAGAGATTGTAACACCTTGAAACCGGGGCCTGTGCCGTGTCCACGGAGCCTAGCATGGGCTGTAGCCTGATTGTCTGATTCTCCCAAACTCCCTCAAGAGACGACAGCTTTCTCCTGGGGACCAGAGCCAAGTGGGGAGCCTGCTCTTTCCACTCTCTGCCTGATTTCTCATCGACAGGTAAGACCTAAGCTCCCTGCAGCCTTCCTAGAACTCTATTCAGGAAAACTAAATGTCACCCAACCCAATGGATGAGACTTCAAACCACGCTCCACCTCCAAGGCTCAGCTCCAGCACCACCTCCTCCATGAAGTCTCCCCATCCTTCCAGAAAGAAGTCTCCAAGCTCTGAACTTCGGTAACACTTTACCGTTTTCAAATAAGTTATTCTGACTAATTATGTCCATAACTTGTCGCTTAACAATGAGTAATTTTGTCATTTACCAAAGCTCCAGTGCCTTCCACCTAGTAGCTGCTCAATATGTTTTGAATGAGTGAAAAACTGAAGTTGGAGAGAGAAGCAGAGACTCTCCAGGCAAGAGATGGTCAGGACTCCCAGCACCTGAGAAATCTGAGGAGGCTGCAGTTGTAGATTTCAGAGATTATGACAGGGTCTACTGCTTGTCTCCCCAAACCCATTCTTCCCTCTTACATAATATGTATAGTCGGGAACACAAGATCACCAGAATACATTTTCTTTTTTTTTTCTTTTGGTACATGCCCCTAGCGGGAACCGAACCCGGGACTCTCTGGTTTGCAGGCCGACACTTCAACTGCTAAGCTAAACCAGCCAGGGCCAGAATACATTATCCAGTCTCCTGTGCACCTATGATTAAGTGCTGATGTCTGTGAGCAGTAGTGATATGGCTAAACTATAAATCATGTCCTTAAAAAGAATGGCCGTGTATTCCCTGGGAGGGCAGGCGCTGGGGCAGCCATCCTGGGCCATGAGATAAAAGGACTCTGGGTCCCTAATGACTATGGAGCCGCCCTGCCAGTACCAGACCACTCATGGAGACTTCAGCGTGAGAGGAAAAATACACTTTGCTTTTTAAGCCATTATTATTGTCTCTCAGTTAAAGCAGCTGAACTTGTATTTTAACTAAAACCAGAACCACTCTAAGTCTGATCAGTTCTGGAGGAGGGAAAGAGAGGTATGTGCCAGAGAGATGCTGGGCCGAGGATTCGTGATCCAGGTGGGCTAAGGGCAGCCGTGTGGCTGGCTAGGCTCAGAGCACATTGTGTGTGTGTATTGAGACATAGTGTGGTGTGGTCCTCCTGTGTCTTCAAACTGAACAGAGCTGACTGCTGACTGGTGGGTTAGCAATGGAGCTCGAGCGGAGAGGGACTGAGAAGGTATGATGCACACGGCAGCCAAGGCAGAGAGCTGGTGCAGGACACCCTGGTGGGAGACACTAGAGGTAACTAGTTCCTGACCATGGAGCCTGATACAGGCACTGAGTGTACAGGGGCCAGAGCGAGATGCTAAATAAAAGTCAGACCCAAGAGTCAGAGACTGGGACTGGGGGCGAGCAAGCTGAATCGGGGATATTTCCGTGAGTACAGGTGAGCTTTATGTTGTATGGCTGTAGACAGGGTATTGTACTGGATGAGAGACACAGAGGGACAACTAGGAGCTGATTCACCCTTCTGTGCCCTTGCCCATCACGTGCCCTGTGCTTGGAATACCTGCCCCTTCCCGTTTCATTCGTTAGCTTTACTTATCCTAAAGAACTCAGCTTGGGGGTCACATTCTGTGACACCCTCCCCGGAGCATCCCTCAGGCCATGCTCTGCTCTCTGTTTAGTATTATTAATCCTGCAAGTCTAGGATTGCGATCATTTCAACACAGTTTATAACCAACCGAGTTTTACAGGGTTCCTCCAGAGCGGTGACCTCTGACTTCATCGGCTCCTTGTTTGCCATCACTCCCGACACAGGGAACCAGTGAACCCAGATGGAGGACAGTGGGTGGATGACTGGATGGACTGGAAGCATGGTGTGTGGGCTCAGACATCCCAGGGGATGTGTGGCAAATGGACCCTCTAAAAGCCCATGAATTCCAGGAGGCCCTGGGGACAGGGGCAGGCAATGAGTAGAAGGACATGCTCAGGACTCAGCTAATCTCAGCTAGTCCCTGGGGCTGCTCAGAACTATACAGTTCATATCACCCTACATGCCCCAATCTGGACAAGTATCAATAGTCAAAGGAGCAAACAACCATCCCAAGATTGAACACTGCCTATGCCCAGTGCTCATCCTCCCCATTTTTGTACCCTGTGCCTCTGGGAGAGAAGAGACTACAGGACATCTAACACCCCCCCTACACACACCCACATCTTTTGATGTGTTTTATTTGGGAAGAAAGGTCAAAAGACCACATTTGAATCTAAGGAGAGGACCCAAGGCGAGGACCCAATGATCTGATGGCGTCTATCCCTATTTAATTATTGCATTACTAATGAATAGGGTCATTACTGCATTCTGAAGGGAACGAACGATGATTAAAGGTTAATGCCGTTGCCGCATGCATCACACCTCAAATTACATTATAAAAATGCCCAGAGTGTTTAATTGAACCTATAAGTAACAATGTAATTACACTTAATAATGTATGTGCCTTGTGTTTATTTGTTCTTCTCTGGGGTGCAGAGAGCCCCACGTGGGTGGGTTCGGGAAGATCACGGGGACTCCCTCCAACAACTTGTTCTCCGTCTCCCTGGCCCTGTCAGCCTTTCCCTGCCCCCCTCCCTCCCGCCGGGAATAACGGGTGTCCGGTCACAAGAAACCCATACCGTCCCCTCCTTCGCTTCGCACTGGGCAAGGTCTGACCTCCGTCTGCGACGAGGAAGGGAGGGGAGGAGAGAGGGCAGCAGCTGGCGAGCCTTGCCAAGGGGCCATGATTCTTCACACCCGTGTGTCTGCGCCCCCCAGAATTGCCGAAACAAAAATGTCATAAACTTGGTGGCTTCTAAACAACACACATTTGTTTCTCGTGGCTCCGCAGGCTGGGCGGCCCAAGGCCAAGACGCCGGAGACGCGGAGTGTGGGGGGAGCCCGCTTGCGGTGCACAGCCCCCCCCCTCCTGCTGCGCCCTCCCTCCCCGGCCGAAGGGATGAGGGGCTCTCGGGCTTCTTTCCTGAGGACACAGATCCCACGTTGATGACCTAATGGCCTCCCCAAAGGCCCCTCCTCCCAATGCCATCACATTGGGGGTTAGGTTTCCACCTATGAATTTGGGGGACACAATCACCTAGTCTATGATACCCTTTTGTAACCTCTCAGACCGGGGGCTGCAGGCGAGGTTTCGGCGGCGGGACAGCAGGGTAAAGAAGCTGGAGGAGCCCACACCAGGCGGGATCACCAGCAGCTTTATTCGGTTCTTCCCGCAGCGTCTCCAGACTCCTGCGTCGGGCGGTCTACAGGGGCCCTGCGCGGCGCATGCGTCCTAGGCTTTTGCTGTGTCTCGCCTTTCACTGCCCACCTCCCTTCCGCTGGGAATAACAGGTGTCCGGTCACAAGAAACCCATACCCTCCCCCTCCGCCGCTTTGCGCTTATGTAAGAAAAGGTCTATGAAAAACAGAGATCCATTAGCAGGTTTCTGCGTTAGAGTGGGTGCGAGGCAGCCCTGTATGAAGGGCGCCCCCATGTACACCGTCCTGCCCAGTGGGTGGGAAGGTAGGGCCATCCATACGTCTACAGATCCAGAGGGCATCGCCCGGTAAGAAGTCAGTAGGTTTGGTGCCTACTAATTTCCCTCCATCCCACCAGTGGTTGGTATCCTCTCTCCAGGAGATATCATGACACAATTCCTTGGGGATCCAGACTACTGTACGGTTAGGGACAGTGTAATTCACTTGCTCTATACAGAAAGGGGCTACTTGCAATAATTCTACATGAGTCCTCATTATCCTCCCCCAACCACTGTGTACAACCTTCCCGAGTAAGGGGGTTCATTGAGATAAGTCCAATGCAAAAGAGTCTCGCTAACCCGGCAGCAGGCATGCGTCCAGTTAGGGAGGGCCGTCCGATTCTTGATCGTAGCTGGAGCTACATGCCAGGGAAGGCTGTCCGAAGTGTCAGATGGTAGCTCCGTACAGACCCAGCAATGTGACACATTGTGCCCATGACAGCAACTGTTCCCAGGGGTGAGCCTGGGCGGTAGGACAAAGCAGTACCGGCTGCGTTCCCTCCGCTTCCACAGAGGGCTCCTCCCATTGTGTCCTACACGGTCCAGGTCCCAGCGAGGAGGGCAGCTCCTGCGTCCAGGGGCTGGGGGAGAGCCAAGTCCTCTGTTCCAACTAAGCTCCCCACTTTCTAAAAGTGGGGGTCTGGGCCACCCCGTGCGTGGTCGAGTAGCCCAAGACCGAAGCCACCCTTCTACTGGGCAGGTGGTTTGCACCGTGACAGGACAAGGACCAGTGATACTTTCACTGGTTCACAGGGCTGCGTGCACCACCGCCTACTGCTTCTCAGTGAGGGAGTAACGACTCTCTGCTCCCTTCTACAACTGGGATCAAGCCCAATAGGACTCTTGTGAGTCCCTTGTTTCTACCAGAAACCCCAGCCAAACCCTGAGTCGTCCCCCTGCATAGTCAGGAGCAATGGCAAAGCCAGACCCACGACTCACAACGTCTGAGATGGGCCACCGCCGGTTTTGTGGCCAGAAGCACTTGCTCCACTGCAGGAGACCAGTCCCAGGCCTCCCCTTCCGGGCCATGGGGTGGAGGGGTTTCATCAGCACGGCTAAATGGGGCACAAAGGTTCGCCAGAGCCCTAGAGTCCCAAGTGTGTCTGCACCTGTTTCGCTGTTTCCGGTTGGGGATAGGCCTGTATATTATGTATAATCGCCTCTGGCAAAACCTTCGTCTTACTGGACCAAACAACACCCAAGAACCTGATAGAGTATCCAGGCCCTTGGACTTTGTACTTGTTGACGGCGCACCCCAACCCCCCAGGGCTTCCCGCAGGCTGCGTGCCTCAGCTTCTAGCTCTGCAAGAGAATCAGAGGTCAGCACTATGTCACCAATATCATGGAACACGTACCTGTGGAGGTTTGTTCCAGAACGCTACATCCTGGGCCATCGGACCATGATGAAGCACTGGACTACGCACAGAGCATAGCCTTAGGGTAACACTTGGACCATCCATTGCCTTCCTTCCCAGGTAAAGGCACACTGTTCTTGGTTCTCAGGGTCAATATCTATGGAGAAAAGGCATTCACCAAACACACAGCGCCCCAATCCCTGTGATAAGCGGTTCATCAATTCAGTGATATTCGGGCAGAGTGACCTTGTTCAGTTTCCAGTAGTCCACAGCCATCCTCCATGGGCCATCAGGCTTCCGACTGGCCACACCGGGGAATTATAGGGGCTATGTATTGAGTAACCCCTGCTTCTTCTAGTTTCAGACTGGTTCTCCCAATCTCTTCATGGCCCTTGGGTAGTTGGTACTGTTTCACATTGACTCCTGTGTTGCTTGTGGGAGCCGCAAGGGTGCACGGTGTGGGTGTCCTCTAATCACTGTCTTTACCACGTGCACCCGTAATGGAATTCGCCCTGTGCAGTTTGGACTGCGAGACCTTGTAGAACATCTATCCCCAGCACATAGTCGGCAGTCGGTGAAATATACACCTCATAGAGGCGAATGTCCGACACCCAGCAGAAGGTGACTCCGCGGACTCGGATCTGCCTTCCGCCACACCCCTCTACTGTGGTGCTGGGGCCCTGAAATCGGTCCGGATTCCCATAAATCAGGGTCGAGTCTGCCCCGTAGCCACAAGGACCAAACGTGTTGAACATTCCGGAGGACCAGTAAAGAGTCGCTTCTACATACGGCCTCCGGTCATCCGGTGCCCCCATGAACTGGCCCTGGGCCTGCTCCCTCCTCAGGCAGGCCGCCGGCCAGCTGCACCTCCCGCGTCAGCCCCGGGGCGCAGGGGACTGGGCTGTTGTTCAGGGCGCGGTTTCTGCCACAGGCCAGCACAGTTCTAGTGGCTGCCCATCTGTCTTCTCCTGGGCCAGCCCAGCTGCTAGGAGGTCACCCCACACCTGACACCGGCTTACTTTCACCGCATCGGGTCCCCTTAGCTGGGGCACTTGTAGCCGGCGGCCCGAGAGCGCCTAGCCTTGCCCTCTGTATGCTCCCGTACCTGTGTCGCCCAGCCTTGTTTTCATACTTCCACGTTCCCAGCCACGCCAAGACAGTGGTTACTTCATGGATCGGGCAGTCCCTGAGGGGTCAATAAAGCCGCCGTAGTCCCAAAGTCCCTGAAGGGCCACTGCCAGCACCATGTCCTTCCCTGGGGCGGAAACATCTCTCTCTCTGCGCTGGTGTGCTGCTGCCGAAAATCGTCTGGTTCATGCCCATCTCCCATGTGACGTGTGCTAAGGCTAGGTAAGTCATCCACTTACTCACGTGCTCCGGGAGACCTCCAGCATTCTCCCACGTGGTGGGGCAGCCGCCATCAACCACGTGATCAGTGTCCGTTCTCAGCCTGGGGGTTCGTTTGCGGTACATTCCGCCAATTCCCCAGTGAGGAGATCATCGTGATACAGTTCTATTGCCCCATCCCAATGGGACTGAGTTCAGTATTGTCCACACTGTCATCCCAGAGGCCTACCAACCAAGCTAGGACAGATTCCCCCAACTGCTGCTCACACCGCGTCACTGAGTCTCCTAACTCCATGGCGGAGTATGTCCTACAAGGTGTGCCGGGTCCACGCCCAGCTCCCGCCAGCCCTCCCCGTGCTAACGGTTCCTCTACCTCTACCTTCTGCGGCACCCACACTCAAGTCTTCTGACCCTTTTCTATCGCGATGGGTGCACACATCCTGCAGAGAGTTAGCATTGAACTTTCATCAATAGCTAGGAGTGATTTGTGAACTTAGAGATTATACTGGAACTGACTTCTGTGGTTGACTGTAATGATAGCGCTGAGTCTTCATCCTTTGCCATGTAATTTTGGACTGCCCTTCCCCCATGAGCAGGTTAGCCTGACCCACCCCTCACTCTGGGATTGACCATGTGACTTGCTTTGGCTAAGAGAATGAGCAGAAGTGATGGTGTGCCAATGCCAAGCCTAGGCCCCAAGAAACTTTATATGTTTCCACATCTATTCTTGTGCCTTAAAGAACATGCCCAGGCTAGCTGCTGGTTCTGGGGGGAGGAGAGACAAACTGAACAGCTGAGCTGAGCTTGATAAACTGACCTTCAGCTGACTCCCCGACCTGTGAGCAAAGCAGTGACCCCATTGGTTACATAAGCAGCACATGCTTATTGTTATAAGCCACTGAGTTTTGGGTGTTGTTACATAACATGAAGCAATGGACAACTGATACATCTGCTTCCTTGTGGTAAATAAAAATGTTTAATACAATGGTCTGTGAGTATCAAGCTCTTAACTGTCTTGTTTAAAAGAAAACACACAACCCGGCTGGTGTGACTCAGTGGTTGAGCGCTGACCCATGCAACAAAGTCACCTGTTCGATTCCCGGTCAGGCCACATGCCCAGGTTGTGGCCAAATCCCCAGTGGGGGGCATGCAGGAGGCGGCCAATCAGTGTTCTCTCTCATCAATGTCTCTATCTCTCTCTTCCTCTCCCTTTCTTGCTATAAAATCAATAAAGAAAAAAAATTAAAAAAAGAAAGAAAATCCACAGTTGGGAGTTAGGAAACCGCATTCTGGTGCCAAGACCTTCCACCTCTGACTATCTCACTTGAGCAACTCATTCATTTTCTCTCTGTCACTTCTCAAATGACAACTGTCAAACGTTTTCCTACCAATTTTGCCAGGCTGTTCTAAAGATCAATGTGTTAAGGGTATTTTTGAGAATTTGAAACAACTTTTGCAACTATACATTATTATTAATCTCATAAAGTTTTTTTTTTATTTTAAATGAGAATTTCTCCTAAGACAATTGATCTTAAATTATTCCGTTTCTTATTTTTTTAATAGATTTTCGTGTCTAATTCTGCGAGCCTAGGTTCATTTTCTCTCCTTTTCTCCTTTGTCACTGTCCATGAGTGTCTCCATGCAAGATTCTGGAAGACTGAGCTAGGAATGATTTCTCCATAAGCAAGTAGCCTCCCTCGCTGGTACGCAGTTTTTGTTATTGATGTTATTCTGTATCAATTCCCCAACTTCACCCTTGACTTCCTTCACTGTACTTGGGCAAGTGCATTTTGGTCCTAGTGGTTTATCTACATCTAGTCTGTCAATTAGGTGTAAAATCACTTGGACATTTACTGATATTTGAGTTGGTATCATCTGGTCAGCCCCCAAAGACACTCTGGAAGTGAGAATTGTGCAGAATCTCACAGGATCATGGAACCTCAGAGCTGAGAGGGTCCTTAGAGACCCTTTCACAGGAAACATCACCTGTCTATTCATTCAGATACTCATTTATCCCAGAAACAGTGACTGAGGACCTGCTACCTGCCAGGCTGGGTGCAAGACAGACGCTAAGATTTCCCTGGGGTCTCTGTCAGTGTCAAGTTGCAAGTTGGTGGGGGGTGGGGGGGGCGAGAACCGAAGTCCTCTGTTCCCTGCTACCTGGTCTCCCAGAATCATGGGGGGAGGGGCACCGGGAGAAAAAAAGTGGAGATGGTTAAAGGGCATTTTGGGAATGGAACAAGGAACACTGGAATATAAGGAGGTCAAAATGAAGATCAAAGGTAATAGGAAGAGGCATACTGAATGGAGGAGTAAGACGCTAAGAAGAGAGAAGGAAAACGATGACTTCTGACCGGGGTTAGGATTGCGGGGATTGCGGAGCAGGGGTTTCTGACCCCTTTCCCGTCTTCATGCCGTATTCCTTCCCACACTCACTCTCGTTGTCAGGAAGGAGGTGGAGGCACCCACTGCTGTAGATCAAACTTACTACACTGTGAGAGACCATCGCAATTACCAAGGGAGACTTTCATTCTTCTGACAGATGCCCCCCTCTCTGAGCCCAGAGTCTGTTCCCCAGGGGCCTGTGGGAACCACGGTGACTCTTACAAGATGGAAGCACTGATGGGTTTCCCCAGCCTTAATTACGCAGGGCCCCTGAAACATGTAGCCAGGAGTTTGGGGGCAGGGAAGAGGCAAAAACAGAAGTCCAGGAGAGAAGGAGGGTGAGGCATCAGGTAGGGAGATGCTGGTGAAGGGGGGCAGAATTTGCACTCCAAAACATGCTTTGGAGGAGATACTGATTATTTTAAACTGGTTATTTTTTAACCAGTTTAACAAAAGACTCAGGAAGAACCTTTGACCTTCCCCCTAATTGAGACAGTGGGCCTGCTCCGGGCAGGGAGCTACCATCACAGATGACAGGGACTCTGTGTGACAGACAAGAAGGACCACTCAGGCCCATGGGATCGAAGTCCTCCTGGTCCCTAAAGATGGCCTTGCAGATGTTTGTCAGTGTTTGGCAAACAAACATTTGCTTCTGTCTCCATGTGAATTGCCTTCCTGCCTTTCGAAGCCCCAAACCCCACCCCGCTTTCTCCTTACCTCAAGTTGGCCTATAAGCCCATTTGTCCTGGGATCCCATCATCTCAAGAATCCCCTGCGTGGACATAAATATTTAAATGTGTTTATTTTCTCCTGTTAATCTGCCATATGTCAGTTTGGTTATTAGACCAGCTAGAAGAACTTGGAGGGAAAAGAGGAAACATGGTTTCCTTCCCCGGCACTGGGAATGATGAAGAATCATTTTTGCGGTGATTTTGGACCCAGAGAGCATTGCAATGAGCAGGAAGGAATTTTATGCCCAGGGGCAGCACTCGGGGGTCCAGCGGCAGGGCGATGACCACTCGCCTCAAGGCAGAAAGCAAGGGGACGAAGTGGAGACATACGCGTAGGGTCTGTTATTGTTCCAAATAGTTGCTGCCTCTCCCAGCGGGAAAATCTATGTTCCCCACCCCACTGAAGACTCGGTTACGTGGCTTGGGTGCCCCTCCTTGCAGAAGACGAGAAGTCTCCACTCTGTTGAACTCGGGGGTTGCAATGTGACTTACTTTAGCCATAAAGTGTGAGCCCGTCTCCTGTGTTCCTTCTAAGCAGAAGGTTTAGAAAGCAGCCCTCGGCCTTCTCGAGTCTAAGCACGCAGGGTGTCCCGCCAGCCTGGCTCCGGGACTGAAGACGGCGTGGAGGGATCCGCAAGCAGACGTTTGTCCAGAAAGCAGGGCCACACGTGTGTTAGAATCCCCACCCTGGACACGGAACATGAGAGAGGAACAAGCCTCTGCCGGTGTACGCCGCGTAGTTTCGGGCTGTTACCGCCGGTGGCCTCGCGCGGCCGCACCGTACTGGGGAAGCTGCCGGAGCAGGACATTGCTGGTGTGGGCACCAGATCAGGGCAGGTCAAAGCCTCGGATCGGCTAGGCAGAAAGCTCTGTGCCAGGGAGAGAGAAGTAATAACAGTGGGATGGAAGGCTCGGGTGTCCGGAGGGCTGGCAGGCAGACCCTCTGAGCTAGGAGAGAAGCTAAGAGTTATAATGAGACCAGGCAGGCCTTACCGCATGGCCGGATGGCTCTGGAACCAAATCCCTTTTCCTCCACTCCTTGGACGAGTTCCTCTGCGTTTCAGTTTCCTCTTCCAAAACACGGAGGTAATAAAAACAACGCCTAATGATAGGGCTGTGTTTGGGGCTAAATGAGTTACCCACATATGAGCTACCTACATTTGCTTAGAACACACGTAATAAATTAGTCACATGCAATGAGATAATCGCGTGTGCTTGTCAGTTGAGTATCTCGCTCATAGTAGATGCTCCATATACGTTAGCTGTTAGCACTATTCCTGTCAATGCTCCCGTTCTACAGACAATAGAACTGAGTTCCAGAGAGGGCACACGACTTCCTAGAGATCAAACAGCCGGCGGACTGCAGAAACGATTCCCCCGGAGCCAGCCAGGAAGGGAACCGGTTCTGCGCGTACTGGGTGGACAAGGCCAGTGACAAGCATTTAATCTGCTCTTAAGCCCAAACAGTTGTTAGTAAATTGAACATTGATTGTAAAGGGGCCTCCAATTAAGATTCACTAATTACATCACCAGCTCAATTGTCATGCAGTTTATAGACAATTACCCCAGAACAAATATTAAATTACTTTCCTCTTACTACATTAAACTAATATTACTCTTCAAGCTGTGGGACAGACACATGGGAACATTTAATTGACATGGAGACATGAAATCAGAGCATTAATGAGACAACAGCCATGCTGTCCTGTCTTCAGTGCGGCATGTCCCTGGGGTAACGAGGAGGAAGGGGGTGGGAGGCAGCCCTTGCGTCTGTGTCCTTTTCCCCTGTGACTGTGGAGGTGGCTGGAGGAGGATGTGTGAATGTCCCTCAGTGAGCTCAGGGGACAACTGAAGCCGTTACCGGTTGAACTTGCATTGCAGCCTAACATCCCCCTCCACTCCGTCTTGCTTCCTTCCTTCCCCAAAGATGTCAATTCCCCCAAACACAGCCCCTAGTGCACATCCTGGACACTACAGTGCCTTGCACAATCTGTTCCAGAAAACTCCATCTGCAACAGAAAGCTACCAGGTTTTTCTGAGCAGAGAGGTAGCACGACCCGACTCACGCATTAGCGGGGGAAGGAGGTGAAGCAGACACAGGTTAGGAAGCTATTGTTGGGGGGATTTGAGTCTAGATGCTCTGCTCCAATGGGTGGACAGTGGTCACAGACAGAGGCCCTGGAGGAGGAGGATGCTGAGACTCTGGCATGGGGACGAGGGGGTAGGGCTGGTGGGAACTCAGTCACTGCGGACAGTCACCCTTACTTTGCCCTTTGCCTGGATGGTTCTGTCTGAAGGGCAGGAGTCCTGTTCCTCCATCATCCAGCAAACAACAAAGCCCCCGGAACAGCTCCTGGGGACACTGAGCCCTGGCCCGCCCAGCATTCACACGATGCTTGGGGTTTTGGTTTGAAGAGGGAGCTGTGAAATTTACATTATATGGACAGTTATTTTACAGGCTGATGAAATCGCTATAATAGATTAATAATCTGCAATATAAAACTTATTACTTACTTAAACCTGTCTGTTCAAGGAAAGCTGAGTTTGATTCACAGACTTCTAGAAGCACAGGGAGAGCAATAAACTTGGGCCTTGAGGAGCGGGGAGGGGGGCTCAGTTGTAAATCTTTTCTCACAGTCTTTGAAACGTGGGGTTCTGTTCAATGCTGGCTCTGCCACGTGACTTCAGTGAGTGATTCCGTCTGAACCACTTTCCCTGCTGTAAAGGGGCGGAGTGCAGCGTGGGACCGTCTATCTCACCGAGGTGTTGCGGGTGAGACCCGGAAGTGGCCGTAGTGCACACACTTTGAAATGACAGAGGCGGTGTGGGGAGGCTGGCAATGAGATTTTCTCTGGAACAGCTGCTGCTAGGGAAAGAATTTGGATTTGAGGCGACTAGATCCCTTCTATCAAGCCAGTGTGGCTCAGTGGTTGAGCGTCGACCCAGGCACCAAGAGGTCGCTGGTTCGATTCCTGGTCAGGGCACATGCCCAGGTTGTGGGCCTGATCCCCAGTGGCGGGCATGCAGGAGGCGGCCAATCGATGTTCCCTCTCATCAATGTTTCTATCTCTCTCCCTCTTCCTCTAAAGTCAATTAAGAAAAAAAAAGAAGACTTTCCCAGCCAATCTGAGGATTCTCACCTCTGAACCTTGGGGCCCTTGTTACACATTTCTCTCCAGAGTTTGCGTTAAGGAAAGTCTCTCTCTGTGCTGTGACCAGACTACATGACAGGGAAGGGTATTTGCAGATATCGAGTGCCCACAATGTGCCAAGAACTATGCTGGGTGTTCCAAATGTATGACTTCTGATGAGATCCCCACAACTCTGTTAGGGAAATTTGTGAAAGATTTGAAATGGGGAGAACCCCAGCTACCACAGGAATATAACTGTAGGGTCTTCTCTCCAGCACAACCTGCCAGGCTGTCTGACTGTGTGGGGCCCCGGCATTGCATTGCCTTTGAGAGGCTGAGGCTGGAGTCCTAGAGAACGGACAGTCACATCAAGATATGCAGCCTTAGAAATGCAAATGAGCCTCGGCAGGTTTGGCTCAGTGGCTGGAGCCTTGGCCCTGCAGACCAAAGAGTCGAGGGTTTGATTCTGGCCATAGGCCCGTACCTCAGCTGTGGTTCATGTCCGGCCCTGGTCCAGGTCCATGTGTCCCTCTCACATAGATGCTTCTCTCTCTCTCTCTTTCTCTCTCTCTCTCTCCCCCCCCCCCCGCCACTCTATCTGAAGATATATGGAAAACCTCCAATAAGGATTAAAATGAAAAAAGACATCAAATGAAGTGTGTGTGGTGGAGATGCTGCTGACTTTTTCCCAGTGGTGCCTGACCAGTTGGGCAGATATTTGTAATTTTATTTCAGAATTCTAGATTGCCTAATAATGTATGTTCTTGGACTTCTCTCAACTGGTTATCAGATCTTATGGTTTCCTCATTAATTAATGAGTTAAGTAAAATCTTTGATATATAGTCATTTTATGTTCATATAAGAGTCATGAGCTTAACATTTCAAAAAATTATCCTTTAATATTACATATCAGAAAATTGAGAGAAGCCTTAGCCATGGTTATAGAGTTGCATCTCTCTGAGCTGGGATTTGACCTTGGATCTGTCTGGTTCTTTTGATTTGAACCAGGACATAGAACAAGTCATGTCCTACTAACTCATGTATGTGCCTTTTCTCTCCTGCCTCTGTGACTCCTGGAGGCCTGAAGAGCCTGGGCCGCACACTCGGGAGGAATTACGTTTGTGGAATGAAGGAGAAGGGTCAGAGGAAGTTCTGAGCATAGCAATTCACCTGATGGACTGATAGGAAGGGAACTGACTGGGGGGGGGGGGGCTTGTCGATGGGGATAGAAATTCAGTCTCACGGAGTCCTTCTCTGGGCCCGCAGCTAAATCCCCAGATCAGCCTGGATGTTTGGGTGAAACTTCTAAAATGTTTTCTCCAAATTCAGATTCGCCCTCACGGACCCATCTCACACAGCTACTGCTACTCCCTGCAGTAACCATCCTCCCGGAGCGCGGGCCCTCTGGCTGGTGTTAGGAAGTATTTGCTGAGCTTCGGTGGAGAGCAGGCTTCCTCCTTCCCTCCTCCTTCCCTTGATTCGCCAGTTAGGATTTTCATCACACGATTACGCCGTGGCTAGCACTATAAAGCATCACATAAGGACTCCTACGATTCATAAGAAAGGAACTTCCAGATGGAAAAAAAATCTTTTTAAAAATTACTGTCTAAAATTTCTAGAAACACACAGTCTCCCAAAACTGAACCAGGAAGAGATAGAAAACGTGACCAGACCAATAACAACGAAGGAAATTGAAGAGGTAATCAAGACTCTCCCAGCAAACAAAAGCCCAGGTCCGGATGGCTTCACGGGGGAGTTTCACCGAACATTCAAAGAAGAACTAACACCCATTCTCCTCAAACTATTCCAAAAAATTCAAGGAAGACTTCCAAACTCGTTCTATGATTCTAATTCCAAAACCAGAAAAAGACACTACAAAGAAAGAAAACTACAGGCCAATATCCCTGATGAACATAGATGCCAAAATTCTGAACAAAATACTAGCAAATCGGATCCAGCAAGATATCAAAAAAATTATTCACCATGACCAAGTGGGATTCATTCCAGGGATGCAAGGCTGGTACGCTATTTGCAAATCAATAAATGTGATACACCACATAAACAAAATGAAAGATAAAAACCATATGACCATATCAATAGATGCTGAAAAGGCATTTGACAAAATCCAGCATCCATTTCTGATAAAAATGCTCATCAATGTGGGAATAGAGGGATCATATATCAACATAATAAAGGTCATATATGAAAGACCTACAGCCAACATCATACTCAATGGGCAAAAACTATAAGCGTTTCCCTTACGAACAGGAACAAGACAGGGATGCCCACTTTCGCCACTCTTATTTAACATTGTACTGGAAGTCTTAGCCACAGCAATTAGACATTAAGGAAAAATAAAAGGGATCCAAATTGGAAAGGAGGAAGTGAAACTGTCATTATTTGCAGATGACATGATATTGTACATAGAAAACCCCAAAGACTCCATCAAAAATCTACTAGATTTAATAAACAAATTTGGCAAAGTAGCAAGATAAAAATTGACATCAAGAAATCGACAGCATTCTTATACACCAATAATGAATTCACAGAAAGAGAAACTAAAAAAACAATCCTATTTACCATTGCAGCAAAAAAATTAAGAAACCTAGGAATAAACCTGATCAAAGAAGTAAAGGACCTATTTGCAGAAAACTACAGGACATTGAAAAAAGAAATAGAGGAAGATATAAAAAAGTGGAAGCATTGCCCTGGCTGGTTTGGTTCAGAGGTTAGAGTGTCGGCCTGCGAACCAGAGAGTCCCGGGTTCAGTTCCAACTAAGGGCACATACCTCGGTTGCAGTTTGTCCCCGGCCCCGGTTGGGGTCCTGTGAGTGGCAACCACTTGATGTGTCTTTCTTACGTCGATGTTTCTCTCTCTCTCCTCCCCTCTCTCCTTCCCTCTCTATCTAGAGATAAATGCAAAAATGTCCTCAGGTGAGGATTAAAAAAATAATAATAAAATAAAATAAATGGTGTTAGGAAAATTGGACAGCTACATGCAGAAAAATGAAACTAGACCACTGATTCACACCATACACAAGAATAAACTCAAAATGGATAAAAGACTTAAATGTGACTTGTGAATCTATAAAAATCCTAGAAGAAAATGTAGGCAACAAAATTTCAGACATCACACGCAGCAGAATTTTCACTGATACATCACCTAAGGCAAGAGAAACAAAGGAGAAAATGAACACGTGGGACTACATCGAACTAAAAAGCTTCTGCACAGCAAAAGAAACAACCATCAAAATGGAAAGGGAACCCACTATATGGGAGAGCATAATTGCCAATGATACATCAGATAAGAGGTTAATTTCCAAAATATATAGAGTGCTCATACAACTTAACAAAAGGAAGACAAAGAACCCAATTAAAAAATGGGCAGAGGACCTAAAGAGACACCTCTCCAAAAAGGACATGCAAATGGCCAAGAGATATATGAAGAAATGTTCAATGTCCCTAATCATCAGAGATGCAAATTATAATGACTATGAGGTATCACCTCACACCTGCCCGAATGGGTCAGAATCACTAAGGTGGGATAGGGTCCCTGAGACCTGACCATGAGTATATATGGGAGAAGGGAAAATATGGGAAGTTAGGAGCTGGTTCTGCCTTCATTCATTTATTTATTCATTCATTCCTTCAACCTTTTTTTGAATATCTTCTATATTCCAAGTATAATACCAAGCTCTGGGAATATGAAAATGATTAAGACACAATATTGGCTCCCGAGGGACTTATAGTCTCCCGAGGGGGAGACACACAGACACAAGCAAAGCTGTGGGAAACACTGGCAAGAGTTCAGCGGGGTGAGAAAATAGGAGGCTTCAGCAGGCGGGTTGTGATGCAGAACTAGCATCACTGAAGAGTCCTGTCTGGCGCTGAATTTTGGGTGACTGGTTGGTGTTAGCTGGGAGCTGGAGAGCTCAGAAGAGAACCCCAGGCATGAGTAGCAATAGAGAAATAGGAAAGAGGCTGGTTAAGGGGACCATCCACTTATGAGACTGCAGCGGACAGACACAGAGACAAGGCAACACAGACTGGTGGAGGCGGCATCATACAGAGTCCTCTGGCTGTGCTAGGGGACAGAGACTTTATTCTAGACACCAGGGGTCCCCAAACCTTGTCTGTCAAGTGCCAGGTGGCAAATAGTTGAGGCTCTAAACCCTGCCTTTGTATTACAAAAGCAGCCACAGATGGTGTGTACCTAAGTGGGCGTGGCCAAGATCCAGTGAAAACAGGCTGCGGGGGAGGGTTGTGTTCCCTGTCACAGAGGATAGGCAGCCAGGAGCAGTGTTTTCCTGGAGAGGAACGAAGAAGATTTATGAGGCAGGAATGTGCCAGACAGATTGAAACCGGAGCCTTGTTGGGAGCCAGATGAAATAGCCCAACTATGAATTTACAAGTCTGAGTAGGATGGCAGCCATAGGAAAAGAGATGCAAAAACCACTTTAGCTACCGGGTTCTTTCATTCCTTATACAAACTACTACAGCGGACCAAGCTGGAGAAAGGGTTAACAGTGGATCCCAGATCCGAGCATGCAGGAGGGAGAAAAGCAGTGATTTTGTGGTTTTAATTTCAGGCAGTACCCTGCTGCTCTCTAAGAAATGCGTAGATAAAGATATTCATCAGGAACTGCAAAACAAATCAGAAAAAAAATTGCTTCTATGTTACTGCAAAGGCAGAGATTCTTTTTAGAAGCAAATATTACCTGCAGGTGGAAGGGAAGAAATGGGGGGTGGTGAGCGAGGAGAGAGGTGTTATGTTCTAAATAAGCGTTTTGCTAACTTGAAAAGAAATGGATACATCTGGAAAATTCGAAACTGTTTGCATAAGCGATGCATAGCTGCTCAGCCCCTGTTTCTCAACGCCCAGGTGTTACATAAGATAATGTTGCTAAAATGTTTGGGACTTAGGGAGAGAGCCTGTATAAACATGTGATTTTACCATAGCTCATAAAACATGATTGTGTGGAAACCTCAGAAAAATTGAAATTCGCTGTACAGTATAAATGAATGGCTTCCCTTCTCATTTTATGACTGTGCCTCGTTCAAAGCTTAAAGATGTGATCAGAAATGGGTGTCTGGAGGCCCAGCCAAAGTACCAGGATTTAGCAAGTCGCCTCTGCTCGTCTGTTGTATTACGGAGACTTGGCATGTGGATAAAATAGAGAGGGTGTGCCCATATGTGTAGGCATGTGCTCCTGGCTGCTGGGAACGGCCCGGAAAGAGAAATGAGTGACTGGAGCGCAGTCAGCAGGGGACGAGGGAGTTGATGGGCTCAGGTAGCTGAGACTCTGCAAAAATGCCAGGGAGCCTGACCTCAAAGCAGTTTCTCAGCATTCCCATTTTCACAAGGAAAATGACATGTGAAATGGACTTGTTTCTAGCAGCAACATTTTGCTTTTCTTTGCCCGCAAGGGGACAGAACGACGGTGCCTTTGAAGAGCCAGCAGCCCCAAGGTCTGCCCCCGGAGCACGGGCTGTGCGCACTGTGTGCGCCCAGAGCAGACAGTCCCTGTGAAAGGAAGCGGGGCCGGGGAGGACGGCAAGTCCTTCGTTTCCTGGGAGTCTGTGGGGTATCCCCTGGCGTTTCCACCCGGCCCTCTTCTCTGACTTCTCCCACAGACAGCCCACCGGAGTCCACACGATACAGGGGCAACCGGGTGGGGTAGGGTTGTGGCAGGATAGGAAGAAGCCAGGAAAATTCCCTGGCAAGTGGAACAAGGGAAACAATAATAATTAAACAAGGCCCGACGATTTGAGCAATTTACAGCCAGCTAATGAATCACAAGACTCCATCTTCCCCAACCAAGGATACTTAGGAACAAATGGTTTACACATTCCAGACAGTCCCGGGACAGACTGGCCTCAGTTCTGGTCCCTCTTTGATGATGTTCTTTAAAATAAAACTAAGCAGAAAATAATCCTGACCTCTCTCTACAGATATTTTGATGAATCAACACACTGAAGGACACACCTGAAAAGTTTAGGGATATTCTGTTACGATCCCCTCCTGAGACCTCCCCTGAGACCTTCCAGCTGGCCAAAGACAGATACAAAGCCTCAAGGCAAAGGACCCACTGGGTGGGACTTGTATCTCTATTCTTTTCCTAAGCCTAAGGGACCCCGTGAGACCTGCCACCAGAGGAGCAGTGGGCAGCGGCAGCTGGCCCCAGGCTTGCCCCTGCACCTGTCCCCAAGGCCCTCCTTTTCTGATTTTCTCCTGTTGCTTCAAGCCCGTTCTTCATTTCACTGTCCCCAGCTTTAATAAACACACTCAAAATCACCTGGACTCAGATTGTGAGATCTTTCCTGCATGACGTCAAGAATCCACATCCTACAGGCAGGCCCAAGGCAGACCCCCTCTGAGCCCAGCGTCTGTCTAGTAGCAGGAGGGGTGGGCAGGGTGGGAGAAATGAATGCATAATTCTATTGGGTCACTTGGAAATCCTTCCTGGTCCCTGTGGAAGAGTCCTGCTACCACCAGGGGGAGTCCAGGCGCCATGGGAACAGGTATGGGGTTCAGATCCTGGGTCTGCCACTTGTAGCTGCCAGGCTTCAAGCTACTTGCTTAATCTCTTGGAAACTTCTCACTTATCTGTTAAGTGAGCATGCAAAATCCTCAGACTTTTTGAAGACTTTGTAAACTACCAAGCCCAGGACCTACCCATTCAGTTTATACTAGTTGGTACATAATCACGTAGGATCATAGTCAAGTCCTACTGCCAACCAGAACCAGCGAGTTCTGACTTCATGGGTCAAGTTCAAGCCTGGCTTTCTCTGAGTGGTCTTGGAAGGGCTTGAAGGCATTTGGGCCTTGTGCTGAAACTTTCTTTCAGTTCCCATTTACTGACGGGTTCTACCTTGTGTCCCGGACGTGGTGGGCACACAGAGCAAGCCGGCCGTGCAGCCTGGGGCCGAGAGGTGCAGCCTGAGCACAGGTGCGAAGGACACGTGAGGCTGACAGACGGCAGGTGGTTAGGCTGGGGCAGCGCCGAGGGCAGAGCCTTCTTTGGCTTTGGAGAGTCTGCTGCTTCTTAGCTGTGCAAACGAGCACATCACAGACCCTCTTCAAGCTGGTCCTTTCATCTGCAGGACGAGGGAAATGGCGAGTATGAGGTCTCTGGGAAGAGGGAATGAAATGACCTGTGGAGAAGCACGGAGCCAGGCGCCGATCTGGGTTGCACTGGTATGATTAGCAGGTCTGAGTCCATGAGGTAGGTTTCTCTTCTACCCTTCACTTAGCAAAACTGCTGCTGGCGCCCCGAGGTGGGAGGGATTCGGCTCTGTGCTCCAGGAGAGCAGGCTGGTGTTTACCTCTATGCACCGAGGGCTACCACGGGCTTGGTAGGCCAGGGTGGTTGGTTCTGCCACAGTCAGCGTGCAAAGAATGCGCTTAATGGACTGGCCAGAGAAAGCACTTACATCCCAGGAGCAAGAAAGGACGAGGGAATATCTTCCTGCCTGATCTCTTCCTTTAACTGTCCAGTCCCCTTTCTACCCCCTCACTCTGCTCTGCCCCAGAGAGGCTGACCTGTCAGGACTGCACCAGCGGTGCCTTCTCCGGGGCTTCTAATTGCGTTAGTGGGAAGTACCAGCAGCAGATCTGAGAAAGGTGCAAAGGGAGCTGAGATATTTATTACCTGGGATTCCCCCTTGCCAGGTCACTGTGCTTGTTGGCTTAGGTCTGTATCTCTGGCCCTGCAGCTGCTATCTGGGGTTCATTAGGCCCAGAGGTACAGCTAGCCTGCAAGGTGCCTTCACCCGCCCACTCCTTTGTAAGTACCCCTTCATTAATCTCCCCATTTGACTTTACTGCTCATTGACACCCAGGGGCATGGTCTTCTACAATCTTGTGGGAGAAATGAAGAGACAATGAAAGTGACTTGATGGATAAAGGAAGGTTAATGAAAGCATGCCTTAAAGAGCTGGGGCAGGATGATGCTGGGAAGGAGAAGCTACCAGAAGGACATTTCTGAGGCTGGGCAGGAAGTGAGCACCCTCCAGGAGTCAGGACTGAGGCTGACGAACGTCGGAGCGGGACCTAGAGAGCAGGACCTGAAGTGCACCTGCGTCATCGGGAACCAGTAAGTGGGAGACAGGTGCTGGCTTAGACCCGGGAGGGAAGCGGAGCTGGGACCAGGGGAGAGACAGCGTCTCCAAAGCCCGATACAGTGAGCAAAGCAGGAGTTGAGGGTGCACCTCCTCCTGCAGATGATGCACGCCCGCCCTACAGTTCCCCCTGGCCGGGGACCGTTTGCACTCTGACCACAGGGAACCCCCATGGAGAGGGCACACACTAGGACAATAAAGAGTAAAGACCCCAAGGTCTTTGGAAGAAAACCTCCAAGTCCCAGGCAAGAGATTGGAAAGGACAGCAGGCATTTTCTGGGCTTCCTGGGCCTTTGGTCTGCCTAGCGGTTCCCCAGACTGACTGAGGAGCAGGACCCTAGGAACCGGGCACCTGGCGCTAGAGGGGAATGTGCTCCCGGGCGGGACTTAGGGAGAGTGTCAGACCCAGAACTCAGTGGCCACTTTCAGCTGAGTCAAGGGAGTGTGCCAATTTATTGGAGACACAATGTCTACTTAATGGTCCCCGCCCCAACCATGTCTTTAGGTCCCCTTGCCACACAACAGGAGACCCACACTCCCCTTCCATAATACTGAGGATGCTTGTAAGTGTACAGTCTGTCTCCTTAGCTGGCCATCTCCTCCAAGGGGCCCTGTCTGTCTGGTCTCACTGCAGAAGCCCATCCCCAGCACGCAGTCTGCGAGGGTCCTCCACCCTCCGGGAGCACCGTGTCTGGGGACGGGGAACTCACCACAGTTCTGGTAAAGACGCTGACTGCCTCACCTGGAGGCCAAGGGCAGAGGGCTGAGACGGGTCCATCCACACCCCCAGCCCTCATCCGCCCCGCAGAGGGGAAGGCTGCAGGGAGCCTCGGGAGGCTGGCGGGGGGCGGGGGGCGGGCTCCGTTCTCAGGAGCCCCGCCAGGGCCCGGTGCGTGTCCGCCTGAGCCTCTCACCGAAGTCCTGTGCACAGGCCGATCATTTTGTGTGCTTAGTTTGCAATATGAGCTTTTGGGGTATTGCCAACTGTAGCTAATTCTCTAATCTAGTTGTCACGCTCAAGTTGTAAATAACAAGCCGAGGACTAAAGGTCAGGTGCCCGGCTGGCCCTGATGGAAGAGGGGAGTGGGAGAGAAACCATAGGCTCTGAATATGGCAGGGAGGTAGGGACAGCAGAGTGGGGCACAGGTCAGGGTCGGGGTGACAAGAACAGGGCAGTGCCAGTTCTGCAGGCCACGGGAAACGTTTGTGGGCGGGAGCAATGGGGTGGCGGTGAAGGCACCCGGAGAAGGGCCTGGGGGAGCGTGGGAGTTGCTGGAAGAAGGAAGTCCTCCCCGTCACCTGGGGAAGGCTCCTGTGAGGGAAAGGGTAGGAGCACGTCTCGGAGAACCATGTCCTAATCTCTCAGCACGGGCCCTGGGGCCATGCCCAAGTCCCTGCTACAAAGTCAGGACTGGTGGGAAGACCCAGAAGTGTGGAAGCTTCTCGTCTAATCCCAGCTCCCACATGGGTCCCTGAAGGTCAAGCGCTGTAGGACTCGCTGACCACTGACATGATTCCATCCAAACCCTTCAGATCTAATCCCAGCTCCCGCATGGGTCCCTGAAGGTCAAGCGCTGTAGGTCTTGCTGACCACTGACATGATCCCGTCCAAACCCTTCAGGTCTAATCCCAGCTCCCACATGGGTCCCTGAAGGTCAAGCGCTGTAGGACTCGCTGACCATTGACACGATCCCGTCCTAACCCTTCTGCTGGCACCGATGGAAAAACTGAGGTCCAGACAGGCCAATGGCTTCTCCAGTCACACAGCCTGTTGATGGCAAAATAGGAAACAGAAGAGAAGACCCCCGGGGCCCCATCGGGCTCTCCTCCTGTCACCTCAGACTCACCTCCCTGGACGTCCGAGGCCTCCAGGGCTTGGGTTCCTGAGGAGCAGACCCAGAGGATAGCAGGAGGCGTATCGGGTGCTCTTGGGATCAACGCCTGTGGAGGGGAGGGGTGGACTCAGTTGGCAGAGGGGGAGTAGGGCCGTCCTGCAGTCTCCGGGAAGCCTCCGCCAGCCCTAGGAAGCGGTGTGAAGACAGTTGGTCTGCATTGGCCTGTCCGGGCTGAGGGCTGCTCTGGGGGGCGGGGAGGCGACCCTGGCAGGAGCTCCCTTCACCCAAGGCAGTGCCCGAGGGTCGGGCAGGGGGGGAAATGAAAGCTTCCTCCTGAAGGAGGCCCAGCGGGCTCATCCCAGAACCACCTTGCTAAGAGGGAAGCGTGCTGCCCACCTTGCATAACTCACACAGGTGATGTGAGGGGCCGGTCCTGTGTCACGTGCACCTGCACTTCGAAATACAAAGGAGAGCAACGAGGAGGTGTGACTGTCTGCAGCTGGCCTGCCCCGTGCAGCCTGCTCTGGAGACTGAGGCAAACAGGAGCTTCATCTGTGGGGCCCTCGGAGGGGGTCCTGTGGCACGCAGGCCCGATTCTCCCTGGCACCGGCGGCATTCCCCGGTGGACCATCTCTCCCTTGGTCTCCAAGCCGGCAGGGCCCAGCACCATGGCAACGGAAGAACACCTTCTGGGACGGGGTCAGGGTGTGCTGGACAGAGCACCCCACATTCTCGTCCTCGGCTCCCCACGTCATCTGGGAGGAGGCCCTACCACATCCGCACTCTAACCTCGGTCAGTGAGGCGAAGTAGAAAGCCCGCAGGCTGTGGACCTAGGAGTGTGCTGTCTGTAATCCTGCGCCAACACGTACCAGCTCTGTGGCCTTGCACACTGCAGTTTCCTTGCTGGGAAAATGAGAGTAATAACAGAGAAAATTAAATGATGCTTTAATCTAACATGCATACAATTCCTGTTACTGTGAGAGACGTGTGGAAAATTCTAGATTGCCTCCCTCCTTTGCTTCTGGCCTTTGGGGAAATAGCAGGGACAATGGTCCAAGGAGTAGGACTGGGGGAGCCATCGCCCCTCCTCCTAATGCTTTTTAAATTTTTTTGGTACATGCCCCTAGCCACTAGGGCCTAGTGGGAACCGAACCCGGGACTCTCTGGTCCACAGGCCGACGCTCCAACCGCTGAGCCAAACCGGCCAGGGCACTCCTAGTGCTTCTTAAGGAGAGAACAACCCCTCCCCCTAAATGTCACCCTCTCACGTCAGATTCTGGAGGACAAAGCCTGCGGGTTGGGCGCTTTCTTTCTCTGAGTTCCTACCCCACTGCTACCGCACATGGCAGCGGAGGGAAGCTCAGAGTGGGGGTCCGGGGGGGATGCGAGAAGAAAGGGGTGTTCTGGGAGGAAGGCCGGGAGAAGTGGGGGCTTCAGGACTGCCCCTGCCTCGGGGGCAGGCCCTGAGGTAGCAGCTGGGCTGTGAACAGTGAATGATCACTCAAGAGGAAATAGGACTCTTCTCTGGCCCGTGGAACTTGTGAGGTAAGAGCTGGTGGGTGGGAGACTGGAGAAATTACACAATGGAGAGGAGCTTCCAGACTGAATCTTCATCTACTTCCCAGGAAGCCCTGTGCCTTCCAGAGCCGCCCCACCCTGCCCCAGCTCCTGGGGTGTTCAACTTGGTGGGGCACTGGGGCGGGGCGGCTCAGGGGCCCAGGTTCGGCGGGGACAGTGAAAGAAGAGCTCCATTTCTTTTCTTTTTTTAAATCTTCACCCAAGGACATTTTCCCATTTATCTTCAGAGAGAGTGGGAGGGGGAGAGACAGAGATAGGGAGGGAGGGAGAGAGAGAGAAACATCGATGTGAGAGAGACACATCGACTGATTGCCTCTCGCAGGACCCCAACCAGGGCCGGGACGAACCTCAACCGAGGTACGTGCCCTTGACAGGACTCGAACCCGCCACTCATTGGTCCGCAGGCCGACGTTCTAACCTCTGAGCCGAACTGGCCAGGGCAGAGCTCCCTTTCTTTCATCAGGTCCCTAAACTGCCAGCACCCCACCCCCACCCCGGGCACAGGCTTCAAGCGGGACCCACGATGCGGACCTCATTAAGGACTGGGTCGGGCGGCTCAGGGCCAGACAGGAAACAGGAATGAACACTGCCGGGAATCTCTTATCTTGTTGCTTGGGGAGCTCCCATTTCAGCCACAGCGGGCAGAGGTGGGAGAGGGCTTTGAGGGAGCTGCTCATGGCTCCCCCTTTTATCCAAGGAATGGAGGCCTGGGTCTCTGACTGACAACCCAGCCAGCCTCGCCTCCCAGGGGCCGATTCTGGATCCATGTTGTGGAGGCCTGGAGGACACAGCAGGGATATTTTTAGGTACTGAGATTAGAGATGAGCTCGTCCAGCTATGAAGGGGGCCTAGCCTAGGAGGAGGGCTAAGGAGAGTACACCACCAGAGTATACCACCAGCAACCTCGAAAGCATAAAACAATGACCTAATATTTTAAAGAGAAAAAAGTCAGATCGATATATATATGTATATGACCCCAGCCCATCAGGAACAAGAGTGTGCTCTGTATGCAGGGTGGGGGAAGGGAAGGGGAGCGCTCGTGCCTGGTGATGGAAACTGATAGAGTCTGAGACCCACAGAGTCTAAGGGATATTTTGGTATCAGTAAGGTCCTTCAAGATGATGTTTAAGTACCAGCTGGAACACTGCTTCCTTATGAAGCCTTGGAGGGTTGCCATTCCCTAACTGGAAATCTCTGCCTCCCGGTTAAGCGCCCATAGAAGTCTGCTTTCACCTCTGTGCAGTGTGAATGTATTGTTCCCTCAACAATTGTTTTCCTGTTTGGTTCCCTTCCTAGACTGTCAGCTCTTTGAGTGCAGGGATCAGACCTTATCTAGCTCCTTCTCTTTACACTACTTGATAGAGTCCACGGAAGTGATAGAGAAAAATAGTGCAGAAAATGACTGTACCAAGCTTGTAATACTCTAGAAAGCCTGTAGAGGGCGCTGCTGGCTGCTGGCTGCTGTTGGTGTTGCCAATTCAGAGACTTGCCATTGGTCTCCTTAAAATAGAATTGTCTCCAATTCAAGAGAATTCGCCCAAGGCTAAAGGGAGCCTCCGCTGGGAGATTGACCTGGAGGGTGACGGCAGAGGTGGTGGCACCACCTACCACCTCCCCAGACCTTAGCCAATGACCAGCTAACACTGGGGACACAGAAGGCTGACTTGCTGGCTTCAAGGTGGCTCCTTGTGGGATCGGGCTGCTGTGTGTCACTATAGCTTTACTTAACTTTTACCCCCTGCCCTCTCCTGCTCCCCCCGCCCTTCTCCTGAGAGCCCTTCCCCAGGAAATCTTGAACAAGACCCTGCCTCTCCGGCTCCATGGTTCAGGAGTCCAGCCGAGGAAGGACTAATGTGCACGGACAGCCCGCATAAGGACGTGCGTGCAAGTCGGTTACTGGAAAGTGATCCCAGGAAGCTCAGGAAAGAATGGGACGTGAAGCAGGAAGGGAGGAAGCCGATCGGGAGCTCATGGATGAGCAGGTCATCCTGTGGGCAACAGGCGCTCGCTCCTTCAGGGGAGGGGGGTCCTGTGAGAAACTGTGAGAAACACACCTAAGAACAGTCCACTTGGAGGGGCAAGAAGTTTGCCGTTTGTCCACCAACTTCTGTCCATTCCTGGTTGAGGGTTGCTCCTGGGACACTAAGTCCTAACATTTCTGTCTCGGCTCCATCGAGAAGATACCCTAGTGTGCAGAGAGCCAGGTAACTGTTCCAGGTGCCCTGCTGGGTAGGGCACCAACTGCACATGAAAACCAAAGCTCAGCCACACACACACAATGATGACACTGCCAGCTGGGTGTTTCCAGGCACATCACACTTCATGTGGCCCCAAGTGAACTCACACCTGTCCTCACCATCACCCAGCCCCCAAAGCTACCTCTTGTCCTGCTTCATTTCCTTTTGCGTGACTGGTCAACCAGTTGGCCCAAGGCAGCACCTGAGCATTGGTCTAACTCGTCAACCAATCCCTTATTCCCCCAGATCACAAAGCACCAAGTCTTCATGGTTTTTATTTTACATTTTTATTTATTTCTGTTCTGCAATGCAAAGATATTTTTTATCTTTATTGTTGAAAGTATGAAAGATGTTCTCCCTTTTTTCCCCCATTAACCCCCTCCTCCCTGCTCCTACCCCCCTCCTGCCTTCCCCACACTGTTGTCTGTGTTCATTGGTTGTGCATATCTGCATATAAGTTCTTTGGTTTATCTCTTCCCGTCTCGCCCCCTGAGATTTGTCAGTCTGTTCCTTACTTCCATGTCTCTGGATCTATTTTGATCGTTAGCTTATTTTCTTCATGATGCTCCATAAACACGTGAGATCATGTGGTACTTGTCTTTCTCTGACTGGCTTATTTCACTCAGCATAGTACTCTCCAGGCCCCTCCATGTCGTCTCAAAGGGTAAGAGATCCAGGTCCTCTTTCAACCCTTCATCTTTAAGCATGCCTGGGAAGTCTCACCATCTTCCACGTCTGCCTGGCTACGGTTTGTCCTACTGCAGAGCCTTCTTGCTGTTTATTGTTACTGTTGGGTTTGTTTATAGGACAGCATCTACCCCTTCCTTGACAAGACAGGTATTTGCCAATTAGACAGCCTCGCCTGATAGCTGACCCACCAGGACCTTCACTTAGGGAAAGATCGTGACCAAGCCTCATCATTTAGTCTGAATTATATTTTTTAATTAAATTTATTAGGGTGACATTGGTTAATACGATTATATAAGTTTCAAGTGTACAATTCTATGATACATCATGTGTATTATATTGTGTGCCCACCACCCAAAGTCAGATCTTCTTTCGTTACTATATAGTTCACCCCCTTTACCTTTTACTCCCTCCACCCCCCTTCCCTCTGGTAACCACCATACTGTTGTCTGTGTCTATGAGTTTTGGTTTGTTTTTCTTATTTCTTCATTTGTTGCTTTCAGTTTTCTATCTCACGTGTGAGTGAAATCATACGGTTCTTAGCTTTTTCTGTCTGACTTATTTCGCTTAGCATGATATTCTCAAGATCCATCCATTTGTAGCAAATGGCAGTATTTCATCTTTTGTATATATGTACATCTTCTTTATCCAGTCATCTATCAAAGGACATCTATTATTTGTGAATACTCCTGCAATAAATATAGGGGTGCATCTATCTTTGCAAATTAATGTCTTCAAATTTTGGAGGTACTCAAGAAGGTTGCTGGGACCACAGACCCAGTCTGAATTCTTGGATGTCCACTCAGAGGAACCATCCTTGGAAAATCAAGATCCTCTCGCTCTGCGATGTCGAGGGTTTTGTTTGGTACATCAATTCTTCTGCTCTTTCTGTGGCTCCACGGGAGAAATTGCTCTATTTTCAGAACCAACACTCTCCGTTTTCCTCCCAAGCAGCTGGAGTGCTTTTATCTTATGGGCTCTGTGGACCAAGTGATGGATGGAGCCTCCCTTTGTATTGATTTTTGTAAAGTCAGCCAAATTCATGACCCACCTCGGGCAAACATAAGGACCTCAGTGCTCCAGTGTGAACTCCTCCCATGGCCTCATCTTATCTTTCCTATTTTGTTTTTCTATTTGTCCTGCTTCTTTCTACATTGATTTAAGATTTTACCTTTGCTTAGGTTTTATGCATTTATTGAAACTGCCTTAAATCCTGTTGAGACAAGGCAGATTACAAACACATACATACACGCACGTCAGCACGCAAACCCATCTTCCTCTTATCGTCCTCTCTTCCCATCCCTGCCCTGATGGCCCCAGCCCGGGTCCTCATGCATCACTGTTGCTCAGATAACTCCCTACTTGTAAATTCCTGCTTCTCGGCATCTTCCACACAGCTGCCAGGATGATCTAACACGATTTCATAGGGTCACTCTCCTACTCCAAATTCTTCAAATTTCATAGGGTCACTCTCCTACTCAAAATTCTTCAATAGGCCTCTCAATGTCTCCACAATAAATCTAACTCTTCCCTTGCATGACACGCAAGGCCCACCCTTACAGTACCTGGCCCCTGCCTGCTGTCTGTTCGGGCTCATTTCTCACTCCTCCCTCCTCCCTCCCCCATCCCCATGTAATACCCCAACACACTCCCTTGACATCCCAGTAATCATGAAAACACCAAACTGTCTGTTCCCTCTGCCCCTGCTTCCTTTGTTCACCTTGCACACTACTACTCAACCCTGAGACTCAGCTGGAAAATACCTCCTCTGTGAAGCCTTCCCTGATTCCCCCAGCAGATTCTAATGCTGCACTTACATGGCTAACAAAACTGAAGAGTTTTGGACCCTACAGACTTGCATTCTAGTGTCTTCCAAGCTAGAGCAGAAGACACTAAAATGTCTTAGGAGAGGTTGCCCGGCCGGTGTGACTCAATCGTTGAGCATCAATCCATGCACCAAGAGGTCGCCGGTTCAATTCCTGGTCAGGGCACAAGCCTGGGTTGTGGGCCTGATCCCCAGTGGGGGACATGCAGGAGGCAGCTAATCTCTCTCATCGATGTTTCTGTCTCTCTCTCCCTCTCCCGTCCTCTCTCTGAACTCAATAAAGAAAAAAAAAAGAGAGAGAGAGTTAAAAATATGGATAGGCTAAGCAGGCAGTGAAGGGAGCTAGCTGGGTGAGGAAGGTCTCCACCCTTACCCTCTGCTCCTTTAGAAGATATAATTAACTAAAGGTGGGGTATGAACACTGGGGACAAGGATTGCAAAAATGCAAATGAAAGGAGGTACCCTCCACCTCATTATCATAGCAGTCATAACAGACCAAGCACATCAATGTCAGAAGGCAAGACAGTAAACAACCTCAGTCCACACGACACAGTTTCAGTATAATTGACCTAGTGCCTTTGACTCTCGTTAGGCAGTAAATCTGCCTGCCTTGCAACAGGGGTTCTCAAACCAGGGCTCCTGAACCAGCAGCATCAGCATCACCTGGAACTTTGAGAAATATAGATTTTCAGCCTCCAACCCCCACCCCCACCCCAGACCCCCAGGGTCGGCGGGGAGCTTGAGAGCCTGCTGACTCCCACAGCTGTGATCAGTACCTAGTGGACGTGCTTCCAACCCTAAGCAGTTTTAGAAAAGAAGGTGAAATCAAGCAAATCCATGACACCCAAACTTCAGGATCAGTTAAGGAATACATTGTGCAAACTCAGGGACCATCTGTAAACTTGTTATTTGATAGGTTTTTATGGACTATATATGATATCTTAAGGGATCCCAGAAATTGCCATTAAGATGCTAATTGCATTTTTAAAATATCACATGATGTAAAATTTCAAACAAGTGTAAATATTTATGGCATTGTCCAATGACCCCCCATGAACCTATTACCCAACTTCAAGATGTACCGATTCAAGGACAAACTTTCTCATTCCAGATCCCAGATCCTTGTGCCCCCTCCTGTTTAACTTGAAAGCAAATCCCAGATGTCACAGTGCATTATGCATATAGAAAAGTGAGAATCATTTCTTTTTTTTTAATTTTTTTAAATTTTTTTTTTATAGATGTTTCTCCTTTTTTACCCCATTGGCACCCCCCCACCCCGCCCCCGGCTTTGTTGTCCATGTCCATTGATCATGCATACATGCATATAAGTTCTGTGGTTTATCTCTTCCCATCCCCCCACCCCCTCTTCTGAGGGATGTCAGTCTGTGCCCTACTTCCATGTTTCTGGGTCTACTGTATTCCTCAGACTGTTATGTTCATTATATTCCATATATAAGTGAGATCATGTGATATTTGTCTTTTTCTGCTTGGCTTATTTCACTTAGGATAATACTTTCCAGGTCCCTTCATGTCATCTCAAAAGATAAGAGATCTTTCTTTCTTACAGCTGCATAGTACTCCATTGGGTATATGTACCACTGCTTTTTTATCCATTCGTCTACTGATGGACACTTGGGCTGTTTCCAGATCTTAGCTATTGTAAACAGTGCTGCTATGAACATGGGGGTACATATATTCTTCCTGATTGGTGTTTCAGGCTTCTTAGGGTATATTCCTAGAAGCGGGATCACTGGGTCAAATGGAAGTTCAATTTTTAATTTTTTGTTTTCCATAGTGCCTGCACCTGTCTGCATTCCCACAAGCAGTGTATTAGAGTCCCCTTTTCTCCACACCCTCACCAACACTTGTTTGATGATTTGTTGATGGTGGTCATTCTGACAGGTGTGAGGTGATACCTCTTTGTTGTTTTAATTTGCATCTCTCTGATGATTAGTGATGTTGAGCATTTCTTCATATGTCTCTTGGCCATTTGTATGTCCTGTTTGGAGAGATGTCTGTTCAGCTCCTCTGCCCATTTTTTAATTGGGTTCTTTGTCTTCCTTTTGTTGAGTTGTATGAGCACTCTCTATATATTGGAAATTAACCCCTTATCTGATATATCATTGGCAATGATATTCTCACATACAGTGGGTTGCCTTTCCATTTTGATGATTGTTTCTTTTGCTGTGCAGAAGCTTTTTAGTTTGGTGTAGTCCCATGTGTTCATTTTTTTCTTTGCTTCTGTTGCCTTAGGTGATGTATCAGTGAAAATTCTGCTCCATATGATGTCCGAAATATTGTTGCCTACATTTTCTTCTAGAATTTTTATGGATTCACAGGTCACATTTAAGTCTTTTATCCATTTTGAGTTTATTTTTGTGTATGGAGTAAGTTGATGGTCTAGTTTCATTTTTTTGCATGTAGCTGTCCAATTTTCCCAACACCATTTATTAAAGAGTCTGTCTTTACTCCACTGTATACTCTTGCCACCTTTGTCAAATATTAATTGAGCATATTGCCTTGGGTCCATTTCTGTGTTTTCAGTTCTGTTCCACTGGTCTATATGCCTGTTCTTGTGCCAGTACCAGGCTGTTTTGATTACAGTTGCTTTGTAGTATAACCTGATATCTGGTATTGTGATCCCACCTACTTTGTCCTTCTTTTTCAAAATTGCTGTGACTATTCGGGGACTTTTTTGGTTCCATGTGAACTTTTGAAGTATTTGTTCTAGTTCTGTGAAATATGTCGTTGGTATTTTGACAGGGATTGCATTGAATCTATAGATTGCTTTGGGTAGTATGGACATTTTAATGATGTTAATTCTTCCAATCTATGAACAAGGTATGTGCTTCCACTTTTTTATATTTTCCTCTATTTCATTTTTCAATGTCCTGTAGTTTTCTGAAAATAGGTCCTTTACTTCGTTGGTTAAGTTTATTCCTAGGTATCTTAATTTTTTTGCTGTGATGGTAAATGAGATTTTTTTTAGTTTCTCTTTCTGTGAGTTCATCATTGGTGTATAAGAATGCCGTCGATTTCTTGATGTTAATTTTGTATCCTGCTACTTTGCCAAATTCATTTATTAAGTTTAGTAGATTTTTGATGGAGTGTTTAGGGTTTTCTATGTATAATATCATGTCATCTGCAAATAATGACAGTTTCACTTCCTCCTTTCCAATTTGGATCCCTTTTATTTTTTCCTCATGTCTGATTGCTGTGGCTAAGACTTCCAGTACTATGTTAAATAAGAGTGGCAAAAGTGGACATCCCTGTCTTGTTCCTGTTCTTAAGGGAAATGTTTTTAGTTTCTGCCCATTGAGTATGATGTTGGATGTAGGTCTTTCATATATGGTCTTTATTATGTCGAGATATGATCCCTGTATTCCCACATTGCTGAACATTTTTATCAGAAATGGATGCTTGATTTTGTCAAATGCTTTTTCAACGTCTATTGATATGATCATGTAGTTTTTATTCTTTGTGGTGTATCACATTTATTGATTTGCAAATATTGTACCAGCCTTGCATCCCTGGAATGAATCCCACTTGGTCATGGTGAATAATTTTTTTGATGTATTGCTGGATCCCATTTGCTAGTATTTTGTTCAGAATTTTGGCATCTATGGTCATCAGGGATATTGGCCTGTAGTTTTCTTTCTTTGTAGTGTCTTTTTCTGGTTTTGGAATTAGAATTATGCTGGCCTCATAGAACGAGTTTGGAAGTCTTCCTTCTTGAATTTTTTGGAATAGTTTGAGGAGAATGGGTGTTAGTTCTTTTTTGAATGTTTGGTAAAATTCCCCTGTGAAGCCATCTGGACCTGGGATTTTGTTTGCTGGGAGAGTCTTGATTACATCTTCTATTTCCTTAGTTGTTATTGGTCTGTTCAAGTTTTCTGTCTCTTCCCTGTCCAATTTTGGGAGACTGTGTGTTTCTAGAAATTTGTCCATTTCGCTTAGATTGTTGAATTCATTGCCAAATAGTTGTTCATAGTAGCTGTTAATGATATTTTGTATTTCTGTGGTGTCGGTTGTTACTTCTCCTCTTTCATTTCTGATTTTGTGTATTTGGGTTCTCTCTCTTTATTTCTTGGTGAGTCTAGCTAAGGGCCCATCAATCTTGTTTATCTTTTCGAAAAACCAGCTCTTTGTTTCATTGATCCTTTGAATTGTTTTTTTGGTCTCTATGTCATTTATTTCTGCTCTGATCTTTACTATTTCCTTCCTTCTACTTGCTCTGGGGTTTTTTGTTTGTTTGTTTATTTGTTTGCTTTCTAATTCTTTAAGTTGTGAGGTTAGACAGTCAATTAGAAATTTTTCTTGTTTCTTGATGTAGGCCTGTAGTGCCATAAACTTCCCTCTCAGAACTGCTTTCGCTGCATCCCATAGATTTTGTGTTGTTGTGTGTTCATTTTCATTGGTTTCCAGGAAGTTTTTAATTTCTTCCTTGATCTCCTAGGTAATCATTGTTTAATAACATGCTATTTAGCCTCCATGTGTTGAGATGTCTTTGCATGTTCTTGTTGCAATTGATTTCTAGCTTCATGCCATTGTGATCTGAGAAGATGCTTGATATGATTTCAATCTTCTTGAACTTGTAGAGATTTAGTTTGTGTCCTAACATGTGGTCTATCTTTGAGAATGTCCCATGTGCACTTGAGAAGAATGTGTATTCTGTAGTTTTGGGGTGTAATTCTCTGTAGATATCTATTAAATCCATTTGGTCTAGTGCTTCATTTAGAGTCTCTGTTTCCTTGCTAATTTTTTTCTAGATGATCTATCCAGTGCTGTCAATGGGGTGTTGAAGTCCCCTGCTATGATTGTATTGCTGTCAATTTCTCCTTGGAAGTCCTCCAGAAGATTTTTAATATATTTTGGTGCTCCTATATTGGGTGCATATATGTTTATCAAGGTTATATCTTCCTGTTGGATAGATCCTTTCAATATTATGTAGTGACCTTCTTTGTCTCTAGTTATGGCCTTCATTTTGAAATCTATTTTATCAGATATGAGTATTGCTACCCCAGCTTTTTTTTGCTTTCCATTTGCTTGGAAAATTTTTTTCCATCCCTTCACTTTCAACCTATATGAGTATTTTGTTGTGAGATGGGTCTCTTATAAACAACATATAGATGAGTCATCCTTTCTTATCCAATCAGCTACTCTGTGTCTTTTTATGGGAGCATTCAGTACATTTACATTTAAGGTGATTATTGATATGTACTTGTTTATTGCCATTTTTGTTTAGTGTGGTTATATTTTTCTTCTTATTTCTTCTACTAATTACAGTAGTCCTTTTAACATTTTTTGCAGTGCTGGTTTGGTGCTAATGTATTTCCTTAGCCTTTTTTTGTCTGGGAAGCTCTTTATTTGACCTTCTATTTTGAATGACATTTCTTGCTGGGTAGAGTAGTCTTGGATTCAGATCCTTGTTTTTCATGACCTTGATTACCTTATGCCATTCCCTTCTGGCCTGTGGTGTTTCTTGTGAGAAGTTAGCTGAGAGCTTTATGGGGTTTCCTTTGTAGGTAACCTGTTGCTTATCTCTTGCTGCTTTTAGGATTCTCTCTTTGTCTTTAATTTTGGGCATTTTAATTACTATGTGTCTTGGTGTGGGGCTGTTTGGGTTCTTCTTACTTGGGACTTTCTGTGCTTCTTGAACTTGAATGCCTTCTTCCTTCACCAAATTAGGGAAGTTTTCTGTCACTATTTTTTTGAATATATTCTCTATCCCTTGCTCATTTCTTCTTCTTCGGGGATTCCTATGATGCGAATATTATTACGTTTACTGATGTCCCACAGTTCTCTTAAGCTGTCTTCCTGTTTTTTAATCGTTTTTTCCTTTCCTGATAGGGTAGAAAAAATCAACCAGTCCTCTAATTCACTGATCTGGTCCTCAGCTTCCTTTACTCTGCTTTTTAGACCTTTCAATGTGTTTTTCATTTCTGATATGCCATTTTTTTTATCCCTTCTTGGTGGTTTTTAATTTCCAATTGGCTTATTTTCAGTGTCTCTATGTCCTTACTCATGCTGTTGAGCTTCCGCAAGATCATGGTTCTGAATTCTAGCTCTGTTAACATGCCTAACTGCTCCACATTGATCTCATCTTCAGTGGAGGTCTCTTGTTCTTTCATTTGGCTTCAGTTTCTGTGTTTCACCATTTTGGCTATCACCGTGGGCTTTGGAGCCTGTCAAGTTTTCCCTGTGGATGTTGGTGTTCTGCTGTTTGTGGCTCCCTCTCCTGAGTTTAGATGAGCGAGTGAGGACCCACGTTAAACACCACTGTCAAGTCTTACTTTCCTGGTTAGAGTTGCTAGCCCAGGGAATGATACAGTTATCCTCTAGCTTTTTGCCTGGAGGCTAGTAGTCGAGGTTACTTGATGAATTTTGGGTTGTCAGTTGATTGAAAAACTCCCTCAGGTGCTCTGCATAAGGGGTTTTCACGAGGGTGGGGCAGATGCTGGTTGTTCGTGAGCCTCAATTAGCACTTCAATGGCCCACAGGGTGGGGTTGGATCCCCGAGGGAGGGGCGGCTGCCTCACCTCAGAGCCCTGGGAAGGAGCAATATGGCCTGCGTGACTGCAACTCAGCAAAAGCTCTGAGTGCCCTCCAAACCCCGAGTGTCCCGACACAGTTCTAGTCCAGTCCGCCCTCCCTCTGCCGGGGCCCAAGGTGAGTGGCTGTGGCTATTTTAGCGTCTGTCCCGGCTGCGCTGTGGAGCCGCCTGGGAGTGTAACCCGAGGGCGCCGCTCCCAGCTAAGGCCGCTGCTGTCTGTGGGCTCCCAGCCCCGGTCTCACGCCTTCGCAAGCCTACCAGGATTGGCTACATGGTCCTTGAAAGCTGCTTTTCTGTTGCTTTTTCCCGTCGATTTGTCTGTGTTATAGTTGTAATCCCAGTTTGGTTCTGGGAGACGGTCTGTGTAGCTCCGTTCACTCCGCCGCCATTTTGGAATCCTCAGGATCATTTACTAAAAACATCGTGTTCATCAGTCAGTGTTGACATTTCTGTCTCATGGATGCCGTACAAATTTTTGGTCAAGATTTTTTTAAATCAAGAAGCAAATAAGGTGTACGCATAATGATTGTTTTTAAATTCTTCAGTTTTTAAGTTCTTTTTCTTCAGTTTTTAAATTCATGAGTTACCACTTCATGTTTTCTTACAATTCCCAATTTAAAACCAATAATTGACGTTAGGCCTGTGATTTTTAAAGTTGAAATTTTAAAATCATTTGAGTTAGTTTAGTGAAAATGTTAATATTAGCCTAATGTGTATAAACTAACTATAATCAATGTATTACGGTTTTTATTTATTTATTTATTTTTTATTTTTTTAATCCTCACCCGAGGACATTTTCCCATTTTTTTGTTCAGGTAGAGTGGGAAGGAGAGACGGGAACAGAGAGAGAGAGAGAGAAACATCGATGTGAAAGGAACACATCGAGTGGCTGCCACCCGCACGACCGACCAGGGCCGGGGACAAACTGCAACCGAGGTACGTGCCCTTAGCGGGAACCGAACCCGGGTCTCTCAGGACCGCAGGCCGACGCTCCAACCGCTGAGCCAAACCGGCCAGGGCTGTATTACAGTTTTTAAACACATGGGCAGGTTTCCTTGTGTTAGAGTTGTAAGTTTTCCCTATTAGGTATTTGACGGCCTTAATGAGAAAACAAAATATATTAAGTATATAAATATAGTTTAGAATATTTAGTACATTTAGGCTGTGCGCAAATTAACTGTTCAGAGAGAACTAAATGTGTTCATCTTGAATGGATGGAGCATTACTCAAAAGTCCCATGGAAAAATTATCATTTCATTTTTACTTAAAATTTGCTAAATTTGTAAATAGAATAACAAGAATTGTAGTTGAGTGCAGGCTCAGGAAAAACAGATTTCAGAATATTCTGTTTAAAATATTAATTCAAAACCCATGTAATTGTAAATAATCCTTTCTGTATACTTGCACACAAACCCATGCTGACATTTTAAGCACACTTCAATTACAGTAATTACCGTATTGTAGTATAATGGGCGATGTCCTCTGTCTCCCTGCCACTTTCTGAGGCCAGAGCTCTTTGCAAGCCGGTCTCTTCAACCTGGTGATTTTAGGGCCTGGGAGGCCGTCCTGGTCCCCCTTCAATGCTGCACCAGCTGCTGGGGGACCTGCTAGCAGCAGGCCCCCACAGCTGTCAGTCTCCCGCCTTCACGGATTGCTACACCTGCAGAGAGTCACTTGAAGGACCACCCTGGGGGCATAGCCATGCCTGCTGGTGCGGGTTACGAAGCTCCTCTAAGGACCAGCGCTGGGCAGGATCAGGAGGCCTCTCTGTGGCATCGCAGCTCCGCCGCCCTCCTGCACAGGGCTGACTCCTGGGGCCTCCCTGGGAAGCACCCCCACACTGTGCTCCGCCCCAGCACCTGCTTCCTGGAACCCCAACCTGCGGCTGCAGTACCCCTGGTTAGAAAAAGCAGGAGACAACTATATCCAGATCAAAAAGGGAAGCCTGATAAGATTCAGGGCCCCCCAGAGACACTGACTGACTCCGGCAAACGCTGGTCAAGTCCCCTCCCCGAGGTCTGCAGGGGAAAGCGAGGCTGCGGATCCGGGCAGCTTCGTGTTTGCGGGGCGCTCTATTCCCCCCGTGACCGTTCTGTCAGAAAAGTTTGAGGTCTTGGCCTCATATTATCTGGCTTCAACACACACGAGGGACCAGCTCTCACTACGTAATATGCAAGTGTTTGGCTCTGATTTAGTCCAAGTCTAGTGAACTCCAGTGACGCGCTCACAGCTTGGAGCCAGAGCCCGGTCTCCAGGCTCTTTGTGAAACCAGCCGGAGGCGCTCTCCTGACCCGTGTTTACTGGCCCTCCTCTGCCCCTGCCCCCTCCGCACTGCTCACTGGAACCAGCTGGAGGCGCTCTCCTGACCCGTGTTTACTGGCCCTCCTCTGCCCCTGCCCCCTCCGCACTGCTCACTGGAACCAGCTGGAGGCGCTCTCCTGACCCGTGTTTACTGGCCCTCCTCTGCCCCTGCCCCCTCCGCACTGCTCACTGGAACCGGCTGGAGGCGCTCTCCTGACCCGTGTTTACTGGCCCTCCTCTGCCCCTGCCCCATCCGCACTGCTCACTGGAACCGGCTGGAGGCGCTCTCCTGACCCGCGTTTACTAGCCCTCCTCTGCCCCTGCCCCCTCCGCACTGCTCACTGGAACCAGCTGGAGGCGCTCTCCTGACCTGTGTTTACCAGCCCTCCTCTGCCCCTGCCCCATCCGCACTGCTCACTGGAACCAGCTGGAGGCGCTCTCCTGACCTGTGTTTACCAGCCCTCCTCTGCCCCTGCCCCATCCGCACTGCTCACTGGAACCAGCTGGAGGCGCTCTCCTGACCCGCGTTTTCTAGCCCTCCTCTGCCCCTGCCCCTGCCCCATCCGCACTGCTCACTGGAACCAGCTGGAGGCGCTCTCCTGACCCGCGTTTACTAGCCCTCCTCTGCCCCTGCCCCTGCCCCATCCCACTGCCTCCCACCCGGTGCCGGCAGACTCCCAGCACGGCTCTGCTACCCGGTGGGCTCTCCACTGGCAACCAGTACTACAGCAGCCACGCACACATTTTCAAAAAAGATAAGAGGGGAGAAATGTATGGAGCTTGAAAATAGATCAAGAAAATTACTCTGTAAATGTATGGGTTGCCAAAAGAAGCAAAGAAAGCTTAAGTGCATAGGACGCATTTTAAAAGTAAAATTTTAAGTTTTAAATGCAAAACTTTAAATACATAAGATACATTTCTAAAGTGATCATTGAACAAAAATATCATGAGAGAAAAAGCAACCTCAGTGGATCTATGGGGGGGGGGGTCTCAAAGTAAGCTCCTCCCATTCCTTCCCTCCCTTCCCCACCGCCCAAACCAAGCCGCCTAGCCAATTGTTTTAAACCTTAAAGACAAAGGCACGGTTTTTAAAGGGACCCAGGAGAAAAGAAAGATCATATTTAGAGTTGGAAGAATTCAAACCAATCTAGACCCCTTTCTCAGATGACAAGACAAAAGCGCTGCTCTGGGAAGAAACTGCTTCCAGACAGAGAACTGACACGCTTGCCCCACCTGGCCAGGTGCAACTAGGACAGTGCAGGTGAGAAGACCATCACAGGAAGCAGCGAGAACCAAGAGCACAGGAAGAACTAACTAGACAGGAAAAATACAGAGGCTTTCAAAGAGGCAAGTAGATCTCAGCTTGGGCAAATATCCATAATGAATCACATACACACCATCAGGAAACGAAATACCCACTGTGAGAGACCACACATCGAAATACCCACTGTGAGAGACCACACATCGTAAAGCTGCAATCCTTGCCATTTTATTGCAAATATCTAACCCTTCTCAGTGCTTAACATGTCTACCTTTCTACACCTAAAAAGTTTTATTATCTTTTAAATTATAATCGTTTTATACCATTTAATATTTCAATCCACCTTTTTGGACTTGGCAAGCTATAAATCATTTAAAAAATATATTATTTGATAAAGTACTTCAGACTCCCAAGATATAAAGATGAAGTATGAATTGGGAATAAAACTGAGGAGGGCCAACTTTGAAAACTAAACTTGAATCTTATGCAGAAAGGGCTCACCTTTATTTCCCTCATTTCATACGCATTTATTTAATGCTTACAGTGAGTTTGATATTGTACCGGGCTCTGGAAAAACAGGTGAACCAGGCAGAGTTATTAATAAAGTCAGTAAATGAGAAAGAAAATACATATTTCTTTTGTATTTATTATAATTTAGTAGAATTATTCTGTTTCATGGTAATAAAGTTGACATCTAATTGGAAGTGCATAACCCTTCATATATGTTCCTAAATTCCCAAAACTAACGTGAGCAGGAAACCACAGCCAGCCTAGTAACAGAATAAAAAATAGGAAGCTGGTCGGTTTGGCTCAGCGGTTGGAGCATCGATCTGTGAACCAGAGAGTCCCGGGTTCGGTTCCTGCTAGGGGCACGTACCAAAAAAAAAAAAAGAAAGAAAGAAATAGGAAGCTACTTCAAATGGATGCCCTGGACCAGCGGTTCTCAACCTCTGAGGGTCAAACGACCCTTTCACAGGGGTCACCTAAGACCATCGGAAAACATATATTTCCGATGGCGATTCATAACAGTAGCAAAATTAGTTATGAAGTAACAACGAAAATAATTTTATGGTCGGGGGTCACTATAACATGAAGAACTGTATTAAAGGGTCACGGCATTAGGAAGGTTAAGAACCACTGCCCTAGATGGTTTTCTTAACTTTCAGAACCATCAAGGATGCTTGAAATTTATGAAGTCTTTAAAAATATAAGAAAAGATTAAATATTTGTTGAGGCAAATATGGCTAATTCTCACATCTGACACCTACCAATCATAAACGCAAACTAGAACAATTTACTTTGGGAAGACAAATGCAAAATCCCCCAAATAAAATACAGCACCGTAGGAGAATTATCCGCTAAAGCCACGCCAGATTTAATCACAGAGTTCAAAACTACAGAAATCAAAAGCCTTAGCATCATTAACTGTGTTAGTAGAAAAACGAAATAGCAAGTGTCAGTCTATTTTCTTAATGTGTGCCCAAAATGACTTTGGTATGTTTAAAAATCATTTTTGTACTCAATTCTTTAAGGTTAGATGGATAACGTCTTTCTTTAAATTATTTAAATTTGTCATTTAAAAAGGGTGATTCATCTGATTTCAACCTACATATGTTGAGTGTAGTTAGATGCAAGACTTGCTGTGTATGTCAGAGAAATATCAGTCATTTCCTTGAAAACACAAAACAAAACAGGAACGCAACAGAGAGGTTTTCTTCATTGCGTCTAGTTAATATAGCACCAGGCGAGCCTGCAATAAGTGCTGAGAGAAAAGCCGGTAAAAAACATGAATATTTGAAGGAAAGAAATAAAAATGTTGCTTTTTACCAGTGACCTAGAAAATCAAAAGAAATCAAGCAAAAATTATTAGCGGTAATAAATGAATTCAGTAGAGTTATGGGGTATAAGATGTAGGCTCGAAAAATCAATTGTGTTGTTATATACTAGCAGCATGTTGAAAATAAAATGGAAATGAATAGGCCATTTATGGTCATAAAAATTTGAATATCAATCTGCGCCATGAGAGATTTAGTCAAATAATATTATAAATATTTAATGGCAAAAAAAAAAAAAGACATTAATGCCTGGAGAGAGAAAGTACCTCTGGCCCAGGAATACCAAATGCAGTCAGGTAACAGCTTTCCCGTATATTCCCAGTGCTCCTCGCCCCATCAGTTCTCTCTCTGTCTGCCCAGCGTGCCAAAGTCATTGCCTCACTGACACCGGGTATTGTGGACGCAATCAACAACTTGCCAGCTTACTTTAAGCTTTGTTCATTTCTTCATCCCCACCTCTGTCCAACCTTCCCAATTCTGATTCCCAATCACTGAATTTCAGGTCCCAATTTTTGGCTCACTTTTCTGCTTACTCATTTTGAGACATTCTCCTTTAGTGAGTTTTGTCCCCATGGTCAAATCAACCACAGGTGGCCGTCTTAATTGATCCGCCTCCAACCGCCCCCTCCTTGGGTCTTGCTTTAGCGACCAGTGCCCCGAGTGCACTTGGGCAGTATACAGGTGAGACTTAATGCAACTTGAATTTAAACTTCCATGGATACCCTAGAGTGGAATCTAGTGGGGAGAAAGAATGAAGAAGAAATAATTTAGAAAAGATAACAAGGCATGCATGTATGGTTTATGTGCTTTTTGTCTGTGATATTTCACCACTAAAAATATTTAAGAAAGGAGAGGTAACACGGTGAGTTAATCTGAGAATAGCTCTAGAGAAGACAAATGATGTTTTTTCAAGGTCATGTGAGAGGTAAGAGTAAAGACAGAATTTGAACTCATATGTTTTTGACACCAAAAGCCGGGCTCTTAAATACTACTCTCTACAGACTCCAGATAAATCAGAGATAAATATAAAATCCGATCCATAAAGAATTATCTAGAAGAAAATATAACAGAATATTTATCTCAGTTCTGGAGGGAAATCAATTTATAAATGTTAAAAATGGAGGCTATCATCAGGGACAAGATGGATGTGTTGAAATCCATGAAGCCAAGGACTCTGGTACAATAAAAAGCAATCAAATAAATATCAGAGGGAAAGCAACAGAAAAGGGGAATGTATTTGAATATCATCAGAAAAATTCACTGTCCGAAGCATAGAAAGACTTGGTCAAATATACGAGGGTGATGCTCAAATGCCACAAAGTAAAAGATCAAGAAAGATGAGAAGAAAACTCGCGCTCAAAGACATTTAGATGGTGACTCGTCTCAGGGAAAAAGGCATTCGAGCTCTCAATTAAGGAAATGCAAATGAAAACAAATTTAAGGTGTAATTATGCACATTTAATGAGCAAAACCAAACCAACCGTTTCTAGGGAGGTGAGAATGGGTTAATTTCACAGTTCCCAACTTTGCTGTAGGATTTTCTTAACCATAACACACATGGGGGCCTGTTGCTCACAACCTCACCACCCCTGCCCTCGAGCAGCTCGTACGGGGCACGATTCACTCCACCCGGCCCAGACTTGGCCCAGATAAAGAACAAACCGAAAGGCATGAAATGCCAGACAATTTCCCATCAGTGGCATCATCGTTATTACTCATGTTTATGATTTATTCACCTATTTTCTGTCATCCCTCTTTTTTTTTTCTTTTTTAAAATTTTTCTTTATTTTTAGAGAGAGGAAGGGAGAGGGAGAGAGAGAGAAACATCGATTGGCCGCCCCCTGCATGCCCCCCACTGGGGATCAGGCCCACAACCTGGGCGTGTGCCCTGACCGAGAATTGAACCGGCGACATCTTGGTGCATGGATCGACGCTCAGCCACTGAGCCACACCAGCTGGGATGTCATCCTTCTTTTTATTTGGTTTGGTGAAACCCATGGGGCTATAACAGCCGGGCATCTTTTAGGTCCTGCAGGGAGCCAGAGGTCAGCACCAGGGCAGCAAGGCCAGAGGCAGAAGGTGGGCACGAGTCTGAGGGTTCCAGGGTATAGAGATAAGACCTGGGACAATGAAAACCAGCAAAGTGAAGGTGCAGGCACAGTGGCTGATGAGGACATGGCTCAGAATGTGTTATCTATCCTGCGGCGGTTTTCCTCAGCCCCAGTGTGGACAGCCTGGATTCATTTAAAGGGGATATTTGGGGCAGACATACCTATTCACCAGCTGCCCTGAACACCATGCTTTCTCCTATGTGTCCCTTTGCACGTGTATTTCTAGCTGCCTGGGATACTGTGGTGTCTTTATACCTAGTGGGCTTAGTGAAGCTGAACTGTATTTCCCAGAGTTCCCCTCCCATGGGTGTTGGGTTAGAGTCACAGGAGAAACTCACAGAGATTTGAGCTGTAGGAGGCAGTGGCTCTGCTCACTCCCTAAAGGGTGAAATTCAGGCTGTGTTTGAACTTACGCATGTTTCGGAACTCAGCGAACTCTCTTTGCTGACGTGGGCAGTTGGAGGGATCTTATCTCCTCCAGCTCCCATGAAATCTCTTCCTTCAGCTTTCCCAAATCCTGGGCCGGGTGAGCTTGGCCCTGCAGGGAGAGCACACGCGTCTCCTGCAGATCATCAGGGCGCTTGGAGATCGGAGAGGCAGTCAGGTTCGCAGCTTGTCCCTCGTGGGTCCAGCTGTCCCTGCTCTCTCCCACTGCCCAGCATTTGCCCTTCCCGGCACCAGCCCTGGTGGCTCAGGGCAAACAGTGGTTAACGGCCCCGTCGTCCTCGCCTGCGGACATCCGCGGTCAGTGCCTGCAGAAGGCAAGGCTTTGGGTGGCCAGGAGGCTGCTGCCAGGGAACATTTTCATGACATTAAAGAATGCAGTGGGTTTGACTGGTTTCTTCTAACAGTGCTTGAGGGCTTGGGGAAGGAAAATGATATGCTCAAAGCTTTCCATTCCCGCTAAGCCCTGCTAAGGGTCCCTGAAAACTTCCACGACTAACAGAAAAGAAACCTGTATCACCTGTAGCCACCAAGATTTCTGAAAATGAAACCCAAAGTCTAACCTCATAGGTGGTTGAATTACAATGAAAACTGAATTTTAACCTCTCAGTTCTTAGGTTCAACTTAGGGTTCTTCTCGGGAAAGAATAAAAACGAGTGAAACTCGAATGGGGACATATGGAGAGATTCTAATGAAGCTGGAGATCTGACCCCATAAATCCTGCCAAGTCCCTTTTTACAGGGAGCAGCCCCTTCCGCTCCTGCCTGAGGACGCTGGTCTTCCCTTGCGTGAAGAACCCATAACAGCCTCCCCTGAGGTCATTGCCTTGCAAGGGACCACGGAATCTTCTCGAGACCTATCCCCACTTCTCATTGCTTAGACCTATAACCAGACACAAGTTCTAACAGGCCCCAGAAGGAGAAGGTATAAACCGTTACCTGTGAGGAGCTACATATAGCTAAAGAATTGCATGCTTTTTTTCCAATTTATATAGACAGAAATCAGTAATATACTGTATGTGCAAACGAAACAAGGGTATTAGATCAGGATGGGATAAGTGTAATGAATCAGGTAGGATTTGTTGAAATGGGCTCACTTAGCAGAGATTCTGGATTTGTAGCGGTTAGGAATAAATCCAAGAGTCTGCTTGGGTGATTGGCTAATACCTGAACCCATGATGGCCTACGCTAAGTCATGTTGAAATGCCGGTCTGTCTCTGATACACTGTAGAGGAAGCTACTCCAAGGCTTAGGGAAACTAGAATGCTAGAATGACTTCTTATTTAAGACCTGCTCCCCATTCCCTAAATATACCACCTAGAGGACACTCCCTTTACAAAGAATGTAAGAGATACATTCACAAGGGGAGACCCAGCATTGTTGAAGAGTTCTTCAGTAAGTGTATTCCAAAGGCCAGGAACGACCATGGGAAATACTGCCTTCAAACTGGGCTCCCTGAATCCAGTGCGATTAATGACTCCCTGGGTGGCAGATGATAAGTGGTGGCACCTCCCACCGGTGACTAAGGTGACATGGTGCCTTGTGGGCATCAGAGTTGAAGCAGTAATCAGAATGGCTTGAACTGCAGAGATCTCTGGTGTCAGCTAGTTGATCACAGTGGTCCTAAAACAGAAATAGGGGGCCTGCCTAGGATATTTGTACTTGATTGATGCAAGCAGGAAAGCTGTGGGCATGGGAACAGAGTGTAACTTAAATCACCAGGTGGGGAGCTCCACTCTGAACCACTTCTCCACGAGAGCCAATCCACAGACCCAGAAGCTCTGGAATGAAGAAGAGGCGGGGTCCCCTTGAGAAAGGACCTTAATGTAACACCAACAATTTGTACTGTACATCTTCCAGTCTTCTCAGAAGGGACCAATGGCCATTTACCAGGGTGACTATGCAACGGGGAAGGAAAACAATCAGACTTTCCAGGAACTGATGGACATGAACACTGGTTCCTGAAGACCCCCAGTGCCCCTGTGGTTCATGAGTTAGGACAGGAGCTCATGAAAGGGAGGTGGTCGCAGCGGTCTGGTGGCTCCCCAAGCCCACCTTGTAGGTGTTTCAAAAATGTATAATTGGAATAAACATGGTTCAAAGCCGACAGAATCCTCCCCAGCGGGCTGTGACCCGGGAGTGAGGGCTAGCTGTCCTAGTAGGAATAAGCAAGTGAAATCGTCACTCCGAGATTCGATCACTGCTCCAGCTGGGTGACACCTTGCAGGGTGAAGCCATGCTCCAGGATATGGTATGTACTTCCAATCAGTGACCGCTCTATTTTTACCCATAGCAGAGTTTGTGGGGCCAGGAATCAAGGAGTGGAAATAAAGATGTCTTCTTTCACTGTTACCCCTAGTGAGTCCCTGGCAAAATTTTACTTCCCATTCCTATCACTTTGAGCTCTGTTGCCAAGGGAGAAATATTTCTGCCAGGAACACAACTATGGTTCCATTAAATGGGACGTAGGGACTGCCACCTGGCCACTGGGCTCTCCATGCCAGGGAATCAACAAAGAAGGGAGTCAGTGTTGGTGATTAATCCTGACTACCAAAGGGAGGTTGGGCACTACATAAGCGGGTAAGGAGAGGTTCAGGCAATGCAGGTAATATCCTGGAATGCCTCCTAATACTCCCATGTCCTGTGATTAAACAAAAACCTTCAACAACCTATAATCCAGAATCCTGAGGAATAAATGTTCAGTCACCCCACCAGGCAAAGAACCACAACCGTTTGAAGTTCTTGCTGAGGGGCAAAGAGAATGTAAAATGAATGGTGGAAGAAGGTAAATTGTAAATACTGGCTACAAGGCACATCATCAAATTTAGAAATGAAGCCCTGGCCGGTTTGGCTCAGCGGTTAGAGCGTCCGCCTGCGGTCCGGAGAGACCCGGGTTCGGTTCCCGCTAAGGGCATGTACCTCGGTTGCAGTTTGTCCCCGGCCCTGGTTGGTCGTGCGGGTGGCAGCCACTCGATGTGTCCCTTTCACATCGATGTTTCCCTCTTTCTCTCTTCCTCTCTCTCCCTCCCATTCTGTCTGTACAAAAAATGGAAAAATGTCCTTGGATGAGGATTAAAAAAACAAAAACAAAAACAAATTCAGAAATGAAGATACAAGCAGTTATGAGTAATTTCCTTATTTTGATATGAATATATTTTATATATCTTAACCCATTTTTCTCCCCCCATCATCTAGGTTAACATGTATTAATAGTAGCTAACTTGATATCTTAGTGTTTAAATTATACACTATTAAGGGTGATATGGCCCTGACTGGTGTGGCTCAGTTGGTTGGGCATCATCTCATGCACCAAGGGGTTGGTGGTTTGATTCCCAGTCGGGGCACATGCCTGGGTTGTGGGCTCAGTCCCCAATGGGGTCCATGCAGAAGGCAGCCGATCGATGTTCTCTCTCACTTCAATGTTTCTCTCTCTTCCTCCCTCTCCCTCACCACCCCAAAAAAGGGTGATAGGACACAACTAGAAGGGAATTAACATAACCCAAAGATGGACGAAGGACTGTCTCCTCTTTCGAACAGAGAGTTGGTGTGTTTTTGGTGTATGAGGAACAGAGTTGCCTCGTGTTGGGTAGAAACATGTCTTTCCTGGCACCTATATTTGGAAGTTGGGTATAGTTTAAAGAGCTGCGTATCCTCTGAGCACCAAATTCCTTATCTAAAAATGGTGAAAAACCCTACACTCCCGATAGACTTGTAAAGATTAAAATGACATGCTTAAGACATGTAAGAGGCACTCGATTAACAGTATCTTATTTTTATTAGTAACAGAATGTTGGGAGTAACAGAATATTAGTAACAGAAAGCACAGGGTCAAATGCAATATTGTATAGAAAAACACTTTGCCCTGGCCAGTTTGGCTCAGCGGTTAGAGCGTCGGCCTGCGGTCCGGAGAGACCCGGGTTCGGTTCCCGCTAAGGGCACGTACCTCGGTTGCAGTTTGTCCCCGGCCCTGGTTGGTCGTGCGGGTGGCAGCCACTCGATGTGTCCCTTCACGTCGATGTTTCTCTCTCTCTCCCGCCCACTCTATCTGTACAAAAAATGGAAAAATATCCTCGAGTGAGGATAAAAAAAAAAAAAAGAAAAACACTGTTTACTGTTAGATATTATACGTAAAATGTGCTGAGATGTTTGTGATTGGGGGCAGGGAGAGGGAGAGAGAGAGAGTTATAAAAACATCCAGTCCTTAACGTGTGGACTGTGGTGGCTTTGCACTGTGTTAACTTGGCTGTGTTGGAAGTGCATTTCCTAGAACGTGTGGTATCAGGCTAGAGTTGGCCACAGAGAAACCTGAGTGAGGTTTGGGGGGTGAAGTGAAACAGCAGCCCTACTGACTCTCTGAAGGTCAGTGGAGGTGGATCTGCGTCTCTGAATCCTGACTGACACAGCCCCTCCCTTGTCCATCGGCATCTGTCTCACTGCAGACAGGCAGGGCGCTGATTATCCCTTCTGATTATCCCATAAAGGGGACTTTTACTAGATTCTCCAAGATAGATGAATGTTAGAATGACAACCACTGGCTTTTCTTCCCATTATCTTAGTTAGTCCTCCCCATGGGTAGAGGAGCAACCAATCTGACTGACGAGTGGCAGACATCCTTTGACCACAGTCCTACTGTGGGGTGAGGTCACAGTCAAAGGGAGCACATGCTTCTACCCTCTCAGACAAGCACACACTTAGACTGAGGATATCCTTTCTTCTTCTTTCTGTTTCCATTTGGTGTCAGTTGCCAAAAGGAGGGTCCAGGTGTAATTCTATGATGATGGGTAAGAGATTCCGCCACTTTTCCCCAATGTAACAGTTATTAGGAAGTCCTGGGGTGGGGGGGGGAGAGATTCTTTTAGCCATTAATAAATATAGAAGATACTAAAAATTTAGAAAGTGTTCCATCGTATTCAGGTTTCAGAAGAGTAAGACACCAGTCTATTTTTAGACATCTCTTTGGCTGCCACACACAGAGAACAGTGACGCTGTTCTTACCCACTTGGAGTTTTCACTGAGCTTTTTATAGTGTTGAAAATAATTCACCTTCAGAAAGAAGCTTACTAAGCATGACTGCTGGTTTATTTATATCAAGTGATAAAGATTTCTTTAAATTGTGAAAAGCATTATACACGCCGAGGAGTATAAGAACCATAGTTACCGTTTAAGGAAACATTATGAGATTATTTAGTGTTAAGAAATACCAGTACCTTAGAAGCCCCCGGGTGTTACTCCCCCGTTACACACTCCCTCACCCACAGAGCTAACTGCTTTGTTTTAATCATTCTGTATTTTTTACTTTTCACTACCATGTGAGTACCAGGCACCACCCTAGCTGTGTAAGGAAAAGGCAACACGGCCACTGTTGGGTGAAGTTCCCAAGGGAAACTGAGCTGACTCTTGGTCACAGTCTGGTAGCAGGGCATACAGTTAACACAGTCCAGAACAGATAAGAAGCTGGGCCAAACTCACCATAAAATTCTATCTGTATATTTTTAAAAAGGTGGGCAGCTGAGATCCTCATTTATAAGTGCTCAACATACCCTGCGTCATCACACCCATCTGGACCAGTTGTCCTCTTTGCTTGCTGTACAGCTGTCAGATTGGGGCCATTTATCATATTTGCCTTTCTCTTATGATGGATCTTCTCTTTGTATTCATATCTTCCTCTTTCTTAGTCTACTTTCTCACTTATGTGAAGCACACCCTCCAAGGATAGTGCTGAGAAAGGGTGTCTTTTTGAGACTCTGCATATTTAAAAATGTCTTATTCTGCACTTACTCTTGGGTGATAGTTTGGCTAGGTATAGAATTCTAGGTCAAAAATAATTTTCCTTCAGAATTTTTAGGACCCTGCTTTCTAGCTTCCAGTTGCTGTTGAGAAGTCAAAGGCCATTCTGAATCCTGCTCCTTTTTAAGTACTTACGTTTTCTCTGGAGTAGTTTCTTTGTCCCAAGTGTTCTGAAATTTCACAATAATATACTTTACCCTGGGTCTGTTTTGAGCCAATATGCTAGACATCTGGTTGGTTTTTTCAATCTGGAAGCACAAATTATTTAACTAATAATTTTGAACCAACAACTGCTTCTATATCCCTAGCAAAAGATTGATTTTTATAGGACCAATTTTAAAACTGTTTAATCAATGACAACTTTCTTCAGTCTTATATATCCATGATAACTTGCTTCATTAAAAACATTTCTGAAAACCAACCATCGAAGCTAGCATTTGAAGGTTGGTTAATCAGCAGCCCATTTACTCCAGGGAAGTCTTGACTAAGTAAACATAATTCTAAGGCTAACATCAGCCTACTCCCAACTCTAAAACCATTAAAATTCCCAAATAATCCCTGACTCTCAAACTTCACATAAATCCAGCAGTCCTCTTTCCTTGGAGAGACTATTCCTAACTGGCACATCTCTTCATTACCTAAGTAAGTAATTAAGCAAACCCCTGCATATAACTTCCCAATCGTATACTCTCTCTCTCCCCTCCAAATGTAACTATTATACTTTTTTTGCTGTTTTTTTACCTTTTTACTACCTAAGCATGTATCTCTGAACTGAGTATCAGGCACAAGCCAAGCTGTATAAAAAAAAGCTACATGGCCCCTGTTACATGAAGGGTCCCAGGAGAAGCTGAGTCAGGCAGTCTCTTAGCCATAGCATTTTGTTTTAAATACTGAGTAGCAGGCTTTTGCATTTACTTAACTACAGGTTTGAAGAGCAATGATCTAGCACTTGCTCATACCAGAAACCTACGCGGTATGATGCGTGGCAGTTTACAATGTATGTCGTATATTTAAGTTGTCATTTCTGACTCTGTTCTTCCACAGTCCCTGAAGTGCTTGTCCCAGTCTTGGTTTCCCTCAGCCTAACCCCCTCTCAACACCCAAACCAGGCCAAATCCAGCAACTCCGTTTGGAAGCCTTCTAAGTCTTCATTGGACAAAAGCAATTGATTACCAAAAGAGAAAGAACACTGAATGGGTGATCAGAACACTTGGGTTCAAGTCCCAGTTCAGCAAATAATCATTCAAATGACCTTAGCACATGTCTGTCTTTTCCTCACTATGCTTCTGTTCACCTGTCTGTGAAATAAAGCTTGGACCAAGTGCTACTCAACCTCTACCGCACATGAGAATCACCTGGCAGTTACTTTAAAATACTGGCTCCTGGACCCTACCCTGACCAATAAAATCAGAATCTCTGGGGCTGGGGCCTGGGCATCAGCATTTACATCTCTCATATGACTTGAATGTACAACTAGGATTGAGTACTTGGACTAGGTGATCTCTGAGGCTCCATTCAGTGCTACACTTGGAAGTCCAGAAGTTCGGTGATACCTCATTGAATTGGTTGGACATTATGTTGGAGGATCCTCTGTTTGTTGGCTTTCTGAGGGAATAAAGCATGCAAAGGTACAATACAAGAATATCTGTTATGCAATTTATCTACGTGATAGATATTGATGAACAGTGTGCGTAACGGAAGCTTGTAGTAATCAATGAACACAAAATGTAGATTGCAATCTTTTCTCCACCATGTCTGTAACACAAGTGATAAATGGTGTGTGCGTGGTGGGGGGGTGGTAACATCCATTAATCATTCTCTAGCTTATTGAGGCTACATGTGCTAGGAGAAAGGGGTAGCTCCAGCTTGTTAGAACCTCACCTGCAGTAGATGAACATCACATCGTCCACATCTCCAGGGTCCAGGGTCCCTTTAGAAGCAAAGGTCACAGGCTTGGATATCAGTAAAGATACTGTTCTTATAGTGGATACTAACTGAGGTAGCTGTCTGGCTTCCAAGGCTCCCCAGTGTCTAGCTCTGATGCCCAGGAAGGGAAGGCTTCCGGGGGTCATGTCTGAACTCTGTGATTGTACCCTTTAGGAATATTTGGAGCTGAGTTTTTCCAAAAGTGATTTCTTGGGAGAAAGTCCACTCCTGCTGCTTTGATACGTAAAGTGATCCTGTTACCTGCCTATCCTACAGCCTGGTTATTTGGCTATTTCTTTGGTTTTTGTGAACTATCCCAGTATTTTTCAGATAATGTAGCCAGTCAGTTTCTGTTGCTTGCAACCAAAAGAATCTTAACTATCACAACCCCATAATAATAACTTCCAGTTATTGAGGATCTGGTATTCACTAGGTACTTAAATATATTATTGCTAATTCTAAAAATAACCACCTGAGCCAGGGTTATCACCATTGCCCAAATAAGAAAATTGAGGTTTTGAGTAATTTGTTCAAAAACATAAAGCTAGTAAACAGCAGAGATGGGATCTGAATAGCAAATCCTATTTTTTCTGCTATTTCATGCTGCTTCTCACAAAAAGTTTATTATCTAGTGACTCGTCCTTTCTACTTTCAACTTCTACCCATGTCCAAACTCACAATACTAGGCCCCAACTAACTCTCACAGAGGCTGGGAAAGGAGAAGGCAGATGCACCTGAGCCCATGGGGACCTGCCTTCTCTTGGCGGGAGCTTGCAGGGGCCAGAGCCAGGCTGTCAGCACGGAGTGCTTGTGAACACTTAGTCAATACTAAACAATGGGGACAACAAGGACAAAAGTTCATGCCCCCAAACTTCAGCAAAGGAAGGTACAGCCTTGGCAGTTTCATAACCTGGATCCCTGTCCCAGGGGAGATGGTGATCCTGCGACTGAAGGATAGCACTAGACGAAGACCACATCTCCATTTAACTCTTGCCTTTCCAGTTGGAAGAACCGAGGTCCAGAGGAAAGACGGGGTCCGCCCAGATTGCACAGCAACACCGTGGCGGAGGCAGAGCGACCTCTGCTTCTGTTTTCGTTCTGCTGGTCCATGCCCAGAAGATGGCTCATCCCATCATTTCCGCCACCTTAACATCCTTATTTATGATGACCATGCTGATTTCAATTTAGAAACTGTCCAATCTTTGTTCCCCATGACCTCAATGTGTACACTTGTACTGAATTTTGTACTCAAGGTGCCCTGGCTCAGGAAGGGAAGTCCTTATCTTCCTACAGGGAGAGCCTGTAATAATCTCTTTACTTTCTAGGAAGACATGTCTCTGGGGATACTTATTGGGTTTCTCAGTGCAGGTGTTCAGAAGTGAGAGAAAACTCATGGAGTGGCACCCAAGGGACCGGAACCCCAGATGGAGCTGGATTTCAGCTGGACACCCTTTGTGACACAGGTGATGTTACCCTGCTGACCGCATGCTGGTGATGTTGCTCAGTAACCCTCCTGGGCTCCCCGATGCCCGTCCATCAGCCTGTCTGTCCTCAGATGCTGGCAGACATGGAAGGCCCCAGTCATCCTCTTTAGATCTGAGAATGCACAAGGTATTTACTGGTGAAACCACGCACTGCTTCCTTCCAAAGGGCACTGCAGACTGAAGGGGGTTCCCAGGCTCAGGAGAGGATGAGACATGCAGCAGAATTTTACTGGGCCTCCCATCACCGATTTCAGCACATCTGGGGTGGACAGAGTCCTGCCTCTGCACAGGGAGGGAGACTGCTTTTCTGCCTCTGGGCTCTCTCCAGAGCTGTGGGACTTAGCCCACACCTGGGCACACCAGGAACTGCAGGAGAGTAAACAATCCCAAGGGCAACCCTCAACTAATGGGGGCAGAAGCCAGTGGACAAATATCCCACTGGGACATCTTCTACATGGTTCCCTAGGGTGGCCCTAGCAGGATTGAACCTGTTTTCCTCAGAGGTCCCCAGCTCAAAGATGCACTTTCTCCCTCTCTTTAACTATCATTAAGTGTACAATTCAGCGATATTAACTACATTCACAATGTTGTGCAATGATCACTGCTATTTCCAAAACCTTTCATCACCTTAAATAGAAACTTTGTAGCCAGTAAGCAATAAATCCCCATCCTCCACTATCCCCAGCCCCTAGTAACCTCTAGTATACTTTCTGTTGCTATGAATTTGCCATTTTTGGATATTTCATATAAGTTGAATCATAAAATATTTGTCCTTTTGTGTCTGGTGTTTTTAATTAGTATAATATTTTAATGTTTTATTCATGTTGTAGAACATATCAGAACTTCATTTTTATAGCTGAATATATTCCACAGTATTCATAGATATTTGTTCTATTATGACTGACTTATTTCACTTAGCAAATGTTCAAGGTTCATCTCCATTATAGTGTGTATAAGAATTTCCTTCCTTTTGAAGGCAGAATAATGTTCCACTCTCTATATATGTACATTTTGTTTATCCATTGATGAACTCTTGGGTTCTGGCTATTATAAATGATGCTGCAATAAACGTGGGCAAAAAATATCTGTTTGAGTCCTTTTTAATTTTTTTAGGTATATATCAAGGAGTGGAATTGCTGGGTTATTCAGGATGGGGCAAAAGTAAGTTTACAGCTGTTTGTATGGGAAATAATACAATAATTAATACATAATACAATAAACTATGTGTTTTGTGTACTCACAACTGTAAACCTGCTTTTGCCGCCCCCCAACCCAATGTGGTAAGTTTAGAGTTAACCTCTGGGGAACTGCCAAACTGTTTCCTATCGCAGCTTTGCCATTCTCTACTTCTTCCAGCAATGTGCGAGGGTTCCAGTTGGTCACCTCCTTGCCAATATTTGTTATTTCCATCATCATCATTATTGTTATTTGCCATTCTAGTAGGTATAAAGTGGAATCTCATGATTTTGATTTGCATTTCCCTAGTAACAAATGAGGTTGAGCATCTTTTCAAGTGTTTATTGGCCTTTTGTATTATTTTTAGAATAAATGTCTATTTCTATGTCTATTTCTGTCCTTTGCCTTATTTATTTATTTATTTATTTATTTATTTATTTATTTATTTTATCCTGACCAAAGGACATTTTTGCATTTATCTTCAGGTAGAGTGGGAAGGAAAGAGGAGGAAAGAAAGAGAGAGAAACATCAATGTGTCTTTGACTGGTTGCCACCCGCATGACCCCAACCGGGGCGGGGGACAAACTGCAACTGAGGTATGTGCCCTCAGTGGGTACTGAACCTGGGACTCTCTGGTCCGTGGGCTGACACTCTCACCACTGAGCCAATCTGGCCAGGGCTTCTTTGCCCATTTTCAAATTGGTTGTTTGTCTTTTTGCTATTGAATTCAGTAGTTATTTATTTTCTTGGGATATTAAACACTTATGCAATATATAATTTGCAAATATTTTTCCCATTCTGTAAGCTTTATTTTTACATCCTCAATAACATACTTTGCACAAAAAAATTTAATTTTGATGAAGTCCTATTTATTTGTGTTTGTTCTTGTTGCTCAGTTTTTGTGTTTCATTTCTAAGAACCCATTTCTAAGTCCAAGATTTTGGAGATTTACCTCTATATCTCTTTCTCTAAAAGTTTTATGGTTTTAGATCTTGCATTTAGGTCACTGACCCACTTTAAGTTTTACATACAGTATAAGGTAGGAGTCAAGCTTCATTCTTTTGCATTTGGGAATCCAGTTGTCCCAAAACCATCTGTTGAATTGACTGCTTTTTACCCCTTGAATGAACGTGCCACCCTTGTTGAAAATTAATTGTCTATAGATTAATGGGTTTATGTCTGGATTCTCAATTCTTCATTGGACTCTGTATTTATCCTATATCAATACTACCCTGTTTTAATTATTATATCCTTGTAGCAAGTTTTGAAATTGTGAAGTGTGAGTCTTCCAACTTTGTTCTTTTTCAAGATTGTTTACTATTCAGAGCCTCTTGCAATTCTTTATGAATTTGAGGATTAGCTTTTCCATTTCTGGAAAAAAAAAAAAGTCTTGAAATTTTTATAGAGATTATGTTGAATCTTTAGATTGCTTTGGGTAATATTGACATCTTAACAATATTAAGTCTTCCAACCCATAAACAAAGGAAGTCTTTTCATTTATTTAGGTCTTCTTTAATTTCTTTTAGAAATGCTTTTTAGTTTTCATTGTACAAATCTTTTACCTGCTGCAGCCTAGGATCGCCTCCTTGGTTAAATATATTTCTATGTATTTTATTGTTAGATACTCGTGTCAATGGGATTACTTTTTAAACTACTTTTCAGATTGTTTAATGCTGGTATATAGAAACACAAGTATTTTTTGTGTGTTGATTTTATACCCTGTAATTTTACTGAATTTGTTTATTGTCTCTAGTCGTTTTCTTATATTTTCTTTGAGATTTTCTATATATAGGACATGTCATTTGTGAATGGGGGTAGTTTTACTGTTTCTCCTATTTGAATGCTTTGTATTTATTTTTCATGTCTGCATGCTTTGGCTAGCACTTCCAACAATATTTTGCATAGCAATGTTGAAAGCAGGCATTCTTGTCTTCTTCCTGATCTTAGAAAGCTTTCAGTATTTCACCACTGAGTATATTTTTAGCTGCAGGTTTTTTATAAGTGCTTTTTCTTGTGTTGAAGAGTTCCTTTCTATGCCTAGTTTTCTTAGTGTGTGCTTTTTTTTAATCATGAAAGGTTTTTGTCAAATGTTTTTTTCTGTATCAATTCAGATAATCATGTGTGTTTTTCCCCTTTGTTCTATTAATGTGTTGTATTACATTGATTGATTCTCTTATGTTGAATCACTCTTTCATTCTTATGATAAATCACACATGGTTGGGGTATAGAATCTTTTTACGGTGTTGTTAGATTCAGATTGCTAGTATTTTGTTGAGAAACCCTAAACTTCTACTCATGTGAGATATTGATCTGTGATTTTCTTTTGTTATGTGATGTCTTTTTGTGGCTTTGTTATCAGGGTAATGCTGTCCTCATAAAATGTGTTAGAAAGCGTTCCCTCCTCACCCTGGCTGGTGTGGCTCAGCTGGTTAGAGCATCTCCGCATGCATGGAAGGGCTGCTGGCTTGATTACTGGTCAGGGCACATACTCAGGTTGTGGGTTCAATATCCGGTCGGGGCTTGCATTAGGAGGCAGAGAGAAAGTCTCTCTCTCTTTCCCTCTCCCTTCCTCTTTCTAGAATCAATAAAAAACATATACTCAGGTGAGGATTAAAAAACAAAAATGTTCCCTTCTTTTGTATATTTTGGAAGAGTTTGAGAGGATTGATGTTAATTCTTTTCTAAATGTTCGGTAGAACTTACCAGGGAAGCCGTCGGGTCCTAGACTAGTGCAGCCTACGTACTGGCTTTCCCGTATTCCTGGCCTTTCTCTTCCTTTCTTTCCCTCGCCGCTGCAGCCTAGGATCGCCCCCTAAACAGATGATCTGCCTCTAAGTCTCACCTCAGGCTCTGCTTCCAGGCGGACCCAAGCTTAAACAAGTTCTAATAAGAATGGAAGATGAGAGTTGTATAAGAAAGTGTTGTAAATTTTATGTGGAAGAATATTAAATCATTGGACAATGCAGGAAGTGGGGAGAAGGAACGAGCGTGCTTCTGCTCAGCACTGGCGAAGTAGGTATCATTATGGTAAACTGGACATTCAGGACAGAATACTGGGACTTCTAGGGAAAACTGGACCCAACAAGATGAGAAAGAGCTGGATGAGCTAGTGACAAGCAGAAGAGCTGGAGAACTGATAAGAGCACGTTAAAAAGAAAGAAAAGACCACACAAGAGGAAGAAAGTTGAAGAAAATGAAGAACACATTGGTCAAGATTGAGGCTTGGTCCTCATCCACTGAACAAGGCTGGTGAAGAAATTTCTATGGGCAGAGAACTGGGTGAGCTGGTGGCATGGGGGGGGGGGGGACTCTGGCAGCCCTGAGAAGGCACCTTGCACATCTCCAACTACAGGGAGCGTAACTGTCCAATGTCACCAGTTCTGTGCTCTGAACTCCATGGTCATATCCACACCAAGGCCACACTTTCAGTGGGCTGCTCCCAACCAATGCCTAAGCGCAGCGAGAATACCAGCTAGGGTACGCAGGTCCCGGGGAGACTCACACATCTTTATTGGGGATATTGGCTTGAGGATACCCCAACAGCTTTGGTCCACCTTTTTTACAAGCCTAGATGTTTCCACCTAACCTTTCACCTCTCTCTTTCATTCAAGGCGAGTCTTACTTTTCAGTCGGATGGCTCTCCCAGCCTCTCCGGGACCCCTCCTCATTTTCTTTCGCAGATGTTTTCTCCACTAAAATCCTTACACATTTCATCCCATTTTGACACCTGCTTTTTGGAGAACCTGGACTAGACCTTGTCTGTGACATGTTCATTTTGATCCAGGGTTCGGGAGATAGAGCCGGTGCCCAGAAACAAATTTTAGATCAGCCCCATTTCTACATGTCTCATTGGCAGGGGGGGTCACTCCTTCAGGGGCCAAACTTCATCAGACACCTTCAGGAGAAAGGGGCTCTGCCTGGCCCGGGACAGGGGAGAGGTGACCCAGCAAGGAAGGGCCGTGGGAGGACAATCCCAAGGACAGAGGCAGATCAGGAGCGGGCAACGGAGAGGACCCTAGAAATAGGCACCGTCGAAATCATCCCACTCAATGCACGAATTGGTAGTAAGTCACTTGGGTGAGGTGCTTTATTACTAAGTGACTTATCTCTATTTTCCATGGCTGGTGCCCTGAAATATCCCACGTTATCTCAAAAATAGCTGTGTGTGCTCCAGGGAGCGGCTGCACTACTGTTCATCTTTGTCTTTCTTCAGGTGGCGGCTGCGGGAGTTTACGAAGAGCAGAAACGACAGGTACCTGGCCCAGAGAGCACCTCTGAACCCCAGTCTGCCTGCTGCAGGGATGTTCCAGGATTGTCGCTCTGACCCGGTTCATTTCCCATACCCTCCCTGAAACAAGTTTGTTTTTTATTATTTATTACAAATTTTTTTTGTTTATTGATTTTACAGAGAGAGAGAAACATCGATGAGAGAGAACATCGATGGGTCGCCTCCTGCATGCCCCCCACTGGGGATTTGACCCACAACCTGGGCATGTGCCCCGACTAAAAATGGAACCGGCGACCTCTTGGTGCCTGGGTCGATGCTCAACCACTGAGCCACACCAGCCAGGCCCCTGAAACAAATTTTAGATCAGCCCCATTTCTACATGTCTCATTGGCAGGGGGGTCACCCCTTCAGGAAAACACATGGTTTGGATTCCCCTAAGAAACACACAGCTGGCAAACGGATGCTTTTCAGATGCCCTGAAGCCCTTCCCCTCAACACTCTGGCGGTGGGCGAGCATCCCTAGGAGGGATGTCCCCACCGGATCAGGCTCCTAAGCAGGCAGGTGAGGGCTGGCTTTCTGAGCCCACTGCCCACCCTCCTCACAGCAGACTCGCAGACGGTCTGAGCATTGGTTCTCTCCCTGCCATCAGAGCCAAATCGCCTTGGGCTAGATAGACACTTGCCGTTCAGATCTCGTCCCCACTACTCAGTGCCCAAGGGGCTCACCCCACGCACTGAATCTCTGGGTCTGTTTCCCCTGACTTCTAACTGGGCTCAGCCCGTGAGGGGCGCTGCAGGGACTCGGGGAGCAGGGGAGCAGAAGAGAAGGCGGGTATTTATTCCTTGCTCCCTCTCTGTGGTGTGGCCGTGGGCTGGCCACGTCCCTTGGCTGAAGGGCATGGCTCCCAGCACACGGGCCTTCCACGGAGCTCTTCTGCTGCCTGGGTTTCCGGTGCGGCTCCTTACCCTCCGCCGTTCAGACCTGGGATGGGAACGGAACCCCACTTCCACAGTCCTCTACTGTCTCTTACATTTCCTCATGCCCCGCCCCCAGCTTTGTAAATGTCCCTTGACGAACTGCTCCTCAAAGGACCCAACTTGAGGTGTCGTCTGCTTACTGTCAGGGCCCTGATGGACGCCCCTCATCTCCTGAATGTGGGGCAGGGACAGTTCGCCAGCGAACTCACATACCGCTCTTCCTCAGTGATGGCCATGTCCCCGACCCCGCCTCCAGGACGGACACCTGTGTCCTGTGCCCTGTGGCGAAAAGGGCGGCTGAGTGCTGGGTAGGTGGGGCACTGGCCAGGGTGTCAGGAACTCTGGGCGGCTGTCCTCCCCGTGACTCACAGTGTGACCCAGGACCAGTCCCTTCCCTCTGCTTGGTTCACCTGGACAGTGGGGTCGGTTGGCATGCCTGCCATGCTTCCTGGGTACGTGCCCCCTCCTCATGCCAGCCGGTCACACCAGTGAAGGACCACTCCTGGGCGGGGGACTCCAACCGCTCAGACCCCAGTTCCTCCCATCTCGGGGACAAACAAGGTCTCCCCCTGCTGATGCACACATGCCCCCAGCCCCCTTCCTTTAGAAGGTATGATCTGCCGTTGGCCTCTGAGGGCCCAGAGGGGAGAGGTGCCACTCTGCCAGTTTCCAGGCTCAGAGAGCAGGATGTGAGACATCCCCACGGGAAGCCCAGCCTCCACAGCAAGCTTCTGCCTCTTGGAGCTGCCAGAAGGAGAAGAAATACCTGATCAAGTGTCCGAGGCTTCCCCAGACTGAACAAGGTTCTGACTAACAAAACCAGCCAATGTGTCCATGAGACAGAACATTTGTGTGAATCATGGACGCCTGTAACGTCACAGAAATCCCTGAGCCATAGCGACAAATCGAGCAGGCAGGGCTGTGAACCGAGCCTCCGCTCCAGCTGGTGGCAGGGCTGCCCGCGTGGAAGGGAGTCTCCTCCCTGGTCACGTCTAGAAGGGCTGGGCGCTCAGGGAGGGGAAGGACATGTATCAGCCAGGCTCTGTGCAGATCATGGAAAGCAGTTCTAGCTGTTTTAAATGCAAAGGTCTCAGACTTGGACTTAGCTGCCTACAAATCTTGGGAAGGGCTAGGACTGACTGGGTTGCAGGCTGGGCACAGGAATCAAACACCATGGGGCTGATCCATCAGGGGAGCTGGTCCCCTGAGGCTGCCCCTGCACCCTCGGGTGTGACATCATACCCACAGCGCCCTGAGGCAGGGTCCCGGTTCCAGACCCAGAACCAGCCTGCAGCTGTGCCCCGGGCCCATCTGTCCCAAGCTGCTGTCAGTGCGGTGATCAGGGCTGGGACGTGGTTTCAGCCCTTTGTGCACCACCGCTGCTTCTCAACACCCAGGAGCTGGGGAGCGCGCCTTGGGCTGCTGCTGAGGCTGCAGAAGCCACATCTCCACAGCCTTCCTTTCCGGTAGAAAAATAGCCCCAAAAGCAGCATCCGTGTCTCCTCACCTCACCTTTGCCTCCCGAGCCTTGCGCAAGAATATTTAATTGAAGAACTTAATTCAGCTGCAGAACAATAGCTACAAGGAGGTCTGAGGAATGCAGGCTTGAGCTTTGCAGCCTTTGCAGAGCAGGAAGACAGCCCAGAAGTGGGGCAGAGGAGGGGTGAGCAGGCGGCCCACAGCGCCCTCTACAGGATGCCTCTGCATTGGACGGAGGCAGCGCAGGAGGGGCGGGAAATCCTCTTGGGGGTTGCCAGTTCTCTCGCACCTTCCCCATACTCTCAGAACGGATACATGGAGGCCCAACAGGACTGGACCCATGTGCCTTGTGCCCATGTCTAGACCAGTTGGGCAATACATTGTATGCAGATTTGATTAGTAATTATATGGTGTGTATGTGTGTGTGTGTGTGTGTGTGTGTGAGAGAGAGAGAGAGAGAGAGAATACAGGAGACATTGGCATGTTTGTTCTCTGGAGTAATGTTGATGTTCAACTGTTCAAATAACCTCATGTCCTTAAGATAACAGAGGCTTTGGTTTAGACACAGAACTGAGTTTAAATCCCAGCCCTGCCGCTGTGTGACCCTAGACTGGTTGCTTGTCTTCTCTGAGCTCAGTTTTTCATCTCTAAATGGGACTCATGATACTGACTTCATAGGGTTACAGCCAAGAGCAAATGAGAGGGAACCTGGAAAGTCCCTGGCGGAGTGCCCGCAGGCAGAGCAGGGTGCGGATGTCTCTCCCCTCGGTCCTGATTAATTCCTTTGCAGGAACAGCCTGTCCCTGAGACAAACCGCAGTTGCATCCTTGTGTCTGAGAAGGAGAGGTGAGAGACTGTTTTCTCCAGTGCTTCAGGGAACCCTGGGCGGCCCTTGCCCTGGACCTGTGCTGCACACGCTAGCAGAGATTTCATCTTCTGAACAGAAGGGTCACGGAGGCAGCATGGGGAGTAGGCAGGGCAGCGGGAGGTCTCTATATAATTCAGCTGGATCAGTGTTTTCTAAACTGTAGGCCAAGACCCATTAGTGAGGAGCAAATCAATGGACTGGGTTGTGACCTGCATTTTTCCAAATGAAACAGAGAAAGGAAAAAAGAGGAGAGGTGAGCAAGGGGGAAGTAAGAGGATGGGAAGTCCATCTAATTAAGACCACTGTTTTGAAACATTGTTGCTAGTTCGTAGCCGGGTGTGAGATGCACTGCACTGGGGTGAGCAAGCAGATCCAAAATGTTTGCCTAAAATATCTGTGAAACAATAATCAAGGCGACCAGTCCCCTAATTTGAAGTCAGGGGTGGGGGAGGCACATGGAGTACCGAAATCCTCTTCAATTTATAACAAAAAGAACTTGATTGACACTAACTTCATTCCCCGGGAGATGAACTGATACCTGAAAGTTTATCAACAGCCTCACTGTTCACCTCTGCGCTCCTGGAGGTCACAGCCAGGCTGGCTTCTCAGGCCACCCAGTGTGAGGCTGTGAGTGTGTCCTTCAGGGCTGTGAGCACAGCCGCCCTCTGGCCTCTCCGGGGCTGAGCTCAGGCCTGTGCCCTGCCGTCCGCTCCCCTCTGGCGGCTGCTGCCTCCTGCCCCTGGTCTTCTGCCCTCTCTCCTGTTCCAGGGCTGAAAGGCTCTCTGCTCGGGGCCAGCATAGTACTCCCGCAGGTCACAGTCTGCTGGGGCCACCGCTGCGGGGCCAGCCATAGCCCGGGCTCAGCTCTCAGCCTCCCGCACAGCCTGGTCAACAAGGCAGGCAGAGGAGGCTGATCCTGCTCATCTGTGCAATGGGCATGACAACAGTAAGTGTCGCCCTGGCTGCTTTGGCTCAGCGGTTAGAGCGTCGGCCCGCGGACCAGAGAGTCCCGGGTTCGATTCCGGTCAAGGGCACGTACCTCGGTTGCGGTTCAGTCCCTGGCCCTGGTCCGGGTCTTGCGGGAGGCAACCAGTCGATGTGTCCTTCTCACGTCGATATTTCTTCCTCTCTCTCCCCCTCTCTCCCACTCTATTTGAAGATAAATGGAAAAATATCCTCGGGTGAGGATTAAAAAAGAAGAAGAAAATAGTAAGTGTCCTGGCTCCTCGTCGACGTGTTGCAAGCACCACACAAGGCGGGAAAGTGGCTGATGGGCCCGTGCGGTCCTTCCAGGGGGTTCCGCAGGTGTGGGGGCTCTGTGCTGCTCCGGACCCTCCCGGCTCTGTCCTTGCTCCCCTCCCCCTCCTTCCGCTAATGCTCCCCAGAGCAGCCCACCTAAAGACTGCTGGCTCCCTGGGGCAGTGGTCCTGACGGAAGGAAACACTTTCATTTTGGAAGGAAGGACCAGAATGGGACACCTCGCATCCCCTGGGGACCCAGCACCACCTCATCTTGGGTGCTTTCTGGTTTCCTTACTTTGAAACCTCCCCTGAGCCAAAGGGACGCTCTGCTCCGAGGTGTAATCGATGGCTTGTGAGGCCAATGGAAACGCATCTCGACTTCTCCTGGCCGGGTGTGTGTGGGTCACTCTCACCGAGTCACCAAGGCTTGACTTGTAGATGGATAAAGGTCTCCTCCTCCCCTCCGGCTTTGGACAATGATTTTGCCACATCCCGAGCCCTCCCACAGGCAGCCCCCCAGACTGGGTGCTGCGGATGGACGTGAGGGCCCGGTGGAAGGCCCCCTGAGGATCACACCAAAATCAGGGCCTTGACACAGAAGACCCCTTAGAGTGTCACTGTCCCCCAGGACTCTCTGTGGTGATCACTGAATCCATGCTAACTCAGCCGCCACTAGCCCTGTGTGACCACTGAATAATGACCAAGGAACTGAACTTTCAGTGTTAGTCAAAGTTAATTAACTCAAATGTAAATCGCCACATGTGGCTAGAGGCCACCATCTTGGCTAATGTAGTCTGAGACCCACCTCCTCCTCCCGACTTGCACTGGGAATCTGGCTTCTGATACTGCTTTCCATGAAGGACCGAATCCGAGGAAGGTGAGCAGGAGGTCTCCATGGGTGACGGTGACCTGGCCTCCTGCAGATTTCCATCCAGACAGCCCCTTCCCCCTCGCCGCCTCCCCTCCGTCCACGCCGCCTCCCCTCCCCCACGCCGCCGCCTCCCCTCCCCCACGCCACCGCCTCCCCTCCCCCACACCGCCTCCCCTCTGTGCACACTGCTTCCCTTCCTCCACACCGCCTCCCCTCCCCCACACCGTCTCCCCTCCCCCACACCGCCTCCCTTCCCCCACACCGCCTCCCCTTCCCCACACCGCCTCCCCTCCCCCACGCCACCTCCCCTCCCCCACGCCGCCTCCCCTCCCCCACACCGCCGCCTCCCCTCCTCCACACTGCCTCCCCTCTGTGCACACTGCTTCTCTTCCTCCACACCGCCTCCACTTATCCAGGATCCAGCAGCCCCACAATCTGAGGTGTACTTCTCATAGCAGTAAAGATAAGGGTAAATACACCTAAGAAAACCACCACCAAGATACAGTGACCAAGGAACAGGCTATTGCTGAGACAATCCTACCTAGTGAAGCATCCCAGGTCTCAATATTCAGGCCACTGCACACAGTGCCTGGACCCGCACACTGTGCCTGGACCACCGCACACTGTGCCTGGACCCCGCACACTGTGCCTGGACCCCCGCACACTGTGCCTGGACCCCCGCACACTGTGCCTGGACCCCCGCACACTGTGCCTGGACCCCCGCACACTGTGCCTGGACCCCGCACACTGTGCCTGGACCCCCGCACACTGTGCCTGGACCCCCGCACACTGTGCCTGGACCCCGCACACTGTGCCTGGACCCCCGCACACTGTGCCTGGACCCCGCACACTGTGCCTGGACCCCCGCACACTGTGCCTGGACCCCCGCACACTGTGCCTGGACCCCCGTACACTCTGCCTGGACCCCACACACTCTGCCTGGACCCCGCACACTGTGCCTGGACCACTGCACACTCTGCCTGGACCCCGCACACTCTGCCTGGACCCCGCACACTCTGCCTGGACCCCTGCACACTCTGCCTGGACCCCGCACACTCTGCCTGGACCCCGCACACTGTGCCTGGACCCCGCACACTGTTCCTGGACCCCCCACACTGTGCCTGGACCCCGCACACTCTGCCTGGACCCCGCACACTGTGCCTGGACCCTGCACAGTTGCCTGAACCCCTCACACTGTGCCTGGACCCAGCTCCTCCCAGGGATCCACCACGTCCTCTTCACTGGCTGAGGGTCATCTGCAGCCGGGGGCCCCTGCCATTCCAGTACATTCAGGGTGAGCTGGGAAGATGCCAACTCACTTTTCCAGGAAACTTTCAAACTCCAGAGGGAATCCAGGCTGATCCAGCCATCATCTTGGGAGTATGGGAGCAGGCATGCCCAGCCTAGAAGCAGAGAGGTCTGGGGGACAGGGTGAGCACCCCACAGACCGAGAGGCCATGAATCCAGACCCACCTCTGCTGGGACACCTCTCCCCGGGTAGGTCACTTGCTGGGACTTGGCTTTCCCATTTCTTGTGTGAAATGGATGATTAAATCCACATATAGGACCAAATCTGTCCAGTGCTCCACACCATGATTGGCACATAGAAGGGCCAATCGTCTGTTCCATATCCCCATGGCATGTCTTCATTGACTAGTTCAGTCGGCCAGCTGGGATCATCAGAACGGGTCAGCTCTCCCGCCAGGCCCTGTGTCTGGTGAGACTCCCCCATAATCGAGGCCCTGCTTCTGGACCCAAAAGGGTGAGTCCTCGGAGCCGGAGTGGGAGGAGCCTCCTTTCTCCTGCTGCCCATGTCGGGGAGACCGGTCTCTCCGGCCTTCCTGCTGGCACAGGGGCCCCCAGCATCCCAATGTGTGGCCACAGCCTTGCTCCCGACATGCTGTGTGACTTCGGGCCTCAGTTCCTTCGCCTGTAGAGTGGGCTGGGTTCCCACAGCCTCCTGCAGAGGGGGACGAGAACAGGCCGGAGACTCTGGGTCGTGTCCAGGGACAAGGGGAACACTGCGGCCCCCCGCCCTCGCTGCTCCGCCCTCCTTCCCTGCTGCCCCAACTCACCTTTCCCTCCTCAGCTGTGAGAGCAAATGTGCCTCCTAATTTCCAAGTGAGCTCAGTTATTAGCCATAGCCTGTCCTGTGTCACCCAGTGCATCCGGACCTGCGTTACTGCCACAGAAAAGGACAGGGGAAACGCTAATCCCTCAGGCTCACTATTCCGCTCACCCTCTGGGTCAGCCGGGCTTCCTGGGTGAGCTGGGAGGGGATTGAAACACGCAGACGTCCCGAGAAGACCTTTGAGAAGAGCATTGCCAAGCGACGGGAACCACGGGCCTGGCGGTTTCCCCCTCACTCACCCACAGCAAGGAAAGAGAGGGCTGAGGTGGGGGACAGAGACGCGCCAGGGACGCCAGGGCAGAGCCCCGGGGGCCAGCGAAGTGTAGTTTCAAGCACAGTACAGGGAGCCTCTGCTCGCCCTCCGAGCTTCGGGGCGGGGACAGGGGACATGGTGAGCCCTGCCGCAGACTCGCCCACCTAGCCCCTTCTGGGATCCTTTCAGCCTCAACCCGAGGAAAGTGCTAAGAGTCTGCCCCCGAGCCGGCCAGACTTGTGTTTGGGTTGTTCTGAACACACAGTGTCTTTCTAACAAGAACTGAACGCCAACGCTGTCAAGGCAGGAAACCTCCCGTGGAAATCCAGATGTCTGCTTCCCTTGCCAAAGCGAAGCCCTGGCAACTCTGGGCCCCCAGGGTCCTCGCCTGGGTGGGCTGGGCTGCTGCCCTCTCAGACGGAGCCTGAGGGCCCCTGGAGGCCCGCCGGGCAGGCTTCGCTCCTTCCTGGTACTGCCCACGCCCCTTGCATCTGCGTTTGCCGTCCGGGGTCAGAGACAAAGGCCCTTCCGTGCCAGCTCCCGGGAACTGGGTCAGCTGGGTGATCAGCGAATCCCAGACTCCTCTCCTCCTGGGTATCACAGGGTCAGCCACACCAGGGCAGGGCAAGGGCAGCAGCGTGTCCAGAGGCGCACTCAGCAGGCTCGATGCCGGGCACCCAGCTAACGGGAGGTAAAAGACGTGGTTCCTCGTGCCAGAATCTGGAAGGGAGAGGATCTGTCTGTGTGAGAAAACCGCTGGGTTAGCTATAAGAAAGAACCTTGCAGCACAGGGATCGGAGATGGGTTTGCTGGGTTTTGCAGCTGCGGTGGAGCTGGACAGACACGGACGTGGGCAGTGCTGCAGGAGCAGAGCCTCGGCAGGGCGGGGCGGAGAACACAGAGAGTGGGCTGGGCTCCAGGGCAGGATCTGCCAGCTATTCGCACAGCAAAATCCCCCCAGCAAATCACTAGACAGTTCTGCATGCCAGCCTCCTCAACCTTAAAATGAAACTGATGTGCTTCTTGTCGTCCCTCCTTCCAGGACCAGCGTAGGATGAGAGCAGATGCCGCCTCTGCAGGGAGCTTTGAGGACAGCGGGGACACGCAGGGCTGCTGGGGACCGGAGCCGGAGTCCCACCCGATCCGAGTGCAGCCTCTGTCTAAGCCACCCAGCCCCTCCTCCCCTACGTGCGGAACACCTGGCACCAGCCACAAGGGCCCCGTCTCCCGCCACACACCAAATGCTCGCTTATTAGCTCGGCTTATTGCCGCTGTAGGGATTATCTGCTGGCTGCATAATTAATACCTGACACAGACCGCCGCTCACGTCCCTGTACAAATGGAGAAGTAGAGGCAGAGTGGCCCTCAGCCCCAGTCCCCCCACCTGTGGCCTGACTATCGTTACTATAAGTTTAGGTTGGTGCTCTGAACAAGTCAATGTCCTCTCCGGGCCTCAGTCCCTTCATCTGTGAAATGGGGAGCTAGACCCCTCACTGTCCACAGGCATATTATTCTCCTGTTTCTTCCCGGAAAGGACTTCCCTCCCTGCCTCCCGCTGCCCTGAATCTCAGAACAAAAAGGAGAGGGCTGCAGAAAACCATACTCTGGCTTTTTGTCGATTAAGCCCTCTAATTATGTAGGAATCATTTCATTAATTGTTTCCACCCGGCGGAGCCGCTGCTATAGGAAGGGAGTAGCAAGTCCCTTGATTGCCACCTAAGTGATTAAAGGAAATGAAGCTAAGTAAATCCCCAGCTCATATCTCACCGCTGAGACTCTGGCAGGCTTGTTAGCCAACTTGGAAAATGACCTGTGGTTGACAAGATCTCTCTTGGGTTGAGAATGAGTCTTGTATTTGGGGTCTGTCCCCGAGGACCAGATTCCATGAATCACTGCCCCAGCGGCTGCCGTGTGCTTTGTACGGTCCTTACGCTCATTAGACTTCATCCATTTATAAGCCTGGCTTCCCTGCCTGGAAGCCAGTGTCACCCCATCGGTCTTGCCGACGTGCCCCAGAGCAGGCCCCCAGAGAATGACTGTGAATGAATGAATGAATGAATGAATGAATGAATGAATGAATGAATGATGTGTGGTACCCTAGAACCGTTCATTCACTGAGGAAGGTCTGGGAGGCTCTGTCTAGTTTATCTTCAGTGTATTCATGCTGAGCGGTCCCTGCTGAGGGCTTCGGAAACACGCGGTGTTCTAGGCCTTCAGGTTAAGCCTTGGTTGCTCCCTTTGCCATGCTCCTCACCTCAGACCTGCTGTTCTGCATCATAAAACCTTGGTGATCAGTGGCCGGAGCAGAGTGGGGTTTGAGACATGTGCTAGGGTACACCGTTTCAGGGAGACTCCAAATAACTCAAAATCAAGTAATATTTTAATGCAATATATTAGAAAATCAAAATTAATGCAAACACATCCATGATGAGCAAACATAAATGTTTTAAATAAAGACAGGATACGATCCTGTACTTGTAAGACTCTGCCTCCCTCGCCTCATCCAAAAAGGGTAATGGCTCAAAAATATCTCGGTCTGGGAATCTGACTAATATTTGCACCTGTTGGCTATGACTTTGGGCCCTTGGTTTCCTGAGAAAGAGTGGCCTGGGGGACATTGATCTTCAGATGAGAGGGGGGATTCGAGTGTGTGATATCAACACCCCCCTTCCTCACCAGCTGTTAGAATCTGAACACCCCAGACTAGGTGGCCACTGAGCACGCTGCCAGTGGGTGGGGAAGACAGGCATTTTAAAGAGCGCCAACAGAGCCAGGCTGGCGTGGTGTGGCCCACGGAGCGTGTGACGTGGTGGCCACATATCATGTCTCTTGGAGTCAGGCCCTGGCATAATTCTGTGGCCTCAAATGGCACGGGCTGGTGCGCACTCTATTTGAAATATCGGTATAGAGAAGGACCTTGGGGACCCCCCGGGCCTCCTGAGCCAGTTAGAATTTCCCACCACAGGGGACGTTTGGCTATGTCTAGAGACATTTTTCATTGTCACAACTGGGGAGGAGGCTATTATTAATATATGGGGGATAGAGGCCAGGGGTGCTGCTAAACATCCTACAATGCACAAAGCAGCCCCCCAAAAAAGAATTATTCTGTCTAAAATATTGATAGTGCCAGGGTTGAGGTAGAGAAATTAGGGAAAATGGGTTCACATCCACATGCCTGGTGAGGGGGGGACAACTTCGGGGTCTTGCTGGAAGGAAGTTGCCTCTCAGCCGGTCCCCAGAGTCCGGAGAGACTTGTGGTCAGTTCCTCTGCCCACACTTAGGACCAATCCTAACTCAGGCATTGTGAGAGGATTTCATATTTCCCCAGGTCCCTATCCCTTTCCTTGGCTTTTGGGAAGTCCTTCCTGAGGGCTAGCTTTAATCTCTCCTGCTGCAGTTCAAAATGGCTTGATTTCTCCGTGAGAGTGATCAGATACCTCTCTCCTGCTCCATCCCTTCTGGCCCTTTGAAATAATTCACCAGAATATTGCTGATTGAGGTTCCCGGGTCAAAGAAAAGAGAAACAAGCTCAGGTATCATGAGACCATGTAAGGGCAGTTCTATTTCTCAGCACCTTCTACAGTCTGAGATAAGGCAGCACTGAGACACTTCCCACGGCAGGCAGGCAGCCCGTGTCAGGTTAATTGCGGTGACCCCTGAGCTCTCAAGCTGCAGCTCACGGGCTGGGAGAGAAATCTCTCTTCGGCTCAAAGTGACAAATCCTCACACAGAGACAGATCCTATTTGAGACAGAGCCCGCAGAGAGCCTGCTGCTGCGAACTGGATGAAGAGGGCCCGCCCGCAGGGACGCCGGGTCTCCCTGCAAACACGTGCGCCGAGCGCCCTCGTGCCCGGGCAGTGCCTGTTGATCTTGGCGCACCTGGAAATCCCCTGCAGGGCTTGCTAACACAGACACCTGCGCTCGCCCGCGACGGTCTCCTTAGTGGGGGGGGGGGGCGAACCCACAAAGCTGCATTTCTAACAAGCTCCCAGGTGGTGCTGATGCTGCTGACCAGGACCACACGTTGAGAACCACTGTGCTCAGTTGTTCTGAATACGAGGGATACAGCAGAACGCTCTAAGTCAGCGGTTCTCAACCTGTGGGTCGCGACCCCTTTGGGGGCTGAACGACACTTTCACAGGGGTCACCTAAGACCGTCAGAAAACACCTATTTCCGATGGTCTTGGGAACCGAGACACGGCTCCTCTATCGGTCTCCAGGCGGGCCCGCCCACATGTAGATACGCCCATACACAACATGAGGAGCTGTGTTAAAGGGTCGCGGCATTAGGAAGGTTGAGAACCACTGAAAGTGGTGGACATAATACGAACGTCAGCGAGGTAGTAGGTTAGAGGTGGTAAGTGCAATGAAAGAAAACAAGTATAATAACAGAATTAGTGGGAATCCGGGATGTGAGGGGAGGATGGAAGGTGTGGACATTTTTATTTATTTACTTTTTTAATCCTCACCAGAGGATATTTTTCCATTTACCTCAGATAGAGTGGGGAGGGGGAAGAGAGAGGAAGAGAGAGACACATTGACTGGTTGCCTCCTGCATGACCCTGACCAGGGCTGGGACCAAACCACAACTGAGGTACGCGCCCTTGACCGGAATTGAACCTGAGACTCTTTGGTCCGTGGGCCAAGGCTCTAACCACTGAGAAACCGGCCAGGGCAGGCGTGGACATGCTAAGTACAAGAGACAGGTCTCAGAGAAACAGGGTGACCAACCATCCCAATTTGTCTGGGTCTGTCTGGGTCCCCACATCCTGGGGAGCTTCCGAGTCCCAGGCAAATAGGACACGCTGTGTTGAGATGATGTTGAAGGGAAGACTGGAAAGAAGGAAGCAGCTGTCCAGGGCACCTCTGGAGGAAGAGCATTCCAGGCAGAGGGAAGAGAGAGCCAGAGCGGACCCCCAGGCGAGGGCTGCTGTCGTGTCTGAGCATCAGAGAAGAGGCTGGAGGGAAAGGGGTTGGGCTGGCGTCCGAGAGGCGGGGGAGGGGTCTCAGATCATGCCAGGCCTCCTGCAAAAGGAGCAGGTACTGGTGGGGGAACTGGCCTGACCACCTCAAGGAGCTGGGATGGCGAAGTGGGGGCAGGGAGGAGCACGTCCAGAGCTCCGGAGTCCACCGGAGGACTGTGAGCGGAGGATTCGTGCTCTAACTCACACACGGACCACTCTAGCTTCTGCATGGAGAGCAGACAGTGGGGAGGGTCCCAGACTGCTCTCCGCCCCGCTGGTGCAGAATTCGGAACAAGGGCTTCCGTGCAGCTGGTTTATGTGATGCGTGATTCCCCGGAGCAAGCGGGGAGACAGGAGAGTGCAACTGGAAAGGGGGAGCCAGAAACAGAAAGCAGTAATGAGTTGGCCACTAGCACTGGCCGCAGGAGTTTAACTTTGACGAGCTGCTGGGAGAAATACATCTCAGAACTGGCTTGGAGAATCAAAGGGGGAAGCCCTTCCGCTGTCTTCCTTCCCCGTTGCTCAGTGTGGCCTCACCGGCCGAACCTGCCTCGGGCTCCTGGGTTGCGCGTGTGGGTAGGCTGCGTGGGCTCACGCTCCTGGGGTGCGCGTGTGGGTAGGCTGGGTGGGCTCACGCTCCTGGGGTGCGCGTGTGGGTAGGCTGCGTGGGCTCACGCTCCTGGGGTGCGCGTGTGGGTAGGCTGCGTGGGCTCACGCTCCTGGGTTGCGCGTGTGGGTAGGCTGCGTGGGCTTCTGCCGGGATCCACGCCGCGGTGTCCGAGAAGCCCCAGCAGGAGGGTGAGGCATACGGCATGGACCTACGTGAGGTGCTGTTACCTTGTAACCTGCGTGATGCTGGTTGTCACCTGCACAGGACCGATTGCCAAAGCCGCGGCTGGAGTGAGAAGTGGGCACAGGAAGGTGTGAAGGAGGAGAGAAGAGGTGTCTGGCACACGCCATCCCCGAAGCATCAAACCTTTCTGTCCACCAGTTTCCGTCATGGTGGCAGGTGCCTACAGTCTCTGCCCAGACTTAGCACAGGAGGGCAAACGGAACTCGCTGTAGTCCCTGTGTCTGCAGCGGGTCCTGAGACTGGGACTGGCCACCGTGCCCTTCCTCCCCCAGCACACATCGCAGAGGCCCGTCTCTCGTGGGGGCGGAGCTCCTCGCTGCCCTGCCATCACCAGGCTGTGTTGCTGCTGCTGTCCTTACATGGCCAGGCACGGGCCCAAGGCACAGCTCAGCACGTTGCTGAGTTCCAGACACAACCTCGGCTCCCTGTGGTGGTCAGAGCCAACTGGCAGGAGGAGCCAAAGTGACCACATGTTGTCATCGCTTCAAGTTCAGTGCCCTGGGGGAGCGTATTCCATTCCTGGGAATAGGGCAGAGTCCAAGGTTATGGAGGACAGGAAGCAAACATTCTCCAAGGGGTCCATTAAGACTGATAGTGAGAGGGGCACCGTTCATCAACCTTCGGTCCAGCTTGTATCGGAGGGGACGACACCCCAGATCTGAAGAGCATTGTCAACTTAACCTTTCTCTCTCTCACCTTCACACAGGCTCCCATGCCTGTACGTAGGCACAGACACACGTGTGTGTGTGTGCACACACAGGCACACAAAAGACCATGGACAGAAGCCTCTCCCAGTTCTGACATTTCGTTTCCTAGCAGATGTCTCCACGGACCCCCTCCGTCTTCAGTCTGTGCCATCCTCTGGCTCTCTCGGACTTCCCATGCTGCAGCCCACGGCACCAGAGCACAGGGCTCCCCGGTGGCAGAATTACTCCTGCCCCTGGCCTCCCTGAGGACAGTGTCCGCCCAGGCCGAGACTGGGGCTCCAGGTCTCAGCACAGCTCTCCCGTTCATCGTGCGGTCTTCACCCTCCCCGCTTTCTCGGAGACCTGAGTGTGCTCACACACGCTGGCGTTCTAGAACCTACGAAAGGACACACACGCTAGGCCTCAGATCAAGCATGTTTATTTAAATCACACATTGCACAGTAAAGACTTTGGCAGGTTTTTGTTCCTGGGTCCTGGGAGAGAACCTCTCATTTGAAATTTCCCATGTTATTTAGGATGGACCCTCCCCAATGTCTAAATGTATCCTAACTAGATGACTCGGGATGGAGGCTGGTCCTGCCAGAAAGACCAAACAAGGGACTGGATCGTTGGGACTTTGAGCCACATGACATTAGTCTGACCTCCTGGGGTGGGCAGGGCTACAGACTGAATTCAGTCTTACGGCCAAGTGCGCCAATCATGCCTAATGGAACCACAGTGAAAATTCTGGACACCATAGCTTGGATGAGCTTCTCTGGTTGGTGATACAGGTTAATGTCTGCAGGGGCGATGTGGCCTGAGGACACAAAAGCTTCACATCTGGAACCTCCCAGACCTCACCTGTGTGTCTCTCTCTCTTTGTTTTTTAACTTATTTTTATTGTTGAATGCATTACAGATGCTCCTCCTTTTTTCCCCATTGACCCCCTCTTCCCTAATCCCGCCCCTCTCCTGTCTTCCCCGCACTATTGTCTGTCCATTGGTTATGCATATATGCATAGAAGTTTTTTGGTTTATCTCATCCCCCCTCCCCCCTCCCTTTGAGGTTCATCAGTCTAACAACCGATTTGTACTTCTTAATTCCTTCATCTTTTTTGCCCATTCCCCCAGCCCCCACCCATCTAGCAAGCAACAAAAAGTTCTCTGTATCTGTGAGTCTGTTTCTGTTCTGCTTGCTCATTTTGTTTGTAGATTTAATTGTTGATAGATATGTATTAATTGCCATTTTATCGTTCATATTTTTGTTCTTCTCCTTCAAAAAGACCCTTCAACATTTTATATGATACTGGTTTGGTGCTGATGAACTTCTTTAGCTTTTTCTTGTCTGGGAAACTCTTGATATGTCCATTAATTCTAAATGACAGCTTTGCAGGATAGAGTAATCTTGGTTGTAGGTGGTTGCTTTTCATCACCTTGAATATCTCTTGCCACTCCTTTCTGGCCTGCAAAGTTTCTTGTGAGACATCAGTTGACAGTCTTATGGGAGCTCCTTTGTAAGTAACAAATTGCTTTTCTCTTGCAGCTTTTAAGATTCTCTCTTTGTCTTTAACCTTTGGCATTTTGATGATGATGTGTCTTAATGAAACTCTAACTGTAAGTAGAGCTCTTTCTTTAGTTCTATGAAAACTTCTAGTGACTTACCAAACTTCAGGAAGTAGTGTGTACCTCCAAATTCGTAGCCTGTTGGCCTGAAGTACAGGGTGCTCTAGGAGATCCCCAAAATAGCAGCTAGTAAGGGCAGTCTTGTTGGGGACTGGCCCCTCACCTTGGAGTTTGACCTAACTCCAGATGGTTTTTATCAGGACTGCCTTGCACCCAGAGCTGGGGTGGGGATGACAAACTGATTTGGGATAAAATCCAGTTAGAGGAAAGAGAACCCAGTTAGAGAAAAGGACCCACAAAAGGCAGACGAGACCTCCCTGCCCTCCACTGTCCAGAGCTTGTGGAGGCAGACTTGACATTGTCATCTGTACTGTTGAAATATTAACTATTAAACTAACTTCATCTCCTTTGCTTAAGAGCTGCTGCCTGGAGCCCTCTGGGGTCCCACCGTGCCTCTCCCAGGATCCCCTCCACGCCGGCCACCAGAAACCCCAGAAACAAAAGACTTGGTACTGAACGGTGGGGCCCTGCAGGCCAGCGCTCGGGCTGCTCAGTGACGAGCCCCCAGTTGTGAACCATTTTAAATCTGAGCCCCGAGTGCGAGGGACCTCAGTAGCGGGGCCCGCCAGCACCAACCCTGTTGTCCAGTCTTGAGTTCTGCAAACACTTTCTCAGGAAAGAGTGCTCTGGGTCAGTGTGCTGGGGCTGTTAGGGCTGAGCACAGAACACACGTGCATGACGGGAAAGTGAAAATTGCAGTCAGTCTGGTTATTTGGCAGATTGCACCCAATACTGTTCGGTTCTTCTCCCTTGCCCTGTTCTCGGCCCGAGTGAGGGTCCCGAACCCAGCGCCTCAGACTCTCCGGATGGAGAAGGGACTGTAATTGCTCTCCTCCCTGACTCGGATATTTTGGCCGATTTTAAGACACATAAATAAGCGTGTTGTTCAGGCACAGAGGAGCGTGGGATTTATTAATTTAAATGAGGAGATTTGCGGGGCTCCTGGGAAAGACGCCTGCGTTATTCACATGCCTGTCCCAGGGTGTAAATTACAGTGAGTTTTCCCTTTATGTTTTGGAACTAGTTGAAGCTAGGGCATAAATTTCCTCAAGTTATTATTATTACAATTCATTATTCATTGAATGTTGACTCAGTACAATACAAGCAGCTAGCGGGAAGAGGGAAGACAGGTCCCCCCAGAGGGCAGGAAAGCCCCGGTCCTGACAGTCCGAGGGAGTGTCGGAGCTTCTGGACAGCAGAGGGTGCTGTCTCCCGGGGCTCATCTGGAGCTGTCTGGAGTCCACCCAGTCTCCCCGGGAACCAGGTTTTCGGCAGGGAGAGCGTAAATGCAGGTTTGGTGGCAAATCGGCCCAAACCGGGCTATTTGCTGACCTTAATTCAGACAAACAACAGGGTGGGAAGGGCCATGGCAGAGGACCCAGACAGAAGCCAGGCTCAGGGCGGGGGATAAAGATGGGAAATATTTCCATTTGGGGGCCAGCCTCTCATTTATAGCCAGATGCTGGGTTAAGAACTCGGCATTTGCAGATGTGGCGGGGAGAGGGGTGTAGGCATCCACTCCCCAGCACCCTCCTTCTGGCTCAGCTCATTCCTTCCCTCCTCCCTCCCGCCCAGGCTGGCCTCCCACTGGGAGCAGGATGGAGGAGCAGGATGGAGGAGCAGGATGGAGGAGCTTGCCTTCACTTCCCAGGCACAGCAGCTTGGAGCTGGGGCCAGAGCGCTGGAGATCTCCCAACGGAAAGCAATGCAGTGCCTTTGGGGCTGCCTGTATTGCAGTAGGAATTAGAATTAGGGAGGCAACATGATTTCAGAATGCCAAGACGGGTGACTGGCGACAGGGTAATGACGTGCCTTGGCCCCTCCCTCCCTCAAGCATTTATGGAGCACTAGCTGTGTGCCAGATTCTGTGCTATGTCCTCCAGGTGTCCACCGCTGGGTGCTGGGGGAGGGGAAGAGGAGGAGGGATCTGAGGGTGCAGGGAAGTTACTTAACCTCAGGAAGCCTCAGCTGCCCCTCTGTGAAAGTGGAAATCCATGCAGTGGGTAGCAACGCACAGGCACAGATTAGCCCTTTATTTCTGTCCTTAACAATACATTACTTATATCCTCGGTGTACTGAAAAGCTATGTGTCTACCAAACAACTGCTTTTATTTGAAATTCGCAATGAAACGTGCATACGTGTCATGATGTACAACTTGATGAAATCTCCCAGACTGAGTGCACCTCGGCCATCCAGACCCAGATCTCCAGGACCCCCGGACCCTCCCTGCCATTCTGCAGTCACTGCCCTGCCCCCAAGGATGGCAATTATCTTGACTTTGAACAGCATGAATGACTTTTGTCTTATTATAGAAATGAAACTGCCCAGCCTTTATGCTTATGCATCTGACTTCTTTCATTCAACCTTGTGTTTGAGGGGGGCTCATTCATTTTGCAATTGATTGGCATTTGTCCATGAAGTTTGCAACTGATCAAATTTTTATGGAACTCAGAGCCCAAATAATGGCTCCCGCCAGACACTCCATAGGACCACACAAGGGGCAGTCTGGCCACTTATCTTGTTCTCACTTTCCCCTCACCCACGTTTTCTCATGTACTTTCTTCTATTTCTTTGAAGCATAAGAATGTTTATGACTTGTCTCAAGTCCCATTTGGAGTAATATATTTGGGGAAATAATAATAATAATTAAATGGGCCTCGGTTCTTGCTTTTCTAATCCAGGGCTCCTCTCACTGTGCAGCTGTTTCAGGGACGTGAAGATGACGATGATGATGAGGCCGAAGCTGCTGTGCCGGCCCACACGCACCGGCGGACTGCGCACCAGGCCTTGTCCTAGCCTTGTGCCCTGTACTGACTCCTGAAATCTCCGTTAGCATTTCTCATCACAACATGCTTCTGTCCCCATTTTCCTTTTTTTACTTTAATTTAAAAAATTATTTTTCTTTCTTTATTGATTTTAGAGAGAGAAGAAGGGAGAGGGAGAGAGAAATAGAAACATCGATAAGAGGGAACATCAATTCGCTGCCTCCTGCATGCCCCCCACTGGGAATCGGGCCCACAACCTGGGCATGTGTCCTGACCAGGAATCGAACTGGCGACCTCTTGGTGCATGGGTGGACACTCAACCACTGAGCCACACCGGCCGGACTATCCTCATTTTCAGTGAAAGAAACCAAGGCACAGAGAGGCTAAGGGCCTTGCCCAAGGCCACCCAGCTGGAAAGTGGCACAGCTAGGATTGGAGCCCAGCCTGAGCCATCGGGTTCTGGAACCCTGCTCTCTGTCCTGAAAGATGTCCCCGAGCCACCCCTTTGTCATCCCTTTCAGGGCAGAGCTCCTGGCTGGCCCCCACCCCCATCCTCTTCATCTCTTACCAAAGCACCACCACAAGCCTGGTCTGCAGCCTGTGGGCCTGCCTGAGGCTGGAGTGTGGGTGAAGCCCCTGATTTTTATGCAAATGAGCACAGGGCACAGGCTTCCAGGCCCTTCCGGGCACCAGGCGCACTGTCAGTCTTTCTGCGGAGCCAGGCTGCCTTGGGCAGCACCGAAGCTCCTACTCACAGGCGGAGAATCCCTGCAAGTCTGCGGAGCTGCTCGCAGAGAAGAACCACCACACTGCGCGGGGGAGGGGCCAGAATCCTTGTCCGTGGAGGACGTGACCCGGCGGCCAGGCCCGAGGTTCCCACTCACCGACCTGGCCCAGACTCTGCAAACAGACTTCTCCACGACACAGCCACCTCTTCAGGTGGCAGTCACCATTTCTAATTTTGCAGACGAGGACTGAGGCTCCAGTGATGGGTCCACTAACGGAAGCCCGAGCGGTCTGGCTTGATCGGCTGTGAAAAGGGAGCCCCAGTGTTTGTTAGGGAGAGAAGTCAATGGACGGAGGGCCTGGGGCCCAGAGCGGGGTGCAGGGCTGACGGGGTTCACCCGGAAGGCCCCGGCTGTCTTCTCCGTGCGCAGGAGCAGGCCCCTGGCTGCCAGGGCCCCCACTGTCCCTGGGACTTCACAGAGAACACGCACCCACCTCAGCCCCCCGAGAAGAGCTGCGTCGGCTCTGCTCCCTCCTCGGCTTCAATCCTTTTTACGCTTAATTTCTCAGTAAATTCTGTTGACAGGTGGCCTTTCCCTTCCCAGGAGCACGAAACACTCTGCATTTGTACATCTTTCCAGCAATAGTTACCTGCAGAGGAAAGAAGGAGGCAAAGGTGGGTGGAGAGGACAGAGAACCGTGGCCCGTCCAGTGCAAGGTGACCACTAGGGACACAGAGACGGCCGAACGCCTCCCCAACCTCGGCGTCTGCCCGTCCTCCCTGTCGGCACCCCCTGGACACGGGATCGATGCTGTCACCATGAGCACCGGGAGGCTGGCATTCCTGCTATTACCTCCGACCCCCCTGAGAAGCCCACCGTCGGCCCACCCTCCCCTTCGCACAGATGCAGGAGTGAAGGGACTGAGGCTCTCTCCGAGGTCTCCGAGGTCACTCTACCTGGAGAGCCGGGATCCAGCCCTGGCGGACTTTGAACTCAGCCTGCTCCCACCTTGCTCTCCTGGGGACAATGGCTTTGAAGTGTATTTGACTGGAATCCGTGGCAAGAAATAGATTTGCCATCCCCCTGTGCCAGAAAGCATCCCTGTGCCCCTGGGGGTCCCCTCCTCTGCCCCGGGTCTGAGGTCCTGCCCTCCGGTTTCTGAGGAAGTTCCTCCAGGGCGCTCAGAGGACATGGAAGGGGGGAGAGTGAGGTTGGGGTACTTTCTCTCCCCGCTTCTGTCCGGCTCAGTGGCAGCAGGCTGGCTGTCCCTTCTCTCAAGGTGGCCTTTTCTGCCTGGCTGCCCTGCTGGGTGCTGGGTGCTCCCTCTGTGCTCCTGCCCCAGGGGTGGGAACAGCCCCCTGCCAGGCCCTGGCTCCTGCCCTGAGGGCTGTTGGCCTATTCTCCACCTTTGTAAAGTCTCTCTACTGAACCCTGCCCACATTCTTCTCAATTAAGTGCGTCTCTGTTTCCTCCTGGGACCCTGGCTGCCACAGTGACCTAGGACACACACACACACACACACACACACACACACACCTGAAACAAAAGTTTCAACAGACTTTACATTTGCCATGCCCTACCTTGTCTCACCAATAATTAACATTTATCTCATTACCCTCATTCTGAAAAAAACTGCTTTAGACTGTACCCACAGTAGGGAGGGACCACAGTGAGCATCCCAGCCAGTCCTGTCTTTTTGGAAAAAGAAACTGAGGTCGAGAAAAGAAGGAATTGCTCAAGGACACCTGCTTCAGGCAAAGCCGGGGCCAGGACCCAGACCAGGGGGCGCTCGCAGACTGGAGACCCACAGCCCTGGCCTGGCCTCGGGCCCTGGCCTTCCCTTGCCTTTGTCTCCATAGAACGGCTGGGCGGTGATTACCTCCTCACTAACCAGCTTTCCCCCGAGCCTGGTCCCCTCCAAGGCTGCCACTTACTCGTCCGCTCACAAGTGGCACCGCCAGCGTTTGTAGCAGCCTCACTTGTCACCGCGGAAGGGGCCTTAGTCCAGCCCACTCACTTTGCAGGTGCAGAAGCATGTCCCCTGAAATACAACAACGCCACTAAATCAGCAGAGGCCCGATTCGCAGCACAGCGGCAGAGGCCGCACGTCGCAGAGAGAAATGTCCGAATGATCCAAAGGCAGAACCATGGAGCCCACGCCCCATGCAGTCAAGAAGGAAGGGCAGCAGGTGCTCAGCCAGGACCCACCATCGCCCCGCCCCCTCCAAGGGAAATGAAATCAGGAGGCATCCATGGAGGAGGGAAGCCGGAGTTTCTCCTTGATCAAGGGCTGGGTTCCCGCCTGCAAACCTGTGCTGCTGATGGAGCCCAGGAAGGCAAAGCGCAGGCTGAGGAGCCGGGCCCGAGGCAGACAGGGTGCGACTCACGTCCTCAGTGGCCACCGCTCCCTCCCAGTCTCCGTGGCCATGGCCTCCAAAGCGGGGAGCCCTTTGACCCTGCAGGTTCAAAAGCAGGCTTTGGGGAGAGGGGACAGGAAGAACAGATTACTATTCCCATTTATATTTATCTTTCATATCATTCTTCCTTCTATGACTTAATATCCTGGCTCTCAGAATGACATGTATAAGACATAAATTATCACACTTTTTCTTGGAGTGAGAGCTAAACTGTTCAGTCTTGAGATACAAATCTGAACAGGTTCTTGGCCGCTGCTCTGGGAACCAGGGGCTCTCAAAGCGGGGTCTGCATCGGACCCAGCTGGGCGCTGGACTCGGGGGCCCCAGGTCGCTGTCTGCAGCAGGTCCTGGGGCAGGGCCGCACGCTGCATGGCCCGCTCGTGGCCACCTGGGCTTTGCCTCTGCAGCGGTGGGAAGAATCAGTCAGTCCCCAGGGACCCTCTCTGTGCCCCTCCCCAGGCTGGGCCGGAAGAGAAACAGGTCTTGGCAGCCTGTCTTCCAGGCACTGTCACGGGTACCCGCCCAAGGCAGTGCGTGGGGCCGTCCTCAGGGCTGCCAGCCTGACCTGGGGCTTTTCCCTTCCGGTGTCCACAGAGCTGCCTGTGGGCCAGGATGGCTCCAGGCGGCTTCGGGATCTGCTGCTGGGGAGACTGACCATTGGCGGGGGTCCGACTGGGGTCACTAGCGTGAAGGCTGCGCCTGTGAGGGGAGGAAGAGACTGTGACTGAGATGCCCCGAGACTGGCTAGGGTTAGCAAAGCACCCCCGAGACTGGCTAGGGTCAGCAAAGCACCCCCGAGACTGGCTAGGGTTAGGGGGACCTTCCTGAAGTGAAGGTCATGAAGGGCAAAGTCCTAGAAGACCCACCTCAGGAAAGGAAGGAGGAAGAGAGAGGAAGGAAGAAAGGGAAATAGGAAAACAATTAAAAAGCAGAGGAGAGAGAATAAGACAGGCCGAAACTGAGAGAAGGGTAGAGAAACAGACCACTCCTCTTGAAACGGGGCGCAGGGAGGCGGCAGTCCGTGGAGCGTGCCTGCCCTATAGGCAAAGCTGGGCAGAGGGTCAGCGGGTGGGATCAGGCTAATTTTAGGGAGAAAACTCTGCCCCCCCCAACCAGTCTGTACATCCCTTTACACTGGCCAAACGTGGCTGGGGGAGGAGGGAGGAAGAGTCCTCAGACCGGAAGCCTAGGTTCCTAGGACCCGAGAAGGCGGGGACAGGCGTTTGCATGTCACGGCTCCCCCCCCCCCCCCCCCCCCGGCCGCTGGAGCCCGTGATGCTCACGGTGCAGCCTCTGAGCCGTGAACCAGTAAATGGCTTGTTGGGTTGTTTGGCCCCTTGCTGCCGATGACACGTCCCTGGCGAGGCGCACCAATTGGAAATCTCCGCGATGATTGCTATTATGGCATCATCAGGAGTTTATCTTGGGAGCATATGGGTTTCGCTGATTTAATAACCAAGCCCTGGATCTATGCTGGGGGCGGGTGTTTAGTCTGATGAAGAGAACTGGCGAGTCCAGCACCTGCTCCTACAGGCCAGGGTCGAGCTTATCTGAGAGAGTGAAAGTAGCAGGTGCAAGAGGGACATTGGCTTGTTTAATTGGCCATAGGTTTTCCTGGCAATAATTTACAGCAAGATAAGGGACCTCTTCAAGGTCATGTGTCCGGGCAGGGCTGGTTGAGGACTCAGGACAGTCTGGGCGGTTGGCTTTTTAAATGCATTTGCTGACTTCTCGAGGTCATCCATCAGCTGATGAATGTCCGTTGTTTAACCGATGGCTCCTGCCCGGCTGGCCTGGCGCTCAGCCTGTAACAGCCATGTCTGGCTGAAGGCGAAGAGGCAGGACTTGCCCTGGGGTCTGGAGTGCACAGACGCGGCGTCCAGACCCCAGCACGCAGCCCTCCAAGGCCGGTGCTTCCCTGTGCGGCTCAGAGCTAGAACAGGCACCTCTGCAGACAGGGTGAGCAGCAGGGCCTGAGTCCCGGCTTGCACAGGCCCTGGCTGGTTCCCTTGCTGGGCCTACATCATGGTCCCAAACTCGTGATCTGCTGGAGCAGAGCCTGTGACTCCCCAGATCTGACAAGCAGCTGATTTTGTAGAGTGGACAGGGGCCTTCGAGATCCTTGATCCCAGCCTCTTCCTTTTCCAGGTGAAGGAGTTGAGGCCCACCATAGCATTCATATCTCTGCACTCTGTCGGGACCTGAGAGCTCCTATCCCTGCCCCACGACAGTGTTTAGTAGTGGTCTGAGCCACGGTGGTCCCTCATCCCCAAGTGAGGAGCACCATGAGTCCATGGCCTGCATCCCATCCCCAGGGGCTTGCCACCGGACTTGAAACTCAGCAAAGGCTCAGGAAGTGTTGGGATGAATGAGTGAATGAATGAATGAATGAATGAATGAATGGAGAAGGGTGAATGAATGGAGTGACTTGACCAAGGACACCGTTGGTGGTGGCAGAGTCAGGCACCCGGGACTGCACTCCTGAGACCTCCAAACCAGTGGAGGGTTAGGTGCGCAGGTGTCTGGCCCTGACCGCTGGAGTTTGAGTCCTGCTTTATTTTCTAGCTGGGAGGTGGCCACGGAGGCGTGCCTCTCAGATCCCCTTTCAAGGAGGACTTGGCTGTCCAGTGATAACAAGGGCAGTCATCCGACAGCCTCAAGCTCCGGCACTTTTAGGGTCAACCTGGGCTCTGGAGCCGAGGCCAGTTCCTCCTAGTTCCGCCCCAGCCAAGATCCCAGCACGGCAATACTTCTCACGAACCCCAATCTCTCAGTGTCTACTTCCTGGAGGACCCAGCTGACACAAGCTGCGTGACCTGGGACGAGTCCTGCAACCTCCATTTTCTCAGCTGCAAATTGGGCCATGGCCATACCTGCCTGGTGGGGTAGTTTTGAAGAGTAACTAAACCCACGTACAAGGCTGGAACGGCACCTGCACAGGTCAGGGCACAGTGCCTGCCAGCCAGTGTCATTGCGGAGGAACCCTGCTCTGCCCACGGGTTTCCGCGTAGGGCATCTGCAGCCAGGTGAGGGGACCGCAGCGAGATGCCCTTGGATGGATCGCACACTGCTGGATGCACCTGAAGGAAGACTGCGGAACGCTGCTCTGGTCCCCTTTCCCGAGCAGCCACCAGGGGAGCTAACCAAGGACAGGGACCGGCAGCCAGGGCGGAGCAGGCTCGCCCCAGGCCTGATTTTCCCCGACTCTGACATTCTGGGTCAGGAGTCTGCAAACTCTTTCTCCACAGGTCTAGATAGTTAATATTTTATGTTTGCAGGTCATAAGTTCTCTGCTGCAAGCACTCGGCTCCACCACTGTGGCACAAGAGCATACACCATGCAAAAAAGGTCCTCCGATAACCCTATCTACGGGCACATGTCCTGTGGCCCAAGGGACGCAGTGCGCTGACTCCATGCTGTGTAATAAACAGGACAGTACTGCCCGAGGTAGCTGCTTCCACTGGACACAGTGGTTATGGGGGAGGGAAGCGGAGGAGCACATACCCAGTTTGGGTCAATGAGCAGTGAGATGTTAGCTGGGGGCTTCCCCAAAGCTCCTTCCTCTTCTTTGGTAGGAACCGCTCAGAGAGAAGCTGGACGCCTCCAGATGGTGTTGCAGCACTGTTGTGGTAAGGGTCAGGGGTCAGGGGTCAGGGATCAGGGCGTAGGGCTTAGGGGCTGGCGGCCAGAAGAGAAAACTGACCCGGAAGTAGGGCGGAGACAAGGGAATCACAGAGGAATGGGCCGGAGTCCTGTTGACCATGGCGCCCCTGGATGAAACCATGCCTGAAGCCGGCAGGACCCTCTCTGAACTTTCCAACAATTAATTATTTCAACTCTGTTACCTAGACCCAAGCTAGGTGTTCTAGCATTTACAATTTAAACAATCCTAAACCAACGCAATGAGGAAACTCAGAAAAAGAGCCTCTGCCCAAGCAGGTGAGGAAGAAATGACTCTCCAGCGGCAGAATTTCAAGCACAGGATGGCAAAGGAAGCTCAGGAAGAGATCTGGGGACAGAAGTTTCAGCTGATATTCCCCAACCTGAGCAGCGGGTGCTCTCAGACCCACCCTGGCCTGAGGGAGCCGGATGGACAGAGGCCAGGGGTGAAAGGTGGTCTTCCCACCCAGCGGGAAACAAACCAGTGCCCGGGGGCCAGACGAGAAGAGAGCCCTCCGCCGCCCTACCTCCCACTGAAAGGCGGGAGCGGGCTGAGCTGCATCAGCAGCCAGGACACCCCCTGCCTGCTCTGTGTGGCACCCAGGGTGACTAGGGGCTTAAAGGGACTGTTCCGATACATTGCCCAGGACCCAGGGCTCCTAGTCTTTGCCCCTCCAGCCCCTCACCCTTGGCGCGGCTGCCCTTCCGCAAATGCCACACGCGTGGCCCTGCCGCAGACTCGAACGGTCCTCCTGAGTCAAGCCCTGCAGAACCTCCTAGAACACTGATTGTCTCAATCAAAGGAGGAGGTGGAGCAGCCAATTAGCCCGTGTTATTTGACTAAGTGTGCCAGATGAATTGCAATTATTAATTACGGGGTGCAGGGAGCCGAGATGTAATCATCAACACTCTCTCTCTGTGGGGGGTGCCGTGGGTGATGGGACTCTGAGACCCAGCTCCAAGGTCACCAAGGTCGCGTTTCAGGCTGGGGCAGGTGAAGGGCCGTTCTTCAGGCTGGGAAGTGGGAACACAGGGCCACGCCTAGTGGCTGCGGAGGGAAGGCGGCCAGCTGGGCGGAGCCCGGAGGTGGCTCTGGTCTGGCCTGGGATCCGCATGGCAGCGGCATTGGCGGTGAAGGCGGAGACATGGCTCTGGTCCTAGGTCTCCCTGATGCGCCAGGTGAATCCAGGCCAGTCACCTTACCGGGGACCCAGTCCCTCGTCTGCTAATGCAGCTGGTGTTTTTTAAAATGGCACAACCCCAAACCACATGCCTGTATATGAACACGTGCCCTGGGGAGCGAGTATCGCCCTGACGGAGAACCACCATGGCAGCCTTCCTGGGGAGCTGCGTCGTCCTCTCTGGGTCGTGAGGATAAAATGTCCCTTATAAAAATGAAGCATAGTGCCTGTACTTAGTAAATATCATAATTGTCCCCCATTGCAATGTCCAGAGCCCTCTCCTGAGTATGTATTATCTCATTTCAACCCTGCAAAGTACTTGTCGTTATTCTCATTCCACAGGGGAAACTGAGGACCCGAGAGTTAAGTAACTTGCCAGATTTCCACCAGGGGTCAGTGTGCCTTCCTAGCCTGGCTTCCCAAGGGCCGGTTTCTGACCTCGGTCCGAGGTTGTCTGGGCCTAGGGGGTATTGTGTGAAGGAAAGCAGGACAGTGGCCTGGGGGCCGGGTAACTACTATCAGCGAGGGCAGACAGACAGACAGACAGAAGTGAGGCCCTTCCTCACTTCTGCAGGCTGCACGCTTCCCGAGCACCAGTCTGTAAATCCCGACCGGGGCCAAGGAGGAGCGCTGAGGAGCGGACGGAGGCCGGGCTCCGGGCGGTCTGTCCAGCTAGGCTGGGGGCAGGGAGCTCACGGGGCCGCACCCAGGGGGGACTGTAGCCAGGGCGTCGGCTGGCAGGATAACCTGCTCTGTTTCTGCTTGGGGCACAGAGGAAGGGGAAGCAGGGGACAGAGTTCTCACAGAGACGTCCAGAGCCCAGTCGGGCCCACAGAGAAGCCACGGGGAGAGCAGAGACCCTGTGAGATGGGAGTCGGCCACTTCTCTACAAGCTCCCTGTCCTCTCAGTGGTCTGCCAGGCCTGGCAGCATCTGCACGGTGCCCACTCCGAGCCCCCCAGTGCATCTCTGTGCCACTCTATCCAACACCTGACTTTTCTGTTCCTCCCTCCCACCTCAGGACCTTTGCACTTGCAATCAGTCCTGCCTGGAAGGCTTTTCACTGGGACTGGCTCCTTCTTATCCTTTCCAGGTTCAGAAGCCCCTGCTCAGAAGGCCTTCCCTAACCACCCTGCTGACACAGCCCTGCCCTCAGGCAGCTCTAGCTGAGAGACACACTTGCTCTTCTCCAGGCGATAGCTTACCCACCAGTACAAGGGGAGCATCTACGTCCTGCAGGCGTGTGACTGGGGAGCCTCGGGCTCATAGGACTTGGTCTTGGGAGATTTCCCCTAGGAAGGGAACTGGGGACTCGGGGTTCCACATCCCAGGCCCATCGAAGGGTTCTCTCCCTGGTAGACCAATGGAGTTCCTCTAAATCAGAGCCAGCCAAAGAGGTCCTGATCAGGTGTGGGTGGTGAGTGGGACTCGGGACAAACCCCGGGGATCTCCCTCACAGGACCAGCCAGCCCTCCCTGACCGCTCCCTGTGCAGCATAAATACTTTCCCCCTCTGACTGGAAAAAAGAACAGTCAGGGGCCATTTCTTCTCTCCTCCTGCGGCCTCTCCCTTCTTAGCCAGTGTCTCAGGTCCTTCCTTCCATCCTTTCTACTATCCCCCTCTCTGGACTCTGGGACCACTGCGGGGGACCACTGCATGGCAGCGTGTGGGGGCGCCTGCCCGGAGATGGGCATTGCACAGCCTGGACGCTGTCTGCAGCGCCCTGGGCAAATCCGGTCCCAAGGCTAAAAGGGGCCTCAGAAAGCCTGGAGCATAGTCTCTCAACTTTGAAATGAAGAACCGGAGGCTCGGGCGGAGACAGCTTCCACCAGGTTGTGCAGCGGTGTCCTCATGACACGGCTAGAATGTGGGCCCCAGCTCCCAGCTCCCGAGCAGCACGGAAATCTGTCACCGTGTCTCATTCAGACAGTCCCTGCCATGCTTCGGGGTCTTCCTAAGTAAGCCACTAACCCCAGTGGTGGCTTGAGCGTTGGACACCACAGAGCAGGCCCCGTGAGGTCAGGGTTGGGACTGGAGTGAAGGGCAGTGGGGGAGGGGGAGGGTCCCATACCTCCTGGCAGAGCACACTTGCAGAAAGACTGGCTCTGCGTCGTGCCCCGGGCATGACCTTGGGCAGTTCACTCGGCTTTCTGGGCTCCAGATTTTTCAGCTATAAAAGGGGTAAAAATAACCCCCATTCCCTCTGCCATGCTCTGACCCCAGAGGATTACATAAGGTGAAGTCAGCAAAGGGCCTAGCTTGGCACCAGGCACAGGGGGCCTCGCCATGGCAGCTCCCACCCCCCTGAAAAGCCCCCTCCTCCCAAGCCCATCTGGGCCTGCGTCCTGCACGTGCGAAAGGCCCTCCCCCGGGGCAGCCATTTAAAGGCAGGAGCTGTTCCTGGGAAGAGATAAAATCCTTGGCACAGCTCAGCCATTCCCGGAGACGTGTAACCAGCCCATGTTCTCAGGCAGGAGGACACGCATGGAAGCGTTTTATCTTCCTCCCGTGAAGGGAGGCCGCGCCCCGTGCCAAGCTGAGATGAAGGCTTGATTCTTCTAGGTAGATGTTTAGGATTCTACTGATGCTTTGCTAACTCCCAGTCAAATCACGACATCAAGGAAAGAAAAACTCCATTTTCTGCTAAGACGTTGAAATGGCCTTTTCCAATTAGACAGTGAGCTCTGGGAAGGGAGCCCAGGCAGGCAGCCCAAAGCCCGCCTGCTGCCTGCGTGGCCAGGGTCTGTGAGCCCGCGTGTCCTGGGGGCGTGGCTGGCGTCCAAGGGACATCCTGCCCTCCGTGTCTCCACCAGTTCAGGTCCCCGGATGTCCTCTAGAGGGATATACAACCTGTTAATTACTAGTCAGTTACATGTTTTGCATATATTAGTTAGTCTGATCATCTACTTTGAATTAGCAAAGACCAGGACTCTCAAACTTGCCCAAAACACAAGAACTTGCAAACAGTGCGGTCATCTGGAACCAAGAGAGCTCAGGTTCACCCTTTCGGACTCAGCTCAAGGGCAATAATAATAATAGCAACAACCACAAACACCGTGGGGCCTTTACTCTCCCAGTCACTGTTCTAACTGCTTTCCATGGGTTAACTCATTCCCTCTTTTCACTGTGGTGGCTGAAGGAATGGCCGTAAATTCCTTCCAGTCCTCCCATCAAAGCGGCGGGGCTGCAGCCTCTCTCCTGGAGCCTGGGCAGGCGCTGGGTCTGCTCCGACAAAGGATGTGGTGGAGGTGAGCTGCGCCAGTTTCTTGGTCAGGTCCGAATCCTGGCAGCTTCTACCTCCATCTCTCGGCAGCGTCTCCGGGACCCTGTGCACCACGCGGGAAGTCGCCCAGCCCAAGGTGGCCACGCTGGAGAGGCCCATCCGGGTGCTCTAGAGGACAGTCCCAGCTGGACCCAGCCTGTCAGCCAGGCCAGCCTAGGACAGAGGAAGTGCTCGTGTCTGCCGAGAGAGTGGAGGGAGGGATGGATGAACGAAGGATGGGTGGATGGACGGGCTGATGGACAAGTGGACTTGGGTGGGATGGAGCCTGAAACATGTAAAGAGGCTAGAACTGCTCGGGGTATGGCCTTATTAGCAGGACCGTGTGAGAATCACTCTGAGGGCAGCGGGGTCCTGAAGGTGGGGACAGACATGCACCACGTGTGGTTCTTCTCCAGGGCGCCACGGAGAACCACCCGTTGAACGTAAGGACTGATTTTGAATAGCACTCTGTGTTAGTCTTATATATTGCCTCCAATCTTTTTCTTTCTTTTCTTACACAATCTTAACAAGGATAAACACAGAGCCACTATGAAATAAGCATGTCAGGGACTTGGAATGTCTAGTCACCATCTGGACACGGGTTTTTACCTCTGAATGTCCTGGTAGCCCAGCCAAATAGAAAAGTGCACTACAGTTATGAGTTCTGATTTGGGGGAGGTTGGCTGGTCTCCGAGATCCGGAACCAGCAACCCCCAGCAGCGTCACCTCTGACCCCCAGGCGGGAGCCCCTCTGCTCAGCCTCCAGACACATTCCCTGTCCACCCCCCATCAGGCCACGGTGGACGCAGTGTGCTTATTTCTGTCACTTCCTCTGCGATTCCCCACCAGCCTGGGCTCATTTCCCTCAAACACGGTTTCTCAGTTCTGGGATCCGATGCTTCTTGCCAGAGTAGTCTGAGCCCTCGAGGCCTTTCAAACCTCCCGAACCTTCTGGAGAAACAGGAGTCTCTGGGCTCCCCCAACCAGCACGCTTCTCTTTGACATCCCCGGTGGACAGAGGGTTTCTATCATCTCGTCGGAGAGCCGTTTCTCAGGAAGATGGTCACCTCACGCCGCGGTGGGAACTTCGACGGGCCTCGCTGCCCTCTGCAGCCGTTACACAGAGCAGGGCTCGGCTTACAGCGAGCGCCGCTCAGAGCCTGGGGCCGGGTTCTCGAGTTCACGGTGCACACAGAAGGCGGCCGACAGGCTGACCGGAGAGACAAAATTTCCTGCAAAGAGGGTGGTCTCTGCTCAGAGTTCAAAAAGAGCAATTCATCCTAGGAGGGACTTATTGCACAGATGTTCTTCCAAATGTTGTTGGATAACGTAACAGTCGGCCCAGAGATGGTCACTGTCTCATTAACCCCATGAGAGTGACCAGCACAGCAGATTCTGAGCTACTAGAGAAAGTGACCAGGACACCCATGCACAGCCATTACCCCTCCCCCACCCTGCCTCCCGCCAGCCCCTCCACCAGGCCCTGCTCAGAGCAGATAATCATGGACCTGAGGACAATGCTTAATCCCTGGCCAAATTCCCTCTGCCAGGTCTCCTCCCTGCCACCTCCCACAACACACACACACACACACACACACACTTCTCCAACCTCTGTCTTCAGAGCACTAATTCAATTTACTTCCACCTTGAGTAAAATAGAAAGCACTGAGCACAGAAGTAGTAGACACAGAAAAAGCTGGAGATGAATTATTTGGGGGAGCGGTTATTTGGGGGCACCCAAGGGCAGGCCTCTCCACGGTGTTCAAGGATACAGAAGACAGCCAGACGGGACCACTGGCTGTTCCCTGCACACAGCCTCCTTGGCCCGCCCTCTGGACCTCTGTCCTTGCTGAGCCCTCCGCCTGGCACACGCTCCTCTGACCTCTGTCCCTTTCTGGTAAAATGCCATCCACCTTCAGGGCCGGACCTGTCCATTCTCCCAATGTTCCTTCAGGCCCAGGCTCTCGCCTCTCATTATGGCTAAAAAAGCAGGCTCTGGGGCCAGTGGCCTGGGCTCAGCTTCAGTCTGCCGCTCCCCAGCTGTGCAACCTTGCGCAGGTTACTAAGCCTCTCTGTGCTTTGGATCCCCTTCCCTGGGACAAGGGTGATAACCATGTCTACCTGATAGGGTTCTTAGGAGAATTTTAAAAGGCCATGAATATAATTGTCACCGTCACTCCGTCACATGGTGTTTCCACTGTGTGCCTGCAACAGATGTAAATAACCTGAAGAGCTTGGCTCCTCGTAAAGTGTAGCTAAATAATTAGGAAGGGAGAGGTTTTGAATATGTATGACCTTTTTTGATGTAATCATATGTAATCATGTTTACATAATTTTAAATAATGGTTGTGTTTCAAAGTGGCTGTCAACATTTCTGAAACTTTAACAACTGGCTGTCCCTTCATTAGTAACCCCGATGCTCTTTGCAGCACACACACCTCAGGGCCTTTGCACTTGCCCTTACCTCTGCCTGGCAGCCTCTTTCCCCCAGAAAACTGTGTGATTTCCTCCCACTTCCTTCAGCTCCCGCTCAAGCATCACTTTGTCATGAATAAAAAACCTTCTCGGGCCATTCTATATAAAATAGCAGCACCCCTTCCCTCAGTACTCCGTAACCCCTGACCCCGTTTACTTTTCTCCAGAGTGCTTGATGCCCTGGAATGAACACCACTTGTTTATTCATCATCCATCTCCCCCCACTGAAGCTCCATGAAGACAGAGATTTCTGCCTGTTGGGCTCATGGATCCCTGGTTAAATCGAGTCTGGCGGCCAGTCGGTACCAATACATCGTGGAATGACTCAAGTCTACAACTACCCTCGGTCGCAGGTGCAGCCGCAGTGTCATCTCAGCATTTATTTTTAACAGATGGGTCTTTAAAGAGAACTCCTTTCCCTACCACAGAAGAGAGGAGGTTTGGAGATAAAGTGACCTCCCCTAGATCTCGGCTAGATGGAACACCTGCCAGGCTAGTTTTCAGTTCTCTTGACTGCGACACCAGGGCTCTGCCCCAACATGTGATGCATCTCACAAACAGAAGAACTCCACTGGCTGATCCGACCTGAATCTGCAGGCGGCCCTATGCATCGCCTCTCTTGAGTTCCTGGCGAAGCTCTTGGAACACATCAGCTGCTCCGTAGACATGATTCTAAGTTGAATTGAAGTCAGACAAGTTTATTATTATTATTTTTTCCAAGGCCTTCTCTCACTCTCTCTTCCAAAGCCCCATCCCTTCTACCTACAGGAGCTCCTCATCAGCCATTGGGAAGCTCTAACGAAGCTACTAGGGTTGAGCTTTGTCTGACAAGGCTTCATTCAGGTACTTTTCCAGGTCCTACGCAATCACAGGCACCCTTAACTTCTAGCACATTGCCTGGCACAGAACGCGCTCAATCCATAAATGTTGAAGGGATGGGTGGGTGGATGGATGGAGGGTGGATGGATGGATGGATGGATGGGTGGATGGATGGGTGGGTGGATGGATGGATGGATGGATGGGTGGATGGATGGATGGATGGATGGATGGATGGGTGATGGATGGATGGGTGGGTGGATGGAGGGTGGATGGATGGATGGGTGGATGGGTGGATGGATGGGTGGGTGGATGGATGGATGGATGGATGGGTGGATGGATGGATGGATGGATGGATGGGTGATGGATGGATGGGTGGGTGGATGGAGGGTGGATGGATGGATTGGATGGGTGGGTGGATGGGTGATGGATGGATGGATGGGTGGGTGGATGGATGGATGGATGGATGGGTGATGGATGGATGGGTGGATGGATGGATGGATGGATGGATAGACAGATGAGTAAATCAAGTGTCTCTGTGTGGGGGGGGGAGGCCACAGTGACAGTGGGATTGCAGCCCCTGGAGGAAGGGAAAGCAGGGCCTCCTGGGACCACAGTACTGGGAGCAGGACGCTGGGGCTCCCTTCCTGCCGCTGCCTTGAATAACGGGTCTGCCCCAGAAACAAGCCATGTGTTGAAGGGAAGCAAGGGAGCGTTTCATTTTTTAAAAAGAGATTTTTTAAATTGATTTTTAGAGAGAGAGGAAGGGAGAGGGAATAAGAGAGAGGAACATCGATCGGCTGCCTCCTGCATACCTTCCACCAGGGATCAAGCCTGCAACCTCGGCATGTGCCCTGGCCGGGAATCGAACCAGCGACCTTTCGGTGGATGGGACGATGCCCAGCCAACTGAGCCACGCCAGCCGGAGCACATTTCATTTTTCTGATGACTGGTGGGCCCAGTGTCTGCTCTAATCTTATTATTTCTAGGACTTCATGTCTGGTAGGGAGGAAGGAGCGGGTAGGCTGGTGGGTAGAGGGCAGGGAGCCAGGCTCCACAGGTCACCTTCCAGAAAATGAGATGTCAGCTAGCAGGAATGAATTAATAAAAGCAAGTGGACCTGCTGACCCAGCCTCATCCTTGGTAAGTCTGGGGTTCAGGACGTTCCTCCACGGCTCCCGCTTCTCGGGGAGCAGCAGGAGCCCGGGTGTGAAGGAGTGGGCGTGTGCAGGCTGGGGGGGGGGTTAATGCCTGCTCCCTGGCTCTTCTGAACACACTTGCTTATAAAGAGGACACGCTGGCTGTTCCCTGGACAGCTTTTCCTGGAGAGGCCCCGAGGCAAGCTGGGGAGAAGCCAGGCCTTCCGAGAACCGAGGGCACCAGCTGGGAGTCCCAGCCTTCCCCAGCGCTAAGATCACCTGCCGGAGTTGCTAAGCAATGCAGACTCCAGGCCAGCGGATGTCTTACTGTAGGAGGGGTCAGACCCACCTGGGGAGCAACAAAGGGGGGCCTAGCCCCAGAGTTTCTGACTCAGCCACTAGAGCGGCAAAATGCAGGTATAACGTCTCAGATGTGCCTGCTGCTCCTGGGACCGCACTTGGAGAGTCACTGTCCCTGGCCGGCTCCCGCACCAGCACCCCAGGGGAGGGATCCGGAAGCTGCTTCTCCCAGCTTCCCAGGGGACGCTTAGCACGGAGACAGCTCAGGAAGCGACTAAAATGGGAAGGTTATCTGCAGTCTAAGCACTGGGACCCTCGTTAAATGCAGTTCTCAGGCCCTGCCTTGGCTCTGAGCACTCAGCACCTCCGGGGGTGGGGCCCAGGAGCCAGCCTTTCACCAGCCCTCAGGTGACTCCACAGCAGCTACAGCTCGAGAGTCATGGTGCCACGGAGCCTCCTCTGTTACAGGGGGGCACGCTGAGGCCCCGAAAGGCGAGCCTGCTGGGCACAGCCCTCGCCACTATGTAGTGACCAAACTGAACCCCAGACAGGGTGTTATCCGAGACGGAAGGCCAGTCCAAGGTCAGAGCAAGCTGGAGTTGCTGCAGGAACCCCCAGCCTCCGCACCCTGGGGCTGCCTTGTCGGTGCAGGAGCCACGGGGCACGAACCCCAAACACACCGCTCCCTTATGGTGCGTGGGCACAGCCTGAGTGTCACCCGGCAGCATCCTCTCCTCCTCCTGCGTCTTTCTCACGACTGTCCTCACTCGTCCCTGGGGAAGCTCCGGGGACCCCCGGCGGGCAGGCGGGTCCCCCTCCGGACGCGCTGATTTCACACGTTGGTCCACTGCTGCCCTCACTGCCGTGACAAGGACCAGCGCACTCAAGGGTCACAGCTGTCCTCACCTTCCAGCTGTCTGTCCCGCTTGGCGAGGCCTCTGCTGTTCCGGACGCGGTGGCAGGTGGGCGAGGCGGGCAGGCAGGTCGCAGGTGGGCTGCGGTCTGGAGAAAGCAGCGACGTGGGGGGAGCGTCTTCCAGAAGGAAGAGGACAATCACAAAGATTTTAAGGAGTTTGGGGCTCTGCTGTGAGATGGGACCCCTACCTCCTTCCTCCCCCTTCCGGAGGATCTTCGGCAAAACGGCCTGTTATTTTCCAAAGCTTCGGATCCAGGTTCCGCTGTATTTCTTATCACAGTGCTGTGCCGAGCGCCCTAGACAGAGCTGCCCAGGCCCTCTCCGCACTGTCCCGGGACTTCACCGTCCTCGTACTTTTGTGACTGCTTAACAGGTCACCTTCAAACCTGGGGCTGAAGACAACAATCAGTATTCCCTCCCGGGGTCTCTGGGTCGGAAATTGGGGCGACGGCGTCCAGCAGGCCCTCTCGTGCTGCCAAGTGGGCGCGGGGTCCCTGCGCACCCCGGCCTCCTTCGGGCGGGCGTCAGTGCCTCCCAGCGTGCGGGCTGCCCCACGTCTTTGTGAGCACGTTTAAAGGACCCCAGCCATAGTGTAGGGGAGGCTGGGCACCAGTGTCCGGTTCACAGGAAATGCTTATACACGTCTGGGGAACCAGACAGACGCCCTGTCTTTCCCCAGTGTCACTCTGATGGACAAAGATCGCAGCCCCGGTGCTGGCACACCGTCCTGAGGCCCCAGGGCCGTGCAGTGCGCTTCGGGCTCTGGCCTCTCTGGGACCCGAGGCGCAGCCTTCCCTGGCTGGGGTGTCTGCACAGCAGGTGCCCTCCCTGCCCAGCACACGCCAGGCTCCTAGCGCCCTGCCTGCCACCTCCGCCATGTCTGGCTCCTACCCACTCTAAAGTGGGTGGGCAGCCACTTCCACTCGGGCTGCTTCCAGGCCTGGATTCCTCTACAGCGAGACTTATGCCGCTGTGGTATGGCAGCAGCAGGTCGACGGGGTGGGCACAACTAGCCTGCAGTGCGACCTTCACACGGATATTCATCGATCCGGGGACTTCGTCACAGTCTTTACAGGCCCATTTCAGTCCCAAGACTTGGCTCATGCTGTTCCTCCCTCAAGCATGCCCTTCCTTCACTCTCTGCCCGGAAGCCCTATTCTCTGGGAGACAGTGTGGACAGTGGGAAGAACACAGGCCTCAGAATCAAAGGCTGTGTACGAAGTGCAACTTCACTGCACAGCACTTGACAGTCAGCCCATGACCTTTCTGAGCCTCCATTTTTCTCGTCTGTACAACGGGGCTACTATACCACCTCAGGTCCTACTGCGAGGCTTAAATGAGAACACAGAGTGCTTTGCACCAAGTATAAAGCCCTGTACATAAGAAACCCTTGTTATTCCTCTCCATCCTCCTGAACCTATGCAAGTTCACATTTACGGACCCTTCTAGAAACTATGTCTCGATCGCACGCCTCTGGTCTTCATCTGGAAACCCTCAGATTTGTCCTCTCCTTTGTGTGGGACCAGTTTCCAGCACCGAGTGGAAGTCCCACCAGATCCGCCTGTGTCTCCACCACAGCGCAGGGCACAGTGCTGGGACCACACGGGTGCTCCCCGCACCTGCTGCCAGAACACGCCGCGGGCACCCTGTCCTGCGGGACCGACACAGGAGGCTCTCATTTTCTCTTCTGCTGTCTGTGGTCCTGTTGGGCCACCGACAGTGGAGACCGCAGCTCTGTGTGGCCCATGTCCAGCTTCTCTGTTCTCATGGCCCATGCTCCGTATTCGGTCCCAGAGCTGCCTTGGGACTGCCTAGTCCTCGCTTGCAGTCAGCAGGCTAGTGCCTGGGAGTTGACACCCCTGCAGCCCGTATTCAGTGACTGACTGTACAGGGGTCCGAAGGCCCAGCTGCCTTGGAGAGGAGGTGTCGTGTGTACTGCAGAGCTCCCCGCAGGATCAGGCTGAGGCTGGGACCTTGCCTGGAATCGCCCCCTGCCTCACCCGCCGGGCGCTGCTTCCCCGACTCTTCCCCAGCTTCCTAAACACATCCTTTGCCCAGGGATCCTCAGCTCGGAATCGGCTTCTGTGGAACCTGCCTAAGACAGCCCTCCAGCTTCCCACCAGCGCGAGCAAGGACGGCCTGGCCGCTGTGGGCACCTCCGAAACGAATGCAAAATGACACTGAATGTAAACTGTAATTGGAAAAATAAACAAACAGAAAACAGTGAAGAATGAGCGAGGCCCCACTGAAGAGCCTCATGGACCAAGGATCCACAGACAGAACAGGGAGGGAAGAAAACCAAGTCTTTTCCTCTTTTGGCCGCTTCCTGATCACCATCAACGCCATTATTTGGGAGAGAGAAAAAAAAAAAAGTGATTAATTTGCAGTTTACCTTTTCTTTAACATAACAAACTTGTGCTTTTGGAGGCTTAATTGGATCTATTCTTGGAGGTGACAAAAAGTTAGTGGGAGATGAAAGGGGCCTATCAAGGAAAAAAACATTCCAAGTGAATAATTTAAGATCACATCCATAATTAATGGCATTTGGCGTGCTTCCCCTGGGAGCCTAATGATAGCATGGAATGTGCTAATTAGAGCGGTTTGGTGTAAATGAGTCCGCGCAGGTGTGCAGAAGCCCCTCTGTTTTCCCTGCGCCTGGGGATGACTGGGCGGAACCTCTGGCTGGGCGGGGCTTGCGCTCCGATGGAGCTCCACTTGGAAAAGTCTTACACGGTGTGAAATGAGTTTCTCTTCTTGAAGAGGGGGCCGCATAAGAATGTGTTTGATGGTGGGGCGCAGCGGGCTGGAGCTGGGGAGAAACTTTAGGTGAGTTCCTCTCTCTTGTCTTGGGGAAGACAAGAGAATGAGCCAGGGCCAGAGCAGGGAGGGGCGGCGAGGACATGAGCTAACGCCTCCAGCCTCAGCACCCGTAGCAGTAGGATGGGCTAGATGAAAAGTTAAGGCACCAGGGTGTCTTTCGCTTACCTTTCCGTGTTCACTCTCCACCCTGCCTTCCGTCCCAGCAGGCAAAAACCATGCTCAGCCCGTGGGAAAATTTAATGTCTAGATGCGGTTGGATTTAGCCCTGGGGAGCCCCTGTAGGAGATTGGAGGGAGGGAAAGACCAGGGAGAAATCTCCACTTCCCTCCTGCCTCCTTGTTGTGGTCTGTCTGACCCCCTCGAGTTGACTCATGGTGGACAGCCCTGTGCGCACAGTCTCCTGGTCTCCTGGTCTCTGGGACCTGGGTTTCAGGTCCGGGGCTGGAAGAGCCCCACTCTCTGGGCCACAAGGCTCCTCGGTGGTGCTTCCATCTGCCCGCGCCTTCTAAACAGCGCTTTGTTAAGCTGTTCTCAAATTATCCTAATTGGAGGGTAACATTTCTTAATAGCTTCCTCAGGACCCTGAAAAAAAACCTACATTTGACAAGAGTGGTATTGTTTTTAAATGGAGCTCTCTCCCTTCAAAGCCAAGTTTGGCAGATATTCTTCCCTTTTGAAGGTCCATCTTTATAAAAGGCTCCCCTTATTTCCTTGCTGTCTTAGAAGCAACCGTGCACAATTGACTTTTTTTTTAACACTTATTATTTATTGCAATTCTATGGATTGATAGTTTTTCTTTTCTTTCTTTTTTTTGGTTAATCCTTACCTGAGGATATTTTTTTCATTGATTTTTAGATAGAGTGGAAGGGAGGAAGGGGGAGAGAGAGAGAGAGAAACATTGATGTGAGAGAAATTCATTGATTGGTTGCCTCCCCCATGACCCTGACGGGGGCTGGGGATCGATTCTGCAACCCAGGTATGTGCCCTTTACTGGACTCGAACCCAAGACCCTTTGGTCCAAGGGCCGATGCTCTAACCGCTGAGTCAGACCAGCCAGGGCAACTACGCACAATTTAAAAGCTTGATAACTTTATGAACATCTATTCTTTTCCTGTGCTGGGCACTGCAGACTTTGGGGGATTGTTATGGACTGAATTGTGCCCCCCTAAAAGTTACATGCTGAAACCCTAACTCCCTAATGGGACTGTATTTGGACATAGGACTTTGAAGGGTATAATTACAATTAAATGAGGTCGTAAGCGTTGCTCCCTAATCAGGTAGGACGGGTTTTCTTATAAAAGAGGGAGACACCAGAGCCCTCTCTCTCCATGAGGACAGAGTAGGAAGAGGGTCATCTGAAACCAGGAAGACTCCTCCCAGACAGTCCTGCGGGCACCCCGATCTTGACTGCTAGCTTCCAGAACCATGAGAAAACACATCTGCTTAAGCCACAAGTCTGCGGCCTTCTGTTCGGCAGCCCGAGCGCAGACTAACGCCCACTCAAGCGTGCAGGACCGTTTGCGCCGGGCCTGAGTGGGCCCTCATCTGGGTGTCCGCCCCACTCTGGCTTCGCCGTAGCTCTTCTCGCTGCTGGCAGGACCCGGCCTTCAGCAGAGACGCCCTGACCCACTGAAATCTCGTTGGTTGTGTTCTAGCACTAAAATGCCATGTGAGACCAGAACCATCAGACTTCTTAGAACTGAGTAGAAGGCAGGAGCCCCGCGCTCTGAGTGAGGGCTCTTCTGGAACAGTGCTCGGATTTCATGCAGAAGCTTTGTCATGAGGACTTTTTAAATGCTCAGAAGCCCTTTTCTCTTCCCTTGGCATCCTCGTTGTATTCTCGTATGGCTGAGGTTGCCAAGTCAGTGGCCAAAGGCTAAGTGTGGTATCAGTTCATAAGAGAGAGACATGACTAACTGGTTAGAACAAGGGAACTTCAGGAGCTGTGAGATCTTCCCTCATACCTGCGGATCTTCTGTCTTGAAATGGTTCGAAAGCCCTGTTAGGTGCCCCCTGGTAGGAGAGAGGACTGGGATCCATTCGTCCCAGTGGGATCCCAGGGCATGTGACTAGCTCCCAGGCCCCGCATTAACCCTCCCCTGTCCGGCCTGGACGGCACTGCAACTGGTCGATACATGCCCACTTTAAGAGGTGCCGCCCATGTAACCGAGCACACGACTCCCCTCCAACCTCTTTGGCTTGTAATGGTCATTGGCAGAGACAGCTAATCGATAGTTACTCCTCACCAGCCCCATCGATATTGACTTGGTGTTCGGGAAGACTTTATAAGGAGTCATTGGGGGGATTCTTTCAGTTCAAATTGAATTGTGGGCCAGTAAATCTCTTTAGTAAAACACTGCGTCTCATACCACATGCCATGCCCCTTCTGGATTGTCAGCCAGGGCAGCAGAGCGACGTCCTTGGGCAGGGCCTCCCGGCGGGCCCAGGGCTCTCTCTCCTCTGGCGGATCTGGTTAACGGCTATGGATTTCTCAGCAGGTGGAAGCACTTGGCGTTTGGGAAGAGTGGGCTTTGTTTTTCTTTCAAAAGAAAACCAATTCAGGTGGTTCTGCTGAGACACAGGAAGGAGGGAAGCAAGGGAGGAGAGGAGGGGCAGAGGGGGCAGGAGGAGAGGAGGGGCAGAGGGGGCAGGGGGAGAGGGGGGCAGCAGGGGAAGAGGGGGCAGCAGGGGGAGAGGGGGGCAGCAGGGGAAGAGGGGGGCAGCAGGGGGAGAGGGGGCAGCAGGGGGAGAGGGCAGCAGGGGGAGAGGGCAGCAGGGGGAGGGGGCAGCAGGGGGAGGGGGGCAGCAGGGGAAGGGGGGGCAGCAGGGGGAGGGGGCAGCAGGGGGAGGGGGCAGCAGGGGGAGGGGGGCAGCAGGGGAAGGGGGCAGCAGGGGGAGAGGGGGCAGCAGGGGGAGGGGGCAGCAGGGGGAGAGGGGGCAGCAGGGGGAGGGGGCAGCAGGGGGAGGGGGCAGCTGGGGGGAAGGGGCAGCAGGGGGAGGGGGGCAGCAGGGGGAGGGGGCAGCAGGGGGGAAGGGGCAGCAGGGGGAGGAGGGCAGCAGGGGGAGGGGGCAGCTGGGGGAGGGGGCAGCAGGGGGAGGGGGGCAGCATGGGGAGAGGCAACGGCCATCCAGGGCATCTCAGCACATGGACACAGCGGCTCAACACACAAGCAGACCCCCACAAGCACACCTACACTCCTACAGGCACATACATGCACACACATAAATGCACTTTTATGTGAACACTCACCCACAAACACTGCGTGTACAAGCGGACAGACATACACACACGGAGCCCACATACCAGCTCCATTCCTGTCGGCTGGAGACAGGGGAGTTATATAACTGCCTCAGCGGTGGTGTCCTCATCTGTACCTGGGGAAGCAATCCTTATGCAACAGGGTCACTGCAGAATAAACTAGCCCGTGGGTGAAAATCCTCGAGCACCTAATAGGTATGAAATGCCTGGCCCCCAGCCTGCAGTCCTCAGTAAGCTCTGCCCTGGCATCTGAGATGGGAGGGAACTCTAAAACCCTCATTTTATCCATGAAGACACTCCCCCAAAAACTGTGCTTTGTCCAAGGTCACCGAGTGAGTTAGCGGCAGGAGGGGCTAGAATCCTGGTCCACTTCCTTCCAGAGCTGTTTTCCCTTGTTCTGCCTCCATCAAGGGGGAGGAGAGGCCCCAAAGGCCAAAGCGCAACCCCAACAAGATGAATTGTTTTTATTAACCACTCGCATTTGTGTAGCATTTTACTTTTCTCAAAGAGCAGGGGCTAATTAGAAGTTGCAGTCCTGAGAGACGCTGCCCCGGGCCTCTTGAAGCGAGGACACCAGAGACTAGGACTCTTAGCATGAAACCGGCACCCCCAGGTCTGACCGCCCTGGCCTGGGGGTGGAGGTGACAGGGAAGGGTCTCGGGTCCCCTGCTGGCCACAGCCTCCCAGGCAGCAAGTGCGGCTGAGCAGGGGGGGCGGGGCCCGCCAGCCTGGGAACCAGAGCCCAGCAGAACACAATCAGAGAGGAGGTGTCTCCAGGGTCAGGCACCCCTGGGTCAGAGTCAGGACAATACTCCAAGGCCGTCAGTAGTGCCAAACACTCTGCCCGTCCACGAAGAATCAATCGCACCCCAAGGTGTGCAAAGCTGGAAACCCCCGCTCTTGCGGGGTTCATGGTTTAGTGACACTTGGGTCTCCGCCACATACCGGCCCGTTGCCAGGCTTTCGGTGGAGTCCCTCACGGAATCTTCAGAACAACTCTGTGAGTTGGGGTCTGTCCCAATGCCCATTTTATGGGTGAAGAAACTGAGGCAAAGCGAGCTTAAGTCACTGCCCCCAGCGCTAAGTGGCAGAAATGGGATTTGAGTCCACACACCTAATGATGCCACTCTCCAACTGGGCGCTCCCTCCGCCGGCCTGAGTCCCGCACTTATTTGGGGTCTGAGCAGGAGCCTCAGGAAGGGGCGGAGGGAGCCGGTAGGGAAGGGAAGAAGGTCACCCTCACTGCGCTGATCAGACCCGCTGGGGCTCAGTCTTCCCGGGGGGCCAGTGAAGAAAGTGCGCCCTGGACTTCTGCGCACCTGGCGTGGGGGCTGGCATTTCCAGCCTAGCATGCCACCCACGGTCAGCTGCTCCTGAGCTGTTTGTGCCCTGGCTCTTCAGTCCACTGTGAACTGAGAAAAGGCTCCGAAGGCCCAGGAAAGCCCTCAGCTAAAAGAAATACCTCGTTGCTACTTCGCACCTCTACTTTCCTGCCTTCACTCTATCACGGTTTAAAAAGTTGATCGAGACAGTGAAAATGACACAGTGCGCGTTCGGTTGTCTGAGCCAATTATACACCCTGTATTACAATTACAATTAAAATTACTGTACGTGTGGACTGTAGGCCTATGTATCAAGCACCCCAGGAACCCTTCAACGCCAGGTGCAACTGCTAGAGTCTGGAACGGAGTAACCGCGATAAGCGAGGGAGGACTGGAACTACCTAAATAAAAGCGCTGGCAGACATCTGGAAGGCAGCTGGTGTGCCCCCGGGTGCATGTGCAGGGCACGGACACGTCTGTGGGGCGCCCCAACCTTCCACACGGCAGAAGAGGACAGGGATCCTCGCCTCTGGCTCAGAAACCCAAACAGGCAGACCCGGAGGGCTGAGCTGTGGACAGATCTGGAGTAGCGGGTGCACAGGGCAGCGGCCCCCCCACCCTTGTCCCGGCCTGCAGATGGGCCCCTGCAGCCTCATCCCATGCACTTCCCCGTCGTCTGGCCATGGGTAACTGAAGCTCAAGGATGAGACAAAGACCTCACCTGACTCCTGACTCAGTGGCTTCACCTCTCCCACCCCCACCCCCGCCCCCGCCCCCACCCCGGGCCTTGAGCTGCACAACAGACACCTGTGAGTCGAGTGGAGTCTGTGGCTCCTCCTCCCTGACAGGCGGGGAGGGGGGGGAGGGGACTAGAGCTTGCCCCCAGGGATGAGTCCAGACAGCCGGGCGCCCCCCTGCTTTGAGAGCAGAGTGGTGACGAGTCCTACTCCCTCCCCTGCGTGGAACCGGTGGGCTGGGCTGTGCTGTTGGCGTGGGTTGGCAACCGCAATGGAACGTGGAGAACGGTGAGACAAATGTCAACAGTGATCATCACATTTAAACTGATTTCCCCTCGAAGGCCTCATCGTCGCTGTCAAGGAAAGAAGGGAGCCTCTGCTGGGCCTGGAGTCACCCGCGGGCGGGGCCACAGTCTGGTCCTTGCAGGCCAGGCCGGCCTTCCTCCCCCACTCGGCCTGCATTGCCAGGCACTGTCCCAGGTCACACGGTCACCGGGAGGCGGGTGATGCACCGGCCTGTTCACACAGACTTCTCCCGACCTGCTGGGATTTATGTTTCTTCATTCCAAGCATACTGAGCTGCACCAAGATTCAAAAACTCATCCTGGGGTTTCTTGGAGACAACTGACCCTCGCCGGTGCGGGGAGAATAATAATGACTCTCAGAAGTGATGTGAGGAATAAAGTCTATAAAGTATCTCAAGTACAGCCGTTGCCTGGTGTTACTGAGACCACCTGCGTGTCCCGTCTCTCCCGAGAGGATGTGAGCTTCCTTCCCACCCGGCCACAGGACTTGGGTGCTCAGGAAACAGTGGATGAGTGAATGAGTGGACGAATTGTCACAACTCCTACATAGTGACCTGGAGGCTTGACCCCAGGGTCGGTGTGGCACCATGTACTGTTCTTTTGTAACCTCCAGCACAACCACAATCCTATTTACTAATATTTTCCATAATCATTTGCTTATCATCTGTCTCTTCTATTAGAATAAAGGCTCCATGAGGTGGGGTCCTGCCACCTTCCGTCACCAGGTGTCTCAGGGCCTGAGACTCTCACAAAGTCACAAAGTCGGTGCTCACGGATCTATGGGAGGGAGGGAGAGGGAGGGGCAGGGGGGAAGAAAGAAAGGGGCGAAGGAATATATGAAGCGGAGCAGTGACGTGGGAACATTGAGTACTGGGGTCCTTGGGGGACAGGTCTGCAGGAAGGAGGGTGTGAGTCTGTGCCGGGGCTGGCTGCTGCCCTGGCATTGGCCCGGAACCGCTCCCTGTGCCCGCCCCCAGGCGGGACGCTGCCCTTCAGCAGCCTCTGATTTTTCAGGGCACAGGGCTGTGGTTCTGGGTCACGATGCCTGTCCCTGAACCTGGCCTGTGGGGGAGTTTAGCTCCCCGCGGCAAAGGTCACTCTCTTTCCTTGGCAACTGTCTGCTGAGGGGGGTCCGGAGGGGGCTGTGCTGGGAAGGAGAAGCGGGACTTGCTTGTCCTGGGTGGAAAGCAGCGGGTCCCCGTGGAACTGATGGCTCCGTCCACGGCGTCCGGTTCCTTTTCCTCACCAGAGAGCAAGCTCCCGGGGGCATAATGCCACGTTCACCTTCGTCCCCACAGTGGGAGCAGGGACAGCAGGATGAGCCGGCCGAATGCAGCCTGGGCAGGGTCCCCAGAGACCAGAAGAAGACAACCTTTACCTGGGGAGAGACAAAACGAGTACATCCCCAGGGAGGGGTGCCGGTGGGGGGCGGGGCGGGGAGTGGGGAGCTGGTGGGCTGTGCGTGGGAACAGGAAGCTGCTCTGAGGGCCCATGAGGGGGCGTCACAGCCCTGCATCTGAACACCCAGTCTGAGGGGGACAGTCCCTGCCCTCAGGGAGCCCAGTCTGAGGGGGACACGGCCCCGTCCTCAGGGGGCCCAGTCTGAGGGGGACACGGCCCCGTCCTCAGGGGGCCCAGTCTGAGGGGGACAGTCCCTGCCCTCAGGGAGCCCAGTCTGAGGGGGACACGGCCCCGTCCTCAGGGAGCCCAGTCTGAGGGGGACACGGCCCCGTCCTCAGGGGGCCCAGTCTGAGGGGACACGGCTCCGTCCTCAGGGAGCCCAGTCTGAGGGGGACACGGCCCTGTCCTCAGGGAGCCCAGTCTGAGGGGGACACGGCCCTGTCCTCAGGGAGCCCAGTCTGAGGGGGACACGGCCCCGTCCTCAGGGAGCCCAATCTGAGGGGACACGGCTCCGTCCTCAGGGAGCCCAGTCTGAGGGGACATGGCCCTGTCCTCAGGGAGCCCAGTCTGAGGGGGACACGGCCCCGTCCTCAGGGAGCCCAATCTGAGGGGACACGGCTCCGTCCTCAGGGAGCCCAGTCTGAGGGGGACACGGCCTGTCCTCAGGGAGCCCAGTCTGAGGGGGACACGGCCCTGTCCTCAGGGAGCCCAGTCTGAGGGGGACACGGCCCCGTCCTCAGGGAGCCCAGTCTGAGGGGGACACGGCCCCGTCCTCGGGGAGCCCAGTCTGAGGGGGACACGGCCCCGTCCTCGGGGAGCCCAGTCTGAGGGGGACACGGCCCCATCCTCAGGGAGCCCCGTCTGAGGGGACACGGCCCCGTCCTCAGGGAGCCCCGTCTGAGGGGGACACGGCCCCGTCCTCGGGGAGCCCAGTCTGAGGGGACACGGCCCCGTCCTCGGGGAGCCCAGTCTGAGGGGACACGGCCCCTCCTCGGGGAGCCCAGTCTGAGGGGGACATGGCCCCGTCCTCGGGGAGCCCAGTCTGAGGGGACACGGCCCTGCCCCAGCAAGCTCTCTGTGTGATGAGGGAGACACAGTCCTTGCTGTCATCAAGTTCTCTGTCGCAGGAGGGATACAGATCCCTGAACATGAGGACAGCCCCAGACTCAGGGCAGAAGGAAGGGAAGGAAGCCCCATCAAGCCCTCTGTGTGCCCCGCCCACGCCCTGGCACCTGCCCCTCACTGTCCTGTGGTGTAAGAGGCCCGGCCCCACACAGGGCTGTGTTCACGGGGAACACGATGAAGCTGGTGCCCTGAAGGCGGGCCGCAGGTGGGCTGGGTGTTGGGGCACCTGAGCCCAACTTACCCATGAGATGGGAGGACGTAAGCTACGCCCAAGGACACAGGGCTGAAGCGCAGCAGAACCAGGCTTTGAAGCCAGGGTGTGAATTCAGGTCCAGTGCTCCCAGGGCAGGTCCTGGCCCTGAGCAAGGCCTCCCCGCACTTCCTGTGTCTCGGCAGCGGCCCTGAGAGCAAACTGAGACAGGGGGGCCTCAGGGGTTTTCCTTGGGACGTGGTGCTGTGAGCAGGAGGGGGAAGAAGAGGCAGCGGACCCGAGGAGGAGAGCTACCGTGTCCGCGTTCCGCAGACAGCTGCTGTGGCGTCCCCAGGGAAGTCTGGGAGCCCTGGGAACAAGCCTCAGCGCGGGGCACGGGGAGATGAAGGGGATACAAGTTATCATCATGCTGCACCGCCTCTTGGCTGAGGGTGGCACTTCCTGGTTGCAGGTGCCAAGGGATGTCCAGTCTGTGGCGTCCGAGAAGCCTGGGCACGACGTGGGAGACACGCGGGGTGGGCAGCGGTGCTGGGCTGTGGGCTGGAGGGCTGCACCTGCCAGAGCTGCGGGGAGCCTGAGACCCAGGCACCGGGAGGGGGAGGGGCCGCCCCAGCAGATTGCAGTGACAGTGTCTGCGGCACTCTCTCTGGTCCCCCTCTGAGGAGCAGAGGCTGCGAATAAGTCAGGCATGCACGAGGTTTGTTGGGAAGTAATATTTGAGAAGGAAAAAGAGAAAAAACATATTGGGCAGTGGAGTCTGGATCCTGTAGGATTCCAGAGCCGTCTTCTAGTCCCTGGCAATGGTCTGTGATGGCGGTCCCACGTCAGAGTCCCCTTGGCTCAACACGGATGCAGTGGTGATCACTTCTACCTCAGAACCCTGCCACCCTTGCCAAGAAGAATTATGATTTGTGGCAGAGACTGAACGATGTCCTTAATGTCGCTGTCCTCCGTCTCCCTTAGTGACAGAAGCCTTAATTATTTGTGGGGCACATAGATTCCTGGAATAAAGTCTACACTCCTATCCTGTCTTGTGAGTAGGTGTAGCTCCTTGATTCAATTCTAACGAATAGGACATAAGCTGACATAGTGTAGACAACTCTTTGGAAGTGTCCTTAAAGTGAGGAATGCCCTTCTCTTTCTCATTTCCTCTACTCTGCTAGCTGGAATGTGGACAAGATGGCTGGATCTCCAGCAGCCGTATTGGTGCACAGTGGAGCTATGTGTGGAAGAGAGTAAAGGAATAAGATAAGCTATATCAGTATGTAATGTAAGTATATAACCACCATACCAGACCTCGGGGGCATACTTCTGTGATCAATTAACATGAGGCAGAGTGAGCTCCTGTTTTGGTGGGGTTTCTGTAATTATTTTTGTATCTGTCTCCTTACTGCTGAGGACTCAGGGAGAGCAGGGACCTGGAAAGCTTAGTTATCTTTGTGGCTCTTTCACCCCGCACGGAGGCTATCGCAGAGTAGGCATTTAGTGTTTGTTGAGTGAATCCATGAATGACACATCTTCATTTTCACCTGACCCCGGGAGAGGTGAGCTAAAATCTTTTCTTTTGGTCCCATCTTGAGAAGGCAGAATAACATCCTAAGCTGGAGGCCCAGGTTCGAGCACACAGCTTGGGCCACTCAGTTCTACCACCACAGAGGCCCCGGGGTGAAGGGGAGGCAGAAGGCTCAGGCCCCAGGCCGCAGTGGCTGGCTGCATCTGGCCCGAGGAGTTACCCAGAGGGACTGCGGCTCTCGAACCTGCCAACACCTCACTTGCCTCCTGGCCTTTGCACGTGCTGTACCCCCTCCCCAGTCACCCTTATTTTGCTTGTGTGGATCACATCTCCCAGATTTCAACAAAAAAAGAGGCGTGCTCTGGGAACCTTTCTTAAAGTCTTACCCACTGGTGAGCGCGCCCTCGCCTCCTGCTTGGCCCACCTGGGCGCGCTCTCCACACTGGGCTGCGGAGCCTGGGACCCGTGGGTGCTCAGGGAGACCTGGTGGAATCACCTCTGAGCAGCCCACAGAGCAGAGCTAGGGAGGGGGTGGCTTTCGAAGGCTTGGACAGCTCAGTGTCAGCCACGGACCCCAGCCTGTGCCTCCGGCCCGTCCATCAGCTCTTTGGCCACCTGCTGCCCTCCCCCCCTCACCCCCAGCTTCCTCAGCAGTGCCTTGGCAGCACTGAGTGTTTTCTGCCCTTGTGACCTGTGACCAAAGTCGCTGCAGCTAATTAGCACCAGGCTGTGTGCTTGATCCCTACCCCTGGCTGGCACCCACACTCCCGCTCATTCTCATTTAATGGGATCAGTGCCCGCCTGGCACCCTCTGCCCTCTCTCCCTTCCTGTGATTTACCTTCCAGCCCGAGGGTTTTTCCTCTCTCTGGTTTGCTTCACTTTGTAATTAACACTTTCTCCTGCCGTTCCCTTCCCTCCTGCACCGACTATGCGAGATGCTGGCCTGGGCCCCACGGACAGACGGAGGCAGTGTGGACCCTGCCCGGGGGACCTGCAGTCAGTGCGGACACACTGACATTTGGGTAAGAATGGGGCACAGGGATGTACAGAGGGAGAGACGCCAGAGAGCATGGGGTCCAATGTGTCCCCACTGTGCAGAATGGAGGACGAAGGCCCAGAGAGGGCGAGCGAACTGTCCAAGATGCCCAGTGATCGAAAATGTCTTGGTCTTGGGTCCCTGCTCCCCTTCCAAGGCAAAGCCTGGCACAGGGTCTTGGATATGGGTCTTGCATATTTTATGACATGAAATGTTTGGTGAAATAGAGAACACGCCACTGCACGTGTGTGCTACTGTCACACCAGGGGCCCGTGTGTCCTCCCAGTGGGCGAGGGGTGCAATAACGGGGCACTATCTGTCCTTCAGTTTCTGGTCACCATTAAGCAACGGCGGCCTCTGGCCACAGCAGTGTTGACATCTGCACACTTCCAAGGTCGTGCCTGGTCTGCCTGGCAGCCACTGACACGGCAGGGAGAGGGCGGGAGCAGCCCGGGAAGGCGCTCCGGAGGGTGCTGGGAGAGCTGACTCCCACAGCCACGCTGCAGTGAAGGTGGGCTGGGGCCTGGGCACAGGAGGACTCTGACACGTGACTGAGCCCACAAAGGGCAAGAAAGCATGGGCGCTATTGGTTAGGAGTATCTGGGAGCAACAATCAGAAAACCCAACCTCAGTGTCCAAAAAAAGAGAAGTTTACTTCTCTTCCATCATAAGAAATCCAGAAGTAGGTGGCTACTGGTACAAGTTCAAGGCTGTCAGCACCGAAGTCTGAAATTATCTTAGTCTTTCCCTATGAACACAGGGTGGCTGCTGCGGTTCCAGCCATCGAATGTGCATTTCCAGCAGGAAGAAGGCAGAAGGAAGCATGGTGGAGGGAAAGGGCAGGATCCTCGTCAGGTCAGCAAAGGCTGTCCCCAGGAGCCGTCTAGAACACGTCCGCCGCAGCTCATTGGCTAGAAGGGTTGTGACTTCGTGACTTTGGGGAAGGAAAAGGGGCTGCAGTGAGGGCTGGGCAGCCAACCAGTCTATCTGCCACACCTGCATGGCCGCATGTCCTCTTTCTTTGCAGGGCAGCTGGTTTCTGCCCCCGCCCCCACCACGCCTCCTTTGTTGTCCCTAACTCATGGCTGGTCCCAAGCGGCCTTTGGGGCAATGTAGGCTGGATACTAGGGTTTTCATTGAGACCAAACAGATGAGGAGAGATGGAAAATAAGCACAAGTCTCTCACTTTTTCTTTCTACTTTTATCTCCCTTTGAAGAAGGGGTCAGGTGCAGGTGCATGATCCGACTTCATCGACGGCTGAGCACTGGCCATCACAGGAAGAATGTATCTCGATGTATTTGTTTCCTCTTCCGGCCAGTGGGTGATTTCACCCAGTGGTGGACCCCAAGAGGGGTGGTGATGAGAGAAGGAAAAAGCGGGGCTCCCACAGCTGTCCCTGTGTCTTCTGGGGACACGGGTGCCGAGCAGTGTGGCCCCCTGCCTCCCGCACACCGGCCAGCTGCCCTCCCGCCCAGGGTTTGATTCCGTTCGAAGCCCCAGCAATCCATCGGTTTCCTCCAGGTCGGGCTGAATCAAACCCTCCCAGGTGGACTCTCCCGGCCTCTCTGGACCGCTTGGCAGGAGTCTCGCGGTCACTGTCTCAGTCGGGGCTTCCCTACAAGCTGACCCCGAGAACGGACTCGCGCGGAGATAAGAGGCTGGCACAGTGAGACGGGGGGGGGGGGGGGGGAGCGTGGGCGAGGTACCCTCCTCGTCCCGCTGTGGGACGGAGGCTCACTGCAGGGCCTTCTGGAGGCTGGCGTGGAGCTCGGAGTCGCCCACCGAGGCGTAGGGGCTCCCACCACTGCAGTCCACCCCCCTTGTTCAGGGGAGAGCCAGTGCCTTGTCCAACAGCTCAGCTGGCTCTGGCGTCGTTACCTGAGTCGTTACACTTGCCTGTTGCATCAAAGAATGGAAGAGTTCAGCACTGATTCGTGTGTTGATAAAAAATTATGCCCTGGCCGGGTTGTTTAGTGGTTAGAGCACCGGCTCGCGGACCAGAGAGTCCTGGGTTCGGTTCCCGCTAAGGGCATGTACCTTGGTTGCAGTTCATCCCCGGCCCTGGTTGGGGTCGTGTGGGTGGCAGCCACGCGATGTGTCCCTCTCAGGTCGATGTTTCTCTCTTTCTCCGCCCCTCCCCCACCTCAGCTCTATCTGAAGATAAATGCAAAAATGTCCTTGGGTGAGGATAAAAAATTTTAAAATTATATAAGCGTCAGCTCTGAGCCCCGGTCCCCGGGTGTCCTCACCGAGGGTAACCTGGTACTCTGCAGAAGCCCAGGCCTCTCCCGCTACCCCAGCCTCCCAGCAGGGGGCGGTGGTGCCCATTGCTGGGTGAGGGCATGGCTGGCAGCTGCAAGGCAGCCTGGCACGGGCAGTCACTGGATGGGAACTTCACTCCCAAACAAGCTTCCCAGTGCCCTCTCCTGCAGTGGGCAGGGGCCCCACGGCTGCAGTGACGTGACAAAAAGGCCCTGAAGCAGGGGACAGAGCTTCAGGGACACTGCCCAGCAGCCCTCCCCTCGTTACTGCCGCCACACCTCGGTCTGCCAACGGCTTGAAGCACCTGCACCAGGCTCCCGGGCACTCTCCGCCCTCCAAGCCCCTGGCTCCTCTGTGTGCAGCAGCCCACTCAAGCCTGGCACAGCCTCCTGGCACCAGCCATGAAAATGATGGAGTGTCCCAAGCTGCTGCCCCGAGAGCCTGGTTACCCTCCCGCCTCCAGCCAGGATCTGTTTGGCCTGGCTCCTTCCGCTCTCTGCTAAGGGCTGGGACCAGATGGCGAATTATCGGGGCTGATTTACAGTGACAGCTAAGTTGGCCAAGCATGAGGCCTGGATGCCAATGGACACTGTCTGACGAGGGGCCAGGCAGGGTAGGAATGGGGGAGGCAAGGAGGTAGAGAGAGGACCTGCCCCAAGGGTAGAAAGTGGGCCCAAGAGCAAAGCCAGAGCAGGGCCATTTTCTCCTGGGACATCGCTTAAAGTGGCCCTCTCCAATATGGTAGCCACCGGCCCCGTGTGGCATTTTAAATTAAAACGGAAGTGAAGTCTAATGAACTATAATGGAAAAATTGGTTCTGTAGTCACACTGGCCACATGTCAGGTGCTCCACAGCCACAGGTGACTGGCGGCAACTGCGCAGGATGGCCGATGTGGCAGAGAGCATCTCTCACTGGGGCAGGGGGCTGCTGTCAAACACGGCTGGTGATTTCACGTTTTCTCCTTGCTGATAAGTATCCACATCTCTGTCGACACGCACAGGCTGAGGCAAAGGTAGGTTTGCAGTTGTGAGTATGCAAACGTTTATTCTTGTATTTTTTTTTTAAAGATTTTGTTGTTATTGATTTTTAGAAGGAGAGAGAAACAGCTACATGAGCGTGAAACATTGATATCGATCAGATACCCCCTACCAAGGATCAAGCCCGCATCCTGGGCACGTGCCCTGACCAGGAGTTGAGCTCTCGACTTGTTGGTGTATACCCCTTCTATGGGACGATGCTCCAACCAACTGAGCCACACTGGCCAGGGCATTATTAATTATTTTCCATATGAACAGCTGCAAGCCTACTTTTGCCCTACCCTGTATGTATCAGGCATGCTCCAAGAACTCTGCATACACGAATCCATTTACATCAACCCCAGATGGCAGGTATTTATATCAGAGGTCGGCAAATATTTTCCGGAAAGCCGCAGATAGTAAATATTCTCAGCTGGGATATTTTGGCAGAGAATGGCCCGAAGAATCGTGTCCCTGGGCGCCGTGGCCACACACCCTGACAGGAGCTGACAACACAGGCCGCAGCCATTCTGTGGACGAGCGAGTGCTGAGAAACACACACACCTCCAGGACGCTCTAGGCTCCAAGAGGAATGATTTGCAAAGTGCTGTCAACCACTTCCTCGGGGCCTGTTTGAGTCTAGCGCACTGTACCGACAGGCGCCTAAATGCTGCCCAGAGAAACAGGTCCGCCCCCCACCCCCCAGTCACTCATTCCAAGGCCGACCCTCACCTAAGGCTCTCTGACATGGAACTGAATTCGGCAGCTCCAAGGACTATCTTGGTAAAACAAAAGTCTATATTCTTAACACCTGGAAAGATAAATACCAAACATCGACCTGTAGTTACCTCTGGGGGGTGTACATTGGGGGGGGGGGGGGGTAAGGAAAAACATTTGTATTTTACTCCACATATTGAAGCAGGGCTTGACTCCTATGATGAGACTGTTTTCAGATATTTTATTAAACATTTTTTATCCAAGAACTAAGAAAAGAGGGAGGAACGTACCTAACAGGGCTGTTCCCTGGAATAAACAAGATCATAACTATGAACACTGCCTGGCCCTTACTGGCCATAAAAGTAGTTGCTGTTTACTGAACCCTGAGGAGGTGCCAGGTGTTACTGGACGAGTCTCTTACTGGGTTGACCAGATGACCCTCCCAGGTGAGTCTGGTTTGCCTTTTTTGGAGGTGAGGAAGTCAGGGCACGGATGAAACTCACCCCCAGTCCCCTGCCCAGAGTCCTCACCCCTCAGCCTTGCATTACAGGTTAGTGGAGTCACAGAGCAATGTGAAATGGATTTTCTCTTCCCAGAGAAAAGCAGAAAACCTCACCGAGGAGAATCCACCCTCCCTACCTGGGACCCCTGGGAGAGAGCCGTGCAGCATCTGTTCCGCCTTGCTGGAGTGAGTCTGGGAGGTGATGAATCCTCCAAGGAGGAGGGACCGGACCGTGGGGGCTAATGCTTCCTAGGGGAGCAAGCCAGCTGGTCCTTTTCAGGGACACTCAGGGAGGACCCCATGCAAGGGGTCTGGGCAGCTACTGCCCAGGGGGTAACAGAGCAGGGGTCTGAGCAGGTCCCCTTCTCCGCAGAATCGGGGCTGGCAGGGAGCAAGCTCACAGCTGTCTTCGCCCCAAGCTGGCGGAGCACCGGCTGCGCACCGGCCACGCCCCCGCCTGGCTGTGCTGCAGGCCGGGCTTCCACAGCAGTTCCCTCTCTACTCCCGTGCTCACCTGCCTCCCTGCAGTAGAGCCCACCCCAGCCCAGCATGAAGAGAGCAAGTCCTGCTGCAAGTGTCCTCTGGGCGTCCAGGCCATCCTCAGCCCTGGGGCCGCTGGACCTTCAGCTTCCCTGGAAGTTTCTCGGGGCTGTCTCTCCCTCCCCCATCCGCAAGCCTCCCAGTCGCTGAGTGGCAGATAGCTAAGAACACCGCCACTCTTCAGTTCTGCTTGCAGCCCAGGTATGTGGGATTCCTGTGGCTGCAAACAGCCGGAGATGCCTCTCAACTTGATAGGGTTCTAGAGGAGCACGCTGTGGATTCCAGTCTCTGGATCCAACACACTCTGCCCTCGGACCCCATTAGAGACACGACTCCACCTTGTGGCCATTCCTCGAACTGCACCCGCGTATCCTCGGGTGCTTAGCCCTGCTGATAGAGGCCCGTGAGGGACTCGGAGCTAATGTCATTGATGGATAGGAGGACAGGACGAGGAGGGGGAGGGAGGGGGGAGCAAGAGGAGGAGGAGTCAAGGAGTCCGAAATCACTTGCCTCTTTCCGCTTGCTTTCTACTCATCTCCTCAAAGAGGCTTTCCCTGACCACCCTATTTAAAATAACACCCATCCATCACTCTTTACCATTTTACCCTGCTTTATTTTAGTAGCATTTATCCTCACTTAATATATTGTTTTTTTAATGCGTTGATAGTGTTAGCCCCATGAATGCAGGCGCTTTGTTTCTGTTTACTGACGTATCCTCTGTGCCTAAGAATGTCTGGTATAGTAGGTGCTCAATAAATATTTGCACAATGGAGGAGTTCATACATGACTTCTTTATTTGCCCCTGTTCTCAACCGTCCTCCGCCCCCTAGGGAGGCCACGTGTCCCTCCCCCACAGCCCAGCTTTGCCCCTAGAGCTGAGAACCGTCCCCATGTCGAGATGTAAGGACCCCCAGGCTCAGCCCTGCTCGCTGGTGCTGGTCTCGCCCTGTGTCAAGCCCCTGCCTCAGTTCTCACCTCCGGTGGCTGCATCCCTGGTGTCAGCCCCTGAGTCTGGGTGCCCGCCTAAGTCACAGTGGCTTCAACTTGCTGCCTGCCCGTGGCGTGCCGGGCCCCGGCTGGGTGTTTTGTGTTACACTACCTCGAATCTCCACAGCAACCTGCAAGGTGGGTGTTCCTTACCCTCATTTTCAGATGAGAAATGAGTTCAGAGAGATTAAGCCATTTTGCTTGTGATTTCTGCACCTCAGTGTCCCCAGAGACTGTCCCCCATGACGCTAACAACGGGTGAAAGAATAAAGAAAAATCCATGTGAAACAAAGAAGTTTCCATAGTGAGAGACCTTAGAAAACACTAGGTTAAACAGCAGGATTCTTCATTACAGGACTTCTCAGGACCTTTAAAACACCCGCGTGCACTGCCACCCACAAGTGAAAAGGAGTCGATAGAGAGCAGAGTTGCCCAAATGTATTTGACTTTGGAACCCCTGTTTCGAGGAGCACCTCACAGGACAGGACTTGGAAGACGCTGCCCGGAACCCTCACAGCATCAAGACTGGTCTCAGCGTTCTGACCAGGAAGGCCCGAAGGGGGTTGGGGATGAGTGTCAGCCCCTCCGGTATGTATCTCATTTGCTCAAGCAACAGCCCTGTGAAGAGGAACCCATAATCCTCATTTTCCAGATGGGAAAACGAGGCTCAAAGAGGCAAAATCGTTGCGCTTTGCTGCCCCTCAGGTAGAGTTGACACTTCACCCCAGCGATGAGGGTGAAGACGATGACGCGGGGAACCAGGAGGCTGATCTGTGGCTTTGCAGGAAAGGAGCTGGGGGTGGGGGTCTCTGAGGGGCACCCCTGACCCCCAGCTCTGACAAAGAAATATCTGTGACCACAGCCGCCACACTCCTGCCGTCCGAGTTCTTGGAAGACTCCCGCAGTTTTAATTAAATGCTGCGTATGGTAGCTCATTAAGGAGGAAGCAGTTGTTGTATTTCTAAGAGCCTCAGGACGCCTCACTATTTTTACAGCTCCAACAACACTGCAGAGAATTTTATAGTGTTTGAGTTTGCTGTTGCCTGAACCGGGCAGGACCTCCAGGCCAGGGCTTAGACACCCAGCTCTCTGCTCCAAGGACACCTCCTCCCTGCACCAAAGATCTGCCCACCTCAGACCCCACCTCCCCTGGGCCTGTGGGACCCCCTCCCCCAGAGCATCCTTCTCATTACTGGAAGCTGTCATTATGCCGAAGTCTGCCTCCCTTTGAGCTCCGACGCACACCATTCAACAGTTTTGTTCTAGTGCCTGCCTGTGAAAAGCCTGCTAACAGTGCTAGCTTACCCTGACGTAGCCCACCGTGAGCCAGGCCTGCTAACAATGCTAGCTTACCCTGACGTAGCCCTGTGAGCCAGGCCTGCTAACAGTGCTAGCTTACCCTGACGTAGCCCTGTGAGCCAGGCCTGCTGACAGTGCTAGCTTACCCTGACATAGCCCTGTGAGCCAGGCCTGCTGACAGTGCTAGCTTACCCTGACATAGCCCTGTGAGCCAGGCCTGCTGACAGTGCTAGCTTACCCTGACGTAGCCCTGTGAGCCAGGCCTGCTGACAGTGCTAGCTTACCCTGACATAGCCCTGTGAGCCAGGCCTGCTAACAGTGCTAGCTTACCCTGACGTAGCCCTGTGAGCCAGGCCTGCTAACAGTGCTAGCTTACCCTGACATAGCCCTGTGAGCCAGGCCTGCTGACAGTGCTAGCTTACCCTGACATAGCCCTGTGAGCCAGGCCTGCTAACAGTGCTAGCTTACCCTGACGTAGCCCCGCCGTGAGCCAGGCCTGCTAACAGTGCTAGCTTACCCTGACGCAGCCCCGCCGTGAGCCAGGCCTGCTAACAGTGCTAGCTTACCCTGACGTAGCCCTGCCATGAGCCAGGCACTGTTCTAAGCTCTTGGCCTATATTAAGTCACAGAATCCTCAGAGCAAACCTATGAGACAAGCGTGTTGTTATCCCATTTAGTAGATGAGGAAACTGGGGCAAATAAGTTCCGGGACCAAGGTCATACGCTACTACTTGGTGAAGCCAGGATTCAAACACAGTCTGGCTCTAGAATCTCTGCTCCTGACCACTGTCATAGCATCTGCTAATAAACTCCCAGGCTTGGTCTCACTCTTATAAACTCCCCCCGCCCCAGGGGCTGTAATTCTGCCACCAAACCCCAGCCCAGCAATGACAGCTTGGTTGGCTATCTGATTAGGTCTCCGACCATCACCTGATCCTGGACCCTGAGGCAGATTGTATTTTCCAAAGATGGTGCAACAGTCTCTCATCCCACATGCTCTTCTAGAAGCTTCCTTGAACCCAAGTAGACCTTTGTGACTGCCTGGACCAACAGAGTAAGTGACACCATCAGAAGCGAGATAATAAAAATGTAATGCCTTCCTGCCTGCAAGATTCAACCGCCATGTTGTGAGGAAGCCCAGATAGCCCGTGGAGAGTCCCGCGCGGGAGGAGCTGAGGCCCCAGCCAGCTCCTAGCTGACAGCCAGCACCAACTCACCAGCCAGGTGGGCCGCTTGGAAAGTGACCCTCTGGCCCTAAACTTAGGGGCTAATGCAATGGGGAGCAGAGGCAAGCTGTCCCCCCGATCAGCTTTGCCCAAATTCAAATTCCTGAACAAAATCAATGATTATTATTGTTTTAAGCCCCTAAGTTTAGGGGTGACCTGTTACATAGCAACAAATAATCAGAATACCTGCTGTGCCCGTGTTTTGAGGCATTTGGTGATTCTAGGTGGTCCTCTCTGATGCAGCCTATTTTACTACTGAGTTCCGTCTGCAGACCAGACCTCTCGCAGCTTCTCCGTCCCCACAATCCCCGCCCTCCCTCATGAGAAGTAGAATGGCCCATGCTTCCCCATCAGCCCATCTCACTGCAGGGGCCAAGGCACTTCCGGGCTGAGTCCAGCTGCCACCTGTCCCCCAGCAACCAGGATCTAGTCTCTTCACGCCAAGGACACAGTTTCCTAGGTGGTGAGGTTAATTCCGATCTATTTTCCCGTTCAGAAATTCTCGCTTCAACCATGCCTAAGCCTGCTATTTTCCTCTTCTATTGAGTTTTTATTTCAATGATCTTGTATTTATGGAGATAATATTTAGTTATTTTGCAAATTGGTCCATTTTTGTTGTTGTTAATCCTTACCTGAGGGTATTTTTTCCATTGATTTTTAGAGAAAGTGGAAGGGACAGAGGGAGGGGAGAGAGAGAGAGAGAGAAACATCAATGTGAGAGAGACATGAGAGACATTGATTGGTTGCCTCCCGAATGCACTGTGACTGGGGCCAGGGGTCAAACCTGCAACCCAGGTACCCGCCCTTGACCGGAAATCAAACCCAAGACCCTTTGGTGCTTGGCTGACACTCAAACCACTGAGAAACATTGACCAGGGCATGTCTGGTCAATTTTAATTGCTCTTCATTGCTTTACCACACTTTCAATTCCTTTTTAATCCTTTAAATATGTTAAACATACTATCTTTATACTGCATATCTGATTATACTCGTTCCTATTTTGACCGATCTGCTCCTTCCATTTGCCTTTTCTGATAACTCTTGCTGATGGTTGCTTGTTTCCTTGTGTTTTTGGTGATTTTCACTGCGAGTGCATGCTGTTCGCAATCTTACCTGTGAGAATTCTTGGAGATCAGTGTGTTCCACGGAAAAGGTTTGTCTTTGCTTCTGTGGAGTTCCTGGGGCGCCTCACTCCAGAATCGCTGCACCTTTCCCATGGACTTATTGAAGAAATACAAGTCTTCAAGGACAGGCCACCATAGCCACTCTTGGATCTCTCCAGGTGGCCTGTCTACTTTTCCTCTTTTATTAGAATAATTTTGGAATAAAAGTTTGCCTTAAGTTCCAAGGCCTATTCCAGTGCCCACATTCTAACCTGGGTGAGTGGACCTAGGTGCTTCCTTTCTGATCGTACGTACCCAAGGCAGCCTTAGACCCTGGGTACCCGTGGAGGAGGGGGGCCACTGGAAATAGAGGAGCGAGAATGGAAAGAACCAAAGGAAACAAAAGATACACACTTTTACAACAAAAGGAGAAGTGTGGGTTTGTACCCATTGCCAGAAAAAGATTTCATGTGATTAATAATGAAAATTGTTTTTTAAAATATTTAGCAGCTCTGGCTGCCATATCAATAAGTTGATTACAATTGAATTTTATCTTTTCTTGAAAGTACATCCCTCAACCTGGCAACAATTGGTTAACATTTATTTCAGCTACTATAGGCCCTAGGAAGCAATTCTCAAAAATACTCTTTGCTTCAAATATCTTAACTAACTCAGACCTCTCTGTGGTTCAGCACTCATCCACCTGTTTCATCTGCACACGGGACAATCTCTCTATTATAGCTGGTGTGTTAGTCAGCTGTTGCCATAGTCAGGGCTACCAAACAAACCATCCCAAACTCCACGACTGAATCGTGAACATTTAAATAGCAGGTCCATAATTTAGACTGGGCTCAGCTGTGCGGTTCTTCTGGCCTCAGCTGAATTTATTCACATGTCTGCAGGTGGGCTGGCTAATAGAGGTTGGCTTTGGCTAGGAGGACAGGGATGATTTGGTTGGTTCTATATGTCTCATCCTCCAGCACACTAACCTAGAGATGTCCTCAAGAGTGCTTTCTAAGGCCTCAGTTGTGTCTCACCTACAAATGTCTCACTGGAAAAAGCTGGTCACATGACAAGCCCGGAGTCAAGGGATGGTATCACTTCACCCAGGAGTGAACACATAACAAATTTACATGACAAAGGGTTTCAATACAGGGAGAGGTAAGGAGTTGCAGCCAAATCACAATATCTGTCATAGCCTGTGTCCAGGCATCCCCTGCAGGAATCATGTCAAGCAGCTGGTTTAATAGGCCATCAGGGTTGCCCAGCCAGTATGGCTCAGTGGTTGAGCATCGACCCATGCACCAAGAGGTGGCTGGTTCGATTCCCAGTCAGGGCACATGCCCAGGTTGTGGGCCCGATCCCCAGTAGGGGGCATGCAGGAGGCGGCCCATCGATGTTCTCTCTCATCAATGCTTCTATCTCTCTCTCCCTCTCCTTTCCTCTCTCTCTAAAATCAATAAAGAAATAATAATAATACAAAAGTAGCCATAGATAATATGTAAACATATAAATGTGGCCATGTTCCAATAAAACTTTATTTTTAAAAAAATAGGCCATCAGGGTGACCCTCAGGCACAGGACAGGATGGACAGAACTCTCCTCTATGCTTCCTCAGTCCTATTTGGTCTTTGACTTCAGATTCAGGTTTTTTCACTCTCTCACTACATACCTGCCTCAGGTGAACACTGCTGGTAAAATTTTAGGTTTTTAGTTTTCAGAGACCTCCTAGGAAGGCACCAGTCAAGCAGGACCCATCTTCCTGGGGCCAGCAAGTCCACTCCCCAACGCAGACGAGAGTAGCTACGCTGGTCCTTGGGTGTATTGCTGAAAATAACATGTGGCTGGAGTTCGATCACTTGTAAACTGAATGTTATTTCCTGTGCTAACTAAGGTTCCCTTAAATAGATGACCTGGAGAGAATCTATCAAATCTTCCGTTTGTCAATACCCCACCAAGGAAGGGAGCATAAATCAGAGAGCAATTATGAAAAATTATGCAAGGATGCTGCAAAGCTCAAGGTCAGGGGGGGCAGGCTCTCCACTTGCCTTCCATGTACCCAGAGCCCAATCCAGGGCTGGGGCATGAAGTGTGTGCTTAATAAGTGACCCCAGGCCTTGGCTTTGTAAGCAGAGAGCATGCTTGTGACATTTTGGGGCAAAGAGAAAGGCCAAGTGGGGATAGCCTGAGAAAGATTAGAAACCCACAAGGGCCTTTGGTCTGAATATAGGGAATATTTGTCAGGGCTATCACGAGATCAAGTGACAAAAACCTAACTTGGAGTAGCTTAATGCATGGGGGATTTATTGTCTCATGTAAGCAAATAACTTAGGAGGCTAGCCTCGGGAGATCCTGGAACAAAACACCCAAGTCTCAGCAGCTTTGTCTTCTTACCTCTCTCTCCTCTGTTTCCCAGCTTCCTCCACGTAAACTCTAATCTCACTGACCTTGTACCTCCACATTGTAGGAGGAGAATGGGGAGACCACCTCACAGATAGCAGGTGACCAGGGAAGACAGGGCTCTCTCTTCTGAGATCTTCTTCCCAAAATCCTAGGGGAGGCTTCTGATTGGCCAGGCGTGTGTCATGTGGTCAATCCTAAGTCGATGGTTGGGGCTGGAGTGGGAGCGTGGGCAGAAATGGGTCCATAACTAGCAGTTCCCACCAGAACATTTCCAGAAGGTGAGGATAGTGTTCTGGACAGAACAAACCATACACATCCACCACAGAGGGCAGAGTCATCCGAGTACCAGAGATGGCTTTGTAGACAGGACCTCACCTAAACGCCTCACCTACCTATGGGTGATGAGCACAGATGTGCATTTTAAGCCACTATTTTCCTGAGGGGAGGCTGGACTGAGGTGAGTGAAATAGGGGCGGGGCGGGAAGGAATAGACAGGGAATATTATTATGTTTGAGTGTGCTGGGCACTCACAAGGTGCTTAACAAGTATTCTCTCTTTTAAGTCTTCTATTGACCACTGAGGGATGTGTTCTTAGCCCCATTTTACAGATGAAGAACGCCGAGGTCCAGAAAGGGTTACCCAAGGTCACACAGTGGTGGAACAGGTCTCTCTGACCCCACCCCTCAAAATAATCTAACCACACTGCGAAAGCCCCTCAAGCCCAGCACTCCGCCGCTAGATATTGGCCCTAGAGGAACGAGGGTCCTGTCCATCAGACAGCATGCCTAAGAGTGTTTCCAACAGCTTCATTCATAATGGCCCCAGCCAATAAATAATGTATGGAATGTTTACACATAAAAATTTATAGAATACTACCCAACACTGAAAACAAACAAACGGTTGTTACATGAGACAGTACGGATGACTCTCACAGACACTTTACTGAGTAAAGAAGCAGACGCAAGCAAAACCATACTCTCTGCATCCATTTATGTGAAGTTCAAGAATAGGCAAAGCTAGCCTTGTACGGATCACAACAGCCATGACCTCTGGGGTGGGACAGAGACTGGGAAGGGTCACCAGGAAATCTTGGGGTAGTACTGAAAAAAAATTGGTGACACAGTGGATCCATAGATGAGAACTCATTAAGCTGTAGACTTAAGATCTGTGTATTTTATTGTGTATGTATATCATACCTTGATTTTTAAAAAATGAACAATTCATTAACAGGTTTTATTGACTAACGTTTCAAGCCCTTCAAATCTTCAACTTTGTTGTTGTTGTTAATCCTCACTTGAGGATATTTTTCCATTGATTTATTAGATAGAGTGGAAGGGAGGGAGGGAGAGACAGAGAGAGAAACATCAGTGTAAGAGACACATCGATTGGCTGCCTCCCGCACGACCACAATCGGGGCCCGAGATAGAACCTGCAACCCAGATACGTGTTCTTGACCAGGAGTTGAACCCGCAACACTTCAGTACGTGAGCCAACGCTCTAATTGCTTAGCCAAACTGGCCAGGGCCAAATCTGCATTTAATTAATCATTCAAAAAAGAACCCATTTAGGTTTGAGGTAGAAGCCCCTATTTCTCAGTGTACCTCCCTGCAGGTACTTTAGGGAGACCTCACTTGAGAGACCATACTGGGGTTCCCTTCTCTTTCTTGCCCCAGCTTCCAAACTCCAATAAACCCCCAAGTTCCAAAGGGGCCTCCTCCCATTCTGGGCTTGGCCAGCGTGCTGAGTTGGGGTTGGGGATGCCAGCTCTCGCCACCGTCCTGAAGCAAATAGCTCTGTGTGCCCAGCAGGAGCTGGAGCTCCTGGGGGCTGAGGAGCAGACACCTGGCAGAAGCAAGGTGTAGAGAGATGAGTCCCTCCGCAGGTTCTCCTGAAGGAGGACCACTAGTAGAACTATTGTCACAGAGGCAACGGGACCAGATGCAGGACCTTGTCTACAGTGTTCAGGATATGATGAGAAGGGCTCAGTCTTGGGCTGGCACCACAGGCTGGCCAGTTCCTTACTTACCAGCTGGGTGACTCTGATCCTGCCCATGTCAACTTCCTCACCAGCAACTGAATCCCAAAGACCTACTCATAGGGTTCTTTTGAGTTGAACATCGGGGGAGACCTGGCAGACGACTGACCTAGTTTACATAGAGCCCTTTGTGTGGATTGCAAGCAAAAGAACTCTGCTTCAAGACATTCGACGGCCATCCATTGGAAATGTGTCCCAACATACTGATTTTCTTAGACCAGGATACGTCACAGCCATCTGTCATAAAATGGTCCTACTTCGCTTTCAAGACTACAAGGTCTCCCGTGTAACTGGTGACCAGTAGGATTGTGCAGTGCACCACCTGAACAATCATGGGTAGTGTCACTGGTGCAGGATGGGAGGAACCATAAAAATATAGGTTTGCCTTACTTCCTGGCCAGGAGCCTTGGGTTAGCCCCTCATTCTTGCAGGGCCTTATTCTTGCTATTGACCAAGTGTGTCATTCCCCCACCCCCAATATTAACATGTTGAAGCCCTCTTTGGAGATGAATCCTTTGGGTGGTAATTAGGTTTAGACGAGGTCATGAGGATGGGTCTCAGGGTGGGGTTAGCACCCTTACAAGAAGAGAAAGAGCTGCCTCTCGCTCTGCCATGTGAGGGCACGGCAAGAAGGAAGCTATCTGCAAGCCACAGACACAGCCCTCACCAGGAACCCCCCTGGTAGCACCTGATCCCGGACCCCCAGCCTCCACCCCATCTGTGGCATTTTGTTGTGGCAGCCCAAGCGAAGATAGATTTCAGCACCGAGCAGCGGGATGCTGCTGTGCCCAACAGCTGAAAGTGTGGAAGGGACTTTGGAACTGGGCAAGGGAGAGACCGGAGGAGCTCTGGACGGCGTTCTGGAAATACAGCACTAAAGGTGATGTCCCCGAGGCCTCAGACGGAGGTGAGGAACGTGATATAGGAAACTAGAGGCCGGGTGGTCGGGGTCACAAAGGGAACAGGATCGTCTGAACGATCCCCTCAGGTTCTGTGGAAGGTAGTCCTTGGGAGCAATGACACTGGCTACGGGGCTGGGAGAGTTCCAAGCACACCATTGAGGGAGTGATTTGGTTTCTCCTGAATGCTTCCAGTAAATGTGAACATGCAGAGATGAACTGAAGAAGCCACTGGTAAGAAAGAGGAACGGAACTTGAACTCAGTCTGCGTGTATTGCGACAAGTGAGAAATCTTGTTCGGAAAGTGTGGCTCAACAAGCGTCTGATAGAAAGGTCACGGGGCGACTCACGGACGTAATCAGCTATGTCCACAGGAGCCAGGACTAGAGAAGGGACCATACCACCATGGCACTGCCAGTTTGAACCAAGGGGGGCCCAGTTAAGGTAAAGTGGAGAAAGGCTGTTGGACTTCTCAGATGGTCCTTCAGGACTGGGCCATGGAGCAGTTAGACCGTAAACATGCTCTAGTCTGGAAGAAAAAGAAGACGGACCCAAAAGTGATTCCCAGGTCATCAGGGTCCAACAGGTCAGCGGCCCCTGACTGAAGCCTAGAGACCAGCACCCCCCTAGAGATGTGGGGCCAGGAACAGCTTGTGGAACCTTGTGGACAGGGCCACCCAAAGCCCTGGGGACACGACCCCCCTTAGCAGAGCTACAAAAGTGGGAACCACAAGTGGGTCCAGAAGGCAGAGCATTAAACCAAAGAGGATTATTCTTGAGCCACACGATCTCCTGGAGTTTGCCTCGCTAGGGCTCAGACTCGCTGGGGACCCATCACCCTCCCATACTTCCTGTCCTCCCTCCTGGGACGGAGTGTCCGCCCCGTGCCTGTCCCCGCACTGTATTTTAGAAGCACGAAGCTTTTCTGGATTCTCAGGTTCACAGCTGCAGAGAAATTTTGCCTCCGGATAAATCAATCATACCTGGAGTCTTACCCATATCTTATTTAGATGACATTTTGATGAGATTTTGGGCTTTAGACTTACAGTTCGTGTTGGAATGAATTAAGGTTTGGGGAATTGTTGGACCGGAATGAATTTAGTTTGCATATGAGGACATGAATTCTGGGGGACTAGGCGTAGAATGCTATGGGTTGAATACTTGTGTGACCCCCAGATTCATATGTTGAAGTCCTAGAGATGGTAATTGTAGGCGGGGCCTTTGGGAGGCAACTAGGTCATGAGGGTGGAGCCCCGTGACGGGATTAATGTCTTTATAAGAAGAGGGAAAGACACCTGAGTTCTCTCTGCCAGATGAGGACAGCAGAAAGCAGTCTGTCTGCACGCCAGGAAGAAAGTGCCCCCTGGAGCCCCGCCATGCTGCTTAGTATCATCTCTCTCAGGGACATCTGCATCCAGTCCAGACCCAACCCCCAAAGGGAAGTGCTCATGATGGGCGTCTGAGCAGCGTAGAGTCGCTGGGTAGAGGGGCATCTGAGGGGAACGGGTGTCACCACTCCCTGAGACACCCCCCTCACTGACCATGCTGCACAGCCCACACCCTCCCATGCCTGGAGCTGACCTTGGCTCTGGGTGCTGAGGTCCTGCTCTCCGAGCAGAGCTGCTCCTGCAATAAGCAAGGGTATTAAAGTCCCCGAAAGAGGAGTTTTCCATCCTTGCAGCCTCCCTCTGGCTGTAAAATTAGACCTGCCCGTTTCCAAGGAGCCATGTGGCAGGTGGGCGGAGTGGGCGCTGACCCCTCTGGGGACCCTGGCGTGGAAGCAGTAATGGAAGCCATCAGTGGGCTTCCACGCGTGTCCTTCCCGCAGTTTCTGCTCCAGTGTGTTGGGAGAGAAAAAGGCCTTCCGGTGAGGAAAGTGGGACCCGCGAGGAGAGCACAGCTGCCCCCCAGGGGCTGGGCCCTGGGGAACCCGCACTCGCCGAGCTCCAGGGGGCTTTCCTGGCCAGGGCGCAGGCGCAGTCCCTTGTTTATTCAGTGTCTCCCTTGTGTTCCTCGGTGTGTGGGCCACCCCACCCCGCCAGGAGCCCACAGCCTGCTGTGGGAGTCAGGCTCATGGACAAATCGCTACCAGAGGACGTGGCAAGTCCTGTGGGAGAAGCAGTGGAACTCCGGGTGCGTGGGAAATGCACACGAGGGCAAGAACTCCTCCTGGACACTCGGTAGGGCTCCCAGCGGAGGGTCCTATGAGCTGAGTTCTGCAGGGCGGGTCAGAGTTCAAGGGCAGACGGTGGTGCAGATACAGCCAAGGGGTCTGGGGGTGGGTTTCACACTGGTGGACTAGACCACCCCCTCACACACAGGGACCAGGGCCTCGAGGGCCTGTGGCAGCACGGGGCAGTGGACTTTACTTGATGCAGGTGTTGGAGCCATAGAAGATTCAGCAAAGGCAGGTAACTTCCCGAGGCGCGGCTCATGCTCACCGGAAACCCGGGCTCTCCCAGGAAGGGCAGCAGGGCTCAGCCCGCGGGCCTCCTCCTGGGGGCCTGGCCTGCTGGGACGTGGGGGCCTGGCCGACACAGCTGGCGAGGCCGGGGAAGGCCTCCTGTCCCGGACCGTGTTCCGTGTGGGTTTGGGCTCACGTTGGATACAGATGCACACATGCCTTCGAGTCCTCTGGAAAGCTCCTGGGCAGCCTCTCTGGCCACGGCTCGGGAACAGGGAGGTTCAGCTCAGCTGGGGAAGGAGACTGGGAGGCTAGGGTGGGGCAGAACTGGGTGAAGGAGGATGTGGGGGTCAGAGGGCGCAGCAGCTGGGTGAAGGCCAGAGCTGGCCACCCAGGAACCAAGCAGGGCAGTGGGCACAGCTCCAGAGGAATGGCCCTTGGTTCTCTGTTTGTTTATCTCTGGAATTAATTTAGGCTTCCTGTGTAGGACCTACACGTAGTGTTGGCATCTGTTGGGACCACACCTTTGTGGGGAAGAGATAGGATCTCCCCTAAAGAGTGTCCTTACATTCCTTTCAGATGTACCTGGAGAGCAGAGACCTCGTCAGAGACGCAGGGCTGGAAGGCAGTCCCCAGACAGCCAGACAGAATGTCCTTGCTCTCTCCCCCCGCCCCCCCCCCCCGTCTCTCTCTCAGCCTCATCCTCCGGGATCCTCACCACCTGGGCGCTGTTGTCCAAGCACGAGGTCTTGGCAATGGAAACCAAGATGATGTCCCAGGAGGAGGCTGGCAGGGGGTGGGGAGGACAAGGGTCCAGGCCAGCCCAGAGCCGGAGAGCCCCAGTGAGCCGGATGGGCCAGCGGCACGCGATGTTCTGTTTCTGTTTGCTTGCTTGTTTTCCTACTGTATCCCTGAACTTCCACTAGAGCCTAGGCTGGGATGAAAGAAAACACGGTCTGATTGAGGAACAGTCTGAAGCACCAGTAATGCCAGGCAGAACCCAAGGGGGGGTGGCACGGGGCCAGGGGCAGTGCTGCGGGTCACCTGCCTGTCCTCCCCTGGTGATCCACCCTCTCCCAGATGGCTCCGGCTCCTGGGAGGATGCAAGTGAGTAAAGGAGAGACGATGCTTCTTTGTGGTCTGGACAGGTGAGAATCCAGGAATAGGTGGACCTTGGAAGAATGAAACGTTAGTTCATATTGAGAAAGCAGCCGAGCCCCCACACCCACCTGCAAAGTGAGGGGTGGTCAGGGCCGGAACTGGGCTCTGGGCGGGCCAAGGGCGGACAGCAAGAAGCAGAGGGCTCCCAGCCACCAGTGGCCCAAGTCAAGGTCTCAGGCTTAGACTTCTCTTTTTCTCCTAAAAATGTCACCATGCAAATACACGTACACAGACAGGCGCACCTGCAAGGAGCATTTTCAACCCAGGGAACCTCCTGCACCCTCCCCGGCTCCTCTCCCAACAGACAGCCCACGAGGGGACTCTGGCTCCCAATCATCTTGCAAACAAATGAGCTTGACTTTAACTCCATTACCAGGGCTAATCTGCCCCAACTCCCACCTGATTCGCAAGGAAATGGGCTCATTCATTATGGATGGTGTGTGCACTCTGCTGCGTCCTCCAGAGGAATCCGCTGAGCCGTCTGCAGTGACACTTTCCTTAAGCAAAGTGAAGGGACTGAAACATTCTCCGTGGAGAAGGTCAGGCCTGCGGAGGGAAGAGCTGACACGCAGAGAGGCCCTGGTGCCAGACCTCCACTCCCACTCCCCGTGGGCTGCTCTCAGCCTTCACCCCTGCGCCCCCCACCACTGCTGAGCTCCCAGGCTGGGCACCCTCTGCCCGGGCAGCACCAAGGCCATGTGTGCATCGCCCTTCTTGGTTCCCAAGCAGGAGAGCGGGGAGCCTCAGGGATGACATTCCAGGGGTTTATTCTTCTGGGGCCATGGTTCTCAACCTTCAGGGTACATCAGAACCCCCTGGAGAACTTATCAAAACTCAGATTGCTGCCCCACAGAGCCTGAGGCACAGGTCCGGGGGCCTGAACTTCATTTCTAACAAGTTCCCCTGTGATCTTGATGCTGATGCTGCCAGTCTGAGGACCGCACCTGAGACCCAGCGGCCGTGCTCCTCACCTGGACCAGACATCTGCTGGCTCCTCCCAGCGACGCGGGGAGCTTCTCGTGCACCTTCCTCTGGGATGTCTTCCAGTCTCCACTGTCTACTCTGGTCCACTTCCTAGTCTGTCTGCCCTCCCCCAGGTCCCTGATGGCAAAGGCATGTGTCGTCGTCACCTGTGGGCTCCCAGGAAAAGGCTGAGCGGGACTCGGGGCTCAGGGAGCGATGGAGCTCTTTCTGGGAAGAAGAGCTGTTGGGGTGGCCTGGCTTCTGAAGAGGGGCCATGTCTTTTCCGTTCCGCATGCTACTATGCTGTTTGGATTTTCAAAAGGAGAATGATTCCTGTATTATTATGTGATTAAAAATTAAGAGAGCGGCCTGGCAGGTGTGGCTCGGTAGATTGAGCATCGTCCCATGGACTGAGAGGTCCCAGTTCGATTCCTGGTCAGGCACATGCCTGGGTTTCAGGCTCGATCCCCACTGGGGCACGTGCAGGAGGCAGCTGATCAATGTTTCTCCTATTGATGTTTCTATTTCTCTCTCCCTTCCTCTCTCTCTCTAAAAAAAAAAAAAATTAATAAAAACATATTTTAAAAAAAATTAAGAAGAGAGTGAGAGGATAAGCCATAGACTGAGAAAATCCTTGTAAAAGACACCTCTGGTAAAGGACTATTATCCAAAATACAGAACAACTCTTAACGCTCAACAATAAGAACACAAGCAACCTGGTTAAAAAATGAGTCAAGGACCTCAACCGACTGCGCACCACAGGAGATGGGTGGATGGTGAGTCAGCATATGAAAAGGTGCTCCACATGTTAGGTTGTCAGGGAAACGCAGGGAGAACGGCAGTGAGACACCAGTACAGGTCTATCAGAACGGCCAGAGTCCAGACACTGCCAACACCAGGGCCGGTGAGGACGTGCAGCCACGGAACTCTCACTGCTGGTGGGAGTGCAGAATGGTGCCGCCACTTGAAGACCGTTTGGTGGTTTCTTATATAGCTTAACATATCCCTACTCTACAGTCCAGCCACCACACTCCTTGGTGTTGACCCAAAGGAGCTGAAAACATATATACATAAAAATCTGCACATGGATATGTACAGCAGCTTTTGTCATAATTGCCAAAACATGGAAGCAACCAAGATGCCCTTTGGTAGGTGAATGGACAAATAAACTAGTACACCCAGAAAATGAAATATTATTCAGTGCTAAAAATATATGAGCCATCATGCCCTGGCCAGTTTGGCTCAGCGGTTAGAGCGTCGGCCTGCGGTCCGGAGAGACCCGGGTTCGGTTCCCGCTAAGGGCATGTACCTCGGTTGCAGTTTGTCCCCGGCCCTGGTTGGTCGTGCGGGTGGCAGCCACTCGATGTGTCCCTTTCACGTCGATGTTTCTCTCTCTCTCTCTCTTCCTCTCTCTCCCTCCCACTCTATCTGTACAAAAAAATGGATAATGTCCTCAGGTGAGGATAAAAAAATAAAAAATATATATGAGCCATCAAACCAGGAAAAGACATGGAGAAACCTTAAATGCACATGACTAGTGAAAGAAGGCAATAAGAAAAGGCTACCTACTGTATGTTTCCAACTATATGACATTCTGGAAAAGGCAAAACTAAGGAGACAGAAAACAATCCCTGGTTGCTAGGTTGTGGGGGACGGAGGGATGACGAGGCTGAGCACAGAGATTTTTAGGGCAGCGTAAATTCTCTGTATGATACCATGATGCCCATAGAATGTAGCATACCAAGAGGGAACCTTGACGTAAACTGTGAATTTGGGTGATTCTGATGTGTCTATGTAGGTTCACGGGCTGTAACAAATGTTCCACTCTGGTGTTGATATTGATCATGGGGGAAGGTTATGCACATGTGGGGGCTGGGGTGTGGAAAATCTCTGTACCTTCCTCTCAGCTTTGATGTGAATCTAAAACTGCTCTAAAAAAATTAAGTCTTATAGCAGAAATAAAGAACACATTGGAAGGACTAACCTTCCAATAAGTGGAGGAAGCTGAGGACCGGATCAATGAATTAGAAGACAGGGTAAAAAATAAATCAACCAATAAGAAAACCAAAAGGGAAAAGATCAATGAAAAAACTGGAAGACAGCTTAAGAGATCTGTGGGACAACTGGAAACATAATAACATTTGAATCATAGGAGTCCCCAAAGAAGAAAATGAGGAAGGGTTAGAGAATATATTTGAAAAAATAGTGACAGAAAACTTCCCTAACTTGATGAAGGAAGAAGGCATTCAAGTTCAAGAAGCACAGAGAGCCCCAAGTAAGAAGAACCCAAACAATCTCACACCAACACACATAGTAATTAAAATGCCAAAAATTAAAGCCAATGAGAGAACCCCAAAGGCAGCAAGAGACAAGCAACAGGTTACCTACAAAGAAACCCCCATAAGGCTGTCAGCTGACTTCTCAACAGAAACACTACAGGCCAGAAGGAAATGACATGAAGTAATCAAGGTCATGAAAAACAAGGATCTGAATCTAAGACTACTCTATCCAGCAAGGCTATCATTCAAAATAGAAGGTCAAATAAAGAGCTTCCCAGATGAAAAAAGGCTAAGGGAATATATTAGCACCAAACCAGCACTGCAAGAAATGTTCAAAGAACTGCTGTAATTAGTAGAAAAAATAGGAAGAAAAATATAACCACACTAAACAAAAATGGCAATAAATAAGTACATATCAATAATCACCTGAAATGTAAATGGTTTGAATGCTCTGATAAAAAGACACAGAGTAGCTGATTGAATAATAAAGCATGACTCACATATATGTTGTTTACAAGAGACCCACCTCACAACAAAAGACTCACATGGGTTGAAAGTATAGGGATGGGAAAAAAATCTTCCAAGCAAATGGAAAGGGGAAAAAAAGCTAGGATAACAATACTCATATCTGAAAAATTAGATTTCAAAATAAAGGCCATAACTAGAGACAAAGAAGGCCACTACATAATATTGAAAAGATTCATCCAACAGGAAGATATAACCTTGGTAAACATATATGCACCCAATATAAATGCACCAAAATATATTGAAAATGTTCTGGAGGACTTCAAAGGAGAAATCGACAGCAATACAATCATAGCAGGGGACTTCAACACCCCACTGACATCACTGGATAGATCGTCTAGACAAAAAATCAACAAGGAAACAGAGACTCTAAATGAAGCGCTAGATCAAATGGATTTAATAGATATCTACAGAGAATTACATCCCAAAACTTCAGAATTCACATTCTTCTTAAGTGTACATAGGACATTCTCAAAGATAGACCACATGTTAGGGCACAAACTAAGTCTCTACAAGTTCAAAAAGATTGAAATCATATCAAGCATCTTCTCAGATCACAATGGCATGAAACTAGAAATCAATTGCAACCAAAACATGCAAAGACGTGGAGGCTAAATAACATGTTATTGAACAATAAATGGGTTACCATGGAGATCAAGGAAGAAATTAAAAACTTCCTAGAAACCAATGAAAATGAACACACAACAATACAAAATCTATGGGATACAGCAAAAGCAGTTCTGAGAGGGAAGTTCATAACACTACAGGCCTACCTCAAGAAACAACGAAAATTTCTAATTGACTACCTAACCTCACAACTTAAAAAACCAAAAAGCAAACAAAAAGAAAACTCCAGAGCAAGTAGAAGGAAGGAAATAGTAAAGATCAGAGCAGAAATAAACCACATGAAGACCAAAAAAACAATTCAAAGGATCAATGAAACAAAGAGCTGGTTTTTAAAAATATAAACAAGATTGATGGACCTTAGAAACAAATAAAGAGAACCCAGATACACAAAATCAGAAATGAAAGAGGAAAAGTAATAACTGACACCAAAGAAATACAAAGAATTGTTAACAAATATTATGAACAATTATATGACAACAAATTGGACAATCCAAGCAAAATGGACAAATTTCTAGAAACCGGGAAAAGATAGAAAACTTAAACAGACCAATAACAATGAAGGAAATTAAAGATGTAATCAAGACGCTTCCAACAAACAAAAGCCCAGGCCTGGACGGGTTCACAGGGGAGTTTTACTGAACATTCAAAGAAGAACTAACACCCACTATCCTCAAACTATTCCTAAAATTTCAAAAAGAAGACTTCCAAACTTTTTTTTTTATGAGGCCAGTATAATTCTAATTCCAAAACCAGAAAAAGACACTACAAAGAAAGAAAACTACAGGCCAATATTCCTGATGAACATAGATGCCAAAATCCTTCACAAAATACTAGCAAATCAGATCCAGCAAGACATCAAAAAAATTATTCACCGTGACCAAGCGGGATTCATCCCAGAGATGCAAGGCTGGTACAATATTTGCAAATCAATAAATTTGATACACCACATAAATAAAATGAAAGATAAAAACCATATGATCATATCAATAGATGCTGAAAAAACATTTGACAAAATCCAGCACCCATTTCTGATAAAAATGCTCAGTAATTTGGGAATAGAGCAATCATATTTTGACATAATAAAGGCCATATATGAATGAACTACAGACAACATCATACTCAGTGGACAAAAACTAAAAGCATTTCCCTTAAGAACAGGAACAAGACAGGGATGCCAACTTTCACCACTCTTATTTAACATAGTACTGGAAGTCTTAGCCACAGCAATTAGACATGAAGAAAAAATAAAAGGGATCCAAATTGGAAAGTAGGAAGTGAAACTGTCATTATTCACAGATGTCATGATATTATACATAGAAAACCCTAAAGACTCAATAAAAAATCTACTAGACTTAATAAATGAATTTGTCAAAGCAGGATACAAAATTAACATCAAGAAATCGACGGCATTCTTATACACCAATGAACTCACAGAAAGAGAAACTAAAAAAAAATCCCATTTACCATTGCAGCAAAAAAAATTAAGATACCTGTGAATAAACTTAACCAAAGAAGTAAAAGACCTATTTGCAGAAAACTGCAGGACATTGAAAAAAGAAATAAAGGAAGATATAGAAAAGTGGAAGCACATACCTTGTTCATGGATTAGAAGAATAAACATCATTAAAATGTCCATTCTGCCCAAAACAATCTATAGATTCAATGCAATCCCCATCAAAATACCAATGACATATTTTAAAGAACTAGAACAAATACTTCAAAAATTCATATAGAACTAAAAAATAATAGCCACAGAAATCTTGAAAAAAAAGGACAAAGTAGCAAGATCAGAATACCAGATATCAGGTTATACTACAAAGCGACTGTAATCAAAACAGCCCGGTACTGGCACAAAAACAGGCACATAGATCAATGGAATAAAATAGAGAACCCAGAAATTGACTCAAAACGTTATGCTCAAATAATATTTGAGAAAGTTGACAAGAGCATTCAATGAAGTAAAGACAGCCTCTTTAATAAATGGTGTGGGTATAATTGGATGGCTCCATGCAAAAAAAAAAAAAATGAAACTAGACCATCATTTTACACCATACACAAGAATAAACTCAAAATAAATAAAAGACTTAAATGTGACTCGTGGATCCATAAAACTCCTAGAAGAAAATGTAGGCAACAAAATTTTAGATGTCATATGCAGTAGAATTTCCACTGATACATCACCTAAGGCAACAGAAACAAAGAAAAAAAGAACACATGGGACTATATCAAACTCAAAAGCTTCTTCACAGCAAAAGAAACAACCATCAAAATGGGAAAACAACCCACCATATGGGAGAGGATAATTGCCAATGATACATCAGATAAGGGGTTAATTTCCAAAATATGTAGAGTGCTCATACAACTCAACAAAAGGAAGACAATGAACCCAATTAAAAAATGGGCAGAGGAGATAAATAGACAGGTCTCTAAACAGGACAAACAAATGGCCAAGAGACATATGAAGAAATGCTCAACATCACTAATCATCAAAGAGATGCAAATTAAAACAAAAATAGGGTATCACCTCACATCTGTCAGAATGGCCGCCATCAACAAAGCATCAAACGACGAGTGTTGGCGAGGGTGTGGAGAAAAGGGGACTCTAGTACACTGCTGGTGGGAATGCAGACTGGTGCAGCCAATATGGAAAACACTATGGTGTTTCCTCAAAAAATTAAAAATTGAACTTCCCTTTGACCCGGTGATCACACTTCTAGAAATATACCCTAAGAAGCCTGAAACACCAATCATAAAGAATATATGTACCCCCATGTTCATAGCTGCACTATTTACAATAGCTAAGATCTGGAAACAGCCCAAGTGTCCAGCAGTAGACGAATGGATAAAAAAGCTGTGGTACATATGCACAATGGAGTACTATGCAGCTATAAGAAAGAAAGATTTCTTATCCTTTGAGATGACATGGGGGGACCTAGAAATTATTATCCTAAGAAAACAAGCCAAGCAGAGAAGGACAAATATCATATGATCTCAGTTATTTATGGAATATAATGAACATAACAGTCTGAAGAATAGGGTAGACCCAGAGACGTGGAAGTAGGGTACAGACTGACAATCCCCAGAAGAGGAGGTGGTGGGGGGAGATAAACCACAGAACTTATATGCATGTACTCATAAGCAATGGACATGGCAACAAAACTGGGGAAGGGGCAGGGAGGCAGGTGAAGGAGGGTGTCAATGGGGGAAAAAGAAGAAACAACTGTAACAAAAATAAATTAATTAATTAAAAAAAATTAAGTCTTTAAAAAAATGCAAAAAGGATGATTCTTTTGACCACAGCATCTTCTTTAAGATCCTGAGTCCGCTATCCCCACCCTGACCTCAGTCCTCGAAAGTATCTAACTGACAGTGTTCCTTTGCTCCAGGTGCTGCCGAAAGGGTTTTCAATACCCACACTGGTCCTCAGAACAGCCGCACGAGGTGGGTACTCTATTACCCCTGTTCCCCATGTGAGGAGACTAAGGCACAGGGAGGGTGATGACCTTATTCAAGGTCGCATGCCTAACTAGTCACTCCTGGCAGCCTAGTTCTGGGATTTGTGATCTTGTCCACCGGGGAGATGGGTTACCCCTAAGTTATGGACACCTTGAGGATCGTCAAGAGGAGGAGTCTTATCTACACCCAACCCACATTGTTCGACAGAAGATTTGAGGGGACTGCTACGTGATTTTGTTGCCCAAAGTTTAAGTTGCCTAGAAATACTACCTTTAGTTAAATTTTTACTAGAAACAATACAAGAACATAAGCTCAAGCACATGGACTTACAAAAAAAATAGTCATCAAAGTCGACATGATCAATGGCTTCTGAGATGCAGTGTCTGCATCGGCTGAGTACTGATTAGTAGCAGATGTGCAGCAGCAGGTGCTGAAAGGAGATGAGAGATGCCTGGGAGAGACTTCTTGTTTTAAGTTTTCTTTTTTAATTAATTTATTTTTGTTACAAATGTTTCTCCTTTCCCCCATTGACACCCTCCCCCCTCCCAGCATTGTCGTCTATGTCCATTGGTTACGCATACATGCATATAAGTTCTGTGCTTTATCTCCTGACTCCCCCCTCCCAACCTCTCCACCCCTAAGTTTGTCAGTCTGAACCCTACTTCTATGTCTCTGGGTCTATTTTGTTCATCAGCTTGTTTTATTCATTATATTCCACAAATAAGTGAGATCGTGTGATACTTGTCTTTCTCTGCTTGGCTTATTTTGCTTAGCATAATACTCTCCAGGTCCCTCCATCGTGTCTCAAAGGGTAAGAGATCTTTCTTTCTTACACCTGCATAGTACTCCATTGTGTATATGTATCACAGCTTTTTTATCCACTCATCTACTGATGGGCACTTGGGCCGTTTCCAGATCTTAGCGATTGTAAATAGTGCTGCTATGAACATAGGGGTGCATATATTCTTTCTGATTGGTGCTTCAGGCTTCTTAGGGTACATTCCTAGAAGTGGGATCACTGGGTCAATGCACGGGGAGACTTTAAGTACAGAACATTGTATTCACTATTGCGCTTTCTTCTGTGCATTGGGGAAAGAGCTGCAGGACTCAGTTGTAGTGAGGACCTCCGTGCCTCCCCTCAGACCTGGGTTCCTTGTCAGCAGAGCCTGAAGCTCTGGAGTGAGGCAGGATCAGCACCCCAGCCAGCCCTACCACGTCAGCATTTCCAGGGGCTGGGGCGCTGAGGAGCCGGTCCTTCCTAGTCTTTAAAAAGGCACCCAGGCCACCCCAGCACGCATCCAGAGCTGGGAGCCACCAGGAGGGTCCCTCGCAGTTTTAAACTTCTGATTCTCACTCTGAAATACCTGTTTGCTAATGTTGTATGGTTTGATGCCGCAGCCCCGGAGTCCTGGCCCTGCCTGTGCAGGATGGAGTTGGGTTGCTTTGGAATTTAATCACCTCCTTGGACTCCGCTCCCTGGGGGGCGGCTTGTCCACCCCATGTGAGGTCAGCAGGTTTATTTATGGTTTCTGATTTTATTTATCTCCCGTCTCAGAGCCGCTCTGCACTCCGAGGACTCGGCTGTCTGCTGCCTGCACGGCCCGCTGCTCCGCGCCGGGCCAGGATGGATGGTGGAGTTGGGCCCGTCGCCTTGGCTGAGAAGCTGGGCGCTTTCCTGGGGTGATTTATGCGATGGGGCAAGGCCCTGCTGCACCCGCCATCTCCCCCCGAGCTGCCCAGCACAGGGCTCCGGAATGGATGGGGTGACGCATGTCTCGCCTGCGGGAGGCTCCTGAAAAATTCTGTTCTAACTTGGAGGTCTCAGCTCTGCCTATTTTTTCCCCTAACCTCAGGACAGCCCGGGAGGTCTTCTGCGCTTGTTCTAATGTATGTGTGTCCACCTTCCCCCTTCAAGGATCGATTTGGAGGACACAGCCTCGGGAGGGTGAATCTGTGTATTGAAGACCACAAAGAGGGGTTACGGAGGACCACGCTATTTGTACCTGATTTCTGTTTCTCGTGTTCTCTGCCTCACTTATCACCCGCTCCGTCCCCAGCTCCGCTCTGCCCTCCCTCACCATTTCTGCCAAGTAGATGGTGTATCAGTCCTGATCTAAATGGGAGGACAGAAATCAACTCGAGCACCGTGAGCAGGGAGCATGGTTCAGGGGCTGGTCACCCAGGTGTGGGAGGAGCTGAGAGCCAACCAGGGCAGCGCAGAAACTTAGAAATCAGCAACCTCAGGAGAGGGTGTTGACAGGGCCTGGGAGCTGGGGCCACCTGTGACAGCTGGGAACATGGTGGCCTCTAGAACAGGCTCCAGGCAGGGAGACAGGCTGATACTGTGCTGCTTCCTCTCTGACCCTGAAATCCTGGCCAGGGACACAGAACCTGCTGACATAGAGTCTGGGGAGGGTGGCTTGTAGGGACCAGCCCCCTAAGAGGCAGAGCAGGGGGAGGGCAGGGATTTGAGGACAATGGGCCCAAGACAAACACCAGGGGACCCTAGACCACCCTGTACCAAGACTCTGAGGCCTCTTAGCCAGGACCCCACTGTCGGTCTAAGTTTGAGCCGAGGCTGGGCTGACTGCCCAAATGATGGGGCCTTGTCAAAGGTCCTTCCTGAGTGGCAGAGATAGGCCTCTGACCCTCTTGTTTAGGACCAAGAGCCACTTTGGAGATTGTACCTGAAGAGCGGGAGGTTGACTGTGGTGATGGTGACTCGCTGACCCCTTCTTTCTGGGCTTCAGCCATGTGAGTCCCTATGGGAGAGACCAGCCCATCGCCTCTGTCTGACCACGTGGCAAGGTTGTAGCTCCCAGCCTCCCTTGCAGCTAAGCTGGGGCCATAACCAGTCCCGGCCAATGGCACGTGGGCAGTGGTGACATTGGTCTTTTCTAGTCCAAGGCACTTAAGAGCAGGTGTGAGTTCTGCCACTTCTTTCCCTGCCCCAGCAGCTGGAAGCTGGCGGGTGCCGCTAGGGTGTGACGAGACAGAGCAGCCAGCTCCCTGGAGGAGGGCGGCTGCCCTGGAGAGTCCACAGCCTGCACGGAAATGCTGAGCTTGGGAGGGGGTGTGTGTTTGTTTTTAACCACCGCATCCCTGGCGTCACCAAAATACCATTGCTATTCGCTGTAAGATATCTCCCAGAATGAGTTGGCTCCCCTCTTATACTCTTCCATGCTTTCACAGTCCCCTGGGTGGGCCTTGTCCCCTCTCAATGTCCTTGCTAAGACTGTCCCTGTGAAGGCCGGGGACTGCCTGATGCATGACAGAGTCCCCTAGCTAGCTCAGTGGCTGGCCCAGAGGAGAAACGCAGTCAGTAAGGAGCTGTTGGCTAAATGGGTGATTGAATGAACAAATGAAGAAACCAAGGGCAGGTAAAAGCATCTTAGAACCAGACCCTGGCTTGCTGGAGCACCAGAAGAAAACCCTCCGTCCAAGGGAGCGGGGATATATTTCAGGAGAAGCTTGATGGATTTGAAAAATGAGCGGTTGGGATGGGTAAAATATGAGGGGAGGATTTAGAAGTTAAACACAAGCCCCACCCATCCAGGAGGAGATGAGGAGAAAGCCCCCGGGGACCCGGGATTCTGTAGGACCACAGGCCTGATACCCTCAGTGAAGGGCCACCCTGCACCACGCTGCACATGGGAGACAAGGTGGGCTCATCCCCACACTCAGCCTTCTCCTGGAGTCTCACTGGTTGAGACTCCTGGTGTGGCTCAGTGGTTGAGCGTTGACCCACACACCAAGACGTTGCTGGTTTGATTCCCGGTCAAGGCGCATGCCCAGGTTGTGGGCCCGATCCCCAATGAGGTGCCTTCAGGAGGCATCCAATTGATGTTCTCTCTGATGCTTCTATCTCTCTTCCTCTCACTTCCTCTCTCTCTAAAATCAATAAAGAAAAATATTTTTCAAAAAACAAATATTTGGAGGTTCTGAAGAGGAGCCAGACCAACAGGACAAAGGATGAAAGTTGGGGAGGAAAACCTAGGGGAAGTGGGCATTAAATGGGGCTGAGGGAGGCCGGTGAGTGCTAATGAGAACCTCTTTATCTTGGGGTGGGAAAGGGAGGGAGACAGAACTAGGGGACATGGGCATATATGGCAGCAAGAAAGACTTAAGTTAGACTCCAGGTGCTGAAGCTTTAATGGAAGGGAGTGATATGTAGGAGGAGATAGTCTGGCTTCTGGTGAAGTCAGCATTTCCCTTGGCTGTCCCTCTTCTCAGGAGGCCTGGGGAGCTGCTCCCAGGTCCCACAAAGGGCCAGCCACACAGGGTGGCTGGGAAATGTGAGGTCCTAGAGGTGATGAAAGGCAGGAGTTGTCTAATAATGTCACTGGTGTCATATGACAAGAAAGGGAGGGGACTGACTGCCTCTGCCTGCTCTGGCTTATGGGTCTGAGGCAGGGGGCTGGACCAGATGACTTCCTCACACAGCCCGGAGGAAAAGCAGTGTTTTACAATTTGGTATTTTACACTTTCCCCTCAGTTATTTCCTGCATGGCCAGACCCCTAGGCAATGTCTTAGGTTGGTACCGTGGTTGACATGTTCTAACGATAGCCCTGGGACGGGCTTTCCCGAAGGGTCACGGAGTAAGGGAGCTGGGGTATCCCAGGACGTCAGGACTGGAAGGATGCTGCGAGGAGCAAGCAGCTTTCAAATAGGATCCCCTGCAAGAGAAAACCGGTCTGTCCCCCTAGCTGAAGGGCCTATCTGCGCTCAGGCCTTTGTCAACGTCTGATCAGGAGACATGCACTGGTCCTCCCCCAGGTCACCCATCTCTCGATCTCTGGGTCCCCTGTCCTGCTCTAAGCATAGCCTTGAGGCACCTCCACCTGGCTGACTCCTCCTCTCCACAAGGGGGCAGTCTCTGGGCCTCCTCCTGTTTTCTAATGCTTTTATGCCAAGCCATAGCCTCCATGTGGATCCATGGAGGACTGCTCCCAGCTGCAATGGGGCAGTGGCTGATACAGTGACCCTCTGCCCACATTCTTATTCCCAAGGTCTTCCTGAGCACGACATCCCACCTGGCCTCTACCCACTTGCTCCTACCATAATCCTGCAGCCACCCCTGCACCTGGCCACTAGAGGGCACCATGCCCTCACCACCACCCCAACTATTCTACCCTTTCTATTTCCCCTTCCTCTTCAGCCAAATTGCCTTGGCAGAAAGGAACCAGCTAGGTAATCCCAGATAATCTAAGGGGTTTACATCAAAAGGTGTACAAAAGCTCAAAGAGAGATAAAAATGCGTGCTGGGCACTGTGCCAGATGCTAGAGATTAAAAGGTGAACAGGACCCATCACTGCCCATTTCTGTCTTCAATGGGAAGTAGACAGGAAAACGGGTCCTGGTGATGCGGTAGGTAGAGAAATGTAGCCTGCGGAGGGACACCCAGGAGGGTCCCCTGACCTTCGACTGCAGCAGGGTGCACAGGGAAGAGTCCTGGAGGAACCAAGTCTTGAAGGTTGAGCAGGAAGTAATCAGGTAAAGGAGGAAGGGCATCTAAGGGAGCAGCGTGAGCAGAGGCTCAGAGGTACGCAGGTTCTCAGACTGCGAAGTAGGTTGATTAGAGCCATGTCATACTCTGGGCAACAGGCCCTGCTCCCCTCCTTGCTGGTCGAGGAAACCTCAACTGCTTCCCTAAGAAACCTCGAGGGGTTCCCAGGACCTCCCATTCTACTGCCTCCTCCTCCTCCTCCTTCTTTCTGGGGGTGGGTGTCCCAGTTTGGGTGCCCCCAGTCCTCACAGGTGCTGGGGTCTGCTGACCTCCTGGTTCTGGTATTTCTACCATTCCCACTTTGTGATGAGGATCCCAGGTCTCCGTGAGAGATGGGGACCTGCTCAAGTTGCACAGCTAGTGAGTGACAAGGTGACACTCTCATCCAGGCCTCCTGACCCCCGATCCTGCCACCTGTGCTGGCTAGGGACGGGGCCTTGCCAGAGGCGCTCTGTCTACAATGGCCCACAAGGCTGGCATAGCCATTTTTAAGCAAAAGAAAAAAACATTGAATGAATCATTCTGATTACAAAAGTAGTGCCTGCTCATTATTTTAAAATTAAACTATAGAAACTCACAAAATTGACAATAAAAGTCTCTCATAATCATACCCCTCTCTCCCCAGATAAGTCCTATGAACAGTTTGGTATATATCCCTCTAGACTTTCCCATGACTCTGTAAATATATATTATTGTACATTTGAAAGCATGGAATTAAGCTTTTCTGCAACTGGCTTTCTTAACAGCCAATCTTGGATAATATTTCATGTCCATACATGTTGCTCTGTAAAGCGGGTCTCTTGGGAGCCTCATTTATCTTGAGGAAGCTGGGCTCAGGGAAGGGAGGTTGCCCCAGGCACCAGCTCACAAGGGACAGGCCTGTCAGCCCCACGGGATCTGGGGCGTCCGGGGGTGCTGCCCGCGGCTGCACCGCCCACTCCCCGCTCGTCCCAGCAGCCTTGGCTCGGTCGCTGCTGGACGCGTTCAGGAATGCATTTCTGTGTCATTGCAGGAGATCAGGGATATCGCAGCGGGGCAGCTGATAAAGTCCCTCTTGCAGGTAGATGATTCCTTCCCGGGGGAGGCAGCTTTGGGCAGCAGCTCCTCTCGGGTGGGAGGTGGGACGGAGCGCAGTGCGCAGACCCGCTGACCCACCGCCTCCTGGAACAGCCAGACCGCGCTGGAGGAGGCCGGCGCCGGGGAGTCAACCCGGAGCCTCCGCCTCGCAGCACGCGGTCCCAGCACCACCTTGGAGCTGTTTAAAAATGCAGAATCCCAGGCCCCGCCGCAGACCGGCTGACTGGGGATCTGAGTTTGACGCGGCTCCGGGGGATTCCTGGGCAGAGCCTCGAGGCGGAGCGAGGCTCCGGCGAGTTCGGGGCGGAAGCCAGCCCACGGCTTCGTTCTCCGCTCTGGGCGGGTGTGCTGGGTATTAGAAAGGCGGTGAGCTGGCAATGACCCGGAGCCTGTGCCAGGCAGCACGGGCTCTTACCTGTGCTAACTCACTGAATCCTCCCGAGGACGCTCTAGAGGAGGTGCTGTCACGGTGCTGACTTGACAAAGGAAGGTTCTGAGGTGCAGAGAAGTTACCTGACTTGTCTGAGGTCACATGCTAACAGGCAGGTGAGCTGGGACTCCAAGCCAGGCTCCCCAGGAGCCTGACCACTACCCCACACTGCCTGCAGGAGTGCCAGCCCGTCTGACGGGAGCTGTTCTGGCAGGCATGTCCCGGGCGGCACCCCTGAGCGCTTGCCAGTGCATCTTGTTCTGTCCCAACCCCAACCTCCACCCCTGTCTCCCAAAGACCCATCACCCTAAAGAAGCCACCAGAGCTCAGCATTAGCATCATTGTTGTTTCACAGTGATGCTGAGACCAAGAAGTAACAGCGGCACATTTCATTTGCAAAATCCTTCATCATCCATTATCTCCCTTTATCCTCCCAAGAACCAAGTGAGATGAAGCAGGTGTTATTATCCCCAGACGAATGGGGAAAGGAAGCTGGAGATGCCCAGTGACTTAGCCAAGGTCACACGGATCTAAGCCTAACAGCTGGGCCTCCCGGCTGCCTGAGCACGTTCCTTTCATCTCCCCTGGATGCCCTGTTTTCTAGAAGGCTCCATTGCAGTCTCCCCACCCCGAAGGCAGCCCACATCTTCTCTCAGTGCCTCTGCAGCTCTGTGGGGAAACTGGGTCCCTGGCGGAGCCTCTGCCTTGCTCCCAGGCTGCCTCCTGCCTGAAGCAATTATAAATCACGGCATTTTCCCTTCATTCAGACCTGATGTTTAATTCATCGTTATTCTGGCTGCTTTAATGCAGAACATTTATTCAGTGGAATAGCTTTGTTTTGCCTCCCAAGCCTTTTCTGTTTAGAATACCATTTCCATTGCAGAGGGGCTTGCTCTTAGCCAGCTCCCAGGACTCCCCCCTCAGGTCCACAAGGGCAGCCCAGCTGTGCCTTCTGTGGGGACCCATCCTGGGTGTGAGTCAGCTTCAGCTCTTGACAAGGAGTCTAAGCTTTTCTGTCCTTGGTCCAAGCACCTGACGTTTGCGATCCTCCCTTTCTCCTGGGCCACATGCCTGGTATGGTGAGTTGCCTGGCTCCCTGTCCCCTGACTCCCAAACCCCACAACTGGAAAACTTAGTCCGCCATACCCCAAATGGGGTGCTCCTGTCCAGGACACAGGAAGTCGGAGGGGTAACACAGCTCTCATATAATGACCTCAGAGTTCCTGCCTCATGCCATTGACCACCTCTTCAATTGCCCCTGGTCCGGACAAGTCTAGAACCTTAGACTCCTGTCTCGGAATGCCCATGCAAGGCCTGCCATCTGTAATAAACCCTGCACGATCATTTCTGTTGTCCTGGATATCAGCACTTTTAAAGTGCAAAGACTAAGTGTCTGCAAAATATCCACTCTACCCCTCTTTTGTAGCAACAAAACCCTTAAATGAGCTCTGGGCTTATAATGCAGCTTACACATAAAATAATATTTCCCAGGCTTCCTTGTAGCTAGGTGTGTCCATATGATTAGGTTCTGGCCAATGAGATCTACGTGAAAGTACTGTGTGAGATTTCTGTGAAGCCTTCCTAAATAGGAGAAGGCACAATTTTCTCTTACTTGCTAGTTGAAATGTGGATGCAAAGGCTGGAGCTCTAGCAGCCATTTTGCACCATGAGGTGGAAGCCACATGTTGAATAGAGAGGAAAACACAAGACAGAAGGATCCCAGGTTTTTGACACTGAAGATCCACCCTGTTTGTGTGGTTGGCTCATCTCTGAATTACTTTTACAATAGCAGTAAGCTTCTACCTTGTTTTAGCTACTCCTATTTTGTATCTTTCAGATACAAGTAGGTGAATTGATACCTAATTGATGAAGACACAGCCATTTGCTGTTTCTTGATCTGCCTGATGGAACTGTTTGCCTGCCAAGCGCACTGCCTAAACCAGTTTCTGAAACAGCATTTATGGATGTGACACCTGGTAGGAATGGAGGACAGGAGAGAGGCCGAGGAGGGAGAAAGGGGTCTGGGACACAGAATCAAGTGTGTGGATATAGCTCAACCTGCTCACTTAACAGGTGAGAAGACTGAATTGGAGAGAGGATTAATCATTAGTCCACAGTCACGACTCAACCCACGCTCCCACCACCACTCAGAGAGAGCTTGGGAAACAGCAGAGAAAACCTGGCATGCTTCCCTATTTTTCCGTGGACTGGTTCTGACCGTGGGAATGCTCACATTTCACGCTGTCATGTGATCATTGGTTCCTTGGTGGCGGGAGCGCCTATCTTAGTGGCCTCTGTTCCTCGAGCTGAGCACAGTGCCCGGCATGTGGGAGGCATCCCAATAGGAGCATATGGAAGAGGGCTGGGTGGACGGGACTACTTTCTCCTTCTTCAGGTGGGCACCCTCTCCCATCTCCTCCCCTTCCTGCCTCCCTGCATCTGTCCTGCTCTCTGTCTGTCTCTCTTTGGCTGGCTGGCTGTTTGTCTTTCTCTCCCTTTCTGTTACACACACACTTTCTCTCTCTTTCTTTCTTCCAACTACTTTCCCCTTCCAGCCTTCAAACTGACCCACGCACCCTTCCCCCTGGCTTCCCGCCCACGAAGCACAGCGTCTGCTCCAAACTCCGGTGAGGCTCCGTCCTGTGAGGGGGCCTTCCACGCTGGGCCTTCAGGACCCGCAAGCAGCAGGGCTGGGGGGGACCCTTGCTCCCCACTCTATTCCAACCTCCTCACCTTTCAGATGAGGAGACCAGAAGACGTGGAGACTGTCTCACAGTCCTGCAGCCAGTGTGTCCGGGGCGGGGGGGGGACTAGAACCTGGGCTCCCCAACTCTCACCCCCATGTTCTTTCTTTTGGCTATAGCTTTCCCTGAAACAGACTGGCAGACCATAGTAGGAGGCCATGGAATGCCCTTTGAATGAATGAGTGAGTGAGTGAGTGAATGAATGAGTGAGTGAGTGAATGAATGAATGAGTGAGTGAGTGAATGAATGAATGAGTGAGTGAGTGAGTGAGTGAATGAATGAATGAATGAGTGAGTGAGTGAATGAATGAGTGAGTGAATGAATGAGTGAGTGAATGAATGAGTGAGTGAGTGAGTGAATGAATGAGTGAATGAATGAGTGAGTGAGATGATGAGTGAGTGAGTGAATGAATGAGGAGTGAGTGAATGATGATGAGTGAGTGATGAATGAATGAGTGAGTGAGTGAATGAATGAGTGAGTGAGTGAGTGAGTGAATGAATGAGTGAGTGAATGAATGAATGAGTGAGTGAATGAGTGAATGAATGAGTGAGTGAATGAATGAGTGAGTGAGTGAGTGAGTGAGTGAATGAATGAGTGAGTGAATGAGTGAATGAGTGAGTGAGTGAGTGAGTGAGTGAATGAATGAGTGAGTGAGTGAGTGAATGAATGAACGAATGGATGGATTGTACTGGGAAGGAAGAGTAGCTGGAACACCACTTCTCTTTTTCGGGAGCCCCTCCTGAACTGCCCATCAACATAAGAACACAGGGCAGTGGGGACAGGGCAGACCTTTGTGCCAAGGCCCCCAGAGGAGGTCTTGTCCCCAGCGCTCATGTTGGCACAGTTTTACTGTGACCTCTGCACCTGTCTGTTCTCTCCCTCCACTGGAAACAATAGTCATTGTTGTCCACGGAGTGATCGTCGGAGGTCTGGAGGCCATTCTCTGAGATTAAGCCTCATCCTAGGGCCCTGTGGCCTCGCCCTGGTCCGTGTGGCTGTCTCCTCAGCGCCAGTGTTCCAACCTCAGCTCAGCTGGCAGGGACAAGGTGACTGGTTGGAAATCTATAGCTTGCTGCTGGCTCTGCCTGTTTTTACTGCTAGGGTGGCGCCCTGTCCCAGCCTCCTCTTCTCACAAGGAAAGGCAAGCTATCCTGACATAATGCCCCTCCCCCAAAGCCCAGCCTGGGGCTCTCCCTGCCAGCCCAGCCTGCCCCCTCCCTGTGCCCCTCCCCCACAACTCACCCTTCATTTCCAGGGTGCTACCTGAGGCTGCCGTTCCTCCTTTAACTGTTCTTGTCTTAATTCCGTCCTCTGCAATCGGAGCCTGAATAATGAGTTATTTCACAGGAAGATTGATCTGGGTATTAGGGCGTCGTTTAGTTGCCATTACAACAGCCAATCTTTGTTGCATACTCAGCTGTGAAGGGAAATGGGCCAGGCTTTGGAAACTCGGAGCCGGTGGGTGAGAGGTGGGGTGCTGGGCCCGGGGGCAGAGGCGGTGGGAGGCAAGGGGGCGAGGGCTGGCTGGCATCTGCCCAGATGTCTTTGTTTTTAGACTATAACACTGGGAAATAAATTATAAGAACTGAAAAGGATGTAACTGTTTTGAAGGTGGCAGGGGTGGGTTTTGCGGCTGTGGACGCCAGTAGTGAGAAGGCCTTTGTTAAAGGGCTAAGCGAACCACCTCCAAATTAAAGAGCATTTCAGACTCCTTAAGACCACTGAGCGGCCAGACATTCCTACCTGCTCATCACGTGCTACACCCAGCTGGAGGACTCACCGTATCTTCCCTTCCGGATCTCCTAGTCTGATGGGGGAGACACGGCACCTGCATCATGGAGCTCCTAGTCTGATGGGGGAGGGTGATCCTGTCACATTACCTTCCAGCTCCCACCCCAGTCTCTCTGTGTCCCATCATCCTATTTATTTCTCTCATATCACTTCTCACAATCACACATTTTTCTTTCTGTTTATTTTATTTTAACTCACTTGCCTGTCTCCTCCTCAACAACAACAAAGCCTCCATGAGGACAAGGACCTTGTCTACCCTGCTCATCTCTTCCCGCGGTACATAAATTAGTGCCTGCACCTCACGGCACGCGATAAACGCCAGCTTCAGTCCGTGAAATGAATGAGAGAAGCCCTGGTTTCGGGGGCTGGCTGTGGGAGACAGAACACGGCACACCCCAGGGCTTCCTGCCATCTCTGCGCCCTGTGAGCCACCCGTGGACGAGCTGGGCCCGCGCTGCAGGAGCGTGCACACACCCTCCGGTTCGCAAACAGCTGCATGTCATTCGCAGATGTTGCTGGAGCGGAAGTCCCTCTGGAACGGGGCTGAGAACCCTGGCACAGGGAGAAGGTGGGATGTGGGCCAGATCACTGGCGGTCACCACAGGTCTCTGCAGCTCGTTTGCCTGGCCCGCTCCATGGACATGTGATGCGCGGTGTTTGGGAAGTGCTCCTTCTGCACACTGTTCTGCGAGTGCTACTTGTTATTAGTGGCATCACTCATCACTATAGCGGCCATTTCAAAACCTGTCTATGACAAAAAGAGACTGTGGACACTGGGGGGAAACTAAGGAAAGGCCACCCCATCAACAGGCACAGCTTGGCCATCCCTGAACAAAAGCAGTCACTGAGGGGTCACCCCCTGTCCCTCCGAGGACCTCGAATCTCCCAATGGCCTGTGTGCTTCCAGCCGGGCCTGTTGGAAGGTAACCAGGAGAGCGGGGATGATTCGCCCGAGCATTTGGGTACTGGTAACAGCAGAAGTCGAACAGGCTTTAGCTACATTACTGAAGCCACTAAAGTTTAATACCACGAAACAGCCACAGTTTGCTCCCCATCATCCACCCCACAGGCATCCAAAGCAAAACCAATAAGACCGTGTTAGAATAAAGCGACACAGATTCACTGACACCCGTGTGTGCCCAGAGCGTGAAAAGCAAGCCCTGGGCAGGGAACACGTTGCCCACCAGGGCCTGATGAGCAGCAGAGGGGTCCCTCCCGGGCAGCCTCATGCCTCACCCCAGAAACCTTGAGGTCTGAAGCTAATTTTCAGGCCCCTTTATTAGAGAGCACTTCTGAGCATAGCCAGGACATGGGGGGTAGTGGCTGGGAATACCGTTGCATGAGTGGACAGAGTTAAGACCTGGGACAGGCAGGGCAGCCAGAGGCAGGAACACAGTGGGAACTGGGACTTGGGGAGGAGGGAGGTCCTCCGGGTGGGAGCAAAGGCGTTGACTGTGAGCCCTGGGCAGAGGTAGCCAACAGCATCGGTCTGCAAAGAACCCTCATTTTCAAGTTCATCAGGCTGCACGAACAGAGGGAGGTTCTGCGAACAGCACGAGTGTGTTCAGTGGGTTCACACTCTCTGAACAGCAGTTTGCTCTGCACACACAGAACGGTGCCGTCATCAGGCAGCTGGTGAGCAGACGGCCACAGGAATCACACCCCAGGATTAAAGCCACAAAGGAGAGATCATCTGCCAGCGCATGCAGGAGACAGCGGGGGTCAGTGACACCGTTGTCATCCGCAGGGTGCTATGCCCTGACGCGAGCCATTGACCTCCCGTGGGGCACTCGCTGCCCTCCCCTGAAAGGATCCAAGGTGGGCCAGTTCCCAACCCTCCCCCGCAGCTCCACTTTGGTGCCGGGTGACCAGCCTGCTCCCGGGCCTTGGGGTCTGTCTGCGGTGGGCCGGACCATGCGTTATTGCGCAGGAGGCCGGGCTCCTGGCGGAAGCAGAGGCCGGCGGCCCTCGCACCCTGCACCGTTGCTCAGGCCTTCTGGGGTGCAGTCTGTTTGGTCATTCATTATTCATGGCAGCTGAGTGGCTGTGAACAAGTTGAGACTCAATTAAGATAAAGTTACCCACACAAAAGTGGTGGTAACGCTGAGAATTTATCCCAACTCACCCTCTACAGCGCACAGACCAGGAGGCGGGCCAGAGAAACTCCGAGGCAGAGACAAAGGGAGAGAAGGGAGGTGGGCGGGGAAAGGGAGGCAGGCAGGCCGAGGGCGGGGCGGAGGTTCTCCCCAGGCCGTCCCGCCGGGCCCCCAGGCTCTGGAGAGGGGCCGTGTCTCCTGGAGGGGACCCTCCCGTGTCCACTGTTTCCTCTCTTCCTCGTCCTGTCCACGCTGCGTCGTCCAGGCGCCAGCTCGCGGGAGAGACCAGATGGCCCTGGAGGCTGCGGGCGGTGTCTCCAGGGGAAGCGGCCCCACCTGCCGTCCAGCTCTGGACTTCGTGCGGCCTGGTGACAGGGCAGGGAGCTGAGACGTGTGGCCGGGCAGGCTCCGGGACAGAATGGCCCCGTGGGGAGAGGACAGGTTTGGGGCCATGGTGGGGTGGAACGTAGGTGGCAGGGAAGTGGCCAGGAGAGGTGGGGGGAGGTCAGGAAGGGTAGAGGGAAGAGAAGGAGGGAGGAAAGGGGGGCTCATGTGAGACAACTGCCCAGAGACAGGAAGGGGAGGTGAAGAGAGGGAACAGGAGGAAGGTGCGAAGTGGGGTGGGGAGAGGGCGGAGAGAGGCAGAGAGGGGCTTCTTCTTCCTCCTAGGCCATTCGGAGCCCAGGACAGCAGCTGCTTAGCTTCAGGGAGAGGCCGTCCAGCCGCCGCCTCCAGGCCACCGGGGCCCTTCCTGAGCTGCACAGCACGAGGAAAACGGCAGCAGCGCAGCGCCCTGAGGGCTGGGCCCCCATCCGAGGTGCACGGGCTCCCCGCTCAGTGCCCTGAGGAAGGAGGGGGCCTGGCTGGAGCAGCTCTGTGGCAGCAGGGCGCTGTGTGCCCAGGCCCAGCCTGAGTGGGCGAGAGGTTTGCTGGTGGGACCGTGTGGCTCAGGGGAGGCCCGGCTGCACCTGCCACTCCCCTGCCCCTCCTTCGCACTTCCAGGCGGGCAGCCCTGCCTTTGCCTGGCAGAGTCCTGCTGGGTGCGGAAAGTCAGGGTCACCCACCTGCTCTGCTGATTGCCTGTCCTCCTCGACAGAGTCAGTGTCCTCGGCGTCACCCTTTCCTCTTAGCATCTCGCAAGCTGAGGACAGGAATGATATCCCATTCACTTCCCTTCTGTGCATGCGTGTGTACATACACACACACTCACACACACACACACTCACTCTATTGACACAGACCGCAGACCTGCTCCAGGGGGCGCTGTGCTGGTTAGTTGGTTAGTCTAAGCAGAGAAGGCGGAAAAGGAATACAGGAGAGCTTTGCGGGAGCCAGACTCAGACTCTGGGGGAGACCAACAACCAGGAGTCATGTCCACCCCTCCCTCCGCTCTGCTCCCACCAAGACCACGCTGCACGGATGGGCACACCTATCAGAGCTCCCATGGCTGATGCAGGGTTCTGGGTCCTGGTACCGCCACCACCTCTGCCCCAAGCCTGACGCCTCTGCATGGTACCTGTCCCCGTGTGCCTGTCGCAAGTCAGAGCCTCAAAAAGGGGTCCTGTGGGCGGAGTCCGTGCCTCTGTCCCTGCTATGAGAGAGGCTGGGAAGAAAGCTTCTGGTTCTCACTCCAAGGGGATGGCCTCACAGAGTGCGACATTCCAAAAAGAGGAGGGGTGTTCAGAAAGTGTGGGGAGCCAGAAAGCATGCCCATGTCCTCCAGAGGTGCCGAGGGGCGGCCCAGGGTGGGAGTGGACCGGGAGTGGAAGTGAGCAAAGCGATCACTCAGGGGACCACCCCCACATTCATTCCAGCGTTCAGAGCAGGGAGGGTGGACGAGTGTCCCAGGCACGCTCCGCACGCAGGACAGCAGTGCCCTGGGAGCGGGTGTGGAGGTGTCCCCTCGCTGGAAGGCATGTGAGGGCACAGCAGGGGAGGGGCCCCTGTGGCCAGGAGGGACAGGGGAGCCCAGAGATGAGATGGCTCAAGCCAGCTACAGCAGAGCCTCGCCGGGGAGCAGGTAAGCTGTGCCCTGCGTGTCTTTCCTCCTGCGGCTCACCTGCTGCCCTGGAGCCGTCCAGTCCTGCTGGACAAGGCTGGTGGATGGAAGTGGCAGGGGTGCCCCTGTCCCAGGAGTGTCTGCTGGCTGAAGAGGAACCTACAGGGAGAACATGGGACCCAAACCAGAAGGCACGGTGCAGGCCAGTCACGGCTGTGCCAACCTGTTCTCCGGGGCTGCTTCTGCTCATCGGCTGCCTGCGTTCCCTGCCCCCAGGACCAGGAAGCAGAGTCATGAAAGACACGAACATCTCTGGCTGCACTCTCTAGAGGTGGATGATATTTGTGCTGGGACTTTAAGCACCTGATAGGGCCCCTTTGCCTTGTACCAGGTGGCCGGTCATTCATTCTACCCCAGCGTCACAGGGTGGAGGGTGGTGTTCTCTCGCCCACGTCTCTGCTCCGGACCCTGCACAACACATCACCAGGCACTTCCCAGCGTGAACTGCTCCCGAGTTCCATGGATCTCCGTGGCTTCCAGCGAAGGGCTCCTCCACGAGCCTAATCGGGCCTGAGGCATCTCTAAGCAGACAGGGGGAGTGCGTGGGGATTTGTCGCCTGACAGGTACAGATGTCGGAGGCTCTCATCCATGAGATGAAGCTCTCTCGGGACTGAGCGGCGCAGACGGCCTCAGCCGGCAGCAGGCTGCACATAGGGGGCGGAAGCTGCCGGTGAAGCCCCTCCCGCAGACCTGGACGATCAACTAAGGTGGGAGCCTTCCACCTCAAGGCTGAGAAGGGCTGAGCTGCCTCCTTTCTGCAGGAGAACGTCACATCACCTCCTCCCTGCCACCGAGTCCTTCCCGGCCGTGCAGGTAAAGGCACGGCACCTGGATTAAAGACCCCGCTCCACTATCTATGAGCAGAGGGACCTCAGGCGGGTCACTTAGCTGCGCTGGTTCTCACTTAACTTGTCTGGCGTGTGAGCCTGTTGCAAACACCGAGTAGGGTTCTCCATGTGGCTGTTGCATCCTTTTTGTTTATTTATTTATCTTTATTGTTGAAAGTATTACAGATGTCCCTTCTTTTCTCCCAATTGACAACCTCCCCCCTACTCCTGTCCCCTACCCCTGCCTTCTCCACTGTATTGTCTGTGTCCATGGGTTATGCATACATGCGTATAAGTTCTTTGGTTTACCTCTTCCTACCTCCCCCACTTCCTTCTGAGGTTTGTCAGTCTGTTCCCTACTTCCACGTCTCTGGATCTATTTTGCTTATCAGCTTATTTTATTCATTATATTCTACACATAAGTGAGATCATGTGATACTTGTTTTTCTCTGATTGGCTTATCTCACTTAGCATAATGCTCTCCAGGTCCGTCCATGTCACACAAAGGGTAAGATAGTTTTCTTTTTTATAGCTGCATAGTATTCCTTTGGGTAAATTTGTTCCTACCTCTGTTTGATAATGTTGTGGCGAGAAACTCTGGCTCTGCTCTGTTTAGTTGTGTGACATTGGGCAAATTACTGGGTCTCTGAGACCTAGTTGGCTCCTGTCTAAAATGGAGATGGTGACAGTGCCGACTTGGTCAGGATTCTGAGAGGGTTAGTACCTGCAGAGCCTTAGGACAACCTGGTTCATGTGGGTCCCCAGGAAATGTTGCTGGCAGTGGGGAGCACTCCACTTTCATTAGTTACAAGGTTCCTGCTTGCTCATCTTGCCTCTCCCATCAGCCTGGGAACTGGTCAGGGCCTGGACTGCATCCAGCCTAGATCCTTGCAAGGAGGGGACATTCCACGAATCTACCTCTGATGAATTTGCGGAAGAGACATGGCCATGTGAGGATAATAAGTCATCACACAGACTCTGGAAGTCAGAGTCTTCCAAGACCCCCATGGTCTCTTGTCCACTGTGAGGACTCGGGCAAGTGATTGTTCCTCTCTGAGCCTTACTATTCCCATCTGTGATGTGGCGATAACATCCTTACCCGGAGAGCAGACTTAGATGGTGTCCCTGGAGCATCTAGCACAATCCTGGGCTAAAGTGGGGGCTTAAAAACCAGTGGCTGGTACAATATTTGTAAATCAATAAATGTGATACACCACATAAACAAAATGAAAGCTAAAAACCATATGATAATATCAATAGATTGTGAAAAAGCATTTGACAAAATCCAACACTCATTTTGATAAAAATACTCAACAAAGTGGGAATACAAGGATCATATCTCAACATAATAAAGGCATTGTATGAAAAACATACAACTGCCCTGGCTGGTTTGGCTCAGCGGTTAGAGCGTTGACCTGCAGTCCTGAGAGACCCGGGTTCGGTTCCCGCTAGGGGCGAGTACCTCGGTTGCAGTTTGTCCCCGGCCTTGGTCGGTCGTGCGGTGGCAGCCACTCGATGTGTTCCTTTCACATCGATGTCTCTCTCTCTCTCTCTCTCTCTCTTCCTCTCTCTCCCTCCCACTCTACCTGAACAAAAAAATGAGAAAATGTCCTCGGGTGAGGATAAAAAATAAAAAAATAAATAAAAACATACAACCAACATCATACTCAATGGGCAAAAACTACTAGCATTTCCCTTAAGAATAGGAACAAGACAGGGATGTCTATTTTCGCCACTCTTATTTAACATAGCACTGGAAGTCTTAGCCACAGCAATAGGCATGAAGAAAAAATAAAAGGCATCCAAATTGGAAAGGAGGAAGTGAAACTGTCATTAGCAGATGACATGATATTGTACATAGAAAACCCTAAAGACTCCATCAAATATCTACTAGATTTAATAAATGAATTTGGCAAAGTAGCAAGATACAAAATTAACATCCAGAAATCAATGGCATTTTTATACACCATAATGAACACTCAGAAACGGAAACTAAAAAAAGCAATCCCATTTACCATTACAACAACAACAACAACAACAACAAAAATAAGATGCCTAGGAACAAACTTAACCAAAGAAGTAAAGGACCTATTTTCAGAAAACTACAGGACATTGAAAAAAAATAAAGGAAGATATAAAAAGTGGAAACATATACCATGCCCATGGATTAGAAGAATCAACATCATTAAAATGTCTATACTATCCAAAGCAATCTACAGATTCAATAAGATCTCTATTAAAATACCAACGGCATTATTTCACAGATCTAGCACAAGTACTCCAAAAGTTTATATAGAACCAAAAAAGACCTCGAATAGCCACAGCAATCTTCAAAAAGAAGAACAAAATGGGAGGGATCACAATACCAGATGTCAAATTATACTACAAAGCCACTGTCATCAAAACAGCCTGGTACTGGCACAAGAACAGGCATATAGATCAATAGAACAGAACAAAGAACCTGGAAATTGACCCAAGACAGTATGCATAATTAATATTCAACAAAGGAAGCAAGAACATACAATGGAGAAAAGACAGACTCTTCAATAAATGGTGTTGGGAAAACTGGACAGGTATAAGCAAAAAAATGAAATTAGACCACCAACTTACACCAGACACAAGAATAAACTCAAAATGAATAAGAGATTTAAATGTAACTAGTAAAACCATAAAAATCCTAGAAGAAAATGTAGGCAGAAAAATCTCAGACAACATATGTAGTGGAATTTTCACTGATACATCGCCTAGAACATGAAAAATTAAGGGGAAAAAATTAATAAATGGGACTACATCAAACTAAAAAGCTTCTGTACAGCAAAAGAAACCAGAATCAAAATGAAAAAGAAACCCACTCTCTGGGACAACATATTTGCCAATAATATATCAGACAAGGGGTTAATATCCAAAATATCTAGAGTATTTGTACAACTTAACAAAAGGAAGACAAACAATCCAATTAAAAAATGGGCAGAGAACCTTAATAGACACTTCTCCAAACAGGACATACAAATGGCCAGGGGACATATGAAAAAAAAAAAGCTCAACATCACTAATCATTAGAGAGATGCAAATTAAAATGACTATGAGGCATCACTTCACACCTGTCAGAATGGCCACCATCAACAAATCCTGAAACAATAAGTGCTGGCGAGGGTGTGGAGAAAAGGGGACTCTAGTACACTGCTGGTGGGAATGCAGACTGGTGCAGCTACTATGGAAAACAATATGGTGTTTTTTCAAAAAATTAAAAATAGAACTGCCATTTGAATATATCCTAAGAAATCTGAAACACCAATCAGAAAGAATATACGCACCCCTATGTTCATAGCAGCACTATTTACAATAGCTAAGATCTGGAAACAGCCCAAGTGCCCATAAATAGATGAGTGGATAAAAAAGCTGTGGTACATTTACACAGTGGAGTACTATGCAGCTGTAAGAAAGAAAAATCTGTTATCCTTTGAGATGACATGGAGGGACCTGGAGAGTAGTATGCTGAGTGAAATAAGCCAGTTAATCCAGTTAAGAAATAAGCCAAATAAGCAGAGAAAGACAAGTACCACATGATCTCACTTATTCGTGAAACATAATGAACAAAATAAGCTGTCAACCAAAACAGATCCAGAGTCATGGAAGTAGGGAACAGACTGACAAACCTCAGAGGGACGGGGTGTGGGAAGGTAGGAAGAGATAAAGCAAAGAACTTCTATGCACATATGCACAACCCATGGACACAGACAATAGTGTGGGGAAAGTAGGAGGGGGATGGGAGTGGGGAGAAGGGGGTCAAGGCTGAAAAAAATGGGGGACATCTGTAATACTATCAACAATAAAAAAGATAAAATAAGTAACAATAAAAAACAGTGGCTAGGACGGTTCCATGAATATGGTGAATAACCCCCACCTTTCCTTGCCCAGGCCCTACTTCTACCCCCTGAAGCCCCTCTAGTCCAAGATGACCCAGTCCCCCCCCCAGACCCCCCCCAGCCCCCCAGAGCCCTAGTCAACCAGAGCCGTTGAAAGGCAGCCGGGGAAAATGTCAGTTCCCACAAGGTGTGACTCAGGGGAGGTCACAGGCTCTACCTCGCCCAGGGCCACCGGCACTGACGGGACAGAAGTCCGGAGACGGCCCTCTTCACGGTAGCAGGCGGGTAGAATGAATGTCCATGGTAGTGAGTGGGTCAGTAGGGATGATCGCGCCAGAATAGAGAACACAGCTTTCAAACTCAAAATTGTGGAACTGTGTTGGGTATGGCTCCCTACGTTGCCACCCCCAACACGAAGGCTGGCTGAAACGGTGGACAACAGGCTGAGGACAGCGAGAATGGGGTGGCCGCAGGCCCTTCTCTGCCTTCAGATCATTCCAGGTGGCTCCAAGTCTCCGGAACCAGTGCAGAAAGCCGGCTCCTCTCCAAAGGACGCCCACAGCTGGCCCATGGGGATGGTGTCCCTCAGCCGCTGCCGTGGAAGGCCTGCCACCCCAGTGGCCACCTCCCCCAGCACAAGCTGAGCCAATTCCGTCCTTTCCTTATTTAGAAGGAGTTGGGGCTTAAATGTCAGCGGATAATATTGGAGCCAGCTTACACTGAAGGAAAGAAAGGAAAGGGGAAAAACAAACCACCCAGCACTTATCAAGCCAAGCCAGGAGTGGGAGCAAAGCCCCGCGCACCCACGTGCATTCCTCCGCTGCCTTGCCGTGGGCAGGGAGCTGGGCAGGGCGGGGGAGGGGGCAGAGGCGGGAGGCGGTGCTGACAGGGCTCCAGCCTCTCAAGGAGGCACCGGGGGCACCTGCTCCTGGGCTGTACATCCAAGGGTCACACCCATGGCTCTGACCTAGACAGACCAGGCTCAATCCCAGCCCCTTCACTAACTAGCTCTGTGACCACTGTGACCACTGGCTACTTCGCCCACCTCCTTGAGCCTCAGTTTTCTCATCTGGAGTGATGACAACTCCACTCGGGGCTGAACGTTGCTGTGCCCGTAGGCCACTCAGTAGGCAGCAGTATTCGAAAACAACCTCTCTGGTGCTACCCACGGCAAGGCTGCCGCCACCAACTCCCAGCAAGGTCATCTGTCCCCAGCGATGGCCACTCAGGGCAGGATGAGAGCATTAAGCCTTTATCTGTGATCTCAGATGTGAGGTTTGGTGTCTTCGGAACGAAAGTTAAAAAATGTTTAAATACTCTAACTTTACTGGTCGTGGACACTGGAGAGTTGGGACCATCATCTGATCGATGGGTTCAGTTAATCAGAGCAGCACTAACAGCGCTGACATTTACCAGAGACCTATGTGCTGGCACTGCTTACGCACTTGACCTTGAACCCTGAGGTTTAATCCCGGGCATGGGTTTCCGGACCCCAACGCGCACAGAAGGGTGACCAATCAGAGCCGGAGGGGCGGGGCACCGGTGGGCTGCGTGGGGAGTTCACGTGTGCAGGGTGGGGGAGGGGACAGGGGCATCTAGACCGGCAGGTGTGCCCGGAGCCAGAGGGGAACAGCATGCCCGAGGCCAAGCTGCACCACTGTCACACGGGCTCTGACAGTGTGCGTGTGCTCCGATGTAGGTCTGGCAGGAGCTTGGCCCCTCTCGGGGGCACCTCAGCCTCTCCTTCCCGGTGGTGCAGGCCTCGGGCAGGCAGGGTGCCAGGACCAGGGGCTGTGCCCTCACTTCTGAGCACCTGGCCAGCACCTCCTCTTTCCAGGTGACCTGCATCTGGGCCTCCTGGAGGCTGAGAGACGGTGAACATGAGTCCCGCGGGGCCAAGGTAACCTGGGCAAGTCCCCAGGGAGTGTTCTTGACAGTCTGCGTTTTCCCGGCCGCTTTCTTGAAAGGGGCTGCTCATTTGTCATGACGCCCTCCCCTGGGTGTACTGGAGCCCCCAGCCTGACCCAGCTCCGCCCGAATTAGCTTTCCTGTTGCCGTCAACCCTTTGCAGGAGGGGCGAGGCCTCGGTGTCTGAGCCAGGACAGTGCCAGGTTGTCTTTGAAAAGGTGTGCTGGGATTTCCACTGTGGAGGAAGAAACACAATTTCCCTTCTTCCCTCCTAAATTCCTCTTGCTTGTCTAATAGTCAAACTGACATGAGACAGATTAACAGGAGGAAAGGACCAAATGTGTCTCATGCGTACATACAGGGGTTCTGTGAGAGTATGGGGCCCAAGCTACACTGGGTAGCTGACACGCCATGCCATTCTGGTCTCAGGAGACGGAGGCAGGGGGCTGGGACTTCAGAGGCAAAGCAGGCAGTTCACAGGGAGGAAGAGCAAACGCGGGAAAGGAAACCTTGCTGGGCCGGGAAACAGTGGACACCGCGGGGCGTCTAACAAGCAGGCTCTGCAGGTCCTCTCTGTCCCCCACTTAGGTTATATTATGCCAAGGTGATAGCTCCCCTCCCTTCATCGTATTTCTATCTGAATTCCTTTAGGAGATAAGGAGGGAGGGTCAAGGTTTCTTTCTGAGTCTTTTCTTTCTTTCTTTTTTTTTGTTAATTTTCACCTGCGGATATTTTTCCATTGATTTTTAGAGAGCATGGAAGGCAGAGAGCGAGAGAAAGAAACATTGATATGAGACCCAGCACTTGATTGCTCCCCACACGACCCCGACTGGGGCCGGGGATCGAACCTGCAACCTAGGTGCGTGCCCTTGACTGGGAGTTGAACCTGTGACCCCTCAGTCCATGGGCCAACAGTCTAACTGCTGAGCCAAACTGGCCAAGGCATGAGTCTTTTGTTTCTTAAAAATAACCAGTTTAAATCATCAATATCCTAAAAGTCATATTTGGGGGTAGCAAACTTTGCTTCCCTCACCACCGTCTCTCCTCCAGCACCCACAGCAACTGGGCCACTGAGGACCCGTTGGCAGTCCCTCCCTGCCACCCAGACGGCCTCTGACCCTGCTCTCCAATACCTGCAGTTTGCCCTTCCTCCTCACCTTACATCCTCGGCACAGACACCAGGCTCCGCCTCCCCTTGCCTCTGAATCAGACCCAAGTCTAGCTCTCCCCATATCAGCCCTGCATCACCGGTCCCAGCTGCATCCCATGTGTCAGTCAGCACTCCACGTAGAAGACACCTGAGGTGCCTAGGAAGGAAGGAAAAAAGAAAGAAGAAAGAACGAAAGAAGAAAAGGAAGGAAAGAAGGAAGGAAGGAAGGAAGGAAGGAAGGAAGGAAGGAAGGAAGGAAGGAAGGAAGGAAGGAAGAAAGAAAGAAAACGTTTAGTAAGAGAACTGGGGACTTACAAAATCATCAGGGGGGCTAGACAAATGGAAGTCAGGGACACTACTAGACTTTGGGCTCAAGGTCACACTTGCACAGCTGTGAGCCTGACGCCAGCTGCTGCCCCTGCTAGGACCACCAACACCGCCACGGCTGCCCCACAGCCAGGGAGCTGGGGACAAGACCACGGATGCAGCAGTCGCTACCCATCCTCACGTTGCCTGGAGCCCCCGCGCCCGCCCGTGCCACTGCAGAGGAAGCAGCCTCCCTGCCTCCTCTAGAGCTCACGGCAATGCCTCTTGTTGGCAAAACTTAAATTGCAGCCAGAATCCCAGCAGCATGGTACTCTGGGAAATGTCACTTCTATCCTTTCTGGCTCCTGTGATACAGAAAGAACATAGAAGGGGTGGACACAGTGGCCAAGTGCCCACAGACAATGTTCACCTCCCACCCCCTGGAATTCATTTAAACTTCAGCTGGGCCCATAGGCGTCCCATCTGAGCCTGTGGTCACTGCCCAGACTTGCCCCAAACTCGGTCTCTGCTGGGTTGTCCCCGAGCCTCAGGCAGGGCCGAGGACTCTCCCAGCCCCATCAATCCTCACCTCGTCACCGCCTCCTTCAACGGAGGTCTTCTTAACCCCAGCCTCGGGCCCTGGGCCTTGCTGGGGCTCTTTTGGCGTGGAACCAAACCCAAAGTGGCTGTCACTGGAGAGACTGCCAGGAGCCAAAGTCCAGAAAGCCTGGGCTTCGGCCTGGTCTGAGTCGTGTGCTCTCTGAGCCTGTTCTAGAGGAAGTTGATATCACTGTGAGACTCTGACATTTCCAAACATCTTTTTGTGTGTGTGTGTGTGTATTAAGCAGAATGAACTTGGTTTCACATGCAAGGTCCCCAGGGAGCTGGGCACACCTTTGCTGGGTCAACCCAGAGTCACTGGCCAACTCACTTCAAAAGAGCAGTGAAGTAAGGGCTGGGAAAGAGGTGCCGCACAGCAGAAAGGGCAGGCCGGGAGCTGCCCCACCTGACAACCCGTCTCTCCACCTGACAACCCACCCAACCCAAAACAAATGCACCCACCTAATAACCCATCCCCCCACCTGACAACCACCCCCCACCTGACAACCACCCCCACCTGACAACCACCCCCCACCTGACAACCACCCCCACCTGACAACCACCCCCCACCTGACAACCACCCCCACCTGACAACCACCCCCACCTGACAACCAACCCTCACCTGACAACCACCCCCACCTGACAACCACCCCCCACCTGACAACCGACCCCCTACCTGACAACCAACCCCCCACCTGACAACCGACCCCCCACCTGATAACCGACCCCCCACCTGACAACCGACCCCCCACCTGACAACCACCCCTCACCTGACAACCACCCCCCACCTGACAACCCACCCCCTACCTGACATCCAACCCCCTACCTGACAACCCACCCCCCACCTGACAACCAAACCCCCATCTGACAACCACCCCCCACCTGACAACCACCCCCCACCTGACAAACATTCCCCACCTGACAACCGACCCCCCACCTGACAACCAAACCCCCTATCTGACAAAAACCCCCACCTGACAACCAATCCCCACCTGACAGTTGATCCTCCACCTGACAACCATCCCCACCTATCAACCAACCCCCTACCTGACAACCCACCCCTTACCTGACAACCAACCCCCTACCTGACAACCCACCCCTTACCTGACAACCAACCCCCTACCTGACAATTCACCCCCTACCTGACAACCAACCCCCACTTGACAACCCAAACCCTAACAACCCATCCCCCACCTAACAATTCATCCCCCCATCAAGGTCTTGTGGCTTGAGGGGGCCCAGCCAGGCCTGAGGAAACCTGCCCAAGGCAGGCTTTGGGGAAGGCAGATGAGCAGGGGTGGGGGAAGGTTAGAGAGAGAACTTGGACCACATGGAGGAACGGTCTGAGCTGGGCTGGACCTGGGGGCTCAGGCCCTGCCCCCCCATGCGGCTTCCTTGGCAGCCCTTCCTAGAGCAGCTGAAGCTACAGCCATGCCAGTGACCTTGAGGCTGCACATCCAGCTTAATGCGCATCAGCATCACAGTGAAGGCCTTGCTGTCACCGGGGGATATTTATAACCTGCCTGCCTGGCCCCACTACCTGGAGGCGCAGGAAACTAGGCCACGGAGCCATGGAGGAAGCAGGCCTGCCCCCTGCCCGCCTCCCAGCCTGGGAAGGTCCCAGGGCGTGGGGCCCGCGTTGGGGCAGAGGAAAGAGAGCCCCTCTGCCTAGCTCACAGCCACGCCACTAGCTGGCAAGCCCTGGGTGAGTGGGGTTTCCAGAAAGGGCTTCAAGTGCCCAGAATAAGCTCGTCCCTGGGCTGCATCTCCTGCCTGCACATCATGAGTGGCCCCTGGCACAGGCGCCAGCTGTAGGCACCTTCCCAAGACCCTCCTCAGTGACCAAACTGCACAGGAGCACCCAGTGCCTAGGGGCTCGTCCAACCTCACATCGGCAGCCAAGGCCTTCACCCCCACCATCCCCCCCACACTGCGCATGGCTGTGTGGTCTAGTCACAGGACTCAGACCCCGTGGGGTCCGGTACAGACTCCTCTGCTCTCCGCCTGACCTTGAGGAATCTATGGGAAACTTTCTATCTCAGTTTTCCTATCTGTAAAATGGGGTTAACAGTGAACTCTCCATGAATAAAGGGCTCAGAATAGTGCCTGGCACCTAGTGCTCAGTGTGTGCTAAGATTATAGAGAGGATTATTGAATAGGAGTAGAGGCCCAGAGCCGGGCTGCATGGGTTCAAATCCTGAGTCTGTCCCTCACTGGCTGAGTGATCTTGTGCCCATTACTTGACGTGTCTGGGCCTCGGTTTCTTTCTCCCTAAAATGGGGTAATAGTACGTACCCCATTGCAAGGATTAAATAAGTTAATGCGTACAGCTCTAAGAATGGGGCCTGACATGATAGGTGTTCGATTAGTATTAGCTCTGATGATGGTCATGATTATTCCAGAAAGATTTTCTCCAGGCCGGGCCTCCCTCCCTCCTCCCTGCCTCCACCCTTCGCTGGCACGGTTGCTGTCCCTGTCTCTCTTCCCTCCAGTTCAAATGCCAGGACAGCTTTCGAGCTGCACCTCCTCCCCACAGCCTCCCCTGACCATGTTGGTGGGCTCTGCACTGCCTCCCTCTCCAGCCCCCAGACCTGCCCCCGCGTGATCCCCGAGGAAATCCAGCGTCCAGACCCGGAAGCCTGGCTCTGCCTCGCTCGCCTCTCCCGCCCCTCCGAGCACGGAGGCCAGCTTCGCGCTGGGTGGACAGTGCCACCTGGCCTTGCCGGTCTTGTCCTCTGCCCCAGGCAGGGTCTGTGTTCCTGGGATGGGGGAGCATGTGACCTGGCCCCCACAGATGGGCACACACACTGTGCTTATGCCCTGTAAGGTGGAACCGAGTTACTTCCCCAGAAATAATCCCACGTCCCCACTAATGACAGCCAGAATGCATTTTCCCCAAACCCAGCCATTTCCTGGATTTTTCAGGCTAATAATGGAGGAACAGGCCAGCATGCCTCCCCAGCCCCGGGAGGTGGGCACACCCAGGAGACCCGCGGGGCTGAGGCGGCTGTTCCAGGGGTGCAATGGGGCACCAAGTCACACCCCAGGAACAAGGACCCGTCATAGGGTGGGGAAGAGGGTCTTGCTGATGCTCCGCAGCCTTGTCTGGGGGTAGAAAGAAGCACCTGAGTCGTTCTGACCCTGGCACCGTCAACACTCGCTGTCCCCAGGCCACAATCAGCCCCTAGCGCATCAGAGGCTCGGCCGACACCCCCCCCCCCAACTCCACAGGCCAGGCTGGGCTCCCAGGAGGGGCCTGTCTCCCCAGAAGCTGTCATAATGCAGGGCTCTCCTCACCTCCTCCTCTGCCTCCCGCAGCGACTGCCTCACTTTCTGGGGTGCACCCTGGACAGAGGCAACATCACTCATCCCACCCTTGGTGGGGGTCCCCCTTCTCCTATGAGCTGGGGGGGGGAGGGAAGGAAAGGGCCCAGCGGGGGCAGGGAGGAACATTTCCTTTGCACTCACTGTCCTCTCTGGGTGACAGAGGGCCACTGTCACCAGCGTGAGTGCTCAGTCCTTTCTAGCCTCCAGTCGGCCTGGCCCGGAATGGATGAGGAGGAGGGGAGGCCCCGCCTGCTGGCCCCCTCTGGAACTGAGCCCTTCCCTGGCCCTCATTCCTCTGCCCTGCTCTGGCCTAGGGCCTCGAAGGACCTCGACACCAGCATTTGTGACTGAGGACCGAGCACTAGCCCCTCTCTACTTTCTGTCAATTACCCTCCAGGAGAATACCTTCCTGAAAGAACATCTGTCTCCTGGAGGGAGCCCAGGCCAGGGAGGGGGGTGAGAGGAACCTTGTAAATCCAGCCACGTGCCAGTCTGTGCTCCAGCTGCACACACTTAACTCCGGGCTCTTCCTCCCTGAGCAGCGTGGGGCTGGACAGCGACACCGCGGGTATGTGTACAGCATGGCGCAGAGCCTTCCACACCCCTCGGTCTGTTACCCTCCTCACTGCAGAGAGCCCTGGAAGGTGTTCAGTCCCTTCCACGTGGCAGGGCACTGAGCCTCCAAGCAGGTGCTATCTGCTGCCTCTCAGCCGGGAAGGATGTATCACATGCCACCAGGGCCCCACCCAGACCTCTGTCACCAACGGGCACCCTCAGGCCGCTGCAGTGGCTCACAACTGCACCTTCTCCAATGGCTTGTCCTTAACTGACAGGACAGGAGCCACTTCCTTGGAGGTGTCCAGCAGGCCCATCACACCCCTCCCCTGGAATGGCCCTTGGCTAATGACACGGGTGTCAGGACACAGAAGCCAGCCCCTTTGTCTTAAGATGGAACAAACTCTGCCGGGCATTCAGCTGCAGAACTCCCCATGGGATCAGGCGGAGGTTAGACTTCACCTGAAGTGGCATCTTGGCCTAGATTCTTCTTCTCCTGTTCTCTCATCCCCTCACAGCTTCTCTTGAGTGCCTTCTCACCAAATCACACACACACACACACACACACTCACACACACGTACAGGTGCACACACATACAGGTGCACACATGTACAGGTTCAAACACATACACACACATACAGGTGTGCACACACATACAGGTGCAACACACATACAGGTGCACACACGTACAGGTGCACACACACATACAGGTGCACACATGTACAGGTTCAAACACATACACACACATGCAGGTGCGCGCACACATATGGGTGTACACATACACACACATGCAGGTGCACACACACATATACACGTAAGGGTGCGCACGCATACACACAGGAGTCCCCAGCTCAGACTCTGCTTCTAGGGAACCAGATGGGCTAGAGCGCAGGGCTTCTGATACCAAATCTGCGTGCCCTTGAGGCTGTCCATGGGGCACCCTGTGGGTATCTGCTGTGGTGAGAACCCGGCTCTCTTGACACCTTCCCTGCAAACTTGAACCCCTGCACCTCTCACCCCCCTGCTGGCTCCTTCTCCCCTCTGCCACCCCAGGCTGTGGCGGCCCCACGGGACTCGTCCCATCCGCCGCCCTCAGTGGGCCTCCAGATTGCTGCCCTGACTTGTTAAGCACTGCAGATGGCAATGAACTGCATGACATGAAAATATCCGACCCTAATTATTCCAGGGAAGAGGCCAGGGAGCATTAATAAATGATGAGCGAGCCTGTCCAGAGGCTCCTCTGCTGGCCTTGCACCAGCCTGCAGAAGGCTGGGGAGTGGGGGCACCGGCCCCCATGCAGAGCGCAGAGGCGTGGGCAGTGAGACCAGACGAGGTGTCACTGATGGACCAGGGGAAGTCACGCCACTGCCCCACTCTCGGAAATATACAAGTGACGAGGCCACTGTCCTTACCCTGCAGACATGCAGAGAGCAGACGAGGTGTCCCTGGGTGTTCTCTGGTGAGTGAGTGACGGGGGGATGCCATCCACGAATAACTTCCAGGAGAATCCCAGGCACCCCATTCCCACTGCCAGCAGCAGGCAGATGCTCTCTGCTTCCCAGACTATTAACCCCCCTCTGCCTCGCCCTGAGGTAGCCCCCGTGGGGCCGTGCCCATGGGGAGCAGTCAGATGCCAGGAAGACCGAGATCTGAGCCGCGCAGGGCCCGCCATGGGCTGGAGCAGTGTGTCATCTCTCCGCAACATATCACAACAAAGCCCGGGAGAGAAAGAAATTTTATTCATGGACCCTTTTATGTGCCGAATGAATGAAATGCTCATGTGTGCATGCGCGCGCACACAGAACGAACAGGGACTCCCCTGCTTTGAAAACCTCAATATGAGTGCTGACAGGTATCAGGGGAGAGAGATTTGTGCCACAGAAGGACTTGCAACAGGCCTTCTTTAAACAGTAGGCAACCAAAGTGCATTGAATATAGAGTTTGATTTCTGAAAATGTGATTTACCTGAGAATTTTCAGAAGCTCATGCACTGTCGGGGTGTCAACATGTGTTTATTAATATGCAGAACTTGGTGCCTCTCTTCATCTGGTTGGGGACAGGGGCAGGCATTCCTGATGGCAGCCCCCCCCCCCCCCCCCGAGCTGGGTGCTACAAGCCTAAGAAACCTGGTCACAGGGCGGGCTCCTCAGCAGGACGACAAACACCAGTTCCTTCTCCATTGCCAGCTAGATCTGAGGAGACTAAACACATTATCCCGAGACTGCCACAGGCCTTGGGCTACTGCCCGCCACGAGGCGCGTCTCTGCATGCTCTCCTTGTCTGTGCTCCCAGCCCTGCGCGGTTCAGCCTCCCAGGCCTGTTTTGAGGGCAATAGCTAGAAAAGAGCTTATTAATCATTTCTGCCAATTCCCTCATTTTATGTGAAAACATAAGGCAGTGGCCTGTGCCAAGCCCAGTGCCCACCTGACTGAGCCTTTAGGGCTACTGTCCCAGCCATCCTCACAGTGCGTGGTGGACCCACACCGGTGCAGATGGATTCTGGGAGGCCAGCCCCGCTGCCCAGTCTCCTGCGGCCCCGTGCCTGCCCCCCTCGCTCCTCTGCCTTCCCTCCTGTCCCCTCTCCAGGGCACAGATGTGTCCTCTGAGCTTCAGCTTGCCTAAGACACTCTCTTGGATGAGATTTGAACTCACACCCTGGGTAACAACCTCATCTTATTATTAAGCCTTCACCCTTCAGAGCCAACTGCATCCATTTTGGACACAGGTGTTTGAGAAATGAAGAATCATGCACCACACGTGGTCTGTGGTGACTGAGGGACAACCACACTCTAGCAGATGAGACTCCTTGTTCCAGGCACTCACTCAGGCCTTACAATTTCAATGCCACCTCAAGCCGTGTGTGTGTGTGTGTGTGTACGCATGCGTGCACACCATGCATGTTCATACATGCGTATGTTCATGCATATGTGTGCATGCCTGCACACACATGTGTTCCTGCGTGTGTGCATGGTCATGTGTGTGTGCATGTGCATGTGTTTGCGTGCGTGTGCACGTACATGTTCCTGCGTGTGTGTTCGTGTGTGTGCATGCGTGTGCACCTGCATGTGAGTGTTTCACACATGCATGTGTGCATGCACATGTGCACGTTCATGCATGTGTGTGCGTGTGTGAGTGTGTAGAGGTGGTGGTGGTAGTTATTCATGAAGCAAGAGGAGCAGAGTACCTAGCTCCCTGCATGGTTAAAGGCCAAGGTGGTAAATGCAATGTCCTCACAGAGCCAAGGCAGGTTGGTGTAGATGGGCACTCACCCAGAACTACCACGAGTGGCCTGGGGCAGGACTAGTCCTCACTGGCCTGGCAGGTCCCCAAAGCCTCTGCTGCCATGTGAGAAGACCCAACAGTCATATGGAGGACTAGGGCACTCGGAGAAAAGTTCAGCTCCTCCACTGTCCAGCGCGGGTTCTCAGAACTGCTCAGCAGGGAGGCAGGGTGAGCCGGATCCCTGCTATGAGGAGGAAGGGGGCCCCCATCATCTGAGCCCCCTAGTTCCCTCTGCTGTCCACAGTGCTGCTGCGCCCCTCCGCGTACCCCACACAATGCCAAGCCCCTCCCCACACTCGTGACAAGCTGGGCAGCCCCTCAGTGTGGGCTGATGAAGGAGCCTCCTGCTCGCCCCCATCCACCCCTTTTCCATGCTGTTGGCTGTCCCCTCAGGCTCAGAGAAACACGTACCCCCAAACTCCAAAGCTGGAGTTTGCTCCTCAGGCCTCCTCTTCCTCGGAAGAAACAGCCAGTCTTACTGATCCCGGTTGATCAGAGCCAATCTCTTCCCCTTCGAAGGCCTTAGCTCTTTCCCTGGTAAGTGAGGCCTGCAGGCCGGCACCTCGAAGGCCACCATGCGTTCCCCCGCTGTGACAGCCACCGTCACTGTGCGGCCATCTGGCCAACCCATCCTCGTTCAGGCAGCACATTCGTCAGACACGAAGGGCCAGAGGAGGTGCATGAAAAACACACCTGTCTGTGTCATCGGAGGGGCGTCCCTCAGGGAGCCCTGTGAAGACCTCGAGGGCGGGGCCGAGTCCTCTCACTGCTGTGATGGGGACAGAGTGGCTTCTGTTCGGCCCGTCCCTGCACGGAACCCTTGGGATTTCTCCGTCTCCCGCACACCGCTGCTGGCCTCCGCCTTCTACGCTGCTCGGCCCACGCGCGAGGCTTCGGGACCTCAGGGACCAAGGAACTTTCTAGGTTTCATACCAATTCCAGTGCAGGCAGACGGGCTTACAGAGGGCTTACTCAGCCCTGTCACTTAGCAGCCCCGTGGCCTTTGACACAGAGGGTTGGTTACCCTCTCTTTGTCTCAGCTGACTCATCTGAAGAGCGGTGTCCTCAGGCCGTGGGCTTAGTGAGGACTGCCTGCGTAGCACGGAGGAGGTGCTCGCTGGAGCGGCATGGACACAGGCTCCCCTCCCGAACACAGACCCCTGTCTGAAGTGCCAAGAACCTCCTTCTGCATGGAACAGTCAGGAAGGGTCAGCGGGGCCCCACTTCCTGGACCCCGATCGTTCATCCCAGGTGCCATGGAGTTGCCCATCCAGTGCCCTTGGAACGTTCCGTAAAGCAGACCTGGGAGCCCCTCCTCTGCCCCCCTCCCCCTGAGCGCCGGCTCTCCCCCACTCCCCACGCCCAGCGGTGTCATGGCTGACGCAGGGACCATGGCAGGACTGAGAAGGCCAGTGGCGCCTTGTCCCTTCCTTCTGGCTGAGACGCAGTGGGGTGGGCTCAGCTCCTCATCTGAGGAGGCCAGGACCTCAGAGGGTGCTAGGCTGGGCCTGGGCACAGGACACCCACGGGGCACCTGACGCCAGGTTCCTTGACTTGTCCGAGGTGAGGGTTATTGCATTCTCAACAATGGGTGTACCCCACCCTTGGATCCCGCGTTAAAGAGCAAGAGTGATAGGTAGCAGGAGCCCCGAGGCCCCCCAAACAGGAAGAAACGACCCTGAGGCCAAAGTGCAGGCTCTCCTCCCTCAGAGTCCCAGCCCTGCCTCACTGTGTTGACAGCCACGTTTGCTGCCGCTGCCTCTCCTGCCACGGACTCCCTCGTGGGACACGAGAGTGGGGGAAAAAGGAAAGAAGAAGTCAGGGGACGACCCCACGCTCTGTGTTTCGGGGGTCCCTTATTCCTCTGCTCGAACCAGAAGCAGAGGGTTTCTTCTGCACCTCTCTGTACCCAGTGCTCACTTCCCGGTTCAGGCTGTGCTGAGCCCTGCTCGGGGGAGACCCATGGGAAACATGCTCAACTCACCCAGTTCGGTGGTGCCTGGATCCCGGCCCCCCACCCCATCCCGCGTGCGTCCTGGTTCTGCAGCCCGTGGGGCGAGGCTGCGCACAGCCGCCTCATCCTACCTGCGGTGGAGCCGAGGAGATGGAAGCACCTGTCCAGTGAGAACCGCACCCCCCTCCCGGAGCAAGGAGACGCTCCAGCCCGACGTCTCGTTGTCCCTCCCCCGGGAAAAGAGCCAGCCTATCCACTCATTCACTCGTTTAACAAGGACTCCGAGCACGGCGGCGCCAGGCCTCGCGCAGACGCCGAGCACAGTACTGGGAAGGCAGACGAAGCCGCCGCCAGACGACGCCGTCGGAACCTTCACAAACGACTAAATATACAACATGTAGATGGTAAGTACTGTGATGAAAAATGGAAGGTAAAAAGATGGGAGTGCTTTTCTTTAAAAAATAAAGTAAGTAAGTATAGACAGGCAGAGCCCCTTTCGATGGGTGATGAGATCCGAGGAGAAGGTAGAAGTGAGCCCTCTAAGTATCTCAGGCAGAAGTGGTGGAGGAAGGAGGAATCGCCGAGACCCCTGGAGGGCCGAGAGGTCACGCCTGGCGTCCGAGGAAGGGCGGAGGCCTCTGTAAGCTGGACTCGGCCGGAGTGCATTTGAGGTGAGGTCAGAGGTTGGTGGGGAGAGGCACATCCCGTGTGATCACGGACACGTCATCAGGGCTTTGGGGAATGTGAACTTTGACGCAGAGGAGTGACATCTGACTTATAATTAGCAGGATCGCTCCAACTGCTGTTTTCAGAATAGACGGGGGTTGAGGAGCAGGGCCAAGAAGGAGGCAGGGAAGCCGTCTGGAAGGCTCTGAGATAATGTGGGAGGGAGGAAACCAGGTATGGATTCAGATGAAGGGTGTTAGAACGGTTGGGTTCTGAATATATGTTGAAAGTAGAATGGACAGGAGTTGCGGACAGAGGGAGTTTGGCCAGAGAGAAGGTGAACGGTCACTGTGGAGACCATGCAGCAGTCGCCTGCTGACCCCGGAGTCTCTGACCCAGTATCCTGACGTCATGATGCTCCGCTCCTAATGAATGAGCACTGCCCCGGGGAGGGGATCCACGACCTCCCACTGCAGCTGTATCCAGGCCTTGCCAGCTTTTTCCTTTTACTCTCTCACACCACATGTCCCCCTGTCTTTCTCTCGCTGCTCCTGAAGCACACAGGGCAGGTTCCACCAGCCCTCAGACAGTCCCCAGACCCTGGCAGAGGTGGGCCTGGCCCCTCCTCAGCTCACACGCCCCACCCGGCTGGGTATGAACAGATCTCCAGGTCTACTAGGTAAGAGGCCCAGAGATGCATTGTCTTAGCACAGGTTGTAAGAAATGATTCATATTCAGACCACGGATTTACATTTGGTTCTTGACTCCATTCTGTTTTTTTTTGTCAGGTAAAGGGGATGGGGAGAATTGAAGAACTAGCTTAGATTGTGCTTCCTTACCACTGAGAAAACCAAAGCAATTAGAAGTGTTTCCTTAGACACCCCTCCACATCTCCCCGTCTGTCAGTATCCGGGTCCGGGCTCCGCCTCCCTGCCCACGACAGTCAGAAACTAGTGTCCCCCCATCTAAAGCCAGTCCTTCCGCTTTCCACTTCGCCTCACCCCTTCTACACGTTCAAGAACATCGAAAACGTGAAAAAACGATGGAGCGGAACTAATATTGTTAGAAGGAATTCAAGAATCGTTTATAAAAGAAAGAGAAAACCTAACTTTACATAAAGGTCAACCACGTGCCTGGGAAAATTGACTGAGAATGATCAAGTTGGAGACATAGCCAATAAAATTATTAGACTTCAGAGACAAAGAAATGATACTCTAGGCCTTCAGTTATAACACCCGTAATACTTACAAAAGTATGAAAATTATATTGGCGTCAGGATATTCAAAAGCAGCCTGAAAGCAAGACAAGAATGGAATATTATTTTCAAGTAATCTACAAAGACGAGATAAGCCGTGAGCCAAGGATTTCATGTGCAGTGAAGCTGTCACTCAATTATCACATGACCCTCTCGATGACCTGCTGGAGCATGTATCCTACTCATTCAAGGGACGACTGGGGAAATTTTGGCAAAAGGATGATGGTGAGCACGCAGCACATTTAAGTGGAGATCTGAAATGTAAACAAGGAGCTAGGACAAGGTAAAAAATAACTTGTAAATGTCATATGTTCTACCAAAGTAGAAAAATGAAACTTAAAATTTGAGCCAAAAAGGAAGACAGAAAGAGGAAAGAAGGAATCAAATTAAACCATTTAGAATTGACAATCCAGAGATTTGTGGTCAAGAGGGCGGCATAGGTAACCCCGGTATCACCTTCTCCCACAACCACATCAAAATAAACTAAAGAACAGCCATCATTCAGAACTGCCTGACATCGAGCTGAATGGAAGTCCTACAACTATGAAATTAAAGAAGAAACCACATCAAGACGGGTAGGAGGGGAGAAGACATGGATGGGCAGGTCCCACACCCACATGTGGCGGATAAAAGTTAAGAGGGACACCTCGGCTGGGAAGGTCTTCCCTGAGGACAAGGCCTAGAGAGGCAGCTTTCTCACACATACACAGACACACGTGCTATCAGAGACCATTGATCCTTTGGTGAGCCCTTACCTGGGGCGGTAGACAGGCACCCTATCGGGGACTCCAGCAACCTGGCTCACACTGGTTGCCCCACCCTGGTGATTCCCTGAGGCCCCGCCCCATCCAATCTTCAGGTCCACCCAAGTTGTTTCCAGTGGCTCTACCATTGGATTGGCCTGTCTTGGATCCTGCTTCAGATTTTCCTACAATCTCTCAAACAAGTAGCATCTGGTCTCAGTGAGCCCGAGACATCTCGTTAAGTGGCCTCAGATCTGGCCTAGAAGCAGCCAGCCTTGGTTCACAACTTGGCTTTTCCTGGACACCTCCAAGTCCAACAAAAGCAGCAGCCATTGGCAGATCACTTTGTAGCTTATGCCAGGTGGTCCCCGGTAGAACACAGGCAGAGGCTGACCTTCCCCCAGAGCCAGCACACCCAGTGGACAGCTTCAGACCACATCGAAACACTACCACCAAACCACCTCCACAAGTGACACACTCAGTGAGTGGACTCAGTGGGTACCAGAGCCCTGCTGAAGTAAGTCTTGCTCCGTGTATTGGGCCTCTACACAGCTGATCCTCCAAGGTAGTCAGAGGCCAGTGGTCAGTGGGCATAGACAGTCCTTGCGGCTGATCAGCCTGAGTAAATCCCTCCCATTGATGTGCCAACAGCAATCAAGACTAAATTACAATAGAAGGGTGTACAGTTCACACGAGGGGTGCACCTCGAGGGCCCAGCTGGGTGATCAGGGAGGTTGTGCCACTGGACCCTACAGGACACCTACAATGATAGGCCACCCTAGGAAGCCTAGGAGACATAGCAACTCTACCTAATACATGGAAACAATTCTATCTAATACATAGATAGAGGGAAGTAGCCAAAATGAGGAGACAAAGAAACATGTCCCAAATTAAAGAACAAAATTCCAGGAAACGAATTCAACAAAATGAAGATAAGCAATCAATAAGATGCAAAGTTCAAAACACTGGTTATAAGGATGCTCAGGAACTTAGTGAGAACTTCAAGGAACTTAGTGAGAACATTAACAACATAAAAAAGGACCAGTCAGAAATGAAGGATGCACTAACTGAAATAAAAAATAATTTACAGGGAATCAATAGTAAAGTGGGTAAAGTCAAGAAGTAAACCATCTATTTGGAATATAAGGAAGTAAAATACACCCAATTAGAACAACAAAAAAAAAGAACTCCCCCCAAAATGAGGATAGTATAAAGAGCCTCTGGGACAACTTCAAGCGTGCCAACATTTGCATCATGGGGATGCCAGAAGAAGAGAGAGAGCAAAAAATTGAACACCTATTTTAAAAAATAATGACAGAAAACTTCCCTAACTTGATAAAAGAAACAGACATACAAGCCCAGGAAGCACAGAGAGTCCCAAACAAGATGAACCCAAAGAGGCCCACACCAAGACATATCACCATCAAAATGCCAAAGGTTCAAGACAAAGAGAGAATCTTAAAAGCAGCAAGAAAAAAGCAGTTCATTACCTACAAAGGAGCTTACATAATACATTAGCTGATTTCTCAAAAGAAACTTTGCAGACCAGAAAGGAGTGGCAAGAGATATTCAAGGTGATGAAAAGCAACCACCTACAACCAAGATTACTCTATCCTACAAAGCTATCATTTAGAATCGATGGACATATAAAGAGTTTCCCAGACAAGAAAAAGCTAAAGGAGTTCATCACCCCCAAACCAGTATTATATGAAATGTTGAAGGGTCTTCTTGAAGGTGAAGAAGAACAAAAACATGAACAATAAAATGGCAATTAATACATATGCATCGACAATTGGATCTACAAAAAGAACTAGCAAGCAGAACAGAAACAGACTTATAGATACAGAGAACTTTTTGTGGGTTGCCAGATGGGTGAAAAAGATGAAGGAATTAAGAAGTACAATTGGTTTAGACTGATGAACCTCAGAGGGAAAGGGGGAGGGAGCGCGGGAAGAGATAAACCAAAGAACTTCTATTCATATATGCATAACCAGTGGACACAGACAATAGTGTGGAGAAGGCAGGAGGGGGGCGGGACTGGAGAGGAGGGGGTCAATGGGGCATAAAAGGGAGACATCTGTAGTACATTCAACAATAAAGATAAATTATATATATAAAAAAAAAGAATTGACAATCCAAATAGTAAAAAGGAAAATAGGAATATTAAAAAGGGGGGACATCTGTAATACTTTTAACAAGCAAAATAAAATAAGTAAAATAAGTAAATCCCTTCACATTCTTAAAATAAATATTGTTGGATCATCATCCTCCTCAGTCAATATTTGCTAAGCTCTTTAGGACAGCAGTGGTATGAGAAAGTTTATAGAAATCAACAGTAGCTCAAAGATCTCTGTTTATTATAACTTGTTCTGTATGTTAACATTGTTATTTTTTGTTTTTGCAATGAATGAATCAGAATGTTTCTGAACAAAGGTCTTCAATTATTAGCTATTTTTTCCATTTGTCAGATATTTTAAAGTAGATCAGATTTTTCCATTTGTCAAATATTTTAAAGTAGATCAGATTCAATAAAAGTGTAATGCACTTAATAATGTATACATGTCATGTATAGAAAGCAAAGAGAAAACATTTATAATTCAAATATGCTAAATAAATCTAGTTCACTGAGAAAATATATATAAATAAAATATAAAAGATATCATAGCAAGGTAACTACAAGGGAAGAATGTACACTTGTGTAAATATCAAATAAAATTTTCAAAAGAGCAAAAAGACAACTTATATAGAGAAAAAGTAAAAATATCACAATACATAGACTAATTATAGTATAAAATGGTATAAGGAGTTGGTATCCAATATATTAGACATATCAATAAATGTGAATGAGATTAACTTGTCTTGTAAAAGAAATAGGTTTTTGAAACTTCACTCTCTCCCACATATAGGAGAAACATTTAAAACAAAGTGATTCAAAAGCTAAAAAGTAAAAGAGGACGGGAAAATTTATGACAGCTAACTAGAACAACTCTGAAGCCAAGGTGGCAAGCCTAATATTAGCTAACACAGATTTTAGGCCATAAAGCATCAAATGAGGCAGATTAAAACAGAATATAATGCAAAAACCATAACCTACAATAAAATATATCTGTGATTAATATCTATTCATCAGATTGCATAGAAACCACCTATCTATAAAATAGAAATTACAGCAACTTAAGGAAAAATAGATAGACACAATAATAAGATAGTTTTACATATGACTTTCAGGGCAAGAGGGCACATAAACAAAAATTAAGTATGGAAAGAGAAGACTTAACCAACATCAATGATAAATTAGATTTCATAAATATGTGTTAAATGCTGTACTCTTTGATAAAGAATATACTTTCTTCTGAAGCAGACAAGAAACATTCATTGAAATTGATCACGCATAATATTACAAAGGAAGCACAGGTAGGTTTCATAGCAAGAATATGGAATTGTCTGATCACAATATAGTAAAACTATAAATTAAAATCAACTTTAAAAAATACCCTTCCAAAGATGGAGAAAAGGGCCTGTCTTCACTTTACCACCTAAAACAACAACAAAAGATTTGAACAAAATATGTGAAGCAATGATTTTTAAGATACCAGACATCAAGTCATGAAGGACAATGATCCCAAAGGAACAGCAATGAAGACAATCTAAAATAAACACACAGAGAAAGAATAATAAAAAGTAAAAAAAAATTTAAAAAGCATCCGTGAACTGTAGGACAACTTTATGCTCCCTATTGTATGTAGAATTTGAGTCCCCAAAAGAGAGGATAGAAAAGGAAAAAGAGAAAAAAATTGGCTTAAAATACTTAAAATAAAATAAAAATTATGAACTCATAGACCTAGGAAGCTCAAGCAAACACCATACACAAGGAAAACAAAGAAAACCACACTAAGCCAAACATAATACATTTTCTCAAAACCAGTGATAAAGAGAAAACCATACAAACAACCAGAGCAAAAGACACCTTACCTAATGGGAAACAAAGATAAGAGTTAGCAGATTTGTAGTCAGGAACAACGTAAGCAAGAAGACTGTGAAGCAACATCTTTAAAGTACTGAAAGAAATAAACTGTCAACCCAGTAAAAGTATATTTCAGAATTAATGAAAATAAATAATTCTTTCGACATGCAACAGCTAAAGAATTCATGGCCTGCAGAATCACACTATAAGATGTCTTAAAAGAAACTCATCAGGCAGAGAAAAATGATAACAGATGGAAATACAAAATTACACAAAGTAATAAAACACATTGAAATTGTAGCTATATGAATTTTATAATCCATGTAGCTACACACACAAACACATATGTAAAAATAAAAATTATGACATAAAGCCGTGAAGAGATACATAGAAATATACTATTGTAAGTTTCTTATACTCTATATGAAATGGTATAAATCACTTGAAGATAGATTGTGATAATTTAATGGTGTATACTACAAGTTCTAAAGCAAGCACTAAAATAGCAAAACAAAGAACTATAGATTATAATCCAACAGAGGATAGAAAATGGAGTTCAAAATTTTCAATTCACTAAAAAGAAAAGAAACACAGAAAAATAAAAATCAAAGACATAATGGATCAAATAGAAAACAGCCTGCAACATGATATACGTAAACCTAACTATATCAGTAACTGCATTACAAGTAAAGGATCTAAACATCTCAATAAAAAGGCAGAGACTGTTAACATGGATAAAAAATCAATCACCACTATTGCCACCTACACAAAACACATTAAATGTAAAGACACGCATAAGTCAAGGAAAAGGAATGGGAAAGATACTCTGCTAAGACTAACTTTAAAAAATCTGTAATGGTTACATTAATATGAAACAAAGTAGATTTCAGGGATAAATAATGTAATTTCATGACACACTTCATAATAATAAATAATAATCAGTTGAGAGAACATAACCAATCCCAAATGTCTATGTACCTAATAAGACAGTTTCATGATATATAAAGTAAAAACTAATAGACAAATCCACAAATGTAGTTGAAATTTTTTTTTAATTGATTGATATTTATAGAGAGAGGGGGACAGACAGAAACATTGATTTGTTTATGCCTTCATTGGTTGATTCTTGTATGTGCTGACTGGACATTGAACCAGCAACCTTGGCATATTGGGATGATGCTGTAGCCAACTGTGCTACCCAGCCAAGGCCTGTAGTTGAAATAAAAATTTAAGATTTTTTTATTTGATTTTTTTAGAGAGAGGAAGGGAGAAGGAGAGAGAGACACACACACAGTGATGTGAGAGCAAAACATAGATCAGCTGCCTTCTACACACCCCCTTCTGGGGATCGAACCTGCACCCTACGTATGTGTCCTGACCAGGGATTGAACCAGCAACATTTTGGTGCACAGGATGACGCCAACCAACTGAGCTACCCTGACCAGGACTATACTTGAAAATTTTAATACTCCTTTCTCAATAACTGATACAACAAATTGACAAAATATCAGTAAAGATATGAGATTTGAACACAGTCCACCAACTTGCACTAATGGATATTTATAGAATACTCAGTTCCACAACAGCAGGATATGCAATATTCTCAAGTACACTTGAAACATTTACCAAGGTATTTGCGGCCACAAACAAAGTCACAATACATTTAAAAGGATTCACATTATACAAAATATGTTTTCTGAACACAAAAGAAGTAAAATCAGAAATAAAAAATTGAAAATCTTTGTATATCTGGAAACTAAATGACATACTTATAAATAACCTATGAATCAAAGAAAAAATAAAAAAAGGAAATAAAACACTTTTGATCTGAATGAGAAGTAAACTAAAAAATTATCAAAATTTGTGGGATGCTGCTAAAGCATTATCCAAAGGAAAATTTATAGCAGTAAACAACCAAAATAGAATAATCTAAAATCAATACACTCCTAACTAAACTAATGAGGAAAAAATAGAAAAAACACAAATTATAATATCAGAAATAACAGAAGTGACATCATTACCGATTCCATGAATTTTTTTCTATTGATTTTTAGAGCAAGAGGAAAAAAGAGAGAGAGAAACACTGATGTCAGAGAAACCTTTGGCTGCCTCCTGCATGCTGCCAACCAGGAATTGAGCCTGCAACCTGGACATGTTCCCTGACTGGGATCCAGTTGCAACCTTTCAGTGCCTAGGATGATGCCCAACCGCCTGAGTCACACTGGGCAGAGCCAGATTTCATGAAAATTAAAAAAATAATAGGGAAATATTTTGAATAATTTTATGCCAAGTAAATGTGACAACTTAGATAAGATGGACAAATTTATTGAAAGACACAAACTTTATGCAAGAAGAAAAAAATCATCTGAATAGTCCTATGTCTATTTTTAAACTTTAACTCTTAATTAGAAACCTTTAGACTCAGGTGGCTTCACTGGTAAACTATCAAACATTCAGGGAGGAAAAAATGCCAATTCAACATCAACTTTTCCAGAAAATTAAAAGGAAAGAACATTCCTCACACTTTGTGATGCCAGCATGACCTTGATAACAAACACAGGCAAGGACATTATAAGAAAAGAAAACTAAAGACCAATCTCTGTCATGAACATAGATGCAAAAATTCTTAATAAAATATAAGCAAATCAAACACAACAAAATATTAAAAGAATACTCTATCATGGCCAGGGGGGATTTATTTTAAGAATTCCAGGTTAGTTTAACAATTAAAATAACTGATCAATATAATTTAATATGATAAGAAATAAAACATAAAAGCTATGTGATCAACTCTATATTTCAGAAAAATCACCTGAAAGAAATATATATATTAAAAAACATCAATATCCATTCGTGAATAAAACTATCAGCAAATTAGGAACAAAAAGGAACTTCCTCGACCCAATAAAGAGTATTTTTGGAAAACCTATAAATATCATTACACTTAACAAAGACTAAATACTTTCCCCAAAAGAGAAGAACAAAATAAGAAAGTTTGCACTTACTATTTCTAGTCAATATTTATTGAAGATTCTAGTCAGAGCAATAAGACAAGGGAATAATAAAAAGCATTCAGACTATAAAAAAAAAAAAAAATAGCAGTAAAACTGTCTTTATTTTCAGAAGACATAATTGTCTATGCAGAAATTTCCATGGAATCCACAAAAATGTTACTAGAACTAATAAGTGAATTTAGCAAGTTTGCATGAGATAAAACAATAGACAAAAATAAATTTTATTTCTATATATTAGCAATGAAAAATAGGAAATTAAAATTAAATAAATATTATTTATAATAGCATTAAAAATGAAATATATATAGGAATGAAACTGACAAAGGATGTGCAAGACCTGTACACTGAAGCCTATAAATCATTGCTGAGAGAAATTTAAAAAAATATAAAGAGATATATCATGTTCATAATTAAGAAAGATCGATATTATTAAGATGTGAATTCTCAAATGTACCATTAGATTCAGTACACTCTGAACCAAAATGTCAGCCGGGTTTTCTGTAAAATTAACAAGCTGACCTTAAAATTCATATGGGAATCAAAGGACCAAAATAGTCAAAACAACTTTGGAAAAGAACAAAGTGTGAAGATGAATGCTACCTGATTTCAAGATTTATTATAAAGTAAAAGTGCAGCACCTACATAAACACAGACAAATAAATTGAAGGAAGAGAACAGAAAGTTTCGAAGTAGGCCTACATATACATGGACAATTTACAAAGGTGCAATGATAATTCAGTGGAGAAAGGGTAGCCCTTTTTACAAATAGTCCTGAAACAACTGGATATCCATATGTAAAACAATAATAATTTTGCATCCATGCCTTGCATCATATACAAACATTAACTTAAAATAGATTGCACAGACCTGACCCATGTGGCTCAGTTGAAGCATCATTCCATATACCAAAAGGTAGATGGTTTGATTTGCAGTCAGGGCATATGCCCAGGTTGTGGGTTTGGTCCCTAGCCAGGGTACATACAGGAGGCAACTGACTGGTGTTTGCCTCTCACGTTGATATCTCTCTCTCTCTCTCTCTCTCTCTCTCTCCTTTTCCCTTCCTCTCTGTCTAAAAATCAATAAAAAATTATTTAAAAAGATAGATTGTATAACTAAATGTAAAATCTTAAAGCATATAATTTCTGAAGAAAAAAAAAGAAAGCATTTACAACCTTGAGTTAAGCCAAAATTTTTCAGATATGATACCAAAATCATGACCCATAAAAGAACAACGTGATAACTTAGATTTCATCAAAATGAAAAACTTCTGTTGTTCTTCATACTCTTTTTTTTTTTTTTTTTTTTTGTGTGTGTGTGTGTGTTTTTTTTTTATCCTCACCCGAGGACATTTTTCCATTTTTTGTTCAGATAGAGTGGGAGGGAGAGAGAGGAAGAGAGAGAGAGAAACATCGATGTGAAGGGACACATCGAGTGGCTGCCACCCGCACGACCAACCAGGGCCGGGAACAAACTGCAACCGAGGTACGTGCCCTTAGCGGGAACCGAACCCAGGTCTCTCTGTACTGCAGGCCAACGCTCCAACCGCTGAGCCAAACCGGCCAGGGCTGTTCTTCATACTCTTAAGGGAATAAAATGATAAGATACAGGTTGGGACAAAATACTTGTGAATTACATTTCTGACAAAGGATTTATATCCAGAATATATTAAAACTCTCAAGATTTGATAAAATAAACCATACAGATTTATAGAAATTAGGCAAAACATTTCATCAAAGAAGACATATGGATGGCAAATAAGCTTATAAAAAGACACTACATATCAGTAGTCATTAGGGAAAACAACTTAAGACCACAATTAGATATTGTGGTCTACTACTATACATCTTTTAGAATGACTAAAATTTAAAACACTGATTATGCCAAGTGTTAGTGAGAATATGGAGGAACCGAAACTCATATACTGCTTTTGGGAATGTAAAAGCCCAGTCACTTTGGAAAATAGCTGGGCAGTTTCTTAAGACAGTCACATGCTATATGATCAAGTCATTCACTCCTAGGTATTTATCCAAGAGAACAGCAGCATGTGCCCATGCAAGTGTACACTAATGTTCGCAGCTTTCTTCGTATTAGCTGATAACCGGAAACAACACAAATGCTCATCATCAGCTGATAACTACTGATAAATTATTGTACGTACATACAATGACATCCTGTTCCACAATACAAAGACATTAACACGAAAACATTGATAGTTCTCAAAATAATTACGTTAAGTGAAAGAAGCCAGACAATAAAAGTACATACTATATGATTCCATTTATATAAAATTCTATGAAATGCAAATTAAGCTAACAGTGGCAGCAGGTCAATGGTTGCTTGGGGAGAACACAGGATGAGAAAGATTACAAAGGGACACAAACTTGGATTTAATTGATACTCATTAACTTAATTAGGGTGATGGTGATGATTTCATTGGTGTTTATAAATGTCAGAATTTATCAAACCATATACTTTTAATATGTGCAGTTTCTTATGGGTCAATTATATCTCACTAAAGTTAATAAGAAAAGATTTTCCCATAAAAGAAATATTTTTAAAGATGCCCTTCCAACTGGAATTTAAAAACAATCTTTTATTAAATAATCCTTGGGTAATAATAAAATATAAACAAAAATTAGAGAATACTGACGGAAAGGCTACTCAAAACACTCAGTATCCCACCTATAAGATATATTTAAAGCAGTGATAAGAGGAAAATTCATGGCCATAAACATCTATATCTCTAAAGACAGAAGGATGAAAATAATCTAATTATCTTTTTACCTCAAAAAGTGAAAAAAAAAGGGAATTACCTAAAAAAAAAAAAAGGATAAAATAATAAATGTAAGTATATAAATCGTTGAGACAGAGAACAGGAAAGTAGTAAATCTAAACAATAAATTAAAATCCCAGGTTTTTTGAAACTAACAAAGTAGAAAAACTTTAGTTAATCTAATTCAGATTAAAAACCAGAAACATAAATATATGCAGTAATTAACAAGGAAAAAATAGCCATTACCATATATAAAAGTTTTTTTTTTTTTTTTAATGTACCTACTTTCCACACATATATGCAAATAATCTGGGTGGAAGGAGTAGGAGACTAAATAAAAGTTCAGATTATGCATTTTATATGGTTTTAATTTCAGAATCATGTCAATATTTTACATATTTGAAGAATAAAACCAAATCAACATGAGGAAAATGTATTTATATCATCTCTAAGTGTCTTCCAACATTATTTATTAATTATAAAAGAAAAAAGTAATAACTGTAATGGAGAAATCTGGCTTAAAACATCTTAACAAAGTAATCAATGTTAGCATGATCAATAAAGAGACAAAGCAATATCATGGTCTCCTTATGTATTTCACTGACAAGGACAAAAATCACTGAAGTAATGTTTTTGCTAAAACTCCATTAACTGGATCCAATCCCCAGGAGACACCAGCCAACCCAAACTGTGGACATTCTATCCTGTAGTCTTTAAAGATGTCAATGTTGTACAATACAAAGGAAGATTGAGGAAAACGTTCCAGATTTAAAAGGCATGACAGATACAAAGGGTGATGCTGGACTGAACCCTGGGCTGGCAAATATAGTTGCTATAAAAGGGTATTATTACAACAATAGAGGACGTTAGAATATAAGCTCTTGATTAGATAATAGTACTGTATAGACATTAACTTTCCTGATTGGTAACTCCCATGCTCCTATAAGAGAATGTTCTTACTATGAAGGAGTACACAAGCACAATGTAATGCAACTTAAGAGGGGGGTGGGGTGGGTGGGGGTGGAGGGGGAGTATAATAACGCCAATGTAGCAAAACATTAATCATGACTAGATCTGTTAGCGGCAAAATGACCAGACCCCGGTTCTTGTCTTCTTGAAGGAAAGATTTCAATCAAGAGACAAAGTGTAGCAAAGTAAGAAAGAATTTATTGGCCGCAGCAAAAACACGCTTAGGTCCTGGCCGGTTTGGCTCTGCGGTTAGAGCGTTGGCCTGCAGTCCAGAGAGACCTGGGTTCGGTTCCCGCTAAGGGCATGTACCTCGGTTGCAGTTTGTCCCCGGCCCTGTTTGGGTTGTGTGGGTGGCGGCCACTCTATGTGTCCCTTTCACGTCGATGTTTCTCTCTCTCTCTCTGTCCCTCCCGCTCTATCTGAACAAAAAATGGAAAATGTCCTCGGGTGAGGATAAAAAAAAAAACAAAAAACAAAAACACTCTTAGGACAGTGAAACAAGGAAGTTATGGAGGAAACAACAGGAGAGCCAAGGCTGGGCTGCTTCGGCCCACGGAGAAGTCAGAGAAAAGGGGGCCTTGGAGACAGGTTCAGGGGGATAGCCTGGGACGACCTGCCGCTGCCCATTGCTCCCCTGGTTGCCAGTCTCCTGGGTCCCTTAGAGGGAAGAAGGGGGAAGGGAATGGCGCTGGCGTGCTCCCTGGGGGAGAGCCACGCTGGGTCCTTCATCCTGAGAGGGTTCATCTCTCTCTTGCAGGTGGGAATCTTAGGGGAGGTCTCAGGGGAGGGTCTTAATAGAATATTCATTAGCTTTCCAGGTGTACTCTTGCAGGGTCGTGGTGTCCACTGATTGGTTGGTGCCAGGGCAGGGGTCATTAGTCAATGCAGCTGATCCTGAGGCCACCACCGTGTCACCTGTCTGGTTTTGCTGCTTTACTGGGCCTGGAACTGAAATATAACTGAGGCCTAGATGTTATCTTTAGGGAGGAAAAGGTCAGAGGGTTTAAACCGCATGACTAGCAATATGAAAAGTGAGGGGGTCCAAACCACATGAGCAGTGATATGCTGGGGGAGGATAGGTTACCCTGGGGGCGGGGTCCTTGTTTTCCCAGTTTTGCCCCTGGCTGGGCATCTGGGGCTTTCTGTCCTGGTGAGTTTCTGTACCTGGCCCATCGTCCTTGCTCTGCTCATGTCTAACTGCCTAAAACAGAGCTGAGTAAACATATATAGGAATTCATGTACTATTTTTGAAACTTTCTATAAATTGGCAACTAAGACAAAATAATGGTATTTACACCACTCCATAGCAGTCCTTATTCCCACGTATCTCAATTTCTTTATTCGATAGCACTTTTAAGTTCTAATATCAATATCAAAATGTTACAGTAAACAGAAAAATGAAAAAACAGATGAGCCTGTTACAGACACCAAAACCAGAAAAGGTGTTTTCGGACAGCCCTAAGTGGGGATAGGGCTGTCCCCACCTCGATTCTTGTCATGCTCGTATGAATAAATCCAAACAAGCCAATTTATTAAGAAAGTAAAACATACAAATGTATTAAAAGAGCAAGACAAGCAAATCTATCATCTGGTATAACACGTGGATGGGCTCTCAGCTAATCTGAAGAGCAAGTTGAGTGGGGGATTTCTGCCTTATATACTTTTCTGTCTATACATTTTAACATTTCTCTGCTGGATATCTTGGCGCAGATTAATTCTCAAGGCCCCCTGTTTACTTTGTTGTGGCTTTCCCAGAATCTGTAAGAAGACCTGGCAATTTTATCTTCCAAGCCCCGCGACTCTTGCTTTTCTGTTTAGGGAGTGACAAATAAAACTGCCCCCTTGTCCTTTCTCCTTCCCCCCTCCTTCCTGCATTCTCTTTTAAGGGAGGCTTTTAACCATTTGCTCTCAAGTGTCTTTGGTTTGGAGAAGATAATGGCTTGTTACTTACAAGCCAGTGCAAGCTGTCCAAACTGCTTGGCCTTGTTTAATTTTCTTATCTCAGTTTCCCTATTCCTCCTCACTTAGAATTTCCCTGGCTTCTTGCTATCCTGTAACAAGCCTCAGGAAGGGAACTTGGTGACATTTTAACTTACCCTGGCACCATCTCCCACTCTCAGGCTGGCGTGGTCAAGACAACAAACAGTTGGCATTCCCAGTACGTACCTGGTATCAGTGGAAGCAAAACAGACCTTGTTCTCAAACAACCGTGGGTTTTGTTTTGACCTGTCTGGTAGCTCCTTGAAGAACTGTCTCAAAGATCCTGCCTTATTTCACCTAGAAAATTCCCAGGGTTGAGGCAGCTACCTGGGGAAAATTTGTCAAGAACATTTGAAGTCAAATGTATTCCATGCTGCTTCCTGCGGCAAGAAAGAACAGTTGGGGGAAACAATAGACCAGCGTCAAAGCGTGGGAGGAAAGGCTGGAGCATGAGATGCTTTGGGAAATAAGGATTTTGAAAAGCTGCCATATTTTCTGGGAATTTAGAAGGCCATGCACATACCCAGGGCTAGGCACATGCTCAGAGAAGACCCGAAAAGGCCTTGCACTCTTACCTCTGGCTGATCAAGAGGCTCTGCACAAGCAGGAAGGCTAAGTCAGAGTTGTAAACTAGCTGAGTGTTGAATATACGTCCTAACACACACACACACACACTCACAGTCCATCTGCAAAAACTGGGGGATTTTTTTTTTTCTTTTAGTTCCAAGTGTTTAAGGAAATTTCTGTTGAATCATTAGCTGACCATCAATCTACCAGAACAGACTTTAATGACCACACATGACAAAGGATACAAACTACAAAACTAGTTCAGAAAAGTCACAAAACAAAGGACAAGGGAAATGTAAATCAGAGCCACAATGAGATGCCACTCCACACCCATTAGAACGGCTTCAGTTTAAAAAAAAAAAAAGAAATAACAAGTGTTGATGATAATGTGTAGAAACTGGAACCTTCATATCTTTCTGGTAGGAATATAAAACAGTACATCAACTGCAGGGAAAGTGTTTTGGCAGTTTCTCAGAATGGTAAACATAGAAATATCAGGTGGCCCAGCAATTCCACTCCTAAGTACTGAGAATTAAAAACACATGTTCAAACTAACTAACAAAAAATGTGTATACACATTTTATAGAGAATTATTTATAATAACCAAAAAGTGGAAACAACCTAAATGGTCATCAACATGAATGAATAAACGAAATATGATACATCTATGCAGATTATTACTGAGACTTAAAAACAATGAAGTATCAATACATGTTACAACATCGACAAAACTTGAAAATACTGTGCTAAGTGAAAGACACCAGACATGAAATGTCCTATATTGTGATCCATTTACATGAAATGTAATCCATCCAAATAGAAAGCTGATTAGTGGTTGCCAGAGGCTAAGGAGAGGAAAGAATGCATATGCTTAATATGTATGGGACTTCTTTTGGGGGTGACAAAATGTGCTTGAATTAGTGATAATGGTTGTACAACACTGTACGTGTTCTAAAAGCCACTGAATTGTACACTTTAAAATGGTTAAAATAAGGAATATTATGTTATGTGAATTCTATGTCAATTTTTAAAAAGGGAATACGTGATGCTCAACTATGAGGATGCATTTTGAACGTTTTGCAGGACAAAGCTCTTCAAAATAAATGCCCAATAAATACTAACTTCAACTAGCCTGTAAGACATTCTCCTCTTCTCATTGGTCAGGAGCTTTCTCAACAGCTCAGCAACCCTCTCCCATTGGCTGGCTCCTGACGCCCAGGCCCTGAGTGAGAACCAGGGGCCCCAGGCCCCTATAGCAGGTGTAAGAGGAAGCATGGGGTAATGGCAAACCACCCTGAAGGGGTCCGGGCCCCAAGAGCTGGCTGAGCAGGCTCACACATTTTTCTCTAGAGAGGCCGTTGGTTGGTGGAAAAATGTCAGAAGTTGGCTTTAGATGCGTCTAATTGCTCCCCAGCCCCTGATTCTTCTGAGGCCCCAGGCAGAGTAGAATGCCTTCTGGAGGCGCTTTCCTTGAGGTAAAACGGAAGCGAGGGCTTCAGGATCACAGGTGTCCTGTGGTTCAAGGTCCGGTCAACATACAGCAAGGGACACCGCCAGCAGCTGCGCCGGGCCTCTGCCTCAAAGGCCAGGCCGCGGCTGACCTACATTCTGCAAGGCCTGGGGCTCCCCTCCCCCCCACACCCCCACAGTCCCCAGCAGGTGATGCTCTGCCCTCCAAACATCCGGGGTTTTCCAGAAGCCCCGCCCCCTAAGAAGTCGAGGTGGCTCCTCCCCCCACGGAAAGGCTGGTGTAGACCATTCCAAGGCTGTGGAACTTTCTGGAAGGAGGCGGGTGGGGGAGGGAGGAGCCGGCCCTGTGATTGGAGGAGCCTGAGGGCGGGGCCAACGGTGGGAGGAGGAGCCGTTGTCCCTTAACAGGGGTGCGGCAGTTCGGCGGTGAGCGAGGCCCCAGCCGCTCAGGTTGTTGGGCGCACGGGGACCCTCTCCAGGAGGAGCCGGAGGGACTCAGGGAGACCCCAGCCGGATGCACAAACCGGACCGCATCTCTCACCCCAGGTGGTCGCAGAGGCTGTGGCCCAGTCACGCAGGACCTCGGGCCTCCCCCTCCGGCGGGCGTGTCCGCCAGGGTGGGCGGTTGGCAGGGTTCCCCTCGCCTCGGGCCTCACCCTCCGGGCCCTTCTCCACCGCCTCTAGGGGACCCCACCACGCCTGGGCCACCCCCACGCTGGGCCCAGCTGCCCTCGCAGGCCGGGCTCCGGTGACCAATGGCCACTGGACCTGGGGCGCCCCCGTACCCCTGATGCGATGACAGGGAGCCCCTCGGGGCCCACGGGACGACGTGGGCAGGGGCGGGGCCCTGGAGGGAAGCAGCCCAAGGCGGCCTCGCCGCCGCCGCACTGGCCGGGGCGCTCACCCTGCCTGTCCCCTCTCCGTTCCCTGCTGTCCCTGTGGCTCAGGAGGCAGGAGCCCGTCCTCCGGACCAGCAGGAGGGCCGCCTGGCCGCCGCGGTGCCCCGGACCCACCGGCCCTCGGCCCTCGGGATGAGGTATTGGCTCCGCCTGGCCCCCCCGGTGGGGGTGGGCGAGGGAGCCTGGACCCCCATCAGGGGACCTCACTTCAAGTCCAGGGTCTCCTGTCTGAGCCCCGCAGGTCGGGGATCGGGGGGCTCACTAACGGCTGGGAGCTGGGAGCGTGGCCTCTGCCCCGAAAGTGGCGCAGTGACCCCCTAATCCACGGCCGGTGAGGGTGGGCGACTGCGTGGGTGCCCTGCACACCCCTTATGTGATTTCGGCCTTGCTGGCGCTGCCTTTCCGTGTATCACTCTGTTTTCCTTTCTCAGCATCCGAAACGGCCCCTGATCATCCGTCCAGCCCCAACGCAGGGAACGGAGGCGCGTCTCGGCCGCGGCACCCCAGTTTGGGAACTGGGAAGCCCACCTATTTTGAGCAGTACCCATCCCAGAGGGACCGTCCCCCGTCTCCCTCCTGCCTGGGCTTTGCTGAGGCTTCTCTCTGTCTGGGAAAGGGGCTGCGGGGGTCTGGGACTTGTCCACACTGCATCTTGATCTTTCTCCCTCGGGGAGGAGAGCTGAGCTTTAGGCAGGAGGAAGGCCTAGCCCTCGGGTCACCGTCCCCTCAAAGGTCAAGGTTCACGTGATCCTCAGTAGAAAGAACAAGGCTGTGAGCCGCAGGCTTTCAGAACAGTGAGGGAATGGGACCCTCCCCTTCATCACTCTCAGTTTTGCTGCTGGCCCCGTGCTCAGCTCTGACCCAAAGGCTCTTCCCTTTACCATCAACATGGAAACTTGGCTTTTCATCTGGGTGTATTCTCCCCCTTTTATGCACTATCTTGTTCCTCAGAGTTGGCCTTCTGTGAAGGCGATCTAGGTAGGTCAGAGGGCCTGGCCAGCCAACCAGGCCCCAGTTGAAGTCCCTCAGCTCCCAGGTCGAGTGGAGAAGTTTAATAAAGGCTCCATGTCCTTCCTGCCTACTGAAGCCTGGGTCTGCGTGCTGATTCCGAAGGAAGGATTTGGGCCCCTTTCTTCTTCCCACCCAGAGGAGGGTGGTGTTTGTGCCGCAAGGAAATGGGGATGGAGGGAGGGTGGCGAGGGGGCTGTGTAGGGGTGCCCCCTGGTCCTCCCACATACCCTTTTGAATAATGCTCATTCCTGTCGCAGAGACCTAAAACCAACTGGTTTCTAAAACACCTGGGAGATTTTTCTCTGAGCATTTACACTGTAATAGGGCAAGAACCAAAGGAACAAATGGACCCACCAGAATGGCAGGTCATTAGGAAGGATGTGGGAGGGAGTAAATAGTGATTCATACTGAGGTCCTGGAATTTTATGAGTTACTATTTTCATAACCTTGTTTTTCCAGTCCATGAATGCGAATAAAGGGAGAATAGGAACAAATTATTGGTGGGTGGGGGTGGTTCTCCTTATTAGACTGAATCAAAGTACTGGTATTCCATCATTGACCTGTGCCCTGCCCTTCGAGGTGGTGGGCAACTTTTCTGGATCTCACAATCCGTAGTGAAAGTCCTAGCAGAACACATCCACTTACTGGGACCTCAGAGGTTGCCCAGTACGTACTCCCTGCCCCTCATCTCCCCAGTGTCCCATGCAGACCAGAGCTGATTTGTCGAAAGAGCAGACATCCCTAAGACACACCGCAGCTGTGCTCTGTGTTGTTCTACCCAAGGGTGACCACAGAATATTCTGGGAGTTGTCTTCTATAACAGCTCTGGGTCTGTTAGGAATAGGAATGGTGGAGTCTGTACAATCCTAGAGCCAAAATGATCAATCACTGGGCTCACTGGAGCACAGGGCATGAGTTCTTGGGTTCCTTTCCTTGGAGGACTTATTAAAAGCATGGAATCATCTGTAACAGTACCACCTGGCAGGGATATAATGAGCAGAGGAGGGCCTATTTGGAGTCCTTTGATCTTTCCAGTCCTGGGACTCTGAGCCTAATACATATATAATCAATGTCCTGTAATTTTATAACAGTGTTGTCCTTGATCCACATCATTAATCATCACGAATTGACTTCTCAAATCCTATGGGTTACTTGTGTAGCTATGTAGAGCTCTAAATTTGCACACACAGTCATCTTTGGAGGTGGATATCTTGGTCATTTTCAGATGATACTGAAGCCAGGAAAAGACCCAAGTCCCTTTAATGAGAGGGCACGCAGTCCCTTGCCTGTAGGCTGTCTTCTCCACTCTCTCCCACCCCACACTTTAGAAGACAAATGCAAACAGGAACCTTGGAATTATTTAATGCCCAGTTTGGCAGGACAAAGTTTAAGGACCTCAGGAGAAGCCTTTTCTTACCACAAGGCACTGGGACAGGCGCAGAGAAGTCACTATTTGCTCAACACATTTCCCCATGCATTCCATTTTTAAATGCTACACTCCTTTTTTTTTTAATCCTCACCCAAGGATATTTTTCCACTTCAAGTAGAGTGGGAGGGAGGGAGGAGGAGAGAGAGAGGAATATCAGTGTGAGAGAGACACATCAACTGGTTGCCTCCCGCACGACCCCGACTAGGGCCAGAGACGAACCGAGACTGAGGTATGTGCCCTTGGTAGGAATCGAACCCACAACTCTTTGGTCTGCCGGCCAATGCTCTACCACTGAGCCAAACCAGCCAGGGCTACATTTATTCTTTTAACCCTCATTGCTCCCATTCTAGGATTCCTTCCAGGAAATTAGCTGAAATTCTAATGTCCTTTGCTTTTCCTTAGGTAACTTTGGGGCATCTCCAGCTATTGATTACCCAGCCTTCTGCAAATTATTTAACCTCTCTGTGTCTCAGTTTTCTTGCTGAATGCTCTAATCCATAGGTCACAGGGGTGGGTAAGGATTATGAGGAATAACACATCAAATATATGAATGCTTACCACACTCTTCATTAAATAGCACGAGTCCCCCCTTCCCTGCTTGGATGGTCCTTAGGGTTCTGTGAAGAATGTTCCTATTCATGGTGCTTCCCAACCAAAAGGAGAGTCCTGAGTCATCCTTTCCCTAGCTGGTTCAAGGCCCATCCAGAGTCCATAAAACTTTCTGAAAGGCTTCCACCACTCTGTGCACAGCCCTCTTTCCAAAAAGACTGGGCGTAGCAGATTAGTCTCTGGAATAATCTGGAATGCCTGGAACTCATCACCCTCAATCATTCTCCACTCCTGGAAGAGACAGGTGGATTTGATGGGTGGCGCTGTACCCTGAGCCTCCAATATTCATGGAGAAGCCAGCTCTTTCTGCTCTCGTTAGACCTTGAAATGCAGGTGTAGACACAGCCACGATTTCCCACTGCACCTCTCTTCCCACCTGGGTTGCGGAGTCTTTACGTCCCCACAGGAACAAGGGCCTGGGAGCGTGCCTTGGGGCTTCACCAGGGAGGGGCCTACAAGGACACCCAGGTGGAGCCCTGTCCCGCGCCTCTGCTCCCTTCTCTAGATGTGGACGGTGGGAGGGCTGGAACCCACACCCTGGACCTGCACAGTTGTGTCCTCCCAATTGTTTTCATTCTGCCCTTCACTCCTTCCCTATTGTCCTGGCCTGGATGCCTCTCACTCCCCCACCCATTTGTTTTATCGCTTAGCCCACAGGAGATGATGGTGTCTGACCCTTGTCCCAGCCAGCCTAGCGCTGGAGGGCCGACGGCACCGCATGTCCCTGGCGGAGCACCCTTCTCAGACCCTCCCTCAGTTCTCCAGAGTCCTCTACCATGTATCCACCTGGCCACCTGGGACTTTCCTCCTCTTATGTGGATGTTGTTTTCCTACCTCTGGCTGCCTTCTCAACCTCTCCCCTTCGTCTCCCCTGCTGCGGCAGCCTGGGGGGTGGTGTGACGGACTCCGGGCCTCTGGCCAGGAGACTTAAAGTCCGAGATCCACTTCTGTCCCATACGCTCCATAAGAACTTGAGGGGAGAAACAACTTCATTGTCAGTTTGGAAAACGTGTAAATTGGGAAAGCAGTAACTCACGCACTGGGGTTTTAGGAAGGCGGTGGAAGGGATGGTGGATCCAGGTGGGAGCTTCTGCTTGGACCAGTGAGCTGCTGTGCAGTGGCTCTGACCCTGCCGCCGACTGCTCATCTCGACGTCCTGCCATGTCCCTGCCCCACCATTCTGCAGCCAAGGCTGCTGCAGTGAAGGGACCTCCGGGGACCACCCCTGGAGTTAGACATCATTGCTTGACCCTTCCATCTTGTTTCTACCCACACTGATGGCAGAGGGGCTCGGGCAAGAGAATCCTGTTGTCCTACCCCTGACACAGACCCTCTCCCATAAACCTCAGGGAGGACGGGAAGCCCTACAGCCTAAGAGTCCCCAGAAAAGTCCAGCTTCTGCTTCCCTAGCAGGCCAAGGCCGACGGGCCTGAAGCTGTTTGCAGGATTCCTCAGAAGGCGCCGTCTCATAAGAACTCTTAAAAGTGTAAAGATCAAGGAAGAATCGGGCCCCTTTACTTGATTGCTGGTGAGGTCCTCCCCACCTCCTGCCAGACCCTGGGTGACCCACAGTGGCTCCATTTACCTTTGACATGGAAGCCAAGCTCTTCGTGTGTGGGGGTCCACTGTCCCCGGCAACATGTCCTACCCACCCCCTGCTCTCTCTGAAGCAACCGGAAGTGTCAGCTCTACCCAACGGGTCTGCCCAGCCATGTACCCTCCAACCAACGCCCTCTGATCTCCAGCTGGGGGCGAAATACTTCTCTAGCATTTCTTCTTCAAGTTCGGATTAATGTGATGATTCAGAACTAAAGACCAAACTGGGAGCCGATTTCAATCTTCCTGCTTCCAGCAGGTGGACGGCATTGTGCCAGAGGGCACCTGGGTATTAAGGAGAGGTGGAGAGGGCTGCCCACTGAGCCGTCCTACCGCTCCTTGGGGAGTGTTCACCGAAGTCAAGTGGGCCCGCTCTCAGCCTTCGGCACAGAGCCCGCCTCCCACTGGGCGACCTACCTGGCGCCTGAGCCTTTGCGTCCCAGAGGGAAAACGTCCGCCAACCCACAGGAGTGAAGCGGGGTCAGTAGGAGGTTTCTGGGGGCAGCATGTGTGTCAGCCCAGAGCCCTGTCGTTAGGTTTTGGCTGTACGGCCAGAGCCTGAAATGAGGGCGAAGGGCAGGCAGGGATTGGGGGACCTATGAGTAAGAGAGCCCAACGGGGAGGTCTAGAACATCCAGGTCCTTGTAGCTGCAACTGGGACTATGGATCTCAGGACATAAAGGAGCACCAGGGGCTCCAGAGGCCACCATGTGCTTTCTGCTCCATCCCTGCCTCCTTCCCCCTCGGTGTCAGGGGCACCAGGGCCGATGTGGCAGGGGAGGGAGCAGCACGGAGCCCCTGAGATTTGCCCCGCCAGGGCCCTGGCTCTGTGCCTAGTGTCCTAGCACAATTTGGGCCACAGCTGCTCTGTCTGAGCTCCAAATTACTCGTGAAGACAGGAATGATGGCTCCACATGAGCCAACCAGGCCTGTGGAGCCCGACCCATCAGGCCCTGTCTGATTGGACCACAGGGAGGCACTCCCTGCCGGGTGACTTCTGAGATCCATCATGCACGCTTGCTCGTAATAAGATTAACAACGGTTTCATGGATATTGAGCAGGGGATTCTAATGCCCATCAGGGGAGGCTGGATTGGATGACCTCTGATAGTTGTGCCAGCCCTGAGATTCTCCGAGCCTGAGCTACCACATATTATTACTAATGTGTTATAATTTATAATGTTTTCAATGATGCATCTCATTAATAATAATGGCTGTTATCACTCTGCCTTTTTCAATTCAATGTGTGAGCTATGGAACTGCATGATACCCCTCTGGCAGACTGACCGAAGTCGATTTTACTATTGATACTTGACTAGAAAGGAAACTGAGGCCAAGAATCTAGCTCTTCGCACTGAATGGCCCCTCCCCCAGGAACGACTGCAACTCCTGGGTGACTCGGGACCCTCGGTTCTGTGCAGCTGCCCCTCTTCCATGCCCACTTTGTCCTCTCCACCCCGCCTGCCACGCCTCCTCCAAGCAGGACAGCTAGGGTTGCCTCCCCCCACCTCTCCTGGTCCAAATGCAGTCCTTCCTGGGGATGGCAGTCCCTGGTGGGCCCTCTGGACCCAAAGCCAGTCACTTCCTAATGCCAGGTCCCTTTGGGACTTAAAATCTAGTAAATTTTCCAGCCAGAGGTGTCACCTTGGGCATGTGGCCCTGGCCAATCCACCATCCGTCTCCTCCTAGATGGTAGGCTTTGGGGAACCCAAAGCTACACATGATCTTGAAGTGAGTGAAAACAGGCCCCTCTGTAAAACCAGAGATCCTGACACCAGTTTATGCTCCTGCCCCTCAGGGAAACATGAAGCCATCCCGGGTGTGCAGTGTCGTCCATTTCTATTTCGATTTCTCTCGAAATTGGGCACTATGTGGGGACACAGCCGGTTGGCAAATGCATGTTGAGCACACGCAGCACTGACCTCCACCTGGCTCACGTTCTCCGCGGGGCTCAGTCCCCCAAGTTCCAGGTTCACAGGCCAGGGCTCAGGCTTTCTGTGTGAAACCCAGAAACTGCATTTCTAACCACCTCTGCAGTACCGGAGGCAACTTCGGTGCCAATCCAGTTATTAAAGGTCTACCCAACTCTGCCTCTCACTAGCTGTGTGGCAAGGGGCAGCTTAGATACCGCTCTACTTCGTCAGTAGCAATGGTAATAATGATACCTGCTTCATTGTGTCGTTTCGATGATAAATTGAGATAATCTATATAAAGCTCTTAGCACAGTGCATGGAGACTCTCAATGAACGTCGGCTATTATCAATTTCATTTTGCAGCTCAATATCCACTTGAAAAATGCCAATCTGTGTCAACCTGATGAAGGGATGAGAACTTTCCTGTAATTTGTCTGGGTAGGGAATCAACAGCCCATCCTCTGCAGACAGACAGAACTGAGGCCTTGAGAAGTCCCCAAAGGGTGGAGAGAGCATGGCCGGAACCCAGGAGGGGAACACTCAGCATTATTTAGTATAACTGAGGACTTAAATCTCTTCTTCTTGGTCACATTCCTTCTCAGATGGTGAGCAAGATACCTGCAATTACCAGGACATGCTGAGTCAGTGACGAAGGGGACCGATACAGGGCTCAGATTTTTCTCCATGAGAAAGTGGGAACAGCGTCAGGAAGGTCAGCTGACAGAGGTCACCACAGCTCGGGGAACAGGGACATCGTGGATATGACATAAGGGTGTCTAGGGAAAGAAAACTCACCCTTATGTAGTATATAGATGGTCGAGTCGTGGCTGGGTGTGCCAGGAGCACCGGTGAACACAAGTTACAGAGGAGGCGGCAGAGAGAGGGGATGTTTCATCACCTACCCAGAGGGGCAGCTGGACAGAGGGGCCGGGCTATGGGAGGCTGTCAGGGGGCTGACTGGCTACAGGCCAGATGGGTTTGGGGATCACATGGAGATGGGTAGAATTCCAGCTTCACCCCTCACCAGGAGAGAACCGAGCAGGTAGGGACTAGATAATGAGATCTTTCTTGCTCCAGACCCAGAGAAACCCCGGCACGCGAGGCTGGAGAACACTGCTTCTCGCTCGCCGGGAGCCTCCCACTGTTGGCTAAAAGGACCACACACTCGATTATCTCAACGAGGAAAATCACCAACCCCGAGCCTGCAGTCTGGGCCCATTTCCCCAGAACTGGTGAGCAGCAGAAAGGTGCCAAACATTGTCCAAAATGAAGACATGAGGCAAGGCCGCTGCACCTGACGGAGATGCTAAGTGGCTGTGATCACAGGACACAGGGCAGCTTGGAGGTCAAGGCCAGCGTCCTGCTTTGGTCTGCGGGGAAGCCTATCAGTCTCCCTCTGCTAGAGGCTGCAGTCCAGGGAACCCAATGAGCCTTGTGTAACAGGGACTGCCGTGAGCCGGGGAACCTTGAATGAGATCATGAAAGCTGAGAAACTGCCATCGTTGGTTTCAAGACTGAAAGTACAAACATTTTAACTGTGAAGGGGCAGTGTTCTTTTTAGATGTTGGGAGAGCGATCTGGATGGGTCGGAACCTCAGGTATTTACCTGAGAGAAGCCTTCCTATCACAGCAAATATTCCCTACTGCCAACTGTGTCTCATAGAATGGCTGGGTTTGGGAATCGGTGTGTAATGTAAAACCGTGTGTGCAGATCTGACTGCCGCCTGCCAGCAGTCTGTTCTGCTGAGCACGTGCGTCTGTTCTACCAGCAGCGGTTGCAGAGACCCCAGTGGCTGCAGGAGCAGAGGGAGCCCCCCAGCTTGTGAAGCCCTGAGACCTTCACTGCAGACAGAAGTCCCCAGGCTGTACTCAGGAAACACCGATACCCTCAGACGTTGGGAGAAAAGTTACTATTCATTTGGAAAGGAGGAAATCTGAGACAATGACCTTCCTCTTACCCGGCTGTAAATTATAACCCCCCTGCAAAAAAAAAAAAAAAAAGCATGCATTTAAGTTCTTTTGGAATATCAACACTATTGTGATGGCGGAATGAAAAACATCATTCTCCTATGAGGCGGACCTGAAGGATGTTTCATTATTAAGAACTTGGAAACGGGGATGAATTATTTTTCAGAAAGCTTAATAATTCAAGCGGGCTCAGAATGTATCAGCCTCCTCTCTTCTGCAAAAGGTCACGGGGCTGACGGCTTCTCTCTATCAGCAAGGAGGGTCTGGTGTGCAAGCATCTCTCCTGACAGGGACAAGGGTTTTGGAGTAGAAAGAGGTGGGCGATGATGGGTCTGGTCGTGGCAGCAAACTGGTATGAGGCTTTCTATCTTAAACGGATGAAGTGATAAGCTTTCAGGAGAGGGGAGAACAAACGAGGCTGGAAGTGGAAAGGTATTAAACGAGTCGCCAGGTTAGGAGAAGGGGTGATCTGGGCAGGGTGGGCTGGGCAGGACTGTCTGGAGCCTGGGGATCCTCCTGGCCAAGGGAGGGAATGTGTTACAAGCCAAGAAGGGCCAGAAAGGCCAGTGTGAGGTCAGAAGACACCGCTGAAGCCCTTGCGTAGAGGCACACTCTGAGAATAGTACCAGACCTCGAGGCCAAACCAAGGGCTTTCAGATTGGCTGTAAGTGTACTTCAGTCAGTGTAAATCGCCATCGATGACAGGTGGAAGGGAGGGACAAAGGATAGGGGACGCAGCATTGATAGGAAAGATCTAAGGCTTTGAGCCAGACTTACTGTGTACCTGGGCAAGCTACTTAACCACTCTGAGCCTAGGTCCTTTCATTTAATTTTTTTTAAATTCTCACCCGAGGGTATTTTTCTGTTTATCTTCAGATAGAGTGGGACAGAGAGAGAGAGGGAGAGAAGGAGAGAGAGAGAAACATTGATGAGAGAGAGACACACCCACTGGCTGCCTCCTGCATGACCCTGACCAGGGCCAGGGACAAACTGCAACTGAGTTAAGTGCCCTTGACCAGAATTGAACCCACAACTTAAATGGTCTGCGGGCCAACGCTCTAATCACTGAACCAAACCGGCCAGGGCAGCCTAGGTCCTTCCATTTGTGAAACTGGCATAATACCTACCTTGAGAGGCTGCAGTGAGGGTTCAGTGAGACATGCATGTGAAACCCCAACACAGCACCTGAAAACAGCAGGTGCTCACTGACTGGTTTCTTCCTCTGCCAGGAGCTGTGCCTCCATGTCAGTCACTGCGTGGCCGGGGCCGTGCTGTCCATGCGGTGGCCAGTGCTGGCCACGCAGCCTCGGAAGCCTCCCAGGGGCTGGTCTGAGCTGAGCTGAGCTGGGACGTGAGTGTAAATCACACACAAAACTCTGTGCCAAAAGATGTCAATGTCTCATTGATCACGTTATAGTGAGTGCGTGTTGAAATGATAATATTTTGGACAGAATCAGTTAGAGGAAATAAATATATTATTAAAATCAATTTCACCTGTTTCTTAAGCTCCATTTAATGTGGCGACTGGAAAACGTACAAAGACACTGTGGCTCTCGCTTTCTTCCTAGTGGACAGGGATGACATTGGATGAAAACAGGGCTGGGAGCTGTGTCCCAGAAGCTCATCTGTGTCTGCACTTGGGCTTTGGGTTGTTGGACTGCTTCCCCAGTGGGAAACCCCTCCGGGCTCAACCCAAATGGTGGAAGGTACGCTTGCGCCCCTAGTGGCCGAGTCGGGTGGCGGCCACAGTCCCGTGAAGAGGCTGGTGGGGTCTGAGAAAATCTGTTACAGGTGGGACAGTCAGGGGAGCTGGGGACAGAGGCGGCTGCTCTAACCTGGAGCTTCCCTCAGATCGCTCACTGCCCTTTCCTCAGAGGATGGCCTCATCCTCTTATTTCGGAAGGTTTCCGTCTTAAACATGAACTTGGCGGGAAGCAGGCTCCCGCCGGGCGGTGACAAACACGGTGTAAGGGGAAGTGCACTTCCAGCCACCTTTCGGAGACCGCGGTTTCCAGAAGAATGAACAGCACACATTCACAGACACGAGAAGGTTCTTTTTTCTCTCTCCCAAGAAGTGTAGTTGGTTGTTTTGAAAACTGTACATTTCACTGTACACTTTTTTTTCCAGCAAAGATTAGCATGTATGTTCTGACCACACATGTATGATGCGTTCCCAAACCCCAACTCAGGAACATGACAAACACAGCGCAAGGACACATCATGTCACAACAGAGCTCGGAGCCACTGGCGGGAACGGACGTTTGGTTCCTCCCCTCCCGCTGTCCCCCGCTGTCCCTCTGGGTGTCTGGGCCCAAAGGCAAAAAGAAAGGTGGTATTCGGGGTCGGTTCCTCAATGGCTGCATTTTGCAAGGCTGAGTGAGAAGGTGCAGAGAAAAAGGAGAGGAGAACGGTGGGAGGAGAGGGGAGTGGGAGCCTTCCTGTGGAGTCGCCCCGTCCTGTGGGCGCCCCCATGACTGGGGCTGGCTGGGGAAAGTTAACTGTGGCCCAGGAAGAGACTGGCCTGGTCTATTGGTGACCTTGCCAGGACCAGTTAGTGACCTTGCCAGGGCCAGAAAGGGACTGGGGGAGGCAGAGTCACAGGAAGGGAAAGGTGGAGACGGGGTAGAGGGAAGGTGGAGAGAGGACGGGGAGGGGAGGGGGACGAAGGCTGGAGCCAGAAGGCGACCCTGCATAGACAGTTCCCACCCTCCCCTGTGAGTTCTGGGTGCGGGTGGGCCACCAGCTCAGCTCCAGGTCTGAGCCCATTGGGACTTCTCAACCCAAGATAGACTCACCTGTGTGCTGTGTGGCTGGCAAGTAAAAGGAGGAGGGAGAAGGACAAGAGAGAGGCTGGGGGTCGATGGCGCAGGCTTGGGCGGGGAGAACGAGCTGGGGAGACCAAGTGAGAGGTAGTGCGTTGGCGAGGAGGAGAGAGACCTGGAGCAGACAGACCAGGAGAGACAGAGACGCGGGGGAAGGTCCTTAGAGGCCTCCGCAGCGCTTCTCCCTGGCCGCACCTGCTCTGCCCTCGGCCCTGTGGGTCAGTGGGTCACCTCCCGTGAGGCGAGCCCAGGCGGCTGCCCGCCGCCATCCCACCATTTCCGGGGTGCACCCTCCTCACAGAGGGCACCCATGCAGGCCGCCCGCATCCCGCCTGAGCCAGCTTCTTCAGGAATAACCAAGGACAGACTCTGGACGCAGAACCGCCCTGCTAGGGGGAAGACCTGGGCACGGATCCCAGCCACCACCCCGAGGGGGCTGACGGCCTTGGCCTCTGCCCTGACTTGGCACTAACTCCCCGTGTGACCTTGGGCAATCCCCTCATACTCTGGGGGGAAGGGGAGAGAGGGTGAAAGCTGAGATGATCGCAAACCCCTCTTCAAGCTTCAGACTTCTAAGATACTAAAAAGATTCCGCGTCCCCTCCACAGCCTCTCGGATCCTCCGGGTGGCCGGCAGGAGGCAGCGGGACGGCTCTGCCGGCCTGTGGTGTTGGTGCCGCTGAGCTGCAACCCCGATGTGTGAAGTCGGGGGAGTGCAGTAGTCCTTAGGACTGGGACGGAATGGGAGGCCTGGTACGACCCCAGTACTTTCTGAACTAGGAGGCTGGAGTCCAAGAGAGAAAAGTGCCCCGAATGCTTCCAGCCAGTTTATTCGGTGGTGGCTCCGGACCCTAACTCAGAGCTTTGGACTTGAAGTCCAGTGCTCCTACGCCAACCCGCTCTGCCGTCCGTAGAGAAGTCCCCTCAGCCCACCGCATGCTCATGGGGACTTTCTGTCTCAGCTTCCCCCCAAGAGAGGCAAACATCTCAGGGGACCTCCAAGAGTCAAGGACCTCCAGCGAGGCCTGCTCCCTGCCCCGCGAGGAGCCCCGACGTCACCCTCTGGTTTCAGCGGGTGTGATGGATGTGGGCAGTCATGTTGGAGAAGCGGAGGAAGCTGGGTCAGGTGTGGGGGGTCACTGAGCCTTCCCAAGTGTGGGGACGGTTGTGAACAACGAGGGGTCTGGACAGGGGACTCCACCGCCTTCCTCCAAACAAGTGTGGAAGCAGCCAGCCCCTCCCCAGGTGGCAGTGCCCGCCCGCTGCCGGGCCGCTGGGGCCTGACCAGCAAACTCCCTTCTCTGTGGGAATGAAGAGGAGGCATTTGGGAGGTGGAAGGAAATAAATTAAGAAATAAAAACAACACCGGAACCATAAGCAATCCAAAGCCACTTGCTTGTACACTGCATTTGTGGTCAGAAAGGCGAGGGCCCCGCCTTCCCAACACTCAGGGCTCAGTCCCACACTGGCCGTCGAGGCTGCTTTCCCTGAGCACACCCCGGGGGGTGGTGGGGGCCAGGCCTGGGAAGGTGGCATGGGTTGTGTGGGGGAGGCCTTTGACAGGGAGACTAAACTGTCCCTGGATGTAAACATCACCATGGAAACCCCACAGAGACTCGCCAGTGAAGATTCTTTCCCTCCTTCTACCTGCAAGCGTTGGACGGAGGACACCCTGCTCTGAGCCTACACCGTGCTCTCCATCACCCATTCGGAGCTGCCAAAAGTCCCCCGGGCCCCCACTAGGTCACTCTCCTCAAAGGGCAGGAGCATGCCATTGACCGAGAGGCTGCGCTTTGTCCAGATGTTCGAGACCCTCCGCGGGGGGCTGTAGCCACCTGGGGCCACCCCCCCTGCTGCCACAGCTGCAGCCGCGAAGTCCCCCATGTCGAAGGAATGGCTGCGTTTGGCTTTGCCCTCCAGGGGCAGAGGGAGCAGGCTCCTGGCCCTGGCCGCAGGTGGTCCCAGCAGTGGCTCTCGGTCCGAGTGGTGGCCCCTGGCTGACGTCCCAGACCCTCTCCCGCCTGGAGTCCTGGAGTCCAGCAGCTCCTCCTTCCTCTGACTCTTGAGGTCCAGGGAGGCAAAGGCCCCCATCAGGCGGTCAAGGCTGGGCTTGGGGCGTGGGGCCGGGGGCGGGAGCCTCCAGGGACCCTGTCCCAGGGCCGCAGCCTCTCCACTGCCCAGGGAGCTGGAGGAAGAGGAGTCACTGCCTCGGGCCAAGCTGGGACTGAACTCCATCAGCTCGTTGCGCACCACCACCTTGGGCGGCCCCAGCGCGGGGGCCCCGCCGGGCACGCTGCCCAGAGCGGGCTGCTGGGCCCCGTTGGTTTGCGAGTGCACGTTGCTGACCGTGGCAGCCACCATCTTGCCGGGGGCCTCGTGGTTGCAGACCTTGTAGCGCACCATGAGGATGACGATGAAGACCAGCAGCGTGGCCACGATGATGCCGCCGATGACCAGGACCATGGTGCCGCCCAGGAGCTGGCTGTGCATCGACTGGCACTGCGGGTAGTCGGCCTTGGTGAAGAACTGGGCGCAGCCCACGATGTTGGTGGCCGTGAGTGTCGTGGCTGTGTCGTCCCACACGGCCAGCACGCACAGGTCGTAGCCGGTCCCTGACACCAGGTTGGTGACCACAAAGGCCTTGTTGGAAGCTGGGATCATCCTAGGGTGGTGGGGGTGGACACAGAGGGGAGGGGTGGCGAGGGACAGCAGGGGGGGGTGGAGTCAGAAATAGACAGAGAGGGGATGACAGACCCAGGACAGATGGAGAAGTGGGGGGCGAGAGACAGACACAGGGACACAGTACGAGGCAGAGCAGGAGAGACGGGGACAGGTGAAGAGACAGGGAAGGGGAGAGAGGAGGATGGATGGGGCGAGAGGAGTGGAAGGGACAGGTGGGTGACAGGAACAGGGCAGGACAGTGAAGGCGTCCGAGAGACGTGAGGAGTGGAGACGGAAGTGCGTGAGAGACATTCGAGGGTAGAGCGTCCGCGAGAGATGTACACAGACATCCATGAGCGGGTGTGGGAGAGACAGCGAAGAGGTGGGGATGAAGCGGGTGTGTTGACAGTGGAGACAGGGAGGCAGTTTGGAGACGGAGGCACAGAGAAGAAAAGGGAAACCCAGCAGAGACGAGAGAGCAAACACAGGGAGGGGCAGAGGGAGAGACACAGAGAGGCAGAGAGTTAAAGGCCTGAAGAAGAAGCAGAAATTAAACAAAGGGAGCCCTGCACCCCCACACCGAGCCCCACTTCTGCCAAGCCCGCTGCCAATATTCTCAGAGTCTCTGGGGGTGGTGAGTCAGGCCGGCCCTGGCCCCCATCCAGCCCACCTGAGGGCTTGGTCCCACCTCATTCTGTCCTGGGAGACCCAGCAACATTGACGGAGCCTCCTGTCAGGGTCCCGCGCTGTACTGAGGCGCAGGCCGGTCCTGACCTCGGGGGCCAAGGCCGTCCTCACCTCCCCATGGCTGTCTCCTGCCTAGGGAGTGAGAAGTTTGCTGGGGCAAAGTGGGGCCGGAGGGAGCAATGCCAGAGACTAGAGGGGGATTCTGCTTCCCAGGGGGAGGGCGGGTCCTCCGTCATAGCCTTAGCAGGCCGGGCTCGTCCAGAGACCTGCAGAAAGAGTCTCTCTGGTCGGGCAGGCCTAGATGGGCTCCTCTGCCTCAGGAGGCTCTGATGGGGCAACCGTCTCCCCACACGGGGGGGCATCCCGTGCAGCCTGGGGCTCTCTTGCCTGGACCCACAGGAAGCCTGGATGCCAGCCCTGATGGCTGAGGCCTTGTCCGGGGATGGCACCTGTGCTGTTTCCAGAGAGGATGCCTAGGTTACCCCTACGCACTCCTGCAGAACGTCCCCCTCAGCCTGACGATGCCACGCCCCTCTCTGCAGCCTTCCCAGAGCCCGTCCCCCCAAGGACCCTCCACTTCCCTGCCCCTACTATTCAAGGGCTTCACCAGCAAGTGTCAAACCCTCAAACCCAGAGCCAGCAGTTTAATTGAGATCTCAAACATAAAATTCCAGAGGCTGAGAACCTCCCCCCAAGATGTCCGCATGAAGGAGTGGAGATGACGGGCAGGTATTGACATCCCATCAGCGGGCAGCGCGGAAACTGCCTCCCTCTTCACCCTCCCCGCTGCTCTGCTGCCGAGGAAGCCACATGAAGGGGCCTTGTCCCCTGCTTCACCCCAACCCATAGCTACCGTGCTTGGGGCAGCAGAGGCAGCTGGGGGGAGCGGTGGTGGGTCCAGCCAGCGCCTGCAGGCCAGCCCCTTAGCCTACCTGTTTCGCTGGGCTTCGTGGCAGTCCTGTGAGACAGGGGACGCCTGCTCTCATGCCAGGCAATGGAATGGCTGAGACGCAGAGAGGCTCAGTGATTTGCCCGAGGTCACACAGCTGGGACTTGAACAGTAGCTTCTGGGTCCACAGTCCGGGCTTGTTCCTCACCATGACAACCAAGGGACATTTTTCCTCATCTCAGGCCCTCCCTGGCCTGGGGCCTGTCAGCCACTCCTTCCTGGGACGGCGCTCAGGGACCCTGTGCCTCACACTCCTCCGCCAGCAGGATCTCTGGCCTGCGGGAGGTCACTGGGCAGAGCCCTCTGGCCAGTGCTACAGGGCCCACTTCCTTCCCCGGGTCAGGCTGCAAGCTGGAGAGACAGGAGCCACCACCTCCTGAACAGCGACAACAGTCAGGGCAGAGTCCACGGGGCAGCGGGGTGCCAGGCTGTCTTAGGTGCCCTGTGCCTACCACCTCACATTGTCCCCCAGCAGCATCCGGAGGCAGCCGCTGGTATGCCCCTCCTCCTGCAGGGAAACAGGCTCGGGGGTGGGGGGCAAACCCAACCGGCAGAGCTGGGTTCAAACCCAGCGGCCCAGCCCGTCCACGGAGTCACAGCCCTGGGTCACCTGGCCGGGGCACGAGCAACGTAAGCGCAGATCCACTGGAGGGTGGGGTGGGCCGGCTGGTTTATTGAACACCTGTTATGTGATGAGGCCGTCCACATTCCACGCCACATTTCATGTTCACAACAACCTCAGGACACGGGAAGTGACCCACGGCCCGGGAACCACCGCAGTGTTTACGCTGTCTTCTCCTGGGAGCAGGGCCTGCTGGCACCGGCAGTAAACACAGGAAGGGAGCCGACACGGAGGCCTGCTCTGTGCCAGCCGCCGTTCAAGGTCTTTCAGAGGATCAATCCTCATTTAGTCCTCCTGACTGTTGTTGGGGAGGTCGTTACTGTTACTGTCATTTCCATTTTACTGGTAAAGAACCGAGACACAGAAGGACTAAGGGCACCCTAGTAAGTGGCGGAGCTGGGGTCTGAACCAGGCAGTCTGGCCCCAGAGCCGGTGCTCCTGACCGCTGCCAGTAGCCCCTGCCCTGTTTTTCTGCCCTCTGCCGGGGACTTTGTGAGGGACCCTGCTTGACCTTTCTCCCCGTTGCTTCCCCAGGGAAAGTCATGGTGTGATGAAGCCACAACTGGGCCGTGCTGCAAATGATGTGTGACAGGGTGAGGCTGATCCTTGGCTCCCGGGTGAAGGGCCAGGCTTGGAAAAGCCTCGCACAATAATTGGCCTTCAGAAGAAAGCTGCTCCTGGTTCCTCTGCCATGTGTGCGTGGGTGTGTGCATATGTGCACCTGTGTGTGTGTGCGCGTGCGCGTGTGTGCATGCATGTGTGCATGCGTGGTGCATATGTGTGCATTTATATGTGCATGCATGTGTGCGTGTGCGTGTGTGTGTGTGTACTTAAGCAGAGCAGGGGCCACGTGGCTCAAAACAGCTCTGACAGTCAAGCCTTTACCAACAGCAGCACTAACCAGTGTTCACCACGTCTAATCCTGTGCCTGGAAGTTTCCCCGCTGTAATCTCCTGACAGCCCCGAGTTGGTTATCATTCCCAGCCAGGGAAGGAGGAAGCTAGGCAGTTCCCACTTTCAGCGGGCCCTGGAGGAGCTGCGGCCAGATCTGGACCCACTGGGAGTCGAGCCCATACTCTTAGAAGTGGGACCGCTCCCTACTCCAGGCCACAGAAAGGACAAAATGCATGAGAAAGTCACCTGAAATGGGCACTATTCAAACTCGAGGGACCGAACCAAACTCATCCGCTGCCCATGTGGCCTTGTCTACCTCCTCATGGTCCCAACATGACCAGCCACTGCGTCCCAGGGCCGGCTGGGAGGCTGGATCGCGCCTTCCTCCCTGCCCATGTGACACCGGCACCCTGGCTGGCAGTCCCACGCCTGGGCCTCCGGCCCGCCCGCACACTTGGCTCAGGCTCCCCGGCTCTGGCCTGGATGAATCCGCCTCCCATGACTCTCCTGCCTCTGGCCGTGCTCGCACCGCACCTCCAAGAGCTGCTCTGACGCACAGCGCCGGCCGTGCGCCTCACCCGGAACACTTCAAGGGTGACTTCTGAGGCACAGCCCGAGCTCTCGAGCTGGGCTCCCAGACCTGGCTCCCCATCACCTCCTTGGCCTGCCACCCACACCCCTGGCTTGGCACCCGCTTTTAGGGAAATGCTGCAGAATCAGCCCGGCTTTTCAGGGGCAGAAGGCGCACTCATGGAGGGGTAGTGAGACTTTACTTACAAAGACCTCATTCCCAAGGGGTGGACAGGGGATGGGGACCACAGGGAAATAACTCAGGGTGGCAGCAGCCAAGCTGTTACCAGGGGAGGTCACCAAACCCAGGAAGGAGAGAGAACCACGCAGGTCCACAGCTGGATGCTGGTCCGTGACTATGACTCCGGCTCACGATCGGGCAGTACAGAAATAGACAGCAAGCATTAAGAAACTTTTACAGCAACTTGGCACTGATTGTGACATCCAACTCATGGCCATTTTTCCTGATCATTTATTTCTACTCTATTCTTACAAAACCGTTAGTCTGCAACAGATGGGGAGAAAACAGCCCCAGCCCTTCACTGCGAATAGCTTGAGAAGCACTGATCTAGGTGAGAGTTCCCAGCCTTGGCGCTGCCGATGCTTCGGGCTGAATAATTCTTGTTTTGCAGGCTGTCCTGTGCACCGCAGGTTTCACAAGCAGCCCCGACCCCTGCCCACAGACGCCAGAAGCATCTCCTTTCTGACAACCCGACATGTCTCCAGCTATTGCTAGATGTCTGTCCTTTGTGGGCAAAATTATCCCCCGTTGCGACACTTGGTGTAAGAAATTTAGATGAAGGGCAGGGGCAGCCAGGGGCACTCTTATAGCATGGGGACCAGACAAACAAGCACCCTAATCCCACTCTCTTCCCTCTCCTGCTGCTCTGCCGCGGCTCCCCATGGCTGAGCCCAGCCCAAAGCCAGAGCTCCTGGGTGCATGCTGCTCCGTGTCCCAGGGCACCGCGGGGCGGGAGGAGCGGATGGAGACGACATCTGGCGCAACCAGCAGGGCACAGCCTCTGGGTGGAAGGCGCATCCTGAAATTCTGAGCGTTTTCTTCCCGTCACATAAACTAGTGACACTTCTGCTAGCAGAAAACGTGAATTGCTATTTTAAGTGAAGTTGCTCCGATGTGTTAAATTTAATTTAGCTCACATGCTCTGAAACACAATTTAAAATTGCAACTCCAAGCACTCACCCAGGAAAAACAACACAAGCGTAAGAGGCTGCTTCTGAATGGTTTTTCTTTTCTTTTTTTTTTTTTTCCCTATTCATGTTCATTTGGCATTTGTTCAATCAATTTAACACTAGCAAACACATCTACAGATGATACCTACAGCTGATACCAGGGGTCTAAGACAGAAATCACAGCATACTGCGATTCTACTAGCTCTCAGAGATGTCTCCTTTCACCAGCCCCTCGCCCTGATGAGGAACTACATTTCCCAGGCTCCCTTGCCTGTTCCCAGGCTCCTTTGCCCTCAGGCTTCCAGACGGAGTTGGCCAATGGAAGCACTGGAGGAAGACTGGAGGGTTGCAGGAGGGGAGAAGCTAGTATTGCTTCCTTTTTCTGCTTCTCCCCCTTGGCTCCCGAGCCTCCTCTCTGGTCCCAGTTCCTGGGGTTCTCTCTCCTGCAGATAGATGTGGAGCTCAGGCTCTGGTCATAACATCTCCTCCGTGTTCCTCCATCCTTGGACGGGGGAGGGGTGTTAGTGGCTTTGGGCTCTAGCTAACCTCAATGCCTCACTGTCCCCCTGCTTGACCCCCAGCAGTTCCATCACCCATATAATCCAGCCCCTGCACTGAACTCCCTCTGAGAGTGTTCTTTCCCCCGACTGCCTCCTGAGTGACACAAAGAGATGCCCATTGCATAACAAGGATACTCTGCCTATTAATTTATCATTTTCTCCTCACGCTTTGGAAAAAGACTGTCACCACTTCGTGTCAGCCGCAGCACATCTTGGCCTCACCTAGCGGACCTCCAGCCTTGGAAGCTCTGGGACACCCTCCCTGAGTGTCTCGCCACTCCCCAAACAAAGCACCTCGAAGCTTCTGTGCATAGCAGCCCCTCCTCCTGGATTCTCCAGCTCCTCCTCCCCCTGGGACCTCATCCGTCCTTCAGGCCTGACTCAGACGGCCTCTCCAGCCCGCCCCTGCGCTCCTGTCCCACGGCCCTCTGTGGACCCCTCCGTTGGTGCCCCGGGTCTGTGCTGCGTCTCCCATGAGGCCTCGGTCTGTGTCCTAGTCATCTTTGCGTCTCCACGCCCATCGGGACATGGAGCAGTGGCTGGGAGAGGGCTCTGCTCAGTGGGAGGCTATCCAAGTGTGGGCTGTTCTCACTTCAGTGCGATGGCTCGCTCGTGGAGGTGACGCTGGCTGGTGGGCAGAGGTTTGTCCAGAGAGGCTCACCGCAGGGACTCCTAACGACGTTCAGGGGTGTGATGTAGTTAAGGGTTTGGGGGGGAGTGTGCAGGCATGAAGGGAAACGCGTGTGCGTGTGTGTGACACAGTGTGGGGGGCATATCTGTGTGTCTGATATCATTTGAGAGCTGAGCGTGTGTGTGTCTGAGAGAGAGAGAATAAATGTCCATGAATACGGTCTGGAAGGTTCTGATTCCAGGCAACCTCAGTCATTGTTTCCAGCTCTCCTGCTAGTCCCTCAACCCCACCCCCAGGCTCCCACAGTCTCCTGACACTGCTGAGGTGGCTCCCGGTGTGACCTCTTCCAGAGACGCTGCAGGCCAAGCCTGCTCTTCCCGGACGGCCCCACTCACAGGCACTAGGGGCATCCAGCCACGGAACGGGAGAGATGCCAAGCGTCGCCACCCAAAACCTGTGAGCTGACGACCAGAGTGCACTCTCCACGCTCCTGGGCTCACTCCGGCCTGCGCTCCCAGCCTCCCTTGCACCTAGGGGCGTCCAAGCAGTACCTTCTGGCAGACGGAGTGAGGTGGCAGCAGTGCGTGCCCCCCCTGGGCCAGGCAGGCCTTCAAAGGGAGAGAGCACCTGCGCCCCCCCCCTTCCCTGTTGCTGGCCGGACCCTGGGTGTGGTGACCCTCCTTGACCACATGGATGACAACAAGGCCCGGGGGTGATGGAAACCTGGAGCCTGAGTCTTCAAGTGAAGAAAATATCCCGACTGACCGGGTGTACCACCCGGGGCTCCCAGGAGGGCCAGAAATCGAATTCTGTCCTGTTGGAGCCTTTAAGCGTTTCAACCATCATTAGCTCTCCTGACTAACTCAGCCCGCTGCGATCAGAGGTGAACTCGAGGGGCTGTTCCGTGAGGTGTGTGACAGGTACGAGGTGAGTGTGTATTTGTGTAAGAGAAGGAATTTGGTGCTGGTGTCCACACGAGAAACGCAGTTCTGGTTTCCTTGGCGTTGTCACAAACTCCGGCTCTTTCCTCTCCAGCCTCCCCCGCCCCACCGCCCCAGCGCCAGCACTTTTTGGGTGCTCTTCCCCTCCCCCATTAGTGATGCACCCCAGCGGCCTGCTGGGCCCCAGCACTAATTTGGAGAAGGCGCAGCAAGCCTCTCCACTCCCCTTGCCTGGCTCTGCACCCTCATTACTGACTCTTCACAGAATCACTGGCCTGCCAACCTCTCCGGCCGGATGCAAGACCTCAGGGCACATGAAAGGGCCTCATTAAACCGAGCAAGCGGCCCTGGCTCCCAGCCTCTCCCTTGCCCCGCGAGCCCCAAAGGTGCTGTCTGTGTCCCTGGGCGCACTGCAGGAGTGGAGACGGGGCTATTTCTATCTTGAACACAATTTACTGCCTACTCACCGTGTGCCGAGCCCTTGACAGGCAGGTCTCTGCTCCATCATGCTGCCTCTGTGAGGTAGGAATGGTGACCCACATGACAGAGGAGGGTACTGAGGCTCAGGCAGACGGGCCACCTGCCCAGTTCACACGGCTGGAAAGGGCTGAGCCCGTGTGATAAGTGAGGTCCGCCAGGCCCGAGCTTTGTCTACCCTAGGCTGCACGGCCTTGAACGGAGTGGAGCAGAATCAGATTTTAGCAAGAAGCACGTCTTAGAGTTGGGCTGTTTGAGAGCAATTAAAAATATTTATCTTCCTGCGACGACAGCTAACATTTATTGAACGCTTACTGTAGGTCCAACAGCTTTGAGTAATCTACGCGTACCCGCTAACTTAATCCTCACAGCAAGTCTAGGAGGGCGGCTTCGCCCTGCCGGTGAGCGGCGGAGCCCGGTGCCACGCAGGTGCCGAGGCAGAGCGCCAGCGGCCCTTCCCACAACCGCAGGAGCGCCCCTGGAAGGCTTGCTGTGTAAGGAGTGGGGGATGCCGAACCGGAGGAAATGGATCACTGATCGTGAAAATCCAGATCTTGGGGACACGTGGCCGGCACACCCGAGCAAGCCAGACTCCGGGAGGTGTGGGCAGCGCCTGGATCCGGGCTGGGCCAGCAGGCAGACACGGTGGCTTCACACCCACGGCAGGGCATGTTTTCTGCCCCATGTGCGTCCAGAAGTCACTCAGAAGACTGGTGGCATCAGTGCCAGCTAAGCCCTGGCGCAGCGACTGCAGACATTAGATACTGGAAGGTGGGCCAAAGTGAGCCAAGCCCGGCAGGCTGCCCTGGGCGCATCTCCCAGGGTAAGGACTCGCCTGGTGGCAGGTGAGAATGTGACCCGAGAGGCACTGCCTTTGCCTCCTGACTCAGGGTGTGTGGCAGAGCCAGCTGCCGGGCACAGGCTCGGAAATCACCAGCCCCTGCGTCTGGCTGAGACAAAGTGTCGCTCCATGTGGAGAGGACAAAGCCAGGTCAGAGCACTGGACCAACAGGGTTCAAAGCCCAGAACTGTCACTCACTGGCCGTGTGACCTCGGGCAAGCCGCCGATCTCTCTGTGAGGGGGCAGAGATGACAGGCCCCCCTCACAGGGTTGCTATCAGCACTAAATGAGTCGGTGCCGATTACTAGAACCAAGCCTGGCCCACAGTGAGGGCTCAGTGTGCTAGTGACTGAGTGAGGGAGTCATCTCATCCCGACAGGACAGAGATGGGTCCCGCAGGCGCAAGGTTCAGTTAGATACTGATGGGCGAGGCAGGTATCAGGTGCCCAGCCCGGCTCGGGCCCAGCTGTCTGCGGTCTGGCAGTGTGTCTGGGCACAGGCTGCTGGCCCAGCCTCCCCCGCAGCCCAGGCGCAGCCTGATTTACCAGGACATCCGCCGGCTCTTTCCAGTCCTCCCTCTGCCATCTCCATTCCCAGACCACAGGACACGGTGCTCAGGGCTCCCAGAGGGGAGGGGAGAGGGCCCGTCCGTCCCTCTGTAACAGGCTCCATGCTCTTCCAGGGACGTGCCAGGCAGCCCACCCCAGCTTCACACCCCCCCAGCGGCTCAGATTCCCCGCTCACATTGGGCTGGGGTGACAGCTGCTGCTCCCTCCAACCGTCCCCAACTCGGCCCCGTGGGGACACCCAGAACAAGGTGTTTCTCTCTCTGACATGTGTTGGTGATTCCCAAATTGTGCGGCAGCTCTCTCAGCCCACTGTGAGCCTTCGATTCTCCCGAGCTCACACTTGCCTTCCTCCTGACCCTTCCTCCGACACTGTCCAGCGTACACGCCGGCCGCTCCCCTCTGACCACACGGCTGTGAGAGCCGAGTCAGACCCACAGTCCCCCAAACAGACATCGCACTCCCGTGGAGGCCCCGCCGAGCGGGCTGTCAGTGGATGCAGCCTGGGATGTCCCTAGGGTTGCTGTGAAGCCATTCTGCACCCACTGTTCCCCTGGGGTGGCATTTCTACCGCTGCAGGCTGAGAGACTCAGGCAAGCCCCTCCACCCCCCGCTGCACCCCCCTTATCTTTCTCCCTTTCTCATTCTCTCTGTCTCTTCGCATCCAAGTCTCTGTGGATGTGGAACTTTCTCTGTATTTAATTGTCTCGAGCTCCCAGTCGTCAAGAACTGGGTCGGCAGGTCTCAGAGGAAAAGGTGTGGTCTTTGCAGTCAAACGGAAATCTCCCCGAAGGCCGGTCTGCCGCCGACCGACAGCGTGACTCTGGATCCTTTTCCTCCTCTGAGCCTCAGTTTGCCTGAGTGTGAAATGGGGATCGCCGTACCCACCTGCTGTGCCGAGTGAGAGAAGCAAGCCCGGTGGGGATGAACACGGCAGCCCCTCTGCTCCCCTCCCAGGGCCATGTGGTGCCCCAGCGACAACAACAATGACAGTTGCCATTTCTCTCCTCGAGGAGCTGAGAAAAGCTTGCTCAATAGCAATTCATCACTTCCAGAAAAAACGCAGAAGGTGTCAGACCAATTATACGCCGTTGTAAACTCAGGAGCACGCAGAAGGAAGGTTCCAGCCGCGTCCAGGTGCACGGACCCGAGTCAGTGCCCCCCACCAGGGATGAACCTGATCAGACCGCTCCCCTCAGTTCGGCAGGATGAAGCCCTGAGGACGGACGGTGCTGATGCTGCATAACAGTGTGAATGACTTAAAGCCACTGAACCGCACACTTAAAACTGGTTAGAATAGCAAATGTTATGTTATGTATATTTTAGCACAATTTTTAAAATGGCCAAAAAAAAAAAAAAATGTTATCAGAAAGCAAACTCTGCCAGGTGGGCAGGAAGAGCAGAGGTTGTTGGAAACATGTCTGTCACTTCAGTGTGACTGACCCACACGTGGGTGGCAGTCACCAGGGGCTTCTTGGTTCAGTGCCCGTGGGCTTGGTTGGCCCGTCAGATTGGGGTGGTAGACGGCATTCAGGGAGGGACCCGTGGGACAGGGTGGCCCCTGGCCATGTGCCTGCGGGTTGAAGAACAGGTTGAAGAACAGGGCAGCTCCAGAGCAGAGCTGGCACACGTCACATACATGGACATGGGGGCGCGGACATGAAGCACGGTGGTTCACAGCATCCACTGGGGTGTCAGCTGGGCCTGGGTTCAAATCCTGCTCTGCTAATGACTAGCTGTGTGACCTGAGGCAGATTATCTAACTCTCTCTGCTTTAATTACTAGGAACTCCACTACCTACTTTGTGGGACTGTTGTCAGGATCATGAGGTAAGTATGTTAAACACTTGGCAGGATGCCGGGCAATAAATGAATGCACCTAAACACTAGGTTTTGTTTCAGTGACAATGGTAGAGTCCACAGTGAGCTTTCATAGAAGAAACCAAGATGAAGTGACATCTTCAATCATTTCATGGAGGGCTTTTGGGGACCTGCCTGTTCCGCCAGTATCATCCCCTCCTTCTGTCAAATCGAAAGCTCCCTGAAGAAGTGGATGGTGCCCACCCCCAGGCTGAACCGGTGCTATGCGAAGAGAGCTGGCCGACTGTGCAGTGTGGTAAGTCACCGCGCACCCCTGAGCTCACTCAGTCTTCTTGCCTGCAAAGTGGGTTCATATTGATCGTATGGCATCATGGTGGAAATTGAATACGGAATTTGTTCAGTAATGAGTTCAGTGCCTTATATATGTTTATATAATGAAAAGCGGCCACGGTGATGCTTGATTTGGTATCTGAGATCAGGTCCCGGGCCCCCGTCTGCTGGCTGAGCCCTTCTGAACCGGGAGATGGCGCCCCTCTGACTCTCGGCTCCCACCTGTCGAATGGGAGTGGGAAGCCCGCTGCTCAGCCCACGGACTTGCTGGGAAAGCCTGGGAAGGAGTGTCTTCTTGGACAGCGCGGGAGGGTGAACGTTCACGAGTGAGAACCGTCGCTGTGCGTCGCGGGACACTCAGCACCCGTGCGTGAAGGCGTGACCGAGAACGGGCTGGCTCCTTGAGCACTGCTCCTGCTGCATGTGTGGAGGCCGGACACCCTGTGACCCTGCCTCCGCCCGCAGAGAAGCTTTCCGCCAGAGTCCGAAGGCGCCTGCCCAGCACTTCCCTGGGCTGTTTCCGCAGATCCTCCCCGGACCAGTGCCTCTCCAAACAGGCTGGCCAGGAAGGGATGCACCAGGGCCGGGAAAGGAATGACCTCTGCTGTGGGCCCCAGGTGGGCAGTGGGGAAGCTGCTCTGTGCAGCGAGTGAGAGGCCCTGACACAGGCCCAGCGTGGAGCCAGAGGACAGAGGACGCGGGAGCACAGCTGTGCCCACCACCAAATATCCTGGGGTCCAAGCTGAATGGACAAGACTAAGCCAGGCTCCGTCACAGACTTGCTGTGTGGCTTTGGGCAAATCATTTTCTTCTCTATGCTTTATGTCCAACTCTGACATTCTAGAATTCCACAGAAACATCACTAGAAGAGGGGTGACAGAGCATGGGGGTTCAGGAGCATGGCAGGCAGGGTGCAGCCATCAAAGGATTATGAGGCCCTGGCTGGTTTTCTCAGTGGTTAGAGCATCGGCCTGACCACCAAAGGGTCTCAGGTTCCATTCCTGATCAAGGGCACATACCTGGGTTGCAGGTTTGATCCCCAGTCCTGGTCGGGGTGTGGTGAGAGGCAACCAATTGATGTGTCTCTTTCACATCAATGTTTCTCTCTCTCTCTCCCTCTCTTTATCTCTCCCCCTCCCTCCCTCCCTTCTTTCCACTTTCTCTCTAAAAATCAATGGCAAAAATATCCTCTGGTGAGGATTAACAACAACAAAAAAAGTGTTGTGAGAGTTTGGGCATAGGGTCCCCAATTCTCTGAGCACATCAGATTTTACACCAGAATGACCTGGGCTCTGGGTTCAAATCCTGACTCACAAATTACTGGGTGCACAATCTTACTCGTGTGACTTAACTTCCCAGAGCTTCAGTCTTGTTTGCAAAAGCAGTTTGCAACCCAATATTCAGAAGCATATGAGGACCAGAAATAATGTACGTGAAGCGCTGGCATACAGTACATACCCAATAAATCACACTGGGTACAGCCTGCCATTGAATAACGTCATTTCATTTAACGCTGTTTTGTTCTAAGGCTCGTGACATGCTGTAGGAACTTAACTCCTTATATCAGTTAGCCTACGGTAAAATTGGCTTTGTTCTGCATTATTTCACTTAAGTTGCTGAACCGATTGACAACGTTAAGTGAGGACTTACTGTATATAGTGCATGTTTGCGTACTTTATCGTCTGTCATCTACCTGTCTGTCTGTCTATCATCTGCCTGTCAGCAGCAGCATCTTTTTTGTAGAGAGCACTAACACCACCCAACCCCCACCCCGTCTCCTGGCAGGATCTCTTGCTGTGGCAGGTGAGCAGCCTGGGGACACTGGTGGGTCGCCTTGGGGTCCAGGGTCTCTGTGCTGAGCAGGAAGACGAGCCCACGATGAGACTAACTCATTAGCAAGGGGCTTGCAGGTGAGGCTGGCCTGGCCTGGAGGTGCCGTGTCCTGGTTTTCTGGGAAAAACTGAAAACAGTAGTTTTACTCTCTTCCCCCTTCCTAGCCCCTCTCCAAGCCTGGGGGACAGGCAGCTCCTGTGAGGACAATCAGCACAGAATGGAGCACTGAATGCGTTTCAGTGTCCCTCGAGGATGGCCGTGTGGGTCTGTGATCTTTGCGCGGAAGTAATCGTGTAAGTAAATCATGTGCGAGTAAATCACAGACTTTCTTGCTCCCGTCTGTACTTTCTGGGGAGTCTCTCCTGCACGGTTTGTTTGCAGGCATGGATCTGAGGCCTCAGGAACTGGCCTGCTCTCCTGCCACTGGTGGGGAGGGGCCACGCTGGGCTCACAGGGTAAGGCTGAGGCTCCCGGCCCTCTCCCACGCGCAGGTGGAGTGGAGGGTGAAGGGGGGTGCCCATTGGCCAGTGTGTGAGCAGTGTGGGTGCAAGTGTGTGTCCACTGGCTACTGTGTGTGTGTTTAGTGACTGATGTAGAAGCAACGCTGGTGTGTGAGCAGAGCCGAGAGGAGGGTGTTGGTGCAGCCTGTGAGTGTATGTGAGCACTGAAACGGTGCACTGGGGGAGATGTCCTTGCAGGGCCTGCATCTCCTGTGAGGGCCCACCACGCCCCACCCCATCTCCTCGGCTCTGCCCCGTGTTCTGCTGCAGCCACCTGGCCCCTTGTTGCTCCTTAGACACTCCGGCCTCCGGGCCTGCCTCGCCTGGGCTGTTCCCTCTGCTGGAATGCCCTCCCGCAGAGTTCTGCCGGTCTCGCCTCTTTCAAGTCTTCTCAAGTCTCCCTTCTCAGTGAGCCCGCCCGGCCCCCCACTAATACTGCCATCTGCCCACCGCCCCACGCCCCGACCCTTTTGCACGGCACGTATGGCCCGCCCGCGGACGTGCGCACTGATCGCGCCCCGCGCGTCTCCCACGAGGACAGGATCTCCACGTTGTTTTGTTCACTGATCCATCCCAAGCCCCCAGAGTGGCGGCGTTTATTTCAGGGCACATTTGCGTCTGGTTCCTCCTTGGTAGCGCGGAGGCGATAACAGCAGCTGCCCACTTCACGGCGTTGCTGGGCGGAGCAAGCGATGAAGACCGGGGCACCGGCGCGGCCTGGCGCGGCTCCGGAGACGCTGCTGCACCACCGCCTCCGTCCCAGCAGCAAGTGCATCAACCGAGTGTCCCGGGGCCCTGCGCGGCCGGCGGCGAAGGGGCTTCTAAACACGGCTCACCCACTCCCACCCAGCCTAAAGCTCAGGAAGGAATTCCCGACCTTCTCCAGTCATGAAACCCATCTTTTTGAATGCCTTTTGGTTTAGGAAGTTGGTAATCAGGATATTATTATTATTATTATTGTTTAATCGAGGGAGGAAGCAAGCAAGCTCCCAGCCTGCCCCACCCAGGGCTGCACAGCTTTCTGGTCCTGTAGGTAGTTAACAGAACGTGACCTTGACCCACAAGCACGTTCCGATGGATGTGACTGCACTTGGACTGGGCAGGCCGCGAGCTCCAGCCTAGGACTCCAGTGCCGAATCCCTCCTCCAGCCCCGTGGCTCCCAACAGGCTGTATGACCCCAGGCAAGTCCTGCCCGCTGTCTGGTCCTTGCCCTCCCCTGGTGAGGGGCTGGGTTTAGTCCATTTATAAGGTCATCACAGGTTCATTCATTCACCTAAGACATTTCCACAGAGCTCTTATTATATGCAGCGCTGCTCCGGGTCCTGGGGACACAGCAGTGTCCACGAGACACAAGTCCCCACCCCAGAGCTGACCCTGGTGGAACAGGGTAGGCGTAAGTGATAACCGCAGTTAGTAAATTATTTAGTATGTTAGAAAGTGGAGCATGCTGTGGGAAAAAGAGAAACGATCACAGGTTTGAGAGGGTGAAAGTGTTAGAGGGTAGGGAAGGTAGGCGCAGTTCTAAGTGGGGTGGTCAGGGGTAACCTCATTCTTTATTTAGTTAATTTTTAAATCCTCACCCAAGGAAGGGAGAGAGAGAGAAAAATCAATGTGAGGGTTGAACATCAACCAGCTGTCTCCCTTACGTGTTCCTACCAGGGATTGAGCCTGCAACCTAGGTATGTGCCCTGACTGGGGATCAAACCCACAACCTTTTGGTGTAAGGGTCAACGCTCCAACCAACTGGGCCACCCGGCCAGGGGGAAAAGGGTGACATTTGAGGTGAGGGCTACATTGTGGGAATCTCAGTGATCCTTGCTGCATTCCAGACAGAGCACCATTTGGTCCCCCATGTCTTCTCCAGCTCTGAGCACACTGACCCCCAGCTTGCCCAGTAGGGGTGACAGGGCCGGAAGACAGATCAGCCAAGTCCCCAAGATGGTGAGTGAGTCGCCGCTGTCTTCATTCACACTAGGATATTTCACGGTTCCCGTGCTCTGATGGGATAAATATGACCTTTTATTCTTCTCTTTACTTAAAACACAAGGTCAACAGCCCAGCTGTGATCCATCAGCGGCTCCCTCCACTGGACACCCACGAGCCAGGGAGCCCCGCGGCTGTCAGAGATGCACGATGCCATCCTCCAGCCCTGCACGCCCGCCTGCCCCTCAGCATGGGCCTGGCATCTGCTGGGCCGGGGAGGCGGCGGTCACAGTGGCTCTGGGGCATGGCGGCTCATTGAGGGCAGAGACCGAGACATAAATCTCTTCTCTGCCCCTGAACACACCCCATCACTAGGGTTGAACCCATGACCCGGGTTTCATTTCAGTCCCAGGAGGAGGCAGCCACAGGGAGGCTGAGCAGCTATGGTTTAAATGGCAATTTATAAATTAGAACGCCCGAGGCATGGTCATCCGTTTTCTCGGCGAGGAGAAGGGACAAGAGACATGCGTCAGCCGGCCCGCGGCTGGGCTCCTCCAGCCCTTCAGCAGCCGAGGCCTCCTCCTGCGCTCGGAGAAGCTGTGGGCTTGCTTGCCAGCCATTGCCTGGAAGTTCTTCTGCTTGTCCACTGAGACCCCTCCTCGCACACGCACCTTTCCCCCGTTTCCTCACGGCGGTTCCGAGTGACAGCGGGCTGGTGGTGTGGGTTTATGAATAGAGCAGGCAGCTAGGGACTGGAAACTTCTAGAAGGGAAATGGGGCCACTGGCTTCTGTTTTAAACATACCACCTGTGACCCCAAGACGGCCATCTCCCTCCTCTCAACCCCGCCCCGGGAGGAGAGGAGTGGTCAGCTCTCGAGCACAGCAAGCCCGAGTTGGAATTCTGGTTCTGCCACTTCCGAGCTGGGAGACCTTGTGGGGCTTACCTACCTCCCCTGACCCCAGAGGCTGCTACCCCGTGAAGAGGCCTGGCAGTAGCAGCCTCCTCCCAGAGGGTTGTGTGGGGCTTGGTGCGCTGGGAAAACACGGGGCAGCACTCGGATGCTGGTCGCGCATTATCAAGTCTCTGTAGCCCGCCCGCCTGGGTGCAAATCCCAGGCAGGACACCCCCGGGAAGCTTCTCAACCAGTTTGGGCCTCGGTGTTCTCATCTAGAAAGTGAAGATCATAGCGGCACCTTCTTCATCAGGATGTGGGAAGAATTAAATGAGCTAATAAACGGAAACCACTTAGAAAGTACCTGGCATGTACTAACTTCTCAGAAAGGTTGGCTCTTATTACCATCATCATTAGTGGAGAAGAAACCACCTGCTTTCACTTGCCACTTTTGACCCAATTTCCATCAATGGGTTTTGTGATTTATAATCCACTTAACGCCAACCAAAGATGGGAGGTGACTTGCAATAAAAACCTGTATAAAATGAGACACATAATTTTTTAAAATGTTATATGACAGACTTAAAAAAATTTTTTCTTTATTGATTTGAGAGAGAGAGGAAGGGAGAGGGAGCGATAGAAACATCGATGAGCGAGAACATCGATTGGCTGCCTCCTGTATGCCCCCCACTGGGGATCAGGCCCACAACCTGGGCATGTGCCCTGACCAGGACTCAAACCGAACTGGCAACCTCTTGGTCGACGCTCAACCACTGAGCCACACCAGCTGGGTATATGACAGAATTTTTAAAAAATAATAAATAAAAAAGAAGGTTTGAACTAGAGGTGCTAAGCTCCAGGCTGGATAATTGTGACATCCGAGCACTAACTCACTGGTAACCCGCCCACAAAGCTGCTACGCAATCCCAGGCCGCTTCATCTAGGAAAGAGCCTAGGTAGGAGGGGGCATGATGGCCTCCAAGCAATGTGAAGGTGCCACTCTGTTGGGGCACCCTGTCTGTGTAGGACTTGGACCATAGGATGGCAGAGTGGGCTGAGGCTGCCATCGGCTGAAATGCCCCTCAGCCCAGGAGGGCGTGCCTCAGCCCACTTTGCTCGGGCCAGGCCACGCCCAGCACACTGTCCATTGATGGATCCCACACACGCAGAGAGATGGCACACCTGGATCACGTCTGAGGCAAGGGACCAGGAGATGTACCATAGGACACACTCTTTTCTGCTCCAGAGACAAACATAGCAGCCGTGTACATGCAGTGCTTCTGCTGTCTCTTCACTGAGCTTCTGCTTGACCTTCTGAGTCACCTCCTCCAGGTAGGCTTCCCTGATCTCTCTGGTGTAGGTCACTCCCCCAGGATCTGCGCGCACGCGCGCGCACTCACACATACACACACACACACCACTTACACAGCTGTAGGAGCTGGATCAGTCATGATCCATAGCCCTCAAGTCCATAGGCCTTTAATGTCTGCCTCCCGGGAAATGCGAGGTGCAGGAGGCCAGGAGTCCTGGGCATGGCCGTCTTTCCTGAGTGGCCCCGACCTGACATTCTAAGCATCAGATAAATACCTCCTGAACGGCTAAAGGTGAATGGCAAGAGTGGAGGAAGGCAGGGAGGGAGGATGTTGAATCTGGAACAAAAATAGCACTAGGTGAACCATGAAAATTATCTGCAAAAGTTAAATGGGCACATTATGGAAGAAGAATTTGTTTTCTTACTGATGAGAATGAAGGCAGAATCTAAGGTCTGTAATAAGGAAACCATTTTAGCCAGACCACCCAACATGGTGTGGGCTCTTGAAGAAAGAGGGGCGGTTTCTTGTGTCTGGAAGTTTTCTCCACATGGGGCTGGTCAGCATCCCAGGGAAGGTGGGAGTGGAGGTGATGGGTGAGGTGTGTGCCCATCAAAAGGATTCACAGGAAAAGGAGAGGACTGGCCTGAGTGACCTTGAACTGTCCCTTTCTCTCTCTTGATCTTTTTTCAACCTAATAGAGTAGCAAGAACTAGGCCCATTTTAAAGATAGAAGAACAGAGTCCAAGAAAGTTGTGATGAGTAAAATCTCTGGACTGGTCCCAAGAACTTAGTTTTCCCTCCCTCTCCCTAAGCTCTCTCAAGCCCTTGGCAATATGTCCACACAGGGGAATGGGCTTTGAAGTTGACTTATGACCCCTTCCTGATCTCCTCCTCTTTCTGCTGCTGGGACCTCCATTGTGTCCTCTATCATGTCCAGATCCTCTATTGGACAGTCCCAGAGGAAACCACTTCAGCATCTCCCTGGTTTCTACCCATGACAGATGCAAAGAAATGCATCTCTAATGGTAGAATTTCAGGCCCTCTGATCGCCTGTGAAGTACTTTGGCTGGCATCCTGTTCCTAGGCACACTCCAGGCAGGATGGGAGAGTGGGGTTTGGGTCTGACCTGGGCATGCGTGCTTCCCAGCACCAACGAGGCAGCTGCCACCTACTCACTTTTGCTGCATGACAAACATCCTTCCAGCCCCCCGCCCGAGGGAAAGACTGCTGAGCACCTGCCTAGCCAACATGGGAATTTAAAAAGCCTCCCTGTTCACTCAGACTTTCTTCTGAGTGACAGTCAAAGCCGCCTTGAGAAGCAGTCCTTGGCACCGGCTCACACACACTGGCAGTTTGACGGGCGGTAAAAATCTCCAGTGTTCAATGCCGGCTGCTGCCATCATCTCAGCTTCCAAGATCCTGCCTGCATGCCAGGGCCCCGGCAGCTTCCCCACCTGCCCACACAGCCCAGGAGCGAGGCTGCAGGTCACCTCATCCCCGACCACCAGCCACCCTCACACCCACAACTGCCACCTCCATCATCATGGCCAAGCAAACGCACTTAAGAGCCACTAGAGAAGGAGATTTATTCTCAGAAAGACTGTAGCACATGTCTAATGAGCTCATGAAACAGAACAGAAGGAACTATTCCCTATCAGAGAAAGAGGGCTCGGGGCGGAGGGGGTGGGGGTGCTGAGGAGCTGGGGCCACGACGGGTGACAGGTGCACGCTGGAAAGGGAGATGGGGGCTCCTCTCCACTAAGCCTGTGGGCTGTGAGCTTCTGGGGCCAGGCAGGTGCAAGGCCACGAATTCTGCCAGAAAAACCATCGCAACAGGCTGCTTAGATCTTTCCTGAGTATTGCCTGCTCACTCACATGCCCCCACCCCGATTTCCTTCCGCCCCCATAATGAGCCCGAGGGGAAAAGATGGAAGGGACCTTCTCCCACTTTCTGGATGTGAACAGTAAGGAGCAGAAGGCTCTCAAGACATACTTAAGACTCCTGCAAGCATCCTGTAACTAATCTTTTTTTTTTTTTTTTTATCCTCACCCGAGGATATTTTTCCATTTTTTGTACAGATAGAGTGGGAGGGAGAGAGAGAGAGAAACATCGACGTGAAGGGACACATCGAGTGGCTGCCACCCACACAACCAACCAGGGCCGGGGACAAACTGCAACCGAAGCACGTGCCCTTAGCGGGAACCGAACCCGGGTCTCTCCAGACCGCAGGCCGACGCTCTAACCGCTGAGCCAAACTGGCCAGGGCATAACTAATCTTCCTGCTTCCTCTCCTGCACCCCTGCCGTCTCGTCTTTATCCAGCAGCCAGAATCTTCTTTAATCACATTATGCCACTGTCCTGCATTCAACCCCCCAAAAGCCCCCATCTCATTCTAGAAAAAATCCAAGGCTTTATTATGGCCTACAGGGCCCTACCTGATCCAGCCCTGTCCAGTCCCCTACCCTCGTTTACTGTTACTTTTCCTCCAGATGCACTGGATTCCTTGCTGCTTCTCTATCAAGACCAGCTTGTTTCTACCTCAGGGCCTTTGCACGTGCTGTTTCCCCTGCCTGGCTCTTTCTTTCACTCCATCTGATGTCACTCCTCATAGAGGCCATTCTTGACCACTGATATAAAACAGTAGAGCCCCCCCCCCAGTGTTTATCTCCTTACACTGATTATTTCTATGCCTAGTGCATAGTTTAAAAGTGTTAACCCTCTCCTCAGTAAGAACGTAAGCTCCTTGAAGGTAAGGATGTTGTTGCCTTTCTTATTCTAACCCTGGGACCCTGACCAGAGTCTGCCCCAAAGCAAACACTCAGTATGTGCTTGTTGACTGAGTAAACAGAAATCTAGCTGCCAGAAGTCAATGTGCGGTTTGTGCCTAAGAGCGTCTGTTTCCAAATCCAGAGTTTTCTCCTCCACAGACCATTTCTGCCCTCAGAACTTGACCAGGCGCCCCACTGCCAACAGAAGAAAGCCTGCAGTCAGGACAGACCTGGCTCCAAGCTCCAGCCCCACCACCTCCAAGCTGTGGGACCTCCTAAGTCGCATCCCCCGCCACCCCTCCCCCACGGCTCAGGGTCCTCGGCTGTCAAGTGGCAATACCACATCTCACAGGGTTGACTTACCAACTAAGAGAACACACAGAACATTTGTAAAACAATAACTGAAGCCCGGATGGTGTGGCTCAGTGGTGGAGCATTGACTCATGCACCAAGAGGTCGCTGTTCCATTCCCGGTCAGGGCACATGCCCAGGTTGTGAGCCAAATCCCCAGTGGGGGGCATGCAGGAGGAGGCCAATCTATGTTCTCTCTCATCAATGTTTCTCTCTCTCTCTGTCTAAAATCAATAAAGATTAAAAAAAAAAAAACCCTAATAACTGAAATGTAGTAAGGATTCAGTATGTATAGCTATTAGTTGGACATTCAAGGTCACCCACAGGCTGCCCTCTCCCATCCTCTCTGAACAAAACTCCTATCATTTCCCTAGAACAGAGGTTCTCAAAGTGTGGTCCCCAGACAGACAGCATCTGCCCAGTGATCAGAACTGCAGATTCCCAGACCTCACTCCATATAGACCGAGCAGAAACCCAGGTGATGGATCACGCTCGGGTCTGAGGACCACTGCCCTAGAGACAGCCTTTCCTCCAGGTAAGCCAGGTGGGGAAGGCTGAGTTTCTGGTCCTGCTTCTTCACCCCCTGAAATAAAACGGTACCTGGTGCAGTAAAATGGCCTGATGCTGTGTGAAGTGCACACCCTGCCCTTACCTTCGGGCTTGGCCATGTCCCTCACTGGGGCTAACGGGACCTAGCAGCTGTGATGGCAGGCAGAGGCTGGCCACTGGCTTGCTCATCTGGGCTTGCCCGCCTACATTTCTGCTGTCGCCGCAGAAGCGCACACTCGGGCCGCCATGGCCCTCTGCCTAGGCTCCGGACGGAGAGAAGGTCTACACCATCCTGCAGCCTGAGGCCCAGCCAAGCCCAAGTCCAATTGAACCCCAACCGATCTGCAGACCCACAGATAAGAACATGGTAAGCCACCTGGATTCTGAGGCTGCTTGTCATGCAGTATTACTGTGGGACAGCAGGGTAAGATACCCAAAGCCCACACGCTCCCTGACCAGGCCTCATCCCTCTGCCTCTGCTTCTACTTCTTTCTTCATCGGTTCCCCCTAAAGCAGTGACCCCTCCCCCTTCCTTCCAAATGTCACCTACACGCAGGACGCAGCTCACCTCCACTCCAGCTGGGCCGGGAAGCCCCCAGAGCCCACCCCTCCCAAGCAGGCCCGTGGATCCCCTTCCGTTAGCTCACGCAGAAGCTCGAGTGGGTCAAGTTCACCAAGCAATGTATTCACATCTTAACCTTTCAAGTGGCTAATTACTAAACTGAAAAGCCCCTTAACTTAGTACTGCCACTAGCTAATTACCTAGTTAGAAGGTTAAGTGTTGAGCAGTTCGCGGTAATGTTTCACTTCCGACCACTTGTCTTCTTTATGGGGCAGTGGAAGTGTGTTCCCACATCTGGGCCCGCGCTCCCACCCACGGCCCGGCCCCTGCCACAGACGAGCGCAGCCCAGCCCGCAGCCCCCCTGCGGAAATAGCGCTCCCGTAAATAGTTAATGAGCGCCGTCATCCCTTCTGCAGTCGGCGGGCTGACCACGGCTCGCACGCAGCCTGGTTTTATGTGCGCCTGCCGCTTACCCCCACCTCTGAGACTCTGAGGATGATGGGCTTTAATGTGACTTCACGTCCGGAACCCTTCTGTCACCCACAGGGTGCCCGGTCCCAGCACACACACGTGCCGGGCCACGGGCTTCATCGGCAAGAACTAACATATCCCTCCTGGCTCCCCGTGCCTGGTGTCTTCAGAGACGCCAGCTTCCACCCGGTCAGCTTCCCGCCCAGGCTGCCTCCGCCCAGGCTGGCTGCGGGGCCAGGGACCATGTGGCCGGGTGGCCGGGTGGCCGGGTGGCCGGGTGGCCGGAGCCCGAACGACGCTGATGCTTCCGCCCCGACACCCGTTTTCCCCTCCCGACTTCCCAGCAGAGCCCTGATTTTATCTGGGGAGGCAAGACACCTGAACAGAGGACGACCTTTCTCAGCCTCCAGTGCAGGTTGCAGGACATGCGGGGTCTTCCCGGCAGAAGCCCCCGGGTGCTGACTCATCTGGGAGTCGGTGCCTGTTTAAGTCCAGGTTCCCCAGAAGCGGACCTCGAGACAAGGAATCCAGTAATAGTTCTTCATTTTGGGAGGTGGTCTCAGTACCTCTGGTAGGGAAACGGGGAAGAAAATCCATACAGGGCGTTTCGCTAAGCACGTTACCACTGGGGCAACCGGAGTTCAGTTCTCCTGGGACCCTCTAGGGGACAGCAGAACACATGACTCAGCAGTCCTCTTCCTCCCCAGGGGAGGGCGCTGCAGCATTAACCCTCCAACTCCTGTCATAGGCTGGGGCTGCTTCTGGGGACCTCAGCTCGTCCTGTGGGCGGGACAACCCCAGGAAGGTCCCCCATGGAAGTGTCAGCATGCACAGGAGCAGCCAGCCACACATTAACGGAGAAATCATACCAGCCCTGACTTTCCGCCCTCTGGAATTGTCACGTGACAGAAACCATCGCCCATCAGTCAGATCTCTGCTACTGGAAACACTTCACGCTTTATAAAGATGCTCTTCTTTCCTGCCTGCCATCTTCCACTTCTCAACAGCCTTGTGAAGTAGGCGGCACAGTCACACCTCGGAGACACTGCCCGTTTGGTTCCAGACCACCCCAATAAGGCCAGCCACACACATTTTGGGTTTCCCGGTGCCTATCAAAGTTACGTTTCCAATATTCTATAGTCTAGTAATTGCACAATAGCATTGTATATAAAACATGTACATACCCGAATTAAAAATACTTTGTTGCTAAAAAAGCGTTAACCATCATCTAAGCCTTCAGGGAGTCATAACCTTGCTGGTGGTGGAGGGTCTTGCCTCGATGGCCTGGTGGCCGCTGACTGATCAGGGGGGTGGTTTGAGGAAGGTGGGTGGCGGTGGCCATCTCTGAAAATGAGAGAATAATGAACTTCGCTGCCTTGATAGACTCTTCCTTTCATGAACGATTTCCCTGCAGCATGTGATGCTGTAATGGTAACACTTTACCCCCATGGACCTTCAGAACTGGAGGCAGTCCTGTCAGATCCTCCTGTTGCCTTACCAACGAAGTGTATGTAATATTCTACAGCCTTTGTTGTCACTCCAACAGTCTTCGCAGCATCGTCACCAGGAGCAGATTCCATCGCAAGAATCCACTCTCTCTGTTCATCCGTAAGAAGCAACTCCTCGTCCGCTGGAGTGGCACCGCGACACTGCAGCGGTGCAGTCCCACCTTGAGGCTCCACGTCCGGTTCCTGCTCTCTGGCTCTTTCCACCACATCTGCGGTTCCTTTCCCACTGAAGTCTTCAACTCCTCAAAGTCATCCATAGGGGTTGGAATCTACGTCTTCCAAACTTCTATTAACGTTAATATTTCAACCTCTTCCCATGATTCACAAATCTCAATGGCATCGAGAATGGTAATTTCTTTCTGGAGGTTTTCCATTTACTTTGCCCAGACCCATCAAAGGAATCACTATCCGTGGCAGCTATATCCTTACAAAATGTATTTCTTAAATAAGAAGACTTGAAAATGGAAATTAGTCTTTGATCCACGGGCTGCAGAATGGATGTTATGTTAGCAGCCATGAAAACAACATTAATCTCACTGTACATCTCCATCGAAGCTCTTGGATACGTTGTCAACGAGCAGTAATATTTTGAAAGAAATCTTTTTTTCTGAGTACTAGGTCTCAACAGTGGACTTTAAAATATTCAGTAAACCATGTTGTAAACAGATGTGCTGTCACCCAGGCTGTGCTGTGCCATTTATAGAGCACATGCGAGAAAATTTAGCATAATCCTTAGGGGCCCTAGGATTTTCAGATGGTGAATGGGTATCGGCTTGAACTTAAAGTCAGCAGGTGCATTAGTCTCTCACAAGAGAGTCAGCCTGTCCTTTGGAGCTTTGAGGCCAGGCACTGACTTCTCTCTGGCTAGGAATCTCCTAGAGGAAAGTCCAATAGAAGGGTGTTTGGGCTACACTGGAAATCTGTTGTTTAGTGTAGCCACCTCCATGAATTACCTTAGCTAGATCTTCTGGATAACTTGCTGCAGATTCTGCATCAGCACTTGCTGGTTCGCCTTGCACTGTAACGTTCCGGAGACGGCTCTTTCCTGAAACCAACCTCTGCTAGCTTCACACTTTTCTTCTGCGGCTTTCTCGCCTTTCTCAGCCTTCATAGAATTGAAGAGTTAGGGCCCTGCTCTCTGGTTTAGGCTCTGGCCTATGATGGGGATGTTGTGTTTGGTTTGATCTTCTATCCAGACCACTAAAACTTTCTTCATAGTAAGGCTGTCTCACTTTCTTATTGTTCACGGGAGAAGCGCTTTTCATTTCCTTTAAGAACCTTCCCTTTGCATTCACAACTTGGCTAACTGGTGCAAGAGGCCTGGCTTTCAGCCTAATTTGGCTTGTGACATGCCTTCCTCACTAAGCTTAATCATTGATAGCTTATGGGACAAAGTGAGACGTGTGTTCTCCTTTCACTTGAACAGTTAGAGGCCATTGTAAGGTTATTCATTGGCCTGATTTCAATATTACTGTGTCTCAGGCACTAGGAAGGCCTGAGGAGAGGGAGAGAGATGGGCGAACAGCTGGTCTGTAGAACAGTCAGAATACACGCAACATTTATTGATTAAACTCGCCATCTTTTATGGTTATGGTTTGGGGTGCCCCAAAACAATTGCAATAGTAACATCAAAGATCACTGGTCACAGGTCACCAGAACAAATATAATAATAACGAAAATTTTGAAATACTGGGAGAACTTCCAAAAGGTGACAAGAGACACGAAGTGAACAAATGCTGTTGGAACACTGGCACCTATAGACTCGCTCGAGGCAGGGTGACCACATAAACTGTGCCTGTATCCATCACTCAGACTCAGCTGGGGTGTAAGAAAAATGACTCCAGCAACTAAAATGCACAAGGCGCCTGTGTTTCCCATACTTGATCTCATTGGCAATATCCTCATTGGAGGGGATTTTTATTGCCATGTTGTAGATGGAGCGGAGTCTCAGAGGTGAGATGACTAGTGCATGGTGGAGCTGGGACTAGAATCCAGACCTTCTGGCTTCTCTCCTCACCCGGAAGTCCAGAGACCAATCCCCCAGCTGTGGGATTACAGGGGTGCCGCCCACCCGTGCTTCCCACACCCATGATTTCACTGGTACAGCGGCATGATGCTGAACGCCAGAATCACTTTGGGAGCTTTAATACCACTGATGCTCCAGTGGGCACCACCCCAAGCTGACTCAGGTTGTCCTGGGGGGAGGCTACAACTCCACAGGAGACCGCAGTGCGATCCAGGCTGGGAAACCCTGGGCCCGTGGGAAACCTCAGGCTTGGTTTCACCCCTTGGTCTCACCCCTTGTGCACCCAGGTCCACTCCGAGCCGTACTGAGGCTGACAGCAACTGGCTCCTGTGGACATGCTTGGGAAAGTTTAGTTGCCAGAAGAGTATTTGATGTCATTCTAATGGCTGCCACCATGAGTCCTGACCCCACGTCCCAGATACTCCTCCTCCCTACCTCTCCCTCTGTAAACCTTTTTTGGTATTTTTCTGGTTTGAAACAAACAATATCCTCACCCCACCCCCAAACTAACCAGACATATGTAATTAACATGGGACTGGTACTCTGGTTCTCCCTTACTAGAAGAGGGGGGGGGGGCACATTTCAGAAGACAGGCAGACCTAATCCCTTTACTAATCCCTACACACTAATCTCTTTACTCTGCTAATTATTTCTATCTTCAGAGATGTCTCCAGCCAGAGCTTTTTGAGAATGATGAAGAAATGACAAGTAGAGAAATTAGTCACCTCCAAACAGATGCCCTGAAGGATTTTGAATCTGAGTGGTGTCATCTTCTTGAGCAGAGCAAGAAGACAGAAAGAGAAGGTAGTGATATGATTTGACATTCTTGGAAGGCGCCCCTAAAAAAATGTATCTCCTATACACATATCTGCTGTGAGTTTTGAAATTCCACTATCAGAGATCCACTTATTTGGGTCTTTCAGAGTTTGCTGTTGAACTACAAACATTTCTGAAAAGGATTACACCTTATACCTTGATCTCTTGAAGCTCTATCGGATCATTTATCTAGTTTACAGCTCTCCTGGAGTAAGGCTTTGAAGATGGCGCCACAAGAGGCAGCCTGGGGAACAGCGACCAGAGCAGGGTGCTAAGAGGGGAAAGTGGACAGGCTCCTAGAGACAGTAACGACTTACATGTGTCCAGTATGAAAGGTGCACTTTCAAATATGTAATCTCATTCAGTCTACACCACAGTATACAAAATATGCAGAAAGGAATTCCTGATGTGTAGAAGGGAGATGTGATGGCTAGAGCTCCAGCAGCCATTTTGCACTATGAGGTGACTTTCATATGCAAAATTCAGTCTACAAAATTCAGTAATCCCACTCAGTCTACATCACAATGTATTAACTATGTGGAAAGGAACCTCTGTTCTCACTTTACAGATGAGAAAACAGAGACTGAGAGCAGTGAAATGATTTGCCCAAGGTACAAAGACTAGTAAATAGTGGAGCTGGAGTGCAACCTCGGATTCTAGGAGGACTAGCTGCCTCCTTATTTTCTCTATACTACTGGAAGTTTATCATGCCTAGCTTAAAAACAAACAAACGACATTTCCCAACTTCCTTTGCAGAGAAGTGTGGCCAATACAATATGAGAGGAAGCTATTGGATAGAGCTTCAGAGAATCCCCTCCCCTTTGCCCTCTTGCCTTTAACCCTTCCATAGTTCCTGGTGTGTAGAAAGGAGATATGATGGCCTGAGCTCCAGCAGCCATTTTGCACTATGAAGTGACCGTAAGGACAGAAACTGAGCTAAGGGTGGCAGAGCAGAAAGACAGGGGGATGCCCTGGTGGTCATGCTGCCCAGAAAACTAGACTTAAACTCTCTCCCGCTGGACTTCTTTTACATGAGAGAGATATGTATTCTGTGAATTTAAGTCACATTAGGTTTTCATCCTCTGACTCCAGACTCATTTTTCTCTGTGATACCTTTGACAACATGGTTCTTCTCAGTGGCTCCTGATAAGACACAAAACCCGGAATCCTCATCTTGACCATAAGTTCTGCCAGCTAGTCCCAGGGTGCTCTTTCTGAGTGGGCCCTGAGGTTCTCACTCCCCCACCCCCCTTTTCTCTAACTTGGCTGGAATTTTAAATGTGACAATAGCAATTAAAACTGAAAGAGAAATTTCATCGAACTCCCAGTGGCTCACCTCATCCTTTCCAAAAAGAGAAATTACAGTTATTGCCCTCAGCCCATGTCTTTAGTCTTAACAGAAACTCCTTGGGGTGTTAGTAAGATGTGCTCCCGGCATGGTGCCTGAACTTGGGAGACCACATCTCTAGTCTGTTTTGTGGAACCTTGGGAAATCGACTCAATTCATTTGAGGCTTAGTTTTACCAACTATAAAATGGGCATATTTTTATATTTGTCCTGTCCATCCCCACTTGTGGACATCAGGTTTCAATAATCAAACAGTATAAAAAAAGTAATACTATTTAGAAAAATAAAATCCAAGAAAGGCTGATTTTGATTTTGGCTCCATTCAGGGAACCGCTGGGAGTTTCCCTCCCCTACCCCCAAATCCACCACAATTTCCTCCTTTATACCTTGTTCTTCCTCTGCCTCTGGAGGGTCAATCCACCCTGTCAGTAGAAGTTGGGATGTCTGGGGAAGTAGCTGAGTCAAAGAATCTTCCCAAACACGTGGCAGATCCTGGAACACCTGTCCCTATCAGCCTGTCCACAAGATCCCAGGGTCCTCAGTCAATCCCCTCCACCCCTGGTAGAGATGTACAGTGAGACCTCGGTTCTCCAACGTCCCTCATCTCGAGCAATGCGCTTCTCACCCGACAACCCTTTTCTGCTAGCACCGTGTGATCAGCCACGCATCTCAGGCAACAAACAGAGGAGACCTTGCTCTGTTAACATCTCAGGACATTTTGCTGTGAATATTTTTGTGGGTTTTTTTTTTTTTTTTTTGCTTTTGTTGCTGCTTATTATTAAATGCGTACAGTAAGTCACCCTGGGTCCTAAGAAGGTTAGTGACAGCAGCAAAGTGCAAAGGAAATTTGTGAGAATGGCAGAGCTTAGAAAAGAAAGCGTTGCCAAGTGTGGCAGAGATATCCGTGTGTCGGATCTGGCTATGGAGAATGGCATGGCGAAATCGACAATTAGTCCAATTTAAAAACATAAAGAGGCCATCAAGCGTGCTGACGTGCTCGGCTCAGTGGTTGAGCGTCAACCCATGCGCCAAGAGGTCGCCGGTTCATTCCCAGTCAGGGCACATGCCCAGGCTGTGAGCCTGATCCCCACTGGGGGGCATGCGGGAGGAGGCCAGTCGATATTCTCTCTCATCGATCTCTCTCTCTCCCTCTCCCTTCCTCTCTCTCTAAAATCAAGAAAGAAAAGAAAGAAAAGAGTGCAGACATTGCTAAGGGTGTGAAAGTGCTCATGAAACAGTGATCACAGGGAAGGTTAAAACGGGGAATCCTTTGGGGGTCTGGAGTGGGTTATTCATTTTATGTTATTTATAATGGGGGAAAAATGATTTTGTTTTCCAACAAATTGCTTTTCGAACAGCCTTCTGGGGGGAATTACGTTTGAGAACCGAGGTTCCAGTGTATGTATTTTCTTGGGGGGAGGGCAGCTCTCCACTGAAATGTTGACTGACAAGATCCTGCTGGGGTGGGAACTGGCAGACTCAGCCTGTCCAGACGGGAGACCGAGCAGTAGCAGGAGATGCTTCCGCCAGCCCTGCAAAACTCGGTAGCTTAGTTGAGTCTCCCCAGGGTGGGGCTTATCTGAGAATCACGGAAGAACATGGTATGGAAAAGGGGCCTGCAGATAGTGCAGGGGGCATGGACCGGCTGCTCTCTCCCCCCACCGGCAGGGTTTCCGTCTCACTGTCCCTCTCTGTCACCGTGGAGATGACGGCAGCGCAGCCCCGAAAAGGCGAGGCCACACCCTGGAACTCCACGCCGAGCTGTAGAAACACGCTTGCTGCCCGCTGGGCCTCCTGGGGACCATTCCAGCAGCACGCCTGGTGGCAGATGTTCTTGATGGCTCTTGGAGACAAGTGTTTGTGAATGTCACTTGGACTGATAATGACATGCAGGGCAGTTAATTTTCCATGTCACACCGGGGAGGAGGCCGAGCGGGGTGGGCAGGGGGGAACCTCTTCTTTCTGACTCTGCTCTCACCACCCTTCTTCCCCTTAACTGCCCCTCCTCCCTCTGACACTGTCCCCATTAATGCTGGCCACTTCCTGCAAGGAAGGTTCTGGGGCTGAGAGATGGGAGAGTCCAGCCTCCCCAGTCACACGGGAAACAGACCTCACCTGTGGGCTGTCTGTGCCCGGCCGGGCCCAGGGCCCTTCTGCAGGGCCCAGCGGTGGGCTGTCTGTGCCCACCTGTCCCAGGGCCCTTCTGCAGGGCCCAGCGGTGGGCTGTCTGTGCCCACCTGTCCCAGGGTCCTTCTGCAGGGCCCAGCGGTGGGCTGTCTGTGCCCACCTGTCCCAGGGCCCTTCTGCAGGGCCCAGCTGTGGGCTGTCTGTGCCCACCTGTCCCAGGGCCCACCTGCAGGCCCCACCTGTGGGCTGTCTGTGCCCACCTGTCCCAGGGCCCTTCTGCAGGCCCCACCTGTGGGCTGTCTGTGCCCACCTGTCCCAGGACCCTTCTGCAGGGCCCAGCGGTGGGCTGTCTGTGCCCGGCCGGGCCCAGGGCCCTTCTGCAGGGCCCAGCTGTGGGCTGTCTGTGCCCACCTGTCCCAGGGCCCTTCTGCAGGGCCCAGCGGTGGGCTGTCTGTGCCCGGCCCGTCCCAGGGCCCACCTGCAGGCCCCACCTGTGGGCTGTCTGTGCCCACCTGTCCCAGGGCCCTTCTGCAGGCCCACCTGTGGGCTGTCTGTGCCCACCTGTCCCAGGACCCTTCTGCAGGGCCCAGCGGTGGGCTGTCTGTGCCCACTGTCCCAGGGTCCCGGCCCACCTGTCCCAGGGCCCTTCTGCAGGGCCCAGCGGTGGGCTGTCTGTGCCCACCTGTCCCAGGGCCCTTCTGCAGGCCCCACCTGTGGGCTGTCTGTGCCCACCTGTCCCAGGGCCCTTCTGCAGGCCCCACCTGTGGGCTGTCTGTGCCCACCTGTCCCAGGGCCCTTCTGCAGGCCCCACCTGTGGGCTGTCTGTGCCCACCTGTCCCAGGGCCCTTCTGCAGGCCCCACCTGTGGGCTGTCTGTGCCCGGCCCGTCCCAGCCCACCTGCAGGGCCCAGCGGTGGGCACTCAGGGAAGGCACATGCCTGGGGAAGGCAGCAGGAGTCATTAGACAATTACAGAGCTAATGATCTGGTAAAGAGCAGACACTTTCATAGGCCAATTCAAATCCTGAGCTACCCATAACGTGGGGTTACCCAGGCTCCCCTTCCTGGCGTGAGGAGCAGAACCTGGTGTTTTCAGACACCGCTCGCCGCTAGCCGGGCTTCTGCAGGCCCTTGGCCTGGGCCGAGGGAGGCGTGTCAAGGACTCGTGTCCAGGTCTGAGCCAGTGCCAAAGTCCTTGTCTGTGACCTCAGGCCCTGGGACTTAAACCTTACGGGACAGCCCTGGCCAGTTTGGTTCAGCGGTTAGAGCGTCGGCCTGCGGTCCTGAGAGACCCGGGTTCGGTTCCCGCTAAGGGCACGTACCTCGGTTGCAGTTTGTCCCCGGCCCTGGTTGGGTCGTGTGGGTGGCAGCCACTCGTCCATTTCACATCGATGTTTCTCTCTCTCTCTCTCTCTCTCTCCCTCCCACTCTACCTGAACAAAAAATGGAAAGGTGTCCTCAGGTGAGGATAAAAAACAAACAAACAAACAAAAAAACCTTACGGGACAGCGCCCCTAACCCTGAGAGGCAAGACCCTTTAGGGGCCCCAGCTTGTGAAAACAGGTGGATTCAGCAACCGTGGTAACATATTGTCTTAAACAGAGTCATCGACTGTCAGGCCTGGACCCGGTCAAGGCTCTTTGAAGTGAGGCTGCCCGCGCGGGAGCCCTGGCAGAGCCCGCAGCTTCTGCCTGAGCCCTGCGGGCACCGGCAGCTCACGGGCAGTGGCGGTCCTCCCCACGCTGCCGCTGGGCAGCTCTGCTGGCCATTCCCAGGCTGTGCCGTCCGCCAAAGCCAGGTCTGATGGCTGTTGTGGGCAGGACTTACCAGGCGCTGCCGGGCCCGAGAGGAGAACACAAGCTGGAGACGGGGTGCGAAGCCAGACCATCCCACAGCCAGAGAGCTATGGCAGAGGTGTGAAGGCATTGCTGCTGGATTTTTCCTGTACTGGGCCGATGCCTACTACTCGTGTGAGCTTATGTGTGCGTGTGCGTGTGTGCGTGTGTGCGTGTGTGTGTGTTCTCCTCTCTTCTCCTCACGTATGTTCTTTGAGTGAGTGAAGGGCCTTATGACTTATTTTTTAAGTCCTCTTGTCTCCAAGGTAACCTCTGCCCATCACACACAAGCTTCCAGAATCCCATCCTCATCCCCCTGATCACTGGATACACTGCGGTTGGCATTGATGACTCTTAAGACTGTGTCATCTTAAGACCGTATCAGACACAGTGCAGCTCTGTTCCGACCCGCTCGAATGACTCAGTGGTTAGACCGTAACCTCTCATGCACGATCACAGCCCTTTACCCCGTAGACACAGCCGAAAACGACAGGTGTCCTTCGGCAGCGCCGTCCCTCTGTGGCCGTGTCTCTGAGATCCGCTCAGATGCGCGGCCTGTGCCCTGCAAAGCCCCGGTTCAGCCAGGTCTCCACTTCGGACTCGGGCAGACGCCGAGGCACCAGCAGAGGCGTTCCTGCGCGTCCACACCGTCCATTCCCCCGCCTGGCTATCGGCCGGTTCTGAGTCCACCCGGTCTCCAGGCTCCATGTCGTTCCGAACACGGCGTGAGATTTTGCCAAACGCCCGTACCATTGCAGTGCGCTCTGTTTGCGGCAGCGAGTCACAGCCGGTGGGGACTCCTAGGACGTCCGCCGGGTGCACTTGTCGCCCCACAGATTCGGGTCCACTTCCCGGTGGGGACGCGAGGGGACGGGCCTAGCGGAGACTCGCGGTGCGAGGAGGGCTGTCGCCCAGGCGTGCTGCCTCCTGGCTGGCGAGGAGGCGGGTCGGAAGGCGGAGAACTGCTCACCGGCCCCAGCGGCCCCGGACACAGCTTGCTCACTGGGCAGGGTTTGCGCCCGTCGACCGCCGGCCATCAGCTTTCTTTTCCAGGGGCTTGCAGCTAGCTGCTGAAAGATTCTCCCTAGACTTGGGGATGCCCGTGGCTTTCTGGGTCTATGCTGTGAAAAGTAGAGTATCCACCCATTTCCCATCTTAGCCACTTCCCTGTCTGTCCACAGTGTCTCAGGACCCCTCCCACGGGCTTGGGAACCGCGTCCAGTGTTCCCCTGATGCTGGACATGACCCCGGGGCCTGGGGCCCAGCCGGCAGCGCGGTGCATCTCTGCTGAGCTTCGGCTCCCTCTCCACCGCATCGGTCTTGTCCTTCCCAGGTTGCCTGGACTCCAGTCTGTCTCTGCTACTTGTCCCGTGTAACTCCCAGGGCAAGTGCCCCAGATGACGTGTGGGACAGGCTCGGTTCCGGCCTCCTGGGGTTCCGAGCGAACTGAGTGAGTCAGTGTGCACAGAGCCCTTGGAAGACGGCCCATGCGCAGGAGCTCTCAGCACCGATTCGCGCCTTTACACGGCCCTCCAACAGCAACGTCACTTTGCTATAAGGATGATAGATGCCCTTCAACCACGTGTGTATCCATTAGCCTCAGGGGTGAGGAATGTCCTGCCCACGAGCCGTAGAAGGCTCGAGAAATCAATACCAGCTCACGTCGCAGACCTCACCAAGTTAGCCTGACCAAACAGAGCAGGCTAATTTTTACATTGATAATTTTATATGGCCCACAAATGATGTTATAAATACCCAAATGGCCCTTGGCAGAAAAATAGGTCCCCGCCCCTGAGTGAAATTGGTTTGGTTATACGTCGTATTGCTTCAAGGCGCAGAACCTGCGGATGACGTTCAGTGAGGAGACTGACTACATTGTTGCTACTGTCCTGCTCGGCTTTGCCCGCCCGCTCTTGTCTGGCCTCCGGCCACCTCCTCGCCACACGGCAACCTTTGTCATCTTTCTCTTCTTGCTCCGAACATGGGTTGAAGCCCTGGCTGGCGGCCTTCAGCTCTCTCTGTACAGTGTGTTCTCCTTTTTAATATCCATCTTTGCAGACGAGCCGCTCAGCCGCTGCTGGTGTCCTTTCGTCCTTAGGGGACACCGCCATTCTAAACACACAGTTTCCTTCTTTGAGTCTCCTAGTCTCTGGAGCCAGACTCGCGGTCAGGGCGGCATCGCGGTCAGGGCGGCTGAGTCCGGGTAGGGAAGCCAGAGGCCTGGGCTCCAGGCAGTCCTGCCTCTCTCTGGCTGTGTGACCTCTGAGACGTGTTTCATCTTCTCAGCCGCCACGCTTCTTGGTATGCCCAGGAGAATTAACTGAGATATTAGAGCTACAGGTCACACGCATTAGCAGGCAATCATGTTGGCTAGAGATTGCTACTGCTGTTATCTGGTCCTATCCACCATGACCTTCTGCTCTGCGAGTTTGGAAATCTGTCTTCTTAAAGGCTGAACTGTGTCTCGAACCCTCCTCTTGCATTTTCGTCCCCAGGTTGGCAGGCAAGATAAAGGTCCTACCCTCACCATTACCATGGCGACTGTCACTGGCGACAGTGATGAGAATGTGTATGCCGTGAACACTATCAGGGCGCACACTCTTTGGGGGGCTCTTCCTGCTGTATCTCTCTAATGCTCATGACACCCTAAGAGGAACTCAGCATTTGTTTTTTAATTCCAATGTTTCTGATGCTTCCCTTTTATTTATAGTTATAAACCTAGTGTCTCCAGGATGACAATCACCAAGAAAAAGCAGTTTGAATTCCCACCTTGAGTGACTTCAGGGGTGCAGCCCCAACCCCTCCCGTGACCCTCCCGGAGGTTCTGAGACCCTCCGGTGCTGCCACCTGATGCCAGCGTCACCCCCTGGCAAACCAGTTCTCTTCACCTAGGTCTGTGCCAGTCTCAGAGCTGTTCACCGTTACACTTTGTATCCAAGTCAAGACCCTGTAATCAATTCACAAGTGAAGAAATAATACAAATTTTGAAAAGGTCACCCTCGCAAGTTATCAAAGAAATGCAAATTAAAACAAGTTTCCTTTTTCCACCTATAAAATTGGCCAAAATGCAAGTCATTATACATTCAGTCATTGGCAAAGGAGTGGTCAGAGTGGCCACGGCCACCTTCCGCTGGTGAGAGGGTGCATCCATATGCATGTGCAGCACAGAAAGGTTACGCCTCGCTCGGCAGAGCAGCCATTCGGTTCCTGGGAACATAGGCGGAGGAAACCATCGCAGCTGCACAAATAAATTTATGTACAAAGATAGTCATCACAGCATTACTTTTAATATTAAAAAATGGTAAACGACTTAAATGTCCAACAATAGAAGATTAGTTAAATAAATTACAGCACAGCCGCATGAAAAATATTTTAACACCACGGGAACCGAGCAAGCTATGATGTTGAGTGGAGGAATTAAGAAACAAAAGCACCCACTAGAATGATCATAACTATGGTTTTGAATGGAGAGGCCAAAGGCGTCTGGTTAATTTCGAGTGGTGGGATTGCAGGTGATTTTTATTTCCCTTTTTATCACTTCTCTCTGTTTTCCAAATTTGCTACAAAGACGATTTTATAATTAGAAAAATACGCATATGTCTATTTCAGCTCAATTGTATATCTGTGTCTCCATATCGTTCTACAATTGCATGTATGCCTGTGTTTAAGTTCTGAGACTGCTTCTCTCCATCCTGAACATGAAGCTGCTCTCCAGAGAAACCAGGTAAAGGACATTCCAGGTAACCACCTGCCAGGTAAGGGAACTCCCCCCTTCCCGTCCACACCTTCCCCTCCAGAGACCCATCCACTCAGGAGGTCAGAGCTGGAAGTAACCTCATCGACAGATCGACCCATGGACCCTTCAGCTATAGGTGAAGCCTGTAAGATTTCCTTCCAGAATAATCTGACCCATGGACCCTTCAGCTATAGGTGAAGCCTGTAAGATTTCTTTCCAGAATCATCATTCCACGTGCATAAAAGGCGACGCCTGGGATTTCAAAAGGAACTACGCATTCTTTGAGCGGTAAGATCCTGGGCCGTACCCCTGGTGCTGAACACAAACCGAGCTCCCCGAGAGGGGAGCTCACGTGGGGCCGGACCCCGGCCCTCTGGCCTGCGTCCACCACTGTGGGGCTCCTCCCGCCCTCCGTCGAACGACAGGAACTCCGCTGCCGCTTTTCTGTCTGAAACCCCCTTCCTCCCCGCCTGGGAATCCGGCCCCACAGTCTCACCGCGAACTTACAAGGTCAGTGTCATCGTCCCCATTTCCAGGTGAGAAGATTGACCCCCAGAGACACAGGTCCGCACAGGTGGGTAGGATGACCCCGCCTCTACTGTCCCGGGGGCTACGTGACCTGCTCCAGCTAGTCAGAGCTCACCCCGGACCCGTGGGACCGCCGGGGAAAGGGACGCTTCTGCCTGTAGGGCTGCTTGGAGGAAAGCGGAAGCCAACCCAGGGGCCGGGGGCTCAGGGAAGGTAAGAACCCCTGAGTGCAGGTGGGGCTTCTGATCCAGGCGAGCCTGAAGCCGGTCTCTGCGTTTTCAATGGCATGAGCCAACGTCGTCCCTCTTCCTTTTGTTAGAAAAAATTTATTTTTAATCCTCACCCGAGGATATTTTTCCATCGATTTTCAGATTGAGTGGTAGGGAGGGAGGGAGAGAGAGAGAAAAAGATCGATGTGAGAGGAACACATCGACTGGTTGTCTCCCGCACGACCCTGACCAGGGCTGGGGATCAAACTGCAACCGAGGTACATGCCCTTGACTGGAATCAAACCCACAACTCTTTGGTCCGCAGGCCAACGCTCTAACCGCTGAGAATACCCGGCTAGGGCTTCCTCTTTTTTACATCAGTTTGATTTCGGTTCAATTTCCTGCAGCCAGGTGTCCAGACTGAGTTATGTATGGACTGCGCCCATTTTCCAGATGAGGAAAACTGAGGCAACCCAGGAGAATTACATGACTAGCAAGCAGCCAAGCCATGATCTGAATTCTACCCTCCCCGACCTCTAAGCCTTAATCACAGTTTCACTGGAGCCCAGGTCAAGGCCAAATTCACTCCTCCAGGGAGGAGTGGGGCCCTCCGGCCCAGAGGCCCCCTCACCCTCGCATGTCCACCAGCTGTGGCGCAAACAGAAAGCTCCGAGGCGCGTAGCCATGGGACCACCTACCTCAGCCACACCCCTAGGGGCCCGGTCCTCCAAGTACACATCTCATCGGGCTGCCCACGTGGGCTCCTCTCTTCTGAAACTTACTGCTGATACTCTTTCTATCTTTTCTTACCTGCACGAATGGCATGGTTTGCCCCAGAACCCCCACAGGCACCTTTGGGGAGGGGGCCTTAGTGGGAACAGCTCGCAGCCGTCCCATCGCCCCTGCCCTCCCGGCCCCCGGCCAGAGCCCCTGCCTCTGCGCAGCCCCGGCTCACCTGTAAATCAGTACCTCATCGTCGGAGCAGTTGTACTGCAGCTGGTACATCTTCACCCGGGGCGCCGACTTGCTGACCGACCACTTGACCAGGGCCGAGGTGGTGGTCACATCAGACACAAGCACAGCTCGTTCTGGGGGGCTTTTGGGAGGCTCCCCACCCTCGCTGCCGCCCCCTCCCCGGCTGGTCTTGCTGGAGCCAGTGATGTCCGAGAGGCGGGATTTGGGGGCAGCCGTGCGGCTGGTGCTGTTGCTGAGGTGTGGCAGCTGGACGATGGACACCTCCACCGTGGCCGTGGCCTCCCCGGCGGCGTTGGCGGCAATGCAGGTGAAGGCGCCGCTGTCCTGAGACGTGGTGATGAGGATGTCCAGGGTGCCGTTGTCGTACACAGCGGTCCTTGAGGAGTTCCCCACCAGGCGGTCGTCGGGGGCCACCCAGTGGATGAGGGGGCCGGGGTCCCCAATGGCCTTGCACTTGAGAGTGGCTGCCTGGCCCTCCAGAACCAGCAGCCGGTGTGTGTGCTGGGTGATGAGAGGCGGCTCGCACACGAACTCCTCCTCGCGCACGTGCCAGAAGTAACGGCCCTTGAGGCCACCGGGGGAGCCGCAGGTCTCCAGGTCATCCTCCCGCTCCAGCCTCCGCAGCCAGAGGAGCTCGCAGTTGCAGTGCAGGGGGTTCCCCCCAAAACTGAAGGACAAGGGTGGGGCAAAAGGCGTGGCGGCCAGAGCAGAGGCCTGGGAGCGGGCGAAGATGGGGTCCGGGGGCAGCTTCTGCAGCCGGTTGGAGGTGAGGTCCAGGCGGGCCAGTTTCTGCAGGTCCGCGAAGGTGCCCTCAGCAATGTGGTCCAGCAGGTTGTGGTCCAGGCTCAGCTGGTGCAGGTTGACCATCCGCCGCACAGAGCCCCAGGGCAGGCCATGGAGGTTGTTGTAGGACAGGTCCAGGTCCTCCAGCGTCAGCAGGAAGTCCTCGAAGGCCTCATCAGCCACGCCACCCAGCTGGTTGTTGTTCACGATGAGGTGCTGCAGGTTGACCAGGCCGCGCAGCGTGTCCTCCCCGAGGCTGGGCAGCCGGTTGCTGTCGAGGTGCAGGGAGCGGAGGCTCTCCAGGTCCAGGAAGGAGAAGGGCTGGATGTGGCTGATGGTGTTCCTGGACAGGGTCAGGTCCACCAGCCCCGTCATGTTGGCGAAGTCCTGGCGGCCGATGTGGATGATGAAGTTGCCACCCAGACGCAGCTCCACCGTCCTCCGGTCGATGTCAGGGGGTACGAAGAGCAGCCCCTTGGATGGGCACAGGGTCCCCAGCGACTCAGACAGGTTCTGGCAGACACAGTACTTGGGGCAGGCGTCGACCACGGCAAACGCCATGCCAAACGCCAGCAGGCCACCAAGCAGGGTCTCCATGGTCTGGTCACTCAGGCTGCAGCGCCTGGAAGGGAGGGACACAGGTCAGGGTCAGGGTCGGCTTCCTAACACCCCATCCAGAGCTTCCCCTCATGGTAACGGCCGCCTTGGGAAGCAGCTATAAATGGCCTCTGCTCATTGCAAAGCAAAATCTCTTTCACCAACTCCTTGAATACGATTCTCCTTTTTCCTTTTCCTTAGCTTTTATCACCTTCTGACAGACTACTGAATTGACTTCTTAATTATGGTTATAGAATATTTTCTCTCTCCCCAGTAGAATGTCTGTTTTATCATTGCTATGTTCTAGCACAGGGCCTGAAACACAGTAGGTGCTCAATACATATTTGTTGGATGGATGGATGGAAGGATGGATGGATGGATGATTCCACACCAGTGGTTCATTTGTAATCATTGGATTTGCAAAGTGTGTATGGTTGTACTTTGAAGCGGTTTAACTTCTTAATTGGTTTAGACTCGGCATGAAATTAAATTGCACCGATGTTCCTGAAGGACGTGGACGTGGAGAGAACCGGCCCTGGGAGACGCCAAGGTTAGCGGGGAACTGCGCTGGCTACATTCTCACCATGGAACCCACGTAGTAGATACATATTTGGGAGTTCAGGGAATTAAAGACGGTGGTGGGACATGAATTACTGCTGAGCACTTAGCCCGTGCTGGGTCCTCTGCCTGGAATTTCACATACGGCATCTCATCTGGGCTTAAGGAACACCCTTCATGAGGAAGGCCTTATCTATGTGTACAGACGAGGACTCGCCCGGGGTCTCCTTCAGGTCTTGACTCAAAAGTCATCCTCTCAGCCACGCCCACCCCGACTGTGCATTCCCTTCTCCCCGCCTTGTGTTTTCTCCTTGAAATGTACCACCGTCTGACTGACTATATATAGTTTACCTAGTTGTTTTATTTATTGTTGGTCTTTTTAAATTTAAATTTTTATTTCTTTTGTTGTTGTTGTTGTGGCAGCATAGTTTGTAATTGCAAAATACTGCAAACAACCTGAACGTCTATCCAGAGGACAGGGCTTGGATCAACTGGAGCTCTAACTGCTGCGCAACCAGGAAGAAGGCCTCCGGGGCGGGTGAGACCTGCCTTCTGTGACATACACCCACAGTCAGGAGGGCACGTCCAGAATGACAGAGCGAGGGCTTCTTATCTCTCAACGAGAGTTGACATGCAACATTGTACTAGTTTCAGGGGTTCAACGTAGTGATTAGACATTTATCTACCTTACAAAGTGGTCGCCACCTGGATAAGTCTAGTACCTGTCTGACACCATACATAGTTAGCATGCTACTGTCTTGTGTGCAGAATTTGTTTTCACTCACCATTATTTTCTCAAAGTCTAACACACCCCCTGACACGTAGTAGGTGTTTTTGCATGAATGAACATCTAGAAAAGGAAGGAACAGGACTTTGGCTCAGATCCTCTTGTGTCCAAACCTGACAGCTTTCTCACTATCCATGTGGTGCTGATCATGGCTCTATTTATGCAGCGCTAAGAATTGCATCAACTGAGCTAAACCTTTGGAAAATCGTGCACTCTGGCTGTGTCGCATCACGCAGGCCAGCGGCTCACAAACTGCCTTCTAGGAGTGCTATTTCCAGTTCTGCAAGAAAGTCTTCCAAGGCCAGTGAGTTGGGGAAGTGCTGCCTACTCTCACTCACTCCTGCAAAAGCTCGACACGCATTAGCAAGTTCAGAAGGGTTGAGAAATTCTGCTGCAGCAGAGAAACTGGGTTAATGTTTAATTCTGCATCGCTCCCTTTTTCTGTTTTAGCTAAAGATACTCATTTTTCTGAGCAACAGCTATTAATACCTCGAGGAAGCAGAGCTCCAGAGTTCCCTCTTTGTGGAGCACAGAGACAGACGAAGCAACCAGCTAATAAAACAAAGGCATACTCTAAATTTGAAAACCTATCCCATTGTAAAGGTTTGAATTCCATGACTGTGTCTCTTTACGGGTAAATCTCTCACCTGAGAGCCTTCAGGGCCAGAGACGTGCCCTGTATTTCATCTATAAAGAATGTTATTTTTGAGCAGCCCTGTCTAATAGAAATATAATGCTAGCCATAAATGTAATTTAAAATTTTCTAGTGGCCGTATTTTTTCTCAAACGTAAAAAAAAAAAAAAAAGGTGAAATCAATTTGGATAAAGATTTATGTAAACCGCATATCCAAACTATGATTTCAACAGGTAATCGACACAAACAAATGTTAATGAGATGACTAACATTCTTTTATTTGTGCTAAGTCTTCAAAATCAGGTGTGTATTTAACACTCAGCGTATTTCATTCAAGTGCTCACTCGGCATATGTGGCTATTGGCTGACTGCTGGATAGCACCCTTAGAGCAGGTGTTGGCTAACTGCCGCCTAGGGACCAAATCCAGCCTGCCACCTGCTTTTATAAATAAAGCTTTATTAGAACATGGCCGCGCTCATTCATTTGCATCTTGTCTATGGCTTTTTTCACGTGGAGGTTAGGAGTGCCAGCGAATACGCTGTGGTGAGCATAGCCTAAAATATTTGCTGTTTTGCCCTTTACAGAAAAAGTTGGCTGACTTCTGTTCAAGATTTTTTTTCCATCTTCTTCATTATGGTCACTTTCATTATAAGCCTTTGCCAACACACTTAATTCCACATAGTTCTGCTCCGGGCAACCAGGACCGGCCATTCACCCTGCCAGTCCATACTCACCCCAACCTTCTACCTGAGGGGAACCAGCCCATCCTGACCCAGGTCCCACCAGGAACATCCATTCCAGAGGCGTCTCTAGGTGCAAGCCACCTGTCACCATCTCCATGCCCAGGTGCATTCTGGCCTCTGGTCCACATTTAGCTGGGGCCTGATAAAACAAACAGAATCTTCTCCATTTGCATTGACCTGTTTTCTATTTTTTAACACAAGAGCAAGTCTTTGCGAGGGCTGGTCCTGCCCACTAGCCCAGTTTATCTCATTCTGTCTCCCTTTGCTGGTCCTGTCCGGCTACACTCAGCCTCTGTCTTATAAATCCATGCTTGCTCGTCCTCAGGACTTCCGACATGCTCTGCTTTGTCCTACCTTCTCCCTGCCTCCATTTCTGCCGGCCAAGTTCTGGGTCTCCGGTGAACTACTACCTACACCAGGAAGCCCTCCGAAATCTAGACGAATGCAGGCCTTCCTGCTCTGTCCGCCTGAGCCCCTTGTACTCGTCCTACGTGTCGATCATCACACTTTTCTTTTTTTAAAGAAATTACCTTTAAAAAATTTTTTTTCTTTATTGGTTTTTAGAGAGAGTGGAAGGGAGAGAGAGAGATGGAAACATCGATGAGAAAGAACATGGATTGACCGCCTCCTGCATGCCCCCGACTGGGGATCAGGCCCACAACCCGGGCTTGTGCCCTGACTGGGAATCAAACTGGTGACCTCTCGGTGCACGGGTTGATGGTCAACCACTGAGCCACACCAGCCGGGCAAAGATCATGATACTTTTATTTATAATTTCTTAATTACTTACTTGCCTGCCTTCCTAACCTATAAACTCCACAAGGCAGGGGACGTACCTGTCTTGTCCACCCATCACTGTATCCCCAGCACCCAGCACCACACCTGACCAGTAAATATCAACTGAATGCATGCAGGAAATACATTACTGAACAAAGTGAGTTTCTGGCATTGGCCCTGGGTTTCTGGGCTCTGTCTCCACACTGTCCAGAGTTCATCTGGCTCATCAGCTGAGAAAACCATCTTTATGGTAGAAGTTTCCAAAGCATCGTCTGCCAATCATCCGCTGCATTTTCCAGCACGACCCCCCACGGCGGTAAACCAGGGGGGCCATACTCCTCTAGCCCCTCATCTGCTCAAGCAGAGTTGAGTGGTACCCCTACACCCACCAAGGACACAGGGCCAGACACACCCAAGGATGCCCCTGGCTAGTTAAGTTAGAGTGGCTGTGTGTGCGCATGTGTGTGTGTGCATGTGTGTGTGTGCATGTGTGTGTGTGCATGTGTGTGTACAGGAGGGTAGTGTTCTAAAAGTCTGCAGCCCCAAAAGGTACCTCCTCGTGCCGTCCTGTCAGTGGACACTGCAGGGATCGCATTTCCCGACGTTTCCACACCATGGCACGTAGGGAACAGTGACACTTGTCAGGCACAGCCGAGTCCAGGGCGCAGGCTTTCGGTGCCGGTGCTGGGTATCTTCCGTTGGTCCCTCCAGATCTTCTCCCCACCCTCCTGACCCTGCTCATGCCTGGGAGGCTGCCCAGTACGAGCTGCCCCACCACGGCGTCCTCTGGGCCTTTCCGGCCTCCGGCCTGTCGCCTGCCTCTTCAACCACCATGGCGGCGGCGGCCAGGGAAGACCCCGGCCTGTGGGGACGCACACCCTGCGCAGGGCCCGCTGTGCTAAGCGGTTCTGTCCTTGTGGACCATGCTAAGCACATCACGTTTTCAAAAAGTTTCTGGCGGATTAGCAAACGTCTAATGAATTCAAATCTGTCACATAATAGAGCTGGGTAAATATGTTTTTAAGTAATCAGCATGGAAGTTACTGACGGAGAAGTGACTACTGAATCTTAATTAAAATTGTATTCTGAGACCTGCCACTTAAAATATGACTCTCGCTGCCACACGGAAGGCTGCTTAAACCCTGCGTTGGGAGGGGCTGAGGGGACTGGGTTGAAACACATAATTGGTACAGTCGGGCAGGGGCTTCTCTCTTTCGAGCAGGAACTCAGATGCTGGAAGGAGAGACCTCCTAGGTGCTGAAGGAGAGGGAGGATTAGGAAGAGAGGGCTCGGATCATGGACAAACAACCAGATGGAAATGGGCAGGAGGGGCCAGAGCAGGAGCGGTGGGCAGAGCTGAGAGGGGTGTGTGGGATCAGAAGCCAGGCTGTGAAGTGGATGCTGGCACCAAACATCAGCATCAGCCTTCAGAGGAGGACTTGTCTGCAGAGGAGCTGAGCCTGTCTGCTCAGAGCGTCCCTGAGCCGGGGCTGGGGGAGCACGGGGGAGGGGCGTGAGGAGAGACAAGCAGGAGCTGCAGGAGGGAGAGCAGCACTGTCCCTGGGCCTGCAGTGCCCGGAGAACCGGCCTCAGGAAGGTGATTCAGGGTGCGCACGGTGTCTCCGCCCTCCCCGCGTTTCCCCACGCACTCCGCATCCCCTCTCCGCTACAACTCTGCAAGTCAGGGTTGCAACTAGCCCACAAGCTGCTCTTCTGCAAGGAGAGAGGGGGGACTTGCTGGGTGTTTGGGGCTTCTTGCTGAACAGCCTCGTGCGGTGAGCAACCTGCCCCCCTCAGACCCTGTGATCCAGAGTATTTTACCCCCATTTTCACCACTGGGAAGTGGCATCCAAAGAGGGTAGGCCTGCCCAAACTCTCCCAGCTCCCCGAGGAGAAGCATGATTTGAACTTCAGTTCCTCCTCAGAGTAGAGGAGGCCCCTCCGGAAGAGGCCATGTGACTGGCCCACTCAGAGAGCTGCTGCCCCCGCTGCGGGATTGCTTAGTAACCGTGAGGGCCCAGCTGTTCACGAAATGTGTTTCCTTCTTGGGGACGGGCCTGGAAAGAACTCTGGTTTTCTCAGGCCTAGTTGGCTCAGAAATATCCACCTGTCAGGCCCTGATGGTGGTGAGTCACACACACACACACACACACACACACACACGCACACACACAGGCATGCATGCATGCACACACATACATGCACACGCACACTTAGATATGCTGGCAATATATAGAGTTGATGGTTTGTAATGACTCAACAGATGGAGTTTCATATTTAAAACAAAAGCAAAAAAAAAAAGAAAGATGAGGACAGAAAGTGGAAAATGAAGAGACAGTGTGGCCGAAAAGGAAAATTCCTATGCCTTCGCCGGAGGATGAGACCAGAGACTGTCCTCCCCTCCCCCTCCCCCTCCCCCTCCCCCAGCCCTGGGCTCTGCCCCCTCAGAACTTCCTCGAGCTGTTCCAGACAGAAGAGACAACATTTAGCAGATGGCTGGCAAGATACATGTGATATCTCTCCACCCTGATTTCCATTTGAAAGATACCTTAGCAACCAGCCAGAAGCCACCCGCCCCTGGAGCCCGTAAATCAAGTAAGATGCCTGTCTCTGCTTCAGGTAGAAAGAAAGGGCCCCTCCAGGGTGCTCCAGGCTGGGAAAGTGTGAATTAATAAGGGAGGGAGGGGTTCGGATCTGCCAGCAGAGGCATCTGCACCTTCTTGGCAGGCTGGCCCTCCCGGGCACATCACACCACCACACCACGCAGGTGGGGAACCAAACTGGACTCCCTGGCCCCTGATGGGCCGCCTTTCTGGTCCCGGAGTTGCCAGGTGGCGGCCTGCGGTCCCAGGTGCGTCCAGTGTGAGAACCAGCCCTGCCCAGCCCCAGCTGCAGCACCTCCGCCTCCCAGACCCTCAGGAAGAAAGTCCGAGGCTTCTTCTGGGGGGAGAGAAGAAAGGAGCCTTGGACAGCTGGTTTTCCAGCAGCCCCCCGACGCCGCCTTGTTGGGGTCCCTGGGGAATCCTGAGGCAGAGGGAGGGCGAGCTCAGTGAGTGCCCGTTGGGAGGGAGGTGCCCCTGACCCCAAAGAGCTCCCAGTCTGATGGGTGGCCTGGCTCAGGACCTCAGGCAGCTCTTTTGGGGGAGGGGGCTAAACAACAGAAATGCATGTTTTCATAGATCTAGAGGTTTAGGTACAGGGTCAAGGTCAGTGGGTTTGCTTTCTCCGGAGGCTTCTCTCCTTTCTCCTTGGCACCTTTCCACTGGGCCCCCCGGCCTCTCCTCAGCAGTGTCCTGCTGTCTCCCCATGTGTCCCCTTCCTCCTTCCATAAGGTCACCAGTCAGTTTGGTTCAGGCCACCCTCATGACCTCATTTGGATTCACTATCTCTTTAAAGGCCCCACCTCCAAATACAGCTGCATTCTGGGGTGCTGGGGTGTAGTGCTTCAACATACAAATTTGGAGGGGACACAGTTCAGCATAATGTTCTTCCCTCTGCACCCCCCAATTTCATGTCCCTCGGATATGCAAAATTCCTTTAGCTCCATCCCAAAAGTCTTCACCCACCCCAGCATCAACTCTAAGTCCAAAATCTCGTCTAAATGCACATGGACACCTGAAGGACTGAGGCCAACCTTCTCCAGCTGTGGACCTGTGAGGCCAGGCAGGTGGCCTGCTTCCCGATGTCATGGAGAGATGGGCACTGGGGAGGCAGTCCTGTCCCAAAGGGAGAGATCAGAGCGGAGGGAGGGACGGCGGGGCCCAAGCACATCTCAGCCTGTCGCGGGGCAAGTCCATTCGACGTCAAGGCTCCAGAACCACCCTCTTTGTCTTGATGCTCTGTCCCCCAGACCCACCGGGTGGCTGTCTCACCCCTTTGGACCTGGCAGCAGTCCTGCAGGCTGCTCCCGTTTTTAGGATGGAGCCACAGCTTTTAGTTTAAAGAGAGGGAGAGGGAGAGAGGGAGAGGGAGGGAGGGAAAGAGGGAGAAGACAAATTCTCAAGGGAGCCGGTGCCTGCAGAAGGTCCTGGCTTCATGGTTACAGAGAGACACCCACACAGGCACATAAACATTCCCTGCGCGGTCCCCCAACAAAGCCTTGGAGGCAAGGGCCACATCCCACCTCGCCAAGCTTCTGCACAACCCAGCTGCAGAGAGAAGTCTTAGACGGCACAGGGAACAGGCAAGAACGGGGAAATCGTGTGTCCAACATGTAAAGGGTAGAGCGGAGCTGCTAGGCCCTGCTGAAACGTGCGTGGTACAAAGGCAGTGGTTGTTACCCTGAGTGACTGAGCTTAAGCTCAGAACAGCCTCGCTCTGCTGTCATGACAGCATTATGCCTGCGCACACGCAACCGTGATACTTTTATTGTGTTGCAGGGTAACTGTGTTTCCCTGTCACCCACCCCATTCACCTGGGAACCCCATCGTGGCAGGCACTGTATTTATTCAGCTCGGAATCCCCAGGAGAAGCCAGGTACCTGGCACCGAGCGGGCACCTGGGACGTGTTTGATAACAAAACGAGCGCAAGAATGAAAGAGCAGGTGCGCTAGCTCGAGGGTCATACCCTTCGGCACCGCTGGCGCCCGCACAGGCTGCCTTGCTGGGGCCGGCCTCGGGCTGGAGAAGGAATGCCCGGAGGACAGCCCAACCCAGACCCGCGAGGGAGACAGCATCAGTTCCTCAGCCTCCTCCCGCCTTGCTGGGGTGACTCTGAGGCACCCCTGCACAGCCAGCCCCCGAGAGGTGCCCAGTGGCGCCGAGCCCCGCTGCCCCGACACCGCTGCTTCCCTCCCTGTGCCCCCACCCCTCCTGTGCGTCCTGGCCTCGCAGCCAAAGAAGCCACTCACTCAAATCCTCATTCAGGTCCACTTTGGGAACCCAGCCTCAGGCCCACTTCGTAATTATCACTCTCACCGTGCACAGCACCCCGAGCCTGGGCCTCTGTGGAATGTCGACTCCTGAAGGGGAACACTGGTGTGAAAGCCACGAGCATGCTCGCCCATGACTAACAACAACTACAGCTTCCCCGGAGGAGGGAGACCTCGGTTCCCACACGGTGATTGGCAGTAATGATGAATGAAAAATGTCTTCGCCGACGTGTTCAGGGGCCGTGGGGCGCGAGCCTCCTCCCCTCCTCCGTGGGGAGACGCCTGACAGCCAGCAGGAGGGTGTTCGTGCGTGCAGGAGGGAGGCCGTGTCCCGTGGGTGAGCGCGGTGGAGGTGGGACGTGAACGGGGTGTGCGTGAGGAAGTGGTGTGTAAGCAGGAGGCGCCCGTGTGGGTGAGGGGGTGTCGCTGAATGGAGGTGAGTGAGCGAGCGAGTGAATGGGTGTGTCTGGTGAATGGAGGGCTGTGTGGGTGAGGGAGGGCTCGGATTATGAATGGGGGAGCCAGGGAATGAGGCCAGGGTGCGTGGGGGAGGGAGCAGGCGAGGTGTTTGCTGGGCTTGGATGGAAACAAATGCTCTTTTGCTGCCCTGTTGTCACCGCAAAGGATTCATCTCCACGCTGCCTGTGACCTGTCCCTGCTGGGGAGACCCACGGGGCTGGCAGCTCCCAGCAGCACTTGGGGGCTCGGCCTCCTTCCCGCTCCCGCCCTCAGCCTCTACTCCAGCCCTCAGGTGTGAGTGGGGGGGGAGCTCTGGTTTCATTCCCAGGGATGTTTGCTTTCATTTCATCATGACTTTCAAAATTCTTTCTCTAAACCCCTGCCCCCGTTGCAAGCATCTTTGAGATTTTAGCACCTGAAGCCCCGAGCACGCAGCCAGCTCTCGGGACCCATGGACCAGTCCCTTCCCCCGTCAGAGGGACGGCAAGGAGAACATGGACCCCAGGCATGCATTTCCATCACCAGGGCCCTCCTGGGCCTGTCTCGCTCTCCCAAGGTCTTCCCCAACAGATGCAACCTGAGCACCAGCCCTTGCCCTTTGGGCCCTTCACCCCCTACTCCGAATCACAGGGCACCCCAGCTTCGGCGACTGCAGCACCCACCACCGTCCGAGCACCCTGCTCTCCCTGCTCCCGCGCTCAGGAGCGGACTGGGTGCGGTCCCTCCAGGTCGGCGAAGGAAGGGAGCACTGGGGTGGATCATTCAAAGAGGCAGATAAACCAGAACTCATTTCCATTTGGCTGGGGAACGTTCGCTCTATGATTTACTCTCCTCATTATGGCTGGCTCAGGCGAAAATTAAAATTGGCTTTTCTTTATCAAGTCGCCGAGGCTACAGGGCAGGCGAAGGCTGGGCGGCATTAACGTCTGCCCTGACTGTGGGACGTAATTAGGGGTCAACACCTGAACAACATATCAGACTTGGACGCTGCTGGACCTGGGCTCAAACCCCCTGAGCAGGCTGGACTCCCTGAGGACAGGCCCTGTCTGGTCTCTACAGACAAGCATCTGCCAACCATCAGCATCTGGGGTCTGAGGCTGATGCCAGCAGGGTCCCCCTCGCTCTCCTCACCGCACACCCCGGGGGGCCCAGACCGCTCTCCCTGGAGCAGCCCTTTGTTCCCTGAGCCTGCAGCGGGGCTGGAGCAGGCCAGCCCTGGGGGGGTATCATTAGCGCCCACGGGCCACTCTGAGGACACTGTCTCATGGCACAGGGGTCACTACCCTGCCCTGTGATGTCTCCAGTAGGACATCAAGCTTGGTATAGTGAACATTGGCTCCTAATAGCACTCTGATTATTAAAACAAAACGGATTTAGAAAATCAAATTGGCTTTATTTGCCGGTTCCGCTCGTGGGCGGTGGGAGTCTCTGCAGCGATGGAGACCCAGCCCCGCAGGGAGCCCCACGCTGCCCGTTCCGGCCTGGGAACCACCGAGCCCTTCCCTGTCGGCCGGCCCAGACCCGCGAGGTGCCACACAAAAGCGCTTCCAGCTGGGCTGCCTCCCACGAAGGGACACAGTCTGTCTGCGGAGTCCCACCACAGGCTGCCCAGCTCACAGGCCCCAGCAAAGCGACCACGGAAGGGGTGAAGGGAGGCGGGCAACCCTGTCTGGCCTCTCGGGGTCGGGTGCGAGGCCAGTGAGCCAGCTCTGCCCCTGCACCAACTACAGCCCGCCGCCGGCCAGGTCGCGCTCCCGCCCCGCAGCTCCCTCCGGTTCGGTCAAAGCAAACGCACAGGGTCCCCTGCTGCTCCCCGCTGTGCTGCTTGCCTGCGTCCTCTCAGTTCTGGGGAGAGGGGACAGAGAGACGTCATCACTCAGCGTCTTGGGGGAAACAGATGGCAGTTCGGAAGGGGCCCTGCAGAAGTTTAGTGAGGGGACAGCTTACAGGTGTGGGCAGGGTTAGGAGGCAGGAGGGGCGGCACCCAGGGCTGGCAACAGAGGGGGCCCCCTCCCCCCACGCTTAGGCCTGAAGGGGCAAAGGCAGAGGGCGCTTCAGCCACGAGAGAAGAGGGGCCTGGCAGAGGCCACGGCTCTCAGCAGCTGGACCCACATAACCAGTGACCGGCTGCGGCCTGGGAGTGACCGGCCGAGGGAATAGGCACCTCTCTGTCACCCTGCCGGGCCTCCAAAGCCTGAACCCAGCAAACCAGAGGGCAGGGCAGCCTGCCTGAAGCTTCCCACCAGGCCAGCCCCCGGGCGCGGGCAGGGCCCATCCAGGCGAGAGTTTCCCCGCGGGAAAGTGGGAAATGACCTCGCAGAGAGCACCCTTCTCTCTCCTCGATTTTCCCAGTGAGCTGTGGATAATAAAACCACCTGGAAGATAAGACCAAGAGAGAGAGAGAGAGAGAGAGAGAGAGAGAGAGAGAGAGAGAGAGAGGGGAAGGAGGGAAAGGAGGAGGAGAAAGATCAGTCCACTGGAAACAATAAACTCCACAGACTCAAGAGCAGTAAGTATGAATTCAGTTTGGTTTTGCCACGCACACGATCCAGCCTTCTTCAGCACGGACGGGCTGATCAGATGAACGTCGCTGTTGCCACCAGGACAGCGCATTTAAATTTTTATTGCAAACACCAGGCTCCATTACCCCGAGATGTGCTCTCCGCATCCCTAATATTGCCTCTCTCCGTGTCGGAACGCGAGCATCCTGACCCCACCAACGCCTGACACAGCAGGGACAGCCCCGCTCCGAGTTCTGCCACCTGATCTCCACCCTGGCCTGCCCTGCACTCAGCAGGCCGCCTCGTGGCCTCGTGCCTCAGTTTCCCCATTTGGGCAGTGCGTGTTTCTGTGTGTGTGTTCATCTTGTCAAGCCCATTTCCAGCCCCAGTTTGACGAGATTTGAGTGAGGAGCAATGAAGACCCAGGACCCAGAACACCTGAGCACCGGGTCGTCCCCAGCCCACCACCCCAGGCCCTCGACGTGGGACGCAGAAGTTCAGCTGTCTCCCTCTCTGTCCTCAAGTCTGCAAACCCCAGAGGGCTTCTCCTTTTCCCTTTTGTTCACTTTGCAGACTCATCTCGCTCTTCCCTTTGCCTCTGTGGTCCTCCTGCCCCCTTTCTCTGCACCATCTTCCATCTCTCTGTTTCCCTCTGCCTCTGCCGGTCTTCTTCAGCCTCGCCTTCTGTTCCCCTTTGGCCTCCTCCCTGGAGATGCGGTCTGGAGGTGAGATCTGGGACATTGCAGTCAATCCCTCTCCTGTGACCCTCCACCCGCACCCCCACGAGGGGACACGCTTGGCTCTGCAGCAGGGATTCACCATCCGGCCAGGCCTGTGCTGAGCCTGGCTCCAGGTGGGCCTGCGGAACAGACGGGCCATCTCCGCTCCGGGGAGGTACAGACACGGACACGGGGCCCGCAACCCGCAGAGGAGGTGCGAAGCGTGTCTGGCACTTACATGCGTCTCACCCAAACCATTTGACAATGCAGTACTACCTGCCCATCTCACAGGAGGAGACACTGAGGCTAAGGTCGCTTACGTAACTTGGTCCAATGATCAGGACGAAAGGTAGAGCTGGAAGTCCAGCCCACGTAGGCCCCGCCCCATCAGGGACAACACCGTTCTCAAGGTAGAGAGAAAAGAAAGCGGCCAGTGCTATGGGAACCCTTCAGAAGACATCTTTCCTAACTAGGGTAAAGGAACCTTCTGGCAGGAGGTGCCACTGGGTGGCCCCTGATGAGAGATGGTGGGATGTAGCAGCTGGGGCTGGTTGTCTTACCAGGGACCTCCCAGAAGACCGGAGGCTCAAGGCCTTGTGGCAGACAGAGGCGGATCCAACCACGATGGGCAATTACAGACACACCCTGGAATTAGACGCTTTGAAGGGAAGGCCCTTCTGAAGGCCCCAGTTCGAGAAGCACCCACTTTAGAAGCTTCAGTGCAGCAGAGTGTCAGGCATCAGGCACGTGGACTGGAGTCCAGCCCCTTGGTGGGGGACAGGCTCACCTGCACCTGAATCCCAGCTCTGCCGCTCACAGCTGTGCGATCCTGGGCAAGTCCCTTGGCCACTTATACCGGGGTGTCCTCATCTGTAAAATGGGATCATCCCAGAGTTAGTGTGACGACTGACTGCATCATTCCGTGTAAAACAGTGCAGCGGGGCTGAGCATAGAGCGAAATCTCCAAACAGTGTCCATGAATATAAATGAATATAATTCTTATTCTGTGCACTGTCTTGGACATGCAGTGGCTGTTCTCAAACTTGAGTGAAGAATAGAGTTTAGATTGCCACCGAAGGAGAAATTCTAAAGTATAAAATACATTATTGAACTCAGCACCCCCAGGAGACCTCAACAACCAGTTCAAGAGAATCTGTTGTTGTAGGTCCAAGGGCCTGGGCCACTGCACAGCTGGGATCTGGGAGCAGTGACTGACCCTTCCACCACGGTGGCGCCGGCCTCCAGGGCTCGGCGTGGGGCAGTTTGGGCATAGGATGCCTCCAGGCTGGGGGTAGAGGTGGTGGGAGTCAGAGAGATTTTTTTTTTTAAGTGAAGGAAGGAGCCTTTGAAGGCAAAAGTGCCCAGGACCCATACAAGTTCTAGAGAAGCCCTGTTCAGGGCACTTTCTGGTGACCTGCTGTGGGGACACCAGAAAAGGGGCTCCCACCCCTCCTCTTTGGTCACTACAGGCTGCTCAGTAACTCCTTCTCCAGCCCGTTCCTCGGCACCAGTGCCCCTGCCCCGGTACAGATGCCACGACTCTGCTCACTGGCTCCTGTTCCCCGGGCACCCACTGGCTGTGCAGAGCGCTGGGCTCCAACTGCACAGACGGGCCCTGTCCTCTGGGGACCACGGCCCCTGAGGGCCAGACAGAGACCAGCACACAGGAAGGGGATGGTGTGCGGCAGGGGACAGACGACAGAGCAACTGCCCGGCTCCCCCCCAGACTGGGCTCCCTGAGGACGGGGCCGTGTCCCCACAGACTGGGCTCCCTGAGGACGGGGCCATGTCCCCTCAGACTGGGCTTCCTGAGGACGGGGTCATGTCCCCCTCAGACTGGGCTTCCTGAGGACGGGGCAGTGTCCCCTCAGACTGGGCTCCCTGAGGACGGGGCCGCGTCCCCTCAGACTGGGCTCCCTGAGGACGGGACCGTGTCCCCTCAGACTGGGCTCCCTGGTAATAAAGTCCCAAGTTTACTCATGATGATCGTTTTTTGTGGACATCAAACTCATATCTGCTCTATACAAGGGATAAATACCCCTCTGACCTTCTCATTAAACTTAGGCGTAGCAGGGCCCCACCCTGTGCCTCAGTTTCCCCCATGTACATGTGGTTATTAGGTGGTTTCAAAGTTGCTGTGATGTCACGACATCAACCATAGACTCAGGGACGAGCCTCACCCTCAGTCCCTCTTCTTTCTCCAAACCTGACTCCCTTGTAGCATCGCCAATGGCACGGTCACCCCTGCCTGGAGAGTCCTCTTCCACCTACTAATGGGGGGCCTGAGATTCATCTCAGGATGCTTGTCCCCAAACCTCTTTGTACTATGAACTTCTCCGAAGGCGAAGACTTGAGTTCGGCTTCAATGACTCCTGGTCCTCATGACTTCAAATGCGATGACCTGGTCATCACCATCACCGCCGTCTCACGGTAGCGCCTGCAGAGTGGCGGCTACATGCTGCCCGTGTCCTCTCCCCTGTGTGGTGTGTGACAACTATTCCTATTGTACAGACAGGCAGGGGAGGCTTGCAGAGGTGTTTAGGTGACCTGACCAGAGTCCCCCTCCTAGGAAGTGACTGCTCGCTCCCCTGGGCTCTCGGAGAGCTTGTAGGTACCCTCAGAATCCCGGGACACCAGGGCTCCCCCAAGTTCTTCTCCAGGAGAACCAACCAACAAAATGTACAGCAGGCTCTAGCCAAACAGTGATCAGACTCACCTTATAGTCAGGCACTTAGATGAGAGAGAATGAGGAGCTCACCCGGAGTTTAGGGTGGGGAGGCCTGGCGTGTCAAAGGTCAGAGTGCTCCCAGTGTTAGAACACAGCAGGTGAGAGACCAGGGGCTGGGTGCTCCTGAGTGGCACCCCCATCCTGGGGGTGGGGCGGGCTTAGTTCCTCCTCTACTCACACCATTCTCTGGCCTCAGGACTTAGGGGCTGGCTGATTTGGGGAAGGGGCTCCCACCTCCCCACTGTGAATAGGAGCAGCAGGATTAGTGCTCAGCTGAGGCACTGAATTTTGTTTCTCCTGTACCCCACCCCCCACCCTTAGTGCTCAGCCAGCCAGCATTCCCTGCAGACCCCACCTCAACCAACCTCAGGGAGGGCGACAAATTATTCTGATGATCAGAAGATCAGAGTCAGCTTGAAGCTAACACAGAGCTGCCCCTGCCCTGGGTGCTCTCAGTGGCGTGGGGTGCTCAGTGGCGTGGGGTGCTCTCAGTGGCGTGGGGTGCTCTCAGTGGCGTGGGGAGCTCTCAATGGGTGCTCTCAGTGGCGTGGGGTGCTCTCAATGGGTGCTCTCAGTGGCATGGGGTGCTCTCAGTGGCGTGGGGTGCTCTCAGTGGCATGGGGTGCTCTCAGTGGGTACTCTCAGTGGCGTGGGGTGCTCTCAGTGGCGTGGGGTGCTCTCAGTGGGTACTCTCAGTGGTGTGGGGTGCTCTCAGTGGGTGCTCTCAGTGGCGTGGGGTGCTCTCAGTGTTGTGGGGTGCTCTCAGTGTTGTGGGGTGCTCTCAGTGGGTACTCTCAGTGGCGTGGGGTGCTCTCAGTGGCGTGGGGAGCTCTCAATGGGTGCTCTCAGTGGCGTGATGTGCTCTCAGTGGCATGGGGTGCTCTCAGTGGCGTGGGGTGCTCTCAGTGGCGTGGGGTGCTCTCAGTGGCGTGGGGTGCTCTCAGTGGCGTGGGGTGCTCTCAGTGGGTGCTCTCAGTGGTGTGGGGTGCTCTCAGTGGGTGCTCTCAGTGGCGTGGGGTGCTCTCAGTGTTGTGGGGTGCTCTCAGTGTTGTGGGGTGCTCTCAGTGGGTACTCTCAGTGGCATGGGGAGCTCTCAGTGGCGTGGGGTGCTCTCAGTGGCCTGAGAGCACAAAGATAAGGGTGTTTAGAGGCAGTGAGATCTCTGATCCTTTCCCGCCCTAACCTTTCAGGAGCCTTATCTTGCTGCAACACTCAAAAAGATCAAATCACTCAATAGTTCAGATATTAATGGCTGATTAGATTAAATGAGAATTTTTGCACCACCTTAACCAAGGAACCGGCCCCTAATGAAATCTTAGGCACTATTCTCGGACTCGTGCGGATGGTATTTGGAGAGACTACAAGGCTGGGAGAATCTAATCATTTCTCCTAATTCACGTCACATAAATCGTGCTGCAGTCGGACATAAAGCAGAGCCGGGGAAGATGAATGCCTCTGGCTAACGTTCCCATGCAGAGGAGCCGAGGAAATTGGATGGAGGACCCCTAGACCGGCGAAGGAGGACTGAGTCTACTTTGCTGAAGGAAGGAAACAAGGGCAACTTCCGGCTACAGTTGGGAGGGAGACGGGGAAGCCTGGCTGGACAGTTGGGAGGGCGACCAAATCAACCAGCTCTTCCCTGACAGGCAGCAGTGCGCTCTCCTGCCAACAGAGGGCAGTGCAGAGCCTCCCGCTTGTCCTCTAAGGTCCATCCCCCTTCTTCCCCAGTAGGAATCCCCAGGTGTTATTTGTCCACAAGGCCACACAGAGAGACTACATGCCCAGCCCCCTGGTACCTAGGTGAGGTCGCATGACTAAGTTCTAGCCAATGGGCGGTGAGTACATCCTTAGAATGGGAAGCCCTGGAGAGGTCGTTACAGAAAGAGCACACCCTTCTCTGGGGACAGGTCCATCTTAATGACTGAAATGTGGACACCTGGGTAGAGCTTGAGTAGCTGGCTCTCTCGGCCTTGAGCTGGCAGCCGTGTGTTGATACAAAACCACAAAATGGGAGGAAGCTGTGTACCAGGTGATCATAACACCCCCACAGAGCCGTGAATTCCCTGAAGTGGTTTTTTTTTTTAAATTATCACTTAAAAAATATAGTTTAAGACTCATAAAAAGTTTCAAAAATAGTAAGAATTCCCATAGTTCATCCCATTTTCCCAGCGATACAACTTACATACCCATAATGTATTGTCAAAACAGGAAAGCGACATTGTTACAATGCCATTCAATCAAAGGTAGACCTAACTTCCTGTAATGTTTAGAGAAACAAAAGTCTTTCTCTTCTAGGCCACTTTGTTTTGTTTTGTCGCTCACAATGAAATGTATTTCTAACTGGTGTAGTTTCCAAAAAGTACAAGGTGGCGTCCCACCCTTGGGCACCGTGGAGAAGCCCTGTAGAACCGCGAGAGGCGGTTACCATCATCAAGCCATCGTTCCCTCTGATGGTGCTGGTAGGACCACCCGCCTGCCCACTTGCTCTGCCACCCACCTCGGCAGGCGTCTTGCCCCCGTCTCTAACTCTGTGCTCACCCGTCCCTGATGGAACACCTCCGCGCCCCACGGGCCTACCCAGAGCTCTGCACTGTCCTGCTAACTTGTAGAGACCTGAGATGCTCATTGGTGCTGCTGGCTCCTGACCCATCAAAGTCACACGTCAGGAGAGAGGAGTAAAGGCGGGTGACATTTGTTGGTATTTTCAACTCGGGTGAAAACAAACAAATTGCACTGGAGCTAAATGTCAAAGGCCCCCGCGTATTGCAAGGGAGGGAGGGAGGAGCACCTCCTCTTGAGGACAGCTCTCTGTCCCTGAGGAGTGTGGGTGACATGCAGCTGTGCGGGGAGCCTGTAAGGAAGGTCAGTGGGCAGTGCCGGCCAGCGTCCCGCTCCATCCCACTGCGGCAGACTGGTTGCACATGGGCAGTCCCCGAGTGAGGACACCCAAGCATCACATTTATGCATCCATAGAGCATCAACATGCAAACGACCACAGGAGGTTCTGAGGGGCAACCAGCGGGGAAACAAACAGCCGCTCCTCTCCTGGGAATGGCTCCCCTCCACAGAGACAGGAGGTGTGCAAACATACTCTGTAACAAAAGGATCATCATCATTTGGGGTAACCGTACTTTGGGGTCTCAGAAAAAGGAAGGGGGAAGGAGAAAGGACACATTGCAGAGACTTAGCCATGAAGCCTGATGCGCGTTGACACGCACAGGCGTGAGTCGCAGGCGCCACCCAGGTGGAAGACAGTGAGTCTCAGGGCATCGACCTGTATCTCTCTGAGCTTTCCTACCGCTGCTTCCCCAGCACTGGAGGGAAGCGCACCTGAGGGAGCAACATACCTGTGACATAGCCTAGCACAGGAGGGGTTCTGGGGTCCATGGACTTATTGGACCTTTGTGTTGAATTTTGTGTGATCACGGATTATCCTAGGAAGAACGTCACAGCCTTCGTCAGGGTCTTCAAGGCGGAGATGGCTTCTCCCAACGTTGAACCCTACCCTAGAAGCTGGGAAGACACAGGCCTTGCTGGATCTGGGACTGTTACTTGTGTGAGTGAATCCACTCCATGAAGAGAGGGTGGAGGTTTCCAGCTACGGCTCTTCCCGCACACACTCTCGTTGCTAAGGCCTGCGGTGCTGCCTACGATGAGGAGGAAGCAGCGCGGCTCGGGGGGCTGGGCAGGGGCAGGGGCGTGGAAGGGGGGCGAGACCAGCGCTCCCTGGAGAAGCAGCACCCTCTGTCTGCGTCCGGCTCTGTGGTGACTGAACCAGCAGCCCTTTCAGTTAACGAGCATCCCTCGGGCCTAGCCACAGGCCTGTGTCGGGAGAGCAGACACTCATCACCAGACCCAGTGGCACTGTGTTGATCTTGGTTTCCTGACAATTACGAGAAGGAGCCAGAGTGTCAGGCGGCCTCCTTGTGGGAGCCGCGCCGTGTTCAAAACGCTCACCGTGTCCCACTCCTTAGCCACACTGGTAGCTCTACGTGACCAGGGAACGCCAGCCGCCCCGGTAGGAGATCCCAAAGTACAGGGGGGCCTTGTTGGGACGTGCCCTTGGGCTGGACCACTCTGGCCACGAGAAGTGAGAGGACACATCCCTGTCCCCTGCAGACTCAGAATGAGAAGGACCTCCCTCCACAGGACGCGAGTGGACAACCTTGCAGACACCATCACTCCCTCTTGTCACCCCCAAGGGTACCTCTTCCCATTAAAATGATGCAATGACAGGCCAGGTCACCCCTGGGGTCACCGCTATCTTCCCTCCCACACGGAGGGGACGAGGCACAGGGAGAGGCAGGGGCACCAGCGGAGGACTCTGGGGGGACTTCCGCCGGTTCCAGTCCTGCCTCCCCAGGGGAAGGTTTCTGGGAACAAGGGCCAGGCACAGGCCAGATTCGCTGTGTCATGTGACCCCTGTCGGAGCTCCCGTAGGTCGGGCTGCTTAACATCCACGGCCTCAGCAGGCCCCGAGGCCAGAGGCAGGGCTTTGAGCCAGAAGCAGCATCTTACGTCCTAGGCCCAGCACATCCTGGTCAACCTTGCCTTCGGTGTGCTGCCGCGCGACTGCCGACACCTCGAGCTAACAAAGGACCCAGAGCTCACCACAGCTGTCAGGCCCGAAAGCCAGTGCTGTCCTCAGCCAGGATTATAACGCCACTGTTGGTGGCGCTGGTGAGTCCTGAGCGCGCTGGGGTCCTGCCCCGGGGCAGCCTGACACGGGGAGAGAAGTCATTTCTGTCTGTGACAGGTGAGTGTCCCCTCACTAAATTCTCCCGTCAGAGGCTAGAGGAGCTGAGGGCCGAGACCCACCTGATTGCTTCATCAGATTTAGAAAGTCAGATGGGTGACAGGGCTCTGAGGGGAGCCATGCAGACCACATGCAGAAGAGAAATGACACGGACAGCATTAGGAAGGCGCCCTGAAGCCAACTGTGGGAGCCATTCTTTCCCCTGATACTTCATGTCACATGGAAAGAAAGCCACACAGAGAGAAAGGTGGGGAGAGGGAGAAAGGAGGAGAGAGAAAGGCAAAGGGGAAGGGAGGGGGGGGAGAGAGAAGGAAGGAAGGAAGGAAGGAGGGAAGGAGGGAGGGAGGGAGGGAGGGAGGGAGGGAGGGAGGGAGGGAGAATACATGGAACTTTGGAAACAGACACTCTAGTATTTCACCTCAGCCTCCTTTAGGCAGAAGACTTGGCTGTAGCCTTGAACTATTTATGCAAAATAAGAGTGACCCCTTGTCCAGTGCAGGAGAGGGAACAGTAGGTGATTCCTTTTCGGGGGAACTGAAGGTGCTCTGGCCCTGCTCACGTGACACCCCTGCAAGCGAAGGCCCAGACCCCCAGAAGGCAGTCAGCAGTGGTCCTGCACGGCCCTGGAAAGGACTGTCACTCAGGAACCCGCTGGCTGTGCGGATGGGCTGGAGGGAAATGGGAGAGGGGGAAGGGGAGCTGGAGAGGCAGGAGGTGCCACCCCACCAAGGGGAAAGGGGCAGCGGAAGGGCTGGCACTGCTGAGCTCATCCGCATCGCACTGTGGGCTGGGGGGAGGAGCGCCCAGCTCGCCCCAGCTTTAGGGACCCAAGAGGGAAGCATCGTCAAAATGGGCATCACCCGCAACCCCCACCACCCCCACTTTTAGCAATGCTCCCACCATAACACCCCCAAAAGTGGAAGAGCCTTCTCCCCCCACACAGACGTACACCGACACACACAACTCTCTGAGTTGGCTCTGATGTTCTGACGTTTCTTCCCTCTGGGTTCGAACACCCCGCATTTTCCCCCAGAGGAATTTCTCCGAAGGAAGGGAGGTCAGGATGGGGTGCTTCACAGATCCCTCACGGGGCCTTTGACTTGCTGAGGGCATGTTTCATGATCAGAAAGTCACTCATCCTGACCATCCTCTGCAGCAGACTAATTGTGAGGTTCTCCCAGGCAGGCCGGGGCTCAACGCAACGCAGCCACGCATGTCCAGCCTGTCCGTTGTCGCCGGGTGCAAGATACCTCCCAGCCTTGGGGTGAACCCCCAGTCCCCTGTGCGTTTTGTGTTGGACTCTCTCTCTGCTCCACCTCACCCTCTCAGGAGTGACCTCAGGGTCCCTATAATAGGGTCCCCTCTCCAGCTGGGATGCCCCGACCAAGAGGACAGATACAGTGAACAAGTAAAAAGCCAGAACTTCGTTAAACTCCCTCAATGTCTAACATGCTCAATCTTATTCATAATTAAGGAAATGCAAGCAAACACCTCAGTGTTATTTTTCACTAAGAGGTTGCTAAGGACTAGTAAACCCAGTGCTGGTGGGCTGTAGGTAAACAAGCACCCCCAAACACTGCTGGGGGTGGAGAGGGAAGTTGCACATCAGGACAGACTTGTTGGAAGACACTTCGGCACTATCCATAGAAATTTAAACAACATCCACTGTTCCACATTTAGGAAGTAATTCTACACAGATAGTTGCACATATGCGCAGAGATATAGGTGAAAGGAATTCATTGCAGAATTGTTTACAATAGCCAAAAACTGTCTATAGCTTAAATATTCACCTACACCTTACCCATACATGCAAAAACCTAATGTATCGTGGGTCCTATATGTACACACACACACAGACACTCATGAATCTATCTATCTATCTGACATCAACCTTTGATTTATAAGCCAGAAAGTTTTTTGAAAGGATACAGAAAAATTGTGGTTTCTCTGGAAACTGTAACTGGGAATTGAGCCCATATTAAAGACTCATTTCATTATACACACTTTTTCACTGTTTCCATTTTTTAACTTAAATGGACTCCCTTTATAATAAAAACGTAGTTACAAATACCTGAAATACATGAATTCACCTAGATTCTTCTACCTTATCTGCATTCCCATTATCCCTGCCTGTGAGCCATTTCCGCTTGGCCTCTCTGCGGCCCTTTCAATCACTGTGCGTTTGTTTCACCAGGAGGTTAGTTCACATCATTCTGCCGCTCGCACTGTGATCTCCTGGCCTCACCTGCCGCCAAGATCGTCAGCCATCTGCTCCTCCTCGGTTGCCACCATAGCAGAACACCCATGCTGATGAGCATGGCCGGGAACAAGACCCCACACCCAGAGCATGGGGTCTGGCTTCCAGGGCAGCTCCCCAAAGGACACAGCCTGGAAGTGCAGGCAGTTGGCTCGCAATGGGGCCAACTTTGGCCAATGAAGCAGAGAGGGGAGGGAGCCAGACAGATAGCTTCATTTCTTCTTCCCTCCAAGACATGAACTCTCCATCCAACCTGTCCAGAGAAGTCTGCTTGGCTGAGCAGGTGCACTGATGACTGATCAGCTCTACCTCCTTGGGGCTTTCCTGGAGCAGTGACCATCACAGCAACCAGTGACCCTTCTCCCTGCAGGGCGTCATCCTGCCCTGTCTTACTCCCCTTTGCCCTCACCCCTGCCCTGGGACTTTACCTCCCAGCTAAGATTCGGCACTCATCCCTACCCCAGGCTCCCATTTCTAGGAACTCCAGGCTAAGACAACCGCTCAGATATTTCACTTGTGTCTCGGCCTCTTTGTGTCTTCCAAATTTAAGGTACCAGAAGAGACATAACCCTTGTTGGACTGGAGTTCAGCTTGGTCTGAGAGAAGAATTGAGGACCAGAAACCAAAACCTCCTACATACTGGGATGAGGAAACCCCTTGGTAGGAAGAATTCTATAATTGTCCCCAAGAGTCCTACCCCCTGTAGGATTCCCTCCCGCTGAGTGTGAGCAAGTAGAACATGGGGACCTGTGACTATGATGTATATCACTCCTGAGATTATGTTACTTCGTATGACAGAAGGGTTTTGCAGGTGTTATGAAGGAAGGTTCCTAATCAATAGACTGAGTTCATCAAAAGGGAGATTATCCTCCATGGGATTGACTTAATCAAGCCTTAAAAGGGACTCAGCCTTCCTAGAATCAGAGAATGGGTTCTCCCCCTAACTTTGAGGAAGCAAACTCCCATGTTGTGGAGCGGGCCATGTGGCCGGGAACAGGTGGCAGCCTCTAGGAGCTAAGGGGGACCCCCGGGTGACAGCCAACAAGAGAGTGGGATCTCAGTCCTACAACCACAAGGAGCTGAATTCTGCCAACATTCCGAGAGAGCCTGGGAGTGGATTCTTCCCCCGCTGAGCCTCCAGACACAAACGCTTTGACTTCAGCCATGTGAGTCACTGAGCAGAGTCAGCAGAAGCCGTGAGGCAATATATCTGTGTTGTTTTAAGCCACAATGTCTGTGGCAATTTATTATGCAGCAATATAAAACTAACATAGACGTCCAGAAATATGAATTTACTTCCGACTAAAAGGAGGAGGCAGCCGACTGCACAGAAAGCCTGGGGAGAGAGACGCTGCCTTGTGGGGAAGCCGATCGCGGAAAGAGAGACCGGGAGAAACTAGAGCCACGGGTGCCAACAGCCAGACCGGGCCGCCACTCCAGTTACTTGCAGTTGCTGCTGTCTTCGTATCTTGCGTTTCCGTGTGCGGAGTAAAATAACAGGGATTAGGAGGATGACGGTGATGGTGATGGTGATGATGATGACAATACAATAGCAAGCCCTTGGTCCTTCATAGTTAACAAAACAGGTTCATTTATTGGCATGCTTGATTCTCCAAGAACCCTGGAGAGAATTTTTTTTTCCTTTATTGATTTTAGAGAGAGAGGAAGTGAGAGGGAGAGAGAGATAGAAACATCGATGAGAGAGAACATATACTGGCCACCTCCTGCATGTCCCCTACTGGGGATCGGGCCCACAACCTGGGCATGTGTCCTGACCGGGAATCAAACCGGCGACCTCTTGGTGCATGGGTTGACGCTCAACCACTGAGCCACACCAGCTGGACTGGAGAGAATATTTTTATCTCCACTTTACAAACGAAGAAAATAAAAACATATCCGCGAAAGCTCTCCATGGTTACACCGTGATTCAGTGTCTGTCCAGGACCCGGACCTGAGGCTCAGGGCTCCCTCCAAGGGGGAACAGAAAAGAGAAGGATGAAAAAGGACCAGATTCTCCTTGGGTCAAGGCCTCACAAACAAGCCTCAAATGTAGCCTTATTCACAGTAAGAGGGAAATGGCATTTCAGAATTCCCCTCACCCCATACATGCTTTTCTCTAACCTGTAACAGGTCATCCCTACAGCTCTTCAGCTTCTTACTCCGTGAAAAATCAGGCTGGTCATCACGCTGCCCCCCAGCACCCCACACTCCGCTCTGCACCTCCTCCCACCACCCTTTCCTGTTCCCGCCCTCCTCCCCTTCCTCCATGGAAACCTGCATGTTCTAGTTCCCAGTGTCTGCCCACTAAGAGCACCATCGCCATATGGAGGTGTGATGAATAATGATGGCTGGGCACGTCGGTCTCCAAGCCAAGAGAAAGTGTGCAGAAGGGTTTTCCCACAGCCCGAATCCAAGGAGGGGTACTAATTATGTGGATTTGGGGCCTTGAAATATACGAAGCCACCTACTCTGGAAGAAAGCCCAGCATCTCACAAGGAGGTTCTGGGTATGAGATTAGCCTTTCTCTCACCAAAATGACTGTCATATCAGTCACATAAGTAAATATTTGTTGGTATTCCTGACGGGGAGGAGTTGGAGCTTGCCTTATTGTCAGCCTAGGGTTACATTAGAAATGAGAAACCTCTTTAAATAGGTTAAGGTGCCAAGATTTGCCAGGGGATCGTGAGCAAAACCTTTGTGGTAGATAGGTCTGGTGTTCACTGATAATCCAGCTCTCCCCTCCGCCCCTTCCAGATGAGGCTCGTCAGCCCCCCTGCCGTGGGTGAGCTCTGTGACCATGCCTGGCCAATGGAGTGTGAGCCCACAATGTGTGTCATAGCCAGAGGTGACTATCTAGTCTCTCTCTTACCCTGCCATGAGGACCAAGAAGCCTGCAAGTTCCAGATGGTGAAGCTACAGAAAAACAAAGTATCATTAGCCTGGATCTCTGAGGAGGACATGGAGGACAGTCACCCTGAAGAGTCCCTCGGGCCCTCAGCGGACTTTGGGTGGGTGAGAAGTAAATCTTTGTTGTGTCAAGGTGCTGAAACTGGGGGATGCTTATTACTAAATCAGGACTAGCTTATTCTAACTAAGACATCATTTAACTTCACTGAGCCTGTCTTCTCTTCTCTAACATGTGGAGAAAACCGGCCAGCCTTCATCCTGGGGTGGACCCTTATGCTCAGCTTCTCTTACCAGCTCCTATCTGTCAGAAAGCAGATGTGCCAGCCACACAGCTTCAACCATGCAGATAAACACAGCACTCAAGGGGAGTGTGGAACCACAAGACAGAAGGAACCTGGGTCTGAACGGCTGTCAATCTCAGCTGCCCCACCAGCCTGAACCAGCTAGCCTGCTGTGCAAAAGTAAAATACACTCCCATCTTCTTTAAGCTCTTTTCTTTGGGGACTCTGTTATAGACATTTCACCTTTATCCTAACTGATTCACTGGATAAAAAGATGCTGTAGCAAATGTTGTAGTTTATTTCACACATGCTTCCAAAGAACCCAAAGGACCCACAGCCACGAAAGCAATCTGTCTTGATTGTGAGCCCAACTAAAGATCTCTGCCCTCCCTAGGAAGGAAAACCGGGGCCCTCCCTGGGCAGGCAGCTGGGGGTCATCAAGGGTCTAGCACTCTGTTGCTCCCACTATCTGATACTCCTCACTTTCCTCCATAATCCAAGGTAACAGTCTTCCTTTGGCCACCACATGCTCAACAAAATGGACAAAGTCTATGACAGGGCTGCCACAGGTGTAAAATCTTGTACCAGAGTAGCTGTCATTGAAGGAAATGACAGGTTCCCCTGGTCTCCCTACCCAGGGCATGATGGACTAGAGTAAGGAGGGGCTGTTTGTAATGTATAACTCCTTTGTAAATTGCAGTTAAACTGTCTTTTTATATAAATGGAGGTATTTCAGGTCTGGATACAAACACGTGCGCTTTGCTGTGAATTTCCCTTCATGCACACCCACCCTGTCCTGCTTCCCAGTGGCCTCCGTCTCCTTTCTGTAGGTCCTATCTTCCCAGTCTTTCAGAGCCCAGAGCAAATGCCACCCCCCCCCTCAAAAAAACCTGTATGTTCCCCGCAATCAGATCAATTGCTTCCTTCTCCACACTACAAAGGCATTTTATCTGTGTTTCTCTGGGTACCCTTGGTGCTTTGGACCTTATAGATGGGTTGGTGAAGACACATAATGAAGGTTGTGGAGTGGCCAGAGAGAGGATCCTTTAATGGATACATCAAACATATGTCTCCCGCCTTCTGCTAGGGGCCTCAGATACATGATTTCACTTCATTCTTAGGTCAACCTAAGAGTCAGGTGCTATTATTACCTCTGCTCTCATGACGAGGACTCTGCAGCACAAAGAAGGTAGGTCACTCGTGATCACCCCGCCAACAACTGGTGGAGAAGAGAGTCCGACCGGGGAAGCTGCAGTGGAGAGCTGACCATTATAGACCGTGCACAGCACTGCTCTCGTTCATGAGATGGACAAGCAGGTGCCCGAGAAGCTGGGTGCGAAAGCAAAGTGTCCACACCAGAGACGGTGGTTGCAGGCAGAAGCGGGTGCCACTTCTAAAGCCCCTGTGGGGGATCTGTGTGGTTTCATCACAGGGACTCCGGTGCTTAGGTTTCTATCAACAGCAGGCTTCAATTTTGAGTTACTCAGCTGAGACAGTGACACAATTCTATCAATTAAGTCAAATATCTGGTCAATGTAGCAAAAAATCAGTCACCGGGGTCTGGCCACAGACCCAGGGTTCCTTCCAGGCGGGAATCCCTCCCAGGCCCCAAAGGATGGAAGAGATGCTGACCTAATGCCCTGACCCTAATTTGCATGTTCCCCTCTGATTGGTTGGTAAGACTCAAGCCTAGTGCAGTCCTAAGGACCTCCTGTGAGCAAAGGAGGGGCACCCCCCAGGGCTCTGAAACCTGTGTAAGAATGGAGAGAGCCATTCAGCCCAGAGCCAAATAAACAGCAGTCCCCAAGCTGGGTGGCCAGTTCTGTGCTGCCCGCTGTAGGAATGCAAATTGCCATAATAAATGCCGATAGTCTCAATTACCTCTAATTGTCTGGCTTGTGTAGCAAGTGCATTACCATAGGAGAGGCTGATAAGGAAGAAGGTGTATTTAGCAGAATACCTTACCCAGGAAGTTGGATGACAAATGACATAGGTAAACTGGCCCTGGAAGCCCCCTCTGTGGTCCCTGGGACTGCTCACCACAGAAAGACAAAGGGACTTCATAGTCTCCCAGCTGCTTGGGGACAGCGTGGACACAGTGACATCTTTATGCAATGGTCCATTAAATGCTATTAAAAAAATTGGCTGTGTGCTGGAGAGATAAAGGCAGAGAATATATGCTTGTCTCCATGCCTTTTCCCTCTGGCCGGCTGGGTCCGTGGAACAGCTAGGGAAGAGGAGATGGGCGATTGGATGGAGGGACATTACTTTTCATCACTGTAATGTAATATTAGATTCGTCCATTTATTTAATCAACCAACCAGGCATTCAGGAAGCATACACTCTATACCAAGCATCTGGAAACACAGGATTTTAGAGCCAAAAATCGATGTTAGAAATCGTACACACTGTTGTACACATGTACAGGTGATTTTATTCCTTCCTGTAACAAATAGTTTTTTGCGTTTCAACACATGCCAGGCACTATTCTAGGGCCTGGGAATATAGCAGTAATAAACCAGACCCACTCCCCCCCTCCCCCCCAAAAAAAAATTCCTGCCTCAGAGTCTACATACTAGTTTGGAGAGACAGAGAGTAAATGAGATAGACCAACAAACAACATAACTTAAGTGCTGAGAAGAAAAATAAAGCAGGGTTAGGGATGAAGAGTATTGATTGGTTACCAGATTTGGAGTTGACGTGTGATATGTCTGATGATATGGAAGAATACTACACAAAACCTTCAACTGTAGACTGTCCCTGCCTCTAAAACAAACAGACAGCATGCTTTTAGTCAATACTGAATAAACTAGAGAAAATTTGGTGTGAGGCAGAAAAAAATGTGGTCACCAGTTATGTATAAGTGCATTAGCTAAGGTCTTGTTGTGGTTATGTAGGCTTAATTTTTATTAACTTAGGTAAGATCACAAGTCTTGCTGGGACCTCTTAATTCTGTTACGGTATTGATTAAGGCTGAACAAATGCAAAACATGCAATTTGCACATACCCTTGTGAAATTAAAACGTTTTTGTTTACTGATAGAGCAATAATTACTGTAAAGAACCAAAGGCATCTGGGCTAAAACAAGAAAATAATCTCATTTGCCATGGAAGAGAGGAACAGGGCCTAAGCAATGAATCTGGGATGGCTGCCCTGTGTTGGGTTCTTAACCCTGTCTTGGTCCAAGGAGGGACACACAGGAGGGCACAGAGGGATGGAGGGGGCCCCAGGAGAGCTGCAGACAGGAGTGCACGGACTACAAAGGAAGACACAGAAATTCCTCCTTGCTCTCTTGCAGGATTCCAGGTATAGCTTCTGGGCTTTAGCTGAATTTGTTTCCTCTAGAGACACGTGGACAGCCCGCAGGTTCCTTGTGTACTTGGTTCCTAGCGTCCCTCTTCTAAAGCCCTTCTGTCTGGTAAAGCCCCTTCTGTCTGGTAAAGCCACTACCTGACCCTCCTATCTCATGCTCTTTACTGACTTCTGTGCCTCTTATTTAGTCCTTGTAAAGCAACTGTTATTCATCAGTAGGAACACAACAAACACCACCACAGTGATACCTACCTCACAAGTGACAGCACTTTACAATTTACAAATTTTGTGTGTTCATTATCTCACTGAATCCTCACAAGAATCTTACATCTCTGTGTATGAATGAAGAGGAGGTGCCCATAGTAACAGAGAGAAAAAGAAGCCAGGTCAGTCTGGCCACAGAACACAGGCCCACAAGTACCTCATCATGACCAGTTGCCTGCAGGGCCCGTCGTGCTCTTCTTGTGTAGCAATAGAATGATGGCTGGGCCCTGGCCGGTTTGGCTCAGCGGTTGGAGCGTCGGCCTGCGGTACAGAGAGACCCGGGTTCGGTTCCCGCTAAGGGCACGTACCTCGGTTGCAGTTTGTCCCCGGCCCTGGTTGGTCGTGCGGGTGGCAGCCACTTGATGTGTCCCTTCACGTCGATGTTTCTCTCTCTCTCTCTCTTCCTCCTGCTCTGTCTGAACAAAAAATGGAAAAATGTCCTCGGGTGAGGATAAAAAAAAAAAAAAAAAAAATGATGGCTGGGCATATGACTTCCAGAAAGAAGACGTGATTTCCTAGCTTCTCTTGCAGCTACGTTTGGCCATGTGACTATATCTGGCCAATGAGGTGAAAGTGGCAAAGATATGGGCAACTTCTGGGACGTGTCCTTACAGGAAGGGTTGGGCCCTTCCCTCTTTCCTTCCTGCTGGCTGGAATGTGGGTGTGACAGTGGCATTGCACTGGTCATCTTGGGCCATGAGGTGAATTTGGGAAGGGAGGCCACACCCAGCAAGGCAACAAGGTGGAAGGGGCCCAGACTGCCTCTCTTGGTTTTTATGTAAGATGAAAATAAACATCTGTTGTCCAATTTGGAATTTGTGTCACTCAAAGTTATACTTTGTCCTAGTAGTATAATAGTATTTTATCTACAAACAGAGCTGGTCTTAGAATACAGGCAAATCCTTTTCTATTTCTGCAACCAGAATCCTAAGTCAGAGGTTCTTCTCCTCTCCTGGTACTACTACAATAGTTGCTCCCCAGTTTCCCCTGCTTCTAGTCTCAGAAGTTCGTACCAATTTTCCAGGTAACCTATCTAGTCCATCCCAGCTCAAAACTTTCAGTGGCTTCTCATTTGCTTCAAGATGGTGTTCAGACATCTTCCCATGGGTGCTAGTGCCCCACAACCATGCCCCTGCCTAGCTCTCCAGAAGAATCCCCACCCTTCCCCGCCCAGTGTTTTAAGCCAGGCTATGTGCTCCACTCCATGCTCCCTGCGTGATCACACCATTTCTTCCCAGGTGTGTTTGCTCGTGCCATCTCTTCCACCTGGAACAGTGACCTGCCCTTGTGGTCTGACCAATGCCTAAGTGTTCTGTTCTGTAGTGTTAACTCAGGATTTAGCCCTGCAGGATGTCTTCAATTACCCCCTTTCCCCACGCCAGACCATGGTCTCTGTGCCTACACTTACCACACTGCATTATAGTTACATCCTGTGTGTCTGTCCCTCCACCAGACTGTGAGACTTCCAGAGCAAGAACTGGCATTCTGTTCCATCATTCTCTCACCAGAACCTGGTCAAGACCCAACCAAACTGACATTCAAGTTTCTGATGAATAAATAGACTCTGTTGTGAGCCACCCATACCCCCTCAGTGCTCACCATTCTCGCTGTGAAAATTAATAAACAGAAATATCATTTAAAATGAAGTCGAGAGTCTAGAAGAAAGAACCCTCATGCACATGTCCCTCAACAAACACTACTAACCCACCAGGACAGTATCTGAGACAGTATCTCAGCAAGAGGAAGAAAAGATTCCTTCTTGCCCAGTAACAGCTCAGCCAATGGGAGACTGCCACAAGTCAGCCAATGGAAAGTCACTACACTTCAAACTTTCAGTGTCCTCCAATGGACTCCCTATTTACAACAGTCCTTCTCAAATCCATAAAAGAGCGGTCCTCTCCTTTATTTCTCTTGACTTGCTCATGGTTTGCCATTAAACTCTATGTCCCAAATTGTAACTCTTTGTTGTTCTTGAATATGTTGTTCCATATGTTTCTGGTATTTGTCTTGTTCTTGTTGTTGTTTTTCTTTGTTGATTTTAGAGAGAGAGGAAGGAAGAGGGAGAGAGATAGAAATATCAATGAGAGAGAACTTTGATTGGCTGCCTCCTGCATACCCCACACTGAGGATTTGGCCCACAACCTGGGCATGTGTCCTAACTGGATATCGAACCGGCGACCTCTTGGTGCATGGGTCAATGTTCAACCACTGAGCCACATGGCCAGGCTCTGGTATTTGTTTAAGGTCAACAACATGCATATTGGTAGCTTTTTACTCCAAGAGTCCATGACTCTGCCTAAAAATTTTAGGAGCTCACTGGGTGAGGGTGGACAGGTCAGAAATTCTGAGAAATTAGCTTCCATGGTCACCAATCTTGAATGAGAGCCATAATAAATGGGCCCATTCAAATCTCAAGTTTGTAGAATCTATGGCCTTAAGAGAAGATGACCAGCTCTGGCTGGTTTGGCTCAGAGGTTGGAGCATCATCCAGAAGACCAAAGGGTTGAGGGTTTGATCCCTGGCCCCAGTGGGGATCATTCAGGAGGCAACCAATCAATGTGTCTCTCACATCGACGTTTCTCTCTCTCTCTCTTCCAGTCTATCTTAAAAAAAAAAAAGCAATGAAGAGATATCCTTGGGTGAGAATTAGAAAAAAGAGAGAGAGAGAAGATGACCAGGCCACTCCAGGGAGCAGGGAGCAAGGCCAAATTCAGAGCCTATAAATACATTAAGTAAAAACCTCCCCAGTGTAGTCAGGTGTCCTTCTGCAATTAACCCCTCTTCTAGGGAAGGACCCCACTGGGGGAAACAGAGCTCTGCACTGCGGAGTTCTCAGTCTGAAGAAAAAGTCTGAGGCTTATCTTTAAGGAGCCCCTGCCAATTGGCCACACATCCAACAGAACTCTGTATGAGTGGGTATTCCACCCTGAGGTGATGTGGACACAGAGGAAAGGACCTCACTCAAGAATCGATGAGGCCTGGCTGACATGGTTCAGTGTTTGAGCATTGACTCATGCACCGAGAGGTCACTGGTTCGATTCCAGGTCAGGTCACATGCCTAGGTTTTGGGCTTGATCACCAGTAAGGGGATGTGCAGGAGGCATCTGATTAATGCTCCTCTCTTATTGATGTTTCTATCTATCTCTCCCTCTCCTTTCCTCTCTCTCTAAAAATCAATGAAAACATTAAAGAATAAAAGAGCCCGGCCGGTGTGGCTCTGTGAACTGAGTGTTGTCCCATGGACTGAGAGGTCCTGGTTTGATTCCCAATCAGGGCACATGCCTCAGTGGTGGGCTTGATACCCAGTCTGGGACTTGCAGGAGGCAGTCAATCAGTGTTTCTCACACAGATGCTTCTATCTCTTATTTCCCCTCTCTCTAAAAAAAAAATCAATAAAAAGTATATTTACCAAAAAAAAAAGTATCTATGAAGATCACTCCCTCTAGAGCAGTGGTTTTCAGCCTTCCTAATGCCGCGACCCTTTAATACAGTTCCTCGTGTTGTGTGTGGACGTATCTGCATGTGGGCGGGCCGCCTGGATATGGTAGAGGAGCCGTGTCTCGGTTCCTAAGACCATCGGAGATATGTGTTTTCCGATGGTCTTAGGCGACCCCTGTGAAAAGGGTCGTTTGACCCCCAAAGGGGTCGTGACCCACAGGTTGAGGACCGCTGCTCTAGAGGGCAAAGCCACAGGCCTTGGGCTAGACATCGCATGAGAGTCACAGGAAGAATGTACTCCACACACTTCTGCTTTACCAGCCCACTCACGTGGTCCCAGGCAAGCCCCTCCTATCCCCCTCAAGTATCTCATTTGCAAACTGAAGGTGACATGTGAAGTACCCGTCTCTGTATTTGAAAATTTGAATGAAATGGTGATGGTGATGGTGATGGTGATGGTGATGGTGATGGTGATGGTGATGGTGATGGTGGTGGTGATGGTGATGATGGTGGTAATGATGGTGGGTGTGGTCCCACGGTCTCCCCAGCTCATCTGCCCCCTTCCTAGGTCTCTGCTGCTCTTTCTTCCATATCACTGGTAAGCTGCCTTATTTCGGCCTCTGTCCCCAGAGGCCAGACTCGGCCCTCAGATACTGCAGCAGACTCTGAGCTAGAATCAAGACCTTGATTAGAGGTGTGACACCCCTCCTGCGATAGCACCCCCTGAGGGCGGGGCACACTCATGTCTCAGCTGCTCAGACCTGGAGACACAGTGTCTGAGGAACACAGTAAATGACTTCTGTCAATGTCCAGAGCAATGCAACAGGAATTTTGCAGGAAAGTTATCTCCAGGTTGGGTGGTAAGAAGGGAAACCAGAGACGTCCCAGAGAGGTCAGGCACTGACCAAGGACATCTCAGGGGCAAGAGGCAGGTGCTGCTGGCTCCCCTCCCTGGAAGCACACAGGGAAAGCGGAGTCTGTGCAACGCTGAGGAGACAGCTCTGACCGCAGGAGGTTCTGATGGGAGAAAAAACACTCAGCCTCATGGATTTTCCAGTCCGACGGGGGAGACACAGCCTCTGTCTCTAGAGGACTCCTCGTTGAAGGAGGGAAAGGGTGTCTGATTTCAGGAAGCGCTATCATGTGAAAGACGCCTGAACCCCAGGATGCGCAGTCTAGCAGGGGTGCCAGACCTGGCCGCAGTCTCTCCCTCCACGATGGGAAGGACCCAGTCCCTGCCATGGGCAGCCCCAATCTGACGAGGGCAGACAGCTGTGCTGCGGACCCTCAGAACCCCACTCCCAGCCTTGGGGGGCGCCCAGTGAGAGGAATGGCTGTCACAAAACCCTGGCTGAGGCCCCGTGCGGAGAGGCATCCCTGGGCTCACCACGGAGTGACCCCGGATCAGACCAGCGTGAGAGCAGCCTTGCAAACCCTAATGACGTTTCAGTGACCCACAGGCCCTATTGAACTAGAATGAACGCTTCCTGTCTGTTCCAAGAACTCTCCTGTCATTAACTCCGCACGTGTTTTCTGAGCACGTGCTCCGAGCCAGGGGTGGGGTTCAGCGAGGAGCCTCTCTGATGTGGCCCCTGCCTTCCTGAGCTCCCGGTCCAGTGTCACAGCAGACTGGTCAGCAGGTGCTCACCCCACTGCCCGCCCGCCCTCCCCCTCACGCCGGGGGTCCCGAGACCCTCTCCATAGTTCCAGCCTCGGGCGAGGGGCTTGCCTCGGCCATCTCTGCGATCCGTGTCCAGCAGTCTGGCCCCAAAGCAGGTGCTCGAAAATGATCTGCTGCATTTAGGACACCGCGAGGCAGGCATCAGCACACCACTTTTTATTCCTCCTGTGTGCCTGAAGTATTCATCCTCGGAGGCAGGTAGCCCATGGGGAAGGCATGCAGAACCCCACGGGAGGGAAGCAGAGGAACATGGCCAGGGTTCAGCGATGGGGGTGCAGATTTGGGGGGTAAGAGGTGGGGTGAGATGGGACTAAGCTCAGAGGCAGGGTATGGTGAATTTGCACACACTGATTCCATTACTAAAAAGAACTAACTAAATATCCAAATTAAAAAATGGGTCATCTGAGACCAATGAGGTGTATTACACCAGGTCCGGGCACCTGAATTCAAAGAGGAAAAAAATGTACAGTGAAAGTAACACTGATGGAGGAGAGGACTGGGGTGGTGTGGGGGGCTGAGGCACAGGAGAGTCACGGTCCCTGCCCCCCCCCCCAGGGGCACGCCCCTCCTCTCCGGGTTCCCCCCTGAGATGGAAACATGGCGGCCTGCCTTCCTGGCCAGTTTCGAAGTGCACTGAGGTGCCATGTGTCGGAGACCCTGAGGGGGACAGGAGCCCACCTGAGACTGTAGGGCAGAACGGTGAGCCCCTCCCAAAGAAGTCCACCTCCTCACCCCGCAGCCTGTGACTGTGGCTTATTTGGAGGAAGGGTCTTCGAAGTTGTAATTCAGTAACTCAGTCAAGGTGATAAAATCATTCTGGATCACCTGGGTGGGCCCACAATAGTGACAGGTGTCCTCATGAGACACGAGGAGGGGAGGATACAAGGACACTGGGGAGGCAGAGACAAGTTCCGCAAACCAAGGACTGCGGGAGCCACCGGGGCGGGAGAGGCAGGGAGACCCTCCCCAGAGTGGGTGGTGGCAGCTGGATCCCAGCCTCCAGGACCCAGAGAGAGCAGACCTCCGTTGCTCCAGGCCACCCAGTTTGGGGTGGTTCCTTACGGCAGCCCCAGGAAATGCATATAAGCAGCACCTTGATGTTCCTGCTGTTGACTCTGGTGAGTCCCCCTCAGCCCAACCCATCCTCTGCTCAGCTCTGGCCCGGGCGGGCCTACTCACTGCGCTTCCCAGAGCCCCTCCCTCCTGCTGCCCGGGGTGGGTTTGCTCACTGGGAGGCACCCACAGGAGCTCCGAGGCCTGGCTGGGGGAGGGCCAGGTGTTGCCCCACCGCCCTGGCACGGAACCTGCTTCACAGCCTCTCACTGGCCGCAGCTCCCAGGGGTACCTCTGACCCCTAGCTCCGCTGGCCGGGAGGGTAACTGCCTTGTAGCGCCCCCGGGTGGGCACCAGCCCCTGGTGGCCCCACCTCCCCCGTCCACGCCTCTCTCTGCAAACAGTCCCTTCACTCATCTCTTTAGTAAACTGGAGTTGGTCATCACTTGCAGATGGGTAACCTCCGTCCACAGCGCCCACCCGCCTCACAGACGTGTCACAGCTGGTCCCTCCGTCCACAGCGCCCACCTGCCTCATAGATGTGTCACCCCGGGGCCGCCACCTTCCTTTAGATTCCCACCAGGCACAGCCCCACAGCTCCAGGGTTTCCTTCTACACAATCAAATTGGTTGATCAGGGGCCACTTGGCACCTGAAGTGTGTGCCTGGGCCTCAGTTTCCTCCCCGTCACACATCTGCCCCCCACTCTTCCCTGCAGAACCCCACTTAGGATCTCCCTGCTCCAGTCGGCTTGGCCCCTGAGGCGAGAGGCCTGGGATGGGGCAGTCACGGGGGTGAACGCGCATCTGAGAAGACGCAGCGGCCCTCTCCCACCGCCCAGCCGATGGAAGCCAACAGCGAAATGGCACCGGGAGTTTCTGTTTGATGAACAAGTTTAGAGGACCTTCCCTGCCTCCTCCAGAGAGAGGGAGAGACATGTGGGAGGCTGAGCAGCCAGCAGCTCCCAGCCGGTGGTGACCCCCACCGCACCCCAGCTCCCAGGCCTGGTCCCCCCCACCCCCACCTCCTCCCGCCTCCCCCTGCCTTGGCCCCTCCCCATCCATGGCTGCTCTCACTCCTCAGCTCTGACACGTGCAGCTGCCAGGCCTGGAGCCACCTCTAGGGGGCCCTGGGGGTCGGGTGGAGCGTGAAAGACAGAGACAGGATGGGGGTGGGGGCTGCACCCCAGATACCACCCGGAGTGTCCAAGCTGGGGATAATGCAGGAGCCTCCTGAGCCGATCTCTCACCCTACAGATGAGGCTGAGGACCAGCAGCGGCAGGGTCACACCGGAGTGGCCTGCCCAAGCCTGGTGACAGCAGGCAGAGCAGGATATGGACAGACCAGAGCATGTCCGGCAGGTCTGGGCCTGAGGGGGAGGCGTGGGGGGGCTGATGGCTGAGAAGGAGGAAAGACAGAGAGGCCGGGCCCACTTGTGCAGCCCAAGTCTGCAGGAGCAGCGTGGGGCCGGCTAGCGGACATCTGAGGGTATCGGGCAGAGGGCTGGGCTTCCCAGAGGCTCTAGCACTGTAGCCAGGACAGGAGTGTAGGGGACATGTGTTTGGGGCTCCACTTCCAAATGACTTTTCCAAAAACCCAAACTGTTGGAAGATGGGTCTGGCTCCTGAGGAAGTGATGAGCAGCCCGTCACTGGAGGTATTCAAACGAAGGCTGGACTGCCATGACTCAGAGCCTCTGTGCTGGGAGCTGTGTTAGGGACGCATTGCTCCCTCTCTCCATCACCCCCGAGCTGCCCTGCGACAGGGCATGTGGCACAGGGTCAGGGGCCAGACTCCCGAGGCAGCTGGCCTGGGTTCAGGTCCCTGCTCTGTTATTGGGGTGGCCGGGGACAGCTTCTGAAGCCCCTGCTGTAAAGTGGGGGTGAAAATAACAGCTGCTTAGTTTTAGTGTTACATAGAGAGAGGCCCCAGACGGGACGCACTGTCACACACCCACAGCCAGAATATACTTGCTTGAAGGAAGGAAGTGAACGGGGTCCCATCCCTGTAAGACAAGGCCCGCACGAGGGTGCCCAAATGCCTGGAAGCAGTGAGACCCACTTATTCACTCATGCACTCACTATGTCCCCAACGTCCTGCGTGCTGGTGCACAGTCACAGGGACCCAACCGCTAGTCTGGAAGGGCGCCCCCACACGGGTTGAGATGAGCTCCCCTGCGCATGTCTGCGCACACAGGGTTAAGAAGATCAGGCTGTGGCTATAAAACAAGCCTCCCCACTCCACCCCCACCTCCCTCTCTGCCCTCCCTCCAGCCCCTTCCTTTCCTCTCATTTCTTCTCCTCCCCAGGGCTGGGTGGGCATCTCCAGGTCAAAACCACTGGTCACCCTGGCTGGTTTGGCTCAGTGGTTGGAGCATCAGCCTGCGGACCAGAGAGTCCTGGGTTCGGTTCCCGCTAGGGGCACGTACCAAAAAAAAACAAAAAACAAAAACCACTGGTCAATTCTCGGGGACCTAGCAGTCAGGTCTGTGTGCAAACCAGAAACCCGAGGGTTTATCCTGGGGGCGTGACCCCTGGCCAGCCGGCAGCCTTCACTCTCCTGCCCGCTGAGTGGGCATCTGAAGGCCCTGAGCTGGTGGCCACAGCGGCCACTCAGCAGAAGTAGGAGGACCTTAGGGAGCAGGGGTCCACTGTGGTCATTTTAGACTAATGAGGGTTCCCGGGGTCCTGCCAAAGGGCCCGTGGGAAAGGTCTGTGCAGTAGCCCCTCACTCCCCACACGCTCCCAGCGCACCTGCTCGGACCCGCAGCCTGCTCTCTGGGACAGGGCAGCCTCGAGCCCTGGACTTCCTTCTCCCCACACGGTGCCCTTACCCGTCGCCGGGGACACTGCCCGCGGTGGGTCCAGGGAGAGCCCGTGGGAGCCCCGATGTGTCCTCATCTGAGCACCATTTCGACACAGCGGCAGTGCCCCCCTGCCTTCGGCTGCCCCCCACCCTGGCAGGCTGACAGGCGAGAACCCCATCATTCCCCACGCCTCACTTTCCATGACTGTGATTCTCCTTGGCCTGAAATCTCCTGTCTCCCCACCCTGGCATTCACACCCGTCCTGCGCTCTGGGCTGCATCCCAGCAGATTCTTAAGCACCTGTTCCTCAGGCTGTTAAGGAAACGGGTCCCGTGGTGAGGCGCTGGGACACAGGGCCACCAGAGGACACACAACACACAGGTAGCCCATCCCTGCCCTTCACTCTCTCCCTCCCTCCCTGGGCAGCTCCCCTCCCCTTCCCAGGTTCATGTCTTCAGGCCCCGCCTCTACCATCTTTCTCTCCACAAAGCAGATCCCCGAGCCCCAGCCCAGGGCCAGGGCTCTACCCTCTACCAGGTGGTGGCCAGGAGTGACGGCTATGAAGTGACAATCAGCCCCTGGCCGCCACCCCTTGGCGAGAAGACCTGTTAAGCATCTCAGGTACCATCACGCTTCCTCTCAGCTTAAATGTCAAGTCTCTAGGAGGCTCCTGAACAGGAGACAGTGTATGTCAGACTAGAAAGTGACTCTGCTTCAAAGTCAGGAAGAGCTGGGTGCCAACTGCAGCCCAGCCATCTGCTAGCTGTGTGGGAGCGACGGGCCCCACCTGGGCCTCTGCCCCCTCACCTGGGCCCTGGGGAAACGACAATGGTCGCCGCTGGCAGGGTGCCAGGCAGGGTGCCAAGGGCGTCATAGGTGCTAACTCACTGAATCCTCATACAACCCAGAAGACACTGAGGAAACTGAGGCACGGGGGCGTTAATCACCCGCTCACCGGGATGCGAGCCCTCGGCTGGTCCCTGGCACACAGCCCATCACAAAAGGCAAGACGGTCTCACCACTGGTGCCCATCTAGACAAGGGGTCTTCAGGCAGGGCCGTGGGTGATGGGAGGGGAACCACTGAGCCGGGACAGGGAGAGCCCGGCCCTTCGCCGAGTCCTGACTCTTCTCCATTCCTGCCCCGGAGCTGCCGCACCGAATCGCCACAGACTGGGTGGCCCCATACAACCCAAATCTCTTCTTGCACAGCTCTGGAGGCCAGGAGTCTGGACCAAGGTGTAGGAGGCAACACCTGCTCCCTCCCAAGACCAGGGAAGGCTCCTCCCAGGGCCCGGCCTGTGCCAGCTCTCGGGCTTCTCTAGGTCCTGGTGTGCCCAAGCTGTGGCTGCACCACTCCAGGCTCTGCCTCCGTCCACACGCCGTCGGCTCCGTGCCTCTGCGTGACATGAAGGCTGAAGGAATGATGCTTACGTGTCTCTTACAAGGACACCCATCTCGGGATTAGGACCAAGCTTAACCCAGGATAACATCATCTCAAAATCCTTGTTCCAAGTAAGTGAAAAACCCCACCTGGGCTTCACATTCTGGGGTTCTGCGTGGACTTAGTTTTGGGGGGACACGATTCAGCCCACTACACACTCTTTGGACCCCAGCTTCTGCTTCCTAAAAAGAGCAGGTGATGCTGAGAGAGCTGTGTTCTCCCGGACGAAGATGAGTTCTGCGCATGTTGGTCGCCCTGAGGAGGGTGGCCGGGAATGGGGACAGCCCCACTACCTCTCACTCTCGTGGTTGCTGGGGTCTAGAGCCCCATGAATGAGCAGCGTGTGCACCCCACACATGGAGGAGGAGCCGCCAGAGGTCGGCATGCCCCCCAAAGTGTGTGGAAGCCAGCATCTGGGCTGGGCTGGGGACTCAGGCATCTGCACTGAGACTGACACAGCCGTTGACGGACTGTTGTCTCTGTACTGCTCAGGGGTGGCAGCAGGACCACAACATTGCAGGGGACGGAGGTCAGGATTGCACCTCGCAGGGGCCCTGGAGGGAAAGTGGAGAAAAGAGAAATTGGGGGTTCTGCTCAGTGCCACAGACAGGCACGGGCCGGCCCCTCGCCAGTAGCAGGTTCCGGGTGAGGCTGAGCCGTGTGCATGGGACAAGGGGGGGCCAACGTGGCGGGTACCAGTCCTTGGGGGCTGGCGGGTGCCGTGAAGGGGCAAGGAGTGTGCACCAGTGGCATACACAAAACGCTCGGGGTATCACCAGCACTGGCACCCGGACATGATCTGTTTCATCGGGAAGATTGGTTGGGGGTACAGTATAGGGGATGGGGTGGCAAGGCTGAGCCAGGGTCCCTGATCCCTTCCCCAGGTCCGAAGACTAAGGCTCTCCTCAGAGCTGCTCTTCAATTAATTTACAGTTGACATACAATATTGTATTATTTTCAGATGTACGACACAGTGATTTGACATTTATATACCATTCGATGGGATCATCACAAGGCTGGTAACCATCTGTCACTGCACGAAGCTATGACACTGTTGACTGCATTCCCTGTGCTGCACTCTGCACTCTGACCTACTTGTTTGATGACTGGCAGTTGTGCTTCCCAGTCCCCTCCCCCTTTCCGCCCAGCCCCCCACCCACAACCACCCTTCTGTTTGTTTGGTTTCTGTTTGTTTTATATTCCGCATATAAGTGAAATAAAACGGTATTTGCCTATCCCTGTCTGAATTATCTCCCTCAGCTGCTGTTTTGAAAGGTGGTTTCATGCCTCTCATGTGTGGCCTCCTAACTCTGTGGGCTTCTCCACCATGTGGGACATCTGGCGAGACCCCGCTCCGTGTCCCCAGGTCGCGGCGCCTCCTGGAGTGTGCCTCCTGTGAGACGGTCCACCGCTCTCAGCTTACAGAAAAGGAAACTGAGATTCAAGAACATTGGGATTTGCCCCATGTCACACAGCTCATTAAAGGTAGGGCTCCGAGGCCCAGCCAGGGGGCTGTCCCAGGCCACCTTGGGACTCCCCTGGGCCCTTGGCATGGTGGCCTTGGCGGGCTCCTACCTCCATAGAAAAATATAGTAAAACGTATATTTTATCATTGCATTGGTATAGACATGAATAGAATCCAGGCTGGATTAAAAATTAAAATGTTTTCGACTTCCGGTCAAGATGGCTGCATAAGTAAACACAGTATCGCCTCCTCCTACAACATCAGAATTACAACTAAATTACAACACAACCATCATTCAGAACCACCTGACATCGAGCTGAATGGAAGTCCTACAACCACAAAATTAAAGAAGCCACATGGAGACTGGTAGGAGGGGCAGAGGTGGACAGCAGGTCCCACACCCACGTGTGCGGATAATAATCAGGAGGACACCTCGGCTGGGAAGGTCCTTCCTGAGGACTGAGGGGTCCCCGTCCCACACCAGGTGCCCCGCTCAGGGTTCCAGTGCCAGGAAGAGAATCCCCATAACTTCTGGCTGGAAAACCAGTGGGAACTGAGGCTCAGGGAAGCTGAGGCTCCTGGAGACCCAGGCAGCTCCTCTTAAAGGGCCCGCACACGGACTTACTGGGACTTGCTATCTCCAGGCTCCACTGTGGGGGAGGCAGCTCGAAAGGCACCAGAGACATATGGGGAAGAACTGAGATGTTTGACATTGGGGCAAGGGCTGGAGAGGCGCTTTCTCCTGGACAGACGTGATATTGGAGGCTGTTGTGTCTTTGGTGAGCCCTTCCCCCCACAACACTGGCAGACAGCAGCCATATCTGGGACTCCAGCAACCTGACTCACACTGTTGGCCCTGCTCTGGTGATTCCCTGCGGCCCCGCCCCACCCAACTTTCAGGCCACCCAAGCTGTTCCCAGTTGCTTTACCATAGGAGTGGCCTGTCTTGGATCCTGCTTCAGATTTTCCTAAATTCTCTCAAACATGCAGCAAATGGCCTCAGCAAGCCCCATACCTCTCGTTAAGTGGCCCCAGGCCTGGCACTAGGAGCAACCAGCCTTGGTTCACAACTTGGCTTTGGCTGGGCACCTCCAAGCCCAGCACAAGAAGCAGCCATCCACAGATAGCTTTGTAGCTTATGCCTGGTGGCTCCGGGTAGAACACAGGCAGGGGTTGACCTTACCCCAGAGCCAGAGCCAGCACACCCAGTGGACAGCTTCAGAACACGGTGAAGCACCACCACCCAAACACCTCCACAAGTGACACATTCAAAAAATGGACTCAGTGGGTACCAGAGCCCTGCTGGAGTAAGTTTTGCTCTGTGTGGTGGGCCCCTACACAGCTGATTCTCCAAGGTAGTCAGAGGTCAGTGGTCAGTGGTCAGTGGGCATAGCCAATCCTTGCAGATGATCAGCCTGAGTAAAACCCTTTCATTGATGTGCCAACAGCAATCAAAACTCAATTACAACAGAAGGGTGTAAAGTTCACACAAGGGGTGCACCTCAAGGGCCCAGGTGGGAGACCAGAGAGGCTATAGCACTGGATCCTACAGGACACCTACTACAATAGGCCACCCTAGGAAGCCCAGGAGACCTAGCAACTCTACCTAATACATAGAAACAAACATAGGGAGGCAGCCAAAATGAAGAGACAAAGAAACATATCCCAAAAGAGAGAACAAAACTCCAAGTAAAGAACTAAACAAAATAGAGATAAGCAATCCAACAGATGCAGAGTTCAAAACACTGCTTATAAGGATGCTCAATGAACTAGTGAGAGGCTCAAGAGTATAAAAAAGGACCAGTCATAAATGAAGGAGGCACTAATTGAAATAAAAAATAATTTACAGAGATTCAATAATAGAATAGGTAAAGCCAAGAAACAAACCATAGGTTTGGAATATAAGGAAGCAAAAAACACCTAATCAGAACAGCAAAAAGAAAAAAGAATAAAAAAAAGAGACAGTGTAAGGAGCCTCTGGAACAACTTCAAGCGTGCCAACATTCACATCTTGGGGGTGCCAGAAGGAGAAGAGAGAGACCAAGAAATTGAAAACCTATTTGAAACAATAATGACAGAAAACTTCCCTAACTTGGTGAAGGAAACAGACATACAAGTCCAGGAAGCATAGAGAGTCCCAAACAAGATGAACCCCAAGAGGTCCACACCAAGACACATCATCATCAAAATGCAAAAGGTTCAAGACAAAGAGAGAATCGTAAAAGCATCAAGAGAAAAGCAGTTAGTTACCTACAAGGGAGCTCCCATAAGACTGTCAGCTGATTTCTCAAAAGACATTTTACAGGCCAGAAGGGAGTGGCAAGAAATATTCAGAGTGATGACAAGCAAGAACCTACAACCAATATTACTCTATCCTGCAAAGGTTTATTTAGAACCGATGGACATATAAAAAGTTTCCCAGACAAGAAAAAGCCAAAGCAGTTCATCATCACCAAACCAGTATTATATAAAATGTTGAAGGGTCTTCTTGAAGAAAAAAGAGATTTAAAAAAAAGACAATAAATACGAACAAACAAAATGGCAATAAATACATATCTATCGACAACTGAATCTACAAACAAAATGAACAAACAGAACAGAAACATTCTCATAGATACAGAGAGCATTTTGTTCATTGCCAGACAGGAGGGGCATTGGGGATGGGTAAAAAAAGATGAAGGGATTAATAAGTGCAAATTGGTTGTTAGACTGACAAACCTCAAAGGGAAGGGGGGTGGAGAGGTGGGAGGAAATAAATCAAAGAACTTCTGTGCATATATGCATGACCAATGGGCAAAGACAACAGTGTGGGGAAGGCAGGAGGGGGGTGGGAGCAGGAAGGAGGGGGTCAATAGGGGAAAAAGGAGGAACATCTGCAATACATTCAACAATAAAGGTAAGTTTTTAAAAAATTAAAATGTTTTCTTTAACCCTAAAAATTCAAAATGAGTCCAACCAACCCAATGTGGCTTCCGGCGCACCTAACTCCCTGGCCCCAGCCTGCCCACACCAGGCCACCCCCCTGGCCCCAGCCTGCCCACACCCGGCCACCCCCCTGGCCCCAGCCTGCCCACACCAAGCCACCCCCCTGGCCCCAGCCTGCCCACACCAGGCCACCCCCCTGGCCCCAGCCTGCCCACACCAGGCCACCCCCCTGGCCCCAGCCTGCCCACACCCGGCCATGCCAGGTTCGGGATCATCATATATGCAGGCCTTCCCCTCCCCGGATTTACTGCGGGCCTCCTGTCTGCCTGTACGTTTCTCCAGACTCATCTCCACCAAGCAGCCTTCCTGGATAAGAGGCCTGTGAGGAGCCCCAACTAGGAATTTTCTCTGTAGGGAACCATCTTGCAATTCCCTTTGGACCACCTCACTGTAAGTCTTAAGGGCAGGGTCCTGCCCTCCGGTGGGCACCGCCTCCCACACACACCAACAAAGCCTGGTTCACAGCCGGGCACAGCGGGGGTCCCATGAGTGCTGAGTTAGCAAGGCAGCCCCTACGCCAGATGCTCTGAAGTATATGCTTGGAAATCTTACTACCTCCCTGTTTTCTACCTGATAAACTTGTATACATCCTTCAGAGCCTCGGCTCACATGTCCTGCCTCCAAAACACTCCTTTTTCTTTCTAGACAGAATCCACCCCTCCCCTTGTCTGCTCCCCGAGTTCCCAGGGCACACCCCACTGACGGACAGGTTACACCAGCTGTTGTCATGCTTTACTTGCTGTGGTAACACCGCGCTGGGCTCTCCTGACAGCAGAGTCCAGCCCAGGCCTCAGGAGCCATGGGCGGCCCGAGGGCGGGGTCTGCCCTGGCCCAGTCCTTACTCAGTGGGAGGTGCAGTCAGGATCAGTATCCCATTTCCAGCCTTCCTGGGCTGGACCCCAAGGACCATCTCAGGTCTGGTTCCCAGAATCTTCCCCCTTCTTCATGAGTTAAAATCACCTTCCGCTCTTGATGATACGGGAGTGGATTATCTAGGTCAGTGGTTCTCAACGCTGGCTGCAGGTTGGACGTATGGGGAGCTTTACAAAATGACAATGCTTGGGCTTCCGGCAGGTAAGTGACATCAGAAATTCTAGGAATGAGAGCCGCCGGCGTCAGTAGTTGGGGTACTTTCTAAAAGACTCTCCAGGCGATTCTAATTCTCAGTGGGCGGAAAAGCATTCATCTCGCTGGTGGGTGTTCTCATCCAAGGTCGCTCCCTTTTGTTCTCAGAATGTCTGTGGGCCCTTTTCTGAGTTGAGGGATCTGCTGGAGGCCTGGCTGCGGCGAGGCTCTGAGAACTGAGGGGAGTGGTGACTGTCTGTGGCCCCTTGAGTAAAACAAAACCCCGAGAGATTAGGTGTCTTTCCCAAGGTCACACAGCGAGCAGATGGCATTGGCTGAGTTGATAAGTCAGGTTCTTTCAACAAATGGTTGGGGGTGGGCTGGGGCAGAGGGGCTCCCACGAGGGGGCAGACGGGTCTTGGGTAGCGTGGAGTGTGCTTTTCCCCAGCACCCCGCCAGCCTCCCCACCCAGGCTGAGGCGCCTGCTCATGCTGTCTCCCTCCGGGAGGTCTCCCAGGCCCCACCCTGCTCTGGACACATCCTGCCGTGTCCCCCGCGTCCCTCTTTGGGGACCTGGCACTGCTCTCTGAGCCCAGGAAGGAGAAGTGTTTATCCTCAGACAATGCCACAAGATGTTGTGTACATGCACACGGGATGTAACACAGATGCAGCAAAGCAAGAATAAACCTGTCTGCAGCTTCTCCTCTGTGTGATAATTAAAGAGACCGTTCAGGTCACATATATGCAAAGCGGCAGCATCAGGACTTCTGGATGGGAAGCCACAGTGATAAGCGGGGGCAAGGGGATGAAATGTCCTTCGGTCTGCTTCCCCCCCGCTGAGCCGCACACGCACAGGCGGCTGGCGGACTCCCTGCCCTGAGCTCCAGCAGCTCCAGCGTCAGGGCACTGGGCCTATAAAACAGGACGCACGGGTTCTAGTCCCAGTCACTTCCCCTGGCACTGGGACCTCAGTTTTCCCATCTGTAAAGTGGGGAAGGTACCACGTAACTGTCTAAGGTCCTCTCTAGCTCACACTCTAGAATTTCTAGGAATCGATCTCCTGTCTCCTTCCTGTTGTGAGCGTCTGGCCCCACCGCCGGGGTCCTGAGGGTGCTTCAGGTGGGGAGCTTAACGCCGAGTCTGTGCTGCTGAAACCAGGTGGCACACGACCCTCGACTGACAGGTAAGAAAGCTGAGACCCCGAGCGGGAACCCAATCAATTTGGCGGCAGGGCTGGCCTGGGGGTGGGGCTGCGGGCTCTCTGAATTTTTTAAGGCCCGCTTCTAGGAAAATTTCAAGGACTCTTGAGGACTGATATTTGCGTAGAGCACGTGTTCCTTCCCCTTCACACAGACCTCGCGCAGGGGACGCGGGTGAACGCCAGGCCCGTGGAGGGACTTTGCCCGTAGTCGCCCACGTAATTCCGGCAGCGCCGGGTTGGTGTCAGCACGGCTGTTCCAGGGATGGGGAAACGGAGGCTTGAAGGGCAGGCTCGGTGCTCCGAGGGCTGGGCCCTCCCACTGCGTGGCCAGGAGGTCAGCGCTCGCTCACGGCTTCGACTGCCCCCCGAGTCAGGGACAGCGGCTCAGAGCTGAGGGGGCTCAGCTTGGAAGCCTGGCCCTTGGACCGGCTCGCTGTGTGACTTTGAATGAGTCCCTCGCTCTCTCTGGCCTCACATTCCTCCCTGGAGAGAAGGAGGAGACCGTCACCGGCAGCGTGACTGGGGACTAGGACAGTCATGGAACGGGGTGTCTGGAGGGGCCCGGGAGACACAGACACGCTACCCAGTGGCTCCAACCTTCCTACTGCTGCGACCCTTTCATACAGTTCCCCATGTTGTGCTGACCCCCAACCATAAAATTATTTTGGTTGCTACTTCATAACTGTAATTTTGCTACTGTTATGTCTTAGGCGACCCCTGGGAAAGGGTCGTTCGACCCCCAAAGGGGGTCCCGCAAAACCTAATCACTCTGAAATTCATAGTCACCAAGATGGAGCCTGGCATAATGGCATCTACACACCTGGAGGGACGGTTAAAAATACATTCCGGGGAGACGGCCACAGAGAAACTTCCCAGGGACTTGGACGTCCCCGCCGCCGCCACGCTGACTTGAGGAGGCCCCGGGCCCTGACCAGCTGGGTCTGCTCCGGGGGCAGCGCTTCCGGGACTTGGCTTTGGAAGGAAGGAGACTGCTTATTGCAAACCCGTCTCTGAGTCCGACTCCCATCCGTGTAGACAGGTCCTCCCCCAAGGAACGACATCGGTTTCCTTGGTTTTTCTTACTTGCTCTGAATCCCAGACATGCCACAGATGGAAAGCACCTTGGAGAAACTGAGGCCCAGGAAGTCTGGGTGGGCACCCAGGCCTAGGGGAGCCTGGAAAGGCAGCTCTAAGGGGAGAGGACTGTCCTCCCTCCCTTCCGGAGACCTGGGGAGTGTGCTGGAGGCCAACAGGAGAGACGGAGGTGGCAGTGCCCAGGCTGAGCGGCCCGGGGAGCTCAGCCCCCCAATCCCCCGCCCAAAGCCTCGGTGCACAGCCGGGGCTGAAGCTTCAGAAGCCCCCCCGCGCCAGGCAGCCTGAGCGGGGGCTGTCCGAAGCACGTCACTTGCGCTAACTCATTCCCTCTTTCCAACAGCGCTGAGAGGTCGGTATTATTATCGTCCCCGTGGGGAAACTGAGGCACGGAGCTGTTAACCAGCTTGTCCCAGCAGCTAGAAGGGACCGTGGAGCTGCAGAGCCAGGCAGTGTGACTCTGGGTCTGAACTTTTACTCCATGTGCCCCTCGAATGCTTGTCAAGTGCCACGGAGATGAAGGGGGCGCGAGTGGGGAGGAGGGGACCTTGAAAGCCGACTTGGGCTCTGAAATTGCCTCCTCCTGGTGGGTCCAAGTCTGAAGAAGGTTTCTCTGCTGGTCACTTTGCAGGACCTACAAGGAATCAGACCAGGATGCCAAGCCCCACGGAGGTCCTCAGTCCTGGAGGTCAGGGGAGAGATGGACTGGCATCAGGGGAGGATGCCAAGGCCCAGAGGTCCTGTGGCCCACGAGGAAGAGCCTCCAGCCCCTTCCTGGGGCTTTGACTCACACCCTCTCCTCCGGGGCTCCTGCCTCTGACATCCACCCACCCGCCTGCCTAGCCTTCTACAGCCCTCCCCAAATCTCCACTTCGCCTCCTGGCAAAGGGTGTCAAGACAGCAAACAAAATCTCCAAGCTTGTCCTTTTTCTTTTTCAAAGATGTCACAGGTCTGTGGTTGCCATGGCTACACCTGCCAGCCTCTCTGAAGTCAGCGCTCAGCTCCCTCCAGCCCTGACAGCCTCCCCCCTGCACCCTCCTCCTGCCCAGCCCTTACCCTTGCCCCGGGGGCCTCCTCCATGCCCCCACGGGTCCCCAGGCCCAGCCTCCCGTTCCGTGCCTCCTAGCCAGGCAGGCTCAGCTGCCGCGGGCAGAGGGAGGCCTCAGAGGCTAGGGTGGAGAAGATCGTAGAGGAACCCAACACACAGGCAGGTAAGTGACAGTAATGAGCTCCCGGCGGCACACGTCTGCCAGGGATGCCCAGACAGGACTGACTGCCTGGAGGGGCTGTGCCCACTCCACAGCCTGCTCCCTGTCCCTGCCGTGACCTCTGTCTCAGATGTTCCTCTGCCTTTCCTGTCCTCTGGGACTCCCTTTCCGCCGGCGCCGGGAGGCTCTGGGTGGTTGAGAAGAAGGACTCTGTGAAAGGGACTGGGCTTGGCCTGCGTAAGTCATCTCAGTGCTCGGAGCCGCCTCACTTTCCAAATCTGCAAAGTGGGCGTCTGAGACTTACCTTCGGGGTTATTGTGGGGCATGAATGCGACGTGTGTGTCCTTCTCTCTGCTCCTCACGGCTGCCACCCCCTTGTCCTGCCTCCTCTCCCCCGCCCCCTCCTCCCCGCCCTGTCTCCTCTGCATCCCTTCTTCCCAGCCTTCGGGCTGGAGCAGCCGCCGAGCCGCAGCACCCACCCTCACCAGTGGAGGGAGCTCCCGTGCATTCTTTCTGGGGTCGCGGGGCACTTGGGGAAGGCGGGCCTGGGAGAAGCTTAGTCTGGGGAAGGGCCAGCCTTGCCCTCTGCTGGGAGGCATGAGCGCACAGGACCAACACTGCCTACTGAGCTCTCACAATGGGCCAGACGCTACTTGAGGAGTTTGACACAAGTCAGCTCACTTAGCCATCACCTCGCTCCTCTGAGGGGCTTCTAGCCACATGCCCCTCTCGCACCCGGGGACACCAGGGCCCAGAGCGGCAGGGAGGGAGAAGCAGCCATTCCATGATGTGGGCACAAGCAGGGAGAACGCGGAGGAACCCGGCAGCTCAGACACAGGCAGGGTCTTCCTCCCCGTCTCCTTCTCAGGTCTGTTAGCCTCCAGCCGGGTCTGCCCCTGCATCCGGAACACGCTGAGGAGCAGGAGCCCTGGAAGCATCACTGACCCAAGTTCAGGGTCCCCCACAGAGCCCCCCCCTGTCTGTCAGCTTCCGGCTCGGAGGATGGCGGCCATCCCTGTCCACGCTCCCTGCCAGGGGTGAGGCCGTCTCGGCAGGCACAGTAGACAGACTTCTGATCTCCTTCAGCAAACCTTCACCATGGGTTGAGTGGGAGGCCTCCGGGGCCTGGGGCTGGCTAGTCCCTCCCACCACCTCCTCAGCAGCTAAGCTGCCCCAGCGCCGCTGTCAAGGAAATGATCTTGTTCCAGGAGCTAGGGCGTCCAGAGGCAGCAGTGGGCCGGACAGGGACAGTGGGCGACAGGCCGACAGGCCAAGGGACAGGCCTGGCCCAGAGTTCAATGTCCAGAGCACTTTGCCCAGCTACTGCGCATCAGTATTTTTCTCCACTTCCTGGCTACTGGCTGCTGTCCGTTCTCACCTGCTGGATGGCAGGCCCAGACGAGCACTGGACCCCTCCCCCGATGGCCCGTCCCAGGTCGGAGTCCAGTGTCTCTCCTGGCAGGCTCGCTGGATGGTTGTGCCGGTACCACACACACCTACCGTGTGAACTCGAGAAGAGAGCGGGTTCTGACTCAGGAGGGTCGGGGTGGGGGGCTGGGATGCTGCTTTTCTAACCCTCTGGACATTCCCGGGCAGTAATGAGGGCTGGGATGACTCGGGACTGCCTTCTGAGAACAGACTTGGAGAGTCGAGGGTTTAGGGCTCTCTGGGGCCACGCAGGGGCCTCCCCAGGCCTCCTTTGGGATTTCTCCTTCAGCACCGAACACAGACACTTGTCCTCAGTTCCACGTACCAGTCACACAGGCCTGCCTGTGAGCACGTTCGACCTCAGCCGGTGGGCTTCCGGCCACGCCGTGCGACACCTGGTCCCGCCCCTGGAGGAAGGCGATCCTCGCGCCCCCTCTCGCCCTCACCCGTGGGCAGGCAGGCCAGACGAGCGCAGCACCCCGAGGCTGGCAGAGTCCAGAGGCCTGAGAGCGCTCGGGGAAGACGCAGTGAGGGTCCAAACATGGCCTTGGCTGCTACAAAGCCCCAGACGAGGATCTGAGGGCCACAGTGAGTCACTGACAGAAGAGGCCACACAGACAAACGGATGCGCTTTTCCCACTACTCTCCAGCATGCGCAGGAAAGGACATCAGCCTCCTCCGTCGGGGCCTACTCCTCTCTCCACAGAAGGATACTTTTCAGCCCGGTCATGTCTAGAAAAGCTTTCAACCATCAGGCCAAGAAGGTCTGTGTGCACCAGGCGTGGGGGGATGCATCGAGGGACGGATCGAGGTCGCTCCCACATCGGAGGACCCCATGAACTCCCTGCGATGCTGGGCACCGTGGACGGAAAAGGCCCCTCCCAGCTGCAGCTGTAGTCTTGGCTTTGATTAAACCTCGAGCTCCCTCCTTCCCGATGACATGGTGACCAGACTGAAAGCCATAATGCCTTCAGTGGTTCCACACGTTTACGAGGGTGAGCGGATGCTTAATGCTGCAGTTAAAATGCTAAGCTGACTAATCAGTTCATTAGGAATCGACTCAATATGCTTGCTGTCTGCAGCTGGGCCCCACGGCCCTGGACAGAGATAAATCAGCAAACGGTGCACTGGTGGCGAGATAAACTCCTCCAGCATGGACAGCGGTGCTCAGAAATGACCTGACCCGGAGTGGTCTCTGGCCCAGCCCCCACAAGGTCTTGGACAGGGCGGGCGGCTGACCAGGGATGGCAGAGGACACTTGGCTATCCTGTGCTAACCCGCTGGAACGTCTTGCTTTAAGTCCCTCCAGAAGGATATCCTGAGACAAAGATCCAGGAGCACATAGTTCATTTGGGAGGGGGTCCCTGGAAACACGGGGAGGGGTGAGGAGACAGCAGATGGGGCAGAGAAGGGAGCCAATAGAAGGGGTGTCATCGAGGATGGCACAATGCTGGGTGACTGGAGCTCGGTCCACTGGGACCTCTGGGTGACGACGCAGGACCCACACTAGAGTTCTCCCAGCTGAGGGGTGAGGATGCCGGGGTGGGAATGCCCATCAGCGGGGTGGTGGCTGGAAGAAACTGGAGCTGACGCAGGAGAGGGGATGGAAGCAATGGGAGGGAGAGGTCTGAGGGCCGCTCCAGCAGCAGAGTCCCCAGCACTTCCGGCCGAGCGCGCTCCAGCGTCCAGAGGGGTCCTCCCCTCAAAGATGCAGATGGAGCTGGTGGGAGCTGGGGTGGACTAGAATGGTGGGCTCAGGGTTACAGTGTCTGCTCCTCAGAGGGTGAGCGAAACCCAGTAGGACCACAAGAGTAACCTTTGAAGAGACGTGGGACCCGTGGACTGATGAGTTTCATTTTCTGGCCTGTGAGAAATGCCGAATGCACCTGTGAAGAGGGTAGGAGCCCTGAGCCCCGGAGCACGGGCTCCTGAAGGAACTGAGCAGGTAGCGCGGCCTGTGGCGGACTCATTCGGGCTTCCAGAGGGCCCTCGGGAGGGTGAGGGCATCTCGGGGGCACGGCTCCTGGGTTAGAAATGGGCAGGAGGTTGGAAGCCTCGCTAGGCAGGTCTCTGGGTGCAGAAGTGCCTGCCGTTAGGACGGGCTGCCTCTCTGAGATGTTAATAAATCCTCTGAAGAAGGGAGCACACGGGGAGAGCTGGAAGTCTGCAAATGGCACTAAGTTTTGGGGGAAGTGAAATGTCAAGCCAATGGGGATACACTACAGAATCCCACAAGTGTGTGCGCGTGGGCAGGAAAGTGACAGATGAGAGTCAGTGTGGGCAAGTGTAAGATAGTGTATTTAAAGACAAATATCTCCAACTCTACAGGACTTCCTTCTGAGATGATGCATGCCACGGTGGTTTTATTTTAGGAAGAGGAGGAGGGGGAAGGAAACTGACATTTATGGTGTGGCTCCTGGATGCCAGGTGTTCCGCCGGTGTTGTGAATTTTCTGCATGCCGCACGAGGAAACGTGGGTCCCAGGGGCAAAGTCGCTTGCCCAAGGCCATAGAGCGGGGTGTGGGGCCGGGGCTGGGCTTCTGATCCCGTCTGTGTTCATTCTGGTCTGCTCCCTGGGGACGCGAGCCCATTATGTGAAGCAGCCCAAAGACCGCTGGGGACCAGGCACCTTACGAAGAACTGGGAGCATCGGATGTTTCGGGCTCCTGGTTCCTCTTCCTCTCTGCCTGTCCTACTCGCTCTCTTTCTTTCAACAAAGTAGTGAAGTGTTTGAGGTCATTCCTGACTCTGGCTTTTTTTTTTTAACTACACCCTTTCCTTTGGGGAAATAGCATCCATGCTCATGAGTCCGGAGTCCAAGTGCCCAACCCTGGCTTCACCCTGGGCTCCAGACTCATGATTTGACTCTCAGGACATCTCTACTGGGATGTCTGACAGGCACCCGGACATAATAGGGCCATAAACCAGCTCTTGCTCCCCCCCCCATCCCCCAGAGCCTGCTGCTCCTACCTGCTGCCTCGTCTCAGAAAATAGCAGCTCGTGGGGTCTGCCCTTCTGTCTCACGTAATGAACACGTCCTTCGAGAGCTAACGGAAGGGAGGGGAGGGAGGCAGATCACTGTGAAAGGTGCATGACCTCTTGCTCTTGTGAAGGTGCAGGTCAGACGGGATGGCTGGATGCTGAGGAACCAGGACATGATGGTGAGAAGTCAGGGGGTTTCACCAGCAAATCCACGGGTGGGGGAATTGGGGATGTCGAGGATGAGGGATCACACTCCAAGTGTGGAAAGATACATGAAAGGAGCAAAGCCAAGAACACCTTCAGGCCCACCCTCATAGCTGCATGGGGGGCCTCACCCAGCCCTGCCAGCTGCCTGTGTCTCTCTACCTCTGGCCCTCCCCCCTGTTCCCCAAATCCCCCTCTCCTGCTGGCCCCTGGGCTGTGGGCAGTGAGAGGTGAGCAGTTGCAGCCACTGCCCCTGCCCCACTCGCCCCAAGGCTGCAGCTCTGGTGTGGGCTCCAACCCCAGCCCTGGTGGCTTAGAGAGGGCAGTGGGCCCCACACCATCTTGGTGCCCGAGGCAAGAGCTGGGCACGGCAGGCCCCGGCATCAGCCCGGCCCGTGGGTCTCCAGCAGGGGTCGGGAAGAAGAGGGAATGGTTCCCCTTGTTGTTGGGGAGATGGAACCAAACAACAACAAAAAAGCCATAAAGTCACTGGATTGGAAAATGAGAAAGCAGAATAAATAGGCTCTTAGGAGGGAAATAGGTCTTCCCCGCTCTCTGAACAGGAATAAACAGGGAGCATGCCTGTCAGGGGGGACTGATGCCAGGGAACAGGTGACGTGGCCCTGCCCGGAGCCTGGAGCTTCTCTCTAGCCCAGACCTTTCTTCCTCTGGACCACCAGGTAGGAGGGGCCCCCCGCTGGCCGCCTGCCAGCCCCTTTTATCCACACCCTGTCGTCCCCCCTTCTGTCCCACTCCTTCCTGACACCAGAACCCTCTCTGCCAAGCTGTTCTCTCCTCCACTGGAACAAACCCGTGTCTCTTCCAAGCCACACCCCCTGTGAGAAGCCTTTCTGCACCTTTCTCGTCTCACACCCAACTGAGTCACAATCACAGAATAGACCGGCTCTCCACCTGTCCCTCCCACACCCTGGGCACTTGCCTGACCCCCTATCCTTTGACTGAGCTATTTGCCCAGGCTCCTCTGGCCCATAGAGGGTAATCTATGTTTCAATGCCCCCTCCTCCAGGAAGCCCTCCCTGATCGCCACAACCTTCAGGGGAATTAATGCTTCCTCCCTGTACACATTGAGCATTAGGGCTAATTCCAGTTAATGCACAAGCCCTGTGGTCTGGTCTGGAAGTGATCCACTCCTGGTAGGAAGAAGTCTCGCCTCCTCTTCCTCCTGAAGGCAGGTCCACATACGTATCCCCCAAGGCTTCAGGGTGGTGGGTTAGGGGACAACTAGGATTAGGAGTCCCCCTTGGAAATATAACATGTTAGGAGCAGACCCGGGGAGGGGAACCGACGCAAGCCACACGGGAAGCACCTCCGGGCAGACAGCTGAACTGACGACGTTCAGCTGTGCTTTGAGCTGAAGGTGTTGGAGCAAATGTTCCACGAAGTGCACCGCCGGGTGCAAACATCATTCTTTCTACAGGCGTTTACCCAGCACGCGCCCCTCCCCCAAGTACAGTCACCTACATCGCACAGCGCGGCCAGAGGCACGCAGACGCCCCCACACGGCCCGCCTCCACTTCCCGTCCTCTCTGTCCCCTGTGGGTCCACTTTATTGCACTTGGAAACCACTGACGATCTCCATCCACAGTAAAACCGTTCCACAGCCTCACGGCAGAACACACCTGTCCCCTCCGCTCCCCTCAAACACTCCCCGCCCTCGGAGCTGGAAGGGGACCCAGAATAAGCTTGCCCCACCTCCTCACTCCAGGAAACTGAAGCTCAGAGGGCAGTGCCTGTCTGAGGTGGCGCAGCCAGGAGTGGCAGAGCGGGGGACACAAGGCAGACCTGCTGAGCGACCTGGGGTTCACCTGGCGGAGGGGGGCTGGACCCTAGAGGAGGAGCAGGGCACCCGAGCCAGGAGAGGAGGGGAGGAAGGGGGACACTGGTGGAGGGGGACAGGTGAAGCTGCTTTGGGACTGGGATGAGGTGTGGGAGGGACACAGGTCACACCTAGAGCACCAAGGAGACTCTTCTCCCCATTTTCCTGCCTCCTATCGAGGTGATGCCTCCGTCAGGGTCTGTCTCTCCCACACACAGCCTCCGCCTGATCTGGGAGAAAATAACAGTAAAAAGATGGAAAATAGGGACCAGAAAAAGGGTCTACCACCGGCTGCTGGCCTCTCCCTCAGGTCTGTCTGTCCATCTGTGTCCACTCACTTCCTCTCTCCGAGTCACCCATGTGGCCTGCTCTGTAGTCCGTGGGGGACCCCAGCTCCAGTGCTCCCATTTGGACCACCCCACCCCCACCTGCTCTTCCGCACGCTGCCTCCAAGTCCGCCCTCCATGGATGTGTTGGTGCCCTTTCCTGTCCCGTCTGCCCTCGTCCTGCCGGGATTTCCCCGGGCGAGCTGAGTGCACCGCGGGCACGCTGCCACCTGTTGGCCAGGGCCCTGTGGGCGCAGGGAGGGCCGCGCTTGCCCGAGCCGGGCGGGTCAGGCCGCTGCAGGGGGAAGCAGGGCCCGGCTGCGGCCGCGAGCCTGCGGAGAAGCCAGGCCCAGGAGGCAAACATCTTGTCAGGCTTCTGTGCAGGCCGGGCAGGAAATGGGACCAATTAATTCACATTTGTCTCTGCAGATTGAAATACAAGTGGGGAGATGGAAGAATTAACCTTTTCAAAAATGTAATTTCATAAAATCATCGCGCTTCGAACAGACTCTCTCGTTATTACTATTATTTATGGCCGTGTCCGGGCCTCAGGCCACCAACAGTGTGGAGAGGCGGAGGAGGGGCCGAGGGGCCGCAGCTGTCCCAGGGAGACAGTCGGGACTGACAGGACTACCACCCCGTCTCGGGGTTTGACACTGACCCCCAGAGTTGCCATGGCCCCCGCAGGCCCCCCGCAGTTCCTCTACAGAAGAGCCCATTGCTGGGGCTGAGCCTCGAGTTGCCCTCATCGCCCTTGAGACTGAAAGCATTGCTCCCGTGCCCCCCCGCAGCCCGGGGACCCCTCCATACCGTCCATCCTCTGCCTGCTTTCCAGAGCTCACAGTGGTTGGCGCAGCGGGTCCCTCAGCAGCCACCCTCGTGGGAGGCCTGCCAGGACAGGGACATCAGAAGACCCCACTGCTGGCTGGAGACCTGCTCCCAGGCCTGGAGAGCAGAATCGGGGTCCCTCTGCTGCACACCTGCCTGGGGCGAGATCCTCCTGCCTTCCAGGCCCTTCCCTACCTGCCTGTCCTGACCTCCTGCCTGACCTCCACGCCGCCCTGGTTTCTACCCCACTCTGCCTTGAGTACACGTCACGTCCTTCCTCCTCCAGAGTCCATGGCTCCCATCTGTGAGGTGAGCGAGCGCGGCATGGAGGAGGGACAGCAAGGCGACCAATACTCAGGGTGCCTGGAGGGGAGAGGAGTAGCAGTCGGGGAGACCATGGCGGGCCTCGAGCCCATCGGAAGGACTTGGACTTGGATTTTGACTCCAAGCGAGCTGGGGAGCACTGCAGGGTCTGGGCAGAGGGGGCGTGGTCTGCCGTGTGCTTCCCAAGATTGCTGCTCATCTGCTCTCTGCGGCCTCACCTGCTAACGTGCCCCATTCCCTCCCCACAGAACCTCCTCTCCTGGGACCCCAGGTACCCCTCTCTTCACTCATTTAACTATGTTCACTGGGTGCCCACCTGAGAGGGTGCCTGGTGGGCAGGGCAGGGGAGTGATGTGCCCCGCCATTGGGGAAGAGACAAGACTCCCTGCACGGCTGCATTGGGACACCAGGTGGGCCTCGGGGTCCCAGGCCCTGGCTCCATTTTGCTGTGTGATTCGGGGTAGCAGATTAACCTCTCTGAGTCTCTTTTCCTCTCTAGAAAAGCAAGGTTTTGGACCCTACTGTGTAAGGTCCCTTCCAGCCAGGCCAGTAATCCAGCTCAGCAGAAGGGAGGAAGGGGGTTAAGGCAGAATGTCCCATACGGCAGGGGAGCCCTTACCTGCGTCTCAGAGGTGGGTGAAGCTGGGAAGTGAGGCTCCCTCCTCTTTGTCTGCCCAGACCCTCCTCTCCTTCCTGCTCAGCGGGCCCCTAACCCTGAAACTCCCCCTGTCTGTTGCCCCTGCCCAGCCCCCTGCCAGGCCCCTGTCCAGCCCCCTGCCAGGCCCCTGCCCAGCCCCCTCCCGGGCACCATCAGGCAGCAACTGAACCTGCCAAGTCAAATCATATCAGAGTGCAACAATTTAGCAAAAGATGGATCTGGCCTCTGTGTGCGGTTTTTAAATAGAGGTTCCTTGGAGCCGGTTGTTTCTCTTAGATTGAAAACAATTGATTATCTTTAGAGTCACTTACTGAGGCTTATCGGCCTTGATACAATGAGCCCAGAGCGTCCCAGGGCCCAGCTGCCTTCGGCCTGCGAAGGCCCCGTTCTCAGCAAGGGGTGACCGCCACCGCAGCACTGGGCTGGGGCATGACAGCCAGGGCCCCTCTGCTGCTGCGGGGGGCCCAGGGCTGCGGGAAGAGGATGCTTGGGCAAGAGGGGCTGCGTGGGCCTGGGGGGCAGCCCCAACCCCAGCCCAGCTCCAGAGCCGGAGAGCCTGCAACTCCACCTCGGTGACGGAGAGGCCGGAGAGGACGGGCTGCGGGCATCCTCCCAGCTCACTGTCAGGCTGGTCTGCTGTCCCGGGATCCAGACAATAGGAAACCAAATTCCCTGTCTTGGGGGTGCTTCTCGTCCAGTGCTAGCGTGGAAGGTGGATAAGAAGAAGTAAACACGTATGTTCTCCGATATCGGGTAGTGATAAGTGCTTCGAGGGAACGTCAAGCAGGTTAATGGAGAGACACGAGGAAGGCGGGAGCTCTTTCAGACAAGGCAGACAGGGAAGGCTTCTCCTAGGAGGGTCAGGGGCGAGCTGAGCCTGCTGGTGTGGGGCCGGGACAGGGCTTCAGGACACGGACAGCCTGGCGTCCTCTGTGCACTGGGCCTGAGGAAGCCAGGGATCAGGCGTGGGAAGTGCGTCCCTGTACAGACACCCCCTGTCCCTGTCAGTGCACCTGGCCCTCTGCCTCGGTTTCCCTTCCTGACACTCCACCTCTGCTGGGCACTCTGCTGACTTGAACTCAGACTTATTTGGCTGACACCTGTAAACACTGACAGCCCCTTCCCAGGGGCACAGGCCAGGTGGGGTTCCCCTGTGCATGGGCAGATGGCTCCACCATGGAGGGCTGACCAGCTGGCTTTGCGCACGTGCTTTGCCTCCACCTGCCCATTCCTGGGCTTAACCTGCTGGCCTGGACGGGCCCCTCCACGCACAGCCGCCCAGCACCTTCCCTGCCATCTCTCGGAGCTGGTTTCCACCCCACCGCCCTGTAGCTGGCTCCCGCCTCTCGGCCACCCCGATACCTTACTTGGACAGTCCACTTAGCTGGATGCCTACCTCAGCCTGGGCATGACTTCCAGCCTGTGGGTCGATCCTGTCTCACCACATCCAGCCAAAACCCTAGGAGCCCAGCCATGGCCAAGTCCCAGTTACTCTTAAACCCCGATCTCCCCTCTCAAGGGCAGACCCTGAGCTTGGTCAGTCCCTCGGCCACCGGCCTGGCCTCCTGCCAGGACAGGGCAGTGCTCTCCCGCAGTTCTGAGAGAGGCCAGACAGTGAAATGGACCTCCGGAGGGACGGGCTGCAGAGGAGCTTCCTGCCGGTGCTGCGGTCAGTCCCGCACTGACCCGCAGTTAGGAACCTCAGGGGAAACCCACGCAGAACGGGGAAGCAGGTTTGGAGTGGCGAGGAAGCCCGGGGCCCACTCCTGTCTCTGTCCTCAGCACCAGGATGACCTTGGAGGAGGAGTCCTCCAGTTCCTCACGTAAAACAAGGGGCACTGGATACAATCCGTGGCTTTCAGGCCGTGAGCCGAGGGAAGTGCTGCCAAGCCCTCCCCAAGGTCCCCAGCGTGGAGGCCAGAGGAAGGGACTCAGTTTCCCCAGCCCCACTTCCAGTAGATGGCTTCCACTGCCTCCGCCTTTCCAAGCTGCTCAACATGCTTCCTGTAAACAAGACTTGAGAGTCTTACGAATCGTTTTAAAACCACTTCACTAGATGACGTTGAAATTCTAAGAAGGAAAGATTAGTCACCCATTGATGGCTTTGGAACCTGGCTCACTGTCTCTCTCCTCCCCCTACCCCCACTCTTCCTGCCGTCATTCTCGGCATCTTTATATCCTCGCAGGTGATCCAGGTGACACCTGGCCTCAGTTCCCAGGCCCCACCTGAGCCCGAGATGTCTCCGGCTCTTTCTCTCCACCTTCACACAGTCATACCCGGGACCTCATCCTCACCAACAGCTGCCGCACCTCTGAGTTGAAGGGTCCCCCTCGTCTGATTCCCGTGCCCTAGAGAACTCTAGTACTCCTCTGCTAACAAGTCTCTCATCTACTGAGGCCTCCCAATTCATTCCCCGTGTTCACTGCTGACAGACACTGTTCGTATTCCCCTTCATTCCTCAGCGATTTCATGGACCAGCTATAAAACCAGACTTTTCCTAGAACTCTTGATGTCCTTGGTCCCCTCTCCCTCCTTCGTACTCATCTGGAAACAACCCAACCCTGGTTAAACCCAACTATCCATTTGCTTGGCACCTGCACCCCATCCACTGACCGCCATCCAGGACCCTCTAGAGAGTATCACGCAGCCACGTTGACTGGCTCAAATCCATGACCGGGCGCACCTGTGAACTCTGCCCAGCCATGTTTCTGCACTTTCTTAGGAAATCCACTTTCCAACTCTCCAAGAATTATTTCAAAAATGTCCCTCATTTCCCAAATGGCCACTTTACCTGCTCGCCCCCTCGCCAGATGGCAGCTTTGATCCACTTCATAGAGAAATGAATGAAACCAGAGACCCGTCCCTCTTCCTACCCCTACTTCACCCCCAACCTCCGTCTGTCCTCACATTTTCTGCCTTCTTTTCTGAAAAAGCAACTTGCAGTTTCTAGGACCAAGCCCTCCACTTGCGAACAGGACCTCATCTAGTCTCATCTTCTGAAAGACTTTCTCCTGAAATGAGTCCCTCTGTGCCCTAGGTCATCCCTGTCTCTCTCTGAATCATTCCCGTTAACAAGCATGTCTTCCTGGTTCACATCTTCAAAGAAAAGAGTGTCTCTTGACCCCACACCCCAGCCCCTCCGTTTCCTTGTCTGGCCACCCAGCAGAGACCTGCTCGTCAGTACTCTCCCCTGCTCCACACACCACCACCGATGCCCCTCAGCCTGGGCTTTTAATCCCCCCTCTTCCTGGAGAAGGCTTCAGTCGAGGTCGAGGTCGCCAGTGACTTCCCAACACCTCAAAGCCCACAGCAGAGTCTCTGTCTTCTCCTAACCGGGTCTCTCCATGGCGTTTGCCACCATTGACCTGTCTCCTCCCCGCCGCGCTCTTCCAGTCTCCCCTCCTCGGTGTACCCCAACCTCAGGCTGCTGCTTCTCGGCCCCTTCGCCAGCTCTCAGACCTCTGTGGCCATACTGCCCCAGCTCTGTCCTCAGCCCCGACTCTGTGTCTACGCTCTCTTCCCAGATGTCATATCCTTCTGTCTGATGAAGACTTGAAAGTTTACCTCCAGCCCAGACCAACCCACTGGCCGGAATCGCACACCCACTGCCAACTTGCCATCTTCCCTTAGGGTGCACTGGAGCACCTTGAACCAAGACAGGACAGCACACCCCCTCTTCCCAGTCCAAGTCTGCCCCCCTTGAAGCCCCTCCCATCTCCACAATGCCCCTCCCCCCCACGCAGCTGCTCTTTGTCGGGCTCCGTTCCTCACACCCAATGTCCCACCCATCACCAAGTCCGGCGGGCTCTCCCTCCCGAATCCTGAATCCTGTCCCTTCCCACCATCTCCACTGCTACTACCTGACCAACTCCCCATCCTCTCTCACCCGGACCACACACTTATCTCCTCATTTACCTCTAACTCTGCTCTCCCCCAAACCTGTCCTCCACAGAGCAGTCGGGGAGCCACCTGAACCAGAGTCAGGTCAGGTCAGTCAACTGCTCAAAAACCTTTCAGGAGCTGCGGCCGTACCATGGTCCTCGCTGCAGCCTGCAGGCCCCGCAGCATTCACGCTGCCCGCCCTCCAGCGCCGCCTTCCCCCAGCCCCGCCCAGGAAGCGCTGCACACTGGGCTGCGATCCCTGTCAGCCTGCGATCTCTGCACTCACCCTTCCTCCTGCTCAGACCCTGCCTGAGTCCCCGCGAGCCCACCCCTCGTCGCTCGGATCTCTTTCTACGTGTCGCCTCCGCAGAGAGGCCTCCCGGACCACTCTGGCCAAGGGGTCCCCTCCCCAGGTCCCCTGTCCTGCCACCACTGCCACTCACCTGTTTTATCTTCCTCATAGGCACCGAGAAGCATCTTACTGATGGTTTGCATGGAATCGGGGATTCCATCGGTGTGGTTCCGGACTCTAATCCCAGCACCTAAAACGCACCTGGCAACAGCAGGTGCTGTTCGGTAGACCTAACCCCTTGTCCTAGTGGTCAGTTCCCTGCTGACTGGCCTCGAGAAGCCGGTTCATCAGCCCACCCCTTCCCCAGCTCCCGCTGTAAGTTCTAATGCCTGCCGTGCCTTCAGGGGCTGGTCCAGGTCACGTGAGAACTTTGCAAACTGCACAGCACCAAGCAGATGATCAGCCCCTGCCTGGCTCTGCAGAAAGGGGCCTGCCACCAAGAGAAGGGACGTATACCGCACCCCAACGTGACAACTTCTGGTGCCGTTCCCACCAGCCCATCACGCTCAGGAGCCTGCTTGCCTTTCATTTTCACCGTTACCTCTGCCCCTCGTCCCCGCCGAAGAGCCCCTTCGGCAGTTCCTCTGATGTCCCTTACGTCGCCCACTGCGGACCCCTGCACCCCTCGCCTCTAGCATCTCCTCCAGGCCAGCTGGGTCCTTGCTGCTGGCCTCCTCAATCTCCCAACAGCTCTCCTGGTCCTTCCCACCAGCCTCAGCCTGTTCTCTGCGTCCCACCCAGACACCGTCCCCAGCCTGTCTCTTGCCTTTGCTCACCAGCGGGGCTTGTCTAAACCTTCTAATTCTCCTTTTCTGGGAGCCACCAGTTACCACATTAGCATCTAATAGACCCCTTGTGCGGCAAAGAATGCACGGTGACATCCTGTCTAGGGGAAGCAGAAACATGACTTGCAATAGGACAAGGATTGGGAGAGGAAAAGAAGCTGAGTGTCTGATCGTGCCTCAGTTTCCTCTTCTGCTTGGCGTGGACAGCAGGGCAGGTGCCCTAGAGTTTCCCTTCCACACACCCCACCCACCCCGCCTCCCTGCCTTCCCAGGATTGATGCCTGGCCTTTGCAGAGAGGCCCTGGGCTCCTCGGGAAGCCGGGATGATCAAGAAAACAAGACTGGGACAACAGCAGCAGGCTCACGGGACTCTCGGAAGGCTGGAGAAATGTCACCTCCCCAGTCTCTGGCCACAACAGCCATTTATCATCCTTACCGTTGGGGAGAAGTCCTGAGACGGAGCTGACCTTGAGAAGGGAGAGACTCATTACCAGGGTGCCAGCTGGGTGGCAAGGGACCAGGAGCATGGCAGCAGGGTGGAGACGAGGTGGAGCACGGTGACGGGGTGGGGGTCAGGTCCGGACTGCGGGAGGGAACACTGGCCACGACAGTGTGTCTAAGGCCTGTGTCTATAGGAGAGGCCCCGGCACAGGCAGGGGAGCCCGGAGAGACCGAGGGGAGAGAGACGGCGTTGGAAGTGTCAGTGCGGGTGGGAGACAGCCAGAGGGGCTGTCACAGCTTCAGCAGTAAATAATGAGTGTCTTTGACCAAAAGTTCATCTTCCACCCTGAGGTTCTTCCTAATAATTGAATCTAAGCTGCATTTGTGGCTGAAGGGTCAGCAACCAAGACCCCAATCCAGATTCACCAGGACCATGAGCAGAGAGTCCAGCGCCTCCTGGAGAGGATCTGGACATATTTATGAAGATATTTCTAGATACGTCTCTAATGTGTCCCTGTCCAGTCCCCAATCGTGTCTGTGCACAGTCTTCCCCCAGTCCTAATGGATAAGCTGCACACTTGCCCCAGAGCCGATACAGCCCACCACTGTGCCCGGGCACAGGACACCGGAAGGCACGTCTTCTCACGCTCAGGCCCGCGCTGCCACCACAGGGACAGGCGGCCGCAAACGAACACTGCACCGGGAGCCCGGGGTATGTTGGTGAATGACGCCAGCCGAGACTCCTGCCCTCGGGAAGGTGGCATCCTGGTGTGCCAGTCAGAGCGCGCAGACACGGCCCTCCGGCCCTTGCACCCAGAGTACGCTCACTGGCCGTGCTCACAGAAACTGGACAGACGTTGACCGAGCACGGCCTCTCTCGGGAAGCATGCTTGTGGACACGCAGGGAAGTGGGAACGATGCGCTGTCACCGTCACTGGAGACCCACTAAGGCACACACATGCACAAGCAGACCTAATCACTTCACATGCACCGTGCACACACACACACACGCACGCACATGCTCTCGGTGGTTTGGATACAAATCCAAAGTCACGGCATTTTCACGATGCCCCAGGAAGCCACTCACTTAGAAACAGAGGGAGGCCCTTCTAAGTTCAGACAGATCTGTAAATTGTCCATTCCTCTCCCTGGCTGTGTGTTCCCCTCCTTTCCACATCAAATCATCGTCACGCCACTCTCTCGTGTCCCTGGAATAATTAAACTGCCAGGGGAGCCGCCCGCAGCCTTGGGATCCCCACCTGCTCGCGGACGTCTCCGGGCCTCCTGGGCCAGGACAGGAGCCACGCGGCCCAGGGGCCGGCATTCTGCTGAGACATTACATTACAGCAGAGCCCGCTCCTTCCAGACATTTTTTTTTTTTTTTGCTTCTGCTTTTGCTTTTAAAGAATCAGAAATAACTTGGCTGTAAAAATGTGCTTTGGGCAGAAAGCTGACTTCCAGGGTCAGAGCCCAGGAGAAGATTTCTGCTACACGGACTTAGGGAAGACAGCAGACGCTCAGCAATTTTTATTTTCCGAGATTAGAGAGAAAATACAATGGGGGCGGATTGAGGGCTTTGCGGGGCTCCCTTTCGGCTGCGGGAGTGTGTGTGGTTTTCCTGCTGTCGCTGTGGGCAGAGAGGAAGTCCATATTCTGGGTCGGCGCTGATGCTCCAGTGAGGGGGCCCTCTGACTCCGCAGGGTCTGGGGGTGGACTTGGAGCCACGGACTCAGGTCTAGATCCCAGGTCTGTTTCTACCAGCTATGGGAACAAGATCGTTTAAATCTCTCTGTACCTCAGTTTCCTCGTCTGTAAATGGGAAAAACCGTAGCACTTACCTCCTAGGGTTGCCGGGAGAAGTAAGCGAGTCTATACACTACACGTCAGACCACCGCATGGCTCTCCCTCAGGAGGCCCTGCTGCGCCCTCAGATGTTGCTGGTGTCCCCCTCCTGTCCTCATCCCTGGCAGGGCTCTGCGGACAGATGTGTGGCATCCAGCTCCCTGCCTGTGGGATGGACAGAGGGGAAGCCCTCCTGGCTCTGCAGGTCCCCCACAGGGGACAGGGGCCACCACTGTGCTGACTGTGCTGCTGGGCCCCCCAGACCCTCTCCCCAGCCTTCCTCACTCAGCGCTGCACCCCAGGAGGTCCCCCGGGCCCCTTTGCCCCCTTGTTTCCGGTTGGGTGTGGCCAGCAGGAGGTACCAGCAGGTCAGAGGGGGACAGTGAGGTCGACATTCCTGTTGGCACTCCCTCTGCCTCAAGGCCTTGCTGCGTTCCCTGTCCTTACCACCTCGGGCGGACGCAGGTGGCGTATGGCTTCCCGGCCAGGCTGGTCTTCGGCAGCCTCACATCCTGTCGGTTCTGTCAACCCTGCCCACACCTCTGTAACTAGCCCTTCCTTAAACATTCCGGGGAGGAGTGAGGTAGCCATGCACCCGGGAATAATCCAGGCACACAGAGCTTTTCATACAAGGCTGTTAATCACAGTGCCCTTCATAGTGACAAAACACGGAAGGACCCTCGAGGTCCGCCCCTCAGGCGACAGCTACTGAGGACGGGACAAGGTCGAGGACACTCACCGATGCTGGGACTGCTCGCCACACGCCCGAGAGAACGGCAGGCCCACTCTGCACACCCCAGCATCGCCAACCCCACTGCGGGCTGGGAAGGACGCGCCCCAGGCGTCGCCGCCTTGCCCTCGACCGCGTGAATTACGGGCCGTGGTGGTTGTTCCCTGGCGCATTTGTGTTATTTCCACATTTTCTGCTTTGAGCAAAAATTACTCCATTGATTAGAAAATAACTTATTGATAATACAGGGGCAACTATTAAAAGTGATGTTTTTACAGTTTAATAGCATGGGGAAATAAACACCATAAAATGTTAAGTGAAAAAAAGAAAAATCAGTCTGTGTGTGTGTGTGTGTGTGTGTGTGTGTGTAACAATATAAAAGTTTTTACTATTATATATTTTAATTAAAATATATTAATTATATTATATAAAATATTATATTAATTATATAGTCATAGTAATTACGTTATATTAAAGGAAATATAACATGATATAGAATAAATGTGTATAATATATAATTTTTATTATATTATATGTAATATTTTCATTAAAAAGACTGGAAGGGCCCTGGCCGGTTCTGCTCAGTGGTTAGAGCATCGGACCAATGAATCGCGGGTTCAGTTCCGGTCAAGGGCAGGTACCTTGGCTGTGGTGCACCCCGGCCCTGGTCAGGTCATGCAGGGAGCAAGCAGTCAATGTGTCTCTGTCACATTGATGTTTCGCTCTCTCTCCCTCCCTCCCACTCTACCTGATGATAAATAGAAAAACAGGATTAAAAAAAGGAGGATAAAGTAAAGAAAAAGACTGGAAGGAAGCACAAAATGTTAGCCAAAGTTATCCAGGATAATGACATTATGGGTGATTTTTTGCAGGTATCTGAATTTTCTTAATTTTCTACACAATAATCGTTGCCTTTAAATAATTGGATTAAAGTTTTAACTTGGGAGACTCTAGGCCAAAGTATTTCAGGGTGTGGACTCAGCCTATCAATGTGCGTCTTTCTGCCCCCGATACTCTGGCCTGGGGTGCCCTAGGCCGGCACCTCGGAGAGACGAGGCCAGGCGGGCTGGGGAGCGTGGCCAGGTGAGGCCAGAAGCCCGGCTGGAATTCGGGAGCTGGGCCCAGGGCCGTGGAGTCCGAGAAGCCAGGGGCCAAAGAGGCGTCCACCAGGTGGTTTTACCATCAGTTCCCTCACTGAGCCTGTCCTGCCTCCACAGGCCTGGGACAGCCCCGTGCAGAGCCCAGTGGACATCGAGAGGGTGTGACCTCCTGGAGACAGAACACACCTCCTGCAGCCCTGGGGTGTGGTGGCGGGGTGTTAACTGACAATACTGTAAGATTGGGTCCCTGCCATCTGTCCAGGGCCCTGAGGGCTCGAGCAACACTACCGGTTTACATCATCACCCCATTGTCCTGAGCAGGAAGCCGGGGCCCAGACAGCTTCAGCAAGTCCCAGGGGACCAGCCTCTGCTAGGAGACACCTCAGAGGATTGAGACAGCCAGTGAGGGGCCAGGTGTCAGTTACCCCTGAGGACTTCCGGGGGAGTTGAAGGGGGTGGGGAAGCCTTCTGGGAAAACTGCTATCAGGACAGGGCACGGAATAAAGCTGTAGTTTCAAGCCTTGGAAAATGCCTGACTGTCCAGGGGAAGAGGCCACTGCTCACCATCCCCTCCCTCCCACTGGAGGCTCACAGCCAGGTCCTGGCTCTGGGCCCCTCCTTCCCAGAGGGACGGGGAAGAGGGGACTGGAAAGCAAGGCACAAAAGAAGACATTTGCACACGCCTGGGGAGCGTTCACTGAACAGGGCTGTGGGTCTATTCTGCTCACGCGCGTCTCCCCAGGGCCCAGACAGTGACTGCACACCTGTGATCGCTGTCGGCAGGTGTCTGCGGGGTGAGGAAGGACCTGTGCTCTGTGCCCACGGACCGCCGGGCTGCCTGCCCGAGCAGAGGGCAGTGAGGAGGGCCGGAGGAGTCAGCCGGCAGGGCTCACCAGCCATGGAGGGCTCCGGAGGCAGAAGCCAGGCTTCTCGGAGAAAATGACAATGGAGCCAAGATGGGGAGATGGGCATGCAGGCCATGAGAGAAGGTTCTGGAAGAGAGAACGGCAGGCTCCAAGGCTGTGGAGGGAGGGAGGGAGCACGTGTGCTCCAGGGACTAAGAGGCCCCGAGCCATGGGCCATGCGGCTGGAGCTCATAGAGGGGGAGGAGGAAGAGGGCATGTGACAAGGCTGGAGGGTAGATGTGGCCTCCAGGACCAGGACAGGGATTTGGAAAATGATCTCAAAATCAACAGAAACCCTAAAAAACAATGTTTTCAGGGGGTTGAGCGTGGAGGTGTATGTGAACTGGTGGGGGAAATGGATCGAGCGGGACAAGATGGGGTGGCTGGGACAGAGGAGCAGGAGCAAAGTCATGACTGCAGTGCCTTATGGGAAGTGACATCAACCTGTGGCACTGAGGGCCGGGCTGCGCGACGGGGGTGGGGGATCGGCCAGCACATGCGGCAGGTGGATGGTGGCGCATTGCTAGGAGAGGACGCTGGAAGGAGACACCGTTGTCAGAGAAAGCCACGGGTTCTGCTGTGGACAGATGGGGTTCGGGGTTCTTCCAAAACATCTCGGAGGAGATGTTGAGCAGACAGCTGGGCACACCGGCATGGAGCTCACTGGAGATCCTGAGCTCGTCCTGACTCTCCACGCCAAGCCCTGTGCTGAGCCACGTGGACCTCCAGAGAGGGTGTGACCTCCTTGGGAGACAGAACCCACTGCCTGCAGCCCTACAGTGTTGAATGACAGCACCGTACAATTAGGAGGAGTTACACATTGGGAGATGATCCTCGTGTGGACAGGAGACGAAAGCCAGCGTGGATGAGATCACCTAGGGAGAGGGCAGAGGACACCAATGAGTCTGCCAAGGTGCCGCCAAAGACTCAGAAGGCAAACCTGGACCAGGCGCATCACTGGAGGTGAGGAAAAGAGGTGCGTCATACAGGAGGGAGGGGGCAGTAGAGTCAAGGCTTTTGAGAAGTCAGATGGGAAGAGGACTTTAAAATGCCTATTGGGTTCGGAGACATGAAGGCCACTGGTGACCCTAGAAAGAGCCATTATGAAGGAAGAGTGAAAGGTGACTCAAGATGGTCAGGAAGCTCTGGGATGGAGGCAGAAAGAGAGCCAGCTCTAAGATGTGTGCACAGGGGTGGAGAAAGATGGGGTGGTCCCTGCAGCAAATGTGGGCTAAGGGAGGGAAGAAGTAGTTTAGGACCAAAGACAAATGTGCTGGGGCTGGGTAAGGGCCTTCCCCAGAAAGGACGGGAGGTACATGGCAGGACAAACCTGCTGCAAAGAACCACGCTGGACCCTGGCTGCTGCCTCTGACCACTGAAGAGGCCCTAATGCTAAAGGTTAAAAGCTGGACGTTTTAGATTCTGGATTCAGTCGCTTAGTAGCGTGACCTTGAGCAAGCTGCTTAACTTCTTCGAACTTTCGTTTCTTCGTGTGCAAATTAGAATAATCACAGAGCTATCGTAAATATGAAACGAGACATAAAACTTAGCAAGGTCTCATCACAGTGCCGGCACATATCCAGTGCTCCATAAAGTGTGTCTCTAACCAATTCTCTGGTCACAATAAAGTACCACTGTCCTAGTAAAGAGGTGGGCTGGTGAGGGAATCAGGGCGCTGACCACCCGTATGACAGTGGGAATGGAATTCGGTAAGAAGCATCTTCTGAGCCCCCTTCCCACGGAAACCCACCGGAGTGAGGACGGTGCGAGTGAAAGGAAACAGGTCAGAGATGTGAGTGGACAGCCACCTTGCAGGGAATGCACTTGGAGCCCAGCCGGAAAACACCTGCTTCACCAAGACAAGGAACAGACGCAGGGAGTCACGACAAGCCTCGCTCTTCCGCCTTTCGCAATGTCCAGCGCGCTTCCATATCCAGGACTACGCTTGATCGCAGCATCTCCCTCTCACCTGGGTGAGCCACAATGAGTTACGGGCCATATTTGAGTGGCAGCCCTGTCTGAAACCCCGGCCTCCAACCCTCCTGAACACTAAAAACCCTGCTTTACAAACAGCCCTCCCCACCTGGGTGGGAGACCCCCAAGCTGACCGCCTAAGCCACTTCACACTCAACTGCTTCCAGGGCGTGTGACGTGATGGCGGCCCAGACTGGGGGTGCAGGAAATGCACCCGGTTTTTGGAGAGGACAGTCCCAAACCCCTCTGGTGGCTGCAGCACAGTGGAGCCAGCAGGCTCCCTCTGACAGGGAGCCCTGCGGGTCTCTCTTCCTTCAAGCCTGTCTCTGTGATTGTTTGTAACCCTCAGCTGGGCCTCCAGGGGTCTGCAGGGGCAGGGGGTGGGGGGCTGCTGGGTGAGATCCCTAACAGGAGAAAATAGTCTCGCAACGGGTCTAATCACCACTTTCCACAAGGAATTTCACCGTGCATGCTCGTTTGCTTTTTAATCATCCTCTAAATATGCATTTCCATGTTACACCCTAATGGCACCCGGAGAATCGTTAGGCTCTGCTGGGACCACAGTCCTAGGCTTCGGAAGTCTCCGAGTGTGTAATTTCGCTCCAAGAGGCAGGGTTCTGAAACTTCACAAATAACCATTTGCGTGACAAAGTCACAACTCCAGAGTCAATTACAGCTAGAGCTGCAGAGGATTTGCTTCTCTTCTGAAAATTGAAACGCGAAATCAGGAAGTTGACACACAAAAGCCTCCCCTGGCCTGGGGGGAAGAGGAAGAGAAGCTAGCACCCCCAGGGCTCTGATCCCCAGCACTGGTTTTTGGAGTCCCGGGGCAGCTGGGCACTGGCCCCTAGGGTGTCGCTCAGCGGGCTGTTGTAGGACACCCCCTTGCACGGGGTGACCTATCTTTCCCACTCTGTCTTAATTTTTTTTGCCTCCCAGCTGAGATTGGGGTCTGAGATGTGACTCTCAGATCGGCCTCCTCAGCAGGCCCGTCTCTGCCACCTGGCCAGCTGGATTCCAAGACACAGATACATGAGGGGGTCTGGGACCCACCTGACCCACACATTAAAGGGTCACATTCAACTGATGACTGAAACAAATGGCTCCAAGCCATTTCCCACATCAAGATCGAGGATCCTGCAGACGGGATCTGAGCGCTGAGGGGCCCCCGGTGAGGGGCCCCTATCTTTCAAGGGGCCAGAGGGAACCTTGGAGAGAACCTGTCCCAGCACCCTCACCATGCAGACACGGGAGGCAGGCGGAGCCTGACACGAGACCACACAAGTCATCCGCAGCAGGTGGGCGTGGCACCTGGCCTCCTCCCTCTGAGGGGGAGCTACCTTCCTTGGAACCCGGCAGTGCACATGGTTCTATCCAGCCAATGGCCAGCCTGAGTCCAAACCACCCGGATACGCGTCTGTCCTCTCCTCCCGAGAGCTGTGCACAGGAACTGCAGCCGGAGGCAGAGTTCTGGCCAGAATGAACCTGCTCGTTCTCTGAAGCATGAATGCAACTATTAAAAAGCATAAACAAAAAAGGACACTCCCAGACACAGGTGCACTGGAGCAAATCTCATGCTGCGTGCTCTGATATTAGGGAGCGGGGTACCAGGAGCCCAGAACTGCTCTCCAGCCTGGCCTTTCATTCAGCTTGTGTTTGAGATTGTGAGTAAGGTACGTGCAGTCGCTGGGAAGGTCCCCGGGCATGCTCCTATGTCCCCTGCAAATCAGACAGTTTGCCCCCAAATACTGAGCCGTGCTGTCCCAGCCCCACTGACAGCTGCCTCTTCCAAGATGTCTCTGTCCCCACAGCTGGGGCCAGCCATGCCGCCCTTCGAGAGGGAGCCAGAATGGGGTCTGGAGAACTCCTTCCCCAGGAGATCAGAATTCCCGTCCCCACACTTCCAGCAACCAGTCTCGAGAGCTTGGGGGACTCACTTCCACTCTGAGCCTCAGTGTTCTCAGATGCCAGATGGGACTCACTGTCCGTGATTCACCCAGTGGGCATGTAAAGTTCAAAGGAAGAGACCACAGAATTTGGAAGTTGTATACCTTCAAGGGGAACGTTGGTTGAAATTACAAAGCACTAAGCAGATCAAGCACCGCTATTCATTTCGAAAGCATGGCGTTGGTGAGCCAGGAGACGGCGTCTAGGTGACAGTGATGCTGTGCCAGCTCCCTGTGTGTGTGAAGCCTGGATCTGGAGTCAAAAGCCGGGGTTCAATGCCCGCGGGGCTCCACTCAGTGTCTCTGCCGGACGGGAAGAGCCTGAACTCCCCACGCACCGGGCCAGTGCGTCCAACCGTCCCCCCCGCCAGACTAATACCGCCTGGGTTAGTTCAGGATCTAAAGAGGATTTCTCCCGTCTTCTGTACCCTAAGAAAACACGCGGGCTTTCGAGTGCTTCCGTTTACTGTGTGTTTGCCCTGACACACGCTAAACCCTGAACATACAGTCTCGCTTAATCTTCACGACAACTTGCTCAGGCAGGCTCCGTCCCCAGGGTCCGAGGCTCGGAGAAGGTAAGCAACGCAGCCGGCTGGCGGAGCAGGCCGGACGCCTCTGCTCTCGGCCTCGATGCCCAACGGCCTTGAGGTTGGGACCGGTTCTGCAGACCCTATGAACCTTAGTTTTCTCATCTAAAAACTGGGCAGAAGGATGCTTCTCACTTGCCTGTCCTGAAGAGGAAACAAGACGTAAGGAGTGTCCAGCCCAGTGCCCAGAATTTTAGTGGCGTCTTGTTTTGTTCCGACTTCTCCTGTCGGCCACGCCTCTCGCGGATTCCTAATGGCCCACCCACCACGCGCAGCCCCCAAAGGTTTCAGATTCTATCTGGTTCTGATTAACCCTCAACGCGCAGCTGAGGACCAGGCATTCTGACTTCCGGTGCCATGACAACAGTAAGACGAATAACGACTAACAAACATCAGGAAGCTTTTGGCAGCCAGACACCTGATGACTAGCACAACCGTCCCAAGGTCCCAAGGGGGAGCCTCTGTCCCTGCTGGAAGGTGAGGCGGCCGAGGCATGGGGCGGCCATTCACCTGCCGGGGTGACAGCGGGGGCTTGGGAGTCAGATCGACTTGTGTCCAGCCCTGGCTCTGGCCCTTTCCTGGCTGCCACCTGCCCTCCGTGTCCGGCTTCCTCCTAGACCTGGGCCTGCCGGCCGCGCACAGTGCACCTGGCGCCGCTGCCGGATGTGAGCCGCTCGTGTGTCTCCTGCCCCGGGACACGCCTCAGGAGAGGGGCAGAGCCGGCTTCGGCCTTCTGCCCAGCCATCCTGCTCTGCCCACTCAAGGGCCCCCTTGTGCCCCTCCCCCACCCCACAGTCCCCACTGAGCCGGGCCATCAGCCACGCTCTGGGAGGTGTGCTGTTTCCAGGGGGGCCTGATCTGAGTGAGAGAGGGGTGCACCCAAGAGGGCCCAGGTGCTTCCCTGTGCCCAGGGAGGCTCTGCCCCCACCACCACGCCTCCAGCAGCACAAGCTTCGAAGCCTGTTTAGACCCTGACCCCTGCTTCATGAACTAGTGGGCCACCTCAAGCCAACTGCTTTTTTCCTCTGCGCCTCAGTTCCCCCTCTTGAAAATGAACCTGACAAGGGCATCTCTTCCAGGCCTGCGCGAGGAGTAAGGACCTCATACGTGCAAGGCACTTAAAGCCACACGGGCTGTGAAGCGAGTGCTTCATAAATGCTCCGAGATGCTGCTCCAACTAAGGGACATGGTGGCGGAGGCCCCGTGCTCCAGCCCCGCAGCCTCCGCCCGCCCGCTCCCCGCCCGCGAGCCAGCACGTGGTCTGCTGGTGGCTGCAGCACATCTCGCGTGTTCCTCGTCCCTCTGCAGACCCACCTCCCACATCCCTGCAATAACGGAGTGGGGGATGCTCTCCGGGCTCCTTCCCTGCCAGGCCCGTGACAGCCCTTCCTCCTAAGGACCACGGCAACCGCGTGGCATGTTCTTCCTCCCTCCACGGGGCCTGCGTGGAGGCACGTGGGGAAGGGCTCATTCACTCGTCACTCACCCCCTCGCTCACAGGCAGTCAAGAACCCTTCCGAGTGCCTACCACAGGCAAGCTGGCTCCCTCTTCCTAACCCACCAGCCAGCGATGACACCCCCAAACTCCCTTCCCCAGCTCTGATGGAGCCTCCCACCTGCTTTCTAAGAATAATCCTGCTCTTCATACATGTGACTTCCTGTGTCTGTTCTCCCAGGGGGTGCTCGTTGGGGAGAGCAAGGGCCTTGTGCTCAGGAGCCTCAGCTGATGGTCACTCCACACTCGGCAGCCCTGGGACATGGCCCCGTGTTCCCCACCTGTGGTCATTAACCCGGTGCAGTGGGTCACGTCTGGCAGGAGAACATGAGGAAAGTGTGGAGAGTACAATAAAGTGGCACAGAAAACAGTGTGCTGCACAGAGTGAGGGGTGAGTGTACGCATGACTGTACACATGTGTGTACGTGTCAGTGTACATGTCAGTGTACACGTGAACACTGGGTTGTGCCGTGAACAGCACGCTTTACTGGGGACGTGGTGGAAGAAGTGTCAAAGCCCATTCCTGGAGCGCACAGTTTGCTGCCTCAGGGCCGTCACCTCACCCCCCAGGAAAGGGTTCTCCCAAAGATCGAATGAGGGCGACACCCAGCCAGGCAGGGCTGGCATCCTGGCCGATGCTTCCCCTGGCCGTCTGGAGCCCGGTTCCCTTTCTGATTGTGACCCTCCGTCCGCAGGAAGCTGAGTCACCACCCAACCCACACCTTCTGCCCTCAGGTGGTCAATAAATCGGCCGGTGGTCAAGAACGTGCATGTGAACCCCATAAGCATTTACGAGAACCAACATCGCACCAGGTCCCGGGCTGGGAGCTGGGCTCGGTGCTGATGGAGGCAGTCAGGGCGCTGCCCAGGAGTCATGGTTCAGGGGGAGAAGCCGCTGGGCAGGCGCGTGCCCAGAGCAGCCGTCCAGCTGTGTGCTGCGGGAACGGGAGGCGGGGTCCAGGGCAGGCAGATGCTCTTGGGGTTGGGGGCCGCTGGGACGGTCTATTTGCGCCCAGCTGGCGGCAGCAGAGCCAGGGCGTCTGTGCAGGGGAGGGCGCTCAGCTCCCAGGAGCCCTGAGAAGGGGAGACGGCGCAGCAGGTACAGGGAAAGCCTTGCAGATGCCTGGGCGGGTGGGCGTCTACGGACCGACTGACCAGAGAGGGGCCGAGTGTGGCCCGGACTGGCCCGCAGGCGGAAGGGGTGGAGCTCAGGGTGAGCAGGCTGCGGCCGCCCACTGGTGGGAACCGCGAGGTGCCTTGAGGACACCGTGAGGGTCAGATGGAATTCGCTCTCGCGCTCAGGATGACACGGGCGGGGCGCCTGCTGCACGCCTGCACGCCGGCACGTGTTACGAATGTTTCTCACGTGCTGGCTCATTTTAATCCTTACCAGCCTTGACGTAGATGCCACAACATTTCATCAAATGAGGACCCTTTAGACGACAAGGTGGACTGTGAGTTAGGGATCTCCGAGAAAAGCCACTGTGCTGAGCCAACGTGGGGACGCCCTGATGGAAGGGGGCGACCAAGCCCAGAGATGTGGTTTTGTCGTCCCCAGGACGTAGGGCAGCAGGGGGCTGATAACTTGCCCCAAGACTCACGACGAGGAGTGGGCACAGGGATTCGAACCCGGGCCAGGTGATTCCGGAGCTGGTGTTCCGTCCTGCGGGGCCTGCGAGGCCCCAGGCGGCAGCGAGGAGCTGCGGGTTTCGGGGGGCACAGCAGGTCGTCGGGAAGCAGGGGCACAGCCTGGGGGGGAGAAGCCGAGAGGCCAGGAGAGCCAGCTGCGGGGCCTGCCAGTTCCACGCGGAGAAGGGGTGAGGGCGCGGGAAGGAGATGCCAAGGCGTTGATGTGATCATCCTTTCCGGCAGGGCCGGGGTGTTCTAGAAAGGTGACATGCCAGAGCTGTAGCTTTCAAAAAAGTACAGCTGTCACGGACAAGAGGAAGGACGGGGGGGACGCAGCGAAAGGAAGAGGAATGGGGGAGGGAAGGACGGGGGTACACACAGAGATGGGCAAAGTGCTGGTGGGTGCGGGGCGGTGAAGAGGCCGTTGGGGCGCCACGGAACTCCTAAGGAAACCAGACCAGTAACGCGGGTCGCCCCCCAGTTTCCTGTGCATACTTACCAGTCCGCACCCCCATCAGGACACCGGACCTCTCAAGGGCGCTGTGGTGACAGAGAGTAGGGCAGACCTCTGTGCTGTCCTGCAAGACCCAGGACCTCGGTCTCCCTCCCCATGGGCCCAGCGGGCACCCGCCGGCCCCGCCCACTGCCTGTGCACAGCAGTGCCACCTCCCACCCATCCGAGGCGTTGGTTTCAGCACCCCTGGAACGAAACCTGTCTTACAATCAATGCCATGTCAACGTTGCAGCGGCAGCCACCTCTCTCTTAGGCACATAAAAATAACAGTCCGTCTTCTGATAAGGAGCCTTAGATGCCATGAGATACTGCAGTGTGTCCTCCAGTGGCTTTGACACACTGAGTGGCAGAGACGGTCCGTCTGTGTCTCCAGGCCAGGCCCCAGCCTCCTGGTCTGGGCCGGGTTGGGCCCGTTGGACTCTCCCTGGGCCTGTATGGATGCAGCCGCATTAAAGGCCAGCAGAGCAGAGCCCGGATTGCTCCTGAGATCTCCGCGGGGCCTCCCGGCTTCCTGGACCCACTTTCGGAGCCAGGTTGGGACAAGAATGACCCGTCGGGAGGATGCCCGGCCCTGCCTTCACGAAGAGCCCTCGGGGAGAGAAATCACTACCACTTCCTGCATGGGAAGAGATCAACTGTAGCCAGCGTCCCTGTGTGGTGGAACAACAGTCAGCGGGAAGACGAGAGAGAAATACGACGAGAGGCCCCGGGCTGGACGGGTCGGGAGCTCGCAACGTCTAAGCCTCCCCGCTCAGCTGGGAAAGAGCTGGCTTTTCTGTTTCTAAAAATCAAGACTGATGCTTGTAACAGGTGTTTGCTAAGCGTGTCCTTAGCAGCGGGGACTTCTAACTGCCGGGACCAGAGGTGGTGCCCGGAGCAGGTGCCCTGGAGAAGCCAGTGTGCCAGACGGCGGGCGCTGCGGCAGGGATTTGTTTACAAGCCGAGGATTTGATAACAACCGTGCATTTCAGGGATTCAGGCACAACATCTGAGAAAGTGCCTGCGATGTTCTCACACCTAACAGATATTTTTTGAGCTCCTACTATGTGCCAGGCCCTGTGAATGGAGAACAATGATGATCCCCACCCTCACGAAGCAAACATCCTTGAGGCTGGAGACAGACCACAAATGATAAACAAAATAAATACGGTAATGATAGTGGGTGCGAAGCTGGTGCGTGTCAAGAAGGGAAACCGAGCAGCGGAGGGGATCAGAAACCCTGGGGCTGGGGTTGCAATTTCACAGTGGTCAGGAAGGCCTCCCAAAGACAGTGACATGATCAAGGAAAACTCCCCCAGAGTGACGTCTGGGCTGAGTCTTGAAACATGAACAGGAGCTCACCAAGCAGAAGGAGGTCAGAGGGAAGGCCCTTCCTACAGAGAGAACAATGTGGGCAAAGGTCCGGAGGTCAGCAAGCTCAGGGCCACCCTGAGGAGCCCCCAGGAGGAGGGGCCTGGCCAGAGGGGATGTGGGAGGGGTGGGCAGTGGCCGGGCTGAAAAAGCCCAGGCGTGGCCCTGCAGGTTTGGGGAACTTGAAGAATCTGGAGCTGAGAGGTGGCACAGTCCTGTTTTCTGCTTTTAATAGGATTTGGTGAGAATTGGGTGTAAAAAGTTCTGGAAAAATGCCAAATGACATCCCCAAAGAGTGTTGCACACGGCGCTCACACACGTTCGAAGAACTGCCTGGAAGGAAGGGCTTCCCGAGCCAAATCGATTGGGCAAATGATAATAATATACACATGCATTCCTGTACATACTTACCATATACAGGGCGGAGCAAAGGTAGGCTTACAGTAGTTTATGTGGGAAATAATACAATAATTAGTAACTAATAACACTAGAATAAACTGCTTCATGTACTCACAACTGTAAACCTACTTTTGACCCACCCTGTACGTAGGTGTGTGTATACATATAGATAGATATAGATACAGGTCATGCTCCTTTTTTGGAAAACCACGATCTTGATGTGCATAGTAAAGGACCTGAGAAGGTCTGCAGGAAATAAATTTTCCATTTTGTCCATCCCAGCATTTTCAAACTAACTGAGCCAGACAACCCCTTTTCATTCCTCTCTCCCCACACCTTCATAATACCTGTGACATTCCCGGAGAAGTAGCAGACTAGGGGAAATGCTGGCAAATATTTTCCATTTCCCAAAGTGTGTCTCTTCTTCCTTCTGCAGCGCTGCCCCATCCTGCCCCTGGCCAGAAGTCCCATTTCCAGAACAACTCAGCGGCACCCCCAGCCTGCCTGGTCTGCAGCAGGTGAACGCAGCAGTCAGGGTCCCCTCCAAGGAGACAGCATAACCCCGAGCAGCAGAGAACCCAAAAGCCATTTATTTTTGGCACGCTTAAGTAGTTTATTTTTACTTCAGCCTCACCTCCCTCATCGGCCTCACCCAGACACATGCTAAAGGAGCCTGCTCCTTGGAGCACCCTGAGTGAAGAGGGGGAAGGCAGGCACACCTGGTGGCCAGGGTCTCCTTACCCACCTGGCGCGGTAAAAAGGACTCCAGGGTGGGAACTGTGTGCTGACCTGCTCCCTGCCGACCGCAGTCCCGGAAAAAAATCAGCAGAATGCGTGGCTCAGTGGGATTTGGTGCAAAAGGCAAGAGTCACACTCATGGAGGGTGGACGCTGACAACGCCCTGCCCATGTGCCCTTGGCCTTTTCCTGACAGTGTCCGCTCCCAGCTGCCTGCACCGGAGTGTTTCTCTGCACCAAGGCTACGTGCCCGCCCACATGGGAGGCCCCAGGAGCCAGGGAATTAACACCCATCCTGAACAACGGTGGTCCTCACCAGTGCCTGCCGGGAGGGTGCAAACACTCCAGCTCACCCCCCTCCGGTGGGGCAATGCTGGGGCCAGTGTCTTTGCTCAGGGCCGGGTTCCCCGTGGATTAAGCTGCAGTTGGCCCCGGGGGTAACGGACTGGAAACCCAGCCTTTGTTGGTTGCGTCCATTCACTGCCCTGTCTCACCACCTTCCCATCCACCTCCCTGAGCCAGCCTCCCAAATAAATGCTGATGCTCAAATCCCTGTCTCAGGATCTGCTTCTGGGGGAAGCCAAACTGAGACACCCAGCGGGGGTATTCCTGGCCGGGGTACCCGAGAGCCACAGCCGAGCGTGATCTGCATCCGGTTCTCCCAGGCATCAGAAGGCGCACGACCCGCCTGGTCCTCTGAGGGCTCGGAGCTCCCCCAGATGCTGAGAACCTCAGCCCTTGTTTGTATCCACACCAAAATCATTTCTACCAAGCAGCTTGGGAAGGGTCGTCAAGCAGACTTCACAAGGACCAAAATATCCACAAAGAAACAGGAAGGAAGAAGCTGGGTAAGAAAAAGGATGGTTCCGCCGACAGGAGCTCAGCACATGACACATGGGAGGGCGAGAAGCAGTCACCTGATCTCATCGTCGGACTCATCCGTCCGCGCCAGCTGTTCTCCTAACTAGGACATTACCTGCCAAGGGCGGCTCCCCCTAGCATCTGCCCTGGTCCTGCTGACATTGGGGTCCAGCCTCCCTGGACTCTCACCCACAGGCGCCCTGCACACGCTCTCATGCTGGTCTGGGCTGCTCCCACTCCAGTCTCTAGGTTCCTGGAAGATTATGGGGTGGCCAGGAGAAGAAGGGGCACTCCTGAGCCGCTGGGGTGAGTGGGTCCCCAAAATGAGCCTTGCTCGCCATTCCCTTGGGACCTTCCCCTCCGGAGGTCCTCATCTGGGAAAGGGCAGGGAGGGTCCCTCGGACCAGGAGCAGTTCACGCTCCCCTGCGGTGCGTCCCCTCCTCCCACACTACTTGCTCTGTGCGCCTGCTGTGCACCAGGCTCCTGCTGGGTGACTGACCATGCTGAGCACACCGGGGAGCAGTCCCTGCTGGGGCCATGCTTCCGATCTAGCGTGGGATATCGGCTCTTGCCGGAAAGGACAGCCCTGCTGTGACAAGGGGACTCGGTCACCCAGGTGTGGTGACGAGAGAACTGGCCCCCGTCTTCTCTTCCCAGCTGCAAGACATCACACTCCTGCCACCCCAGGTCGCCAAGTGCCGGAGGTCCCAGCCCAGATGCATTCAGCTGCACTGCCACACGGCCCTCCCCAGACCTCGGTGTCAGACCGCAGGCCGTCATCCTGGCGTGCGAACCACGTGAGCCCGACCTTGTAATACCGGCTTGGTTCCGAGGCGAAGGACCCGGGTCGTGCAAGACTAGGAAGCTCAGGATGCGGAGGCAAGTCTCTGCTCAGATGCACCCCCTCCCACTGACCCGATCTCAGATCAAGGCCGTGCCATTCGAGTCTCACTTGGGCTGGCGCTGAGCCCTGCTCTCAGATGCGGCCAAAGGCAGAGGCTCCTCGGCATCCTTCCCCCGCACAGCCGCTCTGTGCGCACTGCCATTCCCTCACCTGGGCACCTCCGCCCCCGCAGAGCCCCTCACCCGTGCCGGTGCGCTGACAGGGGCGGCCTCGTGGACTGCAGTCTGCACGAAGCCCGGGGCGGGGTCCATCAGCAGCACCACGTGACGGACAGCACCTGGGCCTGTGGCAGCGCTGCCATCGTCTCTGCTCCGTCAGTGCACACAGTTGGGCGATGACCACAGATATGGAATCACTCAATCAAGGGCCATGTGAACTGAGACGGGAGTGAGGGTGGACCGGGCCTGACTCCCTCTGCCTCCCGCCCCTTTTTCTCTGACTCCCCAAGTCCTAGCTGACCCTTCCCAAGTAGAAGTGGGTGGTGAGGTACAGAGAGTCCTGCTTGGGCATCAGGCCACCTGTGTCTAGTCCCAGGTCCATCCCTAATTTACTCTGTGACCTAGGGTGAATACCTAGCCCTCTCTGGGCCTCAGTTTCTTTATTTGTCAAATGGCGGGACTGGACTGGACTGTGCTAGGCCCTTAGCCTCGTGCTAACTTGTTTCCACACTGGTGTTACTTTGTGTCCTGCTCTCTCCAGCGCCTGGCACACAGTGACCAATAAACATTTGTTGCGTGAATTCTTCCAACACCCTTATGAAGCAAGTGCTATTATAATCCCACTTCTCAGAGGTGAAAAGTGAGGCAGAGCAAACTAAGTAAATTGCCAAAGTCACCGGGATTCAGATCCGGGCAGAGCCTGGACCTCATCTGGGCAGGCTGACCCCAGACCTGCCGCCTACAGGCTGCCCTCCTGGATGATCTGCTGGCGTAGAGGCCGAACCCGGGCAGGCCCTGGACCCTCCTGCACGCCAGGGCCTGGTCTAGGGCACGCAAGCAGTAAATGCTCAATGGAAGGCGGCTGGCATCATCTCCCGCATCCTTTCCTTGACGGCCTCACACGAGCCCTCCTTATGCCTGTGCAGATAAGATAATTTAGGACACACTTGTTCATCTTCTCACTCTCTTCTTCAGCCCGTGCTCACGCTGCACGCCGGCTGTGTCCCGGGCTCTGAGGACCCGAGGGTGAGCAAGACAGGGCCTTGGCCCTGGAAGGGTAACTATTCCATACAGTGTGGTGAGTGTTTCCCGGGAGAAGGGAGGCCCGGACTGAGCCCAGGGGAGGAGAAGGAGGTAGTCAGGTGAAGCAGGGTGAGGTGTTCTGGGCGGAGCGATGGAATAGAGGGCCTGGGGGCAGCAGGCCCTGAGCGGTTCCAGGGAGCAGTGGAGAGATGCAGATGGCGATCCGAGCAGGGCCCAACCAGGGTCGCTGATGGGTGCTAGTCAGGGGACTGCTCCTCGGGGCGGGGAGAGGCAAGGGGGCTCGGTGTGGGCCAGACACAAACCTACACGTATCACCAGTTTTCTTCGCTGCTGTGTTTTCACTACTTGGAACAGTGTCTGGCACTGAGTAGTCGCCCAATAAATAGGCGCTGAGTGAACAAATGAATGAATGATTCTAATTCTCATAACAAACCTTGAAAAACAAGGAAATGAGATTCAGAGGGGTGCAATGCCTTGTCTATACTCTTAAGCAGGGGGACCAGGATTCAAACACTGGTACAAACCCAAATCTGCCCACTGGGCCACCACATCCGTGGTCTTTGCTGTAAGACTTTGAAGTACCTCCCATCAGGAGCAAATACACTGTCCCATCTCTTAACTTTGAATCTGTTCATCCGAATTGCTTTGGCCAATAGAGTAGGTGAGGGATGCGTGCCAGTTCCAGGCTGAGGCTTCAGGAGGTCTGCCAGGGTTCCCCTTGCCTTCTGGGCATCTGCCATTCCCCTGACAAGAATATGCCTGGGCTAGCCCACTGGTCCCAGGAACAGGATGACGGACACGGAAGCAGGGCTCGTCCAGCCCAGACCCTCCCGTGAAGCCCAGCTGAGCATTGCTGCTTCCCACCACGGGGTTGGTTTGTTACTCAGCTAGAGCTGACAAATACAACAGGGCTGTTTTCATGCCCTTTCCATGTAGCATAACAAGTGCCGTAATAAAGCAGAGGAGAAGCAGGTAAGCCTAGGGTGGTACCAAAGGCTTCGCAGAGGAGGCATTCGAACCTGGGCTAGGTGATGAGTAAGATCCAACATTCCTTCAACAAACACTAATTGAGCACATACTACGGCCAGGCACTGTTCTGGGCTCTGGATTTTTCTTTCTCTCTTTCTTTTTTTTTTTTTTTTATCCACATTTGAGGACACTTTTCCATTTTCTGTACAGACAGAGTGGGAGGGAGAGAGAGGAAGAGAGAGAGAGGGAAACATCGATGTGAAAGGGACACATCAAGTGGCTGCCACCCGCACGACCAACCAGGGCCAGGGACAAGCTGCAACCGAGGTACATGCCCTTAGCGGGAACCGAACCCGGGTCTCTCCGGACCGCAGGCAGACACTCTAACCGCTGAGCCAAACTGGCCAGGGCTCTCTCTTTCTTTTTTAATCCTCACCTGAGGATATGTTTTATTGAATTTAAGAACGGAGAGAGAGAGAGAGAGAGACATCGATGTTTGCCTCCCGCACACACCCCGACCAGGGATCGAATCAGCAACCTAGGCATGTACCCTGACCAGGAGTCGAACTGACAACCTTTTGGCGCATGGGATGACACTCCAGCTCACTGCGCCACCTGGCCAAGGGAGCCCTGAAAGTTTTCAAAGGAGAAAGGACAGGGAAGGGCATTCCCGACAGAGGGAACAGCATACACAAAGGTACGGCGGTCCTGGGATGGCCGGGCAGACCTGGAGGAACAGGGGGTGTGGGCAGAGCGGGGAGACGAGACCGCAAGGGCAGGCAGGCCAGGTGGAGGAGTTTAGGCCGTACATTGAGGTGATAAAGACCCCTCAAAGGCTTTTCGGTAGTTTGGAGATGAGACCTGGCTTTGGGGTTCAACAGAACAGCCTGGCATGAGAGGGACTGGCTAGCAGGAGGCGGGCGCCAGCAAAGGGCAGCTCCTGCAGTCTGGCCTAGAGCAGCGGGGGCGGAGGAAGGAGCACAGCGGACAGGCAGCCTTGGGACGAGGACTCGAGGAGGAGGCAGGGCACAGGGGTCAGGGACGATGGTCTGGTCTCCAGCTTGGGCACCTGGTGGGAGGTTGTGGGAAGATTGGAAGAGGGTCAGTTCTGGGGAGAAGAGACAAGCTGGGATTATGCTCTCATGGCAGGAGTCCCCCCTACATCCCACCCCACCCCACCCCCAGCCACCTGTCTGACCCACCCAGAGGCTCCCCCACCAGGAAGGACCCTCTAAAGGCCAGGGCTGTCCACGCCCTCAGAGAAGGACGGCAGCTGGCTTTATGCTGACCCGGGGGTGCCAGTAAGGAAAGGGGCCTCTGGAGGCTGGGGCAGGGGACTGGGAGCAGGCAGCTGAGCCCTGCAGCCTGGCCAGGTCTGCAGGGCAGCTTAGCCATGCGTGGGGGGTGTTGCCAGCCCTGTGCCCCCACTCCCTCCAGCACCCTCGGAGGGCGGGGGTGGAGACATCTCTCCAGCTCTGGCCAGAGCGGACACGGAGTGAGAACCATCTGCCTCAAGTGCGGAACAGACCAGGAGGGAGAGGAACGGGAGACAGTGAGGGCCGCAGGGAGGCAGGGAGACGGGCTGAGGCTGCGAAGATGGAGAGCCCCTGTTGTTGGGGAGAGGCAGACGGGAGTCAGAGGGGAACCTGGAGCCAGAGGGAACGGGGAGAAGAGGAGGCATGAGAGCGGGAGCGGGAATGTGGGGAGCGGAGGAAGAATCCTCATGAGAAGGGCCTGCTGCTCACCTCATCCGCCAGCAGCTGAGGTCTAGGGGCGCCCTGCGGGAATGCCAAGATCTCAGAGCCCAAGGAACCTGCAAGCCAGGGAGGTCGGGGTGACCAGAGGGAAGGGCCTTCTTTGACAATTTGAAATAAAATGGACACCACGTTCTAATACTAACAGCCTGTTATTAAAATCAAGTGCTATTTTGCAAAATGCGTTTGCCAGGGAATCGCTAATTGCAGGCCAGGCGCATTTCTGTGTGTTGGTGCCGATTAATCCTGAACGGTTTAAGCTGTCAAATTTTATACATATAATTATCACTCAGGATTCACAAAACAGCAACTCGAGGCTCTGGGCTCTGCCCTTGAGGGACTTTGAGGCTGGGGGCTGTCGTGCGGGGAGGGGGTGGGGCAGGTGTCTGGACTTCAGCGGTGGCGAATCATGAATAATATGCCAGCAGCCTCTCCTTGACTGTCTCCTCTCATCAAGCTCCCAGATCCCAGGATGCAACCTAATAAAGACACTGATGATGACGGGTGGGGCCTCCTGGGTGGGCGAAGCTGGAACCAAGCTCCCAGGAGGGCTGCTGGCCAAGGCCCACCGCTTCCCAAACCAGGCCCCCCCGGGGGCTGAACCAGCTGTGGGGTTGGCCTGGGGTATGATCCATTCTCCTGCAGCCTAGGTTTGCCATCTGTGAAATGGGCTGGCTGGGGAGTGGCTTGGGCCTGGGGGCCACACTCTCAAGACCAGAATAAAGGGAGCGAGTCTTTATGGGGTCCTGTGATGCTGCTCAGCCAATAGAGGGGAAGGAAAATCTAGCAGCCTTCAGAGCAGATGGGTCTTCACAGCAGAGCAGCGTGGGTGGTGCTGCCAGCTGCACAGCATGCTGGGAGATCCTGCTGGGGAGGGGCCACAGGGAGCTGGGCAAGCCACACCGAAACAGAGCACACCTGAAGGGCAACTGAGGGCCGAGCACCGGCCGGGAGGAGGGCCACACACGGGTGCAAGTCAGGCTGGGCCAAGAGGGCGCCCAGGAAGCCATGTGGGCACCTGGGCAATCTCCATGCGCAGAGGAAGCGATGGGCCAGAGGCTGAGTTCAGCCACTTGTGCCAGAGAAGGAGGCCAAGGGCCCCAGCCACAGCCTGAGAGGAGGGCTCCACCCAGATCTCAAAGGAAGCTGGAGAAGCTATGTGTGGGGAGGGGAGCCGAGGGTGGGCCGGGCAGTTCCTGGCTGCACGCACTCCCGAGGAGACAGCGTCCCTCCTCCCTCCTCCCTCCTCTCCCCTCCCTGAAGCTGCGAGGACCCTCCCCACTGCTGCTGGTTGGGGCGGCGCTGAAGCAAAGGGCCTGCAGGTGAACAAAGACATAAATGCCCGTGAGGGTGCCACGCATACAGCCGGTGCTCAGTATTGGTGCATTTCAACCCCTCCTTGGCCTCCCTCTGAACGCTCACTGACCACTCTGACCTCGGGTCCTGCCCCCTCAGACAGCCCAGGGCTGGCCTCACCCACTGAGTTCACTGAGAGCGGGATTTTCACGCACTCAGCCCACACCCAGACCTGGGGCCTCGCCCCACTGCTCCGAGTGGCAAAGGACAGTCCTATTGCGTCATTACATTGACACCCCCACCCCTCGTTTTTAGTGCTTTAAGACGTGCTGAGACGCCATCGCCAACAGCGCTCGTTCCACAAGGAGTCTTGATCAGAGACGCTGAGTAAGAGTTCAGTCCACTGAGCACCTGCTGTGTGCCAGCCCGGGCCCAGGCGCGGGCAGGAGAGCTGATTCTATCTCAGCCCTGCTTCCTGGTGAGCAGGGGGAGCCTGCGGGGAGGTCAGGTTCGGTCAGGCTCAAGGCCACAGGCCTCGCCGGCTGGTGACCACGCCAAGCCCTGGGCAGCGGCACAGAACCCTCGGCCTCGGAGGAGCACCCAGCACATCTCTGAACACAGCTGGGCGAGGTGAGCTGCGCCCAGGGGAGGGCTGGGCAGCCCGCCGCAGCTGGGGTCACGCCCCACAGTTCCAGGAAAGTCACACAGCACTTTCCTCAGGATCACCAACACAAGAGAGAGGGAACATTATACAAAACCACCTGCAAACCTCAGTACCCTAACCTGCCGAACACACGTGCAGGTTTAAAAGCAAAGAAAAGTCCTCTTGGAGCCGACTCAGCCACCCCCTGCCTCCAAGGGATGTCCCATAACAGGACAGATGGCTGGATGCCTGCTCTGGCCCCTTAACCCCACCAGAGGTCCCTCCCTCGGGGGCCAGCCACCTCCCTCTGCCCTGAGCCCCCCGCCTCTCCCACATGCCCGCACGTGAGGCCGTCTTCTCTCCGTGGTGAAGGCGGTGATACTTGGCCTCCGTGGCCCCTTTATCCCTTTCTCTCCTTGGTGGCCTGGCTCACGCAGGCAGGGACCAAGGCTTTCCTGCTCGCTCTTGCCCCCGCCCAGCCAGCCTTTACGCTCTGTCTCTTCTCACAGAAAGAAGTGGGGTTCAGACTGACAAACCTCAGAGGAGGGAGGGGGTGGGGGGAGGGGAGAGATAAACCACAGAACTTATATGCATATAAGCATAACCAATGGGAGGAGGGTGTCTATGGGGAGAAAAGGAGAAACATCTGTACAAAAATTAATTAATTAATAAAAATTAACAGTAAATAATAAAAAAATCTCTGTCTCTTCTGATGGAACGACAAACCCTTTCCATCCTTAAAGGAGCTGGGGAGTCAGGAGGAAGGTGGGGGAGGTGCTCTCGGGCCTGGGGTTCTCCAGGAGCCCTGAAGTCAGCATGACAGAGACTTGTGGAGCAAGTGCCTCCCAGAGCAGCGGCTCCTCCTGCTCCTGGACCCCGCACCCCATGCCCCGCTCCGAGGAACAGTCAGGGCCAGGATTCCAGAAGCTCCAGCGCCTGCTCCTGTCTTATAGTGCACCTGGGGGAGACAACTGGGCTCTAGTCCTGGCACTATGCCCGCCTCGCTGTGTGAGCTTAGGCCGGTCACTTTCCCTCTCTGAACTTCAGGTCAGCAGCTATGAAATACAGGGGCTGATGTAGATGGGCTTCAGGGTTTCCTCCAGTTCTGGCCATCTGGCCTCTGATTCTGTGACACGGCAATGGCCTTGTGTCCCCCAGTCCCCCCCTTCCGCTGCCCTCCTCTGGGGCCAAGACGGGGAGGGGAAGCTGAAGGTAGGGAGAAGCATTCCACAGGGGCTCCCCTCCGCAGCCTCAGAAATCACCCAAAGCGCAGGGGTGGCCCTGCAGCAGGCTGGCTCCGAAGGCAAATTACCGCCTCTCGAGGGTGCCTATGACAAATGATGACTAAATGGTTTGCCATCCGTATGCAAATGAAGCCACCAATTTACATTCATTTGCACCTGATGGGTGTCTGAAATGGATGGATTTGATTTGTGCCTGATCTGTAAGTGTCTAATTTATTAATCAATAAAACGTCATGTACAGACACGAGGATCCCCAGTTCCAGCCAGCCTCCATATATATGTAAATAATGTAATCTCTCCATCTACTTGTTATGTAAATGTTAATGGAAAACTGACAGAAATATGAGTCTGCAGAACTTTAGGAGCAGAGGCAGCTGAGATCTACACATTCTCCGCACCCACCCTTTGCCCCTTGGCTCTCAGTGTCTCCTTCCTCTTGCCACACCTTCCTCTCACTTTCACACATTCCAGCTGACCCATCTCACCTCCTCCGGGAAGCCCTCCAGCTCCTCCCATCCTCTTCCACTGCCAGGCTTCCACCACGGGCCCTGCTGTCACCGCCTGCACAATCGTACTTTTCTCTGGCCCTGGAACTGTGTCCTAGACCCTTGGATCTCTCCCCTCTCCCTCTCTGTGTTGCAGTGTACCCCGCTCCAAGAGCTACTAGCAGTTGCCATCTCCAGCAAACATGGACGTGAGCATGCGAGGAGCCGGCGGGGAAAGGGAAGACCAAAGGCCCCGCCCTAGGGTGCTGCTGGTTTACGATGAGCTGCGTTTCCGGAGCTGTGTGCAGTACCCTCCTCTGAGCACCGCTTGCAGAACAGCCTCTGCAGAAACACTAACAGCCACTGATGCTGACTCCCCACCAGGGCCTGGGCAGAGCGCGGCCCGCAGGTGAGGCAGCGTTCACACCCAGGAGAGGGCCCCGCCAGGTTCAATCTGGGTGTCAGGTACCAGGTCCGTCCTTGGGCGGGATCAGTCAACGTGTAAGCTGACTGACCTGACGGGGCTGAGAAGGACCATCCCCACGTATCTTCCCTACCCGTCACCCTCACTGCCTTAGATCCCACCACGAGATGCGGGGCTCCTCCCCCAGGGGCCATCTGAGAGCCCACATATCCGAAGCCCTCTTTGGCCAGAGGCTGGCAGACCACGCCTTCCTTCCTTTCTCCTAAAACCCCTCTGTGGGGGGAGCAGAGCAGATGTCTGCCTGCCCTGCTGCTGCTGTCCTGGGGGGGCCAAAGTAGGGCCCCAAAGCCAGGAGGGATGACTCACTCCGGAGGCTGAGGGCCCTGGGCCCCGGCTGACACTGTCCTCCCCTGTCCTGGGGGCAGAGTTTTGGGGGTTTGTGAGCCTCAGCTCAGATGCCTGCGGATTCTCCAGAAAGCCTCCTAGATGGGTCACGCCAACCAACCGTATCTCAACCCCACTCCCACCGTCCCTCATACTAGTTTGTGTTGATTGTATCCCCCTATCCTTTGTTCCAGGCCTCGGGGAAGTTCTCAGGATGCTTGAGGTCACTGCCCTGTTTGTCTCCTGTTTTTTAAGCACAAACTTGGTAAGGAAATTATTTGAGGTGCTCTAAAGGGAGGGGGGCAGAAAGAGCAGAGCAGCTCCGAAGGCACTGTGAAGTGGTTGGAGATCAGTCAGCGCTTCCAAAGACCCCAGGACCTTTGCATAACCCTGGGCTGAGTAGGCCCTGGAAGATCCCAATCATGACAGAAACTGAAATTCCCACGGCATCGGTGAGAGGAGTGAGTTGGGGGCTCGGTGCCAGTCTTACGGCAGTGGCTGTAAGACACACATTTATCTCCCTCCTAAAAGTGTGGACCAAGCTGCCTACCGTGTATCCTGCCATCAGTCAATGTCAGCTTAAGAAAAATGTAACTCATCTTAATATTTGCTTAAACCAAATGGAATAAAGAAAAGAAATAAATCTGCTGCCGAGCCATCAAGTAGTACATTTTGAACCCAAAATAAAGGGCCTGGGGAGGGTCTGCAGATGTGGATGAGGGTCAGTTTCTGCCATGGATCCTTGTGCTCACATCACCAATGGTTCACGAGGGGGGGACAGTTTCACTGTCCGGGTTCAGATGCCCTGTCTGTCACTGACGAGCTGAGTCGCTTTGGGCAAGGAGTGAACCTCTCTCTGTGCCTTCATCCCCCCAGGTGTGAAGTGGGAGTAATCACACCCCCCCCCCCCAGGGTAGATGTGACAATCAGGCCACATGCTCAGCCCAGTGCCTGGCACACAGTGGGATTCAGTGAACGGCAGCTATTGTGATTACTCGAACTGAGGGATTCTTACTCTTTCTCAACTGCCTAGTTTCATACCATAGCTACCCAAATGGAGGCATCGATTTTCACTTGCTTGCAAATCTTCCCCCTTTTCCCTGGTTCGATGGTACATGTGGTCCTGGTGGGTACATGTGTGGAGAAATGTGCAAGGAGACGGTGGCTCTGGTGCTCCACACTGAGGAACTGAAGTCCAGACAGACACTCTCTGCCACCTCAGATGCCTGCTCCACCCCGACCCTGCGCTCTGGGCCACCCGACATAAACATACAAGCCTGCCCGGGGTCCTCACCTTCCTCGGTGGCTCAGACAGACAGGTGAGGTGTAAAGGAATGAGTGGGAAGCTCGTCCCTGGGGCTGGGACGATCTGCGCAGGCACGGGGCAGAGCCGGGGGGCAGCCCCAGACGTGCAGAAGGGCAGGGTGAGGGTGGGGGCAGCGAGGCTGGAGCAGGGCAGTGACTGAGCTCATTCGCACCGGCTGGAGGAAGGTGAGGGTCAAGGGACCATGATGGAGGCTGTGACGGTGACTGAGCTCATTCGCACCGGCTGGAGGAAGGTGAGGGTCAAGGGACCATGATGGAGGCTGTGACGGTGACTGAGCTCATTCGCACCGGCTGGAGGAAGGTGAGGGTCAAGGGACCATGATGGAGGCTGTGACGGTGGTGGTCAGAACCACAACGTGTGGCCTCTTTGCAACCCGGACCCTACTGACCACCCCTTCCCTCCTGGGTTTATCCGCTCCCTCAGACCACCCTGTCCCAGCTGCCTTTGAGGATCACCTCCTCTACTTGCCCTTGAACCCCAGTGCTCCCCAGAAGCCCCACCCTCTGCTGTGCCAGTGCCCCTGGGTGACCTGCCCCTACTCTGCAGCTGGCTGACTGACAGTCCCCCCTCCTGCCCTCTCCCTGGCCGGAGCCCCCATCACACACCTGCCCTGACCCCCCCCTAAACTCGACCTGTCCAAACCAAACCCCTCTGCGTCAGCCCTGCCGCTCCCTTTGCGATCCTGGCCTTGAACACTCCTGACCTGTTTGCTGCAAACCATAATCCACCGGGGGAGTAGACGGAGTTCACATATGATGAGCTCAATGAAATTGCACAAAATAAACACCTGCAACAGGCGCTCATCTCGAGAAACAACAACCAGGGACCCTAGAAGCCCCTGGGTGCCCCCCAGTCCCCACACTGGGCAACTACCATTCGGATTCTGTCACCACAGACAGGCCATGTCTGTGTGACGTACGCAAGTGGGATCCTGCCGTCCTCATTCTGTATGTCTGGCTTTGTCACACGTTCGGGAGATGATGGTGCGAGGCCCCACGTGGAGTGTGACGGACTTTGGACCCCTCGTGCTCCTGCGCCCCTCTCCTCCCCACGGCTGGTCAGCACTGGGCAGTGTGCCCTCGGGCTATTGTGAACACCTGAGAACACATCTTCCGGGGACAGAGGTGTGCATTTCCGCCGCGTGTACATGTAGGAGGCAGTGGCCAGTCACAGATGACACACGTAGATGGTTGTAGTCAATTCTGCCGACAGCAAGTAGGAGAATTGCGTTGCCCTAGAAGCTGTGTTTGACGCCTCCCTCCTGCTCCTTCCCCTCTAAGGAGCATCTTATCTGTGTGCCAGTTTTTTGTTTACGAGACTGCTTCCCGGGCTGTGGCTCCCGCTCACTCTACTTACATAATAGGGTTAGTCCCTCCCTTCCTCTCCAGCTGCACGGCCTCTGCCTGCCTTCTGCCCTCCTTACCTCCTGCCTGGGCTGCCTGAGCCGGTACCGGCCACCCTCGCCCTCCCGGCCTCCGTGTGTCAGCAGGGTGTCCTAACACACACCTGTGGAGGCCACTTTCTCTCAAGACCCTACAGTCCCTAGCACCTAATGCCATGTCGCCAAGCGGGAACCTATGAGCAGGGGCAGGCAGGTGCCTGTGTCTCCGCCCAGCAGGCCCCCAGCTCCGGGCACATGTCCGTGCTCGATACACGTGGCACGATCCAGGTTGAATTCCGGCCTCCCCTTCCTTTCCAATCTCATCCCCAAAGTTCCCCCAGTGACCCCACTCCGGGCACTGCTACACATGGCGCCCTCAGCAAGTCGCCCAAGTGTTGCTGTGGGCCCACGACATGCCCGGCACTCGGGAGGTGTCTGAAATTCTCTCCCCGTGGGCAGTTTGAGGCAGAGAACAGGCTAGCCCTACTTGGGGTCATCAGGTCCCAGGGTCGGCCGGGATGACCTCTCGTTCATGGCAGCTCACCGTGCTCACGCCTGACTAAGACCACCTTGTATCCACTCCCAAGGTGCTGGGGGGGTGGACGGGCCCCCCCCGGGGCAAGGTGCATTCGTCCTGCGGTGGCTGACAGCCTGGGCCCAGCTGCCGCGGCACAGAAGCTGACACACACCTCTCAAATGTCCACGTGGCTGGGTGTCTCCAGCCCACCTCCCACCAAAGGGCCGGAGAGGACCCTCACTGCTCGAAGGCCACCGAGGCCCTTGCAGACCCGAGGTCCAGGGAGGCTGGCAATGCCGCCGAGCCTGCAGCTCCATGCAGCCGTCCCGCTCAGGGTCTCACAGTGTGGCATGGACCTGGTGGTCACGGTCACGCTACGACAACCATGCCCCAGAGTGACTTGTTTACATTCGTTCGTGAGTTTATATTTCACAGGACAGTGTCACAGGCTTTGCTTCTCATGCGATAGCCCTATGAGACATGTGCCATCATTCTCCCTCCACAGAAGCAGGCACAGAGAGGTGAAGTCACCTGCCCAAAGGTGCACACAGCCAGCCGGGGGCACAATCAGAGCCTAAATCCAAGCCCCCTGGAGCAGAACCCATGCTCCCATCCCGGCCCCTGCCCAGCGTGCCCGGGACCCCGGGTCTTCTCCAGGATGTGTCGCCAGCTACTCCCTACAAAGCAGTGCGGATTTCCCAGTCAGAACTAATTAATCCTTCCTCCCTGCACTTTATCTGAACTTTTATTATAGTAATTATAGCAGCCTGGCTTTTATTATAATCGTTATTTACATGTCTGCCTCTCCAGCCGGGCTGGGAACTCATTAAGGGCGGCGCCCTGTCTGTCGAACCTCGAGCCCGGCGGGCAGGTGGGTACAGAGCACCACACAGGAGGACTCACAACTCGACAGCAGAGGAGCCGCCAGCCTGAGGCTTAATCAAGTCCTCGGCTCACGCGCGGGCCTGCAGGTCAAGTACCGCGAGGTGACGGGCGCCTAGGCTGAACGACGCGCCAGACCGCCGGACCACCAAAGGTCTTTAGCGGCGGAATCTTCAGCTCCCTCAACAGGAGGGTGTTTCTGGGGACTTCCTGGGATGTTAGTGACCGTGGACTTGGTTCTCCTAGCGGGTCTCCATTTTGTTGTTCCTCTCTCCCTCTCTCTCTCCTTTTCTCCATCTCCTGGTCCTTTCTTTCTCTTTCCCTCAACTGGACATAATACAGAACCAAAATACATTTTCTATTACTCATTGTACCAACTGAATTTTTTTATCTGTTCCCTGCTCTAAAAAGTATACGAGTGGGATGTTTTCTACTTTACTTCTCTCTTGCTCAAAACACACACACACACACACACACACACACACAGAGTCCGACGTCCCCTCCCCTAAAGAAACCTCACATAATCCTTTCTGTCAATTACTGACTATTGTAGAAAACACCAAGCTCCCTCCCACCCTCACCTGCACCGAGATGGTGCAGCTTCCCCGTCAGGTCTGCCAGCCTGTCCCGAATGCCCCGGGGCCGAGGGCAGAATGTTCCTTCTGTGAACACACATCAAAGGAGACCTGATATCCTCATGGAGGAGACTTGGCAAACAGCTCTGCACTGCAGGAAGATCAGGTGGCTGCATCACAAGAAGCATGTTGTGGAGAAAAGGGGTGACTGGAAGCCAAGGCACGGACCTCAGCACAGCCTGGACTGAGGAAGGAGAGAGGAGAGCAAGGTGTGCAGGAGCATCAGGGCCTATTTATACCAACGTCTCTGTGCTGATCGAATGAATAGTCGAATGCTCTGAGCACCTAGAATTCGCCAGGCCCTATTTTAAGTTCTTTGCATGGACGAGCTCATTTAATTTTCATGATATAAGTGTTCTTTAACGATTATCCCCATTTTTTAGATGAGAAAACTGAGGCACAGAGGGACCGAGTAGCTCGCCCTTGGTGACACAGCTGGTAAATGCTGGGCCGGGGCCGTCTGAACTGCAAAACTGTGGTGGGAACCACTTTCTAAACATCAAAGGGGGTTGGGAGCCCGGGAGCTCAGTGTTAGCTCTGTTTCCTTGTCCCTGAGAACCCTGGTATGTCGCTGAGATGGGCAGGCTCTGAAGTCACCTGGGTAATGTCCCTGTGCCTCAGTTCCCCCTCCTGGACAGTGGGCTTCATAATAATCATGCATTTTTTTAAACATTGGACTAACACGAAAGGCTTTATGGTGAACCTTCAGTTGTGCATCTGTGATGCCTTCAGCTCCCTCCGCTGAGAGACGGTGCCAGGTGACGGCTTCAGCTGTGCCACGTGCCAGTGAGGCAGCGGGGGGCCAAGTGGAGGCCGGAGGGCAGCGAGGACCTGCTAAACCATTTGGCTGCCTGCGTGCGCTCAGGTTCTCAAGCTTCAAACTGTTCCCGGTCTCCAAATCAGCACCAGATAAGAATAAATTATCTGTGAATTGTCTAAAAAGTTCTGACTGCATTTGCAAGTCAAATATGATTTTAATAAAATTATCCACTACTCTTGTTTCCTCAGTTAAAGTAGGTAACGCCCATTAAAACTAGCACTTGATTTAATTATGTAACAAACGCATGTAAATGCAACCAAATGTGTGCATTCCTACGTGTGTGTATCTGTATATATATACATTTATTTATTCAGAAGATTAATTAGATGTACCACCGTTTTCACAATAGAGGGGGAAACCTGTGCTACAACTATAGTCGTTTGTTAGGTTAAAAAAATTGCACTTTCTAATCCTTTCCAAGAAAAAAAAATACACGATGCTTGTAATTAATCGTGATGCTTTGCATTTAAGTTTTCATAAAGGTATCATGAGCGTTGACTAAGAAAGTGCGTGCGGACGGGTAGGACGGCTGTGCGGAAGGGATGGCCATTTCTTCGCCCGCCCCTCTCCTTAGGACCCTGGACAGAGGCTCTGGGCCACCTGGCTGGGTCTGAGGAGGAGGAGGAAGGGGCAATGGTGCTCTCAGACAAGCCCAAGAGGAGCCAGACACCAAGAGCCAGGCCCTGCGCGCATCTTCTAGAACCCGGGAGAGAAGTAGGGCTGTGCTATTTCACAGACCAGGGAACTCAGGCTCAGGGCAACAATGTAACTCGCTAGGGCCCACACAGAGAGGGCTGGGCTGGGATTGGGACCCAGCTCTGCCTGACTCCACAGCCCAGGCTGCTGATCACCATCTCGTCCACCTCCCTCGGGCAGCCTGGCTCAGGCCTGGGGTCTCCGTGTCACCCCAGAAAGCAAGACGGGCCCAGGGAAGGGGACTTGGTGCCGCCGCCTCGCTGTGTGTTCGTGAACAAACCTCTTGAGGTCTCTGATGCTCGGCCACCCGCCTGAGATGCCCTTTGGGACGCGTTTTGAGCACTGAGATCTAGGCTGCGCGATTGGTATCATCGCCATATCATGACTGTTATGATTGTTCCCCGGAGGAAGGAGGCGGGCAGCTGTGCCCTCATGCTGGGGAGAGCAGAGGGCGGCCTGAAAGCCAGGCTGCTAACTGAACCCGAAGTTCCGGAGAGGACGAAGGGGCAGGGCCTGGACTGTCCCTGCTGTAGCGCTTGTGTCCCGGGGGTGGACAGGAACTGCCTGGGGCCTGAAGGCCTTCCCCTGGGGCCCATGACACTTGAGATTTGACCCGACTGTATTAACCACCGACTGTCCCCACCGATCCCCCATCCTTCAGCCCCTTGGAAGTAGCCAGAGTGTGCGCAAGGCGCCCGCCTCCTGCACCCCTGCACCGCTGCAGACCCCGCTAACACGGGGATTACTGCTGAGCCCCGCAGCCAGCCTCGGGCAGTGCGGGCGGGAGGCAGGGCAGCAAAGGGCGGAGATCCCACACTTTGCTGATTTTGCATCAAGACTCTTATTATTCCACCTCATCCCTGTACTGGCTGTTTTCAGTCACTGTAGAGATCCCGCTCGGTCCCAGCTTCAACTGACGGGCACAGGCAGAGGAGAAATAATTCGATTAGGGAAAGGGGACGAGAAGACAAGGAGAGGGAGGGTGACCTGCTTTTGCAGCTGGCTCAGCGAAGCGGAGACAGATGGGCCTGGCCCAGGTCGGGATGCTAGGAAGAAACCACAGGCCCAGGATGGAGGAGTCAGGGGAGAAGGGGGGAAGAGGGAGTGTGAGGTCAGGCGCCAGCAGCCTGGGACCTTTCACGGAGGGATCTCTCCAAGCAGAGGCAGGAGGGCTGGAGGGTTCGCTGGGATGCTGCTGGGGGAGGGTGTCCTTGGGGAGCTCCCAGTCCGAGGGGAGACAGGGCCCTGCCCTCAGCGAGCCCAGGCTGAGGGCTGGAAATAACCTGTTTTCGGGGGGCTTCCAGTCTGGGAGAGGAGCGCGCCTCCCTCAGAGCACAGCTGGGAGCTGTACTACATTCATGTTAACTGCTCCCCAAGGTCAGGATGTGACCTTCTGTGTTCCGAACTAAACACAGTGAGACTAGCGTGGATACACTGTCCTCAGCTGCACTGTGTTAGAAAAACGGAAAGACCCGGTGGTGAGGCCGAAGGGCCTGGGTCTGCGGCGAAGACCAAGGGAAGACGGACAGGAGCCAGCTCCAGGCTGGGACCAGTAGCCGGAGGGTGGTGCCGGGGAGTCCAGGCCTGCTCCCCAGGGCGGCAGCAGCCCCGGCTCCTGGGAGGGCAGGAGGCCGGGAGAAGCCCTGCCAGGCGAGGCAGCTATGCAGCCAGGGACTTGGGTCTGACGGAGCCCGGAGGCTTTGAATGTCATCTGTGCCCGGGCAGAGCGCACCCTAGTTGACAACCATATAAGCGGTGACCACTGTGTGTAGACACCACTGATGGCGGGATTACACGTGCAGCATGCTCTCCTGGCTTCCACGCACCAGCCGTCCTGAGCCTCACGACACTGGAGGGAGGTGTGACTATCCCGTTTCCCAGAGGAAGACGCTGGGGCACAGAGAGATGACATAACCACCAAAGGTTATGAAACGCATACGGCCAGAATTGAGTTTTGGACCTAGGGAATCTGATCATCATTGCGTGCTTAATTGCTTCCAGGGACAGAGAGCTCACTACCTTGAACACTGCTAGCGCTAGAGCACCTTCTAGCACAACCTGCTGTACAGAGCAGGGCTCGTCGCCCTGGCTGTGTTACGTCCACGAGGGCAGGAACCTGAGCACGGTCCGCGCAGGAGGAAAATTCACTGGGTGCACAGCCCCTCTCTCCTGGGGCCGCGGCCATGTTCCAGGCATGCCCCCACCATGTCACACCCCATGTGGCCAGAATGTGAGCCGAGAATGAAAACCCAAACAAGGGAGTTCCCAAGGAGCAAGTGCCATGGAACTGAGGGGTGGGGGGCTGCTATCAGAGCTAAAAACAAGGCCCATCTCGAGTGCCCCCTCCTCCAGGAAGCATCCCTGACCACTCCAGCCCCTCTGTGGCCCCACCTTCTTCACGTCTCTCCTGATCCTGAGCCACACCTGATGGGGGGCGGCGAACGCATGATGCTGCTCCCCAGCACCCACCCGTTGGCAGAGCATGCCAAGAGAACCCCAACTACTGCCGACCTGCCCCCCTCCAGCTGCAATAGGAGAGCTCACACCCCTGGGGGGGCAGGAGCGTGCAGGCCATGCGCCCCCTCTGCGCCATCATCTTCCCTGGGGCTCCAGCTTCACCTTGCTCGGGCTGGAGGATTATGGAGGGAAGACCCTCCGGGGAGGCCCACTCCCTGCCTCTCCCCACCCTGTGCTTTGGGGTGCTAAGGGAAGGGCCCGCCTCGTTCATTTCTGTCTTTGCTGTTCTGAGAAAGGGTAACAGGAGAAACAATTACCTAAGCCCTGGACATTCAGTGCTCCGGAGGGGCAGCGAGTGAAAGGCCATGGAGAGGGGAGGGAGGGAGGGAGGGAAGGGAGGGCGGGGTGATGGAGAGCCCTGGGTCCCACGGGCTGGCCCCAGCCCGGGCCTGCCCTCCACACTCCCTCTGCAGGCCCCGCCACCCACGGCCTTCCCTCTGACAGCTCATTACCCGGGAGGACGATGCCCACCACGCAGGGTTTCTATACTCCAGTGAATTATCATAAACACAATGCGCCCAATTAGGTGGAGGAGCCCGGTTTAGCAGGAACCGTCCCCTCCACAGCCCTTCCCTCCTTTCCAGCAGGTGCTCGGCCACTCTGGCCTCCCTCCCTAGTGCTCACCGCCTCCGATCTTAACACCCATCACCCCAACCCCGGCCCCACCTCCCCCAAACTACAGCTCTCTCCAGAGCCTCCCCAGACGCATTCCACCCCATCCCCGGCCTCTGACACAGTGCGGCCCCTCATGACAACCCTGCCCCCACCCCAGTCTCGGCGACACCGGTTGGCTCTGTGTCAGGCCCAGGACTGGGCTAGCGGGAGGGGAGCGAGGCGGTTATACAAGCATAGTGTCAGATCCTGTCATGTTTGGCTCATAAATGTCTGCATCCATTTTTTCAAAGAAATAGTGCATTAAAAAGGTTATCTCAGTTACCTTACTATCCGCTCACATTTTGCACCCGAGGCAAACACGTCTCCCTGTTCCCGCCCCGCGTGTGCCCCTGTGGTTGAGTCTGGGGCTCTCTCCAGGTTCCTCCAGCCCCAATGACACAGAGCAGCTGACAGCCAACACTCACCCCACCCCCCACCCCTCCGCAGCCCCAGACCTGTCCAGGGAGACCCCCCCCCCGTCTCTCTCCGGAACCCACCCAGAACCAGACCTCGGACGGCACAGGCCGATGGACAGCTGTCACCACATAGCTCAAGCCTTCCCAAACAGCTCTGAGGTTGCCTTCCCTGTTCAGGGGTCACTGACCCCCATCCTGTCAGGGCTGCCCCAGAGGTACCATTTCCCCGACTCTAGTCATCTCGACGTCCCTTTCCTGACAGCCACTGCCAAGGCTCCGCTGAGCCAGTCCTAACCGTGTGGACAACTGAGGAAGGAAGACGGGGAGTCCCCAGCACGGAGGACAGGCCACTCAGCAGCCCGGGGAGTCCCCAGCTTCAGTTCACTCAGTTATTCAGTAAATACCTCTGAGCACTTGCTATGGGCCAGGTGCATCCTGGGAGCTGTGGATACAAAACAGAATCCCCGCCCTCAGGAGCTGCCATTCAGGGTTCACTGGGGGAGGGGCTACGCCACGGGCAGAGATATCCACCCACAGACCGACCGCACCACCTCCATCTGCTGTGCCTCAGTTTCCTCCTCACACCTGATGGCGTCACTCCAGAGAAATGCTCAGAGCAGTCCCTGACACTTGATCAGTGTCATTACGTAAGTGTTGACAATTATGAGCTGCTGGGGGACCTTGCGGGAGCCCATCCCTCCTCGGTTCAGGTGTTCTACCTGCAGAATGGCAGATTGGACCTAAGCTCCCTCTGGACCCCAGGCTTCTGTGAAGATCGAACCTCTTCCTGTTGGGCCCCCGCACCAGACCCGCAGGTCCTGCCCGACTCCCGAGCATCTCCCTCCTCCAGGTGCCTCCCCGGGGAGGAGAGACAGCCAGCGAGCTTCAGGATGAGAGGTTTGTCTGTGGCTCAGCTGTGCCTGGCAGTGTGGGGAAGGAGGATGTTGCCCGGAGGGGCTGCCGGCTGCCTCTGCCTCCGTGATGTTGAGAGCAGAAAACATAATGGTATTTTCATCATGAAAGAAACTCGGAGCAAGGCTGCGCCTGCTGCAGAGCATGATGTTTCTTTCCCTCTTGGCTGGGAGGGCGGCTCCCTGGGGGCTGGAGGGAGCGTGCTCTCCTGGGGACATGGCACACCTCTACCCCCGAGGCCCGGGCGCGCAGCAGGTCTGTGGAGCCCAGATGGGAAACACCTCTCCAGATGGGAACAGCAGTCCACAGATTAAAGTCCTTCCCCAGCTCCCTCTGGGGCCCCAAGGGGTGCACCTGTCTGAGGCCGCAGGAGGCCGCTGGGATCGGAAGGAAGGGAAGATGGGCACCTGTGGGCTCTGGGCCGGTGCTATGTCCAGGATGCCTGCTTCCCCCGCATCCTGCAGCAGCAGGGTGGTGTGCACCCAGAGCCGGCACAGACACAGGGTGAGCCCCAACTCTGCACCAGCCCCCCACGTCACTGGTACAACCGTCGCGGCCTGGCCACTTCCCGGGCCAGCCAGCTGCAGGCCCCGGGCTGCCTGCAGTGCACGGCCACGTCAGCCTGGGGAGGTCCTGCTGAGCCTGAACTCTCCCAAGTAATGCTGGTGCACAGCCTGGAACCCCAAATGTTCTCCCCCACAACCTGTGCCAGGGGACACCTCCCTGACCAGCAGTGTGGCTGTGTCTGACACACCTCTCCATTCATTCATTAATTCACCTCGTGTTCCCCCAGAGGACCGATCTGTGCCAGCCCCCACCCCCACCCACCAGGAGCAAGTACATCGCTGAGAACATGTCCCCTGGGGGATAGTAGGAGCTCTCGGAGGTCTTTCTTTGGTCCTCATAGGTCCGGGTTCCATGGAGGGGTCACAGTGACAGGGCCCCTGGGGAAAGGGTATTCCTGGGGTCCAGGATGGGATGTGGTGGGGGTGAGGGCAATGATAGGGTCAGACACTCTGGGTGCTGACAGTGCGGGGGAGCCCCCAGGAGCCTCCTCTGTCCACCCAGAGAGTAAAGATGACAGAGAGAAAGCTCAGGGTGTGGGGCAGGGCCCAGGGGGACAGAGCCCACTGGCAAGGCCCCCAGCTCACCACAGGCATCGGTGACGGGTCTCAGCTTCAATGATTGGGGATGTTCTCACTTGCAGAAGATGCTGGGAAACAGCTCTGCTGAAACGTGGGCCTGGCCAGGGCAGCCACGCCTCCATCCTCCAGCACCGCCACCCCCACAGACACACGCCTGACAGTTGGCTTCTGACCACAGAGAGATTTTCACTGTGTGACTCATCACGTGCACCCATCAGACACTGCAGCACAGGCCCCCAGAGGCTCACCCTGTGCGTGGGACCCAGACAGGCACGCAAATACCTACAGAGAAGAAAACGTGCAGCTAAGGACGCCTATACACGCACACGCACGCATGTACATGCACAAGGCAGTGTCACATGTGGGCACACGTCACATCCCGCAGGCCTCTCCAGCCACTTAGCCATCTGCAGGGACTCTGCCACCCACACTCTCACAGTCATGTGGACATGAGTCTAGAGACCTGGTCCTTCAAACACATGCATGCACACGTGTACATACACGTACACACGTATGCACGTGCACACCCCATTTCCAGGCGGCGGCTGCTCTGGCCTGCATGCTTGCTGCAGGCGCACCCTCATCAATTCTAACATGAGAGGGAGAGAGAGAGGGAAGGAAGCCCCACTCTGCAGTGAGCTCCCCAGGCTCCTAGACCATCGCCTGCCTTCCCGTGAGATGCCGGCTGTGAATTTTCCAATTAGGAAAGCTGAGCCCAGAGAGATTCGGTGGCAGCAGGGGTCATTGGGATGCAGCCCAGGCAGAGCTGGCCAGGAGGAGGGAAGAAGTGGGGGCAGCAGGCAGATGGGTGGGCGGCCGGCGCTACAGGGCATCGGCAGCCACGGGGAGCCCTTCAGAAAGTTCTAGCAGCCTCTGCAGAGCGCTGGGCCACCGGGCACTGGGCACCGGCCCCGCCTTGGCCCGCAGCCCCGGCTGTGGCTTCCTCACTGTCCAACCAGGAAATGTCCACCACCCAGGCCACCAACAGGGACCCTGCACAACTTGGCCTCTGAGCTGCACTGATGCTAAAAGGAACATCAAAAATATAAACAAATAAGAAGACTTCTTCGTTCAGCTCTGTATCCATCAGGCCTGTCCCAACGGGGACCACACCTTGCTTCCTTCCACAGGTGAAGCTGGCCTGGTACCCCTGGCCTCTTAGCTCCAGCCAGAACGTGAGATCCCCAATGGTGGGCTCCCCCAGCTGTCCTCTGCGCCTGGGAGGAGTCCCCTAGGCCCTGTGGACGGACGCAGCAGGAGCTGTTGCTCGCAAAGCCACATGCCCACGTCTTCCCCGAGGGCATCGCACACCAAAGCTCCCTGCAGACAGAGTCGGGGCTGCAAAGTGAATGGGTGCTGGTCCCCAGTCCCCCACCGTGCCACTTAGCTGACTCACCTGCAAAGTGGGCAGCAAACCATTACCAAGTAGGTGGTTGGGTCTCGTGACCTCTAGAGCCCCTGGCAGCTGGGATTTTTTCAGTTAATCTTGAATGGCAGACCTTCAGACATCATCAGGCACACTGAGAAGACCACACATCTGTTCCCCGCCGATGAGTGGGCATCTCCACAGCTTATTGGGCCCCTGCCCATCAGCACAGAGTCCGGAAGGACAACTGTCCCTCTCATTCCAGTTTTCCTGTTTACACCAGTCCCATAAATCCTTTCTGGATGAAGCTGTGGGCACCTGCATATGATACATACCCACCCAGGTGTGTATACCTCGCTCATCGCCGCCAGAGACCATTAGCTAGGTTTTCGGCAGCTGAGTCATATTCTTGGCTTCCATTCAGCTTCTGGTCCATGCACACCCAGGTGTTTGCACATCTGTATCCTCCCCACCGCTACTTCAGACTCCCACCCTCTGAGCACAGCTGTCCTCTCTCCCCTCCTCCCTCCACTCACCTAGGGACAGGAGCTGTGGGAAAACAAGCCTGTGATTTTTCACCGTGTTTATAAATCTCTTAAGCTCTACCCGGTGCTTTTTTCCAGCTCGAAGCCTCGCGGAATGTTGCTGTCTTCGCAGAGAGAATCAAAGGAAAGGGATTATGATTATGGGTCAGGTTCTGAGCGGGAAGTAGCTGCAGGCGTCGGGGCTCCCCTGTCTGGGCACTTACTGTACCAGTGAAGGGACAGGTCCGAGAGGCAGGCTCCACCTGGGCCACTGAGAGCCACCTGTCCTTGTGCTCGGTGTGGCAAATGCTTGCTGCGAGGCTCCAGTGCTCAGCCTATAAGCCACAGAGAGGCTGGGGCCTGGCATGCCCACCCTGTGCTAGCACATCCTGGGGAAGCACCTGCTGGCCCCCACTTTCCTTCCAGGACTGGCACCAGCCCCCACCCCGAGACGCTGGGCCATCTGGAGGTTCTCACATGAGGGCGAGCCTGGAGGTGCCTACCCAGCCTGGCCAGCTGGGGGCGGGGGGGAGAAGGGGGTGAGCGCAAAGCCTCCTGCCCTGCAGGACCCGTGACCCGCCTGACCCACAGAAGTCTGCAGAGTGTCTCGTCTGCCCCTGCTAACGCCAGGCCTGAAAGACCCCCTGAGGCTGACTTGTTCAGGCTGTTTTTTTTTTTTTTTATTAAACACAAAATTTAAGCATCAACTCAAAGCCGCACTAACCCCCCAGGCCTGGCACTCCTGTGGCTGAGCATCTGAGTAAACAGGCAGATATACCCCTGTGTTTCCCGCAGGGTCACACGGCCGCGCCCCCAAAGGTCTGCCAGCCCAGACGCCCCTCCCAGGCCCCAGCTTCAGAGTGGCTTCGCTCTGTGAAGCCTTTGCCCCAATGCCCTCCTGTGACAGATGAGAAGAAAACTTCCAGCTCACACCTGAGCGGCAGCCACAACCACCTGCCCTCTTTCCTCCTCTTCAAAAGACAAGTCCGTATGCAGGGAGGCTCACCTGCATTTTCATGCTGCGGAGAAAGTGGTCGTGGCCAGGCAGAGTGAGTCCCAGCTCATGCTGGCCCCATGGGTGACCATGCAAGTCGCCCTCTTTCTTTGAACCCCAAACCAGCATATTTATAATAAAGGGGACAGAGCAAATGGGCAACAGGGCCCTTTGCAGCGGTGACAAGGTAGGATATGCTAACTGAACAAGTACGGCAGTAGGGGCAGTGTGGGGTAGTAGTTAGAAGCACAGCGTCCTGCGTTCAAATCCTGCTCTTCCATTTACAAGCCAGAATGCCTGCATTGCAGACCGGGGGGAAAGAGCCCCTACCGCAAGAAATTGTTGTGGGATCAAATGAACAGATTCATGTAAGGTGCTCAGCACACAGCCTAGCACCTAATAAATGCTTCATAAATGGTTTTATTATTTGCTCCTTTTGGAAGTTGACCAGATAGCAAGGAGCCTCGTCCTTTCATTTTGGCCCAGCGGTTTGGGAGCATGGATGAAGGTGGGGTCACTGGGCAGGGCAGGACTGCAGTACTGTGGCCCCGAAAGACCACTCACTCGATAGTCATGCGGAGCCCGGCTGCAGGCTCACTGGGCTGCAACACCAACGTGTCGCTGGCCAGTGAGGGCGAGAACACAAGCCACCTTCGCTGAGGACAATTGATTGAATGATTTGTATACCCCTGTCTCCCACATTCCTGCCATGGGGCAACCCCCAGAGCATGTTAAGTGGGTTACCGTCTCCTTTGGTGGCATGGAGGCAAGACAGGGACAGGAAGGGCAGGGAGAGAAAACAACCCTGGAGTGGCCCCAGGGGGAGGGGGAGGGGCCAGGAAGGAGGAGGGAGCGGCAGGGAGGGAGAGGCAGGGAGGGAGAGGATTGCGAGAAGGGAAAGAGGGAAGGGAGGGAAGGTAAGAGGTAAGACAGGAGGAAGGGAAGGAATGGATGGGGGAGCAGAGGGCTCGTGGGAGGAAGCGAGGCCAGGACGCGTGTCCTAGTTGAAGCGGTAACTCCGGCACAATCCAGAAAGGCTGCGAATGTCCTCCGGCCCCCAAGTGGAGAGGTCTTTTAAAATGTGAGCTCCGGGAGGGCGGGGACTATTTTTTACTATCACTTTTTCTTTAACTTTTCATTCAGTGTTCTATCTTCAGGTCCAAGAATCATGCCCGTCCAGGAACGCGTTCAGCAACTACAGTGACTACTCCCTGAATGGAAATAGTTCAGTGCAGACAGTCGGCTCCCAGGTTGGAGCCCAACAGCCCCTCTGGGTCCCGCCCTGCACTCTGGGCCTTGGGGGGCTCTTCGAGAATGCTGGCTTGTCTAGGAGAGAGGGCTGAGGCAGGGGAGGAAGGGGAGGTGCACAGCAGCCCAGCTGGTGGGTGACTTGGGCAGGTGGGACAGCGCGGAGAGGCGGGGCCTTCACTGCACCTGCGCATACAGCTCTCCAGTGTCTGCTTGGTCTTAAAGGTCCAGCGTGTTCCAAAGTGTCTGTGCCAAACCCTGCGCGTCACACTCATCCTTCCTTGGGAAGAAGGTGAAGGGTCAACCCTAGTGACCTGCCGGTTCTAACCCCGCGTCTTCCTGCAGCCCCTGTAGCCCCCGACTACTGGCCTCTGGTTCATTAGGGACAGAGATGAGGAACTGGGCCCAAGTCCATAAACCACCTCCTGGCCAGGACTGTGGGGAGCCCAGGGGAGCCCCTGATGGTGTGCCCTCACTGGCCCGGCCCACACGTGTGATATGGAGCAGGGGGCACTCCCTGGCTTTGGAGTCCAGATTCAAACCCCAGCTCAGCAGCGGCAGCCTCCTCGTGAGCGAGCGGTGAGGGCGGACGGTTAGCATCTTCTCTGTTCCAGGCGCTGTTCCGGGCGTTTTGTCTCCGGCGCACGCACTACCGCCTGTGGTGGTCACTACTGCTACCCTGTTTCCAGATGAGGAGACTGAGGCAAACAGCAGGAGTGGAGTCGAAGAGTAAGTGGCAGAGGCAGGATCTGAACTCAAGCAACCAGCCCCCACAGCCCTGTCTCTTAGCCTTCACACCCCTTTAACCCCTCTGAGCCTCGGTTTCCCCATCCGTCCAATAAGGCTTATAACAGTATCTTCTTCCTAGAGTTACCAAGAAGATTTGCAATCAAATGTATAAAGGCCTTGGCAAAGTCAGCAGTCAATTTTACTGACTTGACAGTGTAGTTCTGTTGTAAAAAATGGCAATAATGCAAATCCTGATTAATGTCAGTAAATGGCTCAAAACCATGGTGACTCTCCCCCCTATAATACCTCTTCTACCTAAGACAGTTTAGCTGTGTCATACTGCCCCTGTGCCGGGCACCCTTCATCCCCCTCCAGGCCCACTGCCCAGCCTTCTCTGCCCTGACCACTGCCCGGAGGCTGACCCGTCCACATCAATGGCCACCACGCTCTGCCTTCTGCCTGGGGCAGGCAGAGAGAGGACCAGCAGGAGATGGGGAGGGAAAGCACAGTGGGCTTAAGCTATTTATCCCCACCCCAGCTCTCTCCCTTAAAGTCTGGCCGTGACCTTCAAGCAAAGGTGACGGCTCCTGTTGGGCACCCTTCTCCGGGTCGCAGGAACCACCTCTCCCTTCACCCCTTCAAACTGAAGGGTGGTACCAGCCCCCGGTGTTAGGAGTTCCATGGACCTGTGTTATCCCTGTGGCTTCCTGATGCCATGTCTGCACCTCTGCAAAGACTTCCTTTTTAAATAACCCACGGGAGTGTGCCGTCTGACTCCTGGTGGGGCCTGGCCTTCAGTTAGATGAAGACAGAAAGTATTGAAATCTGGTGGACTTTGGGTCATATCCACCTCTGATACCTAGCAGTCACGTGACCTAGGTAAGAACTTCAGTTTGCTCCTCTATTTTTACATGGAAGTAAATTTAGGGGTAAAAATAGTACCTGCATTATAGGTTATTTGATTCAATGCATAGAGCAGGATAATAAATGATAGCCATCAGTATTATTAGCATTACATTTTGTCAGGAGCGTGTGTGCCTCTCTTCCCAAAAGCCTTTGATTTGGGTTTGGGGAGCTGCATGATTCTGCAAAGTTGACCCCACCCCCAGCTTCCCAGCTCCAATCAGTACATTTAATTCCAGGGGCCACGGTGATTGGCTGAGAGGAGCATACAACTTAAGCAGGACCAATAAGAGTGCGACTCAGAACTCCTCCCAAGACTCTTGGGGAAATGTGTTCTCTCTCCTTCCAGATAGCCGGATCTTTTTGTTCTGTTTTGTTTTTTAATTTTTTCTTTATTGATTTTATAGAGAGAGGAAGGGAGAGGGAGAGAGAAACATCGATGAGACAGAACATCGATTGGCTGCCTCCTGCATGTCCCCCACTGGGGATCAGGCCCACAACCTGGGCATGTGCCCTGACGGGGAATCAAACCGGCAACCTCTTGGTGCAGGGTTGATGCTCAACCACTGAGCCACCCGGCCGAGCTAGATGGCCTGATCTCTGGACATGCAGCCTTCACCTGGCTCAGCCGTCTTGCTACCATGAGCACAAAGCCAACTTACAGAGACTAGGGAAGTGGAGCCTCCTGGTGAATCCATGCGTGGAATCCACACCACCTTCTCGTCAAACAAGCCAGTTACACTCATGGTTAGAAGTCAGATCAATCCGAGTTTCTGTCACCTTATGATCAATTGCACCTAGGAGATCGAGGCTTTGGTGTCAGAAGTGGGATATGGAATACCTGACTCTACAGTCAGGCAGGGCGTACACACCAAGCCAGAGGTGTGCTGTAGCCATCCGGGGCCATGGGCACTGCGCCCTGCCCACCTGGGGCACAGACTTTCTCGGCCACTAGAGATCTGTATCTCTACAGGACAACTTCCTAGCAAATGGCAGTAAAGTGGCTTGAGAAAGAGGAGCCTTTTCTAATTGGCACAATGATGTCAACCGGACGAGCAGCAGGGCTGTGGCGCCCCAGCGGCAAGGTGGCGAGGAGGGTGGTCAGTCTGCTGCCTCCTGTCCCTCGGGCTGCAGACTGTGGGCCCGAAGCCTACGGCAGGTGAGAAGAACTGAGGATGGGGAATGCACTCACTACTTCTTGTGGCCGTCCATAGAAAGTAAGGTCCCAAAAGACAACCTTGGGTCCAAGGTGGCCCATTGAGAGCAGAGAGGAAAGAAAACATGGTTTTGCTAGGAGTGGTATCCCTGCCACTGGCGGCCTGTAACCCAGATTTCCTGACCTTACTGTCACCTGGGGCCTGTTGTGCATGAGCAAAGGCAGGTGGTGGGAACCATCAGGAAACATAAGATGGGGGTCAGAAGAAAGTCTGAGTCCCAAACCATATGCAAACATCTCTGGGAATAAACTCCTCTCCCGGCAATGAGGACATTCCCTTCTGTTGTAGGGATGCAGCTGGGTGGACCCAGCAAGCAGGGAGCAAGCAGACCGGAGGGCCTCCGCCTCCCAAAGCAGAGGTCCCCAGGAGACACAGTGTGGAAGCGGAAGTTAAAATTAAGGGCTAGGGAATGAGCAGAGGAAGGAGGTCTGTTGCTAGGAGACAATCTCAGATTTCAGACTGACTCAGCAATATCTCTTGGCTGCTGTTACTGGCACATGGCACGAACTGGGAAGTAAATAGACTAAAAATCTAAGGTCTTCAGAGAGACCTACATGGTCAAGTTTAGCTGACAACAGTCCTTGATTGCTCAAGTCCTAAGACCAGGCCCAAGTTGCCAGCCTCATCCAATAGGAGGCAACTGCTAAATCGGCACTGAGGAGAGGAGTCCTTCATAATGTCCATGTCAGAGGGGCCAGAGAAGAGAGGGGACGAGGGAAGCATCCCACTGCAGACTGGCTGCCCAGGGAAGGCCCCCACTTCCAGAAGTGCTATGAACCCCAGATCAGCGACCTCGTGCGGCTTTCCAACTTTACTATTTTCCAAATGGGAAGGGCGTGTTCTTGTCTGCTTAGCTTGCTTGTGTATTTTTGCAGTCCTCATATTCTCTCTCCACTAGTGCATATTGGGTGTGCTGAGGCGCAGATAGCTTACGATTTAACAAATCAGAGCCTGAGACATCAGCTGTATCTAGAGAAGATGAAGAGGACTCCCAGCACCCGAAGGCTGGGTAAGGAGCAGAAAGCCGTAGCCGGGTGTACCCTCGCAATGCCGCCCACGAGGGGAGTGTACTGCATGAAGGTGGAGTGTTCTCGAAAGTGTACGTGCACTAGGAGAGTATGTGTCGCAGACAAAGAGGTGGACTGCGGTGAACACTGCAGTTGCCTTCCAAGGATCCGTCACGAAAGCTCCCAGTGTCCATGCAGGACCTCCAGAGGGTCTGGGGAAGCTGAGGCCACCTCTAGCTGCAGGGTGCAGCATGCTCATGACACTAGACAAGTTAGTGACGGTTCATGACCCAAGCCACACAGACTGGTTCTGGAGGAACCCGTGATCCAAGTCAGTCCATTCAGAGTGCCTGTCAGGGACAAAGCACGGACAAGGTCGTTACAGAGCCCGTCTGCGGGCTGGGGCTGTTCTAGGCAATGGTGGATACGAGCAACAGGGATGTGGTCTCTGACCTCCAGAAACCCACCTTCTTCAAGGAAGCACAGGATGAAGATGTGTGGCCGGGGAGTCAGCAGAGGAGGGCGGAGCAGCACAGGGCAGCGCACACAGAGGGAGGGCCATGGGGAAGTGGAGCCCGGGCCTGCCAGGCTGCTCCTGCAGTCCACGTGTCTGCCCCACTCGTCCAGTGCACGAGCGAGCCAACGCCTCAACCGTTCCACCTCGTTCCAATGGGTTCCTACTGTTTTATGTAAAATACACGATGTGCATGTGTCTGTTGACTCACGTCTTTGGATTCCACAGCACTTAACCCACCGACAGGAGCACAGAGAGTGACTGGCAAGTGTGTGTCTAAGAAAGAACGGATGGGAAGCACAAAGCATGTGGGCAGGCCCCTGCCAGGACAGAACACTAGGGGGCGTGGTGCAGCCTGAGACAGCAGCAGACCTCGCAATGGAGGGCCACTGAAGAATGAAAGGGCCCTGGCCAGTTTGGCTCAGCGGTTAGAGCATCGGTCCGCCAACCGTAGGTCCGGGGTTCGGTTTCCGCTAAGGGCATGTACCTCGGATGCGGTTTGTCACCGGCCCAGTTTGGGTCGTGTGGGTGGCAACCATTGGATGGATGTGTCTCTTTCATATTGATGTTTCTCTCTCTCTCCCCCTCCCCCAACTCTATCTGAAGATATATGCAAAAATGTCATCGGGTGAGGATTTTTAAAAAAAAGAATGAACGGACAATTCTCAGTAAGACAAGTAGAATGTTTTACACAGAAAATTACTCTGATCAGCTTCTGCAGATGGGATGGAATCAAATAGAAAGAAGGATCAGGTGGGAGAAAGGTTGATTCTAGTCCATCAAGTATAATTCACCCATTGAGCCCAGGAGGAAGCTGAAGCCAAAGAAAGGGACAAGACCCACCAGTCACACAGGTGCCACCACCATTTACACAGCACGGGCCACACCAGTTCCCACTGGTGCGCTTTTGCTCCGTCCTTGAGAGCAATGGTTCTCCAAGGGTGCTCTTTACCATTAGAAGTGCAAATGGTCTTGGGTCCCAGCCCAGACCCACTGACTCAGAAACTCGGGAGCAGGCCCAGCAATCTGCTCTGTGTGCGCCCTCCAGGTGATGCGGATGTTTGCCGGGGCCCGAGAACCCTCTGCTGGAACGGGGACACGCAGATCTCAGTGAGCATACATGTCGCCTGGGAATCGCCTTAAAGTGCCCAGTCAGATTCAGTGGGCCTGAGGTCGGGTCCAAGAAGTTCCTTTTCTAATCAGTTCCCAGCCGATGCCAGTGCCGCTGATCCAGGGACCACACTTTGAGAAGCAACACTCACGATGTTCAAACGTCGTCTTACCTCCGACCCCCATCATGAAAATGGGACCTTCTTTTTTTTTAAATTTTTTTCCCTTTATTGATTTTTAGAGAGAGAGGAAGGGAGAGGGAGAGACAGAAACATCAATGAGAGAGAGCATCAATCGGCCACCTCCAGCATGACCCACTGGGGATCGGGCCCACAACCTGGGCATGTGCCCTGGCAGGGAATCGAACCAGAGACCTCTTGGTGCATGGGTAAATGCTCAACCACTGAGCCACACCGGCTGGGAGAAAGGAGACCTTCTTATAGAGGTAGCTGAACAGACACAACCATGTGGGTCTTGAACAAGTAAAATCTCAGAGAAGTCCCCATCATGCCAAAAGAGATACATTTATAGCTAAAAAATTAGATAACTGGAATATAAAAGTAAGTCACTAGAGTCTCAAAACCTATTCCTCTTTTCTTTCTCACTTAAAACACTTTTTTCATTATGAAACCAATATCACGAAAAGATTTTTTAGAAAGAAAAGGAAGAAAAACACTCATACTCTAATCATCCTAGCCCAGAAACTAATTTTTTTTATATTTGCATAATCCTTCCAGTCTTCGAAAAGAATTAAATAAATAAAACCAGCTCCTATCATGCCGTACGGGGTTTTCTTGACTAGAATAATTCTGTGCTGAGTGCTCTTATTCTACTCTCATTTATCTTAATCAGTAAAACTCACACTTAATCATCCCATTAATATACTCAGCTATTCAACAAGTTTGTTAGTTCTAAGTTGGCCATCGGCCCTGGGCACTGTTCAGGGACCGAGATTAGCCCTCGGCCCTCCGTGGCCTCAGGCAGGCCTGTCCTCTCTCAGTGGGCCTTGTGAGGTTTTCAGAGAAGGGATCCTCCTCAACCCCCTCTTTCCCCAGCCACCCACCCGAGTCCCTCCACTCCCAGCAGCGGGGAATCAGGGCTCTCTTGTGGGGGTGGGGCAGCCTCCTAAGAGGGAGGGAAATGGTCTGTGATACACAGAAACAAACGCGAGAGTTTTCCAAAGAACAGACTGCCCAGAGGTCAGGGTACAAGCATGTCAGTGGACCTGGGACAGTCAGGTCACCTCCGAGGCCTCTGTCCAGTGGACGCACCGCAGGGCCTCCTGAGGGTCTTTTCTCCTGGGGCCTTTCAAATCACTGACCTCCCCACTGTGGTTCCACCCAGGGGTTAGCTAGAATTGCAGGCAGATGGAGGGATGGGCTAGATGGAGGGATGGGTGGATGGGTGGGCGGGGGAGGGTGTGCGTGGATGGAGAGAGACACAGATGGACAGGCAGAGAGACTAAGGGGATAGGAGGCAGCTGGGATGGACAAACTAACAGGAAGCAGAAAGGTCCCAAGAAAATAAGTGGTTATTTTTAGTTGTCTCCTTGACTGTTTAAAATAAAACCAAAAAACATTAATTCAAGTAAAGTGGGCCCAGCAACAGCTCAGCTCTTTAGACCGCCACTGTGTAATCTGGTTGTCGAAGCCTAATCACAGCCCATACAACCCCTGACTGTTGCGTTAAATGCGGCCCCTTGTACAGACGAGCAAACTGAGGCCCGAGGAGTTCAGAGGATTGGCCCAAAGGCTCAGACGTTGGTCTTCATAGTGTTTGTCTTCTAATCTCTCCCTCCCTCCCTCCCTCTCCCCTCCACCCTTCCCCCTCCGACCTCCCCTTCTCCCTGCAACACCTCTCTTGTCCGACTGTCGCCTCCACAGCATCCACCTTTCCTCTCTGCCCCAGCCGGTTTCTTGGTTAGAAATCATCCCACAATAAATCAACCCACGAGCACAGCGGTTTCCACAGCAAAAGCAGGAGGTGAAGCCGACATTCTGTTGCTAACAAAGCCATTCTCAATAGTGCAGAATTCATGACAGCGTATGAAAGGCCTCTTCCTCGCATGCGGTGGAGAGTTCTCCCTGACATCCAACAGGACTCCATCCTTCTCTCTCCACTTGATTAGATAATCCCCCGTTCTCTTTTCCCTGAGAACGTAAGGCATTGTCTTTGCCAGCTTTCGAAAAGCCAGATAAGCAAAAACACTCTGCTGCCCACCCCCCCCCCCCCGCCCCTGCTGGCTCGGGTGGGGGGAGGCTAGACCGGAGATGAGCTCACCCCGGCCAAGGAGAGAAGACCTGGCCCCTCTCCCCTCCACAGTGAAACCAAGCCAGCAGGGTGCAGGAAACCATTCTCAGAAGATCGATCACAGAGAGAGGGGTGTCTGGGCCCCATCCGGGAAGGAAGAGCAGATGTGGTCCCCACTCAGAGGCCCCCTTCGGAGACCACTGCTCCAGGGCGCAGGGAGGAGTCTGCAGCTCCTGGGTTGTCAGAGAAATCCTTGCTTCCAGCCCCACCTCCTCGCACCCCCATCTGTTCCCAGCCTGTTTCTCTCCCATCCTCCCCAGGACTGCAGAAGCCTCCCTCTCCGGGGAAACCTTCTTGCACGGAATAGAAGCCAGTAGGAGATTCCGGTCCCGCCCTCTCTGCCCTGACCCCGAACCCCAGCACTGTGCACCGGCCCTCCAACACACCCCTGAGTGCACGTCATCCCTACAGGTCCTGACCCCGTGCTGACTGCTTTCCTAGGGCACCTCTTTCTTTATTGTCCACAACTGTGCCATCTCAGACTGGGAGCTCCCTGAGAACAAGAGACATCATAAAAATCAGAATAACATCAACAACAGCTCATTGAAAATGCACTCTGTTCCAGGCTCCTGCCAAGCATGCTCAGGGCACTGTGACCCTCACTGTCACAGACCTGCCTTCCTCAGGCTCCACCCACCCCGCCCACCTGAGCACCCCCCCCAAGGGCTCCACCTGCTGCTGGGTCTGAAATCGGCCCAATAGCTCTAACTTGGGGTCTGGGGAGCCTGGAGGAGCACTGGCAGCAGAGGGCGCTCCCAGGCCCTCCCCGGCTCCCTCCCCTGCCCTGGCCCTGGCTGCATGGCCAGGGACACACCCACAGGGACACGCCCACAGGGACCCTGCCAGGCCCTTCTCCCCTGGGACAGGATCTGCCCACAGGATCGCTCTGACTTAAAGCTGTGCTGAAAATTAAAACCACAATGAGATATCACCTCACACCTGTCGTAATGACTGTCATCAATAAATCAGCAAACAACCAGCGCTGGCGAGGACGTGGACCAAGGGACCCTGGGCACCGGTGGGAACGCAGACTGTGGAAGGCAGCATGGAGTTTCCTCAAAACATTAAAAACGGAACCGCCTTGTGACCCAGTGATTCCACTTCTGGGAATATATCCAAAGAAACTTGAAGCACTAATTCAAAAGAATATATACAGCCCTATGTTCATTGCAGTGTTATTTACAATTGCTGAGACGTGGAAACAGCCCAAGTGTCTATCAGTGAGCGGATAAAAAAGCTGTGGTGCATTCACACAATGGAACACGACTCCGCTGTAGAACGAAAGAAAAGTTCACCCTTTGCGACAGCATGGGGGACCTGGGGAGCATGATGCTAAGTGAAATAAGCCAGTCAGAGAAGGACAAGTACCACGTGATCTCACTCATGCGTGGAAATTCATGAACAAACTGAACCACCCAGCAAAACAGAGACAGACTCAGAGAGGGAGCAGGCAGGCAGCCTGGGGCGGGGGAGGGCGCTAGGGGTGGAGGGATGGAGCAAAACAGAAGGAAAGAGAGAGGACTCATGGCCACGGACAACAGTGTGGCGACTGCGGGGGTGCTGGAGGGCGGTGGAACTGGAAGAGGGCACAGGGGGATACATGGTGATGGGAAAAATAAACTTAAAAATAAAACCAGTTGGGGAATGTTAAAGAAAGAGCGAGCTGTGTCGAAGCCGCAGAGCAGTGAGGAGGGGGGGGGGTGTGCTCCTCTGATGGGCCGGGGAGGGGACTTAGGGGGACAGCTCCAGGGTGGTCCTGCTCACAGGCCACACTTCTGGGCCTCGGGATGGTAAGTTGTTCCAGATGAGGGTGCAGATGTCAGGTACAAGGCCACACAGCTGGGGAGCGGAGGAAACTCACACCCCATCTCTCTTACACACTCACACACACCTGCTAACGCCCAGGGCCCTCCTGAATGTGTGATTTCCTGGGCTCCTGTCTGAGTGACCCCAAACTTGGCCCACCCCCAGAGTGAGTCGTGGCCACCCATGGTTGGAGCTCCCCAGACACAAGCCAGCTCCAGGCGCTTCCCTTGGCTTGGTCCACGTCTCCTCAAACTGAGGCTCCTTGAGGACAAGAGACGTGAGAAGAACGAGAATCATGATCGACAGGAGCTGCCAGGTGCCCCCGGGGCCCCCCAGCAGACCCCCAGCCGGCTGCCATCAGGCCCCCAGCCCACTCTGTGCAGGACCCAGCCTAGCACCCATGACGGACTCGGGGGCTCACAGCACGGGCACCCCACCACTCACCAGGCCTTCCTTCAGTCCGATCCGAGCACACGTCTGACTTCTGAGGCCCCAAGAAAGCAGAGGCCACAAGCCATCTGCTTCGCCAGGGACATCCTGGCCCCCGGAGACAACACGGCAAGGGCAGGAAAAGCATGACAGTCGCGGGGCCAAGGCCGCCACTGTCGACCTTCATCCCGAGAGCCCCAGGAGACAAGATCCACGGGGGAGGGTCAGTGAGGGACCGTGGAGGCCGGGGTCAGGGACAGGCCTTGAGGGGCCAGTGGGACATCCACAAATAAAGCCAAGGGTGGGGTGTGCCCAGGAAAGACACTGGGGCGGCAGGGTTGTCGTAGCTGGGACCCAAACCATCGCGCCCAAGACGTTCCTATAGCCCCGTGACTAAGTATGCAGATCCTAGCTCTGCTGTGTGACCTTGGGCAAGTTACCTAGCCTCTCTGTGCTTCCTCTATGGAAGGGAGTGAGAACAGGACCTGCTCCATAAGAGCCTGTGAGGCTCCGCTGACTATTTGCAAAGTGTTTCGAAGCGGCGCTTGGCACCAGGAAGTGCCGCACGAGGAACTGTTGCCACTGGGGTTGATAATGTTATTTCATGCACAGAAGCCTTTTCTAACCACATCCCAGTGCGTTTGCCGTTACCTGGTTTCTACGCTTCGGGCAAGGATTCGCTCGCCCACCTGCTTGAAAGACGTCACAGACGGCAGCGGGGAGCGTGAAGGACCCCGACAGAGGGCCACCTGCTCCCGACCCTGCCAGCCAGGGCTGCAGGACAGCAGAGAGGTCAGGTCAGGCTGCTGGGGGTTTCTGGTCTTCCCAGGCCCCCGTAAGTCAGGGTCCAAGGGAAGCTGTTCGGATGCCCCAGAGGGATCCTCCAACACCCGCCTCCTGGGCCAGCTCCTCTGTGGATGGGGCGGAAGCGGCAGGCCGGGGGCTGGGGAACAGGAGGACACTCCAGCGCACATCACTCCAGAGCGGACAGCACACGGGTTCTCTTGTGGCCCCGCCGGACTGTGGCCAGTGTAGGGACCACCGAAGGTCTGGGCCACTGCACTGTGCGGAGGCTCTGCCCCTGCAGTTGGCTGTGCCACCACGTCAGGGTCTGCCGGGGTTGATCTGCACCAGGGCTGGGAAGCAGGTGTGGACTGCAGAGGGTCAGTGAGCTGAGCATGGGCGGCAAGTGGGTTCCAGAAAGGCCGGGCGGGGCAGAGCGCGGATTGGGAGGAGGTGCCCTCTTTTTGATGGAGAAGAGGGTTCCTGACTTGGTGGAGCTTGGGGCCTGGTGGGGGGAGGCAGGGCCAATGTTTGAATCACTAAATAACAATAATAAATAATTATAGTAACAATAGTTCTTACTGCTGCTGTTATCAATGGCTCCTACCCCATTACTACAGGGCTCGCACTCTGCCCTTCCCGGACGGGACTTGTGTCCTGTCCATCCCAGCAGACCGGCTATCAGGCGGGGAGGTCGTCAGTACCTCCGCTCCGCAGAGGGAAGAGGCAGGCAGGAGTCCTGTAACCCGCTCAAGGCCACCGCCATCCAGGCGGCTGCGGGTCCCAAGGCCAGGCGTGACCACGAGCCTGCCCGCAGGGTCACGGGTTCAGCGGCACACCCACAGGTGTGCCAGCATCAGGGCCGGCGCAGGGGAAAGCCAGAGAGGAAGGCGACCTGCGGCCCTGATTGCTGAGGCAGTGAGGATGCACGGGGGCGTGGAATGGAGCGCACGTGGGGTGCAGGTGCAAGCAGACAAGGGCGAGGATGGTGAGAGATGAAAGGCTGGTATGGTGGGGGGACGGCGGGGCTGGGAAGGGGGTGCTGCTCTGAGTCTCCTGCAGGGGTCAGGTGCAGAAGGGAGCCAGTGGGCGGGCAGGGGTCAGCCTCCAGATGTGCCTCCTGCGAAGCAGGCAGCAGGCTTCCTGATGACGCTGTAAATCAGGCTCCTAGTAAAGCCATTACTGCGCCTCCGGCGCTCAGTCTACTGCCGATACCGCTGCTGGAAGCGTTACCCAATGTAGTTTATGATTCCCGCTGCTGTAAATCTGCCTGGAGCGGATCTGGGGTGGCAGACAGGACACCCACGCACCCCGGGAGTCAGTCTGGCGGGGACCCTCCCAGGCCGGAGGGTGCCGGGCCTGCAGGACCCTGGCCTTGCCCAGTGGTGGAGGGGAGGCAGGGCAGAGGGCTGATGGGGACGCTGGCCCTCCTGTAACACCCAGTCTTGACTGAGAATTCCCGCGAGATCAGTGAGGGTTCAGGGCCTGGTGCCTGAAGCTGCTTCCCTCCCCGGGCTCGCCCTGCCTGTGTGCCCCGCACCCCTGCCCAGCACCTCCCACAATGAGTCCTGACTCCACCGCTCCTGCCCCACAAACGCCCACCTCCCTGCCCAGCTGGGCTCCCCCAGTCCTGGTCACAAACCCTCATTTCTCCCTCTTCCAAATCCCACTCGCCAGGAGCAGCTGTGCCCAAGGACCCGCCTCCCTCCTTCTTCCGCTTCGGGGCACAGGCCTGGCTTGGTCCTTCTGACCACAGGCCCGTTTTGACCACTGGCCCCCGTGCGCCTCCCCAGCTCCGGGGAGCAGGACTGCACCTCCTTCCTCGGGGTGCCTGGGCCAGGCTTGGGGAAGCTCAGTAAACGCTGGTTGAGAGCTAACCGTGCCTGTGGCCTCAGTGCAGGGCAGTGTGTGAGACACCGGGGTCTCAGGGACAGTGCCGGTGGGACGGACCCAGTCCAGCAGGCTCCCCCTGACTGAGTCTGGGACAGAGCTCCAGCCAGCAGCCGGCCACGGCCACACCCGCCCTGCCAGAGGCACTACGCCGGGCTCTGCGGCTCTGCGTGCCAGGCCGGGACGGGGCAGGGCGTGAGACACTGATCCTGGGCAGGGGAGCCCTGAGTCCAGGGCCCTCACATATTCAGGAACACGGGGCAGCACCAGGGAAGCACCAGGGGCGAGGATGGCGGGGCGGCCCCGATGCCCGCAGGCGGAGGGTCTGCGGCCGCTGGCGGGCGCTGAGCGAGCGCTCCCATCGGCGTCCGCCGGCCTGCAGAAGCTCCGCAGGGGCGCTGCTCTCGCCAACACAGGGCAGCGCTCTGCCCACCACTCTAGACCCGCGCCATCACTTGTAGCTCATGGCCCGTCGGGGGTGAGGGGATCAATGCAGCAGGTCACGACCAGCATGCTGAACAGAAGAGAACAGAGCCAGACAGCAAAGGCTGGATCTGACAGGACAGAGCAGAACAGGGCGTTGCACTTAGGAAGGACGTCGTTTCACGACACTCTGTTTCCATTGCACACGTGTTGTGTATCTGTACGTATCACACTACGTTGTGATGTAAACTCTACTTCTTACTGTGGGTTCCAGTCAAAAAAGTGGGAAAGCCACCAATGTGAAGGACCCAGATGCCACACCTTCTACATGCTGAGCGACTCATGCCTCCCTCCCTCCCCCTGGTACAACTCAGTGCCGACCTGGGTGTCTGTCTGCACTACGGGACGCGTTGGTCCTTTGTTTACCCGTCCGTCACGGTCGACATCAGGGTCACATGAGTTTCGGGAGCACAGCACAGTGGTTAGGCAGTTCTGTAGTCTATGAAGCGGTTCCCCGTGTGCACCCGGCACCACCCGTCGTTAGTTACTACAATGTCACCGACTACTCCCCCGGGCTGCACTCTCCGTCCCCGCGGAGGATGTCTGGAGCAGACTGGTGCCACCGCGCACAGCTACCCTCCATCCCGTGTCACAGGCAGAGCGTGTGCAGCAGGTGGGCGCGCTCAACAGGACCTCGGGGACACAGTCCCGTGTCTGGCTCAGAGCAGACAAGAAGTTCGAGAAGTATTTGAAGAAAGAACGAGGGGGTGGGGAGGGTAGGCAGCACAGGCTGTGCCCTCTGGAAGACGATGGCCCCGTGAGGGCATGAAGACAGTGACCCGGGGAAGATCCCTGAAATGAACATGTGCTGAAAGACAGGTGAGGGCGGGGGCTGGGCCGGTGCAGTCACAGAAGGCGTCCTGGAGGCTGAGGTCAGGGGCAGGTCGGGTTTGGGCAGGCAGAAGGAGAAGCCATGATTACACAACCGTAGTGCCTGGATCGGGGGGGTACAGGACATCCGAGGGGTCACAGAGCAGGGACATCTGACTAATATGCAGACCAGAAGGTTCTGCGGGGCTCCCTGGGGTTGGATGAGCAGGAATAACCAGGAGCTGGCCAAGTGAGTGTGTGTGGTGGGGGGATTAGCAAAGTGAGGGAGAAAGAAAGGCGTGAGAAGAGACAAGATTTCCAACTTCACACCCCAAGAGGCAAGGGGATACACTAGACAGCAGACCATTTGCCAGGACCACGGGTTCCAGCCAGAGGCAGAGCTCGGCGGGCAGAGCTCGGCGGGTCTCTACCCCTGAAGCTGGGAGGACCTGAGCCCCTGGAGAAGCAGCAAGAATGGGGCCTCCTGGTGCTGCCTACACAGTATTAACCAGCCAGAGGAAGCTCTAAAAAGAAACCTGGTCTATTTCCGTCACCACTTGGAGGTGAAGACTTTCCTAGAAATTGACTATGAAGCCTCTACTGTGCATGCAAAGGCACCTGCGTCTACACACACTACACACACACGGATGCAACACATGTGCACCCACAGTCACACACATGCACACAACACACATGCATGCACACGCACACACAGGGACACATGCGCGCACACACATGTAACACACACATGCACGCACACACCATGATCCGCAAGAGGCCCATTTTGGGCTTGCCCATGGCTACGCCCTCCAGGGGATGACGGTGAGCCCTGGAGGGGCTGACCACCGCAGGGGTGGGGACAGTGTGCGCCTGCGTGTGGAGGAGCGTGTGCAGGCGGTGCCTCCTTAAAGCCCAAGTCCAGGCTTTGACCAGTTGCTGACAGCCCACAAGCTGGCTTCCAGCCCCACCCGTGTCTTCCTGAGGGTTGACTCTAAGCTACAGATGGTGGCTCCAGGGGCCCCAGGTGTAGAGACTCCTCCCCACACACCTACATGATACCCACAGGTGACCCAGGTGCAGATGGCACCTCTTTGTCCTGCTCTTGAAATGTGCATCCAGTCAACTGCTCCATGTCTGTGACACATAACTCCCTCCCGTCTCCACACCAGACACACAGGACAGCAGTGGGGACAGCTGCGGGGCCACAGCTCCTTCCACCCCCTCCTCGGGGGCCCCACTCCAGAGTCCTCAGGTCTGCCGATTCATCAAAGGGAGGAGAGGAGCGGGGAGCAGCCGCTGCGGGGGCCCGGTCAGCCCCCAGTCATTCATCATGGAGCAAAGACCACCAGGGAGCAGGGGTGTTTAGGGCAGCGCCACCCGGATCAATAGCACCTGTTGCTGTTTTTACAACACCGCTGGGTGAGGAAGCTGGGACGAGCCCCGGCAGAGGTGGATGTGAAGCAGGAGTCCGAGACGCTGCGCCTCCCCTCCGGCACCGCGGCCGCCACGAGCCCAGGGCCGTCACAGCGGCTCGGCTCACGGACTGCCAAGAGACACGACTACAGAGCACGCTGGAAGCAACGGGGTGATGTGCAAGGAGCATCCATCTCCCCACGGGCTCCCCAACCCGTCTTCCCCAGCTCCCCTGCCTCCCTGGCTTCCTCTCCGGGTCAGCCCGGACGCACCCTCTGACCCAGCAAGGCGCTGGACGAGAGAGCCAGACGCGGGTTCCCAAGTGCACCCCATGCTCACCAGCCAGGTCCAGAGCAGGGCTGGCGCTTCCAACACGACCTCACCCCAGGGGCTCCTGTAACGGGTAGACCGACCCTGTGAGGTGAGCACTCTCTCGGAGTCCCATTTTAGGGGTGACTATACTGGGGCTCAGGGAAGTGAAGTGACTTTCCCAAACTCCGACAGCCAGTTAAGTAAGACCCTGGGATTCAAATTCAGGTTCATGTGAGTCTGAGGTCCAGCCCTTCAGCCCTTCACCGGCTGAGGGCCAGCTCCCAAAGCGCTGGATGTCCCGGGGAGGACCAGACACGGGAAACAAACATTGTAATATGTGATGTCAGCAGCAACAGTCATCCAGCCAACACTGACTGCCTATCGCAAGCTAGCTGCCGCTTGCGGGTGCGGATACAGGTAGACACCAAATAGGTCCTACCCTCACACAGCTTCTGAGCCAGTGATCCATCCAGGTGCCCAAGCCGGAGACCCAAGGCTCACCTTCGACAGGTCCCTCTCACAGTTCTCAGTCCCGTCCGATCAAGGTGTCATCTAACCATCGCTGCGTCCTGCTAATTTTACTGCTTCAGTAGCCCTAGCATCTGCCCTCCGCCCTCCGTTCCACCCCAGTCCAAGCCGCCATTCTCTCTCTCCTGGTCTGGTCCAATAGCCTCCTGACTGGTCTGTATCCGCCCAGTCTTCCATCCTCTGAGCAGTTTTCAAAATGTAAGTCTGGTTCCCCTCCCCTCACATGACAGTGTCTCCATGCCTTTCCACTGGCCCCGGCAAGAATCCTTAGCCGCCTCTGACGCCCTACCAATCTCCCAGTCCCCCCACACCATGACCTCAACTACCTCCGCCATCACTCCCTCCATCCCCACTCCCACCCAGCCCCTCCACCACCGTCCACACCACCAGCGCCCTCGCCGCCGCAGGAGCGCGAGTCCTCATAAAGCTCCCTTCCTCGTGTGCTGAGCCGGGGGCTGTGCGCAATGACGGAGGCAGACACCTGCCATCAGAACTTTAACATTTGAGACACAGACTCCGAAACAGCCTCCGTGGCCACGCCTGTCTGTTCCAACTAGAGCCGTAAGACTGACGGGTTTCTAGCCCTTCCCCGTGACTGAGAACGTGCTCCACCACAGTGGCTTTCCCCGCCCTACAGCAGGGTTAGGACGGCCAAGACCAGTTGGAAGAGGATGTGGACCCCGAGGGAAATCACCATGGACTCCCCCAACATTTACATTCCGGCAAACCTCGGGGCGGTGACCTTGGAGGGCAGCCTTACAGAGAAGCGTGGAACGCGTGTTTAGAGGGGCCAGAGCAGGTTGTTCCGTGGAGTCCTGGGGACAGTGTAGGGGTGTCATCTCCCACTGTTGGAGATGAGAAAATGGAAGAGGGTCAGAAAGGAGGCCCTCTCGATCCGGGTCGGACTGCAAGTCGCTGGGTAGGCGAGGCTGCAAGGTCAGCTCTGAGCCTGCCCCTTCGCCACCTGGCTTCCTGGCACACAGGGAGGGGCCGCTCGAGGGGGGTCCTCTCTCCAGGTGCCCGCTTCCTCTGGGCTCCCTGTTACCCTCCACTGCCGAGAGAACATGCAAAACGGGAGCACAGCCTGCTCCCAGCCAAGCACCGGAATTGGGGAGATGAGGGAAGGGCCTCAGCTAAGAGGAACATCAGAAATCCCCTCCCTCCCAGGCCCTAAGGGGCCAAGGGGGCAACCCGACCACTTTTTACTGGAATCCAATGATTCCAGAGTTGTCTTGGCTCTCGGCTTCCTCTCTGGGTCCCCATCTTCCTTCTCTCCATCCCAAACACAGGACGGAGAGGCCAGCGGTGCCGGCCCTCAGCGGGGAGAATAACCGCACTTGGAACGTATGAAACACGCCCTGGGAACTCACGTCCACACGGACACGACCTCTTCTCTGTTTGAGGACCCACTCACCCCCACTGCAGCCCACGCTGAGGTCTTCTGACGGGGGTGGTGAGACCGGCCCAGCTCAGGGGGGGTGCTGTGGGGTCACCGGCCGGCACCCCCAGAGTCGCATCCCCAGGTGAACTCCTGAGACCCTCCCAGAAGTGCCAACATCGGTGTGGGTTTGGATGACCCGAGACAGCTGCTCAAGGACAGAAACGCCCGGACTCACCCCGGGGCCGGCTGCCGGCTGGTCGGTCCCCCAGACGTGAAAACCAGAGCCACCGTGCCCAGAGGGTCTGCAGTTCTCCCCTCTCTCTGGCTTACAGATCTGTTGTTTGTCCTTCGTAGCCGACGGCAGTCTGCTGCCTGCCCCGCGTCCCAGAACCACCTTGGCAGGTGAACACCAAGCCAGCTCGCCAGCCGCCTGGGGCCCCTGGGAAGCGCCCCGCTGCCCTCCCACAGCACATGAGCGCGTGGTGTCTGCCCTGGGGACTGTGCGAGCCCTGACCCGTGGGCCTGGGGAACCGGGGAGACTGCATGCACCTCAGCTCCTCCACAGCAGCCGGCATGCCCCATGCGGGCGAGGGGCAAAGACACCGTCTGCGTGCGCAGCTGCTGGAACCCCATGAGAGGAAAACAAAGACGCTGTGTGTGCTTCATCCCCGTCCGGTCCAGGACCCTTTCCTCATGCTGAGAACCATGGTGCTGAGTCAAAGCCCAGCACGTCCTCGGAACTGGGTGGCTGACAAGCCTGTGACCACTGTTGGTAGCAGTGGGCTCACAGTCTCGGAGTTCTCACCCACCTTACAGATAAGGAAACGAAGGCACAGAGAAGTCAAATCACTTGCTCAAGTCACACAGCCAGTAAGCAGCAGAAATAGGGTGGCTCCCTGCATGGCCCGAGGGGCGGCGTGCTCCCTGCATGGCCTGAGGGGCGGCGTGCTCCCTGCCGAGGGGCGGCGTGCTCCCTGCCGAGGGGCGGCGTGCTCCCTGCACGGCCCGAGGGGCGGCGTGCTCCCTGCTCGGCCCGAGGGGCGGCGTGCTCCCTGCTCAGCCCGAGGGGCGGCGTGCTCCCTGCTCAGCCCGAGGGGTGGCGTGCTCCCTGCTCTGCCCGAGGGGCAGCGTGCCCCCTGCTCTAACCGAGGGGTGGCGTGCTCCCTGCTCTGCCCAAGGGGCGGCATGCTCCCTGCACGGCCCGAGGGGCGGCGGGCAGTGCGGACATTGGAAAGGACGTGGGCACCTTCCCAAGGCAGCTCCCAAGGCGGCTCCGCGGCCCACACCTGCCTGCAGGAGGACAATCAGAGGGGAACAGCTTGGCAGTCAGAGAGCAGGGGGCCGGGGAGGGAAAGCCCCTCACAAACCTGGTGCAGGGGAGACTGGGAAAACACTCCAGCTGCCGGCAGGACGCCCCGAGAATGGGGTCTGCTGCTTCCAGGGAGGGTCCGCCTGAAGCAGGGGGAGAGGTGGCGCGTCCAGATGGCAGGCTGGGGGGGTGTCCCGGAGGAGGGCAGCCCTGGGGGGTCTCCAGGTTGAAACAACCGGCTCGGGGCCAGGGGGCTGTGGAACAGAAGATTCTGGAACGACCTGGGCAGCTGGCTGAGAACCCAGACAGAACAGCCTCCCCGGGTCAGGACAGGATGGGGTTGACGTCAGCCTCCAGTGCACAGTTGCTATTGTGGTTGGGACAGGGTGGCACTGACCAGATTGCCCTGTTCAGACATGCCAAGGAGGACTGAGTGATTCAACGGGTCCCAGCAAGTCGCCCTCCCTGCTCGAGCCTGGCCCTGACCCGCTCACAGGGCAGGAGGGCTTCTGCCCTCGGATCTCCGTGCCTTTGAACTTACGGTGATCCCTCCTCCACACACCATCCTGGTGTTTCCTCCCCAGCACGTGGGACCATGTCATTCTCCCTTTAAGAGCCTTGAGGCCCCCTGCCGACTTCCACCCCAGGCCTAAGCTCCTTAGCCTGGCGCACAGGGCCCGCCCCGCCTTCCTGTGCCAGCGCCCACCGCCCCTGCCCCGGGAGGCCCGCAGTGTCCCTGCTCTGGGAGGTCCTCAGCAAGGCCTGCCCAGCTGCTTGCTGTGCACGGTGCAGGCCTGCCCCCCCATGGTCGCTGCGCTGGAATCAGAACCCCCAGAGAGCCTTCAAGGCCAGTGCGGGGCCACACCCAGCGCAGTTAAGTAGACTCCCCAGGGCCCGGGCGTCAGAGGTGATGAAAGCTCCCCGGTGGTTTCCATGTGTAGCCGGGCTGAGACCACTGTTCACGTGTTAACCAACCTGGACCTACTCCCCTGAAGACTCAGCCCAGGTGTCTCATTCATCATCAAATATTTATTGAGGCGGGCACTATTCTAAGCACTGGATATAAAAAAAGTGATAGCTAATACTTACTGAGCACTTGAAATGTGCCAGACACTGTTCTAAGTGCTTTACCTGTATTAACTCATTAAACTGGGACATCTCTAGGGGGTAGGCACTATTATTTCCCCATTTTACACATGGGGAGACTGGGACACAGAGAGGTGAAGCGACGTCCCCAGCGTCACACAGCTGGGGAGCATTGCAGCAGACTTGTAAACAGACACGTGAGCACCAGACTGCCCTCCCTGCCCTCCCTGCCCTCCCTGCCCCTCCCTGTCCATCTCTGCCCCTCCCTGCCCCTCCCTGTCCATCTCTGCCCCTCCCTGCTCATCTCTGCCCCTCCCTGCTCATCTCTGCCCCTCCCTGCCCCTCCCTGCTCATCTCTGCCCCTCCCCACCCCTCTCCACCCCTCCCTGTCCATCTCTGCCCCTCCCTGCTCATCTCTGCCCCTCCCTGCCCCTCCCTGCTCATCTCTGCCCCTCCCTGCCCCTCCCTGCTCATCTCTGCCCCTCCCCACCCCTCTCCACCCCTCCCTGTCCATCTCTGCCCCTCCCTGCTCATCTCTGCCCCTCCCTGCCCCTCCCTGTCCATCTCTGCCCCTCCCCACCCCTCTCCACCCCTCCCTGTCCATCTCTGCCCCTCCCTGCTCATCTCTGCCCCTCCCCACCCCTCCCTGCTCCTCCCTGTCCATCTCTGCCCCTCCCTGCTCATCTCTGCCCCTCCCTGCCCCTCCCTGCCCTCCCTGCCCCTCCCTGCCCATCTCTGCTCATCTCTGACCCTCCCTGCTCCTCTCCACCCCTCCCTGCCCATCTCTGCCCCCTGCCCTCCCTGCCCTCCCTGCCCTCCCTTCCTATCCTTGCCCCCTCCCTACCCATCTCTGCCCCTCCCTGCCCATCTCTGCCCCTCCCTGCCCATCTCCACCCCTCCCTGCCCTCCCTACCCATCCTTGCCCCTCCCTGCCCTCCCTGCCCTCCCTGCCCTCACATGGCTCTCGGGCTGCAGGAGGGAAGCACACACGCACACGGAAATGCAGAGCAGGGAAGGGACGTGGAGAACGAGAGGCTGCCCTGAGAGCGAGGGGCAAGGGGCTGCCTTCAGCCTGGTGTCAGGCCCTCCCCAGGGGCACACTGCAGCTGGCTCCTTAGGGGTGAGGAGGCTCCCGCCAGGCAGAGGGTGGGGAGGTGGTGTTCCAGGCGGGGCCCAGTGGACTCCAAGGTGTGGAGGTGGGAATTCCAGGATGTGCCCAGGACCCGAGGCCGTCCAGAGGGCTGGGGAGGGGGCGCTGACGGGGCAGCGCTGAGCGGGCCCTCTGACAGTTAGGATGTATCCTGGGCAGGGGGTCTCAGCGAGGCGTGCAGTCTGTGCTGTGAGCTGGGGACGCCAGGGAGGCCGGCCCTTCAGCAGGCGGCTGCAGCCACTTAGCAAGAGGCACCTGCAGGGAGCGGGAGAGAACGCCTCCTCCAGGAAGCCCTGCGGGCTCCTCACCTCCAGTCAACACCATGGTGCACAATGGCCTGTTCGCCCCTTGGTCACCCTGCCAGACTGGGCGCTCCCTGAGGGCAGGGACCAGGTCCAGTGGCCTCTAACCCAGCAGCTAACCTTTAGGTGCTCACTGAGCAGAGGCATGCCAGGCAACACCCTGGAGAACTCTGAATTGGGGAGGAAACCAGAAGTCCCTCTGCCCACCTCCCCCACAGATCTGGGCCTCGTAGACCTCAGCCAGAAGGAGCGGTGCGCCCCCTGCCCCTCGCAGAGCCCTTCACCCACATCCCGGCTGAGTGGCCAAGCTACAGATGAGCGGCAGCCAAGCCCCAGCCCTTCCCTTCACCCCCAGCGAACCCCATGAGGCAGGGCAATGGGGAGCAGAGTCGGGATTCCGGGCCTGGAACAGCCGGGGTGCTCGGCTGGCAGTGGGGCACCTGCTGCTGCTCCGGGTCTGACCGTGAGGACGGCCCAGGGCTGCCCCTGGAGCTCCTGTGGTCCTGCTGCTGCCGTCGCCCCCCCAGGCGGGCCGCAGAGCCACACGCTGACCCCCCGCCATCGGAATCACAGGAGGGCAGTGCCGACGGAGTCACCAGGCACCATGGACAGGTGGCAGAGCTGGGCCGGGCACCCAGGTGTCCGGACTGCCAGCCCAGGGCTTTCTCCGTGACGCTTCACTGACCTTCCCAGCATGCCGGCCCTCGCTGTCCCTGTAGGACGGTCTCTCTGTGGTGGCGCTGAAGCCCGGAGCCCAGAGCAGCCGGCTGTCCCCTGGGAGCGGGCGGCCGGCCAGGCCCCCAGGGAGGCACTGGCCCTTCGTCACCCTCAGAGGCCAACTTCCCCTCACATTCTGCATCAGCATGATGGCTGAGGTGTGGGTCCCAAGCCAGCTGTGTCCCTGCGCAAATGACTCAAGCTCCCTCTGCCTCGGTTTCCTCACTGCGGAATAAAAACGATAGTGACAACAGTCCTATGTCTTAGTGTCACTGAGGATTCAACGAATTAACCAATTAAAGTTCTTAGAATAGTTGCTGGCAGATCATTGAGTGCTTCCTCCATGCGGATATTAGTGAGACCTTCCTGGGTCAGAGTCGAGGGACCGGGGCCACGGTGTGAGCCGGGCAGTCCGCCAAGCCCACTCTGCGGTTTCCACAGCTGGGGAATCGGGAGTGACTCGCCCCTGAGTGGCCTGAGGACAACCATGAAATGCCAGGAACTGTGAAAAGAATTTGGAAGTTAAAAAAAAGAAAAAGCCCCTTACGAGTGGGAGGCTGATGGGCAGGTACCCCCGCAGCAGATAAAGGGCCTGCAAACCACCCCTGACCAATAGCTGCCTGAGGTTTAGGGCCCCGGGGCCTAAGCCATGGCCCTGAACATCATTGAAAATGTATAGACCCTTGTCGCTGTCCTTCCCAACTCTCCTAGTCACCGGAGAAACAAGCCCGGCGTTAACAGAGTCTCTCTGCCCTCCCAGGAAAACACAGCCCCTTCGGCGTCCGGCCCCCACCTGAGGGAGGAGGGCGGCTGTGTGCCCGGCAGGTACATCCACTCTGCCACTGGGTGTCTCCTCTACCTGCCGGGACCCTCAGATACCGACAACTAGACCAAAGGAAGTCCCAGAGCCCCAAGGAGCCAGCCCTCTGCTCATGGGGCCCCGTCCTCCCTGGGAACCTCATGACTAGAAATTCCCACAGGACTCGGTGGGTGGGAGGACCTTGCCCTAGTCACCAAACGGGAAGCCACGGAGAGAAGCATCAGCCCAGAACCGATGGACTCCTGCTCTGTCGTTGACAAGCTGTGGGCTAAACACCTGTCCTTCCTGAGCTTCCGTTTCCTGAGCTGTAGAAAGTACCTGCCCTGCCTACCCCGCAGGCCAGGATGAGAAACAAGAGCTGTCCCGTGGAGGGAACAGGAAAAGATACAAGGGGAGCTGCAGCAGAGCGCCCAGGGGTGCGGGGTGCGGGGTGCGGGTGCCAGACAGCCGGCTCAAATCCCAGCTCCGTTACTGCCTGGCTGGGTGACTCTGGGCGACTTAGTTCACCTCTCTGTGTCTCGTTTCCTCTGGTAAATCTGGATGAGCATGTGTAAATCACCAGGTTTGTGGGGGTGAACCAGGATGCCGTCTCTAAATCCTGCCGGGGTTCCGAAAACGTGGGCAGCTGTGAGGGACCGTTCCCGAGGCGGGTCCAGAGTGCTGGTTAAGGCCAAGACGGTGGAAACGGAGAGCAGCGGGTTCAAGTCCTGGCTCAGCCTGCCGGTTCTGAGTGACCTGGGTAGAGTGACCGACTCATCCCAGTGGGCCGGGACTGACCTCATTTTAAAACTGAAAGTCCCACATCCCAGAATCCCCTCAGTCCCAGGCAGACTGGGGGACAGCTGGTGACCTCAGACCCTGAGCTGGTCCCCACACCTGCACAGAGGGAGGCAGCACCTACCCTGCCAAGGCCGCCGGGGGGCGAGAGGATGAACCTGAGTGACCAGACCCTGCAGCGCTGGGTAGCCACACACTCCCCTCGCCCTCACGACAACCCCAGGAGCGGGCGCTGGCGTTAGCCCCACTTTACAGAGAAGGAGACTGAGGCTCAGCAGTGACCTGCCCAAGGTCACACAGCTCATAAATGAAATCAGAGATTCAAGCCCAGGCTGTATGGTTTCTGGGCCCCAATGACTGTGCTCAATGACCTGGCCTGTCACATAGCAAGTGCTCAGTAAACAGCAGCAGTTAATAAGACAACCCCTGAGGGATGTTCCAGTCTGGATTCAGCAGGAGGTGTGAGCTGATGATTCTGGGAGGGAGTGTGAGGCTGCCTGCACCTTCCACTTTACAGTTTTGTTGTCACAGGCCCCTTAGCAAGGACAGGTGGGTGAGAGCCTGGGCAAGGGGCCTCAGGAACCCAGAGCCCCTTCACAGCATGCACTCGGGCTGCACCCCCGGGGGCTGGCTCTGTGGACTCAGGTGCTCGCCCCCAGAAAGGCGGCCTCCAGCGACACCCTCAGGCCCAGGCCGACCCCCAGTAAGGGACAGGCACATGCAGATGGCCCTGAGGATCCCTGCTTGTCCAGAGTGTCTGCCTCCTTCCCCACGGACAAGAGCTGGGGACAGTGAGCTGAGCTTCTCAGCCACGGCAACCTGTGTACTGTGACCCAGCCCGGAGCCATGACCGTGTCTCCCCAGGATGGGGTGGGAGGCAGGAATATGAGGAGCCCAGAGAGGAAGGGCCTGTCCCTGTAGTCCAGATTGAACCCAGAACCCGGTACACCTCCAAACTTCCCAGACAGGAGCCTCAGCCCCAGCTGGTGATGCTCAGCGGGGGTTCCCAGAGAGGCAGGGCTGCAGAACAGGCAGGGCCTGGGCACCGCAGCTTCCCTCTCATGCTGGCCTGCTGTGCCCAGGACCAGACTCAGCCTGGAGATGAGCCGGCCCCAAGGGCAGGGGGAGCTGCACGGGGCAGTTGTGTGGGACCCCATGGAGGTCCGGCAGCAGCTTCGTCCACAGACACAGGAAAGGAGGGCAGAGAGCCAGTAGGCCCCCCAGCCAGGGCTCCCACCACCCCGCCCTGTGCCTGCCCTCCTGCCCTGGCCTGGGAGCCAAACTGCAGATCTCAGGGTCCCAGTCAGCCCCCGGGAACATGGGGAGCATTTCCCCCTGCCTCGAGGTCCCCCAAGTCTTTGCCAGGGGAGCAGCGACACTTTTACATAAAGTAAGGATGTGTGGGGACACGAATGCCCCTTGTATCACTGTGAACCCCCTGTCCCCACCCTCTCACCCTGACTCCAACTCAGTAATCACACACGACAGCCTAAATCGAGGGATGAGTGTGGGCTCGGGAACCCGGCTGCTTGGGTTTGAATCTAAGCTCTGCCCTCTCGAAAGCTGTGTGACCTCAGGCAAGCTACTTAACTTCTCTGGGCTTCCATTTTCTCACCTATAAAATGAGCTAAGAACAGCGCCCGCCCCACAGAATTAATGTGGGGATAAAATGAGTACATAAAGCTTACATTAGAGCAGTGCTGGGCCCACCATAAGCATTCAATACCCAGAAGCCATTATGCTAATGGTGTAATATAACTCAATCCAAGCATGACCTGGTCATTCCATTAGCCTCTCTGAACTCCGGTTCCCCCACCTTTAAATGGAGGCGACTCTGCTCGCCCTGCTTCCGCACTGCCATGGGGTCCGAAGTAGGTAAACATGCTGTGGATAGAGCTTTAAACACTATCAACTGCTATGTGTACGTGGAAGGGGTGAATTCATCGTACATGCTAACAAATATAAGGTAATAGCAGCATAATACTACGGGGTAAGACGATACGGTGTAAGATAACACCCTGCATTGAACACGGGATTGAGAGAGAGACCCGCGGATGGAGAGAGGGGGAGAGGCCGAGGAAGGCGGGGAGAGGCAGCGACAGTGAGGGCTGAGCTCCAAGAACAGGGCTTGGTGCCGTACTGTAATTTACACCGATACACGGGAAATACCAGCCTGGCGCCGCAGAGAGGCAGCATCGCAGGGTGACCTGCTCCAGATAACTCACACCCCAAGAAGGGCCGGCAACCAGCACCCCGCTGGCCTCCCGTAGCTCATAATGCACAGCTGTCCCTCCTGCCCGGGATTCATCCTGGGGCCGCGGTACCCACAGTGCCTCCCAGTTACGTGCCATATTTACGTGCCCCGCGATTTATGAAACGGGCTGATCACAGAGCCCTGAAACTGAGCTTTGGGTCTGGACTTCTCCCCCTGAGATGGGAACTGGGCTGGGGCCTTGGCTGCAGGCTTCGTGCGCGGAATGGCTGGGAGGCCAGGTTCCCAAAAGGTCCCATCCCGGCTCTCTTCCCACGGACCACGCCCTATGCGGGCCTCCATGGCCTCCTGGACTGCGGCCCCTCCTCAAGGTCAAACATGCACCCCAGTCTCCCCTTAGACACTTACCCAGAATCCCTTTCTGCACCTCCTCTCCCCCAGAGTTCCTGAAAGCCCCGCCCACTTGCATGCCCTCCACATCTGGTTTCTACCCTCCCAGGTCTGAGGTTGTCACTCCCTCTCGTGTCCGGGCCCAAGGCCCACTTTCTGCCCCAGATGTCCGTCCAGCTCCTGCAAACCAAAAGGTCCAGAAAGTCCCTTTTCCCACCCTAGGACCACCCTGGGGGATGGGTGTTGGGGGTGGGGAGTAATCATGGCCAGGGGCGTGTCTCTTTCTGGCCTCCTCTCCACCAGGCTGGATATGCCGCTCCTTCTTCATAGAAGGGTCCCCGATCCAGGTCCCACACCCCCTCTTAGAGCCCTTAGCCCAGTTCCATCCCAGGACATCCGTGATGGTGTCAAAAGGATCCAAATAAGCATGTCCCCCGGCCCTGCCGCTAGCTCCCATCCCACGGGGACTGTGTGTCTAGGCAGCTGCTTCCCCCATGCCTGCCATGTGGACCCCACCTAGACTCGGACCTGGAGGCTTGTTTCCTCTCCCATCTGACTCACCAAGGCCCAGGTGGGAGGTCCTAAACCATCAGCCATCTCACCCAAACCCTCTTCCCCCAAATCCCCCCAGCCCTCAGCTCAACACAGTGTGATCGCATCAGATAATGAAAAACCCACTGGATCAGGAACCACTTCGAAACCTCCGTGCCTCAGTTTCCCCTCACATACGATGGACATACCCGTAGGGACGGGTCGGATTGCCGGGAGGATCAGACGGGCGTGTGGAGTACTGTGAAATCCCCCAGGTCTACACCAGATGTAAGGGGCGGCTGTCTGGGAGGGGTGTCGGCTCAGCGTCCACCGAGGTTCCTCTCCGGCTTAGGAAGACACCAGGCTCTGTACTGTGAATAATGACAGCTCACATGTACAGAGCGTTCCCCACGCGCCGGGCACTGCTCCAGGCGCTTTACACACGGTAATTCATTTAACTCTAACAACCCTACACAGTGGATACTATTATTATCCCCATTTGCAAATGAGGAAAAAGAGGCACAGAGCAGCCTGTTCAAGTTCACACCACCTGGACGACCGCACACAGTGCCAGCCCTCGGAACGGGGCCCCGTGTGCACGAACTACCCACAGAGGAGAGGCGCGGCGGCCGCAGAGTTCAGTGCCTGAGCCGGGCTACGGTGCCGTGTTCATCTGCTCCACCCTCCTCTTGGACATAAACTTCCCCGGGAGAGGAGGGGGCCTTCCCCCATCAGATGGCGACTTCTCAAACACAAGGAAGCGGCCTCGCCCACGTATAACCTCCCTGCTGTCCCCCTGCTAAACGTTCATGCCTAGATTCGTGCCCGCCTAAGGCCTGGGGAACCGTCTTCCCCCAGTGCAATGACCCTCACTTGTCATGTGCTTAGAAGACGTGAGTTTGGACAGAGGCTCCAGGATTTATGTCTGTTCTAGGGTCTCCCCTGAGGTCCCCTTCTCCCCAGTTCAGCCCTGTGACGCTAGTAACCAGGCGTGGAGGAAGATTAAATGGTTCCTTTAGGGTCAGCCGTCCCTAAACTGGGACCACAACCCCCAAATCTCCCCGAGATCTCTTCATCCCTCGGTTCTATTTGGGTGAGATGGTAAGATGTCAGCTCAGTAGGGGGGGGGCAGGGATTTGGGAAAGCCGCTTAAAAGTGCTTTTCTTAAGCAACCTTGATCACCATCCCCAGCATCACCAGCACGGTCAGCTCCACATCATGTAGTTAATCACGTGTGACCTTCAGCGAGTCCTGGGCAAATACACGCACACACGTGCACATGGAAGAGCAGGTGAGCAAGAGCACCAGAAACAACCCGGCGTAAAACCCTCACCACCCCATCCCCACCAAGTCCTGGAGTCCACTGGGCGAAAAGACCAAGCTCTCTGTGAGAGGGAGGCCGGCGCGCTCACATGGACTGGGCTGCGGAGATGGTGCGACCCGGCGGCCCCGGTCTGCTGGCCGCCGACAGTAGGCGTCCAAGAACTGCTTGTTGAGTTAACCTGATCGGTGAGGGCAAGAGGGATGGACGGATGAAGGAGCGTGGGCTTGATCACCAAGCCCTAAGCGATCAGGCCGTCCTGACCTCACAGCCTGACGGGGTGGAGGGGAAATTCAGAATGAGCTGGAGGAGGCCTCACCCCCCGGCAGGCAGCAAAGTGTACAGCTCAGCACCTCAAAAGGCGGGAAGGCGGAGACCGTGAAAACGGGGGAGCCCACTGAGGCACATACATGGTAAACACACTTGCTTCTCAACACGCCTGACGGGAAGCCCCCGGACAGGGCTTCCTCCACCCTGCGAGGAAGGAGGTGGTCCCGCCCTCTCCTGCACTCTCCTCCGTGGTCACCCGGCAGAACTGGGGCCGGAACGCCCGTGGGGCCAGCCCGGGGTGGCGTTTCTCAGCTGCTGGAGGTTTGGTGCCAATCAAAGCTCCTGAGAACAGAGCCAGGAAGGAACGCTCGCCAGGCAACCACAGGCGTGCACAGGCGTCCCGGCGGAGGACGGAGGGCCCCATCACTCACTGTGTGGCTGCCCGGACCAGCTGCCCATCCTTCACACAGGCAGGAGCACACCCGCCCTGTCTCCAGGGCCGTCCGCAGCGCGCACAGTGCCGGCTGTGGCACAGCTATGCAGTCTGCTGTGATGGGGACCTCGGGACGGGGTCTGAAGTCTGGGTCCTCCTCCTGGCTCTGCTCACCCAGGCAGGGAGGAAGCCAAAGCCAAGCACTGCTGACCCCAGAGCCACAGGAAAGGACAGAGGCCCACACAGAAATGCTTTGGAAAGCGCTCGGCTCTGCAAGGATCGGACAGCTCGGGCGCTTGTCTTCCAGCGAGAAGCGGAGAAGGCGGACCGGAGAGTGTGCCAGTGTGTGTCGATACATGTGGTAAGCACGTGTGTGGTGTGCGTGAGAGTGCGAGCATGTGGACGTGTGTACTTGCATGTGCGCGCATGCACACGTGTGAGTCTGTAGGAGCGTGTATATGTGCACGCACACGCACGGAAGTAGAGGAAGAAGGAAACACCCCCTTCACACTGCAGCCCTGGATCCTGGCCATTGGACACTGAACCCAGGCCTGGCTGGGCGGCTCATTTGGTTGGAGCATCATCCCACATACCGAAAGGTTGTGGGTTCAATCCCTGCTCAGGGCATGTACGGGAGGCAACTGATCGATGCTGATCAATGCTTCTCTCTCACGTCGATGTTTCTCTCTCTCCCTTCCTCTCTCTAAAACCAATAAAAACATATCCTCAGCTAAGGATTTTAAAAACCAGAAAGAAAAAAGAAAACAAAATCTGAACCCCTAGTGGCATTTGTGACGGGTTTGGGAGGTTAAGAGCCGCCGGAGGGAAGCTCGGCTCGGTGCCCACGCTGGAGGGGCAGCAGGAGGAGAAGGCTCGTGGACTTACACGTAAAAGGACCAGACACCTGGACAGGAGGGGACTTGAGAGAGCACTCAGACCCTGGCAGAGCTGAAAGGAGAACTCATTCTGGGTTCCCCAGCACCCCAGCGAGTCTCCAGGGCCAGCCCCCAGTCCTGGTGCTATACAAGTATCTCTAACCTTTACCTCCATGACCCCAAGTCACCATCCACCCCCTCCCTTCCACCCCGGGAGGACCTATCTGGGTATTACAGTGGTTTCATGACAGGGGACATTGAGTCAAGAGACCCACTTTGCCCCCCGCCCCCCAGAAATCCTCAATACCTTGTTAGAATGGCCGGTCCTCATTTCACAGCCCTGCCGGCCATTTGCGGGGCTCTCCGGGAGCCCAGAAAATTGAGCATGCCTTCACCCACACCGCCATCATCCCTGGTCCCCACCTCTCTCAGCAGGTGCCGAGACACAAGCCAGAGCCTGAGCCCAGCTTAGCTCCCTCCCCAAGCTACTCCAAGTCCTGTGGGCTAAGTCACCATATGTCGCCCATTTGGGGGACCAGAGAGAGTCATGCAAGAGTAAGACCCAATTTACAGCTACTCGGAAGTAGGTGCTTGTACAGACCCCCAGTATCAGCGGGGACCACAGTCACCCCCACCAGCTTCTCTGATGAAAGCAGGGGACAGATCGAAGGGTAGCTTGGAAGGAGAGAACCAGCTTTGCAGAAAAGGAACAGGAAATCTGTCCCAGGGCAGGGAGTTGGGAGGACCAAATGGACTTAGCATCCCCATGAGGTTGATTAGAGACCTGAGTCAAGGAGAGACTGAAGCCCGTTCCATGTGGCCTGGACTACGGCAGGGTAGGGGGAGGGCTGCGTTGACGGGAGGGCCCAGGAGGGAAATACCGAGGGCAGAGGGATTGAGAGACCTGGCATTTTGCTTCTCGTGTTGTGTCTGGGCAGACTGTGGCTTAGCTCCTGCCCGCGGGTGAGTTAATGTAGGACATGCCAATAATAAATGCGCTGAACTCTAAAGAACCCAATTTGGGGATTCTGCAGTCTCTCACGTTCCAGGGCTACCCTGTCACTACAGGACTGCTGCAGACCACCCCAAGCAGGCTGACAAATTACAAGAGCCCATTTTGCTGCCTAATCCAGTGTGACACAGTTTAACACCTAAATCTTGTCTCTATAGTTCTAGTCTGTCCTTCAGGTTGGTCTGCACCCCATCAGCCTCGGCCCTTGGGGATATTCAAGAAAGCAAGTCAAATAGTCCCTGGTCTCCCCAGGCCACACACAGCCTTGTGTCTCCTCTGCAGGACCCTCCCCCCTACACGACCTGCAGCTACAAGGTGAGAGAACCACCCGGAAAAGAACAAAGACCAATAGATCATGACAGGTGTAGACAGTGCCACTGCCTAAAATTGCTTGGTGTACTTGGACTCAACTGCTACACAAGCCGATGACCCAGTGCAGGATTGTCTCAGCTCTGGCTTCCCACCTCTTGTCCTTTGGCCCTAGCCTCCAGCCCTGCCCTCCTCCCCCACTGAGATCAAGCAGAGGCACGTCCAGAGGTCTGGGGCGGGATGCACTTTGCACCACTGGCCTGCTCCAGGTTCATGGACCACACCTGGGGTAGCAACATGCCAGAGTGAGTCTTCCTCCTCACCATCTCCTGGCTTCTCCAGGCCTCCTTCTTCCACCCTCCTTTCTAATCCTAGCCTGTTGAAGCTCGCATTCTCAATGGAGGCCACGGCGCCCCCCAGGGGGCAAACATTTGTTCCTGGGAGGGATGGGAAAGACTCGAACTCTGTATATAAAGCGCAGACACACACAGTACATAAACAGATAGACAGTGGATCTGTGGTGTTTCCATTTTATGGGGGCTGCAATTAGGAACAAAGGTGTCTGAAAAGACCCCTTGAAGGGAGCAAGAGTGAAAAAAAGGTCAAGAAACAGTGGCCTCAGGAAAATGCCCTCTGTCCACTCTGGTGCCAAAGTTTCAATGACAGCCGTGTGGCTGCAAAAGCAATACCCTGCCTGGTCAGTGTGGCTCAGTGGTTGAGCGTCGACCCATGCACCAAGAGGCTGCTGGTTCGATCCCTGGTCAGGGCACATGCCCAGGCTGTGGGCCCGATCCCCAGTGGGGGGCATGCAGGAGGCGGCCAATCAATGTTTCTCTCCCACCAATGTTCTCTATCTCTCTCTCCCTCTCTCTTTCTCTCTATCATCAATAAAGAAAAAGAAAGAAAGAAATGCCCTATGTATCAGATATCAGTGTGACCCTTTCTACCCGTTGTCTGCTACCAATCCAACCCACCCGTCTGGACCACGGGCCCCTCTTCTCAAGTTCTTTACCATCCCCTTCCCCCAAGGCACAAGCTTAGCCAGCCTGGTGTCCAACTGGCTAACTCCAGTCCCACCTGAAGCTGATACATTAACGTCTGACTTTAATGCCCGCATAAGAGGACACTGTCACATTTGATATTTTAGTTACTTGGTCTCAGTTAGGAAGGGAGTCACAGATACAGGGTGAGGCAAAAGTCGGCTCACAGTTATGAGTATGCAAAACACAGTTTATTCTCGTATTATTGTTTATTAATTAATGTATTACTTGCCATACAAATAACTGTGAACCTACTTTTGCCCCACCCCGTATCATGCTGAGCTGAAAGGCCTATTTAATGGATGAAGCCCCTTCACACAGGCTGCCCCGCCCTAACATCCACCTTGGGGAGTGAGCATGAGCATCCTGATTCATCAGGAAGGAAGCCAGACCTCGGGGAAGTGAAGAGATCTGCCTCCCGCCCACGTCACACACGGCGGCAGAGGTGGGTCCCCTGACTTGTAGTCCGGTCCAGTGCTCACCCCCTGCCCCGTCTTCCATGCTGACTGTTTGATGGGAGCTTTTATTTATTTATTTTTTCTTTATTGATTTTAGAGAGAAAAGAAGGGAGAGGGAGAGAGAGAAAGAGAGAGATAGAAACATCGATGAGAGAGAACATCGATTGGCCGCCTCCTGCATGCCCCCCACTGGAGATTTGGCCCACAACCTGGGCATGTGGCCTGACCAGGAATCGAACCAGTGACCTCTTGGTGCATGGATCCACGCTCAACCACTGAGCCACACCAGCTGGGAGTTGATGGAGCTTTTAAACGGGGGCATGAGTGGGCAGGGCAGCAGCAATGTCTACGCAGACGGTGGGCTCTGCGGGGCTCTGTGAGGGAGGCTCTGGAGTTGCCCCCAACCAGGCCAGGAGGTCAGCGGGCTCAGAGAGGTGCCAGTCCCTGGTGCCTGCTGGTCACTGTGGGGCAGAGGTAATATGGACGAGTTAAGAGTGTGGGCTTTGAATTCAGACCACGTGAGAATAGAGTGGCAACTCTGTCTGCCACTTACGAGCTACCTGGCAGGAGCCCAGTTCCTCTGAACCTTGGTCTTCTCATTGGTAACGTGGAGGTAATAACACAATTTCACCGGATTGCGAGATTGCACAAGATAATAACGTGAAGCTCTTAGATTTGTGCCTGGCACATATAAGCACTGAAGAAATTGTTTGAAGGAACTGGTCCCTGTAGCCTAAGAAATTTCTTGGCACATACATTCTACTTGTTCAGGACTCTGCCTCTGAATCTCCCCAAGTTCTCAGTGACCTCTAAAAAAATAAACAAAATAAACACCTGCCCCAGCAGGGTGGCTCGGTTGGTTGGAGCGTTGTCCCATGCACCAAAATGGTTGTAAGTTCAATTTCCAGTCGGGGTACATACAGGAGGCAGCTGATTGATGTTTCTTTCTCATACTGATGTTTCTCTCTCTCTCTCTCTCTCTCTCTCTCTCTCTCTCTCTCTCTCCCCCTTTCTTCCTCTCTAAAAAGCAATAAAAACATATCCTCTGGTGAGGATTTTTTAAAAAAGAAAAGAAAACAAAACAATATCTGCCATCTATAGACTTTTACTATTTCTTAAATCCTCACCTCCCCCAAGAAGCCCTCCTGATTGCCCTCACCCTGAGCAGTCTAGACATGGCTACTCTCCCTGGTCCCTATCCCCAGACCTGATTGCCTAGTTCCGAAAATACCTTGTCTTAAGCCTTCCCATTATGGTTCGACCTCCTTCTCCACCCCAGTTCCAGTTGGTTCATTAGTCAGACCCTGCCAAATACACAATTGGGTCTGAGCCCCGATCCCTGACTGGGTGTGCCCTCCAACTCCACAAAGGGGACCCAGGTCCAATCACAGGCCCTGCACAGATCTCGGCCTGGACCTGAGACCACCCCTGTGAGACCGCTCTTGGGGTAGGAAGAGGCAGAGTCAGAGAGCAGAAGGCAGGGGCTGGGTTCTGGGGGACATTTCACACTCAAGCTTCAAACGGAAAAGGTGGCAGATGCCAACTGTAAAACACGAGCGGAGCGTGCTGAGCAAATGTGCGCAAGGCTGTAAAATTCCAAAGCAAACAAGAGGGAGGGCAAGAAGCAGGTGCCACGGCCCCAGAGGTAAAATTTGCTTCTGAAATTTCAATTTCTGAAGATTTCTGGAGGCCTTCCTGGAGTCTGTTAGTGATCCGTTTACATGTGATGACATCCAGCCCGTCTGGCAGCTCCATGAACACAGGAGGCTGGGGCACAATCGTCCTGCTCCCCCAGCCCCTCCCCCCAGCCCACACTCCTGCAGAGCTGCACGGGGCTTGGGGAGCGCCAGGGCAAACACGGGCCATAACACATCTGCGAGGCACACGCCATCATCTCCTTCCATCAGATGAAAACACAGCGGCTCCAGGGCTTAACCAACAAAGATGTGGCAGAGCCAGAACTCGAACCCAGGTCTCCAACTTTAGGTTCCGCTCCATTACATGACAACTCCATCCCTTCAAATAAAGTGGACCCTAACAACACAACCACGCCCAAAGAAAAAATCGCAAAACACCCCACTGTTGTTGCTTTTGTCCGGGGCCCAGTTCCGCTTGGCGATCTCCATTGTTTCTGTTTTGCCCCTGCATCCAGGCAGCAGCCTCCCCCATCGGGATGGGAATGCCTTGGGTGCCAATAACTATCTTCACCCCCGCCTAGGACAAGGGGCTCTCTGAAGGAGAACAGGCCCTGCTCCACCCCACAGGCTGGGGACACTGGGCAAGCCTGGCACTTGGTCAGACCAGATCCCTGATTTTCCTTCAGAGCTGCAGCCCAGACAAGAAAGGTGATTCCCACTGTAGCCACAGCAGGACTGAGTGGCCAAAAGGCTGCCTGGCTCTCCCAGCAGCCCCACCTCCCTCGTCTGCATTTCCTACCCCGTCCACCCTCCTCCTCCTCAGTGTTGCCTCCTGGAGGCTCCCTGCACTCACCAGCCCCCAGGCCACACTCCCCGCTGGCTCAGATTTCTGGGCCTGGAGAGGAACTGGAGCCTCAGAGAAGCTGGGAGCCTGAGCCCCAGCGTCGGTCCGTGGAGAGCACCCAGTCCAGCTCCACCTCCCCAGAAGCACTGCCAAGAGGCTAAAAGGGAAATGCCAAGTTTGCTCTTTGTATTCCCCAGGGTGAGGGCAGGAAGATAAGTAATTACATTCCTGGGCAGGAATTAGACCAGAAACTCTAAATTGAGGGCTGGGCAGGGGGCCGGAGCAGAAGCACGTGAGAAGCCCTAGGAGAGAAATGGAACTCAGCACTCCGGCCAGAGTCAGAGGGAAAGAGGACATTCCAGCATCAGCAGAAGGCCGGCAGCTGGCACGGTCCGCGGAGGCTGCTGGCTCCAACCGCAGGCCCTCAGAAGCTCCGAACCCCCCTGCACAGCCCTGACCCCTTCAGCCTCCCCAGAAGCAAGTCCCACAGCTGGAGGGCTCTGCTTTGCCTGGTTGTATAAGCTCCAAGCAGAGGGCGGCAACCGGCCCGGACACAACCTCAAGACCTGGGTTCTCAGCTTCCAGTAGCCCCACAATCCCCAGCCGTAGCCTCCCCACCATGATTTCTAAACCAGCCCCCAGACACATACAACAGCCCACCCAGAACCTCCCCCTGGTCCCTGGGAACTTCACAGCTCAGAGACTAGCAGTTTCCTCTCTGGCTTTGCTCCTCCCCAGCTGTGGGGGGCCAATTTCCTGAAGCCACCCCTTCCCCCAGCCCCACAAGGCCAATCAGCCCATTTCAGCTACAGAGGCCCCCTCCATCTCTCTCTCTCTATACACACACACACACACACACACACACACACACAGGGCAGAGCAGAGGCCAGCATCTACAGCCATGCCTGCAACTCCAGCTCAGAGTACCAGCTCGAGAAGCCCCCTCGCCGCGCAGGTGTCTGTCTGTCTGTCTGTCTGTCTGTCTGTGGCCATCTCCCCATGCACTTGGTGTTGGCTAGCTCAGTCCCTCCGCTGCCTTCCCCGGGCTCGGGCTCCCTCCTCTTCTCTCTCAGGCTCTGGCTTTCAGGGGCTGTCTCCTGAACTCACTGCCTCCGTCCTTTGTACTGGAGTGGCAGGGAGATGGGCAGGACACCTCGCTGTCATTGCCTAGGGTCTGTGCAGAGCAAGGCACTGCTGGTTTCGGAGCTCTCCGCCGGCTATCCCTCCCCCCTGCCCAGGCTAACCTTAGAGCACGGGCAGGGCTGGGTGGGAAACAGACCTACCAACCAAGGCAGGCTAATGCCAGTTTCCATATTGCTTCATCACGCCATCCTGATGCCCCAGGCTGCACACACAATCCCCCTGATCTCCCTGCCTCCTGCCTGAGACCAGGATAGGGCTCCTGAGTCTGTCCTACCTGCTTCTCCAAACTGCAGTGATGCCTTCCTTCCCTCCATGAGCCCTGAATCAACCCCAGGCTGGGCGCTACCCCACCCACTCAGCCCGGGGAGCGCAGGGAGCCTGGCGGTGGACCCAGCCCCCAGCAATAGCTCTGGCCAGGCCTCGCATGTGGGGAGACGCAACAGAGTGGTCTGGCAGCAAAGTTCTGCTGTTTCAGGTTTCCATCTATCTGGGAGCCCGGCTCTCCCTCCTACCCTCCGGCCTCACACGGACCGGACCGAATATCCCTGCCCCTCACCAGAGTTTCACCCCCACAATGGAAAACAAGAAAGGAAAGGAAACCTCCCGAGATAAGGATGAGCGAAATGAGAAGAGGGTGTCCGCACCAGTGTCCGTGTGAGGGAGTCCTCAGGTGAAAAAGAAGGATGCAAAGTTCCCGGTCCCCCCGGTGCTTCCAGCCCCCGCCAAGCTCCCACAGACACCGGATCGCGGAGACGGCGGAGGCGACCACTCACCTGGGCGAGGCAGCATCTACCCCAGGCTAGGAGGCGGCGAGGCCAGCTCCGCGGGGCGCCCGGGGTCCCTGGCTCGGCCACGCATGCTTCCCCGCCCGAGACAGGCTGGAGCTAATCCCTGGGATCTGGAGAACGAAGGCAGATGGTGGCCTCGGACGTCCACGCGGGGAGAGCCCTGAGCGGCTTATTCAGTTATATCCATGGCATTTAGCAAGAAGAGAGGAAAAAGCACAACTTGTTCTCTTCTCTTCCAGATTGTAAAAAACCAAAAGCAAAAAAAAAAAAAAAAGATAATCCCTCCCTAGGAAGTCGCCGGTAGGATATTCCAGATCGAAGAACCCTGGGCATTTCCAGGCACCCAAGGCATCTTGGAATATGGGGTGTCTTCAAGTTCAGATGAGCCAGCCAGGGTGTGCGTGTGAGTGTGTGTGTGTGTGTGCGCGCGCGCGAATGAGCGAGCCAGGCTCTCACACCCACACGCGCACACATACAAACACACTTCCCCGCACTCGCCGCGTGCACACTGCCCCCCGCGCGCGCGCACGCGCTCCTGGACACACACACACACACTCACACACACACACACACACACACACTCATACACTCACACACGCACGCACGGTGATCACACGCGCAGATCGGAGAGGGAACCGGCGGGCTGCGGAGGCAGCGCGGGGCCAGCGGTGAAGGAAGCCAAGCGGCCGTGCGCACCGTCCCTGCGGAGCTCTCCGGTGTGGCCGCCCCCAGTGGCGGATGGTGGAGCTACAGGGACAGGCAACCAGCCTCCGCGTCCGCCGCCCGGCGCACACGCTTCGGCGCGGACCACTGCTGCCGCCGAAACCGGAGCGATCGCGGGCCCCGCGGGGGTGGCGTGCTGCGGAGGCGGCGAGGCAACGGGCTGCCCCGCAGGCTGACCGGCGGGACCCGTCCAGAGGGGCGGGGGTGCGCCAGGGCCGCGGTGGCCGGGGCGGGAAGCCGGCGAGCCGAGAGCCCCGGGAGCCAGGAGGGCTGCGAGTCCCGGGAGCCAGGAGGGCGGGCTCCGCGGCCCGGCGGCGCGGGCAGTCCCTGTGCAAGACGAGCCGGGTTGCCCGGACTGTGCCGCCGCATGCAGAGCCGGTGCTGCCGCCTCACGTGCGGAGCGCGCCGTGCAGCCTCCAGCCCGCCGCCTGCCGGAGGAAAATCCGCCGCGTCGGCCCCGGGCTGGGTGGGGGCTGGGAGGATCCCAGCCCCTCCCAGCCCTGGACCCAGCTCCGATCCCCACTAGGAGGGACCTATGAAAAGCGAGAGCCTGGTGAATGCACATACACACGTGAAGACCTCGTGAGTATCAGTGGCACCAACTGTTTGCGCAGCGTCTTCGCAACTCCTTCCCTTGTTTGACCCTCCCCGCAACCCTCCTTCCTCGTTCGCGGGAAGTGAGACCCAGAACAGTAAAGAGACTTGTCCAAGGCGCTTAGCAGGTAGTTGAGTCTCTACTCCAAGCTGAGTGCAGACTTGGCATCAGAAGGTATGGGTCTGCTCAGGACCTCATCTTCCTTTGGTCATTCTCTCTGCCCACTGGGATCAGCGGCAACCAGTTTCGGAGGAAGATAAGACTGGGCTCTGCCTTACTGAGCTTACCAAGAAGTAAGTGTACCTTTGCCACGGAAGGAACTGAAATTTTGACACTCCTGCTGGTACTCCAGCTAGTAAATCCCGGAATCGGGAGAATGTTTCAATTCATCTCCTCTCCTAGTGGCTAACACCTCCCATGCACCTGTCCCAGACACCCACAGGGAGGCACATGTGGCACGTGGATATGTCTCTGCCACCCAGGGTAGGATCCGTTGGAGAAATCTGTAATATAAGACCCTGCCTCCTGTCTGTGCACATGGTGGGCAGGGGATGGGAGTGTGTATATCTGCATAAGCCCAGGCACCTAGACCCCATGAGCTGGGCACCCTCCCATGTGCACCCAGGGGAACCACCAGATCAGCATACTGCAGACCCTGAAAGACGGCCCCTTCCCTGCAGGGGCTCTGGGAAGCCTGTGAGAAGAAGGACATGGCCAGGATGAAACAGTACGCCAGAGGGGGCTGACACGAGAGCTAGGGGCAGAAACAGGGCGCATGGGGACCTAGGAAGGCAGGAGAAATGAGATAGGGAGGAAGAAGAAGAGGTGAGAGGGAGGAGGTAGGGTAGAAACAGGAGGATGTGAAGGGAGGAGGGAGAAAAAAGGATGAAGGAAAGGGGATTAGCACAGAGAGTGTTTTCTTTATTGCTCACCCGCGGTTTTGCATAGCATCCGGAGGGCCCACCAGGGAGGGGGTGAGAGTTGGAGGAGGAACTGGAGCCCAGGCTCCACCTCTGAATTCCCCAAAGGGTCCGGGCAGCAGGCTAGATTACCTTGTTACCCCATAGTCACCGAAGAGGGGATCAGAACCCAGAACAAGGGTCAGACCAGGCTGGCAACAGAGCAGAGATGGACCTGCTCTCTGAAGTCAACGAAACTTTGGGATGGTTCAGAGGAGGGGCCGGGGCCCACAGGGATGCTGGAGGGATGGGCCAATCTCTGCTCCAAAGTGAACTCGACTCCCCATCCAGAGTTCTCCCAACTCACAGAAGGGAATGAAGAGCTAGGACCTGGATCCTTCCTTGGGTAATTCTGAGGACAACTGGCTTATTTTTCTAATCATATTGGCCTCAGCCTGAACTGAGCACTGTGCCAACAGTCAGATGGCCTGAATGCTCACCATGGCTTAGTCCTACTGAGCAACGTGCAAGTCCCTTTCCCTCAAAGGGGTTGGACTGTGTATGCTCTAAGGGCCTGTCCTACTCTAGGAACCCCTGAGCACCCTGGGCCGATGGAACAGGGTAGAGACCCAGATGCACCTTGGAAGGCCAAGGGAAAAGCAGTCTGAAGTCACCATGGAAAACCCCCAGAAGATGATCCACACTTGGACAAGGGAAAGGTGAACAATGGCAGGTCTCTTGGTTCCTTGAGCAAGTCAGAAAGGCTGGGTAGGGACACTGCTGTGGGAGCTACCTGACTGCTTTTCCTGGTCACAGACCACAGAGGTCAGCCAGGGCTTCCCAAATGGGCCAATCACTCAGAGAGAGAGAGAGAGAGAGAGAGAGAGGGAGAGAGAGAGAGAGGGAGAGAGAGAACACACAAGCCTGTATACAAGCCATTCTAATGATGGGCATCTGAAATCTACATGTCACATTTGTACTCTTCTAAACAACCCTGTGATGACATCTTTGTACCTAAGTTTTGCCCACATCTTGGGCTAGATTCCCTGGAATAGAATCACTGGGTATGAACACTGGAAGTCTCCTGTACACATGTCTTTGTTTCAGCTCCAGAGTCAGGGCACTGAAGTGCGGAGCCACTAAATGATCTCCCAGCGAGCTCCCTGCAGGTACTCAGGATGCTTTCACCACCCTCTCCTGTCTTGTGCTTCCTGCTGACCCATGGCCCCCTGCGTCCTCGACTGTCACTCCAATACCCCAATGGGAAGAAAGTTTCTGCTCCCCTGACTCAATTATGATTCCTCCTGCCCTGCCCCCTGGGCACTCGTGGCCAGCTGGGCACATGGCAGGCTCCCATACTCACTTGCTCAATAAGATGACAGTGATGGATAAGAGCTCCCAGGAGGGCAGGAGGTCGCAACGTATTCAGCCTGAGGAAGAGAAGGTCAAGGTGGCCCGGCCTTCATAACCAGTAGAAGGACTCTCCCTGTGCAAAAGACTATGGGGAGCCTCTCTTTGTATTCACTGAGTATGAACAAGGGGGGAAACTGGTGTGAAACATGGTGAGGGGGAGGGCTTCAGGGTAGATTACAGGACAGAGCCAGGTGCTGAGGCTGTGGAAGCACAGGTGCAGTCTGGGCTCCCAGGAGTTTCTGTCTCCCACGGTTTGTCATGGCCGAAGAGTGACCGTGTGGGCGAGGGAAAGAACAGAACCCTGCCGTGCATCTCATAAGGCCTGGGGGCTCATTCCACTGAGCCTGCTGCGTGAACCAGAAGCTGGGAGCCACTCCTGAAATTGTAGCACCCCAATTACTCCCCTTCCCCTAGGACCAACAGCCAGCCTAATTCCCAGTGTATCCCACAGGCCTTGTGGAACTCGGGGGAAGACCTCCTCGGGAGCCGAAGCTCAGGCCTGCAGTGCACTTTGCCAGAAGCAGGCTGAGTGTCTTAACCCTGCAGAGCCCTCTACCCTCCTCCCTTCCCCAAACACAGGAGAAGCAAGCACAATACATTCTTATTAGTATGCATATGCATCCCCAAATTCCTTAACAGAATGACTAACACCACCCACAGTCATTAGCTTATTAGCTGGAGTTTGTTTTCTAAATCCAGTTTACTTTTCATCCTCAACCCTCTGTTTACCTTTCCCCCTCCCCCAGTCCCCATGGCTCCCTTCACAACCTCACCCTCTTCCCATATACCAAATCTGGCGTTGGGTTCCTGAGGCATCAGAGAGTCAGACTATCCTGGGAGCTCGTACTCAATGAACAGAAAGTCTTCAGTGAGCCTACCACCTAGCACATCACTAAGACTGCTGGGGAGAAGACAGGGAGGAGGAAGACAGAGTCCATTCCTGGAGAGAAAGGACATAAGCTAACCCTGGCCCAATGCCGTGCAGTTGATAAAGGGCATTCCCAAATGCTACCTCACTTGTTTGTTACAACAATCACACAAAAGGGGTCATTATCCCCATTTTACAAACAAAGACACTAAGTCCTATGCAGGTAACGTTGTGACCCTAAGAGTTTGGAGAACCTGATGGGCGGCACTGGATTTCAAGCAGACTCCTCATCCCAGGCTCCTTCCTGGTGTAGGGCAGCCTCTCCAGTACCTCTGAGTGCCGCTGAGGGCCGGAAGGGCAGGCGACATTTGGTGAAGGCTGTGCAGCCCGGGAGAAGCGCCTGGAATTGTGGCACGGTGTGACAGGAGAGCACCAGAGGGGAGGATGGGGCCTCTGGACTCTTTAGAGCAACCTGGGGCAACTCTTCCTCTCTCTGGGCCTCAACTTCTCCATCCCTAAAATGGGAAAGTTGGGGCCGAATGGCCTCTAGTATCCAATGAACAATCAAGCAAACAGCCACCCAGAGAGGGACTTGAGAAGACAGATGCCACTGACTTCCCTGGCTTTGCCTCCTGCCAGGGAATCCCCAAACCGTAAGGGTGGTATTGAAGCAGACGATACTGTGAGCTATGGCAAGTGCCCAGGAGAATCGGGAGAATCACCGTTCTTGGCTACTCCCCACCCCCGCGCTTGCCACAGCCCTCCCCGCCTCCTCTCTTGCCACCAGGGACATAACAGCAAGAGCCCTAGGCAGCAGCGGGGCACACAGTGGGCAGGCCACTTCTCTCTTCCCTGGACAATGGTTATTTTATTTCATTCTCACCCAAACTCTACGAGGCAGGTGCTGTCATTATCTTCATGTTGCAGATTTGGAAACCAAGGCACAGCAAGGCTGAGCCACTCGCTAGGTCAGAGAGTTGGCACGTAGCTGGCCAGAGTGTTGGCCCTGGCCCTCCAGGTCCAGAGCCAGTGCTGGACGTGCCGGCTGTAAGGTCACGGTGTTGAAGGAAAAGCACTGTCCCCATCTCCAAAATGGGCAGGGCAGGTCCCCCCCCCCCAACACCCGCTCTTAGTCCCTTCCTTCGCCTCTCTGTGCCTCCTTTTATGTATTGTTTGGAACATGTAGTCTTAAGTGTGTGGTTTGTTTTATAATCCAGTCAACTGTGGAAGCGCGGCTCTCGTCATTTATGTTCCTGGCCCAGCATCCTTCCCCCAAGAGATTTATCACAGCGGGAATTGACTGACTACAGAACTCTTTCCGTTTCTTAATCAAGCCCTTGGCTTTTCTTTCAAAGGGACTCGGAGAGAGGAGCAGAAACCAACCTGTTCCTGGTCCCAAGTAGGACAATAATTCAACTTAATCTAATAAAACTGTAAGTTCCATGTGAAAAGGACAGAAAAGGATGAAGGGGGTCTCGCAGCGGTGACCCCATCCTACACTCTCGCAGAGTGACAAGCTACATACTCAAATGACACTAATAAAGGAGAATGAGGTAAGAAGATCATGTTTGGGCAATTTCTGTATTTCCAGAATAAAAAGATCAGGAGATCCAAGCAAGAAAATCAAGCAATCAACAACAACACAAACAAAGAAGGTGTGACGTGCGCATGACACCTGAAGGGCGCATAGAAGCATTTGGTGGGTGAAGATGAGAGAAAGTGTCTGTCCAGGTGGGGGTAACCGTGCAGGTGAAGGCAAGGAGACAGGACAGTACAGTGAGGGGGGGGATTTGAGGAGTTTTCCGGTGTGACCGACACAGGGGCAGAAGAAGGCATGGCGGTTAGGATGGTGGGCTCTGTCTACAGACCCTGTGGGTATAAATCCAAACCCCCACCTGGAAGGGAAGTCACTTTAGCAAGTTGCTGAACCTCTTTGTGGCTCTATTAGTAAAGTGGGAATAATCATAATGACAATGTCACAGGTGGATGAGGAGTTTAAGTGACATGACTTTAGAATCTCGGGGTGCTATACAGTACATTTTCAAGAAATGGTAGTTGTTATTTATGTTATTATTATTCAAGAGCATGGAGGGAAACAAAAGAGCAGGACAGGTTGGCACGACCTTGAACATGAAGGTAATGTGTTTAAGTCCCGTGTATGCAGATCACTGGGCAACAATGACATGTTTTTGTTGTTGTTGTTGTTTGTTCATCTGTTTTTCTTTTGTTGTTTATTTTATTTTATTTTTTAGTTTTTTTGTTGCTGTTGTTGTTTTTAAATCCTCACCCAAGGGTATTTTTCCATTGATTTTCAGCTGGAGTGGGAGGGGGAGAGAGAAACATCAGTGCGAGAGAGACACGTCGGTTGGCTGCCTCTGGAGCAGCCCTGACCAGGGCTGGGGACTGACCCGCAACCGAAGTGCATGTCCTTGCCCAGAACTGAGCCCACAGCTTTTTGGTCCACGGGCCGACGCTCTAACCCCTGAGCCAAGCTGGCCAGGGCAACGATTAAGTGTTTTTGAACAGGTTAATGTCGGGACTTGGTGGTTGAGAAGGACTTGAGTAAAAGAAAACCATTTACAAATATTGAAATAATGCAGGTCAGAGGAGAAGGGGGTGAAATTACAGGCTACGGCAGTGGCAATAGAAGGGGTTGTGAGAAGGAGAGAAGACTGGGTCCCGGGGTAACTAGGTGCGGGTTCTGGGAGGAGGGCGTGGCGGTCAGAGCCCACTTCCCGGTTGAAGCCTCCTCAGCTGGGGGAAAGGCTGGTGCTCTCGAGAGACACTGGAAGGGGGGAGACAGTGGGTGGGCAGGTGTGGAGGGATGAGTTCCACATGGATGTCTGCAGTTTGAGAGTTTGGGGATACCCAGGTCCTCTTGTCGAGGACATAATTCCCAAAATGAGTCTGGAAGAAAGAGTCAGAAATAAAATGAAGTGGGAGACCCTGGGAGTGGAGGAAATCCCCAGGGGAGAAAGGGTAGCATTAGAAGCGGCGGGGGTTGGGAACCCACATTCATTCAGCCTTCTGCATGTGTGGCCCTGCTCTAGCCATTAGACACGCCACCTGTGCTCCTCTCTGCAAAGCAGAAAGTGGTGAGCCCCATTTTACGGATAAGAAGACTGAGGCTCAACAAGATAAAGTAGTAGTGTGTCCAAGGTTAGCCTGTTAGTTAGAGAGGCCAGCAAGGAGACAGAGAAGCAGCCCCCAGAGGGTAGAATAGCAGGCTCCTATCGTGGTAATTAAGGAAGGGGAGGGGCTTGGAGCTTTGCTTGCCGATGTCCCCATGCCAGGCTCACATGGCAGGTAAACAGAGGGGCTGCTCTTCGGGGGAAGAGATTTGACCTCCAGACTGCCCTGACGCCATGTGGCTGTTCCCAGTACTGAAGTCATCAATATCTCAGCACAGCAGTAAGCGGGGGTGATGTTGGAAATATCTACAACTGTCATACTCAAGTACCAATCGATGAGAGCAGAAGCCCCCTACCACACCAAACATCGTTCTGTCTGTGTTACATAGCAAGGAGGGCCATCCTGGGGTCCTAGTTCAGGGGCGTGGGCAGCCAGGCACTGGAAGGGGGCGCCTGGGGGCTTAGGCAGTGGTTTGGAAATACTTCTGTATCTCCGTCACCTACATGGCTGCACGGCGCAGTTAGGCCTGCCTGGGACCCCTCTGGAGCACGCCCATGAGCCGTGGCACCTCGGGGGGGCCCGCGGGCTAAGGATTTTGTTAAATAGTGCATTTAACTGGCAGAGGAGTTGTCTTGGAGGATGGGGACTGGCAAAGCAGAGCCACCAGGTTTGGTGACTCGGAGGTCACTGGTGGCCTTTAAGAGAGCAATTCCTGCAGGGCTGTGGCGGACACCAGATTGCTCGGGCTGGGACTGAGTGGGAGGTGAGGAAGTAGAGGCGGTGCGCACATAATACTTTTTCAAGAAGTTTAGCTGTGAAAGGAGGGTGGAAGGTGGGATGGAGCTCGGGAGGAATGCGAGTGGAGGAAAGACTCTTGGGGTGGGAAGCACTTGGGAGTAAGCCAGAGCGAAGCAGCCAGTGTAGCGAGAAACCAAGAAGAGAGCTCTCGTGGTGGGGGAGGGGCCGTGGGGTGCATGAACCCCAGAAAGAGGAAGGGGCCCTCCTTCCCCAGCAACCAGAGGAGATAAACAAAGGGAGAGGAGACAAGAGGTGTTTTGAGGTGTCGGGTCTTGCATGTTGAGTGGCACAGAGAAGAGGGGGGGGGATGTGAGGGGAAGGGAGACCGGAGCAGTCCCTGGGGGAGGGGACTGGCTGTTCGCCAGAGGAGAATGTAGGTATTTCAGACAGAAACGAGGCCCATTGTTCTTATTATGTTGTGGTGGATGTTCAGAGAGGTCATGGAACTTGGTCCTGCAATTTGTCCACTTGAGGACGACAGAAAGATCCGGGGGGTGTGTGCTCTCGGCCGGGGGGCAGTCGGGAGGGCGTGGGGACGCAGCGTGCAGTGAACTCTGGCTCCTGTAAAGGTGGATCACGGGAAACCGAGGAAGCAGGTGAGTGAGGACAGGTGGGGGTTATTGGGTGGCAGGTGGGTGGGCCTGCTCAGACAGGGGTCTGGGGACAGGTAGACAGTGAGGGAAGGAAGGGTGAGAACGCGTGGCCGGGAGAGGGAGAACGGAGTTCCAGGTGTCCGGGACGGTGCTGAAAGGGGCCTGGTGACGAGAGACCCACACCTGCGCACCTGCTCCGGCACACTCTCCCCGGTACCACAAGGCTCTGGACACCTGGCTCTGGACACCACAAGGTTCCCAGACTCCCTCGCCAGCTGGATTCTGCATGGGATGTAATGATGGGAAGCGCTCGTGTGAGGCAGCGTGAAGGTGGAAGCAATTTCTGCTGCTGGTAGCAGCTCAGCAGGGATGTGGGCTCCTGGGTTTCTGCCCAGTTCCACAGTGGTTCTGCTGTGTCAGGGAGCGCAGGATCCTGGGATCTGGATTATGGCACCTTCCCCTTTTTACTCTTTCAGCTCTCTGAGGAATTTTTTTTTTTTTATCCACACAAGGACATTTTTCCATTTTTTTGTTCAGATAGAGTGGGAGGGAGAGAGAGAGAGAGAAACATTGACGTGAAAGGGACACATCGAGTGGCTGCCACCCGCACAAGCCAAGCAGGGCCGGGGACAAACCGCAACTGAGGTACGTGCCCTTAGCGGGAACCGAACCCGGGTCTCTCCGGACCACAGGCCGACGCTCCAACTGCTGAGCCAAACCGGCCAGGGCTCAGCTCTCTGAGTAACAATGGCTTCTTGAACTTACCAGTCTCTGAGTAACAGCACCTTCTCTTTTTTGCTTTTAAAAATCCAACCGACACATTTGATACACATTTCATATATTAAATTACCTTGTTTGAAATGCCTAGGTGTATTTTGATTTGCCTAATGAGACAGTTTTACCTGATGGCAAAGCCCAGGAAAGACTGAGTATGTGGATGACTGAGGTGAGGAGATGCAGGGCGTGGGATGGAAGCGCTGAGGTCAAGTGACCGAGAGAGCAGGGAGGTGAATGGCTCCTGGTGAGAATATGCTTGAGGCCAGAGAGGAACTCTCACACCTTCCTCCAGGGCCTGGATTCTGTTGGGATATTGGGCTACTCCCCTAACTCTGCTACTTGCTTCGTGGTTTCTCACCTCCCCAGATCCCCAGGAATGTATTTCATTCCCTGTTTTTGAAGTCTTATTCCTTCTTAAAAGAGTTTCTTAGCCTGGAGCCCATGGGTGATTCTAACAGGGCCTATGACCCACCTGAAAATTATGTAGCCAATTTCACATGTATGTGTATATATGTGGTGTGTGTGTGTGTGTGTGTGTGTGTGTGTAGGAGGCTATCTTATTTATCACACTTTCAAAGGGATCCTTGTTCCCTTCACCTTGGGAGTTGTTCAAGGGAGAGGATAGAGGACAACCACTAATAGAGTCTTAGGAACTTAATTTGCTCAAGGTCTCTAACTTTTCATGTGACCTTGAAAAAGTCACGTGCACTCCTTGGGCCTCAGTTTCTTCATTTGTAAAAAGGAAACAATATATACCTTTCCGAATTACTGGAAGGATTAGAAACAGTGTAAAAGCCAGCACAGAGTCTGACATGCTGGCTGACTTAGTAAATGGCAGCTCTTGGTGTTGAACTAGTTTGGGGTCCTCCAGAAACAGACCTTTAGATAGGGGTTTGAAGGTAACTATTTTATTTAGGAGGTGATCTAGAAAATGTCAGTAGAAGAGTGGGAAGTAAAATAAGGGGCGGGGGGGGGGGGGGGCTGGCTGGAGTGGCTCAGTTGGTTGAGTGTTGTCTTGTGCACCAAAAGGTTGCTGGTTCAATTCCCTGCCAGGCTACTTACTTGGGTTTCAGGTTTGAACTCTGGTTGGGGTACGTACAGAAGGCAACTGATTGATGTTTCTTTCATCTTTCTCTCTTTCTTTCTCTCTCTCTCTCATCCTCTCTCTCTCCCTCCCTCTTTTCCTCCTTCCTTCTCTCTAAGCACGTCCTTGGATGGGGATGAGAGAGAGAGAGAGAGAGAGAGAGAGAGAGGAAGGAAGGAAGGAAGGAATGAAGGAACAGGAAGGGAGGGAGGAAGGGAGGAAGGAAAAGAAAGAATCCAATGAAGAGTGTGTTATCAAGTGAGTGTTTTCATTTGAAGCTCATTCCACTGGGATCTCTGGCATAGGTGTGAAGCACATCCCTCCGGGGTGAGGGAGTGGAGCATGTATTCACCTCCAGGGGTGAGAGAGTGGAGTGTGTATTCACCTCCAGGGGTGAGGGAGTGGAGCATGTATTCATCTACTTGCCATCTATCATTGGCTGAAGGCTTCCAGAGACATTAGCTCTCCAGCACAACTGGCTCCCTTGGCCAGGAAACACTCTCAGACATAAAGTCCCAGGTGTTCACAGCAGCAACTGAGTAGTATAAAGGTGACTTCTCACGAGACAGCAGCTGGGCCCTGACAGCGACTGCCTCGGTGACTAATGTAAAGCCTCCCCGTCCCACCAGCAGCACTGATAGATTCCCCACTCCAAGCCCTTAGCTCTTCCTCCTGCCGTTGCTGGGTGCTGGCCTAGCCCCGTGGCACCGTGCACCTGCACATCTGTCTCCACGAGGACTGGAAGCTTTCCGAAGGCGGGGCTGTACCTCGCCCTAGTTCTCTGATACCAGAATTCGACATAATGGCTGATGTGAAATTCAAAGTGTCTCGTCCGTGTTTATAAGGAACGAGCTGCCCTCAGAGGGGCAGTCTGAAGGTTTCTGGTAAACTCGCTCTGCTAGGAGGGTGGCACCATTAGGCATTCTGCATACACAGTGGCAGATTTATGTCCCCTCCTGTTTCTGTGGCAGGTGCCTTCATCACAGCATAGATGGCTCTTGAATTATTTTCCAAGGGATTTGTGTCTCGATATTATAATCTCCAAAGTGATGTTATTAGAAATTCAATTTTAAAAAGGAACTGTTTAGGGTGTCAGCATGTTATGATAATCATCTGGGCAGATTACCACCCCCCCTCCATTCTTCTTGAACTGCACTAGTAAGCTCTTTTTCACTTCAGTACAAAGAATGAGAAGAATACCGGCTGTTTGTGCGTGTCCCCACCATATCCTCATCCCCCATCCCTGTAGCGCCAACACATGGGGAGCACACGCCTGAATAAGCCTGATTGCTTTCCTGTGTTTCTATATAAAACCTTAAATATTCATCCTGCCATCAAACTAAGTGGGATTCTCTGGCTGTCATTCTTTTCAACATACCGAGCTGTTATCTTCGGTACCTGCCCTACCACCACTTGAAGCCTCCAGAGACGAGACATTTGCCTAACATTGTCCCCTCTTAGCTTGGCTCCCCATCTAGTGAGAGGAGGCTAATGAAAACAGACGGTGGGGCTTGTTACGGGGCAGCGAGGAAAGTTCCGTGGTTTCTGCGGGCTCAGAGAGGGTTGAGGATGGACAGGCGGAAGTAGACACGGAGCATGTCAACGGGAAAAGGGAAACCGCCAACAGGTCTATGTCGGCCTTCCTGTCTCCCTCTCCACCAAGCTTAAGGACAGAGTGCAGGATTTCAATATTCTTGGGTCAGAAACAGGGAGCTGGGTTAGGTGGCATTTTGAAGGCCCCTTTAGCCCCTCCAGTTATTAAATTTCTCTGTCCGCAGTGATAGCAGCTTAACAAGAAAGGCCAATGGGGACCCTCCCGGAGAAATTGAGGGGGAAACCTGAATATGCAAATCCAAGTGAATATTATGTATAGCATTGTGTTAAATTTCAATGCAATACATTATATTTTAATCTACTTCCTCGGCCTGTGCAGCCCGTTAACAAGGGAATCGATCAGCGAGCCGCGGAGTAACGTGCGGGAGCGTGAGCCCCCCATCTCCGCGCTGCAGCCATTTATAATCAGCCTGAAGTTGGATAGCGCGCCGGGAGAGAGCCCCTCGCTGCTGCCGCAGATCGGCGCTGCCTGGTGCCGGGCGGGGCTGGGGCACTGCAGCAGACCGCACTGCGGGCGGCCCACCGCTCCCTTCGCCGCAGTGCCGGGGAGTGCGCCCGGCTGCAGGCCCGCGTGCTTCTTCAGGACCACGCGGCGCTGGACAGCGCACTGCGCGCTCCGGCACGCGCCCCAGGGTCTCTGGGGAATACTATCACCCAGGGCGCGAAGATCGCGCGGGCTATGGGGACAGCATGGGCGACATCACCCCAGCAAGAGTACCAGGTCACTACATGGAATTTGGGTAAGGCCCATCTCCTCGCCCGGCCTCAATTTTTCTCATAGAGTGAGAATTTGTTCCGGATGTCAAAGTCCCTTGCGAACCAGTTGCTGGTACAAGCAATCGATGCCCATAGAATGTGGTTCTCAGGCCGGCGGACCATCAGTATCATCCGTGGAGGGAGATAAAATGCACCATGACTTTTCCGCCCTCACACCTCCCACCCTCATATCTGAGCAACACAGATATGCACACATGCACACATGCACACACCAGTATCAATGTGCACAAATTGTTTATTCCCCAAACTTTTTAAGCACCCATTATATCCCAAGGAGATATTATTTTCTTCAAAGATAAACAATTTGTAAAACAAGGCAGTTGCTTTCAAAAAGGTCCTGGTGTCCCAGGGAAGACAGACAGGCAGATAGCTCGCTGTAACACCGGGTGATAGGGGCCCCAAGCAGGGTGTGGAGCTGGGTGTGCTGGAAGCTCAGATGTGCATGTGTGCTCATACAGCGGGGCACATGGCTGCCACCTTGGGCATAATCCACTCCCAGAGCCTCCTGCATGGGCTTTCACATGCAGTCTCCTCGGTGTGCTGGACAGCTCTCCATCCCTGCAGTATATAGCACACCCCCCAGGAGCACCATCATTGCTCTGCTCATTCATCAGGGAACCTCCGGGGAGACCTGACTGGTTGAGAGCTTCCTTCATCTGGTCTTCTTTTTATCCTCTTCTCTTCTTGAGCTTCCTCTTTTCTCAAGGTTCTTCCTCTCTCCTGACTTACCCACCTGTCTCCATTTTGGTGGCCTCCCTCCAACAAAGAGGCTCTTTTTTTTTTTTTTCTTTTTTCCCTGACTGTATTTCATTCCCTAGCTATAAGATGCCATCTGTGCTGAGGGTGGTTTATAGTTGCTGCTAGTGAGGGAGGTGCTCGAAGACATGGAGTTGGGTTGTCTATCACAGCACATTATGGAGAGGGTGGGATGAGGTTTGACTCAAGCACAGTGACACTCGGGGTAGCTTGGTGCTGGTGTGGTAAAGTTGGCAAAGTAGGCTTCAGGTAACAATCAAAGTGCCTAGTAGTAACTGCAACCAAAGTGGCTCAGCATTGGCTACAGCTCCCTCTTGCCCAGAGTCCTATACACAAGAATCCTTCACTCACTGGCAAATACTGAGGCTTTTTATTCTCTACTCCCACTGTTTGTCTTGCTTTCTGTCCTTTGCCACCCACCACTTCATTCTCATGATGGCTCTTCTCTCTTTTCATAAACCTGATGCTTCGACATCATTGTCAACATTGTTCACTCTAAAAACACATCAATTTCTGAATAACTAAACCCTTCCCTTTTATCCATCTCTGCTGGAGACCCTCTTCTAGGTTCTTACGTGTAAGCCACTGGTCTCTTAAGTTCTGTCCAAGTCCATGCACGGGATTGGAAATCACAAGAATCCTTTATCTCAACTCTGACCATTTTTTATCAAAGTGATGATGTTACTCCCTGCATGAACCTGATTTCTAAGTCATGCCAAGTTTTATCAGTGGTGTTCATTTTTGTTATGCCACATCTCTGCTTCCCTAAAGAAGGTTTGGAATGAATATTTCTGTGGCTGCTTCAGTTTTAAGCAGACTCGATGATGTGAGCCTTAAACATATAGTATTAGGGATCCCCAATTTTTTCCTCCAGATCATAACTCATGCTTGGCTTTCTTGCTGGGACTGTCCTAGAACATGACTCCCAACTTTGGTGGTCTCTTCTCTCTGAATCTTACTCTCATTTTCTTTATTAGCTTAATCTGGTTTGACATGTGATGCTCCAAAGCAGAGAAGTCTCATCTACTGCTAAGATATCCACCACCACCCTACACACAGAACTCAGTGTACTCCCACTGACACAAAGTGCCACTACCACAGACTCCCACTGCCACAGACTCCCACTGCCATGTCTCATCGCATTGGCGGCCTCCGTGGATATAGAAACTGATTCAGCTTTAGCTCCCTTCCTATGCTATCATATGACAATCTAATGGAGGAATAGACATGTTTCCACAAGTCCCCCCGGCCCAACCCAGTTCTTCTTTTGCCCACTTGCCCATTACATTTAATTAATATGGCAGTGTTTCTTCTTTGCAGGTGTAGAACCTGAAGCTCGCAGAGGTTGAATCATTTGCCCGCAGTAACGAGTGGTCTGAGATTATAACACAGGCAATCAGCTTTCTTGATCTAGGAAAGAGTCTCAGAATGTGTGAGCTTTTAGCTTTAGAGAAAGGGAGAGGCAGACATTCAAAGTAAAAACATTCCCTTCTCGTCCTCCCCAGATGGATGGTTTTTCTCGCTCTTGGTTTGGCCCAGGGAAGCCATAGAATTTTAAGGACATGAAATATGCATGGCGGATGCTGTCAGGGCCCTGCCCATATCCCCTTAGCACTCACTGGTTCTGTGCCTGCTGACAGTCTTATTGCAAGCACCTGCATCTCCCTGCCTGAGGGCTTGCCCTAGCAGTGAGAACCCCCACCCCTAGGGAAGGCTGTAATGCTAACTCCCCAAGAGAAGACCCCAATCAATGGCAAATAAGAATTTGATGATTAATTACTTTGTTGCCTCTCATGAGGGACAACTCTGAAGGACCTGTCCTACACTGTCTCCCAAAAGGTCCCAGTGGGACTGAACCCCAGTTGTCCACACTGGTAAACTGGTTATTTACAGACCTTGTGCTGGCTCTTTCCCTGTCTCATGTCCCTATTCTGCTACTGGTACTTTCTGGCCTCGCCTCCCAAATAAACAAACTACTTGCACTCGAATCCTAGATGCAGTGTCTGCTTCTGGGGAAAGCAGGTGAAGGCAATCTCCTTGGAAGCTTAGAGGTCATCTGGCTCAGACACCTCATGAATAAATGAACTCTCAGAGAGGACGGTGACCTGCATAAGGTTACACCTGTCAGAGCAGGACTGGAGACACAGATGTTTCCAGCTCAGTCCAGTTCCCATTCCGCCCTGGGATCCCCCCCCCCCCCCACCTCCTGCAACTTTTGGCAGCCACATATCACTGGGAATGCAACACCAGGACTGGAGAAGCTGGTTGGGGAACGAAGTAAGTGGGGTAGGGAAAGGGTGAATGAGTGCAGAAAAACCCTCAATCCATAAATCTCTTTATGATTCATCCCTGCACGTTGTCAGCAATTCTGCACGGCTCTGTCCATCCGCCAGCTGGGCAGCAGAGATCTGCAGCCTGGACCTGGGTTGATGACATAGTTGTCCTGGAACTTTGGGACCAGAGAGATTAAAACCGTTTTGCTTTCCTGTGCTAACGGGCCTTTTCCAAGCAGTGACTGGTGCTGCTGGGCTCTGGCCGTGGTGCTGGAATTTGCACTGGCCTGAGCTGAACTAGACAAGGCTGCTGGAGGTTAGAGGCTTAGAACGTTATCAGAGCTGGGCATGAACTTTAAAATCACTTATTTCACCTCCATTGGGGCACAGGTGGGTGATGTGAGACCCAGGGGGTGAATGGGTGTTCTCCACTGGCATGATTACACCTGCTATTTAGAAAAATCAAATATAACTTGGCTTTGATTACCTGTGTCAATAGAAGGGAAGGCAAAGCGTACAGATTTCCAAATGTCATGTAATACAAAATAATTTCTATTTTGAGTGTAGATTGAATTTGAAGCCCCTTTGGGGGGAGGGAAGTGGTTGCAGGTGTACCTTTGTAATCACATTGAGCCCAGCCGAATGAGGCAACAAAGAGAAAGACGGAGAAAGAAGGGAGAAAAATTAGAAGGCAGCCAGCCTAGGATTAGGGATGTCCTGTGGATCATCTACATGAGGTAAACTACAAACCATGCCACTAATGCAAATGTATTTCCTTCACTAGTCTTCACAACAGTTACACACACACACACACACACACACACACACAGCATGGTTTTAAGATCTAGCTCCCAAAGGGCATTGTAGCTGCCACCTCTTCCTCAGTCTCCAGCATCCTCATCTCTTGACCAGTCTGCTGCTGCATGCATTCCAAAATCTTTCATCTTCAACCATCATATCCAAGCATCTCCCCCATCCCTCGCTGCTGAGCCCCGGGGAGAAGAGGTGCATACTGAACTGGGCCCAGACTTTGCAACCCATGCCTCCATCAGCCCCTTATGCCCTCCTGGGACTTGGACTTGAATAACTTTTCCTCACTCTCTGCATTGGCTATGCTTTCTCACCTTTTGTGAAGACCTTTAAACACCCCAGTTTCCTCTCGGTAGATGACAGGGCTTCCCTATTAACAATGAAGAATCAAACTGTCAGGCATGGATTTCCTCAACCTCATTAAAAATCCATCTGCTCTCCCAATTATCTATTCTTCACTGATAAAGGAGGAAGTGTTTCTTTTTCTGTTCAAAGAAACCCTGTGTGTCCATGATGTAGAGCCTTCCACCTGCCTCTGTGAAGAACTTGTCCCTCAGTGATGTTCCTTCCTCTTCTTATCAACCTCTCCTCCCACTGACCTTACCTCTCAGCACAGAAGCAGGTTCAAGTTCCTGACATCTTATAAAGCCCCCTCCATCTAACCGCCTTCCTTTAAAAGCCACCTCTTCTAAAAGAAAACTTATACTTGTTACACTCTCTGGCCCCCTTCATCCCCGAACCCCTTGCTCTGTGGGTTCCAGCCAAATTATTCCACTGAAATTACCTGTGTTTAGGACACAAATGACCTCATAACTGCCACGCCCCATGCACTCCTATCCCACAATCCTCTTCTTGCTTAATTTCTCCTTATCTCACATTTTTGAGCGTGCGAAAATTTCTTCTTCTTTCTTGATATGTTTGGCAATAGTGGATTTTTCCTACCTCTTCGGTTACATTGTTTTCAGTCTCTTGAGCATGCCTTAAAATTTTTTTCTTCTTCAATATCCTGCCCTTGACCCTCATCTCGTCTTACTCTATCCATTTTCCCTGGGTAAATGCACCCATGCTCCTGGCTTTCCTCTTGAGTTAATTGCTCCCAAATACATGGCCCAGTGCAGTCCTTTCCTCTGAACCAAACGAAAATATCTTAAGTCCTGATGAACACCCTTACCGAATGTCCATGAGCACCTCAAACTCAGCCTACCCTTACCAGAAATCCTCTCTTTCCCACAAAGGTGACTTTTCCCCCCTTATTTTCTATAGCAAAGAACATAAATCACCTTGACTCCATCCCCCACCTTTTTATACTAATATTTCATAGGCTCTGAATTTGTGGTTACCCGATGTCTAGTCTCATGGCCATCCAACATAACCTCATTTATTTGCTGCTTGAGATTTTCATTTCATTTTTAGGTGCTGGTGTGTGTGGGTGTGTGTGTGTGTGTGTGTGTGCCTATCCTTGTTTTAGTCTTAGTAAAATGTAATTCTAGGCAGGGAGGGGGCAAGTTATCATCAGTCATTTACACTTTAGTGTGAATGAGTTTTCTGAAATCATAAGCAAGTTGAGGAGAAGGCCTGAGTGCCGTAGATGGTAGCCAGAGGAAGAACAGAGAGGCTCTCTCAGGCACAGGGCAGCTGGCGCACGCAGCCAAACCCTGCCAACTTTCCAATTCTCTTCCATCTTTGGCCTGCCATGTTCACTAGCTTCCAATTGCATGAAGCTTGTCGTTGCTTCATGTTATCTCCGAGCTGACCCCTCTGCGTCTGTCTCACGTTGACTGTGGTACTGGGGAGATCTAAAGATGTAGAATAGTGTTGTCTGGTCTCTAAACATACGTCCCCCCTCCCCCCCTTCTCTCTCACTTTCTTTCTTGCTTACTTTTACTTAGCGAGAATGTAATTAAATCTGAATTGCGGCCAAGGCCGATTTCTGAGACAAGCATTTGGTTAGTGATATCGAGCCAAACAGGTGAAAAAAAAAACTCAGCAAAACTTCAAAAAGGCCAATAATCACATTGTGATTGAAATTCAGCCCCTCTCTTCTCATCCCCTCTCCTATTAACTCGGACAAGAGCTGTAATCCCCCCTGGGACCGAGGCTCATCGCGATGCACAGACGAGCGTGCTGTTTATGTGCACGCCGCGGAGGGGGGAGGGCCGCACCCCCGCCACAGCCGAGGGGCTGCGTGTGACTCGCAGGTTCCAGGGCATTAGAAGGGGACTGGCGTTAGCTGAATTAGGGGTTCACTGGCAGGGGCGGGGAACCTTGCTTCTGCCAAGAGCTGTTTGGGTATTTCTAACATCATTTACAGGCCCTACACAATTATCAACTTCAACATGAGCCTGCGCTATTTGGTCAGGCTCATTTGGTGAGGTGTGTGACATTAGCCAGTATTGATTTTGAAGGGCTTAGGTGGCCCAAGGGCCAGATGTTCCCCACCCGTGGTAGAGGATTGGGATAAAGCCATAGTGGAGGGAAAATAATGACACAGGGATAAAGGGATGGTGGAGATATCAAGTCCCGGCATCTGGGGATAGAACATAAGAAAAAAATCAGATTGAGAGACAGAGGGAGGTCTCTGAGGACCATTCATTCAGGAAACAACAATCTTAAGGCTGAAAATGGTCTCAGGTGGCATCCATCCTAACACCCCTTCTCCATTTCACTGACATGGAAACTGAGGCAAAGAAGGGAACGGAGTTACCCAAAGCCACCCAGTGGCGTTCAATCAATCAACACACAGTGATGTGTCCTGTGCGTGGGGGTGCTCTGGGAGCTTCTGGGAAGTACTGAGGCACAGTCTCCGCCCTCCTGGAAAGTGACACCTGAGTGACAATGAACACGTCCTTCGATGCAGCCTCAACTTTCTGTGGCCAGCAGCACGCTGCTCTCGGTTAGCTGTGACCCCGGTCCTTTCTTTCCCCACTCTTCCAAGGATCATGTCTGGGGATTTCACTGTGGTAAGCTTGGGATAGGTAGGGGAGAGAGAGAGAGAGAGAGAGAGAGAGAGAGAGAGAGAGAGAGAGTTTGCATGAGTATGATGGGCAAGCAGTAGCCCCCTGGTCATCTCGCATTACTTTCTAATACCAGACTGAAAGGATCTGTAGGATGTCTATTATTTTGGGTTCTCGCCACCTCTGCTGCCCTTCCTTGATGTGGCCAGCTCTTTATAACCCTCCTCTGTGGGCATGTCAGGTAGATTTCCACTGCCGGTGGGCTGTACATAGGCCCTTGAAGTCAGGAAGGATACTAGTGCCTCCTTTGGATGCCCAGTGTTCCCAGTTGAGCATGTAGATTTCTTATTACACTTGTTGGATGGATGGAGGATGGATGGATGGATTGGATGGATGGATGGATGGATGGATGGATGGATGGATGGATAAATGGATGGATGGATGGATGGATGGATGGATGGATGGATGATGGATGGATGGATGGATGGATAAATGGATGGATGGATGGATGGATGGATGGATGGATGGATGGATGGAATGGATGGATGGATGGATGGATGGATGGATAAACAGTGGGCACTGAAAGAGGAAAGGAAAGTCCATAGAAGAGAAATAACCTACCTAAGGTAACACCGCTAGTTTGGGGAAGAGACTAAAATGCAGCCCTCTGACCTCACCGCAGGGCCCCACTCGCCCTCCACAGCACAGAGAAGGCCTTGGAGAGCAGAGGCAGACAGGGGTGCCCGGAGAAGGACTAGCTTGGTTGAGGCCATCTCAATGCCCTTGCAGGAAGTCCCTTCGTACTTAGGAGCAAAGGTAATCAAACCAAGAGTCCAAAGATCTGGGGTCTAGTCTGGACTCTGATGTTGGATATTCAGGTCACATCTCCTCTTCCAGCCTTAGTTTCCTTATTTGTTGAACAGGTTATATTTGACTGCATGGCGTTCAAGGGCAACTGAGCCCTGATTTATTTTTTTCTTTATTGATTTTAGAAAGAGAAAGGAAGGGAGAGGGAGAGGGAGAGAGAGATAGAAACATTGATGAGAGAGAACATCGACTGGCTGCCTCCTGCATGCCCCCCACTGGGGATCGGGCCCACACCCTGGGCATGTGCCCTGACCGGGAATCGAACCAGTGACTTCTTGGTGCATGGGTCAGTGCTCAACCACTGAGCCACACCATCTGGCCGAGCCCTGATATTTTAAAACGCATTATTCTAGATGCTAATGGATACCCAAATCTCATTAATTTATTTGTCAATAAATAATAAGAGCGATAATAAAAATTATGATGATGATGATTATATGTCCAGCTGGATGGGAGATGTTTGGATGGAGGGCTCTTCCTCCTTGTTACTGTTTGAGGATTCAGAGCTAAACATAGCCCAGTGCATACTTAGCAGGCACGCCACACACCATCATCTCAAAGTAGGAAACATATTTGCACCTCCCATCCACAGTCCTATGGCAGACACATGAATAACGCTGGCAAAGACGCAAGAATACTGCTTCCTCCCATGAAAAACATCCATGTCTGCCTCCTGGAAGAAACAGCCCAGGTGCTCTGTGCACCAACCTAATGGCAGGATAACAGGGGGCACAGGGATGTGTGTAAGAATAGACCTTCACACTCAGGAGGACAGTATATAATCACTGCTGTTTATTGAGCACCTACAGTGTGCCAGGCTGTGAGCTAAGTACTTTATATATGTTACCTCTAGTCCTCATGGCACCTGTGAAAAATCGGTCTCAAGTGGCATCTATCCTAACACCCCTTCTCCGTTTTACTGACGTGGACACTGAGCTATGCATCTCAGGCTGTCCCATCCACGTTCACGTGCCCCCACTACACTGCACAGCCCCTCCACAGGGCCTTCCTGCCCTCCTTCTTGAACACTAGTGGGCGCTTACTGTGTTTCTGACTCACTGCTAAGTATACAAAGGTAAAGAAACTGTTCTTGCTTCCAAAGACCTCCCAGTTAATGCTCAACCAGTAACATTAACTGATAATAAACATACAGCGTGACTCAGATACTGATAAAGATAAATACAGTGTAGCGGGATCATAGATGGGGGAGGTGTGAAAAACTCGGGAAGGGAAGCAAAGTTTGAGTCAAAACATCAAGGCTGACCAGCGTTTGACAGACCAGCTGGCATGAGAGAGCAAAGGGAGGCGGTGGGCCAGGCAGGGAGCTCCGAGAGCCAGGGACAGGGACAGGGACAGGTGCAGGGTGGGGCCTCACCCTCCCCGTCACACCACCCTCCCTCTCCACACCGAGTGGCACTGTTAGTGGACTGAGGGAGAAGAGCCACCTCAGAGCACCCCAAATTAAGAACTCCTCTTCTTCCTACTTCACAAAACCAGAGCCCTCAAATCACAGATTCAGGAAAAAACAAAACAACCAACCAAACAAAACAACAGTGCAGAAACCTGGGTGGTGGCGGGGGCCAGAAAAACCCCAGAAAACCTCGCGCCATTCCCTTGGCCTCTAAGCCACTCTCTGCAACCCCGGCACCCGAGCTGGACAGTCTCCAGGGAGCTGAGGCTTTTCCCGTAGAAATTGGCTCGGAGCGCCTTCCCACTGGGAGGTGGACCTGGGAGATGGATGTCAGTGCCTAAGGTGGGGCATCCATTCCTTCCTCCTCTCTTCATCTTCCTCCTTCCCCTCCTCTCCCTGTCCTCTTCCTTCCCCTCCACCCTCTCCCTCTGCTGTCCTCCCCACCCACCCTGTTTCCCTCCTGGCCCCTCCACCCTGTGATGTCTTCCTTCTCTGCCTGCTCCCGCCACCCTCCCCCGTGGCCCCTCCCACTTCTCTCTCCAGCTGTAGCTTCATGATGTCAGAAAAGATAAACAAGCCACTTTTTATGCATTGTTTCTAACCCGCAGCCAATAAAACGCTCCTTTCACCCGAGGAGGAGGAGAGGCAGCAAGCAGGCCTTAGCCAGGAGCACAGCACACTTGTGCCGTGTGCCGTGGTCCCGGGGCTCTGGCGGCCAGCCCCTCCCTCAAGACAAGGCCTGCTCCCTGAGGGGGTGGGAGCAGCAGCCTGCGAAGAGGCTGTGTCCTGACACGTGTCCCCTGCCTGTCACACCTGTCCCCTCCCCTTGGGATGTGCCCAAGTCCCACCCCTCGGCCAGGGCCCCTGGGCAGTCTCGTTTCTGCACCTGTGCCCAGCTCAGGGGTGACTCTCGTGACAGGCCCACCCTCCACCCCACCCTGCAACAGGCTGCAAGGAGCCCAGAATTCCCGTCTGAAGGGACAGTCCTGCTTCAGGGACTCCCCGCAGGTGGAGCAGATACTGGCTGGGCTCCGACGGAGCAACCCCAACCCTCCAGGGTTTCCGTGGTAACAGCTGCACAGGCTCCCCCAGAGGGCGGCCTGGAGGGGTGACCCCATGGGAAGGAAGAGAAAGCAGCCGGCTCAGAAGCTGGATATAAATGCACCCCAGCTCTGGTTTTGACGTCTTCATCTGTAAACTGGGGCTTCCCTCCCTCGCCGCCTGCACCCCAGAGAAGGCCTGCACGCGTGGCCAGTCACTCCCTCTGCGTGTCGGCTCGCGGGGCTGCGGGACACCCCACGATGTTTGTCTCTGCCTCAGCGGCCATGTCCGCCAGTGCCTCCGCCCTGCCCTGCCGGCGACTCCCGCGCTCTCTGCCTCGCAGACGCCACCCTTTGCAGAGGGCCAGCTTCGCCCAGGCACTGCACTGGTTGCTTATCAACATCTCCATCTCCACCTACTGAGTTCAGATCCCTTCCCCTTCCTGTGTTGATGCCAACGACAAATGCCGCTTCCCTGCCATTCCCACACCTGGCTCGGAGCGGCTGCACGTCCCGGGGCCCATTACTGGGATGTCAGGTAACTGCACACCTGTGACCAAATGCTGAGATCTGTCAACCTGCCCGGACAACCAGCCAGCAGTGTCGCTCTGGGCCTCACACAGCGTACCACCCCACCTCCCGCAGCCCAGAGTCCCTGCAATGAGTGTATCTCTCCAGCCCTCTATTATTAGTCACAGTCCGTTTTCCAGATGGTGTTGCTGGCACCAGGGAAGCCTGGGGTGCTGGCTCGAGGTCACCCGATGGGACAGGGCTGGGGCCCCCCCAGCCAGCGGCGAACTGGCGGCCCCAGCGAGCGCTGCGCTGAGTCTCAGTGTGCACGCAGGGTCCTCTCCTGCTCGCCAGCCCCGGGGCGGGAGGTCTCGCAGCCCGGACCCAGACTGCCGCAGTGGTCACAGCAAAGCAGAGGGGCGGGCCCGACAAGAGCTGACATGACTGGCGAAGTCCTGCCAGGGACTCTGAGCCACGAGGCTGGCTGCCAAGCAGAGAGGGCCCAGTCTTCGAGGGTGGCCAGAGTGAGGCCCGCTTCTGAACTGTAGCCCAGGGCCGGGTGTCACTGTGCTGCGTAGGTTCCCCCACGCAGGGCTGGCAGAGAGGGCACAGTGCCCATCACCATGCCTCCCTCCGTCTCCAGAACAGTCGGGGAGGAGAGGGAAGAGCTCTCCCTGGAGACCTCTGGCTCCTCAGGCAGCCTCCGGACTCCCCTGGGGAAGACGTCGTCTCTGCTTCTCTGCTTCGCCTGGGGTCCCCTAGGCTGTGTCTGTGCCTCGCCCTGGCGGTGGGGCACACTCATGTCCCCGCCCGCTGAAAGGCTGGAGAGCTGCAGCCTGACCAACTCTCTCAGTTTGCCTGGGCAGGTAGGTTCCCAGGACTTGGGACTTTCTGTGCCAAAGCTGGCAAAGTCGCGAACAAACCAGGGTAAGGCCGTTGGTCACCCTAGAGTGCTTTGTCCCAGCTGCTATGGGCCCTGGTTTCTGGTTCTCATCTCCCTTCCTGTTTTTCAAACATCTCTCTGGTCAACATTTCCCGTTTAGCATTTGTCCCAGCATAAGGGCAAAGGGAACATATTCGAGAAATGAATGAATAGATAGTATCCCCCGGCCTCCGCGTACAAAGGCTGAAAGCAAACAACGCTGGCTGGCGAGCACCCCTAGAGGGGCGTGTGGGAGGGGCGGGGCACTGGCCGGCCTCCAGGGAAGCAGGTGCTGCAGCACTGACCTTGCAGCTTTAGCGAGGTGGCCCACTGCTCGTCCCTGAGGACCTCCCGGTGAAGACGGCTGTGGAGAAAGATTCACGGGATTGGCGGTTTCCACCGAGCCGGCTGAGCCCTGCCCCGTGCCAGTGGGCAGCGTATGTGCAGCCTTTTCCTCCCCTCCTGCTCCTCCACAACCTCCTGGACTGTCTCTCCTCCTTGCTCTTCTGGTGTCTTCCTCAGCCAGTCTCTGAGCTCTCTTCTTCCAGGAAGTCTGCCGAGAGGAGGAGTTTCAATAAGTTTTCATTAGTCCTTAGTCCACTTCGGGAGAGACTCATAGACATCTTTGGTAAAGGATATCCATCTTCTGACCTGGACCACCTGGACCTTGCCCGGGGAGGGACAGAGCTCCTGGGGACAGGGCCTGGACACCACTGAACAGGCGGGCTAAGTCCTCTAAGGTGACTGGGTGTCCCTTTCACCCTGGCATGGCTGAAGCATGCATATTGTGATTTTTATTATAATGTGAGTATAAAGGCTTTGTTTACACTGTGACATATGTACTAAAATGAAATGCCTCCCCTTGCCCCACTATCCTGTGCGTGTATAAAATATCCATTGCGTATTTTTTTTAATTGAGCATTTACAAGCCAGGTGGGGAGTAGAAGAAAGTGCCCAGACTTATATTTCAGGAAAGAAAGCAAAGTAACTCCAAGGTTCAATATGTTTGGGCAGAAAAACACAATCACTGGCTGATGTTCATAAGAACTAAAAATTAACAAATTAGGACTCGAGGTATTTCTTCCCCCAAAGAGTAATCATTTGCTTGTGTTGACTAAACAAATGGGCTGACTACAGGTATTAGCACGTGGACGTGTTGACTGAGCCCGACTGGCCACTGTGAGATGCTCAGAGACCACATCCTCATCCCCGCCAATGACTCTGAAGGCAGAGCGTCAGCTGAGACGGGGAAGATGGCATGAGGCTCGAGTTTCTGCGGAAGATCTTTAATTGATGCATGCCATCTCTGTTCTTTGGGGCAGCCTTTTGCTGCCAATCTGTTGTTTAAAAGCTAAGCATGCTGGTCCAAGTCATTATAAAGAAACATTTTATTTCCCACCAATGTTGGGGTGTATGCTTTTTCCAACAATATTTTCCCAACGTTTTAAAATAAAAATCTTTATTTTATTTCATTATTATTTGTTTTATTCCTCACTCATCAGATAGAGTGGGATGGAGGGAGAGAGAAAGAAACATCGACGTGATAGAGCCACATCAACGGGTCGCCTCCCGCATGACCCCATGAGGGCCGGGGACGAACCGCAACTGAGGTACGTGCCCTTGACTGAAATCGAACCCATGACTCTTTGGTCCACGGGCCGATGCTCTAACTGCTGAGCCAAACCGGCCAGAGCTAAAATAAAAATCTTTAAACATAACGAAAAGAGAAAAGAATTTTCTAAGGAACACCCATATATTCATCCCCTGGATTCCACAGTCAACCTTTCAGAACACTTGCTTTGTCGTATATCTACCCATCCATTACTAAATCTTAATTTTTGATGCATTTCAAAGCATATTACAGACACCAGTGCCGTTCTCCTTCCGCATGTCAGTATACATATTACTCACTAAAGTTTCATATTTGTTGACAGCCACTTTATATAAAATACACATAGTGTGAAGCATCAATCTTAAATATGCCATTTGATGAGTTTTGACAAATACATACGTCTTCATAACCCAAATGCTGAGAACATTACTATTGCTCCAGAAAGTGCCCTCACCTCTCTGCCAGCCAGTCTCTGCACCCCGCGCCCCGCCAGGTATGCACTGTTCTGATGTCTTCACCATCGAATTGTTTGCCAGACCTAGGATTTCATGGAAATGGAAGCATGAGCATTCAGTACACACACCCTTGCACAAGGCTTCTTTCACTTCGCATGTTTCTGTGAATCAGTAAATTCTTCCTTTTCATTCCCTTGAATGAATACCCGTTTGAGTACTCATTCTGCTGATAGCCACCTAGGCCGTTTTGAGTTTGGGGCAATTATGAAAAAAGCTGATATGAACATTGAATGTACCACTTCTTGCGAACACATGCTCTCATGTTATTTGAGTAAATATCCAGAAATGAAATTACTGGGTCATAGGTTAGATGTATGTTTAGGTTTAGTTTAAAAACTGCCAGAACTCTCCAAAGCGACTCCCAGCAGCATGAGAACTCCGGTGTCAGCTGCACATTCTCACCATCAGAGTGCTGTCAGTGGTTTTACTTGTAGCCATTTAAATGGGTATGCCGTAACATTGTAACATTCATTCACGTTTCCCTCATGACTAATGATGGGGACCATCTTTTTCCATTTAATTATTGGCTATTCATTTATCTTCCTTTGTGAAGTGTCTATTCAAATCTTTTGCCCAAGTCTATTGGATTATGTGTCTTTTTATTATTGAGTTGCAGGAGGGATGGATACATTCTGGACACTAGTCCTTTGTCAGATATATATTTTGCAAACACTTCCCTTAATCTGTGGCTTGCCTGTTTTTTCCTCAATAGTGCCTTCTGATGAGCAGAAGTTTTTAATGTTTATGAAGTCTGAGCTAACAATGTTTTCTTTTATAGTTATTGTCTTTCTAAATCCTATCTAGAAATCCCTCGTTATCCCCAAGTCACAAAGTTATTTTCTCAGTTTCTTCTAGAAGCTTTATAGGCTATAATCCATATTAAATTAATTTTTGCATGTGCAAGAGCTCAGATTCATTTTCTCCATGTTAATATCCAGTTCTCCCAGTGTCATTTGCTGAAAGAGTTTCTTTCTCTCCATCACATTGATTTGGTGCCCTTAGTGGAAATCAGATGTTTGTCACTCTCTGAGCCTATTCTCAGACTCTGTTCTGTCCCATTGATGTCATTGGGGCTCCTATGTCACTCCATACTACTCGGATTGAGGTCAATTTATAATAAGTCTTAGAGACAAGTAGCATATGCACTCTGACTTTGTTCTTTTTAAAGAATTGCTTTGGGTATTCTAAGTCCATTGTATTTTCATGTAAAAGTTAAAATTAACATGCCATTTTCTTTTTTAAACATTTGTTGGGATTATGATGGGGATTTTAGTGAATCTAAGTGGTGATTCTAATTTGAAGAAACTTGACATCATATCAATTTTGAGTCTTCAGTTCATGAACATGGGATATCAGTCCAGTTATTTAGATCTTTACTTTCTCTAACGTTTTGTATCTTTCAGTCTTGCATGTATTTTTGTAATGTATTCCTAAGTATTTTATCATTTGTTGCTACTGTAAGTAGAATTCTAAGAAAAATGTTTGTTGCTGGTATGTAGAATTTCAATTGCTTTTAGCATTTGACTTTATATCTTGTGATCTTAGTAAATTCATTTATTAATTCTAGTAGGTGTTTTGTAGTACAAGCCCTAATTCCTTAGCATTTTCTATGCAAACAACCTACAAACACAAACAAATCTACAAATACAGTTTTCCAGCCTCTACACTTTTCTTGCCTTATAACATTGGCCACCATGTCCAGTACCTTGTTGAATTAAAGTGTGAGAGTGTGAACATCCTTGCCCTGTTCTCCATCTTAGGGGTGTTAGGAAAAAAAGTATATATGGATTTCCCATATTTGTGTGAGACATTCCTGTAAGAGAAATGTTTACAGGCAGAGGCACCGGCCTTTGGACTACCTTTCGTTCTGGACTATCTTTCAAGAATGTTTGTACAGAAAACAGCCTAAGAACACAGAGATAATGTCTCCCTCTGGAAAAGAGAGACTATTTGTTTGCTTTCAATGAGAGTCCTTCCAGGGCGAAGTCTGGGCAGGTTTGCTTGAACCCCCTAATAAGAGGTCGAGGTTCCCTAACCTTGGGGTTCCTCATCTGTAACACAAACCTACTTCTTGTGAAGTATCTATTTAAGTTCAGTAGGACTTGAGGGTCAGTGATGAGAACATGAAACTCATGCTACCTTCTGTGCTGTGAGGAGTTAAGTTCTTTGTCCCTGACCAACGAGTCTTGTATCTTCTGTCAGCATCTGCCAAGCATTGAATAATGTCCCCCAAAATTCATATGCTAAAGCACTAATCCCCAGTGTGACTGTATTTAGAGATCGGGTCTATAATGAGATAATACAGGTTAAATGAGATCACAAGGATGGGTCCTGACCCAATAGGATTAGTGTTCTTATAAGAAAAGACACCAGAAAGAGCCTCTCTCTCTCTCTCTCCCCCCCTCCCCCTCCCCATGCTTAGAGGAAAAGCCATATGAAGACGAAGTGCTGTCTATAAACCAGGAAAAGAGCTCTCAGTGGAAATGGAATCCATCTGGAACCTTAACCATGGGCTTTCCAAACTCCTGAACAGGGAGGAAATTAATTCCTCTTGTTTAAGCCACATGGCTGTGCTGTTTTATTATGGCAGCCCAAGCCAACTAATACAACACCCATAAAACTCTGGTAGGCTAACTTCCTAGCTTGCAAGTAGGGTGAAATTCAGACTCCTCACATTTCTTGACAAGAGGGAACGCATTAAATCTTTAACCATTAAGTATGATTTTTGTTATAAGATTTTTATAGACACTTTTAATCAAATTGAGACAGTCACCCTCTATTTTTAATTGTCTAAGAGTTTTTAATACAATTGGCTATTGCATTTTGTCAAGTACTTTGTATCTGCTGATATGATCATTTTTTTTCTCCTTTATTCTATGAATATAATAAATTACATGGATTAATTGTTCAACGTTAAACCAATCTGGCATCACTGAATAAACCTTACCTAGTCATAATGCCATATAAATGTATATGGTATCGCTGTACTCATTTTGCTACTGATGCTCTTTTCTTTGTTAGGAGGAACTCTAGGTTCGCGAGGAATATTGGTCTATGGCTTTTCTTTTCTTGCACTGTCTTTGTCTGAATTTGGCATTAGGGTAATGCTGAACCCATGAAATGAGTTAGAAAGTTTTTTCATCACCTCCTGTGTTTTATGGCAGAGTTTGTATTAGTCAGCTAAGGCTGCCATAACAAAATACCACGGACTAGCTGGCTCAAATGACAAACGTGTATTCTCAGCTCTGGAGGCTATGGCAAGGTGCCAGCTTGGGCAGGTTCTGATGTGAGTTCTCTTCCTGGCTTACAGACAGCTGCCTTCCCCCTTGGGCCTTCATTTGGCAAAACAGGAAAGAGGAGGGGGGAGGGGGGAGGGAGGGAGAGAGAGAGAGAGAGAGAGAGAGAGAGAGAGAGAGAGAGAGCTTTTGGTATCTCTTCTTATAAAGACACCAATCTCATTTTGATGATCTCACCGTTGTGACCTCATCTAAACCTAATTGTCTCCCCAAGACCCCATCTCCACATACCATCACATTTGGGGTCAGGGCTTTAACAGACAAATTTGGGGGAATACAATTTAGTTCATAGCAGAGTTTAGGTGAAATCGGTATAATTTTATTCCTAAATGTTTAATAGAATTCACCTATTAGGAAACTACCTGAGCCTGGAATTTACTTTATGAAAATGTTTTTATTATAAATGTAATTGATATACAGCTATTTGTACTTTTGTATTTCTTCTTGAATCAGTGTGGTAACTTGATTCTTTCAAGAAATTCCCCCACTTAATCTAAGTCATCAAGTTTATTAAATTAAAGTTATTCATATTTTATCTTTCTAATGTCTTTAAGATCTTAGTGATGTTCTCTCTCTATTCCGGATGTTTGTAATTTGCGTCTTTTCTCTTAATGAATCTAACTAGAGGTTTGGTTGTAGCTTTTGATGGGTAATATTTTCTATTGTTTGACTGTTTTCAATTTGATTGATTTTTGTACTTTTTTCTTTGCTTTCTCCTACTTAGTTTGTGTTTGTTTTGCTCTATTTTCTGGTTTTTGAAGATAGGACCTTCAATAATTAATGTTAGACATTTCTTTTTCTCTAATATAAATATCTAAAGCTATAAATTCCCCTCTAATCACTGCTTTAGCTATTCCCACAGATTTTGATGTATTTTTTGTTATCATTCATTTAGAAGTCATTTATTAATTTCTCTTATGATTTCTTTTCCATGTATGATTCTGAAGAAAATGTTCAATTTATAAGGTTATGTAGTTTTGTGGATATTTTATTGTTACTGATTTCTAATTGGGTTGCATATTAGTCAGAAAGCATATTCTATATACTTCCCATCCTTTTGAATGTATTGAGTCTTGGTCCCCCCCCCTCCCCAGCACATGGTCTATATCATAGAATATACTATGTGTACTTAAAAAGTGTGTATTTTATAGCTGTTTAATGTAGCATTCTGTAAGTATCAATTAGGTCAAATAGTTGCTATTGTTCAAATCTTGACTCTGATTTTTGCTTCTGGTTTCCTTGGCTAGACCCGGGAATTGAAAACAAAAACAAAAACATTGAGCCACTGTGAGCTTTAATACATATGTAAAAGTATGTAAAGTACTTGGCATACACAATGCTTTAAAATGCCAGTTTCCTCTCTCTGGTGTGGCCCCTCCCCCCTGTGCCGGCCTCTCCCTGAGGTCTGATGATCTGATTGGCCAGGAAGAGCCTAATGAATGAAGAGACACAGACCCAGGAGAGAGGAAACACTCTTCCTGGTCTCTGCTCCCTCACCAGTCATCAGAGTCTGACCCTGCCGGCTTTGATACGTGATGCTCTCTTATCTCTAGAAGATACTCTGGTAGAGCAGCAGGGGATGTGTTAGGAATCCAGGGCCAGACAGTCTCAGCACTGTGGGTTCCAGATGCCACAAGTCCCTCATGCCCACACCTGTCTCCATGACACACATCACTAAGTGGTCACAGCACTTCAGTTCTTTCAAAACCTATGACAAGACTGCTGGTGGTCCTCCTCTCCTTTTATTAATCCACTGTTTCATCCTTACTCACATGGATCTCCCACGGCTTAGCTGGCCACGTGGCCACTCAGGCAATGACTGCATCACTTCCCAACCTCTCGCGGGGGATGAGGCCATGTGACTAAGATCTGCCCAGTGGGGAGTGAAGACAAGTGGTACAGGCAGCTTTCTTGCTATGACCTCACAGTGAAAGGGCGTGGCCTCTCCTTCCCTCCACTGGTTGAAATGTAGATAGGATATTGGTGAAACCTCCTCTCAGATTATCAAGGTAGAAGTTTGAATCCCTGACAGCCTTGGGACCAAGGGACCCAGGCAGTCCTACCTGCTTTAAGATGACCTACTATAAGATTTTTAAGTGAGAATAAAATGCATTTCAATCCTATTTAAGCTGCTGCATTTTGGGGTCTCTTCGTGATAACAGTCTAACCTAAATTCTGACTAATACTGAAGCCCCAACTCAGAGGTCCGAGCAACCTCTGCCAATGGATTGGCATTTCAGTTGAAACCTGTTTGCCATCACGATTTAGACTAGACCCCAGCTGTGTAGACTGGTCATCTCTGGGAGGCCAGGAGCGGTGTCTGCCTGTCACCACGAAATGCCTGGCACCCAGCTCGGTGCCTGGCTGTTGGCAGGGGCTTAGTACATATTTGGTGAACAGATGCATGCAGGAGTGAAGCGTATCCTTCACAAGATGTAACATTAGCAATACCGCCTCCCCTTGGAATAAGAATAATTGTTCACTACATCACCTTATGCCCACTGTGAGAAAGTACGAGGAGACGTTTCTTGAAGTTTCATGACCAAAATAATCTACATGTCTCTTAAGCAACATTTCCTGAGATTTTAAAAAATCTTCAGGCCACTGTTCAAGTTAAAATGTATTGTTCTTTGGCTGCAGGGAACTGAGACTTGCCCTGGGACTCATCACTGCAAATGTGTAGCACCCAGAGAAAGACACTGAGCTCTGCAAAGCAGATGCCTCCTCGGGGTCCAGCCACCCGTTCCCCGGCTCTCTGAGCACTGGCAGCCGGCTGCTCACAAATAAATCTTCTCCTGCACTTGTCCTTGGGCAGGGTTGCCAGATAAAATACAGGATACTTACTTAAAATGGAATTTCAGATAAGCAACACATACTTGTGTGCTAGTATAAGTACTCCTGTGAAATGTTCAGGACATACTCATACTAAAACAGGATTCATGGGTAATCTGAAATTTGAACTGAATTGGAAATCTCATATATTGACTTGCTCAACCTGGCAATCTTACCCTTGGCTGACAGAGCTGCCTTGCTCAAGGTCACAGGCCGCCCCAGCAGCGCACACCCAGACGGGCGCGTGTGGGCTAGAGTGGCCCGACCTTCTTGCCTGATCCCCTTTCCGGAGCTTGGCCGAGTGACTGGCCCAGCCTCTCCTTCTGCCCTGTCCTGCCACTTTCCTTTCCCTGCCTCAGGTGTGGACCCCAAGAACATCCCTAATAAACTTCTTGATGCTAATGTCCTCAAGATGTCAGGCCTGAGCTCGGCCGGTGGGGCTCAGTGGTTGAGCGTCGACCCCTGCACCAAGAGGTCGCTGGTTCGATTCCCGGTCAGGGCACATGTGTAGGCTGTGGGCCCGATCCCTAGTGGGGGGCATGCAGGAGGCGGCCAATCGATGTCCTCTCTCATCAATGTTTCTATCTCTCCCTCTCCCTTCCTGTCTCTAAAATCAGTAAAGAAAAAAAATTAAATAAGAAAAGATGTCAGGCCTGAGAGGGCACCTTTCAGAGCAGCCCCCCTCCCTGGCTGTACCTCCTTCGCGCCTTCCCCCGCATACGTGCTTCCCAGCCCATTGGACCCTCTTGGACTGCATGTGTTCTTGTAAGGGCCCCAGGTTCCCTCGCGGGACAGGTGGCATTTATACATGCACACCCTTTTGGATTTGTTTTGGGTGAAAGATGACTAGAAAGACCATGGAGAAGGAATCCCAGGTCTTGTCCTGACTCCACAAGTACAACCTGTGACAGAACTCAGTCAGTCACATGTCATCTCTAAATTATCTACCTGCAGAGCAAAGATAGTAAGAATCGTCCTTACAGAACTCTGGCGCCAAGGGCTGGATGCTGGAGCGCTCTGCAGGTGTAAAACTCTCATTTGTGCTGTGATTTTGGCTGGGCCTGGACCCAAACTCACTGGCTTCTCACGGACAGTTCTCAGGAGGGAAGAACGCCTGCACTCTGCGCGACAGAGACCTCCATCCTGCCAGCGACGGGCATCCCCTCGTTGGCATGATGCTGCCTTCTGTGCATCTTTGCTGCACGGTTGTCTTTCTTCGCCAAGCACTATGCTACATGCTGACACCTAATGGGTCCTAAGAGACCACTGAAACAGCAAGGAAGAGGTGCTTCAGCCCCAGGAGAGCAGGGACGCTCCCGAGCTTCTGTCTGAGCCACAGCAGAGCCAAGCACCCACGGGGAAGCAAAAGTGCTTAAGGACAGCAGGAAAAAGCTGAAGCTGGCCCGAAGGGGCTGGCTAATGGGAGGTTGGGAGGAATGCAGATCCAGGGGAGGGAGCGGTGGTGGGACCCGCAGGCTGCAGCCTGGTCAGCCCCGACTCTCCCCAGCACAGAGCACAGGCAACCCAGTGTGGCGGACTGCCCGGACTCAGACCCCAAGGTCCGCAACCTTGGCTGCAGGGACTCATCCGGGGGCCAAGGAAACCTCTTCAGGTGGAGCAGGTAGCAGTGTTTTTAGAAGCTGGTGAGCCCCGTCTGCAGCCTTGGGTGTGAGTCCTGGCCGCTCCATCGAATGGCTCTACAGCCTGGGTGTACTGCCAAGTCACTGCATTTCTCAGCTTTACTTTCCTCATTGGTAAAAGCGAGAACACCCACCTCTGATGGTTGTACTAGGTGCCCCGGAAAGGTGTTGAAGCCTTAACCCCTGGCACCTATAACATGATGTTGTGTAGAAATATGGGCTTTGGAGATGTCATCAAGTCAATATGAGATTCTTAGGGTGTGTCCTAACCCAACATGACTGATGTCCTTAGAAAAAGGGGCAACTTGGACACAGAGAACGAAACATCAACTGAAGACTGGAGCGGTGCTATAGGCCGAGGCCCTCCAGGAGCTAGGACAGAGGCTGGACCATGTCCTTGTCCAAGGCCTTCAGGGGAGCGTGGTCCTGCCAACACTGGATTGCAGTCTCCTGGCCTCCAGGACCATATGTGTTTGTCGTTTAAGCCACACAGCTCATGGTACTTCGTCCTGGCAGCCCTGGCAAACTAATCCACCACCCTGAAGGGGTTTTCTAAGACTTAAGAGCAAAACATAGAAAGCTTCTGGCACGTGTACACTCCATAAGTTATGATAATATTATTTTACTTGTCTGTTTTCATTTCTTTGTCATGTAGCTGCACGACCATGGACAGATGTTGTAATCTCTCCGTGTCCCTGTTCCCTGCTCTGTACAAGGGAAGCGACGAGCACCTGTTTCATAGGACAGTCGTGAGCATAAAACAAGCCCCAAAGTGGAGCCCTTGGAACAGTGCCCGGCACGTAGCAAGTTCTCAATAAATAGGATGGCGATTATGAGGATATCAAATGAGAGGAGGAACTAGATGGTCCTTAATGGTTCTAGCGGGAAGACCAGAGACTACAGCACTGCTTTTCAAATGATCCAACAAATTAAAGAAATCCCGTGATTTTTCTGTAGGTTCACTGCAGAGCGAAAAGGAGAGAAAAGGTGCAGATTGCTCAGGAAGACCAGGAGGAGACGTCTGTGCTCAGGGAAGCCTCGGGTGCCCCTGACCCTGGCTCCTGGGGCTCATTTCTGACCGGCCCACCGCTGGGCTTGCCCCTGGGTGGGGGCCTCACCCTGCAGAGCACGGTGGTGAACAGCACACAGGATCATCAGCCCTGAGCGGGTCTAGTATAAGCAGCTGCCACCTCAGGCGGACCCTCAGGCTCCAGGAGAGCCAAGGAGGGCGGGATCTGAGGAGGCTCCATCCTACCCACTGTGCTGAACAACCCAAGAGGACACTGGGGACAGTGAGGGTGATGGTGACAATGCCGGGGTCTGGCTGTGACTGGAGGCCTGGCCCAGGCCACGCGAAGCTTGGGGAGGCAGGAGGATCAACCTGCCCCTTTTTATTGTTGCCCCTACCTTGTCTTCCCAGAAACATCTGATTACCTGGGCTATGCTGGCAGACGTCACAGTGAAGTGTTTGCCTGCAGGTCCCCACTTGGGGGACAGCTGGGGCCGGCTCCTGCCTTCCGGTCAGCAGACCATCATTACTCCCCTTCTCCGACAGTCGGCATCTAATGTCACTTTTCCTGGTTTAAGTGGCTCCGTGACCTCCCCTTATTTAGTTCCTAATAAAGAAGGCTCCAGTGGGGCTGGGCAGGCCCTTGATCCAGAGGGCGTTGAGCCAGAGGGCGGGCTGGCAGCGCCCAGGGTCAGCCCGCAGGGCTGTGCACCTGCTGCTCCGGTGTGGGGGTGGCCGTGAGGGCACTTCTCTCCCGGGCACAGGTTTCTTCCCTTCTCGTGACACGTGTGCGTCCCAGGAAGCTCCAGCTCGGCTTCTCCCAAGGTCACAGCTCCTGTAGGTGCACCTGCAAACACACACACCCCCCGGCTTCACAACTCTGTCTCCCGAAGCCAAAGCTCCTGCCCGAACGTCTAAGCCGCAGGAGTTCGCAACCCTGGTTCTGTTTTAGTATCACCCAGGGAGTTTTAAAAAATATGACACCTGGAGAAAAACTTCCCGAGCACTTCACAAAAGAGGCTGCCTAAATGACCAATAAACATGCCCAGCGGCTCAACTTCACTAGCCGTCAGGGAGGGCAGGGCAGACACGCGGGGCATCCACCGCGCCCTCCACGGCTGTACAGTGCGAAGCGGACAACAGCGCGGCCTGGCGGGGCGGGCGCGCCGGAGCTCCCACACCCTGCTGCGGGCGCGGGCGTCGGACCATCGCACCGAGCGGCTGCTTGGCAGCACCTGAACGGAACAGACACGTACCCTCTGACACAACGCTCTCCTAGGTGGGTGCGCACCCCCAGAAAGGCATGCGTGTATTCACCGCAAACACACGGACGAGAACGTTCCTAGGAAGCCAAGCCAGAAACGATTCCCGTGCTCATCAGTCAGAGAACGGATAATACCGGGGGGCATGCTCATGCGGAGATTCCGGGCACGCTGAGCACGAACAAGTACAACTACGAGCAACAGCGTGCGTGGCCCTCGCAAGAGTGACGTTCACGGGTGAAGCCCGAGTGCACACTCTCCTGTTCCCTTCGTGTGACGTTCACAAAGAGGCAAAGCTGATCCCGGATGTCAGAAGGCAGGGTGTTGTTGGGTAACTGTGGGGTGACTGGGAGAGGGCCCCAGGGAGTTCTGGGGTGTGGGCTATGCTCTGTTTCTTAATTTGGGGGCCAGCGGCATGAATGTATTCAGTCTGTAAGGATTTATCAGGATGTCTATGCTTTCCTAGAAGAATGTTATAGTTCAACAAATAGACAGACAAGTGCCCACAGCCAGCCCACCTCCAGAGATGCGTGGGCATTGTCACGTTCCAGTGTGCGTCCCGCTTGAGAATCCTGGATTTGGAGCTGGGGCTGGAGGCTGAGGCAGCAGCTTCGATGGCCAGCTCTCCCACAAACATGCTTCTGTAAGTTACTGAGCCCCTCTTGATTCGTTTGCTCCCCTTCAGGCCCCAGTGTCCCCCAGGGTAACCTGAAAAGGTTGGACAACACAACCGATGTTCCTCCTGGCTGCGAGAGTTGGGAGGTGCCAGCATAGGCCTCTGGGAACCTGGGCCGACTGAGGCCCCACCTGCCCTGGCTGTGTCCCCGCCCCAGCCTGGGCCCGGGGTCGTGTGCATCAAGGCAGAAGCATTCAGGCTGACGGAGCCAGAGCACATCCCCTGGCCCTGGAGGTCAACGTAGTCACTGCTAAAGGCCACTAAGAGACGGGAGTGTCCATGGGCTTCATAAGCCCACCTCCCCGCCGCCCCACCCCACCCTCCCCCAGGAGGAAGGGAAGCAGGAGAGAGGCCAGCTGCCCCCTTTGCCCAGGGGTCTTCTTCGGCCTTTGGACAAAGACCCGCAGTTCCGCAGGTGCTCCGCCAGCCAGGGCAGCATGCATGCCTCACTTCCCCGCCCACAGCCAGGTGTCAGGGACGGGGTCCAGGCCCACAGCCTGGAGCCCCAGGGGCTCCGCGGAAACGGTCCAGCTCAACGAGCCAGCAGAAACGGAGCCGAGGAAAGCCAGGGTGCAGATGTTGCAAAGCTGTGCTGCCTCCAGAAAATGGCACCCCCCTCGCAGGGCTTGCAGAAGGGGCCAAGCTCGAAAGTTCCCTGCCCCCTCGGAGCCCACTGAGAACTCTCTTCCAGCGTCCTCATCTGAATGCTCAGGAATACACGGCCGGCTCCCAGGCGGGGAAGTGGAGGCAAATGGATGTGGGGGACGACTGCCAATCAGGAGACGGGGGCTGTCTTAGAGGTGCGTCCTCTTCCTTCACCTCCTTCCAGGAAGCAGGCGGGGCGGCCAGAGACCTTGACACTGGCCTGGGCCTGCCCGGGGGCCGAGAAGGGCCCGAGGAGGTGAGGGGGGAGGTCGATTCCTTTTAGCAATCATGCAGGGCAGGGTTTTCCAAATTCCACATGCAGCCCACAAACAAATGTATCCTGTCTGTTAAAATTAAGGAAAATGACATCACACAATTTCAGCTCCTGCAACTAACACAAACACTTTACTCCGAGAGATGAGAGAGGCCGCGTTTTGCCAAGGCCAGAGGAGCAAAAGGACTCACCGGCTGCGAGGAGAGAGGTCCAGCTGCCTTCAAATGCCACCCGCAGGTGTTCGTCACCCCTGGGCCTGACTGCGTAAGTTTCAGACGGAAGGAGGACTCCGTGAAGACCTGGCAGAGACGACCGTGCTCCCAGAATGTTGGCAAATACGTGGCTCATGAGTGCTGATGTCTGTGCTCCCGAGAGAGGGAGACTAGGAAGAAGAGACTACAGGGTGAATGACACCGCGAGTGACAAAGACTGGGAAGAAGGGACAGACGGGCACATACATACGTGCATGCCGAGTAAGAGGTGAAGACGGAGGAAGACGGAGAAGGACAGCGGGCCCATTGACACTACAGGCAGACAGGTGGCACTTGCTGTGGCCACCTCTGCTCCCCCAGCCCCGGGGCCCCTGGCTGCCTCCCGCAGAGTCCACGCCCAGACCTGTGTCCCAGCACGCCACCACAGCCAGGGAGGCTCCAGGCCTGTGTCCCAGCACGCCACCACAGCCAGGGAGGCTCCAGGCCCAGGTGTATTTTGCATCGAAACCTATTTTGCTGAGATACAGGCTTCCTACTGTAAGGATTGATGCTTATGGCTCTAAGCCAACCCGCAGATGGGGATCCGAATGGCAGGGCCGACTACTCGGTTGGTCCCTGAGGGCAGATGATTCTCCCTGGATCCCTGAGGAGAACAACGCTGCTGGATTTGGGATCGAGAACCCTGGTGGAACAGGTCCTAAGGGGGTGGACCTGCAAGCCAAGGGGAGAGTGGGGGGGGGTATTCTGGTTCGCTGGGATGGAGAGGGGGTGGGAGAGAACTGGGAGAACAGAGTGCAGCTCTTTCTGCTGGGGGCACCGTCCGCTTCTGGGCACGTCTCCGGGCCGGGCACACCCCCGCTGAAACCTCTCTCTGGAATTGGATATGACTTCAAATGCCACTGCATTCATTGGAGTGTTTTCAGATGTCAGTAACGGAATGTCTAACTGAAGCAATATGTCTTATTTGCATAACAAAAAACTAGAGATTGGCCATTTTAGAGTCGATTCCAGGCTACCCACCGAGTTCAGCTCAGATTCATGGGAAGGGGACCCGCATCTGGATGGGGGGGTGTGAAAAAATGTGAGAAGCAAATTAAACCAATGTTATCTTAGGCAACCGAAGCTAAGGGCTGTTTGTTACACGGCATTACTGTGGTGATATCTGACTGATACACCTTTTAAAATAGTTTTCTGCTGGGTCTCAGCCATTATTTTAAGGTCGGTCTATCTGGAGGAAATGGAACTCCAGAAAAGACATTGAAGGTAGCTACCATCCCCTGTGGTCATCGCCTCTCCCTCCTCAATCACCCACGGGACCAAAGTGTCCAACAGAAACCCCTCTGCCTTCAGCTCTCATCGCCCTTGGGCCGTGACCATCCCTCCGCTGCATCCGCTGGTTCCAGACTCTGCGTTGCTGCCGAGACCGCACAGTCCCCGGTGGGGCCTCCACATCCACCGCTCGCGAAGCCTCCTCTGTAGGCCTTCCTTTCTTAACAATTTCTCTTTCTCTTTTCTTTATATAACATGGGTTCTGCTTTGGCTTTCTCAAGCCAGGGGCCAGCTCCTTCCTCGGGAAATCCCACAGGCCAGCCAATTTGGTGAGATGCTATCACCTGCCTTCTGTCCGGTGGCTCTGACACTTGTCACCTTTACCCAGCAGGTGTCTCCGCCCCAGACCCTGTGCTCACCGGGTGCCCCGGCGTCCATGCCTCACCCCGGACAGAGCTCCATTACACCTTAGATCCCAGGAAGCCCCTGCGTGTAGTCGGCACCCGTGTCTCCAGTGCTTGCCGTGTGCCAGGGGCTATGCTGGGTCCCAGGGCTGCAGAGTCCCCGGCTGGCCCTCGGGGAGTGCGCAGGCGTGTTAGGAGGCGTCAATAAGAAGTAAGATGTTTGCAGGGGACTCGTATTCCGAAAGGCGTTTCTTGAGCACCTGCTGTGGGTAGAGCTGTGCTGGGTACTGGACAACTGGCAGTGGCCGAAACAGATGGGTTCCTGCCTTGGAGAGCTTCAGCCAAGGGCTGCATCGATCCGTGCAGGGTGCAGCAGGACCGGACAGAGAAGCGCGTTCCTGAGGGGCCGGGGCTGCCGTGGCAGGTGGGTCGGTGCTCTCCCCGCCCTGTGCCAGCTCTTGCTGGGGGCCCACTGCGCGCACCTGTGACGTGGCCGGGGCCTTCTCCTGGCGGTACCCACAGGACAGGCCCAGCTGCCGGGAGTTACTGGGCCCAGCAGCATCCATGATGCCTGGGGCTGCACGGTCAGTATCTAGGCTTCCTCACCCTCTAGTGAGACAGCCGTGAGGCCTGCTCTACGCAGGGGCCAAGAGGTCCCAGGTGGATGGAGACCCACTTCTCCACAGTGGTAACTGCTCATTGGCATACCCAGAAGTGGCTCCCTTCCCCTCCGGCCTCACTTCGCCACACCCCTGCAGGAGCTGCCTGGGCTCACCTCCAGATGAACTCTGCAGACTCAGGTACTGCAAAGTGAGACCCAGTAAAGCTCCAGCAACACAGTGAACATGAGCCTTTGGTGAGAACAAAGTTTGGTGAGAGAGGGGAGGGTGGAGAGGGAGGGGGAGAATGAGGGAGGGGGAGGGGAGGGTGGGCAGGGAGGGGGAGAGGGAGGGTGGACAGGGAGGGGAGGGGGAGGGTAGAGAATGCACTGTTTTCCGGGAAGCTACTCCCCACCCTGACCCTCAGGATTCCACCGGGGAGGCGAGCTCCCTGAGCGCCTCTTGAGCGCACATCCACATCCGGGTGAAGGTCTTGCCCAGGAACCCTCATTCTCTTCTCCAACGCCCAGTCCTGTGTGTCTTTATTCATTTAAAACCTCACCCTCAGACTGGGGCTCCCTGAAGACAGGGCCTGACCTGCCTGACCTCCATGCCCAGCTCTCACCCTGCCTGCCCCATGTCCCCAGCCTCGGGGCCCTGGTCTGTGTATCTGGGCCGTCTCCTGCTGAACCCGAGTCCTCCTGAGGACCCCCGCAGGTGAGGACGGGTCCTTCATCAGACCGATCCTGGGTGGAAGCCCCCACTGGGCACCGCCTCTATCCCAGGACCCCTGAGCAGTTCACATGCAGCAACGTGGTCCCCTCATAACCACCTTGGGGAGTAACCAGTTTCCAACCCCTTTCCCAGAGGAGGAGGCTGAGGGGCAAGGAGAGGAAGCCATGTGCCCGCGGTCACAAGGCTGTCAGCAGCGGGGTGGCCCAGACGCAGGCTGTCTGCGGGGGGCTGGGCCGCTCCCAGACAAGGTGCTTCAGACAGAGACTCTTCCCCCTCCAGCCCCTCAGCACGCCCCTCCCCCGACTCCGCCCCCTCCCTGCTCCCGAGCAGTCAGTCAGCACGTCTGATCCTGCTCTGACCTTCACTTGCTGGTCCCTGAGGGCAGGCACTTCCTGGCTCCTGGAACAGGACCTGGCATGTAGCCACCATGCTGGTGCAATGAATTAAAAAAGACGGGGGGGCAGGGTGCCACCCAACTGATGGGTGTCCCCGTAGAAATAGATTGCCTCAGACACCACGTGAGGCCCAGACCCAGTCACAGCAGATTGTGTGTGTGTGAGCTCAAGTGCATGTATGTGTGTGTGTGTGCAAGAGTTTCTGTATTGTGTCTGTGTGTGCACACGTGTGCATGTGTGTGAGCGCATGTGATGCACGGGTGCGTGTGCTTGAGCGTGTGTGGGCGGCCTGGGCCGGTCTGCCCTGGCAGCGCTGGACGCTGGCAGCCTGTTGGGCTGGCCGGGCGGTGAGCGATCGGAATCTCAGGGCGGCCTAATCATGCCTGACAGATTGATTAGGGGAGAAAGTTGCTGCGTCTCTATTGCAACAGACAGAGCAAGCGTGTCTCCACTTAACCTTTCCCTTCGCACAGGGGAGACGGGGTGCAGCGGGGGTGCTGGGCACGGAGGGCGAGCGGAGGGGGGTCTGTGAGAGGCAGAAGCAAGCACAGTGGCATGGAGGGACCGTGGACAAGAGGTGCAGAGCGGAGGGGAGAGGGTGGGAAACAAGGGAGGTGACGTCCTGCTGGCTTAATGAAGCCGGAGCTTGTGTCCATGATGCGCTCCCGGGGCCCAGAGCCGCAGATGTCCTCCTTGGGACACATCCTTGTCCTCTGTCTCCCTGAGGGAGGGGCAGATGGGCGGTTAGACGACCTGCAGTCCCACAGCCTCCCGGAGGCCGCAGAGCCAGGCTCCGTGCCTGGGAAGGGCAGTGGGAATGCGGGCAGGGGCCTCAGAGCCGTCGGCCTTCAGCAGGGGCAGCTGGGGCAGAGACGGGGAGTGAGGTTGAAAAGCCACAGAGAACCTCAGAAAGGAAAGCCATCTACCCCACCCCCCAACCTGCTGAGGAGGGAGCTGTCTCGTGCAGCGCAGGAGCCCACCCAGGTCCGTGACGCGCCCAGCACGCAGGCACCCATTGCCAGAGGGGTGCTGCAGGGTCAAGATTGAGAGTGGGCTCCGTGCAGGTGTCCAGAGCCCCCCGGATCTGCGCCCTCTGTCCCCGAAGCCTCGCGGGAGGGGGCTGGACGGGCCCTTAAGCACAAGCAGAACAGGCTCTGGAGAAGGAAGCACCTGGCTCCACCTTCGCCACAGCCCCACCCGTCACGGGATGCAGGGGACACAGCCGTGTCCCCTCCAGTCTGCTCCGCCTGGAGAACAGTCCGGGGCTTTCAGCAACCTGAGCACCAGCGTCTGAATCATGAATCATCCTGCTTTTTCCACTGGGGAAATCTCGCAGCAGATCCTGTGTGCCCCCAAAAACACCAACATCTGTATATAGAGTTGTGTGACCTCAAATGTTTTATTTTAGAATGCTTGGAGAAGAAAAATAAAGGTGGGCAGATCCAACCAAATTAGATCTGACTGAGTTTTATTTATGTTTGTCTGCATCCCCTCGATTTTACAATTAAACACGAGGCTCTATCCCCCTAGAAGTGGTATGCCTGGGTTTGAGTACACACAGATCCCAATTTGGTAAGCGAAACACATATAGCAAAGCATCGGAAAAACAGAAGAAACACGTGAAATGTGACTCTGGCTGTGTTTAGAAGCACGGTGAGATTTTTTTTTCTTCTACTGCCTCCCCCGCCCCCACACCAATCAGCTACATCACCAACAGTGAGGGGACAGGGTGGGCGTCGGCGTGGTGGGGAAGGTGAGCCCCTCGGGCTGCTCTCCGGCACCTGCCCCGAGAGGAGAGGAAGATCACTGTTCACGCGGTGATGCTCCGGTCTGGGTGGGAGGCCCGTGGACCGGCACACACACAGAAACCAATGCCACGCACAGCGTGGTTGATGGCCTTGGGACCTGTGCCCCTTCTGCGTCTCAGGTGGAGCTCAGGCTTCACTCCGTGCTGACCCTTCTCCTGGAAGCCACGTGTGCGGTGCAGGTGTTCCATGCCCTGGATTCGTCCCCAGGGTGTCTCGAGCTGTGTGCTCAGAGGCGCCCGATGTTAGGACTTCCCACAGCTCTTCCCCATATGTCCAAATGCCCCGCGGAAGCTAGGGTCACTGGAAGCCAACTGCAGCGATAGCATTTCCTTGCCAGGGATTTAAGAAAAGGCAGGTCTTATGGGCTAAATTGTGTCTTTTCCAAAATATGTGTGTTAAACTCTTAATCTCCAGCACCTGTGAATGTGGCCTAATCTGGAAAGATGGTCTCTGCAGCTGATCACGTTAAGATGAGGTCATTAGGGTGGGCCCTAGTTCACTGTGACTGGTGTCCCTGTAAAAAGGGAGAAATTTGGACACAGCACAGAATACACAGAGGAAAGACATCGTGAAGAGACATAGTCGGAACGCAACGAGGAGCGGAGGGATGCAGCCCCAGGGAGGGGCTGGGGCCACCAGAAGCTGCTACAGCAGTGGTTCTCCACCTGTGGGTCATGACCCCTTTGGGGGGTCAAACAACCCTTTCATAGGGGTCACCTAAGACCATCAAAAATACATATTTCCGATGGTCTTAGGAACTGAGACACCGCTTCTCTACCCATCGCCAGGCAAGTTCTCCCACATGCAGATACGCCCACATACAAGTACCCGGCATGATGACATTACCGCGCCAACCCCATCACACACACTCCGTACAAATACAGGTGTATGTGACAGGGTTGGCGCCATAGTGTACTTATGCAGTCACACATGTGTAGAGATCAACTACTGTGTAGAAGGCAGCAGTATTGGAGGTAAAACGACACTTCATGAATTATAATTACTTGGCAAATGTAAAATCATCAACTACTGCAAAAATATATATCTGTACAATGGGAACTTAATCTGGATGCTGATCAGTTATTTTATATTCGGCTTTGGTTGATGTAAATATTGCCCCCTTGTGACAGTAACATGAAAAAACAACACAGAGAATGGTAAATCATAGGAAACTTTAGTGAATTGTATTGACTAAACTATGCCATGTATCATCTTTCATATTATTAAAGCTATTGTTATATATAATTTTCATTAGCAAACCATCCCATGACAATGGGTCATGTAGAGAAGAACATTAAGAAAAGAAAATACAGTGAGGAATTTTTACAGTATGGTTTTACTTCAATAATTACAGCAGGAATTGAGAAACCTCAATGTGTTATTTGTTGTGAAGTTCTACCAGCCGAATCTATGAAGCTGAACAAACTAAAACACCATTTTGATAGCAAGCATCCGAGCTTTGCTGGCAAGGATACCAACTATTTTAGAAGCAAAGCTGATGGACTCTGGAAAGCCAGACTTCACACTGGTGGCAAGTACCACAAACAAAATGTAGCAGCCATTGAAGCCTCATATTTGGTGGCACTCAAAATTGCCAGAGCTTTGAAACCTCACACCATTGCTGAGGATTTACTGTTGCCAGCGGCCAAAGACATTGTTTGAGTTATGATCGGAGACAAATTTGTTATGAAATTGAGTGCAATTTCCTTATCTAATGACACTGTCCACAGGACAATGAATGATATGTCTGCTGATTTTCTTGATTAGGTAATCCAGGAAATTAAATCTGCTCCACTTTCAATATTTAGCATCCAGCTTGATGAATCAACAGACGTTGAAACTGTTCAGTTACTGGTTTATGTGAGGTATACTAATGATGGCAACTTTAAAGATGAGTTACTTTTTTGCAAACCTCTTGAAATGAAAACTACTGCACATTATGTATTTGACACAGTTGGTTCATTTCTGAAAGAGCATACAATCTCTTGGGTAAAGGTTTGTGGTGTTTGCACAAATGGTGCTCCAGCTATGCTAGGATGTTGATCTGGATTTCAATGTTTGGTACTGAATGAGTCACCAAAAGTCATCGGAACTCACTGTATGATGCATCAGAAATATTAGCAACGAATATGCTGCCACAAGAGTTACAAGAAGTAATGAAAAGCGTCGTAAGCTCTGTCAATTTTGTAAAGGGGAGCACTTTAAACAGTCGAATGTTTTTAGCAACTGTGAAACGAGTTGAATGTGCCAAACAGTGCTCTGCTATTTCACACTGAAGTGAGATGGTTGTCGACAGGAAAAGTTTTAAAACATGTTTTGGAGCTTCATGATGAACTCAAAACATTTTTTAATCAGAAAGCAAGACCGCAATTCGAAGCACTTTTCAGCGATAAAAGTGAACTGCAGAAAATAGTTTACTTGGTTGCCATCTTTGCCATCTTGAATGAGTTAAATTTATCACTGCAAGGACCAAATGCAACATGCCTCGATTTGTCTGAAAAGATCCAATCATTCCAAATGAAACTTCAGCTTTGAAAAAAATATTGGATGAAAATAAAATTTACCTGTTGCCTACATTATCTGCTTTCTTTGAGGAACACGACATTGAACCAGAGAAAAGGATTACAATGATAATTTCTGTGAAAGAAGACTAGCACATGCTTGCAGACGAAATTTCATCGTATATTCTAAATCTACTCGACACCCCATTTGCACGTGCCAGAAGCCCATTCACAGTCAAAGTTGAAGATGTTCCTGAGACAGCACAAAAGGAGTTCATTGAACTTAATAACAGTGATGCAGTGAGAACTGATTTCTCTACAATGCCAGTTACAAAATTCTGGATCAAGTGTTTGCAGTCATATATCCTGTTCTGTCTGAGACTTTGTTGTGCCTTCTTCTTCCATTTCCAACAACATATCTTTGTGAAACAGGGCTTTCCAGCTTGTTGCTTGTTGGTTATCAAGTCTAAATACAGAAGTAGACTTGTTGTGGAAGATGATCTTCGTTTTGCTCTTGCAAAGACTGCCCTGAGAATTTCTGATCTGGTGAGAGAGAAGCAATCTCAACCTTTGCCCTGACGTTGGCTTTTTATGCATACTGTTACAAAATGTAGCAATGTAGTTTACTGTTGTTATAGTAAGACTGTTACCCATGCTACACCATGCTTCAAGACAAAATTTCATTTATTTGTAATTAGAAATAAATATTTCACAATATATAATTACATATTGTTTTTGTGATTGATCACTATGCTTTAATTCTGTTCAATTTGTAACAATGAAAATACATCCTGCATATCAGATATTTACATTATGATTCATAATAGTAGCAAAATTACTGTTATGAAGTAGCAACAAAAATAATTTTACAGTTGGGGGTCACCACACCATGAGGAACTGTATTAGAGGGTTGTGGCATTAGGAAGGTTGAGAACCACTGTGGTAGAGCAAGGTCTGGCTCTGCTGAAACCTTGACTTGGGACTTCCAGCCTCCAGAACTGTGGGGCAATAAGTGTGTAAGTCACCGGTTTGTGGTACTTTGCTCCAGTAACCCTAGAAACCACACACAGCATGTGACCCCATTTCAGCCAATAACATCTGAAGGAACGTTGGCTGGGGATCAAGTTCCCCACCAATCTAAAGAGACCCAAAGAAAACAAGGACTTTTCTGATGGTGATCTTGTTGTGTCTCACATGTGATGGTGGGGACTGCTGCAGCCATCCTGTGAACATGAGAGACTAGGCTGATATGATCCCCCTGCAGAGAAGAAAAACAATGGAGTAAACTTGACTGTGGGTGGTTCTTGTGGAGCCTCTGCCATAACCTGCTCCGTGACTCGATCTCGGGGCTTCTTTTGTGTGAGCTCATATGTTCACGTATGACTGAAATCACTGTGAGCGGTTCCTTACACGGAAATGCATCCTCAGGGACCCGGCACATGATCTCGACCAGTCACCAGCCTCTCCGTCTAAGGCCAATGGAGAAGCTACGACTATTCATGGCTCAGCTTAGGGGTAGCCAAACCTTAGTTTATCAGTATTAGATCCATGAGCGTGTGTCCCTAGAGAGAAATCTAAGGAAAACGAGTTGCTTTTGTCTTAGAACATCTTAATTTTTCAGATAGTCCCAGAAATGTAGAGAATTGCACCCTGCCTGGGCAGGGCGGAGCTTAATGTTCATCTCACGCTGGGGTTCTCAGAGGTCAGTCCTCTGGGGAACCATGAAGCCACAACTTTCCTAATCACACTAAGATGTTATTTGCTCTTTTTCCGTTGTTCTCTCCTGACTGTGCGGTGGCCTTTTCCAGCGGCTGCGGGATACGTGGTATCACAGCAGATTGAATGCAGAAATGGATACGCGGTTCCAGCAAAGGCAGACACTCAGGAGATTTCCAAAAATGTAAAAAAAAAAAAAAAAAAGGCAACTTTCTTACACATTTATTCGGTAAAATACAGTTATTTTTTATAAAAATGTCATTTATGTTGATTCTTCATGTTGTGTTAGCACTGTTTTAAAATAATACGTATTTTGCCCTGGCCAGTTTGGCTCAGCGGTTAGAGCATCGGCCTGCGGTCCGGAGAGACCCGGGTTCGGTTCCTGCTAGGGGCACGTACCTCGGTTGCAGTTTGTCCCCGGCCCTGGTTGGTCATGCGGGTGGCAGCCACTCGATGTGTCCCTTTCACATCGATGTTTCACTCTCTCTCTCCCTTCCTCTCTCTCCCTCCCACTCTATCTGTACAAAAAATGGAAAAATATCCTCAGGTGAGGATAAAAAAAATAAAATAAAATAAAATAATACGTATTTTTATGCCCTGGCCAGTTTGGCTCAGCGGTTGAACATTGGCCTGCGGGCCAGAGAGTCCCGGGTTCGGTTCCTGCTAGGGGCACATACCACAAAAAATAAAATAAAATAATACGTATTTTTAAACGTCTCAGTAGATAAAAATAGATGTAATGCACATAAATAGAAGCTCTTTGGAGTGGTCAGTACCGTTTAACAGGTCCTGTGCGCACGATGTTTCAGCACTGCGATCAAGTGACACCACGGCCGACCCGGGGCCAGGAGACAGGGCTCTCGCGGAGCGGGGCTGAGACGGGGCGAAGCGGCTGACACCACAAGCGAGCATTTGCAGTGCTGCCGCGGGCCAGGCACGCTGCGGCGCCTTTGCTCCTGTCACCTGGGTGACTCTCGCACCAACCACTTCTCTATTCCCTCCTCCTGAGACAGGCGGACAGAGACTGCAGTCCCCGTTCTACAGGTGAGAAATCATTAATCGGGCAAAGTAATCCTCTGCCCAGAGTCTCTCAGCTCGTAAGTGCCGAGGTCAGGATGCAAATCTGACGCACAGCGCCTGTTTCTGGACCTGGAGTCTTGGGCCCCTGGACTCTCGGAGAGTCAGGAACTTGGGTCCAACACTTCGCCCCATGCTTGCACTTCACTCCATGCCCTCAGCTCCCTGGGCCCCAGGACACGCCTCTGTCAAATGGCGTGAAAATGTCTGGGTTGTGAGGATCTCCGGAGATAAGGAGATGAGAGCGATGTGTAAACAGTACGTGCTTGTGGCTATTATGACTGCTGCCTTCCACCTGCGGTCTCCTTGGTGGGAGCATTTTGAGATTATTAGCTGATAGTGCAAATAAAGAACATAAACCCACTATCTTGCTTAAACACACACATGTATATGAGCCTGTGTGTACACCAGCAATGTGACTTGTGGCATATACCTTTTCATGTTAATACTCAGCGATATGCTTCAATCTGTACATTTTAAGCTTCTCTTTCTCTCTCTCTCTCTCGCTCTCTCTCCCTCTCTCTTACACACACACACACACACACACCCCCCCCTACCTCAGCAGCTTTTACGATAATAAAAGCACCAATGTTCCCGAAACTACAGTAAGTGTCGGTTCCAGGTGCTGCTCAGCAGGCCCCCTCCCCTCCCTGAACCGTGAATAGTCAGCAGCACTTGAGATGTGACAGGCATTTCCAGACCTCTTCTGAGTCTTTCTCTCTCAGCACAAAATTAAATAAGCACCATTTCCAGACACTATTTTGTGAGGCAAGTAATAGAGTCTGAAACGATTATTAGATATTTACCATAGCAAAAGCACTAAAATGAGATGTGCCTTTAAAACACTGAGCAGTGAACCAGGGAGGAAGGGGAGCGTCTGGAGACAGAGTGGCTGTGACCGGCTCTAGCAGAGGCACCCAGGGAAAGGCGACAGCCCCACTGGCTGGGCCTTGGCAGTGCCAGCGCCCTCCCGACACCTGCATTTGCAGGGGAGGGAAGGGTCTGATCTGGGTCAGGAGACCAGTATGCCAGCCCCCTACCCAAACTCTTAGCCAGTATGTGTCCATGGGCAAGCCCCGTCTCCTCTCTGGGCCTCTGTTTCCTCTACTGTGTCCTGAAGGTTGACCAGATGACCCATATAATGTGGTCCTTGGAGATCAGGTTTCCTGCAGTCACAGCAGCCTGGGGCAGGGTGTCCAGGGGAGCAGAGGGGCGGGAGGGAGTGATGGGAGACGGATTGAGCTCTGGGGCCAGAACCTTTCACCAGATATTTTCTTTTTAATTTTTTTTCTTTATTGATTTTAGAGAGAGAGAAAGGAGAAGGAGAGGGAGATGGAAACATGGATGAGAGAGAACATCGATTGGCCGCCTTCTGCATGCCCCTCACTGGGGATTTGGCCCACAACCTGGGCATGTGCCATGACCGGGAATCAAACCGGTGACCTCTGGTGCATGGGCAAGCCACAGTGGCCGGGTTCAACCAGATATTTTCATGCCTCTTACGAGCTTTCTAGTTTCCCCAGAAGGCTCCTAAAGAGTGTGTATAGGACCAGCTCTAGGAGGGGTAAATACCAAGAAATGGAGGCGGCGACCCAGGGAGGGAGACCCCCAGAGGGAGCAGACAGAGGCTGCTCTGTCCCCTCACCCCTCCATGATGCTCTTGTCCCACAGCCCTCTGTGCCTGCACGTCTTGCCCCTGTATCCCACGCCCCTCTCCCCACGACTGCCCCGGCCCCTCCACCCTCTTGAACAACCTTGTCCCCCCCTTCTCAGCTGCGGGTCGGGGCTCTCAGGCACCCAGAGCGTCGCTCCTGCCTCTCCCTCGGCCCCGCTCTAGCATGTTCCACGTGCTCAGCTCTGTGGCAGGAAGAGCCCCTGCGGTGCGGTCGGGAGCGGCCTCCGGGCGCCGCTCGCCCACCAGCCGCGGAGCTTCAGGCCAAGGCTGACCTCCTCCGAGCTCGGTTTCCTCATTTGTAGCTCAGGGTTGACGAGGAGACGTCACAGATGTCCTGGCGATTGAACACAAAGGCACTTTGGAAGCTGATAGGACATTTACAGGCTGTGATTTAGCTACATTGTGCTTGATTAAGTTTAATTTCATTACCCACCTCAAAGCCCTTTTTGAAATGGTGAGGGTTTCACACAGCACGTCTTAGGGGAAAGCCTGTCCCTGCGGGGCCGCCTCTTCTACACACACACTTGGGGGCCCCTGAGTGGCTCCTGGGACAAGACAGGTGAGGGGACGGCGGGGTGGCTCCAGGGAGGAAGGAGAGAGGAAAAGGAAAGGACGGGGTTTCTCCGGCATCTGCCCTGGTTGCTTCCCTGAGCGCCAGTGTCGCATTGGGAGATGCCCCTTGTTGGCTAGGTCGTATGGGAAGGATCCTGGGGAGTGTCCCTTCCTCGTCCCTCCTCCCTGGAATCACATGACCCTATCTGAGTCTAAACTGTGTGAACCCCAATTTTTACAGCTTCTCATCCCGAGCTCACCTGTGGGGAAAGAGGTGTCTGTGAACCGCAAGGCGGAGAAGTGCCCCCCTCTGCCTCGGCCCTGAGGAGCACACCCCGGAAGCGGCATGAACCCCGACGCACGCATTTCGTGTCTGCAGCCCCAGTCCCAGCGCAGTCCCCACAGAGCGCCTCTAGTTCATCCTTCGTCAGCAGGTGGGGCGGTCAGGAGAGGGTGAGCACTGTGAGGCCACGCTGACTACGCTTTGGGGGTGGGGGATGTTCTGGGGACCCTGGGCCGTTAGCTGATTTCAGCCAGACCTCGACGCCTTGATACGATACACTGTAGGGTAGGAAGTGAAGCTGGTGGTAATTGTCTATTGGGACCTAGGTTCTAGGGGGAAAGATGGAATGTCGTGCTTTGTTCTGTCCGGTATTCAGCTTTGGGCAGGAGAGAGACATCAAGAAAATGAGAGGATGCTTGGCAAGGACCCTACACCAGGAGGAGCTGAAACAGGAAACGGATAAGGGAGAAGGAAGACTGTTAAAGGTAAGAATGAAAAGGAAAGAAGGCAGGAGGACAGCGAGTCCAGTGGTCCTTTCTCTCCCCCTCCTAAGCTCAAGTCGAAAGGGAGAGTCCTCACTGAGGGTCACCCACGTCAGTAAACGTGTCTCCCACAGATGACCTTGGAAAACTGGTTTAGGGTTCCAACAGGCAAGTCAGCTCCTGGACAAGCCTTGAAAAATGAGTCCTCCCTCTTTGGGAAGGTCATTCTATCAAATGAGCAGAGAGGGAGGGAGGAGACAATCAGATGAACAGAATCCACCTCCATGATCAGGACCCAAGTCTTCCAGATCGTCCCACCCCAGCTTAGTGGTCTCCCGCTCTGACCCAGAGGAAGCAAGACCTGTGTTTACACAGGCGAAACAACGTGGCTGTGAGTTGCACAGATGGAAGTTGAACGGGATGGGCAGCTCTGACCACTGGCTTTCCTGGTAGGATAATTCTTCGCTGCGGGGGCTGTCCTGTGCGTGGCAGGATGCTTAACATCACCTCTTGCTCCCGCCCACTAGATGCCAGTAGCATCCCGCAGTGTGACAACCGCTGTCCCCAGGTCTTGCCCAAATCGCCTCCAGTCAAGAACCATGGCTCCAGGCGCCACTCGATTCCTGGAATGAGTTTTCAGAAATGGTTGCTCTCCCTTCCTGGGTCTCCAGAGGACTCATCTCACAAGCTGGCCTCCATGTGTCCCCTCTCTGTCTATCGGTGCCTTTCTAGAAGCGGCGAGGAAGAGACAGTTTGTATAAACATCAGAGATGGTGGCTTTCTTCTTCTCCCTGCGGGTCCCCTCCCCAGACAGCCCTGCACAACCTGGAAAAGACTGGAGATAAAAGCTCTAGCGCCAGCCAGTGACAGGAGGGTCAGAGAGGAGGATTCTGAATTGGCTAAGCCTGGCCACTGGGGACCTTCTGCCCTTGGGGACATGAGCTTTCTACCTGTTCCCTGTGCAGGTAGAAGCAGAAGGACCTGGGGGGCCACACGTGCCCTCGACCAGGCCCTGCAGCCTCCGAGCCTGGTCTGTCCACCCCTGCGTGGAAGGGCTGAACTGCAGGGTTCCTGCCCTGCTCGGATGAACCACGTTCCGAGTTTCTTCGACTCTGAGGTTATAATTCGAGGAGGCCTGATGTGTGGTGCATCCAGGATGAGCAGAGCGTGCTGTGAATCCCCCCTGGCTACCTCTTAATTACCTGCATGATGTAGGTGAGCAAAGTCTGAAGGAAAAGATAAATCCCAACTTAATCTTGCTGGCCATAGAAGGCAGTACAATTCTCTCTCTCTCTCTCTCTCTCTCTCTCTCTCTCTCTCTTTCTCACACCTTCTATGTATTAGAAGAAAGACCCCCATGAACCCATAGAGAAGATACATGTGGGGGGGAAGCAATTCACTGATAACTGGGAGTTGACCAAACACTTGTTTTGATTAATTTTTAGCAATGGACACAAGTCTAATGACCCAAATGTCTGGTTAATGTTTGAGTCTCCCTACCCCCACCCAGACCTAAGAAAACACCTCTTCCCTCCTTTCTGAGCCTCCTCACGGCTGTTCCAGGTTCCTGTTTCTGTTCCTCCCTCTTTCCCTGTCTCGGCATCACTGCCCCAGTGTCTCTCGTCTGCACATGTCTGTGTCTCTGTCCCTGCTCACCTGTGTTCATCTCTCTCTCTCCCCCTCTCCCCCCACCCCCCTCCCACGTATCACAAGGACTTGACATGGAGCCAAGGCCCGGTCGGGAACATTATCTGCCTTGCAGACTGAAGGGGTTTTCTTTGTGCATCTCGCTGTGATTCATCTTCAGAAGGGATCGATTCCAGGCATCCATCTCTGCGCCTGCAGAAAAGCTCTCTGAGGCTGCTGCTTCCCCGCTCTGCCCGGACCTCTGGCTCACTGGGCAGCAATAGCTCTGCAGTTGGCTCGCTCTGCCCCTCCGGGAGAACATCCACCCCGGGGTGGGAGGAGATGCTGGCACCACCACCACGGAGGCGAGCTAACAGCAGCTCCTTGGAGGAAACAATGCCGGACAAGGGCCCTGCGTCAGAACCCCGGCCAGCACCCAGCTCCCTGCACCGCTTAGAGGACCGACTCCCATGTGCGCTCAACACGTGACTGTTTGTGGAGTTGTCAAGTGTCCTCCAAGCAGCTCATTCTTCTCAACAAGCTGTCAGGCCAGCGAGGGAAGCCAGGCAGCCCGGGGAGAAGCTGGAGGGGATGGAGGCTGAAGGCACCCCTTTATCCCTGCGGCCTCTCCTCTCACCTTTCAGGCTGACCTTGAAGAGCGAGACGGCTCGGGTTTCCTGCGCTGCTACATCTGAGCTGAGCGTGTGCTCCAGATGCAGGGCAGCACGTGGCAGAGGGCACTGCGAGCAGGTCCCGGGTTTAGGCAAGGACAGAAGGGAGGCGATAGCGGGTCTCGCCACCGCCCACCCTCCCCGGAGCTTCTCTGAGGGGGCCCCACCTCTCCTACCTCGAGGAGTAGGTTGGACTTCAGAGCACCATCTGAACAGTGTGGTAGTAACATGTCAAAGACGTCAGGCTGTGCTGTCACCAGACCCCCTTCAGATCTCCCAGGTGGAAGGCCAGGGATCCCTCCCTGCCGGGCACACCGGGCACACCGGACACAGCCCCCACACACTCATCTCCCACATCTGGGTGAGCAGAGATCACCGGTAAGCCTTCCAGGCAGGACCGGCGTTCTCTGGAGGGCCTGCCGGCCGAGGTCGAGGGTGTGTCTGTAGGGTTCAACCTGGGCCAAGGCAAGGGTGATGGGGAGTAACTGCGTATTTCTGACGGCGATGGTGGTGGTCTCTGAGGCCCTCCCGTCTGAGATGGGGTAAGGCTGGGACTTCAGGGATGGGTTGCTCAGTCGCATGTCATACTGACATCTGGGTCAGATTGATTGTATTTCTGGGCTTATCTTTTGTAGGAAAATACATCACTGAATGCATCAAAGATCGAAACAGAAGTGGAGTAGGGGTCAAAGGAGACCTGGAATGTGAGCTGACCAGTGAAAACTAAAACCACGCAGCAGCCTGGGGGAGGGGCACCTTCATTTCTGGCTTTAGTGATCAAGTTGTTGATAACAGAAACTCAAGTCCCCCACGACTGGGAACAATGGGCACATCAGGCTTATGAACATGATCATGGACACCGGATGGCCTGGTTTGAATCCTGGCTCCAGAGCCAAGAAGCTGTGCAACCCTGGGAAGCCCACTTAACCTCTCTGTACCTCAGTTTCCTCAACTGTAAAATGGGACTAATAATAACAACTACCTCCTGGGTTTGCTGTGTGGATTTAATAATAAAACAGTGCCAACATAGAATGAACAGTACACACGTGTGACTATTTTATTTTTCTAGCTAGTAATAGACTCAGAGGACTTGAATTTGATTTTCACCTGATTCTATGTCGAGCCCTTGAGCCAGGTACTTAATTTCTTTGTGCGTTGGTTTCTTGTATAAGCTTGTTCCTACCTCAGGGATGTTGCCGGGATTCAATCTAGTAATGTACATGGACACATTTACTAAAACTGCAAGTGACTGTCCAAATAAGAGGTTTCCCCAGGGATCACCGGGTGAGGGGCAGCATGTAAGAGCTGAGGAAGAAGAAAAGAGAGCTGCAGAGACCCATGTCGACCTTGTCAGGCCGACCTCATGGGCAATCCAGGAAGGCTTCACGCAAGAGGAGGGTTTCGTGAACTCGCCTTGCAGTACTTCTGAGAAGAGGTGACTCACACTGGAGAAACTGTTTGCCAAGCGGTTCTGCAAACAGCAACACCAACCGCAGCGAGGAACAGCAATTCCAAACCAGGGTGCTGTGCTCTTATGTCTGAAAGAGATAAATGCTATTGTCTCCATTTTCAGATGAGGAAACAGAGACGTTAAGTAACCTGCCCAGGATTACACAGCCCATCGGAAACTTTTCTGCACCGCTCCATTGTGTATGCTCTTAACACTACAGTACATCACATGTGACATTATACCTCCCCAAGTCTGGTTTCTCTGCAGGGGCCCCACCTCTCCTGTCTTGAGGAAACTCTCAGTAGGGTTGGACCTCAGGCATCATCCGAAAAGGGTGGCTATAACGTGTCAAAGACATCAGGCCCTGCTGTCCCAGACCCTCTCTTACCCCCACCCCCAGCTCCAGTCTATCATTTCAAGACCAGCTCTTCAGCGGCCACTCGGGAAGCAGATGCTGCCGTCCCGCGGCACACCCCGATGCTCATGGCCACCCAGCGGACGCCGCCTTCTTTCTTCCGACAGAACACCCGGGGAGGAGACTGCTTTGGTCTCATGCGGTTGTGATCACCCCATTTCCTCTTGCCAGTGAGTGGTCTGGGACCAGGCGGGTGACCCTGCTCTGGGCCCGAGAGGACGAGGAAGCCTCCAGGAGAGGAGCCCTGGGAAATGCCTTGCTCCAGCCTTGCTGCTCGGGGCTGGGCAGCCATCCTGCCACCGTCAGGGGGGGTGCCTGTCATTTATGCAAGACAGGACAAGCCTGGGCTTTGATGACGTCACTGAGCAGCCCCAAATTGGAATGAAGTCCTGTGGACCTCTGGTTATAGGATCCAAACCCCTACAGCTGAAACCACTTTTGGTCAGATATTTGGTTACTGGCTGCCTAAGAGATTGACCAAAAACAATTCTCACTGCCTTATTTCCTCCTAAGACCTGGTAGGAGGCAGGACTCAGTCAGCACTAACAGCCACGTCCCCGCGCTTGGACAGGAAGGCCCCTCGGCACACGCCCGAGGAGCGAAAGCCGCCTTCCGGCCAGGTCTCAGGGACGGACACAAGTAACTCTGACTCGCTGCTCCGCTCTAATCCAAACATAGTCACTACTGAACTCACAATCCAATCCTACGACTTTTCCGGGAGACAAAATCCCATCACATCCGGTAGAAAACTCCAGCACGTACAGGCCGACACCTGCTTCCCTTGCTGTGGTTTCCAATGGAGAGAGTAACCGACGGAACCGAAGACACCTCCGCCGGCCCAGGGGTGCCGGCCTGCGGGAGGAATAGAGCTTACACCTGGGACTGAGCTAGAGGGGCTGCAGCCCCCCAAACCTGACAAGAGGAACAGAGTGGTGGTGCTGGTTAGGGGTTCAGAGAGTGACAGAAAGAGGTGTGCTGTCCCTGGTGCACACTCGCTGTGTGACCCTGGACACTTCAGTTCTCTGAGCTTCAACGTGCTCAAGAGTAAACTGAGGACAGTGACACCACGTAGATGCGAAGTGAGGGTCAAAGGCCTGAGCGAGAGGTTAGGGAGTCACAGCTGCCACCGGTGCTTGGTGACACCTCGGCTGAGGCGCGGGATAAGGCTGAGGGGACGTCTCACGGGGCTGCCCAAGCCCCCCAGGGGCAGGCACAGGGCAGCTCTGAGCAGGGGGGTGGTTGTGTCCACTCGGTGTCCAGACTGAGCTCCAGCTGAATTCCACGGGGGAGCCCACTGCATGCTCTGGGCGGGCATGCTCCGGAGTGGAGAAAGCTGAGCTTTCTGTTGGGGGCATCCAAGAGGATCCGGGTGGAATTCCTCCAAGCAGCACAGAGTAGTAATACGGTCATTCTTGGGAGCCAGAGATACCAGGATTTTTATTTCAGCTCTGCCCTTGACTAGCTGTATGACTTTGGAAAGCGTGCCTCGGTTTCCCCATTTGGAAGATGGAGCGCATAGCCAGAGTGTGTGGGATTTGGAGGAGGCCAGCACTCAGTGACGGGTGCCAGGGCCTCTCTGACTGCCTGTCGTCGGCATACCAGGCTCAGGCTCCCCTCTGGAAGTGCCCAGAGCTGGTGGTGAGGGAGGGGTGTTCTGAGCTGAGGAGTCAGCTAAGTGGCTCATTTTCAAGTCCAATTCCCCCCTTTAATTGAGTTTTGCTGCAAAGCCCTGCGCAAGCACTTTCTCTGCCATTTTGCCAGATTTGATTCTCGCTGATAACACAAATGTGAGCAGCCGCTGAAGACAGATTACGGCTGTTGGCAGGGGGACGAGAGGGTGCGGTGAGCCACGGGGCCCGGGAAAGGCACGATGGACCCCCTTCTGATCGGGGCCCCCTCAGTGTGCCTCCCCCTACACGCACAACCCACCTGGCACCCCCAGTGGCTGGGTGAATGTAATCCTCAGCTTCAGGGTCACCCCGGCAGAGGAGAGGATGCCCACACGCGTCTGGCCGCTACGCTTCCTGTAAGGCCGCAGCGGGCCTTCCAGAAGGCGTCATCGCAGGGGACCACTTCCCCAGGTAACCTGCTAGCAGACGGGACACGGATGGCGGGAACACGGAACTGAGCGTTGATCGGAGAGGAGCATGGGAAGGGTGGTTCGGAATAGAGGTGCCAGCGGGGGCCCGGGCCAGGCTGCAGGCTTTCTCCTGCCGTGTGATGCACGAGTCTCTCAGGTCTGGGAAGGCCCTTGGAGCTCCAGCTCATCCTTCTACCCGACAAGAAATCACAGGGAAGGGTTCCTCCCCCTCACTTATCCCGTACCGCAGGCGTCCACACACCTCGACAGGGCAGGGAGACACGGCTGTTGTCCCTGTCAGCGCCCCGAGAGCAACAGGAAGCAAACAAAGCCAAACGGGAGTGAGGCTCCGGCCGCCCGCCGCCAGCGCCATCGTTCAGGAGGAACGCCAGCCATTCCCTCTAAATGCAAGGCTCTTATCTAGAAAAAACTCACCCGCAACTTGAAGACAAACCAAATGAGGAAATAAAGGCTCCAACAGGACTCTAACTCTGACTCCAGAAGAATTCCGGATACATACACATTCTAGATTCTTTTTAATCATTTCATTATTATATCTTTTAAAACGGAACATTTTGGACATAAAATGTGTCATTATTAGTACAATGAGCATCATGTGCCCAGCAACCAATTTATAAAATTAAACATTATGGTTTCCGTTGCAGCCCTTAGGAACGCTGCCTGGTCCTGACATTGCCCCGGTGCCCACGGCCACCACCCACTCCCAGATCTGGTGTTTGTCCTGCATGGGTCTCTGGGCTTGTACCACAATACATGTATCCGTAAAAGATACATCGTACTGGCTTGTATGTTTTCCAGCTTTACACCTGTGCTATGTTAATTACAATCTTCTACAAGTTGCATTTCTTTAGAAAAAGTTACATGTTTGAGATGTATCCACACCGATCCATGTAGCTCTGGTTCAATTTTCTCTGTTGTATAGATGGACGTTTTGTTTGCTCTGATGGTTGCTCTTGCAAACAAAGCTATGAACTCACATCTCCTGTGCACACATGAGGGAGATGCCAGGACGCACCCGAGGAGGGGCGTGCTTGAATAGACTGTGCACCCAGGCACCTCTGCGGGGGGGTGGGGGGGACACAGTGAGTGGGTGCCACAGAAACTCACTGTTCAAACCTCCCTAGTCTACATGGCAGGGACATTGGCATGTGGCTTCCACACTAACAAGGTCAGACTACAGTCAAGGTGCCCAGGAGCTTTATTTCAAGGGAAGTGTGGACGGAAAAGCATGGTGTTTGTGGGAGTATGGGGGAATGAGTGTGTGTGGTTGTGTGTGTGTGTGTCCATGATGTGTGTGTGTATGTGTGTAATATCCACAGGAGCATCATCCTTGTCTGCCTTTTTGAACAATGCATCCCCACACTTCTAACAGTGCCTGGTCTGAATGTTTGTTCAATACACATTCATAGGCTTAGAATGCACTGTGCGTGCACTTGAATATGCGCCCCAGGTAGGTGTGCTGTGCACAGGTGTGCATCCCGGTGCATGACCGCTGGGATGCTGTGCAGGAGGCCGGGGCATGCCTGCGCCCCAGCCCCGCAGCGAGAATGGAACAGGTCACCATGAAATGAAGAAAACTCGAAAGGGCGGGAATGTGAAGCAAAGAGTAAGCACCATCTGCAGATCTGGGACGGGATCTCAGAAGATGATTCTCGCTAATTAGACAATAGGACAAAGCCAAAAGGAAACTCAGAGGATGGTGTTTGGTCATCTTCCCCACAATAGCAAAATCCCTCCTCAGCAAGTTCGCAGACCCAGCACGATGGAAGCCAAAGAATTAACGAATACAAGCTGAAAGGAATTAAATGATTCAACCGACAAGTCAGCAAAACCAACACTGACAAGTGATACGTAGCAGTGAGGTCGAGGGTCCCTCAGCTAACTAGAGGGACTCTCAGACACCGGGACTTCTGTGGCCCTAGACCTAAGTCATCACCCTCGTCTTCCCAGGCCACAGCAGCTTGGGGACAAGCTAAGTGGAGATACGATCTCGATGTTTCTAACTTGGTGTCCCCATGATAGGAACATGGCGGGCAGGTATTCCTCCTCGAGGGACGATGGGCGAGCAGCAGGACAGGAACCATATGGGAGACAGGGTGCATCGGCGAATCTGGGTGAGTGGGCAGGCCAACGGTCAGTGGCGGGGGCCTGACTCCAGCACTGCAGGGACAAGGCACAGCCACTGGCAGGGATGAAGAAGTGGGAGGCTGGTCTCCGGGCCAGTTTCCAGCAAGAACAAGGCGAGGGCTCGTGGGAGGAAGCACATGGCTCTGGAGGCAGAGGGCAGAGGTCTAATCCCTGGGCTGCCACCTGCTATCTTTGTGCCCTGAGGGCATGTGGCATGTTCTCCCTTTGCCTTGATTTGGTCATCTGTAAAATGGGAATGATACTAGCAGGTAACTGTGGCGTAGTACCTACTACGGGCCAGGCCCTGCACTAAGAGCTGTTTACAAGTCCTGGGGGCAGTCCCCCAGCTCAGCCTATTTACAGAAGAGGAGAGCACAGCTCCGAGAGGTGCCTCCCGGAACTGGCGTGAGGACTTCAGATGCATCACGCCATCCCACCCCCGCCCCTCGGCTGGGGCCTCACCCGCGGCCATCGCGCAGCCCCACGCGTTTGCTCCTCATGTTTACAGAAGCTAGAGCTGAGGTGTTTTAAACACCTTTAAAAATGAATTAATTTCCTCCCATGAAAACCATCCCTCTCTCCTAAGGTAACGGAACAGCCGTGCCTGGCATGGAAATGGCCCTGTTTCATGTTTCACCACGGACACACTGGCGTGACGACCCAGAGAAGGAGCTCGTCAGATGGACACGCACAGCCACAGGACATGGGAGAAAATGCACATGGAGATGCACGTGAGCAATCAGACAGGTCACACACCGCGTGCACACACACATGCATGCACACACATGCATGCACACACGCACGCACGCACACACATGCATGCACGCACACACACACGGCTGGCTCACAGCACACTTAGCCTCTGCACACTGACACCGACGGCCCCCCACGAGGTTCCACAGTGAAACCCGCAGACACTCATGGGGTTTCGAAGATGCAGGAGCTTCTGAGGAACAGCTCTCCCAGCCTCACTGGGGCACAGCGGCGGGGGAGGTGCCCTGCTGTCATCCCTGCCTGTTCAGATGAGGGACATGCACTGAGTTGGGGTGCTGGCCGTGTCTCTGGTGCAGGACTGCCACTCGCCGACCCGCGCTGGCCACAGGGTGGAAATGTGAGTGGGATGAGTGTAAAACACAGATGTCGAAACCCCCAGTGGCAGCCCAGAGCTTTGGTTAATCTCTGACCCTGGTGACAAGATCTATTTATTTCCAGCAGAATAAATGATCAATTATTGATTTTCTAAAGCAAACTGTCTTCGCGCACTCTGGCCCAGGAAGCAAGTGCTGGGGGCCAGGGAAAGAAGCCCTTGCGTTCCTGCCTCCGAACTGGCATCTGCGTGGCCAGCCTGCCCTCCCCAGCTTCTTGCAGGACCAGGGAATCAGAGCCCTTTCACTGTCCCCCACTCCGGAGGCCCCTCAAGCCTCTGTCACCCTTACCCAAGAGAAAACCTACAGCCCCCAAACTTTGTGGGGCAAGGGAGCTAGATCGGTGACTTGCAAACGTTTTCTTCATTATCGCCCTGGGCCATACCGCAGATAGAGAACTTCACGGGGAAGATTGACTTCTATCTCGGGGCACAGCCATGCTCTAGCTGATGCCCCCCCCCCAGAGCACCAACTGGTGCCCCCATGAGAGCAGTGTCACCCCAGGCACAGCACAGCGGCGAATGAAAGCCCCAGGCTCGCTGAGGGAGGCCCAGAGGGCCCGTTCTTCTATCACAGGAGCAGGGGTGTGGGGGCTGGAGCAAATGGGGAGCAGTGTGGAGCTCACTGAGAATGATTAGGTCTGCGGAGATTTATGAAACAAGGGAAATGAGACGACACTCCTGGTCTCCGACGAACTGAGGACGTGCCGGCCGTGGAGAAGGATGCGGGCATCCGGAAGCACTCGGGACTCCGCAGTGCCGATAAGCACCTGGGGGCTCACAGTGATGACTCGTGTATTGATTGGCTGAGAGCAAGAGGGAGGCATCGTGGGGTGCATGAGAAGCGGTGTGGCAGATGGAGGGCACAGACAGACTGCGCACCGGCTGTGCCCATGCTGAGCGGCTCTGAGACTATGGATGGCAGCACATCTAGCTGCCATCCTCAATGTTCCCACCTGCTGAATGGGCTGAAATCTATCTGAGAGCCTGACTGTGAGGACGATGTTGAGCACGTAGTAGCACAATTCCCGTAGAAAGTTAGCGCCCGCGTGATTTCTCTGACCCCCTCCCCAGATTTGTTCTCCAGACTTCTCCCTGCCGCAGCATCTTGAAGACAGCAGGCGGCAGTCCTGGGATCCCGCGAGCAGTGCATGCTGTCGGCTGTGGGCAACCCTGAGCTCGCGGGGCACGGGATGAAACGCCAGAACAGCCGTTTGCCCGAGAAGTGTGTGCCAGGCACCGGGTATGGGGCTGTTTCACTTAGTGCTGCCCCAGTGACCTACTACTGCCTGCAAGCCACCCAGACGGGGTTTGAAACAGTAGCAAGGATTTACTTTTCTCATAACTCTGAGGGTTGGCTGGGCTCAGCTGGGCGGTTTCCCTTGGTCTGTCCATGCGAGTGATTGTCAGATGGCATCATCTCAAACCTTCTCTCTCACTCGTTGGGCGGTGGGTGCTGGTGTCATCTGACCATAGCCGGGGTTCATGACGGGAACACCTACATGTGGCCACTTCCTGTGCCTTGGCTTCCTCAAGGCCTCTGGGTTCCAAGAGCCAGTGACTGGGGAGACAGAGAGACAGACCCGGTCCGGTGGCAGTTGTCCTGCTCCCAGTGACCTAGACTGGGCAGCCTGGCAGCACCATCCAGCCAATGTTCTCTTCTCTCGAAGCAAGTCACTGGTGTCCGCCCGGAGTTGGGACGAAGAAGTGGGACTACGTCTTGGAACAGGGAGCTCCAGGATTTATAGACGACTTTCCTGTGCGTAACAACCCAGCACGGTACGTGCTCAAGACACAGAAGAAAATGAGATTCAGAGCGATTATATCATGTGCCCAAAAGGTCCTCAGTTTCGCCATGAAGTAAAGACACAGCCCTGTCATCAGGAATCTTTTCCTAATGGAAGAAGCACAGTCCTACCCAAGGGGTATCCCAAGTGGAGAGTGGACACAGCCCTGTCCCCAGGGAGCCCAGTCTGAGGAGACATGGCCTTGTCCTCAGGGAGCCCAGTGTGAGGGGGACACAGCCCCGTCCTCAGGGAGCCCAGTCTGAGGGGGACACGGCCCCGTCCTCAGGGAGCCCAATCTGAGGGGACACGGCCCCATCTTCAGGGAGCCCAGTCTGAGGGGACACAGCCCCGTCCTCAGGGAGCTCAGTCTGAGGGGGACACGCTTGTCCTCGGGGAGCCCAGTCTGAGGGGGACACAGCCCTGTCCTCAGGGAGCCCAGTCTGAGGGGGACATCGCCCTGTCCTCAGGGAGTCCAGTCTGAGGGGGACATAGCCCTGTCTTCAGGGAGCCCAATCGAGGGGACATCGCCCTCTCCTCAGGGAGCCCAGTCTGAGGGGGACATCGCCCTGTCCTCAGGGAGCCCAGTCTGAGGGGGACATCGCCCTGTCCTCAGGGAGCCCAGTCTGAGGGAGACATAGCCCTGTCTTCAGGTAGCCCAGTCGAGGGGACATGGCCCTGTCCTCGGGGAGCCCAGTCGAGGGGACATGGCCCCGTCCTCGGGGAGCCCAGTCGAGGGGACATGGCCCCGTCCTCGGGGAGCCCAGTCAAGGGGACATCGCCCTGTCCTCAGGGAGCCCAGTCGAGGGGACATGGCCCCGTCCTCGGGGAGCTCCCAGCTTGATGGGAGACTCAGAGTCAATTATCTTCAGGGATTCCTGGGTCTTACCTAAGAAATTGACCCAGCGCTATAAACATGCTCAGTACACTTGATTAAACTGGGCTCTTATACCTTGTGTTGGTTCAATTGTAAAGGTTATTTCTAGCAATATCTGTTTGGAATTTTTTTTTTTTAATGAATTAGTGAAAACAACGTTTTCCATCTACGTGCCAAGACTTCCTTCACGTGCTAGAAAGAGACATGGACGGGGAGCCACAGTGGGGTTTTGCTCCCAGCCCTGCCAGGACCCGAGAAGACCACTCTCCCTCTCCAGACCTCCACCCGCACCACAGCCAAGCTGACAGAGCCGTGCCCCGCTGTGTGGGAGTCAATGACTGTCAGGGGCAAAGTCTGTGCACGGAGTGCATGGCTGAGCCAGGATTAGAACCCAGGCCCTCCTGAGACACGCCCAGGGGTTTGAAGCATGTCTCCATGGTGAGCCAGCTCAAGGAGGTGACGCTCCGGTGGGTTTCCGGGGGCAGGGAGAGTCAGGGTGGGAACTGGAAAGAAATGGCGAAGTTCCCACTCATCCCTCAGGGAAATGCCAGGTCCCACACCTGCCCTCCCTGTGCCTCCTCTGTCCGCCTGGCCCAGGCCCCGGGGCCTCTGCGCTGCTGCGGCTGGGGGGAGGGGCTGTATGCACAATGGACAGGCCTCTGAGGCTGGAAGCCAGGGAGCTGGAAAGAGGCCAGATGTTTGGTAGTAAGGCGCTTCTCTCGGAGTCCCCACTTCTCATGGGAACGCTGAGTCCGCGTTCCAGACACCTCCCAGAGAAGCCGCGGAGAAGATCGGCACGCCTGGTGTACACCCCCGGTGGGAGGAAACCTGCTGTGGTTATTTTTGTTTTACATCTCTATACAGAATTTGGAATAGTGTTCCCACTTTGCAGAGGTGAAACTGGGGGTCTGGAAGATGCTGCGATTGTGGGTGGTTGAGTCAGGTCAGCCCAGACTTCTACTGTTGGTTCATTCACTCCCCGAGCACAGTTTGCTGGTCCAGGCGCCGTGCCCAGCCCTGGGCAGAAAGCAGCGAACCAAAGCGCTTGCTGTCCCCGGGTGATGGTTTAGAGTGGAAAACAGGTTCATAGACATGATCAAGAGAGCACTGGATGTTCCTGACATGAAAGACTTCAGGGACCTGCAGGAGGGCACAAGTGGGGGCCCACCTGATGGAGGAGGGGGAGGGGTCCTGGGGAAAGTGTTGTGCAAGCTGGTGGAGTAGTTAGAAAAACTGACTCACTGATGTGAGGGTGTCAGGTGTTACCCTGTGTTCTTAAGACCAGGGACAAGACCCAGCGCCTCCTCTGTGGAGATTAAGGAGGTTGTGGGCCTGGGGGACCTGGGGAGCTCGGTTCTCATCACAGGGAAGACGCTGCCCTTAGATTCTCTGTGCAGAGTCTGGGACCAGAGGGTGGGTCAGAACAGCAAGACTCTTCAGGTCACTCTGGACCAGTTAGTGGAGACATGTCATCAGCCCCTTGGCCATGTTCCGGGTGGAAGAAGACTCCCCTCACATGCCGCCCACCTGCCCCACCATAAAACAGACGACTGTGCCCACTGGAGGCCTGGACATGGTCTCAGAGTTTAGTTCTGCATTTTCCCTATGCTCATTGATTCCATGTTGCTCTTTCCGAGTCTCATCTGTGCCTCAAATTCCTCATCTATAAAATGGGTATAATAACAGCACCTACATCATGGATTGCTCAAGGAGTAAAAGGGCTAATATATGTAAAGTGATTAGAACAGTTTCTGGCACATGGTAAATACTCAACAAATGTTGAGTATATAATTATATTATATGACAAGTTATCCCACAGATAGGGGCTGGGTCACTCTCTCTGTTTAACTCCTTTCAAAAGTACGTGTGTAATTTTTGCTGGTAGCAGTGAATACAGTGGTTATGATGTGAGGAATAACTTCAACAGTGCTGATGGTCAGTTTCCACAATGATGGTGGTGGTGGTGGTGATGGTGATGGTGATTTTGATGAAGATGATGGTGATGGTGATGGTGATGAGGATGGTGGTGATGGTGATTGTGATGGTGATGATGGTGATGGTGATGGTGATAGTGATGATGATGGTGGTGATGGTAATAATGGTGATTGTGATGATGATGGTGTTGATGGTGATGATGGTGATGGTGATTTTGATGAGGATGATGGCGATGGTGATGATGGTAATGGTGATGGTAATGAGGATGGTGGTGATGGTAACTGTGATGGTGATGATGGTGATGGTGATAATGATGGTGATGGTGATTGTGATGATGATAGTGGTGATGGTGATGATGATAGTGGTGCTGGTGATGATGATGATGGTGATGAGGATGGTGGTGATGATCATTGTGATGATGATGGTGGTGATGGCGATAGTGACGATGATGACCCCCAGCAAGGGCAGCTTTGCAGGACATATGCTTCCATTCTGAGTTCCAGTTGTCTTGGCGAAACCCTGAGGGACATGTTCCATGTCTCATTTTTCTTGATATCTGCCCGCCCAGCCCCTGTGCTGTGCTGAGCCTGGTACCCAGCACACCTGGGTGCACATGCGTGTCTGCTGGATGTAGGCCAGACTCATTCCAGATAAGTCGCTCTCAGCCTCAGCATCACAACAAAGAGATTCTGATTCCTTACCTGACTCACTCCTGCTGCACTTTACCTTGTTCCATGTGGGGGACAAGTAGGCGGCACCCCACCTTTCTCTGGAGCACTATGCTCATTAAGGGGTTAACTCAAGGCATCACCCCTTCCTTGCCCTGCCAAGGTGTGGCTGAGGGTGCTGTGGCATCGCCTACATACTGACTGTCTGTGACTGAGCGATGCCTGTGGGGAACAGAGGATTCGTGCTCCTGCGAGATATCAAGGAATAAATAACCCAAAGGGTCTCCTTCAGCCATACTTCCTGGGAAGTCGAATCAGTGGAGCAGAGCCTGCCCTGCCCAGCTCTCCCACCTGAGAGCAGATCCTTCTTCAAGGCAGCCTCACCCCCTCGGGGCAGTCTCCAAGCGCCCAGATGCCATGCCCCCGCCCCTCCCCCACCGCAAAGAGTAGACGGTCACAAACCGGGGCCAAGACTACTCGCTGTCACTCAAAATTCACTCTCCCCTTCCCCCATTCTATCTGCTTTTTAATTGGACACATGATTCTCCTAAATTAGAATAAAGACAATCTTTCCTGGCCTTCGTTGCAACTAGATTGGACTATATGACCGAGTTTTGGCCAGTGGGAAGTGGGAAGAAATAAAGTGTGCTACTCGGAAAACGCCTTCAGCAGGAAGGGAGCACGCTCTGCTGTCCTTCCTTCACTCTGCTGACAAGAGCGAGACGGAGTGGATGGGGCTCCAGCACCATCTCCGGCCACGCGGGGACGTGGCCCGTGAGCAGTGGGAACAGAGGGAACGAGCCTGGATACCATGGAGCACTGTAGCAGTCTAGGATCGACTGCTTCTAAATTTCTTAGATGTCAGAGAAACAAACTGTCTTATTTGAACCATTGCTATTCTGCGTGTTTGTTTTATGTTACTACAGACTGCACTTAATTCTAACCGACACATCCACTGGCTGAATCTGGTCCCCGGGCATGTTTTGCTTGCCCACATATTTTAAATTCCAGTCCAACGTTTTAAAACCAAGAAGTTTTGTTTTTCAAATAAAAAAATTGAATTGTGTCTTCTCCTAAGCAAATGGAAGACTGACACCCCTGGGCCTACCAGTCAGCCTGGAAAAAATGAAAGAAGCTTACTAACAGCCCCTTTTCTGCTGGGGCGCAGGTCCTCATGTTCAGCACGGTCTCCACTGAGTCCCCTCCTCTGCAGTCCCTCCTGGCCCAGCAGGTGGGGCGCCTGGACCCCTCGTACACTCGGAACCAATCAGAGCCTCACGTTCTGGCACAGCTGTGGGTGGGAGCTTTCTTGGGGCAGAAATTACATCTGGAGGCAGAAGCAAGTCTCTGGGACAGGGGCAGGGGCTTGTCCTGGGCCACCAACAAGCCTGTCGCAGAGCAGACCCGGAGTCTGGTGTCCCAAGCTCTGGCCCAGTGCACCAAGCTCCTGAAACTGCAAGTCTGTGCCTGGAAACAGAGTACTTCTGTCCTCCTGAAAACAATCACACAAAAATACAGCCTCACTGGTCCAGATCCAGGCCGCGGTGGGGGTACTGGGCAGAACCCGCATGCGCGGTATTCTGGGGAAGCTCACCCACCTCCTCCCTCTTCTGGACCCTAAGCTCTGCACTGACTGTGGCAGGGACAGGCCACCTCACAGCCAGAGCTGCTGTATTCCAGGCTCAGGCTAAGAATCCTCTCTCAGGGGCTGTCAGTTGTCCAGTGCTCATCTGGCATCCCTGCGGCTAGCAAAAAGCCTGGTGTGTGGGAGGGGCTAAATAAACAGGTGTTGATGGAAAGAATGAATGAATGAATGAGTGAATGAGTGAATGAAGAATGAAATCGCAAGAGTTGCCTTTGCGATGACGCTGCATGGATGATGCCACAGTCACAAAGGCTCATCGTCCCCTCCTAGCCTCCCATCCTTAGGAATCACCAAAACACTCCTCAGGGGAGGACTCTGGGCTGCTCCTCCCAATCCTCATCCTCCCCTTCACTCTGTGGACCCCTCCTGGTTGGAGAAGAGAGTCCACAAGTAAAGGAAAGTTCCCAGGTGGCCGTAGCAGCCTCCCTCGGTGGAGCCCCGCTGCTCACTGTCCCTGCGGGTCCCCGGGCAGACAAAGGCATGGCGCCTGATTTCAGCACCCCGGGGACCAATAGGAACTTGCTCCACTATTCAAACCCATGATTTGTCTCTATAGCTGCAAAATCAATTAGGATGGTTAATTAATGAAAGACACGTGCAGCATCTCTGTTATTCTTGTATCCGTCGCCCACACTGATGCATCATTGATTTACTTTAGAACTAGTAACAGCCAGGTCTTGATACCCTTAGCTCCAGGCTGGACATGGAGGACACTCTGCTGCTGATCCCCAGCCCTTCAAATCCTTTCTAAGCACATTAGAGTCACATAAGCAGGACATGTAATGAAACAGCCCTACTTTGCTTTGATACTTTTAATTACCAGCCTGAGAAAGGGAGGGAGAAGAGGGGATGCCCGGGAGGAACAGTCAAAACCCGCTGGCTCTTCCCTGAGCACCTCCCCTGCCTCGTGGGTGCCAGGAGTTAGCTCCAAGCAACAGAGAGAGACGGGAACACACAGGGAGACATGTGACCCTGACCAAGCCAAGGGACACGAAGGAGGTTGCTTCTCCAGAACCAACGTTCCTTCTTCCAAGGGAAGGCAGGTAATTTGACAAGGACACTTCCTAGACTGGAGGTGCCAGGCAGGGACTTTCTCCTTCCTCGTGAAATCATTTATTCATTCATTCAACCAACATTTGTTGAGCACCCACTGTGTGTCAGGCGCTGTTCTAGTTACTGATGGTACATCCGTGAACACAAGAGACATTGACCCTGGCCCTCATGGAGCATCCATCCCGGCAGAGAAGACAGACATAACAATAAGCATAATAAATAAGTGCATCACATGGTTTGTTAACGCTGGGAGACAGTTATCCAAGGGCCTTGCATTTTCACACATCTGGCAAGTGAGGAACTGATTGCTTCTTGATGTGTATTATTCTTTCAAGGATGTTTGTGCGACAAACAGCCTTGGGAGGCAGAGACACGTTTCTCACTGTAGCAGAGGGAGACACACGTGCCCTTCAGTTGAACACAGTCATGGTCTATTCTGGAGCAAAGGACAGGCACTTGTACCATTTGCTATAAAAGAGGCGGGTTCCGCAAGTGTAGATGCCTCTCCTGTAACGTAAGCCATTGCCTGTGCAAGTATTGTTTTGTTCTCTTCATTGCCTTGTGGGAATCGGGGCTGAGAAAGTGTGAGACTTAGATAAAGTAGGACAAAATGCATCCCTGTTATCAGTGAAACTGACCAATAGCATCACCTCTGCCCTCAGAGACAAATGTTAAGTCTGCTTCAACTCCCTGCCCAGGGTTGTTCTTGATGACAGAACCGCCCGGGACTTTGCGCTGGCAGGGAAGTCAGAGTCTGCGCTGTGGCCCGTGCCGCTGTGCCAAGGGGGCCTGAGGGGCAGCGGCGTTGGGGCAGAATGCAGGGCATAGGGCCACCACCTGAGCGCCCCGGAAGCTTCTCCGGACTGGTCTGCCCTGACGATCGCTGAGCACTATCATGTCCATCACGTCGTCCACACCTCCCCGTGCAATGCCGAAGATTTTTCTCATTTCCCCTTTGATGTTGCTTGTATCTCCCTAATTAGGTTTTACGCCCAGGGCAGGTACTGAGTGTCTGGGTGTGTTCATTCTGTCACACACCTGGCAGAGTTCTCTGCTCACCATAAATCATCAGTACATTATTGATGACAATATCAACAAGCCTCCTGCTCAGTGCCAAGCAGGACACCTGTCTTCACCTCACTTAATCTGCATGCGTTGGGGAGGAAGGAGGTCACGCTGGGGCAGGGCTGTTGCGGCCACAGTGTCCTCTCTGCGCCCCCAGCTGCCTCTCCTGCTCAGCCTGCTCTAGCCATCTGCCCTCTTCACAGGGCAAAGCTGCACCCCTCTCAGTGAATGGACCCGTCATCCCAAACCCCAAACATCAGGAGAGAAGTCGGGGACAGCTTGGTGAAGTACCTTCCAGTCTGCATCCTGCTCCCCCAGCCTCCACAACCGTTATTTGTAAGTGAACCACTTTTTTCTGCTGACATCTGTAGGTCTTAGCAGTGACTATATTTGTAAAACCCTTTATGATTACTTGAAATCTTCCCTGCAGTTTGATTCCTGGTATTCCTGGTATCTCTCTTTACTCACTGAATGATCCTTTCAACTCATTATTTCTTACACTGCGGGCCTTCCCGTCTTCCCGTCACCGCCACACACCACCGCATAGTTACCCCTCCTCCCAGCGCGTGCAGAGAGGCGGCCCATCGCTCCTCGGCCCCGCCCATTGCCTTCCCGGCTGGAGGCGCCCCCTTCTAGAAGACTCCCGTCCAGTGCAGGGCGTGTGAGATAGAGGATCTCTCAGGAGAGAGGGGTCCCCCCGGCCCACATACCACTGAGCCTCATACACTACCCCCTGCTCGTTCTCATGATTATTTCCAGTTCCTACCCGAGCACTTAACATTCCAGCCTCTGCCCGTGAAGCAGCTTTTCCTGCAGGGGGACGTACACTTCTGGGATTAGGAAAAGTCCCAGTGATCATAGTAACGATACAAGTACCAACGGCCTCAGGACGCTCGCTGCTGGGTGGTGCACTGAGCCTGGCTGGGCCACACGACAGCTGGAGGGTGCCTTCCTGCAGGGGCGGTGGGGCGGGCGGTGAAGGTCCTAAAGGCACAAATGCAATTTGATCCCAGGTGATCACTGCTGAGGTCTGGTGACTCTGATGAGCATGTGTAACTCAGTGTTCAGAGTCAGCACACCCCACCGGGGCCCCGCCTGGGACCTCTGCTGTGCTCTCACGACCAGGCATCTGAACCCCCGCTTCTAGACTCCAAATGCCTTTTCAGGGGCATCTGTCACTGCGTCTCTCACTCACTCATTCATTCATTCATTCATGTAACAGATTGTACCGCACCCCAGGTATGGGACAGGCACCATTCCTGGAGCTGTGGGGACAAAGAGGAATAAGCCAGTTCCTGCCTCCTGGGCACACAGGCCAGCGTGGGAGATGGGCCCGAAGGAGCCACAGCTACAAGGGATGAAAGAGCTGGAGGCTAAGAGCGAAGCTTCTAGAGTCAGGCTGTCTGGGTTTGAAGCCAGCTACCACTTACTGTGAGACTGTGAGCAAAGCCCTTACCTCTCCTGGCCCTCCGTGTTGAGTGCCCACCGCCTAGACTGCAGGCAAGACCACTGAAACCCGTTAGGGCAGAGCCCGGCGGACACGGCGCTGGGTGAGTGTTCGCAGGCCTGTTGACTGGAGCGAACAACTCCGTTTCCTGGTACCCTCACGGGGAGAGTTCTCATTGTGCTGATCGTCACTTCACCTTCTGTTCTCAGGACAAAGGGGACCAGGAGAGTCCCCCTCCATTCCCCAGAAAGAAGAGCTGAGACCTGGAGAGTTAGAAAAGAACCTTCTGCGGAAAAGAAGGGCCCTAAAGAGATAAACTGAGTCAGGAGAGGTAGAAAGTGCCTTTGCTAACTGCGCAAGGGAGGTGGGTACCCTTTGAGCCTAATCTACTCAAATCTAGCCTCTGCTTAGCCCTAGGGCCCAGGGAATGTGGGGGGCCGGTTCCCCCCAGAGGGGTCACAAGGTGAGGGCACAGGTCTTCCCAGGCTTCCTTCTCCAGCAGCTGCCCCACCCCTAAGCGGTCATTGGCCCCCAACCACCTGGCAGGTGTCCCCAGGTTCTTCTCCACTGGACCAATGTGAGGGTCTCCTGTGGCTGGAACTGTTCCCCCTGGATGAAAGACTCCAAGCGGGTCCCCCCGGCCAAACCGTGACGTCCCATAGCTAGAGCAGGGTTCCAGGGACCGGTGGATCTTCTCAGTCCTCAGAATGGTCTCTGCTGGCTCAGGTCCAATGGTGAGTGTGGGGGGCAGGGGGAAGACGCTGTGAATCATGGAAACCGCTCTGAGGCCGGGAGCAGTCCTTCCTGGAGATGCTGCTTACTCAGATTGGGCTGTCATGATAGAGCCAGGCAGCCCTGCCCCCCACCCCCACCCCCACCCCGCCATCTCCACACCCACAGGACCCTCCTACCCCAGACCCACCTACTGAGATAATGCCGGCACAGGGGTGGTGCACTGCTCAAAAAGGTCCACAGGGAGGAGCCAGAGGGCACCTTGTCTCCATCCATGGTGCAGGGAGGGGGCTCCCATGAAGTTCAAAGAAACCTCCAGGCATTTACTGTTCCGTGTAGCACCTACAGCAATTCACGTCTATTAAGTAATACACTTCAGTCCTCTGTGCTTGCCACATTATCCCCATTCCACAGACAAGAAAACTGAGGCTTAGACAAGTGAAGAGGCTTACTCTGGGCAAACGGCACAGACCCTTCAGCCATGGTCTCCCAGCTCCAACCCCAGTGCTCGTCCTCAGGCCTCTCCGCAGTGCGTGTGGGATCCCGCCTTGCACCTGGGCACTCAGCAGGGGAGGAGCTCAGAGGCAGACCTGCCGTGCAGGCAGGCACATCAGGGGTCAGAGAACTGCGGCCGACTATCTCTTTCCTTCCAGATCTGGGTTCAGCCCAGGCGGGCACCGGGGCTGTGGATCACACGGTGAGTGGGAACGGACTGTGGGCTCCCTGGGCTCCGGGGCTAGTGAGCAGCTGCAGGATGACACCCACGTGGCCGGTGCAGCAGGCTGCTGAGGCCGGAAACATTACTGCAGTGATTAATTAGGCATCTCCCATGCAGAGCCTCTAGGTTCCTGGGCTGCTTGTCAAAACTGCAAGGCTCAGCAAACTGTGGGCACCAACCCAGAACCACGATCCAGGCCCCCCGGGCTGGGGAGGGAGGCAGCGAGGGGTCTCTGATGCCCCATGCTGGCCCGTGCTGCCTGGGTACCGGAGCTGGGAGTCCATCTTTTACTGCTTTGTCCGAAAGGGTCAAGGACCTCACGGGCTTCAATTCATTGAAGACCATGCATCTCCCACCTCAGGTACTTTCATGAGTTACCGTGCATCATCCCCGTTTTCCAGATGAGGAAACTGAGGCTCAGAGAAGTAACAAAGCTGCTCAAGGTCACTCAGCATAAATGAGAGGGATCTGTCCTACTCACAGTACTAAGACTCCAGCTGCTTTATCCAGGCTAGGAAAGGGAGGGGTGTCCCCAGAGCCTCCAACCTTAGGATGGTCCTGGCCCAGTGAGATTTAGGTGGGACCATTTGCTCACAGAAGAGGGTTGGGTTGGTGAGGACGGGGTGGGATGAGAGGCTGGGAGGATGGGAGGTTGTGCAAAGCTGAGTGTAAGAGGTCTGTCTGCCTGCTCTGCCTCTGTGTATGAACAACTGTGGGGTGTCTGTGTGTGTGGGTGTGTATGTTTGACACCGTTATTGGTTTGTGTTCTCTGAATCTGTAGCTCAGAGACCCAGAGGCAGGATGATGGATCTATTGATTAACATTTTCATTCACTTCAAGATATGAATGCGAGTCCCTTTTGAGACGTGTTTCCCTGCAAGCAGATGCTTCACCTTCAATGTCGTTGGTTGCTCTCGCCCTGACCCCTAGAAGAAAGTGCACAACCATCTGCGGAGGCAGAGGGACCGGATCCTTTGTGGCCTTTCCAGAGGACGAGAGACACCAGAGGGTCCTGAGCCCAGGGCCAGATGGCTCCCAGGGTGGGGATGTTCTTTACTTATTTCTGGGTGGCCTGCAGAGCCCAGTGACCTTGAAGTCTCTGGTGACCTTGAAGGTCCTGAGTGGCAGGCTTCACAACCAGTAGTTCTCAAACTCCACTGTACATTTAACCACCCGAAGAGTTGGTAAAATAATAGATTTCAGGATTTCTGTTGTGAGATTTTTCAAGAGTAAAGTTTATTACCTGCAGGTCAACAAGCAGCTTGGGGGCCTCACGGCCCACTGACAGCACTCCTGACGAGCCGTGCGTGTCATGCAGACCTTGCTCCTTCCGCGGGGTGACCAGCGGGTCCCTGAAAGTGGTGCTGAGGCGGCCTGCTGCCCGCACCCTCGGTGGTCACCCCAGACGTCCTTCCAGGAGGGAGGAGATCCTTATGGGGGAAGGGTGCATTGTCAGTCCTATCAGAGCCACCAGAGGTAAAACCCATCCACACGTCTCAGTGCCCTCCTGTCACAGACCCCATGAGCTCACAGCAGTGGAACAAGCCGCGTTTATTACTTGTTGCAATGGGAGGAACATACACCATGGGGACTCGTGGGGAGGGGCCTCGGTAAGAGGACAGATTCGGAAAGAAGCTGTCGCAGAACTTGGGTGAGGTGACTTGGGGCGGGTCCAAGGAAGCAGGAGCTCACTGTGGATTGAGCGCCGTCCGGAAGTGGGGCACTCCTGTGACTGTGTCTGAATCGATGTGATCCGCGGGGAGCACGGCCGAAGCTGTCACTGGTGAGAAAGCAATGCTCACGCACGTTAGCTGGGGGTTCGGGGCGTGGCATCCTCAGGTTTGCACAATGTCCCTGTTTTGTCTGTGTTCAGACATGACTACAGAGTGGACTGTTCTGTCTTCATCTCCCGTGGCCACAGGTGGCCTTGTCTGACGTTGATGTTCTGTGCGATTGTCCGTGTTCACCAGGAGAGCCCCAAGGCCGCCTCCTAGACACCAGGGCTGCTTTTCTCTCTCTCGCCACCCTGTCATGCCCCACCCACCCCGGAAACTGGGCGGCTTGTATACCGTCCAAAGGAAGGACAATAGCAACCAATACAACTGGCCATTACCTCTGACCGCAGACACTGTGGCTGACTCCCTGTGAGCTCCCTGTGAGCTCCGGTGTCCTGTCCCCAACCGCAGACTGAGTCTGCCGCCTCCTCTCCTCTGCATCCCCAGATGATTTCCCTCCTGTCCCTTCGGCTGCTGTCCTCCCAGCAGCAGGCATGCGCTGTGCCAGAGATCATCTTTCTGTCCCTCTGTGTCTTCACGCCACGCCGCTCTGCTGCCTGTGGCTATGACTGTCACTCTCTCCCTACGGGGCTCGGCCCAGCAAACCCTTGTAGAAAAAGAATGAGGGGTGAAGCGGGTGTATTTGCTGAGGTTGATGGTGTTTCTGGTGTTGCTTTGGGTAACGGTGGTCATGGCGATGGGGACCATCGTAACAATGAAAGTGATAGCAACGGGGAGGTGCCGAGGATGCTGGTGACAGTGGTGACCTTGACACTGTTGTTGGAGGTTGTGGTGACGAGGGCGATGTTGGGGGTGGTGATGATCGAGTTCGTGGCCATCACAGTGATGAAGGAGGCAATAGTGATGATTACGATAACGATTAGTTTGCAGGTTAAAACCCTTGAGGTTTTTTCATATGGAATAATCTCCGAGAGTTTATTAAGTCATCTACTCCTTTCTCCAGGCAAGAAGACTCAATCACTCGTCGAAGGCTCTGGAGGCAGACGGTGGTGCGGAATGAGGCCGGTACGGCAGCTCTCCCCTGGGGTCCGTTCCTGCGTCTGCAGCCCAGACGGGCCCATTTCCAGGCCTGTGGCAGGAGACGCAGATGGCTGCTGCATTCTGGCCGTGTTCTCAGACAGGGGCTCACTGATGGGCACCCACAGCTGGGAGGCACCTGGGAGACGCAGGAGACCTGTCTCCAGCAAGGCCTGTCGCGTGCATGGCCAAGGGCGGGTGCGGCACGAAGGCCCGAAGCCCCGAGCCAGGCTGGCCCACAGGGCAGGGGCACGGAGCAGGCAGTCTAGACCAGAGCACTCAGAAGCCGAAATGCAGACAGGTTTGGTGGGTGACTCAGTGAGCAGCCAGGCGTGCAGAAAGTGGGCTGACAACCTGGATGGGCAGACCGAGGCTTCCGGAGAATCACTTGTTCGGAGAACGCCTGAGGCCAGAGCGCCCTGAAACAAGGTCAAAGACGGCCACCAACAGTGGGGTGTCCACCCAGTGACGGACCTCTCTGGGCCTGTAACAGGCTGTTATGCCCCATCCTGGGGGCTCCTGACCTACCCCACTTAGCTCCATCCGTTCCTCTTTAGAACACTCAGGACTCGGAGGCACAGAAGTGTCGAGGGGCCTGAGCTTTGGAGAGATCCCCAGGGTTCTTGGGAATCACACGGTGACCCAGATGCCTGCCACCTAGGAAATCAGCCACATAAAATCCCCGAGAGGAGAGTGCACTATGTGTTAGTCAGGGTCCAGGCATGAAAATATAAACCACTCTAGGTATTTTCAACAGAAACATTGAATACAGAAAATTGATTACACAAGTCTTGGAAGAGCTCAGAGGTTAACAGAGGAATGGGGACGCAAGCAGAAGTCAGCAAGGGCAGAGACCACCATGATCCCTAGGGCTGGAGGGACAACATCTGTTGAAGCCAAGGCTGTTTGGCAGGAGTTGGAGCCACCCTGAAGACATCCGTTAAAGCAGCAGGAGAGAGGGAGAAACATCCTGCCTTCTTGCTTTTTCTCTTCGGCAATCTCCCTCTCTTCTTCCCATTGGCCGATCCTGATAAGAGGCCAGTTGCCAAGGGAGACTGGGAAGTAGATGGGGACCAGAAGGGCAGGAAGTAGATCTGAAAGCACATAGGCATTGATCTCTCTGTGTCCCAGCCTTGGAATTTGAACTACCATTAGTGTCTTGAGTGGCTGATGACTAACACCCCTTCTTCCACACCTAGTTCAGAGCTTTCTGAGAAACAGGTGTAGGGGTCAAGCAGATGAAGACCAGACATCACCTGTCGCCTACTGCAACAGTGGAGATGGTGGCGTGAGGGTCTCTTAGCCAGGTGGGCTTATTAACACCTCGTGCCTGGACTTGACAGACTGGGTGTCTTGGGCAGAGCTGGACATCTGCAGTCCCACCCGCATCCCATGGTGGAGAGGACCAGGAGACACGTAGTTTCTGTCAACAGGAGGCTCCCAAGAGTGGAGAACAATGAGATCCCCAAACTCACCAGCAGAGAGATCACTTCCTCCCCAGGGTAGCAATGCAGAGCGATCGTCGCTCTGCTGAAGGTCCCTCCGGATGGAACCAGAGATCAAATGACATCAAGTGATTCTCCAGGAGGGACTGCCGCCAGTCCCTGTGACATCCCTGCCCAGCGGTTGTCCAGCGGGTGTCGAATGGTCATTACTGAGGGCTCAGTACCATCCAACACTGCCCATTTGCTCTTCACACAGTTCTGATGGTTACAACATTGTTTCCATTCATCCGAATGTTTCCTGTAATTTCTCTTTCTCCCTAGCGGCTTCACGTAACACTCTGATCCCTTCCCGACAAGATGTTGAAGGTGTACTTAAGAGGGTGCATCATTGTGAGGCGTAACTTCCCCAAGCCAAATACTTCCAATTCCTTCAATTTGCTTTAAAATGACCATGGTTTTCCAACCATTCAGCACCCTGACCTTCTCTCTCTGGACAAATATAGTTGCTCAGAAACTACAGTATAGCACCCAGGACCAACCACACCAAGAAGTCACCCTGCTGTCTCTGTCATCGAGTGGTGCCCTGGGGCCCTCCTCTGTACAGGGGTTTTAGATTTGTCATTGCTAGTCCTACCCAATGAGATGGGTACATTGTTTCCCCACTTGGAATTGGGGAAACTGAGGTTCAGAGAAGGCGTGGCTTGTCCAGGGTCACACAGTTAGCAAGAGACTCAGGTCTGTCAGATGACAAAGCCCATGTTCACACTGTTCCCCACACTGGGATCCGAAGCAGTAAGTGACCCACTTGCAGACCCCAAGGTTGAGCAGCACAGAGGAGAGTGAGACCCAGCGGCCCCGGAAGACAGGGAGGGGAGCACAGGGACCCTGAGCCCGGCCCCTTCCTTCCCCGCAGGGACACTGGGCCTCGCTGGCCAGTGGGTGACCCTGCCCTCTTGGCTGAGAGTAATGACCCCTCCTCTCCCAACACACCCAGAGGGGGGAGCACCGAACAGCAGTGCCTCCCGGCTGCTCGCCGACAGGAAGCCCCGTACATGGAGCCACAGTTTTCCCACGTTTGTTTTCATGTGTTTTAGGCAAATAGCTTCACTAGAAACACTCCTCTCTGACTGCAGCTGAATAAAGCTGTTCCCAGCACCTGAGACATAAAGGAAATAGTGTTAATAATTCATCAGAGAGGTGCGCGAGTATGTGTGTGTGTGCGTGTGTGTGTGTGTCAGGGTACCTGAAGACAAGTCTCATATTTTTCATTTATAGGCCTCTGATACCATCTGACAGAAATCCGTTCTTAAGTGAAGTGTTGATAGGTTTACTCTGCAATCTTTAGCGTGCCTCCTAAATTGCTGTAATTAAGGCTAGCAGAGGGGGGATCGGAGCTGCTAGGCCTGAGAACACACACACACACTCACATGCACACACACTCACAAGCACACACACTCACATACACACAGCTCACACACACACACTCACATACACACAGCTCACACACACACTCACATACACACAGCTCACACACACACACTCACATATACACACATTCACATACACACACTCACAAATACACACATTCACATACACACACTCACATACACACACTCACAAATACACACATTCACATACACACACTCACATACACACACTCACAAACACACATACACACACTCACTCACAAACACACACTCACAAACACACACTCACTGCTTGGCTGATGATTAACAGTCAGCTGCTCTGAGCAGAGCTGATGTTGAACTCCCCAAAAAGGGGTTGTAAGAGGCTTTCGCTTCCCACTCAGAGCCCTTCCTTGTTTGAGCCCACGTTGGCCCGACATTCTACAGCCTGACTTGTTGACATCCAGTGGCCACATCTGCTTGTCATTTGTGGCTCGGCTGACCCACCACATGGAGGACTCTGCAAACCAGGTCTCTAGATAAGGAGATGCCCGCGGGGAGAGCCGTAGCCTCTCACTCAGGAAGGACACCCAGTGGCCTGCCTATGACCCCTGCTGCCTGGGCCGTGGGGTCTCAGTGCCTGGGTGACTGGGGGAGGGGCAGTGAAGATGGAGGTGAGGGAATGGGAACTGGGGACTCCAGGCCATGAGGGTGGGCCGGGGAAGATACAAGTTAGCAACCCAGAAGCACAGGGCAGGGAGTGAGAAGTCTGCACTGTCTTCAGAATCGAGTTTACAAATTCATGGGTCCCAGTGAGGAACAGGCCTGGGAGAGGGTGCAAGTGTCACAGGGCCGGCTTTGCGGTGTGGGAACTTCAGGGGGGTTTCTGCTCTTCTGCTGATCTGTTCTCGCTGTGTGCCCCTCCCCCCACCCTCTTCTCTTCCTCCCCCTCCCCCTCCCTCTTCTCCCTACTCCTTCCCCCTCCCCACTCCCTCCCCTCCCCCTCCCTCCCCTCCCTCCCCTCCCAATCCCTCCCCACTCCCTCCCCTCCCCCTCCCTCCCCCTCCCTCCCCTCCCCAATCCCTCCCCACTCCCTCCCCTCCCCCTCCCTCCCCTCCCCACTCCCTCCCCCTCCCCACTTCCTCCCTCTCCTTCTCACCTGCTGTCTCTCTCCTGTCTCCCTTGGGCGGGCAGAGTCAGAGCAATGGTAAACATCGGTCAGGAAGGCTTTAATTGGAATGTTAAACCCTCAGCTATGGCCTGTCTTACTTCCCCAGCGCTCTGTCCTCTCAGCAATTATTTAAAGTAAAATACTGACATGTGTTCTGCATATCAATTAACTTATCAATGGGAAGGTAACTATGCTATAGCACAAAGTCTCTGTCACGAAGTCCTGACTTCAACGACCTGGTTGGCTACACCTGCCCAGTGTCCCAGCTCCCTCGGGATCCCTGAGCTGGTTGGCTACACCTGCCCAGTGTCCCAGCTCCCTCGGGATCCCTGAGCTGGTTGGCTACACCTGCCCGGTGTCCCAGCTCCCTCGGGATCCCTGAGCTGGTTGGCTACACCTGCCCTGTGTCCCAGCTCCCTCGGGATCCCTGAGCAGGTTGACTACACCTGCCCAGTGTCTCAGCTCCCTCGGGATCCCTGAGCTGGTTGGCTACACCTGCCCGGTGTCCCAGCTCCCTCGGGATCCCTGAGCTGGTTGGCTACACCTGCCCAGTGTCCCAGCTCCCTCGGGATCCCTGAGCTGGTTGACTACACCTGCCCGGTGTCCCAGCTCCCTCGGGATCCCTGAGCTGGTTGGCTACACCTGCCCAGTGTCCCAGCTCCCTCGGGATCCCTGAGCTGGTTGACTACACCTGCCCAGTGTCCCAGCTCCCTCGGATCCCTGAGCTGGTTGACTACACCTGCCCTGTGTCCCAGCTCCCTCGGGATCCCTGAGCTGGTTGGCTACACCTGCCCGGTGTCCCAGCTCCCTCGGGATCCCTGAGCTGGTTGGCTACACCGGCCCGGTGTCCCAGCTCCCTCGGGATCCCTGAGCTGGTTGGCTACACCTGCCCGGTGTCCCAGCTCCCTCGGGATCCCTGAGCTGGTTGGCTACACCTGCCCGGTGTCCCAGCTCCCTCGGGATCCCTGAGCTGGTTGACTACACCTGCCCGGTGTCCCAGCTCCCTCGGGATCCCTGAGCTGGTTGACTACACCTGCCCGGTGTCCCAGCTCCCTCGGGATCCCTGAGCTGGTTGACTACACCTGCCCAGTGTCCCAGCTCCCTCGGGATCCCTGAGCTGGTTGGCTACACCTGCCCGGTGTCCCAGCTCCCTCGGGATCCCTGAGCTGGTTGGCTACACCTGCCCGGTGTCCCAGCTCCCTCGGGATCCCTGAGCTGGTTGGCTACACCTGCCCGGTGTCCCAGCTCCCTCGGGATCCCTGAGCTGGTTGGCTACACCTGCCCAGTGTCCCAGCTCCCTCGGGATCCCTGAGCAGGTTGGCTACACCTGCCCAGTGTCCCAGCTCCCTCGGGATCCCTGAGCTGGTTGGCTACACCTGCCCAGTGTCCCAGCTCCCTCGGGATCCCTGAGCTGGTTGACTACACCTGCCCAGTGTCCCAGCTCCCTCGGGATCCCTGAGCTGGTTGGCTACACCTGCCCAGTGTCCCAGCTCCCTCGGGATCCCTGAGCTGGTTGGCTACACCTGCCCAGTGTCCCAGCTCCCTCGGGATCCCTGAGCTGGTTGGCTACACCTGCCCTGTGTCCCAGCTCCCTCGGGATCCCTGAGCTGGTTGGCTACACCTGCCCGGTGTCCCAGCTCCCTCGGGATCCCTGAGCTGGTTGGCTACACCTGCCCAGTGTCCCAGCTCCCTCGGGATCCCTGAGCTGGTTGGCTACACCTGCCCAGTGTCCCAGCTCCCTCGGGATCCCTGAGCTGGTTGACTACACCTGCCCGGTGTCCCAGCTCCCTCGGGATCCCTGAGCTGGTTGACTACACCTGCCCGGTGTCCCAGCTCCCTCGGGATCCCTGAGCTGGTTGGCTACACCTGCCCGGTGTCCCAGCTCCCTCGGGATCCCTGAGCTGGTTGGCTACACCTGCCCGGTGTCCCAGCTCCCTCGGGATCCCTGAGCTGGTTGACTACACCTGCCCAGTGTCCCAGCTCCCTCGGGATCCCTGAGCTGGTTGGCTACACCTGCCCAGTGTCCCAGCTCCCTCGGGATCCCTGAGCTGGTTGGCTACACCTGCCCGGTGTCCCAGCTCCCTCGGGATCCCTGAGCTGGTTGGCTACACCTGCCCAGTGTCCCAGCTCCCTCGGGATCCCTGAGCTGGTTGGCTACACCTGCCCAGTGTCCCAGCTCCCTCGGGATCCCTGAGCTGGTTGGCTACACCTGCCCGGTGTCCCAGCTCCCTCGGGATCCCTGAGCTGGTTGGCTACACCTGCCCGGTGTCCCAGCTCCCTCGGGATCCCTGAGCTGGTTGGCTACACCTGCCCGGTGTCCCAGCTCCCTCGGGATCCCTGAGCTGGTTGGCTACACCTGCCCTGTGTCCCAGCTCCCTCGGGATCCCTGAGCTGGTTGGCTACACCTGCCCGGTGTCCCAGCTCCCTCGGGATCCCTGAGCTGGTTGGCTACACCTGCCCGGTGTCCCAGCTCCCTCGGGATCCCTGAGCTGGTTGGCTACACCTGCCCGGTGTCCCAGCTCCCTCGGGATCCCTGAGCTGGTTGGCTACACCTGCCCGGTGTCCCAGCTCCCTCGGGATCCCTGATTGGAAGTGGGGGGCAGGGCTCCCTTCCCCTGGGACTCTTGCTTTCTGCAAATGAGGGCTTCATCACATTATGAAATGCCAGAACTAGGGGAGTTGGCAGAGCAAAGTGTGGTGGAGAGGAAAAGTGGGGAGCTGAGGAAATGCCGGTGGCACAGGAATGGGGACAGAGTGTGATTTCGGTGAAAGTTTTTCAGCAGCTGACACCAAAGGACATAAGAAGGGGAGGCTGCTGCCCTCCAGATGAGTGGGCTGGAGCTGGGAACCCGGTGATGTGGGAGGAGCCAGCAGACCCGGAGTGTATCTCCTGGAGGGGCTGAGTCTTGATCACGTGAATTTATTCATTCGTCTATTCATTCATCAGCTGTTTATTGTATGTAAGCAATGTGTCATGCACTGTGTTATGCACCGGGGGCCAGACCTGCAAATGCACAGTCCCTGGCCTCGAGGGACAGCCTGACATATCACTATCCTGTCTCTCTCTCCCCGAGAGACACCCCTGTTCTCAGCATTTCTAGGGTGCAAAGGTCATCAGAAGGATGACGGGCATGGCAGGCATAGAGGTGAGCAGCAAGAAGTGCCTTCTCCCCATCACGCCCCTCCCCACTCACCTAAGATGGCGAGCCACACAGCACGTCACACTGGAAGACCTTCAGTGCCACTGGATCCGTCCGCCTCCCGGCTTAGCTGGCGGACCGAGCCCAGAGGGGCCAGGACCTGCTGGCAGCCTCACAGCTATCCTAACTGAAGCAGGACCACAGCCAGGACAAGCCTGCACAGCCCTTAAGGAGCTCCATCACATGTCAGGTATTGTCCCCGAGAACGCAGCTGTGTCGGACCGGTTCCATATCTGCCAAGCACGAGGCCGGGTGCCTAAAGGGTGTTGACTCCGGGTCTGGAAGCCAGGCCTGGGGCTGGGCACTGTGACCAGAGACTTCGAAGGAAAAATGTGCCTACCGAGTTCTCAATCCTCTGCCTGTCTGAACCAAGGAGATGATGGTGTGTGTGTGTGTGTGTGTGTGTGTGTGTGTGTGTAATCTTTTTTTTTATTGTTGACAGTATTATAGACATCTCCCATTTTCTCCCCCTCTGATCCCCTCCATCCAGCCCCCTCCCCACCCCAGGCCTTCACTACACTATTGTCTGTGTCCATGGGCTATGCATATACGCATATAAGTTCCTTGGTTAATCTCTTCCCTTCCCCTCTCCCCCCCTACCCTCCGGAGGTCTGTCATTCTGTTCCATGCATCCATGTCTCTGGACCTGTTTTGTTTGTCATTTTATTTTGTTCATAAGATACTACATATAAGTGAGACCGTGTGATTCTTGTCTTTCTCTGACTGGCTTATTTCGCTTAGCATAATACTCCAGGTCCATCTATGCTGTCACAAAGGGTAAGAAACCTTCTTTATCATAGCTGCATAGTATTCCATTGTGTAAATGTACCACAGCTTTTTTTCTTTCTATTGACTTATTTATTTAAAATTTGCAACAATGTTTTTACATCTTCTTCAGATTTGAAACAACTGTGTGTGTGTTTGCCATCAAGAGAGCCTTGTTTATTTTGACTGCATAAAATTTGGGAAAGCTGAATAAACAGTATCTCAGCCAAAATAAAAAGAGAATAAGAAAAAACTATAAATCAAGAAAGAAATCTAAAGATTTCCAATCTATGAACTTAGGGACAAATTATCCCATGAATTTGGATCTCAACTATGAATTTAGGACTAAAGTAATGAAAATATTATGAAGTTTGAATGGTGTATTGTCCTGTTCAAGTTGGGTTTTTTCTGTTGTTGTTGCCTTTTTTTTTTGCATTGCTTTTAAAACCAACCAAAAAATTATTTTCAGGTACATATTAAGTTACTTTTATAAATTTGTAATAATAGCCATATCATACAATCCAGGTCTTTGTTTAAACGTCCATGTCAAACTTAAATGATGGTTTAAGTAATAGTAGTCATTTAAATCAAAATTCACTATTTCTAGTATATAATTCTAAAGGTCTCATGGGGAGTTTTGTATTCATGAGAATTATATTAATGAATCTAGTTTAAATCCTACTACTGCAAGGTTATAACGCTGTGTATTACTAAGGGTGATGGTGGCATCAAGGTAGTGAGTGGCTAAACTACAGAGAGAGCACACAGAATTGCTAGATCGGAAACACAGGCAGATGTTGTGTCCTGGTTGTGGGTGTTCGGAAGCTGGGTCAAACCTGCAGGTGACCCTAGATTCTTGAGCTCTTACTGCGTGACCCTCCTCCTGGAGATCTGATGACCCAGGGCACCGCCTGGCACTGGAGGCCCTCGGTAGGCTGCAGGCAGAGCATCGGGACCAAAGGGGTCACCTGGGAAAGGCTGGAGCTTGGACTTGACCTCGGCCAGCATCTGCCTGTCATGATCGTTTTCTCTGCATAGGTGCTGGAACTTTCTCTCAGTGAACTTGGCTGCCATCCCAGCTTCTTCAGCTCTTTCCTGAAGGCATCGAATCTTATTTTGATAGTAGAAAGAGCTTCTTTGTAGCTCCTGGTTCATGTCTTGGGCCATCTTCTTATATGTCTGCAGACACTGGTAGGTGGAGTTCATGTTTCTCCAAAGAATGGGAAATTTCTTCTCCAACTCTGAGGCGCGCCGTCGCTCCTCACACAGTTGTGCCCGTAGCTGTGTTGCAAGATCTCCGTGTATCTCCGGCCGAACGCGAAGCTGCAGCTTCAGCTGTTGTATCTCATCTTTAAGGTTTGCATTTTCATGCTGCAAAAACGTTTTCTCGATCTGCAGGCTCGTTCTTTCTGCTGTAAGCTCCAAATTCGTTTGCTTTTGCTCCCACAATTGTGTAGCTATTTCCTGGGGTACATGGCTGTCAGCATGGTGAGGGGCACCCTTGAGATCAACGTCCAGCCCTCGGATGAATCGATCCCCATCTTCTGCTTCTCTCTTCTGTAGGAGTTCCAAGTTCCCGTCGTCCACATGATCGCCAAGGTTGCCAGGCTGGGGGATGGTCTGCAGCGGGCTTGCAGCCACTGACAGGCATTGGCTGGCTCTGTCTTGCAGGACCTGCTCTGTTCGAGGGTTCACCTGCTCCCGCCTTTGTTTCTCCTCCTCCTTCTCTTCAGTTTTCTGCTTCCAACCCATCATTTCTTCCTGGAGAAGTTCTGGACTTTCTGGATGAGTGTTTTTGTTCAAATGGCCCATTATGTTCTTCTCCAGTTGTTCTCCATTAAATCCGGATGCTTTTGAGCTGGGCTTTTCATCGGTCACTTGGGGAAGTTTGGGAGGTTGGCTCTTGCGAGCCGTTTTCAGTAAGTCAGCCGTGTCCTGAAGTAACATCCTGCTCAGGTCTTCATTCAGTGCCTTCAAGCACAAGGACTGTAACAAGAGAGGACTGGCCGCCACCCCAGGTGACTCGAGGGCATCAGCTTCTGTCATTTCTCCAGTATTCTCACCCCATCTTGCACTGACTTCATCCTGGACAGAACACCTTTTAGCTGGTGCTTTCACACTTGAAGTATGTCGCATCTTTACCGTCAAACACACCACCACCAGAACGCCCACCAGGATCTCCCACGAGAATGCAAGGAGTCCTGGGATGTGTCTCAAACTCTCACAAATCACCAGCAGCACCCCACCCAGGTGCTCCGGGATCAGCTGGAAGGTGGCTGCGATGGCAGACTGCAGGCCCTCCATGGCGGGTCGGGCTCACCGCTCTGCCACTGACCGCCAGTGTCCAGTGGGCACAAATAATCACTCAGAACCCTGCGGAGTGTTCTGTCCCTAAGGTAACCAGGTACCTAGCAACCAGGGTTGATCAGTTGGGCTGGGGGAGGGGAATCCAGTAGCTCTAGAAAACAGTCCCGAACTTGGCTCTCAAACAGGACGTGATCACAGTTCTACAGGCTCTGGGGCAGGAGGAGACAGTGCTGATCACAGCCCAGAGACCTGTCAGGCTAGGCCCACCTGGTCCACAGCAAACCTAAGGGTCAGAGCAAGGCCAGGCCACATCCCTTTCTGTGCACAACAAGAGTCGGTCAGGGCAGATGTGGGCTCGTCCCTGGAGGAGGCCGATTCTCCTGATTTAAACTTGCCTTCTGCTGCAGGGATGCCCGCTGCAGCCCACGACGGTCCCAGGGCTGTCCCTCCTCTGAGGCGTCCTCTCTCCCTGTGTGTGCTCACTGTGGGCAGGCTGGAGCCCAGGACTCAAGGGGATTGTCACTAAAGGGCCTGTATTCCAATCCTAACATTTCAGGAGAAACCGGTTAGAACTGGGAGAGTCACAATCATGGAGTCCGCGGAGCCAACATGCCCTGTTCAAGTCTCCTTGAAGGGGGTGGCTCTGCTCCCGGGCGACCCTGTGACCTGGGCTCCATGCTAGTGTGCCCCTGCTGTCTCAGCCCACACCTCCAAGGTTGCCCGGGGAAGGGTCTCCAGTCTATGGAATCCTCTTCACAGGTGGCCGCAGGGAGGGACGTGTCCTTCCTTTGGCTCAGTGTGCCGCCTTTTCGCTCATGAAGCCACATCTCATCCCCGGTCTGTCCCCTGGGACTCTGCCATGGCAGGCTGTCCCCATCTGTCTTTATTTTTGTTGTTGTTGACAGGATTATAGATGTTTCCCATTTTCTCCCTTTTCGCACCCCCTACCCAAACCCCTCCGTCTCAGGCCTTCCTCATGCTACCGTGTGTCCGTGGGTTATGCATACATATGCATATCAGTTCTTTGGTTAATCTCTTCCGACCCCCTCTCAACACCCCCACCCCACTGAGATTTGTTATTCTGTGTCACGCATCCGTACCTCTGGACCTACTTTGTTGGTCAGTTTATTTTGTTCATTAGATTCCACATAATAAGTGCGATCATATTTGCCTTTCTCTAACTGGCTTACTTTGGTTAGCATAATAGTCTCCAGGTCCATCCATGCTGTCTCAAAAAGTTAGAGCTCCTTCTTTTTTATGGCCACATTAGTATTCCACTGTGTACATGTACCACAGTTCTTTTCCACTCATCCACCGGTAGGCACTTGGGCTGCTTCCAGATCTTAGCTGTTGTAAATAGTGCTGCTATGAACGCAGGAGTGTATATGTTCTTTCTGATCGGTGTTTGAGATTCTCGGGATACATTCCCAGCACTGAGATCCCTGGGTCAAATAGCAGTTCCATTTTTACCTTTTTGAGGAAACTCCATACTGTTTTCCACAGTGGCTGCACCAGTCTGCATTCCCACCAGCAGTGTGCTAGGGTCCCCTTTTCTCCACACCCTCGCCAGCACTTGTTTGTAGATTCTGGCAGGGATGTGTCCTTCTGATGATTGGTGACACTGAGCATTGTTTCATATGTCTAGTGGCCATCTGTATGTCCTCTTATGAGAAGTGTCTATTCAGATTCTTTGCCCATTGTTTAATTGGATTGTTTGACTTCTTGGTGTTAAGTTGTATGAGTCTTCACATAGTTTGGAAATTAACCCTTTGTCAGATGCATCATTGGCAAATATGTTCTCCCAGAGAGTGGGTTACCTTTTCATTTTGTAATGGTTTCTTTTGCTGTGCAGAAGCTTTTTACTTTGATATTGTCCCATTTATTAATTTTTTTCCTTTGTTTGTCTTGCCCTAGATGATGTGTCAGTGGAAATATTACTACATGAGATGTCTGAGATTCTACTGCCTATGTTTTCTTCTAGGATTTTTATGGTTTCACGACTTACATTTAAGTCTTTTATCTATTTTGCGTTTATTATTTTGTACAGTGTAAGATGATGGTCTAGGTTTATTATTATCATTATTATTATTATTATTATTTGCATGTACCTGTTCAATTTTCCCAATACATTTATTAAAGAGATTATATTTACTCCATGTATGCTCTTGCCTCCTTTGTCAAATATTAATTGACTATAATGGTGTGGATTGATTTCTGGAGTCTCTGTTCTGTTCTATTTCTTTATATGCCTGTTCTTGTGCCAGCACCAGGTTGTTTTTGTTTCAATGGCTTTGTAGTATAGTTTGATAGCCGGTATTGTGATCTGTCCAAACTTGTTCTTCTTTCTTAAGATTGCTGACACTGTTCAGAGTCTTTTTTTGGTTCCATATAAATTTTTAGAATATTTGTTCTAGATCTGTGAAATATGCCATTGGTATTTTATAGGGATTGTGTTGAATCTGTAGATTGTTTGCGGTAGTTGGACATTTTAATGATGCTAATACTTCCAATCCATGAACACAGTATATGCTTCCACTTATTTGCATCTTCTGTTTCTTTTATCAATGTCCTAAAATTTTCTGAGTATATGTCTTTTTCCTCCTGGTTAAGTTTATTCCTAGGTATCTTATTTGTTGTTGTTGTTGTCATTACAATGGTAAATGGGAATTTTTTTTGGTTTCTCTTTCTGAGAGTTCATTATCGGTGTATAAAAATGCCATTGCTTTCTGGATGTTAATTTTATATACTGCTACTTTGCCGAATTCATTTATTAAATCTAGCAGTGTTTGTGGTGGAGTCTTCAGGGTTTTCTATTTACAATATCATGTCATCTATAAATAATGACAGTTACACTTCCTCCTCCTTTCCAATTTAGATGTCTTTTCTTTTTTTCGTCTTGTTTGATTGCTGTGGCTAGGACTTTTAGTGCTATGGTGGATACGACTGGTGGAAGTGGGCATCCCTGTCTTGTTCCTGATCTTAAGGGAAATGCTTTCAGTTTTCGCCCATTGAGTATGATGCTGACTGTAGGTTTGTCATATATGGGCCTGTATTATGTCGAGGTAGGAACCTTCTCTTCCCACTTTGCTGAGAGCCTTTATTATAAATGGGAGTTGCTTTTTCTGTGTCTATTGATATGATCACATGATTTTTATCCTTCATTCTGTTTATGTGGTGTATCACATTGATTGTTTTGTGAATATTGTACCAGCCTTGCATCCCTGGAATAAATGCCACTTGGTCATTGTGTGTGATCTTTTCAATGTATTGCTGGATCCGATTTGCTAATATTTTGTTGAGGATTTTAGCATCTATGCTCATCAGAGATATAGGCTTATAATGGTTTTTCTTTGTAGTGTCTTTATCTGGTTTTGGAATTAGGATACTGCTGGCCTTGTAAAAAGAGCTTGGAAGTCTCTCCTCCTCTTGACTTTTTGGAAATAATTTGAGCAGAGTAGGTGTTAGTTCTTTTTGAATGTTTGGTAAAACTCACCTGTGAAGCTGCCCAAACCAGACTTTTGTTTGCTGGGAGTTTTTGTGTGTGTGTGTGTGCAATCTTTAAAGAATGTGATTACATTTTACATTTGGGGGAGCAGGGAGGAAACAGGTTAATTTTCCTAACTGAGCATGGTATTTGCATAGTATGGGGGAGAAAAGTTCAACAGAGCTCAATCCTCAATGCTGAGTTGCAGCACAATCCTGCCAGGCTTGTTTGCCGAGTTTGTTAAAGGAGCATAATAAAGCCTACCACCCCGAAGGTATGAGGATTCACATATATGTAGAGCTGCTGGGACAGTGTAAGCCCAAAAGATCAATAAATCGTTACAGTTACTAGCTTGGGTCACAAGAACAAGAGGTGGGTGTCTTCTACACAGACAGCACTCAAACTGGGGCAGGAGGCCCGGGAGTTCCTGGGACATAGGGCGGACAGTCCTTGGATTTTTAAACATTTTACAGATAACCCACTAATACAATCATTGCTATGTAGATAATTGGAAATTAACCCACAGTTCATACAATGAGGCACAAAGCATGTCCTTTGTATCACAATATACAAGAAACTAGCTCGGGGTCATCATGGCCCCCGCCAGCCTTCTCCTCTCATCTGAAAGGGGAGCCAGGGTGCCAGGCACAGGGTCCACGAACCCCCGAAAGAATATGTTCTGTATCTGTTCATTTTTTAGAGAAAATAGTTTATAACTTTGCTCAAGATTCCTTTTATCCAGGGACTCCTCAGACCTTGGTCTGAGGGGGACACGACCCCGTCCTTGGGGAGCCCAGTCTGAGGGGACACGGCCCCATCCTCGGGGAGCCCAGTCTGAGGGGACACGGCCCCGTCCTCAGGGAGCCCAGTCTGAGGGGACACGGCCCCGTCCTCACGGAGCCCAGTCTGAGGGGACACGGCCCCATCCTCGGGGAGCCCAGTCTGAGGGGACACAGCCCCGTCCTCGGGGAGCCCAGTCTGAGGGGACACGGCCCCGTCCTCACGGAGCCCAGTCTGAGGGGACACGGCCCCGTCCTCACGGAGCCCAGTCTGAGGGGACACGGCCCCGTCCTCACGGAGCCCAGTCTGAGGGGACACGGCCCCATCCTCGGGGAGCCCAGTCTGAGGGGACACAGCCCCGTCCTCGGGGAGCCCAGTCTGAGGGGACACAGCCCCGTCCTCAGGGAGCCCAGTCTGAGGGGACACGGCCCCGTCCTCGGGGAGCCTAGTCTGAGGGGACACGGCCCCGTCCTCGGGGAGCCCAGTCTGAGGGGACACGGCCCCGTCCTCAGGGAGCCAGTCTGAGGGGACACGGCCCCGTCCTCAGGGAGCCCAGTCTGAGGGGACACGGCCCCGTCCTCAGGGAGCCCAGTCTGAGGGGACACGGCCCCGTCCTCGGGGAGCCCAGTCTGAGGGGACACGGCCCCGTCCTCAGGGAGCCCAGTCTGAGGGGACACAGCCCCGTCCTCAGGGAGCCCAGTCTGAGGGGACACGGCCCCGTCCTCGGGGAGCCCAGTCTGAGGGGACACGGCCCCGTCCTCGGGGAGCCCAGTCTGAGGGGACACGGCCCCGTCCTCAGGGAGCCCAGTCTGAGGGGACACGGCCCCGTCCTCGGGGAGCCCAGTCTGAGGGGGACACGGCCCCGTCCTCGGGGAGCCCAGTCTGAGGGGACACGGCCCCGTCCTCGGGGAGCCTAGTCTGAGGGGACACGGCCCCGTCCTCAGGGAGCCAGTCTGAGGGGACACGGCCCCGTCCTCAGGGAGCCAGTCTGAGGGGACACGGCCCCGTCCTCAGGGAGCCAGTCTGAGGGGACACGGCCCCGTCCTCAGGGAGCCCAGTCTGAGGGGACACGGCCCCGTCCTCAGGGAGCCCAGTCTGAGGGGACACGGCCCCGTCCTCGGGGAGCCCAGTCTGAGGGGACACGGCCCCATCCTCGGGGAGCCCAGTCTGAGGGGACACGGCCCCGTCCTCGGGGAGCCCAGTCTGAGGGGGACACGGCCCCATCCTCGGGGAGCCCAGTCTGAGGGGACACGGCCCCGTCCTCGGGGAGCCTAGTCTGAGGGGACACGGCCCCGTCCTCAGGGAGCCAGTCTGAGGGGACACGGCCCCGTCCTCAGGGAGCCAGTCTGAGGGGACACGGCCCCGTCCTCAGGGAGCCCAGTCTGAGGGGACACGGCCCCGTCCTCAGGGAGCCCAGTCTGAGGGGACACGGCCCCGTCCTCGGGGAGCCCAGTCTGAGGGGACACGGCCCCGTCCTCAGGGAGCCCAGTCTGAGGGGACACGGCCCCGTCCTCAGGGAGCCCAGTCTGAGGGGACACGGCCCCGTCCTCGGGGAGCCCAGTCTGAGGGGACACGGCCCTGTCCTCGGGGAGCCCAGTCTGAGGGGACACGGCCCCGTCCTCGGGGAGCCAGTCTGAGGGGACACGGCCCCGTCCTCAGGGAGCCAGTCTGAGGGGACACGGCCCCGTCCTCAGGGAGCCCAGTCTGAGGGGACACGGCCCCGTCCTCAGGGAGCCCAGTCTGAGGGGACACAGCCCCGTCCTCGGGGAGCCCAGTCTGAGGGGACACGGCCCCGTCCTCAGGGAGCCCAGTCTGAGGGGACACAGCCCCGTCCTCAGGGAGCCCAGTCTGAGGGGACACGGCCCCGTCCTCGGGGAGCCCAGTCTGAGTGGACACGGCCCCGTCCTCAGGGAGCCCAGTCTGAGGGGACACAGCCCCGTCCTCAGGGAGCCCAGTCTGAGGGGACACGGCCCCGTCCTCAGGGAGCCCAGTCTGAGGGGACACGGCCCCGTCCTCAGGGAGCCAGTCTGAGGGGACACGGCCCCGTCCTCAGGGAGCCCAGTCTGAGGGGACACGGCCCCGTCCTCAGGGAGCCCAGTCTGAGGGGACACGGCCCCGTCCTCAGGGAGCCCAGTCTGAGGGGACACGGCCCCGTCCTCGGGGAGCCCAGTCTGAGGGGACACGGCCCCGTCCTCAGGGAGCCCAGTCTGAGGGGACACGGCCCCGTCCTCAGGGAGCCCAGTCTGAGGGGACACGGCCCCGTCCTCGGGGAGCCCAGTCTGAGGGGACACGGCCCCGTCCTCGGGGAGCCCAGTCTGAGGGGACACGGCCCCGTCCTCAGGGAGCCCAGTCTGAGGGGACACGGCCCCGTCCTCGGGGAGTCCAGGCTGAGGCAGGAAGATGAAGCCCACGGGCCTCCCTGTGCTTAGAAGGGGACACAGTCAGGGGCCTCATTCTGAAGGAACCGCTGAGGTCAGCGAGGACTCACGTTCAAGCAGAGACTATGGTCTAAGCAGAATGTTACTTGTGAGATAGGGTTGCATCCAGGAGTTTGTGTGACCAGACCGAGCACTCCTCCTGGGGTGTCCCCAGCGGCCTCGTGCTCAGAAGGACACAGGCAGAGATGGGAGCAAGAACAGGTAACAGTCAGACCCGGGCAGGTGCTGAGTGAGTCGGAGTGGTTATTTCGGGACAATGAGGTTGCAACGTGGGTAATAACCCGGAGGAGACCTGGAGCCGGGAAGCCCCCCTGCAGGAGCCTCCGGAACGATGTCTCTCCATTTCCAGACCTGGCTCTGCAGAGCCCGGGGCTGGGTGGCCGGCTGTGTGGGAGGGGACTCCGCAGGCGTCCAAGCGACGCTAAGGCCAGCCTAGCCGCCGCCAAAGAGGGTTTTATCTTAAAGTGAAGTAGTTGGGGAAAATGTCTAATGAATCCTATCCAACCATAAAATCGTGTAGAAAATGAGTTCTATCTAACAATAAAATAAAACTGAAACAAATTACTACGTTCTCATATTTGTAGGACAAATTAATTTCATGTCTAGAATACTAATTGCTCGCTGAAGGGCCCGTGACCACGCGCTGCCTGAGTCCGGCCTGAGCGTTCAGGTCTGGAGGGAGGGCGGCGAGAGGCTGGAGGTGCGGCAGCCGTCTCCCCGCCCTGGGCCTGGGCGGACATCGGTGCTCACCCTGCGTGAGTGCCCCTAAATAGTCCGTGCCTCTGCCCCCGGACCGCGGTGTGCCTGGGAAGACCAGCTTAGTTCTTCCATCAGATGCGAGCTGTCCCAGTTCAGGACCATGTCCCCTCAGACTGCGCTCCCTGAGGACGGGGCCGTGTCCCCCTCAGACTGGGCTCCCTGAGGACGGGGCCGTGTCCCCCCAGACTGGGTTCCCCGAGGACGGGGCCGTGTCCCCTCAGACTGGGCTCCCCGAGGATGGGGTCGTGTCCCCCTCAGACTGGGCTCCCTGAGGACGGGGTCGTGTCCCCCTCAGACTGGGCTCCCTGAGGACGGGGCTGTGTCCCCTCAGACTGGGTTCCCTGAGGACGGGGCCGTGTCCCCTCAGACTGGGCTCCCCGAGGACAGGGCCGTGTCCCCCTCAGACTGGGCTCCCTGAGGATGGGGCCGTGTCCCCCTCAGACTGGGCTCCCTGAGGACGGGGCCAGGTCCCCCCTCTGACCAGGATCACACTGAGGCTGGCAGAAGCTGAGTCTCAGGTCACTGACACACCCAGGCCAAGCCCCTTGTTAACGTCCTCTCACTGTACCTGCTGCTTCTCTATAGCACGGACCCAATCGTCTGCCTAACTCTCTGTGTCACGTCTGTCTGCCCCTCTGGACTGGAAGGTCTGGGAGGCCAAGGACAAGCCGGGCCTGTGCTCTGCCCCACCGCGGCCACGCTGCCTGGCACACAGGCGGCCCCGCCAGTCTGCTGTGCTGACGTGCTCCACGCACACACGGTCGTCACAGGCCCGGAGTCGACCCCGGACGTGTCGGGCTGGGGCTTGCCCCGAAGCTGGATCACCAGGCGGTTCTCCCGTCGGCTCCATGACATAAGCACGCAAAGGCGAAACGGCATGGGAATTCGGAACCAAGACCACGTGGGTCTGCGGCACACCCGTGCTCCCCACCAGCTTGTGCCTGGGCTCATTTCTCACCTTCTCTGTGCCTTACCTACCTCGTGTCTAAAGTGGGGACAACGATGTCAGCCACCCACAGCGTGGATCTCAGAACAAACGTAAGGCACTCTCAATAGTGCCTGGCTGATAGGATGCACTCGATTCCCGTGAGCTGCTGTTACTGTTATTAGCACCACCTTTGCGCAGGCGAGGAAACTGAGGCTTCAAGGGGTTCAGTTACTTGTCCAAGGTCCCAGAGCCCATCAAGGGTCAAGCAGGGTCATGAATTCCGGATTTGGATTCCAAGGCTTGAGCTCTTACTATACACCAGATTTGTCTACCCTACCACAGAACAACTGGGCGCTGGTCATTGAAAAGCATCAGGAGCGGTCTTAGGAGGAAACAAGCCACGTCGGATGCGCAGCCGCGGAGAACTGAGTGGTGAGCAGGTCTTGCTTCTATGAACGAGAGGAGGCGAGACAAGAGGAAGCCATGACCGGGCTGCGGCCTGGCCTCCAGGCGGGGTCACTGTGCTTCAGGCTGGGAGCGAGGGCCGTGGCCACGAGGCCCTGACTGACCTGCCCTTCATCTTCTAACTTACCCCCTGCCTTCCTTGCCTTAATGACGCAGGACAGACACACTGCGCCTCAGGGCCTTTGCACTTCCCAGTCCAGGGACCCAGTTCAATTAAGTTATGGTCCACGGTGGATTCTAAACACAGTATACTTGCCACCAGTCAGTTCCACCTGTGCCTACGGTGAGCATCTCTCCCTGATACAGGGGTTAAAGAATAAGGCCCTAGGTGATCTCGGTGCCCTGAAGCAGGCACCAGAAGTCAAGAGAGAAGGCTGCCTGTGAGGGCAAATGGAGGAAAGCTGGAGGGGGTGGGAGGAGTGTGGAACTGCAGTGCGGCTCTGGGTCCTGCAGAGGAGAGTGGGAGGGAAGGAAGGAAGGGTGGTGGAAGCCTTCGACCAAGAGTGGTTTGCACAGTTAGGCTGCTGGGGCATGGCCATCTTGCAGGAATGGTCTCACATCCATGCGCCCACTCAGCCCTGTCCCGGAGCAGCCCGCCCTGGTGCCGACGCAGGGGTGATGCAGTAGGAACTCCGGGCCCTTGTGCCAAGGCAGTGGGGACTCCAGGCACAGTGGTAATACAGTGGGGACTCCAGGCACAGTGGGAACTCCGGGTGCAGTGATGACTCCAGGCACAGTGGTGACTCTGGGCACAGTGGGGACTCCAGGTGCAGTGGGACTCCAGGCACAGTGGTGACTCTGGGCACAGTGGGGACTCCGGGCACAGTGGTGACTCCAGGTGCAGTGGGACTCCAGGCACAGTGGTGACTCTGGGCACAGTGGGGACTCCGGGCACAGTGGTGACTCTGGGCACAGTGGTGACTCTGGGCACAGTGGTGACTCTGGGCACAGTGGTGACTCCAGGTGCAGTGGGACTCCAGGCACAGTGGTGACTCTGGGCACAGTGGGGACTCCGGGCACAGTGGTGACTCCAGGTGCAGTGGGACTCCAGGCACAGTGGTGACTCTGGGCACAGTGGGGACTCCAGGTGCAGTGGGACTCCAGGCACAGTGGTGACTCTGGGCACAGTGGGGACTCCGGGCACAGTGGTGACTCCAGGTGCAGTGGGACTCCAGGCACAGTGGTGACTCTGGGCACAGTGGGGACTCTGGGCACAGTGGTGACTCCAGGTGCAGTGGGACTCCAGGCACAGTGGTGACTCTGGGCACAGTGGGGACTCCGGGCACAGTGGTGACTCCAGGTGCAGTGGGACTCCAGGCACAGTGGTGACTCTGGGCACAGTGGAGACTCCGGGCACAGTGGTGACTCCGGGCACAGTGGTGACTCCAGGTGCAGTGGGACTCCAGGCACAGTGGTGACTCTGGGCACAGTGGGGACTCCGGGCACAGTGGTGACTCCAGGTGCAGTGGGACTCCAGGCACAGTGGTGACTCCAGGCACAATGGTAACGCATTGGGGACTCCGGGCACAGTGGTAACGCAGTGGGACTCCGGGCACAGTGGTGACTCCAGGTGCAGTGGGACTCCAGACACAGTGGTGACTCTGGGCACAGTGGGGACTCCGGGCACAATGGTAATGCAGTGGGGACTCTGGGCACAGTGGTGACTGCAGGTGCAGTGGCTGGGCTGTCGGCCCATCCGCTTCCCGCAGAAGGAGATCTGAGAGGTGTGTTTTCATGGCTGCCACAAGCCAGACCCCCGTCTCTGAGACGCTAATCTCAAAAGTCTCAACAATCAACGCCAGATGCCTCCAGTGCCCTGTCAGCCAGACGGCCGGGGCTTCTGGGCCCTGAGCACCAGGCTGTCGATGCTGGGGATGAGGCAAGTGCACAGTGACCACGCCAGGCCACCTCGCCCCCTCCAAGGGCCTTGGTGGGGACACCTGCCTCTCACGAGAGCATGACCGTGGCTCCCTCCTCCCAGACGGCTGCTCCTAGGCCTAGTTGCCCATTTTCATGTCTCTGCGAAGATGCCTTTCCCATCAGGCCTCTGCTGGCGTAGCACCGGCCAACCTGTCTGAGCAGCTAGGTCCAGGCCGGGCGCCAGGAACTCAGGGGGCCAGTCAGCTCCAGCTTCAACCAGCTCATTGTCTCTCCACAGGGACGTCCCAGGGCCTTCTGACTGGTCTCTGTGAGGCTTACACAAGAGAAGGCAGCTGGAAAGGACCCGCCCAGGGCCGGGCTCTCCACGGACTCCTACAAAGTGGGCCTGCCCTGCCCCCCCACTCCCCGGCCTCTGTAGCCCGCTGGGCATAACGCGAGCCTTCGCTCGGTGGCGAGTCTCACTGACTGCAGGGGCTCCCCGAGAGTGATCTATTATTCATGCCATCCACAGTGCCTCTCCAGACAAGGTCGGTAAAAAAGAACAGCTATATGCAAAGGAAAAGAGAGGGAAGGGTTCTCCTTGGGAGCAAGCAGGGCAGGGAACCGAGGTATTCAAAAGCTGCAGGCAGGACCGAGCCCTGCGGGTTCTCTGAGCTTCGCTTCCTGAGGCCCAAGGTCATCAGGAGAAGAGGAGGAAGGGAAGCAGTTCTGGGGCCTGAGCAGCTCCTGGGGGCTCACAGTACCAGGTGGGGTCTGCAACTCCGAACGTAAAGCCCCTGCTAGGACACTGAGGGGGGCTGGAAGGAAGACACATAGAGAAGGGAGGAGACACGGCCACGCCCTCAGGGAGCCCAGTCTGAGGGGGGCACGCCTGTCCTCGGGGAGCCCAGTCTGAGGGGACACGACCCCATCCTCAGGGAGCCCAGTCTGAGGGGACACGGCCCCATCTTCAGGGAGCCCAGTCTGAGGGGACACGGCCTGTCCTCGGGGAGCCCAGTCTGAGGGAGACACGGCCCCATCCTCAGGGAGCCCAGTTTGAGGGGATACGACCCCATCCTCAGGGAGCCCAGTCTGAGGGGACACGGCCCCGTCCTCAGGGAGCCCAGTCTGAGGGGACACGGCCCCGTCCTCAGGGAACCCAGTCTGAGGGACACGGCCCCATCTTCAGGGAGCCCAGTCTGAGGGGACACGGCCTGTCCTCAGGGAGCCCAGTCTGAGGGGACACGGCCCCGTCCTCAGGGAGCCCAGTCTGAGGGGGACACGGCCCCGTCCTCAGGGAGCCCAGTCTGAGGGGACACGGCCTGTCCTTGGGGAGCCCAGTCTGAGGGGACACGGCCCCGTCCTCGGGGAGCCCAGTCTGAGGGGGACACGGCCCCGTCCTCAGGGAGCCCAGTCTGAGGGGACACGGCCCCGTCCTCAGGGAGCCCAGTCTGAGGGGAGACCCCACCCCATCCTCAGGGAGCCCCAGACTGATGAGAAGATAAAACTTCTGCTCTCAGGAAGCTTCAAATCAAAAGAAAAAATTTCCTCTCCTGGACTCTGAAAACACATTTTTCTGTGAACAACTGAGTGGATATTTCTGTTAATCTTACAGAGAAACTAGAAAGTGGGGGTAAAATGGTGTAACAGACATGTGGGGCTCCCCCTGGTGTCTGTGGATCGGGGGAGACTCCCGGGAGCTCCCACGTAACTGCTACACTGTCCCGCAGGACAGCGATGCGGTTCCAGCCGCGGTGGCTGAGAGCACCCATCCGTCCTCCCCGACGCCTGACAGGTGAGCAGGAATACACAAAACAGAAACCATGATTAGCTCTAAGAAAATAAAACTCGTCTGAGAAATAAACTCTTATTGTATATGGTTATTTTCTAACGGGTATTTGTATAATCATACATGTTAATGTAAGTATCAAATGCACGTTTTTAAGCAAAAACGGTGATCAAAGTCTATTGGGAGGCTGGTGGGTAGTGTGGTTATGCTGCTGGGGGTGATCGGAGCGACGTCAGAACGCTAAGCTCGAACTCCATCGTGGGGAGTCAACGGATGATGCCTCCACCGAAAAAAAGAAACAGAAAACGCCAACAAGAGAAAAATAAACATCGGAAGACGGAGCGAGCGTGTGGAAGGGCTGCCCTGAGGGGAGAGGTTCTGCGAGGGTTGCAGCTGGACGTTGTTCTCTTACGTTCCAAACCTACTTGACTCGCATTTATATAAAACCTGGAGAAAAATAACAATGACTGAATTTTTCCTAGAAGGAGGATGCTGTCAAGCCTGTATTATCTGGCAGACAGCAGGTGCCCGATTGTTCAACCAGTCGGTAGAGAAAATCTCCAAGCGGCATCCAAGCACGGAGAGGGACAGGAGCTGGGGCCACAGTGCGCCCCGGGCGCCCAGCACAGGACCGCCAGTCCTGCCCGCGAGGGGACAGCGCAGGGGCCCGAGACACCGACTCCAGCCCAGAAACGTCGGCCACACGCGTTCTCGCAGCGGACGGCCCCGAGTCCAGTCCGAACGCCTGCACGAACAAAATGACTTTTCTTTCGCCCAGCCCTTTCCGCTTTATAAAGCCTTTCACATTTTTATGTGACATGTCAGCTTTGAGCCTGTCGATCCAATAACACTCTTCTCCTTTTATAGCCAAAACGCAGCGTTCGTAGAATAAAGCCGTTTACGGGAGATTGCATCGGAGGAGGGCATGAAGACGGGCACGTCCTGGCCCTGCCCTCTGATGGCTCTGGGGTCACCTGCGTAGCTTAAGAAAATGCCCTCGGCCAGGCCCTGCCCCGCTGGATTAGACTTGTTCTGGTGGCACAAAATATCCCCAGGTGATTCTGATGCCCCACACCAAGGTCGAGTCTGGACCCGGTAACTAAGCCAACCCCATGTCCTGCTACTCACCCTTCTGTGGCCATCAGGACCGGCCAGGTCATCACAAGAACAAAGACTCGTTTCTCACTCACGCAGTCAGGGAGGGTCACCTGGAAGCCCTCCGGGGCAGCGTCCTCCACGTGGTCCTCGGTGTGGTGGGCCCTTCTACCCACCGGCTCCTCCTCCTCACCACGGGTGTCCCCGGACCGGCAGGAGGAGCCAGCCCTGAGGACGTGGGCGCCATCCCTTCAGTACTCCGTCGGTCAGTGGCACACACCACCTCCACTTGCAACCAACTGTCCAAATTGAGGTCTGTGACCCCCACGTAACAGCAAGTGGGGGGGTTCATAACAGAGGAACGCCCACTGTAGGTAAGCACTAGTCCCATCTACCAAATCCTTCATGGCACCCCGGGGTCACTTCCGCTGCCTGCATGGCCGCTCCCACCCCTCCGTCCGTGCTCCCGGTCCTTATGGCTCCGCGGGGCCTGGCCGGAGCCCCATCTCCTCCTGGAAGCCCTGCTCGGCCCCTGCTTTCACTGGGATCCCTCGGCCTGGCCACCAGCGCTTCTCACCATCTGTAGGATGCATTTTGGCATTTAACCTCATCTCCTGAACTTTCAGCAAAGGATCGAGAGGGCCTGCTGTTCTGACCGACAGAGGAGTGGCAGGGAGTTGGGAGGCTTCTGAGACTCTGTGCGTTGCAGGGAGGGGCCAGAGGTGCACGCAAACCCTGGGGCTCGGAAAGACTGTGTGCAGAAGTCCCTCATCCTGAGAAGCTGAGGCTGAAAAGTGAACAGCAGTTAAGAGTTGGGCATGTCGGCGGGAGGAGGCCGACCTCAGAACTGCTAATTATCTCAGTGAGGGAACAAGACTCATGGAGAAGGCCACAGGCTGCCCGGGAAGCCCACCGGTGAGCCGGGGCAGCGAAGCACGTGTACAAACACGGAGGGTGAAGGACGTCGCTCCTCAGCTCCCCTGCCTGAGCAGACAGGCCCCTGCAGTCGCACACTGCTGTCACTTTCTGCTGACACGGCCGTTTATTGATTAATTTTTATTTAGCAAACGTAACGCTCACTGTGTACCAGGCACCGCTTCACATGCTTTATCAATGCCAACATACTTCATCTTATTTCAGCCCGGTGAGATGAGGAAACCACGGCTCACGCACGTTCTCGCGGTCATCAGCAGGGATTTTCATCAGCATTTTCTAAATCCACGTAAACCTTTTTTTTTTTTTTTCATTTCTGACACTGCCTAGAATGTGCTAGGCATATCGTTTTATATTTTTTATTTTTTTCATCCTCACCCGAGGATATTTTTCCATTTATCTTTACACAGAGGAGGAGGTAGGGACAGAGGGAGAGAGAGAGAGAGAGAGAAACATCGATGTGAAACAGACACATCGACTGGTTGCCTCCTGCGCTACCCCGACCAGGGACGGGACGAACCACAACGGAGATACGTGTTCTTGACCAGAATCGAACCCAGGTCTCATTGGCCCGTGGGCTGACGCTCCAACCGCTGAGCCAAACCGGCCAGGGCGGCACATCATTTTAAATACTATCCTAGAACAGGGAATTGTCTCCCTTATCTACTGTTACACAACAAAACTTAGTGTAAAACAACACGCATTCACGTCCCCACAATTTCTGGGGCTCAGTAACAGAGGCGTAGTTCAGGTCTTCTGCTTCGCGATCCTCGCGGACATCTATAACCGAGAGGTGCAGGCGGGCTGTGGCCTCCTCTGAAGGCTCACCTGGGAAGGAATCCGCTCCCAAGTTCACTCTGTGATTATTAGAGGAATTTAGTTCTTCCGTGGCTGTCGGACCGAGGGTCTCCGTTCCTTGCTGGTCATTGGTTGGTGGTGGTCCTCAATGTCTTGTTATGTGAACTTGTCCAGCTCACTTCACCAGAGCAAGTTCAGGAGAAGAGGAGCCCGAAGAGAGAGACAGAGAGGGAAGGAGAGAGATGGAAGTCAGGGTCTTGGTAACCCAACCACAGAAGTAACATCCCACCACTTACCATATTCTGTTGTTAGAAGCAGTCACTGGGTTCAGCCCACACCCCCAGGGAGGAGATTACACAAGGGCATGGACTCCAGAGGCGAGGGTCAGGGAAGCTGCCGGCAGAGGGCTCAAACCCAGTGTCTGCCGACTGAACTCAAGAGCGGGGGGCTTTGGACCGAGTGTGCAAAGTGGAGGGGCTGACCTTTAGCGTTCCCGCTGGCTCTGCCTCTAGGGCCGGCCTCGTTAAACCCTCTTGGGGCCTTCGTGCCTACTCCTATAAAATAAGCAGCCTAGCGCTGGCCGGGTGCTCAGTGGTTAGAGCGTCGGCACTCGAGGGTTCGATTCCGGTCAAGGGCACCCACCTCAGTTTCGATTCGTCCCCAACCCTGGTCAGGTCGTGCAGGAGGTAACCAGTCGATGCGGCTCTATCACATCAATGTTTTTCTCTGTCTCTCTCTCCCTCCCTCCCACTCTATCTAATAATAAGTAGAAAAATATCGTCAAGTGAGGAATAAAAAAAAAAAAGTGCAGCCTAGCCTAGGAGATGTCTTCCAGCCAGCACTCTGGAGTTCCAGGGTCTTTGATTTAACAGATATTAATTTAGCAGAGCTGACAATCTTTGATTTCTCTGCACTCTTGGAAGTCTGCCAGGTACGAGTCCCGTCCAGGCTCCCAGACTGACAGGTGACCGGGATCACTGCTGTCCTCCCAGCAACCTTGCTGCTGGCCCACCAGTCTGTGGAAAGAGGAGTGGGGGAGGGGCGAGGCCTCAGGAAAGAAGAGGTCCCAGGCGCTTTCCTTTGCCCTCTCCGCCTCCTTGTCCGGAACTGCTCTGCAGACGGCATCGCAGCCCGGCACAAGCAGCCAGGCAGGCTGGCACCAAACCCTCGGCAAGATGGAAGAGCCCTTCTAGGTTCATAATCAGAGCAGCAAGCCCTGCACGGAGCATGCGGTTAGAACAGCTGTGTGTCCCGAGCTGGACATGGCTCCGCAGCATGGCGGGCTCCCGCTGCCCTCAGCATCCTTGTCCCTTGTCCCACCACCGCACCCCTCCTCCGACAGCTCTGCGGCGCCCACCCAGCCGGCCTCCCCCGTCAGCCGCACCCTCCTTCCCCACAAGGAGCCCATGGGGTTTGGAGACCGAGGTGCCGGTCCTGGCTGTGTCCCTCACCTGTGCTGGGCTCTGACTGAGTGATTCCTTCCCCGCTGAGCCTGTTCCTCTTTCATCCACGAAGAGTTTGGATTAGATGACGCCCATAGTCTCCTCCAATCCCCAAACCCCATGGTTCTGACACTTCCCCAAACTGAGCGGGGAAATCAGGGGATAGGATGTGTTTGGCTATAAATGCGTTTGGCAATAAGATGTGGCCTCAACATGTATCCACTTAATCAGACGTATAGAGACACGAGGTGTCAGGACTGGGGCTGTGGGTCAGCAATGTCCCTTTGCCACCTTCTTCCACCGCCAGCCCAGTGAGAGGCGTCCTTCCCTGGGGCCGGAGATGGCCACAGCAACCGGCATCGCCTCGTCCTGCGGTGGGTTGAACACGGGAGGCAGGGTTGGGGGTCTCCTTGATGCCTTATCAGGGACAAAAGAGTTTCCCAAAGACTGTCCCTCAGCCTTATTATAGGTTGAATTGCTACCCGCTCAGAAAAACATGCTGAAACACCCCCAAATATGACCTTATTTGGAAAGAAGGTCATTGCAGAATAATGAGTTAAGACGAGATCATACTGGAGGGGGGGCCCTAAGCAATATGACTAGTGCCCTTGTTAGAGGAGGGACGCGTCGGAGGAGAGAGAGCGGGGGACAGTACCATGGGACTCCGGGGACAGAGGCGCGCTGTGCGGCTGTGAGCCAGGCAGCACCCAGGTTTCCCAGGAGCTAAGAGAAAAGCATGGGACAGACTCTTCCCTGCAGCCTTAGAGAGAGCAGGGCCTTGTCAACACCTTGCTTTCAGGCTGCTGGCCTCCAGAACGAGGGAGAACAGGGGCCTGTGGTCTGTAGCCCCATGGCAGTGTGTTACGGCAGCCCGAGCCGACCAGTGTGTGCCTCGTTGGCCGTACCGATGAATAAGTAAGTCACCTATTGGTGGAATGAGGTTGGCATTGCCACGGTTAACCGTGGTTCATCGTGTGAGGCTGAGCTCAATACTTTCCAGGACAAACCCAGACGACAAGAAGAGGGGTGATTATTAGATCATCGAGTCTGAGATGCACGTTTGAAATGAGACAAACGAGGCCCAGATCAGGGGAGCTCCTTGCTCCAGTTTCTTCCACCCGTGATGGCGCATCCGCTCCTTGCAGGTGTGGGAGCGTCTGGGTTCCTGCTCACTCTTAGTCCCTCCTACGTGATTCTGGCTGGTACAGACCCGGGGACACTGCTAAGCCATGGTTGACAAGAGGCAAAGTAAGAATAGGCTGTTTTCTGAGCTTCCCTGTCACCTGGGTCCTGGCTGGTTCAGCCCACGGTGGGCACAGGCAAGAAGGAGGAGACCAGGAGAACGGGGAAGACAGGTGTTTCTTTCCTGCCCTCTGCCTCAGGGGCCTGGGCACAGCAGCTCCTGCGGGGCTCTGGCTCCCCCTGGGGCACACCCATTACAGCTCCACTCTGCTCTGGGGGACTCCAGTGGGACTCCACGCTGCCTTTGCCCCTCCAGCTGCTCCCTGCTGTTCCTAATTTCCAGGTCAGCTGACCCCTTCCATCACCTGTTAACCAGCTCCCGGCATTAAATCACTCCAGTGTATCGGAGTTCTCGGTAGCTACTCCATCTCGCTCTTGGGCTGCCGGTCCTCGCATGGCCTACCAGCCAGGTGCCGCGGTCCCGCGGATCCACGGACACCTGCCCAGCCCCCGGATGGGCTGCTGAGGACACCACTTCCACTACCACGGATCACGCCCGGCCGTGGTAGTTCCCTGTGCGGGAACTGAGAGACCCGCTGGGTTTTACCTGGGGGCATGGCTGGCTGAGAGCATTTTCAGCCCAGACCGAGCTGTAATTCCAGAAACAGAGTGGATGCCCAGGTCCTGCTAGCAGTGCCAATAGTAAACTCCGGGAACTTAGCTGAAGTCACTGTCTTTGGACAGCCCCGTGCAAACTCGGGGGAAGAGCGTGCTTCTGCGCCTGGTGTCGGGGCACCGGGAACTCGTGCCCCGGGCAGGGGGGACACTGAGGAGTTCCTGAAGGCCGGGCTCCGCGGCCCCGAGGGACTGCTGGCAGGAGCTGTACGGGGCAGACCTGCTCCTGCTACTCAAGTTCAAAAGAAGCAAGGGTCTCCATCTCAGCTCCCGACTCCCTTCCACCTGCCGGTCTATTGTGGTGCACATGTGAGCGCCATTGTAACAAAGAAATGAATTTCCTTTTTGTTTTTAACCCTCACTAGACGATATTTTTCTATGGATTTTCAGATAGAGGGAGGGAGGGAGAGACAGAGAGAAACACCTGGGTGAGAGGGACACATCAACTGGTTGCCTCCTGCAGGACCCCGACCAGGGCCGGGAATGAACCACAACCGAGGTACGTGCCCTTGACCGGGATCGAGCCCGTGGCTCTCTGGTCCATGGGCCAACACTGTAACCACTGAGCCAAACCGGCCAGGGCATAAATTTCCTTTGTTTCCAAAAAAAAAAAAAAAATTACTTCAGTTACAGGTACCTTAAGCGATTTTGGTTTTCCTGGTTCCAACTCACATTACCTTCGTATATTCAGCCTTCACTTCTTCATTCATCCTGAACTTCCTGGGTGTGCCGTGTCTGTCCCCTCTGATGGGAGTGTTTCATGAGGGCAAGGACCATGTCTGCTGGCTGGTCATTGTCCCCATTGTATCCCTAAACCAGTAAGTGTCCAGTTACCACTGAATGAGTGAGTGAGTGAGTGAACCACTTTCTCTCTCTGGCTTTTAACCCTTCTCTCTCCAAGAAAACAATTCTTGCCCATGGCCCTTACCCTGCAGGTCCCCTCTGCCTCACGAAGAAGCGGACCTGGAGTAAGCCGCCCAGAGCCCACTGGCCACCCGCGCTTCCCTTTCACGGCGCAGCTCGGGGGCAGGGGGCTCCCCAGGGCTGCTGCGCAGAGGAACAGAAGAGCTACAAGGTGCAGAGACCCACACAAACCCAGGTGATGAAGCTCTAGCCGGGGCTACGGTGGGATTCCTCCAGGGGGCTTCCTCCTGGCCTCATGGATCTGTGCAGAGCTGGTGAGCAGAAAGGCCCTTGAGCTAGCTCCCCTTCCTGGTACCAGGTCTGAGCCCCTGGATGCTGCCCCGAGGCCGGCTTTGCTGGGGCGAGATAGGGGCACAGAGAGGGGAAGACACTGGCTTTGCTCCAGGTTGTGGGCCAGATGGGAGGGTCATGCCTGGCCGGGCAGCCTAGCGGGGGGCGGGGGGTGCCAGGTGGAGGGAGGGGAGCTTAGGCACAGACCCAGGACCACGGCTGTGGTCTGAGCTGCTCCTTCCCTTTCCTCCCTCCCGGGCCCACACATCACATTTCAATCGGCTCCGGAGCTCCGCACAGCAGCGGGAGCCAGGCTGCGAGACGCGGGGCGTCCAGCACAGCCTCCCGGCCCCCGTGCTGACCAGGAGACGCGAGGGCAACGCGCAGCAGCAGCTAGCTCTTCACAGGCAACAGCATCGTTTCTAGAGCCGGAGGGCAAGCGAGGAGAGCAGCGAGATGCTCAGGCAGACTCGCAACCAGGGTCTCGGGGTCAAGTAGTCCACCCCTCTGCCTCCAAGAACTTCAAAGATTCCAACCCAGGCAGAGACCCTTAAACTGCACCCAGGTAATGAGATACCCCAAGGGACAAAGTACAGGCCACCACATGTCTCAGCGGAGGATACGGTTAGATGGAAGAGGAGTCTGAGTGTGTGCAGGGGGCGGCAGACACCTCTCCCTGTGCCAGCCAGGAATCCAGGTTGGGGTACCGAACTCCACGTGGTGTGCTGAGGACCAGGTAGGACAGAGGCTGTTGGACAGAGGGGCTGGGGGAGGGGTGGAGTGAGGGGAGTGATGGCCAGTGTCCCCAGGGAGGGGATAGCAATGAACACCCACCACTTACTGAGCATGTCCTGGGCGCCCGGCACAGTGCTCGGTACTTGTATTCGTTATGTCTTTAACCCTTAAAAGAAGCCGCGGGGACAGCTACTCTTGTCCTCATTTTACAGAGGAGAAAAGCCGAGTCTCAGAGACTCACTAGGGTCACACAGCCATGTATGAGGGGCCAGTCAAGCCTGGAAACCAGGTCTGCTGGCCTCCAAAATTCACCACCCCTGCGGTGACCTGTGTGCCCTGTCCCACAGGCCTGCACCAGGGCCAGGCAGAGACTGCAGCTCCCTGATGGCCTGCAGAGAGACGGCCCTAGAGCCAATGATACTGGGCGCAGGGACCCCAAGGGTCTGGTTCCACCTGTCTGGAGCCTTTGCTTAAGGCAACTGGAGGCCCAATTGTTTCAACGTACACTCTAGCCTCTGTCCTGGGGATTAAGAGGGGATGGGACCCCGCTTACCTCTGGCCCCACAGCCTCGTAGTAACACCTTCCCCGCAACCCCCTGCACTGCCTTAGCTCAAACCCCCGCCATCTCGCCTGGCCCAGCTGGGCAGCCCCTGGCGTTGACCCATCTTCCACACAGCGGCCCCACAATCCTTCCCAAAGGCCAGGCTGGCCAGGTCACCCTCTCAACACTAAGTCTTCCAGGACCACTTGGGCCTGTGGAATGGAGCCTACATTTTTCAGTTTGGCCTTCCAATCCCCAGTTGGCCCTAACCTACCCTCCAGGGCCTCCCTCCCCCCACATTGCCCACACTCCAGGGGGCCTGCAGGCCTCCTCACGTTCCCAGATGTACCTTGCTTTCCGCACGCCCTGGCCTTTGCCCCTGCTCCCTCTGCCTGATCTTTTGCCTTTGCAGAATGTCACCTTTCCTGCCCAACTGAAATGTCATGTGCTCTGTGAGGTTTTCCCCAGCAGCCTCTCCTCTGCACCGTCTCCTCCCCTGCGGACCCCTTTCGAGTTTGTGGTGAAGAAGGTACTGGTAAAGTACTAGCTCTGTGCCAGGCACTCTTCAAAGCTCTGTTCACGTCTTAACTAGTTGAATCCTCACAATGACCCTAGGTGCTGTATTATCCCTATCGTGTGGGTAAAAAAGGAAAGCCCAGAGAGGTTAAGAATTTGGCCCAGGTCACACAGCTAGGAGTGGAGGGTAGCCAAGATCTAATCACAGTTGAGCGGTCCCAGAGCCTGTGCCCTTAAGCACCCCTTGAGGCCCCTTCCCTGCAAGAACACCCATGGAGCATCTGAAGGCACCGCTGCAGAAGCAGCGCCCCCTTGTCACAGAGGTTGTTCCTCGCCTGTCTCCCCTGATGGCGAATGAGCTCCTTGAAGACGGGCCTGTCTTGGGAGTCTCTGCACGTCATGTGTCTAGCGCAGCACCAAGGACAAGAATGAACAAGGCATTTGTTGGCAAAGGCAAATGAATGGCGTGTAATGATAATTAATTTAGAGTGCCATTCCATTTGAGTCACCACAGGAGAGCGATAAAGCCCCCAACATGATGACCCAGTTGTGAGATGACCCAATTCTCTGCTGTCTCCTAGGCAGTGAGAAATGAGGCCAGGAAACGTGTTCAGTGCAGAGACCCTAGTGAGGCTCTGTCCGCGGGGTGGCGTGGATGGGGACTGAGTGCCACGCACCCCTTCTCTGCCCCTTGGGCCAGGGCTCAGGGCAGAGGCATTTCCCAAATGCCCAGGTCCCTGGTAATACCCTATGGTATTTATGGGCTCACCAGTTTCCAGAGGTACACCCAGTCAGGCCCTTTTCTGACCTGCACGGCAAGCTGTAGAGACAGAAGCAGAGCTGAAGTCGGGAGAGAAGATGTTAAGTTCTATAGGCCACTGGCATTCATTAGGTTCAACCCCGAGCCGTCATCTCTACCCCCCACTGGGTCTCCTACAGAACCCCCATCTCAGCTCTGCCAACCCTCTGTAATCCAGATGACAAACCTTGTACCCCCAACACCTCCCTCGCCCTTATCCCCACACCCAGTGGTATTGTTGTAATTAGCTAGTTAATATTAATAAAGGAAAAGAGCAAGGGGAAGCCAAATAGTATCAGCATGGTCACCTGTGCGGCTTCCCCAGGAAGCTACAGCTTCACACCCCTGCCCCTGGGGAAGCCACTGCTCCAACCTAATCTGGGGCGCTGTCAAGTTAGTCCTTCCCTTTACCATATGGGTTTCTACCGCTCACCAGACCTGTAGTTGCTGTAATTCTCCGCACTTTTGGACGATGTCTTGTAACCTTCTCGTCAAATTTGTCATCTCTAGAACACACCAAGGACACCAGCCTGTCCAGCAACACTGCAGTCTAGACAACGCCGTCCTACAGGCAGTCTATGCCGGCTCCCAGGACAGGAGGCTGACCTGGACTCTGCAAAACCCCTCTTCCCTGCATCCAGACTCCCCTTCCCAGTTTGCTCCTTTTTTCCTTTGGCAGATAAAAGGAACCTCTGAGCCTTGGGGTGGGCAAGACTATGCCCCTCTGACAACATAAAGCAGCTACAGAAGACAAGACCTTCGCCCATTTTCCTTTGTAAAATCGCAAAGGCTCGTGTTCTCTGGAGGGGGATGTAATCATTGTAATTAGCTAGTTTATTAATAATTAATAGTAGAAAGAGAGCAAAGGGGAGGCCAGACAGTGCAAGCATGGTCACCTGGACAGCTTTACCAGGAGGCTACAGCCTCATGCGCCCCAGGGAACCACAGGTCCGTTCCCTGCAGGTTGCTGGGAGAAGGGATCGAACAAAGGGGGAGATGGGTGCATGCACAGAGAAGCTGGGGTGACGTGAGAGAGGTGCTTGCCTGGCCCAGCCGATGTGGCTCAGTGGTTGAGCGTGGACCCTGCATCAAGAGGTAGCCAGTCCGATTCCTGGTCAGGGCACATGCCCAGGTTGTGGGCCCAATCCCCAGTGGGGGGCATGCAGGAGGAGGCCAGTAGATCTTCTCTCTCATTGATGTTTCTATCTCTCTCTCTCCCTCTCTCTAAAATTCAATAAAGAAAGAAAAGAAAAGAAAAGAAAAGAAAAGAAAAGAAAAGAAAAGAAAAGAAAAGAAAAGAAAAGAAAAGAAAAGAAAAGAAAAGTCCGTGCCTATCAGTCTGGCCTGAAGAAGAACAGATTGGCTAGGGTGTGGACCCCACCAGAAACATACGAAATCTTGGAAGGCTGGTTGGTTCGTTTGAAGAAGGCCCTGGTTAAACCCCAGACAGAGTTCCCTCTCTCTTGCTCTTGTTTGTTCTCTTGCTCTCTTGTTCTGTGACCCGCACTCACCTGTGTGCTCGCCTGTTCTCTCTCCATAGCCATGTGACCACAAGCAGCCACAGGGCCCATGGCCGTGCAGACCCCGCACGCAGCGAACTGCAGCTGGGAACACAAGCTAAGCCAGCCAGGTGCTGGACTGGACTGTGCTTTACTGCGGAGCGGAAATTCTGGGCCGTGGCCATAATTCTGGCCCTGTTGCAGGCAAGATTGGACCTTTTCCATGGCGAGATGAACAGAGATGGGATCTTGGAGGGGAATCCCCTTAGTTTTACATCATAAATAAAGCTTCCCATGAAACCCCATTCCCCCTTGGGGTCCTCAGGAAATTATTTTCCTTTCGGCCCCCCAAGAACTCCACTTCCACCGATAATATCCTAGGTCCTGAGATCCCATTTCCTAAACACCTCTGACTCTGCCCCCTTCCTCCCCAGGATCCCAGCTCAGGGCACATCACTGCCGGTCTAGAACGGGAAATCCCCAGCAGGTGTCCTCACCCCAGTGCTACCCCCCCCCCTTCCTTCCAATTCCACCTCATGATTATGAATGAGATCGTGCCTTTTGCCTATTTAAAAACCTTCTATGGCTCCCCACTTCCCCAAGGACAACAAGCGAGCCTGTAACCACCCTTTCCTTTTCTCATGGATCCTTCTTCCTCCACCTCCTTTCCTTCTGCCCAGAGAGTCCATCTCCACCCTCCCCCTCTCCACCTGGCTCTCGCAACTCCTCCATGAGCCCCTCCATCCCCACTCCCTCCCCTGCTCTGCTTCCCCGAAATCTGGCCTTGTGCCCCAGTGAGCTCCCCCATATCCATTATGTACACATCTCTCATGGGTTCTACTGAAATGGCCCCATTGTGCATGTTGCCCCACCGAGCTGTGCAAGGCCAGGAACCTTGGGTTATTAATGTTCCACTCCTTGTCTCTAGTTTGGCACCTGGGATGGAATTTAGCAGGCTTTTGGTGAATGTGTCTTGAATTGAACTGAAATAGCTTTGAATCATCCATCTTTAAATAGGCGAACCCCGGAGCCTACCTCTCAGGCTGCTCTGGGAACCAGGGAGATAGTACTCGGGAAGTGCTTGGTATGTGTTCAGCGTTTGCTTGCTGTTATCCTGATCGGTGTCCCCAGCATCCAGGTCATGCACTTGAAAAACCACTAGACTAGGCTTTCGGAGATGTGGATTCCAGTCCCAGACCCCACATTAACCAGCAGGGTGACCTTGGGCAAGTCAATTACCTTTCCGAATTAGTCCTCAATAAATGTTCTTTTCCTTCACTGCTTCTCTTCCATTATTGAATGGTTCCCAGTATTATCCCCACCTCTCTCTTCAGCACAGATCATTAAAAATTTATAGATAATTAGCAGTGAAGGGGAGCAGAGTTGCCACCCCAACCCCTCCAAAATGCCTTTTTGGGTATATTGATTATTTCAGGCTGGTTAGTTTTAAGAAACTGGAGAGTCTCCTCAGAAGGTGCCACCCTGGCAGGCAGATCACTTTGAGCTGAAGACCATCAAAGCCCAACAAGTTCCAGAAGAGGTTAGCCTCCCCCTAGCCTGCCTGAAGGAACGTAGGCAGCCTTAACTAAGTGTGGAGACAGAGAGGACCTGCAAAGCCTGTTGTTAGACCGCGCTCTGTGCCGGTGGCCCAGCAAGATTTTGTTTACTGAGTAGCTTTGTATATTCTACACCACAGAACGGAGTGTTCTCGTCTACCTGTGAACTGTCTGCGTTCCCTCTGAAGTCCCAGACCGCTGCCTCCTTCTCCCGAGTCCAGAATGGCATGCAAAACCTCAACTGCCCAATTTGTCCCCTGCCATCATATTCTTTACAGAACCCTCATATATACTTCCGTGATTACATCTGCGTATCTTTTCTTGTTCTTCTGTCTCCCGTCGGTTTAATTCTTAGACCAGCCAAAGAGCTAAGAGGGGAAAAGGGGGAAGTTCCCCCCCCCCCCAGCAGCAGCTCTTGACTCGTGAACACAGACTGTATTTACAAATATCCCAAAGACATAGTGATCAGGGAAGGCCTCTCTCCCCGTGCCCACGGAGCCTTCACCCATGCCCCCACACATTTTTACATCAAAAAGTGTGTGTGTGGGGGGGGGGGTTCAAACCAAAGGAGAATCCTTTGCATACATTTAACTCTATAGCAGACAAGTTGCATGCCTAGCGCCAACGGATGTGTAGAAGCTGAGCCCTGCTCTGCATCGCTGCCTGGTGTCTCCACGGAAAGCGCCTCAGCCTCCTGGTGACCAGCCCCGCTCCCCACCCAGCCCCAGCTTCTTCCAGCGGAGACACCGCCAGCAGAGGGGGGACAGAATCCCAGCACTGCAGGTCTGAATCGAAACAATCTGCTCTTTCAGAGACCCACCGAGCTGTGCCAGGCTGCAGAAACAAACTGCTCCTATTACGCCAGTGATACTGGTACAGTTAGGGTTTCGTTTGGGCCGGCGACGCGGGCTTGTGGAAGAATCCACAGTGAGAGAAGAGAGAAAAGGGAGGAAAGTATTAGTAACTTTCCCCATAGACGGGGAAAGGGCCGGTGCACTGACTGCCAACACAGGGCAGAGCAGAAAGGGTGCGTTGCTCTTTCACTGGGGGCTTTTGGGAGCAAAGGGCAGATGTGCCAGGGGAGTTTCTTATCATCTATTTACATGTGAAATACGCTGGGAAAGGAGAGAAGGAACGTGAGCGGGGCTGCAGGGGTTGGTCGCAGTCAGAGGGCCCAGTGCTCAGATGATCAGGGTGTTAATATTCCCATGACGTCCAGTAGCCCCCTTGTCCTCAGATTGGAAGGGACAGCATTCCGGAGGTCAGCTCTCGAGGGCCACACCGCCCAGCCAGGTCAGAGTGGGCTTGTCCTCAATCGGAACAAAGCAACCATGACCAACATTGTAAACGGTGAGGAACATTTTTCTAACAGTGGCGACTGCCCCACTATGATTAGTTTTCATACTCTTCTAATATTTTCTACTAATTCTAATATTCTTTCCTGCACTTTCAGTTGGGTAGAAGGTGGTTTGAAGTTGCAGACACCAGCTATCTCCATGTTTAATTACCAGGTGCTTCTCATAAATTGTGCGAAAAAATCATTAAAAAAAAAAAAGTCCTGCCTTCTATTCTTACAATTACTCCCATCAGTCCTGATAAAAGGAAACGTATTCCTGCTCACGGAAGCTACTTTGAGATTTGAAGCATTTCTAGTGGGGGCAGGGAGGAGCCAGGGAACTACATTACCCAGAATCCCTATGGCTGAACCTGGGCCAACCTGTGGCTTCCATTCCGATTGGCTGTAGCCAGAGCTAATAGACCAATCAGAGCACGAGACTGAGTACAGTGTTCTCTCTCCCACCAAGACATTCAGGATAGCAATGAGGAAGGAAGAAGAAATTGTTGTTTTTCTAAGACTGTTTTTAGGAAAGAAGACTTGAGCAAAACCAGTCTGCTGGCAACTAGTTCCTTGAACTGTGGCATGATGGAGCAGTGCAGAGCCCAGACTAAAGAGGGCACCCCTCCCCCACAGGGGGTACTTTTGTCTTTCTTCACATCTAAGGCTGGGAGAAAAAAGACTTCTGTGCTCAGAGAACCTTTGACCTGATGGGAGAGGCATAGCCTCTGCCCCCACGGAGCTCCCAGTCTGGTGGGAGAGATAGTAATGGGGGAGCTGGGCGTCCAGCCCCAACCCCTGCCTTTGCCCAGTTCTGCACCCTGCTGAGGTGTCCTCCACCGCCCGCTGGCACTGGCCGTGCAGCTGTGATGGACACAGGTGGCTTGGCGCTCGTCCTTGTCCTTGCTCCACTGAGCCTGAGGTTGAGCTGGCTCCGGAGATGAATGGACATGTCTCACACCAGAGAAGGGCTGCGAGGACAAAAACAGGCCCAAATGTAGCAGAAATTTGCATCCTGAGCAGGTGACCTGCCAGGGGCAAACTTCTCCAGAGCTCTCCGTGGACAGAAAGCTGGATTCCTAGCCTTCCTTCACCCTGGGATGCTGTTCTGTTTCCTCTCCTCTTTCCGACATGCTCGGCTCACCTGGTTCAGGAAGCTGTCCTGGTGAGCACCCCGCTCCCCGCCTGCCTTCTGTTTACAGCAGAGAGCTGCTACAGACACCACCTTCCCCGACGTGCCCTCCTTCCCTCTCGGGGGTACTTTCTGGTCCCTTTGACCCTTTCAGAAGTCCCTGGACTCCCCAGAAGTAGGGCTTTTCCATTTGTTTCTCTCCCCAAGTTCAAGATCTCTAAGTTTGCCAGAGTCTGGGGTCTCCACAAAGGGGAGCCTTCTCTTCCAGAAGACTGGGAATTCCAGACCTGTATTTGAACACCATCCCTGCCACTCGAAAGCTGTTACTTTGACTGAGACGTCTCCTTTTTCTGAGTCTCAGTTTCCTCAAAAATAGAGAAAATAATATTGCCCCAAATTTACATGGAGGTTGGAACTGCTTATAACCAATGGCTAAGAGCCCTGCGAGTGACCGTTACCATCACCGATTAGCTGAGAGTTCCCTGGGTGCAGCCGACACCCGAAGCCTCATTTCTCAAGTGTGAAAACAGATAGAGGTGGAGTGCTCAGCTTACAGCCAGCGTGGGGTTGGTGGAGTCCCTTCTTCACAGCCTCCAACACTCCCGACCTGGCTAAAGACCCTGCAGTCACCAAAGAGAGTGGTTATAAGGGGAGAAACTCAGTACACAACAAAGCCCTGCTCTGAAGCTCTGCTCAGCACCTGTGATTTGCCAACATGAGTCCAGGTAAGGCCTTCACCTACAAAATGGGATGAAAACCCTTCTTCAGAGATTTGCAGGGAAGCTGTAACTGAGTTGCTAGATAATATGAAAAAAAAAAAAAAGTGTTATGAGTCATGCACCAATATTGATCTCTCTTGACGTCTTGATCATCCTTGGGGGTTTTTCTTGCACATGATATGGTGGGCTGAGTATGTATTTACTCTTTACTTTCCAGGGATGACCTGGAAAGAAGGAGGCTGAGGAAAGATGGAAGATCATGCAGACATGCCCATGGTTGCATCTAGGAGAGTGATCTTCCCCATCTCTTTTGCATCCAGGAAGAAGATCTTCCCTAAGTTCAGCTCTTGAGTGTAGGGAAGGGTTGGGCAAAATAGGGTTAAGATGGCAAGAATCTAAGAATACTCAGCCTGCTGAGGGCCAGGTCCTCTCACAGAGAGCAAGGGGCAAGGAGAGAAGTCCTGTCGCTGATGAAGACCTGCTCAAGCATGCCACTCTTGAAACTGCTCCGTCCACTCCATTATCAACCAGGTGGCTCGTATAGGCTCATCTTTAGAGACAGTCTGCTTTTGACTCACCAGATGCATCATTAGAAATGCATTCAGCTGCAATTAACAGGCAACCCAACCACATCGTTGACATTGAAAAAGGTTATTTTTCTTAAATATCAAGTAACCCAAGGATAGGTGTTACTGGTATTGATTTAGCTGCTCAATCATGTCATTAGAAGCCTAGACCTCTTCTCATTCAACCATCCCCAGTAAGCTGGCTCTCACCCGTACGCTTGTCTCCCGGGCACAAAGTGGCTTCTGTGACTCCTGGCATTACAGTCTCCTTCAGAGAAGGAGGAAAGGAGGCCAGTGGAGGGGGGAACCATTTGGTGTTGTGGAAAATACTATAGAGATAGGGTATGTCCCGCAGATTGGCCCCATCCACCTAGGGGGAACAGGTGCGTCTGCGAAAGTAGATCCAGACTTCTGGACCGATGGCCTCACCCTCTTGCAACTTGCTGCTCAGCCAGGTTTCCAAAGGATCACCTGTGCAGGTATGTGTTTATTGTGTATGGAATCCTAATGCCCCACCAGATGGAGAGAGGGTGGACGGAAGGATCTCATTCCCGATGGGTCCTCCACCTGCTAGTGGCATCCAGGCTTCTCTCAAACAGTGGGGATGGGATCTCGGGGAGCAGAGCTGCTCCCGCTGCAGGTTGCCTGTTCACTTCCTCTGCTGATCACCCCCACCTTCGTCTCACTGCTCCCCCCAGCACACGGCGTGCTAAGCAGAGCAGTTAACCTCATTAGAAACGCAGGAGCAGAAAAACTCCCTCTCCGCCAGCTGTCTCCTCCGCAAGGGTCCTAGCGTACAGGCTGGAAACGGCAGCCCTGGGTTCATTCGTTAACACCTCATATCCATTTTCTGCTTCTATTGCAAGGACGGCAGGTGACTGGGGTTGGAACGAGCACTGTGCGGCGAGGCCCGTCCTGGTCCCGTGTGGTCATGGGCCAAGCACTTGCCCCCTAGTTTCCTCTTCTGCAAAATGAGGATGACAACTGTTTTCATCACGAGGAGCTATTCAACCCCTCAAAGCCCATGATGGGAACTTTAAAAGTGTTTACTCAGGAAATATCTGTAAAGATTGAAAGAGAAACAGGTAAATGTTATGAACTGAAGTGTGTCCTCCCTTTCCCCCACCAAAAACATTATTTGTGGAAACCCTAACACCCAGTACTATGAACTGTGACTGTCTGGAGATGGGGTCTTATTAGAGGAAATTAAGGCAAACTGAGGTCACTAGGGCGGAATCTAATCCAATCTGACCAGTGCCCTGGTAAGAAGAGGGGACGAGGACACGGCCATGCGCAAAGGGAGGACCATGAAGACACAGGGAGAGGGTGGCCATCTGCAAGCCAAGGAGAGAGGCCTCGGAAGAAGCCAATGCCCCTGACACCTTGATCTCAGACTTCCAGCCTCCAGACCTGCTGGGAAATCAGTTTGTATTGTTGAATCCACCCAGCCTGTGGTACTTTTCATGACAGCCCTAGCCAACTAATGTAGTAACTGCGACAGATTTAAACATTCCCAGGTACCTTCAGAAAGCAAGGTGTGCCCACCAGCACCACCCACGGTATCTAAGTAGGGAACCCCACACTGCCACATCCTGGTCAGGGCTGGGGAGTCACTCCGGCCACTTGGGGGAATCAGTCCCGAACAGGAAATGGTGCCATTTCAGGAGCTCACTTCAAGTCAGACTGAGCATTTGAACAGCCCCAGGGACCCATGCTGATGCCACGTGAGTGCCCAACTGCAACCAGCTCACCCCAGGCGCAGAGACAGGGACGAGTGTATCATTCATTTTATTCATTCACCACGTGTGTGTTCAGAGCCTACTCTCTGCCAGGTGCTGTTCTAGGCTTTCAGGACAGAGAAGAAAACAATCTCCCCGCTTTTGTGGAACTTACACTCTCCTGGAGGGTAAACCAGCATGGTTGCGCCTGCACGCAGAGGTGCGAACATTTAAGCTGGATAGGAAATAGCACGTGTAGGGCTGTTATTTTACAAAGACCCATCAAGGAGGGACAGAAGAAGTCTGGTTGCCACTAGAGACCTGAGTGGAGCAATGGGACACACCAGGCAGATTTGCGGCGATAGAGCCCCCGGGCAGAAGGAGCCACAAGTGCAAAGGCACTGAGGTGACTCAGCGTGGCCAAGGAGCAGTGATGAGACCATGTGACTGGAGCAGAGGGAATGAGAGGGCAGTGGTAGGAGATGAGGTCAGGGAGTAGTGAGGGCGCGTGTGTAGGCTCAATAAAGATGCAGGGTTTTATCTGGGGTGTGGTTTGAAGTCCCGGGCAGATTTTGCACAGATGAATGACATGCTTTAAAAGGATCTCTGGCTTCTGTGTGGATAATGGACCAGAAAGGGCAGGAGTAGACGCCGGAGACCTGTTAGGAGGCTGTTTTTCAAGCAAGAGACCAGAGTGGATCAAACTAGGATGGCAGCTGTAGGTAGTGAGATGGGTCCCACTGAGGCCGAGTGCGAGAGCAGAGCTGACAGTCTGGGTGTGGGAGTGGGGAAAGGAGGTAGGATTCTGCCAATGTTTTTTTCTGAGTTCCTGAGCGAAGAGAGGGTCACCTACCTCCCTGACATGCTCTCTCCAGGAAGGGGCAGATCTGTAGCCTCCAGGAGCTGCACAGAGCCCACGGTGCTTCCTGTCTGTGCCACGGTCTGTGGGCGGGGCACGTGGCATCATCTGTCTCTAGCAGCACGGCACGAGCCACCGCCCCACCGAAGGCGATGAACCAAGGGCTGGGAGGCCCGTGAATGGAAGAGGCGGGAGGTGCCTTAGGCATGACCTGTAGAATACAGGCATGAGAATCACCTGAGATGCCTGTTAACAATGAAGCCCAAGCCTACCCCACACCTTTTAAATATCAGTGCCCAGGGTCTGGAAATCCACCTGTAACCAGTTCCCTGGGTGACTCATGTGCTCTCCAAAGCTCTGGCCCATCACTGTAGTCCATACCCTCCAGTCTGCAGGTGAACACACAGCCTTTCAGCCCAAGCTCCCACCCCGGCCAGGTCCCTTCCACTACACCAACCTGCCAGGGTCATGGCCAGAGCTCCCAGTGGCCTGGTGGACATCACTCTTCATGGCTTCCCCAGCTCCCTGCCTCCTCTTAAAAACGGGATGTAATTACAAGGGCCCAGCACGGACATGCGATGTCCACCCACTGCTGGGAAGACAGGTTCTCACGGGTGGTGAGGGTCCGTGTCATCCCAGGCGTAGAGGATGAAGCCAGCTGGACCACGGGGAGAGGCTGCGGCTGAACCTCTGTGCGGGGGTCAAGCCAGGTGCAGAGGTGGACGCGGGAACACTCCTGGGCCTGTCGCTGCCGCGTGAGCTGCTGGGACTGGAAGAAAGGGTCGTCATTTCCTTCCGTGAAGCCACCCCACAGTGCACACGGCCTTAGCCCCAAGGGAGGAAGGCTGGCAGCAGCGCTCTGACTGAGCCATCTTACTGCTCGAGGACTCAGGCTTCTGATCCCAAAGTGTGGGCTGAGCCCGGCGTGGGGACAGACCGCCAGCTCGCTCGTCTTCCGTAAGGCAGACACGCGGGGGGGACGGGGGGGCAGCACATGGCAGTCCCGGTGGCGTTGACTGTCCCTGAAGACTGCAGGCCTGGGGGCACTGGTGGTCAAGAGCCCTGGTGGGGCCCCTGCAGTGCCGTAACTGGCAAGACCTCCCACTTTGCTAATGTACAGGGTTAGAGTGAAATCGGCCAGTTATCCCTGCGCCTTGGCCATCTCCATTAACCATATGGGCTTAATACACTGACAGGTAAGACTCTGGTTCTCTGCCTCCAGCTTCAGGTCATCCAGCTCCCCGCCTGTCCTTCCCTATTCAGCCCCTGGTAAAGGTGGCCTCCGCAGCGATGGGACAACTTTTTGTCGCCCCACGGGTCCAGGTGGGCTCTTCGACTGAAAGGTGTGGGTGCCGCATTCTGCCCGGGAAAGGGTGCCTCTCCACTGCCCCGCAGTTCATTGTCTTTAATTAGGTTGAGGCTACACTTCCATGCAGTTGCCCTAAGTGTCCACTCACACGCACACACACGCACCCAGATGCAGATGCACATAAACACACCTGCCCCAAACAGGAGTCCGCACAGATATACACACAAGACACGCAAAGTGAAAGCAGCCATCGCTGTGAGTGCTCACAGCGTCAGCCCACGTCGAAGGGCTCTGCAGGTGTGACCTCACTGAACCCTCACAAGGGCTCTTTAACATACAGGGGGACCGCCCTGGCCGGTTTGGTTCAGTGGTTAGAGCGTCGGCCTGCGGTCTGAAGAGACACGGGTTCGGTTCCCACTAAGGGCACGTATCTCAGTTGCAGTTTGTCCCTGGCCCTGGTTGGGTCGTGTGGGTGGCAACCACTCCATGTGTCCCTTTCGCGTCTATGTTTCTCTCTCTCTCTCTCTCTCTCCCACTCTATCTGAACAAAATATCAAAAAATGTCCTTGGGTGAGGATAAAAAAAAAAAAAAAGATACAGGGGAACCTCAGTTCTCAACCATCTCCCCTCTCAAACAATTCTATTCAGACCAGGCCTGGCCTGGTCTGGCCTCCGGAAGTTGTATTCAGATGAGTCAGGGAAGTTGCATTTTTCACCTCTCCTGCCTCCCAGCCTCCATGGAACACATTTCAGGCTCTTAGTCAGAGCCAAGGTTTTTTGTTTTGTTTTGTTTTAAGCTGCTCTTAAAACAAGTTGCTCACGGAAAACATGTCTTTGTTGAACAAGCTTGGGTTTTTGACCTGACAACGCTTTTATGCTGATACTCGAGCATGACAAAAACCTCTCTCAGGCCACAGACAAGGAGAGAATGGGCCAGGATGGGTCAGTTTACCACGAACATCTCAGGAAACTGCTGTGAACATTGTGGGGTTTGTTTTTTTTTTTGCTTTTGTCGCTGGTAAAATCCTCAATTACCTCAATTGTACTTTTTTTTTTTAAATCCTCATCCAACGACATTTTTCCATTTTTTGTTCAGGGAGAGTGGGAGGGAGAGAGAGGAAGAGAGAGAGAGAAACATCGACATGAAAGGGACACATCGAGTGGCTGCCACCCACATGACCAACCAGGGCTGGGGACAGACTGCAACCAAGGTACATGCCCTTAGCGGAACTGAATCCGGATCTTTCTGGACTGCAGGCCGACGCTCTAAGCTCTAACCGCTGAGCCAAACGGGCCAGGGCCAATTAGCACAATTATAAAACGTAAACAAGCCATCAAGAGTGCTAATGTTGCTAAGGGTGTGAAAGAAACAAGAATCACAGGCAACTGAAGAGGTAGGAAAACCGTTGTTGGTTTGGATAAACTGACCTGACAGACTCCTGGGACAGTGCTGAAAGTGATCCGTTAAGGCTGGTAGGGTGGTTCAATCAATTTCAGAAAGAAGTGTTTGTAGATTAAACAATATATTCGACACGTGCTATATATAAGAAAGGTTAAAACAAAGAACCATTTGGGGGTCTGGAATGAATTAATTCAATGTACATTCTTTCTAACGGGAGAAAATGCTTTGGTTTTCGAACAAATAGCTTCTGGAACAGACTTCCGAGTGAATGAAGTTCCACCATAGGTGCGTTGTTGCTATCATGTTGATTTCACAGACGAGGAAGCCCACTCGGGGTCCCCAGCTGAGTATGGCCGGGACAGTAGTCCTGCACATCTGCATGACCCTCCCAGCTTCCCATCATTACACACACCACCCCAGCATGAGTGACCACACGCATGCACACCCCGCTCTCGGTAACCACACACAGACACGCATGACTGTTCGCCCGGGCTCCTCAGGCACAGGTGCCAGGCCAGACCTGCCTGGCAGAGAATGGCAGTGCCTTCTCGGATGCTGCTCCAGGCTCATCAGTCTCCTCTCTGTCCCCAGACCCCGGAGCCTGAGAAATTGCTCATTTGTCTTATTCAAATGCGGCCAAATTGCTCAGATGAGTTAAGCCTTTTCCCAGGCTTCGTGGCGATAGGCAGATCAAGAACAGAAGCATGAACTTTAAATCGTCTTATCGAAGTCCACAACACTAAATACATCCGTGGTCGTGAGGGTTTTCACTTGCGGCTGACAGCTGAAGAAAAGGGCAATTGTATAGCGAAGCCCTAATATGCTGGCTCACAAAGAAATCACTCCTTGTTCTGACTTATCAGACTCCATTATCACTCCCTTAAGCAGAGACACGCTGGTTTGCTCAGGCACTAACACCATTAGCTCAAGGTATGCTAGAAATATTAAAAGGACTTCCAGTCGCTAAGTTCCTGGGGTGCTATCCCCTTCAGATGGGATGGGAGCTGTGCAGGAAGAAGTGGCTGCTGGGGGAAAAAGGGCAGATGCCTGGGGACTGCCAAGGGCTTCTCAGTAGGAGGGACATTAGCTGCCCAACTCCATGCTGCAGAGAGAACATTTGAGCTCAAAGCTGGGCTGATGCAAGGGGCAGGCCCCCTGTCCAAGCCTCTGGAGCTGAGCCCACTCCAGGAAGTACTGCTAGCACAGGCTCTGAATGTGAAATCTGACTCAGCAAATGCTGACCGTGACCTTAGGCAAGTCAACCTTTCTAGGCCTCAGCATCCCAAGCTGTGGAACGGGGATGATAAAAATAGCACCTGTTCCATGGAGTTCTTGCAAGAAATAAGTAGAAAATGAGTTTACTCTTGGGGTTCTTGTCCCAGAAATTATCTCACCCCAGAGGACCAGGAACATTTTGAAAAACCCTAGGAAGATCCCATCTCAGCCGCACTTTCCTTGGAGGAAGGGGTGTCGCTGCATCACAGGCAAAGAATATCAGGGTTTAGAGATGGGGTCTGGGAAGCCCGCCTCCAAGACAGTCTTCAGTGATTTCACCTCCTGATGTAGTCCCTGCCCACTCTGAGTCAGGGTGGACCTGTGTGACACAGATTGAAATGGAGTGTAACGTATGACTTTGGAAGCCAGGTCTTAAGCTTCCATCTTGGTGGCTGGAATCACTGGGTTTGGGGGCGGGGGGAGCCAGCCACATGTCATGGGGTGGTCACACAGGCCTGTGGAAAGGCCATGTGGAGAGGGACTGAGACTCCATGCCAGCAACCAGCACCAACCCCCAATCATGTGAATGAACCACCACAGAGGTGCATCTTCAGCCCCAATCTAGCCTTCAGAGGACTGTGGGTAAGTGACCCTGAGGCAGAACCACCCTGCCAAGCCCGCGCTGCAGTCCTGACCCACGGAAACCATGGCAGAGAATAAACGATTATTGTTTTAGGTTTTGGAGTGAGTCGTTGTACAGCCATAGGGACTAGAATAGGGTCACAACCCTTATTTTATAGCTTTGGCAAGCTCATAGAAAAGGAGCTTGCCAAGGTTGCTAGAAACACAGAGACTAGAACCCAGACTTCTGCGTCTTGAGCTGGCTCTTTCTGTGTGCTGCTTTGAACCCAGGGCCTGGCCTGGTCTGGCCTCTGGAGGTTGTATTCAGATGAGTCAGGGAAGTTGCATTTTTCACCTCTCCTGCCTCCCAGCCTCCATTTAACACATTTCAGGCTCTCAGTCAGAGCCAAGGTTTTTTGTTTTGTTTTGTTTTAAGCTGCTCTTAAATTGTTTCAGAGACAGTTAGTACTCACCAAATACTCATATGCTCTTCTATGTCTCCTAGCTTCCCTTGAGGTTAAGTTGGAATGTGTGACTTGTTCTGGACAATGGGCTATAAAGAGAAGTGATGTCATTTCCAGACCAAAATATTTAAGAATTGGTGCATGACCCTCAGCTCACTCCTTTCTAGCTTCAGCAACCTGGAAATCACCTATTCCAGAGACTATCTATTCTATAGAATGCAGCCTGGATCCCTGAGTCACTGCTTGGAAGAGAACCTCTATGGAGAGCCAATGGATCAAAGCAGGCTTTGTAGAAAACAAAAATAAATCTTTATACATTAAGCCACTAAAAACTGAGACGTTGTTACTGCAGCCTAGCCTAGCTTCACCTGACTAGTATACCATATATTCCAGATAACACAGGGGATGGGGTTACCTAACCCACATTGGACTATAATGAATAAGGTATTGTTGGGTTAAGTTACTGAGATTTTAGGATTTTGTCTGTTGTTGCATCAAAGCCTCCTATCCTCACTTATAAACCAATCACAAATGCTTCTTGTAACTGAGGACCCCTTAAAAACGAGATAAAGAAAATAATGAAAGATAAAAACAGACATGATTATTAGCAATAAGTTTCTGTGTGAGTACAAGAACGAGCAAATCAAATTAATGGTGACTAAAACCATGAAGGCACTTACTATTTATTTGACAAGAAGTCAGAGGTAAGTAGTTTGAATATTAGTTCAGAAGTTCAGTGATGTCAGCAAGGACCCAGGCTTTTTCCCTGGTAATGTTATGCATACTTAGTTTACCAGTTCACATCCTTGTTTCATGGTCAAAAGATGGCTGCCACAGCTCCAACCCTCACATCCTCACATACCTCCTTTTTAATGGGGAAAGGAGGGGACCGAAAAAGAGTGTATATCCTTGAGTGGCTCTTTCTCATCAGATAAGAAAGTCTTTCCCAGAAGCTCCCAGAAATCTTTTCTTTCTATCTCATTGGCTAGAACTGTTTCATAAGGCTCACCCTAGATACAAAATAATGGAGTTCAATTTCTCCTTAAACTTAATGTCTCACGGGAAAAATCAGGATTCTTTAAGCAAGAAAGGAGGAGAGCAGCTATTGAATAACTCATCAACAACAACTGCATAAATAATGAAGTCACATTGCATAGAACCACAGTATTAAATGCAAAAGAAGTAATAAGATTAATAGTTAGAACATCATTCCCCTCTCTCCAGCAATTACACATCTCTACTTTTTTTTTAAGTCTCTTCTTTCTATTTAATGTTCGGAGAAAAGAAGAACTTGCCCAGGGCATCCTTCTGATTGATAACTAAGCTGAATCTGCAAGCCAGGTCTCCTGGCTCTCGGACCAAGGTTGGGTTCATGTCAATATTTTTCACTGTGGGTTCTAGGGAACACTCTTCACAAACTGTTTTACAAATCAAAAAGAATTGAGTAATAAAACAAGTTAGAGAAATGCTCCCTACTTGATCCCCATCTTGGTGATTCATTATGCCCATGAGCATATTATTAAGTCTCTGAGAAGTCCTGCAGCAAAAAATGCATCTTAAAACATTTAACCCAGGAGTTCCCAAAATATATTTGAGCATGGCATTGTCACCTCGTGGCACCAATTAACATCTCATGGGACTAGCACTCTGAAGAACACCTTTGGAAATGCTGCCTAAACAGGGCAGCTTCCCATCACCCCATCCCATAACGCGACCACTGTGCCGAACACATCCATCCTTCTGCAGAGACGGGTAATTAGTCCGGCGCGTGCTGGCGCAAGTGCCACTCAGGCGGTGCATTTTCCCCCTCTGGTTAATGAAGAGGTTTATTTTTGTGTGCTCATTTAGGAATGGTAATCACTTTCCAGAAAGAATGAGAGCATGTCATTGGAAAGGATGAGCATGTAGTTGGGAGGTAATGGAGAAATCCACAGACATGTCTGGCTCAGAGAACACCGGCCTTGGCAGTCCACACAGCTCTACGCTGCCACTGTGGACAGAGCCCTCTGCACACCTCGTCCCCCTGATTCTACAAGCAGATGGCCAGGGCTTCAGCTACCTCCTTGCATGTGGCCAAGGTAGGTCACCGGCTATGCCAGCCACTGCACATCAACTTTGGGTGCGCTCTTCCCTTGGGTGTGGATGTCCCTGTTGTCTGTTGATAAGGACACTGAGACTTAGAACGCTTAGGAGCCTGTGCTGACTGTCCAGGTCTTGGATTCTGGACTCTGTCTCCTCCACAGGGCTGGCCCCTCAGGAACAGGAGGAGTCCGGAACCACCCGACATCCCATGATCCCTTACGTTGTTTAACTGTTTGCTGAAATAACCATACAGAGAAGAGCACACATCAGAAGTGTGCATCCCCGTGAGTTTTCACAAACTGAGCACATCAGTGCCGCCAGCCCTCGGGCCCACACACCTACCTGCACCCCCTCCTACTCACCAGCCTCCCAGGGCACGTGAGCTGTGCCTCTTACCGAACTTCAGACCATGGAATCGAACAGCGTATACACGTTCTCTACGCCTCGCTTCTTTTGCTTAAGAATGTGTTCCTCGAATACTTCCACACTGTTGAGTGTAATTGTAGGTCATTCGTTCTCATTGTAGTATTTCTCTGTGAACACACTGCAATGGGTTGCTCCGTTACTCTCGACAGACAAGTTTTGTTTGGGTAGTTTCCAGTGTGGCTCTGTTAAAAATAGTGCTTCCGTGAACATTCTACTACATGTTTTCAGATCATATGGATGGATTTTCAGTACTAGCAAATATTTATATTAGTAGGTGTCAGTAAATACTTCCAAACAGTTGTCCAACGTGGCTTTGCCATTTATTCTCGCGAGCAGTGAGTTCAGTTAGTCCGCATCATCCTCGGCTCCCAGTACTCAAACCTCTTTCAGTGGGGTGCCCCTGGTGGGGTGCGGCGGCATCGCGTTCGGCTTTTAACATGCACTTCCCTGCAGGCCAACGATGCTGAGCGCCTTTCGTATTATTGGCCATGGGCTACCCTTTTGGAGAAGGGGGTAAAGTTTTCATCCACTTTTCTCTTGAACTGGCTGTCTTTTTTCTTACTGATACAGTGTGATATAAACATAAGGGCTTGGTAACACCCCCCCCCCCCACACACACACACACACACTAACAGAAAGAATGAAGAATGAGACTTATGTGGGCGGAGAATGCTCCCTAGAGAGGGGGTGTTCCCAGTGAACCCTGAAATCCACTCCTCAGCCCCCAGTGTCTCCTTCTCTTCTCAAGGCCAGACCAGCAAATGAGACAGAGGGAGAAGAGCAGTGCCACCCTCACAGTGTCAGGCCCATGCAGGGTCCGAGCACCGCTCTGGGGCCGGAAACCCTGCGGGGACAGCACAAGGCAGACGGGTCCACAGAGACCCAGGATGTTTAACTGAGCATAAAACAGTGATCAGCCTCTTCTCCCCCGGAGCTGGACGAAACTCCACCCCAGACCGCAGGGGTGGTGAATGCCCTGGCCAATAATTAGAATACGCCCATGGCTTTCACACTTGAAGGTACATCAGTGTCACCTAGAAGGGCGACAGCGCAGACTGCGGCTGAACCCTGCTGGGCGGGGCCTGAGAATTTTCATTTCTCACCAACTCTCAGGTGATGCTAGTGCTACAACCTTTTCAGCCGTGACCTCAGAGGAAGCCTGTGGGTTATTATTATCCCTGCTGCTCAGTGAGGACGCTGCGGCCTGGACACGCTGAGCAATGTCCATGCCCCTGACCACACAGCTCGTATTGGCGGAACTGGTGTTGGAACTGAAGTCATGTGATTCTGGAGTTTGTTCTCTTGACTGTTCAGCTGTATCGCTCTCTGCTCCAAGTAGCTTGCTTTTAAAGGTTCTTGTCAAAAGTCCTGCTGAAATAACAGCCTCTGAGATAAATCTGTCTCTCTCTAAGGGTCCTTGGGAGGGCTGCGGAGCTTCTCTCATCCAGCAGGGCGGCGCCAGCTACTGCAAAGGGTGGTAAGCAGAGCGGACACGTTTGGGTTTTGCAGCTTAAAGATACGTATTTGAGTCATAACTCCAGGCCTTGTTATCTTTGAAACCTTGGGCAAGTCCATAAGGCATCTGAGCTTCGGTTTCTTCATTATTATTAAAACAGAGGGATAGAAAGTGACTTAAAAACCCAGCCGACTAGAGCTGCTTTATCCCCGCAGCTGGAAGAACATGATTCCCCTGCAGGCAAATGGCTCTTTGTGGAAGAGACTCCTCTGATTGGGTTTGAAAGGAGAGGCCCTGAGGGGGAGATAACACCCACTCTAAAGCAAGTCGGGGCTGTTTTTAGGAAGAGGGAGGTGGAGGGTGAGGACGGGAGGCCAGAGGCAGAGGGTCTGGGAGAGGGGAGGACAAGCCCGTGCTGAAATCTGCTGAGGCGGGCTTCCAGGGCGTGGCAGGAGCCTGCTTTAAAAACAGATGTTCAAAGGGGGAAAAAGGAGAAACATCTGTACCATAAATTAATTAATTAATTTTTAAGAAATTAAAAAAATAAAAATAGATGTTCAAAATCTAATTTAAAGTAATTTGCTTTTTGACGGCACGCTGTCACGACCCCTTCCTCTCTGTGACCTGCAAATTCTGCTACTTCCATGGTTGAGGGTGGTGTGTGGAGACAATATCTCATCCTAGAAATACAGACGACCTCCATGACGATGAGTCACCGCGGCGACAAGAACGTACACTACTGTTTTTAACGTGAGTGTGTGTGCCTGGGCCCGGAGGAGCCCTGAGAACAGATCTACGCCAAGACCCTGCCGTCCAGGCGATCAGACACTGGCAGGGAGGAGGACGGCCATTCCTGCTCTGTGCGGGGGGCACCCTGCGTGCCCTCGAGCCTTGCTCCTGCCAGGAGGCCCTTCCCGACCCAGCCCCTGGGCTGAGGGGAACCCACGGGGGCTTCATGTTTGCATTGGTCCAGAGGCCAGAGAGTAGAACCGGGAAACTTTCTCTTCATAGACGTAGTTCAGCTAAGAAATGAAGCATCCGGCTAATAAATATTGATAAAATTAAAATAGCACCATTTTGTGACCCCTGTGAATAACTGGAGCCAGGCGTTGCTCGCTGAGCCACCTGCATAATAATAAAAAACGAAAACCAGGCCCTGACCAGGTAGCTCAGTCAGTTAGAGCATCATCCCCATGCACCAAGCGCGGGTTCGATCCCCAGTCAGGGCCCATACAAGAATTAATCGATGTCTCTCTCTCTCAAAAAAGAAAGAAAATCAGATGTTTGTGCCTTGTGGTGGATGATACACCACCTGTGAGGTGGTCTCATCAAAGAAAAAGAGAGAGAGAGAGACCTGAATTTACTCAAGCCTGTGGATTGAGCTTCCAATTTGCAAGATAGGGGCTCAGGGACATGTTAAAAGATGCCAAGGGGATACGATCAGTAAGAGCCAGACAGTGGAAAACTTCAAATTTCATAATAAGTAACAAGGGTAAAAGAGAGAGATGGGAGGCCCAGCCGCTGTGGCTCAGTGGTTGAGCGTCCACCCACCCACCAAGAGGTCACCAGTTCGATTCCCGGTCAGGGTGCATGCCCAGGTTGTGGGCCCGATCCCCAATGGGGGGCATGCAGGAGGGGCCAATCGATGTTCTCTCTCATCAGTGTTTTCTCTCATCAATGTTTCTATCTCTCCCTCTCCCTTCCTCTCTCTCTCTAAAATCAATAAAGGAAAAAATAAATAAAAAAAGAGAGAGAGATGGGAGGACCCATGGATTAGTAAAGCTTTAAAAAACATATTACTCACCCAAAATCTATGACCCTCTATTCAAATTTCAAACAAATAAATGGTTTTTTAAAAATGTCATGGTGGCTCCTTCCCTGCCCCCAAGTAGAGCATTACCTAGTCCACGTTAGGTTTGGTTTGAGTCTGACGCCCGAACTACTAGGGCTATGCTTGTCCCCGTGCTAGTGATGGATAAACACCTTGGTCAAAGGAGTCAGCGCCACCCCACCCCCACCCATCTACACAGTCTCCCTCCTCCTGGGGCCTGAGCAGAGGAGGCCTGAGGGCTGGGGCTCCTGTCCCCTGGCTGTCCTCTCCCTCGGGAGCTGGGCCCCGTCCGACAGGTGTCCTTTCCCTCCGACCCCTCCCTGCATCCTCTCAGCAATCAGATGTTTAGGGGTGGAGAGAGAAGAAGGCAGAGGACATGGCTTTAAGAGAAGGTCCCTGTTTCAGGGATGAGGGAGGTACCCTGAGGCTAACCTGAAATCCCTAAACCCTGTGGCCAGCAGGGAGATGCGCCGTCCCAGGACCGGGAACTGTACCGTGCGGTTCACAGGCAAGGTGACCTCTGTGATGTCAGTCAGGCTCAGAAGGTGTCACAGGTCCTCAGCACCGGAACGCGGGGTTCGGGGCTCGGGGGTCACAGGGAGCAGAGGCCAGGTGTGCAGGAGGAACAGCCTTGGCTCCTGCGAGGCTGGAGAGCGCTCTCTGAAGAGAAAGACGTTACTGTCCCCGCCAAGGTGTTTGCACTGGGGGAGACCAGCCTCAGGCCTCACTGGTGACCACCCACTGGACAGAGTCAGGAAAAACTGAATCCCAAACCCGAATCCGCTCAAAACTGCAGCTCTAGCTTCTGATTTTCAGGAATTGCGGAGGACAGAGAGACAGGTGAAATACCGTGGGATACAGGCGGCCAAAGCTGGACAGGGGAAAACTCAAGAACAGAAACTCCATTGATTAGTATGTTGCAAGAAAAATAGCAGAATGTGAAGATGCACCTCCCGGTGCAACACCATGAGCACTACCCCTCCCGGTGCAACACCATGAGCACTACCTCTCCCGGTGCAACACCATGAGCACTACCCCTCCCGGTGCAACACCATGAGCACTACCCTTCCCAGTACTACACCATGAGCACTACCCCTCCCAGTGCAACACCATGAGCACTACCCCTCCCGGTACTATACCATGAGCCCTACCCCTCCCGGTGCAACACCATGAGCACTACCCTTCCCAGTACTACACCATGAGCACAACCCCTCCCGGTGCAACACCATGAGCACTACCCCTCCCAGTGCAACACCATGAGCACTACCCCTCCCGGTGCAACACCATGAGCACTACCCTTCCCAGTACTACACCATGAGCACTACCCCTCCCGGTACTATACCATGAGCCCTACCCCTCCCAGTGCAACACCATGATCACCACCCCTCCCGTGTACTGCAGAGTGCATTGGCCAGGGACCTGGGGAAGAGAAGGGTGCTCCACACAGGAACACGAACCCCTCTCCATCATTTCCCAAGCAGAGCTGGGCCGAAGGGGCATGCAGGTCCCTGTGGCTGAACAAGTGCAGTCACACTAGGGACTGGCAGCCACGACGGAGCTATGAGAGGCAGCGTAGCAGCTGAAACCCACGCCCAGACTGAGAGAGGAAAACTGAACTTCATGGTCCTCCCCGAGATTACAGGAAACACTCCCGAGCAACAGAAAATTAGAGGACCCTGCCCCACCTGCATTAAATTAGTAAAACAGTAGTCAAGTCTCAAAGAATTTTAATCCGGAGAAAAACAAGGCGGAAGGAAAAGAGGGAGACCGGATGGGAGATGGGTTGACTGCACAAAGAAGCCACCGGCAGGGGTCTCCAGGGGCTGAGCAGGGCATCACCCGTCACAGGGTCACCAGACTCAGAGATGACTCAAGGGCACATCACACAGTCCAAAGCCTCCCTGCCCATACTGAGCACTTCAGCGTGATCAGAATAGGGTGCCCTCTGGCAGATGTAGCCCCACAGGCATGGTTTGGGCACGAGCAGTCCCTGGAGAGGAAAGAATGGGTGATTCTTCCTCCAGCTTGACCCTGGTGGGGGCCTCTGTGCAATCCCCAAGCTACACACAAAACGTGGCCCTCTGGTAAAGTGGCACCGGCATACCTCCCGTGGTGGGAGGGGGGCTTGGAGAAAGGGCCCCTCACCCACAGGTCGGGGAGCACGGAGAGAGCAGTGTGACCCCCAGGTCTCCTGGGAGCTCTGCCTTCAGGGACCTCCTGCAGTCCCGCATCTTTTCTGATGCCCAGCGACCTGGACTTGTTGAGCAGGGATCCAGGAGGAAGCCAGGCAGCAGACAGCGGCTTCCTTACCTGGGGAGGGAAGGGAATATGCTGGTGCCCTGATCCCGCAGGAAACTGCATGTCTCCCACTTACAACCGGTTGTCCTGCCGGGAATACCCGTCCTCGCCAGGCCCGCTGCTCCTCACTTTCCCACCCTGGCATCTGGGCTGAGCAAGATACCCCGACCCTTCCTGCACTGGATGGAGCCCAGGGGAGAGGGAAAGCAGCCCTGCCTCCCTCCGGATCCTGGCGCTGCCGCTGGAGGGACTGGGTGCGAGGCTGAGCACTCTGCCTGAGGGCGGCCTGCCCTCCAATCGTGTCCCGTCATCTCCGATCAATAACGTTTATCGAGCGCCTGCTTGTGTTCCCGGCCCGGAGCCTAACCCTTCACACACTCTGCTGGACTGGGCTCCGAGATGCCAGCAACAGAAACCAACTCTGGCTGATTTAAGCAGAAAAGAACTTTCTGAAAACATCTTCTGGTTGTTCACAGAATCTCTAAGTGGCCTAAAAATGAGGTTTGGGGCTACCTGCTTAAGCATGACACCCATGCCCGGCCAGTGTGGCTCAGTGGTTGAGCGTCGACCCATGCACCAAGAGGTCACCAGTTTGATTCCCGTCAGGGCACATGCCCAGGTTGTGGGCCTTATCCCCAGTTGGGGAGCATGCAGGAGGCAGCCAGTCGATGTTCTCTCTCATCGATGTCTGTCTGTCTCTCTCTCTCTCCCCCCCCCGGCCCCCTTCCTCTCTCTCTCTGTCTCAAATCAATAAAGAAGAAAAGTAAAGTGAAGAAGAGTGACACCCAAAGGGATGTTGCTGACGTGGTCCAGCTTCTGACGCTGCTGCGGGCTGGCCCAGGCTGGAACAGACACCACAGGTGCCAGCTGGTCCTGGCCCCTTGCGGCGGCACGGCCACCGCTGTCTCAAAGCCGCGGCAGCAGGCGGGACAGTGCCGAGGGCCCCGGGAGCCTGGGCAGGTGAACCGAGCCGCAGAGCCAGGCCGGCACGTCTACCGTCTCCAGGGGTGACAGATGGGCTCTGCCACCCACTCAGACCCCAACGCACACAGGGAGAGAGTGAGATGCTGGCCCCGAAGACAGGTGTTTACCTTACAGGTATGAGCTCGTTTATGTCACGTATACGTTGCAAGAACACTGCAAAGTGAATGGACATGTCTCCACCATTTACTGGAACAGGTGCCTCTTAGGATCCGAAATATTAGCCGAGGCACAGATCTGGTTGGAAACAGGAGGCCAGGAGCAGGACTTAGGGCTGTCTGACTCAAGAGCCCATCCCCTGAGCGGATCGTCACAGAGCATCTGTCAGCCTGGAGCACCGGACAGGAAGGAGCCTGTCTCAGAGCCCGTGCAGGAGAGGGTCAGAGCGAGACGCCGTGGGGGGTGCGCGGGACAGGGGACTGGTGTGTGTGTCTGTGTGTGAGTGTGTCTGTGTGTGGGTGTGTGTGGGTGTGTCTGTGTGAGTGTGTCTGTGTGTGAGTGTGTGAGTGTGTCTGTGGGTGTGTGTGTGTGAGTGTGTCTGTGTGAGTGCATCTGTGTGTGAGTGTGTGAGTGTGTCTGTGTGTGAGTGTGTCTGTGTGTGGGTGTGTCTGTGTGTGGATGTGTGTGAGTGTGTCTGTGTGTGGGTGTGTCTGTGTGTGGGTGTGTGTGAGTGTGTCTGTGTGTGGATGTGTGTGAGTGTGTCTGTGTGTGGATATGTGTGTGTTTGTGTGTGAGTGTGTCTGTGTGTGGATGTGTGTGAGTATGCACGTGTGTCTGTGTGAATGTGTGTGTCTGTGTGTGAATGTGTGAGTGTGTCTGTGTGTGAGTGTGTCTGTGTGTGGTGTGTCTGTGTGTGGATGTGTGTGAGTATGCACGTGTGTCTGTGTGAATGTGTGTGTCTGTGTGTGAATGTGAGTGTGTCTGTGTGTGGTGTGTCTGTGTGTGTCTGTGTGTGAGTGTGTCTGTGTGAGTGTGTCTGTGTGTGAGTGTGTGAGTGTGTCTGTGTGTGGGTGTGTGAGTGTGTCTGTGTGTGGGTGTGTGTGAGTGTGTCTGTGTGTGGGTGTGTCTGTGTGTGGGTGTGTGTGAGTGTGTCTGTGTGTGGATGTGTGTGAGTATGCACGTGTGTCTGTGTGAATGTGTGTGTCTGTGTGTGAATGTGTGAGTGTGTCTGTGTGTGAGTGTGTCTGTGTGTGGTGTGTCTGTGTGAGTGTGTCTGTGTGTCTCTGTGTGAGTGTGTCTGTGTGTGGGTGTGTGTGAGTGTGTCTGTGTGTGAGTGTGTCTGTGTGTGAGTGTGTCTGTGTGTGGATGTGTGTGAATGTGTGTGGATGTGTGTGAATGTGTGTGTTTGTGTGTGAATGTGTGTCTGTGTGTGTGTGTGGATGTGTGTGGATGTGTGTGGATGTGTGTGAGTGTATCTATGTGAGAATGTGTGTGTATGTATGTGTCTTGGTCTTCACTTGAATGTGTGTCTATCTGTGTGTGCCTGTGTGTCTGTGTGCCTGGGTATTGTATTTGGGGGAGGGTTGGGGGTCTCTTTGTTTTGGATATCAGTGCCTTGGCTGTCACAGTCTGATGATCACGTCCAGGTGTACCTGCCCCAGGTGTACCTGCCCCAGGTGTACCTGCCCCAGGTGTACCTGTCCCAGGTGTACCTGCCCCAGGTGTACCTGTCCCAGGTGTACCTGTCCCAGGTGTACGTGTACCATAGTACCTGAAAGCCTCTGAACCGAAGCTGACCGAAGGCTCGTCAGGAGAGTGAATGCAGGGTTGGCTGCTGGCACTGGCCACATGCACACTGTCCCACCTGCTGTGCCCCTTCCGTGAGCAGCAGCCCCGACAGTGTGTGGTCTGGGTGGAGACTCGGGAGGAGACACGGCACCTTCCAAAGCCAGTCTCCTGGACCATGAGCCCCGCCCCTGTCCTGCTCACCCCCCAGCCCTGTGCTGTCAGCACCTGGCACACAGCCAGTGCTGGTCGGCCTGGCCCTCCATCTGCTGATCCCCACGCAATCCGACCGCAGCTTCGATGGTCCTCTCTTGCTTGTTCCTGCACCTTGGTCTTTGCTTACTTATTCGCTTAAAATCCGAGTCTGAAATCTGTCCCCACCAGTTTTCACAGGAAGGCTCTGCTTCCCTCCAGCAAGCTCTGGCGATCCTGAGCGGGCAGAGGCGGCAGCTCTCCGGGCCCCCGGGGGCCTGGGGTGCAGGCTGCACAGCAGGGCCCCAGACAGGAAGCGGTGGGCAGCTGTCCACCAACCCCGACTTGGGGACATGAAGCCTGGGTGCTACGCTCAGCTGCGACCTCCCTGAGCACGGTGCTTTCTCACCCCGTCGTCAGGATGCCTAAAGCACTCCCGTCGTGTGTGGTGCTCAGGTGGCCCGCGCGAGAGCCAGGGTCTCAACTGCAGGCCTCGAGGAGAGCCCAGTCCTCAACAACGAAAGTCTCATGGGGGCCACCTGCTCCCCGCTCCCCGGGGCCAGCTCACGGCTCCCCGGGGCCACCTGCTCCCCGCTCCCCGGGGCCCGCGGCATCCTCACGCTGCTGCCCAGACGTCCGGGCCGGGCGTGGAGACGGCTTGCTGCGTCTGGCCTCGTGGCCCAGCTGGGGCACTGGGACCCCGAGAGTGGCAGCAGGGGCTGGGGGCCGGCCCAGCCTGTAACCCCTGCACCCGGAAGCCGGTCCTAGAAGGGAAGCTGGGCGTTTCCAGCCTCAGAGCCGGAGTCTCTGTGCTCAGCGCCACCCTGAAGGCCCCGTGTCTCCTGTTTCCTGTCCCCTCTGCCTGCTCTGCCCCCCTTAGCGTCTCTCTTCTCTGCCGGCCTGAGCTCTCAGGGCTGTGGGAAGGGGGACTGTGTCAGAGGTAAGGGACATGCTAGACGGGGACAGTGTGACTCCTCTCTACTGCTGTCCACAGCGGGAGGGGTGGGGGGCAGCGTGGTTTTCTCCTGGGCAGTTTGTTTTAGCATCGTTCAGCCCCTGCTTCTGTTCCCCTCCAGGGGTCCTGAGTGGGGACGGGCAAGGCGGTCAGTGGCAGAGCCAGGACAAAGGTCATCTCCCTTGTAGCTACTAGTGAGCGTACCACCTTCACTCTCCACAGGACCAGGCCCCGGCTGAGCGAGTCCTAAGGGGAGAGACCAGCACGAAGAGCCAGTGACATCCTCCGGAACGGGTTCTGGTCCCCAGGGAGCCAGCACCGCCCCCCTCACCTCCCGCAGACCTGGCTCAGGGGGCGATCTCTGCACCCTCTTGCTTCCGTCTACAGCCCACCCCCTGAGGCCAGGCCCTCGGGGTCTCACGCAATGGTGAGCAGTCGGAGTGACGGATGCCGAAGAGGAATACGGCGGGGTGAGGGGCTAGGGGCCAGCGAGTGTCTCATTTTAGCAGGGTGCCCAGAAAGGCTCTGTGGAGAGACGTTTGAGCAGAGGACAGGAGCTGACAGAGCGGGCCAGGTGGGCACTGGCAGGGGACAGTGGGCACTCGGGCCCCAGGAGGAGGAGGTGTGCCAGCACACTTGAGGAAGAGCTAAGAGGCGGTGTGGAGTGGCGTTGGGGACCGGGGCGGGGGGGAGAGTTGAGGCCAGAGCAGGGCTGAGGGGCGAGGCTGTCTCTTCCAGGAAGCTGTGCCGGGCACGTGAATAACTCACGTGATTCTCTCTCCCGACGCCTGCGGGTTAGTGTGATCATCAGCCTCATTGTCCAGGTGAGGACACGGAGGAGCGGAGAGCTAAACTATCTCCCACAGGTGACAGCCAGGATTCAGGGAGTCCCGTCAGAAGTCTGCACACCTGACCACTTCGCTGTGTTGCCGTAACAGTGACCCCGTCCGCTTTGAAGTCGGACACACAGATCCCAGCGCGGGGTCAGTGTGAGGCTGCATGGCCCTGGCCGGGACCTGCCCTGCCTGGGCTTCGGGGTCCGTACAGCCCCCCTCCCTGCCTGGGGAGTGGGAATCGGAGAATGTGCCTACGGGGCTTAATATGCTTCAAGGGCCACTGTCCCCCTCCCTGCCCCTCTTCCAGGCAGAGGGGCACAGCCAGGCACGGGAAGGACAGTCTGAAAGCAGGGACAACTCGGCCACAGAAGCACAGGAGGGGCCGGCATGGGGGCCTAGAGGAGGGTGCTGGTTTCAGAGGGGGGTCAGCACTCAGAGGAACCAGCTCCATAGGGTTTGGGGCTGATTCTTGGTTTGCAAGGCTCCGCTCTGAAAGGAAGGAAACCAACACCCAGGAGGTGAGAGCCAGGCCAGGTGAAGCATGTTCAAACAAAGGCCAGTTAAACCACTGGAGAGCGAGACAGGGAGTTTTGGAGGTGACAGCAGGGTGGGTGGTCAGGGCTGGTGTCTGAAATAACCAGCAGTGGCCCCCAGTTTGCTGCCCCCCAGCCTGGTCGCAGCTGCCCTGGCCGTCCGCGGCGCCTGGCTCTGTGTGTCATTGTTTGCAGAGCTGCGGCTGTTTGCAAAGCCCCTCACTGCCTGTGTCACCATCTGGAGCACGGGGCACTGTCTGTCACTTGTGGAGTGCGTTTTATTTGCAGAGCGTGGTGTTGTTGGGAGGGGCTAGGATGGCTCTGTGCTGTTTGCATCCTTGTCACTGTCTCTCTGGGTGTGGGGTGTGAACACAGCCCCGCCTCCTGGGCCCTCTGTTTGCTGAGCTCGTGTGTGGGTGCACTGCCTCTGGGTCCGAGGCATCGGCTGTGCTGTGTGCCCCTCGCTGCCCGGTCCTGGTGTGGAGCGCCCCCTCGGTCAGAGCTGCGTGGATGCGGACACAGCCCCTCTGGGCTACTCTGCTGCGTCGTCCCATCGGTCTGCGTCTGGTGTGCAGAACCCACGACACGAGTCTCGGTTTGCAGGGCCTCTCGCTGTCTGCGCCTGGCACCAGAGCCTGGCACCAGAGCCTGGCACCATGGGCACGTGTTTTTCACAGGTGACCACAGCCACACCGAAAGCCCAGCTCTGACCTCTGGCCACCACCAGGCCCCTACGCAGAGCTGTACATGGTCTGTGCCCCACCTACACCCTCTGTCACGGGCTCCTGAGACCAAACCCCTGCCTGGGCTCCTGCCCCACCCCTGGGCCGCACCTGCTCCTGCTTCTTGGTCTCGTGGAGCCCGGGACCCCGGATGGCTTTGGACCAGGAGCACACGCAGCTCTTCAGAGGAGCCAGGGTTGGCAGAAAGACAAAAATAACGCAGAAAGAGAGGAGCCATCAGGAAAGATGAAAGGGTTTTGCCTCTTCATCTGACAGGGCATGAAGGCTGTCGTAGGGAAGGCGACGGCAGAGGGTGTAATTAATTAGGGGTGAGGTGGGGGGGGCGCAGGCAGCTGGCACAAGTGACAAAGTGGATGGGAAGCAGGTGCCCAGTGGTGGTGGAGGTTAGGGGTGCCCCTCACAGGCTCCAGCTCGGCCTGTCAGGGCCGGGAGAGGCAGGGCAGGGACTGGGCAGAAAGCATCCGTGGGTGGAGTGCTGCCTCCTCTAGACCCCGGAGCCTGAAGATCCGCAGTGGGAAAGCCGAAAATACCCATTATGCTCTGCTCTTTCTTGCGCAGAGAAGGGCAGGAAACGCGAGCATGTGTTACAGGGGAGAATCGAAGGGAATGGTTAAAAGAAAGTTTAAAAAAAAAAACATTTTAAAAGCGTAAGAAGCCCATAGACTTTTGAAAAAAGTAAAGAAAATTCTCATTGAAAGCCAGGAAAAATGTGTGCTGAGGATCAAAAAGACTAGATTCTGGAAAGGAGAAAAAAAAAAAACTGTCTGCATGGCTAACTAGCAGAGAAAAGGGGGTGAGCGAAGGCAAGGGCACCCGTTAAACGCATGTAATCTGTTCACATATTTACATTTTATTGTTCATCATTAATCACAGGGAAAGGTCAGATGCTAACTTGATGTCAAATGTCCAGGAAAAGGGTGTGCGAAGCCCCTTGGGAGGAGTCCCAGGGCTGGTAATAGGAGTTTCCTTAAATACTTCAAAGTCAGCAGAGCCGCAAGGGATGCAAGGATCACAGTGCCGGAGGCATCAGGATGAAAGGTCCCTCCGACAGACTCGGCTGGCGCTGGGCCGAGGGGCGGCCCAGAGACCCCCGCTCCTAATTTGATGCTGGATGGAACGGACAGGCTCAAATAGTAACGACAGTGGTACCTTGACCTTGCTCTGTGCTTTGCCTTTCTTTTCCATTTGCATCATCTCCTGTGAACCTCCCGTCAGCCTCCAGGATGGGTAGGAAAGGCATTTTAATAGCCCCGTTTCACAGATGGGGAAACTAAGATCAACATTAAGAGGGAAGACTCCGCCAAGTCGTGTCAACGCTGAAACCAGAGCCCAGGGCTCCTGACCCTGAGACCCAGGGTCATGGTGCAGTAGGGTGCCACCTTGCTTTGGTCCCCTGCAGAAATCGCCGGAGGCAGGGAAGTGGGTGCACAGTGACTGGGAGGAGAAGAAAATGCTGCTAGGGACAGAGAAAGGGAGGAACCAACACAGACTGTGTCGCGAAACCAGTTCACACTGTGGAGCCTGGGGCGCCATCCTGGGGGGCCTTGGTAACAGCAGGGCACCAGCCTCCCATTTTCCTCCCTGAGGGCCAGGGACTGGGTGTTTATTCCCAGCCCCTCCCCGACAGTCGCGAAGGGCTGCTCCCCAGGTCTGTTCTGCTCCAGCAGACTCCCAAGGGGCCCTCAGACTGCGTTACAGGAGCTGAGCCCTGGCATCTGGGCCAGTGTAAGGAAAGGTGAAGGGACGTGGTAAGGACCTGCCATGATGCTGCCCAAATTCTGCACATCATTCAGAAACGGACATAAATAGTCCATCCAGACCTGCTGAAATCCACCTGGAGCTTCTGGATGCCCGGGGGTGAAACGGAGGTCCAAGCTAGGTTACCTGTCGCTGCAAAAGGCCAGTGTGTCTGTGGCCTGGCAGATGGTCAAGGTTCCTGGTGACTGGATCCTTGAGATGGGTGCCACCCATCAGGTGTGTGATCTCCCCCACCGTTATCACTATCCTGTACAATGGATTATCATTACTGTCCTGTGAGATAGACGTTAATAAAAGCACGTTTCACACATGAGGACGCTGACGTTCTGAGACATCGAACACCTTGCCCCAGGGCCACGAGAGGAAGCTGGCTTTGAACTCTGGGGCTCTGCCTCTAAAACCTGTGCCAGTTACTCCTGTACTTCACAGAGGTGGTCCCTGTAGCATGGAAGGGTGAACACTTACTGTTGGAAAGCCCTTCCCCTTATCCTCTCCCCACTGGAGAAGGAACAGAAACGGGCTAAAGTACAGCGTAGGGTAGTGCTGCGGGCAGGTTCTCATCGAGACAGGAGGGAAGGGGGAGCCTGTGCGGGGCCTCCCCAGTACTGTGCATGCGGGGCTGCAGTGGGGTGGGGTCATGACGGGCGGGGGTGCGGGGCCGGTAGACAAGAGCATCAACATTCTCCTGGAACCAGATGGAGAGAAGGTGTGGGATCTGGAGCCAGAGGAGCAGACAGGGCTGAGGAGACGCTCGGGGCCTGTCCACACCCACGCGCCTGCCTCGCCCTCTGCCCCACAGCTCCAGCCAGCCCCTCCCGCTCCCGCCTGGGACGCCTCCTCTTTTGGAGCAGAGAGCCCAGCACCGCAGCACGGAGGGGCGATGATCAGGAACCCTTTGTTGCACACAATCTGCGGCGCTGGGTTGCAAAGTTACTTCCCACAGGCGCTGGGGTTTGACCTTTCTCATTCAGCTGAACACTCGCAGTCAGGAGGAGAGGGGCTGGGTGAGGTGCAGAGAGAGGGGGACAGAGACAGGCAAACAGAGGGAGACCTCGAGGGAGGCAGGGAGGGACTGGATCAGACACTTGGAGAGAAAGAGGCAGGCGGACACCAGGGTGAGAAACGGAGTGAGAAGAAGAAGAAAGAAAACGGCAGCGAGAGCCTGACAGGCACAGGAGGGAGACGGGAGATGCAGAGCCTGGGGCCTGGCCAGGGAGAGGAGCCAGAGCTCAGGGCGGGAAGAGGAAGATGCCCAACGGGCCCGCGTGTGCCTCCTCCCCAGCAGACGCCGGCGGCCCCCCAGTCCCCAGAGTCTTGGGGACCTGCACGCTGAGCAGCCCAGTGTGTTCATTACGCACAAGCTGTTCTTGGGCAATCCGAAAGCTTGCTGCTTCCCTGGAAGGGGGAGCTGGGAGGTGTGGGGGACCCGCTGGCAGTGCCTCAGCAGCAAAGCTTCTGGGGTCATCACAGAGGGGAGCCAGCCAGGCATCCAGTGCCCCTCGGGAGCCCGATGAGAGGCGGCTGAGCTGGGCTAAGAGAATCTGGATGGAGAAAGGAACGAGAGAAAGGACCAGGGGAAGAGGTAGTTCGGGGGGGGGAGGAAGGAAGGGAGCTTTCTCACCCTACTTCACCTCTTGTAGAGAAGAACCCCTTTCTGCCCCTTTCCGGTTCTTCGGCTCCCCCTGCTTCCCAGCCAGCTACAGGGGGGAGGGGCTGACTCCCCCAGTGGCCCTGTAACCCCGGAGTATGTGCCTTCCTTCTGGGTGATGAGACCTGTCCGTCCCCCTTCACCCTCCTCATCCCTGCAGTCTGCACCCCAGGCCCTGCAGCCAAGATCCGCCTGCAGATAGGCTTCCAGGCCGGGTGGGTCCCGACTTCGGGTGAAATCCAGGGGCTCCGGCCACTGCTGTCTGCTCCCCTCTCCGGAAAGGTAATGGGTAGGCGCTCATTTCTCTCCACCTCCCCTCTACCCCAGAAGCCCCCACGATCATGCCTTCTTCCTCCCTCCCCAGCCGCCACCGCGCTCTAAGGGGAAGAGGCTGGAGCCTGCTCACAGGGCTCGTGATAAGCGAGTCAGGGGCTGTGACAGCAAATCCTTGGCCCAGATGGAGGGCAGGGAGAGGCACCAGTCACCTGAAGACCCCAAGACCTCCAGCGAGGCGGGAGCTCCTAGACCTGGGCCTTCCCAGCCCTCCAGGCCCAGGGGTTCCAGCCTTTAATAGCCTCTCTGAGCTTGGGGTGTGGGCGGGGCGCCTTGCATGGGCTTTCCGGGGGCTCTCTTCTGCCCGCCCCACATCTGTGTCCCCTGAGCCCCTTCACACAGGCCCATCCCAGCACCACCCAGCCAGGCCTGCACGCGAGCGTGTAAACACAGATGCTGGAGTCCATTGGCGGGCGGACATATGCCGAACACACACACGCACACGCACGCACACGCACACGCCTGCCTGCGGACAAACACCCACGGAAGGGAGCGCTGGGCGGGCAGGCGCCGCGGAGGTACGAGGCCCCGCGCTCCATGCACACACAGTGAAGGAATGCACACTCAGCCAGCCACCAGGACCTGCTCGGACCGAGGCAAGGGAGGCGGGCTGACAAGCCTCTGAACAGCGAAGGAGCCTCTGGTGTGACAATAAATTATGTTTCTTTCAAATTAACGAAAAGGTTTGAGGATTCAAAGCCTCAGGGCAAGAGGCAGCGGCGACCCTGGGGACAGGGTCAGCACGTCAAACTCTCCTCTCCCACTCCTGTCACTGCAAGACTGTCCCTTTCCTGAGGCCGCGAAAGGCACTGGAGTCATGGGAGGCTGAGACAGGTCAGCGGGTCCACCGGCCGGGGGCAGTAGGAGGGCTGCCCAGTGACTGCAGGCACTCCGAGGTCCCGCACCCCAGGCTGGGGCTCCCCGGACAAACAGCATGGCATCAGCCTCTCTCGGGGACCCAGCATCTCCCCTTTCAGCACCATCTCATTCTTTCTTTACTGGCCTCCCAAGAGTCCGTCAGACTAACCCCCTCCTGCGCTAATGACGTGGCCTTGCTCATCTCTCTGGGACATTCTTGTAGTCAAGAGAGAGAATGCATTGCTACGACGAGAGGGAGAAGCTGGGCTGTCGAGGAGAGGCTGCCGACCTGGGACATTCAGGACAAGCCATCTCTCCGCCCAGCTCCGCACCTTCCTCTCCTGCGCGTGAAATAATGCTCCTGCCAGCCCAGCGCTTGGGAGAAACCCAAACTGCCTGCCTGGTCTGCAGCCAACCCCCCTCAGGGCGCTCCTCGGGCAGAGGTGGCTCAGAGCTACCTGTTGGCCTCCAGGACACTTCCGCTCCGGGACACCTGCCAATCCCTGCTTAAAAGCCTCCCACATTGATTTTAAATGCAGTTAATCTTCTGAAATGGGCCATTTTCCGCAAAGGTCACTGCAGGCTCAGAACGGTCTGCACAGCCTGGTGACCCTGGGAAGGGATTGGAGGCAGTCCCAGAGGGGCGAGAGGGGGGCAGGAAGAGACGAGGAGAAAGGTCTTCTAGCCTGTGGACCCGACTCCTCGCCAGCCCCTTCACACACACACCCGAGCCTCCTTCTCTCCCCTTCATCAGATAAACACCACCCACACAAAACCCTGGGTTGTCAGAGTTCAGAAGAACCTAAGATCACCCAAGTCCCTTGCTTTACAGATGAGAAAACTGAAGCCCAGAGAAGTGACATAACTTGTCTGAGGCTGCACAGCCCATCAGGGGCAGAGCTGGGACCTCAACTTCCTCATGCCCATCTTGTTTTCTAAAAGTTAACTTCCCAAGTAAAACTCTCAAATTCTGAAAGGCGATTATTTGTACATACTCGGTCCCTGTGTCCGGGCTGTCCTTTCTTCTTGGAATGCCCTCTCCTCACACTCTCCCAAACATTTCTCTCTGGAAAACTTCTACTCATACTCCAAAGCCCAGTCAAAATGGCACCTGTTCCTTGATTCGTTTCTTCATCCCTACCCCACCTTCTATAGACGGAATCGTTCTTTCTGGGGTCTCGGTGGCACTTCAGATGACTCTGTTGGTCACGTACTGACCAGACTTGATTATTTGCATGTCTGTGTCTTCCCTGGATGGGGATTGGGGTGATGATTACAGTAGAGTCTAGCACAGTATCTGGCCCAGTGGCCATGACACAGTATCTGGCCCAGTGGCCATGACTAATCAAACATTGTTCATCTCAGTAGACATGAGGAGGGAAGAAATAATTTGAGGACAGTCCTCAGGACTTGAGGTCAACTTCCTAGAAATATGGTTCAGGCTGGGGATTCCCTCCGGATGTTCTGTGAGGTCTCCAAGCATCACCAGCGGCCACCAGGGCAGGAAAGGGATATGTTCCAGGGGAGAGAGGTACAGGTGACCTAAGGGGCCCCTCTTCATCCTCTTTGTTGGGATGGGGTTGAGGCAGAAGCAGCCCCGCCTGAGGCCTGAGCCATGGACACTGGTCTGGCCTTGCTGACTCCGGGAGGTGAACAGCCTGCTCTACTCTCTGTTCCTTGCCCAGCATGGCTCACCGATGACTACACCCTCCCCCCAGGGGAGGCTGCGATAGCCCCTCCCCTTTGACAACAGATGTACCCAGCTCTGTCCTAAAGCAAGAAAAACAGCCGAAGTCCAGGGTTGGAATTTGGGATGGTCTGAGGAAGGTTTGAGAGATCGCGTCAGGGTTAGGTTTGAGAGACTGACTACCACCACCTGTAGGGAGTTCCAGTTTCATGGAGGAGAATGGTCCCTGCTCCCAGTCTGACCAGCAGGCAGAGGGACATCACAGACAGACAGCGGGCCCAGGGGATGAATGAGGCTGACCTATGGCTGGAGCACAAGGGCGGGGAAGGGAGCCCCTGGAGGAGCAGCAGAGAGATGGGTGGAGAGCAGGAGGGGGCTGGGCATCTCGGACCTGGAGGTGGGCCCCGCAATGTGAACTCTCTCTCTAGAAGGTCCTAATGGCACTCAGGTACATTACTGTGTGTGTGCCTCTGTGTGTGTGTGTGTGTGTGTCTTTGACAAAATGAGAGAGGTGGAATGGAAATGGGACAGGACATTTGGAAATGAGTGGCTAATTTCCTGTTAATGGCTGGTTGCTTAGCAACCCAGCTTCCTTCTGCCTGTTGCCCTCAAAATTGGATGTGGAATCTTTAGTGTTAAAGCATCTCCCATGGAAATTCAGTCCTGCGAGAGGCTGGCCTGTCACCTCTTGGCCCTGCCCTGCGCCACCAGGCTGGGTGACAGCACAGAGCCCAGTACACAAGAATCAAAGCCACAGGTACACACAGCCTGCCATCGCCTCCCTTTCGGTCTGTCCTGAGGTCTCCGCCACGAACAATCGTGCACACAATCTCATGCACACACAAGTGTCTGTATAGCACGTGTGCACCACACAAAAATGTGGAAATCTGTGGCTACTACATGCATATAATAATAAGCTGCTGCTATGTTTGAGTGCCTACCATGAGCCAAGTATGTTCCTAAGAACTTTGAACTGCTTTCCTGTTCTTCTCCGTGGCCTTAGGAACTAGATCATCACTCACACTTTATAAAAGCGGGAAAGAGGAAAACTTGCCCAGGGACCAGCACTCACGTGGAGATTGTACAGAAATCCAGGTGAGAGGGGACCACCCTAAAATAACCCCAAGAATAACCTCCACCCACATGCTTCATCCCTACCACCTCCCCCGCCCCCAACACACACAGGCACACACACCAGCTCTCTGAGAATAAGTCCACCTGGAAAGTAAGAGACCAAAGCTCAGGGGTCCCTTTCTTCTATCCAAACAGCAGGACCTCAAGGGATGTCCCTTTCTCTGCCATCCTCCCCCTGGACAGGTGCCTGAGTTGGTTTGTGCCTTTGCCTAAGTGACAGAGATTTAATACCAAATAGCCAGTGTCCCCTCTATCAGAATCACAATTTATCTAGAATGGAAATATGTCACTTAAACACATAAGCAAGCAGGCAAACTGACATTTTTCAGTTCTCCTTGCACATAGAGGTGGCCAATGAAACATAAAAGAGAGCCCTGGCTGGTGTGGCTCAGTTGGCTGAGTGTCGTCCCATCACAGAGGGGTCGCCGGCTCAACTCCTGGTCAGGGCACATGCCTCGGCTGCGGGTTCCATCACCAGCTGGGGTGCACACAGGAGGCAACCGATAGATGTTTCTCTCTCATACTGATGTTTCTCTCTCCCTGTCCCTTCCTCTCTCTCTAAAATCAATAAAAACATATTTTTTTAAAAAAAGAAACATAAAAGAAAGTCACAGGGTGGGGCTTTGGGACAAGCTTTGTAAACGGAGGTCCCCCCATGTGGAGAAAGAGAACCCTGTGCGCTGCTGGTGAAATTACAGACTGGTACAAGCACTAGGGGAAACAGCATGAAGCTCCTCAGGACGTTAAAACTATAACCACCATATGACCCAGCGATCCGACATCTGAGTATGTATCCAAAGGAAACAAAACCACTCTCCTGAGACAGCGTCGCCCCCATGTGCACTGCGGCATCACTATTCACAGTAACCGAGACACAGAAACAACCCACGCGCCCCTCGGTGAATGAATGGATGGAGACAATGTGGTCTGTATACAACAGAATCTTATCCCAGCTTTCAAAAGCAGGAGCTCCTGTCATGAACATAGAGGACATTATGCCAAGTCCATTAGCCCAGACAGAGAGAGACAAATAAGCATGGTGGAATCATTAAAAAAAAAAGCAAACTCATAGAAACAGAGAGTAGAATTAGAATGCTGGGTGTCAAAGGGGTGGGAAAACGGGGGGATGTGGGTCAAAGGGTACAGACGTTCCGTTATAAGATGAATAGTTCTGAGGATCTAATGTACAGCACGGTTGCTATAGTTAATCACACTGTATTGTACACTTGAAATTTGCTAAGAGAGTAGATCTTAGTCATTTGCAGCGAGCGAGAGAGCAAAGGAAGGAATGAAGGGAGGAGGGAGCGAGAGAGAGGAAGGAGGGAGGGAGGGAGGGAGGGAGGGAGGGGGCTCTGAGAGGTGGTAGATGTGATCATTTGACTGGGGATCCTTTCCCAATGTGCATGTATATCAAATCATCACATTGTTCGCGTTAACTATGTTACAGTTCCGTCAATTATATGTCAATAAATCTGGCACAAGTCCAGTCACATGAAAACAGTGGTTCCCCGGATGACAGTCCTCTCTGGCCTGTTCCTGATTCCTCCTGCTTCCTGCCTGGAGCGTCCACAAGGCAGCTGGAGTCCCCGCGGCCACCGGAACGTGTGAGGTGACCTTGAGAAACAGAAGACCCCGCGGAAGCTGGGACATTGATGGCAGCAGGGAGCCCTCTTGACAGGTCTGCACGGCCGACCCCCGACTTGTCCCACAGGAGAGAAAAGCAAACCCACTTCATTTAGGCAGCAGCGCCCACACCGCGGGGGCTTCCGTCAGGCAACCAGACCTCAGACGGACAGAGGCAGCAGGTCTCCCAAACAGAAGGTTCCTAGCCTCCCGGTGCTCAGAGACCCTGGACAAGACTGAGCTGAGGCGAACCTGGACCCCTCGGCATGTGACACCCTCCAGCAGGAGCCAGGGCCTGCTCATCTGTCTCTCAGGACAGCTCGGGACTGCGGCTGGGCCTCAGGCTTCCTTCCCCGCATGATACTGTCATCGTTGTTTCCATACCCCCTCCCCCACCCCCTCCCCCACTCCCTCCCCCTCCCCCACTCCCTCCCCCTCCTCCACTCCCTCCCCCTCCCCCACTCCCTCCCCCTCCCCTATCCCCCTCCCCTCTCCTCCTTCCACTTCCCCCACCTCCCCCTGTCCCCCTCCCTCCCCCTCCCCTCCCTCCTCCCTCCCCTCCCACTCCCTTCCCTCCCTCCCCCTTCCCTCTCCCTCCTCCCCCACCCGTTCCTCCCCTCTCTCCACCTTCCTCCCCTCTCCCTCCCCATCCCCCTTCCCTCCCTCCCCCTCCCACTCCCTCACTGTGTCTCCCCTGAAGTCTGTAGAGGCAGAGTGTGCACAGACAGACAATGGACCTTAGTCTGCAGGACACCAACCCTTTGCCAGCAGGTGGGCTGTTTTCTGGCAGAACAGAGATGTGGGGAAGGTTAAGGAAATGCCGGAGGGGACCCCAGTCCTAACACTGGGCTGAGCCAGGGACTGAGAACCAAGGTCAGTCCGTGAACAAACAAGGAGCAGCTTTTCTAGTTTCGTTTGTTTTTTAAGTAAAAAGCCTCCAGTTGTCTCTCTACCTTAGCCAGAAAAGGAGGGATTCGGCTGGGGGAGTTACTGAGCCCTCCCCCGCCTTGCAGCCTGGGTCCAGGCTCCCCGGTGAGAGGTTGTTTTCTCTCCTGTACTCAAGACGCTCCCTCCCCGCTGTCCTTCCCCTGCCCCCTCAGGTGCCCCCAGACACTGGGTCCGTGGCCGCTCCGTGCCTGTGCTGGCCCCCCACCTGCGCTGCTGCTCCTCAGAGGTCCACGTGCCTCGCTGTAGCTCTCGCCCGCCAGAGAGGCCTCTGCTGGTCACCCGTGGCAGGCAGAGCCCTGACCGCCCTCCACACCCTCCCCTGCTTGGTTGTCTTCAGTTATCAACACTCGCTTGTTTTTGTTTATTTGTGTGGATATGGTCTTTCTTTCCCATGAGAATAGAATATGAGTTCCATGGAGATGGATTTTGTCTGTTTCTGCCTATTGTCAAATCCTCAGCACCCACAACAGCTCTGAGCAGACATTTGAACAAATATCTAAATGACTGACTAGCTCAGTGAGTGGAGAGCTCTGTATCTTCACCACAGGCCTACACAGGTACACACATCACACATGTACACATCACACGTGTGCATGTCACATGTGTACGCACCACACATGCACACATCACATGTATATACATCACATGCGTACACACATCACACGCACACATCTCACATGTATATGTCACACACACAATATGGACACACACACTAACTTTTGTATGAGGGGCAGCTCCAAACTTCTGTCCGGACCCTCTGGGAAGCGTGCAGCTGGAAGAGCAATTCCAGCCTCACTCCTGGGTGCAGTCTGCAGGCTTTGTTATGCACACGGAGTCTGCAAGGAAATTTAACATTCAAGCTGCAGGATAAAATACTTGTATCCACTGCCTTTGATACTCCCCATATAATAAAAGTAACTATTTTCGCAGGTGCTTTTCTCATTCAGTGCGAGGCTCCCCCATTCCTCCTGGTTCTCCGTGAGGCTTCCCTCGCAGCCCTTGTGGGCAGACACCTGGAGAAAGGAGGCTGGACCATTTATTCTCGACCAGTTTATGGAGCCAACCCTGGACTATTCTCCGTGGGCCCCCAGTGTGGGGGAGGGGAGGGCGCCTGGGAGAACAGCCAAGAGTTGAACAAAATGTGCTCACGGCACATAAGTAAACTCCCGTTCCCTCCCTCTCTTATTCATGCCACACGCTAAGTCAGTGAGTTCATATTTGCTAACAGTAAAGAGGACCAGGTCCAAAGAGTAGAGTGCCGCCCTGGCCGGTTTGGCTCAGCTGTTAGAGCGTCCGCCTGCGGTCCAGAGAGACCTGGGTTCGGTTCCCGCTAAGGGCATGTACCTCGGTTGCAGTTTGTCCCCGGCCCTGGTTGGGTTGTGCGGGTGGCAGCCACTCGATGTGTCCCTTCACGTCGATGTTTCTCTCTCTCTCTCTCTCCCTCCCTCCCTCCCTCCCTCCCACTCTATCTGAACAAAATGTCCAAAAATATCCTTGGGTGAGCACATAAAAAAAAAAAAAAAGAGTAGAGTGCCTTATGGGGACAATGCCATTGATAAATAAATATTGGTATTGTGTTAGAGAATGAAATAATTTATTTGTTTTTGAATGTTCATTAACAGCTGTTAAAGTTTATCATTTATTGCCCGGCTGGTGTGGCTCTGTGGCTGAGTGTTGACCCTTGCACCTAGAGGTCACTGATTCCTGGTCAGGACACATGCCCAGATTGTGGGCCAAATCCCAGTGGGGACATGCAGGAGGCGGCCAGTCGATGTTGTCTCTCATTGATGTCTCTATCTCTCTCTCCCTCTCCCTTCCTTTCTAAAAATCAATAAAGGAAAAAAATTTTTAAGTTTATTATTTATTAATACACTAATAATTTATTCAATTTAAAAAATTAAATAAGGAACCACTGCTGGACGGAATGTAAACAAGTATGTCCAGTAAAGTGGAGAGAGACTGCAGAAGAGAACGTGCCACGCTGTGAAGGCTCAGAGCCCGAGGCTGGCGGGGCGCATGCGTGCCTCGGGCAGCAGACACAGCAAGCAGAGGCAAGGGGAGCTCCAGGCCTCCCGGGAAAGTGACGGCACCCCCGTGGACTAACCCTTGCACGAGTAGCCATCCCCAGCCAGAGAAAGTCAGGGACTTTCACACACGCAGGGAGAAAGGATGCAAGTAACCTTTGTCATGGGGTCACACTCAACCCTGCTTGTGGGCTCCAACTTCCCCGCCCCTGGACGCTAACCCTGAGATTCAGCACACACTGTCCTGAGCTTGACCCCTGCAGGCTAGACCTGCGGAGAGCTGCAGCATAGCCTCCGCCATGGGCCTATCGTTCCTGATCCCAGGGCTTCCCGCGTTGTCACGCGCACACCGAGGATGACTCGGGATGACTCGGGATGACTCGGGATGACTCCGGATGCTGGTAAAGGGCGGGTTTGGATCAGCTAGGCTGGGTGGGCCTGGGGTCTGCATATATAACAAGCAAGGCTGTTACAAATCGTGCTGGGCTTCATTTTGAACAGAGAGGCCCTTTCCTTTCCCTGGAGGCTCGTCCCCCAGCCACACACCGTCCCACCCCAAGCTCTCTTGCGGCTCCTTGGGTTTGGAGCTCATCTGTCTGGTTGGGGTGGGATGGGTTTGAGCGTCCCAATGTCCTGGTTGGTGCTGAATGCCCGACCTTTTGGGGGTTGAGTATGGAGGAGGGCAAGCTGGGTGTCGTCCTGCCCCATGGAGCTCACAGCCTCGGGTTAGAAACCATGGGCAATCCCCATGCGATGTCTGGTATGGAGGACATGTTCGAGGGGGGACAGGAGGACTTAGGAAGAGCAGTTATCTTGACATAGGGGTTCAATCCAGGCTTCCCCGAGGAAGAAACCTTTCAGTGGGGACCAGGGGAGATGGGGTTGGCGAGGGGAAATGGGGTGGGAGAGGCAGGGCGAGTTTTAACAGAACACGTGCACAGGCCGGAGTGGAGAGTGGCCATGTCCCTCCAGGGACACCTGCTCCGGAGGCATCTCTGCGAAATCCCCGCCTGCAGCCAGCTGAGAGGTCACTTCTTCCTCTGCACCCCGAGTGTTTGCTTTTCCCTTTCCCCTGACGTTCACCTTCTTCCCCTCTGTGTAATGCCCACGTGCGAACTTATTTAACGATCACCACGGGCCACAGCTTCTGAAGGCAGGAGCTGACCCGCAGTGTGGCTTCAGCAAGTTCAGACAAGCCGGTAACATAGGGGCGCGAGCATCACCTGAGTTCCCACCCCTAAGGCACCCAGCATCCTGCCAGGCACCCACCTGAGGCTCAGAAAATAGTTACAGAATACAGGCCTTTACTGAACCACATGTTCTGGGGTCAGACTGCCAGGGTTCAAACTCTTCAATGCCCAGCTGTGTGACCTTGGGCCACTTAACATCTCTGGGCGGCCATCCCCTTCCCTATGAAGCAGGGGGCAAATCCAACTTAGGGGTTTATAAGCTTTGAGTGAAATGCTATTACACGTTTGCGTATGTGTGCGTGTGTGTGTGTGTGTGTGTGTGTGTGTCTAAACACTGCTTAGCACATAAATTCAGTGGTAGCTCTTATCACTGCTAAGATTGGGCTGCCTGGTGGCTGGGAGGCCAGTGTGTCCTGACATCTCAAAAGTGGTCTGTGAGCCCCACCCCTCTCTGTAAGCAGATGACAGGGGCGTGCAGGAAAGGAGCATACGGGAAAGGTTTCCACGCCCCGTTCTTCCTGGAAGCCTGCGCCCATCATTAGCTGTGCCCATCTCCTGTGCGCTCAGCGCGCAGCCACGGTCCTGCGTTCCTGAAGGCACCCGGCACGCTGCCCTGAATCTCCCAGACACATTAAATTGCATCCAGGAAGATCTGAGGTTCTCGGGTTTTGCAGCACCTTATTTATTTGAAAAGTCATGTGTGAGACGTACGGGGAGGCTGTTCGAAGCGGGAAGTGGGTGTGATGGGGAGGGGTGCCCAGGCAGGCCTTAACCCTCCCCTTGTTGGAAGCATTTGCTGCTGGTGTGAAAAAGCATAAAGAGCCCTGGGCAGTTTGGCTCAGCGGTTAGAGCTTCGGCCTGCGGTCCAGAGAGGCCTGGGTTCGGTTCCCGCTAAGGGTGTGTACCTCGGTTGCAGTTAGTCCCCTGGTTGGTCGTGCGGGAGGCAGCCATTCAATGTGTCTCTTTCACATCAATGTTTCTCTCTCTCTCTCTCTCTTCCTCTCTCTCCCTCTCACTCTATCTGAACAAAAAATGAAAAAATGTCCTTGGGTGAGGATAAAAAAGAAACATAAAGAGAGAGAAAGTGCCAGCCCGTGAGAGGTGTGATAGAAGATGACAAGGATCCTATTAAATGAGCCCCCCGGGGAACAGTCTGAGTGGAGCCTTTAGGACAGATACCCAGTCCTGGCACCTAATGATGGGAGCCTGTGGGGACGGGAGGAGGAAGAGTCGTTCTGGGTGGAAAAGCGCATCCCCCTGCCCGGCCATGTCTCTCCTGCCTCCCTTGCGATGTGAAGCAGGTTGCACACGGGGGCTTCCTGAACTAGGACATCCAATCACAAATACAGGGAGACCTGGCGCCTCAGAAGGAACCGGGTGTTGCAGAAGTTGTCCCTTGAGGGTGAAGCCTCAGGGGAGAGGCAGAGAAGGCTCCTGAGGGGAAAGGCCTCAGAGAAAGACCCTGAGGCTGGCTCTCAGGTGTCTACCTACCCTCGGGACCTTTGAGGCCAAGTGGCTACAAGCGAGGGGGCCTCTCTGTGTCTGTGGCTTCCAAGACAGGTCCCCAAGCACTGAGGCGTGAACGGTGATCCTCACAGTGGACTTGGGCCTGGAGCCTACGAAGCAGGGCCCCACTGTCCCCCTCCATCCTCAGCCGGGGGGTTGGCAGCATCACCATCTCCAACTTCAGATGTGGAAGCGGAGACCCAGAGAGCCTAGGCAATGTGCCCAGGCGCTCCCAGCTAGGCGGTAACAAGGCAGTTCAAAGTGACACTGCCTCCTGGGACTGACCCCACACAGCGGGACCCCCAGGGGACCCCCCAGGCTGGGCCCCCACGTCTGGGCCTGGGAAGGCTCTTCCTGCATGGCCAGCCCCTGTCCTGTTACCTCCTGTTCAACCACTTTGTATAAATCCCTCCCATGAAGTGTTAGAGCTACTGAATTAACAGGTAAGAGAAAAGATACGGCTTTCATCTCATGCGGACGGAATCTCCGAAAGAACCTTCCAAAACCCGTTCAGAAAGGGCTGTCAGTCAACAGCTGTTTTCGAACGAGGCAGAAACAAAGAGGAAAGTGAGACCATCCCAAGTCCATCAACTGGGTAAATCAAGAGAATCGCCAGTTCTCAAGGGGTACGGGTTCGACACCGGAGCGCAGAGGCTCCAGGTGACTGGGCGCGCAGCCTCTTTGTGTGTTTGTTTTCCGGTCATTGCTATCGTCTCTGTCGACTCTTCCCTCTGTGACTCTACGTCTGACTGAGACCCTTTGAGCTGTGATGCCGCATCTAGCAGTGGCCTGTGCCTCTGCGTCCTCCCTGCCCACAACACTCCTCAAAGCAAGAAGACGCTTCCTGACCCGTGACCAGTTCCGCTGGAAAACTTCTCCCAGCTGTGGTTCAGCATCTGTCAGGGGCATGCGGAACTTGGAAACACAGAATGCTGGGCTGGAAGAGACCTTAGAAACCCCCTGGCCCTCCCCCAGATTTTACACCAAAGGGGAGAGGGGACCTGCGCAGGGGCAGAGGGCTGTTCAGAGACCACGCCAGGCTGGACCCCGTCCTCTCACTTCCAGGCCGGGGTGCCTCCCCCTCAGCCCTCTGCTGGTGGAGAGAAATCAGGGAGCCTATTAAAAACATCGTCCAGCCCTGGCCAGTTCGGCGCAGCGGGTGAGCGCCGGTCTTCGGACCAGAGAGTCCCGGATTCGGTTCCCGCTAGGGGCACGTACCACAAAACAAAACAAACAACAAAAACCATTGTCCATTAGCAACTCCAGAAAACCTCATGGGTTCTGGAAAGCAGGGGCCCTGAGCGCAGCCCAGAGGAAATGGGCGTGCACCGCTCGGGGCTGCGTGCCAGTTGTGTGCTTGAACCGGTTCTCTCCATTGGAGCCCTGCCAGGACAGGGTGCGCCTGCCGGCCGCGCCTCAGACGGCCGCTGTCCACAAGGAAGGCAGGGCAGAAAAACGACCTTGGCGAAGGCCCACTGTATGCCCTGGATTGTTGCCTCCTTTAATCTTCCTAGTACAGGGGTTTTTTTCCTTTTCTTTTTTCAATTGTGTTTTTATTGCTGAGTCAACTGAGACTCAAGAGAAGTCAGGTGACTTGCCCCTAATCACACAGCAAGTAAGTGGCTGAGCTGAGTTTCATAAACAGGTCATGTGATGCTCAGTTTGAGGCCCTTCCTGCTGGCTCCAGGTTCTAGGGACACATGGAGTCCAGAGCTGTCCCCTGAAGGAAACGGTGAGTTTAGTAGGGCGTGCGCTGGACTCGGTACCAGGAGACCTGAACTGTGGCTTCCCACGAGGCAGACCCCACACTGCCTAGATCAGCACACTGCCTGGCACGGAGTGGTGGCACAACAAGCAGTTGCTCAATAAATAATTACTGTCCTATCTAACAAAGGACTTAAATGCAGGCTTTATGTAAAGAACTCCTAAGTCCTGGCTGGTTTGCTCAGTGGTTAGAGCGTCAGCCTGAGGATCAAAGAGTTCCGGGTTCGATTCCTGCCAAGGGCACGTACCATGGCTGCAGCTAGTCCCCGGCCCCAGTTGGGGTCATGTGGGTGACAACCAATGGATGTATCTCTCTCACATTGATGTTTCTCTCTCTCTCCCTCCCACTCTGTCTGAAGATAAATGTAAAAATACCCTCGGGTGAGGATTGAAAAAAAAAAAAAGAACTCCTAAAATTCAATAATTAGAAAATAAACAATCCACTTTTTAAAAAATCAGCCAAAAATTGTAACAGACAGTTCACCGAAAGGCAATGCAAGTGGCCCATAGGCACATGGGAAAAGTGCCCAGCACCATTAACCATGAGGAGTACGAGTGAAAGCCATAAGGAACTGTCACTACACATCCAGCGGTTAAAACATTCAAGAGGCTGACAACACGAAGTGCTGATGAGCACCGGGAGCCGCTGGAATTTCTCACACTGTTGGTGGGAACGCAACATAGTAGCCGCCTTGGAAAAGATCTGCAAGCTTCCCATAGACTGAAACCTACACTACCCTCCGACCCAACAACTCTACTTCTAAGTATTTATCCAAGAGAAGTAAAAACACATAGCCTCAAAAGACGTACAAAAAACAAACCAAGTAATGTGACTCCAAATTACTCAACACTGGAGACAACTGAAATGTTTTTAATAACAGAATTGATCACCAAACACACACACACATACACACACATGGATCCTATAGATGCTATTCAGTACTGGGAGTTAACTATTGATACATGCAGCAACATGGATGAACCTCAAACACATGCTGAATGAAAGAAGCCCTGCTCAAAAAGGGACACACCAAATGATCCCATTTGCATGGGTTCTAGAACAGGCAAAACGAATGCATGCTGCAAAATATCAGAGCATCGGCTGCCTGGGGGTTTGAGGCAGGGGCTGACTGGGAAGGGGAACAAAGGAGCTTTCTGGAGTGCTAAGATGTTTCGTATCTCGTCCAGGATGCGGGGTACCCAGCTGTATACATCTGTCAGTGACAGGACACGCATGCCGAAGTATTTAGGGCTGAAATGCACTGCTGTCTGCCACTTTGAAGTGCAAAAAAAATAAGATGATTAAAAGAAGGGAAGGGATGGACTGATGTCAAGAAAAGGGGAAAGACAAAGGGAGGAAAGGCTAATTGTAGAATCTAGGTGGTGGGTGGGTATGTGGGTGGCCACTGTGCATCTTTTCTGTGTGTTTTAAAACTTCTCATAATATCATTGTGGGTATTATGGAAAAAAATACTAAGAGTTGGACTCCACTCTGGGCTCTGGCGCACACGGCGTCCGAGGACCCTCCTGGGCTCCCCTTCCGCCCTGCAGCCTCGCTTCTCCACACCTCACTCTCCATGCTGTGGCCACGATGACCTCCCAGCACGTCCTCAGACTCACCGCGGGCTCCTGGGGCCACAGGAGCCTTGCACATTCGGTCTCCTCTGAAGACGCTCCTGCCTTTTCTCTCCCAAATACTGTCTCAAACCTTCTCTCTCTGTCACCCCCCTACCCCTAGCGTAGGTCTGCTGTTTTAGTTCTTGGAGAAACACACCCCTTTACGTAACAGCGCTTACTAGTCAACCCTGAGCACAACCATTCTGCTCGCGCCCTCGCCCTCTGAGACTGACAGCTCCGTGACACCAGGTCCCTCCGGCTCACCCAGCACACCCACACCAGCGCAGTGCCTGCTGGAGCAGAGACAACATAAGGGAAGGAAAGAGCCCTGGCCGGCTGGCTCGGCGGTTAGAGCGTTGGCTCACAGATCAATGAGGCCCAGGTTCAATTCCGGCCAAGGGCACATACCTGGGTTGTGGTTCGTCCCCTGTCCTGGTAGGGGTCACACAGGAGGCAATCAGTCGATGTGTCTCTCTCGCATCGCTGTTTCTCTCTCTGTCTCTCTCTTTCTCCCTCCCTCCTAATCTGTCTAAAGATAAATGGAAAAATGTCCCCGGGTGAGGATAAAAGAAAAAAAAAAAAGGAAAGGAAAGAAGCCGATACAGGGAACAGTTACTGTTGTGGCCACTGGGGCCTGACCCCCTGGGCAGCTTAGGAGACTGTGGGACAGCCTCAGAGTTGGGTATTTATGACCAATGGCCATTCATTATGGATCAGGCTGCGCCCCAGGACCATCTCCGGCACGTCTACCCCGCAGGAGGCCCGCGCGATTCTTGCAGCGGCCAGAGAAAGCCCTCGTGCTCCGGAAGGACCTGCAGGATGAAGTCTCTGTCCGTGTTCTTGGCTATACAATGCCTGGCCAGGAGCTATCTTGCGGTGCAGGCCCATTGCAGAATACATATTTGGAAACTGTTTGTTTAATTCAAAATGGAAACAACATTAATGAGTCCCGCAGAAAACAGAATGCATATTCCTTCCCCTGCGATTATTCAATTTGTTTAATAAAAGAATTTCAGTGAGAAAATGGATGCTGCTTTTAGCCACTGGAGTGTTCCTCATCGATTTTGAAAAGGAGCCTCAAGGACAGGAGGCAGCTTTTTAACTTTTCATCTCTCACAACTCAGAGGCCGTTCGAATCACAGCTCATTCCTCCCACGTAGGTAGAGTCATCACCCCTTCTTTGTAGATGGACGTGTGGTTCGGAGAGGCAAAGTGACTTACCCATGGTCACACAGCACTGATGGCAGAAGGCACTTCATTCATTCCGTTCACAGTGAAGGGAACCAGAGTTCTGCCCTCCTGACGCTCCTTTCAGAGTACTGATTTTAAGCCTTTTATTAAGAAGCAAAAGACTCAGAACCTTTGACCCTCCCCCTTTCCTGCCCAAGATACTCAGACAGAGAAACCTGCTTCAGGGAGGACAGCTTAGGGTGTCGCCTTAGCCCAGCTCGAATGAACTGTGGTCAACAGAGGACTTCAGAGCAGAGACCTCGTGCCCCTTGTTTCTGAGTCTCCTGGCAAGAATGGTCCTGCCTGCGTTCCCCTCTTCCCCAGCTGCCTGTCGAGCTCCCCTCTCACTGCTGAGATCGAACCTCACTCCTGCACCCCCTTCTCTTCTCGGTCCAAACATGCCTTAATCACCCGATGTTGCGTCACTGCCTGGGATTCCCATGGTTACGTGGATTCCCCGTGCGCAGGTATTAACATGTTGGTTTTTCTCCTGTGAATCTGTCTCTGTGAATTTGGTGGTTAGCCCCCCAGAAGAACTGAGAAGGTGGGGGGAGAGCATTAATATTGTTCAGTCCCCACACAGAGTCTTCCGGAGCACGTGTCCGCTCGTCCTGAGTGCCGCACTACAGGTGCTGGGAGCACGGTGGCGATAGAATGCAGCTGCCTCGGTTTCCCGGTTTGCCGCCCCCCCCCCGACACACACACACACCACTCCACTGAAGTGAGGCCGGTAGGAAGCAGTGAGGGAAGACTGACAAGTGGGAGAAGGAAGTAGGAGCAGACCTCACAGGCGATGAGACTCCCCCACCTCCACCCAGGGTCAAAGGGAAACAGTTTATGGCAGGAAATCCCTGCTGTGCTCACAGAAGCCAAGGACACTAAGGCCTGGCTAAAACCAGATCGATCCGAGGCGAAGGGGAAATCGACCAGAGAAGGACCCCAAAGCTCATTGTCCCATCAGTCTATGGAAACTGAGCCGGCAAGGAGAAGGGAGTCCGAGGAGGGCTAACCCCGTAACACCGCCAGGAGGAACATGAGCCCCCCAGCTGGAAGGAGGGGCAGAGCAGGGCACCGCCGAGTTCAGAAACAACCTGCTCTGGGAAACACACGTCCCAGGAACTGACCGACCCGGTGTGCACTCCCTAGTGCATCCGCCCGTCCACTCGACATGCACCTTCTCGGCCCGCGCGAGCCTTGCAAACAGGAGGCAGCCGGCCCCCCCGCCGTGTCTGCAGACTCCTGCGTCTTAGCCTCTTTTTCTCCGCCTGGATCAAGCAAGCTTGCGCTCTCACCAGACTCATTCTTTCTTCTTTTTTAAAATATATTTTTATTGATTTTTTTAAGAGAGAGAGAGATGGAAACATCGACGTGAGGAAGAAACATTCATTGGCTGCCTCCTGCACGCCCCCTACTGAGGGTTGAATCTGCAACCCAGGCACGTGCCCTGACCAGGAATCGAACCAGGACCTCTCAGTCCATGGGACGATGCTCAATCCACTGAGCCACACCGGCCGGACATCAGACTCATTCTTGAATTCTTTCCTGTGAGAGTCAAGGGCCAGAAGGTCCAGAACCGAGCCGGGGCAGGGCCAGCCTTTGCACAGAACCGGTCCGGTGACAGTAGGATCTTCTCTCCTTGGACCAGAGCAGGGAGAGCCAGTTACCTCGAGTGCCTTGGTCTGATTCTGCAGAAACAGACTCTAAGACAGTGATGTCAGGGCGAGTAATTTAATTAGGAGGTGACCCCAAAAGCCCCCGTAAACAAGAGACCACATAAGGAAAGGAAAGAAGCCGATACAAGGAACGGTTACTGTTGTGGCCACTGGGGCCTGACCCCCACTGGGCAGCACTGGGAGACTGTGGGACACGCCTCAGAGTTGGGTATTTATGACCACTGGCCATTCATTGTTGATGAGGGCTGCGCCCAGGGCCATTTCCCGGCACGTCCACCCTGCAGGAGGCCCACGCTGATTCTTCCAGCGGCCAGAGAAAGCCCTCAGACAGGGGGCGCTCCTGCTTGACAAGAAGGGCCATCGTTATGTGTGGAAGTGACGTGGACAGGGCCGTAAGGGGCAGGGCACCGGCTATGCTGGCGCAGTGCTATTCGGCCGGAATCCGGGCAGGCGGCTGTGGGCACTTGGGCTGCTCCGTGCCCTCCGGGCCGGCGGCAGCCCCAGCAGAGTGAGGGCTCAGCCCCGGCTTCGGAAGGGGCCCTCCCCTGCCGGCGCAGCACCCGAGTAGCTCAGGCTCCTCCGAGCTGGCAGCCCTGGCCATCCCCTCCGACCCTGCTGCTCCCTGGAAACAGAAAGGCGGCCCCTTCTCCTTCCCAGAACTGCAGGCTCATCTTGGTTCCAGCACTAATCACAGCTGATTTTCAAAACGTTGATGTGGCTGCCTCCTAAATGAGACTAGTGTTCTTCAGGGACAAGGATGCTGTCTTTTCCTCTCAGGTGCATCCCCTAAGCACTGTGCTTATCAGTGCTTGCTGTAAAAGCCAACATGTGCTTGACAAATATGGTTGCATGAATGAATAAATACCTGGATAATGAATAAATGAATTCCGTTCCCCACTGAAGAATGGAACTCGTCAACACGATTTCCCAGTAGAAAGTCACTGAGTTTGAGAACACTGTCTCCCAGATCAGAATGAAATCTCCCCTCAGACAAGACGTCCTGGGGAGGGGGCTCTCCTCACCCACCTCGGGGCAGTGCCGGGTCAAGGGGTCTGTCTCCCCTCAGACTGGGCTCCCGGAGGTCAGTCTGCCCCATGAGTAGGTTCTGCTGATGAGCTCAGGAATCCCTTTCCGTGTTCTGTTGATGATCATGTGTAAGGTTTTAATCCTGAATGTGTTGAGGATTCATAAATGCAGGGAGGCAAAGAAGAAAACAACAGATGAGGAAGAAGACAGGGATGGAGGACACGCTGTGGCTGCACTCCTCCGGCAGTAGCCCTGGGCCTCGAGGGACACAGGCTCGCACCAAAGCCTCGTGAATGATGATGTCTGAGCGACCAAATATTTAAATGCTGGATTTTTTTCTCCTCGGAAGGTAACTGTTTATCGCAATGCCGAAGCCGAATGGAAGGTGATTAAGCTTGATTTCTGGGTTGGGGACGAGCAGAGAGAAAGGGGGTGGAGGTGGTGGGCAGAGGCGCATGGACGTGGGGCGGGGATGAGCAGATGGGACCCCCGAGGCCAGCATGTCGTGGGGGCAGAGAAGGAAGGTCACCCCCCAGCAGGAGGCCTGGCCCGGATTACTGTACTTTCTCTAGGGAACTCGGGCTTGTTTCTGTCCTCACAGCTGTGACATCCCGGGACAGGTAGTGATGAAGGAAGGGTACAAATGCCAGCTATCTGCCCCAGGGTTAAGGCCTAAGTTTTGGGGAGATTACACAGGAGATCTCTAGGCCTGTATGATGATATGACTGTCCTCTCCCCAACGGAGGGGTGAAAGTACCCCAAATCTCCTTTAGGGAGTCAAGCCTGAATTCTCCTCCCAGGGTTTCAAGGATTGGCGGTTCACACACTGGCTAATTTGTACAAAGATTGTACAACCTGTCTGGCCCTTCCTCCTAGGTTTATTTTCCCGGCTACCCGCTGTGAGGCTGGGCGGCAGGTATCTCAAAGCTTTGGGCAAGTCACTCCCCCAGTTTGGGCCTGTTCCCTGCTCCGAACTACGATGGTGATGGACTTCTACGTGTCTGCAGGTCGCCGAGGAGCTGGGGGCCCCTTGTTGACACCCCCAGACGGAAGCCTACGTGTGGTTCACACCAGGCTTGGTCCAGGAGGCCGGTGCGGAGGAGCCAGGCGGTCTGGTCTGGCTTCCATTTTAAACGCTTGTCCCGGGCAGGCAGGTTCTACGTACATAACCAGGTAACAAGGACATTTCAAAGGGAGCGTTTATCACGGGTCCTCAGGCCCAGTGTGGTTCCCTGCAGAGGGAGAGATTACACCGGACAAGGCACAGCTCACTGACCATAACTTGAAGGGACAGGAGGATAACGGAGACTGGAGGTGGCCGGGGCAGGGCTTAGGGCTGCAGGTGGGCTGAGAATGGGGGTTAAGGACCGACATGCCCGCAGAGCTACAGGCCCATGTTTCCAGACACCAGGGCATGGCGTAGGCCAGTGGACATGCATTGAGGACAACCAGGGGCAAGTCAGCGATGAGATGACAGCCAGTGGCAGCCACAGAAGCAGAGGAGGAGGTCAGAGCGAGGCCACCTCCCCGGAATGCTGGGCAGCTCTTGGGGGTGTGAGCCTGGGGAAGTGATGAAGGAGCCATAACTTTTCAGTGTGAGCTGCAGAGAGTGCTGAGGAGGGAAATAGTAACAGCCTCCCGGTGTCGGAAGATTCTTCACCGAAAGCATCTCTGATTGGCCCTTACGAAGAGAATCCTGGAACAAGGATCTGCGTGCAAGTGGCTCCTTTGGGCCATGGCCCCAGGAAGTACCACAGAGTCAGGGGAACAGAGACAGCCGATTAATTCAGTGCCGTGCTGAGTAGATGCCACTGTGAGCAACCAGGGCTCAGTCCTGCAGGGGACCTCTGGGGCTCTGGGGACCTCTGGGACATACCTCTGGGTTGTTCCACCCAAGGGGAAAAGAGGCTGGGGGTTTATCCCCCATTCCCATGGGTCATTGGCTGGGAGCTGCCTCTGACCTTCCTCCCAGGCACTGCCTGGCACAGGAGCCATGGTGCTCGGGGGCATGGGTGGGGCTCCCAACCCTGCTACTCTGGAAGGCAGGGTGCCCTTTAGTTAGCCCCTCTAAAGGTGCCGCTAGAAGAGACAGGAGCTCCAGGAAGTGTGGGCTCGGAGGGTGACTGGGATAGACCTCACTTGGAAATCTGAAAGAATTCTGGAGACTCCTCGCTTCTACCCCCCATTCCTACAACGTTCACTGTCTGAGGACCGCACTCCCTCCCACAACCCGGCGGAGGTCAGGAGCGCTGGGAAGAGGCGGAGGCCGTGGTCCCTCTAGATTGTAATACAGATCAAATTCCCAGCCTCCCCTCCGTCCATCCCAGCCCCTCTCCTCACACCCGAGCTGCCTGTGCCCACTGTCTAGAGGGATGGTTCGAGTCTAAGGCTGGTGAGAGAAGGTTCATGGGCGGAGACGAGAACCGAGAACGCAGCTCCCCTCTCCTGTCTTCCCTGTGGCAGAGACGGCTTCACCCTGGCCTGGAACCAGGTTCCCTCGCCTCCTTTCTCTCCCGTCCTCCTCTCCCCACCCCCGTTTGTTGCTTCAAAGACCTGGATATGCTGCCTTTTATCTTTCCTTCAAGTATTCTGAGTTCTAATTAAGTTTATTTCAGCCCTCTGATTTGAGAAGGCTTATCAGGAATACTTAACCTGTGCAAATACGGGTGGAGCCAGCAGCACTGCCCAGAATGCTAATTGAACTTCACAGGAGCCGACAGAGCGGAGCAGCCAGGTCACCAGGAGCAGAGGGAGGGGAGAGAGCGGAGCCTGGCTAAGGACAGAGAGGGAGTGGTGTGGGCCTCTGTGACCCAAGCTCTGGGTCACTTGGCAGCTGAATTGCTCAGCGATCGGGACTTAATGAGATGGGCGTGAACCTGGAGATCCTCCCAGATGCCTGGCTCTGCCCACAGCCTGGCCCAGCTTCACGGGTTGTGCCAGGCTTCTTGGGGCTGGGCTGGCGAGTGGGGGTGGGGGGCGGGGGGGTTGGCCAGGAATGACCGAGAGAAACAAACCTGACCCTGAGGCAAGTGACATATAAGGACTTTCATAGGAAGCCAGAAGGAAAGGACACCAGGTTGTGACTGCCAGTCCCTCCTTTGCCAGTCACTGGCTCAGGCAAGGCCCCCCTCTGTGCCTCAGGGTTCACGCGGGCTTGGGCTAGCCGAGGGCTGAGGCCGTGTGCCACACAGAGCCTCGGTGCGGAGACCTCAGGCCCCTCTGAGGCCGAGTGGGGGTCCAGTCCCGGTGCCTCTTCCGTCACAGCAGCTGCCACGGATCTGTGTCTGCTGGGATCACGAGAAAGTACATCTGTGAGCAATAAAAGATTCTACAGCTAAACGTGAGTGTGAACTACGGCGCGGAGTGAGTTCTTTGCTTCTTTCCAAGTCTAACAATCTCAGCTTCCAAAACCCTAATAACAGGACCCTGGTTCCATGGTCTGTCTGGTCCCAAGGCCACGGGCCCTGAATCATTGCACACCTCCCAGCACCGTTTCTCTGGGGTCCGGGTGGTTGCATCGGCGAGGAACCCTGCCTTCCCCGACCACACATTTCCCGGGGATGTTGGCTGGACTAGTGCAGACGGAGGAGGAAGGGCTGCGGGACATTCCAAAGAGACCGCCCTAGGGGTCCTCACAGTCCAAGGGGCCTAAAACCCACACCGCCAGGGCCATATCCAGAACAACCGGACCCCGAGGGATGAGGGGCGAACGTGAAGGTGGGGAACCAGGGCAGGCGTCCTGGAGCGAAGGTGCGGGAAGGACAGGAAGCCACTACGGAGTAAAGGAGTCCAGACTGAGTGGGTAACGTGTCGACATGGGCCCCACACTGACAGATCCTCAGACCCTGGGAAGATGAGAAGCACAGCACACCTGGCACAGGTGGCACACCTGGTACCGCTGGTGCAGCTGGCACATTATGCCTGGCACACCTGGTGCAGCTGGCACATTATGCCTGGCATACCTGGCACACCTGGCACAGCATGCCTGGCACACCTGGCATAGCTGGATTCTCCCCATCCTCAAAGGAGCTGTGCCCAAATTCCTCTGAGTGCTGAAGCAGTTCTAAAAGACTGGGCGTTGCTTCCTCCCTGTCTGAACACTCTGGGGAGACGGTTAAGCCAGGCTCGCTCTGTCAGACGAGGGCTCCTGACCTCACAGACAACGAAGGGGGGAAGGAAAGGCCACGAAGACACGGCTGGCTAGGCCAGGGGTGCAGGAAACAGGGGGGCCAGGCTCACACAGCAAGACTGGGGCTGAAGCTTGGCCCCCACCCCACCCACCCATTGCTCCTTCTCCACCCCCCACAGCCAATGAAGAGCCAGAGAGGGCAAGAGGAGGGCAGGAGAGTCTGTGCTGAGCATCTTCTGTTTGCCCCGTGTGTCTGCTCCCCTCCTCCTTCCCCTGTCTGTGCCCCCAGCGGCTGCTCTCTGGAGGACCCCTCCATGGAGGACCCCTCCATGGACTCCCTGGCTCCTGGCTCCTGGTTGGGTTTGGCCAATGAAGATACAAACAGGAGATCAGAGGGAGGCTCGGGATGAGATGTGGTTCATCCCCTGGTCTCACCCCGTGGGTCACAGCTCCCTTCAGGTGGTCCTCACAGCTCACTCTGCCTCCGGGTCCAGGGGACTGCTCCTCCCCTTGGCCCTGCAGATCCAGGGTGTGGAACGGCCTTGCTGCTGGCATCTCTGGGCGCTCGGTTTCTCTACACCCTGCCCTCACCTTTAAGTGGACCCTTTACTAAAGTCTCTTCAAATTACCCAGTTTGAATGTAACATCTGTACCCTGCCGGCCCCTGGCTGTGATGTGAGCCGTCTGGGCTTAACTCTGGGGATCCCAGGCCTTGGGGTGCTTCATGTCGCCACACTCTCGCCCCAGATCCATTTGTAAGCCCATGCCCTGCTTCCTCTCTCCCGGGCATTATTTGCAAAATTCAGACTCTGCTCTTTGAGTTCTGTACCTGGCAGCTCACTCTCGGTGAGACGGCCCCTCTCGGTACAAACGCAGGCACGGTTTGATCACATTAAACAATAAACACAATGCCAGTGCTTGACTCCTCCTGAATTTCCTCCGCGCAGGCTGTGTGGAGCTGAACCAGGTTGATGGAGGAATTAAATAGGGATTAAGGAGTGGGAAGGCGCCTGCTAATCCAGCCATCAGACAGACCCGTGCAAAGTCATCTTGCTTCTGTTTCTAAAGTACGAATTGTTTAAGTTTGTCTTTACAGTATTGTTGACAGTATTACACAGATGTGCCTCCTTTTTCCCCCCCTTGACCCCTTCCTCCCGCTCCCCCCCCCCCACCTTCCCCACGCTGTTGCCTGTGTCCGTGGGTTGTGCATAAATGCACATCAGTTCTTTGGTGTCTCTCTCCCAGCACCCCACCCCCTCCTCTGAGGTGTGTCTGTCTGTTCCCTACTTCGTGTCTCTGGATCTTTTTTGTTTGTCAGCTTGTTTTGTTCATTACTCCACAAATAAGTGAGATCATGTGATGCTTGTCTTCCTCTGACTGGCTTATTTCACTTAGCCTAATGCTCTCCAGGTCCCTCCATGTTGTTAAAATAGGAATTTTTTAAAAAACCAGCAACTGGCGGTGTTGTTAGAAGATCAGCAATGAGTGTACCACTCAGGTAACCACACCTGGGGGGAAGGGAAGAGAACGGAGGTAGATGGCCCGCAGAGGTCCACAGTCACGGGGGACCGCGTGCCTCGGAGTCTGCAGAGATAACCACTGAACCCCCAGATCCGGCTCGAACCCTGCCCTCCCTCATCACCACCACCAGCCTGGGCTTCAGGCTGCCTCCAGAGCTTTTCTCTTTGGCTGGATTCCCCTTAATTAGAAAGTCAGGGTCACAGGCTCGTATTATTTTCTCTTCCCAAACTCACTTCCTAGGAAGACTCCACATGGGATACGAGAAAGAATGGGGTTTGGATCAACCCCGAATGTCAGGGTCAGCTCTCAGCTCCGCCACCGAAGGGCTGAGTGATCCCAGGCAAGCAGCCTGCTCTCTTGCCTCCATGTTTCCATCTGTGAAAGGAGCCGTATCCTGGGGCTACTCTGAAGGTAAGGAAAATAACCTGACTAACCACCTGGCTCACAGTAACCCAACAGATGCAAGTCCCTTCTCTTTACTTCCCTCACCCTCCAAAGATACAACCATTGGGGGCCGTGTTCTCCCCAGGATTTCCATCGTTTCTGTGTGAAACATCTGTTTTCCCTTCCGTCTATTGCACCTGCCTCCTGCCTTTGTCCGGCAGCAAGACCCTCCAGTCCCTCACCCCTTCCTCCAAGAAGGGGCTCTTCCCAGCCTCCCTCTGCGTCTTCCTGGTCATCCCCAGGGCTCCCACCCAGGGCATCTCCAAGTCACAGCTCGCGGGCCCGGTACAGCCATGCTACCCAATCAGATTCCCTTTTCCTGGGCAGGGACCGCAAAGGCAGGGCCCCACGCAGCTGTCAGCCGCGGTCCTGGCTCGGGAGCACCCTGAGGACGTGACGAGGAGGGGAAGAGTCTTGGGGAGCTCCAACCCCACCGACCGCCGAGATCCCCAGAGTCCGCTCTTCGGTTCTGCGAGTTCCCCAAGCACCCAGTCGGTCCTTTGTGCCTGAGACAGCAGGGCAGTCCAATGTTTCCTGCCACAGCCTCGTAACTGGCTTCCCAGAGTTCTCTGCTGGTCCATCCCTTTCCGTCCTCGACACCTCGCGCAGCGTGGACTTCTAAAATCGCAAGTCCACCCATGTTCCTCCCCACTTCGCATGCATTTTTCTGCTTTTAGGAAAAAGACCAAAGTCTTTAATATGGCCCGAAAGACCCCACCCGCCTTTCCAGCCCCTTCTCTCAGCAGGACACCCCCCACCTCTGTCCCCACTGTTCCCAGGCCTGTGTGCTCACGACAGGGGACGTCTTCCCACTGCTCTTCACCTACAAAACCTCTGCCCGACTGCCTATCTCAGGGGAAGCCTCGCTTCCTCCGGGAAGCCCTCCCTGATGCACCAACACCCTTTTCCCAGTGTGGTCAACGCTGGTAGCAGACCCCTCACCACATACAATCTTGTAGGGATGTGTTTCGTGGCAGCAACATCTGTCGTGCTGACCAGGCTACAAGCTTCGCGACGGAAGGGTCCATGCCTGCTTCAGCCACTCACCGGCACCTCTGCGGGGGAAGCGCTGCTCCTGAAAGTCTGTCTGTTGAATGAATGGAGGAGTAACCCATGCACGGACTAGGACCTGGTCCTTGCTATTCTTCATTCACGAACTCTCTCTTTCTGGATGCTTTTCCAGACCCTGAAACGATACTGCGTCCGAATTAGTGTCTTCCATCTCCTCTCCCACTAACCCATCAGATCCCTTCTCTTTCTCCAAACACCTGCGCAATAACCTCTAGTGCCTCCCTAGCACCCAAAATATACAAAACTTACCCACACACGAGTCCCTCAGGTATGCCTGCCCGACAGCACCCACCTTAGCCCCTTGGCATCTCCCACACCCTCACACTGTCTCCCCAGGGTTGTCATGCTGTTTCCTGAGTCTCCCTCTCTCCCTTGGCGTCCACACCCACCCCCGACAAGTCGTGCCTCAGCACTGCCCCTGCGGAGCGCCTGGAACCACGCCCGCCCCACAGTAACCGCTCTCCGCTCTCCCCTCGGCGACCCACTGCTCTGCTTAAGGCTGAGCCGTTTCCCACGTATTTCAGGACAGAAGGAGCCCCTTCCAGGTCGCTGAGCCCGTTCACATGCATTGTCTGATTTCACCCTGAACACTTTGCCGGGAAGTTGGGACGGGTATTCCGTGGAATAATTCCATCATGAGGATCAGAAACCCAGTGAGTTGGCTTAAGCCGAGAGGATTTATTGTTAAGACGCTGGAAAGAGCACAGATCCTGCCAGGTAGTGCGGGCTGGTCTCGGGGTGCCCGGGAGCCTTCTCTCTCTCTCTCTCTCAGCTCTTGGCCTCTCTTCTCTCTGTCCATCTGCTCCACTCTCCTCTCTGCAAACCTCCTCTGAAAAGCTCCCCATAAATTAATTGTGTCAACATACCTTTGAGTGGCCTGGTGCCAACTTGAGCCCCAATTCTGACCATCTCACTCCAAGTTCCAGGAGCATCCTAATGGTTCCAGCCTCATCTCAAAGTCTCAGTTCACATTCTCAAGAAAAGCTCTCCAATTGGCTGCTGGCCATCAGTCCGATGGTCAGCGGGGGTCACTTGCCAGGCCTGGCACAAGCAGCTGTTGCACAGGTTGCATGACCCACTGCCCGTTCAGCACGACCTGAGGGGAGGAGGGGCGGTGGGCTGAACAAGCCGGCGAGAGCGCAGCGTGGTGGGTACGGACGTAGGCGCTAAAATCGCGTCCTCGGTGCACGAGTCCCGGCTATGGTAACCACTGTCTCGTGACCTCGGCAAGCTGCTCCATCCTTCCAGGTCTCTGTTTCCTCGTCCCGAGAGGAGGAGAATCACGGACCAGCACAGGATTGTTGTGACAGGTACAGAGACAGTCCCGTGACGCACACGGCACAGTGCCGGGCACCACGGGAGTGCTCCAGAAACAGCAGCGCAACGTCTGCGAGAGCAGGTGTAGTTCGTGCCTGCGGTCCTCCATCACGGCTGGAGCCCGCGCGGACCTGCAGGGCCCACGTCCCGCAGCAGGGTCTCCGAGGTCCATGTTTTGAAAGAGCTTCTCCTGGGGATTCTGAGCACGCCCCTGATGGAGCTGACCCAGCTCCCCATCCCACAGACGGGGAGCCTCGGCCTCGGCAGCCGGGAGGGCTCGGCCCAGGTTATATGTGAGCGGATGTCGGGACCCAGACCTGGACCCTGTTCACACACCGGAGATTCGGTTCCAAGGGCGGGGTCTGCGTGTGCACCTTCACTGGCTCACAGGTCCTCGGGGAGGGGCTCTGCCCTGCACAGCCTCAGGTGGCGCCACGGGGCAGCGCGTGGGCTCTGGGAGCAGACACCGGGGTGGCCAGCCGCCTCCCACGAGCTGTGTAATTCCCGTGGAGTTGGGTTCATGCCTGTTTCCTTGTGTGTAAACTAGGCTGAGAGCAGCCATCGTAGGACTAGCGCCAGGTTTAACGGAGTTACGGAGTGTGGGGTGTTAGAGCGGCCGAGCTGTGACTGTCAGCCTCCCTTCCTGACGGGAAACGGCCCCTCAGAGTCTCTGTTTGGCTGTCAGCTGGTGGGGTGACTAAACAAGGGTGCACTTTGACAAGGGGTCTGTATGACACAATATATAAAGGACAGTGCATGTGTCCAATCACAGCTCTGGGACCCACCTCCACACACAGTTCCCAGGGGGACCTTGAGTACCACAGACTCCCACACCTGTGCTCGTCCCAGGCCCAGGGACATGAACACACTCAGCACACGCACATATTTGATGAGGAGCCCAGTGAAGGCCGTGTCCCCTCAGCCTGGGCTCCCCAAGGACAGGGCCAGGTCCCCCCTCAGACTGGGCTCCCCGAGGATGGGGCCGTGTCCCCCTCAGCTGGGCTCCCTGAACACGGGGCCGTGTCCCCCTCAGCCTGGGCTCCCTGAGGACGGGGCCGTGTCCCCTCAGCCTGGGCTCCCTGAGGATTGGGCCGTGTCCCCCTCAGCCTGGGCTCCCTGAGGACAGGGCCATGTCCCCCTCAGCCTTGGCTCCCCGAGGACAGGGCCGTGTCCCCCTCAGCCTGGGCTCCCCGAGGACGGGGCTGTGTCCCCCTCAGCCTGGGGTCCCTGAGGACGGGGCCGTGTCCCCCTCAGACTGGGCTCCCTGAGGACGGGGCCATGTTTGGACAGTCTCTTCACACCCACCCTGCAGTGCAGGCCTCCGGACACACTCTGTCCCTTCACTCCTGACCTTCAGGCCCTGGGGCGAGGCGTCCGCTGCCAAGGACCGGGTCCTCTCCCCGTCCCCACCGTCAGGCCGCTGAGGCTCAGGACACCCCCTGCAGCTCTCATGGCTCTATGCCGTGTTTTATGTATTTCAATTAGTGCTTTAAATTTTACACCTAAATCTCAAGGCGTCCGGGAAGAAGGCCCCTCCTTAGACCCTGGAATAAATGAACCTCAGGCGGATGGCAGCCAGGGACCTTGGGACACTTCTACACCTGTCACGCGCACCACGCCGTGGTCTGGGCAGCCGAGGGTCTCCCAGCTGCCCTCCCCGTGTCCACTCCTGTCCCCGGAGGGGCAGTCTGATGGTCACCACACTCCCCAAATTCTCCCGTTTCAGACACTCGTTCTAGGCTTGCTTCGCTCAAAGTGCTGTCGTAGCTGCTGCAGAGCCGAGGTTCTCAGTGTGGGGTCACCTGGAGTCTACCGACGCCAGACTCCTCCTCGACGCCCGGGTTCCACAGGCCTGGAGGGACCCTGGCATTGCCAGCTCCTTGGCCTCCCAGGGGAGCCTGGCTCGCAGCCCCGCAGAGAAGCGGCGCTGTAGGTCCTCAGCCGGACTAACACCTGCCGCGTCCCCAGGCCTCACGGCCGCAGCTCACCCGCCCCATCTACCCGGAGGCTCCGCGCGTGCCGGGACCCACCTGTCCTGGTCGCTGCTGTATCCCAGGGGGCAGAGCCAGCCTGGCACACAGTAGGTGCTCCATACATATCTGTCCAATAGATAGTGGTTCTCAACCATCCTAATGCCGCGACCCTTTAATATAGTCCCTCATGTTGTGCTGACCCCCAACCATAAAATTGTTTTTGTTGCTACTTCATAACTGCAATTTTGCTACTGTTATGTCTTAGGCGACCCCTGTGAAAGGGTCGTTCGACGCCCAAAGGGGTCGCGACCCCACAGGTTGAGAAGCTGTTGGACGAAACCTAAGCCACCCCTCCACAGGCACCGTCTGTGCCTCACATTTCCTCCACGTGGGTTCCACCACTCACTACTGGGATGGTCTTGCACCTATCTTTCCAAGCCTCAGTTTCCACATCTTGGAAACGGGCCTGATGTCCGTTATCTACCCACACAGTTCTCGTACAGATGAAAGTACCTAGTCGGTGCTCAGCCAGCCTGGGCCACCAGCTGCCCACATTCACTCACCTGTCCCGGGAGAGGCCGCCCACCCCTCTGCCCTGCTGATGGGCCCTCTGGGCGGAAGTCAGGCCCAGAGAGGGCAGGGTAGGGTTCGGCAGGGGCTCTGAGGAGTGGAGCCTGTGCTGAGACACAGAGATGCAGGTGTGGGTTTCTGCTTCTGCCGGTGCACTCTGCGACCATGAGCATGTCTCCAGGTCTCTCTGAGCCCTGGGCCTCCGCAGCTGCTCTCCCCTGTGCACCCCCAGGGCAGTCTGTGGTCCTCTGGTTCAGAAAGTCCCTCTGCAGACCAGGGCAGCTGCCCCTGACCTCCTGCCCTGTCCGACCAGCGGCAGCCAGCCTGTATGCTCTTGGGATGAAAGCCAGAGCCCAAAGCAGCGGAGGAGCGAGGAGACAAAAGGCCCTGATTCCACAGCCCCTGGGGAATTCCTGTTCTAACAGTCACCAGCTCTGTCCCTAGACACAGCCTGCAGCGCTGGTCAGACCCCTGGGCTTCCTCTGTGTCTGTCAGCTCTGGGAGGGAGAAACAGGCCACGGAGGCCATCCGTGCTCAGGCGTGGCCAGCAGTCACCTCTGACGGGTTCCCCGCCTGCCTGCTCCCCAGGTCCTGGGAACTGCGGGCCAGCTGCTCCCCTCACAGAAGCGATGTGAACTCCTGGGGTGGGCTCGCGGTGGAGAAGGTGGGGGAAGCGGCGCTGCTCCTGGAGGGGGCAGTAGGAAGCAAGCCCCCAAGCTTTCTCACGCCCCTCTCAGACAGGGGTGCTTCCCGCCACCAGGAGCTAGTCCTCCTCGGAGCTCTCAGCACCACATCCTCCTGCCGGGCACAATGCCCGCTCCTGGATGTGACTGGGGCTGTTTGTCCCCATCCCTGGGGCTTTCTTAAAAGGCAGCTACGAGAGCAGATGGCCGAAAGCTCAGAATCAGCCAGAACGGGGACCAAAGCCCAGTTGTGCTCATTTCCATGGGCAGTTTACTTCTATTTCTTTGAGTCTCTATTTCCTCATCTGTAAAATGGGGACAAGAATGCCTGCCCCATAGGATGGCTAACCAAGTAAAATGAACTAACTTCTAATGTGCCTAGTACAACGCCTTGCCCGCTGGACACACTCAGGAAGTTAATAATATCGATATGATAATAGTACTACTAAGGAGACCTCCTTGTCCTTCAGCGCCTGGAGGGTAGGAGCCTGTCTTTTGGCTCTTTAAGTCCTCAGCGTCTGCTAAGGGTGGAGCCCAGGGAAGGCAGGACAGCCAGCAGGACTGGCAGGGGGCCGAGAGTGTGCACACGTCCCGCATCTGTTCGCAGCCACCCGGACGCCACAGGCCAGGGCACCTGCAGCCTCTGGCGGAGGGAGGCGCAGCGGGGGGCCGAGGCCAACCCCGCCTGGCGCAGGGCTGCCGTCTCGGGCTGCTGGGCACCTCCCGCGTGCCGTTACCTTGGCAAAAGAGAGCATAATTAATCAGCAGCACTCCCCTTCCATTAAGCCTTCACATTTATACCTGAATTAACTTTTCACATCCAGTTAAGGTGCGTGGGAGGCTCTGTGGCGCTCAGGCATGCCAATCACAGCTGTGACTGTTGGTGGAAGGGGGGCTGTACTGACCCACCACCCAAGAGCGGGAGGAGCCCTGAGCTGGGGGGTGGCCGTGTGGGAGGTCAAGTTTCCAAGCTCCACCCTGTGCCCTGGGCACAAGACAGAAAAGGGCCATCCAAAGGGGCAGGGGAGCAGCACACAGCCTCCCCCAGCGGGGACGGTGGGGTGGAGCGTGTGGCCTGCGTGGCCTGCGTGGCCTGCGTGGCCCTGGCAGGACTGTTGTGACTGCCTCCAGTCTCTCCTGCTGAAGCAGACTATTACCTTCCCGTAGGCTCTGGTTTGCCAGCTCAGGGCGGGCACGGGCACACCTGGTCCAAGGAGGGAGGCGAAGTGTCTGTGTTTATTTGTATTTTTTAATCCTCACCCGAGGATATTTTTCCATTTATCTTGAGATAGAGAGGGAGGGGGAGGGAGGGAGAGAGAAACATCGATGTGAGAGCGATACATTGATTGGTTGCCTCCCGCAGCACCCTGACCGTGGCTGGGGACCAAACTGCAACTGAGGTACGTGCCCTTGGCTGGAATCGAACCTGAGACTCTCTGGTTCGCGGGCCAACACTCTAACCTCTGAGCCAAACCAGGGCTGCTGCGCTTTTTAAGTGTGTCCCGGAGCGGTGTTAGGACCTAGCATGGGGCAGAACGCACGTAGGCACACCACTGTGCACACAGGGAGGTGTTGGTGGGGCCCCCCAGGCTCTGGTCTTCTCTAAAGGAGGTCACCCAGCTTGGCGTCCCGGCCCAGAGCTCATGAACCTGCCAGTGTTTCCTCGGCATCCTGGGGTCGGCAGCCACACGGTGGGACGCGCTGAGTCATCCTTTCCCAGACTGAGCAGCCCTGAGCAGCCTCCTGCGAGTCACCCACGGAAGGGTTTCCGGGAACCACTCAAGTCTCTTCTATCCCTTCCTCCCCTTTTCTCTCTCTCTTACCCCCACCTCCCTAGCTCTCTTCCACTGTGGTTCTCTAATCCAAACCATCTTACTCATTTCTCATTCACTAATTTTATGTATTCCCTCCTCCAAAATGTCTGGAATCCATCCTCTTCTCTTCATTTGCAGTGTCCAAAGTCAAGATTTTTTTCAAATTCTCACCTGAGGATATTTTTCCATTTATCTTCAGACAGAGTAGGAGGGAGAGAGAAAGAGAAAGAAAAACATCAATGTGAGAGAGATACATCATTTGGTTGCCTCCTGCACAATCCCAACCAGGGCCGGGGACCGAACCACAACCAAGGTATGTGCCCTTGACCAGAACCAAACCCACAACTCTGGTCCATGGACCAGTGCTCCAATTGCTGAGCCAAACCAGCCAGGGCCAAAGTCAAGATCTTTTTATCCTTCGCATGAAAAAGTTCAATAGTCTTTAAATAGGCTTTGCTGCTTCCTGTATCTGCCTCTTTTAAATTCAATTTTCACACGACACAGAGTTAGCCTTCTGTGACAAAGACTTCATCATGTCATAGTTCTAATTAAAAAAAGCTTCAGACAAGATCGGGCATGTTCAGGGTGTATGGCCAGAGACTACGCTTCAGTGGAGATCTACCCCTTACTAAATAAAATCCAAGCACTCGGGACTCTTACCTTCTTCAGCCATATCTTTCAATATTTTCTTTTCCTTTTTTTTTTTTTTTTTTTGTTGTTGTTGTTCAGATATAGTGGGAGGGAGAGAGAGGAAGAGCGCAAGAGAGGAAAACATCTACGTGAAAGGGACACATCGAGTGGCTGCCTCCTGCACGACCCAACCAGGGCCGGGGACAAACTGCAACCGAGGTACATGCCCTTAGCGGGAACCGAACCCGGGTCTCTCTGGACCGCAGGCCGACGCTCCAATTGCTGAGCCAAACCAGCCAGGGTTCTTTTTTTTTTTAAGGAATGAAGATAGGTTTTATTTTATTTTAAATTTTTTTTCTTTATTGATTTTTTTTTTTTTTTTTAAAGAGCGAGAAGAAGGAAGAGGAAGAGAGAGAGAGAAACATCAGTGAGAGAGAACATGAACTGGCCGCCTCCTGCACGCCCCCCACTGGGGACTGGGCCTACAACCTGGGCATGTGCCCTGATCAGGACTCAAACTGGCAACCTCTTGGTGCATGGGCTGATGCTCAACCACTGAGCCACACTGGCTGGGCTCTTTCAATATTTTCATAATACATCTTGCAGACTAGCCACACAAGCCTGTTTGAAGATTCCCTAAACACTCTGTCATCACAGTGCTTTGCTTATGCCATTTCCTCCGCTCAGAATGCCCTTCCCTGGGTTAGATGCAGTCTTCCTCATCATTTAAGACCCAGCTGAAATTTCACTTCTGTTATAGTTAATCTTCTCAACCCCATGGCACGTAGAATTAATTGCTCCCTCTCTACAAGAAATATATACTTCTATAAAGAATTTATATTCTATTATGGTTATTTACATGTCTGTGTCCGGCCCTACCAAATAGACTGTGAAATCTTTGAAGCTTGTTTTGTCTTTGATTTCCCAGTTTATAACAGGTAATAGGTTCTCATTAAACATTGAATCTTCCTATAAATCAGTTGACTTTACATAGAAAATAATTCAGTTACAAACTGAAATTTTAGCTCAAGCTAGTTTAACTCAAAAGTATGTGTATCCCAAGGAATACCAGGCAAAAGGCACCAACACACTGTTTGAGAAAACAAGTGAGAACACAGGTGGTCCCGGACACGCTTGGTGCCCAGGATCCGGGCCGTGGACCAGCACCGCTCGCGACCCTGCAGCCGAGGGTAGGAGCGCACCAGCTGGGCAGGTGGAGGCTGTGGACACGCCTCCTGGTGCAGCCCCAGGTGTCTCCTGGCCTTCCCAGAGCTTCTGGAAGGTCCCTGGGATCTCTTATTTACTCCTCTTTAGCTTCAGCCAGCTAGAATAGGCTCTGTAACTTGTCACTAGAACACTGATGGGTGGGGGTGAATGGGACGCGGGCATAGGAAGGCGGAGGAAGCATTTAGGAGGAGGAGGAAAAGGAAAGGAAGATGGAGCCTTGGGCCCAGAGGAATGTGTTTGGGAGAGGAGCACGGAGCAGGTTCGAGCTGAGGGTGAGAACTAAGAGAGATGGGTTGCTGCACATATCCCCATCTTAGAGCCAGGGACGCTGGGGTCCCGGAGGGTAATGACCTTCCCCAGGTCACACTGACAGTACGTGGGCTGCAGGGATTCCGGCCCAGGACTGCTAAGTGGAAAACCTCATACCACACGCATCTTCTGTAACAGGCAGCCCAGTCGAGGGGAGTTTTCACTTGAAATTTAGAAGTCACACTTTGAAAGGACAGAATGGCCCCTAGGGACAGGGGGGAATAAGCTGATGGGCTAGTCAGAGTGAAAAAGAGACCCAAGTTCATGTCCATCGAGTGAAGTTGGTGGAGTCCTGAGGCCCTGTAGTGTATGGCACTTAGCTCATCCCCTGAGACCGTCTCACCTTGGAGGAAAATCATTGTTTCCCAAACAGCTGACCAGCAGCATGGAGTGCCCCTCGCTGCAAAGGGCTACCAGAAAGGAGGGAGGAACAGGGCTTCGGGGCACACCACCACCACCAAGGCCCTGGGATGTGGGCATTCCAGAACACGGGCGAGGGTCCTAGGGGTCCCAGCCTGCTTCATCCAAGCCAGACCTAGTGTGTGTGGTGCGTCAGTGCACGCGAGGAGAGGAATGCTCGAAGGTTTTGATATCCATCAAATGCAGGAAGAGATTCTGGATTTTCACACGGAGCGTCTGCAGAGTGGGCAGTTGTCTAATGTATGTCCTGGTTGTGTCTGTGCTCTCGTGCATCAAGGGCTTGTGGAGATGCTGCAGAGTTGGCGCACTCTGGTGGTGGGGCCTCTGCACACAGGGCCTGCCCACACATGCGGGCAGAGCTGGCCCATATGTGTGAGGTTTTTGTCTGATGAGGATGGCATCTATTCATTGTGAGGATGAGGGGTTGGTAGATGGACAATTTGTGACCTTGTGATATGCATTCTTGCAACCTGGCCAACCTAGGATCAAAGTGTGTGTGTGGACAGACAGGTTTGACTAATAGGCAGGAAGATCACCTTGCTTGCATTGAATGCTTCTTTTGCATGTGAATAACATAAGGTTTGCAGAGATGCCATCTCAAGGAAATAATTTACATAAATCCACTTGTAACCTGGGGGAAACAATCTGTAAATAAATGGGACTGTGTCCAAAGATCTGGAGCATTTGCTCTCTTGCAAAGCTCCCTCTCACTCCAAGCAGTGTGTGCTTATAGTTCATTGCATTGCACCGATCCGGCAGGCTGAGAGACAGCAAGTGGTGACCCCTATGTGGTGACCCCAACATGACTCCAGTATGCAGCAGCAAGATTCCACGCAGCCAGCAATGTAACGGGATGTGAAAGGGAATTAGCGATCTGGATTAAAAGTAAACTACGCTCAAGAATCAAGTTTGCTTGAGAATCAAGTTTTCTGGAGTCAGCAACGCCCTGCTTGGGACAGCTGCCCATAAATCTAGTATCAGTGAGGGGTTTCCAGTAAGCAGCATGGGGTCAGGATTTTCTAAAGATCAGCGACTTTATGCATGAGTCTTACAACAGCTGCTGAAAGTGGCCCAGTGCTCCGTATCAGAGCTGAAGCTCTAGCAGCTTCTGAGGGACGTACAAGAGCTCTGTCTGTGGTTCCCTAAGGAGGGCACATTGGATCCTGACACCTGGTTCAAAGTAGGGGAAACTTTTAGGGTGCGCAAAGATTTGGGGTATAAAATTCCCACCTCGACCCTTCTTTTATGGCAACTGGTATTTACAGCATTGCAGCAGCTGACTCAGGAGATCAGTCCCCCTTCGGAGGATACTCCAGAGCTGACTGCCCCCGCATGGTTGCCAAAGGAGGCAAGTTTTCCTCCCCCTCCTCCACCTGTTGTGGAGAATTTCTTAGCCTCACCACACCCAGCCATGGAGGGCTGTCTTATAGAGGCCAGGAGAGCGGGCCACCTTGGGGCTTTCCCAGCTAATAATGCAGCCAGGTCAACGACCTGTGCATGAATGTTTGCCCTATCAGGTTTTTAAAGAATCCAGGCAAAGCATAAAGGAGAATGGTTTGCAAAGTTCCTTTACTATAGGAACGTTGGAGGGAATGGCTGGTAGTTAGTTATCTGATGACTCCCTGGGACTGGACGGCGCTAGCAAAAACAGCGTCGACACCACCCAAATTCCACCCTGTGGAAGTTCAAATGGAGGGTTGGGGACACCTGAGCCTCCACAGCAGGAAGTGCCTGCCTGGATCTTATCGCCACCACAGAATTAACCCTTAAGGAGTCCGATGATATTTGTTTAGTTCCTACATGAGTGTATGGCCCCTTGCCGGAGGGGAAAGTAGATTTAGTAATTGGAAGGTCTAGTTTAACAATGAAAGGAATACAAGTGATGCCAGGAGTAATTGACTCAGATTTTGAAGGAGAAATTAAAGTAATGCTTAAGGCTGTGGTTTTCGTGTATTAACACGGGAACCCGAATAGCTCAACTCCTTTCGTCATCCTGCTGGGTTCCTGGAGCCCCCTCCACAGTAAGAGGGAATGCAGGGTTTGGGCGCACTGGTCAGTGTGATGTTCTCTGGACTGCGGCTATTAACACCATTGCTCTCCACTAACATACAAGGGCCACTGTTTTCAGGATTAGTGAATACAGGGGCAGACATTTCTATTATAACAACACGGGAATGGCCTAAGGAATGACCTAAAGCCCCGGTACCTGCTAGTAACAGGAGTGGGAGGAACTCAAGCTCCTCAACAAAGTCCTCGCTCCCTTTCTGGTACAGGCCCAGATGCACAAAAAGGTTGGATTCCACCTTATGTCATGGAGTCTCCCCTAAATATGTGGGGAAGGGATCTTCTCTCTCAATGGGGAATGGTTATTCAAACCCAGCCTTTTGGCTAGGGGGTCACTGGTAAAATCCCCCTCCTTTCATTGGCTTGGAAAACAACAGAGCCAATATGGGTTGATCAGTGGCCCTTAAAAGGGGGAAAACTGTTACATGCAAACAGATGAGTGAAAGAGCAATTAGAAGCAGGTCATATGGAACCTTCAGTCCCTGGAACACTCCCATTTTTGTAATCCCTAAAAAGGTGGTAAATGGAGATGACTACATGATTTGAGGGCAATCAATGCTATTATAAATCTAATAGCCACAGGTAGAAAAAGAACACAAGAACTGTCAGGGTACGACCCTCAAATTCTACCTTCGCCTCTTACTCAGGAACAATATGCCACTTTGGTTTCCCAGGCAATAGACTTTCAAATAGCTCTAGCAGATTTCACTGGAGAAATTAATTACTCTCTTTCAGCAAATAAATTCTTGCAAAATAATCCTCAGTTACACCTTAACTTGGTACAAAAAATCAGTAATACCCCATTACCTGGGGCTAGAACTGTTTTCAATGATGGATCACGTAAATCTCACAAAGCAGGAGTAGCCTGGAAAGAAAATGAGAAATGGAAAAATATCAGCAGCCTTGAGCCTGGGTCAACTCAGTGTGCTGAATTACAGGCTGCAATATTAGTTCTTCAACAATTTACAGAAGAGCCCTTAGATATAGTTAGTGATTCACAGTATGTAGTTAAAGTGTTACAAAGAATAGAACAAGCCTTTATTAAGCCTTTAACTGATCAACATCTATTAACCGTATTTTTGTCTCTCCAAGCTTTAATAGACCAACAGAGTCATCCTATTTTTATAACCCACATTCAATCTCATTCCACCTTTAACCCAAGGAAATTAATAGGCGGATGCCATCGTAGCGACAACTCTTGCATTTCAGCAAGCGCAGTGTTCGCATCCCTTTTTTCACCAAAATGCTCAAGCACTCGTGAAAACCTTTCATTTGACCCTCTTGCAAGCTCAAGATATTATTAAGGCTTGCCCAGATTGCCAACTTTCCAGAGGGACTCCAACATCAGCAGGAGTCAATTCTCGGGGTTTATCCCCTAATGTCTTATGACAGACAGATGTAACACATATTCCATCATTTGGTCGATTTCAGTGGGTACATGTTACTATAGATACCCATTCCAATTTTCTACATGCAACCGCTGCTACTAGGGAAAAAGCCAAAGACGTTAAGCATCACTGGCTGTCCTGTTTTGCACATATGGGGGTGCCACTGGAAATTAAAATAGATAATGGGCCAGCCTATACATCTCGAAGCATTAAATTATTTCTCCAACAATGGAGCATTAGCCATAAAACTGGCATCCCCTATAACCTTACAGGAGAAGCTATTGTTGAACGTGCTCATGCTACTTTAAAATTATTAACAACAAAACAAAAAGGGGGGAGTATGGGTGAGCCTCCTGTAAATCAGCTTTCTCTGGCAATCTATACCTTAAATTTTTTAAATCGAAATCGCTTTGGCACTATAGCTGCGGAGCGACATTTTCGACAAAAGGTTCTGCCACGGGGTCCAAGCCTTCAGTCTGGTACAGAGATCCACAGCGAGGACCTGAATGGCAAAGTCCTGCAGTTACTGGCTTGGTGGCGGGGGTATGCTTGTGTTTTGTCTCCTACAGGTCCCAAGTGGCTGGCGGCTAGGTGGATAAAACCTTACCATAAACAGGAAGGACCTGCCCTTCAACCTGACTCCTCAGATGGCACAGCTGACCTTGGGCACTGATCATAAAACCCAGACTCGGTCCCAGGGCCCCTCTCAAACCCTTTCTAGGGTTCGGGGAAGCCTCAAGCAGTTGCAACAAGGTTCTGAGGAAATGCTAACTAGAATGGGGGCTTCTCTTACCCCAGAGAATATTTTTTGGCTTACTTATCTATAACCTCCACCCCATCTAGGATAGGTGTTTTACGCTGCTTGCTTATATTATTGAACCCTGCAGCAGCAGAGTGCAGGTGTAATGAAGTGCCCCTTTACAATTTGGCTGTGCGTCTCTGCTTCTCCAGTGAGACTCCTGGTGTTTTGCTTCACCAAGGGCTTGATGCCTAGGATGGGCAGCCTCTCCCGATCCGGCCGCCGGACCCCGATAGATCTGAGGGGAGGCACCCTGAGTTAAAGGGCCCTCCTACTTAGGTTTCTGATGAGCAGCCGGGAGTCCCCAAGATGATTAAAGGAGACCTGGTAAAGCCTCTGATGGCGGGTTCTGGGTGGCCGGTCTATCTGGATGTGAGAGGGCCGGACACGGCGCAGCCTCTCCTCTCCTGGGGGTCCCCCTAAGACGTTAGGTGGGGTTCAAATCTGGCAAATTCTGTTCATTCAGACCCGCCACTGGGGCGGAAGGGGAGACTGATCACCCCCAAGCGGCATAGGCGCCACTCAGGATGGGGAATTTCTGGAAGGAAATTCAAACAGTGTGTGAGTGTGACTCTGTGAATGTAATCGTGTGTGAGTGACCATGCTCCACAAAGTTTGTAAGCAAAAGTTTCTGTCTTGTGTGTCTTCCCTGTTTTTGTCCTCGTGTGCCTCCCTACTGTGTCTCCCTCAACTGTGTTGCGGTTAGTCTAATCATGGATAGCAGCCCTGGTGCCCAGAAGAACTCACTGGGTGCATTTTGAAACCTTCTTAGAGAAGGATTTGAGGAAAGCCAAGAAAGGCTATGAGTCCTTAAAGACTCCCCCACTGCCCTGGCCGGTTTTCTCAGTGGTTAGAGCGTCAGCCTGTGGTCCAGAGAGACCCGGGTTCGGTTCCCGCTAAGGGCACGTACCTCGGTTGCAGTTTGTCCCCGGCCCTGGTTGGTCGTGCAGGAGGCAGCCACTCGATGTGTCCCTTTCACGTTGATGTTTCTCTCTCTCTCTCCCTCCCCACTCTATTTGAACAAAAAATGGGAAAATGTCCTCAGGTGAGGATAAAAAAAAAAAGACTCCCCCACTGTCTTCCACTACAGCTGAGATTAATATTTGTGCTTTGAAGGCCTGGAAAGAGCTCCCAACAAAAGGGAAAAATTTGCTAGATCTTATATCCATCAGACAAGGACCTGAAGAGCCATATCTAGATGTTGTAGCTCGGTTGCTACAGGCAGTTAACAGAGTAATATGTGATTCTGGGGCCGTCCCTGCTGGTGGGCCGCCCTGTGCCTCCTGCATGGCGCCGCACATCGGGATTGGGTCCTGTGTGGAGAGCCCCTCGGCCTGGGAAACGGGCAGCAAGCGGCTGGCGGACACACACGTACTCACCTGGAGGCCACCGGGTTCCTCGGGGAGGGCGGTCAGGCTGCAGAAGGGGCGTGCTCCTTTGGTGTCATCCTGGTGGCTTGTCTGCCATCGGTCACCCCGGGTCTGGCGCCAGCAAATTTCCAACAGGCTTCTCTGAACTTTGGGGAGTTGAAAATAAGGATCCCAGGTGCAGGTGCAAAGTGCTCTTGGAAAGAGTGGAAAAACACTCTGCCCCTCGTTAACCCACGTGCTAGGATGACGCTCTCCTTTCCTGCGTCCTTTTGAAAACCTGGGGTCAGAGGAAATTTTCCCATCCCTCTGCCCATGGTGGGACCAAATACTGCTGGGGGGAGGGCTCCCTTGAACACTTTTCACTATGTTCTCCTGTTAGGCCTGATGGCCCAATTGGTTATAGCTGACACCCCTGGGGAAAAACAAGACAAAAGAACAGCATAGGTCATAAAAGCAGCCGTAAGGGAAACAGGGCCCATGGAAAAGGATCACCCTAGGAAGGGTCTGGATGGCAGGCCTAGGTCCCGATTAGGGATAAAAAAGACAAGGACAAAGTCGGGTGTAGAGGATACTGGTGCAGCAGACTCAGCCCTGACCAAGCCAATGGCCGCCTAACCTACCCCGTGGACTTCAAAGAGGACTATGGACCTTGGGAAGAATACTGTGACTCATTCATTTCTGGTCATGCCCAAGTGCCCATACCCCCTCCTCAGATGTGATCTTCTCCAGTGATTATTCAGTTGCTGGCCACTGCCACTCCAGGCCACTGGCCATCAATCCTGCCAGCCTGCCTCCAGATGATGACCCGAAGAAACCTCTACAGGACAGCCTGGAGGTAATCAACACAGTGCAGACAGCCCACCCAGACCTCAAGGATGTCCCACTGCCACCATCAGATGAGGTATTGTTCACAGACGAGAACTATGTCCAAGAAGAAATCAGGTATGCCAGGGCAGCAGTAGTAACTCTGGACCTTGTCATCTTGTCACAGTTCTTGAATAGGGGAACTTCAGCCCAACAGGCTGGACTCATAGCCCTAATCCAGGCTTTCTGATGGGGCATGGAAAATCTGCTACAGATCAGAAAACTTAGGAGGCAGCCCTAAAACCAGTGAGGCTTCTCCAGATACACTAGGTCAGAAAATGACTTTGTCAAGCAAAAATGAGCCATGAAGGAAATCAATGGATGGTGGACTCTGCCTGATGGAAGGTTGTTGGTCCCAGAGGCTCTAGGTCGGACTTCAGTCAGCCAGCTGCACCAGACTACCCACCTAGGTTACACCAAGTTTACTGAACTCCTAATGTCCAGAAAGGTCACAGAGAAAGGAAGAAGGCAGAGGGAAGGAGAAATGTGTGGGTCTGAGAAGGGAGGAGGAGAAGAAAAACTGGGGAATGTACAGACTGCAGGTAGATTGAGCAAGCTCTCAGGTTCATGTCAGGGGAAGGACTAGGAAAGTTGCAGAGGGGCTATGCAAGTTAAAAAAAGGATTATGCAGAGAAAATAAAAAGGTAAGAAAGGATAAAAGAAAGGGACATACATAGCCCATGAACAGGACCTTAAAGGAAACCTTAACCATATTTACTTTAGACACCAGTGAAAACTGGACCACTCGGCTCCCCCTCGCCCTCTTACAGTTCTTGCAGGCCCTGCAGTCTGCCCAGAAGCTGTCCGCAAACACATCTGTGATGCCCTGCCTGTGCCCACCTCAGACCCTATGTACCCTTCCATCCCGGGGACTTCATGTGGGTAAAGAAGCTCACCCCGCAGGGGCTAACTCTAGCCTGGAAGGGACTATATGCTGTCATCCTGCCTGCACCAACAGCTATCAAGTTCTCCAAGGACTCTGGAGAATGGTGTCCTCTATGTAGAAGACCAAAAAACGAGTGATAACACTCCTGACCACCACAGCTGTGGTGATTCCACAATTTCAAGAAAATAAAAAGGGGGAAGATGTTGGGGTGGGAGGTTGGTAGATGGACGATTCGTAACCTTGTGATATGCATTCTCGCAACCTGGCTAGCCTAGGATCAAAGTATGTGTGTGGACAGACAGGTTTGACTGATAGGCAGAAAGATCACCTTGCTTGTATTGAATGCTTTTTTTGCATGTGAATAAAATAAGGTTTGCAGAGATGCCATCTCAAGGAAATAATTTGCATAAATCCACTTGTAACCTGGGGAAAACAATCTGTAAATAAATGGGACTGTGTCCAAAGATCTGGAGCATTTGCTCTCTTGTAAAGCTCCCTCTCACTCCAAGCAGCGTGTGCTTGTAGTTCATTGCATTGCACTGATCTCCACAGGCCTCGAGAGACCAGCCCTGCATAGAAAGTCTATCACTCTCTCACAATTAAGGGGCTACTTTCTCAGGTGCTTTTTCAATTGACAATATTGACAAAGTCTGGAAATGTGGTTATTTTAGTGACACATAAAACTTTTTCCTTGGTTAACATATGTGAGTTTAATTTCAGTAATATTTCTATTAACAACCTGTAATTAAAGCATCTACTAAAGATGAGTAATTCACTTAGGCAGATTTGCATTAAAATAAAAAATAAAACAGGAAAGAGAAAAAAAATGCATTTGTGGAACTCAAATTCCATTCTCCTGTTAAATGAACATTATGGTTTTCCTGGGTATCTTAATTGCACCTCATTTTTTAAACAGAAATATTAAAGAAATTAAATTAAGCCAAGTAATTTCCCTTTTTAGGATGAAAAGAAAGACTTCAACTAGAAAAGCTCCTCTGAAACACCCATTAAAATGTGGGGCAGGGCAGCAACGGGAGCCCATATGCTGATGCTGCCACCCTGAGCAGGTACCCTGCACCCCCAAAGCTCAGGGGACTGGAGGACACTCATAGAACTCAGGACTGAGACTGACAGCAGAAACCCAAGGGGAGGAGGGAGCTGGAACCAGGCAGGTCATTAGGGACTAGATTAGTTCGGGCAAGGCACTGTGAGGGAGGTTGGGGTGACAATCGGAGGGCTGGGATGTCAATAAGGTCGACGGTGTGGCCTCACTGGGCACAGGAAGACCTGCGTGGGGACCTGCGGAAGAGCTTTCGAGCAGAGGGACAGCCTGTGCCTAGGCCTGGAAATGGTGGCTGAGCCTGATGCTTGAGATCTGAAGGAGGCCACCAAGGCTGGAACAGAGTGCGGGGAGGCGACACGTGGTGGGAGAGGAGTGAAGGGAAGTGATGGGCCTGACCCGCAGAGCCCTCAGGGTTTCAGCTTTCACACCGAGGGGCATGGGAGCTAGGCATGGTGTGAGCAGAAAGGAAACTCGACTTTCAGTGGGATCCCTCTTGCTGTGGTGTTGAGAACAAGCTGAGGCCAGGCGTAGGGACGAGGCGGCAGTGGAGAAGCCTGCCAGGAGGCTACTGCAGTACAGCCCAAGGCACTTCCGACCAAAGGGGGGGGGGGGGCGCTGTATCCTCACAGAGTCTGGGTATAATTTGAAGAATTTGCTGACAGATTGGATGTGGTCTGTGAGATAAAGGTGGCCTCCCCAGGAACTGAGGAGGGTGGCTAACTCGACTCCCTGCCTCCAAGGTCCCCATGTGTGCACGCGCATGCGCGTACGCGCACACGCACACACAGCCACAACCTGGCTCCTGGTGTTACAACAGAGGCAGAGCATTTCCACTACCCCCCCCCACTCCCACCCCAGTCCCCAACTCAGCCCCACAGCCACGGATGCCTTACTGGGTTAACGCTGCCGTCCCGTGCACAGACCCAGGAAAGTGCAATAACTCAATTCCACTGCACAGCTCCACAATCTCATGTCACGCTCACAGCTGATGATTACTGTTTTATCACAGGCTTGTAAAGTCTCCACACTGCCATGAATCACGGACACTCTACCAGTGAAAGATGAAAACCTGGCCAACTCCAGAGGATGCTGGCTCAACAAGCAGCGGCTGCGGCTCATCTGAGGTCACTTTTCATTACTTCAAGGGTCTTCCACCTGCTCATTCTGGAAATCAGGGAGCAGGTCAGGGGAAGGGTGCCCGAGCTCCTCTGCGGGAGGGATAATAACTGACGGAACCAGTTAAATGAGCTGACAGCATGGTGCAGAAGGAAACACCCGGCACTTTGAGTCCAAAGACACTGAGCACTGTTTCTGTTCACTAGCTGTGTGACCTTGGGCGTGTCATTTAAGCCATCCTGACCTCAACATTTTTGTCTATAAAGTAGGTATTGTGAAACCTAAATGAGATGATGTCTGCAAATTACACTTTGAAAATGTCAATCACTAGACATATTTAAATTGCTACCGCTAGTAAGTCAGAATCCAAACCACCGAGGCCCAAACCAGGCAGATGCATAAAACCAGGGAGGAAGCTACATTCAAGGTTCAGAGGAGCAGCAAGTGTCAGAGGAAGGACCAAGATGCCTGAGTGGGGCAGGGCAGTGAGTCAAAGCCTGGACATGAACATTTGGCATCACAGACTAGCAGAACTAGAAAGGACCTTGGGAGCTTCTAACCTGATAGTTATTGAAGTTCTGTTTAGCAGGTAAACATTTTCCAGATGAAATGTGCATTGGCCAGCGTTCTCCACAGGAGCAGAACCAATGATATGAATGAATGGTGATAGAGGTACTTATTTTAAGGAATTGGCTCATGTGGTTATAAAGGCTAATAAGTCCAAAATCGATAGGGTAGGCCATCAGGCTGGAGAGCTAGGAAAGAGCCCATGTTGCAGTTCAAGTCTGAAGGCTGTCTGCTGGCTGAATTCCTTCTTGCTGAGGGAGGGAAGCCTTTGTTCTATTAAGACCTTCAACTGATTGAACAAGGCCCACCCACATCATGGAGGGCAATCTGCTTTACTCAAAGTCCACCAATTTCAGTGTTAATCTCATCCAAAAAAATACCCTCATAGTATCATCCAGAAAGTTTGACCAAATATCTAGCCACCGTGGCCTACCCAAGTTGACATATAAAATTAACCATCACAAGATCTTAGGCAGAACTCTAGTCTATAATAGAGATACAATCTGTCATTGTTGAAGAGAGGACCAGAGCCCACTAACTGTACAGCCCCTTGTCCTCTGCAGTGGCTACGGAGGCTCCAAGGGACCTAGTTTGAAGAATCTCTGGTCTAGTTTCCATTGGGGATGACCCATAGTCAAGGTCGCCAATGCTGGCCACGGAGCTCACTAGGGCTGGTTTCACCACGTCACAGCTCCAGTTAGACTGCGAAGTCCCTGAGTACAGGACCTGTTGGCCTCAGCACACCCAGCTCACAGCAATAAGCAGACACATGAGAGGTACACTCTGCACGTATTTGCTGAGTGAATGAATGGATGCAGGGACAAGACCATTCAAAAACTGGAACTGCAGCTGAGAAAGAGGTAAAAGCCAAGAGGGCAGAATCGGCAATAGGGTCTCAGAACTAAAGCCTCACACCTTCCCTATACCAAGCTGGACCAATGAGAAAATTCCAGAATAGGTTCTGGGTGCCAAGGTGCTGCCATTGCCCAGCTGACAGCAAGTGCAGACAGGACTCCTCGACCTCCCAGTGCACTGTCCCACTGTCCCACTGTCCCACTGTCCCACTGTCCTGCAGCAGCCGCTGTGGCCGGTAGGAAAACGCGTGCATCTGGGAACGTGTGCAGTGATGCCGGGGCAAATCGCCCACAGAAGCTGCTGCAGGAGAAAAGGGGGCGCTGTCCTGGGATGGCAGAGTCTAACAAACGGGAGAACCAATAGAGATGGCTGCTGAGTAAATGGTCAGACCCAGGGCACGCTGCGCCGGTCAGTCTTACAGGGACCTCTGCCGGCGGCTGGTCTGAGGTGCTCCGGGACACAAGGCAGGAGGGTGCATGGACAACGAGGTCGTGTGTACACTGAGCAAGGCCTACCTGCGGGGTGGGGGCGCTCCTTATACCTGGCACTGAATCAGGAACAGAGGTTGCATCTGCCCTGTCTCTGTCTCAGGAGCCTGCGGAGGCTGAGAAATGTCCTGCCCAGACCCCAGGGTGCCACAGGTAAGAGGCGAAGAGGGACCACCGGGCAGAGAAGGAACAATGAGCGAAGGGAAAAAGTGACGACAGAAGAACATTTTGGCAACTCTCTACTCCAGAACCTGATCTTAAAAGACCCCCCTTTCAGGAGCCTGAGACCGTGAGGAGGAGAGAGCGGCACCGTTCCACGGGACTCCAGTTCAATTTCTGCACAAGACAAATAAACATGTCCCCAAACAGCCTCTGGAACAGTGGCACTCAGCCTCGGCGGCCCATTAGAATCACAGGAGGGCTCTTTAAAAGTACCGATGCCCAGGCTCTAGCAGAGGGAGAATCTTACTTAATTGGTTGGGGAAGGGGCAGGGAGAGCCTGAGCATTTTTTAAAACTTACCCAAGTGATTCTACTATGCAGCCGGGATTGAGAACCTCTGCCGTAGAGCCTTAGATCCTCTGCCCGCACCCCTAAAACCTGCCCCTCCACGCCATCTCCCTGGCCTGAAGGTGCCCAGAGACTGTCTTGGCTATGTCCCCACTGGCCAGTTCTGTTCACAATGCCATGCATTTGCACATGCTCTTTGGGGTCCCCAGACTTCCCACTTCACCCTCTTTCTCTGTTCAGCAAATAAGTCTTATCCTTTAAGACGCTAGCCACCTGCTGCCTCCTCTCGGAAGCCTTCCCTGATCTCTGCAGGCCAAGCTAGCCCATGTGCCTGTGAGCCCATGCTCACCACTGTGCTGCTGCCTCTGCGTGTCTGCCACGTGGTACTTCAGCCCATCTACGCCTCCGACCACTTGTTCGATGCTAAGCTTCTTGAGGACAGGAAGGATTCGTGGATTAAAACATATTAATATATATGAGCTATATATTAATATATGTGCATATCTTAATATAATTTAATGTTAATATATGTGCATATTTCCATGTATTATATGTGTTTCCTTACTACTTTATTCAGTGTCTCCTGTGTGCTGGATGCTCTGAGGACTGGGGATGTGATGGTGTGTAAGATAGCCAAGTCCAGCCCGGCTGGTGTGGCTCAGTGGATTGAGCGCCATCCCGTGGGCTGAGAGGTCCCAGTTCCATTCCTGGTCAGGTCACATGCCATGGTTTCAGGCTCGATCCCCAATAGGGGGCATGCAGGAGATAGCTGATCGATGTTTCTCTCTCTCTCTCTCTCTCTCCCTTCTTCTCTAAAAAATCAGTAAAAACATAAAACCCCCTAAAAAAAGATAGCCAAGTCCTCCTTTCAGATTCCCTATTACTCACCTGTCACAAGGAAGTTCAATAAATACCTTCTCAATAAGTGCACTGCTTGCTGATGGAAGGGCAGACACAGTGTATCAGTTAGAAAGTGTGGCAGACCCAGTGCTGTGTGTGCCCACAGGAGACTGCGCTTCTCAGCCCCTCCGCCACCTCTGCGCCACGAAGTTAGATCAGGCAGCTACCGTGGGATGTGGGCAGAAGTGCTGTAAGTCGCTTCCAGGCCTGGGCTCTAACAGCATTGACCTTCGGAGCTGCTCTGACCTTGGCACACGGTGGAGGAGGGCTGTCCGATCCTCAGTGGCCTTAAGTAACCCTTCTGTGCTAAACATGCTGAGATCTGTGAACCCATGTGTTACAGCAACAGTCTACATTATTGTGATGAATACAGGCTACTTGTGGTTACAAGAAACAGTCCATGACTAAAAGTGGCTAAAAATTGGACTTTACTCCTATAATTAAACCTGTTGAGGTAGGTGGTGTCTGGCGTAGAGCAGGGACTCATCCACATGATGAAGGACACGGGCCCTTCCATCCATCCTCAGTGAGTCAACCAGGTCTCCACTCACGCTCACAGCACAGATGGCTTCCACAGTCCCTGGCATCACAGTCTCGCGTCACGTGACAGTGTCCAAAGCAGTAAATACGGGGAGGAGGCTAAAGCACCCTCTTACCGTCTTTTCCTTTAGGGGAGAGAGCAAAGATTTTCCCAGAAGCCCCAGCGGACTGTTCCTTGTTTCTCATTGGCCAGAATCGGGTCACCTGGCCGACTCGGGCCACGAGAGGACAGAGTGGAGCATGTCTCTGTGTATCCCTGTGCCGAGTGGGAAGGACCCTGTCTCCATCTCCCCACCCAGCCTGGGGAGACAGGAACCGCTCCAAGCAGCCGAGCCAAAGGTGGAGGGTTTGCCTGCTCACCATTAGGTTCCTGCGCAGGAACCTAATTACCAATTGGAATTTATATCTGAGTCTGTGATTTGGGGAGAGCACCTAGGGATTCATTGCCACCTTTTGAGAGACAAGATACAAAGGCAGGATCATTTATTTTATTTCTTCGCTCAGAAGCTTCTTATGAGGCGTGTCTCTTACGGCTGCACCCTCATTATATTTCAAATGCATTCAAGTATCCTTGATATATCGCTAAGGGTCTGGGTGATTTTTTTCCCCCCCTCCAAAGCACTTGTGAGAAAAATACTTGTAAGTGCAACCGGGTGAGCCTCTGGTATCGTTGACTTTGCTCTCTTGCAGGAAGGCGAGGGGGTGGGGCTGCTCAGACGTGGGAACTCCCTTGGCTGGGGCTGTATTAGCAATGGATAGACCAGGCAGGCCAGGCCATCAGCAAGGGCCAAGGAGCTGGTCACCTGAAATTTGTGACTATTTGGGGGACCCCAGAACCATACTGCACCCTGGAAAACCTGTCCCCTTCCCTCAGACCCCTGACTCCCACTTGGAGTTATGCCTTAGGTCAAAACGCTGCTCTTCCAAGTGGCTCAACATGGCTCAGTGGAAGAGGAAAGCAGTGGGCTTCCTGGGGCTGCTGGAGGGCAGCCAGGACAGACACCCAGCTGGTTGTTAACACGCCGACACACTTCCTCACCTGCTGTCCGCGGTCCCCGAGGGCCTCCCTTTAGGGCTCCTGTCTTCCCCACAATCCAGCAACTAAAGGGTTAACCCTGGTTTGCTGAGCCCTTCAAGACCCCTTGGTCATGAGTGATTGCTGCTCACACTGGTTGTTAAATGGTTTGGCTGTGAGTTCCAAGTGCGGCCCCAAATGGTCCATCTGAAGGCTCTTGTTCTAGCTGAAAAATGATAGCAAATCTGGCATTCTGTGGCCATAATTTACCCATATTTGTTTTCACATGAAAGTACATTTTTGAAATGCTATCCATCAAATAAAAATGTTGCTCCAAGAAGACGCACAATGATCACCCTGTGGCCTTCGTCCTTCCAACATGTTGCTGGTACCCCTGGGTTGTCGGGGAACCCAGTTCCGAGGATCCAAAGTGCTCTTGTCAGCATGTCACTGCACAGCTGTGCACTTGGCACCTAGAAGGTAAAGAGCAACCCCTCCTTCTTCAGTATTTACCCAGACTTCATTTGGGGGCAAAAGTCAAGCCCTACTCCCTGTGGGCCGTTCCCATTTGTGGTCCCCCGGTCTGCGAGACTTTCCATCTCTGGGCCTTTGCTGATGTTCCTGCCAGCCGGCCACTCTCCTTCAGCTCAGGCTTCAAAGCCAAGCTCCAAGCACACCATGCCCCTCCAGAGCCGACCTCAGGCTGTAACACCTTCCTGCTTCTTGCTTTTGTGGCCACACCCTTTGTGATCCAGCATTATAGTTATTTTGATATTTTAAACTTGACTGCGAGCTCCTTGAGGGAGGGGCCATGTTGCAATGATCTCTACTCCGCACGGTGTTTAGCATTTTCCTCGACTCTGAACAGACAAGCAGAAAAATGTGGATGAAAGGGGCCACACACTACACCTGACAGGCTCAGGGGAGGCCAGGGTGGAGCCTTACACCAGAGACCTAAGGTAACCACATCGGGTGGTCTGAAGTAAAAACTTTCTAACGAAACACAGTTCATGGCAGGTAGTCATGATCTAGGCCAGTAGTTTTCCCTAACAAAGGTCAATCTTTACCTAACTGAGCCCGTCGGTTGTCTTTTTGCATCTAGGATAACATACGTGATAACATGCCTTTGGAATAACATGCATGATAACATGCCTTTGGAATAACATACCTGATAACATGCCGTTGGAATAACATGCATGATGACATGCCTTTGGAATAACATGCATGATGACATGCCTTTGGAATAACATACCTGATGACATGCCTTTGGAATAACATACATGACAACATTCCTTTGGAATAACATAACTGATAACATGCCTTTGAAATACCATGTGACAACATGCCTTTGGAATAACATACCTGATAACATGCCTTTGGAATAACATAACTGATAACATGCCTTTGGAATAACATATGTGACGACATGACTTTGGAATAACATATGTGATTACATGCCTTTGGAATAACATACCTGATGACATGCCTTTGGAATATCAACGTAATTTCCTTTTACTGATCCCTCAAAGCACGACCACAGAACCGGAGCAGAGACCAAATCCCCATTGTTATCATCATGTTAATTGTTACCTATCCTACAACCACACATGTAAAAGCTGTTTATCCTTTGACTTTTTATGCAAACCCAGAGATTTCACCCCCCTTCCTTTGTGTTCTCTCCCACCTGCCTCTAATCTGTCACTGAAGAATGTCACGTAGCCCCTTAGGTCTTCCCCTTGCTTCTGATATGGTAAAACTGCCACTTTCTGGAGCATTTTCTCAATCCGTTGAGACTTTGCTTCCCGGCGATTGTTGTCACTTTGGTTCAAATAAACTCATAAAAATTCTTACAGGTTTGGAAGTTTCTTACATGGACAAAATGTTAAGTTAAAAAGTACAACACTCGCCTTTCACCTTGACATTGGTTAATTACATTTTCATTCCCTGACATGAATGAATAGAGCATGGATGAACCACTTTGATGGGAAGAATAGAAAAGGTTTAGATGAAGGTGGGCCCCTGAGCCACCGTGAACCAGCTCAGGGTAAGGACCTGAGGGGCAATTTCACCCTATCATAGGTTTGAAGAGGCAGCACATCCTGAGCACAACTCTAGAGCCACAATGCCCAGGTTCGAAATCTGGCTCTGCTGCCGTATGACCTTGAGAAAGTTCTTAGCTCTCTGTGGTTCAGTTTTTCATCTGTGAAATGGGGATAAGAGTAACGCCTACATCACTGATGTGTTTGAGAGGGTTAGTGAGTTAACACTATAAAGCATTAGAACACTTGCCAGCAGATCATGCCACGTGGTAGACACTGACTACCATTACAGTCCCTGGGGTCTGTCCAATCTCAGTACAGCCTAGACAAGCTGGGTGTCCCACATTCTCATCCCTTTTATCCCTTTTCCCTTCGTGATGTATATCACACTCACCCAATCTCATTTTCTTCTACCTCCAGACCAGTGTGTATGTCAACTACGGGATATTTTAACATTCTCAGGTTAAGCATGCTGGACTTAGAGCTTCTAGAAGCCACGTTTATCTACTGATTATGCAGAATATTTTTAAGGTTAACAAAAAATAGGCACATAAAAGAGTATTCATGCCCTGGCTGGGTAGCTCAGTTGGTTAGAGGGTTGTCCCAATATGCCAAGGTTGCTGGTTCAATCCTCGGTCAGGGCACATAAAGACTCAACCAATGAATGCATAAGTAAGTGGAACAACAAATCAGTGTTTCTCTCTCTCAAGTCAATGTTTAAAAATATTTTGAAAGAGTATTCACATGTCCCATTTCCCACCTCCTCCAAAATTTCTTCTTGCCAGAAAATAGTTCCTTTACTTTTGTTATGGTACCCAACATTTTTGACGATTAGAAATTAATTCAATGTAGTCAACTTTTAAAAGTAATTGTTCATAAAAACACCATAAAGGTTTTCATAAAAATTCTTTCTTTCTTTTTTCTCTTTTCCTGACAGGAAGGAAGGAAGGAAGGAAGGAAGGAAGGAAGGAAGGAAGGAAGGAAGGAAGGAAGGAAGGAAAAAAAGATAATTCTCATACAGCTCAACAAAAGGAAGACAAAGAACCCAATTAAAAAATGGGCAGAGGAACTAAATAGACACCTTTCCAAACAGGACATACAAATGGCTAAGAGACATATGAAGAAATGCTCAACATCACTAATCATCAGAGAGATGCAAATTAAAACAACAATGAGGTATCACCTCACACCTGTCAGAATGGCCGCCATCAACAAATCATCAAACAACAAGTGTTGGCAAGGGTGTGGAGAAAAGGGGACTCTAGTACACTGCTGGTGGGAATGCAGACTGGTGCAGCCACTGTGGAAAACACTATGGTGTTACCTCAAAAAATTAAAAATTGAACTTCCATTTGACCCAGTGATCCCTCTTCTAGGAATATACCCTAAGATGCCGGAAACACCAATCAGAAACAATATATACCCCCATGTTCATAGCAATACTGTTTACAATAGCTAAGATCTAGAAACAGCCCAAGTGTTCATCAGTAAACGAATGGATAAAAAAGCTGTGGTACATATGCACAATGGAGTACTATGCAGCTTTAAGAAAGAAAGATCTCTTATCCTTTGAGACTACATGGAGGGAGCTGGAAAGTATTATCCTAAGTGAAACAGGCCAAACAGAGAAAGACAAGTATCATATGATCTCACTTACTTGTGGAATATAATGAACATAACAGTCTGAGGAATGAGGTAGTCCCAGAGATGTGGAAGTGGGGTACAGACTGACAATCCCCAGGAGAGGGGGTGGTGGGGAGAGATAAACCACAGAACCTATATGCATGTATGCATGAACAATGGACATGGACAACAAAGCTGGGGACAGGGCCGGGAGGGAGGAGGAGGGGGGAATCAGTGGGGGTAAAAGGAGAAACAAAAGTAAATTAATTTTAAAAAAAGATAATTCTAGCAGAAAGCTAGTAGTCATTCACATTTCTGTGAAAATTTGTTAAATCAGATTGCCTTTGTGACACTTAGTTTGAGACCAACCCACTCAGAAGACAGAGGCCTGGGTGGATGGGGACTGAGCAGGAATGGGTGATTTCGGAGCCTGTTCGGGAAGGACAGGCCTGGGGAGCTGTCCAGAGCAGAATACAGGAGTGGGAATGGGTGTGGGTGGGGAGGAATGTCAGGAAACTGAGTCTAATAGAGAGATAAGGGCAAAACAAAGAAAGGCAGATAAGAAGAAACTTTGGATAAATATTTTACATCTTAAAATTTAGCCTAGTGTTTGCTTTGGAAGTGAATGGAAGGCTGATGTCACAGCCCAAGGGGATCCAGGAATTCCACTGCGCAGAGCGGGTGGTGCTGTTCGGGCTCCGGGAAACTCTAGCCAGAGGAATCAGAGGGCCCCAGCAGCTGCCCCTGGAGTGCCCGCCCTCCAGCTGCCCCCGCCCTGTAACCAAGGGAACAGCGTTCTCTGACTGAGTCACCACCCAATCAGGGGAAGGGGTCACCTCCAGCTCCACCTCCCCACTGCCTCTTCCCCATCTCTGTGAAAATGGACAATCCCAAATCCTTCTGCTCCCTTTCTGTAGAGAAAACATTTATCTCTGCCAGTCTTGCTGATACGCAGGCTGCCATTGGAATAAATTGCCCATCCATTTTAGCTGCCACCATCCCCCACGTTATTTTTTAGTAAAGCAGCTTAATGGGTTTGAACAGATGACAAGATATCAGAGATTCTGAGAGCTGGAAGGGCCCGAAGTGGACATCTAGTCCAACCCTTTCATTTCAAAGATAATGAAGTTGAGACTCAGAGAGGGGAGGGTCTCTGCACGGCCAGCCGGTGCGTGGAGTGTGGAGCCAGTCTAGGGCAGGAGCTGCTGGGTCCTTGCCGCGCTCCCATCCCTTCCGTCGCTCTTGGTGGTGGTGGTGGCAGAATTCGCTCCGCGGGAAGAGGTGGACCGCACGCACTCAGAGCATTAGGAGACGGTGTTCAGTGCAAACCGGTGCTGGAGTCACCTCCAAAGGCTGAGCCCCGGGCCTGGGTTCCCGCCGCCACTTACACATGATCAGCTTCTGAGTATTTGGGGGCTTTTAGTTCCTCTGTAGTTTAGGCAGTTGGCTGATGTAAGGGGCCAGTGGGATTACAGAAGCCAGGAGCGGGGTCCTTGCACTGTGAGCTAAAGGGGTTGTCTGCACCCGCTTGCCTTCTCATTCCCCCTCTTGATTCTCAAGCTGCTCCTAGCAGACTTAGAGAACATTGCTTTATATGGTAAGCGTGCTCTTGGACAGGGAGTTCCCCTCCTGCCACATGAGGAAGGGGGGCCATGATCTCTCGGACTGCTTCCTGTTGAACGGGGCATTGAAGGGGAGGGAGGCAGCAACTAGAGTTCTTCACCATCCAGAGGAGAGCAATGGTAGCTGGGGGTCCTTGTTAAAGCATCATTTGGAGCTTGATCGTTTCTAAGCAAGAGGAAATGAAATGGGTTATCATGTTGAGAATACAAGGGCCAAACAGGAGCGCTAGAAAAAGCATTAAGAGAGGACCAGCTAATGGGACTGATCAGCAGGTTTCGCTGTCCTCTTAAGGGTGACCTGCAGAGGATTGTTCTAGCTGGTGGTCACTCTCCAGGTAGGTTGGTTGTCGTGTGGCAGGTAAATGCCTTCCCCCGTGAGTGGTGGGTCCAGGTATCAGAACTGCAACCTTGAGAGCTGTGGGAGTGGTCAGTACAACCAAATAGGGCCCTTTCCAGGTTGGCGTGAGGGGTTCCCTTGTCCAGTCTTTTACCCAGGCTTGGTCCCCTGTACTTGGAGGTGTACATGTATTCCCAGAGAAATGGGTATTTCAGTTACCCACTATGTACCTCAAGAATGGTTTGTCCTGGTCCTTGTAGTTCTTTTTGAATTTCCAAATTTCCCAGTTTCTTTTATATCCCCTTTTAATTTGATCAGTGGGGGAGGTCCCCCTTATAAGATTTCAAAAGGGGAGAACGCTATCTTTGCCCAAGGGGTACACATAGTAAGAGAACTAGGGGTAGTATATCAGTCCAGGCAGGTTGGTTTCTTGACATGTTTTGCCATGACCTGCTTGAGGGTCAAATTCGTGCGTTCTACTGTCCCTGAGCACTGGGACCGGTGGGCCGTGTGCAAATTCCATCGGAGGCCTAGAGTTTTAGCTGCCTGCTGCACTGTTTCTGCTAAAGGCTGGGCCATCGTCCGATCCTATAGTCCATGGCATTCCAGATCTCGGGATGACGGCTTGCAGTAGAGCTTTGGTTATTCTCTTGCCTTTTCCATATGTGTGGGGTAAGCGTCAACCCAGCCCGAGAAAGTACAGACCAGGACATATTTATTTCCTCTACTGGGTCCTTTTTCAGAGAAGTCTACCTCCAGATCGTCAAAGGGTGCGTGGCCGCAGCGCTGGATCCCAGTGGGCCTGGTGGGGCCTTGTCTGGTGTTGTTTTGATACAGAGGAGACAGCATTGGGCTCCAGGCTTCAAATCAATCGGAATTGGGGCGTGGTTTTTGGCCAGACCTGGGGCGGGGGGTTTCTTCTGCCCAGACTGATGGGAATTCAGCCTCCAGTTCCGGGGCCACCGTTGGCTCATCAGGCGGGGAGGTACACAACCTCCATTCCTCTTCCCGTGGTACTGCCACGGACAGGATCATGTGGGGGTCTCCTCGCCTGGGCACAGTTGTGCCAATCCATCCAGAGCAAAGCCTGTTTCTGCACCCACCTTTGCAGGAGGTCCCTGCCCAACAGCAGTACTGGGTAGTCTGGCAGATACAGGGACTCATGAACCACCTGGGAGCCTCCCAACCGGCATTTCTGGGGCCTCAAAGTGGCCTACGGGCTTTGGCTCTCGTAGTCCCCACAGTGATAGGGCTGCCATCTTTTGTGTCACCACAGAGTGTCACACAGGTAGCCCCTGTGTGAACCATAAAGTCTACGGTTTGGCCCCCAGCCTTCACGTTGACCGTGGGCTCATGGGGGCCTAGTTGGACAGAGCCTGGTCTCCCCGAGTCAGAGTATTGCTGCCGGGCCCATCAGATAGGCCTCTGGTGGTTCCGGCCGGGAGGGCTGAATGGAGCAGGAGTTTCTGGTTTTCCTTGCTGGCAGTGGGGCCCTCATCTTTCCAGTGTTTGGGTTTCTTGCGGTAAGCACATCGGTCCTGTCCTCGGGGCGATTTTCTTCTCGTTTTTTCAGTTCCTGTTGTTTCTGTGTGGGTCCCACTGATGGAGCTGGTCGCCCCAAGGCCACGGCTAAGAGAGTCGACTTCATTCCATTCTTCAGTCCGCCTCCCTCTTGGCCGTTTGTTCTTGGTTTATAAAGACTTAATGTCAATTTCCAGTGATTCGGTGGCATTGTTCCCAGCGAATCCCACTAACTTTTGAAGCTATCGTCCGATGTTGGTCTGGGCCTGTCCCACAAAGGCAGCATCGACCATGCGCTGGTTTTCAGGGGCCTCTGGGTCAAACAGAGTGTGGACTCTGGAGGCCTCACAGTCTCTCATAGAGGTCAGCCGGACTCCCACGTGAGTTCTGTAAGACCTCAGAGAGCTTTGCCGAGTCTGTGGGTTTCTTAGCCCCTGCTTCACCCCTCGGAGGAAGGCAAGTCGATACCTTTCTCCCCAGTTTCTTCCTTCCTCTGCAATGGGTCCCAGCAGGGCTCCTCATCAGGTGGTCTTCTCATGCCCAGGTTTCTATGTCTAGATGTCCAGCTGGAGCCTGGGTCTGGGGCCACTTTCTGGCTTCTGTGACAATCCGCCAGTGTTCTTCTGCAGAAGACTGATCCCCGCCCCTGTAGGATCCTGTCCAGGCCCATTCTCTGTGGACCCCTGGTCTCCTGCAGTGGCAATTGCATTGCTGCTGGGGGTTTTGGTCCCAGGGTCAATGACCTGAGATGTCTTCCCACAGGCTCTGGTGACCCTGGCTCCAGCGATACATTGGCCAGTTGTGGGGGTAAAATGGATGGAGGTGGGCTGTTGGGAAGGTGAGGTTCCCCATCCTTGGGCAGTGGGGCATATGGTAGTGACAGTGGAGGGGCCTCTCTCGAATACCCTTGTAATACAGGAGCCCACTTAATTCACCGTGAAGTCTTCCCTTCACCTTGTGCCACGAGGACCTTACACTGTCCCTGACGAGTGACACGGAATCGGACCCAAGAAGGCCTGATTTGGGCTATTTCCAACCACTGGTCTATGAAGGCAAATTGGTCCGGATGGCCAGAGTCTCCAGTGACTACCCTATACACGGCCTGCATTGTGGGCCAGGCATTGTGCAGCATGGTCACTCACACACACAATCACACAGAGTTTAAACTTTCCACCCAGGAATTTCCTATCCTGTGTAGCATCTGTGCCGCCTGGGAGGTGCTCAAGCTCCCCTTCCACCTTAGAGACGGGCCTGAACTTGGTCCTGGGTGTCCGGAGACACTTATTGATCCAATGTCCTGGCAGGCTGTTCTACCCTCCTCAGAGTTCGTTCAAGTGCAGTGGCGGCCGACTACAGATGGACCTGGCGAGGGTCAGCGTCCAGTGAAATCACCAGTGGTGCGCCTTCCTTTTAATTGCGGCGGCCCAAAATTAGTTGCTCCTTCCCACTGGCTTCTGACAACAGTAGCTTAAGGGGCCAGCTCAGCTGGTGGCTTCCTGGCCAACACACCAAATGTTGTAGCAGAAATTTGGTCAGCGGGAAGAAACAGACTGCATGCACTCGGAGGATTAGAAAATGACTGTTTAATGCGCACCAGTGCTGGACCAGCAGAGTCACCTCCAAAGACGGAGCCCCACACCTGGCTCCCAGCCACCTTTCATACATGATAAGCTTCCAGGTATTTGGGGGCTGTTGTACTTTAGGTGGTTGGCGGATGTAAGGGGCAAGTGGTACACAGCCAGCCAGGAAGGTTGTCTGCACCTGGCTTGTCTTCTCATGGTAAGGTGGTGAGCCCCATTCAGAGCTGGATTGGAGTGTCTACCGAAGATTTGTGACTTGTAAGGATCTCGGAGTCTCTTCTCTCCCCATTGCCACAGCCTGGGTACAAGACACCATGCTGGAAACGCCTTCATAGCCTGTCTCCTTAAGCATCAGAGGATGCTGCGGGCAGGAAAAAACAGAAACCCTCACCTCAACTGGCTTTAGCCAGGAAGAGTGATTATTTTACCCCACAGAATGCCCAGAGCAGAGGGACTGCCTAGGTTGGTAACCTTACAGGGCAATCTGTCATGAGTTTTAGCTGGGCAGGTCATGGTGGGCAGTCATGCCCTGTATGGTTGGGGGTTTGGTGGATGAACAAAATGTAACCTTGAGGTACGCATTCTCGTGGCCTGGCCAGCCAAGGATTAATGTATGCATGTAAATAGATAAGGGATGCACAGATTTGGGTTGAAACACCACCCTGAATGTAAAGCATATGTGTGAATAAATAAGGTATGCACGAATTGGGTTCAGAAAGCCACCCTGAGAACAACAATGGGTGATACGTCCAAGCGTGAATGTATTTGTTTTGTATCTCCTATGTATCTCCCCTGAAAACAGTGAGAGACAGAAAATATGCTGGGCTTGTCTGTAAGGTCAGCAGAGACGTGATCTCAAGGACTTAATTACCTAAAACACCATGTAACCTAGGGAACCACTTTGCAAATAAATTGGGCTGCATCCAGGGATCTGGAGCATTTCCTCCCTTGTGATGCTCCCCCTCATTCCAAGCAGTGTCTGCTTGTAGTTTACTGTATTGCAATGACCCCCCATCCTCACCCCCCGCAGGCCGAGAGAGTTGGCAATGCCCCGGGCCTACAACTTCTTAGGTGAAAGGGTGTAAGCCAGCCCTGTGCACTGTTCTTGTGGATCTAGGTTAACAGAAGTAATAACCCCCAAGAGAGCATGTGATCTTACCTTTCTTGTCATCCAGTCCCTGCCTTGCTTTCTCCCACCTCCATGTCGTCTTCCTCGATTGTCAAATGCGTAAAAGAAGCTGCAAAACCGTTATTCTCTGGAGCATTTGAGATCTTACTCCCCGACATGTGTCATCAGTTTGGCTCAAATAAACTCATAAAAATTCTCAGCAAGTTTGGACGTTTCTTACGCGGATAGTTCTCCGCTTCTTTCCAATCCGTCCTTTTCAGTGTGTTGGTTTAGCTCCCTTCCTGGTTAAATGACTGCTCCAGTTCAGGGCTCACTTCTGGACATGATACCTCCCCTCAGAGAACACAGGTCATTTCCTCTTGGGTGTCCTTTTTCCTAGTGGAGAACATTTTCCTCAAACGCCCCCAGCAGAATCATCTTCTCTCATTGGTCAGGATTAGATTATAGGCCCTTCTCCGAGCCAATGACTGGCAAGGACTATGGGATTACCATAACTGGTTGAAACTCATTGAGATTTACCTTACAGTCCTGTGGGGAGGCATAGACACTGTCAACATAAGAACCATTCGAACCTATGAAGAACTTTTGTGAGTTTATTTGAGCCAAAACTGTAGACGGTTGCTCAGAAGCAAAACCTCATTGAGCTAATGCTCCAGAGAATGGAAGTTTTACACTTATTTTATCCATTCCAATCAAGAGAGGAGATGTAAATGGGTTACATGATATCCACTGGCGGTAGATTGGGGAGGCAGGGGAAAGCAAGGCAGGGAACCCTGTGGGATTGGATAACAAATAAAATGATAGACACATGTTTCTTTTACAAAGGTGGGTACAGGATAGTTAACGGTCAATAATTAACGTGATAATAAGAACAATAAAGGGAATTCTGGTCTCTGCCCTGGTGTATTGCTTGTGCCCTGAGGGGTCTGGTAAAAGAAGTTACCCTGACATTGCAAAGGTATGTCATTAAGGATATAAAAAGACAATAGGCTCAATTAAGATGAAAAATGACCTTTGTCAGGGAAGACACCAGCCTAGGACATGACTATCTAACCATAAGCTGCTTGTTACAGTGAAATAGGTTTCAGTTCAGGCCATCCTTTGGGCCCTTTTAGGTGTTTGAGTTTGCAAGGCCTTCCCTGAGCTCGTCAGGTTAGCATGTGGCCCCTTTTTGTCCACACATCCCCCTTTTGGACATAAATCAACCCAAAGGATACACTGAGGACCCACCTTTGGGTTGGATAATGGGGTCCCACGGTGCTAGGAAGGCTCATTCCTAGGAAGTCTCAGGGTTAGCTTCTGTCTTGCTGAACAAGGTGGAGTGCTGGGGATGGAGAAAGACCATAACTTTAGATGCCATTCAAGTCAAATTATTATTCAAAATAATATGGCAGGTGAATGGCAGACAGTTCGTGTTAAAAAATATTCTGGCTCTGGCCGGTTTGGTTCAGTGGTTAGATCATCAGCCTGCAGACCAATGAGTTGGGGGGTTGATTCTGGTCAAGGGCATGTACCTCAGTTGGGGTTCATCCCCGGCCCTGGTCAGGTCGTGTAGGAGGCAACCAATCGATGTGTATCTCTCATATCAATGTTTCTCTCTCTCTCTCTTCCCTCCTTCTCACTCTATCTGAAGAAAAATGGAAAAATATTCTCAGGTGAGGATTAAAATAATAATAATAATAAATAAAATCTATTAAAAATATATACATTCTGGATCATTTCTAATTTTTAAGCTACCATTGATCCAACCCTTTTCTCTGCTTGTCTTAAGTTTTTTGTTTTTTTCTGCATCTAATATAACATTTACATACTAGGAATAAAAGCAACAGTATTAAACCAGTAACACTGATTAGGATCTAATAAAGGAGGGAGTCTGGGAACACAGATAGTTTCCACTAGGAAACCGTAAGGAGGATACTAACAGTATAAAGATCATTTTATGTGCATTCAATCAATATCAATTAGGTGATATAAGAACAAGGTTTGAGCAGCATTAATTTGTGAGCATACAGGCCGTGTTGACTTCTTGGGATAGCTGTCTGCCTCTGTGGTCGGCGGCTTCTTCATCCTTGACAAAAATCTTCACTCTCTTCTGTAGGTGGAGGAAAGTGTCAGAGACGGACAGAGGTCCATTGGCATGTAGGCACCTGATAAAGTAAGGTGTCTTCCAACACTGTTAGAGAGAGTGTTTAATGAATATATTCCCAAATAGACAAAATTCTCCTGGTTGTGAGTTGTGGTCTTTGAAATCTATCTCCTGGGAGTACACTGTGAAATGAATGCTTCTCATTCATCAGTTCCTATAAGCTTGTTAATGAGCCATTGATGATAATGCAGAATGTCTCCTTTTAGTTTTTCTTATATTTGGAAAACAAAAAGATTTAAAAATCAACAATATTTAAAAGAGTCATAAGAATAATAATTATCCACAGTTCATTTACTTCCACAATAATTTTTATCCTGATTATTTGTTAATATTTTCATGAATTCAGTTATTCCTTAGAATTATATAACTCTTCATCCAGTTAAAAGATATGACCTGCTTAAAAACCTGTACTTCAGAGTAAGTCAGAGTCCTTTTTATGAACTTTTTCAAGGATGTAACATATTTGCAAATGCATCAGAGTAAAACAGTGACTGTCTATAAATGACAACACTTAAAGTGGTATGGTTAAAGATTTGATTATAATGTGATTGATTAAAAAAAAAAAAAAACCTTTGCTTTTTCATAAGCTATAACTTTCCAAAACAGCAACTTCTTGGTAAATATCTACTGTAAAATGACATAGAGAATAGCATAAAGTCAATATATATACATAGTTTTAGTTAAACACAATTTCAATATATAAAGAACAAATGATATGCAAGATTTTAAAACGTTGGACATGGCTTATGAGAAATGTGTATTGAACATTAGAAATAACTCTTAAACTTCCAATGTGTGGACCACAAATATCTGGACGCCCCACAGGGAACCATCCCTCTTGGCTTGCCCAGTGCCACCGACAAGACACCTGCTGCCCCGGGAGCTCCCTGTTTGAACTTGGCTTTGAACCTTTGTAAGTTCCTTCCTAGCACAGACTGAAATAGTTAGATTATTCATTAAAAAATATATATGTATGCAAATAGAATGGTTATTATTATTATTATTATTATTATTATTTGGCAAAGCTTCCCATATAATTTCAAGCATTTTAAATGGGTCTAATTAGTTTGAAAAGGCTTATCTTCTAAAGAGAGAGAATAAATCCTTGCGGTATTCCAGGGCCCATTGGAATAACTCAAAGTCATCTCTTGGTTAAAAGTCTCTTAAAATTTAAACTTTGGGAAGCTTGTCAAATATACTGAACCAAACGATTATATCATTAACTTTTTGTAAATCTAGGTAAAACCATATTTTATGGTAATAACTCTAAAAGATGTAATCAAATCCAATATTAAATATTAATATTCAATATTTTCTCCAGACTACAGGATTCTGTTTAACCTATATAAGAATTTAGTCTCTTTAGGCCAATAAAATATCACCCCTTAGTAATGCAATCCAGAGGCAGAAAACATACCACATACAATACACAGACAAACACATACATAAAGACCATACACATAATCCAAATTATTGCTTTTTGTAGCGAAGATGCAAGATTTTTCTCATTGCTTTTGAAAGGGTTAGTTTGTTTCAAAGGGTAAAGGCAAAAGCTTGCAAAAGGTGGAAACTGAAAAATGCGTTGTTTGCATGACCTTCGCTCAGCCTTCTGTTGAGTGCGGATTATCGGATTATCCACAGGACAATGAATCACCCAGCAGATGCAGGATGAGATACCAGACCAGTCCAACTGCAAAGTGGACAATGGGCCAGGCAGAGTACGTCCGCAGGAACTGCTGAAGCTAGAAGTAGAGTATATAACCTACACCCCACCTGTTATTCGAGGCTGACTCCTTTTTCGGGCTCAGCCCACCTGCCCCCAGATGCATGTAATAAAATCGTTTTGTTCTACATTGGCCTTGCGTTATGGATGTGATCTCCCACCGGCTCAGACCTTTTAGCTTTTGATGACTTTTTGGAAGAAGGAAGGGAAGTTCCTAAACGCCAAGCAAGAAGACCTGTTGAAACTCAATAAAAACCTCAAGGGCTGTGGATGAGCGGTGGAAACAGAGGAAGTCTTGACTCCAATCTATGGAATTAAGCAACAGGAGAGAGCTGAGCTGGGTTTTCTGTTTGTTCGTTTTATAAACTTGAAACTTTCACAAACTTTTATAGCCTTCATAACCTTTTACAAACCTTATTACAACTTCCACTAACCTTATTCCCCATTCAGAAATAACTCTCCTTAGAACAACTCACTTTCTTCCCTATCCCTCAAAAAATAAAATCTCCATTCCTCAAGCATTCTGTGACCGGCACCATATAATTTCTTTCCAACTGAATTCGAATTTCTCACTTTTCGAAACCTGTTTTCGATGATAAACCTAGACTGACTTTTGTGAACACATTCCGTAACCTTTGGAAACCGTTTTCTCTATTGGCAAACACACCTTTAGGAAACACCTCTAACAAGCACTAGACATTTATTAACAGCTCCAGTTATACTCCAGAGCCCACTGCAAGAGAAGCCAAAAGCAGGCGAACATCAATGTTTCAGTATTTCGTGTTATTTTAGATGATCTAGATATTTAATAACTTTTATCGAATTTACTAATTTAGAAAGGAATGGCTGAAATGAGTTAAATTGGTTCACTTAGACGGCTAAGGGTTTTTATTTTTTTTCTTTCAATAAAGATTACCTCCCAGAAACCTGTATTTTAAAAGATGGCCCACTCGCCAGGCCAGTTGAGCGTTGACCCCTGCACCAAGAGGTCACTGGTTTGATTCCTGTCAGGGCACATGCCCAGGTTGTGGGGGGCATGCTGGAGGTGGCCATTCGATGTTCTTTCTCATCAATGTTTCTATGTCTCTCTAAAAACCAATAAAGAAAAAAAATAAGTTAATTAATTAAATAAAATAAAAATAAAAGATGGCCCAGATAAGATTTGACAGGATCTGAATTGTTTCGGGAACCACACCTCCTGTCCTGTAAAGACTGCATTGCAAAACAAGGACAGTACTTTATGTATTTATTTTAATTCCCCCAACAACAGACTGCAAATCCATTCACCCATTCTGGGAAAGTTTCTTTCCTTTTGGGTATGTTTTTCTAGTTTGCAGACAGCACATAGCTTAGGGTCACCTCTGAGAGCCATAAAGACTTGGATATTTGGCACCTCTGGCCACTTCCCTGGTGATGGTAAACAGGTCTAGCTGTAGCATTAGCTAAATAACTTCCTTTTGCTTCCATGGTGGCAGGTTTTGAATGTCCTGGAATTTTAATAATTGCCAATTGTTTATATTTGTGTGTGTGTGTGTGTGTGTGATCTAATGATCCCACAACCTATTTTTCATTCTTTATGGGCTGCCTTAGAAAATTTAGAAGTCTGGCTGCTTCTACAACAATTTAAGGCTGTGAGCTACACCAAGGGGTAGCTACTACCAGTATAAATGTTGGCTATTTGATCTCTAGCCAAGTGACAAGCCCAAATTAGATTAGCTAGTTGTTGTAATGAGTATATTGTGTCCTTTGGGGAGTTTAGTAATTTTCTAGAGCATAAAACTAAATCACCCACATGTAGGATTAGAGTGGACTATCTAGGTAATTTAGCATTATTTAAATTAGCTTTTAGTATCTAAGACAATAGGTGCAACATTACTATCCAAGTAAACTGTAATCTTCCCAAGTGAAAGCAAAGACATATAATGACTGTCTTTTTCTACTGAAATGCTGAAAAAGGCACTAAATACATCTGTTACTGAAAAATATTGGCAGTCACAGGAATGGCTGATAATAAGGTATGTGGATTTGAAACCACAGGGTGTCTGGGAATAACTAGTTTATTTATAACTCCGAGCTTTTGTACAAATCTCCTTTTATTTTTATTTTTTCCATTTGGTTTCTTTACTGGAAGAATTACAGGGACCTGTACATAGAATTATCAGCTCCCCCTTTTTATGCTAATTTTAATTTCTCCTAAACTATTGATAAGGAGAAGGGGAAACATCTCGAAGTCCTCAGAGTAACCCTATGCTTCGGTTTTGTTTTGTTTTTTCTTTTCTTTTTTTTTATCCTCACCCGAGGACATTTTTTTCCTATTTTTTGTTCAGATAGAGTGTGGAAGGGAGAGAGAGAGAGAGAAACATTGACGTGAAAGGGACACGTCAAGTGGTTGCCACTCATACGACCCAATCAGGGCTGGGGACAAACTGCAACCGAGGTACGCTCCCTTAGAGGGAACCGAACCCAGGTCTCTCCGGACCGTAGGCCGACGCTATAACCACTGAGCCAAACCGGCCAGGGCTTGTTTTTTCTTTTCTAACTCCCATTTCAGTTTCCTATAATCCCTAAGTGGACAGGCTTCTCTGCAGGAGTTTTCTTGTACATCTTATTTAGCAATTATTTTGCTTTTGCTCCCAGAAACCAGTCGGTATCTTCATTGCTGTAGGTCAGAGGAGCCAGGATTCCATGTTCTAACAGTTATGTCTCCAGGTGAACCTTTCAGGGTCCCGGACAAACTGGGGAACAGTTGCTGGCCCCTCTCTGGCTGAGAGCTTTCTTCCGAGGGGATCTGCTAGGGTTCCTGCTCCCACTGTCCCTTCAGCCAGTACCAGTGGGAGGGAGGAAGGAGGGGAGGGCAAGTCCGCACAAGGAGGCTCAGAGACGAAGGATAAAGGGGAGGAGATAGAAGGGGGAGGAATGGGGTGTGGGCATTTCCTAGCCTTGGAATAGTTCAGATACAGTCTAAAGTGTCTTACATTAATTTGTTAAGAATTTATCTGTGCTTCTCCTTAGGAACTTCTATTCATTTATTCAGTTTAATTTTAGAGTCGGCATTTTTCTAATTTATGCATGCAAAAAATTAATTTAGGCACCCAAAGACAACCGCACTGTGGCCATTTAAAGTTGATATCATTTCTAGTTAAATTTCCCATTTCTGTAAATCACTTGCAAGGACAGGTCTCCCGTGAGGAGGATGAATGAGGGCTGGGGTCTGGGAGTTCCTGGCCTTGGAGGCACAACTTGTCTTGTCAATTTTAGGGTTTTGTTTTTTTTTCCCTTGGCGGGGAGGTGCGGGGGGAGGCATATCTGCAGCATCTAAACAGTTTTCTAGGGCTGTTTTGCAGTGGATCGACGTGTGCTGCTTCTGGACTGAGCTCCACGAGGTTCTCACCCCTCGAGTTACATTCAACCCTCTTATGTGTCTCAGTTTCTCTCCCAGCGTCTAAAACAACCAGAAGGGCTTGGGGTACAGGTTAAGCAAACCTTACATGTGCTCCCCTGGACAAGCCAGTCAGTTAATTATAGTTGAATTGGAATTCCCTATGGGGCTCCTGCTGGTCCTGAGAAATGACCTCTGACAGCTCCACAGAAAGTCTTAGTCACGTAAGAACACCTGAGATTCGGGCAGGAGGGAGGGAGGGCTCGTCCCTTATCTTCAGGGTTGAATGAGTTCAGCTTTCATTTGTACAGTGAAGGTTTTTTGCTCAGACTCTCAGAAAGCAATTCCAACTGAAAAGCCAAAGTTAAAAACCAGCCACTCATTTTCCCTTCTCTCTCGCTTTTAGCCTAGGTTCTGTCAACCCTTAACCTTGGAGATCTAAAAATACAGCTCAAATAAAGTCAGACCCTCCCTGAAGTTCTCCCTCCTTGCCCCTAGAATCTTTGCATCTGACAAAGTCTTATTTGTCCTTCTGTTACGGAAAAGACTCAGCCCAATACGGGAGGAAGAGAAGAGTTTCCTTTATTCACGCATGCGGACCAGAGGAGGCGGTCTCCAGATTCTGGGCCCCCAGTTGTAGGGCGCCTAGCTCTATAGCGGGCTGGGCGGGGCATTCTTTCGGCAGGAGCCGTAAGCAACTTACAGAAGCAGGAAGCGAAAGGGGTCATGTCATTCCTAAAATGGTGGCTCAATTAAAATAGCAGTTTACTTTCTCTATCACTTCAAGTCTCTACTCCAGCCTGGTGTCCTCTGCGAAGCCCTTTCTGGTAACGCTGCCACCCACTCAGGCACTTCTTGACAACGGCACTCAGCACGTGCATAGCGTCCACCTCCCTCTCCAGCCTGGGTCTCCTTGAGAGCTGGGACCGTGTCTTTTCATCTCTGCATCCCGAGTCCGGTGCAGAGCTTGGCAAGTAGCAGGTGTTCAATGCACCTTTGATGGGTGAGTCCAAGGGCAGCCTGTGAGCATTGCAGAAGAGGGTGGGGGTGTTAGCTGTCTCATGTTAGCTTCTCAGAACAGCCCCCCTGGGCCTTAGTGACAACTTAACAACAAGCTGGCTGCTCAAGAAGGGCAGTCAGTCTGGGAAGCCACAGTGGGTGAAGACATCACACTTCCCGGTGGAGGAGATAAACAGTAATTAGCATAATCCCTCAGAAGACTGTGGCAACACCTGCCAGGGGCTTGCCTCCAGGGAGGGAGGCTGCAGTGCTGGAGGAGCTGCTGAGCAGGGGGGATTTCGCTCTCCCAGCGTCCAGTGGCTGGCTGGGCTGCCCAGAAAGGGTCATTCTTCTAAGAAGGGTCCACTAATGGGCACAGCTCTGCAAGCATCCCTTAGGATTCTGGATGGTTTTTTTCCATTAATGATATCTGCGATGTGTTCTTGCCATGGTTGCTGTAGGCTTTTCATGTCAATATCATACTTTACAGTCTCCCAAGTGCTTCCCACGTGTTACATCAACTCTGCAGGGACTATCCTGCTCCTATGCCACAGGAGAAAACTGACTCTCAGAGAGGTCAAGAAGGCTTGCCAACGGCACACAGCCAGTGAGTGCAGGGGTTCTGGGTCCAAGCCTAGACGTTACATGATGTGATTTGGCTGGAAAGAGATTAAACAACTGAAAATTTTATCTTTCTGTCTTCAGGTGAGACCTTGGGTTGCCACCACATTTGTGGTCTCCTGGGCCAACAGGTCCCTATTCTTTTGTCCATCTGTGTCTATTGGGCTGTGGGGCTAAAGAATGGGGATACATGATATAGGGATGTTGAGGAACAGGTTGTGGTGTATGTGGGTGCATGCGGGTGTGGGTGTGGGTGTGGGTGTGGGTGCGGGTGCGTGCGTACGCTGGACCCGTGGGTGAAATGTGAGCCTCCCTATGCTTTAGGCATAGCCAGCAGGGACCAGGATGAGCCTGGCCTTTAGCATCAACATTCTTCCAGGTGCACGGTCGGGCAGAGGCATGTGCCCTCGATTCCCGCGTTGGTTCTGCGCGTGGCCTGGCTCTCTCTGGAAGGGAGGGAGGGGAGGGGCAAAGCAGCAGTTCTTCTGCGACCTCCACGTCCTGTCACCCAGGTTGACTTCTCCAGTGCGAAATGGAGGGCTCCCTCCCTTGTCACCCCGGGGCAACAGTGCCAGCGGACCCTTCTCCTACCAACCCCTGTCGCCCTCCGGTCCTTTTCCGTGTCAGAGGGGAGGTATCGACATGCACAGGTCCTCAGTGGTCCCCACCCAGCTCTGCGCCAACTCCGGAGATAGTCACATGGTTTCGGGTGGCCACACTGGCTCTGTGACTCCTGCCACCTGGAGCAAGTCACCCAGCCCTGAGGACAATCCCTTCCTCAGCTAAAACCAGGAGGTCTCGTGAGAGGAGTAAGTGGGGAAATGCTCCCTGGGCTGGAGACGGCCCTGCACACCAGCTGTTATCTTAGTAGTCCTTGGTGGCCCTTAGCGCCTCCCAGAGGCCGGAGGCCCCACTGCAGCCCTTCTGTCTCCCCCGCCTGCTTTCCGACCAGCCCGCCCTCTGGCTCATGGGGCTCTTCCTAGTTCTGCCTCCGCCCGCCTCTTGGCCTTCACCCCTGTCCCTGCGGCCCTCCCAAACGACCAGTGTTCCAGACCTTTCTGGGAAGAAGGCTGTCTCTGTTTGGAAGTATTTTGATTCAGAAAATTCATCATACTCAACAGTGTGGTCCTGTAATGTGGCATGTTGGAGAGTGTGAATGTATGTGTGAGTGGTATGTGCAGGTGCTAGGGGTTGTAAATGTGTGGGAGGTGTTAGAGGGTATGAGTGTGTGTGTGGTATGTGGGGTGTTAGGGGGCGTGAGTGTGTGTGCATGGTATGCAGGGGTGTTAGAGGGTATGAACGTGTGTGTTGTATGTGTGTGTTAGGGGGTGTGAGTGTGTGTGTGTGCAGTATGTGGTATGTTGGGGGTGAGTGTGTGGGTGGTATGTGGGGGTGTTGGGGTGTGAGTGTGTGGGGAGTTGAGGTGTTAATGTGTATGTACGGTATGCAGGGTGTTAGAGGGTATGAGTGTGTGTGTGTGATATATGGTATGTTAGGGGTGTGAGTGTGGGGGAGTGTTGGGGGTGTGAATGTAAGAGGTGTTGAGGTGTTAATGTTTGTGTATGGTATGTTGGGGTGTGAGAGGGGGTGAATGTATGCGTGTGTGGTATGTGAGGGTGTGAATGTGGGGGTGTTGAGGTGTTAATGTGTGTGTATGGTGTGAATGTGTTGGGGTGTTAGTGGTGTGAGTGTATGTTCCCATGTATGCGGCACGGGGAGGTGTGGGTTGTAGCCTGCGTGTGTGCATGTGGTATGTGGTGTGCAGTGCCTTCTGCCCTGATGAAGACAGCTCCTGATTGTCCCTTCGCACAGGTTGGACAGTCCTGCTCTCCAGGGCCCCCAACTGGGAATGACTTTCCCAGGGTTCCCTGGGGCTCGAAGGGAGTTCCTGGGATGATTGTTCTAGACCCTTGATGCTCAGAGCCTCGCCCCAGGACGGGAAGAATGGACATCCCTTGGGGGTTTTGGAAATGAGTCTCAGACCCTACTCCAGAGCACTTACGTCAGAGTCCACGTTTGAACAAGCCCCCGAGGAGTCGTGTGCAGGGCAGTGTGAGGGCTGGACTCGGATGAGAGGGAGAAGGTGGGACCAGGACAAGGTGGAATGTCGGCCCTGCCTGGAGAGGATGCTGCCCACAGAGTGGCTGGGGTGGCGGGTTGGGTGACCAGCAGAAGCAGGAAGGGAGGTCAGTAAAGATGGGGCGCTTGTCAGGGGACTCGGGAGGAGCCGAGCTCACGGTCCCAGATGCTCGTCCAGCCCAGCACCTCCACGTCACTTGTGTTGGGTCAGATGGGACCTGCCCTGGGGACTCAGCGGGCTGTGGGTGTGCACTTCCCTGCCTCAGAAACCCCTGCTGATGTGTCTGCCTCGGGGGTCAGGATACTACTGGCCTCATAGGATGAGTGGGAGGTGTTCCTCCCTTTTGGGAAGAGTTTGAGAAGTATTGGAGTTAATGCTTTAAATAATTGGTAGAGTTCACCAGTACAGCATCTGGCCCTGGGCTCTCTTTATCGGAAGGTTTTTGTTTTGTTTTGTTTTTTATAACTGATTCGATCTCTTGACTCGTTATAGGTCTATTTCTTCTTGAGTCAGTTTTGGTAATTTGTGTTTCCAGACATGTGTCTGCTGTAAGCATTATGATCTGAAAACCAAGCTCCCCCTTCCCTGAGCAGGTGGTAACAGGCAAACACTACCCAGGGCTCCCGCTGCCTGGCTGCTCTGTACTGTGTCCATTTTGCCTGGCCCTGTCCTCGGACCCCTGACCCTGGACTCTTCACTGACCCACGTGCAGTGGAGGCCTTTTGCTGACTGCCCTGCGCTGGCCAGAGGAGTCTCCTGTCTGGATCCTCGCCCCTGCCATCCCAGAGTTGCTCACCTGCAGCCACAGGTCTAGGGAGGCGCACAGAGCTCTCCGTGTTAACTGCCTGGGACTGGAGTGGCACGTCCCGTCCGCCCACCTTCTCATGGGCGCGAATCCCGGTTACTCTAACCCGTGCACACGAATCCTCTGCGAAGTGTGGTCTTCCTGCAAGTTAAACTTCCAGGCCTGTCCAAACAAAAGGGGATTGGGAGGCTCTGGGATTGTCCCTGGTACTCAGGGCAAGAAGCCCAGCAGGCTTCTCTCGGGGCTGGGATTCAGGGAGGCGCCTCTGTCCTGTGGGCCCACCGGGTTTCCTCTCTGCTGAAGGTGACCACGTCACCTGGTGCGCCCAAGCCTCTTTTATTCTAGCACCTGCAGCCCTGTGGCCTGGGAGCCCTCAGTCCTGGGCGAACCACGCTGGTTAGGGCCCATCATCGCTCCTCTCCGCGGGCTGCCTGCTTCAGCCTTTCTCTCCTGGTTGAAGTCCTTTCTCCCCGTGCAGGTGGCAGGAAGCTGCTGCTCCAGCCCGGGCTCCAGAGCCTCCCAGCTCCAGCACCTCCAACCTCTAACCAATGCACAGCCTCAAAGCTAGTTCCAAATGCTCAGGAGGGAGAAATGGACTGCTCTGCATGAGGTCTAACACCCACCCCAGTTGGGCAGAATAACCACGGGCTCACCTCCCCCCCCTCCCCGGTTAAGTGGAGGGCTGAGGCAGAAACAGGGAAGTGAGAGCCAGCAGGAGCCCGGAGTGGTGCTGCATGGCCCATCAGGAACGTTCCACTGTAACCAAATAGAAGAAAAAAACAGAAGAGACTACAACGATCTTGGCAAAGGACAGTAGCTCCTGGGATTACCACTCCCCCCAGCCCCTGCCCTGGAGTTAGCTCACACAGAACCCTCCCCATGTTAGCTCAGGGAGTGGGCGGACACCCCAGGTGGCCTCCTGGACGCCTGCCCACGCTGTGCACGCCTGTGTGATCCCCACCCCCCGAGTGTGGGCAGGACCTGGGAATACGGTGAGAGTCATCCCTCTGATTGGCTTACGTGATATGGCAAAGATGATCAGATGCTCCTACAAGTACTGTTACTGAAGGGCTGTCCTAGCAGACTGGAGAGGGATTCCCCCAATGGCTTTCAGGAAGGAAGCTGCCACATTGTGCGGCCCGGGCAACCTCTAGGAGCTGAGCGTGACCCGCCACAGACAGACGGCCTCCATCAGAAGGCCACAAGGAACCAAATTCTGTCAATAACCTGAGTGAGCCTGGCTAGGACCCGAGACTCAGATGGGACCGCAGCCCACCCACACCTGGAGCTGCGCCTGCTGAGATCCCAGCTAAGGCCCCGCGCCTGGACTTCTGACCTACAGAAACTGCGAGATAACACATTCATGTTGTTTCCAATTACTACACGTCCGGTGATTTGTTATACAACAATAGAAAACAAATCCGTCTAACATACGGGGAAATTATAGGGCATTAAGCATGCTTAGGAGAATAAGTTTCAAATATTCAATCTCAAATCAAGAGTCTACATGAACAAAATATTAAATAAGCCCCTTTGACTGTGTTTACTGCAGGGTCCAGCTTTCCTGCACCTGCGTTCCCTACCCCTTCACCCTCACAGGTGGGGCGGGGCCAGGACAGCTGCCCCCCCGTGGGGGCACTGAAGGGAGAGTGGGCAGCTCTCCAGCTTCAGGAAGCCAGAGAACACAATGCCAGTTTCACTTTCAATATTTGCATTTATGTAAAGAATTAATAACAACCAGTTGGCAAGTGTGACGGGATTCCAGCACTCCCATTCATCACTAATGGAAGGAGAAATTGGATCAGCTTTCAGAGTACAATTTGGCAAGATCTAGTCAACTGCAGAATACATACATCCTTTAATTCAGCCATTTCTCTTCGAAGAACGTGCCCTACAGAAATGTTAGCACAGAGCCCAATTATATATGTACCAGGATATTCACAGCAGCATGGTTTGCAAAAGAAGAAGAAGAAAAAAACTGGCGATAACCTACATGCCTATCAATAAGCAATTAGTTAAGTAAACGGTGGTGTGCTCACACTGGATAACTATTCCACCATTGAACAATGAGGGTCATTTATATGTGGTGTGCCATTTCCACGTCATATCTATGATATACTGTTAAGGGGGAAGCAACTTGCAGAACACTCAGTATAGTGTATCATTTTTGTTACGAGTAATCACATATTTATATGTTAAAATATGCGTAGAAAATATGGACAGATATAAACCAAATTTTTAGGAATAGTTATTACTTGAATTATGGGGAACTTTCTATTTTATGGATACTTCTGGATTATGCTGTATGATGGGGAATGTTCTATATTAATCATTTCTGTATTGTTGAGGAAATTTACTATGTGCATTTGTTAATTTCATAATAAAACAAAACAATAAATATGTTTTTAAAAATAGGATCAAATACCCCCAGATCCTTCATCTGCCATCGGAGAATCTGATGCAAGCCAGCCCTGTGTGCTCACCGTCTGACCGGGGCTTCCCACAGGCCTGGAGGGCTGTCGCCAGGGACACAGAGCTTCTTCACAAGGACTGATGGCCCGTGGAGAATGACCTCACCCGAGGCTCCTGGGAGGTGAACTCTAGGCCCTTGGAATGTCCTGTCTGACAGCAGTGTCTGTGTGTGCTGTGGACTTTGGCCACCAGACAGTCGAACAGTGACTTCTGATGGGGCTCTGGGCATGTGGTATCAGCTCTACCTCTGGAAGGGCTGGAGACTGAAGGTCAGCCTGACAGGCAGTGTGTGATGGAGCCCAGTAAAAACCCTGGACCCCAGTCTCAGGTGCACTTCCCTGATGGGCAGTACACCCAGCGTGTGGTCGCAGATCTATGGCAGAAAAGTAACACTGTCTGAGTCCACAGGGAGAGGGCGGCAGGAACTCTGCCTTCGGTGTCTGTCCTGGACTCTGCCCTCTGCACTTCTGGCCTTGGGTCATTGAAATCTGCATCCTTTCCTTTAATTCGCCAGAACTGTGCATGTAACAACTTTCGGCAACTTCTCTGAAATCTCCCAGTGGATCGTCAAACCTGAGAGGCTTTGGGGACCCTTGGCCCCAAACTTGCAGCTGGTGTCAGAAGTGGGGGCAGTCCTGTGGATGGATGGTTTCTTCTAACGTCACAGCTGGCTGAACTCTAAGCAGCCCGTGACGAAGGGCCAGGCTGGCCGAGGACCCAACTCAGAGGCACGGGAAAGGGGCCTGGGGTCTCAGGACACCACTGCTGATAATACTTTAGCCAGATGCTGGGCTGTGTGTCAAGATCTCTGGGCTCTAACCCAGCTCTGTCACTTGCAAGCTCTATGTAGGCTATAGAAATGGCCTATGAATGCTTGGCCCCCGCTAAGGTGAACACAATTACTCAGGCTCGAGGCCTTCAAAGCTCCCTCCCCGCCCTCAGTCAGGCGTACAGATGCCCTAGGAACGTGAGCCCCGACCTACCCCACACTGCGTGGAGCGTCTTCCCAGCTTCTGTCTCCCCTGAGCCTTCTGAACTTCAGTGTGGGTCCTTTTGCTTCAAATCTCAAATTCATCCCTATTGAAATTGCTCATCTGCTCAGAACACCTTCGTTGGTTCTTATCCCCATCTTTACCCCTGATGCTTTCTTTCCTGACGTCATTCCCAGAATTCTGCAGGGCCAGGGCAGGTGAGGCCCCGAGGCACCTGGGCACACGTTCTAAGGAGCAGGCGTTGTCAGGGTGGCCCTGCCCTTCATGACCCTGAGCGTGAACGCGTCCCGCTCTGTGCTCCACGTGTCTCCCTTGCGTTGCCTGGTCCCAGCCTGACTCCCGGCTTGAGCCTGTCTTCTTGCCCCTTCCATCCCTTCCACCTTGACCCAGGTGTTCAGCCACTATCGCATCTGGCCATTTTTTATATGTTTTTATTGATTTTTTAGAGAGAGCGGAAGGGAGAGAGAGATAGAAACATGGATGTGAGAAACACCAATTGGCCGCCTCCTGCACACCCTTACTGGGGATTGACCCCGAAACCAGGGCATGTGCCCTGACCAGGAATCGAACCTGGACCTCTCTGTCCATGAGATGGCGCTCAATCCACTGAGCCACACCGACAGAGCTAATCTAGCCTTTTTTTTCAAAAGGCTCCACTCACAACAGGGGTCCCCCAGCCTTCTTCCAATGAACAAAGTTCCTTCTAGCCTTCAGAGCTTCAAACATGCTATTCCCTCTGCCTGGAGCACCGCCCGGTCCCACCGAGAAGCCTCAGCCTGCTCCTCGGCCCTCTGGTCGCTGCTTAAACACGACCCACAGGGAAACCCTCCCCGACTCCCCAGAGGAAGTCACACACCTGGTGATACACTCTCAGAACATCACACCCATCCTTTGCAGCACGTATCGCAGGGGCAATGAATTATTTGTGCAATTGTTTGGTTAATGGGCACCAGACTCCACGTCACATGAAGCTAAGTTTAGCAGTCAGAGCCCTGGCAGGAACAGATGGTGTGTTTTAGTGGGGTCACTGATGGTGAGAGTTTGGGGGAGCAAGAGTGTGGAGCCATTAGTTCTCCTAGGCCTAAAGGGGTAGGAGGAGTGGGTACAAAAATCTGGAGCGCCGTGGCTATACTTAGGGAAAATGGGAGCTGTGGTTTGCAGCCAGCGGAAGGAATGTCTCAGCCTCTCTCTCCTCTCACCTCCAGGCTCCTGCCTCCCGTCAGCCAAACTCAAGTGGAAAGAGAAGGCAGGCAGCCCAGGCGATGCAGGCGATGCAGGTCAGCCTGCAGGGCGCAGGGCGGGGGGAGGAGGATGGGGCGTGGACCTGGAGAGGTAAATGAAGATGTTCAGCGCAGCAGGACCGTGTCTATCTTGCTCATCCCCGAATCTCTGACGTAGAGCCCAGTTCTTAACCGCGTAGGTGCTTAAGAAATGCTGGTGCTGCAAGAAGGCATGAGCACAGGAGAGAAGGAATCACTCCCTCGCCTGCATCCCGGGGACACTGTAAGATCAAATGCAGTCAGGTGCAGGAAATTGTTCTGTGAACCACAAAGTAGCAAATAAATAGGAATGATTATCGTTATTATTCCGATTCTTCTTCCTTTTGCGAGGTCAGTCTCTGGAAGAGAGTCCCAGCGTCCAGAAGGAGCCAGCTGGCTGCATTTATTTTCCTGGCTGGGCAACCCCAGGGCCTCGTTGGTCTGAGCACCGGACCTGCAGGCATCCTTGGGGCATGAACTTGCCCTCTGTGCCGGGGCAGCTCTTGGTGAGACATATCTACACCACAGGGGCACTTTGTTTTCTTCATTGAGTTAAAAATAAAAGAGACATTTTCTGGCAGCGAAATGTCCTCTGTCATACCTGGGGACTGAACATGTATTGCAGCTTTATTAAAGTATATTAGACAAATTGAATAGCTATGCTTTCCAGCCAGCTGACAGAGCCACTGCCTCCCTGTAGATATTTTGGTTTTGCATTAAGAAAGTTGTCACAAGTAATTTGGACTGGAGCGTGTGGTTATAGACTGCCAAATGTTGATTAATTAAGCTGATGTTTGGATTAGTTCTGCCTGATAGTTTCATTAGGGAAAATGAGTGAGAATGTGGAATAAAGTAACAAAGGGGACGAGAAAGCATCATCCTTTCGGTGAGACCTACAACAAGGAGACCCACATCGTATCCACTGGTGTGTGCATGTGTGTGTCGTTCAAGTATCCCAGCAAAGGATGGCCCCGTGGCTGGAAGGGTTACACGTGGTTAATGTGAATTCTACTTCCGGTATCAGCTCCCTCGATGGTCCAGCCTTTGGCCTTGAAATCTCTGTGCAACCACTTCCCAAGTCAAGTTTCCAAATGTTCATTGAGCCTTACCCATTGAGCCAAAGGTCTCCCCGCCGCCTGGGCTGACCATCCATGGGACCCTGAGGTGTCGTCCAGCAAAGCCTGACAGAGAAGGCGGGGTTCGTTCACCCCCTCAGAACCTGGCAGAAATGCTGGGTGAAAGGCAAGATTCCCAGAGAAGCAGGAAGATACTTTCCCCAACCTCAGGGGAGTCTACATGAATGAAAATGTGAGTTGACCTCAAATGTCATGTCCTTGTAGGAAATTGTATTTTTGCTAATGCCTAATTCAGTTAATGAAAGACTTGACATTTTTAACAGTTTGTATGAATGCATGTGGTTTTTGCCCTCATGAATTCATTTATGTAAACATTAACATATTAACATCAAGCATTAATGCTCAGCCCTGAGCCATTCAACTCATAAGAGAGGTAAAAGAGATGGGGCTTGCCCTTAAAACTTAAGAAGCTAATGAAGAAGGTGAGTCTCCAATGTATGTCTCACTAGCCCCACCTACCCCAAACAACATGCACTGTATTTTTCAACCACACTTACTTCTCTCAGCTCTTTCCATGCATCATACTCTCTGTCATTGCCAGGACTTTGTCCATGATGTTCCCACCGCCTGGGACATTTTTCTCCCAACCTCACCATCCCATTTCCCATTCTCCTGGAATGGGATGGTGAGGTTGGGAGAAATGGTAAGGAATTCTTACTCATTCCTCAAGTTTCATATTAGCTTAAATGCCATTTCTTCCAGGAAGCCTTCCTGGATTGCAGATGCCCACATTATGTACACTATCCTCAATATGTGCCCCAGAACACCCCGTGCTTCTCCAAGCATATCACATTGCTACTGCTTATTTAATTCCAGCTTCCCCTCCACACCACAGCATGAGGAAAGGGAGAGCATTTGTTGGGCGTTCAATATCCTCAGTGCTTAGCAAAACATGTAATAGAAGCAAATGATTGGAGAGAATGGAACAGAAAGAACCAAGTATCAGAATGACTGGCACCAGTGCGAACAGTGGGAAGCTTGGCAAGCCGTCTTCCTTTCTCAATACACAGTTCCTCATCCGTAAAATGGGAATAGTAGAGAATGGCCGTCTGGTACCCGCTGATATCCAGGACTGAGGTCCAGGCTGAGCTGGTCGGCCGAGTGGGTGTTCTTTGCCCCGACACCGCTCTGAGTAAAGCAGAATGCTGGACCAGAGAGAATGACATCCCAAAGACAGTCTCTGCTAAACCCAGAGAGTGAGTAAATGGGAATGATACAAACCAGCCTTCCCTGCACCCTAGAGCTCATGGAGTCAACTTGGAAGGCCTCTGCCAACTTCCAAACAATCCCAGAGAGAGGTGTGATTATCTAAGACAACCAGTGAATACATATGTTGGTGCCTTACAGCAAACTGCGGCCGGATGAATGACATTTTGCTCTGGCCTGAAGAAGATGCACTGTAACGTGTAAGATAGACAAACACATAGTATAGCTATAGACACAGGTGTAGGCTGAGGGGACGGGCCTACATGCATGTAAATAGGCTATAAAAAGTTAGTTGGTGGCTATGGCCAGTAGGCTATAAAATGTGGTACTTCAGTCTCGAAAAAGCTAATCATCTTCCCTCCCTCCCCGTCTTCAGTCATTGCCATTTCCCCATCCACGAGGACTTGAACACCTCCTCCGTGAAGGCCTCCCAGGGAGATGGGACCCAGGACCCTGGGCACGGGCCCGCCGCTCACCTGCTCCCCTCACTTCTCTCTGGACGGCTCGGTCCTCACCTAGGCTCCAGCAACTGTGTTCCTTCCTCGGGCTCCTGGGGAGGTCAGGCTGGCTGATTTCTATTCCGAAGTGTGGTTTTCCTCGTGGTTTTGAGGGGCTCGGAGGAATGGGGCAGTTAGGCCTGCAGCCCCCACACAGCTCAGCGGCCGCGAAGCAGCCAGAAGGCCCTCCACCCCCACTTCCCTCGGGAACCCGCCCCGTCCACAGCCTCTCAGGGGGCAGGAACAGCCCCCCTTTCGCAGCCAGTTGACAAAAAAGCAAATTTTGGCCTTAAAGAAAAATGGAGACATACTGGGTGGCAAACATCATAAACTACCCTCGAGGTAGAAAGTCCTCAGGCACAAACGCTGAGAAAAAGAATTTAGCAGAAACCCAGCCCCTGCCCTAACCTTTTCCCAACCTGTCTCAGTTCTTTGCTCCGTGTTGTTTTACTTCCTTTGTTGGAAACAAACCTAATCGAGTTGCCTGGAGGCAAGCAGGGGTGTCCTTCTGGGCGCACCCGGGCATCTGGTAGGTGCTGTCAGCCACACCAGGAAGGACCCGGGAAAGAGGCGGTTTAGCAGGATGCACATCTGCCCAGGACAGAAGACAAGCACCCGAGTGAGCGCGTCTTTCTGGTCACACAGGGCAGGACAGTCCGGCGTGTGGGCTTCAGAGTCAGACCAGCCTGGCCGCTCGCCCCTCAGTGTGACTCTCCTGGGTTGAGTTCCCCCTAGACGCAGGACCCAATTCACGGATTGGAAGAGTATGTGGGGTGATCCCAGGGAGACACCGGGATGAGCGGGAACGTGAGGCAAGGCCGACGGAGAACCCCACAAGGCCCCAGAGAGCTGCGACCCCGGGGCACTGGGCACCCTCTGCGAGGGTTTGTGGGAGAGCTAGCTCATGCCCGGAGCTGTCCTCGAGGGGTGAGGGAGCTGAGATATCTAACCCCCACCCCCACCTTACTGGCTGAGGTGTCGCTGGCACCCAGGTCGCCTGCACCTGCGCACATCTCCCATTTCCCACAAGAGCTGCGCAGAGGGCCCTCCGCGTGCAGGGGCAAGGCACGCGGCCTCTCGCATTCTTCGCGTGAGCTAGGAAGTCGAATTCTTCTGCATAAATGAAAGAACGCAGATACAGTATCATGTATATTCTATTAGACAGTCTAAAGCTTAATGCAGAGTGCTTCTTAAAAGGGGACAGGCTGCAGGATCTGGGTTCCAGAACCCACAGCTCTGGGCGGACAACCTGAAGCCTGAGCATCTTTGGGCCTCCCCAAGCCCCTGCCCCCAGCGAGGAGTATGACTTCACTTGGGGCTCTCACCTCAGCAGGGCCAACATGCAAGGTTGGTGCCTAGGTACCGAGCTGTAGCATCTCCCTTCCCAAGAAGCCACGTGAGCTTCGAGTGGTGGAAGAGTAAGGAGAATCTGGAACGGGGTCTACCAGATGGCCCACTAGCTGTTTCATTTCTCGGGGCCCCAGGGTCCTCGTCCCTAGCCCTCCCGTAATCCACACAGACCAGACTTCTCAGCAGTATGGCGAGGGTGGAATTTAGGGAGGTCATCTAAGTGAGTGTGCAGAAAACAGGGCCTGGAAGAATGCAGACCACCTGTTTGCCCTCCCTGGCCCTCAGGCCTACCCATCCAGGACCCAGAGCACTGCCTGCCTCTTGGCCAACCTTCATTCTCCGTGTGAAGCCCGCAGGACAGGGGAATCCCAGTGCTGTCTGGGCCCAGAGGCATCACCACCGCCCAGAGCTGATGCGTCTTTTCTCCCTGTGACGCTAAGACGTGACCCAAGGACAACCAGAAACCAGCCTACTCGGTGAGCAGGAGCAGGGGTGTGCTGGCGAGGCCCCTGCATGCTCAGGCTGGGTATTTTTGTTTTTCGTTTAATTTTCTTTTCTTTTATTGATTTGAGAGAGAGAGGAAGGGAGAGGGAGAGAGAGATAGAAACATCAATGAGAGAGAACATCGATTGGCCGCCTCCTGCATGTCCCCACCTGGGGATCAGGCCCACAACCTGGGCATGTGCCCTGACCGGGAATCGAACCAGCGGCCTCTTGGTCAATGCTCAACCACTGAGCCCACCAGCCGGACTCGGGCTGGGTTTTGTTGCCCATTCAGATGTCCCGGGCCCATCCTTCCGAGAGGTGTGCATCGCTGTCCGCACAGCAGCTGAAACACGCATTGCTGCATCTGTGGTGCTTCAGCAGGAGCCTGTAGCTGAACCAAGATGAAAAGCTCCTAAAGCAGATGGTCTCCCTCTCTCCCTCTGGTACACACACGCACACGCACACACCTCTCACAGAGAGGAGTGGAGAGAGCGGCAGTGACGGAGAGAACAGGCAGAGGGGGAAAAAATGAAAGGAAACCAAGAGAGACAAGAAGAGACACAGCCTCTGCGCAGCGCGGGGGCGGATGGAACAGGACGGAAGTCAAGAAGGCGAGGCGCGGAGGCGGAGATCCTCAGAGGGGGCTGCGGAGGAGGGCCGGCTGCGTGGGAGAGAGCGCAGCCCTCGGGGACTGGGTTCAGGCTGCAGTTTGAACATCCTAAGTAATAGTGATGGCAGCGTGTGTGTGTGTTTGTGTGTGTGTTTGTGTGTGTGTGTGTGCGCGCGCACGCACGCACTGGTGTGAGTGTGTGTACGCACTGGGGTGTGTGTACATGCTCGACTCTGGGTGAGTGTGTACCCGTGAGGGTTACCTGTGCAGAGCACAGACAGGATGCGGGGAAGCTGAGGGCCTAGGAGAAGGCAGGGGGCCCTTGAGGGGCTTGTCACCTGAGCCTGGGCCTGCCTCTCCAGGGACAGTAGTCAGCACTTGCGCCTGAGGCCGAATGCTGAGGCCCAGAGGGAGGGCCGCAGGCCGGACAGTCCATGCAGAGAGCCCATCCCTCCCACCACTGTTTCTCACGTCACTGCCTTCCCTGCAAAACCAGTCGATAATGAAAAAGCACCAAGTTGCTAGCCTGGAGCCCAGGGGCTCAGACCCAGCTTCTCTCTGGGGGTGCTCCTTTGCTCCCCTTCCCTGAGTGAAAATCAGTTGCGTTCCGATCTTCACATCCCTGCTACCGAAGACACCCCGAGGCCATGCCCCATCTATTATTCAGCATCGTGCCCAGTGAGGTTGTTAAGTGAATGGGCTGCGTGGAGGCAGCCCTCACCGGGCCGGTGAGCAGCGGGGCGCAGGCCTTCCCAGGGCCCAACAATAAAACACTGGTGCTGGTTTTCTTCCCCTTCTCCTTCCCTCCCTCCCTTTTTTCTCCTGTTTTCCTCCCTCAAGACTTATCAAACCTCTAGAGCAGTGGTTCTCAGCCTTCCTGATGCCGCGACCCTTTAATGCAGGTCCTCATGTGGTGGTGACCCCCAACCATGAAATTATTTTCATTGCTACTTCAGAACTGTAATTTTGCTACCGTTATGTCTTAGGCGACCCCTGTGAAAGGGTCCTTCCACCCCCAAAGGGGTCACGACCCACAGGTAGAGTCTGGAGGATGCTAGATGATGCCTGTGGGGCTGAAGGAGACCAAGCCCTTGGTCCCTTTGACGTTCTCTGTCCAGCTCAGGACTTTACCTCTGGAGGCCTGGGGAGAACAGGGTGAACCCAGTGTGTGTCCAGGGACCGGCGGAGGAGGGCTCAGCCACCAACGTGCAGACCATCACGTTGCAGCATCTCGGCGGTAGGCTTCATGCTCCTTAGGATCTGGTGTAAAAGTTACTGGCCAGCTGTTTCCAATTCTCCCTAAAAAGAAAGACTGGAGGGAGGAAGGACAGAGATTGGGAGGGAGGGAGAAAGACCAGATTTACTAAAGAGGCGTCCAGGGTGAGCCCTGGGAAGAATTCCCCTGGAGGAAGGGGCGCTTACTGGTTTCCGGGCATTTCACACTGTAACCGTGTAACCTTCACACAGCTCCGTGAAGGAGGCATGGTTACAAGGAAGCCAGTGTTTACCGGAGTTGCTTGGGGTGTGGAGCTGGGATCACCCAGACAGCCTGGCAAGGAAGGGAGGGGTGTGCTTGGCTGCGGCACGAAGCGGCGACCGTGACCTGGTCCTGCAGGCGGTCCCAGCCCGTCAGCTCCATTGAGCCCAGGAGGCAGGAGTCCACAGTGGCCTGCAGGACACAGGACAGACAGAGCCTCGGCATTTCCCTTTCTCAGCCAGGGGCCAGCCCTCTCCAGCCCGGCCAGCTCCAGGTCAGACAGCCAGCTCCTCTGAGACGCCTCGGCGGGGGTCACGCTGGGCGGGAGGGCAGGCCCGCCTCTGGGGCACTTCGACTGACATTGCAGAGCAGTCGAGACCCAGAGTGAGTCCCGGGACTCAGAGTGAGCTCCGCCCTTCAGCCTTTCGTTCTTGGAAAGCCTAGGCCTGTGGAACTGGGGGACCAGAAAAGCGACATGCAGGGGACCAGCACCTGCCACGCTGTCCCCCGCGGCCGGGGCTCACTCATAGCTGCCCTCAGCTGTTACCTCGCCCAAACCACCTACAGGCACCTCCTCGTCTGAGGGTCGGTAATGAGCTGTCCTAATGTCCCCGGGGCTTGGTCTTGCTCCACCAGCCCCAGCCAAACCTGTGTACCCCGATTCCTGAGCACGGGCGCTGGTGCCCGAGGACACTGACCAACCACGCCGTCTCGTCACTTCTCCACTCAGCTCCGCAGGGTCACAGCAGGCTCATCATCACCATGACAGCCTCACACGGTGCTGTCAGCAAAAATCAGCTGCAGCCCATAACTGCCCCCTCAGAGCCAAGGCTTGACACTGGACAAAGGCCCCCAAGATGCCCACATCCTGACCCGTCTTCAGATGGTTCCTTATATGGCAAAAGGGACTTTGCAGCTGTGATGGGGAGAGCAGCCGGGATGACCCAGGAGGGTCCAATGCAATCATAAGGGTCCTTATGGAAGGGAGGCAGGAGGGTCCAAGTCAGAGGAGGAGATACGGGGATGGAACAGAGGCTGGGTGATGATGGAGGGGCAGGAGCCAAAGCTCCCTCTGGAAACTGGAAAGCAAGGAAGCCAACAAAGGAACGCAGCCCTGCCGACACCTTGACCTCAGACCTCTGCCCCCTGAACTGTGGGATGACAACTCTGAGTCATTTTAAAGCACTGGGTTAGTGGCACTTTGTTAGGGCACAGCTGGGAGACTTGGACCGGGTCCTCACGGCTCGGTTTCCCCCCTCCTCTCGGGGCTGCTCGCTCCTGCAGAGCCCCGCAGACGCCTGAAGGTGGGGGCAGGTGGAGAGAGTGAATGGACATATGAACCAATAAAGATCAGATATAAGCACCTGAATGCGTCCCAGGACCCTTCCTGATGGGCTGGGGACACTGTCACCAGTCAGTACAACTGAGGTTCCCCAACTTCCATCAGGATCACCTGGAGAAACGGACTGTCCCCGACACACACAGTGAACGGCATTTCTCACCCACCCAGTGGTCCTGGGGCCCAGGGAGCACTCTGGGTATCTTAATGCACTTTACCCTCGCAACCCCCTATCCGAGGGGTCTTATTGGTACCGTACTTCACAGATGCAGAAGCTGAGGCACAGGGGGTTAGGTAACTGGCCCAAGGTCACCCAGCTGGTAAGCGGTGGAGCTGGGATTTGAACCCGGGCCATCTGGCTCCAGAGCCCAAGCTCAATACTGTCTCTGGACTGTTTTCATTCCTCCCTGCACCCCACCCCCGGATGTTACAAAGTGGTTTTCGTGTACTCTGGGTGAAGCTTGGAGAAAGTTGGGAGCCAGCAGTGCTTAGAAAAAGTGAACCTTTTAAAGGTTCGCTTGACCCCAGGCCAGGAGGAAGCAGCCCAGAGTGAAGACTCCCAGAATCAGGGAGGCCTCCTCCTTCGCGTCCCCCACACTGGCCTTTAGCCCTGCCCAGAGCACAGGAAAGGTGAGAGGGCACCGGCCCCTGCCCTCCACGTCCGTCTGCCTGCTGCACCGGGCAGGGGGGTGCAGCTCACTTCCAACCCCAGGACCCTCCAGCCAGAAGCCCCCCGTGAGCGGAGGGTGGAGGAAGCCTGCCCTCCCCCCTCAGTGCTCGGTGGCCCGGCCCGAGGCGCCGCTGCGCTGGCTCTGGGCCGCATGTGGAGGGAATGATCTGTGGTTCTCTCGAGCCCGCCGAGTGCAGAAATGTTTAAAAGCCTTAAATAAATTCCCATCTCATTTCAGCCAGCGCCCCTTTCCGGCTCGAGCTCTCAGCCGGAGCACGAAATGAGCGGGCGGGGTTCCCCTGCTCCCACATCTCCTGCACGGGCGCCGGGGGCCACTCCGTGCCCTAGCGGGCCTTCTCCCTCAGACAGCTGTGGCTTCCGCCCCTCTCCCGGCCTCTCTCCCCGCCTGGCCCCCTGGACTGACCCTGTCCTGACCCCGCACTGCTCAGGTGCCCCGCCCAGCCTCCTGTCGGCTCCGAGCTGCAGAGGGGAGGCAGGTTTCAAGACGCGCTGTCTCCTAGTGTAAGCGACCTTCCAGAGGAGGCCGAGGCTGGCTTTTCGTTGCTCAGCTCTTTCCTCACTGGGGAGAGGCCTCTACACTCATCCCCGGGGGCCTCCTGCTAGCCCACCCCTCCCGACCCGCGGACAGGGCCTGCCACCCACTCCCCGTCTCTGACCAGGGTCAGCCAACACCCCCCAGCCTCACGGGGTCCCTGTAGGTCCTTCTGCTTCACACGCCCCCCCCCCCCCCCCCCGAGGGCTCCCTCTGAGACCTCAGGGCCTCCCTTCACTCATCCCTGCTCAGAGAGCACCTCCTGCGACGGGCCTTCCGGACCTCTGCCTCCAGCGGCCTTCATCTTTATTGCATTTACGCCTCCCGACACGTCTTTTTATTGAACAGAGCATACCCACCAGAGGTGTGTCATGTTTCACGTTATTATTGCCTGTCTACCTTACTAAAGCAGAGTCCCCTCGAGGGCACGCGCTCCTCTGCCCGCGGCCGCCGAGCGCTGTCTGCAGAGGACACCTTGCTGGGGGCCGAGTGCGTGAGTAAATGAAGGGACGACGGATGTGTGGCAACCAGGCAATCACGCCCGGTGCTGCTTAGGGACCATCTAGCCCAGAGTGTGCTCTGACCAGGCAGGTTGTAGTCTAGTTTTAAAGTCCGAACTTGGGAGCCAGACGGCCTGGTCAGGTCCCAGCTCACCACTCACCGGCTGTGTGACCTTGGGCAAGTCACTGGACCTCTCTGTGCCTGTTTCCTCTCCGCACAGTGGGGATGAGAGAACAACCTTGTAGGTTATCATGAGGACTAAGTGCGGGAATATTTGCAAAGTGCTAACGACAGTGCCCGCCTGTGGGACAGGCTCTGAGAGTGTCCCATACATACAACAGACCGTGCGACAGAGGCGGGCAAGGCTCAGGGCCCCGCCCTGCCCTGGCCGGGCCACCGCGCGGGTGAGTGCTGCGGCAGGTCGGAGGCCTGGGGACGCCCTCTCACCGAGCCACTCTGCCAGCTGGCAGCAGAGCTGGCCTTCCAGACGCCAGGCCAGTTTCCGCCCAGGCTGAGAGGTGGGCTCGGGACTCATGGAGAACAAAGCAGGGCTCCCCTGGAACCTGGAGGTCTGCAGAGAGAGGGGCGGGGCACTGCCCTGAGAGGCGGGCAGGGCCAGTCACCCAGAGGGGCAGGCACAGGCCAGCAGAGGCACACGTTGGCCGTCACAGAGCCCCTGGCCGCAGCGCTGGGGAGGGGAGGGGATGCGTCACCCTGCTCACCTGCTCTCCCGGGAAATCTGGTCGAGGACAGTGACCTCAAAGAACTGGGACTTGGAACTAGGTGGGTGGAGACTTTGGGGTGCCTGAGGGTGACTAGATTTTCTATGTGAGGTGCAATGGGATGGACGATGCCGGCGATGGTGGGTGACAGTGTTGGTGCCCACCCAGGGAAACCAGTGGAGCAAAGGGGGCCTGGGGCTCCATGTCCCCACCATCCACCACCTCTAGGCGGCATCCCCTCACAATACCATCAGAACAAATGCTGCCACCTCCAGGGCCGCGCCCCTTGCTTCAACTTCCTGCCACCCCACCCTCCCACCCTAGGGTACCTGTCCTATGCTTCGCTCTCCACCGTCGCTCCTCTCCAGGGTGACAAGCTGCGGGTTGACCAGGGGAACCACGCAGGCATGTCCATGGTCCTAAGGTCACGAATGTGCATGTTCAGGGGTCGTGAATGCTCTAACAACCCAGAGCAGACCGTGATGCTGTAACAGTTCCTGCTCCAGGGACTGGCACAGAGGAGGGACAGGACATTCAGAAGCCATCGGGCCCTGGCGGCGGTGACAGGGAACAGCAGACTTCCACTGGGAGCCCCACCAGGCGGAGGAGCTCATCTCCCGGTGAGGGGGACGGGTGGCAAAGCAAGGCTTGTGTCCTCAGAGTCCAGGGCTTTAGGAACCGAGGGAGGAGCTTTGTGAAGCACCGAATTCCTGGGGCGCAGGTAAAGGGCAGCTCCGGCCATGTGGGCAGGCCGAGCGCCGTCTGGGGGTTGCAGATCGATAGCTGGGCTCCGGGAAAGAGAGGAGCGTGGCCTGGAGACAGTGGGCTCGCTGGCGGGATACATTTGCTCAAGGGATCGATATGTAATTCAACCAAAGTGTCCTCTCCTCCCGTCTCCCTCCTGCTTCCCTTTGGAGAACACGAAGAGGGAAAAAGCAAAAGTCTTCAATGTGAATGAGACAAAAGGTCATGATGGTGCTGAGGTATCTCTGAAGATGCTTCCCTCACCCCCTCCTGGGAGAGAAAGGCAGTGGGGAGGGGGAACCTGGAGAGGGGCCGGGGAGGGAGAGGCAGGCGCAGTCAGGGGAAACACCTCCCCGGCTCCTGGTGCCCTGTGTGGAGCGTGAGGGACAGAAACCATCATCGTGGGTATTAGGAGCCTGCGGGGGTGTTTTCCAGTGTCAATTACTGATAGACGATTGATCCGCTCGGAGGATACTGCTAAAGAACTACCGCGGCGGATGAAGACAAGCTGAACCCAGATGCACGGGGGTTAAAGCGGAGGGGGGAAAGGTTGGAACTGATGGAATTCTTTGCAAAGGCAGCAGGAGGCTTACTGGAAACTGGAGAGAGCCGAGAAAACGAAGAGCCCAGAGCCTCACATCGGACGTGCTGTACATCGGGCCAGCGGGCACCAGTACAGAGGGAAATAACACATGGGTCCCTGACCTCAAGGACCTTCGACAGACCCCAGCGTGGATCCTCTCCACCCCACCAAGAGGGTGGACCAAGAGAGTGACCCAGCCATAAGAACGAACTTGCAGGAGTCAGGGGGTTTTCAAACAGAAGGCGGCCATGGACCCAAGTCTTCAAGGACGGATCAGGGTGTAAATGGCTTATTTAGTAAGTAATTCCAATAAATATTAGGAGGGAATGGAGAGGCGAGACAAGGAGGGGAAGACGGCCAATGAAAAACGGTGTCGTCAACAACTGTAGGCAGCTGAAGCTGAGTTCTCCTGGGGAGCACGGGCCTCAGAATTACCCCCGATGGGCAGGTATTGGGGCGCTCATTCACCAACTCCTCTCAGTCACCAGAGAGAGCAGTTCCTTCCCCACAGTGGCAATGCAGGCGTCGCCAGCCAGCAAGAACCGCGGGCAGAGAGGGGCCGACGTGCACAGTGGTTTGGATGCACAGAAAGGTGGCATTGGAGGGAGGTGGGCACACTGGCAAGCATCTGCTCCCGAATCCCGCCGAGCAAGGAAGGTGGGCATTTAGGACCAAGGTGTCAGCATGGACAAAGACACAGGGGAGACCTAAGAAGGTCCAAGGGCAGGAAAGAGAACCGTCCCGGAGAAGGACGCAGAGGGAGATCGTGCCCGGCGGGGACTAAATCAGAAGGAATGACGGCACAGAGCCAGAATTACAGGAAGTCCCCGAGTCCAACTTATTTCCTAATCTGTTCAAACCTGGATTCTATAATCAGGCTGTGGATTTATAGATTTATAACCTGTTAGGGCATGAAGACCTTTGAGAAATGCAGAAACTAGGACCCAGGGGAGGAAAGGTCTTTGCCCAGAGCCACACGGCTGGCTGATGTCAGCCCTGAGAACCAAGGACCCTGGCCTGCAACCCACCCAGAGCAATCTGTCCTGGGATCTAGCCTTCCTACAAAGGGTACGGACCCTCAGGCGACCCCACTCACCCAGCAATGGGGGTTGGCATCCCCGGGGTCTGTGGCACATCTGTAGTGATGGACAGAAGACAGCCTCATTTTGAAGGGTGGCTCCGAGGGCCCTGACCATGAGGGAGAGTGGGAGCTTCCCACAGTGGTTCCGGGGCTCCCACGGGGGTGCACCATTCCACTGATAGGCCTTAGACGTTTGCGACTGGCTCGGGGACATAGCAATTTCAGCTCCTAAGAAAATGGGATGCTGCAAACTCAAACCGGGCAGCCGCTCAACGACGGGGGAGGGGAGGCGGTCCTGTAGCAGAAGCACAAAGTAGAGCTGAACGAGGCACCGTCGGAGTGGAAACATCCGGAGATGTCCCCCACCCCCCAAAGCCTCCTGGGATGTTGGGGGACAGGAGCAGGGTGGGCGGGAAGAGAAGCCTGCGTCTGGCTGCAGGTACAGCTGAGGCCACAGGAAGGTCACCAGTCATGCCCTGCTGATCCTGGGGGGACCCTCTCCGTGCGGGCAGGTGTTTGGAGGAGCCCACCTTGTGCGGTTTGGACTCTCCAAGGCGACCAAGAGAGCATTCATTCATTCATTCATTCATTCATTCACTCACTGAGAGCCTCTCTGTGCTAGGCACGGACTTTAGCTCTGGGGATACAGGTGAACAGAACCGTCTCAAATCCCGCCCTGAGGAGCTCTCAGCGAGATGAGGGGACGGGCAGTAAACAAGCAGGAAATGCCCCTTGGTGCTGAGGCTGGTGTTGAGGCCCAAGGCAGGGCGAGCAGGGAGAGAGTGGAAGGCAGGGGCGTTAAGTTAAGGATGGTCAGAGACGACCGCTCTGGGGAAGGTGATGTTTGACCAGAGACCCGAAGGCAATGAGGGTGGACAAGCCCAAGGACACCGGGCGCAGGACCCGGAGAGAGAAGAGCGGGGCAGAGGTGGCAGGCAGGAGCGAGGGGGCGTTAGAGGAACAGGAGGTGAGTGTGGCGGGAGCGAGGGGACTGACCGGTGGGCGAGAGAGGGGCCGACGGAGCAGGGTGGTGCCTCAGGACACACTGATGGCAGAGGGGGATGAGCGTGTCGGTGACTCACACCTCCTCCCGGAGCCCACGCACTGCCCGCGGGGCCTGGCGGGACGGCCCTTCTCGGCTGCCCCGCGAGGGTAGGCGCCATGCTTCCCCAGGACGGCCGCGCAGCAGGTTGATCTAGGTCGCAGGACACCAGCACGTGCTGTGCGGCGCTGCGATGTTACCAGGGCCACCATGTCACTAGCTGACAGGAATTTCTCAGCTCATTCTGACCGTAGGCGCCACCGTCGCCTGTGCGGTCCGTCTCTGAGCGAAGGTCACTCGCGTGCGAGGCGGTACTCGAAGACGGAAGGAGACCGATGCTGAGATGGCATCAGCTGCTGTGGCCTGAAGTCCGGTACGCACGGGGACTGCCCAATACGAAGATGGGACGCTGCAAACTCAAACCGCTCACCACGGGGAGGGGGCGGCGTCCTGAGCACCCGGCCCGTTCCTCCAGGCCCTTTCTGAGCACAGCAAGTCGACCCTGGCGCATTGGGGCGCATTCCCACTGGATAATTTGAGGAGTGAGTTGAGAGTTTTAAAAAAAAGTTTTAAATTCTCATCAGAGGATACGTTCCTTTACTGATTTTCTAGAGAGAGACATCCATGTGAGAGAATGGAACCTGCAACCTTTGGGTGCATGGGATGATGCTCCACCCAACTGAGCCACCCAGCCAGGGCAAGCTGAGAGTGTCCAAAGGACAGGACGGGGTAAGTGTAACACCTGGGCTGGACCTGGCGGGCGCTCTAACACCCAGACAGGAGGGGTGGTGGGGGGAGCAGGAGCAGCACCTGGAAGCAGTTGGTCTGTGGGAGAGCCCCCCAGAGAACACGTGGGAGCACCCAGACAGGGCAGCCTGCGGGGCTGACCAAGGCAGTGTGGGGCCCTGTGCACATCATAGGTCTTTTCTCAGTGGACATTGCAAACGCCGTTTTGTGGCCTGATTTCCTGCGCAAACAAACATCCGACGGATGAAAGGGGAATGCCTAGCCCCAAGAAGGGCCCGGCCATCGGCCAGCCCACCGGCCAGCCCACGCCGCCGCTCAACGATGCTCGCTTGTTCCGGGAGCGGCTGTGGCTCACCCACTAACCAGTTCCAGCCCCCTCATTTCTCCAGGAGGCCAGCCCCTTCCCTCCACCTCCGAACGACGAAACGGTTTGGCCCTGCAAAGGGACGCACACAGGCGCCGCAGTGCTGAGCTACCCTGTGTCCTTCTCAGGGCCCCAGGGGCACTGAGTCCAGGGCCTCTCCGACCTGTGGCTGCACACTGTCACCTGGGTCCTGGTCAACTACACGCCTGGTCATGCAGGGCTGGGAGGGGCCTGAGACTCCACATTTCTGAGCAGCTTCTCTGTGGTGCTGATGCAGTGGTCTCCGCCACACCTTGGTGACAAGTTTCTAGAGACGCCTTAAGACCTGTGTGCCCAGCCCCAGGGGAGGGAAATTGGGGGTCATTGCCGGCAACTGGCTACAGGAGGCAAAACTGTACTTTTCTCCTGAAACCTAACCTGTCAGTGGGCCAGTAGAGTCACCACTTGCGTGGCATTCGACTTCAAGCTCTTGTTTTGAAAGGGGGAGTCATACGCAGTCCCTAACACCTGGACTCTGCTCTCTCTGTCCAGACAAACCCTCCGCAGAGAGCAGGGCACTGGAGCAAAGAGACGGGGCTGGCTGTTCTGGTGAGATGGGCAGGCTGTGGCAGGCTCGGCTTCCAGGCTGGGGCAGAGCAGGCCCACCTGGCGGGTCTCCTGGTGACCAGGCCCCGAGCAGCCACACCGGTGCCAAGGGACCGGAGCTCAAGGCACCCCGCCCATCATTTCCCCTGGAGCCAGGTCCACAGACGAGCTCTGGAGGCCCCAGGGGCCTCATCTTCCTAATATCAGAGTCTTCTTCTTGGATGGCTCTGAGCCGGGATCATTTTCTCTCTCTAGCTCTTGGCCTTTCCACCCTCAGAAGTGGAGGGAGAAGCGACAGGATGTCCCACCGGAGCGTGAGGGCCCAGTGGGGCCAGTGCACAGCTCTGTCTGTCTCCCCGTCCCTTCAGCACCCAGAGTCAAGCCTGGCACCAAGCAGGCGCCAGGGAATGTCTGTTGAGTGATTCGGTGCTTGCCTGCCAAGGTCCTTCCCCGGCACCTTGCCGCTGGTCCTTGACGGGAAAGCACCCCGTGACGGGTGATGGACTGAGCTGGCTGAGTCCCAGGGCTGGGGAACTGGAGGACTCCCGCCTCGGAGTCCGAACACACTTCAGCACGGAGCTCAAGCCTCCTTTTAAGGGTCAGGAAGCTGAGGCCCAGGTTGGAAAAGAAGTTCCCCCAAGATCACGGCAGGGTGGTGGCAGAGAGAGAGCCCAGGTCTCCGACTCCCGGGTCAGGGCTCCGTCCACCTCGCCGTCCACACACCCCTCCGTCCACGAGCAGCTGGCTGTCCGACGAGCAGCTGCCACATCCAGGAGCCGTTCTAGGCGTGGAGGAGCCAGAATTCACAAGAAAGCAGAGCCCTTGTTCTCACGGGGCTTGTTTTCAGGGAGGAGACAGCAACCAGCGACAGGAGCTCTGAAGGAAATGAGCAGGCAGCTGAGATGCTCAGGCTGAAGCTTTAAACAATGATGCCAGGGAGACGACGCGACACAACCCCACCTCTGGCGTCTGGCTCCTCGAGTTCTGTTCTGTGTCTTCCCAACATGCTCCAGGCCTCCCTCAGGCCGCCCTGAGCTCGCTCTCAGGTCAGTGCTTACAGCACCCTCCAGCCGCCAGCCGCCAGCCGCACACCCTGCGTCCCGGCGGGAAAGGACCGCAGCTCCCACGCTGCCCCAGTGGGCACAGGGCCCTCAGTGCCGGAACCGGGAAAGACTATAGTATTCTGCTCTAAGTCCAACAGCAAATGCCCCACTTTGCAGGAGCGGCGTCTGAGGCCCAGAGAGGGCAAGCATGTTGCCAAGGTCACACAGTAACTAACAGAATTCCCACCTTCGCATTTCCTTTTATTTTCTCCCTGCGACTTGCCCACCCTTCAGGAGTCACCAGGGGTCTCCAGGAACCTGAGCAGGCTCTCCTCCTGGGTCTCATCCCCAGGGTCCCTCCTGGGTCTCCAAACGCGGTCCCTCTGCCATCTCGTGGCTGCTCCCAAAACCGTCGCCAACCCTGCTGGTTTGGAAAAGCTGCCACGGAATTCTCACTCTGATCCTGCTCCCCTCTCGTATCCGTACCTTCTGACATGAGCTTTGCTGAAATGCTCATCTCTAAGAAGCGGAGCTTAGGGCCAGGCCCACCCTCCCCGGCTCTGGGAGGACCGTGGCCCAGTCACTCCCCTTTTGTAAAATGGGGGGCCAATCGCCCCGTCCCCTCACAGAGCAGTTGCAAGGTGGACACAGATGACAGGTGTGAAAGTGCTCTGAGCAGTGAAGGGTGTTGTGCTGATGGTCGTCAGCACCCCCGCAGCCCCTGTACCTTGTAGCAGAGACCTCGGTCGTCAGCACCCCCGACACCCCCTGTACCTTATAGCAGAGACCTCGGTCGTCAGCACCCCCGACACCCCCTGTACCTTATAGCAGAGACCTCGGTCGTCAGCACCCCCGCAGCCCCTGTACCTTGTAGCAGAGACCTCGGTCGTCAGCACCCCCCGCAGCCCCTGTACCTTGTAGCAGAGACCTCGGTCGTCAGCACCCCCGCAGCCCCTGTACCTTGTAGCAGAGACCTCGGTCGTCAGCACCCCCCGCAGCCCCTGTACCTTGTAGCACAGACCTCGGTTGTCAGCACCCCCGCACCCCCTCTACCTTGTAGCAGAGACCTCGTCCACCACACGTCGCCCAGAGTAAGTGGGAGCGAGATGCGGAATCACCTGCTCACGCGAAGACTCGCGGGCAGGGGACAGGCCATTTTTGCTCCATGCAGTGGGATTCATTCTCCCCATGGCCACCCGTCTGGCCTCTGCCAGGATGCCTTTCTGTGGCATGGGGATGGGAGGGCACCTGGGTAACTCTTACGGTGCCCAGCGCCGGGTTCTGTGGGGTAACCCATTCTCCAGAGGTGCCAGCTGCTGTCTGAGCTCCGCCCCATCCCCTGACTTTACCTATCAGTGACCCCTCCCCTGAGGGCGCCTCCGCCTGCTGGAGCCCAGCCTGCCACCTGTCTGCAGGCCAGGAGTTCCCGCCGCAGCCCACGACTAGAGGACTTAGCGGATGAACGCCCCACCTTGAAAATAAGGTAACTCAGCCCAGCCAGTGTGGCTCAGCGGTTGAGCGTCGACCCTGCACCAAGAGGTCACCGGTTCGATTCCCCATCAGGGCACAGGCCCAGGTTGTGGGCCCGATCCCCAGTGAGGGCATGCAGGGAGCAGCCAGTCGATGTTCTCTCTCATCCATGTTTCTATCTCTCTCTCCCTCTCCCTTCCTCTCTCTCTCAAATCAATAAAGAAAAATGTTTAAAAAGAAAACAGAGTAACTGAGGCCCTGGCTCCCAGGGTGCCCCCGCGGGACAAAGCCCCTCACCCCAGGGTGGCTCACTTGATAACAGCCTCCTTATTGGTTGTTCCTTTCCTGTCTGACTCCCCACTCCCCTTGGGGTTTCCTTCGCCTCAAAATAAACTATTTGCTTCTCAGAGTTGGCTTTTGGAGGGCCCCAGCCAAGAGCCCAGGACAATCCCTAACATCAGGACCCCTCTGTGGCCTGGCTCCCACTGCCCTTGCTCCCGGCCACTCCCCACTGCTCCTGCCCAGCGGACCAAGGGCAGAGGACATTCTCCGCCAGAGATTTCCTTCTGCCTCTCTCTGCTCTCTGCACATAGGCTGCCCCGGGTACATTATTTACATTAACGCTTATCGAATTTTTATTGAGCATTTACTGTGTTCCTGCCCCTACGCTAGAGGCTAAGATCACAGCTGTAAGATTTACCACCTTCCTCATGGGCTTTGCAGTCTGATAAAGGCAGACGCTAAGCAAGCAGACACACACATGAAAGCTACCTTTCCAAATGCACGGGGCACCCAGGAAGGACAGATTGCTGTGGAAGAGAGGTTGGGGGTGGGGAGAGCGTATTTTAGGGGGAGAGAGGTCAAGACAGGCTTCACTGAGAACAAACTACTCAAGCTGAGACCTGGGCGGGGTTGGGGGTGAGGAGAGAAGCCAAGCAAACACTGGGTGGAGATGTTCCAGGGCCCACAAAGGCCTGAGGTGAGAAAGCGCTTGGCCTGTTTGAGGGACCAGGGAGCCAGGGCCATGAACCAGACGAAGCAGGAAGAGCAGCACTTGGGAAGTTATTGGCAGACAGGCAGAGCTGGGGCCTCCGAGGCCTGTGGAGGGCGTTCGCTTTGAACTTCACTGCAGTGAGCAGCTCGGAGAGTCCAGCACGGGTTGTCGGAGCGTCTGCCTGGTGCGGGGAGCCTGGGCGGCAAGGGCACCTCGCAGGTGCAAGGAGACCTGTGCAGAGACCCGTGCAGCTGTCGGAGGAGGAAAAATGGTGATCGAGACTAGGAGAACGGAAATGCATGGAGATGAAGACAATTAAAAGGAGGATTCACCAATAAATCAACAAACCCATAAACACAGCAAAATAAGTGGTAGAAGGAGGGAGTTGGAGTATTTTATAAATGAAACCTAAGAGAGACTTGTTATGTAAGGATAGCAGTTAAAACAAAATTATAAACCTTCCTAGACACCAAAAGATATAAAGCTACATCTAATTCCTGACCCTCCTGCAAAGGAGAGAGCAGCTAAAGTAACGACACCCAAGTACATCCTTTATCTCTTTCTCTACACACACGTGCATCCACACACATATGCACACACACGGACACACATATGCATCCACACACACTCATGCATGCACCCACACACACGCACCTACATGCATCCACACACAAACACCTATTTATGAAAAAGACAAAGGACACAGGAACATGTCAGCAAAATTTAGATTTTGTGAGGCACTCCAGAACAAATGACCCAAGTTTCTTTTAAAAATTGGATAGAAAAAATATTAGATGGAGATAAAAATATGTAGGAGAACATATAAAGTAAAAGCAATTTAAGAGACGTGTCAGCCGATCACAATGTATGAATCTTATTTGAATCCTGATTCAAGCAAATAAACTATAATATATACTTTTCCCAAGTCAATCATGGATATGAATACTGACTATTTATTTTATTATGTTAAAGAATTATTAAAATATTAGGAATGATAATGGTGAGATGGTAATATTTTTAAAAAGGAGTCTTTATCAAAAAGATACTGAAACATTTATAGGTAAAGTTATATAATGTCTGGGGTTTGCTTCAAAATAATTTGGAATAGGGAATAGGTAAAGTAATAGATGAACTAAGATTCACCAGGAGTTAATCATTGTTGAAGCTAATGATGGGTACATTGGTTTTCTTATATTTTTTCTCTACTCTTATACATGTTTGAAATTTTTCATTATAAAAGTACTTAGTGGAACCAGGGGAAAGAGGAGATTTGAGAAATGTGTTGGAGGTAGAATTGATCTCATATGCTATTGATGATGTGAGACCATGAGGGAATAGAAGTATCTGGAACAACACCCAGCTCTGTGGCTTAAACAACTCTTTAGATGTAATTGTATCAGTCAGTTCTGGCTGCCATAACAAATACCACGCACCAGGTGGCTTAAGCAACAGAGATGTATATGCTTTCAGTCTGGAGGCTGGAAGTCCCAGATGGAGGTCCAGCAGGATAAGTTTCTGGTGAGGGTTCTTTCCTGGCGTGTAGACAACCACCCTCTCACCATGTCCTCGTGGAGGAGAGAGAGGCCTGGTGGCTCCTCCTTCTCTTGTAAGGGCACTAATACTACTGTATGGGGGCCCCATCCTCATGGCTTCATTTAACCATAAATATATTCTAAAGATCCTGTCTCCGAATAGTCACACTGTGGGGGAGGTGATGATAAGGGCTTCATCATATGAATTTGGAGGGGGCACAATTCACTTCAAAACACAGTTAGTTACCATTTGCTGAGATGAGAAAGACTAGGGAAGAACATTGTGGAAGAGAGATTTGTCCTTGTCACAGGGTGAAGACATCTAGATTTTCAAATAACACAAGGTTGACCAAACCCGCAGGTGCCCAGGGTCACAATGAAGTTTAGAATCAGGAATAAGAGTACCATCAATTTAATGCATACCTGCCTTTACCAGAGACTGTGCTCAGTGTTTTTATTTGTTTATTTAATTATTTTATTTTTCTTTATTGATTTTAGAGAGAGAGGAAGGGAGAGGGAGAGAGAGAGAGAAACATCGATGTGAAAGAACATCAACTGGCCGCCTCGTGCATGCTCCCCACTGGGGTTTGGGCCCACAACCTGGGCATGTGCCCTGATCGGGAATCGAACCTGCGACCTCTTGGTGCATGGGTCAATGCGCAACCACTGAGCCACACCGGCCGGGCTGTGCTCATGCTTTTAACGCATCATCTCATCCAGTCTTACAATCCTCGTTTTCTAGATGATGAACCTGAAGCACAGAGACGGTGAGTCGCTCTCCCAAGGTCACATGGCTGGCAGCGGGAGGATGGGGCCTGTCGATATAAGAACCCATGCTTTGTTTTCATGGGATCACAGTGGGAGTGACAGCTTCTCTGAACGTCAGTACCTACATCTGTGAAACGGGGATTATCATCTCCACCTCACAGGCTTTAATGAGAAGCATGTATGGGCAGCGCCTGCCACGGCGTGAGCATGTAAAGAGGGCACCGGATGTTGTTATTATTACTGTTTTGTTACATACCTTTATTCATCATGTACACCCATCCTTTCCCCTTTGTCTATGTCCATCCCCCTTCCGCAGACCAATAGTCGGGTGTGCCCTTTGAGGAGGGGCTGGAACAGGATAGGTAGGGCAGGGCACTGGTGACTCATTTACCCTTCCCTCGTCCCTGAACACCTGGAGGTGCCAACCGGGATGAGATGACCATGCAGCCACAACTTCTCAGGCCTGGTTCCACACGTTGGTCCCACTGTCAAATCGCATGTCCGCACTGGAGGGCTCAGAGTGTTCTGAGTCTTTATCGACAACCTGGGTTTCTACGCCTGCTGTTGCAGAGCAGCTCAGTGGGTGTCTTGCCCTGTTCAGCCCTTGCAATTCTCACTGACCATTATTCTGGGAGAGACTGGGTGTTTCTCACTACGAGGCAGAAGAAAGAGCCCTGGGTGGTTAACGTCCCAGGTCAGCTGGAACCAGCCTTATGTCATTGAGCTGAACTTGTCTCTCATCTCCAGCCCTTACCTACTCATGATACGGGCCATGCACAGAGCTCTAAGGGGATTCGAGCATCTGCTGGGTCTAGCTTGGGTGGCTCCATGTTGAGGTTTGAATGACATGAGGAGAGCTCGTGGCCCAGTTGCACAGTGAAAGGTCAGGTTCACCCACCTCACCACAACCCTAAAAATGTGCTTACTTCTTACTAGAAAGAAAGCTAGTGGGGTGGAAAGGAGATTTATAATTCTCTTTGAGAGCTTTGCAGCATAGCTTTTCTATGCAATTGCCTACAGGGAACATAAGAGATTAGCAGTGCATGGAATTTTCTGGGTGTCATGTTAAGGGCCTGACATGTAAACAATGAGGTTTAGAGGGCTGCATCCCAGGAAAATAGAGAGTTTAGCATCCATTTGCCTAGGGCCTGCTAGCACCATGCCCCAATTTGCTGAGAAGCAAGATTTTAAATGTGCAAACATTGTCCATGCCTGTATGAGTCAGTCTGGGCTGCTACAACAAGATACCAGACCCGGTGGCTTAAACAACAAACACTTCTCACAGTTCTGGAGATTAAATTCCAGGTGCCGGCATGGTCAGTGGCTGGTGAGGGCCCTCTTCCTGGTTTTCAGAAGGCCATCTTTTTGCTGTGTCCTCACTTGGTGGAGGGAGAGGACGCTAGTCTTTTCATCTTTTTATCAGGGCACTAATGCCATCATGGGGCTCCACTCATGCCCCCACCTACACCTGTCATCTCCCAAAGGCCCCGCCTCCAGGTGCACTGGTGATTGGGTTCCAACATATGAACTGGGGGGACACAGCATTTAGTCCATAGCAATGCACATAAGGCCAATATGATTTATCCCAAAAGACTGAAAAATAGCACAGTTCCCAAACCCACGGTTTTTCAAGTATATGGTGGTTAATTCACTTACTGCCAGAAGTCCCTATTGCCTTAAGGACACACAGTCCAGGAAGGAAATGACCCAACATGCTGTCCGTGGGAACGGAGTTGTCACCTCATGTTTGCGGGACAGGAAGGACAGCAGGGGCCATTAGGTAGGCATGGGACGCAATCTCACAGTTAACCTGTCAAGCAGGGCCCACAGAAGGTCCTTGCCCAGGGTGTGGGCAAGCTCTCTGGACACAGACAGCGCCACCACCCGTCAGTTGTGAGGCGTGGCTGGGAACTTGGACTTGAAAGCCTCGGTCCTTAGCTGTCGAGTGGGTTTTTGTCAGGGTTACAATAACCCTGTTTCGTAAACTGCAGAGCATGTGTGTATGTGTGGCCCACATATTTAGAGAAGACAAGCTAAATCCTCATGACTGACATGCGTCGTTGATGGTTTAAATCACACATATTAACAACAACATCAAGGTTAATCCCAGAACTAGAAGAGTCGTCCCATGCAGTCTTCCTCACTCGGCTTGGCACTCCCTGGACCCCTTCGTGCCAAGTGATAGCGACTGCGTTACACATGATGAACACGTGTAAATTCAGAATTCTTCCAGAGAACAGAGCCGTTCCAGAGGGAAGTCTCATGTCTTAACTCCACCCAGTCCGGTGCTCCATGGCACAGCTGCAGGCCTGTGGGGTCTCTGGCGGGAGTGGCAGCCTGTCACACTGGCCCTCGTGGTCCATGCGCAGCTCTAGGTCCGAGGAGAGGCCAGAGCGGCTGCAGCCAGCACCAACCCCAGCAGGCTCCTTGATGCCCACCATCCTCCTCCCAAGCTAATCCTGTTCTTCTTGGGAGAGGGACAGGGGACAACCGACATCCTCTGCAGCCCTAGATGAATACTTTGTTTTAGTTTTTACCAACAAAGTATCTCAGAAAGTTCTAGAAAGTTCCAGACCTCCCTGCTACAGCGCCCAGGCTGGCCGTGAGAAGTCGGTAGCTAGCACCGATTGTCATCCTGTCCCTTTTCATCATCCTTCACCTGCCTGCACTGTTTCCCAGGACTAAGTAGCATGAGAACACCACAGCTCTGTCCATGGCCCAACGCTCCCGCATTCTGGTGCATGGATTCATTTCTTCTAGGAATAAGATTTCTCTCCTTATTAAAGCTGAAATACCCATAGGAAGGTTCTCCCACTGGACTCCAGGTACTAAGTCACCTGGTGACAGAGCAGGGCTCCGCTCGGGAAGGCAGACCACCGTCATCTCCTCAGACAGAGGGCAGGGCAGGGCTGTGGTACCCAGGGGCCAGCATGCGGAAGGCCAGACCCTCCCTCCGTCTGCCCTGGCACCCAGTGCCCTCCACCGCAGGCCCACTGATCCTGCTGAAAGGTGATCCTAACCCAGTCTTTTGGGTTCACAGCACCAAGTCCCAATGATAACATACAAAACACCATCATTAAATGCTTTAAAAGAGTTGGGTTGAATGGCCAGACTCCTTGGGCCAAAATAAAACTCCCAAGTTCAGCCCAGCCGGTGTGGCTCACTGGTTGAGCACGACCCATGCACCAAGAGGTCGCCGGTTTGATTCCCAGTCAGGGCACATGCGCAGGTTATGGGCCTGATCCCCAGTGAGGGGGCATGCAGGAGGCGGGCAGTCAATGTTCTCTCTCATTGATATTTCTCTCCCTCTCTCTTCCTCTCCCTCTCTCTCTAAAAAATCAGTAAAGGAAAAAAAAAAATTAAAAACTGGTTAAAAAAAAACTCCCAAGTTCAGCTAAAGGTTACAGCCACGGCTGAGGTTCTGCTGCCACTTTGAAGTGTTGGCTGAGTGTTGATAGTAAATGGAAAAATCTTCAGGTGACAGCTGAGATTTGGGACAGGATGGAAGTGAAGGCATTGGGTTAAGTGGGGTTCTGTGCCAGGTATGAGATTATCAGGCAAAGGCAACACTCTGACTTCTATTTTTTTTCCTTATTGATTTTAGAGAGAGGGAAAGAGAGAGAGAAATATTGATGAGAGAGAACATTGATTGGCTGCCTCCTGCATGCCCCCCACTGGGGACCGGGCCCACAACCTGGGCATGTGCCCCAACCGGGAATCGAACCAGCGATCTCTTGGTGCAGGGGTCGACGCTCAACCACTGAGCCACACCAGCTGGGCCTGACTTCTATTTTTAAAGCAGTTATAAATGGAGCTTAAAAAGGTCTTGAATGTTAGGCAGTCTTCCTCTCCCTCCTGCACACAACTTCATTCTAGGGGGCTGTCCTTGTTCCATAACAGAGGGCAAAGAGTGGGCACCGAACAATATGTGAACTAACACAGTAGTATCTCCAGAAAGCTCACATCGTTATTCTCATCCTCACAAAAGCACAGACACCACCTCTCATTTACGGGGAAGAAAACATTATGTAGCTTGTCCAGACTTGCACAGGGCTTCAGCAGTCGGCCTATGACCAAGACAGGAGCTTCAACATCCTGCACAGAGCCCAGTCCCCCACTCTCCCCACGTTTTCCGTTTCTAACACGAGGACGTCACGTATGCAAAGGAGAAACCAGAAGAAGTGAGAGTGGAACACACGAAGCAGCAGGAACAACCCCCACGGGCAGCACATAAAACAAAGAAGCTGGCGAGACTGACCAGCCCACGAGCCAGGGCCCAGAAGCAGCCTCATCACAGGCTGACCCCCAGCCACCACCCTCCCCCAGGGAGAGGAGGGGACTGCACAAGCCCTACACCTGGGGATCCACCTGTCAGGGGTACAAAGCACTTGAGCCTAGCCATGTAGGAAAAGAAGGGCCAATTCACTGTAAGGAGAACCGGGGCAGGACGGTGACCACTTTTAATGGCTTGTGGGGCTTACACGGCGAGGGGGGAGGGGGTGGGAGATGTGACTGCCAGCCCACAACCCCCTGAAGACTACAAGGCCATAGGCTGGGCTCCAAGGGCTTCGGCCACCGGCACCGCTGGCCCAGCCTCCTTGCCAAGGGGCAGAGGCCTTCGTGTGGCCCCGGTCATGGAGCCTGCAGGGCAAGTGGAGGCCATGCTCTCTAAGAGGGACCAAGTCAATGTAGCAACTACCACCGCCAAGGTCTGAGGTTCAGTGTCAGCAGGGTTTGTCAAACCAGGCAATACAAAATGAAGTACATGGAAACAGTACAAAGACGCTCTGATCACTTCTGGAGTTGGCCTTGGGGGCTCAGGCCCCCTGGGAAGGGTCAGAAGTGCAGGTGTGGCCCCAGGGACCAGTGGGAAGGGGGCGGGGCAGCCAGGATACGCTGAGGTTTGCCAAGGCAGCGAGTACCTCGTACGGTGTGTGGCTAGCACCTCGACGAGGCCTGAATCGTTGGTGTAGCCCAGACACGAGGGGGACAAGGAGGAAATGGGGATCCGACTCTCAGGAATGACAGTTCAAATACAAGGTGCCAAGTCTGAGATAAACGAAAAATAAAAACATACAACATACTCATAACAAAATCTTTGTTTATTACAGATTCAAATTAAACTGAGCATCTTGAATTTTTATTAGCTAAATCTGGCAGCTTGAGGTCCGAGCAGCCAATGGGCCCCAAGAACCAGGCAGCACAGAGACATTGCCCTTGTGGGGGGCTGGCAGCAGAGGCCCTGCCAGGTGGCATCCCTGGCTTGGCCACAGCGATGTGGGAACAGTACCATGGCAACACAGGACGCTTCTCTACCATAGCCCTGGCCGCATGAGGCACCTGGGGAAGTTCACTTTGTCTAGTAGTTAAATTTTTTGTTTGTTAATTCTCACACAAGAATATTTTTCCCATTGATTTTTAGACAGAGTGGAAGGGAAGGGGGTGTGTGGTAGGGGAGGAGAGAGAAAGAAACATCCATGTGAGAGAGACACATCGATTGATTGCCACCCGCATGTGCCCCAATCAGGGCTGGGGATCAAACCTGCAACCCAGGTACGTGCCCTTGACTGGGACTCAAACCCACAACCCTTCAGTGTGCAGGCCAATACTCCAACCACTGAGCCACACAGGCCAGGGGCTAGTAGCTGAATTTTAAAAAAGAAAAAGAACCGGGTGAAATTAATATGAACATATTCTATTTAGCCTAATGAATCCAAAACAGTGTCCTTTCTACATGTAATCGACATAGCAGCGTTAACGAGATGTATTTTAGATTCACTTTTTAGGACTAGGGCTTTGAGATCTGGGGGGACATCAAAGGCCTCCTCACCTGAACTGGCTGAGTGTTTGGTGGCATCCAGGCCACAGTGAGGTTCCGGGGCTCCGGGGGCTGGTGGCACGGCCCTTGCCCAGGACCCAGGCTCTGCTGTGCTGCCCGTGACCTTGGGGAGGGGCAAGCGGGGGGCCAGGCAGCCAATGAGCTCTCAGAGCCCAGGCTATGTGGGGACCAGTCTGTCCAACTACTAGGTTTTCACCAGAGGCCTGGGGTCTGAGGCTCTGGGGCAACCCCAAGGATATGGGGGACCAAGCAGGAGACACTCTGAGGAGAGCCAAGGCAAGGCTTTGATCCCCCTAATGGACTGGGGGCACCACAGACACACACCCCCGGCCAAGGGTCTGAACAGAAGAGTGGGAAGGAGGCTGAACACCCTGCAAGGAGAGCCAGGTGACAGAGGCCCTGGGGAAACAGGGCGGGGCTGCAGGGCTGCAGGGCTGCAGGGCTGAGGCCCTGGTTTCCATGGTGACGTGGGAGTGGGAGTAGGCCACTAATGAGGTCTTGGAAGAACTCAGGCAACCCGTGAGATTTGGGGTTGCCACCAGAGGGCAGGCCTCCTGCGGAGGGTTTGGCATGGAGATTGCCCCAGCGACAGGAGGGGAGGAAGCAGGTGGGCGGCCGGTGCTCTCTAGGGAGCCAGTCCTTGGTGCGGGGTCTGGAAGGGGAGGCTCGGCAGCCACTGTGGTCAGTTTCACTCTGGCCCAGTGACACCCGGAACCCCGCCCACCAGAACCACTGGGCCCTCCCACTTGGACCTGTGCTCCCCCCGAGAATGGCTCCAGCTGATGGCAACTGGGCACGAAGTGTGCCCCCCGCGGCCACGGCCCGCCCAGCCCCACAGAGTCGGGGTAAGGCGGTAATTTTACCTTTTATGTAAGTCCCTACATAATATCCTCCATTTTCCCTGGGGCCCTCAATGCCTAAAATATTTGCCAAGTCCTGCTCTGCCTAGTGATTTTCAGGCGTTGTCCAGAGTCCCCGGCCGCTGCCCAGGGTGACTCCCATGATCTGTGGGGAGGAGGCCAGGCAGCCAGCCCCCTGAGAGGAACCAAGGCCGCATGGTGCTTTTCTGAGACTGGCCCCAGAAGCTGGCCCTCCGATCAAGATCTGATGCATGCAGCCCTGGCCGGTTGGGCTCAGCAGTTGGAGCTTCGATCCGCAGACCAAAGAGTCCCAGTTGAATTCTGCTCAAGGGCACGTATCTGGGTTGTGGTTTGATCCCAGGCGCTGGTTGGGGTCGTGCGGGAGGCAAACAATTTCTGTATCTCTCTCACATCGATCTCTCTCCCACTTTGTCTGAAAATTGATGGAATCAGAGGAAGATTAAAAAGATTTGATGCACAGGAAGTGGGGTGAAGGAGGGAGGGGGTGTGGCCTCAGCCCTAAGTGACCATGTAGCTGCTGTCACTCTGCTGCTGGTGAGTGAAGGACCCCTCCTGGAGGCAGCCTCTCTCCTGTTCATTGTCAGAAAAGCGAGAACGTTTTCATTTTCCAGTCAGGGGTCCTTAGGTCAAAGACCAGCTGTAGAGTATGGGTGTATACGGGCCCGCCGCGCCCGCTCGTGGTCACGTAGTGTGGACCCGCATGCTAGCACACAGCGGGTCTGTGGGAAAGGGAGGTGGGCGGAGAGCAGCCCCTCCTCTGCCGCAGAGCTCCCAGATGGCAGGAGGCCGCGCGTGTGCTCGGGAGTGGGGCCTGGGACCAGAAGCAGAGGAGGGCCCTTCTCATGGACAGCAGGAGGTGAGGGTCCTTCACGTTGCAGGGCCAGCAGTCAAGGTTACTGACTGGCTTACTGAGTCATTACCTTAGAGACGCCCCAGGCTGTGACACCAGCTCTGTCTGCAGAGCCGGGGAGGGGGCAGAGGGCAGGGTGGGATGGACTCTGGGCTTGATCGATGACAGGGGCTGCGTGTGCTGGGCAGAAGGGCCAGGGGCGGAGCCCGCTGCACTGCTCAGAAAGCTCGCTGCAGTGACCGGGGCTTGATTTTTTTAATCTTTTTATTTATTTATTTTTTGTTCCTTGTGATGAGAACTTTTTTTTTTTCTTTATTGTTGAATGTATTACAGATGTTCCTCATTTTTCCCCCATTGACCCCCTCCTCCCCACTCCCGCCCCCCTCCTGCCTTTTCCCACACTGTTGTCTGTGTCCATTGGTTATGCATGTAAGTTCTTTGGTCTAGTCCTTCCTACCCCCTATCCCCCCTCCCTTTGAGGTTTGTCAGTCTAGCAACCAATCTGTACTTCTTAATCCCTTCACCTTTTTCACCTATTCCTCCAACCCCCCTCCCATCTGACAACCAACAAAATGTTCTCTGTATCTATGAGAATGTTTCTATTCTGCCTGTTCATTTTGTTTGTAGATTCCATTGTCGACAGATATGTATTCATTGCCATTTTATTTGTTCATATATTTTATCTGTTTCTTCAAAAAGACCCTTCATCATTTCATATAATAACGGTTTGGTGGTGATGAACTCCATTAACGTTTTCTTGTCTGAGAAACTCTTTATATGGCCATCGATTCTAAATGACAGCTTTGCAGGATAGAGTAACCTTGGTTGTAGGTTCTTGCTTTTCATCACTCTTAATATTTCTTGCCACTCCCTTCTGGCCTGCAAAGTTTCTTTTGAGAAATCAGCTGACAGTCTTATGGGAACTCCCTTGTAGATAACAAACTGCTTTTCTCTTGCTGCTTTTAAGATTCTCTCTTTACCTTGAACCTTTTGCATTTTGATGATGTGTCTTGGTGTGGGCCTCTTGGGGTTCATCTTGTTTGGGACTCTCTGTGCTTCCTGGACTGTATGTCTGTTTTCTTCACCAAATTAGGGAAGTTTTCCGCCATTATTGTTTCAAATAGGTTTTAGATTTCTTGTTCTCTCTCTTCTCCTTCTGGCACCCCCAAGATGCGAATGTTGGCATGCTTGAAGTTGTCCCAGAGGCTCCTTACACTATCCTCTTTTTTTTTTTTTTTTGGATTCTTTTTTCTTTTTGCTGTTCTGATTGGGTATTTTTTTTTGTTTGTTTCCTTATATTCCAAATCGATGCTTTGCTTCTTGGCTTTACCTACTTTACTATTGAATCTGTGTAAATTATTCTTTATTTCATTTAGTGCCTCCTTCATTTCTGACTGGTCCTTTTTTATGCTCGTGAGGCCCTCACTAAGTTCACTGAGGTTCTCACTAAGTTCATTGAGCATCCTTATAAGCAGTATTTTGAACTCAGCATCTGTTAGGTTGCTTATCTCCATTTCGCTTAGTTCTTTTCCTGGGGTTTTGTTCTGTTCTTTCATTTGGGACCTGTTTCTTTGTCTCCTCATTTTGGCTGCCTCCCTGTGTTTGTTTCTATGTATTACTTAATGAGAGGTATGGGGCTAGCTGAGACCAGATGCTGCTTCTTTGAAAGAATTTAGGAAAACCTGAAGCAGGATCCAAGCCAGGCCAGTCCTATGGGTAAGCAATTGGCAACAGCTTGGGTGGGCCTGAAAGTTGGGTGGAGTGGGGCCTGAGGGAATCACCAGGGCGGAGCTACCAGTGTGAGCCAGGTTGCTGGAGTCCCAGATATGGCGACTGTCTGCTGCCCCAGGGAAGGGCTCACCAAAGGAACAAAGGCCTCTGACAGCACGTTTGTCCTGGAGAAAGCCCTCTCCAGCCCTCGCTCCAGTGTCAAACAGCTCAGTTCTTCCCTGTATGTCTCTGGTGCCCCTCGAGCTGCCTCCCCTCCAAGCTCAGAGGGAGAGAGTCTGATAAGTCCGTGCACGGGCCCTTTAAGGAGCTGCCTGGGGCGCCAGCCGCCTCAGCCTCCCTGAGCCTCAGTTCCCGCTGGTTTTTCCAGCCAGAAGTTATGGGGATTCTCTTCCTGGCACTGGAACCCTGAGCGGGGCACCTGGTGTGGGACGGGGACCCCTCAGTCCTCAGGAAGGACCTTCCCAGCCGAGGTGTCCTCCTGATTTTTATCCGCCACACATGTGTGTGGGACCAGCCTGTCCGCCTCCACCCTCCTACCAGTCTCCATGTGGCTGCTGCTTTAATTCCGTAGTTGTAGGACTTCATTCATCTTGATTTCAGGCGGTTTTGAATGATGGTTGTTCTGTAGTTTAGTTGTAACTGTGATGTGGTTGTGGGAGGACGCAATACTGCGGTTACCTACCTGCCATCTTGACATGAAGCCCGTGACCAGGGCTTTATAGCAGAGGGTTTGGAAAGGTCAGGTGTTAGCATTAAAATCAGGGCTCTCAGGCTAAAAGAAGGTGCATAAACAACGCTCAGAAAATGTTAGAGATTGGGGTCCCCAGCTACCGAGGTGTCCAGAGGTCGATGGTGTTCTTTGACCCGGGGTCAGGTTTGGCAAATCAGGGCCAAACCTCTGCAAGGTGAGAGAATGGCTGTGTTGTCAAAAGGGAAATGACCCAGGGGTGGGGTGGGCACAGAAGGAGTGGGGACTCCCTGAAGCTGGAAAGGGCTGAGTTTCATGAGGGGAAATCGGAGCTCAGCAGCCGCTCAGTTTGGAGTTGCGATTAGGTGGAAGGAGAAGGAATTCGACTCAGAGGAGGAGCCTGGAGTCTGAGGTCTGTCTCAGAGGTGTGCAGGCATCTGTCTGGGTCTGAATGATGGCTGGCCGGTGGCACTGAGGAGGGCAGTTGAAGAGGCATGGCACCAGGAAGCCAGAACGCTGGGACAGGCATTAGCAAGGATCGCACGTGACCGCGGATGTTCCCCCGGCAGGATGGAGAGACTGCCGGACACGTTCCGAGGCTTTTGCAGGTTCAGAGTATCTTTCAAGGCATGCAGGCGGCAAGCCGGGCAACAAGGGCTGGAAGCAGGTTTTAGAAGCACAGGATCGGATGGAGCCGTCTTCTGTCCTTGCTGTGATGGAGGCAGAGGAGGGAATGGGGAGACCAGGGAGGTTTCTGTGGGGTGCACTGTTGAAGGGTGTGATCCACAAAGGCCTTGGGGAGCAGAGAGTTTATGGGTGCGTGGGAGTCCCTTTGCTTAGTGATTGCTATTCAAACCCACTCTCTTACCCTTGACCTTGGAAGCATTTAGCAGAGAGATGTCCTCGTCCTCATGGTGGAAAACAGCAGAAAGGTCATGGCTGTGTCTACTGCTGTGGAGTGGCGGTGACTGAGCCAGAGGCCAAAGAGGAGGAACGGGAGATTAACGACCTATGCAGATGTACTCCTTTACTGCAGAATCTGGTACGTCTACACGCATCCCCGAGAGTGGGGTGAAACGCCCCGTGGTTTCAGGTTGCTAAAGACAAACCTTTCTGAGCGCTTGAGGTGTTTTGGCGATCCGGAGGCCCTAAACTTCATGCTGTGAACAACTATGACATCCTCGTGACTGATGACCACATCTACCCTTTTTTAAAACACGAAACTGTTTTGAGCACGACATCTGCTTTCCGTGTAAAACCTACGTACCCTCGGGTCCCCACTGCTTTTTCCCGGGTTGTCCACTCCAATTTGGAAGCCTCGCTCTCTCTGCGAACCTGTCATGGTTGCCATGGAAGTTTGTTGGAAGTTCGCTTGATGGAAGTTTGTTCATGATTTGTTGTCCAAGTTTATAAGGTTTGTTTCTGTTACAGGTTTCAGGGATGACAGGAGTTCTTTTGGTGAGTTAAAACTTCTACTCCGAGGGCCCGCGGCCCTTCCACACCCAGGCTGGTGGAGGAGTTCAGCCATTAAACCCGCAGCTTGCAGCCTTACGAGCGGCTTTGAAGTTTTGGGTCAGAGCGGCCTGTCGTCTGACTGTCCGGCTTTCCTCCCTGGGTCAAACCCAGAATGGCCCGACTGCGCAGAGCGAAGAGCGCGTGTCTGCCGCTTCAGGCCCGCCCGAGGAGCGAGCCGCCTGGCTACTGCGAACAGAGTGCCTTTTCCTTTATCACGGCAGCTTCTCTCCGGCACGGACGACCATGGCCATCTCCTCCGCGTCTCCGCCGCTTCACTGCAGCTGTCCCGGGACAATAATTCATGGAGGTTGGAGTGGAGACCCAAGTAACTGAAGAGAGTCTCAGCGTCCACCAGAGCTGTGATCTGAAGTTGCTGTGTCATCGGTGCAGAGAATGTGCTCAGGCCATGACTCAGCGGATGACAGATGGCTTCCGTAAGGAGTCTCCAGGTCGGGCTGTGTGTAAACACTACAGCATTACTAGGGTGGGGGAGCTGAGGCACAGGCTGAGGCGCTGACATGACGGTGCGGTTCAGCTCCATGCAAACGCACATGTGTGCATCCAAGTCTCTGCAGCTGCAATGACAGTAGCCATCTAAGTCTATGGCAGTAGTCATCTAAGTCTATGGCAGTAGTCATCTAAGTCTATGGCAGTGGTCATCTAAGTCTATGGCAGTGGCCATCTAAGTCTATGGCCGTGGCCATCTAAGTCTATGGCAGTGGCCATCTACAGACATATCAAATCTAGTGAGCAAGAAAGCAGCGTACAGAGGGGTTATATGAAGATACAGAGGCCTTTCCGTCGAGGTCTAGTCAGGAGAATACTCAGCACCAGTGGGTTAACAGAAGGAATTTAGTGTAAGGAGTCGGTTCTTGTGCCTGAGAACTGAAGGGCAAAGGAGAGTTCTGCACCCGTCGGGCTGGGCACTGCAGCGGCGACGGTGGGTTATGGAGGTCTGAGCCGCGTGCTGTCTCTCCGCAGCGCTGGCTGCTGCCTGGCTGTGCTGGTCCCTTGAATGAGGGTCCCTGCACATAAGACTCGATGGGTGAGCAAAGGGCACGAGCTGGTTGGCTGGGCTCTGAGAGAGTGGTGAGGCTGGTTCTGGGAGCATGGAACACGCTGTAACCAACTGCTGCCAGCTGGGGTGAACAACAGAAGCTGGGGTGACAGTCATAGGAACCAGGTTCAAAATCTGAACACGGCTCTGGTCACAGCTGCAGTCTTCCAGTCTCCCTCTAGTGCCCCCTAGTGACCAATCCTAAGAGGGAGCCTGCTGGCCAAGGAGAAGGGGTGTGTGTGCAGGGTCCCTGCCCAGTATCACACAGCAGGGTTTATAGGAAGGTTGGTCAGGAGTTTAGAGACCCAAACAAGATGGGTGCATGGCATCTACCCATCTGCATGCAGAGGCTGGAGTGAAGTAAGTTAGGTTACTGCGTGTGTTCTGTTTATCGCCAGCACTTAAATTTTGAACGATCCTACGAGCTTTCTTAAATCACGGGATTAAATTTGTTTGGCCCACCCAGTGTTCCAAAGTCAGCTTTTCCCCCTCATTGATCTTCAGTCATACACCAAAAGTCTTCCTGGAACCGTGGCCAGAAACTTTCTGAACTCTAAATCAATACAGTAAAATCATCATTCTGGGTGTGGGAGGAAGCATCAGGCTGAGTTCACGCGAACAGTCTGCATAAAGCCGAACCTGCTTCTTTGGGTAGGTAGTTATACATTTGGAAATGACAGCCAGCGAGACGCTGGTGCTGACAGGAGGCTACACTGCCCTTTAGAATTATCTTTCCTGCCACCTCCTAGTACTTTGCCACTTAACTAAAAGGAGTCAAAATAATAGGTTCCTTTGTTCCCAGGACCTATAACGCGCATTCCAGGTCTGTCTGGGAGCGCGGCTGGGAAATCTCTCAGCTCTGCATAATTCTCTCCCTCTCACCTGTGAAGTGTTCTTCCAGCGACGTGATTGTTCGTCGCTGTAATTCTCACAGCCGTGTGTCAGCACGTCCGTCATTCCTTCCATTCTGACTGTTCCCTGCTGTGTGGACACCCGGGGTGAGTCCTGCCAGCCGCTGAAAGATGTCAGCATATTTGTATGAACTGCTTCGTCTTTCTTAGGGAAATTTGCCAGAGCGAAGGCCGGTCTCTTTCTGCGTCTGTGCAGAGATGGCCGGGCTTGCATTTAAATGTTCTTTGGGGTCAGTAACAGTATCACGTATTTCAAATGGCCTGTGTGAGTCTATCATGCTGTGTGCTCTTAACCGGGCTCAGGTCGTATTCATTCCAAACAGCAGACTACGCCTAGCATTCAAATCTCCTTTGGAAGCAAGGAACTTCGTCTCATGGTAGGTCCCCCTGAGAGATGGATCCGAAGAGGTTAGGTACTGCTATGTTCCTGGCTAGTCCAAATTCACCGAACTTCTCCCGAAATTTCAAATCATTCTTTATCTTGGGTTTACATGTATGTGTTTCTAAGATTTCTGAAGGTATAAAACATTTTTGGGGGGGGGCTGACAATGGGTTTTTTTCAAGAATCTTTACCGGAATGCTTAAACCTCCTGTTGTTGGTTGAATTGTGCCCCCCACCAAACGATATGCTGAAGTTCTAACCCCTGGTACCTGGGAATGTGACCTTATTTGGATAGAGCTAAGGGGTCTCTGGAGATATAACGAAGATGTATGTTAGGATGAGGTCACACCGAGGTAGGGTAGGCCCTTAATCCAAAGTGCCTGGTGTCTTTATCCGAAGAGGAGAGAGGCCCAGAGGCAGGAGGCTGCATGAAGTCAGAGGCAGCGATCGGCCACAGGGGGGGAACGTCAGGGACTCCCAGAAGCTGAAAGGGGCAGGGAAGAACCCTTCCCCCGTGGGGGCTTCGAGAGAGCACAGTTCCCTCAGCACCTGGGTTTGGATCCCTGGCCTCCGTTCTGTTGTTTAAGCCACTGGCTTGTGATCCTTTGTTACTGCAGCCCTGGGAGAGTAATATGCCTCCCAACCAATGCACCAGAACTGCAATGTAACAAGTTTTCATATGTTTGCTTTGTTTGCAACATCCCGCCTCTGTTTCCTTCTAAGTCAGTGCCTCCAGTGCGAGTGGGATCTTCCTGTCTCTGCTGCACTGGACGCAGGGGCAGAGGGCTCTCGGGTAAACTCCAGGAACGCTGCACCGACTCCGTGGTCCGTACCTTTCCCTGCGCTGACTGATGCCGCAGGGCGTCCCAGGAGCCGGGGCAGCATCAGATTTCCTTCACTGGTGTCATACTGGGGACAGTGTACATACCACTTAGTTGGCCACTGTTGTTGCTAAAGAGAAAAGCCCAGAAGCAAAGAAGGAGACTTGCAGCATCTTCACCCAGTCCAATAACCCCGCTTCCCAGTCCCCTCGGACTTACCATCTCATTTCAGCTCTCCGGAAGCCTCCCCCAGCAGGCAGTCAGGTGTTGCCATAGCATCCCTCCTTCTGATGCAGGAGCAGAGGGGCGGTTCGCTGTCAAGGAGCACAGCCCCGGGCCCACTCCCTCCAGTATGTGCCTCTGATGTCTCCTAATGATGTTTGCTCTGCTCATCCACCCCAGTTCTAATGCCCCAGGAGCCTCTCACCCGATAATCCTGGTCCCTGCACCCATCACAGCAGCTCTGTCTGAGAATGTCATAATGCCGATTGGATCTTTGATTTCAAAGCTATACCAAAGGTAACCATTATAATTTAATGCCCAAATCAAGACACCTTTTTAAAGTAAAGGAGATGTCAAAAATAGTTTAAACTCTACAATTTATTGAAACATATATTGACCAATGTTGACTTTTACTAAATTGGTGGACCTAAAATGATTTGATTTAAACATTTTTAAAATACATATTTTTAAAATATATATATTTTTTCTTTATTGATTTGAGAGAGAGAGAGCTAGAAACATCAATGAAAGAGAACATGGATTGGCCACCTCCTGCATGCCCCTACTGGGGATCGGGCCCACAACCTGGGCCTGGGCCCTGACCGGGAATCGAACAGGTGACCTCTTGGTGCATGAGTCGATGCTCAACCACTGAGCCACACCAGCTGGGCAAGACATCTTTTCTAAAAATATAGAATCCATTGACATGAAAGAAGCTTAAGGGTTTTGTATTGACAGTTAAACATTTAAAAATAACAAGAAGAACAGTTGTCTTTGGTATATAGTCATAGCTGTTAAACAATTTCTTAACCATTATCTGTCACTGTATTTTTCAGAAAAACGTATTCATTTCAATATGATATTATTTCCAATATTTAGCTCGCAATTTAAAGTTGCAAATTATGATAATAAACCTGGAATAAATAGGTCAGTTGACTAACTTGTTGGTCATAATAATTTTAATTATAAAAATAAACTCTCTGTCCCAGCCAGGGTGGCTCAGTTGTTGAGCATCAACCCATGCACCAAGAGGTCGCCGGTTTGATTCCCGGTCAGGACACAGGCCCAGGTTGTGGGCCCGATCCCCAGTAGGGGGCATGCAGGAGGCAGCCAGTCGATGTTCTCTCTCATCGATGTTTCTCTCTCTCTCTCCCTCCCCTTTCCTCTGTCTCTAAAATCAATAAAGGAAAAAAAAATGTTTTTAAATAGTAATAAACTCTTTGAAGGTGCTGAAGTACTGGGTAATTTCAGAGCACATCTGCTAACAATGGGATGTTTTAATTTTTTTAAATTAAAATGCATAAATATCCCCTCAAATATTTTCAAATGTACTTTATTTTTATCTCTATCAAGTACCTTTCTTCAACAAATATTTTTAAGATGAAATTGGTTAAATAAATTATCTCTACTGCTTTGGAATGTTTCACTAATTTTAAATGCTTCAAAACCGTAGGCTTTCTCAATTTCAGTAGTTTCTGATACAAGATATAAATATGTTAATTTTTTTAAAAAGGGTTTAATCCAGTGATTCTTCAAATAAGTCAACATATTTTCAAGCATAATTATAGAACTTTAAAGTTAAATCTTGACAAAGAAAAAAAGACGTAATAGTCTACAGAGACAATCCAAAAGATTTTTTTTTAGAATTCCTGGAATAAGTGAGTTTGGCAAGTTTGCACTTTACCAAGAGAACACACACACGAAAATCACTAGCATTTTTACTTACAAGGAAGCATGTGGAAACCAATAATCACCCCAAATATCTATATCTATATCTATATCTATATCATCTATATCTATATCTATATCTATATCTATATCTATATCTCCAACAAAACAGGAAACAGATATAGGATCTGTATGCTAAAAATTACAAAATGTTGATGACAAATGTCAAAGAAGACTTAAGTAAATGGAGAGAGATACCATATCTGTGATTTAGGTTCAACACAGTAAAGATGTTGACACTCCTCAAATTAATTTATAGGTTGAATGAAATTCCTATTAAACTCCCAGGAAGGTGTCTTGTAGACATGCAAAGTTTATATTCTAAAATGCATTTGGAAAGGAAAGGACCTAGAATAGCTAAAAACAATTTGAAAGAGCAAAATAAAGCAGAGGAATTACTCTACATGATGTTAAGGCTTACTGTACAGCTCCAGTAATCCAGAGAGGGGTTGGTAGAGAGCTAGATGTATAGACCAATGAAACAGAACAGAGAATCCAGAAATTGATCCACATCAAAATGTCTGGTTGATTTTTGATAAAGGTGCAAAAGCAATTCAGCTGAGATAGGACAGCCTTTTCAACAAATAGTGCTAGAGAAAATAATGCATAGACAAAAATAAAATAAACTTCACACCTTACACAAACATTACTGAAAACATATCATGGCTTTAAATGTAAAACCATACAACTTTTAGAGAAAAAGAAAAATCTTTGGGACCTAGTGGTAGACAGAGTTCTCAGACTTGACACCAAAAGCATGATCCATAAAAGGGAAAACTGATAAATCAGACCTATACAAAAATGTTAAACACGTTTACTCCACCAAAGACTTTCTTTGGAAGATGCCAAGATAAGCTACAGACTGGGAGGAAATCTTCTCAAGCAACATACTCAACAAAGGTTTTGTATGTAGAATATAAATAACTCAGTACTCAACTGTGGAAGGAAAGTATGAGTCCAATTAGGAAATGGGTAAAATACATGAGCAGACATTTCACTGAGAATAGGCAGATGGTAAATAAGCTCATGAAAAGACATTCCACATCATTAGCCATTAGATGCATGCAAATTGAGGCCATATCACACACCTATCAGAATGATGAAAATTAAAAATAGTGACAAACATCAAATGATGAGGAGACTGAAGAGAAACTAGATTTCATACATTGCTGGCAAGAACATAAAATGGGGAGCCACTCTGGAAATCAGTTTGACGATTTCTTTGAAGACAAAACATGTGGTTGCCATATGACCCAGATGTATTCTTGGAAATTTATCTCAAAGAAATGAAAATGATGTTCACACAAAAGCCATTCACAAATGTTCATAGCAGTTTTATTCAAATTGGCCAAACACTAAAAACAACCCAGATGTCCTTTGATGGGGAACAGTCTTAACACACTGTGGTACATTCAGTACTAACACTCAGGAATAAAAATGAGAGAGTTGTTGATACACATGAGAATTTGAATAGATCTCAAGGGAATTACATTGAATGAAAAAGAGAAAAACCTATTTCAAAAGATGACACACTATAAAATGGCTACATAACATTCTAGAATTTTTTTTGTGTATGTGCTCCTAGCAAGAACCGAACCCAGGACTCTCTGGTCCGCACGTCAATGCTCCAACCGCTGAGCCAAACTGGCCAGGGCTAGGATATTCTTGAAGTAACAAAATTGTAGTGTTTGTGCCCTGGCCGGTGTGGCTCAGTTGTTTGAGTGTCGTCTTGTGAACCAAAAGGTCACCAGTTTGATTCCGGGTCAGGGCACATACCCAGGATGAGGTTTCGATCCTGGTCAGGGTGCATACCGGAGGTAACCCATCAATGTTTCCCTCTGTCTTTCTCTCTCTGCCTTCCTCTCTCTAAAATCAATAGAAAACATATTTTAAAATACACCTTTAAAAATTGTAGTGCTTGCTCAGGGCGAGAAAGGAGGGTGAAAAGCAGGTGTAGCACAGAGAGGCTGGTCGTGATGGGCTAGTCTCTGTGTTGAGTACGGTGGTGGAGGTTCCATGAAGCTACACGCATGTAATAAAGTTACATGAACGTACATGCACACAAACAAGCACATGCGAAACGGGAGAAATCTCAACAGGCTCAAGGGAATGTCCTGGTCTTGATACTGGACTGTAGTAGGTGAGGTGTTCCATTGAGAGAAGATGGGGGAGGGTGAAGGGAAGATCTCTGCACATGTTTGTTGCAACTTCCTGTGAATCCAGAATGATTTCACAATAAAAAGGTTAAAGGATTGAAATCTCTGCACTGAGCTGTTCTCCTCCCCACCAGCACTGTGTGAGGGATTCGGTTTCTCCACAACCTCTAGGCCGATATTGTCACTGTTTCCTGCAGCCATTCTAACAGGTTCCCTTCTTCTCTTGCTTTTGTAGGGATGTATTTCAATGTCTCGTTTACATTGTTGTTGTTTTGTGCTAAAATCTGAGGCATTTTGGCCCTCTATTAAATACTTTGATTAAAGTTTCTCAACTGATTTTTTAAAAAATATTTTTCTTTTATTGATTTGAGAGAGAGAGGATAGAAACATTGATGAGAGAGAACATTGATTGGCCGCCTCCTGCATGCCCCCCCACTGGGGATGGGGCCCAAAACCTGGGCATGTGCCCTGACTGGGAATAGAACCAGCGACCTCTTGGTGCATGGGTCGACGCTCAGCCACTGAGCCACACCAACCAGGTCCAATTGATTTTTAAAATAACCAAAGTCCAGCCCTGGCCAGTTTTGCTCAACGGTTAGAGTGTTGGCCTGCGGTCCAGAGAGACCCGGGTTCGGTTCCCGCTAAGGGCATGTACCTCAGTTGCAGTTTGTCCCCGGACCTGGTTGGGTCGTGTGGGTGGCAGCCACTTGATGTGTCCCTTTCATGTCGACCTTTCTCTCTCTCTCTCTCTCCCTCCCACTCTACCTAAACAAAATATCAAAAAATGTCCTCGGGTGAGGATAAAAAAAATAAAAAATAAAATAACCAAAGTCCAGAGAGCCTGATTACAAAAATGCAGTCAACTGCTTAGGACACTTGGGTTGCTCTACAGAGTATTTTTCAAAAGATCAGACATTTTATTATATTATCTTATTTTTTAGATAGAGTGGAAGGAAAAGAGGGAGAGAGAGGAGAAACATCGATGTGTGAGAGAGACACATTGATTGGTTGCCTCCCACACAAACCCGACCAGGGCCGGGATCGAACTTGCAACCGAGGTATTTGCCCTTGACTAGGAATCAACCCCACGACCCTTCAGTCCAGGGGCCGATGCTCTAACCACTGAGCCAAACCAGCCAGGGTAGGCTCAGACCCTTTAAAAGACAGTGAACAGGGCAGCGAAGAGAAAGGTGTGTGGCATGCTGAAATACTTTATTGTGTGCAACCAAAGCTGGGTAACAGAATTCAATTCCGTTAACTCTGGCTGAGTGACTGTGCGCTGAACGTTCTGAGAATCACAATGTCGGGGTCACCGACAGGATGTCACATCTCATTTGGATCCCTGATGTACCCGAATCATAAGGCCTGATGCAGGAAGATCAAGAATTACTTCTGGGCCCCCCACATCAGGGCTTATTTCTGGATCCACATCAGACCCCAAAGGCCACGGATGAGCTCAGAGTTTGTCAGTGAAGATGCAGGCCAGCGTTATCAGAACCTCCGCGCGCGTCCACTGAAGGGCCCGCCCACTCGGCGGGATAGCTTGCTGGTTTGTGTATTTACCCAGCAAATGGGTTCTGCCCACAATGATTAAAGAGAAGGGAAATGACCTAGCGTCTGTCATCACCTCTGTATTGTTGACAAAACTGGAGCAATTGAAAATTTGGAACACTGGCTGCCTGGTTAACTGAGTATGGCAGCCGCAGTCACCTCCCCCAGTGTCATCGGTGAGGTTGATGAGGGAACACGAGGAACCCACGAGGCTGACGCAAAGTCCATCTTTCCCACGAAGAAGGTGAAAGGCGTCAGGGAAAAGCACTGGCTCAGGGAGCAGAACGACGTAAACATTGCTGGACCCTCCTCCCTGGACCCGACGTGCCCGTGTGCAGGGCACCGGCCTCCAGCCTAGTGTGTGCTGTGCCGAGACCACACTCCTGCTTCACAGTCTGTGAGCAGGAGAGCTGTTCTTGGGAAACAACTACGGGGAGTGTAAGGTGTCTGTCGACAGAAACAGCTTGATGAGGTTGACCTCTCGTCACCGGAGAGGTCACAGACCTGGACACTAGTAAGACAGAGGTGTGCTGAAGACTCTGAACGCGACGGGCTCCTGGAACCTCACACGAAACCGCTCTCTGCCAACGCCGAGCCGCCCGCGGACAGAGCAGGGTGTGAGGCCGCTGGAGGGTGCTTGTCTTTAGAGGAGAAAGGAGAAAAAACCTCCAGGCTGATTCAGCGGTGACGCTGGGGACGTCCCTGCTGTCAAAATTCAAAACTGAAGGCAGCAAGGCGTTTCCGCGGGTGCAGTGAGGAATGGGCGATTCATACAAGTAGCAAAGGCTTCAAGGATGGAGAAGGAGCCCGCAGAGTACCCAGGCCAAGGGCACGGACTCCCTCTGGCCAGAACAGTGTGTGCTGTGCCGAGATCGCACTCCTGTTTTACAGTTAGTGTCCCTCCCACGAGTAAACGTGTGTCTGGCCTCACTTTGTTTAGTCCAGAAATAGGCAGGGCTGGGCGCCACCAGCAAATAGCCCTGGCAGACACGTCTCTGCGCTCGGAGCCAGCGGCAAGCTCTGTTTTAAACCCACCCTTGAGCCAGCCACCCCAAAGAATGAGGCCCCAGTGAGCACTAATGAAGAATCTGACACTTTCCCTGAAATGACATTTCAATGACGGCTTGATTCAACAGTACCATTTCCACACCTTATGGGAACCTTTTTTGGTTTACTATCTATAAGGGTATAGTGATGCTTCCCGTCAGTGTCAAGTTCTTCGTGAACATGCTGTTTGTAAGCCAAGAAGAGCGTGTTTCCCTAGACAACCCGTCTCTGACCCTCCGCGAACCAGGCGCTCCCCTCTACCGGCACTGGACCCCTGTGCTCCTGGGGCCAGACCCCGTGGCTGGTTCCCAGTCCCAGTCCCAGACCATATCTGCCTCCAAGACCCTCCTTTCGTAAATGCTTTGCTCAGTGTGAGCCAGTGTCTTCAAGGCTTGTTCCTTCTGGTAAGTAGCCCTTCATCTCTTTTTTTTTTTTTCTTTCAGTTACACCTTGGAGTCTAGAATACTCTCTTCTTTTCCCCAAGGTGACTTCGTGGGCTTTGGTTGGATGTCTAAGAGTTACCTTATCCTAGGAAATCTCTTAAAAGAGTTGGGCCCAAGATAAAACAAATTTTCATTCTGGAGTACTCCTCCCTGGGAGTAAGAAAAGGAAATAGCTCAAGGACAAGTGTCTTGTTTGTAAAGTCTGACTAAGCCCGCACAACCCTCATCTGTTAAATATCCAGAGATGCTGAAGCCTCCCGGGTGTGTTCTGGCTCCCAGTGCTGCGGGTGCGGCACCCTGCTTCAGGCTGAGGCCCCCACCCATACTGCTTGCACACAGCACGTTGACATGTAGCCAGACACTTCTGCATTCCTCAGATTTAAGCATCGCCGCTTCCTAACCTGTCTCTAGCCTGTCCGTAAGGGTCTAAGTAGCTCAAGCCTCTGTGTACATGTGTGTGTGTGTGTGTGTGTGTGTGTGTGTGTGTAAATCTCTAATCTCCATCCTGTCTCAGGTCACCATTCCTACATCTCCTGCTCCTAGTATCTTCAGTGGTCCATTAAAAAAATCTGAAAAGCCAAAGCTCTCCTATTGGCTGTGTGGGGTGGAAACACACAGAAGCGTGACTGGCTAGGTCTGACACAGCCAGCCTGTTTAGGCTGAGCAAATGGGGAAGAAAGAAAGGGGCCTTCTCCCAAGTCTGTACGGGAAAAGGGCCCCCCCCATGAGCCCTTTGTGGGGGCTCATTCCTGGTCCTCTATACCACATTCCTCATTTCGAACCTTTTGCTGGGTGATTTCAGGCTATCTATCAGGGGAAAAACTTCTCGACAGTGAGAGCGGCTGAACAGCAGTTACAGTGTGACCATACTGAGAAGGCAAGGTAGGGACTGTGCCAGAGTAAGGTTCCATCTTTGGGGAAGACGTCAGTAAATTGTACCCTGGGTTTTCTTTCTTTAAATAATATGTTTTTGTTAATTTTTAGACAGAGAGGAAGGAAGAGAAAGACAGAAACATCAGTGTGAGAAACATCGATCAGCTGCCTCCTGCACGGCCCCTACTGGGGATCCAGCCGAAACCCGGGCATGCGCCCTGACCAGGAATCAAACCGGAACTTCTGTCCATGGGATGACATCCAATTCACCGAGCCACACAGGCTGGGCTGCCCTGAGTATTCTAATTCATTTTTGAAAAAGTCTCTCCAGGATGAATTATGATCTGGGACAGCAGAAACAAGTTTGGATACAAAGTTTGACACTGTCTACTTTTGTGTATGATTAAGAGTTTTCATAAAATAATGTTTTAAGTCTCCCCAAGAGATATCCACCTAAGTGATGTTTTGTAAGCAGGTCCCTGGTAATATAGGATCTTCCGAAATCCCAGGAAGGGGGCCTAGGACTCCTTCCCAGAGGAGAGGTATTGATTTCACATGTAGCTTTTAAAAGACATGTTATAATCTCATTGGCTATGACCTATCTGCTCCAAAGGAATATACAAATAACAGACATTTAGGGAAATGGATTTAAAAAATACTAAAGTACTGTTACATATGCTTTGGGTGAGGGATGTACTTGCTTATACGTGCAGAGTATTTCCAGAAGAATTCACTAAAAAACTGGTGAAACTTGCTTCCAGATGGGGAAAGCCAGGTGACTTGATGAAAGTGATGGACAGGCTACATTAGAAAAATAATAAAACGACCTGGCCAGTGTGGCTGACTGAGCATTGACCCATGCACCAAGAGGTCGCCAGTTCAATTCCCGGTCAGGGCACATGCCCAGGTTGTGGGCCCCATCCCCAGCGGGGGGCATGCAGGAGGCAGCCAATCAATGTTCTCTCTCATCGATGTTTCTATCTCTCTCTTTCTCTCCCTTCCTCTCTCTCTAAAATCAGTTTTTCAAAAGAGAAATTTTTAAATAATAAAACTTAAGTGACTAAGCAAATAAACAAAACTACATTGTCACTAAAGGATTAGATTTATTACTGCCTCTCATACTGCCGCAGTGCAAGTGGCCTGGCTGGTCAGCCTAAACCACACCAGCTCAAGGCTGTGGGCCCAGCCTCACTGTTTAGCAGCTGAGTGACACACCATCTGACAGGCTCACCTGGATTTATCAGTACATTCGGGCAGAACTAAGGCAGCAGCACCTACACTGTTTATCCCCAGCCTTGGGAGCTCCATGGAGACACCAGCCTTGCTCACGTCCTAAAATGCTGCAGGAATATGTCAATAGCACATGAGAAATAGCTTCTCGGAGCTCACGTATACCCCACATTCCGGCTTCCTAGGAACATGACTGATGAGTGATGGAGAAGATATACTATCAATTGAGTCTGAAACAGGTGCTCAACAGGCCCGCAACTGCAACTTAGATAATGTCACTCCTGCACTGCAAATGCTACTGCCTTTGTTTGCAGACTCACTCGTAAGCTATTCTTACACCTGAAAGTGTGGCTTCCTCTGCAGGGTTGGACGTGGTCTGGAATCCATTATAGAGCTTCTGCTCTTTCCGATATGGACGGGATGATGTTCCTCTGAAAGAGCAAGCTGCACAGTTATTGCTAATTGTTGGCACCACATCCTCATTTCAGAAGAAAGCAGGTGGGCTGAGAGGCAGGAAAATCTGCGTAAGATTTTTGGCCTTAAGACATGCTGCTGAAGTCCATCATCCAAAATTTGGGAGCATTTTAAATACCAATATGTAAATGGAACCTTAGAACTGCTCCCGATATTGGAGCAACTGTATACCGATTGGGCAGTTGGGCTAAACAAGTTCATTATCTTCTGCAAACAAAATAGCAGGCACACCCACTATTGAGATGAGGGAGCTGGAAGTCAGTGTCCCTCATGAATGGACTTTGAAAGCAGACAGAATGGAAGCAAATGTATCAATTTTCAGACACTATTTAAGACCCATGCTAATGTCTCTGCTGAAGCATTACTGGAGGTGTTTAGGCTGTCAGATTGAATCAGAAAACGATAGATCATTTCTAGTTGGAATATCACCTGCGGCCCTTCCAGGTCTCTGTTCCAAAGACAGGATTCGTACCCTCTATGCCTCCTATTTGGTTATTCTGTTCAGTTTTCTGTGGCCCACTCTTGAGGACGTGAGGATTCTTAGATGCGTGATGAAATGTGCCACCATGTGTTGGGTTGTATGAAAAAGTTTGTCACGAATGACTACCAAACCAAACCATTCTGGAATGCTGAGACTCAGCAAAGATTGACAGCTTGGCATCAACACACACTTGGTGAGGAAGGGGACCTGGTCGTGCCCATCAAATTACAGACATACGAAAGCAAGTCCACCTCTGAGGATTTACCTTAAAGATGTATTTGTTGTAAAATTATGAATGGAAGACGTAATTTATCAGAGTATTGTTTATAATAGCAAAAATGTAAAACAATGCCATGTGTAGGGGTCTAATTAAATGAAGGTACATCCACACAGTGAAATACTGTAGAGTCGTGAGAGAAGGTAAAACTCCCCTGGGTACTTTGAAATCTTAAAGATACATTAAATAGAGAGTAAAATTAGAGCAGTGGTTAACCTTTCATTTGTAAAATGACTTTCATTCTCTAGGAAGGTGGTGGGTGGCTAAGAACCTGTTTTCTCTTTGCATCCACCCTTCACACTATCCAACAAATACTGTTCATACAAGTGTCCTCCAGGGTGGGAACCCATGTCTGGAAGGCTTTCCCTTGTACACTTTCAAGTTTTCAATCATGAATTATCCACTCAAAACTTTGAGTTTTTAATCACGAATTACCCATTCCAAAGGAAATCGTTTACTTAAGACTTTGAAATGGCTGTCGAAATGGACCTACACCTAGTTGTCACTTTTCATTGAATAACAACTTGTGCAATTGAACCGGAACTTGGAGTTTCTGCTTTTGACGTTATGGCTATCCTACTCAAAGTTAAAGAAATTGTAGGACCTTGGGTTTTTTCTTTAATTAAAGTAATTGTAATACGATCAGTAAGGTTACATTTGTACTCCTTGTGTGTTTGGGACCTAACCAGGGGCAAAGGATACGGTTGCAAGGACAGGAGTAGAACAAGCAAACGCCAAGGGCTCCCTGAGCCGTGTGGCAGGTGTCAGGGGGACGGTGTGACCTGGAGGCCACTCCCGGGCTCCGGAAGTGAGCATACTGACTCCTAACGTGCTTTCCAGCCGGACCCCAGGCTCCATGGCCCCCACGGCCTTCCCAGCAATGGCTGGGAAACCGTTCATAAAATTTAAAAACCAACTGTAGCAATGATCCCTGCTCGTTTTGCCCATAGAATATTAATGTCAACTGAGTTCATGCTGTTTCAACTAGAATGGTCACTGTTCAACTTGAATTCCCATTATGCTAAAGGATAACAAACATTTCAAAATATTGATGGATGTTCAGAGAAAAAAAGAGACTAGTGCCCCCAAGTTAAGAATGAGCAATCACAAGACTTTTTCAAGATTTTACCCGTTTTGAGTACAGAGAAACAGTGCTTTTAAACGTGCAGCATGGCATGTACTGGCCACTTGTTTTTATTTTATTTTTTATTTTTGGTCAATCCTCACCCGAGGATATTTTTCCATTGATTTTTAGATAGAGTGGAAGGGAGGGAGGGAAGAAGAGGGAGAAAGAAAAACATTGATGTGAGAAGCACATTGATTAGTTGCCTCCTGCACAAAGCAGACCAGGGTCTGGGATGGAACCTGCAACTCAGGTACGTGCCCTTGACTGGGAATTGAACCCAAGACCCTCTGGTCCTCGGGACGATGCTCTAACCACGGAGCCAAAGCAGCCAGGCATGGTCCCGTGTTCTTCGAGGACTAAATCCAAGCTCTCACGTTGTAATGATAACGTGGACACCTCCCCCGCTCCACCTCGACTTTCAGGACTATTCCGAAGACAGCTGAGAAGTCAGCGCCGGGTGTCCTTGTACATTCTGGAGTCAACGACAGTGTCAGGAGTGCTGAGTGATCCCCTGGAGCGATTGTCCTTGTTTCTGCCACCGGCTCCAGGCTCTGCATTGAAGGAGCTTTCCTCCCGACTCCCCCGTTTCCCTGGACTCTGACGCTGCCAAAGACCCTGGACGCTTCTGAGGCACACATTCCCGGGGCACGATTTGATCAGTGGGAAAGTCTGACTGATGAATTAAGTTATTTGGTGATATTTATTGACAAGGAATAACAGGCAGTACATCTATTTATAAGTGATCTTCATGATTTCTCTCATCAAATGAGAACTATATCTAAACACCACTCAGTTTGGGGTGGGAATGAATAGTTTTTGGTTTAGCGTCGCGGCATAGCTCCCTAGGGAATGAATACAGAGTGTTTTAGTCTTGGGGACGGAGGGGGGAGTTGACAAGGACTGTACTTGCTCTAAGACCATGAAGCCTGTGTTCTGCAGATGGACCTTGTTCTTCTTCTCCTGGTCTTGTCCTGCCTGCCTCACAGGCTGGTTGAGGATCAAATGAGAGTGGCGTGTGTGAGCATGCTTCACGAACTTGAAGTGTCTTTATGCACAGGCACTGGTCCTCGTGCTGAATGTGCTCAGTCTCACAGGACTTGAGATCAAGCATGTGCCATACGTGAAAATGGTGTGAAAGGGTTGATGCTTCGCAGCGGTGATAATTCCAAGTAATAGACTGGATATCTCTGGGAGAACTCCTAAGACGCTGGTCTTTTAACCCCATCCTTGGCACTTGGAGTTCCATTATTATATTAATTTTTAATCATCACTCAATCGGTTGCCCCCAAACCTGCCACCTGGGTAGGTGCCCTGAGTGGGAATCAAACCCACCCCTCTTCGGTGCACAGAACAACTAGGCCACAGCAGCCAGGGCTGGAGTTTCATTACTGAGCCTTGAAAACACCTTGCTCCAGACTGGCTTAGTCTGCTCTGTGGCTTCAATACCCTGGTGCTCTGCGGGTCTGACTTGAGTTCAGCGCTCCAGGCTCTGCGCATGCTCATTTCCTAGGCTTCGAGAGAGGAAGCTCTCACACCACCAGCTGAATCTTCACCTTTTATTGAGGTGAGGAGATGATGAACCTGAACACCCGTCACTGAGCTGAGTCTCACTTGTAATGAGATTGTTGACCGATGTCAATCTGCTCGTCGAAGAGGACTAAGCCATGCAGGGCAGCTTAGGCACAGACGGGCTGCTCCATCGCCAGTTTTAGCAACCAATCGAGATGATCACACGAGAGCCCCTCCTTCCCCGCACAGGGGAGCATGGTGGGCTCTGAGCGCCGGAAGCTGCTTGACAGCAGGATTCCAGGGTATAACAGAAAAGAAAGACAGAACTAATTAGAATATTGGAAACGTAGCTTTGGCCCATGATTAGCATAATGTCTAAGAAGCTATTTTAGTGGAAATGTACAATGAATGGCTCCGTGTCTTGGTTGAATGTAGCACCAGGAGTGAATTAGCCTTCAGTGGAATAGAGATTTCAAAGGTCAGCCTTTGTGAGCCCACCATGAATCCCTCCCCCCTGAGAACTCTCACGCAGTCAGGGTACATGCAGTGGTCCAGGGAAAAGGGAACCTCTGTCGACACTGTCCCAGACCCTCACGAACAATTTCCCCGTGTGAACGACCCCACCCTGGCTACTTAGCACACGTGGGTTGGAAGACTCGAGGGCCGGCTGGCTGTGCAAGCTTTCTGTTGCCTGGTGGATGCTGCACACGGGCCATGGTTTCAGGAATAACAAGATGTCCCATGGGAGCCTGCCACCTTCAGTGCTACTTTTTTTTTTATCCTCACCCAAGGACACTTTTCCATTTTTTGTTCAGATAGAGTGGGAGGGAGAGAGAGCCAGAAAGAGAGAGAGAGAAACATCAACATGAAAGGGACACATCGAGTGGCTGCCACCCACACGACCCAACCAGGGCCGGGGACAAACTGCAACCGAGGTACGTGCCCTTAGCAGGAACTGAACCCGGGTGTCTCTGGACCGCAGGCCGACGCTCTAACCGCTGAGCCAAACCGGCCAGGGCTCAGTATTTCATTCTTAGAGCAATAGGGCCCTGACGAGATTGACTCCTGAAGTCACTGGGCTCTGATCTGCACCTGGAGTTCCTGGCGTCCTGTCTGCCTCAGCCCCATCTCCAGTCTCCAGTTTGGGTTTTTTGGGGTCTTGGCCTCTGCTCTCCAGCCAGCAGAGTTGGGTTTTCTTTACCTTTTAAGCTCACAACTGAGACTCCAAACCCAACATCTGAACTCTGGCTTGAGATCAGGCACGTTCCTGGGAGAGAGACTAACGACACCCCAGCAAACCAGGCCTGATGCCACCCAGACAAGCTTCTCCATCGCCTTTCTGGTTTCAGCGTCCCAGGCGGTAAGAAGAGACCAAAGACGGAAAGAATAACATTGACTCAGAAGCTACGGCCCAAATAATGGCTTCCTGGTACTTGGGTGCAGATTTCTAATTTATTCACTGGAAGAAGCAGCCACTGATCTTAAGGCTCAAGCGAACGTTTTGTGGGAAGTGACCCTCCCTAGGACACTGACACAGCAGTGGGGTGGCCTTGCGCACCTGGCCAGAGGCAGAGCAAAGCCTGGCATTCAGTCTGTTGGCTGGAATGTGGGTGAGTTTTAAACTCTTTATTTTAAAATAATCGCAGATCTGCCCTGGCCGGTTTGGCTCAGCGGTTAGAGCGTCGGCCCGCGGACCAGAGAGTCCTGGGTTCGGTTCCCGCTAAGAGCACGTGCCTCAGCTGCAGTTTGTCCCTAGCTCCAATCGGGGTCGTGTGGGTGGCAACCACTCAATGTGTCTCTCTCACGTCGATGTTTCTCTCTTTCTTTCCCCCCCTCTCTCCCTCCTGCTCTATCTGAAGATAAATGCAAAAATGTCCTCGGGTGAGGATAAAATATATATATATATATATATATATATAATCACAGATCCATAAGAGGGTACAAAGATGGTACACAGTGACATGTACCCTTCCCCTAGTTTTTTCCCCTAATGGTTACATCTTGCATAACTAATATAGTATCAAAACCAGGAAACATATTGGTACAATGTGGGCATAGTTTTATGCCATTTTATCATATGCGTAGATTTGTGTAACCATCACTTCAACCAAGACACATCCCAATTGTATTGCCACAGAAGTCTCCCCGTACCCTTCATGGCCACAGCCTCCACCCGCACCATTGCCACATCCCTGACCCCTGGCAACCATGCATGTGTTCACCACCCCTACGATTCTGTCCTTCTGAAAACGTTACATGGGTGGAATCACACAGTGTGTGTCCTTCTGAAGCGGACTTCTTATATATTACTGAATTCTATTATATATATATATAGTAGTTTTCAAGTTTATTATTGTGAAGTTGCACATAATACTTTGATAACTTTTTGTTGTATTTTTAACTTTATTTTTATTGTTGATGTTACTACAGATGTCCTCATGTTTCCCCTTTTTGCCTAATACCACCCAGCCCCTTCCCCCTTCTCTCTGGCCATCACCACACTGTTGTCTGTGTTCCTGGCTTATGCGTATATGTTCTTTGGCTAATCCCTTCACGTTCCTTCATCCAGTCCCTCCCCCGACCCCACCCTGCCTGCCCTCTGACAGCTGTCAGTCTGTTCCATGTATCATATGACCTCACTGATATGTGGAATCTAATGAACAAAATAAAGTGACAAACAAAATAGAAACAGAGGCATGGATATTTGCTAATAATTTAAGAATTTTTTCATCTCTATTCATGAGGGATTCCAGTCTTTGGTTTTCTTTCTTTGTACTTTCTTTGTCTGCTGTTAGTATCAAAGTAATATTGGCCTCTTAAAGGAACTAAGAACTGTTCCCTCCTGTTCTATTTTCTGGAAGGGATTGCACAGAATTAGTAGTACGTCTTCTTTAAACATTTGATAGAATTCGCCAGTAAAACCATCTGGGCCTGGAGAGTTCTCCTTCAGGAATTTTTAACTTACAAATTTCATTTTCTTTTAGTGACAGGGCTATTCAAACCATCTCTTTGATATTGGGTAAGTTGTGGTCATCTGTGCTTGGTGAGGAAGTGGTCCGTCACATAGGCCGTCGAATTCGCCTATGGGGAGAGTCTGCAGTGTTCTCACATTACCTGCTGATGTCTGCAGGGTCTGGAGTCTGTGCTAGCTGCTGTTTTACTCCTGACATTAGTAACTTGAGTCTTTTCGCTTTATTTCTTAGACTTGCTAGAGGTCTGTCAACTTCATTAATCTTTTTTTTAAAAACAGCTTTTATTTTGTTGGTTTTGTCTTTTATTCTTCTGTTTCTAATTTCATTGGCTTCTTCTCTTATCTTCATTATTTGTCCTTCTGCTAGCTTTATGTTTATTTTGTTCTTTTCCTAGGTTCTGAAGGTGGAAACTTAGATGATTGATTTGAGACTTTTCCTCTTTTCTAATGTAAACTTTAAGTCCTGTAAATTTCTCTTTCAGTGTCGCTTTAGTATATACATTTTATTTTTCTTTTTGCCTTGAGACTTCCTCTCTAAATCATGGATGATTTAGCTGCATTTTCTTTTGTTTCCAAGTGTTTAGAGATTTTCACTTTATCCTTTTTGCTTTAATTTTTAGTTTAATTCTACTGTGGTTGGAGAACACACTCTGTATGATTTTCTTTTAAAAATGTGTTGAGGTTGCCTGGCTGGTGTGGCTCAGTGGATTGAGCATTGTCCCATTGACTGAGAGGTCCCGGTTTGATTCCCAGTCAGGGCACATGCCCAGGTTGCAGGCTCGATCCCCAGAAGGGGGTCTGCAAGAGGCAGCCAATCGATTTCTCTCTCTTACACTGATGTTTCTTTTAAAAAAATTTTTTTTCCTTTATTGATTTTAGAGAGAGAGGAAGGGAGACAGAGAAAAGGTAGAAACATCAATGAGAGAGAATATCGATTGGCTGCCTCCTGCCCCCCACCCCCCGCCCCCAACTAGAGATCGGGCGTACAACCTGGGCATGTGTCCTGACCAGGAATTGAACCGGCGACCTCTTGGTGCATGGGTCAACGCTCCACCACTGAGCCACACTAGCTGGACTCACATTGATGTTTCTATCTCTCTTTCCCTTCTTCTCTCTCTAAAATAATAAAAACATTTCAAATAAAATGAAATAAAAATGTGTTGAGGTCACTTTTGCATCCCCAGATGTGGTGTGCCTTGGTCTATGTTCCGTGGGCACTGTTGTAGGTAGGTGTTCTATAAATATCTATTAGATCCTGTGGACTGATAGTGCTGTTGAGTTCTTCTATATCCTTACTGATGTCACTGATACAGTTTTCTATCTAGTTGTTCCATCAGTTGTTGACAGATGAATGCTGAGGTCTCCAACTATAACTGTGGGTTTATCTATCACTCTTTTCAGTTCAATCAGTTTGCTTCACATTTTTTCAGCTCTCTTCTTTGGTCCATACACATTTAGGACTGTGATTCCAGGTCAGGGCACATGCCCAGATTGTGGGCTCGATTCCCAGTAGGGGGCGTGCAGGAGGCGGCCCATCCATGTGTCTCTCACCTGATGTTTCTATCTCTCTCTCCCTTCCTCTCTCTCCTGTAATGTCTCTCTCTGTTCCCAGTCATTCCTTTTGCTCAGAAGTCTACTTTTTCTGATATTAACATAGCTATTCTTGCTTTCATGTCATTAACGTTTACATGGTATATCTTACTGATGTTACTGTGTTTGAAGTGAGTTTCTTGTAGACAGCCTATAGTTAGTTGAGTCATGTATTTTTATTCACTTGGTCAATCTGTCTTTTAATTGATATATTTAGAGCATTTACACGTAATGCAATTATTCATAGCCTAGAGCTTAAGTCTGCCATTTTATTTTTTATTTTCTGTTTGTTCTCTCTGATTTGTATTTATCTGTTTTCCTTCTCCTACCTTCTTGAGACTTAAACTATTTTTTAATTCATTTTGATTTATTTATAGTGTTTCTAGAAAATGTTTTTGTTGAGTTCAGAGAAAGGGGAAAGAGAGGGAGAGAGGGAGGGAGAAAAGGAGGGAGAGAAATGTCGATGTGAGAGAGATACATTGATCGGTTGTCTCCTATACACACCCCGACTGGGGATGGAACCCACAACCTGAGTATGTGCCCTGAGTAGGAATTGAACCAGCAGCTTTTTGGGGTACAGGATGACACTCAACCAACTGAGCCACACAGGCCAGGGTTATGGTGTTTTTGAATATTTTCCTTTCCATAGATTTTTTAATGATTTCTCTCTAGGTATTTCATAATAGAACATAACATCACAATCTAGTGATGTCATCATTTTACCAGCTTGAATGATATATAGAAACTCTTCTTCGCCTCACCCTCTTCTGTATAGAATATAATTGCCTTAATATTTCCTGTACATACCTTGAGAATCACATGAAACACGTTATATTTTTTTGCTTCAACCATCAAATGTAATGAAGAAAACTCAAGAGGAGAAAAAAAGTATATGTACTTACCATATTTTCACTATTTCCTTTGTTCTTTAATTCTTCCTGATGTTCCAAAATTTCTTATTCTCTTTCTGTTTCAAGAATGTTCTTTATCTGTTCTTTTGGGCTAAGTTGGCTGGGAATACATTTTCTTTATTTTCTTCCATTTAAGAATGTCCTGATTTTCTCTTTATTTCTGGATAATTTTACTAGATGTAGACTTCTGGGTCAATGGTTCTTTTTCAGCATTTAAAAATGTGCCACCTCCTTATCGCCTCTGATGAGAAATCTGTTGTCATTCAAATTGCTTTTATTCTGTAAGGAAGGTGTCATTAACCCTTGATGTCTTCAAGATTTCTTCTCTGCAAGTTTTTAGAAGTTCGGTTATGATACATCCTGATAAGGATTTTTTAGGATTAACTTGTTTGGGGCTACTCAGTTTCCCGAACCTGTATGTTTATGTCTTTCGCAAAATTTGAATTTTTCAACCTTAGTTTTTTAAATATTTTCTCAGTTCCACTCTCTCAGCTCCTTCTGGGACTCTGCTAACACAAATGTTAGATCTTCTGTTATAGATCCACAGGTCTCTGAGGTTCTGTTCTTTTTTTTTTTTTCCAATCTGTTCTCTCTGTGTTGTATATACTGGGTAATGTCTATTATATCTTCAATTTTATTGATGATTTCCTCTGTCTCCTTCATTCTGTTGTGAAGTCCATTCATTGAGTTTTTAATTTCAGTTATTGTATTTTTCAGTTTTAAAATTTCCATTTGGTTCTTCTTTATATCTTCTGTTTCTTTGCTGAGATTTCCCATGTATGTGATTGCTCACTGAGTCACTTTTGTGGTGGCTGAAGGATGGCTTGTCAGATCATTTTAACATCTGTGTCACCTCAGTGTCGATGTCTGTTGATCTTTTTCATTCAAGGTGAGATTTTTCTAATTCTTAATATGACAAGTGATTTTTAAATTGCATTTTTTAATTTGGGCTATTATGTTATGAAATGCTGGGTCTCATCCAAATCTCCTGTTTCGGCAGACATCTTTGACACCACGCTGGTGGAGGAGGGAGGGGACCCTGTCTCATTATTACCACTCAGTTTTCATTGACATGAGAGGGTGGAGGGAGGAAGGCTTCCTTGTTACTTCTGGATAGAGATGCAAGTTTCAGCTCCCCCAAGCCTCCCTGTTGGTCCATCCTGGCTGGAGGCCTCATTACTACTCCCTATGTGGCCTCCACCGGCACCTTGGGTGGAGATGCTCATTATTGCCCAGGGGAGGGAACAAATCCCAGCTCCCCACTTGACATTCCCAGAGTCCACCCCAGTGGGGGTGCTGAGACCCATCTTACTGCTGGGTGAGATAGAAATCTCAGCTCCTCACTCAGCCTTGCCGAGGAGTGGAGCTGCAGTTTTTTCTATTGTGTTTGGCTTGAAGTTGGGTAGTTATTATTTAAGTTTTCTGTTTGCTGGGCTGTCCCTTTTCTGTCCTTTGGCCAGAGAAAGCAGTCTTTCCATGGGGCTTTTTCTTCTCTGTGCCCATTGACATTTCCAGGTTGACAGCTTGTCCAGTCCAAGTGCGGGTTCTATGCGGCAGCAAGAAAATCCGGAGCACTCACCACCATACTGCTCCTCGGGTCCTGAGATCCCAAGCCGTCTCCCTCATGTTCTCCTCGTTTCAGAAACTTCTTAGGTTTGTTTATAGACCATGTTCAGGGTGTTTGGTTGCACTCGGCGGGAGGAGTGGGGGGAAGTGTGTGTACTCCATCAGGAGTGGAAGCGCCTAAGTGGATTGATTGGCTCTGTGCAATCACAGTACGTGGCTTAGGAGCTCCCCCAACTTTACGTCTATTCTCCTGCTTGGAATACAAGTGAAGTTTATTCTGAAACAGTATGGACCTCTACGGCAGGTCTAACTGTGGGGGGAGGAGGAAACAGAGATGGAGCCACCAGAAAGCTATCAGGGGAAACAGAAAAAAGCAGCAAGTAGATCAAACAGCTGTGCTAAGAACGTGACTTGTGTTGGCACCTCAGCTCTTCCCACGGTGAGCCACGTTCGTCTTTTTTGATCAGTTCCTGAGTATTCTTACCTACCCTTACCCCGCTGCCTGACGACATAAGAAAGAATTGATCTGGAGTCAGGAGACCTTAGTTACAGGAGACACTGTGATCATAAGCTCTGTTTCATTCATCTCTAGAATGTGCTTGGTGGTGGATTAGTTCCTAAGGCTTCTTCCAGTTCTTCTGGTGCGTAGTCGCCCTTCAAAGACAGCTCCCCGCCACCACCGCCCCGCACACGCCGTGGGCAGCCGCTCGCCGGCCCCTTGTCCCACAGAAGTCTTCCGGGAGGACTGGGCAACATGCTCTGTGAGACATTGAAACCTCACTCATCAGTTTTTGGAAATCTTGCTCATTTAAATGGTCACAGCTCACGAGCCCTGGGATTGAAACCTTGGAAAGAGTAAGGCTCGTCGGCAGAATGTCGTGTTGGTGCGTAAAGAAGGATGTGAAAACGCCCCACTCTGCGAAGGCAGCCCGGAGGGGCAGAGGGACGGCCACAGACAACGTCACGGTGTGAGGCCCCATCCCGCGGGGGTCCCCTGCCCTCCTGGAGTAAGAGGGGCATGAATCCGAAGGGGAGGGAAGCAGAGCTGGTAGAGGCAAGCCTGGAAGGACCCGGCGTAGGCACAGGACCTGAATGTGAACAGCCTGGAGACGCCAGGATTTATGAAATACCGAGGAGAGCTCTGCCCTCGAGGTGCAAATGCGTTCCAAACCAGCGTTCCCGTATTTTTCATCTCTGTCCTTTATCACTGAAGCTACTAGACATGATACTATTGCTTAGAGTGCTTCCAGGAATTGCTCGTTCAAACATCAATTCCTCTGTACAGTGACTGGACAAATCGTTCAGATCTGTTAGAAGAAAGAGGCAGCTTTTTAAAATGATTTATGCTTCCCACCCACCAATTTTAAAAAAAGAATAGCCAAGGGAGGTTTTTCTTTCCCTGACGCAGACACTGAGGATCCCTGCGTGCGCTGGGAGTTATTTCTGGGGTGCTTTTTCATATCCGAGCTGCATGAAGGCAGAGGACACAGTCACTGTGGGTGGCCATGAGACACAGATCCTGAGAGGTGGCCGGTAACTGAGACACAGCGACCTCGACCCTGGAGAGCAGCTCGGGCTGGAGAAGGACGGAGAGGGACTTACGGAAAGGCCGTGGAGAAGGACTGGCTAGTTCCTTTGTTTCTACCACTCTCTCTCAGAGTTCTTTGCAGGGAGTATTTCGATGCTGTCCTGGGTCAGCCGGGAGGCTTTGGGACGCAGGGTTACAGTGTGGAGAGCAGGCGGCACTCGGAGTATTTCAGTAACACTTGGCCAGGACAAAGAAACACGTCCTGTTCTCCTGGAGCCTCTGGAGAGAAAACTGGAGTCTGACCAAGAGGGTCATTGACATGGACCCTTCTCTTCTTGTCCCTTCTCATGGCCCTTCAGCTGTCCTTCCTGTCACAGCGCCAGGCTCGGCGGGGATCACGGGGAGAGTAAGCCCACTGGGAATAGCACCAGCTCCGTTTACAGCCGAGCACCGGCGGAACGAGTTCCAACCCTTGAGCCCCGAAGGCCTGGTCGTGAAAGAGGGGACCACAAAGACATCATAGAGCGTGTGACAAGATGCGATCTTAAGAGGACGACGTCTGTGGAAAAGAAGGGTGACCCACTGACGGAGTGAAGCAGAGTGGACACTGGGGGAGGGGAGGAAGGAATGAGCGGTGGCGTCCGGAGACTCGGGCAGCCCCCGCGAGAAGTCACAGTGGAGTCACGAGGGACCGAGAGCATGCTGACACTGAGCGACAGAAGCGAGGACGCGCGAGGAAGCTGGGCGGTACAGACGGAGTCTGAGGACAAAACGCTGAGAACCTTGGGCGAAGGTTCCAGGGCGTGGGTGGGGGTCCATGAGAAGAGTCCGCGTCACGGGCTGGGGACGGAAACGCGTGAAGGGTGTTGAAGCCATGGAGGAAGCGTGGGCACTGGGGGGAGGGCCCAGAGGAGGGGTGGGGAAGGGCACCGGGAGGGACGGGGCTCAGACCGAGGGAAGGAGGACGTGTCCCTCCGGGAGTCGGTGTGGAGCTGGCGCAGAGCCGGCTGTGCCCGTGGCCCCTCTGTGACAGCACAGCCTACGCGGGGGGGTCTGGGGCACAGATTTCGGAAGGTGAAGACTGTAGGAGACTCAGAAACGGAGGGAGGCTTTGAGGAAGTAGGTGAGAGAAGGGGTTTATTATCAGATGAGCCCCTGCAATGAGTATTGGGGAGCAGAAGGCATGAGATAATGGGACAAACCACTATGTTTGTGTATGGAAATTGCTGGTTATAAAAATGAAATCAGAAGTCACTGGCATACAGAAGGTGACTCTGGGGTGAGTCCCTCTGTGGCGGACCCTCTGAGCGAGTATGTGGTGGTCTTATGGAGGGGCGGGGGCCCTTTGTCTCTGCGTTGACGGATGTCCTGGGCGCAAGAACACGGGGCTCTGGTCTCAGCGGAGAGACACCCGCGGTGTGTGAAGTGGCGGAGGCCCTGGTCTGGTCCCAGTAGGGGCTGTCTTGAGATAACAGATACATTAGATATTAAAATAGGTCAAAGAAAGGTGAGGTGGAGATCATAGAAGTTTGGGGGCGCTGACGAGGTTAGATAGCATGTTGAAAGGAGAAGTTAGCTTTGGCGAGAAGGCTTTGGACATGACTGTGGTGGGTGGGGGACAGTGGAAGAGATGACCTCTGTAGAGGGTGCTGGTAGGAGAGAGGGTGGTGCGGTCCAGGAGACCTCATCATTTAGGGATCTCGTGTGTTCTGTGCCTCCTCCGGGTCAGCCACTGCCTCTTGCTGTCCAGGTGCAAACCTTTCGTCTCGCTGGCTTCTGTCCAAAGCCTCGGCATGTTTTCTGAGGTCTCTCAACTGTTTCCTCCTAGTGGTCCTACCGTCCCCACAGCTTCCTCCCAGTAGCGATCAGACCACTACGACCTGAAGTCAGTAGACAATCTTCTCCTAACGTGGTTTGTACCTTTGGAATTCTTGCCGCTCTCCGAACCTTCTGCTTTCCCTCCGGCCTTCCTGGACGAACGCCCCTTGCCACTCACTGAGTCATGCTGCACTGCTGACAGCCTGTGGTTTCTCAAAGCACAGGTTCCTCGTCTGATTCCGTTACTTAGTAGCTTTGTGGTTGTTATTTAACTCCCTAGCCCTTGGTTAAGAAGGTAGCGGAGTATATTGTATAGCATCCCACACTCACTGTATGTGCCCAGCCAGTGTTACTAATGCGTCACCACTACTGTGTCTTTTGTCAGAGTCCAATTCTAGCCAGAGTCAGGAAGAGCTGAAGGTGAGCAAATACTGAGCTGCCAGGTTGGCTACCTTTGTGCTCAACAGCCGGCTCCCTTTTCAGTCCCATCGTTTGCACCTCAGACCTGCGCCGAGTCCTGGACTCGCGTGTTCTCTCCAGAGCTACAGGACACTCCTGGGGGACGGAGGTGCCCCGGCGGCACTCACATATAGCGCATGGACCTTGGAGGATGAAAAGACCTTCTGAGGATTCATTCCTGCAGAATCCCCGAATCTTAACCGAGTTCCAGAAAGCGGTGTTCTAGAATGACATTACTTTAGCTTCACATGAAGATGCCTTTCCAACAGCGGTTAATCGTTATGTCCCAATTCCTTTAACATTGAGATTAGGTGGCAGAATCATATTTACAAATGTCTCGACATTAGACATTTGTGTCCCAGGTGAGGAGGGCCACAGGTGGATTCGGAGTCACTGCCATCCCTCCTGATGCTTCTAGTTGTCAGATAATGACGGGGAAGGAGGAAGAAAATTACATTTATGGAGCTACTTAATAGTCACTTCTGAAAGTCACGTTACGATATTTGGCACAATGTAGCACTCCTTAACTAATCCAGTCCTTTCTTTTATCTTCCTCTCTCTTTACCTCACCCCACTTCCTCCCAGCAGATAAATCACAGAAGTACCAGCGTCATCACTTAAGATTGTGTCTATAGTGGGTGAAGATTGGGAAGAAAAAGGACTGAGGGGATTTGAATGAGCCAAGCGCTAAGACCCTGTGGTCACCCAGCTCTCATTGGAGACTGAGACCAGGGCAGCTTGGCCTGTGGGACTGAGATGGTCCCTCCGCCTCTTTCCTTGTGTACATTTCCTTGTGCAGAGGGCTCAGGTCAAATCTGTGTGACAGCCACTTTCCCCAATTCTACATGACACAACTCCACAAACTCGTTTGGCTAATTCTCAAAAAGTGTATGTGAAACAGTGGTTCTTAGCCTGGAGCACGCATCAGAACCACCGGGAGGTCTCGATAAAGCACAGACCGCTGAGTTCTACCCCAAGCTACTGACTCACTGGGTCCAGGGTGAGGCAGCAACATCTGCATTTCCGACAAGTTCTCAGGCGATGCCGATGCTGGTGGTCTGGGACCCAAACACAACCACTGACGTATGGCCTTTTCTCGTCTCAACAGATTTTGCATAGGATGCGGCTCGAGAGCACACAGTCGCTAATCACAGGCTCTTAGCGTGGTACCTCTTCATTCTAAGTCTGGAGCTGAACTGCTCGGTGCCCTGGGTGTGCCCCCAGCTCAGCTTGAAGCTGTCACCCATCTTGTAGCACCCATGGGTACTGGTGTGCTGGGGCAGGCATGACGAAATTCCACGTCTGTGTGGCTTAATCCACAGAAATGTATTGTCTCAAGGGGCTGAAGGCTAGAAGTCTGAGGTCGAGGTGTCTGCAGGGTTGGGTATTTCGGTGGCCCCTCTCCTTGGCTTTTAGATGGTCATCTGCCTACGTCTTCACCTGGTTTTCCTTCTGGGTCTGTATCCAAACGTCCTCTTCTTATAAGAACACCAGTCGTATCGAATTAGGGACCACCTAATGACCTCCTTTTAACGGGATTGCCTCTTTAAAGACCCCATCTCGAAATACAGCCCCCTCTGAGTCCCTGGAAGCTAGCACTTCAGTGTATGAGTTTGGGGAAACTCCATTCAGCCCGTAGTACCCTCTCCTCCTCTTTCTGGTGGGAAACAGGCCCTTCCCTGCACCTCCAGTTCTCCACCCTTCATATTTACCTGCTGCTTCCCCACCCCCACCGGCTTGCCGGGGACCCAGCCTCGCGGGGGTTGACGGGGCGATGTGTGCAGCAGGGACCGCGGGGACTTTCTGGCGTGTACGTTCACACCTGTCTCTGGGATAAGCAGGGCTGGTCATGCTGGAAAAGTAACACATTGCTTGTAGCCTCAGACTGAGCAATCACTCCGGTAACCCCACATCCCCGCATCCAGCCCCACCTCTGTGTCCCCACCCGAAAACAGTCCTGGGAGAAACTGGAGAAGAAAAGGTTGAAGGGCCCATTTGCCTGGAGCCCATGATCTTTCTTATTGTCATGCAAACAACTGCAAACATTTGCAGGCAATTTGGTCTAAGGAGGAGAAATCACTTCCCCCTACCAATAGCAATAGCACCAGATGCTCTTAACCCCCACACAGCTCTCCTCTAAATGATCTCCTGGGATCAGGAGTCCCAGGAGGCCAGCCAGCCCGGTGTAATTATCCCCATTTTAGAGATTAAGAAACAAGTTTAAATAAAAACAAGGAGGACTTCCATGGCGATCCTTCCCACCCTGAGGCCTGCGTCTCCCTGATACTCTCCTGCTTCATTTCTTCTCCCTTCTCGGTGTCTCTCAGGGTTTCCCAGCAATGTGCTTATTCACATTGTGCCGCTTGGGGTTTCTGTCTGGTCCACGCAGGCCCCACTCACTGATGAATGCGGCCTCTGCAAGGCAGGTCCTGTCTGAGCCTAGAACTAGGCAGTCGTGTATGGGATTCCCATGGGTTTGCTGATTTTCTCCCTGCTGCTTATTAAAGTAATTATTATGTCCTTGAATTAAATGATCACTTCACAATCCATTCTCTCTCCACTGCTGCGACCTCTCTGTGGGCTCGAGGCATCCTGACAGCATTGTTTTTCAAACTCTTGGCTGAGACCCACGGTAAGAACAAATCAGACCGCGACATGATACACACACATGTATATACAGTCGTAGTTCCACACGGTCATACTTAACCTGGGTGTGACACACGCGCTTTTCTATTGTTTTCAATGCTTGTTGTGAATCCCCTAAATCCACTGACTTGATTTTATGGCCCAGGAATAAGTTACCACCTGCCATCAGAAGAAGAATCCTCCACAGAACGTTCTGGCTGAAACTCAGAAGCCTGGCCTTCTGGTTTGCACCTCCAGAGAGGGGAGACTGCAGTGTGGGCTGGAGGGAGCCTGGCACCCTCTGGATATGTGGCCTCCGGGAGGCTGTAGCCACGGGAGGTGGAGGGTCCTCCTGGACACCCGGGGCGCTGCAGCGCCAAGGTTTCTGGTCAAGGTGAAGTCCAGCGTCTCCAGCGCACCACGCCCTGAAAGAGCACAAGAGATGCACACGTTGGGGAACTCGCAGACACTCCACAGTGGGGTGATCTGGAGACCCAGCCTCATTACTTCCTTTGTCACCCTTTGACCCCATCCGAACTGAAAGCGAGCTTTGGCATCTGCAGAGTGGATGTGTGCCTGCCCAGCATTTTCACAGGGATTTTTATTTTTAATTTTTCCCTTTATTGATTTTAGAGAGACAGGAAGGGAGAGGGAGAGAGATAGAAACATCGATGAGAGAGAACATCGATTGGCCACCTCCTGCATGCCCCCCACTGGGGATCAGGCCCACAACCTGGGCATGTGTCCTGATCGGGAATCGAACCAGTGACCTCTTGGTGCAGGGGTCAATGCTCAACCACTGAGCCACACTGGCCGGGCTTGCAGGGATATTTCAAAGCTCTATTTGAAAGACCTCTCCACAAATGCCACCGTTAGACTTTTCCTTCTTTGACTTAAGCGTTACCTTCCTGAGATTCTTCCTCATATATGCCAGTGTGCCCGAACTATGTTTCCTAGGCTTCTCCCTTCCAGTCTGGCCTTTACCTCCAAGTTTCAGAAACTGATTCTCCTTTTAAAAGAAAAGCCAAAGCAGCAGCTGTTCCCATCTCTGTGACATGGACCCCTTGGCACTGCAGTGGTGCCCACGGGACCCTTCTCAGAACAATGTTTTCAATGTACAAGGTAAAATGTATGTGATTACAAAGGAAACTAGCTTTTATCTAACAACTACATACATATAATCAAAATAATTTTTCAATAATTTTTTATTTTTCAATTATAGTTGCCATACAATATCATATTAGTTTCAGGTGTACAACATCATGATTAGACATTTATGTAACTTTGACAGTGGCCCCCCTGATAAGTCTAGTGCCCATCTGACACCATGCAGAGTTATTACAGTATTATTGACTGTGTTCCCTAGGCTGTACTGTACGTCCCTGGGACTGTTGTTATAAGGGTAATCTACACATCTTAATCCCTTTCCCGTTTTCACCCATCCCCCAACACCCTCCCATCTGGCAGCCGTCAAAATGTTCTCTGTATCAATGAATGTGTTTCTGTTTTGTTTGTTCATTTATTTTGTTTTTGATTCCATGTGTAAGTGAAATCATATAGTATTTGTCTTTTTCTATCTGACTTCTTTCACTTAGCATAATACCTTCTAGGTCCATCCAAACAACAAAATTTTAGTGTGTGTGTGTGTGTCTGAGTAATATTCCATTGTATATACAGGGGTGGGCCAAAGTAGGTTTGCAGTTATGAGTAGGCAAAACAGAGTTTATTTTTGCAATTCTCTCCATTAATTATTGTATTACGTATTTATATTACAACTGTAACCCTACGTTGGCCCATCCCTGTATGTAGCAATTCTTTACCCACTCAGCTCTTGATGGACACTTAGGTTGGCTATTGTAAATAATACTTCAGTGAACATGGGGATGTATATATCTTTTCGAATTAGTGTTTTGAGTTTCTTCAGATAAATATCCAGAAGTGGAATTGCTGGGTCTCTCTTTGACTCTTGTTATAGTCTTTGTTTTAAAGACTGTTTTGTCTGACATAAGTATTGCTACCCTAGTGTTTATTTCTTTTCCATGTGCATGAAATATCTTTTTCCATTCCTTTACTTTCCGTCTGTGATGTCTTTTGATCGGAAGTGAGTCTCTTGTAGACGGCATATGTAAGGGTCTTGTTTTCTTATTCATTCAGCTACCCTGTCTTTTGATTGGGGCCTTTAATTCATTTATATTTACAGAAATTATTAATAGGTATGTAGTTATTGCCATTTTATTATTCACTTCTTTCTCCTTCTTAAAGAAGACCCTTTAACATTTCTTGTAATACTGGTTTGGTACTGATTAACTCCTCTTCTCTGGGAATCTATCTGTCCTTCATTCTAAATGATAGCCTTGCTAGGTAGAGGAATCTTGGTTGTAGGTCCTTGCTTTTCATCACTGAACATTTCTTGCCAGTCCTTTCTGTCCTGCAAAGTTTCTGTTGAGAAATCAGCTGAGTCTTATGGGAGCTCCTTTGTAGGTAACTAACTACTTTTCTCTTGCTGCTTTTAAGAATCTCTCTGCCACTGTGGCCAGTTTTGCTCACGAATTAGAGCATTGGCCCATGAACCAAAGAGTCAAGGGTTCGATTCCTGGTCACGGCCATGTACCTGGGTTGCAGGTTCAATCCCCAGCCTCGGTCGGGTCCTGCAGGAGGCAATCAATGTATCTCTCTCACATTGATGTTTCTCTCTCTTTCTCTCCCGCTCCCTCTCTTCCACTCTATCTAAATATCAATGGAAAAAATATCCTCAGGTGAGGATTAACAACAAAAAAAGATTCTCTCTGCCTTTAACTTTGGCATTTTAATTATGATGTATCTTGATGTGAGTCTCTTTGGGTTTATCATTTTTGGAACTCTTTGTGCTTCCTAGACTTGAATATCCATTTTCTTCACCAGGTTAGGGAAGCTTTTTGTCATTATTTCTTCAAATATGTTTTCAATTTCTTATTCTTTCTCTTCTCCTTTTGGCACTCTCATGATGTGAATGTTGGCACGCTTGATGTTGTCCCAGAGGCTCCTTACACTGTCCTCATTTTTTGGATTCTCTTTTCTTTTTGCTGTTCAGATTAGGTGTTTCCTATTACCTTGTCTTTCAAATCATTGATTTGATCCTCTGCTTCATCTACTTCACTATTAATTTCCTGTAATGTATTCTTCATTTAATTATTGCATTCTTTATTTCTGACAGTTCTTTTTTATGTTTTCTCTCTCCAGTTTAATGTTTCCTATTTCTTTGTTGACGTTCTTACCGAGTCCAACTACTCTTCCCCTAGGTTTATTGAGCATCATATATCCAGTGTTTTGAACTCTGCAGTTGGTAGAATGCTTGTCTCCATTTTGTTCAGTCCTTTTTCTGGAGTTTTGTTCTGTGATTTTACTTCATGGAGGGGCCCAGCATTCGTCTATGTCTGCCAGGATGTGGGGAATGGCTTCAGTGACAGTGCTCCCCAACTTCAACTCTAAGCAGTCCCTGGATCAATTACTTATCCCCTCAGTAATTTGTCAGCAGACCTATAATTATCTCAGAGTGTTAATAACTTGAAGGAGAACCTGTTCCTATTTAAAGAAGAGCCTCTTTTAATTTCTGACTACCTATGAATAATATCTGGTCTCTCGGACCTTGGCTCCAAAAGTTGGATGTTTATTCAGCAAGCGAGAGTCTACCGAGCTCATGCAGGAAGGGTTAACAGCAGGACCGAGAGACGTTGCCACTGCCCAGGGTGATCAGCCACTGTCCCAGAGAATGCGAACTAGAATCCTTCATGCTTCATGCAGGTCACTGAGCTGCACACCAGAGTTTAGAAAGACAATGTCACATGGTGAGACTGGCACAGAAGAGTGTGCATGTCCATCTAAAGGCATCGATGTCCAATACTTTTAACATTGTATCTCTGCTGCCCCTGGACTGCAACTTTGACCAGCCAGCGCCAGCCCCAAAGTCACCACATGAGGGTCTTCGGAAGACCGCCAGCGCCATCTGCACAGGCTCCCCGAGAAGCAAGGGTCACGTGAGCAAGGCACTCTGGGAGCAAGGAAGAGAGAGAGGCCTGCTTGGTTCTGAGGAGTGCTTAGGAATTGCGTGCATTGATGTAATCAGCATCACAACAGTTTAAGATCCTAGTGAGTGAATTTAAAAAAAAAAAACACACTAGCCCCGGCCTGGTGTGGCTCATGGGTTGAGCTTTGCCTTGTGCACCAAGGGTCGAGGGTTCAATTCCTGGTCCGAGCACAGGCCTGGGTTGCCAGCTTGATCCCCAGTAGGGGGCGTGCAGGAGGCAGTCTACCATTGTTTCTTCTTCCCTCTCCCTTCTTCTCTGTCTAAAATCAATAAAAACAATATATTTTTTTAAAACACCTAATGTTTTGCCCTGGCCAGTTTGGCTCAGCGGTTAGAGTGTCGGCCTGCGGTCCTGAGAGACCCGGGTTCGGTTCCCACTAAGGGCACGTACCTCGGTTGCAGTTTGTCCCCGGCCCTGGTCGGTTGTGCGGGTGGCAGCCACTCGATGTGTTCCTTTCACGTCGATGTTTCTCTCTCTCTCTCCCTTCCTCTCTCTCCCTCCCACTCTACCTGAACAAAAAATGGAAAAATGTCCTCGGGTGAGGATAAAAAAATAAATAAATAAATAAATAAATAAATAAAACACCTAATTTTCAGCAAGGTAGCTGTAATAAAATACTCACCTTGAGGTGGGGGAGGGGCTGTAAAGTTAATATAAATACCTAAAGAAACTCTGAAAGTGACTTAAAGTTAAGGGTCTTTGAGGATATAATTTGGGATAAATAAAGACAACGACTCCTAGAGCCTGTATACTCATTGTTGTTGCCCCTGTAAAGGGACAAAATCTTGGCTGGAGAGTTTGGCAGTTTGCCCAGAGAACCAGGCTTTCTGTTCCTACTTCAGTTCTTTGGACACAAGCCCCACACCTGGCTCTGGAGCTGACCCAGGGGAGGGGCTGCAGATCCTGGGAGAACCGCCTGGGTTCAGGATGACCATACCCTGTGGGAGGGGCCTGGAACCTCATGAAGAGAGGGAACATCTGGGGGAGTCAAGCAGGGAATGTCCCACCCACACTGAGCCGTTCTGCTTTGTCCCACCAAGTGGCTGAGGGACAGGAAGTTGTGCAATCTGAAAAAACTGAACAATTCAGCTGCAACCACCCTCTCTCCCCAGATCAAGCTGGCCCCAGGCATTTGGACAAGATGACAGGATGCAAGCTGTATTCAGAAATGTGCAACAAACAGGCTCGGTCGAGTTACCGTAGCAACAGCAACACTTCTTGGGATCCGTGGGGGCTACGTGAACGCAGAGCACAGAGCCTGCCCCTGGGGGAGAACTGGCCCACGGGTAGCAGAGGAGAAAGCGCGGGCGGCCACCTCACGGCTCACGCAGAGCGGGCGGTGTCTGACTACCCCTTCGGGAGCAGGTGTGGCCCTTGCTGCAGGGAGTGCTTGCTGTCCCGTTAACCACCAGACACCACACAGCATGTGGGTGAAAAGGGGAGCAGGGACTTGGGCCCTCAAAAGGACCACATGGGTCTGTCCTCCTTCTGGGACAGATGGGGCTGAACCCAGCCAGCGGTCAGTCTTAAAAATCAAGTGATCTGAGGGTGGTCCTGTCACCCTCCCTGGTTAGCTTGGATGTGAGGGTTTGGGGTAGGGGTGGTCACCAAACTGTCTCTGTGTTCTCCTTACTTCGGGTTAACTTGGGATCTTTCACAACAGTTTATGTTCTTACTCTGCAGAAATGTGTGCCCTTGTGCCTCCCCCGTTAGGGACAGTGAACCTGTAGCACCGTGACTGACATTACAGAAAACAGCTCCTGGTCGACCCAAGAGACCTTCCAGAATGTCTGCCTCGGTGGTGCCCACGCTTGGGGGCTGGCTCTCAGCTTCCCAGGTCCAGGAACTCACAGTCACATTCCGGTGGTGCATGGTGGTCACAGGCAGAGAGGCTGCCCTGGAGACCCTGCAACAATGTGTAAAGATAATTTCCCAGGGGGCGATGGGGGTGATGGAACAGCTGGTTTTGAGCCCAGCCTGCCCGTGGTGGGCACGAGGATCACATGAGCGGACGAGTCCATCAGGACACTGCAGAGACCTTCCACTGGGACGAAGGCTGCACGGTAGGACAGGCTGGCTGTGCTCTGCAAACTCCGGAAGACACCATCACAAAGACTCCAGTGTGGCTGCTGTCCCCAGGGCTGTGCAATGCCCAGGCTGTGTAGCTGTCCATGGTAGCACCCAGATAGTAATCCCCACCTTGCAGGGCTATTGCAAACATTACAGTTAATTATTGTTATTTTAATTTTATTTATTTATTTTTAGAGAGAGAGGAAGGGAGAAAGATAGAGAGATAGAAACATCGATGAGAGAGAATGTCAATTGGCCACCTCCTGCATGCCCCCCACCGGGGATCAGGCCCACAACCTGGGCATGTGCCCTGACTGGGAATCGAACCGGTGACCTCTTGATGCATGGGTTGACGCTCAACCACTGAGCCACACCGGCCGGGCAACATTACAGTTAAATGCAGGTGAAGTACCTCCTACGTAGTAGACACTGTAACTCGGAGCCGGGAGATACATCTGGAGTTCAGCAGCACTGTACGCATAGGATGCTTCTTTCTGTCCCGCAGGTGTGCACAGAGACTGAATTTGATTAAAACGCTACCGAGGAATATGAATAGATGAAAGGAAACTGAATGTCATCTCAGGGTTGTCCCATTCTCTCAGTCCCGAGGGGTCTGGGTCCCAAGGGCATCACTCTTTGGACCGCTGGGAACTCGCCATTGGGAAAGGGAACCTTCCACCCTGAACACGGGCCGCGGAGACACCGCGAGTCTTGCCCTCCCAGTTCTTGTTCCAGTCCCCACCAGTCGTCAGAGAGCTCCCACTGCGTTACCTCATGGGCCTGCTACAATTAATTAGATAACTGCATCTCCCACATTAGTTAATGTTTAAATTGGTCTCTTCCTAATGAAATTGTAGGGAAGCCCCACAGGCTCCTTGATGAAATTTGAAAGGCCCCTTAGTCTCATCAGCCACATTTTTTAGAAATTATTAACTTAAGCCACATTACAGCCCAAAGAGTCCACTGAGTCTGAAACTCACTCAGCTCGTCTTGGATTTCCTTCTCCTGCGCAGCTGGACACATTTCCCCGCGTCCTCACCAATGCGCCTCTTCTTCCTCCCGCCTCTTTCAGGCAGCGCGGTCACAGATAAAACGTCAACACGCACTACACGTTAATAACAAGTTATTCCAACAAAATGCCCTTCAGCCCTGCTGGGCTGCGAGATGTCTCTCCAATGGGTGTTGGAAGCAGCTTAAAATCTCAACCGGCAGATCCGACGCACCCAAGATGTGGGGGAGACGAGGACACTGCGGGGGACTGGAAACAGACCCAGCAACGAGGTGACCAGACGCCATGAGAGCTAGGAGTAGCTCAGGGTACTGAATGGTCCAGTCCTTCCATTTTACGGACGGGAAAACTGAGGCCCCAAGAGGAGATGAGAGGCACCTGAGGCTGCATAATGAATTTGCTTCTCCATCAGGTAGGGACCAGCTCTGGTGAGGAGACACCTCCTCCGGCCTTCGGGGAGCTGGGAAGAAGGGCTCACACAGCAGCTGATGGACCGCTGCTGAGCACACACACCTAACAGCTCAGCCGGGGTCAGGACACAGGCATCTGTGCCCAGGCTCAGTGTTTATTTTATTTATTGATTTTAGAGCAAGAGGAAGGGAGAAGGAAAGAGAGAGATAGAAACATCGATGAGAGAGAACATCGATTGGCCGCCTCCTGCATGCCCCCCACTGGGGATCAGGCCCACCACCTGGGTGTGTGTCCTGACCAGGAATCTAACAGGTGATATGTTGGTGCGTGGGTCGATGCTCAACCACTGAGTGGCACTGGCTGGGCCCAGGTTCAGTGTTTAAAGGGCCCCACCCATGGAGAGGACAGGAGGTGTCTCATCACAGCCCAACCGCTGGTGTTCGTCCACTCCCACCCGGCACTTGGATGTGTGAAAAGACACCCCAAAAGAAAAAGCCCTAGAGGGACAGGCAGTTCGGCACTCCTACACGGCTCTCTTCACTGCAAGACAGAGCTCATGGGGGTGGGGACGATGCCCAGAGATGGGGAGCCTCGGAAGTCACAAACAGCAGTGGGAACACGAAGACTCCTGCCTCGTGGAGTTAGAAGACCGATATGCAGCTGGACGGTGGGACGGGGGTGGACTTGTGAAGCCAGCCAGTCCACCGCCCCCTTTGACAGACGTGGAGACTGAGTCCCAGCATCAAGAAGGGTCTTGCCCAGGGCCACAGGCAGAGTGGGGGCTGGGCCGGCTGCAGAATGGAGCTGTCCTAAGTCCAGCACTGCGCTCGGCTGGGCCTCGAGAAAGTAAGTGGCAGCAACCAACGGAGACAGGAGTATAAAAGATGGTGTCGGTTTATTACTCAGGCGTCGTCGACTCCGGCAGACTATTCAACATTCGCCCAGATGTCAGCATTTGTCACCTGGGTGGCTCTCTCTGGCTAGGAGGACTTAGGCAAATTGTCTGGCATGTCCCTGTTCCCGCACCTGTAAAATGAGGCCAGCGGGAGGACCTACAGCAGGGGCGGTTGTGTGGATCAGCTAGGACGCTCTCGGCGCAACACCTGCTATTACAGTAAATGGCAGCTATATTATCATCACACCCCATCAGCGACTGCCGTTTTCTCTCATGCACCTTCCTCTCGCAGGGGAGTTTCTGTGTCTCTGGTGGGTTCACGTGAGCTGGGATCGCTCGGTGGCACGCGTGCAGCGGCGCCTTCGCGAACAGACAAACGCCGGCTCGTGCGCGTCCCAGACCGCTGTCCCCAAACCGGAATAATTGCTGAGAGTTACAAACTCCCGAAACGGTTGCTGTCGTCTTGTCAATAATAGATTGAGGAAACTCTACCTCATCGCTTGAGGAACGAGAGATGGTCCCAGAGCACCTGGCTCCTGTCCTACCCTAACCTCTGCAGAAAGTTCCTTTCTCTCTGTTTTCCATCTGGTTCTGTCCTGGGGGGGAAGAGAGGCACCGGGGACTGAATTTGAACCGAAAGGAAGATGATGAGAGAAAGATCAGGCTGAATGACAGGCTGAGAGCGGGGGTAAATAGCGGGTGCCCTTCTGTTCTCCGGGTGCCCACTCTTTTCTGAAGGATTCAGGGGAAGTGATGAGCCCCTGAGGAGATGAGAAGGTGGGAGGGTGGAAAGAGGATCCTGAAAATGAAATCTGTTTTCCCTGTAGCCTCCAAGGAAAACAGGAGAGAAATGGTTTCTAACCCTGTTTTCTTTGCCCCAAAGAAATGAGAGGTCGGCACTGCCCCCTGGAGGTCAGCCTCACGCGTGCACCTTCCGTCACCAGGGCTCTGGTGCTGCCGGGGCGGCTACCACTGCACCCTGGGCGATCCCTCCCGACAAGGCCTGCAGAGTGGTTGACGACCTGAGCGGGCTTCTGGGGGCCTCCTAGGGGAGAAGCGGGAGGTGATGGTAACTGTCAGTGACGCATGTACTGCTCCCTCTTCCAGATTCTAGGTCCCTCTGCAGAGTTGCCAGTTTGCCCAGAGGGGCTGATGGGAACACTCCTGTTTTGCACAGAAATGGTTCACATAGCCAATAGCTAGGGGAACTCAAAACACTCGTCTTAACCCTAGAGCGCAAGAAAGGAATATAGTGAGCCCTGGCGGGAAGACCGATGGACATCTCTTGCAGATAAGGTATAAGCATCCCCATTGTACAGATGACACAGCTGAGGCCCAGGGAGACAAGGTCTTGTCCAGAGCACCAGGCTTGTTAGCAGTGGGAAGAAGAGAGCCTCGGCCTCCTCAACCCCCCTTCCTCAGCACACACCCGGCCTCCTGTCTGGGAGGCTGGCGTCTCCTGGGGTATCTGTGACCCCAGGGCCTGCTGCCCCGAAGCTCTGTGTGCTCTGCTTCTTCAAAGGCCCTCCTGCTCCTGACTTGTGTCACCTCCCTTTTCAGAAAGTCCCTGAAGAACTAGCCCCGCTCTTACCATCTTCACTCTGTTATCCAGCACCGATAATTATCACTTATACTAGAGAAACGGGCCTATTTGGGGAGGCAAGCAACTCATGTCTTACGTTTTTAATTAAGAAATTTTCAATGTGCAAAAACGTAAAGAAAAGCAACAAACACTGTGGGGTGTACAACTTCGACTTAACACATGAAGTGCTGCGCAATTCCTGTCCCCCCGTGTCCACCTCCTTAGTCACAGTCCCCTCCCGTCTCCTCCTGCCCTAACGGAGTCGTCGAGTTGGGTATTCATGGGCCCATGCATTACTTCGTACGTGATTATTCTTCATGTGAAAGTATGAAGGTGGTCCTCACTCTGCACATGAATCAGGGCCACAACCACACCGTGCAAAGCTATCTAAAAGTCAGTGGGGCCCGGCCAGTGTGGCTCAGCGGCTGAGCGATGACCCATGGACCAAGAGGCTGCTGATTTGATTCCCAATCGGGGCACATGCCTGGGTTTTGGGCTTGATTCCACTGGGGAGTGTGCAGGAGGCATCAATGTTTCTTTCTCATAGATGCTTCTATCTCTCTCCCCCTTTCCCTTCCTCTCTCTCTACAAATAACCAATAAAAACATTTTTTTTAATTTTTTTTTATCCTCACCCAAGGACATTTTTCCATTTTTTGTTCAGATAGAGTGGGAGGGAGAGAGAGGAAGAGAGAGAGAGAGAAACATCGATGTGAAAGGGACACATCGAGTGGCTGCCACCCGCACAACCAACCAGGGCTGGGGACAAACTGCAACCGAGGTACATGCCCTTAGTGGGAACTGAACCCGGGTCTCTCTGTACTGCAGGTCGACGTGCCAACCGCTGAGCCAAACCGGCCCGGGCAATAAAAACATTTTTTATTAATTTTTTAAAATCCTCACCCAAGCCCTGGCCAGTTTGGCTCAGCGGTTAGAGCGTCAGCCTGCGGTCCGGAGAGACCCGGGTTCGGTTCCCGCTAAGGGCACATACTTCGGTTGCAGTTTGTCCCCGGCCCTGGTTGGTCGTGCGGGTGGCAGCCACTCGATGTGTCCCTTCACGTCGATGTTTCTCACTCTCTCTCCCTTCCTCTCTCTCCCTCCCACTCTATCTGTACAAAAAATGGAAAAAATATCCTCGGGTGAGGATTAAAAAAAAAAAAAAAAAAAAAATCCTCACCCAAGGATATTTTTCTATTTATTTTCAGATAGAGTGGGAGCAAGGGAGAGAAAGAGAGAGAGAGAGAGAAACATGGATGTGAGAGACACACGTCCACTGGTTGCCTCCTGCACAACCCCTACCAGAGTTGAGGACAAACCGCAACCAAGGTAGGTGTCCTGACCGGGAATCAAACCAGGACCTCTCGGTCCATGGAACGACGCTGAACCCACTGAGCCACACCGGCCGGGCTACTTTTAGCATGTTTATCCTCTGCACCTTTGAGGACATCTTAGAGTTCCTTGAGTGTGAAATTCGCCCCCTTCAGTTCGTCTGAGACACCTTTGTCCTTTCCATCACAACCCTTTCCTCAGTAACGTTGCCTGATTGTCCCTCACTAAGTTCCTCTGCCTGTGGAGCTGGCTGGCATCTCCCAAGTGGCACAGTGCCCCCGTCCCCACACCAGCTCTTCCTGCCACCTCCATCTACAGTCCAGGGACGGGAACGTCACTTCCAGCATTATCAACTTCTTGTTTCTTTGCTGTGCCCTAATCTTTGTTGGCTAATTTCATCTCTAGATGATCCGGTTTTGCAAACTGACATGTGGTTTACCACCAGGAGGCAGAGAAGCAACACAGGGCATGCACTGCTGTCTGTGCGTGAACTGGGGACCGTGCTCCATGACCGGTCACCACAGGCTGCGCAAGAAGTGACCTGGCTGGTCAATGGTCACGATGCACATCTGTTACTCACGGAGGGATGTGCAGCATGAACTGGCATCTAATGTTGTTCCTTATGCAATTACTCACAGTCAATATATCATGGTAACTTAAACTGGAACTGTGTGTTGGGGGGGTACCTAAACCATGATGATGGAAGTCCATGTGCTGTCTCGTGTTTACATATGATACATGGGGACTGTGTATATGTGTTTACACTGCTATTTATTTAGGAATTGTGCAGGGTAAGGGCCTGCACTATATTCTACATATGCATGTCTCCAATACATGGGATTATTTTTATTCTTTTAAATTTTATCTAAATGCTAATCATACCTCACGAATATTTCCTCTTCTTCCAACTGTGCTTTTTCTCTTTTGTTTATTAGAATATTTGTGCGGACTTCCGTTGAAGAGGACAGAGCCGGGAGCCCCGCCTGGCCCATCAGCTGAGTAACTGCAGTGACAGGGTCTGACCCCCTTCCCTGAGCCCACGGCAGCGCTGAGGACAGAATGGATGTGACCAACCAGACAGTCTGGATGAGAGTCACACTCCCCCTGCTGGAGAAACCAGGTGGGACGGCGAGCAGGGTCCTACCCAAAGGGCAGGTCACAGCCCCCAGGGAGCCCTGACCTTAGAGTTCAATTGATTTTAATAGCATCTGGCTTTCTCAAGTGCTGGAGGGACAGACAGGTCACAAAGGGAGTGAATACGTCTGGCTTTCCTTCTTGATTCCCTGATGGACATTAAAAAGTCATTTCATCTGACACTTGGCCCCTGGCCCCAGGAGAGGTAACCAGGGAAATAGGGTTGGGCCCAGAGCCACTTAACCTAAAAGCTTTCCACTTTTCTCTTCTTATGAGGGGCAGGACAGGAAGCCCACTGCCCACTTCTGGGTATCTGTGGATGTGCACGTGTGAGTGTGTGAGTGTGTGTGTGTGTGTGTGTGCGTGAGCCTGTGGGCTGCAGGGAGTACACATTTAGCTATGCCTGTGTGTAGAGATTTGCCCCTGAAGAGATATGATTATGGGATGTGTGCCACAGAGGCGCGTGTGTCTCATTCACACTCGTATCCTCAGTGCTGGGCGCACGGCCTGTCACAGAGAGTGGGGAACATGCACGCCTGTCAGTCAGCTCTGAGAGGCTGCGACTGCGGGTGTGCCCCTCCCCAAGGCAGGTCCCCTCACCGTTCCTGCCGTCCTGTCGGGAGCCCCTGCTGTGCCAGTGTGTGGGCAGGCGTGAGAGGAGTCTGTGTGCCCACTGATCTGTCGTGTGTGTGTGCTTGTGTGTGCAGGCCCACGGGCGCCGCCGATGCCGGGACTGCGCCCAGGTCCCAGGTCAGTACCTTATATGCTGCTGCAGTGTGGTTAACGAGGGCTCCTTTCTGGTGACTGATTCTGGGGCCCCTGGCCAGCCTGCTCGTCTCTGGGTTGTGTCCACTGAGCCAGAACAAGACAGGTGACAAACAGCACTGTGTGGGCCTCCAAACTCAGCTGGGCGATGCCAATCTCAGCGCATGTGCCAAAGTCTGAGGAAGTGACCGCAGGCAGACAGCAGCCAGGTGGGGGAGTCACACAGGCTGGGATAGCAGGCAGACACCAGCCAGGTAGGGGAGTCACACAGGCTGGGACCACAGGCAGACAGCAGCCAGGTGGGGGAGTCACACAGGCTGGGGCAGCAGGCAGACACCAGCCAGGTGGGGGAGTCACACAGGCTGGGACCACAGGCAGACAGCAGCCAGGTGGGGGAGTCACACAGGCTGGGACCACAGGCAGACAGCAGCCAGGTGGGAGTCCACAGGATGGTGGCAGCAGGCAGACAGCAGCCAGGTGGGGGAGTCACACAGGCTGGGACCACAGGCAGACAGCAGCCAGGTGGGGGAGTCACACAGGCTGGGGCAGCAGGCAGACAGCAGCCAGGTGGGGGAGTCACACAGGCTGGGACCACAGGCAGACAGCAGCCAGTGGGGGAGGTCTCGCAGGATGGGGCAGCAGGCAGACACCAGCAGGTGGGGGAGCACACAGGCTGGACATAAGGCAGACACCAGCAGGTGGGGGAGTCACACAGGCTGGGGCAGCAGGCAGACACCAGCCAGGTGGGGGAGTCACACAGGCTGGGACCGCAGGCAGACACCAGCCAGGTGGGGGAGTCACACAGGCTGGGGCAGCAGGCAGACACCAGCCAGGTGGGGGAGTCACACAGGCTGGGACAGCAGGAAGCAAGGCTGCAGGAGGAGGGGGAGTGGCTGCCAGGGCCCGAGGGTGAGGACATCGGACTCTTGAAGACAGACAAAGGATTGTAAGTGGGGAGCCGACCAGGATGCAGGAGGAGGCTGCCGTGATGTAATCAACGTCTGCGAGCCCATTTGAACTTGACTGAGCACCCTCAGGCAGCAAGCCCTGCGGCACTCCAAGAAAGCTCGCCTCTGTGCACCCACTTGGCATCCCCGGGCATCGAATATGTGCCCTGCACCACATAGGCCCAGGAGGGTACAGACAAGGCGCGAAAGCTTTTACAGATGGGGCTGGGAGGCTGGCTGAGCAAGGTGGGGTCAAGGTGGTCAGGACTGAAACCCAGGCGGCCTAACTCCCTGTGCTCATCCTCTGCATGACGCTGGGGTGGGAAGGTGGATGCGAGGGAGGGGTGCTCGGCTGATTGGGGGTGTCATGCAGAGGGGGCTGAATGGACCGGGTGTATGTGGGCTGAGGGGACAGAGAAGACGACAACCCCATCAGGACCTGGCTTTCCTGAAAGGCCTCTGTGCTCCCGAGAGGCTGAGACTGCGGGGCCAGCACCGCAGAGCAGGGAGGCGTGGCTGTGTCCCCTCACTGCTGACGCCACCCCCGAGGCATCAGTAACCAGGCCGTGACAGCGGCCAGTGAATAGTGACAGGCCATCTCCGCACTCCAACTGCCATTGATGGTCCCATAAATCGCACCTCATTCTGGCCAGCAAGGCTTCCCCACTCTCAAACTCCTTTTTGTTTTTAAAACAAATTCTTAAAATCATCTCTTGATGAGAAAAGTATTCATGCTGACATTTCAAAAGGGGGGGTGAAGGAGGAGGTGTTGCTGGGTGATCCCCACCTGGGCAGGGGCTCGGGCTGCCTTCCGGGCGGGAGACACCAGCTGCCCTGTCCTCCGGGAGCCTGGCAGGACCGTGACCCTGCTCGTTTCCGCTCCTCAAGGTCACTGAGGACCAGTGGTTCACCTTCGGCCATCTCTGTGCTCCCTCCCCACCAAGCCTCTGATGGTGTCTCTCCAATTATTGCGGCCACAAATCTCCCGGCACCTCAGGCTGCTGAAGACCGGGGCCTTCTCTGCGCTTTAACCACGCGCTCCCTGTCCTTTCTGCGGCCCTGACCTCGGCTCCCAAGTTCACGTCCCCACCTACACCACTCTCCAGGTGGGTGTTTAGGGGGGCCTCTGGACAGCTCCACACATTGCCCCTCCATAGCATAAGGGTAACCGAGGGGTTAACACCCTCCAAACCCGGGATTCCTCCTTTGTCCCCACCACGTCCAAACCCGGGGTTCCTCCTTGTCCCCCCCACGTCCACACCCGGGATTCCTCCTTTGGCACCCCCACGTCCAAACCCGGTATTCCTCCTTGTCCCCCCACCCACGTCCAAACCCGGGATTCCTCCTTTGGTCCCCCCATTTCCAAACCCGGTGTTTCTCCTTTGGTCCACCCTCCCCCCCATGCATCAAAGTCATTTGACAAACATTTACTGAGCACCCACCCCCAGCTGGGGTGGTGGCTGGGGAGAGATGTGGTCCCTGCCTGAGTGGCATCTAATATCCTTCCATTACTGTCTTCTAAGTAATTCCCGAGAAACCAAGAAATCGTGTTAAATGTCCCCATCCCCTACCCCAGCCAGTCTTCAAGTCCTCCCAACATCAGCTCCTTGACTGTTGGGTCTGCCCCTCCCCCCATCCTGCATCAGCCCCTCATCTCTCTGGAGGGACTGCTTGCCAGTCTTCCTGCCTCAAGTCTGACTTCCTTCAGCTTTTGGAGGCCACCGAGGTCGTCAGGTTGAAGCCCAGACTCCTTACCCTGCAGACGTCTGAGCCGCCTCCCTGGACCCCAGTGGTCACCACACAGCAAGCACATGTGCTGACCTGCTGGTCCTGTGCCTCCCTCAGTGTGCTGTCCTCCAGGAGAAAGTCCCTCGCCCCTCCCCCACACCTACCCCTCCCCTCCCACACTCAGCCCCCCAGCAGCCTCTCCCACCGGGTGAAATCCCCCACCCTCCCAGGCTCTGCTCTAGTGCTGCCCCTGTGCCAGCGCCCTCCCTGATCCCGGGCAGCAACGGTCCATCTTCACAGGCTGCAGGTTCACCTTTGCGCCAGCAGGTATCTCAGTCTGTCCTGTGTGCCACCGAGGTCTGCCCATGTCCCCTCCCCGTACTGAGAGTAACAGTTGTACAATGAGCATTGTCTGTGCTAATCACCTGACGCATATTATCTCGTGTAATTCTAAAAAGGACCCTTCGAAGTCGCTGCATATTTCCCCGTTTTACAAAGTAGAAGAAGCAGTGCAGACCACGGAATCATCAGCCCAGGGTGCCCCTGGGTGCTGTCACCCCAAAGCCCGCAGCCCTCACGGCTCCCACAGATGCCTGCTGGAGCCTCGGAGGGTGGAGGCGGGAGACCAGCTCGGAGGTCGCTGTGCTCTCCTCATCCTCCGCCACAAAGCCAGGGGCACGGAGCAGGTGGTGGACCCTTGCTGGTTAAGGAGGGACAGGTCATTGGCTAAAGAGTTGAGGGAGGTTGAGAAAAGAACATAGAGGGGGCGTGCTGGGTCGACGTGGAGAAGAGCGTCCAGGGTTTCCTGAAACAGAGTCCCTTCCTTTCTCTAACCCTCACTTTCTCCCCCTAAATACTACACTTTTCCCTCCTACCATCATTTCCAAGGGCTGTCGTGACACATGACCACAGACTGGGTGGCTTCAGACAACAGAAACTAATTCTCTCCCCTTTCTGGACCAGAAGTCTGGGCTGAAGGTGCTGCCAGGGCCATGCTCCCTCTGAAACCCCAGGGGATGATCCCTCCTGGCCTCGTCCAGCTCCTGGTGGCCCCAGGTGCTCCTTGGCTCATGGCGGCATCACTCAACCTCTGCCTTTGTCTTCGCGTGGCCATCTCCCCTCTGCCTCTGTCTTCCCCTGTTCCTGAAAGGACACCAATCACATTGAATTCAACCCACCCCAGTGACCTCACCAAACGTGATTACACCTGCAAAGACCCTATTTCCATTGAGATCACAGTCACAGGTCCTGGAGGTTGGGATTTCAACAAGTCAACTCATAACGCCGCCTGTTCATCAGATCACATCACATAAGACTATAGGGCTTTAACCACACCGAGGGCCCAGTCATCATCACTATGGAGATAAAAACCTCTGGGTGTATGACAGGCTCTGAGAAGTCCTGCTTTCTGAGGTGACACTGCCCGTGATGAATCCTGGTTCTTCAAGATGTTTAACTGATGTCATTGTGAGACACACGAACTGACAGCTGGGGATGAAGACGGAGAGAGTGAGCAAGAAGAAAGGCGTGAGTGACGGTGGCTCCGGCTGGGTGAGAGCATGTGGGGGGGGGGGGCACTGCAGCAGCTGCTTATCAGGCCTGCCCAGGGGTTTGCAGTACTGGACCCTTGAGGTCCTGCTTCATGGCTCCTGACCCTTTCCAGCTGGGGCTTGGCCGATGGTGACAGCACCATCCCCCTTCCTGTCCCAGCAGGGAACCCATGTTTTCCAAAGTAAGATTTGCCCACCTTGTATGATCTGCCACTTCCCCGCTGGCTGCCTCAGTTTACCCTTCCATCAAATTAGGAAGCTAAGAAAACATGAATTTAAAAGTGTGTCTGCGGGGTCCAGGCTGCCTTCTGAATGCCCAGCAGCGCTACCTGCTGCAAAGAGCTTTCGGGGCTTTGCTCTCTGCGGGTCCTGGCTGCTGAGCCCGGGCTCCTGCAGTAGTCCAGAAACCGCAGTGCCTTTTCACAGGAACCGGACTGTGAAGCTGGGACGGTGCTGGGTTAGGTGGTTAAATAACAGCAAACCTGTGAGGTTGTTATTGTTGTTAACCTCACTATACAAACAGAGGAACCGAGGCCAGGGAAGTTCAAGGACCTTGTCTACCATGCATCTGGCCTTTGTCCACTAGGGTGCTATATCTAGGCCACCACGTCAGCCTTCATCGGGCAGCTCTAGCAGCCTCAGAAACACTCAGTGTTATTCAAACTCTGGGGCTTGGTGATGGCCGGAGCAACAGCAGCAAGATTGCATCATGTGGCTGTTAATGTGTGTGGTTTCTCTGCTTCTGCCTTTTGGGGTGAACTGGTTTAGCGACTGTTCAGCAGGCTGGCAGGAAACCACTCTTGCCCACTCTCCCAGTCCAATCCTGATTTACATGTCACACAGGGATGCCAACGCCTCAGGGCTGACCCCACACTTCCACACCAGTCTCTTTGTGTCTCCTTTGCTGCCCTAGGGGGATCCCGGAGCAGAGCAAACACTGGCTTGCCTCCACTGGTCTCAGGCTTAGGAAGACTGAGGTTGGTAGTTATTCCCCACTGGCTCACATCGGCCCCTCCCCAGGACCCTCCCCAAGCCTCCATTTAACCAGACAGAGCTTGGGGTGCAGCGCGGCAGGCCCAGCATGGCCCAGAGTGGAACACCAGCCTGCGCCTGGCTGACACCCTCTGGGCAGGGGCTCCGGCGTCCAGGCCAGCAGCTGTGGGGTGGGGAGGGAGAGCAGTCGCTCCAGAGGGATGCCCAGCGAGGGTGGGCTGTGAGCCCCGCCTCCTCGGTCAGGCACCTGTCACCCCTCCCTCCCTCCCTCCCTCCCCTCATCTCTCTCCTCTACCCTCTCCATGTCTGCTCATCTGCTTTCTTCATCCTGCCCATCGATCTCACCATTGTCATCTCTGCCAGAGGTTGTTCCTGTCTTTTTCTCTCTTTCTCTCTCTCTCACTTGCTTTCTTTCGGAACAAAAGCTGGTACCCTGGGTTTCAGGACTGAGTTGTGAAATAGAAACACACACACACACACACATACACACATGCACACACACACACACAATGCACAGACACACACACGTACACACATGCATACACACACATGCGCACACACAGACACACACACGCACACACTGGTCCCCAGCAGGATCAGTCAGGGTCAGGTTAATGTGGGACACACACACTGGGAACCAGGCTTCTGGTCTCTGTCTGCCACGCTCCCCAGGGCTGTGCTTTGGCGAAGTGTCTTCCTTTTCCACCAGCCCCCGCCCCCGTCTGCACCTCCCATCTGGTGGGGGAGTCGGCTGCACCTCCCATCTGGCAGGGGAGTCGTTGGCACCTCCCATCTGGCGGGGGAGTCGGCTGCACAAGATGACCTCACATTGTCTCCCAGCGCTGATACTCTGTAATTCTACAGAAATGGGCTTAAGTGACAGCTAAGGGACTCAAGGTCACAAGTCTACAAATTCCTGTCCTCTCCTCCGCCTCCGGGGATCCCTGGCAGGGCTGCGGTGCACTGCAGCCGGAGACGTCCTGGTGTCTCACGATCCGTGTCTCATTTTGCGGTGCCAGAGCCCACTTTCTCGAGGGGGACATTTGCCCACAGGCGTGCAAGATGAACCCCAGTTGTGCACACACTCAGGTAAGTGAGGCTCTGTCTCTGCCCCTGGTGAAACACCTGTGCTAGCTCTGTCCTCTGTCCCCAGCCTCCCCACCCCACGGACAGGAGGGACCCTGAGCTGGGAGCCCGTGGGCTGGGGCAGCGCTGGGGGCAGGAGCCCCTGGAGGGAGGGACACGTGGGGAAGGAGGTGGAAGCTTCTCCACAAGCTATCCCCCTCACGGAGCAGACTCTGGCCTGGAGACCGGGGTACACAGGAGGACTCTCAACTGTGGGATGTCTCTGGGGAACAGGCCCGAACCCCACGTTTTAAAGAATGCACCCCAGAAAGAAAGATAAAGTCCAAACAGACTTCTGCCTGAAAGGTAATGTAACTCTAACCCGCTCCAAAGGAAGCAGGAGAAATCGCAGCCCTAACCTTGATGAACTGGAAACTTACTAAAGCCCCTGCCAGCCCAGGGGAGGGCTCCATCAGGGAGGAGAAACTTACTACAGCCCAGGCCAGCCCAGGGGAGGGCTCAGTCGGGCCGAGAAAGGCGCTGCTCCGTTCCCCTGGGCCATGGGAACTGCCCTGCTAGCCTCCCTACCCCTGACAAACTCCTGGGAAATGCAGTAGCTCAGATTGACCAACAGACCGACTGTCAGTGTCCTTGAGCAAAGCCAGAGAGCAGGCCCCTCCCGCCCCTCCCCCTCCCTGCGTTCCCTGTGTGTGGGTGCGGGGCAAAGGCAGGGCCTCGGGTCAGAGATCTGTCATCAGGCCATGCAGGGTCCCCTCGACCACATTCCCTACTCCTACCCCTTCTACCAGCACAGGCAACCTCTCTCCCCTCCGGGTCTCACTCTGAAGTTGTGCTTGTGTGTCCATGTCGTTTAAAGTTTTTGGTTTTTTTTAACACTTTCTTTCTTTATTGATTTTTAGAGGGGGGGGGGAGAGAGAGAGAGAGAGAGGAACATCGATGAGAGAGAGCATCGATTGGCCGCCTCCTGCATGCCCCCCACGGGGATCAGGCCCACAACCTGGGCATGTGTCCTGGCTGGGAATCGAACCGGCGACCTCTTGGTGCAGGGGTGGACACTCAGCCAGTGAGCCTCACCAGCCAGGCTGTCCATGTCCTTTCAATGTGCACCCACGGTGCTGCATTACAGACCCCGAGCAATGTGCTGGCCCCGTGCCCTTGAAGTCAGAGCTGTGGGTCACGCCCACCGCGGCCATGAGGGTGGGGCTGTGATCTTTCGTGCCATCTGCAGTCATTGCCAGATTAAAGTCTTTTGGGAAAGGACCCTGTTGTCCTCACCATTTTGATTCACCTCCGAAGGTGAGTGACACGGAGCCTCCTCTGCCCCGGGCTGCCCCTGGGAGCCGGGCTGGGAAGGAGGAGGAGCTCTGAGGAGAAGTCGGAGGAGGCCGAGCCCTTGGTCCACTGAGAACCTCTGAGCAGCCCTCAGGGTGCCCCTCCCCCCGCTCTGCCTTTGCTTAATCCCCAGTCACAGCGAAGTCCTCTGATGCCCTCCCACACCTGGGATGCTGCCCTCAACTGGACCGCCCTCTGCAGACTGAGGACTGCGTCCCACCCTGACCACCACCGGGGTCTCGGGTGTGTCTCCACCACTGAGTTCCTGCCACCAGCCAGACCGGGCACGCAGGTGGCTGACCAGCAGTCCTGGAGGACCAGCTGTGTGGATAGACTTCCCAAAGTGCTGAGACTTTCTTTGTAATAGCCCAAGACTAGGAACAACCCAAATCAGCATCAGCACTAGAATGAGCAAACGTGTTGTAGCATATTTATATAATGGAATGCTACGTGGTACGGAAAAAGTACAAAGAAAAGAACATCCCGGATGAATTTCACGTGCATTGTATTTGGCAAAGGAAACCAGACTTAGAAGAGGACCTCTAGTTTAAAATCAGGCAAAACTAGCCCGGAAGGTGTGGCTCAGCGGGTAAGTGTCAACCCATGCACCAAAAGCTCCCTGGTTGGATTCCAGGTCAGGGCACATGCCCAGGCTGTGGGCCAGGTCCCCAGTGGGGGGCATGCAGGAGGTGGCCAATAGATGTTTCTCACGTCAATGTTTCTATCTCTCTCTCTAAAAAAAATTAATAAAAATATATAAAAAAAGAAGAAAGAGCACAACTGCTTTAAAATAAACAAATAAATAAAATAAAAGCAGATTGTTCTAAAAAAAATTGGACAAAACTAGTCAACCATGATTAACTCATGGACAATTTTATTTGATCTATACACATCTTCCAAAATCTAAATACACACACACACACACACACACACACACACAGAGGCACACAAACACTGGGTCATTTTGAAGCCAGTTCTAGACATGACATCATTTCATCCATAAACATCTATCAGGCATAGACTAATAGACTAGCCTATGGTAATAGAAGTCAGAACAGTAGTTACCCTTGGGGGAAAGGGTTGACTGGGATGGGGCACAAGGGAGTTTTCTAGTGTTCTAGAAATGTTCTCCAGAATAATCTGGACGGTAGTTATGGGGGTAACTTGATATATGTCAAAATTCAATGAACATTGGAATAGACATTTCTCCAAAGAAGACGTACAAATGGCCAATAAAATAAGCACATGAAATGATGCATCATTAGTCACTAGGGAAACGTAAATCAGAGCCACAGTGAGACACCACTTCACTCCCACGTGTGTGTGACATGCCATTGAGTGCGATCTTTCCGAATTCTTCCATCGCTGCCTTTCCGAGGGTGGCGAGAAGTAGGAACACTGACGATAACAAGTGTTGGCTAAGATGTGGAGAAACTGGAACCCCATGTAATTCTGGTGGGACTGTCGAATGGCACACCACTTTGGAAACAGTTTGGCAGTCCCTCAAAATGTTACTTATGGAGTTACCATTCGACCCAGCAATTCCACTCCTAGGCACAGACTCAAGAAAGCTAAAAACAAATGTCCACACAAAAACTTGTCCGTGGATGTTCACAGTAGCATTATTCATAATAGCCAAAATGTGGAGGCAGCCGATAGATGTTTCTCACATCGATGTTTCGACCTCTCTCCCTTTCTCTCTCTCTCTAAACAAAATATAAAAAAAGAACAATGTCCATAAACTGATGAATGGATATGCAAAATGGGGCATATCCACACAATGGAATATTATTCAACAATACAAAGAAAGTAGGGGTGAATGCTCCCAGACGGCTGGACTTTGAAAACAGCATGCCAAGTGAAAGAAGCCAGTCACAAAGGACGCTATAGTGAATGATTCTATTTCTATAAAATATCCAGAATGGGCAAATCCATAGAGCCGGAAAGTCAATCAATGGTTGCCAGGGGCAAAGGGCAGGAAGAACATGGAGTGACTGCTAATGGGTCCAGGGTTTCTTTGGGGCTGATAAAAATACTCTGAAATAGATAGTGTGAATGGTTGTACATTGTGAACATATTAAAAACAGAAACTTTAAAACTGTGAATGTTGTAGAATGTGCATTATATATCAGTAAAGTTGTCATAAAATTCATTGAGCTGGCACAGCCGGTGTGGCTCAGTGGTTGAACATCAACCCATGCACCAAGAGGTCGCCAGTTCAATTCCCAGTCAGGGCACATGCCCAGGTTGTGGGCCCGATCCCCAGTGGGGGTGTGCAGGAGGCGGCCGATCGATGTTCTCACTCATCAGTGTTTCCATCTCTCTCTCCCTCTCCCTTCCTCTTTCTAAAATCGATAAAGCAAAAATAATTCATTGAGCTGTACACTTAAGGTTTTGCATATTACACACAAGTAAACAAATAAATGGGTTTACCATAAAGCAGAAGTTTTGTTTTGTGTTTAAAGCCGTGCTAAGAGTGAAAACAGCGAAACACAATAAGATCCATACCAGGCTATTATTTATGTAAACTCAACTCATGCGTGTAAAGCAACATTGCCTTTCTGTGGGGATTCATGCTCATTTAAGGATACGTACCAGATGGTCCCTCAGGGAATCCTAATTTCTGCCTCTGATTTGAACCCTCCCCTCAGCCCTTAATGTGGACCGCTGGCCCCAATTCCCACCAGACGCCACCTGAACTCGTCCCTCTACCTGGGGCCCCCACCCCTTGTCCACGAGCAGAGCTCCCAGGATGCCCCACTTGCCTTCCAAATTGAACCTCCTCTTCAAATGCCTTTCACCAAATCAAATCTCCTGGTACCTGGGACTGTCCTAACCTTTCATGAAACCTACCCACCCTCCAGGCACGTTGGCCAGGGCCACCTGCTCTCCAGGGCCACCTTCTGTGTCAGGTCAGTTTCCCCGGCTTGAGTCCCGCTTCAGGAGTGGGTGTCCAGCCCCTGGCAGGCTGGGTGAGCCCGGCAGCCAGCGTGACGGATACCCGTCTGCCGGGGCTCGGGCACAGATGCCCAGGAATCAGGAGCACTGTGACAGGGCGTATGTCTTGCCACACAGTGCAGTAGCCGCAGTCTTAAGAGAATTTGAAATGGCAAACACAGGCACTTGTCTTATCGAGTGAATGGACTGGTAACGAGCAATCCCCAGACTGTCCAGATATTGATTTAGCTCGAGAAGCCCTGAAGAGGCCCTTCACTGCTGTGCAGACTGTGCCGAAGACGGGTGCAATTACCGCGTGCATGGGACGAGCCTCTTAGCTGCAGATAACAGAATCCTCTCTGGGCGGTTTAGACAGAGGACAGTTTAGTAGGGGTGCAGAAAGCTCACAGAAACATCAGCGCTGCTGAAAGACAGTCTCTGTGCTCAGCGGCTGGAACAAATCTATGCCCCTGTTGCAGTCAGCAAGCTGCTGTCACCCTGGCCACAAAACCAGGCCAGCAAAAGGGTGTCCCCTCTTCGTCCAGTCTCTCGTTTAACTCGGTCCCCAAACAAAGCCTCAGTTGCACCTAATTAGAATTCATATTGGAAGCTAGCTCTAACGTAACCCACTATCCAGTTTGCCCAGAACTGGGTGGCTCCCGAGATGCCAAACTGTCAATGCTAAACCAGGAAAGTCCCAGACAAACCAGACGAGTTGGTTATCCTCGGTAGAAGGGTGTGGTTTTGGGGTTCTCCACTGCACAGATATGGAACTGTCAAAATGCAAAGGGGGGACTTCCGGTCAAGATGGCAGGTAGGTAAACGCAGTATCGCGTCCTCCCACAACCACATCACAGTTACAACTAAACTACAGAACAACCATCATTCAAAACCGCCTGAATGGCAGTCCTACAACTACGGAATTAAAGCAGCAGCCACATCCAGACTGGGAGGAGGGGCGGAGGGGACGGGCTGGGCCCACACCCACGTGTGGCAGATAAAAATCAGGGGGGGACACCTTGGCTGGGAAGGTCCTCCCTGAGGACTGAGGGGTCCCCGTCCCACACCAGATGCCCCGCTCAGGGTTCCAGTGCCAGGAAGAGAATCCCCATAACTTCTGGCTGGAAAAACCAGCGGGAACTGAGGCTCAGGGAGGCTGAGGCGGCTGGCGCCCCAGGCAGCTCCTTAAAGGGCCCGCGCACGAACTTATCGGACTCTCTCCCTCTAAGCTTGGAGGGGAGGCAGCTCAAAGGGCACCAGAGACATACAGGGAAGAACTGAGCTGTTTGGCATTGGAGCGAGGGCTGGAGAGGGGGCTTTCTCCGGGACAAACGTGCTGTCAGAGGCCTTTCTTCCTTTGGTGAGCCCTTCCCTGGGGCAGCAGACATCCACCATATCTGGGACTCCAGCAACCTGGCTCACACTGGTAGCCCCGCCCTGGTGACTCCCTGAGTCCCCGCCCCGCCCCACCCAACTTTCAGGCCCACCCAAGCTGTTGCCACTTGCTTAACCATAGGATTGGCCTGTCTTGGATCCTGCTTCAGGTTTTTCCTAAATTCTTTCAAACGAGCAGCATCTGGTCTCAGCTAGCCCCATACCTCTCGTTAAGTAATACAGAGAAACAAACACAGGGAGGCAGCTGTAATGAGGAGACAAAGAAACAGGTCCCAAATGAAAGAACAGAACAAAACCCCAAGAAAAGAACTAAGCGAAATGGAGATAAGCAACCTAACAGATGCTGAGTTCAAAATATTGCTTATAAGGATGCTCAGAATAGGAACTTAGTGAGGGCCTCAGGAGCATAGAAAAGGACCAGTCAGAAATGAAGGAGGCACAGTCAGAATTGAAGGAGGCATTAACTGAAATAAAGAATAATTTACACAGATTCAATAGTAGAGTACGTAAATCCAAGAAGCAAACCATCGATTTGGAATATAAGGAAGCAATAAACACCCAATCAGAACAGCAAAAAGAAAAAAGAATCTAAAAAAAAGAGGATAGTGTAAGGAGCCTCTGGGACAACTGTAAGTGTGCCAACATTCGCATCTTGGGGTGCCAGAAGGAGAAGAGCAAGAACAAGAAATCGAAAACCTGTTTGAAACAATAATTGCAGAAAACTTTCCTAACTTGGTGAAGGAAACAGACATACAAGTCCAGGAAGCACAGAGAGTCCCAAACAAGATGAACCCCAAGAGGCCCACACCAAGGCACATCATCATCAAAATGCAAAAGGTTCAAGACAAAGAGAGAATCTTAAAAGCAGCAAGAGAAAGGCAGCTAGTTACCTACAAGGGAGTTCCCATTAGGCTGTCAGCTGATTTCTCAAAAGAAACTTTGCAGGCCAGAAGGGAGTGGCAAGAAATATTCAGAGTGATGAAAAGCAAGAACCTACAACTAAGATTACTCTATCATGCAAAGCTGTCATTTAGAATCCATGGCCATATAAAGACTTTCCCAGACAAGAAAAAGTTAAAGGAGTTCATCACCACCAAACCGTTATTATATGAAATGATGAAGGGTCTTTTTGAAGAAAAAGATAAAATATATGAACAAACAAAATGGCAATGAATACATATCTATCAACAATGGAATCTACAAACAAAATGAACAGGTAGAACAGAATCATTCTCATAGATAGAACATTTTGTCGGTTGCCAGATGGGAGGGGGATTGGGGGAATGGGTGAAAAAGGTGAAGAGATTAAGAAGTACTAATTCATTGCTAGACTGCCAAACCTCAAAGGGAAAGGGGTTGGGGGGTGGGAAGAAATAAACCAAAGAACTTATATGCATAACCAATGGACACAGACAATAGTGTGGGAAAAGGCGGGAGGGGGCGGGAGTGGGGAGGAGGGGTCAATGGGGGAAAAATGTGGAACATCTGTAATACATTCTACATTCAACATTAAAGATTTTTTAAAAAGAGTAAAAAAAAACATAAATTGTATGATTTCACTCACATGTGGATTATACAGATGATGTATTATAGAAATGTACACTTGAAACATATAATTTTATTAACCATGTCACCTCAATAAACTTAAATTTTTTAAAATTAAAAAAATATATGCAAAGGGGAGGACAGGTGACTGGGGCAGCCACCTGACAGGCAATCTCCAAAAGGCATGAAAAATAACTGAGTTACAATCACCACGTATTGAGTTCATGCTAAGCGCTTGCTAAGTGCTTACTGTTACTGTTGTTACTGTGTTGTCACTGTGATCTCATTAGCCTTCCCCACAAAGCCAGGAAAGCATCTTGCCCAACGCTGTTGTAAGTCCTGCTCTCGGAGAACTCGTGTTATTATGGGAAAGACGAACGAGACAGACAATGAACAAAGACAAAGAAGTATAATGAAGTATAATGAACAAAGAAGTATAATGAAGAAGTATAATGAAGAAGAGAACAGGGAAGGCCACAGACCGTGATCGGCATGATGGTCAGAGAGACATTTCTATTTTTTTTAAAAACAAATACACACATACACACACACACACACACATATTTTTAATCCTCACCCAAGGGTATTTTTCCATTGATTTTTAGATAGAGTGGGAGGGGGAAAGAGGAGAGAGAAAGAGAGAGAGATCAATATAAGAGAGACACATCGATTCTTGGCCTCCTGCACAATCCCCACCAGAGCCAGGGATCGAAACTGCAACTGAGGTACGTGCCCTTGACCGGGAATCGAACCCGCGACTCTTCGGCCCATGGGCCAACATTCTAACCACTGAGCAAAACTGGACAGAGCAAGTGAATATATTTTTTATTAAATGTATCGGGGTGACCTTGGTTAACATTATATAAATTTCAAGAGTACAGTTCCGTAATACATCGTCTGTAGCTCACCACCCAAAGCCTAGTGCAGGGAAAGCATTTCCGAGGAGGTGACGTTGGTGCTGAGCTCGGAGCGATGAGAAGGAGCCGACGCACAGCCACCTGTGGAAAGGGTGGACAGCCAGAGGACAGCGAGGGCCAAAGCCTCGAGGCGGGAGCGGAGCTCGGCAGACCCAGGAGCAGAAAGTGGCCGCGGCAGGGTGAGGGGCAGCGGGTGTGGTCTAAAATAGGCCTGACGTCTGGAGCCTCTGGTAAGGAGATTGGATTGGATCTTAAGATCAAAGGGAGCTAGTGGGGAGTTTTCAGCATGGGAATGATATGATCTGATTTTCATCTTTTATTCAAGGTCACAAAGCTGGTGACCGAGAATGGAAACTTGAAGCCAGATATATATCACGACAGAGCCCTGTTCTCAACCACGATTAATAAGCAAGTGCCCCTGTTCTATTTCCACATATTCATGCTGTGTGTGTGTGTGTGTGTGTGTGTGTGTGTGTGTGTGTGTGTGTGTGTGTGTGTTGCTCTGCCTACAGCAATGGTTCTCAACCGGGGATGATTTTGTCCTCCAGGGGACACTGGGCAATTCCTATAGACATTTTCTGTCGCGACAGCGTGAGGGGAAGGGGAAGCTGGCATGTAGTGGTAGAGGGCAGTGTTGCTACAACGCAGGGGACAGTCCCACAACAAAGCATTATACAGCTCAAAATGTCAACACTGCTCTACAGGAAACAGCTCAGGCACTTTCGTGTGTGTACAATCACGGGTCAACGCCAATGCTGCCTGGGGCGCCTTCCAGCTCTCTCCGCCTGTTTTCTGCCGGGGAAACAGTTCTGCAAAGCGGGCAGCGTGCCTCCTGCACGCATTGCCGGGCTGCTCACTCTACAAGCCAGCAGATCCCAGCCGCCTGGGGAAAGGCAGAGGGGCTCTTGGGCGTGGAGCAGGGAAACAGCTGGTCTGGTTGGACTGTCCAGCACTGAGGGCTGCTGCTGTGCTCCCCAGTTCCCAAGAGGCAGGCGGTGGGATGATCACCAAGCAGTCCCGGCAGCAGGCTGGCCGAGGGAGACGGGCCTGGCTCTGACTGAGCCGGGATGCACCCTCTGCAGGCTTTCCAAACTCAGGACGTGGTGTGAATGCTGGAAAGGACGGTCAGCCTACAGACTGCACAGTCACATCTGCACACATCGCATCTACTCCTATGGTCTGCCCTCTCCGGTGACATCGGAACACATCACCCCTGCTGCACCCCTGAGAATGTTCCAGGGCCTGCATCATAGTTCCCACCCCTCCCGGAGGCCACAGGGGCAGCCCAGCAGACCACACAGCGCGCGTGGCTGTGGACACTCCCTGTTCACACTGCACTGACCGGCAGGAGCACGTGCACGCACCTCCCCCTGTCCAATGCCACGGACCAGCACCCGTGGCACACAGGACCCCGGAAATGGGTCGGGTGCTCCCTACGTGCCTCCCACAGTGTAAGCACGTCCATACACCACCTCTTTGTTGGTGTTTGTTCCAAAGCAAACCTTGAAGCAAAGGTTTGGGGGCACGTAGGTTGCGGGAAGGTGGCCCCGGAATGACTGTGCAATGGGGAAGTGAGGCAGGGAAGGAGAGAAGCCACAGAGGGTGCTGTGAAGGAGTCCCTGCTTCAGTAGCTGGGGCTGGTGCTCATGGGCGCCTCTGGGAGGCCAGGTATAATCGGACTCAGGGTGTCCCCCACCCAGAGGAGAGCAAGCTGAGATACTCCCGTCCCTCACTGAGAGGTGTTCAGGGGACATCAATTCCTTGGCCGTCCCTGCACATCCAGCCCCCGGAGAGCACAGTCCCACCGAGATGCAGGCGGCAGGCAGTGGATCCGTGGGCAGGGAACCTTCAGGTAGGCTGAGGGGTGCAGGCGCCATACCAACACCATCTGTTACGTCTCCCGACCCACTGAGAAAGATATAAGGATGATTCCGTTTCCAGTGGGACCTCGGGGGCTGGAAGAGGCTACATTAACTTGTCCAAGGTCACATGAAGTGTGCAACCAGGATGCAAGCCCAGGTCCATCTGACTGCAGAACCACATTCCTACCCCCTGTACCGGCTTCCCGGGGCTGCCAGGCAAAGCATCTGATGCTGGGCGGCTTGAACAACAGAGATGTCATTGTCTCACTGTCCTGGAGGCTGGAAGTCCGAGGTCCAGGTGTCGCCAGGTTGATTTCTTCAGGAGGCTCTCTCCCAGCTTCTCAGAGTTCGCTGGCAGCCTCTGGGGTCCTTGGCTTGGAGACACATCAGCCCCATCTCTGTCCACCTTCACGCAGCCTCCCCGTGCGCCTGTCTCTGTGCCAGACTCCCCCTTTCCATGAGGACCTGAGTCACATTGGATTAGGGCCCACCTCGATGACCTCATCTTAACCGATTACATTGACAACAACTCTGTTTCCAACAGCATCACAGTCAAAGGTACTGGGCGTTAGGGCTTTAAAATATGAATGTTGGCCCGGCCAGTGTGGCTCAGTGGTTGAGCGTCAACCCACGCACCAAGAGGTCGCTGGTTCGATTCCTGGTCAGGACACACACCCAGGTTGTGGGCCCGATCCCCAGCGGGGGGCATGCAGGAGGCGGCCAATCGATGTTCTCTCTCATCGATGTTTCTATCTCTCTCTCCCTCTCCCTTCTTCTCTCTCTAAAAATCAACAAAGAAACATAAATAAATAAAAAGATTAGTTTTTTAAAAATGAGTTCTGAGGGGCTGTATTTTAACTCATAATACCCAGCAGGCTTGCTGTTGCCCCTCCGTACTCTGTGGGTACTTGTTCTTCATGCTTGTTTTTATCCTTTGACCCTGTCCCCTGCCTCCTGGACAACAGTCCTTTAGTTCATGCCCCCGATGGCCCTGCCCATCAGGGGTGGGCATGGCTGGGTGACAGCCCGAGGGCAGAGGACTGTGGGGCGAGCAAGAAGTCTGGAGAGGCCCTCGGTGCAGGAGCTCGGGCCCAAGGTCCACCTTAATCACCGAGATTCAAGCATCAAATACGATTTCTTTAAGCAGCATAGAAATAAAACCCTGCTGAAATGGTTGTGAAGCCGCGAGTGCGTGCAATGAGCAGTCGGGGTGTATAAAGAACAAATCATGCCGGACACACTTGATTGTGCCTCGGAGGGAGCTAAGAAATTAAGGGCCGGGAGAAGGGAGCGAGGCAATACATCTTGATTTTAATACAGCAATTGATACATTGTCTTGGGTGTCCTCCCTGAAAAATTAATTCAAATTGGCTTGGTGAGGACAACAGTCCCTGGGGTTGAAAACTGGGGGAAAGATAAACAAACAAATAATGATTAAAGGAGAAAACCAAAGCCCACAGCCCTGAGGCAGGGAAAGGGGGGAGGGTGATGGGAGAGAGGAAAGTGGTTTTTCCGTCAGACTCGGAAACACGCGGCTGGATCTGGGGAGGTGCGGGGGGAGCAGCTGGGAGAAGGGCTTGACCAGTCGCCTGCCAGACGGTGGGCATTACCAAGGGCTCTACCCAGGGGGCTGGAGAAATCCACACCTGGATGGAGCAAACTCACTGAAAACAAGTATAGGTGACTTCAGTAGCCCTGTCAGGTACCAAGTTTCGATCTCAGTTTCTGCTCTTTCACATGCAGATGTTTTGAGGGGTCACTCATTCTTCAGAAGCATGGGAGCCCGACCAGGGCTCGGAGAGCTGGCAGGGGCCCTCTCCGCGGGGACTGGCGGCTCAGACCCACAGAGACCAGGGCGGCATGTTGGAAATGCAGACTCCTGGGCCCGCAGCTCAGCGTTTCCCATTTCACAGGCCCAGGAACTGTCATTTTAACAGGTTCACTACAGGTGATTCTGGTCTGGGGATTGGACTGGGGAACACTAGCCCACAGTCACACCTGATACTTCACACGTTCCTTCCCTCCTTTCTCCTTCCTTCCTTCCTCCCTCCCTCCCTCCCTCCCTCCCTCCCTCCCTCCCTCCCTCCCTTCCTTCCTTCCTTCCTTCCTTCCTTCCTTCCTTCCTTTCTTCCTTCCTTCCTTCCCAAACCTTTGTTCGTTTGCATGCCCCTGCATGGCAGGCACTGTCCCGGGTTCTGGGGATGAGAGGTAAACGGTGACGACCGTCTTCGAGAAGCGGACGGTTGGAGAAGGTATGGGAGCGTGGGGACAGAGCCTATCAAAAGACACTATGCAAACGCTGTCAGCAGCTGCAGGACCCCTGGCTTCCTCAGCCGGGACTGAGGGGCAGAGGAGGAGAATGAGGAGGAGGACCTGCACGTTGAAGAGGACTTACGGGGCATGTCAATCAATTGCCATGTGAGACCTCAGCTGGATCCTGACTCGAGCCAACTACCTGTTATAAAGAACATTTATGAGATAATCCGAAAAGAACTGGACATTGTAAATACTGGGTGATTTTAAGCCATTATAAGATAGTTGATGATGTTATGGTCATTTTTTAAGAGTCCTCATCTTTTAGACATAGATACTGAAATGTTAATGGATGAAACAACATAATGTCTAGAACTGGCTTCAAACTAGCCCAGTGTGAGCATGGATGGGGAGTGTCTCCTGTCTACATCACCCAGGAGTCGATCATTGTTGAAGCTGACGGTGGGTATATGGGAATTTATTATACTACTCTGTCTACTTAGTAAGTTTTTGAAATTTTCATATGATAAATGAAAGAGAAGAAAGAAAAAAGAAGGGTGGGAAGAAGGAAGGAAGGAAGGAAGGAAGGAAGGAAGGAAGGAAGGAAGGAAGGAAGGAAGGAGGAAGGAAGGAGGGAAGGGAGAGGGAGGGAAGGGAGGGAGGGAGGGAGGGAGGGAGGGGGGAGCGAGGGGGGGAGGGAGGGAGGGTGGAGGGAGGGAGGGAGGGAGGGAGGAAATGCAGGTGACCAGCGGTAGATGGAATCGTAGACTGAAGACCAGCCAGGATGAGTCAGAGAGCACTCTGCTCTGGTGGCAGGGCTCAGTCACAGACAAAGCAGGCATTAGCCAAGCCAGCAAGTGAGGGAAGAGCAGGGGTCCGGCAGAGGCAGCGAGCTCCCGTGAGCCGCGGGAAGGAGCAGGACCTGATCGTCCGGACCTGGCCATCTGTTCTCAGGAGCTCAGGGATTCTGGTCGGTGAGGGGTGTAGCCAAAGGACTGCAAACGAAAAGGCGGGGGAAGATACACATTTTGCTAGCTCATTTGGGGTTCTCTATGGAGATTGGAGCAGGATGGGAGACCAATGCGGAGTAAACAAGTTATGGCCATGACAAGGGTTCAGGTGAGAGGTGAGACAAGTCTGAACTAAGCCGAGCAGCGGGAGGGGGACTCTGGAGATAGGTAAAAGGTAGACTGTACAGGGTTTAGTATCCTGTTGAAGGGAGGCGTTTGGGGTGGCTCCAGGGATGGTCATACCATCTCCCACCATGATGAGGACATTCACAGAGGACCCGTGAGGTGAGGGGTGACAGACTCATGTGGACACCTAGCATCTGTGGGATAGCCATGGGAGATGTTTCACAAGTGGCTGACTACACATGACTGCAGCTCAGAGGTTTAACGGGGAGGATGGAGCCGGTTTGATTCCCGGTCAGGGCACATGCCCAGGTTGTGGGCTAAATCCCCAGTGGGGGGCATGCAGGAGGGGCCAGTAGATCTTCTCTCTCATCGATGTTTCCATCTCTCTCTCCCTTCCTCCCTCTCTAAAACCAATAAAGAAAAAATAAATAAGAGGATGGACAAGATGGCCTCGAGGAGAGGGAGAAGGAGGGCGGAGGGAGGGCAGGAGAAGAGAAGGAAACCAGGTCAAGGTCTTGGAAGATGCTGACATCTAAGGGGCTGTCGGCAGCAGGAGCCCGCACAGGGTGCCCGCCACCGTCTGCGCCCGCTGCCCCGTGACCCACACTCAAGTTCGAGGTCCGTTGGTGTCTGGGGTCCGCGCTCACTGTCGGCAGCTGCTGTTTCTCAGTCCCTCACTCGCCCTTCCTGCCAGGTGATTCTTGCACCTGGCTGGGGACTGACTTTTGCTCAGGGAGCCGCTGGATGCCTCTCTCCATCGCCAAGGCCCCTTTTCCTGCTGTCCACTCCCGTCTACTGTTCCTCTGCTTCTTCCCTCCGCGTGCTCTGGAGTCCACCAGACGTGGGGTGCAGGCCTGGCTCAGCCATCGGTACTGGTGCAAACTCAGAAAGGTAGTTAACCTCTCCAGGCCCACTTCCTCCCTGTGAAATGGAGACGATCATCCTGCTGACCTCCTAAGCACCACTTTGCGTGACTAGCAATGGATGCTTCACGGAGGTTGCCGTTTTTCTTACCCACGACCCTGTTCTCACGAGCCTGTCACCTGGAGGTCTGAGCGGCCCCTTGCTTTTCTGTAGCAGCTGCAGGCAGCGCCTGGTCCCCGTGCTCCTGGGGGCTGAGCACCTGCCAGCCCTCCCCCCGATGTTGGCACTACCCTATCTCCTGGCTGTCTCCTGGCTTCCTGGCCTAACTCTGAATTTTGGCCTCCCTAGCTTCTTGCCCTGAACCAATAACCTTCTGAGAACTGCCCCAGGAGTGATCTCCAGGTGTTTCATGTACTTGTCAAAAACTTGACAGAACAGGGTTGTGTTTGTGATGCCGATTCTCCAACTTTTATTGACTAAAGTGGTAGATCGAGAACTTTGCAGAAACACTGCCCGAATCCCCACATGAACACAGCAGATTCCCACAGGGGATCGGGTGACCCCTGGCGACAGGCTGCTTGGCCAGGCCTGGCCGGAGCAAACCAGCCACACTGCCCGTTCTCTCCGCAGGACGCGGCGAGGAGAACCCGCTGGGCCCCGAGAGCCGGCCCCTCCTCTGCGCCACCCCAGACGTGGGGGCGGCCACTTCCTGAAGCATCTACTCAGCAACCGTTCACCGGGGACCCACCACGGGGCAGGCGCTAAGTGCTGAAATTGAATTTATTTCCTGTGTTAAATCTCAGGAACGATTGAGAAGCCTTGTCAGCGAAGCCCCCAGGTAGAATTCCGAGGCCTGTACAGAATAAAATGTCTCTCGTGCAGTGTGCTGACAGTCACCATTCCTGTGGCGTCCCCGCAGGGAAAGACGCGAGCTCTGGGCTGCGAGGGGCCTTGGCAACCAGGGGGCTGCTTTTGGTGATCAGCTCGAGGGGACATGAGTTGCCTGTTTTTCCTGAAGCCATCTTAATTCATGGGGGTGGCTCCCTAAAAGTGGCCCTACAGGCATGGCTCAGTGGATTGAGCCTGGTTCCATGGACTGAGAGGTCCTGGTCAGCCACCTCCTGCTCGCCCCCTACTGGGGATGGAGCCCACAACCCGGGCATGTGCCCTGACCGGGAATCGAACCAGGACCTCTGAGTCTATGGGATGATGCTCAATCCACGGAGCCACACCGGCCGGGCAATACATTCTTTACTATAGTAAAATTGTTAAAAATCCTAGACTCTTTGGGTATTTTTGATAGAAATGATCACACTCTTCTCCCTCAAGCCCAAATTCAGCTGCGTAGGTCCCCTCTGCCCTGGCAGCAGGCCCGGGGTCCCTGCCGCAGCGACTCGCTCGCCCTCCGCTGGTCCACGCGCTCGCTGCTGGAGAGGCCTCCTTTTCCTGCAGAAGCTTAAAGCGTAGTTGTAAACAGTGACGGGTTACTTCTGAAGACACAGTTTACCCTTGAGAAGTTGCTCTCCATGCGCTGATCTCTGTGGCAGAGTGTGTTCAGGTCGCAGAGAGTCACGTCAGGGCAGCAGGTGGCTTCTGTTGGTGCTGGGATGTTCTCCAGGCTGGCGTGTCAAACGGGGGGGGGGGGGGGGCTCCTGGGGTCCTCCCTCGCCCTGCCCCAGAACTCGACCCCCAGCTGTTCGGGTGACCCCTTCAGGGCCGAGAGACAGTGTGGCTTGACAAGAACAGCCACCAAGGTGAGGCCTTGCAATTCCTTTCACGTTAGAAGAGGGAGGAATGAAAGAGCAGGAAAATCTCAGTAATTTAATTCTTAAAAAAGTCCTGGTCAGGCAAGCGAACCTGGAGGCAGGAGAAAGGTATTGAGAAATCAAGCAAACCATGACACAAGCCACAACCCCGAAGGCTGCGCGGGGTAAGCAGTCTGAGAGCAAGAGGACGCGTCTGGGATGAGACCTGAATGGGACCGGACCTCGGTGGGGAAGAAGACATGAAAACCCAGCTTGGACCCAGGTCTCTGTTATGCCCCGAAGCTCACAAAAGGCACATACCACTTAATGCAACACAGGTTATGGTTCTGACACCTCCTGCCACTTTCCCAGCCCAGCCTGGCAGGGGGGAGTCCATCAGTCGGCAGCTGGGCCCAACCAGACCCTTGGCCAGTTCTGACCCAGCCAGCCTGCACCACGTCCGGCTCCAAGCTGGCCAGCCAGTGGAGTCTGGAATTAATGTTGCAGCCATGACATCTAAGGAGCCTGGGGTGAGTCTCAAATGCACCCATATCCGCCGAGCAGCAGCCTCTCCTGAGACGCTCTCCCGCTGACACGTGGCAAACAGCGGAGGTTGCTTTCACGCGGGCCTGGGTTCAAATTCAGCTCTGCCACTGTGTAGTGGATACTCCTGGACAAATTCCTGAATGGTTCTCCCTCTCCCTTTCCTCATCTGTTAATGCATAGGGTTGTTTGAGGGTCAAGGTGACGATGGATGGTAAGTGCCTGCTCTTCTGTGAAGATTAGCTCATGTCCTTCTGTCTTGGTCTCAAAAGCAGAAGACCCTGCGTTGCCCTGACGCCTGGCCCTCCTCCCCCTGAACCACGGCCCACCGGTCCCTGTCCTGGAGAGGGCCCCCCTTCAAGACGAGGCCTCCCTGCCCACCCAGACCTCGGCGAAGGCCGCCTTCCCGCCACCCCTGCCCACATCTTCCTTTTGGGTCAGGTGTAGCCAGGGGCCCAGGCCAGCGGCCCTCCGCTGCCCTCCCAGGCCGCCTGACCTCCCCGAGGCTGCGGTGCTGTGCTCGCCCCGGAGGCCTGGAGGGAGGGGGGTGAGGGAGCTGAACCCTGAAACCTGCTGGCAGCTTCAGAGCCCGCCTGGCTACTTCACCGCTGTGACGGGGAGGCCCGCCCCGTCTGCACGCCTCCTTGGGGGAGGTACGTGTCCTCATTAAGCCGGTTAGACTCGGCCTTCCGTAACTTCACCCGGGCACAGACTGAGGACCCGCCGCTCCCCGGAGGCCTGCACCGAGGTTCTCGTCAGCTCAGCGGTTCAGGGGTTCTCCCCACGGCCCACTGCACCGCAGGCGGCTCCAGTTCCTTCCCCGGGTTCGCTCTGCCCCCCAGCGCCACCCCCGTCTCGGTTTGGGTGGCATCTGCTCTGCGTCGGCTCTACTGTGACGCAGTCGGTCACACTCCACCTTCTTCTCCACGAAGGCCAGGGCCAGGGCCAGGGCGGGCCCGTCAGAGATGCCCGGTGGTCTGGCAGCTGGGTCAGGACACAGTGGACGCTCTGCACTCGGGATGAGACCCGAGGACTCTCCCCATTGGAATGAGCTGTAACCCAGACGGAGCCCTGTCTGCCCGGGGAAGGGACACTCAAGGATTCTTGCTGCTGTCAGCCTCTCCCAGAGGCACAAGAGGTGTCTTCAGGGCTCGGGGAGTCAAGCCAACCACTTGGCTGCCTGTAGACGGCCCAGGCTCCTGGCACCGTGTCGCCCTCCTTCCCACTACAGTGCTATTCCAGACTCGGGCCTTTCTCAGGCTCCTGACTCGGGTCAGTGATAAGTGAGCACCTACTGTGTGCCGGGCACTGGGCCAGGCTGGTCCTTCAGGGGCACCCGGGGCCCTGCATCCCCGGGATCTCGTTGTGTACCTTCAGCACCTGCGGGGCATGACCCAAGAGAACAGACGAGAGTCCCGTGGGCTGGGCCCTGCTGCTCCTAAGGACGTGAAGGCCACAGTGTCGACCAAAAGGAGAAGTCAGGGACCATCTGGCCAGGGTTTCTAAGTGCTGGCGGAAGAAGCCTTTCTTCAAGCAAAATCTTAGTCATCGTTCAAAACAGAAGATGGGGCAGACAAAACGGGGGGGCCACACTGGTGCAGCGGGGGGGTGCTGTGTCCTCTCTGCCCTTCCCCCATGCAGAGGCCACACAGGTGTCCATAGACCCCAGGGATGACCTCCCGCTCGCGGATGGTCTCAGTTCTGTTCTCTCTCTGATTCCATGTAGAATCCAATGTCATTTGCATTCCCCAGCGTAGTCCAAGCCTAGTATAAAAATCACTGATCTTGTCCGACTCTTTGAGGGTTTATGGAGGAGAAAATTGAAACCTGGAAGAGGAGGTGACACCCAGGAGCCCAGCCTCAGCTCCCCGTTCAGCCTTTCTCCACCACGACCGCCGCAAGCTGAAGGGGACTCCAGGCCTCTGCAGCTGGCCCTGGGCAGCGCAGCCCCTCTGCGTCCTTTGTGACTGGTCAGCATCCTGGGAGCAAGTCGCTTTACATGAAACGAAGGCCGAGAGCAAGGGTGTGGAGTGGGAGCCTCCTCGGCACAGGGCTGGGGGGGCGACCCGACCTCTGACTCTGAGAGCTGACTCAGTGACAGTGCAGACTCGCGGTGACAATGCAGACTGCAGACTCGGATGTCAGTCTCATTACCAGCCTGTCATTATTCCTCAGTTCTGTGACGGGACTGGCAGGGCTGGGAATGAAAAAGCATGAAGGGCAACTGGGAAAGAGAGAAGGAACTCAGCCAGGAGGGCCCTCGGAAGAGAGGGGTGCTGGCCATGCTGTCCTGGGCACCTCACACCCCTCATTCCCCCACCACCTCCCCATGACCCCAGCTGTCCCCTCAGTGCCCAGGGACAGGTCAGGCAGACGCCAGTGCCCCGGTCCGTCCTGTGGTAACCTTGTGCTCCCGGATACTGCGGTCTGCTTCCCCACTCTTCTCCAGCTATCTCAGCTCATTCATTCACATGTTCATTCCTGCAACACATATTTATTGAATACTTACTCTGTGCCGGGCATTTTCCTAGGCACTGAGGATATAATGGTGACAGGAGTCTGCTTTCAGGTGGGGTGGTCAGACAACGTCTGAGGAAGTGACATGTGAGCAGGGAGTGAAATGAAGTGGATGCAGGAGGGATCGAGATCAACAGAAGTGTAGGTGCAAATGTCCTGGGGCAGGGCTGCAACATGCCTGATGTGCTAGGAGGCCCGGTGGTGGAGCAGAATGAGGAAAGGGAGGATGGTGGGAATGCGGTCAGATTTATACCCAGGGGACAAGTTGTGGGGTACAAGGGTGGGAACTGGGAGATGGGGCAGGAGGCTGGTCCAACGAGCCAGGTGTGTGGTGGCTCAGGTTGGGGTGGTGTCGCGGGGTGGTAAGAAGTGAGCGGAGGCTTTCATTTACAGAGTTTGTGGTTCACATAGTCTGACCTCTGGGTTCATCCTCTCCCTTGGTCTTTGCTAGCCATCAAGACTGTGTCTGCTCCGGGTCACAGAGCCAAGAAGGGGCTTTGAGTTTCTCATACATGAAGGTCTTTCATCATCACACTCCCTTTGCTTCTCCCGTGGTTCCTCCCAGGCAGGTGGGAGGCGCAGGGCCTGGCCCATGGTGGACTATCAGAACCCTAAGCAGGGCGGACTTGGGTAAAGGAAGGCTCAGGTCCATGTCCAGGGGCAGAGGCGGGCAAGCAGTGGCCACACGGGTGAAGCAGATGCTCAGGACTCAGGGACCGCAGCCAGGACAGAAAGATGTGGTGGGTGGGGAAGGAAGTCAGACCACCCCACACCCCCTGCGGGTGCAGGTACGGTCCTGGATTGTAACGGAGACTCTGAGTCTCCAGCGGGGTGATGCGAGGCTCATCTCACACCGTCTTGGGCCAAACACCCCCTCACACACATGACCAGGCACCAGGATCAGGGCCACCAGAACATTCTGTAGACAGGGCCCTAAGTTGTAGCAAGACTATGGGCCCCTCCCTTCCCCTTTCTTTGCATATTTAGTGAAAATGACTCTTTTAGAAACTAATTAAGACTTTGTCAAGATAAGGGCTGTCATTACAGAAGAAAGACATCACAGTCTTCCCATGACAGTGGGGAGCAGATGATACGTGACATGCCACTGAACTCGAAAGCTGTGTTAAACAGATGCATTGTTTTACGTACAGTTACATAATTTCTGAAAGTGCGAGCAGGTGGGTTGTGGCAAGGATTTCAGAGAGCCAATGGGCGGCCTCGCCTGTGGGTGAGGAGGAGCCAGGGAGCCCAGTATGAGGAGCTGGACCCTTTGTGTATGTGTGTGCATGTGTACGTGTGTGTGCGCGTGTATGTGCACGTGTGTGTGTGCGCGTGTGTGTGTGTGTGTGTGTGTGTGTGTGTCCTCAACCAGATGGAAGGCTCCCAAGCTCCACCGGGTCATTCCTTTCTCTGCCCACAGAGCCTCTGAGCTGAAGCTTTTTCGGTGTCTGCTCAGTGAACTGGGACACAGGAGAAAGTAAGTTGGCCCCCACTGATCAGTGGGGGATACATTCCGAGACCCCCCGTGGATGCCTGAAACCACAGATAGTGCCGAATCCCATGTACACTATGTCTTTGTCCATTCATACGTACCTATGACAAAGTTTCATTCGTAAACTAGGCGCAGTAAGAGATTCGCAACAGTAACGAGTAATAAGCAAGAACAACACTAGTCTTGCTCTTTGGAGTCATGATAAAGTAGAGGAGGTGACCTGGACCAGGCGCCGCAGCACTGTGACCGTGGCTCTGACGGAGACCGCCCCTAAGTGACGGGCGGCCCAGGGGGGCCACATCCCAGACGCCATGGAGCAGGAGGCGTAAGACTTCATCACATTACTCAGAATGGCAGGGGATTCAAAACTTATGAATTGTTTATTTCTGGAATTTTCCGTTTACTGCTTTTGGACCCAGCTGCCCGCGGGTAACAGAAACATCGGGACGTGAAACCGCAGATAAGGGGGGACTACTGTGAATCGAGGGTTGTCAGGGTCATCTTTTTTTATAGAATTCCATGGGAGGGTTTGCATAGGATTCTCTTTTTTTTTTAATTAATTAATGTATTTATTTGTTTATTTATTTTAGAGAGAGAGGAAGGGTGAGAGAGATAGAAACATTGATGTGAGAGAGAAACATTGATCAGCTGCTTCCTGCACGGCCCCTACTGGGGATTGAGCCCAAAACCCAGGCACATGCCCTGACCGGGAATCAAACCGGGACCCCTCAGTCCATGGGACGACGCTCAGTCCACTGAGCCACACGGGCCCGGTGAGGGTGGTTCCATCTTGCCGGTGCTAGGTCCCGCTCCCCTCAAGGGTGTACGCCTTCTTCCCCAGGTGAGAGCTAACCAACCGAGGGCTCGGGGAAGGAAGCCTGACACTGGGGCTGAGAAGGCATCATTGGATCCCTTACGATAACACAGTAACATGCTTTGATAGGTGCCTTCTGGAGACAAAATTTTAGGGGTTGGTTGGGGACAGTTTGGGCACTTTTCAAATCTTAGGATGACTGCCCACTTGGCTTAGGACAAGCCCGCCCACCTAGAGGACGAAGGTCCTGCCCAGGCCATCAGAGTTGGGAAGAGACCAGGAGGTGCGGTTTCTCTATTCTAGTAACAGCTGACAGTAGCTGCTAACACCTGGCCGGCCTACCCCGGCTGCTAACACCTGGATGGCCCACCCTGGCTGCTAACACCTGGCCAGCCCACCCTGGCTGCTAACACCTGGCCAACCTACCCCGGCTGCTAACACCTGGCCGGCCCACCGCAGCTGCTAACACCTGGCCGGCCTACCCCGGCTGCTAACACCTGGCTGGCCTACCCTGGCACGTGACTCTGCGTTCACGTTCTCTCCACCCTGGCTGCACTGGAGGGGGCGGCCCGGTGGTTGCCACTTCGCCCTCAGAGATTCAGAGAGGGTCACGTGACTTGCCCAGGGTTCTGCAGGAAGCAAGAGCCAAGACTGGCTTGAGTCCTGATCTCCCCATTCCACACCACTGCGCTCTCTCTGCTGCTGGTAGTTCAGAGTCTGGGGGCCTGAGTGGTCATTTATTCTGAGTCCAGCATTTACAGCTGAGGCTCCGGAAGAAGGAGTGGGGTCTCCGCACCTGGGCCCGCACAGCAGGCCAACCATTCCCCTTCCCCTGGGGTTTCGACCTTCTTGACATTTTGCCCGGTCGCCCCCATTTTCCTCTCCAGACTGGATTTCCTCTCCATCGCAAGGCGCGGCGGCAGTTTATAGCTGTTGACTGGTCATCAGGCGGAGGAGCAACCTATGTGGAATGTAAACTATCACATTCAAGTCTCCTCTTCCAACGTGGCTGCATCCGCTCCACCTGAATGTCAGTCAGTGCTGGCGACTCCTCTCTGCTCACGAGTGCAACACAGCGGCCACAGTTTGCCTGCCATTGGAGCGATGCTGCGGCAGAAGCCGTCGGGAGGGAAGGGGTGACCACCTAGGTGGGCATCACAATAAGTCACCTGCAGTGCGGTTTTCTCGAGCTTCAGGCAAGGCCACTAAGCTGGTCGGAAAATGGCTTTGCTTCCCGGCGTTGGCCAAAGCTCTCCAGGAGATGGAGGTGGGGTTCTATCCTTTGGGACACTTTTTAGGGACTCAAGAAACAGTGTGAGGAGCATAGGGAGCAGGAAGAGACTCCCTCCTGACACCGAAACCTGGGTAAGGCTCACAAAGCAAACTGCCAGCAAACCATCCACTAACAACAAGCCAAAGGGGTAGAACGTGGGCCCTTCACACTGCACAGCGCAGCATGGCCCGGCTGGTGCTCCTGGGTTCTGGTCCCGGCTCCACCGTTTATTAGCCGAGCGATCTCAGGAAGGTCACTGCTCTGTGCCTCTAGTTCCCTTCTTAGTAAAATGACTTCCCTGCCATGAAAGCAGCTCGGATGTTCCTCAGTGAGCAGTTTAACAGCACAGCCACAACACGGAATATTACGCAGCAAAGAAAAAACACACTATTGCTATACTGCACCATCTCCAGGGCAAATGTCTATCTCCAAAGGTTACGTACTGCCTGCTGCCACATACACGACGTTCCCAAACTGATGAAAATGGTAGTGGTGAAAAACAGAATTTTGGTCGGCAGGTTAAGGAGGGGGTGGGGAAGGAGGTGGCCGTAAAGAGCAAGATGAGGGATTCCGGTGGAGAGGAAATCTGCTATCTGGTTGTACATATGTCAACATGTTGTCTTTGATATTGTGCTACAGTTTGGCAAGATGTCTCCATTGGGGTAAATCTACAGATTTCTTACAACGGCAGGTGAATATACAACTATCTCAAAATGCAACAAGGGGAAAAAAAAAAACATTGTATGTAACAACCCAGAAAAATGCCTATGATATCATCTGACATGACAGGAACTGAGGACAAGCTTCCTTGTCTAAGCATGATGATAATTCTGGAACAAGCGTGTTTGTGGGGGAAAGAGACTGGGCGGCAACACCCCGGTGCTCATGTGGTTGAGTTAGAGGGTGGAACCAACCTATTATCCATCTGTTTATCTGTCTGCTCGTGAGGCTCCTGCTGTCCCTCCTGGGTCCCCAGGCTGATGAGACGCAGGGCCGCTGCAGCATGGGACGCCGAGTCTGGGTGGGGCCGTGTGCTGTGCTGTGGAATTATGGGTCATATTTTCTTCTTATCTCTAAGTTGCAAACACATGATCATGGTTACATTACTATTCTATGAGGGAAGAAGTTATATATTAAAGAAGGAAACCACATGAGCCGAGTAACGCTCCCCTGGTCATCACAGGGAGCAGAGGTGCAGGGGCTACTAGACGGTCACCTGACAACAGCTCTGGGTTCTAGGGACTCGCAGGGGTAGGGTGGGGGCGGGGATTTGCTGCTGGGGTTCTGCCCTGCACATTCCGGACACCTGCACATCCCAGGACCAGATGGCGAGCGGCGGGCCGACACACCTGTTGTCACACCAAGCAATAAACCAGAAGCGATTTCCAGGCAGGAGTGAGGCGGGGCTGACACAGGAGCCTGTGTCTCCATTCAGTGATGTCCTCACCACACATGTCCTGTGTCAGGCTCTGTGACATTGTGACTTATAACAAAAAACAGTATGGCCTTTGTCCTCATTTTTGCCACAGAGTTCCTAAAACCTTTGGGATTTCCTAAGTGCCAAAGGGGTCCCCTATTTATAACAAACTCCTTTCAACCAGACCATGTTAATGAGGTGGTTTTGGAAAGCACCTAAGAGGACGGGCTGGTTGCCAGGGGAACCAACCATGTGATTAGATGATTGGAGGTTCCAGGGCTCCTCACTCCCGGGAAGGGGCTGGAAACTGAGTTAATCACCAATGACTGATGTTGATCAATCATACCGAGTAACCAAGTCTCCATGAAAACCCAGACAACTTCGGGCAGCTTCCGTGTGGTGAACACGTGGAGATGCTGGGTGGGGGCAGCGGGAGGGTTAGGGCTCCACGCCCTCTCCCCAGACCTCGCCCCATGTCCCTCTTCATCTGGCTGTTCATCTGTGTCTGTTATAGTACCATTTATACTAAACTGGTAAATGTAAAACACAAAACAAAAGAAAGAAAGAAATATGTAATATGCCTTGAACACGAGTTGGGGTCCATGACCTTTCTGGGGTCCTGGGACATTCTCCTGGCATGTCCCCTCCTGCCTCCCATGCTCCTTCCATCTCCCTCAGAAGCCGCTTCTGTCTGCACTGGTCCGTCAAGGCTCCCTCCCCCGCCCACCTCTCTGCTCACCCACGTTGGGGCTGGCAGATCTGAGTACCCAAGGGGCCAGCGGAAATTCACCGGCTCGGTGTGAAACCATAGCTGCTTCTGTGACAACGAAGCAAAACCCTGCCTGGCTACGAGCCTTGACCATCGCCCGGCCCGACAAAGCGCCCGAACAAAGCAGAAGGCGGGCAGTCCACATGATGCTCAGAGAGGCGGGCGGGCTGTCCCTCGTCTGGATTGGTTTTCCCAGGACAAGTATCATCTCAAGCATTCCTCTGCAGCCTGGGGTTAATCCTCACTCGTCCAGCTCAGGTCTCTCTCCTGATCTTCCGGTTCATGCAGTTGAAGGTCTGCTGACATCTCCAGCTGCTCCCAAGCCAGCAGGGCCAAACCGGAGTGTACCACTCCCCTCTCTCTGCGTCATCCTGCCTGCATTCTCGCTCTCTCCCTCTCTTCCACTCACTACTCAAGCCACAATCTTCGGGTCTTACATCTCCACATCGAATGCCTGCATCCTGCTATTCTACCACCCTTTCCTCCTTTCCAGCCTCTCAAAGCTGCCAGAGACAGGCTGTCCTGTCCCCTGGGATACTGCCACAGCCCCTAGCTAGGTCCCAGTCCCCTCCCTCCGAAATGCTCATTGGCACCTGAGTCATTGACCAAAACTACACATCTAGGGCTATTTCCAGTTTACAAGCCATGGCCTGTAGGGAGATTCACACTCCTCGGCCCAGCGTTCGGGGCCCTCCCCAGGGACTGAGATGATAAACTGTCTGTACTTGTCCTGTGTATACCACATTCCAGAATCTCTAGGCCTGTTATTCCCTCTGCCTGGAAAACCATCCTTTCCCACCCACCCAATCCACCTTTGCCTGAGTAACAGATACATAAGCTAAAGTTGCCACTTCCTCTGAGAAGCCCTCCCTGACATCCCCCAAGTCTGAACCCAGGCACCTGTCTGGGCGCCCCCACCCCACAATCCTCACCCATGGCACCTGCTGTTGGCACCCATGGATGTCCATGTTGCCTGTTTTCTGTCTGTTACCCCATGTGGCAGACACTGGGGTTGCCTACCTAACATTTGTTGTCACTTTTCCTGATTTTATTCAAGAGGAAAATAGCCCTTAGGAGGGTGGTTATATTAACAGTTAACACCGACTGTGAGCCAGATACTGCGCCAAGTACTTCCTTACGTAAAACTACAAGGTGTCACCATCACCATTTCACAGATGGGAAAACTGAGGAGGTGAGAGGTTAAGCACCTTGCCCAAGGTCAGGTACCAAGAGTTGGTGGACCAGGATGTGAACCTGGGTCACTGGCTCCAGAGTCCTTGCTTAAGGGACATGCTCTACTGCCTTCTCCTTGAGCAGAGCATCACGGTGGCCCGTGGCAGCCAACTTCAGCCTCCTTCCCTGCTTGCCTGTGCTGGGTCTAGGAATGGGCTGGGACTGGGTATGGCCAATGGGACATAAAAAGAAATTGGCCAGACACTTCTAAGAAGTATATTCCTGATAAAGAGAGAGAGAGAGGTGAAGGTCCCTGACCTGCCTTCCTTCCGACTTTGGACATTAACATGCTACTAGGTAGCTGGGCAGCCATCTGGCCAGTTGAGGGGAGACATCCCCGCCACCCAGAGTAGCAGAGCAAGAGGATGGAAAGCCTGGGCTCTTGGTGACATTGCTGAGCTGTGGAGCCCCAGCCTGGACTTCCTTCTTCTTTCAGGACGTGCTGAACGTCTGCAGTGTGCGAGCCAATGTTAGGGGAGCCTTCTGTTCCTGCAAGCCAACACATGCACTTTGTTTCTTTATTTTGTTATTTTATTTTATTTTTGTTACAGATGTTTCTCCTTTTTTTCCCCCATTGACACCCTTCTCCCCATCCCCCCACCTCATCCCTGGCTTTGTTGTCCATGTCCATTGGTTATGCGTACATGCATATAAGTTCTGTGGTTGATCTCTTCCCTCCCCTCCCACCCCCTCTTCTGAGAGCTGTCAGTCTGTACCCTATTTCCACGTCTCTGGGACTTTGCTATTCCTCAGACTGTTATGTTTATTATATTCCACAAATAAGTGAAATCATGTGATATTTGCCTTTTTCTGCTTGGCTTGTTTCGCGTAGAATAATACTTTCCAGGTCCCTCCATGTCATCTCAAAGGATAAGAGTTCTTTCTTTCTTACAGCTGCATAGTACTCCATTGTGTATATGTACCACAGCTTTGTTATCCATTTGTCTACTGATGGACACTTGGGCTGTTTCCAGATCTTAGCTATTGTAAATAGTGCTGCTACAAACATGGGGGTACATATATTCTTTCTGATTGGTGTTTCAGGCTTCTTAGGGTATATTCCTAGAAGTGGGATCACTGGGTCAAATGGCAATTCAATTTTTAATTTTTTGAGGTAGCATCATAGTGTTTTCCATAGTGGCTGCACCAGTCTGCATTCCCACCAGCAGTGGACTAGAGTCCCCTTTTCTCCACACCCTTGCCAACACTTGTTGTTTGATGATTTGTTGATGGAGGCCATTCTGACAGGTGTGAGGTAATACCTCACTGTTGTTTTAATTTGCATCTCTCTGATGATTAGTGATGTTGAGCATTTCTTCATATGTCTCTTGGCCATTTGTATGTCCTGTTTGGAGAGATGTCTATTCAGCTCCTCTGCCCATTTTTTAATTGGGTTCTTTGTCTTACTTTTGGTGAGTTGTATGAGTACTCTATATATTTTGGAAATTAACCCCTTATCTGATGTATGATTGGCAATGATGCTCTCCCATACAATGGGTTGCCTTTCCATTTTGATGGTTGTTTCTTTTTCTGTGCAGAAGCTTTTGAGTTTGATGTAGTCCCATGTGTTCATTTTCTCCTTTGTTTCTGTTGCCTTAGGTGATGTATCAGTGAAAATTCTGCTGTGCATGATGTCCGAAATTTTGTTGCCTACAATTTCTTCTATGATTTTTATGGATTCATGGATCACATTTAAGTCTTTTATCCATTTTGAGTTTATTTTTGTGTATGGTATAAGTTGATGGTCTAGTTTCATTTATTTGCATGTAGCTGTCCAATTTTCCCAACACCATTTATTAAAGAGGCTGTCTTTATTACTCTGTATGCTCTTGCCACCTTTGTCAAATATTAATTGAGCGTATTGCCTTGGGTCCATTTCTGGGTTCTCTGTTCTGTTCCGCTGGTCTATATGCCTGTTCTTGTGCCAGTACCAGGCTGTTTTGATTATAGTCGCTTTGTAGTATAACCTGATATCTGATAGATGTGATCCCACCTACTTTGTCCTCCTTTTTCAAGATGGCTGTGGCTATTCGGGGTCTTTTTTTGTTCCATATGAACTTTTGAAGTATTTGTTCTAGTTCTATGAAATATGTCGTTGGTAGTTTAATGGGGATTGCACTGAATCTGTAGATTGCTTTGGGTAGTATGAACATTTTAATGATATTAATTCTTCCAATTCATGAACAAGGTATGTGCTTCCACTTTTTTATATCTTCCTCTATTTCTTTTTTCAATGACTTGTAGTTTTCTGCAAATATGTCTTTTACTTCTTTGGTTAAGTTTATTCCTAAGTATCTTAATTTTTTTGCCACAATAGTAAATGGGATTGTTTTTCCAGTTTCTCTTTCTGTGAGTTCATCATTGGTGTACAAGAATGCCATCGATTTCTTGACGTTAATTTTGTATCCTGCCACTTTGCCAAATTCATTTATTAATTCTAGTAGATTTTTGATGGAGTCTTTAGGGTTTTCTATGTATAATATCATGTCATCTGCAAATAATGACAGTTTCACTTCCTCTTTTCCAATTTGGATCCCTTTTATTTTTACTTCATGTCTGATTGCTGTGGCTAAGACTTCCAGTACTATGTTAAATAAGAGTGGCGAAAGTGGGCATCCCTGTCTTGTTCCTGTTCTTAAGGGAAATGCTTTTAGTTTCTGCCCCTTGAGTATGATGTTGGCTGTAGGTCTTTTATATATGGCCTTTATTATGTTGAGATATGATCCCTCTATTCCCACATTGCTGAGCTTTTTTATCAGAAATGGGTGCTGGATTTGGATTTTGTTGAATGCCTTTTCAACATCTATTGATATGTTCATGTGGTTTTTATTCTTCATTTTATTTATGTGGTGTATCACATTTATTGATTTGCAAATATTGTACCAGCCTTGCATCCCTGGGATGAATTCCACTTGGTCATGGTAAATAATTTTTTTGATGTATTGCTGGATCCAATTTGCTAGTATTTTGTTAAGGATTTTGGCATGTATGTTCATCAAGGATACTGGCCTGTAGATTTCTTTCTTTGTAGTGTCTTTTTCTAGTTTTGAAATTAAAATTATGCTGGTCTCATAAAACGAGTTTGGAAGTCTTCCTTCTTCTTGAATTTTTTGAAATAGTTTGAGGAGAATGGGTGTTAGTTCTTCTTTGAATGTTCGGTAAAACTCCCCCGTGAAGCCATCCAGGCCTGGGCTTTTTGTTTGCTGGGAGAGTCTTGATTACCTCTTCAATTTCCTGAGTTGTTATTGGTCTGTTCAAGTTTTCTATCTCTTCCCGGTCCAGTTTTAGGAGACTGTGTGTTTCTAGAAATTTGTCCATTTTGCTTAGATTGTCGAATTTGTTGCCATATAATTGTTCATAGTAGCTGTTAACGATCTTTTATATTTCTGTGGTGTCAGTTGTTGCTTCTCCTCTTTCATTTCTGATTTTGTGTATTTGGCTTCTCTCTCTTTATTTCTTGGTGAGTCTAGCTAAGGGTCCATTAATCTTGTTTATCTTTTTGAAGAACCAGCTCTTTGTTTCATTGATCCTTTGAATTGTTTTTTTGTGTTTTTTTTTTTTTTTTGGTCTCTATATCATTTATTTCTGCTCTGATCTTTACTATTTCCTTCCTTCTACTTGCTCTGAGGTTTTCTTTTTGTTTGCTTTCTAATTCTTTAAGTTGTGAGGTTAGATAGTCTATTAGAAATTTTTCTTGTTTCTTGAGGTAGGCCTGTAGTGCTATGAACTTCCCTCTCAGAACTGCTTTCGTTGCATCCCATAGATTCCTTGATCTCGGTAACCCATTCATTGTTTAATAACATGCTATTTAGCCTCCATGTTTTCAAATGTCTTTGCATGTTCTTGTTGCAATTGATTTCTAGTTTCATGCCATTGTGATCTGAGAAGATGCTTGATATGATTTCAATCTTCTTGAACTTGTAGATACTTAGTTTATGTTTTAACATGCGGTCTATCTTTGAGAATGTCCCATGTGCACTTGAGAAGAATGTGAATTCTCTAGTTTTGGAGTGTAATTCTCTATAGATATCTATTAAATCCACTTGGTCTAATGCTTCATTTAGAGTCTCTGTTTCCTTGATAATTTTTTGTCTAGAGGATCTATTGAGTGATGTCAGCGGGGTGTTGAAGTCCCCTGCTATGATTGTATTGCTGTTGATTTCTCCTTTGAAGTCCTCCAGAAGATTTTTAATATACCTTGGTGCTCCTCTATTGGGTGCATATACGTTTATCAAGGTTATATCTTCCTGTTGGATAAATCCTTTCAATATTATGTAGTGGCCTTCTTTGTCTCTAGTTATGGTCTTCATTTTGAAATCTATTTTATCAGATATGAGTATTGCTACCACAGCTTTTTTTCCTTTTCATTTGCTTGGAAGATTTTTTTCCATCCCTTCACTTTCAACCTATGTGAGTCTTTTGTTGTGAGGTGCGTCTCTTGTAAACAACATGTAGATGAGTCATGCTTTCTTAACCAATCAGCTACTCTGTGTCTTTTTATTTTTTTGAGTTTTTTTTTTTTTTTATCCTCACCCGAGGACATTTTTTTTTTTTTTGCACAGATAGAGTGGGGGGGAGAGAGAGGAAGAGAGAGAGAGAGAGAAACATCGACATGAAAGGGACACATCGAGTGGCTGCCACCCGCATGACCAACCAGGGCCGGGGACAAACTGCAACCGAGGTACGTGCCCTTAGCGGGAACCGAACCCGGGTCTCTCCGGACTGCAGGCCGATGCTCTAACCACTGAGCCAAACCGGCCAGGGCTCTGTGTCTTTTTATTGGAGCATTCAGTCCATTTACATTAAGGTGATTATTGATATGTAGTTATTTATTGACATTTTTGTTTAATGTGGTTATATTTTTCTTCCCATTTCTTCTACTAATTACAGCAGTCCTTTAAAATTCTTGCAGTGCTGGTTTGGTGCTAATGTATTCCCTTAGCCTTTTTTTGTCTGGGAAGCTCTTTATTTGACCTTCTATTTTGAATTATAGCCTTGCTGGGTAGAGTAGTCTTGGATTCAGATCCTTGTTTTTCATGACCTTGATTACTTCATGCCATTCCCTTGTGGCCTGTAGTTTTTCTGTTGAGAAATCAGCTGATAGCCTTATGGGGGTTCCTTTGTAGGTAACCTGTTGCTTATCTCTTGCTGCTTTTAGGATTCTCTCCTTGTCTTTAATTTTTGGCATTTTAATTACTATGTGTCTTGGTGTGGGCCTGTTTGGGTTCTTCTTACTTGGGGCTCTCTGTGCTTCTTGAACTTGAATGCCTTCTTCCTTCACCAAGTTAGGGAAGTTTTCTGTCACTGTTTCTTGAAATGTATTTTCTAACCTTTGCTCATTTTCTCCTTCTTTGGGGACGCCTATGATGTGAATATTATTACATTTCCAGTTGTCCCACAGTTCTCTTAAGCTGTCTTCCTGTTTTTTAATTGTTTTTTCTTTTTGTTTTTCTGATTGGTTGATTTTTTTTCTACCCTGTCTTCTAATTCACTGATACAGTCCTCAGCTTCCTCTACTCTGCTGGTTAGTCCTTCCAATGTGTTCTTTATTTCTGATATGTCATTCTTGATTTCTTCTTGGTGGTTTTTAATTTCCAGTTGGTTGATTTTCAACATTTCTATGTCTTTACTCGTGGTGTTGATGTCCTTACTCATGCTGTTGAGCTTCCTCAAGATCATGGCTCTGAATTCTAGCTCTGTTAACCTGCTTAACTGCATCTCATTTATCTCATCTTTGGTAGAGGTCTCTTGTTCTTTCATTTGGCATTTGTTTCTTCGTTTCACCATTTTGGCTATCTCTGTAGGCTTTGGAGCCTGCTAAGTTTTCCCTGTGGGTGTTGGAGTTCTGCTGTGTGTGGCTCCCTCTCCTGGGTTTGGATGAGCGAGGGAGGACCCACGTTAAACACCACTGTCAAGTCTTACTTTCCTGGGCAGAGTTGCAAGCCCAGGAATGGTTTAGTTATCCTCCAGCTTTTTGCCTGGAGGTTAATAGTCAAGGTTAGTTGAAGAGCCTTGGGTTCTGAGTTGAATGAAAAACTCCCTCAGGTGTTCAGCGTATGGGGATTTCCCGAGGGTGGGGCAGATGCTGGTTGTTAATGAGCCTCAATTTGCATTTCAATGGCCCACAGAGTGGGGATGAATCTCCTAGGGAGGGGCTGCTGCCTCTCCCCAGAGCCCTGAGAAGGAGCAATATGGCCACTGTCCTGCGTGGCCACAACTCAGCAAAAGCTCTGAGTGCCCTCCAAATCCCAAGTGTCCCCACACAGTTCCAGTTCAGTCTGCCCTCCCTCTGCTGGAGCCCAAGATGAGTGGCTGTGGCTATTTTAGTGTCCGTCCCGGCTCTGCACTGTGGAGACATTTGGGACTTTAACCCTGAGGGCACTGCTCACAGCTAAGGCCGCTGCTGTCTGTGGGCTCCCAGCCCCCCTCTCACACCTCTGCAATCCTACCAGGATCCATTCAGTGTCCCTGGTTATATGGTCCTTGCAAGCTGTTTTCCGGTTGCTTTTTCCTGATGATTTGTCTTTATTTTAGTTTTAAGTCCAGTTTGGTCCTGGGAGATGGTCTGTGTAGCTTCCATTCACTCTGCTGCCATTTTGGAATCTTTCAACACATACACTTTAATGCCTAGAACAGTGCCCAGCACATAGCAATCCTGCCATGAAGGGCTGTTTAACGATTCAAGTGGAAAATAATATGGGAGAGAAACAGAGTAGTACTGCACAAATATGATAAAAGGCGAATTTCTCTGAACCTGCTTCTCAGTGAGGGGCTGGGCTCAGTGGGTTCAGTTAGGTCGCCACTTACTCCATTTCTGGTACAAGAAAGGATGACGTTCCTGATGCCTGCGGTTAACAATAAACATGGTGGCGGAGGACACCTTAGGCACCCCTTAGGCACATTGTTTGCTGCTTATCCTTGGCTCGCTGACAGCCTGGCCAGGGGCAACAGATTCATTGGGAAGACTCAGAGAAATACATCCAAGCAGAAGAGAGGATGGGAGGGAAACACCACCAGGGCCAGTCCCAAAAACAGAGAGCTGCAGCGACCCCTTCACTCTTGGCCTTTAACTTGTGTCAACAAGATCAGGAAGTATCTGGGGGACCTTCTTGGTTCACTGTGGAGCCCTGAGAGCCACCCAGGGGTGTTCCTGATTCTTGCCACCAGCAGCTGGCAGTACCTTAGCAGACACAGCACACACCTTGCTCTCCCTGTTGGATCAGCCAATCAGATTAGACCAGCAAGGGTACCATTCATGGGCCCCAAGAGAGTCGGGATGGTATTTAATGCACCCCAATGTTGCAGGCCAGCCCTTGACCAACTTTCAAGGTCTCTGAGATTTGTCTCTGAGACCCTCCTACCAACCCCCAACCAGCCCTGGGCGCCCTTTGCGGGACCCTATCGGAGAGTGTACATAAGTATGGTGTTCACCCCAACTCTCCTCATCAAAAGTCCGGGCTCAGTAAAAGTTAACACCAGTCAGTGTGTTACTGTGAATTGAAATCTTTCTCGGGGCTATTTGCTAACTAAGTCTCCTCTCCCCTAAGACTCCTTCGATGTAATCATCTTGCAAACTTTGTGTCAGTCTTTACCATCTCTTTGCATTTATCTCTTATATCATCTAACATTTCAATTGTTTTTTTGTCCCCAGCTGGACTATAAGGTCCCAGGAACAAAGCTGGCCTCATCTACCCACATTTAGGACCCAACTGCTTATTCACTCATCATTCAGCCAACATCGATTGGGTATATCCTAGGCACTGAACTCTGCGCTGGGGCTGGGTTTTCAAAAATGAATAGAGTACAGCCCCCACTTTCAAGGTCTAGCCAGCCTCTGTGGGGAGACAAACTGTAGAAGCAGATAGGTCTTCTTCTCAGGGATGTCCATCGTCCTTACTGCGTTTACCTGTCACCCATCCCCCACCAGCCTTTGTGTGAGCTCGTCTGAGTGACTCTGTTTCTTGCAATCAGGAGAAACCAATTACAACATCCCCTAGGGCAAGAAATGCTTGAACTGACTCCCAGAGGATCAGTATAAAGGAAATGAGGCCACGGGGAGGATATTCCTGGCAGAGGAAACAGCAGGAGCCGCAGCAGGAGGCCAAGAACAGCCTGTTGTGGGCAATGCCAAGCGCGGCGCATCCTCTTCTATTCCGGGCCCCTCACTGTGAAGTGGACGTCTCCGTCCATCGGAAAGCAATCCCACACATCAAAAAGCTGATAGAGAATGTGTTCTGGGACATACCTAGGGAGGTAGGGCCCTTCCTTGGAGCCTGCTCAATCACACTGGGTAGGTGGCTGTCCCCAAGTCCAAGGCTGAGGCCAGTCCTGCTGATACACAGCCGCTCATTTGGTGGCCAACGCTGCCCTATTAAGAAGGTGCAGCCAACGTCCTGGGAGGGAGGGAAAGTTCTCAGAGATGGAAAGGCCAAACTGGAAAGGACCCTCAGCCATGGGTTCATCCAACTGAGTCCCAGAGTTTCCCATCAAGATGAGAAGAATGTGGGAGCAGAGCCCAGCCTTCCATCCTCGGAGAAATACCATGTCTCCGTTACCAAACTTACACATAAACGGAATACAGACCCCCAAAGCTGGGAGTGTTAGAGTTCGGGAAGTATTAACGCCAGAAGCTAGGTTGAAGCCACTCTTTAGCTCTCCAGAAAAGGTCGGCTCTAGCATCCAGAGCCAAGTAACACATGCACTAAAGTAATCCCGGGCACCCACACCAGGCGATCGTCTCCCCCTTCCCGTGCCAGGGCTGCCCTGGCTGCCAACTCGCCCTCTATCTCCCCGGCCCAGCTCCTGGGAAGCCCACACCTTGATAAAAGGCTGGTAAGAGTCCACTTAATTCCACAGACATTCATTGAAAACTCCACCTTATAAAGCCCCGTCATTGGAGAAGTGTGAAGAGCTCCGATTTTCTTACGTGGTACCCATCCTAGTCATCCAACACCAGAGGATCAGCTGTGTTAACAAGGACACCCTTGCCCTGTAAGGAATTCACCCCGAGCTCTGGCTTCTGTCCGGCCCCAGGGATTGTCTTTCCGTGACCTAACGTGACATCCAGCTTGCCTCTCCTCCACTGGAGCCTCAGGCCGAATGAGCTTCTTAAAAAGTGGCGCTCCTTTGCTTGCCTTCAGCTTTAAAGAAGCCAGCTTAAGGGCAGAAGGTACCCACTCAGATGCAAGTTTGTTGCTTAACTCCCAGCACCTAAGACAGTGCCCAGCACATGGCCGTTCAATAACTATTTGTTGAATGAGTGAAAGACTCTGTTGACTTTCTTATTGCCTAGACTGTAGCCTTGTAATCCATGGTGTCCTTTATGTTCAGAGCAGTACCTGGCACAAAGTAGTCACTCAATAAACATTTGCTACATGAATGGATAAGCATGCAGATGACTGATTTTTTTCCAACAAATCATTTTTCTTACGGAAAAAAAATCAATAAATTGTTGAAACTCTTCCCCATGTCAAGCCCTGAGCCAGGCGTGAAGATCCAAAGATGCTGCAGACAGAGCCCCCTGCGTCCACAGTCACCATCTAGTGGAGGAGACAAGTGTGTAAACAACGGAGAAGCCCTCCAGTATGGCAGGACTGTGGCTCACAGTTTGTCAGAAAACCGAAAATGCCAAAGTGGAGAATGATGGGAAGATGGCGCCACGACAGACAGCTCCCTCGCCCCTCCATTCTGTCTCCCTGGGGCGTTCACCCGCAGGGACTGTATCAGGGCCCTTGGCCTCCTGCCTTCCAGGCGGGTTTGGCCAGTGGAGACACTGGCAGAGACGAGGGAGAGAGACGCGAGAGGCCAGGCTATTCATTCCTCTGGATCCTTCTCACCCCGAAACCAGCTGCTGGCGGGAGGCACCCTGGGTTCCTGTGGTTTCCTCATTTCTAGTCACAGTTTCATAAACAGTCCTTTTGCTAGGCTCCCTTCAAAGCTTCTCATCTGAGCATGCCATGCTTTTCCTGCTGAGACCAATGGACACACATCCTTTAAAGATTTTTCACATGCGTGTACGAATTCTCCTCCTATTGAATATGGAGCAGGGCCCCTTCGCCGCGAGGGGTGCAGTGCCCCATCGCCTTTCAGACAGAAGCAGACACTGTGATTTGCCAGTTTCTTCTTCTTCCCACTGCAGTGAGGCTTTTAGGACACTTGCTGAAGCAATCCATGTGCAGACGCCTTCGAGATGTTTACAGGCTGTTTTCTAACCTTGTGCGGATGTCTCACCCCCACCTACTTGTCCAGCAATTCGTTTTCATGGCTCACCTGAAGGGAGCCTTCCCCACCCTTTTAAAACCTCAACCTGGCCAGGTGGCTCAGTTGGTTGGAGCATTGTCCCATTCACCAAAAGGTTGTGGGTTCAATTCCCAGTCAGGGCACATACCTAGGCTATGGCTTTGATCCCCAGTTTGGGGTGTGTACCAGGGCAACCAATCAATGTTTCTCTCTCTTCCCCCTTCTTTTCTCTCTAAATAAAAAAACATATCCTCGAGTGAGGATTGGAAAAAAAAAAATCTCAGCGTTTATTTATCACTTATTTTTTGGATCAACATCAACTCCAACTCTGTCCCTGCCTCGGGCTGGAACGCGAGGCACAGAGATGGGCCCGCCGTGGTCGCTGCCGCCAAGTTCAGTCTGGAGAAGACACGCGTGGGACCAGATCACGGGATCTCCTTAATGGCAGCTCGCTCAGATCCCTTCATGCGTCAGCTTTCTTGTGGGTCTTCCTGAAGCGTCCCCTTAGGTTGTATAGAAATCACTTTCCCTCTCTTCACACTTGTAGTTCATGGGTTCCCACCACACGCAATTAAATCACGTACCTGCTCTAACAAGCAGACTCAGCCTGGGCAGGTGGCAGCAAACGTGACCAGCTCCTGCAGAGTGTATAACTCAATAGGAAAGAGCAGAATGAGAGCTGGAAGGTGGCCTCCCTCCCAAGGGGCTCAGTGGGCCGCCAATACTGACGGGCATGTGGCACAGGGTCCCAGACCTCCCTCACCCAGCAGGGGGTGGTTAAGAGGCACCACTATGATGAATGTACAGAGTGACGGGTATTTCTTTGGAGGCACATACAAAACAATCGTGTCGAGATTTGGGGAGGATCCTCAAAGACGACATCATGTGAGTCGGTCTTAGGTTTGGCAGACAAGATAAACACTCAGGAAATCACAGGCAGGCTGGCCCCGGGGGGGAGTTTGGGCTAGCACAAGGGTCCCAGGGGAATCACTTGTCCCGCCAAGCTCATGCCGTTGGTTTAAGCTGCTCGGACAGGCCATTTCCCGTGCACGCTTCCTCCGGCGCACACATGCACACCCACACAGTGTGACCAGCGATGTCAGCATTCACAAACACTTGCTTGCGATCAGTTTTTGAAAAATCAAATCAATTTTCCTCAGGCCGAGAGGAAAGCATCACTCACTAGAGAGGAACCGAAAGAGGTTCCCCGGGGCCTTCAGGAAGACGGTAGCATTCGCCAGGTCACCCGTAGGACCCGGTCCGAGGACAGCGAGATGGAGCAGCAGAGGCTGCAGAGACACCAGAGACAGACCAGTAATGAGCGGGCGGCCAAGAGAAGTGCCGGAGCTCACTGCAAACCCCGCCGAACGGTGAGGGTTAGGGCAGAGTGGACAGTCCCAGGAGGGAAACCATGGTCGTCACAGAGGGCCAGAGCCACGGCCCTGGCTCTGAAAGTGAGGACAAGGAAGACACCTATGAGCAAAGGAGAAAGTATGCCGACCAGAGGCGGTGTGGGAGAAAGGCACAAGGAATGGCAGAGAAATGCCCACATTTGTGCGTCCCCTTCATTTGATGGCATGTGGACAGCCAGACCACTTACTGCTTTGAATCCAGAGCGATAACTAAAAGGAGGTCCCTTAGACCAGCTTTCCCTCCATCCAAGCTCTGCCCAGTTCCACAACCCGTCTCCTCCAGAGGGCCACCCTCCCCCAAAGAGCTGCGGCTCCCAAGGATCTCACTGAATTTCCAGAGTAACTAATAGCACATATCCAGGATTCGAATCTGGAGAAGAAACCAATTGGACACCTAATGCAAAAAGCAAGTTACCTTAAAATTGTTTCTTTTTAACCACAAAGAAAACATTCAACTCACTTGTTTTTAAATTTAAAAAGCATCTAATTCTGTGAAATGAGTGCTAGACAGACTATGCCCATTAAACGGCGGGAGACAGAAAAGAAACTGGGAGTGAGGAAGAAGGAAAAGAAAGTGAAAAGAGAAACGTGTGGGAACAGGAAAGAGAGATGTAGAGAGAGAGAAACCGTTATGTGAAGGAAGAGCTAGAGGAAAGGGGGAGGTTGGGAGAACCTACTGACACTAAGAATGGTATTTTTAAAAAGAACATGCATTCTTCTGGGAAGGGTTTTACAATTGCCCACCGGGTCAAGTTGGTTGCCAGAGCTGCTGAGATCTCTGTTTTTGCTGATTTTGTCTACTTGCATCAATCACTGAGAGGAGAGAGTTGAAGTCTCCAACTATATTAATGAGTCTTCTATATCTTCCTCCAGGTCTATCAGTTACTGCTTTATGTATTTTGAAGAGCTATTGTTAGATGCATACATGTTTAGAACTGTTATGGCTTCTGGTGAGTTGATCTTTTTATCATTCTGGAATGTTCTCCTCCCTAGTAATTTCCCTTGTTCTGAAGGCTACATTGGCTGATATATATCTGGCCACTTCAGCCCTTTTTTTTAAAAAAAATGTGGTAAAATATACATAATAAATGTACCACCTTAACTGTTTTTAAGTGTTCAGTAGTGGTAAATATATTCATATTGTGTGTAACCAATCTCCAGCACTTTTTTTTATCTTGCAAAACAAACTATAACTATTAAACAACATCTCACCCATTCCTCCTCCCCTCAGCGTCTGACAACCCTCCTACTTTCTGTTTCCAGAATTTTGACTAAAATCATGGAAAGCAAAACTGCAGATAAGGGGAGACAGCTGTATATTTTATTTAACCTATTGGCTTTTTTAGCTACATCTCTTTATATTGTTTTTTAATGGACGCTCTAGGAAGTATATAGTGTGCACACATAATTCTTCACAGTTGACTTAGAGTTAATAGTTTGCCACTTCATGCAAAATATAAAAACTAAGAATGTCAATTTTACAGTTGTATCCAAGTGTAAAAGACAGGATGAAGGACAGTATGTACTATTTGCTTAGTGTTAATGTGGTAATATAGATGAGTATATGTTGGAACATGCTAATAGTATTTCTGGAAGGATACACAGAAAATCCTTGTGTGTTCTTAATAGTGATTGACGTATGGAGAGCACAGATGGGGGAAGGGGGCGGGAGGAGAGTTATGACTCACTGTAAACCTCTCTGTATCTTTTTGTTGTTGTTGTGTTTTGTATCTTTTTTTTTTTTAACCAAGTTTATATATTACCTTTACAACAAATAATTCATCAAAAGATGTATAATTTGTTTTCTAAAAAGTCCCTTGATATATGAATAATGACATCATAATTGTTAATGGCTTTTCAATTACTCAAATTCTTAAAATTTTAGAGTTTCTACTCTTAAAAGGATAATCTGCCCTGGCCAGGTGGTTCAGTTGGTTGGCGTGTCATCCCGTACACCAGAAGGTTGTGGGTTTGATTCCCGGTCAAGGCACATAGCTAGGTTGCTGGTTTGATTCCCATAAGGGAGGCAACTGATGGATGTTTCTCTCTCACATTGATGTTTCTCTCTCTCTCTCCCTCCCTTCCTCTCTCTCTCAAATCAGTGAACAGATGCTCAGGTGAGGATAACAAAAAGGATCATCTAAAGCAATGGAAATTCCACATCAGTGATCTGAGCATGCTCTCTCAAAGGGTAAGGGAAGGTAAAGCTCCCAGCATCCCTTTGCAGGCTCCCCGTCCGTCTTCTCAATGCAGTGGATTCCATACATCTGACTCCAGGGACTGGTCGTAGCCAATCAGGGCTCTCCCCTTCCTTGCTAGTGATTAGCTTGCAGGTGGGCATGGGGAGTCTAGCTCTGGCCAGTGGATCCGAGCGCATTCCAGAGCCTGTCTGACAAAGGCTCCTTGCTCTTATGACAAAACCGTCTACGAGAGCCCACGCCTGCCTCTGCCTGTCGCTGTGTCAGGATGCGAGGCCTGAGGCTGCGGCGGAGATCGGCAGAATCCCACCAGCAGCGAGCACCGGTGCGTGTGACTACCGCGCCCCTCTCTGTCTGGGCTTTAAGAGTGTTCTGCGAATTGCCGCTGGCAGCTTTCTAACCATATCCCATCATTTTCCATCATCCATCCAGGCCCTGCGACCTGCAGGAGCTGAGCTGGAGAGCGGGGTACACAGGGAGCAGGCACCAGCCCTCCCTGCCTTCGAGGCGAGCGTGGTGGACCATCCCGGGGCTGTCGTGCCCTCTGCTCACGTTGTCTCCCATGAGCCCTATTCACCCTTCCCGGTGTCGCCTCCTCTGTGGACTGCCGTTGTGGACATCCCCCTTCCTGAAGGTACGTTCCCTCTACCTCTGTGACAGCACTCCTCTCCCTGTGTGGTACTTGCCCCTTGTTAGCACGCAGGCCCCTGCCCTGGAGCCCAGAGTCAGCCTCGGGTCTGGAGCTGAACGCTTGACAGGCAGCTGCTGGCTCACACCCCAAGGGGGGGAGGGGAAAGGGAAGTCTGGCTACTATTCCGGGGCCAGAGCAGGGGCAGCAGGCAGGGCCAATAGGAGAACGCTGGGAGGGGAGGGCTGACAGGCAAAGACCAAGAACCCCTGTCCCTCCTTAGGTGGGTCCCTCCTCCCAGCCCTGAACTCTTCCATTTCTCCTCCTGAAGATCACTGTACACCCAGACGCCCACCCTACAGAAATACAAAGTTTTATTTATTTAGCTTGTTTGGCCTTTCCCCTTTCTTTGTGTAATCATTGGTCTAATTGCGTAAATCCCTCGTCCCTTCTTCCAGAGCTCTGCACCCGCCGCCCAGTCTGCTGTCTTGCAGACACCGCTCGCCATGTCTCTGGCCCCACCTGCCCCTTTGCGGCCATCCCGCTAGCCAGTCGATTGGTATTCGTTTCCCTGTCACTTCCTCTCAGTGGCTTTTCTCAGCGGCCCTCTTTAATTACACGTTCTCTCTGTTCTAAGTCCCAAGGTCGCTGAGCCGACACGGACCAGCCTCGGTTCAGGTGCAGCTCAAACAGGTGCCTTCCCAAGCGCTGTGACTAGGCACAGGGGTCACAGTTCGTCCTTGCAGGCTGATAATCCACTCCAACTCGTTTAAAGGCCAGGGCCTTTGTTCCGGGGTGTAAATCGCAGGGAAGGCTGAGGAAGCAAAACCAGACCAGTAGTTATCACTGCACGTTAGAATTGCTTAGAGAGTCTAAAAACTAAAATACCCACGCCCAAGCCTTACTCAAACCAATTAAAGCAGTATTTGTGGGCATACATATTGACATCCCACGTAACTCTTTATATAACTAAGATTCAGAACTATGACTGTGGGCTAGTGGGTCACAACCTTGGCTGCTTATTGGAGTCACCCGGACAGTTTTTACGTGCTGGTGTCCAAGCCCTGCTCCTAAAGATGGTGATTTAATCATGTGTGGCCTCGGCTTCCTGAGTGGGCAAGGCTCCCCAGGTGGCTGTCATTTTAGCCTCGGCTCTCAGCCACCATCGTCTAGTTTCAACACTGCAAGGGGATGTGAATCGCGGGGGCCATCTGAAACGGAGCTGATTTGTTGGGGCCTGGCTGGGGCCGGGACATTCTGCTCCTGGCGTGGGGACCACAGTCTCGGGGCAAGACACCAGGCTGAGCTTCCGGGACTGGCTCCCATGACGGGGCCACAGAACTGGGCCACCTGGGGAGCTGCTGCCTCCCCTCAGCCGGGAAGCTCTGATGTCGGACAGCTGCAAACGACAGACCCAGACACCTCTGCCACCAGCCCACCGGCTCAGGAGTGTCTCCACTCCACCTCTCCGCTCAGCAGCTCTGTTCCCAATCAGAACCTCACCCATTGGCAGATCCTAAATCACGCCCACAAGGGCGCCTGGGAAACGTCGTTCTCAGCTTTTCGGGCCCAGCACGCCGGAGGGGTTGGAACAAGTGTTGAATGAGCCAAATAGCAGTAACCACCACAGTGTCGGAAAAGCCACTCTGTCTACCTTATTGGAGCCTGAAATCCCACCACTTTAAAGGAATTTCTCAAGACTAAGTACTGCCATCGACTGCACAAGGTCCTACATGCCAGCATGGTTCGTGCTGGCGAAGGATCGGGAACAACCTACTCGAAGGGGTAAGGGCCACGGTGCATCTTGCAGCAGCGCGCCAGGCACTGGTGAGGACAGCAGGCGGCTTCCCGGGACAGAGCGTCAAGGGACAGAGCGTCAAGGGACTGCACGATACATTAGAAAGTAACATATGGGCCCTGGCCGGTTTGGCTCAGTGGTTAGAGCGTTGGCCTGTGGTCCAGACAGAGAGACCCAGGTTCGGTTCCCGCTAAGGGGTACCTCGGTTGCAGTTTGTCCCCAGCCCCAGTTGGGTTGTGCAGGTAGCAACCATTCGACGTGTTCCTTATCACGTCAAGTTTACGCTCTCTCCCTTTCTCTCTCTCTCTCTCTCCCACTCTATCTGAACAAAAAATGAAAAAAAAAAAAAAGGCCTTGAGTGAGGAAGAAAAAAAAGTAACATGTGGGCCCGGCTGGTGTGGCTCAGTGTCCACCCATGTACCAAGAGGTCACCAGTTCAATTCCCAGGCAGGGCATATGCCCAGGTTGTGGGCCTGATCCCCAGTGGGGGGCATGCAGGAGGCGGCCAATCGATGTTCTCTTTCATCGGTGTTTCTCTCTCTCCTTCTCCCTTCCTCTCTCTAAAACCAATAAAGAAAAAATAATTAACGTGGAAAAGCAAGATGCTACAATGTGTGCCAAAGGGGCAAAGGGCTATATATGTGTACGTTTCCATAAACAGACTCTGGATGGACACTCAGGGAACAGGCGGCAGCTATCAACTCCACAGCGAGGAATTGGGTGGTTGGACAGGGGTGGGGACTTTCCACTGTACCTCCTGGGCCAATGTTGGGGTTTTGCACCTGGTATATAAATAAATACAATCTGCTTTATGAAAACACCCTGCGAGGTGGGACATGCACATGTTCCTTCATCCATTTATTCATCAAAGATGTACCGTGGCCCGGTTCCTTGCCCCGGTCACGGAAGGGCCTCGGTGCAGCGCTGGGGCCCGAGGACGCAGCACCAGCGCGAGGAGTGAGTCTGCCATGCGCTGCACCAGGGCGACCGGGTCAATCTGAGGGTCCCCAGGGACGGTTTCGGAGAAAAGACATCATTTGAACTGAAACTGGAGGAAAGTGTGTAGGGTTGGGTTTGGTGGGGGGAGGGAAGCATTCCAGACACAGAGAACGCTCTGTGCAGTAAGGCACTTGAGAGAAGACACAGTACACAGTACACCCAGACAGCAGGCACCGCGGGCGTATCTGACGATGCAGGGTGAGGTGTGTGGGTGCATGTGCGTGTGCAGGAGTGTGTGTGTGTGCATAGCCAGGTGCATGTGTGTGTGCGTGTGCAGGTGCATGTGTGTGTGGGCACCGCAGGTGCATATGCAAGTGAGCGTGTGGGGGGGTGCAGGTGCATGCGTGGGGGGGTGCAGGTGCATGCGTGGGGGGGGTGCAGGTGCATACATGGGGGGGTGCAGGTGCATGCGTGGGGGGGTGCAGGTGCATGCGTGGGGGGTGCAGGTGCATGCGTGGGGGGTGCAGGTGCATGCGTGGGGGGGTGCAGGTGCATGCGTGGGGGGTGCAGGTGCGTGTGCGTGTGAGCTCCCTGTGCTGCTCCACACCTCCGTGTGTGTGAGGTGCACAGAGGGCATCCCCACGGAAGGACCCTGAGACTGGCAAGTACAGGGTCTGTTTCCCAGCCGCGGAGCCCGTCTATCCTTCTGAGCAAATCCAGCTGGAAGATGCTCAGAGGTAGACCTGGCTGTGCTTGGTGACTGGTTCACCCAGAAACACCTCGACCTGCAGAAAAGGAGAGGAAAGAACTTCTCTGTTAAAATCCTGTGGTGAGATTTTCGGCCCTCGGTCTGCAGAAAGGCTTCATGTCTTGGAGGAGTTACGCACCTTCCCTCCCTGAGCCTGCAAGTCACCCCGGGCTGAGGGAAAGCAAAAGACACAGAAGTCCTCTCCTGCACTCTCTCCCCTCCTGGGACCCCTCCGCCACACGGTCACACAGCAGGGTCCAGATAATAAAAGACATGATTTCTGAAAGGACTGTGAAGGCACGACAGAGGCCACTTGTGCTGAGTCAGACGGGCAAGAAGGACCCGGGCAGAGCGCTGACTCAGCGTGAGCCTGAGAAAGGAGGAGGAGCTGAGTGGCAAGAGGATGGGAGCGCGAGGCATTTAGTAGGAGAGGAGGCCGAACAGACAGCACCCTGGGGCAGGATGAGAGGATCCCCAGGGGTGTGGATTGTTTCCTGGGGCTGCCGAACAAAATACTGCAGGCGGGTGTCCCAAAGGCAGGAAATCAATCTCTCCTCCTTCTGGAGGCCAGATCCTGACAGCCCGGGGTCAGTGCCAGGCTCTCTGAAGACTCCAGGGCAGGGTCCTTCCTTGTCTCCTCCAGCTCCCGGTGGGGCGGCTGTCCTCCATGTTCCCTGGCTCAGGGGCACCTTGGGCTCTGCCTTTGTCATCACTCGTGTCCGAATTTCCCTCTTCTCATAAGAACACCAGTCACTGGGTTGAGGGCCCACCGTGACCCAGTATGACCTCATCATCACTTGATTACAGCTGCAAAGGTCCTGTTTCCAAATAAGGTCACATTCACGGGTACGGGAAGTTAGGACTTCAACATACCGTTTCGGGACACAATTCAACCCACAACAGATGATAAATAAGTTTCCTCTTCTGCATAAACTGATCAGCCTTTTTTCCCCTTTTTATTCGCTGTATAGGGGTGACACTGGTTAACAAAACCATACAGGTTTCAGGGGCCCAACACACTATCTGTGTGTTCACCACCTCGGGTCAAGTGTTGCGGGGACTTTGTTAAGGATGGATTCTGGGGCTGTCCCCAAGCTCAGAGGGAGAAAGGCCTTCCTAGTCACTGCACAGGGCTGTGCCAACCGTCAGCCATGCCCGGCTTAGACATGGATCGTGAGGAGTGGGGAGCAGGTGAATTTTTTCCGAGGGTCCATCCTGTCCCTTTGGAGACCCCTTTAGAGACCTCTTGAGACTATTCTTAGTTGCTCCCAGCTTCAAAAACTCCTCACCTCTGCTCCAGCTCGCCTGCCTTCCCCGGGGCCCTGCTCTCCTTCCCCCTCAGCGCCCCTCACCGTCCTGGGTGCTGTTCCCTCCGGCTAATTGTCTGGCTGACAAACTGATCATTGCCGATGGCAGAGATCTCTTCGTGCCCTGCCTCTGCCAACTGGCAATTCACATTGTTTATAGGAGCATCTAAAGACACAGTTCCTTGACACAGAGAGACTGAGCCCAGTGGGACCTGATCATGTCCCCCAGTCACTGAGCCTCTGTGAGAAGTGGGGCCTGGTCCTTGGCGTAAGTCAGTCCTTCGGGATTGGCTCTGAACTGGCTGCTGACTGACTGACCTGCACAGACCTCGTGGGTGCGACAAGGCAAACGGAAAATTGCCTAAGCTCCCCGTGAAAAGGGAATGATTCAGTGGCCCAGGAATGGCCAGGCTGAACTCTAATCCCCAACTCTGCTCAGGTGCTGTGTGACCTCTGATGGGCTCTCCTGTCTGCAAAACTTATTCTGACAACTGTCCGTGTGACCAGAGCCGGGCCCTTCTCCTCTCTGGGCTCAGTCTCTCCCTCCTTTCAATGGGGAAATAAACAGAACACCAAAAAGGTCTCTTCCGACTGTGACACTTAGTGATTTTTGCAAGATGGTTTGACTCCAGTTATGTTTCTAAAAATCCAGTGTGTGCTTGAACACTTCAAATGTTTGATTACTGTGTCTACAGTACACAACATGGTAATTGTGTAATTAAGAGATAATGTCAGAGCTGTAGAACAGTGTTGACAAGATAATAGCGTTCTGAAACTGCGTAAATGCCACCGCAAGGGAGCACATTCATAGATGGAAAAACAAGTGGCAAATGGTCCAGAGAGTCTGTGTGGTCCAAGTCAATCCATGTGCCTCGCGGGCCAGTTTCCATCACGACATTTTGGTGCCGGCTCACATTGTGCCCCCAGGTCCCGACTGTGCACCCCAAGCATGTGGCTCAAGAGCAGACAAGCCAGGGTCTTCCGCAGAAGCTGGCCCTTGTCTTTCCACTTGAAACCCCCAGACTGAGTCCCACGGCTGGCAGCCCCGGAGGGCTGGAGGTCACTGGGTTCACGCGCTCCTAGCGCCCCACACTGTCAGAGGGAGAGGCTGAGATGCAGAGTCAGCAACTTCTGAGCTGGTCGGTGGGCAGAGGATGGGAACCCCGGCTCTTATCCCAGGCTGCCTCTTTCCCTCACTGCACCCAGAATGCCGCGCTTCCATCTGGGTTCCCAAGGGCGCAGGAGGGAGCTGGAGGTGAAGCGGGAGGGTCACACGCCCTGGAGACCCAGAGGCTGCTCCCAGAAGGGACAGGCACTGTGCTCATGGGGCTGCCCGGGCGGACGGCAGTCGGAGAGGACAGGACTGTGGAGGCCATGAGCAGGGCAGACGTCCTGTCCACAACGTCTCACAGTATTGGAGAGGACCCGAGTCCCTGAGGTCAGGGAGGGGGGAAGAGAGCGCACAGGGCGTGCTGGGTCCCGGGCGAGGCTGGCCTGGTGTCCTCTGGAAAGGAGACCTGGGCGCCGTGAAGAGCGCCGGCTGGGGAGCCAGGACGGCCGAGCTCAGGCCAGTAATTTGCTAGTTGACTAAATAAATCGCCTATTCAGCCCTGGGCTCCAATGTCCTCAGCCCTGAAAGGAGGTGGTGGACATGACCAGTAAAGCCCAGACGCCCTGAACGGAGGTGAGCTGCTATTTTCACTCGCTTCCTGGGCGATAGGGATGATGGGGGCTTCAGGCAGCCTCTCCTACTCCAGCACCACAGGGCCTGCGGAACTACCAGGGGGTCACGGCGATTTTACAAACTCCTGCCCACGGGGCTATAACGGGACCCCAGCTATAGCTACAGGGTTGAGGCCCCTTGATCCTTGGTAGTCCCTCGACTTCCCTGGGGGACACAGGACTCAGGGGCCAAAGGGCCACAGGTCCCAGGAGGTGTGAGGCTGGTTCTCCCACATCTCTGTACTTTTTATTTTTATCCTCACCCGAGGACATGTTTGCATTTATCTTCAGATAAAGTGGGAGGGAGAGAGGGAGGAAGAGAGAGAGAGAAACAACGATGTGAGAGAGACACATCCAGGGATTGCCACTCGCACGACCCCAACCAGGGCCAGGGACAGACTGCAACGGAGGCACGCGCCCTTAGCGGGAACCGAACCCGGGACTCTCTGGGGCCGACTCTCCAGCCTCTGAGCCACACCGGCCAGGGCTCACATCTCTGGACTTGTGTCCGACTTCCAGCCTGCACAGTTCAATGAGCGGCCACTGATGAGGGAAGCCCTGTGGATTCCCCCGAGCAGAATTAATTACTTTCCTTGTCACCTTGAATTATTTACATCCTGAGCTGTCGAGATGGTTTGTTTTCAGATTTATCTCTCTGGGTAGGCTTCTGGAGGGCAGAAACTGTCTTTTTCACCTCTCTAAATTGGGTGATAAGCATGGTGCCTGCCCAGAGTAGCCCAGCAAACTACTGTAAGTAAAAGGAAGGAGGGAAGGCAGAGAGGGAGGGGGAGAGAGAGGGGAGAGGGAGGGGGAGAGGGAGGGGAGAGGGAGGGGGGAGGGGAGGCGAATGCCCATTGCCTGTGTTTGCTCCAGGTGCGTCTTTCTGAATAGCGGCAATCATTGTGTAATCCAATTTTTGGTCCTGTTTCTTCTTTTCATATTCATCTGTAAGCATGTTTCTTGTTGCTACACAATCCTCATGATGATCACTTTAACGGCTGCTTGATGTCCGCATCAGGTTAATGTGCCATAATTTACTTAACCATGTCCCTCCTTAGAACATAACCTCTTAAAACATTAAACAGAGACCTTGACAAGGTTTTAAAATAGACTGGGAAAGTGGTTTCTCGGCAACGCGTGTGGCATTTCTGAGGCTCATGTGCTCGGGCGATGCGGAGCCCCGGCCTGCTTGGGGTCTGGAGGTGCAGGGGCGGAGCCGGCCGCGTGTGAGGGGCCATGCGAGCTGGAAGGAGGAGGCGGCGGGGCTCCGCTCCCAGCCCCCACCCTCCTCCGGCTGCCTGGTGCCCCAGCTCTGCCCTTGATGAAGGAGAAGCAGTCACTGGCCATGCTTGGGAAATAATAAAAAATAATAATAATAGCTAACATAGATTGAACTCTGCACTAAAAACTTTATGAAATATATCTCATTGAATTCTTACAACCAACCATCAAGTAGGTGCCGTTATTTTATTCCCCATTTTACAGCTAAAAAAACTGAGACCCAGATGTCACACGCTAGTGGTGGTGATCTTGATCCCAGACGGTCTGGCTCCAGAGTCCTCCCCTCATCTGTGGGTTCTGCCACTCGAGTCCAGTCCCCCGAAGTCCTCTCCACAGGTCATCCAGGCTGGTCCTTACTAGGTTGTATCTGGAGACCAGGGACATCAAAACTTCTAGCAGTGACCTGGACAAGAGTGTAGGAGGCTTACTGAAGCCTCTGTCTGTGGGTCTTGCCGTTGGGGAGCGGGGATCCTGCGTGGTGGCAGGAAGGGTAAACAGAGCAGAAACCCCTAGATCTGAGTTTGCAGCCTGAGCTCCAGTATTTCCCAGCTCTGCAGCCACGGGCCACTTACAGCTCTCAAAGACCCAACTGCCTCATTCGTAAAATGGAGATAATATCCCTTCCCCTGCAGGCTTGTTGTGAGGGTGAAAGACGACGACACAGACACAGAGCTCAGTGACAGGCAGCTCTGCCTCTGACCCCGACAGACCGGCTGGGAGCCCGCTCTAATGAGACCAAGTCCTTGGGGTTCGAAGCACACCCTCCACTCTATCCAGGGAAGAACAATGTAAACACCAAAGGAAACTGTAAGCGTTTCATTTTCCCTCAACTCCCAAAGGCATGGTGAGTAGGATAAGGATGGTGATGGTGATGGTGATGGTGATGGTGATGGTGATGGTGATGGTGATGGTGATGGTGATGGTGATGGTGATGGTGACGATGCTGCTGCTGATGATAACACAGGCATTTCTTGAGCATTTACTGTGTGCTGTGCATGCATTCACTCATTTCAGCTTCGAGCATCCCTGTGAGGTAGGGATACTTACTATTCCCAAGGTTTAGATGAGGAAACTGAGGTGCAGCAAGGATTTTGTGGCTGCCTGTGATGTTCCTACAGTCGGGGCTGGGTGGGCACCCGCGGCACATCGAGCCTGGGTCCTCTGCTCCGTGCTGGGCAGGGCCCCTCGGAGGCTCACTGTCATCTCTGGGAGCCCTGGGGGCTAGGAAGAGGAAGGGGGGTTTCTGAGACTGGAGCTGGTCTGGAAAAGAATAACAACAGCCCTGACCAGGTGGCTCAACTGGTTGCAAGGTCGTTCCATACACCTAAAGGTTGTGGGTTCAATTCCCGATCAGGGCATGTACAGGAGGTAACTGATCAATGATTCGCTCTCACATCAATGTTTCCCTTCCTCCCTCTCTCTTCCTTCCTCTCTCTCCAACAGCAATAAACACGTCCTCAGGTGAGGATAAAAAAAGAAGAACCTCAGTGAGTCCCTCTTTGAAGGACCCCAAAATATGTCCAGCAAAGACTGCGCGAGGCCTAGGGTTGTCCCATCAGAGAACGGGGGCGTGGGGAGGGGTGACTGCACTTCCTCGAGCACCGAGGCTCCGTTTCTGCTGCTGGTGCCTGAGCCCTGTTGCTCTCTCAGAAACCCACCCCTCACTCAGCACATAACAGCCTCGGCCAGGGTTGCTGAATGAATGAACGCGAAGGGAAAGGGTCTGTGCGATCCCAAGGGGCGTCCTTGCGCAGTGTGGGAGCTGCAGGGGAGCCGTCGGCTCCTCGTGAGGGGACGTGTCTGTTGGGGCGCCCGAAGGTGGAGTGCCGCAGTGACTGGCAGTGCATCTACTGTCACTGGAATGACCCCAGGAGAGACTGAACGACCACCCAACCAGGAGGCTGGCCACGAACGGAAGGGTCCCTCCCAGACCTCCCAGGTCTGAGATGCATGATTCCAAGTCTTCTTCATTCCCATCGAGGATATAACAGAAAGTTAGCTGTGTCTAACAGTGAGCTCCTAAAGCCAGAGAATGCCTGAGTAGTGCACTTTAAAGCTGGCATTACCCCCCAAGTACACCTTTGTTGGGGTGAAGATAACTCGGGGCTACAGAGGCCTCAAACATGTTACTAAGACCCAAGGACTTCGCTGGAGGAAACAGGTCACCTGTGGACGGAACGTCAGGTGGCCCAGGAGGCGAGTTTTGGCAGGGGAGAGACCGTGACCCCACGAACTCCACGTGGCCATCCCGGCCTTCCTTCTGCATGGACACCTCGGTCACAAGCCATCGGGAAACAGCAGTCCTGCCTCGGTCCCTCTTCCCCACGCTCGGGGGCCTGCAGCCCTGATCGCAGCGCGGCTGAGGCCGAGCCGCTCGGGCTGGCTCCTGGGTGGGCAACAGCCTCCGACCTCACAGAAGCAAGGGGGAGGCCAGAGGGCGTGCTGCTCTGGGCCGGCTCACCTCGCAGACAGGTGAGCAGGAAGAGGCAGGACGGGGTGCTGGTCAGGGCGCAGGGACTGTACAGGCCGGAGAGGGGCTGGTGGACCCAGGGTTGCAGGGGGACCCAGGCCCCTGGGCAGGACCAGGACCCCAGCTGTAGCAGAGCAGAGACACCGAGGGGCCATGTCGGGTGAGGTCTGAGTGATGGGCAAGGCCAGCAGTAAAACACAGGCTGGCAGCGGGACTCACCCCACCAGACACAGGGAACGTGTACAGACTTGCCGCCTGGGCCTGGCCTGTTTGGCTCAGCGGTTAGAGCGTCAGCCCGCAGACCAAAGAGTCCCGGGTTCGATTCCAGCCAAGGGCACATACTTCGGTTGCAGTTCATCCCCGGCCCCGGTTGGGGTTGTGTGGGTGGCAGCCAGTCGATGTGTCTGTCTCACATTGATGTTTCTCTCTCTCCCTCTCTCTCTCTCTCTCCCTCCCCCTTCCACTCTTTCTGAAGATAAATGTAAAAATATCCTCGGGTAAGGACTAAAAATAAAGACTTGCCGCCTGGGCCTGAGCTGTTCCAAAGAGAGCGAGGGCTCTGAAATGCTGCGGAGGGGGGCTGGGGGGCTCGGGAGCGGGGCCAGGGCAGGAGCGGGAGGGGGTGCAGAACACATGACGAGAAACCCCGCCTGACACCCAGAGTCCCGGAGGCCCACCAGGGAACCAGAGCTCGATGATGTGGCTGTGATTAATCTTTAAGGGAGAACTGAAGAGGCTGGAACTGGAAGAGAAGTCGGAAATCACCCCATCCAGCCCCTCAGAGGATGCTGAGACCCTGGGCCGTGGGGGGAGGGGCCAGGGGCGGGACTAGGGCCTGGCATCCTGTGTGTGCTGCTCAGCCATCTGCACTCGTTTTCTTTTTTTTTTAATAATCCTCACCTGAGGGTATTTTTCCATTTACCTTCAGATAGAGTAGGAGGGAGAGAGGGAGAAAGAGAGAGAGAAAAACATCGACTGGATAGGGACATATGGACTGGTTGCCTCCCGCATGACCAGGGCCCGGGGTGAACCGCAACCGAGGTACGTGCCCTGGCTGGAATGGAACCCATGACTCACTGGTCTGCAGGCCGACGCTCTACCGCTGAGCCAAAGCGGCCAAGGCTGCACTCATTTCCTAAGCTGCTAACAAACAATCACATGCTTAGTGGCTTAAATCAACACCCACTTATCATCTCACACTTGAGGGCTTGAGTGCTTAGGGTCTCACAAGGCCAAAACCAAGGTGCTGGCCAGTCCGGGCTCTTACCTGGAGCTGGAGGAAGAATCCACTTTCAGTCACTGAAGTTGTAGGAGGATGCAGTTCCGCCCGGTGCGGGACGAGGGGCTCGTCTCCTTGCTGGCTGCGGTCTGGGTTGTTCCCACTTCCAGAGGCCCCACTCACGCCTTTCCTTGTGGTCCCGCCGTCCCCTAGGCCGGCACTGGCACGTCCACCCTCTGACTCCCCTTCTGCAGCCAGCCAGAGAAAACCCTGACCGGAAAGGGCTGTGTGATTAGGTTATGTCCACCCAAATGATCGCCATTCTGGGAGGCACTGCCTGGGAACCTTAATTACATCTGCAAATCCTTTTGCCATGCCATGTAGTATGATCATGGGGACACCCCCGGGGACAGAGGGCACGGGGCCATCGTAGAATTCTTCGTGTCCCACCAGCTTAGGGGATGGATAATGTGCAGACAGCGGCGACGGGGGAAGGGGAGAGGCGGGAAGCAGCGAGGCTGGTGGGCACGGCCTGGGGCTGCTGCAGAAGCCCAGACACAGGCACCGTGAGCACTGGGCTTCCTGGGAATAACCCGCAAAGCTAGAGAGCCCGTGATGAGGCCTTGGTTCCCCTGCCTCTGTCTCCCACGCATCCCAAAACTGCATTCATAAGTGCCCCCCAGCCCCCAAGCCCAACATGGCCACGCTGGAGCCAGGTTCAGCCTATACTGCCAACCTCTCCAGACAGTGTGTGCCAAGAGCAGGTCTGGGAAGCCTGAAATCCCAAGTCACCGAGCGCTGTGGCAACTGGTGTCGCCCAGATCACCAAACAGCAAGCTTCCACCAGAGGGCACCCTCAGAGTCTGGCCAGCCTCCTGCAGGCCAGATCCATGTTCCCCCCTTCCCACCCCCAGACCAGGAGCTCATCAGAGTCCCCAGCACCCTTTCCCAGGGACAGGACCCCCTCGTGACGTCTCCGCCACGGGCGGCGGTCTGACCACACAGACCCCAGGAGTGGTGTCGCCTGGCCTGGTTATGTCCCCAGGAGGAGGCCTGTACTCACCTGACAGCAGTGCCATGTGACCAGCTCACCAGTCCTTCCTGTGCCCCGCACTGACCCGGTCATAGCTGGTCGGCAGTCTTCACCGTGGAGCCTGAGCTAGCTGCCGCCAGGCCTCCCTGCAGGGCAGGAGGCTCCCTGACCCCTCTCCCCTCCCGGTCTGCAAGCTCAGCAACCAGGCTCCACACTCCCGGTGGGCTCTGCTGTGCTCTGAGCACCTGAGGGCATAGACAGGGCCCTTCCACCTCTGTGTCCTGAGCCCCGGGGATAGTGCCCGTGTAGGGCAGGAACTCCGGGATTCCGACCAGGCACACAAGCCACCCTGCAGGTGCCGGAAGGCAGGCGGTGGTACCCGGGAGCCGCCTCTGCTTGGCCAGCGCAGTGTCCCATACTGCACGTCCCCATGCGGAGCGGTGGCAAACCCTTGAGCTGCTTCCCAGCTTTTTGCTGATGGTCTACTTGGAGCCCATGTCATGACAGCCAGTGAGCATCCTGGCAGAGGAGCTGGAAATTATACCATTTTGGAGGAATAGGACTCTCACGTCCGCCCTCGCGTTCTGGTGAGCTGGCTCAGAACCTGGGGTGGGGGTGGGGGGGCGAGCTGGCAGTCGGGACACCGATGTTCCTGGGCAAGGAGAGGCGTGCCATCCTGCTCACATTCGGGGAGAAAACCCATCTCCCTCCCGAATTCCGTTCAGTTTATGGGGACGATGCCAGCAGCTAGGCTGCCCTGGCCGGGCTCTCGGCAGCCGCAGCCTCGGGGAGGGGCTCCCGCCATTCACAGCGGCAGGGGCAGCAGGCTGGGGGCCGGACCTCAGGCTCCTTCTCTCTGGGCTCCCCACAAAGCATCTCTCCAAATGCTCCAGGAATCGGGCTGGAATTTATCCTACGTTCGGGGCAAATAAGTCAACCCAGTGAAAAGATTTGCTATAACCCTGAGAGTTATAATAGCCTTCCCGATACAACAGCATAAACCCTGAAGTTGTATGGAGGAAAAGCGTAGGGAGGCATTTTACCCAGACCGTGCGTGCAGGCCGGGGTCTGGGTGCCTTCAGCACCAGCTTCTCCTCGCAGACCTTCCCACCATCCGAACGTCTCGCCCCTGAGACTGTCCGCCCCAGGCTCCCCCCTCCACTGCAGGCTCCCGGAGGGCAGGGGTGGCTGCGGACTTTCAACTCTCACCCCACCAGGGAGCTCAGTCCCGGACACAGGAGGCACTTATTAACCAATTGTTGAATAAATAAACAAGTGGTTGAAGTTTCTCTAAATCTGAGTAGAAGCCATGATAGTAGTTGATAACATCTGAATATGTGTATTTCTCTAACTCTTGCTCAGAGCTATGTCAGAAATGTTAGCGAGTAGGTAGTATGTTTTCATCTAAGACTGATGGCTACAGAAAAGGTGTAGTCTGGCCGGTGTGGCTCAGTGGTTGAGCGTCAACCCATGCACCAAGAAGTCGCTGGTTCGATTCCCAGCGAGGGCACATGCCCAGGTTGTGGGCCAGATCCCCAGTGGGGGGCATGCAGGAGGCGGCCAACAGATGTTCTCGCCCATCAATGTTTCTCTCTCTCTCTCTCCCTTCCTCTCTCTCTCTCTGAAATCAATAAAGGGAAAAAAAATGTTTTTAAAGAAAGAAAAGGTGCAGTGGCCTATGGTCACATACTGTTAGATCTGAGGTGCTGCTAACCCTGCTGAGAATCCTAGTCACTGGGCCAGCAGAGCACAGCTCAGTCCCTCAGGCATGGTGCCCAAGGGACAGCAAATGTCCAACCAGCATCGCCTAGCCCTCCAGGGAGGCGAAGACCCAGCCAGCTGTCCGGGAGCAGTGCCAGCCTTGGGGGAAGCTGGCCTTGGCCAAAACAGGAACACACTCCTGTGAGAGGGACCTGGTCGTGAGCCTGCTCACCGCTGACTCGGCTGAGAGCTGGCCCATACGGCTGGGGACCGTGGCTGAAGACCCACAGCATCGAGCAGGAAGTCCTTTCCATCCAGTTCAAAGCACATCAAGGGCATCTCCCCCTTTCTCTTTTCTAGAAAAGTCCGTTTCCTGAAGGGCTCTGAGGGAGCCAGAATTTCTGTAGAAGGGGTGGCGGTGGTCCCCAGCTCTTTCAAGACCGCAGTGATCCACATTCATCTTGCCTGGCCCTCTTGACGGAGTCCACTAGGTCACTTAATATTCCAATACCCTGAGTCCCTTGCTTAGAGTGTCCCATTTGTTTATAAAAGGGGAAAATGAAAGCCCTACATAGGCTCCATGAGAAACTGCTCGAGTTCGTGTGTTAGATTCGAAGCGGGTCACCCACGGCCATGACTCCCTCCTCCAACAAATTAGGAACCAACACAGCCCCGGGGGAAGGAGCTCCCCTGGCGGTTCTCACCCAGCACAGTGTCAACAGCGTGGCCCTTCACCCTTTTCCCCACTTCCTTACTCTGTGTCCGTGATAAATGAAGCCCCCGAGCCGAGCGGGGGCCACAGGTGTCCTGAGTCTCCCGCCCACAGCAGGTGCCGTGGTGTGGAATCCGGACTGTGCGCACGGGGTCAGCCTGCCAGGATGGGCTTTCAGCACCAACCCCGCAGCCGAGTAGTGCACCTCTCAAAGCTCAGCCTGTACATTGGAAGGAAAAATAATCGCAAACTCGTCGGTTCGTGTAGTGACCAAAAGGCACAATTCTTATTAAAGTCTCAATAATCGTTAGCTATTATTATGTCCAAAATGCCCTGGCCAAAGCTAATCCTTTCTGCCTCCAAACATGCCTACATGTCTTCTGTTTCTATACCTCGGATCCCACCACCCCCTCCCCCCGAATGTTCTTCGCCGGGAAACCCAATGTGGTTTTCCCACGTGGAAGTTTCCCTCCCTCCTCGGACCCCGTTGGCACTGTGTCCCTTCCGCTGGTCCAGAGCCAGCCTGCCTGCCTTGCACTTCCGACTCTTCCTCTGCCCAGACGTGTGGCACAGGCAAGTGTTCACATCTGTGAAATGGGAATAACATCAGCAAGTACAGGAAAGATTGAATGAGTCGCAAAAAGCACTTATTAACGTGCCTGGTACATAAAAAAATACCCCCTAAGTGTTTGCTAGCACTGTCCTCACTGCCATTGCTCCGCATCTCATTGTTGGTGTCTCAAGGACAGCAGGGCACTGTGCCCGTCCTGCCTGAAGTCTTGCAGGTGAAGGTGACCACACATCCAGGTTGTCCCAGCATAGATATTAATACTGACCTCTTTCAACATGTGAAAAAATGCTCAACATCTGTAATCATCACAGAGATGCAAATTAAAACAACAATGAGGTATCACCTCACACCTGTCAGAATGGCCGCCATCAACAAATCATCAAACAACAAATGTTGGCGAGGGTGTGGAGAAAAGAGGACTCTAATATACTGCTGGTGGGAATGCAGACTGGTGCAGCCACTATGGAAAACAATATGGAGTTACCTCAAAACATTAAAAATTGAACTGCCATTTGACCCAGTGATCCCACTTCTAGGAAAACACCCTAAGAAATCTGAAACACCAATCAGAAAGAATATATGTACCCCCATGTTCATAGCAGCACTATTTACAATTGCTAAGGTCTGGAAACAGCCCAAGTGTCCATCAGTAGATGAGTAGATAAAAAGCTGTGGTATGCCCTGGCCGGTTTGGCTCAGCGGTTGGAGCGCCGGCCTGAGGTCCAGAGAGACCCGGGTTCGGTTCCTGCTAAGGGCACGTACCTCGGTTGCAGTTTGTCCCCGGCCCTGGTTGGGTAGTGTGGGTGGCAACCACTAGATGTGTCCCTTTCACGTCAATGTTTCTCTCTCTCTCTCTCTCCCTCCCACTCTATCTGAACAAAAAATGAAAAAATGTCCTCGGGTGAGGATTAAAAAAAAAAAAAAAAAAGCTGTGGTACATATACACAAGGAACACTATGCAGCTGTAAGAAAGAAAGGTCTCTTATCCTTTGAGACGACATGGAGGGACCTAGAGAGTATTATGCTAAGTGAAACAAGCCAAACAGAGAAAGACAAATATCACATGATCTCACTTATTCGTGGAATATAATGAACAAAACAAACTGATGAACAAAATAGTCCCAGAAACATAGAAGTAGAGTACAGACTGATAAACCTTAAGAGAGGGGGCTGGAGGGTGGGAAGAGATAAACCACGGAACTTATATGCATGTATGCGTAACCATGGACATGGACAACAGTGCTGGGGACAGGGTGGCGGGGTTGGGGGGATCGGGAGGAGGGTGTCAATGGGGGAAAAATGAGAAATATCTGTAACAAAAATAATTTTTAAATTTTTTAAAAATAAAGATAAAGTAAGGCAATATTCTTAAAAAAATAGTAACCTCTTTCACCCTAAAAAGTGTGCAGTCGGCGGCTAAATGACCCTCCCTAACTATTAACCACTTGGGACGTGTGCTGAATCAGTGAAGGGAAACAGGAATGAGGCTGTCGATTCTCCCCATGGCTTGGTTGCTCCCCTCACCCCACGCTCAAGGCCACACCATTCACACTCGCCCTGCCCATGACCTGCAGGCAGCCTGCGTCCTTAACCGATTTCAGTGGAGGGAACTGCTCCCCTCCGTCAATGGACTGACAGTCCTCCCTGCTCCCCCTCATCACCCACGCACTCAGAAGGCCCTGCAAACTCATCCACACCCAGCTAATAATATCCGATAATGGTTCCATGTGATGAGTGAAAAGCCTTTAGTTTAACACAAAACACTGCTTTGTACAGATGTTAGTCCCCAACAATGATAACTCGAGCATCAGACGCGGGCTGTTGCGACCTTGACCATTGGCCAGGGAGCCGCCACGAACCTCCATGAAGCACCCTTTGAACGAGTTCGTACTTCTTTTCTGAGACAGAATGGAGATGTCCATCCCCTTCCCCCTGTGCCCCTCCCTGGCCTCACCCCACGGGCAGGGGTCATTCAGCCAGAGATTTTCAACCTTCTGCATCTCATGGCACACGTGAACTAGTCACTAAAATCTGCGGCACACCAAAACACATATACTTTCTGCTAATCTGACAAAAAAAAAGAATAGGTATAAGTTTTACTCATTCACACCACATGGCTATTGTGTTGGCTGCTGTCATTTTTGTATTTGACAGTCTAAGGGAAAAGAGGTCAGTGGCCCTGACGAAATAGTCAAGAATTGCATGTTTTCAGAATTCTTACAGCATGCTGGTTGAAAATCAATGATTTAGCCTAATGACACATGACATGTGAGTAAATGTGCCATGTTCAGAAACTCCACTCTGAAAAGCATGGTGGGAACTCAGGGACAAAGGACTTGCTGGGGAACCTTCAAGGAGCAGCATCTGGACCTGGGGACAGCGACTGAAGAAGATCTCAAGGGGGTGGGGCTTCCAGCTGCGCACCTGGTAATGGGGGGGGGGGAGGTTAAAGACCTGGTTCACCACCATCAGACTCCAGATGCAATTCTCATCCGCCAGGACTAAGGTGGATTTCCAAACCCTAACTACAGAATTCAATGTACCCATCCATTTCTTTTCTTTTTTAAAAAATTGTTTTCTTTATTGATTTTAGAGAGAGAGGAAGGGAGAGGGAGAGAGAGCTGGAAACATGGACGAGAGAGAACATCAATTGGCCGCCTCCTGCATGCCCCCCACTGGGGATGAGGCCCACAACCTGGGCATGTGCCCTGACCGGGAATCAAACCGGCGACCTCTTGGTGCAGGGGTCGATGCTCAACCACTGAGCCACACCAGCCGGGCCCCATCCATTTCTTTAGCCAACTTCATTTGAGGGCCTACTGCGTACAAAGCTCTGGGTGGGGATTGGGAGAAAGAGGAGGGTGGACGTTCGTGTGGCAGAACAATCTGGTCCTTTTCTTCGATGCCCGTACAAATTCCCAGCCGCACAGGTAGGGCAGAAGCACTGAAGCAGGGTCTGCTGATGTTATCTGTGGAATCAGCAAGGAGCTAGCCAACACCGTTTCCTAATCACGCGTGAAATCTGCAAGTGCCCTTAGGGGCTGTCCCAGGGTTCTTGGTGTCGGGAGGAAGTGGAGTCCTCCTGGTTTGGGGGGCAGGAGAGCAAGACCAATGGATGGGACCTTGTAAACTTCATTCTAGGAAAAAGAACGAGCAGAGGGGGTCCGGAGTGAACCGCGCCCTAGTTTTCCTAGGAAGGTAAGAGAGAGGCTTTGAGGGTTACGCCTGCCGTCAGGCTTAGAGGAGGCCAGCCCTGCTCCAGAGCTAACAGGGCAATTACCCTGCCAAGCCACAGCCTGGCAACTTCCACGCGTGGCATTTATCCAATTAAACATTTTATGCCACTGGTAGCCCTGTGAGGGTAGAGTATCAGTCACCCGAAAGGTTTCTACTTCCTAAGCGCTTCGGATTTTTTCATCTTTCTGCCCAGATACATCTGTCTGTATAATTATATCATAACAAGTGATATAATGATGTGGAATTTATTTAACTCTCTTTTTATTGTGTGGCTTATACATTGCTCATCGTTGGAGATGGTGACCTAGCTCTTATAAAGCCCCTCCTTCCTTCCACTTACACACTCAGTAAGGCCCCATTTGAGTTAGGACAAGCTCTCTTGTCCACAAAGCCTTCCTTGACCAACCCAGGACACAGTAATGCCCCAGGTCCTACCCACATCACTACCTGACACTTGCCTCATCTCATCTTGATAGTCGATCTTTTTTAATTTTTTTATTGATTTTAGAGAGGGAGAGATAGAAACATCCATGGAAGAGAACATCGATTGGCCGCCTCCTGCATGCCCCGACTGGGGATCGGGCCCACAACCTGGGCATGTGCCCTGACTGGGAATCGAACCGGCACCTCTTGGTACATGAGTTGACGCTCAACACTGAGCCACACCGGCTGGGCTTGATAGCCAATCTTGTCTACAATGTGGCATCTGGCATCGTGCTTGGCACCTATTGGGTCCTTGAGCCGCAACAGATGAATGCGGGTCCCCCGGGGCTGGGACGCAGCCATGCACCTTTGCAAGGGCACACGTTTCACAAGCTAAGCACTCTCCTTCCGACAGCCCCACCCAGTCACATCTGCGGGCCAACCACGGCCTTCAGGTCTGTGCTACTTAGGAACTTCCAGGTGACAGAGAACCTAACTCAAATGGCTGAAGCAAAATACAAAATTAATGTGTTCAGGTAACCACAGAACCCAGGGATGGTCTGCCGTTAGGCGTATTTCGATTCAGAACTCAAACTGTGTCACCCAACAAGGTTTTCTCAATCTCTCCCATGCGGCTTTGCTTCTGGTCTCCTCCAGGGGACAAGATGGCAGTGGTGGCAGCTCCGGGCCTAATGATGTCTCGGCCAAGAAAAAGAAGGCCACTATCTCCCCGTGAGTGTCTCATGCATCCCATCAGCTCCGATTTGCTCACAGGCCGATCCCGGGGCCATCCCCGGGCCATGGGGATGCAGTGGCTTTAGCCTCGATCATGTGCTCCACTTCTGTAGTCCAAGAATCGGTGTTTTTGACAAGCTGTCCGGATTTTCACAGTGTACATGAAGCTTGACCAGCATTGGCCTCGGTTCTGGCCACGTGACTGGGCCCCAAGAGAACAGAGGAGAAGGTCTGCGGAGGTGAGATGCACAGGCTGCATGTGGACTAAGTCTGTATCGACAAGGAGTTGCTTAAGGTGATATCAGGCGCTGGGGGTGGGAGGCAGTGAAAGACCGTCCGCCCGACATCCTGCCTATCAAAGACTCGCTTCCATTTAAGGAGACTCGAAGGTGCGCTGAGACTTTGGTCCCCAGTTGGAGCTATCTGACTCTACATCATGGACCTGTGAAATTTCAGCTTCGGAAAAGAACTTAAGGGTCCCTTCATCCAAACCCAATCACCATTTGGTCTTCAAGCCCCTTGGACATCATCCCTCACCAGCTGGTAATCCAATCACCCTGTGAATACGTCCCCTGATGAAGTGGTCCTCACTCCTCAAAGCAGCCGAACAACCTCTGATGCTCTGGATGCTTCGAATGTCTGCATCCATTAAGCAGCAATCCATCTCTTTGTAAACTCCCTTCACCTGTCTGGTTGCATCTTTAGAATGATACAGGGCGTTTCCATTGCTTGTTCCAAAAGGCAGTCTTTGTGCTCGGCGCTTGAAGGCAGGGTGTCGCCGCCCCCAGGACAAACAGCTCTGGCTCTGGTGACAGGAAATCGTACCCCTCACCCTCCTGGTTGCCCTCCCTCCTGAAGGTCTCTGCCCCTCCTTGGTCTCTGTCCCTCCCTCTTCAAGTTTGGTGCTCAGAACACAACACTCCAATGATGAGTTGATGAGAGAACAAAAGAGCTACTGTCTCCTAGACATGACATGTCCATTGCTATTCTGTTGGCACTGCTGGTGCTTTTATAGCCCCCCCCCCCAGGGCTCCTCACAGTGCCCGCCAGCCCGGCCCCGATGCCGCTGCGGGGCCAGCTCTGCCATCACAGCCCCACGGAGACTGTTTTATGAACCCAAAGCTTATGACCTTAGGGAGAGTGAGTGACTTCCAGACAGGAAGAATGAGCTGAGCAAGTCTATTCCTGCTGCCTACACATGAACAATTGTAACCTTTTAAATAACATCCCGGGATTTAAAAACTAAAATTCAGCAAATATCCAGCACGTACCATGTACCAATATCAAGAACATGAAGATGAATACAGGGGGAAATGGCTTGCTCTCGGTGGGTCTCACATTCTGGCTGAGGAAATGGAACTCCGTGACCAACTCTGGCAGCAGGTGAAAGGTGTCGCGGGCCCGCGGGCCTCGCCCCACAGTGACGTCAGAGCTGGGTGTGGAAAGGCACAGCTCGCTGCTGCAGTCAGCAAAGGAGAAGCCCGGCACCCCAAGAGCAGGAGCAGCGTACATCCTGGGAGCATGAACGTGTTGCCCGTTCTGGGAACCGGGGCCGCCCTCGGGGGTTCGCGTCTACAGGGAGAGTGGTGAGGGAATGAGGCTGGGAAGCTAGGTTCCAGCTAGACTGTGAGGGCCCTGCAGGCCAGGCCAAGTCTGAATTTTATCCCGAGGTCTCTGGGAAGAGGGTAAAGATCCCTGAAGAGGAACTGACAAGTAGGGACACTGGAAGCAAGGAGACCGGACAGAGATGACTGTGGTTAGCTAAGGGGTAGAACCCAGAATACAGATATACATTTCTTGCAGATTAATAAAGAAAAAGCAGAATGGGAAAATAGGCAGGGATATATGAACAGGCAACTTGCAGATTGGAAAACATAATAAATATATGTAAAGACATCAACCTCATTAGCAATCAGGGAAATTCAAATTAAGACCACAGTGTATTGCTATTGCACAATCATCAGACTGGCAGAATTTTGAAGTCTGACGATACCACGCGTTTATGGAACGCACGCCTGCAGGGAGAGCAAACGTTGCAGGGAAGCAATCTGTCCACATCCAGCGAGCAGCCGGGTGTGCGTCACTGCATCCAGCACCACTTCCGGGTCAGCCCAGGACACGCCTCCACGTGTCCACAGAGACACAGACGAAGATGTTCGTACAGCACTGTTTATAACAACAACAAAAACCCGCCAAAATTAGGGTTGAATTATGTACTCCCAAAGTTCCTACTTGAAGTCCTAACCCTCACAACATGACTATACTTGGAGATAGGTCTCTAAAGAGGTAATTAAGTTACAACGAGGCCAGTAGGGTGGCCCGAACAAATTATGACTGGTATCCTTGTAAGAAGAGGGGACGAGGACATGGCCATGCGCAAAGGGAAGACCATGAAGACACAGGGAGAGGGTGGCCATCTGCAAGCCAAGGAGAGAGGCCTCGGAAGAAGCCAATGCCCCTGACACCTTGATCTCAGACTTCCGGCCTCCAGACCTGCTGGGAAATTGATTTCCACTATTGAAGCTCACCCAGTTTACGGTACTTTATTCCGGCAGCCCTGGCGGACTCATACCATGGACTTCAATGGGGGCATAAGATTCAAACTAATTCAGTGAAAAGAACACAGTAGCTTGACATGTATCAATATGGCTGCAGCTTCGTAACATAATGACGAGTGACAAGTTGTAAAAAGTATACTCAGTATGAGAACAATTATGCAACATGGTTGGGAAGACAGAAATTTCAAGACAGTAGTAACTGGAAGGGGAAGGATGGGAGTGGGATTCAGGGAGGTGGAGAAGCTTCAACTGTAAGATCATATACATGATGTGTTATTATGCAGAACATAATTATGCATAATGCTTGTGTTGTGTGCATATAATGTGATATCTATCATGCATGTGTTGTGTGTATATAATGTGATATCTATCATGTATGTGTTGTGTGTCAATAATGTGATTATCATGCATGTGTTATACGTATATAATGTATACATATAATGTATATCATCTGCGTGTATATAATATGTACGTATATATCTATAGAATATAAACATGTTAAATTGCCATGGTAGGCACATGTTGTTTTTCTCTGCATTTTATTATACTTTAAAATAGTCTTATAATTTTTAAAAAATTGTTTGAAGGGGTGAGTGTAGGCATCTGGGAGACAAAAAGGAAAGACTTGAACTGAGGCAGCAGCTCGGGGAGAAACTCTGAAGGGCGTGTGCTCTTCTCTCCTTGTTACCTATGCCTTTCTTCCAGGAGAGAGTGTGGTTCTCTGGCTCCAAATCGCTGTGCTAGCTGTTTTCTTCCAAGTCCTGGGAGGCTTGTTCACGTTCTCCGTTTAAGTTCTTCCAGTTCCAAGCAAAGGAAACCTTTTCTGAGTGTGCTTCTCGCTCAGGCCTTGGCCCAGGCGGCCCTGCCTTGAATAACACATGGCCTGCCCTCGGTGTGTTCGTCTGCCGGGGCTGCCACGCCGCGCACGGACTGTGCCCGCGCTGGGGAGTTACACGTGCACGCAACCGCTTTGCTCCACACGGCCACGGCGCAAGCAGGGCCCGGGCACATGCCAAAGGGCAGGGGTGCATTTCTGGTTCTGCTGTGGCCTCTGCCAAAGCCCTTTCCCCGGGCAGCTGCCTCTCCCGAAGACTGTGGTCTCCTCCGTGAAGTCAGAGGCTGACTAGGTCTCCGTCCTTGGCTCCCCTTCCCCGTGGTGGTGGGGGCACCGTAGGTCTCACTCGGGCGCAGCAGCCACCCAGTCGGGCCAGGCCCTCCCTCTGCCCACTTGCCTAGGAAGTTGTTAAATCGTGACCGTGTCCTGAAGAGGCCGCTGTGATGCTCACTGTGGAATCAGCGTATCCACCAGCACCTGCAACAGAGGCTCTGTGACATTCCCAGGGGAACCGCAGGCCTTTGCCATGTGCGCTCGTCTGTGGCCGCCAAGGCCCTGAGGCTACGTGAAAGTGCTCCAGCTCCACGTGTCTAGCTGGCTCCAGCTGGAGTGTTATAGCCACGAAAATCCCCCATCAAGCAGACAGCCGGCACCTTGGGCCAGTTTCTGGGCTAAAGCGGGATATGCTAGAGGTAACCAACCGACCGATCCATCGGTATTTGCTGACTTCCTGTCCTGTGGCAGCAGCTAACTTGTGAACTGGGCAGAATTTGTCTTTTGTGCCCGGTTCTCATTCCCGCAGCCTCTGCACCCCCCGGGCCCCGGCCCGTTGCCATGGCTAGCACCTCCTCCTCACTTCACCTGGACCAAACTCTGTCTCAGGACGGAATCTACCTCGGTCATTGAGCCCTTGAGCTCAACCCTGCTCAAAGGACAGTTCTGTCCCCTCCTGGGGTCTTTCAGGCGTCAGAGAATGAGCAGGTGGCAAATGTCCATTCTGGGACCGGCCACCTGTCCTGCACTCCCCGCCCATGGCTCTCTTCGTCGTGCAGTCGAAATGGATCCTGGCACTGCCATTGGCCGGCCTCCGGTCAGTGCGGCGGCAGCCTGCCAACCCTCCGAGCCGCAGTGTTCCCAGCCACAGCCCGGGAGACAGTGCCTCACCCCGGACGCTCCTCTGGGGTGACGCGTCCGCGTACCTGAGCCTCCAGCACGCGGTAAGACCTCAGCAGCAGTGGATATGTTCACAGTCACGGGCGCAGAGCAGGGCAGGAGGCCTTCCCAGTCTCCAGCTCACACCACATGGAGCGTCGGGTTGTGCGTTGGGAATCGCAAAGGAAGAAGCCCTGGTTGGTGATCTCGATGGCTTCAGTTCTATGGGGCAGTTAATGCCACCTTAGAAAATGTGACCAGTGATTGGCATACAAAAGCACTGTCAGTAACCCCAGAGTATCACAGACCTAGAGATGAGGACTCCCAATCTGCGGTGATTTGCTGGAAAATTCATCCCCAACTGGGGGTCTGAGACTGGGAGGCTCCAAGCCAGCTCTCCGGAGCCTTGGGGCCTCTGTTTTCTTGTCTATAAAATGAGCTGGATTAACCTCTAAGGTCCATTTCTGGTCTTACTATCCAAATGTTTTCTAATGATCTCACACTGTGATCATTTTCTAATGCAAAGCTAAACAAAGATTCCTGCCCACATGGAGCATACATTTCAGGGGTAGACAATAAAGACAAGCAGAATGTATGGGATATCAGGTGGCTAAAAGGCTCTGGAGAACATGTAGGCAGAGGACAGGGGACAGGGAGTAGCAGGGAGTGTGCGGTGCTAACGGGGGCAGGTCTCCCCAAGAGGTGATGCCAGAGCAAAGAGCAGGGGCAGAGGCGCCGAGCAGGACAGAGAGCAGTGGAGGACAGGGCCCAGGGGTGGGTGCTCCCCGGGCAGGTGGAGAGCAGTGGAGGACAGGGCCCAGGGGTGGGTGCTCCCCGGGCAGGTGGAGAGCAGTGGAGGACAGGGCCCAGGGGTGGGTGCCCCCCGGGCAGGTGGGAGAGCAGTGGAGGACAGGGCCCAGGGGTGGGTGCTCCCCGGGCAGGTGGGAGAGCAGTGGAGGACAGGGCCCAGCGGTGGGTGCTCCCCGGGAAGGTGGAGAGCAGTGGAGGACAGGGCCCAGGGGTGGGTGCTCCCCGGGCAGGTGGAGAGCAGTGGAGGACAGGGCCCAGGGTGGGTGCTCCCCGGGCAGGTGGAGAGCAATGGAGGACAGGGCCCAGGGGTGGTGCTCCCCGGCAGGGTGGAGAGGCATGGAGGACAGAGCCAGGGGTGGGTGCCCCCGGGCAGGTGGAGAGCATGGAGGACAGGGCCCAGGGGTGGGTGCTCCCCGGGCAGGTGGAGGACAGGGCCCAGGGGTGGGTGCTCCCCGGGCAGGTGGAGAGCAGTGGAGGACAGGGCCCAGGGGTGGGTGCTCCCCTGGCAGGTGGAGAGCAGTGGAGGACAGGGCCCAGGGGTGGGTGCTCCCCTGGCAGGTGGAGAGCAGTGGAGGACAGGGCCCAGGGGTGGGTGCTCCCCGGGCAGGTGGGAGAGCATGGAGGACAGGGCCCAGGGGGGGGTGCTCCCCGGGCAGGTGGAGAGCAGTGGAGGACAGGGCCCAGGGGTGGGTGCTCCCCGGGCAGGTGGAGAGCAATGGAGGACAGGGCCCAGGGGTGGGTGCTCCCCGGGCAGGTGGAGAGCAGTGGAGGACAGGGCCCAGGGGTGGGTGCTCCCCGGGCAGGTGGAGAGCAATGGAGGACAGGGCCCAGGGGTGGTGCTCCCCGGGCAGGTGGAGAGCAATGGAGGACAGGGCCCAGGGGTGGGTGCTCCCCGGGGAGGTGGAGAGCAGTGGAGGACAGGGCCCAGGGGTGGGTGCTCCCCGGGCAGGTGGAGAGCAGTGGAGGACAGGGCCCAGGGGTGGGTGCTCCCCGGGCAGGTGGAGAGCAATGGAGGACAGGGCCCAGGGGTGGGTGCTCCCCGGGCAGGTGGGAGAGCATGGAGGACAGGATCCAGGGGTGGGTGCTCCCCGGGCAGGTGGAGAGCAGTGGAGGACAGGACCCAGGGGTGGGTGCTCCCCGGGCAGGTGGAGAGCAGTGGAGGACAGGGCCCAGGGGTGGGTGCTCCCCGGGCAGGTGGAGAGCAGTGGAGGACAGGGCCCAGGGGTGGGTGCTCCCCGGGCAGGTGGAGAGCAGTGGAGGACAGGGCCCAGGGTGGGTGCTCCCCGGGCAGAGGGAGAGCAGTGGAGGACAGTGCCCAGGGTGGGTGCTCCCCGGGCAGGTGGGAGAGCATTGGAGGGACAGGGCCCAGGGGTGGGTGCTCCCCGGGCAGGTGGAGAGCAGTGGAGGACAGGGCCCAGGGGTGGGTGCTCCCCGGGCAGGTGGAGAGCAGTGGAGGACAGGATCCAGGGGTGGGTGCTCCCGGGCAGGTGGAGAGCAGTGGAGGACAGGGCCCAGGGGTGGGTGCTCCCCGGGCAGGTGGGAGAGCAGTGGAGGACAGGGCCCAGGGGTGGGTCTCCCCCGGGCGGGAGGGAGAGCAGTTGAGGACAGGGCCCAGGGGTGGGTGCTCCCCGGAAGGTGTAGAGCAGTGGAGGACAATGGCCCAGGGGTGGGTGCTCCCCGGCAGGTGGGAGAGCAATGGAGGACAGGGCCCAGGGGTGGGTCTCCCCAGGCAGGTGGAGAGCAGTGGAGGACAGGGCCCAGGGGTGGGCAGCTCCCCAGGCAGGTGGAGAGCAGTGAGGACAGGCCCAGGGGTGGGTGCTCCCGGGCAGGTGGAGAGGGCAGTGGAGGACAGGGACCAGGGGTGGGCGCTCCCCCGGAAGGTGGAGAGCAGTGGAGAAAGGGCCAGGGGTGGGTGCCCCCGGGCACGGGGGAGAGCAGTGGAGGACAGGGCCCAGGGGTGGGTGCTCCCCGGGCAGGAGGGAGAGCAGTGGAGGACAGGGCCCAGGGGTGGGTGCTCCCCGGGCAGGTGGAGAGCAGTGGAGGACAGGGCCCAGGGGTGGGTGCTCCCCGGGCAGGTGGAGAGCAGTGGAGGACAGGGCCCAGGGGTGGGTGCTCCCCGGGCAGGATGGAGAGCAGGAGGACAGGCCCAGGGGTGGGTGCTCCCCGGGCAGGTGGAGAGCAGTGGAGACAGGGCCCAGGGTGTGTGCTCCCCGGGCAGGTGGAGAGCAGTGGAGGACAGGATCCAGGGGTGGGTGCTCCCCGGGCAGGTGGAGAGCAGTGGAGACAGGATCCAGGGGTTGATGCTCCCCGGGCAGGTGGAGAGCAGTGGAGGACAGGATCCAGGGGTGGGTGCTCCCCGGGCAGGTGGAGAGCAGTGGGGACAGGATCCAGGGGTGGGTGCTCCCCGCCGGTGGAGAGCATGAGGACAGGACCCAGGGGTGGGCGCTCCCCGGCAGTGTGAGGACAGGGCCCAGGGGGAGGGTGCTCCCGGCAGGTGGTGAAGCAGTGGAGGACCAGGGCCCAGGGGTGGGTGCTCCCCGGGCAGGTGGAGAGCAGTGGAGGACAGGGCCCAGGGGTGGGTGCTCCCGGGCAGGTGGGAGAGCAGTGGAGGACAGGGCCCAGGGGTGGGTGCTCCCCGGGCAGGTGGAGAGCAGTGGAGGACAGGATCCAGGGGTGGGTGCTCCCCGGGCAGGTGGAGAGCAGTGGAGGACAGGATCCAGGGGTGGGTGCTCCCCGGGCAGGTGGAGAGCAGTGGAGGACAGGGCCCAGGGGTGGGTGCTCCCCGGGCAGGTGGAGAGCAGTGGAGGACAGGGCCCAGGGGTGGGTGCTCCCCGGCAGGGGAGAGCAGTGGAGGACAGGACCAGGGGTGGGTGCTCCCGGGCAGGAGGGAGAGCAGTGGAGGACAGGATCCAGGGGTGGGTGCTCCCCGGGCAGGTGGAGAGCAGTGGAGGACAGGATCCAGGGGTGGGTGCTCCCCGGGCAGGTGGAGAGCAGTGGAGGACAGGGCCCAGGGTGGGTGCTCCCCGGCAGGAGGGGAGAGCAGTGGAGGACAGGGCCCAGGGGTGGGTGCTCCCCGGGCAGGTGGAGAGCAGTGGAGGACAGGGCCCAGGGGTGGGTGCTCCCCGGGCAGGAGGGAGAGCAGTGGAGGACAGGGCCCAGGGGTGGGTGCTCCCCGGGCAGGTGGGAGAGCAGTGGAGGACAGGGCCCAGGGGTGGGTGCTCCCCGGGCAGGTGGAGAGCAGTGGAGGACAGGGCCCAGGGGTGGGTGCTCCCCGGGCAGGTGGAGAGCAGTGGAGGACAGGGCCCAGGGGTTGATGCTCCCCGGGCAGGTGGAGAGCAGTGGAGGACAGGGCCAGGGGTGGGTGCTCCCCGTGCAGGTGGATAGGCAGTGGAGGACAGGTATCCAGGGGTGGTAGCTCACCGGGCAGGTGGAGAGCAAGTGGAGGACAGGGCCCAGGGGGTGGTGCTCCCCGGGCAGGTGGAGAGCAGTGGAGGACAGATCCAGGGTGGATGCTCCCGGGCAGGTGGAGAGCAGTGGAGGACAGGCCCCAGGGGTGGGTGCTCCCCGGGCGGGTGGAGAGCAGTGGAGGACAGGGCCCAGGGGTGGGTGCTCCCCGGGCAGGTGGAGAGCAGTGGAGGACAGGCTCCCAGGGGTTGGTGCTCCCGCAGGTGGGAGAGCAATGGAGGACAGGGCCCAAGGGTGGGTGCTCCCCGGGCAGGTGGAGAGCAGTGGAGGAAGGACCCAGGGTGGGTGCTCCGGGCAGGAGGGGAGCAATGGAGGACAGGGCCCAGGGGTGGGTGCTCCCGGGCAGCAGGGGAGCATGGAGGACAGGGCCAGGGTGGGTGCCCCCGGGCAGGTGGAGAGCAGTGAGGACAGGGCCCAGGGGTGGGTGCTCCCCGGGCAGGGGGAGAGGCAGTGGAGGACAGGGACCAGGGGGGGGTGCTCCCCGGGCAGGAGGAGAGCAGTGGAGGACAGGGCCCAGGGGTGGGTGCTCCCCGGGCAGGTGGAGAGCATGGAGGACAGTATCCAGGGGTGTGTGCTCCCCGGGCGTGAGAGCAGTGGAGCCAGTCATCCAGGGGTGGGTGCTCCCCGGGCAGGTGGAGAGCAGTGGAGGACAGGGCCCAGGGGTGGGCGCTCCCCGGGCAGGTGGAGGACAGGGCCCAGGGGTGGGCGCTCCCCGGGAAGGTGGAGAGCAGTGGAGGACAGGGCCCAGGGGTGGGTGCTCCCCGGGCAGGTGGAGAGCAGTGGAGGACAGGGCCCAGGGGTGGGTGCTCCCGGGCAGGTGAGAGCATTGAGGACAGGGCCCAGGGGTGGGTGCTCCCCGGGCAGGTGTAGGAGCAGTGGAGGACAGGATCCAGGGGTGGGTGCTCCCCGGGCAGGTGGAGAGCAGTGGAGGACAGGATCCAGGGGTGGGTGCTCCCCGGGCAGGTGGAGAGCAGTGGAGGACAGGGCCCAGGGGTGGGTGCTCCCCGGGCAGGAGGGAGAGCAGTGGAGGACAGGGCCCAGGGGTGGGTGCTCCCCGGGCAGGAGGGAGAGCAGTGGAGGACAGGGCCCAGGGGTGGGGTGCTCCCCGGGCAGGTGGAGAGCAGTGGAGGACAGGATCCAGGGGTGGGTGCTCCCGGGCAGGTGTGAGAGCAGTGGAGGACAGGACCAGGGGTGGGTGCTCCCCGGGCAGGTGTAAGAGCAGTGGAGGACATGATCCAGGGGTGGGTGCTCCCCGGGCAGGTGGGAGAGCAGTGGAGGACAGTGGCCCAGGGGTGGGTCTCCCCGGGCAGGAGGGAGAGCAGTGGAGGACAGGGCCCAGGGGTGGGCTCCCCGGGCAGGTGGGAGAGACAGTGGAGGACAGGGCCCAGGGGTGGGTGATCCCGGGCAGGAGGGAGAGCAGTGGAGGACAGGCCCAGGGGTGGGTTGCTCCCCGGGCCAGGTGGGAGAGCAGTGGAGGACAGGGACCAGGGGTGGGTGCCTCCCCGGGCAGGTGGAGAGCAGTGGAGGACAGGATCCAGGGGTTGATGCTCCCCGGGCAGGTGGAGAGCAGTGGAGGACAGGATCCAGGGGTGGGTGCTCCCCGGGCAGGTGGAGAGCAGTGGAGGACAGGGCCCAGGGGTGGGTGCTCCCCGGGCAGGTGGAGAGCAGTGGAGGACAGGGCCCAGGGGTGGGCGCTCCCCGGGCAGGTGGAGAGCAGTGGAGGACAGGGCATCAGGGGTGGATGCTCCCCGCAGGTGGAGAGCAGTGGAGGACAGGGCCCAGGGGGGGTGCTCCCCGGGCAGGTGGAGAGCATGGAGGACAGGGCCCAGGGGTGGGTGCTCCCCGGGCAGGTGGGAGAGCAGTGGAGGACAGGGCCCGGGGTGGGTGCTCCCCGGGCAGGTGGAGAGCAGTGGAGGACAGGGCCCAGGGGTGGGTGCTCCCCGGGCAGGTGGGAGAGCAGTGGAGGACAGGGCCCAGGGGTGGGTGCTCCCCGGGCAGGTGGGAGAGCAGTGGAGGACAGGACCCAGGGGTGGGTGCTCCCGGGCAGGTGGAGAAGAGCAGTGGAGGACAGGAATCCAGGGGGGTGGGGGTCCCCGGGCAGGTGGAGAGCATGGAGGACAGGGCCCAGGGGTGGGTGCTCCCCGGGCAGGTGGAGAGCAGTGGAGGACAGGATCCAGGGGTGGGTGCTCCCCGGGCAGGTGGAGAGCATGGAGGACAGGGACCCAGGGGTGGGTGCTCCCGGGCAGGAGGGAGAGCAGTGGAGGACAGGGCCAAGGGTGGGTGCTCCCCGGGCAGGTGGAGAGCAGTGGAGGACAGGGCCCAGGGGTGGGTGCTCCCCGGGCAGGAGGGAGAGCAGTGGAGGACAGGGCCCAGGGGTGGGTGCTCCCCGGGCAGGTGGGAGAGCAGTGGAGGACAGGGCCCAGGGGTGGGTGCTCCCGGGCAGGTGGAGAGCAGTGGAGGACAGGTCCAGGGGTGGTGCTCCCCCGGCAGGTGGAGAGCAGTGGAGGACAGGATCCAGGGTGGGTGCTCCCCGGGCAGGTGGAGAGCAGTGGAGGACACGGACCCAGGGGTGGGTGCTCCCGGGCAGGTGGAGAGCATGGAGGACAGGGCCCAGGGGTGGGTGCTCCCCGGGCAGGTGGAGAGCAGTGGAGGACAGGGCCCAGGGGTGGGTGCTCCCCGGGCAGGTGGAGAGCAGTGGAGGACAGGGCCCAGGGGTGGGTGCTCCCCGGGCAGGTGGGAGAGCAGTGGAGGACAGGATCCAGGGGTGGGTGCTCCCCGGGCAGGTGGAGAGCAATGGAGGACAGGGCCCAGGGGTGGGTGCTCCCCGGGCAGGTGGATGGAGAGCAGTGGAGGACAGGGACAGGGGTGGGTGCTCCCCGGCAGGTGGGAGAGCAGTGGGAGGACAGGATCCAGGGGTGGGGTGCTACCCGGGCAGGTGGAGAGCAATGGAGGGACAGGGCCCAGGGGTGGGTGATCCCCGGGCAGGTGGAGAGCAGTGAGGACAGGGCCCAGGGGTGGGTGCTCCCCGGGAGGTGGGAGAGCAGTGGAGGACAGGACCAGGGGTGGGTGCTCCCCGGGCAGGTGGAGAGCATGGAGGACAGGGCCCAGGGGTGGTTGTCCCCGGGCAGGAGGGAGCGCAGTGGAGGACAGGCCCAGGGGTGGGTGCTCCCCGGGCAGGTGGAGAGCATGGAGGACAGGGCCCAGGGGTGGGTGCTCCCCGGGCAGGTGGGAGAGCAGTGGAGGACAGGGCCCAGGGGTGGGTGCTCCCCGGGCAGGTGGAGAGCAGTGGAGGACAGGATCCAGGGGTTGATGCTCCCCGGGCAGGTGGAGAGCAGTGGAGGACAGGGCCCAGGGGTGGGTGCTCCCCGGGCAGGTGGAGAGCAGTGGAGGACAGGGCCCAGGGGTGGGTGCTCCCCGGGCAGGTGGAGAGCAGTGAGACAAGGATCCAGGGGTGGGTGCTCCCCGGGCAGGTGGAGAGCAGTGGAGGACAGGGCCCAGGGGTGGGTGCTCCCCGGGCAGGGGGAGAGCAGTGGAGGACAGGGCCCAGGGGTGGGTGCTCCCCGGGCAGGAGGGAGAGCAGTGGAGGACAGGATCCAGGGGTGGGTGCTCCCCGGGCAGGTGGAGAGCAGTGGAGGACAGGATCCAGGGGTGGGTGCTCCCCGGGCAGGTGGAGAGCAGTGGAGACATGGCCCAGGGGTGGGTGCTCCCCGGGAGGTGGGCGCTCCCCGGGCGGCTGGAGGACAGGGCCAGGGGTGGGCTGCTCCCCGGGCAGGATGGAGAGCATTGGAGGACAGGGCCCAGGGGTGGGTGCTCACCGGGCAGGTGGGCGTGAGCCAGTGGAAGGACAGGGCCAGCGGTGGGTGCTCCCGGGCAGGGTGGGAGGCGCAGTGGAGGACAAGGGCCCAGGGGTGGGTGCTCCCCAGGGCAGGTGGAGGCAAGCGTGGAGGACAGGGCTCCAGGGGTGGGCCTAGCTCCCCAGGCAGGTGGCGAGCTCAGTGGAAGGACAGGGCCAGGGGTGGTGCGCTCCCTCTGGCAGGTGGAGAGGCAGTGGAGGACAGGGCCCAGGGGGTGGTCGCTCCCCCGGGCAGGTGGAGAGCAGTGGAGGACAGGGCCCAGGGGATGGGTTGCTCCCTGGGCAGGTGGAGAGCAGTGGAGGACAGGGCTCAAGGGGTGGGTGCTCCCGGGCCAGGTGGAGAGCAGTGGAGGACAGGGCCCAGGGGTGGGTGCTCCCCGGGCAGGTGCGAGAGCAGTGGAGGACAGGGCCCAGGGGTGGGCGGCTCCCTGTGCCCACAGGAGTGCAGATGGTGGGGGGATTAGGTGGGAGGTGTTGACATTCCCTTCCCTTCCCGGGACTGCATGGAGATGTTCCGGGTCGGGGGAGGGGAGAAGCTGAGAGCTAGCTATATAGGAGAAGGGGAGAAAAGTGAATAATTCCCTTCCGTGCCATGAGAAACTGGTTTGCATGTTCTCACTGGCACACAGGGGGGCATTTTTCCTCCATTCAGACATTCAGTTGGCAAAATGTGAGAGTTCGCAGGGCCAGCAGCATGCTGGGTGGTGCCAGGCCAGGAAGCCTTTAAGTGAGGCCACCCTACATCCCCACTCCCCAGGATTATCTCTGACACACAGATCTGCATGCAAGTAGTTTATCTGGGAGGGGACAGTGAAAGGGAGGAGCCAATCCAGGGTCTGTTAATGGGCAGGTTCCCACTGTGGGCAACTGGGGAGCCCTGGGAGGCTGTGCAGAACCCACCTCCGAGTGTCCCAGCAGAGGAAGCTGGTTTCCCATCCACAGTCCGCCACTGGTGGGGCGGCCCCTGGCAGCCTGGCTTGGCCTTGCCTCCTGCTGCAGGAACGGAGCCGCAGGCCGGCAGTGAGAAAATGCCAGGATGTGCAGGGACAGCGAGTGTCAAGGAGACATCGTCAGGCTTCAGAAACATGTATGTCACCCTTGGAAGTGTCCTGGGGTAGATGGAAGATTACATGTCACCCTAAGTACAGGTGCAGTCATTCCCTTCAATGAATGAGTATATTGGAGGAGGCTAAGAATAGGCTCAACACTGAAATAATTTTTTTTTAAAGAAAGAAAAGGAATCATGAGAGAAGAAACAGGCAGCATAGGTGAAATGCCAAGTGAGTGTAGACGTCAAGGAGTTGGAGGAGGAAGAGGTGTCCTGGGCTGGGATAGAAGGCTCCACGGAGGAGGGGTCCCCAACTTGGTGGCAACTGGACGAGCAGAAACGCAACAGAGGGCATGAGTGGGGACCTGCTTTACTGGGAGGGGTGTATTTGCCTCTGTGGTCAAAGTTAACACAAGACTGTTGGCTGCTTCCGACTTGGGGACACTGGGGTGTGACAGAGAAAGACTGATGCTCACCCAGAGCCACCTCTGGCCACCTGCGCCCACAGGTGCGGAAATGTCTTGATTTCAGCCAAGGCTGCTGCTCTGCTTCGGGGAAATGAAAACAAAGAGATTCTTGCAGGTTGTTATAAAGCTGCAGACGCAGCTGCTAAAGACACGGCCACGAGCCACCACACAGTGAGCCCATGTCTTCCTTCCTGCAGCGCCACCGAAGTTGGGAAAGTCTCGCCTGTGGCTCCTCTGCCCCCGGTCCCCACACTTTGAGGAGAGGATGGCTGAGCACTTGGATTGCTTCCTCTGATGAGGCTAAATTAATTAGCACAAAAGCACACAATCACAGACGTACCACTTAGGTCTGCGCACTCTAATAAAGACGATGATTGCACGATGCTGAGTCAGCCAGCGTGACCTCTGGGCCTGCCTGTCGGGCACGCTCTGCCTGGAGACTGGGACCCGTGCTGGCCCTGAGGTTAGCTCCCCCTTCTCCAGCCAGCTCCTCTCCCATCCCTGCACTCTGAGTAGAAACTCTCGTGACCTTCCTCCGTCAGCCTCACAGCCCAAGACCTGTCCTCGGAAGTAACAGAGGAACCAGGAACCTACACCTCAGCTTCCAAGCTCATCTTCCTGCCCCATGGCTGAGAAATGAATTGTCCTCAAACACAGCTGTGTTTCTTTTTCCCGATAGGGCTCGAGAACTTGCAAAAGCTCCTTATGACCCGTGGAATACAATCCACATTCTAATAGAAGGCTGTCCGCCAACCATCTCCTGCCCCTTGCTTTCCACCATCTCAGCTCCTGGCTGCAAGACCCGGCGGATTTGCGTTGGCCAACCCTGCGCCCGTCCTCCGGCAAGCCTTGCTAGTTCTGGCTTCCAGATCGCTTGCCCTTTTCCATTCTCCCCACCTCGACGACCTTCCTCTCCTCGCAGATCCGTTCTGTGGCTTCAAACAGAAGAGGTGGCAGCCCTGAACATTCCCAAAGACCAACTCTCACTGAGTGATAAGTGACCGCTATGTCCTTTGAGTCACGATTCACAAAGTAGACGACTGACTGAGCAAAGGAAGCAGCCCTTCCTGGTCAGCCCCTTCCCATCCAGATAACCCTCCTTGGTACGGTCGGTTCTCAGCAAGAGCATGTGTAACAGTTACGGCTTGAACCCCATGCCCCTGCGTTCCCATCCACGGCAATGTCGCTGAGGTCGGTTGTACCACCTTTCGGCGAGGCTGGTGTTTTGGATTGAGCGCCTCGCCTAGCGCCAGAATCCGACGGCCTGTCCAGCACCCAAACGTACACTGTTTCATTTCACTCTGCCCATCCGTCATGGATGCAGCGCGTGTCAGAAAGTGATGTAAGAAAATGTTTCCTCTGGAAAATGACCGAAGTTGTCCCCAGGGAAAACGGAGCACTTTAGCAGTGACGCAGGGCAGCCCCTCTGAGGGGTCCCTGGGGTCGGCCTCCTCCGGATTCGACTGTAAGCTCCCCGTCTGACTGCTTCGCCCTCGGTCCTGCCGCCTGGCACGCGGCGGGCACTCAGTCAGCGTGTCCTCAATGTGAGAACCCACGGGCGTGCGTTCCCGGCCACTGCGCTCAGAAATCGCAGCTCTGGACAAAACGCCTCTCAGGGAGAAGCAGAAGCCTGTACAAACGTTCTGTGTAAGACGGGAGGTTTCTGATGCTTCCAAAGAGATCTCTCTCCACGCCTGCAGCCTCTCCAACGCTGTCACCACGGGAGCCTGCTCTTTGCCTCTGCGTGGCCCTGCCCTCACCTTGAGCAGCGCCTTGAGGCGGGGACCCTGTTTTATGTCTTGTGCCCCGCCCCCCCACCCCGAGCCTGCATGTTGGCAGGATCATAGAAGGTACTGACTAAATGATGAGATTGTTCCTTCGGGAAAGGGTGGATTCCCAGCTCCACCCTCGCGCCCGGAGCTGAGCTGCCCAAGCCGTGCCCAGCCCTCCGGCAGCCGAGCCACCCCACCCCTGTCTGGAGTAGCCACACCAGTGCAGCTTGAGGCCAAGGCTGCCCACAAGTTCAGGAGTCTGACTCCTAAAAATCAGAGCTGGGAGGGCCGTGGAGGGCCTCATTCAACCTCCTAGTTTTTTAAGCGAGGGAACTGAACCCAGATGAGGGAGAAGTTCTCTCCAAGTGAGAGACCTGGGAGGGTCCCCAGGGCTCCCCGTGCCCAGACAGGGCCCTTTCCACCACACAGGTCCTCCTCGGGTCTCCTGGTCCCTCTAGGATAAGACTGTCCCATTGCCCAGGTGGGCACAGGTTCACATCAGCTTGGAGCAGAGCAGGTAGGCAGTGAACATATCTGATGAATGAATGAATGAATGAATGAATGAATGAATGAATGAATGAGTGACCTCTAGAATTGGAATATCACATTCTTGATATCTTGGGGAGGAGAAGCCGCTCCACCCCTCCCCTGCAGTTCTAAGCTCCTCTGAGGCTTCTAGGCGTCTGGCTGGACCAACAGGCTGGGTGTGGAGCTGTGGGGGTCTTGTCTGTAACCTCCACCTAGCTCTCGCATCCCTGCTCCCACACCCTGAATGATCTAGAGGCCCATAGAGAGGCACCTAGTGCAGTTATTCCATTGTTTTCACTCAAACAGCACTTACATTGTGTTCCTACTGTGTGCCAGGCACAGGGCAGCAGGTGTGGGTCCCTTTGCATGAATGTATAGCCCCGCACTGGGCATCCTGTTCTGGACAGAACTAATCCTAGTTCCTCATTCTCTCATGTGAAACCCACGAAAGGAGGTCTTCAAGTTGTCGCCCCCAGTTTATCCACCACGTCCCCTCTCAGCCAAGGCCCTGTGCATCCAAGCAGTTTCCACGGAGCTCCAGTTCCACACCAGAGGAGAGGGAAGTGTTTTGTCAGGTGTTATTAACTTAGTGCCTTTGTTCTCCTGGGAAGATCCTCGTGGGACCCAGAGGCCCAGGGGCATCAACCTCCCTCCAACACATATGATAGAGACATTGCAGGTAACAAATGGATCCCAGCTGAAGGAAAATCCATTTATTCGGCCCCTAGAGACAGCCTGTTTGAGACTCTGGAGAAACCAGGCATCAGACCCCACCCTGGTCCTGCCCAAGAAGCTACAGACCAGGGTCATTACTTCCAACTTGTCTCATGATTCTTGCTTAGTAGGAGAACTTATGGCACCATTATGTAACTTTGAAAAGTTGATTAATAAAAGTGGTTTTCCAAAGCTATACCAACGTGCGCTTAATTTCAAATCTATTTCCCTTGTTTAATAGACCAAGAAGTTTTGTTCGGCTGGTGTGGCTCAGTGGACTGAGTGTCGTCCCACAGACTGAGAGGTCCCGGTTCCATTCCCAGTCAGGGCACATGCCCGGGTTTCAGGCTCGACCCCCAGTAGGACATGCAGGAGGCAGCGATCGATGTTTCTCTCACACATCAATGTTTCTCTCTCTCTCCCTTCCTCTCTCTCTAAAAAAATTAATAAAAACATATTTTTAGAAAAATAGACCAAGAAGTTTTGAAGAATGACTCTCAGTCAAGATGCTTTGTCTTGGGTCCCAGAGGACACCCAGTGGCCAGCATGGGGGGGAGAAACAGATACCCTCTGCTTTCTCTAGTGCAACCTGGATCCTACACACCTGCACACTCTGGTGTCGACCCCACGGTCAGGCAGGGGAACTCTCGAAACTCCCTGGTTGTAACTCCTGCCTGGGAACCAGAGGACTTCCCCTGAAAGCAACATGGTGAGTCTATAGGTTTTTAAAAAAGGAAAACAATCTACCATAAGCTAGAGTCTAGAATCCTAAGCTCTGGTCTCAGTTCCCATATGGCCTTGCTATGTACACGTAGGCGGGTGGGTTCGCCTTTCTTCACCTTACTTCTTTATGTACATAGTGAGAATTGAGCTGGATTAGTGGTTCTTGACTAGAGCCCGATTCTTGCCAAAGGGGGTCCCAGGGACGGGGCATGCCACTGGCATTTAGTGGGTAAGGTCATCAGTCCTGAGTGCCTTACACCGCCGGGGACAGGGCCATGTGATGAAAGAATGCTCCACCCTACACGCCAGGAGCAAGCTCACTGAGAAACAGTGGGCTGCATTATGTATGAGGTTTCTGACGGCCTGAATAAGCTGCGAGTCTCCAGTTGTAACTGTTTCTTCCCCCACCCCTCATCCCCCTGCTCCATTCAATAAATATTCACGGAGTGTCTTTTCTTGCAGGATACTGTTCTCCGTGGAAGGTTATCAGAGGGAGTGAAACAAAATCGGTGCTCTCATGGAACTGCTATTGTGGTAAGGAAGGCGGGAGATAGCCCAGACACAAGAGATCTGTGATCGGTTACCACGTGGAGGTCAGTGCTGGGGGGAGCTAAGGGGGTGAGGGGGAAGGATGATGAGGGGAGTGGGGAGCTGTGTTGTGTCAGACGGTCAGATGGCCAGGGGAAGCTCTTGCCAACAAGTGGGCATTTGAGCAGAGACCTGAGTAGTAAGGGCTCGAGCCGTGTGGACATCTGGGAATGAATGTTCCACATAGTGTGAGGCCCTGGATGCTCCAGCTCTGCAAGGGGCTGGAGCAGAGGGAGGGGCAGAGGCGGAAGTGCGGTCAGAGCCGTGATGCGGGCCAGGTCTCAGCGTCCCTGCTTCAAGGGCAGCATCGGCACCACCTGACCGAGGGATAGACCCAGACCCGGGGAGTGAGCCTCTGCACTGACAAGACCCCGGAGAGTCCTGCGCACGGTTAGGGTGGAGAAGGGCTGTGGTGGAACCGGGGTCTCAGCTCACTGAGTCTGAGGATGGCCTGGGAGCTTTGAAAAAAGCTGGTGCCAGGTCCCATCCCACATTAACTAAGGTTTTCCAGAGGCAGGTCCACATAAATATGTTTATTTTAAAGTCTTCTCCAGTAATTTGCCCTGGCCAGTTGCTCAGTGGTTAGAGCATCGGTCCACAGACCAATGAGCCGTGGGTTTGATTCTGGTCAAGGGCACGTACCTCCATTGCAGTTTGGTCCCCGGCCCTGGTCGGGGTAGTGTGGGAGGCAACCAATCGATGTGTCTCTCTCACTTCGATGTTTCTCTCTCTCTCCCTACCTCCCCCTCTATCCAGAGATAAATAGAAAAATAGCTTCGGGTGAGGATTACAAAAGAAAAATCTTCTCCAGTAATTCAAATGTGCAGCCAGGGTCAGACCACGGATCCCACACATCCATGCTTTCCAGCATCACCGAGCACCCTCCCAGGAGCACGGACACCTCTGCCGCGGGTTCCCTGACCGACACTCTGTCCCCCACTGCGGCGCCAGCTCCTCCGAGGCAGGGCTGTCTCCTCGTCTCTCTTTCCCCAGCCCCAGTGTAGGCCTAGGCGGAGTCTCCCCAGTGTGCAGTCACTGAAGAAAGGGGTGAATGAAGACATGAGTGGATGACTGTAGAGACCTCACCTGCATCCAGGTGTAGCGGCCCCTGTCACCTGGGATTCCAGCTGCAGTGGCGGCAACTGCAGGCCCATCAGAGGGAGATGCTCCTCATGTTGCCTCTTCTTCTCCCTCTGACAATGGCTCTACCAACCACTGACTACTTGGACCCCATCTTCTCCCGGTGGTTAGGATAACAGAATCCTGGACGATCAGAGCCTCGTGCACACGTCTCTTGTACAGATGGAGAAACTCCCGAGAGGGAGGCTGACTTGCCCAGGACATGCTAGATGAGCAGCAGGCCGGCCTAGCTACTGGGTCCCTGGCTCCCAGCCCAAAGCCCTGTTCACTGCGCCTTGTTTCTCCCCCCATCCCTCCCTCTTCTCGGGGTCTCTAAGGACCCCCTCTTCCCACAAACTCCTGCCTGCTCACAGCAGCACTGTCTTCCTTCATTTCTCACGCCCCAGCCAGGGCCCACGCTCAGATGGACGGGGCTTGGTGCTTATACAATTTCAGGAGTCTTTTAAGGAAAAGACCACAATATTGTGAACACAAAGTTAGGTACCAAAACCCATATTTCGAACAAGAAAAGAAAGCATAACAAATAACAAATCCTAAAAAGCAAATACTACAAATGTCACACGATCCAGAAAAAAAAAATTTATTTTTATGAATGACCTGCCTGTCACACTCCTGTAATAATAAACTTACAGGGACTTGTACTTTGACAGAGGTGACGATTGAAAGAATGCCGTAGACCAGCTCCTGCTCTGCGTCTCAAACTTGACGTCTGTCCCCTGCGCGTGCATTTCCGGATCTGGGCCCGTGGGCTCTGTCCACGTCGTGACCTGACTTGGCCTCTACCCTTGCGTCAGGTGCATGGGCTCAGAGTGCAGCGCGGAGTCCCCGAAAGCCATCTGTACGTGGGGATGACAAGCGAACTGTAACTGCGTGGAAGTGAGCCCTGATGTGACAGGAAGTCTGGGGGGCAAGCGGCCGTGGAATGAGTCGGCAGCCACACTGGTTGCACTTTAATACCATCTACACAGTTTACAGAAACGTAGGACCATCCAGGGCTTTGGCAAGGCTGGTGCCCAGAGGGCCCCATAGCAGGAGCCTCACCAGCCGACAGGAAGTCTTCATCGCCCCCCTCAGGATGGAGAATTCCCAACAGAAAGAAAACCAGAGGCAGAAAGTTTAAATGTGCATGTCGTGTGCTAGGGCTGCATTACCCAGGACCACAGCCTGGGCAGCTCCAAGGGAGAAGTGCTGTCCCAGGGTCCTGAGCCTTGGTTACAGATGACCCTCTTCCCCTGCGTGTCTCTTGTACCATCTTCCCTCTCTGTGTCTGTCTCTGTCCAAACGTTCCCCCTGTCATAAGGGCACTATTCATACTGGGTCAGGGCTCACCCTAGTGACCTCGTTTTAACTTGATGGTCTCTGTAAGGCCCCATCTCCCAACCTGTTCTGAAGTCCTGGGGGTTAGGACCCCAACCTATCATTTGGAGGGTTCACAACTCCCCCCCTGACAGTGTGAACACACCAACTGATGTGTGCCTCTGCAGAAAACTGAAGGCGAAGGAGAGGAGCCCAGAGACTCGGGAGGGAGGGAGCCGCTGCCTTGTTTACACTCTGCATTTAGAACACCCACCTCATTAGCTGCCTGTCTGCATCCAGGCCCAGCTGCAACCACTAAATCAATCATCTGAGTGCAGTTGCCTTTCTTGGACACCATAAATGGCACATTTTTGAAATTGTTTTGATTTCTGCGGCTGTCTCGGATGTCAAACATGACGAAGGGGGAGAGAGGCTGAAGTCTGAGGACAGACTGAAGATGAGGCCTCGTCGGGCTGAAGGATGAAGACAGAGGCGGGTTAAAGGCCCAGGCAGCGTGGGGCAGGCGACGAGGACCGGTCCCCAGTCCTGGAGTGGCCATGACAGTCACCTTCTTGGCCACTGAAAGGTGGTTAAGGACGAGTAAGCTCTGTCTACGCAGAAGGCAGTGAATCTGGGGGACTTCTCAGGCCAAGAAGTGACCAAAGATGAAAACAGAAATTCAGAGAAGGCTGCATACATTATTGGACAACACGGACGAAGGCACTTCTCCAGCTAGTTTCTGGAAGTCCCCGGGGCGCGTCCCAGGTGCTGGACAGTGAAGAGGCTCTGCCCTTGCAGGGAAGCGCACATGGCCCTACACCGACCCGCTCTTGGACTTGGAGCTCAAACTCCTGTTTCCTGAGTTTCCGGAACCATCAAGGGGGAAAAGTGAAGGTTAGCATCACACCCCTGCAGTGTCCTGTCCTGTCCTGTCCTGTTTCCTTCTCCCCTCGACCAAAAGCTCTGAGAGGTGCTGGCTCCTACAAACTGAGCCCTGGAGGGAGCCCAGGCCCCCAATTCAGCTGCACCCTGAGCTCCAGCCTGGGCTCAGCCGAGACCCTGCGCTGACAGAGGAGGTGGTCAGGCAAGGGCGAGGTGAACGCCAGCCCGTCAGTGGGGGGACTGAAGGGCCAGCGGGAAGATGGACGCAGGCTTGCAGCTGCTGTCGACCATGCTCACAGTGCAACTCTGCAGCATCGGCGTCTGCTGGACGGACACACAGCCGTGTTCACGTAGGTCAGCTTTGTTATAAACTGTACAACGCGTCCCAGGGGTGTATCATAAAATCAAGTTAACGAGTTAAAATCAGCATTTGGAAAAATAAACTAAAACAGGACAGAAAAGCCAGCATGCAGCAGACATTAATTGTGGCGTTTAATGACACTTCATTCCCTTTGCGTAGACGTACATGCGCTCGGGACAGACGCGGTGTGCCGGGGACAGACGCGGTGTGCCGGGGACAGACGCGGTGTGCCCGGGGACAGACGTGGTGTGCAGAGGACAGAGGCGGTGTGCCCGGGGACAGACGCGGTGTGCCGAGGACAGAGGCGGTGTGCCCGGGGACAGACGTGGTGTGCCCAGGGACAGACGCAGTGTGCAAGAAAAGCTGAAAGGCGACCAATCCACACGGACACTAGACTGGGGAAGGCGGAGTGGGGTGGGGGGTGTCAATGGGACAAAAGGGGGACATCTGTAATACTTTCAACAATAAAAAAAAGAAAGACAAATATCATATGATTTCACTTGTATGTGGAATCTAAAAATAAAACAAAACAAAAGAAACAAACTGACAGATACAGAGAATAAACTGATGGTTACCAGAGGGGACAGGAATGGGCCAAAAAGGTGAAGGGAATAAGAGGTATTACCCTCCAGTTATATAAAAGAAAGTCACAGGGATGTAACTAATGTACAGCAAAGGGAATATAGTCAATATCATTGTCATAAATTTGTACAGTAACAGACGGTTACTGAACTTTCTGTGGCGATCACACCACAAGGAATATAAATATAAAATCACTATGTTGCACACCTGAAACATATATTATATAGCAAATATACTTTAATAAAAAATAAATTAGCTCAGCAGGTGTGGCTCGTGTGGCTCAGTGGATTGAGTGTTATCCCATGAACTGAAAAGTCCCGGTTCGATTCCTGGTCAGGGCACATGCCCAGGTTGCTGGCTCGATCCCCAGTAGGGGGCGTGCAGGAGGCAGCGAATCCATGTTTCTCACATCAATGTTTCTATCTCTCTCCCTTCCTCTCTCTCTGAAAAATCAATGAAAACATATTTAAATAACTAAAGTAATTAATTAAACACACACAAAGGAAATAGGACGTTCTTGTAAAACCCAAATAAAGATATTTGCTTCAGTTATAAAAATAAAAAATAAAAAGCCTGAAAAGGAGTGCTTCAGACCGTAGCCCTTAGAATAGTTAAATGTGCAGCAGAATTAACTGGGGAGCTTGTTAAAATGCAGATTTCCAGGCACCACACTCCAGATAATTTTTTGAAGTCATAGCTCTTCGTGGGGACCGAGAATCTGCATTTGACATGCTCCCCAGTGGTTCTGATACATTTGGTCTGTGGAACATGATACAGGAATTGCATGTCAGAGGAAGCAGCTATTTATCTGGTAGGACTGCGTTATAGGAAGCTTGGAAAACATAGAAAGCTGCTTGCTTTGACTTACCCTACAGACTTGAGAAATAGAGGGGCAGAAGGATGGGTATTGGGTAGGGGTGAAGTTCTCCCTCCATCTGTGGGGATGAATTCGGTATCTGGCAGATTTGGGTATCAGTAGACCATGGTTGGTTATAAACTGTGTTGACAGAATTCAGAGCCAGACATACAAAAGGAGTAACTACTTTCCCTAAGTAAAGTTATCTACTGAGTAGACTGTCTACCCGAAGACCCAGATGGCTTCAGGGGCACTCCTTCCTGAGACAGCCCTGGAGCGTGTGACGTCATGAGATGACCTTTCATCTCTTATGCAGCATGACTCTGCGAGCAGCAGGACAGAGGGAGAGGTTGGAGGGCAGATGATCCCAAACACATCCCCCGTGGACCGGAGCAGCCTTTTCCAACGGCAGATCATGACTCATTAGTGGGTCAGGAAATCAATTTAGCATTTTGAAAAATAAAAATAGAATTGACTACAACAGAAAATAGCATGGTGCCTCGAATATAATAATATATTCGGTTGTCTATTGCTGTGTAACAAACCCAACCCAATACTTAATGAGTTGAAAACAATATTTATTATCTCGTGATTCTGAAATTTAGGCAGGGCTCAGTGAAAACAGCTCAGTTCTGCTCCATGGCCATCGGTTGGGGTCACTCTACTGGGGCTGGAGGACCCACCGCCAAGACCCTTCCTTCAGGCGGCGGGCGATCTGGCCTGGCTACCCACTGGGAGCTCAGCGGGGTGGTCAGCTCGGGCTTTGGCACTCCAGCTGCGGCCGCTCCATGTAGCTAGGTCCGGTTTCCATAAAACGACTTCTGGGTCCCCAGGAAGTACATCCCAAGAAAAAACCTCCCAAGAGGACAAGCCTCAGTGTGTAAGAGTTTATCAAGCCTTTACTTGCATCACCCTTACTCATGTCTTTCTGGCTGAAGCCAGTCACCTGGCCAAGCCCAGTGTCATTGTGGGAGGGGACACGCAGGACATGAACACTGGTAGACGTGGTTCATGGGGGGCCACAAGGGTAAGCATTAACTCCAAAAAAAGTTCTCTTTCCAGTTGTGTTTGTGCATAAACAGTGAGTAGCAATGGAAAATATATTTCTAATAGTTCATCACAGTTGAAAAGAGTTGAGAAACAGCAGGAGACAATCTTGGGATTCAGGTAGAAAACACATTTACGTTCCTTGGTTTCTATTTTCCTGACATTTCTCTGTGTTTACCCCATCGGTCCATTTCCCTGATACCTTTGCCTTTTCTTTCTTTCTTCTTTGTTTCTCTTTCTTTGGTTTCTCTTTCTCCCCTCATCTTTTTCTTTCCCAGTCAATATCTTGTCACGGAATCATTTTTTTTTTGTACCTTATCTTTCATATTCAAACATGTTACATGCCTATGTAAACCTGAATGTGAACTGGGGTTCCATGTGACCCATTCTCCATGCGACATCAACTATAAGTGAGCCCAGTCCAGTAGCCAAAAGTAATTTTACATTTATGTCCATTTTTCCTGCATCTCTTAAAGGATGGTAATAGGACTCCAATTTAAATTGCACAGACAAACTCGGTGAAATTTCTCTCACTTCCCACCTGGCAACTGTTCTGGAGTCTCCCACGTGCCAACCTCACAGGCCTTTCCAAACGCAGCCCGGAAGGCTGCCCAGCCGCCTCCTTCGCGACGCTCCTCCACGTGACTCCGCTCGGCCTCTGGTTCCAGCGCTCGCTCCTCAGCACCTCGGTTCTGTCAGCTCAGCTGAGGAAACCGAGCTGGGAGAGAGGAGTAAAGGCAGAAACAGAGGACGACGAGCATCTCTTTCCGTTGAACTGCTTGAATAGTTATACATTTCATCCCAGGCGCACGCACAAAATATGGTGTCTTAGAAAGCGGATCCTGAATGGTGAGTCAGGAGAAATTGATGTTGGCTTGGGCTCAGCTGCTAATTAAATGCACAGCCTTTGACAGATCCTTCAGCCTCGAGTCTCCCTGATCCGCACAGGAAAATAATACCGATTTCCGAGAGTTGCTGTGAGGACTGATGACCTGCTACGTGCCATGGGCCTGGGGCCCAGCAGGCAAGCAAACCGGCAAATTCCCCTTGTGCCCCCCACCTGCAAAATGGGGTAGTGATATATGCCTTGCTCACCTCGCAGGGTCTCTCTACGGATCAAATCAGGAAATGCAGTGGGAATGTGGAGGCTCTTTGTCATCTACAAAGCGCTGTGCTAATAATGTGCAGTACTTTCGTACTTCAGTAACAGCAATCTCGTCCCGGTCATATTAATGCACAATGCCTTATTCAGTATAGTACATTTGTAGTTCATTAAACAGAAATCTCATCCCAGTCAATGCCTTATTCAGTATAGGGCCCATAAATAGCTAACATTTTGTGTGCCAACTGTAATCATGGGACGTGGGGAAGCTACCCTTCTCCACGCCCTCTCTCCCACCCCCATACACACTCTGCAGTCAAGGGAGCCCTGCCTTCAAGTTCAAGTTCATAGGAGAGAACGTTGTTGCTTGACCCGAGGCTGGGGGAAGGGCAATGGTTTCTTTAGCTCAGTGGTTCTCAGAACGTGGTTCCTGGGCCAACAGCATCAGTGTCACCTGGGAAGGGTAAGATGCAAGTTGCTGGGCCCCCCTCAGACCCACTGACTCGACGTTCAGAAGGATGGAGCCCAGGGATCTACGTTTTAACAAGCCCCCCGCGTGTTCTGACGCACACTCGATCTCAAGCATAATGAAGGCACAGGAGCCCTGGCCAGTGTGGCTCAGTGGGCTGGAGCATTGGGAGCGTTGTCCCCTGCACCGAAGGCCGCAGGTTGGATTCCCCGTCAGGCACATATCTAGGTTTCACCTACAGTCCCCACTCGGGGCATGTATGGGAGGCAACCAATCTCTCACATCGATGTGTCTCTGTCTCTGTCTCTCTCTCTTCCTCCCTCTCTCATATGTTGGGGGGGGGGGAGAAGTTCAAGGAATGTGACTCTCCCCTGTAAGTCTGATAACGGTTTTGGCAGACACACCAGCCCTCATGGTGCAAAAGGGTCTGCCTGTCTTCAGACACTTGAGGACAAGCAAACAGAACCCAACTGCAGTGCAGTGTGAAGGAACACTGCAACAGGGCCCTCCCCTCTGCTATCCACCATTGTCTGGGTCTTCCCAAAAGTCATATGTTGACATTTTAACTCCAGTGATGATTTTAGAAGGTGGGGTCTCTGGGGCGTGATTCAGTGATGAGGGCAGAGCCTTCCTGAGTGGGATTAGGGAGGCAGAGCGCTTGCTCCCCTTCCCTCTGCCCTCTGCCCTCTGCCCTCTGCCCTCTGCCCTCTGCCCTCTCCACGGGAGGACGCATGGAAAAGACAGCCATTTGCAAACCACAGAGAGAGCTGCCGCCAGACACTGGCTCTACCAGCACTTGATCTGGGACTTCCCAGCCTCTGGAACAGTACGAAAGAAATGCCTGTTGTTTACCCACCTGGTCTATGGTATATTTGTCACAACAGCCCAGACTGACTAAGACGCCCTCTTTCCTTGGGGCTCAACGCTCTCCCCATCTCCCTCGTCTGGAGAGAAACCAGCTGTGGACTAAGAAATGTCAAGTGGAGGAACAGCTTTGGTTCACAAGCCAGGGCCAGAGGCGGTGAACATTTGCCAAGACAGAACGTTTTATTTCATTTTTTAAAATGTATTTAGTTTTTAAATCTTCACCCGAGGATACTTTTCCATTGACTTTCAAATAGAGTGGGAGCAAGGGAGGGAGGAAGAGAAACATTGACGTGAGAGGGGCACATAGACTGGTTGCCTCCCGCACAGCCCCGCCTAGAGCCAGACACCAAACCGCACCCAAGGTACGTACCCTTGGCCGGAATCGAACCCATGACGCTTAGATCCGCAGGCTGATGCTCTAACCATTTAGCAATCCAGCCAGGGCAAGGGCACAACGTTTTAAAAGGCACTGACTTCAGGCTGCACAAGTGCAGAGTCCCCCAAGGTGGTAAAGGGTGCAGCCTTGGCTCCCCCACCAGCGGGGGCAATAGAGGCTCCTTCCCCCGAGGGAGCAATCCCTGCTGATGTGACCACCAGCTGGAGCAGCATCATGCACGACTGAAACCCCCGACTTCCCCCAACCCAGAGGGAAGCCACAACCACACCCTGTGGGGCAGAGGACAGGGAGCTAGCATTCATGAGGTAACAATAATACGAGTAGTAATAATGATAATAAAATGACTCGAAAGACTGCTACTTTATTAAATGTTTATTAAGTGCTCAGTTGCTAGGCACTGGATGTTCTAGGCATGTTCCGTTATGTTCTGTCCATACCTGTCATCCCACACAGTAGTATCACCACCTTGATGAGAGAAAAGTGAGGCAGGTCACCGCTTTGCTCGACGGGGTGCCAACCTGAGGGCCTTGAGTAGCCGCCCCGAGGCTGAGACTCAGAAAGGTTAAGCCACTTGTACAAGGTCACACAGCCCGTTGGTGGCCAAGTGCCAACTGCGTGTGTTACAGAGCTATGCGGAAAAGAGGCCACGCAGCCCTGCGGATGGGGTGGGACTCAGGAAGGGGCGGGAGACACCAGCCCCCTGAGGATGGGTGACGGGGACGGAAGGAGATGCAGTGAGCTGGGGCGGCCTGGCATGGACATGCAGCAGGAAGCCTGTGGCTCTGGGGGTGGAAGCTGGAGAGGGGACCGCAGGGTCCACCTGGCCTCTTCCACCCCCAGCAGGTCAAAAATGGAGAGCGGGAAAATCAGGTCATAGCCTGGACCCTGTGAAGTTGGGCTCATCCATTCATTTCTCACACACACACACACACACGCACTCGCTCACATACACACGTGCATGCACACGCACATGCACATGCACGTGCACACACATACACACTCATGCGTGCACATGAGCACACATACGCACGTGCAAACATGCACGTGCACACACACGCATGCACACGCATGCGCGCACACTGTGGGCCAGGCACTGTGTCTAGGGTCAAAGATTCAAACATATTTGGTGCAGCCCATGTCCTTGAGGAGCTCCCCGTCCACAGGGGAGCGGGTGACTGCCGGGCAGTGTGAGGGGCTGTGAGGCCACCAGGCCTCCTGGATGTGCAGAGGCGCAGACGGGGGGCCCGATGCCACCCCAGCACGAATGGGAGGGGGGGACGCGGGAAGGCAGCCAGGGCCAGCTCATGAAAGGCTTGATGGGCCAAATGGACACTACAGGGACCGGATTGTGTCTTAAGAGCAGTGGGGGACAGTGGAGGAGTTTTGAGCAGGACAGTGACATTACTGAATTTTGGATCAGAGTTCTCCAGAGAAACAGAATATGTGTATATATGTATTCACATGATTATAGAAATCCCACGATCTGCCTTCTAGTTAAAAGGCCTAACTCCAGGACACCAAGAGCCGGCCGAAGATCAATGTCTCAACTGGATCCGTCCGGCAGAGAGCACATTTGGCTTTCCTCTGCCTCTTTGTTCTAGTCAGGCCTCCACATATTGGTGGTGCCCCCCACCCCCAGAGAGGAGCCATCTGCTTACTCAGTCCACCATTCAAATGCTAACGTCTTCCAGAAACACCCAGAAATAATCCTTAGCCAGCTATCTAGCACCCCTTGGCCCAGTCAGTTAACAATCACACACTTATTGCTCAGAAATGTCACCCTGACTGCCTTGTGGAAGAAGGATTAGGTGGGTAGCCAGTGAGGGCTCTGCCAACCCAGCCAGAGAAGGGGACAGGTGCCAGCCCACCCTGTCCCCAGGCATCCTGCCACAATGGGGCGAAGCCTCCTATCCTGTAGCATCCACTTCACCACCAGCCTAGCCTCTCGACTGGTGTGTGCAGTCTCTGCTCAGACCCCAGGCAGCAGGTGACCGTGTCGGAGAGAAAGCACTGTGCACAGGATGGCAGGGCCCGGCGCGCGGGAGGGGCTGCACGGAGCACGTCTGCCCTGGCACAGGAAAGAGGGGTGCGCCCACTCCCAGAGAGCAGGGGCCATGCAGCTGTGACGGCAGGTGAGGGTGCAGCCCCTCGGAGGTTGAACAGCGGTCGGAATGCCTGAAATGTCTGGGGACCACAGTTTCGGGAAAAGGCTGGGTAATTGGTCTTGGGTTTTGCCATCTTATTGCCATTGTCACGTTGGTTCATATTCCTGAGTCCTTATTCATTAGGCTGTTGGGTGCTTTCACACACACACACACACACACACACACACACACACACACACACACCAGCCACCAGCCTGGGGCCTAGAGAAAGCTGTTATTGTCTCTTGAAATTCCAGCTCCAGGAATTGGAGCAAGTTAGACGGAGACTGGTGGTCCCAGGCCTCAGGCGCCCCCAGTGGTGGATGTTGGAACGCCTGCTTCTACCATCCACCCCTACGGACAAACAGGTAAACATGCCTCAGTCCCAGTGTGACCGACAAATGCTGGGGACGTCTCTGTCTTCGAGCCGGCTTCTCAGAGTAGACTTCATAAAACCAAAGAGCAGGAGCAGGACCTAGGAAATCACCTAGGGTGGCTTGTCCCCAACACTGAGGTCCAGGGAAGAAGGACTTCCTCAAGACCACCGTCTATTGGACATGCGTTTGCTTGTCAACAAACACCTGTTGAACACCCACCACTTGCCCAGCCTTGTTCTAATGCTGGGGACGCCACACCCGTGAACGAGAACAGTCCCTGCTCTCAAGGGGCTGACATTCCAGTCAGTTGTAACCCAGATGACCACACAACGTGTGTGGATGTCAGACAGCACCAAGTGCCAGAGAGAAAATGAAGCAGACGAGGGGCATGGAGGGTGCTTCGGAGGTGAGAGCAGTTTTAAGCAGGGGAAAGAAGGTTCCAGGCAGAGGAGACAGTCAATGCGGTCCCCGAGGCCAGGGCATGGCTGGGTGTTTGAAGACAAGCAAGGAGGGCAGTGTAGCTGGAGAGCCGTTAGCCAGGAGGTGAGCGGCAGGAACTGAAGCCAGAGAGGTGTGGGAAGGTTTGGAGGGCGGGAAGTTCTCATGGGGCCTTGAGGCCACTGTGAGAACATGGCCTTAGGCAGGGAGCATCACAGCGAACCCAGAAGGCAGAGGTGGGTGCAGGAGCCCAGGCAGCATAGGACTGGCCTTTGGGGTCCTCAGACGGCAGCCCCGGGGGGCGCCCATGCCATGGAGAAGCTGGCAGCCAGGCTGGGTGGCCGGCACTGGAGCAGGGGCACCTTCCTGCTGGACCTCACCATCAGCCGCCGCCCCTGCTGACACTTGCCTGCCTTGGGCCAGGGGAGTGTGCTGGGCGCAGCATGAGCGAGACAACCTGCGCATGCGCTCCTGCTGCCATGGGACAGCCGCCACAGCCCACACCCTGGAGGAAGGACGCTGTGGCATCGGGCCAGGACTGACATCCCCTGCAGTACTCAGACCCTGGAGGAGAAACATCCTGCCAGCGTCTTCTCAGTACCGTGCAACCAAACAACTTCAGAAACAAAGAGATGCTCTCAGGTGGATAATCTGGCTGCACCTGTCAGCTCTCGTTTTGTTTTCCCCAATGTTAGTGTTAAGCTCATTGTTTTCATTGATTGACTTTTAAGTGAATGTTAACATTCTAGACTTTTAAATAAGATTATGCTTTTTTTTTTTTTAATACGAGCAGAAGTTTATTTAGAAAGTCACAGAGATAGAAGTGCGCCCCGGAAGAAGTGAGCCAGCTGGTCTGTGTGGGCTCAGAAAACAAGTAACAGAGGCAAGAGAGGGCCCTTGGAGCCCAGGAGAGAGAAAGGCAAAGTAAATGCGCCTGGGGGAAGGAGACAGGAAGAGGCGCAGGCGTGCTCCAGGGAGAGAAAGAGGGAGCCTTAAATAAGATTATGCTAATGAAAATAAAAGGAATTTGGCCTTTACTCCAATAGGATGGGAGCCCCCGGAGGACTCTGGGCAGAGACCAGACCTGCTCTGACTTAGGCTTTAATTGCTGCTGTGTTGTGAATAGACAGAAGAGTGTCAAGGGTGAGGTCGGGGGGCCCAGTGTAGGAGGTTTGCCACTGCAAGAATCCAGGCAAGAAATACCGATGGCTTGGACCAGGAGGCAGCAGCGAGCGTGGGGAGGAGTGACCGGACAGAGTTTCAAGAGAGAACGGCAACAGTACTTACTGAAGGGGGAGGTGAGGGGGGAGAGCAAGAGAGGAGTCTAAAGGACCCTAAGGTTTTGCCTCCAGCTACTAGAAAGAAGGAGTTGGCATTTGCCAGGCTGGAGGAGGCTGCAGGAGGGCGGGTTTGGTCTGAGTGGATTGCATGAGACGCCCTTCGTCGTCCATCCAGGTGAAAGTGGAGAGGAGGCACCTGGCTGGTGTGGCTCAGTGGCTGAGCGTCCACCCATGTGCCAAGAGGTCACCAATTCGATTCCCGGTCAGGGCACATGCCAGGTTGTGGGCCTGACCCCCAGTGAGGGGCATGCAGGAGGCGGCCAATCGATGTTCTCTCTCATCAACATTTCCATCTCTCTCTCCCTCTCCCTTCCTTTCTCTCAAAAAAAAAATCAATAAAGAAAAAAAATATATTTTTAATTAAATAAAAAAAAGGAAGTGGAAAGGAGGCACGGGTGCTGGGGTAGGTTCCGAGACAAGGTCACAGGGCAGAGCCTTGAGCCTGAGGGCTCACGTGAGCTGCTCTGACTGCAGAGAGACAGCAGGGCCAGGGCGTCCCCGAGCTCCGGATGCTGAGTCCAGCACTGAGAAAACTAACTGGGTGAAGGCTGAGTTTTCGTTTCTCTTTTATTTTTCCATTATAGTTGACTCTGAATATTATTTTATATTAGTTTTGGGTGCACAGCAACAATATTAAGTTTTTAAATAAGCTACAAAATTTCTAATAAATGCTAGTTTATCTGTCATCTTTCAAGTCAAAAATTCTCTTAACTAAAATTTTCATACTTATTTCTTCAAAAATGAACAAAGAAAGAGTGAGAGAGGAAGGAAGGAAGGAAGGAAGGAAGGAAGGAAGGAAGGAAGGGAGGGAGGGAGGGAGGGAGGGAGGGAGGGAGAAGGGAGGAAGGGAGGGAGGGAGGGAGGGAGGGAGGGAAGGAGGGAGAAGGGAGGGAGGGAGGGAGGGAGAGAGGGAGGGAGGGAGGGAGGGAGGGAGGGAGGGAGGGAGGGAGGGAGGGAGGGAGGAATGTCCGTGGCTTGGGCAGGGCCGGGCTGGTGACAGCATGCATGGAGGCCCCGCGGTCACAGAAGAGCTCGCGCACAAGAGGGCTGACATTGGACTGGAACCTGCGCTGTGTCCAGATGCCAGTGGGCAGATCCCTCCCCCAGAAGCACCCGTCCTCGGAGGCCTCCTGGGAGTTCACGGGGGACTTGCTGTGCAGTGAGCAGGGTGGGTTTGCCTATGCTTTGCTCAGGCGGCAGAATGAGCTCATGTGGCGAATATTCTCTGGACCCACAGCCCCCACGGCCTGAGCGACAAAGAGGACAGGCTGGCGAGGAGAAAGGCAGCTGCCTGCTGGCGTTGGCAGAGCATCACCCGATCGATCTGCAGGGACATGTGGGCTGCAGCTGAGAGGAAGGGATGTTTGACAGGTGTCTGTCTGTCTTAGTGGGAGTCCCAGAAGCAGCCCCGGACACAAGGATTTGCTTGCAAGCAGTTCCTTTGGGAAGCGTGCGTGCGGAGCCAGCTGGAGAATGGGGAAGGGGGAAGGGGATGAGTGTGTTAACGAGCTCAGTCCCACTGCAGACCCTCGAGGGTGCACAGACCATGTCACAGGACCGCCCACCCGAGGGGCAGGAACCGAGGTGCTTATCCACAAAGTCTCATCTGTCTTGGGCTGAAAGCTTATCCCATAGGCTCCAACTTCCCAACATGTCTAGTCTGTCCTCTGCCTCAGCCAAGCAGTCTCCTGCGCCAGACAAAACCCTGGGGCTGTGATCGGCGGGGCCTGGACCACAGCGGGTGTTAGCAAGCGCCCAGGCTCCCCAACTGGGCACTCCATCCCAAGTCTGAACCCCAAGGACCATCCTCATTGCAGAAAACAGGACTGACACAAATTGGACCCTGACCATTCCTGTCAGGAGAGACAGAAAAGCCTGGGCAGAGTCTCATTGCTGCCAACCAGAGGGAAGGCTCCCCGGGTGCTCTCGGATTGGAAACCGAGTTGCAGCAATGCCAACCAGAGGGAAGGCTCCCCGGGTGCTCTCGGATTGGAGACCGGGCTGCAGCAATGCCAACCAGAGGGAAGGCACCCGGGTGCTCTCGGATTGGAGACCGGGCTGCAGCAATGCCAACCAGAGGGAAGGCTCCCGGGTGCTCTCGGATTGGAGACCGAGTTGCAGCAATGCCAACCAGAGGGAAGGCTCCCGGGTGCTCTCGGATTGGAGACCGAGTTGCAGCAATGCCAACCAGAGGGAAGGCTCCCCGGGTGCTCTCGGATTGGAGACCGGGCTGCAGCAATGCCAACCAGAGGGAGGGCTCCCGGGTGCTCTTGGATTGGAGACCGGGGCTGCAGCAATGCCAACCAGAGTCCAAATTTTGCAGGGTGCTGGGGAGAGGCAACCCCTCGCCTGGAAATCAACGGCGAGATCCAGTTCTTCAGGCTCTCAGTGAATGTTTGAATAAGAGCATAAACAGGGGCTGAGGCTCAGGAAGGGAGCGCCCGAGATAGAGGAGACTGCCCAGCACAGAGCGGCCAGACCAGGGGGTTAGATTCCGGGCTCCTCCACTGCAGGACGCGCCCGGTCACTCAGGGTGGGCGACCTCGAGTTGACATAGCACACGTGTAGCGTCCATTAGGGTGCATCCTTACGAAAACCCAGACATTCCCATTAACAAATAATTTTGTCATCTTTAAAAAGTCTCCCTTGAGCCCTGGCCGGTTTGGCTCAGCGGTTAGAGCGTCAGCCTGCAGTCCGGAGAGACCCGGGTTCGGTTCCCACTAAGGGCACGTACCTCAGTTGCAGTTTGTCCCCGGCCCTGGTTGGGTTGTGTGGATGGCAGCCACTTGATGTGTCCCTTTCACGTCAATGTTTCTCTCTCTCTCTCTCTCTCTCCCTCCCACTCTATCTGAACAAAAAATGGAAAAATGTCCTCCGGTGAGGATAAAAAAAAAATTGTAAAAAAAAGTCCCCCTTGGCACTGTATTTGTGGACCCCTGGGTGAATAGATCCGACGTGATTATCAGAGTCCATTTTCTCTTCCCAAATTGGGCAGAACGAGGTAAACAGCACCCATCCTTCCCTCCCTAAATGTCTGTCTGGATGAGTGGTCCCTGATGCAGCAAACTAAAATGTGTACAACTGACCATTTACCAGGAAACTTTTACTTGTAAGGTGGTTACAAAATACATGAGCGGCCTGGCTGGTGTGGCTCAGTGGTTGAGCTTCAACCCAGGCACCAAGAGGTCGCCGGTTTGACTCTCAGTCAGGGCACATGCCCAGGTTGTGGGCCTGATCCCCAGTGGGGGGCGTGCAGGAGGTGGCCAATCGATGTTCTCTCTCATCGATGTTTCTATCTCTCTCTCCCCCTCTCACTTCCTCTCTCTCTAAAATCAATAAAGGGAAAAAATTTTTTTGTAAATACATGAGAGGGACCCACGTTTCAACAGCTCAGGGTCCTGCAAAGAAGCACCTGTCCTTCAGTGGGGTGCCTGCTGGTCCAGTTCATAAGCAGAATGTTAGAGTGGCAGTGGCTGCCACTCATGAGCCAGAGCACTGGGGCCTGGAACTCTGCATCAGAGCCCTGCTCCTCCCTCTCTGTGCAGATCAGCCTTCTGGGTGCTGTTACCATTTCCCAGGCATCAGAATCCACCACCTCTTTCAAGTTGGGTTTGCAATGGCTTCTGTGGGTTCTTCTGACCATATTGGAAGGTGTCAAATAGGCTTTGGAATTATATGGCCCTGGTGTGATCCACGTACTCTCCAGTAACAGGCTGTGTGACCTTGGAACAGCTGCTTAACCTCTCTGAGCCTATCATCTGAAAAGTGGAGATAATAACATTAGGTTGAATCATATGAAAGTGTCTATTTGTAGGCTGAAAACTCTACAAATAGGTGGATGATGAGATTAAGAAGATGTGGTAACATTTACAATGGAATACTACTCAGCCATAAGAAAGGATAGAATACTGCCATTTGCGACAACATGGATGGATCTTGAGAGTATCATGCTAAGCAAAATAAGTCAGATGGAAAAGAAGAACCACATGATTTCTCTCATATGTGGGATATAAGACGGAAAGTAAGAAACAAATAGGAAATCTAGAAGAAATGGGTATTTACCTAGCAAAATATTAATTACCTTAATTGACCCAAGGAGAAGGAGAAAGGGAGAAGGCCAATTAGTACAGAGGCTGGAAAGGTGATTAAATATCTACCATTCTAAAAGGCACCAGGAACAGACGGTTTCACAGCTGAGTTCCATGTAACCTTTAAAGAACAATGTTAATTACTCTCTTCCAGGTTCTAGAAAAAGATAAAGCGCCGCAATCCACTTTATGAAGCCAGCATTGCCTTAGGACCAAAATCTGATACAGGTCATTTAGAAAAAAGGGATATTGTAGACCAATTGTTCTTCTGAATGTAAATGTGAAAATATAAAATAAAACGCTAGTAATAAAATCTGGTCAAATGTCATTATGATCAAGTGGGATTTATCCTAGTAACATACAGATTTATAACAGATCAGTTCACATAATTCATTGCACCAACAAATTCTAGAGGAAAAAAATATGATCATATCAATAAATGATGAAAGTGCTTGATGAAATATGTACTCCGGGCACCACGGGGCAGGACAGCTAAGCACTCATGCATCAGAATCGCGCACACACACACACACACACACACACACACACACGCGCGCGCGCGCCTTGCATTCCCAGTAGAACCTTCAGACCCGGTGAAAGGTGAGATGACATCATTCTTCAGGGGAACCCCACAGCTGAATCCGCGGGGTTGGGCTGGTTCCCGAGGCCCGACAAAGCCCCATCTCCCACAGTGCGGATCATTCAGGCTGAAACCACACTCTGCCAGGGACTTCAAAGGTCTATGTAATTAGGGGAACGTTTTCTAAGCTTCAAGGGCACAGATCAGTGAAACACACCACATGTCCATGGCTGACTGAACACACGCTGCCTGTTGAAAGCACAGCCGGTCAAACTTGGGTGACGTCGCCATTTTCTCCAAGAACAATGACCGCGCACTTGGTCTACATTTCTCCATCCGAGCGCTCAGCCAGCTGGGTTTCCGAAAACCAAGGTAACGAGCACCAAAGATGTGCACACCTTTCCATGTCCAAAATCCTCACACCAGCAGGGACAGTTCTGATACTGAAATCAAATCCAACTCTAAAAGGCTCCACACCTATGCCAAGCACCCAGCATAATGCCGGCGTGGGGTGGGCATCTGTAATGTGCGTCCCTTCCTCTGCCTTTTCTGTTTTCTACAAGGCAACCCTACCGACGTGCCCCTTCCACATGGGTGCAGGCCCACGGAGCCAGTGGGAAACGTGCCTCTTCCATGGGTGGGAGAGAGACTCCCTGAACACGGCGTGACCCCCGCCACTCTGCCACAGACTTCTCGTGATGAGGTTAAGTTGGCCCCTTCTGCATATCTAGTAAAAAGACAGCTTAAGGAAGTAAATGTAGAGAGACGGGTGCAGAGATTAGAGTCAAGGGGAAGGCATCAGCGGGGCTCCCCCTGCTCCTCCACTCCCAGGGCAGGCCAGCAGCAGAAGCTGCATCCCTCAGACCAGAGGAGTTGGGAGCCAGGCCTGAGGAGCTGAGGTCTGCTCCGAGGTGGAGAGACCATGGCCATCAAAACCTCTTGATTGGCCCTGGCCGGTTTGGCTCAGCAGTTAGAGCATCGGCCTGTGGTCCAGAGAGACCCAGGTTCAGTTTCCGCTAAGAGCACATACCTCGGTTGCAGTTTGTCCCCGGCCCTGGTTGGTCGTGTGGGTGGCAGCCACTCGATGTGTCCCTTTCACGTCGATGTTTCTCTCTCTCTCTCCCTCCCACTCTACCTGAACAAAAAATGGAAAAAAATGTACTCAGGGTGAGGATAAAAAAAAGAACTCTTGATTGACTCTGACCATGTGGTTGGCATGTTCTGGAGGAGACCACCCACCTCCAGGTCACTGGTGCTGTCAACAGTAAGAACCAGACGGTGCCTGGGGTCTCCTTGCTGTGTAGACTGCAGATCAACCTGGTATCAAAGTATCAACACAGGTATCAAAAGACTCCCAGCTCCTGGCCCCACCACTCACCAGCTGAAGAACTGCAAGCAACCTTCTTAAGCTCACTGTGCCTCAGGTCTGTCTATAAAAGGAAATGTTGCTACTCCACTGAGGTTATTAAAAGAATAACATGAAATATTGCTCATGGCAGAATCCACTTTATAAGACTACATTTAAAGCATCTGATTCTCCGTGGGACTCAGGAATTGGTTTGCCATGGCTTTCCACCTTCCCACGTCATCGCTGGACACTTCTCCTCCACCTCCCTCACCCATGTTTCAGTACTGATCGACATGCCCAACGATCGTCGGAAGCTGTGCGGTCTAACCAAACGCAGGTTACTAATGCGCAGCGAGACCACGCACCGCAGACGACTGCGGAGTAAGACGCTGGTGGAGGATTCGAGCTGCGTATGCGTGATCTGGGGGAGGGCTGAGGAGGTGAGGGTTGTTCCAGACTGTACGCTGTCAGGAGGCAGGGACATTTGCTGACTGGGTGTCTTGATCGTTTTTGTGTAGGAAGCAGAGGAAGGGAGCAAGGCTAGAGCTGTCACTGGTGATGAAAGAGGAGTCGCTTGTGTCGGTTGGGAGAAAGGATGTTCATTCATTTGGGAGAATCTCATAATATCCTTGTGCTTATTATGTCGCGCCTCGGTCACTCAGAGGCCTCTCTGATGCTGATGTTGTGTATGTTCCACAGGGACCACCAGGGTCTAGCTAGTGGCTGCTATGCCGCTGTCTGGACTCGGTGTTTTTCTCAATATACAACCACAGGGACTGACTACTGGAGAACTCAAGTACCCTCTCACTCAAGGTCAGTTGTGTACATACTCTGCAAAGTGTCCACACTAAGCTTTTTCCAGGAAATGTTACCTCTAGTCAATCCCCAAAGAGTATTCAACAAGCAAAGAGAGGAGACTTCTCAACAGTTAGCAAGGAGACAGGAGCTGGGCTGGGGCTGAGTGGGCCTGGGTGCCTGGAGGGACAGAGGGGCCCCCCGGGCTGGTGTTCGGCCGCGGTGTCTGCCCTCAGACCCAGGCGTCAGAGACCCCGTCTTACGAACGACCTCGCCTGCCAGAAGCTCTTGCCTTCCTTCCCCCGAGCCAGGAGAACTGGTCTGGAAACAGGTGACTGACCTTGGGAAAGAGTATTGACTGGGGAGACGGGAGACGAGAACCGGGCGTCTGACAGCTGTGTCACCTTGAGGAGACTGCTCGGTGTCCTTACACCAGTGAGAAGCGGGCTGAGCCCTCAGGTCCCCTTGTCGCATCCTAGGAGGTGGGGAGCTGAGCAAATGGTAAAGCAGGCGCCCGCAGCCTGAGGGTTCGGGCTGGGGCAGCAGGGGGAAGGAGAGGCTAGAACCAGGAGAGCTGAGCCAGGAGCTCCTGCCCAACGACCGTGTACACGGGCACCAGACTCTCAGGTGTTGATGGTAAGAGTCCTTGGCATGTGACAATAGGTGACACTTACCACGTGTTCGCAACATACTAGGCACTGCTGTAAGAGCTTGACGTTAACCATTTAACTCTCACCACAACCGTATGGGGTCGGCAGTATTATCACTCCCATTCTACAGATGGAGGAACTGAAGCAGGGAGCTATTAAGTCACTAGTGCAGGGTACCCCAAGCAGTAAGTAGCCCAGCTAGGGGTGAAACACACCAGTATGTCTCCCAAGCCCAAGTTCTCTGCCAGGCTGGACACTGCCTCTCTGAAGGGTGAACAGTCCCCTCTCACAATCATCCAGAGCAGGCACCACCTGGACCCAAGGCAGCTCTGCCACCTGCTGGGCCCCAGATACGATGCTTTCCGTGAATCTCCGTTTCCTCGTCGGTAAAACGCGCTTGCTTGGAGAATATGGTGGGCTCGTGGGTGCACGCACGGAATGCCTGCCCACAGCAGGTGTGCGAAGGGGTTTGCTGCTACCATTGCGGACGTGTACTGATAACGACGGCTTTGCCTGGAACCCCGCTGCGGACAGGGCAGAGCCCTGGGTCCCCCTCGTGGACAGGGGAACGCGGGCACAGGGAGAGGAAGTGGTTTGCCCAAAGAGTCATGAAGAGTGAGAGGCAGGGCCCAGGTCTACCCGTCAATGTCCTGCCCTCTGCCACCCACCTTCCTGCCCCCACCCCAATCCGTAGCAGCCGGGTCCTCAACTTGTGTTCGCTGGCCTGTGAGCAGCCCGTCTGTGTTTGTGTGTTTTCGGTGCTGTAAGCACCCGCCGTGTGCAGGCTCGCTGGCACAGACATTTGTCAAAGATGACGCACCAGTCATCCATGCCACCGGAGACAGTGACAGATGCACTATCTGGCACCCGCCGAGGATGGATGGGGCCCTGGCACCCACTTGGCCCGGCTGCTCGGGGAGCCATGGACCCAGCAGAAGACAAATTGCATGCGGCCTAGTCAGCAAGGAGGTTCAGAGCACGAAGCTCGGAGGCCGCCGCGTGCCCGGCATCCTGCCTCCTCACTCCTCACCCCAGCTGAAAGTGACCCCAGGCGCTCCCAGACCCTCCCTGCTCCTCCCCACTGCACCAGACCTGCCCGAAGCTGATCCTCCTAGGGCTTTGGGGGGTCACAGGCGAGGTGGTGGTGCTCATAGGATCCAGGCTCTTTTCACAATAATAGCAGCTGACTCTTACACATGCTGCCCAGTTCTAACTCTGAGCATGTTTGGGCCCCTTCCATCCCGAGCCACCCCCTGGTGGAGGGACAGGAAACTGAGGTCAGAGAGGGTAGGCGACTCCTCCATCGTCACACAGCAAGTGGCAGAGGCAGGATCTGAATCCAGACGGTCTGGCCCCAGAGCCACTGCACCTGGATAGACAGCAACTGCTGTTGTCTGGTGGTCCGTTTCCTCGGTGGGAAAATGAGGGGTGGGTTTCATGCCCCGATGGGCTTCCGGCGGGAGGAGCCTGTGATTTAGTGGCTCCTGTGATGCCGCCTGCCTCCTCCCACTCACCTCTCCTCCCGCATCCGTGAACCCCAGGCACCCGCGTTCCTCAAGAGTGTGCGGGGAAGAGAGAACCAGACAGTTCCTCTCCTGTTCACAGCGGAGAGTTGTTCCAACCGCACTGTCCCATCGAAGGGAGCCACCCCTGTGGAGCGGGGAACCTGGGGAACGAGCTATGGTGGCCGCGTCCCCGCCCCGCCCCTGCAGTGATGGACCTCAGGCCCCGTCCCCGAGCTTCCGTGGGAACAGTCCACGGCATCCACCTGTGCAGACCCGGCTGCTTCCGCCCAGTGTTTGCGGGAAGAAGTAATTACAGCTTCCTCGAGGTGCACGCAGAGGACACCCACGCGGGGAGAGAATTTCTCTTGCAGTTCAAGCTCTGTAAACACTTGAAAAGTCATTTTCTTTTTGATTTGTGGGCAGGGTGCCACCAAACCAGGAAGCATCATTAAATAGACCCTGGGGGATTTTTTTTCCAGCTATTTGGGGGGGATGGGGTGGGGTTTGGCGTTGGCTTTTTTTCCCCACTGATGCTTTTTGGATAAACACATAAATCAGCATCATCTGTATTCATTAGATAATGTGCCTTGTTCGGTACAAAATTACCCCTGTTTTGCATGATTTTCCCCCCTTGTGATTAATATAAATGACTTAAGTTAATTATGTTTCTCTTCGTGGAAAAATGTACTTGTCAAAGTGCTGAAACATCAATACACGATAAACAGTGTCGTTTGTGGACGGGCGGGATGGCAAACGAGCAGTCGGGGTGGGAAGGCGCCGGCCGTCGGGGGTGTCACTCTGATGGAGTGGGCACGCTGCATGTTTGCTCGTGATGAAAAACCGCTGTTCTCCGTCAAGCCCTCGCAGGTCCCGATGAGGTAGACGGATGTCATCATTAACCATCATGACGCCTCAGACATGGAGGAAACCTTCTTCTCCAGGGTCCCAACAAATGCTGCATGGGCTAAGCCTCGCCTATCCTTCCCAAGGACAACTGAAGCTGTCTCACCAGCCAGCCCCCCAAAACGGGGCCCAGCATGTGGATTCGAGACAGAGGTGAATGCAGATGATCAGAGTGAGGGGGAAGGGGAGAGAGGCAGAAATGAAGAGAAGTGAACCAGGAGGCTGTTGTGAGTCCCAGAGCAGAAGGAAGCTTAGAGGCTAGACTGCCCAACCCCCTCACTGGGCCAGTGACGAGACTACAGTCCAGAGAGGGGAAGGGGCTTGCCCGGAGGCACGCAGCATGTTAGTGCAGGACTGAGACAGAGCCCACGCGTCTGGGCACCAGACCCTCGCCTAATCCCTGCTTTCTGCTGCCCCTAGTCACCTGGATCAAGGGCTCCTTTTTCTCTTGAGCAGGTGAGCAATGGCACCAGCAGGGGGCGTCCTTCAGATCATCAGGGCCACAGGGAAGTCTCCGGGGGACCGTCATTTCTACAGTCCCTGGAATGCCTCTCTACCACCAGCCTGTCTCCGTCTGGGCTTCCTGAAAGCAGACCCTGAGACAAGACGGTGGGTGCGGTGGGTTATTTGAGAGGTGGTCTCAAGACCCTCGAATGAGGTAGAGGAGGATGAGACAGGGAGGGAGGAAAGCCCAAACAGGGAGGGTGCCAAGGGGGGTACTGCTCGGGGCGCCTGTGTTCACTGCGCCAGGGCAGGCCTGTGTGCTGTCCCAGTGCGACCAGGAACACAGAGCATCTGCTCACTCCCTCCTGGGAGCCTCCGTGGCCAGGCCCTCCGGGCCACCTGCGCTCAAGCTGAGCCAGCTCCCATGGAATCATATACACCCAGAGAGGACTCCAGCCAAGAGGGCGGCGTAGGTAAACACGGCACATGCCTCCTCCCACAACCACATCAAAATTACAAATAAACTACAACACAACCATCATTCAGAACTGCCTGAAATCAAGCTGAATGGAAGTCCCACAACTATGAAATTAAAGAAGCAGCCACATCAAGACTGGTAGGAGGGGCGGAGGTGAACAGGTTGTCCCACACCCACATCTGGCAGATAGAAATCAGGAGGACACCTCAGCTAGGAAGGTCCTCCCTGGGGAGCAGTGGGTCCCTGTCCTACACCAGGTGCCCAGCTCAGGGTTCCAAAGTCAGGAAGAGAAGTCCCATAACTTCTGGTTGTAAAAGCCAGTGGGAATTGAGGCTGAGGGAGTCTGAGGCTGCTAGAGCCCCAGGCAGTTCCTCTTAAAGGGCCTGAGCATGAATTTACTCGGACTCACTCTCTCTGGGCTCCAGGGCAGGGTAGGAAGCTTGAAAGGCACCAGAGACATAAGGCATCGGGACAAGAGCTGGAGGGGCAGGTTTCTCCCAGACAGAGGTGCTGGTGGAGGCCATTGTGCCTTTGCTGAGCCCTCCCCCCACAGGGCTCACCCTGTTTGCCCCACCCTGGCGATTTCCTGAGGCCCTGCCCCACCCAACTTTTGGACCCACCCAAACTGTTCCCAGTGGCTTTACCCTAGGAATGTCCTGCTTTGGCTCATGCTTTGGATTTTCTTAAATCTCTCAAACAAGCAGTATCTGGCCTCAGTGAGCCCCATACCTCTCATTAAGTGGCCCCAGGCCCAGCACTAGAAGCAGCCATCTGCAGATCGCTTTGTAGCTTATGCCTGGTGGCCCCGGGTAGAACACAGGCAGTGGTTGACCTTTCCCAGAGCCAGCACACCCTGGGGACAGCTTCAGATCATGATGAAGCATCACCACGCAACCACCTCCACAAGTGACACAGTCAATGAGCAGACTCAGGGGGTACCAGAACCCTGATGACATAAGTCGTACTCTGTGTGGTGGGCCCCTACACAGCTGATCCTCCAAGGTAGTCAGAGGTCAGTGGTCAGCGGGCACAGCCAGTCCTCGCAGCTGATCAGCCTGAGTAGATCCCCCTCACTGATATGCCAACAGCAATCAAGACTCAATTACAACAGAAGGGTGGACAGTCCACATGAGCACCTCGAGGGCACAGCTGGGGTGATCAGGGAGGCTGTGCCACTGGACCCTACAGGACACCTACTGCAACAGGCCACCCTAGGAAGCCTAAGAGACATAGCAACTCTACCTAATACATAGAAACAAACACAGGGAAGCAGCCAAAACAAGGAGACAAAAAAACATGTCCCAGTTGAAAGAACAGAACAAAGCTCCAGGAAAAGAACTAAACAAAATGGAGATAAGCAATCATTTAGATGCAGAGTTCAAAACACTGGTTATAACAATGCTCTGTGAACTTAGTGAGGGCCTCAAGAGTATAAGAAAGGACCAGTCATACATGAAGGATGCACTAAATGAAATAAAGAATAATGTACAGGGTATCAACAGTAGAGTAGGTGAAGTGGAGAATAAAACCATCGATTTGGAATATAAGGAAGCAAAAAACACCCAATCAGAACAGCAAAAAGAAAAAAGAATCCAAAAAATAAAGATAGTGTAAGGAGCCTCTGGGACAACTTCAAGCGTAACAACATTCGCATCATGGGGGTGCCAGAAGGAGAAGAGAGAGCAAGAAATTGAAAACCTATTTGAAACAATAATGACTGAAAACTTTCTTAACTTGGTGAATAAAACAGATATACAAGTCTAGGAAGCACAGAGAGTCCCAAACAAGATAAACACAAAGAGGCCCACACCAAGATACATCATAATTAAAATTCCAAAGGTTAAATACAAAGTGTGAATCTTAAAAGCAGTAAGAGAAAAGCAGTTAGTTACCTACAAGGAGCTCCCATAAGCTCCTTGTCAGCTGATTTCTCAAAAGAAACTTTGCAGGCCAGAAGGGAGTGGCAAGAAATACTCAAAGTAATGAAAAGCAAGGACCTACCACCAAGATTACTCTATCCTGCAAAGCTATCATTTAAAATCGATGGACATATAAAAAGCTTCCCAGACAAGAAAAGGCTAAAGGAGTTTATCACTTTAAACTCCTTTAAAGGATGGGGGATGGCGAAAAAGGTGAAGGGATTAAGAAGTACAATTTTGTTAGGCTGACGAACCTCAGAGGGAAGGAGGCGTGTAGGAAGAGATAAACCAAAGAACTTCTATGCACATATGCATAACCAACGGACACAGACAATAGTGTGGGGAAAGCAAGAGGGGGATGGGAGTGGTGAGGAGGGGGTCGATGGGGGGTGGGGAGGGACATCTGTAATACTTTCAACAATAAAGATAAGTTTAAAAACAAAACAGAGAACTAAGGACCCGGGTGTACGAGTGGGAAGAGCCACTGTGCGTGGCCTCTATCGCAGATGCAGGTGAACCTGGAGGGGGCCAAGAGGACATGAATGGTTCAGCCACAGCATCAGCCACACCACCCTTGTCCAAATGTCCCCAGCCCTCCAAAACCTCCTCCCTCTGTGTAAAGAAGATCATCCTGTCCTCTGATGGTCAGAAACCATTCATCTGGCTCTTACCACAGGTCACCTTTTATTTTATGTATCCACTTAGATATCTTTTCTGTTTCGCCAAACGTACAGTAGTTCCCAAATCATCCATGGGAGAAACATTCCAAACCCCCAGTGGATGCCTGAAACCATGGTTATACGGAACCCTATATTGACTATGTTTTTCATATCCATACACACATATGACAAAGTTTAATTTGTAAATCAGGCACAGTCAGAGATGAAGAACAATACGTAAAATCAGGGAATCTTGAACCTAAGCACTGCCAGGGAACAACAGTGGATGCGATAACCAAGACCGCCGCTAAGTGACTAATGAGCCGGTAGTGTACATAGCGTGGGCGTGCTGGACAAAGAGATGACTCACATCCTCGGTGGAGCCCGGCAGGTCGGCTCAAGATTTCATCACACTGCTCAGAATGGTCCTCAATTTAAAACCTATAAATTGTTTATTTCTGGAATTTTTTATTTAATAGTGTCAGACTGCAGTTGACCGCAGGTAACTGAAACCCTGGAAAGCGAAACCATGGATATGGGGGAACTACTATACTTTAAATGGGTCAAGGTCAAAATTAAGGCCATAATCACTCAATATTTGTTGCACACCCACGAAATGCCCAGCCCTCTTTAAGAGGCTAGGAGTACATAACCCAAGATAGAGAAAATTGTCCTCTAGGAGCGTGCATTTTAGGGATGGAGATAGGTAACAAATAAGTAAATACCATGATTTCAAGAAATCATAAGTGAGCAGACCAAGGAAACCAAAGCAGGGCTAACTGCCGTGGGAGGTGGGGGTACTGCTGTGGACATTTGAGCAAAAGCCTGAACGAAATAAAAGAATGAGCCATGCAAGAATGGTGTTCCGTCAGAGTTAATGTCAGTACAAAGGCCCTAGGAGCAGGAATGAGCGTGGCTCAAGAATACCAAGAAGGCTCCGTGACGCTCAGCAGAGAGAAGGAGAAAGTGCTAGGAGACAAGGTAAGGGAGGGCCAGATCACGGAGGATTTTATCTTGAAACAGGACTTGGCACAAAAAGGTATTGAAAGCAAGCTGCTGGATGGGATCGATGGGTTTGCAGATGGATGGGTGGGTGGACGGATGGGTGGATGGATGGATGATGGGTGGGTGGGTGGGTGGATGGAGAGATGGTTGATGGGTGGGCGGGCGGATGGGTGGGTAGATGAATGGGCAGGAATACTGATACACCCATAGATGAAAAAAGAAGAAAGTAAAGCAACTCCAATGGGAAGAACAGTGTGAGGCCAATTGTGCATTCAAACCGACTTTGCAGGAAAAATAAAATCTGGACTAAAGGTACCTACTAATTAAGCTATTAGACCAAGGAGGCAATTTAAGGAGAAATATCCCTCTTTGGGCCTCAGTCAATGAGAATCCAAAAGGTTGCGTGTCCTTTTTTTTTTTTTTTATTTCATGCCCGGGGCCTGGCCTTCCCTCCCAGTGAGTATCCACTGACAGTACATGGTATTATAGGAGTATTAATTAAACTTGGGTGGCTGGAAGCTAATAAATGATTCCCTCCATTACATATGGCCATGTTTACTCATCAGGGCTCCATTTTTAATTTCAGTCTTTTAATTAAACACGTCCCCACAGTCCATCAGTGAGGAATGTGGGAAGGAGACGTGCATGTGGGTACAATTTAATCTAACAGTTGTGGTTTTTTTACTGAGCACATACTATGTGCTTGGCAAGTTGCTGGGAACCTGAGAGAAGAACGTGTTCATGAAGGGCCTCGTGGACTTATGCTACCAAACAAAGCGAATTTACACACACGCCGGGGGAACAGTCACATATTAACCATCACTTGCTGACTAGCCAGAACACTTCATTAGTAACTTTCCCCTCCAGATTTTATTTGGGAAAACCAGGTCAACCATAAGAAAAGTTTTGGGCCCTGGCCAGTTTGGCTCAGCGGTTAGAGCGTCGGCCTGCTGTCCGGAGAGACCCGGGTTCGGTTCCCGCTAGGGGCACATACTTCGGTTGCAGTTTGTCCCCGGCCCTGGTTGGTCGTGCGGGTGGCAGCCACTCGATGTGTCCCTTCACGTCGATGTTTCTCACTCTCTCTCCCTTCCTCTCTCTCCCTCCCATTCTATCTGTACAAAAAATGGAAAAATATCCTCGGGTGAGGATAAAAAAAAAAAAAGAAAAGAAAAGTTTTGGCACTTTGAAAATTCAAATATACAGGGTGTGTTGTAGCCTACATCCCAATGCACCAGGTACGTTTGGAAAAGCCTCCTGAACCTACTGAATTGCAATCTCCTCGTGGATAAAAGGAGAGGTACTCTTACCCAGGGACTCCAGATGGGACATTTTGTCATCTGTGACCCTCCAGACCTCCAGGCCCAGCCCCCAGCAATGGCTTTCCGAACAACGGCTTAAGTCACTGTAAGATTTTCATTCATCCGAGTAAGTTTCCATCGCTCATGACAGCGTGTTGCCTGCGTCTTCGAAGAGGACGACGAGCTCTGAGGGCAAGTACAAGTAGGTCCCCGGCGAGGCACCATGTGAGCACCGAGAGGCCGTGCAGCGAAGCAAACGCCCGAGTTCGAGGAAGGCGGGCTGTGTTCACTGGATGACCGAACGAGAGACCTTTGATTTGGGCCCCAGAGGCTGGGTAATCTTTTGAGTAAGAAAAGGGAGAAGGGCCCTGGTTGGTTTGGCTCAGCGGTTAGAGCGTCGGCCCATGGACCAGAGAGGCCCGGGTTCGGTTCCCACTAAGGTCATGTACCTCGGTTGCAGTTTGTCCCCGGCCCTGGTTGGGGTCGTGTGGGTGGTAGCCACTCAATGTGTCTCTCTCACATCAATGCTTCTCTCTCTCTCTTCCTCCCACTCTATCTGAAGATAAATGCAAAAATGTCCTCAGGTGAGGAGGGAGGGAGGAAGAGAGAGAGAGAGAGAGAGAGAGAGAGAACGAGAAAGAGAAGGGAGAAGGGAAGCACTTTGAAAAGAAATCCTTCTCCCTTCCTACCAGCTTGGGATGCTACCTTACAAAGATGTAACGTAGCAGCCATATTGAGGCCATGGGGCATTGTAGATACAAACCAAATGACAGAACAGAAGGATGGAATAAAGCACGAATAAACTGGACAGGAATAACATATGGTGATGGCCTCTTCCAGCCTCCTATTTAAGCTAAAGCTTCTTGTTCGCTCCACCCTAGTGGGGTTTCTGTTATTTGCAGCCGAAAGCATCCCAGTTCTCACCTGCCCCTCCAGCACTCAGCGGTCTCTTCTGACTGGCCTGTGTCTCCTCTGTTCTTTCTCACCTAGCCTGTAGCCCCTTCATCTCTGCATCCCAGACTCTCCCGCCTGACCCTTGTCCTTCTAGCCTTCTAGAACTTCCCCTTCCCCACATAGTGGGTGCCTAGATCACGAGCAGTAAAGGAAGGAGCGAAAAGAAAGGCCACCTAAAACTCTGCCTAATGCCCATAAAAACCATTACCCTTCGGGGATGGCTTTGCAATTACATTTTTTCATGAAGTCAAATAACTCTGGCAGTGACCTAAAAAAACAAACATTTGAGACAGGCACAGGAGACTTCCAAAAATGAAAACACTTTGCACTGAGGGGGAAAAATATATTTAACCAAAACAGCACCTGCAGGAGAGATTAACATTTTCAAATTAAAGGCACTTTGAGCTTTCACGGCATTAACACGGAACACGCCACTTAGACATCAGGAGGTTCAAAGTGAGCTTTTAAAAATGTGTTTGTTTTAAATAAATGAGATGTGCGTACACGTACGCACACATGCACACACACGCACACACACGCGTATGCACAGAGAACTCAGCTTTCACACAGTCATCTGCGTCTGGTGCTGCCCCTTGGCCACTATCCGTTTAGATGCCAGAAAGCCTGCAGATGCTGTTGCTGGGGCAACAGGGAGATGGTGGGTACCTTCTGCGTTGTTAACCTGCCCTAGTCTCTCTTCCTCCTAATTAACTCCAGCTGCAGGGCACGCCCTCCTCGGTTCTTCCTCAACTAGCTGGATTCCAACTGCCTCTTCGCTTTCCTGCTCGCGTACTTGCAGCCTGCCTCGGCCATTGTCCCCGCTGGGGACTCGCCCCCGCCCAGCCGCACTCCAAACTCTCCACAGGGCAGCGGGCCAGGTCTCGCATTTCTTTTGTCTGAACCTCCTCATCCCTGGGGTGAGCAAATCCAGTGGCACGGGTTACAGCTCACCTGCGTGAGGATGGCACCCACGTTTCGGTCCCCAGCTGTGGACACTCCCAGACATATCAATCTTAACATCTTCAAGTCCAACTCAGGCAGCACTTCCCCAGAATGTTATATATTTGTTAAATATACATTTTATATGCACAGAGAAGGGGTCAGGCCCTCCCCGATCTCTCTTTTATAAGCACTGTGGATTGTCCTTCACGGTCCTTGTCACCAATCCTCTCTTCTGGGTGGATCACTAAGGGGCTTGCCTGTTTGCTGGAGTTTAAGTCCCTCTGGGCATAGATCAGCCCCATTCGCTCATCCCTGTCTCCTGAGTGCTGGGCACTGTGCCTAGCATGCAGTTGGCCCTCAGTAAATAGTTGTTAAGGGAAGGCGTGGTTCCTCCCGCCCACCCTGGTGCAGGCTCTGTCTCTCGCGGCCATCGGCATACAATGTGTGGCCTCGGGTTACACGGACGGAAACGTGAACCCTTTCCTTGTGCCGGCTTCCGTGTTCCACCCTTTCTCACATGGCTTCACGCCATTCTTGCAACAATCCCGGGAGGTATGTTTTATTCCCATTTTAAAGAGGAGGAGAACGTGGCTCTAGGAGAGTCACTTGGAGGTCCCACACATCCTGCGGGGCCAGAGCTCTAGGCAGCCAGCGCCCCACAAACTGCACCGAGGGTGCTAATCCCGAGGGACTCTGCAAGCAGTGGCCCTGGCTCGGTGTCAGAAGACCCGGTCTGGGTCTCAGCTTTGGGCCTTCAGCCAGCCTCTGGATTCTCCGAGCCTCGGTTTCCTCGCCCGCGCCCTTCTACCTCCATCGGGCGTGAGCCGCTGCGCGCTGCCCCCCGCGGCCGCCGGTGAGGAGCAGCCCTGCCAGTGCGGGGGGGACGGCGCTCCTGGGCTCTGGCTGCCTCCCCGAACGCGGACTCTCCCTACCTCTGGTGGAACCAAACACTGAAGTCTGCAGGCTGGGTGGGGATGCGGAGGCATTTTGTTTGACTGCCCGCACGCAGAACTTTTCTGTCATTGGTTGTGTCGTAAGGGTCCAGATTTTCACCTTCTCTTGACAAATGGGAAGTTCCTGCAATGTTGGAGCCCACTGGTGTCCACGGGCTGGAGCAGAGAGGGGGCCGAGCTCATCTGCCCTTCACGGTAATTCTGCGGGGTAAGTGCTGCTATTCTTCCCATTTCACAGATGAGGAGACTGAGTACCAGAGGTGAAGAGTCTGGCTGGAGGTTCGTGGCGGAGCCGGCTGTGTGACTCACAGCAGCGTGTTGCTGGAGGTAGGCTGTGCTGACCATAGACGGGGAGGCCGAGATCCTCACCAGTGGAGAGGCCAAGAGCACATGGCCAGATCTCCCCCCCGACGGATGGCCCTGAGCTCTTCTCCCTCCCACTCCGAACCTAGAGACACAGGACCCAGGAGGAGGCATCCCCACACCGGGTGCTCTGGTCAGAACGCCAGGGCTGTGCTGGCAGGATTTGCAGGTCCCCAGGCAATTTGCATGTCCTGTTGGAAGTTTTCCTCATTGAAGTAACGGAAATCAATGCAGTAAATACACTGATAATGAACTGGCCCGCTCACGCTCCCTGTCTCTTCCTGAGGGAGCGGCATCAGGAGAGGCACGTATTGGTTTCAGCTCCATCACACCTCTTGCCCTTGCCCGGTCCTCCCTCTGGGAATCCCTCTAGCTCCTGTCAATAGCATTTGAGATGTTCTGGGTTTTTTTTTATTGGATGTTCTTTGTCACTGTGTCTGTGAGAAGTCAATGAAGCTAAGATTTAAGAGCCAGAAGGAGTTTAACTTCTTCCCCGCATGGGCCGTGGCTGCCTGCCTTCTAGGGGACTGTTCACAGACCTCTGGGCAGAAGTGAGCTAGAGGATATTAGCTAACCACTTCATCTCACAAGTATGGAAACTGAGGCACAGAGAGGTAAGGACCACACAGCACAGGACCAGCTCACCCTGCCAGCATTCAGGGGTCCAACTGCCTTAGATGCCCGCAGAAGGTGTTGGTGCCTGGGGAGCAGAACGCTTTGGCGAAGGCTGCCCAGTCTGCGTGCCTCGCCCACCACACCCCACCTGAGCAAGACCTTCGGAAAGTCAACTGACCTCTCCGTGGCTGTGTTTTCTCGTGTGTAGAATGGGGTGATCATAAAAGTATCTGCTCCACTGAGTTGTTGAAAGCGTAATAACACAAGAAAAACTATTAGGACTGCACAAATAGAATGCACCGTGAATGTTGGCGGTGGGCATTATGGTGAAAGACAGAACCCCTGGGGCTAAGAGCGGCTCCTGGAGGAATTTAGCTCCTCCTGGGCTAGGACGTCGAGGTAGCACACGAACTTGTGACAGAAATGGCCTTCTTTGGTTTCACAGCTGTCGGTCATGTTCCCTGGGTAAATGGGGACATTGAAAGTCCCTGAGAGCAGGAGACAGCCCGACACATCTGTGTTGCCTCACAGTGTTGAGCCCAAACCCTGGGTCTCCCGCCAGGCCACCTGCTGGTGTCCTGTGGCTGCCAGCTCCCACCATCAGCCCTCGTGCCAGGCGAGGTTCTGAGGAGTTGCCCTCGTTGAGCCTCACTGGTCTTTGCTCTTGACTCGGTTCTACTGAGCTGCTACATGAACCGACTCTTGCCACTGGTCTCCGGGTTTCTTGTTATGGGAAACAATTAAGCGTCCGCAGTTCTCAAGTCAGTTGTAGTTAGGAGTTCTATTAGAGACAAAGTCACTCGCAGCTTTGTCAGGTGAACATCAGTCTGCCTACCACACGCTCCAGCAGGATTACACTGTGTAGGTAGATTGAGAAACAGGTTCTCTAACGTGGTCAAATAGGAGCCTAGGCAGAAAAGCCCAGAATCCCGGAACGTGGGAAGAAGTGTAAATGTCACCCATGTCTGACATATGGAACAGAACTGTACATCCAGAAATAAACCCTCATCTTCACAGCTACCCTGCTCTGCAGAACCGAGATCGCAGTGCAACGCCACCAGCCCACACCCAGGCGCCCACCACAAGCCCGTGGAAGCTGGTGCACGGGAGCAAGACAGCTGCACTTCTGACCCAGGGCAATGGTAGCGAGAGGAAATTCTTTTAATTGTTTGAAGCCACGCTCGTGGGCAGAGAGGAAACCATGGGCACACTGGAACAACCTATTCCAGTCCTGGAGATGATGCTCGAGCTCCTCCCAGACCGATGTCCCTGCCAGGGCACCTCGCTGCTGCTCGTTGTAGCTTATCACCTCTGAGCAGCTGCGTCCGCCGGAAAGGTTGCATTGCGTTGAAAGCTGTCTCCCCAGAGCATCCCCCTCCATCCTCATCCTGAGCTGATGTAATCCTTTGGAACCACGTGAATTTATTTATTCACAAGTATCTACAGCATATCTGTACCTATCTAAACCTGTACTTACCGTGTGCCAGGTAATAGGCCCTGAGAGGGCTTCTGGGAGTAGGAGAGGGCGTGTCATTTGTATTTTAGCATGAACTGATTCAGTGGATTGCTTTCCTCCAACAGTGGCCTGCCGTCACCTTCTCGGGGTGTTTTCCTTGGTGGAGATAGACAGAATGGCTGCATGGAGTGCGGGGGAGGGGAGGTGTCAAGAGTTAGGAGGCTTTTAACTCATACAAGTCCTTAAATATCAGTAACGAATTTGAAAGCGATGTAGACGCTCGAGCAGAGAGCACGCGAAGAGGATCATCAGAAGAAAGACAAATGGGCAGTAAACAAAGGGGAACGTTCTGCTTCCTACACAAAGAAATATTAAACAAAGCAATGACTTGTTGTTTTTTATCCCTAATATTAACAATTGATTTAAAATATAATATTCAGTGCTGGCCAGGGAGCGGTAAGAGAGCCACAGATGGCTGCTCCTCGTTGGAGTAGAAACCGGAACATCTGTGAGTGCAGCTCAGGGATGTGCTCTTTGTCCAGTCATTTCACCACGACGCTCAGAACAGAGACGCAGACAGGCACTCATGGTGCAAAGATGGTCATCAAAGTACTTCTGTTCAAGCCCCAAATGGAGCGACTCCCCGGTCCTGCAGGAGGGGAATGGTTCCCTAGGTTATAAGGTATCCACATGCTAGAATGGATTTCGAAATAGATTAATGGCATGCAAAAAATGCTCACCAGGTAATGTTACGCTTAAAAGTCAGGGTCGAACATCAAGATGTACTTAGTCTGTAATTACATAAAGTCTTCACCAGACCATAGAAATATTACTGGAAAGAAATAGCGTATAGTGCTGACGGAGCAGGTCCTCGTCGGTGGAGTGGCCAGTGATGCAGATTTCTTCTTCAGTCTTTCCTGGATTTTTCAAATAATCATATATTGGTTTTTGTTTTGTTTTTTTCTTTGGAGGTAAAAAAGAAGCAGTATTATTATTTGTTTAAAAAGAAGAGGAAAGGGGGGAAAAGGAAGCCGTCAAAGATCTAACATCACCCTGGCTCCTTCTGCTACCAACTATGTCTTCAGTAGCAGCTCGTAAAATCGGGACAATTGTACCCAAACGGTTTTCACACAATTGCTGCTTAGATAAAATAAGAAAATGTATGTGACATGCTTTGTAAATTGTAAAGCACTGTACAAATTGTTCGCTGTTGCTAACAATACAAAATTAACTTCAACATTCTGAGAAAAGAGAAAATACACCCATAATAAAGCATCTCAGGCTTTGACCCTGAAACCAGGAAAATGCAAGAATGGGCTAAGAATAGAAAGAAGGGGGCAGGCCCCAGGAATCCTGGAATTGTCTACTAGCGGAAGCCCAGGGAAAGTGTTTAACAAACAAAACAAAATAAAACCGAGCCACATAAGATGTTCTGTCTTTGTTTTTAAAAAAAAAATCTGAAAACTGAGAAGTATTCAAATCAGAAGAATGAGGAAACTCACTCCCTGCGACAGGCAGACAGAAATCAGAATGAACTAAGGTCAAATATTTTGGAAAAGCATCTTGCAGGATCTGACTTGACTCCAAAGGTAAAAAATAAACACCCCAAGGGAGAGAGTTGGTGATGGGAGAGGGTACTTAATTATCATGCGGCCAGGAACGGACTCCGAAATGACAAGGACCTGGCCTAAGAACTCGAATTCTCTCCCTTGCAAAGGAAGGTGCTTGCGGCCAGCCCTGCCGGCCATTCCCTCCTGTTTGAAACTCTGCTGTTCTAGGTTCTCGGACCTCACTAGTCCTTCCTGCCTGCAGCTCCTTCTCTGAGTTCCCTCCTCTTTGCCTGCCCTCCACACAGCACCTGCTCCAGAGATCCCGTGTTTCTCCCTGCTCTTTCCTGGCCCCACTTTCTCCCTGTTCCCAGCCAGCACCTCCACATGTCCATCTCCGTGGGGTCCTTCCCTCCACCCCCTCGCCATCTCTCCAGCTGCCAGTTGGACATACCTCCTCCGAAGCCCTGCTGACAAGGCACACTGAGCTGGCCTAAAGCCAAATGCATCTTCTTTTTTTTTTTGGTACGTGCCCCTAGCGGGAACCGAACCTGGGACTCTCTGGTCTGCAGGCTGATGCTCCAACGGCTGAACCACACCAGCCAGGGCTAAATGCATCTTCTTGAAAATCAACCCAACCAACAAAAACTGCTTCGATGGATCCTCCTCTCCTATTCCTGATAACAGCTCTGCTAGAAGCAATGGCTTCCTCTCGTGCTGCTTCTCTTTCCAAACCAGACTCATCCTGTCTCCAGTCCTATTGACGTACCCGTTCATATTTTCTTCTGTCAGGCCCCTCCCCGCCCCCGCCCAGTGCAGACCCATGCAGCATCTGCAGAGCCTGCTGACTGTTCCCCACGGCATCTGGTCTCCTCATCCCTTCTGAATGCCGCCAGCAAAGGGAGCTCCCCACCTTAGCTCCTTTCCTGACTGGGACTCTCCCACTCACGGCTTTGCAGGACTATCTTGTGCCTGTTAGATAAAAAAAACAAATGCATTGCCTGCCATTCAAATTTCCTGAGCCCTAGTTAAGGGCTGAACAAATGGCTTGGCCAAATCCAGCTGAGGGGTTGGATTATAACCACAATTATATTTCAAATATGAAGGCTAGGGTCCAAGTTTTCGAAAGCTGGGGATGGCCAGGGTTGTTAATGGTCAAAAAGAGGTCATGCCCAGCCAGTGTGGCTCAGTGGATTGAGCGCTGTCCCATGCATCAAGAGGTTGCTGGTCCAACTCCCAGTCAGGGCACATGCCTCAGTTGTGGGTTTGATCCCCAGTGCGGGGCATGCAGGAAGCAGCCGATCAATGTATCTCTCTCACGTCAAAGTTTCTCTCTCTCTCTCTCCCTCTTCCTTCTCTCTATAAAATCAATAAAATATATTTTAAAAAATAAAGAATAGTGGTTTAAAAAAAAAAGGTCAGGTCTGGGGAGGGGATGTAATTGCCAACATCTGTGCACAAAGACAACATCCCAAAGAGGACCAGGGCAATGGGGTCTTCCTGGAGATGGGACACATGAAAGCGCAGAGGAGGGTGGGCTGCAGAAACAAGGACCCAGAGGTGGGATTTGGAGCCAAGCAGCTCTTCAGCACAAGCAGGTCAGAAGTCCACTGCTCAGAGCCCATGAGGCAGATATTGGGCAACCTGAGGCAGCTGGAGCCAGCTCTCTGGGCACTTGCTCCCCACACAGTGCTCACCCTCTGTGCACGTGGGACAAGCTGCAGCTCTGACAAAGCAAGAGTGCAGCTCCTGGGAAATGAGCCAGTTAGTTCTCTGAGTCCACCTCCGCAGGAGCTCACGCTGCATGTTCACTGCCCTCCAAGGCAGCCACGCATTCCCATCTCAGTCCTCTCCATCATGCCCCAGCCTAGAATGTCCTTGACCCAACGATGTCTAATTCTCATCCACCCTTCCTGGCACAAACTAAGTCCCATGTGTACCCGAGCTCATGAGAAATGCTCTTCCCTCCGAATTCCAGCTGAGAAAGAAACCAGGGGACTAAAGGAATCTAAGCCACTCAGCACTGAAACTGCCTCCGTGTGTCAGTGGCTGTTCATGCTTATGGCTTCCCCTCTGAGGCAGATGCTGCCAGCTGGCTAACCAAGCACCCCTTCCCAACCTTGCCTGCATCCACCAAAGAGGCTGGAAAGCCTAACACTCATGTTCCCAGCCTCTTTTAATGCTGGAGTGGCCATGTGACACAGTTGTAGCCAATGACAGATTAGCTCAAATTTTGCACCGTGGGCTTGAGGGCATGGGGAGAAGTGAGAGCAGGGGAGAATGCTTCTATAAGGCACTTGTTTTCAGTAAAAGAGGGAGAAGTAGTTGGTGTTCTACTCCCTCTTATTGTTCCTGCCTTAAACATGAGTATGATGCTTGGAGCTGCAGCAGCCATTTTGTGGCCATGAGGCAATAAGCCCAAGGATGAGAAGCCAGTTGCTAACAAATAGATCTTTGGGGTCTAGTGTCTAAGAACGTTGTTGGGAAACTAAACCAACATCAGCATTCACGCACCTCCAGACTACTTATTATTTTTAAAAAATAATAAACTCATTTGTCTAAGTTTTCTGTTACTTACCACTGAAAGCATCTCTAACTTACTCACCTTTCTTACCAAACAGTGAGCTATTTGACATCAAGGACCATATCCTTTACATTTTTGCTTTCTCCAACATCTAATATGCGGCCTAGCTTATAACCAACCTTAAAAACCATCTGCTAGCAAATAGGAGAGGACAGAAGGGAGTTTTGTAGCCCTTACAGTGTCTATTGAAGCAGACAAGACATGGCTATTAGATGAAATTGTGGTAAACAAATGAGATGTTTTAGACCTAATTGAAAAATTAGGTATAAATAAACCCTGCTGACCAGATGCTATTTACCCAGAGCTCTGAAGAGTGTGATTGCAGAAATGTTTGGCCACGACATGTGACCTGTTATTATAAAAGGCATTAAGTCCCAGAAGGACTGATGGTCAAAACCCCACCCACCTACAAAGCCACCCGCAGAGGAGCCTGGGACAGAGAGCATGGGGTTGATAGAACCTGTGAGAGAGATCACAGGACACCTGAAGAGCATGAATGTGGCACAGAGTTGGCAGAGCACCCCCTAAAGGAGGCCCAGAAAGAGCAAATTCTCTTGTCATGAGGAGCAAATAGAGAGGCATGATGGGAGGGGCGGGGAAGGGGCCACAGTGCAGGACATATTTAGAATTTTAAAAAATCTGTGGTATGATTTCAAAGTGCAGGCTCCTAAACACTCACCTGCTCTGGGATTGGTGCAGCCGAGGCCTCCAATCTGGAAACAAAGAGCAGGATTAAACAGATGGATTGCCGACGGCGGGCGTCCCCAGGAATTGCACTGAGACCAATCCATAGGAAGTGACCGGGTTCGGGACTATCTGGAAGAGGAAGAAGGCACAGCAGCAGCTCTTCGTCTACACATGAGCCCCGAATAAAGCTCAGAAATCAGAGAAGGTTGCCAGGTAAAATACAGGACTGCCAGTTATATTTGAAGCTCAGAGAGACCACAGATAATTGTGTGGTATAAGTATATCCCAAATATAAACATGCCCAGGCAATAACTGGGATACACTTATACTACAGAAGTATCCACTGGTTCTCTGAAGTGCCACAGTTACTGAACGTTTTGGTTTTGTGGATTTTTTTGCGAGGTTTATTTGCTTTTGTGGTTTTCTTGTTATGTTTTGATTTTCTTTTTTTAAATCCTTTTTCAAATAGCTTCAGATAGAGTGGGAGGGGGAGAGAGAGAGAAACATCGACGTGAAAGGGACACATCAACTTGTTGCCTCCCGCATGACCCCAACCAGGACCAGAGACAAACTGCAACCGAGGTACGTGCTCTTGACCGGAATCAAACCCGCGACTCTTTGGTCCGTGAGCCGACGCTCTAACCATTGAGCCAAACTGGCCAGGGCTGTTGTGTTTTGTCTTTCACTAAATCTGGTAACCTTGGGTGGGAAGAAAAGGGCCGTAGCTGCCAGCAGAGAGGGATGTTGGCCAAGACCCTAGAGGAGGAGCCGTCTCATCCAAGCCTATGAGACAATCGGCCATGGGTCCTTGGAACCTTGGGGTGGGCTGAGGAGGGAGAGTAGGAGACACAACAGCATAGCCTAGGGGGTAAGGGCACAGACTCGGGAACCAGACTGTGTAGGTTCAAACCCTTGCTCTGGCACTAACCAGCTGAGTATCTTGGAGCAGTTGCTTAACCACTCTATGCCTGTTTCCTCATCGGCAGGCTAGCATTATAAGAGCATGAAGTGGGGGTGCAGGAATGTGGGTCCTTCCCATGGGCCACACTTCCTGGTCCCAGCAGCCAGCTCCCTCCTCTGCCCCTGCAGGAACAGCACATCCCCCTTCCCAGCAGCTGCCAGCACCTCTGCATCCCCAGCCTGGCAGCCCACGGCTCGGTGTGAAGCCAGCATCCGCCAGCACCTCTGCATCCCCAGCCTGGCAGCCCACGGCTCGGTGTGAAGCCAGCATCCGCCATCGCCTCTGCATCCCCAGCCTGGCAGCCCACGGCTCGGTGTGAAGCCAGCATCCGCCAGCACCTCTGCATCCCCAGCCTGGCAGCCCACGGCTCGGTGTGAAGTCAGCATCCGCCAGCACCTCTGCATCCCCAGTCTGGCAGCCCACGGCTCGGTGTGAAGTCAGCATCCGCCAGCACCTCTGCATCCCCAGCCTGGCGGCCCACGGCTCGGTGTGAAGCCAGCATCCGCCAGCACCTCTGCATCCCCAGCCTGGCAGCCCACGGCTCGGTGTGAAGCCAGCATCCGCCATCGCCTCTGCATCCCCAGCCTGGCAGCCCACGGCTCGGTGTGAAGTCAGCATCCGCCAGCACCTCTGCATCCCCAGCCTGGCAGCCCACGGCTCGGTGTGAAGCCAGCATCCGCCAGCACCTCTGCATCCCCAGCCTGGCAGCCCACGGCTCGGTGTGAAGCCAGCATCTGCCAGCACCTCTGCATCCCCAGCCTGGCGGCCCACGTCTCGGTGTGAAGCCAGCATCCGCCAGCACCTCTGCATCCCCCGCCTGGCAGCCCACGGCTCGGTGTGAAGCCAGCATTCGCCAGCACCTCTGTATCCCCAGCCTGGCAGCCCACGGCTCGGTGTGAAGTCAGCATCCGCCAGCACCTCTGCATCCCCAGCCTGGCAGCCCATGGCTCGGTGTGAAGTCAAGGGCTCCGGAGCCGCAGCTTCTGTGATGTGCTCTGCTGGCTGCAGCTCAGCACTGACCTGCGGCCTCCCGTGGTGTGGCCCGTGGCCTGACCTTCTTCCTGCCTCCGTGGCTCCTGGCTTGCTGCTGCCCACTGGGCAGCACATTCTTTGTCCCTTCAGACACCACCCAGCCTCCAGATCTGTCTCAGCCTGACCTTGGACAACAACAAAGTCCTGGCCTTCTGCTTGCCTGTCCCTGTCCTTGGCTCCCAGTTCATCTTCTCCTGCCAGCTAGACTCACCCAGGTAGGCCCTGTCCCCTCCCCTGAGTGGGGAGCCGGAGAAAGAAGTAACTATTCACTGTCCTGAGGTCAAGAGGGAGCTTGGTGCTGCTGCTGTCCGGACCCACCTCCCTGTCGCTCGTCCTGGTCTTGCCTCTGCCTCTCCAGGAGCGAGTGCGGTGTGGCGACCTGTCGGGAACACATTTAAAGTTTAAAGATACAGCCCTGGCCAGTTTGGCTCAGCGGTTAGAGCGTCGGCCTGCGGTCCGGAGAGACCCGGGTTCGGTTCCCGCTAAGGGCACGTACTTCGGTTGCAGTTTGTCCCCGGCCCTGGTTGGTCGTGCGGGTGGCAGCCACTCGATGTGTCCCTTCACGTCGATGTTTCTCTCTCTCTCCCTTCCTCTCTCTCCCTCCCACTCTATCTGTACAAAAAATGGAAATATATCCTCGGGTGAGGATTTAAAAAAAAAAAAAAAAAAAAAATCAATAATAAAGTTTAAAGATACACGCACTTTAGGAATTCTGTCCAGGTAGGCTACTGGGCAAGCAGGGGCTGAGGCCTGGGGTGATTTCAGGAGCACCCCAAGTCCACAGGCAGCAGAGGGAGGAGCTAGTGGGTGATCGCAGAAGGAGCATCTTGGGGCCAAGTCCAATTTTAAAAGCGGGAAGATGAGCAGCGAGAACCCTCATACCCTGCTGGTGGGGATGTACGGCGGCGCGGCCGCGTGGCAAACACTCGGTGGTTCCTTGGCGAGCTAAATACAGAACCGAAGGCCTTCCCAACAAGTTTTCAAAACCGAAACTGGCACAGGAATGTCACGGGACCCAACCACATGTCCTCGACTGATGAGTGGAAAATAAAATGTAGTGTCCCCACACCAAGCAGCACTGCAGAACCATGAAGAGACGACACACTGACATGCTCCATCACAGAGGAACCCCGAAGACACGATGCTACAGGAGGGAAGCCAGACTCACAGGCCACGTGTTGCATAGTTCCGTGGCCTTGAAATGTCCAGGACAGGAGAATCCACAGAGACAGAAAGCAGACGAGCGCTCGCCAGGGGCTGGGGAGGGGAGACCGGTGGGCGACAACTAAGGAGTACGAGGTTTCCTTTTGGGGTAAGCGAAGTGTTCTCAAGTTCACTGCGGTATTTCTGCACAACTCCACGGATACACTAAAAGGTATTGAATCAAACACTTTCAACGGTGAATGTCTAGTATGTGAATTATATCTCAATAAAGCTGTTTTTAAGAAAGAGTTGGCAGATGGTCCAGAATGGACTTCAGTTCTATGAGCCCAGACTAATAGAATGAAAAAGCAATTCACCAAGGAAGACGCAAACTCGGTGACACGCCCATGCTGGTGGCTGTGGAAAGCTTAAAGGTGGCTGAACCCTTTTCTGTATCCATTACTAGGTTATTTTCCTCTCTCCACGCCTGGTGCCCCTCTCCTGCCCCTCACACGTCTCCAGTTCTCCTTTAGTAGAATCGGATTAACTGTTGGCTGACCTGGCTGCCCTCTGCTGGATTGTGAGATCCCAGAGGGCTCGGTCCATTCCCTCTTGGTCTTTGGATCCTCCTGGTACCTGATTGGTACTCAGAAAAGAAGTGTTGAATTGAGAAAAAATTGTATAAATCCCGGTCTCCTTTATCGGAAGATCTCGCTGTCTCGCGGGAGCCTGGGAACCGGCTGCCTTGGGGAGCAGCACCAGGCAGCGGGGAGAGGGGCAGGAGAGGGGCTTTGCATGTTCTTTAGCGCCGTTTAAATGTGTGCCAACACACCACCTACTCCAAAAAGAACTGAATTTCATGGTTTAATCGTTTGAAAATGCAACGCCTATTAGCAAAGACAGAAAGGTCATGCATTTGACAAGACAGAGAAGAGGAGAATGCGACAGGCCTCAGGAGAGCAGACTGGCGGCAGCCCCCTGAGTGGGAGGTTCAGGGGAGCAGGGCACAAAGCCTCCGGGAGAGAACAGTGCTCCCCTCCCGTCTCTCTCAGGAGCCAGTCGAATCTCTTCATTCACTCGGTAATGACAGCAGGTCTCGGGGGCTGTGCCAGCGTCAGCGGTCAGACCACTGTCAGCCCCATGTCCACACAGATTCATGGAGATCATGCAGCATTTGCGTCCTCCCGGCTCGCCCACTCTGCCCGGGAGGCCCACCAAGGCTGCAGGGGTCACAAACCAAGAGGGAGGACCTCAGCGCCAAGCAACCAATCCACAAACTGGTAGAGAGTGGAAGCCCAGTGCCCCTCACCCCAGGAGAGGCATGCCTGGAAGTCTGGGACACAAGCAAGCTTCACCCCCCAGGCCCTTCCCAACTGTCCTGGTGGGTTTCACCCCTCTCCCAGGCCCCTCCGTCACCAGGTTTCTGGACCGTCACGCTGCAGCCCCGTGCAGTGACCCCTGTGGCAGTAAGAAAATAGAAAGCAATGAGACCTGATTGTCCCTGAAGGACACTGGCCCTCGCAGTGAGCCAGCATCTGGCCGGGGTGTGCTGTGAAATGGCCTGTTGCTGTCCCAGCCTCCCTCCTTCCCGCAGGTGCCCCGGAGGCAGGTCTGGTCGCCCAGTCACCCATCACAGCCCCAGCTCGAAGCGCGTGGCAGGACCAGTGCTCATTATTTAGCGTCGCTGAGCGAACGAGCACATAGCAGCGCAGGCCCGGCCCCGGTTTATCTGGTCCTGACATCAGCCTGAGGAGGCACGCGGTGTTATTCCCGGTTTACAACGGGGTCACAGGGAGCTTGAAGGAGCTTGCCGGGAGCCCAGAGCTATGAAAGACAGAAGCAGGACTCAAACCCAGCGGGCTGCAGGGTCCATCAGCTTAACCGAAGTGTTCTCCCACGATCCATGAAAGAGACACTGAAAGTGTGTGTGTGTGTGTGTGTGTGTGTGTGTGTGTGTGTGTGTGTGTGTGAGAAGGTGAAGATGGGTGGGGGTAGAGGGAAAAATAGAAGGGAGAGAGGGAGGACCGAAGGTCACTGGGTCCCAGGCACCTGCCCTCCGTTTGAGAGGCAGCAGCAATCTGGTCCGTGTCCTAGAGGCCAGGGGTTGACCCGGCTGTGCCAACTCTCAAGAGACTCATGAATGAGCTAGAATACCAGTTTTTCATCCCAGAGAACACAGTAACTTCCGAGGAAACCAGAAGCCCGTGACCACCGGTGGGAAGCGGTGTGTGTGGGCAACGACGTTCTCATCTGAAGTTTGCCTCGTGAGCAAGGGCTCGGTGCCACGGAGCCGCAGGGAGCTCCTAATGGCTCGTGTCAGAGTTATGATCGCCCGACGCTCTGGCTCCTCTCGGCCGCCTGTCAAGCAGAGCGATGTTCCTGCCAGCCAGACGGGCCCCTGTGCTCGGGACAGCGCAGGAAAAGCACTGACAAGTCACTGCCCCTCAGGGTCCCCTTACTCTAGACGACGCACAGACTGCCCCCCTTAGCTAACACGTTTGTTTCCCAGACCAGGCACATGGGGATCTATTAGATTTCACAACTGATTAGGTTTCGCAATCACAGATGCTTAGCTCCGCGATGCATGGGTTCTTCTCACGAGCGCCTCTCTCAGAGGACAGCCACGTTCTGAAAAGGGGGAAACGCACCCCTCTGACCGATGGGCTGATTCTACCTTATTCTCAGGCCCATCGCTGCTTTCGGCCCCCAGGTTTGCTTTGGGTCCCCATCCCAGGAAAGGGTCCAACTTGTGCCCTCCCAGTGCGACTTCGCTGAGCACTGGCTATAAGTGGGGTTCATGGGATGAGATGGAAACCATGCCTGGGGTGAGCAGGCAAAGGCAGACTCCAGTGCAAAGGAATGAGCTGTAATTTAAAAAATAATCAGATTATGTCTCCACTTAAGCAAGTCTAATTTAATCCTGGCTGCTCATGAAGGCTGCATAACCGAGATTTTCCCTGGTAGAAGACAAGGCTCCCTTACCACTAGCAGAAGTTTCCAACACCACTGCTAGGAGTAATGTCTCAATTTACTGAGCACCTTTCATGTTCGAGATGCTGTTGCATGTGTTAGTTCTCCATCACTATGCAACAAATTACCCCAAGACAGCAACCTGAAGAAACACACATTCATTGTCTCAGTTTTCGTCGGTGCAGGTACATCCTAGCTGGGTGTTCTGGCCCTCACAAGCTTACAGCCTCATCTCCAGACTCAACCGGAAGGACTCACTCCCAAGCTCACTCACGTTCTAAAAAGAGGGGGAAGCACCCCTCTGACCAATGGGGCTGAGTTTACCTTATTCTCAGGCCCGTCGCTGTGGTGGTTGTCTTCAACTGCAGGACTCGGTTTCTCACGGAGCTCTTGGGAGCTCCGGGCCCAAGATCGCCACAGCATATGACCGTGTCCACCTTCCCACAGAGCGTCTTCTAGCGTGGCAGCGAGCCTCATGAGGACCACCGAGTGAGCGTTCCAATGAGAGAAAGTGCTAGTAAGATGGCAGTCACGGCCCTTCGTCATCTAATCATAGAAGTGACATGCCATCACTTCGCCACCTTCTCTTTGTTAGACTCCAATCACTGGGTCCCACACACACTGAAAGGGGGTGCGGGTTCACAGGGGGTGAGTACCAGGGCGCGGGGATTACTGGGAGCCCTGTCAAAAGCACATGACCTCCTCCAGACACGGTCACCGTATGTGATCTACCCAAAGCAATCCTACGAGAAAACTGCTATTGTTATTCTCTGCATTTCACTCCTATGGAAACTGAAGCTCAGAGAGGTTAAGTAAAGTGTTCAAGGTCACGCAGCTCATTGATGGAAGAACTGGAACGCAAGCACATATCTGCCTTTATATCCATTCACTGGAGCTCTGCCTGGTCACGGGAAAATCTGTAGTCAAGTGATTTTCCCACAGTGGTCCCAGATCCTACCCAAAAAGGGCCACTCATTCCGTCATTAGGTAAGGGTGGTTGTCTCTAATTTAGCGTGAGACTAATTTGAAGGGAATCCAAATATTGGTGGCCACAGCATCAATACCGAGATCTGAACCTGCCCCATGCTAGACTTTTAACTTCAGACTTGCTGCAGAGATGGCTCAGCTCCTCTACCCTGGTTCTGCCCCGGGAAGGCAGTACCTCACTTTTGGTCACTGCCTGGTTTCCCTAGCCTATCATTATGGTTTGCAAATGTATGTAAATTATTCCCCTTGGCAGCCTGCCCAGTGATATGACTCTGTAACTTAGTTCAATAATGTCTCGTAAACATTATTTTTTTTAAATATGTTTCTATTGATTTTTTTAGAGAGCAAGGGAGGAAAAGAGATATAGAAACATCAATGTGAGAGAGAAACATCGATTAGCTGCCTCCTACATGCCCCACACCGGGGATGGAGTTTGCAACCAGGGCGTATGCCCTGACCAGGAATCCAACTGGGACCTCTCAGTCTTTGGGAGGACGCTCAATCCACTGAGCCACACCGGCCGGGCTCGTAAACATTATTAAACACTATTATGTGTCAAGCATTGAGTGACACAGAGAAAAATCAAACACTGTCCTATCCTTGAGAAAGTCACAGAATTTCCCGCACTGTCCATTGTAGTAGCTACAGGCCCCTCATGGCTACTGAGTAGGGGACATGTGTCTAATCTGAAAAGAGAGCTGCTGTTGCTGTGAAATAGGAGTGGATTTCAAAGACCGACATGAAAACATATATGTAAATAGCTCATTAATAATGTCTATATTGATTAAATGTTTAAAGAAATAACATGTGGGGTATATTGAATTAAATAAAATATACTACTCAAAATAATTCTTTTTTAATATGGCTATAAGAAATTTCTAAATTGTATACGTAGCTCACCCTTGGGGCTTGTGTTCTGGTTCTATTGGGCAGAGCGTCGGAGGTGGAGTCAGCCCTCATTAAGGGCTCGCTCTATGCCAGGCCCTGTGCTCTACATATTCTCTATGCTGGACATAGCCCTTCTGTTTGACCCTCGTAATAAACTTACACGTGGGTGCCACTCACCCTTCTGCAGCTAAGGGAGTGACTTTCAGGGCCAAAGCAACAGCATGGAGTCCCACAGTGAGTGGGCGAGCAAAGCCCATCGGAGAGATGAACATGCTCCCTACCGCCCAGTGATGGGTGCTACAGGGGAGAAACAGGACCGGGGGAGCAGCCAGGGGAGAGCAGCCGCTGCACCTTGGAAGGCCAAGGAAGCCCTCCAGACGGAGAGGACGCTTAGGCTGAGTGAGCCTGGAATGAAGACATCCGCGTGGTCAGCAGCAGACAGGGCTTCCCGGCAGAGGAGGAGCAGGTGTGAGCCTGCAGAAGCGCGCAGCTGCCGGGTGCCTTCAGGAAGTGGCGGGGTGAGACGGTTTGCGCTCAGGGAGCAGGCAGAGGAGGTAAGTCGGGCGAGGTAGGCAGGGGCTTTGCAGGGAGAGGCATGCACGCCGCACACGGGAGTTGGGACTTCATCCTGTGGGTCAGCAGTCTCGACTCTGGAACACATTGGGCACGTGTGGAAGAGCTTAAAGAAATGACATCGAACAGTCACAGTTCTGTCTTAGAAGGTCACTCTGAAGGTTGCGTAGAAATGGATCTTTGGAAGTGCGTGAGGCTGGAGGCAGGGAGTCCAGGCAGGGTTTTACTGAACTATCCAAGTTAGAGATGCTAAGGCCTGAGGGCATGTGGCTGAATACAAGGACTGGTGGGGGGCTTGAGTGAGGTACTCCCAGGGAGAGACCACTACTGTGATTCTCGTCACCTTCAACCATCACCTCTTAATCACGTACCTCGAGCCTCGGTCACATTCAACTGTCTGCTAGACCTCTCCCACCACGTGTCCCACAGCCATCTCCAGCTCCACACACCCCAGCTGGACCTGGTATGTTCTCGCAGAGCCTGCTCCTGCAGGTTTTATTCTCCTCTTGGCCCCTAGAAAGTCCACACCCTGTGAGTCCATCATCAAATCCTCCCTCTCTTTCCACATCCAGTCAGTCACCACGGAGGGCGGGTGCTCCCCCAGAGGCCTCAGAGCTGCTCCTCCTGTCGTTCCCAGCCCCTCTCCTCCTCCCCTCTCCTCCTCCCCTCTCCTCCTCCTCGGGGCCTTTTGTTTGTTTCTCAACCCACTGTGATAGTCCCTGGGGCAACCATCACTGGCTGGCTGCCCAAAGCCATCCACCCTTGGTCCTCGGTCACAGAATCCTGACATCATTTACATATCTGGCAGTGAGGTGCCCACCCCCAGGGATGAATCAGTTTTGGGTTAAGCTACCACTCATAACCTTGGCTGCACATCAGAATCACTGTTTTTGTTCATTTTAGTCCTAACACCTAGACCTCATTGCTTGAAATTCTGATTTAATAAGTCAGGTGTAGGGCTCTGGCATACACACACGTGTGTGTGTGTGTGTGTGTGAGAGAGAGAGAGAGAGAGAGAGAGAGAGAGAGAGAGAGAGAGAGAGAGAATCACCCTGGGATTTATATTTTTACATGTATATATAAACTCTCTCAAGTTGATTCTATTATAAAGCTACAGTTACGAACCATCTCTCTAAACCACTGGTTCTGAAAGTGTGGTTCCTGAACCAGCAGCATCAACATATCTGGGAACTTGTGAAAAAGAAAAATTCTTGGACTTTACCCTAGACCTATTGAATCAGAACCTTGGGGTGGGGCCCCAAGACCTGTGTTTGAACAAACCATCCAAGGTTTAACAAGCACACTCAAATCTGAGAATCACTGGTCTCAATTAATCACGGTCATCCCATTTGCTAGTGATTGGTTGTCAGCGGGCCGGTGACTCAGTTCTGGCCAATGAAACACGAAGGAAAGTCTTCTAGGAAGAAAATGTTCCCTACTGACGGAAAGGAGGAGTCACACAAAGAGAGAACTCTTGCCCATACATATACACTTTCTGTGGAGAAAGTGGAGCTGTTGTTGGGTGAGGTTACAACGCTTGGAGCTTTGGCAGCAATCTGGGATCACAGGGAGGGGAAAAAATGAAGAGACTCACAGAGAAGCTAATCTAGAACCTGATGCTGGTGGGCTGCCAAATAAACCAGTCCTGGAATGTTCTAACCTCATATTGGATGTGAAGTCATTGAATGACATTCTTGTTTAAGCCACTTTTAGTTGCATATGATCTTACTTGCAGCCAAAAGCATCCCAACTTCTACAGCCTCCTAACCATTCTCCACACCTCCAGGCTCTCCCCTTCAAATCCATCCTACTGTCAAAAACTGAAAAGTCTTCTATTTCACCCTCCTTACAAGCTAAGAACTTAGCTTTAATGCTGACAAAAGGCACAAGACCTCCTGGGTCAAAGGCAAAACATGGTTCAGCAAACAGCGTATTTGCATGGGTTCCCCTCGCTTTCAAGTCTCACAGGGACAACATTATGGGCCCATATGTCACCCACATACCCAGTGTACTGCATTATAGGAAAAGAACCCAAACCGAAGGACCCAAAACCCAGCAAGCAGCAAACAAGCCAATTACCTTCCTTTCCTCCTGGGGTGGGAATGGGTTACACAGTAGCCACACTGTAGTCACCTTGACCTACTTAGTTACAGCTACGGAACTGCTCAGTATCAAAAGACAGATAAACCTTGCCATCTGGAGCTCTAGGTGAGACCGTGCATGTGCAGGTAAGCTCAGAGCCCATGGGGGGCTGCCTCTCCTAACACCCCCGTGCAGCTTCCTGCCGGAGCTCTGCAAAGTCCTCTCCTCAGAGGTCAGTGGTGTCTGAGCTGGTTCAGGGCCCTGAATCATCTCTCCCCATTTACAGCTGAGGTCTACCACTCCCTCCCGGAAGTTCAAGGACGCTCACCAGTCGCTTTCTCTCTCACTTCTGTGTGGAATCTCGCGTTCTTGTCGGGCATCACAGCTTCCCCGACTTTGGCCTTCTACCTGGATCCCACCTCGTATCTGCATCTCTTTGAACGCATGCTCTGGGGGGAATTCAGTCGATTCCTCTTTTGGTCTGCACGCCTGGGCTCTGCATCTCTGCTTCCTCCGGGCCAGTCCTTATCCACTTGAGTCTCTCACAACCAGCACCCTGGACTTCCCCGGGGCCAGGAGAGTTGGGATGAGCAGTTTCCGGTTGCCTCTTAATCTCATACCAGCCTCACCCTGGAGGTAACGTCCTGCACAGCCTGCCCCCAACTCGCCTCTCTGTGCCAGCGATTTTCCACTGATGAGCCTCAGGAACCATCTGGCCAGGGGCACTGACCTCTCTTCCCTTAGAGTGTCAAATAAAACAATGACAACAGCAATACAACAATAGCCTTCCCGCGTGAATGCCCTATCTTGAACCATAAAAATAGATAGGTCATATAAAGAGTTGCATTTTAATGCTCATGTCACATAATAAGGTTACATCTGATTGGTTCATTCTTGGTACCAGAAATCCTTATATACAAGTATAGGCACCTGATTTTTTAAAAGTCACTTCGGAGCACAAAGGGTAAGTAATCACTATTATTATTATTTTTGTAAAGCGATCAAAATTATACCTGTTTTTTGTCGGATCAGCAAAAAAGATATATTTTTGGCGTGTCACAGACTTTTCGTAGTTCCTGCGGCCTGGAGATGAAAAGGGTCGGAAGCGGCTGCCCTCTGCTCTCCCGTGCGGTCTCCGCGCTCTTCATCTTTCCCGAGCTGGGGTTTCCTCTGCCCCTTCGCACTTCTGCTCGGTCCCGTGCTGGGTCTGGAATGAACTCTGCCCCTGGGCAGCTCCTGCGCCTCCTCGGGCCAGCAGGAATGAGGTCACAGTAGCAGCCTCTGTAGGCTGGCTCCCGGCTGAACAGGCTCTCTGCCGCCTTTCAACCCTCAGAGACTGAACCTGTCCTGCCGTTCTCATCCGCCCCAGTGTCTGCACAGTCCTCCCAGGCTTGTCTCGTCCCCACTGCTAGGATAAAAGCTCACAGCAGCAGAGACTGCATGATACTCCCTTCCATCTCCCTTGCAGACCCAAGCTCTGGAACTAGCAGGGCAGTTCCCCTGGATAGATCTGAACACCAGGCTGCTCTTCTGACTGAGGCCAAGGAGCCCATCCTGCTGCGAACCAAGCGCATCACCGCCACGCTGGTCCATGCAGTTGCCACCATTTGTCGAGTCAGCCAAAGAGCCAATAGGCAACATACAACTGATAGGGGACATATTGTGACTGGGAGTGTGCAAAATCCCACAGCCCTTTGCAGAGCCTCTGGAACTGTGTGCTGAGAATGGATTTCATCTTTGCCCAGATGATTCAGCCCAAGGGGTAGCCAGGTGGGGCCTGGGGTGGGCTGGAGCGCTCCACCTCAGTGGGCTGTACAAGTATCGTTTTCTGTGTATTCATGAAAAGGAAAAGACGGACATGCCCTGCTTCGTGGGGGGTCAGATTCCTAGATGCCTCAGGTCTAGTGTCTTGGGAGTTGAATCCTTCAAACGCTTACGCTGTCCTCGTGCTGAGCACCAAACAAAGGGGTTCGCCAATGAAATGAGAGGATAACAATGAGGGGTTGAGATGGGAAGGAACTGGTGGAAAATTGTAAGGAAGACGGTGATAGATTGGAGCGAGAATGGCGTGGGTCCGAAGCAATGAACACGGCGGCAGGTCTGGGGGTGCTGTGGCGAGAACAGGAGGCGATGGGTTAGAGACGAAGGGATGGGATTGGAGCGAGGTAACAATGGGGCTGGGGAGTCAGGCACCTTCCGAATAGCCCAGCCGGCTTCCTCCGTGTGTCCTGTCTTCCATCTTCTCGGCGTCCTGGCTGATGGCCCAGTACAGATGAGCCTTCCCCATCACTGTCCAAACAGCAGGACAAAATCAGCCCTGCCCTGTGGACTCTACTCAAGGCCATGTTCGTGATCGATCCAGATCAGGAAATTCTGTTTATCATGAAGACCCAATACCTCATGATCTACTCTCTATTTTTTTTTATTTTGTTTTATTCCCTAGGACTAAATGTGACTTCAAGACACCCCCCCACACACACTTGTTAAACGCCTGATGCCCAGTGTCCCTTTGCTGTCCCTCAGCCTTCCATGTGGCTCTTCTTGTCATCTCCGTTTCTGTTCCCGTCACCACGGGGCCCTCTACCCTCTGTCCCCCTCTCTCAGCGGTTCAGCGTCCTTTCCAGTTTACGCTGAAATCAGAGTCCTTCTCTCTTGCCTTTGCTTTCCCACCTCCCGTGGCCTCTCTTGTCATTTATTATTTAATCCAATCACCCGGTTTTGTATGCATGAGGACCATTTCTGAATATGGCTGGTGTAAAAAAAAAATTAGAGTCCAAGCCAGAAGCACTTCCTGTCCTGGGCCCGCCTCCCAGCTGCCTTGTCTTCTGCTGCAGTGCCGGCCAGTGCCCCCAGGGGGCCGACCAGTGAGCAGAGGGCTGGCCCACAGACCCTCAAGCCCAATTAACTTCTCAAGTTGGACACGATGGAAAATTTCCAGACAGCTGCTTCCAGGCTCCCTTCGGTTTGTGTAAGAGATGTCCCCCCGCAGTGCCGTACGTGGCAGGTGCTTGGTTCAGGGGCCCACGTTCTCTTCTCAGTCAATGTCCATCATTCAATTACTCCGGACCTTTAACCTCGCGAGGCCTCAGTTTCTCGTCCGTAAAATAAGGAAGCGAGGCCGTGGATTTTCAAATCCCTTTCAGTGTGAAAGTTTTAAAAACCCGATTTCTCCAATGATCCACATAATTCAATTATAGATCGATTTCCATAATTAAAATTCACCTCACTCCTAATCAGTGGGGAATGACTAGTACTTGCTATGCTGCGGCTCCTCATTAAAAGGGACTTTAGATGAACCCGGAGACCCCTTCACTGCATAGTTGAAGAGACCAGAGCCCAGGAGGAGAAGCAGCTAACCCAAGGTCACACAGCTAGTGAGGGGCAGAGTCAGCCTAGAACTCACGACTCCTGGCTCCTTGTCTCTGAAGCATGACTGCAAATATTTTGACCCATTGAGAGGTCCCCTGCTCTTCACCTGGTGGGCCTCAGATGGCTTCCACCAAGAGAGCATGGCAAATGACGTGGTTTTGCACGACATCGTTTTGTTATCATGTTAATGAGATGCTGTAGGAACTTCACTGTCGTTTATATCAATGAGCCTATGGTAAACTACTTTCGTTATACTTCATTTTTGTTACACGCACAGAACCTATGGATGACGTCGGTGAGGACTGATGGAACGTGGAAGTCCTGCTACGTGCCGGAAGAGGCTGTGCAGAGACGGTACTTGTCCTGAGAGCCCTGAGCCTCCCCAGAAGAGGTCGGCCCATCCCGAGACCTCTGTGCTGGAGAGGCCACCTGCAGACAATTGGGTCGACAGTCTCAGCATAGCCTGTACCTTAACCAGCCCAGCCCAACTGTCAGACCCATGAGTAAATAAACTAGATTGGAAGTGGCCTCTGGTAGCCGAAGACACACCCACATTCAACATCCTGTCCAGCTCCCCAAAACTCTAGACACCAAGGGACAAAGGGGAGCCATCCCCTGCACCCTTTTCTAACTCCTGAACCACAGAAATCTGAGAATGCAAGACAATGGTGGCTGGTTTGTCCCTTACCTCTTGGGGTCATTTTTAGCATAGCCATAGATAACCTAAAGAACCAGGAAACTCACACTGGCCAATAACTGATCTCGGTGCTCCCCGTCCCTTTGTGACCGATGCGTGGTGAAGGTCAGAGAGGTAGCCCCGCCTCCTCACAGCCCAGGCCCCCACCCTGCCTTCAATGCAAGCCTTCGCCCCACTCCCCAGGCCAGCTCTCTCTCCTCCCACAGTCCTTTGTGTCTGTCTCGAATGTCAGGCTCACCACGCTGGATAGCAGCTGATTTATTTGTATCTGTCTTCAGGAGACTGGGAGCTCTGCAGAGCACAGCTGTGCTCTGTGCGTTTCCCAGACCAGTGCCTGGCACAGCAGGGCGGGAAATCAACGTCTATGGAGCCACACCGGCCAAGACCACATGATCAGCAGCTCACCCCCACCCCTGCCCCCACTAACAAGCGGCAGGTTCAGCTACCTCCTCGTCCTCCACGGTCACTTCCTCTCCAGGCAGCCCCATCGGCTTCACGGCAGCCCGGAGCCTGCCAGGGTGATGTCTTGAGCTGTAGTGGGGGACAAAGAAATCCAAAGAGAACTCAGCCAGCTGGGCCTCGACCAGGAGAGAAGTGAACCACTCTGGAGAGCGTGTGTTTTGTTCGTGGTTGCCTTTGTAAATGTACATGTCCTGAAGGCCTGGTTAATTTTCTTGTTTAAACATTGTTGGAAATTGTTGGCTCCGGCAGAGACACTGTCCTTCAGCGGGTTCTCTTAGAAACTTTGCAAATCCAAGGGCTGACACAGAGGCAGCTGGAAGAGTTGCTGGTTGCTAAGAGACCAGAGAGCGAATTACCAGCTCACAAAAGACACACCTAAGACTGGTAAAAAAAACAAACAAAACAAAACAAAAAAAAACAAGGTAAGAAATGGGCTTCCTCAAAATCAAAATAAGGTAAATAAACAGGCCAGGGAAGTGATTGGAACGAGCGCTATAAACGTTCTCGCTGAAAGGGAACGGGGCTGTAGGCAGCGCCACCCGGTCTTTGTGATTTTGTCACTTGAAGGAAACAGCAGGAGAGCCCCTTTCCAGTCCTGAAACTCCGTGTCTATGAGTCAGAGGGAAAAACAAACTGTCCTAGTTGATAAGGAGACAAAAAAAAAAAAAAAACATGGAATAATGCTGCCTCTTTCATGCGCCGGGAGAGAATGGGCTGCCTGCGGCCGGCCCAGAAACATCCCTCGGGGAACAAAGGCGTCCCCCCAGGGGAGGTTTCCAGCCGGCTGGGCGCCCCAGGAGGAGGGCGGACGCTTCGGGATCCAGTCTGGGCGTTGATCAAGGGGGAGGATCGGCCGGGCTCGCCAAGGGGAGGAGCAGTGACCAAAGTAGCAAACAGGCCCCACGCTTTTATTCAGTTCAGGTGCTCTCACAGACACACTTTCATTTTATTTCTTTAGTTCTCACCCAGGGATAGTTTTCTATTTATCTTCAGATAGAGAGGGAGGAAGGGAGAGGGAGAAACATCGATGTGAGAGAGACACACTGACTGGTTGCCTCCCGCATGACCCCGACCAGGGCCCGGGACCTAACTGCAACCGAGGTACAGGCCCTTGACCGGAAACGAACCCTCGACTCTTTGGTCTGCGGGCCGACGCTCTAACTGCTGAGCCACACTGGCCAGGGCCAGCCATATTTTCAGTCATTTCTATTCTGGCCAGATGATTTAATAAAATATTAAAGTTCTTTTTAATGATGAAGAGAAAAAAGGCACGCTATTCTGTCCCTCACTTAATCACCTCTGCGGTAGAAACTCAACTCCTTAGACCGAAAAACTTTCTAAGACCCCACTGCTCAGCAGACAGATAGAAGAAAAATCCCCTAAGTGGAAATTACCAGCCTCTTGAGAGAGGACTTTGAAACGCTGGTGACCACAAAGTCACAGTCATCTGGGGCTTGGAGATGAGAGAAGAAATGAAGTAGGAGGAAAAGGGGAGTGGGGAAGAACGGGGTTCAGGGAGGTAGGCATTGGGAGGAAATGAAGCCAGCCAGGGGGTGCGGGACAAGGACCATGGAGGGGTGAGGCCCTTAGCCATGTGGCTGAACAGTTTCCACTTCTCAGTACTGATGGGGTGGCAGAAGGATTTCAAAATACGATGAATCCAACTGAGGTAGGATAATAAGAAACCAGGAAAATTCCTTGCCAAGGGGAACGGGGAAACTGAGGCAGATAGCTGAACCAACTGGCCAAGCAATTTACAGCCAGGTACAGAAGGTCACCTCCCTAGAGATAACATCTAGGCCTCAGCTGTACCTGAACTCCTGGCCCAAAGAAGCAGCAATGCCTGGTCGGTGATGCCAGGACCAGCGGCAATGACCCATGACCCCTGTCCCAGTGCTGACAGTCAGTGCCGGCCACAGCCCTGTAAGGATATACCTGGAAGAGCTGGTGAATATTCTATTGAGATCCTCCTCTGATCTCTCCTAGGGATCAGCCCACAAAAGAGAGATGAGAGCCCTCAAGACAAGGACCCTACAGGGAGCATGTCTGTGCCTTTCACTATGCCCTCTTCTTCCTCTTAACTCCACAAGACTTACAACCGGGGGAGCAATGGGCGGTGGCAGCTCGTCCCGGGCTAACCGCCTGAACCTATCTCCAAGGCCCCCTGTTCTCTGACTTCCCAGTGGGCCAAAGCAGCCCAGCCTCGGCTCCCCTGTTGCTTCTTCTACGCTAAGTCCTCCCTTGTCCTACGCTAAGTCCTTCTCTGTCCCCAGCTATAATAAACATACTCTCAACCACCTGGACGCCTGCTGTGAACTCTTTCCTGCGTGAAGTCAAGATCCCGCATGCTACCAGCATCCCTAGGCCGATCTGCTCAGGGCCAGATCCCCGTTCAGTAGCAATACGACTTGCTTTGGCCTGTGAAATGAGCAGAAGTCACACATGTCTCTTTGGGATATAAGTTCTTAGAGCAACACATGGTTTTCTGGCTTTTCACTCCCCTGCTATCATGATGACCATTATGTTCTAGATGATGCCTGATCCGACATCCGGTGTCTCCAAGAGGGGAAAAGGAGGAGCAGAGCTGAAGCCAGATTGCTGGAGGAGAATGAACTTCTGTCATAAGCCTTAGAGATTAGTGGTTATTTGTGCTGTTGTTACAGCAAAGCCTAGCCTAGCTTAGCCGACGAATGCACCTCCCAGAGGACTCAAGTGTGGCCAGAGCTGTCCTTACACACATTTTCTCACCACCTGGCCACAATCTCTCCATTAGAGGCAAGTCATTATGTTCTGGACCACCCACTTAGAGTCAGACATGGTGCCTGCCAAAGCAACTCTTTTCTAGGAAGCCAAGGCTGGAGGCTCTGAGACCCTGCTGCTCAGTGGGGTTCAGTACCCTGGAACCAACCCAGGCCGTGTCTGGGGCTGAGCCGGCAAAACACAAATTTTATCTCTCAAAAATGCCAGATTGAAACTGGCTCACCATTTCTAATTTAGCCCAAACAAAACAACAAAGTCAAATCTTCTTGTTCCTACCTTTAGAACTGTAGAGGTTGCTCATTTAAAAGAAGGAAGGTGGGGGGAGGGGGGCAGGTCTTACCCACAGAGCCACGGGAAATAACATAAGCCTCTACTGGAGAAACTCTGATTCTTCCCCGAATCTCCTCTCTCCCTCCCTAGCCCCCCACACTCTGCTTCCCAGGACTGCTCTCCTCGCCAAAACTCTTCTTTCCCCCACACTCCAACCTGTGTCTGCCAACCCCACCACCTATTTTCCCACGTTCTTCCTCCTCATTCTCTTTCACGTGTTACTGGAGTCACCTTCTTTTCCTTCTCCTCACCGCCGTCCCAGTTAGCAGAGGTCTAGGGAGCTGGGCCAACACACAGCCCCTGAGAGGGCGAAGGAGGAAAGGAGACTGACTTCTAGCATTTCGTTCCTAACGAAGTTGGTATGCACAGCAGAGCGAGGACGCTCAGGTGGGAAATCACCCCAAACAGCAGCAGGGAGCAGGGATGAGGCTGGGAGACCGTGGGAAGGCAGGGTCTGGAGCAGTCACGGAGCTCAGCGGCAGCTGGCTCTGGTTCCTAGACTGCTCGAGGGGCTGCCCTGAGCCAGGGACTGGACACGCCTTGGCAAGTTCTGGGAAGAGGGCCCGGTCAAAGAGGGAGTTTGAACACTTAATAAGATACTATAATTCTGCAGTCTCAGAATTTCTGCGAATGCCCCAAAGAGGAAGGTAGTAGGCAAAAGTGCCCCCCACATTCTAAAGAGGAAGTGATCAAACACTCCTGCAGGGTTTATTTAAAGGTGTGTGATCCCATCCTGCACCCCCACTTCCAGTGCCCCAGGAGAAGACAAGAATTTCAGACCGTCCACTGAGGTGGGGACACCTCTGAGACAGAGCGTCGTCAGCCGAGGGACAAAGGCTGGATTGTTCCCCGCCCCTCCTCCCCCATGACGGGAGAGAAGGGTGCTTCTGCCAGCCCTGCACTGAGGCCCGAGGGTCCAGGAGAGAGCTCAGAGTTGAGAGGCCTTCACCAGGGGAGGCTGAGTCGAATTCCTAGCCGGATTCTGGCTGAACCGCAGAAACCAGGCCACCACGTGTGCCCACTGGTCAGAAGCTTGGGGAGCACCTGGTCCTGGCCCTCAGGTCCTGGAACAGGGAGGTTGCACCTGCTGCTCACCCAGGGAACCATAAAGCAATGTGGGGAGCTGCTGGTTGGAGTGACCTGCAGGGGTGGAGGTTCAGAGAGGATGTGGGGTGGCTTCCCTCTCACAACAACCGGGCCACTGGCCTTGCAGAGTGTGTCCCTCCTTCAGGAGTGTGATAACACCTTCACCCACAAGGGAAGGTGGGGAGGGGCACTAAAGAGCAGACTGTCCCCACCCAAGGCCCCAGCTCAGGCATGAGCTGAGGGATGAGGTGGGGAGAAGCCTTGAGCTGGGTGAGATGGAAGTTTTGGTTTAACCTGGGCTGCACCTTTCAATGCCTCAAAGAGGGTGAAGCAGCCAAAATAAGGCTAGTTATGCTCACCGAAAGGCGCCAAAAAGCTACCGGCTCTGCCTGACGTCGGGGTGAGGGAGAGACATGCAGCCGAGGATTTGAAAACGAGAGCTGGCGAAAAATAAAGCCACTTCCCAATTGTACTGCATTGAGCCAAATTGGTAAAATCAATAAATAATAAAGCCCACACCAAGAGGGGACAGTTACCAAACAGAGAATGCTCTCTATAGGGGGCACACCTTAAGCCACTGTGACCGGGGGGCTTGCTGTAGGACGAGTGACATGGGGACCTCCGTGCCCTTAGAACCTGCATTCTCGGGGGCAACAGGGGCCCCGAGGTGGGGAAAATTGGTTCTTAAAAGGGGAGATCAAAAAACTTAGATATTTCAAAGTTTTGTGATCCTAAAAGGTTCAACCCTATGCAGTAAAATACTATTACTTAGCACTTCATTTATGTTGGATAGAGAAAAAACGAAACGAAGTGAAACTGTTTTGTTAGGGGAGCAACAACGAGGAAAAGTTTAGACACAGTGAGTTAGAGAAATAGGCAGTATCCCACCCCGATCCAGAGCTGGTGCTTAGACACCAGTTTTCAGAGTTGCTTTCACTGAATTTTCTTTGATATCCTGCCTGGGAGGACGGCATCCCTAAGGGTTCTTTCCGTAAGGACCCAGAGGACAAGTGTCTTTCAGGTCCCGCTATAGAGAAAAGCGGCGCTTCTACTGTATAAATGGTTTGTGTACCTTTCATGTCTACGAGAAAACGTCACACTAGCTCAAGTTTCCCTCTTTGCTTCAGCCACGGGGGAGCTCGGGGGGAGCTCGGGGCGCCTCCGGTACCGGTAGCATCTGCAGAGCTGGGGGGTACGCCTATCCGAGGCGTCTTCACTCTCTTTTAGTATTTTTCCACTTCTACTCTGTCCCAGTTGTCTCGGCTACATTTTAACTCTTTTCCACGTCACATAACTTTATAAGGCCCCTAAAGTCCTTTGTGAAATACGCGGGGTGCGACTACGAAGAGGAATGCTCTTCCCTGTCCGTCAGGAGACCCCTCCACCCAGTCGTCAGGTCCGTCTCGCGGTCGCTGCTCCCTGGACTCCGTGCAGCACGGACGCCTATTCCATTGCGTCGTGTCTTCAGCCTGGCTTCCCAGGACGGCGAAGATCATCTGGAAAACCGAGGCCTGATGCCTGTCTGTCCTCTCAGCTTTGTGTTTGTCATCCACGACACCAAGGAGCACGCCGCCCGTGTCTTCCTCCAAGTCACCGATAACAGGGTTGAGTGGACACAGCTGTCTGATCCCAGCCACTACCTGCACACCAGTCACCTTTTTCCTGTTTTTTATGGTTGAACCAGTGTTTAGTCCATCACGTCTCTACTATCTGTCCACTGGGTGGCCAAGAGACCTGGTCAAATGCCCATCTGGACTCCAGCGAGCCTCTGCCCACCACATTCCTCACACCTGTCACTCCTCATGCCTCCCCCAAAAGGAACCCGATCAGCTCTGATGCCAGGGACTCAACTCCACTGCAACCCTGCTGCTGCCAACCCTGCGTCAGGATTCGACGTTGTACCCCGAAAGCGAGAAGTCTGTGCTACCAGCAGCGCCGGCAGAATGGATACCCCACGCAGAGCTCTGCTTCTAAGCGGAGTCTCGGGAAGGAGCTCCTGACTGGGCCCCCTGAGCCACATGCCTGACCCCAGCCACAAAGGATGCTAAAAATCCCAGTGCTCTGGATTCTGCCTTGGGAGGGCAGTTCCCACACATCAGGAACTCCAGCAAGCATCAGGACAGTATTCAAAAGGCACCAAGCCGTCAGACAACAGGACACACGTCCCTGGAGCCCGAGTAGCAGAGCATGGCTGCGGCCCGGAGCCCGGGCTCCACGCTGCAGAACGCAGGCCCTGCGGCAAGCACCCAGGACAGGGAGCCTGACTGGCCTCCTGGGATCAGACCCTCTCCGCAGGCTCGCTGGGTTGGCCGGGGCTGTGGGGTCAAGCAGCGTGGGTGTGCTGTCGGTGCCCCACCGGCATGTCCTCGGAGCCCTGGACCAGCATCGGGTGTGCGTCCCCGAGTCAACCAGCACCTGAGTCTCTTTGTCAGAGGACTGTTCCCAGGCGGCCTCACCCCTGGGCATCCACCCTCATCAGAAAGTGAGGAAATGAGAAGTAAGCAAACCGCAGCCCCTCCTGGATCAGGACAACTCCTTACGGAGGCCCCGTGGGACTGGGCCCGTTTCCCGGCCTTTGCGTTATCCTCCCTTCTCTCCCCCACCCCACGGCCTCTCATCCCCACGGAGTTTTCCTGGAAAACCTTTCTAACACTGTCCACAAAGACTTGTCTCAGGGTCTGCTTCTGGGGAACTGACTCCAAGGCAGACAGGCATGGCTGCCAGAGGCCCACAGTGCTAACCCAGGTGTCACGACAGGAGGGGCGATGGCCAAATCCCCAGCACGCCCCCTCCCGCCTGATGCCACCCTTTCCAGATGCCCTGGTCCTGGAAGTGGGGGCCAAGCCTCCAGACTTCTGCTCTGGCCTGCCCCAGGCCAGCACCTGCGCTGGGACTCAAACCCACTTCCCTGAAGGTGTGCACACCGTCCCATACTCCTGCTGCTGGGAACACCCCCGCCCACTGCTCTGCCACCTCCAAGATTTACTCTTTTTTCCTTTTCGAACGTCAAAAGCACATATGCCCATCGTTTGTCTTTGAGCACAAAGCCCCTCCTCTATCATTTATCAAAGATTAATGATGGTGGCTCTGAAATCGCGTGTCGAGTTGCTCCTGGGCCGCGGGACATAATTCATCAGGCTCGGAGCCTCGAGTCCGTCACAGCTGCTGCAGCTGCTTCCTGCCTGGGCACCTGGCCTGGATTCGGTCTCCTCTTTGCGCTTTCCCCTGCCCTTTCCCAGCGGAAGCCCGCTCTTCCCCACTGGAGGGGGGGCGAACTCGTCATTACACAGAGCTGCCTTCACGTTGTCTTCAGCCCCAAATATCAAGTCATTTTCTCAAAGCAATACCTGCCCTTAATTGGTGCATGCTCGACAGGCATAAACAGGGTCGCTCGCAGAATTCACAAGTCTTCGCTCCTTTAAGGCATTAGCCTTCTGGCCTTGGTTCTTACAGAGAAGAACACACAGCTGGATTCGGCCCTCGCCCTGCGTCATGTAGGGGAACTTGAGGGCCCTTTTACACAAATCTAATCGCTGTGGCCATTTCTGCATCCCAGACCAACTGCTTTGGGACCCAGCCTGCTGCTTCTCTTGCTGACAATTATCCATCCTTCTTTGTCCCTCGTCATCTCCCTTCTTAAAAAGCTGGTTAATGGTTCCTAGTCACAGTCCTCAGCCCATACTCCAATTTCCTTTGCCTTTATTTCTGAGGTCAGGGCTCAAGAAATTGCCCCTTCTATCACTTTGAGGGGAGGCCACCTGCCCACCTTCAGGAGGCACTCACTTCCCGCAAGGTCAGCCCCCAGGCAACTGTCTTTAGGGTCATCCGAATTTTTGAGACTCTAGCCTGGACCTCCTGGGTCCCTGGCTTCTGCCTTATATGTCCCCCCATTTCCTACTATTAGGTTTCCTTTCATTTTGTACTAATCTCTTTTTTTTAAATTTCTGACCCGAGGATATTTTTCTATTTATCATCAGATAGAGTAGGAGGGACAGAGAGAGAGACAGAGACAGAGAGAAACATCAATGTGAGAGGGACACATCGGCTGGTTGCCTCCCACACGACCCAACCAGGGCCGGGGATGAACCGCAACCAAAGTACGTGCCTCTGACCAGAATTGAACCCGCGACTAATTGGGCTGTACTAATCTCTTTTAACGTAGACCGTAAGAGAGATCCACTTAGTTCCTTTAACTAAAGTCCCCTTTCCTCTTCAGCTGAATCAATACCAGGAAGAGTCGATGAAAACCTAATGAAAATAGTTATCTACAAGGGATGCCAAGAAAAATAGTGGAAATGGAAAATGAGATCTCTTCACATATATTCCTTTCTCTTTATTTTTATTTATCAACCATGTAACTGTTTTACATGTTTCAAAGTAAAATTAAGTCAACAACTCACTTTATATAACATCATAGAAAAATACCACAATGCGAGTACTTGGACACCGTGCCCTCTGACGTGGTACGCTTAACGGGATACGTCCTAAAGAGGAAAAGAACCACAAAGAAGCTTCCGTTCTGACTTCGTGGGTTTGTTGCTTGTGGTCTTTCTGGCGCGGTGATTCTAAACGGGCTTTGTGTAGATGGTCGGAGAGAGAAAATTAGTACATATAGTGACAGGGAAGATCAGCGGGAGAGGAAGAACCTGTGGTGTTGGGTTCGACTGGGCAGTATCAAAGCGAAGTCAAGGCCTGTTGTTTTGTTTTTGGGGGGTTTTTGTTAAGCATTTCCTAGCTCTGTCCACTGAAAAGGCCTGGGAACAACCATACCCCAACAATAATGAGCACACGGAGTCCCCATTTTTTTTAATACCATTCCCCCTTCAAAGAAACCAGGCAGAGCTTCTCAGAGAAACAACTGATTGAATTCTGCAACAAAAGTACAAAGTTATACTAAAAATAAAAAAAACTGCTTAAATTCTAATGAAGACGTGTCGGAGGGATGCGGGCGCCAACTTGAAGGGGCCCCCACTGGCAACATTTGGGGCAATTTGAGGTTGAAGAGTTGTGATGAATTACGACATACTGAATTTTTTAAAGTTCATGGTGATATTCAAAAGGATGGAGAAACTCCTTTCTACAGACAAAAATGTTACTGAAGTAAAAGAAATGATAGAATTAGGAAAATTACCATTGACAGTATTACAATGTAATCATCTACTCAGCCGAGGTCATCAGTGTACTTACTCTCTTACCATCGCGTAAGAGGTTGGTAAGATATTCATACAATCAAAATATAATCCCCTGGGGTTACTTATTAGTTAAATATGGGGGATACCACTTAACCGGGTGATCAGCTTGGCATGACAGGACATGGCTCCCAGGGTGCTGCGTGGGAAGTGCACCCACCAGGCAGTGTTTTTGCAAAGGGTGTAACCTGGCCCTGGCCAGTTGGCTCAACGGTTAGAGCATTGGCCTGCAGACCAGAGAGTCCCAGATTCAATTTCGGCCAACGGCATATAGCTCGGTTGCAGTTCGTCCCCAGCCCCAGCTGGGGTCGTGTGGGTGGCAACCAATTGATGTGTCTCTCTCACATCGATGTTCCTGTCTCTCTCTATCTCTCTCTCTCTCTTCCTCCCACTCTGTCTGAAGATAAATGTAAAAAAAGATGTATGTATAAATGTATTCTCGGTTAGGACTAAATAAAACAAAGGGTTTAACCTGAACTCAGCTGGAGGTAGTGATCCAGACACCCCTGTGGGACACTCCACCAGGAATCCATAGAAATGGATTCTTCAAACACGTCACAAAACACTGGAGGGAGCTATTCCAGATCCAGGGATGAGCAAGAGGCATGCGACGCAGTTCCTTGCTTGGAGAGGGGCGGGGAAGGGTGTTACAAAGACATTCTGGGGACAACAGGGGCATTGACTGTGGATGGCATAGTAAACAATAGTATGTCAGCATTGCATGTCTAGGGCATACTGCTGTGTTGTGGTCATGTGGGGGGGGGGGGTATCCCTAGGAGAGGCATGCTGAAGTATTTAAGGGGAAGTAGTTTGATGTCTACAAATTAACTCAAATGATTCTGTTTAAAATATATACGGAAAGAGAAAGAGATTGACATGTGCAGCGATTATACCCAAACGATACTAGGTGTTCGTTGTACCCCTTTCAACTTCTCTATAGATTTGACTTTTTTTTCTAAGTTAAAGTTGAAGTAGGAGTGCCTGGCCCCAACCATTTCAATCAAAGTCCCTAGTGCTCCAGGACTGTTGGCTAGGCAGCCAGCACTGAGAACCACTAGCTGCGTTATTCATGGCGTCCTCTACCCCACCACCTGCCCTCGGCCTCCAAGGACTCGGGAAATAGGTCCCTCGGAGTCACAGGCGCATGGGGCTCCCTCGGCCCCTGCCGCTCTGATTCAGAAGCTTGGCAGAGGGGAAGAAAGAGCCCTTGTAGAATCTGCTGCTTCCCACGAGAAGCCTGACCACGTGGAGGCCCTTCTGGCTCCCCTAGCAAAGGCCGCTCCCTCAAGGAGCCCGCCTCACTCCCTGTGCTGCCCCTCAGGGCTGCCCCTCGGAGAACCCGGGCCAGGGGCTGCGCTCCCCTCCCCTGTGCTCGCAGCCTCTGCAAGGGCCTTGGCTGGCACACCTTCGGGAAACAGGCCAGGTGGGCTCACTCATACGGCACCCCTGTCCCCATGCTGGAGGGAGGAGGAAACACACATGATCTTAAAAGAAGGATTTTACTTTGCCCAGAAAAGCCCACGCACAGGTCAAAGAAGGAGAGAGGTGGGACGGGAGAGAGCCTTGTCCCGGGAGCAGAGTACTCGCCCCCACTGCCCTTTCCCGCTGCAGGCACCGGACCAGTGCCCCCTCGTGGTAGCGCGTGAAATCCCCCAACGACCCAGCCTCACGAGTAGGCACTACTGTCAGCCTCATTTTATGCCACAGAAAATGAGGCCCAGAAAGGTTAATTAACTTGCCCAGCATCACACAGCTTGAACCTTAGTGATCTGGGACCAACACGCACAGTTTTAACCACTATGCTATACTTTACTTCCGGTGAGAGGGTCTTTAAGGGAAGGGATGAAAGCAAGAGCTAATATTTATCAAGCATCAACTAAGCTATGATCTTGTTGAATTCTCTCTGCTGCCCCAAGAAGTAGCTCGTATCTTCTTTGGAGGAAGCTCAGCTAATGGACTCTGAGGTAAAGTGACTCAGTTCTGTCATGTTGCACAAGCTGATAGTCGCCGGCTGTTTGCATTGTGTGCTGTGTGAATGGACACTGAGTCTGTGAGGGGACCAGGCACCCCCTGGAGTTGTGTGATGCAGGACCCAGAGTGACTCGTTGCCCAAGATTACACGGCCAGGAAGTGACGGTCCTAGGATTTGAAACCAGGACCTCAGCCCCTTTCCATTGTACTGCACTTGTCCTGAAAAAGCCCTATTGCCCACCCCGTACCCCCACCCAAATGTTGTGTGTTGTCAGACACCTGTCCGCAAGGATCAGCGCCTCCCGTGTGGGACCTGTGTGTGCCCCAGAGTGTGTCTGCCACACAGACCTCCGCTATTAAAGTGTGAGAACTTGCTTTCCTGGGGGCCAGAAGGTATGGGGAGGGCTTGAGAAAGGAGAGGTGGAGAAGTCTGAGAAACACCTCCCCCCCTCAGCACACTGTGGCTAGTGGTGCAGATAGCTGGGGCAACCTCTTTGTCCCCCTTGGCCAGGTTTTCAGTGAAAGTCCTGCACCCCGGGAAACCCTCAGTTCCGGCGAATGGAGATGGCTAACGTCTTAGTCAGCCTGGGCTGCCATAGCAACATGCCAGAGACGGACAGCGGGAAAGCCTACAGTCCGGAGGCCGGGTGGTCCAAGAGGCTGGCCACTGTGGCCAGCGGTGAGAACTCTCCCCGGCCTGCAGACGGCGGCCTTCCTTCCGTGTGCACGTGGCTTTTCCTCTCTGCACCCCCCCAGGGGAGTGGGGGGTAAGGAGTGCACACCGGTGTCTCTTATAAGGACAATTATCCTTTCATGAGCTCACCTAACCCTAATCTCTAATTACCTCCCAAACACCCCATCTCCAGTCACAATGAGGGTCAGGACTTCAACATCTGAGTTTCAGGGGGCGGGGGGCCAATTTAGACCATAGCAGTTGAACACCCTACTTGCAGCCAGGCCCCTCTCCTCACTCTCGGGCCTTCCAAATGCCCAGGGGACGGCTGCCTGGTCTGCCAGAACCCCGCCTTTCCCAGCTGCAGCCTCTGGTGAAGAAGACCTCTCGCTGGGGTTCCCGTCTTTGCTGGCTTCCGGCCTGAACAAAGAAGCTCCAAATGGCCAGTGCCCGGCTTTGTTTTCCAAGCCAGGACCTACCAAGAGTGGGCTGGGCGGGGAGGGTGGCCCTCAGCACTCCTAGTAGCTGTGGATGAGGCTCATCAGTACACGAGGTGTATAGAGCAAGGGCAGAGCGGACGCTGTCGACGCCTTGACAATCCAATATGGAGTTGCCGTCAGCCATGACAGCTATGTCAAGTGCTATGTCAAGACTGAGGTGACAGTAGGCATCGGTAAACGGCAGCAATCTTTCTTGCCCTCCTGACTTCCCACAGCACCGCATCCTTCCCCCACTCTCATTCTTTCATCCACGTGATGAGTGTTTATTGAGTCACTACTATGTTCCGGGCAGTGGGGATGCAGCAGTAGACAGAACAAAGTGGCTGCCTCCGTGAGGCTTATATTGTTGTCTGAGGAAACAAACGGGCAAATAAATATTTAAGAGCAGCAAAACCGTGTCAGGAGGTGACAGAGATGGGAAGCAGCTGTGTGGATGAGTCTGAAGTTCAGCCCAGAGAGAGGGGAGATCAGAGACGTGAACTTGGGAGCCCTCAGAGTCCAGGTGGTCTTTAGAGCGTGGGACTAAATGAGATCATTGAGGGGGGAGACCAGAGGGAACCGGCCAAAGGGACTAAGAAGGGGCTGCCACAAGTGGGGAGGAGGTCCGGGAGAGGGTGTCCTAGAAGCCCAGGCTGGACAAGGTCCAAGGGAAAATGGGAAGAGAGCATTGGAGAGAGAGGGTGTAGACAGCTCCCAGTGTCCGGGTGTGTTTTACCTCAGCGAAGTATCCCGAATACAGTAAGAAGCCCGAAACGGCATGCCCACATTTCTCTTGTCTCTGGGTCTCCCCAACACATAATTGGTTCTCAGTCAAAATCGACTGAATTGAAATCAGTTAAAATGTTCTTCTGGACTTGGGAAAGGCCAACAGGTACGTGAAAAGGTGCTCAACATCCGTAAGCATTAGGGAAACGCTGATTAAAGCTACAACGAGATCACCTCGCTCCTGTTCCTTTGGCTGTCAGAGAGAAGAAGAGATGGAGGCTGGAGAGGATGTGGAGAAGGGGACCCCTGTGCACCGCCGGTGGGAACGTGAGTTGGAATAGACACTATGGAAAACAGTGTGGGGGTTCCTCAAAAAATTAAAAACATAACTACCATATGATCCAGCAATTTCATTTCTGGGAATATATCCAAAGGCAACAAAAACACTAGTTCTAAGACATCTGCACCCCCATATTCACTACAGCATTATTTATAAGAGCCAGGACATGAAAACAACCTAAGTGTCCATCAGTGGATGAATAAACACACACACACACACACACACACACACACGGATATTATTCAGCTATAAGAATGAGGAAATCCTGCCATCTGTGACACCATGGATGGACCCTGAAGGCATTATGTTAAGTGAAATAAGAGACGCAGACAAAGGTAAATACTGTACCTCTTACTTCTATGTGGAATCTGGGGGGGTGGGGAGCAAAATTCATAGAAAGAGTCACAAGTCTTATCTGGGGCAGAGGGTTGGGGAGGGGAAATGGAAGAAGGGGATCCAAAGGTACAAACTTTGTTATGAGATAAATTAGTACTAGGGGTGTAATGTACAACATAATGAATGTAGCTAACACTGCTGTTTGATACATAGGAAAGTTGTTAAGAAAGTAAATCAGAAGAGTTCTCATGACAAGGAGAAATTTTTTAATTTTTTTTCTTTCTTTTCCTTTTATTGTACCTTATTGTTCCTTATTATTCTAAGACGATGGATGTTAGCTAAACCTATTGTGGTAATTATTTCACAACAGATGTAAGTCAAACCACCATGCCATATGCCTCAAATTTACACGGTGACATGTGTCAATTATTTCCCAGTAAAACTGGGGTGGGAGGATGTTCTGTTTATGGCGAGGGCCAGGGCCGGGTGTTCCCTGCGTCTGAAGTCCTCAGTACAGGCTCCAGGGACCCCAGGGACGGTGACCACCATCCCTCCGAGTCCTTTCTCAGGAATAACAGTACATGTGTCCAGTGAGGCTTTTTGTTTTTTTAATCCTCATGCGAGGACATTTTTGCATTTACCTTCAGATAGAGCAGGAGGGAGAGAGGGAAGAAGAGAGAGAGAGACATCGATGCGAGAGAGACACATCGAGTGGTTGCCACCCACATGACCCCAACCAGGGCCGGGGACAAACTGCAACCGAGGCACGTGCCCTTAGCGGGAACCAAACCTGGGACTCTCTGATCCACAGGCCGACACTCTAACCACTGAGCCAAACCGGCCAGGGCTGTCCAGTGAGATTTTTGATGGCCTCGCACACCAAGAGGGTCATGTGGGCATTCCAGGATCCTGCTTAACCAAAGGAAAGGAAAGAAGAAATGAATGTTCAGGAGCAGGGGGAGGACTTGGCTAAAATGGGAGAAAGAATTGAAGTCATTGAACAAAACAGCAACCACAATAACAACCACTTACTGAGCTCTGGTCCATGCCAGGCACCGGGCCAAATGCATGTGCTGACAGTGTCTCTTAGCTCAGCTCCGCTCAGCTCAACTCACCCTCAGTCACCCTGGGTGGGTGGCATTATGAACCCCACTTTACAGTGAGTGACCTTCTGCTGGAGGTCATGTGGTTAGTGAGTTCCAAGGCTCGCCTTTCTCAACCACAGTGCAAAGCTTTTATTTTATCAGAGAAAGGAGGAGGGGACGGATGGAGGCATGTTGGAGGGTAGAGACAAAGCCACCCCCAGCATCCCATGTCCCCCCATGTCTTCAGCTGCATTGCCACCAGGCTATCCTGGGCTTTCCCCTCTGCCCTTCCTAACATCACCTTTGCTGGTGAGATGTTCAGGCCCATGGGTGACGGGCCGGGGCCAGCAACGAGGGAGCTCTCTTCCTTAGACATTGCTGCTATGGAGGCAGAGGCTTCTACACTAGCTCCGGACCCTGTCACCAGCCCCTCAGCCAGCCTTCTCACAGTGGCAGCGGCTGTAAGAGTCAGAAGAGATACACACACACACCCCATCTCGGAAAGATCTCCCCACTGGCTGACCTTGGCCCCTGAAATTCCACCAGGTTGAGACCCAGGGGAGATCTACGCAGCGGTTATCGCTTATCAATATAAACACTGCGCTCTGGGGAGCTGGGGACAGAGATGAAGGGGATCAGTGGTGCTGGTGGAGAGGGAAGGAGATGGGACACGCTGTCTTGCCAGAGAAAAGGTAGCCCCGGACAGCAGAGGAGGGAGAAGGCAGACGGTCTCTTGAAAGGATGGAAACCAAGCACGGAAGAGGGAAGGAGTCAGAAAGTCATTCTCTGCTCTCCTAAGAGGCGTTGCCTGTGGTACTGATCAAATATCGGACTACCAGGGCTCAGATCCCAGGGGTGCCATTTACTCATTATATGGTCTTGAGAAATTTAACTCAAGCCCGGTGTCTCCATTTCTGTATCCGTGCAACGGGGATAAAGACAGTCCTCATCTTGCAGGGTTACCTGGAGGCTTCAACAAGGTCATCCACGCAAGGGGCTCAGCACGGTCCCCCGCACTGGAGAAATGCCCACTGTAGGTTTAGTATAATTAATATTTAGCTAAAGCCTGTGGCCTGCCTGCACCACCAGCATCTCCAGCTGTGAGCTTCTTTTGGAGTCTTTCAAGGATCTTAGGGTTCATTGATGCTCTGGGTGCGAATCACTTGTAAACAAACACATTTGTGTCTTCTGTTTGGGGAAAACTTTTCCCCTTCTTCCAGCAGCAAAATAGCTAGTGACTTCCCTGGTGGAGGGAAGCGTGGAGTCCGAGAAGATAGGGAGCCGCGCCTGCCCGGGAGCAGAGCCAAAGGAACACGTCCCAGCAGCACACCCCGCTGTCCTTGAGCTTGGCACCTGTTCTTTTTTTTTTTAATTTTTTTTTTCTTTATTGATTTGAGAGAGAGAAAGAGAGAGAGAGAGAGATAAAGATAGAAACATTGATGAGAGAGAACATGGATTGGCCGCCTCCTGTATGCCCCCATTGGGGATCAGGCCCACAACCTGGGCATGTGCCCTGACCGGGAATTGAACGGGTGACCTCTTGGTGCATGGGTCAACGCTCAACCACTGAGCCACACCGGCTGGGCGTGGCCCCCGTTCTTAGATGGCACAATGCAGAGGAATGATCCCTGGGGAATGTAAGTTGGTATAACCCCTACAGAGAGCAAAGTGCTAAGAACTCTCAGATTTTCAAATGCACGTTCCCTTTTGACCCAAAAACGTCACTTCTGTGATTTTTTTAAAATAAAGATGCTTGCACGTGTTCAGAATGATGTAAGTGGAAGGTTATTCATTCAATGCAGTATTGTTACAGCAGAGAGTAGAAGCAATATAAATATCCATTAATCTGTACAATAAATTGTGGCCCATCCATACAATGGAATATTATGCAACTGTAGAGAAATGTGAAAAAATCTCTGTGAACTGATTATGAAAAGATCTTAAAATCTATTATTCAGTGAAAAAGCTGAGTACAGATCAATGTGCAGAGAGCAAGAGAAAGTAATCAACTCCCATATCTAGTTACTATGCTTAGAATAACTCTGGAAGAACACTCAACAAGCGATAATATTGTCTCCAAGGAAAAGAACCAAGAGGCCCAAAGACCCAATAGTCACTGACTTCTCTTTTACATGTTTTGAATTTTAAAATATTGAAAATACATAGGCTTGTTTAAAAGCACAGACCTGGATTTAAAACAAAGTTCTCTGGTTGTGTGATGTTAGGTGGGTCACTTTAATCTCTTCAAGACTTGGTTTTCCATATATAAAGAATGAGAATAATATCTGTATCTCAGGGTTGTTATAAGAATTCACTGAGATCTGTCCAAAAAAGAAAAGAAGAAGAAGAAAATTATCTGTTCGGTGTGGCTCAGTGTTGAGCATCAACCCATGCACCAAGAGGTCGCCGGTTCGATTCCCGGTCAGGGCACGTGCCCAGTGAGGCGGCCAATCGATGTTCTCTGTCATTGATGTTTCTATCTCTCTCTCCCTTTCTCTCTCTCTAAAATCAATAAAGAAAAAAATTTTTTTAAATCCCCTTGTGGAACTGGTTACAGCAAAGACAGCTTTCAATAAATGTAATGAATCTGCATCTATTTTTATTTTTGCTCTTTTATTTAGTTATAATTTCATTAAATGTATTGGGGTAACACTGGTTATATTATATAAATTTCGGGTGTACAACTTCATAATACGACATCTGTGCGTTGCACTGTGTGCACCCCACCTGAAGTCTGGTCTCCTGTCACCTTGCATTTGACCCTCTTTGCCCCCATTGTCCTCCCCACCCCTTCCCCTCTGGTAACAACCATTCTGTTGCCTGTAAGATGCATCTGACTTTATTTTTTCCTTCGTGCCTAGGAGAACACTGCAGGGAGAGGTTAGGCACTGGCAGTAGGTGGAATAAAAGAGGAGAAAAGGTATAAAGTATCTATCCTACAAGAAGGGAGGACAGCAGGTCCCTCTGTGGGTGCGTACTGTTGACAGTGCCATGGTCTGCAGTGGGCAGTCCCCACATCACAAGTCATTGGATCCTCACAAAGGAGCCTGTGGGCGTAGCACCATTGTGCAGATGACACTGTCCCGGAGCGGCTCTGTGGCTTCCTGCGATTAACCAAGCAGACACCAGTGCAGAGGGCACGTGGAAGGGCAGAGCGCATCGGTTCTGGGGAGGGAACAGAACCAGTCCTGGCTGGCCATTGGACCGTGCTAAGCCTCCGTTCCTGCATCCACAGATGCAGATCTTATAACACCTGCTTTGCAAGATGCTGTATGAGTTAGAGCCTCGAGCACTCTGACGAGGACATGGAAGGGGCTCAGCCCACGGAAACTATCATTATTTGTGTGGGACTCTTGTTTAGGAGGTTAGCGTGCACGAAGTGACGTAACTCAAAGAGAGAATCTTTGCCTCCAAAGAGCTCACAGTCTAATGAGAGACGTTGATATGACTCCAGTAACCTCTCTCCAACCAAGTTCTCCTTAAATAAAATCCTAGTCTGCACATGTGTATTTCTGTGGGTTGCTTCCACTGGCCACGATTTTAAAATAGGGAGGTGACAAACCTCAGAGGAGGGAGGGGGAAAGAGATAAACGAAAGAACATGTATGCATACATGCACAACCAATGGACACAGACAACAGTCCTGTGAAGGGGGGCGGGAGTGGGGAGAAGGCTCTCAATGGGGGAAAAAGGAGAAACATCTGTAGCAAAAATAAATTAATTAAAAAATAAAATACAATAGGGAGGTGGGGAAGGAGTGGGGAAAGGTGATTAGGCAGGTGCAAATCAGAGGTGCAGTTTTGCAAAGGTCCTGGGAAAACTAAAGAAATCCAGGGAAGAGTCCAACGGGGCCCCTGGGGAGCTTCCTTGTCACGGCATCTGTGAGGAGGGGCAGAGTGTGACATGTGTCATCCAGGCTGATGGCAGGGACCTCGGCACGGGAGTATCACAGGCCAGCGTCCCAGGGAGGGGAGCTGACGAGCACAGCCCCAGTGTGCTGAGTACATCACAGGCAGGCTCTCCCACTTTTTATTTTTTCTTATGACCCTTAATCATCCCAGATGACAAGTGAACAACCTTCAGTCATAAAGTCAAAAGGCAGTGACACCTACTGACAAAGCAGGGCCTAGAGCACGCACTCTGCTGGGAGCCACGCCCCTGACCTTCCAGGCAATCCACACAGCAGGTGCTGCCTCTGTCGTCCCCATTCTCCAGATGGGGAGATTCGGTTATCATTTCTGTGCAAGGTCACACAGCCACCCAGTGAAGAAGCCAGGACGCAAAGCCAGACCCAGTGATGACAAAGCTCACGCTCTTCCTCTCTGCACGTCGGTCTTTAACAGACGTGCTACTAGGAAGCAAAGACACTGAGATGTGGTGGGGGGGGGAGGGATCTCTACATGTGATAAAATATCACAGAATTACGCACAAAGATACAGCACACAGAGAGTGCTTGCAAAAACTAGGGCCCCCCGAGTGAGGTCTGTGGGCAGGCTGAATGTCTTTGCCAACGTCGATTCTCTGCTTTGGTGATGCACTGTGGTCAGTCATACCCACCGCTGGGGCGTGGGCCAGGAGGCGATCAGAATGCTCTGGACTCTTTATATAACTTCTTATGAGTCTACAATTCCTTCAAAGTGAAAAACTAAAATATATAGATAGATATATAGATATATATACACACATATAGAAACATCTTGTAGAAAATACAGGGTCAGGCCCGGGCCAGTTTGGCTCAGCAGTTAGAGCATCAGCCCACGGACCAGAGAGTCCCGGGTTCAGTTCCCGCTAAGGGCACATCCCTCGGTTGCAGTTTGTCCCCGGCACCAGATGGGGTCGTGCGGGTGGCAACCACTCAATGTGTCTCTCGCATCGATGTTTCTCTCTTTCTCTCTCCCCCTCATTCCCTCCCACTCTATCTGAAGATAAATGCAAAAATGTCCTTGGGTGAGGATAAAAAAAATACAGGGCCAGGGTCGGGGTGCAGAGATTCTAAATAGTTCCTAGCAAGTAAAGAACAGCCCAAGAACATTAACCGTGCAGTAGAAACCCTCATTCCAAACATAAGATGTCACTGCTGCTCCGTTACTTTATAAACTCTTATTTTAGGGTAATTTTATTTTAGTTTTCTAGTTGCACCTGTCTATAGAGGAGCTCACAATAATAGGCATCACCCACGTCTTGCCAGTTTTTGCCCCTACTCACTATGACAGAGCTCCTACCGGACCCCAAACCTCACCCCCTTATTACTGGGGACCTCTGAGGGCTTCTAGCACAACCCCCCCCCCATGGCCCACTACGTTCCGTTCCTCACTGCCGTCCACTTGCGCATGCCCCCTATTCTCAGGTACTCCAGGGTGTGGCTCACCAGGGTCCCCTTAGCAGGTGTGGAGGTCATTAGAGTGGATTCAAAAGCTACCTCCTGGTATCAGCAAGCCCAGTGAAGTCCACCGGGCTCCCCTGGCCTGAAGCCTGTCAGGTCCATGCGGTAGGAGGGCAGATGCCAACTGCAGGCCATGCCTGGTCACCTGGGCACAGGGGCAGCGGGGCAGGACAGCCCATGTCCAACCCATGTAAAAACTGCTCCAGAATTCTGCACCCAGCGACTCGGAGATGAATGCCAAGTTCTGATACACAGACAGTCAGAGAGAGCTAACATTTACTGCGCCGGTCCTCTGCACGCCCACGCCCAGCCATGCACGTGGGTAAACTCACAGAATTCTGACAGACAGGCAAGGTGCTGTCACAAAGAGATCCAAGAATAACCCAGCGGCTGGAAGAAGTTGGAAGTGTATTTCTCCCTCATGTAACATCTGAGGGAGTCTTCCTGGCCGGCAGACAGCTCTGCTTCAGGCAGAGTCGGTGACCTGGGCTTTCTCCAGCTTGTTCCTCTACCGTCCCCCAAGACCTGGTCCGCATCCTCAGGGCGGAAGCGGGGTCGTTGCTATGTGTGTCTGCAGCCAGTGGGAAGGAGAAAGAGAGAAAGGGAACACGGAGGGGGCGGCTGATCGCCCTAAGGCACCAGCCTCGAAGTCTCCTCCATCACCCACTCATATCCTGTTGGGGAGAACTTCATCCCATGGGCTCCACTAACTGCGGAAATGCCGAGAAGTGTGTGCCCAGTTCAATTCTTCTACAGCGAAGAAAGGAAAAGATGTTCTGGTGGACAGCTGTCAGCCTCCTCTGGATCACACCCAGAGATGGCTGTCGTAGGTCATAGCTGTCTCATCTGACAATTTCAGCCACAGAGGTAGAGCTGTGTCCCCTTCAGTTAAAATGTATGTTCTACATGTTTTATTAACAGGGATCTAATGGAGGCACAAGCTCTAAGAGGGTGAGGATTTGGGCAGACTTTTCAAGTGGCATCAGCGTCCAAGGTTCAGAACAAAGATCCTTGGATTTGGGCCCAGGGCCTTCACTTGGGGGGAAATCACAGAAGCTCTCTCCCAGCCTCCATTCTCTGTGGAAGGGAATCCAGAAAAATAATGGCTGTGCATGGCCTGTTGAGCTGCAAAGTGCTGTCACATGTCAGGGGATCACTTTTGGTCTGAGAGGACCTGCACAGCCTGCCACAAAGCTGCCCCTTGGGGAAGCCGTGGGTGGCGCTGTCCAAGGTCTGGGCTTACGGGGAGCGGGCGTGCACAGGTAGGCCTGAGGGAGCTTGGCAGGTGCGCGTGGGTAGGCTGCTCAGCCAGCTGGGCAGCTAATCATGTATCCACACGGATGACTGGGTTTTTGATTGAGTTAACAAGCACTTATTGAACACCGTTTCCTGAAGGCCTGCAGTAAATTGGATGCTACACAGGAACCCTATAAATTTTTACAACCCCACATTCTTCAAATATCGGGATAGTGTAAAAGGCTACTGAATAGGAAGGAAAGAGGAGAAGCCATGGGAAGGTGGGTGAGACGAGAAGGAGGGTGTTTGGTTGTCTCTTTTATTTCCAAGCACCAAAGAGTGTGTTCACCAATGAGAACAAACCAACCCATTGTGCAAATTACTAAAATACATAATCTGGCCTAGTCTGAGCTAATATTTATGACAACAGCTCACATTTGCTGAGTGCCTACTAAGTATCAAACACTGTGCCAATTGTTCTGTATACGCTGTCTCCTTTAACCCTGACAACCTCAAAGACGGCCACCGTTACTGGGGCACTATTTTTAGCCCCATTTTGCAGATGCAGGAATGGAGGCAGACAGATATGCCAAGCAATTCACTCAAGGTCACGTTGCTGGTAAATGGCAGGCTCGGGTTTGAAACCCAGGCCTGTCTCTTTCCTGACACTTGGCCCGTAACCTCTGTGCCTGACGAACCACACTTGTCAGCCACCGGCCTAGTCTCATTTGTGAAATGGGGTCACAAATCTGGCCCTCCTTGCCCTCCAGGGTTGTTGTGAGGCTCCACTGAGAAACAATTGCCCAGGAGTACTGTGAGCCTTCAAAGCCTCTGACACCGGTTAGACAGCATCGCTCCCAGGTCTGCTAAGATGATCCTGCTTCAGGCAGCTGGAGAGCAAACAGTTAGGATCAGCCAAGATTCGGAAAAGCCTCCTCTGCCTGGAAAGCTTCAGAGGAAGGATGTTGCTGACTTGCCTGGCACAGAGTGGCTCCAAGCCCCAGAGGTCACGGTTGTTTTCACCCCTGACCACCTCATCAGAACATCTGGAATCAACAATGCAGCTGTCACGCCGTGAATGTTCTCAAGAAGTGTTACAAGAGCCCGTGTGCAGAAGAACTAAGACCCTTGGCCAGCAACCAGCGCCAACTTGCCAGCCACGTGAATGGGTCACTGTGAAGGGTCCTGCAGCCCCAGCCAAACCTGTGTGTGATGCAACCTCAAGAGAGACCCTGAACCAAAAACCACCCTAAGCCATGGAAACAGTGAGAGCTAATAAATGATGACTGTTGCTTTAAGCCACTAAGCTTGGGGGTTATTTGTTATACAGTAGCAGAAGACTAATACAGAGTCCAGGCTATTTCATGGCTTAAGTATAAGGTTAAGGGGTGTTATACTGAGCTCTTGGTTCCAAGAGAAACCAATTCTGGCAAATATAAGCCAAAGGGGAAGTTTCCGGGAAGGGCCCCTGGCAACCTGGGCGACAGGGAGAGGACTACCCAGGAGGCACAGCTCGTGGCTCTGAAGAGCCACTACCCTTCCACACATCCTGCCTCAGTCGTCCAGGCTGCGATGGTAGAATACCACAGACCGGGTGCTTACGCCGCAAGCACTGACTTCTTGCAGTTCTGGAGGCTGGGAAGTCCAAGCTCAAGGTGCCAGCAATCTGGTGTCAGGCGAGAACCTCCTGGGTTCACATGGGCATCATCTTACATCCTCACACGGCAGAGCGGAGCAGAGCGCACGCAAGACCTCTCGCGTCCCTCCTCGTACGGGCACTACTCCCATTTACAAGCACGCCCCCTCGTGACCTCGTTCCCTCAAAGGCCCACTTCCTGATGCCATCGGACTGGCAGTTCACATTTTAAAATCTGAATTTTAGGGGGAAACAAACATTCGGTTCATAGCAAGTCCTCAATCTACTCTTCCAGGAGCCAGTGTCTGGAGTGACAATGACATGGGTCACGCCTCAGCCCGCTGGCTACACCGAGGGCAGGGAGGAAAGAACCTGCCTCCTTGGTGTTCTCTCCCCCAAGACGACTCCCCGTGGCAAGGATGATCCCTGAAGGGAAACTGGGGAGAGGCTGAAGAGAGGGATGGGATAGACTACAGCCAAAATCAATAAATGTCCAGCCCAGGGGTCACTGCATGGCATTACAAAGAGAAAGAACTCGAATATCATTGAACCAGACCCAATACAGGCAGTGGGCTGCTGTTTTGCATTCATGGTCTCATTAACTCTCACAACAGTTTTTCAAGGAGGGTGTTACTATCCCCTGGGAACCACCCAGACAGGGAGATGGAACCTCACACACATGAAGTAACTTGCCCAGGTCTCATAAAAAGCGATAGAGCAGGTTTCTTAAGTTGAAGAGTGCGGAGTTTTCGAGTCCTTACTTTATCGCATTTTACCAGGTTTCCAAGCCAGGCCTCAAGGGAATGGAATCGCATTCTGCTCAGATGGAAGCAAGTAAGCTAAAAAGAGCTCATTAAGGGAAAGTTCATAAAGCTGAAGTAAGAGAATCACCTGATCTGCTCCCGTGGGGGAATGTACCAGAGTCATGTCTGACCCGCCTGGTCCAGAAAGAAGGGGGTGCTCATGGGCCAAAAGGACAGCACAGACACCCAAAGGAGGGAAGTTTGCAAAAATGGAAGCTTCCCGAGGGCTCAGCCCATGTGCACGCAAAGCCGTTGGCAGCTCGCCACAGGTGGCCTGTTCAGCCCCAGCTCAAGAAGCCCAACTTCGGGGAAGCCATGGGTGGCTATCCAATGGGCAGAAGAAGACGTGAAGGTTTCCCTGGTAGATCTCCGAGAAGACTGAGGCCACTGGGTCCCCGTCTCTGTCACACATGCTTCTCGTGTTTTTGTGGGATTCCCAGGGGCAGCATGGCCGGCTCCTCCCCAGATCAGGTGTTAGGTCTCTCCCCAACCCCATCTTTACTCTCTACCCCACGGAGGAATTTTTTGAAAAGCCCATCTTCACCCACTTCAGCATTTTCTAAATATTCTTCTTAATTTTCTGATTGCAACTTTCCTAGTTTGTTTGAAAAAACCTATCTACTCCCACCTGAGGGCTGCTGGCTAATAATAAGGCATATTCCTATCCTCGGGCTAATGCCCCCACCAACAAGAAACTAGCATAGGCTAGAATTAAGACAGCATGAGAAAGATTACCTAAGGATAAAATAAGTGAGGGGACACCATGATTCTAAGTGTTCAGATATGTGCCAAGTAGAAGAACAAACATACCTGTGTAAGGCTTTTAAATAGGATGAGTAAGGATAACAGGTCTCATGAAAGTGTATTCCCAGCCTTTTGTATTTCAAAGACCAATCATTGCTTTTGATTACTTTTGGTTTTTAATTGGGGAAGGATAAAGTCAACACAGGATTACTAACTTTTTATCGTGTTGCATAAAAATGGTTTAATAAAACTATCATCTCTATCATTATACGTTCATAAGATAATGGACCCTTTGATACCAACAAAAATGAAAGGGTATAATCACAGAATAAGGGCCAGGCTTTCCAAAGAAAGAATCATGGGCACATTGGTTAGGGGGTCTTAGTTGTACATTATAGAATCCCCCTCTAGCTAGCTTAAGCACAAAACATGGTATTACGGATTATAGATAGTTCACAGAATAATTGGAGGGGCTGAAGGAACAGACTCTAAACAAAACTTTCCCAAATCATCCTAGCTCAGTGGCTAAAGAGTTGGCCCAAAGACCAAAGAGTTGTGGGTTCAATTCCAGTCAAGGGCACATACCTCGATTGCAGTCCAGTCTGTGGCTCTGGTCGGGGTCATGGGGGAGGCAACCAATCGATGTGTCTCTCTCACGTTGATGTTTCTCTGTCTCTCTCTCTCACCCTCCCTCCCTCTCACCCTCCCTCCCTCTCACCCTCCCTCCCTCTCACCCTCCCTCCCTCTCACTCTATCTGAAGATAAATGGAAAAATATCCTCAGGTGAAGATTAAAAAAACTTCCCCAAACCACACCAAGACCCAGGGCACCGAGTAGGCTGCCAGCGCAGGAAGGTGTGCCACAGGGGCTGGCTCCTGGACTCAGCTCCTCAGAATAAGCACCAGTCCCGTGCCCTGTTCAACTCTCCCCACTATGCAATGGCAACTCAAGGTCCTACATGAGTTCATCTGATCAGCAAAACTTAAACAAATCTAGGTCCCCATCTGCCAACGAGTCTGGGGAGTGAGTTTTGTTGTCAGCCTCTGCAGCACAGGAAGCATGTGGGCTGGAGAATGCACGGAGTCCACTACTGTTGGTGAACTTTTGGGGCATTGTCATGAAACATATTAAGGTCTGATCCTGGATCGTGCAGGGATCGGGGGATGTCTTGAGGGACGTGTTCAGTCGTGCTTAATTGAGATGATTCTGAAGGTCAGGGAATAACACCAACACCTGCTGAGGTCATGGCTTTTTGTGAAGAGACTTCACTGCCACAGCATTAACTACACCCTGGCTGCAGTGGAAATCTATCATATTCATGGCTGTCCATCCACTTTTGAATATTTTTTCCATATTTGGGAATATTTTCATGTAACGAATCCTACCTCCCCAATATTAAAGTCAGAGTTTGAATTTCCAGACTCCTTTGCAGCTAGGATTCAGCATGCAATCAGGTTGCTAACAATCTAATGCCCATACTTGAGACTGATCCAGAAATCAGTAGCAGGAAGAAGCAGGCAGTACAGTGCATGGGTTTCCACGTTTGCTGACATGGGTGGCAGCAGAGGTCCCACCTTTCAGAGGTGGTGAGGTCTGGTTCCCAACATGGAAGTGGCAGCTGTGGAGCAGGGGTGGCTGCAGTTCCTGAGATCTAGTGCTCACTAGCTGCAGCCACAGTAATACCAGTTTCTCCCCCTTGAGCTAGTTTATTACTGGAAACTTGACCTCAATTTTATTTCTCAGCCGTCCAAAGTACTGCTTATCCTTCAGAGTAAAATCCCCTGACTGCCTCAGCCAGCGGGAGTCAGCTCTGTTGTCAGCAGCCAAGAACACACCTGATGCGCTGGGGGAACCGGGAACACCTGCCCGAATTCCTGGCCTCTCCGTCACACTGCAGTGTAGCCGTTCCTGCAGCAGGGAGGGTCTGCCTAGACCTCGGCCATTTCCTTCTTGAGTCAGGTGTGAAGAAGGTGGGGAAAAAATGCCCTTGTCTCTGATCGTCAACATTCGAGGAGCTCCTACGGAACAGGAATGCTCTCCCTCACTGAATTTTTATCACCAACCCTTTATGCAGGGTGGGAAGTCGGCAAATATTCAATGAATGAATGATGAATCATCAAGCATACTATAAAGTTATGCCCAGCTGGATCCGTAATCCATACCTGCGTCGTCCATTAGAACACCCACTAGCCACATAGCTACTGAGCACTGGAAATGTAGCTAGTACAATTGAGGAACTACACTTTGTTTTTTATTCTCACCCGCGGACATTTTTCCATTTTTTATTCAGATAGAGCAGGAGGGAGAGAGAGAGAGAAAAACATCGATGTGAAGGGACACATCGAGTGGCCGCCACCCACATGACCCAACCAGGGCCGGGGACAAACTGCACCCGAAGTACATGCTCTTAGTGGGAACCGAACCCGGGTCTCTCTGGACCGCAGGCCGACACTCTAACCGCTGAGCCAAACTGGACAGGGCAGAAACTACATTTTTATTTTATTTTAACTGATTTAAATTTTTTAATTTTTTTAAATTATGTTTTTATTGCTTTCTTAGAGAGAGAGGAAGGGCGAGGGCGAAGCATCGACCTTCAGCCTCCTGCACACCCCCTTCTGGGGATTGAGACAGCAACCTGGGCGTGTGCCCCACAGGGATCCAACTGGGACCTCTCGGTCCATGGGACAGTGTTCAATCCACTGAGCCACAGGCAAATTTTTAAATTTATACCTAATTTTATTTTTTAACACTTTTAGCTTAACTTGTGTATGTAAATGTACTTTTTCTGCTGTAAATTTTACGAAAGTTAAATGCAGATCAAATATTTCCAATAACAATTTAGCACATTTTCAATACAAATTGAGATATGCTATCATTGTAAAATACATACCAAATTCCAAATACTTTATGAAAAAAATGTAAAATATGCCATTAGTCATTTTTATATTGATTACATGTGGAAATTATAATACTCTGGATATATTAGGTTAAGTAAAATATATTATTAAAACTGACTTCACAAAAATAAACATGATTTGGGAAAAAAAAAAACTGTTTCTCTTTACATTTTTTGATGTGACCACTCTAGAATAGAGAATTAAATATGTGGCTTTCATTCTATTTCTGTTGGACAGCACAGAGCTGGACACTGTCATGACTGTCACTCAGCAGGCAGACAGGGTGCCAAGGACACGTTACCTCTTAGCACTGGAGCCTCTAAGCCTGCAGACCATCGCTTGACCTGTCCTGCTCATTCCCTTCTCGGCTCTAAATACCACAGGAGGAAGTTCAGGTGTGGAAGCTCATGCCTACCAGGCACTACTCAAAGTAAACCCCAAGGGTATGTCCCCTGGTCACCAGCGTGCCATCTCTGCACAAGCCTATGGAATCAAAAGAAGACCCTTGGAGAACCTGGAACACAGTTGCTCCATTCCAAGGGTAAAGAGACTGAAGCCAGAGAGGTGAGAACTGATCTAACTAGGGCTACAGCCGGGGTTGAGCACCAGGTGTCCTCACGCTCCCAGGACATGTCTCGGCTGTAGGTGTCAGCAATGACATGCCAGTTGGGTTTGATTCGGGAAAGGCAAGGTCCACCACAGAGGGATCTGGAGCCAGCCACCTACCCCAAGATTCCCAAGCCTCCCTTTCCCGGCACTTCGAGTCCATTCTGAGGAATTAGGGCCTGGCGGGGCCAGAAGGCATTAGTCCCACCACAGAGACTCTTGTGGCCTCTATTCACATTCCCAGAAGACTTGAAACTCTTAAAATGACTTGTTCCGGGGTAGGGAGAATACAAAAGAAATATGGCTTTGGCTGGTGTGGAAAGCAAGGAAGAGATGATGGGAGAAAAGAGAAAAACTGTGCTGGGATTTCAGAGAAGGATGCTCTTGGCAGACGATCCTGAGCCAGGTGCAGGGGAAGGAGGCTGAGGCACCAGCCTGGAGGGACTGGCAGCGTCTGGGGGTTGGGAGGGCTAACGAGAAGGGCAGGAGAGGGGGAGTGGGGCTAAGGGGAGAGGGAGCTGGTGGAAGGGCCCCACTTGCTTCTAACAAGAAGAGAAGTGCAGACCCCGTATTACCATGCTGGACCCAATGTTCACACTAGAAGCACAATCTACAAAATGCTTCCCCCACCTGCTGCCACGGGTACAATTTTACCAAATAAAACCGTTCATACCACAACCAGACATATCAATCTCAGCAAAATACAGTTAGCAACAAAGAAAGGCAATTTTCATATTTTATTATACAACGTTGTTCATCATAGAAAAAAGGCCTAATGTTTTTTAATTACATACAGAAGCAAATTGTTTAGTGTTGCCAGAGAGATTGTTCGCCTGCCCTTAAAATAATCAACACCTGTTTGCAAACAAAAGCATTGCTACAGTTGAGTCAAACCCTTTGTTCTCTTTTCGGGGGCGCAGCTATTAATCTCTTTTCTATATAATGTTTAACACATAGTAGGTACTGAATAAATATTTGTTTGACTGGTGGGGTGTTCTTTAATCCCTACCCTTTATTTCATGACCCTAAACTGGATCTTGGTTCTTGAGGTAAAAGTCCCACCCATCCACTCCTAGGGTAGCCCAGTGTCTTTCAATAGCCTTTGATATATGACATTGGTTTAGAGACACTTGCCTGAGGGGAATGACTGAGGGTTCCAGAGAAAGACACATACAAAGGCAGACACAATAAGGAGGTAGAGACAAAAGATGCTAAGACAGAGAGACATTCAGAGACGGAGGACTGCAGGCAATGGTGACAGCCACGTGAAGTCACAGAGACTTGAAACTCACCCAGTTTGAAATAAAGAGATAAAAAGCTTGGGCAAGAATGATCATCTTGAAGTTTCTTTTCAGCTTTGATATTTTACAACAGACATTTTGGCAGAGAGAAAAAGACAAGGCAGGAATAAAGGAAAGCAAAGGGAACAGCTGGACAGCCAGGTGCAATTGCCCACCTTTGGATCTGGCCTTGCACCCATGTGGACCCTCACCTCACACCCACAAGGCCAGGCTCACTATTGGCTCCCAGTCCAGTCACCGCCAACCCCGACCCCCACCTAAAGATCTCCCAATCACTCTGCATGTCCAAGTCTCTCCAGCATCCTCCCTGCTGCAGCCCATACCGAGCTCCCTCTCAGCTCCTAAAGCAGTCCAGTTCATACACACTCACATCCCCTAACCGCAGGTACGCAGGGCGGCGCAAAAGCAGGTGTGCAGTTGTTTGCATGGGAAATAATACAATAATGAATAAATAGTAATACAAGAATAAACTCTGTTTTCCACTCAACTGTAAACCCGTTTGCCTACTCTGTGGTTTTAGTTTGCCCTCAGCTCATACGAGTGCATCTTGACTCCCACAAGAGAACTGCAGGCCTGTCAAGGCCCCAGATTCGCTCATGTATTCCGGGATTCCCAGTGCTGGGTATCACTAAGTGCTCAGTGAATACTGCGGATGGACCAGTCCCCAAGGGGTGCCAACCCCGCAACCTAAGTCCATGGTCTATTAAATAGCTTCCCCAAGGCTGATCACGTCAGGCCATCTCCTGGGCTCCTGCGCCCCCTGCTGTCCAGGAGGGTCTCGGCAGGGTGGCCTTGACCCTGCGAGGCTGGCAATGGCAGTCCAGCCTCACCAAGGCCCGAGACATGGCCTGGGGGTTCTGATGAGGTTGGGGGGCAGTCAGAGCTTCTCATCCAGCTCCTGCTCCAGCTCCAGCTCCAGGCCCTGGTTCTCCCAGGCGCCCCTGCAGGCAGGGGCTGGGCTGCCACCCTGCGTCCTGCTCAGGTAGCTCTGGATGACGGAGGCGCAGTCCAGCCGCTCCATGAGGGTCATGAGGTACTGCAGCTCCTGCAGGCTGCCGTTCTGCTCCTCGAACAGCTCCAGGATGGCGGCCGCAGGGCTGCGCTGGCAGGACAGGAACCTGGCCGGAGGGGGCGGGGCAGCGGGCGCTGGAGCCAGATCCACACCCTCCCGAGCTCCGGTCCCCACCGCTCCGCCTGCCTTCCCTGGCACTCAAGGTGGTGGGAGGGCCCAGGACTTTGAAACCTGAGATTGCCCTGGCTCAAAAATCACGCCTTTCTCAGCCTCAGTTTCCTCCTTTTACACCAGGGCTTGGATGACAGGACCTCTAAGGTGGCCATTGATCTCTCTACATCCCCACCCCCACCCACCCCCCTCTCCCCTCCTCCTTCCTCGCTCCCAGGCCAGGGCATCCTGCCCACCACTGGGGAAACAGTCGTTCCTGCTCAAAACCTTCCAGAGTCTCTTTCACCCACTTACCAAGCCCACCACCGGGCTCACCCACCACCAGGCCTCAGCCTTGCTTTCTGATCTTTCCCTTCTGCCCCATCCTGAACTTCCTTCTTCAGGCTATCGGTGTACCATTTGGCACACAGCCCACCCACAACCTCTTGCAGCTCCCCTCAAACTGGACGGACCATCCCCTTCCCACCTCCCAGAGCTAGAAGACCGGTCTGCACCCCTCAGTTCAGACTTCTGATCCTAACTTCCACATGTCCTTGTTATTCTGGCTTGAACTATTCTGCGCCTCTGCCTTCAGCTTGCTCTGCAGCATAGGTGATATGCAAACAAGGCGCAGGGACACTCGCCTTTACTTCACTGAGCTCCTTGTATCCCTTCCAGTGTGAGCTCCTGGGGGCTGAGACCATTCACCTTGTGTCCCAAAGCTTCGCATAGTTTTCCAGGACACAGCAGGTACTTGATAAAGGCTTATTAATGGGTGGTTTTAAAATCCACTGTTTTCTGCTGAGCCCAGCTCCAGCCCCGTCTCCGGGGCAAGGTCCTCCCTGAGCACTTCACTCATAGTCTGGGTTCTGGGGCTTAGCTCAGAACAGTTCTCCTTGATTTCCCTTGACAGAGACCATGGTGGCATTGCCCCCATCACTGCCAAATCTATTAGCATGTGCCAGGCACTCAGCTACATGCTTCACACACATCATCTTGCAGTCTGCCATTCTAGTCTCAGGCCACAGCATGTCAAGTACTCAATTTGTAACTTACATGTTAATTGGTTCCTCTTTAAGTATTTATTGAGGACCTACTAGGAGCCAGGCATCATTCTAGGTACTGACAATACTGTGATAAATAGAAAGAGCTGCCCTTTTACGGGCAATAGGGTGGGAGTAGCCATTCTCTGCCTTTTACGTTGCTCCCTTATCCGTGGTCTGAAAACCCCTCCTCTCGCCTCGGCAGACCTCGCGCCCCTTACCGGATCTTCATGCCACAGAGGCCCAGGTGGGAGGCCAGTCTCCGCCAGTCATTGCCTGTGATGCTGTTCGGCTCCAGCAGCATCTGCAGCTGCTCAAAGAGCTCGGGGGGCAGCCTGAGGCCGGGGGAAAGGCTGTTCTCAGAGGGGAGGATCCAAGACACCCAGTCTGGTTCTACACACCCCCAAATGCTGTATTCGCCTCTGGGCTCTGGCTGGGAGTCCTCGGCAGCCCCCAGCAGCACCCTAGGCACCCCCACCTCACCTGTTGCAGGGGGGTGGCTGGGCGACAGGGGGTGGCGCTGCCCAGGATTCCTCCTCTGACGCCTGGAACCTGAGGATTTCCATGTACTTGGTCTCCAAGCCCTGCGCCAACAGAGGGGCCAGAAACACTCTTAGGGGTCAGGAAGCTAGGGGACCTACCTCCATTTCATATGTTGTCCTTCAGCCTGTCACTCAGAGCCACTTCACCAGGACATGCGGCCCTCCCCCACCCAGGACCCCGACCCTCTGCTTCCCTGACCCCAGAACCTTCAGCCTTACATTTGCCTACTGAGCTCTTTGGGACCTGGGACATGAAGACCAAACAGACTGCAGAGGGGAAGTCATCCAAAAACAGACACTGAACTCAGGCATACATGTCCTCTTCCCTCCACTCCTCCTTTCCTTGGTTCCTCCCCCCACCCCAAGGGGCATCTGCCAACTCTCCACTAAGATGCCACCATGGTGTCCCAAAGACTCTCAACCCGGATTTCTGTACATGTTCCCTTGAGCGAGTGGGATATCTAACTCCCACCCCACCTACAGAAGACCCCCGTCCCGGTCACTCTCCACACTGGAGACACACAGCATCACCTCTCCGATGGAGACAGCCAGCCTAGACAGAAACCACTCCTCTTTGCTACCCACGTTCCCCTGGGTTGAGAGGAGGTTTGGTTCTTTTACTCTCCTACTGGATTCATCCATGAACAGACGAGAGAGAGTCAGGGATGGGGAAGGTAACGGAGGCCAGGTGCCATCTTCACCTGCCTGATTATGTGGCTAGGGCATTCTTACTGGGCACCAGACCCCTCTCCCCCTTTGCCCAGCACTCCTCCCAGGCCCTGCCCTTTCTCTGCCCAACTCACATCCTGGAAGGTGTGCATGGTGACGATGATCTCATTGGTTAGTGCCGAGCAGTCCTCATTCTTATTGGCTACAAAAAGGACAGGACAGGGCTGGTGAGAGAGGAAAAGACCTGGTGCAAGAGATCGGGAAACCTCGAAGCCTTTGGAAATCTGCAGAAGCTGGGCAGGGCTCTCCATCTTTCTCTCTGCAAAGGTCCGTGGTGGCTCCTGGCCTTGAACAGCCTGCAAGCACGGCCCAGTGCGGAGCTGCAGAGCGCCAGGCGGGCAGGCGGGGAGAGGGGAGGAGGGGCAGGCAGTGGCCTCGGGCGCTGGACTACCTGCTTTTCTCCGGAAGCAGAAGGAGCGGAAGGGACACTTCCCATGCCAGATGTGGAGATGGGGAACCAGCTGGCAACTGCTGTCATCCACATTCTCCCAACCTGCGTGGGGGACAGAGCAGAGCGCCTCAGGGAGCAGGGCCTTCCACGCTGTTTGCGGAAGGCGGCTCTGTGGCAGGTGCTGTGTGCGGGACCAGGAGGGGTCTGAGTCAGGAGGGGGTCTCAAGTGAGTGGGAGTCCCCAGAGCCAGGGCAGGGGACCCTGTGGGTGGTCTTCCTTCTACCACCACACTTCCTACACAGACCCCCACCTTGTTCCCTTCCCTCCAACCTCCTGCCCTCTCATCCACAACCCCAGAAGCAGCTATGTGTATGTGCCCATGTAGATGCCCTAGGCCCCAGGGGCGATTCCCACAGCCCATGCCACACAGGAAAGAGGGCCAAGCAGAGAAGACTGGGACTCCTCCTCCAGGCCGCCCCTCCCTCCTGGGGGTGCCACACCTCTCCTCCCCTCCTCCCCCCCTGCGTCACCCTGTCCTCCCATGGAGGGACCAGGGCTGAGTGAGCCACAGAGGAAGGAAGAGGCAGAGCCGGGGACTCCTGGGGGCTCATGGAGGCAGCAGCAGCAGCAGCAGAAGCCAGAGGAGCCCCCCCCCCTTAGCATCTGCTCCAGAGTCTCCGAAGGAAACTCGAGGCTCCCAGATTTCCACCCCAGGTCTAGGCCCAGAGCCCTCCCTCTAGCGGGCCTCCCTACTGCCCTGCCCCCGCCTCCCTCACCCTCGGAGATGTACTTGAGCTTGAGACACTGGTCCCCTCGGGCCCCAGTGAAGTCGAAGAGCTGGCAGGGCCCACGCAGGCGCCCCCCGTGGGGCTGCTCGTTGGTCAGGGCCCACTGCAGGGCGCAGGGCGTGTTGTTGAGGAAGTAGACACGCAGCTGCAGGTGGGTCTGCCCTGGGGCCAGCGGGGAGCAGAACATGGCCAGCTGCAGCCACTTGCGAGCTTCCTGGCCCGAGGGTGCCTCCAGCACACAGGTGTAGAGGCTGCGGAGGAGATGGAGACGTGGCAGGGACCAGTGTAAAGGAGGCTGGATGCCAGCGCGTGGGCACCCAGCTCCTGCCGTGCCAGAGGGCTCCTGCCTACCTGAAGTGGGAGAGCTGGATGCGACACTCGTCCAGGGAGGCGTGGACCCCTGACCTCCCCAGGGGCTTCCAGGCTGTGGCATCGAGCAGGTTCGTGTTGCTGCAGTAGGTGCGGGCGTAGCCGGGCTGCTGGGCGCAGTGCTTGAAGCTGAGGGTGCAGGGCTTCAAAAAGGAGGCCCCATGGGGTCCACATGCCACCACAGGGCTCACCAGTGCCTGGGCTCGGGACAGTGATGGGGCATCCGACAGGTCCCACACCAGGATCAGTGAGACCCGCTCCTGGCGGCCCACAGCCACAGCACCTGCGGAGACGGAGAACTGGGATGGGCCTGGCCAGCAGGGGAGGCCAGCCCCAGGTGGGAGGGCAGGTGGGGCGGGAATCCAGGGCAGAGGGTGCCCGCAGGGAAGGCAGTGTGGACCACAGAGCAGGACGACTGCGCGGACTGCGATGTGAGCCTGGGCACGGCCCGCCTTCCTTAGGGGCGGCGCTACATACAGGGCCGTGTGAATTTGCACACGGTGCCCTTCCCCCACTTTATTCTCCGTCACTGGAGGACTGTCATAACATATGTTCATTAGAACAAGGCACTGTACTCCCGCCTGCCAGGATGTCGTCTTGGAGTCCATAAAGTCATGCTAAGGATGTAAACAGTTTTCAAAATTAGGAAGTTGTCCCCGAATGCTGCTCGCTTCGGCGTGGTGCCCCGCAGAACAGGCGACCGCACCCGTGCTGGGAAGGGAGCTGGCGCTGTTACCTGGCGGGATGAGCAGAGAGATGCCCGCGTCCTGGAGGATCAGGCAGCCGCCGCAGTGGTCCACCTCCCGAGCCGAAAACATCAGCAGCTTGTGCAGCAGCCGCCGGACGACGGTCTGGCCCTGCGTGGGCGTGAGCAGCTCCTGGTAAAAGGCGGCCATCTCCGACAGGATGGCCGGCGGCCACTGCGGCGGGGGCTCATCCTCCGGAAGGGGAGTGGGATCACACGCTGGCTCCTCCTGACTGTCCAGCTTCCAGCAGGCCCGCAGCAGCCAGTGAGGACAGTGCCATCGAAGGCACTGGACCAGAAGGAGGGCACTTGCCACCGGAACCCCCACCAGCAGTAGGAACTGGGCCGGTTGGAAGGAATTCTCATGGGAGCACATCTGCCTGGTCACTCGCTGCTGCCAGCTCCCCTGCACCCCTGTAACGACGAAGGCCAAGGGCAGGGGACAAAGGGGTCAGTGCCAGGCTAGGCCTTGTCCATGTCATAGAGGCCAAGACTTGGCTTCCAAGTGGCCACGATGAGAGACCAAACTGTCTTTATTCCAGTGCACCCCGGACACCCCAGTCCCTTTAACAGAACTTCGCCCCTCTCTCTCTTCCTCCTTGTGACCTAAACATCAAATTAAACTCCCCTGAGGTACAATGAGCTTGGGTTCAGAGGATGTGAGTTCAAATGCCACCGTGGCCACTGGCTGAGTGAGCCTGTCCTATTGCTTAGCGTGCCTCAGTTTCCCCATCTGTCAAAATGTCTACCTTGATCCACATGGTGCTGATATAGAAACACTCCCTCAGTAGAAAAGCAACTCATGGGGAGCTAGACAGCCTCTGACCTCATTAATATAAATCGCAAAACTATATACAAGGATAGATACATATTTATGGGTGTCTATACAGGGGTGGGCAAAAGTAGGTTTACATAATACCAATAAATAATACAAGAATTAATAAGTAACGAATACAAGAACCAACTCGTGTGCGTCCTCACAACTGTAAGCTTCTTTTCTGCCAACCCCAGGTATAAATTAGAGAAAAAGTCTGAGGCAGTGCTGTGCAATACAAATATAATATAAGCCACATGTATAATTTTAAACTTTCCAGCAGCCACAGTAGAGAAGTAAAAAGGAACAGGAGAAAGGCATTTGAATATTTTAATTTTCCCAGTGTATTCAAAATAGTATCCTGCGGACAGGTAATCAACATAAAATGATCAACGAGATAGTTTGCATTCTTTTATCACGGTCTTCCGCCTCCTTGTGTGTCTTCCACCCACAACTGGGACTGGCTGTCTCAAGTGCTCAGTAGCTACACGGGCTGTGATGCTGGCTTGGACGTGCAGGTCTGGGGGGACACACCCCAACCTATTCCCACTGGTCATTACTGAAAGAGGAGAAACTGAGAGGGTGGAAGGTGGAAACCAGGACTTTCCGTGGTTTTTTTACTTTCTTCTTCCTGTATCCTTTCCTTCACACCAGGCATGTATTTTATATTAACTTTGCAGTTCTTTCTAAAAGCTATTACAAGTGTGGGGGAAACTACCTCTCCAGCGACTGTGAGGCGGGCATGAGCTCAGGTGAAAAGTATTTGTAGGTGATAAAAGCCCTATTTAAACATGCTTGTTTATTTATGCCCCTCCTTCTGCCAGAAAGGTCGGAAGGGAGCTCACGGGGATGCACGAAATGCAAGAGTAACAAAATTTAAAACAGAAAGAAAGGAAAACGAAGGTGGGGGCCTCCAGTGAGGCTGGAGTGAGGGGCAGGGCTAAAGCACACACTGGCCACCGGCTCCCTGGCTACCCTCCTGCGGCAGGGGCTCAGCCCGGGACCTGGCCTCCCAGCAGCCTCCTGCACAGATGTCAGCTGATCCTCGGCCCCCCAGACGCTGCCGCCTCCCCCTCCTCCTTTCCTCCTCCTCCCTCCATTTCCAACACTCTCCATTCCAGCCAGACTGAGCTCCCCACACTTCGTTAATTCTCACCTCTGGCTTCTGCTCATGCTGTTCTCTTTCACCCGCCACCAGTGCCCCCGGCCTGTGTCTTCTCCACCTGGACCCCTCCTGCTCAATAAGTACCCTCCAACCCCAGCTCACCAGCCCTAGACAGTCTTGTGCCTCCAAAATCTCGGTCCGCGGCCATCCCATCATACCCAGTAACTCTTAATTGAACGTTGTCACGGGCTCTGTGAGACGTTCAGTCTTGCCAAACATGGTGTCTTATTCAGCTCTCAAGGAGCCTCTGGGGGGAATGGGACTCATTCACTCCATGGTTGATTCACTAGGGTCTGGCATCCATCCATTCCTCTCCACTCAAGCCACCCCCAGGGCGCAGAGGCCTCGCCCCAGCCTCCTGCTCCTTCGCTGCCCACCTGCTTCCTTCTTCCCTTGGGACCCGTAGAACCTAAGCCCCTGCCCAGCTCCTCCTTCACAGGAAAGACACTCCTCCGTGTCCTGAGGATTGAGGACTTGGGCGGCATCTGTCCTTGAAAATGTAGCCAGGAAGAGAAGGTCGGGCATTGTTCCCTTTGCCTTAGGGCGCAAATGTGAGACAGTGCCGCAAGCCTCTTGCAGGGCAGAGTGAAGGAGGTGAGTTGGCCATGCCCCAGATCTGTGGAAATGGGCCCGGAGCAGCGAGCTTCCCTTACGTCCCACCCATGCCTTTGGGCTCCTCATGTTAAAGATCGTTGGGATTCTGCCCTGGCCGGTTTGGCTCAGCGGTTAGAGCCTCGGCCTGCGGTCCCGAGAGACCCGGGTTTGGTTCCTGCTAAGGGCATGTACCTCCGTTGCAGTTTGTCCCCGGCCCTGGTTGGGTCGTGCGGGTGGCAACCACTCGATGTGTCCCTTTCATGTCAATGTTTCTCTCTCTCTCTCTCTCCAACCCACTCTACCTGAACAAAATATCGAAGAAGAAAAAAGATGGTTGGGATTCTAACTGCAGAGCGCCAGCCTGTGGGAGCTTGACCCCCACAGTGTTAGAGCATTCTGCGTGGCCTCTCTCTTTCAACTCTCACTTCGGCCTTAGGAGCTGCGAGTTATTTTTATTTTCAGTTCACAGATCAGGCAGCCAACTGGTCTCCCCACACGGAGGACGGGTAGGAGATGGTTCAGCCACAACTGAAGGCAGAAGGGAGGGTGAGCAGGGATGACAAGGACTTCTAGAATCACATCCTTTCTCTTTCTGCCCCTTGTTCCCAGGTCTCTTCTTTTCCACTTCTAGTAGAGAAATGGAAGAGAAAGAAACCAATGAAGTACGAGCAAATAGAAGGAAGTAAAGGCACATCCTTGGCTCCGCAGTGAGGGGCACCCCCACCGCTGCCCACAGAGGTACAGCGGCAGGGGACGGGCCAGCCCACGTGAGAGAAGGGCGCGGCTCCCTCTGACTTTATAGCAACCACCTTCCTGGGACCTCCAAAGACCAGAGTCCGAATCCTCTCCACCCCGCTATGTGTCGCAGCAGAGTCCCCTTGCCCAGCCACCCCCCCCCCCCACGACCTGGAGCAGTGAATATGTACTGCTCCCCAAAGCCCCGCTGGGCTTCTCACCTGGTCTCATTCACACCTGCCTGGAGCAGCTTCGCTCCTCCCCCAGCTCCTCCCCCAGCGCAGCCGCCATTCTCCCAGGCTGACAGCTCTCCCCAGGCTGCTTGGCCCTCAGTCCATCCTCCCCCTGGCCCCAGGGGTCCTGAATGGGCAGTATGGCAACCAGAGCTTCCCAACCCCATGCCTGGCTCCTGATTACCCTTGCCTCCAATGTGTCTTGCCCCAGACTCCAGTTCCCCAAGACGAGGGTCCTTTAGAATGCCGTCCCTAGGGAGTCACCCCTGGCACAGAGATCCAGGCTCCTGCTGCAAACGCTCTGCTCATCTCTTTTGAGGAAACTCTCAACCTCCAGTTATTGAAGGACAACAAGTACCGAGATGGATGAGCCCGAACCTCCGTCACGGGCAGCATTCATCAGCACAGCATACAGGTCCACAGTGCCCAGAGTCATCCCCCGGGCCTCACACCCACTGGGCAGTGGCCATCTCCCACACCCCTTCCTCCTCTCCTCCTCCAGCAGAGGGTCTCCACTCTCTGGCAGGCTTGGCTGAGTGGCCCCATCACAGTGCCCACCCCGACCCCAGCTGCCCAGGAGTGTGCTCACCTCACCATGCAGGCGCTCCCAGGAGCTGCCAGTGTATCTCAGCACAGTAGCTTCTTCTCTCAGAGCGGGCTGCCAGACCTGTCGCCAGGCCAGCGGGCCAGTGCGGTGGGCGGGGAGTCAGGCAGGAGTGGCCCAGTGCTTCCCGGCAGAGCCCTGCCTCCAGCCGCCCTGCCTCCCGGGGCATTGGAGTGGGAGAGCCTGTCTCTGTCTGTTGGCAAAGTCCAGTCAAGGCTGGGGAGTAGCCGAGGATCCCAGATGTCAGTGGACTTGCCAGTGTAGGTCTGGAAGGGAGGGGACAGAGAGGAGACAACCTGCGTACAGGTGCAGCCCAGTGTACTGAAGAATGCCCTCCCTACAGTGCCCTCTGCTGGTGAGTGGCACTCCCCAGCCAGAGGCTACTGAAATGCAGAAGGTAGGAGCAGGGAACCTAACCAGAGCCTCTCAAACTATATCGTGCACAAAAACCCCCTAGGACAGCGGTTCTCAACCTGTGGGCCACAACCCCTTTGGGGGTCAAACGACCCTTGCACAGGGGTTGCCTAAGCCATCAGAAAACACATATTTCTAATGGTGATTTATACCATTAGCAAAATTACAGTTATGAAGTAGCAACGAAAATAATTGTATGGTGGGGGGTCACTACAACATGAGGAACTGTACTAAAGGGTCGCAGCATTAGGAAGGTTGAGAACCACTGACCTAGGGATCTTGTTAAAATTCAGGTTCTGGTCCCATCGGTCGGGGGTGGGGCCTGAGATGCCACATCTCTAAAAAGCTCCCAGTGGGAGGACAGAGAAGCAGGGAGAGGACAGAGAGCACAGAGAGAGTTAATGAATCTCAGTTTGCGGTGACATCGGTGACATCGGGTGTCCCCAGGGCTCTTTCCACCGCCTGCACTCCCGGCTGGCAGGGACGCAGGGACGCAGGGACACAGGGATGCTGGGGCAGAGCTGAACTTCAGGCCATTTGCCAGCCTGCGTCCTTCCTTTGAAATTCCATCTGGGAAAGATGGTGCCGCTGGAATGAGAGCTCCCAGTGAAAAGGTATTTTTTAATGGGTCTTTAATTGCTGTATTAATTTATGTTAGCTGTTTGCTGCTGGACCCGCGGCTCCTGGTGGCCTGATTCACAGTAGGTGGTCCACAAAGACTTGTTGAATGAATGAGTGGACCAGCGAAGAGAAAAGGTATGTTTCAGATCCAGACGGCCCACACTGAACCCAGGTGACCCGCCTGCCAGCTAGGTCATCTTAGGCCACTATCTCAACCTCTCTGAGCCTCACTTCCCTTGTCTGTCAACTGCAGATAACGTCTACCTTGTGAGGGATGAGTGCTGCCTTTACTGAGCTAATAAACATAAAGCACTCTACAGGAAATGGTTCTAAGCAAGTGATAACCCGTATCTCCATGGTCTGGCCTCCTGCAGTTAAGGAACCCTGGTGAACTCCCCAAGCTTCTCAGCTATTATCTCCCCCCAAAAATAAGTAACTGCCACTGCTTTCATCTCAGTTAATGATTCTCTAGCCTCTGACTGCAACCCCACCCTCTGCTGCCTTCCCCAGGGTGGAGGCTCCCAGGGTCCCCAAAGTGGAGAGGTGGGCGAAGGAACGGCGGAGAGCAGCCCACCTGGAATGGGACCTCACACCTGAAGCGCAGGCAAGGGCAGCGCTCAGAACTTGGATGGGGATAAGGGGAGATGTCAGGCTTTCCCGGAAGAAGCTCTGTCTGAGTCTCAAAGAAGTCTGTCTTCTCTGTCATCAAGTTCCGAGCGTGAGGTCCAAGCCAGAAGGGCTGTGCCCACCAGCAGGCGACAAACAGGGGCTGTGCCATGTACTATCACCCCATTTCCAAAGCTGGCACTTGAGGTCAATCCCAGTTACAGGAAGGTTCTACAGAATCGGAGGGTCCCTCACCACCCCGGGGGACACGGCGCAGGTTCACGCAATGCAACGAGTAGCCTTCAGCCTGGGGCTGAGCTGTCTCGGGAGATCGGGGTCTCATAGTGTCAAAATCTCAACCACCCATCAGGGGTCCCACCAGAGGCCACAACAAACAGACCAGGGTCCCCTGGTCTGAGAGAGCCCTTCGGGCCATGCAGACAACAACCTAGGCTCCCGGGCCAATACCACCACCCTTGTCATTGAAGAGAGGCGGGCCAGCTGGGAGTCCACTCCACCCTTTCCCCTCCCCCACCCTCCTCTGCCTTTCACACATCATATGTCATCGGGTCCCCAGTCTGGGAGGTGTGCTGTCTGAGGTAGGGGGAACACGGGCCTGGGGATAAGGAGGTGCTAGGAGTGGTGGTGAACAGGAGGAAAGAGGATGGGGTGGGAGGGTAGGCCTCCAGCACTGGGTAGAATAGAAACACAGAGCTGGACAGGAAGGCAGAGGTGAGCAAACAGACAATGAGGAGCAGAAACAGGTAAGTGGAAACAGCAGGCTGGCCAGCCCTTCCCCGGAACTTCTGGGGCGTGGCCAAGGGCCCTGGACAGGGGGGCATGGAGGAGGCAGTCAGCCACTGAGAACAACCACCGTCATTTTCCCTCCAATCCTGTCGATCGTGGGGGGAGACTGACATATCGTGTGCAAATGAGCAGAAGGATGTGGGGTGGGGGCTTCGGTTGGAGGAGGGTCGGCTCATCGCCCAGGCGGGAATGACACGCACGGTGACGTGTACATGAGCATGCAGCTTCTTCACAAAGATCGTGTTGTTCCCCGAAAAGTCAGGCCCAAGAAAGCGGGGCGGGTGTGTTTGTGGCACTGAGCCTCTGGAAGTGGGCAGGTGTAGGGAGACCCTCCCCCAGCCCCCGAGGGGAAGAGGAGGCCTGAGGCTCCAGAAAACAGAATCCGGTGTCCCACGGCTGAGTTTGAATTCAGGTGGGAGCTCGGGTGGGTGGGCCCTGGGTGGGTGGGCCCCGGGTGGGTGGGCCCCGGAGAGGGCCAGGCTGGTGGTGCAAGATAAGCCCCGGGCGGATGGGCTGCCCGCTGTGGACTAGAAAAGACCTCAGGGATCCCATGGGTCAAACATGGTCCTTTCGGGCCGGCTTTGTCAGCTTGGTTGAGTTCAGTCTAAGACGCTGTCCTTGTTGAGGGCCTGGCCACACGCCACCTGCTGTGGAAGGTGCAAAAGATGGACGGACGTGGACCGAGCCCCAGGATTCAGACTCGTTGCAGGAGAGGGACATTTAACTCAGAAGCAGTTATCACGACTGGGCAGTCCCTCCGAGTGCCAAAGGAGAGGTGTAGGGAAAATACGTCCGTGGAAACCAGAAAAGGGGCCAGGCACCTGGGCTCACAGGAGGGGCGGGAGTGGGCCAAGCAGGGAGACAGCCTAGACCCCCTGCGGGGTCAGGGAATAGTGTCGGGCGGGAGGGGGAAACTCACGAGAAACACAAGGAAAGGACGGAGGGGAGGGCTCGCCATTAGCGTGTTCTCTGCCCCCCCCCCCCAGATTGTGCCTCTGCGAGGAGAATGTGGCCTCAAGGGGCCATCTTTGTGGCCCTGCCCCACCTGGGGCCCATCCTGGTCTGGCTCCTCGCCCCGCATAGGATGTCTGGTTGGTGCAACAGCCCGAGGAAGCTACCCTGGTGCCCACCCCACAGAGTCCTGTTGCTTGTGTGGACAGCCATCTACTCTGTCGTGGGGTGAGCACTCGTTTCTCATGCCGTGGTACCCCTGGGGTGGGAACAAGTCCCCCTGCACCCGAACCACTGCTGCATACTAACCTCCAAGGGGATGGCACCCCAGCTTGCCTCTTATGGTGGGTCTCTCTGTGCCCACCTAGGATTCCAGCCAGTCCTCTCCACGGCTCCCCACCCCTCCCCCACCTCCATGCCCAGCTGCCCCAGCCTCCTCCCAGCCCTCAAATGATGCCCAGACACACTTGCCCTCATTGCAGCCCACAAGGAGCCCTGTGTCAGAGGGCTTCCTCCATTTGTCATGGGACATCTCTGCCACCATCTCTTCACAGCTATGCCTCCTACCTGGTGTGGAAGGACCTGGGAGGGGGCTTCGGGCGGCCCCTGGCCCTGCCTCTCGGCCTCTACGCCGTGCAGCTCTCCGTCAGCTGGGCCGTCCTGGTTCTCCTGTTCGCAGCCCACACCCCTGGCCTGGTAAGGTGCACCGTGGGAGAGGCCGGAGCTGGTGAGGCCCCAGGCCCCAGCAGCAGGTAGCACCGCAGATCGGTCAGGGGCCGGCAGGTGTCAGGTGGGCAGACTTCTCTGGGCTCCGGCGGAGTGCACAGAGCCCCAGGACTTGGCTCACGGGGTCCAGGGTGCTGCAGCAAGGTTGGGGCCCGTTCTCAGGCCAGCCTGCCTGACCGCCCTGCCCCCACCCAGGCCCTGCTGCACCTGCTGCTGCTCTACGGGCTGGTGGTGAGCACGGCGCTGACCTGGCACCCCATCAACAAGCTGGCCGCCCTGCTCCTGCTGCCCTACCTGGCCTGGCTCACGGTCTTTGCTTCCATTGCCTACCGCCTGTGGAGGGACAGCCTTTGTCCAGAGCTCCAGCCGCAGCCCGCCGGAGACAAGAGTGACTGAGGCACCGGGCACAGGAAAGGAGGAAGGCCGGGAGCAGTGGCCGGACTGCAGGCGGGCCGTGGGGTCGGGGGGGGCCGGGCACTGATGAGCCCTGAAGGTGACTCGTCCCAGTGTGGCCACTGTCCTGGGTCCCTTGCTGCCAACTTTCATTAGAATTCAAAGAAATGAGAGAGAGGAATAAAATTTATTTTACACTTAATATAAGTTAATAAATACTGTATGAATAAATATTAATTTACCAATGTCAGTTAATAAAATCCTGAGACTATCTGAGGGTGTGACCTGGAGGCCATGTTTGCGTGTATGATGCCAGGGCCACGGAGTGGGCCTGGAAGTGTGTGCACATGTGAACACGTGTGTGAGGAGGGTGACACACCATCTCCATTCCACTCCCACGCCCTCCTAAATCTGGCCCAAAAATGTAGACTTAGCTTTTTAATTACGTGAAAAATGAAATCTTTTTGAGAAGTCACATAAAAGAAGAACAGAAAAGTAGATAAAGTAAAAAAGAATAATAACTTTACATCACATTTCTATATTATATTTTATTATATATTATATTACATATATGATATTAATCTTACTTAATTAACTTATTTTAATTAGTATATTATATTCCTTCTATTAATGACCATATTTAATATATAATATGGCTATAAGATAGATATACATCATATATGCCATACTAAGTCCTGATATGATTAATATAAGTAACATTAAAGATCACTTTTTTGTTTTCATATACTCATACTATTAGTTTTTTACATCAATTAATGACCATTACAATAAGAAATAAACGTTGCAAGACAGGAGCTGTAAGGCTCGGTGCTGACGAGTGAAGGCAGTAGGAGCTTCTTGTCCGGGCTCGGAAGCGTCTTCTCCTTCTGAACCTTCTCCTTGCCATTTTTATCTCCGTCTCTCCCGCTTCTTGTTTTCACCTCCTCTAGTCTCCAAACCCTACTGGCAGCAAGACACGACCGCCCTGTGGCTCCCGGCCCAAATCCGAGCAAGGCCAGAGGGGAGGCCGGACACCTTGCCCAGGGGCTTGTAACAACACTAACCAGGCGCTGGGGGTGGGCCTGGGCACCGGTGTTTTTACAGCTGCCCGGGTGAGTGCAGGCTGAGCGTGAGCCCCGCCGCTGAGAACCCCTGCTGAGTGTGTACCAGAGCCATGGGGGGGGGGCGCTTATTAAAAGCACATATTCCCCAGACCCCACCCAAGACCTAGGAATCGGAACTTGGGGCTGGGCGCCAGGCACCTTGAGATTTCCGGAGCTCCCAGCACTTCAGTCCGCTGCTCGCTGCAACTGGAGAGCTCTGGGCACGGAGGGTCTCCGGGGGCCCTTTTCACTTCCACAACCTGTGCTTCTGTGACCTAGGCTCTGGGGCTGGAACACACTGTGTCTTCTTAGGCGGGGGGTCAAGGACCTCACAGCCAGAGGAAGCAGGACGTCCTCGTCTGGGGTGTCTGGATCTTTCTGGAGCTCACTGAGGAAGAACAATCTAGAAAGATCTGCACCCTCCCCACCTCCACACTAAGGACGTGCTCCGCCCAGAGGGCAGTTTGGTCACCTGCACTCCTGGAGGGCACACCGTGTCCCACCCTCCTGTGTGTCCTCAGCCCCAGTGCAGCCCAGGGCACAGAGCAGGCCTTAACATATCTTTGTTGATTGATTGATTGATTGATTGATTGATTGATTGATTAAATGAAGACATTGTCCCATTAAAAGAAAATGTTGACCCACACCCCACCAACACCTGTACCCACTCTGGACCAAAGAGCCTGTCTCCAGGAAGGGCGGGGCACTAAGAGCTGCTGAGATTTCTCAGGTGGTCCTGGAGTGCAGCCAGACTGGAACAGCCACCATAGGGCCTGGCTTCTGTGACCCGGCGACCTCCGGGGCTCGTCCAAGGCCTGGACTCTAGACCCGCAGAATCAGATCATCAGGAAATGAGGGCCATAGGGTGCAGTGGTTTGCAGTTCTGGCCTTGGGGACCCACAGCCTGGGCTGGGATACTGGCTCTGTCATTTGTTAACGGGTAACCTACTTCACTGCCTGTGCTTTCTGTATTCTCCTCCCCTGTAAAATGGAGTTTTGGGGAAAAACAAATGAGATAATGAGTAAAAAGAAGTCTGGCATGGAGGAAGTACTTAACAAATGTTAGCTGTTCTAGGAGGGTAGCCGGGATGCCACCCATTTAAAAAGATACGTGGTTCTGATTTATGCGACAATTAGAGACCCGGACTGCTTCAAGGCCCAACTGTGCTCCCCAACTGAGCCAGAAGAGCAAGTACCTGCCTCTCAGGTGTGTGGCCACCTGCCCAGGGCCTGGCCCGTCATCTTACACGGTCAGGTGGACTGTTTTACATTTTCTAAAGCTGTTTTAGTCAAGTTTATAACTCCATTTATACATATAACTGTTTTATTTATGTTTTTCTTTATTAATTTGAGAGAGAGAGAAAGAGATAGAAACATCGATGAGAGAGAACATCGACTGGCCACCTCCTGCATGCCCCCCACTGGGGATTGGGCCCACAACCTGGGCATGTGTCCTGACCGGGAATCGAACCGGCAGCCTCCTGGTGCCTGGGTCGATGCTCAACCACTGAGCCACACCAGCCGGGCCATGTAACTGTTTTAAATGTCTGAGTGCAATCTGTAAATCTTGACTGAGGATGGTTTGGGAGCCACTCTGCATGGTTCTCCACTATCGCTGTGGGGCCTTAGACGAGGGAACACCCTAGAAGTATTTGTCATTATTATCTTCATCATCTCATCTAAGCATTATAAATATGTGCTACCAATTTTATTCATGTTACCAACTCAGTCCAGGCGTTAAGCTGACCCTCCAGGAAGATGCGCCATGCCTGTCGCCTGACTTTGCCGTCTCCAGGGTGAGCTCATGCCACAAGCCCAGGTGGCCTCTAGTTTTGGAAACTTGGCCCTAGAAGGAAGCCTGATTTGGAACGTGTCCCACGCCCTGGAATGGTGTGACCACCTGACATGGCACGAGCCAAACTAAAGGGTTTCATGGCTTTGTCCAGAAACAGCCAGAAAGAGCAGGATCCCAACCCCAAACTCTCATCCTCTGACCCCAAACTCATCCTAAGAACCCTCCTCTGACCACCTCCTTGGTTCCTGGGTGGAGCTTCTAACCCCGAAGTCTCCAAGCCGCCTGGGCCGCTTCCCCCGCCCCACCTCCCAGTCCCGAACCTGGCCAGGAGCACACACCGCCCTGTCCCTCCTCTCGTTACCTAGAGTTGTGCCTAAATAGTCGGAGCTGCCTCCTGTCCTTGCCAGATGGGTCCCAGCGTTCCACCATCCTGTGTGCTTCTGTCCTTGGGCAGGGTTTTTCCATTGCCTCCGCCTGGGCCCGTGTGTCTGAGCTGACTCACTGGGTGGGTGGGGAATCGAGAGCTCTTCTTCCTCGTGCAGCTGCCCCCCGTCTGAGGAGGTGGGGAGTGCCCCGTGGCATGTCTCCTTCTCCTGTGTCCTAGTTCCTCCTTTCCTCCCCTCGGCCCTTCATTCTCCCTCCCTTGGCCAATGTCTGCGGACGCAGGCATCCAGAGGCAGGGCGAGGAGGGCAGGCCGGTCGGGTTCCGTGCCATGGACAGGTTGTCGGGGCTGAGGGTGGGCAGAGCGCAGGAAGGTTTCCTCTGGCATCTCTGGCGCCTCCCGCCTGCGGGCAGGTGGAGGTGATGCTGTGGTGGACGGTGAGGCCTCCCTTGTGTTGTCAGGCCCGGGGCCCAGGCCCCAAAGTCTGCCTTTCTGTGTGGTGGCCACCATCCACTCCATCTCCTAGGGCTCCCCTGCACCCCAAGCGCAGGTCCAGTCTTTCCAGAGTTCCCCTTTTTGCAGTTCCCGAAAACAAGCGTTGGACCCTTTCAGTTTGAGGACTAATTGCCGCTCCTCCATAGTGGCTCACAGGTTACCCATCCGAACAAAGCCTGGCTTTGGACCCCCTCTCCCATCTCCAGGAGTCCTCAGAGGCCCCTGCCCCCTTCCTGGGCCCCGCACGCTCAGGCCCCTCGTCCAGCGGGCCGCTGGGAGCAGCCCTCTCTGCCGCAGCAGAAGCTTCAGGGCATCCGTTCCCTCACCTGCCCCGCGCATGTCCATAGGCCTGAGGCCCCCAGCAACCCCAGAAATTATCTGCTCAGGGGAGCACCAGAAAAGCCCTCCCCCTCGCCTGCACCTGCTCCCACACATGTCTAAGGGTGGAACTTCTCCTCTCAAAGGTTGGTTGGTAAGTGTCTTGCTTTCTTCTAGTAGCTCCTTTGCCCCCGCAAACACCCCTTCGAAGAGGAACACCATTAGTCACCATAATACGTATGGTTCTTATCAGATTACTTTCCTCAAAGACACCGCGAAGGGAGCCGGGCACTGGTAGTAGCCGCTGGGATGGAGGACTGAGGTGCCCAGGACTAAAGTCCTGGGTGTCACCATTTGGCTCAGAGCAATGTGACCTGCATGGCAAGCCAAGTGTCGTGTCCTGCACAGGAGGAGACTGGGAATCCTGGCCTCTCCTGTGTTTCTAGTGCTTTCTCCAATCCCAACCTCAGACTCGGGGAGACCCTTGGGCCCCTCCTCCCACCCAGCCAGAGCTCTGGACACCCCGTGTTTATGTCAACAGAGCGGTTGCTAGAGGGGCGGGCTCCATCAGCAGGGGCTGTCCAGCCGTTATTTGTGTACCTCGTCTCAGTAGTGACCACGGGGCTGGCACTTTCGAGCTGGGTCTCTGGGGCAACGCACTGTTGGGGTCCCAGCTGTTCCTGCACATAAAGCACCCATTCCATCAACCTGCTCCCGGGGAGTCTTGTTTCACAGAATGAGAATTTAAACCTTCCCCTAGTGAGGCTACTATTTTCCACCAGCCGCCTCCTGGCCTCTCTACTCCCTTCCGCAGGAGGGCAGCTTGGCATCCAGCCGACACCCAGGGAATAGCTGTGCCTGGCCGTGTGCCCTCCTCCCTGCCACGTCCTAGCACCTCCGAATGTTTCCTGAAATGACGATGGGAAATGGGACAGGGAGAGGCAGACTGTGGCTTCTTCTGGGCCGAACCCAGTCCTTCCAGCCACTGCCAGCTGCACAGAGGGGCGGGGGCCCTCGGGGAGGGACGGGGGAATTCCCTTTCTGGTTTGCATCCCCACTTACCAGCCGCTGGTGTCTTTATGCCTCTCCCCCTACACATGTCCCTCCCTCATATACCAATTGCTTCCCGAGCTCGGCCTCCCTGCAAGAAGTCCTTCTGCCCCAGTCCCCTCCGCTGCCCTCCTCCCGCAGAAGCTGGCCTCCTGCAGGAACTCCTTGTCCCCCGGTCCCCTCCATGGCTCTCCTCCCGCAGAAGCTGGCCTCCTGCAGGAACTCCTTGTCCCTCAGCCCCCTCCCTGCCCCTCCTCCCTCAGCGCCCGGCCTCCTGAGTCCTGGTAGCAGTAGGGACTGAATGGCGAAGGGTTTAAGAACATGACTGTGGAAGCACAGAGCTCCCACTGGCTACGTGACCTTGGGCAAGTCACTTAACCTCTCTGTTCTCAATTTCCTCACCCCAAAATGAGGATCATGCCTCTACCTGCCCCGACGTCCTTGTGAGGAGTGCATTTATGTTCCTGCTCAGGCCAGCGCCAGGCCCCAGGCAGGTTGGGCTGGTGTCAGCAGCTCTCCTGTGACTGGAGTCCAGGCAGGACGACACAGTGGGAAAAGCGTGGAGCTTGGAGGCTGACAGACCTGGGTTCACATCCCAGCATCCCACTGACCCCTCGGACGACCTTAACGTAGAGCCCTCACTCCCCGTGAGGCTCATACCGATGGAAAGGTACTCGTGGGGCTGACAGGGGGCGGGATGCCTGCCCTGAGAGAGCACAGTGGCAGCTGCAGGAGGAGGAGTCCGGCCCCTGGCATCTGATCCCCCAGATTAGCTGCTGCATTCTGGGGCTGGCAGGGGAACCGGGTCTGACTTGGACAGAAGAGCCAAGGACCAGCCAGGAATTCAGGCCCCTAGGAGGTGCCATAAATAACCGGAGCTGCCCAGGGCCTCCGGAGATGGGGGAGGGGCTGGAAAGGGGCAGTGGAAAAGGAAGCTGTCAGTCATCATCAGTCCAGGAGAAGGTCTAGGGCACTCACTCAGTGTCGAAGGAAAAGCTGTACATGGGTGTGCGGGGAGTGAGGGTCACCTCTTCAGAGAGCCCCAGCCTGGGACTACTTCTGTGCCCCCTCCCAACACCCACCTTTCAGGACATGCTGCCACCCTGTTCACCTCCACCCTGCGGTCCTCAGGAGCCAGCCCGCCTCCTCATCTCCATCCCTCTGAGCATCCTGGAAAGGCGAGCAGGAGCCTGTGTCACAGGTGCAAACACCGAGGCCCAGAGAAGCAAAGTGATCTGTCCGAAACCGCACAGTGCATCAGGGGCTGAGATGGGGGTATAAACGTGCATTTTTTTTTTTCTTTCCTCCCAATCCAGGGTTATACATGGCAGCCAAAATATAAGAACCTGTCCTCAGGAAAGAAGTCTTTCCCACAGGGCAACAGGGAACTGGAAGGACCCCACCTCTCCGCTTCCCTCCCCAGACATTTTGCTCTTTCTCTCTTGATCCAACCCCATCGCTGTAGTTGAGATGTGGATAATGCTATGGAGAGAGTCATCAGAGCTAGCTGGTGCAGCCCTGGAAATAGGAGCTGAGGCTTAGAAGACCTGGACTCACCTCCTCTTGTAAGCCACAGGTCGCTACTTGCAAAACAAGGCCCATGATAAACGCCCAGGTGAGGTAAGTGTGAGGACTAGATGAGAACATGCTCGTGGGGTGCCTGAGAGTGCCCCAAACTGCATAAAGACTGGGCGCTCCTGGCGAGGCAGCACTTCGTCATGGCTGTGTCCTTGGTGTTTACCACAGTGCCTGGCACACAGGAGTCCCCGATAAACAGGGATGAAATAAAAGAATGAAACCAACTCTTCGCACTTAAAGGCTGCGTGTCTGTGTGACTGTAAAGGTAACGATGTGTGCTTGCTGTCTATCAGGTATCGCAACCTTTTCCCTGTGGACACGGGCACGCCTACCACTACCCTGTGCTTTGTACCCCTGGAAAATGCCTGAAAACAAAATCTCTGGGTAAGAATGCGTTTAGTAATAAGCCCAATAGGTAGGGTGACCATATAGTTTTTTGTCTATACGGGGCCCGTTTGGGGGTGAGAGGGGCACTAGTAGTCATTATGCCTGGACAATAGGTATAAACTATGACTGTCCCAGGCAAACAAATACACTTGGGCACCTTCGGGCACCGCGATGATGCTCAGAACTCTCTGGAGAAGAGAACCCCAAATCCTCCAAACCACCCTGACTCCTCTCCTCTGGTCAGACCATGGAAAGAGTCCCCCACCTTATCTCCAGCAGCCCCGTTCCCCGGCAGTCCTCACTCTCAGCCTCTAGGTGTAACCCCACCTAGAGGTAACCCCACCCTTCCACTACCTTGGAAGTGTCCCAGAGTGTTCGCACTGCTTCAAACATGAAAACCTGTGGTTAAGAACCTGTCGTGTGAACTGCGAAAACCATCCATCCTTCTTCCGACTTTGCGCCAGCTCGGGGATTTCTCTAGGGGCCTCATCTCTCACTGGTTTCAATAAGCTTATGACTGATCCCTCTGTTTCTGCTATTTTCCATCTTTGGTCTATTCTCAACCAAGCAGCCTGAGCAATTCTGTAAAAACATAAGTCAGATTATGTGTCTCATCTGTTCAGACAGTGGCTTCCCATCTCACTCAGAGAAAAACAGCCCATAAGGACCCAGCCTACTTAGTTAGCCCTTATTTATCTCGCTGGACTCTCTAGACACACAGGTGTCCTTGCTTATTCCCACTTCAGGGCCTTTGCACCTGCTCTTCTCCTTCCTTGAAACACTTTCCCCTTAGATATCCATATTATTATTTCTCACTTTCTTCAGATCTTTTCTAATTGTCTCCTTTTCCAAGTCCTTCTCTGGCCATTCCATAAAAATGTAACACCCCTCTGTCATTCTGTCCCCTTTCCCTACCTTTTTCCTTAACACTTAGTTTCACCAAAGAGATCATATGTATTACTTATCCTGTTTATTGTCCACCCCCCTCAGTCTCTGTGAGAGCAGGGATTTTCATTTGTTTTCTTCTTTGCTATATCCCTAGTATCTGAAACAGTACCTGGCACATAGTAGATGCTCAATAAATATTTGTTAAATGAGTAAAAAACTGGGAGGAAACACAGTATTGTCATTGAATGTATGACATCTGGACTAAAAAGCCTGGGTTTTAATAAAATACATAGGAGAAAACATAGGTACTAAACGTATAGAATAGATCTTGGTCTCAGAGAAGGTTTTGTGACTTTGACACTAAAGACAAGGGAAGTAAAAACAAAAATAAATGAATGGGACTATATGAAACTAAAAAGTTCTGCACAGCAAAAGAAACTGTCAACAAACAGAAAGGCACCCAACTGAATGGGAAAAGATATTTGCAAACAATACCTCTGATAAGGGGCTAATATCCAAATTATAGAAAGAACTCATACAACTCACCAACAGCAACAAACCCCAACCAATTCGACTAAAAAAATGGGCAGAGGACCTGATCAGGCACTTTTCCCACGACAACATACAAATGGCCAACAGATATATGAAAAGATACGTAGCTCCACTAGCTATGGGACATGCAAATCTAACCCACAATGAAATACCACCTCACACCTTTTAGAATGGCTGTTATCAATAAGACAAGAGATGGTAAGTGTTGGAGATGTGGAGAAAAGGAAACCCTCATACACTGTAAGTAGGAATGTAAATTAATGCAGTCACCATTGAAAACTGTGTGTAGCTTTCTCAAAAAATTAAGAGTAGAGCTACCAGCTGACTAGCAATCCCTTTTCTGGTTATCTACCAGAAAAATTTGGAAACATTTATTTATAAAGATATATGTACCCCTATGCTCATTACATCACACTGGCCAAGACTTGGGAACAACCTAAGTGTCCTCCAATGGATGATGAGATGAAGAAGCTGTGCTACATATACACAATGGAATACTACTCAGCCAGAAGAAAGGATGAAATACTGCCATTTGCAACAACTTGAATGGGTCTTGAGAGTATCATGCTAAGCGAAATAAGATGGAAAAGGACAAGAACTGTAGGTAGCAAGATGATGAGACCTCAGTTCTGGTCTTCCTGAAGGAAAGATTTCAATCAAGAGACAACGTGTAGTCCTGGCTGGTTTCCAAGTGGTTAGAGCGCCGGCTTGCGATCCAGAGAGACCTGGGTTCGGTTCCTGCTAAGAGCGCGTACCTCAGTTGCAGTTTGTCCCCGACCCTGATTGGTCATGCGGGTGGCAGCCACTCTATGTGTCCCTTTCACGTCGATGTTTCTCTCTCTCTCTCTCTCTCCCTCCCACTCCATCTGAACAAAAAATGGAAAAATGTTCTCGGGTGAGGATAAAAAAAAAAAGAGAGAGAGACAACGTGCAGCAAAGTAAGAAAGAATTTATTGGCTGCAGCAAAGACACACTTAGGACAGTGAATCAAGGAAGGCACAGAAGAAGCAACAGGAGAGCCAACACTGGGCTGCTTCGGCCCACGGAGAAGTCAGAGAAAAGGGGGCCTTGGAGACAGGTTCAGGGGGATATCCTGGGACCACCTGCCGCTGCCCATTGCTCCCCTGGTTGCCAGTCTCCCGGGTCCCTTAGAGGGAAGACGGGGGAAGGGAATGGCGCTGGCGCGCTCCCTGGGGGAGAGCCACACTGGGTCCTTCATCCTGAGTGGGTTTATCTCTCTTGCAGGTGGGAATCTTAGGGGAGGTCTCAGGGGAGGGTCTAAATAGAATATTCATTAGCTTTCCAGGTGTGCTCTTGCAGGCATTAGTCAATGCAGCTGGTCCTGAGGCCACCACGGTGTCACCTGTCTGGTTTTGTTGCTTTTCTGGGCCTGGAGCTGAAACACAACTGAGGCCTAGATGTTATCTTTAGGGAGGAAAGGTCAGGGGTCCAAACCACATGAGCAGTGATATGCTGGGGGAGGATAGGTTACCCTGGGGGCGGGGTCCTTGTTTTCCCAGTTTTGCCCCTGGCTGGGCATCTGGGGCTTTCTGCCCTGGTGAGTTTCTGTACCTGGCCCATCGTCCCTGCTCTGCTCGTCTAACTGCCTAAAACAGAGCCACATTATTTCAATCATATGTGGGATATAGAACAGAAAGCAACAAAAGAAAAAACAAGCAAAAAGAAAACATCATATAGACACAGACAACAAACAGTATAGTGGTTACCAGACAGGAAGTGTAGGGAGGTTGAAGAGGGTAAAGGGGGGTCAGATGTATGGTGACAGGAGACTAGACTTTGGGTGGTGAGCACACAGTGCAATAAACACGGTGTGGCAAAGTAGGTTTACAGTTTATTCTTGTGTTATTATTTATCAGTAATAATTTACAAACACCTGTAAACCCACTTTTGCCTCACACATGTGTGTTACAGAATTATACACTTGAAATTTATATAATCACATGAACCAGTGTCACCCCAATAAATTTAATAATAATAATAATAAGCCTGTGTTTTCATGCTGGCTCAGCCACTTACGGGCTGAGACTTCCAGCAAGGCCCTGGGCCTCCCGGGCGCCTCAGTTCCCTCACGGGTACCACGGGATGCACACCGCCTCCTGGGGCAGCTGAGAACGTGGAGGGGTTTCACATCGAACTCGCCTCTGGCCTAATTCCAAACTCTAAGCTGAGGAAATGGCAGGCGGCCTCATTGCTCCTGGAGACCCCCAAATTGGACACTCCGTTTTGCATCCATAACAGGCCAAATGCACCTGCTCCCCTTGGGTGACAATCCACAGTTTCTTTCCAGATTGGCCATCCTTAGACCACCTGAACTCAACTTTCCCAACTAAAGCGGCTGGGCCTCTCTGGAACAACCTCCTCACAGCCTCGTCCTCCTCAGACCTCTGAGGCCGCTGCCTCCTAAATCTCAGCAGGCCACCCCCCCCCCCCCCAGGAGCCGGGTGGGAAACGAGAGGGATATAGGCGAGGGAGGGGAGGGCGAGAATATGAATACATATGCGAGCTGGGGAGGGGAGGGAGAGGAGGTCAAGCCATCACCACCTGCCAGCTTCCTGTCCTTGCCTGCTGATAAATAGGGGATACTCAGGGCCAGATTTTCCATTCCCCCTCACCCCATCCTGGCACCCGCTGTCACTCACTTAAAAAAAGATAGAGGGAGAGGGCCTGGGGGAGGGGCAGGCAGCCTCTACTTATAAAGCCCGTGGCTAGGGGTGAGCACACTGAGCCGGCCTGCCCAGTCCTCAGCCCGTCACAACCCAGCAGATTTAGCTGTTGACAGCTGCTTGGGACTTCACTGCCAGGCCCTGGCCGCGACCGCCGCCTCTCCTCGCCCTCAGTGACTCCCCGCTACAGCCCCTCCATGGCCCAGAAAGAACAGGCCGCTGAAGCTGCTGCTCCTGCCTCCCAGAATGGTGAGGATCTGGAGAACCTGGACGACCCTGAGAAGCTAAAGGAGCTGATTGAGCTGCCACCCTTCGAGATCGTCACAGGGTGAGAGTGTGTGGCCTGGGCTCCTGCTCCCCGGAGGAGCACAGGCTGGGAAGAGCCTGGGACTTAGGATGGTAATGGTAGGAGCCAGGGTCAAACTGTGAGCGTGCACTGGTGTGCACGGTAGGGGCTCTGGGGACACAGCAGCAAGTCTCAGCTGGCTTCTCGGGGTGACACCATGGACCCTGTATTCAGGGGAGGTAGGAGGAGCTCCTTGGAGGCCATGTAACCACCCTTGAGGCCTGCTGGTGTTGGGACATCACCTGCCTCTGTTCAGTCCCAGGGAATCTGCTAAGGACACTGGCGCCTTTAAACATGGCCCCAGTCAAAGACCCCCTCCCTCCCCTCTCTGCTTCTGAGCCTCCCCTCCATCTGCATGTCTCTCACTTTCTCTTAGAGCCTCTCTCGGGAGAAGATCCTAAAACAGGAGAGAGACTCATCCTTTCTCAAGCCTGAGAGAGAAGCAGTTTGTCCTTGTCCGTCTTTCCTGAGCTTCCCCAGGGGCTGTTCACATCCAGCCCAGGGAAACAGAGAGGTCACAGCACGGGCCACACAGGCCAGGGCCAGGGGCTTCTGGACGGAGGAGGGTCCCCACCCCTGCAGCCACAGCCCGGAGGAACCAGGACCCAGAGCAAAGGTCTCGAGGCCCCGAGGGGCTGCACACAGGGTCCTTCTGTCCGTCCACATCGTGCCGGCTCCAGGGATAAACCCTGGTCTTCCTCCTCTTCCCTCTGTGTCCCTGCTAATGTCCTAAGCCAAGAATAAGAAGGGGATACGTGGGGCCACGTTCCTCCCGAACCCCAAGGTTTCCCTCCTGGGGTCCAGCAATGCCCGCAGGCAGAGTAGGGGCGGCACTAAGAAATCTCAGAAGAAAGGAGGCGTGATGCCTTCCGGGGGCGGAAGGGTCCCTGGTGGCATTTCGGAGCTGCCGGTTTAAGGAACTTCCCAGTCCTGGCCTCGGTGTTTTCCTCTGTAACATGAGCAGGTCACGCTCGCTGATGCCAGGGATCCCTTCGGCTCAGTTATTTTCCAGTTGCTAAGAGAACCTGAGGGAAATGCACCCTAATTCCAGAGGCCAGAGTTCAGGGTAGCACCCCTGAACTTGTGTTTGGCCATGCCCAACCAACTAGTGTCGCCCTCAACCTAGGGTAAAAAAAGCAACGGGCGCAGATGAGCATAAACACAGGGCGAGCTGAGAACCAGAGCCCTCGCCTCCAGGCGCTCTGCACGGAAGGGTCCGTTCTCCAGCCGCAAGCACGGGGGTGCAGGCTGTCCTGGTCACGCGGACACGCCCACGCACGCCCGTCTGCGCAGGGCCGTGGTCCCGTCACAGGCACCGGGTCGGTTCAGAAGCGAGTTAGACCGCGTTGGTTTAGTTGAATAAGCTGCGGAGTCCCCGGGTGGTGGGTCCTAGAGGGTTCAGCCCTCCGAGGTGACCTACATCTGTCCAGGTCTTGATCATGGCACACTTTCATGAGCTCCTTCAGCCTCAGCACAGCGCTAGGAGAGGGGGCTGTGTGACAGCCGCTCGGATGGGGAAACAGAGTCAGGGAGGGTGAGTGACTTGTCGGAGACCTCAGAACCAGTAAGTGGCAGGCCCTGTGACTCCGGCCAAGTGTCCTTCCCTGTCTCTTCCTCGTTGTGGCTCCCAGGTTTACACACAGAGCTCCACCTGTCTCCGGCTGCAGGGCAGTGTGCTTGAGGCTTCCCCTACCCCCAAGGCTCAGAAACAGACGCCCAGGTCCGGCGGCTTTCCGGGAGCTCAGAGCAGCTCAGGAGGGAGGTGGAGCCCGGAATGTCTCCTGGCCACCAGTGACAGCTGTGGAGATTTGTCTCCTGGGCCCCTTGGGGTAAACAGATGGCTGAAAATAGCTCAGAGGTGTGGCTGTGTCTCTGCAGGGACAGGATGAGGGAAAGACTCCTTCTTCCTTCTCCAGATGCCCTGGGGTCAAAGGGTTCCCAAGCATGTCCTCTCCTCGCTAGGACTCCCACAGGGGTGGCTCTGTCCATACTGCGTCTCAGCCTTCAGCCACAAACTGGCAGAGAGCAGGTGGCCCGTCAGCACACAGCCTGGGGTGAGGCGGGCGTACCTGGGGGAAACAGAGACTTGGCTTGATTCTGGCTTGAGCAGGGCGCTCAGGATAGCAGCAGACCTAAGGGCATTAACACAGTAACGGTGCAAAGGGACAGAAGGGGTGTACCACTGCGGTGGCGTGCCCCGCCAGCTCACGTGGGCCGAGGGGACCGTGCGTCTCTCTCCTCAGCTGCGGGTTCTTGAACAGATGTCAGCAAAGTTAGAAGTCAGAGTTTTCTCTCTTTCAGTTTGCTGGGTGCAAACTAGCACGCTGCTGAGAGGAGCCTCTCCCGAGAGGAAGAGCGGGGCCGAGGCTTGGTGGAGTTTAGACGGTGCTCTGGGGGGTGCGATGTGAGGCCCAGAAAAGGCACCATCATCCTGGCCAGTGGCTAAGTGGTTACGGGTTTGATTCTGGTCAGTGGCACCAACCTGCACCTGGGTAGCAGGTTCGATCCCTGTCGGTCGGGGCACATGCAGCAGGCCACCAATAGATGTCTCTCTCTTTCTCCTCCCTCCCGCCCTGCCTTCCACTGTCTCCAAACATCAATGGAAAACATATCCTCAAGTGAGGATTAAAAACAACAAAAAAGGCACCATCCATCAATACTAGGTTTAATTTCTTGAGTGTCTACAGTTGTTTAAAATCTGAGGGGTTGGGTGACTCAACCTACTTTCAGAGGAGGAACCAAGCCTTTGAAGGGTTCATAATTTGTCCAAAGCTAATGGACAGCGCAGCGCGCAATCCCCAGGATTAACCGACAGCGAATCACCACACTGTCTTAAAAAGCCTCAAGAGGAGTCTTTTATGGTCAATGGTATTTACAGAACAGGAGTCATGTCTTTGCTGCCCCTTCCTCCACTAGTGTTTTACTTCCATGAGGACAGGAACTTTGCCTTCCAACTGCTCTGTCCCTACCCCTAGAATAGTACCCAGCTCCTAATACATAAGGAATTTTTGTTTTTGAATAAAGGGATGGACTGATGATGAGCACCTATTGTGTGTGGGGCTCTCTGCCAGGTGCCGGGATAGGGACTTAATTTCGGGAAGAACTTGAGGCGAGAAATTCTGCAGATACGAAGACCCAGTAGCACTAGGCTCAGAAGAGGGTTTCACGGTCCACGGCTGCCTTTGGCTTGGCATGCTGTAGGGAGGCTCTGGGCCCCAGAACCGGCTGTGTCCTGTCTCCCGTCCCAGTGACAGGTGACTGCGGCTCTGCCGGGCGGCACCTGTGTGTCTGCCTCGAGTTATGTCGTGTATGACTTTGCATGAAGCTGAATTTGCTAGCAAAGGGGTTATCATGGAACAGAGATAAATGGCACCGCCAGGGATTCCCCTTCTGACCCCTTCTTTAGCTCCCGTAATTTACTCAGGCCGTGGGAGGGGCAGACAGACAAGGCAGGGTTCAAAAGAAAGGGACAGGCGAGGAGTGAGGGCCTGCAACACCACTGTTAATGCCACAAGCCCCTCACCCTTACCCAGCACTCGAGCATGCCAGGAAGAATCGTGTATTGAGCCAAACTATGGACAAATGCCAGGAGGCAAAACCTCAAGAGATTGAGACAATGCTCTGGAGAACGGCAGTTTCGCACCTTCATTTATACATTACCATCCAAAGAGAAGATGTAAGTGGGTTACATGAAGTCCACTGGTGATAGATTAGGGAGGTGGGAGATAGCAAAGCGGGGAGAAATCTCTAGGATTGATAAAAAGTAACGTGATAGACACATGCTTCTTTTACATAGGTGGGTACAGGCTAGTTAACAGACTAGCATGTGGCCCCTTTGCGTCCACGGTTGGTTAGAGCATTGTTCCATACCCCCAAAAGGCTGTGGATGCCATCCCCAGTCCGGCACACACAGGAGGCCACCAATCGATGTTTCTCTCTCTGTTTTTCCTCTCCCTTCTTCTTTCTCTAAAATCAGTAAAATGAAAAACATCCTGGGGAGAGGATTACAAAAAAAACAAAAGGCTAGCAGACACCACTGGCTGACCACCCTGGTCGCCACTGAGGGCCGGGGAAGGTCAAAGCTGGGTCAAGACATGCTGTCTGGGGGGAGGGGCGGGCTCTGGCCTGCCGGGGGCTGTCCTCCCAGAACTGCAGACCAGAAGCCTGCAGCCACCACACCTGTGCAGCTCTAGGAAGTCCCAGTTCCCACTGGGCTTCTCCCCCCTCCTGACTAGGCCCACTCCTTAGCATCCTGCTGAAAGTGTACTGAAAGGGAAAGGAACCTGAAACTGACCGTTCGGCCTCTTTCCAGCAGGTCTAGTGAGGGAAAAACATCCTGAAATGAGTCAACACCCAATGACCTGTGAGTGGATTTTCCACTCCATGGATTATGTTGGAGCAAATGTTTAATCTCAGACCAGCATCTCCTGCCCTCAAGGTTGCTTCTTTTCACTGAATAGATTTATGCTTAGGAGATGCAAATGTTTTTAAATGTGAACACATGAAAAACACACACACACACACACACACACACACACACACTCACATCTTTCCCCTCCACCAACAGACCATCATCCCAGCTTTTCCCAGATACCTGGAGTGCCGGTTCCTGCCCAGAGAACTGCCCGCCCAGCAGCCTGGGTCTGGGCAGCCTGTGCGGCCTCGTCTGCAGACAGTGTGAGGAAGTGCTGCTGGAAGAGGCGCGTCTCAGGCTGGGGGTGGGAATAACGCTGATGGTTTTTGTGCCTAAAGAAGCCACTGAGCCCAAGTATAAAAAATCCACCGTCGCTCTCTCTCCTGACCCCCCCCCCCTTTAGCAGTAACACAGCTGCTAGGGTTCACAGTATAAGTAAATGTGGTCCTCAGGCATATCAAGCTACTTAGAATAAAAAATGTTTGTGATCACTTAAGAAGTGACACTATGTCCCTCCTCCTACGAGTGGGCGTGGTCGTGCAGACTTCTGTGATCAGTCCCCGAGATGCCCATGGTGCCTGAGCTCCCCGGGGAGCTTCAGACCTCTGCCGGCTCTGCTCCCCTGGTTCTCCTCAAGGGCCTCGCTGTTTCAGTCAGTGGGGATCCCCAAAGAACCCCGATGGATCCTTATGCTCCCTCCAGAAGACTGAAAAGGAGCAGCCAGCAAGCTGGGTCTCTGAGGAAGCCCAAAGGGAGGACCGGGAGCCCGGGCCGCGGGCTTTGCTGTGCCCCTGGAAAGCACTGCCCTTCCCGGGCATCTATTTGCTCTCACTCTGTTGTCTCTGCTGAGGGACAGGGAAGACCGGGCTGCTGGCCAGAGGGGCTGGGAAACAGTACTTATAGAGGTGAACTTTCTTCTCCTCCCATGGCTCCACGTTTCTCTGGGAACTCCCCCTGGCCCAGGGGAGGAGGAGGGAAAACACCAGAACTGAAGAGGGAGGGGCTGAGAAAAACAAATCGCACACTGGGTCAAACCCATACCCTCGGCGGGGTTGTGCTTGGCCAAGTTGGAGCCATACTTCTGGGGGTTCCAGAAGAAAACGTGCGGGACACAGACAGCAGTTGCTGAAGCCCCCAGCCAGCCACGCAGTCACGAACACAGCAGGTCCTCCGAGAACCACGGTTCTTTCAGCGACGTTCCATCTCAATGTTGACGAGATGCCATAGGAACTTCAGTCTTGTTCATATCAGCTAACCTATGGTAAAATCGGTTTTGTATATACACGTTTTGCATAAAGTTGCAGAACTTATTGACAGGTGCCTCCGGATTAGGCTCGGGGTGAGGTGGGGTGGTCTGGCAAAAGGCCTTGAAAAGCAAAAAACGGTTTTGGGCAAGAAAGGTAAACGCTGTGTTTCTTGGAAGGAGAAAACCACTCCAGGAAGAGAAGGGATCGTTTAGCAACCAGCAAAGTTCAGGAGTGGTCTGGTGGGGTGAGTGTCATTAGGGAGAGCTAATCCCAGCAGGGGCTGAAGAGAAGAGGGGAGTCATCAGGTCATCCACTCCCAATATACTAAGTAAATAATAAACACATCCAACCAGGGACAGAGGGGGCTTAGAGAGCTAAGTATAGCACCCAAAGGAATCCCTGGGGCTGGGTCCTCAAATGCATCCAGCTCTGAAGTGGAAACTTAATTTGCCAGCAAGAGACATGGAAACCGGGGTAGAGAAAAATTGGTGATGGGGGAAGGGAAACAGCTCAGGTTCACTCAGCTCTTTGGCACCTGCTGCTTATGCCTAAGAAGCCAAGGCCCTGGGATACCAGGGATTCCCCTGCAGTCCAGGGAGTTAGGTGACCTCTTCGGGGAACAGAAGGCAGGGACAGAAGCGACAATGAAGCTAATGGTTGCCTCAGGGTATCTTCTGAGGCAGCCACAGAGATTACATTTTTATTTTGAGACGTTTTATAAGTTTATTTGAGCCAAACTGATGATATATGCTGGGGAGCAAGATCTCAAATGCTCCAGAGATTACATTTTTAAAGAAGAAAACCGTCAACCTGTCCAGCTGGTGCCACTCACCCTCTGCTCTGCTGGCATTTCCTTTTTCTCCCTCCTGGCATTTTCTCTCTCCCGGTAAAGCTGCCACGTTCTCCTTGGCCTTCAAACCTACACAAATCTTCCTATTTTGGAAAAACACAGGCGTACACATCAAGATCAAAACAATCTTCAACGCTGATGCCCTCTCCAGTTCCTCTGCTTTTTTCCCTTCTTCTTACTACTAAACTGTTCAAGAAACCTGGCCTTTCTCTGCTTTCATTTCGTCCATTTCCCCTTGAAGCCACTGGACAGGTCCATCCCCGAGTCGTTTCCTCGGACACCAGCGGGCTCTTTCTCAGGCTTCCCCCAGCTTCACTGTCTGCTTGACGCCACCTGTCCTCTTCCGTGGACATGGCTTGTGCGCGTCTTTCTTTCTCTTCTTTGTGTGCACCACTCCCGGAAGTGCTAACAGACACTCAGAGTGGACGAAGCCAACTCCTATTCCACCTCCCTGCTCCAAAACCCCATTTAATATATTGTCCTTGGGCAGAGGACAGAGCTGATATTAATCTGATCAGAACAGATACTGTACTTGATCTTAGCCAAAAGGCCAAGAAGCGACTATGTCTAGTTATTCGAGAACCTGTAGTGATTCTCTATTGCCTCCTGAATCAAGGCTAAACTCAAACCCTTTGCATGTCCCCCACTTGACTCAGTCATTTTTAGCAGTTTTCTGTTTTCGGCTATCTTATTTATATCTTCTCTGTCCAGCTAGAATTGAGCTGCTAGAGTAAAGGCATCTGGAGGGCAGAGGCCAAATCCTTCCTGATTTTGAAATGATTCAATATTATATACAAGCTGAATCATATCAAGATACCCTTAAGTATCCAAGCTAAAAATTCTTGGACACTAGCCCTGGCCCCTGTGGCTCAGTGGTCAGAGCGTTGGCCCTTGCACCGAAGGGTCGAGTGTTCGATTCCCAGTCAAAGGCATGTGCTGGGTTGCAGATTTCATCCAAGACCAAGGTGGGGCATATGTGGGAGGCAACCAATCCATATGTCTCTCTCACATGGATGTTTCTCTCTCTCCCCGCCTCCCTTCTACTCTCTAAAAATCAGTGGGAAAAAATACCCTCACGCGAGGATTAACAACAAAAGAATTACTGGGCACTTATGTGACAACCGTCTTTCACCCGAGGAAAAGGATAGGCTCGAGGACATCACTAGGAGAGCACGGCACTGCAAACCGTAGGCCACTCTAAGAGAACATGCAACAGACAGGAGTGAGGAGGGATGAAAGCATAAAACGTCTGCGAGCCCTGGCCAGTTTTGCTTAGCAGTTAGAGCGTCAGCCTGCGGACCAGAGTCCCGGGTTCGGTTCGTGTAAGGGCATGTACCTTGGTTGCAGTTCGTCCCCAGCCCAGATGGGGTTGTGTGGGTGGGTGGCAACCAGTCGATGTGTCTCTCTCACATCAATGTTTCTCCCTCTCTTCCTCCCGCTCTGAGGATAAATGCAAAAATGTCCTTGGGTGAGGATTAAAAAAAAATTCTGCAAAATCTGTCTTGCTTGGGAAATTTTATATGCTTGCTACTTTGTAAAATTACCATTTGAACACTGCTTTTCAAACCTGGCCACAAATTAGGATCATCCAGAGAGCTTTTTAAAATGCTGATGCCTAGGCCCCCACCAGGTGTTCTGATTGAGTTGGGTTCGTCGGGCCCAGGCCTCATTTATAGAGCCTTCTAGGTGATTCTGGTGGAGAGCCCGGTCAGTCATTGGTGTAGAAATGGAGGTGTGCGTCGTGCATCCAGCGATGCTGGGGTTTGGAGACCGACCCTACTGGGGGGACTGGAATGCACACCTCACTCCAAATTCTTTCCTCCAGATAAACCCTTTGGCACTCTCTATGCCTTTTGGCACTCATGCTGAGATCTTGGAGAGCTACCCAGTCCAGGATGGCTCCAGAAACAAGAACTCATTCTCTCCCCCGTTGCTTTGTCTTGACCCACAGGGAGCGGCTGCCTGTCAACTTCTTCAAGTTCCAGTTCCGGAACGTGGAGTACAGTTCCGGGCGGAACAAGACCTTCCTCTGCTACGTGATTGAAGCGCAGGACAAGGGAGGCCAGGTGCAGGCCACCCGGGGATACCTGGAGGACGAGCACGCCACTGCCCACGCCGAGGAAGCCTTCTTCAAAACGGTGGTGCCGAACTTCGACCCGGCCCTGCGCTACAACGTCACCTGGTACGTGTCCTCCAGCCCCTGCGTGGCGTGCGCCGAGCGCATCATCAGCACCCTGAGCAAAACCAAGAACCTGCGCCTGCTCATCCTGGTGGGGCGCCTGTTCATGTGGGAGGAGCCCGAGATCCAGGCGGCGCTCAAGAAGCTCAAGGAGGCCGGCTGCAGGCTGCGCATCATGAAGCCCCAGGACTTCGAGTACATCTGGCAGAACTTCGTGGAGCAGGAAGAGGGCGAATCCAAGGCCTTCGAGCCCTGGGAGGACATTCAGGAGAACTTCCTGTACTACGAGGAAAAGCTGGCCGACATCCTGAAGTAGGCGGGCTCGGCCTCACGTGAGTCCCGGCACCACCACTCCCCTGGAGGGCAGAGGCTGGGGTCAGGTGGACCCAGCGGGGCTCCATTCTCCGGGGAAGGGTTTCATCTCTGCTCTGGGTGGACTGCAAAAACATTCTGAAAGATCCTGTCTCCTTTTAGTTCTCGCCCTAAATTCTTTTCCCTCCGACCCTTTTATATCAGACTACCTTTCCCCAGGACGTGGAATATGCAGGGTTGACAGGAATCTGAACACTCTGATGCGACAGGGCTGCTTGTAGGAAGATCTGGATGGTACGGGGCTGCTACTGAAGGGCCTAGAATGTATTTCAGTCCCCTAAGCATGCCCCCGTGTGTTCATGCAGAGTCATTCATTCTGGACACCTTGTGGAAAGCTGCAATCTTACCTTTGCATTTCTTTAAACAGGCGCTTCATTCTATCGGGAGCGATTTTTTTGTTTCATTTTTGATACTTTTGAAATTCCCCAACATTTTTTGGCCAGAGAAGCAAGCTTTCATGTTTTCATACACATGGTTCTGCTTTGAGGGAAACCAGTAATTGCTGTGTGAAATGTATAATGCAGGAACATTTTTCTGATGTTGAGAAGACCTCAGCAGAACTCAGAGAAAAATGCTGAATGCAGGCATGGGGATAATATAGCAACAAGTTCTTCCACGTGGGAATGTTTAAAGGGTTAAAAAGATGTTTGTAAATTAGTCAGCAGCTCAGAAGTAGCCTCCTACCGATATGAAGATGTGATAGGAGAACTGGAGTAAAAATTAGCTATTTAAGCAAATAATTAGGACACAATTAAGGCCAATTTGGCCTCTTGCTGAGGGTAAATTAGACTCTTACAGAAACAGGCTGATTACCCTCAGGAAAGAGGGTACAGAATCCTTTACTGTCTTTTTTTGAATTTGATCTAGTCTGCTTTGCTCCCACAGCAATGCTACGATCAAGTCCCCTTACAAGGCCCGAGTTACTGATCAAAGTCCTCCAGGAATAAAGAATATTGGTCTTCCCCACCCTCTTCAACAACCTTCATTCTGGAATAACTCACATTTACTCACACACAAAAGCAGCATGCTTCCATAAAGTTATTCAAGTTTTGGTGTCTCTTACTCTTAATATTCTTTTTTTTTTTTTTTCCTATCCTCACTGGAGGACATTTTTCCATTTTTTGTTCAGATAGAGTGGGAGGGAGAGAGGGAGGAAGAGAGAGAGAGACAGAAACATCGACATGAAAGGGACACATCGAGTAGTTGCCACCCGCATGACCAACCAGGGCCGGGGACAAACTGCAACCGAGGTACATTCCCTTAGCGGGAACCAAACCTGAGTCTCTCTGGACCGCAGGCCAACACTCTAACCGCTGAGCCAAGCTGGCCAGGGCTCACTCTTAATATTCTTAAGTTGTTGCTTCACAAACACGTTTTGAAAATATCAATTTCTGGCCCAGCCAGTGTGGCTCAGTGTTTGAGCGTCAACCCATGGCACCAAGAGGTCGCCAGGTTCAATTCCTGGTCAGGGTACATGCCCAGGTTGTGGGCCTGATCCTCAGTGAGGGGCATGCAGGAGGCGCCCAATCGATGTTCTCTCTCTTCGATGTTTCTAGCTCTCTCTCCCCCTTCCTCTCTCTAAAACAAATAAAGGAAAAAAAATTTTCTGGAGCTTGATGTTGGCAGGTGTTTGCTAAGAAGTACACTCCTGCCCTGGCTCGTTTGGCTCAGTGGACTGAAGTGTCGAGGGTTTGATTCACAGTCAAGGGCATGTACCTAGGTTACAGGTTCAATCCCCAGCCCTGGTCATGGAGAAAGCAACTGATTGATGTCTCTCTCTCTCACATCAATGTTTTTCTCTCTCTCCCTTCCTCCCTCTCTTCCACTCTATCCGAAAAATCAATGGAAAAATATCCTCGGGTGAGGATTAAAAAATAAAAATAAAAAATAGAAGTGCACTCAGGGTGCCTGATAATTCTCCAGTTGAGCATTTGCCAATCCATGAAGATACGATTTTCAGCCATTTCTGACAAAAAAGCAGGACCATCATTGAATTCACTGAGACTATGGTGAGGTAATGTCATGTGGTACTCTGCTCATATAAAATAAGACACTACTTTGAGTGGTGGTGAGTGGTAATAAAAAGAGATTTCTAAGGGTGCCCTCTGAAAATACAAAATTAGCTTTTCAATTCCTTGAAGATTTTATTAGCGTAGGTACTATCACTGTAACTATAAACCCTACATAGATCCTACAGAATGACTGGTAGTTTTATTTTTTAACCCTAGGTACCATCTTCTTAAACATCTTCCAGAGTCATGGACCGTTACTTCCAGCTGTCTAACTAGCAAGTCCTCAGGGATTCGTGGGTGGTGGTGGTGTTGTTTTCCATTAAGTCAGATGAGATAGTTAAATCTGCCATAAAAATTAAGCAATTCAAGGAGAATTAAAAAGAGCTTTTAATATTGGATAATTGAGGGTTGTACCTTATGCTAATCTAAACAGAAGTAAAATAGATCAGTTTGATGGAAAAAGTCCATGTCTAAGTCCAATTATTCTTAATAAAATGTTATTGGACATGTTCCACATTATAAGCCTCTTTCCATTAGTGAACAGAACTATATGATCTGGACCCATTATGCACATGCTTCCCTGCACCCTATTTCAGTTGCTTATGTTCCTGAAGGAAAAGGTTATAATGTACCAAGTTAAAAAAAAAAAAAAAAAAAAAAAAAGGCATAAAATAAGGGTTATCATCCAAAAGCCCCAAAGAACAACTCTGCTTAATTAAAATACTTCCAAGAAATGGGAATTTGTTAAAGAAAATTTTCCTCATATTTCTTATTCTACCTTTTAAAAAAATGACAGATTAGGATTTAACCATGTAATCACGTCAAAAGAACAGTTAAAACAGGTCTCTCCTGGGGCTCTCTCTGTGCGAACCATACCAAACGTGAATGGCACAAATCCCACATGGGTAAACCAGTAGTCACAGGACACTATGTAGAAATTCAGGGACTTGGGGAAGGTACACAGAAACCCTAATTTAAAAAAAAAAAAAAAAAAAACCTCTTTATCGTTGGGCCAGCAGGGCTCTCAGTAACACGTTTTCTGTCTTCTCAAGGTCTGCCTGCTGCCAAGAGACAGCAGTGACATGTATGGCCATCTGGGACATGCCTGACTTCCTGATACCACTTGGAGCTGGACAACATTTGACATCAACCAATCCCACTGCACAAGGCCCTGGACTCCAAATATACTTCTCATGATGTAAATCACTTCAATTGTGCCTCTCTCTCTAAGGCTGCTCTTGGGAAAGGACGGTTGCAAGGAGAAATAACCACCATGTGTGGGTGCCAAGCATCATGGGGCTGAGGGTTCTAATTATCCCCCAAATGGGCTGCTTAAGGCAAACAGCCTCAGACCCAAGATCTGTGCAGATCTTTGAAATATGTCCAGAAATGCATTGATATTAACTTGGTCTTTTTTTTTTTTTTTTTTTTTAAAGAAACACAAGCAGCAACAATAAAAAGTGGTGTGGATTTTCTGTGACCATGTTTTTTAAGGAACTTGAACATTTAGATGTTAACTATGGACAGGGATGAAGTCCCAGGAATAGGGATTGCCTAGGCTATGAACCAAGCCACACTGTAAGTGGGAGGGCGGCTGAAACCAGGACTTGTCTAGGCAATACAGGACACTAACTCTCCCATGTAGACGTCTCATCCTCGTCTTGACCTTCATAAAATATTTTCTTCTGAGATTCCCTGAGTGTCTTTTGCCTTGTCTGAAGACAAGGAATATGGTAGACGGTAAAGCAAAAGACATGAGAAATGTATGTAAAATATCCATGCCCCAACAGTCAATTAATAAGCAATTAGCCTCTTGACTAACTAGAAGTGAGAAATATGAAGATTTCAATGTTCAGATACACAATATAAGAGTTGTCAACATGTGTACTTGATGGTGATGACAGGATGATGTCAAAGTCTCATTTCTTAAAGATTCAAGTTCTATATAGAAGTACAATTTTACATGTGAATTTCTGGATGTTTGCCAAACTCTAACTAGGTTTCCAGGAATAATGTGTTCATTCTGATTATCAGGCAATGCCTTTCCCCAGACTTTGAGTGTGATTAAGACATTGGAATTTGACCCCAAGACTATCTACAAATAAAGCATTTTATCACATTCCTGCTGAGTCCCAGAGTTCCGCTTACAGCCAGTTCTCCACAAGACTAAGACTTGTTAGAAAAAAAAAAATCGAGTCATACTCCCTGAAAAACATTCTCCCTAATCCCTCCCTTTCCACGTAGAAGCAGCCTTCAAACCAATGTTAATATTTATTTGCATAGTTAGCAAAATACTTCATTTCCTCTTTTCACCCACTCTCATTTTCAGTTGTATTTAGATTTTCGTCCCTTCTTTTTCCCCCTTCACTTTTACTACTACTAATGAACAGCAGCAATGCCTCTTCTAGAAAAGCCTTAGTCTAAGTTTGATAATGAACTTGCTCCTGGCACTACCCCAGCCCAACTACACGGAGAACTTGTCTGTTCCACACAGAGGTACAAAAGACATGAAATACTTTCTGAAACTGCTGCCTCATATCAGGCTGCAATGTGATAAGAACACACGTCTAAAGTACAAAGGCTATATTTAACCAGTGCACTCCGGTGTTTCAACAAGCACATTCTAAAATCCAGTTTTTTATACTTGGGAAAGCAAGTCCAGGATTCACTCAAGGGAGAAAAATCAATAGTAAGTCTGGCTGTTTTAACTTACACCACCACAGTTCGGGGGAGGGGAGGGAACTCCACTAATGTCCCTCATACCTCTATACTGGGCCAGTGGCTAAATTTATGAACCTTCTTCTCCCACCACTAGAGCAAAGTGTTGTTCTCTCAGCTTAAGAAGGGGACTATTTACTGTTCTCCGTCCCAGATGATTACTCTTCAGCATCCTCCGGAGCTAAGAAACATGGCCATCTTCCCCAACGCCCCAACTACCAAAATAGAATTTGGGGGGGAGAGTGAGGTTTTTTGTTTTTGTTTTTTTAAAGAAGATTCATACAAATTTTGTTGAGAACCAAGTCATTACTCCACAATAAGCACTTTGCCAGGAATTTAACATACATTACTTCAGCCCTGGCCAGTTTGGCTCAGCGGTTAGAGTGTCAGAGAGACCCGGGTTCGGTTCCCGCTAAGGGCACATACCTCGGTTGCAGTTTGTCCCCGGCCCTGGTTGGTCGTGCGGGTGGTAGCCACTCGATGTGTCCCTTTCACATCGATGTTTCTCTCTCTCTCTGCTCCTCTCTCTCCCTCCTACTCTACCTGAACAAAAAAAATGGAAAAATGTCCTCGGGTGAGGATTAAAAAAACAAAAACAAAAATACATACATTACTTCACGTGTAATTACAGAATTCAGACAGGTTCAATCACGGGACTGCGCAGTGGACAGGAGAGCTCACCACGAGGGAAGGCTATAAACCTGCCTTTGCAGTGTGCTGACCCACAGGCGCTGTCCGTTCTTGTTCTCACCACGCTGCTCTTCCCAGAGTCAGAGGTGAACCCTCCACTATCCAAGTCCAGAACCACACAAACGTGTACAGAACCTCACTGTAGCCCAAGAAGATATTTATTTTCCCATTTTTGTTTCCACAAATGCCTTAACAATGTAAAAACCCATTTTTGTAATTTAAACAAACACTCAAAATTCTCTCCTAAGATGAATGTGAGGACATAAGGATAATACCAAGTAAATGCACAAATGACAAAAGATGCAAAATTAACTGAAATGTTCATCCTTCCTGAAATTTCTCTTAAACAGCAGAGAAGTAGAATCAATGCTGCCACCTAGTGGCAAGCCAAACAAATCAGGTAGCATCCTGGAGCAAAACAAGGGTGGTAGAACCCAACACCTGATTCCCGGCCTATCATCAGGCTATCACCTACTTTCTTGCAAAAAGGAAAAAAAAAATCACAGCAACATTTCCCAGCAATCCCTCCTCCAGAGTCCCAGTCCAATCATGGGAATACAGAAACCCAACATGGCCTGTGACAGACAACTTCACATGAAACTTTCCTCTGACAATTTTTAAAGTGAGTTTGCCCAGTCCTATGGCCCAGTAGGGATGACACCAGAAAACACGGACATATCCAAAATGCTCATCAGTTCAGAGTGTGTACACAGTAATTCTGATGTCTGTTGCCTCAAACACCTCCTCAATCATTGCAGATACATTTTCCCATTGCAGACGATCAAGACCACACCCAATCCTGAAAAAGAACAAAACATCTCCACTGGTTGTGATGAAGGTATCTAGGAAAGCACTCCTACCTTCTTCCTTTAGTCTGTATTCACCCAGAGCATGAGAACAAATGATCTGATCTCACACCTATAGGCAGTCATGGTGGAAGTGTGGAAGTTAATTCCTGTTGTGAGCCACCCAAGGCTGTTCCTGACAGCACTAACATCCCACAGCTGTCACATCTCTTTTGCCTACTGATTATCACTTCCCAATTATTTCAAGCAACATTTAGAAATGTACAACTACAGTGATAAGGGAGACTCACGATCCTTCTATGTCTAATGATGAAAACTAGCTGTGGGTGAACAGGAAAAGGCTGGCAATTTAAAAATACACTTATGATCGTGGAAAGTTAAAGATTAAAAAGGAGACAAAGGACAGGATCTCTACGAAAAAAAAGAAAATGGATTGTTGAGAAATGCCAAGCTGATGGCAATTCAGGTCTCTGCAACACCCTGGTGAAAAACTTTTACTGGCCCACAAAACTCTATTACCTAGCACCTTTTCTTCTAAGACGTCACTTTATTGATCCTCAACATCCCTAGGGGAAAAAAAGAGAAGCTTAAAATTGCTAATTTCATAAAATGTGATCGTTAAGTCCCTGAAAAAAATACTGTGATTAAAAAAAGTTTGGCCCTGGCCGGTTTGGCTCAGCAGTTAGAGCGTCGACCTGCGGTCCGGAGAGACCCGGGTTCAGTTCCCGCTGAGGCACGTACTTCGGTTGCAGTTTGTCCCCGGCCCTGGTTGGTCGTGCGGGTGGCAGCCACTCGATGTGTCCCTTCACGTCGATGTTTCTCTCTCTCTCTCCCTCCCACTCTATCTGTACAAAAAATGGAAAAATATCCTCGGGTGAGGATTAAAAAAAAAAAAAAAAAAAAGTTTGATACATAATCCATATATATATTAAAGATCAGTGTAAGACAAGGGACCCTGTAGCCACACAAGTATCTTGGAGCTTGAAGTGAGCTGCATGCATGGTCAGCACTGACTCAAAACCAGACTGACAGAAGAGAAGTAGTGACCTCCAGCCTATTTCCTGAAAAGGATGCAAAGGAGATACCGAAACCCCAATGTCGTTCCTTGAGTTCCCAACAGGTAGGGTCTAAGGCATTACATCGGGGGGCATATCCTTGGCTACTGTCCAAGGTGACCACCACCAAGCACATAGTTGAAAAGGTGGTCATTTACAACTTTCTATGCACATGATTAACAGATTTGGGACACCAGAAGTGGCCCAGAAGGAAATCATAATTGCTTGATTTTGGTTGTTAAGCTTACATTGTTTCGGGAATAAAGGCTAAGCTTCAGGTAGAGGATACTAGAAATTTAACAAATGTGATTCAACAGTGGTTCCTCCCTACTACATAGGTTGAGGCAGGTGTGTGTTTTAAATTAATTATCCTGAGTCATTCAACCCAAGCTAAGAAATGGGTATGCCTGGGCCTAAGGTCTGACAACTGGGTAACTGGTGAGTTTTTTAAAGTTCTGAAATTTTTCCACCTCCAAGCCTGTATTTTGGATTAAGCTTTTGAGTCATTTGTCTTTGGGTAAGACTGTAAACCCCACCAATCAAGTCTTCACTTAGGGCCCTGGATGTCCTTGCCTGGGCATGGAGAGGTCCGTGACTCCATTCTTCAGACAATGGGACTTCATGGCCTCTAAACTCTTCTGTAAGTTTTCATAAGTTGGCTTGTGTGAAGCCCTTTTCTTTGTAATCTGAGTACACAGAAAAAATTCAAACTTCTATTAGTCCAAAATGATAGCTAAAGAAAGCTGTCATATTCTCCCAACACCCTGATAATTAAAACCAGAAGTGCATTTAGAATAGTCTAAAGCAGGGATGACAAACATTATACTATCCCTTCCAGTTATGGGAAGCCTTCAGAAAGACAAACTAAATAGGGCCTGAAAAACCCAGACACTGCCTGGTAATAATCTTTCCTTTTCTCAAGCCCGGGAGGTTAACAGACTATGCCTATTATATACTGTCTTTAACCAAAGTAGGTGAAAGTCTTTGTGCCACTTCCAAGAGATAAGCTACATATTTGTTAACAAGAACTCATATCAACTGAAAATGTCCTGTTAAGTCTATTTACTTAGAAACTATGCTTACTTGCTTGCTTGCTTTTTGTTTCTCTAGAAAAGAACAGAAACAAGTCCGGCCGATGTGGCTCAGTGGTTGAGCATCGACCTGGGCATGTGCCAAGAGGTCGCCGGTTCGATTCCCAGTCAGGGCGCATGCCCAGTTTGTGGGCCAGATCCCCAGTGGGGGGCATACACGATGTTTCTCTCTCTCTCTCTCTCTCCCTCACTTCCTCTCTCTCTAAATTAAAAACAAAAAAACAAAAAAAACAAACAAACAAACAAAAAAACCCAGAACAGAAACAAACTGGTAGTATTCCAAATAACACTGGAAGTCACAGCAGCCTTAAAGACAGCATTCAAAGATATGATCCCACTTAGTGTGCTGTCCAAATCAAGCTCATAGTGGGTTGGCTGTAAGTCACCCAGCAGCCGCACTCTTTCTGGGGCTGAAGACCATTTGGACAGTGGCAGGACCCCACACTGAGGCAGCAAGCAGGAAAGCAGCTGAGTGCACTTGATAAGGAAGAATGAAAAACTCCTTTGGGCAATCTGTCTCTTGAGACATTACTGTTTTTCTATCTCACTATGATAAGAAAAGAATTAAAGTACAGGAGGCATCCCTAACTTTTGCAAGTCTTAGAACACAGGCCTTTAATAGCTGTCACAGTACTTTTTCCTATGGAGCTAGGATGTAGCTTCTTTTCTAACCCAGAGCTCCAAATAGCCATCACCACTGGACCTGAGTTGGTACGAGATCAGCTTTTTGACATCTTCGGTTGTTTAGAATGGAATCTCGTCATCAACACAAAGTCAGCACAGCCTATCTGTTCACCAATCCTTAGAACATATTGAGAATTGGCCCCTCTTACCAAGTAATATATGTATCGCCCATCTCTCTTCAGAACAGCCACCTCTCCAGATTTCTTTTCTAAGAAAAAGTTATTTAATAGTAGAAAGAAAAAAGAAAATCAAACGCTTATCTCCATTCTTAGATTTTTTAAAAATCTTGTTTACCTCAGAACTAATTTTCAACTTTAAAGAAACCTGTTGTCTCCTATGAATACTTTGCTCATCAGCCTTCCTAAATACTGTATTTCTTAGCTTCCAGCTTTCTTAATCGTGTTTTCTTGACCATGTTTTCCTCACACCCCATCTTTTGTCCTGCTCCAATTTTCAAGTACACCCTTACTGTTCATTTAAAAAACTTTGTCTGTTACCTTGACATGTTTTACAATCTACAGCATTCCTTTGCTAAATGTATGTTCATTTAATAATGACCTTTTTACATACAAAAAACTAAGGTTTAAGCATTTATGGGGAACACAGGTGTTCCTAATTAAAAGGGTTTTCAATCAAGAAAAGGTGTCATGTTCATATATAACTACAATACGAAGCAGTAAGAAATAGCCTTTTTAAAGGCTGGGATCAAAACCACCAGTGGAGACGCTGATTGAGTAAGCCTAGATATGGTCTGAGGACCTGTTTCAGAGGCTCCACAGGATTCTAATACACATCTCTGGTTTAACACCATTGGTAGAAAGTGATAGGTGGGGCTTGTAAAAAAAAGGATTCTAAATTCCTCAATACAATATGGGTCAACAGAGGATCTTGAATGACCGGCTAAAACCTGTGGACTTTGCTAAGCACTTCAGAGTAATTAACGTTTTCAGGGAAGTGGAGTATTACCAATAGAGCTTTATGGTATAGGTAGAAGAGATTAGAACTTTTACAAGAGCTCAAGCTTGGTGTAATAAGGACTAAAAAAACAGGCTGTTTTTGTGGAGGAAAAACTTAATCTGATGAGTTAAAAGTACTCAGTGGTCAGGAACCCCCTTTTTACATGTATATCTTATTTAATAGAGGTCAAAAGATGCTCTAGCCAGGGCTTAAGAAATAAGCTGTTTTCAAAACTCACGTTGATTTAACAGTTCCTGCACCCCTCCAAATTTCTTCTTGAAGAGTACAGCTATCCCAGCGCCCATTCGACAGTCCTCACTGATACAGTGGGCTAGAGAGTCTGTTTTGGGGCATGCAAAAAGGTCTCCTTTCACATAAGTGATCTAAAATGTGCAAAGGGAAAAAATGTTTCATTAGATACACAAAAATACTAAGCTATTTGTTTTCCTTTACTGTGCCCACCACCCCTCCCCACCTTCTTGATTAAAAGTCAAATCCTCAGAATTTTTAGGAATTAGCCGCAACGAATTAAAACATATGTAAGAGGAAAGTGATGGCTGGCCTCTGCCTAGGTTGTATTAGCCTTTCTGAAATAAAACAGCTAGAGAGAGAGAGAGAGAGAGAGAGAGAGAGAGAGAAGACAATTCAACTAAAAGTGTTTATGCTTTTGACCTCAATTATTCGAATTTCAGTTCACCATAAGGTAATAGTTATTACGCACTCTGCTTCCTTCTGCATCTTCACTAGGGCTGCCGGCCATGATACCGAGTTGCTATCTCCAGAACTTATATGTTTCTCCAGCTATGAGAAGGGAAAGGGAAGGAAACATGCTTAGGCAGCCTGAACATATTATATTCAGATCGCCCTGACCACCCACTCCTCATTGCTCCCCAACGTTGATCACTGAATGTGACTTCGCAATACAAAACTCTCCTGCAGCGGGGGGGAGGAAAGCTGCCTTCGGTCCGGAGGCGCCGGACCCCGCTCGCATTTCGCGCTTTCCCGGAGCGCCCGCTCCGCCCGCGAAGAAAAGGCGGCCCCAAGCCGCGCCTCCTCCTCTCCCCGCGCCCGGCGGGCGGAGGACAGTCCTTACACTCGGTGGGTTTGGCCTAGAAGAAAAAAGGAGGGACTTCGGGCCGCAACCAGGTGTACGGGCCAGGGGGTGTGTACAGCCCCGCGCGGGAAGGAGGGCAGGTGGCCTCTCAAGGTTTACTCCTCTGTTTGGGGGTGTCGGGGGAAGGAGTCTGGAGCAGCCTCCCACTCTCTGTCTCCTACCCTCAGGCGGGTCAGCGAGGGTGTACTGCGTGTCCTGGGGTCCCGTGGGAAGGAGGGAGGAGGCTCGCTCTAAGCCCCAACGTACCGGGGTTACCCTTCGCCTGAAGTCGGTCGTTACGAGGTCCCGCCCCACGGGGAAGGCCTCCAGACCCGGCCCTGGTAGGTTGGGAGCAGCCGACGAGCCCAGATGCGGAACCAATCCTGCCACAGCACTTCAGAGTACGCACCTAAGATGGCCGCCCACCACCCGGGAGCGACGCGGAAACGAGCCCCTCTAGCTAGCTACCAGCACCACCACTCTTTGGTGATGGCCGCCGAACTTCCGGCGGTAAATAACGTGAAGTCTCCCGCCGCCACCCGGGCATGCGTAACGAGACAGCCACCACGAGAGAGAAGGAACAGCGCTTGCGCATTAGCCCAGGGGTGTGCCTCCAGGGGCCGCATAGAAGAGGGTGGGAAGTTGGCAAAGGAGCTAGTTAGCGCCTGCGTAGTAATATGTTCAGGGCAGTGTATGAGTCCAAGGGACTGGCGCGTCTAGAAGGCGCCTGCGTCTTTTTTCCGTCGGGAGTGGTATCTGATCAGGGAAGTGGGCGTGGTTTTCAGGGACGCCTGCGCAGTGCTCCTTCAACTAGGTGTGGGGCGAGCCCAGAGAGGGAGAATTGGGAGGCGTGGTCTCAGAGGCGCCTGCGCGGAGGCAGTTGGAGGGAGGCCCGATTCCCCTTTGTTCGGGTTCGCCATTTTGCGAGGCAGCGGCAGTGGCGGCGGCAGCGGCGGCTGGAGCCTCTGATTGGGTTTCGGAGTCCGGTAGTGGAGCCAATCAGCGCGGGCAGCGAACCGGGGGAGCGAGGCACGGTGAGTGTGAGGAGCCAATATCCAGCGGCCCAGAGCCGGCCCCAGCGCCCCGATTGGCGGGTCTCGCTGACCACTCAGGAGAGGCCCAGGCTCCCGTCGAGCCCGGGGAGTCGAGCTGAGCTTAGCCGAGCGGGGCGGTTGGCGGCCCCGGTCTAGAGACTGCGAGCGCCGCGGGGCACTGCCGGCCGAGGCCTGCAGGGGGCTGACCCGCGCGGGGATGGCGCCCCCTGGGGCAGGCGTCTCGGGGTCCCGACCCTTGCAGGGTGCCGGTGCCAGTTGGGGATGCCTCCTGGTTCCCCCGACCCTTAGCCCAGGGTTCTCAGGCTCCGGGCTGGGGAGTGGCGGGCTTGCCTGCCACGAACGTCCCTACGCTCAGGTACACACATGCGCCCGCCTCGGTGGTTTCCTTCTGGTCGTCCCGGCCTCACACCTCAGCCTGCACTCTCCACGCTCGGGCCCGGGGCAGGAAATCTGCCCCTGCGGGGCCTGCGTCCCCCAGGCCTCCGTGCGCCGGCAGGAGGCTTGAGGAGGACGCGCGCCGGGGCCCCGAGAGCGGCGGGGAGAGGGGCCCGCCAGTCCCCGCCTCGGCGCTCCGCGGGGCCGCCCCCGCCGTCTCCCTGGTCGGGGGCGGGGGAGCCAGTGCGCCCACTCCCCCTGCTCCGCCGGGCCCCTCCTTCCTTCGCGCTCAGCCCGGGGACCGGGCGGGCGGGCGCCGTTACCACCCCCTTTTGGCTCGTCATTTCCTCTCTTCCCCGCCCCGCTCGCCGGGGCAGAACCGCACACCTCAGTCTCGGAGCCCAACCAAGCGGTCTCCCCTTCCCGCCCGGCGCTAAGGCCAGTCCACTCTTCGAAGATTGCCAGCCCTTCGCATTCCCTTTCCCCGAGGCTGCGCACCGTGCCTTTCATACTTTCTAGCCATTGCTCATCTCGTGAACTGCCTCCCTTGACGATACAGGTCGTTCTCACCTTTCTGTGTCACTCTGAACAGGTCAGACTTGACTTAGCTCAGTCCATAGCTAGCTCTTAGTTTATTTTTTTCTGATACACTTTCCAATTCCGTATTAACGTTTTGGCAGCAGATATTTTGGGTTTGTGGACAAAAAGGGGCCACATGCTAACCCGACAGGCTCATGGAAGGGCCTGCCTGGCGCCCTTTCAAACTCAGAGACTGAAAATAACCACAAAGGATGGTCTGAAATTAAAACTTTAACTAAAAGTTTATGGCAGGTAGTCCTGTCCTAGTCTAGAATCCTCTCTGACAAACGTCAATCTTTTCCTTAACTAACCTCATCTGCTGTCTTCTGCATTTACAATAACATTCCTTTGGAATGTCAGGGTAACTCCCCTTTTTCCAGACCCCCTCAGGGCACAACCTGTGCACCTGGGTGAAGACCATAAATCCTCTCATTGTATTGTTACCATGTTAATTGTTGACTGTTAACCTGCCTGTACCTCCTAGGTAGAAAGATGTGTGTCTATCTTTTTACTTTTCATCCAGTTCCAGAGGTTTCCCCACTTTGCTTTCTCCCACCTCCCTAATCTATCACCAGTGGATTTCATGTAGCCCATTCTCATCTTCTCTAAGTGCAAAACTTCCATTCTCTGGAGCATTATCTCAATTCGTTGAGGTTTCGCTTCCTGGCAATTGTCAACATTTTGGCTCAAATAAACTCACAAAAATTCTCAATAAGGTTTGAATGTTTCTTAGGTTGACCAGGTTTTAGTTAGGGTGAGAAGAAGTCTCCATTGACAACCAAGTATGGAGCAGGTACCAGGCATCCATCTATTTGATGGGGGAAGGGTGGGTACGTGTAAATGAGAATCTTCCCTGCCTGGTGGAGATGGACAGGTGAATGACTAATGCATACCTAACAGGGTGATGAAGGAGCCAAGTTCACTTTTGTGAAGTACAGTACTGACGTGTGAGCTTACCAACAGCCTCATGGAAGGCTTGACATAGCCACACTTTTGCTTGGCCTCATCGATGGTAGGATTTTTCTGACAGGAGAGAAGAGTATTGCTCGCAGAAAGAAGGGTATGGGCAGAGGCCCCAGTGGTGCTGTGTGAAAGAGGGAAGGTAGGATAGGGCAGTGGGCAGGAGTGGTGAGAGTTGAGGCTGGACAGCCCAGTTGATAAAAGCACTTGTACATCTTGACAAATAATATTTTCTAAGACTGGAGAAACAGATTTCTACTTGTGGGGTTCTGACCCATAACAGTGGTTTCTTTTGGGGAAGAAAGGGAGATTTCCCTAGGACTTGAAAAGTTTTTACTTATGTGAGGCACCTAGTGCAATCCCTAGCACACAGAGTAGGTCTTCAGTATATTGTGCCTGTTTTTCCTAATCACACTAAGGTCATACAACTGGTAGGTTTCAGAGAACTCCTAATTCAGTCAGTGCTCTTTAGTTCTTATTATCCACACTGATAGGTGAGGTAGTGTGTCTTAGATGTTTTTTAAAACATATAATCTGGTCACTAAAACCACCAAATACTTGTTAGACTTTCTAAAAGACAGTTATAGTCTGGTTACTTTTTTTTTTTTTTCTGCTCAACACCTGCAGCTTCCGCCTGTCTGTAGAAGAACTTCTCTGCTTGGAATTTTGAAAGACTGTAGTCTGTCCCCTATCTTTCACTTGACATATGGGGCCTTTTAGTCCGCTGTTCATATGCTGAAATTTTTTGCCCTTGTTACTGTGCTGGCTCTTCGTTTCCAGTACTCCACCAACTCCCACATCATCACATAAATCTTTCTTGCCAGGTCAGGTGTCACGTTTTCCTAGTCTTCCTTGATTTATCTATCCTCACTGGAAGATATCTCTGTTCTCCAGATTCCCTTATTACTTTGTTTCTCTTAGGTTCCAGTACATATTTTTACTCCTTTACTAAACGTAAAGACTCTTTGAAGTTAGGATCTTTGTCAGAGTTTTCTTTTTATGAAACCTTTAGGACAGTGAGACATGGTACATCATTAGTGGAGAAAAGGAGCAAATTAGGAACTCTAATCCAGAAACCTCTTGGACAATGAGAAAGCTGGACAGCTCTTAGTTTTAGTCTTTTTTTCAAAAATCAGGACCCATTTGTTGAGTTGTAAAATCAATTTAGTGGGCTAATGCTGGTGATTTCTTATGATAAAATAGATTAAGTGGATACCTTATGTTATAAAAAATAAATATTCATGAAACTTTCATTTCAGTTACTTTTTTAATGTTATGCGTGTAGTGATTTGGGATATGAAGTGTATTTCTTACTGTGAATTGTGGTCATAGAAGTTTGAAAACTACTATTCTAGACTTACCTGGAAGTGATTGTCAAATATGGTAATTGTGAGAGCTTTACTGTGCTCGTAATTGACTTTCTGGAAGTTTAAGCTTTCAAATGTGTATGGGTCCACACAGAATAGACTCCTAGTAATTAGCTCCGTTTCTGGTCCTGTGCCTTGAAGTGGGAAGAAGAGAATTTTCATGCTAGCCAAAATAAACACTCTCTTTGAGGAAAAACATTCAAAACCTTGGGTTTAGAAACAAGAGCTAGACAGACTAAATAAGGCTGGCTTAATTTTGTCAGAATCTCGGTCAGAGGGAAGACAATGTCAAGTGTTATTGCAGTTTTGCTAACTGAAGCTCCCAGTAGTAGGGACATAGGGCTTCACTGAAGCCAGTTTGTTTCAGCGTTCACCATTAGCAATCTCAACATCATGCTCCAGACTGAATCACCTTCACGTTAAGGTGAGAGGGAATTGCTATTAGATTAGAAGCTTTCTCTTTAACCCTTCAAAGTATAGTGGATTTAAATGTTTTTAATTTGGAGCAGTTCTGTTATGGGATAAATTAGTTAAGAAAATCTGCATGATCTATTTATTAGTAATTCATATGTTATTTGAGTAAATTTCTGAAAATTAGTGGTCAAGAAAAGAATCTCATATAGTAAGGGGATTTGGGGTGGGGGAGGTATTGAAATGTAGAGGACATTCCTTCATGATACTTATTTTTTAAATCATCTTTATTAACTTCATTGAAATATAGTTTAGATACAAAGGGTCATTATTTTAAAGTTTACGTTTTGATGAATTTTGGCAAATATACACCTGTGGAACTGTCGCCACAATGAAGATATAAAACATTTTCATCCAGAAAGGTCCAGGTGCTCTATCCCAATCAATCTCCTCCTTTCCCCCGCTGCCCCTTCTTCTCCAGTCCCAGAGAACCACTGGTCTGCTTTCTGTCTCTAGATTGCTGTTGTCCTTCCAGGATTTTATATAAATGAAATCACATATACTCTTGTGTCATGACCCTTAATTATTTAGTCGTATATATGTATTATGAGTCCTGCAGTAATTGGTAAGATAGAGTTTAGAGAAGATTGTTTACTGGCAGAGTCACTTGGTCTGGTTGAAAACCTGATTTTCTCTACTGTTCCCAGTGTCTACTTGGAGCTGACTCAGTCACCCAATTCAGAAGAGACTGATGTAAAGATCAGAGAGCCATTTTGTCAGTGCGTACTGAGAAAATAGCTATCCAATTTACATGTGTTGCTGATCGTATATGCTCCTTATAGGCTAATGTATATGTAAATCTAATTAAAACTAGATATTTAGTGAATGTTTCATTAGAGCAAGGGCAGTGAGTTGGAAAACTGTGTGACCAGATGCATGGTGCTGTGGTGATAGTCATCCTGTCACTATTTATGACTCTTACATACTATATACCGTTTTGCTTATGAATGATAAGCTTCGTTAATTTTTAGACTTTTAAAAAATTTTCAACATCAATACACTTCCTCCTAAATACTTGGGCAAGCACTTGAATATATTTTGATTTCTTTCACATAATGTTGAGACACCTTACAAGTGATTAATCTCATCCACTACATGTAGATTTATGGAGAGTGGTCCCTTGCTTTGTTGCGATGATGTGCAGCTTAGTTAGCTCACATAATGTTGTCATTCAAATTTTAGGGTTTATGAAGGCCTCGAAAAAAATTGAGGGAAAAAATTTATCTGCGTTTTGTTTATATACCTGTGCCTCCCCAATATTTACAAGGAAAATTACCCTTCAGTATTTGAATCAAGTCTTTATTTGAGGGTCTCAAATATCACTTCAGTTTACCAAATTGTGTCTTTATTTCAAAAAGGAGTCTTCAACTGTTAAAGTGTGTGAGAATGGTAAATTTGAACATTGACTAGCTATTTGATAATATTAAGGACTTACTTCATTGTGATAAAATAATAAAGACAAAAGAGTCTTTCTCTTTAGAGATAGATGCTTAAGTATTTGTGAATTTGGGGGATAACATGCTGTCAGGGATTTGCTTAAAAATAACCCAGGGGTGGGTAGAAAGTGCTTGATATATATGTGAACAAGATTGACCGTGGGTTGAGAATTGTTGAAGTTGGATATAAGAATTCAAGAAACTGTTTATTCTCTAAAATACATGTGCAGATTTAAAAACCAGTGTTCAATAAGCCTGTAACAAAGGGATATTTTAACTCAATGAATGTTTCTGAGGTGGAAGTATTGTTCTTTTAGTATTGAAAGGTAAGATTGCCAATGAAATGAGTAAAAAACATTTTAAATTATGTGAAATTATTATATTGTTGACATGGTTGTGCCATGTAATCCTAGTTAAAAATGATAATATATATAAACATTTTTCTATTTTCTCATGCTGATTTCTTACAAATAAAGCACAATGATAAATTTTAAGGTTAATCATTTGGCAAAGCCTTATTGACAATCCATACTCTTGGTTTTTTCCCAACATTTCTAATAGGAGTGCATCTCGCAGTCTTCTAGTGAAACTCACTGTGTGCAGGATTCTAACTTGGAGGGACCATGGAGCAGTATACAGCAAACAGCAATAGTTCGACAGAGCAGATTGTTGTACAGGCTGGACAGATTCAGCAGCAGGTATGGAAGTAAAACTGCTTTAAACATCACAGCACTGGAGCTGATAACAGCATTACTCAATTAGGGAATTATTTGAGAGGTACCAGATCTTATAAATAACGGGTATGATGACTTTATGGGTCTGAAGTGCTTTTTGAAGATTGAATTTGTTATGATTTCTCTCTTGTTTTCTGTGTTCAGAACTCTATGTTCAGTCCATAACCACTGAGAATTTGCTCTTAGTGGGAGCCTGGTTTAATACGGAATTGCCCCTTTTATCTTATTAAAAGTCAAAACACCTAGTCTGTTTTCAGATGAGAATTTAGAGTTTTGGGTTTTTTTCTGGGTTCATTTTGGTTATTTCTCTTCTTGACTAAGGTAGTGCATGTTCTAATAAGATTCTGGCCAAAATGCACAAACCAAGATAGTCATTGTCCAAGAAATCCACTGTCTTTGATTGGATCCTCCACAGTGCTTATTCTGAAAAGTTCTAGTTTACCATGAGGATAATATTTAGACTGTCATTCTTCTGGATAAACACATATTGGAAAGGAATTCCCTGCTACTGGTTTATTTCTTATTAAATGGATTGCTTTCTTGAATTTATACACAGCTTATATTTTCTGATTCTTTATCCCTGGTTATATTTTAGTGAAACTTCACTTGTTTTTCTCCCTAGAGAAAATAAATTATATGTATCAATCTAACCTTAGGCCAGGATTGGCAATATTTTGTTTCCAAAATGGAACTTAGATAATACAGAAAAGTAGCTAGTAGGGAAGGCAGAGGAAATTTTGATGGTGAGTTCTCCTATCTAATGAGCAAGGGAGGGAGCTGGAGTAATTATTTAAACCCCTTACTCATCTTTCCTTCCATGCAGCTGCTGTGGCTCTGGCAGCTTCTTTCAGCTGCCTTCTTTGTAACGGGGATTCCACAAAGGGCCCTCCATTCACACCAAGGCCCTGGTGGGTGAATTTTTGTTCTGTCCGAACTTACCATTACAGAACATAAAAATTAGGTTGAAACTGCTTCTAAGGTAGTCCAGTTGAGTAGAAGTAATCCTAGTTTGGGGACCTGGGAGCAGTGACCTCATGAAAATGATTTTGGTTCACAGTGATTGCTTTGTTCTTCCTTCCTGGTGATTGCATTTAAGCCCCAGAAATTCTTCGTTGTAGCTTCAATGCTATTAAAACCTTTGTTCTTGTGAACTCATTGAGGAAATAAAAAGAGCATTAAAATAACTTTGTAGGTAAAAGGACCAGATGCCTATCTTTGGAGGGAAGGACTGCGTTAAAATATTTGTGTTAAAGATGACAACTATTGACATTTTTGAGTTGTGGAAGTGTGTTTTGAGTTCCACTCTGGGGAAAATGGGCTAATATCTTCAGTTGGACTACCTTCAACCAAATAGCTACAGGATAGGGATTCTGTAGAGTTTGAAAGTCCTGTGTAGGGTAGGGTTGTTGAAAGACAACTCCCTCCCTGTCCTTTAAGAGGTAAGGTGATCTCATGTCTTGAACCATACATTTCCTTCCTGACACATTTCAAGCTCTTCCTGTTCCTGTTCTCAGCAGCAGGGTGGTGTCACTGCTGTCCAGTTGCAGACTGAGGCCCAGGTGGCATCCGCCTCAGGCCAGCAAGTCCAGACCCTCCAGGTAGTGGTGCCCTCTCTGATTCTCTGTAAGCACTGCATGAACTTCTCCTTTCCTCATGTCTGGTGCTGTTTGTGGTAGGATCGCAAGGAGGAATGGCAAAGTCAGTTGCATGTCTTTGATGCTAACTTGTCTTTGAGGCTTATACCATGCTGATTTTCTAATGTCTCACACGAAGTCATGTAGTGACTCCAGTGTGAATTTTCTGAAAACGGAATTTGGCTAGTGTGTTTCTTTAGGAATGCCTTGGAAAGAACTGTTGCAAGGGACAGGAGGAAATTCTTACAAGTGACATTAGACCCTCTTTAGAGCTCAGACTCTGTATCAGATTGCAGGGTAAAATTTTATTATAATAGTAGAGAAGGAAATATATGCACATTACCTAGTCTAAGGGCTATTTAGGTGCAAAATAATCATTGTACTTGGCAAGTTTTATCTAATCACTAAATCTCGTTAATCTCTTAACTTCTGTCTCTTTACTATTTCCTGGGGAAATAGTGACCTGTCTTTTTACTAGGTCTGCAAAGATTATCCCATACCTCTAGGTTGGACTTACGTGGGATATGCTTTCTATAGGTTTGAGAATTTTTACTTAACCGTTTCAGTTTGTTAACATTATGTTGGCCAAGTGAAATACCCTAAATTGGGGTGATATTTTGGCCAGCTCCTATATAAAATTAAGAGTAGGAGCATTAATCTATTTTCTGTCTATGTGTTACTTTGACTAAAATTACTGTATATTTGAGAAACTGGCAAGATTTTGGTGCCCTTTTTCCCTCCATTAAATGGAAATGGTTCAGAGAAGGACCTAGAATGTAGAATCGGCATCTCGCTTTATTACTGATGCTGCTAAACACCCTGCAGTTAACTACCCCTTATTGTAATCAAAGGTCCTACTGTGGCCCCACCACCACACCTGCCACCCATAGTGTTTGATGATGATATACAGCCAATTCTAACTATAAATTAGGCTGAAAGAACCTGAACTTGTAGGTTCTCCCAAACGGTAAATCTCAGAGTTCAACAGATTGTAATTCATGTTTTTCATGCTTGCTTCATCTTATTGATGTGTAAAATAATATTGTCATTAACCACTTGTGGAATGAGAATGTAACATGCTCTTAACTGTATGGCTTTTTGTCTGATGCATGTGTCCTTGTAATCATTCATATGTTGTAAATACAGTGGGCTCCTTGGAGTCTCAAACGATTTATTATGTACACTTACAGCATGTCAATGAGGGGAGAAGTTAAGATGATGGAAAGCCAGAAAATTATTAATAGTTATACCTTAAAACTTATATTCCCTACCTATGTATACTTTATTTTAAAAGAAATATACTTTATTGACATAATGGAATTTAAATAGTTATTTCTGTTATTTATGCAATAAATATTCTGGGGGAAAAAGGTATTTCCTGATAGAACATATGCAGACATTGATGTGACAAAGGGGATATGATTTGGGATGGGGAAATAAGAGAAGGAGAAAGTGTGAAAATCAGATTGCAAAGTTCTTAATATTAAAGTGGAATTTCTCGATGAATGGTTTAACAAAAGCTAGGATTTTAAATATTTCTAAAGATTCTAGTAGACTTGAGGAGGTGCTTAATATCTAATTTACTCCTCTAGGACTGATTGTTCTTTCCATTAATTTTATTTGAACATTTTTTCACTGGCAATAAGAATGAGTATTTTAGTCATGCAAATTTTCTTTTGTAATGTTACAAGCAATTCCTCAAAACAAAGATAGAGTCTGAAAATGAAAATATTTTACTTTAGTTATTCTGTTGAACATTCACTCCATTTCACTTTTCAAATAGCCTGTTTTTTGGCTTCTAGAAAGCATTCTTTTAGGCATTTTTATATAAGGACTCAAGATATTACATAGAGCATTTACCATGCTCTGGCTTCTAGAGTATTCTGTTTATTCATTGGAACTTCAAAGTTGTAACATTTTTTATATACTTTAGTACTCTGTGTAATATCCATATTTCTGTTAAAGTTAAAATAACTGTAGGTATTGCAGGGTTCGTTGTGAGGAATGCCACCACAGATACTGCAAACTGACCAGGAAATATTTCTAGGCAGTTTTTACTAGTGGGCTCTTTAAACAACCATCAGACTAGAATTCCCGGAGTATAAGGTAAAAGATGGAGGCCAAAGATGTACATTTAATTTATGCTAGAGAAACTGGGGGGAGGAAGGGCCTTCTACATAAGATTTCAGAGCAGCTTGCTACCCAGCCTCCTGGAGTCATTCCTGGGTACAGTTTGATTTACTTCTTCCAGGTTATTTAGAATTTCTACTTAACCATCACCACAACCATCAACTATCCCTCTCATTGCCTCCTCTTCAGCCCTTACTAGAGATCATTCCTGGATATTAGTCTAAAAAGCAAATAGTCTTGACATTTTGCTTAAATGCTTCTCATGAATTTGGCCCGTGTTTAGTAATAAACGCCTTATACCTACTGAGACTTCCCAAAGACTGGATATACTCCAATATCTGACTTTAAAGTATTCAACTTGGCCTTTAGTCAGAGATACCATAGAACTTGAGATGAGGACTTGAGACTTACTGTCTTAGGGTTTCTCCTGCCTTTTTCCCCTCTAGCAAGGCAGCAAAATAGTTCCAGTGATTTTCTTTCAGTAAAAACCATTTTGTGTCTTACGTTATTTCATTGTGCTTATTTTATTTCATTCTAGGTCCAGGGGCAGCCATTAATGGTGCAGGTCAGTGGAGGCCAGTTAATTACATCAACTGGCCAACCCATCATGGTCCAGGCTGTCCCTGGTGGACAAGGTCAAACCATCATGCAAGTACCTGTATCTGGGACACAGGGTTTGCAGCAGGTGAGTGGTATGAAAAAAATGTTTAGAATATCAGAATAGAAGTTTTTAAAGAATAATTTATTACAAATTATTTGACTGTTGATATTGTTGCTTCCTAATCCTCTATTTGCATTTAGTCAATAGTCTACCTTTGTAGTACCAGTGATAAAGCAGAACTCTGGTAAGGACTAATTAGGCATGATTTTTTAATCAGTGTAAAGACTATGAAGAAGCGGGAATCTAATAAAAGCAGTTTATGTCGTGACGTTTGTGACCATATCTAGTCAGTGAAAAGGGGAGGAAATTTATAATCTGCTTTGGTGATTTTGTTTTTGCTCAGAAGTGTTATCCTTTTCATTTCTTTTCATGTAATTAATAATTTTAGTTCCCTAGCAAGTGATGAAAAAGAAAATATTTCGGTTCACACCCATCACACACACCTAATGCCCTACTTGTAGCAAAATTTATAACCTTATATATTTTTATTTTTAATTGAAAATAAATGAATGGTATTTCTTGTTAGGAAAAGAAAATGAGCAAAAAGTAGGTTAAAATTACTGAAGTAGGAAACTAACAAAAATGTAGAAAGGGTAAATAAAAGCTGAATCTTTAAACAGATCAATAAATTCACTCAAAAGACTGATTCCACACCAGAAAATAAAGGTAAAAAAAAAAGACAAAAATGTAGAAGAGATTAAAGAAATAAGTAGGAATGTTACATGTTTAAAGTAGAGAGATTTTTTATCAATTTGGCAAAAATTAAAACAATAATTATATCCAGTTTTACAATGGGTGTGGAAAAAAAGAAATACTCGTTATTTTAGGTGATTTCAAATTCTCAAGTAATTTTGGAAAGGCATCTCAGGCTTAAATACGTAAACCTATTTCACTTCTGAGAATCCCATAGGAAGAAAAGCGTCAGTATGTAGGGAGAAATGTACAGAGACATTTATTGCAGCATTGTACTACCATAGAAACTTTTGGTAACCTGAATGTCTATTAGTAAGGAAGTGGTTGAATAAGTCATACTATATTCATATGTGAAATAGTATGGTGGTGAAAAGGATGAACTCTTGATTTGGGGTGGTGGTTAAATTGAAGTACTTTTAGTGGAAAAATAATTTGCAGAGAAACATATGTTGTGTGATACCATCTTTGTAATAAATAGCCAAATCCCTATGTGTATATGTGTTATAAGTTGAAAAAAGTCAACTGTGATCACACTGCTTGATAAATCAGACTCTTAATTTTTCCACATTCTTTTATAGTTTTTATTCATACTTTTTTTTTTCCAAACTTTTTTCTCTATGAAAAACTTCAGACAGATATGCAAGTAGACAAATAATACAATCAACTTGCATACATCCATCATCCACCTTTAACAATTACAAAGTATGTATAGGCAAGGCTTTAATAATGCTCACATGTGGAAACTGAATATGTCCCTTGAATATTTTTAATTTAAATTTCTGCTCCAATCTTTCTTTTTCCTTGCAGTGTGTTTATGCATACAATTTGAGCACAGTTATACCATGCATGTAGTTGTGGGTTTGATTTTTCTTTTTAAAAATTTAAATGTATTTCTACTTGATTTGTTTTAAAAATTTTTAATTCCTTCATAATAATGGTCAATCAATTTGAAGAATCAGAATTTACAAAGTGTTTTTAGGTGTTTTCTTTTTGCTTTTATAGGTAAGGTTATTGTAAATTTATTTGAGCATGATAGTTTTATTTCACTTGAATTAATTCTTAGGGTAGTTTCTTCGGCGTGGTAGGGATTGCTTGGTAAGGAGGAGGAGGAGCATTTTTTAGACTGTTGGCGTATTTTTGCCACAGTAGAGTTATAGTTAGGGTTAAAAATAGTTTCCACATTTCTCCATGAATAAATGCATGAGGCTTTAAATGTATTTTCAGAGTGTACTTTACTGTATTTCACACTGCCGTTCCATTTCTGTCCTCCTTGCCACCTCTTCGTCATTCCTTGTCACACTAGCCTTTCTCCTTTTGAATAGAGTCGGTGTGATCCAGTGCTAGGAACAGTGTGTTGGGGGTGCAGTGACCTGACTTTTCATTCCCAGGTCTGCCATCAAACAGCTTTCAGGTCTTGGCCAAGTCATCTGATTGTCAGGTTTCTCATCTGAAAAATGAAGTTTATATCAGGTGATTTCTAGGGTTCATTCCAGCTCTAAATTCTATTTACTTATTTACCTTTAAGAGTCTTTGACAGGGTTATTTATTTTATTCTCCTCCCTTCAAGCAGGAATGTATGTAACTAATCAAACCATCCTAGAAAAATTATTTCCTGTTAACATGTTAAGGCTCTAGATAAGATTCCATAGCCTTTCTTAGAATGCTTAAGATTTTAATTATTTTTATAAGAATTGTTTTGTTTTTTGTTATTTTAAACTTTATTTTATTTATTTTTTTGTACGTGCCCCTAGCGGGAACAGAACCCAAGACTCTCTGGTCCGCGGGCTAACGCTCTAACCACTGAGCCAAACCAGCCAGGGCAAGAATTATTTTTTAATAACCATTTATTTTAGAAGAGTACTTCTTAATCTTTATTATAATGCATCCTCTAATTTAAAATTCCAGTGAGATATCCTGTGTCGTCCTCTTAGAAAAAGTGCAGATGTCCAGATGCATGGCATACAATTTTATGTTAGACCCCTTGCTTGAGCCCTGGCCGGTTTGGCTCAGCAGTTAGAGCGTCAGCCCTTGGACCAAAGAGTTGTGGGTTCATTTGCACTCAAGGACATACATGTACCTCTGTTTCGGTTTGGTCCCCAGCCCTGGTCAGGGTCATGTGGGAGGCAAGCAGTCAATGTGTCTCTCTCACGTTGATGTTTCTCTTTCTCTCTCACCCCCTCTCCCTCTCTTCCTCCTTCCCACTCTATCTGAAGATAAATACAAAAATATTCTCAGGTGAGGATTTAAGGAAAAAAAGATTCCTGGCCTGATATAGACAATGGAACTGGCCTGGGAAGCCAATAAATGTATTCAAGAATATTGAAAGTTGGTATATAGCAAAAATAGGATAGAATATCAGTGAAAAAATGGTTTAAGAATTATATGGATGTACAACACAAAGGACCTAGAGGGTGTTATGCTAAGTGAAGTAAGTCAGATATAAGGACAAATATATAATTTCACTTATATGTAGAATCTAAAAAACAAACACTCATAGATACAGAGAATAATTGATGGTTGTTAGAAGAGTGCAGCAGAGAGAAGGATGAAAAGGTGAAGGGGATTGAGAGGTATAAACTTCTAGTTATAAAATAAGTCATGGGGATATAATGTATGGCATAGGAAATACAGTCAATAATATCGTGATAACTTAATAGTGACATATGGTTACTAGACTGACTTACGACAATACTTGTTAGAGTAAAGATCTAAATGTAAGAAAGCATACTGGGAAACTAGATTCTCTTTACAGGAAGATTTTCTTTATGCAACAGGGTAGAGAAGGATTTCTTAAAGACTTTAACTTTTTTTTAGAGAGAGAGAGAGATAGAAACCAGTGCGAGAGGGAACATCGATTGGCTGCCTCCTGCACACCCCCTTCTGGGGACTGAGCCCGCATCCCAGGCATGTGCCCTAACCAGAAATCGAGCCCAGACCTCTCAGTCCACAGGATGACGCTCAGTCCACTGAGCCACACCAGCAGGGCTTAAAGACACTTTTAAAAATTCAATTTGACTACAGTAGTCCCCCACCTTGTCCATGAGGGATATGTTCCAAGACCCCTGATGGATGTCATAATTTGTGCATAGTACAAAACCCAAGTGTTAACAGTAATGGATGAATAAATTAATATAATTATCTAGTGTGATACTTTACACCAAATAAAACAAATGAACTAGTTCTATTTCAACTGGCTATATCTTGAAAACAGTGTTGACTGAAAAAAGCAAATTGTAAAATTTGGTGCCATTTATATGAAATACATGAACTTAAAGGCCAGCACCGTATATTTTTATGGATATACATGTATAAAATAAGCTCTGTAAGGAGTGTTACCAGTTTTAGTATAGTGACTGTCTTTTAGTTGGGAAGTGAATGTTAAATGAGGCAAATATGGCAGAATATTAACCTGTTAAATCTGGTGACTGCAGGGGTGTCTGATATGCTAGTCTCAATTTTTCTGCATCTTTTAAGATTCTATAGATACATTTTTATATAATCTCAGCTCAGAGTTGGAAAAATTGGAAATAACTTATTTTTTCTACCATATTATAGAAAACTTTAAATACAGACAAAAAAGAGAGTGCTATGAGAAATCATCACACCCATCTTCAACAGTTATCAACAAAGAATCAATTTCTCTAGTTTCATCTGTATTTACCTATTCTCTCAAGTATTTTGACTATATAAATATTTCATCTGTAAAAATACTTGAGTATATATTTAAATAAGTGTGCTTTTTAAAAATGATGTGACAATGCCAGCACTATCATCCTCTAAAAACTAACGTTGATTATTTAATATCCAGTATCCAGACAGTAGTCAGAATTTTCTGTTTGTTTTATAAGTGGAAAACAACTTATCTCTTATAAATAATAGCAGAACAAGACTTCTGGTTTTTTTCCTCTTCACGGCATTTTCTGCTTTGTAGAGGAATTGGGGTCACTGATGTTCCAGGACAAAAGAGACCAGTGTCAGGTACTAACCTTTCTGTGTGTCTTCCACAGATACAGTTGGTCCCACCTGGGCAGATCCAGATCCAGGGTGGGCAGGCTGTGCAGGTGCAGGGCCAGCAGGGCCAAACCCAGCAGATCATCATCCAGCAGCCCCAGACAGCTGTCACCGCTGGCCAGACCCAGGTAATTCCACAGGAGCACAGGAGCATAGCTGTTTAGGAAGGGTCAGACAGCTGAGCCAAGAAGTTCACGTATGGTAGAAGTGGGGGAGAAAACCATCAAAAATACTTCTTAAGAAAAAGACTAGCCCTGGCTCAGTTGGTTGAGCATTGTCTCATACACCAATAGGTTGTGGGTTCGATTTTCCCATTTGGGTGTGGGTACGGGAGGCACCAGGATGTTTCTCTCATGTCAGTGTTTCTCCTCTCTCTCTCTCAAATCAATAAAGACATATCCCTGAGTGAGCATTTTTTAAAAAGTAAGGAAAAGACTACATGGTGCTTTCCTTTGTGATGTTTTAGATTCTGTTAAATTGTGTCGTGATTTATTTCCTTACAGACGCAGCAGCAGATTGCTGTCCAGGGGCAGCAAGTGGCACAGACTGCTGAAGGGCAGACCATCGTTTATCAGCCAGTTAATGCAGATGGCACCATTCTCCAGCAAGGTAAGTGTGTCCATTCATTTCTGTCTACTTTTGGGGGCTTTTTTTTTTTTTTTTTTTTAATTTTCACCAGAGGCTATTTTTTTAATTGATTTTTAGAGACAGTGGGAGGGAGGGAGGGAATGACACACACACCAATTGGTTGGCTTCCGCACTTGTCATAACTGGGGCCGGAGATCGAACCTGCAACCCAGGTTTGTACCCTTGATTGGGAATCAGACTCACAATCCTTTGGTTCAAGGGACAACAGTCTAACCACTGAACCATACCAGTCAGGCTACATGACATCTTCTTGAACAAAAATTAGATTTTCTCTAAGTTTCCATTGATTATGTTTCCTTGTCACCAATACATGGCTAGCATTGATTCGATTTACAGTGGTTGTTAAAAGACTAGGCCTAATGAGGATGTAAAGTACAGCATAGGGAATATATATTCAGTAATATTCTAATAACTATGTGTGGTGTCAGATGGGTGCAAGATTCATCGGGATGATCACTTAGAAAGTTAGGTAAAGTCTAATCATATGAGTATACACCTGAAACTAATATAACAATCTATGTCAACTGTAATTGAAAAATAAAAATAGTATGTGTTTTTTTAAAGGCTGTTCCTGGGGATTATATAAACTCTAATAAATCTTCAGTACTTTCTAAATAGATGATTGGAACTAGAAGTTTCTTTGTTGGTAGAGGAAGAACTGGATCAGAGTCAAGTTGGTATTTTGAGTATTGTTGGTGCTTAGGTATATTTTTTCAGGGCCACTTCATTCTTAATTTATTCCAAAAAGACTATATGCCTATTATGTATGTAGAACATTGCTAGAAAAGAAGAGCTTTTTTCTCAAAAAGCCTCTATTCTTATAAGTGAGGCATACATATGAACAAATAACTATAGTGCAGAGCCCTTATACAGGTATGTTCTAGGAATAGATGATGCATAAAGAAAGGAGAGATGAAAAATGGCTTTAGAGGAAAATGTAATTCAGAGAGGAGGAGTTGGCTCAAACTGAACTTACGAGCCTTTGGAAGCATTTGTCAGATAGTTAAATCTAAAAAGGACATTTCCATTAAATTCCATGCCTAAAAGTTTCACTTGTGGTTAAAACATAGTAGTATGCAAGATCCAGTTAATGCGGTAAAGTGTGCTCTTCTATGACTCAGGAGAGGGCCTGAACTGTATTGAGCACTGGCAGGAGCTCAGCCAGGCAATGGTGAACACATCCTCTTCAGGTGCTCCTGTTGATAGTTTAGGGGCTTGGAATGCTTGATACAATTTTATTTTGTTTTATCCTCACCCAAGGATATTTTTCTATTTACCTTCAGGTAGAGAGAGAGAAACATCGATGTGAGAGGGACACATCGACTGGTTGCCTCCACACGGCCTCGGCCAGGGCTGGGGCTGAACCGCAACCTAGGTACGTGCCCTTGGCTGGAATTAAACCTGGGACTCATTGGTCCACAGGCTGGCGCTCTACCTCTGAACCAAACCAGCCAGGGCTGCTTGACATAATTTTTAAGTTTATAAAATCTCTATCCTGAAGCAGATTGTTCATATGTATGAAAACTGGGTATAGCTGTAGTAAGACTGATTCATAGAAGGGGAGGCCTCCAAACTATCTCACCACTCATTGAAAACTATTATTGTAATGCCCAGGAAAGTATCCATTTCAAGGATAGATTTATTCAGAGCTAGAACCCAGAAAGTTAATAGATTTTCAAAGATTATGGTTACATGGGTTTTATATAGTAAACCAGAGAGTGGGTGAGCACTTTTTTTTCCGCCTTGTGCTGTTTAGTATGTTTTTCCAGGGTGAGTGTGTGCCAGATAGAAGAGGAACTAACCGTGTTCCCTTCTTTCTGTGTACCTGTTTTTTGTTTTATGTTTTATTTTCTTAAAGTTACAGTCCCTGTTTCAGGCATGATCACCATCCCAGCAGCCAGTTTGGCAGGAGCACAGATTGTTCAGACAGGAGCCAACACCAATACAACCAGCAGTGGACAAGGGACTGTCACTGTGACACTACCAGTGGCAGGCAATGTGGTCAATTCAGGAGGAATGGTCATGGTAAGACTATTGATTCTTCAGCTTGCTGTTCTCATCTGTGATTTCTTTTTCTACTTATCTCTTTGTTTTTTAAATATTCTTAAACTTGCAATTTGATGTTTCTCATAAAGCTTTTTTTATAATACCTCTCAGAATTGAGATTGATCCTTAATAAACATTACATAATTCTGAGGACCTACTATGTGCTAGGCACTTTTCTCAGGGCTAGAGTTATAGTGGTGGTTAAATAGATATAAATGTCTGTTTTTATGTGATCTTACTCAAAATTCAAATAATGAAGGGAGAGTTAGACTTGATCTTTTCTAGTTGGAAAATACATTGACCCTAGTGGATGAAAAAAGAAATAATCTAAATATTAAAAAGATTGTAATCAGAAAAACCAAAAAAATGTGTGATATAAATACCTTGAGAAGATAGGGAAGGAGAGTTGGGTGGTATATGTGAAAGCTAAACCCTCATATGTCAAATAGTATGTCAGTACATAGTACCTAAAATGGATAAATTAAGAATGGAGTAGCAGGGATTAAGAAACTGTTTCCTATGTCCATGCTTCATATCACTATTTAATAAACTGGTTTTCTCTTCACATAGATGGTGCCTGGAGCTGGCTCTGTGCCCGCTATCCAAAGAATCCCTCTGCCTGGGGCAGAGATGCTCGAAGAAGAGCCTCTCTATGTGAACGCCAAACAGTACCACCGCATACTGAAGAGGAGGCAAGCCCGAGCCAAGCTAGAGGCAGAAGGGAAAATTCCAAAGGAAAGAAGAGTATGTATAACGTTGGGAAGGATGTGGGAAGAGAATGCCAGAGTTCTACTTTGGGAATTAATTACCTTTTATTTGGTTTGTTTCCTTGAATATCTTTTATTTATTTATTTATTTGCATTTATCTTCAGATAGAGCGGGGGCGGGGGGAGACAGAGAGAGAAACATCGATGTGAGAGAAACACATCGACTGGTCACCGCCCACACAACCCCATCTGGGGCTGGGGACCAATTGCAACCAAGGTACATACCCTTAGTGGGAGCCAAACCCGGATTCTCTGGTCCGCAGGCCGGCCGGCCGACCCTCTAACCGCTGAGCCAAACTGGCCAGGGTTCCTTGAATATCTTTTAAATAAAACTTTTTTTTTTATCTTTACCCAAGTATATTTTTTCATTTTATCTTAGATAGTGAGAAGGGGAGGGAGGGAAAGAGAAAGGTAAACATCATTGTGAGAGAGACACATCGACTGCTTGCCTCCCACACGACCCTCGCCAGGGACGAACCGCAACCGAGGTATGTACCCTTGACTGGAATCCGAACCCGTGACTCTTGGTCCGCGGGCCAACACTAACTGCTGAGCCAAACCAGCCAGGGCAAAAGTTTTTTTTTCTTTCATAAAAGAAGTCCAGATGCAAATTGTCTTGGGCTGGTAGCACATTTCACAGTCCTCAAGACCCATTCTCCTCCTGTCTCCTTCTAATGTCCTTAGTATGCTATTTGTAGCGCGGTGGCTGCTTGGGCTCTAGCCTAGGAGCAAGTGGAACAAAAAAGGCAACTCTCTTTCAAGGAAACTTTCTGTAAGTTTTTTATAGCTCATTAGCCAAAATATAATTACATGGCCACACTTACCTGCAGATAAGGCTAGGAAATGCAGTCTGTTTACCAAGCAAGCAGCCATTTGCCGAACTAAAATTTGGTCTGTTATTAAAGCAAAGGAGAGGATATCTATATTGGAAGATAGGTAGTCATCTGCAGGTTACCTTTGGAGAGTCTTTTTCTTAATTATATTCATTTAGCGTTTGCATTCTTAGGATAGTTATATATGATTAGCTGCTATCTAGTGTTTTCTCCAAAATTCAGTCATAAGTGCCCGTGGTAGCTTTGATCACTGCTTATCTAAACTATTGCAGTTGGAATTTGTGCATTAGAAAAGTATGCTGGTTCTAGCTAGTAGATAAATGGTTTTATTTCTCTTGTTTTAGAAATATCTGCATGAATCTCGGCACCGTCACGCCATGGCACGGAAACGTGGTGAAGGTGGACGATTTTTCTCTCCAAAGGAGAAGGATAGCCCTCATATGCAGGTAAGAAGACTCTACTTTTTATTCTTCTTCTTACTTTGTATTTTCTTGGGTGGAAGGAAGCCTTTGTGTTGTCCTCTTGGTATTTTTACACTTGGGACTAACCACATTCTCCAAATTGGATGCAATATTATGTCACTTTTGCCTTAAAGTACTAGAGGTCTTTAACCCAGTGGCCTTTTTTCCCTTGATCTTTGCTAGTTATTAATATTAATTCTTGAAGTTTTCATTTTTCTTGATTTTCATAGAACAGTAGCAGCTAACACCTGACTATTATGTGCCCACCATTATGTTAGGTATTTTTATAAGCATTTTATTTTTCACTGAATCTTTACAGCAATCTAAAGCCCCATGAAGTAAGAATTACATTTCCATTTTACAGTGAATCAGAGGTTTAGACACATTAAATAGTTTGCCTAAGGTAAAATACTTATTAAATCCCACAACTGAAATTCAAACCCAGGCAGTATAATTCCAGAACTTACTCTGTAACTACTATATTTTACTGGTTCTTACATCTAATTTCACTGATATTGTATTGGCATTTCTGAGTCAATATATTTAAAATAGAATTCTTGATTTTTTTCTTTTTTTTTTAAATGCCTGAACTACTTATCTCAACAAGTGACCTGTCAATACATCCAGTTACTAGAATTGTCCAACTTTTGGTTTTACCTCTAAAATATAATCTGAATCAGTTTACTTTTTCCCCTCCCAGCTGCTGTCAGCCTAGTCTAATCCTTTCTCTTTTGGTTCAGTTAATGTAACAGCTGCCTACTGGTCCCCTTCTTCCATTCTGATCCATTATCCACATCTTAGTGTGATTTTATTTTTTTCCAGTGTATATCGTATTACATCAACATCTTGCTTGAACCCCTTTTACCCTCACCCTTTTCCATGTGCACTTAAGACTAAAATCTAAAGTGCTTATCTTGGCCAGCAAGGTCCTGTATGATCTAACTCCTGCCTGCCTCTGGCTTCATTTCCTCCCACTCCTTGGTCTTTAGGCTCTTGCTGCCCTCTTCATTGGTGACCTTTGTCTTAAAAATAATCTATCTGTAATGTTTTTCATTCCCTATCTTTTTTGCGTGGCTGTCTTCTTATCTGTTAGGTCTTGGTTTAAATCTGAGAGACTGTCCCTAGCCCACTCTATCCAGAGTAGGTCTCCTACCCCAATACTTCTCCAGATCTTTCTTTTCTTTAGAGTGTAATAATAATTGAATTTTTTATTTGTGCAATTGTGCAGTGGTTGTCTCCTTCACTAAACTATTAGGCTGTGTAAAGAGGAGAGGATTGTTTTGCTCTTAGCATAATGCCTCGTCCTAAACCAGCACTCAGTAAATGTTTTTGAATTAATGGATTCCTCCTGTTTACTGATACTTCATTCTGTATGACCGTCACATCCCACTTGTACTGTTGCCCAATCGGTCTTTGTAAGAGTGCTTTACAATCATGTCAGGCCCCTGCTCATGGATGCATGCTAGTTTCTCATTTTTACTACATCAGATCTCAAACTATTTCTATATGACATCTAAGCAACTTTTCCTCATCATGCCTCGCAACAGTCAGACTGGTATTCCTCAGTGTCCCCATACATGCTCACTAATTTCTTCTATGTTATTAATTCCTACCTGTAGTCTGAGAGCTGCTCCTTTGTCATTACTCTCTTATGCCTCTTGTAGATGTTGAGAAGCCAGCTATGGGCATTGTGCCAGGAACTCTCCTAATTCTGTGTCAATTTACTTAACTCTTTTAGCCTCAGTCTCTATACTTGTAAAGTTGAGGTGCTATTGATACTTCACAGGAATGTGTGGGAATTTAATGCAGTAAGTCACATTATTAGGCACCTATTTAGTATGGTGCATGGTGAGAGCTTCATAAATGCTGTTATTGTTCTCACTCATTGACCAAGACCAAGCTGCAGCCCTACCTACCACCTTCAGAAGTCTTTCAGCTTATCCTTGGATCATGCTGATTGACGCTTCAGAGCCTTGGTGTGGAAGAACTGAAGGCAGTTTTGTAGAGTATTGCAAAAAGCTTCCATAGATAAATCCTTGTCTTAACACTGCAGGTTGTAAGTGAAAGGCGCAGGCAGAGTTTAGTGGAAAGAAGATTAAATGGGTACCAAGAGATTTGGGAGTTGGTCCTTGCAGGTGTCCTGAGTTTTTTACTCTAGTCCAAGCAAATCAATTTACCCACCTGGGCATCAGGGTTATCTGTAACCTTTAGGTTACACTATAACCTTTTAATGAAGTGAGTTCATTAAAGTAAATAAATTTCAATGTCACTCAGCTCTGGAGTGTTCAGTAATGGAGTGCCAGGCCAGATCAGATTTGTTAATCCTTCTTAAAAGAGTGTTTCCTGTTTCCAGACAGAGCTACATTTTAACCCATGTCTGCAGACTTGCATCAGGCCTTTGGTTTACTTGGCAAAGTCGTGTCTATGCCCTTGGTGATAAAGTAGTGAGAGCCATAAGTTCCTGTTGCTTTTGCAAAGGACTTTAATCATTATTACACTTTCTTTGTCTCTAGGATCCAAACCAAGCAGATGAAGAAGCAATGACACAGATCATCCGCGTGTCCTAACCCCAGGCCATGTGATGGAGTTGATCGAGGTCATGTTCTTCGCCACTGTTCCAGGATATTGATCATTTCTTCCGATGGGACACTGATGATCAAATTCTGCCCTTTTCTACAGGACAGAAACCCACTTAGTTTTTAATAAGTGGCTCAGTATTATAATTGCAGCAGTGTCTGGCAAATTGAAGTTGCAAGGCTTTGTCTCAACTTTTGAGTCAGGACCTATTTTAGACTGTTGAAGACATTGACATTTCATGGATTAGGATGATGCAAGGGACTCCAGCCCAGCAGTACCCCACACAGCACTTAGATGTTGACTGGTGAAGCCAGCCAGCTGTCTCAGCGGGGAAGAACAACCTTCTCAAGCTAAACTGCAAGCAGGGAAGCTGCAGCCCACTCCTTCCCATGGAATCTAAACACCATCCATCCCTCTGACAAGGGATCTCAGACTAAGTGAATGGACACTTTGTATTCAGAGATGACTTCCAGGCATGGAAGTTCTGTCTCATAATATGGAATAATAAATTCTCTGAGATACATTCATCTAATCTGTGGTAATAAGAATTTCTGTCTGCCCAGATGATAGGTTGGTATTTTTGGACTCTGGCCAATAAAAAGCTATTTCTGGGGATAGAATAATAAAAGAATCAAGCACTAAAAACAGTAATTGCTGAATCATTTTTAGCCATGATCACTTGTGGTCTGCTTGTTCATCTTTTGACAGGTCAGCTGAACCATAGTTCTTACTATGGCTACTTTTAAGACAATTTAGAAGGTATTGGACCTTGAAACTTCCTTTCCTAAGTAGAGAACAAAACAATACAACAGCTGTGCTGGAGTGCTGAGGACATTTGTAGTAACTCCTAAACAGAGAGGCAAACTAGAGATTTTCAGTCATAGGCTTGATGACAGCATTTGGAAAATAGAAGGGTTTATAATGTGTTTCAGTCTAGAAGAAGAGAGAGAGTAGTATATATACCCATGTGTTGTCATATAGCATGATTCTTTTAGTGGATGGATGTCTGGGATGGATCATTAAGATGAAGAGAATCATTTACATTTACACTATAACCTTTTAACAATGGAAGGGAGAAGTCTGAGATTTGGTCCTGGACAGTTTCTGGAAAGCAGTGTTCAATAAAGCTGCCCTGGATTTTCTCCAGGTTACCTGCTAGAGCTTAAGGTAGATGTTGGCTTCACTCCTGCAGCTCTTTGTGCTGCCCCAGAAAATGTACATTGTCGTTCTACCTATGGCAGCTGACTTTTTGGTGCCAGTTTCTGTTTGCTTCCCCCCTTTCTGCATAAGTCTTGTGCAAGCAAGTTTTCATATTACATCCACATTCTGGGGACAAATTACAGATTGAAAGTAGAGATTCCTGCAGTGTAAGTTACTGGGCCACAGTTCCCAGAATGGACTGTGCCTCATTTCTTTTCTGGGTGTTGAACCCTGGTAGCAGTAAGATGATATTTCAGAAGAGTTTCTGCCACTCTGGAAACAAGGAAAGCTTAATTCTTTTGAGGAACATTTGGGTTTGACTTAGATACCAATAGTAAAGACTGACTTTTTTTTTTTTTTTTAATTTTACTCTAATTAAGAGGAAAAAAATTAACTCTAAAGAAAACATTACAAAGGGAAAGCATTGTAATAGTAGAAATAGCAACAGAACTATGCAAAGGAAGCAGGAAGTGAATTATTTTCCTAGTTCTGGAATCGAATCATCTGGCTTTTAAATGTGGGGGTGTTGATTCTTTGGTGAGCTCACTAGAAACTTCTTGCTCCTTACATGAATTTTAGATGTTAACTTTATCCAGTAATCCCCAAATTTTTCAGATGATACATTACTAAAACCAAATGAGGAATTTGTATCCCTTGGTTTGTTTAGGAATCTTTAATATGCAGAGTTCAGAAGGAGATTCCTCAGACCTAATTTCAAGTACTTATGCTGAAAGCAATTCTAAAATGCTATTTATTTGTGTCTGTAAGTTTGTACATAGTAATTCGAACCTCGTTATTTTTTTCATGCATTTGAGTTTTGTTTAAAATGAAATGCTTCAGTTGTCATTTTTGTCATTGCATTTCAGCTAACTCATAGCTCTTTTATTGTGATCATTTTAGCACACCATTTATAACCCACAAAGTCAGGGGGTTTAGGTTTGTGTTTTTATTTGTTGCTAGAAGTTCTTTTATTCATTTTTCCTTGTGACTGTAGTGATGACTTCTAGATGCAGAAAGAGTGAATGGATGAGTGAATAATTGGTTTAATGCAGCTATTTTCACTTGAGTGCTTTTTTTTTTTTCCTCTTTGCAGGATAATTGTAAATGTATGTTTTAATTGTACTGGTACATGGAACATGTCAGTGTCTATACCACTGGACCAACAACATTTTCTGGCTTTCAGTGCCTGATAATAATGTCTTGATTTTCCTTTGAGACTCATTTATATATATTTTCCCCTTAGCAGTAGGGGGATTACAGGTGATTTGATCATTGATGTCATTGCAATTGTTATTTTTTAAAATAAATCTATAAAAATACTAAGAAGTGATTTCAATTTTGAGAAGTCTACATCCCTTGGGTTTTAGATTGTTGATACTGTTGAAATTGTGATCTCTGTAAACAGATATGTGTAGTGTCCAGGCCTCTTAGCTGTCTCTCCTTTTAATCTCTTTTCATTCCATTTTGGCCCTGCCACCCTGCTGAGAAGATATTTTTCTGTCACATGCGGGCTGATCATATATTTAGTCTTACTATTGGAAGTGTTAAAATGCAAAGAAGTAATTCCTTGAGTAAAATTAGCCCACTAAAACAGCATTAATTTATTAGATATTCTAAAAGTATAGCGAAAATAAAATTTTAAGATTTTTTTTATTCCTTCAGAAAAGACAAAACTTTTGATTGTTAAATATACATAATGTGCTCATTCAGCACTGCTTTGCGAATCTGAGCAACAGACTGTCGTCATACTAAAGTCAGAACCAGGAATTCAAAGAAAAACAGCCACAGGGAGCTCTTCCATGAGAGACCCAGAAGACCTGTCCTGGCAGACAACAGAAAAAGAAGAAACTCCCCTAACCATTGAAAGGGACTTACGGTAAAACAACCTTAGTCTAACGGTGTTAGAAACTATCCTGAGTGCTTTAGCCAGATGTCAGTGGAACTTTTCAGAAATTCAGAGATGCCCCGTTTCTGCCCACGATATAACACAAAGACCACCCTACTGATATTTATCCCTGGTGACGTGCTTTGTCGTAGAAGCATCTTCACTATCACATTTCAAGATGAACAAAACGCGGACGCTGCTGCTTTGAACGCCCTGCTCTTAGCTGCTGGCCCTGTCACTGCTACCCCTGCACCGGAAACCAGAGCGAGGCCCGAGGCGGCCGGAAGGGGTGGGGCGGGGCTAGCGCCACATTCGAGACCCACAGTGATTGGTTCGTGGGAGGACCCTCCCCAGAGCCGTCTTGAGGATTGGCTGCTACTCGGGGGTGGGGCCCTGTTTCCGGTAATTCGGCTGGCAACCCCGTCGCTGTCATGGCGACTGGCGACCGACTGAGGGCGCAGCTTCTGTGGCCGGTGGAGGCCCGGTTGGCGGCTCTGCTTCCGGACCTGCTGGTCTTCAGGAAGCCCCGGGCATCGGAACCCGAGCTGGCCACGGCCCAGGGCGTGCTCCTTGGCGTCCACGTGACGGGTGAGGGCGAGGGGAGGGGCGTCGCTCCCCGGCCTGCCCAAGGGGCGGCCGTTGGGCCCCAGCTCCCAGGGCCGCGGCGTTTGCGGGCCTGGCCCCGGCGAGCCAAGACGCCGCTTAACTGCAGGCCGCCGCCCGCACGAGACTCGGGGCCGTTTTCAGAACCGGAGGACGACCTGGCTTAGCCCTTGAGTTCTCTTGAGAAATGGTGAAGTCGAGACTCATAAAGGGGAAGGGTCTTTTCTGGGCCGCGCGGCCGTCTTTGAATCCATGTTTCTCCGAGCATTTCCAATAAGTATTCTTCCTCGCCCACGCACTGTATTCGCTCAATTCGTCCTTTGGGTCGACAAGTACGTGCCGCCTTTGCGGGAGTTAGAGAACTGGCAGCTACTTTGAGAGCCCCTTCATGTAACAGATGTTTACGGAGTGTATGTGTCATGGATATGAAGATGAGCGACACAGGTGCTTGTCCTCAAAATATGAATTCTCCATAGAGCAGCAATCCGTTCCCCTTGTCAGTGGTGTTTGTCTCTCAACGGGGGAGGGAGTCCTATGGTTCCCTGGGCCAGCGGGCCCGAGGACGGTGGGAAAGGGGTAGCTGGCTTCAGATGAAAGGGGCTTGTGGGGGACTCTTCACCGTCTGCAGCTCCTGGAAACATTGAGAGTGTCCCTCTGGATTCCCGAGGCAGCAGCGACCAGCTTGGCCCCAAGCATCTTAAAGGATGTCGGAGTTGCTCAACTCCAAGAGTTCTGCTTCCTGATAGGTGGAGGGACTAGGGCCTACAAGTTTAGGATTTGCAGCTAATTTAGTAATTTCTGCTTTGTTGGTCAGGGTTTACAGCATTAATGGACAGGTTCAGCCTGACCTGCAAGTCGGAACGTGACATGGACAAACTGGCCCACATCTTCAGTTATTACATTAGTGACATCGTGGAGCGTGAGTGACCCCTGCAGGGAAGCAAGGAGGTGTAGTCTGGGCCCCTGAGGGTTTGTAACAGAAGGGGGCCCGGGTTACTTTAAAGGGATATTAAAGGGTCATTCTTTCAGTATTACTCATATTGGTTCTTCAAGTTGCCACTGACAAGCTACAGCTTTGCCTGTATCTGCCATTCTGCCCAGTCTCATCCTGTTGACTCGGTGTCCAGAAACGGGAAAACAGCTCATTTTAGCTTTGCATGTTTGTATTTTATTTCAAAATAAAGTATTCCTCAAGTTGTCTCTTTTAACAATAATATGTACCTCGTGTGTATATCAGATATAATTTCCAAAACACCGTCCCATGCTAGTAGTGCATTTTGATCCGTTGAGGTAGGAGAGTGTTTCCTTTATTTTCTGCCATGTATTAAGCTTGTGCATATTTGCCTAACCTGGAAAATAAACTTATTTGTTCAGTAAACATGTTTTGAGTACCTACTCGGTGACATGCACTAGGTACAGAGAGCGCAAAACCCTACTCTGGAGGACCTTTCAGTCCAGTTAGGCCTACCTAACAGAAATTACTCTGGCCCTGTGCCTTTTAGTACCCACATAACATTCCCGTTCTTTACTGACAGAGCCCCATACAGTCACAGCCATCATTCTGAGATTCATCAGAATACTTACTTTGTGGTATCTCCTTTAGAAACCACTATTTGATTCTCCCCTTACCCATCAGGGACAAGTATTAAAGGTCTTTCCATTTTTCTCACCAAATGTAGATGAAAAGGGGAGATAGAAATTATGAATTAAGTAGGAATGATAACACCAGGAACTCTGGGTACTAGAAATAAAGGGGTAAATAAGACATAGTACCTGCCCTTGTGAAGTTTCCATTTTAGTGGGAGAGACAAATAATAAATAAACAAGACAATTATAGATTATGCATTCTACAAAGGAAATAAGTAGAGTATAGTGGTAAAAATAGGGTGAGAGTTTCTGTATTAGGGTAGTCATAGGTGGTGTTTAGGCTGAGACGTGAATGATGAGAGGAACACTGTGAAGGGCCAAGGGAAAGTGTTTTAGACGGAAGAATGCTAAGTACAGAGGTTCTGAGGTGGGAGAACGCTTGGCATTTCTAGGAACTGACGAGGCCAGTGTGCCTAGAGCACAGCTAGTGGAGGACCAGTGCCTTGAGGTGAGGTTGGAGATCATCGAGCTGTATAAGCCACAGTAAGGAGTTTGAACTATACATGTTTGTACAAAGGGAAACTGAAAAGTTTCTAGCAAGGGAGTGATGTGATCTGATTTACATTTTTTAAAAGCTTATTTTAGCTGCCTCGTGGAAATCGGATTAATCGGGAGCTGATGAAGGGTGGGTAGTAAGAATGGAAGCTAGAAGAGACAATTGGAGCAATTGTGGAATGAAGGAGATTTAGTCTAGGGTAGTGGTTCTCAACCTTGGCAGCACATTAGATAACCACTTGGGGAGCTTTTAAAGATCCTGATGTCTGGACCAATTAAATCAGCGTATCTTGAGATAGGCCCGGGAATCAGATTTTTTAAAGTTTCACAGGGAATTCCATTATGCAGTCAAGTTTGAAAACATTAGTCTCAAGATATGGCAGTGGAGTTGTATGGAGATGGACTGAGTTGAAATATATTTTGCAGGTTCAACAGACAGGATTTGCTGGTGTATGGGATTTCAGTGGGAAGTCGTGAGACAAGGACTCACGTTTTCAGCTTTCAGAACTGATTTGATGGTGGCAACACTTACCAGAAGGGAAAGTCTGCGCTTTGAGAAAGAAAATCAGGATTCTGTTTTGAATACATTGAGCTTGAACTATCAATAAGTCATTTAAATAGAGTAAGTGTGAGTTGATGGGGAGAATAGAAATAAAGAGAAAGAGCCTAAGACTAAGGCTTGAGGAACTCCAGGGGAGAATTATGATTAAGGAGAAAGAACCTACAAAAGAGACTGTAAGACAGCCTGTGATGTAAGATATTGTGGTATTCATGAAACCAAAGGGGACATAGTGTCTCAGGAGGAGAGTGATGGCTAGCTGGGTTGAAAATGAAAGGTGTCTAATACAGTGAGGTCAGAGAATATTAAATTTAGCAAGATGAATGCTGTTAATAATCTTGATAATTTTAGTGAAGTGGCAGAGATGGAAGTCAGACTGGGGTAGGTTGAGAAGAGAATAGTAGAGAAAAAAATTTGAGTGAATGACGATGTGAGGAGAAAAATTGCATATGGTCAACTCTTGAGAATTTATTTTTTTTGCTGGAAATGTAACACAAAATTGGCCCTCAGAGCTAGAGAAGAAGGTTAATCTTGTTGTTTTGTTTTTGTCTTTTTTGTTTTTAATATAGGAATGACCCAGTAGAGAGAAGATAAGGGAAGGAAGGAAGTTCTTGAGAGGGTGAACAGGGCTAGGATCCAGAGCACAAATAAGAGGGTGACGTTGAAGAGAAGGTGATATAAGTAAAGACAGATTTGGGGAGAAGCTAGGAGGAAAGAAGAAGGAACCTAACCCTTGGAGTACACAAATAGACCAGAAAAGATATGAGGAAAAACTCAGTAGGTTATTCTTTTGATTATATATGATTCTTCATGATCTGGTATAGTTCTGATTTTGACTTATTTTCCTCTCTCTCCCTTACTAAATTTCAGATGTGCTCTGTTTTGGAGGGGATATCCTAAATATTACAGGTATTTTTCATTTTTTCTGAATATTTAAAGGACTATAAGAGAGGAAGACTATTTAGGTGGAGCTAGGCATATTTGTTTATTCAGCATTATTTGGTAATGTAATATGTTCTGGGCCTGAGGAAACAAAGATGGGAAAGACACAGTCCCTGCCTCAAAGGGTCTCCCATTCTGATGGAAAAACCGTGCCCATATTGAGCTCACATTGCTTTACATTTTATTCAGATTGAATGACAGAAACATAAGTGCCTATTAAAGGCTTCGTGAGTAAACTAACGGGAAACTTGGTTATTAGTTGCAGAAGGTAAATATAAGATAGGGAGGAGTCAAAAGTCTCCTATCTGGAGAACTCTTAGGATCATTAACAGCTTTATGCCACAGAGTTGGCCCATCTTTTTATCTAAACTTAAACTAGCCATAAAATTAGATTTGATCATGAACCTACATTTTGTGAACTTTGTTGCTAGTACCTCTCCCCCTTCTTTTAGTATACTGGTGGAAGGAAGATTACTAAAACTATTCTTAAACCTTAGTAACATTTCAGCTTCTACCTAGTCATGTTTTTATATGCTCAATTGTTTTGAGGATCTAAAGCAATATTTTAACTTAGGATATTTGTAGAGTCAAGAAACCTTGCCTGACACCTTGCATGATATCTTCTGCAATATTGGAGACTTTGTCCTGGCCAAGTGAATCCAGGTATTTGACCTTTGTCAGCCTATCTTGTGTCTCTGCAGGGAATGTGCTCCTGGCACTCTGGACAGTGGAACAGAATCAGCTGAGTGACATCATTACCCTGGTGGCAAAATGCAGTCTGGAGATACAGGAGAAATTTGGCATCTACCATACCAGAGAAGGCCAGGACCTCCAGCTACAGATAGGTAGTAGCTACCAAAATAGACTTACCTGAGGCTGCATAGGTAGTTATTGGCCAGAACCAGGGCTGAAACTCGTGTTTCCTGACTCTCACTTCATTTTCACTTTTTCATTCTTCCTCCTATTTTTTATTTTTACTGGTCACTTTTTGCTATTTTTATTCTATTTATGCTATTTTATACTTCCAGTTTTATTGGGAAGTATATATTTAAGGTATACGACTTGATGTTCTGATGTAGGTACACATTGTGAACTAATCAGCACAATGAAATTAATTAACATGGTTTATCACATCACTTTCTGACCATTTTCTTTTATTAAAAAAAAGAGAGAGAGAGAGATCTAGTTGGAAAACAATAACAAAGACAGTATAAAAATTTCAAAAGATAGCCCTGGCCAGTTTGGCTCAGCGGTTGAGCGTTAGCCTGTGGACCAGAGAGTCCCGGGTTCAGTTCCCGCTAGGGGCACGTACCACCAAAAAAAAAAAAAAAAAAAATTCAAAAGATAAACAACAAATTGGGAAAAAACATTTGCAACTCATATCATATAGACTAAGGGAGAATTTTTCTAATATAGAAAGAACACACAGAAATTGTAAAAATAATAGAAATCAAGAAAAGACATTCTAAGAAAAATGGGCAAAAGACATGAATAAATAGTACATAGAAAAATAAATACATATAGTCAACTTCATAATAAGAAAAATGCCAATTGAGAGAGCATTTTTTATCTATAGATACACAAAAATTCATATGCTAGACACACTGTTATGGAGGTTGTAAAGAGTAAGCCTTCTTATGTGGTACTGGTGAGAATCAGCAATGATACGACTTATGTGGAGGATGATTCGGTAATCTTTATCAAGGTTACAAATGCATTTATTATTTATCTCAGCAATCCTACTTCTGAAATTCTATAGGTATACCTGAGGATATATGAAATGTCATATGTACAAGACTGTTGATTGCAATATAGTTTATAGTAAATGGTTGAAAATAATCCAACTGTAGGAGACAGCTTAAATACTAATATGCCTACCCAGTGAGATTCTCTGCAACTTTAAAAACATATGTTCTGATATAGAAATATCTCCAAAATACAATTGAGAAAAAGTAAGTCATATTTTATTGTATGAATATACTACAATTTGTTTATCCACTCACTCTTTTTTTAAGTTCGGCTAAGAGAAGAATTCAGGGCCAAGACTCAAATTATAAGAAAAAGTTTATTTAGAAAGTCACAGAAGTAGAATAAATGAGTCCTAGAAGAAAAGGGCTCAGGAAACAAGTTACAGCAAAAGAAGGGCCCTTAAACCTTGGGGGAGAGAGGGAGAGAGAGCCCGAGCATGTATGCGCATGGGCATGCTCCATAGAGAGAGATTTTATCCCCTCACTTTTGATGGACAATTGAGTTGTCAATTTTTGGCTATTACAAATAAAGCTATTATGAACATCTGTGTACGAGTCTTTGTGTGGACATATGTATTCATTTCTCTTGGGTAAATACCTAGGAGTGGAAGGTCTAGGTCATGGTAGATGTATGTTTACCTTTTTAAGAAATTGCTAATCTTGTCCTGGGTAGCTCAGTTGGTTACAGTGTTGTCCCAATACACCAAGGTTGTAGGTTTGATCCCAGTCAGGGCACATTCAAGAATCAACCAATGAATGCATAAATAAGAGGAACAACAAATCCTCTCTCTCTCTTTTTTTCTCTCTCTCTCCTTCTCTTCTCTCCTCTTCTCTCCTCTCTCTCTTCTTCCTTTCTCTCTCTAAAAATCAATAAATCATAGAAATTGCTAATCTTTTTGCCAAAGTGGTTGTACTACTTGACATTCCCACCAGCAATGTATGATGGTTCCAATTTCTCCATGTTCTTGTCAAAGCTTATTACTGTCCGTTTGAAGAACTTTTTTTAAACATTTCTCATAGTATGAGTTTGCTGAAGATGTGTTAGTTCAGCTTTTGTATGTCTGGAAAAATCTTTTTTTGAAAGGTATTTTCACTGAGTATAAAATTCTAGGTTGACAGGGATTTTTCTCTCTCTTACATTAAAGCTGTTGTTCTGCTATCTTCTAGCTTGTGATGTTTCCAACAAGAAATCTGCTTTCATCTTTATTTCTTTGTATATAATGTATGTTTTTTTCTTCTGGCTGCTTTTAAGATGTTTTTATCACTGGTTATAGGTTATTTGATTTTGATGTGCCTTGGTACAGTTTTTTTGTTTTTTTGGTTTTGTTTTTTTGTGCTTAGGGCTCATTGAGCTGCTTTGATCTCTGGGTTTTAGTTTTTATCAGATTTAGGAAATGTTCTGCCATTATTTCTTTAAATAATTTTTTTTGTTTCCTTCTTCCTCTGTTCAATTACACATGTTGGGCTGCTTGAAATTGTCCCATGATTCACTGTTGCTGTGTTCACTGTTTTTCTTTTTTCTCCCTGTCTTTTATTTTGGATAGTTTCTATTGCTGTTTTTTTCAGGTTTACAGACCTTTTCTTTTGCAATTACCTTTATTTTATCTAGTGTATTTTTTATCCTTAGAAGTTTGATTTGGGTCTTTTTTTTATCTTCCATGTCTCTATTTGATCAGCCTTTCTCTAGGTTCTTGAATATATGGAATATAATTACAACTTTTAATGTCCTGTCTACTAATTTTATCATTTTTGTTATTCGGGGTTGGGTTTGATTGATTTTTCTCTTCACTGTAGATGATATTTTCCTTTTTATTTGCATGCCTGGTAACTTTTTGTGGGTGCCAGGCATTGCCAATTTGATGAGTGCTAGATTTATAAATTATTGCCATGATATTCTTGAGCTTCATCCTGAGATCCTTTCAGGCAGCTTGATCCTTTCAGGTTTTGCTTTTAAACTTTGTTGTATGGGACCAGAGTTGTGTTTAGTCTAGAGCTAGTTTTGCCCTGTTCCTGAGACAAACCCCTTCAATGTCCTGTATTAAGTTTGACACTCTGGCCAGTGAGAGCAGGAACAATTCCCATCCCTGTGTGATATCAAGGATTATTCCTTCTAATCTTTTCAGGTGGTTCTTTCCCTGCCTCAGGTGGTTTCCTCACATTGATGCAGTACTCAGCTAAAAACTTGAGAGGGCCCCTGTACAGATTGCTGGAGTTCTTTCTGTGTGCACTACCTCTAGCCACCTTGGCCTCCTGAGACTTGTTTGAATGTCTGTCTTTAGGTGTGTTTGAGACAGAAAGAAATCTGAGACAAGGTATTATTTTTCTTTTTCTTTTTTTACATTATCTTCAGATAGAGTTGGTGGGGGGGGGACATCGATGTGAGAGACACATCAACTGGTGGCCACCCACACGACCCCAATCGGGGCTGGGGACAAACTGCAACCAAGGTATATGCCCTTAGCGGGAACTGAACCGGGGACATTCTGGTCTGCAGGGCAACGCTCTAACCGCTGAGCTAAACTGGCCAGGGCAAGGTATTATTTTTTAAGGTAAGCTCACTGAATACTTCTGCATCTGTGTGCAATAACAAGATTGGCATGATGCAGAGAGCAATGTGAGGATTCCAGTCCCCTTCCTTTGCATAGTCTATTGAGTTTGGCTATTCACCACTTGTCTCCTTTTTTCTGGATAGGTCTGTCTGCAGGTCGGATTTCCCAGGTTATTGTTGGAGACGAGCAGCGACAGTACCTCTTGGTGATTGGGCGAAATGTAGATGATGTCCAGTTAGCTCAGCGTTTGGCTCAGGCAAATGAGATTGTCTTGTCCTGGAACTGCTGGATGCTCTGTGAGCAGTACATGTTTGAAGTGGAAATCATGAAGGAGTATGAAGCTGTCAAGGTAGGAGGCAGGCCCCATCCACTGCACATTCTGCAAAGGCCTTTCTACTGCACACCGCAGGCAGTGCTCTGGTGGTGGTCACATATTGTCTGACCAAAACAACAACCATTGGAGCTCTGTTTTGGAGAGAGGTGGGGGATATCCTCCCAGAAAGATAGATGAGGCAGAACAGTAAGGCTGAAAAGATAAATAATAAACAAAAGAGATGGCATCCTCAACCCCTCTGTTAAGGAACCAAAGGTAACCCAGTTGGTGGGTAGGCACAGAATTGAGCAGTTTTCTTTCTATAGTTAAGAGATATGCGGATCACTGACCCATTTGATTTTGATGAGCATTTTGACAAGTGCCTCGATTATCTGCCACATTACCGGACGAGTGCTGGTAAGTTACTTTGTTCTTTCTACCCGAGCCTGAAATTTTAAAGATTAATTTTCCACACGGCTGGAAACATTTTGTTTGTTTTCCTTTTCTCAGACACTCTCAGAACTGCCCTGGAGTTGGATCCAGACTCTGCACTTAAGCAAACTCTGCGGAAGCACATAATGAAAAACCTTTTGAAGAAGGTTATTTCCTAGGTCTCGAGTTGTTGTGTAGACTGTGCATGTGTTTGTGTAAACAGGTGTACATTTACCTGTGATGACCTTTTTGTATTGATCCAGTCTGTCTCCTGCACCCCATTGTAATACGAGCAGATTTCTCCATCTGCATCAATTACTGTGATGACATGTCTTATAACTTTAGATTTCTTAATCCCAGAAAGTAAAAACCATATTTGTTTTTCAGTTTGTCCCTCAAGAAACTAGTATACTGTATATACTGTATATAACAGAGTATAGTATAGAGTAAGTTAAGTATATGCTTGGTTAATATGTATTGACTGATTGTGTATATATAAACATGTAAATCCCTTAGTAAGTGATGTAATGACTAATGAAATTGGAAATATCAAACTAAATTTTAGAAAATATGAAAGCTTAACAAGTTTCATCAGTGAATTATGTTTAAATTCAAACAGTTTTTATCCCAAATGCACTGGTTTATATATCTTATATATCTCTCAAACCTGAATTTTCTTTTAAGATTTTTTTTAAATTCTCACACGAAGACAGTTTTCCATTTTTTTGTTCAGATAGAGTGGGAGGGAGAGAGAAGGAGAGAGAGAGAAACATCAATGTGAGAGAGAGACATCGACTGGTTGCCTCCCGCACAACCAGGGCCAGCAACTGAGGTACATGCTCTTGACCAGAATCAAACCCGCCGCTTGTCAGTCTGTGGGCCGCTGCTCTAAACTGCTAAGCCAAACCGGCCAGAGCTCTTTTAAGATTTTATCTGAGCCTCTTAAATTATTTTTTGCCACTCACCATGGAATATGGAATTAAAAATTTTAAACACAATGCTGGCAGTTGAAAATGCAGGCAAAGTAACTCACTGTGTCCTTGTAGATTGATGTAGGCCAACCTATGGAGTATATATCCGAATTTCGTACCGTGACTATGGTTTTGGTCAGCCTGGAGTTCCACCAGACAGCATGGATGTTGCATTTGTGTCATCTTATCCAGGAGGCTGCATCGTACATCTCCAGAGTCATAGAGAAAGGGGGTGGTCAGCTGAGCCGGATCTTTATGTTTGAGAAAGTAAGTACAAGGAAACCTGACCTATCAGCATGAAAGGTGAATGAAGAATAATAGTCTTGTATGACCTGTGTACCTCTCACATAACACAAGCATAAATCAGATGCCCAGCTACTTATTTTGCAACAAGCTATTTTACCTTAAAACTTCAACTAATAGTAGTCAAGGAATAGGATGTTCTAGTTCATTGTCAGGGTAATCGAGGGTTATTCTCTATATCCTTTTTTATTCAATTCTTGTTGGAAAATCCTCGTGAAAGGATAAAGAATGTTTTTCTGGCTCTGTTAGTTGAGTAAATGTAGTCAGATCTGTCTCAGACAATTAAGGAGCTTGAAAAAGAGCAGCTTCAATACAGTATAAAGGAAGAAAATGCAGGCACATAGATTTAGCTCACGGTATATACTAGAGATTGAATATTTGAAAAGTTCTTGGCATTAATTTTTCTTGTTTTAATTTTTAATTCTTTGAAAAGGTAGTTAAATTAAGATTTTATTTCTTCTTAAAATCTCCATGTTGATGTGGCCTGAGCATTTATTTCATGAGCCCTGTAGAATCCTACATTTCTAACAGAAGAACAGTCAAGAAAACATCTGGCTTCATTCAGGGGATTTGGGTCATTTTCGGCAAGCCATAGTCCTTCCCCAAGTAAACTCTCTTTCCTTTCTTTGTTCTCCATTCCAGGGCTGCATGTTTCTATGTGTTTTTGGCTTTCCTGGGGATAAGAAGCCAGATGAGTGTGCACATGCCCTGGAGAGCTCCTTCAGCATTTTCAACTTCTGCTGGGAGAATCTTGCTGAGACCAAGTGAGGAGGAAGGTGGGGCAGAGAGGAGCTTCTCAGGCCCCAGGCGGCTCATTAGGCAGGGTAGGCGGCTGTAACAGGTAGCAGGGTTTGATGACATCCAGAATCTCCCTTAAGGGGAGGGAACATGCTAAGAGAAGTCAGAAAACAAGATGTATTAAGAAATTACTAGTTACAGAAGTGTCCTAGATATCCGAGTAAATGAAGATAAGTTTCCATCCAGTGGGTGGGAGAGGGGGGAGGAACAGAATACACATAGCAAGATTCAAGAACACTGTAAAGGAACAAGCAAATGTGTAAATTAATATAATACAAATAGTATATCTGTATGTGGAGGGAATGCAGAACAAGGACTGCCTGTCTATCTACTAGGAGGAGCGGTATGGGGCAATGACCTAGACAGGAAGGACCCACAGCTGGTTAATGCTCTCCTTCTGGCTTTCACTCTTGGTCTTTCCCAGACCCACTAATGTTTCTAGAATTCACACTGATATGATCACCCTCCTCTACATCCACTTCACCCTCCCACCTTCTATAAACTAGTCCTAATGAAAGTATAAAAAAGTCCATTTTCCCACTAGTTGCACTATGACAAGGTTGGTTGGAATTTGTCAAATGACTTTTTTTCCCTTTAGAAAGCTATGGGGAAAGTGTATGCATGAATAGATTTGAAAAACGGTTAATTCTAATGTTAACATTGAGTCAGAGATGTGTTTGCTTGCCATTCTTATTCAAGATGAATAAAATTATATCACACATTTATATAGTGCTTTAAAATTTACAGAATACTTTAATATACGCTACACACGAGGAAACTAAGACCACAGAAGAGAAATTACTAGCATATAGCAGAGCTGGTGAGGAAACCCAGATCTTCTGTCCTCAAAGTCTGTCATTTTCATTATCCTACAGCTGCCTCTTATAAAATGTAAATACTCTCCAAAAAAAGATAAACACATATTACTAATGTGATATAATTTTAGAGGCATACTTATAGAATGTTTGTACTGAAAAGAAATTTATGTTATCTGATACAACTCCTTATTTACAGATAACAAAGATCCTACAGTTGCTTCATATAAACTCGGACTGTTGGCCCAGGACAGATAGTGTTGGCACTTCTTTCAGGCACAGTGGGATCTGCAGATACTTGTGCAGCCCACTTTCAAATGTTACTTCCATTACGGATGTGCTGGGCTATTCTGCTCTTGAATTTGGCATTGACATATATCTATATATGAAAGAACATATTCTTCATCAATGAAAAACATTTTTAAAAGAAGGAAGGAACATGGACTGCCAGAAAGAACAAGGGGGATTGTAAAGTACAATAGAAAGAAATAAGAAGTGTCCAAGTTGAGAAAAGTGTTCCTTGTTTAATTATCATTGTCTTGTTAATAGCTGAGTTTCTTACATGCATAACTGCATTCATTCAGCGAGCATTGGTCGAACACAGCTATGAGCCATTCACTGTGCTAGGTTTGAGGGACATAAAGAGAAGTAAGACACTACTGCCTCAGCTAAGTAAACAACTATCTTTAATACAACAAAATTTAACTATAGGAATAAAGTGCTGTAGGAGCTGCAACAAAGTGCTATGGGAAAAAATAGTGAATTCTCATCAGAGATTCCAGAGACGTCTCGACTATAGAAATAACTTTTGAGCCAGGTTGAGAAAAGGCATTTTAGACAAAGGAAGCATGATGAAACATTAGAAGATTTTTAGTTTTGTTCTTGGTATGGCAGCAGACCCCACTGCCTGGTTGTTGTCTTCGGTGCCTCTTATTCGCCTGGGGCAATGGGCCCAGTGAATGAATGGTAAGAGTCTTCAATCCTATCATTCATGTAAATTCTGCAAAAGAAATTTAATGTCTCAGGAGACAATAATGTTAGGATTGTTGTCACTATTGATGCTATATGAACAACTGAAAATTGTTTATGTGTATATTTAACTTAAAACTGTGCTCACTGCACCCTCTTTCTCCATCCATGTATCTTGTTACCTGTCACAGGGAATTTTTACATCAGTCAAGTAAATCTACTGTTCTCTGTTCATTGCCACCTTTGAGCCTTTGCCTCACCTAGAACGGTGTATGCCCCCCGTTAAAGTAATTCATATGGCCAGTACTTTTCCATGCATGGACTAGGTAGGACCACTTCTCTCTTCACCTTTCCCTACTCTGAACATCTTCTATGCTCTAGCCTTCTTGAACTATTTAGTTTTGCAAAAGCACACCAGATTCTTCAGAACCTGTGCCTTCCCACTAGACAGAATGTTGTTGCCCCACTTTGGCAATACTTCAACTTGCAAGGATCCATCGTATGTCCTCTCCTTTATGAAATACTTCTTTTATTCTCTCCAGTTAATGCTTCCCTTCTGTTTGCTCTGTTAATTTCCTGTACTGATCTCTAATATGTAGTACTTGTGTTGTTAACCTATAAATATGTCTTTTCACCTTCCTCAATTCCTATCACTCTCCTCCCCAGATTGAACTTCTCCAGGAAAGGGTATTTTTGTACAGGTCTTATTGTATAAACTCCTAGCCTAATGGTTGGTACTGTACATACTTCCCAATGCTTGTTAAATGAATGGATGTATGCATTATATGAATGCATGAAAATATATTACTTATTTATAAAAAATTTATTCCAAAGTCTAATTTGCTTCAAAAAGCCTTCCATCAGCAGCCTGATGTTTTGGTTATTCCTTTACTCTGGCATTCCAGCATTATTTGGTCCATTAACCCTGTTCAGACATCTGTTGATGTATTTAATTTTCAGGTTTTATCTGAGGCAGTGTGGTATAGTGGAAATAACATTGGTCTAAGAGTCAGGAGGCCTGGGTTATGATTCTACAGTTGACTTTTGTAACTCTGTGAAAGTGAATTAACTCTTTGTTTTGTTGGTGGTGGTGGTAGTGGTGGTCAAATGGGCTTCAAATATTTGCCCTACATACTCCACGTTTATTGTTAATTATCCTTTCAAGGGTCAGATGAGGTTATCAATTTGAAAGTACTTCATAAAGCATATATAAAGTATCTGACAGATAAAAAGTAAAATTTTTAGTCTTTTTACTAATAATTACTCCCCAACTAAAACTCCTGGAGTAGGGAGACCATTCTGTTCCTTTTGGTTATTTCCCTAATAGTCAGTACTGTGTACCCATAATGTGATGTAGACTGACAGCAGCCTTTGGTCTTTTCCATTCTGAGCTTGGAAACTAGTCTTCTGGATCTAGATAGTGACAAATCTAGTGCCTGACCTGGAGGCTTCTGACTGTGTACTCACACTCTTGCTTTTCTGATCCCCAGGCTTGTTTCCATCAGTATCACCAATGGACCAGTATTCTGTGGCATGGTTGGGGCAGTAGCAAGACACGAATATACAGGTAGAATAGGATGCTGGACTGTTAGTTCTCTGACTTAGGGGGTAAAGGTAGAGAAGGTGATCAAAAAATTCTGTGTTCATTTCTTTTCTGTCTCCTTGACACAGTTATTGGCCCGAAAGTGAGCCTTGTGGCCAGAATGATAACTGCTTATCCAGGTTTGGTGTCTTGTGATGAGGTAACATATCTAAGATCCATGCTGCCTACTTACAACTTCAAGAAACTCCCAGAGAAAATGATGAAAAACATCTCCAACCCTGGGAAGATGTATGAATACCTTGGCCATAAAAGATGTATGTGAGTGTCATTGTGTGATAGTTCATTCCAATCGCTTTTACAGAATCAGGGCATAGGAGTAATCAGTGTTTGATTGTATGAAATTAGAAGCAAAGATCTTCTAGTACTGATGACATAAGAGATATATGAAGAGGGCTTCGTGTCTGAGATCTTCAGCTTTTATGTTTAGCTCTTAGCTAGTTCCTCAGCGAATTTGTTGCTAGCCAACAGGAAAAGAATAGCCATAGGTCATTAATCTAGATGTTCTTTTTAGTTTGTGTACTTTATACTTCCCTGAACCTAGAACAATCAAGAATACTTCTCCCCACCTTCTTCCAAAATTTTTTAGTTTTTATCCTCACCCGGGGACATTTTTCCATTTTTGTTCAGATAGAATGAGAGGGAGAGAGAGGAAGAGAGGGAGAGAGAGAAACATTACATGAAAGGGACACATCGAGTGGCTGCCTCCTGCACAACCCCAACTGGGGCCGGGGACAAACTACAACCAAGGTACGTGCCCTTAGCGGAAACCGAACCCGGGTCTCTCTGGACCCCGGGCTGACGCTTTAACCGCTGAACCAAACCAGCCAGGGCTTTAGTTTTTAAACTCTTTTTTACATAATTCTGTACCTCTTGAGTTATCTGAAAGTACTTGTTTATAAGAACCATTTTCCTTCTATCTATTTAGAGATATATTATCTATTCAAATCTATTTTTAACAGACACATTTTCCTTTATCTTTATTCCTAGCATGTTTGGGAAGAGACATTTGGTCAGAGAGAGAAATGAAAATCACCCTTTGTTAGGTGAGTTTTCTTTTCTACCTTAAATTGCATTTATTTTCAGCTGTAGACTATTAATAGGATTAAAAACAAAATTCAAGGCTAAATGCTTCTAAGCTGTGTTAAAAATAGAAAGCAATCGCTTCTTGGCCTTTTGGCTAAGGTCAAGTGTAGTATCTCTTCTTATCAGTTTAATATCTGAAACGTCCTCTCTCCAGGGACAATATATTAAATGGATTTTGGAGCAGGGAGTTGGAATAGGAGATTGCTCTGTCCGCTCCACGCATCGACTTGGTATTGCAGTACCTCCGGAACGGTGCAGTGAAAAAAACAATAGAAAGCAGCCTTTTTAGTGCATTTATGTTCATTTTGAAGAGGATTTGCCTTTTCTTTTCCATATTGAATGTTTAAATTACAGGGGAGTCCTAAAGTACCAACCTTTAGTAAGAATCTTTGTAAGTCAGAGTTCAGCTATTGAGATCTGACCAGCTTATTGCGGGTCAACTGTGGAAGGAAACTCCTCATCCTTACAGAGTGAAGATAGCACCAAGACTGTTGCCACATACACTATCAATTCTGTCTTTATATTATTTTATCTACATCTGTTAGATCATTTATATCTTTACATAGCATTGATGGACTTTGACTAAAAATTATGATTATGGAAATTTTTTTTAAACTTTTTTTTCTTCATTGATTTTAGAGAGGGAGGAAGGGAGAGGGAGAGAGTAAGACAGGAACACTGATGAGAGAGAGCATCAACTGGCCGCCTCCTGAATGCCCCCGACTGGGGATCGGGCCCACAACTTGGGCATGTGCCCTGACCAGGAATCGAACCGGTGACCTCTTGGTGCATTGGATCGACACTCAAGCACTGAGCCACGCTGGCCGGGCTATTATGGAAATTTTTACAAAAAGCTAAGACATATCCATGTGGTACCTAATTGTCCAGAATGCCATTACTTAGGCTCTGGAGCAAACATCAAGCCCAGCACACATGTCTCTATAATCCAGAGTTAATTTTCTGGGAAAATATGTGAAGTCTCACCGAAGAATGGGATTCTGCCAAGGATTCTGGGGGAGAAAAGACATTCTGAGACTTAATTTTGCAAATTAATTCAAATAAATTGAGTGTCTACTAAAAAGCACAGAAGTGTTCAGTGTTCCCTGTCTCTCTACAGACCGGGAGAAAGAACTGGAAACCTTCCGAATGGCACAGCAAGGATGTTTGCACCAGAAGAAGGGACAAGCAATTCTGTATGAAGGTGGAAAAGGCTATGGAAAAAGTCAGCTGTTGGCTGAAATAAACTTGCTGGCCCAGAAGGAAGGGCATAGGTAAAGACACCTGCTTTCTGACTTAATGTGTGCTTCTTTTGGGGCTCCTTTCCTTTGTTAGTGAGACTCGTGTATCATTAGATTCAGTATCCTTGGGCCCGTAGAGTGAGTAACCTCTCTGTGTGTGGGTCAGCAGACTCCCTGTGACCATAGTAACATTCACCAGGGTATTGCCATTGAAGCTGAAGGAAGCAGATTCCAAGCAGCGCTTCTATGCCATCCAGACCCTCATGGCCATCTTCTTTGAGATTGATACATGCCCAGCCTATTACCGGCAAGAGTGCCTACACAAACAGCTTTGTGAGATGGTGGAGGAACCACTGCACTGCCTTTTTAATGACCTCTTCTTTGTAAAGGTAAGGAAGGCAGTGGCTTTCTGAATTAGATTACTACTGTTTATTGTATATATAATCTGTATGGCCTAAGAACACATAGTTAGCAATGTTGGGGTGAGATGTGAAGTCCCTTTGACACCAAAACCCAGGTTTTTCTCTTTTTTGAGGAGAGTGAATGCTAGGACTGACTCTGATACTTGCTAGTTGCATCCTGGCACAAATCACTAGCCTCTCTGAGCCTCAAATTTTTTCACCTATGAAAATGACGAGTACAGTACTTTCTTGGATTTTAAAGGACATGGCATATACGAGATTGCATTGTAACTGTGAAGTGCTAAATCCATCAGGATGATCCTAACCAGTGGAGCATCCCCAGCAATTGTATTCATGTGTTCTCAAGTCAGTTTGCAATGTTTTGTTCTTTAAACCCAGTTGTCCTTTCCCTAGCCACCGAGCATGTCGCTTGAACCAGCATCTGAATCTCAAAAGCTTGCAGTGGTCTAGGGTGCATACGTTACCCAATAGAGAGTAGGCTAAGAATTCCCTGGTCCACATTTCCATTTTTACATCTTTTATTACTTATTTCAATATACCCAGCCTGCAAGCATTGTATTTCATGGAAAACAGAAAAAGGAAATCTGTTCAATCCCCCAGCACAGCCCTGTTTTAAGACAGACCTTGCCTAGCGCTTTGGCCCTGGCCAGAGTGGTTAAGGAGTAGCACCACTGTGGCTCTCAGGCCATGGTAACTAAGGTGCTCGGCCCAGCAAAGGAAACAGTGTGATGTCTATTGCAATGGTTTCTGACAAGTCTCGTGCACACATTCATCCTGGTATACTTGGAATAACTGGGGTACTAGAGCTGTCCAAAGTGACATTGCTAAGTCTGACCTGTCATGTTATTCCTTAGTTATGACTCTTTAAGGGTTTTCCAGAGTCGGGTATGAAAAGGAGCTCTCTCTTTCTCTCTCTCTGTAAGCGCCAATGGACTTTCAGTCTTAACCTCTGAACTGTATGTTGATGTTTGTAACTCTATGCCCAATACTGTAGAAACCCATTCTCACTCAAAATAGAATCACTTTCTATTCCCTTTGCAGAATCTGTATATTTTTACTAGATTGTCATTTTGAATGCTAATATATGAATAATTTTCCTGGTCAGTTTCCCTTATCCTTTGAAGTTTCACACATGGATGACCTGACCAGACAAAAGAAGATTAAAGCGTGTTTTTTTCAAGTGCTACAGGAGGTGAGTACTTTTGCTACATACCATTATCTAACTCTTAACATTTGGAGATGATTTATGCTCATTTTAATCTGTCCACATCACACCTTGATTTAGGCATTTCTTGACCTGCCTGTTTGTTGGCATCTTCATTGTTTGTATCTATCTTTAACCTTGAATCCATCATATAGTACAGCATACAATAAAGGTTTTTGCTCTTTTCTGATCCTGTTTCTTCATGAAATTTTAATGACTTAATTTAAAACAGTAGTTTCTAAATGCAGGTGGATAGCTATTAAAAATAACAGATACTCAGGCCCCAACCCAGAATTACAGAATCTATAAGAGCAGAAATTGATATAGCCATTCTGGGAAGCAATCTAGAAGTAACAAGTCAAATTTTAAAAGCATGCATTCTCTAGACCCAGCAATTCCACTCCTGGACATATATTGCAGGGAGTGTGTCTATTGCAGTGTGTGTTTGTGGAGGCTAGGGAGGCACTGGCATGGACTCCGGATGAGCACTATGGACTGTAATGCAGAAGTTAGAAGTAAGGGGGTCGATGAAAACATAGCAACACAAGGTGATCTTTAAAACAGTCCTTATTAAAGAGACAGAAATAATGTGACCTGTAATACAGTACCATTTATATAAAAACAATATTCTTGACAAAACAACCATGTATAATTTATATGATCAATATACAAATGAAAAATTAAATGATAAACATATTAAAATGGTTACCTGTGGCCGTGGGGGAATGGGGGCACTTCTTTAAGTGGGGAATGTGGATAAAAGTAAATACATTTAAAAAATTTTTTTTTATCCTCACCCAAGGACATTTTTCGATATTTTGTTCAGATAGAGTGGGAAGGAGAGAGACAGAGACAGAAACATCAACGTGAAAGGGACACATCGAGTGGTTGCCATCCACACGACCCAACCAGGGCTGGGGACAAACTGCAACTGAGGTACGCACCCTTAGCGGGAACTGAACCCGGGTCTCTCTGGACCGCAGGCCAACGCTCTAACCGCTGAGCCAAACCGGCCAGGGCTAAATACTTTTTTTCAAAGGCTACATGAATAGGGTCTATTAATTGGTAGTTTTAGCAAGCACTCCCAGGAAATTATGATTTACAACCTGGTTTGGAAATACTGGTTTAAAGTATTATGAATCCTCACACAGTTTGAAGCTTTTGCACAATAAAATGTTTGAAAGTTTTAAGTTTGATTTGGAGAATATTTTGATGCTTATTTCATTTTTTTGTTGGAGTATCTTCTTGTCCAAAGAAGCTCAGTACATATCTTTAGAAATTAGATATACAGGTTATATTTTATATTTATAAAGTAGAATACTACCTGGACTTAGGATATGTTTTACTCTGAAAACCTCAGCCTTTGTGACATTTTATTTAAATTGTTGATGAGAAATTCATGGTAGATTTGCAAGTCAGGTAACTTCACTTCTAATGAGAGGTTGTCATTGTCTCTTTGCTCTTATTTCCAGGCATTGAGGGAAACACAATTGATTTTCCTCATTGACGAGGCCCAGCATATGGATGCAGCTTCCTGGGAGTTTTTGGGAACATTGCTCTCCAGTGTGCCCATCATCATGGTGATGACATTGACACCTACCTTCACCCTGTGTGGCGAGGCCCAGCACTTCCTGCAGAGCCCTCACGCTATGCTGATGCCCATTTCGAAATTAGCAGTGAACTCACTGTTGAGAATGGCATGTTGGGAACTGGGAGTGGTGAGCATCCCCCAAGAGCTGCAGATGTGAGTGGCTAGGACTAGCTGGGCACTTCATTAAGGGAGGAATGGCATTATAACCATGATCAGACGCAAGACTAGATGTAACAGTATACAGTCTCCTAATAAACCAGTAAGGGGCTCCTTCCCTGGGCTATCCACCAGGTTTTCATAGGACAGTTAGAACTTGGATGGCTTGCTTAATGTGTCAGTTATGTGTGGTCAGGCCAGTTTTTGCCAGGCCATTTAGCATGGGAACGTTAATTCGGTTTAACATCGATAAGAAGCAAAACAGTTTAAAAAGAAAAATTACTACCAAAATACATTTTAAAACCAATCAGAATTTTTGTTACATTTCTGTGTTGCTGCTTCCCTTTGTTATTGTACCAAGAGCTGACTTCAACAAAAGGAGAAATATTCCTATTATGAAATATCCTTATGCTTGGCTCTCTTCAAGTGGGCATCTTTAGTCAGCAAGCCCCTACTTACCTTTCTACAGCTACCTTCTCCACAGGTGCTTTGGAAACCCCCTCTACTGTGAGGTCCTATGCCAGGACCTTCTCTCTAAGGATATATTGCTCTTTCATGACCTACAAAAGGTGGAGGAGGAGAACAGCAAGTGGGAGACCCTCTCAGGTAAGCTGAGCTTCCCAGGGTTCTACCTTGGTCCAGCTGCATCATCCAGCCCTTACAAGGTACATGCCTATTCTCTGCTGACATCATTGGTAAGCTTAGGCCTCCCTAGCTAAGTGAACTATACAAATAATATGCAACTATGGTGAAAATACTAAATGCCTGCCTCAGATAACTTGAGTTGATCCACCTACTATAATTCCTTTTTGAGTAGCGCAGGAGGTGGAGATAGGAAAATAGGGTCTATAAACATGACAGTCCACTACAGGGGATTTATAAACATAAGAGTTCAATAGAGAATTGCATATTACTTAAGAGAAGGATGACTTGAGGATTTGGATGGGGGAAATGGGAGAAGGAGGAGGGTAGAAGAGGAGGAAAAGAAGTATTTGTAAATCTAGAAAGACATCTTAGAACTGTGGTATAACAGAAGTAAGGGCTATTAGCAGTAAACAGGAAGAGTAAGAATGTCAGATACCATATGGTACAGAAAGTGTTTGTTTCTGAGAGAAAATTAGAGAACAGGCAGGATGGGTGGGGTAAACCACTTAAAACGTGATACGCTCCATTCATCTTCATCCTTTTAGTTTCTTAACTAAATTCTTGCATTTATATGCCTTTAAAACTACAGTCACTGAGCATAGCGTTTTCCTCAATCATAGTTTTCTTTCCCTACAGCCAATACCACGAAATCCACAATGTATAGTATTCCTCCTGCCAGCTCTGAAGAAGACCTGGAACTCTATGTCTGCACAGTCAAGGAGGATGTGAACTTGGATGCAGTGCTTCTCCCACCACTGTTAAAAGGTGAACCAATACCTGCCCTGGCTGGTTTGGCTCAGCAGTTGGAGTGTGGGCCTGCAGACCAAAGGGTTTTGGGTTTGATTCTGTTCAAGGGCACGTACCTAGGTTGCAGGTTCGATCCCTGGTCCCGGTCCAGGTCGTGTGGGAGGCAACCAGTCAATGTGTCTCTCTCATATCAATGTTTCTCTCTCTCCCTTCTTCCCTTCCACTCTATCTAAAAAATCAATGAAGAAATATCCTCAGGTAAGGATTAACAACAAAAAATGGTGAACCAATAACAGATGTCATTACAATTAGTTGTTTGGTGGGTGATTGAGTATAGGTCTCTTATTATAATGCCAGCTTCATTTTCTTCTAAAAAAGAAACCTGCCTTCCAGAAAGAAGTTCTGGCTGCCACCTCTCGGCCTGCCGGGATCAATGCAATGAAACTACAAGCACAGGCTGCTTGGAGTGAGAGGGAGCTTTGCAAGAGAGCAAATCTCTCAATCTCTGGACGCAGTCCCATTTATTTGCAGATTGGTACCCCCAGGTTAAAATTATTTTCTGGAAGCCAAAAGATAACAAACCCTTATTCACATGCAAACGAAGCAGCTAGTACACCTGGGTGGGTCAGCCCCCCACCCCCCTCAGGTGAGAGTGCTTAACACAAGGCTACAAAACTACAAAACGTTCATCTTTCAACACCCCAACCCCACATCTCCCCCGCCTTTTGTTTTCTTGAAATTGTGGGATCACTACTGCTGCGGTGGTCAAGAGCGTCATCACTCGTTTTTCGGTCTTCTGCATAGAGGACACCATTCGCCAGAGTCCTCAGAGAACCATATCGAGTCCCCAGGCTGGAAAGAGGGTGCACAGGGTCCGAAGTGGGCACAGGCAGAGTGTCGCAGATGAGTTTATGGACAGCCTTCTGAGTGGACTATAGGGCCTGCAAGAACTGTAAGAGGGCCAGGGGGAGCAGAGTGGTCCAGTTTTCACCAGTTTCTAAAGTAAATTTGGTTAAGGTTTCCTTGAAGGTCCTGTCTAAATCTTTCTTTAACTTGCATAGACCCTCTGTGACTTTCCTAGTGCTTTCCCTGACATAAACCTGAGAGCTTGCTCAATCTACCTGCTGTCTGCACATGGCCCAGTTTTCCTTCTCTTCCTCCCTACTCACACCCACACATTCCTGCTTCTCTCTGCCTTCCCTCTTTCCCTGTGACTTTACTGGACATTACCTGTCTCTCGGGAGTTTAGTAAGCTTGGTGTAACCTAAGTGGTGGGTAGTCTGGTGCAGTTGGCTGACTAAAGTCTGACCTAAAGTTTCTGGGACTAACAACCTCCCATCAGGCAGAGTCCATCATCCACTGATTCTTGGGTGGCTTGCTTCTGTTTAGCCAGGTCATTTTCTGACCTAGTGTATCTGGAGAGGCCCCACAGGTTTTAGGTCTGCCTCCCTAGCTTTCTGGTCTGTAGCAGATTTTCCTTGCCCCATCAGAGAGCCTGGATTAGGGCTATGAGTTTAGGCCGTTGGGCTAAAGTTCCCCTACTTAATGACTGAGACCAAATGACACAGTCCAGAGTTATTGTTGCTGCCTCAGCATACCTGATTTCTTCCTGGACATAGCTGTTCCTGTCCATGAACAATACCTCTTCTGATGATGGCAGTGGAACATCCTTGAGGTCTGGGCAGGCCGTCTGCACTATGTCAATTACCTCCAGGTTGTCCGGTAGAGGTTTCTCCGGGTCATCATGCAGGAGGCAGGCTGGCAGTATTGATGGCCAACGTCTTGTAGAACTTGATATGGGGCTGGCCTGGAGTAGCAGTGACCAGCAATCGAACAGTCACTGGAGAAGATCACATCCGAGTAGGAGATATGGGCACTCCAGCATGGCCAGAAACGAATGAGCCACAGTATTTCTCCCATGGTCCATAGACCTCTTTGAAGTCCAGGGTATGTTAAGGGCCCGTTGGCCCAGTCAGGACTGAGTCTGCTGTACCAGTATCCTCTACACCTGACTTAGTCCTAGTCTTTTCTATTCCTAATCGGGAACTAGGCCTGCCATCCAGACCCTTCTAGGGTGATCCTTCCCCAAGGGCCCTATTTCCCTTAAGGCTGCTATTACCACCTTTGCTATTTCAGCCAATTGAGCCAATAGACCTAATAGGAGAACACGGTGAAAAGTGTCTAAGAAAGCCCCTGGCTGGTTTGGCTCAGTGGTTGGAGCGTCGGCCTGCAGACCAGAGAATCCCAAGTTCGGTTCCCGCTAGGGACACATACCGGAAAAAAAAAAAAAAAAACAAGTGTTCAAGGAAGCCCTCCTCCTGGCAGTATTTGGGTTCTACCGTGGGCAGAGGGATGGGAGAATATCCTCTCACCCCAGGTTACAAAAGGACACAGGAAAGGGGAGAGTCGTCCTAGTGCGCAAGTTTACGCAGGGCAGAGTGTTTTTCAATTCTCCAGGAACACATCACGCCTGCACCTGGGATCCCTATTTTCAACTCCCCAAAGATCAGAGAAGCCTGTTGGAAACTAGCTGCTGCCAAACCTGGGGTGGCAGACAGACAAGTTACTCAGGCTGGCACTGAAGGAACACGCCCCTTCCATGTCCTGACCGCCCTCCCTGAGGAACCCTGTGGCCTCCGGGTGAGTGCCTGTGTATCTGTTTGCCTGCCACCCTGTTTCCCAGGACAAGGGGCTCTCCACACCAACCCAGTCCCAAAGCATGGTGCCATGCAGGACGCACAGAGTGGCCCACCAGCAGGGACGGCCCCTGAAACATAAATTATTCTGTTAACTACCTGTAGCAGCCAAGCTACAAAATCTAGATGTGGCTCTTCAGGTCCTTGTCTGATGGATGAGAAAGATCTAGCAAATTTTTTCCTTTTTTGGGGAGCTCTTTCCAGGCCTACAAAGCACAAATATTAATCATCGCTGTAGCGGAAGACGGTGGGGAAGTTATTAAGGACTCATAGCCTTTCTTGGCTTTCCTCAAGTCTTCCACTACACCTTTCTCCCCCACCTTATTAGCCTCCTGCACAGGATCAAGGCAATCTCTAATTAGGGCCCTAAGAGTAAATGTTTGGGCCAGAAACTTGTTCGGGCCTTATGCTGTATCTCTGCCTCGCAGGCACTGCCCTACCTTTGCCCAGGATTCTCTTGGGGCTCATTTTGGGGCCCACTATCAGTATATGTGCCCTAATCAGAACCTCCTCAAATCCTTCTCTAAGAATGTTTCAAAATGCACCCAATGAGGTCTTCTGGGCACTGGGGCTGCTATCCATGATTAGACTAACCGCAACAAAGTTGAGGGAGACACAGTAGGGAGGCACACAAGGACAAAAACAAGGGAAGACACACAAGACAGAAACTTTTGCTTACAAACTTTGTGGAGCATGGTCACTCACACACGATTACATTCACAGAGTCCACTCACACACTGTTTGAATTTCCTTCCAGAAATTCCCCATCCTGAGCGGTGCCTATGCCGCTTGGGGGTGATCAGTCTCCCCTTCCGCCCCAGTGGCGGGTCTGAATGAACAGAATTTGCCAGATTTGAACCCCACCTAACGTCTTAGGGGAACCCCCAGGAGAGGAGAGGCTGCGCCGTGTCCGGCCCTCTCACATCCAGATAGACCGGCCACCCAGAACACGCCATCAGAGGCTTTACCAGGTCTCCTTTAATCATCTTGGGGACTCCCGGCTGCTCATCAGAAACCTAAGTAGGAGGGCCCTTTAACTCAGGGTACCTCCCCTCAGATCTATAGGGGTCCGGTGGCCGGATCAGGAGAGGCCTCTCGTCCCAGGCATCAAGCCCTTGGTGAAGCAAAACAGGGAATCTTGCTGGGGCCTCCAAATGTTGTATCTGCTGCTGCAGGGTTCAATAATATAAGCAAGCAGCATAAAACACCTATCCTAGATGGGGTGGAGGTTATAGATAAGTAAGCCAAAAAATATTCTCTGGGGTAAGAGAAGCCCTCATTCTAGTTAGCATTTCCTCAGAATATTGTTGTAACTGCTTGAGGCTTCCCCAGGTAACCCTAGAAAGGGTTTGAGAGGGGCCCTGGGACTGAGTCTGGGATCAAGTGCGAGTTTTACGATAAGTGTCCAATGTCCAAGGTCAGCTGTGTCATATGGGGAGTCAGGTTGAAGGTCAGGTCCTTCCTATTCATGGTAAGATTTTATCCACCCAGCCGCCAGCCACTTGGAACCTGTAGGAGACAAAACACAAGCATACCCCTGCCCCCAAGCCAGGAACTGCAGGACTTCGCCATTCAGGTCCTGGCTGTGGATCTCTGTACCGGACTAAAGGCTTGGACCCCGTGGCAGAACCTTTTGTCGAAAATGTCGCTCCGCAGCTATAGTGCCAAAGCGATTTCGATTTAAAAAATTTAAGGTATAGATTGTCAGAGAAAGCTGATTTACAGGGGGTTCACCCATACTCCCCTCTTTGTTTTGTAATTAGTCATTTTAAAGTAGCATAAGCACATTCAACAATAGCTTGTCCTGTAGGGTTATAGGGGATGCCAGTTTTGGAGTTTATTTTTTATCCTCACCCGAGGACATTTTTCCATTTTTTGTTCAGATAGAGTGGGAGGGAGAGAGAGGAAGAGAGAGAGAGAGAAACATCGACGTGAAAGGGACACATCAAGTGGCTGCCACCTGCAAAACCAACCAGGGCCAGGGACAAACTGCAACTGAGGTACGTGCCCTTAGCAGGAACCTAGCCCGGGTCTCTCTCAACCACAGGCAGACGCTCTAACCGCAGAGCCAAACCAGCCAGGGCGGGATGCCAGTTTTTGAATCACTAATTATATTTAAGGGCTCTTCTGTAAAATGTTGAAGAGCTAATATTGCAGCCCGTAATTCAGTACGCTGAGTTGACCCGGGCTCGAGGCTGCTGATATTTTTTCACTCCTCATTTTCTTTCCAGGCTATTCCTGATTTGTGAGATTTACCTGATCCATCAATGAATACAGTTCTAGCCCCAGGTAGTAACACTCCCATGGGTTATATAATAGCACTGATTACTCTCAAATCATGTAGTCATCTCCATTTACCACCTTTTTAGGGATTACAAAAATGGGAGTGTTCCAGGGACTGAAGGTTCCATATGACCTGCTTCTAATTGCTCTTTCACTAATCTGTTTGCATGTAACAGTTTTTCCCCTTTTAAGGGCCACTGATCAACCCATATTGGCTCTGTTGTTTTCCAGGCCAATGAAAGGAGGGGAATTTTACCAGTGACCCCTAGCCAAAAGGCTGGGTTTGAATAACCATTCCCCATTGAGAGAGAAGATCCCTTCCCCCCATATTTAGGGGAGACTCCATGACATAAGGTGGAATCCAACCTTTTTGTGCATCTGGGCCTGTACCAGAAAGGGAGCGAGGACTTTGTTGAGGAGCTTGAGTTCCTCCCACTCCTGTTACTAGCAGGTACCGGGGCTTTAGGTCATTCCTTAGGCCATTCCCGTGTTGTTATAATAGAAATGTCTGCCCCTGTATTCACTAATCCTGAAAACAGTGGCCCTCGTATGTTAGTGGAGAGCAATGGTGTTAATAGCCGCAGTCCAGAGAACATCACCCTGACCAGTGCGCCCAAACCCTGCATTCCCTCTTACTGTGGAGGGGGCTCCAGGAACCCAGCAGGATGACGAAAGGAGTTGAGCGATTCAGGTTTCCCGTGTTAATACACGAAAACCACAGCCTTAAGCATTACTTTAATTTCTCTTTAATTTGTCTCTTGCTTTTTTTTTTAATCCTCACCTGAGGACATTTTTCCATTTTTTTGTTCAGATAGAGTGGGAGGGAGAGAAAGAGAGAGAACTATCAATATGAAAGAGACACGTCGAGTGGCTGCCACCCGCACGACCCAACCAGGACCAGGGACAAACTGCAACCAAGGTACATGCCCTTAGCAGGAACCAAACCTGGGTCTCTTGGGACCGCAGGCCTTCGCTCCAACAGCTGAGTCAAACCAGCCAGGGCTGTCTCTTGCTTTTTATGGGAAGACACCTTGAAGCCAAAAGATAACAAACCCTTATTCACATGCAAATGAAGCACCCAATATTCCTGGGCAGGCCAGATAGCGAGAATGCATTAACACAAGGTTGAGAGTGCTTAACACAAGGTTACAAAACGTCCATCTTCCTACCCCCCACCCCACAATTTAGACTTACACTTACTGGCCCAATGCAGCCTTTTGCCACATCGAGGACAAAGCATAGTAAGAAGGCCATAGTTCTGGCATTTCCTTTTTTACAGTCCTTTTGAAAATGCCCTGGTTTGCCACAATTAAAACATAATTTGGACCCTTGTTGTTTTTTATTGAATTCTCCAATTGGCAATGTCTCAAGAGCAACTGCTAAAGCTCTGGACGGATAAATTTCTGTCCCAACATTTTGACTTGCCTTTATTTTATTTTTTTAAATTTATTTATTTATCATTGTTATAGAGATTTCTCTTTTTCCCCCATTGATACCCTTCTCCCCCTCCCTCCCACCCTGTCCCCAGCTTTGTTGTCCATGTCCATTGTTCATGCATACATGCATATAAGTTTTGTGGTTTATCTCTCCCCCCAACCCCCTCTTCTGGTAATTGTCAGTCTGTACCCCACTTCCACGTCTCTGGGACTACCCCATTCCTCAGACTGTTATGTTCATGATATTCCACAAATAAGTGAGATCATATGATACTTGTCTTTCTCTGTTTGGTTTGTTTCACTTAGGATAATGCTTTCCAGGTCCCTCCATGTCGTCTCAAAAGATAAGAGATCTTTTTTTCTTACAGCTGCATAGTACTCAATTGTGTATATGTACCACAGCTTTTTATCCATTTGTCTACTGATGGACATTTGGGCTGTTTCCAGATCTTAGCTATTGTAAATAGTGCTGCTATGAACATGGGGGTACATATATTCTTTCTGATGGGTGTTTCAGGCTTCTTAGGGTATATTCCTAGAGGTGGGATCACTGGGCCAAATGGAAGTTCAACTTTTAATTTTTTGCGATAACACCATATTGTTTTCCATAGTGGCTGCACCAGTCTGCATTCCCACCAGCAGTATACTAGAGTCCCCTTTTCTCCACACCCTCGCCAACACTTGTTGTTTGATGATTTGTTGATGGTGGCCATTCTGACAGGTGTGAGGTGATACCTCATTGTTGTTTTAATTTGCATCTCTCTGATGATTAGTGATGTTGAGCATTTTTTCATATGTCTCTTGGCCATTTGTATGTCCTGTTTGGAGAGGTGTCTATTTAGTTCCTCTGCCCATTTTTTAATTGGGTTCTTTGTCTTCCTTTTGTGGAGCTGTATGAGCACTCTATATATATTGGAAATTAACCCTTTATCTGAAATATCATTGGCAATTATGCTCTCCCATACAGTGGGTTGCTTTCCCATTTTGGTGGTGGTTTCTTTTGCTGTGCAGAAGCTTTTGAGTTTGATGTAGTCCCATGTGTTCATTTTCTCCTTTGTTTCTGTTGCCTTAGGTGATGTATCAGTGAAAATTCTGCTGCATATGATGTCTGAAATTTTGTTGCCTACAGTTTCTTCTAGGATTTTTTATGGATTCATGAGTCACATTTAAGTCTTTTATCCATTTTGAGTTTATTCTTGTGTATAGTGTAAGTTGATGGTCTAGTTTCATTTTTTTTGCATGTAGCTGTCCAATTTTCCCAACACCATTTATTAAAGAGGCTTTATTTTTTTTAATTATTTATTTATTTTTGTTACTGTTTCTCTTTTTTCCCCCATTGATACCCTCTTCCCCTTCCCTCCCACCCTGTCCCCAGTTTATGCTCTTGCCACCTTATACTCCACTGTATGCTCTCGCCACCTTTGTCAAATATTAATTGAGCATATTGTTTTGGGTCCATTTCTGGGTTCTCTGTTCTGTTCCATTGATCTATCTGCCTGTTCTTGTGCCAGTACCAGGCTGTTTTGATTACAGTCGCTTTGTAGTATAACCTGAAATCTGGTATTGTGATCCCTCCTACTTTGTTCTTCTTTTTCAAGATTGCTGTGGCTATTTGGGGTCTTTTTTGGTTACATATGAACTTTTGAAGTATTTGTTCTAGTTTTGTGAAGTATGTCATTGGTATTTTGATGGGGATTGCATTGAATCTATAGATTGCTTTGGGTATATAGACATTTTAATGATGTTAATTCTTCCAATCCATGGACAAGTTACGTACATCTACTTTTTTATATCTTCCTCTATTTCTTTTTTCAATGTTCTGTAGTTTTCTGTGAATAGGTCCTTTATTTCTTTGGTTAAGTTTATTCCTAGGTATCTTAATTTTTTTGCTGCAATGGTGAATGGGATTGTTTTTTAGTTTTTCTTTCTGTGAGTTCATCATTGGTGTATAAGAATGCCATCGATTTCTTGACGTTAATTTTGTATCCTGCTACTTTGCCAAATTCATTTATTAAGTCTAGTAGATTTTTGATGGAGTCTTTGGGGTTTTCTACATATAATATCATGTCATCTGCAAATAATGACAGCCTCACTTCCTCCTTTCCAATTTGGATCCCTTTTATTTTTTCTTCATGATTGCTTGACATGCCTTTATATATCCCCCTATACAAGTGGTTTTCCCCTTCAGTGGAGCAAGGACAGCCTGACAATCTGCATTAACATTCTTATAGTCCAATTGTAATAGCAATGTATCAACTGCTCCTGCATTATCTATCTATTTACTATGGCCGCGTGCAACCAATCATTGAAAGACACATAAGATTCCTGTGCTTCTTGCCTACTGGTAGCATAAGAGCCTGTCTTTCCTCCAGACTCTGGAATCCTTCGCCAAGCTTTAGTAGCTATATCTGAGGCCTGATAAAACAATCTAGCATCTTGCCTTGCCTGTACTTGGGGATCTAAATAGTTTCCTTGTCCTAGTAACGTGTATGGTCCAATAGGAATCTCTGTTCCAAAATTTTCCAATGCCTTTTGTGTGGCTCTCTCCTGATATTCTAACTTCTACATGGTGAATGGGGCCAGCATCAACACAGTTTTTGCTAGCACCGTCCAATCCCAAGGAATCATCAGATAACTGACTACCAGCTATTCCCTCCAACATTCCTATAGTAAAGGAACTTTGCAAACCATTCTCCTTTATACTTTGCCTGGATTCTTTAAAAACCTGATAGGGCAAACATTCATGCACAGGTCGTTGACCTGGCCGCATTATTAGCTGGGAAAGCCCCAAGGTTGCCCGCTCTCCTGGCCTCTATAAGACAGCCCTCCATGGTTGGGTGTGGTGAGGCTAAGAAATTCTCCACAAAAGGAGGAGGAGGGGAAGGAAAACTTGCCTCCTTTGGCAACCATGCGGGGGCAGTCAGCTCTGGAGTATCCTCCGAAGGGGGACTGATCTCCTGGGCCAGCTGCTGCAATGCTGTAAATACTGACCCCATGCTGTCTTACTGAAAACCCCTCACAACACTAGATATGCTGGCAGCTGTCCCAAGCCGAGCACCACTGGCTCGAGAAAACTCTTTCTCAAGTGAAGTTTACTTTGGATCCGGATTGCTACTTCCCTTTTGTATACCGTTACGTTGCTGGTCATGTTCAATCTCCCCACTGCATGTCTGAGTCATGTCGAGGTCAGCGCCTGCCGGGATCGGTGCAGCTCAATGAAACTACTAGCACAGGCTGCTTGGAGGGAGAGGCAGATTTGCAAGAGAGCAAATCTCTAGATCTCTGGATGCAGTCCCATTTATTTGCAGATTGGTACCCCCAGGTTAACATTATTTCCTTGCTACAAAACGTCCACCTTCCAACCCCAACCCCACACTGGCACTGCCCAAAAAGCCCTTTAAAGAATTGAGTAATGGTTTACTTAAGTGAGCCTGTTGTTCTCTTTGGGGCTGACTGATAACCTGGAAAAGTTTTTTTTGGTTGTTTAATAAAAATATGTCCTGAGTTTCCCTTTGTGCATATTCCTGTGCTGGAGGAAATAGTACGCAAGGGAGATAATGCTGCTGAAATTTAAGAAAATTTGTGGTGCTAGTGAAGAGACAGTGTTATGCACATAGCAGGAGTTTAATGAAAAGAGTGCAAAGTAAGTTTATAATGACTTATAAAGAAGCCATTAGAATTAGATAGGCATAATTGGACCAGGGATGTTCTTTTTAGAGATCAGTTTTTCTTTAATATTCAAGTGTTTGATGGGCAGTGTACTATATTAAGCCCCCTGAAGGGATGTGATGATGAATAAGCATATGTTCAAGTTAAGGATGGTCTTGCTGAGAATATGAGGCATGCATAAGAAATCACAGTACAGACCACCATGGTAGTTAAGAGCCAGGACTCTGGATACTGTTGGCTCCTCCACTGACTGGCTGTGGAACCTTAGATAAATTAACTTATGTAAGTCTTAGTCTTCTCATTACTCGAATGAGGATAATGATAGCTCCTAGCTCAGGGGGTCAAGGATTAAATGAAATAAATCACGGTACATTATAAATATTCAATGAACATTGACTTTTATAAATCATTCTGGAGGCTTTAAGTCTATCTCCAGTGGTTTTCTGTCTTCCTAATGCCATGACCCTTTAATATAGTTCTTCATGTTGTGGGGACCCCAACCATAAAATTATTTTTATTGCTACTTCATAACTGTAATTTTGCTACTGTTAGGTCTTAGGCGACCCCTGTGAAAGGTCGTTTGACCACCAAAGGGGTCACAACCCACAGGTTGAGAACCGCTGATCTAGACAGGTCATATTCCTACAACTATGATAGGCCACACTTGGCAATGACTTTACTAAATTAGAGGGACACAAATCAGGAAACACAGCATGCTAGCAGAATAGCAGCAGGTGGTTTTCTTCAGTGAGAGTCTTCATAGCAGTTTCCACTGCTATTCTCTGGAGACTCAAAGACTAGCTTAGGTGTGATGGAATGAGACCATGTGGATGGGTGCATAGAAGCCCCTGCCCCAGCTAAAAACTGGTATCTCTTATAACAGCCCTGCAGGCATAACTTCCAGGCCCTGCAAGGGACATGACCTGTTATCAGATTTACTACACCCAAGGAAGCCCAATGCTGTGGCTTACCCCCAGGTATTTATAGCTTATTCACAGTTTTCTTAATACAAATCTGTTTCCAATCAGGGATCCTTCCTAACGTAAGCGATGTTACTTGGTAACTCAGATAACATTCTAATTTTATCAAGATCCTGGGAAAGTACTAGAAAGTTAACCCAAGGTCAACATTGTCCATAGAGAAGGAAAAGGAATATGTTAACTCATAAGCTAAAATAGCTCAGTCCACAAAGCCTTGGTCTAATGAAAGACCAAAGCTAGATTGTGAAAGACCACATAAGTTATGAAATTACTTAAGAAGGAGACTGACATGACATTATATTTGTACCTGACATATATAACTGCCAGTAGCTAAATGTTATTGGGATAAGAATGAGAGGAAATTGGAGATGTTCAAAATAGGGTATTATAGTGATCTAGGTAAAAATGACTACTTATACTAAAATTGTTTAGGAGGAAACATATGCAAGATTTTTGGCTTGGTGACTTACTGGTGCAATATGGACTGCTTTAATATATGGGTCATAATATGGAAAGATTTACTATGATGGTTAGAGTTAATTAAGATCTTTATAATTATTAGAATTCTAAGACCAGGAAGCCTGGCCTCCATGTTTAGTCCACAGTACGAAGAAAGAGTCTGAGTATTTACTAGTCATGGAAATGGGAAAAATTTCTAGTTTGGCTGAATGATTCAGGGCATACCTTTGGGTTTACCAACAAAAGGTTTTGGTGAGTTTCAGTGATGTGATGAAAATATGATTGTTGTTGGTTGAACAATGAATGAGGCACGAGGACGTGGAGACAAGGCTCTTTGAAGAGGTTTAGCTGAGTGAAGAAGGGGTGGACAAAAAGCAAGCGTTGGTATTTTTTAAATGAACTGATTATCAACACAATGTACTCTTTGTTGTAGAAAGCGTGTTCATTGCTGATTTTTTCCCTCCAGAAATAGCAGTAATCCAACTGGATCAATTGAGCCCAGAAGAACAGCTGCTGGTTAAGTGTGCTGCAGTCATTGGTCACTCCTTCCACATAGGTCTGCTACAGCACCTGCTGCCTGGCTGGGGTAAACATAAGCTACTGCGGGTGCTGAGGGCTCTTGTGGACATACACGTGTTCCGCTGGTGCAACAAGAGCCAGGAGCTTCCTGTTGAGCCAAAATTAATGCCTTTTTCTATTGAGATCATTGGAAAAACCAAAGCGGAAAAGAAAAAGTCGGGTGAGGAAGAGCTGCTCCCTTGTTCTCAAGCCTGAAGAGAGAGCCTTGGGGGAGGGGGGGTCTGTGAGACAGAACTTCAATATCATATATCAAGGGCCTCATTCTCTTAAAGCGTATAGCTAAGAAATGGGGGAAACAAGTATTCTAATCACGAAAGCATCATAGTTATATTGAATAGCTGTATTTTCAGAATTGTCTTAATTTCAAGAATTCTGTCTCCTTGTGTTTTGATGTTTGGTTAAGAAAATATTGCCGTAATCCTTTATTGGCTTCTAGGTATAGATAATAAGAAAGAAGGATAAGCTATTTCTCATTTTAGAAATTCACAAAGAAGATAAATATATATGGTACTGAATCAGATCTTCTCAGATTCTCCACATGAAAGAATAAAATTGTGGCATAGAATACTCAAAATATGTATAATCCACAGATAATTTCCTTTTGACTTTGTAAAGGTTGGGTTCTTATATCTATACAGAGCATTTCTGATGATTTGACATTTATAATAACTTGTAGCACAAAAACTCATCTTAGGAGAAACAACTAAGAAATCTACCCAACTGTACTTCTGTAGTCCTGATCATTCCTTCTTCATGGTACTTTATACTAGATATGATCACTATCATTCTCAGATTGGTATAAATTCTTTGTACAAAGTAGGCAGTAATACAAAGTGGGAATTGTAAATAAAAATTTTTTTTTTTAATTTAGCACTTAGGAGTTTGTTACGTGGTAGCATACAAAGACTTCAAGGGAGATTCTGACAGATTTTTCTGTATTTCAGGTGCTGGCTCTCCTCTCGAGCTGAACGAGGAACTGTTCCTACCTCAACCTGAGGTGCTAGAATTTGGAGTGCCTCTGTTACGGGCAGCTGCTTGGGAGCTGTGGCCCAAGGTGCAGCAGATTGCCCTGCATCTCAAATGTGCCTGGTTTCTCCAACCCTTGGCCTGCCGCTGTGGGAGCTGTCAGCGCGGGGACTTTGTCCCCTTCCACCGTTTTGCCATCTGTCCTATTAAAAGCTCCAGAGGAACATTCCGATTCTGTAGTTACAGAGATACTGGCTCTGTGCTAACACAAGTGACCACAGACAAATTGCAGCTGCCTTTGCCCAAAGGTAAACCCAGGGAGGCAGAAAGAGGACATATGGACAGCACCTCTCTTTATTCATAAACTTGGAGCTCCCTATCCAAAAGGTGAAATCACATTAAGGGAGAAAAATAGGTGGAAAGAGCCATTTATTCCTGAAGTACCAGAGATAAGAAAAATGTAATCTCCAAGTTAAAAGCAACATTAGAGATCATACTTGTTTTGGTTGGCAATCTTGGGCAAGTTCCTTAACCTCAATTAACTGAGACAAATAACAATATCACCTTTATAGGGTTGTTGTGAGGATTAAATGAATTAAAATGTATAACGTGCCCTGAATAGTGCCAGGCACATCGTTAGTACACAACACATCTTAATTATTGTTTTTTATTGTTATAATTAATTATTCAGCTCAGCACACATATGTTGGATCTATGTGTAACAAATGCTGTTGAGAATACAAAATGAATGAGCCTTGGTCCCTAAAATGATCAGTTTTGGGGGGTGATAGAGACATATAGAGAACTCCAACAGCATGGAAAACTAGATGAACATGGCATGCATAGGGGTGGATATCATTATCCAGCCTGAGGAGTGAGGAGGAGAAGACTCGTTTTTGGAGGAGATACTGCCAGAAGTTAGACTTGAAGGATAAGTAGGAGTCAGCTGCTTGAGGAAGGTTGGATTAGTGGATAGATGGTCCCCAAAGCCTGTGACCCTTCTCCACACCCCAGATAAGAGTTCACTCATCTTTGTTTTAACATTTTCACTTAGTTTACCTTACAGGACATCTTGTGTCATTGCCAACAGCTATTAGGAAATTTCTTCTTTTATCAGTGTGAAGTCTACCTTTTTCTCACCCATTTTGCAGAGTTGTGCCTTCTTCTGTAGTTGAAAACAGCTGTGAAGACCCAACCATTCTTCTCTTTTTCGACTTTGATGGAAGAGAAGTTGGTATTGGTGTTGGCAGGGGTGAGGGATGTGAGAGAGATGGTGATGTATTGGTGGTAAAGGACTATAATGAAGGATTTGGTCCATGTTCCTAATACTTCTAACAGCTGTAACATTCTAATGACACTGAGAAGATAGACCAGTGACGGAGAAGTTGGTCATTGATGATGAACTGGAGGAGCATTTGTACTTGTGCACTTTCTGAGGGGAAAGAGGACAATAACCATGAATGTCTTAGTCGGGTGTTGTGATGAAGTTACGCGGTCATTCACCTTTCCTATATGGCCTTTGTTTTTAAGAGGTCAACATCAGCTTTAGATTAGACAGTCTAATTGGTCCCTGTGAGAGAGGCTCTAGACCAGTGGTTGTCAACCTTCCTAATGCCGCGACCCTTTAATACAGTTCCTCATGTTGTGGTGACCCCCAACCATAAAATTATTTTTGTTGCTACTTCATAACTGTTTTTTGCTACTGTTGTGTCTTAGGCGACCCCTGTGAAAGGGTCATTCTACCCCCAAAGGGGTTGCGACCCACCAGTTGAGAACTGCTGCTCTAGACCTTCCCGGCATAGCTGAACCCCAAGGAGGCCTCTGTGCACAGCCATGCAGACCAGGCCCTGCACAAATTGAGGGGGTGCTGTTCACACAGCTGTGAAGTGATGGTGCCCTGGGAATTGTGCAGGGCAGTAGTGCTGCCAAACTCCTGCGTTCTTAGTTACCTTATCCTTACCTGACCCTGTTTGACATCGTTAAATCATCAGAGAGCCAGTCCTTTTACTTGACACAAGTCCTCCCTGCAGCAGCTCTCTTAGACTCCTCCTTCCTTTCAGTCCCACCACCTGTGCCTCTGAGCGCTGACGTGTAACATGGCTACGCCAGTCCCAGTCTTTGCTTTTGACTTGAGAAGGCAGCTATAGAGGAAGAGGCAAATCTGGAGGATAAAGGCTATTTAAGGCCAACTAGGTCAAGTTGGAAACCTCTGCTGGCCACCGAGGCTCTAGTGCACTGTGGCATCTTGTGCCCTCATGATTTTCTCACTAGGTCTTAGGTTCTGTGGTTTTCTCTGCTCTGTTCACAAACCTAAAGGTCTAGAGTAGGGATTTCTACTATTAGAAGTAGCCATCAAACCAAATGGAAACTTTATTTATTTGCCAATATTGAGTGCCTCCTGCAAATTAGGAACTGGTTTGCAAGGTTTGTGAATGAAAGGAGTTACTATCTGAATCACAAATAGTTACCATTAAGGAATTTGCAATCTATCATCCAAATGTTGTGTTTAGGCAAATATTAAACCTAAACTAATCATTATTATAGTGGGAGGGGCAATTACATCATAAACTAAACTGCAGAGGAAAGGTAGTTAGGAATTTAAAATGTCCTCAGTTAATACAAACATGGATAATTAAAGGTAATCATCTTTTTCTCCCTACAGACAGTTTTCAGCTCCAGGAAAAACCATCCAGAAGTCGGGAGGCCTTCGCAAGTGAACACTGCAGGTAGATGGAGATGCTGGGAATGGGCATGAGGGGGCAGAGATGAGACACAGCCGACCATTAGACTGGGCACTCACATCACCTGCAGACCAGGAAGGCATCTGACCACCCAGGAGTATTGACTCTTTTACTCAGCCTAAAATTCAAGTTAATAGAGATTTGGAAAGGCAATTTTTTATTTTTTTGTAGAGAAATTATTTCTTAGTGGGTAAGAAAATCTTCAGTAGTTCTCAAATGCATTGTTCACATAGCAGTTTTGTTTTGTTTGTTTTTTTTTAGCTATAAATTTGCCTTCTCAATTACTTTTTACCACAGCTGATATTAAAATGAATTTACATTTCCCTATCTTCTGGCTTTCAAATGTCTGTCCATTGATTTTAAATGTCCCTACCTCAAGTTCACCAGCAAGGCTGTAGTTTTCTATCTCTTATTCAACTTGATATCCTATTTTCAAACAGAAATCTGTCTATATTTGACATGAATCACCTCCCTATACGCCTGTGTGTCTGGCTCACACAGTTCTCCTTTATAAAAATACTAAGTGGTCTCCACGTCCTCTACTTATCAGAATGTTCAGCATCCTTCAGAGCCCTCCTCAGTGCCCACTGTTTTTGATCATTCTGTCTCAAAGAGACCTGACCTCTTTTGAACTCATGGTACCTGTTGAAAGAGCACTGGACTGGTGGTCAGAGAGATGATCTCTAGTTCTGATTCTACTCAAGAGCTGCAAGGCCATATGGAAGTCACTAAGCTGTCTGAGTCTCAGTGTCTTCATCTGCAAAAGGATGGTACCATTTGCCTGCTGGAATGACAGGGTTGTTGTAGGGTAAGATGGTGGTGTGTATAAAACAATACTCAAATGTGCTATGACAAAGTTCAAATATGTTAATAGATAAATGCAGTGTAACTTACTGCTTTGTATCACTTTTACTTTTTTAAAAATTTAATTAATTAATTTATTTTTGTTACAGATGTTTCTCCTTTTTCCCCCACTGAGTCCCCCCACCCACTCCCTCCCCACCCTGTCCCCAGCTTTGTTGTCCATGTCCATTGTTCATGCATACATGCATAAAAGTTCTGTGGTTTATCTCTCCCCCACCACCCCCTCTTCAGGGGATTGTCCGTCTGTACCCCATTTCCACGTCTCTGGGACTACCCCATTCCTCAGACTGTTATGTTCATTATATTCCACAAATAAGTGAGATCATATGATACTTGTCTTTCTCTGTTTGGCTTGTTTCGCTTAGGATAATACTTCTCAGGTCCTCCATGTCGTCTCAAAGGATAAGAGATCTTTCTTTCTTATAGCTGCGTAGTACTCCATTGTGTATATGTACCGCTGCTTTTTTATCCATTCGTCTACTGATAGACATTTGGGCTGTTTCCAGATCTTAGCTATTGTAAATAGTGCTGCTATGAACATGGGGGTACATATATTCTTTCTGATGGGTGTTTCAGGCTTCTTACGGTATATTCCTAGAAGTCGGATAACTGGGTCAAATGGAAGTTCAATTTTTAATTTTTTGAGATAACACCATATTGTTTTCCATAGTGGCTGCACCAGTCTGCATTCCCACCAGCAGTATACTAGAGTCCCCTTTTCTCCACACCCTCACCAACACTTGTTGTTTGATGATTTGTTGATGGCAGCCATTCTGATGGGTGTGAGGTGATACCTCATTATTGTTTTAATTTGCATCTCTCTGATGATTAGTGATGTTGAGCATTTTTTCATATGTCTCTTGGCCATTTGTATGTCCTGTTTGGAGAGGTGTCTATTTAGTTCTTCTGCCCATTTTTTAATTGGGTTTTTTGTCTTCCTTTTGTTTAGTTGTATGAGCACTCTATATATATATTGGAAATTAACCCTTTATCTGATATATCATTGGCAATTATGCTCTCCCATACAGTGGGTTGCTTTCCCATTTTGGTGGTTGTTTCTTTTGCAGTGCAGAAGCTTTTGAGTTTGATGTAGTCCCATGTGTTCATTTTCTCCTTTGTTTCTGTTGCCTTAGGTGATGTATCAGTGAAAATTCTGCTGCGTATAATGTCTGAAATTTTGTTACCTACAGTTTCTTCTAGGATTTTTTATGGATTCATGAGTCACATTTAAGTCTTTTATCCATTTTGAGTTTATTCTTGTGTATAGTGTAAGTTGATGGTCTAGTTTCATTTTTTTGCATGTAGCTGTCCAATTTTCCCAACACCATTTATTAAAGAGGCTGTCTTTACTCCAATGTATGCTCTTGCCACCTTTGTCAAATATAAATTGAGCATATTGTTTTGGGCCCATTTCTGGGTTCTCTGTTCTCTTCCACTGGTCTATCTGTCTGTTCTTGTGCCAGTACCAGGCTGTTTTGATTACAGTGGCTTTGTAGTATAACCCGAAATCTGGTAATGTGATCTCTCCTACTTTGTTCTTCTTTTTCAAGATTGCTGTGGCTATTCGAGGTCTTTTTTGGTTCCATATGAACTTTTGAAGTATTTGTTCTAGTTCTGTAAAGTATGTCATTGGTATTTTGATGGAGATTGCATTGAATCTATAGATTGCTTTGGGTAGTATGGACATTTTAATGATGTTAATTCTTCCAATCCATGAACAAGGCATGTGCTTCCACTTTTTATATCTTCCTCTATTTCTTTTTTCAATGACCTGTGTAGTTTTCTGCGAATAGGTCCTTTATTTCTTTGGTTAAGTTTATTCCTAGGTATCTTAATTTTTCTGCTGCAATGGTGAATGGGATTGTTTTTTAGTTTCTCTTTCTGTGAGTTCATCACTGGTGTATAAGAATGCCATCGATTTCTTGATGTTAATTTTGTATCCTGCTACTTTGCTAAATTCATTTATTAAGTCTAGTAAATTTTTGATGGAGTCTTTGGGGTTTTCTACGTATAGTATCATGTCATCTGCAAATAATGACACTTTTACTTCCTCCTTTCCAATTTGGATCCCTTTTATTTTTTCTTCCTGTCTGATTGCTGTGGCTAAGACTTCCAGTACTATGTTAAATAAGATTGGTGAAAGTGGGCATCCTTGTCTTGTTCCTGTTCTTAAGGGAAATGCTTTGAGTTTCTGCCCATTGAGTATGATGTTGGCTGTAGGTCTTTCATATATGGCCTTTATTATGTTGAGATATGATCCCTCTATTCCCACATTGCTGAGCATTTTTGCCAGAAATGGATGCTGGATTTTGTCAAAGGCTTTTTCGGCATCTATTGATATGATCATGTGGTTTTTATTCTTCATTTTATTTATGTGGTGTATCACATTTATTGATTTGCAAATATTATACCAGCCTTGCATCCCTGGGATGAATCCCACTTGGTCATGGTGAATAATTTTTTTTTGACGTATTGCTGGATCTGCTTTGCTAGTATTTTGTTCAGGATTTTGGCGTCTATGTTTATCAGGGATATTGGCCTGTAGTTTTCTTTCTTTGTAGTGTCTTTTTCTGGTTTTGGAATTAGAATTATGCTGGCCTCATAAAATGAATTTGGAAGTCTTCCTTCTTCTTGAATTTTTTGAACTAGTTTGAGGAGAATGGGCGTTAGTTCTTTTTTGAATGTTCGGTAAAACTCTCCCGTGAAGCCATCCGGGCCTGGGCTTTTGTTTGCTGGGAGAGTCTTGATTACATGTTCAATTTCCTTAGTTGTTATTGGTCTGGTCAAGTTTTCTATCTCTTCCTGGTCCAGTTTGGGAGACTATGTGTTTCTAGAAATTTGTCCATTTCTCTTAGATTATCTAATTTGTTGCCATATAATTGTTCATAATAGTTGTTAAGGATCTTTTGTATTTCTGTGGTGTCAGTTGTTAGTTCTCCTCTTTCATTTTTGATTTTGTGTATTTGGGTTCTCTCTCTTTGTTTCTTGGTAAGTCTAGCTAAGGGTCCATCAATCTTGTTTATCTTTTCGAAAAACCAGATCCTTTGAATTGTTTTTTTGGACTCTATGTCATTTATTTCTGCTCTGATATTTACTATTTCCTTCCTTCTACTTGCTCTGGCGTTTTCTTTTTGTTTGTTTTCTAGTTCTTTAAGTTGTGAGGTTAGATAGTCTATTAGAGGTTTTTCTTGTTTCTTGAGGTAGGCCTGTAGTGCTATGAACTTCCCTCTCAGAACTGCTTTCGCTGCATCCCATAGATTTTGTGTTGTTGTGTGTTCATACTTTTAGGTTTTTATTTAACACAATGTTAGTTTACTCTTTAGGTGTGGCCATTTCTCCATTTAGTTTGTGAGGTACTTAGATTGGCTTTGAGTTTTTAAAAATTTGTAATGGGGCTTTGACATCATAGATTAGGTCCATGACTTTCAAAAAATGTATGGACTAATAGAGAGGGTGGACATAGAATTAATGAGTTATAAAGGAAAGCTACCTGGGAATGTGGCTTAAAGACCTGATAATGCCCCGACGAGAAAGTGGCTGCTGCCTGGCCACTGTCATTTTTTCATCTTCTCTCCACCAAGAACAGAGGAGGAGTTCCTGGATCAAGTGAGCAGGAAGCTGGCTCAGACCAGCCCAGAGAAAGATGTACTGACCACGAAGCCCTGTCACTGTGAGGAAATCCTGAAACTTGTGCTCTGGCCCCTCACCCAGCACTGCCTGATCACCGGAGAAAACGCCTGTGCCTTCTATTACCTGCTGGAGGCAGCCGCTGCTTCCCTGGATCTGTCAGATAATTACATGGTGAGCAAGCCCTGCTCTGTGCGCCCCAGCTGAGCCCTTTCACGTGGGGGATTCAGCTGGATTTCTTACTATCAATTTGCCTGGAGAGAAAAGTGGAAGAAAGTGGGAGGGAAAAAGGATCTGGAAGGGGTTTAGGAGACCACAGGAGTGGGAATGCGGCAGTGAGAGAGCACCAGGCTGCCAGCCTGCCCCTGCCCTGCCCTGCCGTGCAGTCCAGCTCCTGGCTCCCGTTTCTACCTCCCAGTCCAACTGATTAAGTGCAGATCTCCACCCTCCTCATATCCTTACTCCAGCCTGCGCCCATGTGGCACTGCCAGCACCATGGCGATCCTAATTCAGTTTCTCCTTCCTTTGTCTGGGTTGGAGGCCTTCTTTTATTTGAGGAAGGCAAGCAGTCTCCTGGGCCAGCCCTCAGCATTCTCGTTTTTGAAAAAGCGCAAGGTGAAGATCTGTCAGTTTCAGGAGGCCGCTTTCTGCCGTCTTCGATCAGAGGTGAGGCCGGGGTGACCGTGAAGTTTGGGTGTTTCTCTGTGAGGGTTACCCTATTATTTCTTTTCAAACCCCTTTGTGTATTTTGTGTGCATGTGTGAGTGTATGCACAGTTATAAATGTGATAATGTGACAAAAGGTGTAAAAATTCAAACAGAAAAATATATAATCTAAAAAGTGAAACAGCCTTCACTGATCCCCTGCGCCTCTGCAGACACCACTGCCGATGTGCACATAGTCAGGTCATTGTTGTGGGTCATTTTAAAAATAGAATTATATTCCTCATTCTCTTCTGTAGCTGACTTTTATTTTTCATGGTGCAGATTGAACGCATTTGCGTATTGGTACACCTCTGCTCACAGCTACAGCTACAGCTCCAAGCATCTCACAGTATGCGCGCATCAGTCTGCGTGACCACTCTGCTCTTCAGGTGCACGGTGGTGAATGTTCTTGGAGATACTAAGGCAGAGGATATGAAAGATTTTACATTTAGTAAATATATTGACAAATTGTCTACCAAAAATATTATATCAATTCAACTTTTTCACATTTCTTTGCATCCTTACCAACATCAGATATCATCAGTCTTTTTAAAACTTGCTAATGCATAGATGAAAGTTATGTTAACTAATATGGCACATTATTTTGGCATGTTTATTAGTCATTGATTTTTCTGTGAATTGCCCAGTCATGGGGATATAATGTACAGTGTAGTGAGTACAGTTAATAAAACTGTGTTGTATAATTGAAAATTGCTAAGAGAGTAGATCTCAAAAGTTCTCATCATAAGAAAAAAAGATTTGTAACTGTGTGGCGATGGACGTTAACTTATTATACAATTATTTTGCAATATATACATATAACGAATCATGTTGTACAACTAAAACTAATACAATGTTATATGTCAATTAGATCTCAATTTAAAAAATCACATTGCCCACATTAAACTTACACAATATCATGTGTCAGATATACCCAATAAAGCTAGAAGAAACAAAACAAAAACATACCGTTGAAAATTTCCCCAACCCTGTCACTCAGCCGCTGTGTGTCTTCCCCACCGGTAAGTATCTTTGTGTGTTCTACCAGGGGGCTCGGCATGCATCAAGGTGTATGAGGCTCCCCCTTCCTTTTTTATCTTGCTTTTAAAAAAATAATATTCTATAACATGTATAACAAATATTTTCAGGGAATGAGATTTGTGTAACAAAAAAAAAAACTCTGAGGAAATTACATTGTGAAATATTTCATTTTCAAAGGACAGATAGAAGTAAACTTGTTTATTGTTTATGAATAATTTAGGACAGCTGAGTGACTTCTCCCAGCCTTATGAGTGTTAAATCCAACAGACCATATGTGTTGGGATAATTATTTAGCAGTTCATAAATAATGGCTCCATAAAACCTCAAGGGATAGATGTCTTGTTAGAGAGCTGAGCTTCAATTTTTTTTTAATTAAAAATATAAAAACTAATTTCAATGTAAACCTTAAGATAATCTGGTTAAGAGAGTAAAGCTAATGTGTATAATGCCTTTGAATGCCAAAGGGAATATTAGAATTGTCCACAGTATTGCATTACTTGTATTTCAACCAAGAGGTCTTTGGAGCAAAGTTAAATAATATTTATTTTTCTTTTTTCTTTTAATCTTCACCTGAGGATATTTTTTCATTTATCTTCAAATAGAGTGGGAGGGAGGGAGAACGAGAGAGAAACAACGACATGAGAGGGACACATTGACTGGTGTATCCTGCAGTACCCCCGACCAGGGCCGGGGACGAACTGCAACCGAGGTACATGCCCTTGACTGGAATCGAACCCACAACTCTTTGATCTGCGGGCCAACACTCTAACCACTGAGAAAACTGGCCAGGGCACTTATTTCTCTCTTTATTTATTTTATTTTATTTTATTTTATTTTTGTTACAGATGTTTCTCCTTTTCCCCCCATTGACACCCTCCTCCCAATCCATTTCTTTTTCTTTATAAGAATTTATTTTGCAGTCTTCCCACAATTGTTCTGGAATCACCATAGACTTGACCACTCTCTCTGAGGGTTTAGCCTTAGAACGTGAAGGTATATGATAACCTCAGGTGGTCCCCGGTTCCCACCTCCACATTCACTACGGTCTCCAGCCTGTTTAGGGAGAGAGGTACAGGATATGGTGATGTTTCCAATGTTTTCCGTGGCATCTGAAGCACCTGTATTTCTGCCCAAATGACAATCCCACCTCAGTCTAGCAGCATCACTTTCTGAATCACAGCCTCTCTGTGCTCACTGACGAGTGTGTGGGAGATGAGCAAGGAGGGTGCTTTCTCCTTAACCCAGTTTTCTCACTCCTTGTCTACTCATGGCCCTACCGGTGCTCGTCAGTGTCGGGAGGCTCTGCTCCAGCTCAGCTCACTCACTTGAGCAGCTCAGTGGCCCTAAGTGCACATCCCCAAATAACAGAGCCAGCGTGCTAGGTCCAGGACCTTATCCAGAGTGCTCTTCCCACATTGACATGACTGTTTCTTATTTCCCCATGTCCAGGTCTGTTTCAACATGGGACAGATCACCTTGGCCAAAAAACTGGCTAGGCAAGCCCTTCATCTGCTGAAGAAGAATTTCCCTTGGACCTGGTTTGGTGTCCTTTTCCAAACATTCCTGGAAAAATATTGGCATCCCTGTTCCATGAGCCAACCTCCAGACAACCCTGATGAGAAGTGAGAAAGAAGCCTGGCCTAGTTGCCCTGGTCCCCCTTAGGGCCACAGAGAACTAAAGTAGGACCCAGCCTAGAGTTTTGCTATATTGACCTAAGACTGACTCCTCTTTTTAAGCATATCACAGACAGTTCTAGTTCTGCCTTACTTCCCCAGCCAATTAAATATAACAGAATGAGGACTTTTACTTCTGAAGTGTGGTGTTATCCTGTCTCTTCCAAATAAAGATAGGGGCGTGTATTTGTTGTGTGTGTGTACATGCATGGACATATAGATATATAAGTAGGTAGCAATTTAATACTTCTCTGATAAAAAATATTACATTGCTACCTAATTATTGAGCTATAATAATTTATAGAAAATATATTTAACCAAATTAGCAATTCAAAGAATAAACCTTTATAAAAGCCTTTCTGAACTTTTCCTGGTCAAGAGGGATGAATTAAAAGGGTCTATGGGGTTAGAAGTAGAGGGATCCCAGTAACACTTCTGAGTTTGGAAGTCCAGATGGCCCACCAATGAGCAGACTTGATTTCCTGTGCAGAGGGATGGTGGGCACTGGCGAAGCCTCAGGTACGCTAAGCATCGTGTGCTCCACAGCAGTAAGAAGAAGCTGGCAGTCCTGCAGCAGCGGGTGCACTGCCTCTCCCTGCTCTGGCAGCTCTATAACCTGGAGGCCACAGCCAGCAGCCGCAGGTTTGCCTGCCTGGCCACTCTGATGCAGAAGAATTCAGCTGAGGAGTTTGCGAATGAAGCCCAGGTAAACCGGTCCTTGCTTTACCTCCGGACTGCACCCAGAAACCTAAAAGGCTAGGGAGAGAGGGCTGCCAAGTCCCTGGGTTTGCATGGTTCCATGAGAACCCAGATTTAACAGGATACCACTAATCATGGTTTTGAGCAGGGTTTCTCAACTTGCAGTTTATAGATGGGTTTTCCAGGCATGAGACTGCCTGTGAACTCCCTGAACCAATGTAGAACTCTGTGTGTATATGTTCAAAAGAGCATTGTGGAAATGATGGGAGGTTGGGAAGGGGTCATAGCTTTCATCAGATTCTCAAAGAAGCTCATGATCTAAAAAGAGGATTTGAATTGCTGACTTAGAACAAAAGAAGGAAGAGAAATGTGTCTTCCTAATTTTAGTGTCTCTTTCTCTCTCTCTCTTTCTCTTACATTTGGTCAAGAAGTATTTGATTAAATGAACACCCATTATATGCCAGGCACTGATCTTGGTTCCAGGGAAATAGATAATAGATAAGTGAATATACAGTATGTTAGGTGACAAAAAATGCCATGGAGAAAAATTAAGTGGAGGCAGGGAAATGTGGGTTCTAGGAGCTGTTGGGTGCAGTTTTAAACAAGGTGGTCAGGGAAAGTCTCACTGAGCAGGTGACATTTGGGCAAATATCTGAAGGAGGTAAGAAGGGAAGCCACATGCTATCTGGGAGAAGCGTGTACTAACAGAGGCACAGTGAGCACATAAGGCATGCCCCTGTGTCTGAGGGACAGCGAGGAGGCCAGCGTGGCTAGAGAGGAAGGAAGGGAAGAGAGAGGCAGGAGATGACTCAGAGGGAAGGGTGGATGGCAGACCATTCAAGCCCTTTAGACCACTATGGAGGTTCAGCCTTTACTCTAAAGAAGACGGGAAGCCTTTAGTGGGTCCTTAGAAGAGGAATACCAGGTCTCCTTACATGTCAATAAGATTATTCTGGCTGCTGTATTGAGCATGAACTGAAGGGGGCAAGAGATGAAGCAGGGAGACCAGTCAGGAGGCTATAACAGTAATACAGGCAGGAGGTGCTTGGCTTGGACTGTGGGGGCAGAGGAGGTGGGGAGGAGCGGGCCTCTGTCAGGAGAGAGCTGGCAGGACTCACTCTCAGATTAATTCCGGACGTGAGAGAGAGACAAGTCAGGGATAATCCCAGGCCTTGCAATGTGGACTTCTAGAGGAATAGAGATGCCCTTAATTGGGAGGGGAAGTCTGTAGAAGGAACAGATTTGGGGGAAGATTGGCCACAAGGTTTTGGACAGGTATAATTTGAGATGCCTATTAGACATCCAGGCGGAGATGTTGAGTAGCACATGACTATCCAAGTGTGGGGTTCATGAGAGAGGTCTGGGCTGCAAATGGAAATATGGAATCATCAGTGTGTAACTGGTATTTGAAGCCATGCAACTCGGTGAGATCATCAAAAGAATGAGTAAAGGTCCAAGGACTGAGTTAGTAGCTTTGTGTTAAGGGGTCAGGGTCATAGGAGAAACCAGCACAAGAACCTGAGAAGTGCCAGAGAAACGGGAGAAAAACCAAGAGAACGTGGTGTCCCGGAAACCTACTGAAGACTGTTGTGAGAAGCGTCAACTACGTCAAATGTGTACATAGTTATAGCAGGGATCTAGCAGCAGTTCTGAAGTTCTCTAAGGAACCGGAACCAGAGACCCTAATTAGAGGCAACACAGATGAGGTTTGGCTAGTGTTTTGAAAGGGAAAGTCTTGGATTGGAGAAAAAGAGGGACAAGTTGAGAAAGGGGTCTGTTTAAAGAACAGGTAGTGAGCCCTGGTCAGTTTGGCTCAGCAGTTACAGAGAGCGTCAGCCCGCAGACCAGAAAGGCCCGGATTTGGTTCCCACTGAGGGCACGAACCTCGGTTGCAGTTTGTCCCCGGCCCCAGTTGGGGTTGTGTGGGTGGCAACCACTCAATGCATCTCTCTCACATCGATGTTTCTCTCTCTCTTCCTCCCTCTCTATCTGAAGATAAATGCAAAAATGTCCTTGGGTGAGGATAAAAAATAAATAAAAACAAAGAACAGGCAGTGGGGATAATCAAATCAGAAGCCTAAGGGCAAGAAGGAGTGTGTTGTCCTAGCTGGAGCAGAGGTGAGTGCTAGGCCCCCAGGAGTCCTCACTGAATGAGCAGCGTGGCACCAGAGTGGGCACTTACGCAGAAAAGGGACAGGATGGAAGTGCAGTGTGAGTGCACAGTCAGAATGCTCTGCCCTGTGTTTGTTGCCCTGCAGGTCGTCTCTACCTACGTGGCCCTCTCCCAGTTCTCCCAGAACGTGGGTGACAGGGAGCAGTGGCTGCACTGCGAGCGAATGGCCATTCAGAAAAGCAGCCGATGTTGGTTCTCCAGGGAGGGGTGGCTGGCCACAGCGCAGCTCGTGCAGGCCTTGGCCTACACCAAGCTCTGCCTCGGCCACCTTGACCTCTCCATCAAGCTGGGTAACGGGCTTGGGGCTGGCGAGCCCGAGGCTTTCAGGGGGGCCAGGCTCGCGGCAGGACCTCACACCGTGCTCTTTTGCCTCCCTAGGTTTTCAAGCTTATGAGATAAGCAGGCACCTCAGGAAACCAGCCCTGGAGAATCTGGTTCTCTCGGTGCTCTTCAGATCTGCATTTCTCAAGAAGAAGTATTAAGATCATTCTTTGTCATTTGTCTTTGTTGCCTAAGAGGGGAGGGTATGATGCCCCAGAGGAGGTGGGAGCGGAGAGGGAGAGGCTGTTCGTTTCCACAGCCAGGGCTGTCTCCTCTGTCACTGCAGGAAGCGCTCTCCTGCGTGGGGTCAATAGCAGTCTGAGCTGCTACCTAGTCTTTTTTCTTTCTTTTTTGTAAATTATTTTATTTCATTTTATTTTTTTCATCTCCATTTATCACCTCTATGCCCTCTTCCACCTCCACTCAGCCCCTCCCCACAATCACCGTTGTTTGTGTCCATGAGTTCTCGTTCTCTCTCTCCCCCTCCCTGCCTCCCCCCTTTCATTTTTCTTTAGGGAGGTAGAGAATTGCAGTAAAGACCCTGGAAACTGTCTTAGAGGCATTTTTCCACTTCTTTTGCTTAGAGACACTCTGATCCCAGGCACAGATGCTCTCTATATAAATAGAGCTATAGAGAGGAGGTGTACGGGATGTTAGGCTGCTTTGGAGGTGTAAGATCCCCTCCTGCACCATGCTCCCCACTCCCAACTGGTCCCAGTGGCTCTGTCTCTCGGCAGATTTGATCTGTGTGTCCACGTGCTGGACAGTCAGTGGGCGCTCATTTCCCAGGGTCACAATATCCTTGGCCTGGCCTGCTTCTACTCTGCTTGCTTAGATCTGCTGCTCTATGGAAAAGGTAAGTCTTGTGCAGGGCTCTGTTGTCTTCGGAGGGATTCAGACCTTAGATGGGGCCTGAGGTTTGGGACACAGGCAGTCATGAGCCTGTCCCTCAGGCATGGTCTCTGCTCCCAGCCCCTGGCTCCATAAAGTCTAGAAACCACTTTGTGATTCAGGAATGTCTGCCTTTCAAATGTCTCCTTCGAAACCGTTTCCACATGGACAACTTCTAGTAGCCTGGTTACCTTCTGTCCTCAGGATTGCGGTGCCGGCCCTTTGGAGAGTGTCTGCGTTTCATTCAGTACCATGAGCATAGCTGCATCCTGACCTCTCAGAGCAACGTCATGCTGGGGGTCCACTCCTCTCTGGCCATGTGGTAACGTGGGCTTCCATCTTCCTTGGGGTAAATGGGAAAGGGTAGAAATTTTTTGTTTAAATTCTCACCCGAAGATATTTTTCCATTTATCTGCACACAGAAGGACGGAGGGAAAGAGAGAGCAGAGGCGGGGTGGGGGTGGGGGAACAGAAACATCAATGTGAGAGAGACACATCAATTGTTTGCCTCCCACACAACCCCAACCAGGGCCGGGGACCAAACCGCAATTGAGATATGTGCCCTTGACTGGAATCAAACCTGCGACTCTTTGGTCCAGGCCAATGCTCTAACCACTGGGCAAAACTGGCCAGGGCAGAAAGGGTAGAAATATAAGGGCACCATAAGTTATTATTTCCACATCTCTAATTCACTTCTAAATACCATTCACCTCCCATCCCCATCTTATTAGATGGGTTCTTCTTTTCTTTTTTTCCATAACTGGTTTAGGCCTACAAGATGAGGGTTAAGTTTAGGGTTACATTTAAGTGCTAGATAACTCATGAAAAGGCTGAATACCACTGGTCTCCCTCTAAGTCTCATTGAATGAGAGTTAGTAGCCTTGGTCACTGTCCAGCGTCACAATTCTCACTATCAAGGAGCTCTTAGAGCCTTAAAGAAACGATGCTTCTATGCAAGAGCCATGGCTGGTAAGCAGGGGAGAGCGCTCAGAGCTGCGATTTTCCCTCCAGGTTTGCCCAGGACTCACAGTGGCACCTGTTTGAGCACCACTTCTCCAAGGCTCACCAGTTGGTGAGACGAACCAATGCCTCACTGTTCGGTTCACATGGCTTTGTCCGATTCCTAGAGTGCCACATGCTAACGTCACAGAGGGTGCCGGGGGCTGTCCTCATGCACGCTCCCCCAGAGACTCAGACTCAAGTCTCCAAGGTACCTGTTTCCCTACTGTCCTTCAACTAGCCCTGCATTCCAGTCCGACCCTGCAGTACTCTCTCCGCCGCTTGCTCTATCCCTGCTCTTCTCTCTGCTGCCACTGTCTCTTTCTGCCCCTCGAGCCCTTTCTCCCTTCACCTGGAAAGGCTTTCCACCCACCTTATGTACCTTCCCAGGGGTTCTTGCAGGTAGGTCCGGACTGGATGCCCAAGGCAGAAGCCTTTGCACAGCTACTGCCCAATACCATTAAAATTTCAACACTTAGCCCCTCTCATGGGCCCGCTCTGGCAAGTGTGTGATCGGACACAGCTCCCTGCATCCCTGCCTTCCGGTCTAAGACACTCTAGATCCTCTGGGTTTCCAACCAACTTTCTGGGCCTACTTTGCACCACATGACTCACCCTTGTTCTGAGTGAGTGTCCTGAGTGGGGACTGTTGTAAGTTCTGAGTGGAGGGAGAAGTACTAATCCCTGAGCTAATGGACCTTCCTTTCTTTTCAGTACTTTAAGGAGTTCTTCTCCCGATGTGTGACCTGCCCTGTCTATCACCAGTGGGTCTCTAAGCTTAAGGCTTCTGTAATGAGATGTGGAAAGAGAGAATTCATGTCCTTGAATAACATCATCAGGCCTTTTGACACTTGCTTGGCCAGGATTTGGATAGAGGGAAACTTCCTGGAGGAAAACAAGTCCCTTGAAGGAAATGTACCCATGCAGAGTAAGCATCCCTTCCTGGAGCCCTTGTCTGAGAGACGGCAAGACCAGGCTCTAGCTCTCACGCACAGCAGCCAAAGGCTTCACCCCCAAAGTAAGAAGGGACACAGGTGTAAGGAGTTTGTCCCTGCTTCAGAGCTATCTACTGTCCCCTCACTGGTGCTGGGCCCAGCCTGGACACATTGCTAGGTAATGTGAGAGCCTCCCCCAGACCTTTACTTCAACATCTAGAATCCTTACGTGTAGCGAGTTCCTCTTGGTCAAGTTCTTGGTCCCAGCTTAAACAACTAGATCATTCCTTTGAAGTAGCTGCAGGGTCACTAAGCGAGACAGAAGACCTTAGAAGCCACACTGTGATGTGTAGAGGTAATGGTGAGATGTGGGCAGGAAGAAGAGAGGAACGAATATAGTGTCTTGCCTTGAGGCCCTGCAAATTTCCTTGCACAGGCTCACAAGTTAGATCTGTAATTGCTAAGGACATTCCTTGTGTTTGTGATATTCTTTATGTTCCTGTTTCCAGGATTTGACAGAGTGGCTGATGTCAAGGAGAATAGGGATGAAGAAGAAATTCAAGAATGTAAATGTTAAAACAAAAAAAATCATCTGAAGGGATCATGATTCTCTTACTGTATATAACACAAAGAAATGCCCAGTCTCCTTTTTGATACTGTATAGTTTACATATTAGATACACTAGCCTTTTACAGTCACCACTGTCTAGATATTTGTCAAAATAAAGGCCTATGTTTCTGAAGCATGAAACTTAGATCTTTCTTAACTCTGGACTGTGATCTGCACCACTGTAGAGAAAGTAAACCCAGGAGTAGACCAGAGGTCTGGGAGGCTTCGGGATGAACTGATTCCATCTCAGATAGGGCGGGTCCGTCCAGAGGAAACCGCCCTCGCAAAGAGGCTGCCGTTGCGTAGTAGGGGAGGCTGGCAGTGCGGCTGCTGGGTGCTCACCCCTTTGGCACAGGTGTGGAGATGGGCTGGAAGAAGTCAAGGACTCATCTGAGAGGTACACAGTGGGAATTTGTTCCTCCTCGGCAGGAGTGACCTGGGCATTTCCTCGTGAGACGGAAGTTGCCGGAGGGAAGAGACTCGGCTCTCTTCTTCATTCTCCCCTTTTACAGCTGCTGTCTTTGGCCTTCATCTGTTTGATGGTCTTTCTTCCACGGAGCATGGCCTTCCCACTGAACTTCACACTTTACAACTCAATCATCCAGTGTTCAGTGTCAGTTAACTAATGTTATGATAGCTACTCTTATTGTCCAATTACTCTGTGCTTGAAATACATGCTTTAAGTCCTTGTATCAATTTTGTGAAGCAAGTATTTTTATTATCCCCATATTACAGATGAAGCGACTGAAGCTTAGAAAGGTTTTAGAAACATAGTCACAAAATGGAGGTGCTGGGACTCTAACTCCAATTTCATTCCCGAGTTTGTGCTCTCGATCACTAGGCCGCACAGGCCTTCACGGGACCTAGCCCGTTGCCAGCCGTCCTGCACGTGGTCCGCAATGTTCTGTTCAAATGACTGAGGTCAGAACTTTAAGGACCTGAAGGGAGATGCTTGGGAAAGGGAGGCCTGTACTTGCCCTTTAAATCTAGTCTGCACATTCCCTCCTTCCCCTCCCCTTCTCGTTACCCTTCCTCCTCCCCTCACTCCCCTCCTGTCTCCCTCCCTTCCCCCACCTCTTCCCTCCTTCCTCCCTCCTCCTCGCCTTCTCTAGCTGAATGCCCGCGGTTCTGACACGAAGCAGTCATCCCACATGTCGCCTGCATTTGCTTTGCTTTGTCTTCATGTGTTTCTTACAATAAAATTTAGGCCAGTATTTTTATTTTAAAAGTTACTTTTATAACTGTGACTTGACTTGGGTATTCACTAACTTCCGACCATGAGCAACAATGGAGTTAATGTATTTCCCTTCTCTTCTTCCCCGTTCCCCCAGCCAGTGGTGTTCCTTGGTACTTTCCTTTGCACTGCTAAATATACTTATGCTTCTGTCAGGGTCTGAAAAGTTCGAAATACATTCAGAACAGGGTAAGTTTTCCCCAGAAAGGTTCTTAGACTCTTTTCTGCCCTTCCCCCTCCTCCCCCTCCCCTGCACGCCCTCACCTCCCCACCAGGCAAGTCCCCAGTCATCGTAGCCAGGGAAAAAGGAGGGCTTTATTGATTGGTGGACAGCTGCTGCCTTCACAGGGGACAGAGTAAATTTAGGTTCTGTCACAGACTGAGACTCTATCAGCAAAGCTCAGAACATCCTGCCAGAGCACCCTAAAAATAGCATCACCAGGCTTACACAGCTGGGGAGCCCAGGGCACAGCCCCTGCGCCCTCCCTTCCCCTGAGGGGCCTAGACCAAGCTCAGGGCCCTCCGGATGGGGCACCTCTTTATGCCTCGCTCTCTGTGACTGTAAGACAACTGGATTCCAAGCGCCTCATCCTCTAAGTCTCTCCTCTCGATATGGGCAAATGTTTTCAGATTGAACTGTTTCAGGAGAAATCCTGGCAGAGATAAAGGCCCTCTCACCCCAGCCTAGATGAGCTTTCATTTACACTTGGCCACTCCGCTCCCCCAGCCTTTTCTCCCTGGGCTCCGCCCAAGCCGGCCGAGGGCGCAGTGCTTCCAGACGGCTCCTGGGCTGACAGCAGCTCCACTGGGCGTCTGCGAGGAGCTGCTCCTGAGGCGTGGAGTCCTTGGTCCCCCGAGGAGCAATACCGAGGCGTGTTTCCACTTCCCCCTGTTCCTGTTTCTTTTCAGCCCTCTCCCACACCCCTGTCCTGAGTCTCCTTCGATTAAGCATTGTCCCCTCCTCCCATCATATGTTGTCACGTCAGAAGATGTCGCTTGTTTACAAGGTGTACAGCGGAAGCAGAAAACATTTCTAGACTTGAGGAAATGGATCTATGCTTTCGGGTATCAGGAGACAGGCAGGAAATACTTTTGGAAAAGCCTTCTTGGTGCCCCTTGAGTCAAACAGCACGGCGGTGTCCAGACGGGGCAGTGAAGCCCCTCCCCCCGCAGGCCGGGCAGGCGCCCATGCGGCACCAGCCCCAGACTGGTCTGTGCTGTCCTCAAGTCGTGTAAATAGTCGCGCTCGGGCTTCCCTTCCCCTCACCACCAGGGTGCATATGTCAGCATTTAGACTTTATTTAGCCCATGGTTTAATGGCGTGGGAGGATCCCAGACACCTGGATCACACCCAGCTTCACTGCAGGTCAGAAAGTCAAGGCATTACAGTAGATCCTGAAGTCCCTGGGTGCTCTGATATACTAAGGACATGTAGGGCTTGGGCTGCTGGGTGGATGGCAGAGAGAACCCGGGTGGTCTCTGGGCACACAGTGTGGTGAGCAGCCGGCCGGATGGAGTCTGGCCTGAGGAGGACCTGGGCTGGCTCTCAGCAGGCCCCTCCACCCCTGTCCCCTCCATGGAAGTTGACTGTGGCATATGTCACACTCTTGGAGTGGGTCAGAACCTTAGGAGGCAGAGGGGGCACTGAGGATGGGGCTGGGGGTGGGGGTTTCCTTGATAGGGGCTCAGGAGGTAGGCTGGTGTAGGTGATATCGTCGAAGGAAGGCAGGCGGTTGAGCCTCACATGTGGTACTTCCAACGGCGCATCTGCAGCCGGCCCCGCACTGTCCACGCGGTCCCCGGAGGAGGGCGCCTGTAAGGAACAGACGGACCGGGCAGAGGGAACACCTTCCTCAGCCCCATTTCCTCTGGGGCAAAGCCCAGGACTATGCTGCATTGTCTCTCGAATCCTGAATGTGTCAGTGGGCAAGAGGGCTTCTTGGACTTCCGGTGAAGATGGTAGCATAGGTAAATGCGGTATCGCGTCCCCCCACAACCACATCAAAGTTACAACTAAACTACAGAACAACCATCATTCAAAACCACCTGACATCAAGCTGAATGGCAGTCCTACAACTACAGAATTAAAGCAGCAGCCACATGGAGACTGGTAGGAGGGTCGGAGGTGGACAGGCTGGTCCCACACCCATGTGTGGCGGATAAAAATCAGGAGGACACCTCGGCTGGGAAGGTCCTTCCTGAGGACTGAGGGGTCCCCGTCCCACACCAGGTGCCCCGCTCAGGTTCCAGTGCCAGGAAGAGAATCCCCATCACTTCTGGCTGGAAAAACCAGCGGGAACTGAGGCTCAGGGAGGCTGAGGCGGCTGGAGCCCCAGGCAGCTCCTTAAAGGGCCCGCACACGGACTTATCCGACTCCCTCTAAGCTTGGAGGGGAGGCAGCTCAAGGGGCACCAGAGACATACAGGGAAGAACTGAGCTGTTTGGCACTGGAGGGGGCTGGAGAGGGGGCTTTCTCCGGGACAAACGTGCTGTCAGAGGCCTTTGTTCCTTTGGTGAGCCCTTCCCTGGGGCGGCAGACAGTCACCATATCTGGGACTCGAGCAACTTGGCTCACACTGGTAGCCCCTCCCTGGTGATTCCCTGAGGCCCCGCCCCACCCCACCCAACTTTCAGGACCACCCAAGCTGTTGCCACTTGCTTAACCATAGGATTGGCCTGTCTTGGATCCTGCTTCAGGTTTTCCTAAATTCTTTCAAACAAGCAGCATCTGGTCTCAGCGAGCCCCATATCTCTCGTTAAGTAATACATAGAAACAAACACAGGGAGGCAGCCGTAATGAGGAGACAAAGAAACAGTCCCAAATGAAAGAAAAAAACAAATCTCCTGGAAAAGAACTAAGCAAAATGGAGATAAGCAACCTAACAGATGCTGAGTTCAAAATACTGCTTATAAGGATGCTCAATGAACTTAGTGAGAACCTCAGTGAACTTAGTGAGGGCCTCAAGCGCATAAAAAAGGCCCAGTCAGAAATGAAGGAAGCACAGTCAGAAATGAAGGAGGCACTAACTGAAAGAATAATTTACACAGATTCAATAGTAGAGTAGGTAAAGCCAAGAAGCAAACCATCTATTTGGAATATAAGGAAGCAAAAAACCATCCAATCAGAACAGCAAAAAGAGAAAAGAATCCAAAAAAAGAGGATAGTGTAAGGAACCTCTGGGACAACTTCAAGCGTGATAACATTCACATCTTGGGGGTGCCAGAAGGAGAAGAGAGGGAACGAGAAATCAAAAACCTCTTTGAAACAATAATGGCAGAAAACTTTCCTAACTTGGTGAAGGAAACAGACATACAAGTCCAGGAAGCACAGAGAGTCCCAAACAAGATGAACCCCAAGAGGCCCACAGCAAGACACATCATCATCAAAATGCAAAAGGTTCAAGACAAAGAGAGAATCTTAAAAGCAGCAAGAGAAAAGCAGTTAGTTACCTATAAGGGAGTTCCCATAAGACTGTCAGCTGATTTCTCAAAAGAAACTTTGCAGGCCAGAAGGGAGTGCCAAGAAATATTCAGAGTGATGAAAAGCAAGAACCTACAACCAAGATTACTCTATCCTGCAAAGCTGTCATTTAGAATCAATGGCCATATAAAGAGTTTCCCAGACAAGAAAAAGTTAAAGGAGTTCATCACTACCAAACCGTTATTATATGAAATGTTGAAGGGTCTTTTTGAAGAAAAAGATAAAATATATGAACAAACAAAATGGCAATGAATACATATCTATCAACAATGGAATCTACAAACAAAATGAACAGGCAGAACAGAAACATTCTCATAGATACAGAGAACATTTTGTTGGTTGCCAGAAGGGAGGGGGGTTGGGGGAATGGGTGAAAAAGGTGAAGGTATTAAGAAGAAAAAATTGGTTGCTAGACTGACAAACCTCAAAGAGAAGGGGGTTGGGGGTTGGGAAGAAATAAACCAAAGAACTTATATGCATAACCAATGGACACGGACAACAGTGGGAAAAGGCAGGAGGGGGGCGGGAGTGGGGAGGAGGGAGTCAATGGGGGGAAAATGAGGAACATCTGTAATACATTCAACAATAAAGATTTAAAAAAAAGAAAAAGAAAAGAGGGCTTCTTGAAGTTTTTTAACCCCCAAGTTTTTCCCCAAATCTGGGAAGGTGGGGTACCAAGGTGGGAAAGCGGGACCATTGGGGCCAGTCCTCTCTCCACCCCTTCAGTGTGGGACCTCTCAGTGAGCATGGCAGGCGGAGGGTCTGGGGACATTGGCTGGGAGCCTGCGGAGGCCTCCCTCTTACCATGCCTGGAACTCCGCTGTCCTGCGATCGGCCGGAGACTCCAAGCCTGTTCCCTGGCGAGACAGAGGACAGCAGCCCGGTGTGCTTCCTGCGCTGCTTCAGAGCACCCCCCTCCCCTTCGGAAACCTCTTCTCGAGTCCAGACACCTTCCCCACTCCCACCACTGAACCTTCCCCCTAGGACTCCCCACCCACTGCTTCCGGCTCCCCCAAACCTGGCTGGACACTCACCCTAGCTCCAGAAGCCCTTTCCTCACCTCTCCAGTCCCCTGCCCCCAATCCCACTCCCCACCTTTCCAGTTCCTGCCTTTCCCTAGGCCTGTTCCCATTGACTCTCCTTCCTCCCCTCCACCCATCAGCCATGGGAACCCCAGGGTCTGGGTGCCGTGCTAATGCCCAGACAAGCCCCTCCTCTGTAGGGGACAGACCTAGATTCCTGGCCTCGTCTGCAAGACGGGCTGGCAGGCCCATGGGGCTATGCTGGGATAGAACGGACCACGACCTACCTTTCCTTTTGGCCATCGCATCGAACAACACCACTGCCACCACCAGCAAGCCCAGCAGGGCCACTGAGCCCCAGATCAAGAGGATGCTGAGGGACACAAAGGGACAGGTGAGCATAGCCCTGAGCCTGGCCGGGAGCTGCGCCAGGACTCCTGGAGCAGAGGCACGGGGCGCAGTTCCTGGTGAGCGTGGTGGGGAGAAGGGGGTTTGGATGGGGTGAGAAAGCAGGCTCAGGCAGGGAGGAACAGACACATCGTCTGGGTATCCTGGCTGAGGACCCCGCGAGATGAACGGGTCATGTTGAACTGGCACAGAGAGGTCTGGCTGGCTGGCTGACGAGCTGCCCGATCAGAAGTTCCCCAGGAAAGAAAGGAAGCATGAAATTTCTCTGATTTATCTGGGCTCGAAGCAAGCCGTGGGTATCTTCACCACCACCCTCGTCCCAGCCACGCAGACGCGGTTCTTGTCAGTACCTGTGCTGCTGCAGGCTGGGCTCCGGAGGGCTGGCCGTGCCCGTGGGGTCTGAGGAAGGGTGCTTCTCCTCCTTCAGGCCAGGAGCTGTCGGGAATACCCAGTGAGCGCATACCCGCTGTGGGCAGGGTTCGGGGCCTCCCGAGGAAATGGAGCTGAGGAAGGAGAGGTCTCCAGCAGGAAACACAACGAAGGAGTTTGGGGTGTTCCTTAGGGGCCGCTCCTTCTGGGGGCCAGGGATGGCATTCAGTATGCTTCACCTGGCAGTGAACACACCCGCTGTCCCCTCCACACCAGCTCCCGCTCCCCTGTCTCTACGGGGGCTCCGCACAGCCTGCCACCTGGGGCCCCTGCAGGCTGGCGGCGCCCATCCCCAGCTCGGCCCTCAGGGTCTGAGGAACTCTGGGGTCAGCCCAAAAGGGACACATGCCAACTGACCCTTGCTGAGGGATTTGCTTGGACCCGAGACTCAGTTGGGTGACAAAGCTTCCGTCACCTACAACGTGCTCAACTTCTGGCTGAGGGACTTAGGGTTGGCTTCTCTGGGCCTGAAGATCTGTCGTGGGAACCAGGCCGGGCCTAGACCTTCTGGGAAGGGAGCCTCGCCCTGCTCAGAGGAGACTCGACATTCCTACCCCACCCCATGACCAACCAGGAAATGGAGTTGCTGGGGCCCCGATCTTGCTGCCTATGACCTGCTTTCCTGGTGCCTTTTAAGCCTCCGTGGACAAGCCTCCATGAAGCTAAGAGGGCGCCCGAGCTGCCCCCACACCCTCCCTGGGGACCATGCACCTGCCCGCGAACCCCAACTTCCACACCTGCCACTGCAGGCCCCGCCTCCCTGCCCCTCTGCTCACGGGGAGGGGTATAACCCCGAGTCCCCAGACCTTAGCGCGTCAAGGACGGAGGAGGGCAAAGGTGATAAGGGTGAACAGGAGTGTGTTTGCGGTAGAAAACAGTAACCGCGGACTGCGGAGAAGAGGGATTCTCGGGGCGACTAGGTCCGTCCTCCTAACTACCAGCCGGAATCCCGAGGAGGAGCCTGCCTCTGACTGTGGTGTTTGGGGCGGCACAGGTACTGGGGAAAAGGAGGACCTGAAGGGGAAACGCGTCAGCACCCACAGGGAAAGTGGCCATCTCCGCGTCAGCAGCCGGCTGACATTTCCCTCCAGAATCTTGTTTTTACAGCAGCCTGCTTTACTGGAAAAATGTTTTCTTTAAGAAGTTATTTATTTATCCTCACCCGAGGACATTTTTTGTTCAGATAGAGTGGGAGGGAGAGAGAGGAGGAGAAAGAGAAACATCGATATGAAAGGGACACATCGAGTGGCTGCCACCCGCACGACCCAACCAGGGCCGGGGACAAACTGCAACCGAGGTACGTGCCCTTAACGAGAACCGAACCCGGGTCTCTCTGGACCACAGGCCGACGCTCTAACCACTGAGCCAAACCCGCCAGGGCTGTTTTTTTTAACACTTAAAAATTTCTTTAAATGAATGCTTGGCTATTAGATAGTTATAGGCTGTGTGGATTAACTCTATAAAAAAATAAAATGCTGGCCAAGCCACTGTGGCTCAGTGGTTGAGCATCAATCCATGGACCAAGAGGTTGCCGGTTCTATTCCCGGTCAGGGCACATGCCCAGGTTGTGGGCCTGATCCCCAATGGGGGGCATGCAGGAGGCAGCTAATCAATGTGTCTCTCTTATTGATGTTTCTATCTTTCTCCCCATCTCCCTAAATATCAATAAAAATATTTTTGAGCCCTAGCCGGTTTGGCTCAGCGGTTAGAACGTTGGCCTGAGGTCCAGAGAGACCCGGGTTCGGTTCCCACTAAGGGCACATACCTCGGTTGCAGTTTGTCCCCGGCCCTGGTTGGGTCGTGTGGGTGGCAGCCACTCGATGTGTCCCTTTCACGTCGATGTCTCTCTCTCTCTCTCTCTCTCTCTCTGTCTCTCTCTCTCCTTCCCACTCTATCTGAACAAAATATCAAAAAATGTCCTCGGGTGAGGATAAAAAAATATATATATTTTTTTAATTAAATAAATAAATAAATAAAGTGCTTTCCATACTGAAATTAGAGCTGAGAATATTAGCTGGAATAAGGGATATTTCTCCCATTTTTAAAGCTGAATGAGGTTCAGACGTTGCATGGTAGTCCGCCTATAGATGAGCCCAGGGAGGACGGATAAAATTCAGTAAGATATGAATTCAGTCATTTTTAAGCCATCGAATACATTATTACAGTAATTTAAAAAAACTGGATGATAAAAAAGAGTAATTCAAGTTAATATGCCCAAATTAAAACTTTGTTTAAAGCATTTCTAAGAAAAGAAAAGTAGCATCAAGTGTGTTGGAAATGCTGGAACAGGAGGCCAAGGCCATGCGTGGGGGAGAGTCTGTGCCTTCCAGGGGGACCCGCCTGGGCCGGAGGGGGAAGGGTCTGCATTTGGCTGTTTGTGTTTTGTTTTGTTTTGTTTTGTTTTTAATCCTCACCCGAGGATATTTTTCTATTTATCTTCAGATGGAGTGGAGAGAGAGAGAGAAACATCGACGTGAGAGGGATACATTGACTGGTTGTCTCCCGCACAACCCCGACCAGGGCGAGGGATGAACCACAACTGAGGTATGTGCCCTTGACCACAATCGAACCCGAGACTCATTGGCCCACAGGCTGACACTCTACCACTGAGCCACACTGGCCAGGGCTGCATTTGGCTGTTTTTTCTGTTGTCTCACCCAGTTTGGTTTCTGTTCCCTGCAGAGCTGTCAGAAAGATGTCTCCCCGCAAACCCTCTCCCCCAGCGGTCCCCACCCCCCAAGGCCCCAAGAGCAGCTGGTGGGAGTCGGGAGGACGGGTCAGAGGAGAGTGCGGGCCTCGGGTACTCACCTTCAGGGAGGATGTCCAGAGACACCCTGTGCACCGTCTGGGACCCGGTGCTCCCCTCCACCATGCACCTGTACTCCCCAGCGTCCTCCTCCCTCAGGGAAACCATCTCCACCTGGAGCAGGCCGCTGCCCATGTCCGTGAGGAATGTGCGGCTGTGCCCTGGGGCTCCGCGGTCCACCACCGAAGACACCAAGGGCTGGCACCACCCCTGCGAGAACCGGCACCACACCTTCCGAGCCCTGAGGTCGTGGGGCCGGTAGAGACACTGCACCCTGATGGAGCTCCCCACCGGTGCCCGCAACACCTCGGGGAGGCTGTCGGCCGAGCCCTGGCCTGAGGGAGGAAAGGATGTCAGGCAGGAGCGGGGGAGCCCCAGCCCATGCCCTGGCAAAGGCCCTACACACATTACTGTTACCACAGTTACTTGTCGGCACGGAACGCTCTGTGGGGCCCCGGCACAGCCCTCGGTCCTTACCTGCTAGTCCCAGGAGCAGCAGCAGGAGCGGGCTGAGACCCATGGCTGGCAGGGAGGCTGGCAGGGAGGTTGCCCGGGCACTGACGCAGCATTCCCTGGGGGCAGGAAACAGCTGCATCCCACAGACAGTCACGTGGGCTCCCAGTGACTCTGGGTGCGAGGCAGACATGGGGGCCCCCACGGGTGAGGATAAGGAGTGTGTCCAAACCCAGGGTGGCTCAGTGCTTGGGAACCGACCCTGAGGACAGGGTGGGCCAGGCAGGGCTGCGGCCCAGCCAAGGAGGAAGGTGGGAAGGTGGAGGCGGCAGGGGAGTGTTAGGGAGAGGAAGACGCTCTCCAGGTCTTCCAGGGACCTGAGGACCCGGCCGAAGGAGGGAGGTGGTGTCCTGCCCATGACCCAAGGCCCTTCTGATTCTCAATTCTGTGTGCGTCCTACCGAGCCCTCAGGAGGTTGTCCTTCTCCGGTGGCCCCGCCCCGCAGCCGGCAGTCCCGCCTTGATGGTGGGCCTGGCCTGGCATTGCTTATTCGGCAGTGTGCCCTCTGGACCCAGCCAGTGAGGACCCACGTTCTTCAGTTCTGGAAACTGCATTATGTCTTTTAAAACATTTTTATGTGTTTTTATTTATTTTGGGGAGAGAGAGAGAGAAACATCAATGTGAGAGAGAAACATCCATCAGCTGCCTCCTGCACGCCCCCTACTGGGGATCGAGTCCACCACCCGGGCATGTGCCCTAACCGGGAATCGAACAGGGACCTCTCAGTCCATGGACAACGCTCAATCCACTGAGCCACACCGGCCGGGCGTGTGTTACGTCTTTAATCATCGCTTCTCCCTTTTCTCCCTCCCCTCTGTTTTTCTGGAACTGCCTGATTCCTTGGATATGGGCCCTAATGCATCCAGGACATTTTCATACCCTTTCTCTCCTATTTCCCATCTGTCTTGGTCCGTCTTGTTCCGATTTCTAAAAGATATCCTCATCTTTTCTTCCATCCCTTCTGCTAGTGGCTTTTAAATTTTTATTTCTTAGTGTTCTTAGTTGACAAGGTTTCTTATTCTTCCAGCATTTCTTCCTCATAGCCTATTTTTGTTTTGGGAATACACTGTCTTGTCTGTGGGGAGGCCATTCTTTTTCTTTTCTCTTGTAGAGAGATTTCTGCTTTTCTGCCTGGTCTGGGCCCAGGGTGCCCACCAGGTGTGTTCAGGTGACATACTGGGAGGTTTGCTTACATTCTTCCCCTCTCTCCCTGGAGGTGGGTTGTTTGTTTTGTTTAAATTTCATTTCTCAATTCAGTTTGCATTTCATATTGTTTTGTAGCCAGGTGGGTACTTGATTTGGTTTCTGATGGGAGAGGACCCTGAGGCTCAGAGGAGTTAAGGAAGTTGCAGGAGGCAAAGCACCTGCACCCCCTTCGGTCCAGAGTGCCCCCCAGAGAGTCCAAGGCAGGGGATGCCAATGGCAAGGAAAGGGTACCTGCACCCCAGTGCCCAGCACACCCACCTGGGGGCCTCCCTGCCATCTCGTCCGCATCGTGCCTGGGACGAGGGGCCAGAGGTAGAACCAGCTCAGTCTGGGCTCCACTCGGTCCAGAAGCCCGCCCTGCCTGGGGACGGAAGGAGGAGTTTCCTGTGCCCCAGTCAGAAGGCCGGGGAAACAGACGGGACAGGCCAGCAGCCTCACTGGGGAGTGGCTGAGGCAGGGCTGGGCAGGGCTGGGCAGGGCTGAGGCAGGGCAGGGCTGGGCTGGGCAGGGCAGGGCAGGGCTGGACTGGGCAGGGCAGGGCTGGGCTGGGCAGGACTAGGCAGGGCTGAGGCAGGGCTGGGCAGGGCTGGGCAGGGCTGGGCAGGGCTGGGCAGGGCTGGACTGGGCAGGGCAGGGCAGGACTAGGCAGGGCTGAGGCAGGGCTGGGCAAGGCTGGGCAGGGTTGGGCAGGGCTGAGGCAGAGCTGGGCAGGGCTGGACAGGGCAGGGCAGGGCTGGGCAGGGCAGGGCTGGGCAGGGCTGAGGCAGGGCTGGGCAGGGTTGGGCAGGGCTGAGGCAGGGCTGGGCAAGGCTGAGGCAGAGCTGGGCAGGACTGGGCAGGGCTGGGCAGGGTTCTGAGGCTGTATCAGGGATTCCAAACCCCAGATTCCCACACCCAGGTTTGTGGCAAAGCAGCCACGTGGCCAAAGGCAGAGGAGCTCCTGCCCCAGGGTGTAGAGAACTCCTTCCCCCTCTTCCCAGTGACCCCCACCCTAGCCCTGGACGTCTGCCAGTTTCCCCTTGGCTCTCCGCCTGGCCGGGTGGGTGTGTGAACTGAAGAAGTGTGTTCACTTCCTCACCTCCTCCAAGTGCTTCTCCGAGCAGCCTCTGACCACCCTTAGAATTGCACCATCCCGTCCTTTCTGCCCTCCAACCCTCCTGACCCGCTGACCACTCCACGTGGCTCTGCGTGGGCACACATCTCTGCCTGCTGTGTTCCTGTCTGCAATGCCCAGATCAGCCCTGACGCAGAAAACATCCGTTGAATGAACAGATGAATGAATGGGTGGCACTGAGCTGGAGGGAGGGGCTCCGTGAATGACAGGTGAAATTTGGATTTCCAAACTCTACTGGGGACTAGGGACAAGTCCTTTCCCTTGTGAGCCTCAGTTTCCCTTCTGTACACTGGGGGCTTCGATCAGCAGTTTCCAGACGGGGGTGCTGCCCATGACTCAAGTCCTGGCATTCCCCGGGGGGAAGAGGGACGAAGAAAGCAAAGCTCCGGGGAGATGGGTGCGTCAGCTGGGACGTGGGTGGACTTGGGGTGGGGTGGGAAGGGAGGAGGAGGCCAGGAGGAGGGGAGGAAGACCATGCTAGGGACATTCCAGAGGAGGGGGCAGGCCTTGGTCATCAGCTCTAGGAAAGAGAGCGAGAAGAACAAAAAGATGGGCCCGTTTGGAGCCTGAGAGATGGCGGAATGTGGTCTCCTTAGGACCCGGGTCCCAGTGAGCCAGCCCCCTTTCCACATCCACATGTATCCTCCTAGCCCTGGAGCAAGAAGAACTTCACAATGCCCAAAGCAATCCATCTAAACAGGAAATCTCGGATTTATTTGTGAGAATGTTTGCTGTCCAATGCCACACACGCCACACACACACACACACACACACACCACACACACACACACACACCACACACCACACACCACACACCACACACACACACTACACACCACACACACACACCACACACCACACACACACACCACACCACACACCACACACACACACACCACACACCTCACACACACACTACACACCACACACACACACCACACACCACACACCACACACACACACACACCACACACCACACACACACACACACACACCACACACCGCACACACACACTACACACCACACACACACACCACACACCACACACACACACACCACACACCTCACACACACACACACACCACACACCTCACACACACACTACACACCACACACACACACCACACACCACACACCACACACACACACACCACACACCACACACACACACACACACACCACACACCACACACACACACTACACACCACACACACACACCACACACCACACACACACACCACACCACACACCACACACACACACACCACACACACACACACTACACACCACACACACACACCACACACAACACACAACACACACCACATACCACATACACACACACACACTACACACCACACACACACACCACACACACCACACACCACACACACACACTACACACCACACACCACACACCACACACACCACACACACACACACACACACCACACACACCACACACACCACACACCACACACCACACACACACACACCACACACCACACACACACACCACACACACACACACCACACACACCACACACACACACCACACACCACACACCACACCACACACACCACACATCCCTGGGGCAAGGGCAAGCAGAGTGCAGGCAAAGTGGGGTTTTGCCAGAGCAGAACCAGGAGTCTTGGTGGCTGAGGGGCGAGTGTGCAGGCTGGGGAGGTCCCTGCAGACCTCTCCAGGGCCTCGTCCCACGTGGGGTCCTCTCCTCTCAGGTGTCCCTCAGCCCTGCAACACACTGAGTTACTCGCATGCCCTCTTCGCCCACCGCCCCTCCCAGCCCGTCCACCCCAGCCACACTGCGCTCCCCAAGCTTACCAGTCAGGGTCTGGAGCTGGTGACCTGGGTCGTGGCTGCAGTCGGGCACACTGGCTGGAGGCGGCCCCAGTTTCTGCCCATGCCAGGCCACAGCCCAGAGGGCGCTGGCTGCCAGGAGCTTGCTGAGGAAGACGCAGGCCAGGAGGAAGAGGACGGAAGTGGGTGGAAAGTGCATCTCCTCTTCCAAGAGACTCCTGGTGGAAACAAGGAGAGCGTGTAGGAGGCATCGAAGGGGCCTCAGAGAAAGATGGGGGGACACCAGGAGCTTCCCGGGGCTCAGGGCAGCTCCCCGCACCCAGCACCCTCCCTGGATGGAGCTCTGTGGGGTTCGGCGGGCCTGCATTCAGGAGACCTGAGTTCTAGGCACAGGTTGGCATCTAAACCCCTCACCTTTACTCGCTGGACAGTGTTTGCCCTACGTGATGCTATGATGTGGGGGAGGGGTGTGCGTGGCGGGGGCACAGGTGTGCTCCGGGGTTATGTTAACAACACTGAACACCAGTACAGAGCCTTGAACCAGCAGGTCTGGGGACCTCAGCTTTGTACTGGAACATTCATTGTTGCTGACTTGTGGGGCTGCCGTAGGGCTGTCGAGGGGGGTGCAGGAGGCTGGCCACTCAGGAGTCCTGGAGCTGCGGCTATTTACAAACTGTTATAAAAGAATTTCAACAGTTGTTTTTTTTTTGGTATATGCCCTTAGTGGGAACCGAACCTGGGACTCTGGTCCGCAGGCCGACACTCCAACCACTGAGCCAAACCGGCCAGGGCTAGAATTTCAACAGGTCAGCAGGTGGCGCAGTCACACCAACACACAGTGGCCGGTGGGAAGGCTGCTTAGATGGGATCAGACCCAGGCCCTTTCCTGCTCTAACCGCCCTGGGACGTGTGGTTCTGGGACCCGCGTCTGCAGGGTAGGAGTCCACCAGGGACCTTAGGAAAGAGCTGTCACCACACCTGGAGATGCTGTGCTCCACCTGGGCGTCCTCAAAGCCCTGGGACTCCTCGGGGATCCAGAGCGCACCGGGGTCCTGGCGATCAGTGGGGTCTGTGGGAGACAGAGCCCGTGACCCTGTGCCCCCTCGCCCCAGGCAGCCTGCCGAGGTGGGGGAACCTCTCTGGGTGTTGTAGGCCTGTGGCCTCTGGCCCTGTGCGACCAAGTTGTTAACCTCTCTGGGCCTCAGTTTCCTCACCTGTAAAATGGGACAGTGCTGCGGATTCCGTGGGAACAGCCTTTGCCGTGCCTCCCACCTCCCAGGAGCTCAGTGACTGCGGCTCCAGTGACCCTCAGTAGGGGGACAGGACCTCCAGCGTGGGTTTCCCAGGGTCCTCGAAAGCCCAGAGCGTGGTCCCAGGCACGGACACTGAGGACAGGCCCGGGCGCTGCAGCTGCCCTGCCCACTCACCGGCCACGACCTCCACCAGGACTTTCCTGAGGGTGCTGGCCTCCCTCCCGCCGAGGCTCTGACACTGGTAGAGGCCAGCGTCGTGGGCTTGCAGGTTCCGCAGCGTGATGGTGAGCCTGCCGCCCAGGGTGTCGTCTGTGATGGACGTGCTCCCGTTCCGCCGCTTCAGGAAGGACAGCAGCCACGAGTGGTGGGTGCTGACCACCCGCTGGCACGAGTCCTCCTCGCCCAGCTGGCGGCACCAGGCCTTGCGTCTCCCCCAGTGCTGCCGGGAGTCGTAGGGGCAGGACACCCGCAGGGACTGGCCTGCCAGGCCCTGGAACACCGTGGTGTTGAGGCCTCGGCACAGCCCTGGGGGGGAGACACGCATTCACTCTTTTATCATTTACCAGATCTTCATTGAACACCGACTACGTGCAGTGAACACGAGACAGAAACCTTGCCCGGAAGGGGCTCAGGTTCTTAAAGAAGCTGGAAGAAGGCGGCACAGCCCAGGCAGGTGCTTATGGGAGACCGGAGCCGGGAAACCCAGGTCCTGGGTCTGGCTCTATCATCGTTGGACTTGCTGAGCATCGTTGAAGAAGTAACTGTCCCTCTCTGGGCCTGTTTCCAAAACATTTGGTCTTGAAGTTCCCCCAGTCCTATTCTGCACATCTTCTCCCTCCACATGGGAAAGAGACCTCTCCTCACCCCACTGCACCCCCAGAGCAGGGCTGCACCCCCGCCCTGGCCGTGCCTGTCCTCTGCCACTGCCCACGCTGCCCTGCACGCTGTCCTTCTGCCCTTTAGCACCCAGCTTCCCTGTTTCTGTGGCTTTGTTCCCCTTTCACGATGGACTCGTCTCAGCGCTATTTTGGGGGAGACATGAGGCTGCTATTTTGGGGGTCCTCCTTGGAGTGGGGAAGATGGGCTTAGAACACCAGCGTATTTCCAGGACGGGGGCTGCAAAGAATCACCCGAGACCTCTGCCTCCACGTCCCCTCTCGGTCCCCCTCTCTTCACCCCATCTTCAGCCATACGGTGACAGAAACTTGAAAGATGGGACTGGGGAGCTGGTGGCCTGCCTTCTGGAACCAGAGAGGCCTGGTGAGCAGTAGCCCCTCCACATGGCGTCTCAGCCACCCCTCGGCCTCCACCTTGCCGCACCCCACCCAGCCGGGCAGGGCCTCACTGGGACGACCCCTCACCCGGGTTTGCCTGCCGCTCTGGGGAGCACGAGGCCCCTTCCCCTAATGAGAAAAGGCAGTGTGTGCAAGAACGGGGGGTGTCAACCCCCAGCTCAATGACAGACATGTTTGGCCCCCTCACTTCCATCCAGGGCGGAGGACAGAGGATCGTCCAAGAATGGGGGGGGACACCCCAAAGACAAGGGCTCTCAGCCCAGGTTCTTTCCTCCCTCCCACCCTGCCACTCCTCTGGGGCTAGTCTTATGCTTCAGTGGTTCATAAATTTCAGGGCTCTGACTACTGCCCCCCAAACTTCCCCCAGCAACTAGCTAGTACCTGAGATGCCACCATCAAAACTCCTTCCTTCCACACAGCCAGAGCCCGGGCCCCGTGTGCCTGCCCACGTCTGAGGAGGCCGGCGGCGGGTCCTGATCCCGCAGAGGACAGCGTGCAGGACAGGGCGGGCGGGAGAGACGCGAGGACGCCAACCTCCCTCCGCTCGGCGCTCCCCACCTCCCGCCCGTCCACGGAAGGAAGCCACCAGCGACGGAGGGAAGGGGTTCTACCTGTGACAGACAGCAGGATGAGCAGCCGGACAGGCTCCATGTCACCCTCCCTTGCAGAGGGGGACACGAGGTGTCTTGTGCAAGATCTCGTCTTTCCCTTGAGCTGCAGAGAGCAGAGGCTCAGGCATGCCAGGCGCTGCTCACAGGAACTGGCTCCTGGGATTGAGCAACAGTTGGGACTGGGGTCTGGGTTTCTGATTCAGGAAGGGGTGTGGGGAGGAGGAGAGGAGGAGCCGCACTGCAGCCTCGGAGCCGGAGGCTGAGGATCTCAGACCTCTAGAGGTCAGCCCTCCATCTGTGCCGGGGCTGGGCAGGGTCCGAGGCTGCAGACCCCAGCCCCTTCCGGTCCTCTCGGGGCTGGTGTCCCTGTAGTGTGGCAGTGGCGAGGAACACGGGACTTGTGGCTTCAAATCCCTTCTTCCTCACCTCCTATGTGTGCAGCCACAGTCATAGCCTCTGTCTCAGCTCCTGTGTCTGTAAAATGGGAATAATAATCGTGTCTAGGGTTATTGGGAGCATGACATGGATTTTCCCAGGCAAAATGCTTTAGAACAGGCCCTGACACGCCAAAATTAATGAGTACCATTACCCTAGAGAGCAGGACACACAGCAAGCATGCAACAAAATTAACTAGTACTGTTACCCTAGTTAGCAGGATGTAGCAGGTACACAACAAAATTAACTAGTACTGTTACCCTAGTTAGCAGGATATAGCAGGTACGCAACAAAATTAACTAGTACCGCTACCCTAGTTAGCAGGATATAGCAGGTACGCAACAAAATTAACTAGTACTGTTACCCTAGTTAGCAGGAGAAAGCCCAAGTTTAGCCCCCTTTACACAGCTGGACGCCTCCTGCGGGCACATGCTCACACGACCATTGGTTTGTGCTCACACACACCTTGAACTCCCCATCCTCCTGTGGGACAGGACAGGACGTGACATGTTCTGGAGATCTTGGGTGGGGGTGCTTGAGCCATAGGTGCAGGTCTACGAAGGGTGACCCAGGCACAGGGACCTCCATGGCAGAGGCTCAGAGGTGTGGAGCGCCAAGCGAGCCAGGACAGGTCCGGAAGCTGGCAATGCCCAGGGGCAGGAGAGGCTGGAGGAGCCCACAGCCACCTACAGATCCTCAGTCTGCTTCGGTTTCCTGCAAACAGTCTGGTTGGTTCTTTCATGCATGTATTTATTCGTATTTACCATGCATGTATCGTATGGACAGGGAATGTGCGTGGAGATGGGTAGTTGGTGGTGAACATAAGGTAGTTCTTCATTTAGAGAGTCAGCTGCCCAGTCTAGACCTAGGTGCCTAGGGAATGAGGGTCTACGCCACCTGAAGATCACTGCACAAGACCCTTCTGAATTAATGGTGTATAATTTCATACAGAGAAATTCATCCCAGTAGGGTGTCCAATTCTATAAATTTTGACAAACTCGTACATCTATGTAACAACCCCCATTAATCAAAATACAGAACATTGCCCTGGCCAGTTTGGCTCAGCGGTTAGAGCGTCGGCCTGCGGTCCGGAGAGACCCGGGTTCGGTTCCCGCTAAGGGCACGTACCTCGGTTGCAGTTTGTCCCCGGCCCTGGTTGGTCGTGCGGGTGGCAGCCACTCGATGTGTCCCTTCACGTCGATGTTTCTCTCTCTCTCTCCCTTCCTCTCTCTCCCTCCCACTCTATCTGTACAAAAAATGGAAAAATATCCTCAGGTGAGGATAAAAAAAAAAAAAAATACAGAACATTTCTATCAGCAAAACAATATTCCCTCGTGCCCCTGTTAGCCACTTCCTTCCTCTCCAGTCCAGGCCCTGGCAGCTCTGATCTGAATTCTGTTCCTAGGTCCTGCCTTTTCTGGAATGTCACACACACAAATGATACGGCGGGTCGCCTTTGCGTCTGGCTGTTTTCGCTTATCAAAATGCGCTCCGCATGCGTGAAGTCGCACCTCTCAGGAACTCATTGTTTATCGTTGACTAGTATCTCCCTGTGGGGCTGAACCAGCTGGTGAGCGTTTGAGTTGTTTCTAGTTTGGGACAATTATGAATAAAGCCACTATACGCATCTATGTATGTACATATATGTGGTGCGGACGTTTCTTTCCATTTCCCTCGGGTAGTGCCGTCACGTGGACAGTGTGTTTGACTCCGCAGAAACTGCTGCACTGTTCTTGCGAAGTGGTTGTACCATTTTTGCATCTTTGTCAAGACCTGACACTGTCAGTTTTCTTTTTAAGTTATTTTAATAGGTGTATGGTGATATCTCATTATGGTTTTTTAAAATATCTTTTTTTAATGTTTTTATTGATTTTTTTTTTTTTAGAAAGAGAGAAACATTGATGTGAGAGAGAAACATAGATCAGCTGCCTCTTGTATGCCCCCTAGTGGGGATCAAGCCCAAAATCTGGGCATGGACTCCGACTAGGAATCAAACTGGGACCTCTCAGTCCATGGGACAACACTCAATCCACTGAGCCACACAGGCCTGGCTCATTATGTTTTTAATTTATTTTTTCCTAATGCCTAATGATGTTGAACATCTTTCATTGTTTCTTTGCCTGTTGCATACATATCTCCTTTTGCAAAGTATTAGTTCAAATCTTTTGTCTATTTTCAATTGTTTATCATTATCATTATTATTAAGTTGTGAGGATTCTTTATACATTCTGGATACAAGTCCTTTATCATATATATGATTTGCAAGTATTTTTCTAGTCTCTAGCTTGTTTTATCACTTCCTCAACAGTGTCTTCAATGAGTAGAAGATTTAATGCTGATAAAGTCCAATTTATTGATTTTTTTTGGTTTATAATTTGTGTTTTTTGTGGCCTACTAAGAAAAATTTGCCTATCTGAAAGTCACAAACGTTTTCTGCTAGAAGTTTTATAGTTTCTGGTTTTACATGTTGGTCTATAATCCATTTCAAGTTAAGTTTGCATATGGTGCAAAATATGATTTGTGTTTCTTTTCTTTTCCTTTTGGCCTATGGATGTCCAATTTACCAACATCATTTGTTGAGAAGACTATCGTTTCTCCTTTAAATCACCTTAGTATCTTGATCACAAATCAATTGACGTGTAGATCTATTTCTTGGTTGTCCATTATGTTCTATTGATCTCTGTGTCTACCTTTCCACCAATACCACACCATCTTGACTACTCACTGTAGTTTTATGACAAGCCTTTAAATCAGGTAGTGTGGGTAATCCAACTACATTGTTCTTTTTCAAAATGGTTTTGACTGTCCTGTACTTTGCCTTGCCATGTAAATTTTAGAATCAGCTTGTCAATTTCTTCCCCCCACCACCAAAATAGCCTCTGGACTTTTGCTTGGAATTATTGAATCCATAGCTCAGTTTGGAGATGTGGAGGGTGGGGACTAGACATTTTAACACTACTGAGTCTTTGACCATGCCCACAGGTTAGCTCTTCATGTACTCATTTCTTCTATAGTTTTATCAATGTTCTATGGTTTTCAGCATACAAATCTTGCACGTATCTTGTTAAATTTCTACCTAAGTATTTCATGATTTTGTTACTATTTTAAATGTTTCCAGCTTTGTAGATCTCAGGCAGAAGCAGAACTCAAAGTCCCATGAACCTTGCTCTGGCTGGTGTGCCTTAGTTGGTTGGAGCGTCATCATGCACACCAAAAGGGTGTGGGTTTGATCCCCGGTCAGGGCACGTAAGAGAGGCAACCTATCGATGTTTCTCTTGTCTCTTTCTCTCCCCCCGCCCCTCTTGCTTTCTCTAAATTTATTTTATTTATTTATTTATTTTATGGTTGGGGGTCACCACAACATGAGGAACCGTATTAAAGGGTCATGGCATTAGGAAGGTTGAGAACCACTGCTTTATTTTATTTTATTTTATTTTATTTTATTTTATTTTATTTTATTTTTTATCATCCTCACCGAGGACATTTTTCCATTTTTTTGTTCAGGTAGAGTGGGAGGGAGAGAGAGGAACAGAGAGAGAGAGAAACATCGATGTGAAAGGGACACATCGAGTGGTTGCCACCCTCACAACCAACCAGGGCCGGGGACAAACTGCAACCGAAGTACATACCCTTAGCGGGAACCGAACCCGGGTCTCTCTGGACAGCAGGTCGACGCTCTAACCGCTGAGCCAAACCGGCCAGGGCTAAATTTATTTTTTTTTTAAAAAAAAAACATACTCCCACAACTCCCCCACCACCCACCACCACTACCAAACTAAGAAAATAAATAAATAAAACATACCCTCGGGCGAGGATTTTTTAAACAGTCTCATAACTCTTTACCTTACTGTCTGGCCCATTTATGCTCCATTCTGACCCCTTCTTCTCACTTCCAGTCTACCTTAGAAAGGGTCCTGTGCATATCCGATGTTCTCATCCTTATCTTGTGCCAGTTTGTGGTTCAAGTCCCTGCTCTTCATATCTGAGCATGAGAACATTTGTACAGCAACCCCCACTCCCAAGCACAGGGTCCTTCCCTTCCCTTTGCTAAATCTGAGTTCCGAGATACCTGCTACCTCACATTTGGCACAGAGATCTCTTGCCCTCTATCACTATATCTGAACATCAACGTTCACCAATGCGTGCATTTAACCACATGGTCACGGTGCTAAGGAACTCAGGTCTCTTGGAGACCCAGGACCCCCAGGTATGATGGTGACCACTGCAGAAGCCTCAGAACCAGCAGCATGACTGGTACATGAAGTAGTCCTGATGTCTAACTTTGGCCGAAATGTCACAGCTGCCTTGTCAGAGTGCCTGGTAAACTTCCGATAGCAGCTGTTCCAAATTGTCACCCTCCTCAAACACATCCTCCTATCCACCCCCTCCTTCTCTAAGAATAAATCAAGTCTGTCGTCTGTGGGCATCCTCGCCCTCTTTCAGACCCTCCCTTACGCTCTCATCCCCAGTGTAACCAACCTCAGCAGCTGAAGTACGAGAGTGTGGTCAGGACCATGGTCAGCGCCCCGGGAAGGGTGAGGCAGGATCTACTGGCATGGGAAACACTCAAACAATCAGGACACCCCATCAGCCAACCTGGGAAAGCCCCTCCCAGCCTGCCTGAGAGGTGGGCTTGAGGGATTCACTGGTGGTGCCCACCGACCCTTGGCCACCAGCCTCAAACATCAGAGTCCACAAATGTCATCTTCTGATGAGCAGCCTCTTAAGACTTCCCTTTCCCAGTTCCCTCTTTGGTCTTGTCTTGGTTTGACTTGATTTCGCCATCCTGGATCCAAATCCCCGTCTTCAAGCCCCAGCCTCTCGCTCCCTCTGACCTCGCGCAGACTTGACCTCCCGCTTCTCTCTTTGTATTTGTGCCGACGCTGCCTGGCACTCCCAGCTGAGGAGACCCCCCCATTCTTAGCATCTTCTAACAGATCTCAGCCCTTGTCCAAGGCCAAGTACTCCTGTTTTCAGGGCAGGACATCTCCCAGGAAGTGAGTGATGGAGGCAGGGACCCAGGCCCTAAACCTGGTACAAGGCATCATAGGTACATGGGCCGGGGCACAAGCGTAGGAACTCTCACCTGCTGACTCAGTGGATCAGAACTGGCCCAGGTTCCTGCTGGGATTGGGGAAATCTCTAACCCAGGTCAACGTGTGGGGACTGAAAGACTGACTGCGACAGAAGCTGGAACAGGGTAGGGGCTAAGCATACAGGCCTTGGGCCGGTGCAGATTTGTGCTCAAGCCCAGCTCTGTTATCCACCTGTTAGGTGGCCTGGGCAAGTTTCTTAACTCTCTGGGCTGGCTTCACTCTCTGGGTGTATAAAGTTATGGCACATTGTTAAGTGCTCAGAGAAGTAGCTGGTATTACTTTGTTCCTTCTTGAATATATTTTTTCTCAAAAATCTTTCTTCCATCTGCCTATCTTCATCCCCAAATTTCACTTTCTTTTCCGAGATGATTCTCAGTGTCTCTCTCGCTCTCACTCTCGCTCTCGCTCATCCCTAGGAACTTACTTTCTCACCCATGGCCTCTCACTCTCTCCAACAACGCCGCCCCAGCACCTCTCCCTCCAGGGTACAGTCTGCCTGCTCCGACCCGCACTTGTCTCTGTGCCCCCCAGTTGCCCCCTCTCATTATCATGTACCACTTTTGAGCTGTTCACGGTCTTCAGTGGATCCCTTGAGTCTGATTCCTAGAAGTCACCAGTGACCTCCTTCCAGCCCTTCTCCCCTTGGCTCTTCTGCTGCCCTTGACATCCTGGACCACAGTGCTGGTCACCCTTGACTCCTGTCCCCGCCCCGACTCACGCTCTCCCTGCTCAGTCCTGCTGTGTCCGGGAGAATGACCCCTCTGAGCTCCCTGGCCCAGGCTTCCAGCCCATTGGCTTGCTGCTCGGTCCAAGCAACGGGAGGGCTTGGCGAGGTTCGGACATGGCTGCTTTCCTCGTAGCCGCAGCTCCTGCAGGCGGCCCCTGTCCCGAGCGGCAGCAGCCCTGTCCCTCTCCCTGTTCTCTCAAGTCTGTGTGGTAGCAGCTCCCTGTCTTGCAGTAGCATGTCCTGCTGGCTCCCTTACCCTTGCCCACGCTCTGTAAAGTGCCCTGTACGAACTGATCAGACCGGACCCTGTGGTGCGTACATCTGTTCCTGGGCGGGAACTTCGCCTCCATCTCCCTCTCATCCGGCATCCCTTTCAGTCTTCCAGCGTGGACGGGAAGGCCTGCAGCACTCTGCCAGGGGCACGTTCATTTGCTCCACAGATATTTTTCAAGCACTTGCGGTGTGCCAGGCACCACGCCAGCTGGAAGGTGCACCGCATGGGAGCGGAGCTGCCTCTCCGTGGGTGGACGCGGTGGTGAGGTGGTTGTACGTCTGTAGCAGATGGGTTCTAGGAAGCCAATACCCTGGGCTTGGAGGGTAAAGAGGGCCTTCGAATGAGTCATCAGAGAGAGCTGGGGACCTGTGTGGCCACCTCAGCCTAAAGGACACACTGAGCATCTCATTTGAGCTTGAGTTGGGAAGTCAGGACGCCCATCGGGGTGGAAATGGGGATCCAGGCTTTGACCCCAGAGATTGCACATGGAAGATTGGTCTTGCTACAGCTGGGAGCATAATGCCTTAAAAATAAAAGAAGATTGTTCGAAAACTGCAGCCTTTCTGGAGGAAGAAAACAAGTCTCTTCAGAGAGAGGCGGATTCCCGCTCCAGCGCTGAGCGGACTCCACTAGGTGGCACTGTTTCCTCGTAATGCCCTCGCCCGAGTGAGGTCACCCCGCTTTCCCTGCACCCGAGCGAGCGAGCACGTGGGGCAACCTGGGACAACAGGGAAACGAGTCCAGGTCAGCCCTCCCTAACGTCCTCCGACCACAAAACCCTTTCAAATGACGTTTCTGAGATGTCAGCTGAAGCTCTGGGGTTATCCCTTGTGCCCGGATTAGAGTAGAAAGCAAAATTAGTCCTGGAGACAAATTACTGGCTGCAAAATTTGATCAATTCCCCCAAGAAGAGTTAAGCCAAGATTTAAAAATTACAATGTAGAAACAGTTTTTACAGACCCAATGCTGAGATTATAACTCTCAAGCTGTACCAAGGCTTTGCTAAGTAAATTAAATACATCAAGGTTATCAGCAGTTTCTCGGCAGCTCACACATCCTACCTTCAAGCCACAGGCAATTAATTACCTGCCACGCGTAGGTGAAGCACAACCTGAAATGGAGACCATGTCTATTATAAGAATAACAATATTAAATGTGTTCAGCATTTTAAAAATCTTTAAGAAACTATACTGAATTCATTTTTAGGTGAACAAAATATATTAAAAATGATTCTTTAAAAAGCAAGTTGTCCATAATTCAACCATAAAAAACACACTAGCATTTATTTATTTATTATTATTATTATTTTATCCTCACCCAAGGACATCCTTGCATTTATCTTCAGCTAAAGCTGGAGGGAGAGAGGGAGGAAGAGAGAGAGAGAGAAATATCGACGTGAATGAGACACATCGACTAGCTGCCACCCACATGATCCCAACTGGGGCCAGGGACAAACTGCATTTGAGGTACGTGCCCTTAGTGGGAACCGAACCCAGACTCTCTGGTCCACAGGCCAACACTCTAACCACTGAGCCAAACAGGCCAGGGGCACACTAGCATTTATTAAGTGCTTACTATGTGCTAGATCTTGTTCTCTACACTTCAAATGTGTTACATCATTACCTATAAGGTAAGTGATATTGTAGCTAAGATCCAGAGAAAGGAAATACCTTGTCCAGGGGCACACAGCTCATTCAGGGGGAAGTCAGACTGAGAGCTGAGCAGTCTGGCCCCAGAGCCAGTCCTCTCAACAGCTTCAGTGAGTGGGAGTTCTTCCCCGGAGATGACCACTAGTAACATTTCAGTGCATGTCCATCTAGTCTTTCTCCTAGGGTCACACACAGAGACAAACACCGATAGCTCATGTTAGGTATAGTATTTTGTGGCTTGCATTTTTTCATTTAATATATCCAAATCATCTTTCCATATCAACAGATTTAAGTTGTACTTCACTTTTGTAATGTTTATATAATATGCCTTGATGCGGATATAGCATAATCTATTTAATCAACCTCCTATTAATGGCTATTAAGAGTTTGTAAGAGTTGACTCTTGCAAATTGTGATAAGCATAACTTATTTTTCCTTACCTTCAAATGTTTGAGGAAAATATATTACTAGTGTGGGTTATTTTTACACACTTATTAGTGTCTCTTAAAATACTAATGTTTTATGGAGCACTGGGAAGCGAATCTAAATACTTCAAAAGCTGCAATAAGCTTCAGCTTGTGAAACCCTCGCTTTGTGCTCCAAGGTCACTGTCATGTAGCGGAACCCACCTGTAGTCAGTCTCCTGCCCACATCTCCAAACCATCCCCACAAACTCAAACATCTCAAGTCCTCAAAAGCAAGATGAACACGTCAGGGACCAGTGAGATATGGAGGATCCACACATTCTCCCACATTGTCAATCTCTCAGTTTTTGGCCTGAGGGGACAGGACTTCAGTGGGTGAGCAATGGATGGAAGGGCCAGGAGAGCTGGCTCAAGGGAAGACTGGATGGGGAGATGTGACAAGGTGACCACCAGGTGTTGACAGCAAGGTAAATGTGTGTTTCCTGGAGGAACAGAGTAAAGTATCAGGTTAATCTGATGGCTTTTGATTGGTGTCAGCCTGGATGTCCTCGTGTGAATCTCCCTGTAAGACAGGACCATCATGAAGGACCGCCTGTGTTGTGGTTACCGTGTGACAGCTGCCGTGGGTGGAAGAGGGCTAGTTTTGAGAACTCCAGTCAGGATTCTGGGGAGAAAGAAGCCCAAGCAGGATAACAGGTGGCAGCAGTCAGCAAAGAGAAGACAGGCCTGATTTCTGAGCCCTCGGGAAGCTGCCCTGGACTTAAAATTTACATTAGAACTTCTCTTTCACTATGTTTTGACTCTTGGAAGAGACTAAGTAGTTGCTCACTGAACTTTTTCCTTCTGAGAACACAGCTAGGCTTTATCATCCAGCCTCTCTTGCTGTGGAAGGTGGTCAAGTGACTGGGTTCTGGAAGAAATGACCTTTGCCCCTTCCAAGCCTGGCCCATAAAGCCTCCTGTGCAATCATCGATGTTCTCTCTCCTTTCATTTGCACCCAGATGCTGAGGATCCAGTGGAGGGGCCTAGGGGCGAGGAATCTTTTTCCTGCCAGGGGCCATTTAGATATTTATAACATCATTCACAGGCCATACAAAATTATCGACTTCAAAATTAGCCTGCAGTATTTTGTCAGGCTAATTTGGTGAGGCGTGTGAGGGTAGCTGGTATTGATTTCTCAGGCCTGATATGGCCTGAGAGGATACTAGTTGGAAGAACCTGAATCCCTGCGTGACCGTGTGGAGCAGAGCTCCCTCACCAACCCCGCTGTACTGTGACAGGAGTGAGAAATACACCTTTGTTAGGCTTGTTTGTTATAGCAGCTGGCTTACCCTGGCTGATGCACTGTGAAATACTGTTATTTGTCTGACTTCTAGGTTGCTTCTTCTTTCTGTCCTTCAATCCTTGTCTTTCTGTCATCACCTGAACAAAAATATATCCCAAAAGAGTCGGGGTTCCTCCAGCCACTCTTCTCTGGGTCAACCGTAAGTCCTGGTCTCTCTTTTGAGCTCCAGACTCTCATCTCCAGCTGCTTAAGCTCAGCTGCCCTGCAGTTCTAAGCTCATCATCTTCCTCCCCAAACTGGCTCTCTCTTCTAAATGTCCCTCTCACTGGCCTCCAGGCTTCTAGCCAGACTGGCCACACATCTCTGTGTGTTCCTCAGTTCCTCCCTCTCGCTCCCCTTCCCTTTCCCCCCACACCTGTCCCTGGTCCTCCACTGCCCTCATGACTTTAGCTCTCTCCTCAGGCTAAGTGGTGCCCCCAGCTCTCTCTCTAAGCCAGCACCCTCGGCTATATCCATGTCAACTCTTGTTTGGCCTTTTACAATAACTTTTTTTTTTTATTGACTTTAAAGTGAGAGGAAGGGAGATGGGAGAGAGATAGAAACATCAATGAGAGAGAACATCGATTGGCCACCTCCTGCATGCCCCCCACTGGGGATTGGGCCCACAACCTGGGCATGTGCCCTGACCAGAAATCAAACTGGCAACCTCTTGGTGCATGGGTTGACACTCAACCACTGAGCCACACCCACTGGGCTACATTAGCCTTTTTATTTTTTTTTAATTAAAAATATTTTATATATGTACCCCTATGTTCATAGCAGCACTATTTACAATAGCTAAGATCTGGAAACAACCCAAGTGTCCATCAGTAGATGAGTGGATAAAAAAGCTGTGGTACATTTACACAATGGAATACTATGCAGCTATAAGAAACAAAGATCTCTTATCCTTTGAGATGTCATGGAAGGACCTGGAGAGTATTATGCTAAGCGAAACAAGCCAAGCAGAGAAAGACAAATATCATATGATCTCATTTATTTGTGGAATATAATGAACTAAACAAACTGATGAACAAAATTAACCCAGAGACATAGAGGTGGGATACAGACTGACAAGCCTTAGAGGAAAATGACAAAGGTTAAATACATAGAGAGAATCTTAAAAGCAGCAAGAGAAAAGCAGTCCGTTACCTACAAGGGAGTTCCCTTAAGACTGTCAGCTGATTTCTCAAAAGAAACTTTGCAGGCCAGAAAGGAGTGGCAAGAGATATTCAAGGTGGTGAAAAGCAATCACCTACAACCAAGATTACTCTATCCTGCAAAGCTATCATTTAGAATCGATGGACATATCAAGAGTTTCCCAGACAAGAAAAAGCTAAAGGAATTCATCATCACCAATGTTGAAGGGTCTTCTTGAAGGTAAAGAAGAACAAAAATATGAACAATAAAATGGCAATTAATACATATCTATCAACAATTGAATCCACAAACAAAATGAGCAAGCAGAACAGAAACAGACTCATAGATACAGAGAACTTGCCAGGTGGGTGGGGGCTGGGGGTATGGGTGAAAAAGATGAAGGAATTAAGAAGTACAATTGGTTGTTAAACTGATGAACCTCAAAGGGAAAGGGGGAGGGAGGGTGGGATGAGATAAACCAAAGAACTTCTATGCATATACGCATAACCAATGGACACCGACACTAGTGTGGGGAAGGCAGGAGGGGGGCAGGACTGGGGAGGAGGGGGTCAATGGGAAATAAAGGGAGAATCATCTGTAATACATTCAACAATAAAGATGAGTTTAAAAAAAAAAAGAAAAGAAAAATATTTTAAGTATACAGAATAATGTACCTAATTGGCCAGCTTAGTCAAATCTAAATATTTTGCTATATTTGAAAATGAAGAAAGGAAAAGGTAGTTCAGATTTAGGAAATAAAAAGCTTATGTTCTCTCTTACATTGTACTAGATAGAATTTTACAACACACTTACTTAACAGCAGAATTTATACACAATGCCACGTTTAAGTCTGTTGTTGCCTCTACGTTATATAAATCACTAATGTGACAGAACCCTTGTGGTTTTATGTGCATTTTTACAGGGAAAAAAATGTCATCTGAAGTGCCTAAATTCATTCAAATAACTAGAATTTTTTCCTGTGATTATTTTTTTAAGGAATAGTTTATTGATTTTTGGAAAGAGAGGATGGGAGAGGGAGAGGGAGAGAGTAATGTAGATGTGAGAGTGAGACATTGAATGGCTGCCTCTTGCACGCCCCCTACTGGGGATTGAGCTGCAACCTGGGCATGTGCCCTGACCGGAATCAAACTGGCGACCTTTCTGAGCCTCTCCAGCCAGGGCTCTGTGATTATTATCATGGATTCTCAGAACTAAAAAATTTGAGATTCTCTACTATGAATACCATATATTTAAATAAAACATTTCAGATGTGTTTGAAGCTCCCTACCAGTCTACTGGGTATGAATGTAACTTAGTTGAGATTTGAATTTCTTTGAACACTAGTGAAGTTGAACATTGTTGATGTACCTTTGGTTTTTTTCATTTTCTTGTTTTTGAATTTTTTTTCTTTTTTTTTTTTAATTAATTAATTAATTAATTTTTTAATCCTCACCCGAGGACATTTTTCCATTTTTTGTTCAGATAGAGCGGGAGGGAGAGAGAGGAAGAGAGAGAGAGAGAGAAACATCGATGTGAAAGGGACACATCGAGTGGCTGCCACCCACACGACCAACCAGGGCCAGGGACAAACTGCAACCGAGGTACGCGCCCTTAGCGGGAACCGAACCCGGGTCTCTCCAGACCGCAGGTGGGCGCTCTAACCGCTGAGCCAAACCGGCCAGGGCTTTTTTTTTTTTCTTACCTATAATTTGCCAATTGAAAATGGTTTGGCTTTTTAACTGATTTATAAGTTCTGGATACTAACCCTTTATTGGTCCTGTGTGTCGCCAGGGCCGTCTCCCTGTCTGTGCTCACCCTCCCTTGTACGTCTGCATCTCCTTTTGTACTCGAGTTTGTCACGTGAACGTAGTCCAACATGTTACAGTTCCCCTTTTCGGTTTGTTTATTTTGATGCCGTGCTGAAGAAGTCTTCCTGTTCCCTGAAGTCATAAAAATGCTTCTGTTTTTGTCTAAACATTTTATGGTTTGGCTAATGTCATTTGTGTTCATAACGCAGTTGGAATTGAATTTTGTGTGAGGCACATGTCGGAATCCAGTGTTCTTTCCCCATCTGGGTAGATCGTTGTGCCCTCCCTGGGGTGGGACGGGCAGGAGAAACCCAAGCTCTGTTGTCTGAGGTCACTGGTTCATGAGGGATCTCCCCCCTTGCCTCCCCGGCTGAGTCAGCCACCCTCCTAGTGAAGCCGTGATTGTTTTGTATTGTCATTGTTTTGTCATACATCTATCCACTGTGTACATGGACACACACACACACTCTCCGGTAAATTCTTACAGGAACAGGAACTTAGAAGCAGCAGGGTTAAAACTTCAGGATCTGGGATCTACCATTTACTGGCTGTCTGACTCTGGGAAATTACCTAATCTGTCTGCCTCAATTTCTCCATCTGGAAAATGGGGGAAAGTACTTACCTAAGAGGGAGGTCTAAGCCACTAAGGCCACTAATGCACGCAGGGGGACGCAGCCCAGGAGAAGCGCTCCGTCAGTGTCAGCTCACGGGAATGGGTCTCTGTCCCCAGCCACATGGCACGTGTCTGACGTGGTAACTCCAGGAGCTCTAGTCTGAGCACGTCCCTGAGGTGTGTCAGCTTGTGAGGCACCCGACCCCAGAATGGCTCCTGGTGCTACTCCAGAGCCATGCCAGCAAGAAGCCCAGGTTGGGGGCCTGTGGCGAGCAGGGGTATGTGGACTGAAATACAGACCAAGACAGATGCACTGCCAGAAGCCTGGAGCTATGAAGGGCCAGAGGTCAATGAGGTGTAATGAATGCCAGTGATCTCTTTTTTTTTTCTTTTTTTAATTGAATTTTATTTTTTGATTTTAGAGAGAGGAAGGGAGATGGGGAGAGAGATAGAAACATCGATGAGAGAGAACATCGATTGGCCCCTCCTGCATGCCCCCACTGGGGATTTGGCCCACAGCCTGGGCCTGGGCCCTGACAGGGAATCCAACTGGTGACCTCTTGGTGCGTGGGTTGACGCTCAACCACTGAGCCACACCGGCCGGGCGCCAATGAGCTTTTCACGGCAAGATCGGGTCAGGTAGGAGCAATGGCCCTGCCTCTGGCGGTCCGATCTGGGCTGCAGGAGCGCGGGGCAGGAAGGCAGCACTGGGTGCGAGAAGCCGAGGTGTCACTCAGAGCATCCTGCTCTCTCCTTGCTCCCCGCCTCCCGCACCCCGTGCCTGGCCCTACAGGTCTGCATGGTCACACTCCCGTGGAGACATTCACTGGGACAGAACCACATCCTCATTGCTGGGATGGTGTCTGCAGAGATGTCGCAAGTGACAGGCACTTAGCCCACCTTCCTCCAGGAAGGACTCATCCTCTCGTCAGCCCACAGGGCTCAAACCGCCCCCCCTTCTCTCCCCCCTTCACTCCCTTTCTGGCCCGGCCCGGCCTGGCCCTCAGGTTTCATCCTGGGCACAAGGCGGAGGGCCCACTGGGATGGAAGGCAAGCAAGTTGCTGTGTAACAGAAGCATGTCCCGAAGAGCCACCTGAGCAGGAGAGGCGTGTCCCCTGTCCTCGGAGACTGTGACTCATGGGAATGTCACAGAGGGGTCTGGCTTCCCATTGGCAGTTGGATTCAATGACCTTCAATGTCACCCTTGAGAAGCAATGAGTCTGCAGTTCTAGGCATCTGTCCCGTAATGTGGCAGGGCACAGCCCTTCTGCTCACGTGGCCTGGGGTTTCCAGGATTCTGAGTCACTCTCCAGGCCCCGTCTCCAGAGGGCCCCGTGAAAGTGCACTTGGGGAAGCAGGCGCCCCCTCGCCCACTGCGCTGCTGAGCCACAGTCAGCAGAGGGATGGGGGTTTCCACGGAAGGCAGAGCAGCCTGGGCCAGTTCAGAAGTAGCTGTGTGACCGCAGGGGGGGAGGACGCTCCCCGGCCCGAGCAGTGGACACTGCCAGCGGCGTGGCAGGGTTGTTCATGACGATGGTGAGAATCAGGAGGCCAAGAAGGAGAGGAGGAGCTGGTGTAGCAGGGACAGGACTTTGCAGCCTAGCTTTGAGACCCTGAGAGGACAGTGAAGGGAGGGGCTGTCACGGGGACAGTCACCAATAGAGGAACTTGCATAGTCCATCTGGACTTCACAGCCCGTGGTCAGGAAGGAAGGGAGAGTCAGAGAGGGAGGCGAAGATTGCGTTACTCAGATCCCATCTAGTTGAACTCGGTGCTGATGTCTCTCCTCCCAGGCCCTGCGGAGGGGGCAGGCAGGTATCCAGATCCCTGGGTCCCCACAGCCTGCCCATCACAGCCCTCAGACTCAGAGCTTCTCCCCTACGGGTTGATAAGGACTGTTCTTCCTGTGCCCCCCTTCCTCCTCTCCTTTTTGGCCTTGCTGGTTTGGAACGGTCTCGGCCACAAGAAGTCACCCGCTCCCTGGGGAGCAGCGTGGTTCTCCCCCGGGTGCTCACTGCGAGTGACTTTCACCTTCAGGTCCTGGGCACCTCCGGCGGGACGGCTGGCTGGGAGTGCCGCGGTCTGTTTTTAGGGATGCTGGCATATTCCACAGGCAGAAATGGGTCAGCTGTGGGCTTCGGGCTGGCGTGGGTGTTGACGTAGATGGAGTCTTCGGGGCTGAAGGGCTTCAGGTGCATAAGTGAGGCATAGTGGATGTCCCCAGAGCCCACCTGCTGATTGGAGCCCTGGGAATCAAAGACAGACAGACATCCATTGTACAGATCACAGCTGGGAGTGGTCAGTGGCCCTTGGATGCCCAGAGCTGGGCCGAGGACGGGGACAGGGACAAGGTGTGGGCCAGGGTGTGAATCCTGCAGTGTCTGGCGATGGCAGAAGGCAGCCAGGGCACCACCCCCAACAGGTTTAAGAGTAAGGAAGGTTTCAGAGGGCACAGTCCGAGGGCCAGCAGCACTAGCACCAGCACCGCTGTCTCGGGATCCCCCCAGATCTATTGGCCCAAAGCCTCTGGGGCGGGGCCCAGGACACTGGCATAAGAAGCTCTCCGGGGGCCTTGTGTGCGCTCAGGTTTGAGCTAACAGAACACTTAGTAGGGAGATCATTCACAGAGGGTAGACCAGACGACTTCAGATCCTCCCAATTCTGTGATGCTGTGATTTTAAGAGTCTCAGATCTTCACAAAGGAAACAGCCCAGCCCCCAGCTCCTGATAACAGAGCACTCTAGGAAACCATGGTTTTTACCAGTTCACACCCCTCCCCACAGCTGATGGGACCAAGGGTGACTGAGCCACATGACCCACCAGATGAGTCAGCATTACAAGATATCTCCCACGGTCCAGCCGGTGTGGCTCAGTGGTTGAGCGTCGACCCATGCACCAAGGGGTCACCGGTTCGATTCTGGGTCAGGGCACAGGCCCAGGTTCTGGGCCCGACCCCCAGTGGGGGGCATGCAGGAGGTGGCCAGTCGATGTTTCTCTTTCTCCCTCTCACTTCCTCTCTCTCTCAAATCAATAAAGAACATTTTTTTTTTTTTTTTAAAAGAAATCTCCCCCGGGGGGAAGGTCAAAAGCGTGGTTAGCTGCTCCAACTCTCTGAGGAGTTTGAAGTTGGGAAATATAGAGAAAATATTTTGCATAGACGGGGCATTTGGGACCTGATGAGAGTCTGAATTAATAGAAACTGTGAGCAAATAGAAGCAGGAAGTAAAAAAAGAAGAAGAACAAAATCAAAGGTACCCAGGAAAGCTGAGATTCCCTCTGTCCCAGGGAGGGATCCGTCCTGTGCACAGCCTCATCCTCACAAGCGGGTCTGTCCCTGCCTTTGGAATAAAAGTCAGGTTTAGAGGAGGGACCTCTCTCCACCCTCTCCCAGGATCTCGGCGCGGGGCTGGAGGTCCTGGCCAGGAAGAAGGGAGCCTGAGGGGGAGGCTGGGCTGGTTTGGGAAACACCGTCCTGCCTGAGGAGGTAGCAGGTGCCAACGCAGATTTGTGTCCAGAAAGTGGACATTAGTACTAAACTAAAGAGCAAATCAAACTGGCTGCCCATGTCTAATTCTATCAAAAGGGCAAAGTAGATCAATTCTAGGTCAACGGACGCGTCACTGGGTGTGAAGTTACAGACACGCAGCGCGTCTGTGTCGGACAAACACTAGCACACCAGGCAGGGTCATCAGAAGGCACCGGCCTGGTCACCTTACCTGGGACTAATGCTGAAACTGAGGGCTCGGGAGATTCGAAAGTGCTCCAAGTACTTTTAGGAAGGCAGTGTTCACACTGATGGCGACCGTCACAAGCAATACCGCGGGCCAGAAAGGTCTTCAGAGCAATTTGTTTTAAAATCTTTAACTCTAGCCCGGCCGCTGTGGCTCAGTGGTTAAGCATCGACCCATGCACCAGGAGGTGGCCGGCTCCCAGGACACATGCCCAGGTTGTGGGCCTGATCCCCAGTAGGGGGCGCACAGGAGGTAGCCGATTGGTGTTCTCTCATCGGTGTTTCTCTCCCTCTCCCTCTCCCTTCCTCCCTCTCTAAAATCAATAAAGAAAAAAAAATTCTTAACTCTAAAAAGATGACAAAATACGTGATCCCAAATGAATACTAGAATACCCCGTTTTCGGCAAATTGGCACTGGCCTCTCAGGCCTCCGTTTCCTTGTTGGTAAACGGGCATGAAAACCCTGTCTCATGGCTCACGGGCACCGCATCGCGGCTGGGCACTCGGTCTGCTCAGAGCCGCGGCAGGTCACCTGCCCTGCCCTCCCTCGGGCTCTGCGGAGGTACAGGATCATGAGGACAGTGGACACCTGTGGGTCACCTGCCCTGCCCTCCCTCGGGCTCTGCGGAGGTACAGGATCATGAGGACAGTGGACACCTGTGGGTCACCTGCCCTGGCCTCCCTCGGGCTCTGCGGAGGTACAGGATCATGAGGACAGTGGACACCTGCGGGTCACCTGCCCTGGCCTCCCTCGGGCTCTGCGGAGGTACAGGATCATGAGGACAGTGGACACCTGCGGGTCACCTGCCCTGGCCTCCCTCGGGCTCTGCGGAGGTACAGGATCATGAGGACAGTGGACACCTGCGGGTCACCTGCCCTGGCCTCCCTCGGGCTCTGCGGAGGTACAGGATCATGAGGACAGTGGACACCTGTGGGTTACCTGCCCTGGCCCTCCCTCGGGCTCTGCGGAGATACAGGATCACGAGGAGAGTGGACACCAGCAGCAGCAGCAGGACTACCGTCACGCTGGAGATGACCTTGGTATTCCAGTGGCCTTGGCCTGGGGGGCTTTGGAGTAAGGACCAGCCAGGTGAGGAAAGTCGGAGCCAAACTTCTGCAGGCAAACCGTCCTGCCCCCAGGCCTGCAGTCAGGAGGCAGCCCACGGTCACGGTTCCTGCCCTGCAGGCCGGGCATTCTCGCTGTGCCACCCATCTCTGGGCTTGTTTCCGCCTCGGTAAAGCAGGGATGCTGCCGAGGTCTCCAGTTTTGCTCTGGCTGCTGGCTGCCCCTAACTGGCCATCTGGGCCCCTGCTTTGGGATCTGTGCTCACCCCTCCCGCATCGTTCCCTTAGCTATTCTCCCGTCGCTGGGAGACGCGGTTAGCTCCTGGAGAAGACCGTTTGACAGACAGCTCTGTGCCTGGTACATGCGTTCTAATAGGTCCTGCCCCAAGTCAAAGGAAGAACAAAAGGTAGACTTTCTCACAGCATGGCAGGCCCCTAGGGAAGGTGCCTGGGGTGTCAGTGGTCATCGGGACAAGGCAGCAGCTCTAGGGACACTGACCACTCAGCTCCTCTGAGCGGCACCCCTTGGTTCCTGGTGCCATGCCTTGGAGAAGGAACTGAGGTTGGTAGGGGCCCAGGATTCACAGTGAGGAATGGGGGGACGGGGGCAGGAAGAAAACCTGCTTTCAGGCCAATGGCGGCCTGGGGCCAGGAACCACTGGGCAGAGGGCGAGCAGCAGCCAGGCCCTGGGAGGTAGTCGCTGCAGAGTGGGGCACCCCTATGGCCTGGGCCAGCCCCCCTGAAAGGAGATGGGCTGGGAGCAGGGAAGGAGAAGCAGGCCTGGCGCTGGGTCCTCTGTGTCCCCCGAGGCAAACTTGGTCATGTCTGGGGACATTTTGGTTGCCACAACTGGGGAGGTTTGTGCTATTCCTGTCTAGTGGGTAGAAGCCGGGGATGCTGCTAATATTCTACTACACCCAGGACAGCCCCCACGATGAAGAATGATCTGGCCCCAAATGTCAATAGTGTCAAAGGTAACACACCCTGACGTAAGGTGGGAATGTTATTGGCCCCGTTTTGCAGAACAGAAAACTGAGGCCCAGAGAGGTGAGTGACCTGAGCGAGCTGTCTGACCCCCATTGCACCCCCTGAGGGCCAGGTATCCACAGGAATGTGTGGTTGGAGGCACTTGGCACAGCTGGCGATGGATGGAAGGCAGTGGAGGGGTAGGAACAGGGGAGGGGGGACGTACCTGTCAATGACAGGGCTGATGGCAAAGGTCCTCCAGGTGCTCTGGGTGGTGGGCGGGGTTGGAGCTGGGAGAGACAACATGAAGGGGCACTCCTATCTGTTTGCCCCACACGCCAGGGCCCCCTCTTCTAGCCCCCAGCCCTGGGGGGAGGAGCCCACGCACGGCCTGGCCCGGGTGGGGATGTGCAGCACCAAGTCCTGCAGATGCATGCTGGGGTCGCGAGTCCTGCAGATGCATGCTGGGGTCGCGAGTCCTGCAGATGCATGCTGGGGTCGCGAGTCCTGCAGATGCATGCAGGGGTCACCCCTCTTCTAGCCCCCAGCCCTGGGGGGAGGAGCCCACGCACGGCCTGGACCAGGTGGGGATGTGCAGCACCAAGTCCTGCAGATGCATGCTGGGGTCACCCCTCTTCTAGCCCCCAGCCCTGGGGGGAGGAGCCCATGCACGGCCTGGCCCGGGTGGGGATGTGCAGCACCGAGTCCTGCAGATGCATGCTGGGGTCGCGAGTCCTGCAGATGCATGCTGGGGTCGCGAGTCCTGCAGATGCATGCTGGGGTCGCGAGTCCTGCAGATGCATGCAGGGGTCACCCCTCTTCTAGCCCCCAGCCCTGGGGGGAGGAGCCCACGCACGGCCTGGACCGGGTGGGGATGTGCAGCACCAAGTCCTGCAGATGCATGCTGGGGTCGCGAGTCCTGCAGATGCATGCTGGGGTCGCGAGTCCTGCAGATGCATGCTGGGGTCGCGAGTCCTGCAGATGCATGCTGGGGTCGCGAGTCCTGCAGATGCATGCTGGGGTCGCGAGTCCTGCAGATGCATGCTGGGGTCGCGAGTCCTGCAGATGCATGCTGGGGTCGCGAGTCCTGCAGATGCATGCTGGGGTCGCGCCAGGCCAGTGGCTCTGGAGGAGACGGCACACCTTCCCGTGTATACTGGCCGCATTTACAGTCGCTTCTCTGTTCATTGTTTCTGCGCCTGTCATGCACTTTCGACCTATAATGCCTCCCTCCTCCCTCCCCACTCCTTTTGTCTCCCCAGTTAAATTCCTGCTCATCCAACCAGACTCGTAGTGCCACCTCCTCTGGGGAGTCCTCCAGGAGGAGCCAGACCCCTGGCCTTCACCAGCAATCTGTTCCCTCCCCTCACTGGCCTGCATCCAACGTGCTCCTAATATGCTGCCCGCCACCCTACAGCATCGCCCTCTGTCTACGCGTCCGTCTTCCAGGCTGGGCTGTGGGCTCCTTCAGCACAGGGGTTCTCCGGTGTGTCACTCCCCCCCCCCCCACAGCCGAGCCTTGTGCCCTGCATGGAGTGGGCAATGAGCCAAGGCTTGGGCAGAGAATGACCGAGGAGCGGATCTGGGCCCGCCAGGCACACAGCTGGCCGAAGGGCTGAGCAGGCTGGGCAGCAGGGCAGGGTCGGAGAAGGTGCTGCTTGACCCCTGACCACCCCAGAGAAATGTAGGGGGGCTTTGCAACTGACATTTTCAGGAGGCATACCCACGGGCCTCAGGGTTGGGGTAACCTCGAGCTGCCCACTCTGAGGTTTGAAGTCTTTCAAATTAGGGGCAGGTCCAGGGTGAGGCCCCAGGCCCTCCGAGTCCCCTCCCCCTCCCAGCCCACCCCCGACATCATACATCTGCCTCACTGTGGCTGTCTCCTGTCTGTCCATCCAGTTACCTGTGCCCTGTCTCACGCACAACCCTTTGAGAGGAGGTTGGGGATTAGGGTCAGGGTTAGGGGTGCCCTGGAATGGACCCCTAAGCCAGTCTTGCTCAAGCTGAGGAAGCCTGACGGTCATTACAAATCAACAGTGTTCAGAGAAACGCGTGAGCTGGAGAAGGAAGAATGCTGGAAGCCAACGGGCCGAGTTCCGGAGCTGGTTCTGCCTGTAAGCAGCTGGTGACCCTGGGCAAAGGGTTCGGTGTTCGGCTAGGACAGGGCAGGAGGAAGTGACTTGGCGTCCTCTCCAGCATGTGACCCAGGGAATCCGAGAAGCACACATCAGGCGGGGAGCACTTACCCCGAGATACCACCAGATGGATGGCTCTGGAAGCAGAGAACTCGAGAGAGTTGAGGGTTCCACACCAGTAGAACCCCGAGTCCTCCACCCTGAGCTCCGTCATGGTGACGGTGAAGTAGCTGAATCTGGGGACATCCTGGATGAAGTACCGAGGCCTCCCAGGCACTGTCAAGGGCCTGGAGTGGGTGACCAACGGGACACAAGTGTCTGCGGACACTTTCCTGCACCAGGCTTTCGTCTTCCAGCCTTCCTGGGGCCTGTACCAGCACGTCACGGAGAGTGTCTCCCCCTCCAGTTTCCGCAGCGACTCTGGCTGCTGTTCCCAGGAGCCTGAGAATAAACCGCCAGGTCAGGGGCCCCCAGCTGCCCCTGCAGAGCCGAGAGATGGGACCTCCCTCCTCAGGAAGTCCTCTACTTGTGTCTGCGCCCAGTGCCCCTTGCCCACCTCCGGTCCCTTCCTGCGCACAGCCCCTTGGTGCCCACCTCGCCTCGCCCTCTCTCCTCTTGCCCGGTCCCTCTGCCCCTCACCTGAGGCCAGGAGCACCAGCAGGACAAGTGTCAGCAGGTGTGTGGCCTCCCAGGCCATGGCCCTCTTCTTGGGCTGGTGGCAGCAGGACGCCCCTGAGGGAGGGCGAGAGCTGGGCAGGGTGCAGCCCCGCCGCCCCGCCGCCCCGACGTGGGAAGAAGAGCTGTGGGCGCGAAGGCGCTGCTGGGGAAGTGGGAGTCTGGGGGGCTTCGGCCCAGAGGGGGCCCCTCCCCCTGCCCTGCCCAGGCCCTGGGGCTTTCTGTCCCGGCAGGCTGGCTCCCTCCCACTGGAGTGTGGAAAACTGTAGAAGCCCAAGAGGAAACTGTGGTGAAATAAGAACCCATTTCCCCTCCCTCTCTCTCTCCTCTGTCCTCCCACTTCCTTCTCAGCCTCAACTTTCTCCTCCTCGCCCAAGAAAAACGGGGGCTGGAGGTGAGTGACAGAGGTAGGAGACCCTCTGGAGGTCCCCGTGGTCACAGGTGTGCTGGGAATGGGGAAGTCCTGTGGGGCCTGAGAGGGAATAGGAAAGAGGGGTGGGGAGTCGTTTCCAGGGATGGGGTGCAGGGAAGGTCCCTGGCAAGGGCAGGGGAGAGCAAAGCAGACGAGGGTGGGGGTGGGGGGTGGTGCAGGGGGGAGGAGGAGAAGGAGGAGAACAGGAGTCTGTCCCCCTGTCCCGGCTCCCAGCTGGCCACTATTATCACTTCATATCCATAAGCATTTGTTGAAAGACCACGCTGATCAAGCACATTCAAGAAATAATTTGTTCTTTCGGCCCCTGTGACTACCAGGAATCTAGTCAATAATGCGTCTGGTGCCAGGTGGGTACTGGAAATATTGGGGGAGCACTGTGGAAAGTATATGATCATCTAGCCACTATGCTGGACACCTGAAACAATATAAAATAATACTAAAAGTAATCTGTAATGGAAAAACTAAATTTACAGAAAGAAAAGAGAAGAATTTGTCATTCGATGAGCGAAAGGAAAACCATTGTCACAGTCGCTCAGAGTTACTAGACAGACAGCAGAACGAGCAGAAAGCCCAGGGCGGGCGGGTCGGCAGGGACTCCGGAGGGGCAGTGAGCAGGGGTGAGGTGCTGGGGACCGAGCAGGGAAGGCCAGGGCAGGGCGCACCCTCTGCCTCACTTCTGGAGACAGGCTGCCCTTAGGGACCTAGGGAGGTGGTGGGGTGCCCGGTCCTAGTCCCCTGCCCCAGGGTCGGGGCGGTGGGCTGCCCCGGGAGGGGTGTGCCTGCTCCCAGCACCAGGCTGGACGTCCGCGGTTCTGAAGGAGGAGGGCACCCGGCTGGACGTCCGCGGCTCTGAAGGAGGAGGGCACCGGGCTGGACGTCCGCGGTTCTGAAGGAGGAGGGCACCGGGCTGGGCGTCCGCAGCTCTGAAGGAGGAGGGCACCCGGCTGGACGTCCGCGGCTCTGAAGGAGGAGGGCACCGGGCTGGACGTCCGCGGTTCTGAAGGAGGAGGGCACCGGGCAGGACGTCCGCGGCTCTGAAGGAGGAGGGCACAGGGCTGGAACAGTCACGCGTTCTGAAGAGGAAGGCACCGGGGCTGGACGGCCCAGTTCTTGAAGAAGGAGGGCACCGGGCCTGGGCGTCCGCGGTTCTGAAGGGGAGAGGCACCGGGCTGGACGTCCGCGGTTCTGAAGGAGGAGGGCAACCGTGCCTGGACTCCGCGTTCGAAGGAGGAGGGCACCGGGCTGTGCGTCCGCGGTTCTGAAGGAGAGGGCACTGGGCGACGTCCGTGGTTCTGAAGGAGGAGGGCACTGGGCTGGGCGTCCACGGTTCTGAAGGAGGAGGGCACCGGGCTGAGCGTCCATGGTTCTGAAGGAGGAGGGCACCGGGCTGGACGTCCGCGGTTCTGAAGGAGGAGGGCACCGGGCTGGACGTCCGTGTTCTGAAGGAGGAGGGCACCGGGCTGGACACGTCGCCGGTTCTGAAGGAGTGAGGGCACCGGGCTGGACGTCCGCGGTTCTGAAGGAGGAGGGCACCGGGCTGGACGTCCGCGGTTCTGAAGGAGGAGGGCACCGGGCTGGGCGTCCGCGGTTCTGAAGGAGGAAGGCACCGGGCTGGGCGTCCGCGGTTCTGAAGGAGGAGGGCACCGGGCTGGGCGTCCGCGGTTCTGAAGGAGGAGGGCACCGGGCTGGGCGTCCGCGGTTCTGAAGGAGGAGGGCACCGGGCTGGGCGTCCGCGGTTCTGAAGGAGGAGGGCACCGGGCCGAGCGCCCACCCGCTCAGTCGGACTCCCTGCCCAGCCAGTGTGCAGCGTTTGGGTGAACCTCGGGCTTGCTTGCCGGTCCCACTGTGGAAGGTGTCAGGTCTGCTTGTGGACACCCGCACATCCCAGGGCTGGGTCTCTTTCCGTGTTTCCCGTTGGTCACTACAGGACACTCTTCACAGGTGGCCTCCAGTGTCTCTGCCCGATACGGAAGCTGGGCTGTGTCACCGCCTCAGGCCCAGCAGCCCTGGCCTGCCGGCAACCCTCCCCTCTGCACCTCCCTGCCCTGGGTCTGCTGGGATCTGGGTCCCCCTGCAGCTCGGGGACAATGGTAGGAGGAGGAAGAAGGAAGTGAGATGCTGGGTTTGGGGAGAAAATGTCCCAGAGGCCTGGAGGTCACTGGGCGCATAGCAGCTGGGGAGCAGGCACGGGGTCTGGGTCTCCTTACCAGTGGGTACTGGGTCCTTCCCAGCCGTGGGGTTCATGTGGGAGCAGGCTCACGAATGGGCAGTGTGTGAAGTCCGCCCGGTGCCAGGAGCCCCTCATCCTGGGCAAGTAGGGGTGGTGGTCACCCAGACCGCTACCCTGCCCACACCAGGCACAGCCTGGGCCCAGCACCCAGCACCTTGGGACCATGTCCCCCTCTGCCCTCTCTTTCCTCTACAAGCGAGGACAAAACAGAGACACGGGGTCCAGAGGTCTCTAAAAGTGTGGAATGTCACTCCCAGTGTTACAGCTCGGAAAGGACCTGTGGATCAGCAGTCAGGACACACTCACTCGCATGAAGTTCATATTCTGTCGTTTTATTCTGAAAAGTCTTGAGGTAGGAATTAGTGTCCCCTTTCACAGGAGAGGGAAAATGAGGGCCGTTAGGGTTAGTGACTCGCACGGGGCCACACGGGGACAGGTGGCAACCCTGGGTCCCCTGGGTCCCCTGGGTCCGGGCCCTGAGCCCCTGCAGCACTCTCCCAGAGGGCCTCCCAGTTGTAGGGTCTTGGATGGAGGTGAACTCTTGGGACCTAGTTTCCCCCAGGTGAGTTAAACTTCCTCCAAGTTACATACCAGGTGATGGCCACACCTTCCTGGGAGGACAGATGTCAGTGTGTGTGTGTGTGTGTGTGTGTGTGTGTGTGTGTGCCGGGGTCTCCCTTCTAGCGCCCTCTCCTGGACACAGGGAAAAGGTGCCTCCTCAGTAATGCCCCATAGGATTACCCCGCTCCCCCTTCTCTCCCCATGCCCATCTTGGAGTGGCCCCATTGAGGGTCCGGCTGTGTCACTCTCCTGACTATGACATTTGCTCTCCCACCTGGGAGGTCCCTGACCAGGACCAAGAGTAGAGATGCCACATTTATACCCAGGTGCTTTCTCCAGTCATTCCGGGCTGGTGGACCCCCCTCTTCAGGGAACGAATGCAGCTCGGATTCTCCAGCCTTCCCTGCAGAAGAGGCCAAGTTTGAGCCAGGGGCCGGTGAGGCAGCAGCAGATCTCAGGCTGCTGGGCCAGGGTCCTTGGCTCCATCCGCCCCTGCCCGCCCCCACCAGGCAGGCCTCCAGGCTGGGGTAGGCTCTGAGTTGTCTTGGCCGTGTCACAGTGGCTCCTCTCCTCCCAAGGGAAAAGAAGACCCTGGAGATGTGGGTGGGGGTCGTGTGATGATGCTCCCTTTCTCTGAGCTGTGGTCCCCCCTTCAGTGGACTCTGGAGGACCCTCAGGGCCCTCCCGGAGCTCAGACCTGGAGTCCAGGTGTGGGAACTAGGAAACACAGCCCTGAGTTCAGCCTCTGCACCCCAGTCAGGGGTCAGGCTGGCCCTGCACTGAGGGGCTCTCAGTGGCCCATCACAGTCATCACAGCAGGGACTGGCCAGCAGGTGGCAGCAACGACAGGCTGGGTTCTGCCAGCTCCCAGGCCTTGAGGGACAAGCAGCGAAGTCAGGGCAGGGCACACCAGGGGTCAGTCAGAGGGCACATGGCCTGGGGCACGGGGGCTTGGACAGCTCTGGGGCCCCTGCTGCCAATGCCTCTGAGGACCCCCAGCTCTCAGCCACTGCTCATTCTCCTCCAGGGCGGGCCCGTGGGCCACCAGCTGCCTCTGGGATTCTCTCTTCCCCAAGTTCACAGGAAAGCTTGACGGAGCAGAGGGCAGCTAAGGACACAGGGTCCAGGTGGAGAGAGGGCAGCTGTCCACCTGCCCCAGCTCCACTCAGCCTGGTGACAGGGGTCCCAAGGCCAGCTGGAGCTGAGGCTCTGTCTGTAAACAGCACCATCCAGCTGGGGCCCAGTGCCTGCCTGCGGCTCTGAGCAGAATTCCCTCAGGGGCTTCCCCCCAATAGCTGCTGCCCGCTCGGGGGGTACCCCCAGGTTCCTGGCAGCCAGGGGTCTGAGCGGGCGAAGTGAGGCCTCTGGTGAGGGAAGGCCTGAGCCCAGCCTTGCACAGTCCTCACCCCCCAACCTGGCTCCAGTCCAGACAGGTCCCCATCTTCACTTCTCCTGTGACCTCCGGGAAAAGCGTCCATCTGGGAAAAGCTGCCCGACTCCGTAAGTGGCCTTAAACCAAGCAGGCTTCCAAGGAGGCTCCAGGCTTCCAGGTTGGTCCCTCCAGGGTCTGGCAGGGTCCCTGCACATGCTGTAGCCTGAGGACCAGGGAGACAGATGGAGAAGGCCGGGGTCCTGCTCACCATCCCCCACGCTCCGGGGCTGGACCAGCTCCTCTCCTGGCCTGCTCTTCACTTCCTGCCCGGTCAGCCCCGGAAAGCAACACTGCCCTGTCCCTGCCCGCCCCTCACCCGGTGCCTCAGTCCTGATGGACCCAGGGACTGTCCCTGCCCGCCCCTCCCTCACCGGGTGCCTCAGTCCTGATGGACCCAGGGACTGTCCCTGCCTGCCCCTCCCTCACCTGGTGCCTCAGTCCCGATGGACCCAGGGACTGTCCCTGCCCGCCCCCTCCCTCACCCGGTGCCTCAGTCCTGATGGACCCAGGGACTGTCCCTGCCTGCCCCTCCCTCACCTGGTGCCTCAGTCCTGATGGACCCAGGGACTGTCCCTGTCCGCCCCTCCCTCACCCGGTGCCTCAGTCCTGATGGACCCAGGGACTGTCCCTGCCTGCCCCTCCCTCACCTGGTGCCTCAGTCCCGATGGACCCAGGGACTGTCCCTGCCCGCCCCCTCCCTCACCGGGTGCCTCAGTCCTCCTGATGGACCCAAGAGAGGCCACACCGCCAGGGGCCCACCATCAAGCCCCAGGGCTCTGCCCTCGGAGGCCGGGAGGAGGGGCTCTACTCACTTCCCCTGTGTCTCTTCTTCCAGAACCCATAGACCACAATCACCGCCACGGGCACCGAGAGGAAGGTCAGCACCCCCACGAGCACAGTGAGGCTAGAGTCCTGGTGCCTGAGGAGACGGGACAGAGCGGTGAGGTGAGCACCAGCTCCCCCCCACCCCGCATGAGCCATGTCTTTCTGCACACCACATGATAGGAGTAGGGGGAGGGGAACCCTGATGGGCCCTGCGGGGGAGGGAGGGCCCCTCTTCCTTGGGGACCCAGCTATGAAAGAAGGAAGTGCGCTCAGGGGAGGAAGTCCCCAGGTAGAGGGGAGCATCTGTGCACTTTAGCACCCCTACTCCATTTCCCCCCGAATCTGCCCACCCTCCAGCACAAGGACTCTAAGAGACTCCCATTTGTGCCAGAAGAGACCACGATTCTGAGTCCCATTGCAGTGACAGGCGGGCTCCCCCGCCTCGACCCTGGTAGACACGGGGTGCCCTGCCCGTGTTCCTTCCCTGTGCCGTGTGCATGTGCACCTGTCGGCAGCACCTCTGTGTACTTCTGTTTCTTTTGGTCTGAGGACTTTCTCTTGTCACTGGCGCCCAGCGGGGTGGGTGTACAATGCGCCGGCCCCTTGCCCTCCAGGGGGCCGCCGGAGCCCAGAGCTCGGCACAGGCGGCACCTGGCTCGGCCCGCGTTCCAAATTCACGAATCCTGCTCTTTTACTCCTTCTGGGGGAACCCAGGTGAAAGCATCCCCCACTGTCCGCTCCCCTTGTCCTGTTCCTACCCTCTGCATCTACAGACCCTCGTGCTGACCCCTCCCTGCCCTCACTGCCCACCACTGTCCTTCACGGCACCTCGCCACCCCAGCTTCCAGGCGCCCCCCCCCCACCCACTCAGCTACAAGCCAGACCAAATTCCAGGGGGGGGCGAAAGAGGAAGGTCTGCTGCGACACCGGCACCCTGCGGTCTGCTCAGGCACGGAGAGCCGCTGCTGCCACACCTGGGAGACGCCGTTCCGCCCCTGGGCCCAGGGTACCTGACGGGGGACAGCTTGTGGAGGATCGACCTGCTGGTGAGGCACATTCTCGTGGTGGGCGACCTGGTGCGCAGCTGCCCGAGCTCGGTGAAGTCGGGTGCGGGGCCAGCCGAGGACGCTCTGGCTTTGCTGGGAGACGCAGTCACAGTCTGGAGCCCCTTGGTCCTTTGGGGCCCCGGGGTGGGGGGGCTGGTGAAGCTGTAGCCCGTCATGGGGCTCAGTCTGATGGTCCCTGAGGCACCGGAGGGCAAGAGTCTGGCCAAGGTGAGGACTCCGGGTGTGAGCATCTTCACACTGGTGGTGAAAGGGGCGCCAGGGCCCGAGGTGGGAGCTTGGCCCGTTGAGACGACGATCCCACCCTTGAGGATGTCGGCCAGTTGGGTAAGAGGCGTGTTTCTCTTAGCTGTGGGCACTGAGGACCAGAGAGGGAGGAGCGTTAGGCTGAGTTTGGGGCCTGGGTGCTGGGAGCAGACCCTGCAACCCACATGGCTGCCTGGGTGCCTGGGCGGGGCCTGTCCTCACCTCCCCACTGACCTTGGACTAGGACTCTGCTCTGATGACTGACGGGTGTGTTCATTCAGAGGGAGATGCCAGGAAGAAGGAGGCACAGTAAAGAAGGAAGAGACTTTCACAATCCCTTTAGCCTCCCTGCCAGGCCTCGTGGGCCCAGAGAGTTGGCCCTTCCCCATCCCCCCCCTCCTGTCACTCCTGGCCCTCCTCGTTTCTGTGGGCCAGAGACATCCCTCCACGGTGATGTTGGATGGGTCTTTCCCAGCTGCTCCGTGATTGACTGAGGTCCAGAGATGAGGACAAGGAAGCAGCAAAGGCCTGGATTCCGAAGAATGCCACAGCGGCAGGGCAGACCTACCTTGGGGGCTTCCTAAGAGACATCGGTCATGCTAGCCTCACCCATCAACCCAGCCCGTTACCGTCCCTTTTTCTAGAAGGCTGGCGTTTGGATGGCGGGGGAGAAGGGAGCTGCAGTGCTGAGGTCCAGTCAAGGGGGCAGTGTTGGGTCTTTCTCTGCGGGGAACAAGGACATTGGAGCAAGATGGCAGGGGTCAGAGAGGGCGGCTGCCCCCCACGATCGTGCATGGCAAGGATGCAGTCCTGAAGGCCAGGTGGTCACCATGAAAGGTGCCCTATTTTCTGGGCAAGGGACCCCAGAACAAGCAGCATTGGTGAGGGTGGACATAGAGGACGGGGCGCACCAGGAGCCAGCTCTCCCACATTCTACTCAGCAGTGGGCAGACCCCCAAAGGACCCTGCAAAGAACTCACACATACGTGCCTTGGGAGAGCCAGTCTTTGGACATACTTCATAGAGGATCTCAAAGGGTTGGGCCAAATAGGAGTGATATCTAACTACCAAGGGTCAGCGAAGTCACACCACCTCCATTCCTGCCCAGTACACCACGGAGCTGGGAGGGGGAGACGAGGAGAAGGTGACTAAGAGGAACCCCCTCCCCCAGCCTCCAGAGAGGACGGAGAAAGAATTAGGTGCCTCGGGTCCTGAAGCCTGGTCTTCAAGGGGGAATAGAAGAGAGCCTATATTGCTAGAAGGTTCTAGTTTTTAATTGGGCTGAGGATTCTTTATTTCCTAAGGACTGGAAAGTTGGAATCTCCTCAAACTGTCATTAAGAGATGCAAACTGAGATCTGACATAGTCCACGGGGGGAGATATGCTAAGAGAAAAATAAAACCACTTCATGTTTGTATCTCTACAAATACAGGCTTCAGCAAGCTGGGTCCAACTCCCTCCCTGGCTCCAAATCAGAACTAGAGAGTGGGGGGAGGAGCTTGGGCTCCGCCTCTTACAGACAGCAGTTGCCCCGTTCAGACCTAACAGAAGAGGCGGTGCAGTGGGGTTAGGGGGACAGGGAAAGGTGGGTACTGATCATAATCATTGGCCACTTTTTAAAGACTCTTTCACCCTCTTCGATCTATAAATGTGGGAGGACCTGGGGGCTGGATTCCAGGCTCCAAGGCTTTTATATTTTCCTGAATTTTTAAGAACTTTATTGAGATATAACTTCCATCGCATATGACACACCACGGATAGTGTCACACTCAGTGTTTTCAGCATCCTCCCAGAGACTTGCAACCGTGGCCACAGTCAATTTTAGAATAGTTTCAACATCTCAAAAAGAGCCCCCTCCCCCCTTAGCCATTACCCCTCAGCCCTCAGCATCCACCAGCCTTTCTGTCTCTGTAGATGTCTGGAATCCCCTTGGCTTGAAACTGTCTTCACAGAGGTGATTTCAAATATATCCTCAGCTCCAGTCTCTCACCTGAGCCTCAGGCTGCAGCAACGGCCTCCTCGTTTCTCCACGAGGTTCCAGGAGGCGCCGTCAACAGGGACGTGACAACACAGAGCTCTGCGTTCCACCCCTCCAGACCGGCTCCTCCTCCAGCCCTGCCCTACCCAGGACACGGCCCACATGCACTGTGCTGATGAATCGCAGCGCCTTGGAGCCATCCTTGAGTTTCTGCTTTTGCTCACCTCCCAAATGAGCAAATCCTGTCTCACCTCAAAAAACAGACTGGTCTGGTCAGGATGGCAGCGTAGGTAAATGCAGTATTGCCTCCTCCCACAACCATATCAAAATTACAACTAAACTACGAAACAACCATCATTCTGAACCTCCTGACTTCGAGCTGAATGGAGGTCCTACAACTATGAAATTAAAGAAGCCACATGGAGACTGGTAGGAGGGGAGATGTGGACAGGCTGGTCCCACACCCACGTGTGGCAGATAAAAATCAGGAGGACACCTCGGCTGAGAAGGTCCTCCCTGAGGAGTGAGGGGTCCCTGTCCCACACCAGGTGCCCAGCTCAGGGTTCCAGTGCCAGGAAGAGAATCCCCATCACTTCTGGCTGTAAAACCAGAGGGAACTGAGGCTGAGGGAGGCTGCGGCTGCTGGAGCTCCAGGCAGTTCCTCTTAAAGGGCCCGCGCACAGACTTACTCGGACTTGCGCCCTCTGAGCTAGGAGGGGAGGCAGCTTGAGGGGCACTAGAAATATACAGGGAAGAACTGAGCTGTTTGGCCTTGGGTCGAGGGCTGGAAAGGCGGCCTTCTCCTGGACAGACGTGCTGACAGAGGCTGATGTTTCTTTGGTGAGCCCTTCCCTGGGCTCCAGCAACCTGGCTCACACTGTTTGCCCCGCCCTGGTGATTCCCTGAGGCCCTGCCCCACCCAACTTTTGGGCCCACCCAAGCTGTTTCCAAAGGCTTTACCATAGGATTGGCCTGTCTTGGATCCTGCTTCATAGTTTTCTAACATCTCTCAAACAAGAAGCATCTGGTCTCAGTCCCATATCTCTTGTTAAGTGGCCCCAGGGCTGGCACTAGAAGCAGCGAGCCTTGGTTCACCACTTGGCTTTGCCTTGGCACCTCCAAGCCCAGCACAAGAAGCAGCCATCTGCAGATCACTTTGCACCTTACGCCTGGTGGCCCTGGATAGAACACAGGCAGTGGCTGACCTTGCCCCAGAGCCAGCACACCCAGTGGACAGCTTCAGACCACATCAAAGCACCACCACCCAACCACCTCCACAAGTGACACACTCAAGGAGTGGACTCAGTGGGTATCAGAGCCCTGCTGAAGTAAGTCTTGCTCTGTGTGCTGGGCCCTACACAGCTGATCCTCCAAGGTAGTCAGAGGTCAGTGGTCAGTGGGCACAGCCAGTCCTTGAAGCTGATCAGCCTGAGTAAATCCCTTCTATTGACATGCCACCTGCAATTAAGACTCAATTACAACAGAAGGGTGTACAGTCCACAGTAGGGGTGCACCTCGAGTGCCAGCGGGGGTGATCAGGGAGGCTGAGCCACTGGACCCTACAGGACACCTACAACAATAAGCCACCCTATGAAGCCTAGGAGACATAACAACTCTAACTAATACATAGAAACAATCACAGGGATGCAGCCAAAATGAGGAGACAAAGAAACATGTCCCAAATGAAAGAAAAGAACAAAACTCCAGGGAAGGAATTAAACAAAATGGAGATAAGCAATTAATCAGATGCAGAGTTCAAAACACTGCTTATAAGGTTGCTCAAGGAACTTGGTGAGACATTCAAGGAACTTAGGAAGACCTCCAAAGAACTTAGTGAGAACATCAACAATGTATAAAAGGACCGGTCAGAAATGAAGGATGCACTAACTGAAATAAAGAATAATTTACAGGGAATCAATAGTAGAGTAGGTAAAGCCAAGAAGCAAACCATCTATTTGGAATATAAGGAAGCAAAAAACACCCAATCAGAAGAGCGAAAAGAAAAAAGAATTCAAAAAAATGAGGATAGTGTATGGAGCCTCTGGGACAACTTCAAGCGTGCCAACATTCCCATCATAGGGGTGCCAGAAGGAGAAGAGAGAGAACAAAAAATTGAAAACCTATTTGAAACAATAATGACAGAAAACTTCCTTAACTTGGTGAAGAACACAGACATACAAGTCCAGGATGCACAGAGAGTCCCAAACAAGATGAACCCAAAGAGGTCCACACCAAGACACATCATCATCAAAATGCCAAAGGTTAAATACAAAGAAAGAATCTTAAAAGCAGTGAGAGAAAAGCAGTCCGTTACCTAAAAAGGAGCTCCCATAAGACTGTCAGCTGATTTCTCAAAAGAAACTTTGCAGGCCAGAAAGGAGTGGTAAGAGATATGCAAGGTGATGAAAAGCAATGACCTACAACCAAGATTACTCTATCCTGCAAAGCTATCATTTAGAATCGATGGACATATCAAGAGTTTCCCAGACAAGAAAAAGCTAAAGGAATTCATTGCCACCAAACCAGTATTATATGAAATGTTGAAGGGTCTTCTTGAAGGAGAAGAAGAACAAAAATATGAACAATAAAATGGCAATTAATACATATCTATCAACAAGTGAATCTACAAACAAAATGAGCAAGTAGAGCAGAAACAGAAGCATTACAGAGAACTTTCTGTTGCTTGCCAGATGGGCGGGGGCTGGGGGGATGGGTGAAAAAGATGAAGGAATTAAGAAGTACAAATTGGTTGTTAGACTGAGTAACCTCAAAGGGAAGAGGGATGGGGGAGGGTGGATGAGATAAACCAAAGAACTTCTATGCATATATGCATAACGAGTGGACATTGACAATAGTGTGGGGAAGGCAGGAGGGTGGTGGGATTAGGGAGGAGGGGGGTCAATGGGGAAAAAGGGGGGGACATCTGTAATACATTCAACAATAAAGATGAGTTAAAAAAAACAAACAACGTACAGGGTGGGCAGAAGTCTGACCATCATAGATTTGAGCCCCTCCTCTTGTTTCCATCTCCAGGGACCACATCTTACTCCAAGACACTGTCGTTTTCAGCCAGGATGCCCACAGTGCTTTCTCTGCCCACGTTCTTCTTCCCCAATCCATCCTCCACACGGCAGCCAGTATTGTCTTAAACATAAGCCACAGCACACCCCACTGTGCTCTCCAATCGCTCTCTGTTATACTTAGGAAGAACTCAAACTTGTAACAGACTTCAGGGCTTCTGTTTGACTCTTCAACCTCATCTCCTGTCGTCCTGCCCCACACAGGGCAGACCAGCCACCCAGGCCTGCCTTATGCAGCCCTCGCTCCTTCCCACCTCAGAGCCTCTGCACATGCGCTTCTTCCCTGGAATGACCTTTGAAGCATCCACATTTCAACAGTTAGAAAGCTCTCGTCATTGAGGGCTCTGCCTGGTGTCACCTGCTCAAGGAGGTCTCCTCTGAACCCTGGTTTCAGCAGCTCTCTCCACCACTGAGCTACTTTCTGGTTCATCACACTGTTTAATTTTCCTAAGAACATTTATTGTTATCTGCGATTACTGTCTGCTGATGTACTATGGCCCGCCACCTGGGCAGAGTTGGGTCTGTTTTTGCTCCCCACTGTATCCTCAGAGCCAGGCAGAATGGCTGGCACATAGCCAGGGCTCAGTGACTATATATTAAACAGGTGACTGAAGGAAACAAAGCACAGAGAGACGAATCTCATCGCTGACACTTGCTAGCGCTGTTATCTTAGACAAGATCAGAGGCACACAGGGACGTTTAGATCTCACTGTCTCCATATCAAATGGTGACAGTAATGTTCATGAAGATGCCTGAAGAACTGTGAGAGCCCTACTGTGCAGGAAGCCCACTGACGGATTACTAGTCTCAGTAAATCCGACGTTAGTGCGGCCCAGGGAGGGAGGACACCGCCACCATCCCCGTGCCCCAGCAGGCCTGCTCACCTGGAGACACTTCCAGCTGGAAGCCCATCAGAGGGTAGAGGATCCCGGAGCTGTTGCGCATGCACCAGTAGCGGCCCGAGTCCTGGCGCCGGAGGGCCACCATGGTGATGTTGACCACCTTGGCCTGGGCATCGTCCTGCAGCAGGTAGCGCGGCCCCTGCGCCCAGCCCCGGCTGAACCCAGGCTCACACTTCTTCTTCCGGATTTTGCACCAGACCTTGCCGTCCACGTGTTTTTTGCGGCCCTTGTAGGAGCACTGCACAGACAGCGTCTCCCCTTCAAAATGCTGCACTTTGGAGTACACGCTCTCAGCAGGGACACCTGCGGGGGACAGGGTGTGTTGAGCAAGGTCTGGCAAGAGAGGGGAAGGCGGCATCGTGAAACCTGAGGCTCGCAGTGGAGGGCATCGCCCTGCTGAGGGGGACTCGTGGTCTGAGGGAGAACCGGCCCTTCTCTGAGGGCGCTCCCCTAGTCCGAGGGGGGACGCAGGCCCCTCCCTCAGGGAGGCCCTATGGGACACGGCCCCTTTCTTCATGGCATTTTCCCATCTGATGGGAATATGACAAGCCCCGTCTTCAGAGTCTCATGGGAAAGACCAGGACCTCCCACAACAAGGCAGATACGCATGTGCAAGTACCGGTCAATCGGTTATGAAATTCCAGAGCACAAACCATATAGTAGATAAGAAGATCCGATCTTAATTTTTGAAAACATTAAGAGTAGTCATTTATGTTACGAAGAGGTTCGCTATGGACATCTTTTACATAGCAAGTTGTCTTGGTTCATTCTAGGTGGTTTTTAACTTTGAAATGTCCTAGTTACATAAAAGCCGTAGATTAGATGTGCCCCAGAGTGCATAGAACGGCCAGCCCAGCGCAAGCCAAAGGATCCTAGGCCACCCACTGTTCTCTTCCCATTCATTGTCCTCTGCGAGAGGAAGGAGACGTGGGCTGCGCATCTCAGGATCCGCAGTCGGAGACGGTGGGGGGGGGGGGACGACTAGGTCAGGGGAGGCGAATCCAGGGCCAGGGGGGAGAGGGCTGGGGCGGTGCCTCCGCCCACCGCCTGCCCCAATCTCAGCACCTGCTCCTTGGCACCCCAGAGCCTCTGTGCACAAGCACAAACACACAAGCTACTCCCCAGTGGGACAAAACAGACCACACATTTTGGAGTCTAAGTAAACATGGGTTAAAACCTATTCTACTGCCAGAGATCAGGTCGGCTATGACAACGGTGCCCCAGGACAGGGCCTTGAATATGGTAGGTGCTCAGCGCGTGCTTCCTTTTCCCGCATGCATGTTGCTCCAGACTTCGCTGCAAGAGCCCAGCACTACGCTAGCCAAGGGCCTGGTACCCAAGACATCTGCCTCAGTTTCCAACCTGGCTGCTACTACAGGGCCAGGCTGCAGACTTGGAGTAAGGTAACACCGTCTCTGAGCATCACTTTGTCCCACACGAATGAAACACAATGATCCAACTCAATTATTTGGTGGGTGAGCGGTTTGGGGGACCCCAGATGGCTCAGCACAGGAGACACTCTTCTGCCCTGGCAGAGGGGGGCCTCTCTAGGGGAGATGCATGGATAGGGTCACCTAAGAAAGGGTCTCCAGGGTACTGGGTTCACTCATGTCCACTTCCACCCCTCTCCCAGGGGGTGAGGAGTGGGTTTTGCCAACCCCCACCATGCCCAGAGCTGAGCAGGAAGTGGTAACTTCGTTGCCATGGCAGCAAGAGAGGCAGGATTGGGTGAGCCCTCCTTAAGGAACATTAGTGCCTAGAGGTGGGGGAGGCCTTCAGGCACTGCGACCCCTCAGGACAGGGTGTCATGGCACCAGCATTCAAGAAGAAGCAAGTTCAAAGCACACACATGATGCAATGATTCCCGCGGCAACCAAACGGGGCTTTCCTGGCCCAGGCCAAGGGAGAGGCTTTCTGGGTGAGGAACTGTGTGTTCCCGGCCAGAGTCCTGAGGGAGTCGCGCAGAGAGGGCCCCCAGCTTCGTGAGACCTGGGGCAGCTTTGCCTGGGGCCAGGTATTGGGGCGGAACCTTCTCATTGGTCTCTGGTAGGAGCTACTTAGGCTGGCCCAGCCCCCCCCTCCCCCTCCAGCTCCACAAAATATCAAACCACATCACTGGGCAAGGAAAAGCGAGGTGGGAGGGCCCGGCGGCAGGCCGGTCCCTCCCGTGGCGCCCACCCCCTCTCACCTGAGACGCAGCCCTGCAGCCACGCGAGCAGCAGCAGCAGCAGCCACGTGGGAGCCATGGCTCCATCCAGCCGCCGCGCCGGCCAGCGGGCGCCGCACGCCCCGATCCCCGTCAGGGCCCGGGCCGAGGCAGGAGGGACCCCTTGGGTCTGCCAGGGAAGAACCTGGGCTTCTAAAAGTGAAGCTGCCCATTTAGGGAAGTGAGGAAGTCACGGGACCCACTGCGACCGGCGACCGCAGGAGCCCCAGAGCCGGGAGGGCGTGCCGGCTCGGTTTCCGCCCTCTTCCTCGAAACTCGGGCAGGTGTGGCCGCTCCACCCAGTCTGGGCCCGGCCCAGGGAGGGCTCCCAGGGGCTGAGACTCCCACACTTTCTGCATTCCCTGCAGGAGACTGGTCCAATAGGTGTGCCTCCTGTCCTGAGACAGGAGATCCACCTAGGGGCGCGTGTGAAGTTCTGGAACCTCAGGTAGACTTCCCCGGAATGCTCTGGGCTCTGACACCCAGGGGTAGGGGATCAGTGGCCAGGGCGAGGCATCTGGGATCCTACCTTTTCACAAACACACATTCAAAGGAGGTTCTTATAAACTCATTCATTCATTTATTCATCCTTGGTCGAATGCGTTCATTCTGGTTCTCTCCCTCTCTCACAGGCTCCTGGCTGGTGGAAACTGTCACTCACGCTCACACTTGCAAATAACCCCCTACATGCGCAAACGCAATCTTGTTTTTGTCACGGTTAGAGTGACAGGGGGGGGGGGGGGGATGCAAATTGTAAAACAGCATAGGGCATGGGTTCAGGGAGGGGCTTCTGTGCTCACATGAGGGCTGGTGCATACACACACACACACACACACATACACATACTATCACACACAACAGAACACACACACACAAGCTGCCTCTCCACTTCCCTACTAACGTCCCCGAGTCCTGTCTTCTCTACCTGTCCTGCTGTCCCACCACCTCTCCGGAGACTCCTGCTCCCTCTTGCAGGCTTCCTAAAGCAGCACCAGATCCTCCCCTCCCCCATCTGTCCCCCAGAGCCACGCCCCCAGCCCCTCTTCCCTAGCTCTGGCCCCCAGCCTGCACACAGGCATGCCCAGGGCACTTCCTCTGCTCACCCTATCTCGCCCAGACAGCCGCTCAGCTGCAGCTGAAATGACCCAGCATTTGGCCCAAGACCCCACCCTTCACTTAGTCCCCGGGCTGAGAATCAGAAGAATATGCCGCTGACAGCCAGGACCTGTGTCGTCTGCTCCTTTGGAGTGTGAGCCCCGAGACACATGTGCTCCCGTCCTCACCTGGGCCAACTTGCTTCTCCTCTGATGGGATCAGAGTAAAAGTCCTGCAGTTCGCGTGGCCACAGTCGTAAACTGAGTTTGAACCTCCAAGTCCTAAACCAAAGAAGTTTGTATCTTTGCTGACCCCACACTTGTCGTCTCTCAACTTACTCGTTCGTCCATCCCCTCATCTGTTGGTTCTCACAGTCTTAGTGCTGCGGTGGTGCTGGGTGGTGCTGGGCATGGGGCAGAGGAATGAGGTCCGTCCTGCTTCGGACGGCTCAGCTCCAGCAGACCTGGTGCGCTCTCCTTGTCCACCCTCCTTCTTCTACACTTCTGCCCAGTGCTCGGACCCCTGAGCTCAGAGGCTACCTCACCTCCCAACACACATCCTACCTGCCTTCCCGCTTCCTTCCTTCCCTCCCTCCTCCCTCCCTTCCCCCTCTCTCCCTCCCTCCCTTCCCCCCTCTCTCCCTCCCTCCCTTCCCCCTCTCTCCCTCCCTCCCTTCCCCCTCTCTCCCTCCCTCCCTTCCCCCTCTCTCCTTTCCTCCCTTCCTTCTTCCTACTTTCCTTCCTCCTTCCCTCCCTCCCTCCCCACAGCAAATGGCTTGAGGAGTGGGGCTCTTTCTATCCCTGGTGGAAACCTCACAGGCCTGCAACCCAGCTGCTGCTAAACCCCTGCTTTGTGAAACACGCCAACACAGCCAGGTTGCTGAGGGGCGAGAACCCAAACACTCTCCTTCCTCTGATAGACGTGATATAAACCCGATTCAGTGTTCCTGAGGGAAGTTGGGAAGAATTTATCCAAATCTCTAAAAGTGTGCCTCAGGCTTTTACTATAAAATAATTAAATACGGCATTATATTTTTCTGTGTCCTTCTACAGGGGGAAGCAAAAGTAGCTTACAGTTGTGAGTATGGGAAACACCGCGTTTATTCTCGTATTGTTTATTCATTGTTGTACTGTTTTCCATGCAGACAACTGTAAGCCTACTTTTGACCCTCGGATTTCTACTAAAGAAATTAAGATCTGATTTACACAGAGTAAAATTCACTCTTTTCAGGGGGAAGTTCTGGGAGTTCGACATACCCGTGGGGAGGTGTGACCACCAGCATAATCAAGACATAGGAACATTCCGTTAACCCCTAAAGTGTCCTGTGTCCCTTGGTAGTCATCTCCCCCCGTTCCTAGCAAACACTGACCTGGTCCCCCTACCCTCATAGTTTTGTCCTTTCCAGAATGTTATAAAAATAGAATGAGACCAGCCCTAGCTGGGCGGCTCAGTTGGTGGGAGTGTCATCCTGTACACCAAAAGGTTGCAAGTTCCATCCCCAGTCAGGGAGGGCGTGGGAGGCAGCCAATGATGTCTCTCTTTCACATTGATGCTTCTCTCTCTCTCACTCTATCTCGCTCTCTTTCTCTCTCTCTAAAATCAATACAAACATATCTTCAGGTGAGGATTAAAAAAAAAAAAGAAAGAAAAGAAATGATACCGTACAGCTTCTTTCACATAGTATAATGCATTCGAGATGTGTGTTGGGTGTTTCAGTTTTTGTTCTCTTTATTGTGAAAAGGGATCCCATAGTATGGCTGCACCACCATTTGTTCCTCCATCACCCATTTGAGGGACATTCAGGCTGGTGTCCAGTTTGGGATTATTCCCGACAAAACCACTACAAATATTTATACACAGGTTTTTGTATGAACATAGGTTTACATTTCACTTGGGTAAATACCTAGAATGGGATTGTTGAGTTGCATGGCAAGATTAGGTACGATTTATTTTAGAACTGACACATTGTTTTCCAATGTGGCTGCACCATTGTGCATTTCTACCAGCAACGTTCCAGTTCCCTGTCCTTGCACTTTGATATTGTCAGGTGCTGAATTTCCCCCGATTCTAATAGGTGTATAGTAGTACTGTATTCAATGTGGTTTTATTTTGCGTTTCTCTAATAATATTGAGTATCTTTTATTGGACTTATTTGCCATCAATATATCTTCTTTAAGATATCTTCTCTTCATTTTTTTGTTTTCTTATTATTGAAGTTTGAGTGCTCTTTATATATTCTGATGTATTATTTAATTAAATGTGGGGTATTTTTGCAAATATTTTCCCCAATCTATTTCAGGAGCAAAAGATTTTAACTCTGATGGAATCAAACATATCAATTTTTAACTCATACTTTTCATGTCATATCTAAGAAATCTTTGCTTAATCCAAGATCACAAAAATTTATTTAACAGCCTTACTGAAATATAATTCACATAATATAAAATTGACTCCTTTAGCTCTGGCCAGCTCGCTCAGCAGTTAGAGATCAGCCCAAGGACCAAGAAGACACAGGTTCAATTCTGGTCAAGGGCATGTTCCTCGGTTGTGGTTTGGTCCCCTGCCCTGGTCCGGGTCATGCAAGAGGCAACCGATTGATGTGTCTCTTTCATATCAATGTTTTTCTCTCTCTCTTTCTCCCTCCCTCCCTTCCTCCCTCACAGTCTTTCTGAAGATAAATGGAAAAATATCCTCGGGTGAGGATTTTTAAAAAATTGGACTCCTTTGCCCTGGCCGGTTTGGCTCAGCTGTCAGAGCGTCGGCCTGCGGTCCAGAGACACCTGGGTTCGGTTCCCGCTAAGGGCACGTACCTCCGTTGCAGTTTGTCCCTGGCTCTGGTTGGGGCCGTGCGAGAGGCAGGCACTCGATGTGTCCCTTTCACATTGAAGTTTCTCTCTCTCTTCCTCTCTCTCCCTCCCACTCTACCTGAACAAAAATGAAAAAATGTCCTTGGGTGAGGATAAAAAATAATAATAAAATAAAATAAAATAAAATAAAATAAAATAAAAATGGACTCCTTTAAAGTGTACAGTTCAGCAGAGTCACTGAGTTGTGCAGTAAGGAACACAGTCCACGTTACAGCGTTTCACCATCCAAAATGAAACTCCGTATCAATTAGCAGCCACACCCTGGAGTGGTTTCCCATCACTGCACACTTAGAGGTTTACAACAACTGAAGTTTATTTTTCTGCAGTTCTGGAGGCCAGATGCTTGAAACAGTATAACTGGGCCCGGCTCAGGGGTTGCCAGGGCTGTGGGTCCCCTGGAGCCTCCAGGAAGAATGCACCTGCCTCTTCCGGCTCAGGGTGGGGCCAGCATCCCTTGGCCTGTGACTGTCACTCCAGTCTTCAAGGCAGTGTCTCCAAACTCTCTCTGCTTCACCTGCACTTCACCTTCTCCTCTACGTGTTCAAATCTCCCTCAGCCATCGTCTTTTTTTTTTATCCTCACCCGAGGACTTTTTTCCATTTTTTGCTCAGATAGAATGGGAGGGAGAGAGAGAAAGAGAGAGAGAGATAAAAACATCGACGTGAAAGGGACACATCGAGTGGCTGCCACCCGCACGACCCAACCAGGGCCAGGGACAAACTGCAACCGAGGTACGCGCCCTTGCGGGGAACCAAACCCAGGTCTCTCTGGACCACAGGCCAACGCTCTAACCGCTGAGCCAAACCAGCCAGGGCTCGGTCATCATCTTATAAGGATGCTTGTGATTGCAGTTAGCACACAGGCTCATATTCCCGCATAACCTCCCCACCTCAACATCCTTAACTTAATCTCATCTGCAAAGACCCATTTTTTGATTGCACTTATATATAGAATCTAAAGAACAAAATAAACAAACAAAATAGAAACAGACTCGAAGATGTAGAGAATGGACGGACAGCTGTCGGGGAGAGCAACGCTGGAGAGCTGGATGAGACAGGTGAAGGGGTTAAGCAGTACAAATTGGTAGTTACAGAACAGTCACAGGGATATAGATCACAGCATGAGGAATATAGTCAATAATATCGCGATAACTATGTATGGGGCCAGGCGGGTGTTTGAAGCATTGAAGGGACCACTCTGTAAAGTATATGATTTTCTAACCACTTTGCTGTACATCTGAAACTAATACAGAATAATATTGAATATAAACTGTAAGTTAAAAAACCTTTTTTTAAAAGAAGACCTGTTCTTGCCATATGAGGTAACATTTGCAGGTTCCAGGGATTGAGACATGGGTATCTTTGGGGAAGCCGTTTTTCAACTTATCACGTTTATTCCTGCCTCTTCTCCCAGGGCAGCCCCAGGCAGCCACTGATCCACTTTCTATCTTTGTAGATTTGCCTATTCTGGGCATTTCAGAGAGGCGTAATCATACACTAGGCGGTCCATTCAGCATAGTGCTCTCAATGTGTGTCCGTGTACTTGCTGCCGCCAGTTATATCAGGACTTCATCCCTGTAAATAGCTGAAGAGCACTCCATTGGATAGAAACACGTTTTGCTTATCCATTCATCAGTTGATGGACATTTTATTTGTTTCCTTTGTTTGGCTCTTATAAGAAATGCTGCTATATACATTCATGTACACGTTTACGTGTGGACATCTGTTTTTATTTGTCTTGGGTATGTAACCAGGAGCGGAATTGCTTCGTCAGATGGTAATTCTATATTTACCATTTCGAGGAACTGCCCAGTAGTTTCCAATGTGGCTGCACCATTTGACACTCCCAGCAATGTGTGAGTGTTCCCACTTCTCTACAATCTAACACTTGTTACTTGTCTGTCTTTTTGAAGATAGCCATCCAGTTGATATGAAGTATTATCTTATTGCGGTTTTGATTTGTATTTACCTAATGACTGATGATGTTGAGCATTTTTTCATGCATTTACCTGCCATTTGTGTATCTTCTTTGGATAAATGTCTATCCAAATACTTTGCCCAATTTTTAGCTGCCCAATTTTTCAGCACTTGAAAATGTGCTACTTCATTGTGGCCTCCATGGTTTCAAGATGAGATGGTCTCCGTAATTCAAATTGGTAAGGCATCATTCCTGTCTGTTTGTTTGTTTGTTTTTTAATCCTCACCCCAGGACATTTTTACATTGATCTTCAGATAGAGCAGGAAGGAGAGAGGGAGGTAGAGAGGGAGAAACTTTGATGTGAGAGAAACTCATTGAGTGGCTGCCACCCATACAACCCCAACTGGGGCTGGGGACAAACTGCAACTGAGGTATGTGCCCTTAGCGGGAACTGAACCCAGGACTCTCTGGTCCACGAGCTGACGCTCTAACCGCCGGGCCAAACAGGCCGGGCCATTCCTGTCTGTTTTTAAGGTTTTTACCCCTTGCCTGTAGTTTTCAGAAGCTTACTTATAATATGTCTTGGTGTGTATTTTCTGGGGTTTATTCCTATTGGGAGCTCATTCAGCTTCCTAGATCCGGAAGTTTGTATCTTTTGCCAAATTTGGGCAGTTTTAAATCATTTCTTCAAACACCTTTTCAGTCCCACACTCTTTCTTCTCTTCTGGTACTCTCATTATATCAGTGGGATTGTCCCATAGATCACTGAGGCTCTGCTAATTTTTTTCAGTCTATTTTTCCTCTGTTGTTCAGATTGGAAAACCTCCATTGATCTGCCTTCAGGTTCACTAATTCTATCCTGTCATCTCCACTCTGCTATGGAGTTCATCCAGTACGCTTTTTATTTTAATATTGTATTTTAAGTCCCCAAATTTCCTTCTGCCATTGATTTCTAATTTAATTCCATTGTGGTTGCAGAACATACTCTATGGTTTCAGAGGGCTCTGTTGTGCCCTGCCGGTGTGGCTCGGTGGATTCAACATCGTCCCATGGACTTAAAGATCCCAGTTCAATTCCCAGTCAGGGCACAATCCTCGGTTTCGGGGTTCACCCCCAACAGGGGACAGGCAGGAGGCAGCCGATTGATTTTTCTCTCTTACATTGATGTTTCTATCTTTATCTCTCTTCCTCTCTCTCTAAAAAAAAAAAACAACAACAAAGGGCTTCGTGGTTACTGCCACTGAAGGTGCATGGCAATGTCTGTCAGTGCCCTAGGTGAGGAGCCAGCTTTGGGATGGCCCTGGCCTCGCTGTGGTCACCGCTGCTAGTGAATCAGACCATGCACCGTCCTCTCCAACACCCAGCCCAGGGAAATGGGGGATGAAAACAAAACGCAGGAAACTGACCATGCCGCCCGCCGCAAGTCCTGAGGTCTCCGGCCAGCTGCCTCCTCTGCCTGCTTGTAGAATCCTCTTACCACCATCTGTTTAGTAATTTACAGGAGGTTTAGTTGTATTTGGAGGAGAAGAGCAGGAAAAAGTGGAGTTCCAGAACCCCATCCTGTTCTGGAACCTATTTGTAGTTTTATTATTGAATTGTAAGAGTTCTTTATATAGTCTAGATATGAGACGTGTGATTTGCAAATATATTCTACAATTAGGTGGGTTGCTTTTTCACTTTCATAATGGTATTCTTTTCCGGTACAAAATTAATTTCAATGAAGTCCAATTTATCTCTTTTTTTTTGTTTTGTCACTTCTGCTTTTGGTGCCATATTTTAAAAAATCATTGTCTATGCCCAGCCTGTGTAGCTCACTGGTTGAACATCAACCCACGCACCAAGAGGTCTCCGGTTTGATTCCCAGTCAGGGCACATGCCCACGTTGTGGGCCAAATCCCCAGTGGAGGGCATGCAGGAGGCAGCCAATTGATGTTCTGTCTCATCAATGTTTCTATCTCTCTCTCCCTCTCCTTTCCTCTCTCTCTAAAATCAATAAAAATAAAAATAAAAAACCACTGTCTAAGCTCAGGTCATAAAGATTTACTTCTAAATTTTCCTCTAAAATGTTTATAGTTTTAGCTCTTGTATTTAAGTCTGTGATCAATTTTGAGTTAATTTTTATGTATGGTGAGGTATGAATCCAACGTCAGTCATTTGCATGTGAATATCCAGTTGTTTAAACCTGTTCAAACCACTTGTTGAAATGACAATTCCTTCCCCATTGTTTGGACACCATTGTCAAAAATCAATTGAACATAAAGGTTAGGGCTCATTTCCAGACTCTCAATTCTATCCCTTTGATCTGTGTATCTTGCTTTAAGCCAGTACCACCCTGTTTTGATCACTAGTATTTTTGTTTTTGTGGGGTTTTTTTATCCTCACCTGAGGACATATTTGCATTAATCTTCAGATAGAGAAGGAGGGAGAAAGGGGGGAAGAGAGAGAGAGAGAGAAACATCAATGTGAGAGAGACACATCAAGTGGCTGCCACGTACACAACCCTAACCGGGCCGGGGACAAACTGCAACCAAGGTACGTGCGGAACCAAACCTGGGTCTCCTTGGGTCTCTACGGTCCGCAGGCCGACGCTCTAAGCGCTGCGCCAAACTGGCCAGGGCGATCACTGTAGTTTTGTAATAAGCTTTGAAATCAGGAAGTGTGAGTTCTCCGACTTTGTTCTTTTTCAAAATTGTTTTGGCTTTTCATGGTCCCTTGCATTTCCACATGAATTTTAGGATCAATTTATCAGTTTCTGAAAAGAGCCACCTAGGATTTTGACAGGGATTGTGTTGAATCTGTAGGTCGATTTGGAAACTGTTGTCATGTTAATAATATTGCGTGTTCTAATCCATAAAGGTGATATCCATTTATTTCGATCTTTAATTTCTTTCAACGCTCTTTTGGGGTTTTCAGTGTACAAGTTTTGCACGTTGTCTTATTAATTTTTATTCCTAAGTATTTTATTCCTTTTGAAGCTATCATAAATGCAATTTCTTTCTTAATTTCATATTCAGATTGTTCATTGCTAGTGTATAAAAATACAATTTGATACGTATATAATGACCTTTATCTTGCAAACTTGACGAATTTATTATTTTAATATTTTTTGTGTTCTTTACAGAAGACCATATCATCTCCTAATAGATAGTTTTACTTCTTTTCCAATCTAGATAACTTTTATTTCTTTTTCTTGCCTAATCGTTCTAGCTAGAACCTGCAGTACGGTGTTCAATACACAGGGTAAGAGAGTACATCTCGTCCTTGTTCCTGATCTCAGAGCTAAAGCTCTCACTTGTCCATCATTAAGCATGTTAGCTGTAGGGTTTTTGTAAATGGCCTTTATTAGATTATGAATGTTCCTTTCTATTTCTTGCTTGTTAAGAGTTTGTTTTAAAAAAAAAAAAAAATCATGATAAGCCCTGGCCAGTTTGGCTCAGGGGTTGGAGCGTCGGCCTGTGGACCAGAGAGTCCTGGGCTAGGTTCCTGCTAGGGGCACGTACCAAAAAAATAAAAATAAATAAATAAAAATCATGATAAGATGTTGGATTTTTTCTAATTCTGTTTTTGCATCTCTTGAGAGGATCATGTGGTTTTTCTCCTTTATTCTATACTGTATGGTGTGTTACACTGAGTGATTTTCATCTGTTAAATCGACCCTGGGTTCCTGAGATAAATCCCATTAACATGGTGTAAGCCCTTTTATATATTTTTGCTGGATTTCATTTACTAGTATTTTGTTGATTTTTGCATGTATCATAGCAGAAATTGGTCTGTAGTTTTCCTTTCTTTTTTTTAAATCCTCACCCAACGATATTTTTTTTCCATTTATCTCCAGACAGAGTGGAAGAGAGAGACATCAACGTGATAGAGACACATTGACTGATTGCCTCCCGTAAGACCCCGACCAGGACCAGGGATCGAACCCAACCAAGGTACGTGCCATTGACGGGAATCGAACACAAGACTCTTTGGTCCAAGGGCCAATGCACCAACCATTGAGTCAAACTGGCCAGGGCAGTTTTCTTTTTCCTTTGATGTCTTTGTATGGTTTTGTTATCAGGGTAACAGTGGCCTCATAAAATGAGGTGGAATGTGTTCTCTTCTCTTCTGTTCTTTTGAAAGAATTTATGTTAATTTTTCTTTGATATTTGATAGAATTCGTCAGTGAAGACATCAAGACCCGGGATTTTGTTTGTGGGAAGTTCTTTTTATTACGAATTCAATCTCTTTATTGTTATAGGTCTATTTAGATTTTCTTTTTCTTGAGTCACTTAGGATAGTTTGTGTCTTTTTATGAAGTTGGCCATTTCATCTAAGTTAGATCATTTCTTGGCATATGGTTTTTCTTGGTATTCCCTTATAATCCTGTCTATTTCTCTAAGGTCAAAAGTAGTGCCCACCTCTTTTTCATTCCTGATTTTAATAATTTGAGTCTTCTTTTTTCTTGACCAGTCTAGCTAAAGGCCTGTCAATTTAGTTGATCTTTTCAAAGAACAAAATTTTAGTTTCATTGATGTTCTCTATTTTTTTTCTCTCTCTTTCATTTACTTCCTAGCTAATCTCTATTGTTTCCTTCCTTCTGCTTGATTTCGAGTTTAGTTTTCACTTCCTTTTTCTAGTTTTTAAAGTGGAAAGTTAGGTGACTGCTTTGAGATCTTCCTTTTTTATATATAATATAGGCATTTTCAGCTTTAGATTTCTTTCTAAGCACTGATTTAGCTGCATCCTACAAGTTTCAATATGTTGTATTTTGTTTAACTCCATCTCAAAATATTTTCTAATTGACCTTGTGATTTCTTCTTTGACCCATTGTTCATTTAAGTATGTGTTATTTAATTCCCACATATTTGTAAATTTCCAAATTTTGCTGTTGTTGATTTCTAATTTAATCCCATGTGGTTAAGAACATACTTTGTATGATTTCAAACCTTTTAAATTTATTAAGGCTTGTTTCATGCTTAGTATATGATCTATCCTGTGCCACATGTATTTACAAGGAATCTGTATTCTGCATTTTGGCAGGAGAGTGTTTCATAGATGTTGGTTGGCTTATAGTGTTGTTTAAGTCTTCCATCTCATTGTTGATCCTCTGCCTAGGTGTTCTATCAGTTATTAAAAGTGGGTTATGAAATCTTCAATTAATATTGTCTGTTTCCCCCTTCATTTCTGTTAGTTTTTGCTTTGTGTATTATTCTTCTTTTTTTTTTAATTTTTTTTATCCTTACCCGAGGACATTTTTCCATTTTTTGTTCAGATAGAGTGGGAGGGAGAGAGAGGAAAAGAGAGAGAGAAACATTGACATGAAAGGGACACATCGAGTGGCTGCCACCTACACGACCAACCAGGGCTGGGACAAACTGCAACCGAGGTATACACCCTTAGCAGGAACCGAACCCGGGTCTTTCTGGACCGCAGGCCGACACTCTAACCACTGAGCCAAACAGGCTAGTGCAAGCTTTGTGTATTCTGGGATGCTCTTATTAGGTGTATATATGTTATATATATGTATATGTATATATATATGTACACTCCTGATGGATTGACCCTTAAATCATTGTGAAATATTTTTCTTTGTCTCTAATAATAATTTTTATATTAAAATGTATTTTATCTGATATTGATATAGCCATACTAGCTGTTGTAACCCAGGAGATCGACCACACTCAGACTCCATTTTTCAGTTTTTGGGGATGTTTTATTACCTGCGCAGGGACTGCAGCCAACCTACACAGAGGAGAACTGCAGCCCCGAGCTCAGGGGGAGGGTTGCTTATATAGGGCCGGGGTCACTCAAGAGTTTAGCAGAGCAAGCAAGCTGCTTGTACAGAAGCGGAGGCAGTTAGCGATAAGCAGGAGGGAACGGAGGGGGGGGAGCTGAGGCGAAAGGGAACTGGGTCAGCATACATCTGTCCTGCTATTCATTCCATTATCCAAGTTTTAAAAACTAACAAATTCGAGACAGATATCAGCGGTCAGTCAGGTGCAATGCACACATGTTGAACAGTTACAGTTTTATGGGGTAAAGGGAGCTTCAGTTTCTCCCTATCAGTTTCTTTACAGAGCATGCAGGACACTCTGGCCTTGGGGCCGTTTCTGTCCTCCCTTTTCTTGAAGGATGTTGCTTTTCAAATTCCCAGTGAAGGTCAAACTCTAGTTAATTTTTATGGGGCTAAAGCCCTCTATAACATTCCCCATTGTTCATCTTGCTGTCTCTGAGGTTGTTAATTAGGGCAGCTTAAAGACAAGTTGGATTCTAAGGACAGTGAGCTACAACACTAGCTATCTTTTGGTTATTGTTTGCATTGTATATTTCTCCCATCCTTTTACATTAAATCCATACATATCTTTGAATCTAAAACATGTCTCTTATAAAAAGCACATGGTTGGTTCATGTCCTTTTTTCCACTCTTCCAATCTTTACTTTTTGATTGGAGTGTTTAATACATTTACATTTAATGTGATTACTGATAAATTAGGATCTATGCCTTCCATTTTGCTATTTTTTTTCCTACCTCTCTTATATAATTTGTGTTCCTGTAGTCTTCCGTTACTGTCTTCTCTTGTGTTAAATAGCTACTTATAGTGTACTATTTTAATGCCTTTATTGTTTTTTTCCCATTATTAAAAACAAAATTTTTAATAGTAGTCTTGGGGATTTTTTCTCTCATCTTAAGAATGTTCATTTCACCATAGCTTCATTTCCTCCTCGACTTGTTTTTGCCATTCTTGACATATGAATTATGTCTTTATTACTATTTTTTAAATTAAATTAAATTTTTTAAATTTTATTTTTGTTACAGATGTTTCTCCTTTTTTACCCCATTGACACCCTCCTCCCCATCCCCCCCGCCCTGTCCCCGGCTTTGTTGTCCATGTCCATTGGTTATGCGTACATGCATATAAGTTCTGTGGTTTATCTCTTCCCACCCCCCCACCCCCTCTTCTGAGGGTTGTCAGTCTGTACCCTATTTCTGTGTTTCTGGGTCTACCCTATTCCTCAGACTGTTATATTTATTATATTCCATATATAAGTGAGATCATGTGGTATTTGTCTTTTTCCGCTTGGCTTGTTTCACTTAGGATAACACTTTCCAGGTCCCTCCAAGTCGTCTCAAAGGATAAGAGATCTTTCTTTCTTACAGCTGCATAGTACTCCATTGTGCATATGTACCACAGCTTTTGTATCCATTCGTCTACTGATGGACACTTGGGCTGTTTCCAGATCTTAGCTATTGTAAATAACACTGCTATGAACATGGGGGTACATATATTATTTCTGATTGGTGTTTCAGGCTTCTTGAGGTATATTCCTAGAAGCGGGATCACTGGGTCAACAGTGTAAGCCCATCAACACAGTTTTATAGTTATTGCTGTACGCAGTTGTCTTTTAATCAAATAAGGGAGGAGTTATAAACAAAATAATACATCTAGAGTGTCTTTTATATTTACCTATATAGTTACCTTTCTAGTGTTCTTTATTTCTTCATGTGGATTTGAATTACTGTTTAGTGTCCTTTCATTTCACCCCAATAGATTCCCTTTAGTGTTTCTTATAGGGCAAGTCTGCTAGAACAGAGTTCCCTTCACCTCTTTTAATTTCACCTTTATTTTAGAGGGATAATTTTGCTCGATACATAATTCTTGGTTTACAATCTCTTCCTGATGGAATAACAAATCATAAGCATAGTTGGAATTACTTAACACTCCTTTGTTGATAATGGGAAAAACACAGAAACCAAAAATATCGATAAAGATATAAAATATTTGAATACAATTATCAAACATCTTGATTTAATTGGCATTTATACAGCTAATAATTGAAAACTACATATTCTTTTACAGTACATATTTTATAGCATATGCTGGACCACACTATACAACTTAATAAATTGAAAATATTGAAGTTATATAGAATGTGTTCTTTGACCACAATGTAATTAAATTACAAATCTAAAGGAATACAATATCTAAATACTTAAATCATTGGGAATTAATCAGCACATTTATTTCCAAGTAAACCCAGGGGTCAAAGAAGGAATCATGGGAGAAATGAAAATATATTTTGAACTTAAAAATACGATATAAATTTTTTCAGGATCTAAATAAAGCTGTCCTTCAGAAATATGAGGTTTAAATGCTTATGTTAGAAAAGTAGAAAGGTCTCCTTTTGGGTAGCATGCTAAGTGAAGTAAGTCAGAAAGAGAAAGATAAATACTATGTGCTATCACTTATATATGGAGTTTTAAAAAGCCAAACCCAGAGAAACAGAGAGTATTTGTTGGTTACCAGGGGCTCGAGGTTTAGGGGATATGGGGAGATACTGGTCAAAAGGTACAAACTTCTTGTTATAAGATTAACAAGTTCTGGGAATCTAATATACAGCATGGTTACTATAGCTAATAATACTATGCTATATATGAAAGTTGCTAAGAGAGTACATCTTAAATACTCCCACCACTAAAAAGAAATGGTTCTGTGTGATGGGATGGAGGTGTTAGTTAATGCTGTGGTGGGAACCATATTGCAACATTTAAGTGTCTGTAATCAACACGTATCCCTTAAGCCTACACAATGTTATATGTTAAGTATATCTCAGTAAAGCTGGAGGAAAGAATAGAAAGGTTTTAAATCAGTGGTCTAAGCTTTCACACTAAGAAGCTTGAAAAGAAGAATAATTTTTAAATAAAAGTATGTAAAAAAGGAAATAAAAAATGAATGGAAATCAATGAAACAGAAGACAAGTAATAGAGAACACTAACAAAGGTAAAGGTGTTTGAAAAATTAATGCATTGTTAAACTTTAGCTAGGCTGGTTAAGAAAAACAAAAATGATAAAGGGACATTTCTACAGATCCCTACAGATATTAAAAGAATATAAAGTCACGAAGCTCTTTATGTCTAGACAACTTAGATGAAATGGATAAATTAATTGAAACATACAACTTACCAAAACTAACGCAAAAAAAAATTTGAAATCTGGATAATCTCATATTTATTTTATACAGTTTTCTTAGTTATTTTATATTTTCTTGTTTGATATTTATCTCTTTGATCAACTTAGAATATGTTTTAGATTACTGTGTGAAGAGAAGGTAACATATAATTGTTTTTCAAATAGTTAAACATGCTCCAATTGCATTTGTTAAATAAACCCACTGATATGGATGGCTCTTTGGGATACACGAAATGCATCTACACATTTGGGCTGTTTCTGGCAACCCATCACCTCTATTCACCTTTGAGGCAGCCCTAAACAGCAGAATTTATAATGATTCACTAACCCTCAAAAACGAAGAGAATAAAAGACCAGAAGACAAGAAAAATTACCAAGTGCTACGAAAAAAGAATAACAAATTGAACAAATCTATTACAGAGAAACAAATTTAACAATCTTCTACAGATGAAGAACTAATGGGAGAACAATAAATTCAAATAAAGCCCTAGCCAGTCTGGCTCAGCAGTTAGAGTGTCAGCCTGCGGTACAGAGAGACCGGGGTTCAGTTCCCACTAAGGGCACGTACCTCGGTTGCAGTTTGTCCCCGGCCCTGGTTGGGTCATGTGGGTGTCCCTTTCACGTCTATGTTTCTCTCTCTCTCTCTCCCTCCCACTCTATCTGAAAAAAATGTCCTCGGGTGAGTATAAAAAAAAAAAAATAAAGGTTATTGTTGCAGAAATTACAAATAAAATAAGTATAATATTGTCAGAGAGATAGGGGATAATATTAGAAGCATGAAACTGGAGGAAGTAATAATAAGAGACAAATTAAAGATATCGATTTATGACATAGACAGAGTCAAAGAATACTACTGGAAAGCATTAAGAAGGGATAAAGTAACAAAGATAAGGGAAAAATTAGGAGTATGGAGGACAGAAATAGAAATTCAATATCCCCCCAAAGAAGTCCCAAAAAGAGAAAAAAAAGAATAAATGAAGGAGAGGTTTTATAAAAATAATATGGAGAATATAAAGAAATATATGATATCAGATTTAATATATTCAGAGTTCCAACTAGAATGGATAATTAAATACCTCATATTAAAATAAAAATTTCAAAAAGAAAATTCTAAAATGTTCCAAAGAGATAAACAGGCCAGTTAAAATGAACAAAAGTGATATTAATATCAGACTTGTCCATCACAACACTGGAGATAGCACAATGATGTTATAATGTCTTTACATTTTTTAAGAAAACTCAACTTTTTAAAAGCAGTGGTTCTCAACCTTCCTAATGCTGCGACCCTTTAATACAGCTCCTCATGTCATGTGTGGGCGTATCTGCATGTGGGCGGGCCGCCTGGAGACGGATAGAGGAGCGTGTCTTGGTTCCCAAGACCATCGGAAATACCTGTTTTCTGATGGTCTTAGGTGACCCCTGTGAAAGGGTCATTCAACCCCCAAAGGGGTCATGATCCACAAGTTGAGAACCACTGGTTTAAAGCATAGAATTTAGCACAAGTTTGAGAGTAGTGATGAAAGGAATTAAACAATTTTGAAACCAAGGATGTTAAGATAAAATATTTTAAAGTTATATCTAAATTTTAGTTCTTAATCCACTTCTATCTTATTGCTAGTGTTCTTTATTTTTTAATGTCTTTTAAAATCTTCACCTGAGGATATGTTTTTATTGATTTTAGAGAAAGAAAGGGAGAGGGAGAGAGAGAAAAAAACATCCATCCGTTGCCTCCTGTATGCACCCCCACCTGGATCAAACCCGCAACCTCGGCATGTACCCTGACCATGAATAGAACCCGTAACCTTTCTGTGTATGAGACGACACTCCAACCACCTGAGCCACACTAACCAGGGCGCTAATGTTCTTTAAATGATTCTCAGTGTTTCTGTAGTGTTAGTGTGAATTTGTCCAAATTCATTATAGTTGTTTAAGTTCAATAAATCAAGAAACGATTGGAAACCAAATATACAACTGAAAACCAAATAGCTGTGGCTTCACCACAAGTGTTTATATGTATGTGTTATTTTTATTAATAAAATTTCCAAGCATGCACAAAAATAGAGATAATAATACATCTAACCCCCAGGTGCCGTCATTCAGCTCTACCTATTTTTTACAAAAAGCGACCCATAGGTGGCGCTGTGTGCTTCATACAGAGTCGCAGCAGGAAGCACATACCAGTTGTCTAGAGGAGTGGTTCAGGTGTCACAAACTGGCACCGTTACTCGGGTGCCTGAGATCCGACAGCCCATCTAATTCCACCTAGGCATAAATGTTTGAGGAAGGCCCGCGTGGTTCCATAAGAGAACCTGATGGAGGACATGTATCCCGTCACGGACTGCGAGGGGGAAGGGGAGTCAAAGCGGCGCCCCCCCCCCCCTGGTTCTGGGGTTCTGGACCCCCTGCGGAGTGCATGCACCGGGAGCCGCTGCGCACACAAGAGCTGGCTGTGTGCACCCAGCAATGAGTGAAGCAAGCACATGAAAAAAGTATGTCACAATTTCTTTTACAGAAGTGAAAAACAGTCACATAAATAATACTGGATGCTTTACAAGGATCCGTTCAAATTCAGGGTTAACTATCAAATGCATTAGAGCGGTTGCCTCGGGACCACAGACGAGTGGAAAGAGGGAACGATACAAAGTAACTTGAAGAAACGAGGCAGAGTGGTGCCTCGCACAGAAGTGTTGGTCCCCCGGCGAGCTGAAAGGAACGGAAAAGGGGGTGCTGAAAGCTCTGAGCTCTGTAGGTGGCCTTCCTCCTGGCTGGCGTCAGTTGGGCTGCGCTGCGACCACCACGTCGGTGCTGCGTGGCGGGCACCGATTCCGAGGGGTCAATGCCCGGCTTTACTGCATGTTAACTGTTCTGAATATGACTCCGGTCCTTTCTTGTTCTATGGATGTGACAGCCTCCTCTGTTTCCTACAGCATTTGTCTTGCTCTTGTGGTCAGTCACTCTGCTTGTTCAACTTGATTTTCTCTTTTAGGTTATGGATTTCCTCACGTGTAGAGCAACAAGCATAATGGATTGGTTTTCCCATCTTCTTTTTTTTTTTTATCCTCACCCGAGGACATTTTTCCATTTTTTGTTCAGGTAGAGTGGGAGGGAGAGAGAGGAACAGAGAGAGAGAGAAACATCGACGTGAAAGGGACACATCGAGTGGCTGCCACCCGCACAACCGACCAGGGCCGGGGACAAACTGCAACCGAGGTACGTGCCCTTAGCGGGAACCGAACCCGGGCCTCTCAGGACCGCAGGCCGATGCTCTAACCGCTGAACCAAACCGGCCAGGGCCCATCTTCTTTTTTATTGAATTTATTGGGGTGACATTGGTTAATACAATTATATAGGTTTCAGGTGTACAATTTTATAATATATCATCTGTATACTGTGCTGTGTGATCACCACCCCAAGTCCAGTCTCCTTCCATCACCATTTATTCCCCTTTTACCCTCTCCTACCTCCCCTCACACGTCTTTTTCTCTTTTTTTTCCCACCTTTTTCATCCAGCCCAGCAACCCCTTCCCCTCTGACAGCTGTCAGTCTGTTCTTTATGAGTCTGTTTTTATTTTGTCTGTTAGTTTATACCGTTTATTAGATTCCATGTATGAGTGAAATCATATGGTACTGGACTTTCTCTGACCAATTTACTTCACTTAGCACAATATTCTCCAGGTCCCATCTTCTCTGTGGATGAAGCACTTTGGAGTAATAGTCTTCTGCTCATGTTTTGAGCTGCTGAGTCATCTATTGTTGCCATGTTAATTGCACCTGATTTTCCCCCAACTTCTAGGAATTCCACAGTTTCTGGTCTGCTGGTTACAGCCTTCCTTATTTTCAATTTTAGGGTTTATTTTTATTTATTTATTTTTCATTATTTTTTTTATCCTCACTCGAGGACACTTTTCCATATTTTGTTCAGATAGAGTGGGAGGGAGGGAGGGAGGGAGAGAGAGAGAGAGAGAGAGAGACATCAACGTGAAAGGGACACATCGAGTGGCTGCCACCCACATGACCCAACCAGGGCCGGGCTCAAACTGCAACCGAGGTACGTGCCCTTAGCGGGAACCGAACCTGGGTCTCTCCGGACCGCAGGCCGACGCTCTAACCGCTGAGCCAAACTGGCCAGGGCTTAGGGTTTATATTTAAGTCATTTCTGTCTCATTTCAAGATATATGGGGTGGGAGGAGAGGATGGCCGGTGGGTTCGTCACCCATCGTGCTTGGTTTCCCTTACACATTTGTTCAAGGGCTTGGATTTGGGCACAAGAGTAAACATAGGAATTTCCTATATTTAGGTAGGGCAGAGGCAAGAAACAAGACATGGGGAATCGAGTGTTCAGCTGAGGCGGGGTGAGAGAGCTCAGGAATCCCTAGAGGAGCAGGCGGAGCAGGAAGGTGCCCAGCAGGCAGAGAGGCTAACCCAGCCGCAGAGAAACCTTCGGAGCGTGCTCAGCTTGCAGAACGTGCAGGGCCAGGGCGGCAGATCTCTCAGTACTCAGTGCCCAGGTGAAGGGTCACCATCGGTGACCTCTGAGCTGCGGGTTGTCTCCAACAGCACTGGGCTGGCCCTTCCGCACAAGGCCGTGGTGCTCGGTGGGTAGTGACTCTCAACAGTCAGGCAGGGGAAGAGAAGGATTGGCCCTGGGTCCATGGATGAGGCTAAATGCACCAAGGATCCTGGGGCCCGGGCTGGCCCAGCACAGTCAGAAACCTCTGTAACTGCTGTCCCACAGTGACTGTGACACTGAAGAGAGAGGCAGAGGAGGAAATCAACAAACTGAAGGGGATTTTTTCCCCACCCTGTGTCCCCTCCCTCCCCCATGCCATGTCCTCCTCTCCAGGTCCTCCTCCCTCTGCCATGTCCTCCTCACCAGGTCCTCCTCCCTCCTCCCCCTGCCATGTCCTCCTCTCCAGGTCCTCCTCCCTCCCTCCCCCTGCCATGTCCTCCTCTCCAGGTCCTCCTCCCTCCTCCCCCTGCCATGTCCTCCTCTCCAGGTCCTCCTCCCTCCCTCCCCCTGCCATGTCCTCCTCCCCTCCTCCCCCTGCCATGTCCTCCTCTCCAGTTCCTCCTCCCTCCCTCCCCATGCCATGTCCTCCTCACCATGTCCTCCTCCCTCCTCCCCCTGCCATGTCCTCCTCTCCAGGTCCTCCTCCCTCCTCCCCCTGCCATGTCCTCCTCTCCAGGTCCTCCTCCCTCCCTCCCCCTGCCATGTCCTCCTCCCCTCCTCCCCCTGCCATGTCCTCCTCTCCAGGTCCTCCTCCCTCCCTCCCACTGCCATGTCCTCCTCTCCAGTTCCTCCTCCCTCCCTCCCCATGCCATGTCCTCCTCACCATGTCCTCCTCCCTCCTCCCCCTGCCATGTCCTCCTCTCCAGGTCCTCCTCCCTCCCTCCCCCTGCCATGTCCTCCTCACCAGGTCCTCCTCCCTGCTCCCCCTGCCATGTCCTCCTCTCCAGGTCCTCCTCCCTCCCTCCCCCTGCCATGTCCTCCTCCCCTCCTCCCCCTGCCATGTCCTCCTCTCCAGTTCCTCCTCCCTCCCTCCCCATGCCATGTCCTCCTCACCATGTCCTCCTCCCTCCTCCCCTGCCATGTCCTCCTCTCCAGGTCCTCCTCCCTCCTCCCCCTGCCATGTCCTCCTCTCCAGGTCCTCCTCCCTCCCTCCCCCTGCCATGTCCTCCTCCCCTCCTCCCCCTGCCATGTCCTCCTCTCCAGGTCCTCCTCCCTCCCTCCCACTGCCATGTCCTCCTCTCCAGTTCCTCCTCCCTCCCTCCCCATGCCATGTCCTCCTCACCATGTCCTCCTCCCTCCTCCCCCTGCCATGTCCTCCTCTCCAGGTCCTCCTCCCTCCCTCCCCCTGCCATGTCCTCCTCACCAGGTCCTCCTCCCTGCTCCCCCTGCCATGTCCTCCTCTCCAGGTCCTCCTCCCTCCCTCCCCCTGCCATGTCCTCCTCTCCAGGTCCTCCTCCCTCCTCCCCCTGCTATGTCCTCCTCTCCAGGTCCTCCTCCCTCCTCCCCCTGCCATGTCCTCCTCACCATGTCCTCCTTTCTCCTCCCCCTGCCATGTCCTCCTCTCCAGGTCCTCCTCCCTCCCTCCCCCTGCCATGTCCTCCTCACCATGTCCTCCTCCCTCCTCCCCCTGCCATGTCCTCCTCTCCAGGTCCTCCTCCCTCCCTCCCCCTGCCATGACCTCCTCTCCAGGTCCTCCTCCCTCCTCCCCCTGCCATGTCCTCCTCACCAGGTCCTCCTCCTCCTTCTCTCTCCCTTTCACCTAATTCCAGCCAGGCCCCTTCCGGCCCCCATCCCTTCTCCCCAGCTCCCTGCTCTCTCCCCCTGCCCTCCTTCATCTCAGGACGGAAACTGAGGCAGAGCCTGCACGGGGCTCTAGGGACGCATCTGTCTCTTAAGGTTTGTTTCTTTCTAGTGGGAGCAGAAAACATCCGCATGAAAGGCAGAAATTGTGGGGGGGGAATGAATATTTATATTAGACCCAGTTATAGTCTTTCCCTGTGTTCACTGGTTCCCTCTTCTTGGCCATCTCTCCTGAGACAGATGTCCAGGTCCGTTGCCCTCACGCCCCAATCAAACCCAGCCCACCCACCTGTGCCCAGCGCCCTAGCTCAGGACACACAGGACTGACCAGTACCAGGCCCTGGACCACGAAGAGTCCACACAGCACAGCCCCCAGGAGTCTGGGGACAGCCCATCCGGGGACAGAGGGAAACGCGCTTTCCAGATGGGAGAGGAAGAGGGAGGTGGACTTGGGTTGAATATCAGCTGCTCTGACTTGTCCTGAGCCAGGTCCCTTGGGCTGGAGTTGTTTGTATGTATAAGGACCACCCTCACTGACTCTGCGGGGTCATGTGCCCAGGACAGGGGAGAAGGCTCACAGGGGTCTCTGGGCCTGTGAAGAGACCTGCTCACAGGGAACCCAGGGGTCTTGGATGAAGAAAAAGCCTGGCTCCAGGCAGAGAGAGGGATCAGGGCTCAGTGGAGTGGGAGAGAGAGTCAGGGGGAGGGGGGATCCTCCCAGCTCAGAAAGGATGCGGCTGTCAGTTTGGACTCTCAGCAGGAGGCCACTGAGGCCAGAAAAGAAAGGCAGATTTTTGCCTGGCCAGTGTGGCTCAGTGGTTGAGCATCCACCCAGGCACCAAGAGGTCGCCGGTTCGATTCCCAGTCAGGACACATGCCCAAGTTGTGGGCCTGATCCCCAGTGGGGGGCATGTAGGGGGTGGCCAGCGGATGTTCCCTCTCATCGATGTTTTCATCTCTCCCTCTCTCTTCCTTTCTCTCTAAAATCAATGAAGAAAAAAATAAAAATAAAAAAATAAAGGGCAGATTTTTGAGGGTGGGGTGTGGGGAAGACTCCAGAATCTGAACTAGACAGACGAGGTGTGGGAGCCACGCATGGGACCCTGGGGAGGACTCTCAGGTCCCAGCAGGCGGGAGCCTGGGTCTTTGCCCTGTCTCTGTTCCGGAGTGTCTGTATGACAGCCTTGGACGGGCCAGCCCCACGTGACCTCTGGGCCTCATTTCCTTCCCTGTGACGTCTGGGATAGTCCCTGAGATGCTCTGGGAAAGCTACGAGGCTCCCCCTCTCCCCTGTGGGGCATCGGGGGAATAGTGACTCACTGTGTCCACATCAGGGTTCCTATGTGTCACATCCCTAAGGACACCCAGCATTTTCCAGTGTCCTCACTTTGCTGGCTAGAAAGGTGTCAACCGGCACTTCATGGTCGTTTTGACTGACATTTCTTTGATTACTAACAAGTGTGAACATCACTCGGGTGCCTCTTGGATTTCCTCTTTTGTGAACTGCCTTTCCCGGGTTTCACCCAGCTCCACTGGGAGCCGGTCTTTCTCTTGCCGGGTAGCCCAGCTCCTGTACATTACAGATTGCACTGCCGTGGGAGTTCAGACATTGTCAGTTCATTTTTCCTGGCCTGTCATCTGCTTAATAACTTGCCCCATATGTTGTTCATTGAGTAGAATCCTTCAATCTTGATGTAATCAAATCTATTCTTTTTTGCCTTATGATTTATGCTTTGGAAACTTTGTATAAGAAGTCCTTCCTCATCCCTAGGACACATCTGCAGTTTCTTTTTTCTATTAATGTAATCATTTTATTTTTCATGTATATATCTTGAATGCATCTAGAGTTCATGTTTGTATTTAGTGTTAGGTAGGGGTATTTTGGGGGGCTTGTTTTATTTATTTTTTTAATTGATTTTACAGAAAGAGAGAGAGAGAGAAACATCGATCAATTGCCTCCTGCACACACCCCGGCCGGGGGTCAAAACCTGGGTATATGCCCTGACCAGGAATCGAACCTGTGACCCTTTGGGGCACAGGAAGACACTCCAACCAACTGAGCCACACCAGCCAGACTGATTGTTTTATTTTTTGATGTGCTCTGTCAGTTTTCACAAGGACTTCTACCAAATAGTGGGCACTTTGCCCTGCTGACTCATGGTGCCTTCTTACCATGAAGTACACTCCTGCGTATACGGGCATCTGTCGGGAACTCCTCAGCCTGACCCACTGTCCAGTCGACCGTTCTTGCAGCAACATCACTGTTACCAGTTGTATTACATCTTAATATTGGGTAGGATAAGCCCTCTCTTATTATTTTTATGTTTTCACGATTGACATAGCTACTCATGCATCTTTATTTTTCCATATAATTGAACAGTAAGTTTATCAAGTTCTTTAAATGATAATTAAACTGAAATTGTGTTTGGGATTACATTTAGAGACTTAATATGAGCGAAATCGACATCTTTACAATATTATTGTCTCACCCAATGTCATAATTTATTTTTATTTAACGAGATCACCTATGCCGTTCGTTCTAAAGTTTTCTCCACAGAGCTCTTGGTTAAATGAATTCTTCCTAGTTATGACACAGATTTTATTGCTATTATGAATTTTACCTTATTTGGATGAGCTTTTCTAAGTGGTTATTTCTAGTGTAGATAAATTACCCTTGACCTATGTCATTTGGTCTGTGTCTCGGAGCCTTGCCGAACTCTCTCGTAGACCTACTAGTTTATGGATTCTGCTGTTCTTCTAGGTAGAAGACAGTTTCAGACACTTTTCCTGTTTAACCATTTGTCCTCTCATCTGTTTTCCTTTCCTGTAGCATTGGCCTGGACCTCTATGCTATCTCAAACATTAGTACTGGCTGTGAAAGTCCATATTTCAATTTATACTTTTCCCGCTATGTAATATTTATGATAGTCATTGCTGTACAGTCTTTGCCAAATGATTTCTCTCTATTTCTAGTTTATTAAGGGTTTTCTTATAATAATAAATGTGTTAAACTTTTTCAAATGCTATTTCTGCATTGGTTGCCTTTTTTCTGTAGTTTGTTCATTTGGTTTATTTTCATAATTAAATTTTCTGAAGTTGGTCCTGGGATGTCCACCCCCAACACCCATGATCATAATAAATTCATTTTAAACACACTCTTGACTTCAGTTAGCGAATATTTATTTTTATCTTTCGCTCTGTATTAATCAGAGGAGTTAACCTATAATTAATTTTCTTATATTCTCCTCCACTGGTTTTGAGAGTAAGAGGACATTAGCGAATTGAAATGAGCTGGGCAGTATTTGCTTCATTTTTATTTTCTGCAACATCTTGTATAAAATATGAATCAAATAGGAGCTTTTGGGTGGTGAGCACTTGGAGGTGCTGAGATGGTGTCTCCCAGAGGGGTGTGAAAGCCCCCCGCCCCCCGGCCCACATCTCTCCTTCTGCATCTCTCCACTTAGCTCTTCCTGAGTCGCATCCTAATAAACGTTGAGCCCGGCCGGTGTGGCTCAGTGGTTGAGCGTGCACCCATGCACCAAGAGATTGCCAGTTTGATTCCTGGTCAGGGCACATGCCCAGGTTGTGGGCCCGATCCTCAGTGGGGGGCATGCAGGAGGCGGCCAATGGATGTTCTCTCTCGTCGATGTTTCCATCTCTCTCTCCCTCTCCCTTCCTCTCTCTCTAAAAATCAATAAAGAAAAAAAGCAAAACAGAAAACAACAACCTTGAGACGAAGTTACAGACTTTCCTGCTAAGACCTCAATTTGTATTTTAGAAAAGCAGAACGAAATACTGTGAAAGATTGAAATAACCTAAACCATCCAAAACTAAGGCATACATAATGAGACAACTTTTCGTGCTTGTGTGGAAAAAGGACGTGTCCTTACAGACACTAGACTACCAGGATTTGAGCAGTTAAGAACGTCTCTGCCAAGCGGGCAAACAGCCATCGTTAGAACCCTGCGCCACCAGCGCGCTCGAACACGAAGGGAAACTGGCGATTGACAAATCAACTGCAACAGCCACAGAAGGTTGTCGTGAAGGCTCCAGAGAAGCATAGCTTTTCCTGGCCTTTTCAGAAGCCTGTGGATGCCGTGGAGCTAAAGCTGCCTGGTTATTATACCATTACTAAAAACCCAGTGGATTCGAGTACAATTACGAAGCGCTTGGAACAGAAACAGTATTAAGTTGTAAAGAGTGTTAAAGTAACTGAACGGTTAAGGCACTATAATGGGATTCTTAAAGAAATGCTTGCAAAGAAGCACTTCCATATGCATGGCCCTTTTATAATCCTGTTGATGCCAGTGCGTTGGGACGCCATAACTACTATGATATTGTGAAAAAATCCAGTGGATCTTGGAACTATCAAGAGAAATGGAAACCAAGTACATAGGGATGCACATGAACTGGCCGCAGATGTCAGATCAACGTTCGTGAATTGCTTGCTGTGAATGCAATCCTCCGGATCATGAAGTAGTGACAGTGGCAAGACTACTCCAGGATGTTTTTAAAATGCACTTTGTAAAGATCCCAGATGAACCTGTTGAGCGTATGCCTGTAGGTCACACCAAAGCAGACACCACAAAATCCCTTGTAGGGAAAGCAGTTCGAGGACTCCTCTGAAGCTAACTCCTTTGGTGGGTCTGAAGAAGCATGTGTCCTGCAAAGCTGCAGGATCAGTTTAAAGCTGTTCATCAACAAGTACAGGTTCTGACTCAGGTACCTTGCCATCAGTTAAAGAAAAAGAACGAGGCAATCGGGATCACAATACCAGATATCAGGTTATACTACAAAGCCATCGTAATCAAAACAGACTGGTACTGACACAAGAACAGGCATATAGATTAATGAAACAGAACAGAGAACCCAGAAATCGACCCAAGACTGTATGCTCAATTAATATTCGACACAGGAGTCAAGATCATACAGTGAAGACAGTCTCTTCAATAAATGGTGCTGGGAAAATTAGACAGGTACATGTAAAAAAATGAAACTAGACCACCAACTTATACCATACACAAGAATAAACTCAAAATGGATAATAAACTTAAATGTAACCCGTGAAACCATAAAAATCCTAGAAGAAATGTAGGCAGAAAAATCTCAGACATCACATGTAGTGGGATTTTCACTGATACATCACCTAAGTCAAGAGAAACAAATAAATAAATAAATAAATGGGACTACATCAAAGTTAAAAGCTTCTGTACAACAAAAGAAACCAGCATCAAAATGAAAAGGGAACGCACTCTCAGGGAGAACATATTTGCCAATGATTCATAGAATAAGGGGTTAATATCCAAAATACATAGAGTATACAACTCAACAAAAGGAAGACATACAATCCAGTTAAAAAATGGGTGGAGGACCCAAGTAGACACTTCTCCAAACATGATATGGAGAGCCCTGGACGGTTTGGCTCAGCGGTTGATCGTTGGCCTGCGGACCAGAGAGTCCCGGGTTCGGTTTCCGCTAGGGGCACGTACCGCCAAAAATAAAGAGAGATGTGATACAGCCCTGGCCAGTTTGGCTCAGCAGTTAGTGCATCAGCCTGTGGACCAAAGAGTCACAGGTGGAAATCCGGTCAAGGGCACCTTGATTGCAGTTCGGTCCCAAGCCCTGCTCTGGGTCATGCGGGAAGCAACCAATAGATGTGTCTCTCTCACATCGATGTTCTCTCTCTCTCTCTCCCCCTCCATCTCTGCCTCTCTCCCTCCCACTCTATCTGAAGATAAATGGAAAAATATCCTCAGGTGCGGATTTAAAAAAAATAATAATAATAGTAATAATCATGTGTGTGTAAAAATGTGTGGAGGAAAAGGATGGCCAAAGTTCGAACAACCTGAGCAACAGAATGAAGTGGCATTGAATTATAACCCAAAATACAAAATAAATACCCATGAGTTTGCACCAAAATAAATGATTGAAAACTTAAGTGGGGAGGATAGATTAAGCCGCCATGCAGAACAATCCCAATAATTTATGTACACACTCTGCCCTTAAAGGGGGGCGGGGGCTGCGTACGTCCCCATTCCTGGAGTGCAGGCTATTTGTAGTGACCTCCGTCCAAAGAACACGGTGTGGTAAGGAGGGAGAGACTGACTTCACAGTGGTCAAAGCCAGCAAACACCAGTTCCGCCCAGTGGTCGAGGTTAGGATCGACAGTGACTGTCATGTTGGTAGTAGGTCCCCTTGCCGTGAGGTGATGAGAATGGCAACTTACCTCTATGGTCTTCCTCCCCCAAACCTCCCCCAAACCCCTAACCTTATGAGGATAAAACATCAAACAATTCTCAAACGAGGGACATAACAAAGTACCTGACCAGTACACCTCAGCATTGTCAACGTCACCTAAAATAAGGACATTTTGAGAAACCCTCTTAGCTGAGAGGAGTCTAAGGAGACATGATGCCCAGATGTAATCAGGTGTCTTGGCTGGGATTCTGGAGCAGAAAAAGGACATCAGGTAAAAGCTAAGGAAATCTGAATGAGGTATAGACTTTAGTCAATGATACATCATTACTGATTGAGTTTGACAAATGAGCCACATTCCTGTAAGATATTACTAGTAGCGGAACCTCAGTGTCTGGGAACTCCCTCTAATAACCTCACAACTTTTCTGAAGTTTAAACCTATTCTAAAATTTTAAAATGTGGAGAGAACCATTTGTACAAAATCTGTTTATGAACACCTGATAACTAACAAAGAGAAGAGAATACCGTGTAAGAACTCAGTGTGAGTGGGCGTGAAGAACACTGATTGCCCTCGTGTACGTGACTGCGGTCCGCTGGGGCCGCACCGGAGCTCCGCGCCGTCCCCGCGGGTGTTGAGCTCAGGGCGCCGGTTCTCCCGGTTGGCTGCACCGAGCTCTCCTTCAGCGTCTTCGGTCTTCAGGGCGCCCTTTCAGGGAGTGATTGTTTCTCCTCCCTAAAGCGAGCGGCCCTCGGTCTGCTCAGACCCCACAAGTCCCTGGACCTCCCTGCCTGGTCCTGCTGTACAACTGGGTGAAGGGTGACCACAGGCGAGAGGTGGGGAGCTGGAGTCTCCGAGGCAGATGACCAGGACGTCTGGAGCCCGAGCCGTCACTAGGCACCAGGACGCTGCCCAGGTAGGGGGAGGGGGAGGGTCTGCAGCCACTGCTCGTCTGCGGCTCCGTCCTCACCGCGGAGCTCCTGCGGGTGCCCGGCTCCCCTGCCTTCGCGGACTTCGTGGCGGTCAGGGGCCTCCGCCTGAGTTCAGACCCCTTCATTTTACCCAGCCAATGTGTGTCGTCCCCACAGGGCCCCACTCCTGACTGCCCCTGTGGTCCTGCCTCATTTGTCCCCTTGCCCAGCCTCTGGAATGCCCGGAGCCGCTCCCCAACTAGTCTCACTGTGCGGGGCCGGAGCCGCCAGGGGGCCCCCTGCAAGAAGCTGGTGCGGGACCGAGCCCGCAGCCATCACCCGACCCGTCTGGGCGTGGCACTCGGCTGCGCACTATGGCCCTGACCTTGCACTGTCACTACCCGACTGTGGACACCCCTGGTTTCTCTCCAGATAGACTGTAAGTCCCCCCAGAGCCAGGCCAGCTGCTCTCAATGACTGTGAGCTAGGCCTTGCTCAGCCCGACAGCCCAGCTGTCTGCGCATGCTCCTCCAGCAGATGGGGAGGGGGCCCAGAGGGCATCTCCAGCCTCTAGGCTTCTCCCTAGTGGAGGCTGAGCTGCAGAGCAGGCCAGGGCTTGGCCGGGGTTTCACAGAGAGTGCATAGCTGAAGTGGGCCTTTGAACTCTGCCTTCAACACACACCCAGCGCTTGGCCAGCCGCTGAGCAGCCTGCAGTCACCGGCATCCTCAGAGTGTCCCATCATCCACCCATATTGGCCAGACTCGCACTGGCTCGTCCAAGGGTGGTGACTCCGGAGAAAAGGCAAAAGGACTGAGAAACCAAAATAATACGAGTCCTTTCTTTGAGAAAGGAAATTTTAAAACTCAAAAGTGTAATTCTCTCTTTAAGAGGAAAATCTGCTTTAAAGAAATGGAAACTGTAAGTCAGACTACTCAGATGTAAAAGTACCATGTGCTATAAAAAGTTTTCATCTGTATTAAGAATCTAAGTTTATAACCAGGAACTGAAAGCTATGTTCGCTGAACAGATAATGCATGAGAATATCTTTGTGCACTGTCTAAAAGATAATATTCAGAGTATGATTGTCGAATGCTGGCTTCCCAGATGCCACCAACACAACCTGTTGATGCGAGAAAGCCGAGTTTATGATCTTGGGGAAACCAGCTTTCCACAGTGTAACTAAACCCATCCATTTTCCTTTTGTGACTTATGTTTGGGGATCTTATTTCAAATGTCCATCCCACCCTGGCCAAGTGGCTCAGTCGGTTGAAGTGTTGTCCAGTACACCAGAAGGTTGTGGGTTCAATTCCTGGTCAGGGCACATGCCTAGGTTACAGGTTCGATCCCCTGTTGGACTACAACTAAACAATTTTTGTCTTTCACATCTTCTCTCTTTCTCTTCCTCCCTCTCTCTCTCTTTCTTTCTCTCCCTCTCAAATCTATAAACATGTCCTTCTGAAGCACAGTCATATTTCGAATTGTATTTTAGGCAATGTACAAAGATACAGGTTTTTTTTATCCTTGCTCGAGGACTTTTTTTTTGTTGTTGTTCAGATAGAGTGGGAGGGAGAGAGAGGAAGAGAGAGAGAGAGAGAAACATCAACGTGAAAGGGACACATCAAGTGGCTGCCACCAGCACGACCAGCCAGGGCCGGGGACAAACTGCAACCAAGGTACATGCCCTTAGCGGGAACCGAACCCGAGTCTCTCTGGACCGCAGGCCCACTCTCTAACCGCTGAACCAAACTGGCCAGGGCCGAAGATACAGTTTTAACATTCACAAACACAACACAACAAAGAAATCTGCCCCCTATGAGAGGGGCAGAATATTGTTAAAATTCATCTTCATGCCCTGGCCAATTTGGCTCAGCGGTTAGAGCGTCGGCCTGCGGTCCGGAGAGACCCGGGTTCGGTTCCCGCTAAGGGCACGTACTTCGGTTGCAGTTTGTCCCCGGCCCTGGTTGGTCGTGCTGGTGGCAGCCACTCGATGTGTCCCTTCACATCGATGTTTCTCTCTCTCTCTCCCTCCCACTCTATCTGTACAAAAAATGGAAAAATATCCTCGGGTGAGGATTAAAAAAAAAAAAAAATTCATCTCCGTCATCTAGAGATGTGTTATTGAATACTCTAGCCATGAACCTCTTGTGCCTATTTGCATAATAGTTCATGAAAAAACTCAGTTCCTCTGTCGCATTTGCCAGACGTCAGCGCCACAAGCACACGTAGCGGGTGGTTGCTATGGTGGAGAGGATGTTACGGGACATGTCCATCATCCCAGGAAATATCGTCTGAGGACACGGTTTTCCAGATTGTTGTTTCAACATAACTGTTGGGCTAACAAAGCTTTCAGTTCCTTGTTACAAATTTAACTTCTTATTAATACAGATGAAACTTGTTATATGGTGTAAAGAACTGTTGGAATGAACTGCATGGGATGGCGAACTAGCTCGGGGGGTTTCGTCCCTCTCACAGCAGAGGAAAGAAGACAGAATGTGTATGTCTATCAGTTACCTACAGTTTACAGAATTATTTCTAAAATAGCTCTCATGGAATCAAAATCAGAGGACACAGGGAAGAATGTGCTAGAGACAGTGCAGTTTTCCATGGAAGTGCCTATTTTTTATGTAAAAAGTGTGGTTTTGAGAGTCATTCCCAGAAGTTCAGCGTGAAGTGTATATAAAATAAAGCACCTGAATCACTTCTATGCATTTTTAAGGATCTACACAAATGTGAATACAGGTATGGAAAGTGGATTGAAAGGACATACATTAAATATGTTAAGAGGATGCCTATGTCAAAAAAGGGTAGAAAGTGCAGCTAGGGAATTAAGGTAAGAAAAAAAGATGGACACTAAACCAGATGAGTGGCAAAGCGTGTCTGTGGATGTCTGTGTGCGTGGACTAGGATGTTGATAGTGGCGGAGGCTGAGCACATGTGGGGGCAGGAGCATATGGGATCTCTCTACTGTCCCCTCAGTTTGACTGTGAACCTAAAACTGCTCTAAAAAATGTGGTCTATTTTTAAAAAATGACCAGAAGATGAAAACTATAAAATTTTATTAACCAGTGTCACCCCAATAAATTTAATTTTAAGAATAAAATAAAACGTTAAAGAACCGAGGAGCCGGAAGTGAGTGTTGCTGGGGCGCTGATGAGGGGTGGCGGCGACTGTGTGGGGAGCGTTGATTCCCTGGACCCTGAGGGGCTGTTACAATGTCCCTATGATAAAAACCAGCAGATCCGGGCCTGCAGGTCTCCTTATCATCTCCTCAAGTGCAGAAAGAATCATCCTGATGTCGCAAACAACTGGCGACTTGTCCCTTCAATGCTCGCCATCCTATCTCAAGCTCTGATGACAAAAGTTGTATAGAGCAAGACACTGTCAACCAAACCGGGGACCTTGGACAAGAGCCTCTGGCTGAGAGCACATGGCAGTGCCCTCCTTGCGATGAAGACTGGGATAAAGATTTGTGGGAACAGACCAGCACCCCATTTGTCTGGGACACAGCCAACCACTGTGGCAGGAACAGCCCTGCAAGCAGCATAGTTACGGAACCTGAGAGTAACCTAGCTGCAGGCACGCGTGTCCCCGAGTCTCTGCCGTGTTCTGCCACGGAAAACAGGGCAAGTGCACAGTCACTGAGTATCTCATCGGGTGCCTGAGCCTAGAAGACTCGCTTCTTCCTGCTACCAATGGGCTCTTCATTTTTCTCCTAATCTAATTATAGAAAGATAAACTGTGACTTTCAACCTGACAGCTGCCTTTTTTTCTTCCCCCGCTTTTGAGTCCTCACTTATTTGATGCAAGAAAGAACTCTCATACTTAGAAAAACTGTAAAAAAAAAAAAAAGCAATGACCAGGCTCTGGCCAGTTTGGCTCAGCAGCTAGAGCGTCAGCCTGCGGTCCAGAGAGACCCCGGTTCAGTTCCCGCTAAGGGCACGTACCTCGGTTGCAGTTTGTCCCCGGCCCTGGTTGGTCATGTGGGTGGCAGCCACTCGATGTGTCTCTCTCACGTCAATGTTTCTCTCTCTCTCTCTTCCCCCCTCTCTCCCTCCCGCTCTATCTGAAGATAAATGCAAAAATGTCCTCGGGTGAGGATTAAAAAAAAAAAAGCAATGACCGGAAGAGTGACGGTCTTGCCATAAGTTTCACTGGAGGCCAGAGATGCCCCCAGCAGAGAGTCTGGGCAGCAGTAAGAGAATACATACAAGGCTCATTTGAATGATACTTTGTGAGTCCCAGTTGTATTTAATGCCCCCCCCCCCAAAAAAATCATTTGTCATTATCTTGGCCTCTGATTCGTTCAGTGGGTCTCTTTCCAGCCAGCTCCCCACACTTTTCGCTCATTACTGTTTTTCTCTTTCTGAATAAGAAAAGGGCTGGCAGAGATCTCACAGAAGTTTTGGAAGGCTTTTATTTAGCTGAGAGAGGATTTTTAAATGGTTATTTACTGAACAGAGAGTGAGTGTGCGGTTGCTAGGGGAGGAAGGCAAGCCGTCAGCTCCTGGCTGCTCCCCTGGCTTTGGCTCACCTGAGGAGTGAGAGAAATAGACAGTATTTGCAAATGATCTCTCCGTGCCAGCTCCGCTCCAGTCTCCCTCCCTCCTCTGGAGAATAGACTGGGTTGCCGAGCAACAAAACCTCCTTGCCTGTCCCACCCCCAGGGTCTCTGTCCCAGGGAGCCCTGCACCATCCACATGGTTGGGCTGGCCCTGCCTTTCCCTTCCATCTCCTCTTCACTCAGCCAAACTGTCTACCTTCGCAGCCAGCGCACTGTGGGTGCATTCCCACCACCTGCTCCTGGCTCGGCGGCCACGCCCCCTTCTGCGTTCATTACTCTGGGCTTCCTTCACAGGGCCTCTTCCTCTAGACAGTGTTCTCCAGCCCACCTCCGCCCCCACACCCCAGCAACTCTGCAGAGGACTCCTCTCCACCCCTTTCCTTTAACTCCAAGGAAGGGGCTGCTGGTTGCTCAGATTCCATTCGCACCTGGGCCGCGTCTTCTGCGTGATGCCTCGTGATCTTCGCTCCCCAACCCCCAGCTCCTTTCCTCCGCGGCTGGTGGATGGGATTTCTGCTGCCTTGAGAGAGTAACATTCAAGGCTTGCTTGAGGGCTTCTGAAGCGAAATAGAAGCAAAGGTCATTCCGCCTTTTGGGGTTCAGGGCTCCCTCGGCCTGCCTGGAGCAGGAGACAGTGCTCTATGTGATCGGGCCTGGCTCTCGAGCCCACATGTGAGGCATGAGCCAAGGAACCCAGCGAATAACCCCAAAGTGTCGTTCTGCTTCTCCGAGGCCTCCGTGCAGCGACCCTCATTCAGACACAATCCTGCCCGCGCATGGGGTTGGTTATGGCAGGTGCCATGCTTCTAAAGACATAAAAGCTCTTGACACCGGGCCCCTATAGGGTGCCAGCAGAATGTTTGATGAAGACAGGACGGTGTACCCTGAGCTTGCCAGGCTGTCGGCACAGCCTGGTTGACTTAACCTGAGCCAGAGAGGGACCTCTAAGATATTTGGGACATTTTTTCTTCCACAGATTGAGCAGCTAGATCCCAAGTTCATTGCCATAGGGTTGTACAGAATTTAGGCGATAAACATCCACAGGGTCCTAGAAGGTCAAAGGTGGAAGCAGCCTTCAGTGCCATCCAGTCTAACCCCGAAGGAATAGGACGGGCAGATGTCCATCCCCCAGTGGACAGCAGCAGAGCCAGCGCTGGGACCCCTGTCTCCTGTCTCTATGCTGTGTATCTCTCTGATATTTGCTGGTCTCAGTCTTCAGAGTCTTGTCCAGTGAGCCTGGCCTAATTCTTCAGCTCTTAGCTCCCATATCCACCCAGCCCATCACGGTCCATCGCCAGGCCCACAAGCAGTCCTGCTCTTGCCTCTGACCCATCCCGGAGCTTGTCCATCAGGCAGGGAACTTCCCTGCCCCTGCCTGCCATGGCCCACGGCCTCTCCCTTACGTTCCTGTTTCAGCCTCTCCTCCTATAGTACGTTGGGTGGCCAACATCCATCACGTCCGAGCAGCATGACATTATGTAAGCTTCTTTCTGTGGGCGTCTGCTGCCATGCCCTCCCCCACCTGGAAAAGTGGGGGGAAATGCAGAAGGATCCCCCACAATTCACCGAGGGTAAGTCCATTTCTCTCTGGCAAGCCTGGCGCCATTCCAGAAAGAACTCTCCGTTCATTTGTTTCCATCGAACTAAAAAACAGTGCCTGGCTGCCTGTCCCTCTCCAGGTCACCCCATGTTTACGGTAGGTGTCCTTTCTGGGGGACTCTGGTTTTGTTTCCCCTGGAGACCAGTAAGTCCTTCAGGCAGGGACAATCCGCACCAGACGCAGTCTCCTTAGCTACACCAGCCGAAAGTGCTCTCCAGTTACCGCAGAGAAGAAATACTTGTGATGAAAATAATATGTTTACCTTTACCCTCTATTGAACTTGATATTCTTATTCAACAACATGGGCTCAGCCGTCCCCAGTGATTTCTCCTGCCCTGATTAAGGCTTCAGTTAGAGCACCAGGCAGCTATCGACTGCTGGGTTCAGGTCTGTGGGCAACAGGGTAAGATGCAAAGGCTTTGCTTCTCGGAACTCAGACAGGGAACTGGAGCCATTGAGTGTCACGAGGGAGAAAGCCTGGGCGAGCACGAGGGACGTTCTCAAGGTCACTGAGTAGGTTCAGGGTTGAGGAGTGGAAATCAGGCCAGTGCACCTATCATTATCCTGTGACAGCCCCACTTGCCTTTGTAAAAAGCAACAGTTTTAGTACTTCCACGCGTACAGGTACAAGACCAGATTAATAAAATGTTCCTGACTGCGTAAGTCATTTGTAACCAGTCAGTCAGTCCCGGGGCAACACTGGATGTTCCTGAAGAACTGGGGGATTTGCCCTGGCCAGTTTGGCTCAGTGGTTAGAGTGTCGACCTGCGGTCCAGAGAGACCCGGGTTCGGTTCCCGCTAAGGGCACGTACCTCGGTTGCAGTTTGTCCCGGCCCTGGTTGGTCGTGCGGGTGGCAGCCACTCCATGTGTCCCTTTCACGTCGATGTTCCTCTCTCTCTCTCTCCTACTCTATCTGAACAAAAAATGGAAAAATGTCCTCAGGTGAGGATAAAAAAAAAAAAAGAACTGGGGGATTTTTTTTTCTATTACGTGGGTTCAGTATTTTGCTTGGTCAACCCTTTGTTTCCAGACACAACTATGAAGTTCAACTTCAGCCCAGCCCTGGCCTGACATTTACGTATTTGGCTTAGCAGGAAGTGCACCAGCAGGGCCGTGTCCGGGCCCTTTCCAACTCACTGGCTCAAAGGAGATTGATGGAGAAGCTTGAGGCAGAAGTCGGGGGTTCGGCGGTAGACTTTCTAAGAAAGGAGGGCCGTACTCCCACCAGTGAGAAGCAACTCGAGGTCAGTGCAAGGCCCTTCCTCTTCAGTCCACTATCTGTTCCTTTCCTGCTCCTTTTTAAATCCCTTGAGAAAGGGGACAGTTTTCCTGGCCACCCTGGGCCCCCTTCCAGGAGGACAATCAGATTGGACGGGTCCCCCCTGGACCCCAGCTGCACTGTGTGGGCGGAAAGACGCAGTAACTCGGCTCTTGGAGCTTCCTCCCTGTACAGTGGACGCAGCAACGTGTGGCTGACACAGTCGATGTTCGTACTCTGCCGCAGAGTAAGGATTTCTGAGCTCACCTAGTCCAACTCTCTTGCCTTAACAGGTGAGAAAACGGGGGTCCAGAGAGGAGCTATGACTTGCAAAGTCACGAAGCGAGAGAACGGAAGGCCCGGGCGCTCTGACTCCAGTGGAGAACCTTCCCCGTCCTCCGTGCTCTCGCTCCAAAGCAGCCCTGGCGGCAGACAGGGTCCCGGCCTGTGGCTCAGGGGCTCAGCCTCCACCACCCTTCCGTCCGGGCTCTCGCCATGCTCACCTTCGCACTGCGCCAGCCGAATCTGAGGAGGCAGGACTCGGGGTTTCTGAGGTGAGAGGTCAATCACACACTGGTACAGCCCCAAGTCCTGCCTCTGCAGCCCTGTCACTGTGACTGTGAGCATGGACTCCGTGGCATCATCCTCCAGCAGGTATCTCCCGGCTGTTATAACCCAGTAATTCTCCATCCGCTAGAAGAAGGAACTCTCCTGGGTTCCTTGAGCCCTAGTTGTTTTTGCAAAAATTCTTGAAGAGGAAGGTATGCATCAGCCATGACCACAAGGGTATTGACCACGAGCTTAACTAATCAGGAGATGCCAGGCGGGGCAATGAGACATTCAAGGCTGGGGTCTAGTAAATGTTAAGAAATATAAAATAAACAACTTGTGCAGCTACTGACTGCTGATACCCGCTCTGTCCACATAGCTTGCTTGCTCTGCTGAACTCTTGAGTAGCCCCTGCCCTATATGAGCAACCCTCCCCTGAGTCGGGCTGCTGAGTCAGTTCTCCTCTGCGTAGGTTGGCTGCAGTCCCTGCGCAGGTAATAAAGCTCCTAATATTCAAAACTACTTTGTGTCCGAGTGAGGTTGACTCTCCTGGGTTACCACACCAGCCCGGCCCGGTTCAGGTCCATGTTGCTAGTGCTTGTGCGTACCCGTGTCTCTGGGGGGCCCTGGCTTCCCACCCGCTGCCAGGCCTTCAGGCTAAACACGTGGGACCTGGTGTAAAAACAGGTGGCGGTCAGGTTGCTTCCTTCTCGTAGGCAGATCTGCTTCTCTTCACCTGCAACGCGGGTCCTAGGATGAGAAGTCGAAGTAGTTCACTGAGCCAGCATCTCCCCTGCCATCCCAAGGGCCGCACGCCGCGTACGAGGGCGCCGCGACAGTCCCCGGGACTCCACTGAGCATTTAGGGGTAACTGAGGATTCCCGTCAACGACTGTGAAGTGACTCAACATTTTCAGTGAGATATATACACACACACACACACACACACACACACACACTCTCAGACGCACACATACATGTATACACACACACGTGGAACAACAAGAAAAAATGGTGATCATGAGTCAATGTTTGAATCTAGGTGATGAGTTTATTCTGTTTTCTATATTTTGTAGACTGAAAAATTTTCATAATAAAAAGGTAAAAACAAAAGAAGTCAAGAGAACTTAACCAGTTTTGCCACCCATATTCTATTCTACTGTGGTTTCCCAGACATGTCCCTCGCTCTCAGGTACACAGTACTTTGTATTAGCGCCTGGTGTCCCCACACCGAATGTTCTTCCCACGCCCTCCACCCGTATCCCCCCACTGGGTCCCCTAGGGGAGTCTACTAAACAGTCCCAGCTGCACTCATCTCTGTTCCTCTCAACCCTCAGTCTCCCCGATCACCCCACAGCTCGTGACATCATCACTGTCATCATGGTCGTCATCCACCATGACGCGTATGAAGCACTTTCAAAAGTCCCAAATACTGAGCCCAGTGCTGTACATCAGTCTGCTGCTTCTCTCTGAGGACACCCTCTGACGTAGGCACTATTTACAAATGAGGAAACTGAGGCTCAGAGAGTCAGAGGACTTCTGAAGGTCACATACGTGGAACATGGCAGAAACAGTTCGCTCTGGTTCTAGAACCTCTCTGCCCTCCCTCTCTGCCCTCCCTCTCTGCGCCTCACGAGAGTGACTTCCACTGTATCCGTGCCTTCATCCTGCCCCTTGACCCTCTCGTCGCTTTTTACCTCTTCCCTACTGATGCTCCTCCAGCTCAGCGCTGTGTCCCTGCAGGGGAGGCTGCCTGGCACCGCCTTACAGCTCCCCGGGCACCTGCACAGCAACGAGAGGCTGCTGGGTTGACTTTCATCGTTCTCTCAACGTCAAGACGCACTAGAGGAGCCTAGAGCACCTGCTCCGTCACCCATCCCTGCCGGCTCAGGGTCAAGTGGCACAGTCTGCATCCATGACCTTGCTTTTCCCGTTCCGTCTCTAACACATCCCTTGTTCCCATTCCAGTCCTCCTGAAGGAGGGGACATCCCCTTGGCCATCTACATCCCCCTCCTTGCCTCTTCTTACCTGAGACCCAGAGCAGCAGCAGCAGCGACAGAGCCATGGCCACCCCCAGGTCTCTGTCACTGTGTGCGGGGCGTCCCAGGGCACTCGCAGTTGCTGGAGGATATTGCCCCATAGGGGTGTTTTCCACATTCCCAAAGAGGTTTAGCTGTCACTTTGAATTGAGAAACCCCAAGGGAAATGTGATAAGAGGGACCAGCTCGGGAAAATGCAGAAGACGACGAAGAAAAGACATCCCTGTCCTTGTGACATCTTCCTTCCCACTTTCATTATGTCACAGCCCGGTTGGGCAACACTCAGTAGCTCCCCATTCTCCTCCACAGCACGTCTAGACCCGCCCATCTGATGTCGCACCTCTGCTCCACTCACGTCCTCAGGCCACCAAGACATCGTCATCGCTGGACACTGACCACTGCATCCCGAAACTGTCCTCCATTCCCCCTGACTGGAATGAATTGTTTGCCCTTCAAGGTCCAGTCCCCACCTTCCCGATGACATGCCTTCTTTAATCTGACTCCACACCGTGGTTCTCAAGTATGGTATGTGGCTGGGCCACTCAGGAAGCTTGGCAAACATGCACATGGCTGGACTCCACCCCCAGAGACTCCATTTGGGGAGTCTGAGAGGACCCAGGAATCTGCATTTTTAACAAGCAGCCCAGGTGATTCTGAGGCAAGTGGTCCAAATACATACAACCACAAAAGCTCTGTTGCGGTCAGAGGGCCCCAAGGCCTTCCCGGGGCACTCCGCCTGTGGATCAGGCATGCGCTTCCGGAGCCCCCGCCTCGGCACGGGAGTGGAGGCCGGATGACAGCGGGCCTGGAGGTAGCTCACTACCTTGGCAGGAAGGCCGGCAGGCACCAGGCCTTTACTCCGGCCGTCTCGTTTAATCCTGTCAGCTGTGGGAGGCTGTGCCATGAATATTTGTCATCTTTGGGGTCTCCAGTCGCAATGCCTTTTCCATTGGGTGGCGCGGTATGCCCCAGGGTGTGGGCCTCACTGGGACGCAGAGCTCCACGTCCCCCTCTGTTGAGATGGAGGCAGACTCCTCCTGCCCCTTCTCCCTGGCACCCATGGCACGGGCTTGTGACTTGACCTAAGCATGGCCAAATGCATGGTCCTGCCCAGGATTCTGGATCCCACGGGCGTGATGGAAGCTGAGGGGCCAGCTGGAGATGACTGTACATTGAGAGTCCATGAACAGGATGGTGGCACGTACTAGTGGCTGCGAGTGTCCGGTGGGGGGCAGCAGGTCAATGGCAAGTTCATCACTGGACTGTCTCAGGCTATCACCTCAGCGGAGGCCTCTGCTGCCTGCTTCTTGGTTTCTGCTGTTCTCTAAGCCCAGTCCTCCAGCCTTCTCGCCGATCTACAAACAACCGGCATCTTTCTCAGTTCCTTTGCTGTTCAAGGTAGCCGGAATTGGATTCCGTTTTGGGCATCAAGGATCATGACTGGTATTGGTTATTTTGTCCACGAGGCCATGAGCAGTATTCCAGGATGAGGCCCAGAGAGGGGAACTGAGTCACTCAAGATGAGACATACGTCAAGGATGCTGTGGAGCTGGGATTCAACCCAGGAGCTGTTTGATTCCAAGGCCTATGTAACTAACCACACGACATGACTGGATCAGTCAAGAGCCCCGGAGAGAACAGGTGGCTCACTGAAACTGAGCGCTTGAGACGTGTTTGACAAAAGTGTGGTAGAGTTTGGGGAGATGAGTAAGGGCTCCTGCAGTACGCTGAGGCTGGCGGCAGTGGTGAGTCATTACCGCGTCTAGGCTAAAAGGGCAAGGGGGTGGAGCAGTTGCCCAAACTTGGAGACAGTGGCTGTTTGGTGAGGGGCACGTAGGGGCCTCCAGTAGAGGAATCCCGTCTTCCAGAGAGAGGAAGCCCAGAGGATAAAAACCCTGCCCTCGGGCTCTTCCCCTTCTCTGCTCTGCTCCATGCTGCCCACTGGCCAAACCCAGCCAGAAGCTGGTAGGCAAGGGAGCCTGTGGATTGAACCCATCTTGGTCAGGAAAGAAAAGGATGGAGAGCGGCTTACAGGTGCAAATGGGAGAGCATCCAGCACGGCCATTCTTTTTTTTATCCTCACCCGAGGACATTTTTTGGTTTTTTGTTTGGATAGAGTGAAAGGGAGCGAGAGGAAGAGAGAGAGTAACATCGATGTGAAAGGGACACATCAAGTGGTTGCCACCTGCACGACCAACCAGGGCCGGGGACAAACTGCAACCGAAGTACGTGCCCTTAGCGGGAACCGAACCCGGGTCTCTCCAGACCACAGGCCGACGCTCTAACCGCTGAGCCAAACCGGCCAAGCCAGCACAACCATTTGTCTTCCAAGTTAACACACATCATTTCTCAGGCAAGTTTAATATATCGGACTCAAACTCTACTTAATCTATAATTAAGTGACGCACACAAGCGCACTGACTCATGAGTTGGTTACCTCTACCATGACTGTGTCCGGTGTTTGGTCAGGAGAACTCTCTCTCCCAAACGAGCTTGAGAGCCACCAGGACAGAGCCACATGCTGTGCTTCGGTAGGTACGGAGGGGCCCCGGGAGCCTGCATTTTAAACAAATGTTCCAGGAGACTCTGATGCAGGTGGTCTGAGGACTAGAGTTTGAGAAACGTTGCCCTAAAGTGTTCTGCCTCTCCTAGGTGACGCTTAACAATGGCACCTCCCTTGCCCTGGCCATTTTTGTCAACTTTGTGAACAGGGACTACATTGGACCTGCTAAACTTCAGGTCCCAGGCCAGGACCTCAGAAAGCAACCTCAGTAACCCTGTGGTCACTGCCCCTGAGCTGCGCAGCTTCCCCAGGCAGGAAAATAGATGCTCTGAGATGAACAGTCGCCGGAAGAAGAGCTTCTCAGAAGACATGGATTCTCTTCACAGCTCTTCTGATGGACTCAAGATTGGGGGACCAGAGAGAATCTCTCTGGGCTCAGCGCCGTCCTCCGGGAGGCTTCGGACAGAGCAGGTGGTCTCAGGCTGATAAGGAAGTCCCTGTGGGATGGCAGTGGGGGCAGGACGGGGTGGGGCAGGACTCTCCCTTAGCGCTCGGGCACCTCGTTTTCACAGCAGTGGGGGAAATTCATGCCGATTGTAGGAATGTGTCTCCCAACACAAGCTGGATGTGTTTGTTCTGGGGGATTTGAGATGAAATTGGCCTTGGCCTTTGTTGAATTGGAATAGAAGGACTGGTCGTTCTTTCTACACCAGTGGGGGACCCTTCCCCCCTTAAAACCAAAGAGGTAGGAAATGGGGAAGTCCTGCTTTAAATCCGTTGGATTTTGCAAGACACCGGTGGGCCTGGGCACCTATTGCAAAAGGGGGCTGAAGGGGACTCCGAGGGGCAGACCAAGAGAAGAGGAAGGCAGAGTGGGGAGCCGGGAGGACACCTGAGGAGGGCCTCTAGAAGCCCACGTGGTGAGATCTTGTCACCCCACCGTGCCTGCCCCTGTGCGATACAAGGAAAAGAGGCACCGAAGGCACCACAGGAGGGACTCCTGGCTGTTCTCTCCATGTGGGCACAGCCTTCAGTACAGGAACTCTGCAGTTTTATTCCTGCCAGCAAGTGATGCCGTACTGCCCATGTGGCTTCATTCCAGCCGCGCGCCGCCCTGCCCTCCCTCGGGTGTGCTGAGAGCCCAGTGATGACGCCCACCATAGCGCTCCCCTCGAATCCGATCTCGTCCTCCCCACGTGGCCTCAGGACGCTGCCTTCTGCTTAACGTGGTTTCTCTTTCCTAATATGGAATTCTCCATGTGATATCAGGTCTTGTCCTCCCTCCATGATTTCAACCCCCTTTTCTGGGAGTGTAGGGAAGGGCCACAGATGGAGGGAGAAACCCAGTGATTGATTCCGGAAGAGAGGCAGGCCCAGTGGCCGGGGGAGCCGGGTGCCCCTGCGGAGCATCTCTGTCCAGGCCAAGCCACAGTGCCGTGTCCAGGGCCAGGACCAGGGCAGATTTAGCCGCTGTGCCCTCTGTACCTCACAACCCCCACAGGACAGTGAAAAGCATTGCACTCCATCTGTATTTAATGCGAAGCCTGGGCCGCAGGTGGAATGGAGGCCCAGGGCATGTTGGGGGCTGCATCTTCTCTTCTGATTGGGCACAGTTCACATCCAAGGTTGTTGGTGACATGTAGGGAGTCAGCAGGGCCAGGAAGGGGCATCCCGAGCCTTAGAAATAACCTGTGTTACAGATTCAGCTCAGTCATTGTGCCCCCCCCCTCCCCCCCCGCCTTCACACTCTTCTGGCTCAGCTGCCAGGGGGCGGTGGATGGAGGTCACGGGGCATTCTCGTGTGTCCATGGGCCTAGGGTCCACATGACCTCTGTGTGACGAACAGCAGGGCAGTGAAGACCAGGCTCTTACTCAGGATCCCACACACCACGATAATGATGATGCTCATCCGAGAGAACCTGCGGGAGAGAAGATTCCATGCCGATGTCAGCAGACAACTCCTCGTTCTTGAGTTTCTCTCTACAAACGTTCTGCACACCACTTACTCTATCCGCACAGGTTCTCAGAGCCTTCCCCGTACTGACGGGGCTGTGCGTGTTTGTCCCGTCGCCTAAACTGCTGAGGGGTAGAGAACGCGGGGCCAGGGGACACAGCGAGGAGCAAGGGCAGGTTGAGCTCCCCTTCCTGCACTGCGATGAGGGGAGAGAACGGGGGCCCAGAGCCAGGAGGCCTAACTTCCAGTCTCAGCATCATGACCTACCTCCTGGGAGAGGCCCCTCATCTCTTTGGCCTCAGTTTCCACATCTATCAACTGAAAAGAATCCAATTCTTGTCAAAATCCCATCCTGAATTTTTATAGATTTTTAGCAAAAATTATTCTAAATGTCCTGGATGGTCCAGCCAGTGTGGCTCACTGGCTGAGCATCGACCCCTGCACCAAGAGGTCAGCGGTTCAATTCCCAGTCAGGGCACATGCCCAGGTTGTGGGCCCGATCCCCAGCGGGGGGCGTGCAGGAGGCAGCCAGTTGATGTTCTCTCTCATCGATGTTTCTCTCTCTCTCTCCTTCTCCCTTTCTCTCTAAAATAATTAAGAAAAAAAATTTTTTTAAATAACAATAAAATAAATGTTCTGGATAGAAATCAGTAGATAGCATAAAAAGGGGATAGAAATGAGTGAGGACACTTGGCCCATCTAGACTCAGTGAACCTGGAAATGGATCATAGCAAAAGCAACCTGCACAATAAGACACGGGACAGAAAGAAATAGGTGGTGGTGAAACAAACTGAAATCCAAAGACAGATCTAATGTTATGTAAGAATTTAACATCTAAGGAAATTAATCGGCAGCCCAGTAGGTAGGCACGGATTGTTGACTGAACAGTCCCGTGGTACCTGGAGTGCAGTAGGAAGGAAAAGTCATCCTTTCTACAATTCATACCACGTAGAATATACTCCCCCCTTCCAAAGAATAACAAAGCAGCAATTTTAGAATCGACATTTGTCTACGTAAAACTGAAATGTACACACTAGCAAAGCGACAAATGACATGGTAGCCATAGAAAGCCGAGAAATGGCCCTTTTGCGCTGACGTCCACCCTCGGCCTGCGAAACTGGCCTGAAACACCAGCAACCAGATGTTGGAGGTTCAGACACTGGTGTGCTGGCAGGGCGGGGGCAGGGCACCGCTCTGACCCTCGCTTGGGTTTGGGATCTGCTGCCAAAAGGTCCCAGCTCTGGCCTCCTATGCCTCCACCTCCTTCCGGTCTCTCCAGCCAGTGTCCCACCTCATGCCCTCCCAACCTTTTAGTATTTTCATGCAGCAAGCTCCTGGGTGCGTTCACTGTCCCTGGCCAGCACACAGCCCTTCTGGAGATTGCACGCAGGCCAGACCTCTGCAGTGCCTGGGAGTTCATGTGTCCCCGGGCTGCCCTCACTGAGCACGGGAAATTTGGGAATATAAATACTCCAGCTCTTCGCCCCTGATACAGACAACCCTGAGTGTGACCTGTGGGTCCCCAGGAGCCTCCGCAGGACTGAGCCAAAGTTCCCCCTGTGGGACTCAGCTTGGCTATGAGACCCTTTGCTAGGCTTCCTTGTCCCCTGGCCCCACTTCCCTAACGGTTTGATCTGGGATAGCTCCCCAAAACATCTGCACGAGCCTTGTCCCACAGCCTGCTTCTGGGGACCCACCCAAGACAGGGTGACAAGTGGCTTCCTCTGAGGGGTCTCTCCATCTGTCCCCAGACTGGGGACTCAGCTCTTCCATTACCTGGGCAAACAGTTCCCCGTATTAGACTACTTTGTTTTCAAACAGCTCAGTGGCTTCTGTCTTCCTCCCTGGACTCCGAGAAACTAATTTATAATTAATTACTAGATAAAGTTAATGGATAAAAGAGGTACGAGCACTAATAAGAATGTGGACAAAGGTTATGCACTGTTACTGACAAACTGGAAATTAAAAGTTGTGAATAAATAAAAATTTTAGTCCTTGCCAGGGTGGCTCAGTTGGTTGGGCATCATCTCATGCACCAAAAGGTTGCCGGTTTGATTCCCGGTCAGGACACATGCCAGGGTTTCGGGCTCCATCCGTGGCAGGGGGCGTGCAGGGGGCAGCTGATCGATGTTCTGCTCTCACATTGATGTATCTCTTTCTCTCTCCCTCTCCCTTCTTCTCTCTCTCTAAAAATCAAGAAAGATATTTTTAAACAATGTTGACTCTCACTAGCTCACTTATTTTATTTAGTTCATAAAGGTTTACTGAGCACCTGTTATGTACCAGGCACTTAGTCTGGTGCCAGCGGAACTAGACAAGGGGAGAAAGGGCTCTGTCTCTCCCAGCACGGAGCTCATCTCCACCGTCGGAGGGAACGGCCGGTTCACACCTATTTGGGAGGGACGTTTTAGCAACACCGAGACCTTGGAAGGCATGCTTCACTCATGCCTTATGGATCACACTGCAAAGTGCCCCCAACTTTGGAAGAGCACCTGGTAAGATGTATACAAAGCAATATACATGTTCATATTTTCTTAACAGAAATTTTGTTTGAATAAATGATTTAAAAGATGCCCTGGCCAGTTTGACTCAGCGGTTAGTCAGATTATCGACCTGAGGACCTACGGGTCTCCGGTTTAATTTCCAGTCAATGACTTGTACCTAGGTTGCAGGTTCAATCCCTGGTCCTGGTCGGGTCATGCAGGAGGCAACCAGTCGATGTGTCTCTCTCACATCAATGTTCCTCTCTCTCTCTCCCTCCTTCCCTTCTACTCTATATAAAAATCAATGGGGAAATATCCTCTGGTGAGGATTAACAAAGAAGAACAAGAAGGAGGAGGAGGAGGAGGAGAAGACACCTGCAAAAATATGTCTATCTCAGAGCTAATACTATAAAAAAAGGAAACCGCAACATGTAAAAACAGGCAAATGATCATGTAAGTCATGGTTTCTCCATCGATACAAAAGTATGCATTCATTGAAATTACAATTACAAAGAATAGGTATCAACATCAACAAAGAACTTTAGCGCGGAAAAATAATGAAAATGTTTAGAATCACTCCTGTGTTAAAGTGTGCATGACCGTGAATACACTTTGGAATGAGGCAAAGATGCCATTCCCTCCCTCCTCTGACATTCAAGGAAACAGAGGGAGAACTGGGGAGAGTCCGACCTCACCAGAGCCTCCTCCTCTCTCTAGCACCACCTCCCTCCTCCCCTGGGAAGTTCTACCAGGCAGAGGTGAGCCATTCTGCTCCTGTGCTCCACCCTCCCCATCCCTCTCTCCACATCCTCTCAGCACAAGGACTGGGAATCAAAGGGCTAGGTGTCCAAAGCCCCACCCCACCATACCTGATGACATCCGTCCCTTGTGTGGGGTTGACTTCCAGGCCAGGAGAGGAGAGGCTGGCTGTTGGCATGGGCAGGTGTTGGGTCACAGTCCTGGAACTGTTACGCAGCGTGCGCCGGGCCTTGGTGGTAATAGGAGGAAGGGTGGAAACCTGGGCCGAGTTCCTGGCAGGACTCTTTTCTGAGGCAGGATCTGCAAGAAGACACATTGGGTGGATGGATAGGTGGGTGGACAGGTGGGTGGATGGATGAATGGATGGATGGATGGGTGGTATGGTATTGCTAAGATTTATTGTTTACTATATGGGGTCAGCATGGGTCAGAGACAGGACGAAAGGAAAGAAGAAAGGGAGGAAGAAAGAAAAGAAGGAAATCATTTCCTGTTCATGTTATTGGGAATGCATTGCCTGCTATTCTTCACCAATCCATACACCCCTACCTTCTTCGAGAAGAATTCCTTGATTACCATAGCTTCTACATTCGCCTGGCCTTGCACTGATCTATACCTGTGGCATATTGCTTCGCAAGCCATCTTTTATCAATGTATTTCACATATTACCTTGTCTTCCTTGGGAACTTGAACCTATCTCTCTTTCCTCTGCCTCCCTTAATTCATCAGATCAACATCTACTGCAGGCCTCCTGTGTGCCCCACACTCCATTCACCACGCTCCATTCATTGCTGGTCTTACAGACTGGAGCAAGGTACAGGCTCCTCCCTCAAAGTGCTCAGAGACGAAATGGGGAAACCAGAAGTGAACTGGCCATTGCTACCTGGCGAGACAGCGTTGTCCACGAGTGGGGGTCCAAAGGGAGTCCTGGAGCCATGGACCACAGCACCAGCAACACCTTCAAGAAGATCAGAAACGCAGAATTTAGATCCCACCCTAGACCTGCTGAACCAGTCTGTACCTGAAACAAGCTCCCCAGGTGGTCTTTGTTCACAGGAAGGTCTGAGAAGCACTGCTTTGTGAGGACCCAGAAGGGCCATCAAATGCATCTTAGGGAGGGTGAGAGTGGATCCCTGACTTCTACATGGAGACCTGGAGACTGAGACTAAATTATCCCATGTCTCCCACTCACCTTTCTCTGTACCTGTTTTCCTATAAGAGCACCCCAAATTAGGCTTTGCTACTGAAGAGGAATCCGTACATAGAAACCACTTCTCACTGTTGGACCAGATGCCTCTCAGGGACCTCAAGTAACAGACATGGAGCTTCTGGGAGAAAGACAGGCTGCTGGTGCACCACCATGGCTTCTGCCCCCACTCGCCCGCTCTCCCCATCGGCCTCCCGGTCCCAGACCACTCACCGTTCCCCACCGTCACCGTCAGGCGGACAGGATGGAACAACACGTAGGGGTCTTTGGGAGGCTGGTGGATCACACACTCGTACAATCCCGAGTCCTCCAGTTGAAGGTTGGTCATTCGGACGTACATTATGCCATCAGTGGGGAGCTCTTCCAGGAAGTACCTCTGGCCATTGTCGATGGGCTCCGAGCCTCCCCCGATTACTGCCAGTGTCCGGCGCTCCCCCTCATCTGTCAGCCTCTGCCATGCCTTCTTGCTTCTGGCGTACATGACGTTGAAGGGACATTGGACATTCAGGGTCTGCCCCACTGTCAGAGTAATCTTTTCCTCGTTTAATTTAACTGCAGCTTGGAGTTCTGTAAGCAGGGAATCAAAGTTAGGCTCTGTAAGGAACAGCTTTCCTCTCTTTGGGGGAAAAAAAAGAGAGAGAGAGAGAGAGAGGAATCACCTCTTTTTCTTGTTCAATCACCCATTTTCCAGAAAGAGCCTATGGCCTCCAGCGAAGAGGCATCTTCTCTGCAAGCCAGCCCCAGACCTCGGGTCTTTGCACTGGGAGTAGTTTTCTTTTTATTGTTTGTTTGTGTTTGTTTTAAGTACAAGAGCTAGCCTGCATATGGTTCTTGCAAGTCATCTTTTATAAATGATTTTTTTTGAGAGGAAGAAAGTACCTGATTAGAGATAGGACATGGTGCATGTGCTAAGACCACGTGTGTCGGGGCACAATGGAAGCGAAATATTCTAGAGAAAGACACAGAGCGGATGTGCAGACACAATACCAGTAGGGAGCAACTCCTCCGAACACTTAGAGGAACTTCATCTAAGTCAGGAAAAAGAGATCGGATCAAGAAACTATTGGAAAAACTGTGAGGAAACCATCTTGAGGACATGGTAGGCAGAGACATCTAACTCTCTAGTATTCCTCTGTGCCTTCCTTGGGTAGCAAAGCACCTTTATCTCAGGAGACCGATTCTATGTGGCTTTACTGATGGGGATGCCCACATCCTCAAGGATGGACACACAACACAGGCTTAGCCAATCAAAGAACCCCATCACCCTGGCCACTCTGATTGGTTTGGAATGGGCACATGACTGGGGCTGAGCCGATTGGAATTCTCCCTGAGACTGCTGTAGCTATTAAGAAGAATGCTTTTTCTTGCTGAAGCTGATAGGTCAGTGGGATAGGAAACGTCAATTGCTAGGTTTCTACTGGGGGCAGTTTTGCCTCCCCGGGGACATTGGGCAATGCCTAGAGACAGTTTTGATTGTTGTAACTGGGTTGCACCGACAACAGTTTCAGTCATACTCTTGGAGGTTGACCCAGGTTAACCATCTGGAATGGGAATGATCTTCCTGTCTGGTGGAAGGGAGCCTTGCTGACAGGAGGGCCAAGTAGAATGGAAATAAGAAGACCCAGCTCTATGGTTTCAACTGGTCACAACAGGGCTCTGTAACTTTGCTGAGGGACTACACTGTATCCATGCACTCAGGCCTGGGATACCTTCAACCATGGAACACCAACTCTCAGGCAGGACAGCAATGCTGAATTAAATTGTAGTTCCGGCTATCACTGTCTACAACTAGCACTGCTACTATTAATACGATCGCTACATACACACACGTTCAGTCCTGAGCGATAGCGCTGAGAGTGATCATTGAAAGCTGCCAGCTGGCCCCTCTGATGGAGTCTCTGGGCTGTCACCAGAGCCCGCAGGCATGCCCGCCTCCGGATGGCCCAAGAGCTCTCGCAGGCCCCGCCCACTTCAGCCTGCTGTTGGAAAGATCCAAGCCAAGGATTCCTGAAGACTCTGAAAGTGAAACCAGGCTTGAAGGCCAATTCTTCTGGGACTGCACTTCAATTTCTAAGGAAACCTTAAAAACAAAATTCCTGGTGACTCCCACGAATTCTGGTCCAAGAGACAGGCGAGCAGAGGCTAAGTGTTGTCTTAAACCAAGTTCGGTTCTCTCGTTCGTTCACTCATTTATCAAACCATGGGTGAGAATGTCCTCTGCGCCAGGCACTGTGCTGGGCTCAGAAACATGCCCAGGCTCCACTCCCCACCCTCTGTAACATTAATTTAAGAAGCCCTAATCTCTTAATCAATGGCATAGGTAAATATTTGCCAACTCCCTGGGCAACGGGGATGCTATGATCTGAAAGTTTGAGTCCCGCCACAATTTGTTCGGTCCCTGGCCCTGGTCCGGGTCGTGCAGGAGGCAGCCACTCGCTGCGTCCCTCTCACATCGATGTCCCCTCCCCCCCTCTATCTAAAGATAAATGGAAAAATATCCTTGGGTGAGGATTAGAAAAAAAAAAGAAGAAGAAATCCTAACCCCCACTATGATGGCATTAGGATGCGGGGACTCTGGGAGGTGAGCAGGTCATGAGGGCTTTTCCCTGATGAACAGGATCAGTGCCCTGTGAAAGGCTCCAGAGAGCTCCCCTCCTCCACGTGAAGACACAGTGAGAAGTCGGCATTCTGCAGCCGGGAAGGGGGCTCTCACCAGACCCCAACCACACCAGCCCCATGATCCTGGACTTCCAGCCTCTAGAACCGGGAGAAACACATTTCTGTGGTTTATAAACCACTCAGTCTGCAGCCTTTCGTTAGGCAGCCCACACGGACGAAAGCAGTAGGCGGTCCAGGGGACGGGTTGCTTGCAAGCCCGCCTGTCCACTGTGAGTGGAGACGGTCGAAACCAGCGCTGGGGAGCTGCCTGGCCACCCTTTCTCCCGCCAGGGCAAGAGAGGAGTTCCTGACGCATGCTAAGTCAATTTTTAAAAGGCTAACAAATACCATTTATTGCTAAGTGTTTGAAATGCTATCTCATTTGACGTTCATAACTTTATCCTTTTATCTTATAAGGTTGATCCAGCTAGCCCTGGCCGGTTTGGCTCAGCAGTTAGAGCATCAACCTGCGGTCCAGAGAGACCCGGGTTCGGTTCCCGCTAAGGGCATGTACCTCGGTTGCAGTTTGTCCCCGGCCCTGGTTGGGTTGTGTGGGTGGCAGCCACTCGATGTATCCCTTTCACATCGATGTTTCTCTCTCTCTCTCTCCCTTCTACTCTATATGAACAAAAAATAGAAAAATGTCCTCAGGTAAGGATAAAAAAAAAAAGATTGATCCAGCTATTATTCCTATTTGAGAGCAAGGAAATCCAGGCACGGCTTATTTAATGAAGCAGAGGTTACTAAGTGTCTTGCCCAGGGTATCATGGTAGCAAGTGGTAGAGTCAGGGCTAAAACCCAGGTAGTCGGACCCTCCAGTCAGCCCTACCCCTCTGAGCTGCGTGGCCCACAGTAGCTGTCCGCTTGGGGTCAGAGCAATCCCAGCCCGAGCGCCAGTGGGTGCCGAGTGACTGTTCCCTGACACAGAAGCCACAGGGAGCTTTTAGTAACCCCGAGCTCACCCCCATGGGACACAACCCTCCAACTTCTTGCAGTTTTTTAAAGAAACATGAATAAGACACAAAGAAATGCACTGCTCCATGAGAACCAAACTCCATCTGCCCCCTGGATTACCACCCACAATCCCACTAAGTGTGCATAGAGAAAGCCAGCCTGGCGTAACTGTTGGCTCCACGTTGGGTGATCGTATCTCCTGGGGCTTCATAAGAAAAGAAACCGTACTGACAGTGAGCCCTCCCAGGCCCCCGGGCTGGCCTGACCTGCGCACACCTCTTCCTTAACTTACCTGCGAGGAACATCCACAGCAGCCCACAGAGCCTGGTCTTCCTCATCCTTCATGGGCACCGACTGTAACTGCCACCGCTACAAGGAGACGCTCTGACCTAGTGACTCCAGAAAGTTGCACAACAGGATATGATGCTTCTACCTGGAGGTGCTGTGTCCACCATTGCTTCCATCACTGGCTGCCTCAGCCCAGACGTCAAAGACAACGCAAGAATCCAGAGGCAGGGCTCGAGACAGCACAGCTTGTCCAACCCCCGTTTCCTGTTCTCTGAGAACAATGACAATGATCTTTTCAACCAACCTACAAAATTGTTTACTTGGTGTAAACAAGAGTGAGGGATTGATAGTATCGGTGGGCTAGTGGGCCGCCTCCGGAGGCCGGCTCTCCACGCCATCCAGTTCGGAAGAGGTAGGCATGCCCGGCACACCAAGAGATGGGTTGGAATCGTAACACCTCACTTCTAGGGGCTTTGTGAGGACTCAGTGAGGTCCATATTGAAAGTGCTCAGTAAGGCACCTAACACACATGCCATGGCTACAACCTGTCCCCACACCCCACACCGTTTCCCTTGGCTCTTCCTGACATGAGGCCACCTCCCATCCGCACCGCACACCTTCCTGCAGCATACTGTACCACACAGGGCCTTGGGCTAGGAAACCCCAGAAACAATTCGACAGGACATGGCCACCATAGAACAAGAATAGACTTGGATTTTTTAAAAAGAAGAAAACAGGGTTCTATAGGAAAGAACGGTGATAAAAGAAGAAGAAGGAGGAGGAGGGGGAGGAGGAGGAGGAGGAAGAGGAAGAAGGAGAAGGAGAAGAAGGAGAAGGAGAAGAACAAGAAGAAACAACACAGCAGGCTCCATATTAGAAGCAATAAAAGACAGATCTGATGGTGTGAAAAAATAAATCAATAACAGAGAAGATTCATGTCAGAAATATTCCCAAATGCAAACTGAAGAAAGACATTCTGAAGGGATAAACCAAAGAACTTCTATGCACATACACATAACCAATGGACACAGACAACAGTGTGGGGAAGGCAGGAGGGAGTGGGAGCAGGGAGGAGGGGGTCAATGGGGGGGAAAGGGGAGACATCTGTAATACATTTAACAATAAAGATAAACAATACTCATAAAAGGTGGGGGATAGGAGAGGGCAAAGGGGGTCAAATATATGGCAACAGAAGATGACTAGGTGGTGGGCACATAATGTAATATTGAGATGATGAATCAAAAAATTTTTTAAAAACTTACCAAAAAGTCCAAATGGAATGATAGCACTGATTTTCAGTTTTATATGAATTACAAGAACCAATTTATATAGATACCAGTTATTTATACAATAAACACACAATTTTCATTTTTATATGAATTACAAAAAACAATTTATGTAGACACCATTTATTCATACAATGGCAACTTTAAAACTTTTTATTAAACAATTATGGCAGAACCATTAGCTCTGTAAGTAAGAAAGAACTGCCATTCATTCCACAGTAACTGCACTATCATCAAATAGAAGGAACACAAAGCCACTTTTATTTTTATTTTTCTCCAGTCTATACCCGAGTACATACTCTCACAGATTCTAGACAGAGAGGAAGCGAGAGGGAGAGAAAGAGAGAGAAACATTGATGTGAGAGAGAAACACTGATCCGTTGCCTCCCGAATGTGCCCCTACCAGGGATAGAACCCAAAACCTGGGTATGTACCCTGACTGGGAATTGAACCTTTGGTACACAGGACGATGCTCCAGTCAACTGAGCCACACCAGTCAGGGCCAAAATCACTTTATAAAGAAAAAAAGTTTTAAAAATCTATTATAAATTTCCAAACTCAATTTGTTAACATCTTAGTGTGTGCTAAAATTTGTGTGTCCCAAAAGAAAACACTAAACCCTCTTGTCACAATCTTGTATAAAACTAAAGTCGCCACTAGAGGGAGAGATTTACCTGGTTTATCTTTATGGGCTTCTGTTACTTCATGTGGCCTAATTAAGGGGGGTGGCATTCTAAGGGGCCATTCGCTTTTGGACTCCTTATCCTCAATACTCCAAAGGTAATATCTTTTGTCCTAGTAATATCTCTCACACTAAAATAATTTTATCCTCGAAAAATTTTTAATTTTATAGCAGCTGCTATTTTTAGGAAAGTCTACCATGGAAGCACAAGGTTGCCTTGTGGTCTGGCGGAACCTTGGTTTCTACACAGGGTCTATGACCCAGGGAGGTCCCCAAGATATGAGGCCCCTCTGTAAATGAGTGTCTCGTTACGATTCAGTTAGAATTAATTGGCTAAATATAACAGAAAACTGCGGTCAGAGTGGCTTAAGCAGAACAGTAATTTATTATCTCTCACTAAAAAAGCTCACAGTCTTCTGTTGCCATACATTTGACCCCCTTTGCCCTCTCCTATCCCCCCACCTTTTCTGAGTATTGTTTATCTTTATCATTGAATGTATTACAGATGTCTCCCCTTTCCCCCCTATTGACCCCCTTCTCCCCACCCCCACCCTCCTCCTGCCTTCCCCACACTATTGTCTGTGTCCATTGGTTAGGCACCTCAGAGCTGGTAGGGTAGTTTTGCATCATCAGGATTTTCGTTCCTACTCTCTATCCCATCATCCCAGTTCATAGCCTCCAAACTCTGTCATCTTATGGCAAGGTGACTACTGGAGCTCCAGCCATCACGTTGATATTCTAGGCAGCCAGAAAGTTTTTCAGATCAACTACCTTAGCCTCAGTGGGTCTTCACCTCTGCTCTGGGGTATCAGGTTTCTTGCCTCTAACCCAGTGGTTTGATGCTTCTGTTCTAGAGAAGATAAATGTCTGTCTCCCACTTTCTTTCTCCAAGCTCCCACTGGGGAGACTCCCTACCTCCAATCTTTTTCATGAGCCCCTGGAAAAGAGATTGCAATTGGGTGTGAGCACTCCTTCTGTGTCTTGGAATCTCAGGAGTTCTGCCCTGTCATGATAGGCTGCATTGACCTTTGACAGCTTATTAAAATCTTAGCTGAAGTGTTCATGTCCACTTGTTTTATATCCTGCATCCCTTCCTCCCTTTCTGTGAACAGGTGAGCCAGTGCTCACGTCTCACTTGGAGTGGCCTGTCTTCCCTTGGATTTTAGGTTACTTGGTTGCCTTACAAACTCAGCTCTCTTATAGGTTCAGAAAAAGGTTATCTGGCTTTTTTCTTCTTGTTCAGATGAGAGCAGTACTCTCTTGAGCTTTCAAAATACTAGGTAGAAACTGAACATGAGAGGCAATGTGTGAAGAATGGCTGAGAATTTTTCAGAGCTATGAAAAGTCATTAAGCCACAAATGCTGGTTGTCATCAACCAATCAGTATAAACAAAAAAGAAATCCTCCTCTCAGCATATTGTCGAGAAATTGCAGAACAGAAAGGAAGCAACCATTACTTACGAAAAACGTTAGATAGCAGACTTTTCAACTGCAACAATGCAAGCTGGAAGGTAGTGGAATAGCATCAACTAAATGCTTAGGAAAATTAACTGTTAGACTAAAATGATACACCCAACAAAACTCTCAATAGTGGGAGCTGTGTTCATTAGCATCAGGCTCAGCTACAAAGTAGAGAAAAACTCCAAATAACAGAGCTTTAACACAACTAGACATTTATTTCCACCTTGTGTGAAACAGAGCTAGGCTGTCTAAGGGGTGGGAGGGTCGGTGCTCCACGAAGTTCTCAGCCTCGGGCTCACCTGCTCCCAGCAATGAGGGCTCAGTGTCCAGGACTTCCCAGAGCCTCCCCCAAGCCCACTCTGAGGCAGGAGTCAGGAATTAGAAGTTATTGTGACATTCTCAGGGGACCTCTGGACAGTGGGTGGCACCCCAATGACATAGGGGACAGTGACCAGAATACTGGGAGAGAGAGAGAGCGACTGGTCACAGGAAGAAAGAGATCCTTTTGTTGTCTTTGCTCCTGGCTCCTGGGTGTGAAGAAGGAGACAGGGCAGAACAGGAGGGAGAAATATGAGGTAATAGAAACAGGGACAGGCCTGGTCGGTAGCTCAGTGGTTAGAGCATCAGCCTGCAGTCCAGAGAGACCTCGGTTCAGTTTCTGCTGGGGGCACGTACCTCGGTCGCAGTTTGTCCCCGGCCCTGGTTCGTCGTGCGGGTGGCAGCCACTCGATGTGTCCCTTTCACATCGATGTTTCTCTCTCTCTCTCTCTGTTCCTCTCTCTCCCACTCTACCTGAACAAAAAATGGAAAAATGTCCTCGGGTGAGAATTTAAAAAAAAAAAAAAAAAGGCACTGACCAAGGAACCCCACAGTTTCACGGAGGGACTACCCCTGACCCTGTGTGCAAGGAGAACAGGGCCTCGCACCCGGGCTGTGCATTCCTCACCTAGACTAAGGGTCTCAGACCCTCCTCAGCCTGGACTGCAGCCTCCTCCAGAGGCTCCCGCCTCTATCACGGGCCCCAGAAATCTGTGGCCACCCTGCTACTGGGGTCAGCTGTGGTTCCTGGGTCTCTCCCTCATCTCCTACACCCCATTTCTGCCAAGACCAGCAATTCTGTCTCAGCCTGATGCCCCTGCACCCCCTGCCCCCCATCCCATCTCCCACGTACCCCTGGTCAGCTCTCAGCAGGTCTGCATTGGAGCCTGCAGAGCTGACCTTGCCTCGTGTCTCTGCTTCAATGCAGTCTGCCCACCGCTCTCGCTCCGACTTTCTGAAGCATGTCTGTTCGCCTCGCTTCATCATTTGAAACCACTTGTAGTTCAAAGACATCCGTAAGGAAAAGGCCAATAACCTTAAGAAAAAAGCACAAAGGACATGAACAAGCAGGTCGTGGGGGAAAATGCAAACAGTCCGTCAATGTTCAAAAAAGAGAGTCTTCCTGGTGTGGACGAAAAGGGGCCACGTGCCAACCCGACAGGCTCAGGGAGGCCTGCGTGTCGGCCTTGCAAACTCGGAGACCTACAGTAACCACAACGGCTGGTCTGAAATTAAAACTTCTAAACCAAAAGCAGCGCATGGCAGGTAGTCAAGTCCTAGGCCAGCATCTTCCCTGACAAAGACTAGTCTTTACCTTAACTGAGTCTGTCTCTTGTCTTTTTGCATCTACGATAACATATCTTTGGAATGGCAAAGTAATTTTCCTTTTCCCAGACCCCTCAAAGCCCAGGCACCACTCTGCAGAGAACAAAAATCCCCTCGTTGTTACTGAGTTAATTGTTGACTATTAAGTCTCCTGTACTCACCCAAGTAAAAGATTTATATGTGTTGCCCTGCCAGTGTGGCTCAGTGGTTGAGCGTCGACCCATGTTCTAAGAGGTCAGGGCACATGCCCAGGTTGTGGGCCAAATGCCCAGTGGGGGCATGCAGGAGGAAGCCAGTCAATGTTCCCTCTCATCGATGTTTCTCTCTCTCTCCCTCTCCCTTCCTCTCTGTCTAAAATCAATAAAAAAAAGCAAATGAAGAATATCTGGAGATCTAAAAGAGATGTTCAGAATAAAAGCATTAGGAATAATTGTACACTAACAAATTTGATAACAAACGAAAGGACACACTTCTACAATTTCAATTGGTGTGAAAAATGAACAGAAATCCGGTCCTCCAAGACCAGCACTCGGCCTCGGGCGAGGAAGCCAGAAGGCACACCACCCTCATGCCTGCTCGCTGCTGAAACCCACAGAGTGGGGAAAACACAGGGATGAAGGAACTAGAAGATGAGAGCAAGGAACTTCGAGGAGCTGAAACGGACACGCACGAACACGTGGGGATGTCTTGCAGAACGGGGAGGCAGTCCTCGGTGCGAACGGAGGAAAGCAGGAATCGAAGTGCACCCGCTGCAGGCCCGACAGGCCGCAGGCAGAGGGGCCGCCGGCGTCCGAGAAGCAGGGCCGTAGGAAGCCAAGCTGGTTAAGAAGCAGGGTCCCGCTTCCCTGCTTCCTGCAGATGGATGTCGACCTGGCCCCACCTTGGGAAAACACTGGGAGTGCATCCTCAGAGAGGGTCCAGAGAGGGCTTCTGGGAGGGGCAGGCGGGTGGGCAGCAGGAGGGATCGAGGATGGTGACCGTGTCCTGAAAAGCAGGGGATCACCTGACGAACGCATACCTGAGGCCAAGGCACACCCCCGACCTCGTGTTCTCTTTGCACCCCAGAAAGTTGGCGGCCAGACCTTCTTGCTCTAGAAAAGAGACGGGGAGCCTCCCCTGGGAAGCCGAGCAGCCCCAGAGGGAAGACTGAACCCCACAGCGGTGGCGTTTCCCCGGAAACAGCCGAGCGACTTCCGGTCAAGACGGCGGGTAGGTAACCGCGGTATCCGTCCTCCCACGACCACATCAAAGTTACAACTAAACTACAGAACAACCTTCATTCAAATCCGCCTGACGTCAAGCTGAATGAAGTCCTACAACTACGGAATTAAAGCAGCAACCACATCGAGACTGGTAGGAGGGCGGAGGCAGACGGGCTGGTCCCACACCCACGTGTGGGGATAAAAATCAGGAGGACACCTGGGCTGGGAAGGTCCTTCCTGAGGGCTGAGGGGTCCCCGTCCCACACCAGGTGCCCCACTCAGGGTTCCAGTGCCAGGAAGAGAATCCCCATCACTTCTGGCTGGAAAAACCAGCGGGAACTGAGGCTCAGGGAGGCTGACACGGCTGGAGCCCCAGGCAGCTCCTTAAAGGGCCCGCGCATGAACTTATCGGACTCTCTCCCTCTAAGCTTGGAGGGGAGGCAGCTCGAGGGGCGCCAGAGACATACAGGGAAGAACTGAGCTGTTTGGCACTGGAGCGAGGGCTGGAGAGGGGGCTTTCTCAAGGACAAACGTGCTGTCAGAGGCCTTTGTTCCTTTGGTGAGCCCTTCCCTGGGGCGGCAGACAGTCACCATATCGGGGACTCCAGCAACCTGGCTCACACTGGTAGCCCTGCCCTGGTGATTCCCTGAGGCCCGGCCCCACCCAACTTTCAGGCCCACCCAAGCTGCTGCCAGTTGCTTTATTATAGGATTGGCCTGGCTTGGATCCTGCTTCAGGTTTTCCTAAATTCTTTCAAACAAGCAGCATCTGGTCTCAGCTAGCCCCATACCTCTCGGTAAGTAATACACAGAAAAAAACAGAGAGGCAGCCAAAATGAGAAGACAAAGAAACAGGTCCCAAATGAAAAAGCAGAAAAAATCCCCAGGAAAAGAACTAAGTGAAATGGAGATAAGCAACCTAACAGATGCTGAGTTCAAAATACTGCTTATAAGAATGCTCAATGAACTTAGTGAGAACCTCAGTGAACTTAGTGAGGGCCTCAAGAGCATAAAAAAGGACCAGTCAGAAATGAAGGTTGCACAGTCAGAAATGAAGGAGGCACTAACTGAAATAAAGAATAATTTACAGAGATTCAATAGTAGAGTAAGTAAGGCCAACAAGCAAACCTTCGATTTGGAATATAAGGAAGCAAAAAACACCCAATTATAACAGCAAAAAGAATCCAAAAATATGAGAAGAGTGCAAGCAGCCTCTGGGACAACTTCAAGCATGCCAACATTCGCATCTTGGGGGTGCCAGAAGGAGAAGAGAGAGAACAAGAAATTGAAAACCTGTTTGAAACAATAATGGCAGAAAACTTCCCTAACTTGGTGAAGGAAACAGACGTACAAGTCCAGGAAGCACAGAGAGTCCCAGACAAGATGAATCCCAAGAGGCCCACACCAAGGCACATCATCATCAAAATGCAAAGGTTCAAGACAAAGAGAGAATCTTAAAAGCAGCAAGAGAAAAGCAGTTACTTACCTACAAGGGAGTCCCCATAAGGCTGTCAGATGATTTCTCAAAAGAAACTTTGCAGGCCAGAAGGGAGTGGCAAGAAATATTCAGAGTGATGAAAAGCAAGAACCTACAACCAAGATTACTCTATCCTGCAAAGCTGTCATTTAGAATCGATGGCCATATAAAGAGTTTCCCAGACAAAGAAAAGCTAAAGGAGTTCATCACTACCAAACCGTTATTATATGAAATGTTGAAGGTTTTTTTTGAAGAAAAAGATAAAATATAGGAACAAACAAAATGGCAATGAATACATATCAATTGACAATGGAATCTACAAACAAAATGAACAGGCAGAACAGAAACATTCTTACAGATACAGAGAGCATTTTGTTGGTTGCCAGATGGGAGGGGGGTTGGGGGAATGGGTGACAAAGGTGAAGGGATTAAGAAGAACAAATTGGTTGCTAGACTGACAAACCTCAAAGGGAAAGGGGTTGGGGGGGTTGGGAAGAAATAAACCAAAGAACTTATATGCATAACCAACGGACACAGACAACGGTGTGGGAAAAGGCAGGAGGGGGGCGGGAGTGGGGAGGAGGGGGCGAATGGGGGGAAAATGAGGAACATATGTAATACATGCAACAATAAAGATTTAAAAAATTAAAAAAAGAAAACAGCCATGGACATGGGCCTCCCAGGGCTCCCAGGGCCCCCAGGGCCCAGACCCGCCGTTTGGAACCCGAGCAGTTAAGCTGGCATTTCAGGGTATCTGAGGAAAAGCTCTCAAGTAAAAGAGAAAAGAAAGAAACTAACCCGAGAGTGGGGAAGCGACCTACAGGAAGCGGGGGCCAGCAAGGGGCCACGAATAAAAACAAGACACCTTTTTCCAGGCCACATTCGGAGAAGCCGAACGGCGCTTGGACATCTAAAACCTACAGAGAGCAGAAATCACCACGTCCTCGAAAGGAGGCGACATAAAGCTGAGGATTTCTCCCAGGAAATGAGTGAGAGCAGAGGAGGGAGGGAGACGGAGAAAGAACAGGTGTGGCAGAGAAATGAAAGACAACAAAAAAGACAGCTGGTCCAGGAGGCTCATATTTGAATAAAAGAGGTTCTAGAAAGACAGAACGGAGAAAACGGGGGGGGGGGGGGGGGGGGTCATCCATGAACAAATGAAAGAACTTTTCCCACGAGTTTCTGGATCAAAAAGGCCACTCACTGAGCGGAGCAAATGGACGGAGGCAGACACGCGAGTGTTGTCCCCGAGGAGACGCTGGGAACAAAGGGAAGATGCTCATCAGTGAAAGCAATGGTCACGTACTGTCATAGTCGTCATAACGGCGTCAGACTTTTCTGCACGGTTGGAAGCTGGAAGGGATAGAACAGCGCCTTCCGAAACTGGAGGACAAATGACTTCCAACTCAAATGCTGCGCTGACCACATTGCTGGTGTCGGGTAGAAAAGGACATTTTTAGCTATAAATGGCCTTGAGATGTAGTTTCCATCCTGGCTTTCTTCGGTAGTTGTTGGAGGATGTGTTCCACGATGAATTCAGTACACGAAGGCACAGGGGACAGGGGAGCGGCACCCCCACCGGGCCCGCGGAGGGGAGCAGGCCCGCTGACTGCCCCGCGCTCAGCGAGCCCACCCGCGCAAGGGGCCTGCGGGAGTGACTTCTGGGAAGAGAACCACACGCCTGATGCCTCAGAATGTCTCTAGAGGAGATTCAGACATGTGGCCAGGAATCTGGGGTCAAATTATATCAGAACGTTAAAAAAAAAATTAAACTTTAAAGAGACAATTGCTGAAGTTCCACTTGAAGCAAAGTATAACACGGGAAAGGACGTGGTAATGGTTTACCACACGGGGAATGGTGTGCAGAGAGCAAACCAGGGCTTTCTCCCGGGAGGGCCTGGGATGCCCACGGAACACGGCGCTTTCCGCACCGGCCCCCTGAGCGAAAGGACCACCTCTGCCCACAGGGGAAGCCGGGCACCGCGGGCTACACAGTACGCCCCAGAATGCAGTGCACAGGCTGCAACCAAAATGAAAGGAAACTGAGAATAAGTAACAAAAATATAACTTAAACTAGATATTTGAAAAATTAAAATCACATTTCAAAATAACTCATAGTGTCCGGCCGGTGTGACTCACTGGTTGAGCGTCGACCCATGCACCAAGAGGTCGTCAGTTCGATTCCGGCTCAGGGCACATGCCCAGGTTGTGGGCCCGATCCCCAGTGGGGGGCATGCAGGAGGCGACCAATAGATGTTTCTATCTCTATTTCCTTCTCACTTTCTCTCTCTGAAATTAATAAAGGAAAAAAAATAAATAAATAATAACTCATAGTTAAAATTCACAGAGGATTCCTGGCCAGTTTGGCTCAGCGATTAGAGCATTGGCCCGAAGACTGGAATGTCACAGGTTCGACTCCTGGTCAAGGGCACTACCTGGGTTGCAGGTTCAACCTCTGGCCCCGATGGGGGCCATGTGGGAGTCAACCAATTAATGTGTCCCTCTCATATCTCTCCCTCTCTTCTTTCTACTGTATCTAAAAATCAATGGGAAAATATTCTCCAGTGAGGATTAAAAAAAAAAAAAACACAAAAAACCCGCAGAGGAATTGGCAGCCAAAATGCTTTTTTCTTGCCTGGGAGCAACACACTGTATCCTGGAAACCTGACTAGAGATGGGACAGTACTGTCTTCAAATCTAGGAGCAAGACAAGCAGACTCGTTGTCATCTCTGCTAGTCATCACTGTTGTGAAAAGCCAAGGCAAGACCTTAAGACAAGAAAAAAGGAAGTCGTAAGGATCTGAAGGAGGCACTAAAACGAACATTGTTTGCAGGTGACATGATTATCTATGTAGAAATTCTAAAGGACATAAAATAAGTCATTGGAAATAATAGGAGAAATTGTCGTCACCAAATATAAGGTCAAAATGGCAAAACTCAATTTTGTTTCTAGGCACTAGCAAGGACTGCAAACTAGAGTTTTGTTTCTCTTTGACACAGAACTGCAGCTGGGATGTGAGTTTATTTGTAGTCGACTGGTTTCTGATTAACTCTGTATTTTTAAACCACAGCCCCGTGGTTTTGTTTTTCACTTCACCTTGGTGAATTGAAGTAAATTCTCAATCTATATTTTTAAAGAACGCTACCTGAGATTGCTCTTTCATATGAAAACTCTTCGGGCTGTCTTTATAAAATCAGGACAATTTAATGAGGCATAAAATTACTGAATCAAAATAGTTCCCCCTGTTCTCAAGAGAGGCTAATTTATTTTCTTCTAGAATTCAGTGCAGCGGCAGAAAATTCTGAAAGCACTGAAATTAAGATTATTTTTTTTTAAGTCCTCTGGAAATAACCCTTTCTTTCCTCCAACACTTCTGCTTGTAGATTTTTTTTTTTTCTTAGTTATCATAAAAAAAATGTCAGCTATGCCTAGAGGTATGCGGTTGACATCACTACTATTCAGCCATCCAGTCGTTATTTCCAGACACTGGGAAGAATCATATTTCTCTGCCCCCTTGAAGTTGGGCAATATTACTACTTCTGGATGCAAGCGTTTATCTCTCCGATACTTTCTTCTGCTGCTGTAGAAACACTTGTTGATTTGGAGAGGCCATAAGATTGAAGAGCTGCCCCTGGAGGACAGGGCCCTGCAGGTCTGCCTGGACCATCAGCAGACCCAGCCCAGGGGAGCAATAACTTGTCACATACACTCACTGAATTACTCCAGCTGGAAGGAGCCTGTCCTGACGGGATACAGACCTCTTTTCATTGACTTTGTCTGGGGTGCAGTGAATTCTTTTCATCACCACACACAATTTTCTTCATTTCAAGAAAGTTTTCTTGTAGGGCATCTTAAGGTATTCTATTTTTAGCTTTCTGGCCTGTCCTTCAGGAATGATACTTATGCATTTGCTATGTCCCTATTCTTTATCGTTTTGTCGATGATCATTTTTAAACTAAATTACTTCTTCTCACTACGTCCTGGGAGGTCTTCTAACATTGTTATTCATATCAATGATTGCTTACCACGGCAGCAGTTGTGATTCAAGACTATTAGCAGCTAGTCTCATACCCTCTCCCCACCCCAGATGGAAGGTTAGAGGACTCATTTCTGGGGAGAAATGACCAGTTCACTAGAAAAGTACTGCAGATACTGAGAGCTGGGGGCCTTTCAAAAAGCACAGAGACTCTTGCCTGATTATTCTAGATCAGTGGTTCTCCACTGACGGTGATTTTCTCCTAGGAGAAATTTGTCAATGTGTAGAGAAATGTTGTTGTCATAACTGAGGAGGCGGTGCTAATAGCATCTAGTAGACAGAAGCCAGGGCTGGGCTGAAAATCCCACAATGCACAGGACAGCCCCCAGAACAGAGAATTATCTGGCTCAAAACATCCATAGTACCAACACTGAGAAACTCGAGTAAAATCCAACATTCAGCAAACCACCCCCCCAACACACACACACAGATTTTTCTATCACTTTTTTGCTGCAGTCTTTCTTGTCTAACTTTTCCTCTTGAAAAAAAATATTCATAGCAGCTTTATTCACAACAGCCAAAAATGAGAAACAACCCAAATGTCCATCAACAGTGCAATGGATGAATGCATTCTTTTTCTGCCTTTTAATTCATCACCACATTGCCCTCCGGGAAGAGGCTATCAATTATGTCCTTCCAATAATTCCCCACACCTCTGCAGCTCAGAATATGATTATCATTTATTTTAATCTTCTTAGAACTGATGAGCCAAGCATGGGGTCTAACTTCATTTCACATCTCTTTGATTATCAGCCATTTTGAACACGTGTTCACACATATTATTTATTCTTTATCCTGTAATGAATTCCTTGTTCAGATCCTTAGTTCATAGACCTTATTAAAGTGGAGATGTTGGCCTGATTCTTATTTATTTAAAAAAAAGAGATGTTGCCCTGGCCAGTTTGGCTCAGCGGTTAGAGCGTTGGCCTGCGGTCTCGAGAGACCCGGGTTTGGTTCCCGCTAAGGGCATGTACCTTAGTTGCAGTTTGTCCTCTGCCCTGGTTGGTCGTGCGGGTGGCAATCATTCAATGTGTCCCTTTCACGTCGATGTTTCTTTCTCTCTCTCTTTCTCTCTCTCTCTCTGAACAAAAAAAATGAAAAAATGTCCTCAGGTGAAGATAAAAAAAAAAAAAGAAAGAGATGTTTACGTACTAGAGCCATTAACTCTTTTATCTGGCACATAGGGTGGAAATGTTTTTCCCGCGTTGCCATATTCCGAGTGTATGTCATTTTTAGAATGATCAAATACTACATTTTCACGTGGCATGAACTAATGGTAGTCCCTCCCGTGGGAGCAGGAGGAACCAAAGCTGACTCATGGGAATGGCGACCTGGCGGCCAGCTGGTCTGTGGGCTCACAGGGAAGCAGGAAACCTGGAGGGGAGGGAGGGGCATTTAGGAGAGGGTGCCTGCCTGGGGGGGGGGGCTAGAGTGTGAGGCTCTGCCCCCCTGAGGGTCGGGGGGACCTGAGGAGGGATTCCTGAGTGTGCAGGTCGGGTCTCTGATGGAGGCATGGAGATCTGTGTGTGTGTGTCTGGGTGTGTCTGGGTGTGTCCGGGTGCACGCCTGAGGGTTAGTTATGGAAGACACCTGAGGCCAGCCTCAGATCTGCAGACCCAGCTGCTATGGTGGCCATGACCCCAGGGTCTGAATTTGAAGGTCAAAGGAAATGGTGGTTTGTCACAACCAAATGAATGTGCAGAGACAGGCGGGATCAGTGACTGTCTAAATTGGTGTAAGTTAGGACTGATACAATGCCACCCGTGTGACGCCTGCTGCTCCTGTCCTGAGCCCTCTCCCTCGGGGAGGAGCTTCCCCCGCTCCACTGGCCCCCAGGCCAGCCCAGGCCCCCTCGCCAGCGTTCCACAGGGAAGGCTGTCAGCACCGGGACCTTGGCCACGAGAAGTCCACCCAACAGAAGCCCCTGAACGCTGTGAGCAGGCAGACGCCGAGAGAGAGAGGAGTTTGGTCCCACTGAGGGAGAAAAGGGGAGAGGACCCAGGCTGGGGGAGCAGCCCCTGAACCCAGCATTTAGCCAGTTTATGAGGCAGACCCACCCTGAACCCCTTGGCTCAGCCACAGAGGCCTCCTGGAGCAGGATCATGAGGCCCAGGCACCCAGTGGAAGGAAGAAATGGTCATTTCTCTGGGTGACACTGTCAGAGGGGCCACAGCACAGAACTCGAAGGGCCTTTGGGTCTCAGGGAAGCGCAGAGGGAGAGACCCCCCAGATCTGCAGTAAACACACCTAGGAGGGGCCCACCCAGAGGAGCCTGAAGGATCTCTGAGCCAGGGGGCGCTGGACCGCGAGATGCGGGCTGGGTCCTAGTCCTGCTTCGGCCCGAAGCAGCCGAGGGCCTCGGACGGGCGGCATTTCTCTCACTGCGAAGCAGCCCTGGGGGAGGGCCTCTCATCCCTGCCGGGGCTTTCTCCGGGCTCGTCCTGGGCACCTTAGAGCTGCTCCTTCATCCCAGCCAGCTCTGTGCTGAGACCTGTGACCCTGGTCTCTCCCTTCCAGGGTCGGAGGCCACAGTCACCTGTCCGGCCCTTCCCAGGCCCCTCCCTGCTGGTGAGACCCCAGACCCACCTGTGCTCAGAGCCACAGTGAAGGCTGGACTGTCCGTCACTGCAAAGCAAGTGTGAGTGATGGTCACACACAGAAGGCAACAGCAGCCCAGAAGCCCCAGAAGGGAGAGGGGGCAGTCCCCAGAGTCCTGAGAGGAAGGAGGACAGAGCTAGCCCCTCAGGGCCCCTCAGGGCCCCTCAGGCCACGGCTGACTGAGGTCCCAGCTTCTCCCAGAGCTGCTGGAGATAGGGGTAGGGCTGGGGATGGGAGGGCAGAGAGAGAAGCCTTATACTGGGCAAGGAGAGCTCAGGGGGCTCCTGTGGAGGCAGCACAGGCCATCCTCCTGTGCTGGGGTGTGCAGAATGGGGGGTACAGGGTGGTGGTGCAGAACAGATAGACCAAAGAGCGGGGCCTGACTCTGCCCACAGGTACAAGATTGAGAAAGGAAGGCCTTGACTGGTTAAGGGTGAGGCCTGCCGGGCGGGTTCTATGGCACCGGGAGGCTGCGGCGCCCTGGAGAAGCCTCCGGCTGCTGGGAGCTTCTCTGCCTGCAGGGGCCTCAGCCCTGCCCAGCCTGGGGGCCCAGGCACAGTGCTGCTGCTTGGCTCCCCCTGCGCACCCCCTCCCCCAGAACTTCCTGGGTGCAAGTCAGAGGCCACCCCACTGCTCTTCACTCCCTCTCCCTTTTGCTCCATCCTTTCGGAGCCCTGGCTTTCTCTGCCCACCTCCAACACCCAGGACAGAACCTGCTGAAGACAGACAGGGACTCGGGGGAATGTCTGAAGCCTGGCCAGCTCTTGAGCCCCTCAGGTCTCCAGGGAGAGCAGAGACCTCCTGCCCTGGAGGGTGCGTGGTTGAAATGACACAGGGCACAGCTACCCCCGGACTCTCACAGGCCCTGAGAATGTCCTCTGAGCCTGGATTTATTACAACAATTAGGAACCACTCAAAAATCCTGAGGCCACCCAACCCCAGCCGATCTCCCCACTTACACACCCGAATTACCAGCTCCAAGAGGTATGGCACCGGGTTCAAAACCAGGATACCGAAGACCACATTACTTCATGTTTAACAGTGAGTGGGTTTGCATGCAAAACACAGTCTACGTGGCATTGGCTACAAATTACATTTCCCTTCTACACTGTAATGAACATTACTTGTGATGTAAATAAACATGAACTGGGGAGCTAAAGCCACTTAGAATTTTATCTAAATTAGACCTGAGCTGGTTGTGCCCCCAAGTGCCTGAACCCTCCACCACTGACCCTATTCCACCGCCGTGGAATATTCCACCAGAGCAGCCCAGACCCCGCCGTGCACGGCCGGCCTCCCCTGGACTCGGGACAGCCTGCTGTCTCCAGAGTGCTCAAAAACTATCGTCATAGCAGGTTTTTAGACCAGATGGCGCACCTTAGATAAACTTTGTACCAGGGGTAGGAGTGACTATTTGAGTATTTCCAATTCAGATCGGGAGAGAAATCTGCATTTTCCATTTTGAGAGGTTATGCAGGAGATACAAGGCAAGAGGAGGTGGAATTTCAATTTTATGGAAACAAAGTGGGGAGGGGGGTTTAAAAAAAGAGTAAAAACATATTTGCAACTCAGAGTTTACAAAGCCTGCTCACAAGAGTATCTATCTGGAATTCCCAAACTCCTCTGCATCTGAGAATTACCTGGGGGCTGTGGCAAAAAAAAAAAAAATGCCAACGTTCAGGCCAAAACCCAGGCCCAGGGCATGAGGCCCATGTGATAGGACTGGACACAGATGTTTTTGGAAGCTCCCCACGTGGTCCCAGGATGCAGACCAATGTGGGAGACAATGTCTAATTGAATTTCCACAAAGTAAGTCTTGTGAAAGCAGTCCTCACTACCCTCCTTCACCGGGAGGAAGCAGGTCATGGAAAGTCGTAGTGATTCCCTTGAGGTTCCCCAGGGAATATGGCATCCCCGGCGCGCAGAGCTGCCAACGCGGCCGGAGGCGCCCTCCACAGGGCGGTAGGCGCAGAGACCGGCCGTCCGCAGCAAGCCTGGGTCAGCCCTGAGACCTCTCCGGTGACACGCGGGCTGCCCCTGCCCTCTGCTGGCCGGAGAGTGCGGTGACCGCGAGCGTGCGCGCACGTGTGAACAGCGCGGATTCTGGCTTCCTTTTCCTGCTCCCCAAGATCCCCTTCTTCCCACTCTGCGCCCTGTGACCCGCCGCCCTCCTAACTCGCTCTTTGCTGTGTAACAAGGGAGGCTCTCCCTTCGCAGCAGACAGTGAACGTGTGGAGGGTGGAGTCCCGGTCTCCCCACCAGGTGGGTGGTGTGAACACCGTCAGCGCAAAGCCCCGGCGCAGCCAGTGCGCAACATCTGGGCCTTCGGTCCTGCCCGAGCTCAGTGAGACCCTCCGGAGTGGAAGCTGCAGGGAGAGGGCCCCAAATGGTCTCCGTGCACATTCCTGAGAAGGGGGGCCTCTTCACAGTCCAGGAGGAGCTTGGGGCGCAGGGCTATGTGGGAATGGGGATCTGGGAGGGGCACAGGGAATGGGGGAGCAGGGGACACTGTCAGTTGCCTCTGGAATCCCATTCTGTTGACCTTCTGTAAAGTGTTTCATCCTACCCCACCCCCAGATTCAGGACAGAGAAGACTGGGTGAAGCTCAGACCAGGTCATCCCAGGCGGAGTAGGAAAGGCAGCTGCACCTGCCCACTCCCCCCTCTCAGTGTGGCTGCTGGACAGAGGGGACTCAGTTTCCCTGTCTGTAAAGTAGGCATATTACACCTCTCCCATCAAGTGTATGAGGTTGGCCAATAGCCTGGAGTAAACTTCCAAAGGCCTTCCCTTAAGTGTCTTTCCCCTGGGTCTTTCTACAGCTCAGGAAAATCTCTAGGGACAGGTGTCTTAGAGCTGAGTGGGTCTGAGCTCCTTCTTTCTCATCACCTCCTACCACCCCACCCCCCAAACACACGCACTAATCAGGCTAATCAGGAGGGATTGAGTTGGCTCCTGCAGTCCTCCACATGCCTTCTTTTTTTTTAAATCTTCACCAGAGGACATTTTTCCATTTTTGTTCAGATAGAGTGGGAGGGAGGGAAAGAGAGAGAGAGAGAGAAACATCGACATGAAGGGGACACATGGAGTGGTTGCCATCTGCACGACCCAACCAGGGCCGGGGACAACCTGCAACCGAGGTACATGCCCTTAGTGGGAACTGAACCCAGGTCTCTCTGGACCACAGGCCAATGCTCTAACCGCTGAACCAAACCTGCCAGGGTTCCACACACCTTCTAAAGCCCAGTGTAACCGTGTCCTCCAGGGCCAGGGAAGGAGGCGCAGCCCGCACGGCAGGTGAAGACCTGCATGGAGCCTCGTACCTGGTGGGGTTCCTCATCCTCCAGCACCATCTGGTGTCTGACCACTTGGCCTCAAGGCCGAGCCAACCCACAGACAACTGCTGCCTTGGACAGTTGCCCAGTCATGGCAGTGATTTACAGGAACAAGGGAAACATCTGTGTGAACCCACTGAATTGGGGTTACTCGTTGCTCCAACAAAATCTGACCTGTGCCGAAAGACCGTGTACACCTCTTTCAGCCATTGTCCACGGAGCGTCGCAAATGTCTTCCGTCACTTCAGAAAGTCCTTCTTCCCTTAGACCTGCACCTGCTGTGATTCTTCTCGCCTTCACATCGGCGGCTCTGCGTTCTCAGTCGTCTCTATCTCTGGTCAGCACGCGGTCTGCAAAGGGCGGGAGAGTAGACCCCGTGCATGGACCATGTGCTCTGTGCTGCAGTGACTCGTCTACCATCTAGCAGGCCAGTAAAGCTCCCCAGACAACACCCAGGAGCAGGTCTGCAGCGACCTTGCATACAGGTTCAGGCAGTGGGTTGGATTCGGCTCAAGGGCTGGAGTTCTCCACCCTTACCCTAAAAGGAGGCAGCAAACAAAGAGTTGGATGTGAGGTCACAACACCGGATGGGGGCCGAGGGAGCCCTCAAGGAGGTGAGGAGAGCATGTGTCAGGAAGGTCATTGTGCCCAGGCCGGAGCAAACCAGTCCAGACTGGGCAGGAAGACAGTAGACCACATGGGGATGTGTTAAAGGAACAAAAACAGTTGATAAACTGATATGTTTAAACATATTAAGATGAAATTTAAATTTGAGTATGGTTTACAGATGAATTAGTGATGGTACATAGAATACGAAACAAGTAAAAAATAAGGTGATTAATAACTTCAAGGACAATAAAACATTGGAGCAAAATGGAAATTTAATCATATTAAACAATATGACTGGGCCATGAAAAATACGCATATGGCTATCAAATATAAAATTTAAGAATTTTAATGGTAACTTGCCCTGGCCTGTGTGGCCCAGTAGTTAGAGTGTTGGCCTGCACACCAAAAAGTCTCGGGTTCGATTCCAGGTCAAGGGCACGTACCTGGCTGGGCTGCAGGTTCAATCCCCAGCTCTGGTCAAGGGCGTTAGGAGGCAACCAATTGATGCGTTTCTCTTACATCCATGTTTCTCTGTCTTTTTCTCCCTCCCTCTTCCTCCCTTCCATCCGCTCTCTCTTAAAAATCACCAGAAAAAATATCCTCAGGTGAGGATTAACCCAAAAAAAGGAGAAGAATTTTACTGGTAACTAAATTTGACCATTGAGAAGTGCAGGTAGGGGAAGGGGCAGGCATGAGGGCGACGGGAAGGAAAAGTGATCCTCGCGTCCCAGGACACACTTAACGGATAAAACCTAAAACCGTCAAATAGGAAAGTATCAATACAAGAATAAACATGATCATGGATTCCCCCGGGAGAAAGGGGATTGGGGTGCAGGGTGTTAGAGCACAGATCTGTTACATTTTTATTAATGTGAGTTTTATAACTTATGATTCTTTGGCTACATATTTTGAAAATACACATATGCATTGTTTTGATTAAATTTTAAAACAAAATAATACTGCAACAGCCATTGTTTCTTTTTTCTTTTTTTTTTTTTTTTATCAATTCCTAGATTTAGAATTGTTGAGTCGAAGTGATTTCTTTTTTAAATGGGTTTTGATTAATCTCCACCCACTGACTTTCAGAAAGGTGGCATCAGTTATTTTGTTCGGCAGAATATGTAATTGCCTGTTCCCTAAAATTTCCCCAATCCTGGTTACCATCATTTATTTCAACTCTTGTCAATCTGATGAGAAGAGTGGTGTTGCATTTATTTTAATCATGTCTTCTTTGAATATATTTTATTAACACTGTTCATTTGTATTTTTTCTGTGGAAAATTCAGAGCCTTAGCCCCTTTTTCCATTGAAATATCCATTTTCTCTTATTATTTGATACTTATTTTATGTGATGTCTAATAACCCTTTATCTGCTAAATAGGAAAGAAACATTTATTCAAAATTGCGATTTGCTTGTAAATGGCATTGTGCCTTTTTACAATGTCCAAGTTCAGTTTGTACAGAGTGTAACCTGCCATTTGCCCCTGTATAGTTTCTGGCGTTGGGATCATGACTTGAAAGCTCTGCTTCACTGCCTGGCTGGTGTGGCTCCATGGGTTTCGCATCATCCCATGGACTGAGAGGTCCCGGTTCGATCCCTGGTCAGGGCACATGCCCAGGTTGCAGGCTTCATCCCCAGTAGGGGGCGTGCAGGAGGCAGCCGATCGATGTTTCTCACATTGATGTTTCTCTCTCTCTCTCTAAAATCAATAAAAATATATTTTAAAAATAAATAAAAACAAAAGTTCTGCTTCACCAAAAAATTACATAAATTTTATTTGTATTTTCTTTTTTACCTTTTCTGTACAGCTATTTCATATCAACACATATATATAATTAAAAGTCAAGCAATTTTAATATTGTGAATGTTGATAATTAATGATGATGGATATTACTTGGGGAGATACCATGGAACAGGCACTTCTATAAATGTTTAGAAGGCATTACTCATTTATTCCCAGGATAATCATATTAGGGGTCCATTACTACATATTTAAGAAAGGAGGAAAGTGAGACTTTGAGAAATGTAGTAATTAATTAAAAACTTTCAGAGTCCCACCCTGGCTGGTGTCCTCAGTGGTTAGAGCATCAGCCCATGCACCAAAGGGTCTCGGGTTTGACTCCAGGGCAAGGGCATGCACCTGTGTTGCAGGTCCAATTCCCAGCCCCAGTCCTTGCACATTCAGGAGGCAACCAATCAAGGCGTCTCTCTCACATCGATGTTTTCTCTCTCGCTCTCCCCTTACCCCGTTCCTCCCTCCCTCCCTTCCACTCTCTAAAAATCAATGATAAAAATATCATTGTCTGCCCTGGCCGGTTTGGCTCAGCAGTTAGTGTCGGCTGGCAGTCCAGAGAGACCCAGGTTTGGTTCCCGCTAAGGGCACGTACCTCGGTTGCAGTTTGTCCCCGGCCCTGGTTGGGTTGTACAGATGGCAGCCACTCGACGTGTCCCTTTCATGTCGATGTTTCCCTCTCTCTCTGTGTCTCTTCCTCTCTCTCCCTCCCACTCTATCTGAACAAAAAATGGAAAAATGTCCTCGGGTGAGGATAAAAAAAACAAAACTGTGGTATATATACACAGTGGAATACTATGCAGCTGTAAGGAAGAAAGATCTTATCCTTTGAGAGGACTTGAAGGGACCTGGAGAGAATTATGCTAAGCAAAATAAGCCAATCAGATAAAGATAAATATCACATGATCTCACTTATTTATGGAATCTGATGAACAAAATATATCCAGAGACATGGAAGGAGGGAACAGACTGACAAACCTCAAAGGGAGGGGGGTGGGAGGGCAGGAAGAGATAAACCAAAGAACTTACATGCATATGTGTGGGGGGAGGGGGGACAGCAGTGGGGGGTGACGGGAGCTGGGAGGAAGGTGTAAATGGGAGAAAGGAGGGACATCTGTAACAAAAAAATTTTTAAAAACACTTGGATATTAAGTCTTTTGCTGATTTTATGCACTGCAAAAATATACCCTGTCAGCATGTGGATTTGCTTTTCAAAAATACAAAATAAAATAAATAAAAAATAAAAATAAATCACTGGAAACAATGGCAAAAAAGCAGACATAAAACGTGTAAGCCCAAAATGCTTATTATATTTGAAAACATAAAATTACATTTCAACAAATATAATCAGAACAAACATAATACAGGGGAAAATATTTAAATTATAAAAATAGCACACATTACCCGTTGAGAGTGTGCCTATAAGCGACTGGGTAGTGGCTTAACATTTTACCTGTGATGCTTTGCTCTTCCTCAGCCATAACTAAGCAAAAAATTAGAAGCAAGAGTGAAATTTTGCACCTTAAATGCCAATATTTACACTTCGAACAAATGCCTTGTATATCCACATTTAAAGATTTTAATGTGACAAAAGAGCATTCTTCTTGATTATTAATTTACCTAAACTGGGTAACATTAATGACAGCATGACTCTTAGGGGAAAATGTATACAGAAATTGTTTTGTTTTAATACTCATAGTAGAAACTAGTCTCACAGAGTTATGTAGACAGAAATACAAGAAGGAATTTTAAAGCAGTTTTAACAAGCTCCATAATTTATTTTTAACTTTTACAAAAGCAAGTAAGTGATACTGTATTTTCAAAATGCATCTTCAATACTCCACCAATAGCTAGTTATCTTATGAGGTTATAGTTATACTTAAGATATCTTTGGATAAATAAATGGATTCTGGATCTATGGATTTCCTATGCATGATCTTCTTTTGACAGAAAAGAAAAATCAAAACATTTTATCAAATTATTAAGGTTTTTAATGAGTACTTTTGCAGATATGCAATATCAAAATCATCACTTACTTTGGCGATAACTGCTGTTAAATTAAGAATGATACTGGACACAACGGGTCCGAGGCCAAATCAAACAGAGACAAGTTTGAATCATATATGAGCATTTATTCCAATAATGCTGGCAGTACGGGGAGAGCAGCCGCTCACCCTGTAAATTCTGCTCTGCCCTCCGTCCCCCTGCCAGTTGGCTCATTATATACTGGTGAGGGAGAAGATGACTATGTGTAGCTTCAAGCGCGAGTGTAGCAGGGAAAGGGGAGAGGTGGTTTCTGCAGGACCACTTTCAGGAACTCCAAGTCCAATAACAAGGTGGCGAATCCTCTGTGATGTTACCAACAATTCAGCCTGTTCCTGGGACCTGAGAATGGTCAGCATTTCCGAGGCAAACTCCAGGAATTGGGGGTGTCAGGGTCCAGGAATAGCAATCAAATCAAAGCGTGTCCTGTCCTTGGTCTGTTCTCAAAATGTATTTCTTTTCTGAGCTTTTTACAGCCTTGTTTTTCTTCTTGCAGCACACCCTTCCGTTCCCCAGGGTCTGTCAGAAAACCTTTTATCTATAGTTAGTAAGGTGAATAATTGTTAAACAACTGAGATTCTATTTCTATTACGTGCCCCTCCCCATCAAGAACACGTCATAACAATTTACAAAAACGATTCTTCTAAGCTTCTAACATTTGCTTTGCCCTTCAATTTTATTTGCCATTGGAAAACATGTTGCATTCTTTCCTTGCCTAGAAATATTAACATCAAGGCTACAATATAAACAAGTCTAACCGTGCAGTTCACATCTTCACTAAACTGGTCTCCATCTTGCCAAAACATTAGGAATTCTTTCCAAAGATCAAACACTCTCAGCAGAACTTTCCCTTCAGTAATCATTGCAAATTGGCATGTAAAAACAACTGTTTGTGGTGTTTCCATATTATCACATAATAAAGAGAATGATTGCAAATTCAATACATTAATCTCTACATAATTCATAATTTTCCACATCAATAAGCACACTGTTCGGTTCAGCTGGGGTGTTTTTTTCATATATATAGCAAGACTTTCTCGATGAAGGAAGCAGCGCATTGATTTATCTGGCCCAAGGCTCTCTAATCTGGAGGGTTCATCCAAAATGTTTGCCTCTCATAGCAGCGGCAGCCGTCAGAACGTACGTGAAACTTATGCCCCAAACCATCTGTTGATAACATGACCCATCATGATTTTATACAATCCAGAGGTAGTTGTGTTTTGGACGATGAAGCTAAAAAAAATAAAGAGGATCCTACATGTTAACATGTTCATATTGCACATATAATAAAAGAATCACTATGTTCGCCATGAAAACTTCTTTGTCAGCTTTCTTTTTCCAGGACCTGGTCTTCCACACCATTAGCCAACTCCCAGATACATCAGGCTAACGCGTCCATGGAAGATGACCTTTAAGCTTATTTGCCGCAAGTTTAGCCAGCATTGTGAAGCCAACATCTCTGGTGCAGTCCTTCAGTAACGTTTTGGCGATTGTAGATAGACGCTTAGTCTTACAACACAAAGTGTGACTTCATCAGAAGCCCCCAGAGCACCAGAGTCGACATGTGAAACACCGACTGCTCTCGTGCTTTTTAATTAAATACTCTGTTTTGTGGGAAAAATAGTTTTGAACTTGTGCTTTCGTGGGTTTTGGTTTGTAAATGCCACTTGCTTTTATGAAGTGCTTGCTTCATTAGCCAGTAGATCTCAACCAAAAGCTTGTTTTCCTGGCCAGTTTGCTCAGTGGTTAGAGCATCAGCCCACAGACCGAAGGGTCCCAGATTCAATTCCCAGATAAGGGCATGTACCTGGGTTGCAGATTGGATCCCTGGCCCAGTCAGGGTCATGCAAGAGGCAACCAATTGATGTGTCTCTCTCACACTGATGTTTCTCTCTCTCTCTCTCCCCCTTCCTTTCACTCTATCTAGAACTCAATGGGGGAAAATAATCCTCAGGTGAGGATTAACAACAACAATAACAAACCAAAAAGCAAATAGCTCGCTGGATTTTAGTCTTCACCATTATCTACAACTACAAGGCTCTCACTGTGTGGGTGTCCTAGTTTCCTAGTTGTCATAACAAACAACCCCAAGTGCCGTGGTTTAAAGCAACACAAGGGTGTGATCTCACAGTGTCGTGGACCAGAAGTTCAGCCAGGCCTTGCCGGCAGGCTGTGTCCCTTCCAGAGTCTCTTAGAACTCGTTTCTTCCTCGTTCAGGTCTTGGGCAGAATTCAGCCCCTTTAGCTCTAGGACCAAGGTCCTATTTTCTTGCTGAGTCTCCCACGTCCTGGGTTCTGGCCCTCTTGCCCCATCTTAGCTCCAGGGCCCTTTGCTTTGCATCTCTGTCTGACTAGGGCTGGGAGACAGTCTCTAGCGAGCAGTTGGCCTCGCCCACATGGTTGCTCCATCTCGACATCTCCAGCCTTCATCACGTCGGAAAGCTCCCTTCTGCCACGGAAGGGGACATACGCACAGGTTCCTGGGATCAGATGTGGACTTGGTGGGGGGCGTAATTCTGCCTATCAAATGAGGGAATCCATCTTCATATAAAACCAGTACAAATCTTTGGAATCGTTTTCAGGAGGAAACATTTCTTTAGAATCAATTTCACTGTCATCACTGGGTTGATTACTACGGCTCCGTTCCGAAAAGATATGTCTTTTCTTGACAGAAAGTTCATGACTTTTCTTTTGCTGTCTTTGCTGTCTGTGAATTAGTACTTGAATTAACTAATCACTACTCTACTCTAAATTAGCTAATTATGTTAAACTCTAAATTTTAAAAAAAGAACAGGTTGGATCGAAAATGTAAATGATTGTAAGAATAGCAAATTATAAAAAGAACGTCTCCAGGTGTTTCTACACTTTCTGGTTATAGTCGACTCACTCACCTTACAGCGGTGTCACCTGCTGGACCATGGTCCTACTGTGTGTTGCTGGGACAAAGCTTGCTCTGCAGGCAGCTCTCCATGACATTTGACAGCACCCAACTGGTCTACACCCTGTCCACCTCGACGAAAGGGGTTTACTGACCACACGCTGGGACCTTGAGGCTATGTCAAATTGACGTAAAAGTTCCAAAACCCTTACTCCCGATGTCTCCACCACCTTGTAGGCAATTACAATTTGTGGATCAGCACCACCCATAGATCATAAATTCAGTAGCTCAGGACTATAATGTTCCCCGTGTCCCAAGGACCTCCTCCAGGCTGGGCACGTGGGTTGATCCTGGTCCTCATTCTGGGGAACCTCAGAGAGGACGCCCCGGGGACAGGATGGTGTCCACGTGTCCATCGGCCTGGGGCTCTCTCCTGAAAAGACCCCGCAGGGTGGCCCCCGGCTCTCAGGGACCCTCTCCTCCAGGCATAGCCCAGCCCTTGCCCGTCTCTTTCCCCCAGCGTTGGGAGACACGGCTCCCTTCAGGGGCCCTGGGTAGGGGTGCAGACCTCGCTGAGGACAGAGTCCCCACTTCTTGCCACAGCCGGGGGCTTTCACCGCTTCTTCCCCTAGTGACCCCTGACCTGCCACCGCGCTCCGCAGACTCTGCTTCTCTGTCCCTCACACGCCCCCGTCGCTTTTCCAGAGACGGCCTCCCCAGCCCCCGCCACGGGCTCTGAGCACGGTCGGTCTGGGGTTCGACTGGAAAGGCAGAGCCATAGAAGTGGTGGGCAGGCAGCTAGCAAAGTCTCGGAATCACGAGGGCCCACGGAGGACTTGCCCAAGCCGTGAGGCAGCGGGTACATGCCTGCAGGGCTCTGCGCAGAACCGAAGGGGCAGGGATGTGGAAGTAGCCCCCCCAAGTTCCCCATGGGGGTCCCTCCCCTAAAAGCGCCAGGAGTGTGAGAAAGGGCATGAACGTTACAGATGAGAGCGGCTTTAAGACTGCGCTGCGCCCCCGCTGCAGGGGCTCGGAGGCAGAGAGGGTCTGTGCAAGAGGTGGGCATGCTGAGGGGGAGGCCGGACTCCCGCCTCCTGTCCCGGGGCTCCTCCTGGACCAGGGAGAACCACAGCACGGGCAGAGCCTGGGCGGCGGGCCTGTCTAGTTCTGGGCCACGACACTCCACAACCCACTCCCAACCCCACAGTGGTCCTCCCCTAGCTGGGCTTCTGTTCCCGGGTCATCCCAGGTCCCTGTTCAGCCGTCCTGATGGCATGGCCGGGAGGGCTGACCTGCCCACTAACCGAGCTCCCTTCCCCTTCCCTGCAGCCTCTGCCTTCACGCGGGCCACCGGCACTCCCCGGACCTGGTCTCATCACAGACTCGGAGCTGTGTCACCCACTGGAAGAGCCAGAGAGGTCCCCAGGGCTTCCTCTGCCATCAGCGCCCCTTCACAGCGAGTCCAGGGTGGGACCTTGTCCACACAGGCCTGGCTCCAGGGCCCAAGGACAGAGGCTGCCACCTCAGCCCGGTCCCCTCCGCTCTTTGTCCCTCCGTCCCAGGAAGCTGAGCTCTCCCCCTAGTCCAGCGCTGCAGCCCCGCGGCCCTGCTCAGCCCGCCCTGTGGACTGCTGGCCAGCGCCCGGCACGGTCAGCCCCACTCGTCCCAGGGGTGGGTTAGGGTTGAACTTGGAGAAAACAAAGCAGGAAACAGTTCTGTCCCTGGACAGAGGGTCGGCGTGGGGTCAGCCGGAGAACAGAGGCAGGCGAACACTCATGGGCAAGGCCCTCCAAACTGAGCCCGCACTGAGTCCAGCCCCACTGATGCTCGGCACAGGCCCACCTTTGTCACTGACCCGCAGAACGCCCCCCCCCCCCCGCCCCGCCTGCCTTTCCAGGAATGCTTACCCAAAGCCACCGGCCCTGTTCTGGGGGCAGGAAATATGGACCGGGGCAAAAGATGCAGGAACTCGCAAGAACGAAGAGGATTTGAAAACAGGACCAGGTCCAGGAGGGAGCAGGCCCAGGGAGAGGGGCCGGGGTCCAGTGGACTCAGTCCCTCCATTCATCCCTCCCCCACTCCCATCCCCGAGCCCAGACCCCGGCCCCTGGGTGCTTCTTGTTGATCCTCAGGACCCAAGAAGAAAGGCCAGTCTCCCCCACTGCCCCCTCCCCAGTAACATCTCCCTGACTTCTGAATCCTGCATTCCCTGTAAAGAAAAGTCCTCCAGAACTTGACCCAACACCCTTGGCCACCTCACTGCGGTGCTGAGGATTTCAGAGTCCTAGCCCCGCCCCCCAAGCCCAGGCTCCCTACCTGCTCACACGCAGTGTGCACCTTGGCCGGACCATCCAGTGCACAGATGTGTCCACCCAAACGTCATACGTTGAAATCCTACCCCCCACACTGGTGGTGTTGGAGGTGGGGTCTTTTGGGAGGTGCATGAGAGTAAGTACCCTTATAAGAGACCCCAGACAGCAACCCAGCCCCTTGGCAAGCAGACAGCCCTGCACAGACCAGGAAGTGTCCTCACCAGCCAGGGCACCTGCAGGGCCTGGGCTGTGGCCTCCAGAGCTGTGGAGGGAACGTGTGCTGAGTGAGCCCCCCCCCCCATGGCGTGATCGTCTAGCGTCCCAGGTGGACTAGGAGAGGTGGTGTCCTTTTGCCTCTTCGACAGCTCAGTTTCTCCAGAAAGGACTCTTTTCACCGTTCTCCTGGGGGATAAGGCAGGAGGCCAGGCTTCTTGGCACCGACTGTAGCAAAGCAAGGGGTCTACTGCCCAAGGCCTGCTTCCACGCACTCGCCGCCCCCTCCAAGTAACGGCCCCCGCAGTCCGGCCTGGCGCCCGAGCAGAGTGGCTCTGTGATTCACCCTCATCACAGACGGAGCTCCAGTCTTCTCGGGGTGGTGAAGGGGACGAAAGGGAAGGATGAGGGCAGCTGACACTCTTGGTCGCATGGAGGCAGAGAACCTAGGAATTGAACTGCTTCTTGAGCCAACTCTTTTCTTTTTTTTTTTTTTTTATCCACCTGAGGACATTTTTTCATTTTTGTTCAGGTCGAATCGGAGGGAGAGAAAGGAAGAGAGAGAGAGAGAAACATCGCCGTGAAAGGGACACATCGAGTGGCTGCCTCCCGCATGACCCCAGCCAGGGCCGGGGACAAACAGCAACAGAGGTATGTGCCCTTAGCAGGAACCAAACCCGGGTCTCTCTGGACCGCAGGCCGATGCTCTAACCGCTGAGCCAAACCGGCCAGGGCTTAAGCCAACTCTTAACCGATTCTTACGTTTCCAGTCCCCACTTCTATTCTGCCTTCTGAGATACCCACACCTCCAATTTCTAAGGCTTCCTGGGGTTTTACGGTAAGAGCGATTGCATCTTATTTCTTCCACCCCCACGTTCATTAAGTCATACGGTTGTTATCCAGCTTCGAAGCTTTTATGGCGTTCTCTTTTTATCCTTTCTTTTTTTTATCTTTATTGAGTTTTAGAGCAAGAAGAAGTGAGGTACTTCCGGTGAAGATGGCAGGTAAGTAAACGCGGTATCGCGTCCTCCCACAACCACATCAAAGTTACAACTAAACTACAGAACAACCATCATTCAAAACCGCCTGAAATCAAGCTGAATGGCAGTCCTACAACTACGGAATTAAAGCAGCAGCCACATCCAGACTGGTAGGGGCGGAGGCGTGAGGGGCGGAGGTGGACGGGCTGGTCCCACACCCACGTGTGGCGGATAAAAATCAGGAGGACACCTCAGCTGGGAAGGTCCTCCCTGAGGACTGAGGGGTCCCGGTCCCACACCAGGTGCCCCGCTCAGGGTTCCAGTGCCAGGAAGAGAATCCCCATAACTTCTGGCTGGAAAAACCAGCGGGAACTGAGGCTCAGGGAAGCTGACGCGGCTGAAGCCCCAGGCAGCTCCTTAAAGGGCCTGCACACGGACTTATCAGACTCTCCCTCTAAGCTTGGAGGGGAGGCAGCTCGAGGGGCACCAGAGACATACAGGGAAGAACTGAGCGAGGGCTGGAAAGGGAGCTTTCTCCGGGACAAACGTGCTGTCAGAGGCCTTTGTTCCTTTGGTGAGCCCTTCCCTGGGGCGGCAGACAGTCCCCATATGTGGGACTCCAGCAACCTGGCTCACACTGGTAGCCCCGCCCTGGTGATTCCCTGAGGCCCCGCACCACCCAACTTTCAGGCCCACCCAAGCTGTTGCCACTTGCTTAACCATAGGATTGGCCTGTCTTGGATCCTGCTTCAGGTTTTTCTAAATTCCTTCAAACAAGCAGCATCTGGTCTCAGCTAGCCCCATACCTCTCGTTAAGTAATACACAGAAACAAACACAGGGAGGCAGCCAAAATGAGGAGACAAAGAAACAGGTCCCAAATGAAAGAACAGAACAAAACTCCAAGAAAAGAACTAAGTGAAATGGAGATAAGCAACCTAACAGATGCTGAGTTCAAAATACTGCTTATAAGGATGCTCAATGAACTCAGTGAGAACCTCAGTGAACTTAGCAAGGGCCTCAAGAGCATAAAAAAGGACCAATCAGAAATGAAGAAGGCATTAACTGAAATAAAGAATAATTTACACAGATTCAATAGTAGAGTACGTAAATCCAAGAAGCAAACCATCGATTTGGAATATAAGGAAGCAAAAAATGCCCAATCAAAACAGCAAAAAGAAAAAAGAAGCCAAAAAAATGAGGATAGTGTAAGGAGCCTCTGGGACAACTTCAAGCGTGCCAACATTCACATCTTGGGGGTGCCAGAAGGAGAACAAAGAGAACAAGAAATTGAAAACCTGTTTGAAACAATAATGGCAGAAAACTTCCCTAACTTGGTGAAGAAAACAGACGTACAAGTCCAGGAAGCACAGAGAGTCCCAAACAAGATGAACCCCAAGAGGCCCACACCAAGGCACATCATCATCAAAATGCAAAAGGTTCAAGACAAAGAGAGAATCTTAAAAGCAGCAAGAGAAAAGCAGTTAGTTACCTACAAGGGAGTTCCCATAAGACTGTCAGCTGATTTCTCACAAGAAACTTTGCAGGCCAGAAGGGAGTGGCAAGAAATATTCAGAGTGATGAAAAGCAAGAACCTACAACCACGATTACTCTATCCTGCAAAGCTGTCATTTAGAATCGATGGCCATATAGTTTCCCAGACAAGGAAAAGCTAAAGGAGTTCATCACCACCAAACCGTTATTATGAGAAATGATGAAGGCTCTTTTTGAAGAAAAAGATAAAATATATGAACAAACAAAATGGCAATGAATACATATCTATCGACATGGAATCTACAAACAAAATGAACAGGCAGAACAGAAAGATTCTCATAGATACAAAGAACATTTTGTTGGTTGCCAGATGGGAGGGGTGTTGGGGGAATGGGTGAAAAAGGTGAAGGGATTAAGAAGAACAAATTGGTTGCTAGACTGACAAACCTCAAAGGGAAAGTGGTTGGGGGGTGGGAAGAAATAAACCAAAGAACTTATATGTATAACCAATGGACACAGACAACAGTGGGAAAAGGCAGGAGGGGGGCGGGAGTGGGGAGGAGGGGGTGAATGGGGGAAAAATGAGGAACATCTGTAATACATTCAACAATAAAGATTTAAAAAAAAAAAAAGAACACAGCCCTCCAGGGCAACTTGTCCGATGTCGCCTCCCTCCCACTGGACTGCACTCCGCCCTGAGGACACCGCTTCCTCTGTGCTTCTGGAGAGTGCTGGCCTTGTGCTCTCCTCCATCTCCGGCCACTTGTCCTGAGGGGGCTGGTGCCCTCTCCGTGCCTCATTGCCACCTCCTATTTCCCTGTCCTCCCTCAACCAGCCCCACAACTTCACTTCCCACACGAGGCGGTGCCAGAGACGACCCACACCCACCATCGCCGCGGATCCTTCTCGTTGGAGTGCCCCTTTTCCTTCTCCGTTTGTCTCCACCGCTGGCTCGTCGGCACCCTCACTGCTCCTGCCGTGACCTTTGGTGAACTGGGGCCTATGTAGACTCGTAGATGATCCTTCCAAATGCTTGGCCTCGTGGTCCCTTGACCTCCACCCCCCCAGCAGGATTGTCCTCATCCCTGCCCCAGCCACCCATTCAGATGCTCAGCGAGAATAGTGGCTTCGTCTGGCTGGTGTGGCTCCGTGGTTGAGCGTCGACCCAGGCACCAAGAGGTCGCCGGTTTGATTCCCCGTCAAGGCGCAGGTTGTGGGCCTGATCCCCAGCAGGGGGCATGCAGGAGGTGGCCAACCGATGTTCTCTCTCATCGGTGTTTCTATCTCTCTCTCTCACTTCCTCTCTAAAAAAAAATCAATGAAGGGAAAAAATTTAAAAAAAAAAAAAAAAAGAATAGTGGCTTCCCCTCCTCAGTCTCAGTCTGAGGCATCCACCTTGCAGCCACCACCTACCCCTCTAGCTCCATCCTATTAACTTGATCATTGTACCCCGTCAAGCCCCCGGGGACCCATGGTCCTCTGGTCCTCCACCTTTCCCATCTCCCTCACCTCCCTCACGCTTTTCTTTCCCTTGGACTCCACGATTCAGGCTCAGAGTCTCAATTTCTTTTCCCCTCTCCCCTCTCACTGAACTCCCCGGGCAAAGCTCCAGCCCTGGTTGAATTCAGCTTTCCACTCACTCTGTCCAGCGCCCGGGGAAGCTGACTCTGGCAGGAGAAACCAGTCTGTCGTGCTGAACTGTCTCACGGGAAACATGTGGTCTCCATTCTAAACCTCTATTCACACCATCCTCCAGGCCCCAAACTCCAGCGCCCCCCCCCCCGCCCCCGCACGCTCAGAGGCTGCCTTCGCATCCTGACTCAGAAAAAAACGTTCGTTAGGTCCAACCACACCTGTCAATCATCCCCCTGTGCACCCTGCCCAGCCCCTTTCTTCCTGTCACTCCCTGTCCCGGGTCAGGCCCACACTCCAGGCCAGGCCCTAATCCACCTTCTCTTGTCTACACAAGAACATTGCTCCAGAATTTCTCTCCTCTGTCCTGCATCATCTTCTCCTCTCCCTCTCTGTGTCATGACAGTCAGAATATAAATGAGCTATGATGTGCTAAAAACCTCCTCGGGACCCCGCAGCACCTCCAGCTACTGCTCCAATTACAGCACATCCATGAAAGGGCTGGAAACACTCAGCCTCAACATTCCTCTGTCTGTTCCGTCTTGAACCCACTCCAGGCCGGCCTCGGTGCCACTCCCCGAAACATCTGTCCTCGTCTCCAGCGACTTCCACGGGGCTCAGCGGTCACTGCGCAAATGTCATCATACTGGGAAGATGAACAGCACTGACTACGACTTATCACTCCTTCCTTCTTGAAATACTTCCTTCCCTTGGCTTCCAGTAAAAAAGAAAGAAAAAAACCTGTGGCTTTCTCTAAGTCCTCGGATGCTGCCAAAACTTAGTAGCTTAAAACAACAAATGGCATATGCATTGTATCATCTCGCAGATCGCTCTGGAAGGAGTCAGGAATTTGGGAACATCTTGACTGGGTGTTCCTGGTTCAGAGTCTCGTGCAATCGTCGGGACGTCAGCAAGAACCACAGTGGTCCGAGGGCCCAGCTGCAGGGCCACTTCCCAGCCGGCTCGCTCGCGGTCGTGGGAACGAGGCGCTGGTTCGCTGCCCTGTGGGCCTTTCTTCACAACACGGGAGTGACCAATCCGAGAGAGCGGGAGGAGGAAGTCACAGTGCCTTTTATTCATTTATTTACTTATTTTTCTTTATTTATTGATTTTTAGAGAGAGAGGGAGAGAGAGAGAAACATCAATGAGAGAGAACATCGATTGGCCGCCTCCTGCACGCCCCCCACTGGGGATTTGGCCCACAGCCTGGGCATGTGCCCTGACTGGGAATCGAACCGGCAACCTCTTGGTGCAGGGGTCGACGGTGCCTTTTACAACCTAGTCTCTGAAGTCACAGACCATTACTTCTGCCATATTCATCCGAAGCTAGTCACTGGGGCCAGCCCAGACTCAAAGGGAGAGGGATTAGACTCCATCAAAGAATGTGCGAATATATTTTAAAACCACTGCAGTACCGATGCTGGTCACAAATTATTTACATTTCTCCCACAGGCAAAATACTCTCTTTCCCCTCCAAAAGCCTCCAAAAGTCTCATCCCGTCCCGGCATCAGCTTGAGGTTCAGGAAATTGTCATTTCAGTGGGGTCCAGGTGTGGCTGAGGCTCCCCAGGCATAGCCCCCTTGGAACAGCTCTTCTAGTACATTCTTAGTGTGATGAGCACGGGCCGTGGCCACCGACCTGGTGCGTGATGGGGTGGGAAAGGGGTTGCCTCAGAGACCATTCTGCCACACACACGCCAACGTACAATGTTGGTGCTGCACGGCACACCACAGACGTTTCTGTGGAAGAGGGGCAGCGGGAGGCCGCAGGAGCACTGCTCCTCGGGAAGCCTGACACTCAGCTGGGCGCTTGTTACAAGTTCCTGGATTAGGACTCCGCCCTGCTGCTACCTGGGACCCGTTCACCACGCCTCTTAGCTCCTCCCTCTGGGCTCTTGAATCTTCCCTCTGCGTCATCCCTCACTTTCCCTGAAAGACAGCCCATGTCCACAGCTTCATAGTGTTCTCCGCCTTCCTCCTGCCAGTAGACTTTGGAGACTACAAAGGCCTTTTTAAAAAAGTATTCTAGCCCTGGCTGGTTTGGCTCAGCAGTTAGAGCGTCGGCCCGTGGACCAATGAGTTGTGGGTTCGATTCCAGGCAAGGGCACGTACCTCAGTTGCAATTGGTCCCTGGCCCTGGTCAGGTCGTGCGGGAGGCAACTAGTCGATGTGGCTCTATCACATCGATGTTTCTCTCTGTCTCTCTCCCTCCCTCCCACTCTATCTGATGCTATTTTTCCTCGTGTGAAAAATAAATATATATATACTTTTTATATATATATTATTTATATATAAGTATATATATATTTATATATACCCCTTCTGTTCCTTTTAGTTCAAGCTGGAAGTGTTTTGTGAATGTCATTCTCTTTTTAAAATGTGTGGGTCTCCTGTGATCTTATTGAGATTCACTCAATTAAACAAAAGCCACACCACAAATCTCTTCAAGATAAGATCTCTTCTGTACCTTGGGCTTCTCATGAGATGCTCAGGGATAATGTCTTGATGCTCCCTAAAAGCCCTGTGTTTGGTTGAAAGAATCTGTGAGGCACATACCCTTAAACTCATAGAGGCCTTTGTCTGAGGCACTGCCTTTGATATTCCTGAGATCTTAACAAAGGATTTGATAGTCACACCCTAGGTTTCATCTTTAGACCATGTTTTTCTGAAAGTGCCCTGGATTTGATTTTAGCATCGTTTACTGTCAGGAGAGGCTAAGAATTTTCAAAGCCCTCAAGTCCCAGCTCCTTCATATTTAATAGCCTTGTCTGCAATTTCTCTCTCTGATTTCACATTTACGACAGCCACAAGGAGAAACCGCAAGGCAGCAGCACCCTCAGCCCTGCCTGGAGAGCTCAGCTGCACCACCCAGTCCGCTAGGTGCACGGTCCGCTTTCCGCCTTCACCGCAGGGGGCAGTGTTGCTAAACTGCCGGCGCTCCGCAGCCAGGGCTTCCTTCCCTTCTCGCCCACCGGCTAGATGAACCTGGAGAAGCAGTGAGGGCTCACCCCACTCTCGGTGGTAAAACAGAACCGGTGGTATCCACACTACCAAAGTATTTGGATTAATTACTAGACAGGATGGTGTAGTCGTAAAACATCGTACACGTGGGGAACCCTGAACAAATGCTGAGCTTTTCACAGCAAAGACAGCCCAGAGCTGACCTCGAAGGGAGGGACAGACAATAGGGGCAGAGGGTGGACTGGGAAGCCGACAAGCAGTAAGCTCCTCTTTTCAGTGGACAGCAGACGGGGACAGAGGAAGGATCAGGGTGAAGAAACTGACCAACCTGGGCCCAAAACACACCTATTCACCGACACCACGTTCTGGCCAGGAGCAGCCAAGGGCAGCCTTCCTCCTGGTCAGGCGGCTGTGCCCACCAACCGGGTGTGTGATGGGATGGGGAAGGGGCTGTCCCTGCTTCTGTGTGCAGTTCTGCACCGTCCCTGACCACCCTCCTGGCGTCCTGCTCTGACTGCAGGTGGGACATGCAGAGGAAAACCCTGATTGAACTCAGGAGCCTGGACACCATGAAGCCACCTGCCACTTTGAGCCGGTCACTGACCTCTGGACCTGTTTCCTCACCTGTAGGGAGAGCAATATCATCACTCCACGGCTGTGAGGATTAAGGTAAACTGTGCAAATGAACAGGCCTTGTAGACTATAAAATTATGTGAATATATATTGCTACCTAAACTCCTTCAGGCTCACAAAGTCTGGCCTGCGTTCCCACACTTGGTGGCCAGGAGACCAACTGCCCTACTTCGCCCTCTGCTTCCCGGTCGTCACTTTCCCCTCTGTACCCACGGAGCCCAGCACCCCACACCTCCCACTTTCTCTAAAGAGGTCTTCACCCTTCTCAGGGGTGCTGGGGGAGCCCTGACGAATCAGCCCATCTTCCTGGGTCCACATCATTTCCTTAGCCCCTCCACCCCCACCCAAGAGCGCCAGGAAGGGGCAGCTAGGTTGGAGGTGACCTTTTCTACTGCTGGTGCTGCCAACACTCCCTCTGCCGCACCTACAGGTGCCCTTGATGAGGGGTGGGAGGAGGACCGGACAAAGGGGGAGGACAGGAGGGCGGGGCAAGGAGAAGGGGCTCTGCTGCCTGAGGGCCCAGCAGGGGGGGCACATCCCCTGTGGGCTCACAGGAGGCTGCCCCTCCCCTGGCCCTGCAAATCCCCCCACCTAGCCCCCCCCCCCAGGCCTTGTGTTCCAAGCTCCTGGCCCAGGAAGAAGGGCAAAGGAGGGGGTCTCAGCAAATCTCAGTGACCTGCCAGTCACCAGACCCAGGCTCAGAGCAAGACCCTGTGCTCCTCTGCCAGAGGTGACCCTGGGTCTGGCTTCACCGGCACCCTACTGGGCTCCCCATCCCAACAGCTCCCCACACAGAAGCCAGGAAGGAAAACACTGGTGGATTTCCTACTTAAAGAACCAATTCTTATGTATGATAAGAGATACTATACACTATGACAGCACAGAAAAAATGATATATGTTATACAAAGATTAATACCTGGAATGTATAAAGAACTTGTAAAATCAATGAGGAGTCCGGCTGGTGTGGCTCAGTGGTTGAGCGTTGACCCAGGCACCAAGAGGTCGCCGGTTCAAATCCCGGTCAGGGCACATGCCCAGGTTGTGGGCCAATCCCCAGTGCAGGCATGCAGGAGGTGGCCAATCCATGTTCTCTCTCATTGATGTTTCTATCTCTCTCTCCCCTTCCTTTTTCTCTAAAATCAGTAAAGAAAAAAAATTAAAAATAAGAAATGGACAGCAACTCAGTAGGAGAAACAGTAAAAGACAGAAACTGCAAAATCCAAGGAAACATTGTGGAAAAGTCACATGCAGAAGACAGGGTCAGTGTTATCAGTCACTGGGAACATGCAAATGAAAACAATGGGAGGGATCATTTTTCACCCGTTAAGCGAATAAAAATGTGAAAGATCAGTGATTTCCAGTGGCGATAAGGTTGTGAGAACACTGGCAGTCTCTAAAGCTGTTGGCAGGAATACAAGTCAGCACATCCTTTTAAGAAATCAATTTGTTCAGATTTGTCAAAATATTAAATGCTCACCCTCTTCCTGCAACAAGTCAATCACTTCTGGTGTCTATGGGAGAGAATATAATCACGTGTGCGCAAAGAGGTGTATAAAAGGTTATTTGTCTCAACATCTTACATACTAATGAAACTTAGAAATATATTTCTATCAGACTGGCCTTGGATGGAGAAGGAACTACTGTTCTTCCTCGGAGATACTGGGGTGCGGTTCCAGACCACAACAATGTGAATATTGCAATCAAGAGTCACACTAGCCCTGGCCGGTTTGCTCGGTGGTTAGAGCGTCAGACTGCGGTCCAGAGAGACCCGGGTTCGGTTCCCACTAAGGGCATGTACCTCGGTTGCAGTTTGTCCCCAGCCCTGGTTGGGTTGTGCGGGAGGCAGCCACTCGATGTGTCCCTTTCACATTGATGTTTCTCTCTCTCTCTCCCACTCTATCTGAACAAAAAATGAAGAAGACCTCAAGTGAGGATTAAAAAAAAAAAAAGTCACACTAGTACTTTGGTTTCCCTGTGCATATAAAAATTATGTTTATACTATACTGTAGTTACTAAGTGCACAATAGCATTATGTCTAAAAATCAGTGTACATACCTTAATTTAAAAATACTTTACTGCCCTGGCCAGTTTGGCTCAGCGGTTTGAGCGTCAGCCTGTGAACCAAAGAGTCTCGGGTTCGATTCCGGTCAAGGGCACGTACCTTGGTTGCGGTTCATCCCTGACCCTGGTCGGGGTCGTGGGAAAGCAACCAGTCGATATGTCTTTCTCACATCGATGTTTCTCTCTCTCTCTCTCCCCCTCCCACTCTATCTGAAGATAAATTAAAAAATATCCTCTGGTGAGGATTAAAAATATATATAAATAAATAATTGCTAAGAAATGCTAATCATCACCTGAGTCTGATGAAAAAATGGTGCCGACAGACCTGCTCAAGGCTGAGTTGCCACAAACCTTCAATTTGTAACAAAAATGCGATACCTGGGAAGCACGATAAAAGCAGAGCGCAATGACACATGGCGAGCCTGCGGACAGTGACGGGTCTCAGGGGAGGGTGCTATGCAGAGACTAGGACAAAGGGGCAGAGCTGTGTGTACTGGTGTGCATGGATCAGGTCACCAAAACATATTTAGGTCCCAAAACGTCAAACTGTTGAGTGAACATATCATAGGACCGCATTAGCAGAAGTAAAAACAAAGATAAAGCTATATCCATAGATACAATGTATTCCATCCCCTCCATCACTGCACACTGAACACGACCAACAGAAGCCCTACTGTGTCCCACCCCTGAATTCTCGCTTATCATCCAGCCCAGCAAGAGGGTTACTGTGTGTACACATAAAAATCCAGACACAGCCCTGGCCAGTTTGGCTCAGAGGTTAGAGTGTCCCACGGACCAGAGAGTCCTGGGTTCGGTTCCCGCTAAGGGCATGCAGCTTGTCCCTGCCCTGGTTGGGGTCGTGTGGGTGGCAGCCACTTGATGTGTATCTCTCACATCGATGTTCCTCTCTCTCTTCCTCCCTCTGCCCCTCCCACTCTATCTGAAGAAACATGCAAAAATGTCCTCGGGTGAGCGAGCTATCGATACATGCAACAACTTGGATGGAGCTAATATTTTGTAAAAATATGGGGGGAAAAGGCGTTCTCAAAAAGTCACATACTGTATTAGTCCATTATATAACGTTCTCAAATTGACAAAATTATCGAAATGGAAAACACATTAAGGACTGTCGGTGAGTACGGGGCTAGGAGCGGGTGTGGGAGCGACTGTAAAGGAGAAGCGTAAGGGAGGTCTGTGGGCAGGCAGTACGCACTGTCTCTGTATCTTGATGACAGCAGAGGCTAAAGGAACCAACATATGCCGGCAAGGGTACCCGTACTTCTCTGTACGACCTTTGAATTTCCTATGAATCTATACGTATTTCAAAGTGTAAAAGCTTGTAGAGTCATTTTGTGTCCTACTTCTACGTAGACTGTGAGTCCTTCAAGCCCAAGCCTGAAGTGGGAGGGTCCACGGGGAGGGCTTCCTCCCACTCCTCACCTGGCCATGTTCATGGTAGGCTCTCATTCAATGTTTAAGGATAACGATCCTGGTGTTATGTGGACACAGTTCTGGGATGTTCTGCCACCAAACCTTTCCAAAAATTTCACATCTCTCTCCCAGGAAACCTGTTTGGCCTCTGGGAAGGAGCCTTTGTCCAGGGAAGAAAAGTGAGAGGACAAGAAAGAGCTGCCTCGGGCTGAGGAGGCTGGCGCTGGCAGCCATAGCCTAGCCCACTAGGGGGAAGCAGAGGACGGAAAACAGTTCCCAATTGGGCGCTGGCAGCCAGGCGGCTTCTGCCCACACAGAGGGCTGCGAGTGCAGATCCAGTTTGAACAGCCCCAGTGTCTGGTAAAGAGAGAGCTCCCCCAGCCAGGGCTCTTTCGACCTTGGGAGTAAAGATGGGGAATAAACACTGAGGTGGGCTGTGTAGTTATCCCTTGCCTTCCCTGTTTTCATGTAGTTAGAGGTTGCAGGAGCTCCCCATTCAGAGCATTTCACCATCAGGAATGAGGTTGCTCCCCCAGCCTGAACCTCTTGGAGAGGGGACAGAGACCCCTGCCAAACCACACACACACACACACAACACACACACACACACACACACACACTCACCACCACCACCAGCCCCACACATACAGCATGCAGAACAGACTAGCTGTTCTTGAACTGGTCTCAACCTGAAGAACATGGACCCACGTGAAATGGGCTCAAAGGGACTAGGAGAAAGGACCTTGAAACAGTCCCAGACACAGATTTGGAAGCTTAGCGCTAAAGACATTTTCTAGATGAATCTTCAGGGCCAAAGAGAAAGAGAGCTTACTAGGGTGGAAGCCAATATTTGCCTCTTCAAGAGACAGGGAACATGAGTAAATCACATTCCCTCTCACTCGCTATATGTTCTTAGACAAAATGCATTGCCTCACTTGGCCCCAATTTCCTTGTCTGTATAATGAGGGAAATGATTGCTCTTTCTCCTTGAGTTACTCTGATGGTTAAAGCAAGTGAAGTGCCTTGTAGGGCACCTGGCACCTGGCAAACCATCAGTAAGCCTGTTCCTGCACCGCCTACGTTCCCTGGTTCAGTTCTGCATCTTGTACCGGCTCCCGCTGCAGTATCTTCCTCGGACACCTGTCGGCGGTGCGGGACCACGATGGCGGCTGTGCACGGACCAGATTTGATCTGGGGAAAGAATTCAAAGCCTCAGATTTGGAGCGACGGAGATTGGATCTTACCTTATTGAGCCTACTTGTCCTCTGTCACCAATGCTAGGACAAGCAGAGCAAAGACAGCAGGTAGGGTGGGGAGTCAGGAAGTGGAAAAGTCAGAGAGCCTCAGGCTGGGGGTCCAGGAGTCCTCTCCCTCAACCCAGATTCCTGAGCTGGCAGATTTAGAGCTCCTAGCCACTGTCCAATTCTGGACACCTGCCTAAAAGTATGACCGTTCAAGACATCCCCTGAGCACCTGCTGGCACAGTCTTGCTTAAGCATGCATATTTGACACTGGGACTGGGACACATTTGGAGATCTGGGTCACGAAACTCAAACCTGGAAACCATGACAAATTTGTTAAATTCTCTTTATCATTTTTAAAAACACAGATCAAGTTGTGTTAGTACACTTTTTTAAAAATTCTCCAGTGGCTTCCCAGTCACACCTAGTATATAATCTGAAACTCCCTACCACCAAATCTGGGCTTGACTTCCATTTCCCTCCTTCCTCTCCCCTCCCTGTCAGGCTGCACCCCAGGCCCTTCTCACGTCTCTGCCACTGCACTGGCAGCTCCCTCTGCCTGGGACCCTGTCCTTCCAGACGTTTGCTTGGCTCATTCCCTTACTTCATTCAGGGCTCTGCCTCCTCCTCTCTAACTCAGCTTAACGTTACTTGCACAGCACAAGGGGCTACCCTGCCTAACATCACATTTTGTGTCTCAGTGGTTCTGTTTACTGTCTTTCTGTCCCAGGAGAATATAAGTAACTCCCCCCTCCCCCCAGGGCCAAGCTCCCGGTGTCCTGTTTCTCTGTCACTTAGTAGGACCTCACTAAGTATTTGTTGAATGGATACATGACAATCTACAAAATGCAGAGGCTCAGGGTCATGATGGTGACATCTTTCTACATTTAATTCAATATGTTATGTGTGCCTGTTTAAAGGCATCATTGTTATTCATTGCCATAAAGGGAATGGGCTGATCCGGGCCCAAAGTGCAGGCCCTTGCGTTGTCCTTCCTCTTCCCTTCCTCTTCCCTGCTCTCCTCCCATTCTGGGAGCCGCAGGCAGCCCTCCTGCAGCGGAGAGAGGCTCGAGGGGGCGGCGGTCCTCTGCGCTGTCCCCTGCCCTCTGAGCCTGGAGTCTCCAAGATGCAGAGAAGAGGAGAAATGCCCTTATCCTTCTCCATCCCCCATCCTGGGCTGTGGCACACCGGTCCCTCTTCCCCTGAGAACTGGGTGGTCCGGGATTTGTGCCTGAGTTCAGCCCAGGGCGGCCCAAGCCTTGGGAGAGTCGCGGCTGGGGTCACAGGACACGCGAAGGGAAACACTGGCTTGGAGCACCGCGCTCCCCTTCTGGTCGCCAGAAGGCGAAGAACTAGAGGGGCCCGAGGACCATGGTAACGGGTATTGGGGAGCCCCGGGAGGCGGGCTGCATGGAGAAATGACGCGCCCGGGAGGGAGACTCTTGGTAAGAGAATAAGGGAGAGCAGCCCGCTCCTGCACGGGGAGGGGGGTCCCCCGCGAACCCCCGCGGTTGTGAACGCGAGTAACAAGTGTGCAACTACGGGTGCAACTGGCGTGTGCGCGTGGACACTTACATGCTCCCGAAGAGGCTGGATGCAAGATCTCCACTGTTCACATAAAGAGCGCATAGACCGGGAACATTGAAATGGAGGTGGGGTGGTGTTGGGAGCCTGGAGGATTGGGGCGCAATCTTGTCCCGGTCTGGGGCGTCGCGGCTCGGCTAGGAGACGCGCCAGGGCTGGAAGCGCGAAGAGGGCGAGCGCCAGGGCCCTCTTCTCGCCAGTTCTCCGCAGAACTTTTCCCCCTCCCTCTTCCCTCGCTCTGCCTCTCTCGGGGCGGTCTCCAGGGACTGTCTCTCACATCCATTCTCCTTTCCTCCTTGATTTATGCTGCGGAGTGGAACGACCTTCCCTGACCTCATTTTCATGACGGCGCGAGCACGCCGGAGCCGGCTACGCACATTCCGGAGCAGGCGCGCGCCGACGCGCACACACATTCACACACGTAGTCCCGAGACGGGGGCCGCTGGACCCTGCCGGTCCCTGCGTTCACGCCAGCTCCGCCACCGTTCCGGGCACTGGCAGGGCTGTGGACGCTCAAAGAATAGATCCTCATTAGCATCTTGCTTTGAATATCATTTGCATTTTATTCATTTCATGTCAAAACGCTCAGAACTCTCCCCAGCCCGCACCTCTCCCCAGAGCAAGAGTCGAGGGCCTGTAGCTCCAGCCTCTTCCCTGTGGGCCGCACATTGCTGGCTGCCCCCACCCCCACTCCTGTCGCGTGGCCCAGCACCAGTAACCACTCACAGCCCCCCACAAGAGGGGCTAACGTCTCCCGAGTTCTTGGCAAATTCCTGGCCCTGCGCTAAGGGGTTATGTGACTAATCTTACTTAGACCTTACAACAATCCAAGAACTAAGCATTGCGCTGTACCCATTTGAGAATCAGGGAAACTGAGTCACAAAGACTACTTGCTCAAGGTCATCGAGCTAAAAATGGAGGAAGCGGAACTGAAATCCAAGGCCGCCAGATGCCAAAGAGGAAAGCTTAACCGTTTCGCCGCCCCGCCTCACGCAAGGTCAAAGCTAAGGTAACCGCGAATGGAGAAAGTATGTTTTCCTTCGAGGAAGAAAGTCTTTCTCTACCCCACCGCGACCCTTCCCCCAACCCGGCCGCGGGGGGACCTGGGCGCATTCCCGGGTGGGGGCTCACAGCGTCCCGCTCATCGGGCCGACCCCTGTCCTGACCCCTTCCCAGCGAGGGCTCGGCGGGTCCGGCCGCCGCGCTCTAGGGTCGTCTGTCGGCGCTGGCTAGTTAAGAAAAATAAACAACGTTCCAAATGGAGGCGATTCCTTTCAACCCAAGCCCCGCCGCCTGCCAGAGAAATGCAAACAGCGGGGGACGGCCCGAGTCGGCCCGGGCCTCCGCGCCCGAGCTGCGGGTGGGAGGGCCGGGCCGCGGTAACCCGAGCCGCCGCGCCGGCTCCCCGCGCGCTGTCCTCCGCCTGCCCCTTCGCCCCTGACCCCGACGGCGGCGCGCCCGGCTCGCGCCCGCCTTCTCCGGCGCCCCCCACCGGGCCAGGACCCCCGCCCGCCGTCCTAGGCTCTCCGAACTGCCCTCCCCCAGCGCTCCGCTCCGGCCCCAGTCCGACCCGCCACCCGGGGAACGCCCCCCTCCCCGTCCAGCTTCCTCGAGGCCACATGGCTCCTGTCAGCAACGCTCCCCAGTGGAGGCTGCGCGCCAGGCCTCCGTCCTGGGATCATTAAACACCAAGGGAAAAAATGGGTAGTGGTGTCTGAAACCCGCCTGGCAAACTATTGTCTGTCTAGTGAGTGAATCGGATTGGGGGTCTACTTTCAGATATTTTCTTCCCCGTCCTGCCTTAGCACTGTAAGGCCACCGCGGGCCCAACGAAGCTGAAGGGGTAGCGTACGTTGGCGCGGGGTGCCCAGCCTGGACCAACCAGGTGAGCCAAGTTTCTCTCTTGGGGCCTGGATTTCCCCAGGTCCTCCGCGGCCTGGAAAATCCTGCGTAACGGGCCACCAGGGGGAGCCGATGGACGCGTGAGGATGACCCCGCTCGCATCCAAACCCCACTTGGAGGATACGCGGCTGGGCTCAAGGTCCACACAGGGCGCAACTTCGTTTTTATTGCTGCGCGAATGACTCTAGAGAGTCGCGGTGGCCGCTTGTGCGTGGAAGATGCGGGAAGGGGTCGTGAACAATCTCCAGAGTCGGGCGCGGGACTCAGAGGGAATTCCTGTACCGGGGCACTGTGGCCTCACCAACTCGACGAGGAGGTCGCCGTGCCTCTGGTTTGGCGGTCCCACCGGTCAGAGTGATCCAGGGATTCACCCGGGCTTCCCCCCTTGCGGAACACGTGGCAGGTGTCCTCCAGGCCACCATCAGAGAGCCCGGAGTTTCAGGGCCTGGTGGTTTGGGGAGGGGCAGCTGGAGCACCCGCTTCCTCCGAATTCCTTCATTTCAAAGCTGGGCGGCGCCGAGGGCCGGGAGGGGAGGGGGTTACCCGGAGTAAAGATTCCATCAGCTTCCTAGGAGTCGGGGACCAGTGATTTGGGGGCCCGACAGACTTCTGGTCCCCTTCATCCCCGGTTCCTTTTGGCAAGATGGACTGTCTGTGAATCTGTCTTTAGCGCAGTGTTCCTGCATCCCTGTCTCGGGGGCCAGCAGTCTCCTGGGAGCGCTGCTGACACACGTGCGCACTAGCGTGCGCACATATTTGGCCACACTTCCAAGTCGGGAGACAACCGGGGTCACTCCAGCCGCTGCGATGCACAGCTGGTTGGCGGAGGCAGTTCAAACAACTCTCGAGCTCCCGGCCTTGATTTTCCCCGAGTCTCCGGACCTGAACAGCAGTCAATACTCAAGTGTGCCTTCACTCCTCCTCCCCGCGCACACACCGCATTCGAGATTCCCTTTCTCACATTTTCGTGCAGGGGCGAAATGTGAAACCGAGAAAACTGTCCTTTCCCGGAGGATTCCCTGTCTGGTCTTCGAATGGGTATTTTTCTCCCATTGTAGTAAAGGGGGGAGGGAGTTTGCTTAGAGTGAAGGGGAGGGGGGAGTAGACCTGAAGAGCACCCGCTGTCTCTCCCCAGCTTCCTAATTCGGTTCCTTTCCGCCAGCTGAAACCGAGCGATTCTGCCAAGAAAGAATCGGTCCTTTTGGTTCCTTCGAAAAGGGCCACTTTAGAGATGGACAATAAATCTACTCTGCCTGAAGCCGTCCCTCTTCCCCATCATTGCTCCTGTAGGACTCTGCTTTGAGAGGTGACTTGAAAGAGTCCCCGAGGCAGCAGGTTTGAAAGCCCAGCTCCAAGTTCCCGGGGCAGCGTTTGACAGGTCAGCCCCTCGCTCTTCTCCTTTCCCTCTCCCCACCTCCAGCAGTCCCCCTCCTCCACCCACCCCCGACCCTGGGGCGACGACGCGACGCGGCTGACAGTTAAATTGCAAAGTAGGCCGAGGGGAAAAAGGGACCGTGTCTCTTTAACGGGCCCTGCAGACAAAGCGTCTCCCCGAGCCGAGTCGGGCGCAGTCGCGCGCAGACCTGTCAGCGCGTCTCCCGCGTTTGGGAGAGAGTTTGCAAAGTCATAATTATATCTCTTAACCTGTCTTGCTCTCTGCAGAAGAAGGTCCCATTATATTGAAATGAGATTATTAGCCATCAAATACTTTCTTTCTTGGGAGGTTTTTTTTTTTTTTTTTAATTCAAATACCTTAACAACTTGGCAATGCATTTTGATCAGATTTCGTTGGCGCCCCAGCCCGGCGCGGGAGCCGGGGCGGGAAGGCAGATGGTTGGGGAAGGAGAGGGGGTGCCAAAAGACTTTGCAAAGAGAAGCACCCCCCCTTTTATCCTTCTCTTAGGTCTCATCCACCGGCGGGGACCTGTAGGCCTGCGGAGGGGCTGTGAAATAAGGGAAGTTGGCTTAAGCCACTTCTCTGAAAACGAAGCGTTAGTTTCAGGCGGGAGGATGTGGCCGGTGGGCCCGGGACCAGGACGCGCAAGCTTGAGGGCTGCAGAAATAGGAGCGGGTCTGGGGCGCCAGGTAAGGGCTGAGGCTGGAGCGGGCAGTGGCGCGGGCTTGGCTGTTTCCGCTCCAGGTTGGCTCAAGGCTCCCTCCAGGTTCCTGGTGGATGGAATTTCAGTGCGTAATAAATGGGGTTTTGCTCTACGCCCAAGGTCTGTCTGGTTTTACCAAAGATTGTGAGCCCCTTGAGGGGGAAGCCCATCTTGTTTCCAGACCTTGGAACCCCTGTCCCTACTGCCAGCATACCCCCGCCCCCCATCTTTTCCCTGGACTGGGGTGGGGGGAGGATGTGAGGTAGAAGATTTTCCAGACTCTAATTGTAAAGCCCCTCACTTTGACTTCCCCTGGTGGGAGGAGCGGCCAGGCTTGTGTTTTCCTTGGCTTCAGCCCAGGCTCAAGGAAAATGTAGGGAGCAAGACAGCTCCCCAGTTCTACCTCCCCCACACACACTCCAGCTCTCAGGCTTTATATATAATCCTGGTGGGTCCCATCTGCATCAAGTTCCACCCCCTCACCTTCCAGATGAGCATCTCTCCAGGTATTCAGAAAGCAAACTGGGGATCAGCGTCCAGAAACTTGGCTTCTAGGCCAAGCTAGAACCTCACCACTTTGTACCCGTGCCTCCGAGCCTCAGTTTCTCCCTGTGCATAATGAAAGCCTTAGACTTGAGATCTGTACGGTCCTTCTCTTTCTGACATTATTTTCCTATAAAGAAGGTTCTTCGGCTCTGGCCAGGTAGACTCAGCGATTGGAGCATCGGCCTGCGGTCCAGAGAGACTGGGGTTCAGTTCTCACTAAGGGCAGGTACCTCGGTTGCAGTTTGTCCCCGGCCCTGGTTGGTCATGCTGTGGCAGCCACTCGATGTGTCCCTTTCACGTTGATGTTTCTCTCTCTCTTCCTCTCTCTCCCTCCCACTCTATCTGAACAACAACAACAACAATGGGGAAAAAAATGTCCTCAGGTGTAGATAAAAAAAAAAAAGAAGAAGAAGGTTCTTTGGCCCAGCCTGTGTGACTCAGTGGTTGAGCATCCACCCATGCATCAAGAGGCCACAGTTCGATTCCCGGTCAGGGAACATGCCCAGATTGTGGGCCCGATCCCCAGTGGGGGGCATGCAGGAGGCAGCCAATCCATGTTCTCTCTCATTGATGTTTCTGTCTCTCTCTCCCTCTCCCTTCCTCTCTCTCTAAAAAATCAATAAAGAAAAATAAAAACAAGAAGGTTCTTTGGACAGGCATGGTCAACTGGAAGATTCCAGGGAGGCCATACCCCCCTTCTCTTCAGAAAAGTAGTGGGGGAGGGCAATTGTGGCTTTTAAAACCTCTAAATACAAAAGCTGTGGGAAGTAGGCAGTGTGTACTTAAGCCGAAGCATACATACCTATGACCCGGCAGTCCCGTAGGTCGGCACCCCCCAGCAGAAGTGGAAACTATGGTCACCGAGGACATGTACAAAACATCCACAGCAGAGCTCCGCACAGTAGCCCCAAACCGGAAACTAGCCCTGTCCATCACCAGTAGAACGGATAAGCAAACACAACGGATCATAGAGGGAAGAGAAAGAATGAACTCCTGCCACAGGCAACAGCATGGGTGATTCTCATGATGTCAGGCAAAAGCAAACAGAAACCAAGAAGCACAGACTCCATGGTTCCATTTATTAAAAGCAGAAAAACAGGCAAAGTGAATTCATGCCATGAGAAGGCAAGATGGTGGTTACTTCAGGAGAGGATGACTGACAGGGGTCTGAGAGGCTTCTGGGCCGAGGGTGATCGGATTCTTCATCTGGTTACACAAGTGTGTTCAGTTTCTTGACATGCACCTAAGATCTAGTAAGTAAGGGTCAGAGATGCTGCTAATCGTCCTACAATGCACAGGACAGCCCCACCAAGAATTATCCAGTCCCAAATGTCAGTGGTGCCAAGGTTGCAGCACCTGGATCTGGAGGACAGAGAGGATTTGGTGGCAGAGGCAAGGCATTCCAAGAGAGAGAAAGGTGAGTTCTGGAAGTCCTGATGCGAACTGAGGGTGGGCAGCACCGGGGAGTGCCCAGAGATGTCCCTGTTCCAGTCAGTCTTCATATCTCAGGCTGCAAATGCACATTCACCTCTCCGATTTCAGAACTTGCTGAGGGTTAGAAGGCTCATCCTAGACCTGGAATTTGCTGCCCTCCAGAGAGACTTGGATAAAACAGAGCAGGTTCTCAGGAGATTTGCATGGCCACAAGCATTGTGTCTACCTTGAAACCACAGTCGGAGGAAACCCCCAAGGTCTTGGGGGCTCAGAGGAGGAGGGATTTGTCCACTGTCACGCAGCACAGCTGGGAATGCAGACTGGACCCTAGGGCTGTTTTCGATGCACAGCATGCGGGGGAGAAAGGGTGACAGATATTGATTAAGTAACTGAGAAGGGGAAAATAGGACACTTTTTAAAAGTCAAAAGGAAAGTTGGCACTGAACTTTGGAAGAGCTCAAAAGAATGATGTGGTTCTCTAAGGGCAAGTATAATTCCAGGCCCCAAAACCATGCTTCTTCGGCACAGGCTTCTGGGAAGGAGGAATTTAACATTGATTAATCAAGTAGTTTCTTTCCTGAAGCAGTCTCTATATAGGCCCAGTCCTAAACACTAGGGCTGCAGCAGTGACCAGCAGAGGCAAAGCGAACCCTCTGGGGTGTACACTGTATACAGGGGGAGGAGGATGGTAAATAAAACAATAGATTAGGTAACACCAGGCATTCAATTGAGCACTTACTATGGTTTGGGTGTTTCTTAGAAATCTCAATTTCGCAAGAAACTGAGATAGAAATTCCTCCCCCCAATTTAAGATGTAGAAACGGAGGTCCAAAAAAGGTAAGTGACTTCCCCATGCACAATGACTAATAAGTGGAAGACTCAGAATTTGGACTCTGGATAGCAAGATTTGACCAATTCATGATAGAAAACACTTAGTAACTTACAGGGAACTTCTTTAATGCAATAAAGATTATCTACAAACAGAACCCGACTGCAACCATGATATTCAATGATGAGCTCAGGAAAGTGTCCTCCTTTGAATGAGGACCCAATACCAGATGTCCATCCTCAATGTTTCTATTCAGCATTACGTTAGCCATCGTAGCCACGACAATGAGACAAGAAAAGAAAAAATAAAATAAAATAAAAGGCTCGAGGCTTAGAAAGGGGAATGTCAAAATATTGTTTATTGCCCTGGCCAGTTTGGCTCAGCAGTTAGAGCATCGGCCTGCGGTCTGGAGAGACCCGGGTTCAGTTCCCGCTAAGGGCACGTACCTCGGTTGCAGTTTATCCCCGGCCCTGGTTAGGGTTGTGTGGGTGGCAGCCACTCAATGTGTCCTTTCACATCGATGTTTCTCTCTCTCTCTCTCTCTTCCTCCCACTCTATCTGAACAAAAAATGGGAAAAAAAAATGTCCTTGGGTGAGAATAAAAAAATTTAAAAATAAATAATAAAAACAAACTACTAGAATAATATGTGTGCTTAGCCAAGTCACTGAATGTAAGTGATACACTCAGATAAATTGCATTTCCTATACCAGCAACAAAATATAGAAAATAAAATTATAAAAAACAATATTATGGGTCTGTAATAGCTAAAAGGTATGGGGTTTATTTTGAGGTGACAAAATGTTCTAAAAGGGACTGTATGATGGTTACACATATCTATGAATATCCTGAAAGCCACTGAATTGTACCCTTTAAACAGATGAGCTGTATAGCATATAGTGAATTATATCTCAATAAAGCTGTTTTTATCAAAGATGAAGGGTATGTTTTGCAGAGGTTCCCCTTCCTACACTATGCCACCACCAGCATTTAAAAATTCCTTATAAAAAATACAGTTTACACCCGGCCGGTGTGGCTCAGTGGTTGAGCGTCGACCCATGCACTAAGAGGTCGCCGGTTCAATTCCCAGTCAGGGCACATGCCCAGGTTGTGGGCCGATCCCCAGTGTGGGGCATGCAGGAGGTGGCCAATCAATGTTCTCTCTCATGGATATTTCTATCTCACCCTTCCTTGCTCTCTAAAAAAAAAAATCAATAAAGAAACAAAATTATTTTTTAAATACAGTTTACAAGAGCAACAAAAACCATCTAATGTCTAGGAATAAACCTAATAAAAGCTATGCAAGACCTCAACAAGACGTTATTGACAGAATTTAAAGATCCAAATAGCCCTGGCTGGTTTGGCTCAGCTGTTGGAGCATCGGCCCAAGGACCAGAGAGTCCCAGGTTCGGTTCCTGCTAATGGTTCGTACCTCATTTTCATTTTTTCCCTGGCCCCGGTTGGGGTCGTGTGGGTAGCAACCACTCAATGTGTCTCTTTCACATCGATGTTTCTCTCTCTCTCTCTTCCTCTCTCTCTCCCTCCCATTCCACCTGAAGATAAATGCAAAAATGTCCTCGGGTGAGGATAAAAAAAAAAAAAAAAGACCCAAATAAATGTAGACATATGCCATGTTCACAAATGGGAAAACTCACGATTTAATGATATGAGTTCTCAACAAACCTATCTACCAATTCAATACAACTCCAATCCAAATCCCAACAGGTTTATGGAAATTGAACTTAAGTGGATCTTACTCCATGGCCCCAAGAGCTCCCTGGACACTATAGAAAAATCCAAGAGTCACAGTGTCCCCCATACACAGGGTTATAGGCAGCCATACCTGAAGGACCATCGAGACCAGGACCCTAGGAAACCCAACTGGACGCAGGATGAGAAGATAAATCATATTCTCAATTAAAACAGACCCTTATTTTACCATGTATGTAGTAGACACACACAAAAAGACCATAATTGACTAAATATATCTTTACTTATACAAGAATGGTAGAGAGGGCTGGGGTTTGTCACTTTGCACAAGTGATATCACTGGGGACATGGCTCCCTGGCTGGGGATACAGGAGTGCAGGGATTCCTCCGGCAAGGGCTTGGAGAGTGGGTGCCAAAACTCCGGAGGCCACACACTCACGGGCGCCGGCTTGCGGAGTGGCATGGCATTGCAGGGAGCTCTCGGCTTGCCCTGAGGTAGCAGCTGGCATGTGGCCTTGGCCTTGGGCTTTGAAGAACACTGGGAGGATTGAGCCCTAAAGACGATCACTGGAGAAGACAGCTGCTTCTTCCCTGATGACAATTTGGGGAGCACACGAGAGGCAGGACGGGAGACCGGACGGGGCCGGGGGTGCAGCACCGCCTTGGTCCTCAGGCTGCACCCACAGAGACAGGGCTCAGAGGCGTGGGGTGCAGAGAGGCAGGACTTACTGCCTGGTGAGACAGCAGAGACCCCAGGCTTTCCTCTGGCTCCTGTCTTGATTTCCTGGGGTACCAGTCTTTCCTAAAAGGGAGAAAATTCAGATCAGTTGAAAAAAGACTCAGATGGAAAAAAAAGAAATGCGAGGACCGAGTTTCCCTGCTCCAATGCAATACACACTCTGCCTCTTTCTGAGGTGTTAGAGATGGATTCCGCAACGGGGCAACTCTGCATTTTCTCTAAAGAGCAAAGAGAGAGATTGAGAACTGGGGGAAGGGAGCTGGTGGCTAAAAATATCAGTGAGCCAGAGGACTGCTCAGGAAAGGGAGGGAGGATGAAGGACAAAAAGTCGGTTCCTTCAGGCTGAAGGGTTAGTATAGATGCTGCTGAAGTGAGCACCTGGCTGGGGATTAGAACATCCTCTCTCCCCGCACACCTCTGGGAGGGAATCAGTCAACACTTACTCTTTGGTGCAATCTGGCCTGGGAACTGAAATTCGAGAGGGTCCTGGGGGAAGAGGAAAGATGTACTTGGGGAGTAAGGGGAGGAAGTCTCTTTTCCCATCTCTTGTAGTGTCTTTCTGAGTCCATGGGAGGCCATTTAGTACACATCATGAAGGCCCCTGTCCCTACTATGATGTCACAAATGGGTTTCTACTAAGACCCACAGAACCCTGTATTGAGTCACTGAGCTGAGGGCCAGTTATTAGGCTCCATGGAGGCCCATTTGGCTGTTCGTGGAGCTTGGCTACAACACTGGGAGGCTGGACTTTGTCCTGAAGGTTTGGGGGCCACTGAAGTCTCTTGAGCCAGAGCACGACCCTTTCGAAATAGCCACTGAACTGCATGGAAGATGGATCAGATCAGCAGAGATCAGGACTGGCTACGCAATTTGCGGAGCCCAGTGCAAAATGAAAATGAGGGGACCCTTGTTTAGAATTAAGTACAAATTCCAAGATGGTGACAGCAGAGCATTAAGCCAACTGCAGGGCCCTCCTGAGCGCGGGGCCTGTGGGATCTCACCCGTGAAGCCCGCCATGCGTGGAAGACGTGGAGGGCTTCCAGGTTTTGTCCCTTCCCCTCTTGACTATCACTCAGGGTATTTTAAAAAAGCAAGAAACAGAAACACAACCCTATCTTCAATGGCATTAGGAGACATCCAAACCCCTGCAGCATAGCAAGAAACAAAGCAGAGGGCGGGATGGCACTTGCTGAGTGAGGAGGAGGAGAGGCAAATGCTGCAGGAGGTTTCAAGGAGGAGAAAAACTCCTGGTTACAGAACACCTAGGAAGGAGTCAGAAATGGCAGAACCAAGGACTACAGAAAGCCGAAGCGAGGCCGAGGGCTAGACGCGAGATTGCTTGACACGCTCTATAAAGAAAGGAGCTGGGAGGCCACTCTTGGGACCCATCTACCCTCTTCCATCAGCCAATCGCACCTCCCCACCTCTGCAGGAGACCTGACAGCTTCTCTGGAATCAGGGGGTTACGAAACAAATGAACCAGGGAGGTTCCAAAATGGGAACATTCAAAGGCCCAGGAAAATCAAAGCTCTCCATGTGATAAGGAGGTCCCCAGATCTTTCTCCATTCAGCTCTAAACACCAGCACAGGGCCCCACACAGGAGATGGGAGAAGCCTCCAACCAACACTGGTATTTGGAACTCCCAATAAAAACAGCTGGTTGGTCATCTGATCGAGACCAAAGCCTACACATGTACTTCCAGTCAGAAACATCCAAGAATAATTGAATGTTTGAAGAAAGACTCAAACATTAAAGAAAAAAATTAAAAGGGGAAGGGGGAGAACTCAGAAAGAGGGAATTGTAGAAAGCAGAACAATTAAAAAAATTTTTTTTTTCTTTTATTGATTTTAGAGAGAGAAGAAGGGAAAGGGAGAGAGAGATAGAAACATCAATGAGAGAGAACATCTATTACCGCCTCCTGCATGCCCCCCACTGGGGATCAGGCCCACAACCTGGGCATGTGTCCTGACAAGAAATAGAACCAGTGATCTCTTGGTGCCTGGGTTGATGTTCAACCACTGAGCCACACCGGCCGGACCAGAACAATTTTTTTAAATTATAATTCATAGCCTCAGAAAAATAACAGGATATTACCTCCATAAAACCAAAACAGGATGCAATGTTGTAAAAAAATAAAAAGGAACAGAGAGCAAATTACAAAGGGTAGTCAAAATGTAAAAGTCAATAGTAGGATTGACAATAAAGTAAATGAAATCTCTTATAAAGTAGTACAGCCCTCTCCAGTTGCTCGGTTGGATGAACATTGCCCCATGCACCAAAAGGTCTCTGGTCCAATTCAGTTCGACTTCTGGTCAGGGCACATGCCCAGGTTGTGGGCCTGATCCCCAGTGGGGGACAAGCAGGAGGTGGCCAATTGATGTTCTCTCTCATCGATGTTTCTATCTCTCTCTCCCTCTCCCTTCTTCTTTCTCTGAAATCAATAAAAACATTTTTTTTAAAGAAAGAAAGTAGGCCTTGGCCTGTTTGGTTCAGGGTTTGGAGCATCAGCCCACAGACCAAAGGGTCATGGGTTTGATTCCTGTGAAGGGCACGTACCTGGGTTGCAGATTTCTGGCCCCAGTTGGGGTCATGCAGGAGGCAACCAATCAGTGTGTCTCTTTCACATCAATGCTTCTGTCTCTTTTTCCAACCCTTTTCCCACTCTCTCTAAAAATCAATGGAAAAATATCCTCAGGGGAAGATTAACAAAAGAAAAAAAGAAAGTAGAACAGAAAGATAAAGTGAGGCATAATAAATGAGAATAAATAGGAAAAGTAAAGGATTTGTCTAGAGGATCAAAACTGACTATAAGGAGAACAATAATGAAAGAACTAAAAGGAAGAGGGAATTGTAGCAGATTGTATTTCCCAGTGATGGCTGCAACATCTCTTATCCCACACACTTTTCAAGAACTTGGCCATGCTCCCATCAAGAGATGGTGTCTAACCCTTTTACCCTTGAATCTAAAGGTTTTTGTGACTCCATTCACCAGTATAGTATGGTGTAAGGCAGGCTATGCAACGTCTAAAGCTAGGTCGTCAAAAGCAGTGCTCTTTCTACTTTGCTTGCTGGAAAAATTGCCCTGGAGCCCTGAGCCACCATGTAACCAGCCATCTGATTATCTAAGGCCACCATACTGTGAGGAAGCCCAAGTTAGACCACGTGGAGAGATCACAGAGGATACCCTGAGGAGAGAGAGATGCCCACTAAATTCCCAGCTACTCCAGTCCCTCCGGTCCTAGTTCCAGCTGCCATCTGACTACAGTCTCATGAGAGAAAATCACCTTGCTGAGCTTTCCCCAGATCCATGGGAGGTTACAAAATAACTTGTGGTTTTAGGTCAGTATGTTTTGGGGGTGACTTGTGAAATAGCAATAGCTAACCAGAATATTGCCCAAGAGATAAACTGTCCCTATTAAAAGATGTGAGTTATCAGACTTAAAAAGGCACACCGAGAGTCCAGCACAATTAATGAAGAAAAGACACTCCAGGGCACAACATGTAAAACGATGAAGTAAAAATCTTTTTAAAAAAATGCTGGGGATGAAGGTTATATCAAGCAGGGAAATGACACAGAGGAACAAATATCAGTATGACACTGAACTTCTCAAAAGTAACAACAAAAGATACAAATCAATGGATCGATATCTTTGCATTAGGTAGGATAAGCTCTGGTAACAACAAATCCCAAAGTGAACAGAACAGAAGTTTATTTTTTGCTCACAGAATAGTCTTGGATGGATATTAGTGAAGGCAGACTCTTGTTCATGGGACCCAGGCTCCTTCCACGTTGTGGCTCAGCCATGCTACAGGCTTTTTTGGTTCCTTGTACCTCTTTGGCTGTCTGGTGAAGCCTGTGGACTGCTTCTATGAATATTTTTATATCTATAAAACTCATAGTAGGAAAAAAAAATCAAACCAATTATATGAACATATAGCTATCAAAATATAAAAACAGAATTTTTGATATAGTAATATATATGTGTTTCTGTATTAATTCAATAGCTAACAAGACTACATGTACAGCATAGGCGATTCAAAGTTACATTTACTGCCCAGCCAATGTGGCTCAGTGGTTGAGTGTCAACCCATGCACCAGAGGTTGCCGGTTCGATTCCTGGTCAGGGCACATGCCCAGTGGGGGACATGCAGGAGGTGGCCAATTGATGTTCTCTCTCATCAGTTTGTCTCTCTCTCTCTTCCTTTCTCTCTACAATCAATAAAGAAAAATAAAATAAAATGAAAAATAAAGTTACATTTACTCTTTAAAGACGTATCAGTGTGAAGACTGACTATATTTGTGGCTTTCATTTCTCTTAACATTAAGAAAAGTTCAAATTTATTTGAATCATCCAGTTTTACAAACTTTTAGTCAACAATGAAAACCACTCACCTCCTGACATATGAACAGACCCACAATTGCAGGAATTACTGGAAAGCAGTGTAGATATCGGGTCCACTAGCATGAGACCGAGTGACTTCGTTTGGTGGCTGAGTACCTCCCCTGCTCAGCGGCGGCCAGCTGTGTTACGCGCCTGTCAACAAGAAGACTGCAATTATGTGCAATCTAGTAGCAGGTCTAATAACTGCTGTAATTCCCGAGTAGTGATAAATGTAATGATATTTTGAGATATCTGCAACAACGGAAAATATCTGCGATTTCTACAGGTGACAAAGTCATAGGTATTGCCTTTACTACTGTGCTTTGTAATCTGCATTTGTAATAGAAAGAAATGCGGCATTTCAGTTCAAGGTTAGAGAAAATATATACTTTTCCCATCCAAGTTCATAGACTCCCCTGAACTTGGATGCATAGACCCCCGGTTAGGACACCTGCTCTAGGGCCGTCTCGTCATATCTGTAACAAGGCAGTAGAAAGGCGAAGAGCGCAGGAGAAGACTGCACAGGGGAGGGTTGGGTGGGCCACGCCGGTACCGGCACACACTGTTCCTTCACATCCCGCAGGAGAGAATGTGGCCACGTGGCTCTCTCTCCCAGCAAGGGAGACTGGGAAATACAACTTTGTCTGTGTGCCCAGGAAGAAGAGACAACAGATGTGGGTACCCCACTAGTCTCTTCCACAGTCAATGAAACATGTGTCCTTCCTGCCACTCATAAAACAGTCTCCTTCCAAGGAAGTCAAAGCAAAGCCCCATCCAGCTCCTGCATTCTCCTTGAGGTCCAGGCCTCTAAGTGATGTGCAGGCTTTCCATCAGATCTAATGGAATTCCTCTTGGTCCAAACATTTGTCACTGTGTCCCACCCTCCCACTCCATGCACCCAATATAGAGGATAATTGGAATTAAGATTTGGAAACACAGCCTGGCCAGTGTGGCTCAGTGGTTGATGTCGACCCATGCACCAGGCTACCGGTTCAATATCCGGTCAGGGAGGGCATGCAGGAGGCGGCCAATCTCATCGATGTTTCTATCTCTTTCTCCCTCTCCCTTCCTCTCTCTCTAAAATCAATAAAGAAAAAATTTTTTTTTAAAGATTTGGAAACACAGGCTGTCTGTGGTGCATAACAATGATGGAGCCCTGCTGGAATTCCAGGCCTTGGCAATGGAGGAGGTCACCTCACAGGACTGTAGCTTCTTTCTTTTGAAAAAAAATTGTTTTTCTTTATTGATTTTAGAGAGAGAGGAAGGGAGAGAGAGGAAGGGAGGGAGAGGGAGAAATAGAAACATCGATGAGAGAGAACATGGATTGGGCACCTCCTGCACGCCCCCACTGGGGATCAGGCCCACAACCTGGGTATGTGCCCTGAGCGGGAATTGAACCGGCAACCTCCTGGTGCATGGGTCGACGCTCAACCACTGAGCCACACCAGCCAGGCAAGACTATAACTTCTTTCTAGGAAAAAATTCCCATTGTCTGTCATGGTCCCTCCTCTGCCCTCTGAGAAATGTTCCCTTATCCATCATCTTTTGTGGCCACACCTAAAGTGGTTAGTGGGGCTATTCTCCTCTTGGGGGTCCCACTGCTTTTACAGTTCACTGTTGCTCATGGACTTTTGAGAAATTAAGTGTTTTAATTAAAGTTAGCTTCTTTTTTAGGCCATGGTTGTAGTTTCCTTGGGAGCTTAATTCCTTCCTTCAAATAGATTTCCATTCTATTTACTTCCCATTGGTTACTTGTATCAGTAACCACATCCAAAGTTTCCTAGTCATGGCTCTTAAGTTTGTTTGTTTGTTGTTTGCTTTTTGCTTCTTTGGCCCCTTGTTAATCTCTATGTGTCAGATTTTTAAAGCCATTTTAGCGAGAGGTTTATTAGAGAGACAACATCCTTAATCTGATCTTGCTGCAGAGAAGAGTCCCTTTATTTAACTGAAATAGCTTCCCAGTCTTTGGTCTTCATGACTCCAAAATATGTTCAGTCTTATCACCTCCTCTAGAGTGGTCCAGAACTGTTTCTTCAACTCTTTTTTTTTTTTTTTTTTTTTTTACAGAGAGAGGAAGGAGAGAGAGAGAGATAGAAACATCAATGAGAAAGAACATCGACTGGCTGCCTCCTGCATGCCCCCCCTGGGGATCAGGCTCACAACCTGGTCATGTGCCCTGACCAGGAATTGAACCGGCGACCTCTTGGTGCATGGGCTGATGCTCAACCACTGAGCCACACAAGCCGGGCTGTTTCTTCAACTCTTAATCTCTACCTGCAAACAGTCCGGTGCTTTCCTGAGCTCATCTTTTCCTGGCAAAATGAAGTGAGTACCTGACAACAAACCCTGCCTGCCTTCCCCCTCTTCCGCTAGAGCACAGCCTCAGTAGGATGTTACATTACCTCTGGCATCAGCTTTGCCAAATGCGTTTGTCCCGGTAGAACAAGTATCTTCGGTTCTCTATCCCATTAAATCTCCCCATTATTTCTTCCCACCTACTAGCCAATGCCACTTACTTTATTTTTTTAAAAAGGTTTTATTGATTTCAGAGAGAGGAAGGGAGAGGAAGAGAGAGATAGACATATCGATGAGAAAGAAACATTGATCAGCTGCCTCCTGCATGCCCCCCACTGGGGATCGAGCCCACAATCCTGGCATGTGCCCTGCCTGGGAATCCAACCAGGGACCTTCTGGTGTGTGGGATGATGCTCAACCTGCTGACCACAGCCACGGGCAATGCCACTTAGTTTAGTTTTTATGGTGACATCACTCCACTCCTAGAATCAATTTCTGTACTAGTTAGAGCAGGTTAGGAGACATAACAAATAGACCCTAAAATCCCACTGGCTTAAACCCAGGTGTTTATGTTTAGCTCACATAAAATCCCTGGGTGGGTTGGTCAGGGCCGAACAGTTCTGTGTGATTATTCAGGAATCGGCAATTCTTTCACCTCGGGGCTCTGTAAACCCCTGGAATTCCACTTTCATTGTCTCCATCCCTCTGGCCAGAAGGGGCAAAGCACGGAGGAACATATACCGGAGGATCTGAATGGGCCTGGTCTGGAATTTTAATTTCCATGAAAGGAAACTTAATCACATGGACAAAATTTACTGGAAAGGAAGCTGGAAAATGTAGTGTAATTGTGTGACCAAGATTTTAGTGGACAGCAAGTACTCTCTGCCACAGTTATTTTCAACCTAGGCTTCTAGAACCACCCAACTAACTGATCAGTTACATCTGTGGATGGCAAAGGGCAGTTTCAGGCACACAAAATTCTCAAAAATACATCTTCAACTGCCCTTTCTCAGAAAGCCACTAGAGGATGTGCTCCATCAAAAAGAGGAATTAAAGCAAAGAATAGAGAGAGAGAGGGAGAGAGAGAGGGAGAGGACAGCAGGAGGTCCAGAAAACAATGGACGACAGTTGTGTTGCTCTAGGGGCCTTTAGTCCGCATGAGAGCAGAAGACTGGAGGGCCCTGGGAAAGCCGATAAATCATGTAACACGGTGACAGACTGAGAAAGTATAACAAGGTATACCTTGTAGAAACGTTGTTGAAGGATGGGGAGAATTCAGAATACCAAAAAAAGCAAACTGTTTTCAAATGAAATAATAACCAAATTCAGGGGAAGAAAACCTATTTTTACATGAACCGAGAATTCATCCTAATGCATGATGTAGCCCAGCAGTGAGCAATCTTGGCAAAACCATCTAATTGAAAACAATGATGACGGACAATCTCAACCAAAAATTGAGATGTAATGAGGAGGGTTTGCAGAAGGAGCGTAAGTAAACCAAACTCCTCGCAGTAAGATTTATATTTGTCAGGAGGGACTAAGTTATTCTATAATAATGACCCCAATGCCCTGGCCAGTTTGGCCCAGCAGTTAGAGTGTTGGTCCACGGACCAAAGAGTCCCCGGTTCGAATCCAATCAAGAGTATGTACTTCGGTCGTGGTTCATCCCCAGCCCCGGTTGAGGTCGTGCAGGTGGCAGCCAGTCGATGTGTCTCTGTCTCTCTCTCTCTCTCCCTCCCACTCTGTCTGAAAAGACATGTAAAAATATCCTTGGGCCCTGGCCGGTTTGGCTCAGCGGTTAGAGCGTCTGCCTGCGGTCCCGAGAGACCCGGGTTTGGTTCCCGCTAAGGGCATGTACCTCGGTTGCAGTTTGTCCCCGGCCCTGGTTGGTCGTGCAGGTGGCAGCCACTCGATGTGTCCCTTTCACATCGATGTTTCCCTCTCTCTCTCTTCCTCTCTCTCCCTCCCACTCTGTCTGTACAAAAAATGGAAAAATGTCCTCGGATGAGGATAAAAAAAAAAAAATCCTTGGGTGAGGATTAAAAAAAAAACAAAGACCCCCAAATCTAAATGGCATAATGTAATGGAGGTTTGTGTGTTAACAATGCACTCACCTCCCACGTGGGTTGCCAAGAATCCCACTCCATATGGTCACGAGGAGACGCAGGCAGAGGTTCTATGCCAACTGGACGCTACACAAGCTGGAACACGCGGCATCCTCAGTCCCGTCGTAACAGACAGAGGCGAGAGCATGTTTGAGCTTTTACTATCTCAGGAGTGATCGTCATCATTTCCTCTTATAACTTCACTGGCCAGAAATGGTCCCATGTCCCTGTCTCACCGGAAAGAGGTTTGGAAGAGCAGTAATCCATGAGCTCTGGCCGGGAGAGGGACTGGTGACGCTCACCAGGGTAAGTTTACACAACCATCTCAAAGGAATGAATCAAGACCCAGCAGGATAATCATATTGCTTTAAAATATGGAAGCAAAAACCAGAATACATTGAAAAGCTAACAGAGCAGAAAAGTCAGAGGACGGTGCCTCCGGGGTCAGCCAGCCAGGGCATGGAGCGGGGCGAGGCACAGGACCCCGCTGGGCTGCGTCGTGAGCTTTTTTGCATTGTTTGACTTTTTAAACTCTCTGCTTGTATTGTTTTTATTAAATTATATACAACTTGGTTTTTTTTTTAAGTTGCTTAAAAAATAAAGACTGGAGCCAGGGACGGTGTCACCCCATCCCCTCAGGAGCCCCACGTGGAGTCATAACCGAGGTCAGTGCTGGACGACTGGTCAGCAGTTTGCAGAACCCCACCCTCCCTGGCTGCTCCCAGCTACGCGTGCCTGGTAGACCTGCTTCCTGCAGCTCTCTCACTAACGTTTACCTCCCAGCCCTCAGTGCAGAGACTCTTCTCCTTGTGAAGATGGATACAAAGCACCAGTTGGAAAAGCTCACACTCTGCCGTAGCCGGTTTGACTCAGTGGTTAGAGTGATGGCCCGCAGACCCAAGTGTCACAGGTTCGATGCCAGTCAAGGGCACGTTCCTCCAGCCCCGGTCTGGGTTATGGGGGAGGCAGCCAGTCGATGTGTCCCTCTCTCTCTCCCTCTCTATCTGAAAATCAATGGGAAAATATCCTCGGGTGAGGATTAAAAAAAAAAGTTCTCACTCTTATTCTTATCTCTCAGTAAAACCCCATTGTTCCAAGGCTTTTCAACTTGCCCTGACAATTTCTTCTCTTTAACTTTCTTTTTGAAAACTTAAATTAGGGATCTGACCTATGAGGAGTTCTGTTTCCCCCTTTTTGTCCTTGTTACACGCTCTTCTTTATAAACATTCTGTGGACACCAAGGCATTCTGGGAGACTCACTGTGCCCGTCCTGGGATGTCACCTACCCCCCACGACTGCCACAGTGGCCAGAGAGAGCATCGATGATGTCCATTCATCATGGCACTCTGAACAACTCCCCTTTGTCTTTTTTTTTTTTATGTTTTTATTGATTTTAGAGACAGAAAGGGAGAGTGAGAAAGTGAGACATCAGAGAAAGAAACATGGATCAGTTGCCTCCTGCACGCCCCCTACTGGGGACTGAGGCCGAAAGCTGGGCACGTGCCCTGACCAGAATTGAACCAGTGACCTCTTAGTGCATGGGATGATGCTCAACCAGCTGAGCCACACCAGCCAGGGCAACTCCCCTTTGTCTAAGCAAAATATCCCAGGTCCTTTCCAATCTGTCCCATCCCGTTTCCACCCCGATCCTTCCCTGTTTCCTCACTCGGCGGGCTTCAGCCAACTCTACTTGCTGTTTCCAGAACCTGCCAGGAATCTCGGGCCTCAATCTTGGCTCCGCAGGCCTCCCTTCCTGGAATGCCCTTCGCCTGCTGGGTGCATCTCACTCAGATTAGGAAGCCTTCCCAGATTCCTGGCAGAGGTGGAGGGAGGGAAAGGCGTCCGTTAGCATGGGCGGTGCGTTCAACACCCGCTTAGTAATTCTGACGTTGGAAAGTCCGTCTTCCCAGAGCTGCGGCGTCTCTGCTGGCTGCTCGTTCTCAGCTGGTCCAGATGACCTTCGACATCCTGCGGGTCTGGTACCCGCCACGCTCCCCTTCCCTCACCAGGAAAGCCACACTGAATTGTGACTCCGTTTCTAAGAGCATAGATTCTGGAGCTAGAGTCAAACAACCTGGGTTCAAATCCCAGCTCTCCCAATTACTAGCTGTGCGATCTTGAACAAATGACTCAACCTCTCCGTGCCTTATTTTCTCACTACTTAATGGGAAATAGTAATAGTGGTTTTCACAGGGTTGTTGTGAGAATTATGTTATATATGTTATGTATAGAGATTACACAGATGAATAGATTGTGATATACATTTAATTCTCTCTAACAGCTCTAGGAAGCTCTTACTAATTATTATCATTAGTCCCCAGCACCAAACTCAGCAATGTGAGAAACAGGGCCACATCCCCTTTCTAAATCCTCAATGCCCAGGACTTTAACCAACATGTATTAAAACCTCAAATATTTTTTTTTCCCAAAGAAGGGAGAAAATTGGATAAACTGCAACTGTATCATTTGAGTTAGATTTCAAGAGCTTCGGCCAATCTCCTTGAACTGTCTTCCCTTTCAGAAAAATCACTCCACCAAATCGCAGGTGACTTCGCAGTCAGCCGGGAAGATCGCGGGTGGAGAGGAAGGGGTGCAGCTGGGAGGAGCGGAGCTTCTTTGAAGCTCGTGCAGGTGGGTCCCCAGCTCTGAGACCTCGCTCATAGGTGCAAAGGCCCACGAATTTAAGAGGCCAGAGAAAAGGCATCCCTGTGGGGCCGGGAGGGGTCGAACAGGCAGCACAGCCAGGAGCCCCCAGGAGGCCGAGCAGTGTCCCCTCTATGGGGAGACTGGCCCTCCCAAAATGTGCAAAAGTGGGGTTACTCCTTCACTCCAGGCCACTACCTGGCGATGGAGGACGCTGGGAAGAGCAAGGTGGGGGGGAGAGTCCCCACGGGCAGCCTGGTAAGCATTCCCAGGGAGGTGGTCAAAGCCGCAGCAGCTAAGGGCCCTAGAAGGGCGGGTCAGAACCAAAATAGAACGAGAGAGCAGGCGGGAGAGTAGCGTTGGACTCGGGGAAGGCACGGGCAGGGCGCAGGCATCGGGAAAGGCTGGGGCCTAGGTGAGTGATCCGGACTGAAACAGGCACCTCCGTCCAGTGTACCTGTAGCAGGCATCTCATCAAGAGCTGCCAAAGGGACCATTTCATGCTCCTGTACCGGTGCCTCGCAGCTCTGCCTCTTAACCTCACTGCCGGGCCTCCCCAGCCCCGTCCCCAGCCCCGTCCCCAGCCCGGCGGAGCAGCCATTTTGCTAGGATGTCATCCGTTCATCAGAGGACGGGATAGCCCCTCCTCCACATTTGGAAGGCAGAGCCTTCCTCTTTCTAATTTCAACTTGGCCACGGCTTGTTATTAACCTACTGAAGTACCCTCCAGGGCCTCCCTCTCACGCCGCACCGCTTCCCCTGTTCCCGGCACTCGCTCCTGATTCCCCTTTTCTCTGGGGCTGTGAAGCTTGAAACTTTTTCCATCTTCAGATCTTTATATGTGAATCAAAGAAATCCCTTTCCCCACTCCCACACGGCCAGGAAGGGGAGGACGGGCATTCCCGGTGAGCGAGGGGCTGAGGGGCCCTCCGGGACAGGGGAGACTGAGCTGCCACTCCTGGCGGGACATCCGAAGGCGAGGGGGTTAGTGGCAGGAACTTCCAACCAATGAGGAGTCAAGAAATATGGGGTCAGACTTCAGGCCACTCACTCAACCTTTGACCTTGGGAAAGTCAACTTCTCTGGACCTCAGCTTCCCTGTCTGAAAAGAGAGGGATGGACAAGAGCAGGGTGGAGGCCTCAGGGAACTCCAGGGGTCCGTGGGCATCTGTTTATCTAAGATAATGAGGAGTGGTAGGCAAATTGGAAGGCACACGTCCAACTAAAGGCATTCAAATTTTCAAAAACCGCCTTGGCCAGTGTGGGTCAGTGGTTACAGCATCAGCCCAACACCAAAGGGTCACAGGTTCGACCCAGGTTTGATTCCGAGTCAAGGGCACATACCTGGGTTGCCGGTTCAATCCCTGGCCCTGGTCAGGGTCATGCAGGAGGCAACCAATCCATATGTCCATCTCATATCGATGTTTCTCTCTCTCTCTCTCCCCCCTCCCTCCCTTCCACTCTATCTAGAAATCAGTGGAAAAGTATTGTCAGTGAGGGTTAACAACAACAAAAAAACAGAATATGTTGGATGTGACAGCATGTGACTTCTGGGACTAAGTCATAAAAGGCATTGTAGCTTCCTCTTCCTTTTCTTCCTCCTCCTCCTCTCTCTTCTCCTCCTTCTCTCTCTCTCTCTCCCCCTCTCTCTCTCATCACTCTCTCTGGAGGAGGCCAGCTGCCATGTCGTGAGGACAAAAAGCAACCCTTCGGCGAGGCCCCATGGTGGGAGCTGAGGCCCCCTGCCAACAGCCGCGGAGGGCGCCATCCGGGTGTGGGTCCTCGGGCCCCGGCAAGCCTCCAGGTGCCTGCAGCCTCCGCGAGACCTCTGCCCACAACGAGCCCCTGAGTCCCCAAATTCCTGACCCACACAAGCTGGGATATAGTAACTATTTGTAGTTTTAAACTGCTAGGTTTGGTGGTAATTTGTAACACAGCAATAGATAATAAATACTTTAAGAAACAAAATCCCCACTCTACAGTGAAACAGATAGCACATACTAGGGAAAGCAAAAGACCAGAAGCGGGCATCAGAAGGTTCGAAGAGAGGGAAGGTGGGCTGCATGGGCTGAAGACAGACCCTGCCGGCCTAGGATCCGCTCTACACCAACACTGGAATGATCAGAAGCAAATTAATTTCTAGAAACTCAACTCCACCTAACTCACACTGCCTGCTGGACACCTAACCCAGATGGCACCCTGTCACCTCAACCTTAACCCGTCTCAGTCTCAGCCCGGCCTTTCCCCCTCGGACCCCGTGTCTCAGAGAATGGTACCAACCAAGCATCTGGGGCCTAAGGCGAAGAGTGAGCCACCTCTGGCTCCAACTCCATCACCAGCTGTAGATTTCACCTGAAATATTTTACCATCTGACTAGCAGCAAAGCAAACAGGAGGGGCCGGGCAGTGTGGCTCAATGGATTGAGCATCCTCCCATGGACCGAGAGGTCCCGGTTCAAATCCAAGTCAGGGCACATGCCCAGGTTACAGGCTCGATCTCCAGTAGGGGGCGTGCAGGAGGCATCTGATTTATGTTTCTCTCTCACATGGATGTTGATGTTTCTATCTCTCCTTTCCTCTCTCTAAAAGAAAAATCAATAAAAAGAAATCATGTATAAAAAAGAGAGAAATGGTTCTCTAGATGTTCAAGAAGACTTCTCTGTCTTCAAGGACATGCATGTCTGTCTTCCCACATGTGCTGGTTATCTATCTATGTAGCTAACCACCCGAACACTCAGGTCTAAACAACAACAGTCATTTATTTTGCTCATGAATCTGCAGTTTACAGCTCCTCTTTGCTTCACAATATCTGGGGTCCCAGCTGGGAAGATTCCTATGGCTGGAGGCTGAACAGCTGGACGCTGGCCCACAGTGGTCTGCTGGAGCTGGTTCAGTAATTTGTTAAACATTCAGAAATGTTTGCAAGCCAGTTATTATATCATTAGTAGCTTGACATTGGCCCTGGTGGGAGTAGTTATACCCAGAAATCAACAACCACTATAAACCAGGGCATCTTTTTTTCAGAGAGCAGGTTTACCAGCATACCACCACTGTTAGCCAGGGATCCATCCACCTCTCTCCCCCCGCCATGTGGCTAGCTTGGATTTCTTTACAGCATGGACATCTCGGGGTAATTAGGTTTCTTACAGGGTGGTTGGCTTTCTTCAGAGGAGCAGGTGTTCCAAAAAATCTAATCAGAACAAGGCTTCTAATAACCTAGCCTCAGAAGTCCCAGAATGTCACTTCTCTCACATTACATTGGTTCTGCAAATCACTACTACCAACCAGATTCAAGGAAAGAGATTAGACTCCGCCTTTCAATGGGAGGGGCAGCAAAGAGGGTGTGGCCATCTTCAGTCTAGGGCAGCATAGTAAGGGAGCCTGGTGTAGCAGAAAGCTGCTGAACTAGTCATGGGAAGAGTCAAGTCCAACCCCTACCTCTACATGTGTGCCTTCAGCAAGTAAAAGAAAAGTACTTTTTCTTTTTTTCCCCTAAATATGTTTTTATTGATTTTAGAGAGAGAGAGAGGAAGGGTGAGTGGGAGGAGAGAGAGAAACGTCGATGTGAGAAAGCAACATCAGTTGGCTGCCTCCTGCACACCCCCTGCTGGGGGATGAGCTGGCAAGCCCCGGCATGCGCTCTGACTGGGAATCGAACCGGAGACCTTTTGGTGCATGGGACCATGCTCAGCCAACTGAGCAACACCAGCCAGGGCTCTTTTAATTTTCTTGAACCTCCTTTTCTTCATGTGTTAAACAAAATGAAAAAAGAGAGAGAGAGAGAAAGGAGAGGCAGTAACCTTTATCCTGGCTACTTCTCAAGGTTTTCATTTGGAGCAAGTGAGATCATTTTAATGTACCTTTATATAATTTAGTGCAATCAAAATGTAAGGTTTTATTGCAATTGTCTTTCATATATGTGCTTAACTAGGGTGAGCACATAATTCATAGTTCAAACCAGGATGCTTTGCAGAGTGACAGGGAGTGCTATTAAAAATTAGGTAACACGCCTGGCCAGTGTAGCTCAATGGCTGAGCATCGACCCATGCATCAAGAGGTCACCAGTTCGATTCCTGGTCAGGGACATGCCCAGGTTGTGGGCCCAGTTCCCAGTGGGGGGCATGCAGGAGGCAGCCAATCGATGTTCTCTCTCATCGATGTTTCTATCTCTCTCTCTTTCCCTTGATCTCTCTCTAAAATCAATAAAGAAAAAAATTTTTAAAAACATTAGGTACCAGGTAGAATCAGAACTGACCTAGCAAGCCAGCTCGCGCGGTCACCCAGCTCTAAGTGTGCGCGTTTGCAGAGAAGAAACTGATCGTGTGCAGTGCGCCGGCTTACTCGGTGGTGAGCATTTAGTGAGGAGAAAATAAGGAAACATTCTGGGAAGAATTTAGCAAGTCAGAGATCTAGCTGAAAGCCTTTAATGGAATTAAGCAGACTATAAATAGATATCTAAAATAAAAATGAAATTTAAAAATCTCTTTTTTGCTCGACTTCAAATCATGTCTCCATTTCCAATGTCAGGTCTCCTAGTCAGCTCCCACTGCTATCCAGTGTTCCCCTCCCCCAGGGACTTCTATCAAGGAGACACAAATTTCTCACCCTTGCCTGGTAGCTTAGTTGGTTACGGCAAGGTTGCGGGTTTGATCTCTAGTCAGGGCACATACAAGAATCAACCAATGAATGCATAAATAAGTGGAACAACAAATCGATGTCTCTCTCTCTCTCTCTCTCTCTCTCTCTTCCTTTCTCTCTCAAATTAATAAAAAATATTTTTAAATGCACATCGTTGTGTCATTCCCTGGCACAAACCCTCTGATGGCTCTCCCTCACCTACTGCTAACTCCAAGTATGGAACAAGCTCCCTGTGGTCTGGCCCCCTCCTACCTCTCTCTCCAGCCTCCTCTCCTGCCTCCTCTGACCTCACACTTTATTTACATTCTAGAAATTCCAACGAACTTTTATCTCTTGGCATGCAGTGGTGGGGTTTATACTGTGATGTCTCCCTCTGCCATCCTTTCAGCCTGGAATGTTCTTTTTTGTTTATTTTGCCTCTGCAGCCACTCAGGGGTCATCTCCTCAGGAGGCCTTTCTAGATGCCCAAGGCCAGGGACAATGCCCTCCCCCCGGGCTCACCAAACATCCTGGGTACACCTCTGGCCATGGAGTATGAATGGTTAAGGGTACAGACTCCCTGGGATCCAACCCCAATAGATCTTGGGTAGATTACTAAATTGGTCTGTGCCTCAGCTTCCCCATCTGTAAAATGGGTTTAATAGGATCACCTCTTGGAATTGTTATGAAGATTAACTGTGTTAATACAGTACATATATCACTTCATGCAGCGCCCGGCACACAAAAAGTACTCAGTGGACAGTAGTCACCCTATTCTGCAGTGGCTGCATCTGACAGCCAAGGGTCTCAGTCACACTGTGCCCTGGAGGGTCCTGTGAGTGTTGGTTGAAATGAACTGCGTGTAGGAGCTCTTGGGAAACTTTGGGAGACTTGCTGCTCCAGGGGGAAGGACTAGAAGTCAGAAAGTGGCAAAAGACAAGAAGAAGCAGTGGAGGGTGGGGCAGTGAGAGGGGGAAAGGGGAGAAGAGAAAGGAGGAGGAGGAGGAGAAAGACTAGAAGTTGGAGAGTGGACTAGTATAAGGAGGAGACGCCGAACTTCATTCTCAGCTGGGAATGGGGTGGCTGCCGAGAGGAAAACGACCTGCCCTTTGTACAAAGCCAGGCTCCTCGTGGGCCGAATCCCCAGGAACACTTAGCTGCGGCCCTGGCTCTCAGGCCCTTCCGCGGCTCCTTCTCCGGGCCCTGCTCCTCGGGGGGCTCCTTTCTGCCTCTGACCCCCCAGGGCCACACAAAAGCCTGACCACAGAAGGAGACAGACACACTGTGCAAAGCACCTTGCATTTGTGTTCTCCCCCTAAGTCAGGGGGTTGGAGGTTTCCCCTCAAATTGCAACTCCCCTTTTCCTGGCCTCCCATTTCTAAATATCCCCAAATGAAGATCTTTATGAGCAAAACAAGTTAGACATAAAACATTTTTACATTCCTAAACCGACAAAGTGATTTAACTTTGGAAAGGGCACTAAAAGTCTAAGTATTACATAGGCTTCAGAATTTCCTCAAATTTCCACTTTAAAAAAAAAGAAAAAAGAAAAAGAAAGAAAGCAAAGAAAAGATTTGAACAGCTCGAGAATGCGCAGACATTTTCCTGCTCTGGGCCGACCCCGGGACTAACTGCGTCCATGAAGCAGCCTGTTCCACCCACGGAGACAGCCAAGAGCTGGGCAGGTGAAACCTCACCTTGTCCTTTGCGTCCAGACACAGCTCTGCCCTGTCCCACCCGTGCTGACCTTCACAAGGAGAACAGTGCAGAGCCACCGGAGGGAGTCCCCTCCGCAATCAAGATCCCAGAGGCTAAACATCTGGGCAGCGGCCAAGGACTCCAGCTGTTCCCCAGTTTGGTGACATGAATGCCCCTCTCTCCCCGGTCCTCTTGGCAAAAGTCTAGCTGCCTGAAGAGGAAATGATGCCCAGTAAAGTACTTCATTGGATCAAGAAAGAGCAGGAGAGAAGCCAGTCACTCGCCCAGGGTCCTATTCTAACACCTCTTGAGTCCAGGGGTGGGGCCAGAATGACAGGGTCACAGCTGGTCTTGGTCTCACAATAGATGACAGGAGATGGTCACAACTATACCAGCAGGAATTTGGGCTTCAGGTTCCTGACAGTCAGTTGGTAGGTGAAATGAGGTCCAAGAGCTTAGGGGCAGAAGTTAATAGAGTAGCACCCGCTGGGGTCTCGGCAGCAAGGTCTTTGACCCGAGCCCTCCTGGGTCTGAATCCTGGCTCTCCTCCTCACGGGTTGTGTCCTCGGGGCAATTCCCTTCCCTCTCTAGGCCTCAGCATCCTCATCTACAAAATGGGGATAATAATAAGAGCGCCCACACAGTGGATTTACTGTGAGAATGAAATACAACAGGACTCATTGTAGAGTTTGACACACAGTAAGTGCTCGGTAAATGTTACAGTCGTTGTTATTCCCAAGGGCTGTGATCCCCAGTCTCTAAGTCAGCACCTGCCTTCCCACCACGTGACCTAGTTCCATCATGGGGGCGGTGTCCAGGGCACTCCATCTAACCAACGCCTCCAGGAATCCACGCAGACCTTCCAGCTGGCCACCTCCAACCCCACCAGGACCCCAAGTGTCACCTGTGATGCCTGTCCACCCAGTCTCCTTGCCCCATCCCACCCCAACTCAGAAAGTGAGAATTCTGGCCAGAACCCCAGAGACATATCCCCAACGCCCCAACTCCAAGAAAGGGGGTTCCAACAAGGCAGAGCAGTAATGAGATGGAAGATTTGGGCTAATCCTGGGCCAAATGAGGGTCTAATTCACGCTGTAAAAATCTGTCAGCTGCTAGTTAACAGTTCCTCTGGCCCTGAGCTTGGGGGGAGGGGAGGCCTCCGCTTGCAGGAGCATTTGGGCCTGTACCTAGGGTGTTGTTTTTCTCCCTTTTCCTTGTTTTTTCGTTTTTTTGGAATGTGAATATAAACTTTATGGAGGGGCCTGGTCTCTGTTCACACTGGGTGCTAATAGCCCACAGCTGAAAGCTAGGTGCGGAGGACGGAGGTGGAGCCGCCCAGCAGGCTGGGGAACCGGGAGGGCGGGAGGGGCCGGTGGAGGGGCCCAGGAGGCGGTGGAAGGATATTTAATATTGAATTGGCTTTTTTTTTTTTTAATGTGGAAACTTTTAGACACAAACCGGCCCCTGTGTTTAAGTCATTAAAACATCTTTAAGCATTTTCTGGTTTGAGTTTGCTCTGCAGCCGTCCTGGTTCCTGGAATGTATTTTATTTTTCTTTTAAGTCGGTGAAAGCAGAAGGAGAAGGGGGGTGGCAGGGGGAAAAGTGCATTTCCAACAGATTTTTCTTTTTCTTGTTCCCGGGGTGGGGAAGAGGGCGGAGAAGGAGAGAACAGGGCTCCCTGTGTCTGATCCTTAATCCTCAGGAAGCCCGCTCGGCCTTTTATGGCCCATGCACTTGCTGACACCATCTACTGATACACACCCTCCGTCCGCTCGGGGGCGTCGCCGGCCCACCCGGGGGACCGAGAATCGCTACCTGCTGGGTTTCAAGTCGCCAGGGCCTTGAGGGCGGCAGGGCACAGCGCAGTGGCCCGGCGCATCCTGAAGCTGCGATGCCGCGCGTTAGGCAGGTCGCCCCGGAGGGCAGGCTGGGCCCCAGGTGTCCCCGCAAAGGGACCCAGCCTTCTCTCCACCCTGGCGTACTGCGGAATCTCACCGCTTCTGCTTGGCACCCGGGCCCTGTGTCTGCTCGGCCGCCCGGGCTGGCGCCACACGTGGCGGGGGTGGTGACTAACGCTGCCGCCAAGGGCTGGGGACAGAATGCGCACGTGGCAGCGGGGGCTGGAGGTGACACCCGCAAGGCTCCGCCCCGGCTCCCTTAACTTCAAGGAGAAACCCTAATGCTCTACCACCATGGCCCTGGCTTCTTAAAGGAGGAGCCCCAGAATCGGAATTCCTGGGCCATCTGACCTGAGCCGGGACTCAGACCAGCCTTGGCCAAGAGGTTGGCTCCGGTTATCCGCGCTGAAGCTGTGCTTTCAGCCTAGATGCCCAGGCAAGGGGCGCGGCTGGGACTTAACGGGGGTCCCCAGGCCATATCTCCAAAGTAGGATGGTGGCTTTAGCACTAGTCAGTCCTCGTGACTGAGCCAGAGGATTGGCAGCCCAAGGACAGTGCCAAATAGCCCCGAATTGGAGCCCCCAACGGTGGGCGTCAGGGCCTCGTGGTCCCGAGTCCCAGCCCCAACCCCCTCTCCTGGGAAACCCTGCCCCTGCTGAATCTATCTCTCCCTCCGGACAATGGGGTGGGAGGAATGGTCAGTTTTCCCAAAGGGTTTCTTTTTTCACAAGATTGGAAAATAGGATGCAGGTGCATCTAAGAAATGCAAATGGGGCTAGAGCCAGAGGGAGTGATGGGGAGTGTGCCTGTGTGGGGGGCAGGGGAGAAGGAGAGGTGTAGGGGGAGAGGCAGACAGACACCAGAGGACACTCTTGATCTGGGGGTGTGCTCTGGTCAGGTGATGCGCCTCCTCCCCAGTGCCGGAGAGGCGGCTGGGCACAGAAGGCCACTCTACCTGGAGAGGGGACCCCGCCCCACTGCACTACTCCCTGGTTTTCAGGGGGGCCGGTCTGGAAAGACGAGCTGGGACTGGATTCGCTCCTCCTTCACCCCCGCCGTCGTTCAGCATGCTTCAGGGGCCAAAGAGTGAGACCTCGCACGTGCAGGCACAGAAGGAGAGCCGGGGCGCCTGTGGGCAGTGTGCAGTGGGTTCCCTGAGTGGGGCCGCGGGGACCTAGCAGGCGCTTTCCGCGGGCCCCAGCGCTCCCGCTCGGCTGCACGCACTGGGGCCTCGGCGGAAGGCTGGTCCAGCTTTCCCCGGGGACGCACTCCTGGACCGCAAGCGGGCGGGCCCTCGCAGTAATTTGGCTCTGAAAATTGGTGCCACAGAACAGCTGAGAGCTGGCAAGGCGGGAGCCCCTGCAGTTCAGCATCTGTCAGTCCACATTAAGATATGCAAAGCCGAGGCCTCCGCGCAGCCGCTGCGCTGTCGCCTCTCTGCCTGGTGCGTAATTGGTGTCAACTGTTTGATTGCGATAATTGCTACTGTCTGGGGAAGTGGCTTTTAGGCCCGATGGGACAGAGCCTGGTCTGCAGGCAGCTGGGCCAGCATATCGCCCCTGGGAGCCTCCACGACCCTTCGTTCTTCTGCCTATTGCTCCCAGAGACCTGCAGGCCTGGGACTCCGTGGGGCTTCCCTTTCCCGGAGAGGGAGGTTGGAGTTGGGAGGAGGGGGTACTGTCCCCCTCGCCCCACCAACACAGCCTACCTCTCCTCATGGAGGAGGTAGGAACAGGCAGGCTTAGGCCTGCACAACTCACCCCAAGTCTCGCATTTCCCACCCCGTGATAGTTACAACAGCAATTAGCTTCATGCCATTATCTTGGCTGACCCTCACCAAAGCTTGTGAAGCAGGAATTATTACATCCTACTTTTGAGATGAGAGTCGGGGTTAGGTCACACAGCCTCTGTCATGTATCTAGCAAGAGGCAGAGCCAGCCAGAGATGCTGGAACTTGGTTCCCCAAAGCCCTAACCCACCTTCTCGTCCAACAGATGAGGAGGCTCAGCCGGCCCATTTCCTTTGGGAATTTGTAGTCCATTCACTAGCCAGCTGACTGTGGGTTTGGGGGGGCTGTGGAGGTAGGGCCATTTGGGGGAGCTGTGCTAGCCTTTCCAGCTTCCCACCATTTCTTAAGGTCTTGGGAAGGGAACGTGGTTGTCTGGGGCATCTCATGATGGAACTGGGCTTCCGGGCAGGATTTCTGCTATCCGGGCTGGACAGGTCTTTGCTGTAGGCTTTCTACACACTATGAGATGTTCAGCAGCATCCCTGGCCTCCACCCACCAGATGCTGGTATCATACGCAAACCCCTCTTCCCAGGTGTGATAACCAAAAATGCCTCCAGACATTGCCAATGTCCCCAGGGAGAAGGGATAAAAACCACCCTGGTTAGAACCACTGGTTCCAATTGGGTCTTTGTGGTATCAGGAGCCAGGTGTCTGGCAAGTGAGCCCAATTCATTTCAGTAAAGAAAATTGTCCATATTACCCAACACTGTACAAGAAGGACTCTAGCTTGGGTTTGTAGGGGCTGCAGAGGTGGCTAAAGGACCATCCTGCTCTCAAAGCTTAGCGTGGTGGTGCAGCACGCGGACTTCGCAGTCAGACCGCCTGGGTTTAAATCGCAGCTGTCAATTCCTGACCAATTGAATAGCTGTGCCTCAGTTTCCCCATCTGTCAAATAAAGGCAATAATAGTAACTACCTCATAGGCTTATGATGAGGATTAAATGAGCTAATGTTCAAAGTGTTTAGAACATACCGGACGTATAGTGATCATTCTATAGTGATGGACTCTATATGTCCATCAATAAGTGTTTGATAAATAAAATAAATAGAAATAAAACCCTTACTGTCTGAGCAGCGGTGGGGGATGGGGAAAGGATTCTTTGGTGTCTGCAAATGAGTATCAGGGCAGAATCAGGTAAGGGGTACGCAGAAGCAGAACTCTGCTCGGAGCCGGGTGGCCTTGGAGCAGTCAGGAAGCTAGGTCTTCAGAGAGAAGGAAGAGACTCGGGCCTGGGGTCCGCAGGAGCTCCATCCTGGGACGGCGCCCAACAACGCATGCTTTACCGGTACGAAGGAATGGGAGCAGGGAGGATACGCTCAGAGAGCAACCTGCTTTAAAGCCTAAATGAACCCCCCAGGAAGTTTTCTCTGACCCCCTTGGCCATTTCAGAGGACCCCCAATCCTCCGAATGCCTGCAGCATTGCCTATTCTACTCATTGGATGTATAACCAAATAAGGCCTTGTATTGTCATTCCTCTTAGCTACCTACTCTGTGCCAGGAATATGAAGCACTTCATATTTATTATTATATTTCAGAATGATTATAGCCGTTATTATTATTGGTATCATATCTGTTACACCAGGCTATCTGCCAATCATGTATGTGCACCATTTCATTCAACCCTCTATATGTCCATCATGTAGAGGTTACGAACATGAACTTTGGAGTTTGAATCCAGCTCTGTAAACCGGATGTATGCAACCCCTCCAAGCCTCAGTTTCCTCATCTGTAAAATGGGCTTAATAAAATCTACCTCCCAAGATAGTCCTACGCATCACATGAGCTAATGGATGTAAAGTACGAAACACAATGCTTAGAACACGGTACTGTTAGAAATGTGCCAGGCTCTTTATTAAATAATAAACAACAATGCTTGCTGCTGATGATTAAGATGTACTACTGTCTGCCTGTTTTCTTAACTTGCCTGGACTGGGGAGGGTTTGGGTGGAGGTTTCTGGAATATGGGGCTGTAAATGTAAAAACCCCAGTGAAGAACCAGGGGTGGGGATGGGGGTAGTGGGAGCAGTCTGCCATGGTACTGGCAACAAAAGGGTACATTGTATGTAGAGAACTTCAAAACAATAATAAAATTGACTACAGGTCAATCTGCTTTCTCCTTACCACCATGCACCAGAAATTCTGCTAGTAGGTTTTTTAAAAATTAAAATACCCCCCTACCCACTCCAAAAACATCTTCTGTGGTGCCACATTGCAAGCAAGTGCTGCGGCTACTGTTGTGTTTCAATAATATATGCGTGAGTTTCAAACGAGTGCATCTCTGTTACTTATCCTTTCATGAAGATTGTACACTTATATGGTAGTTTATTTGAAGAATCCTCGTGTATACAGTCGACCAGGAACACACAGAACCCGCTACACTTCATTTCGAGAGCAAGTTTGTATCAAGTCAAAGTCATGAGAGCTGGCTTCAGTCACGGTCTGTGTCTCAGCTCCTGTACTTCCTCGCGTCCCCGCGTTCAAACAGTAGATTCAAAAATAAACAAGGACGCACAGTGATCTCAAAGACAAAGAAACACACTCCAGCTCCTTTGGCGCTGTCACTCTCTATGCAAATCACCCTCTGGAACTTGCGGAGTGGCTTTCCGGGGCGCTCCTCTTCCGGGGCTCCTCCGCCCTCCCCGCCAAAGCGCCATGAGCATAATTTCAAGTACTGCTTACTTTTGTCTTTCCTGTACTTGAATATTCCTTGTATTTATTTGCTAGTATAAGTGTACGAGGTTAAAGCACATTTTAACTGTCTGGTTTTCTTTTTTGTCCATATTATCATTTATTTATTATTTATTCCTTATTATTAAGACAATGATTTTATCATATGAGGGCAGGTTAAAAATCGTTCACTCAAGGTGTCTAATAATTAGGTGCCCTGCTGGTCTGGAAAGGACACCCCATGAGGCCCCACTGGCCGGATCCCCCTGGCTGCCCAGCAGGCCCTGCCCCTTCCCCCCCCTGAGGGCTTGTCCACAGCCCAGTGGGCAGCGCGGACCTGCCCTCCTGGCTCTGCTTCCCTGCTAGGTCCCTCCCACAGCAGCCCGCCCCTTCTCCTCTTGCCTGTCCTCTAAGTCCAGGCTCAGCTGTGGCCGGGTAGAGAAGGCTCTCAGCGGAGCTAATGTATGTGTGACCTCAGGGGCAGGCACCCTTCAACCTAAGTCCCAGTCCCCAGCAGGACCTGAAAGAGCACCTTGTTCAGACCCTGGCACATTGGGGAAACTGAAGACCAAAGAAACGTGGTGCTTGGCCTGAGGTCACCCCGCTAGTTTGTGGGTCAGGGTGGAACCAGGACTCAGCATTGCCGGCCTCCAGGCTGGTGGCCTCCCTGATGCTCTGAGCCTCAGCCCAACCAGGATGGGCCAGGGGCAGGACTTCAGCCATCAGAGGCAGGCCTCAGCTTTCTCTGGTCAGGAGGGCCATCCTGGGGCCCCTTTCTGAGCTCAGAATAGCCAACCCCCGAGCCTGCCTCTCCCTCCTTCTTGTTCCCCCAGAGTGAGCTGAGAACAGGACCAGTGTGTGATGGAATTCTCTAGAAGGGTCCATGTGACCTGCAGCCTGGAGGCACTAGCGTTTCCCTGAGGAGCTGGGATTGGCATCAACCCAGACCTCAAGCCCATTGGCCAGGCCCTAGCCCACGGAGGGGGGGAGTGGGGGCAAGGACCCTGTGATCCGGCAAGGTGAGGCTGCCCCTCTTCTTCAGAAAAAGGGAAATGTAGGGTCCCTCCCCGGCAAAGACGCTCAGCATGTGTGAGTTCCACTTCCAGGAAGCCCCTCCCTCCCCCACCGGTTCTGCCGCTGCTGAGACACAGGCTGCTCCCATTTCAACCAGCACCAGATCCATTAATAGCATCAATTTTATTTGCACCAACCCTGCCTCCCTCCCCACTCCCCAGGGGCACTCGATCCAGAATGCCAGGCCCTGCTTCCTTTTCTCCTGGAACACGTTGACTCCCTCCCTTGGGCGCCCGGGGAGTTGGCAGGATAATAACCTGTGAGAGGAAAACTCTCTTTCTCCCTGCCTTCTAATCTGCAGCGCTCACCAAATTAGAAAAGGCATCAGCAGCCCATCGGGCCAGGGATGTCATACCATTAACCCCCGGCCACCTCCTGCTGGTATAGGCGATTGGGGAGGATGTTTCAGGCCCCCCAACCTTTCCAGCACCTTGCCTGTAAGCAGAAATGGGATGCACCCCCACCTATATTTCCCCATCCTCCATCCCCACCTCCATCAGTTGCTATGAAACCCCCACCTCATCCTCCCAATGCCCTCCCCACCTCCACTCTCATTATCTTCATCTGCACCCCCACTCCTGTCAGTTGGCATGGATTCCTAGAATAGCCAGAAGGGCCCTTGGACCCTAGTCAAAGCCCTCATTTTACAAATGAGAAGACAGACCCAGGGAAGGGACGTTTGTCATCCTGTTCCCCCTTTAGGACCTGCTCGGCCAGCTCTTCATGTGTCCATCCAGCAAAGAATGACGGCTGCTCTGCACCAGGCCCCATTCTGGGCACCGGGGATACAGCTGGGAACAAAACGAAGTCCCACCCTCCAGGTGCTCATAGGTGACTTCTTCCAGGAGACCGCCCCTCATCCCTGAGGCTGGGGGAGGAGACCCCCACAAGGACAGGTTTACTGTCTGCCTCCCCACTGGGCTCGTCCTGGGAGCAGGGACCACACCCTGTTCAGCTCCGTCTCCTTAGCACCCGGTTCGGAGCCTGGCACATGGAGACGTCCAATACATCTGAGCCGGACAGTCATAGTCGGGCTGATGTGGCGCTTACTATGTGCCAGGCACTGAGCATAAGTGTCACTACTCTCCTTGTGGAGTAGTGACACTTATGCTCAGTGTCACTGAGTCCCAGAGAGGTTCATGACTCATCCAAGGTACCCGGCCAGCAAGCAATTCAAACCCAGGCACCTGACTCCAAAGGCCGGGCTCCTAACACCTTACAGAGAAGAAGGAAGGGGTGGCGGCGAAGATGGAGACGCCAAGCTTCTCCGGTCATCTGTTCCCACGTGTCTGAAATTCTTCCTTCTACCTGACAGGAATCTCTGCAACTGCCAATGCCACCCTGTGCTCTGTGTTGTGACTTCTGAGGTTAAGGGGTGTGCAGACAGCCCCTGACCTTCGGAAGACCACTCACCTAGCACAGGAGCCACGCTGGAACTGGGCTGGGGTCCCCCATGGCCCTCACGTCCCTGCCTAGGAGCCTGTCACCCCAAATCCTACCTATGCTGCCCCCTCCAGAAAGCCTGCCTGTCTGTATGACATCAGCCAGGCAGGAAAGGGTCTGAGCCACCCTGTGGATCACCAGTGTGGCACAGCCTGGTCCTCTCCAATGGCCTAGGCCTGGGCCCACAGCACAGGCTCAGTGAAGGTTGGTTGGTTGGTTGGCTGGTATTTGCCTACACAGGCGGGACCGCCAGCCCTGCTGTAACGCAGTAGAGACCCGGGCAGGGCACCCTCTCTGAGCCTCAGCCTCCGCACATACGTTGAGGGCTTGGACTAGATGGGCTCTGGCTTTATTTCCTCTGTAAAATTCTAGGTAAACGTCAGTTCCCTTTACAGGTGTGTCCCCCAGGATCTCCTCTGCAATCCCGGGTCAGGTTTGTCTGCTGAGACAGGTAATCAGTCGAGTGAGGGGCCGACAGAAAGGCCTGGGGAAGGCACATGCCAGGAGGGAATGGACAGCACCCGGAAGATCTGTCCGCGGAATCCGGGAGGTGGGCCCGAGGAGGGGATAACACTGAGCCTGCCCGCGCGAGGCCCGGCCGTGGGCACCCTGCCTCTGCTCCCGGGTTCCATGCTCACAGCCTTCCTGACTGAATATCCTTATGCCCATTTTACAGAGGAGGAAACTGAGGCACCTCTTCGAGGTCACACAGCCTATGACTATCTGAGAGAGGCCTGGGCAGGTCTGTCTGGCTCCGAAGATCAGTTCTGCCCGGGTCAGAGCTGCGCCCGCCAGCGGCTCTGCCTGCACCGCGCCCGGGCCTGCTCCGTGTGCGCTCGGCCAGGCATGTGCGTGGAGCCGGGAGGGCGTGCGTGGGGCCCGTGCTCACACTGCATCGGAGACCCACAGGAGCCAGAGGGAGAACACGGTGAGCTGGTGGAAGACTGGAAATCCGAGGGGGGAGGGGGAGTGGAACGAACAGAGGGAATGAGTTACGATGCGGTGAACCGAGGATGACAATAATAACAATAATAATAACAAGGACAACACAAACCTTGCCTTTTCTTTTTTTTTTTTTCCAAGCCAAATGTGAGCTGGAGCAGGGCTGAGGGGATTAATCTCTTAGAAAATAAGTGCCGTGTGAGGAGACAGGCAGTGATTAAGGTTTTAACTGATCAGTCTGCTTCTGACAGTGAACCAGCTATTATCTTAACGGAATCAAACGAACGTTCAAAGCCGCGCTCAGCCCCAAACATGAAAGGAGATGTCATCTGCTGGCAGCTGGGAAGCCGCAGGGGGAGCCGAAGGGAGAGGAGTGGAGGAGAGAGAGCGGGAGAGGAAGGGGGTCACAGGGAGGGAGGGGGACGAAGGAAAGGGCACAGAGATGTGTCCGTGCCTGGCTGGCTGCCCCACTTCTTGAACCCCACTCCGCGGCACCACTGGACCAGGGTCTGAGGCACAGGTGTGATTGATGGTGTCACCCCCTGCTCGGAAACCTCACTGCTCCCCACTTCCTAAAAGATACAGGTGGGACCTGATGCCAGCAGAGGCCAGGGTGGGGACCAGGACCCGGGTCCCTCTCTTTCTCCCAGTCTGGCATCTCAAAAGCTCAGTAAAGTTTTCTTAAATAAATGAGACAAAAGGGATAAAGAAAAAGAAACAAGACGAAACGAGAGAAAATGTCTTTGGTAGGCTCCTAGGTCCGTTTTCTCATTTAATTCCTCCAACACCCCGGCAGTAGACATTATTAGAATCTTTGTTGTGTGGACAAGAAAACGGAGGTCAGAGAGGTGAAGCCACTTGGGGCAGAGTCCACAGCTTGAAAGAGGGAGAGATGGGATTTGAACCCAGGCCTCTCTGGCTCCAATTCCCCTGCTTTCTCAGAAAGGGGGGAGAAGAACAGAGACAAGCCAGGAAGCACTGGGCAAACCGGAGCGGAGGTGCTGCCCTGCACTCCATGCCTCCACAAGAAGCCAAAGATGCTCCCTTCTCATCCCAGAGCCAGGGCGCGGGGCCAGGGGTCCCAGAGGCGGCTTCCCCGGGGCCCCTGGGCCTGGACCACAGCCCGGAGCATCACTTATGCTCAGTATTTGTTAGAGGAATGGCAAGCTTGGGCTGAGGCGAGATGCAGAAAGTTACCTGGTCTGGTAACACACCCCAGTACTGGTCAGGCTCCGACCCCAGGAAGGGTCTTTGCCAAGGAAGCGAGCTTCAGGCCCTTGCCATCAGGACACCCCCCACCCCACCCCACACTGAAGGAGGGAACAGGGCCTGTGCCGCGTGTGAGTGGCCAAGCCTGGGGGAGAAAGAGACAGGGTGAACGGCATGGGAGAGGAGATATTTAGAAAGAAAAAAATCTGAAAAGTCAGAAATACTGACACATGCAGGGCCCCGTACGTGGGACAATTTACTCGCCAATGTGGAGGTGATTCCCTACCCCATTTCCCTTCTCTTCCTGGCTCACCCCCTTGAGGAGACATCTGTTTCTCAAAGAAAATAGACATATGGTCCTCCCACTCCCCTCTTTGTCACACACACAGTCTCTCACACACACAAACAACAAATGCACTCACAATCTCTTACACACAAACAGCAGATACACACTCTGACACACACACACAATCCCTCACGTACACACGATTGCGCAAGCACACACGCGCACACGGAGAGCATGCTGGGTTCCTGCTCAGTCTGCCACTCGGGGTGTGCAGGCCTGGTCTGGGCCACGGCCCACCCCTCCCAAGGATTGCTCCTTTCGGCCCAGTCCACATGGTGAGACAAGGTGGGGTCCAGCCCACTCTCTGGGGGTGGACCCTCCCTGGACGCAGCCTCCAAGCCGGCCTGGACGGGAGAAAGCCGGAGCAGAAGCCAGCAGCTGGACACTGTGGCAGGGGTGGGCAGGGGGCCGGGGCCCCCCAGGCCTGCAGCGCCAGTCCCTGCCCTTTCCCTTGGTCTCCACCTGGCTCAGGCCGGGCCCGTGCAGGCCTGAACTGTGGCTGTACCCTCCTAAGCCATCTCTGCCGTTAGCCCCTCTGACGCCTCTGCCAGGGGTCTCTGTCAGAAACAGCCCAGCCCGCATCCCTCCCTCGTTAGAAACCCTGAAGGTCAAGTCCAAACACTCTAACTGGGCTTGAAGGCTCCTGCGGCCAGCCCCCACACCTCCTCTGCCTCTCTGCCTGTGCTAGGTCACTCTCTGAGCATGACCCACACCCACACCTCCTGCTTTACACATGCAGTCCCTGTCCCCACCCACCTGGAGACCTCTGTCCCTCCTCTCCCCCCAGCCAGTCTCATCTCTTCTGGGATGATGCCGTTAACTCAGCTTGATGAGGGTTTAATCACACGGCCAACACTGTGGCCCTCACAGTGAGTCGTGGACATGTGTTACAGAAAAGAAACTGAGGCACAGAGAGGCTAAGCATCTTGCAAGGTCACAAAGACACATCCATAAAATGGCAGAACAAAGGCCTGAAAACAGAGAGTTTGGCTCAGAGTCTGTGCTGAACCCTCAGGCTGCCCCGCCCCTCAGAGGGCACCCCACCCCCATGAAGCCTCACTGGCCACCCAGCCCCCACACCCAATCTTTTTGTCCTCCAACTTCCTCAAGTGCGTTATCTGCACCTCTCAGGGGCTCCTTAATTACACAACGCCTTGAATTAGTACTTTGATCTCTGCATGTGTTAATTTTATCTCATGAACTAGATTATTTATTATCAGGAGTATAAACTGTTTTTGCCTTTACTTCTGTCCCCACCACACACACACACCAGCTACCTAGCCCAGAGCTAGCCATATGGGTTAGAAATAAAAATAGTACCAACTCATATGCATTGAGTGTTTACTATGTGCCAGGCACTGTTCTAAGTACTTTCCATGGATCGATGTATTTATTTTTCACAGGGCGGGACACAGATGGAAAGTTAGAAAGGTAAGTAGTGTTCTTGCTTAAGGTCACACAGACTGTGGTGGGCTAAAGATGACTGCAAATTCCGGCATTTGTTTCTCTTCCCCTTGGTTTTAACCAACAAGATGCAGCAGAAATCAGGCCTGAGTCCTAAGAAGGCCTGGAGGCTCCCACTATTTTGCCTCTGGGAGCTCTGATTAGTGCATGAGCAGTCTGGTTATCCAGCTGGCGAGATCATGTGGAAAGGTCATGAGGGTCCATGGAGCACAAGAGGCCCAGCCATTCCAACATCTGGATCAGTCCTCCAGTTGACTGCAGCCCCAGGCACCATCCACTGTGACTATGAGGCCAGCAGAAGAACCGCCAGGCTGAGCCCCGCCAGCCCACATAGTGCAATGGTGGTTTTAAGCCACTATGCTTTGGGGTGGTTCATTACACTGCAACAGGTAGGTCTTGTTATTACTCCCATTTTTCAGAGGAAGAAATAGATGAAGGGCCATAAAAGTTGCCTTATTTACTTGTCCAAGGTCATGTAGCTTTGTAAGTGGGGTGTGGCAGCTGAGGTTAGGGCTCAGGTGTGTGCAACTCCGCGCTTGGGGAGAGTGAGTTGCTGTAATGATAAACACTCAGCAACTGAAGGCAACGGGCTCTCTCGGACTGGGTGTCTGAACACAGCCCCCAACCAACTGTACTCTGGGAGGACAGGAAAGAGGGTCACAGGGAGGTGGGGGAGAAGGCAGGAGTCTGGAAACCACCCTCAACCTCCTACCCACCACACACTCATTGAGCTCCTCGTTGATCTGATTTCTCTGTACGACTTCCACAGAAGCTTTTCTTTGAAAAATGTGTTTTGGTTTAAAAAAACCACTGGACCAAATCATCTCTAAGGGCCCTTCTAGCCCTGACATTCCAGGAGTCCCCGAATGAAGGATGGGAGTGGATGGATGAGTGGGTGGTCAGACCGCGTGGTTCCCTCTCTGGATGAGTGGCGCAGAGGTACACGGAGAGGGGATGAAGCCACAAAGCGCTGAGTGACTGGGAACGCAGGGGAGTTCTGGAACTCAGCGAGAGAAAGGCAGGGGGAGATTCTGGAGACAGGTGCAGGGATGAGCAGGGATGAGCAGGGCAGGCTGGGTGGGGCTGGAGCTGGGGAGGCAGCTCAGGTGCCTAGGGAGATAGTGCGGCATGTCCTCTGGCATGGGTTCGAATTCCAGCTCTTTACTAGGTGTTGACCTTTGACACTGTTTTTATTTTATTTTTTTCTTTATTGATTTCAGAGAGAGAGGAAGGGAGAGAGAGATAGAAACATCGATGAGAGAGAAGATCGATTGGCCACCTCCTGCATGCCCCCCAGCCCCAGGGATCGGGCCCAAAATCTGGGCATGTGCCCTGACGGGGAACCAAATCCACAACTTCTTGGTACATGGGTCGATGCTCAACCACAGAGCCACACCGGCCAGGCTTTGACACTGTTTTTAGCTGCTCTAAGCCTCGACTTTCTCATTGTGAGATAGAAACGATGTAGTACCCGTCTCATAGGACCAGCATGGGGGAGCTGCGATAATGCTGGGAAGAGTGTAAGTCGGGGCGTGGCGCTTAGGGAGTGCTCGATGCAGAGCACTGTGGCTCCTTCTGGGGAGAGCAGAGTGACCGACACGCATTAGCTGGAGCCCCAACAGCATAGCAAGCCCAGGAGGCTCAGGAAGGTGACCCAGGCACAGGTCCATGTGAAAGGTGTGTTTGGGGATGGGAGTAGGAGAGGAAAGCAGAACCTGAGGCTGATGGGGATTGGGGTGTCATGCAGAGACAGCAGGGACATGTGGAAGGTACCCAGATACCTCCAGGCCCACCAGGAGCTGGGGACTAAGCGGGACAGGGCTGCCAAGATAATGGGGGTGTTAATGAGGTCACACGGTAGAGTGAGCAACTTGAAAAGGCTGGGGGTGAATCTGGAAGGCTTGGGTGCCATCCCCCCCCCAAGATCTACCACAAGAGAGTTGTCCCTTTGGCTCGTGAGGGTCCCCAGCGCAAGGCAAATACGATAAGGATCTGCCACCTCGTGGAAAGTGAGGCCAGGCCCACAGTGAACCAGGACAGGCCAGAGATGTGTTCCTTGGTGACCAGAAGCACAGACTCTGGAGCTGGACAAACAGGTTTTGAATCCTGACTCTGCTGTTAAGTAGTTGCATGACTGTGGGCAAGTCATTTAACCTCACTGTGCTAAGTGCTGCGGCAGTCGGCATGGTTCCCAATCTCACGGTCCCTGCTGTGTAGCTGGACAGACAGATGCTCAGAAACCTTTGTCGGCTCGTAGGTGGTAAATGACACACGCATTCACAGCGAGGAGTCAGTGACGAGCTGGAGCTGAGGGGGATATCAATGTGTGTTGTCGGAGAGGTCTTCATGAAGCTGGAAATGCCAGATGGCTTTGGAGACATTAAGGGGAAGGCATTCAGGGAGAGAAAGACTGGAGGTAGAAATGCAAATGGTCTGCCCCACCGAGGAGGTGCTGGACTCCTGGGGTCGGGCTTAAGGCTGCAGGGGCCCTAGGGAGCTAGGCACCTTGAACGGAGATGGAGAGGTTTGAAGCTTCTGGCTGCATCCATGCCCTCCGGGCCCAGGCGGGGGTAGGGGCACAAAGATGGGTCAGGGGAACTCCCAGGTGCCTCTGCTGAGGCGGTGTCCATGCCGATAGCCCCTGCCAGCTGCCCCAGCCTCCCCGGGTCCCCCGGGTCAGGCCATTACAGGGTGAGATTTATCATGGGCAGGTGTGCTCCAAGACGGTATATTATCCAGGATTATGAACTGTAACAGGATAATCTCTCTAATGTAATTCAAGCTCTCGACATGGCTTATGGCTCCTTAATGTACCTCAGACTGAAGAATTACAAGAACATTCTCCCCCAAGCTCCCCGTGTGCCCTCCCTCCCTTCTCTGTCAACCTCTAAATGATTTAGGCAATTGCCTGAAGCCGGAACCTGGCACTTAGTCATAATTCACTGCAGTTCAGTAAACATGATGGGCACAGAGCTTTGCCTGCCTGCCCTTTGCCCACCAAGGCCTCTCTTTCCTCCTCCACCCAAATCCACCCCAGGGACAATCTGGGTGCAGGACAATCCGGGAACCTCAGGACCTGGGACTCACCCCAAAGTATGATTCGGGCACCAAGGCTTACGTTGCCAGGTTTGGCTTTGGGGTCCCCAATCATCCAGCCCGATACTTCCCTGGACTTCACACCTTCCAGACAGAAAAAAATAACCGACAGAAGGAGGTGGGAGCCGGGGATCTTAGGCACGTCCCGGTCCTGTGAATCAGCCCTGTAAATCCAGGCCCCTCAGGGAAACGTGAATCTTCTGCAAGCCACACTGCTGAAGGTTTCCCAAGCTTTTCTTCCTATAGTTTTGCTCCTGAAAAAAGAGAACAGAGAGTTGCAGCCCTTACAACTGGAAATCTCTCCTCTAACCCACCCCTGTCACTGCCCAGTGATGATCTGTCACTCAGATGGGTCTTTCCTAACAACAGATTGGGTTTATTGAGCACTTGCTATATGCCAGGTATTTTCCTAAGTACTTTAGATGATTCATTCATTCAACACTTCCAACCGTCTTTGAGTAGGTGCTATTATCCCCATTCCACCAATAAGAAAACAAGCGTGGAGAGGCAAAGTCAAGCCACAGATCTATCGAGTGGGGAAGCTGGGATGTGAACCCAGGCAGCCTGGCTCCAAGCCGAGGTTCTCGCCACTTCTCCACACTGTGCAGGATCATACAGCACTTGAACCCAGAACACCATGCGCTCCACCCCTGGTCCCAGGGTTTCCTCCATCTAGTGAGCACCCTGCTGATGTAGCAATGGTTCAGGGCAACAGGGTCCCTAGACAACATCAGTCTATCTGCACAGTGGCCCTGGAGCCCACCTTCGCTTCGCAATCCCTGGGGGGAACAGAAATCCAGGCCACCTCTCAGCCAGCCAGTGGGAAGGCTATTTGTAGGGCCCTCAGCTCAGTGCAGGCCAGCAGCCTCTCTTCCTCAGCTGAACTCTTTGTGCCCATCCCCCACCTGGCCCCTTACCTTCAACACAGAGCCTGGATCCAAGAAGGCAGGAGAAGTCTCCCTGCTGGCAGAGGGGAGCACAGGTTGGGAAGAGTTCTTCCTAAAATCAGCCCCATAAAAACAAGTGTCACGTATGTAATGGCCTTCTGCATACCCCACTCGGGTCCTCCTCTCATGTTCTTGACTTGGCAAGTCACTTGGTCCTTTGGTGACTCATTGTTCTCATCTCTAAAGTGGGCTAATAATAGCAGCCAGGACTAAATTAGAAAATGCAGGTTTAGGGGAAAAAAAAGTTGAGTAAAGCACTCCATGCTTGCAACTGTAACCCACACACACCCACACACTCACCCCTGTGGTTGACTTGGTCCTTCAGTTGTGGATTTTGGTGTGTCCCCTTTCTCATCCTGGCACCCATCCCCAGTAAGGACAGAGAATTCCAGTGAGTTTCTACCTCTGATCTCTGGGTCCAGAACGGATTAGCTCTGAGGTTACACCCGCCGCTCTGGCTGCAGTCCTTGGCATTTGGGAATCTTTGCTGGAGGCGAGGCTGCTGCATGGTCAGAGGCCCTGGGTTGGGGGGGGGGGCGCTACCAGGTGTAGATGGCGTTTGCAGTCTAGGCTGTTTGTTCAGTGAACTGTATAAATGCATGTGGTACTTGGTGTAGTGGAGTGAGCACCAGCGTAGGAGTGTGTGGACGCGAGTCATGGTCCTGCCTCTAACTTCCTTCCTGGAACCTCAGTTTCTTCATCTGTAAAATGGGGTGTGGGAGGACGTCCCGGATACCTTCCTGTCTAACATTCTGTTTTAGGATTTACTCTCTTCACAGGGTTCCCGTTTCTTTCTCAGGTCTTCAGATTCTTCCTCTTCTGGCCTCTTCCTGCTCCCCTTTTGTGGTCAACCCCACCCCATGCTTCTTGCTCAGAGACCTGTTATTCCAGGACATACCACAAGGGGGAGCCTTCATTAGGATGTCTGGGGTCAGGAAGGAAGCAAACACAAGTGTAAGGCTAAGCAGGGAGTTGGCCTGTCCCAAGGGGCCCCAGGGTCTGGATTAAAATAGAAGGTTGGGGGGCCTAGGTTGGGGGTTCTATGCTACAAAGACCATACTCTAAGCTCTTGAAGAACTGAGACCTTGCTTTGTGTTATTTCTTGTCCCCCTGTCATACACTTTTAAGTGCATGTGGTGAGTTTATCTCATTTGTCCCTCAGTCTAATCCATGACTCATACAGGACAGGTGGAATCTATCACCTCTGCAGTTAGGAGAACTGAGGCTCAGAGAGGTTCCAGGCTCACCCAGGGTCACACAGCCAACCAGGACCACAACTGTTAATGGCCCAAGTCTCCTGACCACTGGCCCAGGTCTCACTCTGCTTGTCTCTGACTGCCCCAGGGCCTCATCCCAGGCTGGGCACAGGAGAGACCTTCAGGGATGCTTCTCGAATGAATGAGGGGGCCCTCTGGACCAGGATGCAATCTCCCTGGCACTGTGCCCATGCCCTGGCCAAGAGCCCCGCCTCCTTTCTTTATCTTTTGAATCTTGCTCAGGTATGTCACCGCCTCCTGGAGACCTCCTTTGACATTCCCTCCCATGGTGGGAAAAGTCGGGATCACTCCCCTGTTTGCCCCCAAATAAGTTGCCTGGTTATAACACATGAGTTGTCGTTTTAAATGAATTAGATCCTAGTCTGAGCTTCTCCAGAGTGGGAACTGAGCCTCATCATCTTGGATTCCCAGTGCCTATCAAAACCTCTGGCCAGCCTTCAAAGGTTCCTCTTGGGTTCATCCTTCCACATCATTAGGAGTCACCGTGCCTCTGACTTGGGGACCTGGTGTAAAGAAATTTTAAGCATGCGCAGCCTGAACAAATGAATGATGGATTAGTGATCCCCTCCCCTCTTACCTCTCCTGATCCCTCAAGTATCAGGAAAGGTGACAATTCCTTATTTGTGAAGGGCCTTCAGAACCCTCCTCAGCCCACCCACCAGATCTCCACACTTGGGCATATTTTATGCAGCTGGCATCCCCCAGCTCGGCTTCTCCAGGCGACCAATGGCCGGCCCGGGCCTTCCTTCCGGTCAGAGGAGAGAGTGGTCCAAGGAAGTGCAAGGACCCAGCAGCTCCTTCAGTGGAGGAGGGGGCTCTTCTGCGATCCCCTCCCAAGCAAGCCTCGCCTCTGGTCTCTCCTCCCACAAAACCTGGCCTACACTTCCCAGCCCGCCCCCAACCCCACCAGGTGAGTTTTAGAAGGCCTAGGACCTGGCATTTAGCAGGTAAGGTTTGGGAGGAGCCATGGGACTCTCAAAGTTGAGGGAGACTTTCACTGGATCCAACTCACTTGTACAAGTGAGGAAAGTGGGGCCCAGGAAGGGAAGTGACTGGCTCAGGCCTTCATTTATTCATTCAACATACGTTTCCTGAGTGCCTACTATGTGGGAAGCCTTCTTCTAAGGCTGTGACTTTCTTTTTAGCTTCTGCCTTCATAGCATCTACAATCTAGTGGGAGGAGATAGGCAAACAAATCAGCAGGCAAATATGTGGCATGTTAGTTGGTGATAAATGCTACTGAGAAAAGTAAAGCCAGGGCCCTGGCCCATTTGGCTCAGGGGTTAGGCATCAACCTGTGAACTGTAGAGTCACCTGAAGGGTCGCCTGAAGGGTCCCCTGTTCGATTTCTGGTCAAGGGCAGGCACCTGGGTTACAGGTTCTATGATCCCCACCACAACCAATCCGCCCCCCTTCCTCTCTATCTAAAAGTCAATGGAAAATATCCTTGGGTGAGGATTAACCAAAAAAAAAGTAAAGTAAAGCAGGAGACAGGAGATGAGGAACCTGTGAGTATTAATGGGTATTAAGGGCTGGGGTAGGGAAAGCCTTAACAAAGTGAGAAGAGGAAGTGGTATAGGAATCTGAGAAAAGACTATTTTAGGCAGAGGGAATAATAGCAAGTGCAAAGGCCCTGAGGCAGAAGTGTGCTGTCCTGCCTGTGGAACAGTGAAGAGGCCGGTATGATGACTGGAGGAGAGTGCGGAAGAGGAATGGGAGGGAAGGGCAGACAGGTGATCAGATCATCCAGGGTCTTGTAAGGACCTTTTTGTCTGAGTGACATATGCAATCATTAGAAGATTTTGAGGGACATGATCTGAATTTTGTTTAAAAAGATAACCCTGGCTGCTCTTGCTCTGTTGAGAACAGATTAAGGGGACAGGACTACAGAGGAATAAGTTAGGAGGTGTCACACAATATTCCAAGCAAGAGACGGTGGCTTGGGGCAGTGGGGGGTGTGGGGGAGAGCAGCAGATTCTGGACATATTTTGAAGGTGAACAAGATTTGCTAAGGCATTTGGATGAAAGGTGACAGAAAAAGAGAAAAGTTTAAAATAACTTTGAGATCTTCTTCTCCAGCAACTGGAAAGGTCAAGCTGCCCCTTTCTGAGATGGGGAAGACTGAAAGGAGCTGGTCTGTGGGGAAAGACCAGAATTCCAAAGGTGGACATGTTGCATTTGAGACGCCTGCTAGATGGTGGAAATAGGAAACAGGATTTACAGGTCTGCAGGTCAGGAGAAAGATTACGGCAGAGCTAAGACAACAAAAACAAAAGCTCAGTCCTCTCAACTCCCAGTACAGCTCTTTCCACAGGACAGAAAGCACTCTCCGGTAAATTGGAGAAGTTAAATACCTGCGCTCAAAACCTGGGACTCAAGGAGAGGAAATACGGTAACCCTGCGCGTTCGCCCCCAGCCCCAGCCAGCCCCGCGCCGGAGTGGGGGAGGTCGGGGGAGAGGGGCCAGGCCTGCACCCGGCCTGCTATCTTGGGGAACTCGGGCGAGGCCCGAAAGAGCCAGGGCTCGGCATGCATCAGGGGCGGAGCAGGGGCTGCTGGCTCCGGGGCGGATCTTCTCTGAGGTCTGGGTTTCTTCTCTCGGCAACCGTCTTGACTCGTTTCCTTGGGCCACCGTCAGATATTTATTTAACCTCGCAGTTCAGCCTCCCAGGGGCCGGCAGGGAGGGATGGAGGCAGGGCGGGGGAAGGCTGGTGGAGATGGGGAGCGAAAGGGGAAACCTTTTCTTCCCTCTGCACAGGCCGCGGCTGTCTCGCTCACTCCTGGGGTCCCACCCGGGTGCCCCAGACCTTGGGGTCAGCCAGCCCCTTGGATTCCTAGAGAATCCACGCTGGTCCACTCCCAGCGATTTAGGAACGAAGAAACCGGGGTGTGTGTGTGTGGGGGTAACTTGTCCAAGGTCCTAGAGTGAGTCCAGGCGGTGCCAGGCTGCCAGGGTCTGGGGTCTCCCATTCCTTCCAATGAGCACCCGAGCCCCGCGGTGCCAGGAGAGTCGGCAGACCTGATTTCTGTAGGAAGCCCCAGCGTTTACCAGCCGTGTGATCTAGGACTAAACACTTCACCCCTCTGCGCCTCCGTTTCTTGGTCTGTAAAAAGGGAGCCATCACTCTTACTCTACCTTCCTTGTCTTGTTGAGGGACAAATACTTTAAAAAAGAGAAAATACCAGCTGCCAATCGCCGAGCCCCAGAGAGCCTGGCCGTCCTGGGCGCCCGCACAGGCCCCGCCGTTCTCTGCAGCCCGCCGCGCGGCTAGCCAGCGAGGATGAGGGTTAGGGGGGCGAGCGGAGGCCAGAACCCAGCTCTCAGGCCAACAAGGAGCCCCCACACTCCAAGTCACGACCCCCAGCACTAGCCCCGAGGTCAGTGCTGGGGACACTGGGGAGGGGAAACAGGGAGGCAGGGGGAGCGGAAGTCCCCGCTAGGAGGCCCCACTTCCCCTCCCCCAGGCCGGCCCCGGGGCAGGTGAAGAGGGGACCGGGCTCAGCTCCAGGTGGCGGGGCAGCGACGGGGGTGGGGAGAAGCAACAATAGCACTTTTATTTGGGACTGTTTGGTTCTGAGCGGGTGGGCGGAGGAGGAGGAGGAGGAGGCCGACGGGACTACGGGGGAGGGGGGTGGTCAGCGGCATCTGGCTGCACACCTGCTCCTGCTTAACCCTGTGCGTGCTGGGGCTGCGGCTGGGCGCGAGGCGGGGGAGGCGCGGAGCGCGGAGCGCCAGCCCCAGGCGGGGGAGTGGGCGGCTGCCAGGCTGGCCGGCCTCCCGGGTCCCTGGCCAGGCACGGTAGTCTCGGAAGTGCGGGAACGAGGGTCCTCGGCGGGACAATGGGGGTGTCACCGGACCCTGGGCTGTGCCCCCTCGACCTGCATTGGCCTCTCGGGCACAGCCGCAGCCCCGGAGCCGGCCTCCAGCGCGCCAGCGCGTCTCGGGCGGGAGAGGGAAGGCGAGGGGTGGCTCCAGGGCCTCGGCGCGGATTCCCCGCCGCCCTCGGGCCGTTCCGGGAAGCCGGCCTTCCGGAGGCGGCGCGGCGGCCGCGTCCATGCCAAGGGCGCAGGGCGCGGGCCAGGCCCAGCGGGCGGCCTCCGGGCGGGGGAGCTAGTGCCGGGCGCGCCCTCTCTCGCTAAACGCTTCCAGGCGCGGCGCTGCAGGTGAGCCCTGGCGCCCGCGCACCCTGCCCCGGGCCGTCCTCGCCGACGCTCCCTGCCGGCCGGGCGCCCGAGCCGTCGAGCCCCGCGGTGCACCTGCCCGCGCCGGGACCCCTGCCCGCCCGCCCGCTGTACCCCCACCGCTCCTCCCAGCCCAGGGCTGGCGCGCTCGCCCGCCGCACAATCGGAGCTTGTTTGTGGGCGGAGGAGCCGCGCCGGGTGCGGCGGCCCCGCGCCAGCCCACTGATCCCGTAAAATATTATTTGTGTTTAAAAATTCCAGTAATTGGCTATGCAGCCGCTTTTTCCGAGCCCGGTGCCAAACGCAGTAAAATCGCAGTCCGGCTGGAGTTATTTTCATCATGCAAATTCCCATTTCTGTAAATAGGGTTAAAGCCCCTGGAAGAGGCCAGGCTGGAATCGGAGAAGAAAAGCGGAGGGATGTGTTTTCCGAGTACCGGAGCTGGTCAAACTGGGTCTCCATCCCCGAGACGACCTGGATAGTAGAGCAGGGTTACCGGAGAACCCCCTCCCCAGCCGCTTTGCCTTGCCGACCGGTGCCTGGACTCTGTTAAGCAAAGTCCCTGGTCTTCTTAACTTCCCTTTTCCTTTTCTCATCTTAATAACTTACACCATCAAATCACAAACTTGTAATTCTTTTCTCTCTATTTTTTAAAATCACAAAAGCAAACTGAGACCCAAAGAGGGGGAGAGACTTGCCCAAGGTCACACAGCAAGTTCGAGCGAGAGCCTGGGCTAGCAGGCAGGTTGCCTGACTGCAGGGCTTGGGGGAGGAGGAGGCTGGCGCTGGCCCCCAGTGCAGCCGGCACAGAGAGCCCCGGGGTCTGTTTCTGGGACACCGACTGTGGGCACAATAAGGGGAAGACTTAGTCCCTCTCCAAACATACACACTTCCTGTCCCCAGGAGCTAGGAGCTGCCTGGAGAGGAGGAGGAGGAGGGAGTCCCTGCCAGGGACTTGGAAACCCTGAGTAATGGACAGGGGAGCCTCTGCCCTGCTCCACCCAGTGATGGCTGCTGTCTGCAGCAGGGAGCAAAACCACACGAGTGGGAGGAACGGATTTGCTAAACAGATGCGGAAAGGGAGCCCAGATTTTGAAGCTGAAGGAGAGTTGGGGCTCAGAAAAGAGCACGTCATAGGATATTATTTGTAATATAATATTATAGCCTATATATCATTGCTATATTTTATTGAGCACTTACTGTGTGCCAGGCACAACTTCACAATGTGTATCATTTAATCCCCGCAAGCCTAGGAGGCCGGTACTGATATTATACCCACTTTCCAGATGAAGCTTCTGAGGCCCCAGGAGATTGTCTCTTGCCCAAAGTTGCCAATAAGTAAAGCCCTTTCTCTGGGGATTTTTTGTGAATAGAAAACGTTTTCCTTCTTTTCTTCACCAACTGCATGTTTTCAGACGAACCCAGCCTCTTCCTGCCTGCCTTCATTTCCCCCTGCAAGCCTTCCCTACAGGTTACCTTCTTACCCTGGATGCTGAACATTCCTCCTCCCTCCTATTCTCCGTTTCCCTCCTCGCCTCCCCTTCCTCAAACTGTAAACAGGTTATAAAGCTCTTTGCATAAAAACAACAACAAAACTTCTTTTTCCTAGAAAAGTGGTTGTGTGCTGAGTAGTGTCCCTTCCCTGAACACACACACACAATCAGGAGTCCGGGCTGTGGTTTGAAAGAGGAAGACACTGCTCAAGGCTGGGATTATTTTACAGCAGAGTGGGCAGCCGGGAGGCACTGACTTCCTGTCACTACAAATGTCTCAGCACAGACTGAGATCCCCTGTGGGGCACACAGATATGTGGTGCCAAATAAATTCCTGGATCCCCTTTGGCTTCCTTGCTCCAAAATCAATTCCAACCCTAGGATTCCAGCTACATTACTGTACAAATACAGGTCCTGCTTGTGATCAAATTGAATTCAGAGTTAGTGTGTGAGTTTCTCATCAATCTCTGAATAGAAATATCATCAGGGTGGCTGATACCAAGGGGAGAAGGAGAAGGAAGCCTCAGGGGACCAGGTGGGAGGACAGGTTCCTGGGGTGGGGAGAGAGCCATTGTGGTGGTGGGGTTGAGAAAGGAAAGAAAACAATGGTGACCAGTGTCTGGTGGATTCTGTGGGCGCCCACAGCATGAGAACTCTAGAAGGGGGGAGCATAAGAGAAAGCCGTACCCAGAGTCCCAAGAGCCCAGCAGGGGTCTCTAAAGGCCTCCCCTCGCCCTGGGCGCGCATCTGAGCCCTGTGGGTTTCCTACCTTGGGCCTTGCTTTCTGCTCAAGTGGGGTCTTGAGTGTGTTATGTTCAGGCAAGGGGCCCCCTCCCAGCACTGCTGGCCTGGGCATGGGTTTGGGGGCCCAGGGCTCTGAAGGGTGTCTTTCCCTGCCCAGGCCCATGTCCCTAGCCTAACATCCTCCTTCCCAGGACCCATCACAAAATTAAGAAGTGGGGTGACTGCCTCATCACTTAGGGAGGGAAAGAGCTCCCCAAATGAGCTGAGGGCTCTATCTGTGGCACAAAATATGGGAGCCTGGGGTGCAGGGCATTTCCAGAGACCCCACCCAGGCCAGGCTTAATAAAGCCACAGTGGCTTCTTAGGGCGTGTGACCCGAGAGTGGGATTTGGAGGCATGGCTGGCACCTTTGAGCTCATTTCTTTTTGGACCTTGGGGGGCTGAGACCAGGGTGCCCTTTCCATCACAGACCCCTCTCCCCTTCCCTACCCCAGGGAGGGTAGGATGGAGTAGGGTGGGTTCCGTGGCCTTTTGTCCATTTGGCAAGTGAATTTGAAGATCCTTCTCAGGGACAGGCATGGTCCAGACCACAGTCCGTAACTATAAGGAAATGCCAGTTAGGAAGACTGATACATAAATATAAAAAGAAAAAAACACTGTGGTGCAATAAGGATTTCCATAAATGGATCTTAATGCCAGGTACAAACCATGTGGCCAACCATGACAGAGGCTCCAGGCACTAAGGGGACTTAAGCAAGGATGCTTTAGGGTGAAGGAAGGTCAAACCTTTGAGCCAGTTTTGCAGGACTGGTAGAATTTTTATCAGGCTGAGAGGGGACTGGCAACGTATTCTGGGTGATGGGAACAGCATTCAACAGCCTGGAATAAGCAAGGCTAAAGCAGGAACCTGGGATGAGGGGTTAGCTGGGAGACACGAGAGAAAATAGGGGGTTCCTAACTCCTCCCCCAAACAGAGGATTCGCTCTCAGTCCTGGAGAATCACCCCTCTTCTCTCACTTTTTTTTTTAAGAAAGGCGAACTCCATCTCCAAACTGTCTGAGATCCCACCTGCGGGAGACATCTGTGGCAGAGGGGAGGAGGAAGAAACAGGTGTCAGGCGTCATCCTTGCCTTCTGCCTGTTTGCTGTCTCTGTCTCTGACTCCTGCTCGGTGCCCTGTTTCCTCTCTGTTTGGTCACTCTGCCTCTGTCCCTCTCAGGGTCCCTCTGCTGCTGCCCCCTGGTGCCCCTCTCCCCCCATCCTCTTCCCTCTGTCTCCCTCCCCGCCTCACTCTGACTCTGCTTCCCCTCAGACTCAGCAAGACTGTCCTCTGTGTGCCCAGGTAGGTGTCAGTGCGGGGGCTGATGGCGGGCCCAGGGCCCCCAGGGAGCAGGCCCTGTGACAGGAGGGTGTGTATTTCTCCCTGGCCCTGCTTCTCTGGGTGCTGCCTGAGGACACAGGTGATGCCCCATCCCCTACCCACTCCCACTGTCCCTCAAACCCTTCCTCTTTGTCATCCAAGGAGGAGCTGTAGAGCCCCAACCAGCTTCCCACATGATGACACTCAGGATAGGTCTGGGCCCTCAAAGCCAGACCACAAGCCTCTCTGAGCCTCCAAGTCCCAGGCCCTTTGACAGTGGCCGTGTACCAAGTGGTCTCTGATTATTATCCAAACCCCCACCAAGAACTCACCCCTTAAAGGTCAGGTTGTACCCTCTGCCAAGGTGGCCTCCCGTGCCCCTGGAGCATGTGATACTTCCTTACCCCACTTTCTCCAGATAAATATTTCTGTTAGATCTGCCTCTCTTCTGTCTCAAAAGAGAGAGGAAATTCACAACTCCAGGCACGTTCAGAAACAGTATTTAATTTAATCTTCACAATAGCCCTGAAAATATGGCAGATTCTGTAGATGAGGAAACTGAGCTTCAGAGAGGTTGTTACTTGCCGAAGCGGCAGAGCGAAAATTAAATCTCAGATCTGTGTCTGAAGCCCTGTCCCTTGCTCTGAGCCGCACAGTGGTGTCCTGGCGGCAGATCAATGACAGTACAATGAACTAGAGACAGGGAACTGGCAAGACCTTGAACTTCATTCAGTTTTAATCTGTCAGGTTTCCTTTAAAGACATAGTGCCGCCCGGCCAGTGTGGCTCAGCAGTTAGAGCGTCAGCCTGGGGACCAAAGAGTCACAGGTTCGATTGCTGTCAAGGACATGTACCTCGGTTGTGGTCGGGTCCCCAGCCCTGGTTGGGGTCGTGCGGGAGGCAACCAGTCATGTGTCTCTCTTGCATCAATGTTTATCTCTCTTTCTCTCTCCTTCCCTTCCTCCCTCCCACTCTATCTGAAAAATCAATGGAAAAATATCCTCGGGTGAGGATTAAAAAAAAAAAAAGTAAAATAAAGACATAGTGCCAACTGCCCTCATGGTCCCACCCTGAAACCTCATTTCCCCCATATGTTACTCAAGCCAAGACAAGCAAACATTACCCCCCCAATTCTCCCGCTCTAGACACTATGATGCAAAACGGTCTTTTCTCCCTTAATCATCTGCTTCAAAACCCAGTCCACCACCAATTGCAATATGAGGACTTAATTTGAATCCTGATTTACATGAGCTGAAAGAAAGATATATTTGTGACACTGTTGAACATTTGAACACTGACTGGGTATTTGTTGGATATATCACAGACTTAATTTTTTTATGTGTTTATTTTTTTAATCCTCACCCAAGGATATGCTTATTGATTTTAGAGAGAGGGAGGGAGAGAGAGGAGAGAGCGAGATGAGAGAGAGAACATTGATTGGTTGCCTTCCGTACATGCCGTTCAACCAGGGGCGAACCCACAACCTAGGTATGTGCCCTGATCAAGAATCGAACCCGAAACCTTTCCATATATGAACGACGCTCCAACCAACCTAGCCACACCAGCCAGGCCAGTCTCAATGTTGTAAATAACAGACTTCCTTTTGGAACAGTTTCAGAAATTGAGAAAAGAGTACAGAGACTTGTCCTTGGCCAGGTGGCTCAGTTGGTTAGAGCATGGACTTGATATATCAAGGCTGCAGGTTCGATCCCCACCAGGGCACATACAAGAAGCAACCAACGAGTGCATAAATAAGTGGAACAACAAAACTATGTCTCTCTCTCTCTTTTTTTCCCTCTTTCTCTAAAATCAATAAATAAAAATTTTTTTTAAAGAGTACAGAGCTCCCGTGTACCCGCCCCTCCCCCTTTCCTTTATTATTAACATCTTACATTTGCATAATACATTTGTTACAATTAATGAACCAATACTGATACATTATTATGAACCAAAACTCATAGTTTATTCAAATTTCCTGGGCTGTTACTTAATAATCTTTTTCTGTGTCAGGATCCCATCCAGAATACATTACACTTAGTCATCCTGTCCCCTTAGGCTCCTCTTGGCGGTGACAGTTGCTTAGACTTTGCTTATTTGCAGTGACCTTGACAATTTTGAGAACTGCTGGTCAAGTATTCCGTGGCATGTCCCTCTACTGAAATTTGATGTGGTTTTGTTTTGTTTTGTTTTCATGATTAGACCAGGGTTATGGGTTTGGGGGGGAAGATCACGGAAGTGAGGTGCCATGTTTATACATCATACGAAGGGCGTATACTAGCAACATGATTTATGACAGTTGATGTTGACCTTGATCACCAGGGTGAGGTGGTGTTGGTCGGATTCTCCACCATAAAGTTACCTCACCCCCACTCTTCGGAAGAAAGGCACTGTGGCCGGCCCACACTTACGGGATGGGGAATTATGCTACCCCCCCCCCAAGGGCAGAGTGTCTAAATAAATTATTTGAAATTCTTCTGCATGGGAGATTTCTCTTCTCCCCATTTATTTATTTAGTCAATTATTAATTTCAGCATGGACTTGGGAATATTTATTTTATACTTTGGGTAATCATCCAATACTACTATATTTATTTTGTTCCTCAAATTGTTCCAACTTTGGCCACTGGGAACCATTTCAATTGGCTACTGTGTCCCTTTGACACACTCCCATCAATGTGGGGTTTTCATTTTTGCTTTTGTTTTTCTTTGTGTAAGCACTTCCATACTTTCTGGTGCTTTAGCTACTCCGCGTCCAGCTTGTACTTTCCTCGCCTCAGTCCTGGAATCGGCCATTTCTCCAAGAAGCCTGGACTTGTTCTGGGGAACGGCTCTGGAGAGCGGGGTCTGCGTGCTGGCGTGCTCCTGCCCCTGCAGCAAAACACTGCATTTTAATTTTTTTTGTAATAATGGTTTTGAAGTTATTTTTAAAAGAGTCCTTATTCATTATTATTATTTATTTGTTTGTTTATTTATTTATTTTTGGTTAATCCTTACCCAAGGATATTTTTCCTTTTTTTTCTTTTTTTCTTTTTTAGAGAGAGTGGAAAGGAGGGCGGGAGAGGGAGAGAGAAACATCAGTGTGAGAGAGATACATCAGTTGGTTGCCTCCCTCACAACCCCGACCAGGGCCAGGGTTGAACCTGCAACCCAGGTATGTGCCCTTGACTGGGAATCGAACCTGAGACCCTTCAGTCCACGGGCTGATGCTCTAACTGCTGAGCCAAACTGGCCAGGGCAAGAGTCCAGATCTTCTTAGATACATACAAAATATGTAGATACAACTGAAACGATATGTCTGCAATTTGCTTCAAAATAATATGGGGAGAGCTGAGGCAAGACAAGATTGGCCATGAATTACTCCCTGCGAAGGCGGGGTGATGGGATACACAGAGGTTCTTCATGGCCTTCTGTCTGCTTAGTAGCTTTGTTTGCAGCATCTGGAGGAAAAAAATGAAAGATGATAATAAAACAAAACTCAGTCCAGCCCCGCCTGGGTTGGCTCAGCAGTTAGAGTGTCAGCCTGCAGACCGAAGGGTCTCGGGTTTGATTCCCAGTCAAAGGCACGTACCTGGGTTGCAGGTTCCACGCCCACCTCGGTTGGGGTTGTCCGGGAGGCAACCAGTCGATATGTCTCTCTCACATTGATGTTTCTCTCTCTCTCCCTCCCTCCCTTCCACTCTATCTAAAAATCAATGGAAAAATATTCTCAGGTGAAGATTAACAACAACAACAGAAAAGGACACAGTCAGATCACCTCCTCGAGCAGCTGTTCAGGATTCGGGATTCCTGCTCCGCGTCCTGCTGGGCCTTCCCCTCCTTCCCACGCCCCGGGGCTGCTCTGCAGGTGTGCCGGGCCTCTGCTGACAGCCAGCATCTCCAGAGAGGGGTGCTCACTGCAGCGTTCCCCAGCTGGGGGTGCTCAGCACCAGAGGGAAAAGCTGCCACCACAGCCATGCCCAAGAACTCAGCATGGCCGTCACCTTGCCAGGTGTTTCCACAGCCCTGGGAAGTGCGCATCATTCTCACCCTGAGCTCACAGGTGAGGAAGCAGCTCAGAGAAGCATAGAACGTCCCTGACCACGTGGCTTCCCACAGGCAGAGCCGGCCCCTTCTGAGCACACTCTAGTCTAGGCAGAGGAGACCTAGAACGCTAAGCCGTCTCCATGTGCCTCCTCCCCTCCTCTGCACCCTGAGGCTGAGCCCTCTGGTTTGCATCACTCAGTTCTCTGTCCTCTGGCTTCCCATTGGGTTCGGATGATGGAGGCACAGCAAAAGGATGGAGGATGGGAGACAGAGTGGGGGTGTTGGTTCCCTCAGCGTTTTCCCTGCTGTGCAGGTTTGGCGATGGCTGTGTCCCCCACCAAAGGCCGGGCCCTGCAGCGCAGCCTTGCCTACAGCACTGACTTAGGGAACCACCCCCCCTCCCTTCCTGGCCCAGGTGCTAAGGGCTTCCCACCCAGCGGCTGGCATCTGCCTCCCTTGTTGATCCTCAGCGTTAAATGCCCCTGGGATGCGTCCCCAATGATACAGCTGGTTCCCCTGAAGAAGGTTCCAGTCTACGCTGATGATCAGAAAAAGACATCGTATTGGCCACTGTGTGAAGAAGAGACACAGAAGGGTCCAGGGCTGCAGGCAGAGGGAACTTTGGTTTTGGGCTGAGATCTTTTAATTAAATAAATGTGCTGAGGTTTTGTCTTCTTTCTATGTTGCTTCCCCAGGATCCTTCTGCCACTGAACTGGCTTTTGTTTCCCTTTGTCCCGCTCTCTGCCCCATTTCCAGTCTCTGTCTGCTTGAGCATCTGTCTCATCTTTTGTCATTTTACCTGTGGGTATCAGTCCTTTTCCTGGTGTCTCTGTGCTTCCCTGCCTCTGATAGCCTCGGCTGTCTGTGTGCCCCCCATGCCAGTCTCTTCCTCTCTGTCTCCATTTCTGTCCTCTCTGTCTCTATTTCTGTCTGCTCCGTCTCTATCTACCACTGTTGCTTCCTTTTTTATCTCTGTTTCTAGCTTTCTGCCCTATTTTGTCCTTTGTCCCGTCTGTTTCTGCCCCTCTGGCTGTCTCTCTCTCTCTCTCCCTCCCACTCTCTCTCTCTCTCTCTCCCTCCCACTCTCTCTCTCTCTCTCCCTCCCTCCCTCCCTCTCTCCCTCCCTCCCTCCCTCTCTCCCTCCCTCCCTCTCTGTCTGCCTTGGGCCTGCCTCTGCCCTGGGGTTTCTCTGTGGCCTGAACAGAAGGTGTTGTATCAGGCAGGAAACCAGATTCGCCTCCAGCTGGTGCAAATGAAGAAATATAAAGAAAGTAATCTTTCCAGAGTTGAGGGGAGGAAGTAGGAATGTTGGGGCCCAGAGATTAGCCACACAGATGCCATTACCACCCTAGGTCTGAGGGGTCAGGGGAGCAAAAGTGCTGGATGAGTCCTAAAGGCCTGGCCCTGGAGCAGGGGCTGCCCTGCAGGAGCTGCAGTCCTGGAGACATGTGACCACACCAGTCATGGGCTGAGTCTCTCCTCCCAGCCCCAAGCTCCTGCAGCCTACTCCCACTGGGCGAACCCAACGGGAAGCCAGAGGGCTCAGTCTCCTGGCACAGAGCAGAGCTGAGAAGGATGGAGAGCAAATGGGGCTAGGGGTGAGGCAAAAACAGGGTAACCAGCATATTGGGTGCCCTCCTCAGTCCTGGCTGAGCAAACCCTTTGGTCATCAACCTCCCAGGCCGGCTCCTAATTCCCTCTTCAGCCCTCCAGAGCCAGCATCTGAGGAGCTGAGTTTAGTGGTCTCAGTTTTGCTCTTTACAGTCCAGGCCGTACATTTCTCGAAGCTCAAGTGAAGGGATGCTGCGATCATCTGTTCCCCCTGTCCCCAGGCTGTCCCTGTTTTGCTAGCATATCAGTTAGGATTAGGTTTTTGCAAGTGTCAGAAAATCCAAGATAACTGTTGCTTATAAAAGATGAAAGTTTATTTCTCTCACCATATAGAAATCCCATATCTAGGAAGCTCAGAGTCAGGTGAGTAGGTTCACAAAGTCATTAGAGATCCAGGTTCCTTCTATTCTAGAGCTCTGTCTTTCTCAGTACACAGCTGCTACCTCATGATACAAAAGGGCTGCTCAAGCTCCAGCCATCACACCTTCACTCCAGTGAGCAGCAAAGAGGAAGCTTCAAAGAACAATCTCCTCCCATTTAAGAATTCCTGGAGGCCTCACACTTTCATCGACATAGCATAGGCCAGAACCCTGCCTCGTGGCCATGCCGAGATGCAGAGGAGACTGGGAAATGCAGTCTTTATTCTGGATGAGAACACGTGCAGCAAAAGAATTATTACATTCCCAAGGAAAAGAATGAGAATGAATATTGGGGTCAACTGCTAGCAGTTTCTGCCACAACTGGAATGGTTGGTGCTGCAGGATTTGGAGATGCTGAGGAAGCAGAAGGGGAAAGGTACATGTAGAAAAGTTTAAAGAAAAGAGAAAAAAAAAAACACAACACCCTCTCTCAATCTCTACTGTCCTCCTTCACACAGTCTCTTCCCTACAGCTGCATGGAGATGAGCTCTGCTCCCTGCTGCCCCACTTGTGGCCACAGCACAGTCCGCACTCACACACTCTGCCAAAACCATCGCCCTGTGGCCAAGCCCCACAGTCATCTCTCTGTCCTTAACTTCCTCCCCTTCTCAGCAGCATTTGGCATGATGAAGGCACCTTGCCCTTGAAACCTCCTCCTCTCCCGAATCTCCCATCACCCCTCTCCTCGCAGGCTGGGCCTCTCCTCCCTTGCTCCCGCTGGCCTCTCTCTAACTCTGAACAGTGGGCTTCCAGGCCAGACCCTTTTCTCTTCTTTCATCCACTTTTCCCAAGCAGTCTCATCTGGGACCATGGATTCACGACTATTGCTTAATGCCCTAACTTTTTTTTCCTTTATTGATTTTAGAGAGAGAGGAAGGGAGAGGGAGAGGGAGATAGAAGCATCGATGAGAGAGAACATCGATTGGCCGCCTCCTGCATGCCCCCCACTGGGGATCAGGCCCACAGCCTGGGCATGTGTCCTGACCTGGAATCGAACCAGCGACCTCTTGGTGCATGGGTCGACGCTCAACCACTGAGCCACACCAGCCAGGCGCCCTAACTTTCCCTCCCGATTCGTTTCTCCAGCTGCTCACCTCCCACCCTCACAGACATCTCAGATGTAACAGAACCAGTACGGAGTTCCAGAGTTCCTCCCCACACCACCTGCCTCAGGTTTCCCACTCGGGAAATGCCGCCCCGCATCGCATGGGCCAGAACAGCAAGCCCAAAGCTTAGGCGTGCCCTTTGATCTCTCCCTCCTCCCCCTCACCCCTCCTCCTCCAACCCATCAACCAGTCCTGCTTGGTCACATCCGCCCTTCCTGGTCACATCCACCCGTCCTCGTCACTTTCGCTGCCACCACCAGAGGCCAGTCCGTCTGCCCTCCAGCTGACCTCTGCTCAGCCTCCACAGGCCCCACTGTCGCTCTCATCCCCAGCCATCCCTTCTCAGGGTATCAGGGACAACCTTGGAGCATCAATCAGATAGTGTCCTTCTTCTCTTTCTAATGACCCCCAATAGCACGGACAAGAAAATCACAGCACCTCACGGTGGCCAGCAGCATCCTACACACACAAGTGCCTTTCACCCTCCTCCCCCACTCCTACCCCTCTCCCTGCACACCTCACCACTTCTTTCTTTTTGCCCCAGTTCTGCAGACAGGCCAAGATCTTTCCTGCCCCGTGAGCTCTGCACCCTCTGTCCCTTCCACCTGGTGTGCTCTTCTCCAGCTCCTGCTCCTCCTGCAGGCTCACCCTCCATGCCACGCCTGGGGTGACCACCCACCTTGGCCCGTGTTAATTCTCTTGCAATTCCTTGGCAACTGTCTTATGTGCCCATCACTTTCCTTTTGTCTGAGTCGCTCCACTAAAATGTAAGCATCGTGAGAGCAGAACATGCGGCCATCTCTTGAGCACACCTGGCCAGTATCGGCCTGGGCATGAAGAAGGTGCTCAAATTCTGTATTGGATCAATGCATGAGTCTTTATCTGTCCTCCATCATAACTGACTCACGGCCAAGACAAGCACTGGAACTCAGTAAAGATGCCGTTAACCACTTGGTTACCATGTTGGCCCATCCCGAACACGTCCAGGGTTCTTCAAAGACCTCGGCAGCTTGCTCTGTGCTGCCTCCCCTCTGGCCAGCTCTGTCTTCTCTCTCCTCTGCTTTCCCCAGGCACGCCCTCACCCAAGCATCACTCACCAACAAGCCTGGAATGAAGCATCCTTCACAAAGCGCCTACTAAGTGCCAGGCGTGCCTACTCCTCATAACCAACCCCCGACAGATTAGATTCTTTTCCAAAAGGAAAGACAAGGCTCCAAGGGACAAAAGCATTGGTCCAAGGCCACTCGTGGTAAAGTTGTATTCCAGTCCACTGGTTCACTTCGACTGGACCAGGTTAGCAGGTGAGGCTGGGGAAGGTCTTCAAGCCCTTCCCTCCCCGTAGTATGCTCGCCCCACACTTGACAGCCCATCCTGCCCTTCTGCCCTGTGGGTTCACCAGAAGCAGGAGGTAAGGAAACTGGACTCTGAAAGTTAGGAATTCTGGGAGGGTAAGGTCAAGGTGATGGTGTAGGGGGTGTGAGGCTTGGTTTTGGGTAGGGGCAGACCTCTGGCTTCAGGATTCCTGGGAAGGAGGTGGTGGTGAAAGGAAAAGATGGACAGGGAGGTTGACGGGAAGGTTTAAGCACCCCAACTTCTGAATGCCTCTGTCTCCTTGCCTTGCCTGTCACAGGGCTCTGCTCAGGAGGTTTGAAAATCCCCCTGGGGCATTTTCAAGGCAGGCGACCATTGCCCACGCCTCGACCCACCTGCCCTCGGGGCCCCACAGCACACCGAGAGGCACACTTGCCGGGGCTGAGCCGAGAAGAGGAGGGGCCAGTTGGTGCTTTCTGGGACAGAAGTGAGGTGACAGCTCTGTGGGAGATACGGCAGTGTCAGGGGGGGTGCCCGGGGTGCGGGAGGCCTGGCCATGATGCCTGCCAGATGAGGAGGGGCTCTGGCAGGGGACGGCAGGGCTGGAGAGCGACAACTGTCAGGAGAAATGTCCCATCTCCCCTCCACATACACACAAAGCAGTTTGTCCAGAAGGAAAGTGGGACGGGCCTGCGGCCAGGAGACCTTTGCACACGCGCACGCGCGCACACACACACCCACGCACGCCCGGTTCCCAGGCCTTCTAGAAATTCATCCACTTTAATGGGTCTCAGACCTGTAGGGTCGAAGGTGCGATGCCCCCCTACACACACACATGAGGAGCTTCAGCTGGGGTGCTAGCAGACCCTTGCCCCAGTTTCACACCCTGGTCCCAGCCCAGCCTGGGGAGAAGCTTCCAAGATCAAAGGGCCAGGTGGGCTGGTCCCTGGCATCCCTCAGAGCCTGTGTGTCTGCCAGGCCCCGCCCCTGCCCACGAGGGGGTTGACTGCCCACCCTACCCTGGCTCTGTGCTCCCCTCTCCCTCCTTATGCAGACATCCTCTTCCCACACGCACGAGGGGAAAGGTCACGTGTGGACCATGGACTCAGAAATACTCGGTTCAAATCCTGACCTTGCTTCTCAGTAGCTGGGGGGCCTGGACAAATCCCTTAGCCTCTCAGGACTTCAGTTTCCCTGTCTCTAAAAATCATAAACATAAACCTAGATTGACCTCATGATGTCAATGAGGATGATGCCAAAAGCACCCCTCACATTCTCCTCGGGGTTTTTTGGGGGGCGGGGGCGAATCCTTGAGAGCTTCCAGGAGGCGGCGGCTGGGAGGCAGCCTGAGGGGCCAGCAGGGGCGCGGTGAGTGCGCAGGCCCATGAGCACCCCTCTGGGCTATGGTAGGGGTGTCAGGTCTGGCGAGAACTATACAGGGTCTGTGAGTGAACACCCACCCTCCCCAAACACGCACCTCCCACCCCACTTGTCCCTCGGGGTCTCTCCACCCCCAAAGCCCACCTGACCCACCCCAGCGCGGGCTGCTCTCCCCTTGGGGGGCCCGGGCCCAGAATGGGCGCGTCAACTGGGGCAAATTAACACGTAGGAAAACACCCCAGCACCTGGAGAAACAGGAGCTGGGGCCCGGGGAGGGCGGCCAGAGCCTTGGATGTCAGAACCCGAGCGGAGCGATAATTCACCCAAGTGTCCGCGGCCTCCCGCCCGCTCGGCTCCCCACCCGGCCGCTCAGCCTCTGGTTTCAAAGGCGGACAAACAGCACACTGTGCTGGGCCCGGCTCTCTCGGTAAATCTTCCTGTCTTCGACTTCGTGTAACTTGAGCCGGCAGCGCTGACCCTCCCTCGGAGGCCTGATGGGCACTGGATGAGTGGGGCACGCCGTGGAGGGGGGGTGGGAGCAAGAGCAGAGGGGAGGGCGCCGCGGGGGAGGGGAGAGGGCTCGGCGGTGCCCCTGGGCCTCAGCCCTCCCCCATTCCCTCTGGACCCCCCACCGCCGCCAGCTGCCCCCTTCCCTCCTCTTTGGGGGGCGGGGTTCTGTGGGGCAGATGTTGCTTAGACTCAGAGGAAGCCTGTGCTTTCACGTGCACCCCAGCTTTGGAATGTGTGCGATTCTAGATGCTTCTGAGCGTGAGCAGCACGTATGTGTGCGAGGGGACGAGGGAGTCTGTTGTGAGCTCACACCTCAGCATGTGGAAAAGTCATTTTGCTGCTTGTGTTGGGGGCAGACAGAGATGGGGAGTCCTCCTCCTGTGCCTCTGTCCCCAGGGCAGAGTAAAGGAACCAGGCAGCCCTGCGACATCCCCACCTGTCCCCCTCCACAGGCCTTCTGACCCGGGGGCCTGGGGTGGCCTTGAGGCGGGGGCGGGGGCAGCGGCCGGCCCCTCCCGGGGATTTCACTGGGGAGCGGGGTGGCCTCTGCTGGACTGTCAGTGGAAGGGCCTGCTTTGGGGCCCAGGATGGAGTGGGGTCTCACAGAGACGGAGCGGGAGCCTCCAGGAAGGCCAGGGGACATTTAATCAAGAAGGAGCTGACTGGGGGGGGAGGGTCAGGCTTCGGTGGGTGGGGGCAAGGGTGAGAGCAGAGGTGCAGAGCAGGCCTGGGCGGCAGCTGTGTCCGGGATAAGCCAGAAGAGTGAGATCTGAGGGCCCAGAAATCCTTGTGGGGGTGGGGTGGTGCGGTGAGCAGGCCTGCTGTGAGGGTGGATGGAGTTGGAGCCAGGATTCAGAGGAGGGAACTGGCTTGGGACAAGCGTAATGGTTAGCACAGAGTTCATCCTGGCGACATCAAGAAGCAACTAGGCCCTGGCCAGTTTGGCTCAGCAGTTGAGCGACGGCCTACGGACCAGAGAGTCCTGGGTTCGGTTCCCGCTAGAGGCACGTACCACAAAAAAATAAAAATAAAAATAGCAGGTAGGAAGGGAGCACCGCCCATACGCCCGGGAGCACAGCGCGGATCTGCCCCTCCGAGGGGCCAGTGGTGGAGGCAGATAGTGAAGTTACAAAGTGGATGCAGGACGTGTTAGTGTTGGTGAATGCTGTACAGACAACCCTGGGAGGGGTATAGGGAGAGACAGAGCATGTATTGCAATGTTCAGTATGGCCTCGCTGAGAAGGTGACATTTGTGTCAAAACCTCAAGGAGGCAGGGAAGGAAGCCAAGCAGGTAGCTCGGTGACGGGCATTCTGAGCAGAGAGCAGCAAGGGCCCAGTGTCTGTGATGCAGCCATGCCTGCACCGCAGCTCAGGTCCCGCAGAGTGCTCTGGGGGAGTGGGGAGAGGGGGAGGGAGGGAGCAAGAGGGGAGGCCGGAATGGGGACAGTCTGGGGTTGGGGTTAGATCAGATTCGGGCTTCTTAGTAAGCACGGAGGAAATGGATGGAGAGACTGTGCCGGGGACAGACGGAGCAGGCCTGCTCTTAGAGCCTCTGGTTGCGTTGGGGTATCTGATTTGGGGGCCTCTCCCAGCTTAATCCAGTGTCTCCTCTCTGAAGCCTGAGACCCCACTTCACTTGGAGCTTGTCTTCAAGAACTTTGTCGTCTACACCCCCCCATTTGTTTGCTAATAAAAAGATGGAGGGGGGCCTGTCTGCCATCTCGGAACCCAGCCTTCTTGCCTTCCCCTGCCTGCTTCCTCTCCCTCTCCTCGCTCCGAGAGCCGAGGCAGTTAATTGGAGCGTCTTGAAAGTGCACATTAACACACAGAGAGCCAAGGAGACGTCTTGGCAGCGAAATATCATTATCACTTCTTGAGCTCCAGCCAAAATCCCCTCGCGGTCAAAACACAATTCTTTAAACTAAACAATTAAAGATTTGTGCAGGAGAGGCTGCCACGAGGTATCAGGCTGGGAGCGGGTGCCGCTGCCAGTGTCAGCAAAGTTAGCAACCTGCTCCCGCTCCGCGCCAGGTGACGGGCTGGGTGACTCCTGGAAGGAGCAAAAACAGCAGGCCCGTGGCCAGGCCTGGCCGCCAGAAACAATCTGCCCTGTCCCCAAACCCAGGCAGCCACAGGTTTGAGATCCCAGCAGGAAACATGGCAGGCCCATCAAGTCCCCGCCATCCCTCGTCTCGGGAGTTGGGATTCAACACAGACCTTATAGTCATCCTGGACTCTGCCAGCAAGGGGCCCAGTCCCTTCCAGAAGCCCCCGGATTCTGAAATGCCAGACCCTCAACCTCTTTTATTCCTGGCTCCTACCTGGGGGTCTTCAGAAGCCCTAGGCCCTGGAATAAGACACATTGGGTGCATCCGGCTGGTGTGGCTCAGTGGTTGAGCATTGACCCATGCACCAGGAGGTCGCCCATTCCGGGTCAGGACACATGCCCAAGTTGTGGGCCCGATCCCCAGTGGGGGGCATGCAGGAGGCAGCCAATCCATGTTCTCTCTCATCAATGTTTCTATTTCTCTTCTTCTTACTTCCTCTCTCTCTAAAATCAATAAAGGAAAAAAAATCTTTTTTGTTTAAAAAGAAAGAAACATTGGGTGCCACAGCACCCTTTGTGGCTGGGGCCCCGGACCATTTCAGTGGGATTCTGAGGGATTGAATGTGGTGCTCGTGGCCAAACTGCGAAGTTTCTCTGATTCCCGGCGCACTGTGCCACCAATTTACCACAGAGCCCTCTCCCCCTTCCTAGATTCCCGCCCCTCCAGCTCAGCGCTGTACCCCCAGTCACACGCGGGGCCATGCACATCACAGAGAGTTTGGAGCCGAGAGATGTGGGGGCCTCTCTCCAGCTCTGCCCCGTATGTACAGATCCCGCCCTGCCCAGAACTGTGAGGACCCTGCGTGGGCTCATGGGGTGAAATCTGGGCTACCCAGCTCACCAGTGTGTTGCAGAGTAATGGGGGATGATCCCGAGAAAGTCCCCACCTGTCTCTGGGCCTCAGTTCCCCTGTCTATACTACTACATGATTTGGACTTAAGAGTGGAGATTCCAGTTCTAAATGTTGTGGGTCTGGACCAATGTAAGGGACGTGGGTGTGTTCAGGCAGTAGGCTCAGAAAGCCCTCTCCCGCATTTGGGAAAATTCCTCTCGTGCTGTGTGTTTCTGCAAATCAGTTCAATCAGACACTTGACATGCCCTGGGCAAGGGAAGTGGCGGGGGCAGAGATGGCCCGTCTGTCTCCAGCTGTTCTGGAGTGTTCTATCTAGACTACCAAGGGAGCTTGAGTCTGGTGAAGCAAAGACTCTGGAGCCAGGCAGCCTGGGTTCAGTCCTAGCTCCCCACTCACTAGCTGTGTGACCTTGGACAAGATGCTTAACCTCTCTGTGCCTCAGTTTCCCCAGCTACAAAACGAGGTTAACAATAGTACCCATCTCTTAGAGTTACTATGAAGATGAAGAAACCAGAACAGTGTCTGGTCCATAGAAAGCACTCAAGAAATAGCAGCTATTGTTATTTCTGTGGCTTTTGTAATAGGAACTCATGACAGCCGACCTCTAAAGATGGCCTCTCAATTAACCACCTTCCTCGAACTCATATTCTTGTGTTGAGCCCTCTCATAGGAAATCTGGGACAGCCCAATAAAATATGGCAAAAGTGACATTGTGTGACCTACAAGACTAGATCAGAAAAAGCTTTTCTGCCTGGGCCTCTTGATAGGTTCACTGCCAAGCACCAGGTAAGAAGTTCAAGTACGCTTGAGCCCACCACGCTGGGAGGAAGCCCAAGAGAAAGCGAGGCTTGGCCCAGCTGAGACGCTAAACAGGTGAGTGAAGAAGGCGCCTGGACATGTCACCCAGTCCAGACTTCAGATGACCCCAGTCCCAGCTGCCACCTGATTGAACTCCACGAAAGACCCCAAGCAAGAACCACCTAACTGAGCCCAGATACAATGACAGATAGTCCATGTTCATTTTGAGCAACTAAATTTGGGAGAGGTTTGTTACAAGGAATGGACCTTAGAGTCGGAGTGGGTCAGAGCTGGAAGGAAACTTAGTGACCCTAATTTGAATTAACTTCTAATCAGCTTATGATTTCACCTGCCTTCTCTTAACTCCACCGTGGCTTCTCCTCACATTTTGAATGAAGTCCAAAGTGCCCTCGGAGGACTACCAGATCTTACATGCGCCGTGCTCGCTGGCTCTCTGACCTCCTTTGTTCTTCCCTTCCTCTGATCCCAGCACGCCTCCTAGTCATTCCTTGAACGTGCCAAATAGGCTCCTGCCTCAGGGCCTTTGCTAGTGCTGTTCCCCCTTATTTTCTCACAGCTCACTCTTTCACTTCATTCAGGTCCCTCATCAAATGTCACCCCTTTGAGAGATCTTTCTTAAAATAGTACCCCCCAGAGCTACTAGTATCCCTTCTCTCCCCTTCCCTGCTTTATTTCTCTCAGGTGACTCATGGCTATCTGGTAGTATAGTACACATTTATTCCCACATTCATTTACTGTCTCTCCCCATTCCACTGGAGTGGACGCTCCATGAGGACGGGGATTTTGTTTATTTGGTGGCCACTGAGCTCCAGGGCCCCAAACAGTGTCTGACACATAGTAGGTCTCAACCGACACTTGCAGGAAGAATGAAACCTCTCTACCCCAGGGAATGGAACTGAGGCCTAGAGAGGGACAGTGACTTGCCCAAGGTCACACAGTACTTAGCCTGACCTCGTCCCAAGGTTCTCTGCTCCCAAGTGTCCCCATGCACACCCAGATCCCCAAACGCCCCTTCTCCCCATTGCCTACAGAGCAGCGCCGGCCACTCCTGTCTGTCACTCAGCGGGCCAATAGCCCTCAGCTCTTCCAGTTGTTTCTGTCAAACAGTATTTACAATAAACTTTGTTTGAACTTTTGTCTAAGTGATAATAATAATAACACGATAATTATATGGAGTATAACATACAGCCAGCTGTATTTAATTAAAGCTGTCATTTCACTAAGGGTTTCTGGAAAAGAGTAAACCGCAGAGCTGTGCCGCCCGGACCTCTCAGTGGGGACTGCATCTGAACAGGAGCGGGGTGACGGGAGCAGACGCCCCAGAAGCCAGAGGCCACCAGAAGCTTCCGGAGTCTGGGTGCTCCCATTGTGGAGCCACACGGAGGGTGGGTCTGCGGTGGCCTCGGGCCAAGGATCGAGTCTGGAACCTCTCAGAACACATGCACGGATCCCTGCCGACCTTTGCTGGCTCAGGCGAAGCTGTTTCTTTCAAGACCCTGGAATCGGGAGCTCAGGAGCTGACAAGACACCACCCCGGAGCGAGGAAGATGGCTCAGCAGGCCAGAGGCCCAGCGCGCGGGACAATGGGGAGGCACTGGTGTCCTGGGGGAGGACAGGCTGGGCATGGATTCGGTGAGCAAAGTTTGCTTCGTGTGCATCACATGCCTGGCGCTGTGCCGGACACTGGGTTAGGGAACCTGGGCTTTCTGCTGAGAAAAGAATGGAGCAAGAAAACCTCAATTACCAAGCCGGAGAGGAGCCCCCCAGGAGAGGATAGGATAGTCCATTGGCTAAGAGCCCCCCCTGGGGCCAGAGGATGCAGATGGAAACCCTGGCTCTTCTCCTCTCCGCAGGACTTCCCTTTTCCATCTGTAAAATGGGAATAATGGATCCAAGGCAGAGGATTCGCATGAGGACTAAGTGAAGGGATCTGTGTCAGGTGATTAGGACGACAGTAGAGAGGGTCCATAAACGTCAGCTGGATCGCTGGATATTCTGCAAGCACAGATTAGGCTGACCTGGAAATAGGGTCACCAACCATCCTGGCTTAGGGGTGGCCTATTCAGTGCCAAAACCAGGATAGTCACAGGAAAACTGGACCATTGGCCATCCCACCGGGGAAAGCCAGAGCTGGGTCTCAGGGAGAAGGTGACATTCGAGCCAGGCACACGCTAAGGATGACAGGGACTTAGTTCAGCAGAAGGCAGCGGATACGTGAAAAAGTATGGAACCAGGGATTCACGCCCAGATCAGCCATGAACTCCTGTGTGACCCCGGGCTAGTCACACCCCTTCTTGGAGACTCACTTGTCCCATATGTAGCCAACAGCAGGCCGATTGCTCTCTGGGGCCCCTGGCAGGTCTGCAGTCACCGGAGACTGGGGCTGCAGGAAGGAAGGTCCTGGGGGGCCTCATGAGCCACCCCACCTCCCCCCAGCATGCACACAATGCTGGGGCAATGGGGAGGGTAAAGGAGATACCTGCCCACATAGAAAACCCCTCTTTGGGGCCTGTAGCAGGGCAGGAGCAGTAGGGTTAACTGGAGAGTGAGTTTTAATTGTCTAAAGAGGCTTGCTGCTGGGGGTGGGGGTTGAGCGAGAAGATCTCTGAAGAGATGCAGAAATATTCCTGGGTAATAAAATATCCCCTTTTCAGTGTCAAAGTTAATGTTCCAGGCCTCAGGTAAAACCGGCTTCTTATCAGCCAGTGCTCTCCCTGGAGAAGGCTGGGCGGCAGGCGGGGGGCAGGAGGGAGCAGCGTAGGCTCCCCACCCTCGGAGCAGGGAAGGGAGGGGGCTTGATGGTCCGAGGAGGCTGAGCCCCTTGCAACCTCCCACAGTCCCCTGGACTAGGAGGTGGGCCCCAGTGCAGGATGCGTGTCCTGCCCCATGCCAGGCTGTCTCTGCCTCCCCCCTCTGTCCTCTCCTCAGATGCTCATTCATTCTGCCACCATCCCTGTCCCTTGCTCACTGGTCTCTCTCCTTCATCTTTCCTCTCAGACTGTTCTTTCCACCTGTCTGCTCCCGTCCCTCCTGCATGTGCCTGCATCTGTGATGGTGTTTGCGCCTGTTTGTCCTGCTGGGGTTTTGTCCCTTCCAGCCCAAGAGACAGGCGGCCTCGCCTGCTGCCTGGGAGCAACACATATGGGCGCACACTCACGCTCCCCGTGCAACTCTGCACACGCAGGCATGGTGGGCACCTTGCCCGTGCCCCGGGCTGCGCCGGCACCCCTGCTTCGGCACCGGGCCCCAAACCCACTGGCGTGTGCCGGCAGCTCAGCACAGTGACTCTGACAGGCCGCAGGTTTAAATATAGCGCTGCATACGCAAGACGGGGCTAATTTTAGCAGGAATGTGCTGGAAACTTTGAGGGCTCTGTTCTCTAGCTGTCTCCCCTGTGCTCGTCGCTCAGGGCTGGAAGTAAACCTGCTGGTCCTCCATTCTTCATCTCCCCTCTCCCCCCCCCCCCCACTCAGGTCCCCAAACGCCAGCCCTGTTCCTTGTCTTGGCAATGCCCTGTTCCCAGGGGTCCGAGACCACCCCTCTGCCTGAGGTTCTAAATCTCCTGTGCCCCTCTCTTGCCTCAGGCTCATCAGCAATGGCAAGGCTGGCCAGCCCTGGGGGAAACCATCAGCCAATTAAAAGGGTCCTTCATCCCGCCCCGTCCCAGCGATGCGTCCTATCCTGTCCGAGGAAGATGTTTGATTGACACACCAACACAACCTGCCACTTCCTGAGTGTCCCCTGTGTGCCAGGCATGCACTCGGTGCTTTATAAAGATTCACTCATTGAACCTCTCAACAAACCTGAGGTGGGCGTGAGCAATTAGTAGCCCATTTTGCAGGCCGGACAGTGAAGCCCAGGAAAGTTCAAGGAATTGCCCACAGTCATTGGACACAACGCAGTGGGTCACCTAGTACACCGTCTCTCCCAGGGAGCACGCTTGCCTTTTAAGTGGGAGCCCTGGGCGGAAAGGGCATGGTTAGCACCAAGGAAGAACTGCGATGGTGAACTTCAAGGACCCTGCCTCCAGAGGGCACAGATTCTCTGCCGCACGGGGAGGCTCCTGTCCCCATCCTTCCTGTGTCCTCCTGCCCACCCAGGGGCCTAGGGCAATAGGGCATTCTTCTCCCCACCCAAGTCTGCATGCGTGTCTGTTCCTACCCCACCCTGCTTTCCCTCCCCCTTTCAAGGGGCTGGACGGGGCACCTACTGTGCGCCCAGCACAGCTGCAGGTGCCTGGCTGCCAGGGGCACGAGCTGAGGGCAGGGCTGGCTCAAGTCCTGGTGGATTCGCCGGTGGCAGGTGCAGGCCTGGAGTAAACACTGAGCAGCATTCTCACTGGGAAGGATGCTAATAGGAGCCGGGAGGACAGAGGAGAGAAAAAGTTGACATTCAGAAGGGGCTGCACCCCCGCGAGAAACTCCAGAAGGCATCAACTCCCCACCCCCACGGTGCTCTGACTGCTCTCTCGCAGCTTCAGAAAAATGCCCTGTCTCCCCTCGGGGCTGCGTAACAGCGCTGCGTGGTCGCTGTTTGAGTGCGAGGACAGTTCCTGTAATGAGGATTAGAATAGTAACGGGAGGGTGACGTGCTGCAGCTGGAGAGCACCAGAGCTCGGGGAGCCCAGCCCCCCCCTCCCCCCCCCGCCACAGGGACGCTGGCTGTGGGGACTGACACAGAGGCCACTGTCCCCAGCCCCTCGGCTCCCAGGGGAGTGGCGGGATGAGGAGCTGCAGGCCCTGGCTCACAGCCTGGCACTGGGGGCACAGAGGGGACCCGGGTAGGAGGGACTAGAAGGTGCATTGGAGGCTGCAGCCTCCTCACAGCCCTTCATGGCCGTCCTCTAGGGCATGATGTCCTCTCTCATGTGATACACTCCCTTACCCGGCGTTCGTGGGCTCCCTGACTACACCCTCATCTCCGTGCCTCGGCAGGTGTTCACGAGAGACTTGTGCATGAACAGATGTGGGTGTGGACCCTTGGTACCCACGGGATCAGACAGGCCCCGTGGCTGAAGTCTTTGTGCCAGCCTGTGTTTGTGTGTCTGTGGGGGGGTATCTGCGCAGTTGTGTGAGGCGGGATGTTTGTGAGGTGTGTCTGTCCTGCTGAGATTCTGTTCCCTGTGTGTGTGTGTGTGAGGTGTGTGCGTACATGTCTGTGAGGTGTGTGTGTGTGTGTGTACATGTCTGTGAGTTTTGTGTATGTCTCTGTGAGGTGTATGTGTGTGAGGTGTGTGAGGTGTGTGTGTATGTGTGTGAGGTGTGTGTGTATGTGTGTGAGGTGATTGTGTATGTGTGTGAGGTGTGTGTGAGGTGTGTGTATGTGTGTGAGGTGATTGTGTATGTGTGTGAGGTGTGTGTATGTGTGTGTATGTGTGTGAGGTGTGTGTGTATGTGAGGTGTGTGTATGTCTGTGAGTTGTGTGTATGTCTGTGAGATGTGTGTGTATGTCTGTGAGGTGTGTGTATGTGTGCGAGGTGTGTGTGCAAGGTGTGTATGTATGTGTGCAAGGTGTGTGTGTGCGAGGTGTGTGTGTATGTGTGTGAGGTGTGTCTATGTGTGTGAGGTGTGTGTGTATGTGTGTGAAGTGTGTGTATGTGTGCGAGGTGTGTATGTATGTGTGCGAGGTGTGTGTGTATGTGTGCGAGGTGTGTGTATGTCTGTGAGGTGTGTGTATGTGTGTATGTGTGTGAGGTGTGTGTGTATGTGTGTGAGGTGTGTGTGTGTGTGAAGTGTGTATGTGAGGTGTGTGTATGTGTGTGAGGTGATTGTGTATGTGTGTGAGGTGTGTGTGTGTGAGGTGTGTGTGTATGTGTGTGAGGTGTGTGTGTATGTCTGTGAGGTGTGTGTATGTGTGTGAGGTGATTGTGTATGTGTGTGAGGTGTGTGTATGTGTATGTATGTGTGAGGTGTGTGTATGTGTATGAGGTGTGTGTATGTGTGTGAGGTGTGTGTATGTGTGTGAGGTGTGTGTGTATGTCTGTGAGTTGTGTGTATGTGTGTGATGTGTGTGTGTGTGTGATGTGTGTGTATGTCTGTGAGGTGTGTGTATGTGTGTGAGGTGTGTGTATGTGTGTGAGGTGTGTGTGTATGTGTGTGAGGTGTGTGTATGTGTGTGAGGTGTGTGTGTATGTCTGTGAGTTGTGTGTATGTGTGTGAGGTGTGTGTGTATGTCTGTGAGGTGTGTGTGTATGTGTGTGAGGTGTGTGTATGTGTGTGAGGTGTGTGTGTGTGAGGTGTTTGTATGTGTGTGAGGTGTGTGTGTATGTGTGTGTATGTGTGTGAGGTGTGTGTGTATGTCTGTGAGGTGTGTGTGTATGTCTGTGAGGTGTGTGTATGTCTGTGAGGTGTGTGTGTATGTGTGTGAGGTGTGTGTGTATGTGTGTTCTTTCCACCTGGTCACCATTTCAGCTGCTGGATTGTTGCACCAACTCAGGGCATGGCACCTCCTCAGGTGGACCCACTCGAGCAACTGCAAGACAGCATGGGTGGGCCCCACCTGCTCGGGCAGGGGCCCTGTGTCTAGCCGGAAGATCCCTGCTGACACCCTTGCCCACCCCGGGTCTCTGGGACAGACTCCACCAGGGCTGTGCCCACATCGAATCATGACCCTTGGGGCCGAGGTCCCTGCACCAACACTTGGAGCCAAGGCTACTCTCTCTAGGAGTGGGCACCACCCCAGGATGGCACTGCCAAGTGCATTTCCTGCACTCCTGATGCAAATGCCAAGGCCCATGAAAAATAGCCAAAATGCCCACACTTTGAGCACTGCCTGCCGTGTGCCAGGCCCCGTGACCCTCACGCTCTGTGGGGGGTTGTGGGACAGGTCCCGAAACAGAGGTCCTGGGGCAAGAAATCCCTGTCCAAGGTCACACAACAAGCAGGTGGGACACGACACAGGCACCACTCCTGACACCTCAGGCCCTCCTGTCCCATTGCCTGAGGACGGCACCCAAATGAGACAGTGCCCCCCCCCCCCAGACCCTTTGCAGACAAAGGGCTGGGGGAGCGTGAAGGAGCTCTCTAAGAGCCAGCACGTGGTTCATCACCTGAACTTTACCGACAGCTGACCCTACCCGCCTCAGATGTCCCTGTGGTGGGTACGTGTTCCCCAAGACGACATGCTTAAGTCCTAACCACTGGGCCCTGTGAATATGATTTCACTGGGAAACAGGGTCTTTGCACATGCAGTCAAGTTGAGATGAGATCATCCTGGGCTAGGCCGGGCCCTGGACCCAGTGAGTGGCGTCCTTATGAGAGGGCAGTGTGGACACAGACACAGGCACACGGGGAGGGACACCGTTTGACGATGGGAACTGAGGCTGCAGTGATGTCTGCAAGCCAAGGACTGCGGGCGTCACCACAAGCCGGGAGAGGCAGGAACAGACCCCCACCCCCGAGGCCCTCAGAGGGAACCAAGTGTGCCCCAGTCTTGACAGACATTCCTGTTGTTCTGAGCCACGTCTGTGCTAGTACCGCAGCCCTAGGAAGTGAGTACACACCCTCCCTTCAGTACAGAAGGACGCGCACACACACTCACACAGTGGCCCAAACACTCAGTTCCTTAGGCTCACACTCCTACTAGGCCCACGAGCCCCGCCGGGTGGCTCCTGCGAGGTGCTCCTGCTCCAACCACCCGGCACCCAGCAGGGCCACGCCTCCCACGCCTCACTGGCCGCCTCTCCCTCCTCCGGGCCAGGACAGAACCCCCAAACTCCTTCTGGCGGGCCTTCCTTCCTTGTCTCTCTGTCCACTTCCCAGCCCCCAGCCCCCTGGTCTGACTTCCTCCCTCCTCCCTCCTCCCCCCCTCCCTCCCTCTCTTCCTCTTTCCTTTCTTCCTTCCTCTCCTCTCTTCCTCCCCCTGCGTCCAGGCAGCCCTGCTGCAAGGCCCTACATGTTTTCGGAGAGTTGCACGTCGCCACCTGTTGCTATGGAGAAGCCTCTTTATCACAAACACTAAGTAAACAGCTGCTGCTGGGAGCCCCTTTCTGCTGGCCAGGGGTTTATTTGGAGAAAGTCAATAAGGAAAAATAAACATTCCCAGCCCTGTGTATATACAGCCTTGGGACTAGTGCTCCATGGAGGCTGGGGCTGCCAACTCCCCAGAGGTCTGGCAGGCCGAGCCCCACTCCTGCCTCTGAGCCCAGAACCTTCCACTCAGTGTCGAGGTGGGGGCCAGTCAGCCACCTTCCTCTGCACTGAGGCAGGTCACTCTGTAGGCTGCACCCTCCCTGCCCTAGGCTGGGCCTCAGCCCCCAGCGCCCAGCTCCTCGGACCTCCACCTCTCCCTTCTAGGAAAGGCTGTGATGAGACAGACCCGCACACCTGCCTCTTCCAGGCCCCGCCTGCTGGCGTGCAGGGAAGTCCACGCTGCACACCCACAGGATACAGGACACTGGAATTCCTGGGAAGGACCATGGTCAGTCTGACTGGGATTCTCTCTTGGCATCTTAGTGTCCATTGAATGCAACATGTGAAGTGCTTAATAATCCAACACTCCATTCATTTAGCACTTGTTTATTTACTAGCTGTGACTATGTCAAGGAGCTGTGCTGGGCCATGCCGGCCCCTGCCCTCATGGTGCTCGCGATCTCGTGGGAAAGACCGTCACCCACCACGCGCAGGTGGCCGTGCCCGGGCGTGCAGTGCAGTGGGAGGAGTAAGGATGCAGGGCTGCAGAGGTGCTCTTGACACCTTGCTGATCTCTGTCACATGCGTCGGCTCAGTGAATCCTCAGAGCAACTCTGTGATGTGGTAGTTGTTTTTTTTTTCTTTATTGATTTTAGAGACAGAGGAAGATAGAAACATCGATGAGAGAGAACACTGATTGGCCACTCCCACTGGGGATTTGGCCCACAAACTGGGCATGTGCCCTGACCAGGAATTGAACCGGCGACCTCTTGGTGCATGGGTCGATGCTCAACCACTGATCCACAGGCCGAGCTGATGTGGTAATATTTTTATTCCCATTTTACATGTGGGGAAGTAACTTCCCTAAAGTCACTTAGCTACTAAGTGGGAGACTCAGGATTTAAATGCAAGACCACCGGAGGCAAAGCCCCAGGCTCTGTGCAGTTCTGTTGGGCTTGTAATAGGAATGCCACAGTCCTCAGAAAGCTCCCGAGAAAAGCTCTCATAAAATGTTTACATGGCAAGTGGGGACAGACAATGACAAGAGTGGCCAATGAGAAACGCTAGTCATTCAGAGGACATCAGTGTGATACAGCGGACTCAGAGCCAGAGGCAGGGGTTGGATTGAGCCTCGAAGGATGGGCAGAGTTTAGATAGGGCCAGAAGCAAGGGAGGGGTCTCCCAGGGGCAGAGTTGGGTACAGCCTGGCTGGGGCTGGGGAGCAGGAAGCCCTGTTTTGGAGAAGGGAGAGGTGGCCTGACACATTGCTTCTTGCTCCAGAACCCTATGCCTTCCTTAGAAACCCGCCTCCATCCACACCCCTGCTCTGGGCCAGGACCTCGTCCTCTGTCTCCTGCGTGTCTGTGCAGCCTCCTTCCTGGTCTCCCTGCCTCTGGTCTCGCTCAGCTCTAACCTAACCCCCCAGGCCCCAGGATCTTCCATAAACACAAGTGTAATCACGTCACCACCCCCTTCCAAGTCTTCTCCCTGGAGAGATGCCATGCGGCCTTGCTCTCAGCTCTTCCTCGTCCCCGAGCACCCTGTGCGCCCAGCATATAGAACAGGTCAAGTTCCCAAACGCATGGGCCCTTCTGGGCCTCTGTGCTTTGCACGTACTCTTCCAGCTGCTTAGAAATCCTTCCTAAAGAGTCACATTCATTCATACACTCTTAATGGGCACCGGTTATGTCCCCATCACTGTTCTAAGCCCTGGCAACAAAACAGCAACCAAAACAAATGAAGGTCCTTGTCCTCACGGAGTGGATGTCCTAGTGGGGGTGTACACAAAAACAAAACAAAGAGTAAAATAGACACAGTGGTAGGTGTGCTGAGTTCTGTGGAGGAACCTACAGTGGGGAGGGGGATGGGCAGGGCCTTGAGGCTACTGTGATGATTCTGAGTCAGATGAGGACCCCTCTCTTAGGTTTTCTGGGGATCCCTCTGGCTGTTGTGTTAAGGATATAATGAAGGTAGCATGGTGGGAGCAGAGAGACAAGCAGACCACAGGAACTCAGGGTTCCTACTTCCCCTCAAGGCTGCCGGGGTCTATACCCCTGGCAGGGTCAAGCCGCGGCCCCCCAGGGACTTCCTGAGGGCAGCCAGGTAAGAGAGGGCTCGCCCTCAGGCCTCACCCAGCTCCACTGGTCCAGAGGCATGTTCTGGTTTAAGGGCACATCCTGCAGACCTGCAGGCCTGGCGCTGCCGCCCAGCTGACTCCCCCAGGCTGCCTGCCCATCTGCCCCCCCAAGGTTCTGAGGAGGACAGGAGCCCCGCAGAGCAGTGATCCACGTATCAGGGATGGGGAATTAACATTCCCAGGCTGTAATTATACCTTCCACCCGTGACACCTAAGGAAGCATATTTTTATAAAAGCAGGTAAATTGGAGGCTTATGGGATTGTGGGGAATGAGTGTATTTTTAGCACACCCCCTCACCACTTCTGATCGCCAGAACCCTAGTAATCACTCTGGCACCAGTGGTCTGAAGGAGGCTGGGGCTCAGAGTGAGCTGAGGGGTCACTGCGAGAGGAGCAGGGAGGCGCTGAGAACCTGGTGAAGCCAAGTGAGGACCCAGGAAAGAAGCCTGGAGAAACCCCGCTGATGGGGGCGTTACGGGGGAGAGTCGTTCATGAGAAGGTGGGGAGCTCATTTTAAAATTATATATATCAATACTAATACCAATAATACTAATACCAATACTAAGAACAGTGACGATAGCTAACCCCTATATGGTACTTCTTAAGTGCCAGATAGTATTCTGAGTGTTTTTTGTACATCAACTCAATTCTCACAACAATCATATGAATATGTACTACTAGTATTCCCATTTTGCAGATGAGAAAACCAAGGCATAGAAAGTTGGTGTCATTTTGAGTTAGACATTGGAGATACACTTATACATCTATACCCACGTCAAAGTTTGCTGTCTGGAACAGGTAAATGAATGAATGAATTCCCTCACTCTGTATTCCCCAGATGTGTACAAAGAGACCTAAAGCTTGGCCAATCACAAGCTCGGAAGTTAGGAAGGCCCTACCTTTAGAGGCGGGGCCTCCAGTCTCACTTCCAGTTTCTCTGCACAGCCGCCACGCCCACTGCAAAGTCTTGGTTGGTGGGCAGCCCCCCCATGTTCAAGGAGCTGAGAGCAGGGTCCCCTGTGATTGCAGGGTCTTCTGCCCATTTAGGGAACTGGTTGGAATAGTGGATCTGATGAAACTGGAAAAAATGTGGAGAGAGAGGACAAGGAGGGATTAGGGTCTCCCTAGATGTCCAGCCGTCGCTGCTGTCTAGGGACACCCTTCTCCAGCAAGGACATCAGCATAGAGAAGGCATGAGAGACAGAAAGGCAGAGTGAAAATGTGATTTTTAATGCAAGCCTCGATAATCAGCTATTTGTGATGGAATTTTATCTGTCCTGGTCTCCGAGGGACGAGAAGCGGGAGTGAGGGAAGAGGGGTCAGAAATTAGTATGCAGAAATATCTGATCAGCCAAAGTAATTTTCTTTAATAATCGTATTCATACTGCCTGCTCTCTGCTCACTAGAAGAATTAAGTATTTAATAGTAATATATTTCATCTGGCAGTGGTTCCGTTTCGTTAGGAACCCGTGATGCTTCACTGGGGTATGTCGGTGGGTGGAGGCTCTGGGGGGGAGACAGGTAGGAGGTGTCAAAGCCAAAAGAAATAGCTAAGCGAGCAGGAGGGCAGTGGGCATGGGTGGGCAGGAAAGGAGGAAGAGGGGGAGCTGTGTGCCAGGGTGAGTCCAGCAGCCCTGTGAGATGCCACTCAAGCTTTCGCCGCCTGAGCTGGGCTGTCCAGCTCTGCCCTCTGGCTGCAGTGGTTACAGCCAAGAGACCCCACTTCTGACCCAATTCCTAAAGCTTCATCTCTAAGCCCCAGACAGAGGGTCCTGTCCAACCCCTGGCACGTCCCTGGCCCCCAGCTCTGAGACTGATAGACTAGCTGAGTGGCAAATCCCCTAAGGGTCGAATTACAGGGTGAACTCCAGACCATGCTCTGACCCCCCATGGCCAAGCTTCCAGAGCTCTACAGCAGGTTTCGGGGGTGCCTCCATGTGTCCCCCCGGCCAGAGGTGAGCCTGCAGTTGCAGGCTCGGGCGGGAGCAGGGCTGGTGCGGAGGAGAGGAGCAGCTCATGCTGGCTGGAGAGGCTGACAGCTGCCTCTCTGCCCTGGGGCTGCAGGAGCAGTGTGCTTTAGCTATTACATGATTTTAATAGTTAAAAAGCAGGCCCAGCGCGTGCCAGGGACATAATTGATGACACCTAGCACTTGGGAACCTGATCTCCATTGGAGACACTTGGAGAGGCTCTCTGCCTCCCCTGCCAGGCTCCCTGAGCTCAGCCGCCCCGGTGGAAAACATCAGTGAGAAAGGTGCAGCTACACTTGTCCGATGAGATTGGAGACAAAGAGAGAGAGGGCCGAGCTGCAGATAGCAGAGTTCAGCTTCTCGCTGTTCTTTTAAGAGCAAACTCCGCAAACTGATGTGCAGTGATGCTGGCATTTCCAGGCACCTGACAGGCTGGAATTAAACACCTGTCCATTAAACTGACAGCCCCAGGAAGGAAAGAGAGGGGGAGGAAGGGGAGAGGGGGGAGAGCTGGGAACCCAACCGCAGGCCGGCTCCTTCCCTGCGGGAGGGACGGTCCCTGCCAAAAAGAGAGGTCAGGGTGGGAGCCAGGAGCGCGGCCAGCAGTGGCTATGGTCCTGCTCTCTAGTTTCCGAGACAGAGTGTCGGTAGGCCCACTACAAACTAATATTCAGACCTGGACCTTGGGGACAGAGAAGCATGTGACGCCCCCAGGAGACTGAGCCAAGGTGAAGAGATTTATCCTCACTTGCTCAAAACTCCCCTTCAAAGGCTTGTGATGCTCTGGGAGCCTCTGGGCCTCCTCCACACACATGTTCTTTGTCTGCTCTGAACCCTTTCGGCATGTACCAGGCATCAGGCAGTGCCTGAGATGCCGCTTGGGTTGTTGGACATTTGGGTGAGTCTGTCCCGGCTCCCCAACTCAAGCGGAAGCTCCTAGAGAAAGCAAAGTGTGTCTTCTGCGTCACAGCTACTCCCTACAGTGCTCAGAGCACACTGGTGGGTGGGGCTGGTGGGATGGGTCTATGGATGGATGGGGTTCAGGAGTGGGTGGGTGGATGGACAGACGGATGGCGGTAATGCTGACAGTTAGGTGGCAAAGACCAAGGGGCCAGTACTGGTCGTTAAAATTTCTGTATTGGTTGGTAAACAGTCGTTGCGCCTAGCCCAATAAATGCCACACTCCCCACCCTCCTAGCCACTGCCCTGTGATTTGCTGGACCTCCCCAAGATTCAGCAACTAAACATTAGCACCCAGCCCAGCAGGGGGCCTCAGGACTCTGCTCCATTGCTATGACCACAGTCCATTCTAACTGGTGAGTAAGGAAGCTTATCATTTTAACCAACACCCTTGGGTGGGTAGGTGAACACAAGCCAAGACCGACTATGGAGATCAGGTGATCTTAGGGAAGGAAGGACTGGAAGGAAGTAGGGAGGGACAGAAATGCCAAATATCTTATCAGGTGGTCGGGTTTTGCTTTTGCACACAGGCCACCACCTCAAGATAATTAACGGAGCTCTCTGTGCCTCCATTGGCTCACCTCTCAAATGGGGACATTGTCTGCCCTGCCAACCAGAGAGGGTGGCTGTGCCCAGCTGGGACCTGTCCCTCAGTCGTCTGGTCATTATTCTTTGCTGTGTGCAGGCCCATTTCTCTGCTGGAGGAGGAGCTTCGTGGAAGCCAGCACGCGGTGGGAAACACCTCCGCATCCCGCACGTGCTTGGTGTCTGCTGAACGGTTGGCCGCAGGAGCCAGGAAGGAGTGGACGAAAGAGGAAGCGGACTCGGGGGAGACAGCGGGAGCCGGTGCAGACTCACAGAGAAGGAGGGAAGGAGAGCTCAGAAGGGTGCTGCAGGGACCAGAAGGGAGCTTCTTCTGTCCTCACGTTCCTCCCTCCCCTACCCTGGTGACGGCCACGTTTCAAGTGCACCAGGCCAGCATATGTTGGCAGAGAGTGAGCCCCAGATGGCACAGGGTAGATCCAGTGTTAGTAGGGCCGCTTTATCCAGGTTCCCAGGATGAAAGACCGCAGTCTCTGGAAGCTCCAGGCATGAAACATGGGGTTGTCCCAGAGAGGAGAAGGGTGTCAGAGGAGAGAGGAAGCCATGGCTGGAGGAGCTCAGACCCCACCCTCCGCCCTAGTCATGCCACTCAGCCTGTGTCCCTTCTCAGATCCTCACGCCATGCTGGCCGCCCTCCCCGGCCTATCCCTCAGGTCCAGGGCCCATTGGGAGGCCGGGGCTCTGCCTCCATCCAGATCCTGCGATGTCAAGGCCCGCCTCGCCCTCCCACACAATTTAGCACTGAATTATTCCCATCTCGAATGATTCTCCATGTACTGGTGTGAGCGCACGGCACGAGAGGGTGATCTCCCACGACATCTGTCACCCTGCGACTGCCCGGGTTAATGCAGCCAGCCTGTCTGGCTGGGCCACTATTCTTTTCTTTCTTTCTTCTTTCTTTTTTTTTTTTTTCCTTTATTGATTTTAGAGCGAGAGAGGAAGGAAGAGGGAGAGAGAGATAAAAACATCGATGAGAGAGAACATCAACTGGCTGCCTCCTGCCTGCCCCTCACTGGGGATCGGGCCCACAACCTGGGCATGTGCCCTGACCGGGAATCGAACTGGCGACCTCTTGGTGCCTGGGTCGACGCTCAACCACTGAGCCATACCGGCCGGGCACTATTCTTTTCTTCAGGGCTTCCCCCAAGAAGGAGCTGCCATAGTGAGGGGGAAGGGGAACAGCTGGCTGGGCCTGAGTTCTGCACAGCAGCACCCCCGACCAGAATCCCACGGGCATGAGCATGGATTTGAGAGCCAGACTGACCTGAGTTCCACTTCCAGCTCTGTCAACGACAACCTGTGTGGCTTGGGACAAGTTGTTTAACTTCTCTGAATCTCACACCCTGGCCCTGCCGCTGTGAAGGGTTATTTTGAGGATTTCCTGGGAACGGGCATGAAATGGCACACAGGTGCATGGGGACAGCGTGGCTGTTACTGGTGGCACTGGTGAGCGTGCCTGGTGTAGGTGCAGCTGAGAAAGCAGGATGGGGCAACGGCCGGATCGCATCAAGGTTCTGCCACGAGCAGGGTGATAATGTGCAGACCTCGAAGGGAGAGGAATTCTTCGCCGCCTGTCTGCGTTAGAGCAGAGCTTTGCAGCTACTCCACCCACACCGGCCCCTCTGAACCCATCCTGGACCCCTTCAGGACTTGCTCACTTCAGAACTCGGGGCTCGTCTCTGTCCCCGGCTGCTCTCACCTCCTGTCTAGTCTCCACCCCACCCAGAGTGTAAGTCTTCCCTGGCGGACACCTCCTCCTGTTGCTAGTGTATCTTTACAACATTGAGCACTGGGATGGGGGCGCAACATGTGAAGATGGGGAGCGAGGGCGGGAGACTGGCTCTGCCCTCGGCACCGATCCCTGATCCACACCCTCACTACTTCGGGTGGCCTTCACTGAGTTGCTCCATCTCCTAATGCCTCGGTCTCCCCATCTGCTAACAGAACCTCCAGCACCTTCTTGAAAGAGTCCAAGAACCTGAGCCTCTCAGACCTCATTTCTAACCAACCGCTACCCCCACCAGACCTATCTCTACAGGGAGCCAGCCCCTACTGTCCCATTGCTGGACCCCTGGGTCCTCCACCCCCTTGTCCCCGACTGTCCCCCACTCACATCCTCACAGGGCACCCCAGCTCCAGCCTGTGTTTGTGCGCTCACCAGGAGCCACGGGACACGGGCCTTTCTCTCTGCCGTAATGAAACCCTTTAATCATATTCAAATAGGTTACTGTTCAGGGGGAAAATAGAAATATGGATTTGATAGCAATAAATTTCCCTGGCTGGCTAAGCCCAGTTCTTAATTGTCCTGTCCCAGGGCTCGCACATTTCATTGTTCGTTAGGTGCTTAAGTCCCCACTCTCATTTTGTGGCGGTGACATTACCGTTGATGGCTCTAATACTCTCATAATTTGAAAGGGGATTTGCATGATAGAACGCAGAGTATTAAAAGAAAAAGAAACAAGGGAGAGAGAAAAATGGGGGGGCAACATGGGAGGAGGAGCTCAGAAGGGAAGGGGGACGGTGGGAGGGGGAGGGGGCAGATGAGGAACTCAATCCAGCTTTCACTTTAAAAAAGTCACTTTCTTCAAAGTCAAATCATTGTTTTCATTGAAGTAAAAGAAAAAAAAAAGGGAAGAGAGAAAAAAGCCGAGGCTGCACATTGGGCTGACTGGGCACTGGTATTCGCCTTATTGTTCCTAATGGTTATTAATTATTATTATCCGGCTGTGCAGGGCTCTGTGGACGTGATGTCCCCAATGTCCTTGGGGTGGAGTTAGGGGAGGGGGGACAGCAGGCTGACTCCAGACACAGAGGTTGGATCCTGGGCCACAGGAAGGTGCAGATGCCAGCAGGAGCCAGGTTTGGGAAGGTGGAGGGGACAGGGGACACTTTCTTAGAAAGAAGGCCTCTGTCGGAGGGATCTAAGCCTCCCGGGTCCTGGCCAACCTTTCTTGAGTTTCCTAGAAGTTTCTTCTTTCCAAAAGCCAGTGACTTGGGCACAACCAGCCTCGCTAGACACAAGACAGCTCTGGTCACTGTGGGGCCTTCCAAGTCCCTCTTGCAAACTGGATTCCTGGCCTCCCCAGGGTTGCTGCCCACAACTGGAAGGCGCCCACAAATTTGGCTGGGTTCCCGTCATCAGTCATTCAGGGTCAGCGACTGCTGTGCCCTTTCCTCCTGGCTGGGGAGTCAGCCTTGGGGTTTCAATGACATCCACCCTCCCTACTGAGCATCTTTCTAACTAGGGCCAGAGCTCTGGGCTCTGAGGGATGACTATGAGTAACCTAGCTTTCAGTGAGGTGTCGGGTCTGTGTTCCAACCACCCCAGGGGATCCTTGACTCTCCTCGGACATGGAGAGCGCGTGTGGCTGGGTCTCCTTGGACAGCTGGAATGAACGTGCCAGGGAGCATTGCAAAGGGCAAGGTGTGTGCGTTCCGGGCACTGACCGCGAAGGGGTGAGGGGCATCGCCTGACTGGGCTCATGACTTCAGCTGCCCGGGCTCTCACCCTCCATGCAAACCCACCCTTCCAGTTTTGTCATGTTCTAATCATCACCCCATTTGTCTGGCCCCTTGTACCCTCACCCATGGGACAGAGAGCGGGGCCAGGGCCAGGCTGGAGCTGCTCGCGTGTCCTTGGCATATCTCACACCTGCACCCCTGGTGTTCCTGCCAGTTCTCAGCACCTCCTGGCCAAGCCTCGCCCCTCCACTTCCTGCGCACTCTCTTCTGGATTAAAATTTTAAATCAAATAAATTCTGGAAGAAAAGTGTCTGCAGAGAACCAATTCACACTCCCCATCCCCCGTGTCTGGCCTGCTGCTGGAGTTCAGGGCCTGGGAACGCACATCCCGGGGCCTCCTCAGTCCCCCTGCCCCCCATGTGCCCCCCAGCCGTCCAGTCAGCCCTCCTCACCCTGAGCCCAGGACCACCATCAACCCTGGAGGACACCCAGTCCCTAAGGGACGGGACGGGTCTAGAATCAGCTTCCCCAAAGGAAATTTGCCACCGCTCAGCCCTCTGCAACTGCAGAAATCTGAATGGGACTGAGGTTGGGGTGAGGGAGGAAGGAGTAGAGGAATAGTGAGCGGGGGTGAGGGTGGAATCTAGAACACCCCAGAAACACTTGTCTATGCGAGACCATAAAACCCTGTGCCACCCCTTCCTTAATTTTTATTATGAGGATCCAAGTGGAGGATGGACAAGTGGCATCTGTCCCAGCCTCCCAGGACTGATGGAATGTCACAAACTCTCTGCTCCTCAGCCTGACTCCCGGACTCATAACACTTCAGACATGAACAGTCTTCAGAGGTGCAGTCTGAAGCCGCAGGGAAATGAACTTGGTGCCCCCCTCATCCCACCCCCAAGACCCCCAAGGAGAAGCTGTCTCCAGAAAAAGGGGAAAAAAAGCCGGAGAGACAAAGTGATTCTTAAATATTTTCCTTCTCTGCAGTCACTCAGGGAGGAGGGGGTGCGGGGCGAGGGAGACTGGAAGGGGGGACAGAGGGGGTTTAATAGGCTCCGGTGACAGCACAGTGTCCACATTGGGAAAAGATTAATGACGAAAATTAATCGCCTGACCTTTCTTTCCAGGAGCTGGAGGTGAGGCGGGCCATTAAAGCCTCTTATGTTGTAATTAACGTTGGAGGGGAGAAGAGAGCTGCCTTCAGAATGGATGTGATCATTTAATTAGGCTTAGGCGTAGGTGCCACAACAGGTCCGGAGAAGTCATAATTTAACTATAGCTTTAAATTACACGGGCAGAGTGGGGACTGCGAGTCTGACGGCAGGAGACCCTGCCGCGGAGCCCAGGAAAACAGTTAAATAAATACCCGAGTGAGGGAGAGAGGTGGTGGCAGAGAGACAGACAGAGGGACAGACGGACAGAGCGAGCGCAGACGCTGCCAGCCAGGGCGGTGGGAAGCGGGAGGACGGGAGTCCAGCGCGTCCTGGAGGGTGGCAGTGGAGTCACGTGGGGAGAGGAAAGTGAGAGCCGGAGTTGGCAATGGCCTGGGGCAGTGTGAGTGTGAGTGTGAGTGTGTGAGTCCGGGCAAGTGCCTCGGAGCACCAACAACAGGATGCAAACTGCATCCACTAACACGGCCGACCTTGGGGAATTTGGAGGCGCCGCTCAGAGGCGCACAGGGCCCCGCACTTCACTCCGCCTTCGCCTTCGCGGGCACCTCTCTCCGCACAGCGTCCCTGCCCGGTCTGGGCCAGACGAGTCGCCCTGCCTTCCTAACCTGGACAGCCTGGGGCTCCCGAGCGCCGCGGGACAAGCAAGGCCCGGCAGCGCGTCCTCGGGTGGGCGTCCGGGCGCAGGGCGCGGGCACCGGGGGCGCAAGCCCGGCGGGACCCGGGAAGCGAGCGGGGTCGCCGAGGGCCCGGGAAGTTCAAGGCCGCGGCGCGGCGCGGAGGGGAATGACCCACGGTCTCTGGGGCGCCGGAGCCCGCGAGTTGCTCAACCTGCGGCATTAGTCACCCCGCGGGAGGAGCGGGCCGCCGGGACACGCGAACCGAGTGCTTCCGCGCGGGGGGAGGGGAGGAGGGACAGGCCGCTCGGCCTAGGCCAGGATGAATGGGCCTCGAGCCGGGCGGACCCCGGAGGGAGGGGGCGCATGGAAACCCCGCGAGGTTTTTGTGGAGCGCGTTTATAGAGGTGCCGCTGCCACCACCTTTGTTTAGGACGGTGGGGGTGGTCGACTCCCAAGTAGGTCAAAGAAAGACTCAGGGTGGCGCCCCATGACACCCAGGTCCCTGCTCTGCCTGGTCACTGTGGGGTTTCCTAGGCCCCAGGAGGCTGCAATGACCTCATTGTCCCCTCCCACCCCAGTTCTTTGGCGACAGAGGACGCTGTAGAAGGGAGCCTGAGAGAGGGAGAGGGAGGAGAGAGACCAAGGGGTAGAGTTGAGGACATGGGACAGGAGGGTACTTTTACCCCAGCGGCCCCCGCCAGGGTCCTCCAGGCTCTGGGCTGAGCCCAAGCTGCCAACCCTCAAGGCCCGGCCGGTGGAGTACACCTCCTCCCCTAAACACAGACTATTCGGATTGGAAGGAAAGAGTTATGGATGAGAGTTATGAAAGAAGACAGGTGTCCCCCAGATTCCCACTCATTCACTAGCTCCCACCCCAGACAACATTTTCCCCATGGAAAACGCAAAAGCCACCAAATCATCCTGTAGGACGATTTCCCCCAGTTCAAGGCAGTTTCCAGTTTGGTTACCATGCACAATTCCTCCGAAGTAGTGAAACTCCTCTGGAGCCTTGTTCCTGCCTCTAGCTAATTGATTGGTTGGTTGGTTGGTTGATTGATTGATTGATTGATTGATTGTCTAACTGGTCTCTGGTCTCTCTTGCAGCTCAGGACTCTGTCCTGAGACTGTCCAGCCTGCACTGGGGACACAGGAGGAGCTGTGGCCTGCAGGCACTGGAGAGTGATGGAGGTGGGATGAGGCAGATGTGCAGGGGGTCCCCGATGGGATACAGGGCTCCTCTCCTAGCGCAGGGCACTGCTGGCCCATGAGGCTTCTGGTCATGTCTTGATTGTGCTAGGGCAGCCTTCGCTGTGTGACTGACCAAAGGGCCCAAGAGCCCAGACGCAGAACTCCTGAGGCCCTGACCTGAGTCCGATGGGGAGGCAGAGGCTGCCTGGCACCCGGAAGACCAGCTGAAGAGTGTGGAAAGAAGGTGGGAACTGGGCGGGGGGGGGGGGGGGGGAAGGCAGGGGGAGATAGGAAACACAACAGAGAAGGAGAAAGGGGCCATGGGGAGAGGGGGAAGCCTGGACCAGGCCTACTGGCTCCTTTGAAGCCCTGTCCCCCACCCCACTCCCTAGGACACTGCATTCCTCAGAGCCCCAGCTCATGGGAGACCTTTCGAGTGTTTCCTTCCTCCCTCTATGACTGTGGACTCGAGAGACCCTCTCTCCCATCCTGCCCATTTTGTTCAGGATAAAATCTGAACTGGTCAGAACTCACAAGGGCCACTGTACCCTGAGCCCTGCCTTTCCTTTTCAGTCTTATTCCCTCTTCCCTCCTCACTCTGCTCCAGCCACACCTCCGCTTGCTGCTTTCTCTCTCTCCCTCCCCCCTCCCTCTTCTCTCCTTTCTCTCTCTCTCCCTCTCCTCTCCTCTCTCTCTCCTCTCTCTCTCTCCTCTCTTTCTCCCCCTCCCTCTCCTCTCCTCTCTCTCCCCCTCTCTCTCTTCCTCTCTCTCTCCTCTCATCTCTATCTCTCTCTCCCTCCTCTCTCTTCCCCTCTCTCTCCTCTCCTCTCTCTCTCCCCTCTCTCTCTTCCCCTCTCTCTTCTCTCCTCTCTCTCTCTCTCCTCTCTCTCTCCCCCCTCTCTCTCTTCTCCTCTCTCTTCTCTCCTCTCTCTCTCTCCTCTCTCTCTCTCTCCTCTCTCTTTTTTTCTCCTCTCTCTCTCTCCTCTCTCTCTCCCCCTCTCTCCCTTCCCCCCTCTCTCTCTTCCCCTCTCTCTCTCTCCTCTCTCTGTCTCTCCCTCTCCCCCTTGCCCCCCAATTAGAATCGCAGCTCCCCGAGGGCTCAACCAGGTGTTGGGTTCACCTGCTATTCTGCAGTGCCTAGAATGTGCCTGGCCCGTGGTAACCCCCAAGTCCACACTTGTTATCACAATCAGTCTTTCGATTCTGTTTCTGCAAGTCCCCCACCCCGAGCTGGGCCTGGCACACCCAGAAGGCCCCTCCTCTTAGGAATCCCCTCATATCCTGCTTTGCTCTTCCTACTCTTTGTAATGTTTTCTTTTCTGCAGAGACCAGAACTGAATGTTTCTGGGAGGGTCTTGGACAGAGGCCACAAATTACCTTGTGGCAAAATAAAACAGTCCACTTGGGCTCTCTGATCCGAAGGATCCGGACAGAGTTCAGCCCAAGGAGTGCTGGGACTCACCTGGCCAGCAGGTGCCCCACCCTGTCCTATTTGGGCCCTGCCAGTGCATTTCTGGAAAGTGGAGGAGGAAAAAGCAATGGGGGAAACAGCCTTTCAGAATAGACAGTAGGGCTATCCCCTTGGGATGAGGTGAATAGAAGCAGAGGGGCCCTGTCTGGAGGAATGTGGTTTGGAAGACTCCCGGGTGGGTGAGGGGGGGTCTGCCTCTCCGTGAGAACAGCCCAGGCCACTGGCCTGTTTGTTTTTCTGTCTGACTGTTTGTTGGATGGGGGCGGGAGAGATAAGGGCATGGAAACAACCTTAAAATAACCTCTACAATTCCTCAGCTGCCAGCACTGGGTGCTTGGGTCTAGCGTGGAGCTTGTAGGCTTGTATTGTGGCTGAGGGAGTGGGGTCATGGGCCACTCTGGCCTGTGTGTCTGTCTGTCTGTCTGTCTGCACACATGCACTGGCTCTTGCCAGGTCCCCAGCCGGTTTGCTCCCTTGTGTGCTGGAGTTGATTTCAATCCTCTCAACTGACACTAGCAGGAATAAATAATCCCATGACTTGAGTTAGGAGACAGAGCCCCAAGGAGGCATAGCAACTACATAAATCCTGAAGATGTGGGGCTCAGGTGGGCCCCTCAGAGCACAGGGTCACTCCCTGGGACCTATGACTCCTTAATTCAACACTTGCCTCCTCCTTCTCTCTATCTCTGCCCAGCTGCATCCCACACAGAAGGCTTAATCCTGGCCCCCTGCCTCTGTGCCCGGGGGGCCTGGCCTTCCCTGCAGAATGGGCTGGAGGCACAAGGATGAGAGACCTTCTGGTAGGGCTCATCTCCCCCGCATTCCTCCTCTCCTGGACTCCGTTTCAGGACTCCCTCCTTCCCATCCCCACCCTCCGGGGCATTCACAGCAGAGGAAGCTGGCTTCTCCCGCCTAAGATTAAGCCCACACCTACTCCTTGCCACCCCTTGAGGGGTGTGGATGCAGGCCTAGGAATCATGCAGCTCGAGCATCCACTCCTCCAGATGTGGGCGGCTCTGTGCCCCAGGGTCTTAGATAAAAGTGCAGAATGAGGAACATTTGTCTTGAAATCTACCCCCTTCATTGTCATCTCTCTGGCCCTTCTCTAGACCTGGATTGGAGCTCCCTCTCCCCCACCAGCCCAGATCTAGGAGCTTGACCTTGAACTAACATTCTAGTCCTCTGCCTGTTGCCTGGAATATCACCCAACCATGCTCTTGAGCGTTCAGTTGCTCATGATCCTCAAAAGAGTGTCTGAGTTTTAAAAGAGGGCCTTTTAACCCGAAGTTTTGGTCATTAGGTGGATAGGGGGAATTTCTGAAGCGGGGCTTTCTAATGGAGGTCCCCCCTTTCCTCAGAAGGCCCCTTCAAACAGCAGAGAGCTGCCAACTGGCCCCTTAACTTCCCAATTGGTCTCTCTACCATCATCACCCCAAAAACCAAATAGTTGATGTTGGAGGGTTTAAAAAAATTTTTTTCTTTATTGATGTTAGGGAGAGGAAGGAAGAGGGAGAGAGAGACAGAAACCTCAATCAGAGAACATCGATTGGCCACCTCCTATATGCCCCGCACTGGAGATCCGGCCCACAGCCTGGGCATGTGCCCTGACCGGGAATCGAACGGGCAACCTCTTGGTGCATGGGTCGTGCTCAACCGCTGAGCCACAATGGCCGGGCTGGTGTTGAAGTTTTTAAATGTTTCTGAACTCAGGGAGACTGGGCCCCAAACTGCTGAATATAATAATCATTTTCCAATCAAACTTTTTAAGTGTGTCGTTCGCCCTGGACTGTGTGGCTCGGTTGGTCGAGCACCAGCGCATGCACCAAGAGGTCGCGGTTGCACGTGCCCAGGTTTCAGGCTTGCGGGAGGCAGCCCATCAGTGGCTCTCTCATCGCTGCTCCTACCTCTCCCCTCCTCTCTCTCTCAAAAGAAAATATTTTTAAAGGTATATCATTCATTCCTTCACACATTAAACATTTATTGAGCAACAATGCAAAGCACTGCGCGCCCACAAAGAGATGAAGACCCAGATAACCATGACAGTCGGATTGCAGCTGTGCACGGAGGGTTTACAATCTAGAAAGCCATTACCATCTAGCCATTCAGTGAGACAGACAAAGATCAGAACAGGAATCAGATAAGAGCAGGGAAGGGATAAGAGTAGGGTTAGGCTGTCACCTTTCTCTTCCCCTTGACCCCAGGAGGCAGATAAGTTCTCTCTCTCTCTCTTGCTGGGTGGCTGATGCTCACTGCCTTTTGCTCCAGCCAGTAGTTAACTTCTAGCTTGGACTTGAAGCTAGACTCGCAAACCACAATTTCAAGGAAGTCGGTTGTTCCATGGCAAGTTACACAGGGACTCTTGTTGATCCATTTCTTCATTTAACAGGTATTTCCCAAGCACAACAGAAAACTCCCAAGCCACAGACAGATGAAGGACATCGACATTCATTTGGAAAGACTAAGCCAGTGGCGGAGCTGGGCGGAGTGTGCTCAGCATCCACGAAGGGCATAGATCGGAGAGGGGCAGGGAGCAGGAGCTCAGCAATCGGAGGTTGCCCTGGGGCAGGGCAGGAAACTTCCAAAGGGATGTGGTACTTTGTCTTTTGAAGGATAGGTATAGCTGGTGTCGGCTGGTGAGCAAAAGGGGAAACCCTTTAGCATTCAGAAAAAGAGGAAGGACGGGAATGGAAAACAACACATCAGCCCGGTGGTGTGGCTCCGTGGATCGTGCGTCTGCCATGGACTGCGAGGTCCAGGTCTGATTCCAGGTCAGGGCACGTGCCCAGGTTGCAGACTCGATCCCCAGTAGGGGGCATGATGTTCCTATCTCTCTCTCCCTTCCTCTCTCTCTAAAATTACAATAAAAACATATTTTGAAGAGAAAAGAACACATTAAGTTAGGCAAGTGGGAGTGAGGAAGATGGCTAGGTTTCCCGGGGTGCCGAATGGACTGGTTTGGCTGGAGCCAGTTTGTTAGAAATGGGCTGGAGAGGTAGGTGAATGGAGATTTGCTTGGAGATGACCTTGAGGCAGTATTAGTCAGCCATCGCCACAGTAATGCTGCCTAGCAAATCACATAAACACTCCACAGTTTACAACAACAAGCCTTTGTTTTTCTCACAGACTGTGGGTTGGCTCAAGGCTATTTCACATTCTCCTTGAACCAGCGTGGCACTCACAGGAGCTCAAGAGACCAAGCTAAGCAGCCCAAACGTTTTTAATCCTGTGCCCCAGTCACATTCCCGGAGATGCCATTGGCTGAAGCCACATGACCAAGCCCACCATCAGTGTGGCGGGAAAGCAGAATCACGTGACAAAGTGTGTGCATGTGGACTCCTACTACAGGCGAGAAGAATTGGAACCAACGATCCCATTCACCTCAGCTGCCGCACAGAAGCCATTGAAGGTTCCCAAGGGTTGAGGGATACAAGCCACACCCTATGATGGCTGACTCCTCTTTCTGCAGCTCTTCCACAGATGCCTTCCCATTTTCATCTTCCCAACAGTCCTCTGAAGGAGATGTTGTGAGCCCATTTTCCAGGTGATGAAAGGAGACTCAGACAGGTGATGGGGCCCAACCAAATGACGCAGCTGGAAAGAGACAGAGCTAGACTTAGACAGGTACCCTCGGGCTCCACAGCTGCTTCAGGAAGCTGCATCAGCTGCTGGGTGCAGGGTGCAGAGGGCGTGAGGGGCTGTGGGCAGCTGACAGCAGAGACCAGACCATGCTTCCAGCCCTGTGAGGAGGGCACTGGCGAGGTGGGAAGACAAAGGTCTAAGTTTTTTTGGGTTTTTTTTTTTTTTGCTTTGTTTTTGCATTTTCTTCCTTTACTGAGGGATAATTTTCATTGAGTAAAAAGTGCACACATTGCCCAGCTGGTGTAGCTCAGAGGTTGAGCGTCGACCCATGCACCAAGAGGCCACCGATTTGATTCCTGGTCAGGGCACATGCCCAGGCTGTGGGCCCGATCCCCAGTGGGGGGCATGCAGGAGGCGGCAAGTCTATGTTCTCTCTCATTGATGTTTCTATCTCTCTCTTCCTCTCCCTTCTTCTCTCTCTCTCTAAAATCAATAAAGAAAAAAATATTTTTTAAAGTGCACATATCATAAATGTACAGTTGATGAGTTTTGTCAAATGCACCTGTGTCATCAACACCCGGTCAAGGTGGAGAACGTGTGCATAATCCCAGCAAGTTTCCCGGGTGTCCCTCTCCAGGCCATCCTTCCTCCACGCAAACAGTTTTTGGACCCCTTATCCCCATAGGTTAGTCTGCCTGTCTTTGTACTTTATAGAACTGGAATCATATGCTATGTTCTCTTTCGGGTCTGGTTTCTCTCACTCAGTATAATGTCTTGGAGAGTCATCTATGTTGTTGCATGTTGCAGTAGTTAGTTTATTTTTATTGTAATACATGTTCCATTGTATGAATTTACCACAATTTACTCCATTTTTCTGTTGGTGGACATGTTGGGTTGTTTCCAGTGTTTTGGCCATTACTAACAGTGACGCTATGAACATCGTAGGACCAGCCTTTCTGTGGACAAGGTTCTCATTTCTGCCTGGGTACATCCCTAGGAGGAGAGGTGCTGGGTCGTGGAATAGGCGTAGACCCAACTTTTCTGGTCCCAGCAGCAGGCACAGAGATCTATTCCGGGATACAGGACAGCAGAGAGGCCTCTGGAAAACCTCAGAGTGGGGCAGTCTGTCTCCACATGGTCAGGCTCTGAGCACCATGCTCATCCTCCTTGTCCCCCAGAACCACCACCAACAGCGCCCCGTTTGCCAAATACAGCTGCCCCCCTGCCCTTTAGCCCAGAATGTCCTCTGTGGCCTCCCTCCAGTGAGCCTGAACACTCATTTGCTCCCAGACGCAGCCCCCCCCCCCCCTGCTCCCATACTTCCCTCCATCACAGCTGACTCCACGGGAGCTTCTTGGGGGCAGGTTCTGCATCTATTCACCTTTGTGTCTTCGGTACCCAGCACATAGGAAGCGAACAATAAAGACTTCCTGCAGAAAGGGAGGAAGGAATCTTCCCCTAACTAGAAGCAAATTCTAAGGAATCTGCTAAACTCAAACACATGAAGACACTAAGCTGTTGTATTCCAAGGATAGTTAAATAGAGAATACATACCTTAGAATAGAGAATACATAGCCCAAGGGCTGAGAGTGGCCTCGATCGTGAACTGCTGAGGGGAAGTACAGTGTAGCTGGCATCCCTATTGGGGGGCTGTCTCCACACAGACCCGTCTGCACATCCATCAGCTGCACCACCACCGGCACTGGTGTACCCGACACTGCCAGGTGTGCTGTCCGGTTTAATCCTCCCAAGGACCCTCTGCGATGGCTGCTACCATCCTCCCCACTTTACAGATAAGAAAGCTGAGGCACAGAAAGATTAAGCAACCCATCCAGAGATGCAACACGACTAAGTAAGGAGCAGGGATTGGAACTGGGGCTGGTTGACTCCCCAGCCCAGTGCCTTTCTATGACCCAGCAGAACTTCCTCCTGGGTAGACCTCTGCAGGGTGACCTAGAGGTCAGGACCCCAGCCTGCCAGAGTTGTGGGGTTTAAGGTGAACCCACTAAATTAACAGCAAAATGTATATGAAGCCCCATGTGTGTCCATGTACATGTGTGCATACTTACCTGTGTTCACATGTGAGTGAAGCGTGCATGTGTGTGTCCATGCGCATGCATGTATGCATAGGTTTGTGTGTGGATATGTGTGTACCAGGGCCAAGGGGAGGGGTTTGCTACTTAGGAGAAGATAATCAATGTGGCGTCTCCTCACATGGTCAGCACACAATAAATATTTGCAGAATTGAATTAAAATGCTAAAGAGAGTGCTCCACAAACGGGAGATGCTATTATTACTATTATCTCCAAAGTGCAGGCCGTAGGAAGAGAGGCAGGTGGAGAGTTGGTGACAGGGTCAGTGAGCCTCCGTTCAGCTCCACACCGCACTGCACGGATGCTTCTGGGTGGATTTCCTACCGAGCTGAGCTGAAGCGGGGAACTTGCAACCCGTGAGAATGGCAGTGACAATGACGGTTGTCACTAACATGCAAGGAGCCCTCCGTACGCGCTGCCCTGGGCTCAGTGCTCTGCGTGTCCATCCCTCCTCCCCAGGCAGCCAGTGAGGTGGGGACCGTCAGAATCATGAGTGTTCCCAATGCACAGAGGAGAAAACGAGGCTCAGAGGATTGTCCAAGGGAACAGGTGTGGGTGCCGAGAACGAGAGGACTAGGGCTGTACTTTTTGCACCACGTACACCCAAGTCCTCCTGCACACGGCTGGCATGTAACAGGTTGACAGGTGGCCAGGACCATGCAATGGACTGAGAGTGTGGCGTGGCCGGCCCTGCACCCACTCAGCCCTCGGCCAGGCACTTCGTCTCCTCTCACCTCAGTTTCCTCACTGGCAAAGTGGGCATGAATACCTGCTCCCCAGAGTCACAGCGATGCGAGAACACGTGGAACATGCCTAGTACCCAGTGGCCACTCAAACATGTCAGCCGTTGTAAGTGTGCTGAGTTCTCACTTGGATCGAATAGCTACTCCTTCTCCCACAAAGTAATAACATTAGACTCAGAGCATCGGTGCCCGTTGGGAGCTACCTAGCCCAACCCCCTCGGGTAACAGGTAAGAAAAGTGAGGCCCAAAGAAAGCTCCCAGGTCGCACGCTCGTAAGGGGCAGAGCCTGGATTTGAACCCAGAGTCTTCGCTCCCAGGCAGGGCCTCTCTGCCAGCCCGGAATCCTCGATGGGCTCCAGCTGCTCTCATGGAGCCGGCCTGACGATGCAGAGGGCACAGGACAGGTGGGGAGGGGCGAAAGCCACAGGCTCGGGGAGGGGTGGTGGCAATGCCTGGGGGAGTGCAGTTGTCACGTCCTCCCACGGTAGATGCCAAGCAAGGGGGCCAGAGTGTGGGGCAACCCTGAGGGACCGCAAGCTGGCCCGGGGACTAAGGGAGACAGAGTGGGTGGAGCCCGGAGCCTCTCAGCCCTCCTAGCGTCATGGGGGAAGGCCCCTTTCCCCTCCTTGCTCCCGACTCCCAGTGCTATGGTCTTCAGCGGTTTGAGAGCATCTGACTGACCAGGAGAGAGAAAGAGGGATCTTGGGCCCCGTCCCCCCGACTGCCACTTTCTAAGGCCTTTGCCCTCATCCTCAGCCCCAGTCACTCTCTCTCCTGACTGTCACATAAACCCAGAGGCCACAAAACTACCCTGTCAACATGCCTCCTCCCTGGAGGTCCAAGGCCTTAAAACTTAATAGTCTCTCAAATGCTATAACGCTAGAGGGGGCTTTTATGGACTCAACAGGGATAATATTATGAAGGGGTGTTAGCTGCCTAAAGTGGGCTGCTCGCAGTGGGCCACCAGCCCCCAGCCCCTCACACACACTTCAAGGGGCCTGCGAGGGGCCCGCCACCAGCAGCTCCCACCGCCAGTCCCCAGCCAGCCAGCTCCTCTGCATTCTCACAGGTTATTACAGGACCGTCCCCTGCACACAGGGCCTAGTGGGAGGTGGGGACCCCTCTGGCCCTGGCTCCACTGAAGCTAGACCAGTGGTGGGGGGGTTACAGGGGAAATATCGCGGTGACTAATGAGCGGGCAATTGAAGGCTCCCTCAGTGTCAATGGGGAGCAGATGGGGAAGGAGGAGAATTCCTGAGGCCTGGCCTCGGAGGTATGGGTGGCTGGGAGGGAGGGTGGGGACCTGTGTGGGGTCAGCAGGTGGGGGAGGGGGAGGAGGCCTGGCCCCAGCTGTCACCAGCAGAGAAAAAGGGCTTCTGGGGCCCAGATTCTGGGGCCAGACCGTGGACTAGGGGCCCCTCTGCTTTTCCCTTCTCTTCTTCGAAGGGCCGTGTGTGTCTGCTACTCCCTCCTTCCTCTGTTTCTCCCTTTCTTGCCTACGCAGCACGTACCTCCGTGTCTGCTCTGCCCTGCTGCTCTGTTCCTCCCTGCTCCCCCTCCTCAAAGCTCTTCTCCTCCTACTGAGGAACCACGGGCAGGGATTCTGTGTGCCCCCGAATAAATAAAATACTGAACAACACTAAATAAATACCCTGGCTGACTTGCCAACACACTCACACACACTCACGCTTATCCCAGACACACACACACACACAGACACGCACACATATTTTCTTCATTACCTCCTCTAATACTGTCTTTCTTCCATCTTGAGTTCAATGTTGTTTTTTGTCTCTTTTTGACCCTCCCCCTCCACTTCCCCTCAATTTATTCCAGCTGTGAAAACCGTTTTCCCATCTCCTCTGTCACCCCGGCAGATAGGTGAGTGGCAGGCAGAGGAGTCCACTCCGCAGCCACTGTTGGTAATCGGTGCCAGATGTCGAGCTGGCCCCGGCCCAGCCCCAGGCAGGGCTCCCGCACCCGGCTCCAGCATCTGGGTGTGAAAGGCGAGCTGCAGCCCAGGCCTCGGGCTTGGTGGGATCAGGAGCCCGGGCTCCGGGCACATGGCTGGGGAGGGCTGGGATCAGAGGGGCTGCGGGAAGGAGGAAGCTGGGGTGCAGAGGATAAGGGTGTGGGAGCCCCTTGGAGGAGGGGTAGACCACCGACAGTTTGGCCGGGATGTGAGGCTGGGATGACAGAAGCCAGGACAGCCCGGAGGCAGGACGCCGAGAGCGAGCTTCCCTTGGCCCTTTGTCAGCCATTTCATTTCCCGGGGGAAAAGGTTTGCTGCTGCTGTTGTTGATAAATATATGTATTTGGTAAAATACAAAAAGCAATTATAACACTCTAGAATTCTCCACAGTTATTCTTCTGCTAATGGTAATGGAACCAGTGAAAATGTATGGAGTATTTTAGGTGCTTTCGGAATCCATGAATTAACACATCCTCTCATTTGGTTTCCACAACTATCCTGTGAGGTAGGAACCACGATTGTCCCCATTTTGCAGTTGCAACGAAAGAGGCCTAGGGCAGCGACCTGGCCCGTCTAGAACGTGTTGGTACCAAGGCTGGAGCCCAGACTCCAGAGACCATGTTAGTCTTTCAGGAAGCACTTTAAACTCTTCCAAGGTCGGAGCTAGAAGGAACCCGGTCTACACCACCTTCTGAAGGAAGAACAGAGGCCCAGAGCAGAGACCTGACCTGCGCAAGGACACAGAGTCGGCCCACAGCGGGGCTTTCAGTTCCTCTCCAGAGCCCTTCACACGGCACCGCAGACCTGACTCAGCCTGCACACCCTGGCCGTGGGCCAGGCACCCCGGAGGAGGCGGGGCTCGTGCAGGGCTGGGAACAAGATGCGGATCAGACCCTGGCAGGCGGCAGAAGGAAGCATTGCAGTGGAAAGTAGTCAGTGGTGGGGCTGGCAGACCGCATTAACTCTGCCTCTACTGCCAGGCACTGGGGTCACAAAGGGGCCTTAAGGACACTGCTCTAAAAAAGAGAGAGAGAGCGAGCGAGCGAGCAAGCGGGATAGGGAGCACCACGGGGGTGCCGTGTGCTGTTTCGGTGCAGCGACAAGGTGACGTTTGAGCAGACCCTGAAGAGATGAGGAAGGAGCCAGGTGGACACCTGGGTAAGAGTGTCCCAGGCAGAGAGACACCAAGTGCAAAGGCCCTGAGGCAGGGCTGTGCTTATGCAGCTGATGTGTCCAGAGTACAGGGAGCAAGGGAGAAAATAATAGCAAGTCAGAGATGGGAAGGGGGCAGATCACATGGGGCCCCGTGGCCACTGTAAGGGCCTAGCTGTCACGGCATGGGAGCCATGGGGGACTCTGACCAGAAGGTGACATGGGACCAGAGGGGCAACAGTGGTCGGATTCTGGATCTATTTTGAAATTAGAGCCAATCTGATTTCCTGAGCTGGGTGCAGGGTGTGAGAAAGACCGCAGTCAAGTGTGACGCCATCGTTCTGGGCCTGAGCAACTGGACGGGTAGAGCCGCCTCTCCTGACACAGGAAGACTGCCCAAGGGGCAGGTTTGGGGCAGGCTGGGAACTGGCTTCTGTACCCACTGAATTTGGGGTGGCTGCTCCGGGTGCCTCCGTGAGTCATATTGGAGACGGGCAGCAAGGACATCAGTAAGACTGAGCCTGTATTGATTTAAAATTGCGGTATTTTGTTCATTGTGAATCTTTTGGGGGGGGGGTTATTTTGGTTTTATAAAATATTACATCAAAATATTACTTATCTCAATAACTGAGGTTTTGGGCCCCCCTTAAATTGTGTACCCTAGTTCAGCCCTGCCTGTTATAGATATCCATGTGGAATGTGGGGGTGGGGTTGACCCCTCTTTTGATTCCCAGACCTTCTCTGTCCACAGCGAGCCATGGCCCCCCTCCCTCATCCATGGCAGGAATGTGACCTAAAGGGTAGCCATATGCAGCCGGGAGGTGGTCCTGAGCAGGGACACGGCCACGGTGGGCAGGAGAGGAGTCTGTTCAGATGTGTGGCTGGCTGACCTAGAAGCAGCCCGAAGGGTGTGAGCCCTTCAGCTCGCCGCGCCCCACCCGGCCCAGTGATGGATGGCATCTGTCTTCTGCTTTATTAAACTCACACCGCTCAGTTCAGCCCTGGATTTGCAAACGGCTTAATAAGCATTTGGAAGGGATCCGGGAGGGAGGCCGGGATTTCAGGGGGTTACCAAGACCCAGACAGGAAACTGCTTGCGCCCTGAGTGGGCCCCAGGAGGGAGTCAGGTGTCCGGGTGGGCAATTGGGGGGAGTATTTGGTTTCACAGAAGGCACTTGAGGGCCCCAGAGGAGGGGGGCCACCGCCCTTGGGGGCCACCCCTTCCCCAGCACTGTTGTTACCACACACTAGGAGTCCACAGCAGCACCTGGACGGGTGTTCTGGGCACTCGGGAGGGCAAGGGGGTGCAGGGACTGAGCAAGGATGGGCAGAAGAGGTGGTTTCTGTCCTCTGGGTGTGCCCAGCTGCAGAGGACAGAGGGATACACAGAACAGGCACCCCCACAGCGTCCCCCGTATTCTCGTCCCACTCCTGAACTTCCACAAACTCTATCGCGTGTGCCCTTGGCTTAGAACCAGCTGTACAACTACTGGCACTGAGTGTGGGTACTAGGTGCCCCTTCTCTCCCCAACGGGGCCAGAAGCTCCCAGGGCAAAAGGTACAGCAAAGCCGCCTCGCTGCCCGGGCAGCTTGGGTTCCGCTTAGTGACTGCAGGGGCCAGATGCCGGGCGTCTCTTCCTGACTTACCTTTGTGAAGGTCACCTTGGTAGCGTGGAGGCCACGGTGGTGGGAATATTTACACCCCGGAAATTGGCAAGAGCTTTCTTTTTTACGCCTGGAGAGCCAGCTGTTGGACACCCAGCAGCCCCCCTGATCACCAGCCCTTTCTCTCCCTAGCAGACCCCCCATACCCTCACACCTCCGCTCGCATGCTCTTTCCCAGGGAACCACGGCCCCTTCGGATATATAAATATCAACTTTTCCTCCTGGACGGTAGAGACTGGGACTGTGTCTCTTCTTACTAAGGACAGCACCCAGTGTGAATGAGCCTCAGCTGTCTGGGCTCAAACCATGGCCCACCATTGAATGGTGATAGGTAGCGTTCTTCAGTTAGATCTTGGAGGCATTGTTCTGAGATGTAAATGAGATAATCTTTGAAAGATGCTTTTGAACCAGGCCTGCAAACAGTGAGTAGCCAACAGATGCTAGTCTTTACTCTGCGTCTCTGGGGGTACTAAATACCTTGTCCTAAATGGGGCCTTACACCCTCCTTCGAGGGAGATGTTGTTGTTATTCCCATTCTGCAGACGGCGAAAGTGAGGCCAAGATGTGTTCACACGTTACCTGAAGTCCCCTAGCAGAAGAGCAGGGATTTGAGCCCAGGACTGTCCTGGTGTAACCACCTGGCTCCCTCACTACTGTGCCATCAGATTTCTCCACCGTGGCAATGAGACGGGAATTGTCACACTGGTAGCAGTGGCCCTTGGTTTTCCTCCCTTCTCCATCTTGCCACCAGCAGTGATGGATCTCCTTCCTAGGTGACCTCAAGAAGGAGCTCCTCAGAGCCCTGTCCCCCCCCGCCCATCACCTCCACAATTGCTCGTATACATCAGACAGTCCCTCCAGAGGCTGGGAACTACCTTATCAAGGAAATTCACATTTTCCTCTGGCATTTTTCCCTCTTTTCCAGCTCACGGCCTTTGTCTCTGAGCTGGTCCCCCAGTCTGTCCCGCTCTCCCTCTCTGGTCCCTGTCCTCCCCGGCCCATGCCCCATCTCCACCCCAGTCCTCCGGAGCTGTCCACAGTGCCCACAGTGCCCACGGCCCTCGGCAGCCTCCCCACAAGTCTCCTTTTTCTCTTTCTACTTCTTACCAATTTCACCTTCTCTTCTTCCTTTTTTCCCCTCCATTTCCTTTCTTCTCCTCATCCTTGTTTGTCTTTTTGGTGTCTCGTCTGTTTGTCTTCCATCCCTCCATCTCTCTTTCTATTTGTGTCTCTCCCTGGGTCATTCTGTCTGGTGACAAGTGTGTATGTACGTGTTTCTCTTCTCTTTGTTCTTTGTGGATGTCTGTGTGTCTGTCTCTCTCCCCCTTTCCTCTCCCTGTGTCTCCTCCCTTTCCCCAACATCCTAAAGTGTGTGTGCATGTGCATGCATGTGCATGCATGTGTGTGCATGTGTGCTGCATGCATGTCTATGTATGTGTGTGGCTCCCCATATCTCAGAGTTTCACTCCACCTCAGTGCCTTTCCTGCTCTGTGTCTGCATCTGTGTCTGTGTCTGTCTGTCTGTCTGCTGCTGACTCCGTGTGTCTGTCTTCACAGCTGTCTCTCCGGTCTCTCTCCAGCAGCATTTGTTAGGGCTGCACTTTGGAGACTCCCGGAGGAGACCCCCACTCACCCCTCCCAAAGTTCACTGCCTTGTCAAACGGAGCTAATCTCTTATGGGAGGAAAAAGCCTCATTCAAACTGGGGTGGGGGGTGGAGGGGGAAGGGGAGGTCTCTTTGGCTGCAGCCTGAAAACACCCCGGCCCATAATACCCCTTTTGTTCTAGGCTGGTGGGAGGGGTGGGCGGTGGAATGAAAGAGGGGGGATATTAAAGGAGCAGGTGAAAGACGGGTGTCTTCAGCAGCCAGAGATAAGCGCTTACCCCCTTCTAATCTGACGGAGGCCTATTATCTTCCCGCCACAGTCATTACTATTAATATTAAACACCCCCCAATCCGGCTAGAAAACAACCTGAAGGGGCTGACTCCCTGGCCAGCAGTTCCGAGGGGGAGACCCGGCCCTGACACCTCCTCCTACTGTGCTTGACCACAGCTCGGTCCCCCAGACCCCAAGTCCCCTTCAACTTCCCCATGACCTCCAGCCCCCTGGGCCCACCCAGCAGCCCCCCTGATCACCAGCCCTTTCTCTCTCTAGCAGACCCCCGTTTCAGCGTTATTCCTGGGGGTTTCTCCGCACACCGCCCTGTAACCGGAGAGGAAGACAGAAGCACCAGGAAGGTTTATTCCCCCGACTTTGGCATCGAACAGAATTGGATCGACATCCCAATGCCACCACTTTCAGGCTGGGTGACCAGAGGCCAGTTCCTCAACCCCCTGAGCCTCAGTTTCTCATCTCCAAAATGGGCACAAGTTACAGTCCCTATGACACGAGGTTGTCTCAAAGATTATGTGAAAGAATAAATGAAAGAGCTCTTAGTACATGCCTGATACATTTTAGTGGCTCAGTAAACAGTGGTGGTAACTGTTGCTACTTGAACAAAAAGTGACTCCGGGCAGCAGGTCTATCCATTCATTCCTTCACCGAGCCACCGGACAATCGCCGGGCCCCTGCTCCACACCAAGTCCCGTGTTGAGTACCCAAGATCCAGAGATGGAGACAACAATTCCTGCCTCTAAAAATTCACAAACCAGTGGCAGCAAGAGACATATAAACAAGCGAACACATCAGTATAGTGCTCAGTAATATGACCCACAGGAGAAGTTAGTACAAAGGGCTTTGGGAACATGGGACAATAAATTCCCCTCAGTGGTGATGTTGTGTCTACACTAGCAAAGGGTTAATTGCCTATTCAGTATCTATAATGCGGCCAAGCCAGTTATCATCATACTCATGTCCGTGGTTATAGCTCCCAGGAGGAGACAGTTGCAAGGCTTCTGTCAAGAGCAGCAGAGGGCCCAGCCGGTGTAGCTCAGTGGTTGAGCGATGACCCATGTACCAAGAGGTCGCTGGTTCGATTCCCAGTCAGGGCACATGCCCAGGTTGTGGGCCCTATCCCCTATGGGGGCATGCAGGAGGCAGCCAATCGATGTTCTCTCTCATCAATGTTTCTATCTCTCTCTCTCCCTCTCTCTTCCTCTCTCTCTAAAATCAATAAAGAAAAAAATTTTTTTTAAAAAAAAGAGCAGCAGAGGTTGGGGGGCTGTGTTGGGGGTACCCTTCCCTGGTCCCAGGGCCCTGGATTGCCGGGGCTGGCCTAAGGAGTGTGCAGGTGTGCAAGGAGGAAAGTGAGACCCGACACTGACACAGCGTCTCCCTTGGAGCCAGGCGCTGGGCTGGGTGCTCACTCGCGGCCCCTCTCCCAGGCAGGCACCGTACCCATTTCACAGGAGAACACACTGGCTCGGAGAGAGGACCTGACTCTTCCAAGAGCCCACTGCTAGAAAATGGCAGGGCGACACTCGAAACCACATCCCTTGGGCTCCAAAATCCATGTTATTTCCATTTCTAGGGCATTTCAAATGTCCAACCCCGTCTTCATCCCATCTCCATCCTTGACATCAGGAAGGCTTGAAAAAATAAATACACAAGAGGCAGGAGGGGATCGGATAAGGAGAACAACCTCTCCCCAATTTTTTGGCTATCTCCTGTTTTATCTTAGACGTCTATGTAAACGTTGAATTTCACTCCATAATATAGCTGTGTGTTATAAATAAAAATCGTGTTTTAAAATGTCATTGAAATCTTGAACTACAACATGAAGCTCCAAGGTGCGGGGAGGACTGGTCCTTTGCGCCTGCCCGCAGCCTTGTCCACTGACGGGGAGCAGATTGGCAGCTCCCCATCCCATGAGATTCTCCAAGGTTGCCAGTCGCAATTCCCCACCACTCTGGCCTCAGGGTGAGCACACGAGCCGGCCTAGCCAACCATTGCACAACATTTTCTTAGCCACCTGACTCAGCTAAGAAGTGGGCACATGACCCAAGCCAGGCGGCTGGAGTCTTCCCCTGGGGTTGTGTAGACAGAGGGTGTTGGGCGTGGCAGGCACTCTCTCTCCTCTGAGACAGGAGCAGCGTGTGGGCAGCCAAGCTTTTTGCCCTCTCCTCCCTGTCCTCCAGCAGGTGGGAAGCCCTGACCTCCCTCCCTCGCCCCACGCCCAGTATGGGGAGGTGTGGGGAATGAGACCATCGCACACCAAAAAAATAGATATAGGCAAGGCTTGGATGAGGTCAATAAAGAATGCAGAGAGAAAGCTGATGCTGTAGTTTGAGGCATGACAACCTCTGGACTGGGCCCCCCACCTGTGTGCGTGCACACACATACACTCTTGTCCTTCCTGGATGTTTGGGTCAGTAAATCTCTTACTTTTGCTTAAACTACTGGGAGGTGGGTTTCCCTCACTGGTTCCCTGAGCTATACCTCCTGGGACACTCAGTCCTATTTATTCCTTCCAGCGCCCCGGCACCTGCAGGCAAGGGAAGGAGCGGGGCCTTTGGGGTCGCAGAAGCTCAGTATATGTGGCTTGGGTGGCCGTTCCCTCCGCCAGGAGCCTCGTGAGGGCTCTCCCTCGGAGCTTTGGGTTGGAAAGGACCACAAGCAAAGGACGACAGGGAATCCCTCCCAATCAGGGGCGCCCTGCTGTCTTCCAGGAAGGCAGGCTCGGCTTCCTGCCTTGGAAACACCTCCCAGGAACCCCTTTCTCAGACATTCCAGGTCTTTCCAGCCGCAGGTCAACCCTGTTCCACCTTGGCCTGCCCTCGTGAAAATCAGGCAATGATGAGTCTTCCTTCTCCTTTTCTCTTCCTTCAGAAGCTCACCCTACTCTTCTCTCCATTGTTCTTTGGCCCTTGTTTATGCAGGTTCGTGTCTGCAGTACGCGCTACGGGCCGGCTAAGGGCCCGGGCTCTGAACGGGCTGCCCGGAGTCCAGTCCCGGCTGTGTGGCTTTCAGCAAGTTGCTTACCTTCTCTGGGCTTCAGTTTCCTTATCTTCAAAGTGAGAATGGTTATATGAATTAATACATGTAAAATGCTTAAACCATTCCTGGCACATAGTAAGCACTCGATAAATATTAGCTACTATTATTATATGTTAATGCTGGCTGTGTGTGTGTGTAGCCTCCCCCCATCTGACCAAGAGTTCCTTGAAGGCAAGAGACAGATCTCGTTCATCTTTGAAGGCCCAGGGTCACGAAGTGTTCAGCATAGAGAAACGTTAACTGAATGAATGGTGAATTAATGGAGGCTGGTTGGCCCAGTACTCTGAGGATTTGAATCCTGATCCAGGTCCTCAGGTCCCTCAATCGCCCCACTCTGGTAGTCACCCATTCTCCCTACTCTTGCCCCAGAAGGGAGCTTTGTCGGGCAGAAGGGGTCGTGGGAAAGCAAACGCAGTCAGCTCTGCCCTGCGTACAGCCCTTGACCGTGTCCCAGGCGCCGCCACCACTCAACACTGCGATGTAGACAGAGCAAGGCTCACCCTGAAGCCACTGTACAGATGAGTAAACTGAGCTTCAGGGCAGCTATGGGACTTTCCCAAGGACAGACGCAGGTAGCTAGTGGCCCAGCTGAGGCCAGAGCCCAGTCACCAGTCTTGACTAGATCTCCGTCACCCACGTCCCTCCTGGCTGAGGGAAAACAAGCCCTGGGCCCGTGGCATCCAGCACACCATCTTTGTCCACTGTCATCTAGGCAAGAGCAGAGGGGCGAAGTGGTGACTGAATTCACTTCCCATGTGTCGGACCCGCCCAGTGGGAAGGTGATGGAGAGGAGGGAAGCCCAGGGTCCAGGAGTGACAGCGGCTTCAGAGCACACAGGGGCCCATTGTGCCCGCCCCACCCCCACCTGTGTCCCCTTCCTCTTCCACCACACCCAGTACACAGCGTCCTGTTTACCTGCCTCTGGGACCTGGCTCCATCTCAGGTGCCAGTCCAACGGGGCTCATGCGCAGGCATTGCCAAACCCTCTGCCCACAGGCAGCGGGGCCCCTCCCTGAGGACGCCCCCAGCCTCCGTCCTACCCCACTCCCTTCCACCCAACATGGCGCTCCTCTTGGCTCTCGCACAGTGTCTGGCACACAGTAGGCTTTCCAGGATTGCTTCCTGACAGTGATAATAATAACCCTTGGTGACAATAATAACCCTCAGGCGCACGGACCTCCGTGAAGGAAGGGCTTCTCCCAGCCTCCAGAGTGGGAGACGGCATGGAAGGAGGTGGGCTGGGGGCTGAGTGTCAGCTAGACTCCAAAAGGCTTCCCTTCCTGCCCCCTTTCCCGCAGCCTGGGACTGGGGGGGAGGGGGCAGCGTGGGAATACAGAAACTGCCACTCTCTGGGGACATATGACCCATATTAGGCGTTCTCTTGGTCCAGCTGGGATGCCATTCTCCCACTCTCTCAGGAGTCAGAGGTCAAGGGTCAGGGCACCACCGAGGCCTTCAGGGACAGAATCCCGGCCAAGCGGACAGATGGAGAGGCCTGGCTCCTTGGGCCCAGATTCTGTTTGGGGGTCAAGAAGCCAGGTAGAGGTGGGAGGGGGGAGCCTGGGGAAGCAGTCAAACATGAGTTCATCCACATAGTCTGCAGGCCCTGGGACTTCGGGGAAGAAGAGAGGCAAGGAAAGCAAGAAGGGAGAAAAGGGTCACCCACAGAGAAAAGCCAAGAGGCAGGTGGGAAATGGGAGAGCAGAAGCCACCCTGGGCTGAGCAGGCTCCAGAAGGAGGATGACCCCCCCCCCCCCCGCCCCCGGCTCAAAGGAGAAGCAGAGGTAAACCACAAAGGCTGCAGCGGAGCTTGGAGAGCCTCCGGGCCAACCCACTCCTACCTTTGAGGAGTCCAAGGCCCAGAGAGGGGGCAGGTCTTGCCTAAGGACACATAGCAAGTCAGGACTCAACCTACACCAGAGTCGCAGAATAGTGGCTCCAAGCCAGAGACATTTCTTGACTTCGCTGAACAAGGAAAGGGGGCTTCGGAGAGTCCTGCTCTGCTTGGCTTCCGGAAGTGTGAGAGCAAGAACGGCCATCACGGCTCACCCAGCCGGTGGCCAGGGGGCAGAGGGAGGAGAGGGCTCCTCCAGGCCCACCTCCCGCTGCACTTCGCACTGTCCGCCTAGTGTCGCTGGAGCCAGTGTTCGACAGGTTTTCTGTTTCAGCCATCCCTTTCCTCTGCCACTCATTCTGTGTGCCCAGCACTACGCCAGGTCCTCAGGCTGGGAAGGGAGAACAGGGGAGGGTGCCGGGGAGGCTACAAGGTGGTCTGTCCATTCCTTTGGAAGAAAGATGATTAAAGGGTCATTCATTCAGAGCTCACCATATGCCAGTCGCTTGCCTCGTGTCAGCCCACCGGGTCCTCACAGAGCATTTACTATTATTAGTCCCACTTTTCAGATGATGAAATCGAAGTTCAAAGAAGCTAAGAAGCCTGAGATCCCACAGCTGATGTGGCCGACCACGCCCTCTGGCTTCAGAGCCCTTGCTCTTAACCACTAGGCTCCACTGCCCGCAGATGAGCTTCCGGAGCTAGAGCAGTGAGGCCCACCACCGGCACCCGGGGTCCCGCACACCCCTCCTTCCAGGGGAGCCCGGATGAGTCAGTCCCTCCTCTGGGCACACCCTGCAGCTTTCTCTTATAACTACTTGGGCCTTATTTTCTGCCTGTGTTAGAATTTGTCGTTGGCACGGTTGTCTCCCTGGCAAGTTGAAGGACAGAAGTGGTCTTTCGTCGTCTCTGAATCTCCAGTGCCTCACACAATGCCCGGCATATGACAGGGGTTCAATGACTGCTCTTTGAAGGACTATACTGGGTAACGTGACATCCTTGTGAACAGAACATAAGGCCCAGGAGAGGCTTAAGCCCCCGGGGGCAAGGAGGCTCGTCCGTCTCCACCTCCTCACTCCAGCACACTGCCTTGCATACAGGAGGTGTTCGTGGATGCTTACTGGAATGAGTATAGTCCATACAGAGGATGCTCCAGATAGGGGGCTTCGGTGGAACCTGGGGGGTGGGGTCGGGAGGTTTGGGACTGCGGCTGGATTGGAGCCAAAACCAAGGGTCTCTCCCAAGCAGTCTGAGGCCCAGCCAGGCCTCCATGAGGCTCAGAGAGTGGGACTCAGGGTGCTGGGGACCTCTTTTAGGTGCACGTGCTGTTCCTGGGGACTCCACCAGGACTCAGAGCAGGGGGCTGGGAGTAGGGCTGGATCCAGTGAACAGGAGTGGGCAGGCTGGAGCCGGTGCCCAAGGACAGTGCTCTGAGTCTGCTCTGCACCCCGGGCCCTAACAACAGGGGACAAATGGCTGCACCCTGGGCTTCAAAGTCCAGGAGAGAAACCACAGAGACAGAGAGGGACTGAGAGGTGAGGAGAGAGAGATCCACAGAGGCCTCTGGGGAGGGGAAGGAAGGTTACTGAGGAAGGAAGTCTGCACTCCAAGCCAGCCGAACCTCTGGCACTAGCCCCACTAGGCCAGGGTCCCAGGGATTTATTGACTAATCCTCAAATGACACACTCTCCCTGATGATTCTCTCTCCTGCTTGCCTCCTCACAAGATCCCATTGTGTCTGGACTCCACTGGCCCTGGGCCCCACCATCCAAGCACGGGGACCCTCCCTGGGCTTCGCTCTCCCAGCCTGAGGGTCAAGCGGCCAGGTCACCAGGCAGTGCCACCAACGAGGTTGGCAGCACCTCATCAACCCAAGGAGCCACTGGTGAGCAGGGTGATGGCCAGGAGCTGCCAGCCTCTGTCTGGCTGATGACATTGCTCCCGGAGTCGGAGGGGGTAGGCAGCTGGCCAGTGGGGGCGTGTCACCAAGGAAGTGGGTGTCAGGGTGCTGGGCCCAGGGGGCAGAGGAAGGTCAGAGTAGAGGTTTTCACTGACCTGAGTGGGTGGGGGTAAAGGGAATTCATAAAATGTTTCTTTCTTCTTTAATGGTCGTTTTTCCCTATCTGAGGCCCGGGAAGGAGCGAAGGCTGGTGGGGGCAGGGCAGGCCCTCCACAAGTGACACTTAATTCCTGGTCTGGACTGGGCCGGCGCTTGAAAGCAGCTAAATTAGCAAAACAGAAGTCAACTGTCGATTGCTTCATTGGAGGATTAAGTGTGATAAATGGGGGGTTTGTTCGCTCCCAGGTCCAGATGTTGTGTCTAAGTGAGGGTTTTTTTCAAGTTTTTTTTTTTTTTTTTTTTACATTCTTGGCCCAGGGCCCATATATATTTTGGATACTGCTGGGAGTATATAATATCATTGGAAAATGATGCGGTCTGCTAACCTTTTAAATAACATTTCCTCCCTCCTCTATTTTCTAATAGTTTGTTTTTCTTTCCATGTTTGCCTTTTATTGGGGGAAATTTTTTTTGGAAATTAATGAGGCCCAAGTTTGGAGATATATATATTAAAGGAGTGTAAGAGGTGGAGGGGTGTGGAAGAAGGCTGGTGTAGGGGGAGGGCTGTTCATTGTGTCTTTTAAAACTTTGCTGGTTTATTTTTTTGTTGTTAATGTTCTCCTCGGAGGCTGCCGGTGGCCCTCCGGCGGGGCTGCAGGGTGACGCGCGGGCAGGGAGCCCGGGACTCTCCGCCGCGCCCGGCGCCCGCTCGCTCTGCCCGGGCCGCGGGGCTGTGCGCCGCGGGCCTCCGGGAAGAACCTGCCATTCCCCCCGCAGCCGGGCCCGACGTGAGAGGGGGCGGGGTGGGGGCGCCTCCTTCCTGAGTGAAACCTACGGAATCCGGCAGGAATTCGGGCCTCCCAGATTTAAGAAAACAAACAAAGGAAAGATTGTCAGAGAGGGGCCGCCAAGAGCCGCCGGGCCGCCGCGCTGCCCTCCGCACTCACCCCCGGGGCGCCCGGGATCTCCCGGCGGGGGCAGAACCCGAGGCTGGGGAGGGGGTCTTTCCCGGGTGGTCCCCGGTGGGCTTCCCTGCCCTGGGCCTCGGCTAACCTGCCACCCCCCTCTTTCTGGGGATGAAGAGACCCCAGGGCGTCAGAGAAAGGAGGGAGCCTCTGGGGTAGCTGACTGGTAGGGGAGACACTCCCCGCAACCCCTGGGGCAGGAGTCTTCTGGGCACCCCCCCCCCCCGCACCTCGGGGCAAACCCCCGCAGAGCCCCATCCCGCACCCGCCCTAAAGCGTCTGAGTCTCCAAGCCAGGTTTGGGGGCGAACTCTCAATGGCTCGAGTTGCTTTGGGGGCCAGGGTTCTTCCTCCGCCCAGTCACCCAGGCTGCTCACGCCAGGTCTAGGTCGCTGTGCGGGTGGCCCAGTCCCCAGCTTCGCCGGGGTCTAGGAAGAATTATAAAAAGTGAGAATGTGAGAAGGAGGTTCTGTGAAGCAAGAGCGACGGACACCCGTAACTCGGCAGCTACCCGGCGGTAAACATGTGGGTCTCGAGGGCCAGTCCTCCCTCCCTCTGCGCGCTTACTCCCAGTCTGCGCCTGTCCGATTCTGCCCTCGCCGTCGGCCGGCCCTGCCCGGTTCTCTGTCTCTCTGTGTCTCTTCCACTCTTCTATCTCTGTCACCTTCTAAAGCTAAACAACGCTCCGTGCTTCTGGTTCCCCCTTTGTCTCTGAGCTGTCTCTTTTTGAAAAAGTCTCTGTCCCTGTCTATCTGCCTCTCTCCGTGTGTCTCTCTGTCTCTGAGTCTCTGTCTCCTTCTTGCTTTCCCCCTGCCCATCCCCCTCTGTCTCCCCACCTCGACCCCGCCCCGAGGAGCTCAGAGGACCGACCCCGGGCCAAGGCCGCCCCGCAGGGCCTTGCCCGCGCTGACAGAGCCTCGCGCCCGCGGCCCAATGAGCGCGCCGCGCGAGGGACGCGGCATCTGGAATTGCGCTGCGCTCACGGCCAAGGCCGATTGTTTAGTCTGCGCGGCGGGGAGGGCGGCCCGCGCGGTGGCCCCACATCTGGAGCCGCGGCCAGACGGCCCTGCTGGCGGCTGGCCGGGGTGCGTGTGCATTTTTAACTCTGGGATTTGCTGACAAGTTAAGAAGTCAGAAAGTCAGTGGCGGCGGGAACTGGCGAGGCGCACAAGGAAGGGAGGGGCAGGCCGAGGCCCTGGCGCACAAGCCGCGGAGGAGACACGCTCCCCCGGCGCTCACAGCCACTAAGCGCCCTGGCCCGGCGTGGCTTTCCACAAATGTCCACCCGCAGCTGCGAGCGCCAAGAAAAGTGTTGACTTTTCTTCTAGATTGCTTCCCTCCCCCGGCTTTATCCTCTCCCATTTCTCCTTCCTCTTCATTAATTAAGTGGCTGAATTATCTCGAAATCCCACACCCCCTCCTGGTCAGAGCTCCCTGGAGGCCAGCCTCTAAGGGGGAAGCCCTGTAATCTCAGGTCTCCTATGCTTTGAACGAAACACCCAGAGGCTCAGAGAGGGCCAGTGACTCGGTGGAGGTGGCTCAGCAGTTGAGTGGTAGAGGTAGAACCAGAGGTTAACTCTCTTGACCCCTAATGGGGCCTTTGGCACAGCTCCGGGTCCCTTTTGGGGTTGATCCAGACAATGAGTGTTCTTGCATTGTCAGAGTTCCTTCCCATCCTTGAAAACATGCTCTTGCTCTTCCATTCATTCATTTAACAAGTATCTGTTGCACACTGTGTGCCAGGCTTGGGGAATGCAACTGTAAACAAGACAGTCATGTCCTTATGTGGCAGAACTTATATTTGAGTGGAGAAAACAGAGATGTGGGGGAGATGGAGACTTCATAATGAGCAAATAAACTATCCAAACAGGAACAAAGTAGTTAGTGTTTATTGAGCACTTATTATAAGCCAATTATCTTTAGGTATTTACATTGCCCTAACTCATCAAATCCTCATAATGTCCCCATCAGGTAGGTGTGTCCCCACTTTGCAGATGGACAGCCTGAGATCCAAAGAAGTTAAGTGATTTGTCCAAGGTCACACATAGCCACAGGTAGTGGAGCTGAGTTGCAGATTCAGGTTGGACTTCAAAAACAGATCTCTTACTCCGAATTAGGGTGCAAAGGCCCGCAGGAGGATTTCATAGCTGTCCAGAATTGGGTAATTGGCATCCAGATGGTAGACAGTTTCCTCCAGCAACAAAACAAGTATCCACCGGTGGCCTCTGCTGTAGTGACCATCAGTAGCATCTATGTACAGCTTTCCTTTTTATAAGTCATTTCCACTGGCTTGGTCGCCTTTCATCGCCACCTTAGAGATGGAAGCATTATTTTCATTTCCACTTTCGGATCTGGAAACTGAGGCCCGCCAGTGCCCCCCAGCTTCTCTGAAACAGGGAGCTCCTTTTCTTTCCAGTTTTGGTCTGATTTTTTTTTTCTTGTTTTATTTTCCATGGAAACAGACCTCAGCACCCACCTTCACCCCCAAGGAATAGCGACCACATCGTGCCCTGTGTGGGCCTCAGTAACTTCCCTTTTGAGACAGGAGATTTGGGGCGGAGCAAATCTACTTTTCTTGGGTCACACACTTCTTTGTGAATTTGCTGGAGGCTCCGGATCATCACCTTAGAACAGTTTACATGCCCACGTCAACATACACGCTCAATTTTACAAGTATTTTTTAGAGATTTAGGGACTCCGAAAGCTTATCCACGGGCATCCTAGGGATTCCAAGACCCTCAAGTTAAGACTGTCTGTCCTAAGTGGTTTCTCTTCTCGCCAACCCTTGAAACCCACTGCTGACTTAGAAATAAGGAGCCACCGTGCACCCCTCTGGATTCCCTTGGATCCCTTTGGGATTCTTTCCACTGAGGATTCAGCACTTTGAAACCCTTGGTCTTTTTTCTTTCCTGATGTTTTCTTTACCTTTGGAGTTGTCACGGGACAGGAAGGGGTGAGAGGCACCCAGCAGGGCCAGGGGCACACACTTGTATGTTCTGAGCACAGGGTGTGTGTAACTGGGGTCCCACTGGGCACCTCTCACTTAGATGACACCTGGATAGGGTAACCTTCTCCAAACCCCATCATCACAAGCCACACCTTACCTGCTCTCAGCACCCCTCAAAGGGGCGCTCCAACTTACCCCAATAGGGCTACGAGATCAACAGAGAAGGTGGCGGCACGTCCCAGTTTTACAGGAGCAGATGAGGCCCAGAGTGGTCGTGTACCTTGGTCAGCATCACACAACGAGTTCAAAACTGAGCAGTGGGGAGAACCCAGGTTCCCCCGGCTCTAAGCCCAAACCTCCTTTGGGCCACAAATAATGATGGTGTGCCTACTGTGTGCAAAACTACTCTGTGCTGGAGGCTGGAGGGAAAGACAAATGAAGAATTCAGTAGAGGATGCTACTGATGCCTCACCTCATACCCTCCAGACCAGCATCTCGTTCACCTGCTGTGGTGGTGGCAAGGGGACAGTGCGCCTGGAATTGTCCACCCCGAGGAGCCTTCTGCTTCCCACCTGCACAGTTCCTCTGATGCTGGGCCTGCGGGAGCTCTACTCAGCCCGCAGGGCAGCTCCGCAGTGCCAGGGATTTACAGTCCCAGAGACACCCTCACCTAATGAGGGGCAGGAGCGGGTGGATAAACGCCCTCAGTGGGCGGGGCCATTCTGTAATGTGTCCTCACAGTTCTCCAGCAAGACCCACCGCCCAGCGCAACCCCTCATTAACCATCCGTCATTACCTGTTCTCCTTCCCTTCCCAGCTTGCAGGGACCACCTTCCAAATAAACTAACTGCACTCAGGTCCTGGTTTCAAAATGTTTTCAGGAGACCCAAACTAGGACAACCTCTCCCATCCCACCCCTGTCCACACACACACACACACACACACAATCTCTATGAAAAGACAGGGCATTGCCCCGCTAGTGTGGCTCAGTGGTTGAGCATCGACCCAGGCACCAAGAGGTCGCAGGTTCAATTCCCAGTCAGGGCACATGCCCAGGCTGTGGGCCAAATCCCCAGTGGGGGGCAGGCAGGAGGCGGCCAGTCGATGTTCTCTCTCATCGATGTTTCTATCTCTCTCTCTCTCCCTTCCTCACTCTAAAATCAATAAAGAAAAAAAAAATTTAATTAAAAAAAAAAGAGAGAGAGAGAGAAGACAGGGCATAGAGAAGTGTGCTGCCCAGTCATGTCTGGGTGGCGCCAGTAATAAATGCTGACACACGGAGCTGACACTGCCCCTCGCTTCGCTGAGCACACTCTGCACTCCGTTCAACTTCCCAACAGTCCCAGAATGATACCTATTATACAGAGTGAGAAGCTGAGGCTGACAGCTTAACCTGCCCCAGGTCCCTCAGTTCAGTATAAAGCCAGGCTCTGCACCCAGGCCTGTCCACCTCCGGAGCAGCTGTCTCACAACGACCACGCTGGGCTCCCAGGGCCAGTGCTGAGGACTGGAGCCCAGAGAGGACTAGGGGTGGGTGATTTCCTGGAGGAGGTGGGGCTTGGCTTGGGCTGGACGGACAGGGGAGGCTTTAACTGGCCAGATGGGAAGAAGGAAAAGTTCTGGGCAGAGGGTGAAAAACTTTGAAAACAACAGGGAGGAGCTGGGTCTGGCTGCCCAGGGTGTGTGTCTGGGAACTGGAGCAGGTTGAGGCCTGAGCATCAGACCAGGGGGGTGGCCTCTTCCGTTCCCCTCCCCCAACCAGCCTGTGTCAGAGAGGGCTCACCTGGAGCAGTAGGATCAGGGAAGGAGGAGGTTAGGGACCGGCCAGAGAAGTCCTGTTCAGGTATGGGCTGCAGAGGTCCCCACCTGGCCTGTCCAGGGTTCCGGGCCAAGCACCCCTGGACTCAAGCATCCCTGTTCCCAAGCAGTAAATAGATGTGTAAAGCAACCATTTCCATTTAAAGCTCTGCAGACCGAGGGGAGGAGGGCCTGCAGGCCATCTGGGCCCTTGTTTGGCAATGTTTGTGCTCACAACAAACCTGATAGACAGAGATTTATCACCGTTTAAATTAGCTGGGGTTGGTTTGGTTTGCTGCTTTTCCACCACAGCCCCTCTCCACCCCCACCCCCACAGACACTTCAGACTTACAGATTTATGGTGAGTGGGAGAGCCGGGGGCTCAGGGAAAGGAGGGGGAGGAGGCTGCAAGCAAGGTGTGGGCTTGGAGCAGGGGGTGGGATGGCCACAAACCAACCAGCAACAGAGACAGGACTGAGGGAGGAAAGTGTGTGTGTGTGTGTGTGTGTGTGTGTGTGTGTGTGTGTGTGTGTGTTAGGGAGTGGTCGAAAGACACCTGCAACAACACTCCCCACACATGCACATACACAGCTCATAATCACCCTAATTGTTCAGCACAGAGCCTGGTGACAGTCTAAGCCATCACTACCCAGGCTGGAACAGAAGCCAGGAGGGACGCACACCGTTGGCAGCCTCGAGGTCCACTCCGGTCTGCACAGAGGCTCATACAACATTCCTCACGTTGCAGACATTGTTCTGGGCTTTCTCTATATTCCCTCATCTCACCCTGAACACAGCCCTCTGACGTGGACACTGGTTATTACTATGTCCTTGGTGCTGGTCCCTTCCCCCCCCTTCACAGCAGGCTATACCTCACCTTTCTGCAGGAAAGAGTCTGGACTTGTGTCCCAGTGTTACAGAAATAATCTTTAGCCTGGCTGGTGTGGCTCAGTGACTGAGCATCGACCCAGGCACCAAGAGGTCGCTGGTTCGATTCCTGGTCAGGGCACGTGCCCAGGTTGTGGGCCTGATCCCCAGTGGGGGGCATGCAGGAGGCAGCCAATCCATGTTCTCTCTCATTGATGTTTCTATCTCTCTCTCCTTCTCATTTCCTCTCTCTCTAAAATCAATAAAGAAAAAAATTGTTAAAAAAGAAATAATCTTGCCTGGCTGTTGTGGCTCAGTGGTTGAGCACTGACTCGTGCATCAAGAGGTCGCAGGTTCAATTCCCAATCAGGGCACGTGCCCAGGTTTGGACCCGATCCCCAATGGGAGGCATGCAGGAGGCGGCCAATCAATGTTCTCTCTCATCAATGTTTCCATCTCTCCCTCTCCCTCTCCCTTCCTCTCTCTCTAAAGCAATAAAAAAATTAATTAAAACTCTTCAATAAAGTATTTAAAAAAAAAAGAAATAATCTTTACTCCTAGATGCTCCTAGGAACCCCTTTCTACCTCCTCTCAGACGGGACTCACCATTCCCAAGGTCACACAGTGAGTTCCCCATGGGGCCAAAGGCAGGCCTCGGCTGACGCTCCTCTGTGCATACATCTTCCTAGGAGATGTGAGCCCGGAGGGCAGGGGCCAGATCAGATGACTCAGTCTCCACACCACAAGCAGTGACTAAGTATCATTTCATAGGCTTTTGCTCCCAAGTCAGGCAGCTTTCCATGGAGCCCATGTCATCGTGTCTGTGGTCCCCAGTGGAGACAGGGAAGGAGTCCCCTCCAAGTGGAACCCACACGGCCAACAAAGCTCTGCCTCAGAATTTCCAGACCCACGCGGAGCCTGTGCCGCTTGAACAGAGGCAGTTGTTTGGTTTGTTTGTTTGTTTGTTTGTTTGTTTGTTTGTTTTTGCCAGGAAGGTCCTCAGCTACGATCCGAAGGAAACCAAAAGAACTTCCTCCCCCGACACCATCATCTCAACCCACCATCATCCTGCTAGGGGTCCGCGCCGGCCCGTGGAAGGCACCCTTCAGGCACCCTCCAGCAACTCTCAACTCCATTGGGCAGGAGTGTCACAGGAGCTCTGGATGAGGCTGGATGCTCACGGGGAGGACAGGGGACCCGAGCCACACATTCTTGGGTTCTAGTCCCGACGCGGTAACTTATCCACTGAGAAATCCTGAGCAAGTGACTTAACCTCTCTCTGCTCCAGTGTCTTCATGTGCAAAACAGGGATCCCAGTCCGGCCGGTGTGGCTCAGTGGTTGGACGTCAACCCCTGCACCAAGAGGTCGCCAGTTCGATTCCCGGTCAGGACACATGCCCAGATTGTGGGCCTGATCCCCAGTGGGGGGCATGCAGGTGGCAGCCAATCAATGTTCTCTCTCATCGATGTTTCTATCTCTCTCTACCTCTCACTTCCTCTCTCTCTAAAAATCAATAAAGGAAAAAAAAAAAAAATAGGGATCCCAGTGCCTGGACTAGTGGTCCTGGGATTACGACTCGGATTGACTGAGGTCACATTTGAGGGCCCATCCTCACCCATTGATCTTTTCCTGTGAGCAGGGGCCTCAAGAACATGCAAGCGAGTTGCTTGGCAGAGCTTCCAAGGAAGGAGAGGCTGCAGAAGGTATCACCCGAAGAGACAGAGAACGGGAGAGTTACCCAACATTAGACACCCTTGGTGGCAGGGGTCTCTGGAGGGGCCCAGCCAGAACTCTGAAAGTGGGAAGAGAAAGATCTGGTACCAAAACCAACGTGGATTCCTTCCTTCACTTGCCGGAGCTGCCCCTTAGCTTGGCTTAGAATCCCCTCAAAGGGCCACGCCATGCGATAGTAATAACAAATGTGTAGCAGCACTTACCCCAGAGCAGACCCCCACTCATCCTCCCCAGAGCCCTCGGTGGGGGGGTAACGGGATCCTCATCACTGCTCAGTCCTTTGAGAAAGAGACTGAAGCTCTAAGGGCAAAATCACCAGCCCAGGCTGCTCATCATAAAGAGACAGGGTCCGGCTCCCGACCCCCAGCCCCTGCCCGGGCCACTCCGTCCAAAGGCCTCTGCAGTTGCCCAGCCGACCTTCCCCGGGGGCCACGTGAAGCCCACATTTCCCACTGTCAGGCTGGGATCTGAGTCTCTTTCCAGTTTGGTGGAAATTGCCAAGGCCCGGGGGCCCGGAGATGGGGGTGCAGAGAGGGAACGTGAACTGGGCAAATAAGACATAATCCTGGCCCTGGGGAGTTTTCCACTCACCCCTGCTGGACCAGGCAGAAGTACAAATGGAGACCCACATTCCATATGTCTAAATATTTAAAAGTTATAAATCAAGTTAACAAACTGTTAAATAAAATATGTTCTCGTCTCCCATGCTGACACATATACCTTTTAAAGATCTGGAAGGCCAGGTTCAAATTTAGATTTCTCAGGAGCTCTGCACAGGGGCAGTCTCTCTCTCCCTGCACAGCCCTGCCCTGTGCTCCCCGCCCATGCCCCAGGCCGCCCCCTTCCCTTCCCTTCCTTCCCTTCCCTTCCCTTCCTTCCCTTCCCTTCCCTTCCCTTCCCTTCCCTTCCCTTCCCTTCCCTTCCCTTCCCTTCCCTTCCCTTCCCTTCCCTTCCCTTCCCTTCCCTTCCCTTCCCTTCCCCAGCTTCACCTCCAACCACAAAGAGCCCAGGAGCACGCACAGGACACCCCAGTCTGCACACACAGCCCTGCACACCCCCTGCGTTCGCTGCCAGAGAAGTGCAGGCACACCTCACCTGGGAGGCTGGACCCGGCCAGGCGGCCTGCACAGGATCTGCACGTGGGAATTCTGGGGCTCCGGGTATCTGAAGAATGATCTGGAAGGTAGGAAGCTCCCAGTGGGCTCTACACAGACTCCTTGCCCTGTGAAGAGGCCTGGAGGAGGACCCTAAGTGGGGGCCCCTCGTACCCAGTCTAGAGGCACTGGAGCTGGAGTAATCAGTCCTGTTCTCTGCTCTCTTCTATCCAATCAGCCCACGTTTGAACATTTTGGTGACTTTCCCTCCTAAACACACCTACGAGCCCCATCACAGCTCCTGTGGTTCAGACCACTCTCATCTGTCACGGGGTCCCCATAACAGCCCTCAGCTCTGCCCCTTGCCCTTCTCCAAAATGTTCTTTCTCCAGCACAAAGCAGATCATTCAGTGACACCCTCTGTGACTCCCTGCTGCCCAAACTTTTCAGCTTGGCTCCGGGCCCTTGGCGTCCGCCCCCAACCTCTCCAGCCCCAGCCCGCACCACGCCCTGGCTCGTCTACACTGACCCCAGATCCCCGCAACACGTGAAGCACCACCTCAGCTCTTCCTGTCCCCTCTGGCCCATCTCCCATCTTCTGTCTGGACCAATTCCTCCTCACTTAAGGTTTGTCTATGATCAAACCTCCAGCAACCCTTTCTTGTCAACAACCCAGCCCTGTCTCTGGGTCCATCAGTCCCTAACTGGTGCTCTCATGATAGATCATCTACATTGCATTCTAATGATCTCCCAGTGCCCCCCAAACATCACCACCTCTCCCTGGACCACTGCAGCGGCCTCCCAACTGGTCTCCCTGCCTCTCCTGCCCCCATGCCAGGCTGTCTAAAGTGAGCTGTTTAAAACATATGTTTGCGCCTGTCGTTCCTGCTCAATGTCCCCAGTGGCTCCCATCTTACTGTAAAATCCAAAGACCTTGCTAAGAGTGCAGCACCCGTCACCATGTGGTCCCCAGTCCCTCTGACTCATCCCCATCTCTCCTCCTCACTCATTCTTCTCCAGTCCCTGGCCTCCTTGTTCCTCCTTGAACATACAGGCATCTCGGTCTCAGCACCTTTGTACAGCTCTTCCCTTCCTTCACTCAGGTCTCTGCTAAAGTCTCCCACCTCGAGACCCCTCTCCTCCCCACCCCCACTCTGTTCCCCTTCACCACTCCCCTCCCCCTGGTAGATTGGGTACCACTTCCCTCAGGCGTCATTGCCTGTTTTCCTCCAACCGCGTCAGCTCCACGAAGTGGGGACTTTATCTCAGTGTCCTGGAACAGCGACACATAGTAGGCACATAGTAGGCGCTCAACAAATATTTGGCAAAGGAATTAATAAATCTGTTTCTGCTTCAGTGTTCCAACAAAAGCGCATCTCTCTGAGAGCAGGACCGGTGGCTCATTCATCCCATTGCCCCCCCTGCTAGCCTGCTGCTGGGCACGGCAGGGGTTTCGTTGGGATGGTGAGGAGGGAGGGCACGGGCGAGGCACAGAAAAGGGCACAGAGGTGGGCGGGGACAAGGTGAGGTGGGTTAAATTCTGGAGGCGCTGGGAGGGTGCAGGGAAGAGTCGACTTGGGCCAGAGAGAATTTTATATGGAAACCAGAACTTGAGGAAAGAGGAACCAGGAAGGCGTGGAGAGACGGAACTGACTCGGAGGGAGCCCAAGCTCCCCTGCGCCAATTGCAGATCCCGGAGGAACAGTAGCACCTTTGAGTCATACACCTTTGAGTCAGGGTTTGCCTCTGACACGTCTGGGCCTGCGTACCTCGGGTTAATCACTTTCTAACTCTGAACATTGGTCATGGGGATGCTGGGAATTACTGAGAAAGTGTACGAGAGAAGGATTCTATGTAAGGGATTCCCTAGGGGCAAGGGCTGGGGAAGGGACAGGACCTGACAGCACCTCTGCGGCGGGGGACAGTCGAAGATCTCTTTCTGGCTTCACCTCTGTCCCAGGCCCTGGTCACCAAGAAAAGCTTGGGAAATAGGGCGACAGAGTGTCTCGGGTCTCCCCTCCCCTCGCTCCCCCCAACTGGCTTTACTCTGGGTCAGTTGGAGCCTGAAGTGGCTTTTAAGCAATTAGACTGAGCGCTGGGCACTTGCAAATCTAATTGTTTCAAAAGCCCTTGAAGGGTTTGAGCCTGAGCTCTTAAAATGCCTGAGAAGAGGGAAATAGTGATGTGGGAGGTGTGGACGCCCTGGCTTCTCTTCCCTACCCACCGGGTTCTGCCATCCATCTTCTCAGGGTTGAGGGAGGGGTCAGGTGGGGGCAGAAGGGCCCCTCCCCCGGCTCTAAGGCTGTGTCCTCTCCGCCACCCTACTTCAGGCCTCCAAATACCTGTCAATCAAACTCAGTGCCCTCCCAGATGAGTTGAGTGGGGCTGTCCAGTAGTCAGACCCCCTGGACATGGGCAAAGCATCTCATCTACACCCCAGAAAACACGAAAACAGCTTCCTGCGATTGCACACCTGACCTCAGAGAGCCCAGCTGTCCAGGGAGGAAGAAAAGATCCGCTTCGGAAGAGCAGAGATGCCAAGGCAGTTGGTCCTGAGAGAGGTGCAGAAGCAGGGAATCCTGGGGACACAGGGGTGGGTAGGGCCAGAACTGGAGAAGGGACGGGTACAGGCTCCGCAGAGGAGGTGCCCTGGAGCTGACCCTGAGGGTGGGCGACATTTTGCACGTCGAGCTCATCGTGAGTCCAGGGCGTGAACACGAACCTAAAGCAGATCAGGGGAATGCGGAGGACCCCGCTGTGTCCTGCCTGTTTCCTCCTCTGCGAAATGGATCACTGAACTAGCTCTGGAGTTCCACAGGGGAGCTTTGGGCCATTTCGGGGAGCGAGGGGGGCGGGTATGCAGGGTACAGCCGCCCTCCCCACTTGAGCTGTTTTCCATTCGGCCTTTCAGTGTAAATGAAGTTGAAAAGAAGGCCGTACTCCTTTGAAGCTGCCTGCCCTTTGTAAACTCCTGGAGTGGGTGATTCCTGAGCCCCTTCCAGCTCTGCGCAGAGTCTTCCCTGAACAGCGCTCAGTTGGCCCTTCTCCACTGACAAGAACACAGAGAAGCGAAGCCAGAGCCCGGATTGCCAGTGGCCCCCTCTGGAAATTCCACCCAAGGCCTGATGTCCCCGATGGGCTCCTGCCCAGCTGCCCCGAGGACCGCAGCCCCATGGCGAACTAGAATAAACCGATTGGTGGATACCTGCGAATCCACCATTAGCGTACCTCCTTTTTCGTTGAAAGAGAAGTCCCCCCAACTTTTTTCAGGAGGATGAATTACCTTTCCTTTCACTGACTTGTGAAAAAGAGAGGTTGGATCGCTGCCACCGTATCTCCTCGTTGTGTAAGAGGGTGGAGGTGTCATTACCGGCAAAGGCCAAAGCTTGGACGGCAGCCCACCCCACAGCTTAGAGATGTCCTGGCTTTCCGATGGGATGGAGGGTCCCCGGGAATGCCAGAGGAAGTTGTTGAGTAAATCAAAGAATGAATGGACAAACAAAGAGGCCATTGCCAAAATGCACTTCTCTCTTGGAAGGGTCACTTTGGAAACTGTTATCAGTCGTGTTTACCTTGGTGTGAATGAAGTCTCTCAGAGCCGCGTTGCTGGAGGGGAGGAAAGGTTTCAAAAACCGGGCGTCATAAAAAGGAATACAGAAAGGAAAGGTGCCACGCGGGAGAAGACCCCTCACACAACCCTGTCCCAGCCTGGCCCACCTCCGGCCTCCCCACCCCCCACCCCACCTCCTCCTCACACTCTCCCCTCTCCTTCCCTGGAAGCTGCGCCCAACTCAGGGCCCAGGTGCTGAAAGGAGCTTTCGGGTGAGGGGAAAGGTATTTGGCCCAGAGCAAGGGGTAGGGGGAGCGGGAGAGGGAGGGGTGACCGCCTGTGCCATGGGGGGGGGGGGGTGGCCAGCTGGGTCGCTGAGTGTAAACACGGAAGAGGGGCATTGGCTTCCGGCCTGAGCTCTGGGCAGGAAGGAGTGGAAATTCCTACCTGCCTTCTGCTCCCTTCCCCACCTGCCACCATAGCCCCTCCACTGCACAGAAAAGCAGAGGCTTTGCAGTGACACCCGCCCCTGCCCAGGCCTCTGCCCTTAGGAGGTCCCCACACAGGCCCTGGCTCCGGCCTTCAGCTCCTGGACCCCAGGACGGCCAGCGCCTCTGCCCTGGCCCATTGCCCTGGCCCCATTCTCCTTTTAGGAGCTGCTTTTTCTATCTGCAAAAGCCCAGGTACGTTTGAAAACACAAACACAAACAAAAATAAAACCTCTCCTGGGTCTTTCACATTCCTGGGTTGAAATGTCCGGTGTGTAACTTAGAACAGATCACTTAACCTTTCTGGACTTCTGTGTCTTGCACAATGGACAGAATAAGTGTGAAGACAGCTAGAAAAGTATAAAGCACCCTTCAAGGGTCAGGAATAAATAGTAGGCCGTTTCATGTGGGTTCGAATCCTGCCTCCACCTCCCACTAGCTGAGTGGTCTTGGGCAAGTTCCTAAGTTCTAGTGATTCCATTTTCTCCTCGGTGGTGTTCATGGGACCTCCCCCAAAGCTTTGGGGGTGGGTTAAATGAGATAATGTATGCAAACCACCTGGCCCCGGCCCCACAGGTGGCAGAAGCTAGTTCTCTCTTACTCTACAGTAGTTCCTCCTCTATCTGCTGTTTCAGTTTCCACAGTTTCGGTTACCCGTGGTCAAATGAGGTCTGAAATATTAAATGGAAAATTCCAGAAATAAACAATTCATAAGTTTTATATTCCGAGCCGCTCTGAGCAGTGTGATGAAATCTCGAGATGTCCTGCTCTGTCCCACTGGGACGTGAATCATCCCTTTGTCGGGCATCTCCACGCAGTATACACTGCCCGCCCATTAGTCACGCAGTGGCTGTCTGGGCTGTCAGGGAGAAAGAGAGACCACAGCCACATAACTTTTATTACCGTATATTGTTATAACTGTCCTATTTTATTAGTTTTGGTTGTTACTCTCTTGCTGTGTGCCTAATTTACAAATTAAACTTTATCGTAGGTATATATAGGAAAAAACATAGTCTTCAGGGCTTGGCCAAAGGGGCTCTACAGATGTAAATAAATAATACAATAATTAATAAATAGTAACGCAAGACTAACCTCCGAGTTCCAGGTACGCGTGACTGTAAACCTACTTTTGCCAACCCTGTCTATGGGGTTTGGTACTCCCTGTGTTCCCAGGCTCCACGGGGGACGGGCGGGCCGTGGAACGTGTCCCCCGAGGGGAAGGGGGAACTGCTACTGTACTTTCTTGAACCTGAGATTATAAGAGGCGTCATTACTTTATGTTCCACTAAAACCGTGAGACACATTTCAGATTCCAGAGACGGTGCACCCTAGAATTGATGAGGTGCTAGATCCCTGGGAGGACAAGAGGGGCTACGAGAGTGTACGTCTCCACAGAAGTAACTCTCCACTCAGGATTCATGTCGAAATCGGAGCCCAGACTGCATCCCCCTGAAACCAAAACCTCTGGGGGAAGGGCGGCCCGCCATTCATCTGTGCCTTGCCTTCCCTTCTGTAAAACTGGGATGAGTCTAGAATCTGCTTCTAGGGCTGATGTATTGAATGAGCTGATTTATGTAAGGGATTTAGAACTGTGCCAGGCCCACAGAGATGCTGAAATAAATGTTAATGATTACTCAACTCTGTACCCCAGGTCCTGGCATATACTAGGTGTTTTCTAAATGTTGGTCAAAAGCAGGAGTAAATACATTGTCACATGACGGCTGCCCTGCCCTCCCCCGCCAGCTGGGAGAGGCCCACTCTGGCCTCCAGCCAGGGTGTGGGGGCCCAAGAAGAGGCTCACCTGCCCCAGGGCCTTTGGTCCAAAGTTCAAGGAAGCCCCACCCTTCCCAGGCACTGTGCCCTGCCCCCAAGCTCTCCTCCGTGGGGTGGGCGCTGCTGGGCCGCCCTGCCAAGACCTCAAGCAGTCACTAAGGAGAACCAAACTTCTCCCCTAACCCTCTCTCCCCTTCCCCTTTCTGCTCTCCTTAGTTTCTTCTCCATGAAGATTAGTCTGTGTTGCTCCTCTCTCAAGGCCTAGAGGATAAACATGTGGTCCCGAGGCAGAGAAAGCCCAGGCCTGAAGGCCCCTGGCTGCCCCCACCCCAGCAGCATAAACCCAGGCTTTTAAGCAAGGAATGGTTTTCAGTAAATCTCTCCTATCAGCAGAAACCTTTGAAAGAGTTTGTTTAAAGGCCAGGGAGATAAACAGCAAGGAGAAGTGTTTGTTTAAGATGTATGTTCTGTGTGGGCACTCTGGGGCCGGGACTCACATCTAAGGGAGAAGAGCCTCTCAGAGTCCAGGGTGTGGGCCTCCCAGGGGCTCCCGGGGCCTGGGTGTAGACCTGCCCGGGGGAGGGGAGCGAGCTGGACTGCACCTGCAGGCCCCTCCCAGGCCAGGGTGGGAAAGGGTGAGGGTGGGGGTGGGGGTTGAAAGTTGCTGCAGGAAGGGAAGGGGCCTTCCTCACTCTGTTAGGAGGGAAGGGGTCCCAGAAGGACCTGCTGGCTGGTCTGCTGGAAGAATCCCCCAGGAAGCCGGCTGCCTCACACCCCCAGCTCAAACTTCAGAACGAGGAACTTGGACAAGCCACCTAACCCATAACTAGAGCCCTAGGTCCTCTCTGTTGTGAAAATATCACGCCTGCCCCGGAGGGTTTAAGTACTTTTTCTTCCATTTGACAAATACGCACCTGCTGTATGTCAGACACTGCTCTGAGTGCTTGGGGTACGGCAGAAAACAAAAGGAACCAAGTCCCACAGTGGGAGGAAATAGACAATGAACATAATCGTGGGTAAATTATACAGTAGAAGGTGATAGAACCTATGGGAAGAAATAGACCAGAGTACAAGGAACTGGGAAAGGAGGGTGAGGTTCGGCCCTGCCCAGAAGGTGGTCTCAGGGGGAGACAGAGATCTCCGAGGCAGAGGGGTCCAGGGAAAGGCCTGGAGAATGGAGTGAAATGCCCTGTATTATGCAGATAGAAAGAACCCTGGAACTCAGGGCTGAGGTCAGAAATAATAGCTGACACTGTCGCTTTCAGGGAGGACGTGGGACCTGAGCTGGGTTTCCCCTAGAAGTCCTTCCCCTGCCAAATAGAGAGATGGTATCTCGGGAGCAACGCGCCTTGAAGATGGGGAGACAGGCAGACCAATGACAGAGCTCGCGGTGTCATTGGTGACAGAGCTGAGGGGTCTGGGGGCAAAGGCAGCTGGATTCTCAAGGAAGGGCCTCAGCCAGCATCAGGGGTCTAGGCTCCGACCTGGCTCTGTCTCTTGCCCAGTACATCACTGGGGCAAGGGACCTGCATCTGCTGGGCCGTTCTCTCCTCTGCAGCAAAACGGGAACAACAGATCCTCCCCTTACAGGATGGCTGGGAGAAGGAAAGCGATATGGGGTCCAAGGCTGCCGGTTCGATCCCTGGTCGGAGAACATGCAAGAATCAACACAGGCGTTGGATTTGTGTTTTGGGCCCTCCCTTGTCCTTTCAGACCCCTTTCGGGTCCTCCCATAACAGGGTGGGTGGAATGGTGACGGGCCCACCAGGTCCCAAAACTGAAGGAGATGTTGGACAGCCAAGCTCTGTCTTCATGTACCTTTGAAAGACAGCCCCACTAGAGAAAGTTGAGATTTGTTCCTGGGCTCCAAGGGGAAGGTAGGAATTTCGGGGGAGGTAAGACTTTTACTCTTACTCAGGAGGAATTTTTCAGAGATCAGTGGTAATGGACCCCTTTAGAGTTCTGAGCTCCTGCTGATAGAGTCAGGTAGCCGAGGGAACCCCTGCTCTGGGAGGGGTTTGACGTACTGGTTTTGGGGTCCCTCCCAGCTGTGCAATTCAGGGATCTACTTCCGTTCCTTCCCAGGCTCCCCAGTCCATGGTGATCTGTCCACACACCAGACTTTCTCCATTACTTGGTGAAAACTTGCCTGACCTGCGTTCTGCCACGGGACAAGCCAGTGCACCTGACAGATGGGTCCACACTAGATTCGCAGTGGTCACAGGTGAGCACGTTAGTCCTGCCAGGTAACCCGGGAGTGGTTTAACAGGGTCTAGGATGTGTTACCTTGCAAGTATGAGAACCGGTGACATTTCAGGCACTGGGAGACTGAGGAACAGATCTGTTTGGGGAAATATGCCCGAGTAGTTTATCAACTCGTTCCTAGTGCTCTCCAAACCCTACCTGCAATGGGATTAAATTTAGCCAAGATCACAGACCATGGCTCGAAGATTTAAAGAGGCCAGCTGCCACCCTGGCCAGTTTGGCTCAGTGGTTAGAGTGTCAGCCCTCAGACTAAAGGTCTCGGGTTCGATTCCTGGTCAAGGGCACGTACCTGGGTTGCAGGTTCGATCCCCGGCCCCAGTTGCAGTCATGCAGGGGGCAACCAATCGATGTGTCTCTCTCACATCGATGTTTCTCTCTCTCTCTGCCTCTCCCCAGCCCCCTTCCTTCTACTCTATCTAAAAAATCAATGGAGCCCTGGCCGGTTTGGCTCAGCGGTTAGAGCGTCGGCCTGCGGTCCGGAGAGACCCGGGTTCGGTTCCCGCTAAGGGCACGTACTTCGGTTGCAATTTGTCCCCGGCCCTGGTTGGTCGTGCGGGTGGCAGCCACTCGATGTGTCCCTTTCACATCGATGTTTCTCTCTCTCTCTCTCCCTCCCACTCTATCTGTACAAAAAATGGAAAAATGTCCTCAGGTGAGGATTAAAAAAAAAAAAAAAGAAAAGTATCCTTGGGTGAGGATTAACCAAAAAAAATTTAAATTAAAATAAAAATCAAATAAAATAAAGAGTCCAACTGTCCACCTCAACCCGTCCCCATGAACCAGCTGAAATAGCCTCTGTCACCTTCTCTCTGCCCCAGGGACTCCTTGCCAAGGAGAACTTGCTCGCCTGGCAGCTGGAAGCCTGCACTTTTCTTCTCAAAGCTTCTGCATCTCCTCTCCCTCCTCTTCCTTCTCCTCCTTCCTGCACCCCACCCCCCAAAAGGAGGATGTCCCTTCTGTTGAGTACACAGCCTGTAATTTTACTGTCAGATCTCAGCCGGGAGGTCAGTGTTGTGACTGACTGTTTAAGGATCGCTCCCTTAGGGTAATTATACTAAATTCCCTTCTGAAGGACAGCTCTCTCTGGATAGAATGCAAGAGAGCCCGCGTCCCCCATTCAAGGAAATGTGTGATTTCTGTCCTTGTCACCGCACCCTGGCAGGGAGACACTTCGAGGAGCTCCAACTACTCTGCGGGGAGGAGTCTGCAGGATCCAGGCAGGGTGAGCGGGTGTGGTGGTGGATGGCCCAGCAGCAAGGGGAGGGGGACCCAGAGGGGCCACACGGGAGCTGGGCACCCCCTTCCAGCTGGCCCAGCAGGAGGGGCCTGAGCCAGAAACACCTGCACTCCGAGGTGGCCGTGACCCCTGGGGAAGCGGGACGCGCCCTGCCGACATCCATCCATGAGAGGAGCCCCCTGGTGCATCCACTCATTTCTTTGTTTAACAGGTTGGCATTGAGCACCCAGCACCTGCCCTGTACCATGCTAGGCACTGAAAGGGGACCCCGCAATGGCAGCAGCCCCTCTGGAAAGAGCTGGGGAGCTCGTACAAAATAAAGCACTCTCACCCTCACTGGGGAAGTGAATTAGTATCCGAGCCCCCTCCATCCCCAGTTCCCTTCACAGGGGCAATGCCCGGACCCTTATCCCCATCCGCCCCAAGGGAAGATGGCAGAAAGGGCCGAGACCTTCCAGATCTAACCCCCCAGCACCCCAGCAGCCCAGCAGCCCCTACCCGCACACGCTCCCACCGCAGGGAGACCCCGGCGCGAGTTGGGGAGTCACTCACCCACGACAAACAGTTAAAAGGAAGAAAGCCGGTCTGGCGATATCAATGCACTTTGATAACAATAAACTCTGCTTTTAATTTATGCTAATGTGTAGGGCTGTGGTGACAGTAAGAACTAAATTACAGAGTGGCTTTCCAGCTGGTAATTATCCCTCCATTTCTCGCCGCTCTGGAAGATGGACACACAATTATGCTCTCTTGCTGTATATTAATACAGATTCTTGACATCTTCAGCAGACCTGGAGCTGTCATCGAGCTTTTTGTCTCCTTTAATTGAAAATTAATGGTTACTGGGTTGCCACGGAAACAGAGGCCACGGACGCCAGTGGCGCTCACGTCTCACTGAGGGACTGGCGGCTTCAGGAGTCCGGAATGACCTTGAAAGTTAAAAGAAAAAAAAAACTTAAAAAAGAAGGGGAGAGGAGGGGAAATGAGGCCAGGAGGGTGGGAGAGTGTGTGGGAGCCGATGAGAGAAAAGGGAAGGAGAAAAAGGAGAGAGAGAGAGAAGGGGAAAAGGGATAAAAAATGTAAAAACAGAATTTGCAGGAGGCTGGGAGCAGGGATGCTGGAGAAGGGAGACTGCATTAGTAAGTTTTACCTCTCAACGTTTGTCTGTTAACTCTCTCTCTCTAGAACCCACTGAAAAACTGAGAGCTGGAGTCTCGGCTCCAAAATCCAGGCTTCCACAAATCCGTCATAGCCAGCAGGACAGCGTCCGCCCAGAGCCCCTGGGGGAAGAGACAAAGGCGCCCTGTGCCAGGGGAGGTGGCCAGCGCAGCAGGGGGAGGCTGAGGTGTGCCACACGGGCGCTTCCCAGGGCCCAGGGGGCTGTGCAGTCAGAAATGGGGGCCCGGAGGGGGCCGTCTGGTGGGGAGCCGGGAGCAGCCACAACACTGCTCCAGCTGTAATGAGCAGGTAAAGGGCTCTGTCGGCTGGTCTTCAGCTTGAAGACACAGAATACCCGAATGAGTCAGAGATGGGGGTATGAAAGTCGGGGGGTCCTGGCAGGGGAAGGCACCATTCGCTTTGTCCAGGGAGATAAGAGAGAAAGCAAGGAGTTCCCTGCGACCCAGGACGGCCAGTGCTCTGGGCTTGGGGATGTTTTTTCCCAGGAGAAGCTGGGAGGCCCCACAGAGGGGCCGTGGAGACCCCCGAGTGTTCCAGCGGGAAAGTGGGCTCCTTCTTGGCCAGTGCACCATCTCGGTTGCTCAGCCCGGAGCAAGCTCCAGCGACGCGAGGCAGTGCCGCGGGCCCCGGGGGTCCCAGTGAACCAGGAGCCCAGAGAAGCACTCGAGGAGCCTGCCTTAGAAAGCCTCGCTCTCGGGGATGGGGACAGACAGATGTATAAACAAACTATCGCAAAGTGAGCTGCCTCGCAAAGGTTCTCTATGAGGATGTCCGGCACAGTGTTGTTTATAATAGCAAACATCTAGACACGTTCGGGATGACCAGCAATTGAGAACTGACAAAAGCATATGCCTCACAATACACCCAAAAGATGGAGGCCTCTCCGGTCATTTCAAATTATACTGCAGAAGAATATTGAATAACCTGGGGGAAGGTTCTCAATATTTTGTTTAATAAAACAAAATCAATTTTTAAAATAACAGTAATGCATTCATGATTTCATGGTCCTGCGTATGCTGTAATAACAAGTTACCTATATGTGTGTAAATGTGTAAGTGTGTGAATATGTGTCTGAGTACTGTGAATAGGTGTGTAAATGCTCATGAGTGTGTGTATATACATATTTTTGCTTTTGGAAAAGATTTCCTTTTTTTTCAATTATAGTTTACAATCAGTATTATTTGTATTAGTTTCAGGTATACAGCATAGTGGGTAGATAATCACATACTTTACCAAGTGTTCCCTGGGTATTTCGGGTACCAGGCACCGTACTTCGTTATTACACTATTATTGATCATGTTCCCTATGTTGTAGTTTGCATTCCTGTGACTACTATGAGTGTGTACATATATTTTAAAAGCCTAAAAAATACAGTGCAATCTCACTGTGGGTATCTTTACATGCACTTTATCTCCTTTTCTATGCTTTTCCATATTTTCCAAATTTTCTATAATAAATATACAGGCCCTGGCCGGTTTGGCTCAGCGGTTGGAGCATCAGCCTGTAGTCCAGAGAGACCCGGGTTCAGTTCCCGCTAAGGGCACGTACCTCGGTTGCAGTTTGTCCCCGGCCCTAGTTGGGTCGTGCGGGTGGCAACCACTCGACATGCTCCTTTCACGTCAATGTTTCTCTCTCTCTCTCTCTCTCTCTCCTCTCTCTCTCTCCCTCCCACTCTATCTGAACAAAAAAAAAAAAAGGAAAAATGTCCTTGGGTGAGGATAAAAAAATAAATTAATAAATAAATATACAGAATTTTTATTGACTGGGGGTGGGGGAGCGGTGTTTTTTAAAGTAGCTTCCCCAGAAACCTGTCCCCTAGACGTAAATCCCCAGCCAGGAGCTCCCACACACGTGAGCCTGGGTGCCGGGCCAGGTGCTTCCCCCAGAGAGCACTCAGCAGACCCTTTCCTCGGTCACCAGCACCCACCCAGGCCTCACTCCCACCCAGAGCCTCTCCCCACCCCAGCCTGTGGCAGGTGTCCAGAGCCAGGGTGAAGGGCTGAGGACCCCCAAGAGGAGCTGCAGGGTGAGCCTAGGTGAGCAGGCCCCACAGCAAGCAGCCCCGGACGCCAGGAACCCCTTCCTTGGTTCCTTTGTCAATCTTGGTCCCATTTTACAGACCAGCAACTGAGGCCCAGAGATGCTCATTAATTTGCTCCAAATCACACAGCTGGTGGGTGGCAGAGCTGGAGCTCCCCCCCAGGGGCCATTGCCGCCAGGTCTCAGCCTCTGCCCCTTTCCCTCACCAGGCTCGGAGAACCCAGAGTTCTGGAAGCCTCTATGAATTGCTGGATTTCTGGAATCAGCCCCATTCTGGGAAGGACACCATGATAAACAGTACCTTTCCATGGCCTTTGCACCCTTGGCAGCCCTGGGAGAGCGCAGTCACGTTACCCCCAGTCAGAGCAGGAACCTGGAGCAGAGACTGGCTGGGATTGGGCTCCCGCAGTCACATCCTGTCCACCCCTCACCCCTCACCAGAGACATCCTGAGTCCCTGCCCTCTCAGGCCGCCACCCCCCTGGCACAGGGGAGCTTGCCCTCGATCCACTCCTTCACCCTGCCCAGCTCAGCCTCCGAAATCCGCTTCCACACTCGCTCCCTCCGGAGAGCTTTCCGGTGAGCAGCTGCCTTTGCCACTGTGCCTCCTTCACTCTGCCCCCGATGACAAGTGAGACCACCCTCACTGCACGCGTCCCTGCGGCAGGCCCCTTCCAAGTATGTCTCCGTGCTCACTCCCTTCATCTTCCTAACAACCGTACAAGGAGGTGCCACTATTTCCTCCCCCTTGCCCGACGCCACAGGGCAAATCAGTGGCAAAGTCAGAATTTAAACCCAGGAATTCTGAGCCCTGGCTGGTTTGGCTCAGTGGTTAGAGGTCGGCCCTCAGACCAAAGGGTCTCGGGTTCGATTCCGGCCAAGGGCATGTACCTCGGTTGCAATTCGTCCCCAGCCCTGGTTGAGGCCGTGAGGGTGGCAGCCAATCGATGCGTCTCTCTCACATCTATGTTTCTTTCTCTCTCTTCCTCCCTCTCTCCCTCCTGCTCTATCTGGAGATAAATGTAAAAATATCCTCCAGTGAAGATAAAAATAGATAAATAAATAAAAATAAACCCAGGCAGTCTGAGACCAGAGGCCACACTCTTGGCCACCACACCTGTGACAGTGCAGGAGACTGAGGTTGCGCTAGAATTTTGTTGCACGGAGACCTGGAACTCTGTCGCTCATTTGGCTGGGCTCTGGTGACATTTCAATGGTGAGACAGGTCTCCGTGATGACCTTTTCCCAGAGAAAGGGGGCCTGCATTTGAAGGCAGGTGGAAACAGGCATGTCCCCTTTCTGGAGGGTATGTGAGCCTGTTCAATTCTGTCCCCACTGGTCCCACCAACAACACTCAGGACGGGCTCTGCACCATAGGAGAAGGGGACGGGAGGCCGGCTGGCTGCCAGGGCTGCCTAGGGGCAGTCATGGGGAAGAGCATCAGGCGGGGGCCCCCATGCAACTGCCCGCCCTGGATGAGCCCTGAGAACCAGAGGCCTGTCGCCCTCTCCTCTCCACTGCCCCCCACCCTGCTGCCTCCTCCAGCTCTCCCGCCCTGTCCGCCTCACCCCGTCCACTTCCCTCCCTGCCCACTTTCCCAGAGTGAGAACCAACAAGAAGATAAACTCAGCGTCGGAGGCACGGCGGTGGCAGCAGCGAGGGGACCAGGGAACCTGCCTTCATTCCCCAGCTTCCCTGATCCCGACCTTAATCCCCGCTCAGCATCCTGTCAGCCCGGTTGTTCTCAGGCTGACATTGCTGCAGGCGCCTTCTCGGCAGCCTTTCCTCAGATCTGCCTCCTCGGGGACTTCTAAAGAGGAGCCCGAGGTTTCTCTGTTACAGCCGGCTTCACTCGCTGCCCTCAAGCAAAGCCTGGGCTCCCAGGGGGCCACGGGGAGAGGGGGCTGCAGGGGGCAGTGTCAGGCCTGACATTTTGGAGGAAGAGGGGAGGCCGGAGGTGGCTGGGTCCCAGAGGCTTCGGAGTGAGGGTGAGACCTGGGGCAGGAGCCTGGCCTGTGCTGTCGGCCTCCTCAAGGCGGAGAGGGCCATGCTCAGATGTTTGGGCCTTAGAGACAGAGGGGACACTGAGGCGAGAGTTCGGGGGTCCAGGCCAGCACTGGTTCTGGCTGTGCAGAAAGCAGAGGTGTCCGTGACTTTCTGAGTCTGCTGGGAAATCAGAGCTCGGGGTGGGTTTGGAGAGGGCAACCGGGCCTGCACTGGTGTGCGTGATAGGAAACCCGTATGGCTCTGCCGGTGTGGCTCAGTGGACTGAGCCTCGTCCCGTGGCCTGAGAGGTCCTGGTTTGATTCCCGGTCAGGGCCCAGGCCCGCGTTGTGGGCTCCATCCCCAGTGAGGGGCGTGCAGGAGGCAGCTGATCAATGTGTCTCTCTCACATGGATGTTTCTATCTCTCTCTCCCTTCCTCTCTCTCTAAAAAAAAAAAAAATCAATAAAATCTATTTTTAACAAAAGAAAACCCACATGTATGCTTGCTTTAGCCAGCCAACTTCCTGAACACCTACTGGGTGCTGGATGTTGGGAGAGAACCAGAAAAGGCAGCCCGTGAAAGGGATGAAGTGTGAGCCCAGCCGGTGTGGCTCAGTGGATGAAGCATCGTCCCGTGGACTGAGAGGTCCTGGTTCAATTCCCAGTCAGGGCACATGCCTGGGTTGCCGGCTCGATCCCCAGTGGGGGGCGTGCAGGAGGCAGTGGGTTGATGTGTCTCTCTCACATCAATGTTTCTCTCTCCCTTCCCCTCTCTCTAAAAAAAAAAATCAATAAAAACATTTTTTAAAAAAGGAATGAAGTGTGAGTTTGGCTGCAGATGGGTCCGGATCCCACCCCAGCTCTGCCCCGTAGCAGCTGTGTGGCCTCGGGCCAATCCCTCTGTTTCTCTGAGCCCCATTCTTCTCATCTACAGGTTGGAGGGTTATAGCAAAACCTTCCTTGCAGGATCAATGTGAAGTGTAAGGACAAGTGGGCAGAGCTCCTAGAGTTTAGAGTGGTTTTTACCATTCATGTCACCATCTGCAGGGGACATGAGCATCCAGAGTTCTGGGTCTTTCTGAAGGGGGTCTGCCTGCAGGGGCATCCCCTGAGAGCCAGGCCAGTGTGTGTTGGGGGCCGAGGTCCTGGGCAGGCCCGTGACCCTGCTGAGTCCCCTTGCCGCACCTGGACAACCGTCCCCACACTCCTGCCCTGCCAAGGGGACAGGGATGCATCAGGCTCCTGGAAACCCAGGAAGGGGTGTTGCTCAAGCCCCCTCCCTCGGCCCCTCTCTCCTGGGATCTTCTCGGAGCCACAGGGCGCCCAGGACTAAATTCGAAGGTAGTGCCCAAGACCCCAGGTGCTCAGCTTTAGTCTTTGTCTTGGAAATGTGACCATTTCTCTTAGCAGCCAGGAGATTCCTGTGGACAGCTCTGAAGACCCTGCGGTCACCGGACAGGACTGATCCCACAGTACCTGGACGCACATACCTCCCCCCAGTCTGCGGGAGTTGGGGCTTCCTGGTCCATCGTGCACCGTGGACTCTGCATTCCTGGGGTCAGTACCTCTGGGTTTCCCCAGTAGGTGGCCTGAGACACCACTGGGGCTTCATATTCGGCAAGGCGTGGGCTCCCTGCCCTGGCATTTAAAGAGACAGGGTCAGGCAGGGCAGGTTGCCTTCAAACTTCCCAGGCTCTGCACTGGCCCCGGGGGGTGTTGGGCAGCTCCCTGTTGCTTCCTCCCTCCCTGGAGCATCCCCCAAAAGAGGCTGCCTTAGTGTTTGGGAAAGGACTGGGGGCCACATCTCAGATCTCTGACACCTCACATCCTCCTATACTCCAGGCCCCACACCCTTGTAACTACTCCCACCTGCCCGAGCAGAATTCTGCCAAGGGAGGTGCCCCTGGCAGAAGGGGGCAGTGGGGGAGTGTGAAGTCCTGGCCCTTCACAGCCAGTGCAGTAAACCAGGCAAGTTCCTCCCGGCCCTGCCCCTCAGGGGCCTCGCCTGGGAAGCAGCGGCTGCAAACCGGGAGGTCTCCGAGAGACCTCAGACCTGAGAGTGCCGAGTGGCTACCGGCAGGGACCTCTACAGAAAGAATCCCTTTGGACCCTCCCCCCGAACAGGTGCAGGCAACCGAGGAAGCCCCTTGTCCAGGGCCTCCTCTCTGGGAGTCCTAGCCCCAAGCTGTCCCGCTCTTAACACAAGCCCATCTGTTTGGGGGCTTTCAGAAGCAGCTGGGAGGGGACCTCACCCACCAACTCCTTCCTAATGGGTAGAGTCAGAAAACCCCAGGCTAAGGCAGCCGTGAACTCTGAGGTCTGCCGTGGGTATGTCCAGGGAGACGGGGAGGGAAAGGACCAGGAGGGGAACTCTGGGTGCTAGATCCTGAAACTCCCTTGGGCGTGAGACCAGAAACACGAACCCCAGGTCCCCCACCCCACCCCCCAAGCCACCATCCGGAAAAAATAAACTATTTCCTGCAACCAGCTCCGAAACAAAGTCTGTGAGCGAGCTGTGACACATGTTACATAAATAGAAGCCGCAGAGGGGAAAAGCCTGTTTTCTCTTTCATTATTTATCACTCTCTAACCATCTCCAGCTGGGTGAGTAAACAGGCGCATTGGCCCATAATCAGGAACAGACTGCTGCGTGGGGCGGGTGCGAGGGAGTGTGCGCATGTGTCTGTCTGTCTGTCTGCTCCTGAGAGGGCAGAGTGGGAGTCTGCGCAGAGAATGTTGTGGGGCACCTGGTTCCGGACAGCGAGGGGCTGTCCACCTGGGGCCTGACTGGGGTGGGACGCAGAGGCCGGCTGAGCCCCCGGCCCTAGGGGTGGTTGGGGACGGGCGAGCTAGATGGAGGAGTCAGAAGGGGAGAGACTGTGTGGGTGGGAGAGGATGTGAGAGGTATGAGCCAAGTGTGAGGCTGTGAATGTGCTAGGTCTCAGAGCATGACCCCAAGGGGTGGCCTCTGAGTGTGGCCGAGGGGATGTGTCAGAGTGGGGGTGGGGGAGGGAGGGCATGTGAAGGAGAGTGACTGTAAGGGGGGGGCTGGATATAAGCCTGGGAGACTGGGGGACAGTGCATGTATGTGAGTGTGTGTGTGTGTACGCATGTGACCATGTGTGTGATCCTGGTGGTGTACATGGATATGAGTGATTTTGTGACTATGGGATCGTGTGAACATATGAGTGTGTATGTCTGTGGATATCAATAACGTACACAGCTGTATCCTGGCCCGTATGGCTCAGTGGGTTGGGCATCGTCCAGTGTACCAAAGGGTTGTAAGTTCAATTCCTGGTCAGGGCACATGCCTGGGTTGCAGGCTTGATCCCTGGTGGTGGTGGGGGGGGGCAGCCAATTGATGTTTCTCTCTCACATCAATCTTTTTCTCTCTTTCCCTTTCCCTTCTTCTCTCTCTACAATTGAAAAAAATTTTTATAAATACTTTAGCCCTGGCCAATTTGGCTCAACGGTTAGAGCGTCGGCCTACAGACCAAAGGGTCACGAGTTGGATTCCAATGAAGGGCACATGCTTCAGTTGCAGTTTGATCCCCAGCCCTGGTTGGGGTCATGGGGGAGGCAACCAATTGTATCTTTCTCACATCAATGTTTCTCTCTCTCTCTCTCTCCCTCACCCCCCCCCCCCCACATACTCTATCTGAAAATCAATGGAAAAATGTCCTTGGGTGAGGATTTAAAAAAATTAAAAATAGTGTATACAGCCCAGCAGATGTGGGTCAGTGGATTGAGCATGGTCCCATGGACTGAGAGGTCCCAGTTCGATTCCCAGTCAGGGCACATGCCCAGGTTGTGGGCTCCATCCCCAGTAGGGGGTGTGCAGGAGGCAGCCGATTGCTGTTTCTCACACTGATGTTTTTATCTCTCTCTTGAAATAAATCGATAAAAACACATTTAAAGAAAAATATAGTGTATACAGCTATGTGAGACTATGGGAGTATGCTAAGTACATGAGACTTTATAGCCATAAGGTGTTGTTATGGGTTGAATTGTGTCTGCCAAAAAAAATATGCTGAGGTCCTAACCCCCAGCACCTCAGAAAATGATCTGATTTGGAAATATGGTCATAACAGATGTAATCGTTTTGAGTTGAGGTCATACTGAAATAAGGTGGCCCCTAATGCAGTAGGACTGGTGTCCTAATAAAAGAATGTTCACGCGAAGACACAAAGACGCGCGTCCCCGTGGAGATGGAGCAGAGAGTGGGGTGGTGCAACTACCAACCAAGAACAGCTGGGCATCAGACTCTTGCAAGAAGCTAGCAAGAGGCAAGGAAGGATCCTCTCCCAAGACGGCACCTGGACTTTGGACTCCTCCACGCATGTGAGACCACAAAGTGCTGTGTTTCCAGCCACCCCCTGTGTGGCACTTCGCTATGGCAGTCCTAGGAAACTAACACTGGTGTGTATGAACATGTGGTATGAGTCTGGGAATGTGTACGTCAGTGTGGGAAACTATAGGTGTGTGCGTGTGTGTGTGAGATCCTGGTAGTGAAGATGGTTATGGGTGTGACTATCTGGTTGTGGGAGTGTGTACATACAGGTGTGAAACCAGAGAACGTGTGAATGTGTGAATGTGTATGTTTGTAGGTACTGACATACACACACGCTTAGTTTCTAAACATCATTATCCTGGAAAGGACCCAGCAACCTTCCTTCACCTCTGGCTGCTTCTGCGTCCCTAACCCTGCCCTGCCCTGGGAGCCCTGCCTGAGGCCAGGCAGCCCTGGGGGAGAACAGGGACTGCCCTGCTGAGGGCCGCCCACAGCCTGCTCCTGCCCCAGAGTCATCCCAACATCAAGGTCTTAAACCCTCCTCTGGCCCGCAGGACCCAGAGTGCTCATCGGGAACTCCGTACGGCCAGGCCCGGAGGCTGAAAGAAGACAAGGGGTCAGGTTCCCTGTTCATACTGGGCATACTTGCCTGAAGCCTGATCTTCCCTGGTTCGGGCTGGTTCGGGCTAGTTCTAACTCCTGCGTGGGGAGTTACAAGAAAGACGGGCCTAACCCCTGAGGTTCTTGAAACACAACTGAGCACCTGTGTTGACCAGGCCCATCCCAGCTGACCACTGGGTGTCACAAAGCCAGCTGGAGCCTACCCTCTGGGCCAGCCTGTCCTCCTGCTGGCCCAGCCTCTGCCCCCCAACCAGGGACACCAAAGCTGTTCGATTACAAAGCACAGGTCCCAAGGTCCTTATCTTAGAATCCTCAGAGTTGTCCCAAAGAGGCACCGCTGTGAGACCCCCCAGTCGCCTCTCTCTGAGTCTCAGTTTCCTCTCTGTGAAAAAGACACAACCCTTGCCCTTCCTACTTTATAGGGGTGGTGTCAGGATCAGGGGGCCTGATGGCCATGAGCTAGTCTTATAAAGAATTGCCTTACAGTCCTAGCCGGTTTGGCTCAGCGGTTAGAGCGTCGGCCCGCAGACCAATGAATTGCTGGTTTGATTCCCGCTAAGGGCACGTACCTCGGTTGCAGTTCGTCCCAGGCCTTGGTTGGGGTCCTGTGGGAGGCAATCAATTGATGTGTCTCTCCCACATCAATGTTCCCCTCTCTCTCTCTCCCTCCCTCCCTCTCTATCTGATGATAAATAGAAAAATATCCTCAGGTGAGGATTAAAAAAAAAAGAATTGCCTTACAAAATGCCCCCATAGCCTGACTCTGTGAATCACAAAGGTAACCCCACATACGAAGACCTGCAGTATTGACATCATCTCCACCACCAGAGTGGTTTGCTGTCTCTTTTCCCAGCTTCCCACAGTTCCTCCCCTTAGCTCTATAATGGTTTGATTTCATTCAAGGGTCTGAAAACGGTGGCCCCCCGGGCCATGTCCTACCTGTTCATGTACAGTCCGTGAACTAAGAATTATTTTTCTAGATGAGCCTATGCCATCAATGGGATGATAGGGAGCATGAACTTTGAACCCCAATTAAAAAATATACCCTCCCCGCCCTGGCCGGTTTGGCTCAGCGGTTAGAGCGTCCACCTGCGGTCCGGAGAGACCCGGGTTCGGTTCCCGCTAAGGGCATGTACCTCGGTTGCAGTTTGTCCCCGGCCCTGGTTGGTCGTGCGGGTGGCAGCCACTCGATGTGTCCCTTTCACATCGATGTTTCCCTCTCTCTCTCTTCCTCTCTCTCCCTCCCACTCTGTCTGTACAAAAAATGGAAAAATGTCCTCGGATGAGGATTAAAATATATATATATATATATATATATATATATATACCCTCCCCATCCCATTCTTCTCATTAGTAGACCTGTATTATAAGAAATTATACTCAATCATTATTGTAACTGTAATCCCATCAATGAAATGTGGGGGAAATTTGTTTTCTTTCTTGTTATGCAAGTACCTACATAATACCTGCAATTGGTCTTGACCTGCAGAGCCTAAACCATTTCCCGTCTGCCCCGTTACAGAAGCTGCGCGCTGGTGTCTGCCGGTGTGTGCCTCCCCGGCAGTGCTGCCTCCGCGGGAACAAGCTGGCCATCGTTTGCCAAGCCCGGAAGTGGAACACTCCGAGCCCCTGGCCATTTGGATTGGTTTGAGGAAGGGCAAGTAAATCTCTCCTCAGGTCTCAACAAGCCAGCATTTGCTTGATCCGTTCATTGGCCTGAACTAGGCAGAATGTGAGTCTGCATGATGGGACTCCCTCCAAGGCCTGGGAGAATGAAGCCCGCCAGGGAAAGTCAGTTACAATGCAGAGAACCAACAGCATCAGTGTAAGCCCCTGGATCGCACATCACCTGCAGCGAGACCTACTCCTTGATTATTTAGTTACACAAGTCAATCAATGCCCATTGTTATTTAAGCCACTTGAAGTGAATTTTCTGATGCTTGCACAGAAAACAAAAGCACAAAAGATGAGCGCCTACTCCAGCTCAGGGCATTCAAGGAAAACTTCCAAGAGGAGGTGTCATCTAAACTGAGGCTTAGAGTCAGCCCTGAAAGCAAGTGGAAGGAAAGGTATTCCCAGCAGATGATAGGAGACCACTGCACCGCCACCAGGTTTTTGTTGTTTTTTTTTTTTTTTTTTTTTTTCTTTATTGATTTTAGAGAGAGAGGAAGGGAGAGGGAGAGAGAGATGGAAACATCGATGAGAGAAAACATCGACTGGCCACCTCCTGCATGCCCCCATTTGGGGATTTGGCCCACAACCTCGGCATGTGCTCTGACCGGAAATCGAACCAGTGACCTCTTGGTACGTGGGTTGACGCTCAGCCACTGAGCCACACCAGCCAGGCCGGCCACCAGTTTTAAGTGGCAGAGCTAGGAATAGCCAGGGATGGGAACAGAGATTAAAGAAAGGACACCTTGCCCTGGCCAGATGGCTCAGTTGGTTGGAGCATCATCTTATGCACCAAAAGGTTGCGGGTTCTATTCCCTGTCAGGGCACATCCCTGGTCAGGGTGCATACAGAAGGCAACCAATCGATATTTCTCTCTCAATTGATTTTCTCTCTTTCCCTTCCTCTCTCTTCAAAAATCAATAAAGACATATCCTCAGGTGAGGAATTTTTTTTTTTTTAATCTATGAAGAAAGGACACCTTGTGCCCTGTATACCAGGCCAAGGATCTTGAATTTGGCCCTGGGGAACAGGTCTGGAGCAAGGCATGACAAGTTCGAGTTGGCCATTTGTTTGTTTTTTAATTTTTAAAATATTGTTTACTTGTCAATTACAGTTGCCCTTCAATAGTGTTAGTTTCAGGTGTACAACATCGTGGTTAGACATTTATATAACTTACAGAGTAGTCCCCCCAATAAATCTAGTACCCACCTAGCACCACACACAGCTATCACATTATAATCGACTATATTCCCTATGCCATGCTTTACATCCCTGTGACCGTTTTGTAACTGCCAATTTGTACTTCTTAATCTCTTCACCTTTTCTCACCCAGTCCTCTGATCCCCCTCCCATCTGGCAACCATCAACTTGTTCTCTGTATCTATGAGTTTGTTTCTGTTTTGTTTGTTCATTTCTTTTGTTTTGTTGTTTTTGGTATTTGTCTTTCTCTGACTTATTTCACTTTGCATAATACCCTCTAGGTCCTTCCATGTTGCTGCAAATGGTAAGATTTCATTCTTTTTTATGGCCAAGTAATATTCCACTGTATATGTTGTCCGCTCTTCTATTGATGGGTACTTGGGTTGCTTCCATATCTTGGCTATTGCAAATAATGCTGCAATGAACATAGGGGTGCATATATTCTTTTGTTGTTTTTTTTTAAGATTTATTTATTTAATTTATTTATTTTTGTTACAGATGTTTCTCCTTTTTCCCTCGCTGATTACCTCCTCCTCACCCTCCCCACCCTGTCTCCAGTTTTGTTGTCCATGTCTATTGTTTATGCATACATGCATATACGTTCTGTGGTTTATCTCTCTCCCACCACCTCTTCTGGGGATTGTCAGCCTGTACCCCACTTCCACATCTCTGGGACTACCCCATTCCTCAGACTGTTATGTTCATTATATTCCATAAATAAGTGAGATCATGTGATATTTGTCTTTCTCTGCTTGGCTTGTTTCACTTAGGATAATACTCTCCAGGTACCTCCATGTCGTCTCAAAGGATAAGAGATCTTTCTTTCTTACAGCTGCATAGTACTCCATTGTGTATATGTACCACTGCTTTTTTATCCATTCGTCTACTGATGGACATTTGGGCTGTTTCCAGATCTTAGCTATTGTAAATAGTGCTACTATGAACATGGGGGTACATATATTCTTTCTGATTGGTGTTTCAGGCTTCTTAGGGTATATTCCTAGAAGTGGGATCACTGGGTCACATGGCAGTTCAATTTTTAATTTTTTGAGGTAACACCATATTGTTTTCCACAGTGGCTGCACCAGTCTGTATTCCCACCAGCAGTGTACTAGAGTCCCCTTTTCTCCACACCCTTGCCAGCACTTGTTTGATGATTTGTTGATGGCAGCCATTCTGACAGGTGTGAGGTGATACCTCATTGTTGTTTTAATTTGCATCTCTCTGATGATTAATGATGTTGAGCATTTCTTCATATGTCTCTTGGCTATTGTATGTCCTGTTTGGAGAGGTGTCTATTCAGCTCCTCTGCCCATTTTTTAATTGGGTTCTTTGTCTTCCTTTTGTTGAGCTGTATGAGCATTCTATATATATTGGAAATTAACCCCTTATCTGATGTATCATTGGCAATGATGCTCTCCCATAGAGTGGGTTGCCTTTCCATTTTGGTGGTTGTTTCTTTTGCTGTGCAGAAGCTTTTGAGTTTGATGTAGTCTGCATATATTCTTTTGAATTAGTGTTTTGGATTTATTCAGATAAATAGCAGAAGTCGAATTGCTGGCTCATAAGGTAGTTTGACTTTTAATATTTTGAGAAACCTCCATACGCTTTTCCATAATGGCTGCACCAATTTGCAATCCCAAGGTTGGCATTTTTGATAGAACTTTTGGCCGCTGTGAAGGGTGGGCTGGAGGGAGGTGCAGGGAGGACCGCAGGTTGGAAGAGGGATGGCAGTTAGGAGGCTACATCAATACCCAGGTAGAGGGGATGAGGGAGTGGGGTGGAGAGGAGGAACTGACTGAGAAATACTTTGGAAGCCACATGCACAGAACATGGTGTCTGATTCGATGCAGAGAAGGAACTGGGAGAATCCAAGGGGGAGTCCTGGTTTCCAGGTGATGAGGTGACTCATGATGCCACCACTGGGAGAAAATGCAGCTCTGAGGGCATGCTTTTGGATACAAATGATGATTGGGGTCTGGGATATGTTGATTATGCCATCACTGGAGGTTCACCGACATGGGGGTGGGAGAAAGATCCAAGTCAGGGAGACTACTTGGAGTCACCAACTCACAGACGGTAGTTAAAACCACGTGAGTAGATGCGATTGTCCAAGAGGACACGTAGCTTGTGGGAGCAATAGGTCAGGCTAAAACCATGCAAACACCAAGCATTGAAGCGGGTACAGTAGGAGGTGACATGAGCCCACAAAGGCACATGGAAACGGAAAGTCAAGGAGAAGAAGGGCAGAGGGTGGCAGGGGCTGGTGCCCTGCCAGTATCTCTCATCACTTACCTCTCGCCAGAGAAGGTTGCTCACTGCCAGCACCTGCTCTTTGCCTGAGGGCTTTTTTCCTGGCCATGGAAACACTCTTGGCGCCAGCTCCGGGCAAGCCGGAAGTGCTGGGGAGTTAATGTGCCTGGAAGCAGCCCTCGACCAATGACAAAGAGGGAGTTGGTGGATAAATGCCCCGGCTTCCTTGCCCCGTGGTATGGAGGACTCAAGGCTCCTGTCTTCCGGAGTTCCCCAGCGGGACTGTGCCCCTCTTGTGGTAGCATAACCTGTTGATGACACTCCCCAGACTGGCTTTCTGCCCTTCCTTCTCCCTTTCCACCCCCCTACTGGCATTTCCTGGAACTGCTTCCCAAATAAACTACTTGCACTGGAATCCTTGTCTGGGAGTCTGCTTCTGGGAGAAGCTAAACTAAAACAAACGGTGTCATGAAAACCAAACAAGTAGAAAATGGCAAGATGTTCTTCTCTCCACGTAACTTGTGTCTTTGGGGGTCACATCGGCCCTGGCCCATGCACCATGCCCACCTCCACACTCATGAAAGAGTCAGGCCAGTTTCTCCCCAGGCCCTGAGCCTCTCAGCAGGGGACTTTCCACATTCCCAGGCTGAGCACACCTCGCTATCAAGAAATCTTTTCCTGCCCTGACCCCGTGGTTCCGTTGGTTGAGAGTCATCTGTGCACCATAGGTCGCTGGTGTGTGTGGGAGGTAATCCAGGGATGTTTCTCTCTCACATCAATGTTTCTCTCTCTCTCCCCCCCCTTCCTCTCTCTAAAAAAATAAAATCAAATCAATAAAAACATTTAAAAAAAAAAAAGAAAGCAAGCCTCTCCTATTTCGCACCTCGGTTCCTCCCACTTTTATAGGGGCTGCGGTGTCTGGGGAAGTCTGATCGCGGCCCCTTGGACAACACAAAGGCTTGGAAAGATTCCTCAGCTCCAAGCCCACCCTCTCTGTGTACCCCTGGCTTAGCCCTCTCCTTTTCCAGCACTCCAACTGGCTTTCACTTTTTTCCATTTGTGATATTCCAGCCCTGGAGGTCTTCATCGCTTCTCTTTCTGTCCCTTCCCCAGGCTCTGTCTGCTGGCTAGTGACTCACAGGAGGCAGGGAGGGCCTGGAAACACCCCCCACTTCCAGTCAGTGGTGCTGACCCACCCTGCTCCTCACCTCTAGCCTCTCAAGGCAAGAAACCAAGGGGAATGGACCTAAAGCAGGCTTCCGGGGGCAGGGGCAGGGGCAGGGCCCTGGAGAAGCCACGTGGCAGAGTGACGCGATGGAGTGGAGCGTCAGCTGTGAGCTCGGGCACTTCCCTTATGTAACCTGGAACTGTGGGTTCTGCCTCTCTGAGCTTCAGGTTTGCCAACTATAAAATGCAGATAATAACAGCACCCCCCAACTCAGGCTGGGTTCCCCTAGAAACAGCCCAGTGCACGTGGTTGATTTAGGAAACCCCAGCAGAAAAGTGGGGGCTACAGTAAAGAAGGGAAAGAAGGCCGTAAAGTGTGCGATCCAGCCAGCTGCAGAGTGGGCTCAAGTCTTGGGGGAAACCCTGGGGGGGCACAGAAAACACACACCTCAGAGTTACCCCCACAGAGGGCCAAGGGAGTGGGGGTGTTTATACACCAATTCCCACCATCATGGGTGGAGGCCTTCCCGAAAGGTGTTAAGTCCCTGACACTCTGGCCTCCCACACAGGGGCAGCGTGGGTTCCAGAGGCCACCCTCAGGCCAGGCCAGGCAGGCGCTGGTGACGGGAGCCTGCGAGGTGTAAGTGGTCAGGGTGAGGGCACACGGACAGGGCACCGACGGCATCTGGCACATCATCTCAGAGGGTGCTGGGAGGTGAAGTGAGGCCAGGCGTGCAGAGTGGCTAACACCGCACCTTTACCCCGGTTCCCTAGTTAATCCAGCATCTCCAGCCTTCAGAGGCTGGCTCAGGACCTTCCCGCTGCCTGACAACCAGGAAGGGGGTCCTGGGGGCTGAGGGGTCAAGCGCAGAGAGGACTAGACGAGAAAAGGCCAGAAAGAAGAGAGGGTTCAGGAGAAGCTGGAAGGAGGTGGGCCCCGGGATCCAGGCCAAGGGTGGCATGTGACTCAGACAAGTGTGTGGAAGGCCCAGGAAAGCCTGAGCCCCACTCCGTGGGTCACACACAGTAAGGAACCTCAAAGACGCTCTCTTATCTCCCTGGATATCCACACTGCAGCACTGCCTCTGCCATCTCTTTAAAACACCACCAAGACATTAGGAGCACTGTGGGAATCAGAGACACGTATGAAAAGTGTTATACAGTAGATGCTTAATTGATGGTGGCTATTTCTAGTGTGAGGCTACCTTGGCTTTGACTTACCTCCTTCACATCGCACCCCCCTCCTCACCCTCCCCGCCCCACGCCAGTGGCCGGCACCCCAAACCCTAGCTAGGCCCTCAAGCTTCCCTGGGGAAGGACTACTTCTATGCTAAAAATAGAGTCCTAAAGGCATCCCTAGGGGACGAGCAGAAAGGGAGCAGGGAGGGTGATGAGAAGAATGGGGAGCACAGTCCTCTGGGAGGAGGTGGCCCTAGGGAGAGAAGATGCCACCTTGTCCCATCTTCTATCCAAGTCCCCCCCCCTTTGACCCCCAACTCTTTCCCTCCAATCATTGAAGACACACTTATTACATAAATAAGTTCTACGACCCCCAGCAGGGCACCAACTTACCCTGAAGTAGCAGGCAATTTTTTTTTTTTTTTTTTACTTTGCTCTAAATTATCAAATCAAATCAACATGCATTTACTGTGCACCTACTATGCAAAATACACGACGCCGGGTGCAACAGAAAATCCCCAAATGACTAAAAGTGTGAGCTGGAGAGACAAGGCATAAATGGATTAACAGTTAACAAACAACACAATGTATTTCAAGCTACGAGGGCTTATTAAATAAAAGTCAGCGAACAAAACTTTGTAGCATCAAATGCATGCCGAAGAGGAGAGGGGAAAGGTGGGAGTGGGCTGTGATCCAGAATAACGACAGCTCCAGTCTGTCCGGCCTCTGCTGAGAAGCCTGCATGAGTTCAACTCCTCCTCCCCACCTCTCTGCCCGACCCTGTTTCCTCCCCATTCTGTAGCTGAAGAAACTGACAGGAAGCCTCCTGCTTCAGGATTTCAGGCCTGAGAGTGAGAGATTGGGATTGGGATTGAAATCCAAGCGTCTTCACAAGGGAGGAAGACCTGGGGAACTCGTGAGGGATGAAGCACTCCATGAAGACAGGGGTTCTTTTCCCTGGGCCGGCTCCATCCTCGGCCTTTCCGGGGGCCCCAGGCGCGCCCCTGCCTCAGGGACCCGCTGGGTGAGGCGCCAGGAGAGGGGAAGGGTGCTGGGTCCACTGTGTGTCCTCTCCCTGCGCGGAAATCCCTCCACGGAGGGGGCCTCAGTTGGACCCAAAGCCGCAGTGTTCTAATTAATGGAAAATTGTCCACTGCTTGTCAGGTTAGCGTTCATTTCCTGATCTTTAACGACTGATTTTCCACCAATCAGACCGGATTCCCGTGCCCACAACCCTGAGGACTAGGCCTGAGTCTCTGGGTCCCTAAAAGTGACTACAGGGGTAGAGCAAACAGGGCTGGGGCACCAAGAAGGGCAACCAGGCCCTTCCCCCAGGCCTGTTGCCCTCCCCTCCACCCCTCCTGGGACAGCTCTCAACACTGCGTGGTCCTCTACTCCGGGCAATGTGGTAAGCTGATAAGCCTCCCCCGCTAGGCCTAGGAGCCCCCCTTAAAAAGGGGGAGTCTGGAGAGTGCCTTGAAGGTTCCTGGCACAGTTCATTAAGATATCAACCCTTAATGAAATATTTCTTTGTCTAAATCGTCATTTATCTTGGGGAACAGGGGCCTTTGTGGCAAAGAAAAAGGCTGCCCCCTCCCCCCCTCCCCCACCTCCACCAGCATAGACCCTGGGTCTTTCTGAGTCAAAAAGATTGGGAGGCAGGGTGGGGAGGAACAGCTGGGAGATATGGGGAGGGAAGGATTCCAGAATGGGGGAACCACAGGGGTAAGGGGGGACAACTTGACTGAGCAGGAGGCAATACTGAAACAGAACGCCCTGGAGGTCTCCCTCTCACCCGCTCAAGGAAACCCACTGCAGTGCGACCACAATGGCCAACCATCAGAGCCAACCCAACTGTCCATCCCCGGGAAGCAGGGAGGAGAAACCAGGGCACACTGAGCGGCAGAAGGCGCTCCAGAAGCCTTTTCAATCAATTCCCCAGAGATACCTGCAGCAGACCGGAATTAATCTCAGCAACGTGAAGTTGAGTGAAAAACAACAAAAAGTAAAAGCAAGGAACAGAAGGATACCTTTCATTTAAAATTTCCAGGTGCCCAAGCAATGGTAAATGAGTAAGAGTATACAACTTACCTGGAAGGCTACCTACCAACTTCAGGAAAGTGGCTACCTCTGGAAGGGAAGGATGAAAAAAAGGGGGGGGGGGGAGTATGAAAGGACCTTGACAAGATTAGCAACCATTTTCAACTTTTTTATTTTTAGGCATAAAGAAAGATGCACAAATAATAAGTGTACACACAGCCCAATTAATTTCCATAAAATGCACACACCCGTGTAACCAAAATTTTAAAAACAACACAGAACATTTCCAGCCGCCCAGGAACCCCTCGCGCCCCTCCCAGTCAGCCCCCAGCCCAGACTAGCCACTCTTCGGCTGTGGCGCCATCAGTTCCTTTCACTGATCTTTGCATTTTAGATAAAGGGAATCACACTGTGTGTTTTCTCAGGTGTCTGGCTTGTATGCTCAACGTTCTGCTTGTGAGATTTCTCCATGTTGCTGTGTGTGGCAATAGTTTATTTGTTCTCATTGCCAAGTACTAGCTCATGTATGCGAATACCATGATCTACTCACCTAATTCCACTCTTGGCGGCTATTGGTAATAGTGCTGCTAAGGACATTCTAGTGTGTGTCTTTTGGTGAACACATATATATATGCATTTCTGTTGGTATATACTTGGGAGTGGAGTTGCTATGTTATGCTGATGAACTTTTATTACTTGATAACTTTAAAAAAGGTTTTGAGGGGGGAAAGGTAAGATTCAAACAGTCAGATGAATGGAAACAAAATATCTCGGCGTAGATGTGTAGGGACTGTGGGAATCAGGAGATTAATGTTTCCGAATATACACAGCCCCGAGTGCCAGGCCTGGTACTCAGAACAAGCTCACCCACTAGCCCCCTTCATCACCATGGCAGGGAGGCAGCTGACTCTGGGAAAGGGCATTTGCTTCAGAGTAAAAAGACCTGGAAATAAGTCCTTGCTGCACTACCTTTTGGCTGTGTGACCTGGGGTGAGTTGCTTGACTTCTCTGAGCCTCAAGCTCCTCACCTATAAAACAAGAAGAGCCACCATTGTGAACAGCACATGAATCCAGTGCCTGGCACACAGCAGGCATTTAATAAGTATAAACTGAAGTTGTATGCATATTTTGTAGTTTTGTGAGGTCTGTGTTCTTCATTGTTAGGTGAAGAAACTGGGGCTCACAAAAGGGAAAGCACTCCATGAATAGGTCTTGGAGCTACACTTTGACCCGATTGTTTCATTCTATCTTTCAGCCACCCTAGGAAGCTCACTCCCAACTTTTGTGGAGGAAAAAACTGAGAGTCAGACATCATGTAACTTCTCCAAGTCACACAGCTGGTAAGTGACAGAGGCTGAAGTTCAACCCCAGGCTGCCTCACTCTAGGCCCTGTGCTCTTAACCAGGCTTCCTAGTAGGTCCCTGGCCCTGAACCCTTTGAAGGAATGAGGGCAAAAAGGGGACCCTCCTGCCTGTTCCCAGTCCCTCTACCTGAGAGCCCAGGGCTACTCTTTTGAGCCTTCATACAGAGCTCCTACCCCACAAGCAAACCTCTGGACTTGCTGCTTTGATTTTGGAGTGTTTGTTCTGTACCTTTCTTGGTGAGGCCTTGTTTTCTCACTAAAATGCCCTTTAGCCGGGCCAGTGTGGCTCAGTGGTTGAGCATCAGCCCACGCACCAAGAGGTCGCAGGTTCAATTCCTGGTCAGGGCACATGCCCAGGTTGTGGGCCTGATCACCAGAGGGGGGCATGCAGGAGGCGGCCAGTTGATGTTCTTGCTCATCGATGTTTCTATCTCTCTCTCCCTCTCCCTTCCTCTGTCTCAAACATCAATAAAGAAAAAAAAATTCTCAAAATGAAATAAAATGCCTTTTATGTGAAGACAAGACAGGGTCTTTTGCCTCCCTAGGAACCCCCCCGCCCCCACGCGCTGTGACTCACAGGGTGCTGGGAAGTGAGCTGGCCTGGAGATGAGGGGTATATGAAAATGAGAGCCAAAGCATTCCCCGGAAATCCCTTTGGGCAAGCAGGCCTCGGTGTGAGGTAAGGAGGGCTGCTGCAGAAAGACGATGGAAAACCACTCAGTGGCGATGAGAGCTAGCCCGAAAAGAGCTGAAGAAGCTTGTTGGAGGTCACTTCATTCCACCTCCCCCTGCAGACACCCACCTGAAACCTCTGCAGGAGGGATGGGAAGGAGGTCGTGGTCCAGCTAGGCTGACACAAGGACCTGCCAACCCCAGGCCTGTCCACACAACCGGACTCCCACGGGAGCTGGCGCTCCTTAGAAGATAAATTGGATCACATGACCAAGGGCTTCCTTTCACCCAAACTGTACCCCTTGGGTAACCCACTCGCAGACTGTACTGCTTTAAAGATCTCCACCAGCACTTCCCCGTCCTCACTGAAGTGGCTCTGGTTGGATCCTGCTTCGTCACTTACCAGCTGTGTAAGCCTGTGGAAGTGACTTTATCTTTCTGTGCCTCAGTTTCCACCTTTGTAAGTGGATATAATAGTACTATCTACCTCACAGGGTTATTGTGCAGATGGAATGAGTCCTATGTCTGGCATGTGCTGTAACTCCAAAGTTAGCTGTGTTATTTTGTTCTTATTGTTACTGCTATTGCTACACTGGAAAGGATACTTTCCAATAATAGTATCCAAATAGATGGCACTTAGCGCCCCCCTCAACAATTTCACACCTAGTTATCTGAAAGGCTCCAGCAGGACCCAAGTATGCCTGTGACATCCATCCAAGGCAAATTCATAGGATGCAGACCTGGACAGGTATCACTAACATCACAACTACTTGTGGCTATTTACACCCACAGAAAAGAAATGAAATAAGTGATGGAGAACAACCCAAGAGGAAGCCTCTTCTCCCAAGACCCTTCTGTTCCAAGCTCCATTGGAAAGGGCTTCTGGAACAAGAAATCCTCTTTGCCCAGGCCACAGCACTGACACACCCTAAGCACCAGTCCCTGAAGCACCCCAGCTCATGGTCCACAGGAGCGACAAGTGTCTGCCAGGCCCCACCTGCCTCAGTTATCTGGGCCAGGAGTGCCTTCAAGAAGCCACTGCCTTCTTGTGCCCACCCCACAGTAGGGCCCTCCCTTGGTCCTGAGCACTCCTCCATGATCCCTGACATGTCCCTCACCTCTCCCCACCCCAACACACAAGGACAGATGTAGGTATTTGGGGGTGGACGATGGGAGGGAGGACACAGATTGGCACAGGTCTCTGAGTGGGGCATCTGTTACCAGCACAGCCCTCCCCCTGGGATCGTGGGCTTTTCCTCTCCCGGACTTCCCCTCCCAACCCAAACACACACCACTGCCGCCACCACAATCCCCTCAGACTGTCGGGCAAAAGAAGTTGAGTTTTGTTTGTCTAATTTGTCCGGATAATTGACTCTTCTTTGCACTTCTCTAAGCCGTGTGGGTCCAGTTTTGGGCCCCTCTTCACAGGTTCGAAGAGCACTTTAAGGGAAATTCCCCTTCCGGAGAGGGAGGCAGCGATCGCCCAGGGTGACCGTGCACAAAGCCCAGAAGAAGCCTCTCCACCCCACCCCCCACTCCGGCTCAAAAACCCACCCTCAACCCCCATGCAGTGGGGAACAGGAGCGAGGCAAGGAAGGGCACAGACCGGACACCAGCCCCGGGCCCCCGGCCACTCCCCGCGTCGAGCGCAGCCCGCCGGGAACCAGTGAACCATGTGGGAGCAGGGCTTGGCCGTACCTCCAGACTCCAGAGAAGGGCTGGGGTTTGCAAAGCACGCCTAGGATTCGCGAGGCCAGGGTGAATTCCTGGGGTCTCTCCACCTCCCCTCTTTTTCAGGTCTGCAGCCCCACGTCTTTTCCCAGTATCCCCACTTTTCTTCCCCTAAAGTTTGGTCCACGTGGTCTTCTTTCGCTCACGGCTGGCTGCCTCGCCTGGTGAAAGTTGCTGCACCTGCTTTAGGCGAATTATGGTAGCGCTAGAAGTTGGTCTCCCCTCCCTCCCTCCGCCGCCCGCTCGCTCGCTCCCTCCCTCCGCCCAGGCTCTCCGCGCGCTCCCTCCTTCCCCCTCCACCCGCCTCCCCGCCTCCGCCCGCCCCGCCTGCGCACCGCCCGCTCGCAGCCACTCGCAGCCCGGGCTCAGTCGTAGCCCCTCGGAGTCCGGAGCCGGTCGCCCCTGCGGACCGGACAGTGCGACCGGTGGCCGGGACGGAGCCCCCATCCTGCGAGGAGGGCGCGGCGCAGGCGGCGGCAGCGCGGCGGGGAGGAGCCCGGGCCGGAACCAGGGCTGGGCCGGGGGCGGGGACGCCGGGGTCCCGGAGCCCCGGAGCCGGAGCGAGCGAACCAGCGTCGCGGGAGGACCGGGAAGGAGGAGCACAGCCTGAGCGAGCCGAGCTGCCCACAAAGTGCGATGCCCCGGCGGGGCTAGGGCGCGCGGCGGCAGGCGCGGCGAGGAGGGAGGACGCCCCGGAGCTGCGCGGCGCTGGGCGGCGCGGAGGGGCAGCCCCAGCGGGCGGCGGCGGGCCCGGGCTGCGACCCGAGCGAGCCCCATGCCCCGCGCGGGCTGACGGGCCGGAGCCCGCACGGAGCGGCCGGGCCGGACAGGTAGGTGGCGGGCCGAGCCTGGGGACGAGGGTGGGGGCTGGGCCGGCGACCAGACCAACTCCCGAGCTCGCGCACTCTCTCGCCCGTTCCCTGGCTCACTTTGTGTTTGCAAACTGCCCGCCGGAGCCGCGCCGGGAGGAGCCGGGCCCAGGCCGGCACACTTTGTTCCAGCCAGGGCCGGCTGCTGCGCCCTGAACCGGCGCCGCGCGACACCCCGCCCGGGGCCGGGCCGTGGCGGCCCCAAGCTGCGTTGGGAACAGGTGGGGGCTCCGGCGCGGCGGCCGCGGGGGGGGCAGCCGGAGGTCGGCAGGAGTGGGGGCTGGAAAGGCTACCGAGGCCCGCCCTTCCCCAAGAATCCGGGCTCCGCCCCCTCCCGGCCTGACCGCTGGGAATGGGGTGTAAGGGGGCGCGACACCCCCGCCCGGCCCGAGTCAGACAAAGAATACTTCCCGGCCCCGACTTTCCTGAGCTGGGGAGGGAAGTGAGGGAGTGAGTTTCCCCAGCCCCAGTCCGTCCAGGACTCCCTAGACTCGCCGAGGCAGATGGGGGCCAGGGTCCCAGTCGCCGCGTTGCCTCGGGTGCAGAGGAAGACTCGTTTTGCTGGGGTCGCACCTGGGAGGTCCCGGGGCCAGTCGATCTCTTACCCCATCGCTCGGTCAGCTCACAGACAGAGCGGAAAACTTCTGGGGGACTTGAGAGCGTTTGGAACCGGCCCCTGTGATTTTGTGCGCTCGTGCTGGAGAGAGGGACCGACCTGGCCGATACCTTTAGTCGCCCATTTGAGGAGAGCCCCCGTCTCACCGTGTAAGGGGGGGGCGGCAGCAGAGTTCAGAGGCTACATGGAAAGTGCCCCGCAGTGACCAGCGGGACCCTCCCACAGACTAAAGACTCTAGTATGTCCTTTGGACAGACCCCTCCCCCAGACACCTCTCTTTGACCCGTGGTCCCCCCCCCACTTCAACCTTGCGCTCCCCACCAACACCAAACAAACTGACTTGGTCTGAGCCCCGGCACAGCCTGGGGCTCTAGAAGCTGGGGTGCCCTGAGCGACATGGGGTCCCGGCCTCCCAGGCAAAGGACCGTGTGATTTCGCGGGAAGCGGATTCTGAGGCAGCGGCCCTAAGGGCTGCAGATCCCTGCTCTCCAACTGGGGCGACCTTGTGAACACACTGGCATCCCACTCAGACTCTAGATGAGGTTGGAAGAAGAGGATATGGAATCTCGGAGACCCCAAGCTCACCGAGCACCTGGCTTCTCCCTCTGCACCCCTTTCTTTCTTCCAACCCCGGCTTGGCCGATTTCCTCCCTCTTTCAGCGGGCGCCTGGGGTTTAAGACACCTGGAGATCACCGTGTGTCGGGACCTCAGCTCTTGGTCTCCCTGCAGGTTGACCTCGGAACCTGGAGCTGGATTGGGGGGTGGAGGGAGGAGCAACTCTGAGTCTGAAGCTGTCCTCCCCACAGTTCCTAAGAAAGCCCAGGAGCATTTTGGCCAATGCGGGTTTTTACTTGGACTTCAGCATCTTCATACCATGTTTTAAAGCCCCAGCCTGGATTGTCCCACAGTGAACTGTGTTGGGGTCTGGGATTGAGGGCCATGGGAGCCAAGCTTGAGGGGTAACTAAGGCTGGAGCCGGAGGCTAGGCCCAGTGCCCGCCTCTCCCACACAGAAAGAAGGAGCAGTGGGGTGGTCTGTGGGGCCTGTAGCCTCTGGAGGATCTAACCAGTCCCACAGAACTCGGTAATGGAGACCACCACACTGAGAATTTGAACCTAGAAACTCCCTTTCCTTAGAGAATGGGGGCTGAGCCCTGTGGATGCTGGGCACTTCAAGCCCCTGACTTTCCTCTTGAGCCATCTGGTGGGTGTAGGGGCCCCAAAGGGCAGAAGGCTGGGCTGTTCCAACCCAGCTGGGGGAAGGGGAGCCACTTGCCTCAGACAACCCCTGCCCAACCCTGACCACTGCCAGGAAGGGGAAGTCTGTAGGCTTGTGCCTTTTTGTTTGTTTGTTTTTTGTTTTAAATTTGATAAACTTTGTCTTGCGCGGTTCTGGGGCTCTTTGTCACCTGGCAGGCTGGGAGGGCTGAGGACTGCTGAGAGCACTTGAACAGCTCACCCCGAACCCGCACCCGCACCGTAAGCGGCCCCAAAGCAGGGCTGTGGGGAGGAGGCTCCCCATCTGGGTGTTGCTCCCACTCTCCTCAGTGGGGCTAGGGGGCATGGGCAGGAAGCGGCACTATGGGTGCCCTCTCCCCCACACACCTCCAGGACCCCACCAAGGTCTGAATCTCCTTCTGGAGGCCGACCCATCGATACCCTACCCTGACCCTGGCCTTGGCGCTCAGTTGTGGGAGACCATGGGAAGCTTCTCTCCTGGCACCGAGCGCTGGGCCCCTGGGTGGGGTTTTCTGTCCTCTCAATCCTGGGCAGGCTTCCCAGGAGTTATAGAGTTGGGGAACCCCTGAGCTCTGGAGAGAGAGAGGCCTGATAGCAATGCTGGGGAATGCCCGGGCAGGGCAGGCTGGGCCCAGCTTGCGAAAGGACCTGCCCCTGTTTATTTTCTGTGTAGGTGCCCTTCTTACACCTAGACACCTCCACCCCACCCCCTTTCCTCAGCCTGTGGCCAGAAACTTCCTTTCTGGCTGCTGGCAGGTAGGTCCCTTCTTGCCAGGAATGTGCATATCCTGCTGGGCCCCTACTCCAAACACACCTCTTCCTCAGGGGGGTAGGAAAGCAGGGGGACTTGGGGGGGCTTCCTTTGATCCAGTAATTCCCTAAATGTTTGCTGAGCCCCTACTCTGTCTAGGCAGGTACCAGGCTGGGCACTGGATTGCCCAAGCAGGGAAGGCTGGGGTCTGCTCTCTGGACCTTGTACATTGTCAGGGTAGGAAAGACAGATACCACTTGGGGGGGGGGGGCAGGGTGTCTGTTTTAGAAGATAGGTGTGAGGTGCAAGGGAAGGGAATGGTCGTCCCCCCCAAGAAGGCTTCCCTGCTCTGCCACACCTGCAGCCGCACTCTCCTTACCTGCACCCTGACCTCATGCCACTCCACTCCCTTCGTGGGATTTCTGTCTCTCCCGAGGAAATGCAAGCCCCTCCACCCCTATCCCAAGCAAGCACAATGTATTTACTTTTCTAATAGCCCCAAATACAAAGTAATAATTTCTTCCATCGAGGGAGCAGGGCATAGTTTCCCCCCATGATCTTACAGCTCTCCCAGGGTCCCAGATCGCGGCCTGGCAGGTCCCATTTGTGACAGGATTCCGAGACTCCGTTGGCTGAAATGCCTTCCTCCCGCTCGGTTCCAGAACTCTGGGACCCAGGGCAGAGCATGGGTCAGAGTGAGAAGACTTTGGAACTTGCCAGTAGTGATGGGACTCTGGGAAACTTAATCAAGTTCTTGGAGCCTCAGTTTTCTTATGTGTGAAGTAGGTCAATAATTCCCACTTACAGGCCGTCTGGGAGTTGAATGAGAGCAGGCGTAAACCACCTAGCACAGTGCCTGGCACACTGTAGTGCTGACCAGGGCAGGGCTTTTATTGTTAGACTCTCCGCATTGCCAGGCCACACGATGGACTGAATACTGGAAATGCTTGCGTACTATCCTTTTTACAGAGTGGGGAGATGGAGCCCAGAGAGAAGAAGCAACTTGACTGAAGTTGCACAGCTAGTTAGCGTTAGAGCAGGGGCTAAAGTGTGGGGCTCTTAACTCCGTGTAACCAGTAAGGCTGGAGAGGAAGGAGAAAGGGTACGGAGGACCTGCCAACTTTCCCCTCCTTCCTTCACAAGCTCAGACATGGACCACCCCTCTGGCCATGACCCTGGAATGTACAGTTGTCCCCTCTCTCCCTGGCCTCCTAAGATGCTCGAGGAGACAAATAAAAATGGGAGGGGTAATTCCCCAGAACACAGAGGAGGAAAAATGGCTGGCAGTACCACTTCTCAAAAAAAAGAGAGACTTCTATGGTTTGAAACCCTAGCTTCGCAACCTCATGGAATATAAGTCTGACAGGCAGTCTCAGATCAATGTGGTACCTACCCTTGAATGGAAAGAGCAAAAAGAAACTTCTCTTGAGCCCAGCCGGTGTGGCTCAGTGGTTGAGCATCGACCCATGCACCAAGAGGTCGCTGCTGGTTTGATTCCAGTCAGGGCACATGCCCAGGTTGTGGGCCATATTCCCAGTGGGGGGCATGCAGGAGGCAGCCAATTGATGTTCTCTCTCATCGATGTTTCTATCTCTTTCTCCCTTCCTCTCTCTCTAAAATCAATAAAAAATTTTTTTTTTTTGTTTTTAAGAAACTTCCCTTGAACTTGAAGTTGCTGGCTCGCTCAGCATTACCTTCTTGGATTCTCTAGGGAAAGGGAAGCACACACCTCTTCCCTGCTGCCAGTCCCATCATGTTGGGATCAGAGCAGGAAACTCCTTTACTCTGAACTTCGTGGCTTGCCATGCAGTAGTGATGCAGTGGATGGCGCTGAGCGGGCCCCACGTGGCCCCACGTGGCACCTGGACTCCAGCACACCTGAGCTAGAAATCGAGCGCTCTTAGCACAAAAGGTGCATATTTGGAAAGAGCCGAGGGGGCTGGGCCATGGAGTCAAAGCTTTTGGTGCCTCAAGGGAACCATCCTGGCCTGGGCCTGGCTGGTGCCCGCCCTCTCCTTGCCGCCTATCCCGGGACTCCCTGCTAACCCTCCATGGCATCTTTGCCTTTGCTGGGCTGTCCCTCGCTGTAGTGCAGCCTTGTCTTTCCCCTCCCCAGCCCTGGCCGTAGCCATGTGACCTGTGCCCCCAATTCCAGCAGCTCTGCCTACTCTCTGGACTCCATCCTCTGCCCAGCAGGAGCTTCCCAAGCTGGGACCTGAGGGTGACCGAGACCACTGGTCACGCAGGACAGGGGTAAATGGTATTTTCTCTCCCACTTGCCAAGGCAGGTGGGGTGGGGGGAGAAGGTGAGTTTTCCTCAGACAGTAACAAAGGGGAGTGTGTAGCATAGTGACCCCCTGGCATTTGTTCAAGGTAGGTAGGGTGAACAGGCAGAAGTTACTCAGAGTTCCCACCACAGTGAAGGAGGGACAAGTGCGGCTGAGCTGATGGCAGGGGAATGAAGACAGGAACTTCGCTTCTTCATTCCACGAACACTGGAGCCTGGTGTGTGCAGTGGCCCCAGGAGGGTCTGGGGGAAGAGGTTTACTAAGAGGTGGCTGGCTAAAACTTGGAGAATTAGAAATGGAGCAGGTGTCCCAGCTCTGCTTCTTTCGGAGGCTGGAGGCAGGCTCTGGTCCTGACTCTCCCCAGCCGGGACACCTACTCTGGCCCCTGAAGAGCCCTCAGGGGGGTGCTGGGCCGTGTGAAGGGCCACTGGCAGGTGCGGGGGCTTCTGTTCTTGTTTCCTCAACCGGGAGATTCCCCAGCGGAGCCCACACTTCAGGAGACCCAGGCCTAAAGAAGTTGGTCTGAAAGAGGCGGCGGTGTACTCCCTTTCTTCCGGGACTCCTCGGGCAGATGTGCACCCGCACCTGGAGGGAGTGCGCTTGGGCTGGGGAGAACCTGGGGAGAGATGGGAATGTCGGGATTTGCAGGAGACCGAGGCGGTGGCGCCGCCGTGAGCGCTTGGGGAGCCCAGCGCTGAGCGTCGCCCTCCCTTGGTTCCAGAGGCTTGCGCATCTCGGGGGGAGTCATCGCTCGATGGCAGTCGGAAGGTGGCCGGCGGGGTTGAGGGTGCGGGGTCAGTCCACACCGGAGAGTCCCTCCAGAAAGCGTCTGGATTCCCGGCAGAGCCAGGGCTACCGGCTCTCCCCCCGCTGAGCTCACCGGCTCTGGGTTGCTAGCCCGGCCAGCATTTCCCTGCGCCTCTGCGGGCGCGTCAGTACGGCTGGCAGGACGCTCCTGGATCTCTGGCACCTGGGTCCCGGCTGCGGTGAGAAAATGCGGTCACGGACCGGCTCTGCCCATTGCCGTGGGCCCGGGGACCGCTGGAAGAGGGGCGGTTCGGACTGCGTGGCCTCTGCCTTTCAGCCACATGGAAGGTCTCCTGCGTGGTGTGCTGCCCTCCTCGTGCTCGGGGATAACTTCGCGGGTGTCTGGGTTTCCGGTCTGGGACTCGCTGGTGAGGGCCACAGCGCCTGGTCCAACTTCCTCATTCCCCCTGCGACCTTAGGCATGACCGGCTTCTCCCCGGGACTCGTCTTCCCTCGCTGTGCACTTGGTGAAGGAGCAGCCGCCATCCCTTCCCTGGCCTCCTTCGCGCGAGGGTTGGGCTCTGGCAGCGGAGACCCGGAGGTCCCTGCGCACCTCCCCTTTGTTCCACCGTGTCCGGGGCCCTCCGCCTCCGAGGTCTCACCCGAAGGGGCACCGGTAGGGTGACCCCTCGGCCCACACAAGTCTCCTCCTTCCCAATTAGGCGGCGAAGCCTGATTAAAGGGGCGCTACCTGACCCCTCCCGCCCGATCCCCATCGAAGAGATTTCCCTTCATCAGAATCTCACATCCTCCAGAAATTAATTTGATGCTGCTTGTTATCAATTAATTGAATCTCTTTGGGAGAGAGAGAGCCCAGCCAGGCGGCTTCGCCTGGGCCCTTGTGTGCCGCTGTTCAGCCCTGTCCCTCACGCCAGGACAGCCTCGCCCCTCCCCACTTCTCTTTTTCCGCCTTGCTTTTAATTTTACATATTTTCTAATATAAATCCACTGCTACGGGCCCCTTTTCCCAACTGGCTGGGATGAGACCCATGGGCTGGGCACTACCTGGAATTCACCCTTTCTGAGCTGTGGGGGCCCCCTTCTCCTCTGGGCCCTGTTTGATCCTTCCTTAAATCAACAAAACCTCACCCTTGGGGAATTTGGCCCTGACCCTGACCCTGTGAGCCACAGGGGCTGCTGGTGAGAAACTTGGAGAGCAGGACTGGAGGAGGGAGGCCTGGGGACAGACTTCATAGAGCCTCCCTCTTCACACACACACACCCTGGTTTGGAAAGGGGGACACTGAAGGACCAGGCTAGGGACCTGTCAACCCTCAGGATTTTGTGAAAGTTCTCTTTTTTTTTTAGAAGAAGCATTTAGGAGCTCTTGCCCCTGCCAGGGCTAATCCGTCAAATGTCAGGGAGAGGGCACAAATGTGTGGTACCTCCTAGCTACCTTGTAACCAGGTCAGGCATCTGCAGAAATGGGCCCTCAGCATTTCAGAGGACACTTGGGAGCCCAGACTTTGCCTCCTGCATGGGAGATGGAGGAGGAAGGTTCTAGAAGACATTTCGATCTGGGAGGAGATTGTGGCAGGTATAGAGTAGACGTAGGTGGTCACCAGACCCTGAATGAGGAACTGTGTTTTGCCAGTTCACATACCTCCTTGTTCTTATAGTGATGTTTATTACTCTCATTTAACAGGTGAAGAACCCAGGCCGAAAGAGGTGGTATAACTTGTCCAGGGTCACACAGCTAACTGGAACCTGCCCCTCTGGAATGCTGGCCATAAAGGCTGAGGTCACAAGTTGACTAAATTCACCCCTTATGAGTTTTTGTTGACCCACACAAACTTTACTATCATGATAAATTTCACGTAAATATCCCCACCTGGCTCCTTTTAAAAAACCCAAACACTGCCAACACTAAGCCTACATTTTGGTGTGGTTAAGGATAGACTGAGACTGTGTGCCCCCCAACCCCCCCCACACACACACACACACACCTCTCTCGGCCTTCTAGGTGACCAGCCTAGCTCCTGGGGGCATTTTGGTTAGTAATTCTGACGTGGATATTTTACTTGTCCTATGTGGGGGTCTGTGCAAGGGCTCAGAGAAGACCTTTAAGGATGTCCCCTGACCCAGTCTGATTCTCACACAGCTTCTTAAGGTCTATGGTTGTTTTTCCTTCTTTTTACCGTAGAGAGAATTATAGGGTTCTCTGTCTTGAGGGGCCTGTTCCAAGCTGAAACCAGCCCATCACTGCCCAAGTCAACCCCTCTAGCCTGCCCCCAAACTTACATACTTTTTGTTGTTGGTCAGGGCTGGGGGCTTTCTTCTAAGAATAGAATCACGGCCTGGGACTAGGGAAGAACTGGGCAGAAGTCATCTTTCTGGAACAGGGAGACATGATGAAGGATGCTGCAGCTTACATATTCCAATATGGATGTGTTTTGGATTCCCCTAAGTTAGTACCCAAGACCCCTGTGAAAGCCGCACCTAGACAGCATTTTGGAGACAAAGGGAAGGGCTCAGGCATGTCCAGCAGGCTGGGCAGAGCAGCCAAGGCAGAGCCCCAGGGAGGGCCAGTCCCAGTGATCTGGCCCAGGCTGGCTGGAGTCCCTCCTGTGTCCAGAGAAGCCCCCTGGTGCCAAGGGTACTATCAGAACCAGGCTCCAGATGGCTACTGAAGCCATGGGTGAGTAACCCCCATCCTTTAACCAGCAGGCCCCCCACAAAAGACGTCACTATTTAATTAGCCATCTCTGATTAACCAAACTTGGCATTCGGCTCCTCTTGCCCTCATCTTTCCCAGCTCCGAATCAATGGCTTTGATATGCTAATTAGGGAGTAATTTAATTTCAAAAGGCCGCAATTAACAAGGGTGTTGTGGACATGCTGTAGTTAAGCGGAGTAATCTAATTTGCATTAGTAACAAGCAGGGACTAATTAGAAGCTTAATTAGACACTTAGATGGCTCTTATGTTTACTTTCTTAATGAGATGGAGTGGGATCTTTGGTTCTTTTTCTTTTTTTTCTTATTGTTAATTTTTCCTTTTGGTCATTGTACTAGGAAGGAGTATTGAGGAGGCCACCTTGCTAGGGCCTGGTGGGAGCATTTTGGATTTTGAGTGCCTTACGCAGGATCTGAGAACCTTCTGAAGGAGATGAGAATGGAGGAAAATCGAAAAGGCTGACCCCTGGCCAGTTTGGCTCAGTGGTTGAGCGTCGGCCTGTGGATCAGAGAGTTCCGGGTTCGGTTCCCACTAGGGGCATGTACCAATAAATAAATAAATGGCTGAGTGGCTTGTGAGTCTTCTGGGACCTGGCACCTTGCTGAAGGGAGGGCAAAATTGGTACAAATTTTATGACATCAATTAGGGAATAAATGTATCAAGGGCCTTAAAAATATGCAGTTCTGCCTTCCAAACACATGCGCTAAGTAAACAGTCAGAAACGTAGCATGTTCTGTTCGCCTAAGGATGTTTATTGCAGAGTCATAGTAAAAAAGCAGGTATCAGTCTGGATGTCCAGCTCCCGGGGATTGGCTAAGTAGATTCTGGACCATGCAGCCCATTCGAGCAACGATGTGACCACTAAAAACTGTTGCTTAAAATATTTGATGTCATGTGGAAATGGTTATGATAGTAAGTGGTGAGTGGAAAAATAGGAAAATTCAAACCACGTACAGATTATGACCCCAGTTTCACTTTTTAAATGTTTATATGCCCAAAGAGAGTGAAAGTGGACTGACTGGAAGGGGCGGGTCCACGGGCCAGCTCCCTGGGTGGTAGAATTATGGGTACTAACTATTTTTTCTTTTTTTTTCCTTCAAAAATTTCTACCAAGATGTTTTTTACTTTTATGATTAGAAAATACTTAGTTGAAACTTGGGAGAGAACTTGGAACAGACAGCACAGGATAGTGGCCCATCTTCCAAATCTGGCTCGTTGTTACCTTTTTTTTTTTTTTTTTTTAATTAAAAATATGGTTTTTTTGCTTGACTGGTGTCACTCAGTGGTTGAACACTGACCCATGCACCAAAAGGCTGCCGGTTCGATTCCTGGTTGGGGCACATGCCCAGGTTGTGGGCCAAATCCCCGGTGGGGGGCATGCGGGAGGCAGCCAGTCGATGTTCTCTCTTATCAATGTTTCTGTCTCTCTCTCTCTCTCACTCTCCCCCCCTTTCCTCTCTCTCTAAAAATCAATGAAGGAAAAAAAAATTTTTTTGATGTTTTTATTGATTTTTTTAGGGAGAGATAGAAACATCGACTTGAGAGAGAAATAGCAGTCTGCTGCCTCCTGCACACCCCCACTGGGGATCAAGCCTACAACCTGGGCATGCGCCCTGACTGGGTATCGAACTGGGACCTCTCAGTCTATGGGAGGATGCTCAATCCACTGAGCCACATCTGCTGGGCTAGTTGCCACCTTTTGGAGAGGCTGTCCTCACCCTGCACAAAGCTCCTCAGGCCCTGACATTTTGTGCTAAGAGGCCTTAGGTGGTCCTTAGAGTTGGGACAGGTAGCTCCCAGGGTGTCATTTAGGGAGAATGCCAGCCAGAAGTGGAAGTAGAGAGGAAGCTTAGGGTGCTAACCTCCGACCCCCATGAGGGAGAGTCCCAAAGTACCAAAGAAGCCAGGGTTGGAGAGGGATTAAGCGTCTTCTGGAACTCGGAGCCCCATCTGCTTGGGGAGAGATGCCACTGTCCTGCTCAGAGATCCCAGCAGTCGTGTGACTTTTGACCCTGCTCTGGTTTGGGGTCCCATTTTGGAGCTGTAGAGACATTCTGACCCTTGGGTCCTGCTTCCTTTTCCTCAAGTCTCGAACTAAGGGCTGGGGTCAGTTTTGAAACCGTAGCCCGCTCAGCGTTGGGGTGTAGCAGGATCTTCTGAGCCCCCATAATTATGCTAACTACTCTACCCTGAACACCTTGATACCACAGCAACCCTGAAAGGAAGGTTTATTGGTATTAGCTCCAGGTGACAAATAAGGAACCCAAGGCTCAGACTGGCCACCTCTCTGCTCAAATGCTCTTACTAAGGTAATTGGAGACCAGAGAAGGGCCAGCAGGTAGGATGGCAGATGAGTGGCCGGCCAAAGAAGGCCAAGGCCAAGAGAGGCTACTGCCTGAGCCTTCCCCTCCCCTGGCATCCTGAAACCTGTGGGCCTTTGGGGCCTGAGCTGAATGGGGGTCCCTGGGCCTTTGAATTACATATTGGGAGGCATCCTTCAGTTGCTTGTAACATCAGTGCTTATTGGTCTGAAAATTCCTCTGCTTTATGTCCCCTGACACAAGTAAGATCTGACTGCAGGATAGCTAGAAAGAAAGGACAAGAGAAAGAAAACATATGGCAAATTCATGCTTTGTTCTGTGTGGTACTCACATGTGTGCCCTGAAAGTCTTGAAACTGGCAATCTCTTGTAACGTAAGGGTGTTTGCATATGCTGTTTCCTCTGCATTCAGTGGTCACTTTGCCTGGCCAATGCCTTCTTACCCTTCATTTCCAAACATAAATGCTATTTCCTCCAAAAGAAGGCCTGCCCTACCCCCTCCATTTAAATTAGAACCCTCTCTTTATTCTCTGTACTCACATTTGATAGAATTTACTTCACTTGAGCTTATCTATTTATTGGTGTCCTTATTTGTCATCTGTCCTCTCCCCCATGGAAGCATAAGCTTCAGGAGCATAGGGCCTATGTCCTGTCTGTTCAGTTCTGCATACACATGGTAGGTGCCTAAAGATTTGTTGAACCAATGAATGAAGGGTCGTTGCTGGTGTAATATGCTCCTGGCCAGCCATTGGAGGAGAGAGAAGAATGACTTTGTCCACAGCCCAGGTTCTACTAGTGGCTACACTTTCAAAAAGACAAATGCTAGATTTACTCAGAAAAAAAAGGAGGGGAAATAGGACCTTCATTATTGCCAGTTGCCCTCAAAGCATTTAGGACACTAGTGGACTGGCTTTTTTAAAAAATTGATTTGGGGGGAGACGGGACATGAATTTGTTATTCCACTTATTTATGCATTCATTGGTTGATTCTTATATGTGCCCTGACCAGGGATTAAACCCGCTACCTTGGCATAACGGGAAACACTCTAACCAGCTGAGCCACCTGGCCAGGGCTGCACTGGCTTCTTTGAGTTTTGTAAGCCTGTGTTGGGCAGGAGTCCCTTCTCAGTTTCCTGTAGGTAGATCCTCAGAGTTAGGCTTAATTAGGCACTCAATCCATTATGGAATGGAGTGGCCTTGGAGATGGATCATCTGGTTTTGGCCACCAGGAGGCTCCTAACCAGTCAGTTCTGGTCTTGGAGCCCTGTTGCCTTGGGCAAGCAGCAGCACCGTCATCTGGGAACTTTTTTAAAATGACAGTTCTCAGGGCCACTCCAGACCTATTGAATCAGAAACTCCAGGTCTGGGGCCCAGCAGTCTACTTTGAAAAGAACTCCAAGGTGAATCTGATGTGCTCAAGTTTGACATTCTCTGGCTTAAGGTTTTAGTCCATTTGTTCTCCCTTCCCTCCACCCCGTGATAATATATTTTAAGAATCCCTATCTGTCTTTTATGGCAGTCTGCTGCCCAATCTTTTTTTGGAAGTTGATAGGAGTATACATTATAAATAGCTACATCTCGTCAGGTTTTCCCCAATATCCAGAGGAGACAAAGGGGGAGTTAACTTGGCCCAAGTCACCCAGCAAGTTGGTGATAAAGTGGGGCTGGATGCCAGGTTTTCCAACTTCTAGTCTCAGGCTTTCAGCTGGCCCCACCACTAGATTCCAGGTTTCCGGAGGGCTGGGAACACTGTCTCCTGCTTTCAGCTCAAACCACCACCACTGCTCTGGGTACAGGGTGCCCGCGGTTACACCCTCACCCTCCAGGCTGCGCGAAGAACTGGGAGTGCGCCCCTCCAGCTGCGCGCAGGCACGTGCGCGCCCGGCCGCCTCGCGCCGAGAGCGCGCGGGCCGCCCCGCCCCTTCCTCTCCGCCCTCCTTCGCGGGTAAACTCCGGGCATCCATCAGTCTGTTAATTGCACTAATTAGAGATCGCGGAGGTGTTAATTGGAAAACCCTGGTATTGTGCCTGTTTGGGGAAGAAAACGTCAATAAAAATTAATTGATGAGTTGGCAGGGCGGGCGGCGCGGGTTCGCGGCGAGGCGCAGGGTGTCGTGGCAAATGTTACGGCTCAGATTAAGCGATTGTTAATTAAAAAGCTACGGTAATTAATACTCTCTTACACCATATGGGCCCGCGGAAAAGGCACAAAGGTTTTTTCCACGTGTAGGACTCCCCAGCCTTTTTCCCCTCCCCCGAAAGCACCCTGGCCCTTGGGTCCTCCCGTTGGTCCCAAGGTGGGTGGAACTCGTCACTTCCGGACAGGGAGGGGACAAGGCGGACCCGGAGGAGTTCCGAGGCGTCCCTTACTGCGAGCCCAACAGGGTTCTTAGAAGGGCCAGGAGCCTCTGGGGAAGTGGGAGCCCCCAGTGGCCCGCAGACTCCCCCAGAGCGGAAGAGGCGGCTGCGGCTTTGACCCAGCTTCCTTCCTTCCGAAGGTGGGGGCGTCTGCAGGAGCTTCGGGCTAGGCCCAGGGCTCTGAGGTGCCCTGTGTCCCTAAGGGGAACCCTGAGAAATGGGAGACTAGAACCTGCCTCAGGGCAGGATCAGAGCCCCAGACAGAAATCCTAGATCCCCTAAAATAACTCCTCTGCAGTTGCTCCTGCTCCCCCCACACACACACACACATACACCCCAACACATGGTAGCAGAGGGACCTGGGAAGGCTGGGGTGAGGGCCTCAATTTACTGACCCCTAGAAAGACCTTCTAATCACCCCCACCCCCTCACACATGTTGTATAAAGGAAGAATGAACAACCCATTAACTTGGGCAAAGGACAGTGACTGGTCCAAGGTCCCCCAGCTGGCCCTAGACACCAGGTTGTCTAATTTCCAGAGCTTTTCTCCTTCTCTTCTGTGGGTGTGCAGCTGCTCTTTGCTGAGCAAATAGGTGACTGGGGAGGAGCATATGGAAAGAGGTGGAAGGGCAGAGGGAAGGAAGGAGGGGGCTGTTGGAGGGCTTCCGCCACCCCCCAGCACCTGAGCAGGAAGTTCAAGTCTACATTGGGTGGAGCCTTTTGGGAAAGGGACCACAGCTGCGACTCAAATGGACCCTTATTGGCTCCTTCCAGCTACTACAACAGTGTGACTTCGTGTGCACATGCTGGACCAGAGAATTTGATTCCTGGAGCTTCCAAGTCATAATAGACCTTTAAGATCACCTCTCCATGCAGAGATGGGAAGTTGAGGCCCAGAGAAGGAGGAAGACAAAGTATTCACAGCTAGCTGTGACTGAACTCAGGCTCTCTGACGCCCAGGCCCCTGCCTTCCCCTCTAGCCAAGGGTCCAGGTTCTCACGGACACCAGCTTCTTCCGCTACACTGCAAACCCTTGTCGTTACAGGGCACTGATATCAAGGCCTATCTCCAGGACTCCACCCCATCCCAACCCTAACAGGCACCCAGAGCCTGCTCACCCACTGTGTAGGGAACACCCCAGTGCTATTGCAACACCCTGTGGAGAAGTGAGCAGGAGGCATGAGGCCACTGGTGCGCTCATCCTCAGAGGACAGGTGTCCCAGGCAGAGGTGAGGGCCCGCAGAGCGCCTGGGAGCACGGCCGTGCAGGTTTTAGTGGGTGTTGGTGGCCTGGCAGAAGCGTGGAAGGAGGTGAAGTTCCCAGGAGGGGCAGAGTGTGCCACGTGGGAATTAATGCCATTCATACACCCTGCGGAAATGACTTTTCAAATGCATATAATCTCAAGCATGCAAATGAGAGGCTTGCTTCACCCTGTTTAATATGAATGATAAGCCCTTGAATAGCTATTATTACATGCCACATTGCAGCAATTATGTTGTTCACTGGGTGTCTCTATGTTCCCCCCATTAAAAAAAAAAAAAAAAAAAACTGAAAAGGGACACCTCTGTTTGGATTCTCCTTCCTTTCTCCAAACTTGCTGTCTGATCCACAACTTTATGGTGTGTGTGTGTTGGAAGGTGGGGCACTCATTCTTACCCCAGGAAAGTAACTGCTGGATTCTCTTTCCTTTCTCCTGTGCGCACACACCCCTGAGGCTCTGGTCTTTGTCCCTTGGGGCCCAGGCGTTCTCAGATCTCAGAGAAGCTAGACTTGGAATCAGGGCTGGCAGCTGCTCTCCACCCCTAGCAGGGCCAGTGTTGAGGGAGAGGGAGACTAGAGTGGGCCCCGGCTGTCTCCCCATCCCCCTCATGTAGCTGGGGCCCAGGCCAGAGTGGGGGAAGGTGCTCTGTAGGCTGCTGAGAGGGATCGGGGTGGGTGGTTGGGGAAGGGGGGCTGGAGCCCTGTGCTCTGGCGGGTGGAGGACGGCGCCCACCCCATCCATCATTTGGCAGCCACTGGCCCTCTGGCTGACACGGCCATTAAGGCCTGAGACCAAGTGCTCAATCTCTTCCAAACCATCGCCCCCATCCTCACCCTCGCCCCTGGTCCAGCTCCTCAGGGCCCAGGAGTGGGGTGGCAGCTGGGAGGGGCACCCAAGAGAAATGTTCCTTGGAAAGACAGACAGACGTACAGACATAGGACACTCCAGCAGCACAGGTTCCACACAGGAAGCCACACGGATCCCCTGGCCAGAGACACCCAGAGTCCCAGATGGAGAGGGGCCTTCGGAGCAGCGAGGTGGCTCACGTGGATTGGTGGGCTCCCCGTGGGCCCTCAGCAGCTCTGCAGCCCGCCCCCCGCCCCCTCAGACCCTCACTTGAACTGGTTCTGCTTCCAGCAGGGAGAAGACAAGCAGGTGGCCCAGCAGCGTGAGGGGAAGAGAGTTCTCCCCGCAGTGCCAGTAGGGAATTAGGGAGCAGGAGAGAGGCCCTCGGGAGCTGCCATTTTGAGGAGGAACCAGGGCAATAATCCAGTCTGTTCCAGCAGTTTCTCTAATCTGCTACCTGCAAGGCCACCGTTCACCTTTTGGGTCAGGAAGACCATGTGGTTGTGGGGTCTGCTCAGGCCCAATGAGAACCAAGAAGGGAGGAACGAACCCTAGCCAGCTTCCACAGACCGCACTGGCTGCTCACATGGCTTCTGTCCCTCGATTTCTGTGTGACCTGGGCCAAGTCTTGACCTCTCTGAGCCTCACGTCTTCACCCTTACAAATGGGCCAGGCGTAGAAGCAGTTGATTGGAACTTACTCTGCTAGGTGTTTTGTAGGTGCCGTTTTATACACTCCTTATAGGACTCTAAGAGGCTGGGATTAATTTACTTCTGCAGTCAGGAAGCTGAGTTTTAGGAAGTTTAAGACATGTGTGGAAGCCCTGGACAGTGTGGTTGAGTATTGCCCTGTGCACCGAAAGGTCACCGGTTCGATTCCCTGGCAGGGCACATGCCCACGTTTCAGGTTTGGTTTCCGGTGGGGGTATGTGTGGGAAGCAACCAATCGATGTTTCTCTCTCACATTAATGTTTCTCTCTCCTCTCCCTTCCTCTCTCTCTAAAATCAATAAAAGCATATGAAAAAGACGGGTTGGAGGTCCGTGGTGGATACCAGCCATGTCCTGGTTCACTGAAATCCATGTGCCACTCAAGGCACTTTGGGGGACAGTTGGAGACCTCCCGACTCTGAGAACGGCTCTGCAGCTGACGTTCTAGCACAGGCTGTGTGTAAAAGCCCCTGAGACAGTGGGACCATAAGTTATAGAAGGAAGCGCAGACCTCCTCCTCCTCACCACCCTGGACACTCCTAAGCATTCCCTCTCTTCCTGGGGATGTTTTCACCTCTCCTTGGGAGGAACTGGGTGGGAGAAAGAGGGTATGGGATACAGGCCTTGACTCTTCGCCTCTGTAAATCCCCAAATTCTGGACCCTGCGCTTTCTCATCTGTCAAGTTAGAATGATAATAACTCTCACAGTTCCTGTGATTGGGATTCCTGGTACTTGTAAAGAAAAAATAAATCATTGAGTGTCTACTCTCGGCCAGGCCCTGGGCTGCCAGCTTCAGCATGGAAGGTCGGCGGGGCGGACCACGCTGCCCTCACCGCACAGCCCCACCAGGCTGTGTCCGCTCCCGCAGGTGCTGGGCGAATAGCAGCCATTTCTGCTGTGGAGCAAACATTGATTAGAACCTCTGTGTCCTGGGGAAAGAGACTCTATAAGGAGGCTCCTGCCCTGGGGAGCTCCCTGTCTACAGGAATAAACACAATGGCCATTACAGGTGTTTGTGCCAAAGGGGGAGGAGCTTATAGTGAGTCCCAGTGAGTAGCTCATCTGCTTTTAAATTCTTCCAGAACTGTCACCCCTCCCCTCCCCCACCCTCATTCCCCCAGCCTGGCCTGGAGGGAGAGGCCAGAACAGGTTTGGAGAGGGGAGGGGGGGCATGGCCTCCTCCCCTGTCCTACAGAGGTCTTCTGGAAGTCAAGTTGAGCAAAAGTTAGGGGAGGGGGCAGCTGCAGTCTGGGGAGCTGCCCCTTACCTGGGCCTAGAGGGAGGGTGACATTGGGAGAGGCTGTACCCCAAGAAGGGTCCCAGGAGCAGCCCCTAAAGTTGAGAAGGAGGAGAATATGTCCCAGGACTGGGGTGGGGGTGTTGGATGGTGGTGTTAGGGAGGTGTTGAGGGGCATTGGTCGCTTCCCCGGGGTAGAACCCTCACCTGCCCTGCCCATTCAGTCTGGAGCCTCAGCCCCTCCCCCCGTCTCTCCTCCCCCTCCAGGTCCCGCTAGAGCGACATGATGGTGGAATCTGCCTCAGAGACAATCAGGTCAGCTCCCTCTGGTCAGAACGGCGTGGGCAGCCTCTCCGGGCAGGCCGATGGCAGCAGCGCCGGGGCTGCGGGCACTGCTGGAGGCGGTGCAGGCAGGGACCCAGCAGCAGGCGACAGCAACGGCGAGATGAGCCCCGCGGATCTGCTGCACTTCCAGCAGCAACAGGTAGGAGCTGGTCCCCTCCTGGGCCACAGGGACAGGGAGAGGGCACAGCAGGCCCCCTCCCACTGTACCCTGGCCACCCCTGCCATGCTCTGGGCCAGGCAGCTTCACTTGAACCTTCTTGGAAAAGTCCAGCTTCCAGGGACTTCCTCTGGCCCTCCTGTCCTAGTGGCCGACCTTAGCGCCGTGGGAAAGCTTCGCTTTCAAGAGAAAGAAATGGGAGGGGGGTCCTGAGATCATGGAGCTTAGAACAATCTCAGAAATGCCCCCAGGACAGACCGACCGGGGCAGCAGGCCTGAGGGGGCGTCTTGGATGGGTGGGCGCCTGGGCTCTCCCCGCACACTGGCTAAGTTAGCAGGGTAGGGGGAGAAGACCCTCACTTTCCAAGTGTGTTCACTGGGGAAAGGGGGCCGTGCCCATGGGGGTATCTTCACTTTGTTTGCATTGTAAAATACCCCCCCATCTCTGCCTGGGCCCCTGACCCAAACTGTGAAGAGATTAAACTTCCAGCCACCAGAGGCCACAGCAGCTGGGAAAGGCCAGGAGCCAGAGGCAGAAGCAGACCTCCATTTTCAGGGCTCAGACTGGGAACCTTTGTCTGCACCCACTTCCCCTCTGCCCCTGCATCATTCCCACCCTGAATTGCAGAGTTCAGGAGTTCAAGACCAGCCTTTCTGCAGATCGAGAGGCCCTAGGGTGGGGAGCCTGGTTGGGTGATGACAGAACAGGGGCCCCAGGTCCCAGCCCCACCCGGGGCTCAGGGAGAATAATCGTGCTTGACAAGTTCAGGAGAACCGGCCCAGCCAGCCCTGGCCTGGAGATTTTCCTTCTCTTACTTGACTCCCTGCTCTTCAAATCACTGCTAGTGACACTGGCCCTTGGGGGCTCTGCTGGGAGTAAGGAAAATACAGGTTCTGCCTGCCCCTCCCGCCCAAGCCCCCACCCCTGCCTCATGTGCACAGATGTGTGTGCATTGCCCTCATGCCATCTCCCAGGTTCACCCTGGGCCTCCTCCCCTCACTCCGTGGCCTCTAGGGGGCCCTTTCCCACCACAGCCTCGGAGCCAGGGGTCAGACTGGAAGCCGCATGGTCCGAAGCTGGGCACCCCGCATTGAGCTGGCCGGCCAGCACTACCCAGGAATGGAGCAAACCCGGGTTAAGGTCACCTGCCCCTTACGGTGACCTTGGCCAAGTCCTGGGCCTCCCTGAGCCTTGGCCTCCTTGGTGCCCGAAGTACAGGATTGTTAGGATCAGATGCAGTTTGGGTGTGCAACCCCCGTACACACAGGCCGTGGATGAACCGAACTAAGGGCTTTAAAAATCACTTCCTCTTAGAAGCCGTGAGGCTTGAGTGGAAAGGGCCTCTCCCCTCCCCAGGGAGATGGTCCTTGGGGGTTTTCTGGCATCTCCTAAGCCTTCCTAAGCCGATCTCTGGGGCAGAGACCCGGCGCCTGTGCCATCTACTGGGGACAGAGGTCAAAGGGCAAAATCCTCCCCTTTATCAAAATAATGACAAAACACACCCCACCAGAGGGCTCCAAGGCCACCCATTTGGTATGGCCAGCTTCCCCTCCCACACATCCATGCCCGCAGCCATGAACAATTCCAAATGGAGGGTGCGGGGTGGGCAGAAGAATTACTGAAACTGGGAATGTCTTTTGAAAAGTATTGAAAGGGCCCTGGCCAGTTTGGCTCAGCGGTTAGAGCGTTGGCCTGCGGTCCGGAGAGACCCGGGTTCGGTTCCTGCTAAGGGCACGTACCTCGGTTGCAGTTTGTCCCCGGCCCTGGTTGGTCGTGCGGGTGGCAGCCACTTGATGTGTCCCTTTTACGTCGATGTTTCTCTCTCTCTCTCTCTTCCTCTCTCTCCCTCCGGCTCTATCTGAACAAAAAAATGGAAAAATGTCCTCGGGTGAGGATAAAAAAAAAAAGAAAAGTATTGAAAGGGGAGAGTGAACAGCTCTCCGGATAACCGGGCCTTGCGGGGGGGGGGGGGGGGGGGGGGGTCTGCGCTGATCAGGTTTCTCCGTCCTGCGTGCACACACGCATGCTTTACCGTCCACGTTCCATGTTCCAGTTATTCCTGTTTGTTTTGGGGAATATCCCAAAGTCCTGGAAAATCCTATATCTGTTTCACAAATAAACTGGGGTGGAGATTTGGAGGCAGGCGGAGGGCTGTTTTATCCATTTGGGCTCACTATGGGCGTAGTGCCTGGGGCCAAGGAAAACATTTGAGACTTAAAAAGGTTTTGTTGGCTCCAAAATATGAAAAGAGCCCTGCAAAATTAAAAATACAAAATTTTCAATTAAAATGAAATCCGTCTGTGGACCCTCCTTCCACCCCCCAATACATGAGTGAGGTTTGGGGGGAAGTTTCCGGAGTAGCACATTCTGGCCCCCCAACAACACATGTTCCTGAGTCTGTGGGCTAAAGCAGCTGTGGGCAAGGGAGCCTGGCCCAGTGGGCTCCTCCTCCCTCTCAAACCCAACCAGGAAGTCCTCCAAGGACAAACAAACACCTGTGTCTGTTGGGTGCTTTGGGTCCTTCACAGAGGTTGTATCATCTACCTCTGGGAGGTAGATCTTATTATTCCCATTTCACAGGTGAGGGGGGCAGCAAGAGGTGGCACTGACTTGTCCGTGTGACATGGTAAAGGCTGCAGCTAAACCTCAGGTCTCTCAGGTCCCAGTCCAGGGCTCGGCACATCCTCCTTCTCGCTCCTGCCACTCACACAGGCCTCTGCAGGAAGTGGAGAGAGCGAGGCCTACAACATAGTAGGTGCTAAATAAACGGCCGTTGATGCCTGATGGAGAACACTCCATTCCCAGCCTAAAAGGGCTCTTCAAACAAACAAACAGAAGCAACACTGTGCACTGGCCCTAAGTAGCCACTCCAGAGGAAGGAGGTTGGGGGAGGGTGTTTGTGGGCCGGGCACTGGTCTGTCCTCGTCCTCTTGTGCCTCCAAGCCCCTCTCCCTCTGTCCTTCCGTCTGCTGGTCCCTGTCCCTCTGCTCTGGGTAAACAAGCCCTGGAAATGCAAGCGTGGCCTTTGGGAGTAATGAGTTGACAGAGGAGAGAGAGAGAGAGATAAACAGGGCAAGTCAGAAGTCAGACTGGTGACAGGACTTTAGGCTGAAACAAACAGTGCTGAAGAGGGCAGCCACATCACTTTGGAAGCAGAGCAGCGCCTGTTTCCACGCAACAGCAGGCCGGAGCTTGTTTAAACAGAGGCTGGGAGGGGCGGTGACATAGCTCGGCTGCCAGGCCCCTCAGATGGAGAGAGGGTCCCTGGCTGGCTGCCCCATTGCAGCAGCCAGGGCCCCAGCTTCCTGCCCCGCTCCCAGCGCCCTTCCCGGTGAGTGACAGCCACACCACGTCCACCCTGCCCTTGGCTTCCACTGAGTCTCCCGTCTCTCTCGTGGAGACCCTGCCCCGAGAAGAAGGCGTGGGAGTGTGGTAGGCCCCGGCGCACGCCACGCCTTCGCTCTGCACTGAACCCTCGTTTGCACAGGGACCCTGTTGGCCAGCTGGAGTTGGGGATGCCCCAGCTGCTGTTGAAGAATACACTGGACCCAGCAGGCTCACCAGCTAGCTGCCCATCAGCCCCTTCCTTCACCAGTGCAAAGCCCTTCCTCATCGCCGCCTCGCCCCGGCCTCCCTCCGATGGCTTTTCCCGTGCAGGTTGCCTTACCTGAGTTCACCTGTGAACATGTCCACGTAGGGACTGCACACATACCCTTTGGGCTCTCTGGGGGCAGTGAGCTGGGGAAAGTGTGTGCCAGCTTTTGGGAGGTGGGGGCCTGGGAAGGTCTCGGGGACCAGACTGGGCGCTCCGCCTAGGAGAGCGGGACTCGGGCCGGAGGGCTGGGCAGGCCCAGTGGGGGCCGCGCTGCTGGCCGCTGGGCAGAAAGGCGTCCTGGGCCTCCGGAGCCGCACTGCTATTGTCCTCAGGTTGTGGGGGTGACAGGTCAGTGAGGGTCACAGGAGGGTTGCTTAGCGTCTGGGAACTCCCACTGCAGTTGCTGTGGCAACCAGGGCCAAATCCCACCCTGTGCACATCCTGTGAGGAGATTCAAAAGGGCTGGGGGGGCTCTGCACTTTAATGGGCTTTTAACTCACCCCCCTCCACAGAGATGGGGGGTGTCAGGGACTCGGGCGAGGGGAGGAAGAAGAATGGAAGAGATTTTTGTTTTCCTTCTCCATCTGGCTCTCCTCTGCCAAAGCTACTTAGGGGGATGGAGTGGGAAGGGGAGGCCTCAAAGGTGAATTAGCACCCCCCTCCCCCACTTCACACACACTGTCTGCAGTTGTCTTTAATTTTAGGTCTGGGGCCCACTTTTTCAGACTGTGGGACTCCCACCCTCATGCCTCAGATTGTACTTTTTCATAAGTGGTCCTACACCTTCTTTCCTTCCCAGCGAAGGAGTCCCTTCCCCAGGGGCTGCTGAGGCCTGAAGGGAACCTTGGGGCACGGACTCCCCAGAGGGGAGACTTGGAAACCGCACACGAGTGAGGTCCCTGCGCCCCCGCAGCTGCAGGATAGTGCTGAGAAAGTAGGAATGGGGGCAGGTGGGTGGGGCTGGCAGAGAGGACCAGCAGGGAGAGGGCCTTCACCCCCACCGTGTCTTGTAGCCCTGCTGGGTTACTCCGCCAAGACCACTGTTTCCTGTGTCTGCCTCCCAGTCCCAGGAAAAGGGAAGCTTCCCCAGGAAGGAGCTCCAGGGAGAGGGAGGCCCCATGCTGGGAAAGGGGTCCCAGGCCCCTGCTCCTTTGGGACCAGAAAGGAGCCAGCCCCCCTACCACCGGCCTTCCCTTCCAATATGAAATGTTGAGACTTTGGAGTTTCCTCTCTTCACTGTACCCCCTGCCCCTTGTATGCCAGAGTTTTTACCCTTACTGGTCAGGAGTGGGGGCTGGGGAAAGGGGGAGTTGAGTGTTTCCTCTTCGGAGGGGGGAGGGCTGCGTCCCGGGCACCCTCAGTGGGGAAGACAGTGTTTCTGGGGGAACACCTTTATTCTGAGAAGGGAGCTGTGTGTCCCCCAGCCCCACTCTGAACCCTCCCCCTGCACACATGCCTAGTGTGAGGGCAGCAGCCGGGCTCATGGTGGCTCTGAACCCAGACTTCCTTTCTGAGAACTCCCAGGATCACCCATCTGGGAGGGGGGAGCAGCCCTCACTATGCCAGCCTCTTCAGACACCCAGACTCACGGCCCTGCCTCTCCCAGCACCCCCACCCTGGGTCCTCCTGGGCGCTGAGCCTGCAGGGTGCCAGCGACCGCCACCCCAGCACAGAGAGGGGAGCACGACCACTACCCCAGCACAGAGAGGGGAGCACGACCGCCACCCCAGCACAGAGAGGGGAGCACGACCACCACCCCAGCACAGAGAGGAGAACGCGAAGGAGCCTCTCCGAGGGGCACTTCTTTCTTCCCAGTGCTGCTGGGTTCCTGGGTCCACTCTCATCCCCATGCCAGAGGCCCCTCCTGGCAGGAGGAGGCATTTCCAAGACGCTTGGTGGGGACGGGGCCCTGAAAGCAGGCTGTGCACCCAGGCCTGGGGGCTCCCACCCACGTGGGCCTGTCTGTATCTATGCGTTGCTGGTTTTCATTTTAATGGTTCTAATTTGAGAATGCGCCAATGTCATTTTTACGAGGTTGGTGTAAAAAAAATTTACAGCCTTTTCCAAAAAGCTTTTTTTTTTTTTTTTCCAAGGGAAAAAGGTGTAGAATCACTTCAGGGGTTTTATGGTCTCCACTCCCCACCCTCTTTGCCCCCCTCCTCTGTGTAATTTCATTTTTATGTCTCTGCTAGAGGACAAAACCTGGCTGGTGGAGAACCTGCATCTCCCCACGGTCAGTGCCCGGCCTGGTTGGGACCACTGACCCCTGACCTCCCTGTGCCCTTCCCCTCCTCTGGTCCCCTCACTCTGTTCCTTGGAGGAGTTGCATTTCAGAGAGTGGGCGGAGAGATGTTTTTTGTTTAATTCAAATCAACAAGTACTTATTAGGCACCAACTGTTTAATAACTGCAGGTTAGGAAATTATATCACTTCCTGAATTCCCTATATTCACTTGTTTAAAATCTTCCACCAATTTTCTTCAAGTGTAGAAAGAAGTGAAAACCATGGTCCCTGCTGGGCCAGAGTGGCTCAGATGGTTGAGTGTCATCCCATACACCAGAAGATTGTCAGTTTGATTCCTGGTCAGGGCACATACCTGGGTTTCAGGTTGGATCCCAGGTCAGGGTCAGGGCATATGCAGAGGGTGGATCAATATTTCTCTTCCTCCCTCCCTCCCTCTCCCTCTCCCTCTCTCTCCCTTCCTCCCTCTCCTCTCCCTCCCCCCCTCCCTCCCTCCCTCCCTCTCCCCCTCTCCCCTCCCTCCCTCTCCCTTCCTCTCTATAGGCATGTCCTCAGGTTAAAAACCATTGTCTCTGTGTTATCTGGCCCCTGCTCACCTCTGGGACTTTCTCCCAGGCTGCTTGGCTTGGCCACACTGACCGTGCACGAGGTACCTCCCAGCTTATTCTGCCTCAGGGCTCTTGCACCAGCTCTTTCCTCCACCGCACACTCTCTCCTGCAAGAGTTGCCTGCTCATTGTAAATGTCTGAAAAGAGGACTCCCTGGCCACACACCCCAAGGAGCCAGCCAGCCTCTGTGTAAGGCTCACCACCATCTCACAGTTCGCTTGCTTCTGTCTCAGTGTCTGTCTCACCCCGTGAGAACGCGAGCCCTGTTAAAGCACACGCCGAGTGCACAGTGCCTGGGAGGGCGCCGTGCCTGTGGGGCTTCGGGAACACTTGCTGAGTGACTGATGAGTGAGCCGAAAGCCGCGCCGTGGCCCTGGGGGGCAGGTGACGGGCTTTCCTGGGCATGCCCTTCAGGTTTGGGATGGGCCAGCATCTCCAAACACCTTCCTAGTGCCCCCTCCCCTAAATCCAGCCAGACCCTAGTTGAAATGATCAAGACAACTTAGATCCCAAATTTGCCAAAGTTAGCTAGGTGCAGACAAAAGGAGTTTGGAGTTCGTTTTGGCTACCGCTCACCACGATCAGAATTAAACCAGAATTTGCTGGGGGTCCTCCATCCTGTCTGGCCAGCTCCAGACGCAGAGCCCCAAGGCAGGCCCAGGGGGTCAGGGCCTTTTCCTGCCACAGTGTGACTCTGGGCATGTCACTGCCCTCGGGCATCCATTTTCTCATCCCTAACATGAACTAGATCAGCGCTTTGCTTGCTTCGTAAACCTTTTTGCTTGAGACCTACAGTGAGAAATACATTTTACTGAGAGTCCCAGCACTCACTTTCATGAATCAGTGCTTACACCTACCTAGTAACTCTAATTTTTAAAAAATACGCATGCATGCGTATTTTTTTTCCCTGCTTTTCTGACCCGCTAAGTCGACATGATGACCCCCTTCCCCCCTTAGGTCATGAGCAGCAGTTGGCAAACACTAGACTGAGCTGGTCCCCTCCAGCATCTCCAGCTCTCCAGGCGAGGTCTGTGTGCTGCTGCGTCTGTTCTCAGAGCTCAGCCCTTCAGGCTCGACTCCCTGGGCGCCGGTCACCCCCACCTGCCCGCTTAAACACACCAGTGAGGCTGGGACCCCAGCACAGAGCTGCCGTCCTGCAGCCTGGTAACCAGCCCTGTACCTGGCTTCCACAGAGAGGCCTGCCCTCCCCCCTGAATTCTCAGAGACAGAAATGAGGGGGTGGTCTCCTACTGGAGATGACAGACCCTCCTGTCTCAAGACTTGTTTTTCTTTTCATAGCAGCTCCCTGTTGCCCTCACAGCTGAGCTTCATTCCCCCCATCCCAGCCGCCCTCCCTGGATGCCATCCGTTATAAGCCATTTGTTCCTAATTGTGGAGATCCTGCTAATGACTTCTGAATGGGCGATGGGGGAGGAGAGTTCAGCTTCATTAGCAGAGAGAGTTCTTTGGCTTGAGGGGAAACGGGGGTGGGTGTGGGCTGGAAGAGGGTTTGGTTAGCAAGTCCTTCTGGGTGGCATAGGACAGATGACCAGGAGCTGCCTGGAAAGGCAGAAGATTCCATGACAATAGTTAGTGCCCACGTGGGGCCCACTGGGCGCCAGGCACTGTGCTGCAAACCCCGCGCATGTTGTCTCATATACTCGTCACAACAACCCTGTGAGCTAAGTACAGCGTTATCCCTGTTTTGCAGAGGAAGAACCCGGAGCTCAGAGCTCAGAGGTCATGTGACTTACCCAAGGTCACTCAGTATATGGTGGAGCCAGGGGTTGGCTACGGAGCTGACCGGGGTCCACGCATGGCACAGACCCCTCCTGCCTCCCTTAGCGGAAAGCTAGACCTTACTCCCCAAACCACAGAGCTGGGCATTTGGGTTTCAGTTCAAGGGGTGGAGGGAGGAGAAAATGCAGTTTAAGAAGCCAGATGGCTCCCACTTTCTGCCCTGAGTCCCCTCTTCCTCCTTCTTCCCAGATTTTCCATGATGGCTTGTCCCCGGTGTGGGATTCTAAGTGCTTTTTGCCACCCAAGCCAGTGTTTGGGTGCCTGTGGGCCCCGGGGAAGGGAGACGGAGCCCACTCATCTCCTAGGGATCCCACTGGAACACCAGGCTGGCTGGGGGCGGGGCGGGGGCAGACCCACGGCCGGGGACTCGCGGTGTTTGGACTCTGCTTCCTGGCAGTAGGCCTTGGGCTTCAGTTTCCTTGCTGGACCGTGGAGACGGTGGCACCTGCCCGGCCTGCTCGGGGTTGTGAAGCCTCCACTGAATGTGCGGAGAAGCGCTTCGAACACCTCCGGGCACTGTCCGGACGCCAGCCTAAGCCCCGTGCCAGCCTGCGCCTGCCTCCCACGTCCAGCCTAGACTGGCGAGACTTTCACCGGTGTCCGCTGCGTGCTGGAGGCTGGGGCTCACAGACACACTTGACAGCTGTGTGTCAAGGAGGCTGCAGCCCCGCTGGCGTCACAGAGTCAGCCGGGCTGGATCTGTGGGGGGAGGGGCTCGTTTCCCACCTCCCAGGCCAGTGATGGGTCAGACACCGGTGCCAGCAGCCAGTGTGGACACTGGGCATCAGAGTGGTGGATGTGACTCGGGTGGAGCTTACAGAATATTGGCCCTGCTGATCCCTGGGGTGACCACCTGGAAGGGGCCTCCTGGGTGGAAGTCTGGACGTGTCGGGAAGACTCGGTGCCCTGGGCTGTCAGTGCCGTGTCCAGGCCATCCAGGAGGGCAGCGGGGACCCCACGCCCAGGATCTGCCTTTCCCCCAGCCCTGGGTACCTGCAGGGTGACTTTAGGTCGTACGCAGATCACCCTAAATTGGGTCAGGGCAAATTACACAGAACCACCTTGTGTGGGTCACTGTCGCCTCACCATCTCCAAGAGCAGGACCAGTGAGCCGACAATGGCGTGCATTGGAGTGCGCGAAGGGGGGGAGCGAGTGCGTGAGGTGCCTGAGGAGGTCCCACCGGTGACCTGCGGCCCCGGCACCTCTCCCACTATTGTCCCCAACGCAACTCGATTTCTGCCCGGGAATGGTCAGGTCCCCTGGCTCCCTGGGCCGGTCACCTCTCTGCGGAGCATGGGCCGGTGTGCTTGGACACTCCTCAGGACCTGTCTGTGCTGCCACCTCCCCTGGAGGCCCTTCCCTGGCTCTGGGACCTGGTGCCCGCCTCCGGCCTCTGCTCCGCTCTGCCGGGCATGGCTCTGGGCAGGCCGTGTGGGTGTGTCGTCAGCGCCCGTGCTCCCTGGCACAGCAGGCGAATGTGAGGAGGGGAGGGGAAGCGGGAGTCAGAGGAGGCCTCAGCCAGGCCCGCTCTCCCCTGGCCATGATCTGGGCCCAGGGGAGGCCCTGGGGGAGGAAAGGCCCCAATTGGGAGGGTGACAGGAGCAGGAGTGAAGGGCCTTTCACAGGGACGTCTCTCAGGAATGAGATTACAAACCCATGTCATTTTTTTCTATAAACCTTGTAATTTCATGCTCCAGGGGACCACAGAGTAAGAAAGTCAGTGGGGAGTAAATCCAGCTCCCTGGCCACTGCCCCCACCAGGAGACTGCATGGGGCTCCCCCAGCTTCGCCTGGAAACCTCTCTGTGTGCCCCCAACCCAGGGCGCTGGGTGCTTCCTCTCCCCGCCCTGACCAGCGTCCCCTCTGGCTTGCCTGGCCTGACACTCCTCCGAGCCATCCTCTTCCCCTGCCTTGTCCCCTGACCCCTCTGCCCTCTGCCTTTGGAGGACAAAGAGCATGTGTCCAGCCTGTGTCATTAGACCTGGGGGGTCACGAAAAGCAAGGCAGGCAGGGACAAGGGCTCCTTCCTAATGGTCGCCTGGCCACCCCCTCTCTGTGCCCACCCTGCCCGCACCCACCTTTCCACAGCCTCTCAGAGTCCTTTGCCTCAGGAAGGTCAAACTTACATACTTCCTGAAGCGAATCTTTTTTTTTTTTTTTTAATTTTTTCTTTATTGCTTTTAGAAAGAGAGGAAGGGAGAGAGAGAGAAAGATAGAAATATCGATGAGAGAGAACATCGATTGGCTGCCTCCTGCATGCCCTCCACTGGGGATCGGGCCCACAGCCTGGGCATGTGCCCTGATCAGGAATCGGACTGGTAACCTCTTGGTGCGTGGGTCGACGCTCAACCACTGAGCCATACCAGCTGGGCCTGAAGTGAATCTTAAGAAACCCCAGGCCACAAATCTTGGTGTGAGGTCCCAGGGAAGAGACAGGGGGGGGGAGGCGCTGGGTCGGGGGGCTGCCGGGGGGTGCACCTAACCTAACTCCAGGTTTGGCGGGAGACCCGTGCCCATAGATGACCAGGGTGTATTTGGACACTGTCCTGAGGTAGACTGGATTCCGGCCTCTGGGAGGCTCAGCTGTGTGATGCGGGGAAGGGCTGCCGGGGGTGTGTACATGCTTGGTACGCAGAGGCGCTCAGGAGTGTTTTCCGAGGGCGTCCGTGTTCCCCTCACGGGGTCCTGCCTCCGGTGCTGTGGTAGGGTAGGACAGTAGAAGTCCACGTGAGGACAGACAGTGTGTGGACCGCGGTGAGGGAGCCGCAGGTGGGCACGTGTCCCTGAAGAGGTGCACCAGGCCCGAGCGGCGTCGGGAGAGGCCGGAGGAGGTGAGGCAGAACTGAGGTTCTCCAGGAGGGAGGGACAGGCACTTCGCGCGTGAATGCCGACGAAGGGACGCCTTGGTCCTTTAATTCCCCGAGTGTCTCGGAGATGGGGAGTGTCCCAGTTTTGCAGATCAGGAGACTGAAACACAGAAATGGAACAGCTTGTCCAAGGTCACACCGCTGGTATCATACGGGGACTCAAATCCGGGTCTGCCTGAGGCCGGAGCCCCTGGTCGAGGGCCTGGACACAGCTGCTCGGGCTCCCAAGGTCTCTGAGAAACCTGGAGGCAGCCGGGTTTCTGCTCCTGGAGTGTGGGTTCAGGACAGGTCCCCACATCCCTTGACTCTGAGGGCCTCCCTCACCCCTCGCTCTCCTACCCATCTCAGCTCCTGTGCCCACCATCCAGGCCCACTGCCGGGCCAGCTGCGCCGGGAAATGCCATACCCTTCCCACTCCGCCGACTCTGGTCAGAGTCCATCCGAGCACCGTGGCCTCCGAGAGCTGCCGCCAGTCCGTGCAACTCACTGACGCGTCGTCACCCCCCTCCAGAACTTGAATTCCTTCAGTGCTGCCTACACACCCCCTGCCCCCACCCTGGGACACCCCAGCTGTGTGGTCGGGTTCCCTGTGAATGCTGCTCCCTAGGCCCTGGACCAGCACACAGTAGGTCAGTCGGCCTGTGGAGCGGGCTGCCCGGGCGCCAGTCCTGTCTCTGACACCTGCTAGCTGTGCGATCTCGGGCAAGTCACTGAACCCTCTGGTCACTCTCTCCTCATCTGCAAAATAGGGCTGATCCTACCTCACCTCCTCACAGGAGAGAACTCAATGAGCTCTTGCCTGTGAAGGGGAGCAGAGTGGGCCACCCCAAAATACGCCACTTGGGGATATTGATTATTTAAGGCTGGTCAATTTTAAGAAACAGCAGACTTGAGAGAAGCTCTGAAAACCAAGTAGAAGGTGCCCTTTGGCAAAGGAACGCGCGATTGTGCGGGAGAGTTCCATCTGGAAGGGCGCGCCCCGCCCTGTGCCAGGCCTGGGTCTGTCCATACAGAGGGCATGGGCTCAAGTCTGCACAGCCCCCTTCCCTGGTCCTCGCTCTTCCTGGCAACCTCAGCACTGGCTCTCCACCCCCAACATCAGCTTGCGTCTTCAGCTGAGGGAGGGTATGTAAGGTGACGGCCCGTTACTCTGTTCCTGAGTCTCTCCCGTGTGTACAGGAAGTATATGTTATTAAACTTGAATGTTTTTTCTCCCGCTAATCTGCTTTGTGTTAATCTGATTATTAGTCCAGCCAGAAGAACTTGAAGGGAAGAGAATAGTTTTACCTCCCAGACACCTGGGAAGTGTCTGACCCACAGTAGATGCTCTACAAGTAGTACCTGTGATTTATCCCCCGAGTCTAACCCCTTGTCTGACCTCAGATCCTTCCAGTTGCTGACCCCATGAGGGAGCAAACCTCACCAGGTTCCAGAGTGAGTCCCTACAGGCTTGGATGCCTCAGTAACTCCTATCTTTACACTTACCCCAAGCCCAAGTGGACCCCTGAGCCTCTCACTCACCCCCAAGACCTTCCATCTTGCCCAGACCTCCTCCCGTCCACCGCCCGAACTCTCCCTGAATCCTGACTGCGCAGCCCTGCAGCCCACAGCTGGGGGCAGGCCCACTGACTCGCCCTGTCTTGCAGGCTCTCCAGGTAGCCCGGCAGTTCCTGCTGCAGCAGGCCTCGGGCCTGAGCTCCCCCGGGAACAGTGACAGCAAGCAGTCTGCCTCTGCCGTGCAGGTGAGGAGGGCGTCCCTGGGGCTGGGCGGGCTGGCCCGGGCCAGGTCAGGGGTCGGGCTTGGCTAGACCCGGAGAGGAGGAGCCGGTGGAGAATCGCTCTGGCCAGTGCCCAGGGCCAGAAGTGGGCAGCGGCCCGGAGGGAAAGGCTGGAGCAGGGTGAAGAAACTCCACTTTCCCTCTCGTGTCCACCTGATCCCCCGGCCTTCCTCTGCTCGGCCTCTTTGTCCCTGAGTCAGAGCCTGCGCTCAGATCTCTGTCTCCGTCCCTCTCCGCAGGCGTCAGGGTTACTTCTCAGGTTTCTGTTTCTCCATCCCGGCGTGGTCACTGGGCTTGGCCCTCTCTGCTCCCTTCCCAGGCTCTCTCAGCGGCTGAGGTCACCACAGCCCCCCTAATCTCTCACCCACCAATTCTCACTGTCTCCCCGTGTTTCCTGTCTCTTGATGTCTCTCTGTCTCTTTTGTTTTCCTTTGCACAATCTGCCCTTTTCCCCCTCTCCCTTCCCCCAACCTGCCGGCCCATCTGGCTGGATGGGGGAGGGAGATCTGTGGGGGGTGGGCGGGGGTAAGCCAGGCCTTCTGTTTACCTTTTGTGTCACAAAGAACTTGGAGAATCGCTGTCTGAGTCCGTCTGAGTCCGGGGTGGGTCACTACTGGGGCAGCCTGGTCTCCTCCCCCTCAGCCCAGCGACCAAGCCTTTTTGCTACCCCCACACCTCCCCACCGTGAAGGGGAGGCTTGGAATTGGGGAGGGGATTAAGCGGGGCTTTGAAAGGAAGTTTATCTAAGGGAGGAAGACTGAACACGATCCTGAGCGAGAAGCTCTGGAGTCTGGGGGGGCGGGGTGCTGAGGGCAGGAGGGAAGTGAGGAGGAGGGCGGGATGAGGGATGGGGGGCAGGGTGCCCGGAGAAGGACCCAGGACCGGGTTTTCTGTAAAACAAACTTATGGTCAGAAAGTGCTTTGAAGAAGTTCAAGGTGCCCAACAGCTGTGGGCCCCGACCAGTAGCCCTGTTTTAGAAGTCTCGAACCTGATGAGACAGCCCTCGAGGGGGAGGAGTTGGGCAAAGAGGGGTGCTGGCCTGGGTTGGGGAGGGGAGGACACAACCAGGAAAGCCAGTATTGGGAAGAAGAGAAAGTTCTCCAGGCCTTTGTGGTGTCGGGACCAGGTCTCTGAATTAGGGATGCCCCCAACTCCCTAGGGCTGAAGTGACCTTCAGGCTACTGTTCCTAATGCTTCCCACCTGGGCCCAGCCCAGTACCCCCTTCTAAGAGCGGGGAGAGGTAGGCTGGGGAACAGGAATATTCCCCTAACCCAGAAAGGGCCTGCGGACCCAAGACCAGCAAGGAGGAGCTTGGTGGGCGTTGGAGAGACTGAGGTCAGACCCAGGAAGGGCTTTGCAGCTGGGTCTGAGGGTCGATCTGCAATAATGAGAAGGGAAGGGAGGCTGTGTGGCATTTTCCTTGGGAGACCCCCTCTCCGGAAAGAGGAGAGGTCCCTGGATGGCCTAGAATGAGGGCAGAGGTTTTGCTCAGAGGGACAGATAAAATAATTCTTCGGTCTCCTCCTCTCTTGTCTCCTCACACCCAGAGGTTGGTCGGTTCCTCCATTCCACACGCCCTCACTCAGTACTTCCGAAACCAGCGGCTGGCATCTAGAGGGGCTTGCCGGGGCAGACACTAAGTGCTTTATAAGTGCATCTCCTTTTCCTCACCATCCTGTGGGGGAATACTGTTATCAGCTCCATCTTGCAGAGGAGGAAACTGAGGCCCAGAGAGGTTAAGTAACTTGCCCAAAGTCACACAGCTAATAAGGGGCAGAGCCAGGATTCGAACCCACACAACTGTCTCCGGAACTCACACTTTAGTGCCCACACCGTGACCTGTGACACTGGCATGTGCTTAGCACAGTAGTCAACACTAACAGTCCACAGGGCCAGACCCCTTGCCGGAGGGTTCTCTGGGCTCAGGGCGGTGGCCGTTCTCATCTGAACTTCCCCAAGAGCCCTAACTGTTGATCCTTCTCCTCCTCCAACCCCGGCACCTCCCTTGCCTTTCAAGTTTACAGTCTCTAAGAAGGTGGGGCTTCCGTTCCCAACTGGGGGCCAGGGCCCAGAAGGCTGGTGGGGGATAGGGAAGAGCAGGTAGACGCGTGCACTCTGTGGGTTTGGCGTTGACTGAAGAGAAGGGTAATGAAGGGAGGTTGATGGCAGCCCCTCCCCGGGGGTCTCCACACAACACTGTCCTGCTCCCCAACTCCAGGTGGGGTTTCCTGCCCACACTCACCTCCATCCATGTTCACCAGCCTCCTCCTAGAGCCAGCTTCAGATGATTCTCTCAGACCATATTAGGTGTCCAGCTCCAGCCTGGAGATGGCCGGGGTGGTGCCCAGGCCTGGATGCCAGGCGGGGAGAAGTCAGGCTCAGGTGCGGTTCAGGCCCCTTAGCTCCGCCCAGCCTTGCGTCCTCTCAGCCCCCCTGAGGCCCACCCTTCTGGCATTTCTAGGAGATCTTCATGTCCCACCATGATCTATTCTGTTGTAGATTCAGCCCAGAACTAGTTTGAGGACTTCCTTCTGGTCATACACAAGGGAATTTAACCCAAAGCAAGCTCTGGCCTAGTCTCCGAAAACACCCTGGGACTCCAGACCCCAACTTCAGAGGTTGAGTTTGAGTCCTTGATTGGCACGAAATTGCATCCATCCCAACCCTCAGCCCCAGATAAGCTTCCTCTGTGTCAGGCCCCATCCCTGTTCCTCCCTGTCATGCCATCCAGCCCAGCCCGCTGCAGTCACGGTGGGTGGAGGGCTGGGGCCTGTGCAGGGCCCCTGGGGGCGGGGCTGGCGGCAGCTGTCAGCAGTTAGCCCGGAGCTCACACTGCCAGGGCTTTAGTAAGCATGTAGCTGCCCTGGCCACTCTCCAGATGGTGACTCATGGGCTTTGCTGAGCTCACTAGCCCACAGTGCCCATCCTGACATCCTGGCCTGCTGAGTAGTCCGTAGGGACCCAGGGGAGCTCCAGCTCAGTGCTCAGAGCCCCAAGGGGTGTGAGGGGGGAGGTGGATGGGTCAGCCAGCTCAGGAGATCCGTATGTGGCAGCCCCTCTGCTGACCTTTCTTGACCCCGTTGGGCCACCTTAGAGACAAGTACACAGAAGTAATCCATCCTGATCTATCTCTGCCGCCGCCTCTCCAGCCAGCAGCCGGCCACGTGGCCACACGGCAGGGGCTGGGGAGGCCTTCCCGGGTCATCTTCCATCCCTCTGCCTCCATGTAGGAAAGCCCCAAGGAAGGAAATGCCACATCCTTTCGCGCATGCCACTCGGAGTGACTCACTCCTGGTGCCTGGAAAGGTCTGGGTGTCTGGTCTCAGTCTCCCCCGCTGTGGCCGAGTTCATCTCCGGGGCAGCTCTCTCCGTGAGGAGAGGGGGCCCACTGCTTTTGTCCTAGGTGACCCTTGCCCCCCAGTGCCCCTGGGGCCCTGGAGTACCTGAGGTGCTGGAGTGGAGCAGGGGGAGGGGAGGAGGAAAAGGCAGCGTGCTCTTGGGAAAGCAGTGTTTTCACAATGGCGGGAAGTGAACGCACACAAAGCACTTTCACCTGCCCTGCCCCTGTCCCTTTGAGGCGGGGCAGGGTGTTCAACTGCCCCGGGCCTCAGTTTTCTCATCTGTCCAATGATAGCGGTGATGATACCTTCCCGGGGTTGCTGTGAAGCTTCAGGGAGTCACTCACCAGGGCTTGGCCGAGGGCCTGCCACCTGCTCCGCAGCCAACCACAGCCTCCCGGGTCGTCCTTGGGGCGGGCTGGCAGGTGTTCCAGACCCCAGTGAGAGGATGGAGACAGTGAGGCTTGGTGACTTCAAAGAATAGTCGATGTCCCAGACCAGAACCTAGGTCGCCTGACTCCGAAATCCAGGGCTCTGAGCTCAGGACTGCCGTGCTGGGTGCTCGCGTGGGGGGCGGGGGGCAGGTGAGCAGTGCTGCTGCCTCCTGGGTCACCCGGGCTGGCCCTGCAGGGGCGGTGGGTCCGGGCCACGGTCCGCCCCTCCCCTGGGCCCCGCTGAGGACCGGGACACCCCAGCAGCCTGGCTTTGCAGAGTCTCTGATACGGACTAAAGAGGGAGGCTGACCTTTGGGATCTCCAGCCCCGTCCCCCGTTCGGCTCCCTGGACGGTCCATTTTCCACAATTCTCCGTAACACATGTCTAGACCTGCTGCCCCAGGGCAGGCGGGTAGTGTGGGATGTGGAGACACCAGGAGCCACAGAGTACCCAGATCTGGGCTTGAACCCCAGCCCTGCCACTTAACGCTCCTTTGCGGAGGCCCTGGGGCTGTCCTTCCCATGGGATGCCCATGGCTAGAGAGCCGGGTGGTGCCCCTCCAGGAGTGTGTGCGGAGACGGCTGGGGGAAAGCCCAGGGCTGGGCTCAGCCACTAGTTAAGGGGCAAGAAGAGCTGGGGGCAGTGGGACTTCCCGGCCCCTGATTCACCGCACCTCCCTGGCTGCTGCTCTGCGGGGGGCTGGGTCCTGCCCCGGCCCAGGAAGGAAATCAAAAGGAACCGACTCCTCCTCCCCTGCCCCACCCATGGAACTAGGGGGGTTGACAGGGGCATGAATCCCCTGGGACCCAAACTATCACATCATGTGTTGCCCAAGACAAGTCCCTGCAGGACACTGCTCCCTGACTGGGCCACCCTGTACCCCTTTCTCCCCACCCCAGGGCTGGCAGAGGGGCCTCCAGTCTGCTGGGAGAGGTATCTCAGTTCCCAGGAGCAAACACTTGGTACCTGCGGTGTGCCAGGCACTGCTCTAGAGCCCACTTGGTACCTGCGGTGTGCTGGGCACTGCTCTAGAGCCCACTTGGTGCTGTGGTGTGCCAGGCACTGCGCTAGAGCCCACTTGGTACCTGCGGTGTGCCGGGCACTGTGCTAGAGCCCACTTGGTGCTGTGGTGTGCCAGGCACTGCGCTAGAGCCCACTTGGTACCTGCGGTGTGCCGGGCACTGTGCTAGAGCCCACTTGGTGCTGTGGTGTGCCGGGCACTGTGCTAGAGCCCACTTGGTGCTGTGGTGTGCCGGGCACTGTGCTAGAGCCCACTGGGTGCCGGCGGTGTGCCGGGCACCGCACTAGAGCCCACTGCGCTAGAGCCCACTTGGTGCCGGCAGTGTGCCGGGCACCGCGCTAGAGCCCAGGAGTGAGAAGGAGACTAGAGAAGAGGCTGTGCACTTGCAGCGACAGGCTAGTGGAGAGCCCCATAGGGCGCCTGTCCTGCCGAAATGGCCATAAGACAGTGTGGCAACTTGGGCCTCCCTGGCGGTGGCTCCAGGAGCCAGGGGCTTCAGGGCAGGCAGGGCGGGAAAGAATGAGGTTACCGCCTTTCCCTGCACCTCCTGCCTGCAGCTGGATTCTCGGGCCTCCTGCAGAGCCCTGGCCGGGAAGGGGTCAGAAAGCTCTGTGCCCTGAGAATGCTGCGGCGCCAGCTGGAAGGGCTTACAGCCCGATCCCTGTTGGACATTTGAAGAGACTGACACTCCAGAGAGGGCAAGTGACTTGCTGGGGGGCCACACAGCAAGCTCGGTGCAGAGCCAGGACTGGAAGCCTGCCCCCTAACTCCGTGCCTGGGTTCTTTCCACCTCGCTGAAGACATAGCTACACACACAGCAACGATGGCATCCTCAGGGCCCTGTGTGCCCCTGGACAGGTGTGCTGGAGTGTGTGGCCTGTATGTGAACAGAGCCAAAGTCTGGGGTTCCTGCCATGTGGGCAAGTTTTCATCCTCCCCACGGCTAGAGCCTGCCCTCCTGCCCCCCCCCCCCCCATGCCCCAAGAGAGAGAGCAAGAGTGGGGAATGGCTGGCTGCTTCCCTCCCATCACCGGGTGGGCTCTGCCGGCGGGCATTAGAAGGTTGTCTTCCTGCCCCTAAGTTAGCACATTCCAAATACTCATTCCAAAGACTCGGCAGCCTCCAGGAGCGTTTGCTGTACGCAGGCTTTGTTCTGAGTACTAACTCGTCGGTCCTGTGCTCACTTGAAGAGGGAGGTGCTGTTGCTGCTTCCATTTCAAACAGGAAAACGGAGCCAGTCACCTGTCCTGTGACACCCAGCTAGTAGGTGGCAGTCTCGCTCTGGAGCCACTCTGCCGTGCTGCGGCTGGGCCTGGGGCGCATGCCCTGGGTGGTGGAGGCCAGCAGGCTAACGGGGCCGAATCCCACAGGTGCCCGTGTCGGTGGCCATGATGTCGCCGCAGATGCTGACCCCCCAGCAGATGCAGCAGATCCTGTCGCCCCCACAGCTGCAGGCCTTGCTCCAGCAGCAGCAAGCACTCATGCTCCAGCAGGTGAGCCCGGGCCGCTGGGAAGCCGCGGTGGGAGGCGCTGGCCCCCACCTCCCAGCCTGTCTACTTCCAACATCACTGGGTGGCAGGAACCAGGGAGACTGCTTGGCCGGCCGGACTGATCTGCATTCCCCAGGGCAGTGGGGGGGGGGGGGTCAGAGCTCGGGCCGCTCCATAGCAGCGCCCTTGCCCCACCTCTGTCTCCAGCACCCCTGGGAAGGGCCACGTACTGGAACATCCTGGCTCCTGGCACCTTGACCTATTCAGGGGACCCACCAAAGGCAAGGAGGGCTGGGCAGTGCGGGATGAAGCTCCCCTCTGCCTCTCCATCCACGGAGCCTCTCAGAGCAGAAATCTCCCTGCCCGGCCATGCGTCCCACTGCCCCAGTAAGGCTCCCACTCCTGCCTGCAGGAGCCAGGTCAGCTCAGGGCTGGGTGCTCAGGGGCTGCCGTGGTAACCCTGTCACCCCTGCCTCCCGCGCAGCTGCAGGAATATTACAAGAAGCAGCAAGAGCAGCTCCACCTGCAGCTCCTCACCCAGCAGCAGGCTGGGAAGCAGCAACCCAAAGAGGTAAGGGCTCGGGGCCTATCCCACCGCCTGCAGCCCAGCCCTCTCCAGCCCAGAGGCTGGGAGATCCAAGGTGGTCAGAGGGAATCACTGCTGGGCATAGTGAGTGGGAAAGTCAGGAAAAGCCTCGGGGAGCGGATCAGGGAGTGTGGGGAGACAGGGCCGGGGGCTCACATTGCTCCATCTCCCCTCATCCCCATCCGGTCCTCTCCTTGCCTTGTGTTGCTGACTCACCAGAGCAGGAAGACAGAGCCCTGTTCGTCTCTGCACATGTGTGTAGACACGTACATACATGGTCACGTGGTCCACACTCCTGACCAGCTGCCTCACTGTCATGCCCTCTTCCTGCCCACTTGTCTCTCAGTGACCCAGCACCTCAGCCCTCCACTCTGGTCCTGAGAATCTTTTACTTGCTTAGCAAACCACTTGCCCCCACCTTCAGCCCCGCCCCCACTCTGCCCTCTCCAGACAACTCTCCAGCCTACACCCGGCCCCATCTGGGCCTCAGTGCCTTCTGAGCTTCCATACCAGGCCCTGCTGTCTGCCCTCCTTGCCCAGACCTGTGCCTCCCTCCTGCTGGCCAAACCACAGCTAATTGAGTTGCCTCTTCCAGGAAGCCTGCCCTGCTCATGTCCAGTCATACCCCAAGGCCTCAGCCTCCCCCCTCAGGGCCTTGCAGTTGCTGCATTCTCTGCATTCTCTCTAGGCTGGGTTTATTGACTAGCCAGCCCCCACCCCCAGGGCAGGCCGCAGCGAGGTCCCTGCCTCCCAAGCTCCCAGGACAGGCTAGGGAAAGGCTTGCTGACAGCCTGACTTGTCAGTGCCTGAGTGAAAACTGAATGGGGGCGGGGCAGACGGAGGGAGTACTCGCATGTGCCCCTCAGCAGTAGGGATGTGACTGTTCCCTGAGCCTGCGTCCCGATGACCAGCTGATGCTGATCTTTGAAAGTCCCGTCAGACTCTGTGATTCTCTGTATCTAAGAAGCAAGAGGAGCTGGAGGGGAGAAGGCCCCCTCCTCATGATCAGAAGGGGGGCACCCCGGGCATGTGGGAAGGGTGCCTGCCAGGCTGGAGTAGCCCCGGGTCTGACAGGCTCATCGATCATTGTGATGAGAGCGCCCCCCCCCCAGGCGCGCACAGCTGCGGTGCGGGAGCTAGAGCAGGCGCTAAGCAGCAGAAGGAGGCGGGAGCAAGGAGGCGTCGTGCTGTGCGTCTGGGTCTGGCTGTGTGTTTGCGCGCAAGCGTGCGTGCGTGCATGCGTGTGTTTACTGCGAGGAGGCATGCAGCCCTATGGAAGCTGGGCCGGGAGCAGAGACGCCGCAGCGTCGGACACGGCACCCACGGCTCCGGGGGCTGAGAGGCCCTGGGAGGGGGTGACCGCAGGGTGGGGGCCAGATGGTGCGCCTGAGGCTGATGGCACCCCTCTCTGCCCACCCTCCCGGGCCCCCCATCAGGCACTGGGGAGCAAACAGCTGGCCTTCCAGCAGCAGCTCCTGCAAATGCAACAGCTGCAGCAGCAGCACCTGCTCAACCTGCAGAGACAGGGGCTGGTCAGCCTGCAGCCCAACCAAGCCTCCGGGCCCCTCCAGACCCTTCCGCAAGGTGAGTGGTGCACCCCCCCAGCCCCACCCCGCAGCCCTCCCTGTACCCGAGTGCTGGCATCCTGGCTCCCAGGGGTGAGATGGGAAGGCTCCCTGTGTTCCTGGGGCCCCGCCAGCCTCTCCCCTCTCTCTCCTGCAGCAGCCGTGTGCCCCACGGACCTGCCCCAGCTATGGAAGGGTGAGGGTGCCCCCGGGCAGCCCGCTGAGGACAGTGTCAAGCAGGAGGGGCTGGACCTCACTGGCACAGCCACCACCGCTACCTCGTTTGCCGCCCCCTCCAAAGTCTCACCCCCGCTCTCCCACCACACCTTGCCCAACGGACAGCCCACTGTGCTCACACCTCGGAGAGACAGGTACGCCCGGTCAGGAAGGGGGCCCTAGGGGTGCGTCCACAGTGGGGCCTGGGGGGAGGGGTGGGGCCGGGAGGGAGAGCTGGCACTCTGGGGCCTGAAGTGTACCTCTCCCCCAGAGCACGCAGAACTGTGCCAGGTCTTGGGAAACCTGTGCTAGGGACAGAAAGGTCCTGGGGCTGGGCTGCTGGGGTCTGGGGGTCCCTCACCACTACCTCCCTCTCCCAGCTCCTCCCATGAGGAGACCCCCGGTTCCCACCCTCTCTATGGACACGGGGAGTGCAAGTGGCCTGGCTGTGAGACCCTGTGTGAAGACCTGGGCCAGTTCATCAAGTAGGTGTCAGCCCTCTCCTTCCCCACAGCCTTCTCTGCCCCAAGAAGCCTTTCCACAGGGTCCCTCAGCCCCCAGCCTGCCACCTGCTGTGCTCCCCCAGGGGACTCTGATCAGACAGCTAGCTCCCCATCATGCCTGCCCGCCTACCCAGCCCGTGCTCCCACCTCCCAGCCCATCCCCAGGCCGCACAGCCCAGCGGGGTGGGGTGTGAGGAGGAGAGGATGCCCCCCACTGCCTCCGCCCAGCCTCAGCCCCCAAGAGTGATGGCCTAGTGACAGGCCTGGCCGGTGGACAGGCAGGGCAGGAGGCAGACAGGCGGCTGGCAGCAGGCGGCCAGCTGCCACCGCCGTGCCAGGCTCTGTCACTGACTGATTAACTCCGCTGTCTCCCAGACCCTTGCAGCATCAGGGTCAAACAAATTGTTTTCACGCTTCGTCAGAGGTTTACTTAATTAGTTCATTTGCAATTAGATCTCTCTGTAGCTGGGATTTTAGCAAAGACATCAAAGGAGGGTGACGAGAAGGCGGCTTCTTCCTTTGCCCCATTTTTTCCCCACCTCTTTCCCTTCTTTGTATCTCTTGATCTGTCTGCGTTCCAGGCTGTGGGCGGGCTTAGAGGATGGGATGGGAGGATGGTGATAGCAGGAAACCCAGGGCCAACTTTCTCCTCTCCGCCCCTCCCCCCCCAAGACACCTCAACACAGAGCACGCCCTGGACGACCGGAGCACAGCCCAGTGCCGGGTGCAGATGCAGGTGGTACAGCAGCTGGAGATCCAGGTGTGGCCGAAGCTCAGAGGGACCTGGATGGGGGCTCCGGCTCCTGCCCCTCCCACAGCACTGACTTTCCAGGAGGGGTGTGGGGAGTCTGATGGAAGGGTCATAGGGGCAAAGTCAGCATCTTTTATTTTCTAGGTCCTAATTACCATGGTTTTGAGGGGAGGGCAGCTGGATTCTAACGGGTCAACTCGGGCCAGGGTTGTCTCTGCTGGGAGGTCCAGAAAAGAGACTCGTGCTAGTCAGACGAAAACAATATTCATAGCCAACACACGAGAACTTGCGTTGTGCTGTCCTAAATACTTTGCCTATGTAACTCGAGGAGCCCTCTGAACACCCTGGTGTGGTGGGTGCTGTTATCATCCCCACTTGACAGAAAACAGAAGCAAAGTAACTTGCCTCTGGTCACCTGGCTAGCAGGTGGCACCGCTGGCTTAGCACCTGGGCAGCCTGGCTCCCGAGTCCAAGTCCTATAGCACCAGCACTCGGGGCTCCTCAGGACAGACCATCGGGCAGCCCGTCAATATTTACCCGTTTGCCTCTGGCACCTAGCAGAGGGCCCTGCCGGGAGATGCTCGTCGTGAAAGATCCATTGAATTCATGAATGGGGGAGAATGAAGCATTCATCCACGCCTGTGTCTCCATTCAGTGCATGAGGACCCTCTCACACACAAGTGCACTGAACTTGGGTGTTGTTCAGCCACAGCCTCTGCCCTTGTTGGGGAGAAAAGGCGTGTGCTGTTAGGAAGAGGGCCCCCGCCTGTGGATGAGCCAGAGCCTGGGACATGCAGTCTGGAGGAAAAGCAAGGAGGCCTTCATGGCGCAGGAAGTCCCCGAGGGGACAGGGGCAGGGCCAGAGGGGCTGGGATGCTGAGGCTGGGAGAGTGGTGGTGGGAACAGGGCCTTCCTGGGAAGCCCGGTAGAATATGGAGGAGGACCCGGACCTGGCTGCCTCCAGGCGCAGCCCCTGCTCACCTCCAGCCTCTCCACCCTCCACAGCTTGCCAAGGAGAGCGAGCGGCTGCAGGCCATGATGGCGCATCTGCACATGCGGCCCTCAGAGCCCAAGCCCTTCAGCCAGCCAGTGAGTGACTCCCTTCCTGCGGTCCTCCGTACCCCATAACCCTCCCACAGCCCCGGCCCCTCTGGGCCCCCCTCCGGGCTGTCTCAGCACCTTCCCCATTGCTCACAGCTGAACCCAGTCCCCGGCTCCTCATTCTCCAAGGTGACCGTCTCTGCAGCAGACTCATTCCCAGATGGCCTCGTGCACCCCCCCACCTCAGCTGCTGCCCCTGTCACCCCTCTAAGGCCTCCAGGCCTGGGTTCTGCCTCCCTGCACAGCGGGGGCCCTGCCCGCAGGAGGAGCAGCGACAAGTTCTGCTCCCCCATCTCCTCAGGTAAGGGCTGTGGGAGGAGCATTTCCCCCCCAAGCTAGGCCCCCCGAATGGCTACCTTATCCTCTGCCTGTCTCCCCCAGAGCTGGCCCAGAATCACGAGTTCTACAAGAATGCAGACGTCAGGCCCCCCTTCACCTACGCCTCCCTCATCCGCCAGGTGAGCTGGAAGTTGGCCAGAGGGGGCGGGGAATGGCCCCCAGGCTGCGCCCTGGCCTCAGGTGCCAGCCTCCGGAAGGATTCTGGGCCAGGGACATGACTTTCCCTCTCAGGGCTGTCCATCCTGCTCACCCATGTTTCCCTTCTCAGCGGGGCTCACATGGCTCCCACTGGTCATGTGACCCTCCCTGGGAGCACACGCGTTTATTTGCAGCTCACACCCACTGTGTTCCTTCTCTCACTTCATGCGCGTACACTCCCACGAGACTTTTCTGATAGACTGTGGTCACTCTTAGCTTCCTTCTCTCTCTCTCTCTCTCTCTCTCTCTCTCTCTCTCTCTCTCTCACACACACACACACACACACACACACCTCAGAGGGTGCCCCTTGCCAAAATCTGGATAAATTCCAAACAGCTCCCACCCCCTGGGTAGCTCTCCCAAGAATACTGCATTTGACCCCCCCCTCCCCCCGGGCAGGGCCCTTGGAACCATTTCCCTCCAGAGGAACCTCTGTGCCCCTCACACAAGTGCATAGCCCCCGAGGCTTGTGTTCTTGGCCAGCCTGCCCTGCTCAGGCCCCGCGAGCTTCTCCAGGCCTAGCCACGGGCTTCTGCCTCAGTCCCTCTGCTCTCAGGGAGTGAGTGTCCAGGCAGGAGAGATCCTGGGGGAGAGAGCACAGCCCGGGACCTTGGCGGCCCAGACTGAGGGTCTCTCTGCTTATCCCTGCCCACAGGCCATTCTGGAGACCCCCGACAGGCAGCTGACCCTGAATGAGATCTATAACTGGTTCACCAGGATGTTCGCCTATTTCCGGAGAAACACTGCCACCTGGAAGGTGAGGATGCCCCTCTTCCCTGGCCCAGGGCCGTCACCCTTGGACACACACGCCTTTGAGACTAGGCTGCCTAGGTAGCCCCTAGGAGAGGTGATCGGGCGGAATGGCCCACCAGAGCTCGGGCTGGGCTGCTTGCCCCACCCCCACCTCTTGGAGGGCCATGGAATGTTCTTTCACCACCTCCAATAACCCCTCCTTTCTAGCCTTGTGCTGCTTCTTTCTGGGAAGAAAACCCTCCCCTTGCTAGAGTGCTTGCCTGTGGGCCTCGGAGACTCCCACCCTATGAAGTAGGGCCCCCAGGAGTCGATGATGCCTGAGCCTGGTAGGGAGGTCTGGGCTACGTTCACAGGAGATCCTGAGGGTCCGGATGCCTTCACCAAAGGCACAGGTGCTGGAGCTCAGGAGGGGCGGGGGGGAGGGGGGCCCGGACCTGTGGATGGAGTGAGACCCACGGACTGTTTACTGGGGCACAAACACAGGCCATCACACATTCTCCTCAACTCTGCCATTGGCTGCAGGAAGATCATTGTCTCCATCCAGTTAGTCATTTCAACACCTTCACCCCATAGGAGGTTTCCTGAGGGACAGAGGCGGGCAGGGGGAGACCCTAGGAAAATAGGACACTGAGGTGTGCGCTGAGCTGCTAAGCCATTTGTTTCTCTATAGCAAAGGTCTGTGTCTGTCTGATGGGTGAGAGGGGTCTTTGCAGCAGAGTGGTGGGGGAAGGAGAGGGGAGGATTGAGCCTCGTGGGGAAGTTGAGCCACCTGAGGAGTCCCTAGCTCACAACCTTACTTGGCTCCCTGGTTCTTGGGTCCCCCTGCTGGCAAGTGCAGAAGCTGCAGTTAAATAGGCTACCTCCCCCCATCCCACCAGGTTTCAACAAGTGTCCCTAAGGCCCCCTCCCCACCAGTGCCCAGGAGTGGGTGGGGTCTGCGCAGGGCCCGCCTTCTGTGCTCTGGAAGTGTGCTGAGTGCTACGGGAGAGACTGCTTCATGACCTTGGTATCCCATGCCCAAGTCCCAAAGCTTGGGTGAGGAGCTCTGAGTCTCTGATTGGCTGCGAGTGATGTCATTTCCTGCCAACCACAGCCCTGCCCTCTCTGTCAGCCAGCAAGGCCTTCCTGGGGCCCTCCTAGCACAGTCTCTAACCTCCAGGCCAGTTGGATATTTGCTTTTGTGAATGATAGCGCCCTCTATGAATCATGATGATGATTATCTGATGTTTACTTTAATATTGCATGTTAATCCCTTGCCTTTCGGGGTGTCGGTGTAGAGCCTCACATCCATAAGGCAGGCTCCTCCTGGGGGCAGAGCAGCACTCGGCCCCTACCCTCCTTTCCTGTTCTCCTAACTGTACCCCCTCGCTGCATCTTTACTCTCCTTTCTTGAGGTCGGGGGAACTGGTTTAGGTGACTCCTTAAATCAGTGGATGATTGTCATGACGCCACCTCCCCCAGAGCCCAACCCCCTTGGCCTGTCATGCCGCCCCCCACTGGTTGCCCGGCCCTGGTCGCCTCAGTGGCTGTCTCCCCAGAGTGCTCACCTCCGTCTCCCCTCACCCAGCCTAAGTCTCAGTGGGAAGCTGGCTCCGTGACCGGGTGGAGACCTTCCGGTGAGCAGTGTTCAGCTGCCATTTCTGCCACAGTGGCAGACTGGGCTCACTTTGCGGGCCACTTTGACCTTCAGGAGTTTTGCAGCTTCATCCGTGTTACTTGGGAAACGCACCCTGTCTGCACCCAAGTCTTTCCCTCCCACCCTTACTTCCCGCCCATTTATCTCCCCCGGAGGTCCCTCTTCTCAACTATTTCAACTCCCTTCCTCCTCCTCCACCCCGCCGGCCCCCGCCCTGAGACGCTGTCCACTGCAGACCAGGGCAGAAGGGTCAGGAGCCCGCGTAGGCCAGGCCAGCTGCCATTCATCCGGGGACAGAGCTGCCATCTGCCAGGCCGAGGGCCCTCTCCAGCCCCACCCTGTGTCCGTCCCCTTCCAGGGCCCATGTTGTGGGCCCGTCCCTTTGTTTACGCAGCCCCCGCCAGACCCCTTAAATTGCCGTTAATGTTTCAGCGTAACGAATTAGTCTCTCATCACGAATCAGGCTTCGAAATGAGGGAAAAAAGCCCCGGTGAGGCCATCCTCGGAAATTGGGGTCATTCTCATTTGCAAAGCGGAGGATCGGAGCCCCGTAATGCGGGCAAATTTATTCCGAGGCAGGAGCCCCGGCGTGATTAGGCCCTTTGTAATTATCGCTCCAAGAGATTCCACTCCAGCCGCCCGCCTCCCTCGTGGATTAGCAAGCGAGTCGGAAAAATACACAGGATTTAATTAGAGGCAAATTAAAATTGGTAATGAAATCGGGCCAGTTGCAAGTGGCAAGAGTTGGAAGGGAGAGAGGGAGAGGGGATCTCCAGGGGCACAGGCTGCCCGCCCTGCCTGCTTTCTTCCCCATTTAGAAATGTAAAGAGGAGACACGATGGGAACAAGGGGCGGTGAGGGAGGACAGGTAACAGGGACAGGGACGGCGGGGGGTGGCGCTGAGCGAAGAGCGCCGGGATGGGACTGAGGGACACGGGTGGGAGAGTGGGTGGAGTAGGGCCCTAGCTCAGGCTCCTGGGGGCGGGGGGCAGGGAATTGGGCCAGGCACCCCCACCTTCACCCAAGTGTCCTACAAACCAGATGACCTCAATTCCAGAAGTTACTCTGCCAGGAGGAGGTGGGAGCGACAAGGTGACTTTTCCGCTTTTCTCTCCTCCTCCTGCCTTACAGCTACTAAAGCCACGCTCCCCTTCCTCCTGGTTCATTTCAGCAAATACGCACCAGGCCTCTGCTGTGTGCCTCATGCTGTCAACAAGCTGTCTGTTCTGGGGCACAGCTCCCAGCCGTGGCTCCCCCTGCCCAGGGCGGAGAGCGGCCACAGTGAGACTTCCCGAGTTATTCCCCAAACTTTGCAAAGCTTAATGCACCTCCTGTGGGCACCTGGCTTGCAGGGCCTGAGTGCGACCTCATGACAGACAGAAGCCCCAAGTAGCAGTAGCATGTGTGATGGAAGATGATGGAAAAACAAAGTGTAACTAACTCCATATCGTTTAGCTGGTAGACAGAGTTTTCCAGAATTTGGCAGGGAGAAGGGGACAGACAAGGAAAAGGGCTGTCAGTAGTGAGGCTGTCAGTCCTGGGGCCGGAGAGGGGCCTTCGATGCCCTGTGGCCGGGTGTCCTCTCGCCTGGCCCCTCCCCCGCTGGTCCCTGGGTGAGGGAAGGGGTGTGCTCACCTGAGCGGGGCAGGGCCCAGCAGGCTGCCTCTGAGCACCTGCCCCTGGTCACTGCACCCCCAGAACGCCGTGCGGCACAACCTCAGCCTGCACAAGTGCTTCGTGCGTGTGGAGAACGTCAAGGGCGCCGTGTGGACCGTGGACGAGCGGGAATATCAGAAGCGGAGACCGCCAAAGATGACGGGGTACGTGCGCCCACCAGGGCGTGGGCCAGGTCTGAGGTGGGGAGAGAGGGGGTATAGGAACTCAGGGGAGACTGAAATCTGGAAATGACAGATGATTTGAAAGAGGACATTTATGTCTTATTCTGCCCTTACTTCTGACGGAGAGGAGTTGAGGAGCACCTGGCACTAGAAGGAGACAGCGGCCCCAAGTGGGCATGGCCGGAGCTGGGACATGGGCAGATGCCAGCCAGTGTGGCCGTTGGTGAGGGGCTGCCATCCCCTGAACCACTGTCCGCCATCTTATCACAGGAGGAGCCCATGGAGATCCCCAGGTGCCACCTCTTCATTTGACAGGAGAGGAGGCCCAGAGGGAGCAAGGGGCTGGAGGGCGGTCACACAGCAGATCCACGGCAGAGCCGAGTCTCTGACCTCCCATCTGTGACCTGCTCAGCTGCACAGTGTTTTCGGTGGAAACTGAGGAACCTGGCGGAGGGTCAAAACCTCCCCTTTGGGAGGGTCAAAACCTTCCCTTTCAGCATCAGAGACATCAAGTCCCTTCTCCCTGGGCAAGAGCCTCCCACCCCAGGCAGCCGTGGGGTAGGCCAGGGTCGGGACCTGGAAAGGGGAAGGAAAGCCATACCCTTCTGAGTGCTACGCTTGGTATCATCACGTCTCACTCCGCTTGGAATCAGGAGATCTGGGTTCAAAATACTCCCTACCAGCTGTGTGACCTCAGGCCAGCTCCTTAACCTCTCTGAGACACTCTGTGAGCTGGGGGTGATCACAGTGTGAGTCATTGCTTTCCCTGACCCAGCTCCCCGACACCTTCCTGGGCAGAAAAGCCTTGGGTCCGGAGCATGTGGTGACTGGCTGAGCACATGACTTATTCGATGTCCCGAAATTCAGGATGGCAAGAAAGTGTGCATTTTATAAATACGGGACTGTCGAGGCTATAGCTTGGACCTTGCCGAACATTGGAAAATCTAGACTAGAGAGAAAAGGTGCTGGGACGGATGAGGTGAAGACAGGCAGCGGGGGGAAGGGCCCTTTCCCCACACCCTGGCTCTGAGACACGTTCCAGAGTGAAGTCCCAGCATGTCACCTTTGCGGGGAGCTGCTGGGACCTGCTGCGCAGGGTCAGCGTGAGGACGGAGTAAGGTGGGCGCACAGGTGCAGCAGACAGTGGCCCACCCTGCTCTGGCCCCCAGGACAATGAATGGGACAGCCTCTGCCACAGAGCAGGCCCTCGTCAGGGTCAAGGTGAAGAGTAAGTGAATGAATGAACCCAACACCGCCTTCTCTCCTCCAGGAGCCCCACCCTGGTGAAGAACATGATCTCCGGCCTCAGTTACGGAGCACTCAATGCCAGCTACCAGGTGACTGGGTCCCTCCCAGAGCCCACCAACCTCTCCTGGTACCCTCCTGCCCCTCGGTTTCCCTTCCACACACCCCTCTCCCTGCAGAGGACCGGTCTGTAGGAGTGAAGGAGGAAGAAAAGAACCCCGGCCCTTTGCCTCACCCACCTCGACTGCATGTGGGGGTGGGGACACCTTGCTTTCAAGACTAGGTCTAGGGGAGCAGCAAGGATGCCGCATCGCCGGGGCTCCTTCCCTGGCTTGTCAGTCTGGAGGTCCTGTCTCCTGGAAAGGGGCTGCGTGAGGCCCCGAGTCCCAGGAGAGGTGGGGGGAGCAGGGCAGGGTCAGAGCCCTGGCCTGGGCAGGTGTGTGGTATTGGAAAGGTGAGCCGGGCTGGGGCTCTGCCAAGACAGCTGCAGGAGGCCAGTGCAGCAGGCGCAGGGGAGGCTCTGTAGGGCTGGGGAAGGGACCAACCCACTGAGTGCAGCCCACTGACAGGGCCGACCCGGTGCCCTCCAGGCTGCCCTGGCCGAGAGCAGCTTCCCCCTCCTCAACAGCCCTGGCATGCTGAACCCCGGCTCCACCAGCAGCCTCCTGCCCCTCAGCCATGATGATGTGGGTGCCCCCGGGGAGCCGCTCCCCAGCAATGGCAGCAGCACCCCTCCTCGCCTCTCCCCACCCCAGTACAGGTGAGCACACAGCATGGACCCCCACTCCTCCCCAGGCCCACAGATGTCAGGGAGGGAGCCCTCTCCCACTGCAGGTGGGGTCACCCCTTATCACCCCACACCTGTCCTCCCAGGACAAGTGGCCTCTCTCCTTTCTCCTTGGTCTTCTCCTTCCCCTCCTCTCTCCTCCCTACATCCTCTCTCCCTCTCCCTCTCTCCCTTGTTCTCTTCTCTCCCCTTCCCTTCAACTAGAGCCCTGGGGGACATCCGTCCCCAGTGGCTCGGGGGTGCCGAGTCCCGCGGAGGCTGCCCGTGGACAGAATTCTGGCTGAGGTCTCCGGGAGACAGGGCAAGCCCGAGGGGCCCACACGATCCTCTGTCCAGCCACCAGGTGCAGGTGAAAGAGGAACCTGCGGAGGCGGAGGAAGACAGAAGGCCCGGCCCCCCGCTGGGGCCGCCCAACCCCAGCGCCGGGCCTGCCGAAGACAGGGACCTGGAGGAGGAGCTGCCTGGAGAGGAACTCTCCTAAGGGCCTCTAGGGGGAGGCAGGACAGGGGTGAGACCCCTCCTGGAACCCAGGCCCCACTTACCCCTACTCCACAGCCCCGCCCAAACCTCAAGGCACTTCCAGGACTCAGATGGGGGCTGGGCCAGCAACTCCCAATGCGACCAGACTGACAGACGTCCAGGGCAAGGACAGGCCTGCCCCCAAGGGGAAACAGAACCCCTGGTCTGGGACCAACAGAGGACACGGAGGGCCCAGACCCCTCCCAAACCCTCCCCGCCACCAGCAGCAGCAGGGCCCTCCTCCCCCACCAGCTGTCCCCCACCGGCCCGCAGTGCCATGGAGACCCGCAGGCGGGGCTAAGCCACCCCTCAGACCCAGGGCCCCTCGCACTGGCTCTGGCAGTGTTTTTCTAGCCAGAGGCCCCCACTTCCCCAATCTGTGCTCCCTTCCACCTTCTTTTCCATACTGTGAAGAAAAAATTCTCCACCCTCAACTCACACCCCGCCCTGGCCTGGGTGGAGGAACTGCCGGTTCCAACCATCCCCAGAACCCCGCCCCCTGGGCTGTGCCCACCCAAAGCCACAGCTGGGCCAGCGCAAATTGTGTGCCCTGGGGGGTCCCTGGGAGCGGGGCCACCTGGCTCCAGCCCCTCCACCCGACCCGAGGCGGGACCCAGGCTGAACTGGGCCTCCATCCATTTGCTGGATGCCCTGCGGCTGCCCCAAGCCCAGGGAGGTAGGAATTGGCCCTGAGCCGCCGCCTCCAGGAGGCCCATGCCAGGCGGGCTTCTGGAGCTGGGGCCGATGAAGGGAGCCCAGCCTTTCTTGAGGCTGGAGTTGGGGCAGAGGTGGTGCCCAACTGCCAGAAGCATCCTGCCTCTGTCTCAGCTGGTGGGATTCATCTGGCAGCTGCTGTGACCCACCGGGTCACCCTGCCCCCAGCCTACAGGTCCCCTACTGCAGTCCTCCCCCCCCAGCACCCTTCCCTGTCCCCCGCAGTTAAATGGATGACCAAAGACCTTTCTTATGCCAGAAGCAAAAACCAAAACTTTTTGTTGGCTTTTTCCTTTGTCGCCTCCTCCACCCCCTGCCCCTCCTGCCCCTGCCCCTGCCCGGCCCCAGGCTGGAAGTCCTCCCTCCACTTAAGTTATTGTTTTAAACCAAAGTTTACAGTGTCTGTTGGTGGCCAAGACCCTCTCTCTCCACCCCTTCTCACCCCACCCTGAGGACCCTGGGGCTCAGCAGGGGCTGGGGCCCTGTTCACCTCCCCTCTGCTTTGGCCCAGCCTGGGAGAAGGAAAGAGGGCAAGGGAGAGGTGGGCCGCCCTCAGCCCCCGTCCCCTCGGGCAGTGGGCATGGAGCCCTCGTCCCAACCCTGGGCTGCTTCCTGGGGACTCTCCAGACCCCTCTTTAGGACCAAGTCCCCCATCACGCTGGGAGTGTGGATTCCAGCCAAGGAGCTGGAAAAAGGTGAGACTCTCCACAGACCCCCTATGGGGGATCCTGACTTGAGGCCAAGGACTGGGTGTGCTGGGTGCCCGTGACACCCCAGGCCAGGCCCCTTTGCTGAGAAGACTCCTTGGACTATTTCCCAAGAAACCCCCACATACACCCCTTCACAAGCCACCCCTCCCGAGAGGCAGGGGGCCCCCCGTGTACTCCCCACCTGTGTTTCGTTTGACCAGCACAGAAATATTAAACGTCCTCTATACACCAGGCCCTGCGTGTGTCGCCAGGTGAGGGGGGCATTGAAGTGGGAAGCTTCTCTGCTGTGGGAGCCGGGGGCAAAGGCACCAGCCAGACCGCGGGGCTCCACAGGGGCGTTCTGCCAGAGTGGGAGCGGGCTTGAGCGTGGGCGCCGGGCAGCCCCCAGACCTGCACGGGGCTGCCCCTGCCCCTCCTGTCCCCTTCCGCTCCTCACCTGGGCATCTCTGCTGCTGGCTCTCAAGCCAGATGCTCCACCATCCCCTTCTCCCAGAGGCACATCCTGCCCCAGGCCCTGCCGGGCTGTTTTGAGCAGGGGGTCCTGCTGCCCGCACCTTCACCTGGCCCATCACCCATGTCTTCTAGGGGGTGCAGACGTGTGGGTGGCATGGAGCTGCGGGGCAGGACTGGGGTGCGCACATGCCTGTGTAGGCGGTGTCCGCGCAGGTGGGCTCGAGGTCCGAAAGGGGTCATTCTGACTTGCGTGAAGGGGCCCTGGGAACGTTGGAGAGAAGGAAAGGGGGATGGGTCCAAGCTGTCGAAAGCAAAGGTGAGTCGGGACACCTCTCAGGCTAGGGTCCCCCACACCTCTGTCCTCAGGCAGGGCCCAGGAAGAAGTGTGTACACAACTCTTGGATAACATGGGGGTTAGTGGCGCTGACCCCCCACACACACAGTTGAAAATCCATGTAACTCGACTCCCCCAAAATGGCAGTCATCCCTAGGCGTCCATGGGGGTTGGTTCCAGGACCCCCGTTAATACTCAAGTCCACAGATGCTCAAGTCCCATATATAAAATGACAACAGTCACGGCATACAGTCGGCCCTGTGTGTGTGAGTTTGAGTCCATTGGGGGCGGGGGCAACTGAAGGCTGAAAAGAGTTGGAACCGGTGTTCCCCGAGGGTCAGCTGTGCCGGGGAGGTGGGGAGGTGGGGAGGAAGAGGGGGGGTGTGGAGAAAGCAGGAGGACGCATTGTTTGCCCGCCCTGCTGGACTCCACCTGGCAGACTTGGGGAGAAGTGGGGCAGGAACAACGGGGAGGTAGGATCTGGAGGCTGAATCTGCGACCTCTCTGTCCTAGGCCTGTCTGGTCCTTCCCACCATCACTGGTTTTCTTCGGTCTCACACTGCCCTCCTCACGGTCTCATCCCTTTCACTCTGCCCCTACCCAGCCCTGGTCCTCGACTCTGGCCAGAGCCTGGGGTGAATTCCCTGTCCCTGCTTAGAGAGGACACCTCTGACATCCCGGCCAAAAGGAGCCCGGCCTGGGGCCTCGGTCCTGCAGCCCGGCCACCAGACCCCATGAAGGCAGCACAGCCTGCGTTGTGCTCTGCCCCTCCCTGCCCTCCACGGGGGCCGCGGGCCCTGTGCATGCAGCTAGCTGCGTGTAATCTGGACGGCAGCATTCTCTACAATAAAAGGCAATAAAACAACCACCCCCAACTCCACTGTGGCCACTTCTCTCCTCCCGGGACCCACCAGTCCCCTAGAAAGCTCCAGAGCGTCCAGATGTTGGCTGCCCGGCTCCCAGCTCCCTTTCTCCACCCTGGAAGGAAAGGCCTGCTCCATAGGCTGGCCCCAGAGACTCTAAAGGGTTGAGACTACCTTCAGCCTCACTCGGGACAGTCCTCCCAGGAGTCTAACCAATTCCTCCTTCACGTAGAGTTTTTATTTTATTCCTCCCACAGAGATATATACATGGCAAGTGCCTGGTCAGTGCATTTGGACATGGGTGGAAATCTATCTTGGGCTTTAGCAGAGGAGAGGGTCTTGCAATATAAGAAATAGGACCTGCTGTGGACCACACCTTCTGAATGTATCGATCGGGCTTACAATTTTCACAATGTTCTTGCCGATCTGACAGATTCTGTGAGGGGCAACACCCCTCCCCCATTGCCTTCTAAATAAGAACTCTCCCTCCCTCACTCCCCCAATCATGCTTTGCTGTCAGGAAGTTCTGCATGCTGTCTAGCCTCCCTCCTCCTTACTGTTATCCACAGCTATTGGGGCCAGGTCATTAGCTGTGGCTGGCAGCTTGTCCTGTTCTTGGCATTTCTGCCCTGAGGGGAGAGGGAAGCTATCTTCAGAACCTGTTCTCAGATTGGCAAAAAAAAAAAAAAAAAACACGTTACTCCAAGCAGACATTTTGACATTTTGAGGGTGAGAAGGTAGCACTCTGGGCTCTGTATTGGGTAGAAGTCCCCCTTCCCCTCACCTTCAGAAAGCTCTTCCCTCCTACCATTAACTGGCGGCCACCCTTGCCCAAGGCCTTTTGCCAACAGCCAGCAGAGGGCGCTTTAGACACAGCGTACTTTGTCCTTCGGACAAACTTGCCCATGGGGAGGATGGATGGGTGGGGGGTTGGGAGGAGGGACTCAACTTCCCTTGAGAGCAACAGTCCTGCAACCCCATGTCCCAGAGAGCAGCCTCTATTCCAGGGCAGAAACAGCTTCTGCCAGGAGGCGTCCCTGACCCCTCCAACTTGTGACCTATGAAGCATCCTAAACAGAAACAGGAGAGGAGGAGAGAAGAGGGGGGATCAGACGAGAAGCTGGCTCTGGAGCCCAGCACACTGAGCACAACAGAGGGCTCCATAAACATTTGCAATGGTAATAATTACACTTAACGAGCTTTTATTACGTACCAACCACTAGTCTAGACGCTTTATAGTTCATATAGCCTCACAACTCTGAGTTAGATACTGTTATTATCCCCATTTTACAGATGTGGAAACTGAGACCCAGGGAAGCAAAGGATTTAGCAGATGAAGCATTAAGAAGGAGAAACCATGGGTTTCCAGTGGGGAAGGAGAAGAGGGGGGCTCAGTGGCTTAGTCTCGGCTTTCTAGTGACACAGTTTATTTCGGCATTTTTCCTCCATGTTTTTTGAGACTCTCAGTGGGGAAACAGAGGTACAGAGTGTCTCAGAGCCAGGAATTAGGCCCTGGCTTCAGAGCTCCCCAATGCTGTTCTTGTCTAGGCGGAATGAGGTAAGTTGGGGCTTGGAATAGTCACTAAGGAACAGAGGGAACTGGAGGAAAAAAGGCCGAGACACCCTATAAAAATACTCAAACAGGGGCCTTCTGATGGAAAAGGGAGTCAGCCGCGAAGACAAAGAGGCCCTTGTGTGAGGTAGGGAACTCAGCGACCACACGTGTGCGCACGCACACACAGACACACACACTCACACCCCAGCATACACCTGAGCACGGCAGACGCACTGGGGCATACACAGGCCGCGACTCAGATAGACATGTTTACACTGGGAGGCCCACCAAGGGCAGGGACACATGCCACATGGTAGTCACAGTGACACCCCATCACATAGTCCCAGGTCCCCTCCACACCTGCAGTCTGTCTCCACCTCAGGATCAAAAGTTTAGAAAAACAGCCCCTCCTGAGAAGGTGGTCGTGGTGGCAGCCAAGGCTGAAAGGCCCTCTGTCCTAGGCAGGAGGGGTGGGGGGTGGGGGGGACTGGCAACCTTGGAGGATGGGCCAGGCTCACAGGACAGTACAGAAGTGAGCTGGGCACGAGTCCTCTGGAGCTCTTGGCCCAGACTACAAGGCTGCTACCCCACCAGGCCTCATGCGCCTCCTGCTCGCGTGTCTGGAACTCGGACCGTGGACATCAGCTGCTTCCTGGGCTCGGGGCGGGGGGCGGGGAGGGGGGCAGGTGCAGAGGGCGGGCCTGAGAAGCACAGGAAGGGCTGTGTTCTGAGAGCTGGTTCTCCGCCGGGGAGCCGATGGAGATCCGCTGAGGACCAGTGCTGCAGGGAGCCCACCCCCACAGGAGTCAGCCCAGCGAGCGGCCGGGCCTGCCTCGGCCACGTGCTGGCTCTGTGTTCGTGGGGAAGCTTCTGGACCTCTCTGGGCGTTGGTTTCCTGTCTGTCGACTGGAGCGGGGTGATCATCACCGGCTTGTTGAGAAGATTAATTAATAATATAACATATAAAAAGTGTATGGCACATTTTAAACCCTCAGCACATCATAGCTGTAGTCGTGGATGCAAATTATCATAGCAGTCAGGGGTCAGAATGATGGGGCCTCTGGAAGACAGGCTGGAGCTGGGGCCGGGAAACATGGGGAGGAAGATGGGCGAGGAGAGAGGTTCCAGGCCTGTAGGGGGCCGAGGTGGAGCCTGGAGGAGGCCAGTGTGGCAGACACAGGGACTGAATAAAGGCGGGAGGCAGAGGCAGAGTAGGGAGGCGGATGGGTTGCAGAAGCCTGGCCAACCCACATGTACATCCTCTGGCACGGGCTAGCCTTGGGCAAGTGCAGTGTGGCACAGGGTCTTGTCTACAAGCAGTGATAAGAATCCTTGACTACTCAGAAGGTTAAAGGAGGAGGCCATGGACTAGTGGTTATGAAGCCTGTACACCAGGCCCACACCTGGTGATCCCCAGGAAGTGGTGATGCTGATGAAGATGAAAAGGTGTGGCCTATTGGTCTGACTGAGCGGTCAGAGCATCAGCCTGCGGACCAGAGAGTCCCGGGTTCGGTTCCCATAAGGGCACGTGCCTCGGTTGCATTTTGGCCCCGGCCCTGGTTGGAGTTGTGCGGGTGGCGACCACTTGATGTGTCCCTTTCACGTCGATGTTTCTCTCTCCCTCTCTCCCTCCCACTCTACCTGAAGATCAATGCAAAAATATCCTCAGGTGAGGATAAAAAAAATTGTTTTTTAAAGATGTGGCCTATATCCTTGAGGAATTTACACAGAGTGGGACAGCCTTGTACTTCAATGCACAGCAGGCTTGGCAGGAACCAAGTCAGTGGTACAACACCCCACGCTGTGGCCTTCAGAGGTGTTCAGAACGGGCGCCGTGGAGAAGATAAGGCTCATGGGAAACACTGAAAGGGAGATGAGACTCAGCAGGAGAGCTTGGCCGATGGAGCAACCTGAGAGAAGGTGGGTGCGGCTGGCTAGGACATCTGGGGGACAGCCAGGAAGGCCAGAGAGGCTGCGGTTCTGGGGGATGACACTGGAAAGGTAGGGGCCGGGCTGGGGAGGGTCCAAAGGCCAAGCTGGAGATTCAGGTTGGGGACTGCAGGCTGGGGACCGGGGGCAGCAGGCCCAGGAGAGGGTTTAGCCCAGAGGAGTAACAGATCAACACCGGGTTTGGGGAGAATAGGCCAGATGGCTCACTGGGCCTGTGGGGGTCAGTTAGGTGACTGCTGGGGTTGTCCAGGTGACAGGTGATGAAGTCTTAGAGAGGGATGTTGCTTTAAAGAATGATATCAGGAGCTACTTTTGAACAACTGAGTAGAAGATTGGACTAGGTGGTTACCTGGGAGAAGAGCGGTCAGGAATGACAGCCACGGCGAAATCTCAAGTGCCTGTTCATAGTTCCAAAAAAATTACAAAAGCTACTGTACCCCAAAAAGCACATTTTACAATGGATATTATACTACTGAGAAACAAATAAGCAGACGCTACTTATATCAACAGAGTAAATTTGAGGGGAAAAAATAAATGGAAGAAAGATACATAGAAAGTGTTGTCATTTACAGAATGCTTGACAACTTGCACGATAATGTCAAATATCGTGTAAGGGCACCTATACATGTGGCAAGTGTTTAAAGAAGTTCTAGGAACAGTCAGCAACAAACTCAGGATGGTGGCTGCCTCTGGGGGGAGAGGGGACACAATAGGGAAGGTGCTCGAGGAGCCTTGAGTGTGTCACTGATGCTTAATTCTTGAGCTGGTGGTGGGGACACGTGAGCTGGTGGTGGGGACACGTAAGCTGTATGATGGGGACACGTGAGCTGGATGATGGGGAAACATGAGCTGGGTGATGGGGACACGTGAGCTGGGTGGTGGGGACACATGAGCGGGTGGTGGGGACACATGAGCGGGTGGTGGGGACACGTGAGCTGGGTGGTGGGGACACGTGAGCTGGGTGGTGGGGACACGTGAGCTGGGTGGTGGGGACATGTGAGCTGGTGGTGGGGACACGTGAGCAGGTGGTGGGGACACGTGAGCTGGGTGGTGGGGACACGTGAGCTATATGATGGGGACACGTGAGCTGGGTGGTAGGGACACGTGAGCTGGGTGGTGGGGACACGTGAGCTGGGTGGTGGCAACACATGGGTTCATTCTATTGTTCCCTGTGCCTTTTGTTTGGCCCAAATATTTCACATAAAAACAAAAGATGATCCCAAGTTTTGGGGTCCTGGGCCACTGGAAGAATTCTCATCCTTGTAGCCCTTCAGGGTTCAGAACAGGGCCAAGGAGAGGTGCAATGTCAGACTGGGCTTGCAGGAGGCAAGACATCAAGCTGCTCCGGTACAGGGGCTGGAGATGGGCCTCGGGGGCGCATCTGGGCCCGCATCTGGTCGGGGGCGAGAGGCGTGGCGGTGAAAGGAGGCACAGATGGTCACTGGGCAAAGAGGAAGGAAAACCAGGAGGCAGGGTGGTCGAGGTCAAGGCTGGGTCTGCAGTGGCGGGCGGCAGGGGTCACAGAATTCAAGGCCTGGGAGACCCCGCCATCAGGAGCAGCAGAGGGGCTGGACCACAGGGGGCCTCTGACCCTCGGCAGAGAGTTTCCCGGAGAGTGAGGGTCCGTGTGTGGAGTGGAAATGGAGGCACAGGCGTAATCTGTCTTCCGATCAGTTCAGTAGCAGAGGGAGAAAAAGGGTCCCGGAAGCGGAGGGAGGAGGGACACAGCCGTGGAACGTCAGGGAAAGGTTTTATTACTGATGTTCTCAGCGGTGATGATTCTGTGTATCTCTAATGTAACGTGGGCGAGGTGGTGGGGAAAGGGCGGAGAGGCTCCCACTGCAGACTCCTGGGCCTGTGAGATGTGTGAACGTGCCCTCCCTCCTCCATCAGACTCGGCATCTCTCACCCCTTCTTCCTCGTGATCAACCCCAGGACTCGGGCCCCCGCTGCTTGGGAAGGGTGGTGAGGACCCTCTGGGAGGCAGAGTCTGGGGATGGTGGTACTCACATCTGGTGAAGACGGGAGAGGAGGGAGCAGCCCGCCTGAGGGAGGAGCTGGCTCTGCTACAGGGGACAGGAGCCGGAGACATGGGAAGCAGGACGGGGCTGGTCACCAGGCAGGGTGTACAAGTGGCCCTAAGGCCTTCCTCCTAAAGGACTCGCCCCTTCCCCCCCTCCCCCTCCCCCACTGCACTTACCATCACACCCCAGCTGCCACTCCATTCACACATTTCTCTTCTCCATCTAACTTTTTTCTCATCCTCCTCCTCCCTGCTTCCCAAGGCATCCTTGCCTGTGGTTGGCTCTCCCAGATGCCCTCGCCACAGCCACTCTGGTCCTCCCTGTCACACCCTCACCACCGTCACCCAGGCCCGACCCCAGGCCCAGCTGGGATTCCTGACTTTGCTTCCATCTCACAGTCACTCAAACTAGCCCATTTATCTCCCTTGCCCCGGAATGTAATGTGGTCAAACCACAGATCTTTACTGAGCACCTGCTGCACACCCGGACCGCTGCTGGGTGCTACTGGGCACGCTGAAAGGAATCGCGACGCACAGCCCTGCCCTCGGGGTGTACAGGGCAGCTGGAGAAAGGACTGGTGTGTACAGGAGTAAAATAATCAGTCAAGATAAGGCCACATGCAAAAGACCATACTCTTCCTTTGGCTGCATGCAATCCTCGGCACAGAGAAGGTCCCTCTTCTGAGGCTTCCGAGGGCTTTTAATTATTAAAAAGATCTTCCTATGAAACGTGTTCATATAGTGACAATGAGCAGCCACACAGAAAGGAATACATGTCCACAGACAGTGAAGCACAGTTGACCCTTGAACAATGCCAGGCTGAGGGACGCCCACCCCTGAGCAGTTGAAAATGTGCACACAAATTTTGACTCTCCCCCCAAACCTAAGTCATCTCTCTGTATCTGCAGCGAGGTGGGGAGGGATTGGTCCCAGGACCCCTTGCAAATACAAAATCCAAGGATGCTCAGGTCCCTTCTGTATATAAAATGATGTCACAGTGCATATACTCAGCCCTGTGCCTCCGCGGTTGGCTGAATCCGTGGATGTGAAACCCGAGGATCTGGAGGTTCGACTGCCTGTTTATTGAAAAATCTCTGGACCCGCTCAGTTCAAGCCCATGTTGTCCAAGGATCAACTGTATAACTATAGAGTCAATCATTCATACACCCAACTTTTTTTTTTTAGAGATAGTGAAAGGGAGGGAAGGAGAGAGAGAAAAATATCAACGTGAGAGAGACACATCATTGACTGCATCCTGCACGACCCCAACCGGGGCCAGGGATCAAACCTGCAACCCAGGTACCTGCCCTTGACCAGGAATTGGACCCACAACCCTTTGGTGCACAGGCTGAGGCTCTAAGCACTGAAGCAACCCGACCAGGGCTCATAACCCAACACTTATTGAGAACTTACTGCATACGAGTCACCAAGCTGAGCCCTAAATGTACAAGATTGATAACACACAGTCCTTCCCCTCAGAAACGCCCGAGAGACAGTATGTACACAGAAAAGTGACAACACAACATTCGGTTTGCAGTTGGGAACCTAGAAGAGCGTGTGTGCAACTTCCCTGGGGCACCCTGGGAAGCTTCCGGTCGGAGGCAGCATCGGAGGGGTCTGGAGAGGTGCACAGGCCGAGGGAACGGGGGGGGGGGGGGGTGTTCAGAGTGACTGTGCCCAGGAGAGGTGGCAGGAGAACGCGGCCGGAGAGGCAGATTGGAGTCATGCTCTGGAAACTTGCCTGCCAGCTCAGAACTTATTTTACTCTAGATAAGATGTTTTTGATCAGTGAATGGCATGACTATGGCTGGCTTTGTTTTCTTTTTTATAAGACATTTTGTAGGATAGATGTGAAGGGGGAGACTCGAAGGTCACTGACAGGCATTCCCTCAGGCCTGAGTAGGAGAAGGGATCTGGGTGGGGCTGTGAACAGAGAAAAAAGGACTCCAGGAAGAGAGAAAGGAGAGGCTGGCCCTGGCCGGTGTGGCTCAGTGGGTTGAGCATTGTCCCGTGCATCAAAAGGTTGCAGGTTCGATTCCCAAACAGGGCACGTGCCCAGGTTGCGGGCTCAATGCCTGGTAGGGGCATGCAGGAGGCAGCTGATCGATGCCTCTCTCTCTCCCCCTCCCTTCCTCTCTCTCTAAAAATAAAAAAGAAAGGAGAGGTTGGTTCCACAATCAGAAGGCAAGGGAAACAAAGGTGCACAGGGGACCCCATGGTTTTAAACCTTAGGTGACAGTCCAGAAAGCCACAGGCAGAAATCAGGATGTGTAGGGCAGGAGCCAAGGGGATTGGTCTCGGTCAAGTTGAATTGGAGGTAACAGAAAATTCAACTGGACCAACTTATGAAAGGTGATGGGTTGAGCTCATGCATTTCCCTGAATGCCCCCCTGAAGCCCTGCTTAACTGCAGGAGAGGGACTGGTTTTGTTTGTTCGTTTTAAAATATAAACTGAGAAGCAAACAGAGCGAGGCCGAAGACCACAGCAACAGGTTGTGGGAGCTGGAGAGAGGTAGGGCAGAGGTCTAGTCCTGGGCCAGCAGTGAGGGGGCTGAGAGGCGCCCGCGCGGCCTTACGGACATCCACACCGCCTTACGGACGTCCGCACCAAGGCTCGGAGCAGTGACTGCGGGCCCAGGCTCCCTCCGGAAGGAAGACTAGAGGCAAATTTTAAAAAGTAAAATGTTCCTTGGCCGGCTTGGCTCAGCAGTTAGAGCATCAGCCTGCAGTCCAGAGAGACCCGGGTTCGGTTCCCTCTGAGGGCATGTACCTCGGTTGCAGTTTGTCCCCAGCCCTGGTTAGGTCATGCGGGTGGCAGCCACTCGGTGTGTCCCTTTCACGTCAATGTTTCTCTCTCTCTCTCTCTTCCTCTCTCTCCCTCCCACTCTGTCTGAACAAAAAATGGAAAGATGTCCTCGGGTGAGGATAAAAAATAAATAAAAAATAAAAAATAAAATGTAAGTGTTTGCCAGGGGTTGGGAGGAGGGAGGGATGACTGAGCTGAGCACTGAGGCTTTTTAGGGCAGTGAAACTACTCTGCATGACATCACAGTGGTGGGCACATGTCTTTATACTTTTGTTCAAACTCACAGAATGTACAACACCAAGGGTGAACCCTAATGCTAACTATAGGCTTTTGGTGACGATGGTGCCTCAGTGTAGGGTCATTGATTGTAACAAATGTGCCTCTCTGGTGGGGACTATTGATAGTGGGAGAGGTTTTGGGTGGGAGCATATGAGAACTCTCGCACTTTCTGCTCACTTTTGCTGAGAACCTAAAACTGCTTTAAAAAAATAAGTTGTGTATGTGTTTTGAACGAACTGGTTAAGTGAGTTTAAGGAGCAGTTAGTCCTCCAGATGCCCTCCCTACTCTCTGCAGGCAGGTCCCTTCCCCGGAGTGGGTAGGACAGAGGACCTTGGGGCCGGGGACACCGATGTAACTGGGGCAGGGACACTCAGGGGCTTAAGTGAGAGACTGACATCAGGCTTCCTGAAGGCCAGGGCAGCAAAGGCCCACCACAGGTGCAGAAACCCAGCGGTCATCAGACATGGGAGAAGATGAAATGCGTGGAATACCTAATATGAAAGACAGGCATCGAAACAAACAAATGAGAGCAGCTGGGAGGACATGGCTAAGCAGATAGAAGAAAACATCTTTAAAAACTCATTTATTCCCAGAGAAATATGTTATTGCCTCCATGAAATAAGAATAAGATGCTATAAAACTGAACAGTCAGAGAATGAAATAAGGTATTAGAGATAAAAAATATAACAGAAATGAAAATTAAACAGGAAGACTGAAAGTTAAAGATATTTTCCCAAAACGACAGCAAACAAAACAATCACAAAGGAAATCAGAGAAGACAATGAAACTAGAGAACGTTCAGAGGGACAAACATCTAAATAACAGGAGACCTAGAAAGAGAGAAAACCCCTAACAGAGTAATTCAAGAGCATTTTCCGGGACTGATGGACATGAGTTTCCAAACTGAAGAGGCCAAAGAATATATAAAAACATACCTCACCAAAGCACCCCATCCTAGAATTGCAGAGCACTAGAGACAAAGAGAAGATCCTACAAACTTCTAGAGAGAAAAGCAAGTCACATTAAAACATCATAACTCAAAATAGCACTAGTTGTTCAACAACACTGTGGTAGAAGATGATGGAGCATTGCCTCCGAAGTTCTCAGACAATTACTTCCAATCTAAAATTCTATACCCTGCCAAACTATGAATCGCGCACAGGATGAAAAAATATCAAGACATGAAAATTCTCCAAAATCTGCAACAGTAGATATGTGTTCCCCAAAAACAGGAAAAGGAAGTAGGAAATCAATGTAGAAGAGAAGTTAGGGACCCCAACCTGGAGTAGAGAGCAACCAGGTCTGCTGGGAGAAACCAAGGGCTCTGGGAGAGATCTCGTCAAAGTGAAATGCATAGATTACCTAAAATTCGAACAATCGCAAATTGCCATATTCCCCTGGGAAAGATGTGGGGTTCGATCATTAGCAGGTAAATGGAAAACTAAGCAAATAAAAATTAACTCCAGAAAGAACAAAATGTTGAAAGAAAGTATTAATAACATATTATGTGTCTATGGGGAAAAAAGGAGAAACATCTGTAACAAAAATTAATTAGTTAAAAAAAAAAGAAAAACAAATAAAATAAAGCTCTAAGGATATGAAAAAAAAAATAATGCACTAAGTGATTTAGCCATAAATAACATTTATTTTATTATTATTTTTTTTTATCCTCATCCGAGGACATTTTTCCATTTTTTGTACAGACAGAGTGGGAGGGTGAGAGAGGAAGAGAGAGGGAGAGAAACATCGACGTGAAAGGGACACATCGAGTGGCTGCCACTCGCACGACCAATCAGGGCCGGGGACAAACTGCAACCGAGGTACATGCCCTTAGCGGGAACTGATCCCGGGTCTCTCCAGACCGCAGGTGGACGCTCTAACCGCTGAGCCAAACCGACCAGGGCAGCCATAAATAACATTTAGTCATAATAATGAAGATACCGGATTCCCTTCTCACCAAGAGGATGATGTGACCTTATTGGGAGCATGGGGAGATGGGGAGGGGTTGCTGGGAAAAGTTATGATGAGGAGGGCAGATGAAAGAGAATTCAATCTACGTCTTATTGGGTGAGTACTTAATTGGTGGCACATAAAACTGAAACCCAAAAAAAGTAGTGGTGCAAGTCTGTTTTCTGCAGATACGGGGCTAAAATTCAAAGGAATCATCTACAAGAATTGTGAGTGGCTGTGCCCGGCGGGTGGGAAGCCTGGCGGGGAGACAGGAGGCTGCTTTTCCTCAACAAGCTGGTAGGACTTGTGGATTCTCTCAGCTATTGGCAGGTAGCCCTGTTATAATTCTGTGCTTATCCACCAGCCTGGCTTCCTAGGACAGGGACCAGGCCCCATTCACCTTGTTGCCCCAGCACCTTGCCCAGTACCTGTCAGACCGCAGGCCCTCAATTACATGTTCGTGGGATGAATCATTGTAGGTTCAAGCTGGGAGGGAACTTCCATCCAACACTATCATTTGAGGGGTTAGGAAACAGGCCTGTGCTCAGGGGGTGAGTGGCAGCTCCAGGGCTATGCTGCCAACCTCTGGGTTCTCTGTCCACTGCTCCTGCAACACCAGGGCTGAGCAGCTCTCTTGGGGGGAGGGTTTAAAAATAGAGGAGAGGAACCCTGGTCAGTTAAGCTTAGCAGTTAGAGCATCGGCCTGCAGACCGAAGGGTCATCGGTTCGATTCCAGTCAAGGGCACATACCTGGGTTGCAGGTTTTTTTGTTTGTTTGTTTGTTTGTTTGTTTTTTAATCCTCACCCGAGGACAATTTTGGATATTTTGTTCAGATAGAGGACAAACTGCAACTAAGGTACGTGCCCTTAGCGGGAACCGAACCCGGGTCTCTTGGGACCGCAGGCCGACGCTCTAACCGCTGAGCCAAACCGGCCAGGGCTGGGTTGCAGGTTTGATCCCCGGCCCCTGTTAGGGTCTTATGGGAATATGGGAGGCAACCAATCATGTGTCTCTCTCACTTCGCTGTTTCTCTCTCTCTCTTTCTCTTTAAAAAAATCAATGGAAAAATATCCTCAAGTGAGGATTAATCAAAAATTAATTAATTAAGTTACATCAAAACAGTCTTGCTATAAAAAGAAAAATAGAGGAGAGGAAACAAGAGGCAAGACAAGCCATTCAGAAGAAGAAGGCGTTAGAGAAGCAGAACTGTGGGACACTGCCCAAGCAGGGAGAATAGGATCTCGCAGAGGAGGAGGTGGCCACACGGAACCTGCCCGGGGCTACTCTGCAGCTCGGAGTTCAAGAACACACCCGTGGCTGCCATCGGAGGGCTGGGAAGCTGCTGCCCCCGCCACACCTGCCGGTGCACAGCCAGGATCTGCAGAAAGGCGCCGGAGCGCTGCCGCAGGAAAAGGGAAAAGGGCAGGTTTGCACCGCCTGTCTGTGAGCGAAGCAGCCAGAAGGGGCGCTCACTGCTGCCGCCCACATACCAGCCAGGCAGGGACATTCAGTGGAAACTAACCAGCCAGGCCCCTATTGCCAGTGACTCTCCAGAGGAAGAAGGTGGACCAGAGTTGGGGTGATACCCCACAGACTCCTCTGCTACTTCCACGGCATCGCTCTCATCTCTCCTGTGTCCCAGGCAACTGCGCCAGAATCGCCCCTTCTCTTCCCAGGCCCCAAAGAGACACCTGCCTGGGAATCAGCAAACTCGTGCAAACACAGGGCTGGAGGGGTCCCACCCAGGTCTGCGCCTCGCCGGTCCCTGAACCCTCGTGTGGGCTTAGCAAGGGCACCCTGCTCCATGCACCCGAAGAAATATGACTGTCACTCACAGGCCACCTTGTCCTCCCCTCCCAGCAGGGAAAACAGCCAGCAGCCAGGAGGGAGGGGGATTTCGGGTTGAGCTTGTGACCTGAAGGTTGGTCGGGAGGCCAGAGCCTGATATGGAGATGCAGGAGGGAGCAATGAGTTCAAGAGAAAAAAACAGGTGGTGTTTTCCCCAAGGGAGTCTGATGTGATCCCTCAGCTCATGGACTTCAGCTCTGTGCCAGGGAAATGCCCAGCATGGGCAGCCCTGGGACCATCGCCGCATGGGCACTGACAGCAAGGGACTGGCCACGTGGGGCCCCAGGGTGGTGAGCTGGACAAGCCAGGAGACTGTTTCGGACGTGATATCCAACTGGGACCTTGTGAAGTCTGGTGGTGTCTTGGGCAGGGTGGGGCCTAGGATCCGCCTGGGTCAAAGAGCTCCGGACATGAAGGCCTTTGCTCCTGGGTGCTCCCTCAGTGCAGAGCCTGGTCTCCCAGCCCATCTTGCACTTGTCCTCCTTGGCCGGCCTTGGGGCACCAGCATGGTCTTCTGGGGGCATGAGGTGAGCAGAACCATCCCCACCTCCTGTCATGGGAACACGTGCCCATCCCTTGCCCCCTAGCCATCCCCTCACCTGCCCATCTTTAGACTTAAATCTAAATCCAGGCTCTGAGCCTGGGTTTTCTCCTCTGTGAAATGGAGCTAAAAGTAACTTCTCCCAGGGATGTTGTGAGGATTAAATAAATAACACGTGTAAGGCCCTTAGCAATGCGTGGCACATGTTTCAACTGTCTGTGGCTGTGTAAACACCATTACAAAACTTAGTGACTTAAAACAACAGCTACTTAGTATGTCTCCCAATTCTGGGGGCTCAGCTGGGCATACTCTGCACTTGAGGTGGTGGCTGGGGTAACTCATCTAGCAGTGTTCAGCTGGGGTGGGGAGATGGGGGTGGCGCTGGCTGGATCCCTTTGTGCAGCAGGGTGGGCTTCTTGTATGGCAGCCCAGGGCTCGGAGGGAGTCCGGGCAGAAGCGCTCAGTGAATACCTGGACGGGAGCCGGCACAGCATCACTTCCGTGCATTCTACGGTTACAGCAAGTCCCAAGGCCAACCCAGAGCAAGGGCAAGGAAAACAGCCTCCGTCTTCTGGTGGGAGAAGCGACATGGCCCAGGGATGGGAAAATTGTCAGGCGTTAGAGCAGTGGTAGATGGAGAACGGCAGAAGTTTGGCTCGGCCACTCGGTTCGCAGAGCTAGGAGTAGATGGAGTCTGGCCCAGAGCAGTGTTTCCCAGGCAACGGAGGCTGCATCACTGGTGTCCTGGAGCCGATCTGGTGGACCTCGGGCATGGCGAAGAGTAACTTTGCATTTTGAGTTCTTTTTCAGCCTTTTGATATCATCCAACATTGAGACCTCAGGTGAGTGCCAGCCTGCCTCGAGCTATCTTTGGCTCGGTATCCTGCCGTGTCTGGCAGGAAACAGTGCAGCAGGTATTCAAATGACGTTGTTTGGTCCAAGGGCCTTTCATTTTAATATTGATGAAAAAAATCAATTCCTGGCCAGGGCCACTGTCTGTGAGGGCTGTGCACGTTTTCCCCAAGTCATGTGGGATTTCTCCCAGGACTCCGGTTTCCTCTCCCAACTTCGAGACATGCGTTTGAGGTTAACTGAGTATCCACACCCTCTGAGGGGGTGTGGGGGGGTGTGAGTGTGTCCTGAGGGAGAAGTTCTGTCCTGTCCAGGATGGGCTCCCGCCACCTGGGACTATGAACTGGAATAAGTGGACTAGAGAATCATTATCTTGCTTTTATTAGTCTTTCTTAAATGTAAGTATAGCTCACCTCTATTTCCATGTTTAATATTAAAACTGTTTCTGGCCCTGGCCTGTTTGGCTCAGCAGTTAGGGAGTCGGCCCGCGGACCAGAGAGACCCGGGTTCGGTTCCCGCTAAGGGCAAGTACCTCGGTTGCAGTTTGTCCCCGGCCCCCATTGGGGCCGTGTGGGTGGCAACCACTCGATGTATCTCTCTCACATCAATGTTTCTCTCTCTCTCTTCCTCCCTCTCTCCCTCTTGCTCTATCTGAAGATAAATGCAAAAATGTCCTCAGGTGAGGATAAAAAAAATTGTTACTGGTCTTTATTTAGAAGTTTGGTGGTATTTTTGTGACCAGAAATATGCCATAGGAACTTAACTCATTTATAGCGACTAGATTATGGTAAATTGGTTTCCTTATATGTTGTTTGGCTTAAAGTTGCAGTGTCCAAGAACCTATCAATGACATTAAGTGAGGACCTACTATATCTGACTAGAATGGAGTGTGTAGCTTTGTTTCCCCTTTGTTTATTTGTAAGACTTCAAGTGACACTGGTTCCCACTGCTGAGAGTAATGGGCATTGGCTGAAGTGAAGACGCCAGCGCAGCAGAGGGTCGGAACCCAGGGACTCCCGCTCCAGGCTACAGCTCTCTCCTGACACCCCACTTCAGTGAGCCTGCTGTCCCCAGGAAAAGCCAGTGCCCCCAGCACCCCCACCACCTTAATCTGTACTCCTCCATCCACCCATCAAACTTCCCTTCTCAACATTAAACTCCACTCCCCACAGGTGTTTCTTGGCACCTTCACAGGCCTCTTCCAGAAACTTCTCCATGCTTTACTCTTCCCAAAACCTTTCCCACCATCTACAAGCAGCAAGTGTGGTGCAGTGGGAAGCACTGGGGCCTGGGGTCAAACCACCCAGGTGAGGTCATGGGTCTATCGCCCACCAGACACCACCCCAGCCTTCCTGTTTGCGTCTCAGGGTGAAGTGCGAAGGAGGCCCCTAAATTCTATATTTTGATACTTAAAAGCTACAAATAAAGCTAACAAACCATCATTTAAAATAAGTTCCAGCTTCCTAGGCTGACAAATATATCTTCCTTAGAACCAAAAAATATGTGTGTGTGTGTGTGTGCGCTCGCACGCACACAAAACTATGGTATTTCTATGATGAAAGAGAGAAAAATATACAAACTGCTGAATTAAATTAATATCATACATATATGGGGGTTCTGTTGATGGGCTTTCAATGTCTGGATAAATAATCAATAAAAAATTCACAATTCATTAGTTATATATTTATTTCATAACATTTCTTTTTCTTGCTCTCATTTCACTAAAATCACCAATTATGTTTTTATATTCAAGATTCCCACGTAATTGTTTTATTGACAGTAATGATATGAAAGATTAAAAATAGCCCGGCCTGTCTGGCTCAGTGGTTGAGCATCGACCCAGGCACCAAGAGGTTGCCAGTTTGATTCCCGGTCAGGGCACATACCCAGGTTGTGGGCCCGATCCCCAGTGGGGGGCATGTGGGAGGCAGCCAGTCGATGTTTCTATGTCTCTCATCTATGTTTCTATCTCTCTCCCCCTCTCACTTCCTCTCTCTCTAAAATCAATAGAGAGAAAAAATTTTAATGCAATTGTGTTCAAAATACACATTTTTAGTATATTATTATTATAAATGCATTTTAAGGTAAAGTAAAATATCAAAGATTTAAAATTATTTAGGAAGATGATGGCATAGGTAAACGCGGTATCGTGTCCTCCCACAACCACATCAAAATTACAACTAAACTACAGCACAGCCATCATTCAGAACCCCCTGACATCAAGCTGAATGGAAGTCCTACAACTACGGAATTAAAGAAGCAGCCACACCGAGACTGGCAGGAGGGGCCGAGGTAGATGGGCAGGTCCCACACCCAAGAAAAATCAGGAGGGACACCTCGGCTGTGAAGGTCCTTCTGAGGAGAGAGGGGTTCTCATCTCACACAAGATGCCCATCTCAGGGTTCCAGTGCCAGGAAGAGAATCCCCATAACTTCTGGCTGTAAAACCAGCAGGAACTGAGGCTGAGGGAGGCTGAGGCTGCTGGAGCCCCAGGCAGCTCCTCTTAAAGGGTCCGCGCACTGACTTAGTCAGACTTGCTCTTACTAAACTCAGAGTGGAGGCAGCTTGAAAGGCACTAGAGACATACAGGGAAGAACTGAGTTGTTTGGCCTCTGGAGGAGAGCTGGAGAGGCAGCTTTCTCTCAGACAGAAGTGCTGGCAGAGGCCATTGTTCCTTTGGTGAGCCCTTCCCTGGGACAGCAGATGGCTGCCACATCTGGGACTCCAGCAACCTGGCTCATATTGTTTTCCCCACCCTGGTGATTCCCTGAGACCCTGCCCCACCTAACTTTCGAGCCCACTCAAGCTGTTTCCAAAGGCTTTACCATAGGAATGACCAGTCTTGGATCCTGCTTCAGAGTTTCCTAAAATCTCTCAAATAAGCAACATCTGGTTTCAGTGAGCCCCATACCCCTTGTTAAGTGGCCCCAGGCCTGGCACTAGAAGCAACCAGCCTTGGTTCACAACTTGGCTTTGCCTGGGCACCTCCAAGCCTAGCACATGAAGCAGCCATCTGCAGATCATTTTGTAGCTTATGCCGGGTGGCCCTGGATAGAACACAGGCAGTGGCTGACCTTGCCCCAGAGCCAGCACACCCAGTGGACAGCTTTAGACCACATCGAAACACCACCACTCAACCACCTCCACAAGTGACACGCTCAATGAGCGGACTCAGTGGGTACCAGAGCCCTGATGAAGTAAGTCTTGCTCTGTGTGGTGGGCCCCTGCACAGCTGATCCTCCAAGGTAGTCAGAGGCCTGTGATCAGTGGGCACAGCCAAGTCCTTGCAGCTGATCACCCTGAGTAAATCCCTCCCATTGATGTGCCAACAGCAATCAAGACTCAATTACAACAGAAGGGTGTACAGTCCACACTAGGGGTGCACCTTTAGGGTCCAACTGGGGTGATCAGGGAAGCTGTGCCACTGGATCCTCCTACAGGACACCTACAAACCTAGGAGGCATAGAAACTCTACCTGATTCATAGAAACAATCACAGGGAAGCTGCCAAAATGAGGAGACAAAGAAATATGTCCCAAATGAAAGAAAAGAACAAAACTCCAGGAAAAGAACTAAACAAAATGGAGATAAGCAATCAATCAGATGCTGAGTTCCAAACACTGGTTATATAAGGCTGCTCAAGAAATTTGGTGAGACATTCAAGGAACTTAAGGAGAACTCCAAGAAACTTAGTGAGAACATCAACAACATAAAAAAGGACCAGTCAGAAATGAAGGATGCACTAACCGAAATAAAGAATAATTTACAGGGAATCAATGTAGAGTAGGTGAAGCCAAGAAGCAAACCATCTATTTGGACTATAAGGAAGCAAAAACACCCAATCAGAACAGCAAAAAGGAAAAAGAATAACAAAATTTTAAAAATGAGGACAGCATAAGGAGCCTCTGGGACAACTTCAAGTGTGCCAACATTTGCATCATAGGGGTGCCAGAAGGAGAAGAGAGAGAGCAAGAAATTGAACACCTATTTGAAAAAATAATGACAGAAAACTTCCCTAACTTGGTGAAGGAAACAGACATACAAGTCCAGGAAACACAGAGTCCCAAACAAGATGAACCCAAAGAGAGAATCTTAAAAGCAGCAAGAGAAAAGCAGTTTGTTACCTACAAAAGAGCTCCCATAAGACTGTCAACTGATTTCTCAAGAGAAACTTTGCAGACCAGAAAGAAGTGACAAGAGATATTCAAGGTGATGAAAAGCAACGACCTACAACTAACATTACTCTATCTTGCAAAGCTATCATTTAGAATTGATGGACATATCAAGAGTTTCCCAGACAAGAAAAAGCTAAAGGAGTCCATCACCACCAAACCAGTATTATATGAAATGTTGAAGGGTCTTCTTAAAGGAGAAGAACAAAAATATGAACAATAAAATGGCAATTTATACATATCTATCAACAATTGAATCTACAAACAACATGAGCAAGCAAAACAGAAACAGTCTCATAGATACAGAGAACTTTTTGTTGCTTGCCAGGTGGATGGGGGTTGGAGCAATGGGTGAAAAAGATGAAGGAATTAAGAAGTACAAATTGATTGTTAGACTGATGAACCTCAAAGGGAAGGAGGGATGGCGGGATGAGATAAACCAAGAAACTTCTATGCATATATACATAACCAATGGACACCAACAGTAGTGTGGGGAAGGCAGGAGGGGAGTGGGTTTGGGGAGGAGCGGGGTCAATGGGGAAAAAAGGGGGACATCTGTAAGACATTCAACAATAAAGATGAGTTAAAAAATAAAAAAATAAATAAAATAAAATTATTTAGAGTCTTTAAATTTTTCTTTTTAAAAATACTCAACATTATCTATTAAAATTTAAAAGGGAAAAATACAAATTATAATTTCTGAATACCAATTGATCATCTGTCTATTCATTTACTGTAATTTTATAGTAAATCTTGAAATTAGGTAGCATAAGTGTCTCTACTTCCTATGACTTTTCAAATTTGCTTTGTCTATTCTAGATCCCAGTTTTTCTGTGTCTGAAAAAGTCTCTAGGTTGCTTTCATTTTTGAGACCTATTTCCAGCAAATATAGAATTCTAGGTTGATGGAGGTTTTTTTTGTTTTTGTTTTTGTTTTCCTCTTAGTACTTTTTCCCTTGCCATTGTCCTATGGCTTGCATAGTTTCTGATGAGAAATGTGCTGTCATTCTTTTTGTTGTCCCTCTGTATGAGATGTGTTTTTTTTCTCTGGCTGCTTATAAATTTTCCCTTTATCACTGGTTTTCAACAATTCGATTATGATGTGATTTCATCTGTTTTGTTTTTTTTTTAATGTTTCTTATGCCTGGGTTCATTGAGCCTTATAACTCTGTTGTTTTTAGTTTTCACCAAATTTAAAAATGTTTTACCATTACTTCTTCCATTTTATTTTTTATCCCCCTACCTCAACCTGAGTCTCCAATTACTGTGTGTTAGATTGCTTGATATCATCACTGATGTTCTATTGTCACCAATGTTCTATTTTTTCCTCCTTCTTATTTTCTGTCTAGGCTACATTTTGGATGTTTTTTTGTTTGTTTTGTTGTTGTTGTTTTGTTTGCTATATATTCAAATTTCCTGATCATTTCTTTTACATTATTTTATCTGCTCTTAATCACATCCCATGTATTTTTTATGTAAGATATTATAGTTTTCACTTCTGGAAATCACATCTTTTATAAGTTTTATTTCTCTCTTCATAATGTTCATGTGTTTCTTAACCTTCCTGAATATATGAGGCAAACAGGGCACACTATATTATTTCTTTCAATGTCCTCTGCTAATTCCTTTATCTATGCATTTCCAGGTCTGCTTCTATTGATTAATTTTTCTCCTGAGTGTGAGGCATACTTTCTACTTCTTTGCATGCCTTTTGTTGTTCTTTGTTCGTTTATTTTTAGATGTTTTTTTTATATCACATTGTGGAACTTTTTATTCCTAGTTTTGTGAAAGTTTTTTATTAGGAATAGATATTAATTTATTGGTTATCTGGTTTTCCTTTTTTTAGTTTGTTAATATGCTGAATTAAATTGATTGGTTTTCAAACATTAAACCAACTTTGCATTTCTGAGATAAAACCCACTTGCTCATGCTGTATTATCCTTATTGCATATAGTTGGATTTGATTTGCTGAAATTCTATTTCTAATTTTTGCATCTGTGTTCACGAGGGATATTGGTCTGTCGTTTGATTGGATGCTCGACATCGTGAATTTTCCATTGTTTGGTGTTGAAGTCCACTGCATTCCTTTAAGTAGTGCTGGACTTTGTTCTGGCACATAGTTAAAATACTTGGAATAAGATGTACTTCTGAGGCTTGCTTTAAAGACTTTTCAGAACAGCTACAGAGTAGCTGTTAGTCTAAGGTTAATTTAGACCTTTACTAAGGCAATAGCCTTCTGGGGACTGTACCCAATACCCCCTGTATTATGAGGTCTTTCCACTCTGTCTATTGGGAACACAACCTAATCCCAGCCCTGTGTGAGCTCCAAGCACTGCTGCCTTCAGTGGCTCTTTCCCTGGCCTTTCCTTTCATGTGTGTGCAAATCGGTACTCAGCCAAAGACGCAAGGAGACGCTTTTGCAGATCTCTGGATATATGTTCAGCTCCCCCTCCCTGGAACTCTGCCCTGCAAATTCTAGCACCTTGGCCTCTTGAACTCCAAATCTGTCTTCTCAATCAGCGAGACATCCAAGCTCTGTTTGGATTCCCCCTCCCTGCACTGAAGCCTGGAAACCGCCTCCGGCAGTGAGCTGGGGTAATTATAGGGCTCACCTCATTTGTTTCCCTTTTCTAAGGGATCCTAGTTGTGAGTTGCCTTTGTCCAAAGTCTGAAAATCGTTGTTTCATATATTTTGTCTGGAGTCCTAGCTTTTTAAGGCAGCAGAGTCAATCTAGTCGCTATTACTTCATTATGGAGAGAAACTCAAGTCTTACTTTGTTAATACATTTATTTCCGTGTGGCTGAGACATTCATTCAGAGCCTTCTCACATGCAGGGCCCAGATCGGAGGCCCCTTTGCCTGTGTCTCAGAGCAGTGCTAACTAGGTGTGTTACTTTGGGCCGCTCGCTAATCCTCGCTGTGTCTCTGGTTTCTTTGCCATCAATTGGAGGGGACAATAACAGTATTGACCCTAAGGATTGTTGTGAGAAATGGGCAAGATTTACGACACTTAACACTTAAACAGTGCCTGGCACACAGAAGGGTGTTTGATAAATGTTCAAAAAAGGAAAAATTGAGACCACCCAGCTAGGGCTCCCTTAATCTCTCCCCACCTTTGCTCAGAGTCTTCCCTTTTTTCGAAAGCCGTTCTATCCCCTGAGGCAAAAAAAAAAAATCCTTTTTGGTCTTATTTTCTCTTTATTCCTTTCTTCCCCCTGAATTTTCAGCTTCTCTCTCTTTCCACAGACTAAACCATATTTCTGTCTGCTGCCTTCTAAACACAAACAAACAAAAACATTCCCTCTCCTGCCTCCCCCTTGAGCTCCTTTCCTCCGGCTTTCTTCCTGTCTCCTGCCAAATTTCTTGAAAGAGGGCTCTGTCCTCCTGCCTTCCGCCCCTCACCTCCCGCTCACCCGCCACCTCTCCCCCCCGCCCCGTGCACACACTGCTCTCTCACAACGCGTGCGGCCACCTTCCAGCTGCATGGCCTCGTCTCCATCCTCGCTCTGCTCAGCCTCCCGGAGGATGCGAGGGCCTCCGTGATTCTATCCAAACTGGGCTTTAGACCTGGACACCCAGAGTCCCCAACAGAACAAGATGCTCGTGGGGCCCAAGAAAGATGCCCTCCCCGGGCGCGTAGCTTGTCCTCCAGAGCATGCTCCAGGTACCCAGTATCTGGGAACCCTCTGCCCAAACAGCCCTGGGCCCACCTCCAGAGCCTGCAGGGACTCCTTCCCAGGGGTTGTTCTCTGGAGGGTGAAGCGTGCCCGGTGTGTGCACCCTGGGCCTGAGCGGTGGCAGCACAGAATTTGCAGGTGGACAGCATGGACAGGGCTTGAATGTGTGGCTGGATATGCATCCGGGTTAGCAGGAGACCCTTCACTCTGCAGGACAAGCTGAGAGTGTGAGAAGCAAGAGGGCAGGCTGTGAGCCGGGGCAGCTGGCGCGTTCTCCGGGGCCACGCATGTTAAGGATGAGCTTGATTCTGGCCTCTAGGCTGCCCTGCCAGGTCTCCGACCACTTTCCCCTCTTTGCTCCCCCTCCCATTCTCCTGAGAAAGGCTTCCCTGGAGCCAGGCTCTGGCCCCTGCGCCCTCCCTCCTCTGTGCCCATCTCTCACACACTCACTGTGCCATCAGGAAGGGCAGCACCTCCCCACCGCCTCCTGCTCTGAATGGAGTTCCTCAAGGGAGGACCGCCCAGTCACCTTGCTTCCCCAGCACAGAGTGGCACCCACTGGGGGCTCCATCAGGGTTTGTTGGACGACAAAGGGAATGAATAAACGAAGCTCGCTCATGGCTCCCATGGTCTAAATCCAGCCTGCTAATCCCCCCACCCCAGTTAGTAAATAGTCATTTCTCCTTGAGGACTGTATTTCCATTTCCAGCCCCAGTACATGTATGTTTCCTATTGCTACTGTAACAAATTACCACAACGCCAGCAGCTTTAAACAATGCCAAGTGTGTTATCTTATAGTTCTGCAGGTCAGAGGTCCAACACGGACCTCCCGGGGCTAAACTCAAGGCGCAGGCAGGGCTGGGGGCCTTTCTGGAACCCGTGGCCCCCTCCCTCTGGCTTTAAAGCTGCAGTGGCAGGTGAAGTCCTCAGGCTGCCATCCCTTTGACCTTCTCCTGTCGTCATATTGTACCTGCTCTCTGTACTTCAACCAGGAGAGTTTCTCTGCGTTTAAGGATTTCTGTGATTCGATTGGCCCACCTGGACAATCCCACCTTCGCATCTCAAGGTCCATGGCCTTTTCCACATCTGCAGAACCCCATTTGCCAAGTAAGGTAACGTGTTCATACATTCCCGGGACTTCAGTGGGGTGGCGTTCTTATTCTGCCTAACACAGTACACCATCTTACAAGTGTACTACCTGCGTGCTCTGAGCGGGGACTGCCCAACGTCCTCTTCAGAGTGTCTCCCCATCATCATCACCACAGCAAATCATTAGGTGGAGTTGACCACAGTCATTACGTGGAGTTTAAGGACATGACATTTCTTAACTTATTCAGTCTTCACAAGACCGTATGAGGCTCCCACTCCTTAGGCGTGGGCTGCGCACAGTGACTTCCTCCCACAGGGCATCGTCAGAATGGAGGCCGTGGCAAGTTCACCACAGAGAAACCTGCAAACGCTGCCAGGTGCTCAAGGTCAACGTCAGCAGTCATAGATCATGTTGATAGGATATAGTATTTTTTTTTTTTTTAGGAAGGCAGGAAATGTATCATTCTTTTACTCACAATTATATTCCTAGTGACTAGCACAACCCTATCATCTAGAACACATTTGGAAGAAATAGTGAGTGAATGAATGGTTTTGTTTTTGTTTTAATATGTTTTTTATTTATTTCAAGGAGAAGAAGAGAGAGGGAGAAAGATAGAAACATCGATGAGAAAGAAACATCAGTTGGCTGCCACCTGCACGCCCCCTATTGGGGATCGATCCTGCAACACGGGCATGTGCCCTGACCAGGTGTCAAACTGGCAACAGTATGTACTATTGATAAGATGTGCTGTGAAGGGCACATTACCCCTGTGATCTTGCTTCCCAAAATCCATAATCCCAGTCCAAACCTGAGAAAAATATCAGACAAAATCCTACCATGTACCTCGCCAGTACTCTTCAAAACCGTCAAGGTCATCAAGAAGAGACTAGGGGGACATGAAATCCATGTAATGTGCTATCCTGGATGGGATCCTGCACAGAAAAAGAACATTAGGTAAACACGAAGGAAATCTGAATAAACTGTGAGCTTTAGTTAGTAATAACGTATCAATATTGGTTCACTGATTATAGCAAATGTTAATAGAGAAAACTGGTTGTAACATATATTTTTTTGTAAATCTAAAACTTTTCTAAAATATAAAGTATATTATAAAAATAAATAAAATAATGAGCAATTTAATAAAACTCTACAAGATATGTGCTACCATTCTCCCTATTTTACAGACAAAACAAGGCACAAGGATATAACTTGTCCTATAAATAGGGGAGCCAGGATTTGAATCCAGGATTCTGGCTTGAAGACCATGTTCTTAACCACCATGTTTTTTTCTTCTCTAAGGGTGTCCAAACTCCCCCAAGGTCAGGAGCTGCCTCCTCCCTCAGACGGGGGTCAGGACTGTGTTTCTTCCTTGAGGAGCAGGGGCTACATTTTTTGCCAGAGTGGGCACCATGTCTTGGTTACCGGTCAGTATAAAGATACATCCTAAGTTTTGGGGATGGATCAATGCTTTTCAACCAGGAGGCTTTTGCCTCCCACACCCACCCACCCAGAGGACATTTAACAATCCTGGAGCCAGGCTGGTGTGGCTCAGTGGTTGAGCATCGACCCATGCACCAAGAGGTCACCGGTTCGATTCCCGGTCAGAGCACATGTCCAGATTGTGGGCCCGATCCCCAGTGTGGGGCATGCAGGAGGCAGCCAATCGATGTTCTCTCTCATTGATGTTTCTATCTCTCTCTCCCTTCCTCTCTCTCTAAAATCAATAAAGAAAAATAATAATAATAAACAATCCTGGAGACATTTTTGGTTGTCACAACTTGAGGAATGTACTGGCATCTAGTGGGTAGAGGCCAGGGATGCTGCTACCCATCCTACAAAGCTCAGGAAAGCCCCCCAAACAAAGAATTATCTGGCCCCAAAATGTCAATAGTGCTGAGATTGAGAAGCCCCAGGATACACCCTCTTTCTAACACTCTCCCATTTTTCTCATAAGGACAGTCATATGTGTCTAACCATGTGTACCAATTTGGGTTTTGGGAATTATAGTCACCATAAGTACAGCAGTGACTCCATGGTGGAGACCCCACCCTGGGGAACGGAGGAGGGAGGAGCCAGCAAGGGCCTCGCTCCTATCTCTTCCAGCCCTGCCTCAGTTGCCTAGACTACCTGACCTCCATCATAGACTTTTTGGCAGAGTCACTAGGATGCCCTATGTCCTGGGCAGAAGAAAGTTACCAGCCCTGAGAAGGTCACAGCTGAGTCAGCCCTCCTTGGCCTCAGCTCCATGAGCACGTGGGACATGAAAGAGACATCCATCCACATCACGGCTCATGGCTTGCTCGGGGCAGCCAGACCAGGAGGTGTGGCAGGGATGCCGGCAGCTGCCTACTCAGCCCTGTCCTTGCCCAAAGCCTTCCTGCGGCTTACCAGATGGGCATGTCAAGGCAGCTGGGTTTCTCTGGGCAAGTCGTAACTTTCTGGACCTTGGTTTCTTTGTACATTAAAAGCAGAGAACACTCGCCCTGTCTATGGCAGGACAGTTTTATTGAGCGCTGACTCAGGCCCCCGTTCCAGGTGCTGGAGAACGTGTGGACAAACAGCACACTATCCGCTGGTGAGGGGAGACAGAAACTACACTGGTCAACACGGCTATTTCTGGTGGGGATCTGCAGTAGCTACGGTGGCATGCTGGTCCTCTGCCTGCTGGCTCAGCTGCATTCCCTCCCCCATGTGTTCGGCAGGTGCTGGGAGCCTGAAAACTACATTTCCCAAACTCCAGTTCGGTTCTGCCAGCGGGAGGAAGCGGCGAGAGATGGGAAGGCACGAGGGAGGAAGAAGCAAAGGGCTTTATCTGCTTCTGCAGCTGACTTCTGAGAGGCAGCAGCAGTGCGGGCACCTGGGTAGGTGTTTTCACAGCCTCAGGGGGCACGCAGGCTCCTTGGCTGCTGCTCAGGCACACAGATGTTCCAGCTGCTCAACACCAAGTGTGGGCTGTGGATTCCAGCCCAGGGATGGCAGCAGCTTCCTGGCCTCTGGGCATCACCTCCTCCCTTCTGAGACATTTGTAGCCAATTCCCCGTGTTAGACCCCTTCTACCTGAAGCACCCAGAACAGTTTCTGTTCTCCTGATTGGATACTAATTGTACAGAAGGTATTACATGAGGTGATAAATGTGAAAGTGCTTTGCTCCTTATTACTGTAAGGCCCAAAGCAGAGAGGAAACCCTGGGCCCAAACTCTCAGTGATTTCTTTGCCCTCCGTGGGAATCTGATACCATCCCCCCCATCAGCCTGACTGTTTTAGGCCAGAGCACCTGTCATCTCAATGGGAAGCATAGTCATCTTCAGTGACCAGGACACACACACATGCACACACACGGACACATGCACCCTGGCCAATACCCTCCTCCTTTTCCACCATCTCCCTGATCACCCGTGGTCCTGTTTTATTCTCTTGGCTATTCAGAAGCACTTTCTGATTATTGGACTCATTTCCACTCCCTGTACTTTCCATCTATTTTGCTTTGTTTGTTCTCTTCATTAATGTCAGATTGCCCTCAAAAACCTATAGACTCAGCAAATAAAGTAAGCTGGTTATGCCAGCATAAACTTAAAAAAAAAACCTATGGACTCAGAACAGGGCCACAGAGGTGGATCAAATTCTCTCTCCCCACCTCCAAATGCCACTCTACACAGATGCCTGAAATTCTACCCCTGGAATTTCAGATTAAGGCAAATAATCCTAAATGAGGCTTCCTGGCAGTCCATAAATCTCCCAAACTTGTATTGGAAAAGCTATGTTTATTTGAGGGGGAGTTTTGGGGGAAAGTGATCATATCTCCCATAAGATTGTCAAAGAAATGTGCAGGAAAAGCTATAACCAGCAGGCTACAGCAAGGCTGTCTGTCATCATGTATATTCCTTCAGGAAGAGAGATACATCTCCAAAGTGGGGTTTAGAAAGAAACACCAATTTATATAGGATTCATTCATATTTACTTTTTTGTCTCACCTTTTCACATTTTTACCTTGATGTATATGTATTATGTACATTATATATTAACACAATAGCACAGTATATAATTTATAAGTAATATATATATATGAAGTAACATTCAATTTATTTTAAACCCTCACCAGAGAATATGTTCTTATTGAATTTTTTCTTTTTTTACAGAGAGAGAGAAACATCTATCAGTTGCCTCCCATGTGCTCTCTGATTAGGGACTGAATCCAAAACCTAGGTATGTGCCCTGACCGGGAATTGAACCCTCAACCTTTTGGAGTACGGGACGATGCTCTAACTGAGCCACCCAGCCAGGGCTGATGTTCAATTTTAACAATTGATATAGATGCCCTGTCAAAATAGTTTGGGGGAAGCAAGACTTGAGTGGACACCTGTATACTCATGTTCATTGCAGCATTATTTGCAACTGCCAGAAGGCAGAAACAACCCAAGAGTCCATCAACACGCACATGGGTCTTTAAAATGTGGTATATTCATTCAATGGAATATTATTCAACCATTACAAGGAATGAACCTGGCCCTGGCAGCTGGGGTTCAGTTGGTTGGTGTGTCGACCCATATACCAGAGGGTGGTGGGTTCGATTCCTTGTCAGGCTTACATACCCAGGTTGTGGTTCAATTCCCAGGTTGGGGCATGTGATGGAGAAACCAATCGATGTTTCTCTCTCTCTCTCTCTCTCCCTTCCTCTTTCTCTAACATCAATATAAACATATCCTCGGGTGAGGATTACAAAGGAATGAAGTTCTGCCCAGGCCGGTTTGGCTCAGCAGTTAGAGTGTTGGCCTGCGGACCAAAGAGACCCAGGTTAGATTCCAGCCAAGGGCATGTACCTTGTCTGCAGTTTGTCCTTGCCCCTGTTGCAGTCATGTGGGAGGCAACCAATCGATGTGTCTCTCTCACATCGATCTTTCTCTCTTTATCTCTCTTCCTCCCTCCCCTCTATCTGAAGATAAATGGAAAAATATCCTCTGGTGAGGATTTAAAAAATGCAGACTCCTGGGCCCCACCCTCATAGTCCGATTCTGGGTCCTAGGAAGTTGAAAAAAATAATAGTAATAATAAACAAGTGAATGAAGTTCTGATACATGCTACAATGCAGATGAACCTTGAAAACATTACGCAGAGTGAATTAAGCAAGACACAAAAGGACAAATACTGTATTCCACTTACAATATATGAATAGCTAGAATGAGTAAGTAAATTCATAAACAGAACGTGGATTAGAGGTTGGCAGGGACTGACGAGAGGGAGGAACAGGGAGTGTTATGGGTTGAATTGCAAGCCCTCCGCCCCCAGAAAGCTATACATGAGGACGTTTGTATGTGATTAATAGCTCAGATTTCACTAAGTGACCGGAGGGAGGAAGAGGAAGAGATCCTATCTGGGGGTGAAGGATCAGTCCTCACCTGAGCCCCTCCCACCCATCAGGTAGGATGGTGCTGAAGGGAAGTCTGTGGAAGCCTTAAGCAAGTTGCTTGACCTCTCTGTGCTTCTGTTGGTTTCCTCCTCTGTGAAATCAGGGAAACAGGGGTATTTAATAGTACTTGATATTTAATATTGTGACTATTAAACTGGTGAATTCACGTAAAGCGCTGTGAACTGCCACATAGTGAGCACCGTCTAAGGGTTGGGACAGCAGATTCACAGCCACAGACATACCCTGCGACGCTCACTGGCCGTGGGTGGGCTTATGGGAGAAGGTGTTAGCAGGAGTTAACATTTCCTGGGAGCCCATGATGTTGTACCAGATGCTCACTCAGTTGTCCCCCAACCGACAGGTGGGAACTAGCCTCCCAGATTTACACGGAACTGGAAGCTCAGTGTTCAAATGATTTGCCCAGAATCACATAGCTACGTGGCAGTGACTGAGCCGGGATGCAAACTGGCTCAACAGGACACCAAACCAAGCCCCCCTTTCCACTATCCTCTGCCAAGCGTCTGGTGAGACAGAGGAGGGGTGCAGAGGCTCTGTCTCCATCTTCAGCAGCCAGCTGGGAGGTGGGGATACATGAAGAAGAACAGCACCAAAGGCTGCACTGGCCTCCAAAAACATGGTGCAAGTCCCAGGCCACCCACTACTAGTTGTGGGGCCATGGCAAGTCACTTCACTGTGCCTCAGTTTCCTCATCTGCAAAATGGGGATAATAACTGTATGGGCATTAAAGGAAGCAACAAATCTAGGAATATCTAGCAAGGGGTTGGCTCGTAGAGCACAGCCAACTCCTGGTTACTAAATGTGACACCACGGTTGTATCTCCCATCACCGGAAGTAGAAGAGAGGGATAGAATCAGGCCTGGGGCTCAGAGCTCCCCTCACCCCATCATGTCATTTCCTTCAGGAAAGGGGTATCAGAGCCCCATCCCCCACTCAGTGCCTATCAGCGAGGGAGTCGTGAGGGAGTTGGAGGTTCTCAGTCTCTACCCAGCTACACACAAACACCCCCCAAACACACACACACTATGCACAAACACACCCCCTTCCGCACAGCCCTCTGCAGGAAGGTTGCTCCACAGTGTGCTGTCCGACATTCTCTGGGGCAAGGAGGAGACCACAGCTGTGGTCCAGCTGCAGAACCCAGCCCAGCCGACTGGCCCCATGCCAGAGACACGAAGCCAGGAAGAGCTGTACATGCCGGCTGGACGCTGGGGCAGGGTGGACGCCAGGGGCTGGAGCCAGGCCAGGCCTGCAGTGCATTGTGTGGAAGGGACTGTATAGGAGTGCTGTGCAGGGTCACTGTCACCCTTGGTTGTCTGGAGGAGTCTGGGGGTGGGGATGAGGTAAGAGCACTGGGGTGGTAGTCTGGAAACCTGGGGTTTAGTAGGATGTTGCCACTAGCTCACTGTGTGACTTGTATTAGCCCCCTCCCCTCTCTGGCCTCTTGTTTTCCCATGTGTGAACTTGGGAATACTTATTGGGCTCTTTGTGGCAGATACAATTCTAGGGAATACACTAGCAGGCAAGACCAAGTCCCCTCTCTCCTGGAGCTTTCATTCTACCAATAAACAAGCAAATAGCAAAAGTCGTGAAAAGGTCTATGAAAAATAACCAAGTGGTGGGAAGGGACAGAGAGTGAGGGGTCTGGATGGCCTCTCTGAGAATGTAACATAAGCAGAGGAAATAAGGAAAGGAGGAAGGGACCCATGTGAATATCTAGGGGAAGCACATGCTGGGCAGGGGGAAGAGCAAGTGCAAAGGCCCTGAGGCAAGCACGTGAGGCAAATTGAAAAAACAAACTCAGGAAGCAGCAGGGCTGGACGGAAATAAATGAGGGAGATAAAAGCCAGGGCAGATAGAGCCCAGCTCATGGAATATGAAGGCCATTGCAAGGACTTTGCATTTTATTCTGAACTGAATACTGGACCCCAGGACAGCTAGGCCAGACCTGGTACAGAGCCCACCTAGTGTTATGTGTGTGTGGTGGATGGCAACTTTAATCTCTGCTCATTCACCCTGGGGTCCTAGCCAGGTACTCCAGGCAGAGAGTCGCAGGCCAGGGACTAGGCTGAGGTGTGTAAGGCTTAGAGTGAGTGAGGCACTTAGCTCAGGTGTAATTAATTTTTAAGGGGGCATCACAAAAGTCAATCATTAAGATAAACAGTACTTTCCTGTAATATATCTAAAAATAAAAATTAAGCCCTGGCCGGTTTGGCCCAGTGGTTGGAGCATCGGCTTGCAGACCAGAGAGTCCTGGGTTCGGTTCCTGCTAGGGTCACATACCACCAAAATAATAATAATAATAATAATAATAAATATAAAATAAAAATTAATACCAAAAAAAAACCCATGTTGAATAAAATGCCAACATTTTATTTTTTTATTTTATTTTTTTATCCTCACCCGAGGACATTTTTCCATTTTTTGTTCAGGTAGAGTGGGAGGGAGAGAGAGGAACAGAGAGAGAGAAAGAAACATCGATGTGAAAGGAACACATCGAGTGGCTGCCACCCACATAACCCAGCCAGGGCCGGGGACAAACTGCAACCGAGGTACGTGCCCTTAGCAGGAACCGAACCCGGGTCTCTCAGGACAGCAGACCGACGCTCTAACTGCTGAGCCAAACCGGCCAGGGCAAATGCCAACATTTTAAATAAAGACAGGGTTGTCCTGGCCGGTTTGGCTCAGCGGTTGAGCATCGGCCTGTGGACCAGAGAGACCCGGGTTCGGTTCCTGCTAGGGTCACATACCACCAAAAATAAATAAATAAATAAATAAATAAATAAATAAATAAATAAATAAATAAAGGCAGGGTCTAACCCTGAACTTGCATGATCCTATTTCATTCACCTCATCCTAATCTCCACCCTGGTTCCAAGAAAACTTCATTTAAAAAAATAGGCAGCAGACTGGCAGGGCTGCACTTTGCTGATGTGCAATTTGTTTGTTTATTTTGGATTACAATATTACGTATTTGGCACCCTCTTAGATTTTGCACCCCGGATGAGTGCCCCGCTGACCTCATTTATCAAGGACCTTAGTCCTAGTGCTGGATAGCAATGAAATGCCTGGGTTCCACATTGAAGGTCCCATGTTCATCCCTCCTGAGGCTCAGAGGGGTGAAGGGACCCCCCAAGAACTGGTATCTGAACTGGAGACCCATGTCCACCACCTGGCCATCACACCCTACCATTCTGTCCTGGAATGTTGCTTTTAACCAATGTTGATTTAAATGTTATTCCAATGTAATCTCCACACACAAAAAGCACATGTAGTTTAAATGTTCGACTTGCTGAATTTTCACACACTGAGCTCGCTTGTATAACCAGCATGTGGGATTAAATGTAAAGCATATTTTACATTTCTAACAAACCAGACATATTAGTTTGTACTGGGCCAGATTCAGAGGACTTTGGGCTCCAGCAAGCGACTTCCCACTGCAAGGCTGGGGAACTGGGTTGATCCAGAGTTTAGGGTGCCTGGCTAGAGACTGAGAAGGGGGCGGGGTGTAGCTCCAGTCTGTGGTTGGGGAGGGGGCAGAGAGACCCGGTGGGGGCTGTCCGGGAGACAATGTCCACCTCCTTACCCCTCAACTCCACTCTTGGAGGCGTGTGAGGCCCAGCCCCCGGGCCCAGGTAAGCCGGTAAGAATGCAGCAGCGGCCAAGCCCCAGCGCGGGCGCGTCCCAGTGACTCAGACCTTGCCAGGAAGGGGGAGTCCACCCCGATCTCCAGAGCTCCCACACGGCAGCTTGATCTTGACCGGAGCTGGCTCCCGGGCCGCCAGGCTAAGCCCCTGCAGCAGGCAGCCCGGCCCCGGGAGCTGGACCCTCTCCTCCCAGCCTGGGACCCCTCTTCGGGCCGCAGCCACCTGGGCTCATCGCGGGAACGCGGGCCCGGGTGGCAAAAGCGCGGCGGGCGCGGTGGGTGCCACAGCGATCTTGGCCGAGACGGCGCCGCGAGGACCTTCGAGCGCCGTACGTAGCGACCGCGCGGGCTGGGGGAGTCCCTCACTCGGCCCCCTGCGTCTCTGCCCCAGGCTTCCGTGGGACAGGGAGGACTGGTCTGGCGCCGCCGCCGCCTCTCTAATTGCTCACTGGCCATCGTGGTGGGGAGCCCAGACGCGGCTCCTAGGCGGCCGGGTCTAGCGTGGCCGAGACGCTCTCCCCAGCGGGCGGCCCCACCGGAGGATCATCCCACCCGCCCGCCCAGCCCCACCCGGCGGGCCGCAGGCTCCGTGCCCTCCCCCATTCTCGGGGACGTGGTCTTAGGGTCACATTGAGGGTCCTTGAACCCCCTTGGGCTGCCTGGCGGTGGCTTCCTTCCTACCCCCACGGCCCCAAGGAAGGACCCAGCACACAATTCCAGATGTGCCACCCAGCTGTCCCCGCCTGGCAGGGGCCCTTCTCTCCCCTTTCCCCTGAGCACCCACAATTTGGAAGGCCTCAGATTCCAGTTCGGAGCTAAAAGAAAAGTTGAACTAGGCGTTCTCTTCGCCTCCAAAGTCGGTTTTCTGACATAAATTCCCACGCACAGCTGGCAGGAGTTGGGGGGATTAGGGATGCTCAGAGCTGCTGGAGGACCCGAGAAGATAGCTAGTCAGTAACAGGATTTCCCGGGCACGACCTCTGTGTGGTGGGCACGACCTCTGTGAGTCCCTGACCCTGGGCGCCTGGCGTAGGACACGGAGCGGGGGACAGAGGGGTTGGGCAAAGGGCGCCTGAGGAACTGGATCACTCCCATCTTTGGGACAAGGAGATTTGGTGGCCACAATTATGCAAACGATTAGCCCGAAGCGGTTGTAGTCACTGTGCTTTCTCTCTTGTTCTCGTGACTTTCCGCAAACTTTTGCAGAGTTTAGGACTGGAGAAGAGAATGCACAGCCCCTCTGCAGCGCCTCGGGGCGCTGGGGGGGGGGGGGGGGCGGAGATTTGGGGAGACTGGGGCCCAGCTCTGCCAGCACGGAAGAGACGCGCGGAGCGAGCTTCCTGTGGGGGCTCGGGCCACGGCGCCCCGCGCACAGGCGTGTCCGGCCCAGGCAGCGCCGAGCCCCGCGCGGGGGAAGGGACGCGGCGGTGGTGGGGGGCGGGCTGGGAGCGACGGGGACGACGAGGAGGGGGCGGGGAGAGGGTGGGCCGGGGAGGAAGGGCGGCGCGTAGCGAGCAGGGAAGGAGGGAGGGGGCTGGAGGGAGAAAAGGAAGAAGGAAGGGGGCGCACGGCGCGAGCTGGCGCCGAAATGAGAGAATGGCGTGAGTGAGAGAGGGGAGGGGGCGCGGGGCGGGCACCGGGGAGCTGCGTGGCCCCTCCGCGGGGGCGCCCTGGGCAGGCGCGCATGGCAGGCCCCGCACCGTGATCCCGGAGGGGCGAGAGAGGAGCACGAAGCTTGCGCGAGTAAGTTAGTCGGTGGCCGAGCTGGAACGGGGGGAGGCGCGCGCCTGCATCTGGATCACCCCCTGCCAGTCCCCTTTTCCGCGCACCCGCGGGGTAAGGTCTACCCCACCCGCTGAGCCCTATTTTCCGCAGGTCCCGGGCCGATGTCCCAGGTGAGTGGCCAGCACCCTCCTCATTGCGACGCGCCTCATGAAGCCCCCAGCGCAGCCCCCGGCCCAGGTACAACCAGAGGTGGAGAGGGAAGCTGGACGGGAGCGGGGTAGGCGGCTCCGGGGTGGGGGTGTGTTAATTCTACCCCTCCGACTCCCTGAGACACGAGGAGACGGTTTCGGGGAGCTTGGTGGAGGTGGGGGCGCGGGGTCTGGCTCTTCGGGACCGGGTCCAAAGAGAGTGGAGCTCTGGGGTGATGGGGGCAGGGCCCCAACGCAGGCGGTGGCTGTGCCAAGTTGGCTCTGACTCCCCTCACTCCCAACACCAGACACACACACACACACACACACACACACACACGCAGGCTGTCTGTCCGTCTGGGATTTGTGTCCCAACCGTTTCTGCCCAGTGTGTAAATATTTATGGGGACCTCAGGCAGAGGTGGGGGTGTCTGAATCTTTCTTCCCTTCCCTTCCCCCAACGCAGCAAGAGCCCAGGGCTTCCCGAAAACTTTTGTCCAACTAAAGCGGCCATAGGACCCGGCCCCTCCCCTTCTTGCCATCTGTCTTGCTCGCCTTCCTCCCCACCGGGGCCTGGCCAGTCCCTACTGCTCCTACCCCAGCACACAGACACACACACACACACACACACACACACACACAGCACACACACATCGCTTCTCCTAACTCACACAATCTGTAACCTCCCCAGGATCCTGTAGGAGCTTCCCCCCCACTCCCTGGGTGACTCCCTGAGGATGGGCGCCCTGAGGGATGTGGCTCTCAGGCCCCCTCACTGCAGATGTGCCTGGAGGTTCATTGTGCAACACAGGGAACACAGGGTCAGGAGAAGTCAGGCACTTTGGGGATTTGTTCAGAGGGCTGGGGTGCAGAAAAATAGGCCCAGCTTTTCTGACTTTAATCCCAGTTCTAGGTGCCTTTTTCTCACCCCTCCCCACCCCCCACTTCCCCATCTTTGAGCTTCTGAGCAACGATGGTCTGGTCCTGGGCTCTGACACGAACTCCCTGCACGGCCTTGGACAAGTGCTGTCCTGTCTCTGGCCTCAGTCTTCACATCCACCCATAGGGGCTTGTCTGCCTGTTGGGAGAGGCCCGTCTCAGTTCCCGGTCTACCTAGTGAGGATGACGGCACTCTGGACACCTGGACTCTGGAGGTGGTGGTGGTGGGTCTCCTGGAGCAGAGAACAAGTGGAGGATGTCTGGTCAGGGGCCAGCACACAAGCGACACTAATGTGTCTGCTGCACATCCCCACTAATCCTCAGATTCCCTCCCCTCCTTGGGCCCCTGGAGCAGGGGCTTCTGGGGAATAAGCTCTTCCAAGAATTGGGCTCCTTCAGCCTAGAGAGGGCTACAGGCAGGGGGCTGGGAAGGCCTTGTCTGTGTCTGGAACCTTCTCTCTCCCTCTTAGCCTCTCTCTCTCTCTGCCTCCTGCTTCTCTCCTGTCCTCCCACTTCTCTGCTTTCTTCCTCTGCTTATCTGTTTTCTCTGCTCTCTCCTCCAGGGCCTTTCCAAGCTCCTCTCCATGTGCGACCCCTTCTCAGCCCCGAAGGGAGAGGAGGGGCAGGGGACGAGGGCCAGGTGGACCCCTGGGTGGGTTAAACCCTGGGCTGTAACTTGAGGCCCCCAGCACCCCAGCAAGCCCCCTCCCCAGCTGGGCCGAGCCAGCCGATGTGGCTTTCACAACAGGAGGAGGCCTGGCTCTGCTGCCTTGGGGGAACGAGGCTGCTGCCCAGGAAGCCCAAACCGCAGGAGACCCAGCCAAAACCCCACAGACCTGGATCCAAGACCAGAATCCCCCACGCTCCCTGCTGAGCCCTGACAGCGAGGCCGGGAGCTGCCCCTGGGGCCCTGCTGGCAGGACAGCCAGGGAGCAAGTCAGCCCCTCCCTCAGCTGAGTAAGATGAAAATGGGGTGAAGAGGACTCAGAGCAGCTCTGGTCGGGGCAGGTGGCCAAGCCCCCACACCCTTGGCACCCCCATGGCCTCTCCCCACCCACCCCTGAGAGCCCCAGAGCCTGGCTCCCTAACCCACAGCAGATTTCTGCCCAGCACTGGGGCGTCACATTCCTGCTCTTGGTTCTAAATTGAATTTCCTGGGGAATTGGAGCCTTCAGACCTAAAATAAAATCAACCCAACCCAGCCTAACTGGCCAGCTCAGGCCCTCTCCAGTCCTCAGCCTGGTGGCCTGGGACTGTGATCGGTGTGTCATAACTATGTACCAAGAGAGTTCACATTCTCGCCTTCTTGGGGTTCAGAGCCAGGTACCACCCCCAGTCCTCACCATCTCATTTTCTCTCTTTCCCTGACCTGGGCCATTTCAAGCTCCAGAGGTCAGTCTTCACCCACAGACGTTTGCTGGGTACCCACTGCGGTGCCGAGATGAACACTGACGCCACCCCAAGCGAGGGAGCTAGGGAGGCTGCAGTGCGCTTGGGCCAGGACTTCGCTACCAAGTTATAATGAACAACGGGGTGCCGAGTGCCAAGTTCTCAGTACGGGAGCCGCTCAGAGCAGGGACAGTGGCTCGGGGTCAGGGAAGGCTCTCTAGAGGAAAAGGTGCAGCTTGAGCTGGGTTGCGAAGGGTGGGCTGGATCGAGAGTGGCAGAAGGAAACGGTCTAAGCATGGGTGGGTGGTCAGAAGGCCTGGGACCACGGCGGGGTCAGTCTGCCTGGAACGTGGGATCCTTGTCCGTTGATTAGGCTGAAGATCTAGACTGAGGCCTTGCATACCAGGCCACGGAGAGACTGGAGCATGGACTTCCAGTCAGCGCTCTGAGCAGAGCAGATCCTGGCCCTCTCTCTAGAGGTGGTCCGAGCTCCACGGAGAAGCCCGGATCCACTGTCCTCAGTCAGTGGACAAGGCTGGTGTGAGGGCTCAGGCATTGGAGCTCCAGAGCAAGGGCCCTGTTCTCACTTTCCAGCCTTACAGTGAAGCCAGCCCACCTGGAAGAGGTCCCCCCATTTCTTCTTGGTCCAGGAGTACCCCTCAACTTGTGGACAACAGGCAGAGGGAGCCCACAGGGTCCCTTGTGGAAACTGTGGGTCTCTCGCCCTACCCTCTAGGGCAGATGGATTTAAACATGATTTTTTCACTCTCTTCTGGGCTGTCTGTCCGGAGCTCAGGGCACTGACCTGCACCGTAACCTGTGTTAGGAATGAAAGTGTGTGGCGGCAGGGAGCTGTTGCCTCTCTGTATTTCCCCTTATGGATGGGGACCCTTGAGAGATGCCACCAGCAAGCACGGCCCTCTGTGCACATTAGAAAAAGGCGGCCCTCTGGTCAGATGCAGCAGGTATGCAGCTGGCTGACCCAGTGACACCTCCAAGAGGTCGGGCCGCAACCAGGGTCTTCAGCCCCACCCCTGACTCCCTTGGCAGGAGTCTTTATGCAGAACGTGAAATGCACATCCACGTGGCGGCCTTATGGTCACCAGAAGGAAAACCATCTCTTCGTGGTTGAGCGCTTGTGCTCTGTCAGTTTGGCTTTTGTGCTCCATGTGCCCTGGCGAGAACTGTTTCTTGGTCCAGCATCTTGGCACCAGGCCCTCTGGGCAGCATGTCCTTCGCAGATCAGGTCTTCCCGCCACTTCTATGCGTGCAGGTCTCTGGGCACTCGGCACAACTTCCTCCCCTGCCCTCGGGGTTGTCCCGCAGGCAGTGGGGTCCCCTCTGCTGCCCCCCTCAGGAGAGCTGTCCCCCTGTGTTTCCAGGTCAAGATGCTGAGCTGGATTCTCTTTCCTGGTTTCCTTCTGAGAGGGCTGGTGCTCACCCTAGAATGGCGGGTCATATTCTGTCTCTATAATCTCCTGTTCCCACCAGGGTCGAGATCGCCAGCCCTCTTGGTGACTGTTAGACTGCCCAGAGAGCGGTGACACAGAGCGCACAGCAGAGATGAGGACCAGTCCCCTCACCCTTCTCTCTCACCGTTCTCCCTTTCGACCCTGGCAGCCCAGAGTGCTGCAGTCTGGCCCCTCCGACTGCAGGCCTGACAGGGTCACCCCTGTGCACCCCGTGACCTCAGGAGAAAGCCTGGGAAGCGACCCCCAGGCCCACCGGCCCCACACGCTGTCATTTCCCTTGTTCTTGCTACAACTTTTCATCCTGGGGCCTTGGTTCCTGCTGCCCCTCTTGAAATGGCCATTTCTGCTTCTTTGCTGACTTATTATTCAAGATCCAACGTGGGTATTGCCTTCTCCGGGAAGCTCCTAGCACACGGGGGCACGTGCGCATGCGCACACCTGGGCTAAGTGCCCATTTTCTGTGCCGCCACAGTTCTTGGGGATCTCCCTGCTGTCGCTCCTGACCCCACCCTGAGGGAGAGCTCGAGGCAGCCACCTGTCTTTCCCATTTGGTCTGCCCAGGGCTTGACACAATATAGGTGCACTGTAGCTGCTTAATAAATGTTAAACCAACCAGCGCAGGAAGGGAGGAGGGAGGGAGGGAGGAAGGGAGGGTGGGTCAGTGGGTGGGTGGGGGTGCTTCTGAGTGGCCCCTGCAGTCCAGGACACCTCTGAGCATTTTGTGACTCTCTGAAACCCCGAGAGAGAGGCATTAGGAAGCCCCCTTTGCACACGAGGTAACCCAAGTCCTAGTGACTTGCCCAAGCTGATGACTGGTGAAAACCAGGGCTTGGATCTTAGCTTCTCTCTCAGACCTTTTCATTTTACCACATGGGAGAGTCAGCACTCAGTTCCGGGCCAGAGGCTGGAGCTGGGCAGGCCCCCTTCTTTCCAGGGAATGAGGACCCAAGGCCTGAGCCCCACCTTCAGACAACCTAGGGTCTGAGCCGCTGCAGATGGGCTGGGGCTAGGAGGGGCGCCATCTAGCAGGTGCCATCTCCACTCACCTTCCCGTGCCGCCCCAGCCCAGCTTTGTGATCTTCCAGAAGCCATTTGTCTTCTCTCTCCTGAACCCAGGTGGTGATGGGGTTCTCAACAGGCCCAGAGAGTGGAGAGGGCTGCAGGGACCCACCCTGTCTCCAACACATCGCTCTGGTGTCCGCCAAAGTCACAGGAGCCCCAGCCTGCTGGCCCTGGCTGCTGGCTCCCAGCTCCAGGCAGAGCCCGGTTTTCCCTGGACAGGAGTGAGCATGTCTGCTCGGCCTGGTGCTCTCTCCTGTGCTGTCCACTTGGGGCCTTCAGGGTCTCTGTCCCCTCATGGGAGACCAAGGTCTTTGAAACAAGGATTGCTAAGGGGTCTCTGAGGGTCAGAGCCACAGGGATGCTCAGGGCCCAGGAAGGCAGCTGAGCCCCTCAAGATGCCCCAGTGGCCCAAACCTGCAGGCCCAACATCAATGATCTCCCTCCTCTCTTCTCCCACCCTCATTTGGAGACAGCTCAGAGGTGTGCCCCACATGTGAGCCCCTCTTTTCTTCATCGATGATGTGTTTCTGTTTCCAAGACTGGACATTGTCTGTCTGTCTGTCCCTCTGGGGGCCTGTCTCCGCCTCTGGTGGTGTGTTCCCTGACTGTGGATATTTTATTCTCTGGGTTCACCGCCCTTTCCCTTCACCTTCCTGTCTCCCAGAGCCCTTCTCTTCTCCCTGTGCCCTTTGGGTGTCTGTGTCCCTCTGAGTCTCTGGTTTCTATGTCTCCCTGCTCCCAGTATGGCATGTGGGGGCACCCTCTCGAGGCCCCTGTCATTTCGACTGTGCCTGGGTCTGATGAGAGGCTCAGGCTGCGCCCTGCACCCTGTAATTGCCTCGTCTGGCCCTTGGCCCCTGACCCCTACCTTCACCCTCTGGCTCCCTGGCTCCCTCAGGCCTTCCCACACCCATCGACTGAGGGTGTGGGAACTGGGGCCCCTCTCTGCCGCCCTCCTCCACCACCCATCCCCCTAGCCTTTGTGCCCTGGGGCCACAGCCCAGGCCTGCCTCCCGGGAGCTGTGGGTTTGAAGGTGGCTCCCTTCCTTCCTTCCGCCCACTGCGCACAGAGGGCCGAGCTGGTCACTGTAATTACGTGCGGCTGCGGTCCGCCTCTTCCCAGCCCTCTCATCCTCTCCCTGTCTCTCCTGCTGCCCGGAGCCCCCCGCCCCAGGCCTCAGCCCTCTCTCCCCAGGTTTTCTCTGGCTCTTTCTCTTGCTATCATCCTCTCTCTGGCCCAGTTTCTCACTGTCTGTATCGTGCTCCTTCTCCTCCACCTCTGACCCTGCCTTATCTCTCCCCATCGCTGACTCTCTCCCATCCAAGTACTAACCAGGCCCGACCCTGCTTAGCTTCGCTGACTCTCTCTATTGCTGAGTCTCCCTCCCATCCCAGGCTGTCTGTCACTGGATTTCTGGGGCTCTCCCCTTCCGTGCCCAGTCCCCCCGCCTTCTGACGCTCTATCTCTCTTTGCTTCTACCTCTCCCTGTCCCTCGATTCTTTCTCCTTGTCACTCCTGGTGCCTGTCCCTATCTCCCCATCGCTGACCAGCTGTCTGTTCTCTCCTGTGCTGTGTTCCTCCTTCCTGTCCTGACACCACACACGTGGACGCACACACATGCACAGGGCACACGCGCACACGCCCTTGCTCACGCACGCGCTGTGGTTTGGGAGTCTATTTTGGAGTCTGGCGCTGTTGCCAGGTAGGGCAAGGGCTGGGTAACCGTACAAAGAGACATGAATGAGGGCTCACGGCAATCTGGGTGCAGGAAGGGGACCAGGACTGGGCAAGCAGGAGGCACCAGGGAGACCGCTCGCTTGTCTGCTCTTTCCCCAGCCCAGACCCCAGCCCTCCTGCCTGGGCTGGAGACGGGAACAGGACCCACTCACCCCGTGGAGGCAGTGCTAGAAGAGGGCTCCCTGGAGGAGGAGGCGCCCCCCATGCCCCAAGGCAATGGCCCTGGGGCCCCCCAGGCCCTGGACAGCACTGACCTCGATGTCCCCACAGAAGCTGTGACACGTGAGTTCTAGGGGGCCGGGGGATTGGGGTGGCAACATGTAGGGGTTGTCCTGGGGAACCCCCAGATGGGCTGGCGGAAAGGCAGTGGGTGCCCGTGGGAACCCAGTGCAGGGCCAGGACCTCGAGGTGTGGGCAGTGGAGTGGTGTATGACACTCCACTGTCCTTTCTGTCTAGGAAGACGGTCTCCACGTACAAAATTAGTTCAGAACGCGCGTGCATAGGCTCCGGACACTGTGGTTCCGGACGAGAGAGCATGGGGCTGTCTGGACACAGGTGCCCTCCCCCCAGGAAGAGAACAGGGGACAGGCAGCTAGAGCCCATCACCGCGCCATCCTTCAGGGTGTCCAGGACCGAAGGATACCCTGATCTGGGCAGAAAGGAGCAAAATTCAGCTCCGTGCCCAGGTTTGGCTTAAGGTCTCCAAGGAGGTCCTGGGAGGGAGACAATTCTCCACCTTCATGCCCAAAGGCAGAGGAAAGGGCAGCCAGAATTGTTTTGTAATTACTAGTAAGGTCCCCAAATCTGTAGACGCAGTTGTACTTTCCAACTTTCCCTGAATGATCCCACGTGCTCTCAGCTCAGCCTGCTGTGAGGCAGCTTAGCTACTGCCAAGCCCATTTTACAGGTGAGGAAACTGAGGCACAGAGAACCACTCAAGCTGGGGGGCTCAGGTCTCCTGACCCAGTGCTCTTTCCTGTGCCCTCCTGCCCGGCTGGCACACTGAGTGGGAGCTGCCTTCAGGCAGGGCATCTGGGGCAAAGTTGGGCTCCCAGGAAGCCAGGGTTACTAAATCCTGCCAGCACACTGCCCGCAGCCTCCTCCAGACATGCCCACCAGCAGCACTGAGAGAAAGAGGTCAGCACAGTGGCCACAGAGGAGGGGACCTGGGTGGGAGTTGGACAGTCACTCCAGTGTCTATGGGCCCTGAGTGTTTGCTCTGACTCAGTCCCCATGGTCACTCCACAGCTATGGCCACAGGCAAGCTCTGTGTCTGCCCACACCCTCCAGGGCCCTCAATTCACCACACATGCCCGCCCGCTGGTCACTGTGCCATGTTTAGGCAGCAGGGCAGGGGGCAACCGAGGCTGGCCAAGGATTCAGCTCAGTCACCCCCATGGGGCCAAGAGGCGGGGGCATGATGATTCAGGCCTGGCCACTTCCCATGGCCTTACCCCTGTTTACCCAGATGCAGGCACCAGCCCCACCTCAGGGCGGAAGTCTTCCAGCATGGAGCTTCTCCAGGGCCCTGTCTCCCATCCTCCCCCCCACTCCCCACCTTGTCCTTTGCTCCTTTTACCCCATCTCCATCCCCTCCCCCGCCCTTTCCTAGCTGTGGAATCTTGGCAAGTTTTATCCTCTCTGGGCCTCAGTTTTATCATCTGTGAAATGGGGCTAATAATAGATTGATTGTAATACTTAAGGACGTTGGTACACATGAAGCTCTTAGCACTGTGTCTGGCACCAGTAATACCTCAAAACATGCCAACTACCAGTTACACGCGTAGTGATTATTGTGATAGCAGCAACTTGTTCTCCAGTCCCTTGTCTCCCAACTTCTGCCCCCTCCTTGCCTCTCCGGCCTCCAAGCCTCAGCATTTAGCCTATAGGCTGGTCCACCTCCGACACTAGCTGCAGACCTTGGACAGGTCATTGTACCTTTCTAGGACTCAGTTTCCCTGTCTGTAAAGGAGGAGACAGCCCCACAGAGCTACTGAGAGGGTCCAGTGACAGAATAGTTGGCAGGTCAAGGGCTTACCCTAGTGGCCAGCAAGCAGGAGGTGCTCGGTGTGTGACCCAGCACTGCCCGAAGGCCCAGCCCTCAGGCATGGCACTGAGGCGGCTTTCCTCTCCGAAGTCCCCAGGCACCCCTCCCCCATCTCCTCCTGCCACAGTCTGAATAGAGGCCAGGCCTGGAGGGAGCTGGGGAACCAGACCCCAGCACCTGAGAGATGGAAGCTCCCCATGTTTACAGAGAGCCTCAGGGCCCAAGGGTCCTGCCCAGGAGCGCCCCATCCGGCCCCGAGCAGCCAGGGGGTCCCAGGTGCTCATGGCCCTTCTCAGGCCCCTCCCCCAGCACACACCCACCTGCCCTCTGTCTTGTGAACAGAACTGTGCCTCTCAGGTGAGCAAACCTGAGTGAGATGAGGAAAAGAACGGGGTGTTTGGGGGGGTCTCCGGGGCCAGCTTCCCTGCACCTCACTGATAATGCTGAAGTCTAGTCCCTCAGCCTGGGATGGGGACTGGGGGGTGTCTTGGCCTCAGGGGTCTCTCCGCTGGCCTTCCCTCTTCCCTTCCTCCCTCCTCACGCAGGCGCCTGGGCCCTCAGCAAACTCCTCCTGCCAGAGCCTCCCAGAGGCTGCCGGGCAGGGGCGTGGAGGAGCAGACAGAGGGGCTGCTGTGAGGAGCCCCCGGATTCCAGACCAGGCATTCATCTCCAAACAGATGTTTCTAATAACTCACCCAGCACACAAAGGGCAAAAACAGCTGGGGGCTTGGCAGAGGCTGAAGTGAAGGTTAACTGCTTCACTGCTGTCCAAACTGTCCCTGTCCCTCCCCTCCCCCAACCCCACACTGTGGCCCAAATCCCAGGACCCAGGAGCAGGAGAATGGATTTCATGTGGGGTAAGAAGGTGGGGTTCAGGGCTCTGAGCCCCTCTTGCACCTCTGTCTTTTGCGGCATGAGCACTGGCCCGGGAGTCAGGAGCCAGGCTCAGCCCCGCTGCTATTTCATGGTGTGCCTCTGAGCAAGTCACTTCTGCTCTCTGGGCCTCAGTGTCCTCATCTGCAGGACACACACCAGCTCGGTGGACGGTGGTGTAGGTGGGAACAAAGCAGTCAGGAGGAGAGCAGAGCTCTGAGAGGCGGGGCAACCCCAACCCGGCCCCATCGCCCTTTCTCGCCATCTTTCCAGGCCAGCCTCAGGGGAACCCTTTGGGCTGCACCCCACTACTGGCAAATGGCTCTGGCCACCCCTCGGAGCTGGGCAGTGCCAGGCGGGCTGGAAACGGTGCGCTGGGTGGCCCCAAGGCCCACCGGAAGTTGCAGGCTCACCCATCCCTCGCCAGCCAGGGCAGCAAGAAGAGCAAGGGCAGCACCAAGTCCGCTGCCTCCCAGATCCCGCTCCAGGCACAGGAAGGTGAGTACCCCACGTCTCCCCACAAGGGCCCAAAGCCAGGTCCGCACGGTATGGCCCAGGGACCAGCAGCAGCGCCTCCGCTGGGCTTCGGGTTACAAATGCAGTCTTGGCCGCCTGCCGGGCCCACCAGGTCTGGGCCTTTGGGTGCGGCAGAAGCCTGGGCCCAACAAGTCCTACGGGGAGTCTGATGCAAGACCCAAATCTGAGAACTTGCAAAGGTTGTTGGATAAACTGAGGCATGCCTGACTTCTCAAGGCCAACCCCTTCCCACCCCTGCTCTCCCAGTTTCTGTGACAGGGAATGGAGCCATCTGGCCTAATCCAGTTTAAGCCATCCCGGTTCTGGAAATAGAAATTTTCCTCAAGGAGTGGACCATCTGTTTCGTGAGAGCAGACAGAACACCTAGCAGAATAAAACACTTCACCATCAGATGCTTAATTGGGGGTGGGGCAGGGGCTGCAAGGTACAGTGAGAGGTCAGGGGACTCAGATACATCAGCCATTGTTCCCGCGACAGAAAGGTCCTCTGCAGGGCCACGCTGGGCAGCCAGCTCTCCCCACCCGGCATCAGTTCAGCATGGGTCCCAGCTGCCTGGAGCTTAGTGGTGCTTCACCTTTACCCCAGAGTTTTTAAGTGCTTCCTGTCCATGTTGGGGGACTGTGGCCTTGTCCTCTGCAGATTCAGTGCATATAACATTTGCATCGAATGTATTCATAAGCCTTCCCACCCGGCAGAGCAGATTCTGCCCAGTTAATTTATGAAAGAGGCATTCATTCATGTAAAGTGTAGTGGGCACTGCTATGAGCCAAGCACTGTGCTGTGTGTTGGGGACCCAGTCCATGGCCTCATGAAGCTCTCATGAGAGAGACACAGCAGGGAATCACCGTATGGTGTGATAACAGTGATGAAGCCACGCGCAGGGGATTATGAAAACACAGGGGACACTCACTCCAGCCCCAGAAAGCCAAGGAGGGGAGCCTAGGGAGGTTCTGGAGGAATCTGAGCCAGGCTTAAAGATTGAGTAGGAGGATCCAGCCAGGGGCCTTAGCATAGAGGTAAGAAATGGCTAGTGTGGCTAGATTAAGAAGTTCAAGGTGAGGAATGGTAGGAAGTGAGACTCCAGGCCAGCAGGGACTCATGGGGTGGGGGGATGCCTTGTAAACAATGCTTGGTAGACTTAGACCTTATCTGGAGAGCAATAGGGAGCCATTGAGGGTTTTAAACAAGGTAGTGACCTCATCAGATTTGCATTGGAAGAGAACTCTCTTATCCAGTTTGCAGACAGATTGCAGGGGTTCCAGCTGCACAAGACCCCACTCCCTCCACACAGGAAAGGGCTGGGGGAGTCACACCCCCCGTGGCAGTGTGAGACGCCCACAGCACCAGCAGCCTTGCAAGGGCCCACCTCCTCAGGGGAACTGGACATTCTGCCCGTGCGCCTGATCCCTGGCAGGTGCCAGCTCAGCACCCTGGCAGCACACTGAGCACTTTCGAGCGTGGACACCAGGCCAGCCTGCCTGGGTTTGGGTCCCACGAGCTTATGCATTAATGCACTTACCATTTATTAACTCAGCGCCTACAACGTGTTGGGCACTGTTCTAGGGACTTGTAACATATCAGTGACCAAAACACACAAAGATGCCTGCCCCTGTGGAGCTTACATTTCAGTGGAAGGAAAAGCTGTGTAGCAGGGTGGAAGGTGACCAGTCCTACTGGGGACAGGTGACAGAGGCTGGGGCAAGGGGGTGGAGGTGCTGGGGTGGGGCGGATAGGTTGCATTATTAAAGAGGGTGATATTTGAACAATGAAGGAGGGGAGGGAGTGAGCACCCGCGGTTATGTGGGCCCAGAGACCTCCAGGTTGGGGGTGGGGCACGGAAATAGTTCCTGCGTGAGAAGGAGGAGCTGATGTGGCCAGAGCAGTGATCAGGGGGACAGTGGTGGTGGAAACCAGATCACATGGAGCCATGGGGGCAACTCTGAGCTTTTTAGCTTTTACTACCGTGGGGTAGAAGCCACTGGAGGGTTCTGGGCACAGAAGGGACAGAATCTCACCAAAGTTTTTCAAGGGGCCCTGCTGTGAGGGGTGCAGATGGCTGGAAGGGGAGTCACAGGTGGGGAGTGGAGAGGCAGTGAGGGGGCAGTTGCCCTGGCAGAGGTTAGCAGTGTGGGAGGGTTCTGGCTATACTTTGAAGTGGCTTCTCCACCTCAGTTTCTTGACCTGTAGAGTGGGGCTAATAGTAGCCCCACCTCATGGAGTTGTTGCAAGTTTAAATGAGCTTAATTCATGCCCAGCACTTAGAACAGTGCCTGGAACATGTCATCACTCCTGTTCTTTAAATAAATGACTAAGGAGCTTAAGAACGGGGGTTCAGGATCCAGACGGCCTGGCTGAACCCTAACTCTGCAACTTACCAGGTAAGTGTGTGTCAGTCACTCTGTGCCTAAGCAGTGCTCCTCACAGTCTCCACTTCACGGAGCTACTGTTGCGTGAGCCGAATTGCTGCCCAGCACCGAGCACCGAGGGCTGGCGCCGAGGCGGGTCCCCTGCCCCGGGCCATCTCACCCGCTCTCTCCGCCCGCCCGCCGCAGACTGCTGCGTCCACTGCATCCTGTCCTGCCTGTTCTGCGAGTTCCTGACGCTGTGCAACATTGTCCTGGACTGCGCCACGTGCGGCTCCTGCAGCTCCGAGGACTCGTGCCTCTGCTGCTGCTGCTGCTGCGGCTCGGGCGAGTGCGCCGACTGCGACCTGCCCTGCGACCTGGACTGCGGCATCCTGGACGCCTGCTGCGAGTCGGCCGACTGCCTGGAGATCTGCATGGAGTGCTGCGGGCTCTGCTTCTCCTCCTGACCGCACCAAGCTGGAGCCCCTCCCCGTCCTGCTCCCTCGCCGGGACCTCTCCGACCCCAGCCCAGGAGCAGGGGCGCTCCTGAGGCACCGCAGTCCGGGAGCCGGGCCCACGGCTGAGCCCGTCCTTCTCCGGGACCTGGTGGGAGGGTTGGGTGGGAGCCGCCGGGGACAGCTGCCGGGCCGCGGAACACTGTGAAAGTCGCGGGAGGGGCGGGGCGCGGGAGGCGGGGCGGGGCGCGTCTCTACCTCTCTGCTCCCGGGGCGCCTCCCGCTGCCCCCGGGCTTAGAGCTCAGCAAAATGTGAAGAGACCCCACCCTGCCCGCCGCCGAGCCCCTCCCTGGTCTCTCCTGGGCTTGCGAGGGTGGGGTGGCTGACCCATACAGTGACCCCAGCGCACAGGGCTGGGCTTGGGCCTGGGCAGGGCGGGAGGGGGGGACGGTATAGAAAAGACTGGAAGGGGAGAGGGAGGGAGTGGGGGGGTCTGTTCTATTTGTTGCTGTAAATAAAGGTATTTGTTCATCTCAGATTTCCTGAGTGACATACATGGACCAGGACTCTGAAAAGCCAACGCTCCCCAATAACCCCCTACAAAACCCCCTACAAATGGATAAGGCTCCCCTGTCCTCTGCGGCCCGTTTTTCCTTTTTCCCTCCCTCATTCATGCTTCTCAGTAAGGGAAGGAAGGAAGGGGGGTACCATCTCCCCACCATTATTTCCCCACTTGGCCCAAGGGAAGGGAAGTCCAGAAAGGGAAGAGTTAACCCTTGGCATAGAATTAATTAACAACAGATGAGTTCAGGTTTTGATTAATTAATCTGCTGTTGACGCCAGCCATCCCCAGTGAGGCTCCAAGGTGAAGGGTGGCAGCCATGTCAGTGGGCGAGCCATGCCGGGGGAGGGGACACCCTGGGCCCAGGATGGCCTGGACTTGCCCCTGGGCTGTGCTGGGAGGCAGGTATGGCTTGGGTGGGGTCACATGATCCAGTTCAGTCGTCCCCAATCGCCAGGGGGATTGAGGAAGAAGAAACTGTCTGGGCTGGCAGGAGCCTCCAAGGCCATGTGTCCGGGGCCCTGAGCGCTGCCGGGCCCCCTGGGGAAAGTGGACTCCGACAGTGGGAGGGCTGGCCGAGCCTCCTCCACCCCATCCTGGACCTGGAGGAAGCCAGAGGGGCCCAGGGTGAGTGAGAGGATGTCTCGTGGTTGGACTTGGATTGTCTTGAGGAGAACACGTGGCTGAGAGGGCCAGGCCTTGAAAAGTGGAGATCTCATGGGGAACTGGTGGGCATTGCTTCTGGAAACAAAGTCTGCAGTGGTCTGGAGGGATTCTGGGAGGAAGGAGAGAGCTCAGGGAAAGGGCCAAATGAAATCTTCACTTAAGGAAAATCATAGGAGGGAGTAGCCCCTGGCCTCAGCTTCAGCTGCAGCTGCAGCAGGAGGAGATAATAGAGGCCTGAGAGGACTCCGCCCACCGCCACACCTCTCCCTCTGCCCTGGCTGCGCGCACCTGAGCACAGGCCTCACTTTGCCAACAGGTTCCCTGACCCCTGGGACCATGTAGGAAACTCAGGACACAGAGAGAAAGTGACCTGCTCAGAGTGACATAGTCAGGATCACAGCCAGGAGAGAAGCCCCATCTTCTCAGGCCCCCAATATCTGTTTATCTCAATTTTTTGCTTAGTTATTACATGTCCAAGATACAAAAAGTTCTAAAGTCTAATCAGTGCATAAATGAGCACATGCACATATTGCTTTCTTTCCTTTTTTTACAAAAATGTCAAGATCCTATACACATAGCCACACTCTGTTCTCATCACATAACCATTTGTGTTGGGATCTTTCTTATCAGGAGTTTCACTGAGGGATGAGCTACAATCCAGTTGCCTATCTCCAGCTTAGTCCCTTCCGTTTGTTATCCTGCTATAAACAAGGTTTCAAACATGTCCTTTTTGTTTTTAATCCTATTCCGAGAATATTTTTCCATTGATTTTCAGATAGAATAGGAGGCGGGAGGGGGAGAGAGAGAGAGAGAGAGAGAGCGAGCGCAACAATGATGTGAGAGATACATCAATTAGTTGCCTCCTGCACCACCCCAACCAGGGCTGGGGATCAAACTGCAACCGAGGGGTACATGCCCTTGACTGGAATCGAACCCGAGACTCTTTGGTCCACGGGCCAACACTCTAACCGCTGAGCCAAACTGGCCAGGGCTCAAACGTGCTTTTGCATGAGCGAACTCTATTTAGAAAATTCCTGAGTGCTGGGCCTCAGGGGTGCATGCCTTTGTGCCTTTGACAGGCTGCCCAGTCGCCTGGCAAGGGTGTGCCGGTCCGTTCCCAGGGCCTCAGGGAGCGTCCACTTCTCCCTGCTGCTGTGGCTCTTTGTCCTGAGGACAGACAGTGGTGGGAGGGCTCGGCCTCAGGTCTTCTTCCCCCAGGCTGGGGTCTGGGGGCCTTAGGGAGGCAGAGGATCAGGGGTGTGTGGGGGGAGGGGTGCTCCAGACCAACCAGAGGTCTGGTCCAGGTGGGCAGGAAGGCCCCCTCCCTGGCCCTCTCCCCTCTGTGGGAGCAGGAAGAGGCGCCTCTGCAATCCAAATAGTGATTTCCTGCTGCACGCTCCTGCCAGGCTGTTTTCTTTAGGACAGTGGCTGAAACCAGAGAGGCTGAGCTGGGTGGGGGCGGGACAGGGGCAGGATTCAGCCAGCCTCCCCCGACACACACACACACACACACACACACACACACACGTGCACAGGCTCTCCTTACAGTCGCACACTCACATACATTCCACAGTCACACCCACACTCAGCACACACACATAGGCCGGCGCACACTCACATCTCAGCGTCTGCCACACTGCCAGCCCTGAGCAGCCTGGGCTGTGCCACGGAGCCCTGCGCCCACTCCCCAGCCCCCTGGCCTCTCCTGCCTCCCCACATCCCACCTCACCCAGGTGGCCCTCTTAACTGCCGGGAAGCAGATGGCATTGGTCTTAGAGGCCACCCGCCCACCCAACCCTGCCCAGATACCCTCCCAGGGCAAGCCTGAGTTCTAGACGCTCCCCTCCACTCCACAGCCCTTCTCTGCTGACTCCCACTCTGCTTTCCAGCCAGCCTGTTCCAGCCCTGGCTCCGCTGTGGGCCCGGGGAAGTCCCCTTCCCTCTCTGAGCCACAGCAGTGAGACTGGGAATGCAGTGTGGCCACGGGACCGGGAAAATAGCCTGCCTCTCTGGTTTCCCCTCATCTACGGAGCAGCAGGCCCACCCCTTTGGCCCAAGAGATTTCTTGAGTGGCCACTCTCGTGTTTATCCCCAAACAAGCATTAATCACCACGCGTGTGGGAGAAGGAGGTGGGGAGGCCAAATGAAGTTGTTCCTGGCCTGGACTGCCCGTGAGCACTGGGTGAGCTCGTGCCAAAGCCGAGACATTGCCCCATGACTGAGCGAGGAGCTGAGTCAGGGGCTTGGGGGGTGGGGGGCAGCCCGCCCCTCTGCGTCCGGAGCCTCCCTCAGCTCTGCTTGTACTTTAACTGACGTCCTCTGCACTCCTACCCAGCCGGGCAAAGCAAGTCAGGCCCCGCACCCCGGGGCTGCCTGGGACCCCTCAGGACTGGCCCTGTGTGCGGAAGGGTGGGAAGAAGCAGGGGCAGGAAGCTCAGGCCACACATGGGGCAACAGGGGGGACAGAAGTTACAGATGTGCCCCGTCCCCTCCGTGTGCATGCTCCTTTCCACATTTTGACTTTCCTAGGACTAAGGAGACACAGGATGGGACCTACGGTCACAGTCCCCTGTTGCCCCAGCCATTCCCTCACCTCCCACCTCCTGCAGAGCAAAACCCCCTCCAGCCTTCCTCGACTCTCACTTGGTTCCACTACCTTTACCTGACCCTGTCACAGCCTCTATACCCCACGATTCCTGCCATCTCGGGGGTGCCCCTCTCGAGGTCACAGCCTCATTCCTTTACGCTGCAGACAGGTGAGAGGTTGGGGGAAGGGCATGTTCACACGCTGTGTCTGCCTGGCATTTCTCAGTGTTGCCACCTCAGGGCGTCCAGGAAGGAGCAAAGTCTCCCTGGGCCAGTTACCATGTCAGGGGACCAAGAGCTATGCTGGGCCAGGTCTCTGTGGCCAGGGGGATGGGTTACTTGACTGGCCCTCCAGAACCATGTGGAATCAGGGGAGGAAAGCTCCCCAAAGAAGTAGGGGTGCTGCAACAAAAAATGGGAGAATGGCTGGCAGACTAAAACAGCAGAAGTCACTCTGGGACCAGACGACCATCGGTGGTCCAGAGCAGGTTGGGAGGCCTGCCTAGAACCTCAAGGCGAATGCAACTCAGGGCATTTAGCTGGAGAAGAGAAGTCAGGACAACTAACGACTAACTGCAGGCTGGGAGGACAGTGAGGCTTATTCTCCGACTCCAGCAGAGGCAAGACCAGGAGACAGACGCAACAAGGAGAGGGTTCCTGCCCTGGCCGGTTTGGCTCAGCAGTTAGAGCATTGACCTGCGGTCCAGAGAGACCTGGGTTCGGTTCCCGCTAAGGGCACGTACCTCGGTTGCAGTTTGTCCCTGGCCCTGGTTGGGTCGTGCGGGTGGCAACCACTCCATGTGTCCCTTTCACATCAATGTCTCTCTCTCTCTCTCTCCCTCCCACTCTATCTGAACAAAAAATGGAAAAATGTCCTTGGGTGAGGATAAAAAAAAAAAGGAGAGGGTTCCTGGCTCCAGGCAAGCCGTGCCCACATGCCCACGTGCCCACGTGCCCACGTGGAAGGCACTGCAGCACTGGGGGGCGGGGCAGGTGCTCCCTGTTCAAGGACTGTTCTGGGGCAGGTGGGGTCCCTACCCTGGTGTTGACTGGTGGCAGTGAGGACAAATGGTGAAGGGTTGTGGCAGGTGGCCTTCACAATTACCGAGAACTCAAACCTTCCGTGGCCCAAAGATGCTGACAGCGACTGTCTGATAAGCGAGGACTAGAGATTGAAGGCGGACGGGAGATGGAGTGAGGCAGAGAAATGGAGGGAAGACACGATGCGCAGACAGGACAGTGCAGACAGAGCGTCCACGGGCCCTGGAGACAGAAGAGCAAAGCAGGCAGGCTGCGGGCACATGTCCCTCAGCTCCTCCCAAGGTCGCCCGCAGAGGGCTGTGGGGGCAGGGGTGCCCCAAAGCCCGGGTCCCTCCCATGCCCAGAGCCTCCGCAGCACCGGGCAGCTCAGCATTAATTAGGGGCCCGGCTAATGGCTCGGAAGATTGGCCAGTTCCAGGGACGCTGCTGAATAGAGACCTCGGTGAGATTTATTCCTAATTATCTCATTTGTCTCCCCCCATTACTCTTTATGGCTGGGATTTATGGGGCCATTAGTGGGGCCCGACCGGCCAGGATGAGTGTGAGCCTTGAGATACTTCATAATAATAACAATAACAACGCTCACCCTGACCAGATTAATGGGGGATTTGCCTTCTTGCCCTCTCCACCCCCAGTCCTTGGGACCCCAGGCACCCGCTGTCCACATGTCCCTCTCCCTCCTAGGAGCCCCGCTTCTCAGCTCCAGGTCCTCAGCCACCTGTGGCGTCCAAGCCTGTGGCCCCTCTGCCCCCACCTCCCCGCAGGCCTGCCTCTCAGCCCTTTTCCGGGCCCCTGGTCGGGAGCTTCAAGGTGGCAGAGCGGGGATGTTGATGCCAGAACCTCTGGGACAGGCCTGTGTCTGTAATTGATGAGTTTGGCTGCAAACAGCAGGAAACCCAGGTAAAGATGGCTTCATCTGCAAGGACATGTATTGTCTCCTTAACAAGAAGTACAGAGGTAGGTGACCCCAAGCTGGTGGGGAGAGTCAAAGATGTCATTCTTCTGCTCTGCATCCTCAGCATGCGGCCATGTCTCCCCTCCAAAGTGGCTCCAGGCATCAAGCCCACACACAGCGACACAGGACAGAAGAGCCTGGTGGGACAGAGAGGCCTCCTCCTCCTGCCTTGTGCTGAAGGGGGAACATTTCCAGAGCTCCCAGCACATCCCAGCACCAGACTGGGTCGCATGTGGTCTTAGGCTGGGCTCCCTCAGAAGCCGGCCTGGAACACGGCTCTACGTGCAAGGAAGTTTGTTCAGGAGGGGTTCCAGGAGGGGGAGTGAGACTGGGAGGGAGGGCAGCCCATAAAGGGACATTATGAGATCGTTACCCCTGAGGGTGATGGCACCTAACCCTGGAGAGCCCATGCCTTGGTGGGACCGAGGTGTTTATGCACTAAGCCCCTGTCCCTGGCCGAGGGCTGTTCACAAAGGGGAGCCAGTCTTCTGGCACCTGGGAGCCCAGGGACATGGGGGGGGGCCAGAGGTGGGCCCGAGAGGCCAGGCGGGCCCCGGTGCCCAGCGTGGGTTTGCAGTGACTGGCAGGCCGAGCAAGCTTGGTTCATTGTTGGGCAGGGCGGGAGGGCTAGCTGTGGGGGGGCCACCGCAGGGTCTGCTGCCTTTCCCCACCTCCGCTCCAGGGGACCCTTTGGACTCTGCCACCAGACCAGTCACAGGGACCGAGCAATTTCCACTTCAGTGTCAGGAGAACGTGGGGACAGATCCCGCAGGGAGAAGGTGAGTTTCGGCCTCAGTCCTGTTAGAGTCGCCTGAATATGGGGTGGTCATCTCAGACGCCTCTACCTGCTTAGCTCAGGAGGAAAGCAAGAGATGGCCCTTCCAGATGCTTCCATGGCCCCCTCCCTAAGGCAGCTGCTCCTCCTCTGACCCCCTCCTGAGGGGCCACTGTCCCTGCCTTCCTGCAGCACCCGCTCTCAGGGTGGAGAGGTCCGGCTTTGTCATCCAGGTGCCAGCTTCCCTGTGTTTTGCTATAAGTAGGTAGAGCCCACCCTCCTTGCTGGGCACCGGGCGCTGGAACTGCATACACCATCGCTGGGAGCGACCACTGATAGATCTCCACTGCAAAATCCACTCGAGTGGACACAGGCCCGCCGCCCAGCCCAGCGACTCCCTGCTAGCTCCAAAGGAGACAGGTGCGTGGGCACACACGCTCCGGAAGGCGTGGGCTGGACTGTCCACAGCAGCACGACGGTAACAGCCCCACGTGGAAACCCAGCTGGCCGTCAGGGGCCGGCCGGCCGGACCAAGCGTCCATTCACAGGCGGAGTTTTGCAGCAGTGAGAACCAACCGTGTGTAACACACGGCACGTGGGTGAAGCTCGAACCGGAGCTGAGTGAAGAAGCCAAACACAAAAGAGCCCATGTGTGATTCCTTCTCCACAAAATACAAAATACGGGCAGGAAAAACCCGTCGTGGTGTTGGCGTCCGTCACTGGTACCCACCGTTGCGGCAGGTGGGCCGGGAGGGGGCGGGCAGGACTTCTAGGAGGCTTCTGCTTCTTCATCTGGTGCTGCAGAGATAAATGTGGTCGGCAGTGTGTGACCAGGCACTGAGCTGTATGGCTATGCTGTGTGTGACTTACCCGAACCCGCTGTACTTCAAGAGAAAGGTCTATGCATTCTGACTCACACAAGAGAATGGGAAGGAAGCAGCGGGGTGACCCAATCCTGCCCCCTTGTTTTATTTAAGAAGAAACTGAGGCTAAGAGGGACAATAACGTTGCCAAGATCCCAGGTCTGATTAGCACCCTGGCTGGATGAGAACCAGCTCCCAATACCTGGTTTATCACACCTTCTTTTACATCACACCCCTGTGACAACTTGTGCCCTGAAGAGGACGTGGGATTCGATGCTGCCAGGACAGCCTCGCCCTGCGCCCCCCCTGGCTCCTCGCCCTAGGCCCCCCTCTGGATCCTCGCCCTGGGCCCCCCCCAGCTCCTCGCCCTGCACCCCCCCTGGCTCCTCGCCCTGCGCCCCCCTCTGGATCCTCGCCCTGGGCCCCCCCAGCTCCTCGCCCTGCACCCCCCCTCTGGCTCCTCACCCTGCGCCCCCCTCTGGATCCTCGCCCTGCGCCCCCCAGCTCCTCGCCCTGCGCCCCCCCCTCCTCACCCTGCGCCCCCCCCTCTGGCTCCTTGCCCTGCGCGCCCCCTCCTCGCCCTGCGCCGCCCCTGGCTCCTCGCCCTGCGCCCCCCTCTGGATCCTCGCCCTGGGCCCCCCCCAGCTCCTCGCCCTGCACCCCCCTCTGGCTCCTCACCCTGCGCCCCCTCTGGCTCCTTGCCCTGTGCCCCCCCTCTGCTCCTTGCCCTGCGCGCCCCCTCCTCGCCCTGCGCCCCCCCCCGCTCCTTGCTCAGTGCCCCCCCTCTGGATCCTCACCCTGCACCCCCCCACTCCTTGCCCTGCACGCGCCCCCCCCCCCGCACAAATTTTCACACAGGCGGGCACATGCCTGCACCCCCAGGCCGCGGGGCAGCCCCTCGGGGAAGTGAGAGTCACGTGGTGGGAGAGAAGGGTCTTGCCAAAAAGAAGGGAAAATTGGTATTTAGTGAATAAACACTGTCTTATCTATTCCTATGTAGCAAAACACCCAAATCTAATAGCTTAAAACAACAATGGACATTTATTCTTTCACGTGGTTTCTGTGGGTCAGGATGTGGCCGTGGCCGAGCTGGGCGGGTCTGGTTCGGGGTCACTGTGAGGCTGGCTATCGTCAGGGTGTGGGCGGGAGCCCCAGTCAGCTGCAAGCTTGAAGGGACTGCAGGATCTGCCCAAAGCGGCTCCCTCGCAGGGCGGCAAGTCTGCGCTCTCCCCTCTTCTTCCCCCTCTGCTGCCCCCTCTGCTGCCCAGAGTGTGGCTGCCACCGCCCTGCGCCAGGAGAACAGGGCCTGGCCGAGCAGTGAGCTGGAAGGAGCCTGGGGCTCGGGAACCCGAGGAGCAGAGCGCTGCCCCAGCTCTGCACCATGGTCGCCAAACGTGTCCACGTGCGAGAGGAACAAACGTGGAGCAGAGGCAAAGGCGGGCGGCCGGCCGACACAGTCTGCCACCGGCAGCGATGCTCGGGCGTCACAGCAACTTAAGTGGGAGGCTAAATCGGAACCGGGGCCCCCTGGCCCCTAGCTTAGGGCGCACTCTGCTTTCTAGGAAGCGGCGTGGTAAAGTGAGCCCAGCTCAGGTGCTGAAGCCAGAAGACCCGGGTCCAGGGAGCTCACTGGAGAGGTCGTCCCGAAAACGTGAGTGAGCGGCTCCGAGTCCAGTTCCTCATCTGTAGATGGGGATGCTGATGCAGCTACCCAGGTGCTGAACACTGAGTGGACCTGGCAGGTTACAGAAAGGGCCGATTTCTAACGACGGCTGAGTGAAGATGAATGAGCAGTGGGCCTGGTTCAGAGGGAACACGGGAGCCTGCTTCCCGGACGTGTGGACCTTCAAGGCCAGGTGGTAACAGGCCCCGGGGCTCCGGCGCTGCTCTTCTGAATCATTCTTCCTGGGGGAAGTCGGCTGCCAGCGGTGTGAGGACACTCAGACCTCCAGAGAGGTGGACGGTCAAGGAACTGAGGTTCCCTGCCAATGGCTACCACGTGAGGGCGCCACCGGGGAATGTTTTGGGTTCATCAAGCTTGCAGGTGACTGTAGCTCTGGCCAACATTTCCTGACCGACAGAAACTGTGGGCAAAAGACTTGAATAGACATTTTTCCAAAGAAGATATCTGAAAAGTTCAACAGGCGCATGAAAAGATGCTCAGCATCACTAGTCATTAAGGAAATGCAAATCAAAACCACAGTGAGATACCATCTTACACCTGTTAGAATGGCTGCCATCAGAAGACGAGATAAATGCTGGCGAGGATGGGGAGGGAAGGGAACCTTCGTGCACTGTCGGGGGGTTGTACATTGCTGCGACCATTATGGAAAACAGTGTGGAGCTTCCTCAAAAAGTGAAAAAAGGAACTACCATATGGCTCAGCAATTCCACTTTGGGGAATATATCCAAAGGAAACAAAAACACTAATTTGAAAGCTACCTGTACCTGAATGTTCATTGCAGCATTATTTATAATAGCCAAGACATGGAAACAGCCTACGTGTCCATCGATGGATGAATGGATAAAGAAGTTGTAGTGTGTGTATAAAATGGAATATTATTCAGTGATAAAAATGAAGAAATCCTACCATGTGCAAGAACATAGATGGATTTTGAAGATGTTATGCTAAGTGAAAGACAGATGGAGAAAGACAAATACTGTGCGATCTTACTTATATGTGGGATCTGAGAGAGAGAGAGAGAGAGAGAGAGAGAGAGATTAGACTTGTGGTTACCAGAGGCAGAGGGTGGGAAGAAGGGAAATTAGAGGGAGGTGATCCAAAGGTACAGACTTCCAGTTATAAGATACATAACTATTGAGCTATAGTTAATGTTGCTCTAGGCTATATAGGAAAGTTGTTAAGAGCATAAATCCTAAGAGTTCTCATCACAAGGAGAATTTTTTCCCTTTTCTTCTTTCTTTTTATTGTATCTAAATGAGATGGTGAATGTGAGCTAAACTTGTTGTGGTAATCATTTCACAATAGATGTAAATCAAACCATCATGCTGTGTGACATACAGTGATATATATCAATTATGTCTCAATTAAACTGGAATAAAATACTAACTGATCCACTTCCCTTCTCTTAGTAGTAGTTGCTCTGTGAGAGGAATGGAGAGGTTGCCCCAAAGTCCCACTTTCCTAGCAAAGAATTCAGAGACCTCGCCTGGCCGGTGTGGCTCAGTGGTTCAGCATTGACCCAGGCACCAAGAGGTTGCCGGTTCGATTCCTGGCCAGGGCACATGCCCAGGTTGTGGGCCGGATCCCCAGGGGGGGGCATGCAGAAGGGGGCCAAATGATGTTCTCTCTCATCAGTGTTTCTATTTCCCTCTCCCTTCCTCTCCTTCTGTAATATCAATAAAGAAAAAAATTTTTATTTATATTTTATTATTTATTTATTTTTGTTACAGATGTTTCTCCTCCCCACCCCCCCAGTGATTCCTCCCTCCCCCTCCCTCCCCGCCCTGTCCACAGCTTTGTTGTCCATGTCCGTTGTTCTTGCACACATGTATATAAGTTCTGTGGTTTATCTCTCCCCCACCAACCCCTATTCCGGGGATTGTCAGTCTATACCCCACTTCCATGTCTCTGGGACTACCCTATTCCTCAGACTGTTATGTTCATTATATTCCACAAATAAGTGAGATCATATGATATTTGTCTTTCTCTGTTTGGCTTGTTTCGCCTAGGATAATACTTTCCAGGTCCCTCCATGTCATCTCAAAGGATAAGAGATCTTTCTTTCTTACAGCTGCATAGTACTCCATTGTGTATATGTACCACTGCTTTTTTATCCATTAGTCTACTGATGGACACTTGGGCTGTTTCCAGATCTTAGCTATTGTAAATAGTGCTGCTATAAACATGGGGGTACATATATTCTTCCTGATTGGTGTTTCAGGCTTTTTAGGGTGTTTTCCTAGAAGCGGGATCACTGGGTCAAATGGCAGTTCAATTTTTAATTTTTTGAGGTAACACCATATTGTTTTTCATAGTGGCTGCACCAGTCTGCATTCCCACCAGCAGTGGACTAGAGTCCCCTTTTCTCCACACCCTCGCCAACACTTGTTGTTTGATGATTTGTTGATGGCGGCCATTCTGACAGGTGTGAGGTGATACCTCATTGTTGTTTTAATTTGCATTTCTCTGATGATTAGTGATGTTGAGCATTTCTTCATATGTCTCCTAGCCATTTGTATGTCCTGTTTGGAGAGGTGTCTATTTAGTTCCTCTGCCCATAAGGAGTTAATTTCCAATATATATAGAGTGCTCATACAACTCAACAAAAGGAAGACAAAAAAAATTCTTTTAAAGGAATTCAGAGAGCCCTGGCCAGTTTGGTTCAGTGGTTGGAGCATCGGCCTGCAGACCAGAGAGTCCCGGGTTTGGTTCCTGCTAGGGGCATGTACCAACAACAACAAAAAAAGAAACTGGCTGGGTAGCTCAGTTGGTTGGAGCCTTGTCCTGACACACCAAGGTTCTGGGTGTCATACTCAGCCAGGGTACATACAAGAATCAACCAATGAATGCATAAATAAGTGAAACAACAAATCAATGTTTCTCTCTCTAAAATCAATACTTTTTTTTTTTTTTATCCTCACCCGAGGACATTTTTCCATTCTTTGTTCAGGTAGAGTGGGAGGGAGAGAGAGGAACAGAGAGAGAGAGAGAGAAACATCGATGTGAAAGGGACACATCGAGTGGCTGCCACCCACACAACCGACCAGGGCCGGGGACAAACTGCAACCGAGGTACATGCCCTTATCGGGAACCGAACCCGGGTCTCTCAGGACCGCAGGCCAACGCTCTAACCACTGAGCCAAACCGGCCAGGGCTAAAATCAATAAATTTTTTTTTTTTTTTAAATCCTCACCCGAGGACATTTTTCCATTTTTTTGTTCAGGTAGAGTGGGAGGGAGAGAGAGGAACAGAGAGAGAGAGAGAGAAACATCGATGTGAAAGGAACACATCGAGTGGCTGCCACCCACACAACCGACCAGGGCCGGGGACAAACTGCAACCGAGGTACGCGCCCTTAGCGGGAACCGAAGCCGGGTCTCTCAGGACCGTAGGCAGACGCTCTAACCGCTGAGCCAAACCGGCCAGGGCAAAATCAATAAATTTTTTAAAAATTTTTAAAAAAAAGGAATTCAGAGAGTTCTATGTCTATCATGCTAGTGACAGAAATCCTCTGCAAACCAACTTAAGCAAAAAAAAAAAAAGGGAATTGATTAGCTCTCAGGGCTGGTATTTAATTAAAGAAAGATCTTGGCATTCAGTGGGAGCTGGGGACCCAACGCCACCAGGAGTCTATCTCCTTCCTTCTCTCTCAACTCTGTGACTCATTGTGTGTTGGCCTCAGTGTCCCAGTTGCAGACAGACCTCCTCCATACTGGTGGATTGGGAGAGAGCAAGGCAGATAGGAACCAGAGGTGCCGGCAACCCCAGTGGGAAAAGGGACTCTGCATACTTTATCAATCTTTGCACTCTGGATGGCTGTCTTGGATCAAATGTCCATCTGAATGAACCACTGTTGCAGGAGCCATGGACACACTGGTTGTTCAGGTCCTGGGTCATCTGTACTCCTGCTGGGGAGGGGCTGTGGTGATTGACAGCCTCATCAAAGCCACGTGGAGGGGAAGAGGAACCGTTCTCCAAAGCTGGCGTGCTGTTTCAGAAGAAGCAGGGAAATTCTGCTTGGAAGACAAAACAAGAACAGATGCTTAGACATACCCTATCTCCCCAAGGAGAGAGGCCCCACGTGGTTCTTTGTACTAAAAGTTACTATCCAGCCCTGGCCGGTTTGGCTCAGCAGTTAGAGCGTCGGCCTGCGGTCCAGAGAGACCCAGGTTTGGTTCCCGCTAAGGGCGCGTACCTCGGTTGCAGTTTGTCCCCGGCCCTGGATGGGTTGTGCGGGTGGCAGCCACTCAATGTGTCCCTTTCACGTCGATGTTTCTCTCTCTCTCCCTCCCTCCCACTCTATCTGAACAAAAAATGGAAAAATGTCCTTGGGTGAGGATAAAAAAAAAAAAGTTACCATCCAATCTTGCTAGTACATTGAGTGAAACCAACCCCGCTGCCCAGAGAAGGGCTTCCCTTGGAAAAACTTCAGGAGCCACTGTTTACACAGACTCGGTGTGAATGGTGACCCTTGAAGCTGGACAGTATGTCACAGCCCTGACCCTGATCATGCCTGGTTGGACCAGGGATGGGCAGTTGAGCCATGAAGAAAGCCAGCATCCCTCGGGGTCTTGTCCTAAAACTAGCCAAAGGAGCCACTCCATTCTGAGTGATGGCTCTGAGTTGGGACCAATTAGAAAAATTCAGAGAATTTTAAATTGTGTGTGTGTGTGGGGGGGGGGTAATACAGGGAATGGGTTTGATGGATGGTGAAAGAATTGAGGAGCCAGCGGGATGGTGAGGCACCCCAGAGAGTAACAGCACTGGGAAGGGATAGAGAGAAAACAGGAGGAGGTGGTGTTGGCAGAGCCCAGAAGCCAGGACCATGTGGTAGAAACTAAACCACCTCAGGGGCTGCCTAGCAGAAGCTGTGCCCATGAGAGAGGGCTGCCTGGGGGAGCAAGAGCCACAGAGAGAACATACCTGCTTCTGAAGAGCATACCTACTTCCCCAAGGTGGAGGGACACCAACCCTGGCCTCCCCCTTCTTTTGTCCTACCATTTCCCTTCAGTGGCTTCCACTGGCAAACACAGATGGAAGCCGGCTGAAACAGGGACCCAAGACACTCCTGCAAGGGCCATTGTCCCTGTGACTCAGAGCAGAGTGTAAAGGAGGAAGGGCAAGGAATGAATCTGAGGACAAATGGGCAAATGGACAGACACAATGGCCCCATTAGATCCTTTCCCTCAGGAAGAGCTAAGGCCGCCAGAGGCAAGTTCCATGCAGTCTGCTGATACCCAGTTCTAGCATGAATCCTGGAAAGACTACCCATCTGTGTCTGCACACTCCTAAGTGTGCCACAATGAACCATCATCCTCGGAAAGGCTCTCACTAAGTATCTTTTCAGCCTGGCCCTCCTCAGTCCTGGGAGTTGGAACTGCTGCTCCCTCCAGATCCAGCCTGCATGCAGCTGCGTGGCTGGGAAGGCAGAAGGCAGAGTGCAGAGGAGGGCAGACCCCTGAAAGCCAGCCTGGGGTCAGGAGAGAGGGAGGGCCTTTATGTTTCCTAACCTCACCACCACCACACTCAGAAAACATTTTGAACTGAATGAAAATAAAAACATGTGTCAAAATTTGTAAAATGCAGCCAATACAGTACTTTGAGGGCAATTTATTCCACTAAATGCCATTATTAGAAAAAAAGAGAAGATTTTAAATCAATGATCAGAACTTCCACCTAATGAAACGGGGGAGGGGGGGAGCAAGTGAAACCTCAAATAAGCAGGAGAAAGAAAATGATAAAGATCTGAGCAGAAATCAATGAAATAGAAAACAGAAAGACAAGAGAAAGTGAACAAAACCAAAAGCTGATTTCTTAAGAAAAATCAATGCAATTAATAAACCTCCAGTTAGTGCAAAATTACCAAAAACACTTACAATAGCACTGAAAACTATGAAATACTTGGTGATAAATCTGATAAAAGATGTGCAAGACTGATACACTGAAAAATTAAAGTACATTGCTGAGAGAAACAAAAAAAGAAATAGAAAGATATGCTGTGTTCATGGATCAGAAAACTCAATGTCCTTCGAATGTCAGTTCTCAACTGATCTATAGATTCAGTGCAATCCCAATCAAAGTTCCAGCAAGATTTTATGTGGAAACTGACAAACTGATTCTAAAATTCATCTAGAGAGACAAATGATCCACAGTAACCAAAACAACTTTGCAAAAAAAAAACACACACACACACACAATTCAGAGAATCTACACTATCTGATTTACAAATGTACAGTAATCAAGACAGACAAATTGATACACCTGATAGATCAATGAAACAGAGTAGAAAGTCTAGAAATAGTGCATACATATATAATCAATGTATTGTCAACAAAGGTGCCAAGGTAAGAGTCACCTTTTCAACAATTGACAATGGAACAATCGGCTATCCATCTGTAAATAATTGTCAATTCATATCTTGTACTATAAAATTTAATTCAAAATGGATCATAGACCTAAATGTAAAATCTAAAACTATAAAAATTCTAGAAGAAAACATAAGAGAAAATCTTTGTGACTCTGGGTTTGATAATATTTCTTCAATAGGACAAACAAAAATGTACAAACCAGCCCTGGTCAGTTTGGCTCAGTAGTTAAGAGCGTCAGCCTGCTGTCCAGAGAGACCCAGGTTCGGTTCCCGCTAAGGGCATATACTTCGTTTGCAGTTTGTCCCCGGCCCTGGTTGGGTCATGCGGGTGGCAGCCACTGGATGTGTCCCTTTCACATCGATGTTTCTCTCTCTCTCTTCCTCTCTCTCCTTCCCACTCTGAATAAAAACTGGAAAAATGTCCCCGGGGGAGGATTTAAAAAAAAAAGTACAAACCATAAAAGAAAAAATTGATAAATTTGACTTGATCAAAATTAAAATCTTCTGCTCTTCAAAATATTTGTTTAAAAAAATGAAAAGAGCCCTGGTCGATTTGGATCAGCGGTTAGAGTGTCGGCCCGCGGACCAGGAAGTCCTGGGTTCAGTTCCCACTAAGGGCACATAACTCAGTTGTAGTTTGTCCCCAGCCCCGGTTGGGGTTATGTGGGTGACAGCCAGTCGATGTGTCTCTCTCACATCAATGTTTCTCTCTCTCTCTTCCTCCCTCTCTCCCTCCCACTCTATCTGAAGATAAATGCAAAAATGTCCTCAGGTGACGAAAAGAAAAGATAAGCTACAGAGTGGTAAAAAATATTTGCAACTCATATATATGATAAGGGACTTGTATGTATAATATATAGGAAACTCTCAAAACTTAATAAAGAGAAGACAAGCAACCCCAAAAAATGAGCAAAACATTTGAATAGACGTTTCACCAAAGAAAAAATACAAATGGCAAGTAAACATATGAAAAAATGTTCAACATCATTAGTCATTAGGGAAATTAAAATTAAACCTACAATGAGATATCACTACACCTGTTAGAAGGGCCAACTGAAACACTGGCTTCTACCAAATATATTCGGGGCAGTGGAGGAACTGGAACTCTTGTGTGTTGCTGGTGGGAATATAAAATGATACAAGCACTTTGGAAAACAGTCTGGCAGTTTCTGTAAAACTATTAAAGACATTTCCCAATTGTGTACCTCAATATACACCCACCAAACGGCCCAGCCATTTCATTCATTTCCCAAGAGAAATGAAAGCGTATGTCCATAAAAGGACTTGTACAGAGATACTCATGACAACTTTATTCACAATAACCAAACTTTAAGCAACCCAAGGTCTATCAATACCAACTATGTCACCAATATCAAAGGTGAAGGGATAAACAAACAGTGTACATCCATACAATGGAATATTACTCAGCAATAAAAAGAAATGAGATACTGATAACACGCAACACATAGGTGAATCTCAAAACAACTATGCCTACTGAAAGAGGCCAGTGGGGAAAGGGCCACACAGAGTGTGATTGCATTTGGGTTACATTCTAGAAATGCAAACTAACCTATAGTGACAGACAGCAGGTCAGTAGCTGCCTAGGGATGGAGGGGGTGGGAGGAGCATGAGGGACGGATTGCAGAGGGTCACGAGAAACCTTTGCAGGAGATGGACACGTTCACTATCTTGATTGTGGTAATAGTTTCATGGGTAGAAACATATAGGAAACCTTATCAAACTGTATACTTTAAATGCATACTACTCTGGCTGGTTTTGCTCAGTGGTTAGAGCATCGGCCCATGGACCAGGGAGATCCGGGTTCGGTTCCTGCTAAGGGCATGTACTTTGGTTGCAGTTTGTCCCTGGCCCCAGTTGGGGTCATGTGGGTGGCAACCAGTCAGTGTGTCTCTCTCATGTCAACATTTCTCCCTCTCTCTTCCTCCGCTCTATCTAAAGATAAATGCAAAAAGGTCCTTGGGTGGTCTGGCCAATGTGTCTCAGTGGTTGAACATTGACCCATGCACCAAGAGGTCACCGGTTTGATTCCTGGTCAGGACACATGCCCAGGTTGTGGGCCCAATCCCCAGTGGGGGGCATGCAGGAGGCGGCCAATCGATGAGGCGGTTCTCTCTCATTGATGTTTCTATCTCCCTCTCCCTCTCTCTCTAAAATCAATAAAGGGAAAAAAAAATTTTTTAATGTCCTCGAGAGAAGATAAAAAATAAAATTAAATGCATGCAATAATGTTAGTTGTACCTCAATCAAACTATTTAATAAATGGAGAAGAAATGATTTCATGGAGGCAGACTGGAGCAGGAAAGAACAACTTCATGGTGAGGGGCAGTATGGTGTTGAACCTGAGTATCTGGCCTGGAGAGCCAGACTCTGTTTTCTGTGTGACGCCACCGCTTACTGGTACTGGACATTATAAATAACACCATGATGGACATCCTTGCACATAAAATCTTCAAGTACATCTTGGATAATTTCTTTGCAGTAAATTCCTACATGTCACTTAACTTCTTGGTAGCTCAGTTTTCTCATCTGTGAAATGGAGACAACCGTGACATCTATATCATTGGGTTGTGGAATGAAATAAATCTATGTATATGTGTGTGTGTGTCCTAGAACAATTTCTTGACACATAGTAATTCTATGTTACCAAAAGCTGGCTGGTGCTACAGATGAGCCCTTAGCTTTGTGGTGTTGGCCGATGGTTTCCAACTAAATTGGCAGCATCCAGAGCTCAGAGACCAGGAAGGAGACACGGAGCGATGGAGGACAGGAGGGGACCAGGGGAAAGGTGGGGACAGTGAGGGAAGCTCAGATCACCTCGCTTGTTTTCTGGGCCAAGCCTTCAGGACAGTGAAAACCAAAATGTTGTGATAACATATTTCTTTCCCCAATTTCATCCTGGTAGAATTACTGGCCAGTAATTACCTAGCAAATTAGAGAATCTACCAGGACCCCAATTAGGTACCCAAGGACATAATTGGTCCCTAATTAGAAAAAGTTGTCAAACGGGAACAATTATCTCTGTTCTATTTCATTTCCTCTCCTCCTCAAGCCAAATCTCTCTGCCTCCCCTCCCCCACTGGGCCTTCTTCTCCTGCTCCTGGGAGATGGGGGCGGGAAGCAGAGGCTCCTGTCCGTCACTTGCACCATCACCAGACAGCGGAGGGAGGACTCTGCCTTCCTGTGTTCCCAGAAGCCCCGTTACCTTATTTTCTAAGGGCCTGTTCACTTGTCTCCTTTCCCACTAAACTGGGGGCTCCCTGCAGGCAAGAGTCCATCTTATTTCTCCACCTGTCTCCAGATCCAGCCCAGGGCCTGGCTTCCAAAAAGGGCTAGAAAGGATCGTTAAAATGAAATGACCACTCTGGGCCCCAGAGTGACGATGCTGAGTGTCTCCATCCAAGCACGGGGTAGGGGGCTTACTGCGTGGCCCTCGCCCGCCACAGCCCGGAAATGCCACCTGCCACCCCCGGCAGAGGAAGCCTGCAGGAGGGTGGTCTCGGCCAGCCTCCCGTGGTCTGCATTGCTGCGGAGCCGGAGACATCACTTCTGGGTTAAGGGATCAGGAAAAGCTTCGTGGAGCAGCTGGTGTCTGGTTTGGGCATTTGGGGTTAAGAGGAAAAGCCAACAGAAGCAACCACAGAGGGTTGGAGTGGGCAGTTCAGGGCCGGTGCGGGGCCTGCTCGGGCTGAAGTATTGGGGTACACAAGGAAGAAGGGACAGGCTGGGGATGCAGCAAACCTTGAGGGGCCCCCAAGGAGCATGGTCCTGGCAGCATTGGGAACCAGCCCGAAAAGACATTCCTGGAAGCTGAAGCCAGAGTGCTTGCTCGTGACCGAAGCGAAGGAGGGGGATGAAGGGAGAAGCGGGGAGGAGGTGGTGGCGGGTGATACAGGCTCCAGGGACTGACGGCTGTCAGGGCCGGATGACCCCAAGCAACTTAGAGAGTGAAGGCAGAAGAGGGTGAGAATTGGATCAAACCACAGGCCTCACCGTTTTTGTTGTTGTTTAACCCTCACCCAAGCATATTTTTCCATTTATCTTCAGATAGAGTGGGGGGGCGGGGACTGAACCCCAACTGAGGTATGTGCCCTTGACCAGAATCGAACCCAAGACTCTTTGGTCCTGGAGCCGACGCTCTACGGCTGAGCCAAACCGGCCAGGGCGGGGACTTTTGTCTTCGCAATTTCACTTCTTGGAATTTACCCTGAAGAACTTCTTCAATAGGCGCCTGAAGGTCTTACGTTCAGTATGTTCTTCCCAGTATTATTCAGAGTAGTAACAAGACTGGAGAAAAGGTGCTGCTAAATGAAAGAAGCCAGTCACGAAAGACCACATTTTGTATGATCCCACTTACAACAGACCGGAGCTGTAGAGACAAAAGCAGAGTCGCGATTGCCTGGGGCTGGAGAGGGGGTGGGAAGTGGAGTAGACGGGCTGCCAGTGGGTACAGGGTTCCGAGTTGGGCTGATCAAATGTTCTAACATGAGATTATGGTGATGGACAAACAACTCTGTAAATATACTTTTAAAAACCATTGCATTGCACATTTAAAATGAGTGAACTGTGTAATTTGCAAATTATATCTCAATAAAACCATTCACTATTTTTTTTTTAATTTAATTTTTTGGTACGTGCCCCTAGCAGAAACCGAACCTGGGACTCTCTGGTCCGCAGGCCGACGCTCCAACCGCTGAGCCAAACCAGCCAGGACCCGTTCACATTTTTAAACTGGGCGCAAGGAGTTCAGGGCAGGGGCGTCTGTGAAGCAAGTGGTATCTGCCTGCGTCGCGGACAGCCCTGGACCCCACAGAAAGTGGCGTTGCCTGCAAAGGAGCCGGAGCCCCTCTGTGAAGAGTGACACCAAGGGGCAGGGGGCAGGAGAGGCTCCCAACGAGCCGGCCAGGAGCGAAAGGGTGAGGGGAAGCTGAGGAGTGTGGTGCTGCAAACACGACTGTAGTCCAGGTACTCCCTCCTAACGGGCAAGCAGATGGGCCCGAGGCCCGGCACGCGGTGTTCCACCCGCTGGCCCTGTCTGCAGGAGGCTTACCAGCGTGGCTGTGACCCAGCCACCAGGCCAGGTCATGGCGGAGTAGCAGAGGAAGGTGGGGTGCCCAGGTAGGGGGCAGAGGAGAGCAAAACAAGAAGGAATGTGGCAGTCGTGAGGTTAAATCCCAGATCTGCCACCTAACTGGCCCTGTGATCTTGAGCAAGTTACTTAACTTCTCCGGGCCCCAAGGGGGAGCAGTTGAAGTTACCCTAAAGCAGACGTGGAGAATGGGGTGCAATGTCTCGAGGGCCCCTTCCACAGGAGCTGTGCAGGGGTTTCACTGCTCTGAGATGGACAAACCCACAGGGTCCCAAAATCCCATGACCAGAGCCAGCTGGAGTGGGGCCAAGGGTCAGTAATCACCGATCCCAGAAGTGGAGGGGTACAACAAGAAGAAGTGGGGCTCCCGCCCTGGCTGGATTGGCTCAGCGGCTGGAGCGTCGGCCTGCGGTCCGGAGAGACCCGGGTTCGGTTCCCGCTAAGGGCACGTACCTCGGTTGCAGTTTGTCCCCGGCCCTGGTTGGTCGTGCGGGTGGCAGCCACTCGATGTGTCCCTTTCACATTGATGTTTCCCTCTCTCTCTCTTCCTCTCTCTCCCTCCCACTCTGTCTGTACAAAAAATGGAAAAATGTCCTCGAATGAGGATTAAAAAAAAAAAAAAGTAAAGTTTATAAAAAAAGAAAAAAAAAAAGAAGTGGGGCTCCCCCCAATACCTGCTGTTCCTCCTTACACCTGCCTCCCACCCCCACCCCCACCTTCCATTCCAGAAGTTTCCAGTGTGAGGGTCTTTCAGGCTTCTCTGAAGAGGGGACTAATTAAACCTTAATTGACACAGCACTAATTAGCTTCTTAATTACACAGAACCACATGATTACCACGCAACAGACACTAATTGTTCATTAGGAAGCAGCCTTCCCTCCCCCCCTTCTCTAGAACCTGCTGGCTGAGGCACCTGAGGGGCCCACGGTCGGTGCAGCCACCCCGGCCCAGCCCCTGAGCCATCCTGATCCTAGGGGTCAGCAGGCATAGTCCGCACTGCCCTGGCCTGGAGCAGGTGTCTTCGGGGATAGCGATCTAATTAATTACAACTTCCTGCCCAGCCGCTGTGGCTCAGTGGTTGAGCATCCACCCATACACCAACAGGTCGCTGGTTCGATTCCCGGTCAGGGCATATTCCCAGGCTGTGGGCCCGATCCCCAGTGGGGGGCATGCAGGAGGCGGCCAATTGATGTTCTCTCTCATTGATGTTTCTATTTCTCTCTCCCTCTTCCTTCCTCTCTCTCTAAAATTAATACAGAAAAAAATCTTTTTTTTTTTTTTAAGAAAAAATAATAATAAAAGCCCTGGCCCGTTTGGCTCAGCGGTTAGAGCGTCAGCCTGCGGTCCAGAGAGACCCGGGTTCGGTTCCCGCTAAGGGCACGTACCTCGGTTGCAGTTTGTCCCTGGCCCTGGTTGGGTGGTGCAGGTGGCAGCCACTCGATGTGTCCCTTTCACATTGATGTTTCTCTCTCTCTCTCTCCCTCTCTCTCTCTCTCTCTCTCTCTCTCTCCCTCCCGCTCTATCTGAACAAAAATGAAAAAATTGTCCTCAGGTGAGGATAAAAAAATAATAAATAAATAAATATAAAAGCTTTTTCTTTCTCAGAAGAACTGGCTCCTATGCGTGTCGGCAGCCATTGCTCCCCTCGTTCTGGGACACTCTAGAGCGCCAGCCCTGGCCTCCTTGGGGTGGGGGAGCCCTGGCCTCCTTGGGGTGGGGGAGCTCTGGCCTCCTTGGGGTGGGGGAGCCCTGGCCTCCTTGGGGTGAGGGGAGCCCTGGCCTCCTTGGGGTGGGGGAACCCTGGCCTCCTGGGGGTGAGGGAGCCCTGGCCTCCTGGGGGTGGGGGAGCCCTGGCCTCCTGGGGGTGGGGGAGCCCTGGCCTCCTGGGGGTGAGGGAGCCCTGGCCTCCTGGGGGTGAGGGAGCCCTGGCCTCCTTGGGGTGGGGGAGCCCTGGACTCTTGGGGTGGGGGAGCCCTGGCCTCCTGGGGGTGAGGGAGCCCTGGCCTCCTTGGGGTGAGGGGAACCCTGGCCTCCTTGGGGTGGGGGAGCCCTGGACTCTTTGGGGTGGGGGGAGCCCTGGCCTCCTTGGGGTGAGCGAGCCCTGGCCTCCTTGGGGTGGGGGAGCCCTGGCCTCCTCGGGGTGGGGGAGCCCTGGCCTCCTTGGGGTGGGGGAGCCCTGGCCTCCTTGGGGTGAGGGAGCCCTGGCCTCCTTGGGGTGGGGGAGCCCTGGCCTCCTGGGGGTGGGGGAGCCCTGGCCTCCTGGGGGTGAGGGAGCCCTGGCCTCCTGGGGGTGAGGGAGCCCTGGCCTCCTTGGGGTGGGGACCATGGCCTCCTGGGGGTGAGGGGAGCCCTGGCCTCCTGGGGGTGGGGGAGCCCTGGCCTCCTTGGGGTGGGGGAGCCCTGGCCTCCTTGGGGTGAGGGAGCCCTGGCCTCCCTGGGGGTGAGGGAGCCCTGGCCTCCTTGGGGTGGGGGAGCCCTGGCCTCCTTGGGGTGGGGGAGCCCTGGCCTCCTGGGGGTGGGGGAGCCCTGCCTCCTGGGGGTGGGGAGCCCTGCCTCCTTGGGGTGAGGAGCCCTGCCTCCTGGAGGTGAGGGAGCCCTGGCCTCCTTAAGGTGAGGGAGCCCTGGCCTCCTGGGGGTGGGGGAACCCTGGCCTCCTGGGGGTGAGGGAGCCCTGGCCTCCTTGGGGTGGGGGAGCCCTGGCCTCCTGGGGGTGAGGGAGCCCTGGCCTCCTGGGGGTGAGGGAGCCCTGGCCTCCTTGGGGTGGGGGAGCCCTGGCCTCCTTAAGGTGAGGGAGCCCTGGCCTCCTGGGGGTGGGGAAACCCTGGCCTCCTGGGGGTGAGGAGCCCTGGCCTCCTGGGGTGGGGAGCCCTGGCCTCCTGGGGGTGAGGGAAGCCCTGGCCTCCTGGGGTGAGAGCCCTGGCCTCCTTGGGGTGGGGAGGCCCTGGCCTCCTTAAGTGAGGGAGCCCTGGCCTCCTGGGGGTGAGGGAGCCCTGGCCTCCTGGGGGTGGGGGAACCCTGGCCTCCTGGGGGTGAGGGAGCCCTGGCCTCCTTGGGGTGGGGGAGCCCTGGCCTCCTTAAGGTGAGGGAGCCCTGGCCTCCTGGGGGTGAGGGAGCCCTGGCCTCCTGGGGGTGGGGGAACCCTGGCCTCCTGGGGGTGAGGGAGCCCTGGCCTCCTTGGGGTGGGGGAGCCCTGGCCTCCTGGGGGTGAGGGAAGCCCTGGCCTCCTGGGGGTGAGGGAGCCCTGGCCTCCTTGGGGTGGGGGAGCCCTGGCCTCCTGGGGGTGAGGGAGCCCTGGCCTCCTGGGGGTGAGGGAGCCCTGGCCTCCTTGGGGTGGGGGAGCCTGGCCTCCTTGGGGTGAGGGAGCCCTGGCCTCCTGGGGTGGGGGAACCCTGGCCTCCTTGGGTGAGGGGAGCCCTGGCCTCCTGGGGGTGAGGGCGCCTGGCCTCCTGGGGGTGGGGGAGCCCTGGCCTCCTGGGGGTGAGGGAGCCCTGGCCTCCTTGGGGTGAGCGAGCCCTGGCCTCCTGGGGGTGAGGGAGCCCTGGCCTCCTGGGGGTGGGGGAGCCCTGGCCTCCTGGGGGTGATGGGAGGCCCTGGCCTCCTGGGGTGAGGGAGCCCTGGCCTCCTTGGGGTGAGGGAGCCCTGGCCTCCTTGGGGTGGGGGAGCCCTGGCCTCCTGGGGGTGAGGGAGCCCTGGCCTCCTGGGGGTGAGGGGAGCCCTGGCCTCCTTGGGGTGAGGGGAACCCTGGCCTCCTGGGGGTGAGGGAGCCCTGGCCTCCTTGGGGTGAGGGGAACCCTGGCCTCCTTGGGGTGGGGGAGCCCTGGACTCTTTGGGGTGAGGGGAGCCCTGGCCTCCTTGGGGTGAGCGAGCCCTGGCCTCCTTGGGGTGAGGGGAGCCCTGGCCTCCTTGGGGTGAGGGAGCCCTGGCCTCCTTGGGGTGGGGGAGCGCAGGCTGGCCCGCTGGGAGAGTGAGAGGAGAGGGAACAGCATTGCTGACACACCCACCTTGTGCCGATCACCTCCCACCACTCAGTGTCTGGAGCCTGGACGGCCACAGAACAGGTGTGTGCCAGGTGAGGTGACAGGCTCTGTGGGAGTGAGAAACAGACCAAGATGGAGCCAGACCCCACCCAGGTCTGACCCTGGCCAGGCTGCTCTCTGCAGTCCCGCTGCCCCTGAAGAATGTCCCTGATCTCGTGACGTCAAGATTGGGGCCTGCAGTGGGAGGCCACCTGCTCCCTCCAGGGAGCCATGTGCTCCCAGCATCACAGCTGAGCTCCTGCTTCAGACCCAGCTCTGCCCTTCCTGGCTCCATGGCATTGAACAAGTTACTCTCGAACCCTCTGCGCCTCAGCCTTCTCTGCAGAATGGGGGTCGTGATAGCGCCACCTAGCTTGCTGGGAGGGTTAGTGCCCAGAGAAGCGCCTGCCTTGCAAAACCAGAGCGGCATGAGGACAGCAGTACAACTCCCCGTAATGAGGGTTGCTGGGACAGAATCTTGGGATTTGGGGTCCCCCACCCCTCCTTCCCACACCTCAAATTTCCTCTCCACTGTCTGACCTTGGGAGACACCCCGGCAGCTCCACCTTCCTTGCCTCCAGGGTGTCATGCGCCCACCCGAGACTCCGCCACCAGGCGATGCCGCCCCCGGCCCCCAGCCCCAGCCCGCACTGGCTCCGCCCACGGGGCACTCAGGCGCCCCAGCCCGTGCTGCTGCAGGTGTGGCAGGAAGGGGACTGACGCTGAGTGTGGAGCTGGTGACCACTGTCTGCTTCTCCCAGGACAGCCCCGGCTTTCTCCCCTCCCTGGGGTACCTCCTCGCGGCGCCCTGGCCCGCTCTCAGGGTCTGATCTGGACACTGAACGACATGACCCCACGGTGTACCCCTCCTCCGCCTGCCGCCTGCAGGTGCTGCACACCAATCCCGGGGAACCCTCATCCTGGGGTTGGGTTGCCCCCCACTCCTTGCCCCTGGCAAAAGAAGAAAAAACAGAAACATGAGATATGGGGGGAGGACTTCCCCCCAAGTTCCCACCACCAGAAACAGGAGGAGTTGGGGTGCTAACCCACCTTTGGGGGCCTCAGAAGCCCCTGCCCGGCCGTGCTGGGGGGCTCTATGAAAGAAGGGCCAGGGGCTACTTGTGGGCGTGTGGTCTCTGAGTGGGTCTCAGGGCTGGGCGCAGCGGGATGTAGGGACAGGGACGGCAGAGGGATCCGTGTGAGCAAAGGCGTGGCCACAGGGACCTGCATGATGAGAACAGCGGCTCAGAGTTGGGGGGGGGGGCAGGTGACCCAGCAGACTGGGAGCAGGAAAGACAGATGAACCTGCAGAGGGACAGGGACAGGGGCAAAAGCCAAAGAGCCACCTGACCAGATGAGGCTATTCCCTTATCCGTGTCCTGCCAGTGGCCTAAGGACTGAGAACTACAGGGAGGGGCCCCCCGAAGCCTGGAACCCAGAGCTTGGTGGAGGAGAGCACTTGTGCAGACGGAGTATCAAAAACTGCGCCGCAGACGGACCGGCTCGTGCAGACTCCGAGGAGAGCATCCGCGGTCTCTCCGGAGCGAGGGGCCAGCGTGTCAGGCCGCGGAGATTTAATGGGCATGGGCCACTAGGGCAGCCAGACAGCGGGCTTCCTGCTTGTTGAGGGGTTCCAGGGAAGTAGCCCCTGGGGTGCGACCATGCTGGCTTCAGGGTGGGGTGGGCAGAGACTCGTTCACTGCCCTCACCACCTCCTCCCACAGCGTCTTGCCTTCCTGAGTCCTCTTCTGGTCCTTGTCCAGACAGCCAGGCCCGGTCTCGGTGTCCGGGCTGGGATGCTCTGGCTGGTCCACCCCTTCCCCAGCTGGGCCGGGTGGAGGAGGAGGGGAGGTGCCGATGGCTAGCTCCCGCCCCTGCCCCAGTATCCTGTGGGCCGTGCTGCACCCCTCCCCACCCGGGTCCCTGGTGTCGCTGCAAGAGACACAGCAATTAGGTCAGAACGCCCCTCCAGATGCTCACCCCTTCTCATTATCTGGAAGCAGTTACAGTGTATCAAGGAAAGCCCTCTGGGGGTGTTTTCCCATCTGTTGCTATATTTCTGACACATGCTGCTTTCCCACCTGGAATTCCCGTGCCCTCCCCCCCTCTTCTCCGTGCCCTTCCGTCCTTGGACAAGTTTCCAAGCCTCTGCACTTTCTCTCCTTGCCCACAAAGTGGACATAATAGTACCCACCTCCCGGGGGCCACAGAGGACTCAGAGGGTTCATTCACACACAGTGTTCAGCTCAGGGTCTAGCACAGAGCAGGTCTTCACTGGATAGTGACTACAGTTCTTCTCAAGGCCTGGCCTAAATCCCTCTTCCTCCGGGAAGCCCTAATGGACCGCCTAAGCTTTAGGTGGTCACTCCCTCTTCTGCTGTCCACTCCCCGCAGGGCACCCTACTTTGGAGGCCTGCCATTTCCAGCACTAAGTGCTTTACACCTGTTAATTTGTTTAACCCTTACCATATCCCTATGAAGTAGGTACATTATTATTATCCCCATTTTACAAAGGAAGAAAATGCGAAACAGAGAGGTTAAGTAACTTGTCCGAGGTCACACAGCAGGTAAAGTGATGGACCCAGGCCAAGGACCCAGGCAAACTCCAAAGTCCATGCTTTTACCCTCTATTGTAATCATAGATTAATAAATGTTTTTGGGGGGGTGTGTGGGAGGATATACACATGACAAGTACCTATGGGCTTTGTGGAGTTTCCAGTTTCAGTGGTGTGTACACTCGGGGCTCCACGCCAGGGCTGTGCAATATGTTCATTGCATGTGTGTAGGGTGTGTGCAGAGATGTGTCTAAAGGGTGCATGTTGCATACACGGAGAGCTTAGACACCACATGGTCAGAGTGTGTGCACACATGTATGTCTGTATGTGTGCGCCAGTGTGAATTTCTGCGGGGGTTGTAAAAAGGCACATCACACTCATTTGCGTGGCTGTCATTCTGCTTTGACAGTTAAACACCAGCGAGGGAAGTGAAGCAGGTCTTATTTCTCCTTCTTTAGAGATTGAGATGCTGGGGCCTGGAGCAGCTACATGACCAGAGCACTGTGTGTGCATGGAGTGTGAAAATTATGTGATCTGAGCACGTACGCACATGTGTTTATCTGTGTGTCATATGTGTCAATAGTGCCCAGGAGAACGTTTACTGTGCATTGGTTTGTGTATTGGGGTGCACAGAGGACACGTGGGACCTGTGTGTGTTTGTACATTGAGAGGTATGCACATGCAAGTATACATAAGAAGAGATGGGGGTGCAAAGATTGCAAAGTAAGACAGACCTGAAGCCCACTCCTGCCTCTGCCACCGCCCAGCTGTGGGTCTTGGACAAATGGCTTCATCTGCAAGGCTCCATTTCTGCATCACAAAGCGAGAGCAGCGACACCCACGGCAGCAGTCGGAGGACTGGTGACAACAGACGGAAGCACAGTGGGCGCTCGGTGCCCGCGCACGACTTGTGGACGTGTCTGTGTGCACATGTATGTGTGTGGGCCGTGAGGGTGTGTACCTGGAGCTGTGCGTGTTCACAGGGTGTGGAGTGGGGGTGAGGGGCATAATGGGTAAGCATGCGTGTGTCTAACTGCCCTGTGCAGGCTGTGGGGGCGAATATGTCGGGGTGCACGACAGTGTAACAGTACCGTGTGTGACTGTCTGTGCACGTGTGGGGGGCTGTGCCCCGGGCCCCTCATTCTAGACGGGGCTGGTTTGAGGAGCCTGGCTGGGCCGAGGAGGGTATCTGGCTGTCAGGCCAGAGGTGGGGGGCGGCCCTGCTGGCGGTGACTGAGCGCCAGCTCTCCCACCAGGCCTGCCAAAATACAGCGAGACAGGGTGTAATTACCGGCACTTACCGCGGCCATTACCCCCCTCGCCGCTGCGTGTGACACACGACCCGTCAGCTCAGCGTTCGCACCATTAAGGGGCCTCATTAGCATCCCGGCTCAGAAGCAAAATTACCCTCACTGCTCATTTCAAGATGTCATCAATTTTAATTTAGGGCCCAAAGATAGTACAATGAGAAGGCCCGCCCCAGCCCCCGCACATGGGAAGGGATGAGAGGGTGGGGGAGGAGCTGGGGGCAGCCAGGGCGGAGGGGCACAAAGGGGGAGAAGGGGCTGAGCAAGGAGAGCAGAAAAAGGCTGACCGGCCCCTGCCCCAGGAGGGTCCCCAGCCAGGGCTTCTGCAGCGTCCCCTTGGGAGGGGAGAGGAATGGAGGGCATTGCCAGGGACAGGCCCCTGGTCCACCCACCCCTGAGGGCCATCGGGAAGCTATGACATCCGCAGCCATCTCCAGTGACATGCTGTGTCTAGCACTTCCCTTCAGTCATTCCTTTAATTCCCAAAGCTACCCTGGGAGGCAGACATTGAAGTCCCTCATTACAGAAGGGGAAACTGAGGCACAGGGCGCCCACCCCTCTTCACAGCAAGCCATGCAGAGCTCATTCAAACACAGGCCTGTTTGGCTTTGCGACTCCCTGCCTTTCTGAACCCAGAACCCGTGGCCTCATGGGCAGTCTTCCAGCCCACGTGCCCGGGCCCACCCGACGGCAGTCCCACCAGCCCGCTCAGCCGCGGGCGCCCACACCATCAGCCCTCCACCCTGTGCCCTGTGCCTGCAGTGCCCCTCCCTCCCCGGGCAGCCTGATCCCCACCACTCAGCTTAATGTCACCTCCCCCTTTTAAAAACCCCTTGCTGAGTCCTCACTGCTGTTCTTGGGGGCCGCTCCCCGCCCCCATCTGCCCCCGGATGGGCTGTCCCTTATCCGCCTCTCCTCCTGTCCTGCATCCAGCCCCAGGCGCTGAGCGGGGCTCAGGGTCTGCTGGACACCACTGCCTCCCAGCCGTGCTCCTGCCCTCAGGGGAGGGGAGGACTGTCTGAGCTGGAAGGAACCACAGGTCTGCTCAGCCCACCCCACCTGTTCAGAGGACCAGCCGAGGCTCATCGAGAGGGGGCGGGGCTTCCAGAAAAGCCATTTCTGTCTCAGGGGGCACAAGCAGGTGGGCACCAGTCTTTATTTAGAACAAATGACTGAACACATGAATGAAAGCGGGTGGAAGGTCCCTCTCCCCAGGCACCTGCAGGTCCCTCCCGGGACAGAAATCTCAGCTGTTCCCTCACCAGGACTTGCAGCAGCTGGACTTACTCCCAATCCTGGGGAGTCTGTATTTTACAAATGGAGTCTCCACCTGCAAGGGGGACTTCACAGGCCAGTGGAGAAGTTTCTGGAAAGTCTGGTTTGGGAGGTGGAGGAGCCTGCTTGTTCTTTGCAGCCAGCTCTGCCACCCCGGTCTGTCTTGACTCACAGTGGGGCCACGGTCTCCCAAGTGTAGAGCGGACACGGCGCGGGGCTCAGGGACAGGCCGCAGTGTGGCAGGGCCCGGGCCCAGCCAATTACTGCGGCTGCCCCCGCCCGACTGAGTCCCGCCTGCCTCCCCTGCTGCCTGACACCCCAGCTCCCTGGCCACCGCAGGAGAGAGAAGGGGCCCCCTCCGAGCCCCGAGACAGGGTCCTTGCTGGCGGCAGGCCCGCTCCCAGGCCTCGCCGAAGACGGATCGCTCCCTTAATCACTCTGGAAAAGAACCCCAAGCCGATATAATATTATAATTAATTAATTCACTAAAAAGGTATTAAATTTCTCTCCCCCCTGTGGATATTATCTGAATTCATTGACCTTTAGAAAAATCACCCTCTAATTGTAACCAGGTCCAAAAGCATTTGCAGCCCGTCCCTTTTACATTAATAATATCTTCCCGGACTTGGCTCTGGCTGCTTAAATATTGTATAAATTCCACTGCCCCCCTGGAAAAGAGAGAGCAAGGAAAAAAATGAGGCTGGAGGAGCCTGAGAGGGGGATGGGGGCCAGACCCTAAGAGGCGGGGGTCCCAGAGGGCGGGAAATGAGGTGAATTGAAGGGGCTCTTTCTGGCTGCTCCGGCTGACATGCCAGGTGGCTTGAAGGGGCACCGGAGGGAAGGGGGCATGGACTGAGAGCAGGAGTTAAATTTGGAGTTCATTTTTTGGAGGCGGGGGGGGGGGGTCAGGGAGAAGATTCATCTGATTCTCATCCAAGTCAATGGCTCCAAATAGCAAAGGAAGAATCTGATTGAAAGGAACCTGTGAAATTCCAAGGAGGACATTCTGAGGTTCTGCTTCTCCCCTCCCAGGCTTCGCTCTGGCTCAGCTTCCCAGACAGCCGGGTCCTACAGGTGGCGGGCAGGCCTTGGGGGAGGGGTGGTCGGACGGCCAGGACGCCCAACAGCTGAGGCGGTCGGTACCAAGGAACAGAGAGCCAGTGCCACGCCAGCCTGGCCTCAGCGGGGCCACAGTCCACTCCTGCCCTCAGACCTGAAGACATTTCCTTTTGCTCTTTTGTTCCTTCTCAAGGCCTGGGGGGCTCCCTCAGGGAAGTGAGGGCGTTGGACAGGTCCATCTCTGCTTTCACACCAGCCCCTCCCCACTCCGCCTTTGGGAAAATAACTCCCCCTGTGCACCTGAAGTCTGCAAGGGTGTTGTCTAGCACACAAAGAGCAGGGATGAAGAAAGCATTCCCTTCTTAGCCACTCAGATGTTCATGGCCACCAGTCAGGAAGCTCTGGCCTGACTCCTTTCCAGCCCCAGACTAAGGTTCACGCAGAGCACTCTCAGATCCACGAACACGTGCTGGTGGCTTGCTGAAATGCCTGCCTTCTCCGGCCGGGTAGGACTGCAGGGCCCCCAGGCAGACGGTCTGGAATGTACAATTAAGCTAAGACTCCCCTCACCTCTCCCCTCTTACCCCCCAACCAGGTTGACAACCGCCAGCTCCTGACCCTTTGGCGCCCTCTTGTGGGTAGAACCCCACTCACACCCTCAGTCTTGCCCATTGGACCGCCAGACCTGCTGGGGAGGAACCCAGGGTGCAGGAAGCCAGCAGGCAGGGGCTGGTGCGGATACGGTAGTCTTGAGGGGCTGCGTGAGGAAGCTGATGGGAAGCTTTCTACACACTGAGTGAATGCTCAGGATGAAGAAGAACAAATGGGGTAGGAGAGAGTTCTGAATCACCTGAAGGACTGGCCCCCAGAGCTCCCAGACTCCCACCCGCTCTGGTGCCCAAACAGCCCACACCGGGACCCACCAGGTATCTCTCAGTCCCAGGGCGGATGGAGGGGTGCTCCCAGGGCTTGGGCAGGTCCCCGGCCGGCTCAAACTCCACAAAGTCATCTAGGCTCGACCTGACCTCGAGACCCCGCGGCTGCCAGCCCAGGGCCAGCACTGCCCACGCCCCTTCCTGTCCTGCCCTGGCGCACTAACTGCTCCAGCGTCGGTCTGATCTCCTGCTCTGCGCAGAGGGAATTGCCCTCTTAGCCGTTTTCACCCTGGCATTTTCTTATTTTTAAATTAGGCCCTTTCAGCCGCTCAGGGCCCCACGAGGAGGAATCTACTTTGATCTCTGCCTGAAGGACTGGGAAGTGGAGGGAGAACTAGGCAAAACCCCAAAAGACCCTCTCCTCACTCCCCCCGGACACCTGGGGCTCAAGAAGCTGCCACCCCACCCCTTGCTGCCACAAGCCCGTGTACCCATCCTGGGCGAGGTCACGCCGTCCCAGGGTGGGGGGCAGAAGCCCTTGGGAGACACCGTGGGGTGGGGAACTGAAGCCCAGAGAGAGGAAAAGATTTGCCAGGGCCTCACCCTCTGGCCAGAGCAGGGAGTAGGAGCGTGTCCGTGGCTCCACCCCATGTCCTATATGCCTGCCTCCTTCCAAACCAGTTCACGTGGGTCCTCGGTCCCCAAACCCATAGAAGAACACAGCCCCTCTTTACTAGGGACACTATGTCAGCTAGAGACACTATGTCAGCCAGCAGAGGGGCGGCGCTGCCTGCTTCTCCAGACTGATCTGAGCCCGCCAAGGGAGGGGGAAGAATTTGGAGAGGTCACCACTAAAAGTGGGGGTGGGGAGCAGGAGAAACATGCCCCCCACCCCAGCCAGTGGTAGCCTGGGCCAAGGGTGTCCGAAGCAGCAGCTAGGAACAGTAGACTTGGGCTCCCATCCAAGTACTAACCAGGCCCGACCCTGCTTAGCTTCCGAGATCAGACGAGATCGGGCGCGTTCAGGGTGGTATGGCCGTAGACGGAACAGTAGACTTGGTTTACCAGCAGCCTAGTCCCCACGTCATCCAGCCGGCTCTGAGGGTGTGAGACCAGCGTGGCTGCAGCGCCATCTTGTGGCCACGAGGAGAGACAATGCCCCCACCAGCACCAAGCCCGGAGTGAAGCTAGCTGTACCGCCTGTTCCCAGGGGCAGGGCCGGGGAGCTGGGGGGAACCAAGTGATGGGCTTGTTCCCTCCTCTCTGTATCCCCGTACCCTGACCCCCACTGGGGCATTCAAACTATCCAGAAAGGAGCCCGCTGGATTGAATCCTGCTCTTTTCCGTCAGCCCCAGACCCCCTCAAAGAGACAGGACAAAGGAGTATAAAGCACAGTGTTTACTAAAGGCACAAAGTGGGAGCCTGGAGGGGAGCTGCTCTTCCAGCAGTGACCCCACACCAACCTGAACCCAGCGCCCCCTCTGCCGGCCACCCCTGCCCTCACACCACCTGGTGGAGAGCTGTTAGCACCAAAGGGGGGCTGGGGGCACCCCACCTGTGTGAGGGGGACAGCCAGGCTGGAGGGCGGCTTGTTGCCATCTGAGTCGCAGACAAGCAGGCCTGGGCACCCCCTGGACCAGTCACTGCTTCAGAGAAGGAACTTCCTGAACCCCCTGCTCCTTCATTGGTGGGGGTGGGGAGAGCAGGCTCAGAAGACAGGACCCTCCGGCTCTCTTCTTACCTCCAGCACACACACCCCAGGAGCCCGGCTGGAGACCTGTTCCTGCCCAGCCCCTCAGGAGGGCCCCTGGGGAGCACTGGCCGGGTGAGGGCTTCCCCTGCCCCACGGGCTGCCAAGCGGGCACTAAGTCCAAACAAGGGGCCGACAGGGAGGTGAGGCAGGGCAGGTGGCTACTTCACACACAAGTGCAGCCTGCAGTGGGGCGGGAGGCGGCCCTGGCCCTCCCAGCCCCCAGGCCTGCCGGCCCCCAGGGTCACAGCACATCGCCCTCCTCCATGCTGAAGCTGCTCCTGCGGCTGCTGGCCTTGGAGGCCTCGGGGGACATGGTGGAGAAGAGGGGGTCGGAGGCTAATGGCAGCAGTGAGTTGTCCAGGAGCATGAGGTCCAGGTCCTTCTTGGACAAGTTGGGGAACAGGGAACCATGCTCCGGCCCCAGAGCTTCAGGGTAGCCTGGGGGCCCTTCATCGCCCCCGCCCCCAAAGCTCAGGCTGTGGCTTAAGTCCAGATGGTGGAATGGGGATGGTGGCTGGGGTGGCTGGGCTGGCGGGGGCATTGGGGCATGGGGGGGCAGAGCGGGCAGTGACTCGGCATCAGGGACCTCGGCCCCCAACAGCAGGGCCTCCCCAGGGCCCTCCTCGCTGGGCAGCTCCTGCTTCACCACCTGCTGGGCCAGCTCAGCCATGTTCATGCCGGACGGGGAGGTGGTGGGCAGGCCGTGCACTCGGGCCTGCATCTCCAGCTCCTGCGGGCAGGCAGACAGAGGGCTAAGGGCACGCACCCACGGGCCCCAGCCGCCCCGGACCCCTTCCCCTGTGCCACCAAGACCACAAAATGTCTCGGCATAGGGGAGCTCTAGAGTCTAGACCAGTGTTTTGTCAAACTATAAGTCGCAACTTGTTAGTGGGCAGTAAAACCTGTTAGTGAGTCTTGACCAGCTCTCTCTATTTTCCTTAATTGAAACAGACTTGCCTAGACTAGACTAGACTAGAAATTACCAGAATGCATTGCATCTATTAAGGATGAAGGTTCTTTGATGAAACTTTGATCTTTCACTTTGAGTGTGGCTGTGTGTGCTGGTTGTAATGTAAATTACAGTGTCTACTATGAGAAAGAGAAAGAGAAATAGGAATATTTAAACGCATCAGTCCAACCGCCCTTTATACAGATGACCAGCCTCAGGCCCAAAGAGCACAGAGGCCCTCAACACAGAGCCAGGGCTAGACTAGACCCCGCGGTTCCCGGTGACTCCCAAGCCTTTGTTCTTCAGTTTGCCTCCCATGGTGAGCCTCAGCGACATCCACCAGCAGCTCCGGCTCTGTGCCTTGCACACGCGGTGGGCTTGCACTCCCGCCCCCTGAGGTTAGATGTAGACATGTACTTGCATTGATCAAGAAAATATATGCAGAAGTGTCAAGTGTCATCTGAAGAGTAACATGGCTTTAAGAGCGAGCTCTAGCCCTGGCCAATTTTGCTCAGTGGTTAGAGCGTCGGCCCACGGACCAGTCTCGAGTTCAATTCTGGTCAAGGGCATGTACCTTGGTTGCGGCTTGGTCCCCGGCCCTGGTCAGGGTTGTTTGGGAGGCAGCCAGTTGCTATGTCTCTCCCATGTCGATGTTTCTCTCTCTCTCTCCTCCCCGCCCACTTCCTCCCTCCTACTCTACCTGAAGATAATGGAAAAATATCCTCGGGTGAAGTTTTTTTTTAAAAAAGGAGTGATCTCCATATGTACCTGTCGATCGCCCTGGGTCCCAGAATGCAAGTCTCACAGAACAGAAACTCCAGCTGCTATTTGCTGCTTAAAGTTGCTGGGAATGCTTGTTACCAAACAATAACATCCTGACTGATACATCGTGCCTTCTCATGACATAATTCCCATGACTTCAGTGTAAGCACCGCCCCTGAGGTCAAGAGCCAGGCCAGGGGTCAGGAGTCACAGCTACCCAAGAAGTCCAAGTGCAGGGGCCAGACCTGGATTCGGAGCCAGAGCTGCTTGTTGGTCATCTCCAGGCGCCGAGAGTGGTTCTCAAGCTCGCGGGACTTCTGCAGGTCCTTCTGCATCCTCCGGATGTAGTCCACAGAGGCCTTGAGGATGGTGCCCTTGTTCCAGCGCACGTCCCTGCAGGACAGCACAATCAGAGGCGCACACATGGAGGGCCGAGGATCTGCCAGGCACCCGGTGGGTGGAAATAAAGCCCTGCTTCGGTTTCAGAAGCTAATGTCGCCTGTCCCAACTTTGCCCACAAACCCCAGACCCAGCCACCCCGGTCTGTGGATGAGGCCGAGCTCCATGTGTACAGAACAGGCCCCCATGTGACTTCGTCGCCGCCGCCACCTCACTAATCCCGTGGAACCAAGCAATTCAGAACAGCCTCTTTCCCGGGGCCTTCCCTTGCTGCCAACAAAACCCACACCTGGCCTTGACCCTCCCTGCCCCTACCCCTGGACCACGTCTGCACCAGTCCACTGTCCTCAAGAAACTTTCCCAGCCTGGCTCCTCCTCCGGGAAGCTGCCCTGACCAGCCTCCTTCCAGAACAGCTGCTCATCTGTCTTGAGTTTCCTGATTTGGTCAAGGAGGGGCCTTCTTTCCCGAACGGCTGAGGCGCTCTTAAGAGGCAGCAATCAAGGGATCCTCGCCCCGCTCCCCCGGCAACTGGCATGGGCTGGTCGTTCCACCTTCTCCCGTCCCTCCTCCAGAACCCGGCTCACAGGTCGTTGGCCTTGGGGATCAGCATTCCCAACTCCTTGATGCGGTCATTAATGTTGAACCTCCGTCTCCTTTCAACTAAAGGTAACAAATTCCGGAGGGAGCAATTAGAGGCATGAGTACCCCACCTGGGGAGAAGGGCCCAGCCCAAGGAAGGGTGCCTTGGCCCTTCTGGGAAGTAATGGGTACCCAAAGGAATGGGAATTCTATGGGGTGAGGGTGCAAGCCAGGCAGAGTCAAGGGGCTCTGTGGGGAGGCAGAACCCGCCCTGGGGGAGCTGCTAGCAGGCCAAGCTGCCTGGGTTAGGACGCCCCTAATGCCCAGAACTCCTTCCAGGAGTTCCCAGGTTCCACACCCCAAAGAAAATAATCTGAGAAACTCATTCACTCGGAAGTGCGGGGGATTTCGTGACGACTCCCCGGGAGCCCCTCTCCCGCCCCCTCGAGAACAGGGCAGTCTGAATCTGGCCCAGGCCCGCCAAAGGCCTGGGCAGGGAAGCTTCCTAGAACCTGGGCAAAGAGGGAGGCAGGGTGGGGGGACTCACTTAGGTTGTGATTGTCCTTCTTCTGCCGCTCCTTGGCCAGGGCCCGGCTCTCGGCATCTGGAGGCCAGGAGAGAAGCAGGGAGGAGCTGGGAGGAAGGGAGGGGGAGGGGGGCAGGACACAGGGAGGCAGGTAGGTGGTACCTGTAAGCTCACGCTTCTGGGTCAGGTCGGCTGGGCAGGAGCTGCTGGTGACACCCACCAGGGAGGCTGTGACCTGAGGGTCACCACTGTACACGTTCAGGTGGCTGCTGGACAGCGGCAGCTGTGGGACGAGGTGGAGAGAGGGCCCCGGTGAGCAGCCCTCGCTCTGAGGGGTCCTCCCCAGGGCCCATGGTTCCAGGCACAGCCATGCCCAGGACATGGAGGGAAGCTGCCGGTGTCTCCCGGGCCTGCTGCCAGCACCAGGGATGTCGGTGCGCCCTGGGCCTCAGCCAGCGATTCCACCCGAAAGTCTGCAGAGTGGAGTGAGCGGGATGCAGGCCCATGAGTTCGGGCAGCTGGGCCCTCGAGGACAGCCCTGGGCCAGCACTGCTGGGAGGGGACTGTGCCCCAGGCATTAGGACGCAGGGGCGGGGCACCTGATCTGGAAGGTGTCCCCCAGAGCTGTGAGGAAGACCTCTACAGGGAGGTGAGGAGGAGCTGCACAAAGAAGGGAGCTGGAGGGCCGCCGGGACCTGCCCGCGGACCTGACCTGCCGGAGTGCAGTGCGGTGGGGCTGGGGCTGTGCAGGAGGCCAGCTGGAGCCAGCGGTGCTGGGTTCAGTTTGCAAAGACCCTGGGATTTGGGGCTGGGCAGCCAGTGGGGGTTTAAACAGGTGCCCGACAGGTAGATTTGAGCTCTGGAAAGACCTCCCTAGCTCCTGTCACAGAAACATACTGAGCAAACCACAGGTCCAGAACCCTACCCGGTACTCAGGCACCCTCCAGGGCACACAGAACCCCGAAAGGGACCGGACCCTTGTGCCCCCTCTCCTCCCCCCCGCCCTCTCTCTGTTCCTAGACCTGGATGCCCAGCTGGCAGAGGTTTCCGACCCAGCTGGCCCTGGACAATGTCACAGGGCACTGGGGATTTAGGAGTGACTCCCTGATTCCCCACTGTGAGAACTGGGGTTCCCTCTATGGTGGCATGGGCTGGGGCCAGGATCGGGGTAACAGGCTCAGGCCCAAGGGGCAAGAGTAAATAGCTGAAGTTCAGGACTTCCAAAAACGGGGTGGGGACACCCACAATTCCACCTGCTCAGTGCAAATACCAGTCACCTTTGTGTAATGTTAGCCCCAGTCGCTTGCCTTATCTAATCTTCCCCCAGTCCTGTGAGGAGAAGGTATCGTCCCTATTCTGCAGCTGAGAACCAGCTCAGAACAGTTAAGAGACTTCCCAAGGTCAAAGTCAAAGCCAGAAGCCAGGCCTCTTGATTCCTAGGCTGGCTCCTTCCCCCGCCACCGCCCCTCTGCCCAGGAGGCCCAGAGAGCGTCCAGCTGCCAGAGGCTGCTGGAGGAAGGGGACAAAGCCGTCCGTGTCACTCACCCTGGAGTGGGGACACAGGCTATGCCCACTGGACCACAAGGTCAGTAGAGGAGGGGAGCCCCAGCTCCCAAAAAAACTCACCAGCTCTGGGCCCTGCTGTGGCCACACTGCTGCCCTCCAGAAATGGTCTCCCCACCCCCCTGCTGAGGCCCAGCACCTGCCTCCTGCCCCACCCACCAAGGAAGACTTCCTCCCCTGCCCAGGCACCTCTCCCTGCTAAAGCCCCATTGGGCGTACAGGCGGAGGCCTGGCCTTCTGGGCCCATGACTCTCCTGGGCCCGGGGCCCTCAGTACATGATCTGATGGAGGCAACCCCATTCCAGGTTCTCTCCGGACCCAGCCGTGCAGGACCTCTGCCCCCCTTCGCCCCCTCTGCCCCTCTCTGTCCCCCTCTGCCCCCATCCTGCCCCAGCCACCCCATCCAGCATACCGTGTTGGGCATCTGAGATTCAGGGTTGATGAAGCCCAGAACGTCGTCCAGACACATGATGTTGTCGATGACGTCAAACTGAAAGAGAAAGGTCTGCCTGGGAGGGCCCACCAGGAGAGGGCGGGGAGGGGCCTGGCCAGCCACTGACCTGAAGGCACCCTAAAGCCCGCCTTACTCAGCCCGCTCATCTGAGGGAGAAGGAACCAGGCCCAGAGAGGATGAACTGTCCAGGTCCCACAGGCCCCAAGGCCCAGGGCAGTTCTCCTCCCAAGGAGACAAGTTGCCCAGGGAGATTACTTTATATACCTGCTGTCGGCCCCTGGCTTTGCAGGTGTGCTGAGCTCTCCTGTATGAGTCCCCCTCAGCCTGGGCTCCCTGAGGACGGGGCCGTGTCCCCTCAGACTGGGCTCCCCGAGGATGGGGCCGTGTCCCCTCAGACTGGGCTCCCCGAGGATGGGGCCGTGTCCCCCTCAGGCTGGGCTCCCTGAGGACGGGCCCATGTCCCCTCAGACTGGCTCCCTGAGGACGGGGCCATGTCCCCTCAGGCTGGGCTCCCCGAGGACAGCATCTTGCCTCCTCCATTAGACAGGAGTCCCCGGAGCACAGCACGTTGTGTTGGTGGCAGCTCTGGCCAGCTCCTCACTCACCTCCCTCTCGGGGTTGGAGCCAATGTGCAGCATGGCCATGGGGCTGTTGGGCGCACTGTTGCCCGCTGAGGAGGACACCACATGGCCGGCCCGCACCCCTGGGGAGGCGGCTGGCAGGGGCTTCGGGGAGCCCTGGGCAGGGCTGATGTGGGCAGCAAACTTGTTCCCGTAGGTCTCGGACAGGTACTCCCGCACCTTCTGGTCCCGGGACTGCTGCAGGTGGTAGGAGGTGGGGTTCTCCAGGTAGGACTGAACCTGGGAGGGGAGAAGGCAAGGGTCGCAGTGTGTCCTAGGACCAGGGCAGGAGGGGACAGGCCCGAGCAGGCCCTACCTTCAGCACCTCCCCAGGCACGGGGGGTGGAGACTGGAAGTGGACGGGGGTGCTGATGGCCTGGGTGGGCGGCGCCCCCAGCTGCTGCTGCTGCTGCTGCTGCTGCTGCATGTAATGCATGACGGCCTGCTGCTGCATGCGCTCCCGCTGCTCCTCCTGCTGCGCCTGCTCCCGCATGAGCTGCATGCGCAGCCCGATGCGCGACGCCATGGCGGCTGCTGGCGCTGTCCTGTGGGCGGGGGGACAGGTCGGTGAGGCTCGTGTCCTGTCCGGGGCCCTGGGGCTTGGGAAAGGGCCGAGACAAGAGGGATGCACCCGAAGGCTCTGAGGCCCAGAGAAGGGAAGGGATTTGCCCAAGGTCACCGAGCAAGTGAGTGACACAGCTGAGACCAAAACGCAGTCTCCTGGTCCCTCTGCTTTGCACAGGGCAGTCGGTCAGCCCCCAAAGGTGACGTCCACCTCACTCCTCTTTCTCTCGTGTCACATGGTCCTGTCAGATCCGACCTCACATACATCCTTGCTGTCACCACTACCTGGCTTCCTAAAGGAGCCGCCTCATGTTCCAACACCCCCCTTTTCTTGTTTCACAATATTTTACTCACAACTCAGTAATTAGAGGGATCCTGTTAAAACTTAAGTCAGATCCTGCCCCTCCCTCTGCTCAGAACTTGCCATGGCTCCCCCTTCACCAGTAAAAGCCAAAGTCCTTACCAGAAAAGGACCTCTAGACTCTGTGGCCATCTTGTGGAGCCCCTGACCCCAAACCCTCTTACTCCCCTGCTCCACCTGCGCTGGCCACCCCAAGCCCACCTCAGGGCCTTTGCACGTGCTCTTCCCTCTGCCTGGGATGCCCTTTCACCAGATACCACAGTGGCTCCTTCCTTCATCTTCTGCAAGTCTCATAAGCATCACCACACAGACTTTCCATGACCACCCTATTTAAAATGACAAAATCTCCACCTCTTTTATGTTTCTCCTTATCACCTATTGTCATCTTAAATATTATGCATTTTTGCTTAGTTCTTTCATTCACTGTCTATCTCTTTCTTACCAAGAATGCGAACTGCCCGAGGGCAGGCATTTTGTCTGTCTTGCTCCCTGTTGTCCCTTTGGCCTCTAGCCCAGGGCCTGTGAGGGCAGACGCTTATCAATGTGTGCGGGGACATTTGCTATTTATGAGCCAGGCACTGTCCAGACAGCAGCACATCGACTCTGGTCCCTGAGCGCGTGGAGGCCACAGAGCAGTGCGAGAAAGGCAGGTCCACGGGCCGTTAGGACCTGTGCAGGGACGGGCGCTTCGGGCACCGGGTGCTGCTAGGGCTGCGTGGGCTTCTCACCTGCCAGACGGCAGCCTGACCTTTGATGGGATCAGGTGGGACAGGGGGACTAAGGCCTCCAGGCCCAGTCTGCAAGGACGGAGGACAGGACAGAATGAGTCCTGCAGCTGGGCCCATCTGTCTCTAGCTCACTAACCCTGGTCTCATCCCTCCCCCTCGCTGAGCCTCCATATACCTGTGCACAGTATGACAGGGTTGGACCAGGTGATTTCTGAGGTCCTTCCCAGCTGGGAAGGGCTGGGAATCTCTGAAAGGTGCAGGGCTCCTGCGGGTGCCCAGACTCCAAACATCCTGGCAGGGGCCGGAGGGGCCGGTTCCAGGGATTTTGCAAGAGGCAGCATGTCTTCATGGTTAAGCAAATGCTATCAAACAGGGCAGGCTGCTTCTTTGCTGTGTGACCTTAGGCAAGTCACATAACCTCTCCGAGCCTCAGTTACCTCATCTGTAAAGTTTCTACTTTAGAAGATTAGTGAGACTGTTCAATAAAAATAATGTGTCTTGAGCAGCACATGGCACTTGGGAGGCTAAGCGGGTGAGCCATGGACAGGCAGACTGGCAGCGTCAGCTGCTGGGCAGACCAGAGGCCAGAGCTGCAGCCAGGGGCCTAAAAATGAGCCCGAGACCTCTGCAGATGGCGAAGGAAAGCAGCACAGGCTGACAGATTCCGTCAAATGCCAGACACCACACATAAGCATGAGCGGAAGGTATTGGCCAAGACTCCGTGAGAGTCCCTGGCTCACGGGGTAGGAATCACCTGCGTCGTCGAGCGCTTGCTGTGTGCTGGGCACAGAGCAGAGCCTTCCCGTGCAGCGCCCTGCGAGGCGCTCTGGGTTGGTAGTCCCCTTGCACAGAGAAGGGAAAGAGGCACAGGGAGGTCGAGGAGCCTTCGTAAGGACAGAGGCTGAGCCCCAATCCCAGGGTGTCTGGCCCCCTGGCCCATGCTGGGCGTGGGGTGTCTGGAGACCACCATGTCCCCATGCAGACCTGGGAAGCAGCTTGTCCCGGTTGCAGAGCTGGTTGATCCAGGGCCAGGAATGGAGCCCAGGTCAGCTGACCCCCAACCCAGGCTCCACCTACCACCACAGCTGCTTCCCTATAAAGAGGGACAGCACCCCCCCCCCCCATGTGTGAGCCCTCAGTGGCCCTCCCGCACCACCGTCCTTGGCCAGGGATCAGTGAAGGGGCTGCCTCAGCCCCAGGGGTCTCTGCCCAGCTCCCAACAGGGCAGTCCCCAAGGAAAGAGGGGCAGACATCCTGTCTGTCCTGTAGCAAGAACACAGCTGCAGCCTCCGCCCCTGTCCTGTGCCCTGACAGAGGGGCAGCCTGTCTGTGACCCCACTGTCCACCTCACACACCAGTCCCACGGCTCTGACCCCAGCCACCCCCTCACAGCTGCACCCACACTCACACAGCAGTGCTGGGGAGCCCCCCGTCTCAGGAACAATCTCACTTCAGTTGGCTCTGGGGGCAGGAGACTGGGCCTGGCAGTGCCAGCCGGCACGGGGAGAGTGGGGGAGAAGGAGCCCCTTGTTTCTCTGACAAAGGGCTGGGCCAGAGCTGGCTCTGCCCGAGGAGACCCACCGGGCCGCTCAGCCGGTGCTGGCTGCCGCAGCCTTGTCTGCTCACGTGTCAGCGGACGCAGGACTCCCCGTGCCACCACCCTCGAGGTCTGTGCGCGCTTCCTGGGACAGGATATGGGAGACTGGGAACCATGCGGGGTCCCTGCATCAAAGGCTGTGGGTGGTCTCAGCCTGTCCGGCCCCCACCCCCTGACAGGTGGCTCAGCGGTCCATCGTCAAAGCTGTCACCGACCCCAGATCTGCTCCCTGCAGAGTCCTGGCCTCCTCCCCTGGCCCGCAGGAGGGACTTCATGGGATCCGAGGGGTCCCGGAGAGACAGTGGGCATGCTAACCGCCCCCCAGGTACACCGCCACTCAGAGCCTGAGGGCCGCCCGCAGTCTCCCGCTGCCTGGTCTTGGCGGGAAGTCCGTGAGGAGGGACACAGGGGAGCCCAAATGTCCGGACGTGGTGAGCACACCGTACAATACACAGACGATGTTCTACAGAATCGTACGCCTGCAACCTGTATAATTTCATTAACCAATGTCACCCCCATAATTCAATAAAAAAGTCAAACAGCCCTGGCCAGTTTGGCTCAGCGGTTAGAGCGTCGGCCTGCGGTCCAGAGAGACCCGGGTTCGGTTCCCGCTAAGGGCATGTACTTCGGTTGCAGTTTGTACCCGGCCCTGGTTGGTCGTGCAGGTGGCAGCCACTCGATGTGTCCCTTCACGTCGATGTTTCTCACTCTCTCTCCCTTCCTCTCTCTCCCTCCCACTCTATCTGTACAAAAAATGGAAAAATGTCCTCGGGTGAGGATAAAAAAACAAACAAACAAACAAAAAAGTCAAACAAACAAACAAAAATGCTCCCGGACCCCTCCCACCATCTGACCTCCAGACCCACCAGGCCTGGAGAGGGTCCACCATGCATGTCCTTAGTCACACCAGGGGCCCTGAGTGCCCACTACACGCGGACACTGGAGCTGGGGTGTTTCCCTGAAGAACCTTCTCCCTGCCCCCACCTCAGGTCACACCCGCCTCCTGAGGGGACCAGGGGCTCTGCTGCCCCAGAGAATTCCTGGCCCTGCCCAGTTGCGTGGCAAATGTAGCCGGGCCTGAAGTTTCAGTGCCCCTCATACTGCTGTTAGCTGAGGCAGGTCCCTTCCGCACCTCAGAACCCACAGGCCACTTCCTGCCACTGTTTACCCAGAGCTTCCCCTCACCCCTACCTCTGCACTAAGCTGACTCCGGGTTCTAGCTTAGCTGTGACCCAAATGAGCTTCGCAGTCCAACAGAGTCGGCTGAAGCCCCTGCTCTGCCCAGACTGGCTGGGTGACTTTGGGAAAGCCACTTAACCTCTCTGTGCTTGGTAAATGGAGCCAGTAATGGTTTTCTCCGTGGTAAATGGAGCCAGTAACATCAGCTCCTCATCGGACTGTTGTGAGGATCCGCGGAGACAGTGAGTGAGTGATCAGAACGCTCCTCAGCTGAGACCTCAGTCCCTGCTCCGTTGTCCGCAGGGCTGTGGAGGGGCAGCAGGGCCCTGGGACAGGCCCAGGCACGGGTAACAGGTGGCTGCTGGGCTGCCTCCCGAGACTGCGCGCCTCTGCCCAGAGCAGGTTTCGTACCAGCAGGTGCGTGGGCCTCTCATCAGTCCTTACACCTCAGTACGAGTAGCCGAGCGGACCTCTCCTGAAGGAAGATGTGGACAGAGGAAGAGGAAAGACAGGGAGAAATCGCTGCCCCCCCCCCCCTTGCGGGACAGACAAGGAGAAAGGGCCCCAGAACAGAAAAGTCTCTGACACAGGAAAAAGATCTCAGATACAGCACTGAGTGGAAAAAGCAACCTGCGGAATGAAAGGTGCAGCCTTGGGCCACTTGGGCAGGAAGTGGGCAATGTGCAGAGCAGATCAAGGGATCAGAATGCTGCTTGAGTCCCGCCTGGATCAGGGCCGTGCTTTTCACACACCAGCTCATCTGTCCTCTACAACCCTATGAGGTGGCTGCTGTCACTGCCCCCAGTGTCCAGGGAGACACGGGGGCACAGAGAGGTCAAGTAACTTGCCCAAGGTTTCACAGCTGAGAAGCAGCAGAATAGAAATTTGGTCCAGGCAGACTGGTTCACAGCCCCCACTCTGTATCCACTATTCTGAGCTTCCCCAACACCCCAAACTATTCAGAGTGGTTCCCCCTGGGAAGGGGAGTGGGGAATGGTAAAAGGGTTTTTTTATAGTTTCTTATTCCATTTTCGAATCACTTATTCTTAGAATGCGAATATATGCTATTTATGTGATTCTTTTCAAACAAAGGAAAGAGCCCTGGCTGGTCTGGCTCAGTGGGTGGAGTGTCCACCCACAGACCAAAGAGTCACAGGTTCGATTCCAGTCAAGGGCATGTATCTCGGTTGCGGTTCGATCCCCAGCTCTGGTTTGGGTGACGCAGGAGGCAACCAGTCGATGTGTCTCTCTCACATCGATGTCTCTCTCTCGCTCCCTCCCTCCAACTCCATCTGAAAATCAATGGAAAAATATCCTCAGAGGAGGATTAAACAATAAATAAATAAAACAAAGGAAAGGGCCTAAGCTGCTTCCAATCATGTCCAAAGTTGAGGTTCCCCCACGTCTACCTGGAGCCTGGCCCAAGCCCTGCCCTGCTCAGTGCCATGGCTGTGAGGCCAGCTGAGGGCCCTGGCCAAGGACAGTGACTGGCCACCAGGCTTATCTCAGTTTCCATCCAGCCCCAGACAAGAGCCTTCAGAGACCACAGCTTCATGCCCCTCACCCTGCTCTTAGCTGAGGCGGGTCCCTTCCGATACTGAACTGCCCCGGGGGTTTCTGCCTTCCAGGTGCTCCTTGAAAAGTTGGAGCAGCAAGCAGAAAATACACACACGCCATGAGTCAGCAATTCCGTCCCTGACCGATGGCCGGCAGAAAAGCATCCACGTGTCCCGCAGGGGACGCGCACCAGACCAGCCACAGCAGGGTTACGGACAGTGGCCCACACTGGAACACACCCATGTGCCCATCAGCAGAAAAACGCCAAGAAGTGTGGTCCGTCCAAACACTGGAATGCTACTCACGAGGAACATAAACCCGCTGCCACCACACACACTTCAGGTGACTCTCATAGACTCGATGCTGATCCAAAGCAGCCAGACACAAAATGCGTACAGCATGGGCACCGTTTAGAAAGTCCACAATGGGTGAAACAACTGGAAACCAGTCAGGATCCTGGTTACCACTGCGGGAGTGACTGGGACATGGCATGGGACAGCCTGGGGAGGTGGGCTAGGAATGTCCTGTTATTCGATGTGAGTGTTGGGGACACGGGAGTGTCAAGTTCATAAAAATATATTCAGCTACTCACTCACAATTTATTTTCTGTGTTATACTTTCATTAAAAAAAATTACATAAGAGGGAAGACCTTAAATCATTTAAAAGAAGAGTTGCACAAATGACCCTCCCACCCGAGTGCGCCTGTGACCTTAAAATTCCTTTGGGACCAGGCAGCTTCAACACAACTGCCAGGTGTAGCTGGGGCACCCCCTTCGGGAAAGCAGCCTGGCCACATGCATCAGTGCCTTCAGGGAGCAATGCCGCAGGCAGAGAGGGTTTCTTCACAGGGCTGCCCATCACATTAAACGGAGAAAGATAACACAGTCTCAGGGTGCAGACCAGGACACGTGGGGAAGCGCGGTGCGTCCCTCCTGCCGAGAACCACGTTCACAACAAGCAGCGTGGGATGCGTCCAGCGACAGAACGTAGGATACAAACTGCACATGGGACCCAACCATCCGCACGGACAAATGTGTGCCGAAAAGCCTCTCCGGAGAAATACATAAAACACGACTGATTCTTTGGATGATGCAGTTGTGAGGGGGGGTTTTTTATTTCTTTTTACTTTGGGAATGTTCTTTTTCTACAATGATCATGTATGTCTTTCTAATTGGGAACAATATGTATACTAGTAGCTAATGCTCATGGAGTACTTGCCACGTGCCAGGTATTGTTCCCAGCACCTTACTTAACTATACAGTTATTTCATGCGCTGAGTACCAGCGCTACCCTCCCCACCTCCCCAGATGAGAAAACAGAGAGGTCGGCACTGCCAAAGGTCACAGAGCTAATGAGTACCAGGCTGGACCCTGCCAGTCTAGCTCCCACCACCCAAAACCCTCAGGCTTAGAGTCTGGCCTCGGTCCTGCACTTGGTAGGGGGTGCCACATTTTGTTTTAGGGGTCCCCACTGAAGAAGCCCCCTGCAATCAAAGAGCTTCAGCTGCCCTCTGATCCCTTTCATCCAGCCCAGGGGCCAGAGGGGCCTAGGACCATGAACGGCCTGGACTCCCTCAACACAAAGCTCTACCCTTCCTCAAAGGGCAGAGATGGTTTCCGGTATTCCCAGAAAAACACATGTCTGGCGGCTGAAACAACAAAGCGTGCGAGCCCAGAGGCCAGGCCGCCTGTTTAAGCCATTTATTACGTTCTGTGCCTCTGTGGTCGGAAGACGTTGTCTCCTGATCCCGTCTGTTACAATCTGCCAGTTGTGTGGGAACTGCACCGTGTGGCGGAGGGAAATCGAACCGGCCACCAGAGGAAGGCCTTCTGCAGGGGCGCCCAGGCTCCCGGAGGCAGGGGGAGGGACCCCGTGACCTCCTGGGGAAGGTTTCAGCCTTGGGAAGGGAACAGAGAGAGTCCAGGGATGGGGCTGCCTTGTTTTCTGAGCCCCTCTGGCACAGGAGCCGCAAGGGAAGGCCTGATGAACGAGGAAACAGAACAGGAATGTCACACAGTCCCTGGGACAGAGCCATTCAAATTACCAAGGTGGTCACAGGTCCCTGCAGGGCCTGGGGGCATCAGTTGGGTCAGAGCCAAAGAGAGTTAGGGAGGCGTCATAAGATTCCCAGGAGTCAGCAGTCCTGCCCACAGGAGGCCATGGGAACTTGCCACCAAGTCCTTGAGCCTGATCAATGTCTGAGCCTCAGTCTTTCCATCAGTCAAGTGGGGCCGCCCTCCCACAGAGCTGCCTGTTCACGGTCGCTCTGTCCATGCCCACCAGGCATCTCTGGACCAGCCTCTTCCATTTCTCATGAGTTTTTGAGAAAGGGCCCCATCCATACATTCTCTCTCTCTCTCTCTCTCTCTCTCTCACACACACACACACACACACACACACACAGTCAAGGCCCCAGCAGTCTAGTAGTAACCCCAGCTCTGTCTCTCCTTATAGGACAGGGCATGGTGGCCTTGGCCAGCTTTTCATTATTGGTCACGCTTTTTGCTTCATCTCCAAATGCCTTGGGGGTTTTTTGGTTTGTTTGTTTGTTTTTGTTGACTTTTTAGAGAGAGAGGGAGAAACATCAATCAGCTGCCTCCTGCACGCCCCCTACCGGGGACGGAGCCCGAAACCCGGGCATGTGCCCTGACAGGGAATCAAACTGGGACCTCTCAGTTCATGGGGTGACGCTCAATCCACCAAGCCACACTGGCTGGGCTGCCTTGGGTTTTAAAAGGTTTTTTGTTTTTTTATGTTTTCCCAAAGCTATAGATCACATAATCCACAGCAGTGCTGTGGGACAGGCAGTGAACAATGGCGCCCACCTAAGAGATGGTGAGCAGACACGCAGCACAGTGCCCACACCGGGAGGTACTCACTAAGGCAGGTGGCTGTTCTAGTACCTGGCCCGGCGGTTCCCTAGAGGTCATGAAAGGCAGCAGTGGCTCCTTCCAGTATTAAGAAGAGCGAATGGAAGTCACCCTTGTCCCTGGTAAGCGTGCAGTGTTTGACTGGAAGGTATTTGGTATGAGCAGGAAGGAGGTCTATGGTACATGCTTGTAACATTTTCATTTTAACATTTTGGCCTTTTTCCTTTTTATTGAGTATAATTATCTCAGCAAAATGCACAGATTTGGAGTGTGCAGCTCGATGGGTTTTTACAGGTCAGCACCTGCGTGTAATCACGTGGATGGAGCGTATTCCCACTACCCTGGAAAGCTCCCCCCTGGACCCCCTCCCAGAGGGACCCTCGGTCTGACCCCCATCGCCATGGCCGAGTGTCACCTGACCTCGGGCAGACACAAAGGCTATCGTGCGGGAGGTGGTCCTCTCGTCTTTCTGCAACAGAGTCACTCTGCCAAGTGGGAGCACTCCGGCGCAGGCTGATCAACCCATCTGTGACTAACAGCCCGGGAACAAACAGTGAATGACAGGAGGGAGCTAAGGTGCCAAAGGGTGAAGCAGACAAGACTCAAACCCAGGGCACACCCCACTGCACCACACAGAGCGCCTCCTCCCCAGGACCCAGAGCAGGACGCCGCAGGGCTGGGGTCGGGAGTGCAGTCAGGCTGATTTTGAATCTCTGTTGAAGGAGCAGGAGGTGGGGACGAGGGAAAGGAAGGAGACGGGAGGTGAAGGGAAGCCACAGGAGCTCCCAGCCTGCGGAGAGGCCTCCAGTGCCCTCGGCTCAGGCCCGTCGGCCACACGTCCCAGCTCAATCCCACGGGAAAGGGGGGGGCTGGCACCTCCTGGCTGGTAGGCCTGTGGGCCCAGGGCAAAGCAGGGCAATTATGCAGCAAAGGGGGCAGCTTCAGAGGCAATCCCAGAGCAGAGAGGAGCCCATCCCGCACCATAGAATCTAGCTAGACTCTGGCACGAGGCCAGCCCTGGGAGGACTGTCACTGGCTTTGCAGGACAGTGGGGCAGGGGGACATGTAGCTGAGGAAAGCGTGCAGAGAGAAACCAGGAAGGTCCTGGGGTGTCCACCCCTGTGATATGCATAGATAAGGCCCAGCCACACGAGCGGTCTCTCTCTCCCTCTCTCTCTCTCTCTCTCTCTCTCACACACACACACACACACACACACACGCGCGCGCGCGCACACACACACGCGCGCGCGCACCAGACCCCTCACCCTGCCCCTCAGTGGGCAGCTGCCCTTCTCCTGCATTGAAGTGGGGCAACGGGGCTGAAAGGTCTCTTTCCCTTGCTCCCCTGCACCCCCACCTGGACACCCGGTGCACTTGGGCATCCTGCCTGCGTCCACACTGCTTTGTTCTCTGTTTCCTGGCCACCCACCAGTCTCCCCAGGTGCAAAGAAGCTTCCAGAGCAATCAGCTTTCTTCTTCCAGAGTCCCCCCAACCCCACCCCTGAGACTTCCCAGAAGGAGACTCAGGACCCTCAGAGGCTGCTTGTCCAATGACCCTAAGCTGCCCAGCTACCAGCCATTCTCTCCTGCAGCAAACCCTCCCCGAGTCCCCGCCACAGACCAGGCACTGGTCCCCACAACCGACTGCCAGGTCTCACGGGTCCTCCGCAAACACCTCACGGGGCAAACAGCACCTCTGGCAGATGAGAAAACCAAACTCAAGAAGTGGTCAGTTGGCTCAGAAGTGGCTCAGTTGGCTGGGCATCACCCTGTGCACTGAAGGGTCGCCAGTTCGATTCCCGGTCAGGGCACGTGCCCGGGTTGTGGGTTTGGTCGGTCGGGATGCATACAGGAGGCAACTGATCGATGTTTCTCTCGCTTTCCCTCTCCCTTCCTCTCTCTAAAATCAATAAAAACATATTTTTTAAAAAAATTTTTAAGTGACCTGCCCAAGGTCACACTGCAAGAACACAGCAGTGGGAATGGAAGCCCAGGTCTCGCCCAGCTCCAGCGCAGGGGAGGAAACCAGGCCCACAGGGAAGACCCAGGGAGATGGATTCTTGCGGCAGCCGTAGGGACCCAACCTTTGCATTTCCATCTGCTGCTTGGACAGGGAGGCTGGTCGCCTCCGAGTGTGAGGACGCAGGCGGAAGGGGCACAGAGGAGCACACAGCGCCCACTCGAGGGTTCACTCCAAACCCCACCCCAGTACCAAAGCCGCCGCCCCAGCCCTCCCTGCCAGGCCCCGCCCACGGGCCCACTGGTGCCTGCCTCTGCCTCCTCTCCCCCCGCACCTGCATCCCACCCGCCACAGCCTCTCGTTTCCCTGTGGCTTGGACACTGCAAATGAACTCATACGGTTTGGCTCCCTTTTGAAGTTTAATCCGCCTCTGAACACTTTTTTTTCCTTTCTTTATTGATTTTTGGAGAGAGAGGAAGGGAGAGGGAGAGATAGAAACATTGATTGGCCACCTCCTGCACGCCCCCCACTGGGGATCGGGCCCACAACCTGGGCAGGTGTCCTGACCAGGAATTGAACCGGCAACCTCTGGGTGCGTGGGTCGACGCTCAACCACTGAGCCACACCGGCCAGGCAGCCTCTGAGCACTTTGAAACAACCTCTTTATCACTGGAGAATCCAGGCTTCGCTAAATAAAAGAAGACACCGGAAGAAGGGAGGGGAAAGGACGGCGGATAAAACGTCTATGAGCAGGAACAGTTGCACTAAGTTAACAGAGGTGGCCTGTTCTCTCTTCTCTCTGCGTACCAACCAGCAAGGTTGCATGCACCAGGCAGAGAGCAGCTGAAACTCCGAGGGGCTGACAACTCGCCCGGGCCACACAGCTGGTAGGCAGTGGAGCTAGGCACCTGGCCAGGGAGTCTGAACACCCACCTCTGCCCGCCAGGCTCCCCGCGGGGAGCACAGCAGCGCGCAGCGCCCGGCGGGAGTCCGTCTGGAGAGGGCCTGAGTAGGCGGGTGAGGAGGCCTTCCGCCCACTATGGAGGGGCCCTGGGCTAGGAAGGTGGAGCAGGAGGGGTCCCACTCAGCTCTAGCCTCCTCCAGCATAGTCTCCATTCAGTCCCTCCTTCCCCCCATGCACCACCCACCCCCACCCAGAACCAGCCAGGGCTGCCCCTGCAGTTCCCTGACAGCTGTGGCCCACGCCCTCACCCACCCCTCAGCCGCACGTGGTCCTCCTCAGTCTGCTTTCAGGCCCACAGTTGGGTTTAGTGGAAAGTGGTCTGGATGCTGACACACCCGAGTTCGTCTGGCTTTGCCGCTTACCAGCTGTGTGATTGGGGACAGCTACTTAACCGCTCAGAGCCTCAGTTTCCCCATTTGTAAACAGGATGACTCTCCCTCAGAGTAGGTGCGGGGGTCAAGGAGCTGAAGTGGGCGAGGGGCCTGGCACCTCGGAGGTGGTGGGAGAGTGCTAGTCCCCTGGCTTCGTGACAGCGTCGATCTGGAAGGAGTTTAGATGGGAGAGGGCCTTTGAAGTCTGACCAATAAGAAACACAGGTCCTGTCCACTTGAGGTTGACAAGGACCCACTTTTAAAAAAAAATTTTTCTTTATTGATTTTAGAGAGAGAGGAAGGAGAGGGAGAGAAAGATAGAAACATCGATGAGAGAGAACATCGATTGGCCGCCTCCTGCATGCCCCCACTGGGGATCAGGCCCACAACCTGGGCATGTGCCCTGCCCGGGAATCGAACCAGCAACCTCTTGGTGCCTGGGTGGACGCTCAACCACTGAACCACACCGGCCGGGCAAGGACCCACATCTTAATTGGTCACCTGCAACATGCCAGCTGACCTACCCACTTCATACATGAAACCAACCACCCCAGGTTGCTGGGGGGTAAGGAGCAGGGTGGAACTCGGACCTCAGAGTCCCCCTGAGAGGCAGCAACACACAGTGGAGGCCGTGCCCGTCTCCCACACACGCTCACACAGACCAGAGCAGAGACCCCCCTCTCCCTGACCACACAGCTGCAGGGGGGCAGAGACCCCATCACCCTACCCCCAGAAGGGTGACAGCTATGCCCCATCTTCAGTTCCGAAACACACGCCCCACTGACCTCGTTCACCACCGTAGGCTGGACTGCCAGGAGCCCCAGGCTCATGTGGGTTCCAAGGAAACCCCAAAATGTGGGGCCAGAGCCTCAGGCAGGCCTCGGAGGCCCAAGAAAGAACCATGGACAAGGGGGATCAGTTGAGGCTGCTGCAGGGTATGTGATGTCATGGGTTCTGGAAAGGCCCTTGGCCCCAAAATATCTGCCCCCTGGGTCCGGAAATCCCTCCCAACCCTTTGAGAGTCGCTGCCGGGAGAGGCTCCCACCTGAAGCTGCTGTCAGCTAACACCCCTGGGAGAGGCGGCTGACAGCTGGCCTGAGAGTGCTGACAGGGGGAGGGGAGCCCGTGCGCAGCCGGTGACCATCCTGCCAGGGCTGCCCGGCCTGCCAGTTCCCACCGGGAGGGGGCACTGCCCTCCCGACCTCCCAGAAGGCTGGTTCCCTGGGAGCCAGTTCTCTTGGCCAGGGCGGGGGAGGTCCGGCCGGAGAGGGGCCTTACGCACCCCCATACATTCTAGGGGAAATCAAGTCCTGTCCTAACTGTCCACTTGGGAAGGCAAAGTGCTGGTGATCAGGAGGGGACGGGAGCCCTGAGAGAAGGGAGGTGGGGAGACGCGGGGGAATTAACCAGGTTCCAAAATAGCACAGTTGGTTCTGCCTCGCTTCACCCTGCGCAATGTCTGGCAGCTTCTGCTTTCGGTCTGACTCACGCCTGGTGGGGGCAGGACAGGGTGGCCAGCGCAGGCAGAGGCCTCTGGATAACCGCAGACTTCTCCCTCACTACACGCACCTATGGCCGAGTCTCTTCCCCGCCCTGCCCATGAGCTGGGCTTCTGGGGACAGTCACTAGGGGCACAAAACCCAGCAGCTTGCTCGCCTGGGTCCTATCCCAGCCCTCACCCACCCAGCTCTTCCTTCCCCAGTCAGGCCGCTGGCCCAGCCCCAGAACGCGGGTTTGCTCCTGCCCGGCCCAGGTACTCTGTTGACACCTCCCTCCCCCACGGGGAAGTGGGAGGAGACTGCTCTAAAACCAACCTCCCCGCAACAGGAGGAAGGGCCTCCCCAGCTGCAGCTCCACCCACACCTACTCCCCTCAAGGTGTGAGAGAAACAGCACAGCCTTCCTCTCAAAATGCACACGCACCCTCCCCCTTTTTTCTGTCCTTAAACTCCACAAGGAACAAACACTGTGCCCTTGGCCAGGCAGAGGGGCAGAGAGGAATGAGCACCCTGGGTTTTGTGCATGTTGGGTGGGGAGGAGCATCAGCAACTCCGCTCTCCCCTTTCTTGATCTGGCATCTCCATCTCCGCATCTCCAGACCTCCTCCTCCCCAGCCCCCCCTCCCCAGGCAGCTGCCTTCTACTCACTGCTCCCCGATCAAAGATGCTGAGGCCTCAACCTGAGACTCCAACAGAGAGCCTCCGCATCAGCTCCACCTCTCAGTCCCTGTGCAAATCATCCCTGCCCCCCTCCCGGCCCTCACACCCACATGGCTCCCAGTGGGGCAGGTACCAGGTGGCTGTGCGCTCCGCCAGGGCCCGCCCTGTCCAGAGGCTGGGGGATAGATGGCACTGGCCCGAAGGGGCAGGACGTCAAAGATAATGAGGTTGGCCAGCAGAGGCAGACACACTCCTGCCCGCCACCCTAGCACACGTACCCTGACCAGACCTGGCTGAACAGTAAACACCTCCAAGGGGAAAGGCTATGGCTGGTGGCTGAAGAGATGAGTCAAAGGGCCCCGGCCTTGGCATCCTGCCTGTGTAGCCCAGTGAGTTTTCAGTGAAGGGACCACCCTGGGCAGCACCTGCCCTGGGCCTGTTGCCTGCCCTTCGCCATCCCCACACCAGCCTAGTACACTCCACTTCCTGCTCTTAGCTCTTTCCATGCCCTGGGCCCCCAGGCATGGGGCTGTGCAGCGGGAGCCTGGGGGAGGGGGCAGTCCAGAGGGAGGACACCCCTCTCCGAGAAGCAGGTACCAGGCAGAGCCTCCACCAGGGACAAAGAAGGGTGACGCCTCACTGTCCATGAATTGCATCCTCTTCCCCATAGAGACACGGAGGGAGGGCACTAGAAGGCTCAGTACCGATGGCTAAAAGGCGGCCGTGGAGCTAGTGGGCCCAGGAAGGGAAGAGGCAGGGGAAAAGGAAGTCAGAAAAACCACGACAGTCACAGTCCTGGGAAACTGGCTGGAGCTGGGAGGGGCTGGAAGGCAGCTCCAGGCTCTGCGCTACCTCGCATGTCTGCCCCCTTCTAGGAGAGGAGGCGCCACACAGGCCCACCTGCTCGGACAGGGCCTGGGAAGGGCTGCCAGTGTCTGGCACAGGGTGAGGACATTCACGCTGGGTCCCTTTCCTCCACAGTGAACGCCTGGAGGGAGCCTGACAGCTTCCTCTTTTTCTCTGTGGCACTTGGCACACAGTAGGTGCTCCTTAAGGAGCTGTGAACACTGAATGTGGTGATAGGCCCCTGTGGGAAGGGTCTGCCCAGGGGAGGTGGGGGTGCGGCTCCATAGGCACGGAGAGAAGGGAGGTGTGGGGAAAGGCTTGACAGAGCCACAAGCCAAGGGACCAGCCGGACCACCAGGCAGGGGGTCAGTGAGTGCGGCAGAGGCTGGCAGGGCCACACCCCTGGGTACGCACAGCCAGCCCACCTGAGCCTTCCAGCTGCCAGCACCTGCAATGATGCCAGAGCCAAGGGAGGCGGCACCCTGTCCTCCCCCTGCACCCCTTAGCCAAATAGTAAGGGGAGCAAGTGAATAACCACCCTGCGCCCTCACCCCGCCCCCTGCAGGTAACACTAAAGCTCAGTCTACAGAGGTCCCCAAGGAGACTGGGCTGCAGTGCCCACAGCAGTCACTGTCCCTAGCACATCGCACTGGCTTCCTTCCCTCCGGTCTCACTAGTCTACCCGCTGTCCCTATCGGTGCTTCCTGGGGTCGCCGCCCAGTAAGCAGTCTGTACTCACACCCCGTCTTGGCCAGTGAGGTCCGAGGAGGCAGTTTTGACCTGAAATGAGCATCCAGCTCTGCTTAGAAAGAAATGGCAGTAAAGGGGACGGGGCGGTAAAGGGGACAGAGTGAAATGGGGGCTGCCATCCTGTGGAGAAGCAGGCGTGTGAGAGCCCAGTCACTGGAGAGACTGGGAAGCTGGAAGCAGCAGCCAAGGGCGTACCCAGAAGTCTCCCACTTGTGGGAGGTAAGACCTCCCTCAGAAGCAGAGCTGGTAAGATGGAGAGAAGAAGGAAGAATGTGCCAGTTATGGGATGAAGAAGCCTCCATTCCAGGGGTGTTTATGGCAACATTAGGTTGTAGGTGGCAAATGCCAATAAGACTAGAAGCCCAGCATTGCCTCCCACCCCAGGATGCAACTGGAACAGAACTTAGAACTCCAGCGTTCCAGAATCTCAGCCTGCCCATGCATTCGGCAGCACAGCGAGCATGTTCCACGCTCAGAACTAGGCACTGAAGACACCAAGAGAGGCTGTTTGATTCCACACTAAGAGCATGTGTTTTGAAGCAGGTACAACTGAATCCCAGATCTGTTGCTTACTGTATTCATGACCTTCAGCAACTTAACTTCATGGGGTCCCAGTATCCTCCCAATAATGTCCATCTTGGAGAACTTCTGTAAGAATTAATGTAAAGCATCTAATATAGGTGCTCAATAAATATTTGATGAATACATGGATGAATGCATAGATAGAACAGATGCATGGATGAGTATAATGCACGAATGGATGAATGCATGCATGGATAGATGGATGGATAGATATAGATGGGTAGATGGATGGATGGGCAGATGGATGCATGGATGGATGGGTAAATGAATGGATGGATGGATGGATGGATGGATGGATGGATGGATGGATGGATACATGGATAGATGGATGGATGGATGCATGGACGGATGGATGAATACATGGATGGATGGATGCATGGATGGATGAATACATGGATGGATGAATACATGGATGGATGGATGGATGGATGGATGGATGGATGGATGGATACATGGATGGATGAATGGATGGACGGACGGATGAATGGACGGACGGACGGATGGACAGACACATGGATGGATGGATGGATGGATGGATGGATGGATGGATGGATATTTGAAAGGAGACAAAAGAGAGCAGTAGTTGTCTACAGTCTGATTTCCATCTGGTTAAATATCCCTTTCTGCTCAATTTAATAACAAGAAAACAAAGGCCCATCACTCTCATTTATCTTAGACGGATAGGAAGTAAGCTCCTCCTAATGAGCCTCAGCTCCACTATTGTTCCCTGAAGGGTGTAGGGTATGTCAGAACAGAGGGTGTCCTCCTGTCTCGGTCACCATTACACTTGTTCCCACCATATGGTCCCACCATGCCCATATCCCTTCCCCCTCAAGTCCAACTCCACCCAAGCTCTGCCCCAGGGAAGGTGGGTCAGGGACCAGGGAGAGGAGGGAAAGCCAAACAGAAGCAGGGCAGAGGGAACAGGCCAGGATGGCTGAGCAGAGGGAGCCAAGAACAGAGTGTGGGTATGTGGGATGAGGTGAGCAGGGATCAGATCAAGAGAAGGGACTGAAGAGCAGAGAAAAGGGTTTATTGTCTTTGGAGAAACAGAGAAGAAAACAGTCCTGCGAGAACAAAGGAGCAGAAGTGAAATAAATGGACTGAGCAATAAACGAATGCCATTCCCTGCTCCATCGCCCCCAGGGGCTCCCCACTGTCCACCAGACAGAGTCCAAACTCCCTAGTCAGGCCTTCCAGGCATCCAGGGTCCCTCCCCCCCAAACAAGCCTTGGATTCAGCCTGGGGGCCTCATCACTCCCTCTCCCCAGTACAATCTGGGCCTCCAGATGCTCCCCCTTCCCTGTCCCCCTTCCACTGTCCAATCCCCACTCGTCTCTGGAAGCCCTCGGACGTGCCACTCCTGTGGCCTTGGATGAAGATGTGTTGACTGGTGGTAGGAGTGGCATAAACAGAGAAAGATGAGCCCAAGCAAAGTGGGGAAGGAGGTGAGGCTCCAGGCTGGGGCGAGAGAGGGCCTGGCTCCATGTCCCCTTCCAGCTGTCCCCATGGCCCACCTGTCCCCATGGCCCAGCCCTGGCATTGCACAATCTGTGGTCACTGCAGAATGCCCTGTACATTTGCTAAGAGGGCTGATGAGGGAGGGAGGGAGGGAGGTAAGGAGGGAGGGAGGGAGGGAGGGAGGGAAGAAGAGAGAAAAGGAGAAGGAGAGGGAGGGAGAGAGGGATTAGTTGTTCTACACTGACGGAGGGAACCAGGCCTCACGTCCAGGACAGAGAGGGACAGGAGGGTGGGCTGAGGAGAACAGAAGCACTTCAGCTTTGCCCGACCCCAGGGGGTCCGGGTTCAGAGAGTAGACAAGTTGAGCACACAGCAAACCCCGTAAAAGTTGTGTCTGGGCACCTCCGTCATGTGAGAGGCGTGGGCAGGCAGAGATGGGACCCCTCACAGCCCGCACCTGGGCTGCCCCCTCGGCAGGCTCCCGGCCTCACGGGCCCCTTCAGGCTGGGAAATCTGAGCAGATGGGGCTGCTCAGGACAGACTCTCAAAATAGAAACAACCAGAGGCCTTAGCACCCCTGCCTACCAGGAGGTCTAGGCTGGGGAAAGGGGCTTCCCTGCCGGCCTGAGGAGCACAGGAAAAGGGGGTGAGGGTCCAGGCTGCAGCCCTGGCCACACCTCACCTCTACATGCCTGTGCCCTCCTAAGGAGCATAAAGGATATGCAGTGTGGGTGGAGCAGGGAAACTGAGGCACAGAGCTGCCCACCAGCTCTAATGACTTGCTTTGCCTGCCCAGCCATAAGCATCACCCTTCAAACAGTATATGGAGATCCTACTGCCCCAGGACCCCTTCCGCCCTGGGGACACAAGCTTTCTAGAAAGTAGCCTGTCTGGGTCCCCAAAGCTGGGCTGCCCTGAGCTCTGACCTGGAGGCCGGGTGTGCAGCAGGTACGTGGAACGGAACACAGCCCGGGCCCAAGGCTGTCTGGGCTCAGCCCCAGCTCTGCCATTGCTGGCTGTGACCTCGGGCAAATCACTGAAGCCCTGATACCCCGTGTCCTCACCTGTAGGGGGACAGTGCTCCCTGCTCTTGTACCTCACAGTTGATGAGAAAAACAAATCTATTCCTTTGGCTCCTTAAGTGTCCGAACAGTCCCTCCACTTGGGACACTCACACCCTAGTGACCAGTCCTGCTTCCTCCTCACCAGGCCCAGTGGCTCAGGCCTGGCAAGGGGGTGCTAAGGAGCTGACAGAGCCACTGATATTGATAGAGCTGGTGCCAGGCCCATTGTGGGCACGGGGCCCCGGGCATACAATGGGGCTGTGTGTGTACCCAGCGTTACCCTGGAGCAGAGCTGGGCAGGCTGGCATCTGGGGTCAGGCCAGGAATTCATTTCCCTGGAGAGGGCCTCCCCACCCCCTTCCAGGCCACACAGCCCTGTGGGGGTAGGGGCAGGCACCAGCCTCTCCCACAGCAAGCCCAGGCCCAGGCCATGGAACGGGGACATGCCTGCTGGCGGACACTGGGGAATAGGGACTCTTGAGTCCAGGGCCGGACTCGGCTGCTCACTAGGGAGGCGTTTGGGACCCACTATGTCCTCTGGGGCTGCAGCCTTCCCTACAGGCAAAGGGAAGATGAGGTCTCTGGAGCCAAGAGAGGGCGCAAGGAAAGTCTGCAGGGACCCCTCCCCAGACAGACGCCTCACTCCTCACTCCCCAGCTTGTTGGGGCCCTGGGGTGCCCCGGAGAGGAGCGGCTCGCTCCCCAGGGGAATGAGTCACCAGTTGGCTGCAGCCGGGCCAGCGGGGCGATGGGGCAGTGCAGCCGCTCCCTCCTTCCCTGGCAGGGCTGCGGGGCGATGGGGCAGTGCAGCCGCTCCCTCCCTCCCTGGCAGGGCTGCTGGACTAGAAAAGCACCGGCTGGCTGCGACGGTGCCGCCCACAGCGGTCCAGCCGCACGCAGCTCCTTCCCCGGGCGCAGGACTTCGCAGGTGCCAGGATGCGGCGTCCTGAAGACCTGGTCCCCTCACTGACCACAGCCCTGGCATGGGCCACCCCCCAAAATGCCTCTGAAAGGGGTATCACTGCAGGACAAAGCACTCGCTTACCCCTCAGTGAGAAACTGGCCCTGCGCAAGGGAGGAGGGGACCTGGGCCTGGTGGGGGCTGGCGGAGATGTGGTCCCTCCTCCTCAGAGCCTGGCTGTTGGGCAGCAGGGGTAACTGCCCCCACTCCTCACTCTGCACAAAGCCCTTCACTCAGTCACAGCGACACACACATGAGCCCCTATGGCTGCCACCCACACTCCCAGGTCACACACGAAAGTCACTGTGGTGGCCCCAGCCCAGTGGACACAGTTGGATGCCCCCCTTCCCAGCACATCCACAGGCCCCAACCTCCCCTGCTGAGCCACAGCACATCCTGGAGGCGCCAAGGAGCCCCAGGGCACCCCAACCTCCACTTCAGGAGAACCTGAGGCTCCTGCCTGGGATGAGAGGACCTCCCCGCCAGGCCGCTGCGCCCCGTGCGCATGTGCACCTGTGGAAGGCCCGCCTGAGAACCGAGGCGATGAGCCAGAAAGAGCCTTCTGCTACGAGCCCACCACCCTCATTCCACTGGCAAACAGCCGAGGCTCCGCTTGGGAAGTTTCTCGTTCAAGTTTCTGAGCAAGGCTGAGGCTAGGGCTGAAGTGGCGTAAGGTTGGTCAGACAGAGCAGGGGACAGGGAAGGTGGGGCGAGGGGCAAGATGGAAGAGGAAGGCACAGGGGGAAATTTGCGACCACCCCCGAGGGACCGCTGTTCTGGGATGCTGTGCTGGTACCATTTCATTCATTCCTTTCAAACATTTCTTGCCCCGTCAGTGTAGCTCAGTGGTGGAACATCATCCCCTACACCAAGAGGTCGCCGGTTCGATTCCCAGTCAGGGCACATACCCAGGTTGTGGGCCTGATCCCCAGTGGGGGGCATGCAGGAGGCGGCCGTCAATGTTCTCTCTCATCGATGTTTCTATCTCTCTCTACCTCTCCCTTCCTCTCTCTCTAAAAGTCAATAAAAATATATTTTAAAAATTTTTAACATTTCTGAGCCCTATCATGTGCCGGCACTGTGGCTAGGGTGCTCCTGCCCACTCAGCCCTCACTCCTTCCTGGGAGAGTCTGCTTCTGGGCTGAGTCTCGTCTTCGAGGCAACCACAGCCGCGGGCAGCAAGGCTGGAGTGCGCTCACACCGCCCTCTGCGGGGAGCCCGTGGGGAGCCCCCCAGGGAGCCTCGGCACCCTCCACTCGGCAGTGCCCGTGGCTTGGAGCCCCCTGCCCAGGTCACCTCCCAGACTCAATGCCAAGTCAGGGGACAAGCCGTCAGATGGTAGGAGCCTGGGAGGTCACCCAGCAGCAGAACCCCGTTTCCAGACAAAATGTATTAGGACCCTTGATATGGGACACATGACACTGAAGCAGCTCTGTGGGGAGGAGAGAAGGCCAGGCCCCCCAAACACCCCCAGAGGTTCCGAGGAAGGGTCTGAGGACCACAGCTCTCTCCGGCCTCTTCTTACAGAAGCCAAGGGAAGAAAGTCACGCATGTGGACCCCGTAGCTCAGAGAGAGCTGGGACCACAGGCCCTCCAAAACCTCCAGGCCAGGCTCCGCCACCCCCCAACTCCCAGGACAATGGCATCCCATCCTCACACAGGAAAGGGACACAGCAAAAAAGTCTCATGGGCCCTAGCCGGTGTGCTCAGTGGTTAGAGCATCAGCCCACACACAAAAGAGTCAAGGGTTCAATTCCTGGTCAAGGATATGTACCTGGGCCGGAGGTTCAATCCCTGGCCGATCACTCTCTCTCTCACATTGATGTTCTCTACCACCTCACTTCCACTCTCTAGAAATCAATGGAAAAACATCCTCAGGTGCAGATTAACAACAACAATAAAAGTCTCATGGATTCAGCTCCTACCATGTGCCCAGCGATGCTCCACCAACATTGGATGCTTTGTTTCTAAGATACTTCTATGACCTACATATTATCTATCATCGTGTAGGTAAAGAAATGGATATTCAGAAACGTTAACAACTCACCCAACCTGTGAGCTCCTGGCCCCTCGCTGCAGCCTTGCGGAGCTGGCCGCCACTGTGACACCTGGCTGCGACCACTCCCTCTGAGCCCAGCCCAGGCTTCACCACACTCTGGGAGAAGCTGAGAAGCCCCCCAAACTCGCTGCGGCCGCACAGCACACACAGAGCCTCTTGTTAGCAATACCAATAAAAACAAAAAGCCTGCCACCTCCCATTATATAGCACTTACGATCTCGGCACTTCATATATTATTATTTACTCAAACCTCACAACACTACACTCCCATTACTCCCATCCTCATCTCACAGAGGTAACAGGCACAGAGAGGTTGATGACTTGCCCAAGGTCACACAGCTTGGAAGTAGCAAAGCCAGGACTCAACCTGGGCAGCCTGCCTGCTGCTCCTCCTTTGGTGGTGACTGTAACAAGTGTGGGGTGTGCCTCCCTCCTCTGAGGCCACACTGCAGGGGTCGGAGGCCGACTGGAACCCACGAGGGCTGGCAGTGGGAAAGCCTATGAGCACCACCAGCTCATGCTCTGGATGGTAGCACCCCCCCCCCCCGGGCCAGGAGCTGGAGTTAGAATGAAGAGATGAGGAGGAATCGATGCCCAAGTATAAATAGGATGCCTACTGCGTGCCCAGCTTCAAGTTCTGGCAGGTGCAGGAAGTAGAAGCCTCTGTCCTTGCTCTCCTGCCAGGGGCTCCAGTGCCCAGCAAAGCCCAAAGGGGTCGCCCACAACCCCACCCTCTTCAGTACTGGCTGCACCAGATGTGGGCAACACTTAGAAACAGGGCTAAAAATAGATTCCATAATGAGTCAGTGCTAAGAATAAACCGGGCAAACAGCCCTCCAGGAAAGGACAGGCTCTACCGAGGGGGTACCACCTCCTCCCACCTCCCAGCCCTGCCTGGCCCACCCTCTGCCTTTCACTCGGAGCCCCCCACAGTCAGCAGAGTCTGGGGTACCTACACCCCAACTGCCATGTGGACAGAGCCATGGCCAGCCCCCTACAGAAGGGTGGGGTCAAAGGTGCAGAGGCAGGAGACCACCCTGCTCAAGGCAGAGTGGACTGTGGTGCTGAGACGCGGGGTCCTTCTCAACTCTAATACCAGCTTCTGTAGGAAAACAGGCGTCCTGCCCCAGCTCCCCTCCCCTCGAGTCCCACCTGTGAAATGAGTCCCTAGAGTCAGCCACACTGGCCCACTTCATAGGCAATTGGGGCGGACTGAGCCCGAAGAGGGACAGCAACATACTAAAGGGCAGACCTCAAAAGTGGGCATGAACCAGAACTTGGTCCGAGCCATGCCAGACCCCCGGCCAGGGGTCTCCCCCATTTCCTCCATGTTCTTCCCTCTTCGCCCCTAGAAGCGGTAAGAACTGTCGGACTGTGCACATCTGTACATGAACTGATGGAGCACTGTCCCGTGTGGTGTCGACAGACAAGAGGATGAGTTCCATCCACAGGGGAAGAGCCTGGGCTCAGAACATGGAACACGTACTTGCTAGGGGCCCTGCAGCTGGGATGACGCCTTATTGCCATCCATCGGCCAGGAAAATATCCCCAGGAGCCCCATGCTGGGCACAGACCCATCTCCCCAGCAATGCCGGGGGGAGGGGGGATTTGACATCCTCTCATGCCACTGGGAGCCAGAGGGAGGGGGCCAGAAAAGGGTCAGAGCCTTCAGGAAAGAAAGAGCATCACATACAACCTTCTCTGAGATGGAAAGAGGAAGGAGGGAAAGGAGGGGCGTCCTGAGCTGAGCCCTGGCCATGGATTCAAGGAGCCGCGGGGTGTAGTCCCAGCTCTGTTCCAGAGAATTTCGTGATCTGGGGAAATCATTTCCTAGGCTTCACTCCAGGTCTGTTTCTCCATCTGGAAAATGGTGCTTTGAGCACCAGGCCTTTGAGATATCCTGGGGTATATCATGGCCACATACTGGGGGTATACATACAATGGATATTAGCGTATCAAAGGCTCTGACAAGTCTTGCAACAAAGAAACCTATTTTGCGTGGGTTGTTTCTTTTTCTAAGATTTTTTAATAATTTTTTTTTTTTTTTTAAGAGAGAGAGGAAAGGAGAGGGAGAGAGAAAAACATCAGTAAACACTGATCGGCTGCCTCCTGCACACCTACCAGGGATGGAGCCTGCAACCTGGACATGTGCCAGAACTGGGAGCTGAACTGACAGCATTTTGGTGCATGGGACGAGGCCCAACCAACTGACCCATCTTGTATTTTTTGATTCACACTCTGCCATACCTGCTTGACTACCAAACCCTTCCACAGAACGCACCTTGGAAAACCCCCGAGTAAACTGTGGGGGCCAGCAGGAAACATGAAAGCCGGAAGCAGGCCCAAACAAGATGCATCAGGACCCTGCAGTCAGCTACAAGCCCTGAAAACTTCCTGGCAGCTCCTGGGTCCAGGGAGTCTAGCGCTTCTGTCCTACGAAAACCTCCCTCAGGACCCGCCCAGGGTTCGAATCCCATCTGAGCCTCAACAGTCCTACTGAGAGGAGCAAGGAAGGAGCCAGGACCCTGTGTCATATGACCGAGGAGACTGGGACCCTGGAAGACCAGAAAACTGACCCAGGGTCACAGTGCAGGTGACTCTGCAGGTAGGAGAGAAGGGGAAGCGGACACACCTACCGCGCCGTTATCATACACGAAGCCCTTCGCCCCCGTTGTCCTGGGGAGTTCTCCCAACAGCCCTTTGAGGGAGGCACTGTTGTTATCCCCATTTCACAGAACAAGAAACTAACAGCAAGAAAGATTCTGCCACTTTTCCAAGGTCCCAGGGCTAGTAAGTGGCACGGCCTGGATTTCAACCCTGGCAGCCGGAAGCCAGAAGGCAGGCCCTCCGCCCGCTCTGACACTCACTCGCTAGGTAACCTTGGGTGAGGGACTTAACCACTCCTGGCCTCAGTTTCCTCACCTATAAAACAGGACGGTAAAAGGACCTGTGTATTAGGTTATTACGAAGATTAAATCTGCAAAGACACAAAGGTGCTCAGCACAGTGCCCGGCACACAGGAGGCACCGACTGTGGGACCTTTCAGTAGACACACCTCGGCGCCGAGCCTCTGGGCTCTGGACGCCCCAGGCGGGACGCACTCGCGGCTCTCTGCAATGTGGGCCTGCCCATCAGTCCCAGGCCGCTGCCCCTCCACCTGGCAACAGGGATCTCCAAGCTGGGGCTCTAAGGTACCCCACGTAGGAGGGGACTCTGGAAGTTTGGGTTCCCAGACCCAGGCCAAACCTGGGTCTCACCCTCTGAGGCCTCTAACAGGCCACTTCCCCTGCAGGGCTGGGGATCAGAGCTGGGGATATCCCCAGCTCAACATGGGTCACAGGCCTCTCCCCATACTTGCCCCATGGCCCCAGATCACGGGGTGGGGAGGCAGGGGGCTCTCCAGACAGACAGCTGATGTCCTCATGACCTTCCCCAGCCCTCCGAGCCTTAGGGATGACAATAACACCCACCCGGAGCCTTCACACTTCCTGTAGCAGCTCACCCACGTTAGGTCACAAGATGGGCACCGCCACCCATGAGGCCAGCTGCTCAGGGTCAGTAAACCCACTTTACAGAAAAAGAAATTAAGGCCCTTATTTTCCCTGGGTGGGGATCTAAGTAACAGAAAAGCTTCTGTCTCCTGGACCGCAGCTCAAGGCTGAGCCAAGCCCCAAGCCAGACCCAGCCGAGCCAGGTAGGGCAGCTGGAGGGGAGAAGAAGGTTCAAGACACTCATGGGGCCAAGAGGAGGGGAGGAGACGGTTATACAGGGGACCCAGGGTCTCACCCACTCACTGAGGATCCTGCAAGTGTTGAGAGGGGACATCAGTAACCCTGAGTCCTCCTCTTCCCACTCCACCCCAGCCAGAGGAGATGGGCACAGCCCTTGCCCAGTACCCTGAGATGACCCCCACTCACCCCTCTAGCTAGCATGGGCACCGCTGGCCAGGCCCGGCCCTGCAGCCCTCCCTTGGCAGGGAGCTCCACCTACCAAGGTGGCTCTCTAGCCCCAGACCCAAGCCAACTGTTCATCCCAGGCATTGTCTCCGGTCACTGTACCCATCTAATGCATGTTATCACCCAGAAAGCCCGCCCTAACCGCCTCACCCCTACCTCTGCCGACCCCCAGGGCCTGCTCACCCACACACACCTGGCTAAGAGTTGGTCCGCCTCCCAGGCTGCCCCAGCATACGACGCTGGGTCCTGCACAGGAGGGAGGCCATCTCCAAGGCACTGGCCCCAAGTATTTTGATCATGACTCACAGAAAATTTTTTTTTTTTTTTTATCCTCACCCGAGGACATTTTTCCATTTTTTGTACAGACAGAGTGGGAGGGAGAGAGAGGAAGAGAGAGAGAGAGAAACATCGATGTGAAAGGGACACATCGAGTGGCTGCCACCCGCACGACCAACCAGGGCCGGGGACAAACTGCAACCAAGGTACATGCCCTTAGCGGGAATCGAACCCGGGTCTCTCCGGACCGCAGGCGGGCGCTCTAACCGCTGAGCCAAACCGGCCAGGGCCAGAAAAATATTTTTATTTGACCCTAGTACACACACACACACAAGCATACAGAGAACATGCATACATACAAACATGAACCAAAAACCAAAGGTTGCACAAGCAACCCTTGACAATACTGTGCCATACACTTGGATGTTTTCTCTTCTTTTTCATTAAAAAAAATATTCACTGAGACCCACTAAGCTGATTTCATGGCCCGATTAGGGTCCAGTTAGTGGCCCTGATCCACAGTTTAAATAACGACTCTCCAGGGATGCATGTGGCCCAGACTCCCCACCAGGCACAGGACCCCTCTGGATCTGCCTAATAAAGAGCCAGTTGCGGACACTCACTCCAGGCCAGACCCGCACTGAACCTATTGTGGGGTCTCATTCCATCTGCACCGTCACCCGAGGAGGGAGGGCGCTGCTCTAACCCCACGTTACATGTGAGGAAAGCAAGGCCCAAGGTCGGCAGCAAGGGGCTCAGGCAGAATCACAGCCAGTCCGGCTGAGTCTGGAACCACACTGGCCGCCGGCCGGTCTCCAGCCCCTCTCCTGTCCACACTTGGCCCAAGGAAGCCTGCTCCAACTCCAGCGACTGAAAGGCCAGGCCTGCCCTGGCCAGTGTGGCTCCGTCAGTTGGCCATCGTCCTGTACACTGAAAGGTGGTGGGTTCGATTCCCAGTCAGGGCACATACCCAAGTTTCTGGTTCAATCCTCAGTCAGGGAGCATATGGGAAGCAACTGGTCGATGTTTCTCTCTCCCCTCAATGTTTCTATCTCTCTCTTCTTCCCTCTCTCCCTCCTGTTCTATCTGAAGATAAATGCAAAAATTTTTAAATGCAAAAAACAAAAAAATTTTTAAAAATAAATAAAAAAGCCATTCCCTATAGTAACTTAATTCTCCATAGTAGCTGACTTGAGGGGATGCGGGCCAGAGCCCGGGCTGTGCGGCCAGCCACACACTCCTCACGGCAGGCCCTGCGCCCTTCTCCACACCCACCTCCACCTGACACGGCGAAGGAGCCGGGGTGAATAAGGGGGCCACCTCGGGGCTGAGGACCATTCTGCCTCATTGATTTCACTGCCCTAGGGCAAGTCACCCAACCCCTTTGCGACTCCATGTCCTCATCTGTGAAATGGGGAGGATAACAGCACCCTCCATATAGGGCGGCTGCGAGGGAGGGGCTGACACATGTCAAGCATCTGGCCCAGTGCCTGACGTGGAGCATGGCCTGGGGAATGTGAGCTCTTATCATCATCCCCAGTCCTAACTCAAACCCCCATCATCAGAATAATCACATGAGTGTTACACACAATAGCCAAGTGCCCATCAATACACCAGTGGGTAAAAAAGTGTGGCACACGTACACAATGGAATATTACTCAGCCGTAAAAAAGAATGAAATCTTACCATTTGTGACAACATGGATGGACCTGGAGGGTATTATGCTAAGTGGAATAGCCAGTCAGAGAAAGACAAATACCACATGCTTTCACATGTGGAATTTAATAAACAAAATAAAGGAACAAACAAAACAGAAACAGACTCATAGCTCCAAAGAACAAACTGATTGTTGCCAGGGGAGGGGGTGGGGAGAGGTGAAAAAGGTAAAGGGCTTAGAAAGTACAGATTGGTAGTTACAGAACAGCCACAGGGATGGACAGCACAGCACAGGGAATAGAGTCAATGACTCTGTAATAACTGTGTGGTGCCAGGTGCGTATGGGAAATATTGGTGGGACCACTTTGTAAAGATATGACTGTCTAACCACTATGCTGTACACCTGAAACCAATACAAAATAATACTGACTGTAAACTGTAATTGAAAAATAAAATTTAAAAACAATACCCGCCGTGAAGCCTGGGCTGGTTCGGGGCTGTGCGCACACAGACATGCCCGCGTTCCCATAGAAGGTTAACCTGGGCACAGCACTTACTCACTGGTGCCAGGCACACTCAGAGCGTGAACCCACTCTTCCAGTCCTCACAATGAAGCCACACGGTGGGCGCTATAACTGTCATCTCTATTTTACAGAAGAGGAAACTGAAACACCAAGAAGCTAAGTAACTTGCTAGGTCGTGTAGCTGCTGCGTGGCAGGGCCAGGATTCAGACCCAGGCAGGCTGGCACTGCACACCCAGGCCAGCGCTCCGGTCGCTGCGCGCAGCCCGATGGAAGCAGGCACTTACTGCGGCCTGGCCCTAAACTCATCGTGTCCACCACCTTCTCCCCAGAGCCCCAGACAAGCCCGGCGGTGAGGAGCCGAGGCGGGGTGAGGAGGGGAGGGGAGGGCTCGGACTGCTCTCCGGCCAGAGAGCTGAGGCCCTCATGACCTTCCGCAGCGCTCCTAGCCGCCCCGGTGACAGTCACAACCCACCGCGGTCGCACAGCTCCTCAGAGGTGGGGCTGGCAGCCAGCAGCTCTGACTCGGGGTTTCACAGTTTCCACCATCTGGGGCTCAGGGGAGCCGGGTCTGCTCGCCCCTGGAGCTGGGCAGGGCCCCCATGGGCCACCTGCTTCCCCAGTCCTGACCATACTGCCAAGGTATCCCCAAGCCAACACAGCCTGTGCGCCTCACCCCACTCGCCCCCTCGCCAAAGACACAACCCACACACATGCACACATACCTGTAAGGGGGGTCCCCCTGGAAGAAGGCCCCCTGGAAGGCTCAGCTCCTCGGGGGGCCCGAGCCCAGGGCCGTGGCCCTGCTCCAGCGCCAGCCCCAGTTTCCTCATTTCCCCAGCGCTGTTTCTCACCCAGCCCCCTGCACCTCGGCCTCAGGAAGTTGCACAATCCCCTGGGAGCTGCAAATGCGGCCAAGGATTACTCACAGCGCCCGCCCTGCAGGCCGCGCTCACCCACAAGTCTACCCAACGCACAGGGGCCCCCAGCTCCAATCTCCCCCACCCGTCTCCAGGCACCCCAGCCCCCCAGATTGAGCCTCTGACAGCCACCTCCCACCACACAGCCAGGACGCCCAGGCCCCAGGCCACACTGCCCCGGCCAGGGTCGCTCAGTTGCTTGGAGCATCATCCTGGACACCAAAGGGTCTCAGGTTCAATTGCCAGTCAGGGCACATGCCCAGGTTTCAGGTTCAATCCCCGTCAATGCCCAGTTGGGGCACATACAGGAGGCAACCAAGCAATGTTTCTCTCTCTCTCTCTCTCCCTATCTCTCCCCTGCCCCTCCCTCTCTTTTCCTCTCTCTCTCAAATCAATGAAAGCATAGCCTCAGGTGAGGATTTGTTTAAAAAGACGGCGAATCCCACTAGATTCAGTGCAGGCCTAACCCTAGCCCACCCAGCTCCCAGCGTCCTGGAGACAAGCCCTCTTAGCCAGAGCCCCACAGTTCCCCACCTTCCTGACTGACCTCACACGTGTCACCTTGCCCTTGGGCCTTCCTGGGGCCTCCAGAAAAGCAGTGCAAAGTCTCAGGGCAGCCCACCGTGAAATGGACCCTGAGACCGAGCGTGCTCCCCGGGAGTCCTGGGGAGCTCGGAGCCATCCCGCCGCTTCACCCGTGGGAAAGGCTCTTGCTGCTCGCGCAGGTTCCGAGGTTCCTGGGCCCCAGAGCTCTCTAACAGCCCATCCATCACGGGACATTCCCAGCGCTTCTTGCTGGTAGCTAAGCAATCCCCATCTTTGTAGGTAAACACCCCTGGTCAGGCCCTGGCCAGTTTGGCTCAGCAGTTGGAGCGTCGGCCTGTGGTCCAGAGAGACCCGGGTTCGGTTCCCGCTAAGGGCACATACCACGGTTGCAGTTTGTCCCCGGCCCTGGATGGGTTGTGTGGGTGGCAGCCACTCGATGTGTCCCTTTCACATCGATGTCTCGATCTCTCTCTCTCTCTCTCTCTCTCTCTCTCTCTCTCTCTCTCTCCCTCCCTCCCTCCTACTCTATCTGAACAAAAAATGGAAAAATGTCCTCAGGTGAGGATAAAAAAAAACAACCCTGGTCAGGAAAGGCTGCCAATCGCTGAGCTGGTACCAGTCATCTACACCTCGAGGTGGATGCATTTCTGGGCCCTTTCGTGAGAGCATGTTTCAGGAAGGGACAGCATGGTGGCAGGAAGACTGGGCAGGCCACAGCTCCTGGAGAAGGCAGGAGGGGCCACTGAGGTGAGGGGAGCCCCAGGGCGAGGTCAGAGAGATCCAGGGAGCTGACCCAGACTCTGGCTCAACCGTAGGTCCCTCCCTGGGACAATTAACCCTAGAAGGGCACAGAGGGTGAGGAGGAACCTGGCCAGGGTGTGCAGAGCCCCTAAGGATGACCTCTGGCTCCCACCCCTCACTGACTTGCAATAGGCCTCAGATAAGGAGTATGATAAGCACCTCTTATCCTTATCACCCCACACAACTTTGGACTCCCACCCAGCTAAGGACAAAGTCAGAAATGTTTCGCCTGGGCCCCAGGGCTCCCCAGAGAGCCCCTTATTTCTGCAGCTCTCATCAAAAGGCTGGGGCCTCCGGGCAGTTCCTCCACAGCCCTTTGAGGTCTAGAGTAGCAGGAACCAGGGTGGAGGCCCGTGGCCAGTCCCCGTGGCCAGTCACCTGACGCCTCCAGCTCAGTGGACAGGGAGCGCAGTCAAGGGCGCAGGCCACGCTGGAAAGCCCGCCCTCCCCTGGAAACTCGGGCCGCAGGCCTCTTCGCAGGGATGCTTCTCGAAATGCCCACGCAGCCGCCCTCTCCCCGTCCTGACAGCCCCACAGGGGAGGGCAGCAACCCTTGCCACTGCTATTCCCAGATGGGGAGACTGAGGCTCCAAGCACTCAGTGACTTGCCTGAGGCCGTGCGGCGAGTCCGTGGCAAGTCTGTTTCCTGGCTCTTTTCCTAGACCTGTTCTCAACCTCCACACAACTGACCCTCAGGACCACATCGTTCTTTGGAGGGGGCTGTCCTGAGCATTTTAAGACATTCAGCAGCATCCCCGGCCCCTCCCCACTAGATGCCAGTAGCATTCTCTGAGTCATGACAACCAAAAATGTCATCAGACATTGCTAAAGGGAGGCAAAATCGCCCTGGGTTGAGAACCACTGCTCTAGAAGTCCCTGAGAGACAAGCACCTGCCCACTGAAACTGAAGGGTAGTTGCCAGGGCAGAGCCTCCCTCCGCTGCCGGGTGCACCGGCGGGAGGGTCTGACTGCTCAGTACTCGGCGGGCTCAGCACCCTCTGGGCAGAGGCCGCCACTCGGGGGCTCCTCTGAAGACACCCTCCCACCCTCAACTTAGAAACCAGCCCCCTCCCTGCCAGTCAATATTATAATTTTCTTTCAACTATTTTGACTATACACTCCTCTGAGTAAAAATGTTTGAGCACCGCCAATATATGCTTCTTTTCTCATAAACTGCTTATAAATACCAATGCACGAATACACATGCATGTCAGCAAACATACACAAAAGCAGTTCTGTAGAAAAGAAGGGGAATGTAAATTACATGCATGGTAAGGCGCTCTTAACACACCGCATGACAGAAATCAAAGTCTGCCAATAGCCCTCGTCGGCGAGGATACGAGCAACAGAAACCCTTCGGCACCGTGCACAGCGACTCAACACAGCAGTTACTAACGTGGAAACACGCGCTGCACACCCTGCGCACTAAGAAGGTCACTCTGAGTTACACACGCTCGGGAACATGCACACACCGACACTAGGCGGCACAGACACAACTGCTCGTACAGTAGTATCCGCAGCAGCCAAAAGGAAAGCAGCCCCGACGTACGCGAGCAGCAGATGGATACAAGCATGGTAGCAAGTCATCCAGCAGAACACGATACAGCAGTGCAAATGAACACACCACAGCTACAGGCGACAACGTGGGTGGACCTGCTGAGACGAGGAGTTGAGAAACATGACACAACAGAAAATGTTCAGTGTTGTTGCAGCTGTTTTAAATTCAAAATCAGGGAAAGCTCAATGCTATTGCTCAAGGAGGCAGACAGAAGTGGTTACGGACAAAGAAAAGCAAGGAGGTGTTATTTGAGGTCAGGGTCATGGGTACCGCTGGGGCGGGGTCTGACCAGTGGGCGCCGAGCTGATTTCGGAGTGAAGGCCACACTCTGTTTCTCCCGTGGGTGGGATTACCCAGATGCTTACTGTCAAAATTGCTACATCATACACAGTATATGTTCATGCTCTTTTCACCAAGTGTGCTGCATTTCACAAGGAAAGGGGGAGAAAGGGAGAAGATGTAGGTAGAAACAGAAGTTCTGATACTTGCTTCTCACACCGGGCTTCGCAAACCACTCTGATTAGGCCGAACTGGATGAGAACCTACAGCCGCAGGTCCGGAGCACACAGTCATACTCGCTGTCTGCGAAGGACTCCCTCAGCTGGCCCAGACTGCCCGCTGCCCCTCAGCCCACAGCACTGGGCACTCAGCCCCTTTCATCCCCCGCCCTCCGCAGGGCGTCCCAGCCACTAGGCCCCTGGCTGCCCAAGGGCAGGGAGCTGCATCAGACTGGGCACCTCTGCCCACCTCACCCTGCCCTGGGCCATTCCTCCAGGCCCCTCAGAGGCTCAGGCAGGCAGGCAATAAAGGAGCGGGTGAGCCTCAGACACCCCGTGAACACACCAGAAGGAGGGAGGCGGAAAAAGCATAGAGTATGGAGAGGGGCACCGAGAGCAGGAAAGACAGGTGTTCCAGATGCAGAACGAGACGGAGGATCAGAGGAATTGCAGGGAGGAAAGGGGGAGGAGAGAAGGTGCTGAGGTGGGGGGGGGGGCAGATGCCGTGCCCCCGGGTCCAGGGAGTCCTGAACTGTTGGGCCTGACTTAGCACCCCATGCCCCATGGCCTGGGGCTTTCGGAGGTGGGTGGGTGGCTCAGGGCCTCCCTGTGCCTTCCTTCCCTCATACTCAGCAGCCTATAGCCCTCTTGGAAGAAAGGCTCTGTCCAGGAGGGAAGCCTCCAGGCCTGCAGAGGTGACCCCGGGTGAGAGGAGGGGCGCAGAGGGTAGGAAGGGCTGAGCCAAGGCCACCTGCTGGCATGAGCCCTTTTGTAAAAGCGCTCTCCAGACCAAGGGACAGTGCTCTCCGGACCAAGGGAGAGTGCTCTCTGGACCAAGGGAGAGTGCTCTCCAGACAAGGGAGAGTGCTCTCCGGACCAAGGGACAGTGCTCTCCCCGGTGAAGGGTCAGGCGCGAGCACCTGCACACTCATCGGGATGTTCTTCTGTCCTATCTATGTCTCTCTGCCTTTCCGTGTCCTCCGTGGTTACTGAATTCCCTGCTGGTCCTCAGCTCTGAGGAGGGACCACTCCTGGTTTCCATCACCCTGCTGGCAGCCCCGGCTGGCGCCAGGAAGTGCTCACTCCTGTTGACCCCAACGATGATCAAGGCCATGGGGTGCTGGGGTGCTGCCGTCATGGCCCCTGGGCCTGGCCCCCTCCTCTCGACAACGTGAGGGCAGCACCAACGGGCCTCGAGGTCCCTGGCGCCACAGCCCAGTCCACTCGCAGCAAAGCCGGCCAGTGCCACCCCGGCAGGGGCGGCTGAGAGCGCACCTGGCTAGAGCCGGGAGGGGACAAGAGGCAGCAGGGGTGGACAGTATAGTGTGTCACTTGGCACCCCTCAGGGACTGTGGGGGCTGAGGCAGGTGTTTTCCCAAACCAATTATAAACACAGCAGAGGACAGGCTGTGACTTCCCTTGGCAAACAGGAGAAAACAAACGGAGCCCCACCCCACAGCCCCACTGGTAGAACTGGGGAGGGGCTGGCAGAACCCTCTGTGGGGAGAGCAGACTGAGCCCACAGCGGAACGTGGCTGGACCCGGACCACCGGCAGGCCGAGGCGGCCTCCTCCTCGCCTGAGATGCAAAGCTGATACCCAGCCCGCGCAGGGCAACCATGATACAGCATCTGCTGTGCCCTCGTGTCTGGGCACATGGCGGGGGCTCAGATCACGCTCGCTCACTCACTCTGCAGGGATGACTGCGCACCCACCACGTGCCTCGCTCTCTTCGAGGCACTGGGGCTACCGCACTGAGCAGCACAGACCCCAGACCTGTGCTCAGGGTGCTGACATTCGAGGGGTCCATTCATCTGTTGAAAGATTGGCTCCCACACCAAGCTCATCCTGCCTCCCCTGCAGGGCTGAAGGGCTGGCTACCACCTCTTCTCACCCGCCAGGCTTTGCTCCGGCTCCCCCAGCTTCACCCAACTATCTGCTGTGCTCTAGGCCCAGGACCTCCTAGAAAGTGATGGAGACATCCAACCTCGAGCACTGACCCCGCACACATGCGCCCACCCTCCCAGTGTCTCCTGTCCAAGTGAGGAAAAGAGAAGGGAATGGCTGCTTTTTGTGCATTTTAGCATTTTTATTCTTAATAAGACACACAATTCAGTGATCCAGTACCTACCCTCCACAGGGCAAGAAGGTGAAATAATGTGATGGATCTTTCTACAGTCTCACTGCAACAACACGGAGGCGCTCCGGACACCTCCCCTCCTCCCACAATGCTACTCTGGCTCCAGGCGCCTCAGACCTGTCCCGTGCTCTGTTGACTCCTGGGGCTAGCGCATCCTTTGCTGTCCACTTCGTCCCTCCTGGACCAAACAGCAAATATTTCCTGAGCACTCGTCCCAGAGGAGGGTGCCAAGACCACAAGGCTAGCCAGTGGCCAGGGTAACAGGAGGCAGGGGCAGAGAGCCAGGCTGGGGAAGGGAGGTCTGACTATACTGGGGGCTGGAGGGTCAACACGGGGACTCCGAGTGGTCCCTGCCCCTAGAGACCTGGCGTCGAAAAGGAGACAGGCCTGAGGCCCAAAGCAATCGGAGACCCAGGAGCCAGCTCTTGCCTGGTGGCTGCAAAGCTGGTTCTGAAATGTGATCTGAGGACCAGCAGCAGCTGAGAACTCGACAGAAATGCAAACCCCAGACCTCTGAATCCCAGACCCACTCAATCAGAAACACGCTGGTGGAGCCCTGAAAGCTGTTTCAACAATTCCTCCCGGTGATTCTGATGCCCACTCAAATGTGAGAACTGCTGTCTTAACATCAGAATTGTTTGGGGGATTTTAAAAATACATTAATGCCTCCCCCAAGATGCAGAAGCAATGGTATTTTTTCAGAGCTCCCAGGCGATCACAATATCCAGCCAGGGCCAAAGTCAAATAGCACAGGTCCCAGGGCTCCTGGGAAGGTGTGCCTTAACGAACAGAGGATTTGGACAGGGAGAAGAGTAGGGGACAGGGTGCCGGGAGAGGGGACCAGCATGAACGAAGTCTGGGAGAAGGGAATCTGGACCACAGGTTGCTGGGGTCCCTGGATGAATCCCAAGGCATCACGGTTACTTTGGAACCCCTGCTGTGGGGATGCGAGCCAACAAGGAGCCCGACCCCGAGGAAGCTGGACGGGGTGGGGATGGCCAGACCGTTTCTCCTTCTCCTTATGCCCACACTGAAGAGCCAGAGAAGAAAACTGGTAATGACTCTGCCTCTTGCTTCTACCCCTCTGAGCCACCCTCTGCTCTCGCCCACTGCCCACCACCCACAGCAAAGCACTTCCTGGGGGCATGGTCAGTCCCGGATCCTGCTCTCCGCAGGACTGTAGATCTGCTTCCAGTGACACAGCAGCCAAGGGGACCTGTGCCTCTGGTGCAGAACGGAGGAGAGACAGGCAGCAGCAGCACAGGGAAGAGCCACCAGGCCAGATGCCACTCAAGGAATCCCAAGGGACAGGCAGTACAGGGATGGTGGAGATGTTGCGGGCATTGCCAAGTCCCCTGTGTTGTCCTGTTAAATGTGGAGACCAGGCTGGGTGTGGTGCAACAGAGAGTGGTGGAGACTATGGCATGGAGCCTGCAAAGCCATGCAAGGCATTTCACTTGCAGATGTTAGACGTACAGGGGACTATTTGCAACCCATAGGTCTTTATTCCTTCCCTAGAGACCTCTATGCCTCTATTTCCTCACTTGAAAATGAGAAATAAAGAAATAAATTAGTTTTGAGTTAATGATGCTCTAAGTAACATTTTTTGAGCATGGCACTATTCTGAGTCCTGTACACGCGGTGTGCATGAACATCCTTAACCCTCACTAGGGCACTGTCGGGGAGGTGCTACTGCAATCCTCGGGTTTTAGGCGTGGAAATGGGAGCACAGTGGGGTTGAGCAGCTTTTCCAGGGTCACTCAGCTAGTAAGCAGCCGAGCTGGGATTCCAAGCCAGGAACCTGGCCCAGAGCCCCTGCTCTCAACGACCCCCTGCCTAGGTTACACTTAGCCCAGTACATGGTAGCTACGGCCAAGTCCCAAGGAAAACTGGCTGGTCACTCCAGCAGGGCCAGCCGCTGGCTAAAGCTCTCCTGGGTGGGCGGCAGCAGTCCCCACTTTGTCAAGCCTCTCCTGTTCTGGCGCCTCTGCCAGGGATCTATAGGAGGTTCGCATTAGAGGAGATCCCACAGATGATTTAGGTTCGCAGATATGAAAACTGAGAATGGGAGGAGCCCCAGCCCAGAGCAGGGTGGCGTCCCCTGCGTTCTCAGGACTTTCACTGCTGTCTCGTTCTCACCCGGCTGTCCCCACAGCCTTCTCTCCACATCCGATTAAACAAGTGCCTACAGAGCTCAGGCTCCCTGTATGCTAAGGTCTGTGGTTTCCAAGGAGACCCAGGAAGGCTTGTCTGAACTCAGGCCAGTCAAGAGAGTTCTCACAGGGTCCTTTGATCACCTGTGACAGCAGCTCAGAGAAGCGGCCAAGAGACAGGTGCGGTCCTGGGACAGGGGCTTCATCAAGTTCCCACCCCTGCTCAGAGCAGGAGACCTGGATGGGGAAAAGAAACCCCCACCTTTTAAGAGGAAACTCTAGCCCTGGCCGGTTTGGCTCAGCGGTTAGAGTGTCGGCCCACGGTCCAGGGAGACCAGGGTTCAATTTCCGCTAAGGGCACGTACCTTGGTTACAGTTTGTCCCCAACCCAACCAGGGCCATGCAGGTGGCAACCACTCAATGTGTCCCTTTCACGTCGATGTTTCTCTCCCGCCCCCCATCTGAATAAAAAATGGAAAAATGTCCTCGGGTGAGGATAAAAATAAAAAAAAAAGAGGGAACTCCAGGAAAACTTGAAATGGTCTTCAGGGATTGAGAAGATGGATTTTGGAGTCATCTGAGCCTTGGTTAGAATCCTACCATTTCTAGGCTGTGTAACTTCAGGCAACCTAACTTTTCTGAGTCAGTATAATGAAAATAATAATTCTGACCTCATTCTAAAAAATAAATGTTTGCAACTATTGTTTATAACTAAGTTTTATTATTATATTGTTCTATTATAGCAAAAAGAGAATAGGTGAATATTCTATTAATATAATATTGTGTTACTGTCGGTCTCATAGACACACATATACACAATTCATCTACACATACATACTTAGATACCTACAATCTCATAATCACACACACACTCCCATCAGTCACACCCCACACTGACAGCCACAGCCGCTTCGTGGACTCACCGTGTACCAGGCACAGCTCCTCGGGAACCCTCACAACAGCCCATGAGGTGTGTGCATTTTTTATCTCTTTTCAGATGGACACACACATTCCATACATCCATACTGCATCCTGGGATCTGGACACTTCTCAACTCAATTTCCACGGTCATCTCCAGGGCAGCCCCAAGCTGGGCCCCAAGTGCTGACTGCCCTCCATCCACAGGACAAAGGCCCAACCTGACTTTCATACCAGCTGTGGTTGGGGAAACCCCTGCTGCCAGCAGAAACCAAGTTGACTTTGAAAAGGAAGAGACAAAAGCTAGGGGTGGCTGGGCCACTCCCTGTGAGGGCAGGTGCTAAGTAACTCTATAAACTCTGGCTAATGATGCAATTACAGCCATAAACAGAGCCCCAGGGGGGATCAGGGCCAGAAGCCAGACCCTCAAAGGGCAGCTAGGACTGAGGGGTGGGAGGCCCCTCCTACCTACTTTCCAGAAGAGAGACTGAAACAGGGTCCTGACTGGCAGTGGGGATGGGCACTGGGTGTCTCCACTCTCCCAGGACCCTACATGGGCTCCTGCCTGCCCTGGCCAGGCCCCTGCCCACCTCTGACTGTGAGTCACCAGGTCATCAGCCCTAGAGAGCCAGAAGTCCAGCTGGCTCTCTATGGGTCCAGTGCTCACCTGAGAAGATGTCCCCTGCCCCAAACCCTGCTCTCCTTCCAGGGGACCCAGAACCAGGAGACCTGGGTTCCCATTTGGCTACACCTCACTGAGCTGAGTTAAGGCAAAATAGCGCTGCAGCTGTAACAGGCCTGTACACTGTAAGCAGCACTGGCTCCCCTCTGGGAGAACATACAGTTGCATTCTGGTTCCTGCTCTCCTGTCCCAGCAGCCAGGAGGAGGCAGAAAGAAAGGGGCCAATGCCCTGGCCAGTTTGGCTCAGTGGTTAGAGCAACAGTCTGCGAACCAAAGAGTCTGGAGCTTGATTCCAGTCAAGGGCACACATGTGGGTTGCAGTTAGCTGCTGTTCAATCCCCGGCCCTGGTCAGGGTCATGCTGGAGGCAACCAACTGATGTGTCTCTCACATTGATGTTTCTCTCTCTCTCTCTCCCTCCTTCCCATTCTGTCTGAAAATCAATGGAAAAATATCCTCCGGTGAGGATTTAAAAAAAAGAAAGGGCCAAGTCAGCTACTATTTTTCCCACAGCTGGGGAAACCCAGGCACAGTACAAGCATACCAGCAGACTATCTGACTGGACTCTCAAGACTCAGACCCTTCCCCTTCCAGTGCCTCTACAGACACCTTTTACTATTGCTGCTGTCTCTTCCGAAGACTGTGATCTCCCAGAGGGCAGGCTAGGAACTGTCTCCCAGACACAGAGAAGGCCTCAGAGGGTCCAGGCCAAGGAGCCAAGGGCTGCATTCTGCTGGGAGCACACAGGCATCTGGTCGCTCTAGACTCTAGGGCCTAGAGGAAAACCAGGTGGAATCAGGGCAAGTGCAAGGGCCCGAGTCCACATCCCAGAGGTGTCGCGGGGGAGGGGGCCTGCACCAGCCCTGTCACCCTCCCTGCTCCACCAAGCACCCCCTCACTCGGAGGCGCGGGGGGCGGGGTGGAGGCTGGGCGGTGGTAATTAACTGATACTTCCCTAGCGAACGAACTCGAAGCCAAAACACTGCGCTCAAGTTTAGTCCAGAAACTGCCGGCGCAGAGCCGTCCCCACAACAGACGGGCGAGAAGACCATGGCTGGAGTGGGCTGGGGATCCGTCAAGGACTCGGTGGTGAGGCGCTGTCAGGGAACCGGAAGGGGGAGCCCTGGGCAGCGCGGGCACCCGCGCTCCCTCCCCCGGGGCGCGAGGCCGGGGCGCGCCAGGCGGCTGCGGCGCGAACCTGCTCTCACAACCCGAAGCAGCTCCGGGCAGCCGTGCGTGAAGCCAGAACCTGGGCGGGGAGGGGGCCGAGGGGCAGGAACCGAACTGGCATCAGCTCGCTCCCTTCCTGGAGGCAAGCGCACGCACTACGGCCGAATAGCTGTCCCGAGTAAGGGGGGGGGAGAGTGAGCGCCGACTTGGGGGGCGGGACAGCCTGGGGTTGGGCGGTGCGGACACAGGGAATAGGGGGAAGGGGGCGTGTTTTCCGGGATTCGGTACCGAGACGGGGGGGGGGCTACTCGGGGTACGGGCAGATGGCTGGGAGCTCCCGGAAAAACAGAAAGAGGGGCGCGCGGCGGGTAAGCTCTGGGGTTGGGGTTCCCTAAGGTCGTGGAATAATGCAAGGGGGAGAAAAAGACCGCGTTCAGGGATACCAGGGGACTCGAGCAGAGGCGGCTTCTTCAAGAGTCGGAGGGGGAAGAAAGGAAGGGAAGGGAGGGAGGGATGGTACTTCCACCCGTCCCCCCCCCCCCGCCCCACGCCCTCGGCAGCCCAACCCCCGGGGCGGGGCGCGGCTCCGGCCCTCCCACTCCCCCAGACCATCCCGGCAGGGCCTGGCCCGGCCGGACTCGGCCCCCGCACACCTCCCTTACCTCCGGCGCCCTCCCCCGCGCCTCCCGCCCCCACCGCGTCCGGGGGAGAAGAAGTGGGCACAGGGCCCACACGTCCCTCAAACTTCTTGCAAGTTCACTCCCACGCCTCCCGCCCCATCAGTCTCCCAGCTCCCGGGCCGGGAAGGCCCGTGCCCGCCCCGGCCCCTCCCGCCTGGTTACATAAGGTCGCAAAGAAGCCGCCCCCGGCCCGGGCCCGAAGGGAGGGGCCGCGCGGGTTCTCGGGATCGGCGGGCAACGCCGCTCGGGCCATGTGCCGGGCGTCCCGGGCTAGACGGACAGCGGGGCCGGCGGCGACGCGGCGCGGCGCACACGGTCTCACTCCCCTCTCCAGCCCGTACCCCCACCCACCCACCTGTCTCCCGGACCCACGGGAGGGGGGTGAAGGAGTCTGGGCCGAGGGTTCCGAGCCCTCCGCGCACCCCTTGCCTCCCGGCCCCGCTCACCTAGCTCTGAAGGTCAATCCGTCCGCCGCCCGCGCCCCGGGGCTCCGGCAACTTGTCCCAAGTTCAGGTGTCCGGCCCGCAAGCTGCGCCTGCCGCCCCCTCCCGAGTTCCTCCGGCTCGGCGCCGCCAGGGAGGCCCCCCCGTCCGCCCTTCCCGCTGCCGTCGGCGGCGCCGCCGCTCCCTACGTCTAGCCAGCGGCCGCCGCCTCCGCTGTCACCGAGCCCCGCGCCCGGCGCCCCAGCTCCCGCTGTCACTCCGTACCCACTTCCCGCGGCGCCCGGCAGAGGGCAGCACCCGCCCCCGCGGCCCCGCCCCGCCCCGCCCCCCGTCGGCCTGCCGCGGCGCCCGCTGGGAAACGTAGTCTTCGCGGCCGCACTAGCAGGCACGCCGGGGTTTGTAGTCCCGTTCTGTGGGCCCAAGGCTGTAAAACGGGGGCTTGGCGTTTAACCTGGAACCTTTGTTCCACTTCGTTTCTGCCCCTTTTGCAAGTTTTCTTTCTCTTCTCAGTCAGTGATGTCCCAAACCGGAGTTCATCACTATACACCCTGCAGCCTGTCTGACCCCAAGGAGAGGCACGCAGCAGGTTGTCTTTCCCAGGTTGGAAAAGACACAGGGTCCCAGGTGGTGTGCCGTTGCCATAGAAACTCCTGGGCGGCCACCAGAGTTTGCCATCTGACTTGCAGTGGGGTGATGGGCCTACGCTTTCACCCCTGCTCCTGAGCATAAGGGGCAAGGTTGGGATCAGCCTGGCGAAGGACAGGATAAAAGAAATGTTACTGTGGATTGGAGCCCACCTCTCCTCCCGTTATGAATTTTGCATTTATAGCCAGTCCCTTCCCACCTAAGTCTCATCGGTCTGAGCTTTCTGGTACCCCCACCACTATCAACATCAGAAGTGTTCTGATCTTTCATGTCACTTTCCCCGTTTGAAGTTACAGATACTGAGCATCATTCTCTGCTTCCATCTCCTCCCCCTCCCCTCTCCCTTGTTCCCTCCCCCTCTTCCTTCTCCTCCTCCCCCTCCCCCTCTTCCTTCTCCCCTTCCCCTCCCCCTCTTCCTTCTCCTCTTCCTCCCTCTGGGTCTTGCTAGGTGGCTCCTAGGGAGGACAGGGATGAATCCAGAGGGACAAGACCTCTTGTTCAGTTCGTTAGAGCAAGTAGGCTTGATTTCCATGTGATTCAAGTAGTTCTCCCTCTTGTCCACTGTTGAGGGCCAGCCCTTCCTCAAACACAGGCCCAGGGACATAGTGTCTGGGTGAAAATATGATCCGCTTAGCTCTGCTCAGACCTTCGAAGCCCTCCTAGAGTAGGTTCTGGTGGCATCCGTCTCCTCCCTGGGGGGCCCCGGACTGTTACAGTGCATGTAGGCATCCTAGGCATCTGCATGCCTCAGGCAGCTCCTGGTGCAAACTTGATCCCAGGTAGGAGGTGGGCTTGGGATTCATTGGACCCCCTAGCCACACTGCTAGTGGACATGCGTGGGATACTTCTGGTGGTAGTTCGGTTAGTTAGGTCAGCAGAGCATGTTGGGTTGGCAGAGTAGGGCCTCTTTCCCTTCATTAAGGAATGCCCTGCCTTGCTGCCGCCACCACTGCTTCCCTCTCCAGAGAGAAGCTGTGCAGGTACAGGGCCCATCCCCATAGCCCGATTTCTCTTAGAATCTCAGTGACCCACCCAGAAGCCTCGAAGCAACTAAGGGACAACATGATTCAGCAAAAGCAAATTTGCCCCTGACTCTCACTCCCCGTTCCTTGAGACCTGGTCACAGCTGCCCCCTCAAAACAAAGGCCGACCAACGTGGAGAAGAACTATTTATTAAGAGAAGAAGTCCAGAGTCCAGAAAAGGGAGGCTGAATCCAGAGCAGAAGCAGAGGGAAGCCCCTGCAAGGTGGGGGCCTGAGAGGAAGAGGGGAGCCCAGGCATCCGGGCGCTGAGTCTAGACGGCAGTGGCGAAGCCCACCCTGTTGTTGCCCATGTCATAGACGGAATAGTAGGACCTGAGGAAGACATCCCCGAGGATCCACAGGGGCTGGCCATTCTGGGAGGGCAGGTAGGTGGGCTCGACCCCCAAGGTGCAGTAGCCATTGTTCTGCGTAAGACAGAAGTGCAGCATACTCAGTTCATTCACACAGGGACAGGGCACAAGTGCAGAGATGAGTGAGCCAGGGTCTCTGCCCTTGAGGGCTCCAGCCAACCGAGCTGCCAGGGCAGAGGTCAATGGAGAAACTTCTGGAATGGGGCCCTCCGCAGGGACTCCTCTCTTCATGCCCCCCCCCCCTCACCCCCACCTACCTCCTGCTCCCAGATCCGCCTGGTGGTCAAGTATTTGAGACAGACCAACTTGGATCCAAACCTTAGTTTCACCCAGACTAGCTGTGTAGCCTTGGGTGAGTTATCTAACCTCTCTGAACCTTCTAGTGTTCCCTTGTCAAATAGAAATCAGTATCTCCCCGTTGAATGTTGTGTCAGTGAAGTGGGACAGTGCTTCTTACAGTGGCTGACCTGGTAGGTGTGCACCGAAGAGCCCAGTGCCTCTCCCACTAATTAATGATAATAATTAATAGTAGATGATACTCTTCACAGAGAAGGGGGTTTAGAATCAATGAGTGAGGAAACTAAATCCGTGCTACAGGGAGTCAGGAAGTGTCACAGGGTAAGGAGACCGAGCACGTCTGGCTCCCCACGCCTTCCTCCCACCCCATGTCCCTGCTGGCTCAGCTGCGGGGACCAGCACTTACGCTGAGGACGTAGGAGGAAGGCGGCAGGGGGAACTGCACCCCGTTGATGATGAAGCTGAAGGTGGGCAGATTCTGGATGCTGTTACAGTTCACAAAAAACTGCAGAGAGAGGAGCAGGGCCCATGTAGTTTCACCCCCGTCACCCCCCCGAGAGCACCTACCAACCTGTCACCTCAGCCCCCTGGTCCCAGGCCTGAGTCCCCAGCCTGCTTTTGGACCGGAGGTGGCAACGTGAAGCAAAAGGCTGTCAGTACTGCTGGCATCACTCATGTGGGCTCCCACGTGGGGGTGGGATTGGGGGAGACCTGAGCACCTCTCCCACCCCAAAACATTACTTTGGCCTGAATTTCCCCACGTGACAGATTGAATCTGTGCCAATCTCTGCAACTTTCTTTTGAAAACACACAGTCTGTCGAAAGAGTAGACCATCGGTCCCCCAAAGGTAGTGGGAATGCATTACTTAGGCAAACCCTTTGCTGGGCTCCAGAGAGAAGGGGAGCGGGGGGCTTGGCCCTATGGAGGTGAGGGACCTGTGGATTAAAGAGTTACCCTTGCCCTGGACAGTTTGCTCAGTGGTTAGAGCATCGGCCCGTGAACTAAAGAGCCACGGGTTTGATTCCGGTCAAGGGCAGGTACCTTGGTTGCAGTTCAGTCCTGGTCAGGGTTGTGCGGGAGGCAGCCAGTCCATGTTTCTCTCTCTCCCCCCGCCCCCCGCTCCCTCCCACTCTTTCTGAAGATAAATGGAAAAAAATGTCCTCTGGTGAGGATTTTAAAAAAAAAGTTATCCCTTGCCCTGTCTCGGTTAGTTGGAGCATCATTCCACACACCAAAAGGTTGTGGGTTCGATTTCTGGTCAGGGCACACACAGGAGGCAACCGATCGATATTTCTCTTCTCTATCACATCAGTGTTTCTCTCCCCCCCCCCCACTCCATCTGAAGATAAATGGAAAAATGTGCTTGGGTGAGGATTTTTTAAAAAATAAAATAAATTTTTTTTTTAATTTCTCCCTTGTCACGCACCATCACGGCCCCACTTCCCAGTCACTTCCCAGTCCAGCTAGCCTTCAACCTGCCTCCTCTGAGGAGCTGAGGCTCCGAAGAAATTCTGCCTCGGAGGAACCTCCTCACAGCTCCTCGGCACCAGCATCTGCCCCCCCAAATCAGGCTCCAGGCCCCCGCCCCACTCATCCCAGAGCCCCCACCTCCAGCGCCTTGGGAAGCTCACAGTGTGGAGGCCAAGACTCGGGCTACTGCTGGACCCCAGGAGAAACCACCATGACTGTCTCCCGGCCGGCCTCTGGGGGGGGGGACACCTGCATCAGACACACCTGTCCGTACTGGTCCTCCTGGGCTCCTGTGGCCTGCAGAAGGTCGCTCAGGTACTGCTGGGGCACGGTGAGCAGAGACGTGCCTGTGTCCACAATGGCCTGGCAGCCCTGGGCGCACCAGCCGGAGGCCTGGCCACCAATGAGGAACCTGAATGGTGAGGAGGTACGTGGGCTGAGCACCCCCAGCTCAGGGCAGCTAGGGGTACGCTTCCACGTCTCCGAGGGACTAACAGCCTCTACCACAGAGGTGCCACTTGGGAAGGTCAGTCCAGTCATCCCCCCCGCCATCCTCCCCCCCCCCCCACTCCCCCACCCCCCCACCCTCGCCTCACACCGCACCAGGGCAGCACGTCAGGGTCTAAAATGTTTGGGATTGCAAATCCTGCCCCTTCCTATTGTCCCCATCCCACCCCCTTCTCCAGGCCAAGCTGGGCCTTGAAACTCCAGCAGCGGGCAGCTGTGGCTTCGTGGGGGTGGGCCTGAGGGCGTGGGGGGTCCTCTGTCCCCACCCCCAGCAGTGTGTGTGAGAGAGAGAGAGAGAGATGAAATGCCTCAGAGCCGGGCCCACACCCCAGGACCTGGCCACAGACTTACTCCTCAATGCCAATCTGCCAGTAGAGCTCCTGCGTGACCGGGGCCCAGTAGATCTGCCCCTGGTACAGGCTGTTGTCCACGCCCCCGAAGATGACTGCTCCTCCGTCCTGAGAGCCTTGCTGGCTGCAGGCAAAGGGACAGGTGAGCCGGGAGAGGCCATGGGAAAGGGCTTCCCTGTCAGAGGGTCCTGCCTGGCTCCAGGCTGGGGCTCCCCAGGGCAGGACTGGGGCTCCCTGAGGACAGGGCCATGTCTCCGGGCTCCCTCAGAATTCCCAGTGCCTCGGGCTCCTGCATGATTTTGCCTCACAAAGTCCTGCCTCCAGGACAGCCGCTGGTGTGTGACCCTCCAGCCTGCCCGGTGTCCTCTCCCTTCCCCTTCATGATGCTGGACAGCCTGACCCGGCCCCGTTTGCTACTTTGTGCCGGGATTGGAGGGAGGGAGCCCCAGAGGAGGGGAAGGGAAGACTCCGGTTTGTTTGAGAGGCCTCCCCTGGTAGCTGAACTTGAGTGTGGAACTGGGGGAAGCTCCTAAGGGCTAAGCTCAGAGTAATTGTAAACAGAGGTAGCAAGTAAATCAGCAACATTAGTAACAGGGTCATGTTGAAAGTCCAATTCCAGTGATTAAACCCAAGATGGTTAGAAATTCTGAGGGGAAGGAAATCCCGTTCCAGGCCTGGCTCCCAGAGTGTGTGCTTGAGTTTGTGGTGAGGACAGCCACTCACTAGGAGGCCATGGTGGGCCTAGGCCAGCACCCGGGCCTGGCTGGACAGTAGATCAAAGGGGGTGAAGCAGTACATCACTGTACAAAAGAACTGTCCAGGTAGTGAACCTCGGTGGCCAGGAGATGAGCTACCCGGGCTCTGGGCAGCAGGTAAAAACCCCAGAGCTACTGAGAATCAAAGCACAGCTCGGCCGGAGACAGATGCTGTCCTGGCCCAGGAATGCAAAGCAAAGGGGTGGGCTGGGGACAGAGGCAGGGATGGGGAGAGGGGAGAAGTCAGAGTCCAGGAGGAAAGGCCCTGGGACAGAAGTGGCCGAGTGCCTGCTGCGAGGCCTCCGTATCCCCAAGGACGGAGCCTCGGCTGTCCAAGCTGCAGGGAGGCGGGGCTGGGCGCCGCGGGCCCCCAGGCTGTTCCTTACTTGCTGAGGTAGAAGCTGAAGACGGGGCTGGTGAGGGCGCCCTCCTGCAGCATGCCCTGCAGGGCTGTGGTGGCCCCGCCCACGGCCAGGGCCGGGTAGGCCATGCCCAGGATGCCATCGAACTGCGCGTAGACGAAATTGGTGCCCGGCTCGTTCTCACTCAGGCCAAACTCCTGGTTGGGGACCTGGATGCTCTGGAGCTGGAGGGGGCACAGAGGATGTGACATGTGTAACCACCCTCCTCCCCGAGACCCCCTCCAGGCTCGTTCTTCATCCCTCCTTCACCTGTCCTCCTTCCCTCCTGAGTGGCCTTGCCCGACTGCAGGACCCCCACCCGGGACCAGTCACCCCATTCATCTTGGTGTCCTGCACCTGCCGGCCTCAGTGAGGGTTCAGTGAGTGAGCGGATGAGGCCTTAGCGTGCTGATTTCCTGTCCTGCACAGCAGAGCACGAGGTGTTTTCTGTATTTGTCGGGGTCCCCACCTAAACCTCCCGATTAGACTGAGGCGTGAGAGGGCGGAGCCCAGGCCCTGGGGTGCGGAGCCCCACTGCTCACCGTCAGGGTGTCGTAGCCGAAGAAGCCGGTGAGGCTGCCGCTGCCGTACTGCAGGGAGAAGGTCTGCCCGTTGGTGGAGTAGGTGGAGGACTGGCTGGGGTTGAAGCGGCTGTGGCCGGCTGCCGGGCAGGGAGGTGCGGGGGTCAGGCTGGCACGCGAGCTGCCCTGACTCAGGCCTGTGCTCACGGCCTGGGGCCTCAGCGCACCCTTCCACCCATCGGGAGAGGCCTGCCGGGTTCCCGCACCTGAAGGCCCATGGGAGCTGGCCGAGCTTGGCCACAGCCCCCTCTGACTTGCAGACTCAGGGCAGCCCGAGGACTATGACCTCCCCGCGGTCTCCCTGGCCCGCAGATCTCAGGCACAGCGAGTGCTGAGAAATCATTTATCAGATGAAGGCGTGAATGACTCCAGGTGTCCCTGCTTCCCCTGACCCCCGCCAGCGGGCCAGACCAGCATTCTGCAGCACAGGGCCAGTGGAGGACCCTCCAAGCTGCAGGTGTGAGGACCCAAACCCCGAGGCTCTGGCAGAGACCGGGGCAGCCTTAAGAAAGTGAACAGAGACCACATCGTCTGTGGTTCTCCCATGTGCCTCGGAGACACTCAGCGAGAACTGAGTAGAGAATGAGCGGAGTGGCGCTGGAGCCCATGAAGGAGTTGGTGTTGGTGAGCGGGGAAGGCAGAGGCACCAGTCAGCTCCAGGACCAGCTTCTTTCCTCTGGCCTGGGCATGCCATGTGACCCTGGCTCAGTCCCTGGTCCTCTCCAGGACCGTGCTCCCCCAGCAATCCCTGTGACGACTACCCTTCCCCAGGGGCATCAGCGCCCTCCCCTGCCCAGCCCAGCACTCACTGCAGGCCTGGCTCTGGCAGTACACAGAGGGCACCCACAGGTTGGAAGAGCCAGTGTCAAAAAGGACCAGGAAGTTCTGTGGTGGGGTCCCGATGCTGATCTCACCGAAGTAGGCAGCCTGGGCGGGGGAGGGGGAGCAGGCTGTTAGCTCTAGGGAACCAGGAACCGGCAGGCCCAGCATCCTTCATCGACAGAGCAGAGTGGGGACCAGCCCCTGTCCTACAGCCTGCACCAGAAGCAGGGGCCTGAGCCTTCCCTCTGCACCTGCCCAGAGCCCGCGGACCCTCAGCCGTGCCTGCCCAGGTGGCTGCAGAGGTCTCTGTGGCTGACCTCCCATGCTCTGCCTGGGAATGAGGTCCAGGCTGGCAGGTTTGGGAGAAGGGAGCAGGGGTGGGCGGCAGAGAGGAGGCCTGCAGCTCGCTGGCCCTGCCTTTGGCAGCAGGGAGAGAGCTGCCCCGGGAGGCTCCGGACTCACATCCATGTAATCCATGGGCTCGTAGTCCACGCTGAAGTCGTTGAAGTGGTACTTCTGAGCAGGGTCGTGCTTGTGGTTCATCAGGAACTCCTCCAGTAAGCCCTTCTCCTTCATGGTTTCACGGATGGACTTGAACTTCTTCAGGGAGATTCTGCAGAAGGGCCGTGCGTCAGGCAGGGTCCTCCCTCTCTCCTGCAGCGCCTCCAACCAATCTCCCCACCCCCGCCTCTCCATCTCTGACTGTGTACCTCAGTCTCTCTGGACCCCTGTGTCTATTGCTGTGTCCACTGTTTTCCCCTTTTTCAATCTCTGTTTCTCTCTGTCTCTTTTTCTTTGTCTGTCTCTCTGTCTCCTTCTCCCTTTGCCTCTCTCTCTCTTTCTTCCCCTCTCCTTCCCTTTCTTTCAAAACTCTTCTCAGGCCCTGGCCGGTTTGGCTCAGCGGTTAGAGCGTCTGCCTGCGGTCCGGAGAGACCCGGGTTCGGTTCCCGCTAGGGGCATGTACCTCGGTTGCAGTTTGTCCCCGGCCCTGGTTGGTCGTGCGGGTGGCAGCCACTCGATGTGTCCCTTTCACATCGATGTTTCCCTCTCTCTCTCTCTTCCTCTCTCTCCCTCCCACTCTGTCTGTGTAAAAAATGGAAAAATGTCCTCGGGTAAGGATAAAAAAAAAAAAAAAAAATCAAAACTCTTCTCAGGACTTGCTTCAAGATTCAGGAAACAGTGACCTTCACCCATGATGCTCCCTCCCCATCCCAAGGGTCCTCATCCCACCCGGCCCTCTGCTATAAACAGCCCAGAAAGTCCTTCCCAGGGAGGGGAGAGGGGCTTCAGGCTTTACCCCTCCCAGGGCATGTGCATTTTAAAAGATTAAGAGATGGCAAACTTCACCCCAAAGAGAGTCCCCTCCTAGGGTGGCCCTCAGGCCCCAGCAGCAGCTGAATGTGACAGATTGTGTGTGCCTGGGCACTAGGCTGGGACTGAGAGGACAAGGTCCTGGTGACGCCCCTGCTGCTCTGCGTCTGGCCCGGGGCTCTTCTCAATGCGGGGACAATGGGGAAACCGCCTGTCTGCGGGGCCACCCCAGCCGCCGTATGCCTGTTCTTTCACTTCCCCCCTCAATCCCCTTTCCCTCAGGACCCTGCATTCTCCAGAAATTCTTTGCTGAACCGGTTCACATGGAGCTGGTCACTTTGAGCTGATAGCGTCTCTAACCACCTCTACATAATTTGCATATTAAAAGAAGATTGTAGCCCTGACTGATTTGGCTCAGCGGTTGGAACGCTGGCCTCAAGGACCAAAGAGTCGCAGGTTCGATTCCGGTCAAGACCACGTACCTCGGGTGCGGTTCATCCCCAGCCCCGGTTGGGGTCGAGTGGGAGGCAACCAATCAATGTGTCTCTCTCATATCTATATTTCCCTCTCTTTCTCTTCCCCTCCCATTCTATCTGAAGATAAATGGAAAAATATCCTCAGATGAGGATTAAAAAAAAAGAAGATTGGCACCCTGGCCAGTTTGGCTCAGCAGTTAGAGCGTCGGCCCGCCGACCAGAGTTGTGGGTTCAATTGCAGCCAAGGGCATGTCCCTCAGTTGCGGTTTGTCCCCGGCCCTGGTCAGTTGTGCAGAAGGCAACCAGTCGGTGTGTCCCTCTCACTTCAATGTTTCTCTCTCTCTCTCCCTCCCCTCCCCACTCTATCTGAAGATAAATGGAAAAATATCCTCAGGTGAGGATTAAAAGCAAACAAACAGCCCTGGCCGGTTTGGCTCAGTGGTTAGAGCGTTGGGCTGCGGTCCAGAGAGACCCGTGTTCGGTTCCCGCTAAGGGCACGTACCTCTGTTGTGGTTTGTCCCCAGCCACTCAATATGTCCCTTTCGCGTCGATGTTTCTCTCTCTCTCTCTCTCTCTCTCTCCCCCCCTCCCTCCCTCCCTCCTGCTCTATCTGAACAAAAAATGAAAAAATGTCCTCGGGTGAGAATAAAAAACAAACAAACAAACAAAAGAAGATTGGAGGAGGAGCTTTCTTTTCACCTCCAGATTCTCTGTGAGGGTGTGGCTGGCCCCGCCCCGTGATGTCCAGAGAGCCCCGCCCCTCACTCTCTTCTCCGGACACCTCAGCATATAGAGGTTACATGACTGATGACTGTGTCCTCTGCCCAGAAAGCCTGGGTTAAGGAAGTGTTCGGCGTGGGTCTCCCTGTGCAGGGATGATTGCTCCTTCCTGTGAGAGGAGCCACCCGCAGCCTGCTCAGACGGTCGTCACCCCTCTGCTGGGTGTCAGCCACCTTTTCTCCCTTGCACCGGGAGCTTCCTGAGGGCGAGGCTGTGTGTCCTCCCCTGTGATTCCTACCCTGCCCCTAGCAGAAATTCTGGACCAGAGGCAAGCCGGGTGTCCCTGGCCGGGCCAGGCCCAAACTCACTTGACCACTTTCGCCTCCAGGAGCTGGAGGCAGAGCAGGGCCACCACCATCCACTTCATGATGCCGGTTCCCACGGGCCGCGAGCAAACGCCACTCCGAGCTGGGCACTTGCGGTCCAGTGCTGGCCTGAGCCCTCCTTCGTCCTTTATACCCCCCGGGATCCAGGACAGTCCCCGGGCAAACATGACCTCAACCCCCAGGTGTGCCCCGTGCTCCCTGTATCAACGGTTTCTGTGTTTTCCCTGGCAAAGGTGGCCGCACAGGACTTTTCATCTTATTGACTTTTTAATGCGAGTGCGGGGGTCAGGAGGTGTGGCGATAAGAGAGAACAGAGTTGGAGTGGCAGAGATTACGACCTGTCCAGGACCAGAGGCGTGATGTGGGCACTTGGGGATGCGGGCCAGAGACAGGCAGAGCCCGTGGTGGCCGTGGGATCGAAGGTGCATTTCTCACCCCCAGTACTATGGACATTTTGGAACAGATAATTCCTTGTTGTGGGCACTGCCCTGTGCGTTGTAGGACATTGAGCAGCATCCCTGGCCTCTGCCCACTAGATGCCGGCAGTAGTCCCTCAACATGTCCCCAGCCATTGCCACGTCTCCTTAGGGGCCAAAATGATCGAGAACTGGTGGTTTACAGGTGGTAGACTTGGAGGCCTGACTCAAGTCCTGCTTCCCATCACCGCCAAGCCCTCAGGGCTGCATTAGGGGGGCCTGGGGGTGATGGGGTCAGTGACAGGATTGCGGTAATGGCAGTGGTGGGGGGAGTGGTCCCAATGGGAATGACGGCGGTACCGTTAGCACTGATGCAGGGGCCGGGCCGGGATGCCAATGGCCGAAGTCAGAGCTCTTTGGGGCAGTTTGGAGGCTTTCAAGGTCAAATGGGGCATTTGGAGAAATTCTCTTCATAATTCAGCAAGTTCTCATGAACTGGCTTCTGGTCGCGCCTCGAGCTGGTCTGGAACACCAGGAGGCCGGGGCACAGACGGGACTTGCCTGCTCCTGCTTTTCCATGACTCTCTTCCCAGCCCCAATGCGCCTCCACCGCGTTTACTTCTCCTGAAATGCCCGTGTCCCCGTGACCCTCCTCCCAAGCCCTTGTCGGCCCCTCTACCTCCCTCAGGTCGGCTCTACCCTGTGCCCTGTCCCTCATCTCCAGGTCCTACCCGCTTCCCAGCCACACACTTGCTCTTGCCTTAGGTGACCTGGAGCTGGCCCGCGCCCATTAACCTGGCACAGGAGGGCTCCCCATTTGGGGGTGAGTGGAGAAAACTTCCCATGCCAGGACCCTCTCTGCCACCTGGTACCCCACACTCAGGGCTCCAAACAGATGTGTTAGGCCCTCGAGCCCCGGGCAGAAGGCCAAGACCAGGCCTGCCAAACACCAGTATAACCCAGCCAGTGGGGGATTTTCCACTCTGGCCACCACCACCCACTGCTCAGCCAGAGCCTGGAGCCTCCCCTAGCGCTATGGTGGCAGAGGGAAGGGGTGGGGTGGGAGGGACACGGAGGTCTGCCCAGGCCTGCCCTGCTTGGGTCTCAAGGCCAGATCAGCTCCCATCCCTCCCGTAGGCCCCGGGCACACGCTGCCCTCGGGGGGTGAATGTCTTTCTTGGGGTAGGGGTCTGCGGATTTGGAAGAGCAGACAAAAGGAAGTCAGAGGATCCCTGGAATCGTGCCAATTGCTCTGAATATAGCAGAATCCATGGGATCCCCCAAGTCTTGCCAGGCCTACCAGGCTCCCCAGCATGGGCCTCCAGGGACCTTTCCTTCTCTGCTAGAGCCCCAGGAGTCTGACGGCTGCCAGGGTGACCTGCCCCAAACCTCAGTGGCACCACATCTCTACTGCAGCAGGCCGGGGCATCCCACCTGGCTGCCGGGCCTGGGGGTCTGCAGCCCCTGCCTACCCCACCTGATCTGACAGCTCAGTGTCCTCAGCATCCCCAGACATCCCGAACCCGGCCTGCCCCGGCCTGCTGCACCCACTTCCCTCCTTCCCTTTGAATGTGTCCAAACTCTGCCCATCCCTCGAGGCCTCACCTCCTAGAGCCAGGGATGTGCAGGGTCTGAGGACACCTTGGAAGTCATCCAGGGCCACCCCCTCCAAGGACAGGAGCCCCAAGGAGCCTGACACACTGTTCCCGCCCAAGTTCATCTGCTACCCCTAAACACTGCGCACCCAGCTGTGCTCTCTCCTTGGGGCTGGATCACACGGTCCCTGATCAGTCTCCAGTGCTTTCCTGGGTATGTTTGCTCTCCCCACAAACAAAGCTCCTGGAGGGCAGAGGCTGTGGCTCCCACCTCCCTGTGCTGGCCCCAAGCTCAGGAAATCCTGAACAGTGGGTGCAGCCCATGAGATAGTTCCCAGTGGACCTTGGCTATATGTCCCACACCCCATTGTCCCAGTGCTCGGATTCACCCCACACCCCAAAGGATCTTGTTAAAGTCCAGGCCCTGGGACCCTCTCGTAGTGATAGTCTCCCAGGAAAGAGGCAGTTTCTCATCACCCTCTGGTTTCATCTCCCTTTAAGTACCACCTGCCTCAAAACTCATCAGAGGCCTCCCCATGGCTAAGCAAAATTCAAACGCATCACCCTGGCCTTCACGACATGCTCAGTCTGGCCCCTCCTGTTTCCATTCTCATCGTGCACTAGAAATACTCATAGTGACCTCCTTGCTTCCTCCTGAGGGCGCCTGTTATTTTCCAGCCTCCATGTCTTCAGCCGTGCCGTGCTCTCCATTGGAACACCCTTCCCAAGCATCTCTGCCTGCGAGGTCTTCTCGTCCTGCAAGACCTACTGCAAATGTCAGAGTCCTCTCCACTGCGCCCACCTACACTCAAACTGGCCCCGATGGTGGAGGACATTGCTTTTCCTCCCCTTGTGGTATCTATTCCATACCATCTTATATCCCACTAACTTGCCCCAAATTCTACCACTTGTAACTGAAAGAATAGGTCTCTTCTTGCACATGGCTCCTTAAACAGCTCATTCATCTTTCAGAGCATCGATAAAAGTGACATTGGTTGCTGGGAATGTCTCAAGAAGAGATGGCAACTATGTAGCATGCACACTGCCACTGCTAATCCTGCACCGTGGCAAACATCACTAATCACATTCCCATAGTGCTGAGACATGGCCTTAGGGTCCTTCCCCATCTAGTGCTCCATGCAGACATTCTCAATCAATCTTGAAACGACAATCCCCAAGCCCTTTAATGGAGGGTTTTTTATTCCTCACCCGAGGATATTTTTCCACTTATTATCAGATAGAGTGAGAGGGAGGAAAAGAGAGAGAGAGAAACATCGATGTGAGAAGGACACATCGACTGGTTGCCTCCCGCACGACCAGACCAGGGCTGGGGATGAACTGCAACAGAGGTCCGTGCCCTTGACCTAAATCGAACCCGCAATTCATTGGTCTGCAGGCCGATGCTCTAACCGCTGAGCCAAACCAAGCAGGGCATAATGGTTTTAAAAAAATTCTTCATTCTAAATTTTATTTAGACTTGTATACATATACCACTTTTTTAAAAACCAAAGCAACTTGAAACTAGAAGTATTTGTACTATTTGAAATTATCTTCTAGTTCTTACTGTGCACACTTTGGTTTTAACATAGCTGTAATCAGTGTGTAAATGCTCTTGTCACTTAAGATTACGACATATACATTTCCATGCATTAAGATAAGCCACACCTTATCACTTGCAGTGGCTGTACAGTGCTCTATCATCCTGGCAGCTAGGATTACTTAACCCTGTTCATTTGGGTTAATTCCAATTTCTCATTGCTGTCAATATCACTGGGCTCACAATCTAAAAAGCATCCAAAGGAAGAGAGTAGTGAGCTCCTCACTATCAGAGTCATTCAAGCAGAGGCTAGAGGAGCACCTTCTGAGGAATATTGGTAGCGAGGTCTCTTGCAGGAGGTGTAAGATTGAGCCAATGATCTGAGTGTCTCTGTGTTTTCTAACCCTGACATAAGCTCACAGAGCTAAGAAACCTCAGCTCTGGTGCCAGGTACTCTATAAACCTTACGTCTTTGGCAGCTGCCTACATGAACTTTAGTTAACAGCTTCAGCTATTATCTCGGCTTTATAGTTTTTTCCTGGAATTTTGTATGTGCTTTATACTTCCATCAAACCTATGGGGGACGTACTGGACCTGATTTTTTTCCAAGTTCAACGATTTATGCTTTTTCTTTATCTTTACTTTGATATCATTTTCAACTTATAGAAAAGTTGCAAACATAGTGCAGAGAGTTCTCACATACCTTTCATCCAGAATCCCCTCATGTTAGCATCTTCCGTCATAACCATAGTACAATGATGGAGCAAACCCAGGAAATTAACCCTGATCTAATACCAATAACCAATCTATGGACCTTATTTGAATTTCAGCAGTTTTTCCACTAATGTTCCTTTTCTGATTCAGAATCCAATCTAGGTTCCCATGTTGCTTTTAGTTTTTTGTGTCTTCTTAGTCTTGTCCAATCCGTGACAGTTTCTTTTTTTAACTCCTCACTTGAGGATATTTTTCTATTTATCATCAGATAGAATGGGAGGGACAGAGAGAGAGAGAGAGCGAGCGAGCGAGCGAGAGAGAGAGAGAGACAGAGACAGAGACAGAGAAACATTAATGTGATAGAGCCACATCAACTGGTTGTCTCCTGCACAACGCAACCAGGGCTGGGGACAAACTGCATCCGAGGTACATGCTTTTGGTTGGAATCAAACCCGCAACTCATTGGTCCACGGGCCGACGCTCTAACCGCTGAGCCAAACTGGCCAGGGCCAATCTGTGACAGTTTCTTAGTTTTTCTTAGTCTTTTATGACCTTGCTACTTCTAAAGAGTTATTTTGTAGAATGTCCCTCAGTTTAGGTTTTCTTTTTCGATTATTTTTGAGAGTATGTTTATTAACGCTGGGCCCAGTGAAACAAGGGAGGGCTTAGCATAGAAGCAGCAAAGGGGAGAGACAGCAGGGCTGTTAGCTTACTGCAGAGCCAGAGAAAAGGAGGCCTGAAAAGGTTCAGGGGATGAGTTGAGGATGAGCTGCCACTGCCCATTGCTCTCCTGGTGGCAAGTCTCCTGGGGTCCCCTGGAGTTGAGGAGATGCATGCCTGCAGGGGAAGAAGACGGGGGAGGGGAAGGCGTGGCATGCTCCTGGGAGGAAAAGTCGGCCTCAATTTTGGTTTTTCTGATGTTTTCTCATGATGAGACTGAAGGCATGCATTTTGGGGCAGAAACCACAGAAGTGACATACCCTTCTCAGTGCATGACGCCAGGGTACAGGAGGTGGATGTGTCTTATTACTGGGGATTTAAGCAGAATAACTTAGTTAAGTGAGGTCTACAAGGTTTCTCTACTGCACAGCTACTATCTTTCCCTTGGTAATTAATGTGTCCTCTGGAGAGACACTTTGAGACATGTAAGTATCCCATTTCTCATCATTCTTCTGCCCACTACCTTTAACATCTCTTACTGGTTCTTGCCTGCAACAGTCATTTTGGTGGTGTTTGCCTAATGGTGCTTTTCTAGTTCCATCATTCCTCTGTGGTCTGCGGGCTGGTGCTCTAACCACTGAGAAAACCAGCCAGGGCACATCATCCCTTCTACATTTATTAATTGGAATTCTACAGTAAGGAAGAGCTGGGTTCAAGGTTTTAAAATGGGCTCTTCTTTAAAGGACCTGTTCTCAAAAAACTACAGGACATTGAAAGAAGAAATAGAGGAAGATATAAAAAAGTGGAAGCATATACCTTGTTCATGGGTTGGAAGAATTAACATCATTAAATTGCCCATACTACGCAAATAAATCTATAGATTTAATGCAATACCCATTAAAATACCAATGACATATTTCATGGAACTAGACCAGATACTCCAGAAGTGTATATGGAACCAAAAGAGACCCCAAATAGCCACAGCAATCTTGAAGAAGAAGAAGAAAGTAGGAGAGATCACAATACCAGATATCAGGTTATACTACAAAGCCATTGTAATCAAAACAGCCTGGTACTGGCACAAGAACAGGCATATAGATCAGTGGAACAGAACAGAGAACCCAGAAATTGACCCAAGACAATATGTTCAATTAATATTTGACAAAGGTGGCAAGAGCATACAATGGAGCAAAGACAGCCTCTTCAATAAATGGTGCTGGGAAAATTGGACAGCTACATGCAAAAAAATGAACTAGACCATCAACTTACACCATACACAAGAATAAACTCAAAATGGATAAAAGACTTAAATATGACTCATGAATCCCTAAAAATCCTAAAAGAAAATGTAGGCAATAAAAGTTCAGACATAACACACAGCAGAATTTTTACTGATACAACGCCTAAGGCAAGAGAAACCAAGGGAAAAAATGAATACATGGGACTACATCAAACTAAAAAGCTTCTGCACAGCAAAAGAAACCAGCATCAAAATGAAAAGGGAACCTACTATTTGGGAGAGCATAATTGCCAACAATACATCAGATAAGAGGTTAATTTCCAAAATATGTAGAGTACTCATACAACTCAAGAAAAGAAAGACAAATAATTCAATTAAAATGGGCGGAGGGCCCTGGCCTGTTTGATTCAGTGGTTAGAGCTTCGGCCTGCGGACCAGAGAGTCCCGGGTTCAGTTCCCACTAAGAGTACGTATCTCGGTTGCAGTTTGTCCCCACCCCAGTGGGGCTTATGTGGGTGGCAACCACTTGATGTCTCTCTCACGTCAATGTTCCCCCCCACCCCCACCGCCGCTCTCTCTGAAAATAAATGCAAAAATATCCTCTGGTAAGGATAAAAAAATAAAATAAAATGGGCAGAGGACCTAAGAAGACACCTCTCCAAACAGGACATATAAATGGCCAAGAGACATATGAAAAAATACTCAACATCACTAATCATCAGAGAGATGCAAAAATAAAATAAAATGGACTCTTCCTCTCCTGCCAAAATATCCCACCCATCATTGAAGGTGTGCCAGGCAGGGTGTTTGATACTCATCTAATCAGGCAACCCTCACAACAACCCCACAAGATAGGCTCCCTTATTTCCATTCTACAGAGCGATCCGTTTCATCGCCCACATCTCAAACAGCTGGAAACTGATCTCTGTGTGTATAAATGGATAAGTACACAGACTGATTGTTTTTCCCCTGGTCTATGGGTTAGCATACCTTTGCTCAAAGACAATAACTTGCTTATCTGGATTAAGTGGAAAGGGGGATACATTGGCTAGATGGAGGGCATGTCACATTGCAATCCAGCTGAGGAAAAGGAAGGATGGGACAAGCCTTGGGGTTAACTGAAATCTGAGATACAAACACCTTTTCTCTTCTTCCTATTCCTATCTCCTTTCCCTTCCCTTCCCTTCCCTTCCCTTCCCTTCCCTTCCCTTCCCTTCCCTTCCCTCCCCTCCCCTTCCCTCCACGCCCCCCTTTCTTCCTCTCTCTCTCTGCATGCTGGCTTTCTCTATGTATCTGACCACCAGAAGAAGAGTTTTACTTTTCCAGAGAAAGAATGAAACCAACACTCCCAAGAAAGCTCTCTGGTCAGGTGCCCACTCGTGGATCAATCTCTGTGGCCCTGTAAGAACTTGGCAGCCTCCTCGAAAAGCATTTTGAAGAGTGTGGACAGAAGCCCCAGAGGAAATAAGGGATGTTTCTGGGCAAATAATCTCGGCGATATCCATGCATGTTTACTTCTGACAACATGTGGATCCTGCCTCGAACTCTTCGCCCAGCCCTCTTCCTACGTATTGAAGAACGTGGTGGTGGGTCACAGGCAGTTGACTCTAGAGGACCAACCTCCACCACTTACTGACCCCTTGACCCCAGCAGTTCACTCACTCTTCCTGAGCCTGAGTTTCCCTGGTGTAAACGGGGGATAAAATCTACCCTGCAGGGTTGCTGTAATCATCTGACAGGCTATGACTATGAGGGTGCTGGCATGAAGCAAGCCCTCCAGAACCATCAGCTGACTCAGAATTTTTTTCAGCTGGACAGGGGCCAGAGGCAGGGGCTGAAGAGGAAAAAGCACCTTTCGGGAGCGCTGATAATGTTCTGTTGGTGGGGAGGTGTTTTTAAATCTCTACCCTAGGACATGTTTACAGAGAGGAAGGGAAAGAGTGAGAGAGAGAAACATTGATGGGTTGCCTTCCAAACTTGCCCCAACCGGGGATCGAACCCGCAACGCAGGTGTGTGCCCTGACCAGGAATCGAACCAGCAACCTTTTGGACCACAGGCCGAAGCTCAACCAACTGAGCCACTTAGGCTGATTGTTCTGTTTCTTGACCTCGGCTCCAGTGACATGGGTCCGTGAGAACTCAGTGAGCTGCATACTCGTGATATGTGCACCTTTCAGCATGTGTCGTATACTTTCATTAAAAGTTTTATAAAGTCACCTTTAATTTTTTTAACTTAAATTTATTTTCATAGTGATTAGACATTTATATAACTTACAACATGATCCCCCGATAAGTCTTGCACCCACCCGACATCATATGTAGTCATGACTGTGTTACGACGATGTACCTGTGCTGAATTTTACATCCCCAGGACTGGTTTGTAACTGACAATTTATTACAGACACATTTTAAAAAGCAGGAAGAGCCCTGGCCGGTTTGGCTCAGCCATTAGAGCATCGGCCAGCAGACCAAAGGGTTTTAGGATTAATTCCCGATCAAGGGCATGTACCTGGATTGCAGATTTGATCCCCAGTCCCTGGGGGGTCGTGCAGGAGGCAACTGATGGATGTGTCTCTCTCACATCTATGTTTCTCTCTCTTTCTTTCCATCCCTCCCTTCTACTCTATCTAAAAATCAATGAGGGGGAGGGCAGAAGGAGAAGGAAGAGAAGAAACACCTGCCCCTAGGGGACCCCAAAGATGGAGGGGGAGGCAGCCCTGCTCAGGGAGCTCCCAGTGGAAGGGGACCCTGCACACTCACAGGATAACATCTTCCACCACAGCAGACCGGCAGACAAGGCTTTAGGTGAAACAGGACAAACATGGCCATGGAATTATTTTTGCAGAGCCATGGATTTATGATATTTTAGCACAGATACATAATCACACTCCTGATTTCGTGAACACTGTGGGTTGAGACAGGCTTCTAACGGAGGAGCATCAGGAAGCAGCAGAAATGCTGCCTGGAATCCTTGTCTCTCGGGAGTGTCTCCCAGGCTGGCCATCGGGAAGGGCGGAGCCTGCTGTTTCCCCAGGCGGGGGGGCGGGGCACAGCCCTGAGTCTCCAGGTGTTCATTTCTCCTTCCCCTCCTGACCAGCCCTGGGCCCCATGGAGGGGGCAGAGGTCTGGAGGTGAAATCCAGCCAGGAACTCCTGGCCGCACCCCAGCCAAGGCACTGCCCAGGGTGGCCATCTCGATTTGACAGGCAGGACAACTGTGAACACACAGTCAGTTGTCATGCCAAGCCGGGGCTTCATGTCTGTGGCTCTGTCCACACTGCCAGCTCAACTTCCTCCTGAACTACTGTCCCACGTCTCCAGAAATGGCACCTTGCGCAAGCCAGAGAGCTGGGGGTGACACTTGGCATGGCCTCTCCCCACCCCTCATCAGTGGAGTCTAACGGGTGGCCACACGCAGATAGTGCAGAGATCACGAGGGTGGTACCTGAATGACAAGTTTGGGACCTATACTGAGTGGGTATGAAAGTCAAACTGACCTGACCCCTGTTCACTCCCCCAGTCCCCTGCCTTGCTCCTCAAAGCCAGAGCCTACAGAGCAGCTTTATTTGGGGTCTCCCAGGTCTCAGAAGCAGGGTTTGGTGGAATGAGTGAAAAACGGGGACTCCCCAACTTGCGAGGCCCAGAAACCCGGAGGGATGACTGTGATGAGGGAGCTAGGCAGAGCCAGCCCACACGGCAGTGGCCAGGCCACCTTGTCGCCGTATCGTAGATGGAGCTGTAAAACCTGAGAAGATGGTGCAGCCACAGGAAACGCCGTTCTCCCGGGGCAGGTGCCTGGGCTGGACCCATGAGGCAGGTGCTGCACTGACCTGGACGAAAAGAAGTGAGGCTGTCAGCCTGCAAGTCTCATTGGGTTAAGGAAAGAAGCTGAGCTCTGAAATCAGGGAAGCCTGCGTTCAAATCTCAGCCCACCTCTGGCTAGCTGTGTGACACTGGGCCAGCTGCTTAACCTCTCTGAGGTTATCTCCCCGTCGTGAGGGAGGAGGATAATGTGACCTATTGCTGCATTTTGCACAACGAATACAAGTTAGGCAGGTGAAGAAAGTGAGAAAAGAACACTTCTGCTCAGCAGTGTGGCTCAGTGGTTGAGCACTGACCCATGCACCAGGAGGTCGCCGGTTCGATTCCTGGTCAGGACACATGCCCAGGTTGTGAGCCAAATCCACAGTGGGGAACATGCAGCCAATCGATGTTCTCTCTCATCGATGTTTCTATCTCTCCCTCTCCCTTCCTCTCTCTCTAGAACCAATAAAGAAAAAAAGAACACTTCTGGCTGGCAAAATAGCACGTGCAAAGGGCCTAGAAAGACAAAAGGGTAAGAAAGACAAAATGATGGGGCTAGCGAGGCTGGAGTAGGGCAGTGAGGGGGGCCTGCCAAGGGAAGCAGAGGCCCAACCACCACAGCTGAGGTCTAGAGGCTTTTCTGACCACAAACGAGAGTTAGAAATATATTTTACACCATAACACACATACATATCATATCAGTAAAACAAAAGCTCAACCCGCCATAAAAAATTCTAGTCCATAGTGCGTGGGATGCACCCTAATTTTCTACTTTATTTAATTGTTTCTAAAGTGATGGCTCCAATCAACCAAATTGATTTTTAACGAGCTGTGAGCTGCAATCTGAAAAACACTGATCTAGGTGACACTGAGCACATGTGCACACATGTGTGCATACACAGTATTGCAGCCTCGGCTGTCATTTCGCACAGGAGCTATTAGTCACAGTGTTTGGAGGGCAGGGTGGTATCTCTTCCTTCGTGTCCCCCACAGGTAGGCACAGACGCTCGAGGCGTGTGTGTTCATTAGGAGCAGGGTTGGAGGCCGGAGAGCAAGGAGCTGGCCCACCACGTTTGGAGGACCCGCTGACAACCATCCTGCTTACTTTGGCTTCAACCCCTCACCCTGGGCAATTAGAAAGGGACCAGTAAGTGCCAAGTCTGGGGTTTGAGGAGGGACGGAGTGACCGCCTGCAGGAGTGACGGCGGTGCCTACCCAGGACCATCACGGGACGCGCAGAGCGAGCGCACACAGAGCCCGGGCTGGGCGCTGACACCAGGAGAGCGACCGGTGGTCCGGAACGCGTGGGCTAACGCTCTGTGTGCGCCCCTGCGGTTAATCTCACAAGGCCCTGCTGAGGGAGAGCGGCTTGGGCCCTGGTGTATGGGTGAGGAAATAGCGGCCCAGACATGCTGACTTGCCCAAGTCACAAAGCTCGAAGTTGTAGAGCCAAGTTCTCGGCAGACCCCACCACGACGCACACTGCGTCTCAGAAGCTCTGAATCAAGGGTGGCCCTGGTGTTATTTTTGTGGAAGAGGCTGAGAAAGCAATCCTTACGGCCTTTTGCAAATCTGATGTTCCAGAACCTAAGGGCTCCCCTCCCAGCTGGCTTCCTGGGCTTTCCCAGGCCCAGGTAGTAAGGGGAGGGGCGAGAGATGGGGGTGACAGGGAAGAGGTACCAAAGCCCGGCAGGGGAAGAAGGTGCTATTGATGGTGAAGATGACAAAGGGTGGGATGTAGCCACTGCGACAATTGGTGACAAACTGGAGAAACAATACGGGACATGGAGACAGGTGGTCAGAATCCTCTCCTTCTGGAGCTCCCGGATGGCGGTGGCCGGTCCCATGCTCGGAAATCCATCCTGCACCCCAGTCCTTTTTACCTGATGCCTCAATCTCCCACCTCCCTCCCCCAGTCACGCAGATACACCCTTACCCAGATGAATGGCCCACGGGAGGTACCAAGATGGAGTCCAAGCATGGGGCAGAAACGTGAGGAAAGGGGCCTTTGATGGGGAGGGCAGAGATTCCAGGCACCTGGCGTTAAGCAGCTGGCAGGGAAATGACGTGCGAACCCTCAGAGGCTAGGATTTGGAAGGAGCCGCTCAGCTCAGTGTCCTTTGACTTTCCGGTGACAGTGGGCTGGGGTGTGTGCCTCTCTTTGGCTGTTCCCTGGGACCCAGTGAGCTGTTAGCTCACTAAAAATCTGCTCCAGGACAGTGATGAGGGAGATTCCTGTGTCCACAACAGCCAGGCAGCCCTGGGTCAGAGGCCTGGTCTCCTATGGACAGCCCGAGGGAGGAGTCATCAGAGGTCAGTGGTCATGCCATGACTTCCCTAACCTTCATGCAGACTTTCCCTTAGAGCTCAGGCCCGTCCCCAGGTCTGTATTTTTCCCAAAGGGTGCCCCCCAGGCCTCCTCCCTTAGTGGGGGATGGGATTTGAACCCATCCGCCCCTGGAGGTGATCCAATAACCCTGGGCAGCCCAGCCGGTGTGGCTCAGTGGATTGAGCGTCCTCCCATGGACTGAGAGGTCCCGGTTCGATTCCTGGTCAGGGCACATGCCTGGGTTGTGGGCTCGATCCCCAGTGGGGGGCATGCAGGAGGCAGCCGATTGATGTTTCTCTCTCACATCAATGTCTCTCTCTCTCTCCCTTCCTATCTAAAAAATCAATAAAAATATATTTTAAAAAAATAACCCTGGGGCCCTGGCCAATTTGGCTCAGCGGTTAGAGTGTCGGCCTGTGGACCAGAGAGTCCCAGGTTTGGTTCCCGCTAAGGGCGCGTACCTCGGTTGCAGTTTGTTCTCGGCCCTGGTTGGGGTTGTGTGGGTGGCATCCAGCCGACGTGTCTCTCACGTTGATGTTTCTCTCTCTCTTCCTCCCTCTCTCCCTCCTGTTCTATCTGAATATAAATGCAAAAAATGTGTTCTGGTGCCCTGGCTGGTTTGGCTCAGCGGTTAGAGCATCAGCCTGCAGTCCAGAGAGACCCGGGTTCGGTTCCCGCTAAGGGCACGTACCTCGGTTGCAGTTTGTCCCTGGCCCTGGTTGGGTCGTGTGGGTGGCAGCCACTCGATGTGTCCCTTTCATGTTGATGTTTCTCTATCCCTCTCTCTCCCTCCTACTCTATCTGAACAAAAAATGGGAAAATGTCCTTGGGTGAGGATTAAAAAAATAAAGTAAAACAAAAAATAACCCTGGGCAACCAACCACAGGGCTCCAGTAGAGTTCACCTGTGTACAGCTGCCTGCTCTTACCCCCAAAGGGGCCTTCTCCCAGGTGTGCTGTGGACCAAAGACAGGAATTCTCGGGAGGAGGCAGCTGCAGGGTGAGTGGACCCCCATTTCCGGACCTCACTCTCTCAGTCAACCCAGCTGGCCTGCCCCTCCTTGCTACCCCCTGCTCCTCTTGTGCCCCCACAGGGCGGTTTTCCACAAGCCCCAGCCAGCAAGGCTCTGGCCACGCGGAGAGCAGGCAGGACGCTCCCAGCGGCGGGGTCTTCTCGCCTGGTGAACTGGAGGCTGACCAGGGGCTCTGGGATTGGCTTCCGCTGAATGAGGCCATCCATGACCGTGGCGGCCCTGGCCGCAGGCACAGAGGGGAGGACAGACCCTCTATCCATCCAAGTGGATGCTTCCGAAAGTGGTGCCCAGCCCCGTCTGGCTCAGGCCAAACTCCTGATTGGCAGTGGCCAGGCCCAGATCGGCTCCCGAGAAGAGAATGCCCTTGGGGTGGACCCAGCAGCGTCCCTCAGCAGGAGGGAAGCTAGATAGACTCCCCGCTCGCTCCTGCGCTGCTGCCGCCCCCCCCCCCCCCCCCCGCAACCCGATGTCAGGGTGGGAGCCGGGACCCTGCCCTGCAGTGAGAACGAGCACCCCGAGGGCACGTGCAGGCTTGCCGGGCTGAGGCGTGTGCTGGACCGTCGGGAGCAAGCGTGGACGTCAGGGCTCCACTCCTCATCTCCACATCAGCCCTCTGGCCCTGCATGACCTTGACCCCCCGGACCAGGGGCAGGGTGACCCCCTGTGACTTCCCCTGTGGGCCTCACAGAGCTGGACTTTCACGGGAGACAAAGGGCACCCACAGGTCGGCCGAGCTGGTGTCAAAAGGATCATGACATTCCGAGGAGGTGTCCTGACACGGATCTCTCCATAGTGCTACATCGGGGGCGGGGAGACTGGTGTTGAGGGTGAGCTGGGCCTAGGCCCCCAGTGACACAGCGCCTCTAGACGCCATCCTCCAACAGCTCCCTGGTGGCCTGGCTCTGGCCCTTATGGATGACTCCCCCACTGCCTTAAGTCTTTAAGGTGCCCCCCTCAGCCTGGGCTCCCTGAGGACGGGGCCGTGTCCCCTCAGACTGGGCTCTCTGAGGACGGGGCCGTGTCCCCCTCAGCCTGGGCTCCCCGAGGACGGGGCCGTGTCCCCCTCAGACTGGGCTCCCTGAGGACGGGGCCGTGTCCCCTCAGACTGGGCTCCCTGAGGACGGGGCCGTGTCCCCCTCAGACTGGGCTCCCTGAGGACGGGGCCGTGTCCCCTCAGCCTGGGCTCCCTGAGGACGGGGCCGTGTCCCCCACAGACTGGGCTCCCTGAGGACGGGGCCGTGTCCCCTCAGCCTGGGCTCCCTGAGGACGGGGCCATGTCCCCCTCAGCCTGGGCTCCCTGAGGATGGGGCCGTGTCCCCCTCAGCCTGGGCTCCCTGAGGACGGGGCCGTGTCTCCCTCAGAATGGAGCTTCCAGGCTGGGCCCTCAGAATTCCCAGTGTCCCCCCCCCCCAGTAACTGGGGCAGAAGAGAGGGGACAGTGTGGGCTGGCAGAGGGTCTATATGGGATGGGGGTGCAGGGTGTGGCTGGGAGAGGCCTCAGGGGAAAGTTTGCAGAGTTAACAGAGGGTGGGACCCCAAGACCAAGCAGACTGGGTGGGTCTGGGAACCTCGGGAGCGACCCCAGTGCCCTTGTACAAGATGCCTAGGGGAGGGCCAGGGGCTAACTTCGGGGCCTCCCACCCTGGTTTCACTTCCCTCCTCCGGTGTCAAGTGTTTAATGAAAGAGCGTTCCGGTGCCGGCCACTCCAGGTGCGCACCCCTCATTGTCGGGCCCATCAGTGCGGTGCGGCCGGTCCTGATGAGGGCTCTGTCAATGCCGCTCACCGGTGTGCAATAGACCAGACGCAGGTCAGGTTAGGGGGCTGTGCGCTTTACATGTGCACGTGTGGTTCTCGGTGCAAAGTGCTGAGAGGGCCCCGTGTGCACACGGTCCGGGATGCACACACCCCGACATGCATCCACGTGCAGGCACACACCTGCTCATATGCACTCGCTGAGGCACCTGTGTGTGTTTGCAGGTGCATGGACACACCTTCGTCTAAGCGGGGCAGGGAGGAAGCTACCCCAGGATCCTCCTCCTTCCCTTCTCCCCTTCCCTTCCCCTGCTTCCTCTCTTCCTCCAAACTGTCCTCCCTCCCCTCCTCCCTCCCTCCTCCCTGCCCTCCTCCCCTCTCCCTCAGGGCTGTCTCCTCCAAGCCTCTGGGCCTGGGCCAGGGAAAGCCCCTATTCGGGACTAGTTTTTAAGACAGAAATGAGGACAGGTGCTTTGACTTTAGCACAAGACATGTGACATCAGGCCAGGCCTGACTCCCTGTTCATGGGGTCACCCTGTGGACCGGCACAACCTCCCTCAATTTCTCCTCCAGAAAGAGTGGCCCACGTGGGAACTTCCAGAAACTCCCTTCCATTCTTGACCAGTCTCCCCTCTAAGCCCCTCAGCCTGTTGGGAGAGCCCAGGCCTGTGTTCCTGGCCTGGTGTCCTCCTGAGACCCTGTGGGGCTGGTGGGGGCTGAGCAGGTAAGACAGGCTGTAGGGGGACTGTTTGGGCTGAGAAGGACTTGGCCACGGGCCAGGTCTCCTTGGTGGGGGAGCGGGAGTGCTGGGGCTTGGGGTTGGGTGGCAGGGTCCTATGTCCCAGCTGGGTCATATCAAAGGCCAGAGAATCTAATCACCCAGGGCTTAGATAAGGAGCTGGAACCGGGCCTGCTCCAGAAGTCCCAAACCAAACACTGCTAATGGGTCCAGGACTGTCCGGGTCCCACCCCTTCACCTCTCCCTCCCTTTGTTCCCTAGTTGGGTCGCAGATGGGTGTGGTTATCAGGCCAGATGCCAGCCAGTCTAGTTTGGGTTCTGGAACGGTGGGCCCGTGGGCACTGAGCAGCCTTCCAGGGCTTCCCCTCTGCCCAGGGCTCCTCCTGGGGACACCTGGGGCCAGGTGGGGGCTGGGGGCGCAGAACAGGGAGCCACACCAGCTCTCCCCAACATCCTGTCACCTGGACAGCTTGGCTCCGCGTACCCACTGTACAGAAATCAAGGCCTGGAACTGTAAGGGGGACCCAGGCCCTCAGGGAGTCCTCACACACCAGGCAGTGACAGAGGAGCAGGACCCGGAGGCCTCGGGCACCCCAGACCACCCCCATTGCTTTCCTGGCTCGCATGCCCTTTTCCAGGTTCTGAGGGTGTCCGGAAGGGGTCTGGCTGACCATGACCCAGCCTCCCAGTCTGAGCGCCCTCCCCAGACCCCGCGCAGACTCTAGGAAGCTGAAGCTGTGGTCCTAAGGCTCCAGGAGGATTTCTGAGCATCTCAGCTTTGCCCCTTTGCAGGTGAAGATGTCATCCCTGCTCAGGGCTGGTCTAGGGCTCCGACAGATGACCCTCCAGACTTTCTGTGCAAATCTCCCCAAGGCATCAAATCCCCTCTCACCGGGGGCCTCACCTCCCGAAGCCCCGGGGGGACGGGGGGCTCAGCATCCAGATCGCCCCGCAGGTCCTGCAGAGAACAGGCAGCAGAGCTCAGGCTCAGGAGTGGCAGGGTGGGGCCTCTGCAAGGCCTGGCTCCCGGGAATGTCAGGGTGGTGGTGCCCTCAGCACCGGGCTGCCCCAGGACCCTGCTCCTCAGCCCCTGGCCCAGTTCCCTGGGGCCTCCTGCTCAGTTGTGTCCCTCCACCCCCACATTCTTTCCCCGCCTCTGTAAAAGGCACTTCTCCCTGCCAGGCCTGGATTAGGAGCGGCCCCAAACCTCAGAGCCCTCCTTAATCCCTGCTTAATCTCTCCTTTCCCTTTCCCACGCCCTGCCCCCATCAGCTTCTCCACCAGTGCGCCGACGCAGCCTCCAGAGTGTGTCCCACATCTGTCCTCTCTTCTGCTGCTGCCAGCCAGCCCCAAGCCACCGCCATTTCTCCTGATGACAGCTGTTGCCTCCCAACAAATGTCCCCACTTCTGCCCTTTCCACACCCTCCCTGCCCCCCACCCATCTCCACACAGTGGCCAGAGTCATCCTTTTAAAACTCAAGTCACATGTCTTCTGCCCTGAACCCTTGGATAGCTAACCCTACAGCCTCCTGGGCCTGCAGACCCTGTGTGTCCTGGACCCCCGCCCCGTCCTCTCCCCTCCTTCACCCCACTCTGACTGACCCCCTCCTTGACCCTTTCACTTTCCCTGAACCCTCTTGGAGGCACTGAAACCCCCGCTGCAGTGTCACCTCCCCAGTGAGGCCTTCCCTGATATGCCCATTCCTGTTCAGTCACACCGCCCCTTCTGCATGTTCTTCCAAGTTATCTCTTCCTTGAACTTAACTTGTTCAACTCATTAATTTGCTGGTTAATCGTCTCACGCTCAGTAGAATGTAAGTCCACAAGGAAAGGGGCTTTATCTGTCCTGCTTGTTTCTGTGTCCCCAGCACCCACCACAGTGCCTGGCACGTAGCAGGTGCTCCCTAAATATTTGCTGAGTGAGTGGATGAGTGCATGTTCGCACCTGGTCTGAGCCCTGCAGCCTGCAGCCTGCCCCTGGGACCCACGCGCAGGGACACAGCTCGGCAGTTCCGTAGCCGAGAATGGGTAGCCGCCTCCAGCTTCCCCAGCCACCCCCAATCCAACTCGTCCAGCGCCAGGCCCCACCAGCTCCTCTCCTCCCAACAGCTCAGTCCGCCCCCTCCCAACCACATTCTCCAGGCTAATTACTAGGCCACACTCCCATTCCTTCCCCAAATCCTCCTCAACCTTCACGGTCCACCTCCTCAGCAAGTTTCTCCACATGACCCGCTGTTGCTATGACAACGTAACAGAGCCAAGCTTGGGCTCTGGGCCAAGCACCCATTGAGCACTTTATGTGCATTTTCTTATTTAACACACGACAGCATTGTGACATAAGTATTATTAGTTTCCCCTAACAGATGAGGAAACAGGTTCTGAGAGGTTGGGTGATCCGCCTGAGGTCACACAGCTATCAAATCGTAGAGGCACGTGCTCCATAATCCTGTCTTGTGGGAGCCTCACTTCTCCTACTGGACTGTGAGCTCTGAGGACTCAGGGCTTTGTCAGGACTCAGCCCACACAACCCAGGTTGTGACTCCTGGATCCCCTGCGTCTAACGTTTGCTTGGGAAATCAGGGCCACTGTACTTGATGACTGTGCATCACAGCAGGTACTCAATAGATACATGAATATTGATACATTCTTCAGGACCTTTACTTCCAGGAGGAAAGGATCTCAATAAGGAGAGGCCAGGGCCAGAGAGGCAAGGAGCTTCAGAGACACGGGACTCTCCCCTCCCCGCTCAGCTAGTCACCCCGTGCCCTCCCCCTCCCCCTCCCCCTCCACCTGCCCTCCAGCCTTCCTCGGCCAGCCGCCTGCTGGGCTCTCCCAGCCCAAGCAGCACCCGGTCAAGATTAGTGGTCTCATTACCCTTACATTCCTTTTCTCCAGAGAATCAGGGTCCCCAATTTTCCATCTCCTCGCCCCTACATCTTGTATTGGCCACACTCTTCTTGGTACCCTCTGACCCAGAGGGAAATGGGGTGAGACTAAAGGGGGCCAGGTGGAGGAAGGTCGCAGAAGGGACTTCCCAAGGGACCACGCCTCTCAGCTAAAGGGGCAGGCCAGAGGGCGAGGAGATGGCTGAGGGACTCCTCACCACTCAGCAGGCACCAGGTGGGTTCAGGTTCCCCGATGACCTCGGTCATCACATTAATCGTCCCTTTGCAGTGGGCATAATGACAACCCGCACCTGGAGCAGAGTGGCGCTCTCACGCCCTGACCGCGCCGGCCCCCTCCACAGGCCTCCCGGGAGCCACAGGCAGGAGTGGCCATCCCCGGGCCAGCTGGCCTCAGGGAGACCAGAGAAGGGGCGACCTGGTGAGCAAGGCAAGGGGCAGCGAGGCCACCTCCCAACCACTGGCAGGCAGAGTGAAGCTTCCAGAAGAGCTGAGCTGAGGGCCCCGCAGCCAACCCTCATGATCCACACTCCCGTGGAGAACCTCCTCCCACACCCTTCTCGTTGATGCTCCCAACCCCCACCTCTGCTCTCCTCCACGCTCACCGGAGGAGCAGGCGCCTAAATGTCAGGACAGACCCAGACTAACAAGAACGTCGCCTGCGCGAATGGACCGTTCGGACTTGGATTTAATGAGCCCAGGACTGCCAGTGTTTATGTGAAAAGGCCTGGGGTTTCAGGCCAGCCCTCAGGTCCCAAGAGCCAGAAGGGCCCGTGGCCGCATGCTAACTCGGGCAGCATTAGCAGGAGTATGTTTCCAACAAGGGGGATGTTGGGAAGAAGGAAGGTGAGTTCAGGCCTGGGTACCGGGTGAGTGGGTTCAGGGCTGGGGACTACACTTAGTTCTGGGTCAAACTAGAGCACAGAGGGAGGACACCTTTCTGGTTAGGCCAGGAAGAACATGTTCAGGTGGGAGTGTCTGCCATTTGCTGAGCACCTACTTCCTATGGGCCAGCTGCCCTGCCCTGTGGACATGCTGGGTCACGGCAATCTCACGGAGGGGCCTGCGAACACCCCTGTGCCTCCGCAGAGGGAACTGGAGCACAAGGAGGTCCCGTTGTTAGTAAGTGGCAATGCCAGGCTGCCAAGTTCAGCACCCTGGGCAGGGAAACTAGTCTTAGCTGTGTGTAGATCCGTGAGCAGAATAAGGACCCAATGAGAGGTAGTTTAGGCACCCTAAGACCCAAGTGGAGAGAAGATTTATGAAATAGTGAGCTTCCGATCTGAACAAAAATAGAAAAATATCCTCGGGTGAGGATTAAAAAAAGAAAACTGAAATAGTGAGCTTCCCATTCTGGGAAGTGTGAGAGCAGAAACCTAATAAACATCTCTAGAAATCCTGTAGAAGGGATCCCTGGGTGGGTCCTAGCTCAGCTGACCTACAAGCTTCTATCCTGGACTCTGTGATCCTGTAGTTACAGAGCTCCGAGGGGTCCACACAGGCCCCCTCGCCCCTGCCTCATTTCTGCGCCCCCCCTCAACCTTCCTCAGCTTTCTGGAGAACCAGGGTCTTTCATTTTAAACCCCTTCCACCTGTGAGTCTGAGTCCCCTTTAAAGAACTGGGCAGCCCTGGCCGGTTTGACTCAGCGATTCGAGCAGGTTAGAAGGTTCACGGGTTCGATTCCCAGTCAAGGGCACATACTTGGGTTGCAGGTTTGATCCCTGGCTGCAGTTGGGGTGGTACTGAAGGCAACCAATCAATGTGTCTCTCTCACATCGATGTTTCTCTCTCTCTCTCTCTCTCTCTCTCTCTCTTTCTCTCTCTCTCTCTCTCTCTCTCTCTCTCCCTCTCTCTCTCCTCCCCTCACTCCCTCCCACTCTCTCTAAAAATCAATGAAAAAAATATCCTTGAGTGAGGATTACCAACAATAGCTAAATAAAGTATTGGTCAGAGAGCAGCCCAGGCTCAGGGAGGTCCCAGCCTGAGTGAGCCTCCTGTGAGGCCGAGGTGCCCTCAGGAGAAGGCCACAGGGGCAGGTGAGGGTGGCCTCTCCCTGCACGGCCATCTACAGAATGAAAGGCGTGGCCGGAGTAGAGGGGCCAGGGTGGGCGGCTGGGTGTTGGTCAGGCCACAGGGGGCCGCAGCTTCCCCTCGTGTTACCCAGGCAGGGCCCTGGCTTGGAACTCAAAGGGGGACTACTCAGGAATGTGTGCGTGGCCCCTGCTGACACTCAGCCCACTCCTGAAGTAGGCTGCACCCCACACACCACCCCTGCAGCCCACCCGAGGGAGCCAAGCCTCTTCAGGCCAGGTTGGGAGCTGTGGCTGCGACAGACACAAGGCTGGCATGCAGACCCAGCTCAAGCCACTAATTAACTCCATGGCCCGAGGCGAGTCACTTCACCTCTTGGCCTGTTTCCTCCTCTGCACAGTGGTGATAACAATCCGGCCCAGATAAATGGTAAAGCTGACTGTTTATATCCTTTTAAAGTGCTATTATTACCCAGGGTGGGCTGGGAAAGGGCCCTCCTGGTCTAACCTGAAATGTCACTCCTGGACAGGATGCTGGCTCCTCTCCTTTCCTGAGGGCAGCCCAGGGAGTGGGTAGAGCCTGTTTCTAAAGAAGAGAACTGAGCACTCAGCAAACATTCACTGATGTTAGTGATGATCTTTGGACAAACGGATTCCATCTGCACACCACGCCCTGACGTCAGCCAGGCAGGCTCAGACACAGTGGTCACCCTCCTGGGCGTTGCTCCCACCCGCCTCTTCCTACCAGGAAAGCCATCCCCACCCACCCCACCAAAGGAAAATTCCTGCAGCAGGCCTCGGGGGTCAGAGGCAGGGGCCTGGGGAGGGGAGACAGGGAAGGTTGGCGGCCACACTGGGCTGGGAGCCAATTCCTAGGACATGTCTCCTGGACACCCCATCATGCCCCACAAATATGTGCAATAAAGCAATTACCACTTGCTCTGGGGGATCCCCAGGGGTCTGACCAGGACCTGGCCATGCCGGAGAATGAGGCTAAACCGCTCCTTCCTGCACTGCTCAGCAGAGGAGCAGCAAGCCCGAGGTCGCAGGGAGCGGGAGCTGCGACTCCCAGCTGTTTCCCTCGGAGCAGTGGGGTGGCTAACACAGCCGCCGGGTCTGTCCACTCTCCAAGGCGGTGTCACGTTCCTCCTCTCCAGGCTACTTCTCACAGCTGGCTCCGTGCTTCCCAAGTGCAGACACCAAGGCCCATAGAAGGTGAACAAATGCTCTGGAGAGCAGATACCATAGCTGAGTCAGAACCAGAACCCAGCCTCTGGCTCCCCCGTGAGTGTCCCTGAGTGACAGGAGCCCGAGCAGACTGAGTCACTAGCATGGTCACACTGACCCCATCTTGGCTCTCCTGTCAGGGGAGACCAGTACTCCCAACTGTGGAGGCTCGGAGGAGCAGGGGGTTTGGGAGGACAGAGAAAGCAGAACTGAGCGCCTGGCTGGGCTGCAGAGGACGGCACGTCCCTACCGCAGTGTGGGAAACGTGCTAGGAATCCGGCCTGCAGCCGGTGACCCCTCTGGTCCAGAGATCAAAAGGATGCCGAGAAGGGTTTGGTGCCAGCTCTGGGGTTGCAGCAGCTGCACCCTGGACCCCGGCTGGGCCCCAGGTGAAGCCTCACTCACATCTTGTTGCGGCCAGGCCTCTTCAGCCACTTCACTGACAGAGAGTGACCCCCAAGGCCAGGGGTCTGGAAGCTGGTCAGTTCACTGCCCACCGGAGGAAAAGGAGCTCCCAGAATGGAGACCCGTGGTGTTCTGGACAGGAGGGGAGGGGATTGGGTGGGCCTCACCCTGGCCTGTTTCCTTGATGAGGACAGGTCTCTCTCTACCAGGCAGATGGGGCCACAGTGACCAGAGGTGAGAAGGCTTGTCCCTAAGTCTTGGACAAACCTCGCTCTCACTCGTATCTGCAAGCTGAGGGGCTTATCGCAGACACTGGATTTCCTTTAGATCAACTGTCAGGGGCTCGGACAGAAATGGAGTCTTGGAAGCAGGGCCTTCTGCCGAGAGGAGGAAGGAGAGGCAGCTGCAGAACAGGGAGCAGCAGCTCCAACAGCACCGGGCGGGTGGTGCGTGCAGACCCGCGCAGACCCCAGGCTTCCAGGCAGGTGTTCAGACGCAGTGGCTCTGCCAGGGCCCCACCCTGTGGTGGGTAGAGGTGCCCAAGGAATCCATTCCTGGGGAACAGTTCTCTGGGAAAGTGATTTGCAGGCCAGATTACTTAGTTACATATTACGCTGTTTTTTCCTTTCGCTATTCCTGGGCTTTTAGTAAGGTCCTGTTTAAAGGTTCTAACCTTGCCCTGGCCCGCATGGCTCAATGGTTAGAGCACTGGCCCGGAACACTGTAGGGTTGTGGGTTCGATTCCCAGTCAAGGGCATGTACCTGGGTTGCAGGTTCGATCCCTGGCCTGTGGGGTGCATGTGGGAGGCAACCAATTGATGTGTCTCTCTCATATTGTTTCTCTCTCTCTCATATTGTTTCTCTCTCTCTCATATTGTTTCTCTCTCTCTCTCTCTCCCCTTCTCCCATCCCTTCCCCCCCTCTCTAAAACTCAACAGAAAAAAGATCCTCAAGTGCGGATTAACAATAAATAAAGAAAGAAAGGTTCTAGCCTTGGCCACACCATGCTGGGGCCACCAAAAGGAGATCCAGGGACTACCTGTGGCCAAGGTGTTAAAGGAGAATGTCACCCACTGTCACCCACCTGGTAGCAGAGGGCAAATCAGTGAGGGGTTCCAGAGAAGGTGCCTCTGGCGTAGCCCTCCCACCTCCACCCCCCGCCAGCCACTGCCAAGCTCAGAGGGTCAGGGTTTCCTCTCATTAGGGCCATTTTCCCCACAAACCCATCCTGCATCAAGGACTCCAGTGTCCTGTCATTTTCCTTTGACAGAGCACCGATCACCGGCACCTTTTAAGTTCTGGGCGAGGGCTTCTCGGAAGGGAAAAGGAAATGGTCAGAGACTTGTCACAAAAGCCACAGCCACCCCGAATTCCCCAGCGTGACGCCCTGCCTCCTCAGGCCTCTGCCTGGCCCAGACCATGCCACAGCAGACTCCCGAAGAATCTGACATCATCCACCAAGCCAGAATTTAAAAATAATTATATTAATAATAAATATGTTAAATTACATTCGAAACAATAAATAGAAAAATAAACTGATAAATAAAATCAACAGGTACAAAATGTTTCAAAATTTCAACCAAAAAAAATACACAGATGACAGACAAGACACATGGACGTCCGGGAGTGTGAATGCAGTCACGGAACCTTCACAGTTTAGCACGCTCCCTCCTACCTGGTCACCCGCTTCTCTCCCCAGCCGGGAGACCAGGCCACTCAGTGGCCGATATCTTTGGGGACTTCGGCCAGCACAGGGAAGCATCTGGCCCCACCTCAACACCCTTCTGCAAAGCAGCCCTGAACCCCGGGGCGTGTGGGCTCAGAGGAGGAGTGTGAGGAGGCTGGACCAGGGCGGGTGGAGGAAGTCCCTACAGAGGCAGGTCGGTGCTGTTGTGCCGGGTTTTCCGGGCAGTGCCATCGTCGCGGGGCAGAGCCCTCTGCAGGTTGGACATGGCCGCAGTTTTTTTGAGGTCGATCACGGCATAGGAGTCTGAGCTGCGGGTGGGGTGGGTTGTGGGCACAGGGGCTCGGGGGACCTCGGGGTTCTGGGGGCCCTTGGGGTGGTCTCCACCCCAGCCCTTCAGCTCCACCTGGATGTAGTTGAGCTGCCTCGGGGGCTCGGGGCCTGGCCGGCGGAAGTCAAAGTTGAAGACCCTCGGGGAGCCTCGGCGGCAGGTCAGTGGCACAGGGAAGCTGCTGTGGCTGCGGAGGGCAGCCCGGGTGCTGGTGGGCTTCTGCAGTGGGGTCTCGTCCTCCTCGCCGTCAGGGAAGCCGTTGGAGGAGGGTGTGAGCCCATCCCTTGAGTCCCTGTCATCCCCAGCCTCCTCCCCCAGCGGCTGGGCATGGCTCTCCCACACGGGGGGCAGGGAGGGCAGGTTCTCATAATGCAGCAGGGCAGCCCGGCGGTGGGCAAGGCCATTCCACCCCGGCTCCTCTGGACTCAGTCTCCAGCTGGGCCCGGGCCTCAGCCCCCCCCTGACATTCTCATAGGTACACTTGGGCTGGGCCGGGCACTCAGAAGGGCCCTCGTTATTGTTGTGGTGAGGGGGGTCACGAAGGCTGGGGCAGAGGCCCTGGCACTTCATCATGTGCCGCCGAGCAGGGGTGGGACCCAACACAAACTTCACCTGGCCTGGCTGCCAGAACACCTGGGGGTCTCGCTGGTCGGGGCCCTGGGCCTGTGATGGGAAGGGTGCCCGACCCTCAGGCAGCGGCTGCAGGCAGTGCCGGCTCCTGCGGTGGTCATCCTCCCCGGCCGGCGTGTTGACGTAAGTGTGGGACTGGGGGAAGAGTGCAAATGAAGCAGGAGGGTCCGAAGGCAGGCAGGAAGGGAGCAGAGGGGCAGGAGGATGAGAGACGAGAAGCACAGGCATAAGAGCTCATTTCCTCCTCTTCCTTGTCCTCCACACCTTCCGGGGAAGCTGCCTCCCTTTCTGGGGACAGGAAGGGACCCTACAGATCTTCTTCCCACCGTGATCCTTACTGGGAGGAGGTGCCATATTTCCTGGCCTCCATTACCACCTAGACCCACAGAGAGGGCAAGGGTGGGGCAGCTGCTTGCTCACCTGCTCATCAGGGGCAATGAGGGCATGGGTGGACTCCTCCCCAAGTGAGGGGTGTCGAAGGCTGCTTGTCGAGGGGCGCCGGGGTGCTGAGAATCTTGGGCCCTCTCCTGGACATCCAGGGAAGCCATTGGAGAAGCTGGAGACACTGTAGCCTAGAGCTGGGCACAGAAGAGACGAGCCCAGGTCAGGGGTCCTTAAACCAGCTGCAGCCATGCGTGCTGCATCCCGGACTCCTCTAACTACAGATGGAACACTCCCAGGGTCCCCAAAGTAGTCAGCCGCACTGAATCAGCAGTCCCTCATTATATTTCACCTCTCTGTTCTTCACACCCCACCTTTTCCCTGAAAGCTAAGCCTGAACCCCATAACACTTCCCCCATCACAGCCTTACTTGAAACACATAAGGCACCTTGTCATCACTGGACTGTCCGTTTGCCTCATTCTAACTCTGCCAGTGAGCTCCAGGGAAGCTCCTTGAAACCAGGACTGTTTCCATTTCTTATGCCCCCCCCCCCCCCGTGCCAGCCCATGGAGTGCAGAACACAGAGCAGGTGCTCAGTGCAGACTCAGTGAATAAACAAGCAGAAATTGTGGGAACCTCTCCAGAAACTGGTCATGGGTGGAGATGCCTGCACCATCCACCAGGAAAGGTACATGGGTATGACCCAGTAGACAGAAGGAAGAAAGCAAAAAGGCTCCAGACTGTTGTTTCCATGGAAACCCAATGTCTTCCTGTCTGCTCCCTGACCATCAGTCGATAAAAGTTCCAGGACTCCCCAGCCTCAGCTGGAGTCACCGGATTGGCCCAGGCCAGGACTTGCCCATCCCCGAGAGTGGTTCTGATGATGGTCACCGGTCCTGGAAGGCTGGCTCATCCAGCCATCCACCCACCTGCCTGCCTGACTCAGGCCTCCAAGACCAGTGCTTCCTGGGCCTGTGCTTACATGTGTGCGTGTGTGCACATGTATGAGTGCATGTATGCATGTATGTGTACGTGTGTGTGTGCGTGTGTACTGGGATGCCACGAACGGGGTCCCCTCACCACTGGGAGGCTGCGGGGCCCGCGGGAGATCAAGCTCGGCTGGGTGGCTGTTGCGGGTGATGATGACCGGCTCTTCCATCACGTTGATGCTGTTGCACTGCATCAGATCCTGAAGGAGGTTGAAGATTTCCTCGGCCCGGGAGCACTTGAATGCAAATATCCCTGAAGCAGGGGAGGAAGAAATGAGGCTCCTCTGACCCTGTGCTCAATAGGAAAGGACCAGAGAAGCTAAACCAAGGCACAAAGCTCAGGAAATATCCCTAAACTCCACTCCCAGGGCTGCAAGGGTGGGCGGGGGGAGCCCCCTCCTCTGGAATACTCTCCCCAGCACACTCTGAAATGGGAGGAGCTGCCCTGGCCGGTTTGGCTCAGCAGTTGGAGTGTTAGCCCATGGACCAATGAGTCGGGTTTGATTCTGGCAGAGGGCACGTACCTGGGTTGCAGTTGGTCTCCAGCCCTGGTTGGGGTCGTGCGGGAGGCAACCAGTCAATGTGTCTCTTTCATGTCGATTTTTCTCTGTCTCTCTCCCTCCCTCCCACTCTACCTGAAGATAAATAGAAAAAAATGTCCTTGGGTGAAGATTGGAAAAAATAAACAAAATGGGAGGAGCCCTGGCCAGTTTGGCTCAGTGGTTGGTGCGTCGGCCTGCAGTCCAGAGAGACCCGGGTTTGGTTCCCGCTAAAGGCATGTACCTCGGTTACAGTTTGTCTCCGGTCCTGGTTAGTGGTGTGGGTGGCAGCCACTCGATGTGTCACTTTCACGTCGATGTTTCTCTGTCTCTCTCTTCCTCTCTCTCCCTCCCACTCTATCTGAACAAAAAATGGAAATACATCCTCAGGTGAGGATAAAAAATAATAAATAAAGTGGGAGGAGCACCCTGCCCTTGTCCTCCCATTAGGTATTACCATCTTGAGATCTAATACTTCAGCTATATTCTTCTGAGATTAAATTATTTTCTTTCTTTCTTTTTCTCTATTTATCTTCAGATAGAGTGGGAGGGAGGGAGAGAGAGAGAAATATCTATGTGAGAGGGACACATTGACTGGCTGCCTTCTGCATGACCCGACCAGGGCTGGAGACAAACTGCAACCGAGGCACGTGCCCTTGACCAGAATTGAACCCACAACTCATTGGTCCGTGGGCCGATGCTCTAACCACTAAGCCAAGCCAGCCAGGGATAAATCATTTTCATAAGGATGTATGTGTACAGAGGTGAGGGAAAGATGATTAAAAATCAAAGTGGAAAGGGTACTATTGGATGAGTGACCACTCCTCATATGCTACCCCCATCTCCCTCTGCCTGCTGCTCCTTCCTCCCCAGAAAAATGAGCTCCACCCAGGGTACCAGCACTCAGCTCTATGCTCAATAGCCCCAAAGGTCCTGTTCACTCCTTGTTACTGGGCACTCAGCCCAGATCCTGGCCAGAGAGCGAATGTCTACTGTGTTTAGGCCCCTGACCTCATGGAGCCTCAATTCCGGTGCAGAAGGGAAGGATGGGCTGACTAGCTAAAGGACAGATGCAGCAGTGATCGTGTGGCTCCTCAATGCAGCCACTTGACAGCCTCTCAGACTCTAATGCAGGGACTCCAAGTCCCGGGTCAGCAGGACTGGGCTGAACACCTGTGACTCAGGGGATCTGAAGATGTAGTGCCAGTCAGGGATTCTGCACGCCCCGTACCAGTGGAGCCCGGGACTCAGGGGAGGCTACTTGGGATGTGTGTGCATATATCCACAACAAAGACAGATAAAGCTAGGCTGGGGTACGGACGACTGAGGTTTGCAGAAATGGGACAGGAAGAGTGGAGGAAGAGAAAAAAAGACTATACTGGCAAGCTGTGTCGAGGGCTAAAAAGGCTGGGAAAGCCTGAAGTTTTAGGAGGCCTAGGGCAGCCCCTCCAGGGGCTATGTTGGGGCCTAGGGCAGCCCCTCCAGGATCCCAAGTATGGACCAAACACCACCAGAAGCAGGAAAGCCCTTCCTCCCCTCTCTCTGCTCAGCCAGTGTTAATGCCTCTGTCTCATGAGCTCCAAGGGTCAGATGCTGGAGGGGAAGGTGACTCCCCCGGCCAACACAACCTCAGAGACTCACTGTCTGTTGGCAACCTCACAAAAGGAGCTTATTCATTTCACCTCTGCACAATCACAGCCCAAACTGCATGCAACACAATCCCAGGCAGGACTCCTTCTGCAGAGCTTACATCTGGATCCTAAAAGAAAAGTCCAGACCATGCCAGTGCTTCAAAAGCCATGGCTAGCTCTAGCCTTGACCTCATGGAACAATCCACCAGTCCCTGATCACTAGCTGCAGGGAGAAAGGGGAAGAAGGGAGAATACATCACACTCCATTTCTCACAGATGGCAAGAAGCAAAGATTACCTCTTGAGGGTTACTCTGTACACTGGGACTCAAGAGACCTACCTACCCAAAGCTATCACTCCCAGGCCACTCAGCCCCAAGGATGGCAGAGCTTCCCGCCTGCCTTTTCCTTATTCACGGGCTCTAGGGTACATGACCTGGGGGCTCAGAAGAATATTTGTTTCTACTTGGGGGGCAACAGGGACCCCCGAAACTGGAGGGAGGAGGAATAAGTTGCTTTTCCCAAACAGGCTCTGGCCCGGGAGCACCATCTCTCCCCCGGGGCCGTGCCGGGGAGCACCAGCTCTCCCCCCCGGGGCTGTGCCGGGGGGGCACCAGCTCTCCCCCTAGGGGCCGTGCCGGGGGGGCACCAGCTCTCCCCCCAGGGGCCGTGCCGGGGGGCACCAGCTCTCTCCCCGGGGCTGTGCCGGGGGGGCACCAGCTCTCTCCCCGGGGCTGTGCCGGGGGGGCACCAGCTCTCCCCCTAGGGGCCGTGCCGGGGGGCACCAGCTCTCTCCCCGGGGCTGTGCCGGGGGGGCACCAGCTCTCCCCCGGGGCCGTGCTGGGGGGGCACCAGCTCTCCCCCTAGGGGCCGTGCCGGGGGGCACCAGCTCTCTCCCTGGGGCCGTGCCAGGGAGCACCAGCTCTCCCCCGGGGGCCGTGCCGGGGAGCACCAGCTCTCCCCCTAGGGGCCGTGCCGGGGGGGCACCAGCTCTCCCCCTAGGGGCCGTGCCGGGGGGGCACCAGCTCTCCCCCGGGGCCATGCCGGGGAGCACCAGCTCTCCCCCCCGGGGCTGTGCCGGGGGGGCACCAGCTCTCCCCCTAGGGGCCGTGCCGGGGGGGCACCAGCTCTCCCCCCAGGGGCCGTGCCGGGGGGCACCAGCTCTCTCCCCGGGGCTGTGCCGGGGGGCACCAGCTCTCCCCCGGGGCCGTGCCGGGGGGGCACCAGCTCTCCCCCTAGGGGCCGTGCCGGGGGGGCACCAGCTCTCCCCCTAGGGGCCGTGCCGGGGGGGCACCAGCTCTCCCCCTAGGGGCCGTGCCGGGGGGCACCAGCTCTCTCCCTGGGGCCGTGCCGGGGAGCACCAGCTCTCTCCCTGGGGCCGTGCCGGGGGGCACCAGCTCTCCCCCTAGGGGCCGTGCCGGGGGGGCACCAGCTCTCCCCCTAGGGGCCGTGCCGGGGGGGCACCAGCTCTCCCCCGAGGGGCCGGGCCGGGGGGGCACCAGCTCTCCCCCTAGGGGCCGTGCCGGGGGGGCACCAGCTCTCCCCCTAGGGGCCGTGCCGGGGGGCACCAGCTCTCTCCCTGGGGCCGTGCCGGGGGGGCACCAGCTCTCTCCCTGGGGCCGTGCCGGGGGGCACCAGCTCTCCCCCTAGGGGCCGTGCCGGGGGGCACCAGCTCTCTCCCTGGGGCCGTGCCGGGGGGGCACCAGCTCTCTCCCTGGGGCCGTGCCGGGGGGCACCAGCTCTCCCCCTAGGGGCCGTGCCGGGGGGCACCAGCTCTCCCCCAGGGCCGTGCCGGGGGGCACCAGCTCTGCCCCGGGGGCCGTGCCGGGGGGCACCAGCTCTCTCCCCGTGGCTGTGCCGGGGAGCACCAGCTCTCCCCCAGGGGCCGTGCCAGGGAGCACCAGCTCTCTCCCCGGGGCTGTGCTGGGGAGCATTAGCTCTCTCTCAGAAGCTGTGCAATACATGTCCCCACAGAGGGACCTAGGCCAGAGCTGCAGTGTCTGAAGTGAAAGAGCACTGACCTGGGAGTCCATTTAGTTCTGCGTTAACATGCTGGTGCTCTTAGCCATGACCATTCCCCTCGCTGGGCAACACCTACCAAGTCTGAGCTACCAGATCCAGACCTAGCACCTAGCTCTGGTGCACAAGCCCCTGTGCTAGTGTGGGGCAGGGGTTGGTACTCACCCTGGCCTGTCTGACACCGGCGGCCACTCTCAAAGGAGAAAAGGTTGGAATCATAGCCATAGCGCCGCAGGCAAAGGTACGGCCAGCGGACAGCCTCCCGCCGATGCAGGTGGAGCACCAGCTCGCTCTGTGTCAGCTCCATCACGCCGGAGCCCAGCTCCACCCCTTCGTCATCCACATTCGTCACCTGGGGAGCAGGAGACAGAGGGTCAATGAGCGAGTCAACAAGGTGTATATAGGTTCGTGAGCCACTGGGAGGCAGGCTGATGATGCAGGGCTACAGCTGGCGGACTGAGGGGCTCACCTGACTTACCAGAGACTCTACAGAACACCACATGATTCTCAGTGTCACTGACCTACGACAGTTTTCTAGGCTTCGGTTTTGACATTTGCACAGTGAGGGAAAGGGTGATCACTTAACCTCCAAGGTCAGATGGTTAGACAACCAAGGTTAGATGACCTCAGATGGTCCATGGTTTAGTATCCAAGGGCCAGATGTTAATGGTAGAAGGTGTCAGACTGTAAATTCAAAATCTTAAGACCCTGGGAGTGTCAAGCCGGAGGCAGAACAAATACTGCCTCCACCACCTTCTCTGTAGGACTGTGCTGAGGGCGCCCTCTTGTGGTGAGCAAGAGAAATCTGTGCCTCAACAGGCAGCAAGTCAGAAGGGGGCTCCCCTAGGTAGGAGGGCCAGGCCTGCACAGGTCCTTCGGGCCTGGCCTTAGCTTCTAAAAGCAAACAGCAAACATTAATACAGTTATTATCATGTGTTAAGCAGTTTTAAATACTTTATACATATTAACTCACAAATACAGATTTTTGTTGTTTTGTCCAAAAAAGTTATATGTAAAGTTATGAAAATATACTGATAACAGTGAATAATCCAAAAATCACAATTTTTGCTACTGTATTATGGCACTTCTTCATTCTTTGTAGTTCCGAGAGCAGAACAAATGACAGTGGCCTGGGCTCCTTTCCCTCAGTCCACCTCAGGGGCCCTGATCTCAAGAAGTCTTAATGAGCCCACAGCCTCAGCCTGTCATTTCATCTTCTCTAGAGAGGCTGCGGCAGCTCAGGGCCTGAGACCAGTAAGTCATGTTGGGAATTCAGAAGAGGAGGGGCTGTAGGTACCTTGAACTTGGTAGGGTGGTTGTCTGGGATGCTGTCTCTATTCAGGCAGCTGCAGCAGCTCCCCATGGTGTCAGAGCAGCCAGCTCACCCTAGGGAAAGCATAAGGGGTGAGAACGTCATCAAGGTCAGTTCCGACAAGCCCTGCTCTAAGGAACACAGGCAAAACCACCTCACTGTGATCACTTACTCTGCCCAAGGGACTGGAGGGACATAGTTCCTCCCTCAAGAAATTCCCACTCTCAACTCAGGGCCAGACACACAGTGGATAAACATTAACTAAGGTTACCAGGTGTTAACGATTAATGCTGATGGGGGCATGGAAAGAGCTTCTCAGACATATCATTTGATCTAGACCTTGAGAAGTACATAGGATTTTGGTCTATAAATAACAGGGAAGAGAGGCCTGGGCCGCAAGAAAAACATGGAAAAAAGTAGAGACCCAGAAGAAAGAAGGTTCAGTCAGCATCTGGGTGCCAGCCTGAGGCCTCGTCCAAATTCAGCAAAGAAATTAATTTGAGAGTCCCAGACACTTTGGCCTGTACTTTTCTCCTTTTCCACTTCACTCTTCCCACATCATCCAAATTCTCTTTTCCTCCCCCACCACCATCCCAACATCCACCTCAACTTTATCTTTTTGATGTCCTCTTCATATAAGGTGCTACATTATGGTCTAAAGATACACTCAGAAGATTGAACATTTAAAACAGAGCACACTCTTTATTACCTTGATTAGGCATTTCTTCATTTTAAAAAAATTCTGGGTTTGCTTTTAGACAAAGGGGAGACATAATCTTGGCTTTTCCCTCCAAGATTATGGCACTTGAATTGTATGTGACAATTGCAGGACCTGTGCCTAAGATTGAGAAGACACCTACCACCAGGCTTGAGTGACCGAAGGGAACAAGCAAATGCATGGACTGAGTCCAACAAGAAGTTAAGGGGTTGCAACTTACTCCAAGAAATGAGTTTGTAAGATTAGATATCCTTCTAGAACTTCCATTCCTCCCAATTTGAGAAACTCTAGGAAACTCTACACAGCTCTCACCTCGCCCAGGCCATCAGGAAACTGACCATGGGAGGGGCATGGGGAAGAACCCCCACTTATTCCCCCTGTTCTTGATGGGGCATCATGGCAAGCAGTCTGCAGAGAAGTCACCTAGATCCCTCTGGGACACACCTGGGGCTTCACCTAGCATAAGAGACGGAGACCATAGGTTAGTGGAAACATTCATCCTCACCAATTGTTAATGAAATTGTCTTGCTATCAGGTCCTAACAACACAGAAACACCAATGAATAAAGCAAGGTCAAGGACAAAGGGACCACAAATTCTGAGCTCCATAAATCCTCCGAAGGATACTCCCCCTAGCATCAATAGGTTTGAAGTCTGAGGCAGCCCAAGACCTTTAAAAACAATTTTTTTACTGATTTTTTTTTTTTTTTTTTTGAGAGAAAGGAAGAGAGAGATAGAAACATAGATGTAAGAGAGAAACAGCAACCGGCTGCCTCCTGCACTGGAGATCTAGCCTGCAACTCAGGCATGTGCCCTGACTGGGAATCAATCGAACCAGGACCTCTCATCAATGGGATCACACTCAATCCACTGAGCCATACTGGCCGGGCAGCCCAAGACCTTTAAATGGCCTCCAGACTCCATCTGAATCCTGTTACAACCAACACCAAACCCACCACCTTATCTTTGCAGAGAACTTTCCAAAGAGCTTTCCTAAAAAGACACTATGATATAGTGGAAAGAGCGCTGGCTATAGATTTAGGAAACAAATATTCCAGTCTGTTTTGTTGCTACTAGGTACTTGGGAGACTGCCAAGTCAACCCTACCCCTACCACACCCAACTCCCACCCCAAGCCCTTAGTTTTTAAGGGAAATATTTGTAAACTGTGGTGCTGCCAGCTTAAATAAACTCTAGAGGTAAGCATGTAGGACAAACATCACTAAAAATGTCCTCTTCCACGACAATCTCACATGTGGAAGCTTGACAAGACTTCCTGTTCTCCAAGCTCTGAAAGGCCTAAAATTTTAACACAAATGCTAACAATAAACCAAAATGTCAGGGATCTGAGCCGCAGGTAGACAAGCTCACAGGACAGGACCCTGGAGACTCTTGAAATCCCACCCTCCTCTCTGGAAAAACTGTCATTTCCCAGGGCCTCTTGTGCTCTGTATCCTTGGAAAACTTTCCAGGTGAACAGATGCCCTGCTCCTGGTCTGACTTTTTCTTTGTAAAGCAGAAGCAGGCCGAGGGAGGTGTGCACAGCCTTAAGACACTGGGGAAACACTGGGGCTTGAGCCGGGAACAAGGAGTCTGGGGGTGAAACCAAGAACTATAGGGTGCAAGATGGGGGAGGGTGTTGCACCTTTTCTTGTCCCCTTCTCTTAAAGATGATTATCAGGACACATCGTGACAGCCCAATGTGGGCCATTACACTGGATGGGGCAGGAGAAGGGAGCTCTGGTCTAGGATAGGTCTGCATTGGGGGCGGGAGTTAAGAGGTTATGAGAACTCAAAATACATGAGAGGGCTGGGGAAACGTGGGCAGTTTCTTGGATTTGAATATGGTGCAAGGAGAGTGGGGAGGGGGTATGATGGAGCAGAGAAATGTCAAGGCGATGGAAGCATTTGGGGCATCCAGAAGAGAATGTGGCTCTGTGGGCGTATCCGAAATTCCCAGGAGAGGGGTTCTGAGGGCACGAGGACGTGCGAAGGTGTGTCGGGGGTGGGGGTGGGGTGGTTCTGGGGGTGAGAGGCATTTCGGCTGCAGGGTTGTCAGGGGGATTTCTAGACACCGGGAAGGAATTGGGGAGGTCGGGGCCGCGCGCCGTCCCTGGATCCCCGCCCCCAGCCCGGGGCTCCACCACACGCCGGCCCGCCTGCCCGGGGCTTCCGCGGACGGGAGCGGAGACTGCGGCGCAGTGCGGCCTCGGTGGAGCCGCCTCGTCCCCGCCCCGCCGCGCCCTGACTCACATCGCCCCGCGGCCCGGGCGGCGCCGGGCCCCGCTCCCGGGTGCCGCTGCAGCAGCCGCCGCCCGCCCGGAGCTAAGGTCTCCCCGCCCCGCCCCGCCCCGCGGCTACGGGGTCGGGGGTCATCGGCAGCACCAACGAGACGCTACGGGCGGGCGGACCCGCTCGGGGCGACCGGCGCGCAGCCTAGAAGGTCCCTTTGGAGGACTTTGCAGTCGGGAGCAGGGAGCATGCGCACACGCCAGAGGGCGCTCCTAGCCAGCGACTGAGCCCTCCCGGCAGAGGCGAGGCGGAGCCTAGGGACGGAGCGGGGGCGGGGCTAGGGGACCAGAGGTGGGACCAGAGGTGGGACCAGAGGTTTTCACCACCTGGAGCAGAAAGGGACAGGCGGTGGAGGGAAAAACACAAAAGATGGGGCGGGGGTGGGGAGGTGGATCTAAAGGGATGGAAGAGGGAAGGGCAGTACGAGGTACCCTGGAAAGAGGCTGAGGAAAAGGGGAAGGGGCGGAGGGACCGCTGGGGAAAAGGGGGAGGGACACAGAGGGTGGGTTGGGGGGACCTGCATGCTTAGAAAGGCGTTCTGTTCAGCGGGAGTTAGAGGACCCGGCATAGACGAGGCTCCCGGGTGTCCGCTCGGTGCCGCAGGGGCGATCCCACACCAAGTCCATGGCAGTGGGGTAGAGGGAGCAGTGCAACCTGCACACTTTCCACCCCGGGTCTCACAAAGGCTCGCCCGAATCTGCAGCCCAGGCCCCTCCCCGAGCCGTCCAGCCCGACCAGCCCAGGAGGGCGTGGGAGAGGAAGGGCCGTGCTCGCGGGACGGGCGGAGGCGGGCGCTGAGCCTCGGGGTGGGGACGGAGTGAGGGGCACCCGGCGGGGCCGGTCCAGAACGGCCCAGACAGCGGCGCGCGGCGAGGGTGAGACCCCAGCAGAGTCCCGTTTCCTTCTCTAAACTCCCCGCAGCCAGACTGGGAACCCCAGCTGACTCGGAACCACACCACGCCGCCCGCCTCCAAGGTGGGCCCCGCGAAGTCCAAGAAAAAACTCTTGAGGATCTACCCAGGGGGTACTTGGCGGAACCGGACACTTCTCCCCATCTCCCTCTCACTGTCCAGGGAAAACTTCCCATTTCTTTACCTTCCCAGACTGTAGAGCCCCTCTGGCTTTGCCCTTTAGGGCAGGGGTGGGTTGGGAAGGTCAAACTCTGTGAGCCTGGTTGCACCTTCACGCAGGTGAGACAGGGGTTTCAGCCTTGTTCCTTGTCTAAGGGGAGCAGGGGGAGGGGAATTCTGGAAGGACTCAATCAGCAGGTTAGTAAGGTGGGGTCCAGTGCTAAGCGGAAGTGGAGTTAGGCTGCCCTTTGAGGGGATGGAAGGGTGAGGGGGGCAGGCGATTTCTGAACATTATTTCTGTGTGCGACAATTTCATGCAAACTAGAACTAACCTGGAAGAGAGGGTGCAAGTGCTCTCTGGGACCCCAGATATCCCCACTCTTCCTGTGTGGCCTCCACCCCCAAGCACCTCTTGCTGCCTGGAGCAGGGGCACTGCCTTCAGGGGAAGTGGCTGCTCCTGGCCCTGGGTGTGAATGGCTCATCCCAGTTGCCTTCCACAGGAAACCTGACCTGAGGGACAGAACGGAAAGGAAGCAGGTGGGTGTGGAGCCAGGAAGCAGGGAAGGGTGGCACAGGACATGTGAAGGGGGTGGGGCGGAATTCAAGGGGGTTTGTGGGCTGGGAAGCAATATAATTGTTAAGAGTCCAAACCCTATTCCCACCCCCAAAGCTGAGTCTTATAGAGGCCAGGGATTTGGTGATGGCCCTCCTGTGCCCTGCTGACAGTCAAAATCCATCCCAGCTCTCAAAGGCAACTTCCTCCCTTAGTCTTCTAATGTGACCCTGGGCAAGGTAATTAGCCTCAGTTTTTTTCAACCATAAAATGGGATAATAGAAACAACCTCATAGGTTTGTTGTAAGGATGGATTAAATTATGTAAAATGCTAGAATAGTCCCTGGCACAGAGTAAACAGAAAAGTTTGCTCTGGTTATTTTTTTCCCTTTGGTGTTGTGTATACCTGCCCAAAGCTCTAGCTCCATTCTGCCTGGTTCCATCTCTGTCTTCCCCACTAGATTATGAGCTTCTTGTAGGCAGGGCCCATTCCTTTTCTACTTCAGTAGTCACCCCTGCCTCCAAGATACTGTGGTCATACCAAGGCTTGCCCAGGGGAGGGCTAAACACTGCTTAGAATTGTCCAATGAAGTTGCAGCTCTAGATAAAAGATAGAAGCACAAGATTTTCCTCTGTCCTGGAGGAGCTTATAGACTAAGTGAGGAGCTGAGAGAGACACAGGGGGCAAAGAGAAACATTATGTGTTAAATCTTGGAACACTGATTGTACTTCTGGAGCTCAGAGAAAGGAGAACAATTATGGGCTGGAGAGGCTGAGAAGGGCTTCCTGGCTCAAGCCTACAGCTGGAAAAGGGGTCTGTGCAGGAAATGGGGAGGAAGCCACCTCATTGGCCTGGTAAGTACACAGTGAGGAATGGTGAGAGTTAAGCTAAGGAGGTGGGGAAGAAGGGACCGGTCTGCCCAAAGGCTCACCAAAAAAACAAAATGCCCTCTCCTCCCACTGTGGACCTCTTCTGTTCCTCCATTCCAGTTGTAGGAGACCCCAGAGTTTGAGCTTCAGAAACTCTGGAGCCAAAAGGCCTGGCCTCAAGATCTGGTTCTGCCACTTACTGCCTATGTGATCTTGGGCATACCATTTATGCTCACCCAGCCTGTTTGGCCATCTGTATAGTGGAGACAAAAATACCACCTAACTCACATGGTTGTTGAATGAGATAATGTCGGTAGAGCACTTAGCACTGCCTAGCAGCACATTGTAAGGACCAAATAAATGGGAGGTGTTCTTGTTATTTTCTGGGCAGACTTTGCCATCGATGTCAGTGCTGAACTCTGGCTGGCCCCACCGAGGGGAGAGCCTCACTGCTCAGGATCCAGGTCCACCAGCGAACTTAGACAGTGACCCAGGCCACCTGCCAGAGGAGGACCCTGAGGAGATCTCTGCTCAGGTAGGAGTCCTGCCCTTCCTTCGGAGACCAATATGCCTCCACCCTTTGGACTTCCACCCATGTCCACCAGCTCAGAGGAGAGAGCCTTTGTGCCCAGCCTCTTGTGGCCCTTTTCTCCCTGCAGGAATCTGTTTCTACAGTCCCTTAGGACATGAGGGTTTGACTTTAAAAGTATTCACAAGAATACACATTACCTCTCCAAAGGGGTCTGTGCTGTCAAAGCAGACCTTACGGGCTTTGGCCCTGAGTGAAGGGGGTGATTTCAAGCATAAGAAGGGAAGCTGTTTCGGGGTGTGAGGCCTCACCAACCTCCATCAATCAGACTACAAATGCAGGAGTGGATCAGCTGTCCTGGTGATCTTGAAGTTGATGGTCCAAAAGGAGTGTGTGGCCCTGGCCGGTTTGGTTCAGTGGTTAAAGCATCAGCCCATGGACCAATGAGTCTTGGGTTCGAATCCAGTCAAGGGCACATACCTCGGTTGCAGTTCGTCCCTGGCCCTGGTCAGGTTGATGTGGCTCTATCACATTGATGTTTCTCTCTGTCTCCCTCCCTCCCTCCCACTCTATCTGATAATAAATTGAAAAATTTCCTCGGGTGAGGAATAAAAATAAAATATAATAAAAACAAAAGGAGTGTGTGTGGCGGGGCAGGGTGCTTGGATGTTTTCCCAGATTGGAGAAGAGGTGGCAAAGAGAAGGGGAGGAAGGAGGGGCAAGAAGGAGAACCTAGCTCCACTCCTCATCTGCTGTGTCTCCTCAGGATTCTGAAGTTCCGAGCCTGGAGTTTCCTGCTCTGGACACCAACCAAGCTCCCAACTGGCCTGGGCTCCTGCAGCAGCTCCCTCCACAGGACAGTGATGTGGGTCTCCCTGTCCCCTGCTTCCCTCTCTTTGACTTTCCTTTCTTTACACACTGTGGAAAGAACCTTGGTCTAGAAGTCAGGGAACATAGATTTAAAGCCTAGCTATGTCACTAATTGGGGAAAGTCATTCTCCCGCCCCAGCCCGAGTTTTCACATCTACATAATGGGTACAACTATCTACATGGTGGTTGTTCTGCCTACCACAATGCTTAGTTGAAGAGCAAATGAGAAAATGGACATGAACGACTTTTGAAAAAAATAGTGGAATGTACAAATGTAGGGAAAATGGTTAAGTATTTATTGAGGCTTATTTGTGCCCAGTCTAAAGGCTTATAATTCAGTTGGGAAGGAAAATATGGAATAAATAGGAAAAACACAATGGGAAGTGATATTGAGCAGTTCACTGGGAGCAAGGACCTAAATATGTGGTGATGGGGTAGGGGGGGGCAGGTAAGACAGGTGGAGTTACTGGTACACTTGTCCCTTATCCTTCTTCCCCTCTCCATCTCAATGCCCTTCTATGCCGTTATCGCCGGCACCTCCCTGAGGTTCTGCAACCTTTCTTTGACCCAGCAGCTAAGCCTTATCTCTCCATTCAAACTTCAATTGTGCCTGCTGAGGCTCTCCCATCACTGTAGAACCTGTTTCTGCAGGAGCGATACTGCCTAGCCCTTGAGGAGGAGGAGCTGGCTGAGCTGCGACTCTTTTGTGCCCAGCGGAGGCGGGAGGCCCTGGGACAGGGGGTGGCACGCCTGATACCTCCCAAGCTCAAAGAATGCATCTGTGCGAAGGTATGTAGTGCCTCCTCCCCAATATTCCCCTTTTCTCCTCTCTGCCCTCTCAATTCTGTAGAAGGAGCTAGCTTCTGAGACTCTGATGAGGAAAAGGGTTTGGGGATTGATAGTATGGCAAATTTTAAGAAAAAGAAAACAAGTTTGGGGATTCTTGGTGAGCCTGCAGTGGAGGTGGGGTTGGGATGGAAGAATGAGGAGGGAAGTGGGGAGGGTGGTGCTGCCTCTGACCAGCTAGCTCCCCCATCTGGCAGTGCAGAGAGCTGCTGAGGCCAGGGGAATACGGAGTGTTTGCAGCCAGGGCAGGAGAGCAGTGCTGCTGGCACCGGGCTTGCTTTGCCTGCCAGGTCTGTGGCCAGGCCCTGATAAACCTCATCTACTTCTACCACGATGGGCATCTCTACTGCGGCCGTCATCATGCTGAGCTGCTGAGGCCACGCTGCCCTGCCTGTGACCAGGTACAGCTCTGAGTGGAGGGGCTGAGCAGGTCTGTTTAGGGTCCAACTTGGCAGGAGGTAAGGGAACACTTCTCCCAGTGTCAGGGGGTGGAGTAGAGAGAACAAGGCACCAGCCTGGGACCCTTGTGTTCCCATTGCTGACCTGAGCTCTGGGCATGTGGAACCCTTTGTGCCCTCCCCCACAGCAAGTAGTGCCCCCCGCCCCCATTTTCTGGGACTGAGAAATTTTTTCTGGAACAGGGATTCTTGGGCAGACGTTCCCATCAGTACGCTGGGTGCCCAGTGCTGTGCCTGATCATGCGAGAAACTCCCTTCATGTTAGCATAAGAAGCAGTGTGGAACCCTGGGTTGGGAGTCCGGGCGACTCGGTCGCACGTCAGGCTATGCCACCTGCTAGCTGGGGGATCCTGGCTAAACCAATCAGCCCTCCCTGCGCCGGAGAGTGGTTGAGTAGATCAAATGGGAATATCTGTAGACGTGTTTCAGCGTTAACTGGCTATAAGGCGTGGTTATTGGGTGAATGAATGAGTGAATGAATGAACGAGCCGTCCCCTCTCCCTCTCCCAGCTGATCTTCTCCCGGCGCTGCACCGAGGCGGAGGGATGGCGCTGGCACGAGAACCACTTCTGCTGCCAGGACTGCGCCGGGCCCTTGGGCGGAGGACGTTATGCCCTGCCGGGGGGCGGCCCTTGCTGCCCCAGCTGTTTTGAGAGTCGCTATTCGGCTGCCGGCTCGAGCCCGGCCGCGACACTGGAAGGAAGGCTGTCCCTTGGTAAGGGAGGAAAGGTGCAGATCAAAGGGGATGGGGGAAGCGGCTTGGGCTGGGCAGAGGAGGGAGTTTTCCCGGGCTGGGACCCTCGCCACGTCGTCCCGTCCCTCCAGCAGCGCCCCCGTCCTCCAACCGCAGCCCCCCAAACCCGAGCCTCAGGGCCCGCAGCTCTCACCGCGCATCCCTGGCCGGAGCGCTCCAAGGGCCTCCCGAACCCACCCCGCGCCGCGGTTGAGGTTGCGGCGCGGGACTCGCTCCTGGACTGGGAACGCCGCCGCCCTCTGGTGGGCGGAGGCGGGGAGGAGCGAGGAGCCCTGGAGAGGACGCCCGGCGGCGGCCGCGCGCACCACCCGGGGGCGGGGCGGGGGGCAGGGCCTAGCTCCCAGGGGCCGCCCCGCCCGGATCTGAGGGTGGGAGACTCCGGGTGCTGAGATTGGATTGTCTGACCCGGCCTGAGCAGGGGAGGCGGGGCTCGACAGAGTTGAAGGCGGGGACCGCGCACCACTACATTCTGCAACCATCACCGGAGCAGCCTTCGCCGCCAGCTCCAGTCCAGAAACCCAGAGAGACCTGCTTGCATCCAACCCGGAGCAGGACTGTCGAGCCGGGGATAAGGCTGAGGCACCCAACGGACAAGAGCAGGGCCCTCTGGAGACGCCCATTGACCCCAAGGAGGACGCCCCCTGCCCCACCTGCTCCTCTTCCTCTGACTCCGAACCCGAAGGCTTTTTCTTAGGCCAGCGCCTTCCCCAGCCCTGCAAGACCCCCGGAAGCCTCCAAGCTGGGGACAGCGACACCTCTAGGAAGCGTTGCACCATTTGCTAGTGGCGCGGCCCGGAGAAGGGGGAGTCGTGGAGGGGTGATCTATATGGCAGTAGACCGAGACTCTTCTCCCCTTATAAAAATCCTAGACTGAACGTAATCAGGGACACCCCTGGGAGAGGCGGCGAGATGACAGACTTGAGTACGTCCTCTTCAGCACAAGCATTCTGTGACTTTTGGTGGAGACTTTCTTGGGGAGCCCCATTCCCCAAAGCTACGCAGCCCCTGCTGAGCTAGACCCTACTCCGACCCCACAGGCTGGGACAGCCCAACAATCTCCAGCATCCTCCTCCTGGGCCAATGATCACTCGGGCCACGTGTGGCGTGAGCCGCTGGACGAGGCGAAGGCCTAGAGGGAGCCGGAGGTGGAACCGGACCAGGAGGACGGCAGAGCCTCGCCTCGCTCCTCCCTCGCAGGGCTCGGGGACGCGCAGCCCGGGAGTTCTGCTTCGGCCACGGGCAGGGGACCAAGCTCAGGCTGCGGCGCCCTCTGCACGCCGGGAGGCGGAGAAGGTACGAGACCGGAGATTGCGTCATCCGCGTGCGCCAACCGGGTTCATTGTCGGGCCTGGCGGGCTGAGAAGGTGCTGCTATGGCTTCCAGCGCGGTCGGTGTGAACGCTGGCGGCTCCGTAAATGAAACTCCTGAAATTCCGGACAACGTGGGAGATTGGCTTCGGGGCGTCTACCGCTTCGCCACCGACAGGAATGATTTCCGGAGGTAAGCGAGGCCCGGGAGCCTGGTCCTTCTCTGCCCTTCCGCGCCCGTATACCTAATTGGCGGATTTCCCTTCGCCCAGGCTGGCGCCTACGTTTTTTAGACTGCCAGCATCTAGGTCTCTTAGTGGCTTTGGCCGTGGTTTGCTGAGTCCTTGACTGGTAGGGTTCCCATGCAGCAAAAGCGATATTTTCAGGTACCCGGCTGTCCAGAGAATTTGACGGTGGCAATGGGGGTGGTGTGGATCCGGGAATAGGAGGCGCCAACACATAAGCGGGCTTTGGGGCTCTGGTCGAGTGCTTCATTGGTTTTTGCATTTGACCTGGTCTTATTAGACACAGACACCAAGTCTAAACAACTGTGTGGGTCTTGGGCAGTGTGCCATGTAATGATCAGTGGCCCTGCAATCTAATAGTTTAACCTCCAAGAGGTTTCTCCACAGTGGTGGTGGGAAGTCTTTCCCCCAAGTATCTTCGGTTAACCAAAGTCACTCAGTGACCACAGGGTTAATAGAGTACATTCTTTTTCCAGGAACTTGATCCTCAATTTGGGACTTTTCGCTGCAGGAGTTTGGCTGGCGAGGAATTTGAGTGACATTGACTTAATGGCACCTCAGCCAGGGGTGTAGCCAAATGGGTAAGCTCTTAACTACTGCTTTGTGTCTTTTTTTTTTTTTTTTTTTTGCACAGGTAGAGTGGGAGGGAGAGAGAGAGAGAGAGAGAGAGAAACATCGACGTGAAGGGACACATTGAGTGGCTGCCACCCGCACGACCAACCAGGGCCGGGGACAAACTGCAACCGAGGTACATGCCCTTAGCGGGAACCGAACCCGGGTCTCTCCGGACCGCAGGCCAATGCTCTAACCGCTGAGCCAAACCGGCCAGGGCGCTTTGTGTCTTAAGAGTCCTAAAAGCTGGGAGAAGCAATAACTTTATCAACTATTTACAAAATACAGAAAAGAGATGATGTAAAACTTTTGACAGTTTCCTAGCTAATGTGTTTCCATATATTAGAAGGAATCTGAGCCTACCAATTTCCCTCCAGTGCTTTTACATTTCTAATGCTGTCCTGTTGTCTGATTGCAGACACATGGAACCCGTGATGTACTTGAACCTTCCAAACACAGAGCCTCCAATCTGTGACCGTCACAAGGCTTGCCCTGATGGCAGCTGAAGTTTGATTCAGATGGGTACCTTCCCTTTCCTGCCTGGTTTCCTTTCCTTTGCTGAGTCTACTCAGAACTCCATTCTCTTATCAGCAGTCAGGCTTCAGCTAAAGTATTGTCCTCTGTTTTGTAAAGTTCTGTACATAATTCCTAAGTTTCTGCAGGGAGTGATCTTTGCTTTTGTCTTGAGGAGTAAATAAGTTGATGGTATTTTAACAATTATTTGAAATAAAGACTGCACACAAAGACAGCCATTTGTAATTCTTTTAATAAGAAACTTGAGCTTACAAAAACAAAGTGTAAAAAGTTGATTTACAAAAATCATAAAAACATGATTTATATTTCACACTCAAAAGAGATAGGAACAAGCCCCAAACAAACATGGGTTTTGACAGAGGTGACTTGTTTCATATTAAAAGAAAGGGAAACTAGCCACCATACATTGATGTTAACAGGATGAAGCTCACTGAGGAATTTCCATTTTTGAGCATTACTAGGGGAAGAAGCCATTTGGTGTTGCATAGCATGTTAGTGCACCAGGTGGGTTTTCCAGGCACCTTGGAGGCATTGTTGCTGTAATAAAATGGGATTTCTTGGCAGAAAGGACAGTGATGTGCAGGAGGCAAAGGTGTTAAGCAAGCCTAGGCGATGGGCACTAAAGTGAGCAGCTGTCTGCTTGAGTAAACTGCTTCCTTCAGAAGGAAATAGATGTTTTCCAAAACTGAAATTCATAGTGGTGCCACTGTTCAGGAGTTTGGGGTTCTTTGGAAATGGAATCTGTAACAAACTGTCCTGGAAAGACTCATATAGAAGAGATAATAACAGGTTCGTTCCCCTTGACAATTTTTTTCCCCAATTGATTACTAGGCATTTAAAAAAATACTGTCTGTGCCAAGTCTCTTAATGGAACTGATATGGGATAAGTGACAGCTGAAGGAGGGTCACTATAAATGTACAGTGGCCTAATTGTTACAGTTGACAGATACTGTTTCTAGCAATCTGTTCACCAAAGGTAAATAGGACAAAATAATCCCTCTTGACCCTGCCAGCATAAATCTCGTTAAGAAAGCGGTTTGAGAATTATATTTTAAATATATTTTCTTTTAAAAAGCACCATTCCCTTGTATTAATCAGGTAGGTCTCATCTGTTAGCAGGAGGGAGTTTGAGCCAGTGAATTCAGGGCTATGGCTGGCTTAACATGAAACCATGACCCTTGAAGAGTCTACAGTGGGACCACAAAGGATTTGACAGATTTACGTCTTACTGGGTGTTAAGATGAGGAAGGGTCATATATATATGAGAGCAAGGCTTAGGCTTGAACATCAACTCCAAAATGGTGACCAGGAAGGAAACTTCTATGCCACAGCATAGCTAAGCCCCTTTCCACCTGCATCAGACCACTGCTAAGAAATATGAGCACCTCCTGTTCTTTATAACAATGAAACTTCTATCTTTGAAGTCTGCTACCAGATCTCATAATTCTGAACAGTTCTATTTCATAAAAATTTTTGAAGTTGAAAATAAAAACCCAGCAAAAATTAAGACATGGTAGCTTTCAAAAGCATTGAAGTTTCACTCAACATTTAATGTTTTATATTGTACGTCAACTATAATTTTTAAAAATCTTTTAATTATTTAAAAATTTTTATTTTTTAGCTTCAAGTAAGTGTTCACTGTTGGTTTGTAAAGCCATATGCCTGTAAGATGAAGTTTTATTTAAACTGGCTTAATCCCTCAAAGTGATAAGACTAACAGATAAAGCCACCAAATCTACAATTTCAAAAATCATGGTGAGTCATCATTCTATAAATGAAAGTGCTGGCTTTCACCATTCTAACATACAACGTTCTCCCCAAAGGAAGTCAGTTCTACATCCTGTCAGTTTTCAGCCCTGGCTAATTAGCACAGTACTATGAAACTCCCTTGCACTACCTAGTCAGATTTTAAATGGAAACATGCCAGTAGAATAAGTATGGAAAAAGTCCACAAAAATGACTATTCACCTCAATGCTATAGTAGCTACGCTGTACTTGGAGCAATGTGTGTATTGAATGAGTACACAGTGGTTAATGTCACAGCCCTAGCCCAAGAGAATGGTCACGTAAGCGTGGAGGATATAAACTAAACTCTCCGTCATATTTGGAAGGCGCTTTCAGCTGTAGTGCTGACTTGAAAGAATCTGAGCCACCAGGGAGATGCACAGTTACCTGGTAAAAATTAAGTGGCCACAGAAGGTTTTACTCCAAAGATAGGACCTCCTCACCTAATTAGGCCAGTAATTAGGCTGAGGGGCCCAATTATTAAATGTGCTTTGAGTGGGGAGCTTTTAAAACACCCTTTGGTGAAGTCTCGGGAGCTCAGTGGAAACCTTAAGGTCGGAGTAAAAGGACATGCTGTAAACAGCTCGCTGGTGAGCAGACTGGGTCTCACCTTCCACAGCCACTCAGCACCATCCGTCGGCACCTGCTGGGGAAAGGGGCTACGACGGGTTCTTCGAGCCTTCTCTTTTGCGTTATTACACAGTGCACTGGCTTGCCTTACAATCTAAATTAAAGGTTCACATATAGGGGATTGTGTTCTACACTGCTTTCTGAAATTTTCTGCAAAAGAACTTCATAACTAATGAAAGTAACACTTCAGGGGACCCATTTTTGTTTGACTTCTACCGTAAGTTTTCGAGCATTAGAAAAACAAAAAGGCCTTTTCTGATCATTTGTGCTCTCCCAACCAGCTGGAAAAGCAACTCTTCCACTCATAAGCTATAACTCCAGATAGGGGTATAGTATATGGTTAAGAAGGGGTGGCCCTCCCAGCCCAATTTGAAAAGGCTTGAGTTAATGTTCTGAATATAAAAGAGGTGGTGAAAAAGAATGGGATACATAGTCTGCCTTGAAAAACAAACACTTCATGAATAATCACAGGTACAGATTTTGGACATGACTGTAGAATTTCAGATCTTGTTACTAAGAATAATTTGCTTTCACACATGAGATATGAAATGCTTTTAAAAAGTCTGATACCAAATGTCCTTTACACTATACAGACCAATTGCCACTTGAAATAACAAGAAGGAATCCTTTCCCTTAATCTTTTCAATCCCATGCAAACCATAATTGGGTACAAGGCACCAAATTTTATGAATTGTATAAAATTAGTTCACAAAGCTTTATCAGTAAGTAAAACAAACTCCATTTCTCCTTCACTACCTGCCCACCCACATCCCACCCCCTACACCCAACCAAGTTTTCATTCTGCACTACTGTGACCTCTCTCAGGCTTATGCTGGGGCCTGGCTAGGGCCATGCCCCACTGCCAGCCAACCCACCCCGTTAGTTCTTACAATAGGATAGAACTGTAAGCCAGAGAAGGGAACTCATACAATCACTGACTCTAGAAGCCTTGCCATTAAAAACAAAAATAAACTCTGCTATTGAGTCCATAGGACACATTAACACTTCTACAGTTTTCAATTTTAATCATGACGTTTAAAGAGACATCTGGAAATTCTTTAGAGTGTGGCACTGCCACCCCTCAGCCTGGGAGGGGCTGGATCAAAGCTGGCAAGAGCTCTGTCCGCCATTTAATAAGAGCTTCAGTTTCTGGCTGTTGAGGGCATTCCTAATCTTTTCTATGCTAGCATGGATGCTCATCTCTGAGGCAACCACAAGTATGAAGGTCAAGCTAGACTGAGGTAAAAATCCTTTGTGAGGGCCAGGGTGCATTCATCTTGGCTGGCTACAGTAGAAGGTAAACACACCAGCCAAATGCTAAGGGCTCCTGGAATGGGATGCTAACTACTTGTCTGGGAGAGAAGCAGGTCCGTATGGTTCAGTTAGGAGATCTCAGATTTGATTTGGCAGCATCTACTCAACTTCTACCTGGTTCTTATTTTCTTTAGAATGTTTCAATTTAAAATAAGATGTAACTAAAATTCATCTACTTCCAATATGTAAATAAATTAAAGGCAAAGGGACATTTCTCTCACAACAGCCATTGGCTTCTGTAGCAGGGAACTCTTCTTTAATAAAAATCTTCATAAATACTTACATCTCAACAGCGTCTGGTGCTGCTGCCTCTGGGTACCTGAGAGTCTGTGACTGCAGGGGCACCTCCAAGAGTGCAGCTCAGTGAGGGCTCTAATATCGGTGTCTATTCCAACTCACTGTGAACAGTTTTATTAACTTGATACAGGGTGTTCAGCAAACTTAAGTATTTTACAAAGTTTTAATCTGCTTAATATGCCTTATATTATTTGGTATAAAACTATTTTTAAAAATTTGAAGATCTTTTAATTTTCCATTAAATGTTCATTTTCCTTAAGTATTTCCCCCTGGACAGTCTGAGGAATGAAGTAGATGCTCTATTAGTTCTTCTCCATTTGTAAGTTCTCATTTTCTAGAATAATAAATATAGCATTCAATGAAAGATGAGGCACAATTTATATTTTCCTTTACTTTTTACTCTCCTGGGTCTTTTTAATTAATTGGCTTTTCTACTGCCACAAAGTCACCACCAATCCCGCCAACTTAAAAATGTGGATCTAGAGAGTACAGCTTCACATCAGAGCCTCTGGCAGCATGTGTAGCTGTGACACTTTAAAACAGTGTCCAGGAGCAAATGAGCCCAGGCCAAACTTATACAAAGAAGCCTGCAGTAGACAATATAAACCAAACAGCATAAAAAATGCCATACGCTATCGCTTCCAAATAAAAGCTATTACAGAAACCTCACAGTGTTGGAAAAAGCAAGTTTAATTTAAAATATAGTCACCCGTCACCCCCCCATTCCTTAGCAGGGTGAGCCATTTTCTGTCTGAATTTCCTCCATCTCTCAGTACTATCTGGCAGGTCCTATGGCACAGTTCATCCCAAAAGGTAAAAAACAAATGATCCAGAATGTGGCTCATCAACAGCGCCAAAGCTACGACCCTTATTCGTTAGCCTCTCTTCTTGACTTCCCACCCCTCCCCAAACTCCCTTCCATATCTACTCCTTTCAAGTGACAACTCTACTTCTACCTGAATTGAAATATTAATATGACATACTCAGTCAAAAGATGAGCATTCATAAGACAAGCTGTGGGAGCCCGCTGCAACCCCACAGCAGTTACAGTTACAATCCATTGTACAGGTGAGTCTGAGCAAAGGATTAAGAAGGGAAATGCAGTGGTGCCTGATGGGGAGGAAAGTTCCCACCTGGGCAATTTCATTCCACTGAGAAACTGACCCAGTGTAGAAAGAAAGAGCTATTTTGCTAGCACTGGAGTAAAGGACAGGGCACTCTTGCTTTCTCTGGTGGGCTCTGTGGCTGGCTAAAGAAACAGCAGGGATTATCAGATTTGGGAGGAAACAAGCCAGAGCCATCAGTAGTAAACCGACATACAGGGGGCAGATTCCTAAGCCCTAGGAAAGCAAAAGTTCCCAAAACTTGGGGTGAACAATAATGTTCTAACCTTCCAGGAGCAGAAAAGAAGCTGCGAGCGAAGAAAAGCTTCGGGGCACCAGGTGAGAACAGGTGACAGACATTCAGATAAGCCCTGGGCCACCAGCTGTTCCTGCCTACCCTCAACTGAGTTCTGAGAAAGCCTCAGACAACTGACCTAAAGACCAATTTAAACCAAACCCTAGACCTTGACCTGACCCGAACCAGGGATTTGCTACAGAACTGGGTAGCCAGGAGTGCCCTTAGGCTGCAAAGAACGTCATGTGCCAATTTATTGCTTCCCCATATGAACTGCTCCTTCAGAATAAAGAGATGCTCATGCCAGTCTCAGAAGATGTGGAATGATTAAAGAGCAGCAGCCAGGGAGGGTATGACATGTGGAAAACCTCCCGTTTTGCATGGGGAAATCTGCTCTATGCATCTCATTCTACTCTTCAACTGCTATCCCAAAAAGTTAAGTCTGCGAGTTTTCAACCCTTGAAGTTACTTCCTTTGTTGGAACAATTCCTTAGACGTCACCTGCTGCCTTGGAACCAGTCCCATCCGGCAAGCTGCTAGCTCTGTCCTGGGCTGCTCACACCGGGAGGATTCTTCTGGTGCTGCAAGGAGGTCCTAATTAGCAGGGAATCGCATAATGGAAAGAAAACATGGCTGCTCTCCTGGCTGGATATGATCAATTTACTCCCCCTTTGCTCTACCCAGATCCCTCAATGTTCAGAAGTAACTGATGAAAGAATCTTCGTACAAGTTACTCCTTTTGGCTTGTTTTATCAAAGGAGGGACTTTTCAAATCCATTCAAGAGAAAGTGACTACAGATTTTATGATAGCACATGAATCACCTGGCACCTCTGCTCTAGACCCAGTGAGGCAAACCTTGTAACTTGTTCCTGCAGTAAACCTTGTTTCCTATAAGAGGAAAGATGTACAAACATCAAAAGTTTAAAAGTAAGCCAGTTCTTTGACATGTGCCTCCCATTCAGGGGAAGGCCCGTGGTCTGCCCTCATTGTTGTTGCTGGGCTGCACCTGAGCTTGAAGTTGGGTTTCAGAGATTCTTGCATTGCCCTGAACTGTTCTTTGAGTGTAAAAAAGGATGTAGGCTTGGGTTTTGCACACTTCCTCGACACTGCATACATTCAGCTTTGAGTCATTGCAGTGGACCCAAAAACCTAGGAAATCAAAGGAAAGAAAGAGTAAATGACTACCCAACTTATGTTTCCAGTCAGCAGGCAAAACCACGACGAAGAAAGGGACAGAGGAATGTGAATAGAGCCAACTCTTGATTATTGGGGGGGGGGGGGGGGAGAGATAGACAAATGAAACCAAGAGACTTCCCTGTAACCAATGGCTTTAACCCCACCACACCCCACCACAGTACTGCTTACAATATCAACTGACTATAATTTTTATCCTCATTTTATTCAGGCTTTTTTATTCCCCATTAGGACTTTCCACAAAGACAGCCAGGAGACTGAGGGTGCAGAGAGGGGAAGAGAAGGAGGAAGAAAGGAGAAATATAAGCAGAGGAGTGATAAAGGAAATTTTAGAAGGAACAGAGTTATTTGTTCACAGGCTCACTTTGGCTGCCCCCAGGGCTAAGGGGTTCAAGATCAGCACATTATTGAAAAGAACTTGCAGCACACCTGCCCCGGTGTAGCAGCTGGGAGGCTCTGCTCTCAGGCACAGGGACTGAAAGCTCCTTGGGAGGGGCCTTTGTATCCCCACACCTCTCCTGGTTAGGGATATAGTAAGGACATAGTAAACAATAAATGTCCTCAACTTTATTATGAGCTGAGGCTAGTGAGATTCAAATATCTCCTGAGGTTAGATGGGTCATACATTTCTGTATAACCAAGAAGGAAACAGGTCTGCAGCAGAAGTGTTACTAATGATAAATTCTAACATTAATTGAGCATAGCGTGCTAGGCACCATGCTAAGCACTTTTACATGTGTTAGTTCTTGTTAATTTTTAGAACAATCTTATGTTGTTACTTAGTAGTTTATAAAAAATTTGAATCAAACTTCTATAATTCTTCCAACTAGATTTAAATGTATGTGCTATCCCCCTGTAGATGAAAAGGAAAGCAATGAAATGTGGACAAACCACCCTTTTCCGTGTCCCCCACCTACGGAGTAAAGCGCACGCACCTCCCTCTGTGTTGTAGCAATAGGCTGTGTAGTGTCCTGAGCCAAACCCTTTCCCGTGATGCATGACCACTGCGGAGAGATCATAGGCAAAGGTCTCTTTGTCAAGAGAGGAGAGCATGTCCCTGCAGCAGTAAGGTTCCATGGTTAATACCTGGTCAAAGACGACATGGACCCCAATCTTCTCTCGATGATTACGGCCAGACCACCTAGAACATAAATATAAACTTCTTACTAGTATAAAATGGCATAAGTGATCATAGGTAGAGGTAGGTAAAACTGGGAACTGAGGAAACTTAAACTTAACCTTCATCTTTGGTTTTCACATCAGTAGAACAGTAGTAATCAATACTTCCTGTGGATGTTTCATGATGTACTCAAACTGCAGATCCCTAAACAAGCAATTCAGGCAATAATCTTTTGTCATTTACTGCCTGCCCTTCTTTTCAGAGATTATTTCATACTTTATTCTGAAGATGACTCTATATAAGCCCAAGTGAGGCTAGAAAACCTTCAAGCACAGACATCTGGTGCAGGCTAGCCAATTAAAAAGGGCCATGAGAGCTCGGCCGGTGTGGCTCAGTGGTTGAGCATCGACCCACACACCAAGAGGTTCCAGTTTGATTCCCAGTCAGGGCACATGCCCAGGTTGTGGGCCCGATCCCCAGTGCAGGTTTTGCAGGAGGCGGCCAATCGATGTTCTCTCTCATCAATGTTTCTATCTCTCTCTCCCTCTCCCTCTCCCTTCCTCTCTCTTTAAAATCAATAAAGGGGAAAAAAAATTTTTTAAAGGGCCACGAGAGAAGCAGCCCAGTCCTGCTGGGCCCCAACATCAACTCGCCTTAATGGGCATGATGTATTTAATCTCCACGGAAAGCACAAGGTGCCCAAGGAACCAGCATCCTCTCCCAACAGCAAAGACATCTGCCTCACCATTTGCTATAAAGCAGCTGTTCCCATAGTTCACAGCCACCTGGGACGCCCAAGAGCAAGCTCACCTGAATCTTTTAAGGTGCAGCCGGAGAACCTGAGGTAGTCTGTAGATCATTAACTGCTTTCTAGCTTCACTCAGAATAAGGGGTTTTGGATTGGATTTTCGTCGTTTGCCTATATGGTTTAGGAAGGTATAAGACAGATTGTGAGGAGTCTCATTCTTTCCTAGCTGTGGCAGATAATGACATACCACTCAATATGCATTCTTCTTATTTCTCAGTATTTGAATCTCAGTTTTATTTAAGGCAGTTATGTGACCCTCTGTAAGACTACATTTCCCAGCCTCACATGTCTGTGTGCTGTGGCTATGGAACTTCTAGCTGAGATGAAAGGAATGATTGTGTGGCACTCTTAATGGCAACTCAAAGAAGGCTGACTCGGTTGTAAGGTGCATCCTTTGCCCTTCCCACTGTTTGCAACTACTGGAATTCCCCTTGGACCATGAGGTAATCTAAGGATGGGAGCCCTGACCAAAGACAGTAAAGCTGAAAGATGGGAGGTGCTCAGGTCTCCAATAACCTTGCAAGCCCCTGGAAGTCCTCTGGACTTCTTGTTTTAAGTCATTGTTACTTGAATTGACTTAACAGCAACTAAACCTAATCCTGACACTTTAACTTTCAAATGTTTGCCATCAGCAATTTCCAAAAATTGGTATGGGTTTAGGATGATACGCTCCCGATGTCATGGAATATAATTGCGTCACCACAACAAATGCACAGAGAGGCATATGTCAGGGTTCTATGCCTTTAAATGTGGGCTTATGACTTAAATTATGATGTACCATAATATAGCTTTAAAATCTTTTTGTTTTCACCAGAAAGGCCTAATTCTATTTCCTGCTTACAGCTAGTTCTGTGCTATTGGACAAGTTATTAAAAAATCTGAATCTCAGTTTGCTCTCCGGTAAAATGGGGAGTAATACATATATTTCAGGCTTACGAAAACCATAAGAGGACGCAATATTACTAAAGAACAAAGTCTTTAAACAGACCCCCCCCCCCATTTATATATGCTTGTGACATATACAAATACCTAGAAAAAAACCTTTTCTGATTTATACTTTTATGATGTACCTAGTTTCTGAACCATGTTTCTTGTATAAAAGCACACTGCTGGACATGCAGGACAAGGCTCACAGGCTGGCCAAATTCATCCAGTCCAAAGCAGAATCAGTGCTCAGACTTCAATTTTGTTTCTAAAGCCACTGAATTCAAAGAGAAATGCATTTTTAAATTATAGCAATGGAAATAAAGTTCTCTTAATTTCCTTTAGAAGGCTCTCTGCAACCATTTACTGATGGCTGCTCTGTTATTAATTAAATCAGTGAATGGATGGAAATGTAAAATTAGTTAGTGGCCCACTTGTGGTGCCTGCTGATTATCTCTGAGCTGTGGATATCATGGTCTCAGCATCTGAAGAGCTTGGGATCTGATTCCAAGTCCTGTCTGTACCACTCGTGAAAGACAGCAAAATCACAGGCAGATGATGTACCACAGAGCTTTCTGTGACAATAGGATGTGAGATGTTGCTTCTCATAATAGACTGCAGCAGAATGAGCGTGCCATCACATTTCGTAGGGCTGGCGGTCATGATGTGTGTGTGGGGCATGAACAGAAAGAAAATTCAAAGCAGGGCCTATCTTATTTTACATTTCTATTCACCAGCAGATTTTTTAAAATTATTGCAGCTCTACCTAGGAACCCTGGCAGTGACTGCCACTGTCAGCAGAGGGAGTGTGTGAGCTGAGAGAAGACCATATAGAATCTGGCTTTGTTTCCCTAAAATGAAATTCACAAAGAAAAAGAAATCACTGATTCAATTGAGATTGATCGGTTCTGTCTCCATTTGATTAATCTGGCCACACAGAGAGGTAGAAGGCTGATAGTTTTGAAAATTCACAAGCAAAAGATCAATTCATCTCATCCCTTTACCATAGCTTTCCTTCCCTACTAGTATTTGAACTTCCCCAGAGAAATCCTGATAAATCGGCACACCTGGCAACCAAAAAACCACCCTTTCTTACAAAAATAAATAAAAGTATTTCTTGCCTAATTTATCATGTCTCAGAATGATGAAATTAAAGCTGTTAATATCCTTCTGCTGTTCCTTACAAATAAAAAGCTTTCTAAATTAATATTAAAAAACAAAATGATACTGTTCTAGTAAGATCATTTAAGTCATTGCTTTATATCTCAACGTGGAACAGGACAGGTGAGTCTACAGTTAACCAGGTACAGCATTTCATTTTGTTTTAAAATAGCAAAATAATATCAAGTATTACTTTTTTCCTCCTGATTCTTCCAAGAGAACAGGTTTCCCACAATTTACTATTTTAAAAAACCATATGCAAATATATTAAGATTTTTGTTCCCAAAACTTATATTCCAAACATTATATGGCTGCAAGTTGATTTCTACATCTCTGCACAACTCATTAATTTTAGTTCCCAAATCTTTATATGCCAAAAAAACCAAACATGAGCTTCTAAACATCTGCTCTGCATTTCCTCTGTACATGCTGAGTTAACAAAAGTATTAAGCTTTAGTGTGGCAAGACAGAAGGGGTCCTGCATAAGATGCCCACACAACCACATGGGAAGAGTTCTACTTTAAAATTAAAGCCATGAGCCCTGGCCAGTCTGGCTCAGTGGTCGGGGGAGCATTGGCCTGTGAACCAGACAGTCCTGGGTTCGGTTCCCATTAAGGGCGTGTACCTCGGTTGCAGTTTGTCCCCAGCCCCAAGGGGCCATGTGGATGGCAGCAACTCAATGTGTCTCTCTCATGTTGATGTTTCTCTCTCTCTCTCTCTTTCTCTCTTCCTCCCGCTCTGAGGATAGATGCAAAAATGTTCTTGGGTGAGGATAAAAAAATAAATTAAAAAATAAATAAAATTAAAGCCACGAGCCCTGGCCAGGTGGCTCAGTTGGCTGGAGCACTGTCCCATACACCAAAAGGTTGCAGGTTCGATTACTGGTCAGGGCACATGCCCAGGTTATGGGCCCAATCCCCAGTGAGGGGCATGAAGGAGGCAGCTGATCAATGTTCTCTCTCATTGATGTTTCTCTCTCTCCCCCTTCTTCTCTCCCTAAAATCAATAAAGAAAAAAATATTTTAAAAATAAAATATCAGTGTGGAAGAGGACCAAAAAAAAGAAACAAATGCAGAATGTACTTCCACAGAGCAATGCACCTTATGACTTGCTATTTTGATCTGATTGTATGGATCTTCAGCATCACTTCTGACACTTTAAATCAGCGGTTCTCAACCTTTGGGGGTCGAACGACCCTTTCACAGGGGTCATCTAAGACATAACAGTAGCAAAATTACAGTTATGAAGTAGCAACAAAAATAATTTTATGATTGGGGGTCACCACAACATGAGGAACTGTATTAAAGGGTCGTGGCATTAGGAAGATTGAGAACCACTGCTTTAAATCTACAAATTCAGTACAAAAGTACATTTTTCTGATGCCACAGCCCTCAAACAGGCTACGCTACCCAAACTTAGATTAAATAAGACCTGTCAGACTATATTCAGCAGGGCATCTATAGAATTATGAAGCTAAGTACTCACATTCTTCGAGTTCCCAGTTCAGGATTCATACTTTCAAATGCTTCCCAAGATAACAGCTAATGTCAATCACAGCAGAAGTCAAAAGAAGCACTACTCCTAGGTTTGGTTTGGTTTTTTTTAACATATCATGTCCCTATGCTTATTTGCAGTAAAATGGGAAGAAAAAAAATCTTTAAAACACGCTTTAGAACCACTCAATATTATCAGTGTTACTTTTGACTAAAGGAGGCAAAAGAGCACCTTAAACTGATATCCCAGTTGCACACCCCATTCTCCCCTCCAACCCCGGCACTCACTGTTACACTGGTCACAAGCGTAGACTCTCCCTTCCAGGGCCTCTGTCTCTGTGAACTTGGCTAGCATCTCAGTGAGCAGGCACTCTGTCTGATTCAAAGGGACAAATCCCTTTTCTATGCAGTGATAGCGTTCAGGGAATTCCAGGGACAGATCCCAAAAGGGCTCAATGGTGTTGGATTTGTAACTGCATGATATACATGTGACCTAGAATGAAAAGAATGACTTACACGTTATATATAACTCCATGCTTCCCACGTTTTTGCTTGCTTTATACAAGACACATAACTTGACCAAAACTAAGTGTACAGTTTTCAAAAAAAAAATTTTATTATAACACTGAAATAATAAATATAACTTTAAGAGAGTTAGAGCATGTTATTTCCAGTTCCAGCTAGCTGGAACTGGAAAACCATCCGGCACAGGGTTATTACCTACTCCTCCTCTCCTCTCACCCAAAGCATGCTCTCCCAGACTCAGTGCTGTGGTACAGACTGTAAGTAATTGTGGAATCAGTCTGAGATGGAGAATTTGCAGATTCCTGTCTGCTTCTCTTATCCTCATACTCCTTCCTCTTCCAGGCTTTGCTCCTTCCATGCAATCCTAACTTGCCTCTCTTTTTGCCCAGGATTCTTGTAGCACCCCCTACACTCATTCCTGTGTCCACAGGTCCTCAAAGTACCTTGTGATGAGACCTCCTCAGATGCACCTTTGTAACCTTCCCAGATGCACCTTTCTTCCTTTGTACCCTCAGGGGAAATGCCCATAAATACTCCCCTTTCAAATGCTAAAAGCTTAAATAAACTTTCTCTTCCCATTCCATTTATCATTCTTTTAAAACCCTAAATACCAAGGCATAAACCTCAGTAGCACAGTGTAGAGGTTTTACTTGAATCTCTTAAGTTGCCCACCATTTTAACTTTAAAAATTCTCTTTCTGCATAGTCTCACAAAGCCTTATCTCTGAGTCTGCTTTTGTCCCTACATGGCTAAAGATCTAGGAAATGAAAGGTAATGGGGAACAGGAGGGAGGCTTGTTCAGGCCTTTGGCATCCTCCTAACCACTTCCCTTTCTTATATGTAAAGAATGTCTAGTTAGGCCCTGCCAGTATGGCTCAGTGGTTGAGCACTGATGCATGCACCAAGAGGTCATCAGCTTGGTTCCTGGTCAGGGCACATGCCCAGGTTGTAGGCTAAATCCTCAGTGGGGTGCATGCAGGAGGCCGCCAATCAATGTTCTCTCTCGTCGATGTTTCTCTCTCTCCCTCTCCCTTCCACTCTCTCTAAAAAAAAAGAAAAAAAAAATCAATAAAGAAAAAAAGAATGTCTAGTTAGGAAGAATACATACTCTAACTACCAAGGAACCAGGGTTATAGGCAAACTGTTTAATTTCCTAAAATTGATCAAAGGATGGCATTCAACCACGGGTATTTAATTATAATGAGAATATTAAATTACACATATCATCATTAAAGGGTAAAGACATTCACTGAAAATGAAGTGACATGGCAAGTTACACTGAAAATCTGCCCAGAAAGAGACAGGAGGCAAGTTCACCAACAAGGCCATCACAGTGTATAGTACAAGAAAAAGTACAATGGCCACTCTCCATTATGAATAATTCTAGCCATTGTTGGCTACCCCATTAGCCCAAAAACCTACAGGAGGCACTCACGGGAAGCCCAAACACTACCATACAAGCTTCCCTCCAACGTCATGGGCAGAGTTGGGGTTAGAATGGACAAACACCTACCTGACTGAGTAGCTGCCCATGAAATATGGTGTTCACCACCTTTAAGACCTGTTTGGTGAGCTTCCTCTGGGAGAAGGGGATGAGGATCCGCCGCGTTGTGCCCTCAGACTCAAGTTCCTGCTGCACTTTGTGCAACAACTCGCAGAGAAACTCCTGAGCGTCTTGCTGGTCGTAGCCGCGGAAGGCAGGGATGAGACTCCACACCGAGTGAAGCATGGCAAAGGGCGAGACCAGGGCCCACTTCCCGGACCACATGACTCGGAAGAGGGTGTGCAGTTCATGGCAGAGGGAGATGTGCTTTGAGCTGGGCTCCTTGTTCTGGATGAGTTCTAGACTCCTAGTAATGGAGGCCCCACCATTCCAGCACAGGCCATCCTGCTTGCAAGCCTCAGTCCCCCTGTCGCTCCTTGGCGACAGCTCAGTGGCTGAGTTGCTGGCCAGCCTGCCTGAGAGCGATGCCTTCCCATTGGTGGCTCTGGAAAAGAGTTGTTCCGTTTTGGAAGGGTCTAGATTCAGGAAACACTCTCGGAACTTTTGGAGATGGCTGAGTACCTGTAGGATGGAGTTCATGTAGCAGGTGTTGCCCAGGTTGCGCAGGCCGGTGACGCCTGGAGCCATGGCTGGTGCACGGCGCAGCGGAAGGCGGCCCCCGGTTGGCGTGCGTGGGGCGGCAGAGCGTGGGGCAGCCGCGCGGGGCGTGTGCAGAAGCAGGCGTGCGCTTTTGCGCGGAGGGGCACTGGCCAGCTCCTCCAGCAGGCGCCTCTTGACCTCGAGCCTCCGCTGCCGCGCAGCCTCCTTCTTGCGCTCCAGTGCCTCCTTTCGCCGCTGCTGCTCCAGTTTTGCCTGGCCCCGGGAACTCTTCTCAAACCAGAGCCGCAGCGTCTTGGCCAGCAGGCGCTGGCGCCGGTACCACAGAGCCGTGAGCATCTGCGGCTGTCCCTGAGGAGTGCGCGGCGGCGGGGACATGTCCTCGCCTGAGGCCATGGACCGCAGTGTCCGGCCACGCCTCCCCGGCAGGTCCTGCTTCTGACCCCTGACCGCCAGGAGGGAGCTTCTTAGCAGCTTCAGGTCCCCCTCTGGGTTATCATTGAGCACGTAGTCCTTGCACAAGTAACAGAACACGTAGAGATCCCGGACCTCCATGGCTAGCGGGTGTCCAGTCTCTTCGAAGTGTTTAAGGGCGTGGTCTTCAATGTAGCGGCCGCAAGCCACGTGCGAGCACTTGAGACAAGCCCACACCGACTCCGTGGTGGTGCACTCCCTGCAGCACCACTTCTGAGGGTTCAAGATGGAGTGGTCCTGGGCCAGCCGCAACCGCCCTACATGTTTGCATCTATCCATGTCTTACAGAAGGCTCCACTCTTTCAACCTGGCACAACAGGGCCCCACCAAAAGAGAGAAACAAAAGCTTTCAGCAAAATATTTTCCTAGAAAAAAGGCTTTTAACGGGCATTTTCAACTCAATATTCATTTTAATTCCAAATTGATTTCTTTGGAAGGGAGTTTAAAAAAAGAAAAGCAGCCCTAGCTGGTTTGGCTCAGCGGTTAGAGCGTCAGCCTGAGGTCCAGAGAGACCGGGGTTTGGTTCCCGCTAAAGGCATGTACCTCGGTTGCAGTTTGTCGCCGGCCCTGGTTGGGTCGTGCGGGTGGCAACCACTCGATGTGTCCCTTTCACGTCGATGTTTCTCTCTCTGTCTCCCTCCCACTCTATCTGAACAACAACAACAAAAAGCAAATTTGGTAGGGAATGAGAATTACAGAAAGATAGTTAAATTCCCTAAAAAGGAAGAACCATAAACTATTATTGGGGGGGAGGGGGGGAGTGGCAGGATAAGCTTAGCACCAATTTGAAACTTTAAATTTTCTAAGCCTGTTTTAATTCTTGAGTATCAGCTAATTTTTAGGTGAGGCTGATTTTGAGTTCCTTAGGAAATGCCAATACCCTTATTTCACATTGCATCCAACTAACTGGTCACCAGGGGAAATTGTATTCTAAGCCATTTCTGAACTGATGAAGTCCTAGAAGGAAAACTTCTACATCTCATATTAATCAAGATACTGGTTTCATGAAGAAAGGGACAGGGGAGAGAAAAGAAGAGGAGAGACATAGATAGTGTTTCAAATACCAGTAGGAGAGATGAAGACCCTGAACTAAAAAGGCAATCTTAGGTCGGTTTCAATGTATTTCAAAGCAGAGACAACAGGATAAGATAAAGGTAAGAAAAAGAATGTCCTCTATACTACAAAGTATCTTCTATTTTCCTGGCTAAGGAGGTAGACTGTAAGCGTGAATCTAAGTGACACTGTATATGTCTAGTATGGTCTGAATGTTTGTGTGCCTTCCATTCATATAATAAAATATTCACCTCCAAGGTGATGGTATTAGGAGGAGGGGCCCTTTGGAGGGTGATTAGATCATAATGCGTGGACTCTCAATGGGATGAGCTCTCATGAATGGGATTAGTGCCCTTATAAAAGCTTCCTCACCTCTTCTACCATGTGAGGGCAGAGTGAAAAGCTGTGTATGGCTATGAACCAGGAAGTCCTTACCAGACACAGAATTTGGTACCATGATCTTGGACTTCCCAGCCTCCACAACTGTGAGAAAAAAAATGTTTGTTGTTTATAAGCCACCCAGAGTATGGTATTTTTGTTATAGCAACCCAGAAGGATTAAGACAGTGTCTTTTTGAAAAGAACATGTACATCTTGTAGAAAGGGTGGAAAAACTTTTACCATCTTTACTGAAAGGATAGGTAAGTATGGAACTAGATAGATTTGACACTTAGGACAAGAAGTGTAATGGCTACTTGTAGTATGTATTTAACCAAACTACCAAGGCAAAAGAAAAAATAGCAAAATTTCCAGATGATATATGTGAAAATGCTTTTTAAAACATTAGTAACAACGTGAAGTGTTTTTTGTTTTTGTCTTCCTACAATGCCTCTTCAATATTGCTCATCAGAGGAGCCTACTGGGTAATCTCTCCAAGGAAAGCTACTAAACAATTATTTTAAACGAAAACTTTTTATGCTTTGGAACCCGGACAGACTTTTTTTTCCCCCCTAACACTGGTATTTAAAATTCTCTAAAGGTAGTTCCTCTATGGAGAGAACTTCCTTCACCTCCATTTCTTCTTCACTTCATTTCTGTGAAATGCAAATGATTATGGGGTAGGGTCAGCCAGAGAAGTTCTAAATCCAGGGCACTCTGAGTAGTCTCTTTAGTTTTCCAGATGCTCTTTTGGACTGGTCCCGTTCCCAAAACCCACAGGTACACCATATGACCACATTACAGATCCCTCCCATCTTTTATTGCCTATTCCAGATGGCAGAGGCCATGATCTATGTAAGAAACCCTCAGATCATACAAAGGAAAGCAACTTAAATAATTTTCAATCAAGCCAGATCATGCTTTTCCTTTGAGGACTGTCAGGATTTAGTTTCTACTATATTACTTTTCTAATTATTAATTTGTTGCTAAGTGCCCTTTAAGTCATTTCTTTGGATGTATTTATCCATTTCCTAACAAGATACAATATCCTTCAGAGAGTAGATCATGTGTTATATTTCTTTTTTTACTCCTTTGTAATTTCAAGACTTGTGGGTCCCTCAACTCTTAGTGGTCAAAGGTGCTCAGTCTGAATTACCTTCCCTCACAGTCCAAAATGGTACTTTCTGTAGGGCAGAACCAAATTTAAAAATATATATACATTAAAAAGATGAAATGGCCGGTTTGGCTCAGCAGTTACAGTGTCAGCCCGAAGACCGAAGGGTCATGGGTTCAATTCCCAGTCAAGGGAACGTACCTGGGTTGCAGGTTCGATCCTGGCTTCAGTTGGGGTTATGTGGGAAGCAACCAATCAATGTGTCTCTCTCACCTGGATGTCTGTCTGTCTCTCTCTCCCTCCCTCCCTTCTACTCTATCTAAAAATCAATGGAAAAATATCCTTGAGTGAGGATTAACAAAAAAAAAATTGTAAAGATGAAATGGCAAATAAATGAATTTTCTTTTTTCTGCTTATTACCTATGAAGTTGGGTTCATAAGATGCTTACAACCAATTACCAGGGACACAAAAGAAAGTCAATAATGAAAGAATGAAATCGGGGGATGTGGGGAGGTGAGGATCAAAAGGGGTAATTCCCAAGTTTCTTACTAATTTAATATTTTTGAAAATGTAGTTCCTAAACCAGCATCAGAATTCCCTAGAATACTTATACATACCGATTTCTAGTGACAACTCCAAAACCTGATGAATCAGAGTCTGGGGAGGGGTCTAAAATCTGCATTTTAAACAGGCTCTACAGATGATTCATTTGTACACTGAGACCTTAGGACAACTGCACTAAATCCAGTAAATTATATAGGAATGAAGAGCTACTCATAGAAATCAAAGAAAGAATTTTATTTCTCAAATCCTTCAGCTAGACCACCACTGTTGGAACTTTCTGCAATGATGGAAATGTTCTTTTATCTGCACTGTCCGATACTGTACTGATCAGCTACATGTGCCTACTGAGGCACCTGAAATGTGGCTAGTGAGACTGAGGGATTGAACTTTTAATTTTATTTACTTTTAATTAATTTAAATTTAAATGGCCACATGTGGCTAGTAACTGCAGTGTTAGATAGCATAGACTTATATATACCAGGGCATGCTATCTTTAGCTCATTGGGCTTTTCTTTGTTTTCTTTCCTTCAAATGATTCAGTATTCACTGAATCATATCTGAATAGCTTTTTATAACTCAAAACCTGGCAAGTCCCCATCTTAGCCAATAGAAGGCTTGATTGTCTTCAGGAATTTAATTGCTACTGAGATCTTATCACATGAAACACAGCACAGCTTCAACTCCTACAGAGAATATTTCTGTGAATGGGAATACAGCAATACAACACTAGAACACGATGCCTTACAAAATCAACTCCTATGCTAGAAAAAATACGCTGGAACAACAAAAAGCCAAAATAGAAAAATACACACACAAAAATTCCACACTCTCTCCATAGAGAGCCATCAAATGGAAAGGGCACTCTAGAAACTCTTCTGATTTCATTTTCTGATCTATAAATCTGCTGATCACGCACATCCTTTCCTGCACAGCCCTTTCCCCATTACAAATCTGTCGTGGAAACTCACTAACCTGCCATATGGCAGAGTAAATCCATTCAGGAAAACACAGGGGTACTTTGCACCTCACCACACTGATTTAAGCTAGGCAGACTAGCTTCTCCAAAGGAAAAATATATCTGATCATGAAGTGGAAATCACCCAAAACTGACACAAAAGAAAGAAGCCACCTTAATCAACACACAAAATAGAGAATGAGAACAAAATCTCAGGTATACTCAGTTCAAGTAAGACAATGTGTTTAACTCACCTCTCATACATTCTGACCGCTTTATTTAAGAACAAGGCCTAACACCCAGAGGCATAAAAGGAATTCCATTGTACATTTTTCTGACAGGTACACCTTTTCCTTCATAATTCCCAAAGGTCATAATAATCCTAACATTCCCACTTAAAACATACATCATCCAGTATGACAGGCATCCAATATCCAAAGGAGATAAACCTGCAGTGCCACTGGGAAAGAATATGATGTGCTTTAACAGTTCTCCATCATTAGGTAGGTCAGCAACTTTAAATAAATATCTTGCATACTTTGGATCTGTCTGCATATGGAGAAAGTAAACCTGATAAAATATTAGTTTTTGCTTGCTTAATTACCACAGTTTTATTTAAACAATCTGAATCAACTGCAGCAAAAACCTACAATCAACATTTAAAAGTATCATACTATCTATGGTTAATATCTCTAAAACAGTCAATTAAAAGAAGGTAATGAAATCTTTTCAATTTTTGTTTTTTGTTCTGATGAGAAATGTCTAGATTTATCATATCGTTAAAAATCTCTGTATGAGATGACTGAACATTATAAGCATTCAAATATCTATAGCTTGAAAATATGATTTGTCTTTTAATTGGACTATTCCAATTATTCTCAACTAGCAAATTTCTTAGCTTATCCTAAATGCATTTCTGCATCATCAGAAATAAAATTTCTGGGAGAAAAATCAACAACAACAAAATAAAGATAATCTATCTACTTTAAGGAGATTTCCATTTCTTCTCTCTCATTGTATTAATTTCTTCTCAGTTCTTAACTAAGGACAGTGGAATAATCCTGCCTGGTCTTGGTGAGACCAAGTAGCATAAATTCCAGCTTCGGAGAGAGTAGACACTATGGTAACATGCTGACAGCCTTCATTTACATAAAAGAATACTAATTATGTGGTATCATCAACATCTGCGATTCTGCTCACTGCCATATGTGACAGCACAGGGTATTTTAACCCTTCAACTTACTAAATGTACCCTAAATTACACATACCACAAAACCTGCAAAAACTACTTGAAGATATTTTTACAAATAACAGGTGCTAAAAATGAATTTTACTTTTGGTTAGCATTTTATTTCCAAGAGATACGAGAAAATGTAACATAATATTAATAAACAATTACAAAAAATATTTTTAAAAACAAGGTAGAAATCACATTAAGATGCAATTAATAACCCAAAAGGGAAAAATGCTTTATTCTAGAATATTCTGTAGGGCTTTCAAAGGCTGTATTATAAGTACAATGAAACTACCATTAAAATTTTTATATTATGGCTAAAATAAAAAAACACACAAAAATAATAACAGTAATTAAAAGGGGCAGAGACAGAGTGAGGTTAGGGAAAGAAACTGTTCAGAAGGCCTCTGTGAAGGGACAATGTGTGGGGCTGGGGATGACAAAGTAGGTGGAGTGCCTCACAGGCTGCTCACATCCCTTTCCCTTATTACCATTCTCCCTGAGTTGGGGAGGGGTGGGCGGACAAGGGATAACCTATTGGTCAGAGCACAGCTCACGGAGCCCTGGAGAGGCTGAATTCTTTGACCTGAGAGCTGGAATGGCCACGTAAGCAGCGGCTCGTGGCCACAGGTCATGATGGTACACTGATGTGCTGGAGCCTTGAGAGGTGTGCTGTCAATCATCTGGCATCAATAAGTGCTGATGTTCAAGATGAGTCTGTCTATTCATGGGTCACAACAGATTTTAGGTTATGCCTGCATGATAAGGTCTCTCACTTGCATTAGGACACTTTCTTCAATGAAAAAAGAACTGAGTTCATCTAAGGGGCAGGGGTGCACACAACACACTGGGTTCCAGGGGAGGGAGGAACATACCTTCTGCAGAGCAGGAAAATGACAAAGACAACCACCAGCAATGCTTTTGCTCTGTACCCAATACCAACTTCTCTAATAAGTACTTTGCTCTATATAGAATAGCAGTGTCTCTAATCATGTAAGAGTCAGAGTTGGGTCTAAGCTCTCTGTACCTTCAGTCTCTGTTCTTTTGTTTGCCTCCTTCCTCTCCAGGTACAGCTATACCCAAGCCTCTCCAGTCAGAAAGAGAGAGAGACACAGACAGACCCAAGTTTGCCCTGCCTCTAGACTACCCTTGACACTGTTTCCAGCTCTCCGTCTGCCTACTTTATTTCTGGCAACTGGAATGTGCTGCTTCCTCACAACTCACTCCTTACTACCTTCACTTCATGGAAACTATTTTCTCAAAAGGTCACTAGCATTTCCTTACAGCTAAGTTCATTATTAGCCTTTTCTCAGTCCCCATCCACATCTATTCGGCACTCGCACTAGACACTGAACATGCACATTCACTCCTGCATTTTGGGCTACTGTTCTCTTCTGGTTTTCTTCCTACATCTGTAATCATACCTTCTGTTTTCATATGTGTCTCTCTCTTCCTTGAAATATAGGCTTTCCAGCCCTGACTGGTTTGGCTCAGCGGTTAGAGCATCGGCCTGCGGACCAATGAGTCACGGGTTTGATTCCGGCCAAGGGCATGTACCTTGGTTGCGATTTGTCCCCGGCCCTGGTTGGGGTCATGTAGGAGGCAGCCACTTGATGTGTCCCTTTCACATTGATGTTTCTCTCTGTCTCTCTCTCTTCCTCTCTCTCCCTCCCACTCTATCTGAAAAAAAAAAAAAAACCATATATATATATATATATATATATATATATATATATATGCTTTCGCCTGCCAGTGTGGCTCAGTGGACTGAGTGGCATCCCATGGACTAAGGTCCCGGTTTGATTCCCAGTCAGGGCATATGCCTGGGTTTCAGGCTCAATCCCCAGTAGGGGGCATGCAAAAGGCAGTTGATCGATGTTTCTCTCTCATATCAATATTTCTCTCTCTCTCCCTGTTCCTCTCTCACTAAAAAAAAAAAATCAATAAAAACACATAAAAAAAAAAGAAAAGAAATATAGGTTTCCCTTAAGGTTCTGTCCTTGGCTCTCTTCTCAGTGATTCCATCTATTCCTAGAACATAAAGTATCATCTCTATCAGCCCTGGCCGGTTTGGCTCAGCGGTTGGAGCATAGGCCTGCGGACCAGAGAGTCCCGGGTTCGGTTCCTGCTAGGGGCACATAAAAAAGTATCGTCCCTATCACATTATTTATTTATTTTGATTAATCCTCATCCGAGGATATTTTTCCATTAATTTTTTTAGATAGAGTGGGAGGGAGGGAGGGAAGGAGGAAAGGAGGGAAGGAGGGAGGGAGGGAGAAACACTGATGCAAGAGAGACACATTAATTGGTTGCCTCCCACATGACCCCAACTGAGGCTGGGGATAAAACCTGCAACCCAGGTATGTGTTCTTGACCAGGAATTGAATCCACAACCCTTCAGTCCATAGGCTGACACTCTAACCGCTGAGCCAAACCAGCCAGTGCTAGAGAATGTATTTTATTTTATTTTAATATTTTTTTAGACATTGAAATTATCTGACAAGACTTTTATAGATAATGTATTTTATTATTTTTTATTTTTTTATTTTTTTTGGTACATGCCCCTAGCAGGAACTGAGCCAAACCAGCCAGGGCTAGATAATGTATTTTAAATCTCATAAATACTTTTCTAAAACCACTTAATTGTGATATAGTTTACATACCATAAAATTTACTCACTTAAGGCAAATTAATTTTTAGTATATTCATTGAGTCCTACAAATACTTTTGAATATAAAAATCTTTCCATTCACCCTGGCCAGTTTGGCTCAGCGGCTGGAGTGTTGGCCCATGGACCAGAGAGTCCTGGGTTCAGTTCCCGCTATAGGCATGTACCTCGGTTGCAGTTTGTTCCCGACCCTGGTTGGGGTTGTGTGGGTGGCAACCAGTCAGTGTGTTTCTCTCATGTTAATGTTTCTCTCTCGCTCTTCCCCCCTCTTTCTCTCCCACTCTATCTGAACATAAATGCAAAAATGTCCTTGGGTAAGGATAAAAAAAATTTTTTTTGTTTTAAATCTTTCCATTCATTGCAGAGACTCAACTCAGTCTCAGGTTGAATCTTTACATTCAGATACCTGCATTATGGTAGATTACTACTAATGATATTAGCAAGATGAAGCTATTGAACATGTTTTGTGCTTTTTGTTTGTTTGGTAGTAGTGATGATCATAGACCGAGCTATATGTCTTATCCAGGTTTCATGGCGATCAAGGTATGTAAGATGACTGATATGGGGCTAAGGCAAGCAGTTCTCAACCTGTAGGTCACGACCCCTTTGAGGGTGGAACAACCCTTTCACAGGGGTCGCCTAACACCATCAGAAACACATATTTCCAATGGTCTTAGGAACCAAGACACTGTTCCTCTATCTGTCTCCAGGCAGGTCTGCCTACATGCAGATACGCCCACATACAACATAAGGAACTGTATTTAAGGGTCGTGGCATTAGGAATGTTGAAAACCACTGGGCTAAGGGGATGCCATCTGCGGAACAAAGCTAAGCTATCTGGCCTTCAAGGAATCAGACTTTTTGTGGGGTTTTTTTGAGAGAGTGAGAGAGAGAGAGAGAGAAACATCAACTGGCAGTCAATCACTTGCCTCCTGTACGTGGCCAACTGAGGATCAAACCTGAAACCTGGGTTTGTGCCCTGATTGGGAATCAAACCTGTAACCCTTCAGTGCATGGGATGACACTCAACCAACCGAGCCACACCAGGCCAGGGCAAGGGATCAGACTGATTCATTAACCTATATATATGTATTTTAATCCTCACCCGAGAATATTTTTCCACTGATTATTTTTAGAGTGGGATGGAGGGGGAGAGAGAGAGAGAAACATCAGTGTGAGAGAGACACATCGCTGGTTGCCTCCCACACGACCCCAACCGGGGCTGGGGATTGAACCCGATCTCAAGACTCTTCAGTATGAGGGCCAACGCCCTAACCACTAAATCAAACCAGCCAGAACTGACTCATTGATCTAATACTCTTGCCAAAGAAGTCTGTGCCTAAACCTTAACCCCTTCTCCAGGATAGTAGACTGGGGCAAAGTGGCCAAAGGAGACTCCTATTAAATTCAGAGAAATTCTAAAGAAACTGGAAGAACATACTCTCCCTCCCTCCTTCCCTCCCCCACCCTTCGCTCTCTTAAAAATGTTACCCGTGACTCACCGTGCAGAGAACTGGCAGTCAATAGTGAAGGACAACAGGTTGGCTGTGTAAGGATTAAATAGGTCTGCTTCAGAATTTAGTAGTTTATATGCTGCTTCCAGATCAAAGGGTCCTACTTGCTGCAACCTATTGTTATTTTAGCATGATCTCCCTAACAAGCTAGTGTTAAAGCAAGGTCCAAACTATAGGCTCCCTCTTTTACTCCATTGCCACATGGAAAAATTCTACCGCTACCACTAAGAGAATCATGGTTTGTCCCTGCAATATGCCTCCAAAGTACTAGGTTTTCAATAACAGCTAGGCAGTCACTAAAAATGTACACATGTATGTATACATATGTCAAAAATTCTTAAATTGTGCCTTTTACATATGTAATTTATTTATTTATTTTAATTTTTTTGGTACGTGCCCCTAGAGGGAACCGAACCCGGGACACTCTGGTCCACAGGCTGATGCTCCAACTGCTGAGCCAAACCAGCTGGGGTTACATATGTAATTTACACTGTATGTAAGTTACACCTCAACTCAGCTGTTAAAAATTATACACACACACACGCATAATTTTCCCCTAATGAAATAATAAATCTAGGCAGCAGCTCCCTAAACTACTAGGTGAAAGTTGACAGGAAGTTTTATAATGAATAGATAAGGCTGACAACATGACCCCACTGATAAATTTTACACTGAAACTAGGACAGCCAGACATTATATGCTTCCCTGATATCTTACAATAAGAGGTTCATGGCAGCATCACCTATAAAGCACTCTTGCTCTAAGAACTGAACCTGAGTCCAATGGAACCTTTGTATCTAATAGCAGGTTGTAAGAAATATAGGGGATAGGAACATGCTACCTCAAGGCTGCAATTAGCCAAGTTGCCAAATCAGAGTGTGGCAAATGCTACAGGATCAATGATCTGGAGTGTTTAATAAATATGCCCTGGCCGGTTTGGCTCAGTGGTTGGAATGGCAGCCTGTGGACCAAAGAATCGTGGGTCGAATCTGGTCAAGGGCACTTACCTGGGTTGTGGTTTGATTCCCGGCCCTGGTTGGGTTGTGTGGGAGGCAACCAATTGATGTGTCTCTCTTACATCAATGTTTCTCTCTCTCTCTCCCTTCCACCCTCCCACTCTGCCTGAAAATCAATGGAAAAATATCCTTGGGTGAGAATTATAAACAAACAAATAAATGGCATGAAGAAAAAAGGGGGTGGGTGGGTAGGTGGATCTACTATGGATTATAAGAAACCTAGAGACATATCAACCAAATTCAACATGTGGTTCTTATCTAGTACTTTATTTGAAGAAACCAACTATAAAAAGGTATTTTGAGGTAACTGGGGAAAAATTGTTTTAAAATACTGTCTGTCTCTATATCACAATTTTTTTGTTTTTATCCTCACCCGAGGACATTTTTCCATTTTTTGTTCAGATAGAATGGGAGAGAGAGAGAGGAAGAAAGAAAGAGAGAGAGAGAGAGAGAGATATCGACATGAAAGGGACACATCCAGTGGCTGCCTCCCACACGACCCAACCAGGGCTGGGGACAAACTGAAACCGAGGTATGTGCCCTTAGCGGGAACCGAACCTGGGTCTCTCTGAACTGCAGGCCGAGGCTCTAAACACTGAGCCAAACCAACCAGGACTATATCACTACTTTTTAACAGTTTAATTGGAGTATAATTAACATACAATCAACTGCACATATTTAAAGTATACAATTTGATAAGTTTTGACATATGGTATATGCTTGTGGAATCACCATAATCAAAATGAATACATCCATTATGCCCAAACGTTTCTTCATGCCCCTATTATATATCCTTCCCTTCAGCCTCCCTCCCACCAACCCAGGGGTCCACAACTAGCGTAATTTAAACACACACCAAGTATTAGATAACATGAAATTGCTATTAGTTTGATGTGACAATGGTATTGTGGTTGTATTTTTGTGTGTGTCTTTATATGTTACAGATATCTCTGAAGTATTAATAGATGAAATACTATGTTGTATGGAATTTGTTTTAAAATACTCTAGAAGGGCTCTGGCCAGTTTGGCTCAGCGGTTAGAGGGTCGACCTGCAGAACAGAGAGTCCTGGGTTTGGTTCCCACTAAGAGCACAGCACGTACCTCGGTTGCAGTTTGTCCCTGGCCCCAATTGGGGTCATGTGGGTGGCACCACTTGATGTGTCTCTCTCACATCGATGTTTCTCTTGCTCTCTTCTTCCCTTTTTCCCTCCTGCTCTATCTGAAGATGAATGCAAAAATGTCCTCAGGTGAGGATAAAAACAAAGCAAAGCAAAACAAAACAAAAATACTCTAGAAGGTAAGTGGCAGGAAGATAGATGAAAGATTGTCAAAACATTCATAATAGTTGAAGCTGGTGGATGGGTACATGGAGTTCATTATACTATTCTCTTTAGTTTTGTATATGCTTATAAAGTTCCATAAAATTTTTCTAAGATAAAAAAAAGCAAACAATATATTCTCGAAGAGCATACTAAACACGTTATAAGACATCTTTCATCTCTATCATTTACTATTATGTCTAGTTTTATTTTGAAATGCACCCTCCCCACTCCCCATAGACACATCAAATCAAAGCAATGCAGTTTTTCTCAACAGTGTTAGTAAGAGATATTGCTAATGTAGTCCTGTTGGTCTGAGCCTCAGGTATACGTTTTGGATTCAGGTGGCAACTTCGCTGTAGCCTCCCCAAATTTCTTGAAATAACTTCACTAGCCCTGGCTCAGCGGTTAGAGCGTCGGCCTGCGGTCCAGAGAGACCCGGGTTTGGTTCCCGCTAAGGGCATGTACCTTGGTTGCAGTTTGTCCCCAGCCCTGGTTGGGTTGTGCGGGTGGCGACCACTCGATGTGTCCCTTTCACACCGATGTTTCTCTTTCTCTCTCTTCCTCTCTCTCCCTCCCACTCTATCTGAACAAAAGATGAAAAATGTCCTCAGGTGAGGATTAAAAAAAATAACTTCACCAGATTTTTCCCACAAAAATCTCCTAAGTATCTTTGTCTTTTGGGGACAGTAGCACAAAAATTGTATTTTAAAAAATCCAAATATTTGTTTCTCTCACCCCAGTCAGATAAAGGTTACTTTCAGTCCACATATTTAGTGGAGAAAATTTGGCCAAACATATCCAATATAATACTCATAAACATCAACCAACAGGCTGTTTTCCAGTTGAGACTAGGACACATCTGTCATAGAAAAAGTGCCATGAATAGCACCCGTCCAGTTAAAAAGCCCACTGAGCCCATCGTGTATCTACAGCACAGTACTAGAACACTAGTGCTACCACTATGAAAACTATCAAATGTATTATTCTGAGAAAATTCATTCAAAGTTTCAACTTGAAATGCTAAGAACTGCTTTCCCAGCTGCAGTCCAGGCAGTGCAATTGGGAATTTCCCTCCTCCCACTTTACCCACGTGGCAGCAGAGGGCTTTCCACACATGGCCATCTGTATGGAAGACACATATATATGTTAGGAACTGCCTGCAGTGGGGGAAAAGGAACAATTTCTGTGAATAGAAAAGAAATCTGACTAGAATTCCCAAATGGATCGTCAGGATTAGATGCAGCGTTGGCTATTTCAGTGACTAAGGGGGAACCACATCTTCCTGATGGTCTATTTCTTAAAATGATAGCAGTATATTTAGTCCTGTGCCCTCCCCAATAATACACCAAAGGACATCTGTTAGGACGGAGCTCCGTAACATTTTGCACGAATGGAGACACAATGTTGAGCACTTTATTTCAAGAGCAAAGAAGACAAATGTCAAAAAAGAAGGAGCCAAATACAGAGGGGTATTTGTTACATACATACAAAAGGGGAAAACTGGAAGCTACAAAGAGAACACTCTGGTATTTCAATAGAGAACAGGTTAGGTAAATTATAAACTAGCCATGCAACAGAAACCACCAGTAGTTTTCTGGTTTTTTTGTTTGTTTGTTTTTTAGAGAGGCAGGGCTATGTGTAAAACAAATCAAAATACACTATGTGAAAAAAAGCAAAGGGGCAGAATGGTGTATATAATATGCCATCATGACTAACCCTACCCCGCCCAGCCCAAACATACACACACAATCTCTCTCCCTCTCTCTCTCTCTCTCTCTCATGCAACTAAGAGGATAAACAAGAAACTGGTAACACTACATGCCCTGTAGTGGCAAAAAGGGGGCAGAGATAGATAAAAAGGAGATTCAACCTTTCACTTTTTTTGGGGGGGGTGTCATGTGTTATCTATTTTTTAAAAAGATACAACACTGAGGAGATTGTTTCAACAATCTTAAAAATTCAGTCATCAGCAAGATGACTACAGATAAAAACAGAGCATATGTGGTTTATTGTGTTTTCATTAGAAAATAATGATATTTGCCAGTCTGATGATATTTGCCATGTATGGAGAACCTAAGGAATTATATTCTAGAAGCACTAATCACTAGAAAAGGAACCCCCACACCACCCCTTTTCCATAAGCTTATGACCAGCAAAGCACAGATCTCTTTGGCTTACTGCAGAGTGGCAATATAGCAGAGCCTCAGTCAGTCAAGTGTCAATCATCTGAAATTTCCTATCAGCCAAGGTACCAAAGGTAATTTCTATTCCACTTCCCCAGGGGCCACTGCTGAAAACTATCCATAGAAGTGAATTCCGTGTGCAGACTCTTTCCTCTCCCAACTCTCAAGGGATCTTCCCTTCCTTCACAGAACAGTTCCTAACATTATTCCAGTTTACTAGTCAGCAAAATCTCTTTCTCAACACCCAGCCGGCCTCTCTGAAGGAGGATGAGTGTGAGAAAATGTGAGTTAGGGGATGGGGAAGGTAATTAGCTGAACGTGAAAGACCCCTCCTCAATACCACTCCAAGTATAAAAGATAACTATAAGCCTCAGTTTCTCAGTCTGTAAAATTGGGAGCAATAATACCTACTTCAAAGAGTTGTTCTGAGGGAGGCTCAAATGAGATGGCCATGTACCTGCACTCTGAAAATGACTGACTCTTACCAAAGTATTGGCTGACTTGGCCACCTTGTCATCCATCCCCGAAAACAGTTATTTTCCCTCTGCAGGGCCTAATGTCAAGCTGGCTAACTAAGCAGTTTACTGACTATATGGTCTTGATTTTATCTAGATAGTTTCCTTTAATAAAACATTTATAATAAAATAATGTTAAACAAGAAATTAGAGGATTCTTTTATATTAAACATGAGAAAAACCACTATCTTTCCAAAGTACATTTAAGGCTTTTTCTAATATTTTCTGTTTTTCTTGAGTATTTAAAAATTGTGTTTAATATCAACAAAGTGCAAAGATAGTAAAAGTCCAATTAAGATGTTAAAAACCAACCATAAAATGCAGTTGAATTAAGGAAGCAAACTCTGTCTCAGCTCACTCTCCAGTGGGGGTATGCCCATTGAATACTGACAGGTCCAACAGAATGTGCTGCATGACAAAAATATAAAAGGGGCCTTCTTTCAAATAAGGCATAGAAGGCATTTCAAAGACGTGAACTGTGCATGAACCCTCATCTCTTGTATAAGAAGAATGCAGAAGTACTTCTGGGAACTCAACTACAGTGAGCAGGCACAAGAGAAGAGGGCCAGTGCACACCCAGGCAATGGACTTTATGTAGTTCAAATCCCATAAATCCCAGCCACCTCTGCTCCTATTTTAACAATATCAACCCTTCTTGGCCTGCCAGTCAGTCCCACTATTTGGATTACGGCAGTGACATCCCCATTAAAGGCAAATATAGAATCTTATACAGGAAACACACAAAGCCCATCAACCACTAGTAACTGAGTGCAGATGAGTTTACCATAGCAGGAAGTAGAAAGCACAGCTCTGAAGGACAGGATGCAAGTGAGGAAGAAACTGAGAGAGAAAAGTATGAAAAACAGCCTGAGACCCCATAGAAGCAAGACTTGAGCCTTAAGAGGTAGTGGAAGCAAAGGAGAGAGGTTCTTAAAAATAAATATGAGAATAATTCAAAATACACACAAAAAGCCTCACTAATTTTATAATTTTTTCCAGCATCCCTTCCATATCGACTGTGGTAACTATGCTGAATGTTGTACATACTCATAAAATTATAATATCAGTGAGGTACAATGAAACAAGGAATATATGTAATTCATTAAGTGATACATTTGAATAACTAGAACAGTAATTATTCTAAAGTTAAACCTTTCATTGATGAAAAGGTATTGTCTGACCTTGACATCTCAGTAAATTTCAGTTTATGATTATTATTATTATTTTAAATATTTTTTTTTTCTTTATTGATTTTAGAGAGAGGAAGGGAAAGGGAGAGAGAGAACTAGAAATATCAAGGAGAGAGAACATCGATTGGCCGCCTCCTGAATGCCCCCCACTGGGGATTTGGCCTACAACCTGGGCATGTGCCCTGACTGGGAATCGAACGGGCAACCTCTTGGTGCATGGGTCAACCCTCAACCACTAAAGCCACACCAGCCAGGCCAGTTTATTATTTTTAAGTTAATGTCACTAACAGCCTATGGCCAAGGGCAAATAAAGTCCTCATCAAACCACCTAACAAAGCTGACAATTTAGCAAAATATATACATCACTACTAGAACTACTACTCATACAAAACCAATAAGAACTAAACCGCTTTGAAGGAACTATCAATTAAAATAATGATATCTAATATTACAGAAGCAAAATAATATACATTACATATTCCAAGAGACCAACCAAAAGATCTCTAAAAGAACATTTAATGCATTACTAGTTCTAAGAGGCCACCTTAAGAGTCTGATAGTAAAGAAAATATCTTATAGAAGTTTTCTAGATACAATCTGGACCTTAATGGAAAGGGGGAAGGACCATCAAGGTGTTGTCATTGAGCAGGGTCAAGAAATAAGGAATCATCACTTCATGTTCGTACATGGCAATGATATAAAATGTCTCTAAAATAGCAGTTAAGGCTTATCTTCTGATACTGACATTCGAAAGAAAACATATAGTGAACACAATGATCCATTTGTTTAAAATTCCAAAAATCTGAGGTCTGAGTGACTGCAGAGTTCTGGGGACCCCTAAACTCAGTCAATGTGACCAATGTATAACCTCAGAGAGCAAAGGAGAACATGACTACTGAGACTGTCAGCCTATGCCTAACCACAGACTGAAGGCCAGTGGCAAGAGGGTGTGGGGGCATCCTCAGAGCAATAATCAGGCAATTCTCTTTCTACATCATTAGAGTTAAGGTGTAGACCTAGTTGTGACTTCACCAAGCTAATGCCACCTGAGAGGGCTTGAAGTAAAAAACTAACTAGCTGGCAATTTCAGGGGTAGCTCTCTATTTAGGATCTCTCCAAGTAGAATACAGATGGACAAAATTTAGCTGGAGCTAGATTTTTCACCATTTTTATAATTAACTTGCATTATAGATAATCAAATCGACCATGATTTATTGAACACTTACTACTTCCAGGCACTGTCCTACATCCAGGCACTGCTCTACATCAGATCTAAATGACAGACACAGAACACTCTAGCCAGCAGCAGCAGAATATACATTCTTCTCAAGTGCATATGAAACATTCTCCAGGATAAAACACATTAGACCACAAAACAAATCTTAACCAATAACAGAAGACTGGAATTACATACAGTATCTTTTCCAATCACAATGAAATGAAACTAGAAATTAATAGCCAAGGGAAGGAAGCTAGAAAATCCTCAAATATATAGAAATTAAACAGCATGCTCAGAAATAACCAAAAAGTCAATAAAAGTCACAAGAAAAATGAGAAAATACCTTGAGACAAATGGAAATCAAAAGACAACATGTCAAAACTTCTGGGATACAGTGTAAGCAGTAATTTAAAGGAAGTTCATAGTTGTAAAAGTGTACATTAAAATAAGAAGAGATCTCAAATCATCAACCTAACTTTATACCTCAAGAACTACAAAAAGCAGAACAAACTAAACCCAAAGCTAGCAGAAAGATAAAAATAATAAAGATTACATTGGAAATAAAATTGAGAATAGAAAAAAAAAATCAACAAAACTAAAAGTTGGTTTTTTGGGGGGAAAAAAATCAACAAAATTGGCAAACACTTAGCTAGACTAAATTTTTAAGACAGAAGACTCAATTAAAAATTAGAAACAAAAGAGGGAAAATTACAACCAATTTTATAGAAGTAAATAAAACTATAAAAGAGAACTATGAATAACTGTACACCCCTGGACACTGTGATGGCATTGTAAATTGGTGCAGACACTATGGAAAACATTATGGAGGTTCCTAAAAAATTAAAAATTGAGCTGCCACATGACTCAGCAATACCACTTCTGAGTATTTATTCAAAGAAAACAAAAACACTAATTCAAAAAGATATGTGTACCCTTATGTTCAATGTAGCATTATTACAATAGTCAAGATATGGAAGCAACTTAAGTGTCCATCAACAGATGAATGTATAAGAGATGTGGCATACACAAACACACACAATGGAATATTACTCAGCCATAAAAAGAATGAAATTGTGTAATTTGTGACAACATAAATGGACCTAGAGGGTATTATACTAAGTGAAATAAGTCAGATAAAGACAAATACCATGATTTCACTTATATGTGGAATCTAAAAAAAAATGAATAAACAAAACAAAACAGAAAAAACCAAAAGACCTATAGGTACAGAGAACAAGCTGGTGATTGCCAAAGGGGGACAGGTAAATAAATTAATAAATTAATCTGACCAGTCACTGAGCTCCTGTGAGCTAGATTTTTAGACAGTGAGACATGTGGGACTAGATGGCCTCCATAGGCACTTTCTTGTAGGACTGTGTAATTATAAAACGAGGCAATAGTTCGCTTTGGACAGGAGGATGGAGTATGGAATAAAACAGAATGCAGACATTGTTCTGGTGGCGAATTCACAGGTGGTTATATTTTTATGTTTCACAAGTTAACATATGTGCTACATATAATGTTACATACACTTTATTTATTTATTTATTTTTGGTACGTGCCCCTAGCAGGAACGGAACCCAGGACTCTCTGGTCTGCAGGCCAACGCTCCAACCACTGAGTCAAACTGGCCAGGGCCATACACTTTAAAAGATAACAAAAAGAAGACTGGAAAATAATAAAATTAAAAGACAATTAAGCCTTGGCCAGTTTGGCTCAGCAGTTGAGCATCGGCCCATGGACCAGAGTCATGGGTTCAATTCCCAGTGAAGGGTGCGTACCTTGGTTGCAAGTTCGATCCCCAGCCTGGTCGGGGTCGCTTGAGAGGCAACCAATCAATGTGTCTCTCTCACATAGATGTTTCTCTCCTTCCCTCCCTCCCTCCCTCCCTCCCTCTCTCTCACTCTATCTGAAAATCAATGGAAAAAAATCCTAGGGTGAGGATTAAAAAAAGACAAAAAGATTTGTGCAACCAGATTCTGAGAGAACCGAGCTCTCCAGATTTGAGAATCTACTTGATTCAGCGCCTGATTTCACAGACTAAGAACCTAAGGCTCACGCACAATCAGAAGGATTTGACTAGTTGAGTTAGAACCAGAACTGAAACCCAGATTTCCTGATTCCCGGCCAGTGCTCTCCACATCACCTTCCTACAAAAGCTAGGATGCTCTGGGTTAGAGAGACCATTCCAACATATATACATACATGTAAATAAATAAATACGTAAATACATGCACACATAAATACATAAGTATTACAGTTCCTTAGGGAAGAGCTCTGGTGGTGCAATAGCTTTCTTTTTTTTAATCCTCACCTAAGGATATTCTTCAGATAGAGTGAGAGAGAGAAAGGGAGAGAGAGAGAAACATCAACATGAGAGGGACACATCGACTGGTTGCTTCCTGCATGACCCTGACCAGGGTCGGGGACAAACTGCAACCGAGTGCCCTTGGCCACAATCGAACCCGCAACTCATTGGTCTGCAACTGAGCCAAACTGGCCAGGGTGCAATAGTTTTTTTTGCATATAATTATTTCCTTATTATAAGTACTTTTATTATTTCATTTTCTGCTTCCTACAACTCTGTAAAATAGTTATGGTTTATATTTTTAATGTGTCATTTATAAATAAACTGAGAGGCACTATAGCACAGTCGTTAAAAGGTCAAGCCAAGCTGACTAGGTTATAATTCTTGCTAAATCCTTATTAGTTGTATATGACCTTGGACAAATAATCTCTCTGGACCTCAGTTTCATCATCTGTAATATGGAAACAATAATAGTTTCTACCTCATAGGGTGTTGTGGGGATTAAATGAGTTAACATATATAAAATGGCTTACATCAATACCTGGCACATAGTTAGAGCTCAAGAAATGTCAGTCATTATATAAAGTGATCCGTGACTTCCTCCAGATCACAAGCTGACACTGTTGGGACTATGACTAGCTTGCTTTTGCTAAGATCCTTCCACCTGACCCACAGAACTCCCTCTCCCATTGGTAAATACTATAGAGGTAATGTAAAGATGTTTAGGGGCAAATTTTTACTCTGGGCTCTTATTAGTCCCCACTTCAAGTAAAATCTAACTGTTCAGTCCCTCACAATATGATCCTGCAACTTTAATGCTGCAAGTTTGTTTACAATTTAAAACTACCTTCTTTTAAACCCCTTTATTGCTTGCATAACTCAAAACTTGACATACAAAAGGCATTAAGAACTTACTAATAAACTTTACCACTTTCAATAGCCTCTCTCAAGCTTGTTTTCTGAAATTCTCTGCTTTGCATTCCTAAGTGCTGCTGTGTGATGAGCTGAATAGAGATAACTCAAGCCGAATAGGAAAAAGAAACACTGAACATGCACAAAAGCAAAACTTCAAATGATATGGCACCATTAGAGACTCAGAAAAATCACAATGGCAGATAAACCGAGGGAGCATCGATAGGCACCTGGAATATTTCTTTTTCAAGAGAGGATGGCAGGTGCAGGATGTGCCAGACAGCACATGGAGTCTGCAGCACAAATCATGGACCAGTGTAGGCAGCTGGTGGGGACCCACTGCTAGATAGCAATCACTGGTTAGCAGTTATCATCCTTAGCTACAAAGGCTGAGGAGTGGCTCTCTATATCTGCATTCTTCAACTGCTTATTTATCTCAGTGCTAAAGTGACAGTTGGCCTTGAGGCATATTTACCCATCTGGTCAAAAAATAAAAATAGAAGAATCATACATAAAAGCAAAACACACAAGGGGCTTAATAAAATTTGCATTAATGGAATATGACTCAGCCATAAAAAAGAATGAAATCTTATCATCTGCAACAACATGGATGGACCTAGAGGGTATTGTGCTGAGTGAAATAAGTCAGACAGAGAAAGACAAAAGCCATGTGATTTTATTTATATGTGGAATATAAAAAGTAAAATAAACAAACAAGCTGAACAGAAACATTTTGATGGTTGCCAGATGGGAGAGGAGTTGGGGGAGATGGGTGAAAAAGTGAAGGAATTAAGTAGTACAAATAGGTAGTTACAGGGAGGTAAAGTATAGCAAAGGGAATATAGTCAATAATATTGTAATAAATACATAAGGTGTCAGATGGATGCGAGATTTACTGGAGTGATTACTTCATAAGTTATATAAATGTCTAATCATGGGGTTGAATACCTGAAACTAACATAATATTGTACATCAACTGCAATTAAATAAAAAAGTATTTTTTCAAATGTTTTTATTGAGCCCTGGCCGGTTTGGCTCAGCAGTTAGAGCATCGGCCTGGTTCGGTTTCTGCTAAGGGCACGAACCTCGGTTGTAGTTTGTCCCCGGCTCTGGTTGGGTCATGCAGGAGGCAGCCACTCTATGTGTCCCTTTCCTCTCTCTCCTTCCCACTCTATCTGAACAAAAAATAGAAAAATGTCCTCAGGTGAGGATAAAAATAATAATAATAATAATAATAATAATAATAATAAATGTTTTTATTGATTTTTTTAGAGAGAGAAGAAAGGGGATAGAAACCTTGATGTGAGAGAGAAACATGGACCGGCTGCCTCCTGCATGCCTCCCACTGGGGATCGAGCCTGCAACGTAGGCATGTGCCCCAACCTGGAATTGAACCGGGACCTCTCAGTCCATGGGACAATGCTCAATCCACTGAGCCACACCGGCCCGGCAAATAAAACAAACATTTAAAAAATAAAATAAAATTTGTACTGAGCCATGTGATAGGTTATCTCCTTTCAACTCTCTTTGTGCCTTATTACAGAAAAGTCCCTTAAAATCTGAAGTCTGATAGTAAGATTTGTTTTTCTTTTTTTCCTCTGAGCAGCCACTGTTCTTCCATAGGGCCATGCACTTCAGGAGAAGCTGGCCGCAGCACTAGCTCCAGGGGTGGTTCCTAAGAAGTCTCAGCTATTTTGTGCATGGCGCTCCCTGGCAACTGTCACTATTCCAGCAGTGGGCACATGGCCTGGGTTTGCCACACTGAAGGAAAAGGCATATTTCATATTTAGAGGAGAGGTAGTATCCCAACGTTGGCATCTATTGGCTGACTTTTTCATGTTAGTTGAGATTTTCCTGTTTTTTGGGTTTTTTTTGGTAGTAAGAATAATTTTGCATTGTACACTAAACATTTTTGATTATGATATTCTCAATCTGTTTAAATCCAATGGAAAATGTTTATTTTCTTTTAGCAGGCAATCAACCCAGTTGGACTCAGGTCAAAGTTCCAACCAATCTTTTGTGAGGTATGATTTGAATACTAGTTCCACATTCAAAGCCTCTGCAGAGCTATTCTGGTCTGTCTGGCATTACTGTTATCCAGTGGCCAGTCTAGGACCTGGACCATCCGTGATACATCTCGTTTTTGTATGCTGTTTATGGTCAGACCCACACATTTAAGGGTGAGCCCAGGAGTTCAAAAACAACACTATGAGGTTGCTTTCCTGAGCTCCTCCCTCTCCATCATCTCCCAGGTATTCATCAGTTCCTTGAGTTCCCCTTTCCTGTCTTCCAGCCAAAAAAACTGGGGCCTTTGTTACCCTCTTCTACCACATATCTTGGGGATTAGGCAGCAGGTAAAGAGAGAAAGGAAAAAGTGATGGGAATTTGCCCTACCTTTTTAGGACTGCAGCTTCTCCAATGAAGAGGAAGAGTCCTCTCCCTTAGAGTTTTAGGCATCTGTGGGCCCTGCTGCTATGACTGCCAGTACCAACACCACAAGAAATGAGAGAACGGAGAGGAAAACTATAAGGGGTCAGTTTCTGCCACTCTTTCTCTGAGTGTTAGAAGCCTCCTATCCCAGTCAAGTCAGAACTAGAGAGCTTACCCTGCAGCCCTCTCTTTCCATGCCTAGTGCCCACTTGTAGGTTTGGGCTGCACTGCATCCAGGCCAGCAGATACTAGAAATAAAAAGGGAAGCTCCTAGCTCGATGGTAGTAGTTCAAATCCTGGTCTTCTCTAATCCATTTGCTACTATTGACGTTTCAGAACCCTCAAATTGTTGTTCCATGTGTTCTATCCAGATTTTTTTTAATCCTCACCCGAGGACATTTTTCCCATTTTTTTGTTCAGATAGAGTGGAAGGGAGAGAGAGGAAGAGAGAGAAAGAGAAACATCGACGTGAAAGGGACACATCAAGTGGTTGCCACCCGCATGACCCATCCAGGGCCGGGGACAAACTGCAACCGATGTACGCGCCCTTAGTGGGAACCAAACCCAGGTCTCTCTGGACCGCAGGCCGACGCACTAACTGCTGAGCCAAACCGGCCAGGGCTCTATCCAAATTTTTAACTGCATTTGATGGGAGACTGAGTGGAACGTGCTTTCTCGGTCTTACCCAGACCTCTCCAGGGGCAGTATTTTTTAGTTTAGTAGTTATATATTACATTAATGTTTATAAAACAACAGAAAATCACTAACTCCATAGATATGTTTTAGAATGAAGTTCAAGTAGGCTTTAAGTTAAAAAATATAATTTAGTTTACAGAAAATATTAAGTAAAACTCTACAGATGTTACTGGAATGTGGCAACACTTATGTCAGTGGTATCCAAATGTTGGAAGTTTGAGAAATGCTGTTCTACAGGAAAGAAGCTATTTTATTTTTAAAGCCACTTCTCTGTAGGTCTATTTTTATAATAGCATTATACATTTTAATAATAAATTAATAGAAAATAAACAACATATGAACCTGCTTATATATTTGCTTATAGTTTCCTTCTGGCTATTATACCTGCAGAATACTGAGCAAGATAAGGAAGCCCATTCAGGGACCTGCAAATGAAGCTTTCCTTAGGAAGATGGGTCTGAGGGCCTTAGAAGGAAGGACAGAGGGTAGAAGGGAGTTTACACACGGATTAGGCAGTAAATGAAAAACTGGATTCAGAAGTTATCCTCTTCTTTTAGAAGTTTGCCTAACTTAGCCTAGAGCTTAATGAACCCTTCCATGGTCTTCCCATAGTACCTTCTTCACACCCAACATCATAGCACACCTAACTGTAATCCCTGGTTTCCTTTGTCCACTTATTAGACTTTGAAGTCCCTGAAACTTGAAATAATGACCATGTCATCTTCATCTTTGTATCCCAGGCATCACAGAAGAGATTTATGTAGATCATCAGTAATGATGACTACATGGATGGATACATTTCCCAAAACCATGCTTAGCACAGACACAAAATCATAATGACTCCTCCCTTAGTGGAAACAGCAGCTATATTATGCAACTAGGTTAATGTCAACTAGGCATTTATCAGACATCTTAAAGACTGTGGATAAAGACAAAATACAAATGTGTGTGTGCGCGCACGTGCCCAGATGTAGTAGTGTATGTCGGGGGTAGTTTTCAGAATCCTAAGGGCTCCATCCACATCTAGCCTAACACTGCTGGCCCACATCACTCAGGCATTCTCCTGGCTGCTCACCAGTCAAGTCTGCCCCTGATTATAACCAACAAAAGTGAAGGAAAATCCATTCTATTGTGAGAGACTTTCCCCTTTATACTGGGCATAATCAATATTACCTTCTTCCCCAATGTTGTAATAAAAAAGAGAGTTGCATGATAATAGGTATCAAACTTGTCTGCTCCAGCTGTTTTATTCTCTTAAAGTTACAATGTTCATGTTATGAGATCAATGTGTTCTCTATTTCAGTGATCAAGATACCTTCCTCTTCATCACCTCCACATCCAGTTGATCCCTAAATGTTATGATTCTTCCTTATGAATCAAGACTCTATTTCCCTCCATCACACTGTACAATGACCAATAAGGCGATATATAATCTGACCTCATCTCATTATTCTCCCCTCATGTACTCCTCTTCAGCCACTGGCCTCCTCACTGTTCCTCCAACACACAGGCACTCTCCGACCTCAGGGCCCGTGTAATTTTTCTGCCTCAAATGCCCTCCCTTCAGATATTCACATGGCTTGCTTCCTCACTTCATTTGAATGTGGCTCAAACGAAGCTGCTCACACTTCTCAGTGAAGCCTAAGCTGGTCACACTACATAAAATCATTCTCCACTTAACACTCCCTTATACTCATCCCTCTTCCTGATTAATTTTCCTTCCTGGCAATTACCACTATCTAAATATAGTATAGCCCTGGCCGGTTTGGCTCAGCGGTTAGAGCGTCCGCCTGCGGTCCGGAGAGACCCGGGTTCGGTTCCCGCTAAGGGCATGTACCTCGGTTGCAGTTTGTCCCCGGCCCTGGTTGGTCGTGCGGGTGGCGGCCACTCGATGTGTCCCTTTCACATCGATGTTCCCCTCTCTCCCTCTTCCTCTCTCTCCCTCCCACTCTGTCTGTACCAAAAATGGAAAAATGTCCTCGAATGAGGATTAAAAAAAAAAAAAATTAAATGTAGTATATATTCACTTATTTGTCTTCCTACTAGACTAGAAGTTCCATGAGAGCAAGGAGTTCTGTGTATTTTGGTCACTGCTGAATACCAAATGCCTAAAACAGCACCTACCAAATAAGAGGTGTTTAATAATTATTTTCTGAAAGAATGAACAAAACTACTTCCATCTTCATTGCCTCTAATCGAAGTTACAGCACCATCAGTTCTAGCCCACATTACTATAACTATCTTTTAAAAGGTTTTTCTGCATTTACCTTAATTCCCAAATATGTCATTCTCTCTACCTTGGGGATAAAGCCCAAAGCTCATGGTTCATCAAGCTTTTCGTGGTCTGATTCTGCACACTCCTCTAACCCATCCCTCTTTCTTCACACCATGGCCATGTTCCAGCTGTTCTGAATTATTTTTAGTTCCCCTAGAGAACTACTCTCTCACTTCTAGGTGTTTCCACAAGCTGCTCCCTCCCCTAGGACGTTTTCATCATTACTCTGGCCACCCACTTCTTCCTTAGCCTGACTCTACTTACCCTTCACATCAGTATAGCATTCCTTCATCCAGGAAACATTCTTCTCCCCAGGACTGCGCTAGGTGTACGTCTATGTGCTCTCAGAGCACACATATGTATCTCTTACTCAGCCTCTGCCATGTTGCACTGTAATTGCCCGTATGACTGACTGTGTCACAGCTATAACCTACCTGAGGTCAGCACGGTGCCAAGAACATAGCAGGTACTTAATAAACTTTGTTGAAAGACTGCATGAAGAAACAAATAACTTTCTACTTTAGTGTTATCTTTGGCAAATTATTAATAGCTATGTCTAAGAATCCTTTCACATACCTTCAGAAGGGAAAAATCTAAAAAGCAAAAGTAATTTTTTATTTGAGATTTGATCAAATATAGGACTTTTAGCCCAGCTGGTGTGTCTCAGTGGTTGAGCGTCGACCCATGCAGCAACAGATCGCCAGTTTGATTCCCGGTCAGGGCACATGCCCAGGTTGTGGGCCCGATCCCCAGTGGGGGGCATGCAGGAGGCGGCTAATTGATGTTCTCTGTCATGGATGTCTCTATCTCTCTCTAAAATCAATTTAAAAAAATTATTAAAAAAAAAAAAATAGAGAACTTTAAACTATGATGAAAGGGTCCAATGATAAACTAGCACACCAATGAAAATATTTGAAGAAAATATAAAAAGTTAGGAAATGTTTAAAATAATCTGTACTGAAATGTTGTATACCTTAGAATACTTAATGTATTAATCAAAGCTACTGGCTAAGAGTTCCATTTATGGAAGACTCTTATAAATTAGTGGACCTAGGCAATGATCACCAATGGCTACTAATATCATACACACAAAAAGATAACCAGACATTAAGTACCACCTAGTGGAAATATATACCAACACTTACTATTTCTTCAAACAAACAAACAAAAAACCTAAATCTAATTAGTCTCTTGATTTAACTACAAATTTACAGATAACATAGTAAAGGACATGATAAGTGTTAACTGACCCCACTGGGACATAGTCACCAATATTCAGACTGAGGGAAAACTCTAGGACAAATGATACAGTTCCTTTAACATTTTTCCATTAATTTCTAGGAGGGAGGAGGAGAGAGAAACATCAATGTGAGAGAGACACATCATTTGGTTGCCTCCTGAAAAACCTTAACTAGGGCTGGGGATCAAAACTGCAAACCAGGTATGTGCCCTTGACCGGGAATCAAACCTGAGACCCTTCCGTCCTCGGGCCAACGCTCTAACTGCTGAGCCAAACCGCCAGGGCCTGTGGTTATGTTTTTAAAAAGAATTCTTATCTTTTGGAGGCACGTAATTAAATATTTACAGACGAATAATATAATGTCTAGGATTGGTTTCAAAATAATCCAGGAATAGGGTAAGAAAGAGGAAAGGGGTATAAAGTTTAAAATTTTCCATAATAAAACGTATTTAAAAATTATGGATGATGATGATAAAAAAAAATTATGGAAAGCAAGGTTCATTATAAGTTTAGCAAAGAACAAATAGAGTCCTGATTTTTTCATATTAATTTTATATACTTAAAAAAATAAAATTAATATGTTTAACAGAATATAAACGTTTCAAGAATAAAACTCTCGCTCTGCTCTCCATCCCCAGTTGCCTCTCTAGCCATAACTACTGTTAACTGAGTGTACTTCTGGAGCACATGTCCAGGAATACTTTATGCACTTAGGAATATAAGATGTTATATAAACTGAATCCTACCATAAATATTATTCTATATCTTGCTCTTTTTAACTTAATATTCTTGGACATTATCCCATATATCTGGCTTTACCTCACTCTTTTTAAATACTGTATCATATTCTATGGCATAGACTACATAATTCATTTAACTAACTCCCCTACAAATGAAGATTATACTCTTTTCAGGGTGTTATTATTACAAACAATGCACCATGGATATTTTTGGGCATATATCATGATGTGCCTATGCAAGTGTGTCAGTGAGATAATTTACAGAAGATGAACTGCTCTGTCACAGGATATATGCATTTAAATTTTGGACAGATATTATCAAACTGCCTTCCAAAAAGGTTGCACTAATTTACACTCACTCCCTTTCTTCCCATCAGTAGTATCTGAGAGTGCACGCTTCCCCAATACTTGGGATTGACACATTTGAATAATTTTCAACTGACATTTGAAAAGTTTTATATATATACCTGTATATTTTATTTGTATGTCTTTAATTATGGTAACTACTGATCTTTCTTTCCCTCTTTATATAAACTGTCAACTCATGTCTTTTACACTGGATTCTTGGTCTTTTAAATTGATTTGTAAAAATACTTTGTGTGCTAATGAAATCAGAGTACTTGTTTTGAAAAGAAAAAAAGAATAATGACACTCAAACTACAGATTTGAAAAATACTAAAGATTGGCTTCAAAATACAAGTACATATTACCTACCAAGAAACAATGTGACTATATGAAGTCAACTTTCTGTAACCATGTATGATGTGATTACACAACATTCAAATAAAATGTAAAAAAAAACCAAAGACATGTCACAGTTCATATCTTCAAGAAACCATGGATTCGCATGTCAGTTGTTTAAATTGACTCATTTCCCCTTGCACTCCTCCCTACCCTTTCCTAGACCTAGCTAGGGCACTTCTATTCACCTGACTGGAAATCCTGACATTCTCTTTAACGCCTCATTCATGTCACAGTCAAGTCGGTTACCAAGGCCTACTAATTTGTGTTCAGAAATGATAGAACCAGACCCTGGTCTAGGTTCTTTGTTACAATAGCTCGTTTAAGAGAATAGACTCAAATGCCCACCCAGGCTTCCTGAACCTAAAAACCTTCCTCATTATTATGGCTGCCCTCTTCCCTCCAAATGTAGGCCTGTAAGGTTGGCACCTGCACTATTACTGCTTTAACTGCAGTTGATCTTGATGCATCCAATCTTTCTAGATCTACTACTGATCTTAAATATTATCTCTGTATTAAACAAAAACAGCATTTTCATCCTATACTGTATCCCCCTGCTTAAAAACCCACAATACCGCCCTGGCTGGTTTGGCTCAGCGGTTAGAGCATTAGCCTGCGGTCCGGAGAGACCCGGGTTCAGTTCCCGCTAAGGGCACGTACTTCGGTTGCAGTTTGTCCCCAGCCCTGGTTGGTCGTGCGGTGGCAGCCACTCGATGTGTCCCTTCACATCGATGTTTCTCTCTCTCTCTCTCTTCCTCTCCGTCCCTCCCACTCTATCTGTACAAAAAATGGAAAAATGTCCTCGGGTGAGGATAAAAAAAAAACAAAAAAAACCCACAATACCTATCTACCTAATATCCAATAAAGAGTTAGTAGAGGTATAATATGATAGACACATGTTCATTTTAGAAACCTTTCTCAAACCTGGCACTACCTTTTACTAGGTCTGACATGAATTTGTTTCATATTCATTATAATGAAGAATAATATCTACAAGCCTTCCAGATCTATGTGATGATTAAATGAAATGATTTATGTAATAGTGCCTGGCATATACAAGGTGCTCAAAAAATAGTAGGCAAATAATGCTAATGTGATTAAATTTTCTAAACTCAACAGAATTTGATAAGATTTTTAAATCAGAGAAAAGACCAAGTGTCTACCATAATTCATGGTATGTTGCATGAACTTGATAATTTATGTTAAAACTTGGGCTTCGGGGTCCCTCCCTCACGGCCCGTCCACGTGTGGCATGGGTACCGGGGTTGTAGCGGTCAGCGGCCGGGCGGCGCTGACAGTATCCTACAGTTAACATTAAACTTCTCCTGATGGAGCCACAAAGTAAACAGCTCATGGCTTCTGATCAGGACGCTAAGGTCATGGCTGAACTGCAGGGCCAGAGAGTCCAGGAAGGGAAAGACAGCAATCATCTGATGAATGGTCCCATATCTCAAACCACTTCTCTGACAAGCTCCATCCCAGCTTTGAGTCAGGTACCAACAGCCAAGGTTTCAGAGCTAAACCCCAATGCAAAAGTATGGGAGACACCTGTGTTACATTTGGAGGCAGGGAGTGCAGTACAGTGGTGTGAGCGCAGCCTGGGAGAATACACTCTGCCAACACCCTAGCTACAGCCAGGAGGAATTGGATGCCAATGGTGATGGTGACAAAAGTCATGAGAATGCAGCATTGTCAGAGTTACAGGAGTCGGACCAAACAGCCATGAACACTTTGGCTCTGGATCACTCGGAATATGAATCTCTGCCTGAAAACAATGACACAGGTGATGTGTCGGTGAAAATTCTGCTGCATATGATGTCTGAAGTTTTGTTGCCTACATTTTCTTATGGGATTTTTGTGGATTCATGAGTCACATTTAGGTCTTTTGTCCATTTTGAGTTTATTCTTGTGTGTGGTGTGGGTTGATGGTCTAGTTTCATTTTTTTTGCATGTAGCGGTCCAATTTTCCCAACACCATTTGTTGAGGAGGCAGTCTTTACTCCAAAAAAACAAAAAACAAACAAACAAAAAAAAACACTTGGGCTTCACCCTGGCAAATTTAGCTCAGTGGTTAGAGTATCGGCTTGCAGACCAAAGAGTCCAGGGTTCGATTCTGGCCAAGGGATCGTACCTTGATTGCGTTTCATCCCCAGCCCTGGTTGGGGTCATGCGGGTGGCAACCAATTGATGTGTCTCTCTCACATCGATGTTTTTCTCCCTCTCTCTCTCTCTCTCTTCCTCCTTCCTGCCCTCCAGCTCTATCTGAAGATAAATGGAAAAATATCCTTGGGTGAGGTTAAAAACAAACAAACAAACAAACAAAAACTTGGGCTTCTAGGAAAGCATAGCAGAATGAATACACATTTACCTCCTCTCTCAAAATTCCAATAAAATCACAGTAAGAGTAAAAAAGGGCATACATTCATAAGGACAGAAAGAATAGGAGAGGATGACACAACAGATGAGAAGTATCATCACAATTTTAGAATCTAGAAAGTAAATGGAGTAATGGAAAATGTAACAGACGAGATCATGCTAAAACTTAAATGCTGGTGTGGGTGAAATGAACAAGAAAGCTGGTTAGAACTTCTGAACCTGGAAAGGATGAGAAATTAGAGGTTCCTGCACACCTATAAATGTGGATGTATGGTGTGGAATAAAAAACAAAAAGTTGCCCTGGCCAGGCTGGCTCAGTGGTTGGAGCGTCGGCCTGTGGACCAGAGAGTCCCGGGTTCGATTCCCGCTAAGGGCACTTACCAAAAAATAAATAAATAAATAAATAAAAAGTTGGTTGGACACCTTTATTTATTTATTTATTTATCCGCACCCGAGGACATTTTTTCTTTTTCTTTTTGTTCAGATAGAGTGGGAGGGAGGGAGGGGGGGGGAGAGAGAGAGAGAGGGAGAGAGAGAAACATCGATGTGAAAGGGACACATCGAGTGGCTGCCACCCGCACAACCCAACCAGGGCGGGGGACAAACTGCAACCAAGGTACATGCCCTTAGCGGGAACCGAACCTGGGTCTCTCTGGACCGCAGGCCAACGCTCTAACTACTGAGCCAAACCGGCCAGGGCGGTTGGACACCTTTAAAAGGATCCCTCACTATTTTCCCCTCCTCACCCCAAGCTGCCAAATGACAACTTTTTTTCCACTTTGGCAGAAGACGGGTTTTATTTGAACCTTAGATGTTCGGGTCTTTGGTATACCAAATACAGCTGATAATGGGGCACCTGGCAGGTAGCAATGTTGGAAGATAACAGCCATTTGGTGGATTCTGATTACAAAGCTCCTTTCTGCCCTGGACAGTTTTGCTCAGCGGTTAGAGTGTCGGCCTGCGGTCCAGAGAGACCTGGGTTCAGTTGCCGCTAAGGGCATGTACCTCGGTTGCAGTTTGTCTCCGGCCCCAGTTGGGGTCATGCAGGAGGCAGCCACTTGATGTGTCCCTTTCACGTCGATGTTTCTCTCCCTCTCTTCCTCTCTCTCCCTCACACTCTATCTGAACAAAAATGGAAAAACGTCCTTCGGTGAGGATAAAAATAAATAAAATAAAAAATCTCCTTTCACACCTTCAATGAAGGGAAAGCCAAATGCCACCCGATTTTTTTTTTTAAAGAATTTCTATTAAAGTGTATTTTAAATTAAAATAATCTTTAGAGACAATCTTTCGTTATTCACATTTTGAATGTCACCTTCTTTTCCATCAATATTCTAATGGCATTCCCAATCCTCTGCATTTGGGAATGGCTGAAGTTAGTGAGTAATAAGACAGACATCTAGCTGGTGAGCAGGAGTCTGATGGCTGTGTTAGTTAACCTTCAAGTCATTATTAAGTGACAGAATCTAATGATCCAAGTAATCTCTTTCTGTATTAAAGTCTATTAAACAAATTACAGGATCTTAGAAGCAACTCACCAAGCAAGAAATATCTCACACATGTATGAACACTTTTCTTCAAATAATAATAAATTAGCATAAATTTAACATTACTTGTTATTTAATTTTTTTAGGTTAAATTTCTTAACAAATGTGGCACTGACTTTTTAAACAAGATTAAAACAACCACAAGGGTGACTGGAGAAGCCCACCTTTATCACTATATTGGGGTTCCATATAAGATTTATTCCAAACCATTTGGTGCCTTTTATAAAAATAAAAATAAAAAACTCACAAAATGTCAAGCAATTTCCACTCCATCTTCAACACCAGGACAATAAGAATCACCAGTCAGTGTTCAAGATCCACAGTGGCTATACTACCATTAATTTAGATTCCCCTGGAGAGGAAACTATGACAAGGGCAAAGGACTCAAAGGTTGGAATGGAACTTCTATGAAAGTAGAGATTTTTTTGCTTTTATTTTGTTCACTGATTTATTTCTAGCCCCTAAGACAGGACTGGAACATAGTAGATGCTCAATTAATACTGAAAAATAAAAGGCTGCCTTGAAAGATCCTTTTGGTCCTTCTAAAGTTGGAAGCAACCAACACAAAAAACAATTAGCAAGGTTGGTGGTGTTCCTACTTAACACCAAACCCTCCTTTCTCCTGTAATGCCAGATTTCCACAGCTACTTATAATTTAGAATATACTCTCTAGCACAATTATGAAAAAGGAACAGAATTTTTACTTCTCTAGACTGGGAGACACAGCCCTAGTCTATCAGGATGTCACTTGAATCTACATGGAAGTGTTGTGTGGTGAGCAATGCCATGACCACTCACAGTCTACCCAATCACTAGAGAGAGCATGGACATTCTGACCCACAGTGGGATCACTGCAATGTTCTAATGTAGAAATAAAGCCCAGTGCTTCTCACTGCAAATCTAGTGAGAAGAGTGGCCTTATTTTACATCTTTTGCAAATCTCTTTAATGTTTAGATTAAGGAAAACACCTGGATTCTCCTATCTTATTCTGCATTCAATTGGTTGCACATCATGTAGCCTTTGGAAAGCTCCACTGCATACTTGTAAGCAAGTAATGCATTAGTATTGTTATGAAAATAGCTGTGAATCCCAAAAGAGATTAGAGGCCCCTGCAACGCCCTTCAAGACACTGTTGTAAAAGATATGTACACTTAGAGCCATAACTATGATGAACATTCAGAAGGGATTCACAAACAAGGCAATGGAGTTTTAAAACATGGAAGAGAGTGCCCTGGCCACAGAGCTCAGTTAGTTAGAGCATCATCCCAATATGCCAAGGTTGCGGGTTGGGTCTCCGGTCAGGGCATATGAAAGAAGTAACCAATGAATGCATACATTAGTGGAACAACAGATTAATGTTCTCTCTCTCTCTCCCTAAAATCAATATATATATATATATATATATATATATTCATATGTATATGTATGTGTGTGTGTGTGTGTGTGTGTGTGTGTGTATATATATATATATATATATATATATATATATATATATATTTAAAAGACGGAGAGAGGAAAACATTATTGACTATGTGTAGCCACACTTCACAGGAAAGCCAAAACATTTTATCAGCATACTTGTTACTTACTTTAAATGTCGTTTACTCTTTGTACTTGACCATCTTTTAACAGAAAATGAATAGCTATTTGAAAAAAAAACAATGTTTCTTTCTGACAAGACAACAAAAACCACGTACTATAAGTCCTTCTAGTTCCTATATAAACGTCAATTGTTAATGCACATTTACTTTGCAGACCATCATTTATAAGTGACATTCTAATTATAAGACCCATAAGTCACCTTTCTCCTGCCTTTTCTTCTCTTGCACAACTTTCTGCTGACTGCCATTCAAATATTATTTAACAGGACAAAAGAACAATTTCCAATTACCAATCAGTTCCAAACTGCTGCACAGTTAAATCTTTCTGTCTGCATGTTTCTATGAATAGTAGCTAAATGGTAATCTACAAATCAACTCTCTCTAATCCCTTCTAAACATGTATTTAGTCCTTAGCTAGGTAGTGATTTCTATCCATTACAAATGATTCCTAATGAAGCAAAACAACAGCTGTATTCATTTAAATATAGTCAATACAAATAATCATCTCACATCATTTTCCCATACTTAAGATACATGATTTCAAATTTTCCTTCCCAAAAGCAGGTAAAAACAGATTTGCTACGGTGACTTTTTTGTTAATCCTCATCCAAGGATATTTTTTCCATAGAGAGAGTGGAAGGGAGGGTGGGGGGAGAGAGAGCGAGGGGGAAAGAGAAACATCAATGTGAGAAACACATAACGATTAGATGCCTCCCACACTGCCATAAAACAATATAGAAGGAAAAAATATTTTTTAAAAAGATGACTGTTTTAGGGTCCTTGCTTCTTCCTTACAAGCCATGAAAAAGATATCAAAAACATTTTCAAAACTATAACAATTCTGTGAAACAAACGAAAAAGAACTGTCCTTCAAAATAGACTAAAGGAATCTTAGAAAAGCTGACATCCTATTCAGAAACAAGAGAATCGTGAGTCCACCTTTGACATAGATACTTTTATGGACAAGATGAAACTATCATAGTCAAACATAAGTGTTTATTCATCATACCTATAACCACCATATACACCATAAGATATGCAGTAAGAGTTGAAGGCATACAACTCTATTCTCACTTAGTCTAGCAGCATACTGAGAAATGAAGCTGAAAAAATTAAAAAATCCTTGCCACCAGGGTTTAACCTTATCCAAGGTTTAACTCTTGTTGCATATCAAAAAAAAAATTAATCTGTGGAGAGTTGATACATAAACATGTTAACTGCAATACATTTGAGAATTATAGCTAACATTTACCAAGCCCTTACTATCTTCCAGGCAGTATTCCAAGTTTTTTATATGGATTAACTAATTAATCTTCAAAATGTCATTTTATTGTTCCACCTTATACCTAAGGAATTGAGGCACAGAGAAATTAACTTGCCCAGATGTCAAGTTAACAGTGGTTAGTCAAAATCAGTTTGGCTCCTAAGCCCAAGTTTTTAAACACCAGGCAAAGAAGAAGGTTGCACAAATATGTATCCTACATTTACATACTCTCTGGGAGGGGGTAAGATGCAGGTAGAGGGCTTTGGTTATCCATGTTTCAATTACTGACAATGAGAATGTATGGATTTGTGCAACTTTATAAAATTTAAAAAATTTTATAAACTCATAAATTTAGTCACACCTTTTATTGTGCTTTCTGTGCAATTCTATTTGATTACCACCTGACACACAATCTGCACTTGCTTAATGAATGGGATCCCCATGGCAAGCCTACCATCACAGCAGCTGGCAATATTTGGATAGCAAAAAAAGGTGATTAATACTGACAGGTCATGATAGACATATTCTCTATCCAACCACCAACTTCAAGACCTACGCTAGATTTGATTTAGTATAGTTGTTGGTTCCCATCTTTATCTTCAAACATGGTTATGTCCCTTCTTAGCTTAAGTTAATTCCTAGTACTGAAAAATTCTCAACAGTGAGGAAGAAGGTGGTGAAAGTTCGGAACAGAGATAAGACAAAGATAGAGGCTGATCCCTCACACTAACAGTATGCCAACCTTAGCCACCCATTACAGATTGGCCATATACAAGCTGTTATTAATAGTTTTCATCAATAACTTTTTATTATAATTTTATTTCTTACCCATTAAACACTTTTTTCCCATTTTCTTCCATATTATTCCCCAATCATTGATTAGGTTTCCTCTTCTTTATTACCTATGAAGAAAAACAATCTGTAAGGTTGAGCTAATACATGGCAAGATAAAAGCAATTTCATGAATTTTATTTATAAATTCCAAAAAAAGAACCAGTATATTACAATGCAGTTTAATGAACTCCCTACAAGTACTTAAAATTAATGCAAAAGAGTAAAAAAAATTGTGATCCTTTTTTTCAGCTAAGAGCAATCAAAGATTCAGTCACTTACGAATAGACTGACCCATAAATCAAAGTATGAATGGCTTGTGCCCTGAGAAACACACTTCTGCGTTTGCTTTAGGTTTTAAAGATTATACATTGTCTTTGCATATAACCCCAAACTGGCAGAAAAACGAAAACCAATTCATGGTAACAAAAATACTTGAGTATGAAAAGCTAAAATTATTTTTGTCTAAGTGAACTATTTAATGATGAAAGCTGCCATGAGGTGACCCCTTTGGGTTTATTTCTTTTAGGGAAGAAGCACACTTCTTTAAAAGCAACATACATTCACCCTGACTGGTTTGGCTCAGTGGTTAGAGAGTCAGCCAACAGACCCAAGGGTCTCAGATTCAATTCCCTGTCAAGGGCACATACCTGGGTTGCAGGTTCAATCCCTAGCCCTGGTCGGTGAGGGTCATGTGGGAGGCAACTAATTGATGTGTCTCTCTCACATCGATATTTCTCTCTCTCTCTCCTCCCTCCCTCCATCCCACCCTATCTAAAAATTAATGAAAAAATATCCTCAGGTAAGGATTAACCAAAATAATAATGATAATAAATAAATAAATAAAATAAAGCAGCATATATTCCAAACACAAGGACATTAGATTAGTCAACGACATATAGAGCATATGATTTGGACAAATTACACACATAACACATAATCATTTTTCAGGTTTCTGTCACTTTATTCAGGAAGCCGACTCAATAAGCTTGAGATAAGTACACTGTTGGCTCCCAAGTAACAAAATGAAATATCTTCTGTTTTGTCATCCTATACCAAACACAAGAATTCCTCTCATGCCCTGGCCGGTTTTGCTCAGCGGTTAGAGCGTTGACCTGCGGTCCAGAGAGACCCGGTTTGGTTCCCACTAAGGGCGTGTACCTCGGTTGCACATTACCTCAGTTTGTCCCCGGCCCTGGTTGGTTGTGTGGGTGGCAGCCACTCAACGTGTCCCTTTCACATCAATGTTTCTCTCTCTCTCTCTCTTCCTCTCCCCTCTCCCCCACTCTACCTGAACAAAAAATGGAAAAATGTCCTGGGGTAAGGATTCAAAAATAAAAGAATTCCTCTTAGAAGGAACTTTCTTTGTGAAAATATGTTCCCTCAATATGGGTCACTCCACCTCTCGTGTCCAGTCCCTTGGGATGAATGGATCCCTGCAGAATGGCTGTCAAGATCACAGAATGGTTGTCAAAAGAGGGAAACTGTTCTGCATTAGACTAGGAAAATAATTTGCTATTTTATCCCTAAAAGGAACAGAGAGAAGAATGAAGAGGAGAAGGAAAGGAAGAGTCAGTACAATGGAGCAAAGCTGGGATTAGGTGGGAGTGAAGTTCTTGGGTCAAGGGAGGCCTGAAGAATGGGTATGGCTCAATAGTTAGTGCATTTGGCCCATGGACCAATGAGTCGCGGGTTCGATTCTGGCCAAGGACACATACCTTTGTGGCAGTTCATCCCTGGTCGGGGTCGTGCGGAAGGCAACCAACTAGTCAGTCTGCCTCTCTCACATCAATGTTTCTCTCTCTCTCTCTCTCCCCCTCTCCCTCCCTCTCTCCCTCCCTCCCTCCCTCCCTCCTTCCCACTCTATCTGAAGACAAATAGAAAAATATCCTCAGGTGAAGATTTAAAAAAAAAAGCCCTGCCCTGGCCGGTTTGGCTCAGCGGGTAGAGCATTGGCCTGCGGTCCTGAGAGACCCGGGTTCGGTTCCCGCTAAGGGCGCGTACCTCGGTTGCAGTTTGTCCCCGGCCCTGGTGGGTTGTGCGGGTGGCAGCCACTCGATGTGTTCCTTTCACATCGATGTTTCTCTCTCTCTCTCTCTCTCTCTGTTCCTCTCTCTCCCTCCCACTCTACCTGAACAAAGAATGGAAAAATGTCCTCGGGTGAGGATAAAAAAAAAAAAAAAAAAAAAAGCCCTGACCAGTTTGGCTCAGCAGTTAGAGCATCAGCCCGTGGACCGATGAGTCACGCATTCAGTTCTGGTCAAGGGCACATACCTGGGTTGCAGTTTGTTCCTGGCCCTGGTCAGGTTGTGCGGGAGGCAGCCAGTTGATGTGGCTCTATCACACCGATGTTTCTCTCTGTCTTTCTCTCTCTCCATCCCTCTCACTCTATCTGATAATATCGATGTGGCTCTATCACACTGTGTTTCTCTCTGTCTTTCTCTCTCTCCATCCCTCTCACTCTATCTGATACTAATATCCTCAGGTGAGGAATAAAAATAAAAATATTAATAAAAATAAAAAAATAACAAAATAAAAAAAGACTCACTCCACCTCTATGTTGTCTCCTCCTATTTTTTTAAAATTTTTTTTTTTAATCCTCACCCGAGGACATTTTTCCATCTTTTGTACAGATAGAGTGGGAGGGAGAGAGAGGAAGAGAGAGAGAGAGAAACATCGACGTGAAAGGGACACATCGAGTGGCTGCCACCCGCACGACCAACCAGAGCCAGGGACAAACTGCAACCGAAGTACGTGCCCTTAGCGGGAACCGAACCCGGGTCTCTCCGGACCACAGGCCGACGCTCTAACCACTGAGTCAAATTGGCCAGGGCTATGTTGTCTCCTTTCTTCAGTTAGGTGTACCAAACCTACAAATGCCCTGTGTGAATTAGGGTCTTTCTGAAAATCAGAGAAAGAGCCAAATTTCAGGTCTGAGTGGTGCAAGGCAAAAAAATACGGGTCTGGGAGGCAGAAGTGACTGCTAGAAGATAGAACTCAGGAAATGCACAAATATTTTTAGGAAGAGCTTACAATTTCCACACCTTCTAGATTGAGGATTTGAGGCAAACTTATCTAGGAAGCTAAGCCGATATTGTGTGGATGGAGGTTTTATAGCCATAAAATTTCCCTCTTTCCTATCCAAATAATCTTACTTTCAATATAAGAACTCCAAAGATTTTTTAAAAAGAATCTCCAAAAGATTAAAAGTTAACTTAATTACATTTAAATCCAAGTTATTTTAATTAATGCTGGATGCTCTTCAAAAGCTGACCACAATAATCAATTCTATTCTAAACAGCACCTAGGATACTTAGCTACATGGATTTAAGGCTTAAAATCCCTATGAAACAACTATTAATCTGAAGAGTAAAGACTTCAATAATTATAACGATGATCTTGAAAACTGAGAAATTATAATAAATCAGCTTACTAATAATAGACTCCAAACATTCAAATATTTTCCATCTGGGTCCCATTTACATTAATTTAAACTACTGCAATATACTTTTGAATGGGGGGAGGGAAATTACAGAATACATATATAAAATAAATCACTATAGTAGAAACAAAATGTGGATGACATCCCTTTATTTATTTCTTTTTAAATCCTCACCCGAGGATATTTTTCCATTTATCTTCAGATAGAGTGGGAAGGGAGGAAAGGGAGAGAAAGACACAGAGAAATTGATAAGAAAGACCCATCAACTGGCTGCCTCCCGCATGATCCTGACCAGGGCTACGGACCAAACCGCAACCAAGGTAGGTGCCCTTGACCAGAATCAAACCCGAGACTCTTTGGTGATCGGACCAACGCTCTAACTGCTGAGCCAAACCAGCCAGGGCTGGATGACATCCCTTTAAATCATCATTAGAAATAAAGTCCCCAACAAGCACATTCAAGCTGATTAATGAAATTGCTGTATTCTCAGCCTTTCTTGTGTCATGCAAGGCAAGATGTACAGTACCAAAGACCAGTTATCACCATAGTACTCACTTTCTTGCATAGACCTTATGCAAGTTACTTAACTCTCTGAGCCTATTTTCTCATCTTCTTCACAGCACCGGTGTAAGGATTAAATGAGAATGTTGGTAAAATGCTACTATACTGCCTACCACATAGCTGATGATCCTTATCTTTCTACCTTTAGTTTAGAGCAATTTTTCAGGGCTTGAGGAAAAAATCCATTCTTGAAAACCTTACTCAACTTTCTCTTTTGTTGTTGCTGTTCAGATAGAGTATGAGGGAGAGAGAAAGAAACATCGATGTAAGAGAGACACATCAACTGGTTGCCTCCCCCACGACCCCAACCAGGGCCAGGGACGAACCTCTCTTGGCTATACAAAATTGGGAAGCCCAACACAACTGGTGGGAAGAGAGAGCTAGACTAGGTATCAGGAAACCTGTGGGTTTCTGTCCATACTCTGCCACTGAAGTCCAACTCAAATTTAAAATTCTAAAATTTTATACATATCAACCTGAGTAATTAATAATGTGAAAGAAACATATAACATTTACATTTCAGTGCACAGCATGGACAGCATAAACAAAGGCCCAGGATCTGCTGATTTTAATATTGTAAGATTCTAAGTTATTAGTTTGCCATGGATTTTACCCATTAACAGCTCTGAATAATGACTGAAGTTTAAATTCAGGACCTCTACACAAAAACTGCAAATCAGACAGATTTATGATTTTCTGTGAACCACAAAGGATGCTATGATTGCATTTATACCCTCTGACCATGGTTCAGAATAATCTAGGTGGCAAAATCTAAGTTCACTTGCTAAATGAACTGATTTCTTATAAGCTGTTTATTAAAATGTTCTTTTCTACCATTAAGCAGAAATGTGGTGCATGGGTTTATGAAGCTGGTATACAGTACATACAAAACGACAGCCTAGACTGTGAGCTTCCTGAGGACAAAGATTGTTTCTCATTCATCTTCATGTCCCATTGGCTTTATATTGTTTTTTGAATGAATCACTGGTAGAGGATCCCCTCTTTTAAATTTAAGTTTATTGTGACTAGGCAAGAATTTGGTACTATAGGAGAAATTTTGGTCCTCAAGACAAACATGGCCTACTTCTTTTGTAAGAGAAAACTGAGGCCCAGAAAAGTTAAGGGACTTGCTGGAAGTCCCAGTGCTATTTTGGGCAGAAGTCAGGCTAAACTCATTGTTTTCCGATTTCCAATCCATATCACAAGGGGATTCAATTTTGATATGGGAGAAACCAAACAGCTAGTATTAGAGGGCCTTTGAGGTTTTTTTTTCCTCAAAAAATTTCCGAGGATAGGTGGGTAGCGGTGTGCAAAGCAGAAGATTCCAGACCAGTTTCTGAACTGAGTGCACCAGCACCTGTTGGCTGGCCCACTTTCCTGGAAGTCTGAATGGGGCCTAGGCATTCATAGGTTTAACAGGTGCCCTAGACAATCCTTATAATGAAGAAAACTTGGTAAACAAAAATCTAACCTGTGAGTAAGCATAAGGCCTTTAGAAAGTTGATCGACTCCATGAAAAGAAATAAAATATTTATTGGGTAGTGTTTTCATTGTAGACAAGAAGGTATTTTCCTTCAGTGAGAAGGCTTTTTAATGAGTACAAATGTTGCTATTTTTTAAAAAATACCCTAACTATTCTGTTTACTTCTAGTGAAACAAAACCAGTCATTAAAAATGATGCGTGCTTTAGTCAGTAAACACCTGAAAAATACTATTTTACTAATGTGAATTGTCATCTGTTGTGAGACAACAAAAATATGCGGAACTACTGTTTGGTGAAGTTCCAGCAACCTTTCACTCTCATTACTTTTTCTAAAATTTATTAACTCTAAGAGTGTAAGATTTCAGATCTATTTTAAATTAATCTATACCTTTTCTTTTAAAATTTACAGAATGTTCTCAGATAACCTGTTGGTTGGAATTTAATTATATATATATACACACACATATATAAATGTGTGTGTGTGTGTGTGTGTATACACATATATAAATGATACGTGCTTTTGTTCTTCCAGACTGGAATGGAATAGCTTTCCTGAAAAATCCCACTGCACGTGCATATACGCACACACACACCATTTCTCTTAAGCAAAAAAGTTTGCTTTTTTAGCTGCAGTGCAGATCACTTTTGTTTTTATTTTGTTTTAATCATCTGGCATTCACATGTGGATGTTAATATATTCTTGTTTTAAAATAAAACAAGAATCTTTAGAAAATAAATAGCCCTGCCTGGCTGGTGTGGCTCAGTGGTTGAACATCAACTCATGCACCAGGAGGTTACCAGTTCGATTCCCAGTCAGGGACATGCCCAGGCTGTGGGCCAAATCTTCAGTGGGAGGCATACAGGAGGTGGCCAATCAATGTTCTCTCTCATCGATGTTTCTCTCTCTCTCCCTCTCCCTTCCTCTCTCTCTAAAATCAATAAAGAAAAATAAATAAATAAATGGCTAGCCCTGGTCAGGGTTGTTTGTGAGACAGCCAGTCGATGTGTCTCTCTCACATTGATGTTTCTCTCCCTGCCCCCCATTCTATCTGAATATCCTCGATATTACAAAGAAGAAGAAAATGTGAGATAAACACACACATACACACACTGGAATATTACTCAACCACAAAAAGCAATAAAATCTTGCCATCTGGGATAACGTGAATGAACTTGAGAGCATTATGCTAAATAAAATCAGTCAGAGAAAGACAAATACTGGGTAATTTCACTTATATGTGGAATCTAAAGCAAAACAAGAAAAGCACACACACACAAAGCTCACAGATACAGAGAATGACAGATTGGTGGTGGCCAGCAGTGGGGGTGAGGGTGGGGGTGATGAGGGTCAAGTGTTACAAAAGTCTAGTTAGAAAATAAGTAAGTCCTGGGGAATCTAACGTACAGCATGGTGACTACTGTAAACAATAATGTATTGCATATTTGAAAGTTGCTAAGAGAGTAAATCTTAGACTTTCTCATCACAAGAAAATAAATTTTTTTATAAATATGTATGGTAACAGACGTTAACCAGATTTATTGTGGTGATTATTTCATAATATATATATTGAATCATTATGTTGTATACCTGAAACAAATATAATGTTATATGTCAATTATACCTCAATAAATAAATAAATAAAATATACATGTGAAAAGACTGAAGGCCTTTCATCACTGAGCTATTTTGCTTTCCAGTTAAGAATGTAAAACATAATAAAGAGAAGCAAAATCCTTACTTTCTGATAACAGTCAGGATAGTGGTTAACCTGGGATGGGGCATAAGAGAAAATCACATAGGGAACTTTTACACTTATACGATGGTTTATCCAGCTTTTATTTTACTAGTATTTAAAATGTATTTATGTTATTTTATTTCTGTTTTTTTAAATCTACACTGAGGATACTTATCCATTTATCTTCAGATAGAGTGGGAGGGAGGAGGGGAGAGAGAGAGAGAGAAAAAAAAAAAAATCGATGTGAGAGAGAGACATTGATTGATTGCCTTCTTGCACAACCCCAACCAGGGCCAGGACTGAACCGCAACTGAGGTACATTCCCTTGACCTGAATCGAACTTGCAACTCTTTGGTCCGTGAGCCGATGCTCTACCCTCTGAGCCAAACCGGCCAAGGCAAAATGTATGTGTTTTTAAATGTATTTCACCTATATATTTCACAATAAAAATTAGAAAAAATATAAAATACATTTCCAAAGTATAACGAGAAAGCATTGTTTAACCTTAGATGAGAGAGCGAGAAAAAAACAAAACTATCATTCTAATATTCTAAAGTTACTCCAGATTATGTTTGCAACAGTTTAGCTCAGTCATGAAAAAATTTCCATCGGATTCCACTCAATCCCAAGAGACATTATTTTTCTTTGTTGGTCAATGGTTATAAAGGGTGTCATTGGTTCACTGGGAGCCCCTCTTTATGTTCATGAAACCTGAAGGATATAAGAAATCTCAAAGGGTTTCTCTTCACACATGTTCATTTCCAGATAAGGGAACATTAGACCCCTTAGCTTCCAAACAACAGGTTTTCCCTGCTCTGCTCCCAGCTGTTATTATTAGTTACCAATGTGACACAAAGAAAGGGCCAAGCCCATTCTTTCAACTGCCTTGCAATAGTGACTAGAGAAAAGGTAGATATATACCAACTATCAGGAACCTGTCAACGAGCTAATATGTACCCCAAAGATGCTAGCACCTACAGGGGAACCCAGTGCCTCAGTCCAAGAAGGTACTCCATAAATATGTGTATAAGTGATTTTATTTAAAAGTTAAAGCAGGGTTTCTGCCCCACGGATTTTACATATAAATGAAAAACACCAAAGAATTTTCAGTCAACGTAGAATTCAGTTGTGTTCTGGAGCAAACTGTACAAAATACAAACTATAGGAGGGAAAGAGAAATAAAACCAAAGGTTTATATAGTATGGTGTAAAATGCAGGAAGGTCTTGGAAGAGAAGAATGGAAAATTGAAAAATTGGTAAAGAAAGCATTCCATGATTTCTCCAAAGAAACCTGTTGACATTTTTATAATACCTACTTCCCCTTTCCACACTATTTAAAATTTTTAACAGGCATACTAATTTATTCTAAATAGTTTTACCTGTTATAATTATATTCAGGAGTTTCCATCCTCCCCCACAGAGAACTTTTAGAATTCACTGAAAAGGGAACAGTAGAAGGAAAAAAGAAACCTTTTAAATGCTTGATATGATTCTTCAAGACAGAAACATCTTTAAATAGTAAGACACAATTTTTCTCAAGTTCTAAAGTTCAACAAAATAAAATCAGACCCCCAAATATTAACAGGAAGAAAAACATTAAAAAATTCCATGACTGTAACCTAAAACCTAAATTAAATTAACAGGACATTTGGGTGACATGAGCAATGGATAAAGGGCTCCTATTTCCAGGTACTTTAATGAGAACAGAACCATACTGGTAAGGAAAAGAACACTGGAGAACAGACTGAGTTCTAGTTCTAAACAGATGAGGGATACAACTAAGCCACTTTTCAACTGAAACAGGTTTCTCAGTTTCCATATCTGCAAAAGGAACATTTAAGTGACTAATAATCTAAATTTCTGTTATTCTACATGTAAACATCCCAAAGTCATTCAGATGTCATTCTCTTATAGCAAGCTATAGGTTAGGCATTAATCCATGAAGGTAGCAAAAAACAAATTAATTTATGTCCTGTATAATTCTGCTGCTGTAGCAAAATGTTGCAATTGCTATAAGTCTGCAATTTGCAACCTTTTTCATCTCATGGCACACATAAACTCATTTCTAAAATTCTGCGAGAAACTTTCGACTTTCAGCTCGGAGGCTTAGGCACAATTTTCTTTGGTTGTCCAAATCCAGGTTCGACTCCAATGAAATCAAAGTCATATACCTGAGGTACACCAGTGGGGAAGTCAGTGCCACATCTGCCCTGGCCCCTAAGATCTATACCCTGGATCTATCTCCGAAAGAGTTTGGTGATGACATCACCAAAGCAACCGGTGATTGGAAGAGTCTGAGGATAACAGTGAAACTGACTATTCAGAACAGACAGGCCCAGACTGAGGTAGTGCTTTCTGCCTCTGCCCTGATCATCAAAGCCTTCAAAGAACCAACACAAGGCAGAAAAAAGCAAAAACAAAAAACATTAAGCACAGTGGAAATGTCACTTTTGATGAGATTGTCAACATTGCTTGACAGATGCGGCACAGATCTTTTAGATGGAGAATTCTCTGGAGCCATGAAAGAGATTCTGGGGACTGCTTAGTCAGTGGGCTGCAATGCTAATACCCTCCTGACATCATAGATGACATCAACAGTGGTACAGGGGAATGCCGGGCTAGTTAGGAACTAGAAAGAAAAATATTTCAACTACAGATCATTTGACAATCAGTAAAAATAAAAATAAAAATTCTGCAGCACACCAAAAAATTTTTACTGATCTAACAAAAAATATAGGTATAATTTTGATTCATTCACACCGAACTATTGTGTTGGCTGTTGTAATTTTTTTGATAGTCTAACGGAAAAGAGGTCAGTACCCCTGACTAAATGACAGGTACTGTATGTTTTAAAAATTCTTGCGGCATACCAGTGTGCCTATCGTGGCACACTGGTTGAAAATCACTGCTTTTAAGTCTTGTGTTGAAACAGGGCATCAAAGAAATAAACTTAAATATTCCATGAAACATAATGCACTGAACACCTGCATTTGCCTCTGTTCTCTCCATAACTCCACTAAAATGAAATTAAAAACATCAAAAACACAAGGACAAAGAATAGAAAATAACTACAACAAAGTTTCTGGAAACTGAAAAGCAAATGGTTAATTTATTTGAGTTAGCAGAGCAAAGGGAAAGCCCCAAACAAACTGAATTGTGCTGAGATAAACCAGAAAAGCTCAGAATGCCTCTGAAAGCAGAGACTGTGGCAGGCCTGAAAAAAGAACGGGGTAAAAATTCCACTCCAAGGTTCCCATCTTAACTCCAAGTGTTCACTGGTCAGAGGATAAGAAGTCTGCTCTCTGGAAACTAAAGAGACTTTGGTCTTAGGCACAACTAGGGGCAGCCCTACCAGTCTAAGAATCTGGGGATTAATGGAAACCTGAAAGGGAAATAGCCCCAGCTCTTTCCCCACACAGTTCCTCAAATGTGGCAGCCAGGTGTGTAAGCCAGTAACTGGAGCATTCTCTTTGGGGAAAAACCTGGCTAAAAGAAAAACATCTACAAATACTGACTGCTAGAGGTAACCCCCACTCCCACCCCTAAAAGTTGGGTCCCTGGATAATCACCTTATAATGAAGACCACCAGTTAACTTTCAGAAGCCTCCACTGTGGCAAATTCAGCTTTCAGTTTTTCCATGGCTCATTCTGGAACATGAGCCAGACAGCCAATGTTATACATTTAAGGAAATTTCCTAAATGAAAAACCAAAACAAATGATCAAGTACAGATATTTTAAGGAAACATAGATGATACAGGAAGCTGAAGAAATATTTTAAAATTATAATTAACATACTCAGAGGAGAGCTATTTCACCCATAAAACAAACAAACAAAAAAACTATTAAAAAGCAACAGAGAAAGAAACCCTTGAAAATAGGATAGTAGAAATATAAAACTCATTAGAAGAGTCTGAGGATGAAGTTCAAGACACTTCCGAGAAAGTAGAACAAAGAGAAAAAAAGATAAGAAATAGAAAAGCTAGGAAAATTAAAGGACCCATCAGTCCTTAAGTTCTAAATACAAATAATAAAAGTTACAGAGAAAAAGAATAGAAAAACTGGGGGAGAAGGAGGAATCTGGTTTCAATTTTTTTAAATCTCAGAAATGAAAAATCCAAATTGAAGCCCTCAGTGTGCCTAGCAAAACAGATAAAACAAGACCCACAATGAGGATGATCATCATCAAGGATAAAGATAAGATCCTAAAAGCAACCAAGGAAGGGAAAAAAATCAAGACTCAGAACACTGTCAGACTTTCATTATCAGTAATAGAAGCAAGAAACCAACAGAGCAATGCTTGTTAAACTCAGAGAAAATACTGTCCAATCTAGAATTCTATACTCAAGGAAACTATATATATGTCAAGTATGGGAGAAAATGAAGACATTTTCATACATGCAGTTTCACAAACAAATTTATATCCTATGTACCTTTTCCTTAGGAACTTTATGGAGGAATTGCTTAATTAAAGTATAAACAATAAAGGAGGAAGATATGGGTCCAGGAAACAGGGGGTCCCAACACAGGGAGATGAAGGAAATACCTAGAGTATGCAGGAAGGTAGATCCCAGGATGACAGTCATGCAGGTCTAGAGAACAATCTGTACAGATTTTTAAAAATAGCAGTCTAAGCCCACTGTTTAGAAAAAATGGCATTGAATATGAAAAGAAACAACTCAAAGAGTAAAAAAATAAAGGTGCCCTGAGAGGCAGAATGTTGCACGGAAGGGAGCAGGTTGTAAGTATACTTTATATAGGCTTAGCACTCATAAATATTAAATTTTAAGTCTCTTGCCCTGGCCAGGTGGCTCGGTTGGTTGGAGCACTGTCCCATACACCAAAAGGTTTCAGGTTCAAGTCCCAGTCAGGGTACATACCTAGAGTGCAGGTTCTATCTCCAGTTGGGGTACATACAGGAGGCAACTGATTGATGTTTCTCTCTCACATCGATGTCTCTCTCTCATACCGATGCTTCTCTCTCTCTTGCCCCCCTGCCTTTTTCTCTTTCTAAAATCAATAAAAACATATCATGGACTTCCGGTCAAGGTGGCGGTGTAGGTAAACACGGTATCGTGTCCTCCCACAACCACATCAAAGTTACAACTAAACTACAGAACAACCATCATTCAAAACTGCCTGAAATCAAGCTGAATGGAAGTCCTACAACTACGGAATTAAAGAAGCAGCCACACAGAGACTGGTAGGAGGGGCGGAGGTGCACAGGGCTGGTCCCACACCCACATGTGGCGGATAAAACTTAGGAGGACACCTAGGCTGGGAAGGTCCTTCCTGAGGACTGAGGGGTCCCCGTCCCACACCAGGCGCGCCCCGTTCAGGGTTCCAGTGCCAGGAAGAGAGTCCCCATAACTTCTGGCTGGAAAAACCAGTGGGAACTGAGGCTCAGGGAAGCTGATGCAGCTGGAGCCCCAGGCAGCTCCTTAAAGGGCCCGCGCACGGACTTATCGGACTCTCTCCCTCTAAGCTTGGAGGGGAGGCAGCTCGAGGGGCACCAGAGACATACAGGGAAGAACTGAGCTGTTTGGCATTGGAGTGAGGGCTTTCTCCAGGACAAACGTGCTATCAGAGAGGCCTTTGTTCCTTTGGGGAGCCCTTCCCTGGGGCAGCAGACAGCAGCCATATCTGGGACTCCAGCAACCTGGCTCACACTGGTTGCCCCGCCCTGGTGATTCCCTGAGGCCCCGCCCCACCCATCTTCCAGTCCCACCCAACCTGTTGCCAGTTGCTTAACCATAAGATTGGCCTGTCTTGGATCCTGCTTCAGGTTTTCCTAAATTCTTTCAAACAAGCAGCATCTGGTGTCAGGTAGCCCCATACCTCCTGTTAAATAATACATAGAAACAAACACAAGGAGGCAGCCAAAATGAGGAGACAAAGAAACAGGTCCCAAATGAAAGAACAGAACAAAACCCCAGGAAAAGAACTAAGCGAAATGGAGATAAGCAACATAACAGATGCTGAGTTCAAAATACTGCTTATAAGAATGCTCAATGAACTTAATGAGAACCTCAGAGAACTTAGTGAGGGCCTCAAGAGCATAACAAAGGACCAATCAGAAATGAAGGATGCACAGTCAGAAATGAAGGAGGCATTAACTGAAATAAAGAATAATTTACACAGATTCAATAGTAGAGTAGGTAAAGCCAAGAAGTAAACCATTGATTTGGAATATAAGGAAGCAAAAAATGCCCAATCAGAACAGCAAAAAGAAAACAAAAAAAGAACGTAGTGTAAAGAGCCTCTGGGACAACTTCAAGCATGCCAACATTCGCATCTTGGGGGTGCCAGAAGGAGAAGAGAGAGAACAAGAAATCGAAAACCTATTTGAAACAATAATGGCAGAAAACTTCCCTAACTTGGTGAAGGAAACAGAAATACAAGTCCCCAGAAAGCACAGAGAATCCCAAACAAGATGAACCCTAAGAGGCCCACACCAAGACACATCATCATCAAAATGCAAAAGGTTCAAGACAGAGAGAGAATCTTAAAAGCAGCAAGAGAAAAGCAGTTAGTTACCTACAAGGGAGTTCCCATAAAGCTGTCAGCTAATTTCTAAAAGAAACTTTGCAGGCCAGAAGGGAGTGGCAAGAAATATTCACAGTGATGAAAAGCAAGAACCTACAACCAAGATTTACTCTATCCTGCAAAGCTGTCATTTAGAATCGATAACCATATAAAGAGTTTCCCAGACAAGAAAAAGTTAAAGGAGTTCATCACCACCAAACCATTATTATATGAAATGATGAAGGGTCTTTTTGAAGAAAAAGATAAAATATATGAACAAAATGGCAATGAATACATATCAACAATTGAATCTACAGACAAAATGAACAGGCAGAACAGAAACATTCTCATAGATACAGAGAACATTTTGTTGGTTGCCAGATGGGAGGGGGGTTGGGGGAATGGGTGAAAACGGTGAAGGGATTAAGAAGTACAGATTGTTGCTAGACTAACAAACCTCAAAGGGAAGAGGGTTGTGGAGTGGAAAGAAATAAACCAAAGAACTTATATGTATAACCAGTGGACACAGACAACGGTGTGGGAAAAGGCAAGAGGGGGGCGGGAGTGGGGAGGAGGGGGTCAGTGGGGGAAAAATGAGGAATGTCTGTAATACATTCAACAATAAAGATAAAATTAAAAATAATAAAAATAAATAAAAAAATAAAAACATCATCAGATGAGGATTCAAAAAAATTTTTTTAAGACTCTGGAAAGGCTAAAAAGGATGTTTTAAAATCACATCTAATAATAAGATTTTCCAAGCAAGATTTCTGAGGGGGAACAAATAAGAGAAAAATACATTTCAAGGCACAGCAATATCAAAATATTTGGAAAACTCTACATCTTAAAAAAGAGTATGACTTTGAAAAAAAATAAGAGCAGGAAAAAATGTTTTCCTGGTAAATACCTACTCAAAAGTCATAACTACAACACTAGCAAAAAGAGAAAAATGAAAGAGCCCAGCCAGTGTGGCTCAGGGTTGAACACTGGCCCATGGATCAAGAGGTCACAGGTTCAATTCCCCGTCAGGACGCATGCCCACATTGCCAGTCTGATCCCCAGTAGGAGGCAGCAGATCAATGTTTCTTATTCATTGATGTTTCTATCTATCTCTACCCCTCCCTTCCTCTCTCTCTGTAAAGAAAAAAAAAAAAGAGAGATAAAAATGAAAGAAAATTTTAACATACATTAATATATCATTGGAAAAAGTTCATGATTTATGGCCACGTCAAACACGTCACAAATTAAATTTCCTTTTTCACTCAGTTAAGCTGATGCTAAACCAAAATCAACAGAACAACTTTAATATATCACATTTTAGTCATAAATGAAAAGACTTAAAAAACTGAATTGCGCCCTGGTCGGTTTGGCTCAGCAGTTAGAGCATCAGCCTGTGGTCCAGAAAGACCCGGGTTTGGTTCCGCTAAGGGCGCGTACCTAGGTTGCAATTTGTCCTCGGCCCCTGGTTGGTGGTGCAGGTGGCAACCACTCAATGTGTCCCTTTCACATCGATGTTTCTCTCTCTCTCTCTCTCTCTCTCTCTCTCTCCCTCCCACTCTATCTGAACAAAAATGGAAGAATGTCCTAGGGTGAGGATAAAAAACAAAAACAAAAACTGAATTGCTTCCTCAGGAAAGGAAAGCACAAACACTGTGAATCTGTTGGAACAAGGAAAAAGGTATTTTGAGTTGGTCTCTCATCCTTTCCTGGAGACTGAACAAATAGTGGTGGGATTCATGTACAAATCTGAAATAACTGCTACCCAGCTTTCAGACCCCAGGAAATGGCATCTCAATTAGGAAATACGCTTTTCTTTATCCCCAAATACTTTACATCTACATCTTCTATGGCCCTTTCACAGAAAAACTGGGAGTATAATATACTTGTTTATCATATTTAATATCATCTACTTAGAGTCAATGAGTGTTAAGTCTGTAGTTATTGATCAAGTGATAGGCTCTTCATGGACAGTCAAGCAGAGGTGTTGCCAGCTATATTTATTCAGTTTTATAACATTTAGAGCACTGTAAATAGGGGGAAACAGCTGGATTTGAGATTTTTAAAAATAATCTCCTATTGATTTTTGTCCAGGGGTGTTTTTTAAAAATCTAAGGTTCTGAAGCACTTTCCAACCAAATCTATTCTAGTAAAAACACTTACTCTCAATTTTCAGCATAAATGAAGAAAATGAGAATAGATTAGCCAGGTGGTTTAACTGTAGCATACTTAGTAGCTTTCAAGTTGAATGCTTAAAAATAATGTTTGTTTCATCATTTCTTGCAATCAGGAAGAAAACATACTTTTAGCTTTTACATAAAGTATGATGTTCTTCCCTTTTTAAAGTTTGAGAAAATACATCAATATCTCACAAAATATAATGCATAATCAAAAGTTCCTCCTGCTTAAGGAAATAAATTAAAAATACTATGTTTATTGTTTCATGCTTATTCACAAAAAAGAAACAGCTTAACTAGAATATAAAGAAATGTTCAAACTCACTAATAATTAGAAAATTTAAATTAACATGAGACATTATTAAATGGCAAAAATTAGAACTGTGGACAATACCAGGTGCAGGGGTGATGGGGAATACAATGCCTGTAGGATGTAAACTGCTACACCCATTCAAGCCTGACAATACTTATGCCACAATGCCTCTCCTGAGTCTGTATCCCAAAGAAATTCTCAAACACATCCATATGGACAATTACAAGACTGTTTATTGGTGGCATTGTTTATGGTAGCCTAGGCATCCATCACCATGGGAATGGATGTACACCATGGAATACTGTGCTGCAGTTAGGACCAATTAGCCACATGTACATCCAAAAACATACATAGCTTTTAAATCAGTGCTAAGTGAAAAAAGTAAAAAACACAGCAAGGCCCTGGCCAGTCTTGCTCAGTGGTTAGAAAGTTAGCCTATGAATCAAAGGGTCTCAGGTTCGATTCTGGTCAGGGGCACGTACCTTGGTTGCAGTTCCATCTGCGGCCCTGGTTGGGGTGGTGCGGGAGGCAACCAATCGATGTGTCTCTCTCACACTGATGTTTCTCTCTCTCTCTCTCTCTCACTCATTCACCCTCTCTCTCTCCCTCCCTCCCTCCCTACCTCCCACCCACTCTATCTGAAAATCAGTGGGAAAATATCCTCTAGTGAGGATTAAAAACAAACAAACAAGGTAAAAAACAGAGCAAGATCTATTAACATTTTTACAGGGAAAATTCTATAGCCAAATTCTACAGTAGTAAGATATAATGAGAAATTTTGGAATTAAAGATTCATACACAAAAATAAACCACTAAGTATAAAGACGAATATAGAATCACGGACATATAGCAAACACATTAGAAAGTGTGCTTGTGGAGTGGGAGAGGAAATTGGGCACAGAAAGGGGGCTGAACAAAGGGCCTATATACACCAATGCTAAACTGTGCCCAAATCACACACTATGAAATCCAAATTCAGAATATACATTAATTTATTCAATAAAATGTTTTAAAATTTTTATTTACTGATTTCAGAGAAAGAGAAACATCTATTTATTGTTCCAGCTATTTATGCATTCATTGGTTGCTTCTTATATGTGCCCTAACCAGGGACTGAACCTGAACTTAGTGTTGTCGGGACAATGCTCCAACCAACTGAGCTACCTGTCCAGGGCCTATGCAATAAAAATGTATTAAACACGTCAAGTGCCAAGTACTGTGCTTAACTATAAACTTTTCTTGTTACTTCTGGTTGTTTTTTTAAACCTTCAAAAATGTTTTAAGATACATTTTAACTAGAAGTAGAAGGGGAAAATAATTTAGATTAGAATACATACTACAGTGTGAGAAATTCATCATTCTTAAAATAGATTAATTTAATTTTTATCATATAAAAATTTACACTTATAATTTTTTCATCAAATATAAATATGCCTTGAAGTTCTTTAAATTACAAACTTAAATTAAAAGTTCAAATACAAAAAGGAACTCTAAAGCCCTACAAAATTCATTGTCACATCTCGGTTCACAGGTAAAACATCTTTTCTTGTGGATTTCAGGGGTGAAACAATTTCTTTTTGGAGAAATATTTTCTACTTTGTTCTATGTAATTTTCCCACAAAAACTATTTCAAATGCTCTGGAACACTTCTTGCCAGATTTCTGTTTTCCAAAAGATTTCACAAGCCGACTGCTGGCTGCCAATGTAGGTGTTGTAGCTAATATGCTCATTACACAGCACTGCTAACAAAAACTGATTAACACATTTGATGAAAAGTGACATATCAATTCTACATCCCATGGGCACAGAAAATGATGCTTTCCTCCCCAAATCACCTATTCTCCTCTTTTTTTTTTTTTTTTTTAAACAACCCCCAAATGTTAATTAGTATACATGATAATATTGGTAAACAAAACCAATAGCAACTTATGGGACATCATATGTCTAGCACTCTAAAATTATAACTCTTCAGTATTTTAGATTTTGATACTAAGTGTTAGTAGATGGGAAGATTAAAGCTGAAGAATAGGAATGGTTGGGCCAACCATTCACACTACTGGAAAAACCCAAGCGACATGATCTGTCAGTGGGGTCTGCAGATTCATCATCGTAAATAATAAAGACAACACATTAATTTATTCAGGTTTACAAAAAATAATGTATTTTCATTCAATAGTAATAGCTACACTGAACCTACTATGTGTCAGTCACTGTTCTAAACACTTTATATGCATTTTTTAAATATTTTTTTTATTGATTTTTTTTTTTTTTAGAGAGAGAGAAACATCGATGTAAGAGAGAAACATCGATTGGCTGCCTCCTGCACACCCCTCACTGCAGATCAAGCCTATAATCCAGGCATGTGCCCTGACCGGGAATCGAACTGGGACCTCTCAGTCCATGGGATGACACTCAGTCCACTGGCAGGACTATATATGCATTATTTAATTAGTCCTCACAACAACTTAATGGACTAGGTATTATTATCTCCATTTTATATATCATTTTTCAAATCAAATACAAGGTTTTTCTCATTACCTTTAAAACCGCCACCAAATGACCTCAACTTCCACTCTGTTCCCTCTTTTTGCCATTCTAGACATTTTAACTCAAAAATATGACTGATGTTTCTCATATGAATGAATCATTTCTCTTCTCCAACCTCCTCCTCCTTCTCCCTTACTACCATAGAAAATTCCTTCATGAAGATGCTCTCAGTTAACCCCTTCCTCACATGCTTATTAAAAGTAAATAATATAGAAGTATAGAGAGTATTAAAAGTGGCTATTTCTTCCCCCAAAATGGAACAACTCAATAACAGTCCTTCACATTTCCCAAAAATAGAAATATTCTATACATATCAGTCTATAATGTGACTTCTTTTTTTTTTAATTTTTTTTTTTTATCCTCACCCGAGGACATTTTTCCATTTTTTGTTCAGGTAGAGTGGGAGGGAGAGAGAGGAAGAGAGAGAGAGAGAGAAAAACATCGATGTGAAAGGAACACATCGAGTGGCTGCCACCCGCACAACCGACCAGGGCCAGGGACAAACTGCAACCGATGTACGCGCCCTTAGCGGGAACCGAACCCAGGTCTCTCAGGACCGCAGGCCGACGCTCTAACCGCTGAACCAAACCGGCCAGGGCTATAATGTGACTTCTTAAAGTAACTTTACAATGGGCATCTTTCAACATCAGTATATAAAGATCCACTGCATTCTGAACAGCTTAGAGGCATTCCACTGTGTGGACAAATCATGCACTATTTAAACAGGTCCTAACTGAAGAACTTCATTTTTTGCTATAACAAACAATGCTATAAAGAAAAACTTTATACTATAGTTTTCACATAAGTGTATATGAATACATCTACAGCAGCGGTTCTCAACCTGTGGGTCACGACCACTTTGGGGGTTGAATGACCCTTTCATAGAGGTCGAATGATCCTTTCATAGGGGTCGCCTAAGACCATCAGAAAACACATATTTCCGATGGTCTTAGGAATGGAGACACTGCTCCTCTATCCGTCTCCTGGCAGGTCCGCCCACATACAACATGAGGAACTGTATCAAAGGGTGGCGGCATTAGGAAAGTTGAGAACCACTGATCTATAGAAAAAATTTCTAGAAGTGGAATTGCTGGGTCACAGGGTACGAACATTTTAAATTCCAACAGACATTGCTAAATTTACCTCCAAGGAAACATACATTCTCATCAACAGTATGTGAAAGTTCCAACTTCCCCACATCCTCATTCACTGCTGGCTATCAACAACTTATTTAATCTTTCAATCTGATAAGAAAACATGGTAATTATATATTTTATTTTATATTTATTTAAGTGATTAGGATTACTAAATTTATATAGCTTAAATAGATTTTGAATTTATTATTAGTTGTAGGCTAAACTTAACTGCATATGGAGGTAAAAAATATTCACAAAGCACATTAACAATATAACTGAGGAGACTGCTAATGTTTAACCAATTTGGGATTTTAGCATGGAGCAGACAATGAGGCCAACCACAAATGAGTTTGATCTCTTCATTAAAGCACCCATACCTTTCAAGTGAAATGCATTGTTATCAGTTCTTCAAGCTATGCCATATATTTTAGAAATGTTTCTTTGAAAAGAGTATATTCAATTCCACAGTCATGTATTCACTTTCTCACCTTTACTTACTCATAACACCTTTTTGTATAATCAGTCCACTTCAACGATATTTTGCTTTTTTATATGTTGCTTATTAATCTGACCCTTGACCTCTTTTAGATGTTAAAGCACAGAGTGTAACTAGCATCTAGCCATGAACTCCCAACATAATCAGGACAATTGATATAGGTTGTTGTATTAGAACACAGAAAAAGAAGTAATGTGAGGGAAACATACAGCCCACATACTCTATGTATGCGTACATAAATGAAATGTCCTCTGTCCAAGAATGCTGATGCTCTCTCAGAGGCTGGATGTCTATGATTATAATGCTACCAGCAATGATGGCTGAACTGAGCTAGTCACACATTTTCTCATCCGACTGTCTCTGTAGCCACCTCCAGGCAACAATTTTTTTGTCAGGAGGACTCTAACTCTAATGGGGACTCTGACCTTATTATCCTGATAAATCAGTATCCATAACTGCAAAAATAAGTAACAAATTAACTAGCGTACTAGAAAGGTTTTGACTAAAAGCTAATAAATCGGTAAACGCCTCTCTACCATTCCTTAATTCTCAATTAATATTATATTCCTCAATAAACTAACTGATCCTTACAACTTTATTTCAAAGTCAAAAGCTCTTGCTACTTTAATATGCCCACATGGCCTATACAAGTGAGCACTTGACAGATACTACACATTACCTTTCCCATGTCAGAGACTGAAAGAGATAGACCAAGGGGCAGGGAAGAGCAGAATACCAATGTAACAGTGCTAAAGCCAAGCTATAAATTATGTTTTAGTCACTCACGGCTGCATTTTGAAAAAGCTGGCGCAAAGTAGGGCCTATCCTTCCTTTGGAGGGATACGAGTGTCATATAAAAGCATCTTTCTAACTCACTAGCAACAGTGCTGCCCTCCCGCCCCTCACATAACATGCCCAGCAAAAGAAGGACCGCTGGGTTCTAAAGACAATGAACAATTATAAGGTGGTTTTGACTCTAGCAAAGGATTTTCTTCTTTAAAAGATGTGCAAAAGGATTTTTTAAAAAGTAATAAATCCACAACTTCAAATAGGACAAAAAGAGTCCATCAATAATGCCATATTTCTGTATGTTCTTGCAGAGATGTTAATATTTATACATATACATATACTTTTTATTACATAAATGAAAATTTATGATTAAAAATAAATAAGTAAATAAAGACAATGACAAGAAGCTCTGTATTCTGATAATGGGAGGGAGCAGTGAAGATCAGCTTTCTGGGCTCTAAACTATGCCAGACTGCCCTGCTAATCCTCCCCAAATCCCACAGCACTGGAGTGGGGGCAGGGACAGAATAGAAAAGAGTCCAAAGTTGAATCAAGGACAGTTGCTCTGGATTACAGGAGGTCATAACATTCCTATTTAAATGCAGAGGGAGGGGGGAGAGATGAAGGAGTAGGGGCAGGGCATATACAAAAGCCTGTACATTTATAAAAACACAAAAACAAATTTTAGCCTTGATCCTTCAGATGTGCTAACCAACATCTGCCCCCATCCTTGCCAGCCCAGGCTGCATGGAAGGCACAGAGTAGCAGGCATTTTCACACAGTTGAGGTTGGAAAAGATGCTCCTAGAGTGTAAATTACTAATTAGCTCAATTGAAGACAAAGAGAGAAAATACCTGTCACAGAATGCTGTTTACAACATGACATATAATAAAAACAACCCTGAACATTTTAGAAGAGCGCCTTACTTTTCAGACTTCTATTAACATGTAAATGGCAAAGGAACAGTATTATCGTCTTTAAAAACTGCCCATGCCTCAGAAACAATTATGCATGACTGGGAAGAATGCTTTCCAAATTAATTTGTAATTTTCTCATCCCTATGAAAGCAAAGTGTTTTTAATTATTACAATCAGCCTTAGTAAGAAGCTATATTTCATCAGTTTGATGATCACTTAAAATGAGGGGAAAGGAAAAGAAGCTTACAAGTGCTGTATTTTACATTTGTCAGAATACAGCTAATAGTCTTTCACTGAAATCAGACAGGCCTCATTCTGCAGGTGACACTTTTATCAAAAGGACAGAGTACCATTTTAATAATAAAGATGAGGATGAGCTGGAAGGTGGCAGTGGGGATGGGGTCAATTAAATCTCCTTATATGACAACAACTGAAAAGACTCCCAAAATTTAGGTTATTTGGGGGGAGGTATTAGAATGTTACAATATTTACATTCAATCCCTTATCATAAGGCAAACCTATTAGTATGAATTGCAACCCATGTTCTTATACATTTTGCATTTAGATCTTTTCCAACTCCTTGAAGCTACAAAAGGATCTTCAGAATATATCTTAGTCATGGTGTTGACAGCCCTGTGGCTCCTGTTTTCACATAATAATCACCCATACATCATCAATACTTAGCATATCCTGAGGACCCATTCATCTGTGAGCACACCATGCCAGCTCCTAAGGAGGTCCTCAACAAAAGGGTACATGACAGTTTTTGCTGATGTGGGAGGGGCCTACAAACTCATCATTCACAGGTAAAAGAATATTTTCCAGAATAGACTGAAGAGAACAAACCATAACACCACAAAATCCACTCTGATTCTTCTGCTTTACTAAAATCAAATACATATCAATTTGCTGATACACTCAAGACATTCTTCCCGCCTTGACCAGTTTGGCTCAGTGGTTGGAGGGTCAGTCCGTGGACAGAAGAGTCTCAGGTTCAATTCTGGTCAAGGGCACGTACCTCGGTTGCGGTTCAGTCACTGGCCCTAGTCGGGGTCGTGCAGAATTGATGTGTCTCTCACATCAATGTCTTTCTCTCTTCCTCTCTCTTTCTCTCTCTCTCTCCCTCCTTCCCTCCCACGCTGTCTGAAAATAAATGGAAAAATATCCTCGGGTAAGGATTTAAAACAAAAAAGACATTCTTCCCTTCTCTTTCAAAAGTTAAGGTCTTGCCGGGCTGGTATGGCTCAGTGAATTGGATTGAGCATCATCCCATGAACTGAGAATTCCCGGTTCGATTCCTGGTCAGGGCCCAAGCCCAGGTTGCGGGCTCAATCCCCACTAGGGGGCGTGCAGGAGACAGCTGATCAATGTTTCTCTCTCACATCAATGTTTCTCTCCCTTCCTCTCTTTCTAAAAAAATCAATTAAAAAAAACATATTAAAAATAATAATAAAAATTAAGGCCTTCATATCCATTTTTTTTTCAAATTTACTTGTTTAAAAATACTCAAGTGAAATAAAATGATAGAGCAAATGGGGCAAACAAAAATAACTGGCAAATTTAAATAAGGGTATATACAAGTTCCTTGTACCATTTTTGCAACTTTTCTATAAATCTGAAACATTAAAAAAAATCAAAAGTCACCCCAAAAAATCAAGTATTAACAACAGATATTCTCTCATAGGGTTGTTGACATACTTAGCTCATGCTGGGCACTTAGTAAACACTAATTATTAGTTATCTTTTTATTATTTATTTATTTTATTTTTCTTTATTGATTTTAGAGAGGAAAGGAGTGAGAGAGAGAGAAATATCAATGAGAGAGAATATCGGCTGGCCACCTCCTGGGGATTGGGCCCACAACCTGGGCATGTGCCTTGACCAGTGACCTGTTGGTGCATGGATCGACACTCAATCAGCGAGCCACACAGGCTGGGCATTAGTTATCTTTTTAAAAGAATGGTATGGGGGTGAATGGAGCCTAATATATGTGATAGAAAATGATTTGACTTTGAGTGGTGGGCACACAGTACAATATACAAACCTTATAACATAGAAACCCGCACCCGAAACTTATATGACATTAACCAATGTCACCCCAATTAATGTAATAAAAATATTTTTAAATAAAATAATAGAATAAATTAATTGTATCAAATGAACCACTGGTGAGGGATGTTGATCATGGGGGAGGTTATGCTTGTGTTGGGGCAGAGGGTAAATGGGAAATCTCTGTACCTTCCCCTCAATTTTGCTGTGAACCCAAAACTGCACTAAAAAAATAAAGTCTTGCCCTGGCTGGGTGGCTCAGTTGGCTGGAACTTTGTCCCATGCACCAAAAAAACGTTGCAGGTTCGATTCCCAGTCAGGGCACGTATCTAGGTTGCAGGTTCGATCCCTAGTTGGGGCACATACAGGATACAATCAATTAATGTTTCTCTCTCGCATCAATGTTTTGCTCTCTCTTAAAAACATCAATAAACACATCCTTGAAAGAGAAAAATTTTAAAAATAATAAAATAAAGTCTTAATTTTAAAAAAAAATGAGTGCATCAATTTATTTAACCAAATTAAAGCATGCATAAATGTATTTAGTATATTATTTACACAGGCAAACAAACAGAAGATAGTAAAAATTCAGCAAGAGTCTGAAGAGATATTGCTTATGGATATCTGCACTGAAATCCAAGTTCCATTTTTCCTCAGGGCAATAATCTTTCAACTACAAACCTGTAGGATATATAACAAGTACAGGCTCTTTTTCTAGCTAACAAGGTAGACAGGTAACCACTAATCTGCAATGCTGTTAGGCTTTTTTTTTTTATTATTCTTGGGTTGTTTTGTCTTATAAATACAATTTTATAATTAAAAAATTAAGAGCATGTAAGAACCTTGATGTAATCTCTGCATTAGACATACCCCTTATGGCGTTTGTCTCAGGTTCCCCATTGAGAAAGGACCTGAGAAACAGTTAATAATAGAACCACAAGGATAATTTAAGGACTGGCAAACAAGTCACATTAAGGGATTAAAATAAACCAGCACTGTTTAATCTGGAAAAGAGCATGGTAAAGGATAACTTCACAACAGTCAAATAGAGATAATACCAGACAATGAATCAGATCACAGACTTTGCTAGCAAAATGCCAAGGTTCGAATCCTATCCCCACCCACTTGGTAGAAATTTCCTTTGTAGGAAAAAAAAAAAGAGAAAGATTAATTAAATGTATCGTTCAGTTACTACTTGATAAAAGAAATACCCCAAATATTATTTGTACCAAAAATTATCAGTTATCACACCAGTAGCTATAGAAATGTCTGAGTATAACCTTAGGCAAATTACTTAATTTCAAGGAGCCTTTATTTCTTCTCCAGTAACATAGGAATAGGAATAGTGCCGACCTCATAGAACTGAAGTGAGGAGTAAATGAGTTATAATCTGTAATGAGTTTACAACCATATCTGGCACAAAAACACTATATATGGTAGATACTGTTACTAAGTTTATGAAGAATCAGCATCTTAATACTATAGTAAGCAGATATTTTTACTCTCCAATTGAGAATGGGGCAAGAGAACAAATATAAATATAGCATTAAGTGTGTGCTGGTTAGATAGAAGGTAGACTTTCCTTATAGAGAAAATAATTAAATGCTGGAAAAGATTATCTACAAAGGTTGCCACATTACCTCTGATTTATAAAAAAGAGCATACATTTTTATCTACCTGGGATGATTTAGGTGGGATGTTGATTGAAGTTGCAGGATAAACTAGAGGTCTGTTCAAGGTTTTGTTCCATCCAGAGAATCTACGATTAACCAAAAAGACATTTAATTATGTACAACCTACTTATTCAAATTTGAAAATATAAACTTAAAAGTTATTTGCTTAGCAAATAAGATTATAAACAAAATAAAGTTAAACTGAATAGAATTCTACTTGATGAACAAATAAAAACAAAAATTTATCACTGGAGTCCTTACTGATAAAAACATTTTCAGTTTTAGGAATATCAACTGAAAAATAACCATTCACAAAGAATTGATGATTTATCACACTATGGTAGCATACAGAAACAAAAGACAGGACTGAAACAGACTCTCCCTTGGTTGATCTTATAGCTTATATTTTCTTCTTTATCAATATCATTAAGTCTAAAATAATGTATAAGAACACCAAGCATAAAACAATTACATTATTAAAATAGCAATACCATACACAGAATACAACACAGTAAACACATCTGTAAAGAAGGAAATATGCACACACATCTCACAGAAACACACAGCTCATACCAAAGTTATTCTTCAGCTTGAAAGTTAACATTTAAGACTAACCTCCTTTAAACTTAGTAGCGAAAATAGTAATTTTTAAAAAATCCAGTTAACCCTGGCTGGTTTGGCTCAGCAATTAAAGCATTGGCTCTCAGACCAAAGGGTCACAGGTTCGATTCCTGATCAAGGACATGTACCTGAGTTGCAGGCTTAATCCCTGGTCCTGGTTGGGGTCGTGTGGGAGGCAATCAATCGATGTCTCTCTAATCGATGTTTCTCTCTCCCTCCCCTCTCTTCCACGCTATCAAAAAAAAATCAATGGGAAAATATCCTCAAGTGAGAATTAACCCCCCAAAAAAATCCTCTGTTAAACTGCTAAACCAATCTAGTCACCTCGAACACCTGCTTAACAGAATCCAGAATCTGTGAATCCAGTTAGCAGCTGAATTCAGAAAGATTTAAGATTCTAAATTATTCATATATATTAATAATCAATATTTCTGATATCCACAAATCAAAATTGAATCTTTGCTAATTATTACAAATGCCTTCAACCTAATCTTTACTTTTACACAAACACCCACAAAACGTTAGCAACCCAAAATTTGCATGGCTTTGAAAAAAAAAGTATCTTTGTGTATTTGAATGTACACTAATGAAATAACCTCAAATAAGATTCTCAGGAACAGTTTCCATTTGTCTTTAAACAAATTAGATTCTATCCTTTGGCACCATCAAGTATAAGTGTTTGTATACTTAGCTAAACGTAAAAGCTTCAGACTAAAAATCATCAAAACAAATATTCAGTAAGAATAACCTAAATGTTGTCCCAAATTTCTTATCTTCCTTTTAATTTCCAAAAGTGTCTTAAAAATCAAAAACTTCTGGAAAATTAATATTTATATGGTCTTCTTTATTCACACCTACAAAACAGGAGAGGCAGTGGAACTGTCCAAAGCTCCAGCTTGCATTATCTTACAGAAGTTTTTTTCCATGATAAAAATTACTCATAAATTCATTTATTTATGCTAAAAGATAAATCCCTCTCCAAAATCCTCCACTATTCTACAAATCTCCCTTTCTTTATTCCATTTTGCTAAGTGGGTGAGTTACCTACTACAGTATGAAACGTCCCACACAAACCTAAAGGCAGCTCAGGAACTCAAAGCCCTCACAACCCTGATTTAAATCTCTTCCCAAGCAAACTTCCCTGGTTGGTTATTTGCCTTTCTCTGAAACAATTTCTCAGTATTCTCCAGCCACTGAACACAACTAGGCAGAAATCTGGTTGATTATCAAAACAAAAAGATCTTCATCTTTATCTCAGTAACAGTGGGCTCTCCACTGAAAATGAAATGCTGTTGATAAAGCATTCTGCCTGCTCATGCTTTTCAGGTACAACACTGCTCCAACACAGCACTATCACACTACACAGGCACAGCTACCCTGTGGAAAAAAATACACCCTGTTTTCCTAAGATCACAACCCTAGTGAAATGCACAGGTTTTCAGCCTGAGTTGATGCTTTATCATTCAGACAAGAACAAAATAAAATCAAAATGGGTCTCATCTCTTCAAAGTGGACATAAAAGTCAAATTAAAAGCAATGGAAGGTAGAAGCAGATTCAAAATTCCTTGGAGAAAGAGGTTTCTGGAATTTCCTACTTTTATGGACAAAAGGATTCACAGTTTCAACACAGTTCTTTTCTCAACAAAGAATTCCTTTCCTGAACCACCCCCCCCAACCTACTTCTTAGCTTTCCCCCCCCGATCTCTAGGTCTCTTTCACTCACCATGGTTCCTCCTCTTCTGCACCAAAAAGGCTCCCTACACCCGGTCCTTTACTACAGCATCCGTGCCACCCATGCAGACCTTCTGGAGTATCTTCCCACAACATAGACATTTAATTCCCACTCCTGTGCATTATATACCCAAGTTCTGCATCCATCAGGATTCCTCCGGTTTCCCTTAACCCTGTTCTCTTCCCCTACTCATTTCATCCTTTAAATCCTGGGGCGCGACTCTGCCTTGCTCCTCTTACCCTCCGCTTTTAGCCCTGTTTCTTCACCTCCCAGTTTACACCCCAATCTCTCATCTCTATGTCCTTTCACCCTTCCAGTAGGCTCTCATTCCTAACTCCACCTGGTGCTAGTCCAGTGTTTCATTCATCTTCTCTCACTTTAAAGAATTCACATCCATTGCTCACCACTAACCCATACCTTCTCAGAACCTCGCAGCTCCCACCCCACCGCCGGTCCTGGTCCTTCAGCTCATCTCACTCTGTACTAGTTCACACCCTTGTCACGTCTGGCTCTTAATCACTTTCTCCTCTGCTCCCAACTATTACCCCCGCTCTGCCCCTCCTGGCCGCCCACTTGCAACTCTTACCCCAGTACCCTCACCCACTACCAGCCCCTGCAAAGCCTCCCCCTTCAAACCCTTGCTCTTACACCTAGCCCCGGGATCCCTCTGCCAAGCCTTGGTCCTCCTAACCTCATTCCCTGCCCGGCTTCCTTAACACCCACCCTGGTTTTTCCCTCGTTCCTACCTCCCGGGCTGGCTTTTTCTCCTGCCTTCTAACCCTTTCTCCCCTTAATCCTCATCTCATTATTAGATCCGTTCCCCGCAACCGCTCCCAAGCTTTCTTTCCCCTCTTCTCCTCAAGGCTTGTACCCCAAACCCAGTCGTCGCCCACCCCGCCAAAATCCAGTGCCCGCGCGCCCGGACTGCCGGCTCTCGCCTCCGCCGGTCCCCGCCCCCCGCCCCGGGCGCCCCCAGCCCGCCGGCGCCGCGGTCCCGCCCCCTGCCGCCGCTCCTCCCGCCCGCGAGGCGCGCGCCGCCTTTGTCGCCCCTCACCCGGTGTGTGGATTTGGCTTCTTTAAAGGGGAGGGCCAGTGTGCCGGAGACTGCTGTCCCCGCCTCCGAGTCTTAGAATGGGCTCCCTGGCCGCCCAGGTCCCGGTCCCCCTAACCCCCTGTAGCTACCCCCCTTGGCTACCTCCCACCTCCTCCACCCCCTCCCTCGACCCCCCCTCTATTTACCGCCATCATCAGCACGCGCGAGCTGTCACCAGGGCGCGAGACAACCGAACTCGGCCCCGCCCCCTGTCCGCCCATTGGCTGGCACGCCGGAGCCCCGCCCTCGGGCTCCGCATTGCGCCAACGGCGCAGCGCTGGGCCCCGACCCCAGTATAGACGTCCGCTCCCAGGGTTCGCGCCGCGGGCGCAAAGTTTAGGGTCAGCCACAAACGCAAGGCCAACTTGAGCCTAGCGTACGGGGCGGCGGCGTAGAGGGACGCTGTGAATTGCGGGTCGAAGTTTGGTTGAAGCACAGGAGGGTAAATAAGAAGGTTTCCAGACAAAGAGACTCCTAAGGTACCGAGTCTTCTGTCTGTCCCTCCTTCTTAAAGGGCCAGAGACTCTCCCGAGCCCATCTCCGCCCCCTTCTCCCCATCCCTTCAGGCGCGGAACAGGAAAGGAATTCTACATCAGTTCCCCGCACTCTTTTTGGAGCTCCTTTAAGATCTCCCACCACTGCCAAGGGGACAAACTTTTCTCACTATCCCGTCTATGTTTTCATTTTCTTTTGTTGAAAGACTCAGTTTTAACTGGGTCGTTCGTTCGGAAAGAAGCAGCCTCTGAGCAGTGGGATTTCCTGAGGCAGCTCCTTTGCCAAAAGTTACTATTGGCTTCCAGACGGGTGAGCACGTGTCTGCCTTTTGCCACTGATGACCCGGGATTCAGCTGTTTTATGGAAACCCCGCCAAGGAAGTTTGACTCGGTAAACCGAAGACGTTCTGGAGATCATGGGGATGGAGACCATAGGGAAACAGAACGGCGGCTATTTCTACAAGCCTTCTCTGCCTCAGGTTTCCTTCTTGAGCAGCCTGTTGGGTGCATGTCCTGACATTACTTGCGTGGGCTGCCGTTACCCCAAATAAGACCAACACTGTTACATCACCCAACACATGGCTAAAGCAGGTAGGTAAAGGCTTATATTTAAATATAAAGAAAAGGAAAAAAATAAACATGTGTTATCACCTACACTGGCACAAGGCTACACACTTGTAAATATGAACTAGAGAAGCACAAAAGCCAAAGAATAAAATACGAAGGGGGAAATAGCAGGTGCATGTCTAAGCACGAAACTTCAATGCCTGGAGCCAAGCACAATTAGGCGTAAAAACATTTCCAAAGGTAATTAACCTGGGCATTTTTAAGAGATTTGATGGAAAGAGAGGACCTGGTCATTGATTTGGTGAGGATTTGTCATGTGGTTCAAGAGTTCAAAGTTAAGACGAATGGATTAAAAAGCTGTGGTACATATACACAATGGAGTACTACGCAGCGGTAAGAAAGAAAGATCTCTTATCCTTTGAGACTACATGGAGGGACCTGGAAAGTATCATCCTAAGTGAAACAAGCCAAAGAGAAAGACAAATTTCATATGATCTCACTGATTTCTGGAATATAATGAACATAACAGTTTGAGGACAATCCCCTAAGGAGTGGGGAGCTGAGAGAGGGATGAACAACAGAATTTATATGCATATAGGCATGAACAGTGGACATGGACAACAATCGGGGGAAGGGGCAGGAAGGGAAGGGGGAGGGGGGAATCAGTGGGGGAAAAAAGGAGAATCATTTGTAACAAAAATTAATCAATAAAAAAAAAAAAAGAGTTCAAAGTTAGATCTAAAATTCAGCATTCCCTTTGTTGTCTATAACCTTTAATGTTATTTTCTTTAAGGAATTCTTATCTTACATTATAACTCCTTAATTTCCTACTTTCTCCCCTTCGTACCCAAACTGCCTAAGAAAATTCTTGGAGAATAAAGATTGTATCTTATTCAATGTTAATTCCCTAACAAAAAGCCTGACACATAATGGGTGCTTTTGTTGAGTGAAGGATTTTGGAGACACTTAAGACACTGAGAGAAGGGGTGCTCTCAGAATAGCAATCCAGCAGGGAAAGATTCTCAGTGCTGTGAGCCTATTATTAGATCAGTGGTTCTCAAAGTGTGGCCTGTGGAGCTTTTGGTATCCCTGACACCCTTTCAGGGGGGTCTGAGATCAAAGCTATTTTCATAATAAGATTATTTGCCCTTGTCACTGTGATGACATGTGTGCCAATGATACAAAGATAATGACAGGTAAAATTGCTACTGCCTTAGCACAAATCAAAGCAATGGCATTAAATTGTACTAGCAGTCAAGGTATTTATTCTTCACTGATACCCATTCATAGGAAAAAATACCTGTTCTACTTAAGGAAGTCTTTGATGAAGCACTAAAAGTTATTTGTTTTATTTACACATCTTTTCAATAATACTTTTTTTTTTTAAGAGAGAGAGATTGAGAGAGAACATAGGTTGGCTGCCTCCTACACACCCCTCCCACAGGTGATCAAGCCCAAGACCAACACAGGCAATTGGGAACCAGCAAGTCCCTGTGCAAGGGACAAAGCCCAACCCACTAGCTGCACTGGCCAGGGCAATAATACTAGTCTATAGATGTGGCCTAAAGCATTTCTGTTCCTTACCTAAGTGCAATGTTCTTGAGGAAAAGCATTTGTGCAATTTCACTGAATTAGCAACTTCCTTCGTAGAATACCACTTTTACTTAAAAGGAGAGCTAACAGATGATTCAGCCTTATGTCTCTAACAGATATTTTCTCAAAAATAAACAAAGTGAGCCTGACAGAATTTGTTAGCAATGATCAAACTCAAACTCTCAAGCAAAACTTAGAATTTTTTGAACACTTGTATCCACCCTGTGAGCCTAACAGCTTCCGAAGACTTTTCTGATGAGATGGGTGGTGATATTAACAATTTATTATAATTTTTTTATGTTGTATGATGAAATGTGTGTCAACATTTAAAAGATGTGTAGTAATTTCCAAATGACCAATGCACCACACCTCAGTAAAAGGTCCCTTTAAAGTGCAAAATAAACCAATGAATGTTAATATAATAGAGTACAAAAGTTCACTGATTGAGTTTGAGATTCCACACTGCAACTAACCTGTAGTGGAATTGTGATATAGTATCAAAGAATATCCACAATTAATTGAAAAGATTATTAATATACTCCTCCCCCTTTCCAACTACACATTTATGTGAGGTTGGACTTTCTTCATATTCTTCAACCAAAACAACAGATTGAATGCAGAAATAGATATGAGAATTCACTCTCTTTTATTATGCTAGACATTCAAGAGATTTGCAAAAATATAAAACAAAGCCACTCTTCTTTTTTTTTTTATCCTCACCCGAGGACATTTTTCCATTTTTTGTTCAGGTAGAGTAGGAGGGAGAGAGAGGAACAGAGAGAGAGAGAGAGAAACATCGATGTGAAAGGAACACATCGAGTGACTGCCACCCGCACAACCGACCAGGGTCGGGGACAAACTGCAACCGAGGTACGTGCCCTTAGCGGGAACCGAACCCGGGTCTCTCAGGACCGCAGGCCGATGCTCTAACCGCTGAGCCAAACCGGCCAGGGCTCAAAGCCACTCTTCTCACTAAATTTTTTTAGTTATTTTTCATTAAATATTGTATTTACCTGCCCTGGCCGGTTTGGCTCAGTGGTTCGGCCCTTGGACCAATGATTCCGGTCAAGGGCATGTACCTTGGTTGCGGTTCGTCCCCAGCCCTGGTCGGGTCATGCGGGAGGCAACCAGTCGATGTGTCTCTCACATCGATGTTTCTCTCTGTCTCTCTCTCCCTCCCTCCCACTCTATCTAAGGATAAACAGAAAAATATCCTTGGGTGAGGAATTTAAAAATACATATATATTCTATGTATGTTAACATGTGAGAGGTTTAATGTTTCCTTTAAATGAATTAAATACTTTCATTTTTTTTCACTATAAATTTTTATGAAGGTAAACATCAATAGATATAACCAACATTAGCAAAAGCTCTTTAGGGTACTCTTTTTTTTTTTTAATCCTCACCCGAGGGTATTTTTCTATTTATCTTCAGATAGAGTGGGAGGGAGAGAAAGAGAAACACTGACGTGAGAGGGACACATCCACTGGTTCCCTTCCGCACCACCCCAACCAGGGCCGGGGATGAACTGCCACTGAGGTACATGCCCTTGGTTGGAATCAAACCCGTGACTCATTGATCTACAGGCCTAAGCTCTACTGCTGAGCCAAACTGACCAGGGCTGGGGTACTCAGTAAGTTTTCAGAGCACCTAGGAGTCCTGAGACCAAAACATTTGAGAACTGTGTGTTAGATGAAAGCAGAAAAAATAAGGCTATTTTTGGTCATTTAAATATGAAAAAGCTACGCAGGATAGCTAACAAAAGGTTTTAATGTAACTTCCGAGTTAAAAGCTTAGGTAGCTCATCAATGAAGAATGAAAAATAGAATCAGGAACACTGAACTTTCTTTAAAGACACAACTGGTTACAAGTGCAATCATGATACACATGACATTAAAAAACAAAATTCAGAGACCACCACAACAAAGGCTTAGGAGCTAAGGGGAAAGAGGGATGGATATGCTCCACATAAAAGATACAGTCATACCCTGGCCGGTTTGGCTCAGCAGTTACCCGAGCATTGGCCTGTGGTCCGGAAAGACCTGGGTTCGGTTTCCGCTAAGGGCATGTACCTCGGTTGCAGTTTGCCCCCAGCCCTGGTTGGGTCATGTAGGTGGCAACCACTCAATGTGTCCCTTTCACATTGATGCTTCTCTCTCTCTGTCTCCCTCCCACTCTATCTGAACAAAAAATGGAAAAATGTCCTCAGGTGAGGATAAAAAAATATATATAGTCATGCCCAGCCAGTGTGGCTCAGTGGTTGAGCATCAACCCATGCACCAAGAGGTCACCGGTTCGATTCCCAGTCAGAACACATGCCCAGTATGTGGGCCTGATCCCCAGTGGGGGGCATGCAGGAGGCAGCCAGTTGATGTTCTCTCTCATTGATGTTTCTCTCTCTCTCTCCCTCTCACTTCCTCTTTCTCTAAAATCTATAACGGGAAAAAAAATTTAAAAATATATTTCTATGCTTAAGAGATGGTCCATACAACTGTGTTCACTGATCTGGTTACCAAAATACCTGTATGATAAGTATGTTCTCCAAACCTCTCTATACTGCTTGTTCTCTATTACGATAACACTCTTTGCAGTGGAGAATTTTAACCTAGGCTAAACAGCAATGACCACACAACCTCCCATCTTAAGCACTCTTCACATCTATTCTCCCTTGAGCCTTTCAAGGAGCCAATAAAATATGGAAAGTCAGCATCATCCGTCCCACTTTACAGATGAGACCCAGAAAGGCCAACTTAATTGAAGCTACTGGGCAAATTAGAGACAGTACTACGGCTAGCACCCAGCTAGCTCCTAACACATGGTCTCTTCCCATTAATAGGCTGCCTCAGAACAACTGTCACCTCTAATCTCTAGCCTTCCCTTTCCTACGTGACAAAAGATTTCTAGTCGTAAAAACAGGTCTATGCCATCTGATGGGGGAGGTATGTGTTGGGAAATAAAACAGAGAATAAAAGAGAATTAGGAATCTTTGCCCTAATAGTACCAAGAATTTTAACTTGCTAATTTCATCAGAGATTAGGATCTATTTATCTGCCTCATCAATTGCCTCCTTATGAAAATATGTTCATTATGCCAAATTCCATCACAACAGAATAATTTTCAGATCCCATCAAGTGTGTCATAATGGAAGAGTAACTCCTGGGGCCACCAAGAAAGCTGTAAAGATTGCTTCATACATATTTACTTCCACTCATTTCTGAAAGGTTCTGTGTACAGTCGTCCCTCGCCACTTCGTGCTTCAACTTTTGTAGCTTTACTCTATCGCGTTTTTTCCCGCAATAGTGAAGCTGTGAAAGTCGAAGCACGAAGTGGCGAGGGACGACTGTATATAAATAAAGAATCCTACTTTGCGGAAATTCATTTATCATGGTAGAGTCTGGGACTGATTAACCACAATAAACGAGGGCTGCCTTATGTGTATAAAGACACAAGAGAAGGGGGAACCTATAGAAAAGATAAGAGCAGGAAAGTAGTCCAGGTTTCTAGAAACTGAATGAAAGGTCTGAAGGACTGCTAAATGAAGGAGGAAATTCCCTGGAGAGGAGCCCAGTTAAGGAGTCCAAAAGGCAGGGCAAAGTCTTGCTAACGATATGCCAGCTTCTAGACATATCTCACCCCTGCTTTATTTTTGTCTTCCTGCTATTTCCCTTCAGAGACTCAATTTTTGGATCACGGATCTCTGAGATACTCTAATAATCCCTATAAATCCCATTTCCCCAAAACTGTGCATGTCCACAAAACCATGTCCAGTTTCAGAGCACCTTAAACCTCTTAAGGCTCCTCTTGGGGGTTGATGACCTGGAGTAATGTGATTCCTACTTTGGAATCATAGTTCATGCATACTCCAGCACCAACAACAAATCCCCTCATTAAGCACAATACAGTCTCCACAGTCTGGGAGGGAAAAGGAAGGTATGTTTTGTTTTGATTTTTATCTCAAGACTTAATGAGAAAAGGGTGAAATACAGCAGGAAGGGATTTCCCCAGATGAAGCCAGGACAAGGCTGCCTGACCTCTGGGAGGGATGGTGTAAAGATAAGAGTATTGATGGTCAAACTAGCTGACCTAAAGGGTCCCTTCTAACCCAAGAGACTGAATCTGGAATGCTCTTCACAATGACAGAAACTCACCTTGGGTAAAATCTACCCCAGGAAGTGAGTGCCAAAGACTCCACCCCCTAGGAGAGGACCCACTTTGTAATACAATTGGTTTCAGCCATTCCACATGGCAACTGTAACTGGAGCCTGCAACCCAAGGCACTAAGACAGCAGCAGATATGGGGAGGGAGGCTGTGGTGAGGGAAAGGCAGTACTGGAAGTAACAGGTACAGGCTTGGAGACAGAAAGTGTACACACACACACACACACACCCACACACAATACATATACATCAGTCCTGCAAGGCTCTAGATCTTCTGTGAATGTTCTCCCTATAGCCCTTCCTATATTGTACCTTAAGAGCCTCAACTTTTGAAATCTGGAAGACATGCTTAAGTGGGAATTTCTAACCACTCCTCTTACCTGTCAGGATTTGGAGATAAAAATTTCACTACCTCATCCTGAAGCTACAAAAATGAATACTGGACAGACTGGGTTGGGGTAGACCCACTGGTGGGGAGGAGTGGTCAGTTTCTTTTTAATCCTCATCCGAGGACATTTTTCCTTTTTTTGTTGTTGTTGTTCAGAAAGAGTGGGAGGGAGAGAGAGGAAGAGAGAGAGAGAGAAACATTGACATGAAAGGGACACATCGAGTGGCTGCCACCCGCACAACCAACCAGGGCCAGGGACAAACTGCAACCGAGGTATGTGCCCTTAGTGGGAACCGAACCTGGGTCTCTCTGGACCGCAGGCCGACGCTCTACCCAATGAGCCAAATCGCCCAGGGCCGAGTGGTCAGTTTCTAAGTATTTCCTTCAGTGGAGCAGTGATACCATTAGAGCTCAGGGAAATATGACTACTTGGTACTCAAGATCTAAGGAAAGCAAGCAGGAGACAGCACAGGAACAGGGTACAGTGAATCAGCACAGCACAGGAGACAGAGCAGGCACAAGCACTGGATACAAAAAATGGACTAAGCACAAAGTAGAATGTAGTGTTTCCCCAAATCCCAGCGTTTGCCTTCTGCCTTGACAGATATTGCCATTTGTAGGTATCATCTGTACTACAACTTAATAGTTCTCTATAAATAGACTCTTTCAAAAACTTACCCTTATCCTAAGGAATAAAGAGCTCTAGTTATATTTTTCTCTAACATACATTAGAATAAGACATAAGTGCTAATGTCACAATGTTTTCCACATTCCATTTGAAATCACCTGGCACCACAGAGGTCCAGGGGTCACTCTTTGACACATGCTGTTAGCTAGGAGACCTTGGTGTGAAGTTTAGTCCTGCTTCCAGCCTCAGCTCTAGGCATGAGCTTTCTGGGAGCCATCACTTTCTGGGAGCCATCACTTCCCTATCTTACAATGAAGGAGAACTAGTGATCCCCACAGCTGCCCTGTCTAGCTCTGAGAGTCAAGGTTGGCAAATTTCTATGTGGCTCTGGCAAAGGTACCCACCAAGATGACTTGTTAGAAGGGTCCTAGAAACTTCCCAGTTTCTGCTCTTTTTGGGGTAGCTACAGATAGGGAAGGGAGTAATACATTTGGAAGCAAAGGAAGTTGGGTAGAAGATAGCCTAATGTAGAAGGAAGAATCTGATCCCCAAAATTATGGTATCTCCATTTAGCAGCCAAGTTTAAGTTTTTCTCATTTATAAAATGAGGATAGCCATGCCCTGTATCCTTAAATTTATACATTTGCTCCTCAACTTTCAATCAACTTGAACTTACAAAAATTTATACACGGGCAGTCAGTCCTAGACTACTCTTGAAAGCTCCATTCAGACTTGCACAAAAAAAGATGGATGACATTTGGGCCCTTCCACTAGTTACTACTTACATTTTGGTAATTTTGCAAGTGGAGTCATATTTGTTAAAATATATTGCATTACCCACCTTTTTAGTGATAAAGTTTCTTTAATGGCCACAAAGGACAAACATGACCAAAAGTACCTAAAGTGGCAGTTCTTAAAGCTTGATCTGGTGTTCACTGGACTTAAAGCTGGTCAAATGTATGCTCAAATAGGAAAAAGAACAAAAGTGAAGAACGCTGGATACATAGGAGCCAAGACTGTGTCTAAAAGGCAAAGTGTACTGTGGGACCTGTTTTCAAATTTAATTCATTCCAGAAGGCTGTTCAAGAAGTGATTTCTTCAAAAACCAAATCATTTTTTTTTTCCATTAGAAATAATGTAAATTGAATTAATTTGTTCCAGACCCCCAAATGATTCCCTCTTTTAACTTTTTTTTATCCTCACCCGAGGACATCTTTGCATTTATCTTCAGATAGAGTGGGAGGGAGAGAGGGAGGAAGAGAGAGAGAAACATCGATGTGAGAGAGACACACTGACTGGTTGCCACCCACACGACCCCAACCAGGGCCGGGGACAAACTGCAACCAAGGTAAGTGCCCTTAGCGGGAACCGAATCCGGGACTCTGGTCTGTAGGCCGACACTCTAACTGCTGAGCCAAACCGGCCAGGGTTAGATTTCCTTTACATAGTACATGTTGAATGTAGTATTTAATCTATAAACAAACACTTCTCTTAAATTTATCGAACCACCCCACCAGCCTTAACAGAACTTCCAGCACTCGTTCCTGGGCATCTTTCAGGAGTCAGCATGCAGCATCTTTGCTTCTACATACCATTGCCCCCAGAAATGTAATCACCAACTAACTGCTTTTCCTTTACCCAAATCAACAGTAGTTTTTCCATCTCTTCAATAGCCTGTGATCATTGTTTTTTTCACATCATTATCAACATTAGCCCTCTTGATTTATTTATTTATTTATTTATTTATGTATTTATTTATTTATTTATTTTTATCCTCACTCAAGGACATTTTTGCATTTATCTTCAGACAGAGCGGGAGGGAAAGAGGGAGGAAGAAAGAGAAAGAGGGAGACATTGATGTGAGAGAGACACATCAACTGGTTGCCACCCACACGACCCCAACCGGGGCCGGGGACAAACTGCAACCGAGGTACATGCCCCTACCAGGAACCGAACCCTGGACTCTTTGGTCTGTGGGGCGACGCTCCAACCACTGAGCCAAACCAGCCAGGGAGATTTTTTTTTTTTAGAGAGAGGAAGTGAGAGGGAGAGAGAGATAGAAACATCAAATGGCTGCATCTTACATGCCCCCCACTGGGGATTTGGCCCACAACCTGGGCATGTGTCCTGACTGGGAATCGAACCAGCTGACCTCTTGGTGCATGGGACGATGATCAACCACTGAGCCACATGGGCCGGACATGATGTCCTCTTCATGTTTTAAAATTGTGCTAATCGTCCACTTGCCAGCAACAAAAGCAAAAACACAAAATTATTCACAGCACAATTTCCTGAGATGTTAACAATAGGAAGTTGGGTGGTAAACTGATTCAAGTGGGCTCATTCTCTCCTTTGTTTGTGGCCTGAGAAAAGCTTTTTGTCATGATGATATATCAGCTTGAAAGGGTTGTCAGGTGGAGAACTGAATTATTCAATATGGGAGATGTTTGAGAACCCTGACATTTGACTGTACAGTTAAGGAGTTTATATTATTTTTTAGGTTTTAGGGAACAGAATTATAATGCAAAATGTCTAGAGTCAAATTTACCACATTCAATTTATATATATGATTAGAACACATTTTGTTCAAAGTATTGTCTCACCTCATAAAAGACTAGAGGCAGCCTACAGAAAAATACAAATAGATAAATCTGGGTAAGAGCAAATATAAATCAAAAGGCCAAAAATATAAGGTCTGTGCATTTTATTGTGTGTAAATGGTAACTAAAATATACCTCAATTTCAACATAGCAGAAATAAAACAAACAAAAAAACCAAGGTGAAGAACAAGATGCCGAGAACAGGTCCTGCAGTTACAAAGTTGAATTGAGCTTCCCACCAGCCAAAGCTAAAAGGGAAACTTTTTTTTTTATCCTCACCCGAGGACACTTTTCCATTTTTTTGTTCAGGTAGAGAGGGAGGGAGAGAGAGGAACAGAGAGAGAGAGAGAAACATCGATGTGAAAGGAACACATCGAGTGGCTGCCACCCGCACGACCGACCAGGGCCGGGGACAAACTGCAACCGAGGTACGCGCCCTTAGCGGGAACCGAACCTGGGTCTCTCAGGACCGCAGGCCGACGCTCCAACCGCTGAGCCATACCGGCCAGGGCTAAAAGGGAAACTTAACCACTACCTGACTCTTGCTGCAGAACCCATATGTCTGAAAACAATTTCTACTTAGGTGCCTTCAATGAGGGACAGTATCCTTGAGGACAGCATGGCAGTATGTACATGAACACATTTCCTAACTGTGTGTCTCAGTATTAGCCTGATGGAAGGATTCTGCAGCAGGAGTGGGGTGGGCAGGCAATGTTGGTCAAATGAGCAACTTGAAGGCTCAGATGAGATGAGGAGAAAGAGCTCAGGAAACCATGAAGCAAGTATCAAGTCAGCTATTCTAACACTAAGCTCTGGGTGCATCTGAACTGGAGAGGCCTAGAGGCTGAGACGTAGGCAAAGGGTTCGGAACTGACTTCCTAGTGTGACTAATCCAGCTAAACCAAAAGGAGCTCTGGCATCAACCCTCTCCCCATCCAATTCATAAACAAATGGCTTAGTTAGGGGGGCACTAACTGCAAAATAACAGCCAAGAACATTCCTGGGCAAATCCACTGGGCTCCATGTAGCAGAGGCCACTAATTGGACCCCTGCACCCATTTTCTCCATCTTTTAGTCATAGAACCCCCTAAGTTTTGACTGGGCATATGACTAACCAAATAAGAGGCTCTATGTCTCAGTGTCCCTTTCAATGAAGTGTGGCCAATAGTGGTTTGAGCAACTGCAGGTCATATCCTTTAAAAAAGAAACTGCTGCCCTGGCCGCTTTGGCTCAGGGATCAGAGTTTTGACTCTCAGACTAAAGGGTCGTGGGTACGATTCCCGGTCAAGGGCAGATACCTGGGTTGGAGGTTCCATCCCTGCCGCAGTAGGGGTCGTGTGGGGGCAATCAATCGATGTGTCTCTCTCACATCGATGTTTCTGTTTCTGTCTCTCTGTCTCTCTGTCTCTCTCTCCTCTTCCCCCTTTCACTCTATCTAAAAATCAATGGAAAAATATTCTCGGGTGAGGGTTAACAACAACAAAAACCTGCTTTGTTCTCCCTTTCTCCAGTGGAATTTGGACATGGAGCTGATGAGTATGTTTTGACCTTACAGGCAAGGACAACAAGCCAGGGGTAGCTGAACAACAAGATAAAAAGAAACCAAGTTCCTGATGACTTTTGTAGAGTTAAACCTGCCCTGGACCATCTGACTACCACTGTACTATTAGAAAAGAGAACATTAAACCTCTACTAGGTTCTCTGTGTTATAGCAGCTTAGCCTGTGGCTGAACTTAATTTACAACAGAATGGAAAGTCATGAGAGGGAGACAGGCTTCAAAGGACTCAGGCAACACCCTAGAAAAGTCAATGCACAATTCTCTTCAGCAAACAGGTCAGAAAATGACATCCATAAAACAAGTTGGCCTCCTACTGCTTCTCCAGGAGAGGCGTAGCCACATCCTTTGAGTAGCAGAGGCCTTTATTACGGCACAGCCCGAACACAAAATGAGGCCTGTCCACTGTGGCAGAGGCCAAGTCCGCATCAGTTGGAGATACAGACTACTTTCCCCACCAACACCAGGCAGGGACACCCCTGTCCTACCTTTGCCCCTACAGCATGAAAGCTCCAAACTTCTCCACTCTTCATAATTACTGTTCTTGAGGACAAGCCAAGTCCAGTAAGGCGTGGGGTGAAACAGCTGTCAGGGGACTGTGTGTGAGGGTCAGGGGAGAGGAGTCCAGAGCCCCAGAACAAAAGCCACAGCTGGGAACTGGAGAGGGAGAGAGGCTTCCACGTCTGCCCTGGGTTTCTGGGACCCAGGGGCCTGAGGGTATAGCACCTGCTCCTCCTGTGGAGTCCCCTGGTGACAGAACTCAGCCAGGCAGCTACCAGTCACTAACGAATCCCAGCCACTGGCACCTGCTGCTGCTTGCGAATCTTGTTGAAGAGTTCCATGTACTGGACCATGGTATCTGCTGGGCCATAGACCGTGTCGTGTCTGTTGCCAAACACTGTGGGAGTCCCTGGAGTGTGGCTACCTAGAAAACTCTGTAGGAATTCGAGCAGCAGGCTCCAGCAGTCACTAGCCACCACACAGGGGCCATACTCCACCTAGAGCCAAAGAAAAGAGAATAAGGATGAGTGCAGGCAAGGATGAGGCCTTCAGTTTCCCTTGTACCTCTTACCCTTGCTCCCGTCTTCCCCAACCTCAAGCCAAAGACACATCCATACCTTCTAGCACAGTGCTGCTGCACAGGAAATATTCAACCCAAACACCAAGGATTTGACACACCAACATTCCCTTTAGGCATCTATTTACATTCATATCTTGGAGTTATCAACCCCCAGCCCTGTCCATAAGACCCAAGGGAAGATCTGGGCTCCCTTGTATTATCTCGGAACTGCAACATCTCAGAATCCCCACTAAGCTGGGAAGATTCAAGGAGAGCTCAGGCAAATTCTGAGAAAATGAAGAGGGAGAGAAAGGGAGTGAGTGAAAGTGAGTGTGTGTGTGTGTATGTGTTGGGGATCAGTAGGGCACAAAGAGGACACATACCCTCATAAGTCTCTAAGACCAACCATTATTCCCAAGGTAGACCCAGCCTGGGCTCCAACCCTAAGAAATAATTTCCTGACCAACATAGCAGGAGCCAAAGGATAACACATCTTCAGTTTTCTCACTCCGCTCTTAATTTGTCACTGGAGAGATAGCAGGGGGAAATCACTGGTACAGAAACAGCTGGGGTATGTTTGTACTACAAAGTTGGAAATGTGAGGATAAACAGTAGTTTCCCAGTGGATCTCAGCAAATGGAAGGTGTGTCACAAGCTGAAAAGGGTCAAGAAATCTTGGCCCTCGAGTACTTGGAGTTTCAGAGCAGTAATCCACTAATATCCTTTTCTCTACTGGGGATGCTTTTTAGGACTTAGGTATCCCCATGTCCACACATTTGTAGTTCCTCCTTAAGTGCTGGTCTCATAGGAGGCCCACAATTCCCCAAGTCAGCAGTGCTCTCATTACCCGAAGTCCCAGAACAATCTGTGCCTCTTTCATGGCATTTCCCATAGACTAACTTCAAAACAGTTTGTACTTCGGTCCTGCTCTCTTACAAAATCAAGAATTTGCAAAAGGCAGGCCTCATAGCTTACTTTTAAAAAAAAATCTCACACAGTGCTGGACACATGGTAGGTTGTGGATTCTCACTGGCCCCAAAGCCAGCTACTTGTCACACTCCCTCTTTGTCATTTTCAATACAGCCCTCACAGATGAAGTCGTCACATGCACCCCTTTCACCATGAAAGAAAGTGCACAGCATGGCAAAAGGAAAGGCACATCTTTGCTACATAACTTTCAAGACCCATCTTACCCACCTCCCAAAAGTTAACTGCATGAAAAGTTGTCCTGCTCTGCTCCAATCCTTCCTGTGAAGGCTGACTAGTCCCTCCACACAATTCACCTGCCTCCCTTGACTACCTCTTCCCTTCTCCAACAAGCCAGCCTTGCTAAGCTTTCTACCTACTATGAACCCAGCTTCCAATTCCCATCCTTGGCTAGAGAGTCCCAAATGATTAAAGAAAGGGTAAAAGGTTCAGGACAAGGGGGCACAAATGCTCTGGAGACAGGGATCAGGTAGGCATAAACACCAGTTTGCATTCAGAGGGACGTGGAAACGTGCTGAGCAGCCCTTTCAGCACATCCTGCTCCTGTTTCACGAAGGCCTTACCTCCACAGAGATGCCTCGGGCACTGGGTCCCATTGTGACTGTGCCCACCTTCACAAGGAAGTCACAGTACTGGTAACGGGTGCCCCGGGTCTCAATCTTGCTGGCCTTGGCACTCTGGAAGAAGCCCTTGAGCTTTACCATGAGCACATCAAAGTTGGTGTCAGCAATAAGGCAAGGGCCATTCTCAAAGAGGGCGAAGCAGCTCAAAGGGTACTCTGAGTTGTGCATCACATACATCAGCTTCCCGGTCTGACCTGCAGGGACAGAGATCCTACTCAGCATCAAGACCTCCATCGGCAAACCCCAGAATAGAGGCAAATGTGGGAACAAGGCCAGATGGCAATCCAGCATTACCTCAGCAGTCCTGGGGCGGGGGGCAGGGTCCCCTTACAAACAGCCTTTTCTGAGCAACAGTAGGTGAGGTAGCATGTGGTAAAACCCACCTGCTCTACAGAAAAAGGTGAGGGGCACATAGGGAACTTCACTGGTGTTGATAACAGTTGAATCCTTTTTTTTTTTTTCCATCCTCACCAGAGGATATTTTCCCCTTTTATCTTCAGATAGAAAGGGAGGGAGGGAGGGAGTGAGAGTGAGAGAGAGAGAGAGAGAAACATCGATGTGAGAAAGACACATGGACTGGTTGCCTCCCACACGACCCTGACCAGGGCTGGGACCAAACCGCAACCGAGGTACGTGCACTTGATGGGAATCAAACGCGCGACTCTTTGGTCTGTGGGTCTGTGGGCCAACACTCCAACCTCTGAGCCAAACTGGCCAGGGCGATAACAGTTGAATTCTAAGTTGAGTGATGGGCTTACAGATGGATGCTTAGTGATAATGATTAGTAACTCACAGAGATTTCACATAGTTTTTTTTTGTTTTTTTTTTAATCCTCACCCGAGGACATTTTTCCATTTTTTGTACAGACAGAGTGGGAGGGAAAGAGAGGAAGAGAGAGAGAGGGAAACATCGACGTGAAAGGGACACATCGAGTGGCTGCCACCCGTACGACCAACCAGGGCCGGGGACAAACTGCAACCGAGGTACATGCCCTTAGTGGAAACCGAACCAGGGTTTCTCCGGACCGCAGGCGGACGCTCTAACCGCTGAACCAAACTGGCCAGGGCCACATAGTTTTTTATATACTCATATATTACACAATAAGGGAAATGGAATAAAAGAAACAGCATTTCAGTATGCCAAATGAAGCAGACGCTCTCTCTCTTCTGTCTACTTCTACCTTCCTTGGCCTCCCCCTCTTTGAAATATAAGCAGTAGCCCCAGAGATGGAGCAAGGGGGAATATCTGAACAAGAGGCTAGGAAGGTCAGCAGGGCCAGGCTGTGCTAAGTCTTGTCTTCCATGCCTCAAGAAGTCTGGACTTCATTCTAAAGGCAAGGGTTAAGCCTTGGACAATTTTAAGACATCAGCCGACTTGGGAAACAAGCAGTACACTACAGCAGAAAGAACTCAGCACCTGGAATCAAAAGATCTAGTTTCAAGCCCCAACTCATCTCTTTTAGTCTCTAAGAAATGAGTTTTCTCACTGATTACTATAAATTTTCTGCAAGAAGGAAGGGAAAGCTCTATACATCTATATACATATACATACACATACATATATATTTGGTTAAGTGAAAAATAGAAGGCAAAAAATGGAAAGCAAGATTCCTTGCTCATATAAGAGTTAATGGATAGACTATCACAATCTCAAATACTTATTAAGTACTTAAACTATTCCCAACACTGTCCTAGATTTAAGAAGCATACAAGTAGAGGACTTATCCTCTAGCCTCAAAAAGTTGACAATCTTACTAGAGATAAGTGAAAAACTGTAGGACCTAAAGTAGGATGTAAAGAGAGGGTAGGATTCAGCCACATGGAGGACAGAAAACATTCTAGGCAGCGGTGAGAGTATAGCAATGAAAAGAGAGAAGGGGGTTGGGAGAGCCTGAGGCGTTGTGACCTGTATACATGCTTCCACTCTGCTGCCACTTGCTGAACACAACAGGCTCTGCACAAACCTCCACACATCCCTCCGGACTGCCTGTTGCCAGTTCACACCTTTCACTCCTGGTAAATCCCTTCAAACTTCAACCCTCAAAAAGACATCCAAAACTGATCTGTCATTTTGTTCTTGTGCAAACTCACTGTAATTACATATTTAATTCACATGAGTCTGCAGGTATTCTTACTGTCTTGAAGATATTTTGAAGATCAACTAAGGTGTTTTTAATGAAATCACTTTCAGTTGTTTATATTTTTTTTTTCTTTTTTATATCCAGAGCAAATGTCTATTCCACTGAGAACACAGCACTGCCTTTTCCATAACTAAATAGTCCAATGTAATTAACCTGCCACCAGGTACATAACTAGTCCTATTGGAGAAAGTTGCCATAAAGAAGTTTCAGTGTTTCAGTTGTTTATAGATAATATTATTTTTTAAAATATATTTTTATTGATTTTTTAGAGAAGAAGGGAGAGAAACATCAATGTGAGAGAGAAACATCGATTGCCTGCCTCCTGCACGCTGCCTACTGGGGATCAAGCCCACAACCCAGGCATGTGCCCTGACTGGGAATTAAACCGGGACCTCTCAGTCCATGGGGTGATGCTCAATCCACTAAGCCTTACTGGCTAGGCAATATTATTATTATTTTTTAATCACTACAAAGAACCTTCTTATCTGCACAAATGTGTGAAGCCAGCAGAAACAGTGTCAATGTCCCCCTTTTACAGGGGAGGAAAACGTAGCTATGGGTCTCAGACCACCAGCAGCAGTACCACCACCACTTGTTAGAATTATCTGCCCCAACCCAGGCCTACTGAGTCAGAAAGTCTGGGAGAGAGGCACAGGGACCTGTGTCAACAAGCCCTCCGGCCCAGCCGGTGTGGCTCACTGCATTGAGCATCATCCCATGGACTGAGAGGTCCTGATTCGATTCCCGATCAGGGTACATGCCTGGGTTGTGGGCTCATCCTCAATAGGGGGGGAATGCAGGTGGCAGCCAATCAATGTTTCGCTCTCACATCAATGTTTCTCTCTCTCTCACTAAAAAAATTATAAAAACATATTTTTAAAAAGAACAAGGCCTCCAGTTGATGCTAATGCTGGTCAGTGTGAGAACTGTGTATCTAAAGGCACTGAGAGTGCCCTGGCCAGTTTGGCTCAGCGGTTAGAGCATCGGCCTGCGGTCCAGAGAGAACCGGGTTCGGTTCCCGCTAAGGGCATGTGCCAAGGTTGCAGTTTGTCCTCAGCCCTGGTTGGGTTGTGCGGGTGGCAACCACTCGATGTGTCCCTTTCACATTGATGTTTCTCTCTCTCTCTTCCTTCCTCCCCCCCTCCCTCCCACTCTATCTGAACAAAATATGGAAAAATGTCCTCAGGTGAGGATAAAAATAAAGGCACTGAGCCAGTTGCCCTGGCCGGTTTGGCTCAGCGGTTAAAGTGTCCCCAGACCAGAGAGTCCTGGTTCCCGCTAAGGGCACCTACCTCGGTTGCGGTTCATCCCCGGCTGCGGTTGGGGTTGGGGTTGTACGGGTGGCAAACAGTCGATGTGTCTCTCTCACATCGATGTTTCTCTCTCTCTCTCTCCCTCCCTCTCTCCCTCCCTGTTCTATCTGAAGATAAATGCAAAAAAAAAAAAAAAAGTCTTCAGCTGAAGATAAAAAAATAAATAAAAGTAAAGGCACTAAACCAGCAAGCAGCAAAGCTACAACTCCAATCCAGGCCTTCTGACCTCAAGTTTATTGTTCTTTCCATTCTACCCAACTGCTTTCCATTCTCCCCAACTGGATTGTAGCTCCTTGAAAATAAAGGTCTGATCAGGAAGAAAACAGCCCACACCAGGAAATTTCATAGAAATTATCTATATACATACAAGTGTTTGTTTTCTAAATGCTTTCATAATCGTTATATCTTTTGATTTTTATGTCCTTCCTACTGAAGGCAAAACAATGGTTAACACTGTAACTTTACAGATGGTAAAACTCAGTATACCTCTTAGCTACCGCTTATTAAAGGTTTATTACATGACAACCTTGGTTCTAGTGCCTCGCATGTGTTAACTTATTTAATTAGCACAATAACACTATGAGATAAGTACTATGCTTCTCTGCATTTTACCGATGAGAGAACTGTATTGGGAAGGGTGCAAAAACAGAAACCTCACCAGATAGTTTCATTAGAGGGGATTTGATAATACACGGGACAAAATACAGCAGGTAGAACTAAAAACCAAAGGGAATGATGAAGTCACCCAAAGATTAGCAACCCAAGAGGCCACTACCACCCCTAAGCCTGGACAGAAATAGAGAGGATGTGCTGTTATTACAGCCAGGAGCAAAGGCTGCCAAGCAGGAGCTAGAACCAAGGAGACACAGCCAGAGACACTGCCCAAAGCAGAGGGAGAAAGAAACTGTGGTCTCCCTTTGTCCTGTCTGTTAGTCTTCCCCAATACCTTTGCAGGGAAAGTTCAGGAAATGCATCTATGGGGAAATAAGTGAATTATAGCATAGAAACAGTCACAGGGTATGGGACTCAGTTATCTGGCTCCATATCTAGATTCTTTTTTCTTTCTTTTTTTCTTTATTGGTTTTAGAAAGGAAGGAAGGGAGAGGGAGAGAGAGATAGAGATAATGATGAGTGGACATCGACTGGCCGCTTCCTACATGCCCCCCACTGGGGATCAGGCGTACAACTCGGGCATGTGCCCTGACCGGGAATCGAAACGGCAACCTCTTGGTGCATGGGTCGATGCTCAACCACTGAGCCACATAGGCCAGGCTCCATATCTAGATTTTTAATCACTGTGCTATGGAACTGTCCAAGGTAAAGTTACCACAGAGCCCAGGTCCCCAAATTCATATTCAAAGATCCTCTTTGCCTCCTAACCATCACCACCCCACCATCCAAAGCCATCTCACCTCTTAATACATTTAAAACATTGATTCATTGGTCAAAGTTATGCTGACAAGGTAGCCAAGGCCACTGTCTAAGTGTGGGAAACATGAAGCCTTTCTGCAAAAAGTTCTAGAAACTCTGAAGCTTTATTACAATCCTATACAAAGACTTCTGAGCTCAAAGGAGTCTTTCTCAAACTTTAGAGTATATAAAGAACATCTGGGGAGCTCTTAAAATGCAGATTATGAGGCCCACAACAGCAGAGCCAGGAAACTACACTTTTAACAAGTAACCCAGATGATTTTGATGAAGTTAGTAACCAACCTTCTAAGAAACATTTTTTTTTTCTTTAAAAGTGCAAAGTGCAAAAAACACTAAAAAGCATGGGCCCCATCCAAGAGATGAAGGACCAAGAATTAATGAATTTAGAACACATCTGTGTTCAAGAATATCACTCTTAGAAGAGCAGAAAGATTTCAATGAATGAACATGAATGTCTATCAAATTCCAAGCCAGGTTGCAGCCATCCCGCAGATCCATCTCACTAACCTTGGCTGCCAAGGGTAGAGGCAGCCGTGTGGTAGGTCTCACAGTCCACACAAAATGTTCCTTGCTTCTCTGCCCCGAGCATCTCCAGTTTCCGAGTCAGGAGCTCCACGGTCTGCTGGACACTCTTGCCCTCAGCCACAGGCATCTGGGACACACTGGAAGGAAGAGAACCGAATCATCTGTATCCAGAGACACATGTCCACTCGCTGCACCACTCAATCACCCACAGAATCACAGTTCATCAGGACCTTACAGACCACCTACCATGACCCCCTTAGTTTAAAGATAAGGAAATAGCCCCGGCCCATTTGGCTCAGAGGTTAGTGTCAGCCTTTGGACCAATGAGTATCGGGTTCAGTCTTGGTAAGGGACACGTACCTCAGTTGCGGTTCGTCCCCAGCCCTGGTCAGGTCGTGCAGGCAGCAACCAGTCGATGTGTGTGTCTCTCGCGTCAATGTTTCTTTCTCTCTCTCCCTTCTTCCCTCCCTCCCACTCTAGCTGATGATAAATGGAAAAGTATCCTCAGGTGAGGATTAAAAAAAGATGAGGAAATAGAGGCCCACAGTCCCTAAGAATAAGAGCCCAGATCTTGGGACTCTCTCACAACAGTGCAGTGAACTTCCTATCACACTAGAATTTCCTGAGTGTGCCATGTGTGCCAACATTCAAGAGAAAACTGTAGGTGGCATACAGACTGAGCACTTGATATCACTAAGCTGTGTAATGAGTAAGGATTCCCTTTACAACTATTTCAGATCTGACTATATCAAGCAGAATGCCTCAATTTGGGGTATGTTTTTCCCAACTCTCTAACACTCTGAAAGTGTGATGTCCAGTACAGTAGCCACAAGCCACATGTGGCCATTTATATTTAAATAAGAATGTATCAGCCCTGGCCGGTTTGGCTCAGCGGTTGGAGCGTCGGCCTGCGGTACAGAGAGACCCGGGTTCGGTTCCCGCTAAGGGCACGTACCTCGGTTGCAGTTTGTCCCCGGCCCTGGTTGGTCGTGCGGGTGGCAGCTACTCAATGTGTCCCTTCACATCGATGTTTCTCTCTCTTTCTCTGTTCCTCTCTCTCTCCCTCCCGCTCTATCTGAACAAAAAATGGAAAAATGTCCTGGGGTGAGGATAAAAAGAAAAAAAGAATGTATCAAAACAATGAAGCAAAAAATGTTATTTCTGCCCTGGCTGGTTTAGCTCAGCGGTTGGAGCATCCTGCGGACCAGAGAGTCCTAGGTTCGGTTCCCGCTAGGGACACATACAAAAAAAAACAAAACAAACAACACATTTGTTTGCCCTTGCCAGTTTGGCTCAGTGGTTAGAGCGTCGGCCTGCGGTCCGGAGAGACCCGGGTTCGGTTCCCACTAAGGGCACGTACTTCGGTTGCAGTTTGTCCCCGGCCCTGGTTGGTCGTGTGGGTGGCAGCCACTTGATGTGTCCCTTCACGTCGATGTTTCTCTCTCTCTCTCCCTCCCACTCTATCTGTACAAAAAATGGAAAAATATCCTCGGGTGAGGATAAAAAAAAAAAAAAAAATGTTATTTCCAAGATGTCCTTCTATGGTGAGTAAAACTGGCTTTCCTTTAGAATGAAAGTTAACAGTCACCAAGCCCCAACTATGTGTCAGACAGTGTCCAAAAGCCTTAAAATAAATGAACGATTTGAATCCTCCCAAAAGCCCTAGAAGATGTGCTATTGCTTATCTCCTTGTTACAAATGAGGAAACTAAAGTACAGAGGAGTTGACTAACTTACACAAGGTCACTCAACTTTGTGTGGTGCAGCTAAGATTCAAAGTCAGGCAAACTGTGTCCATGTCCATGCCCTTTACTAGAGGACTACTTTCCTAGGGATGTAGTTAAAATACTTTTAAGGAAATGAAACAGAATTTTGTTTTCAATTTTTTTTTTGGTACATGCCCCTAGCGGGGACCAAACCTGGAACTCTCTAGTCCACAGGCCGACGCTCCAACCGCTGAGCCAAACCGGCCAGGGCTGTTTTCAATTTTTATTACAGATGTTTATGAAATAGATTTTTTAAAAAACATTAATAAATAATAGTACAGGTGGTACTTAGCTATATAAAAATCAGAAAGACAGCCCTGGCCAGTTTGGCTCAGCAGTTAGAACGTCGGCCCATGGACCAGAGTCTAGGTTCGGTTCCCACTAAGGGCACATACCTCAGCTGCAGTTTGTCCCCAGCCCCGGTTGGGGTCATGTGGGTGGCAACCACTCGATGTGTCTCTCTCACATCGATGTTTCTCTCTTTCTCTCTTCCCCCCTCTCTCCCTCCTGCTCTATCTGAAGATAAATGCAAAAATGTCCTCGGGTAACAAAAAAAAAAATCAGAAAGACAGTCATTTGTGACTGAATTTTGGGAAACACTGCATTACTTTATGATCAATCAGCCAAATGAAGCTATAACGGCAGAGTCCTACTTGTTGCTAAAAACTGTCATTACTTGTGTAGCTGATGTGGCTCAGTGGTTGAGCATCAACCCATGCACCAAAAGGTCTCCAGTTCAATTCCCGATCAGGCCACATGCCCAGATTGTAGGCCCAAGCCCCAGTGGGGGACATGCAGGAGGCGGCCAATCGATGTTCTCTCTCATCGATGCTTCTGTCCCTCTCTCTCCCTCTCCTTTCCTCTCTAAAAATTAATAAAGAAAAAATATTTTTAAAAAATTTGTCACTACTCTCCATCAGAAAAAGCATTGATAAAGAATGATGATGTACTTCATTTTGAAATATAAAAGCATCCCTAAAATGATGCTACTGGGGTGAGAAGACCTAGAAATCTGAAAAAGTTGATAAGGGTCCCAACAGACAGAGAAGCTTTTCCCTCTGTCTGCCTTTTCTACTGAAAGAACAAGGTCTTCCGGGTTCCAAGCCTCTGTGCTGCAAACTTGTCATTCCCAGCTCTCACACACCTCCCTTATGCTAGCAGAGGTGGGGAATGTCCGGCCTGCGAAATCAATACCAGCTAACATCACATGCCTTACCAAATTAGCCTGACCCAATATAGCAGGGTAAATTTTAAAAAATAAATTTTTTTTAATTGATTTTAGAGAGAGAGAAAGGGAGAAGGTGAGAGAGCTAGAAACATGGATGAGAGAGATCGACTGGCCGCCTCCCACATGCCCCCCAACTGGGGATTTGGCCCACAACCTGGGCATGTGCCCTGACTGGGAATTGAACCGGCAACCTGTTGGTACATGGGTTGATGCTCAACCACTGAGCCATACCGGCCAGGCTTAGCAGACTAATTTTTAAGTTGATAATTTTGTATGGCCTGTAGATGATGTTATACCCAAATGGCCCCTAGCAGAAAGAAATTTCCCCACCTCTGTGCGGTTAGAAGACTCAGAGGAGGCTCTTGATGTCAAATGTAGGAAACAAAAGTGCAATCCCTGAAAAACTGGCAAGAACCTAGGAGTTTCCACAGGCTCTTAAATGAGAAGCCTATAATCATTTGCCTTCAAATATCCTAGGCTACAGTCCTTTGACTGAAAATGCTTACACTTACCAATATTAAAACAACAACAACAACAACAACAACAAAAACAAAAACACTGCCTGGCAGGTGTGGCTCAGTGGACTGAGCAGTGTCCCATGGACTGAGAAGTCCCGGTTCGATTCCAGGATCAAGGCACATGCCCAGGTTGGGGGAAGGGGACGTGATCCCCAGTAGGGGATGTGCAGGAGGTAGCCAATCGATGTTTCTCTCTCACATTGAGTTTATATCTCTCTAATAAAAAATCAATAAGAACATTAAAAAAAAAAAACCTGAAATCTAGCATTTTGGAATTAATGCCTCCAAGGGCACTAGACCCATACCTTTCCCTGCCACCCTGACTTCTGTTAGAGATAAAAAGTGCATAGAAACTAGACAAATCATAAAGAAAACAGGTCCTGAAGAAGTAATGTGCCTAGAACCCCAATCTCCTAATTCCCATTAGCTTTGGTTTCCCTCTAGACCCAAGATCTAAAAATGGCCAAACTAGAACCAGACACGGGCTAGTCTAACTATATTTAGTGACTGTAGGAAGGGGCAGGAGAAAACCTAAAAAAGATACTGTCTTCTCCTTGCCTATTCCCAAACCCCTCCGGCTCTGCCTGCTGATGGGTTCCAGTTTGCACATCCTATTTCCGACCCTAAAGTTCTATCCCTGGCCTCACCGGCAGGAAGATGTACCAAGAAAATGGGAAGGAGGTACCCATTGATGGGTTCCTGGGATAAGACCCAGGAGGAAGGGGGCGCACCTCTGAGGTATCAGGCCCGGGGACGTCACAACTCTCATGGTGTCCCCCTCACACACGATCCGAGGACAACGTGCTAAGCTCCTGGGGTACCGCGGACCCTCGTCCCGATCCTCCTCCCAGGTACACTCCAGGCTCCGAGGGCCCTTCACGACCCCAAGGCCCGCCCCACAAACTCCCATGCAGTCCTACCAAGTCACTCCCATGATGTCAGACCAGGAGAGTAGCAGCAGCGAGTAGTTGAACCGCAGAGCTCTCCACCCGCAACGTTAAATAAAGGCCCCTAATGCCAGCGTCGGTGGAGGGAGGTGCTCCGGAAATTACGTAAAAACTGAGCGCCCAGTCGACGCTCCACGAGGGGGTCTGTCTAGGAGCCTGCTCGGTGACACCTTCATTGATATTACTGCCCAGCTGCTCCTCCAAGGCTTGCAGCACCCTGGGCCTAAACCCTCAAGGCTTAGAGAAGCCAACGTTAAATGCAAAGAGTTTATTTGGGAGTCTAGCTCCAGCACCTGTGAGTTCTTAGCAGGTGCGGCAACGCTAGTGGCACGCCAGGCCTCCGACCGGTAGGGGGCGCTGTGAGCTCTACGTGTGGCTTCTTGGGACCTGGGAGTTCACGGCGCAAGCGCACCCACGACTTCTTCCTCTCCACGTGTGAAGTTTCTCCGCACCTTTTTCAAGAAAAATGCCCAAATTCAAGGCAGCCCGCGGGGCCGGGGGTCAGGAAAAACATGCGCCTCTTGCCGACCAGATTTTGGCTGGGGACACGTTGCGGGCAGGGGCCCGGGAAAAGCGGCGGGGTCGTGGAACCAAAGAGGAGGAAGAGTATGTGGGGCCCCGGCTGACCCGACGGATTTTGCAGCAAGCGCGGCAGCAGCAGGAGGAGCTCGAGGCCGAGCATGGGACTGGGGGCAAGCCTGCGGCCCCACGGGAGCGCATCACGCGGCTGGGTGAGTGGCGAGACGGGTGCAGGAAGGAGGTTAGGAGGGGATCGAGGAGCGTCGGGCAGAATAGCTTGGAATAAAAGGGTTCGTAGTACTCCCTTACAACAGTAATGGAATGGGAGACCCAGCCCTGGAGCGGATTTAGGGTAGTCAGAGCCCTTCACGCCTGCTACTAGTTTTAGGCCCCCTCCTCTGGGTACCTCTGAGGTTAGTCCAAAAGAAAGTGGTTGCTCACACCACTAAATTCTAGTATTTACCCATTTGTTCTATAAATATTTATGGCATGTCTACTAGTGCTTCGTCCTGTACTAGGAGGTTAGAAGGTTGGGATAAAGAAGTAAACAAGGGCCCTGGCCGGTTTGGTTCAGCGGTTAGAGTGTCGGCCGGCGGTCCAGAGAGATCTAGGTTCGGTTCCCGCTAAGAGCAGTACCTCGGTTGCAGTTTGTCCCCGGCCCTGGTTGGGTCGTGCGGGTGACAACCACTCGATGTGTCCCTTTCACGTCGATGTTTCTCTCTCACTCTCTCTTCCTCCCACTCTATCTGAACAAAAAAATGGAAAAATGTCCTCCGGTGAGGATAAAAAAAAAGTAAACAAGGTAGACATGTGCCTGACTTCAGGATTTTACAGTCTAGCCCAGGAGAGAGTAGACGATAGGCAATGAGAATAATACATCCCATGGCAAAGTATAAAAGTTTCTGATAACAGCAGCATTGATCTTGGGGTCAGGCTCCCCAGATTGCATGTCCTTTGTGCTGAGACCTAAAAAATGAGTGGAGAGTGCTCTGAGCAGAAAGAACAATGTTGTTTAGGTGCTAGAGAGAGAGAGAAAGTAAAATATGATAAACATTTTCCTATTTGGGTTGGGAGTGTTGACCTTCCTAATCCATTTCTCAGATTTCTTTGTCCTGACACAATTGAACATAGGCCTCCTGCCTACAGTATATTTATGTGGCTTCTAAGACATCACATTCCTGTTACTACTTACCTCTTAGTATCCTTTGCTGGCTCCCCTTTGATTTCCAACCTCTTACTGAAGTGCCACAGGGTTCAGTCTTTGGACCTCTCTCTTCAATCACTTCTGTGGTGCTGTCATCAGTTTCATAGTTTAAATGCCATCTATTTGGGCCCTGGCCGGTTTTTCTCAGTGGTTAGAGCATAGGCCTGCAGACCAAGGAGTCTTGGGTTCTGTTCTGGTCAGGGGCACTACCTCTGTTGCGGTTTGCCCCCAGCCCTGGTCCTGGTCAGGCAGGAGGCAGCCAGTCGATGTATCTCTTTCACACTGATGTGTGTCTGTCTGTCTGTCTCTCTCCCTCTCCCTCTCTCTCTCCTTCTCCCCCTCCCTCCCACTCTGAGATAAATGGAAAACTATCCTTGGGTGAGAATTATAAATGAATAAATAAATAAATACCATCTATTTGGTGACTACTTCCAACTATATTCTAGCCTTGATTTTTTTTACCATGAAACCTAGAATCTTCAGTTGCCTATTTAGCATCTCCAGTTTGAAGTCTAATAGACATCTCAAATTTAACACGTCCAAAGTAGACCTCGACAAACCTGCTTCTCCAACATCTTCCTCATCTCAGTTAATAGCATGCTATCTTTCCATTTGCTTAAGACGAAAAGCTTGGACTTCTCTCTTTCTCATTCCACATCCGATCTGTTGGGAAAACCTCTTGACTCTACCTTCAAAATATATCTCGAATCAGACCAGACCACTTCTGACCACCATCGTCTTCAGTGATCTCATGCCTGGATCATTGCAGTAGCCTCATTAATGTCCTATACCCCCTACAGTTCACTCTCAACTCAACAGCGAGAAGATTACAGTGGTTTGCAAAGCCCTGTATGATCAGCTCCATTGCCAGTCCGACTTCTACTTTCTCCCTTTTGCTCCACCCATATAAGCTTAAGCATGGCAAGTTAGGGCCTTTGCCCTGGTTGCTCCTTTTGCCCTCATACACCTGTAGGCGTACTCCCTCAATTCTTCACCTTCTCAGAGAGGCCTTATGTTATGCAAAGAGCCCGAGTCCCAGGAAAATAACCCAGTTGACTGGCTGTGAAAGACATGGGTTTATGAGGACTTACATGCTCACTGGTGGAGGCCGGCCAGTGAAGTTTTCCACAACACAGGCTTTCCCAGCACAGGGTTGTATAGAGTACAGAAAACAAAGCAAACAGCATGCAGGGTAGACATGCTCACACACAGCCCGTGGAAGATCAAAACACTAGCAGTTTACAGTCCGGGCTCACATCCTAGAACAGTTTGTGTTTGGCTGTTTCTTGACCAAGGAGCTGGCCAGGTTCCCAGGGTCACTCCCACTTACAGATGGCCTTCTTCTTATTCCCACAGGGTGGGAGGGGGAGTTGGAATTTGGAAAGGGGCCCAGGTTCTCACATACCATACACCTTCCCTAATCACTTCATTAAAAATTGCAACATGCCCACCCTGGCTGGATGGCTCGGTTGAGTGGGTCAAGGCACATACCTAGGTTGTGGGTTCAATCCCCAGGGCCTATGCAGGAGGCAACTGATCAGTGTTTCTCTCTCTTTTTTCCTCTCTCTAAAATCAGTGGAGGGCATGTCCTTTGCTGAGGAGTAGGAGAAGAAGAAAAAGGAGAGAGAGGGAATTTCAATACCCCCACTACTGTCTGCACAATCCCAGCTTCTCTACTCTGCCCTGTTGCTTTCTTCATAGCACTTGTCTTTTAACCTATTATGTGTTAAATATATTGTCTGTCTTCCCCCACTAGAATATAAGCTCTTTAAGGGCAAAAGGTTTTGTTTCTCTTGTTCAGTAATATATTTCCAGCACCCAGACAGTGTCTTAAAGATAGTAGGCACTCAGTGTTTGCTGAATGCCTGGATAATGAGTGATGGGAAGGTGGGTAGGAACCAAATCTGCAAAAGACCTGGAGGCCGTGCCCAGAATTAAAAGCTATCATAAAGACAATGGAAAACTGTTGGAGAATATGGAGACCAATTACGGGATTGTTTAATTTAGGCAAGAGATGATGGTGATCTAGGCTTAGACAGAGCTGTGAAGGATTTGAAAGAAATTCTGTGAGGTAGACTTGAATAGGACTTGGTAATTCATTGGGTGTTAGGGATGAGGCAGGCCTGCCTCCCAGGTTCTGGCTTAGCATTGGGTGGATGGTGGTGCCATGTACTTAGATGTAGAACAGAGTGAGTAGTATAAACCTAGAAGGAAAAGAGAGTGAGTTGGCTTGATGACAAGTGAAGTTTGAAGTGCCTGTGGGTCGTCCAAGAGCGGCTGTACAGGTGGCAGCTGAAGTTATGGTCTAGAGTGAAGGGATTTCTACCTAGAAGTACAGATTTGGGAGTTGTTAGCATGAGGAGACAAAACACCTGTGCGCCCCCCACCCCCATTTAGCTTTTATCACACACTCCCTCTGTTAATGACCTGTTCATATGCAGCATTTTGTCTCCCTGATTGGAGTATTGCATCCCTTACCAGATGCCCAACCAGCTGTAGCCTTCCAGTAATCAGTCATTCAAATGGGTCGGTCCATTGAAACCTGAAGTACAGAGCCTGGCCTCGAGGCCTTCCACAGTGTGGGTTCACTTGACCCATCCAGCCTTATTTCTTGCTACTGCCTAACAGACACTTTTGTCACCAATTCCTTTTGCCAGTGTTGTGACCCAGGTTTGGAACACACTCCACCTGCGCCCATGCTCCCTATCCAGGGTCTAACTATCCTCTGCACTCATCTTCTAAGTGCCTATGGTATATACTGTCTCTGCCACTCATTTGGCGTATAATCAGGTCCTACTATGTGTATATTATACAGGCGACAGATGTACAACCTGTTCCCAGACCACCTGCCATAGGCAAATCGCTTCACTTTTTTTGTGCTTTAGTGTCTCCATCTGAAACTGAGTATAATAATAGACCTACTTCTTGGGGTTTATGTACAGTGTTTAGAACAGTTCCTGCTACATGACTAAGCGTAGTGTGTTAACTGTGATGTGTTGGCATCACTATCTCATTGGTTCATAGATGTACATTTTGTTTCTCAAGCAAGATTGTAAGCCCCTGGTACAGGAAGGTGATGTGTGCACCATTTCACTGCACACGTCTTTATTACAAGCACACATGAGGCTAATGCTGTGCATAGTGGTTCAAGTTAAATTGACCTCTAAATCCCTCACCCACTACTTGCCTTTCTCATCCATTTCATCTCCCTTCTCAGGTCCAGGAGCGCCGCAAGATGGATCAGATGACGAGGATGAGGAGTGGCCCACCCTGGAGAAGGCCGCCACAATGACAGGGGCAGGCCATCATGCAGAGGTGGTTGTGGACCCTGAGGATGAGCGTGCCATTGAGATGTTCATGAATAAAAACCCTCCTGCCAGGTAGGGCTGGCATGGCCTGGGATTTCGGGTAATGGGTCCTGGTAGCAACTTCCCACAGGGGAGCAAATGCCCCAGCAGAGTTTTGATTTCGTACCTTTGGGAACGGCCTGAGTATTGCTGGTTGTAAGGGGCCACCTTAAAATGAGGGCATCCTCAAAAGACCGTTCTGAGTAAGAATGATACAGACTCAAAATACCTCCTCCCCCTCTGTCCACCTGTTCTAGAACTGCTCGGATTACCTGAGGAAGCAGCTACCCGGCCTTTTTATGTTTCTGGGGAGATGTATCCCATTGCATTTGGTCTTGCCATGCTCAGTGTCCTAGTGGTGAGCTCTGTCCTGTGCCATTTCTCTTTCATACCCTAAGCTTCATTGTATTCAGGGTTTTTCTATCTTAGCACTATTGGCATTTGGGGCTGGATAAATCTTTTTTGCGGAGGCTGTCCTGTGCAATGTAGGGTGTTCAGCAGCATCCCTGTCCTCTACCCACTAGATACCAGTAATGACCTTCTCCCCTACTGTGATAACCAGACATGTCTCCGGCATTGCCAGGTGTCCCCTGGGGGCAAATTCACCCCTCGTTAGAACCACTGATTTATTCCTATCTGTAATAAATGCTAGCTGCGAAAGGTACAGGCGTTTAAGCTCCTGTAGTCAAACTCCTGAGAGTATGGATTTGGACCCAGGAGAGGGGAATCTAAGAGAAGGGCCCTCGACCGGTTCACTCTGACCCTGTGATAGTAACATGACATTGTTCTTGGTTCTTCAGGCTATTTTAGGTTAATGCTTCTCATTGCTAATCACTGTGAGAGGACGGAAGCTGAATGATAAGGTCTGTCGTAGTTTATTTGAGAGCACAGAATGAAGGAATGAGTTCCTTTTCCAGATTGAGACCCAGCGACTGAAGTAGATGTCACAAAGTGTGTACCTGAACTTGTGTGCTTGTCCCACCAGAGAGCCTCTCACTCAGTGCCTTATAACTCCTTAATAGATCGTTCTGAGAGGCTTGTCAGTGGTTTTCCGGCTTGCAGTAAATAAAAGAGTAAAGCTGCACCCTGGCCGGTTTGGCTCAGCGGTTAGAGCATTGGCCTGCGGTCCAGAGAAGCCCGGGTTCGGTTCCCGCTAGAGGCATGTACCTCGGTTGCAGTTTGTCCCCGGCCCTGGTTGGGTCGTGCGGGGGCAGCCACTCGATGTGTCCCTTTCACGTCGATGTTTCTCTCTCTCTCTTCCTCTCTCTCCCTCCCACTCTACCTGAACAAAAGATGGAAAAATGTCCTCGGGTGAGGATAAAAAATAAATAAATTTTTAAAAAAGAGTACAGCTGCTAGAAACAGTGACTCCTGACATTCTTGAGAAATGACAGGTGGCACCTTCAGAAAGCAGGCTTGAACCCACGTGAGCACAGCAGTCAGAGGCCGTGTCGTTTGGAGGCACGTTAGTGTGCGCTGTAAGGGACCCAAGCTTTCGGACCTGAGCAGCCGGGATTTGACTCTTTGCCCCACTTGAGAACTCTGAGACTTTGGGTGAGTTTGTAACCTGAGTGTCAGTTCCCATGTTGAGTAAGGGACTAGCACCTCATATAGGTGTTGCACAGACTATCTAAGGTAACGTCTGAGAAGTCCTGTACTCGGTGCCTGACCTTGAGAAGATCCTTAGAAAACGGGAGCCGTTTCAAATATGTGTTGGCAGCCGCTGAAGATACCAGTCCTATACCGGAGTCTGATGTAATGAGAATGCTGAATCATCACAATAAAATTATGTTTGATATACAGTTTAACGAGGCTGGAAAGAAGATGATTAATCTTAGAAATACTTCCATAAATTTTAATAAATTAAAATGGTGGGAAGTTTGTGCCCTGGTCTCTTTCCCAGTGATCCCAGCTACTTGAAATCTTGGTATATAACTGAGAGGTCAGACCAGGATTTAGTAATTGAGGAGACTTCAGCATATGAGGGATATGTCTGAAATAGGCAACACTTACTATACATTTGCTGTGTACTAATAGTTCTGAGTAGTAATATGCACGCATGAATTCATTTAATCCTGACATTCACTTTATAAGATAGGTATAGTTATTACCCCTCTTTTACAGATGAGGAAACTGAGGCATAGAGAGGCAAAACAGCATGCCCAAGGCTATACAGGGAGTGGAAAAGCTGGGATTTAAACCCAGGCGGACTGACTTCAGAGTCCAGGTTCTTAACCTCCACAGGACTGTCTGCTTTGTCCTAAACTGGAGGACTTTCAGGTCATTTGTGCCCTGTAGCTATTCCATGGTGGGTGGTTGGGCCCAGAGGGGAACTGAGGTCACCCATCCCAGCAGGATGACAGGTCTTTCGGGGCTCACAAAGGACTGTGGTGTGGAGTCCAGAGCTTCCGGACTGTCACCACAGCATTCCCAACCCTCCTTCCCCTCCCCTCTGCAACCCCCCACTCTTAGGCGCACCCTGGCTGACATCATCATGGAGAAGCTGACTGAGAAGCAGACGGAAGTTGAGACGGTCATGTCTGAGGTGACAGGCTTCCCTATGCCCCAGTTGGACCCCCGGGTCCTGGAGGTCTACAGAGGGGTCCGGGAGGTAAGAGCTGGAATACCCTCACAGGGACTGTGGGCTCCCATCTAAAGTCTTGGGTGCCCACATCTCTCCACACAGAAGTCCTGGTGGCCGAGAACAGTCTTAAGTCGGAGTATGGGTTCAAATTCCTGCTGCTATACCACTTAGTGACTTGGTGGCTGTGGATAAGTTATATAATTCTCTGGTCTCAGTTTCCCCATCTAGAAAATGAGGATGATAATAGCATCTCCTTATGTGGTGGTTGTGAGGATTCAGTGAGTGAATGTATGAGAAGCCCTTGGACAAGTACCTGGCAAGCAGTGTGTATATTGACAGTAACGATGGTTTTACACCCTCCTCCCCAGGTGTTATCTAAGTACCGTAGTGGGAAGCTGCCCAAGGCATTTAAGATCATCCCTGCACTCTCCAACTGGGAGCAGATCCTCTACGTCACAGAGCCGGAGGCCTGGACTGCTGCTGCCATGTACCAAGCCACAAGGTGGAGTGGATGGGAGTTAGAGTGGCCTTAGGTCTGTGGGTCAGGGCTGGGGGCGTGGGAAGTACAGGCTTTCCCGGCCTTTGCCATTGCATTTTAACTTTGCCCCAGAGCTCTCTTTTGTGCTTGTTTATATCGTCATTTTCCCAGTTTTTCCTCTTTCATGTTTTGGGACCAAGACCCAGTTGAGAATCTCCTGTGATATGTTTCTAGGGAAGAGACAGAACTACTGGTCAAACCCCCTAGTGTGTCAGACTGGCCTCAAGTCTGTGGCTCCCCAGGCGTGGCCAGGGCCCTCGAAGAGTAGGGGAGAGAAGACCCCTGATGGGGAGAGGGAAGTGAATAGCTGAGTGCCATCGGTTTGGGAGTACTCTGGCTCTTTCAGTGTTCGCCTCTTGGGTACATCTTGTAGCCCCTTCTGTTCCCTCTTATCAGACTTGGGTGTTACACGCACACAGCTCCCACACACCCCTCAAATCTCTTGCATGCACCATCCACAGTGATATTTAAAGGACCAGCTCCAGGCTATCAAGTAACCTGGGATCTCCCTGCTCCACTTTCCCTATCCTTCCCCCAAAAAACTAGGATTTTCGCCTCTAACCTGAAGGAACGCATGGCCCAGCGCTTCTACAACCTTGTCCTGTTACCCCGGGTACGAGATGACATTGCTGAATACAAACGACTCAATTTCCATCTCTACATGGCACTCAAAAAGGCCCTATTCAAGCCTGGAGCCTGGTTTAAAGGTGAGAACACACGAGGCAGGTAAGAAAGGGAGGCGCCCTGGCAGGTGTGGCTCAGTTGGTTGGAGCATTGTTGTGTACACCAAAAGGTGGTGGATTCGATCACCGGTCGGGGTCCCTGCAGGAGGCAACTGATTGATGTTTCTCTCTCTCAAAAATAAATAAATAAATAAAATAAAAAGCAAGTAGGCAATTTAAATGTTTATTTAAAAAAAATAAGAAAGTGGCCCTGGCCAGTTTGGCTCAGCAGTTAGAGCATTGGCCTGCGGTCCAGAGAGACCCGGGTTCGGTTCCCGCTAAAGGCATGTACCTCGATTGCAGTTTGTCCCCAGCCCTGGTTGGTCATGAGGATGGCAGCCACTCGATGTGTCCCTTTCACGTCAATGTTTCTCTCTCTCTCTCCTCTCTCCCTCCCACTCTATCTAACAAAAAAAATGGAAAAATGTCCTCTAGTGAGGATAAATAAATAAATAAATAAGAAAGTGCCTGGCTGGTGTGGCTCAGGGTTGAGCGTTGACCCAGGCACCAAGAGGTCGCCAGTTTAAATTTCCAGTCAGGGCACATGCCCAGGTTATGGGCCAAATCCCCAGTGGGGGGCATGCAGGAGATGTTCTCTCTCATCGATGTTTCTCACTTTCTCTCCCTCTCTTCTCTCTCTAAAATCAATAAAGAAAAAAAGAATTTAAAAGAATTTCTCGTTCTTGTATTAAAAAAGAAAGGGAGAGGCTGGGGCTCCAGGTGAAAACAGTGAGCATGACGGGAGGCAGCCGTCTCTGGTAGATGGGGTGCTTCCTGCTGTGTGTGTATCCTGTCTCCCTGGTCTCAAAGGGACTGCCCCTCTGTCCCTCCCCAGGGATCCTGATCCCACTGTGTGAGGCCGGCACCTGTACCCTCCGGGAAGCCATCATCGTGGGCAGCATCATCACCAAATGCTCCATCCCTGTTCTGCACTCCAGGTAGTGTTGGTGGGGAAGGAAGATGACTCGTCAGTAGAATCACCAGGATTTGTAAAGTTGGTGGGGGAACAGTGGAGAAGGAGCTAAGAATAGCCCTGGGTTTGTGGCTTAAGCCAGTAGGTGTGTCATTACTCCACTAGGTTGTAAATTTCACAAGAATAGGGTCCCAGTGCCTGGCACATGGTAGGTGCTTGTAAATAGTTGAATGAATGAATAGGGAACATGGGAAGAAAATAGGTTAGGGCTGGAGATGTTGAGATACTTGGATATATTCTAGTTGGGTACTGAATGAGGCAAGCAGTCTGAGCCAGATGTAGGGATTTGGGGTGGATCAGCATAGAGATGGTAACCAGAGCAGGGAGCAGGGTCAAGACTGAGTAGTTGAGACGGCCCGATATGGCCATCTTAGGCATACCACAGTGTAAGGGCCAGCAGAGGAGAAGAGAGAAAAGGCACGGAGAAGTAGACCCTCTCCCCCAACATTTCCCCACCACCAACCCTACCCTACCTTCCTGCCAGTGCGGCCATGCTGAAAATCGCCGAGATGGAATACAGTGGTGCCAACAGCATCTTCTTGCGACTGCTGCTGGATAAGAAGTACGCACTGCCCTACCGGGTGCTGGACGCCCTGGTCTTCCACTTCCTGGGGTTTCGGACAGAGAAGCGTCAACTGCCCGTGCTCTGGCACCAGTGCCTCCTGACATTGGTCCAGCGCTATAAGGCAGACCTGGCCACGGAGCAGAAAGAGGCCCTCCTGGAACTGCTCCGGCTGCAGCCCCATCCACACCTGTCCCCTGAAATCAGACGTGAGCTTCAGAGTGCAGTACCCCGAGATGTGGAAGATGTTCCCATCGCCGTGGACTGAGGAAACAGTCGCGTCTCCTGGTCTGAGGGTGTGGGGAGGACACTAGGCGGCCTGTTAAGGTGACACTGGACACAGCCTCTACAGCTGAAGACCCAGATCTGGGCAGTAAGAGCTCATGGGCCTCTGTGACTCCCCAGAACCTCACAGGGAGGACTGAGGGTCTGGCTGGCTCCCTCTCCCATTCTAGGCCATTGTTCCTGCTCAGTTGTGCAACCTGTTTGAGATTCCAACCCCAGTATTCCTCCTCCCCTGCTGGGGCTTGGAGTAAGTACTTTTTCTCAGGCTGTTGTGTCACCTGGACGTGGATAAAAAGGAGGTATTTATTGAGCTTCTGTGTTTTGGTTATCAATGGAGATCTTTCTGCTTTCTCTTTTTATCTGTCTAGGAGTGGAATCTTACCCAGTATATGAAGACCAACCAACCCCTCCCTCCCCACACTTACTCTACAAGCTTGTTTGTGCAGGCTATACCCAGTGTTAGCCCCTAGGGGGCACAGTCTCTGCCTTCCCCCAATACAGGCAACAGGCGGTCTCTGAGTTGTGGACGGAAGAGCTAGAGGAGAAAGCCCCTAGAGGGAAGTGGAAATACAGAGGCCAGACAGGTCAGAGTAATATTGGCTGTGCCCAGGAATGATTAGAACTGGGTCACTACGAGACAAAGTTCCCTTTCTAACTTTCCTGGCTAATGAGACCTTTAGACCAGAAGTCGGCAAACTAGGGTCATATGCCTATTTTCTTATGACCCATGAACTAAGAATGGTATTTACATATTTTAATGGATAGGAAATTTTTTTTAAACAGTATTTTGTGTCCAGCCAGTGTGGCTCAGTGATTGAGAGCTGACCCTGCACCAAGATGTCGTTGGTTCAATTCCCGGTCAGGGCACATGCCCAGGTTGTGGGCCTGATCCCCAGTGGGGGGCATGCAGGAGACAGCCAGTCAATGTTCTGATGGATGTTTCTCTCTCTCTCTCTCTCAAATCAATAAAGAGAAAAAATATATATTAAAAATATTTTGTGAAAGATGAAAATTATATGAAATTTATTTTTCAGCATCTAGTTTTTATTGCAACACAGCCACTCCCATCTATTTACATGGTTTCTTTTGCTACTCCATGCTGCACTAGCGGAGTACAATCCTGGAACTCGTTTGTCTTTGAAAGTATGGCTTTGTGCCAACCCAGTTAGTACATTTGAGAACAATTTGATCATAAAGAAAATACCACATTTATTTATGTGCAGTTTTGTTCTTGAGAAACACTACGTAAAATCAGAAAACTGCACCCAGCTGAGCCAGGCCAGGTACACAAATGCATGCAGCTCCAACATGTGGTTGGGAGTCACACCACATCTGGTGTCAACCCACCTTCCACATCCTTCTGACCTCTGCTTCCAGAAGCAAGCTTTAGGTCTTTTTGAAGATAAAGGACTATAGTTATTGTATTTGTGTTTAACCATTTAGTGTATAAAAACTATGCTGTCTTCTTTCTTTAAAAAAAAAAACAAAAACAAAAAAACACCGCTCATTACATTTTGGTTGTGCCTTAAGCCCATACATAAGTCTTGTGGGTTTTATTATGCAGTTTTGCAGAGTGCCGTGATTTTTAGGGTCGCATACATTCCATTATAAAGTAAGACTATATGTGGGGCAGAGACAACATGGCACATAAGCCTAAAGTATTTACTCTGGCCCTTTACAGAAAAGGCTCAACAGACCCTGCTTGAGACCATTGATTTCTGATCTCCCTACCTCATGCAGTTTAGAAATGGGCTTTTACCGACACCGCCAACCAATCCAAGAAGCCAAGGCCGGTTTTATTCCACAATCTTTATTAAGGTAGCATGATGGTCCTGGGCCAGCAGCCTGGACCTTGTCGCCTTAAGAAAGACCTGTGTCAACAGGGCTTGCATCCCTCCAGATAGGGGGCTTAGTCACTTTCAGGTCATCCTTGCTTCATCCCCCACTGAAGGATGGGGCAGAGGGCCAAAGGGAGAGGAGGGCCTGGCCCCTCCCCAGGCTGTAGCAGCTCCTCCATCACAAAGATCCTCTAGCCAGTAGCAGAGGGGAGGGACGCAGCAACCACCAGGGTTACCACCACTTGTGGGGTAGGTGGGCCCCACCACACCCTCTTACAGTTGTATCCAATACAATTAATAAATTAAAACCTTTTCCTTCAGCACTGACCCCCCTCAATCACACAGAAGCTGAGTGGAAAGCAAAGCAAAGAGGAATTGGTTGATTCTTGAATCTCTGACCAGAGGCCTGGGCCCCTCCCTCTGGGAGTAGCTGTGAGCATGGATTATGCAGGGTTGTCCAAAGTGTGTTGAGAAGAGCTGTCCCCTCAGAATATTGGCAATTTCTTCAGAAAGACCCCAATCCAAATGCAGCGACTCTAGAAGGTGCAGCACCTTTATGAGGCACCAGGGCATTTTGGCAGTTGAGAACACGAGAGCCCCAAGATAGAGGGGCCTCAGAAAGGAATGCTGGTGCCTGTAACTACCTACTTGAATTTTGTCTCTGAGCAGCCTGACACCCCCCCCCAGCCAGAACCGGGAGGAGCTGAGCTGGTCAGAGGCACAGAGAAGGAGGGGCCTGACTAGCCACCCAAACATGGCTGGCCAGGCCCCTTAGTGCACACCGCAAGGATAGGTAGGACCTGCCCCCTTCTGTTTAGCGAAGGGCGAATGGAAGGAGCCCCCTCAGACTTCAGTTGTGGCAGATGTGGCGTGGTTCATTCCTGCAGGGAGGGAGGGTGGCAGTGTCCCCTCTGCTGTCAGTGGCCACTGGAGGGGGCCTCTCCGGCGCTACAGGTGGATGGCTGTGACATCTGTGGGAGTGCTGGTCTGGCTGGGCCCCTGGCTGCTGGAGCCTCTGGGGGCTTTGGGGGCTGGGCTGGGGGATGTATGGGCGGCTTCCCTGAGGCTCTCCCTGAGTGCAGCTTCAATCTGCTCCTGACAGGCCCGAAGGCAGTCCTGGGAACAAGGGGCAGTAGTGAGAAGGGACTGGGTGAAGTGGAGGAAGGTCCCCTTGGAGCTAAAGGTCCACTTCCCTCTGCCCCAGCATCTGGCAAGCAGGTGCACGGGATGGACACCTCCCAGCATACAGGGAAGTCTGGGGAGGTTAGGCCACAGCCCAGCCCCAGGAATCAGCTTTCAATTCTCAGAAACTGGCAAGAGGATGTGGCAAGAGGGTGTGAGAGCAGCCTTGCATCTGACACCAAACCCCCCGCCCCCACCCCTGCACACCATTTGGCAGAAAAGAGCGATGAGGGACGGTGCCCTTCAACACACCCAAGACCACTTGCTCTTCTCCAGATGAGGCAGGGGATAAAAGGCCACAGAAGCCCCAAGGGCAGGACAAGGGAAACCTGGAGTGGGGACCAGGTTGGAGGTGGATGCCTCCCTCTACTGGAGGCTCAGGGAATAGCGGTGCTTCATGAATTGACAGGCTGCTGCCCAGCTGCCCACACTCACCACTTCAGTGCCGGTGATCCCTGCCAGCAGCTCTGTGAGCTCATCTCCGGATGTGGACCAGGCACCCAGGCCTTGCACTGCAGCCCCAATGCTGCCGGTGGCAATCATGGATGGCGGATACATGGCAAAGGTGTAATCTTGGGAAGAGGAAGAGAGAATCATGAGGCAAGGAGAACATCAAGAATAACAGCCACGGTGAACTTCCTTTCCCTCAGAAAATGCCAGGCAGCATGAACAGAGCAGGGGGCATACTGGAAAATGCTAGCAGTGAGTAGTGTCAGGGGCAAGGGAGAAAGAGGTCCCCTCCTAGAGGGTCAGGGTCAGGTCCAGGGTAGTGCTTAAGTGAACCTGGCCAAGAACCTGGTGTGGAAACAAAACTAGGGTCAAGAGACCTGGGTTCTGCTCCCAATTTAATCACCACGGAACCTTGGGCAAGTCATGTCTCTCTGAGCCCTGAGTCCCCACCTACATATGTAGTGGGGGTCTCTAAGATCCTATACAGCTCTGACTGTGCTCTGCGTCTTCTCTGCACTGAAACGGGGGGCCCAAAGGGGATATACTTTTCATAAATTTTGAAAGGCATATAAACCAGAATCTCCTAGTTACTTCTGACCCTGATTTGGCAAAAATGTGCCTAGAGATATTACCTGTAGCACAGAGGGCCAAAAAGGTCTGAGCATGCTTTTTGACCAAGGCCTGTCGGTCACTGGGCAGAGACAGCCGGTGCAGGATCAGGGCCAGGAAATCATGGGCAATCACAGCAGCCAGGTCCCACTTGAGCTTCCCCAGGACCAGCACCTCCCAGTCCTAGAGATTGGAGAAGAGGGTGGGGTCAGTGTCTGAAGAAGGGAAGGGAAGGGAAGGGAAGAGAATAAAGCAGGAAGCCCATAAAACTTGAAGGTAAAGACCCTAGTTCTGCTTCTGGATTTAGGGACTGGCACTGTGGAATGGGGAGTCCAGGGCAGGGAAGAGCTGGGGACATTTGCTTTGAGCATCTATTCATCATTTACTAGATGCCAGACTACATGCTATACACGAATTGTCTTTTAATCTTGTTTGGTTATCTTGGGGCCAATAATATAGACCTTCTCCTGACTTCATCCAGGGCTCTGAGCCCTTCTCTAGCCAGGGTTGAAAGAAAAGACTGCAGCAACAGATACCACCAGCATCTCCATGAACCTGAGACTCCTTTGGGGTAAAGCAGACTATAATCCCAAGGATTCGTGGAAAGGAAAATCACCACTAGCCTCTCCCCCAACTCTGCATCCCAGCCAAGCCTATACCTCTTGAAGAAACCGGGGTAAGCATGAAGCCACACCACCTCTGATACAGCCACTGAACCAACCCTGAGGTTCCTCAAAGGGGAGGGTTGCCCAACCCAACACAACCCACATCCCCTTGGTGGGACATCAGGGTTGGGTCCTGAGATATAACACCCTACTCCATCCCCTGTAGCTGGAACCCATAGTGCCTAGTGCCATTTGAGTCTCAGAGATGTGGAGGCCAAGCCAAGCAGGACGGGTCTGGATGATCCCTGAAGGACCGAATCCTATCTCCACCTGCACACGCCTGCATACTCCTGTTACGTCCTAGACAGAAGCTGAGAACCCCAGCCCAATCCACTCATCTGGAGTTCCCAGTCCTGGCCCCGTTTCTGAGTTGCACACATGAGGATTTCTTCATTGTTTTATCTCAGGAAGGAACTCGTGGGTTTGACCCCTTACTGAGACAGAAATGGCAACCCCACCCAACCTCTTCCAGGCCCCCGCCTGGGTGTCATCCTCCCAAATCAGCCCCAAGCCTCACAGGGCCCCACAGAAAACAGCCTGGCCTGGAGCCAGAAGTCGGCAGAGAAGCTAGCATTTTACTCCTGGTGCCTGTCCCAGTGGCCACACTCCTAACTCAGAAGTGAAGAGAAAGCACCTCGCCTCCAAGGAAACATCTGGAAGGCAACTTGGAGTGGGGCTCCCCCTGTGGGGAGGCATGGGGTCCTGTGTGAGGGAAGGTGGCCACTCTACCCTGTATCCGGGCAACCGGAGAATCTTAGCCCTAGTTTGGCAGAGAGCATGCCCCTGGGAGGAATGAGCTGCTGCGGCTGGCAGCTCCCATCACCTCCCCAGCCTTAAGGCCACCTGGGCCAGCCAGAAGCCCCAGATTCTCTTCATCTGCTTCAGTGCTGCGGAGGCAGGACCCTGCCTGCCCTCCTCTCGGCCTCAGCCTTCTCTGCTTCACGAGGATCTGGACTGATGAGCTCTCTGAGGTCCCGTCCAACTCTGACCTTCTAGGAAACCACCTGCACGCTCCGCCCCCAGCGCAGGCAGAGGGAGTGAGGGGAACAGTACTTTCTGCCTGTTCTGAAAAACTGCCCTCACACAAAGGCACACATACCATCCCAATCTTTTCACAAAAAAAGGAAGTCCCCTTTTACCTTCTAGCCCAAACCCCTCCAAAAACATCTTTCCCGCTGGCCCTGGAAACCAGCTCCACCTTGAGACTTGCCAAAAACTACCAGATTCATCACAAAGAGCTGTGGGGCCTCCCAGATTCCCAACTCCGGCCTCCTACTCCCATCTCCGAGAGCTACTTGGCAGGAAGAGGAATCCTGTTCCTGGACAAGCAGCAGTCGGGGGCCCCAGTACCCTGGCTTCCTGGCCAGCCAATCACAGCAGCCTGCATGCTGCCCTCCTCCCCGGGAGATGGGGCCCAGAGACTCCTCTCAGGGTCAGGAGAAGACTTGGCAGTGTAGAGCAAGGTTGAGGAAGGTGCCTGCTCACCCACCCTCTCCCCCAGGCCCCCCAGGAGATGCCCCAGATAACCTCTTCCAGATCCAAGCAGCGCCCTCACCTCTCCAGGCTTTGGGAAAAGAGAACTGGTAACTTTCCTGCCCTGCCTCGGAAGAACCCAGCCCAAGTTCCCAGCAAGAGGCCCAGGGAGCCACTTCCCAAACCACAGGACTGACAGCAGCTCCCCACAGGGTTATGAAAGACCTTGGTCAGAGTGGGCGGGCCAGGGGAGGGGGCATCATTATCACATAGGAAGCAGCTGCAGCTCAGCTCCCTGTCTGTCCCTTAACTCAGCCTTTGGCTAAGGGGGAAAGGGAGAGATGATTCCACCAGGCCTGAGGCAGCTGCTCAAGTTCCTCAGAATGAGGATTAGGAAGGAGCTTTCTCTTCTGGGATGTACTAGGAAGGAAAAAAGGTGGGATGAAACTCCTTAGGCCCTTCCTTAGAGCAATCAAGGGCTGGGCTTTAATCTGCTCTGGGAGTCTTTTCAATCACAAAGTCCACACTGGGATAAAGACTCACCCAAAGCAGGCCCCCTCCCCCACAAGAAGCACATTCCACTCCCCCACTCCAGTGGGGGTGTGCAGACATGTCCTTCTGCAGCCAATAAATAACTCATGATGGTTGTGTAAACCCAGAGGCAAAGTACTAGTGAGTGTAGACATGCAGTTTGACTTGTTGCTATCTGGGGGAAAGACCAAGAGAAATGGCACCCCCTGGAGGTCAGGAAATGGGGAGTTAGTTCATGCTGGCAGCTTAAGCCTGGGCTGGGGTTTCTCTAACCATTACACTTTACTGCCCCACCTTTTGTCCAAATATATAATCTCTGCGGTCCTGAACCCTCCCCAAGGGGAGGGGGGCAGGAAGCCTCTGAAGTCTTAGCATTCCTTTTCCTGGAGAGGAGGCAGTATGTGTTGGGGGTGAGGGGGTGGGCGGTTGGTTATGCACGCACCCGCATCTGGCGGGGAGAGACAGCGTGGTCGGTGTAGATGCACAATTTTTCGATGGTCAGGGGAGTAGTTTCGCGCAGCTTGGAGGCTAGCAGCATGCAGACCGCACCCAGGAGCTGCAACTGCGCCTTGTGGGTGGGGACACAGGACAGGTAGCGATCCAGGTAGTTCATGGCCAGGGGGAAGACTTCCTCCTCACAGCGCTGCTCCTCACATACCTGGGGGGGGAGGACACAGAGTCACTTCTGGGCAGGGGCGTGGGAAGCACAGCAGCACTAAAGGTGAAAGGGGGGCGCTGAAAGGAAGCGGGACGGGGAGCAAAATGTAAAAATGACTTACAGTAACAAGGACTAATACGGAGGATGCGCTTACCCCAAGACGACGCCCCCTCCCACTTCCTCCGTGTTGCCCCCCAACCAAGGGAGGTACAGCAGAGGCTCTCTTACGAAGGACTCCACACTGAGACTCCCCTCCCCCACGGGGAGCCCAAGGGCCACCCACGGTAGCCAGAGAACTGGGACCTTACCCCCGTTACCATCACCCGCTGCACACACCCAAAGGGAAGGGAGGAGACTCCTGCCGCTGCCTCCCGCACTTTTCATTTCCCTGATCGTCCAACAGCGCGCGCACCACCCCCACAGCCTTCCCCGCCAGAACCCCGCGACAGACGCAAGAACCGGCTCTGAGGCGGGGGCGGCCGAGCCCAGGGTTTTCCAGGCGCGCTCTCCTAAGAAAACGGGGTGGGGAAGGAAAGCAGGAGACGCTAGAAAAGCCGGAGGGGAGAAGGCGGACCCTGTCCCGCTTTCCCGGCCGAAGAGAGGATTAGTTAGGGTGCCAAACCACTGGCAGTCAGAGTCGGGGTTGGGGAAGGGAAAAGGAGACGCAGCCGGCTAGGGTGGCGCGTGAAAGGCCAGGCCCGGGGGTCTGGGCCCCCGTAGCATCTCGCTGATGGTTGCTGAGACCAGGATGTCCCAACAGGGCGGCCCCGGGATGTCCGGAGCCGAGGACGCAGGGACGGCGGGGGAGGGGTGACCCGTCCAGGCAATACCTCCAGCATCCAGTAAGCCAGCATCTTCCGCATGTGCGGCTTGATCTCCCTCTGCACGCACTGGAAGTAAGAGGCGCGGGGCACGTAGCGCTCCTCCAGGCGGAGCAAGCTCTGCAGGACACGCTGGTCCCCCAGCAGCCGCGGGTCCGGCCCGGCCCGGGGCGCGTGCCGGGTGCCCTCGCAGCACAGCAGCTCCATACTTGGGCAGCGCACGGAAGGACGAGAGTGCGGGCTCGCAACCCAGAACGCAGGCGGCGGGCCGGAGAGAGCGGGGCGCGGGTCTGGAGCTGGTGCTGGCACTGCGCGGTGGAGCCCCGGCCCGCCTGCGTCGGCGCGCGCGCCGCTTCCCTGACAGGCGCCCCGCCCCTCGCGACGGTGTAGCAACCGTGGAATGCTCTAACGTCACACGTTCCAAGGGGCGGGGCCGCCGGCGCCCCAGACGGAAAGGGCTGGCGGGCGCCCCCTCCCCCCCGGCGGCCACATTGGTTGTCGGGCGCGGGCCGGCCGGCTTCCGGTCGCCCCGCGTTTTATGACCACCCGGTGGAGAGAGCTTTCCAGGAGGTGGTCCTCTCCCCCACCAACGTGCCCTCCCATCTTGCCTCTCTGACATTAGTCGCCCAGGAAAAAAAACTTTTCTCCAAAGGTTATTCATTCATTGGTCAAACCCTAATTCACCCGCGCTTGCTCTAGGGAATAGGAAAACGGATAAAATTACTCGTTCTTAGCGAACACGGTTCTAAGCACTTAACGCGCCATAGCTTACTAGATCCTCACAAAAACTCCGTGAGTTCGGTATTATACTTATTTTGCAGATTAGAAAACTGAAGCACACTAACAGTCATCAGTCTGTGGCAGAGCTGGGATTGGGAAGCCAGCAGTCTGGCCCCAGAATCTGTGCTCTGCACCATCGGTACCCCATTGCGGCCCGTTAATGCTGTGATGGCAAAGCCCGCACCATCTGCATCACCTAAACGCCGGTGAGAAATGCAGACTCTTAGGCCGACGCCTGACCTGCAGGATCAAAATCTGCATTTCAACAAGACCCCCCGCCGGGTCCTGGCCACATGAAAGTATGAGAAGGCCTAGTCCAAATCAGCACATTACAGAAATACAACAGGGCGGAAAGGCCACGGATTCAAGGCCTCACCTTGTCATTAAGTCTGCTCTGTGGCCTTGGATGAGCCCAGAAAGTCGGCCTTAGCTTCTGTTTGAGGAAAACGTGGGTGGAGAAACTAGATCCTCTCTGAAGGAGTTTCTTGCCCAGACTCTATAAAATCTTCCAATTGCCATTTCTTCTACCTCCCAAACTTTGGGTTACTTTGTAGTTTCCCCAAAGCTGGATTCCACGTGACTAAGAGGCAGACCACAAGCCTCCAGTAAGGCTCCCAGTGGGAAGAGGCCTTGGGGAATTCCTGCCTCTCCTGAGGTCCTCCTTGATAGGAACGGACACTAATAAGAGGCAAGTTCTGTGCTAAACATTTTCTCAATGAGAAAATTATTTTTGTATATAATACATTTTACTGTTGTTCTAATATCATGGAAATATTCATTTGCATTGTAAAGAACTTAGAAAATTCAGCCCTGGCTGGTTTGGCTCAGCGGTTAGAGTGTCGGTCTGTGGTCCAGAGAGACCCAGGTTCGGTTCCCACTAAGGGCTGGTACTTTGGTTGCAGTTTGTCCCCGGTCCTGGTTGGTCGTGCGGGTGGCAGCCACTCAATGTGTCCCTTTCACGTCGATGTTTCTTTCTCTCTCTCTTCCTCTCTCTCCCTCTGACTCTGAACAAAATCGGAAAAATGTTCTCGGTGAGGATAAAAATAAATAAAAATAAAAAATAATAAAATTCAATGGAAAAATATCCTCAGGTGAGGATTAAAAAAAGAAAAGAACTCTTCCAACTGGAAAGATGAAAAGTAATTTATTAGTAATAAAATTTATATGTTATTTGTTTTAAATTCAAGAGCTCCCATTGTGCCAACATGAATGTGTGCCATGCACCTTATCTAACTTGTAAATCTTTCACTCCTATCTTCCAAAATACAAATATGAAGTTTTAGTTAATTAATCATAAGATTGTACTCTTTCATTAAAGAGAATAATATATTTTAAACTATAAAGAATGATATGAAGTTATGGGGACACAAAGATGTTGACATGTAAGACGTTGTCAGAGTGCAGGAGGACTAAAAAATGTAGCTTTTGAAGTAAGTACACAACCAGAAACCAGATCTGTCCTGAAGGAAAGTGTTTCTTTACTCTCAGAATTATTGTTCAGGTTAGAAGTTTATCTTTGATAAGAAAGTAAATCATTATTAAAATTTTTTTTCCAGTTTTACTGAGGCATAATTGACATATATATCAATTGTATTAGTTTAAAGTATACAACATGATTGAACATGTATATATTGCCAAATGATTACCACAATAAGTATAGTTGACAATTTTTTTCTTGTAATGAGAATTTATTTTAAAATATTTATTGAATTTATTGGGGTGACATTGGTTAATAAAATTATTTAGGTTTCAGGTGTACAATTCTATAATTATGATGAGAATTTTTAATATCTACTCATTTAGCAACTTTTCAAATGTACAATACAAAACCGTTAACTATCATCACCATGTTGTACATTATATTCCCAGAACATATATATATTTATCTTATAACTAGAAGTTTGTATCTTTTAACCACCTTCATCCATTTTGCCCTCTCCTCAATCCCCACCTCTGACAACCACCAATATGTTTTCTGTTTCTCAGTATGGATTTTTATTTATTTATTTTTATTATTATTTTTTTTTAATCCTCACCCGAGGACATTTTTCCATTTTTTGCACAGATAGAGTGGGAGGGAGAGAGCGGAAGAGAGAGAGAGAGGGAAACATCAATGTGAAAGGGACACATCGAGTGGCTGCCACCCGCACGACCAACCAGGGCCGGGGACAAACTGCAACCAAGGTACATGCCCTTAGCGGGAACCGAACCCGGGTCTCTCCGGACCGCAGGTGGATGCTCTAACCGCTGAGCCAAACCGGCCAGGGCTCAGTATGGATTTTTAGATCCCACATATAAGTGAGAGCATACAGTATTTGTCTTTCTCTGTCTGACTTATTTCACTTGGCAAGTTCCATGCATGTTGTTGCAAATGGCAAAGTTTCCTTCTTTTTAGGGCTTAATCATATTCCATTGTATAGATATCCCAAGTTTTCTTTATGGAGAAAGAAAACTGGTAAGATGAAAAGTAGTTTACTAGTAATAATATTTTTATACTTTATTAGACATTTACATTTCTTATGAAAATCATTACGTATTATGCCCTTTGCCCATTCTCTTATAGTACTGCTTGTTATTCTTATTGATGTGCTCTTACATTTTAAGGGTACCCTTTTCCATATTTTTTTCTTTGTCATATAGCTTACACATTTTTTTAGTTCACTATTTGCCTATCATTTTTTGGTTCATGGCAGATTTCTTTTTTTCTAACAAATATAAAGTACTTTATATTTATGTAGCCTTCTTTAATGATATTTTCATTAGTGATTTCTGCCTTTGAATCATGCCTTTCCACCCTAAAATTATACAATTACTAGAAGAAAATGTAGGAAATACTTATAGATTATTTATTTATACAAGGGAGCTGGTTGAAAAAGCAGATTTATGGGCCCTGCTTTGGGGCTTTTCATTCTCAAGCCTCTGTGATGAGGCCCCCAAAATCTGCATTGTCAAGAGTTCACACAATAAAGGTTTTTTTTTAATGTGTAAATTGTTACCTCCATTTATTCGGTGTATCATATTAAGTGAGGCTCTATTTACTTTTCCCCAATTATCAACCAATATATCCCATGGCACTGATTAAACAATCTGTTCTTTATTTCATTCACCTCCCTGCTATAAGCATCCCTGGGTCTGGTTCCTGCATCTTGGATGATGCCTTATTTTGGTCATTCACAGCCAAAGACTTTCACTGAGATCTGGCCCTCAGAATTCCTGCTATTTTTGTCTAAGGAATCTCAGCTGGTCTTAATCCCAATTATTAGGGATAATGGTGCTTAATAAAGACACCAAAAGCTCATTTAGTCTGAAATGACCACTGCCGTCCACTTCTAGAGAGTCCTGGCCTTCAACTGAAGCAAGAGGAATGCTAGTTAGACAACAGAGAAATAGCAGGGAAAACTCCAATTAGACGATGACATAGGAAGAAGAAAGCAGAATGCTCTCTGCAGATCTGCAGATCTCTAAAAGATGCCAGGACCTGTACTGCCCTCCTCATATCCTCAATCCATCCCCTTCCATCACTGGTCAGCCCATTTATCCTCTCTGCTCAGTTTATTCATCTTTCAAGGCCCAGCAGAGGTCTGTTCTCCTCCAGGAAGCCTTCCTAGAACAATCCAGCTACAGGAACCAACCCTCTGGCCTCCAAACTCCTGCAGATCCCACTGTACGTGCCCTGCATTGGGCTGGTGGTTCTGGACCTGCTCTCTCTCCCTACCCACAGTGTAAATTCCTGCAAAGGGGAAGACAGTCCACATATACTGATATCCACTGTGTTCTGTCACTGGGCAGGGTGTTTACCATGTATCATTTCACCCTCTAAGAATTGTTTTCAGATGGGAAAACTGAGGTTCACTAGAATTAAACAACTTACTAAGTCTATTTAGCTCCTCCCAAACGATACCCTTTTAAATCCTATACTGCTCTCCTTCAGGACAGGAATGGTGTCCTGTGTGTCTGTGTCTCCTCTGCAGGACCAGGCACTGTGCTGTGACCACCAGCAACAATAACAGCCCTGTGTGGAATGCTCACTGTGTTCCAGGCACGGTACATAGCTGGTATGTATTAAACCATTTCATTTTCACATCAACCTTATGAGAAGTACACTATTATTTTCCCACCGTTTTATAGAAAGGGAAATCCATACTCAGAGTGGCTAAACCATTTGCTTAAGATCACACAGCTAGAAAGTGGTGAAGACAGGATTCGATCCAGCCAGTCTGGCTTCAGAGTCCGTGCTTTTAACCACTTCATTCTACTGCCTCTCGTGTTGTTCCATGAATATGTATTGATCTATTGAGGAAGGGACACAGAGACTGCCCAGTCCTGGAAACCAGGATGTGAACCTGTACCCTGGGCAAGAGAGCTCCTGGTGAGCAGGGAGTTATGAGGGACACCTCTGCCTTGCCCCTGGCTGGCACTGTCATGCCCAGAGCGCAGTGAGTCATCCTAGACTCCCAGGACCAAGGCGCTGGTCAGCTACAAGCCCGATCCCCAGTGGGGGGCGTGCGGGAGGCAGCCGATCAGTGTTTCTATCTCTCTCTCCCTCTCCTTTCCTCTGTAAAAGTCAATAAAGACAAAAATTTTTTTTTAGAAGCAGTGACCACAGCTAATATGGGGAGGAGTTTTGCCCAGGTGCATTCAGTTAGAAAAAGTTATTCAGTGAAATGGCGAATGAGAGGAGAGGTGGGAATGGACTACACGGGCCAGACGAAAAGCCCCAAGGAGGAAAGATACGATGTGTTCTTCCTCCTCTTCTCCCTGCTCCCTCTTCCTCCTCTTCATCACTGAAATGTCCCCATCTGAGAACTCGGGGGTAAACAAGGAAACGAGTGAGGCCCATCACTGCTCCGTCTACATCCTGTGCCTCGGTTGCCTCCAACAGACTGAGGTGGTAAGTAGAGGCCAGGCAGCCTCAGGGCCGGAAAGGGGGGTCCTTTAAACAGGGAGCTGGACAAGGCTCTAGATTCAGGCTGCTTGAGTTCGAAGCCTGGTTCCGTGGCTTAGGACTGTGGGGGAGTTACTAAAACCTCTGTCCGTGTCTATCTGTGTCCCCTTTTGTGAAAAGCGGATAACAACAGTCTGTACCCTACAGAGGGTTTCTGAGGACTAAACAGGCAGAAAATATCTCACCCATGCCTGGCAAACACCAAGCATTCAGAGATGGTAGTTTCTGTTGCTACTGTTTTATCACTGTTATTATTATTATTATTTCCGCTCTCAAGGACTATCCTCTCTGCTAGGGACATGTACCCAGAACCCCTCAGAAAAAAGCAGAAGTCTGAGGAGCAGAAGCCCTCCTCCTGGGACGGCCGCTCTGGCAAACTTAGATGGTCCAGCTCCCAATGGTAAGGGCAGGGTCGGGGTGGTGAGCATGGCAGGATCCAGGGCCACCCCTCTTCCACTCCATCCTCACTGGCTGTGTGACTTTGGTCAAGTTATAAGTTACACCTCCTCCCTGTGCCTCAGTTTCCCTTTCTGAAAATGGAAATAATAGTAGTAGCACCCCTATAGAATGCCTGAAGGATGAAATGGGCTCATTTGTGTAAAATACACTAAAGAGCGCTTGGCAAATGGTGAGCCCTTGAAAAGAACTGTGATTGTCGCCCTGGTCATTTTGGCTCAGCAGTTAGATCGTCGACCCACGGACCAATGAGTCACGGGTTCGATTCTGGTCAAGGGCACGTACCTTGGTTGCAGTTTGTCCCCAGCCCTGGTCGGGTCGTGGTGGAGGCAACCAGCCACATCAATGTTTCTCTCTGTCTCTCTCTCCCCCTCTCTCCCTCCCACTCTATCTGATAATAAGAAGAAAAATATCCTCAGGTGAATAATAATAATAAAAAAACCCTGTGATTGTGATACTTTTTTTTTTTTTATCCTCATTCGAGGACATGTTTGCATTTATCTTCAGATAGAGCGGGAGGAAGGAGAGGGAGAAAGAGAAAAACATCAATGTAAGGGAGACACATCAAGTGGTTGCCACCCACAAGACCCCAAACAGGGCCCGGGGACAAACTGCAACCCAGGCAGGTACGTGCCCTTAGCGGGAACTGAACCCGGGACTCTCCAGTCCGCAGGCCAACAGTCTAACTGCTGAGCCAACCTGGCCAGGGCCAATTGTGATACTTAGAAGCACACATTTCTTTGCGTATATGGACTGTTTATGATCATAAATGTAATACAATAGATATGGAGGCACTTGGAAAACAGAAAACGCCAAGGATGACCACTGCGGTGAAGATTTGGCCAATTCTGGGCTTCAGAAGGGGCGAAGAAGACCACGTTCCCGCCACTGAACAATCCAGCATACTGCAAGTGGTCGGGCACACCACTGCTGGATGTCCTCATTTTCTGAGAACTGGAGAAACCTATATGAATACTATTTCCCACACTTTACTGCAAATATCTGAGACCTACAGGAAAGCTGCAAGAAGACTAGTGAACACAAACACACCCTTCACCTAAATTCATATTTCAGCCTGTGTCCCCTAAGAATGCCAGTCTCCCATATAACCACAATTAGAAAATTTACTCTAATACAATCCATATGCAATCTATATACAAAGTTCCTCAACTGTTCCAATAATATCCGATCAAGGCCCTTGTTTGCATTGTTACCCTAACTCCTTAATCTCCTTTAATCTAAAATAGTTACTGACCTTTTTATTTTTTTAAAGACCTTGATAATATTGATAGTTTTGAAAGCGCATTGTTTTACACAGTGCGCACCAATCTGCATTTGTGGATTTTTTTCCTCCTGATCAGATGAGGATCAAATATTTTGGGTAGATATATCCCACAGGTGATGATATGTCTAAATGTGTGTTTCATAGTGGGGAAAACCAAGCTTTAAACCCAACTGAACATGATTTTGTTCGTTCTTTGAAGATTCAGGAGACACTGTAGGGCTTACAGTGTTCCTGGTCACTATTTTAAGCCTCTGCTATACTTGTACAATATTTCAAATCAGTAATCTTCAAAAGTTTTTGCTCATCCAATTCCTCAGTAAAAACAATTGGAGAGCCCGGCTCATGTGGCTCAGTGGTTGAGCATTAACCCATGCACTAAGAGGTCGCCAGTTCGATTCCTGGTCAGGGCACATGCCCAGGTTATGGGCCCGATGCCCAGGATGTGGGCCCGATCGCCAGTGGGGGGCATGCAGGAGGTAGCCAATTGTTCTCTCTCATCGATGTTTCTATATCTCTCTCCCTCTCCCTTCCTCTCTCTCTAAAAATCAATAAAGAAATAAAAAATTGGAGCATACTCTTTCAATATATTTAGAATATTTAATTTACAAGCTATGTCCATCCCTGCTACCCTAATAGAGTATGTACACGATAGGACATACTGAGAACTGTTAGAGAATTAAGACAAAGATACACGGAATAAATTGAATTTTTCACATCTTTCTTCCACTCTGCAATGGGCTATTACACCCAGTTACCATTATTTGCCTATCCAGCTCCCAAGACAGGCTTCACTACAGATCAAGAAACTTTTTTTTTGGATCAAGAAACTCTTTCCCATGAAGCCTGGATGGGCCTTAAAAATCTCAAAACACACTCCAAGCAGAGCAACCCAATCAGAGCTGACACGTGAGTTGGCCTGTTTTCTGTTTCTGTTGCACACAGAAGCCAACTCCACATGGATGTCCAATAGGCACCTTTAAACCCAACTTCTCCAAAACTGAGATCCTGTGCTTTCCCCCAACAAACCTGCTCCTCCCACAGGCTTCCCCAAATCGGAAAACAGGAACTCCATCCTTCCACTTGCTCAGGCCAAAACACCTGGTGTTGTCCCTGACTCCTCTCTCAAATCCCACACGTGTCCATCAGCAGGGCCGAGAGGCTCTACTTTGCAAATATCTCCAGAATCCACCTTCTTTTCTTCTCTTCTGCTACCTCCCTGGTCCAAATTCAATTCTTCCTTGTCTTTACCAGTCTCCCACATCCAACCCATTACCCATTTCTGGTTGATTTTATGTCCAAAACATCTCCAATCCTTTGCTTTTCCACCCACCCCCATCTAAATTGCATTATCCCTCACCTGGGTTGCAATGGCGGCCTCCTGATGGGCACCCAGATCCACCCATTTCATTAACGGTCATTGTCAAAGTCCTCACAATGCTCACAGACCCTGTGCCATCTGCACCTCCTACCCCACTTCCTACTACTCTGGCTCACTTGCTGTGCCCTGGTCACACTGCCTCCTGATCATTCCTAGAACATGCCGGGCATACATGTCCCGTTTGTATGCACTGTTCCATCTGCCTGGAATGTTCTGCCCCAGATATCCACGTGGCCTCTCCTTCACTTCCTCCCAATTTTAAAGCAAGCCTCACTGCACAGATATCATCTCTGGCCATCCTGCTGCAACCCTGATTCTTCCTTGGCCCTTTCACTGCTATCTTTCTGCTTACCATTCATCACCACCGTACGATACGCTTACTTACATATCATGTTTACAGTTTGTCCGCTCCCTCACTATCCTACCAAAACAGAGTGGTGCCTGGTTCATGGTATGTATTCAAAAAATCTTGTTTGTTTGAATGAATGAATGAATCAATCAATCAATCAAACAAACAAACAAACAAACTAGATGTAAGAAAATCACCAGCATGAGCCACATATAAATGGCAACTCATTGGTGGTAAGGGAACCGTGCGGAGGGGTGACTTCCGAAGCCAGGAGGTGCTGCTTAGCTCCGGCCTCTTGCCACACCATGGGAAGGAATGCTGCCATCCGTTCCCCTTGTTCCAAGGCACCTGCAATGCTCTATGGACTGGATCTGAGGGGCAGGAAACAGTTTGCAATCTCTAGATCATAAGTTGCTAGTGAAAAGAAACCTCAGGTACTGGCCTGAACCTGTCAAGTCTCCCCCTTTTCATAAAATTAGAATACAACCTATATATTTACACATTTGCTTTTTCCTCCCTCTTTCTGGCTGCCTGGATTCTGAATAAATGAGGCTTTCCTGTCGTCTTATGCTGTTTGAGAATCCTGTTCCACAGCTATGGGCCTCGGGTGTGGATGAGTAACTTGCTAGAACTGAACACCTGGCAGAGAGAGCTTCGTCTCAGCTCCTGGCTGGGAAGCAAGGAAGCCAGCATTCATCACCCTAGGCACCAGCCCGCCTTGCATTGGTCTAGAATTGTGACTAAGTGAGCTCTGGAGTTAAGCTGATGCCTGGCTCTGCCATTTGCCAGCTGTATGATCTTAGGTCAGCTACTTAACTTCTCCGTCCTAGGCTCCTCATCTGCAAATGGGGGCAGTAATAGCACTTATCTCATAGGGTGGTTGCAAACGATCAATATGAGAAAAGCACCAGGCGCATAGTAAATGCTCAGTAAAGGGAGCTCCCAGGCCTCAGCAGGCTTTAGGATGCTGAACATGAGCCAAAGATGAGAAGCTTCTCCTTTAAGAACTTCCAGTCTGAAGTGCATGACTATGGCGAAACCCTGAGATGTCATTAAGACAGTAGGCTTTTACCTGCAACACCTACCGGAGAAAGGCAGGGTAGTTTATGTGTGATGGGAAAGGTGGGCTGCATTGGGAGTGGTGGGGGTTGGGGGTCCTGTTCACCTGAATTACACAAGAGAGCCTATGATGGAAGAAATGGGGCTGTGGGTGCTCAGAGACATAGTGGGATGTCAGAAGGGAGAGGCTGGAAGGGGGCATCCACAGAAAGTTTAGGCAGGGAGTGGTGTGTAGCACACCAGAGAATTTTAGGTAGCAATAATAGATTACATTTGCTAAGCACCTTCTCTTAGGCACGGAGAGCTTTAGCAATTTGCTCCATGAGGTATAGGTGCTATTATTACACCTCCTATTACAGATGGAAACAGACACACAGGGAAGCTAAGGATCGCCCAAACACCATGCCAGTAGCAAGTGGCTGCCTTACTTGGGTCTCCCCAGAAACACACTCTGAGACAAGGATTCAAGTGAAGTAACTGACCTGGGAGGTGAGTCCAGGAAGCACCCAGGAGTGGGGAAATGAGACAGAAGGGAAGGAAGCCAGTAAAGAGTACATTGTTAAGTAAGTTACCACCGTGGGCAAATGGAGCTCAATCCTGTTGAGGAACCCTGGGAGGCGATGAAAAGTGCAAGCCGCTGCCTCAGAGGAACTGCACCCCCGGGGTGATGGGGTAGGACACCTGGTCCACCGTTCCGACAGCCAGTGGTTGAGGGCTGCTGGGGATGGAGGAGGGGCCTGCAATGAATTCCCCAGAACTTGCAGCTCTCCTGTGGGAGAGCACAATGGACTCTGACAGCCAGGACCAGCCATCGGGCAAAGTCACGGTGCTGACACTTGGAAGGGGCTGGTGCACTCTGGAAGGGTGAGAGCCATGGCATCTGGTGGAGACCAGCAGCAGGTGCTACATGGGCAGAGCTGGGATTTGAATCCAGTCAGATGCCAGAGCCCACGTTCTAAGCCCGAAAAAATGTTTTTAACAGTGTTATGCTCATTTTAAAGTTGTGGGTGTGTACCAGAACAATAAACCTGAGACATTAGCAGGTTTCCTTTTAAAATAAATTTACTTAATGAAAAAGTTAAAGTTAAAAACATTAAGTAGCCCTGGCCAGGTGGCTCAGTTGGTTGGAGCATCATCCCACACACCACAAGGTTGTGGGTTCAATTCCAGATCAGGGCACATACTTAGGTTTCGGGTTTGATCTCAGGTCAGGGTGAGTATGGGAGGCAATCCATTGATGTTTCTCTCTCACATCAATGTTTCTCTCTCTCTAACATCAATAAAGAAAAAATAAATATCTGGTTAGTGTTTTTATTTTTATTTTTTAATATATTTTTATTGATTTTCTAGAGAGAGAGATAGAAATATCGATGTGAGAGAGAAACAGCCACCTCCTGCACACCCCCACTGGGGATCGAGCCTGCGACCCAGGCATGTGCCCTGACCGGGAATCGAACTGGGACCTCTCAGTCCATGGGACAAAGCTCAATCCACTGAGCCACCTTGGCTGGGCTAGTTTATTATTTTTGGAAAAAATCAATATAATTCATCACATTAAATGATTAAAGGGGGAAAAAATCATGATCACATCAACAGATGCCAAAAGAGTTTTTGATAAAATTCAACAGCCATTCACAATAAGAAAAAGCTCTTAGCAAAGTAGGGATAGATGGGTACTTCCTTAGTCTGACGTGGGCACCTACTAAAACCCTACAGCGAACACCTTCTTTAGTAGTTGATACATAGAAAGTAAACCAGTCAAAGTGCCAAACATCCAGGTCAGTAGGCAAAACTTCTAGGCTGGGAAAAACCAAGCCATTCCTCCTCCATGATCAACCTGGCTAGTCCTTCACTGGGACTAGCATGGCCACCTGTTCCCCGGGTTCTCAAGGTAGACCATCATCTTTCCGCCCCTCCTTCAATTCGTACATCTTTATGAACAGCACCGCCTTTCTGCTGCCGGGAAGCCCTGGAGCCATCTTGGAATTTCTCCCTCCTTGGGTTTCCTGTACCCGGTCAATCACCCGGCCCAACCAATCCACTGGCAGATGCTCTCTGAGACCCTGTTCTCCCCGTTCCTCCAGTATGCTGTTAGCCAATTCCTCAAAATCTGCCACCAAAGCAAACCATGTACAGCAGAGAAGAAAGCATCTCTCTAGGGAATCTGGTAGCATAATCTAAAATTACCCTCTGCAAACGGAAATTTATTTAGTCTAACATTCTGCCTTCTCAACATAATACAGCCATAACTGTCATAAAGTAAAAAAACAAACAAAAAAAAACATTTATTTTAAATTACTATGATTAAGAAAAATTAAACTTCACAGAAGCCATGTGTATCACAAGACAGGCAGGAGGAGTTCGAAACCCTCTTGTCAAAGGCTGGGCCTACGTTACTATTGCAAAAGCCTCTCAGCGAGCCTCTCAGTCTTCACAGTGCGTCCAGATAGATCCAGATCAATGGCGCAGGGCCATCAGATTAATCTCTCACAGACAGTCCTTTCATCTCCAGTCCAAGGACCTGCTTATCAGGTCAAATTTAAAAGTCAACCAGCCTGGCTTTTAAAGTTCTCCTTCAAGAGAGAGGCCCCAGCCACCCTATCCAATTTTATCTCAGCTGGAGCACTCCAGCCCACCCCAAGGCCTTATCACCCACCACTGGCATCCTGGTCCTTTCTCCAAATCCAGCTCCTTCCCTCAAGTCCTACCTCCTGGCCCACCAGGGTCGTAGCATTAGAGATCAGGGAAATTCAGAGCCAGAAGGATCAATGTGGCCAGAGAGGGGAGCTGACTTGCCCAAGGGCACACAACCAGTTAATGATTGTTTTGAACTAGTCTCATTGTTTCCTGTGAGTAAATTCTATCCTTCCACCCCCCAATTGGAAACTCCTGGGGGTAGGTACTACACCTTTCTATTCCCAACTTTGGTTAACCTGCTACAGGAGGTATCCTGCACAAAGACTGGAGCTTTGGTTCCAGACTCCCTGCTTCCGCAATTCCCAGACTTGGAAGGTCTTTCCTCCACCTTCTGTCAGTCATTCACACTTACAAAATCCAGTTTAAGATTCCTCTAATCGCAAAGTTATTTCATTTTTCCTTTCCTTTATTTATTTTATTTTTTCCCCATTAAGCCTCACCCAAGAATATTTTTCCATTGATTTTTAGATAGAGTGGAAGGGAGGGAGGGAGGGAGGGAGAGAGAGAGAGAGAGAGAGAGAGGCGGGGGAGAGAGAGAAACATCGATGTGATAGAGACACATCAATTAGTTGCCTCCTGCACGACCCCAACCAGGGCCAGGGATTGAACCTCTAACCCAGGTACGTGCCCTTGACCAGGAACCGAACCTGCGATCCCTCAGTCCGCCAGCTGACGCTCTAACTGCTGAGCCAAACCGGCCAGGGCGGTTTTTCCTTTTTAAACTGTCATTAGTGTTGTTACAACACTGAGCAAAAACATACATTTTTAGGAAGGATTCATACTTCCCCCAAACTCACATATCCCTGGCCAGTTGTTTCATTCCTTTTTTTTTACATTCCCTCCAGGAGAGTTGTGTCATTCCTTCCATAGATCCTTACTGAGATTCTATCAAAACACCAAGATCGTCCTGGGGCCATAGGCAATTCAGTGACATATAAGACAGTTCTTTTCTTATACAGAGAAAAAAATCTCCTGGGGAAATAAAATGTACTTTGCTTTCCTTCTTAATAATTTACCTTTACTTGTTTCTTTAATTAACTCAAGTACGTGGGTTTAGGGGCTTTGACTCATCATGTGGCCAGAAAGTTCTCTGAAATCAGGAATTGAATCTTCTAGTTTTTTGGTATCTAGGTAGACTCAGAATATGTTCCAGTTAGTACCGGTGTCCTGATATAATTATTAATGCTGCACCCTTCACTCTCAAAGTGTCCCAGCTTGGAATAACAAGTGTTGGTGAGGATGTCGAGAAGCTGGAGTCCTTATACACTGTTGGTGGGAATGTCAAATGGTGCAGCCACTTTGGAAAACAGTCCGCCAATTCCTCAAAACATTAAACATAGTTGCCATGTAACTTAGCAATTCTACTCCTAGGTATATATCCAAGAGAAATAAAAACACATCCACACAAACACTTGTATTCAAATGCAAGAGCATTATTATCATTCATACTAGCCAAAAGTAGAAACGACCCAAATGTCTGTCAACAGCTGAACAAATATAATGAATATAATGTGGTATATCCATATAATGGAATATCATTTAGTCATTCATAAAAAGGAATGAAGCTCTGAGGCACCCTACCGCATGAAGGAACCTTCAAAGCCTTATGGTCAGCAAAAAAAGTCAACCAAAAGACCACATGTCATGATTCCATTTATGTACATTGTTCAGAATAGGCAAATCTAGAGAGACAGGGAAAAGTTGAGTAGTTGCCGAGGGCTGGGGTGGTGATGGTAACGGCAATGACTGCTCATGGGTACTGAGTTTCTTCGGGGCTGATAATAACGGTCTAAAATGAGATGATGGTGATAACTGCACAACTCTAAATATACTAGAAGCCAATGGACTGTGTACTTCATATAGGTGAATTCTACGATATGAAAATTTTTATCTCAATAAAACTTTAAAAAATCATTCCAGTCTGGATAATAAATTACATGGCATTTCCTACCTAGGGGACCTTAACACAAGTGACTGAGAGCATAAGGGCTTTTGAGTTAGACCTGGGGCTGAATCCCACCTCTACCATTTCCTTGTGTAACCTGAGGGGAAATGATCTGATTCTGTCAAAACACCAAGTTCCATGTGCAGAACAGAGCTGTAGTGCCTTCCTCAGAGGCCTGTTGTAGTGTAAGCAAGATAATGTATGACAATTGCTAGGAGCCCCCCCACCCATGTTTAAAGTGCTCAACTTTTAGTAGATATTTGCACTGGCAAAAGTTTGATACAGAATGGATGAATGGACCAAAGGATGGAGCAAGCCTCACACAACTCGAGATTCAGAGCAGATTATACCCACTCCAGTAAATCAGATGTTCCCCTTAAAAAGGAATTCAAGCCCAGCCGTGTGGCTCAGTGGTTGAGCATTGACCCATGCGCCAAGAGGTCACTGGTTCGATTCCCGGTCAGGGCACATGCCCAGGTTGTGGGCCCCATCCCCAGTAGGGGGCATGCAGGATGCGGCCAATCCATGTTCTCTCTCATCGATGTTTCTATCTCTCTCTCTCCCTCTTCCTTCCTCTCTCTCTAAAATCAATAAAGAAAAAAAATAAAAATAAAAGAATTCAAGAAGCAGCAGTGGACTAAGTTCAATGCTGCCGCCCATTCTGCTTGGTCACCCAGCTCCTCACTAGTGTTCTCAGCCCGACTGTGTGCAAAACCCTAGGCTGAGTTTCCTGGGGAATAACGGGGGAGAAGCCAGGATCCCCATTTTCAGGAGGGCAGTGGAAGGACGGGCATATGCAGAGGAAAAAGACAGTCCCCACAGGCCATGTCAACGGGCCCAGGATGACAGGAAGCACCCCTGGTGTGAGTGCCTCTGAGCAGATAGTCCAGACTAAGTCAACTGTGTGCGGCCCTGAGATGGGGCCTCCACCGACTTCCAGCACATGCTGAAATGAGTCAAATAGTTCCAGCGATGCCTTATTCAAAACTCATCCCCAGCTCCTGCCATGGCTCCTCTTTATCTCCCAAGGCCCACATTTTCTCACACACACTTCAGAGACCTTATTCTATTCCTTCAGCCTCCGCATTCATGTTTCTCAAGTTCTAACCTCCGCCTTGAACTCCCAGACCACATCCCCAGCTGGATGTCACACGGACACCTGGAGCGAAGATGCTCCAAACCTGCCCCTCCCCTTTCATATTGTGTGTCAGTTAACCATGATCCACTGGTCATCCAAGCTAAGAATGCTGACATGATTCCTTCCCAGCTCCTCCCGCTCCACATGTCCGCACCAACCGGCGAGCAGCTCCTGTCACTTCTGCTTCCAAAATGTCTCTGGAACCTAGCCCCTCCACTGCACGCTCAGGTGTCCCCTTCGGACACAGACACGACACCCTCTCTTCTCACCGGTCCCCTACCTCCATTCACCCACTTCAACCCTCCATCCCCACTGCTGCCCAAGCTCTTTTAAAAACCTCAGGGAAGCACACGTACTTCCTTTGCTTCTTAAAACCTTCAAGTCCCGACGTCTTCAGGATAACATCCAGACCCCTTATCTGAAATGAACATGTAAAGTCTGCCATTTAAAAACTTTAAAAGGCTGCCATGATCTACCCTACATTCTCCCTGGAGCTTTATCTCCCCTCCTCCACCACACACACCTCCCTTATACTTATATTCTGGGTCCACTGAATGGTCCAACGTTGATGCTTTTGCTCAGCTCACACACTCCTTTCTGCCCAAAACACCCACCCCACCGCCCCTGAAAATCTGCTCCGTGTCCTGCAAGGCCAGCTCAAAGAGCACCCCTGCAGAGACACTCGCCTCAGTTCCTCCTGCTGAAGTGTGAAGGAAAGTGTGCGGGGAGAGACAGTAGTTGCTACAGAGGCCACCTTGAGTACTGACCAGTGAAGGGGAATGGGCCTTTGCCAAGTCACCATATGTCAGGGTCTTGTCCTCAGTTTTGCAGGAGAAGCAACCTCAGTTTTGAGGTTGTCTGCTGAGTGAACACAATCTAATTGTCTCCAATAAAGGCCACAGAAAGAAACAGACAAAACAGAAAACAGAGGCATCAAGTGAACTTGAATACCGAGCCAGGGGATGAGAGCCAGTTTGCCTTCAGCCAAGGGACCCGCTGTGTCCCACAAGAGACAGTGCAGAGTAATGGCTAACAGTGTAAGTCAGCAGTTACAGAACCTGGGTTTGAAAACCAGCTCTGTCACTTACTCTGTGTGTGACTTTGGATGACTTACCTAGACTCTTGGTTTCCTCATCTGTGGAGTGGAGCGAATTTTCTCCTTTGTGCTGGCTACTCCCTCTGCCTGAGCCTCTCTTCCCCTACATACCCACATAGCTACTTTCCCCCTTCCCTGTCTCTGCTCAATTTTCACCTTCTCAGAGCCTTTTCCTAACCTCCCTAGATAAAACAGGAATGCCTCCCCACCTCGGGCACTCCTCATCCTCCTTATCCTGCCATATCCCTAGTGCCTGAACCATGGCTTGACCAGAGGGAATTGGTCAACAAATACGGTAGAATGAATGGATAAAGCATACGTACCCCATAGAGCTGTGAGGATGTTAAGTGTTTAGAATTGTGCTTGGCCCACACCAAGAATCCATAAATGTTAACTTTTATTAGGAGAGCCCCCTACTGAGAGTCTGCCACACACCAGGCACCCAGGATGCCCAAGAGGAGTTGGGGGCTCTGAGTACTGTTGGAAAGACAGATGGAAGCCTTGGGAGAAAGGCACCTACTGCAGTCTGTGTGCGTGCGTGCACGTGTGTGTGTGTGTGTGGGGGGGGTCTTCTCCCAGGAAAGATTTTGTCATGTTGCAGTGAGGGTCAGGGTGTGAGACTGGATGGCAGCAGGAACTGGAGCTGGACAGGAAGGCAGGACACATCATGAAAGGCCTTATAGCTGCAGAATTTGAGCTGTGCCCCAAATGCAACCGAAAGCTATTAAAGGGTTTTATTTTTTTATTATCCTCACCCAAGGACATTTTTGCATTTTTCTTCAGATAGAGTGGGAGGGAGAGAAGGAGGAAGAGAGAGAGAAACATCGATGTGAGAGAGACACATCGAGTGGTTGCCACCCACACAACCCCAATCGGGGCCAGGGACAAACTGCAACCATGGTACGTGCCCTTAGCGGGAACCAAACCCGGGACTCTCTGGTCCCCGGCCGATGCTCTAACCACTGAACCAGACCGGCCAGGGCTAAAGGGTGTCAGTACGCACCAGGACCTAAGTACAGTAAGCATTCGGAGTTGGGGAGGAGTAAACTGAGAAAGCAGTTAAGAGGGTCTTGCAATAACCTAGGGAGAAGTTCCCAGAGTAGCTTGTGACAAAAGGAGTGCAGGAAACAGAATCCCTGGATGGTGGGGGAGGGGCAGCCCAGAAGATTCTGGCTTCAGCAATCTGATGGAAGGTGTTTCTATTTCCGCTGATTAGGAAAAACAGATTTAGGGGAAAAGTTCTCTCTTCCCCATGTTGGTTTTAAAGGGCCCACAGACATTCAGGTAAAGCCCACAGCAGCTGCGCACAATACATGAGCACCATTTACGGAGTTCTTGCTGTGTGCTTGCAATGCCTGGCGTCTATCTGCGTCCTCACAACCATCAGTTAAGGTAGGCATCACTATCCCATTTCACAGCTAAAGAAACAGACTAAAAAAATATTGTAAAATAACTTCTAAGGTCCACAGCCAGCAAGCGGCCCGGCTGGGCTGTGAGCTCCGGTCACGTCTACCGACGCCCTTCCCGCTCCGCACCTTAGCCTTGATGCCCTGGGGTCCTCGGCTCCGGCAGCTGAACCCCCCCCCCCCACCTGGGTGCTGCCACCTAGGGAATGTGAGGAGGGACAGTGGAGAGGACACCGTATTTAAGGGGTGGGTGGAGAAAGAGCCTCGGAAGGAAACAACAGCCAGAGAGGTCAGGAGGGAACGGAAGGCGCAGCAGACGATGTCAGAGCACAATGCTGCCAGGGGTCGGCAGGACGCGGAGGCCTCCCTCAGCCCAAGTAGTGTCAAACTAACAAACCCCAGCACCCTGCCACCCCCACTGACGCATTCCTCCTTTAGATATGTTAATAGAGGGCACGGGTTAAGGTCGAGCCGGAGCTCCGGGGGCCTTTGTGTTTCTTGAACTCAGTTTGCATAGCTTTGCTCTAACCTGTGATGTATCGATTTTATAGTTTACATCGGGGCAGATCTTAATTCCGATTTCTGGGAAGGTTCTTCCAGGCCGACCTCCTGCAGCGTGGGATGTAGCAAAATACATTAGGCCTTTAGAGTCCGACCTAGATTAAAATATGGGCTCTGCTGTGTGACCCTGGCCAAATTATTTAAACCTCAGGTTCTGACCTTTCAAATGGGGTGGTTATGAGGGTGAGAGAAATGTACCTAAGACTCCAGTTTATAGTCTGTGCTGTTATCATTACATTGTCTCCACTTGGCGTCTAGCTTCATTCCTGAACACTGGGTTGGCTTTTGAGAATTCTGATGCCTGTTCACTCCCTGATCGGGATGTCAGAATCCCCAGAAGTAAGGCTGAGCTGTTTATCCCCAGGTGATTCTGAAACATCCACGGCTGAGAACCACAAGCCAAGAATTACCTTCTCCTTCCCCTGTAGTCTGTATTTCTTCATACTGAGTTTATCACTCTATCAGTGAACTCTCTTGGTAGGCGGGTCTCGCTATCCTATGATTGGAAATTCTCAGAGGGCCACCCCCCTCCTAGAATGAATGGAGTTATTCCCAAATCAACAATATATTGAGTCATGCCTCTTCATCCATCACAATAATCTCATTTTCAGAGAGCAACCCGGAGCTTTCTAATTTATTAATTTATTCACTCATTTGCAGTTGCTCCTTTAAGCTCTCTGCCACATGAGTAATTGAGAATTCAAGCAAATTCTGGGGTGAAACTAGAACAAATGAAAAGAGAAGAAGTTTAGCATGAGTTCACCCAAGTCTCCTTCAGGTATTAGTAACTATTCCATAATTAATAACAACAAGAATAACAGCCTGGCCGGTGTGGCTCAGTGGTTGAGCATCGACTCATGCACCAAGAGGTCCCCGGTTCGATTACCAGCCCGGGCACATGCCCAGGTTGGGGGCCCAGTCCCAGTGCAGGGCATGCAGGAGGCGGCCAATTAATGTTCTATCTCGTCGATGTTTCTCTCTCTCTCTCCTGCCTTACTCTCTCTCTAAAATTAATTTAAAAATAATAATAATAAAAGAATAACAATAGTCACATAGCAATTACTTCGAGTCTGGCATTGTCTTAAATGCTTTACATTCATTATTTTAATCCTCTAAATCAGCGGCTTTTCAACTGGTGTGCCGCAGAATTTTAGCAACTAGTTTATGTGTGCCGTGTGATGAAAAAGGTTGAAAATCGCTGCTCTCTTTCATTGTCATTTCTACTTTACAGAGGAGGAAACTGCAGCACTGAGGGGGGAGGACTTCCCCAAGTCCACACACTGAGTAAGAGGCAGAGGCAGAATCTGCACCCAGATATTTTGGCTCTAGAATTACGATTTTACTATTTAAGGACAAACTAAGGAGAGGGGCTGGAAAGCCCCTGGTGGCCCCGAATCAGAGACCACCGAAGAAGAAGGCTTGAGGCTGTCCCCAGGCCTGAGGAGGAAGAGAGGTGAGCCCTAGAGAAGCCAGACTGGGGGTCAGAGCTGACCACAGGCCGATGGCTTCTTGGATTGCCGGGCAGAGGAATGAGAGACATGAAAGGGAAATTCCCTCAGGAAAAGAAAACATTCTTGAGGGTGGTTGTTTTTTTTTCTTCCTTTTATCTCATCTCTGATTTCAAACCCATAGTTTCTTTGCTGAGTCATGGAGGACATTGTGAAAGGGTGGGGTGAAGGAGTGTCACTTCCACACTCCCAGGGCAACAGAGCCACCAAGGCCGGGCACTCCGGGGGCCTCCTGGGCAGCCCAGACTAAAAGGGCGATGCCAGATAGCACCTGTTCTAAAAATAGTTCACCAAGAGGAAGCAGGTTCTACTGCTGTCTCCGATACCTTCCCCTGAATCTCCTCAGTGAGTGAAGAACATTCATAGATGCTTGGATGAATAATCAAGCAAATAAGTAAGTGATTCAACAGACACTTACTGATCCACTACTGAAGGCTCTGGAATTGGACACGTGTGGATTTGATTCCAGCTCTGCCACTTATGACTCCAGGCAGGTGACAGAGCCTCAGTTTCTTCATCTTTAAAGTGGGGATATCTGTTTCAGCCTACAAACTTGGGGTGAGGGCCAAATGAGGTAAGAAAGGTGAAGGCCTTGGCACCTCCTGTGTGCCAGGCATTGGAAGAAACTGGAAATCAAAGAGGAATCATCTCAGCCTCCAGGACTTTGGTGGGAGGGGAAATGGAGATGTAATGAATCAACACAATGGATGATGCTAGAAGAGAGGCCAATTCCCAAGGCTAAGGACCTAGAGAGGAAAAAGACCAACTGCCAAGCTGGGTGGGCACATCAGAAGACCCAGCTAAAAAGTCTGCAGTCCAAGGCTTCTGACAGTCACGTGGGCAGAGTCACCCAGGACTCCCATTCAGCAGCTTTGGTGGGGCTTAAGAGTCTGCATTTCTAGCAACATCCCATAGCATATGCAGGACATCGGGTCACACCTTGAGCCCAAAGCCAGGGGTTTTTAGGGGTTTTTGTTCACAGATTTCTCTTTTAGTCTTTTTTTTTAATCCTTACCCGAGGACATTTTTCCATTTTTTGTTTAGATAGAGTGGGAAGGAGAGAGGAAGAGAGAGCGAGAGAAACATCGACGTGAAAGGGACACATCGAGTGGCTGCCTCCCACACGACTCAACCAGGGCCAGGGACAAACTGCAACCGAGGTACATGCCCTTTGCGAGAACCGAACCCGGGTCTCTCTGGACCACAGGCCGACGCTCTAACCGCTGAGCCAAACCGGCCAGGGCTCTTTTAGTCTTGATATCCATTTTAGGGAGACCTGCTCAAGGTGACTTGCAGAACCTGCTAACTAGGCAGCTACCCGAGCCCCTCCCCATAGACACCTGGCGATTCTAATGAATGATCCTGATACCCACTAAGATTCAGATCCTTGAAGGTGGTGATTTGCTTACTCCAGCCTTCCTTTTCCAGACCAAATCATTCAAATACTTCAAATGTTTTCCTATCTGGAATTGTGTAATGAATTCCCTTTAAAAGGTCACAGATTTATAAGAAAGGAGTTAACTATGAATATTTTTTTAACGTAAACCATCTTCATTCCATCTCAAATGGTCGGAAAGGAGAAGTTGTACTGGAAATGGTGAGAAATGTTTGCAGATCTGATACAAAAATACTGATATCAAAGACGGTAACATTTAGCTGACAGCGAACAGGGTAAGAGGTGTCACCAATTTAAAGACTATTTTAGTGGGGTGGGATTGGGAGGAGGGTGTCTAGGGGAGAAAAAGGAGAAACATCTATAACAAAAATAATTAATTAATAAAATAAATAAGGACTCTTTTTTCTTTTTCTTTTTCCTTTACTGATTTGAGAGAGAGAGGAAGTGAGAGGGAGAGAGAAATGGAAACATCGATGAGCGAGAACATTGATTGGCTGCCACCTGCATGCCCCCCACTGGGGATCGGGCCCACAACCTGGGCATGTGCCCTGACTGGGAATCCAACCAGTGACCTCTTGGTGCATGGGTCGATGCTCAACCACTGAGCCACACCAGCCAGACAATAAAGACTATTTTAGCTGAATCACTATACCACAAAACATGAAATGCCCTCAAATCTTATAGCTCATATACAGAAGAAATTCTGTTGGAGGTTTTCCCAAATCTGACAACTCTCCTAGTATATATATGTCATTACCAATAATGACCTGTGAAGCTGAAATAATCCTTTCTAAACTATCAATAATTTTAAAACTTCCAATCAACCATGCTGGAGGAATACTAGGCTATCTTTCTTATTTTCTATGTGAAAAATATTACAAAGTCATTGTCACATGGAGATGCAACCAACGAGGATGCAGCCAGAAGATGTAGGAAATAAGTGTTAGAGAGGCATGTCAAGCAGTTAATAGCTACTATGTTATTTTTCTGGATTTTATGATGGTTCAGCTCTAACATATTTTCTAATATGTTATGATTTTATTTCAAAATCTAAATGAATAAATATTCACTTTTGATTCTTATATATTTGTGATTTTAGTTTTTGGTTTTTTTTTGCACTTATCTTGAGATGGAATGGGAAAGAAAGAGGGAGGAAGAGAGAGAAAAACATCGATGTGAGAGAGACACATCGAGTGGTTGCCCCCCCCCCACAACCCCAACCGGGGCCAGGGACAAACTGCAACCGAGATACGTGCCCTTAGAGGGAACCAAACCTGGGCCTCTCTGATCCGCCAGCCAACACTCTAACCGCTGAGCCAAACGGGCCAGGGCTATAGTTTTTCTTTTCTTTCTTTCTTTTTTTTGTTAATCCTCACCCGAAGATATTTTTCCACTGATTTTTAGATAGAGTGGAAGGGAGGGAAGGAGAGAGAGAGAGAGAGATTGATTGGTTGCCTCTGGCACCACCCCAACTGGGACCTGGGATTGAACCTGCAACCTAGCCCTTGCCTATGAATCCAACCCATGGGTCAACGCTCTAACCACTGAGCAACTGGCCAGGACTATATATTGTTTTTCTTAAAGAGGGCTCCAGAATTACAAGCTTTAGACCCAACAAAATCTGAACCTACCCTGGGTATACTGCAAAGCACAGGCTTTGGGGTCAGACCCAGGTTTACATCTTACATCTACCACTTGCTAGCTGTGTTCTGTGTGGCCTTTGATAAATTACTTAACTTCCCTGGACCACGGTTTTCTCCTTTATCTAAAATGGGATGGTGCCCAGCCAGTATGGCTCAGTGGATTGAGTGTCGTCCCAAGGACTGAAAGGTCCCCGTTCGATTCCTGGCCAGGGCACACACCTGGGTTTCGAGCTCAATTCCCTGAAGGGGGTGTGCAGGAGGCAGCCAATGTTTCTCTCTCATTGATGTTTCTATCTCTCTCTCTTAAAAAATCAATAAAAACATATTAAAATGGGATGGCAATATCTATCTTGCAGGTTTGTCTGCGGATTAAATAAAATATTACATATAAAGTGGCAGTTATGTGGCCATCTCAGCAACCCTGAGGTAAAGGGATACTTGAAGTTCATTTGAGGTCGCACAGCTGAAGAACATGTACTTTAGAAAGAATCTGGACTTTAAGTTAGTTTAGATTAACATCCTCCTTCCTCTCTATCTCCCACCACTTTCAAGACAGAAAGTAAAAAGCAATCCTGTACCACCCCCAAGCCCAAGCTGATCTAACCCATCCCTCCCTCTTCACCAAAGAGAGCGGACTGAGACATTCCCCCCGCCAGCACAACGCACCTCCACGTGGGGAGATGGAAATCACACCCCTCTGACAGTGCCTGTCAAAACAATGAATCAGATGAAATTCAGAAACACTTGGCCTTTTGTTGAAAGGATGAATTTGGTTACCAGTTCTGTGTTCTCTTTTTTCCACCAAGTCAAACAACCCCAAGATTCTTCTCTTCCCACAAACTTGTGCCAGTTTCTTTATAAGTACTATCTCATTTCATTCTCGTAATGGCTCCATACGATAAGTAGTTATAACCCATTGTGCAGATAGAGAAACTGAGGCTCAGAGAGGTGAAGCATCTTGCCTGATATGAATCCTGGTCTGTCTGTCATAGCCTCGGCTCTTTTTTTAAAATATGTTTTTATTGTTTTTTTAGAGAGAGGAAAGGAGAGAAGACAGAAACATCGATGAGAGAGAAACATCCATTGGCCACCTCCGACACAGCCCCTACTGGGAATCGCACCTGCAACCTGAGCCTGTGCCCTGACTCGAATCAAACCGGGACCTCTCAGTCCACGGGATGATGCTCAATCCACTGAACCACACTGGTCGGGCCGGAGCCCAGGCTATTCATTGCTAGGTCACATTGCCATCCTGCCAACTGCCCCGTGTATGTTGCTGTGCAGTGGAACTGGAACTTAGGTGCTGGGTGGAGTAGGGAGCAGACAATCAGAGGATCCTTGTGGATCTGTATCTCCCTTGAACCCTAGCATTGCCCAGCCATGCCTCTCCTGTTTCCCCTGAACCTTCCCTTCTGATCCCTGCTTTTGTTCCCAATGCTCCCTGAAGAGTAGAGGCAGCCAAGAGTTGTTTGCCTCTTGAGGGGCCACCTGTAAGGCATCAGAAGACCCTGGTTCTAACCTGCCTTGGCCACCATCTTGCATTTAGGTAAGCTGGTTGATCTCTCTGGACCTCAGCTGCCACACTTTCTAAGTAAGGTAGGAAAGAGATACTTTCAGGATCCTCTCTAGTTCCAACATCCTATAAATGAGCCCATGAGGCGTGTACAGAATACAGATCATTGAACGTGTTCTTGCTGATTTTCTTAAGATCTCCCCCACCACACCCCAAAGATGCAGTATCCTCCATTTCCAGTGCATCAAGGACACAGGTGATGTGCCCATGGAGTTTAGAGAGACGTGGCTCTGAATCCTGCCTCCACCAGGCCCTGGCTCTACGCAAGGTGGGCAAGACTTTATCCTCTTGAAGTCTCCTTTTCCTCTTTATAAAATGGTGGTTTCATAATGATCTCCACCCCATAAAGCTGTCGTGACAATAAGAGATGAGGACTGGAAAGTGCTCAGTACCACTCTGAGGGCTCAGTGAATGAAGGCCATTAAAGTCATTACCACATATGATGTCCTCAGGCCTCCTCATCTGTTTTTGACCTGGGATATAGACCATGAAAGGGATAACCTCAAAGGAAGACTGGGGTGGAGAGGGGCAGAAGGGGCAAGGGACATGTGATGGACAGGTGGAGGGACCTCAGATGGCTGCACATGGTTCATCTGGGGGAAAGAATGGGTTCACTCTTTGCCCAGCCACACACACACACACACACACACACACACACGTGTGTCTACGCAATGTCAATGAGATGTCAATAAGACGATGCGAGGGAACACTAAAATACCCAGAGTGGGAATTACAGATATTTCTAAAATGCATCCCAAATCTTCTATCTCAGCAGGCACTGCCAAAGCCCGGGCTAAAGCACAAAGCCTGTTCTTTCTGTCCACACTGGCACCCTTCCTAATTAGAATTTCATTCTTCATTCAAGCACTCAGCTCAAAGCCTCCAACCCTTCTAGCTTCTGAGAGCTCAGCCCATCTGCTCCAAATCCTTAAAACAAGCAAATAAACTAGTAGACCAAAAAACAGTCCTACCATTTCTCTCTCTTTAAAAAAAAATCTTGGCCTTTATTTGTAATAGTGAAAAAGTACAAATAACCTAAATATTCAACTAATAAAGCCTTCATTCAGTAAGTCGTAACCCTACAATAGAGTACTATACTATAATAAAGTAATATGATAGAATGTTGGACTATATTATATAGAATATTATATTATATATTACGATTTTATATTAAAAGCAACCATGGGTGTAATAGAGTGGTGGTTACCAGTGTGAGTCCTGGAGTTGGGCCGACCTGGTTTTAACTCCCAGATCCACCACACACCAGTTGTGTGACCTTGACAAGTCTCTCTCTGCCTTAGGTGTGTGTCGGAAAACTGACAATAATAACTAAGAGTTCTGACTCTGCAGTCAGACTTCCTGACTGGTTTAAATCCTAGTTCTGTCACTTTCAAATAGCTGTACCATCTTGGACAGTTCAGTTGAGCCTTCTGTTCCTCAGTTTCCTCATCTGTAAATTAGGACCTACATACAGGGATTTCCAGGGGTGAGAATTAAATGAGATATGTTAATATCTCATGTTATGAGGCATGTTAATCCCTTAGAACAGGACTCGGCACAGCTATTGTGACACTATCATTCCCCCACCCCCAACCTGCCTCGAACCCCCCAGGTGATTTCGAAAGGTAAATGCTCATCCACGTCACTTTGCGCATGCCACCTTGGAGAGGACCACCTGAGCTACTCCAGATGTGCAACATCAACCTGCATGCAGCTCAGCTGGGCCCTTGGCAGGGCTGCCTGTCATCAACAAGAACTGGTCAAGCAGGCACTACCCCTCTCCTGTCTAACAGGGGCAGCTGGGGCTTGTTGGGGGTTCAATTTAGTCTGCTGGAAAAACAACAGCCAGTGCACGGTGAGCCACGTGACTGTGTGCTCTGCCCTTGAGCTCAACTGGAAACTCACCGGTCTTCTGCAGAGGGTCCCTGATGGAGGGTCCCAAGTGCCCTCGTTACCACTCAACAACAGCCTAACTTAGCTGGGGTCACAGAGAGGCAGCCACCTGTTGAACCACACAGCATGGTTCAGTTCCCATCTTCGTTCTTCTTGGCTCTACCATCAACTTAATCCTTAAAAGGGGGCTCTGGGGGGGGGGGGGGTGCAATCTGCTATTTCTCTTGAGCCTAACTGTCAATTTCCCCTAGTTTTTGGCTTCTGGCAGAATTAGGCTAATCCCTAGGGCACATTATACTTTTCAAAGGGTTTATACACATTTGAAAATGATGATCATCATTAAAGTGTATATAATGTTAACCGTTTTTAGAAAATGCTTTCTCCTCCACTAACTCCATCTTCACAAAAACACTGGGCGCTGAACTAGAGAAACTTAAGCAAGGGAGCGAAAGGTAAGGCCGATGGAGGTACGCGGCGCTGCTGCAGAGGTGACTCCAAGGCCTCACGGTAGCATGACCTCAGCAAGGACACCTCACGTCTGGGCCTACCTCCTCAGCCGCTCGGGCCCAAAATATGACCTGTCAGCACTTCCAAAGGGGCCTCCACTCCCGGAGGGGACTCAAGGTAACGAGGGCCCCCAGATAGCAGGGCATCCCACACAGCCAAGTATAAACAGACAGTGGGAGACACAGCTGCTGAGTGGACAGGACAGAGGCCCCTGGGCCCCTGGCCAGCACATTCTCTCCCTGCAGGCCCTTTGCCAGGGGCAGCCAGAGGGGAACCAGAAGTGGACTTGCTGGGTAAGGGACTGGAACTAAGGGAGGCAGCCACAGTGTTCAGTGTTGGGGGCACAGGCCAGGAGAGGCGACTATTTCCGAAACAGAAAAATCACCAGTTCAAACCAGGCCACCTCTCCAATCAGTGACCTCTTGCCTTTTCTTAAAAGTATCCAGGGCTATTGGACCTTTCTTTGTAGATATGTTAGTTTCCCAGTCCAGTGACAATCAGGCCTGATTGGTCTGGAAACAATTCTGTCTCTTTAAGGTAACTCCATCCATTCTGTTTTGGTCTCATCGTCTGCCTCGCAGAGTCTGACTCTTCTTCCTAGCTCTGGGTGGAGGTGAGGGTAGCAGTGAGAGATGCATCTCTGTAGCTGTCAGATGGTATTACTGTTGTTGCTGTGGTTGTTATTATATATATGAGGAAATTGAAGGTCTGAAAAGTTATGATAACAAAACTGTCTTTTCTATATATGAAAGATATCAGACTATAAGCTTCTTGGGGTACAGACCCTGCTGGGTCTGTACAGCAGTGACACCTCCCAGCCCACAGCACAGGGCCTTCCCATGAGGAGCCTTCAGCTTATGCTTGCTCATTTGAATGCAGAATATGTGAGGCTCAGGGCCACAGGGCAGCTGTCCCTAAAAATAACTGACTCACTGCCACGAGGGTATCTTCAAAGAACTGTACAATCACTGTAGTGACAGAGCTGTATAGATCCATTCACATCTTTAACCAAAGCCCCATCTAAATGCTCACATCTGCAGAATAACTCCCTGGATATGGGGTCCAGCCTGGGCCTTGAAATGGGAGAGTTTCAGAGTCAGAGGGGATTCAGAAGTACCCAATTCAGCCTAACCAAATTAATCACTTTCCCCACAACCCTAGTTCCCAGAAACTTACATCTCAAAGACCAATAAAAATTTCCCCCCATATCTAGAAACCAAAAGTAAGGCTATTACCAAGAAGGTTATTAGGGAAAAACCTATAGCCTATATATAAAGTATTTCATAAAATAAATACCTGAACACCAAATCCTTCGAGAGGGCTCAGAATGAAGGACATTGCCTTTAGTGGAAAGAATTTAGTTCTGTAAAATACCCAGTGCATCATATGATGAGAAACAGTCTGGAATCACAGTCTTGCACCAGCCCCCAGTGGTCCATGTAGCACTTGGCACTTCTTCAATGATGGTAGCTCACACTACCTGAGATAGACCAATCTATTTTCAAAAAACTTTACTAAGATTTAAAAAAATGTATCATATATAAAAATATTATAAAAATTAAACTGTTAGGGATACTGCTTGAGGAACCGATGTCTATCCACTCCACTCCGTTATATATTCTTTACCACCTTCAGCTGAGGCCAGGTCCCAGGGAGTAACAAGAATAATAGCTAATACACTGAGCACCTACTATAAGCTGAGCACTGTTCTGAGAGGTTGATATGCATTCACTCAGTTACTCCTTAGAACAACCTAATGGTAAGTACAATTGTTATTCCTGTTTACAGATTTTTTCAAAAGCACAGAATAATCTGCCCAAGTAAGTGGCCAAGTTCAGATTCAAACCCCAGCAACCCTGCTCTAGAGTCCATACTCTTAACCACCATACTTGTTTGTGGTAAGGCTTCTTTATGTATCCAACTGGAAGGCAAAAAATACACTTTCCACTTCCCTCTTCCTCCCATGGCCCTTGGCCCGGTTCATCCTCTCCTTCCCTTTCTACTGGACTACTGCACTGAACCTAACCTATATGCCTGCCTCCATTCTCTCCATCCAATGCCCTCCCTCCAGTCCTGCACATACTTAAGTTTAATATAAAATTATTCTCATTATAAAAGTAGTTATGTTCGCCATGGCCAGTTTGACTCAGCGGTTAGAGCATCAGCCTGCAGACTAATGAGTCGCCGGTTTGATTCCGATCAAGGGCACGTACCTCAGTTGCGGTTCGGTCCCAGCCCTAGTCAGGGTTGTGTGGGAGGCAACCAGTCAGTATGTCCCTCTCACACAGATGTTTCTCTCTCTCTCTCTCTCTCTCTCTCTCTCTCTCTCTCTCTCCTCTCTCTCTCTCTCTCTCTCTCTCTCTCCCCACCTCCCTCCCTCCTTCCTACTCTCTCCAACTCTATCTGATGATAAATAGAAAAATATCCTCAGGTGAGGATTAAAAAAAATAGTTATGTTCAATTAAAAGAAATTTAGCAAATATAGAGTAGGAAGAAAAAACCCCAACCTATTCATAGTCTTACCAACCACTGAAACCATCTCTATGACACATTTTGATAATGTTCCTTCCAGTCTCTCTTTTTTTTAAATACACTAGCCATTTCTTAAAACATGAAATTAAAATCAAAACAAATAAACAAAAAAAAAACAACCTAGGCTCTAATCATATTATATCTGAAATTTTAGTGAAAATTATATCATGAACATTTGTCAGGTTATAAAACATATTTACATAGTCAATGTAAAGTTAAGCTCTGATCATACAAGTTATTGCTCAAAAATGTTGACTATTTCCCCCCATGCCTATCGAATAAATGTCAAATTCCTTAGTCTGACATTTAGGGTTCTCTATAATCTATTACAGCGTGTTTTCTCTCCCATTTTTCCATACCCTAGCCCTGTTTCAACATGTGTTCTTACCGAATGGGATCTCCATTGCTTGAATACTTCCTGTACCTTTTCCACACTCCCTAGGCCTTTGCTGACCCACACGTTCTAGATTTTAGAAGACACGTCCCATTTTGATTGATCTATGCTTAAAATGAACTCCTATTTCACACACAAACCTATTTCTACCCCTTACCAACCCCAAGCTCCACCATCATTTGCTCAGGGCAAAAATCTTTTTTTAAAATTTTTATTTATTGATGAGAGAGAAAAGAAAGAGGAGAGAGAGATATCGATTTGTTGTCCCATTTATTTATACATTCATTGGTTGCCTCTTTTTATTTTATTTTATTTTTGTAATCCTCACCCAAGGATATTTTTCCATTGCCTTCTAGATAGAGTGGAAGGGCGAGGGGGAGAGTAAGAGAGAGAGAGAGATCAATGTGAGAGAGACGCATCGGTTGGCTGCCTCCCACACGACCCCCACTGGAGCTGGGGATCAAACTTGCTACCCAGGTACGTGCCCCTGACCAGGAATCAAACCCAAGACCCTTCGGTCCTTGGGCCAACACTAACTGCTGAGCCAAACCGGCCAGGGCTTTTTGCTTCTTGTATGTGCCCTGACTGGAGACTGAACCCACAATCTTGGGTTGGAACAATGCTCTAGCCAACTGAGCTACCTTACCTGGCCAGGGCCTACTCAGGGCAAAAATCTTGGAGTCATCTTTGAATCCTCTCTCCCCCATCCCACATCTAATCCATTAGCAACTCCAATGGGCTCCGACTTGGAATATGTATTGCAAACCAAAACACTTTTCAGCATCTGCCCCATGACCTCTCAAATCCAAGCCTTCTCTATTTCTCTAATATAATAACCTATTCCTAGACCTCTGTGCTTTACTCTGCCCTCCATGCTGACTGTTTCCAATGCAACAACCAAAGGTCCTTAAGAAACATAAATTAGAGCAAACCATTTCTTGCCTTGTAAGTGCCCAATGGCTTTCCACCACATTTAGAATAAAAGTCAAAATGCTAGGCCCTGGCTATCTCTTTGACCTCATTTATTACCACTCCTACCTTCTTTTTCTCCCCTTCATCCACACTTGCTTCCTAGTTGTACCTCAGCCTCAAGAATCAGTTCAGATCTTAACACCTTAAACTTGCTGTTTCCTGTGCCGAAAGTTCTTCCTCCACTGCTGTGCTGTCCAATATGGTGGCCACAGGGGTCTACCGAGCACTTGAAACGTGGTTAGTCTGAATTCAGATGTGCTTCCAAATGTAGAATACACACTGGATCTCAAAGACTTAATACAAAAGATATAGAATATCACACTCATAATTTATGTATTGATTACATGATGAAATTATATTTTAGATATATTAAGTGAAATTAAATGTTATTAAAATTAATGTCACCTGCCCTGACTGGTGCGACTCAGTTGGTTGGGCGTTGTCCTGTGCACCAAAAGGTTGCTGATTCGATTCCTGGTCAGGGCACATGCCGGGGTTGTGGCCTCGATCCCTGGTAGGGAGTGTGCAGGAGGCAGCTGATCGATGTTCTGATCTCACATTGATGTTTTTTTCTCTCTCCCTAAAAATCAATTAAAAAAAAAAAACATATATATATATATATGTATTTTTTTTTATATCCTCACCCGAGGACATTTTTTTATATACAGTGATACCTCGGTTCTTGAACGCCTCGGATTTCAACCAAATCGGTATTCGACCAGGAGATTCGAGAAACTTTTGTCTCGGAATCCGAACAAATATTTGGAACTCGAACTTCCGAGATGAGCCGAGTTGAGCCGAATGGCGTTCATTCGGCCCAGCGCGCCTTGCTCGCGTCCTCAGTGTGAGTGCAGAGAGAGAGTCACGCTTTGTGGAGAGAGTCACGCTTTACACTGAATTGAACCCTTAGACATACTGTACACTTTTATTTCTTGTTGAGACTTATGTTTTTCTACATATTATATACAAATTAGGCCAGTAAATAGGCATTTTCTGGGGCTTGGAACGAATTAATCCAGTTTCCATTATTTCCTATTGGGTTTCATTGCTTCGGTTCTCGAACAATTTGGTTCTCGACCGTCCTCCTGGAACGAATTATGTTCGAGAACCGAGGTATCACTGTATATATTTTGTTCAGATAAAGTGGGAGGGAGAGAGAGAGAGAAACATCGACGTGAAAGGGACACATCGAGTGGTTGCCACCCACACGACCCAACCAGGGCCGGGGACAAACTGCAACTGAGGTACATGCCCTTAGCAGGAACCGAACCTGGGTCTCTCCAGACCGCAGGCTAACACTCTAACTGCTGAGCCAAACTGGCCAGGGCAATAAAAATATTTTTTTAAAAATGAATGTCACCTGTTTCTTTTTTTTCTTTTCTTTTCTTTCTTTATTTTAGAGAGAGGAAGAGAGAGGGAGAGAAAGATAGAAACATCCATGAGAGAGAACATCGATTGGCCGCCTCCTGCATGCCCCCCACGGGGGATAAGGCCCACAGCTCGGGCATGTGCCCTGACCAGGAATCAAACTGGAGACCTCTTGGTGCATGGGCTGACACTCAGCCACTGAGCCACACCAGCCAGGTGCCAGCCAGGGGCTCACCTGTTTCTTTTTACTTCTTCTTTTTTATTATATCCTCACCCAAGGACTTTTTTCCATTTTTGTTCAGTTAGAGTGAGAGGAAGAGAGAGAGAGAGAGAAACATCGAGGTGAAAGGGACACTTCAAGTGGCTGCCTCCCAAACGACCCCAACCAGGGCCAGGGACAAACTACAACCAAGTTACATGCCCTTAGAGGGAACTGAACCCGGGTCTCTCTGAACTGTGGGCTGATGTTCTCACTGCTGGGCCAAACTGGCCAGGGCTCTTTTTACTTCTTAAATGAGGCTACTAATATTTTAAATTACCTATGTGGTTTGAATTGCATTTCTATTGGACCACTGGTTCTCCACCTTGGTTGCACATTGGAATTGCCTAAGAAATTTAAGAAGTATCAGTGCTGGCCCGGCTGGTGTGGCTTAGTGGTTAGCATCGACCCATGCACCAAGAAGTCCCAGTTCGATTCCCGGTCAGGGCACATGCCCAGGTTGTGGGCCAGATCCCCAGTGGGGGGCATGCAGGAGGCGGCCAGTCGATGTTCTCTCTCATCGATGCTTCTATCTCTCTTCCTCCCTAAAATCAATAAAGAAAAAATGTTTTTTTTTAAAAAAAGGATCAGTGCCCGTGTTCCATCTCCAGAGATTTTGATATGCTTCTGGGAGATGACTGGGAAATAAGTACCAAACATTTAAAAAATATCCATGTTCTGCCCTGGCCAGTTTGGCTCAGCGGTTAGAGCGTCGGCCTGCGGTCCGGAGAGACCCGGGTTCGGTTCCCGCTAAGGGCACGTACTTCGGTTGCAATTTGTCCCCGGCCCTGGTTGGTCGTGCGGGTGGCAGCCACTCGATGTGTCCCTTCACGTCGATGTTTCTCACTCTCTCTCCCTTCCTCTCTCTCCCTCCCATTCTATCTGTACAAAAAATGGAAAAATATCCTCGGGTGAGAATTAAAAAAATAAAAATAAAAAAAAAAAATAAAAATATCCATGTTCTTCTAGGAATCTTGACTAAGGAACCCAGAGAAGGACACAGATATTTGTGTTTATTTGGATAATCACCTCAAGATTATACAGAACACTAAAGATATGAGAAAATGCTCACAATATTAAATCAGAAAAAAAAAAGAAATCTGATAGAAAAGTGGTTAAGATGGTCAAAAACAAAAGCAAAAAAGTAAAAAAACCTGGCTAGAAAAAATGATTCCTACTAGTGCTAACATGTTCTATATCTCTTGATCTGGTACTCTGTGCTTGTCACATGACACCTGTGATTTGTGCTCCTGTTTTATGGTTCAGAGAGAAATACTCTAAAACATTACTCTCAGTCATCTACATAGTAGAATTGTGGGTGATTTCAATTTTTCTCTAAAAATGTTCTCTTTTTTTTTTTTTATCCTCACTCAAGGACATTTTTTTTTTTTTCATTTATCTTCAGATAGAGAGAAACATCGATGTGAAAGAGACACATCAAGTGGTTGTCCCCCAACCGGGGCCGGGGACAAACTGCAATCGAGGTACGTGCCCTTAGCGGGAACTGAACTCAGGACTCTCTGGTCTGCAGGCTGACGCTCTAACCGCCGAGCCAAACTGCCCAGGGCTAATAACGTTCTTTATTTTCTATAATAACATGCTATATTTCTGTACTTTCCAACTTATTCTATGAGGTCAGCATTACCCTAATACTGAAACCAGGCAATGAACATTATAAGAAAAGTACAGACCAAATCTCTCATGAATATAGATGTAAAAAATCTCAACAAAATATTAGCAAATTGAATCCAACAATGTATAAAAATTATACAAGATGACCAAAGTGAGATTTATCCCACGTATTTAAGGCTGGTTTAACATTCAAAAATCAATTGATGTAATCCATCACATCAATAAGCTAAAGAAGAAAATCACATGATGATATCAGTAGATAAAGAAAAAGCATTTGACAAAATCCAACACTCATTCACGATAAAACCTCTCAGCAAACTAGGAATAAAAAGGAACTTCCTCAACTTGATAAAAAAAATCTACCAAAAACCTACAGCTAATATCATATTTAATGGTGAGAAGCTCGAAGTTTTCCCACCAAAATCAGGAAAAAGGCAAGGATGTCACCTCTCACCATTTTTTTCAACATTGTACTGAAAGTCCCAGCTAATGTGCAATAAGACAAGAAAAGGAAATAAAAGGTATACAGGTTGGGAAGGAAGAAGCACAACTGTATATATCGATATGAGAGGAACACCATACCTGCCCTGACCAGGGATCAAACCCAAAACCTTTTGGTGTACAGGACAATGCTCCAACCAACCGAGCCACCGGCCAGGGATGTTTATTTAGTTGTGCGGTTTTTTTTTTCTTTTTTAAAAATCTTTCATTAGAGTTTTATAGTGTTCCTCATTAAATCTTGTACATATTTTATTAGATGTGTAAACATCTCATTTGTGAGGGTGCAAATGTAAATGGTAATTTCAAATTCTACTTGTTCCACTTGTTTGTATCTAGGAAAGCTATTTGTTTTGGTATATTGACCTTCTATCCTATATAACCTTGCTATAATCATTAATTAGTTCCAGGATTTTTTGTTGTTGATTCTTTCAGATTTTCTATATAAAACTCCTAGAAGATAACATAGGAGAAAACCTAAATGACCTTGGAGATGGTGATGACTTTGTAGATACAACACCTAAGGCACGATCCATTAAAGATAGAAGTGATAAGCTGGACTACATTAAAATAAAAGACTTCTGCTTTGTGAAAGACAATGTCAAGAGAGTGAGAAGACAAGCTACAGATTGCGATAAAGTATTTGCAAAAGATACATCTGATGAAGGACTGCTGTCCAAAATATACCAAGAACTCTTAAAGCTCAATAATATGAAAAATTAGCAATTGGATCTACAAATGGGCAAAAGTCCTGAAGATGTGCCTCACCAAAGAAGATATGCAGATGGCACATAAGTATATGGAAAGATGCTCAACATCATAATTGCAAATTACAATAAAAGTGAGATAGCACTTGTGTAGGAAAAACCTCAGTCTCCTCCTGTATGTCTTTGTCCTTTAATCTCACACTCTCATACTCATGTCCTGACACCAGAGCTAGGTTTTTATTCCCCCACACTAAGCAATTCTGCAATACCATCTGGGTGTCCTACATTTTAATTCAATTCTAACATTATCTACCTAGTGTCAGATCCCACAGGTTAAGGGCTCAGTCCCATGTGACTGTCCCCTACTTCAGATACCAGCTTACCCACAACTTCTGCCCGACGTGGCTACAAATCTGAGGTTCCCATGAACTCCTCCCTTTTGGAGTCAATTAATTTGCTGGAGCAGCTCACAGAACTCAGGGAAACCCTCACATCTACCAGGTTTTTGTTTTTATCCTCACCCGAGGACATTTTTGCATTATCTTCAGATATAGTGGGAGGGAGAGAGGGAAGGAGAGAGAGAGAAACACCGACGTGAGAGAGACATATGGACTGGTAGCCACTCACACGACCCCAACAGGGGCTGGGGACGAACTGCAACTGAGGTACGTGCCCTTAGCAGGAACCGAACCCGGGACACTCTGGTCCACGGGCTGACGCTGTAACTGCTCAGCCAAACTGGCCAGGGCAACATCTACCAGTTTATTAAAGGATATGAAAAAGGATACAGATGAACAGCCAGATGAAGAGGTACATAGGGCAAGGTCTGGGAGGGTCTCTAGTATAGGAGCTTCTGTCTATCATGGGGTACATCATCCTCTTGGTATGTGGGTGTGTTTACCCATCTGGAAGCTCCCCAAACCCCACATTATTGGGATTTTTAGATGGCTTCCTCACGTAGGTATGATCAATTATCACCTCCATTTCCAGTTCCTCTCCATCTCTATGGAGGGATGGGGCTGAAAACTCCAAGCTTCTAATCATGGTCTTTCTAGTGACCATTCCCCACCCAGAAACCATTCAGAACCCTATCCAGAGTCACCTCATTAGAACAAATTACACTCCTATCGCCCAGCAAATTCCAAGGGATTTAAGAGCTCTGTGTCAGGTACTGGGGTTAAAGACCAAATCAGAACCAAGATGAGACCAGTGCTCTTATCATTTAGGAAATTAAGAGTTTAAGGAGTCTGTGACAGGAACTGGGAGCAGAGGCCGACATGTATTTTTTCAATTATTTCACACCACTGCACACCTATCAGAAGGCCAATATCCAGAACACTAACAACACCAAATGCTGGTGAGGATGTGCAGCACCAGAAACTTTCAGTCATTGCTGGTGGGAATGCAAAATGGCACAGCCACTTTGAAGACAGTTTGGCAGTTTCTTACAAAATTAAACATAGTCCTTTCATACAACCAGCAATAGTGATCCTTCATATTTACCCATGAGTTGAAAACACAACCACACAAAAACTTGCACATAAATGTTTCTAGCAGTTTTCCTAGTTGCCAAAACTTGAAAGCAACCACAATGTCCTTCAGCAGGTAAGTGGATAAATTAACTGAGATACATCCAGAAAATAAAATATTATTCAGAGCTTAAAAAAGAGAGAGAGAGCCTGGCCAGTGTGGCTCAGTGGTTGAGTGTCAACCCATGCACCAAGAGGTCGCTGGTTCGATTCCCGATCAGGGCACATGCCCAGGTTGTGGACCTGATCCCCAGTGGGGGGCGTGCAGGAGGCAGCCAATCGATGTTCTCTCTCATTGATGTTTTTATCTCTCTCCCTCTAAAATCAATTAAGAAAAAATATTTTTTAAAAAACTTTAAAAGCCCTGGCCGGTTTGGCTCAGCAGTTGAAGAGTCGGCCTGCAGTCCAGAGAGACCCGGGTTCGGTTCTCACTAAGGGCACGTACCTCGGTTACAGTTTGCCCCCGGCCCTGGCTGGGTCATGTGAGTGGCAGCCACTCGATGTGTCCCTTTCACGTCGATGTTTCTCTCTCTCTCTCTCTCTCCCTCCCACTCTATCTGAACAAAATATGGAAATATGTCCTCGAGTGAGGATTAAAAAAAAAAACTTTAAAAAAGAGAGCTATCAAGCCATAAAAAGACATGGAAGAGCCCTAGCCAGTCTGGCTCAGTGGCTAGAGCGTCGGCCCGTGGGCTGAAGGGTTGTGGGTTCAATTCACAGTCAAAGGCATGTACCTGGGTTGCAGGTTCGATCCCCAGTTCCAGTCAGGCTCATGTGGGAGGCAACCAAACAATGTATCTCTCTCACATTGATGTGTGTTTCTCTCTCCCTCTCTCTCTCCTTCTCTCTCTCTCTCTCTCCCTTCCACTCTATTTAAAAATCCATGGGAAAATATCCTCAGGTGAGGATTAACAACAACAATAAAGAATACATGGAAGAAACTTCAATATGTGTTACTAATCGAAAGAAGCCAATCTGAAAAGAAGCCAGTCTGAGTCCAACTATAGGACATACTGGAAAATGAAAAACTATAGAGACAGTAAAAAGATCAGTGTTTTCTCTGGCCAGTGTGGGTCAATGGTTAGAGTGTTGGCCGACGCACCAAAGGGTTGCAGGTTTGATTCCCGGTCAAGAAGGGATGAAGAAGATACAATCATGAAAATGGAAAGGCTACCCACTGTATGGGAGAGCATAATTGCCAATGGTATTTCAGATAAGGGGTTAATTTCCAATATATAGAGAATGCTCATACAACTCAACAAAAGGAAGACAAAGAACCCAATTAATAAATGGGCAGAGGAACTAAATAGACATCTCTCCAAACAGGACATACAAATGGCTAAGAGACATATGAAGAAATGCTCAACATCATTAATCATCAGAGAGATGCATATTAAAACAACAATGAAGTATCACCTCACACCTGTCAGAATGGCCGCCATCAACAAATCATCAAACAACAAGTGTTGGCGAGGGTGTGGAGAAAAGGGGACTCTAGTACACTGCTGGTAGGAATGCAGACTGTGCAGCCACTATGGAAAACAATATGGAGTTACCTCAAAAAATTAAAAATTGAACTTCCATTTGACCCAGTGATCCCACTTCTAGGAATATACCCTAAGAAGCATGAAACACCAATCAGAAAGAATATATGTACCCCCATGTTTGTAGCAGCACTATTTACAATAGCTAAGATCTGGAAACAGCCCAAATGTCCATCAGTAGACGAATGGATAAAAAAGCTGTGGTACATATACACAATGGAGTACTATGCAGCTGTAAGAAAGAAAGATCTCTTATCCTTTGAGACGACATGGAGGGACCTGGAAAGTGTCATCCTAAGTGAAACAAGCCAAACAGAGGAAGACAAGTACCATATGATCTCACTTATTTATGGAATATAATGAACATAACAGTCTGAGGAATGGGGTAGTCCCAGAGATGTGGAAGTGAGGTACAGACTGACTATCCCCAGAAGAGGGGGTGGGGGGGAGAGATAAACCACAGAACTTATATACATGTATGTATGAACAATGGACATGGACAACAAAGCTGAAGAGAGGGTGGGAAGGGAGGGGGAGGGGGGAATCAGTGGGGGAAAAAAGAAACATCTGTAACAAAATTTAATTAATTAATTAAATTAAAAAAAAAAAAAAAAGAAGGGATGAAGAGGTAGAGCACAGAGGATTTTTAGGGCAGTGAAATACTCTGTATGAAACTATAATGGTAGGTACATGTCTTCAACATTTGTCCAAACCCACAGATTGTACAATCCCAAGAGTGAACCCTAATATAAACTATGAACTTTGGGCGATAATGATGTGACAACGTAGATTCATCAATTATAACAAATACACCACTCTGAGTCAGGATGTCAATAGTGGGACTGAAAGTAGGGGCGGTTGTGGGTGTGTGGGGGACAGGGGACTTATGAGAACTCTATTTTCCACTCCATTTTGCTGTGAACCTAAAAAATAAAGTTTATTAATTTAAAAAAATTACTTACACATAGGAATATACAGAGGGTTATTTATAACAGCAAAAACAAATTTTTTTGAAGAAAACTGTAAGACTTTAATGATGGACAAAAAGATGGCGGAAGAAATGGTGAAATATGGGCACTCTCCTGGATGGAATACAGTGGGTCCCATTTTCACTCAGAGGAACAGCCGAGGTCCTTACAACAGCCCTTCAGACCCTACAGACCCTGCCCCCACCCTCCCTGACCTCCTCTTCTACCCCTCACTGCTCCAGCTACTCTGGCTATTTTTTTAAATATATTTTTTAAATATATATTTTTATTTTTTAGAGATAAAGGAAGGGAAAGGGAGAGAGAAACATCGACGTGAGAAACATCGGTCAGCTGCCTCCTGCGTGCATAACTTCACTGAGGATGGAGCCCGAAACCTGAGCATGTGCCCTGATCGGAGAGCGGTCTCTCTGTCTCTTCCCCCACCCCCTCCAGATCTATCTCAAGATAAATGCAAAAATGTCCTCGAGTGAGGATAAAATATATATATATATATATATATTATATATGTGTGTATATATATATGTATGTTTTATTGATTTGTTAGAGAAAGGAAGGGGGGGAGAGAGAGAGAGAGAAATATCAATCTACTGCCTCCTGCACATCACCCACTGGGGATCAAGCCCAAAACTCAGGCATGTGCCCTGACCAGAAACTGAACCATGCACGGGACAACGCTCAACCAACTGAGCTACACCAGCCAGGGCTGCAGAATCTTTTTAGTTTGATGTAGTCCCATTTGTTTATTTTTTCCTCTGTTTCCCTTGCTCTCAGAGGCACCGGCAAAAATATTGTTCTGAGAGATGTCTGAGATTTTGCTGCCTATGTTTTCTTCTAGAATTTTTATGGTTTTGTGACTTACATTTAAGTCTTTTGTCCATTTTGAGTGTATTCTTGAATATGTTGTAAGTTGCTGGTCTATTTGCATTTTTGCATGTACCTGTACAATTTTCCCAACATCATTTATTTATTTATTTATTTATTTATTTTTTATCCTCACCCGAGGACATTTTTCCATTTATTGTTCAGGTAGAGTGGGAGGGAGAGAGAGAGAGAGAGAGAGAAACATCGATGTGAAAGGGACACATCGAGTGGTTGCCACCCGCACGACCAACCAGGGCCGGGGACAAACTGCAACTGAGGCACATGCCCTTAGCGGGAACCGAACCCGGGTCTCTCCGGACCGCAGGTCGACGCTCTAACCGCTGAGCCAAACCGGCCAGGGCCCAACATCATTTATTGAAGAGACTGTTTTTACTTCATTGTATGTTCTTGCCTCCTTTGTCAAATATTAATTGACCATAATTTCTTGGGTTTCCCTTCTGTTCCATTGGTCTATATGCCTGTTCTTGTGCCAGTACCAGGCTATTTTAATTACAGTGGCGTTGTAGTATAGTTTGATATCCAGTATTGTGATCCCTCCAACTTTGTTCTTCTTTCTCAAGATTGCTGAGGCTATTCTGAGCCTCTTTTGGTTCCATATAAATTTTTGGAATATTTTTTCTAGACCTGTGAAATATGCATTGGTATTTTAATAAAAATTGCATTGAATCTATAGATTGCTTTGGGTAGTATAGACATTTTTTTTAAATCCTCACCTGAGGATATTTTTTCATTTGTCTTCAGAGAGAGTGGGAGGGAGAGAGAGAAAGGGAGAGAGAGAGAAACATTGACATGAGAGGGACACATTGACTGGTCACCCCCTGCCCAATCCCAACCAGGGCCAGGGATGAACCGCAACTGAGGCACATACCCTTGACCGGAGTCGAACCCAAGACCCATTGTTCCATCGGTCAACGGTCTACCACTTAGCCAAACCGGCCAGGGCAGTATAGCCATTTTAATGATCTAATTCTTCCAATCCATGGACATGGTATATGCTTCTACTTCTTTGCATCTTCCTCTTTCTTTCTTCAAGGTCCTATAGTTTTCTGCGTACAGGCCTTTTACCTCCTTGGTTAAGTTTATTCCTAGGTACCTTATTTTTACCTGTTGCAATAGTAAATGGAATTGTTTTCTTAGTTTCTCTTTCTGAGAGTTTGTTATTGGTGTATAAAAATGCCACCAATTTCTGGATATTGTCACATTCACTGAAAGTTTGCCCATTCGATTCCCAATCAGGGCACATGCCCAGGTTTTGGGCTCAATTCTTGGTAGGGGGCATGCAGGAGGCAGCTCATCAATGCTTCACACTGTCTCTCTCTCTCTCTCTCTTCCTCTCCCTCTAAAAAAAGATAAAATTTCAATAAAAAAATATAATTTTTAAATGCCACTGATTTCTGGATATTAATTCTGTATTCTGCTACTTTGCTGAATTCATTTATTAGATCTAGTGGTTTTTTGGTGGAGCCTTTAGGGTTTTCTATGTACAATATCATGTCATCTGTGAATAATGAATTTTACTTCCTCCTTTCCAATTTGGATGCCTTTTATTTCTTCTTGTCTGATCACTGTGGCTAAGACTTCCAGCACTATGTTGAATAAGAGTGGTGAAAGTGGACATCCCTGTCTTGTTCCTGATCTTAAGGGAAACACTTTTAGTTTTTGCCCATTGAGTATGATATTGGTTGTAAGTTTTTCATATATGGCCTTTATTATGTTGAGGTATGATCCCTCTATTCCCACCTTGCTGAAAGTTTTTATCATATATGGATGCTATATATATATATATATATATATATATATATATATATATATAGTTTTTTTTTAATCCTCACCCGAGGACATTTCTCCATGTTTTGTCCAGGTAGAGTGGGAGGGGGAGAGAGAGGAACAGAGAGAGAAAGAGAAACATCGATGTGAAAGGGATACATCGAGTAGCTGCTACCCGCACAACCAACCAGGGCCAGGGACAAACTGCAACCGAGGTATGTGCCCTTAGCGGGAACCGAACCCGGGTCTCTCCGGACCGCAGGCCAACGCTCCAATGGCTGAGCCAAACCGGCCAGGGCTGGGTGCTATATTTTATCAAATGCTTTTTCTGCGTCTATTGATATAATCATGTGATTTTTTAAAAAAGACTTTAAAATTTATTTTTAGAGAGACAAAAATAGAGAAGGAGAGAGAGAGAGAATATTTGTATGAGAGCACAACATGGATTGGCTAGCTCCTGCACGACCCCTACCAGGGATCAAGCCTGAAACCCGGGCATGTGCCCTGACTGGGAACCAAGCTGGCAACACCCCGACCCCTCAGTGCACAGGACGAAGCCCAACCAACTGAGCCACACTGGCCAGGGATGCTCATGTGATTTTTATCTTTCATTTTGTTTATGTTGTATATCACATTTATTGGTTTGTGGATATTGTACCAGCCTTGCATCCCCAGAATAAATCCTACTTGGTCATGGTATATGATCTTTTTAATGTACTGCTGGATCCAATTTGTTAATATTTAATCATGGATTTTAGCACCTATGTTCATCAGGAATATTGGCCTATAATTTTCTTTCTTTGTAGTGTCTTTAACTTGTTTTGAAATTAGGATAATGCTGGGCTCGTAAAAAGAGTTTGGAAATCTTCCTTCCTCTTGAATTTTTTTGGAATAGTTTGAGGAAGATAGGTGTTAGTTCTTCTTTGAATGTTTGGTAAAAGTTGCCTGTGAAGCCATCTGGCCCAGGGCTTTTGTTTGCTGGAAATTTTTATTTTTCATTACTGCTTCATTTTCATTAGTTGTTTTTCGTCTATTCAGGTTTTCTGATTCTTCTTGATTCAGTTTTGAAAGATGGTATGTTTCTAGGAATTTATCCAATTCACCCAGGTTGTCCAATTTGTGGGCATACAGATGTTTATAGTATTTGCTTACGATCTTTTGTATTTCTGTGATGTCAGTTGTTACTTCATCTCTTTCATTACTGACTTTATTTGTTTGGGTCCTCTCTCTTTGTTTCTTGCTAAGCCTGACTAAAGGTTCATCAATCTTGTTTATCTTTTCAAAGAACCAACTCTAGGTTTCATCGATCTTTTGTATTGTTTTTGTAGACTCTGTGTCATTTATTTCCCTTCTTTATTATTTCCTTCCTTCTGCTTACTCTGGGCTTTTCTTGTTCTTTGTCTAGTTTTTTTTAGGTGTAGGTTTAGACTGTTTATTTGAGATTTTTCTTCCTTCTTGAGGTAGGCCTGTAATGCTATGAACTTGCTTCTCAGGACTACTTTTGTTGTGACCCATAGATTTTGCATTGTTGTGTTTATTTTCATTTATTTCCAGGTAATTTTTATTTCTTCCTTTATCTCCTCGGTAACTCATTCATTGTTTAATAACATGCTAGTTAGCCTCCATGTGTTTGAGTGTTTTTTCAGTTTTTTTTTAATTGTAGTTGATGTCTAGTTTCATGCTATTGTGATCCGAGAAGATGCTTGGTATGATTTCAATCTTCTTGAATTTATTAAGACTTATTTTGTGTCCTAACATGTGGTCTATCTTTGAAAATGTTCCATGTGTTCTTGAGAGGAATGTATATTCTGCCGCACTGGGATGAAATGTTCTGTGAGTATCAATTAAATCCATATGATCCAGTGTGTTGTTTAAGGTTGCTGTTTCCTTGTTGATTTTTTTGTCTGAAAGATCTACCCAGTGATGATAGTGGGGTGTTAAAGTCCCCTACTAAGACTGTATTATTGCCCATTTCTCCCTTAAAGTCCACCAAGAGCTTTTTTAAAAATATACTTAAGTACTCCTACATTGGGTGCATACATGTTCACATGGGTTATGTCCTCTTATAACAGCAAAAATTTATAAACAACCTGACAGTCCAATAGAAGGGAAATGGCTACATTACTTATATCCCACAACCTCTCAGTTACATTTATGAAGCATTTATAATAGCAGGGCAGTTTTACATATATATAAAACTGTATAAATGGAATGATAAAAGTACATCGTGCAAAAAGAGACTAGGAGGACAACATACTGAAATGGTAGCACTGAGTCGTCTTTCAGTTTTAAATTTTGTTTTTATAAATGTGCATCCTTTTACTGTAAAACTCATGACAGAAAACTTAAAGATATAGAAATGTATAGCAAACAAATCATCCATAATCCCAGTATCTAGAGATAAAAGAGATCTTGAATTGTGAGACTGTGCATTATTTTCTTTTACATTTTTATTGATTGCTTTTTAGAGAGAGACACACAGAGAGAGAAACATCGATCTGTTGTTCTACTTATTTATGCATTCATTGGTTGGTTCTTGAATGTGCCCCAACCAGGGATCAAACCCGCAATCTTGGGGTATAGGGACAACACTCTAACCAACTGAGCTACCCAGCCAGGGCGTATTTTCCTTTCGTTCTGTGTTCTAATACTTGGAGATTTTCTAGTATTTGTAGAAAACACAATATACTTTTATAAAATCCTCTTCAGCAGCAGTTTTAAGGCCACCATCAGCCTCTCCATGGAACCATCCAAAACCTCCGGTTTGAATGGATCTCTCTTCTTTGTTTATACTCTGATATGTATCTGTTTTAGCTCAAGATACAGTTTATTTTGTATGCTTATTAACCGTGTGCTTTTAATTCCCTCAATCTTTGCAGGCAGGGACACGTCTTACCCATTTTTATATCCTACCCTACCCACTCAGATCCCTAGCTCTAAGTCTAGAAATGTATTGATTAAATGTCCCTGCCATGTCCCTGTCAGAATCCTCGTCTGCCCCCCAGCCCACAAGACAGATGCTCAGAGAGGACCTGTCTTCATTTAGGGGAGATTGATGGCCTAAATCTCTCCAACTTCCTAGCTGTAATGCTGCTTTCTCCCTCCCACATACCAGGACACAAAGGGCGAGGCACATACCCAGAAGGGCCCCAGTCATAATGCACCTTTGTATGAAGCAGCAACCTTTGCACTGGCAATTGGTACTTTTCAGAGGAAACCATTTATCAGATTAACTAGTTGGCACGGACATGCAGAATCTGACCCTGGGACAGAGCGGGTGGCAGAGTGGAGACCTCGGTGGTGGGGAAAAAGTATGAGAGTTCTGGGGTAGAAAAGTCAGACTGGGGCCAAACAGGCAAAGGGGGCAGGGATTGGGCTGGGACAGCCGGCACATAGACTAAATGCCACCGATTTTACCAAATAGCTGAGAACCAAAGTGTGAGCTGAAAACTAGGAGCAGTATGAGAATCTAGCTGGACACCAGGAACAGCAGCCGCGTGGTGCTCAGTAGAGGTTAGACATGGTCACTTCTAACGGCCCTTCCAGTCTGTCAATTTGGGACTTCAAGCAACCCTTTCTTTCCTGTCCCTAATGATAACCATATCTGTAATTATTCAGCACTTACAATGTGCCACTCATTGGTCTATGCTATTTATTATAGTAACTTGAATAATCTAAACACCAGAAGAGGGAGTATTATTATCTTTATATTACAGATGAGAAAACTGGCACAAAAAGATTAAGTAACTCACCCAAGGCCCCACTGCTAGAAGCCGCCACACTAGAGTGTGAACCATCAGAATCTGTGCCCAACCATGTTCTGCTAGCTTCTGTAAGTGCTAAGATCTTCTCTTCCAGCTCAAGTCCCTTGGGGCCTCTGCCCAGCCCTGTAACATTTCTTTTCTGGTTCTATGGGAGGGAGCTGAAATGCTGGAAAATTTCTAGCACTGAGGTGATTCTTACCTTCAGGAATAGTTCAGAGGTGACCAATTAACAAGCTCTTTAAAAAAAAGAAAAAGGAGATGGTCCCATCCCTGATTGTGTAGGAGTCAAAAGTTCCCTCCCCACCTCGCCCCCACTGCCTCATCTCTCACTATCAGCCTACTCAAGTGCTGAGTTTAATTTAGTCTTGCAAATAACCTCTAAGTTAGTCCTGGAGCTGAGAGGACGCATACATTTAAAAAATACTTACTGGCCCTGGCCAGGTAGCTCCGTTGGTTAGAGAATCATACTGATACACCAAGGTTGTGGGTTTGACCCCTGGTCAGGGCACAGACAACAATCAACCAGTGAATGAATTAATAAGTGGAACAACAAACTGATGCTTCTCTCTTCTTCTTCTCCCTTTTCCTTCTCCTTCTTCTTCTCTAAAACAAATTTTAAAAAATTTTTTAAGCCTGGCCAGTGTGGCTCAGTGGTTGAGCATTGACCCATGCACCAAGAAGTCGCCAGTTCGGCCCTGGCCAGTTTGGCTCAGAGGTTGGAGCGTCGGCCTGCGGTACAGAGAGACCTGGGTTCAGTTCCCGCTAAGGGCACGTACCTCGGTTGCAGTTTATCCCCGGCCCTGGTTGGTTGTGCGGGTGGCAGCCACTCGATGTGTCCCTTCACATCAATGTTTCTCTCTCTCTCTCTTCCTCTCTCTCCCTCCCGCTCTATCTGAACAAAAAATGGAAAAATGTCCTCGGGTGAGGATTAAAAAAAAAAAAAAAAAAGAAGTCACCAGTTCGATTCCTGGTCAGGACACATGCCCAGGTTGTGGGCCCGATCCCCAGTGAGGGGCATGCAGGAGGCAGCCAATTGATGCTCTCTCTCATCAATGTTTCTATCTCTCTCCATCTCCTTTCCTCTCTCTCTCAAATCAATAAAGAAAAAGTAAATAAATAATCCACCTCTTAGGTGCTCAAGAAGCTGAAATGATTAGGTAGGGAGAAAGGATGAAGAATGTAACTTTGGACAGAATGCTTTATACTGATGGTAAGATTTCCAAGTGGCCCTACTCGACTACATTTTAAACAAGGGCTTCAAATTCAGGTAAGAGGTCCTAACTGATTTGGGATGTCAGAAAAGTGTCCACATTTAGAACTCTAATAGCAGAAGAGATCTTCAAGATTAAGATTATGGTAACCATGACACTGTACCAAGTGTTTTTTTAATCATTATTTTACATTATTCTCATAACAACACTATGAAGTAGTTATTAGCTTCAAAAATGAAGAAGTTGAGGCTTAGAGAGGTTAAGAAATTTGCCTGTGATCAGACACTGGTAAAATGAGGATCTAGAATTAAGGGTAAAAGCAAAGCAACACAATAATCATAATGATAATCATAAAAGTAACAAGTTACTATTTATTAAACATTTACTATGCTCCAGATAATTTAGTACTGTAAATACATTTATATCTTGCAACCACCTTATGAAATAGTATTTGCAAATGCAAAACCATAGCTCTATCAACCAACTAATCCCTTAACCACCATGGCTTTAAACAAGCTTTGGGGGACACTCATTGCTAGATGGCTAGAACAGTAATAATTTGCAAAATTATTTACAGTTTGTGTCCGGCTGGTGCGGCTCAGTGGTTGAGTGTCAACCCATGCACCAAGAAGTCACCAGTTCAATTCATGGTCGGGGCACATGCCCAGATTGTGGGTCTAATCCCCAGTGTGGGGCATGCAGAAGTTGATGTTCTCTCTCATCGATATTTCTTTTCTTTTCTTTTTTAATTTATTTTTTTCTTTATTGATTTAAAGAGCAAGGAAGAAAGAAGGAGAGACAGAAACATCGATGAGAGAGAACATCGAGTGGCCGCCTCCTGCAGGGCCCCCACTGGGGATCAGGCCCACAACCTGGGCATGTGCCCTGACTGGGAATCGAACCGGTAACCTCTTGGTGCATGGGGCAATGCTCAACCACTGCGCCACACCGGCTGGGCTCTCATCGATATTTCTATCCCTCTCCCTCTCCCTTTCTGTCTTTCTAAAATCAATTAAAAAAATGTTTTTAATGATTTACAGTTTGCAAAGTGATTTAATATACCTTATCTAATTTGATTCTCACAGGGTGGAAGAGTGGTGTGCAATGCATGTATTCTTTTTTTTTTTTTTTTTTATCCTCACCCGAGGACATTTTTCGATATTTTGTTCAGATAGAGTGAGTGGAAGAGAGAGAGAGAGAAACATCGACTTGAAAGCGACACATCGAGTGGTTGCCACCCACACGACCCAACCAGGGCTGGGGACAAACTGCAACCAAGGTGTGTGCCCTTAGCGGGAACTGAACCCAGGTCTCTCCGGACTGCAGGCCGACGCTCTAACTGCTGAGCCAAACCGGCCAGGGCGCAATGCATGTATTCTTGCACCCAACTGAAAAATTAGGAACCTAAGACTCCAGGATACAATCAAGACTAGAATACAGGTCTCTGACTTCTAATCTAGGCCTCATTAAAAGCATAGGTAGAGCCCTGGCCGGTTTGCTCAGTGGTTGGAGCCTCAGCCTTTGGTCCAGAGAGAACCCGGGTTCGGTTCCCGCTGGGGGCTCGTACCTCAGTTGCAGTTTGTCCCTGGCCCTGGATGAGTCATGTGGGTGGTGGCCGCTCGATGTGTCCCTTTTGCGTCGATGTTTCTCTCTCTCTCTCTTCCTCTCTTTCCCTTCCACTCTATCTGAACAAAAAATGGGAAAATATCCTTGGGTGAGGATAAAAAAAAAGCATAAGTAGAGCCCTGGCCAGTTTGGTTCAGCAGTTAGAGCTTTGGCCCTCAGACCAAAGAGTCATGGGTTTGATTCCTGGTCAAGGGCACATACCTGGGTTGCAGGTTCAATCCCCGAGCAGGCCACAACCCTGACCGGCAATCAGTGTCTCTCTCACATCAATGTTTCTCTCTCTCTCCCCCCCTCCCCTCCTTCCATTCTATCTAAAAATCAATGGAAAAATAGCCTTGGTTGAGGATTAAAAACAACAAAAAACAATAACAAAAGACAAAAAGCATAGGTAGAAAAGAAGTAATAAAGAGAGAGGCTAAAAGTAAATGATAGAAAAATAAGAAAAATATTAAGTAAATACTAACTGAGAGGAAGCTGACACCAAATATTGACATGAGATAAATAAGCACTAAGGCCAAAAGCATTATAAGAGATAGTCACTATACGATTATCTGAAAATTGGCTACAATAATAATTTATTTAATTTTATTTTTTTGAAGGAATGATTATTCCTTTTTTTTATTTTACTTTTCAATTACAGTTTACATTCAATATTATTTTGTATTCATTTCAGGTATACAGCATAGTGGTTAGATAATTATATCTTTATAAAGTGTTCCCCCCAATATTTCCAGTACCCAAATGGCACCATACACAGTTATAACAATATTATTGACTATATTTCCTATGCTGTACTTTACATCCTCGGAACTATTTTGTAACTACCAATTTGTAATTCTTAACCCCTTTACCTTTTCACCCAGTCCCCCAAACACCCTCCCCTCTAGCAACCATCAGTCCGTTCTCTGTATCTCTGAGTCTGTTTCAATTTTGTTTGTTCATTTATTTTGTTCTTTAGATTCCATATATAAATGAGATCATATGGTATTTGTCTTTGACTTATTTCACTTAGTATTTCACTCTTTTTTATGAATGAATAATATTCCAGTGTGTATGTGTGTGTGTGTACATATACATATATATATATACAGCTTTTTTAGCCACTCGTGTATCGATGGACACTTGGGCTGCTTCCATATCTTGACTATTGTAAATAGCGCTGAAATGAAAATAGGGGTGCTTATATATTCTTTTGAATTAGTGTTTTGGGTTTCTCGGATATACACCCAGAAGTGGAATTTCTGGGACATAAAGCAGTTCCACTTTTAACTTTTGAGGACCTTCCATACTGTTTTCCAGAGTGGCTGCATCAGTCTGTGTCCTGACAGCAATGCACTAGGGTTCCCTTTTCTCCACATCCTCTCCGACACTAGTTGTTTGCTGATTTATTGATAAAAGCCATTCTGACAGGTGTGAGATGATATCTCATTGTGGTTTTAATTTGCATCTCTCTGATGGTTAGTGATATTGAAATTTTTTCATATGTCTATTGGCCATCTGTATGTCCTCTTTGGAGAAGTATTTATTCAGGTCCTCTGCCCATTTATATATATATATTTTATCTTCACCCAAGGACATTTTTGCATTTATCTTCAGACAGAGGGGAGGAAGAGAGAGAGAGAAACATTGATGTGAGACACATTGAGTGGTTGCCACCCACACGACCCCAACTGGGGCCAGGGACAAACTGCAACTGAGGTACGTGCCCCTAGCGGGAACTGAACCCGGGACTCTCTGGTCCATGGGCCAACACTCTAACCACTGAGCAACCCAGCCAAGGCCCTCTGCCCATTTTTAAATTGGATTGTTTGTTTTTTTGGTGTTGAGTTCTTTATAAATTTTGTATATTACTCTCTTATTGGATGTATCACTGGTGAATATGTGCTCCCATTCAGTAAGTTATCTTTTGGTTTTGTAGATGGATTCCTTTGCTGTGCAAAAACTGTACAGTTTGATGTAGCTCCAATCAGAAAAAAATTACAATAATAATTTGTTTGCTAAAACAATGTAGTAATTCTAAATCTGTATATCCCAAATAATAAAGGTTCTAAAGTATACAGGTAAACTTGACAAAACTATAAGAAAAAACTGATAAATCTACCACTGGGGTAGGAGATTTTAATACATCTTTTTTAGTAATTGGTACACTGAACAGACAAAACTCAGAAAGGATTTGGAAGATTAGAACAGTGCTATCAACAAGCTTGAGATCTATTATCTATACATTTTTATATATTTACATATGTGTGTACTTATATATCAAGCTTATTAAACAAATGTATATATGTGTATATATGTATGTATTGCAGAACACACATTCCTTTTAAGCATACAAATCTACTACATATTAGCCCTGGCCGGTTTGGTTCAGCGGTTAGAGCGTCGGCCTGCGGTCCGGAGAGACCCGGGTTCGGTTCCCGCTAAGGGCACGTAGCTTGGTTGCAGTTTGTCCCCGGCCCTGGTTGGGTCGTGTGGGTGGCAACCACTCGATGTGTCGCTTTCACGTCGATGTTTCTCTCTCTCTCTCTCCCTCTCACTCTATCTGAACAAAATATCGAAAAATGTCCTCGGGTGAGGATAAAAATAAATTAAAAAAATAAAAAATCTACTACATATTAGGTCACAAGGCAAGTCTCAAAACATTTTTTTAAATTAGTATTATAAAGACTATATTAAGTGACCAAAATGCAATGAATAAGAAATCATCAAAAACAACAATATCATCCCACACATGGAAATTTTAAAATACACTTCCAAATAACAGATAGTTTAAAGAAAAAAAATCTTACTGTAAAAATGTTTAAGAACTAGAACTCGATAATGAAAACACCATGTGGTAAAACTTACTGGATGTCTACACTAAGACCCAGCCTTTTTCCACTTCCAAACAAGAGTGATAAAGTCACAAATGAACAACTACCCACAGTTCTGCACCTACACTGCTGGCCATGTTTCACATGATTCTGGGGAAGCAGAAGCCGACTTTACATACAAGTCCCTTTTCCTCGCAAAACTGAATGGTAAAACAAGGTCAGCATTTTTTTTTAAGACCAGTGGCCACACAGTAAACTGTATATCGTGCCCCAGCTGGGTGGCTCAGTTGGTTGGAGCACTATCTCATACACTAAAAGGTGGTGGGTCTGATTCCTGGTCAGGTCACATACCTAGGTTGCAGGTTCAATCCCCAGTTGGGGTGTGTACGGGAGGCAACTGATGGATATTCACACACACACACACACACCCCCGCCGCCCTTCCTCTGTCTCTAAAATCAATAAAAACATATTCTCAGGTGAGGATTGAAAAAAACAACTATATATCATTGTCCATTCATTTAAAAAGCAAAGTCACTAGGATGGTATAAAAGTGATAACCAGCGCATTTTTACTTTTTGAGGATGAACACAGTTTCCCTGAGATGGAGAATGATCTCCATTCTCAATTTCTACTACCCAAGAGAAATGAAAGCTTATGTCCACAAAAGTCTTGTATAAGAATGTTCATAGGTGCTCTATTTATAGTAGCCGTACACTGAAAACAATCCAAACCACTATCAACAGAGCACGGATAAACAATAGTATATATCCATACATATGATGGAATAAACTCAGCAATAAAAAGGAACAAATGAACTAATATGCACAACACATGCTGATGAAAGAAGCGGCACAAAGAGAGTACTGATCGCTTCATGGAGATGAACTCGTAGCCTAGCATAGTCCTAACACTGATGGACTCTGGTGGTGAAGGGACAATCGATTCAAAATGGGCCCCATGGAGCTTTCTAGGCTGATGGAACTACTCTCTATGCTGATTTGGATGATGGAAACATGGTTGTTTACATTTGCTGAAACTCAAAAAACCGTAGACTTAAGATATGTGTATTTTATGATACGTATATTCAATAATTTTTTTTCAAACCTTACAGAGCCCAACCAGTGTGGCTCAGTGGTTGAGCATCGACCCAGGCAACAAGAGGTCACTGGTTCAATTCCCGGTCAGGGCACATGCCCAGGTTGTGGGCCAGAGCCCCAGTGGGGGGCATGCAGGAGGCGGCCAATCGATATTCTCTCTCATCAGTGTTTCTATCTCTCTCTCCCTCTCACGTCCTCTCTTTCTAAAATCAATAAAGAAAAAAATTTTAAAAATAACTTACAGAATTTAAGTTTTAAATTTTAAAACAATACAAGTGCATGTATTAGAAAAGAAAAAAAGATTCAAAACTGATAAATCAAGGATAGACATTAGAAAGTTAAAAAAAAAAAAAAGCAGCAGAATTAACCCTAAGTAGAAAGATGAAAGTAATAAAATAAGAGCAAAAATTAATGAAATAAATTTTTCATTAATTAATGAAATTTTCAAAAATTAATGAAAAAATAAACAATAAAGAAAATCAATAAAGTCAAAAGCTGTACATAAAAAAGATTAATAAAAATGGACAAAACTTAGGTGATATAGATCAAGACAAAGAAAAAAATGCAAATAAACAATGTTAAAGAATTTTAAAGTGATATATTTAAAGCTACAGCAGAGTTGTTTAGGTTTTAATCCTCATCCAAGGATCTGTTCTTTTTATTAATGTTAGAGAGGGAGGGAGAGAGAAAAACATCAATGTGAGAGAGAAACATCAAGGTGAGAGAGAAACATCGATCGGTTGCTTCTAGTACACTGCAGATGCAGATCGAACTTGCAACCTAGGTATGTGCCCTGACCAGGAATCAACCTGCCACCCTTAGGTGCACATGACAACACTCCAACCCAACTGCAACACACCAGCCAGAGCACAGCAGAGTTTTTAAAATGAGAAAACTACAAACAACTTTATGCCAACAAATTTGAAGCACCCGAGCTAGATAATATTATGTGATTTACCAAAACTAACTGAAGAAGAAAGAGAAAAACCTATACAGCCCTATAGAACAACCACATACTTTATTATCTGAACAAAGACATCTTTGAAAGTAAAAAGAGGCATTACTGACGAGTATGCCAGGGAGCACACATAATCAGGCCCTAGTCCACGCAAACCAAGGTGCATCTAATCACTTTACACACAGCCAGAAACAACAATAAATAGGTAATTTAAAATCTTCCTACAAAGATGATACCAGGCTCAGAAGGTTTTATAGGAATGATTTGCCAAACATTCAAGAAAGCCTCAATTCCAATTTTAAGCCACCTTTTCTTAGAGATTAAGAAAGGGAAAGCATTCTGAACTTATTTAGTGAGGTTAGTAAAATTCTAATTCCAAACTAGACAAATACTATATGAGAAAAAAAATTACAGGTTAGTATCACTTATGAACATAGCTGTTGATACCTTGTTCAAAATATAAGCAAATCAAACTCAGTACTATATAAAAAAGATAATATATCATGTCCCAATTAAATTTGTCCTAGAAATACAAAAAAAGTTTAACATAAAAATATTAATGTAATTTATAGCATTCACAGATGAAGAAGGGAAATCCATAAGATCATTTCAATAGATGTAGAAAAAGCATTTTATAAATAAACTAGAAGTTTTTTAAAAACTTCTTTAACCTATTAAAGAGCATGTACCAAAACCCTACAGCAATGATTATTGTTAGTGGAAACCATTAAAAGCATTTATTTTATATTCAGAAACCAGTCAAGGATCTTGCTATTCCTGCTTCTACTTGACATTACACTGGATATCTTAGCAAAATGGAAAGCAAAAGTATAGAATTGAAAAGAAACAGCAATGTTACTGTAAATAGATGATCTGTTTGTCATAATACCCCTTCAAATCTATAAACGATTAAAATTAACTCAGAGAATGATAAAATAAACAAAATCCAGAGTATCTCAGTGGGGTTTAATAGAGAGATGACTCAGAAAGAGCAACACAGGAAGCTTCCATGGAATTAGTGATATACTTCTTAAGTTACAAGGTAGGTATGTTGTGGGTTTGGCTTTATTATACTGCTTCATAATATATATATATATATATATATATATGCACATATATACATACTTATATATGTGCATTTGCATTCTTTTTTGTTTTTGTTTTTGCTTTTTAATCCTCACCTGAGAATATATTTTCTTTGATCTTAGAGAGAGAGGAAGGGAGAGGGAGAAAGAGAGAAACGTTGATGTGTTGCCTCCTATATGTGCCCCAACCAGGGATCCAACCCAAGACCCATTGGTGCACAAGACGACACTCCAACCACTAAGCCACACTGGCCAGGGAGCATTTTTATTCTACTTGAATACGATAATTCATAATTAAATTTTAAAATATTTTTACTTTCTATATTACCCAATTATTGGTTGTTTGATTCTTTTACAATGAAAATGTTAAAATGTCTGTAAAAATGGAAGAAAAAAAGATTAAAAAAAGAAAAGAACAAAACAACAATGAGGTATCACCTCACACCTGTCAGAATGGCCGCCATCAATAAATCATCAAACAACAAGTGTTGGCGAGGGTGTGGAGAAAAGGGGACTCTAGTACACTGCTGGTGGGAATGCAGACTGGTGCAGCCACTATGGAAAACAGTATGGTGTTACCTGAAAAAATTAAAAATTGAACTGCCATTTGACCCAGTGAACCCACTTCTAGGAATATACCCTAACAAGCATGAAATACCAATCAGAAAGAATATATGTACCCCCATGTTTGTAGCAGCACTATTTACAATAGCTAAGATCTGGAAGCAGCCCAAATGTCCATCAGTAGACGAATGGATAAAAAAGCTGTGGCACATATACACAATGGAGTACTATGCAGCTGTAAGAAAGAAAGATCTCTTATCCTTTGAGACGACATGGAGGGACCTGGAGAGTATTATCCTAAGCAAAACAAGCCAAACAGAGAAAGACAAGTATCATATGATCTCACTTATTTGTGGAATTTAATAAACATAACAGTCTCAGGAATGAGGTAGTCCCAGAGACGTGGAAGTGGGGTACAGACTGACTATCCCCAGAAGAGGGGGTGGTGGGAGAGAGATAAACCACAGAACTTATATGCATGTATGCATGAACAATGGACATGGACAACAAAGCTGGGGAGAGGGTGGGGAGGGAGGAGGAGAGGGAAAATCAGTGGGGCGGGGGGAGGGAAACATCTGTAACAAAAATAAATTAATTAATTATAAAAAATAAAATAGCAACATGAATTTCAAAAAAATAAAATAAAATAAAACCAGGCCAAAAAAAGAAAAGAACAGAACAAAAGCCAATGAAGGGAGCCTAGAATTTCACGAAGGGTTTGATGGATGGCTGGTGGGTGGCAGTGAGCGTGATTAATAAGGCCAAGTCCAATTAAAGTCAGGACAAGGGCTTAGTCAAGTACCGAGAAGAGGCTGCTAGATTTGGAGGGAAGACCCATAGCAGTGACCTTTAAGAGGGTAGTTTTTATAGGCTGGCAGGAGGCGGAGCCCAAAAGGAGGGGGTTAAATCTTGAATGAATACATAGCAAAAAACTGGAAACAACCCAAAGGCCTAACAATCAGGGCCTGGTTAAACAACCATAGTACCATTCATAGAAGAAATGATGCTGTGTCCATACACAGGCGGGCTTACAAAATTAGGTGACGTAAAAAATTTCAGGACACAAAATAGCATTTGTGCAGATTACAATCATGAAAGGACATGCGTGTGCAGAGAGAGGCAGATAGGATTGGACAAGATCAAGTCATGTTTGTGGATGCTATTTGAGGGCTATGGGATTTTATATTCCATTTTTGGAATGCTGGCAGTTGTCAAACAAAAACATGTAATGTTTCTATAAAATAAAAAGAATGGCTGTTGAAATGGAGGCAGCAAGTGAAGAAAGCTGCCGGTGACAGGAGGGAATGAGGTGGCAGAGCAGCTGGAGGAGTCGAGGGCTTGGGGCAGCAGCAGGTGGGGGCGTCAGAGCTGCTGGGCAACAGGTAGGGAAGAGAGAGAGGCTATTTCCTATATTGCCTATATGTCCTTTTTTAAAAATTAAAACACTAACAATCCTGCCCAGACAGTGTGGCTCAGTGGTTGAACACATGCACCAAGAAGTTGCTGGTTCAATTCCCGGTCAGGGCACATGCCCAGGTTGTGGGCCTGATCCTCAGCTGGGAGCATGCAGGAGGCGGCCAACTGATGTTCTCTTTCACTGATGTTTCTCTCTCTCTCCCTCTCCCTTCCTCTCTCTCTAAAATCAATAAAGAAAAAATATTTAAAAAACACAAAACAAAAAAACCCTAACAATCCTCTTTTTTAAGAAATTTAAACACTCCAAAAGTGTGTGTTAGGGTATTGGAGGGAAGGGGTAGTGATAGAACCCTCAGCTCACCTCCTATTCCCTACTATTAATAGTTGAGTGTAGCTTTCCAGAGTTGTACCCTTTTCTTTTATCTGCATGTCACTGGCTTTTTATTTTTATTTTTCTTCATTGAGTTTTAGAGACAGAGAAAGGAAGAGGGAGAGAGAGATAGAAACATTGATGAGAGAGAACATCAACTGGCTGCCTCCTGCATGCCCCACACTGGGGATCAGGCTCACAACCTGGGCATGTGCCCTGAGCGGGAATCGAACCGGCGACCTCTTGGTGCATGGGTCGATGCTCAACCACTGAGCCACACTGGCCAGGCACTGGCTTTTTATTTTATTTTATGTTATTTTATTTTATTTTATTCTATTTTATTTTATTTTCATTGGCTTTTGATTACAGAGTCAGATAGGATTACAGAATGTAAGTAGTGAAATCTCCCATCCTGCAGAGCTAACATCTGTTGGTGGTCTGGAGAAGGTCCTTGCAGACTATTTTGTCTGTGAGCATATAAATATACACATTCATTTAGAGCTTCATGGTTGATTGTTTTTACAAAAGCAAGACCATATTCCACCTTTAGATCATCAGGTTCACTCTACAATGTTAAGGCAGATCACTCCCAAGTCACTACATAGGATTACCTTCATGCTTTTGAACAGCTGACTAATATTCCACAGCATATAGTCAAAAGATGAGCTTCAGAGAGCACAGGGGGCATCCTTCTTTACTTTCGATTGTCAGGGGAGGAGATACAGAAACAAAAGATTAAAGATGGCAGGAGGCATTGCTTGCAGGGGACTGGTCGTGGGAATGGGCAGCGAGCCGACAGAGAAGGTTTTTCTGCCTTCTTCTTAAGCCACAGTCCTACCCAAATGTAGTTAAATCACACAGAACTGCCAGGGGGGAGGGTTGTGATTTGAGCCTGAGTGATAAGGCCACCGTTGGGAGCCCAACTTCCTTGAGTGACCTGTTCTTCCCTGGTGGTGGCTATGCAGAGTCCACTTATCAGAAATCTTAAGGGGAGCCCCTAGAACACTGTTCCCTAGGTGTGGTCCCTGTGCCAGCTGGAGCAACATCGTCTGGGAAACAAATCAGAAATGCAAATTCTCCAGCCCCACCTCAATGCCACTAATCTGCATCCCTGGCACGGGACCCAGCAGTGTCTGTGCAAGAAGGCCTCAGGGGATGCAGGTGCATGCTCAACTTGGAGGACTTCTGTTCTAGAATGTGGATTTGAGTCCCAGAGCGCCCATTTTCTTAGGAGACAGGGAGGAGTCAGCCCTGAAGGGAACAGGTGAGCTGACTTCATAAGTGGTCTTTAGTACCTTCCAGGCTACAGGCAGTCAGTGACCTAGAAGTCCCTGGAACAGCCTCCCCTCCCTTCGGGTGACATCAGTCCCCTCTCTACAAAAAAAGCACCACAGAAAGGGAGGGTGGCTGTGCAAACCCACTTCTTTCCACTTTCCCGAAGCGTGTCCCCTCCTGTTTAACGCAACCCGTCTCCTGGGGGGCTGCCTTTGCTGGATGGAGGGCAGGAGGGGGAGAAAAGCTTCTGAATGTCGAAGAGGAAATGGGATGTGGCTTCAGTGTGGCTGGGCTGGTGGAGGGACAGGAGAAAGGCCGGGAGAGGAAGAATGCCCTCATTTCACCCAGCTGCTTCTGCCTGCACCTGTTCTGCGGAGGCCTGAGGGACGACACCGTAGATGACACGCACCGTCTAGAGGGGCCCCTTCCCACAGTGCAGTCGGGCCCGGTTAACTGACAGGAAAACTGTGAATGGGTTCAGGTGGCTGAAATGAGGGGCTGGGGAAAACAGCTGGGCTCCTCTGGGGGGTGGAGCAACTGTCTTCTGCCACCCCCAGGCTCTCAGAGTTCAGGGCAAGGGGCGGGAGGGCAGGTCAGCACCAGATCCGAGTCCTGCGGATTTCCCTGCGATTCTGACCGGGACCCAGGAGAAGGCAGGAGCTAGAGCAGAAGCAGTACACACCTGAACCCTGAGGCGGTTCCCAGGTGGAAAGCCCTGCCACACTCGACAACATTTTTTAGATACGCTATAGGCACTAATCTTCATTTAAAAAAACAAACTTTATTTTTTGGAGCAGTTTTAGGTTCACAGAAAAACTGAGCTGTGAACAGTGACAGGAAATTTTTAAAATTTCTTTTTGTTCTGCCTTCCACAGATAGATCGCAGAAGTTCATCCTTGAAGTTGATTGGTCAATCAGTTCACCAATCATTTTATTTTTTTATTTTATTATTTTTTATCCTCACCCGAAGACATTTTTTGCATTTATCTTCCGATAGAGCAGGAGGGAGAGAGGGAGAAAGAGAGAGAGAGAAACATCGATGTGAGAGAGACACATTGACTGGTTGCCACACACATGACCCCAACCAGGGCTGGGGACAAACTGCAACCGAGGTGTACATGCCCTTAGCGGGAACCGAACCCAGGTCTCTCTGCTCCGAGGGCTGATGCTCTAACCGCTGAGCCAAACTGGCCAGGGCCACCAATCATTTTATAAGCATCCAATAAGGGCTCTCAATAGCAATTCTCAAACTTACAAGACTCACTGGGAAGTTTATTAAAGGGGCAGGCTCTGGGTCTGCTCACCAGAGGTTCTGCTTCAGGAGGTCTGCAGCAGGGTCCCAGCACACCGGAGGCACTGCAGGGGATGTTGATACATCGGACACCCTAGGCCCCACTCTGAGAAGCTCAGGCAGGGTGTGTACAAGGACCATGAGGCTCCGGTGGGAAAGGAGGAAACCGTGAACATAAAAGACAGAAATCCCATCCCCTAGCCCCACCCTGAGAACTGAGGTCAGAGAGTTTGATCAATGTCAGCTGAGGTACTGGGCACTCAGACCCTGAAGATCTCAGAGGGGAGGCCAGTGACTAGAACACTCACCAGCTCCGAGATCCCTTCTACAGCAACAAGCTGAAAGTCCGAACGAGGAGGAAATAAGACAGGAAGGCCTTGAGCAAGTTCTCCTTCCCATGCCTCCAAGCCCTTACTGGCGGGTGGTAGGGTGGCGGGGATGGCCAGAAGAAAGCAGGGTCCCCTTGAGGACAGTGTGGTTGGAGCAGAGGGACCACATAAGAAATGCAGGGTTAGGCTGGAAAGATGAGGTAGGGGTGCTGTGGGTTGAACGGTGTCCCCCAAAACAATATGTTGAAGTTCCAACCCCCAGGACCTCAAAAGTGACCTCATTTGGAAACAGGGTGGTTGCAGATATAATTAAGATGAGGTCATATCAGAGTAGGGTGGGCCCTTATATCTGACATGACTGGTGTCCCTGTAAGAAGAGGAGACACAGAGGAAAGACAACCATGTGAAGATAGCAGATTGGATTGATCTAGCTACAAGCCAAGGAATACCTGAGGTTACCAGAAGATGGAAGAAATAGGAAGGATCCTCCCCTACAGGCTTTAGAGGGACATGGTGTGCTGACACCTTGAGCCTGGACTTTCAGCCTCCAAAACTATGAGGAATGTATTTCTGCTGTTTTAAACCGCCCAGTTTGGGGTCCTTTGTTATAGCTGCCCTAGGAATGAATGGGGGGGGGGGGCTTTCGGATGCTTTGTGATGTTCATCGTGGAGCCATTAAGTCATCCTGAAGATGGAAGTCATTCTGGATGAATAAATCACAGGAACCTGAGGATCCATATCAAACCTTCTCCCTGTCTTAGCTCATTTTTAAAAAAGATTTAATTTAAGCCCTGGCTGGTTTTGCTCAACGGTTAAAGCGTCGGCCCGTGGACCAAAGAGTCATGGGTTCAATTCCAGTCAGAGGCACATACTTCTGTTGCGGTTCGGTTCCTGGCCCTGGTCACAGTTGTGTGGGAGGCAATCAATCAATGTGTCTCTCTCACATCAATGTTTCTCTCTCTCTCTCTCTCTCTCTCTATCTGAAGATAAATGGAAAAAAGTATCCTTGGATGAGGAATAAAAAAAAAAAAGACTTAACTAAGTCTTTTGTCCACTCATCAAAATGTTGATAGCATGAAAGACAAAGAAAAATTAAGGATACATTTTAGGTTAAAGGAAACTTACTGATACATGACAACTGAATACAACCCATGATCTGGAACTATTTTTTCTTTTTGGCTATAAAGCATATCATTGGGACTACTGTGACATTTGAGTAAGGTCTGTAGATTAGATACTAGTATTGTATCGATGTTCATTTCCTGGATTTTATCATTTTACTGGGGTTATGTAAGAGAAGACCTTGTTTTAAGAACGCATACTAAACCGTGGCCAGTGTGACTCAGGTGCTTGGGCTTCATCCCATACACCAAAAGGTCACAGTTAGCAACCAATGGGTTTCACTCTCACATTGATGTTTCTCTCCCTCTTTCCTTCTCCCTTCCTCTCTCTCTAAAATCAATAAAATCTTGAGTGAGGATTTTTTTATTTTTAATGCACACTAAGTCCTGGCCGGGTAGCTCAGCTGGTTAGATCATCATCCCCATAGGCCAAGGTTGTGGGTTCAATCCCAGGTCAGGGCAAATACAAGAGTCAACAATGAAAGCGTAAATAAGTGGAACAACAAATTGATGTTTCTCTCTCTCCCTTCTTCTCTAAAAATCAATAACAACAAAAGAGCCCAGCTCGATCCCCAGTGAGGGGCATGCCAGAGGTAGCTGATCAATGTTTCTCTCACATTGATATTTCTATCTTTCCTCTTTCCTTTCTCTCTAAAAAATCAATTAAAAATATTTTAAAAATAAAAAAAGAATGCACACTAAAGTATTTAGGAACATTATGTCTGCAACTTACTTTCAAACAATGTATATATACATTAGAGATAGATAGAATGATAAAGCAGATGTGATAGAATGTTAACATTTGGGGAATCTGGGTGCAGACTATATGAAGTCTTTCGGTATAGTTCTTACAACTTTTCTCTATCTGAAATTACCAAAATAAAAAGGTGGGTGGGGGGATCTGCTGACCAGCCCATGGCTCTCCTGCTGAGCTCGAACCCTCTGAACCTTCTAGAGCAAAGATCTGGACACCAAACTAAGTAATGAGCGAAAGAGTTCTGAGAACTGTGGTTTCTACATGTTGGGATTCTACCGATAGCCATGGTGGTTGTTGACTATTAAGATGTGGTTAATATGGAATTATCTGTGTTACAAGTTATTTGCAGAAAACCCCCTTCTCTTCTTCACGTATACAGTATGACCTAGAACTGGAAGGAGCCCTACATATTTAATCCTAGCTTCTACCACATTCATTATATCCTCATTAATATCCCAAGGCAGGTGAATCCAGGCTCTTCTGAACAATTTTGGAGAATGGAGTCTCACCCTCTCTCACGGCCCATTCATTCTATCACTGGTTAGTTTGCACCGTGAGAAAATTCCTCCACCTTCTGAGCTAGAACCTCCCTTTCCGTTCAGCCCTAGCTCCCTTATCCTGTACTTCTGCAAGTTACTTATAATTCACACCCAGCTGAAGCTGGTCCTGCCTTCTGAAGGTGTTACAGCATCCCCTGCCCCTATGATCTTAGTCATTCTCCCCTGAACAAGTTCAGGTTTGTTAATGTCCCTCTAGGATGTAAATGCAATACTACAAATCTAGCCTGATCAGAAAGCGGAGCCCACACCCTCCCCAGTGCTGGGCATTCTGTTCACACAGCCTCAGAAGAGTTAGGCTTTTAGGCAACTGCATTACACAGTTGACTCATAAATGAATTTAGAACCGACTTAAACCACACTTTTCTCTTGAGAACCAAGCTGAACTGCACTGGTGGTGTCAGCAGTTATCACCACCCAACATCACATCATACATTTGTTTGCTTGGTGTCAGTCTCCACCCACCACAGTACAAGCTCCACGAAGGCAGTGCCTTTGTCTTGTTTTGAATCCCCCGTCCCTACAGCAAGTCCAGACCTGCAGCAGAATTCAATAAATACATGCCGATTAAATGAATGACTGTTCAGCCCTAGCTCCCTTATCCTGTACTTCTGCAAGTTACTTACAATTCACACCCAGCTGACTAACCAGAGGGATTTGAGGTGACTTGCTTTGCAGAGGACTTTTTGTTAACATCAGGGCAAACTTTGTTTTTGTTGGAACTTAGATATTATTAAATTTACATCATAGGTACAGCTTGTTAAGATCTAATTCCTGGTTCTCTCAACTAACATATCAGCTGTCCCTCCCAGGGTCAAGCCATTCATTCAAGAATGAGTCCCCTGCAGCCAGGCGGGTCCTCCTGTCTCCAGCAAGCACTCCAGGAAGGGTCTCCTCCCAGGATCTTTGCTTTGACTGCTCTCTGCTAGCATCCCCACTGTCCCACCCCCCAGGTAGCTCCGATGCCAATTCCTTCCCTTTGAGTCGCTGTTCAAATATTTCCTCTCAGTTGATGCTGGTCATTCTATTTAAAACTGTAAAATGTCCTCTCCCTTTCCAGTACTGTCCCCCTCACTACTCTATATTTTTGGTTTGTCCATGGTCCTTATCTTTTTTTTCCATTTTGTAATTGAATGGTTATGTGTGTACACACACACACACACACACACACACACACACTTGAAAGTATTACAGATGTCTCTCCTTTTATTCCCCCCAGTGACATCCCTCTCCCCTGCCTTCACCGCATTGTTCTGTGTCCATTGGTTCTGCCTAGATGCATAAAAGTTCTTTGGTTTTTCTCTTCCTCCTTATGATCTTTTTTTTTTTTTTTAATTTTCAATTTTCTTTATTGATTTTAGAGACAGAGGAAGGGACAAGGGGAGAGATAGAAACATCGATGAGAGAGAACATTGACTGGCCGCCTCCTGCATGCCCCCCACTGGGGATTTGGCCCACAACCTGGGCATGTGCCCTGACTGGGAATCGAACCGGTGACCTCTTGTTGCCTGGGTTGATGCTCAACCACTAAGCCACACTGGCCAGGATCCTTATTATCTTTTAATGAGCTTTTGAACTTTGCTTATTTGCTGTGTGTACTGTTTGCTATCTGTCCTACCAGTGCTGTCCCTTGCTAAACGAAGAAGGAATGTTTGCCTGTTTTGTTCACCAATGTATCCCAAGCACACAAAACAAGCCTGGCACATAATAGATATTCAATAAATACTCACTGACTGAATTAATGGACAATATCTTTCCTGCTCTGGACCCAGGAACGTATGTGACACCAAGATGAGTAAGACACAAAGATGCCAGCTGATCACATGCCACCCATGTTATCTCCCAAGTCACTGGTAAAAATATGCAATCAGTAAAACAAAACCTGTTTTAGTGGCACTGGAAAACGCCCATCTTATATACACCGAGGTCAGTGGGGGATTCAAAACTGTAATGTAGCCCTGGCTGGTTTGGCCCAGCAGTTGGAGTGTTGGCCCGAGGACCAATGAGTCATGGGTTCGAATCCGATCAAGGGCATGTACCTCAGTTGCAGTTCGTCCCAGGCCCTGGTCGGGTCATTCAGGGTGCAACCAGTCGATATGTCTTTCTTACATCGATGTTTCTCTGTCTCACTCTCCCTCCCTCCCACTCTATCTGATGATAAATGGAAAAAGATTCTTGGGTGAGGATTAAAAAAAAAAAACTGTAATGTATTACATGACCCCAATTTTAGGAAAGTAACTATCTAAATACAAATAACACCAGAAAGAAATACACCAAAATGTTACCAGTGATTATTTCTGAGTAATGGGATCATGGTTCATTTTCTTTTTCTTCTCTCCATTCTTCAAAGTTTCTACAATAAGCAAGTATTTCTCTTATAGTAATAAGAATTCCAGTATATGGGTGCTTGCTGTCATTGTTATTATCTGGACAAGGAAAATGAGAGGCAGGGGTTTGAACCACCACTGTGATACTTCAAGCTTACTAACCCCTTTGCCCTTCGGTCTCCTCCACTATACCACCAGGATAATAATAATCCCCACCTCGCTGACTGTTGGGAAATACTTAGTGAGACAATACAGTCACAACAGTCATCACAGTGCCTAGCATATGTTAAATACTTCATAAATGTTAGCTACTGTTACTCTCACTCTTTTATTATTTATTGTTGAAAGTATTCCAGATGTCCCCCTATTTCCCCCCTTTGACCCCCCCCATCCCACTCCCCTCCTGCTTTCCCCAAACTAATGCCTGTGTCCACTGGTTGTGCATATATGCATATAAGTTCTTTGGTTTATCTCCCCCCACCCCCCATCTTGATTCCAAAGTTCATAGTCTTCCAATGGCAACACATTGACTTGCTAGGTGAGCAAAGAGGAGGAACTAATTCTGAGAGATGCCACCAGGAAACGTCTGATGAATGAACGGGATCACAGAGGAGGTGCTAGCCCAAGGGGCCTTGATGGAGCTGCATTTCACCCTGCGGAGGAGGGCAGGGCACGCCCTGGAAGCACAGGAGCACATTTATTCCTGTCCCTCCCTGGCTCCCCCTGCCCTGCACCCTGCTCTCTCCGCCTCTGCTCCTCCTGTGGCCTTCCGCCTTCCGGCTCTCCCGCCCCCGACCCAGGTCCCTGGCTTCAGCTGTTTCCTTAATCAGGGCCTCCCAGCCTCTGCAGCAGGGAGTGGGAGCCCCCCCTCCGGGATGGCCCCTGATAAACAGCTGCAGCCCTTGGTCGCAGAAGCTGTCATCTCCAAAGGAAACACAGAAACAAACGACTGGAGCCAGGGGGACGGCTGATAATAAGTCACACGGCTCCAGGAGGCCCCTCCACTCTGTCCCCCAGCCTCTGCTCCTGGAACCTCCTGCTTGTCCTTCGAGCCCCAGCCCAACAATGTCTCCTCTCCACAAGCCTCCCCCGACTGTCCCCCACCCCTCACCCCTTGCAAGCTTCCAGAGCGCACAGTACCGAATTCATGCCTCCATTTATTACATAAGTGGAAACTGCTAGGGTGCTGGGGTCCCCGCCAGCCCGGGAGCCCCAGCAGGCCGGGCACCGTACAAAGCCTAGGAAATGCCTGTGGGAATCCGCAGTGACGGAGGAACACGGGCGAACTGTTACACAGGCATTCAACAATCTATATATTGACAGAAAGAACTGTTGGTTAAAATATTATGTCGGTAGATGTCCAGGAAGTTTTAATGTTTTCAAAACAACAACTAGCACTTTATATTTTAGCCATAAAGATGTTCCCTTGAGAGGCCATTTTCATTTCACTTGGGCGATCTGCGAATAATGCCCTTTTGTTAGTTTCATTACCTGAGGGGAAATTTAAAAAGATATCCCCATTACATTTTAAAATGCTTTCGTTAGATAGTAAATGTTAAAATGTTAAGATTTTTAAATCACTTTGATTAATCAATGACTTATTTCCGTCTCATTCTAAAATTAGATAGTACAGCCCAGCCGGTGTGGCTCTGGCTGAGCATGGACCCATGCACCAAGGGGTCGCAGGTTCGATTCCCGGTCAGGGCACATGCCCAGGTTGTGGGCCAGACCCCCATTGAGGGGGAAGCAGGAGTGGCCAATGTTCTCTCTCATCGATGTTTCTATCTCTCCTTCTCCCTTCCTCTCTCTCTCTCTGAATAAAATAAAGAAAAAAAATTAAAAAGTAAAAATAAATAAATAAAATTAGATACTGCTATTTGCAGGCAATCTATTTCCAAACAGCTGTTGTAAATGGCAGTCTGTGACTGCATCATGAGTTAATGGTATGGATTTGCTTTGTGTAACATCAGAAATTTAAGCCATATACATAGCATTAAAAATGTGTAAAAAGGGAAATGCGACATTGGGCATGCAAAATGGCTCTAACTTCGTAAAAATAGAAGTGTCTGCATATGGAGAGTCTTCTATGATCTTGTTTTAGAAGAATAAGCTGATGGGTGTGTATGCACAGACAAAGGTTCAGAAGGACACGTACCGGCCCTTCACACGGTTTCCCTGGAGGGTGGAACACGCACCTTTATTTTCCTCCAGTCTGCAAGGTGTTTTTACAATGATAACGCTTGTTTTACTTCTGTAATTACAATTTTTGTACTAGTCAATTCTTTAACTTAAAAAATAAATTTAAAAAATTAACAATAATTTAAATAGTTGCATGAAAATTTTTAAATAATAAAGATAAAAGACCAGGAGACACACAAAATGTAAAGGTGGGCTGTCTTTGGGTGGTAAGACCTATGAACGGCTTTACTATATTTCTGTATTGTCCACATTCCTATACTGAGCAAGTAAACTCATTTTTTTTTTTTTTAAAAAAAAAGGCCGAATGAAGCAATGAGTGAATGAATACACAACTTTTTCCCAAACCCTGCTCTTTGCCCGTGTCTGACCCAACATGCAGGAGACTCTTAGCTGTTGCTCACCCTCCTTTGCTTCACTATGTGGACTGGATCCTCAGAGGGACCCTGTCCACAGATATGCCTGGTTCAGGCCTCCATCCACAGTGTCCTCCCCAGATCTGGACGCCTGTGTGGTGGTGAAGGGCCGGAGCAAAAATCCCTGGCTCGTCAGGATGGTCCTCACCGCTGCCTCCCAACCTTCCCAACTCCACCCTTTCACCTCCAGAGACCACCCAGCTCTCCGGGAAGCACCCCCTCGCCCCCAGCCTTCCCTACTCTCCCTTGCCTTGGAATGCTCACAGCACAGAGAGCCTGTACCCCAAGACTCATACTTGCTGCATTCTGTTCTCACTGTGCCCCCTCGCTCATGTGTTGGATCAACATTCGCTGAGAGAATATATGTGCAGTGATGGGCACTGCTGGGGAAACAAGCACTGGGGCCCCAAGGCGTCAGGCACAGAACAGTCATCCTTCCTATGGGGTAAAGAGTGCAAGAAGGCTGGAGGGCAACTAAGACAGTCTAGGAAGGACCATACACTGAACCCACACATAGAGTACTACCCAGGAGGACATGCAACCCAGGAGGTGGGGTATGTGGAGGGAACAGCTGAGTGGATTTAAACTTGAAGAAAGGCCAAGTTTGGACAGACGTTTCAGGAAGGGGGGGATAGTGTGAGTCGAGCGATGGAAGCAGGAACACCCCGGGATGTAGCAGGCGTTCTTGTTGGCAGGAACGGTTATAAAGGTTGTGGTTCAAAGGGCGGAGAAGTGGGTTGAGCCCAGATGCCTGAAGAACCAGAGCACCATGGTAAGTCCACTTTGGTCTCACAGGCCCTGGGAAGCCTCTGATGGTCTCCGAGCAGGGGTGCCGGAGGAATGCATGGTCACCCAGCGGGCGCTCGTGCGGGTCTGGGGTGGGCAGCCAGCCACAGAAGCAGGGAAGAGGCACACAGGAGAAATCACAAACTTTGCTCCCACGTGCGGAGTATGTCCTTAAGGAGAGAACGTCACATGCACTGAGTGCTAGTCATGGCAAGTCACTATTCTACCTACTCGAGTCCTGAAACAGTCCTGTGAGATGATGTAGCATGATCCCACAATAACTTGCCATTGTCATCTTGCTAGTAAGCAGTCCAAGAGCTAGGAATTCCAACACCAACGCGCCCTCTCCCCACCTCACTTTCTTTTTAAAAAAAAATTTTTTTTCTTTTATTGATCTTTTTTAGAGAGAGAGGAAGTGAGAGGGAGAGAAAGAGAGAGAAACATCGATGAGAGAGAACATCGATTGGCCGCCTCCTGCATGCCCCCCACTGGGGATCAGGCCCACAACCTGGGCATGTGCCCTGAATGGGAATTGAACCGGTGACCTCTTGGTGCATGGGTTGACACTCAACCACTGAGCCACACCAGCTGGACCCCACCCCACTTTCTTCTATAGCATCTTTTATATCCGCCAGCATCTAGCGCTGTGCTGGTTCAGTACACACTAGAATGAGTAAATGAAGAAATGAAGTGCCCGGATCCCAGGCTGGCAAAGAAAGCCTCTCGGCACACATAAAAAGGGTGGAGGTGGATTAGAGTTCTAAGGGCAAATGGAAAATAAAACAATTGTTTTTGTCACCACTTCCTCTGGGCTAGGTCACAGTTTTTAACGGTGTGCAGCAGGCACACACAGTCTGGCACACGCACATCCACACCGAGAGCTATTTATTTACTTCCTTTGTGAGGGGTAAATACAGATCAGGTTCAAAACAGGCTCCCCACAACTGCCAGGGGGTCTTCCCCAGGTGTGGATGTAGCACTTGGCCTGGGGGAGTCACAGGTGGCCGCCTACTCATGTCACTCACCCCCCTCCTCGCCCCTTCATGCATGTGTACATCTGGTTTGCCAGGGAGACCTCGGGTGCAGTGGGGAAGCAGGAAGGGGGGAGGCTGGTGGGGCAAGGCTACCCTCCTCCAATGTGGGCTAGAGCAGTAAAATTCACCCACCCACCCCAAAGGGTCAACAAGTGGTATGGCCTGGGCGCCGGCCCAAGAGTTGGCACAGGGTGTTGGAGCCCCTGCTGGGCCAGGAAGTCAATCCTTAGATTGCTGGATATTTCTGTGGGCGCACCTCTGGGAAGCTGGCAAACAGCAACCCATGTGGCAGCACCAGGGATCCTCATTATTGGTGGACGAGCTGGGGGAAATGCAAGGCCAAGAGAGGCCCAGGGAGGAGCCCGGGAAACCAAAGGCCCCACAAAGGAAGTGTCCCCACACAGATTTCCACTTTCCACACCACCCCCTTTCCTGGAGCGAAGAGGTGCAGTTGGTACACCGGGCGTGGGGAGGGGGAGGGAGAGATTCCACCTGGAGCACTGGAGGGACAGCCAGGTGTGGAGGGGGAGTGAGAGAGGACACCTCCCTGGTCTCAGATGAGAAGTCACAAAACTCACTGAGAAAAAGCAGATTCCACGCCTGGTCAGTGAGAGAGAAGTGAAACCGCAGCTCCAAAGCGGGCTCCCCTCACCCCCACTGCCCTGCTCCCCCAGTCCACACTGGGCCTTGCCACCCCAAGATGCAGGCACCCCGCTCAAGGTGCCCGCCTGCCACGTGCATTCACGCTCCCTCTGGGCAGCTAAGCTGAGCTAGGCGGCTGGCTGAGCTGCGATGGCCTGGTCTGCCCTCCACGGGAGCAGGCAAAAGCCAGGGCAGACAGCTGGGGGAGGGAAGGGACTGTGCCCGGCTTGTTTTTTTCTCTTTCACCCGTGCTGAACACAGCGCCTGGTGCATCTAGACAGGCAGTCAGAAAACAGACACCGGGTGGATGGAGTGAATGAGCTGGTTAATGGGTGCGTGAGCCCAGACCCTTTCAAAAGACGGCCTTCAGCACCTGGCTGCCTGCAGGTTCACAGCACCAGAGAGGAAAACCATGTCCTCCCTTCGGACACAGCCCAGCCTCCTGCCTGCACTCTGCTCACTTTCCCTCCGAGACCGGCCTTGGGAGCTCTGGACTCTCCGCGTGCTCACCTCTCAGCGTCTCCATCTCGCGATGCTGCAGGCGATTAGTGGGATCCCCTCAAACACCTCACCCAGAACAGCAAGGCCCCCCAGAGGGGACAATAAGGTGCTCTTCAGTGGATCTCACTCTGATCCTACAGTGCTCCCGGGACAAGGGTTCCTTAAGGACCTGGAAGGGGCTTCTGGTCAGGGTGAGGGACCAGAGACAGGCAGCCCAGGGCAGAGGGCATAAGCCAAAAGGGTGCCAGCCCCTCTGTCCTGGGCCTTCCCCAGAGAGAAGTCTATTTAAAAACACTGCTCTTCACCCTGGCTGGTTTGGCTCAGCGGTTAGATCGTCAGCCTGCGGTCCAGAGAGACCCGGGTTCGGTTCCCGCTAAGGGCACGTACCTCGGTTGCAGTTTGTCCCCGGCCCTGGTTGGGTCGTGTGGGTGGCAGCCACTCCATGTGTCCCTTTCACGTCGATGTTTCTCTCTCTCTCTCCCTCCCTCCCGCTCTATCTGAACAAAAAATGGGAAAATGTCCTCGGGTGAGGATAAAAAAAACAAAAACACAAAAACATTGCTCTTCTTGGAGGTTCGCATCCAAAAAGCCATCGTCACCCATGGGACGTGGTTCTCACGGCCCCTTCCCATCTGGATCCTGTGGCCAAGATTGCTCACTGCCCCCCAGTTCCTACTAGAAGCCCCAGCATGTGTGCTCCCCAAATTCCCTTGCCACTGTGACATGTGACCAACTACTGGCCAAAGGGCTAAGTGACCTCAATTTATAGGCCATGTCCTGCAAAGGAAGGGCAGTGCCTCCTCCTTCCCTTTTTTCCTTCCCACTGGCAGGGCCACGGACTCAGACATGGTGCTGTGCCATCCTCAACATCTGAAGGCTCAGAGGGGCATCATCACGGAAGAGCTCGGGTCCTCAGCGCCGGCAAGGGGCAGCTCACCCACCCAGACTTGTAGGTGAGGAACTTCCATTTTGTTCAAGGCCCTGATTTTTGGGTCTCTGTTAAAGCAATCTAACCTCCCCCAATGCCTATCACAATCCATTTTTTTAAAACCCTCCCCCAAGGATATGTTTTTATTGATTGACTGAGAGAGAGAGACATCGATTGGTTGCCTCCCATACGTGCCCAGATTGGGGAGCGAACCTGCAACCTTTTGGTGTACGGGATGATGCTCCAACCAACTGAGCCACCCTGCAGGGGCTTTCACAGTCCATTCCTTGGTTCCAGGATGCCAATGGGTAAAAGGTGTGTGAGCTGGGCCTTGTCCTCCCGTCAGTGTCCTCAGCTCTTCAGCCCCCTCCCTGTCACCTAACTCCATCAGATCTGATTTCCCAAGTGTCAGGAGGGCCCTCCACATACTGCAAAATGGAGACAGGAGGTGAATGTCTCCCTCTCTCACAACACACAGTGGATTCCTCTCTCAAACTGACCATTTCTCCAACTATTTGTCTCCTTTGTGAGAAAAGGCTCAATGCCAGGGAACCAATGCACCTTGTCGGGCCGAGCCTGCCGTGTGGGCAAGGCAGTGAGGAGAGGCAGAAAATGCACGGGCTTCAGGTCTGGGCCTAAGAGTCTTCACCACTTACCAGCCGTGTGACCCTAGACAAATCTCAGCCTCTCTAAGCCTCAGTGTCTTCCTTTATAAAACGAGGGTAATAATTGTTCACAGGTTTGTAGAAAAATTCAAGATTGTACACTGGGAAAGTCCCTAGCAGTGGGCCTGGCACATAGTAGTTGCTCACTAAACGGTGGCTGTTACTACTGTGGAGATATGTGGAGGAGAGTCCTGAATGAGCTTCCAGGGGAGGGTGGCTGGAAAGAGGGGGTAGAAGGGAGAGTTGGGGGGAAGGGGAAGACAGAGGCAGAGCTGGAGGTGATAGGAGGGAGCAGAGAGGGCTCAGCGATGCCCAGGGGCGAGAGGGTGGAGGGTACAGCTGTGGTGTCTATCAGCTGCCTCCAGCTCACACAATTCCTGTGCCATCGTCCCCACCCGGCACTTCTGTCTGGGCTGGCCACCCTCACCGCTGCTACCATTGTTGCTGCACTGTCAGCTGCTGCTTCTTTCCTCATCTTCCTTCCTGCCTCTGATAGGGCAGAAGACGGGACGGGAAGCAGCTGCCTTGCCCAGCAACCTCGCTACCCCTGCAGGCTGGAGCTGTGGGGCGTGGTGGTTAAGAGCACAGGCTCTGCAGACAGACAGGCTGGGTTCCATCCCCCACCCCCCACCCCCCCTCTAGCCCTTAAGAGCTTGTGACCTCAGGAAGTTATGTGGTTTGTCTAATCCTTCAATTTCCTCATCCACACAATAGGGATAATAGGGCTACTGAGAGGAAGGAATGAGATCATGCATGGTGAGCACCCAGCACGGCGTCCGGCAAGTGTTCGATAAATGTTAGCGATCATCAGGGTGGCTTCGTGGCCATGCGACCTGTGTAGTCACACAGAACCCAGTGCCCAGAAGGGCCCACGCTAGGTTTAATGTTCTGTTGTCATCACCCTGACATTCTTCATAATTTTTGAACAAAGGCTCTGCAAATTATGTAGCTGGTCCTGGCTATCACTAGCATGCATTTATTGAGTCTCCAGGTGGGAGGCAGGTGGGTTATATCAGAGAGGAAATGCAAGCAGTCTGCTGGAGACGTGGACCTCAGAGGATCTTGGGGACCTCAAGGGAGTCATTTAAGTACAGTAATGAGAGACCCCGCCACGTTCCCAGCAGTCAGGGACTGAGAGGGTAGTGCAATCCCTCCATACACACCCTCACTGGACAATGGGGACGTGTGGGGGTGCCCTTCCTGCAGAGAGCCAGGCCAGTGGGCAGCCTCGGGGCCCGCCACTGCTTTCCTCTTTCACCATCCTTCTACCCGACGTACATCAGAGCAAACACCCACCCGCCTGCCCCCTGGATTTGATCCTCTGTGTGCCCAGGACTTGGCCATGCAAAGTCGGGAGTACAGGAATTATGTCCACAGCAGGAACTCGAGGCCCCTCAGTGCCAGGTCTAGCTGAGTCTCACTGTTCAGGTTGGAACTAGAATGGGGTTGACATAGAAGAAGGGGTGTTAATTACCACTGGTGGCCCAAGAGCTTGGCCCAGTCCTAGGAGATGGAAAATATCTGCTCCTTCTCTCCTCGATGTTCAATCCCAGGGTAGCACATCTAGAAAGAAGTCAAGGGTGTTTGGGGCAATGACTTGAACCTTCGGGAGACGTGGAGCCTTGCAGGGGGTTGGTTCCTTACATCTGAGGGTATCCCAGGCATTATGATGAGGAATGAGTCCCCAAAATGCCAGAAGCCACCTCAGGAGGCACGTCTGGTACCTGCTGTCTGTCTCCCCCTGGGACTGCAAGTTCCCAGATGCCAGGGCCCACCCACAGGGAGGCCTGACCAGATGTTTGCAGACATCAGGACCATGGCACACTCTCCTCCCCACCCACCCCACACTTCCCCAGGTCCTGCCTCAGCTTCCCCAGACTCGCCACCACAGCCCAGCCCTTCTGCTCCTGGGCCTTCCTGGGGTGTGAGTCTGAGGGTGGCCCAGTACGGCAGGTGGAGCCTGGTCCTGGATGAGGCCCCTCTCCATCCGCCTCCGGCCACCTGTCCTGAGTACTCATTCCCTTCCAGACAGCTGGAGAGCGGCCCCAGAGCCTCTGGTTAAGGGAGGGGGTGGGTGGGTGTGGGAAGCTTCTAAGGGAGCTAAGCCAAGGCCGAGGGGAGGCCCTTCTGGCTGATGGGGATGCTGAGTGTGCATGCATGGGGGTGGGGTGGGGGAAAGCACTTGGAAGAAGTGGGAATTGGGGGTGGGATCAGAGAATGGAATGTGGAGTTCATTCTCCTGGGGGCACAGCTGTTTATTTTGATCTCCCTTGTCAGCTGCTGCATATTCCTTATCTTGAGGCTCAATCCAGACTCCACCCCCTTCTCTGCTGCTGAGCTGGGGAAGGCAGATACTGGACGCAGTCCTGCTCCCTGCTCTGCTACCTCAGCCCCCGCTGCTCCAGGCCGCTGGAAGGGGCGAGCAGAACGCAGGCCTGCCTCCCACTCAGACCCACTCTGTGCCCGTCCACGGGTACCCAGGTCTTCAGAGTGAGTCATCTCACGTCAAGACCCACCCCCAACCTCCATGACAACCTGCGCTGGTCACCCCGTGCTGCCTGCATATTTCAGTTTTATCAGTGCCACAGGACTTAAAGGGCCGGCACACAGTGCTGGCTAACTTGAGAACTTGGGGCACAGACAGCTGTCACCTCCCAGGCCTCACCAGGCTCTCCTCTAGGTGGTCACATGGTTTGCTTAGCACTTACTGTCTCCATTGAGATGTTATGAAAATGATACAACTGATTTTCTATATACTTATGGAAACACAACTCATGACTTGTTTTGCATTTTTCATATTTTTACAAAACTGGAACATTTAGAAAAAGGGGAAAAAAGTAGAAAAAAATTCACTCATAGTTTCACTGGCCCCAAAAAGAACCACTGCTAACATTTTGGTAAATTCTCTTTCAGTCTTTTCTCGATTTGTGTGTGTGTGTGTGTGTGTGTGTGTATGTAAAATACACAGTTGTAAATACGTTGTACATATAATTTTGTAACCTGATTTTTTCCTGAACATTACCATGTAAGTAATTTTTGTGATATCACATGTTTTTTCTGTTGACATCTTTCATGACTATCTAATATTTCATTTGATATAGTTAGCCCTTGAACAACACGGATCGGATCCATTTATATGTGGCTATAAATAATGTAAGAGTATTTTCTCTTCCTTATGAGTTGTTTTTTTTTTTTTATCCTCACCTGAGGACATTTTTCCATTTTTTGTTCAGATAGAGTGGGAGAGAGAGAGAGGGAAACGTCAACATGAAAGGGACACATCAAGTGGCCGCCACCTGCATGACCAACCAGGGCCAGGGACAAACCACAATCAAGGTACGTGCCCTTAGCGGGAACTGAACCCGGGTCTCTCTAGACCACAGGCCAATGCTTTAAGCACTGAGCCAAACTGGCCAGGGCCCTTATGAGTTTCTTAATAACATTTTCTTCTCTCTACCTTACTTTGTCATAAGAATGCAGTATATAATACTTATAACATACAAAATATGTTTATGTTATCGGTAAGGCCTCTGGTCAATAGTAGGCTATTAGTAGTTTAAGTTTGGGGGGAGTCAAAAGTTATACATGGGTTTTTGACTGTGTGAGGAGTTGATGCCCCGAACCCTTGTGTTGTTCAAGGGCCAACTGCACTGTACTTTGCTTGACCATGCTCTACTGTGACGCATGTCAATTGTTCAAAATTTTTGTCATGTACATAACACTGTGATGAAAATCATCAAAGGAAGCTTTTTCTACATTCAGAATTATTTAAATTAGGATTGAGCCTGCCCTGGCTGGTGTGCTCAGTGGTTAGAGAGTTGGCCCTCAGACCAAGGGATCTTGGGTTCGATTTTTGGTCAGGGGCACGTACCTGGGTCGTAGGTTCTGTCCCTGGTCCCGGTTGAGGCGTGTGTAGGAGGCAACTAATCGCTGTATCTCAATGTTTCTCTCTCTCTTCCCTCCTTCCCTCCCTTCCACTCCATCTAAAAATCATGGGAAAAAAATATCCTCGGGTGAGGATTAACAACGACAAATTAGGATTAAGCCTAGAAAGGAGCATTACCAAGGCAGAGGGTCAGGATGTCTCAGAGGCATTTGCTTTTGGTACCTATAGCCAAACAGCTTTCTCAAGGGAGCGTTTACCACAGGACAAGGCCACCAGCAGGGCGGGGACATGCCACTTTACATCCCCTGCTGTGTAAGGACACCACTCACCGTTAGGTATCTTTCTGTGTGCCTAGGTCATGGTACCTGCCTTTGGTGCACTTCTTTTCTCTTGCTGCTGAGCACCCAGTGTCCTTCCCAGTAACACTGCTACTTCCTTTCGGGGGGTTCGCTCTCCCGCCCCTCCTGCAAAGCCAGGAGCCTGCAGGCCTGCCCTGCACGACGGAAACTGGAGAGGCCGGCCCATCCACTCCTACCAGGCCTGGCCAGGCAGAGGAGGCTGCTCACAGCTGTCATCTCCTCGTCCCCTGCAGGTCCCTCTGCCCAGCCCTCGGGCACTCTGTCATTTTCCACCCATTTCCAAACCCTGTTTTGCAGCCTTTCTGGTGAGTTGAGGAGTTCCCAACCTTCTCCCAATAAATTCTCTTGGCCTCATATTGGACAATCCATTTCTGTTGCCTGAGAATACTAATACCTCTCCCATTTAGTGTTTTTCAAATTGCAAGTCGGGACACTTGATTGGTCCTGAAGCCCAGTATGACCACCATTTAAAAAAAAAAAAAAAAGGAACAACAGAATAAAAAGAAAACATCAAAAGTATATCATCTGGAATAAGGGTAAGCATTGTTTAGTGAAATTTGTTTTACATGTATACACACACGTGTTTGTGTGTGTAGAAAATAGATTAAAATAAACTAACATTTCTAGTTTTGAAAAACACAGCCCGAACTGAACTTGAGTTACTTGGGAATAAAGATCAGATAATCTCTGATCTCTCCTAGATGTTTTGCATATTTCTCCCGAAATCTTTAGTATCTAGAAAAATGTAATTCCTTGCCAAGAGAACAATAATATTTCAAGGTCTACTCACTATTTTCTCCTCATTCATAGCCTGACATCTCCTACCCTTTACCTAATGATACTTAATGATATTGGACATCTTTTCTTCCGGGTCTTTACATTTCTGTTAATGGTACCAATATTCCACCAGCTACCCAGGCTGAAATATTCTGGGGTCGTAATTCTTGATCCCTGTCCTTCATTCATTTACTGAGCACCTACTGCCGCCCAGTAGGAGAGAAAGCATGCGAGCAGCCAATTACAACATGTGGCCACATACTTCATCTATAAAGTATGCACGGTGCCTAACAGAGGAAGGGAAGAGCAATTTCCAGTGCAGATGATTCTTCCTACCTTCCTACCAAATAATTACTAAGTTCTGTTGCTCCTACCTTCAAAATAGTTTGCCAAATCACCCCTCATTTCCATTTCTACTGGTATCACCCTAGTTTCGATCCTTTTTATAGTTTGTGTAGACTCTCTCGCCAATTCTATTTTCTAGGGCACAATTTCTAGTGCCCTAGAAATCATCTTACAACCATTCTCATCATTTCACTTCCCTTCTCAAAAGCCTTCAATGGCTCCCCATTACCTACTAAATAAAGTCCAAACATCCTAATCCAATACTGTTGATTCAGCTTCTTCACCATCACCCAGAAATTTCTTTCCAGCTCGATGACCCACTAGAATAGTCAGTGAGGTTCTTCTCTTCCAACTGCATATCTGTCTCATACGTCAACTAAAACAACGCACAGCGACAGACTGAAGCAGAAGCAGATGTGATAATCCAGCTGTCTCTGTTAAGCCAGGCATTACAGATTTGCAAAAATGGAAAACAAGGCCACATGTTTCACTATTTTTTCATTTCAGAACATATAGTTATAATTTTATTAAAAATGTGATGCTATGTTAACAGGAAATTCATTTCTTATTGTTGCTTCAAAGGAATTAATCAATATTTTTAAAACTTACCCTTTAAGATTTTTTTCATGGAAATTAAATGTCAACACCTACAACCTTCAAAGCCAAAGCTCTTTGGGATCCTCAATAATTTTTAAGGATGTAAAGTGTTTCTGAGACCAGAAAGTTTGATGACTACTGCCTTAGATCTAACACATTGGTTTAAGTAGACGCAGGGTCTCTGAAACACACCAGCCCTCAACATTTTTTTTTTATCCTCACCCGAGGACATTTTTTTGCATTTATCTTCAGATAGAGCGGGAAGAAGAGAGGGGGGAAGAGAGAGAGAGAAACATTGATGTGAGAGAGAGACATTGCCTGGCTGCCACCCACATGACCCCAACTGGGGCTGGGGACAAACTGCAACTGAGGTTCGTGCCCTTAGCGGGAACCAAACTCAGGACTCTCTGGTCCATGGGCCGACACTCTAACCACTGAGCCAAACTGGTCAGGGCCAGCCCTCATCATTTTTACCTTGACTTGTCTTACCTTTCTGCCCCAGTGTCCTGCTGAAGTTTTTAAACCATTAAAAAAACAAGAAGTGGTCCTATTAGGAACAATTATTGTTATAGAAATAATAATAATTATAGAAAATGCCACTAATTATTTTAGAAAGGATTAATAATAATAAAGAATAAGTCAGCCAAATAATTGCCATAGAAATAAGAAAATTGTTATTTCTATAATATGACTTTTGGTAAAAAAAAAAAAAGCCAGATATTCAGGAAAGTGAAAACATACAAAAGCACCCACCATTTAAAATTGAATTTCTCACCCAGCCAGTGTGGGTCAGTCACTGAGCATTGACCCATGCACTAAAATCAAATTTCTATCCCTGGCCAGTTTGGTTCAGTGGTTAGAACATCAGCCTGCGCACCAAAGGATCTCAGGTTTGATTCTGGTCAAGGGCACACACCTGGGTTGCAGGTTTGATTCCCCAGCCCCGGTCGGGGTATGTGCGGGAGGCAACCAATCAATGTGTCTCTCTCGCATCGATATTTCTCTTCCCCATCCCCATACCTCCCTTCTTCCACTCTCTAAAAAAGTAATCAACAGAAAAAGTATCCTCGGGTTAGGATTAACAAAAAAATTAAAAGTCAATGTCTCATCAAGTCCACACCTCTTTTATTTTCTCAAACGGCGCCTCTGAGAAGAAAAGTCCTGGTTAATCCATGCAAAAGCAGCTGCTCCTGCCTCCAGACCCCAACAGCCCTGTCAAAACTTTCTTATGGCTCAGGGAGCCCATCGGAGCCCATAAGTGAGTACGTACTGAATTCCTAAATGTGCACATTTAACTATCACAAATGTAATGGTATTTCCTGTAGAAGACATCAGCCAACCCCAGAAGCCTAAATATTGCTTACACAACATGGTCCCTTACCCAAAGCTCAACATAACGTTCCACCAAAATCTGGCCATGCTGGAGATTCTTAGAGATGGCAAAGAAAGCACAGAATGTGCATAATGTCGCCTGGCTGGTGTGGCTCAGTGGTTGAGCGTTGACCCATGCACCAAGAGGTCACCGGTTCGATTCCCAGTCAGGGCACATGCCCAAGTAGTGGACCCAATCCCTAGTGGGCAGCACGCAGGAGGCAGCCCACTGATGTTCTCTCTCATCGATGTTTCTTTTTTTTATCCTCCAGCCCATTGATGTTCTCTCTCATCGATGTTTCTTTTTTTTATCCTCACCCAAGGACATTTTTGCATTTATTTATCTTCAGATAGAGCGGGAGGGAGAGAGGGAGGAAGAGAGAGAGAGAAACATCGATGTGAGAGAGACACATCAAGTGGTTGCCACCCACACGACTCCAACCGGGGCTGGGGACGAACCGCAACCAAGGCATGTGCCCTTAGCAGGAATTGAACCTGGGACTCTCTGGTCCGCAGGCCAATGCTCTAACCACTGAGCCAAACCAGCCAGGGCTCTCTCATTGATGTTGCTGTCTCTCTCTCCTTCTCCCTTCCTCTCTCACTAAAAGCAATAAAGAAAAAAAATTTTTTTAATGTGCATACAATGTTCTATGAGCAGCTTAAGGAGACTTTAATACGTTTTTATTGATTTTTTTTTTTAAGTGTATTTTTTTATCCTCACCCGAGGACATTTTTCCATTTTTTGATCAGATAGAGCAGGAGGGAGAGAGAGGAAGAGAGAGAGAAACATCGATGTGAAGGGACACATCGAGTGGCTGCCACCTGCACGATCAACCAGGGCCGGGGACAAACTGCAACCGAGGTACGTGCCCTTAGCAGGAACCGAACCCGGGTCTCTCTCTACCACAGGCCGACGCTCCAACCGCTGAGCCAAACCGGCCAGGGCCGTTTTTATTGATTTTTTTAGAGAAAGAGGATGGTAGAGAGAGCGAGAGAAACATCAATGTGAGAGAGAAACATCGATTGGGACCTCTCAGGCCATGGGATGATGCTCAACCTACTGAGCCACACTTGTCAAGCATTAAGGAGACTTTAATGGTAACTTTGATGAGTGTATTGTTTTTACACTGACTTTGAACCCAACACTGTATAAAATGTGGCTCTACTGTAAAAGAAGACTGGATGACCCTTAGAGACCTATCGATATTGTTGGCGGGAAATACCAGAAGGGTGAGCCCAGGAGTCCTGGACCTATGCAGTCCTGTCCTCTGGACAGAGTAGGTGGCATCCACCCCGGGCCAGAGCTACTAGCCATTTCTGGGTGGAGTATCTTGAACGTCAAGGTTGCCGTTCCAGCATTAGGACCCAGCTTAACCACAACTCCAGAGGTGTGCCCCTTAGCCCCTGGCCTGGTGCCACACCCCTGCCAAAGCCTGAGTCGGGGGGAGAGAGGAAAGAAAATGAACGTTGGAGGGGGAGCTGGAAGAAGAGCTTGTTTTTGCCATAACCGCAGTTGGGGCGGCTGTGGTCGGGCTGATTCATCCAGGGCTCCTCAGATATGTTAGGGCCCCAGCCCCACCTAGCAAAGTTCACATCGCCACCACCCACTCCTGCTTCCTGGGTCCTGTGCGTGACACCTGACCTGCCAGCTGAGGCAGGGCTGGGCCATCCTTGCTCCTTCGGTTCCATTTTGCTTGGCTTAGTGGACAACCCGGGAGCTCTGGCCAGGGGCACTGAGGGACAGGGGAGGCTCTGGGCTTGCCTGGGGGACTCGATCCGTACCATCTCATCTCCACACAGACCACAGACATACATGTCACACACAAACACGCCATCACATGAGAGGCCACCCAATGGCCTCCAGCCTGCTCTACCTCTCTCAACAGGGAACTTGTCTCACACTCCCCCTGGTGGATGGGCACACACGTGCAGACACACGCAGACACAATGTGCGTGAGAAGCCGGGTCAGAGTTCGTTCAGCCACCAGGCTCTCCGAACTGACTGTTTCAGCTGGGGTCTCAGTTCTTAGTAAAATGAGGACACCTCATAGGATTCTTATGAGGAACAAATGAGAAGCACGTTAACAAACATCGTACTTATTATAAACTTCTCTGCCAATGGCATATAGTACCCATAAGCACATACAACAGTCCCTGGCGTGTGGCTGCACTGTGCGGAGATATGCTATTATTATCCCCATGGGCCTAGAAAGAGAGGAGGCCTCAGAGAAATCCACAAAATCAATTCCTAGGAGGAAGATCAAAAATGTCTCCCAGAAACTGCCAGAGGGAAGGCAGGGGAGGAGCAGGCGGAAGCAAGACTTTCTGAGGACCACCCAGGGGGTACCAAGCTCCAGCCTAGTGGTTGTAAAGGGAGTTTTGAGTTAGAGCTCAAGAGGGTGGACCCAGGCAGGAAAAGACTCCATTTCCTTGGAGACCAAGAGACCTGGAAAGTAAAACTTGGCCTGGTCCTGGAGGTGAACGTAAGTCAATTCTTAGACTAAAAGGAAGCTGCCCTGGGCAGCAGCTGACTGGAAGGAAAAAAGACAGGGCCTGGGAGGATCTGGCCTGTGCTCAGCCACCCAGTACATCCGAGGGTTTGTAACCCCAAGATCCTCTCCCACTGTGATGAAAATAGATTCTGCATCTGAACAGTCTCCAAGTTTGTGGTTCTGTAACAGATACTGCTTAGAGAAGAGGGAAGGGAGCTGGAAGGAGAGGAAAAAGCAGCCCTGACTCTCAGGGGCCTCGTGTTGGGAGGGATCAGCACTCCTCCCCTCCCTAATCCAAAGACAGCTTGAGATAGCCACTTGCCAGAGAGGAATAAACCTCCCCTGGGTCTTACTCAGAGCTGATTCTGACCAGAGCACCCAGCAGTGAGCTTAATAACCGGAGCTTAGGAAAGAGTCGGAGAACAGACAGATGCTTCCATGGGGCAGGCAGCCAGGGGCCCCCTGTCCCATCCTCCCTCTTCCCCTGGCCAGTCCTCTCCCACAGCCTCCAACACCTCCAGCTGGAGCCCAAGTCGGAGCCCAAGGTCTGCATTTGTCTGAGGCCCTGTTCAGCTTCCTTTCCCAGAACCCGGGGGCCCCCGGGGAGGGGGCAGAAGGACTGGCCTGGAGGGAAGAGAACAGAACTGGAGGGAGGGTGAGCTGGAGCTGACAATGCTGGGGCCAGAACTGGGAGTTTCTGGGACAGCCCCAATTTCAAGTATTCTGTCCAACTGTCTAACCACAGGCCAGAACTTGTGGGCTGATTTTTATTTTAGAAAAAATGGTGAAATGGAGTCATAGGTGGGATGGTGAGGAAGGAACACAGAGCTGTCTCTTGGTTTCTGAGTAGCCCCCATGACCACCCCAAGGGGCTCAGTCTGAAAGGTGATGAGGATGATGATATAATGATGACAGAGGCCACCACTTATAAGGGCTTATGACCTGCTTGGCACTTGGCAAGGCTTTGTGTGTTACCTCATGAGCCTAAGTGTGGGCTCTGAAGCCTCAGCCCCTGACTCTGTGTAACCATTCTGTGCCTCAGTTTCCTTGTCTATAAAGGTATAATAATAGACCTGTGATGAGGATTCAAAACACTCACGAAGTATGCATGCAATGAACATCAGCCATTGTTGAATATTACTCAGCCGTCAAAAAGAATGAAATCTTGCCATTTGCAACATGGATGGACCTAGACAATATTGTGCTAAGTGAGATAAGACAGAGAAAGACAAATACTGTATAATTTCACTTATATGTGCAATCTGAAAAACAAAGTAAACAAAACAGAAACAAGCTCATAGATACAGAGAACAAACTGATGGTTGTCAGATGGGAAGGGGGTATGGGTTGGGTGAAAGGGGAAAGGGATTAAGATGTACAAATTGCCATTATAAAAAAGATGCCCCGCCCTGGCCGGTTTGGCTCAGCGGTTAGAGCATCGACCTGCGTTCCAGAGAGACCCGGGTTCAGTTGTCGCTAAGGGCACGTTCCTTGGTTGCAGTATGTCCCTGGCCCTGGCTGGTCGTGCGGGTGGCAGCCACTCGATGTGTCTCTTTCACATCGATGTTTCTCTCTCTCTCTCTCTTCCTCTTTCTCCCTCCCACTCTATCTTAACAAAAAAGTGGAAAAATGTCCTTGGGTGAGGATAAAAAAAAAAGATGCCCTGGCCGGTTTGGCCCAGTGGTTAGAGCGTCGGCCTGCGGTCCAGAAAGACCCGGGTTCAGTTCCCGCTAAGGGCATGTACCTCGGTTGCAGTTTGTCCCTGGCCCTGGTTGGGTCATGTGGGAGGCAGCCACTCGATGTGTCCCTTTCACGTCAATGTTTCTCTCTCTCTCTCTTCCTCTCTCTCCCTCCCACTGTATCTGAACAAAAAATGGAAAAATGTCCTCAGATGAGGATATAAATAAATAAATAAATAAAGTAAGTCCCGGAAATGTAAAGTACAGCACAGGGAATATAGTCAATAATACTGTACTAACTACGTATGGCGTCAGATGGGTACAAAACTTACTAGGGTGATAGTCTAATTTAACTTATTTGTAAGTTACATAAATGTCTAACCTCTATGTTGTACACCTGAAATGAATATAATAGTGTATGTCAACTGTAATTGAAAAATAAAAATAACAATAATAGGAACAATTAGCCATTGTTAAGCTTCCAGATGACCCAGTGAGGTAGGGGCTCTATTATGCCCACTTTACAGATGAGGAACTCAGGGAAGGGGCCCAGCTAGGACTCACATCTGGGTAGTTTCTCTACTGAACACAGTCCCTCTTGACCACTTCATGAGTGAAAGCACAGGTTAGCAGTCCTGTGCACAAGCTGTACCGCCAAAGGGCTGTCCGACTTCCAGCTCAGCCACTGAGCAGGTGTGTGAATGTAAGCGGGCAGCTCAGCCCTCGGTGACTCGGTTTGCTCATCTATAAAATGAGTGTCCTGCCTCACAAGGTTGTTGGGAGAGTATATGAGTTACTAAGTGCGTGAACACGACTAGTTATGGGACAGGCCAGTGAGCCAGGAGAAGTGGAACAGGGAAACTGAGCCAGAGCTGAGCGAACTGACAGAGCAATTGACAGCGGATACAGGTCACCGCCCTGGAAATAACATCTAGGCCTCGGTTGTATTTCAGCTCCAGACTCAGAAAAGCAGCAAAACCAGGTAGGCGACACCAGGACTAGCTGCAATGACCCCCTGCCCTGATCTAACCAATCAGTGAGGACCAGGACCCTGAAGGCTATTCTCTTGACCCTCCCCTGAGACCTCTCCTAAAATTCCTGCCTGTAAGAGAGAAATAAAAGCCTGAAGACAGAGGACACAGCGAGCCTTCCCAGGAGCATGTCTGCCCCTCCTTTTCCCCACAGGCATGCATCTCCTAAGGGACCCCACGAGGCTCGAAACCAGGACAGCAATGGGCAGTGGCAGTTCATCCCAGGCAAACCCCCTGAACCTGTCCCCAAGGCTCCCTTTTATTTATTTATTTATTTATTTTTAATCCTCACCTGAGGACACTTTTTGCGTTCATAGAGCAAGAGGGAGAAAGAGAGAGAGAGAAAAACATCGACGTGAGAGAGACACATCGAGTGGTCCCCACCCACAGGACCCCAACCGGGGCCAGGGACAAACTGCAACCCAGGCACGTGCCCCTAGCGGGAACCAAACCCGGGTTCCAGACTGCGAGCCAAGCTGATGCTCCAACCGCCAAGCCAAACCGGCCAGGTCCCCAAGGCTCCCTGTTCTCTGACTTCTCAGTGAGCCAAAGCAGACCAGTCTAGGCTCACTTCCCCAGCCTTTTCTGGTTTCACTGTCCCCAGCTTTAATGAACGTCCTCTAAAATTCACCAGGACGTGTGCCGTGAAGTTTTTCCTGTACGAAGTCAAGGACCCACACATTACCAGCCCAGCCCTAGGTAGACCCACTCAGGGCCAGCTCCCCTTTCTGGTAACAGTCACGGCCTCTTTCTCTGGGCCTTCCGTCCACAGTGTCCTCTGGCTACAGGGCTTGTAAATGCACTGTCCCCACTCTCTCTGGGCCCCGCTTACTGTATTCCTGGGGCTCCAATGGCTCTATGCCTTCCTAAGGGTCTGAAGTGGCAGTGGGCAGATGTGAGTCAACATACAGGCACCAAGCAACCCCTCTCCTCCTCCTTCCTAAAGACACTGCTTCAGCCACCCTCCCACCCCATCCCCACCCCCTGTTAGGCATTGCTGTCCAGGGGGAATTTCTACCAGGGTGGAAGAACTGGTCAGGTCACTGAGGACAAATAGTTTTAGAGAGCGTGGCTTTTATCCCCTTAAAGGAGATAACATGGGTATCATGTCTTTGAAGGGTCCGAAAAGCCATGCCACATTAGGTACCCTGCCATGCCCATGAGGGCTGCTGGCTTTGCCCACTGCATCTGACATAGATTTTCTATTTCAAGGGCAACGAAAGTTTCAGAAAGGGGAAAGAGAAAGGACAGGAGGGAGGTGACCCCTGACCTGGGGAAGAGAGCCTGCCCCAGGGGCACAGGCCTGTCCAGTCTAGCCTGAGCCCGGAGGAGACCTAGGGGCATGCTATGGGGGCTGTGCTGGGTCAAAAGTTGCTCTCTGGGCTCTGGTATGTAGATAGCTGGGAATGGGGTGGGGGAGAGGCCCCACCCAACCAGATGGAGCTGAAGTACCAGGTGGCACTCTGCACCCAATCGCGCCTCCTCCGCAGCAACACACTGGACAACAGCCCCACCTGGTGGACAGATGGGGACCACCAGGGGCCAGGAAGTGGAGAGCCGGGAAGGATGAGGAAGGGTAAGCAGAGGAGGTTTAGAGGTCGAGGGGGTTTAGGGTCTCCTCCATGGAAGAAACCTCTCCAAAGCAGGTGCTCTGGACGCCCCTAAGTGAGGAACTAACTTCTTCAGAAGGGAATTATGCAATAATTTGTTAGAAAGTTCTCATGCTTTTTAGAAATCTGCCTCCACCAGTCTCCTCTACCTGGGGGCTTCCAAAGACAACATTTCAGATGTTTGAACACAACTATAATATCCTTCCTAAGTCTTCTTCCCACGTGGGCTCAGCCTTCCAGAGTTTGACATCATTCCATCCGCTATGTCTTCTTTTTTCACTCAGTTGTTCTTTTTTTAATATACTAACTTCCAAGGAACCCCTTCCAATTCTATACCCAAGCCATCCCCTCCTCACACCAGCAGCATCATTTTAAAAACACCTTTGGGTTTCAACCTCCCTACTGTGCAGGGTCTGATATGCTGGAGAAGTTAATGCTCTGATTGGGGGGTAATTTAGACATTAAGAGAAAAGGCTTTGAAATGAGATAGACCAGTGTTCAAATCTAACCTCTGCCGCTTACTAGCTGTGGGACCCTCAGGCAAGTTTCTTAGCTTTTCTGAGCTGCTTCCTCAGCTGTAAATTGGGCAGAGAGGGACTGACCACAGGACAGCTCCTGGCAACACAGTGGTCATTACCACCACTTTCTGCCAAGGAGGGCAGGGCTGCAGGCAGTGCTCTGGGAAGAGCAAGAAGAAAGGGCAGGAGAAAAGGAGACTTTCTGGAGTCAGCCGGCCTTGCTTGACCAGCAGGAACCCCGGGTGAAATCCAAAAAATGGTTACCTTGTTCAAAACCATTTCCAGGCCTGTCTCTGGCCACACCATCCTGTTGTAATAGGGCAGGCCTCAACCACTCTTTAAATCTCAGAGGGTTTAAAAGTTAAATGTCTTTGAGAGTAAGAGACACACACCAAAATAAACACATCTACCCGCTGGGCATTGAAAGAGAAACTTGGCATAGGCCCCAGAACTTTCCCCACCCCTACCCTCCCTCAACTTCCTCTTGTGGTTTCTCAAGAGTACAACCTGTTCTCTCTCCCCAGCCAGAAGTATGCCCGGAGCAGGGGCTGGGGCACCCACTCATGATGAGGGAGGAAGGAGGTGTGTGTGGCAGAGGAGCAGCCCCGAGGCCTGCATAGTTCTGAATGTTCACATCCTGCTTACCTGTTACCATCCCTCCAACACACATCCTCTCTAGATACCTGGTGGGGGTGGACTGACTGCAGGCAGAGAGGACAGCCTGAGGGCTTCCCCAGATCTGTGCAGAGGGCTCCTGGGAGTTTCAGAAAGATAATGGGAAAATGGCTGGAATCCACGAACCTCTGCACTGTGACCTGGTTCCTATAATGGGCACTGTCCCAGCCTGCCTGGGGGTATGGGGGTCAGAGCCACAGATGCAACTTTGGGATGCAGCAGCCGTGGGGCGGAGGTGAGCTTCTTAAGACTGCTCCCTCCACTTGACTGTCTTCCTTACTCAGCTACCAAGAAGAACTGTTCCTCCTAGAATCTAGAATATGAGGGTTTCTGCTATTCTTTTTTTTTTTTTTTTAACGTTTTTATTGATTTTTTTTATAGAGAGGAAAGGAGGGAGATAGAAACATCGATGTGAGCGGAAAACATTGATCAGCTGCTCCTGTACACTCCCCACTGGGCATCAAACCCAAAACCCAGGCATGTGCCCTGAATGGGAATCGAACCGGGACCTCTCAATCCATGGGACAATGCTCAATCCACTGGGCCACACTGGCCAGGCTCTGCTATTCTTAAAGACTGACAACAAAAGAGGTGCCTTGGTTTCCCTCCTCCCAGATTCTGGCACATCACATCCATGTTGAGTTCTTTGTTGCATCAAACCTTGGTCTGTTCCTTTCCATGAGTGAGGCTTCAACACACACACACACACACACACACACACACACACGTGCTCGCGCAGGGCCATTAGGAGAGGATACCAGCTCTGTGCAGTTACTCTAACCCTACCATCCCTACTCCAGACCTGCTGGGTGCTCTGTAACCAGTATCAGCACATTGATTCAGCTAATGGGTTATTCTCCTCTGTATCACCCAAGACACAGGACCAGAGAGTCCGTTTGGGAAACTGCTAAGCCCCTGGCTCAAGTGTACATTCTGTGTAGACAGTCAAGAGGCAGATTTGCCTAGTGGTTAAGAACAGGGCCTTCCAGGTGAAGTGACCTGGGTTTAAATCCCAGCTCTATCATTTCCTTCTGGTGTCCTCTTTAGAAAAATTACTTCTCTCCTCTTTGCCTGAGTTTCTTCCAAGTGCTTACCTCATAGGCCTGTTTGGAGGATTAAATAAGACATTAACCTAAAACAATTAGAAGAGTACCTGACAGAGCTATATAAGTGTGAGTCAGTATTTTGAACCCTTTTGAAAAAGGAAAGCAAGCAGGAAGAGAAGGTGTTTGGAACCATGGAGTTCATGGTCTCAAGCACTGGACATAGACTGGGATCCAGCTGGAATTCTCAGAGATGCTTTTGATTCTAAGTTCCAGGTGTACCCACCTGGAACTTAGCTCTGACTTTTTTACCATTATGGCCTCAACACCTCGCCTATGCACACAGTATGGCCACAGCAAACAGGTGCTGAATGAATTCATTAATTGTTCTGTCAGTCATCTCCCAAAGGAGCCTGGGAACTGAAAGAGCAGAAATGCTATGGGAGGGCTGGTTCTCTTCACTCATGTCTAGTCTCCAAGAGAACTGCCGTGGACGGCCTAAAGCAAGGATTTGTTAGAGGAAATGGCCCTAGAGCCCAGGGATGACGAATGGGTGCCTCAAGACTGCGGGTAGACTGTCATGCAACCCCCAGGGAACCTTCCCAGCTGTATGTAGCTGAGAATTTCTGGGTTTTGGGGGGTGGGGGGGTCAACCTTTTCCCTGAATTCATCCCGTTTATTACCACTTCGTCTTCATGCCTAGATAGGGGGTTGAACCTGGTTCCCCATGGTATCCCAATGCCCAACACCACAGTCAGGGTTCAGTACAACTCTGTGGAATGAATAAGTGCCCCCCAAAGACTTCCCATCATTTCTCTCAAAATCCAATTCACATATCCTCTTATCTCTGAAGCTTTCTCAGGTTCCCCAGCTTGATGCTTTATGTCTGTTATTCATGATCCACACTAGGTGTAGGTGAATAACATCATTGCACCCTCAGTATCGATATAATCCCAGGCGCATAGTAGGTGCTCAATCAATGTTTGGAAATGAATACATAAATGTTCCCTTAGTCACGGCAACCGCTTTCTTCAGCTACTCCTCTTGTTGACACAGAAGAGGCTAAGGCCATCACTCCTGTACCCATCAGACTCCACTGGAACACTGAGGGGTTCTTCCTTCCAATCCTGTCCTCTGGTTTCCTCCCTGGGCCCTGGCTGGCAGGAGAACCCGAAGGCTCCCTGCCCACACTGGCTCTGCTCTCCTTCTCGCCTCCCACCTCCAGCAGCCCCCTGGGCCTCCAGATCAGCTTGGAAGGGGTTTGTGCAGACCTACAGAGCACTCAGGGCTTTGGTGGGGCTTCTCTGCCCTTGGCCCAGAAAGTAAGCCGAGCTCTGGGGGACAACCAGGAGGTGATGAGAGCTCAGTGATCTCCTTAAACCACCCACGTCCCATCCCCGGCCCCGGAGTCCAGCTTGAGTTTAGAGGTCGCAGCAAAGGCGGGGGGAAGGGGAGTGCTGACCTCCCATTACCAAGGCTTCTCCAGCCTCCAAGCCTACCTCCTTGGCAGGTGAGCCCCCGGAGCATCTCCAGTAGCGGCAGACACTCTCTCCGCAGCCTCCATCTTCTGCCTTGGGGACGTTAGGGGTGGGGGGTCGCAGCCTCCAGCGGCCGGGAGGGGCGTGCACCACTCTCTCCGGAGCCCAAACAACCTCAGTCTCCACCCCCGCAGGCGCGGCGTGTTTACAAAGTCCTCGCGGAGCGGCGGAGCGCGAGTTTAAAGCTGGGCAGGAAGTGGAGAAGAGTGGGCGGGGGAGACCAGGGGGGCTGGATGCTCCGCTCAGCTAAGGTTAGAACCCTGAGACTCCCCTCCCTTGCCCGAGGTGAGGGGGTGAAGGCGCCCCCCGAACTCAGGTGCACGTGGCGGGCAGGTACGTGTCCAGACTTCTGCCTTCAGGGCATCCGCCGCTCCTCCACGTGCTACCCAGGGAATAAACAACAGCAGGCGACGTTTCCTGACCCTTTACTGTACGTCTAGCACCATGATAGACCCTTTGCATTGGCTCGTTCCCCCGCCCCCCACCAGTCCCACCCGTTTCACACCAGAGGAAACTGAGGCACCGCGAGGTGCGGTCACGTGCCGTAGCCCCGCAGCCAGCGATGTCAGGATTCAGACCCAGCGTCCGCGTCCTGCCAGGCGCCCGCACAAGGAGAATGAGAGGCGCTGCGGGCCGCGCACGAAGAACCCCCATCGGGCAGGGCCGGCGAGCACATGAACAGAAAACCCGCAGGCACCGCTCGCCCTGGGAGTGAGGCGGGCAAGGGACAGCGCCCCCCGCCCTGCGCCTCCGGGCCGGCTCCGCGAGCACCTGCGGGTTAACTGAGGGCGGCAGGGTGCAGAGGAAGACCTGGACGAGGGTCGCCTAGTTAGGTTCCGGTTGCAGGTGGGCCATTGGCAGGCTGCAGAGTCGCAGCACAACATAAGATTTCCCAAAATGTCCCGCTCTAGGAGGATCACCTCTCTAGGAGAGCTTAACAACACAGCTTCCCTGGCCCCTCCCGCCAACAGTGAGTCCTTGGCACCGGGAGGGACCCAGCCAGGTGTTGCTAACAGTCCTGTTTGGGGCGTTCCAGGGGTGTGCTCTTGATGAGAAACGATTTCATGTGGAAAGAGGGGTGAAACCGAGGGCGCATTTTCCGGGCCAATTTTGAGGCTCGCGGGGGCACCATCAACCCGTCGCTCCCTGGAGGTCACGTGAGCCGGATCCCCAGAAGCAGCCCTCGCTCAGTCGGGTTTCAGAAAACCCAGAGGGGCGCGCGCCGCCCCGCCCCCTCGCCATCCCTCCCCGCCCGGCGACTACAAATCCCATCCTGCCCTGCGCTCGCGCACGTTACGCCAGAGCAAGATGGCCGACACGATGGCTACTGCCGGGGCCAGCAGCTCCGGAACGGTAAGGGCGGGAGGCGCGGGGTCGAAGCTGAGAGAGTCTGGGCATTCTGTAACTTTCCCCTAGCCTGGGCAACAAGCTCATACCAATACATCCAGCCCCACCATGAGTTCCGTATGGCAGAGGGTCTTTCAGGCCGTACGTGCCCCCCCTCTTTGGGACTTGGCGGCGGCCTCCTGAGTTGGCGGACCTGTGTGCTGATTGGCTCGTTTTGGGGTTGGGAACCCGGAACACCTCCTGATTGGTCCGAAGAGGCCGTTTTCGCCTCTTATTGGCTAGCCAAAGTTGGGAGGGATTCCTGTTTCAAAATATTTAGCTTTCCTATACTGTCCGGTGCTGTTAGCCTTTGCCCTCCTCTCCTCAGCATCATGTGTTATTGTTTTAATTTCCCTTGTTAGTGAAATGGTATACAGATGGGAAGAACAAGAGAGATCATTTTTTTTTCCTGAGAGAGACATAAATTCAGTCTCATCATGTGTGTTTCTTCAGCTGTATATCCTGATAAGCTGCTAAAATAGAAAGTAAGAAACAACCATTTGTGTTATTAGAATTTTAAGTTTTAGGGAAGCAGAAAGGTTGTCTCCGTGTTTAGATCCCCTTGGGTGCTCAATTATTATTTATTCGGCTAAGATCTGTAAGTCTGAACATCAAGGGCTATCATGTTTTATTAAGCACTGATAAGTAAGTACTAGCAAAAGAATGTTTGCTTGCCATTGACAATGTGTGAAGTATGTGATTGCATCCTTATTTATTGGATGAAACTCTCCTCTCTTTCTGGGCTGCTGATTCACAGAGGTCAGGAAGTAAACAATCCACTAACCCTGCTGATAACTACCATCTGGCCCGGAGGCGAACCCTGCAAGTGGTTGTGAGCTCCTTGCTGACAGAGGCAGGGTTTGAGAGTGCTGAGAAAGCATCTGTGGAAACATTGACAGAGATGCTACAGAGCTGTAAGTATCAGGAAACAATAGGCCTTCTTCAAGTCAAGTAAACATCTGTGCTGTGTCCTGCATTGTGATAGTGTTAGAGAAGATTTAAGAAAAAGAAAAACAGTCCTAGCCAGTGTGGCTCAGTTGGCTGGGTGTCAGTGGCTGCACTGAAAGGTTGCTGGTTCAATTCCTACTCAGGGCACATGCCTGGGTTTTCAGTTTACTCCCCAGTAGGGGGGTGTGCAGGAGGCAGCAGATGGAGTTCTGCTTTCACATTGATGTCCCTCCCCCTCCCCCTCCCTCAAAAAATAAAAGAACATACCAAAGTGATTTACAGGCTTTAGAATCAGTTAGACCTGGGTGTAAGTCATTGCTCTGCAACTTAATAGCTGGAGCAAATTGCTAGACCTCCTGACTCTTAATTTCCTCATTTGCGAAATAGAATAGTAATTTAGACCTCGTGGAATTGTGAGTATAAGTGAGATGTATACATAAATCATTCAATACTGGGAACATTGTAAGCTCTTGATGAGTTATAGGTACTTTTAGTGCTGTTTGTGTTCTATAATCAAATAACTTACAGTTTTGCTGGAGAGTTAGGATTAATTCCTACGAAATAGGTGCCAACACATGATGTGATCAGATTCTGTATTATGTACAAAGATACAAAGAGTAAAGGTAAGTTTTTGTGTGTGTGTGTGTGTGTCTGTGTGTGTTTCTTTATTGATATTAGAGAGAGAGAGAGGAAGGTAGAGGGAGAGAGAAAAACATCAATGAGAGAGAACATCGATTGGCCGCCTCCTGCGTAACCCCCAATGGGAATAAAGCCCACAATCTGGGCATGTGCCCTGACCGGGAATCAAACTGGTGACCTCTTGGTGCATGGGTTGATGCTCAACCACTGAGCCACACCAGCCGGGCAAAGGTAAGTTTCATAGAATGGGAAAAAAACACTTTTAAAAGGAAATGTCTTGAGGTTTAGGACCCTGGAATTCTCTCATATCGGCTTTTTTGCATATACAGTGTATTTCCCTGTTTGGCCCTTTTTGGAGGGTGAGATGGGATGAGGGATGGGGTATTTAAGGTGTTTTGGGGGTATCAACACCTATGAATGGAAGTGAGAGAAAGATTTAGACAGAGGGAGAAGTTGAACTGCAGTGCAGGTCAAACAAAAAATTGGCCAACTTAGCCCTGGCTGGTGTGGCTCAGTTGGTTGAACGTTGTCCCACGCACCAAAAGGTTGCCAGTTCAATTCCCTGTCAGGGCACATACCTAGGTTTCCGGTTCATTCCCTGTTGGGGTATGTGCAAGTAGGCAGCTGATCAGTGTTTTTCTCTCTCTCTCCCTCTCCCTTCCTCTCTTTCTAATAATCAATAAAAACATATTTATGGGAAAAAATTGGCCACCTCAGTGGGGAGTTCTAGGGTAGTAATTGTCCATCAGGTATCCGACATCAAGCGGAAAAGGCCCTGCCTTTATACATTGGTCATGGTCAGTCACTGGATGTGGGCTGCCCCAGGTAGGGCAAGATCTAGGGAGAGGTGGCTCTCTGATATTTGGACTTTTACATACCAAATGTTTTCCTAAAGCTGTGATCTCAGATTTTTTTGGTTTTAGAACCCCTGTGGACTCTTAAATATTGAGGATCCTGTGGATTTGTGGGGTTGTGTATACATGGGATGGATGGATGTACACACACACACACACACACACACTGCCACATTAGAGAGTAAAACAAAATTTTAAAACATAAGAATGAACAAGCATATGCTCCTTTATCTGTCAGAGCCTTGATGTCATCACAGGTCATATAGCCTCTGGAAAACTACATGAGAGAATGAGTAAAAAAGTCAAAGAATGTCCTAATTTGATTATGGAAACAGTTTTGACCTGTGGGCTTTGGAAAAGTTTCTAGGATCACCCAGGGATTCCAAGACTAATAGTTCTCATTAGATTTTGCCCCAGTAAACAGATGCTGCCCACCATTTTCATGTGTGGAGGCTAGTATTAGTGGCTTGCTCAGGGGAGCATGGCGAGCTGGCTATATGCTTTCAGTTAGACACCCTTCCCTGTCAAGCACTGTTTGCTTTTAACTTCTGAACTATTAGTCCTCCTGAGCAGGGGTTGCATACCTTTTTTAAAAAATCTTTATTGTTGCCCTGGCCGGTTTGGCTCAGCGGTTAGAGTGTCAGCCTGCAGTTCAGAGAGACCCAGGTTCGGTTCCCACTAAGGGCACGTACCTCGGTTGCAGTTTGTCCCTGGCCCTGGTTGGGTCGTGCAGGTGGGAGCCACTCGATGTGTCCCTTTCACATCGATGTTTCTCTCTCTCTCTCTCTCCCTCCCACTCTATCTGAACAAAAAATGGAAAAATGTCCTCAAGTGAGGATAAAAAAAAACTTTATTGTTGAATGTATTACAGATGTTCCTCATTTTTCCCCCATTGACCCCCTCCTCCCCACTCCCGCCCCCCTCCCGCCTTTTCCCACACTATTGTCTGTGTCCATTGGTTATGCATATCAGTTCTTTGGTTTATTTCTTCCCACCCCCCAACCCCTTTCCCTTTGTGGTTTGTCAGTCTAGCAATGAATTTGTACTTCTTAATCCCTGCACCTTTTTCACCCATTCCCCCAACCCCCCTCCCATCTGGCAACCAACAAAATGTTCTCTGTATCTACGAGAATGTTTCTGTTCTGCCTGTTCATTTTGTTTGTAGATTCAATTGTAAATAGATATGTATTCATTGCCATTTTGTTTGCTCGTATATTTTATCTTTTTCTTCAAAAAGACCCTTCATCATTTCATATAATAACGGTTTGGTAGTGATGAACTCCTTTAACTTTTTCTTGTCTGGGAAACTCTTTATATGGCCATCAATTCTAAATGACAGCTTTGCAGGATAGAGTAATCTTGGTTGTAGGTTCTTGCTTTTCATCACTCTTAATATTTCTTGCCACTCCCTTCTGGCCTGCAAAGTTTCTTTTGAGAAATCAGCTGGAAGCCTTATGTTCAGAACTCCCTTGTAGGTAACTAACTGCTTTTCTCTTGCTGCTTTTAAGATTCTCTCTTTGTCTTGAACCTTTTGTATTTTTTTTTTAATCCTCACCCGAGGATATTTTTCCATTTTTTGTACAGATAGAGTGGGAGGGAGAGAGAGGAAGGGAGAGAGAGAGAGAAACATCGATGTGAAGGGACACATCGAGTGGCTGCCACCTGCACGACCAACCAGGGCCGGGGACAAACTGCAACCGAAGTACGTGCCCTTAGTGGGAACCGAACCCTGGTCTCTCCGGACCGCAGGCTGACGCTCTAACCGCTGAGCCAAACTGGCCAGGGCGAACCTTTTGTATTTTTATGATGATGTATCTTGGTGCGGGCCTCTCGGGGTTCATCTTGTTTGGGACTGTGCGCTTCCTGGACTTGTATGTCTCTTTCCTTCACCAAGTTAGGAAAGTTTTCTGCCATTATTGTTTCAATCAGGTTTTCAATTTCTTGTTCTCTCTCTTCTGGCACCCCCAAGATGCGAGTGTTAGCACACTTAAAGTTGTCCCAGAGTCTCCTTACACTATCCTCATCTTTTTTTATTCTTTTTTCTTTTTGCTGTTCTGATTGGGCATTTTTTGCTTTCTTATATTCCAAATTGATGGTTTGCTTCTTGGATTTATATACTCTACTATTGAATCTGTGTAAATTATTCTTTATTTCAGTTAGTGCCTCCTTCATTTCTGACTGTGCATCCATCATTTCTGACTGGTCCTTTTTTATGCTCTTGAGGCCCTCACTAAGTTCATTGAGTATCCTTATAACCAGTGTTTTGAACTCAGCATCTGTTAAGTTGCTTATCTCCATTTCGCTTAGTTCTTTTCTTGGAGTTTTGTTCTGTTCTTTCATTTGGGACCTGTTTCTTTGTCTCCTCATTTTGGCTGCTTCCCTGTGTTTGTTTCTGTGTATCACTTAACGAGAGGTATGGGGCTAGCTGAGACCAGATGCTGCTTGTTTGAATTTAGGAAAACCTGAAGCAGGATCCAAGACAGGCCAATCCTATGGTTAAGCAAGTGGCAACAGCTTGGGTGGGCCTGAAAGTTGGGTGGGGTGGGGCGGGGCCTCAGGGAATCACCAGGGAGGGGCAACCAGTGTGTGCCAAGTTGCTAGAGTCCCAGATATGGCTTCTGTCTGCCACCCCAGGGAAAGGCTCACCCAAGGAACAAAGGCCTCTGACAGCACGTTTGTCCCGGAGAAAGCACCCTCTCCAGCCCTCGCTCCAATGCCAAACAGCTCAGTTCTTTCCTGTATGTCCCTGGCGCCCCTCGAGCTGCCTCCCCTCCAAGCTTAGAGGGAGAGAGTTCGATAAGTCTGTGCACTGGCCCTTTAAGGAGCTGCCTGGGGCTCCAGCCACGTCAGCCTCCCTGAGCCTCAGTTCCCACTGGTTTTTCCAGACAGAAGTTATGGGGACTTCTCTTCCTGGCACTGGAACCCTGAGCGGGGTGTCTGATGTGGGACAGGGACCTTCCCAGCTGAGGTGTCCTCCTGATTTTTATCTGCCACACCAGCCCATCTGCCTCTGCCCCTCCTACCAGTCTCCATGTGGCTGCTGCTTTAATTCCGTAGTTATAGGACTTCCATTCAGCTTGATTTCAGGCGGTTTTGAATGATGGTTGTTCTGTAGTTTAGTTGTAACTTTGATGTAGTTGTGGGAGGACGTGATACCGCAGTTACCTACCCCCATCTTGACCGGAAGTCCACACAGCTTTTTCGGTTTCATGCCTTTTTGGATCCCTTTTACATCTGATGAATTCTGTGGACCCATTCCAAGAAAAGGGTTCTTAGTGTGTGTGTAAAATTGAGCACAATTTTAGTTTTGTTTTTTTATCCTCGCCCGAGGACTTTTTTGCATTTATCTTCAGATAGAGCGGGGGAGGGGGGGGAGACATCGATGTGAGAGAGACACATCAACTGGTTGCCACCCACACAACCCCAACTGGGGCCAGGGACAAACCGCAACCAAGGTTCATGCCTTTAGCGGAAACTGAACCCGGGACTCTCCGGTCCACAGACCAACGCTCTAACCGCTGAGCCAAACCAGCCAGGGCCAATTTTAGTTTTCATGGAACCTTCCATCCACTTCTGAAGCCCATTAATGGAGTCCAGCTTCATACCTTCTGCTTTTCCCTGAAGGACTTTAGCGTGACTCTTTTTTGTTGTTAGTCCAACCCGAGGACATTCTTCCATTGATTTTTTAGAGAGTGGGAGGGAGGGAGGGAGGGAGGGGGAGAGAGAGAGAGAGAGAGAGAGAGAGAAACATTGAAGTGAGAGAGACACATTGATTGGTTTTCTCTTGAATGACCCTGACTGGCACCAGGAATAGAACCTGCAACCCAAGTATGTGCCCTTGACCGGGAATTGAACCCAAGACCCTTCAGTCCACGGGCTGTTGCTCTAACTGCTGAGCCAATCCAGCCAGGGCCCAGTTTTAACCATTTTTACATGTATAATTCGGTTACATTCGGTGGCATTAAATATATTCACAATGTTATACAACCATTGACACTATCCATTTCCAGAACTTTTTCTTTATTCCAAACAGAAACTTTATACCCACAAACAATAACTCCCTATTTCCCTTTCCCTGCAGCCCCTGGTAACCTCTAATCTACTTTTTGACTCTGAATTTTTTTTTTCCGCCCCATCAGTAGAATCTTAAAACATTTTACTTTTTTATTATGGCTGATTTCACTTAGAATAATGTTTTCAAAGTTTGTCTATGTTGTAGCATGGATCAGTACTTCATTCCTTTCTTTTTAAAATTATTAATTTTTTTTTCATCCTCACCTGAGGACATTTTTCAATTTTTGTTCAGATAGAGTGGGAGGGGGAGAGAGAGAGAAACATCAACGTGAAAGGGACACATTGAGTGGTTGCCCCCCACATGACCCAACCAGGGTCAGGGACAAACTGCAACCAAGGTATGCACCCTTAGCGGGAACCGAACCCATGTCTCTCCGGACCCCAGGCCGACGCTTAACCGCTGAGCCAAACCGGCCAGGGCTAAAATTATTAATTTTTAATGTTTTATTAGAGAGAGAGGAAGAGTGAGAGAAACATCGATGTGTGAGAGAAACATCAATAGGCTGCCTCCATTGAACACCCCAACAGGGGATCAAACCCAAAACCCAGGTATGTGTCCTGACCAGGCATTGAACTGGCAACCTTTTGGTGCACAGGTCCACGTTCAATTGGCCAGGGCTACTTCATTCCTTCCTGATGGCTAAATACTACTCTGTTGTATGGATAGACCACATTTTGTTCATTCATTCATCTGTTGATGACAGTTGGGTTGTTTCCACCTTTAGGCTATTATGAATGATGCTGCCATGAACACTGGTGTACAGGTATCTGTTTACGTTCCTGCTTTCAGTGTGTTTGGATGTATACCCTGGAGTCGAATTGCTGGCTCATATGTTAATTCTATGCTTAAGTTTTTGGGTACTGAGAATAAGACTTTATGCCTTTGATTCTTTCCCAGACATTTCAGAAATTGGGAGGAGTGCCAAGTCTTACTGTGAGCACACAGCCAGAACGCAGCCCACGCTGTCAGATATCGTGGTCACACTTGTTGAGATGGGTGAGTACAGTGTCCAGTTCCTCAGTGCAGCCGAGATGGAGTTATAGGAGAGAGATGAGACCCACGAGTCAGCCACATCTGCCGAGTGTTTTTGAATTCCCTCATGGTTTCTGGTCTGCTTTTCAGCTTAAGAGGGTTATCAATAGAGGGTTTCTCTGAACCCATTGAAGAGACCTCCTGAATCCCTGTTGAGGGATTCTGCTGGAGCTTCTTCTCAGTGGCAGCAAAAAGCTTAAATTGGGAGTTTAAGCTATTTCAACACAGTATTATTCTCCCTTCTATGTTCAATACCCAGTGGTCTGGGCAGTGACTTTGTTTTCCTGTTTCTTAGGTTTCAATGTGGACACTCTCCCAGCTTATGCAAAACGGTCTCAGAGGATGGTCATCACTGCCCGTAAGTGACTTTGAACTGAGGTTCTCAGTAAGTGCTCAATTAATGCTTGTGGAATGAATTGATTAAATAGAGGAGGGATTAGTTTGTTTAGCTACTTCCCCGTTGCAGGCTCCCTTCCATTATTTGGGGCTATAATATCATCTTTGGGCTAACAGGAGTAGGTTGTGAAGTTCAGTCATGAGAAAGAAAAACTGTCTCTGCGATGTTGCTGTGGTTCTTGTGCTTTGGCCCCAAAGGGGCAGTTAATGCTGCTTGAAAATGCTAAAGCTCTAGTTCTTCCTTAGATCAAGGGTCAGTAAACTATGGTCTATAGGCCTAATGTGGTCCACCACCTGTTTTTGTAAATAAAGTTTTATTGAAACACAGCCATGTGTACTTTGCTTTTGTGCTATAACGGTAGAACTGAACAGTTGTGACAGACTGTATGGCTTGCAAAACTTAAAATATTTAGTCTCTGTCTCTTTACCCAAAATGTTTGCTGACCTATGCCCTAGATAGAAACAGTGCCATAAACTGAGTCGGGAGTAACTTGTGTGGGCTGGTGGGACCTGGGGAAAATTCACCAGATCTTTTTTCATCATTTTTTTCTAGCTGGTATCTTTTGAAGAGCTTCCCTCTCAAGTAGCAGTGGAAGGTGCCATTTTCAGTCCCACGCTTACTTACCCTGGCGTAGTGTATGTCTTTGTTATCTGGGTTCTACGAAAAGAGGGTTCGCAGCCCACCCAGCTTCTTAGTTCCTCAGCAGCCTCAGCATGCTCTTTTGTGAAGTGGATGTTGTCACCCACTCACCTACCTAAGAGGCATGCAGGCAGAGTGTTGTAGATGGGAAGGTCACCCAAGGTCATTTAGCAGGGCTGGGCATGTGGCAGTGATCTGAGGTCCTTAAGACCTTAAAGGCCTTTTTAGTTTTTTTATCCTCACCTGAGGACATTTTTCCATTTTTTGTTCAGATCGAATGGGAGAAAGAGAGAGAGAGAGAAACATAGACGTGAAAGGGACACATCGAGTGGCTGCCTCCTGTGCCACCCAACCAGGGCCAGGGACAAACTGCAACCGCGGTATATGCCCTTAGTGGGAACCGAACCCAGGTCTCTCTGGACCTCAGGCCGACGTTCTAACTGCCGAGCCAAACCGACCAGGGCTAAAGGCCTTTTAAACTAGAAATACAAAGTACCTGTTTTTCAGAAAATTGAGATCCAGCATTTACTTTAAGAAAAGGAGGGTTTGGATAGAGACCCAAGTCCTTGAGTGGAGGAGTAACCAGTTGTGACTCTGTTGCAGCTCCAGTGACCAATCAGCCAGTGACCCCCAAGGCTCTCACTGCAGGGCAGAACCGACCCCACCCGCCACACATCCCCAGCCATTTTCCTGAGTTCCCCGACCCCCACACCTACATCAAAACTCCGGTGAGTGTCGAGGACGTGATGGGGCCTGTGACTGATACGAAGCAGCCAGTTTCAACTGACTGTCAGACCAAAAGTTTGTTGGTACAAAGTGGGCTCGGAGTTCAGAATGTCTTTTGTTATTGATAAACAATGTGGCAAAGGAGAATGATGTCCTCCAATTGGCTGACAAAAATATAGTTAGGGTGCGGTGTGCACAGTTTTGCCTGACCTACCAAAACACTAAAGTACCTAGCCACATAGAAGAGACTGGAAGGTATGCCATAACACGTTCCTAGTAATTCTCAGTGGGTCATAGGTGACTCTTCTTGTTTTGTGTGTGCTTTCCTGGGTTTTCCAAATTTTCCATAGAAAAAATTGTTTTTGAAATCGGGAAAAGATTATTTAAAACATACTTGATGATAACACGAAATGAAACTTACTGTAACTCTGAGTTCTGGGTCTGAATGAGGACAAATTGAGTTGTCTGCCAGGGTTCAGATGTGTTCTCCTTTGCCAGATGAGCAGTTTCACCCTCCTTTGGGAAGGGTGCGCTGTGCAGAAGAGTCCCCAGAGGCTCTTCCACACACTTCCTTTGTCCTCGCCTCCACACCAGGTGCTGGTGCAAATATGGTGCGTTGTAGGTGGTCGGGGCACATCCTCTAGGACATTTGTCCACACCTCAGGATACTGGGGGAAGGAACAGATAATCACCCACCATTGCAGTGCAGCCGCTGGCCTTGACCTATAGTCTCTGTATTAGTGTCCTAGAGCTGCTATAACAAAGTGCCACAAACTAGATGGCTTAGAACAACAGACTTTTATTGTCTTACAGTTTTGGAGGGTACCCGTCCAGAATCAAGGTGTTGCCAGGGCCATGCTCTCTCTGAAACCTGTAGGAGAATCCTTCCTTGCCTTTCCTAGCTTCTGGTGGTTTGTGGGCACTCTGAGGTCATTTCTTGGCCTGTATATGCAGCAGGCCAGTCCTCTGTCTTCACGTAATGTTCTGTGTGTCTGTCTTCACTGGCCATTTTTTTGCAAGGTCATCAATCATATTGAAGCAGGGTCCCACCCTACTCTTGTATGACCTCTTCTTAACTGATCACATCTGCAATGACCCTATTTCCAAATGAGATGATTCTGAGATACTGGGGGTTAGTACTTAATATTTTTCTTTTTTTTAGGGTACATGGTTCAGATGAGATCAGGCCCATTCAGGGTGGTATGGCCATACACTAGGGAACACAATTCAACCCGTAACAGTCTCTGACTCTTTCATAGTGTTATTTCTGTCAGCAAAAATATTAAGTACATACTCCAATAAACATTCATGCTTATTTACATGAACATTATAATGTAATACTCTACTAAAATGATGGGCATTAAAAGATTATCTGACCCTTATTGAAGGCTCAGGAAACCTGTTTGTTCCTTTTCAGTGGAGCCTTGTGATGATGGCCTCTACTTTTTAGTTTTTGAAATCTTGGTGGAATAATAAGTTAGAGGTCTGATTCTAAGATCAGCTTATTTTCATACTTTAACAGCTCTCATAGTTGAAAAAAGTACATTGCAAATATACATAGCATTATTGGCTCCCCTTACTATATCACAAAACTAATTTATTTTATTCTCATTTACCAATTATTTGAAGAATTTTGTTTAAAATTTTATATTCAATTTCCAACTTTATGAATCTCAAACAGTTCTCTTAAAAATGATGATAAGACCCTGGCTGGTGTGCCTGTGTTGGGCATTGCCCCATGCACGGAGAGGTCCAGGTTCGATTTCCAGTCAGGGCACAGTCCTGATTTGTAGGCTCGATCCCCAGTAGGGAATGTTTAGAAGGCAGCCGATTGATGTTTCTCTCTCTCTCCCTCTCTCTAAAATCAGTAAAAACATAGTAAAAAAAAAAATGATAGTAAGGTCTTGCTTTTTTTTTTTTTATCCTCACCCGAGGACATTTTTCCACTTTTTTGTTCAGATAGAGTGGGAGGAAGAGAGTGGAAGAGAGAGAGAAACATCGATGTGAAAAGGACACATCAAGTGGCTGCCACCGGCATGACCCAACCAGGGCCAGGGACAAACTGCAACCGAGGTACATGCCCTTAGCGGGAATTTAACCTGGGTCCCTCTGGGCCGCAGGCTGATGTTCTAACTGCTGAGCCAAACTTGCTAGGGCTACCATCACAATTTAAAATGTTTGGGCCAACTTCTTGTTCAGATCAGATCTCAGTCATTTTTCACTGCACGCCATGATTGCCAAAGAGCTCAATTAGGAGCAGGAGTATCAGGCTGGCTGTTTTCTTACTCATTTGCACTTACATTGACATCTTCAGTCTATATTTCTTTGAGGAAGTCTTTTGGGACATGTCCATATTGTGAAGGTTGGTTTAAGAAAACAAGATGGCCCTGGCCAGTTTGGCTCAGTAGTTAGAACAAACTCTTGGTGGACCAAAGAGTTGCGGGTTCAATTCTGGCCAAGGGCACGTTACCTCAGTTGCAGTTCGATCCCTGGCCCTGGTTGGGGTCATGCAGGAGGCAACCAATTGATGTGTCTCTCTCACATCAATGTTTCTTTCTCTCTCTCTTTTTCTCTCTCCCTCCCACTCTGTCTGAAAATCAATGGGAAAATATCCTAAGGTGAGGACAAAAATAAAGAAAATAAGATGATACAATCGCAAATCATTTAAGCGGCCACTCAAGTACTGCAAGATATCACATCACACTGATAGAGCCGGTGGTCCCTGTCTGGGCTTTGTGGGGAGTCCCATTCTTCCTGCGGGATGCGTCTTACACCTGAGACCAGGCGTCATGGGGGCTAAATGAAGGCCTGGGGTAATATATAGTAAATATTTGTACATGTCTTAATTTTTCAGATGAAAAATAAATATTAATGATAGTTCTATCAATTTTTTCTGCCCTTCCATTGCTCTTTGGGGATCTCTGCTCTAAATGATGGCGGTGGATCATTTAAAGGGTGGAAGGATATAGAAACAGCAAAGCAGGGCCCCGAGGAGAACAGAATGATGCGTTGATATTACTCTATTGTCTTTGCTGTTCTTTTTAGACATACCGCGAGCCTGTGTCCGACTACCAGGTCCTGCGGGAGAAGGCTGCATCCCAGAGACGTGACGTGGAGCGGGCACTCACCCGTTTTATGGCCAAGACAGGCGAGACCCAGAGTCTCTTCAAAGATGACGTCAGCACGTTTCCATGTGAGATTCTGTCCCTTCTGTGGACCCTGTGTTGTTAGAGAATCCAGCACCTTCCCTTTATCTCAGCACCATAGGAAGAGACAAATAAGCTGTGTCCTTGTCTTGGGTGCATCTTGTTCTTCATATTTCTGGCTCCTTTTCCCAGATCTTTAGGTTCTTCTCCCTAACTGATGACTCCAAATAGTAATGGCCTCTGTTGGGATTGGCCACTTGACATATATTGCGTTTAGGTTACCTCAAGGGTGACTGGGCCCTAGGTGTCAGACACTCACATAGCAGAGTGGCAGCCCTGGTGGTAGAAGAGAGAGTGGCATCAGGGGTCAGGGAAGTTACAGAACGCCTGCTGGGCTTTGCTCTTTACCATGTCCTCGCACAAGTACCTTCTCACTTAATTTCTCATCATAGCGCTACCATTTTGCTGTGTGACTAATTCATTTCCTCTCCATAGGCCTCAGGTTTCCCAAAGTGAGGAAGGAGAGAGGAGAAGGAGCCCTGGCTGGTGTGGATTGAATGTAGCCCCCTGCACTCAGAGGTTGCCACTTCGATCGATTCCAGGACAGGGCACATGCCTGGGTTGTGGGCTCAGTCTCCAGGAGGGGGTGTGCAGGAGGTGGCTGATCGATGTTGCTCTCACGTTGTTGTTTCTCTCTCTCCCTCTCCTTCTCCCTTTCTTTTGCATTTTTTTTTAAAAAGAAAAAAGAAAGTAACTTACCAAGGCCACACAGATAGTAGATTTTAAACCTAGACTATCACATGATAATCACATTCTAGCGTGCATAGAGATTTCCTTTTATTTATTTATTTTATTAACGATTTCTTCTCATCCTCAGTGCATTTTGGAAGAACGAGAACGCTCATTTACCTGAAGTGCCCTTAGTTCAGTGGATACACTTACATGCAGAGAGTTCTTAAGTCCAATATTTGGACTCGAATCCTTCAGGCTGATGGGATCAATATCTATGCTCTAGAAATGAGGCTTAGAGGGCTTAACTGGCCTTGGATATAAGAGCACTAAGCTGATGCTTTACTAGGATGCAGCCCCAGTTCTGTCTAATTGTAGTCGTACTTGGGAAAAGTGGGCTCTGAAGTTACATTGCTCAAGTTCAAATCCCACTCAGCCACTTTCTGGGTGCTGGAGGAAGTCACTAACCTCTCGTGTGTCTCAGGTTCCTCATCTGTAAAATGGGGTTGCTAATTGTACTTAGCTATTACAGTGGAGATGAGGATTAGGACTGTACTTGTATAGCCTATAGGACATGGCCTGGCCCACGGTAAGTGCTCAGAGTGTATCAGCCATTATTGTCATTCGGTGCTGCCCACTGATCTGTTGTGAGGCCCTAGGCCGGCTGCAAGGACTTCATGACTGTGGAATTGTGCTTCTCTTCCAATCCCACAGTGATTGCTGCCAGACCTTTCACCATCCCCTACCTGACAGCTCTTCTCCCATCTGAACTGGAGATGCAACAAATGGAAGAGACGGATTCCTCAGAGCAGGACGAGCAGACAGACACAGAGAACCTCCCACTTCACATCAGCACGGTGGGTCCTGCTTTCTTCCTGCTTCATAGTAACCCCCAAACTAGCCCACACTGCCCTCAGCCTGTCACCCTGGGAATTGGACATGACCTACCCCGGGTCTGTGCCTTTATGCCTGGGACTTGCATGATAGGCTCCTTATGATCGAGCGTGGTATGACCGCTAGCTTGAGAGGCAAGTCCCTGTCCTGGGGCTTCATTCATTCATTCAGTAAATACTGAATGAGCACCTGCCAGAACCAGACACAGTTCCAGGTGCTGGGAATTAGTGGGAGACAAAACTGACACATTTCCTGCCCTCAAGAAGCTAAGGTATGAAGTAATAAATTAGGAGATGGGAAGTAGCTCTGGGCATGGGGGGTGTGGAGTTAGGATGACTGAGAAGGTGATATATGAGTAAAGACCCGAAAGGAGCAAAGCTGACACATATCTGAAAGTAGAGCATTTCTCACAGAGGGATCAGCAGATGCAAAGGCCCTGAGGTGGAAGCTGTTGTGTTGAAGAACAGCAAGGCCATCAGGGTGGCCAGAGTGGCATGAACAGGGGAGAGTAGGAGGGGATGAGGTCATAGCTCATTGGGTGGGGGATCAGATCTTAAAGGCCATGTTAAACCCGTGGGCTTTTCTTCAGTCAGATGGAACCATGGGAAATGCTGAGCAGAGGAGGGCCAGGAACTGATGTGGGTTTGTTAACGGCATCAGTCAGGTTGCTGTGTTGAGAGTAGACTAGAAAGTGAGAGTAGAAGCAGACCAGTTCTGAGGCTCTTGCAGTAATCTAAGAGATGGTGGTAGAAGCAAAGATAATGACACATGGTCAGATAAATTATTGGTCAAATTCTAGGTTATGTTCAGAGTAGAGCCAACTGATGGAGTGGATGTGAGATGTGAGAGGAGAGAATCAAAGATAAATGCAAGGTTTTTTTGCTTGAACATGGGAAAGATGGAGTTGCCTTCAGCCATGATAGGGAAGACTGTTGGTGGAACAGGTGTGTGTGTAGGGGGATGCCAGGAGTTCAGGTGTAAACACAGTAAGTTTGACATCTCGGTGGTGGTGTCTGGTAGAGAGGTGGATGTATGAGTTGGAGTTTGAGGAGCTGTTAAGGCTATAGATGCAAACCTGGGAGCCATCGCATGTAAGTTGTATTTAAAACCATGAGAGTAGCCCAGCTGGTGTGGCTCAGTAGTTGAGATCACTGGTTCGACTCCAGGTCAGGGCACATGCCCAGGTTGTGGGACAAACCCCCAGCGGGGGCATGCAGGAGGCACCCAGTCGATGTTTTCTCTCATCGATGTTTCTATCTCTCTCTCCCTCTTCCTTTCTCTCTCTCTAAAAAGAAAACTGTGAGACTAGATGAGCTACTAGGGAGTGATGAACAGAAAAAAGAGCAGAGCTACAGGACTGAGCCCTGGGCTCCCCGTGTTGAGATGGGGAGATGGAGAAGGCACAGCCGGAGAGGTGGGAGAACCCGGAGGATGCGGTGTCCTGGTGGCCAAGGGAAGAAAGTGTTTCAGGGAGAAAAGAGTGATCACCTGTGCCAGAAGCTCCCAGTTAGTTTCCGTGATACAAGGACTGAGAATTTGTCCATTGGATTTGGCGGTGTGAATGTAATTTGTGACCCCGACAAGAGAAAGTTCACTAAGAATGAGAGCAAAGGCCTGCAGTGAAGTTAGAGGAATGGGAGAAGAGAAATTGGCATCGGTGCGCATAGACGTGCACTGCCAATAACAGGAGCCATGAGCCACACGTGGCTGTTTAAGTTAATTTAAATTAAATAAAACTAAAAATTTAGTTTTTTAGTTGGACTAGCCACATTTTAATAGCCACGTGTGGGTCGTGACTACCATACTGGGCAGTGCAGATATGAACATTTATGTCATCACACAAAGTTCTACTGGACGGCACTTATATAGAAAATTGTCTCAAGTAAGTTTGCTGTAAAGGGAAAGAAAGAAATGGGATGGTAGCTAAAAGGAAAATGAAGTATTTAAAAGAGGTGGTTTTGGTTTTTAAGGTAAAAGAAAACCAGGTGTTTCTTTGCTGATGGGGATGATATGGTAGAGAGGGAAAATTGGTGCAGGAAAGAGAAACATTTGGGAATGATGTTTTTTGGTTGGTCACAGGGCATCTAGTACCCAAATGGAGGGGTGCTCTGGACATTTCATATCCTGGACAGGAGATAAAGTGTGTGAGTACAGAGACACAGGTGGGTGAGGAGACGTGCTCATCGGACCTTGGGGTGTTCTTTCTGATCGAAGTGTTGTCCTTTGCCAGAGGAAGGATGGGAGCCCAGTCTAGTTCCTGCATCTTGGGAGAAAGTAAAGGAGATCGCAGAACTGCTGAAAGTCTGAGCCTCTAAGGCTTGCAGGACCCTTGTAGTCAGGTTACCATGTTCCCCCGTTCCTAAGATAGCCCTGGCCTTCAGTGGTCCAGGTCGGACCGAGTGTTCGTGTGTTCTCTAGGGTGCGCTGCGCCCGTTGGCGGACCGAGTGTTCGTGTGTTCTCTAGGGTGCGCTGCGCCCGTTGGCGGACCGAGTGTTCGTGTGTTCTCTAGGGTGCGCTGCGCCCGTTGGCAGCCAGCAGCTCCAGAGGGGGTGGAGAGCGCCAGTGCTGTGTCTGTTCTTTGCTGAAGCGCTCCTTGCTTGAACACACATTTCTTCCACTCTTAAAAATATGTTTTTATTGATTTCTTAGAGGGAGAGATAGAAACATTGATGTGAGAGAGAAACATCAATTGGCTGCCTCCTCCACACCCCCTTCCTGCATGCCTCTTGCATGTACCCCGACCAGGAATCGAACCCAGGTCTCCCGGTTCATGGGATGATGTTCAGTCCACCGGGCCACACCAGTCGGGTGAACACACATCTCTTTAATGCTGAATGGTTCCTTTCAGAATTAGGGCAGGGAGCCCATGGCTTTACATAAAGCAGCGGAACTACACTTCTGATTTGGAGTCGGTTAATTTGGGCTGAGACAGGGTGATCGGGTGATGGACTAAGATGAGGTTCACCTTATGAACAGGAGGAATCTTCTAGCAAGTGTCACCATCCCTTTGTAAGTACAGAGTAGCTAAAGGGCTTGCAGATGTGCTAACACTTCAGGTCACGACAAAGGTGAGGCCGTGGTGCTGAGTGAATGAGGCTGAAAGAATGCCAGGAGCTGCCTGCGCTCTCCCGGACCGAGAGGCCAAGCCAGACGGCAGGGTAGGAAGCCCTGACCCGTGGAGCCAGACTGGCCTGGCTTTGAATCCACACCTGCTACTTTCCAGACACATTACCCAGCATCTGAGTACAAATGGGAGTAGGAGCACCTGCCTTAAGGGGAAGCAGGAGCTGGATGTAAAATGAGCTCCCGTGTCAGGTGCCCGACATGGCAGCTCCCGGCCCTCATCGCTGCCCCCGCTGCTGTTTTGGGTTGTACAACCACATGCTGGCCTGTCAAAAGTAAAAGAAAAGGCTTTGAGAAAAGGATTGTAGTGTCACGTTTATATACACTTGATTGGACTTGTTATTTTGTTGGACTGGCAGATATAATGGTTTGTTTCAGAATTCAGAATGTATGAGAAGATGTAGGGGGACAGTTTTCTCTCTCATTCGTGCTTCCTGTTATCCCCTTCCACACCCAAAGAAGCCAGTCGCCAGTTTCTTTGTTATGTGTCCTTCTAGAGACAGATTTTTTTTTTATTGTTGTTTTAAACACAAACAGCAGCCCTGGCCGGTTTGGCTCAGCGGTTAGAGCGTCAGCCTGCGGTCTGGAGAGACCCGGGTTTGGCTCCCGCTAAGGGCATGTACCTCGGTTTCAGTTTGTCCCCGGCCCTAGTTGGGTCATGTGGGTGGCAACCACTCGATGTGTCCCTTTCACGTCAATGGTTCTCTCTCTCTCTCCCTCCCACTCTATCTGAACAAAATATCGAAAAGTGTCCTCGGGTGAGGATAAAATAAATAAATAAATAAACACAACCAGCAAGTCACAGATGGTTTTCCCCTTGCTGTTTGCCTTCACCGGTATATCTTGGCAGTCACTCCACATCTGTATACAAGGAGTGTCTTCCTCCCCACTCAGCTCATTATGTTTCATGGATGCAACAAGTGAATTTAACCAGTCCCTGTGGACATTTAGCTTGTTTTGGATCTTTAGCATTTACACACAGTGCTACAGTTCATTAAATAACTGATGTTTTAGCCCTGGCCAGTTTGGCTCAGCGGTTAGAGCGTTGGCCTGTGGACCAGAGAGTCCCGGGTTCGGTTCCCGTAGGGGCGGGTACTTCGGTTGCAGTTTGCCCCCAGTCCCATGCGGTTGTGTGGGTGGCAGCCAGTCGATGTGTCTCTCTCATGTCAATGTTTCTCTCTCTCTTCCCCCCCCCTCCCTCCCACTCTATCTGAAGATAAATGCAAAAATGTCCTCGGGTGAGGATAAAAAAATAAATAAAATAAAATAAAGTGCTGTTGGAGGCAGGGAGGGAAGGTCCAGGGTGAAGGCTAGAGTATTCGGTTTTAAATAGGGTGCTCAGGGTAGACATAACCGAGATGATATTTAACAGAGACTTGAAGGAGGTGAGGGAGTGAGCCAGGTGGATATCTGTGGAAGAATGTTCTGGAAGGGAAGCAGCCATGCAGAGGCCCTGAGGAACAGGACAGAGGTGAGAGTGGGTGTGTCTGAGGAAGGCAGAGGGAGAGGACGGGTCCCATCAGGTAGGACCTTGCAAGAGGTTTGAAGACTGGCTTTTCACTGGGTGAAACGGGAGCGGTGGGCGATGTGGCGCAGGGGAGGGACATGTCTGGGTGGACTTATTCCAGGCTCGCTGGAAGAGAAGGGACTGCAGCCGGGCAGGCAGAGCGTGGATGGAAGGGAGATCAGTTAGGAAGCATTTGCAGTGTCTGGGCAAGTCTGGTGGGTCCTACCAGGATGGTCGCATAGGGTCACTGGCAATGGTCAGATTCTGCCTGTAGTTTGACGGGAAGGCCAGGAAGTCTTCCTGACAGACGATGTGGGATGTCAGAGAAAGAAAAGAAGCAAGAATGACTGGAGTGTTTGGCTAGCGTTGCCGTCACTGGTGGCCAGGAGCATGCAGGAAGAACCTTCTGAGCGCAGGGGAGGGTCCGGGATTCGTGTAGGCACGTTAAGTTTGAGATGCCTGCCTGACGCCCAAGGGAGATGTGGGTGGCCGTGCCTGTGAGCCTGGAGGTAGGAGAGGGAAGGGCTGGAGAGTCACGTGAGAGCCGTCGGTGTGGACCTGGCACTGGAGCTGTGGGGCGGTGCAGTCACCCAGGGTCGGGGCTCGGCACGCACGCATCCCTGAGTCTCCTTCCCAGGCCCCAGGAGCTCTTGACGGACCCCTCTGCTCTGCGGTTTTTACAAATCTTGGTCAGTTTGGTACTTTACTTCCTTTTTCTATTCCGATCCCTCTCCATCTCAAGGCTGCCTGTCCCTAAGGGAGGCAAGGAAGTAGCATTTCCAGAAGCTCTGCTTGCGAGAGAGAAGCTGCTGTCCCACGACTGGGACCACATCCTGGCCCTCTGAGACAGTGAGCCGAACGGAGGCAGCCTCAGTGCCTCCAGCAGAGGTCGCAGGGCTGGCTTTTCAGCACCTGTGTCACCTCCCGTTTCAGAAAACACTTAAGGCACAGTTGGAGCGAACTTTCAGTAACCCTAACGATAAGTTGTTGACCATAGAGACATGATAAGAGGTGTGTAGGGGATGGTTACTAAATTAAGCTGTAAAGAACTTTAGAAAGGGCCCTGTCAGTTTGGCTCAGTGGTTAGAGTGTCGGCCTACAGCCCAAAGAGTCCGGGTTCGATTCCGGCTAAGGGCACATACTTTGGTTGCGTTTCGTCCCTGGCCCCAGTTGGGGTCATGCGGTAGCAACCAGTCGATGTAGCTCTCTCTCCCTCACACTCTCTCTCTTCCTCCCAGTCTGAAGAGAAATGTAAAAATATCCGTGGGTGAGAATTTAAAAAAAAGAACTTTAGAAAGGTTAGGAGCCACCCTGGCTGGTTTGGCTCAGCAGTTAGAGTGTCGGCCTGCGGTCCAGAGAGACCCGGGTTCGGTTCCTGCTAAGGGCATGCACCTCGGTTGCAGTTTGTCCCCCGCCCTGGTTGGTCGTGCGGGTGGCAGCCATTCGATGTGACCCTTTCACATCGATGTTTCTCTCTCTCTCTCTCTTCCTCCCACTCTATCTGAACAAAAACTGGAAAAAATATCCTTGGGTGAGGATAAAAAAAAAAAAAGGAAAGAAAGGTTAGGAGCCAAATGTCCAAGGCAGGTCTGGTGGTGGTCAGACCTTGTGTCTGGCATGAGCTGGGTTGATGTTGGGCACTCGCCTCCAGGAGAGCCCCCAGAAGGCCTGCAGGGGCTCTGAGTCAACTTGTGGTCCTCGGATCAGGGCTTGGAGAGGAACAGCACAGGGATCCTGCACGGAACTGGGCCTTCGGGAGAACAGTCGATGGGACAGGTGAGAGTGTGCAGCGGAACCTAGAAGTAATCCAGTCTCTTCAGGTTCCTGGAGCCTGAGCCTGTTGCCCTCCTGCTGGGCCAGCCGTCTGTGCAGAGCCTGCCGTTCATTTTGTGCCGTCGGATTGCAGTGTCCGTTGCCCTGCCGTCTCTTGACAATAGAATCTCCCGATTGAGGTCAGGTCTGCTTTTGCCTCCAGTTACAGAACAGGAATCTCAGTGACAGAACCCTTGGCCTGTCACCAGGGGGCGCAGCCTCACCAGCTCTGGTCACTTACAGTCACTAAGGAATGAGCTTCTAGGTCAAGTTCTTAGTGTGATTTTTGTCCCCCTTTCCCCTGCTCTGCTCATTTTACAGAACTTAGAAACTAGAAGAGAGTATTTAATAAGGAAAGGAGAATCAATCACCCATATTTTCTGAACCAGTTTGTAAACTTTCAACATATTAAGTTCTGTTTACACACAATTGTGATTTTTAAAAATGTTTAATTGGGGTCATATCGAATAAATGTAAATGTACTAACTTTTCTGCAAAATCACTGTCTTCAAACCAAACCGCGAAAGACCTGACCCCCGGCCACAGTGGGGTTATGAATGACATTCCGGTGTTGGTGCCGGCAGCTCTGCTTTGCCTTGGTGGGAACCCTCAGGGCTCGGGGAGTTTCTGGCCTCTGCCGCAGTGTGATCATTGGTACCATGTTGCAAGTACCAGATATTCGAGGATTTGGGGGCATCTCTTATGCTTTACAGTAGCTCTGGTTCAGGAGAGGCCCACTGCAGGGATTGTTCCGACCCTGTCTCAGTCCTGCAGTGTGGGGGCTCACGTCTCGTTTTCTTCGTGTCCCTGCAGGCAGGCGGGCTTCCTTCCTGAGTACCTGAATTTTAGCCCCATCTCCCACCCCTCCCTGGTCTCTGTCCTTTCTGACTCGTGTCCCCGCCGTGTCAGGAGTTCAGGGTTGGGGTTCTGTGCTCCACTGCGTCGGAGCTGTTGGCCTCACCTCCCTCTGATAGCCGGTGCTGCCTGGCCTCGTTCCGTCCAAGGCAGAGGTAGGCACTCGAGAAAGAAGGTGGCCCTGAGCTTTCAAGTTCCCCCTGAAAGGGATGCTAATAGTTCTTACTACGGGCTTGATCTCTTTCCTTATGCCATTGGTGTTTTGCTTTATTCCGGCTTTTGCTCAAAGGATGACTCCGGAGCCGAGAAGGAAAACACCTCTGTTCTGCAGCAGAACCCCTCCTTGTCGGGGAGCCGGAACGGGGAAGAGAACATCATCGATAACCCCTACCTGCGCCCCGTGAAGAAACCCAAGATCCGCAGGAAGAAGTGAGTTGGAGGCTGGGGTGCACAGAGGCTCTCTGGTCACCCAAGGTGGTCTTCTCTGCTTCTCGGCAGAAAATGGAGGCCAGCAGTGGGTCTGAATCTGGGGGGAAGCTACTCTGGTAAGAGGAAGTGTTCTCCCCTCTCCTCTCCTTACTTGTCTCCCTCGTGTACCTCTTGTTGCATAGAGGTTGGGCTTTCTGCAGCTCCAGGACCAACCCTCGCAGCCCTGGAGTTGTTGCCTCGTAGAAGGAGCGCAGGCGGGGCCCCCCGCAGACAGGCTCCATGGATTCCTTTTCTTTCTAGGTCCCTCTCGTGAGCTGAGAAGGAAGCCCGCCTTGTACAGAGACACGGACACAACCCTCCTGGGGGAGTTAAAGCCATTCAAAGGAAGTGGAGAGGGTGGCCTGTGGTCCGGCTGAGGCTGCTGGGGTGTGACCGGGCATGATTTTAATAGCAAACTCTGTATTAAGATTTTCTATTTTCACTGGATGTGTGGGTGAGGAAGACCTGATATGATGGTAATAACGAGGCTTTCTTAATCAACCAGGCCGTGCTGTGGGGTGTCGGAGCAGCTGGTATCTTCATTTGTTATCACAGAACCTGATTCCTGAAAGACCAGGAAGGGCGGCAGGAAAGGGGGCGCTGTGCTTTCTTCCTTGCTTACTGACAGAAGGACTCAGCCTCGTTTCCATTCCAGGCTATCTGGGCCCCTTTTATTGACTCAAACAATTTGTAGCACCTATTTATCATCCTAGAACCCCATTCTCCTTTCCTTCCTTAGCTGGGCCCCAAGTGCCCTGTTGAGCTGATAGAGAGTGGCCGCCTTCGCACACATCACTCGTGCTCTGGGCTGGCGGGAGTCGGGAGGGTGGGGACACTCCTGCGGGGAGCGATGCGGAAGGGCTCCCTGCAGGCGGTGCTCTCCTGGGAGGTGAGCATGATTGTCCCGCTTGGGAACTACCGAGTCCTGCCCCGTCCCAGGAAAAGTTTTCTCTGACAAGAGCCTCTACAGAGGAATTAGATTTTAAACAACAGGTGGGGGAGGGTTTGGGGGTGGGAGGAGATCTTGAGAGAGGGATAGGCCTTGTTTTCTGAAAGCTGGGAAGCCCAGGGGGTCTGCTGGAAGCCGGCACACACAGAGAGCCGTGCTCCTCCTTAGGCCGAGAGGAGCCGGCAGGCCAGGCCACGGTGTTCTTCCAGGAGCCGGTCGGAGTCGGTTCAACCTCTGTGCCTCCTGCGGGGAGATTTCATCCTTCATGTCCCCTACAGATTGCAAAACAAGTGTTTCAAGAAGATGCTGGGCAAGCTGATACCCTTTGGCTGGCCTCCAAAAGAAGAGATTTTTAAACCAAGTCTAAGGAAGAAAAATGCCCAAGACACCTGGAACGGAAGTGAACACGGGATCAGTGAGGAGTTCCCAGGGTTGGCACCCTGAGGTCCGTGTTGAACTTTCTTGCTCTCGGCTTCCAGTCACCTCTCAATCTTCGTGCACTGGGTGAACTGGAAACTCAAGACCTTGGTGACTTTATGGCAGCTCCACGTCCGTCTGGCCTCACTGTTCTTAGGTCACCCCGTCCCGTCCCCCAGAAGGAAAGAGCTGCTTGTCAGTAACTGAAGAGGGGATCCCAGTGAGAAGAGTGGGTTCTCCAGCTCCCCGCCAGATAAGAGTTTTTCAGGTTTGTGGTGACCTGAAGCTCTTCCAGTTGAAAGTAGTCAGGTAGGAGTTTGTGTTTCAGCTCTTGGTGACTCAGCCTGTTGACTTTGACCCCAGTCCCAAGTGTGAGTCGAGGCGGAGGCAGGAGGAAACCTTCCCAGCTCGCCGTCTTCACGGCTCTCGCGAGCAGTCACCTCGGTCCGTATTTTTGCAGTTCCTTTTCGCTGTTAGCATCCAAAACTAACTCCTGCTGAGTGCCGTTCGCAGGGGAGGAGGTAGGGTGGGGACTAGAGTCGCCATCTCTGCTTCGGGGTGTCGGGCTGTGCTGTGGTTGTGTTCTGGACGAGACACGGAGGTGGTCGGACGACTTGAGATTTGTTGTGTGAGAACTGTGCATACTTCTCAATGTATAGTTACAAATTCCTATTTTTTTAATTTGAGGGGAATTCTTAGAGGGAATAAGTAGTAAACAGAGCCAGTTTAAGAATGTGATTTGTGAACTCTTAATAAAAGGTCATGAAAAAAACTTCATAAATGAAACAGACTTTTATAACCTTTGAACTTAATTTGTATCCAGAAATCATAGCAATGAGGAAGGCTGTAAACAGGTAAGTGAGGCTTAGCCTTCTGCTGACTAGGTACTGCTGGGAACTAGCTAACACTGTATTTTGGAAATTTTCAAACCCCAAATTAAAGAGGAAAATTGTTTCCCCCTACATTCTTCACTCAACTTCAACACTTACCAACATTTTTTCTATTCTGTTTCATCTATTTTTCCTACCTTTTTTTCTTTATTTTTTCTTCCTGGAGTATTTTATAAAGCACAACCAAGACTTATGTCATTCAATTTGTAAATATGTCATTATGCATCTCCAGTAGACTACATTTTTTGAAATAATTATAGAATCACAGGATGCTGCAAAAAAAATTCAGGGAGGTCAAGTGCACCTTTCCCAGTTCCCCCAGCAGTAGCACCTCACACAAATGCAACATCAAAACCAGGCAAGGACGCTGGGTAATCCACAGGTCTCCCCACTCCTCCATGTGCAGTCCTGTGCAGTCTGTCATGTGTGGGTACAGAATGTCTGTCACCACGAAGCGCCCTCAGGCTAGCTCTTTATAACTACCACCTCCACCACCTTCCCACCCCTAATGCCTTGCAGCCACTGCTGTGTTCTCCACTTCTGTAACTGTACTGTTTGAATGTTATTTAAATGGAATTATAAAGTGTGTGATCTTAAAGGTTGGCTTTTTTCACTCCACGTGAGTGAGAACCTTCCAGGTCGTCGTGTCGGTGGCTCCTTTTCATTGCTGACTAGTATACCATGGTATGGATGTCCCACTGTCTGTTTAACCTGCCACACATTGAGAGACATCTAGGCTGTTTCCAGTTTGGGGTGATTATGAATAAAGTGGCTGTGAACATTTGTGTATAAGTTTTTGTGTAAACATGAGTTTTCATTTCTCTGAGATAAATGCCTACGAGTGTGATTGCTGGGGCCTGTGGTAACTGGTTAATTTTAAAAGAAACAATTTTCCTGCATTGCATTCCTACCAGCAGTGTATGAGTGATCCAGTTTCTCCACGTCCATGCCAGTATTTGGTGTTGTCATTGATTTTAGCCATTCTTATAGGTGTGGTCATATCTCATTGTGCTCTCCATTTGCATTTTCTTAATGGCCAGTTGCTGAGCATCCCTTCCTGTGCTTCTTTGCTGGCCAGGTTTCCTCTTGGGTGAGATGTCCATGTGAGCCTTTTGCCCATTTTCTAATTGGAATTTTTTTTGTTTATAAGATCTCTTTATATACTCTAGACACAAGAACTTTGTTGGATGTGTGCTTTGTATATACTCTCTCCCACTCTACCTAGTCTTTTTATCTTCTTCGCAGATCTTTTGCAAAGCCAAGTTTTTAATTTTGATAAAGTGCAATTGATCATGAATTGTGTTTAAATGTCAGGTCTGTAAAACCCTTCACCAGGCCCCGTGTCCTGAAGATTTTTTTCTACTATTCTTACAGATTTACATTTTACATTTTAGTCCTTGATCTTTTTTGAGTGAATTTTTTTTTTACCCTCACCCAAGGACATTTTCTGATATTTTATTCAGATGGAGGGGGAGGGGGGGAGAGAGAAACATCCGTGTGAAAGGGACACATCGAGTGGCTGCCACCCGCACGACCCAACCAGGGCCAGGGACAAACTGCAACCGAGGTACGTGCCCTTAACGGGAACCGAACCCGGGCCTCTCTGGACCCTAGGCCAACGCTCTAACCGCTGAGCCAAACTGGCCAGGGCTTGAGTGAATTTTTATATGAGGTTTAGGTTGAGTTCACTATTTTGCCCATGCTGTCCAATTGACCTAGCACCATTTGTCGAAAAGCTACCCTTCGTCCATCCTCCATTGAATTACGTTTGTACCTTTGTCAAACATTCAGGGTTTTTTAGTATGGGGCATTCTTCTGTGGGTGCATAGACTTCTCTTTTCCTTTTTTAACCTATCATCATGTCAATATCATACTTAACAAATGAACAGTAATCTCATAATATTCTCTAATACCCAGTTCATGTTCAGATTTTTCCAGTTGTCTCAAAGATGTTTTTAACTGTTGGCTTATTTGAATCAGGGTCACAGTAAGACCCACACGTTGTACTGGGCTTCTGTGTCCCCTGAGTGACCAGCATGCCCCTCCCCGACCTCCCGCCTCCTGGGCCCTGGCTCTGGCCTGCCGGTGGGGATGCCCAGCAGGCCCTGTTCCTTTGTTTCTGACCTACAGGAAGTCACATGATTGTTGAGGCTAACTGAGAAACCAGTAACAAAATGGTCTGGGCTTTTGGGGTGATTTTCTGGAATCCTGATCTCGTTACTCAGAGGCCGTGTGGTTCAGGAAAACAAGGCTCAGTGACACTTATATTTACAATTTACCATCTATGAGATTTGGGGCAAATCACTAAACTTCCAGCCAGTTTCTATAAAAGGGGGTAATTACGATACCTCATCAGGAGGATTTAACGAGAATGTCCGCAACTGTGCTTTGTAAATCAGCTGTTCCACTGCCAGGCAGTTTTTCTTTTCGATTGCTTTTTAATTTAGTGTTAGTCTTTGTATATAATCCTCACAATTATCACAAAAGTAGATGTTCTAACTGTCCCCATTTTTAGTTGAGGACGCAGAGGTCCCGGGAGGGCCGCGACTGACCTCAGTTTGCTCAGCGGCCGACTAGCCGCGGTGCGGTCCACCCCGACCTCCGGCTGCGCAGTGCGCGAGCACTCCCGTGTCAGCCGCACCCCACGCCCTCCTTGGCCTGCGGGTTCGAGGAGAAGAGAACTAGATAGAAATGGGACCACTTACGGAGCATGATGGTGACGCCGCTGATCACTGTTCTTACTCATTCCTTGATGAGGTAGATGGGGACACATTTTTATGAAGACTTAATCGGTTTGTGAATAACGGATCTGTAACAGATTATTAAGGAGACCGGGGTTTCCTTGTGCGTAGAGACTGAGGATCACGTCAAGGGAAATGCCGGTGACCTCTCACCCCCGGCAGAGTTGGGTTGAAACAGCTTTTGATCTGATCTCAGGTGGTATTTCTACTGGATTAAGTAGACATTCCTATATGCGTTAGGCTGTTCTAACAAAACATCCTCAAATACAGTGACTTAAGACAGAAATGTATGCTTTCTGTCAAAGTCTGGGTAGGAGGTCCAGGCTGGCTTGGTGGCCTGAGGGTGTCCTCTCCTGTCTTATGGTTCCTCCATCCCCCTCGGTAATGCTTCTGTCCATCTTCTGGGTCCGCGTCCCCACCAGGGGCACGAGGGAGAGGGACGTGTATAGAAAGGGAACCTGGAGGCCAGCAGCTGCTCCCTCTGCCGTCGGGCCCCACCAAGCTGTCAGGCATGGAAAGGTGGGATTTAGCTGGGTGGCTCTGGGTCTAGGTAAAAATTGGGAGCCTGTCACCATGGAAAGAGGGAAGGAATGGATTTGGAGGACAGCTGGCAGTCTTGGTCACAAAGGAGGTGTTCAGGGCATGTGGCCAGGAGAGCCGGTGGGCCAGGAGCAAACCCTCTGACACTGAGCCCACCGGCTCTCCTAGCCGGTCCCAGAGGCCAGCAGCCAGGTGCTCCTCGAGGATGGGCGCCGAGTGAAGTCCAGCCTGCCTTTCACCTCTGGCCTGGGCCCCTGGGGGCTGCCCCTTCTGTAAAGCTGCTCCTTTGGCTTCCATGACATGGCCGTTCTTTCCTTGTTCCACACCTCGGCCTCCCATTTCTTTGCTGGCTCGTCCCCACAATCTGCGCAGCTGCGGACGGTCCCAGACACTCCTCTGCTTACCCCCGGAGAGCCCTCGGCATCCGTCTGTTGCTTGCTGTCCACTGAGCCATCTGGTTGTACTTTCAGTGCAGCTGGTCAGAGTAGATTTGATTCACCTTTCCCGCAAACCACTTCCGCCCCCAGCTTTCCCCCTGCAGCGGGAGCTGGAAACAGTGAGGCCAAAAGCAGTGGCCCGAGTACTCGCCCTGCGCCTGGACCACAGGCTTTACAGCCTCATCTCCTCTCATCTCAGGCTAAATGCTGGAGTCTTCACTCTGCCCCTGCATCCGGCGGTCACCACGTTCTGCCTTCTCCCTTCCTTGCTGGTCTGATGCGGCCGCAGCCTCCCTGCTCGTCCCAGCCTGTGTGCCCGGCCTGGCCCACCCTCCTACCAGCCCGGCTCTGTCTCCTCCCTTTCTGCAGTAGGACTTGCGTGCAGTTCTACCCATTGCTCTTTATCCCAAGTCCAAACCGCCCAGTCTGGCTTTCGAGATCTGCCAGTTCACTGTTTCTTTTGGATAACTCGTATTTCTTCCATTTGTTCAACAAATACGGACCTAGTGCCTTCTGTGCATGCCAGGTGCGATGCCAGGCTCTAAGACAGCGGTTCTCAACCTGTGGGTCACGGCCCCTTTGGGGGTCGAACGACCCTTTCCCAGGGGTCGCCTAAGACATAACAGTAGCAAAATTACAGTTATGAAGTAGCAACGAAAATAATTTTATGGCTGGGGGTCAGCACAACATGAGGAACTGTATTAAAGCGTCGCAGCAGTAGGAAGGTTGAGAACCACTGTAAGGAGACTGCAGTGAACAAGACTCGACGTGGCCCCTGCCCCCAGGGGTTCATTCTTGTGGGAAGACACAAAGAGCAAAACCGAAAGCATTGCAGATGGTGGAGAAGTGCTCAGGACATAAGCGGGTCCTCATGTTGGTGGATGTTCCCACTGCTGCGCCTGCGCCTTCCCTCTGCTCTTCACCTCAGACCCTGCCCCCTGCCCATGTCCTCTCCAGGGCACAACCACCCTCCCGTCCTCGCCTACTCATTCAACAAACACTCGCCCTGGCCGGTTTGGCTCAGCGGTTAGAGCGTCGGTCTGCGGTCCAGAGAGACCCGGGTTTGGTTCCTGCTAAGGGCATGTACCTCGGTTGCAGTTTGTCCCCGGCCCTGGTTGGGGTCGTGGGGGGGGCAACCACTTGATGTGTCCCTTTCACATCGATGTCTCTTTCTCTCTCTCTGTCTCCTTCCCTCCCACTCTATCTGAACAAAAAATGGGAAAATGTCCTCGGGTGAAGCTAAAAAAAAAAAAACCACTCATGGAGCTGCTTTGTATAGGCACTGAGCCAGATGTCAAAAAGTCGCTGACTTCTCCAACTACATGGTCCAGTGGGGGACAGACAGCCTCAAACAGAGGCGTGACGGCAGGTGTTGCGCTGGGTCCTGAGAACATGGATAGTGTGCTCTGGATAATTGAGAAAGGTGACTAAAGGGATTACCTCCAAAGGAGTGTGCAAGTTATAGGGGAACCTGAGGGGTGGTGTGGTACCTGGCTGAGTGACAGGGAAGGGCAGGAGCAGTTACCAGAACCTGGAGAGAGGGCCGTGTGAGAGTCTTCTGTCGGGAGCTGAGGCCTGGGGTCCTCGAGGGGCCAGAGCACACAGCAACCCTGCAGGGAGGGAGCCAGCCGGGAGTTAATACCCTGACCTCGCTTCCCTCCCACTCTGGCGTCCTGCCTGCTCTCTGCTGGAAGCAGCGGACACAGGCCCACAGTCCCTGGCCAGCCTCACAGGGCAGCATGCAGGGTGGTGAAGGCAGAGAGTGAGTGGGTCTGCAGGGGCAGGCGCAGAGAGGAGCTAAGTGCTAACGGGGTTGCTGTTTGTTTGTTTGTTTGTTTGTTTTTTTAATCCTCACTTGAGGACCCTTTGGCATATATCTTCAGATAGAGTGGGAGGGAGAGAGGGAGGAAGAGAGAGAGAGAAACATCGATGCGAGAAGGAGACATCGAGTGGCCACCACCCACACGACCCTTGGGGTTAAGGACAAACTGCAACCGAGGTACGTGCCCCCAGCGGGAACTGAACCCAGGACTCTCTAGTCTGCGGCTGGTGCTCCAACCACTGAGCCAGACTGGCCAGGGTAGGGTTGCTGTTTTATAAGGGGTAAGAAAGGAAAGCTGTCTTTGAGTAGGGCCCTGAATGCATTGACCAGGCACGTGGAAAAGCATTTCAGGGAGAGGGAACAGCATATGCACAAGCTTTGAGGCAGGAGCGTGTGTGCCCTTTGACAGTCAGGGCCAGGTACCTGGAGAGAGGTGGGGAAGGGCCAGGGGGAGCAGGGCCCACACAGTGCAAAGCCTCCTGGGGCTGATAAGGCTACTGGGTGTTGCTCAGAGTGAAATGGACAGCATGGAAGTGACAGCTGACTTAGCTTGGCAAAGATTGTTCTGGCCCTGGCTGGATGGCTGAGTTGGAGCCTTGTCCCACACAGCAAAAGGTTACGAGTTTGATTCCCGGTCAGAGCACATAGCTAGGTTGCGGGTTTGATTCCCGGTCAGGGCACATAGCTAGGTTGCGGGTTTGATTCCCGGTCAGGGCACATAGCTAGGTTGCGGGTTTGATTCCCGGTCAGGGCACATAGCTAGGTTGCGGGTTTGATTCCCGGTCAGGGCATGTGCAGGAGGCAACCAATCTCTCTCTCTCTCCCCCTCCCCCCCTTTCCTGTCTAAAACTCAATACAATATATCCTCGGGCGAGGAAAAAAAGATCATCTGGCTGCTGGGTGGTGTTCTCGTGGGAGGGGGCATGAGAGACACTATTGCTCTTCAGTTTCGTGTAGTTGGGCATTTAGCAAACATGATTCAACTGGGGGACAGCCAACCACCCCAGAACTGGGGGGAAGTTAGTCTGGCCCCTAAGAGAGCCAAGGAGTGACTGTTCCCCGCAGACAGCTCTGTACCAAGAGAAGGGTGGAATCAGAAGGGTAAACCCTTCTCTGGCGCCTGGCCTTGTAGCCAGGGAGACAAATAAACACAGGAACTTGTCTGACGCCACTTACCAAGCCGGGAATAGCTGTCGATAGAGGGTTGGACTTGAGGACTTAAGGCAGAAGCCTGTGCTGAGATCTGAACAGGGTGGGGTTAGCAAGAGAAGCTTCTGGAAGAAGTGAGTAAGGGACTGGGAGGGCCAAGATGGCCTGAGGGAAGGCAGGAAGGCAGGTGACCCAGCCTGAGAGGACTCAGTGCCAGGTGCCCTCCTTCGCCAAGGCCCCGCCTGCCCCTCCTGTAACATCTTCTCTTTTGAGCCTAGTTTGGTGTCCACCATAACCAGCCTTCTCCCTTGTAAAGCTGCCTGAGGTCCCCTCCGTGGCACTGGCCCTCAGACTGTACCCTGGCAGGTTTGGTTTGGGAGCGTGGCTGGCTGCTCCACACCAGTCTTGCCCCGGGAAAGGGGTCATGGGACTGGTGGGCCTTCCCATCAATGCCCGCTGGGGTCCAGGGCCGGAAGGGGCTCTGCTCCAGCTACTTTACCCAGGTGAGTTCCCGATGGTCTGAGAGGCTTGTAAATACAAGAGCCAGGGTCCAGCCCTGGCCAGTTTCGTTCAGTGTTTAGAGTGTCAGCCCGTGGATCAAAGGGTTGCAGGTTCGATTCCCGCTCAAGGGCACATACCTGGGTTGCAGGCTTGATCCCAGCCCCGACTGGGCTCATGCGAAGGCAACCAATCGATGTATCTCTCTCACATCGATGTTTCTCTCTCTCTCTCTCTCTCTCTCTCTCCTTCTCTCCCTCCCTCCCTTCCACTCCATCTGAAAATCAATGGAAAAATATCCTCAGGTGAAGATTAATAGCAGCAAAGAGCCAGGATTCTCAGGGCACTGAGAAGGACTCTGTTTTGTGGGTACAAGAGGAATGGCCCAAGGCTCATCTGCTACTTGTCATCATGAAAGAGCCCTGGGGCCCCAAATTTTAATTCTGTTTCTTTTGGACTTGTTATGCATTCATTTATGAATTTTCTTCTACCACTGATAGTGGGCTTGTCCTTCTGTTTTACTTAGGTACACACTGAAACACGTTTTTAATTCTCTGAACGGCAAGTAGGGGCAGTTGGCCTGAGGGTAGAGATTTCCCGCGGACTCTCTCACTCCTGGAAACAAATTCAAGGTCTAATTTCTCCTCTTGGAGCCAGTGGCTTACCCTCATCTCCATTTTATTACAAGCTGTTCTTTTCCTTCTTCAGTAAAAAGTTATTTGATTTTGAGTATAAATATATGTACACAGTATAAAATTTAAAAGAGAAAGATACGTGATAACTAAGCATCTCGCGCTGCCTGTTCCCCAGACTCCCAGTTCTCGTCCTCAGAGGCTACCAGGAGGTTGGTATCAGTATATTTTTTGTATTCTTTAAACGGTCTATGCAGCAAATGCTTATGTATACTTTCTCCCCTTTTGACACAATGGTAGAGACTGTATAAACCATTTCCCCCCCTGTTCAGTGTAACTTTTGGCAATGGTTCCATGTCAATAATAAAAGCTTCTTGGTTCTGCTCACGGCGGCACAGCGTTCCTTTGGTCCCCTCGCTCACTCAGCCGGTCCCCAGTTGGTGCAGCAAGTGGCTTTGTGCACGTGTCCTGTCACTGTCCGTGCCCACGGGATGTGGACAGGTGGCGCCTGGCTCTCTTCACAGGATGGATCCCTTTGCTCTCTAAGCTCAGTGCCCGGGTCCTTACACTTCTGCCACCTCAGTGTCACAACACGTGTCGCCCTTTGCCAGTCTGAAGGGTAGAAAATGGTATCAGGCTGTGGTTTTGTTTGAGTGGCATTGAGTGTCTCTTCCTATTCATTTTATTGTAACAAGCAAGTGTGTGTATCAGCCGGAATCGGGGACATACTCACTGATTGGTGTGACGATGCCCTGCAGAGGGGCATCCCAGGTGCTGTGCCATCACAGAGCGAGGAACACAAACTCCCCCAGGCTGGGACTTCAGGAGGAGCCCAGAGCTGGTGACATCTGAGCAGGCCCTTGAGGTTGGCCGAGTCCGGCGAAGGAAGGAGGGACATTCCAGACACAGAGAACAAAGACCACAGCATATGAGGGGATCCCGGGCTTGGGGGGGGTGGGGGTGGTGGCACAGGTTGAAGACGGACCCTAAGGGCCACATTGGCCTGGCCGAGGGTTTGTGTGTTGATCCTGTCATGGTCAAGGTGCAGATGAGAAACCACAGGTATTGGGAACACAGTCATTGGCGGAGCACCGTCACCTGCGCGGAGCACTTCCGCCGATTGTCTGTGGATCCTCACAGTGACCTAGTGAGGTGCTACGTGTGTCCCTGTTTACACGTGGATCATCTCATTTATTAATAGCACTAGTGTTTTTACTGCTTAACAGAGAGGAAACAATCTTGAGAGGTTAGTAATTTCTGGGAGGTCCCCAAACTTCTAAATGGCTGAATGACTGGGCTCCGAGCCCCGCCCCTCCCTGCACTGTCCGCCCCCTGCCGCCAGAGGGCGCAGGTCTGGCTCATTTCCTGGGTGGGTGGGGCCGAAGGGGACAGAGCCTTCAGAGGCTGCCAAGGTGGTTGTAAGACACCAGACCCCCTCCCAACATCAACCTTGGATACCAGTTTCTGAGGTGTCTTTCAGAGACCTCTGTACACATCAAGCAAAGAGAGACAACTTTTTTTTTCTTTTTCTTTTTTAACCACAAACAGCACACTGCATACAATTTTCTGCATGTGTTCCCCCCCACCCTTAATATCTCATGGAACTCATTCCATATTGGTTCATGAAGAGCTTCTTCATCTGTTGTTATGGTTTCTGATTATTCTTTCGTGTGTCTTATTGTCATTTATCACCATTTCTCTGTTTAGAGAAATTGCAAATACTTCCAACTAAGAATGCTACCATGACATGATGCCATTTCGCTGGTATTTCAGGACAGCTTTCTAGAAGTGGGATTCCTAGCCCACAATGCAGACTCTACATTTTGGTAGCTATTGCCATATGCCCCCCATAGGAGCTGTACCTGTTCAGCGTTCCTCCAGGGAAAGGAGCCCCTGCCCTGATCCACACAATGTGTGATCCAGCTTCCCATCTGGCCAGTCTGATAAGTGAAAAGTATCATTTTAAAGTAGCTTGAGTCTGACCTGGCCTGTTTGGCTCAGCGGTTAGAGTGTCAGCCTGCGGACCAGGGAGTCCCAGGTTCGGTTCCCGCTAGCAGCAATTCTCAACCTGTGGGTCGCGTCCCCTTTGGGGGTTGAATGGCCCTTTCACAGGGGTTGCCTAAGGCATAACAGTAGCAAAATTACAGTTATAAAGTAGCAAGGAAAACAATTTTATGGTTGAGGGTCACCACAACATGAGGAACTGTATTAAAGGGTCGCTGCATTAGGAAGGTTGAGAACTACTGTGCTAAGGGCACAAATCTCGGTTGCAGTTTGTCCCCTGCCCCAGTTGGGGTCATGCAGGTGTCAACCAGTCAATGTGTCTCTCTCACATCGATGTTTCTCTCTCTCTCTTCCTACCTCTCTCCCTCCCACTCTATTTGAAGATAAATGCAAAAATATCCTCGAGTGAGAATGTAAAAAATAATAATAATAAAAAAATAAAAATAGCTTGAGTCTGCCCGCCCAGTGTGGCTCAGTGGTTGAGCATTGCCCCATGCACCAAGAGGTTGCCAGTTTGATTCCCGGTCAGGGCACATGCCCAGGTTGTGGGCCAAATCCCCAGTGGGGGGCATTCAGGAGGCGGCCAATCGATGTTCTCTCTCATCAATGTTTCTATCTCTGTCTCCCTCTCCTTTTCTCTCTCTCCAAAAAAAGAAAAAGAAATAAATAAAAAATAAAATAGCTTGCATTTTGTGTTCTTGTTCTCATGACTGAGGTGAGCTTCCCCGTGGTGTGATTTACTGTTCGGCATTCCCAGCACCACTCCTGGATCATGGCTTTCTCCACTGCCCCCAAGGTGCTGAGGGCACCCGCCCACCCTGTCAGGAATCACCTGGTATACGTGCACAGGTGCAAAGTGACCATTCCTTCTGAAACCTCGTTCTCGAGGGGAGGGGACTGTGCCACAGAAAGCGGCTCCCCCACCTGCATTGTCCCTCTGCAGTGCCAGAAGCTGCCCCTCCCTGGTCATCCTCCCTTGAAAATCCAAAGAGAATCCCGCTTCCCCACGTTCCTCAGGCCAGATATATTCTGGAGCCTGTGTCCTAAGCTCCCAAGTGGCCAGTCTCTGGTAGAACAGCAGAAGTCAAAAGAGACATATGTGTAAGCATGTCCAGGTCTTGTAGACCTTCCAGGCCCTGCTGCAGGATGCTGTCCCCCACACCTGGAGACAGTGGGCCCTGGCCCTGAGCCCCGTGTTGATGGCCCGTGTGACGGGCCGGCTGCAGCCCTGTGGACGTTCATTCAGCCAACCCCCAGGACACAGCCTGCCGTGCCCTCTGAAATGCTTGGTCCTTCCTGTCAGAGGCCCTCACTGCACAGCCCGAATGCATCAGGTCTCGTGGCCTTGCCTGAAGTCACCCTCTGGTTTCACAGAATGCTCTGGAAAATCTGGCATCTTGTCAAGGAGAGTGTCCCCATCTTGTGTAAAGGAGACCCACATCCTTCCCGGACTCTCGGAAGCACCCAGGAACCTGTCCTGGCAGAGCCTGGCTGTACGGCCATCTCCAGCCCGCCTTCCTGGAATTGGGGGACCCCCTCCCACCCCACAGCCCAGCTCTGCTCTCCCTTCTTTCCCAGCACCGCTCCCTCTCCAAATAATTGTATATGACTAAAAAAATCAACAGCCCTGGCTGGTTTGGCTCAGCGGTTAGAGCATTGGCCCCGGACCAATGAGTCGCAGGTTTGATTTCAGTCAAGGGCATGTACCTCGGTTGTGATTTGTCCCCGGCCCTGGTTAGGGCCATGCGGGAGGCAGCCACTCGATGTGTTCCTTTCACATTGATGTCTCTCTCTCTTTCTCTCTCTGTCTCTGTCTCTTCCTCTCTCCCCCTCCCACTCTATCTGAACAAAAATGGAAAAATGTCCTCGGGTGAGGATTAAAAACAAACAACAATGGTTGCCCAGCTGGTGTGGCTCAGTGGTTGAGCATTGACCCATGCACCAAGAGGTCACTAGTTTGATTCCTGGTCGGGACACATGCCCAGGTTGTGGGCCGATCCCCAGTGGGGGGCATGCAGGAGGTGGCCAGTCAATGTTCTGTCTCATCGATGTTTCTATCTCTCTCCCTTCCTCTCTCTAACATCAATAAAGAAAAAAAAATTTAAAAAAAAGAACTCGTTCATTTAAAAAACAACAACAATGGTTTATATTTATATAGCACTTACTTTGTGCCAGGTACTATTTTAAATATTTTATTTATATTAATTCATCATAAATGGACACAATTCAAAATTCAAAAAGTGCAAAACCAAAGTCTCCCTCCTCATGTCATGTCTTGACCACCCCATTGCACACCCCACAAATTACCACTCCTACGGGGATCCCGCGTGTCCCTCAGAGCGTCCTGTGAATAAATATATAAGCACACAGGTACGTGTCATTTCGTCATCATTACGCAGGCCGTGGCATACAAAACGCCATGTTCTACATTTTTTGTTTTTTTGGTTCATTCCCCCAGGTTTGCTTTTCTCTCCAGGGAGATCCTCAGCCCCCTTCCCGCCTCCAGATGCTCAGTGCTGTGATGGGGAGGGGAATGGGCTGTGGTCGGTCCCCTACCCTGCTCTTGACTGGCTGCAAGAGACTGAAGGCTCAGCGTCTCACCTCCCTCATCGAGAAAGTGAGCTAATGCCTCAGAGGTGTTACTGGGAGGTGACAGGTACTGAGAGATGACAGGTGTGACACTCAGGACTGGTATTGACATTATTCCCAGCTGAGCTGCCTCCCTCCGGCAGGATGCGGTCACTGAGGAGGGGCAGGGGCCTGACCGTGAAGAGGTCACACAGGAGCAGGAAGTGCTGAGAGCACCAGGTTCCCAGATGCCGAGGGAGGTGAGACAGGGTGCAGGAGGAGGGCTTGCTCTTGGCCTTTGTTTCAGATGTTGACACTGGTGAGCTTGTAGCCCTGGCCTCTTCGGAAAGTTTACATGGGGCCTTCCCCACCCCAGCAAAGCCCTGCCCCAGAACCTCTGGGCACCTTCACTGCAGAGGTTCCTACCTCCCAAAAGACAGGCCTCTGCTCTGGGCACTGTAGCAGCTGTCACTGCCGCTGGGCCTCCCTCCCCCGACCCCCCACAAGCGGGGACAGTTCCTCAGGAGCCCCCATCCTGCAGGAGGAGCAGCCGTCCAGCTGGCCAGCCCCTCAGACCCGCTCCCACTGCCGTCTTGTCTCCTCCACACCCTGGCTCCTTCCACCCAACCATATTCAGAGATAAACCCACTGTTACATTCGCCCGTTAACCCCATCCCTCCAGGAAACCAAGGCCGACTAAGGCCGCGGAGCTACTGGGACCCTCCACCGAGTCGCCTGGAGTTGGGGGCCGGGTGGGGGCAGCACATGGGCCAGCCCCAGCTTTCACATCGGTACCTTGTTGGTGGAGTCATTTTTACTGGAACACCTTGAGGAAAAGGCTGTACAGCTGACTAGGTGTAAATACATCAGGAGACAGGGTGAGAACAGTCTCTGGAAGGAAGCCCTCGGGAAAGCCTGCCCTCTAGCGGCAGCTCCCGGCGCTCTCCGAAAGCTGGCGCAGCGCCGCAGGCCGGTGGTTCCACTCTGCCGTGTGGGAATTTCCGCAGCAGACTACCAGAGGGGCTAGTCTAATGAACAGTTCTGCCATTGACCCTGTGATCACGAGCTAGTTCCTTTCTTATATTTCTTCTTATTCCACAATGGATTAGAAGCAGCTTATACCAAAAACAATAAGTTAATTAAAAAGCAGGACATACATAATTAAAAAGCAGGACCAGCCCTGGCCAGTATGTCTCAGTGGCTGGGTGTCGTCCCATGCACCAGGAGGTTGCCAGACCGGTTCGATTCCTGGTCAGGGCACATGCCTGGGTTGTGGGCTCAGTCTGGGTAGGAATAATGCAGGAGGCAGCCAATCCATGTTTCGTTCTCGCATCGATGGTTCTCTCTCTCTCTCTCTCTCTCTCCCCCTCTCTATTCCTCTTTCTCTGAAAATCAATTTAAAAGTCTTTTTTTAAACCTTTTTTTTCTTTATTGGTTTTTATTTTTTTAATCCTTACCCGAGGACATTTTTTGATATTTTGTTCAGATAGAGTGGGAGAAAGAGAGAGAGAAACATCAATGTGAAAGGGACACATCGAGTGGCCGCCACCCACACAACCAACCAGGGTCGGGGATAAACTGCAACTGAGGTACATGCCCTTAGCGGGAACTGAACCCAGGTCTCTCCAAACCGCAAGACAACGCTCTAACCACTGAGCAAACCGGCCAGGGCTCTTTATTGGTTTTAGAGAGAGAGGAAGGGAGAGGGAGAGATAGAAATAACTATGAGAGAGAACATCAATTGGCCGCTTCCTGCACACCCCTCAATGGGGATTTGGCTCACAACCTGGGCTTGTGTCCTGACCAGGAATCAAACCAGCAACTTCTTGGTGTGTGAGTCAACGCTCAACCACTGAGCCACACCAGCTGGGCAATTTAAAAGTCTTTAGAAAAAAAACAAAATAAAACAGGACCAGTGGGAAACAGACATTAAATAAATCCATTTGGGGGTGAGGAAGAAGCGGGCCAGGGATAAATAAATAAATATATTGTACATCAAATGGTGATAATTGCTAAGCAAAAAAAATAAAGCAAGATAATGAGATTTGGGAAGAAAGGTATTGCCTTTTTTTTTTTTATCCTCACTCGAGGACATTTTTTCATTTTTTGTTCAGATAGAGTGGGAGGGAGAGAGAGGAAGAGAAAGAGAGAGAAACATCAATGTGAAAGGGAGACATCAAGTGGCTGCCGCCCGCACAACCCAACCAGGGCCAGGGACAAACTGCAACCGAGGTACATGCCCTTAGCGGGAACCGAACCCGGGTCTCTCTGGACCGCTGTCGGAGGCTCTAACCAATGAGCAAAACCGACCAGGGTGGGGTATTGCCCTTTTATGGAGAAATTAGGAAGGCCCAGCCTCTCCAAGAGGGTAATATTTAGATTGAGACCAGATAGCTGGAAATGAGCACTCAGTGGTACATGTACAGCAAGTGCAAAGGCCCTGAGGCAGGAGTGGGCTTAGCATATTAAGGAGTCCAATGTGGCCAGCATGGAATGGTAAGGGGCAGAGTGGCAGGGTGAAAGTCAGAGATGAGGGACAAGTGGATCATATGGGATCTGGTGATCTTTCCTTGAACCACCCGGGGCCTGCTGAGCTGACTGTTGAGAGCTTATGAAAGAGAGAAAGAGCGAGTCTCCAGGGCCATCAGGTTTCTGTCTCCTCACAACTCAGGTAACTTCTTGGTGCTCCAGCTTCCTTGTCTGTTAAATGGGATAATACTTGTTCTTCAAGGTTGGTGAAGTAGGAGGTTTCCCTTCCAAGCCCTCTCTCCACCCCCATGCTACGCATCTCTGACCACCTTCACCAAAGCCTACACCCAAATACTCAGTGCACTAGGGCAGGGATAGGCCAACAATGGTCCCATGTGGTCACCTGTTCTATTTGAGACCAGGCTTTAACCTAGATTTCAGGGTATCTCAGCCTGACACTTTAGGCTGGGTTTTTGGGTGTGGCACTGTAGGACATTTAGTAGCATCCCTGACCTCCATCTTCTAAATACCATCAGGATCCCCCCAGGTCTGGTAACATTGCCACATGTCCACTGGGGAGCAAAATGGCCTGCAGATAAGAACGGATGAACTGAAATTCAGCAGTAGGGCTCCGTGTTCGGCACCAGCAAGAGGCTGATGAGAAAGAATTGGGGGCAACAAAGAGGTGTTCCCCCCTCAAATTAGAATATCTTAAGCTGTTTCCTTTGTTTAGTTTCTCTGCGGCTAGGGCTAGGCCACAGGAATGTTCTGGGGGAGGGCACTTTGGAGCTGACTCCTGCCAGCTCTGTGGCCTTGGGCGTTACTTAGCCCTCTGCTCCTCCTCCTCACCCCTAAACTGAGGATGACAAGGATACCTGCCTGCTGGGGCTGGGAGGGTCACGTGGAGTAATATGTGCAAATGCTTAGGGACATTGACAAGTTGTTGCGGGGCGGGTTCCCCAGGAGATGTGTGTGCAGGACAGGTATTGGGGAGTGCCTTCGGGGTGCACACCATGGGGAGGGGGAACAAAGGAAGGGGTGGGGCAGGGGGAGAGCCCACCAGGCTGTCTGCACTGGCCACAAGGGCCACGGGCAGCCCTGGAGCCATGATGACCCTTCAGAGTTGTGCTGAGGGTGGGAAAAGACCTGTCTGAGAATATGGACTACTCCAGGGAGTGGGCACGACCTTGGGTGACGGTTCCAGGGGGGACAGCGGAGAGTGGTCAGCTGCAGTCACCTGGCTGCTGGGGGAGCTGGAGCTTCGGTTCCGGAAAGGGCTCATGGCGGGCGTGCTTATTGGCCAGATTGTGAGGCGGGTTTAGGTAGAAGTGAGACACACTAGACACCCGAGGAATTACTCCCAGCCTGACAGTGCCCCGGGTCCCTGTCCCAGTGCCCTGCTCGTGCCTCCTCTCTTCCTCCCTCCCTGGAACGAGGCGCTGTCACCCGCCCCAGACACGCAGCCCGTGAGGCAGAGGGCAGGGCAGCCCCTGCAGCTGGGCTCCTTACTGTGCTCCAGTCGGTGGCCTAGGCCAGGTGGCTTGGCCGGTGGCCGAGTCTAGTATCTTCACCGGGAGGGGCGCTGCCTACTGGTGGGGGTGGGGCAGGGGTGGGACTAAACCCGACGGCACAGCAGCCCTTCTCCAAGTGTGGGCCTGGGAGTGCCAGGGCATCTTTAAATGGCTGAGCGGTCACCAAGGGCCAACAGCAGAGCGTTTGTGTGGGCGGCAGCTGGTACCTGTTCCCGAGCGTTGAGTGTAGGAAAAACAAGCAAACAAATGGCAGCCCTCCTTTCTCTGCCCTTCATCACCTGCTCCCACGGGGTCCCCTGTAGTCGCCTGCTGGATGTGGCCACCCAGTTCTCCTGGTGGGACAACCTTGTATTCTCCTGCTTTACATTCCTGGGGTGCGCGCGCGCCCTGCCTGCACTGCCGGCTCCTGGGCCTGTACTGAGCACCCCCTCAGCAGTGCCTAGATGAACTGGGGGAGCTCTGTACTCTCCCGAGGTACTGGGGACAAATGCTGGACAGTTCTGAGCCTACAGGCAGGGAGATCACACAGGGACGGTCAGGGAGGAGGGACAGCACATGCCTTCCTCACCCTCTTCACTCGGAAAACAGACCAGGTAACCGGGAAAGAAGGGGCGGAGGCTGACACAATCCCATTGTCAAGAATGAGCGTCCCCCAGAGAGGGTGCAAGCACGTCCCAGCTCCCAGCAGCTCCAGGGACCACCCTGCTGAGGGGGAGGGGACTGAAAACAGCGAGTCCCTGGGGCTGGGGCGGTCCCACTGTGCTGAGACCCCTTCCAGGCACGCAGCTAGCTGTGCACTGAAAACAAGACCTAGAACCAGAATGGTAAGGCCTTCCACTTGAGGGAGAGCCCCCAGGTCAGAGGGGGGTCCTGACGGGCTTCGGCCACCCTGGCCACAAGCTGTGCGTTCTCACACTCTGGCCCACACTGGCCGCAGCTTCCTCTTGGTCCCCGCAGCTCAGGTGCGAGAGGCTGGCACACCCATGACGTCACTGAAGACTAAAGGAGGTCAAAAGGCAGTGAACACAGAGGGGAAATATTTGGGATGGTTGGAGTGGGCGGCTGGCTCACTGCAGGCACCAAGGCCCTGCCTCGGCATGAGGGCTGCCTGAGACCCTGTGCCCTAAGCCCTCCGGAAGGACCAGAACGCCCTCACCTGGTCCCACCATGCCCAGCGCCTCCTTCCCCGCTCAGCCTGCCAGGCAGGAGCCACTCCGTGGCATCCTGAGAATCTCGGCGTCAGGTCCGCTCACACACCTCTAGAAGTAAGAGGGTGATGTGGTCACTCGTCCATGTGAGACATGGCCTTTGCCCTCGAGGAACTTAAATAGTGCTCAACAGTATTTGATTAAATACGATCATGTATTTATTCAACAAGCATCCATGCAGTTCCTTCTGGCTCCAGGAGCAGCACAGATGCCGGCGATCCGGCGAGGAGCAAGAAGGCAGCCCTGTGCCGGAGCTCACACCTGGGGGGCGGCAGAGGGAGCCTTGGACAGGAGCCGGTGTGGCCTAGGGAGGGGGTGTCGGCGTGGAGGCTGGAGAATGGGAGGGAGTGCCGGGAAGTGGGTGCAGGGGGGCGGGGGGGGCGGGCCTCTGAGCTGGGCGGGGCCGAGGGGCTTTCCAGAGGACCTTTGATCTGAGTTGGGCCTTGAGGAAGCAGAGGGGGAGGAGCAGTGATGGGGGATGGTCTTTGGGGACAGTGGGTCTCACAACTGTGTGAGGACTGAGCGGCTGAGTTTGGGTGGCTGCCCGGCATCCACACGGAAATGCCCAGGGGACACGTCCAAGATAGACATGTGCAGCTCAGGTCCAGGGAGAAGGGGGTGAGACTGTCTTCTGAAGAAGAAACTGTAGAGAAGGAAGACTGGAGGCGGAGGACAGGTGCCCAGACAGCTGGGTGGGGAAGGAGCCAGCCTGGAAGGCAGACGTTCTGAAGGTCAGAGCACAGTCTGCAGGAGGGGGAGGCGTGGTCCGAGGATGGGTCGGGAGCACGGATGAGCCCTGGGAAGGTCGGAGCTGTTCAGAACCAGAACGTGGCCTTGGTCCCCACTCCGCTCTCCGAAGTGCACCTTCTCCCCCCGGCCAGTGGCCCCAGCAGGTCTGCAGCTGCCTTCCCCTGGCTTCGCAGGAAGGACGCCCAGGTCCTCAGCCAGGGATCTGTGGTCACCCATCCCGGAAAGCAGACTAATGATGGGACGCCAGATCCGCCTTTGAGCTGCAGAGATGAAAGCGGCCACAGGCACTGGGGGTGGGCAGGCGGGGGTGAGCAGGCAGCGGCAGGCCCGCCGACAGTTTCCCACAGAAGGGCGCTCGAGGCTCCCGGGGAGCGAGTGGAGGCCTCTCCACTGGAGTGAGTGGGCCCAGGGAAACTGCTGCGCTCGGGAGGACAGGGCCTCCCGCATGGCTGACGGCAGGTCCCAGCCTCCAGCACAGCCTGCCCGGGGGCCTGTCCCCGGACCTGCCCCTGCCTCGGGCCTGTCCCCTGACCTGCCCCTGCCTCGGGCCTGTCCCCCGACCTGCCCCTGCTTCGGGCCTGTCCCCCAACCTGCCCCTGCTTTGGGCCTGTCCCCGGACCTGCCCCTGCCTTGGGCTGGGCTGGGCCATGTCCAGGGAGTGGTGAGGAGGCTCCCGAAACCAAGGTGGGGCCAACCTGATCCAGCTGCACGCCCTGCGCCTCCCACCCCCTTAACCTGGTCTACTGGCCTTACCCTCCTCTTCGAGCTGTGCCCCCCCCAAAAGGAAGATATGAGGTTGGCGGGGTGAGGCAGAGGGATGAATGGGTGAGAACGGCCACAGGGAGGCGGCTGTGGTAAGGTGTGCAGGGTCAGGTGGGCTGTTCTGAGCGATTCTCTGCTCTTCTCGGAGCCTTGGTTTCCTCGTCAGCAAAATGGAATGAGGGGTATTACAAGTCCAGCACATCTCAGAGGTTTGTCATGAACAAACCAGACAATGAGTGAACTTCCCGAACTCGCAAGGTAAGTATCGGTGGTTACCACAACCACCGCAGCCTCGACTTTCAACACGAGGTCCACGGAGTCCAGTTTGGGAGGACGCATGGAGGGCCTGGAACAGCGCGTGATGGCATCTGGGGTGAGGGTCCGTAGCCGTAAAGAGGGCTTGGACCCAACAAAGTGTAAGCCGCACCCCCAGGACAAGTCCTCACCACTTCTGAGATGAGCCAGCTGAGACCAACCCAAGCTCGTGCAGCTTGTCCGAGGCAGAGCCAGACCCGGGGCCCTGATCCCCCACCTTCCACCACTCCTGCTGCCCACCAGGTCAGGTGAGGGGAAGGAAGTCAGAGATCGGGGGGGGGTGGGGCAGCCAGAGGTGGAGCCCCTATTGGGAACATGGGTCCCTGTCCTCACTGTCACCAGGATAAGGACATCACGGCGGAGGGTGGGGACGGTGGGACAGACCGAGGAGGCCTCAGGACGGGGGAGCCTAGGAAACCCTTCCTGTGAAAGGGGCGGAGAAGCAATGGAGAACTGATCACAGTGGGGCACCAGCCGTAGTTATAAGAAATGTCGAGCATCCTTGCTCTGTGCATGGTGATTCTTTGTTCTGGTTAAGGAAAGCCCATGCTGACCTGGCTGGGAGCTGTCGGCCCTGGGAGTGTACCTCGGGAATGCCGTCCATTCTCCTCACCCGAGAGCTGCCCCTCATCGTGGAAAGACTAACAACCTTGGGGGCTTGGAGGGGTGCACTGGAGACAGCCCACATTCTCCAGCTCCCATGACTTCCCCACGCCTGTATCTGTAACGTTCTACCCACTGATGTTCCCTTTGCCCACTTCCCCACGTAATACCCAATATAAGCGGCCGGCTGTCCGGGGAGGGGCAGATTTCTTCAGGACTGCCGGAAATACTGGAATAAACGCTCACACACGATTCAACCCTGTCTCTGCTTAACTGGCTCACGTAGTGACAGGCGGCCCGGACCCATTTGTTGTGGTGTTTCGCCTGGAAGCTGAATCAGTGAGTCGTCCTCCCAGCCTCCCTTTGCCAGCAACCCTTGACCCCTTCTCTGAAAAGGACTCAGAAGAGGAAACACAACCCTCTCCCTGGCACCATCTTGAGATGACTTCTCTGGTTCTCATTTCCGCTTTTAGAAAAGTTGAAGATACCACGTCAAAGCTTTCTGGAAAACTGGGAAAGGCCACACACAAGCATAAAGTGGTCATCACCCAAAGATGTAATTTATTGAGCAACTACTGAGTGCCAGACAGGTGCTGGATGCTTTGCCTAAATGGGCACAAATGTCACCACTTCGAGAGGCCCTCCCGACCCGCTGATTAAAGTCAATGCACTAATGCACTCCTCTCCCTCACCCTCCAGTTACTCTCACACTCCCTGTTCCTTTCTGTGTGTTCTTTCCATCCCGTCTCCCCCATGGGCTACACTCTTGCCATGGGCAGGAGTCATGTCAGCACATTGACTGCTGTGTAGCCACGCTAAGCATAGTGCCTGCCATCTCGAAGTCTCTCAAATACTTGTTAAATGAGTGAATGACTAGCTCCAGTCTTCACAACAGCCTTATGAGGTAGGTATTATTATCATGCCTGGTGTACCGAAGAAGAAACCGGGGGTCAGAGAGTCAGAGAGACTTGCTTAAGGACGCAGTTTGTTATCACCAGACCTCAGCTCTGCTTCTTTCCCCTGATGGATTCGGAGGACAAGAGAACCTCTGGGCCCAGCGAAATGACTCACCCGTTGGTTCAGCCACCGTCCTGTGCTCAGCCTGCCTCAATGAGCTCTCCCAGCCTCTCGTGGCACCCCAGTAGCTCCGAGTCGTCACCCCGCAGCCGCGGAGCTGGAGGCCAGTCCAAACCGGCCTGTTTTTCTCCAGCCAAGTGAGAGCCAGCCCTTCCCACCCACTGCAGAGCAATCTACAGCTGGGAGCACACGCCCACCCCTCAAGCCGTAACGCAGCAGATAAATTAGTGCACTCTTTTATAAAACATTGTACAGGGGAAATACATACAGAAAGAGAAAGCCTGCCGGCACTGGGGTGGGGTTCGCCCTCGAACACAAGTAATCAGATCCTGCCCCATCAGGGTGCCTGCCCGCTGCTGTCCCCATACACTGGTACTGCAGCAGGTCATCACAAATCATAAAGGTCACCATCTTGCCCCCAAAGGGGACACTCCCGGCTTGCTCCCCTCGGTGGGCCACTCCCGCCCTCCCTCACCAGGCAGCTGCCTTAGCCTGGTCCCAGGAATCCAGCCCACCAAGACCTGAAGGCAGGCAGGCAGGCCGAGGAATATCATTTCCTGATGTGTTTGCTGACCACATATCACCCAAACCAGGACTGTTGTGAAAACGGAAGGGGGTCTAATTCACTGGAAAACAGGCATAAGCTGGGACTGCCCAGGTAAAGGATGAATGGCCACCCTACCGACAGGCCCCCTGCTCTGAACTGGCCCAGTCCTGCCACTCCGGACCTTCCAAACATTCCCTGTCAGCGGCAAAGATTTCAGATCGTATTTCCCATCTCTGCCACTTCCCACTCTCCAAGGCCTTGCAGCATCTTGCTTATATATTTTTAGGCCTTAATAATATTGGGGACCTGTGCTACTGGGGTTGGGAGTTGGGAATGATGCCCCCTCCAAATCACTGATAGGAACTGGCTGTCTAAGGCTTCTGGTGTTGAGCCCCAGGCTTTCTGGCTTCTTGAGCCCAATCCCCAAATCATCGCTGCCTGGGTCTAAGCAGAAAAGGAAGCCTGATTCGCAGTCTCCCACCCAAAACTTGCCAAAGCTTTTTCCCCCAAGCCTCCTAAAAGCTAAAGGCCAGAGCCAGAGAGAAATGAACCATCAAGCCCTCATCCCTGCCCTTGGGCAATAATGCAAAGCACTGTCTGGTACCTTCTCCACCTGCTGTGTAGGCACATTCCTGGTCCCACCTTCCATGCTAGGAGCCCCAGGAATCAGCTCTTGGGGTGGCAACCGGTGGACTTGTAGCTGAAGAGAGCAACCGATGGTGCCCTGCACCCCCACCCAGACAGCCCTTCCCGAGGGCCTGATGCAATCCCAGCCACCCCAAGGTGGGTTCTGGGTCAGATCGAATGCCCCACCCCTTGCTTTCAGAACCTGCTCAGTAGGCCATGCTTGTAAAACGGCTTTAAATAAGTCTTGCCAAAGCAGAGTACCAGATAGCAGAAACCCAGGCTCCAGGCCCTCAAAGGCCCTCCTCTCCTCCCTCCTCCCCTCCCCACCCAACGGCAAGCAGCCCACAGCACCCTGGGAAACAGGCCCACCCTTGATCTTCCTGGGGCCAGTGCTCCTCGGTAGCTGTCCATCCCTCTGTCTTCTGGGAACAAAGGCTCCTCTGTGTCTTGAGTCAGGCTGCCTAAGTCCGGCTTCATCCCTCCCACCCCCATGAAAAACAAGTACTGGAATCCGACCCCCTGGAGTAGAGCTGTCAGAACCCGGGGCTCAGGACGGGGCATTCCAATGGGCCCCTGAGTAGGCATAGGAGATGGGGTGGCGGGTCCCAGGCCTCACGGTGAACGTGTTGATGGGGTTTCCATAGTGGGGGGTGCTGCGGGGAGACCTGGCGGGAGCAGAAGAGAAGTAAGGTGAATCTTTGCAGCTAGTTAACCAACAGCCCTCCTAGCACCCCCAGGGCATAAGAGGAAAGGATGCAGCTCAGGGTTATGGGTTCTGCCCCACAAGCCCCGGGCTCAGCAACCCAGGTGGGCACCAGTCCACCAGTACTGGTTGGCCAGATGCAGGGCCCGGCGACCGCCCCACCCCCACCCCCACCCAGTCCAGCCCTGGTGGCCACAGAGTACTACCTAATACCTGTCTACTCAGGACCCTTCACTCGGAGCTTGGCTCTGGATCCTGTGTGGTTGGGAAATCCCCACATCTGAGGACCACTCAGATCTCCCTCCCCCCACACTTGGCCTGAGGCCCTGGGACTGGCGGTGGGGGCCTGGTGAGGGCAGCAGGATGGGGAAAGAGATTGGGGGGACGCCCCTGCAGGTAAAATGAGCCTCCCCCTGCTCTGGGCCCTGACAGCCGGAGCGGAGAACACATGTGCCCTGGTGCCCAGACCTGGCCCAGACGGCAGTGCCTGCAGTTCCCGCTCACCTGCCGGTAGCCGAGCCCAGGGCGTGGTCGCCGCCGGGCGCCTTGTACTTGGCCTCCCCGCGGGGGGCGCCCTCCAGGGACATCCTCCGTCCTCGCAGGCCGCCGGGGGCCGCTCGGCCCGCCGAGTTGACGCGACGCATCTCGGGCCCCCCGGGCTGCGGCCCGAAGCAGTTGGGGGAGCTGAGGCTGCGGCCCGTGCCGCTGCGGGGCACCCCGGGGCCCCGGTCGGGCTCCCCGACGTACAGGCGCTTCTTGATGAGCGAGCGGCCCCCGGCCGAGAAGCGCTGCAGGCCGCCGCCCCCCGAGTAGCGCTCGGCCGCCAGAAAGGGGCGCGTGTCCAGGGGCTGCCCCAAGTCTGAGAACTTGTTCCGGTGAGGGGAGCCCTGGCGGCCCAGGTACTGGAAGGCCGGGGCTGGAGGCTCAGGGTCATTGCTGAACTCTGGCGGTGGGGGGATGACCTCGAAGCTGAACTTCTCCTCCTCCCTCTTGTAGGAAGGAGAGGAAGGGGACGAGAAGGACTTGGGTGGCAGGCGACCCTGGGGGAGGCTGGAGGACGCTGACCTTTCCCAGGCCGCAGGCGCCTGGGGCGCAGCCTTGGTCCATTTGTGCCCTTGGCTTGGCTCTGGGTCCTCTGGGTCTCTGTTCCACTGGGCCTTCCACGGACTGGGCAGGGTGGGCAGCGCTGAGGTCAGCTGGGGCTCCTTCTCGGCCTCTGTGGGTAACTTGGGGACCACAGTGAAGGAGTTGGGCTGGCCCTCCTTGGGGAAGATGCTGTCAGAGCCTGCCTGGGGCTGGCCACGGAGACTCCCTGGCAGGGAGGACCGCCCCAGGCCAGCCCCTCGGGACCGCCCCTTCTGTGCCCTCTGCCTGGCTGCAAGGAGCAGGGCCATTGGGGAGCCCTGCTCCACCACCTCCCCGGTCACGGGGTGCCTGAGGAGCCCATCGGCAGGCTGGGCTGAGGCTGGGGGCCTGGCTGGCAGCCCCTGGGGCTCCTTCACCTCCGAGGCAGCCTCCTGGCTGAGGCTGTTCTGGCTGCGATGGGGCTTGTAGAGAAATGTCACATCTCCTCTACCCGGGGATCTCTTTGGTGGGAGGGCTGGAGATGAGAGGGCTCCCTGTGGAGGAGGCTCCCTGGCCTCGGAGGCGCACCGTTCTGCCTCTGGCTGGGAAGGCACTGCAAATTCTGGAACTTCTGGTTTCTTCCACTGCTCAGCTGGGGCTAGGTTCTTCCCTGCTATCGTTCGAGATGATGTGGTGGGCACAGTTGTGGCTGCAGATGGTGTGGCTGGCCCAGGCACAGCTTTGGGTGGTGTGGCTGGCCCAGGTGTGTCCTTGGGTGGTGTGGCTGGCCCAGGTGTGTCCTTGGGTGGTGTGGCTGGCCCAGGCACAGCTTTGGGTGGTGTGGCTGGCCCAGGTGTGTCCTTGGGTGGCGTGGCTGGCCCAGGCACAGCTTTGGGTGGTGTGGCTGGCCCAGGTGTGTCCTTGGGTGGTGTGGCTAGCCTAGGCACAGCTTTGGGTGGTGTGGCTGGCCCAGGTGTGTCCTTGGGTGGTGTGGCTAGCCCAGGCACAGCTTTGGGTGGTGTGGCTGGCCCAGGTGTGTCCTTGGGTGGTGTGGCTAGCCCAGGCACAGCTTTGGGTGGTGTGGCTGGCCCAGGTGTGTCCTTGGGTGGTGAGGCTGGCCCAGGCATGGCCTTGGACTGGTGTGGTGTGGTTGGCAGAGGGGTGGGAGATAGTGGCGACATATTCTTGGCCACAGGCTTAGAGAATTGGCCATTATCGGCTCTGTTTTCAAAGATTCTTCCTCCTTCTAGCCGAGGTTTAGGAGGCAGAGACCCTACGCTGGGCTTGGATTCCTTTTCTGCGGAGGAGAGCCGAGCCTCCAGCTCATTCCGGATCTGCTGGACACTGCGGGTCGGAGAGTCCTCCGGGATGTAGTCCACAGGTGGCAGGGCCAGGCTGGCGGCAGTCTCTCTCTCTGGACAGGGACTCTTCCCAGGACCCCTTGGGGGGATCTCCTTCTCCGGAAGGCTGGGGCCCTTCTTGCCTTCCTTTCCCTGAGAGGCTGCTGTTGGGCCCGGCCTGTGACTGATGGAGGGGTCCTCTCTCTTGGAGCCAAAGAGGTAGGCTGCCAGCTCGCTCCGAAGCTTTGCCATCTGACCGGGATCCCGCCAGTCCACAGGCTCTGAAGAGGCTGCGTCCTCTGGGCTGGGAGGGTTGGGTTTGGGTTTGGGGAGAGGAGAGCTGGACTTGGGGCTTTTCATAAACCTGGCAGGTGGAGGGGCCGCCTTCTCAGCAGAGGGCAGAGGAGGGGCAGCTGGGGGAAGGGGAGGTGCTGGGGGAGGGAGTGGGGGTGCTGGGGGAGGGAGTGGGGGTGCTGGGGGAGGGAGCTGGGGTGTGGGGAGGAGCAGGGGAGAGTTTGGGGGTGGAGCTTCAGTTTGTTCCTTTGTCCTGGTCTGGGACTGGCTCAGCCTCGGGCTGGCAGGCGCCACAGTCCTGGGCTCCCAGGGGCGATCGGGTTCAGGGGCCCTGTCTGGGTAGACCTGAGATGCGGGGCGGATGTGGAAGCTGGGAGGCAGTGGGGGTTGGCCGGGAGCCTTCTTGGTGGCCCCTTCTTCCTCTGGAGGAGCCCCTTGTGCTTCCTGACCCGGGATGGATGAAGTCCTGACTGGGGTTGGGGGAGGCACCTTGAATGAACGGGGGAAGGTGAGGTGGGGCTCTGGTTTAGGTCCCAGCTGGCTCCCCTTTGGCTCAGCAGGGCTCCTGGGGGGGCTGGTTCCTGGGGCCTCTGGCTGCTTGCCATTCAGTGCTACCTCTGATTTCCACTTGGTGACAGTCGCAGGGGGATAGAGGTCAGTTCTCATAGTGTGAGGAGACACTGGAGCTGGGGGTGCTGGGGCTGGCATAGGGGGTGGGGGTGGGGCTACAAAGGCCAAGGGTGGGGCTGGGGGAATGAAATCAGGAGGGGTGGGAGTGGATGGGGGGGATAGGGCCCCTGATACTGGGGGTGGGGGTGGGGCCATGCTGGGTGGGGGTGGGGGCTCCAGCAGCAGGACGGGTGGTGAGGAAGCCATGGGTAGTGGAAAAGGTGGTGAATCCCCTCGAGGTTGCGAGGTGTCTGGGGGTGGCCCTGGGGGTGGCCCTGGGGCTGGGCCTGGGGGAGGTGGGGGGATGGGTGGGTCCTGGCCATAGTGCCCAGGCCTTAGGTCTCCTACAGAGCTGTACAGTCGGAGGTTGCCATTGACTAGTGAGCTGGTCCCTGGAAGGAGGGAGAGACAAAGAGAAGGGGCATGAGGCCGACCAGTCCTGGCAACCTCGGTGTGCCCAGTGGGGTGGGCAACCCAGAAAGTAACTGGGCAGGGACATGTAACTAGAGCTTTCCTCTTGGGCACAAGTGCGGGAGCAGCAAGGTCTCCAGTCTCCTGAGTGACTCTCTTCTTTCTAGGGAAGGACACCTGCCTGGCCCTGGCCCAGCCTCTGGAGACTACTGAACACTCCCCCTTCGCTCCCAAGAGCCATGTTCCGCACTTCCCTGCCGCTCACACTGGCGACCATCCCTTACTGATCGGCCTTCAGCTACCCCCTTGGAGGGCACCGTCTGCCTCTTAAGGGGCCTTGACTGGTACCAAGCCAAAAAGACCGAGGTTCCAATCCCTGCCCTTACCCGATGTGTGGCCTTGGACACACTAATTACCCTTGCTGAGCCTCAGTTTTATCGTTTCTAAAATGGGCATCAGATCAGTGCTCACCTTCCAAAGCTGTTGTGAGGGTTAAATAAGAGAATTCACGCGAAGCCATGTAAAGGGCTTATCGCGGTGCGAGGCCAGGGCAGGCGCTTAAGGAATAGTAACCACTTTGAGCACTACCACCTGGGCTTGACATGTCGGACTGTGTAAGACAGACGGGGATGGGAAGAGGGAGTCGTGGACCAAGGCAGGGGCCTGGAGACAGTTGGGGAGCAACAATTTGTATGTGCAACTCCTGCTTTCTGAAGACCCCAATCTGCCAAGAGCCCAGCTGTCACCCCACAGAAAACTTCTGGCACACTCTGGACTATGGGATGGATGCGGGTGTGTAGAGAGAAGGCTCCAGGACGACCCGGCACTAGAGATGCAGAGCACCCCTGGACCAGCCGCTCACACCCGCCCCTTCTGATCCCAGTCCCAGCTTCTCCCTGGAGTCTGCAGACAGACAGGATTCCCTGGTTGCTTCTGTTAGGGGCACCCCTTCTTCACCTCCTCTCCTTTTTGTTTCTGGCACAGAACACAACAGACCTGGGGAATATGCAGCTCTGAAGGGCTCCTCCAGCTGCCTGACTTCACAACAAAGAACAGAAGAGAGTGGGGAGGGGAAAATTAACATTCACTGACACCCTAACACCCCGTGTTAGGAGCTGGGATACAGCAGTTAAACACACACACACACACACACACACACACACACACAAACCCACACTCTGGCCAGTTTGGCACAGCGGTTGAGCGTCGGCCTGTGGACCAGAGAGTCCCGGGTTCGGTTCCCACTAGGGCCATGTACCACAAAAAAAAAAAAAAAACCCACAAAAATTAGTCAAAATTCTAGCCCTCCTGGACATTATGTTTTTGTGTGTGTGTTCTCTATTTCTTAAAAATATGTTTTTATTGATTTTTTAGAGTGAGAGAGAGAGAAACATCAATGTGAGAGAGAAACATTGATTGGCCACCTCCTGCACGCCCCCTACTGGTGATGGAGCCCTCAACCCGGGCATGTGCCCTGATTGGGAATCGAACTGGGATCTCTCAGTCCACGGGACAACGCTCAATCCACTGAGCCACACCGGTTGGGACTGGACATTGTTTTAATGAGACAATGGGACAGATCATTAGGATTATCACCGCATTAGAGGGTGGGTAATATGAGGAAGAACCCAGGAGGGGTGCTGGAGGTGCAGCTGTGAGTAGGGTGATCAGAGAGGACCTCACTGAGAAGGTGGCATTCGAGCAAAGGGGGAAAGGGGGTGGGCATGAGTGCAGGAGCAGAGCCTCCAGGCGGAGGGAGTACCGTGCAAAGACCCTGGGGGGTGGAGACAGGCCTGGGTACTGAAGGAAGAGCGAGGGGAGTGGCTGGCTGGAGGAGTGTGAGCCGGGACAGAAAGCAGGCTGGGAGGCCAGGTGAGGCCAGATTCTGGTCGTTCTGGTGAGAACCTTTCCTTTGAGTGATGTGGAAAGTCGCTGGCAGATTTCGAGCAAGAGACATGACAAAAGGGACTTACATCCCATCCACTACTGCATTACTCCACCTGCCTGGAGCTCCTTCCCTGCGCGCATTTGAAGATACACAGGTGTCAAGGGTTAAGCGATTTGCCCAAGGGAGCAAAACTAACGTGTAGGGGACCTGGGATCAAAGCCAGGTCTGTCTGACTCCAGGTTCTTTCTCTCACTTCATGCTGCCCTGTTCCTGCTCTGGCCCCAGCCCTATACCACCCTGCCCCCCTCCCCCCCCCCCGGAAGTAGGCCTCTGCCAACCTGGCTCTCCGCAACCCCACCCACAGCAGACAGTGCCAAGAAGCCTGGGGACTTCAGTTTTATCACCAGCTGGGGAGGTGGGCCAGATATTTGGGCCTAAAGAGGAAAGAAAGATGGACAAGCCCCAAGCCCGGGGTCCTCTTACCTGTCACTTCTTTGTCTGCAAAGTCTTCTGGGACAGACGGGGTGGGCACAGCCAGTCCATGGTTCTCCTGGGCATTCTGAAAGAGCAGAGAGATCAGGCACCGAGGGAAAGCAGAGGGGTAACTCTTGGATCACTGCAGTGGCGGTGGCGGGCCCACAGCTTTGTGAGTGAACTGAAGTCCACGAGGGCTCATTGAAAGAGGCGGGTTTCATGATCCGGATGAGATTTGTTCTTATGGTCCGTAAAGACGCCTCAAGTGGGATACAGGTTGGGCTCCTGCAAACCTTGGCTACAGAAATGTCATCAGTGGATCAGTACATAACCTTGTTGTATGCGTGTTTCTGTTTAGAGACACCTTATTTATTTAATTAGTACACTGTTGATTCATTAACACTGAACTCGTGGCCGACAGCATGATAACTCATGTCTGAACGAAGCTTAGCTCACACGCGTCTATTCTCTCTGGGGCACAGAGACTTCCTGCCCTTCGGAGCCTCAGACAGCTCATCGCTATGCTTGGGGGCCATCGGGAACAGCGAGATCACTAACAACTAGCACAGAAACACAAAGCATGGCGCTAAACAGAAATGGACATCGTTTCTAGTATGAGAGCTGAAACAGAACAAGGTGTCATCTTCTCCGATCTCAGCTGGGAATGTGTGCATTAGGTGACTGAAATTTTTTTGAAACGTTTTTATTGATTTTAAAGAGCTAGGAAGGGAGAGGGAGAGAGAGAAACATTGATGAGACAGAGAAACATGGATTGGCTGCCTCCTACACCCCCCTGCTGGGCATGTGTCCTGACCGGGAATCGAACCGGTGACAGATTGGTGCATGGGACAATGCTCAACCACCTGAGCCACACCGGCCAGGGCAGGTGACTGAAATTTTCACCCTTCTACCTCTATGCATGTCCAGAGCATCTCAAATACTGATTTTAGGGTAGCAAATACATTCTAGTGAGTAAGTGAATTTCCAAATATAGAATCCACACATAATGAGAATCAACTGTGTATGAATGAGATCACAATGAAAACAAAACAGAACAAACGAGAAAGCAGCCAAGACTCCGGTGGACGGTGACACGTTCCCAGCGATGCCCGCGGCTCAGCCTCCTGCTCACTCTCGGTTTCCATCAGGGAGTTACAGGAAAACAAGTGAGTACAACGAGCCCGGAGCATTTCCACCACCACTGCAATGCCCTTTGACCGCCAGGCTTCACAGGAGGAATGTGTTTGCACAGCTGTGGGCTTGCACATACTATTTTGCATTCTACTATTTTTCTCCAACCACACATTTCCCTATGTCAACAAAGTCCTCACACCTGTCCTTTGAAGAGTGGAGTGCATGTTACGGCAGCTTTCAAGGTCCTCAGTGACCTGGCCTCACACTTACCGGCCAACTGGCATTCCCCACACACCTGTTACACCCCCTGCATGCTTGACCCACTTCTCCCACCGTCCCCCTCATATAGTTCACACTCAGCCCTGACACTGGTCAGGCTGTCACCCACTTCCCACCCTCCATTCTAACAAGCATACCCCTTGCGCTGTGCTCTAAACACATGATCCCATTCACACCAGGCTACTCGCTCGTGGGCTGATGGTGCTAACCCTCTGGGCTTAATGGCTTAATATACAAGAAGGGGGGGATCAAGGGAGATGGTTCAGAAATAACCACAAGATCCTGGGCTACCAAGGGTCATCTCAGAATTACTCTTTGGTCATCTGGGGACAACAAACACCTTCTTATTCTTAAAGGATTCTGCAGCTGGAATAGCCGAAGTCATCACCTAGTGTCTTCTTCTGCCTCTAGCTGGTGCACACGGCCACCGTACACCTGCTCTCGGCATCTCTCACACCCAGTGGTTCTGACCCAGAGGCAGGTATAGGGCCAGCCCATCCGTGCACACTCGCGTACACACACACACCACCTATGTCTAATCACATCCATTAAGTACGCACACTGATTTTGAAAAGATGGAGGCCATTTGAGAGCTCTGATTATTCATGCTTCGGACTTGCCTGCAGTGTGATGTCCGATGAGCGTGGCGAGGCGGGGTAGGGACGACGATGTTCAACTCTTATTCTGCACCTGTGTGCCAGCCCTGTGCTGGGCACTACCTGTTACCTCAGACCCCTTCACAGAGCCAGGTGCAAACCCAGGCCTCCCAACTTACCTCCCTTACAAATCACCGGGAGCCATTTTCCTCTTATAAAGTGGAGATATTTCCTACTTTGCAGGGTCATTCGGAGAATCCAATCAGATCATATTCCTAACCCAGGAAATCAGTGCTAGGTGAAGGGCTATGCCATCCAATCCTCGCCCCCACAAATAGTTCGGTGAAGGCAGGGCTGGGGGGAGTGGGGAGGAGGGGGTCAATGAGGGGAAGAAGGGAACATCTGTAATACTTTCAACAATAAAAATAAATTAAAAAAATATGCCCTGGCAGTTTTGCTCAGCGGTTAGAGCGTCAGCCTGCGGTCCAGAGAGAGCTGGTTCGGTTCCTGCTAAGGACACGTACCTCGGTTGCAGTTTGTCCCCGGCCCTGGTTGGGTCGTGCAGGTGGCAGCCACTCGACATGTCCCTTTCACATCGATGTTTCTCTCTCTCTCTCTTCCTCTCTCTCCCTTCCACTCTATCAGAACAAAAAATGGAAATATGTCCTTGGGTGAGGATAAAAAATATATATATAAATTTAAAAAATAAAATAAAATAGGAAACAAGCATTGAACAAGCGAAGCGAAGCTGCCTGCACTCCAAGAAGCACCTCTGGGGCACCCTGAGTGTTTAAGTATAATTATGGTGGAGGAGGAGGACGGACAGACTTCATGGGCCGGAGGCAATATGCTCACCCACGCTTTGATCCTAAAGACTCTGGGAAGCATTAGACTCCCAGGACCACAGGATGGAGGTCTGTCTCCTGAGCAGCCTTGGCACAGCAGCCCAGGGAGAGCCCAGGCTTGTTCAGGTCCCACATTGGGGGGTCCCAGGACATACCACCACCTCACCGCAGTGCTTGAGGAGCTGTGGCACCCCACTGTCCCCCACCCCTGGGGCAGGTCCAGCCTCCTCCTTCCAGGAGCCCCCAGGACTGAACAGAACACAGCCCCACCTCTCCAAGCCCCAGCTGGCCCCGCCTCTCCAAGCCCCAGCTGGCCCCGCCTCTCCAAGCCCCAGCTGGCCCGCTCCATCCCACTCTCGCCACACGGGCTCTGTCCCTACTTCCACTTTGTATAAGAGAAGGCAAATACAAATTCATTTTAAAATTAGTCCTAGAAAAACAGACCCAGAAGGTGAGCTCCCCTCATTCACCACAGGACACAGGCAGCTGGCATCGAGGGCACTGGTGGAGGGTGGCGTGTTTCAGGGTGCACATGCACAGGTGTAGACAGCGTCCATCCCCGTGGGTGCTGAGTTCCCTGACTTGCCCCTCAGCCTCAGAGAACCGAGGGAAAGAGGAGGGCTTGGAGGTGACACCCAAATGCAGAGCATGATCGTGGACTGGATCCCGGATGGGAGGGTATGCCGTAAGGACCTTAATGGGATGATCAGCTGTGATCGAATATATATTACGGTGTACAGTGATACCTCGGTTCTCGAACATAATTCGTTCCAGGAGGACGGTCGAGAACCAAATTGTTCGAGAACCGAAGCAATGAAACCCAATAGGAAATAATGGAAACTGGATTAATTCGTTCCAAGCCCCAGAAAATGCCTATTTACTGGCCTAATTTGTATATAATATGTAGAAAAACATAAGTCTCAACAAGAAATAAAAGTGTACAGTATGTCTAAGGGTTCAATTCAGTGTAAAGCGTGACTCTCTCCACAAAGCGTGACTCTCTCTGCACTCACACTGATGACGCGAGCAAGGCGCGCTGGGCCGAATGAACGCCATTCGGCTCAACTCGGCTCATCTCGGAAGTTCGAGTTCCAAATATTTGTTCGGATTCCGAGACAAAAGTTTCTCGAATCTCCTGGTCGAATACCGATTTGGTCGAGAACCGAGGCGTTCGAGAACCGAGGTATCACTGTATTAGGTAATAGTATCGCATCAGCATTAAGTTCCTGGATTTGATCCCTGTGCAGAGAAGCCTGTGTTCTTAGGTCGTGTACACTGAAGTATTTAGGAGTACCGGGAGTGATGTCGCAATTGACTCCAGTGGTCCGGGAAGAAACAGTGTGTACATACAGAGTGAGGGGGAGCGGAGGGAGCCCATGTGGCAAAGCGGTGGATCTGAGTGAAGGTCTAGGAAGTTCTCTGAGCTAATCTTGTAACTTTTCTGCACATTAGGACTGATTAGAGAGAAAAAGTTACTTAATGCCACTGAATCGTACATTTAAAAATGGTTAAAACGGTAAGTTTTATGTCATGTGTATCTTAACAAATTTTTTTTTTTTTTTTTTTTTTTATCCTCACCCAAGGACGTTTTTCCATTTTTTTTTGTTCAGGTAGAGTGGGAGGGAGAGAGAGGAACAGAGAGAGAGAGAGAAACATCGATGTGAAGGGACACATCGAGTGGTTGCCACCCGCACAACCGACCAGGGCCGGGGACAAACTGCAACCGAGGTACGTGCCCTTAGCGGGAACCGAACCCGGGTCTCTCAGGACCGCAGGCCGACACTCTAACCGCTGAGCCAAACCGGCCAGGGCTTAACAAATTTTTTTAAAAATTTTTTTATTGATTTTTAGAAAGAGAGGAAGAGAGCCCTGGCCGGTTTGGCTCAGCAGTTAGAGCATCGGCCCGCGGTCCAGAGAGACCCAGGTTCGGTTCCCGCTAAAGGCATGTACCTAGGTTGTGGTTTGTCCCCAACCCTGGTTGGGGCGTGTGAGTGGCAACCAGTCGATGTGTCTCTCTCACATCAATGTTTCTCTCTCTCTCTTCCCCCCTTTCTCTCTCCTGCTCTGTCTGAAGACAAATGCAGAAAAAAGAAAGAAAGAGAGGAAGGGAGAGAGAGAGAGAGAGAAACATCCATATGAGAGCAAACATTGATCGGCTGCTTCCTGCACGCCCCCTGCAGGGGATCGAGCCCACAACCCTGGCATGTGCCCCTGACCGGGAATCGAACCAGCCGCCTTTCAGTGCACGGTGCCCAACCAACTGAGCCACACCATCCAGGGTTGTATCTTACAAATTTTAAAAAGTTAAATAAAACAATGACAACAATATCGAACAAGGAAGTGTTGGGGAGACTTGGAGCTTATCCATCCACTGGTCATCAATCTTCACATGCCCTCTCCCCCTACCCCATACTCCCAATTTTTTTTTTTGGTAGTTGTTGTTAATTTTCACCTGAGGATATTTTCCCACTGATTTTCAGAGAGAGTGGAAGAGAGGAAGGGAGGGAGAGAGAAAAAAAACATCGATGTGAGAGAGACACATTGATTAGTTGCCTCCTGCATGACCCTGACGGGGCTGAGGATTGAACCTGTGACCCAGGTATGTGCCCTTGACCAGAATCAAACCCTCGAGCCTTCGGCCTGAAGGCTGATGCCCTAACCACTGAGTGAAATGGGCTAGGGCCATACTCCCAACCTTCACCATGGGAACAGCTACTATTTTCCTCGCACTCACTGTACCAGGTGCTCTTTCTGCGTTTTCCATTTCTTAAACTCTTAACTTTTCACAATGACCCAATGAAATAGGTGCTGTTATTGACACCTCCAATTTACAGATGAGGAAACTGAGGCACAGAGAGGCTAAGTGACTTGTCCAAGCCTCTCTTCCCAGGCACCTGGTCCTCACCCGCACACCCAGCCTGTCATAAAGCTGTCTTTGGAAACGACACAGGTTGCTCGCCTCTCTGTCCCGTGTTCTTTTTATCACTCATTCACTCATCCGGGAGGTTATTCCCTCAACAAATATTTGTTCAATTGCCAGTCTGCCAGGCGTGTACAAAGAATCGGCCGTTGCCCTGGTTGGTTTGACTCAGCAGTTAGAGCGTCGGCCCGCAGACCAAAGAGTAGCAGGTTCAGTTCTGGTCAAGGACACGTACCTCAGTTGCGGTTTGGTCCCTGGCCTGGTTGGGGTCGTGTGGGAGGCAACCAGTGGATGTGTCTCTCTCATATCGATGTTTCTCTCTCTCTCTCTTTTCCCCCCTTCCTCCCTCCCACTCTATCTGAAGTTAAATGGAAAAATAGGGTGAGGATTAAAAAAAAAAAACATGCCCTGGCCGGTTTGGCTCAGTGGTTAGAGCGTCGGCCTGTGGACCAGAGAGACCCGGGTTAGGTTCCCACTAAGGGTGTGTACCTCGGTTGCAGTTTGTCCTCGGCCCTGGCTGGGATCATGTGGGTGGTGACCAGTCGATGTGTCCCCCCCCCCCCCCAACGCTCTATCTGAAAATAAATGCAAAAATGTCCTCGGGTGAGGATAATAAAAAAAAAAGAATTGGCCATCACCAGACCCACAAGTAGGCGGGCTGCAGCAGCCTGACTTAATTTCTGTCCCCTGTGTGTGCCTCCCCTGTGCGTGTGATTACAGCTGACACTGGTCAGGTGCCTAGGACGTGCGAGGTACCTATCTGAGTACTTCACATTTAGCAACCCACTTAGTCTTCCCAGTAACCGTAAGAGTCAGGTTATTGTTTTCATTCTGTAGATGGAGAGAGGAACAGAGAGGCTAAGTGCACTACCCAAGGCCACACAGCTATCAAGTGGCAGGGCCAACATTGGAACCTCAGAGTTTTCCCTCTTTGCCATTACAACACTGGCCCACACTCTTCCTCCGGGAAAAATCACGCCCATGGGAGACGACCGTAGCCTTTGCTGCCCCAGTCCAGGCCACTTGTGGGTGGTGGCCGATTCTTTGTACATGCCTGGCACAGACTGGCAATCGAACAAATGTTTGTTGAGTGAATAACCTCCCGGATGAGTGAATGAGTGGTAGAAAGAATGCAGGACAGAGGCGGACAATGTGACTCGTGCCAGCCCCATCATCCATTACCTCGGAGCAAGTCACCTTTCTCTCTGGGCTGCTTGCCTCTGCTGTTAGCCCTGTCTCAGGATCCCTGCAACCACGCTGATCGGGGGTCTAGGCCCGTAAGGTGTCCCGTCTGTGACATGGCTCACCTATGCCATGTGGGGGTGGCCTGGACACTCAGGGCCACCCCTTGAGGACAGGGTGCTGGGACAGCATCTGTATTGTTTCCGGCTAGATCCCTGTCTCCAGAGAGGGAAAGGAGCAGGTGGGCAAAGGGAGGAGGAGGTCTGGGAGGAGGAGTCCCTGAAGCCACAGGTGAGGCCAGGGGGCAGGGCCTGGCCTGAGGTCACTGCTGGCTTCAGACAGGACTCCAACTGCTGCAAAATGAGTCGCAGAGCTGGCTGGGCCCCTCCCTCGGCGCGCTAGCCCTGGGAAAGTGACAGGCCTGCTGCTCCCTGCAAGAGCCGGCATGCTTCTCAGACACTCAGGACAGGGAAGTGAGCTCCCCAGAGTGGCAGCCCCACATGGCCACAGAGAGGAGCACCACCCTGTGGGCAAGGAAACTCTGAGAACATGCAAACGAGCACCTGAGCGCCTCTGTGGGCTCCCAGCAGCCATGGCCACCGCCACTCCCTGCCCTGCAGCCACTGAGCAGCCCTTGCTCAATGCCAGGGGCAGAGTCCTGCCCTGGGCCGGGTGGGGCCCTCCACCTGAAACTGGGCCTCAGCCCCTCCCAGTCCTTACACCCCGACCGCGCCCAGAAGCTAAGGTCATGGGTCACCTCACACAGGGGCAAAAGCCAGCTCCCAGCGCCGCCCAGCAGCCCTGTCAAAGCCACCACAGCCTGGTAAAGTTACCCAGCAACAATGAGTTGGGGGGAAGCCAAAGACAGAGGTGCCATTCCAAGAATATTTATGTTCATTTTCTTCCTGATACTTCTATTTCTGGTTTCTTAACAATGAACTTTCTTAACAATTCTGTTTCCTTCACAATTAAAAAAATACCCAATACAATAGCAATTTTTAAAGAATTCTTGCAATCAAGTGGAAAGAACACGAACTTTGAAGTCAGGCAGGGCAGATTGGCCGTCTTAAGTGAACTCATTGTCCCAAAGCAATCGCAGGTAGTATCTGACATGTAGTCAGGAATCAATAAGTGTGCCCCTCCCTCGCCTTCTGAGGCTCAGTTTTCTCATCTGTAAAATGGGGACAATCCCACCTTGGTCGGCGGCCGCACACCTGGAGAGCTGCGGAGTTAGCGCGTAGGCATGGCCATCCCCTGGGCTCTCCTCCCCCAGATCCTAGCAAAGTTCGGTGGGTCAGCTGTGGTTCGAGCCCTTGCTCTGGGCACACTCATCTGAAGAGCTGGGTGTTTCCTCCTGGTCGGTGTCAGGTGGAGGGGAAACCCCTACTGCTCTTTGACTATAAACATCTCCGAGTTGAAGAGGAGGAGGAAGGGAGGAAAACACGATTCGATGTTGAGGTTGGTCTCCCCTTAAAAGTTATAGGGGGCCAGAGCCTGCTGCTGACCCCCTGAGGCCCCACCAAGGTGTAGTGAGGCAGGCCTCACCCTGCTGATGGCCCCAGCCCTGCCCCCTTGGCCTCCTGGTGCCTGGGACACACATCCTCATGCCTGGGATTCCTCAAAACCCAGCCAATCCCCGAGGTGGGTCACCAGGGCTGGGCTAATGGGCGACGCATGGCTGGCCTTGGGGAGAGGCCGCTCTGAGTCTTAGCTACACATCGCGGAATGCAAACCACACCGGATTCCTCCTGGAGCCTGGCCGGCGCCCCTCAGGGTGGGGTTCGGAGCTGCAGGGCTTGAGGGAGACCCTGAGCCAGAGTTTAGAGCAGGGCATGGTTGGGGGCACCACTGTAGGCTGGGAAACAGGGGTGTGGGACCCCAGAGTGAAAGCCACCAGGAAACCTGTCCAGGCACCAGGCCCCCAGCTGGGTGAAGCCCAGCCAGGTATTTTCCTGCTTCGAGGGGCAGCGGGAGGGGAGGGGTCGTTCCCCACAGAGCAGCTTCCTGGACTCAGCAGCCGGTGAGCGGTCTGTGAGAGAGCCCAGATGCCCCCAGCCCGGCCTCACCCCTGCCTCAGCTCATCCCCACTCCTGGGCCAGAGAAGACGCCGCCAGTGAGACCATCTTCCTCTGGCCTGCCGCCCCAGAACTGCTAGACCCGGACTGTTCCTCAGCTTCCGGGCGGGGCCCAGAGCAGGCGGGGGCCTGCCCGAGCCGGCCTGACACCTCCCAGGAACAGGCCTGCATGACTCAGAGGGTGGGGTGACCCGGGAGCTCTCACCGCCCGGGGCGCCCCTGGGGACCTGTCTGGCCAGTTTCCCCACACTTGCCACACTGGCATTTAATTTTAATTCCTCACAGGTATCGCCCTGGGGATGGTTTCATTCAGACAGGGGAGGGCGAGGGGGAACCCGGGAGAGTATGACCCTCCCGTGACCAGCTGTTCCAGCCACAGCCCTGCCTTGGGCCCTGGGCCGGCTGCCCCGGGAGGTAGAAGCAAGTGGGCAGAGAGGCTCCTTCCCCCTCAGCGCAGGCCCACGCGGAGCGGACCGGACTAGACGGAGAGGGCACCTGGGCTCGGGTCCCACTGCGGCCTCGCTGCGCTGTGACCAGGCAGACGCTGCCCTCCGGCCCGTGTTCTCATGGAGGGCCGCCCCAGCTCTGAAGCTCGGCGACTGTGACCCAGTTCCCGAGCGCTCTCGGCAGGGCGTGGAGTGGCCCTGTGGCTGCAAGCAGAGCTCTGGGAGTGGCCCTGTGTTGAGGGCCCTGGCTTCTCTGGGGGCCTCCAGACAGCTGACCAGGCCTCCTGCCCCTGGCTCGGGGAGTTGCTTTAACACAGAAAGTCACCGCAGGGGGGGCCGTCCCGAGGATGAGGAGCAGGGACTGGTGCCAGTTACCTGAGGATCAACCAGGTCCCGCCCCAGTCACGGAGGCATCCTGAGGAAGTATTGCTCAGCCCTCTGGACTCCCACCTCCAGCAGAGCGAGGACGCCCAGGGAGGGGCAGAACCACCTGCTGCCGGCCTCACCCCCGTCTGGCCCTCTCCTCCCGCACTGTCCCTTTGCCGGCTCGTGTGGGACACTGTCAGTGAGGGTGCATTTGGAAGACGACCCCGGTCCAGACAGAGTTCAGGAGAAGCGTGGGCCTGGCCGGGCTGTGCCTGGCTTCCTGGGGCTGCGGGGCCCAGGAGGTTCCCTCAATCGTAGGAAGGGAGGTCAGGGAGGGCGAAGTGCGGCTGGTAGGATGGTGCCACCTACCCTGACTGGAAGGAGCTCTCTCCTGGCCAGTGCCCCGCTCCGGCCTCCTGCCCCAGCTGGAAAAAGCAGTGGACTTGCCTAGAGCCTGTGGGAGAGCAGTCAGACCCCTCCACTCCAGAGCAGGTGATGAAAGAGTCTGGGCTGCTCTGTGTCTTGTGACCTGTCAGGAGCCAGAGATGTCCCAGGGACATGGGCCATCAGGCCAAGGGTTCCTAATCCAAAGGTGCCTCACAGCAGGGCTCCGGGGCCCCGAGAGCCCTCTGCTGACAGTGTGGGCAACATCCCACATCCGCGGCCCAGCCTCGTCCTGCTCTCACAGGGTCTACCGCCCGCGGGAGGCAAGAGACCTGGTGCCCAGCGGGCCCAGCGCGCGGGAGAGAGGCAGGCAAGGCGCTCGGGTGGCGCTGGCGGGGAAGATGGGCCGCCAGACAGCGGTGGGCGGGGAGCAGGAGGCCTGGCTGGGACGGGGCCCTGGAGCCTGGTGCAAGGATTCAAATCCCAGCTCTGCCACTTCAAGCTGTGTCACCTTGAACAAGTTACCGCCACCTTCCGTACGTCCCTTTCTCCATCTGCAAACTGGAGATAAACACAGCACTTTCCTGACACTCCCGGGACAGTGCCTGACACACACCTGGAGTAGTGCCTGACACACTCCCGGGACAGTGCCTGACACACTCCCGGGACAGTGCCTGACACACACCTGGAGTAGTGCCTGACACACTCCCGGGACAGTGCCTGACACACTCCCGGGACAGTGCCTGACACACTGCTGGGACAGTGTCTGACACACTCCCGGGACAGTGCCTGACACACTCCTGGAGCAGTGCCTGACACACTCCCAGGATAGTGCCTGACACACTCCTGGAGTAGTGCCTGACACACACCTGGAGTAGTGCCTGACACACTCCCGGGACAGTGCCTGACACACTCCAGGGACAGTGCCTGACACACTCCCGGGACAGTGCCTGACACACACCTGGAGTAGTGCCTGACACACACCTGGAGTAGTGCCTGACACACACACACTCCCTGGACAGTACCTGACACACACCTGGGACAGTGCCTGACACACACCTGGAGCAGTGCCTGACACACTCCCGGGACAGTGCCCGACACACTCTTGGGACAGTGCCTGACACACTCCCGGGACAGTGCCTGACACACTCCTGGGACAGTGCCTGACACACTCCCGGGACAGTGCCCGACACACTCCTGGGACAGTGCCTGACACACTCCCGGGACAGTGCCTGACACACTCCCGGGACAGTGCAAGCTGCTCCAAGCTGCTCCACTTGCCTTTCCCCGTTCAGCCAGCACCGAAGGCACAGAGTGACCTTCCCCCTTGGGGTTCCCTTCCTGCCTCTGTAAAATGAGGCCATGTGGACCTCATGAGCCCCTTTGAGCTGGCGGATCTCGGTGCGTTCATTCCCTCGCCGTGGCCCTCGCCCGTGAGGGGTGTGCGGGGCTGTCCCCAGGCCGGGACTGGCTGAGGCTTGCCTGAAGGAGGCCCCGGGAAGCAGCCTCGAAGGCCAGGCCTGACCAGCCAGCCACGGCCCCTCCAGTGGCTGCTGGACAGGGTCTGCACAGCCCCCGAGTCAGGCCCTGCTTGGCCCAAACTGGATCTACCCTGAGTGTCCAAACCAGAACTGAGGGGAGCAGGAAGGCTGGGCTTGCCCTGGTCACCAAAGGAACCCAGAGTGGGTGAGTGGGGCATATAGGACACCAGCCAATCAGAATAAACTCAGCTGTGCTGCATTAACCCTATAGTTGCTGGTTCAGATCTGGCGGAGAAACCAGGACAGTAGGAGCCGCTCAGAAGCCACAGCCATTTATTTCAATATTTTAACAATCAGAACAAGTATGAGTGTGTCAGCCTTGGGCCCACACCTCTGTGACCTGAGTGTGTGTGCTGGGGGTACCTGAGGGGAGAGACTCTAATTACGTCCAGCAATAGAAAATGTCTAAGGGATTTAGTCCACTTTCATGGGTGCAGTGGCCCCCAGAACAGTTTTATGTGCCTCTGCAAACAAAGGTAGGACTGACTCATTTGCTTATATCTTTTTGTTGTTGGTTGTACCTTCTGTGTTTGTCTATAATGTCTATGAATTGGTTTTATAAGCAGAAAATAAATTATTTAAAGTTGTACTTCCAGAAGTCTGTGTGCTCGGCCCTCCACAGAGGGGCCTTGGGGATACAGCCAGGAGAAGGAACTCAAGGCTCAGTGTGTCCCAGCTAGAATCCCAGGGTCTGGTTGGTGAGGTTAAACACACCAGAAAGAAAACTGCTGATGGAGAGAGAAAGGTGGCTGCCAGGCAGGACCAAGGCGTGAGGTCCCTGAGGTCGAACAGGCCCTGAGGACTCAGACCACAATTTGTACCCCAGTAACAGGACCCACTGACAGACAGGAGAGAACCTAGAGCCTGCGGCGCTGTCCCGGACTAGCCCCTGGCCACGGGCTGCCGCGCACTGGGAACGTTGCTCGTCGGCAGTGGGATGTGCGCTCCGGGCACCGCGCACCGGATCGTGCAGACTCAGTGTGAAAAAAGAATGGAAAACACCTCACTGGTACTTGTCACATTGATTAAATGTTCAAATGATCATCTTTTGAATATACTGGATTAAGTAAAATATGTTGTTATCTATTTCTTTTTTTTTTTATCCTCACCCGAGGACATTTTTTCATTTTTTGTTCAGATAGAGTGGGAGGGAGGGAGAGAGAGAGAAACATCGACGTGAAAAGGACACATCAAGGGGCTGCCTTCCTCACCACCCAACCAGGGCCGGGGACAAACTGCAACCGAGGTACGTGCCCTTAGCGGGAACCGAACCCGGGTCTCTCTGGACCGCAGGCCTGCGCTCTAACCGCTGAGCCAAACCGGCCAGGGGTGTTACCTATTTCTTTAAGGTAGCTGCTAGAAAATTCAAGATTATGAGGCTCACATGATATTCTATTGGACAGTACTGGTCTAGGCTGTTCCAGAAAACCCAGAACTGTCAGCACAGTAAACAGAACCAGTCACAGAGCAGCCTCCCTTGTCAAAAAACAGGCGCCCAACCAAGGGCCCCAGAAGGGAGTTCTTGTGTTTTTGCAGTTTCAGACACACAAACAAGTCTTAAATGCCCTTCTCCCAAGGCTCACTGCCCTTTGTCCTTTGAGACAGTTCAGCTGTCACCTCTTCCAGGAAGCCCTCCCTGACTGCCCTTATTGCTACATCAACTGCCCCTGCTCTGGCCTACGTTCTAATAGTCTGTTTATCCACTCGTGGCCTGCAGCTAATGCAGGGCCTGGCACGGAGCAGACATCCATCCATGACTGTGGAATATGAACCCTGCTTGGCTGGAGGCACCCACAACTGCATTGCCTCTGCACACAAGTTCCCCACAACCTCTCTCTGGTTTCGACCAGAGGAGCTGCCACCCCTAGTCCCAGCCTTTCTGCTGTGAGTCTCAGCCATGCCTCCGGGGTTGGCATCAGGAAGGGAATGGACAGAGGGTGAGTGAGCCTGATGTCCACTAGCCCAGGGCAGGTGGGGCTCCCCGCTCCGGGGCAGCCGAGGTGGTCCCTCCAGAGCAGAACTGTACTCACCAGCGGAAGGAAGGTCAGGAGGGGCCGGACTCTGGGCCGGGCTTTCAGCGTGGCTGTTCCTGACTCGCTCACTGTGTCAAAACGATTGTCTCCGTAAGAGATTCCATCTAAAGGCGACAATGAGGGAAGACCGTGAGCTGGAGATCAAAGGCATGTAGGCCACTGAGTTTAATCTGCCCTGCAGTTCCTAGTGGGGCAAGTGGGACCCAGAGCCTACAGCTGGGGCATGTGCTAATGGGAAGAACTGGGGGGACTTCAAGGAGTGTTTCTTGGGGTCTTCTGCAGCATTCCTGGGGCTCTCAGCTCCTAGCAGCCATCTGTCTCCTAATCCAGCCCCTACAGGTCTTAAGTCCTCACTCCCCCAGGCCAGCCCTCCTGTTGGGGCTTTCGGAGCTTGGCCAAGGCCCCAGCTAGAGCTTATCCCTGCGAGGGAGGAAAACAAGGTGGCTTCCCCTCAAGCGTTTGAATTTCTAATCTGGAACCAGCAGGGTAGACGAGGCCACCTGCTGCCCCCAGTGGCCCAGCACCCATCTGGACTCTTCCAGTCCCCCACCCACCAGTGACTGTGCACGGCCGTGTTTGAGGGCAGAGCAGAAAGGGCAGGACGGTGGGGTCCACGTGACCCCGAACAAATCCCAGCTCTGCCTGGCTGTCCCTTAACTTCTCTGGCCTCGCTTTTCCTATGTACAATGGGAGTGAGGATAGTGCCGCCTTGACAGGACTGTAGTGAGCAGTGAGGGTGGCCAGCGCATTGCAGGCAGATGATGTAACGGGTCTTCCTTCCAGCGACTGGGCCTGTGCTCCGAGCTGTTTCTACAGCGGTGGGGAGAGTGTGAGGAGCCAGCCACAGTTTCTCAAGCAATCTTCCTCATGACCTTAACACACATCCCATCTCAGGTTCACTCGGTCACCTCCTAGCGGCAGCGGTCACGGTGGGCCTCCCTACGGTGTCACTCACAAGCAAGGAGAGCTTACAGACACTCGACAGGCCGCGAGGGAGTTTCTCCTTCTCTATGGCCAGCGGGGGAAAGAGAAGAAAGGTCAAAATCCCAATGAGTCAGAATCTGCCTAACTGGAGCTTTAGGGGGTGGTGATTACTTTCCCTCTTGCACACGACTTCAGGAGAAAAGTGCAAGAAAGCCAAATAATTCATTCAAAAGAGACTGGGCTTGTCAGGGAGGTCCTGGGGTCAGAACACATTCATTCCCCAATCCCCGCCCGGACAGCCATGGCCCTCTATGTGACAATCTGGGCTTTGAATGTGACATGGAAACTCCGGAGAGCACCCCAGGAAAGGGCCAGAACCCTCTCTGTCTGCTGCCCCACCAGGCAGAGAGCCAGCGGTGCCTTTCAGACTCCCCATCTTGCCAAAGGGGCCCAAATGGCCAGTTTCCCAGGTGCTCCACCGTCCAGGTGGACAGGATTCCCCAGTCCTGGCTGCCAGGCTGCGCGCCGGAGGCTGAGACCAGGAGCGGGGGCGGGGAAGCAAGGGGAGAATGTAGATTTGCCCAACCAGGAACGACAAGAGTAGAGATAACCGGAGACACCGGCAGCGACTCTCAGAGCCCACCAGATTCCCTCTGGCTCCCAGGAGTCTGAGTGTCGGTGCCAGGACCTCCGGGGCATTCTTTAGAGGCATTCTCTAGATAGCTCTGTGCGGTCAAGGTCTTAGATCTGACAGGGCTTTGGGCCCTCAGTAGTAGCGGGGTGGGTGGGGACAGACACAGGGACTGGGTGAGAGGCACACGCAGACCCTCTCCAGGAGGCCTCCTTCCTACGCCTGAGTCATGGCGTCACAACCACTGTGACTGTGTCTAGGAACAGAAGCCAGCAACCTGGCAAGGTGATCACTGTGATAGTAGAAATAATATAATAATAGGTGAAACTTACAGAACAAGTTCAACGGGCCAGGCATCCACACATTATCAATTCCTTTCATTTTCCAGACAGCCCCATGCAATTTGCACGATCATTATCCCTATTTTACAGATGAGGAAACTGAGGCACATAGAGGTCTAATACCCTGACCAAAGCCTCAAAGTAAGAGGTGAAGCTGGAGTCTCTGGTCTGGAACTGATCTTTAAACCACTGTACACATTGCTCCCTAAGTAGGGGGGTCCTCACCCTACCATTTACAGGGTGTGTATGGGATGGGGGGTCTTGGGGGCAGGGTAAAGGGGGCTCAGCTGGCCATGGCACGGGGCTGGGGAGGAGTGGCAGCTGAAGCAGCTTGCTCAGGCCCATGCAGGGGTTAGGGCACAGCCAGGTGACCCACAAACAGGCGGGTCCTCTAAACACCTCAGATTCTGTGACTCAGCCTGACTACCAGGCACTGTTGTCTGTGGGTTGGTTTGAGGCTGTGCGCAGCAAGGGAATCCTTTCTAAGAACACAACTGCTCCCTGGGAAAGCCACTGAAGGGGAGGGGCTATCGTTGAGGGGGGGGGGGAGGCCCAGGTGGTTCCCTCCCCACTGGGCACTTCTTTTTATAAATAAATTTTTTAAATCCTTGCCAGAGGATATGTTTTTATTACTTTTTATTTATTTATTTATTTATTTATTTATTTTTCATCCTCACCCGAGGATATTTTTCCATTTTTTGTACAGATAGAGTGGGAGGGAGAGAGAGGAAGGGAGAGAGAGAGAGAAACATCGACGTGAAGGGACACATCGAGTGGCTGCCACCCGCTCGACCAACCAGGGCCGGGGACAAACTGCAACCGAAGTACGTGCCCTTAGCGGGAACCGAACCCGGGTCTCTCCGGACCGCAGGCCGACGCTCTAACCGCTGAGCCAAACTGGCCAGGGCTGTTTTTATTACTTTTTAGAGATAGAGGACAGGATAGGGAGAGAGCAAGAGAGAGAAACATCAATGTGAGAGAGAAACATTGATCGGTTGCCTCCTGTATGCACCCTAACTGGGGATTGAACCCCAAACCCGGGCATTTGCCCTGACCGGGAATTGAACTGGTGACCTCTTGGTACACGGGATGACGCTCAACCACGGAGCCACACCGGCCAGGCCCGGGGCAGCTCTTGCAGGTCCAGTTTGATTTCCGGGTTCCAGGAGGTGCGGCTGGGAGGCGGGGAGTCAGGGAGGCGCCGCAGTCAGAGTGCTGTGATGTGGGGAGGGCCCGACTGGCCACTGCGGCCTTCAAAGGTGGCAGGAGACCCCGCCAAGGACCACAGGTGGCCTCAGGGAAAGGAGAGAAAACAGATTCTCCCCACACCTCCAGGAAGGAACAAAGTCTTGCTGACACTTTAATTTTAACCCAGTGAGACCAGTACCAGAGCTACAGGACTATAAGTTGTTTTAAGTCCGCCCCGCCCCCCAAAAAGCTGTGGCTGGAACCTGGCAGACTTGGCCTGGACCCCTCACACCGGGCTGGCTCATGAGCGCCAAGGCCCACCAGCACCGTAAGCTAGGTCCTCCAGGGTTCAAGGCCGGGGCCGGGGTTTTCTGAGCCTCAAGGTCAAGGCCAACAACTAAAGAGAAAGACAATCGAGTCCAGCCCTGGGGATTTTCCTCTGAACTACATGAACCCCACGGGCGTCAGGGTCAGGGACACTGGGAGGGGCCTTCGTGGGAAGCAGCCCCTGCTCGGCTGAGGGGTGAAGGAGGCCAGGCCACCTCTCGGAAGGAAGGGATCCTGAGGAGGTGAAGGGGTGACGGAGAGGAGGCTGGACGACGTGCCCTTTGAGGACACCATGAGACTGCTCCATCAGAAGAGAGGCCCTGTCCTAACATCTTGTCCCTCAAACTGGGAAATGCCCTCTGCCAGCCTTTAACTGGACCCTTTCCCACCCTTGGGGGTCTCAGGTTTTGAGCTTGCCACCTGGGGCAGAGAGCCAGCTGAGAACACCTCGGTGGGATTCAGAAGGCGGGAAGGAGAGTCACCCTGGACTCAGAAGCTTCCAGAGAAGGGGGCAGCACCTCCAGGAGACCCCTGGAGCAGTTCCAGCCTCGGGAGACCCAGGAACAGGGACTGAGCAGTCTGAGCCCCAGGCGGACCACGGCTCTGATGAGGTACAAACTCAAGCCTCCATCTAGCAAATCCACGTAAACATGACCCAGAGACAAAGGAGGAGAACATGCAGGCCTGCCTCCGTGTACCCAACCCTGATCACTAAACCAACCAGCCTCCCCCACATGAAATCTCCCGCTGACGGGACTGCGGGATTCCGCTCCTGGGCACATGTCCCTCAGGCATCGACGGGCAATGAAGGCAGCCTTGCTTTACTTACACACCCTGCAGGACCTGAGTTCACAGGAATGCCACCTCTGCCCAAACACCTGGCTCACGAGTAATTCTTGGGCCACACCGGCTTCAGTGGGAAGGCTGCACCTCAGGTCCCAACCTGGGGGGCAGCTCCCTTCCTCCGAGGCCTCCCTGCCACTGGCTTGAGGGGGGCTGGGCTCCGACAAGGCCTCGATCCTCAGCTGGGAGGAGGCAGGACGGTGTGGGGTCGAGGCGGAGGGGACAGAGCTCACCTGAACTTGCCTTCCAGTCCCTGCTCTGTCACTTGGCACCGGTGGGGCCGTCAGTGTTCCCAGATCTTTCTGAGCTGTTTCCTTCTCTCTGTAAATGTGAGCAATGGTTCCTACCGGGGGGCTTGGTGTGAGGCTGAATGAGGTAGTGTGCAAGAGATTTGTACAATGCCTAGTAGGTAATTTGTGCGCAGTGATTGGGGGGGCTGCTTATTACCCCCAAGGGTTTGGGCTGAGCATGAATTAGGCCGTGTCACTGGCAAATTTGGGGTGAGCACCTGTACCCATGGGTGAAAGCCACTGGAAGGCAGGTGGCCCATTGCTCTCTGGTCAGGGGGATCTCTAAGTCTGGACACTTGAGGCTCAGAGGGGTGGGGGTGGCCCAAGGTCACAGAGCAGCAGGGGGGCCAGGGCCCATACAGGGCCCCCACTTGTAGTGCTGCTGCCTCACGCCCGCCCGGCTCTTTTTCCTCCCCTTTCCCGGAAAGGAGGAGCTTAGGTCTTGGGCATTTCTTGTCTCACTGAGTTCAGGGTTGAGAGCCTGGTCAAATGTGTTCCTCCTCAGCCCCAAAGCTGCCCCTGCGTCTCCTTGGAGGCTGAGGTCTGGGACAGTTTAGCTCTTTCCCCAAATCCTAGACAGGCTCAAACTAGAAAAATATTAATAATAAAAATGTAAATGTCTAACATTTACTAGGCTCCTAGTGCCCTTCACAAACCTGTGAGGGAGGTACTCTTCTCATTCCCATTTTGCAGATGAGGAAACTGAGGCTCAGAGAGCTTAAGTCTCTTGCCCAAGGTCCCCCGGCTGGTGAGTAAAAGGGGCCAGGATTCAAGCCCGGGCCCCTAACACTGGAATCCAGCTCCTCCTGGTATTAGCCAGCACAGCAGGGAATCAGCACAGGAACCTAGCAGCTCCTCCCTCGGTCTCCTGTTTTTCCAGAGTGACACTCAAAAGTTGGTGAGGCCTGGCCCGGCAGGTGTGGCTCAGTGGACTGAGCATCGTCCCATGGACGGAGAGGTCCCGGTTTGATTCCCAGTCAGGGCACATGCCCGGGTTGCAGGCTCGATCCCAGTGTGGGGCGTGCAGGAGGCAGCCAATCAGTGGCTCTTTCTCATCAATGTTTCTATCTCTCTCTCCCTCTTTCTCTTAAAAAAAAGTTGGTGATGCCCTGGCCGGTTTGGCTCAGCGGTTAGAGCGTTGGCCTGCGGTCCTGAGAGACCCGGGTTCAGTTCCCGCTAAGGGCATGTACCTCGGTTGCAGTTTGTCCCCGGCCCTGGTCGGTTGTGCGGGTGGCAGCCACTCGATGTGTTCCTTTCACATCGATGTTTCTCTCTCTCTCTCTGTTCCTCTCTCTCCCTCCCACTCTACCTGAACAAAAAATGGAAAAATGTCTTCTGGTGAGGATAAAAAAAAAAAAAAAAAAAAAAAGTTGGTGAGGCCTGGGGGACACAAAAGAACCCAGGAATCAGAACCTGGGCCCTCCGTGTGATGCCTGCCGGCTTCGAGCACTTCCTCAGGCTGCTCCCCACCTGTCATAGGGGGATAATTACACCTGTTTTGTGTGAAGCCTCCCCAGATTGGGGGGTTGGGGTGGGGAGAAAGAAGCTAGTAGGGACAAGATGAAGGCGGGGGTGACGATGTGTAATCCCAAACTGCTGGGAGCCCCCAAATGACCCCAGCAGCACTGGCCACCAGTCTAATCGGATTCCAGGGGCTGGGGGGGGGTGGTGTAGCTGGGGGAGTTTGCTGCTTTGACCCAGAGTGACCTAGAACCCCAGAACAGACCCCCCACACACCTCTAGCTCACTGAGGTGGAGCATCCTTGGCCGCCAGGGGAGCCCCAGCTCTTCAGGGAAGTGAGGGTGAGGGGGCACCATGTGAATGTAACCCACAATGGCGTTAATGAGGCCCTTCATTGCTAATTAACAGGTCCACGTGACAGGAACCTGAAAAGGCCAGTCTGTCCCAGCAAGCCCCATCAGGCCTGACCCCGGCACCAGAGGGAGGCCTTTGTTCAAGGGCAGAGGGGACACTGAAGGTTGGGCTGGGGTGGGGCAGGGAGCCACAGAGCAGAGGAGGGAGAACAGAGGAAGGAGCCTTGGGGGCAGGGACTGGAGGGGGAGGGGCAGAGCAAACCCGCCCTCTGCCACCGAGCTAGGACCTGTCCTCACAGCAGGGTCTGCAGACCTGCCAGGGGGTCTGTCCCCGGGAACTATCGGAAAGTACAAAGGTCCCAGGGTGCACGTCACTGTTGAGTGGCCCTGAGCCACAACGACCGAGTCCTCTAACCTATCTGAGCATCTGAGTCTGTTTCCTCAGCTGAGAACACATATGTAGTTTTTAGCATAGTGCCTGGTTCAAGAAATACTGATCATGATGATACTGCTATTGATATTAATTTATTTTCTGGGAGAGAAGGGCGCCCTGTAACCCGTCTGCAGTGGTCGAGGGAGTTCAGTCCTGTGTTTCTGAACTGAACTATGGAGACAAGAGGAGCTTATATAATGGGGCAGCAGAGAGGGTGTGTGCGTTCTGACTGCCAGCAAACCACTGCACACATCCAGGGGACAGGAGTAAACAACAGTCTCCTTCACACCCTGCACCGCACAGGTCAGCTTTCCGCAGGTGGGTGCCAGCCCAGCCCTGGCGGGAAATAAGCGCTCCGCTCCTGGGGTTCATGGCTTCCTACACCTGAGACACAGGTCAGGGGACCCTAGGTGCAGGAATAACAGAACCAGCAGGAAGTCTTAAGGGGAAAGAGAATGGCCCAGCTCCCACCTGGAGAGGGAAACCTGTACACCATCTTCCTGTACCAAAGAATCACCTAGTAGTTAGTAAAAATCCAGACCCTGCGCCCCAGCCCAGCGATTCTGACTCAGGTGCCTGAGGTGGGACCCCAGAGATCTGCATTTTAAATAAACGGCCTGGGTGGTTGTGACAAAGGTGATTGACATTTAGAGGGAAAACAGAGTTCCCCAGCAAGCAGAGTGTGCCGTTGCTGGGCTGGGCTGGGGCGGCCATAGATATAGATAATAGAAGCTCGGCTAAATCCAAGAGACAAAGGAAGGAGTCCAGAGAGCCTGGTCTGAGGCTGCTGCAGCTTAATCCTCAGCTCAGGATTTGCAAAGAGCCACCTCTCTGCTTTCTCCTGCATTTAAAAAACAACTATGCAGCCTAAGACCCATCCGTGGGCTAGGGGAAGGCAGGAGGCTTAATTAGGATTGCAATTGCTTTAAGTGAAGCCCTCAAGTGAAGTACATTTCTGGACTAAATGTTAGGGAAATTCTTTAAAGAAAAATTGATTCATCACCACCTTCACATGACTGCATTTTACCTGTTGCGCCCAGCCCACCTGGTGTACTTTTACATGATCGTAGCCACAGAGCAAGGGTTACTCCTTGCTTCTCTTACACACACATACACGATTCCTCCTTACCTTCCTTACACACACATACACGATTCCTCCTTACCTCCCTTACACACACATACACGATTCCTCCTTACCTCCCTTACACACACATACACGATTCCTCCTTACCTTCCTTACACACACATACACGATTCCTCCTTGCTTCCCTTACACACACATACATGATTCCCCTTCCATCCTAACCCCTGTTCTCCAAGGGCTGGATACTGCTAACATCACAGAGAATGTCCCAGACTCAGGAACCCGATGAGATCTTAGGCTAGCTCTTCATGCCTCAGTTTCCTCTGGTTTACAGCAATGCTCGGAAGAGAAAATAAAGCAAGAGTGGGGAGAGCCCAGGGCTGGAAGGATAAAGGGCCAGCTTTGTGGCCGTGCAGTCTCCGTGCAGCTATTTCATTTTGTCACTGTAGCAGGAAATCGGCTATAAACAATATGTAAGTGATGGGCGTGGCTGGCTGTGTTCTAATAAAACTTTATTTACAAAAACAGGCCATGGGCTAGATTTGAGCCAACTCCATAATTTGCCAATGCTTGCTTTAGGGCATTTCTTTTTAATGCTCTTCAAAGCACTGCCATATACAAACCTCAAGCAGTCGTGGTAGGCAGACTGGACACTGTCCCCATTTAATGGAGGAAAAAACTGAGACCCAGAGAGTGGCTAGTCTCCACATTACTGGCAGAGGCAGGAACCCAAGGCAGGTCTGAAATCACCAATACAGAATCCCCAATACTGATCCCTCCCATCCTCAACTCCAAGTACACGTCCTGTTCAGCAGGAAGGAGGAGCTGAGCCACACCCACTGGCACCCGACAGGACACCCCTGAAACACTGGAGAGCCAGCCTGCTGGGTGCACGTTGTCTCCCACCCCTCCATGTGCAGAGTGCCACCAGGCTGAGTCAGTTGGGGGCCCAGCCCAGCTCTGGGGAATGGGAGGAGCTGCCCTCTGGGTTCTAGCTCTGCCCAGGCTGGTGAAGGCAGCAGCTGGCTGGAGATGACAGGGCACATGCCCCCACTTCTCTCACCAGAGGGAATGATCCCCACCCGCAGCTGGCTCAGTAGGCAAAAATGTAGAGAAGTGTGTCTGCGGTGGTGGGGTTCTCAGGTAGATGTCCCCTCAAGTCAAATTCACCCTTGAATTACCTTTCACAAAATCAATTCAGCAAGCTGGCTAAGAGTGTGGTCTCTGGACCTTGACTGCTTGGGTTCAAATACTGGCTCTGTCTCTGAGGGAAATGTTGAGGCAATGAGAACATTCTAAAACACAACTGTGGTCATGGTTGCACAACTCTGTAAGTCTACTAAAACTCATTGCATTGTATGCTTAAGAAAATCCTGGCTTGGCCATTTAAAGCTGTGTGATCTGAGACATGTTACTTAACCTCCCTGTGGCTCAGTCTCCTTGCCAGTCAAACAGGAATGATAGTACCTGCATCACAGGCTAGATGAGGATTCCACGAGTCAACAACACGAGGACTTTAGAATGGTACCTTGCACCTAAGGGGATGAATAAATGTTTGCCTCACAGAGTTATACTTGGCCGTACACATGTATTAAACCGTGCCTCCAAACCGCCCAGCCCCTCCTAGCCTTTGCTCCTGCTGTTTGCTCTGCAGAATGCTCGATGCTCTTTCCTCTCAGCTCAAATGCTAGTTGCAATCAGAGGTCATCTTTCCTCTCTGCTCCTTCTGCACTTAATCTTTTATAGCAAAGGCTTGGAATGGGCTAAATGGCACGTGGTTAACTTCGCCCATGTTTTGGGATCCTGGGGCCAGGGAGAGGCAACCTCTTGTTTGCCCTGCTCCCGTCCTTGTAGCTAGTAGCTAGTGTCCCTGCCGTGACAACCTGGGCGCTGAACTGAATCCAACAGCAGGTGCTGAGGCTACAACATCCTCTGTGGGTGCCAGCACAGTGGCCATAAAGGTCAGTGAAGGTAATGGGGTGACAATGAAGGCAGGTGAGCTAAAGCACTGATGGGTGACCTTTCTTGGACCCAGAGCCTTGGGTCATATGCAAGAAGTGAATTCCTGCCCCTACCTGCCTGGTTTCCTCTCAGTTACAGAAGGTACAAAATGCGGAAAGATGCCGTAATAGGGTGACCTGCAGGCGGAGTCCCAAGGCTGGGCCAGCTGGTGTTTTCAGATGCCTGCGGAGACACACCGCTGACCCAGGGCCAGGCTCACGCGGGAGAGGCTTCCTGGCCTCCACTGTCCCATCGCCAACTTCTAGACCTGAGCACACAGACGAGCCCGCCCCGGTGAGCGAGTGAGCTGGCGTCTTGCACAGGCTGGTACCCAGCTGGCAGTGGCTCCTGTTGACTTCTCCTGGGCCTCCCCTGTGCAGAGTATGTGGGCGCCCACATAGCAGACGTCTCTGCCTATGACCCTGGGCAGGAAAGTGTGTGTGTGTGTGTGTGGGGGGGGCACTGAAGGGAACAGAGGAAGCAGAAACGGTGAGTGTTGAGGGACCACCCCTAGCCCTGAGTTGTGGGGGACACTTCTGACTCAACAGGACGGCTGGGGCGGGGGGAGTTCCGCAAACCCCTGGAAGCCTCAAGCAAGGCAACCCTAACTTCCAGGAGGAGGGAAAACAAACACCTCGGGAGAGAAACTGGGATCCGCGGCGGAGCGCGAAGGACCCCGCCCTCCGGCTGGGAGGGTCCCCCTGGCGCGCTCATCCCCCACAGCTCTTTCCCAGAGACGCCCGCTGCGGCGCCACCTCCCTTCCCGGCAGCTCCTTCCTGGCCGGTCCACAGGTTCCAACGTGTCCCGGCCCCTCCGCCCGGGTCCCGCCGAAAGCCCGGGGCCGGGGAGGGGGAGCGCCACCCTCTCCCCGGGCGCACTTACCGAAGCCCCTGGTCCCCTCCTCCGGGGCCTCTTGGGTGAAAATCCAGGGGGGATTGGTGACGTACAGGGAGGTGCTGTTGGGGTTGGCATGCTTCTTGCCGAAGATTTTGCTGAAGGTGCCCTGCACCGTCTGGTTCTTTTTCATGCTGCCGCAGGCCACGCGGGCACCGGGTAAGGGCCGTCCCGGGACTGAACCCCGCACCGTCTCCCGGGGCGCGCTACCAGCCCATGTCCCCTGCAGTGCTCCCCGCCGCGCGGCGGGCGACAGGTGGTGCGGGCGTCGCCGCTCGCCGGGAAATGCGAGCTACCTGGACAGGTAAGAGCTGCGGCGAGCGCGGCCCCGCCCCCGGCCGCCCGACTTCCCCGGCCGCATTCCTGCCCGCCTCCTGTACAACAGGCCATTGTTGGCACGGCCCGTGGGCTGGGGGCCCGCCCGCGCCTGGAGGGGGGCCCTCCCCAGGGCTCCTCCGGGCCCCTCCACCCCGGCCCCCGCGGAGGGGAGGGAGCCGGCAAGTCCCTTACTTCTCTGGAGGGTCATGACCTGGTCAGTAGGGGAACTTCGGAAGAGACTGTGCCCAGCAAGGGGGACACCCCTGGCTCAGGCCAGCTCGCTAGTCGTCCGTGGATACAACGAAATGCCCCTAAGAAAAAAGGGTGAGCGCGAAAAGGAATCCACTAGCATCCCGATCTGATGACAAAGCTGGAAATATTCTCCAAAGAGAGTGTAGGATGACTAAATCTTGACATTTTTTGGTACCTCGATGGTTTTTTTTTTTCTGTAAAATTAAGTGAATATAATTTTTAAAAACTCAAGGGTTTAGGGTGGGGTTCCCTCTCCAGGGAAGTGAGCTGTGGACCTTCACCGTGCATGGGGTACCCTCCTAGCCAGGGCGGGGATGGGGTGGCCTTCCACCGGGGAAGCGGGGTCAGCCAGGTCCCCGAGGTGGTGTGAAGAGGCTGAGTGGGGGTGTGGGAAAGGCCACAGGGTTGCATGTCGAGGCTCCCTGGGCAGCAGGAAGGCGGGCAGAGGTGGCGTCTGGCACAGAGGTGTGCTTCCCGCAGCTCCTGGCACGGCCCCTGCGGCCTTTCCTTCTCCTTCTCCCAGGAAGTCGGAATTGTATCGAGCATTGTTCTAAAGGCATTTCCTCCTCAACTTTTCATTTTGAAAATTTGAAAGACCAGTAAAATGACCACCTGTATTCCTTCCTCCTGGATTTTCCAGTTGTTAACGTGGCGTCACATTTGCATTCTCTCTCTGTCTCCACACGCACACTTATTCTTCAGTTTTCATTTGCTGAAGGTTGAAAGTTGTGGATATCATGGCCCATCTCCCCGCCCCAATCAATACTTCAGCTTCCATTGCTTAAGAATAAGGAACAGCCCTGGCCGGTTTGGCTCAGCGGTTAGAGTGTCGGCCTGCGGTCCAGAGAGACCCGGGTTCAGTTCCTGCTAAGGACATGTACCTCACTTGCAGTTTGTCCCCCACCCTGGTTGGGTCGTATGGGTGGCAACCACTTATGTTTCTCCCTTTTCCTCCCACTCTATCTGAACAAAATATCTAAAAAAAAAAAAAAATGTCCTCAGGTGAGGATTAAAAAACAACAACAATAAAGACAATAAAGACAGTCTGCCCTGGCGGGTTTGGCTCAGCGGTTAGAGCATTGGCCTGCGGTCCAGAGAGACCCGGGTTCAGTTCCCACTAAGGGCACGTACTTCCGTTGCAGTTTGACCCCGGCCCCAGTTGAGGAGGCAGCCACTCAATATGTCCCTTTCACGTCAATGTTTCTCTCTCTCCCTCTCTCTCCCTCCCACCCACTCTATCTGAACAAAAATGGAGAAGTGTCCTTGGGTGAGGATTAAAAAAAAAAAAGAATAAGGACATTCTCCTAAGTGACCACAGTACAGTCATCACAGTCAAATTTAGCATCAGTACACTATTACCCTCTCCCAAATGTCATTTCCATTTTTTTCAATCCACAGTCTAATCAGATTCACACACTACATTTGCTTGTCGTGTCCCTTTACTCCTTTAATTTAGCACAGTCCCATGCCTTTATTTTTCATGACAATGATGTTTTTGAAAAGTCCCCTTTACTTGCTCCAGCATCAACAGGCAGGATGAGTTGGACCTTCGGAGACTGGCTGTGAGGTGTTCCCCAAGTGTTTTTGGTTGGGGACACGCCTATGGTCAAACCTGTCCCACCCCACCCACCACCACGGCACTCCTGGAGCCAATTCTTGTTCATTCAAGGAGTGTCCGTGGAATCCCTTGCCTGGTGCTGGGCTGAGGGTTCGGGGTGTGTGGGGATGGATATAAGAGAACTAGAGAAGTCTTATTTCTACAGTGGAGGCTCTTGGGTCTCACCAGGGAGATCAGGTTTTACATAATTAGAGGTATCAGGCTGCAGGTAAAAACCAGTGTTTGCCTTCACGAATACACACAGCAGGGATTCAGAGGAGGGGTCAGTGTGGGCTGGAAAAGTCCAGGAAGGCTTCTTGGAAAAATTGAGATTTGATCTGGCCCATGAAGGATGACAAGGATGTTAATAGAGAAGGGAAGGAGCTTGTTCTAGGGCATGCACACATACCCATACCATTTATCCCTCCACCCTCCTTTCTCCACATTGTAGTTCCGCCCGCTGCCTACCCAGGAAGGGAACAAGGGAACTCGAGATGCCTCATCATGCCCTAGACATCCTTACAACCCAACCAACTGCTCTAGATACTCAGGCACAAGATAAGGGCTTCTCTTTTGGAGACCTCTGAGGTATGAGATGCCTCTCAACTTGGGTAGCTCCTGGCTCTTACACCCAGAACCAGCCCCAGCAGAGCCCTCATTGAGTGGCTCTATTTATATGCAACTTCCACTATATAACTAATATTCTTGAGAATTGCTGTGTGCCCAGCTCTGGGCTGTGAAGGAGCCAGAGAAATCAAGGTCATGGTTACTCAGTTCGAGTTGCTTTAGTCTATTTGGAGAGAGAAAGAGTGGGGAGGGAAATGACAAGGAGACTAACAGTGGGTCAGAGATTCAGACGGAGGAGCAGTGGGGTGGACGAGGATGTGTGGAGGGCATGGAGGAGGTGTGCCGGCCCTGCAGGGCTCAGGACGGTGGAGCCGGGAATTGGGGAATAGAAGGGATGTCACAGCAAGGTTGGCCAGGGTGTGGAAGGCTGAAGAAGGCCAGCTGGAAAGATCAGAAACAGCTCAAACTGTCCACCTGGAGATGACTGATTAAATAAATTATGGTACATCCACACAATGGAATAATAATGCAACTCTAAAAATGTGTGAGTCAGCAGACTGTGTCCAGTTATCTTCAAGATAAACTGATACACTGTTGACCAAACGGTGTGTAGTATGCTACCATTTGAGGCAGGATAAGTATGATCTCATTTGTTTGTACTGACACAGAGAAACTTTGGAAGGATCCATAAGAAATGAATAAAAGTGCTTACTGGGCGGTGAAGGTGGGGAAACTGGGGAAATGGGGGGATAGGTGTGGGAGGGAGAATTTTCACTGAATGCCTTTTTAAATTGATTTAGAAGGAGAGAGAGAAACATCGATATGAGAAACATCGATCAGTTGCCTCCTGTACGTACTTCAAATGGGGATGAACCTACAACCTGGGCATGTGCCCTGACCAGGAATTGAACCAGTGACCTTTTAGTGCATGGGATGACACTCAGCCAACTCAGCCACACTGGCCAGAACTTAAAATTTTCAATTTCCAGCCACATAGCCCTGGCTGGTTTTGCTCAGTGGTTAGAGTGTCAGCCAGCAGACCAATGACTCGTCGGGTTCGATTCCAGTCAAGGGCACGTACCTTGGTTGCGGTTCGTCCCTGGCCCTGGTTGGGGTCGTGCAGGTGGCAACCAGTCGATGTGTCCCTCTCACATCGATGTTTCTCTCTCTCTCCCTCTCTCCCACTCTCCTACTCTATATGAAGATAAATAGAAAAATATCCTCGTGTGAGGATTAAAAAATAAATAAATAAATAAATAAATAGTTGCAATCTACATAGAATTTTGGGTTTTTGTACTTAACACTCTTTTTTTTAAACACACACATTTCAGATTGTAGAGTGTGTTTTATAATAGGATGCTTTTGCCTGGCCTTCAAGGTGACCTTGTAGACACCTGTCCCACCCTGTCTCCTGGGTCCTGGCTGAGTGTTCCTTCTTGAGGTTCTTTGTTGAATCACTGCTCTCTTGCAGCCTCTCTTGGCCTCTGTTCCGTCTCTGTGTAGCATCTCCATGCCCAGAGTCGGTGCAGGAGGGGACAGGAACATGCAGGTGCTGAGATCCTCCCGTGAGCCAGACTCTGCTGAGTACTTGAACCACTATCTCTCTGAATCTGAAAACAACCTGACATTAACAGCCCCTGTTTTACAGATGAACAAACTGAGGCTCAGAGAGGTGGTAATTCAGCCAAAGTCACACCCTTGCTAAGCAGCGTAGTCAGAACTGAAACCTAGTCCCCAGAAATGACCTTTCCCACCATGTCATGGTCCAACGGCAGAGCCCATGGCTACAGAGGGAAAGGAGTCTCTCCCCAGCGCCTCCGAGTACGCACTCCCTACCCAGAGCTGGACCTTGGATTCCACTCTCAGGGACCAGGTCAGGACTTCTCAGAGTCTCTCTCCTCTCAGGACGTAGGAGCCCACACTAGCCAGAATTCCTCTTAGCCTGCCCAGCTCAGAGGAATTCGAAGCAGGGGGTGGAGCTCATCTTCCCCGCAGGCCAAAGGAAGTGGTCTCAGGAGCTGGTCTGGCACCAGGTGTCTCCGGCCTGGAACAAGAGGCTGGACAAGACGACCTGCAGCTCAGCATCACTTGGGACTGGGATGAGCAGGAGTCTGACTCTGGCCCGTGGACAGCTAGCTGCAGAAACCCGGTGACGATGAAGGTGGCTCTCAGGACTCCTCCGCTTGCCCTCGGAGACAGCGTGCACTCTCGTAGCCAGGAGCACTTGGCTTTGGTGGCAGGAAGATGACAAACTTGACAGAGGCCTGAGTTTCTGGGGAGACTGCAACTTTCGGGCCCCCATCCCACCCCACATTCCAGACCTGGCCAGTATCCTCGCTCTTGGAGGTTACCACGTAATTGCGAACAGAGATTTAATTACAGGCCTGGGCTTTAGGCTGTTTTGAGGGGAGCTTGTTATTTGGCAGTTTCTTTACTGGGGGGCAGGCAGAGGTGAGGTGCTGTTATTAGATGAAGTGGGGGCCAAGCAGCAACAGTGCAGGTACTGAGCTGGACGACAACTGGGCCCCGCCCCCGCCCTGGGGAACTTGGCCTCCAAAGCTGCCAGGCTGAAACTTCAACTGGGGGTGTGGGGGGCACCGCTCACTGCTGGGTCCAGGCTGTCCAGAGACTCCCCCTGAGCCCCACCGACATGGGGATGAAATCGGGGTGAAATGGGTGTGTAAGGGCACGGAGAGCAGCCTCAAGCCCTTCTGGTGTTCACACATCACCCTGGTTTCCCCTTTTCCTCCAGTCTCCAAAAGCAAGGGGACCACAAGTGTGGAGAAATAAACAAACCCCTAAGGAGTGCCCATGTGCCAGACCCTGTCCTGGGCACTTCACATCCATGATCTCGTTTCATGTTCCCAACAACCCGAGGAGGGGGTACTGGTACCGCTCCCGCGCCACAGCCGAGGAGACCGGCTCAGAGTTGTCGGTTTTTCCCTTCTCCCATGTGCCAGCTGTTTGCCTTCCTCCCCTCCTAAGGAATGTCCCACAAACTAACAACTCTGCTCTCTGCCACCAGCACACAAGTGCTGCCCCATCCCCTCCTGCTTCTATCAATTAACCCGATTACCCAGTTACCAATGAATTGAGCCCCTCCCTCAGCCCCTTAGCCTACACTTTCTCCTTCCCATCCATCCTTCATCCAGATGTTAGAGGACCATCCTCAAAGCACAGCTGTTACCAGTTGGCTTTGCCTGCACAGTCAGCCGGGCCTGTTCCCGGCAGCCAGAGCTTCCTCAACCTTAACGTGCTCCAAAATCACGTGGGGATCTTTTTCAAACAAAGATGCTCTCCTGGGCGCCTTGATCCACCAGCTCACTGAAACTCATAATGACCTTAAATTAATAGCCTGTTTTACAGATGAACAAACTGAGGTCCAAAGAGGTTGCTCAATGTCCGGGACGGGGCCAGAGTGTCTACATTTCTAGTGAGATGCAGATGCTGCTGGTTCACGGACCACATTTCTAGACTAAACTCTGCTGCCTACTTATTCTTCTTTAATTTTTAAATTGAAAATACATTTATGTGGTTGGAAATTTATTTTTTTATTATTTTATTTTTATTTTTATTTATTTATTTATATTTTTTATCCTCACCCGAGGACATTTTTCCATTTTTTGTCCAGATAGAGCGGGAGGGAGAGAGAGGAAGAGAGAGAGAGAGAGAAATATCGATGTGAAGGGACACATTGAGTGGCTGCCACCCGCACGACCAACCAGGGCCGGGGACAAACTGCAACCGAGGTACGTGCCCTTAGCGGGAACCGAACCTGGCTCTCTCTGGACCGCAGGCAGACGCTCCAACCGCTGAGCCAAACCGGCCAGGGCTGCATTTTCTGTTTTTTAAAGAGCACTGGAAGGGGGACCTGGAGGTGGGGACTTCAGTGCCGCTTTCGCCACTCACCCCCAGTGAGACCACGGAGCCCCCTGGGCCGCCTCTCACCTGAGAAGTGGGATGGCGATGCGGCTCAGTCGTGGTTTCACATCTGGTCGAAGAGCTGGTGGGTTGGCAGAGCGGAGGCAGAACAGCAAACACCTGGCCCCTCCTGTGTGGAGCTACTTCTGGCTCTGAGGAGGGAGGTGAGAAATGGGAGCAGTGGGCATGTCCTGGGCACGGCCATCTCTGCACTGGGCCCCGCACTCGGGCTTGGGAGCTTTCAATGTCCCAGATCAGTCCTTACTCTCTAGGGGTTGGCACTGCCCCACACACTTCTCACACATTTTGGAGACCAACTTTTGACCTGGGACTTCAAGCCCTGGGAGAATTTCTATGCAACTTGTCCTGGGTCTGGCTTATTTCTCTCTGTCTCCTTGGACCCGGGAGGAGAGGCAGCCAAGTCTACCTTTCACTAGGCATCTTTCTGTGTCAGACAGGCCCAGTGGCTCGCACGCATCAACCCACTACCATCAAGTCAGCCCCGAAATGCACTCATTTTATGGATGGAGAAAAGAAGACTCCAGACAATAATTACTCTTACTTTGCGACCAACCAATTATTCTCTTGGGAATAGGCCTTCACTCAGGTCCACAGTGGGACATGGATGTGATGTCGTTGCTGTTTGTGGGGATGAGGAGTTTGAGGCACCTGGGGGTCCATCCCTGGGGGAGTAGGGACATCAAACGTGGTGAGTGCACTCGGTGAATGACACAGTAATTGGGAGCAAGGAACTAGATGCTCATATAGCAACACAGATGAATCTTAACAGCCGGGAGCCATCAGAGTAAACAGAATGAGATCTAAAACACACAGTGACACTTATGTAAATAAAAACAACCTGCATACAAAACAATATGTGTATTTTGCAAGAACACATATGAACAAGAAGATACTCATTAAGCACATGAGAACGGTTGCCTCTGGCTGGGGTGGGTGGGGAGTGTGGTTGGAGACTGGAGATAAAGGAAGGAAATTAATACCATGAGGGAGGAGGCCCTCCTGGACCAGGGATAATAATGCACCATGAAGCGAGATGTATAAATAACTCAGCCTCCTGTACTTGAATCCCAACAAAGGAAAAATAAATAAGGACCAGGCAGGTTAAGTGATTTGTCCAAATCACACAGCAGGTATAAGGAGGGATGGAGGGAATGTTCAAGTTACCAGGCCTACTTAGAGCGAGGCAGTAGCAGGACACGTAAAACCACGTCCCTCACCCAACCAGTGTGGCTCAGTGGTTGAGTTTTTTTTTTTTTATCCTCACCCTAGGATATTTTTCCTTTTTTTTTTGTTCAGATAGAGTGGGAGGGAGAGAGAGGAAGGAAGAGAGAGAGAGAAACATCGACGTGAAAGGGACACATCGAGTGGCTGCCACCCGCACGACCAACCAGGGCCGGGGACAAACTGCAACCGAAGTACATGCCCTTAGCGGGAACCGAACCCGGGTCTCTCCGGACCGCAGGCCGACGCTCTAACCGCTGAGCTAAACTGACCAGGGCAGTGGTTGAGTATTGACCCATGCACCAAGAGGCCACCGGTTCAATTCCCGGTCAGGACACATGCCTGGGGTGTGGGCTGGATCCCCAGTGGGGGGGCATGCAGGAAGCGGCCAATTGATGTTTCTCACATTGATGTTTCTATCCCTCCCTTCCTCTCTATCTAAAAAATATATATATCCCCTCACCCGAGGACATTTTTCCATTTTTTGTTCAGATAGAGTCAGAGGGAGAGAGAGGAAGTGAAAAAGAGAGAGAAACATTGACGTGAAAGGGACACATCGAGTGGCTGCCACCCACACGACTCAACCAGGGCCGGGGACAAACTGCAATCGAGGTACGTGCCCTTAGCGGGAACCGAACCCAGGTCTCTCTGGACCGCAGGCCGACGCTCTAACCGCTGAGCCAAACCGGCCAGGGCATTAAAAAAAAATAAAAAATAACAACACAAAGAACCACTTGCCTGCAGCTCAACAGCAGAACAGGTAGGAGGCGCGGAGGCCGTGTGCGTGGCAAGGTGCGGGGTGGCCAGTGGACCCTCTGTGAGCCACGCCAGCCCTGCGTCTCTCCTCATTCTTCCCAAATACCCACTGAGCACGGGTACAGACGACAGTTCCTACCTTCCAGGAACTTTGACGATCAGTGAAACAAGGTCCTGCCAGGAGTGTGGAGAGAAGTCAGAGAAGGAAGGGGCAATCGAGAACGGGGCTTCCAGGAGGCAGGACTGAACCGGTGTCTTTCAAGATTAGAAATAACGCTAACACTGTAAGCATTATTCCTTGCAGCAGGCAGTCTAGGTGAATCCTTTGATCAGCCTCACTTTGCAGCTTAGGGGTTCAGGCACAGAGAGGTTAATGATTTGTGGAAGTCACACAGAAGAGAGGAGCTGGGATTTCAACCCAGGCACAGGGGTCCAGAGGCCATGCTCTAAACCCCTCTGTGATTTATAAATGAAATAAGACAGATACTGCTTGACTACCCAGGCCTTCCAAAAGGAGGTCTCCCAAGCCACTGCCCCTTGTTGAAGTTCCCAAAGGGAGGATGACATAGCCTGGGATGGGGACACCCCTGGCAGGGCCCATTGCTGTGGTCAGTCAGGGGTGGTTCCCTGTCTGAAGTCCTCAGAAAGTGATTCAATTTCTCCTCCTTCAAGTGTCCAAGACGGAGGGACTCAGCATCCTCATTGTGCACGCGAGGACACAGGCCCAGAGATGGGACTTATCTTAGGTCACCCAGGACTCCCAGCACCCAGCCCAACATTCAGCCTGCTGTGTGATGTGTGCTGAGCCAAGGTGCCCAGCTCCCCCAAACATCCTGCCTTCCCCCAGCTTCCAGCCTCCTGGGCCCCTTTCTGACAGCTCCTTCAGAGCCAGAGACGCGGGCCACTCCACCCAGAATGCCAGGCTCCCGCCTTCCCTCCCTCTCCCAAGCAAGACAGCATGGCCACAGAGCCTTGGAGGGCCCTCCTCTGAGGTTCTGGCTGGGCCCTGCTCCTGCTCCGCCTCCACCTCCTTCTCCTCCCCCTCCTCTTCCCTCCTCCTCCCTCCTCCTCCCTCCTCTCTCCTTCCTGCCAGCCTCCCTCCTGGTCCCTCCCAGTCTCTTCAGAAATTAGGGGTCATTACCATCAGGGTGTGAGATCTGAGCACATTACACAAGTCATCAACACCCCGATTCCCAGTCTGCCTCTGGGCCCCAAAGTCCACCCCGTAACCAGTAGTCAGGGCTGACACAGTGCCAGGAAGGAAACAAGTCCTGGGCCCAGCCCAAGCCAGAGTGGCAGAGGGCAGGAGTCACCAGCTTGCTCCGCTTCTCCCCCTTGGTCCTCCCCCCCACACCCCTCCACCCAGGAAGAAGCCCAGGTCTCTCTACATGTGGGATTTCTGACATGTTCCTGGGAGTTGCCCCCCAAGTCTGGTGTTGGGGAGATGGTACCCTAGGGAGGAGGAGAAGTCTGGTTTTTGAAGATGGGGACAGGACAGCCCATTCAGCAACCCCCCATCAATCCAATTACCCACCCACACATGATAATATCAGTTATTTATTGTGTGCTTACTCGGTGCCAGGCCCTGTCCTAAGTGCTTTGTCCATCTCTACCAGACAGGGACCTTTAGTCTGCTCACTATACACAGGAACAAAGAGTATTACAGAGAGGTCAATTACTCACCCAAGTTTACACAACTAGTAAAATCGTAGATCTAGGATTCAAGCTCAAAGAGTCTGACTCCCGGGTCTGCAGTCCCATCCTCTGTAACATAACCACCCATCATCTACCCATTTACTGACCATCTGTCCATCTCCTCACCCGTAGCCAACCCACCCAGCCACCTGTCCACCCATCCCTGCGTCTCCGAACCCTATTTGAAGGGGTCCTGGAGAGAGAAGAGCATATGCGGTCTCCGAGGGAAGGGAGCAGGGAATATCTAAGAAATTAGCTACTGCATAGAGGAGAGACAGCAAAGGATGAGGCTGAAAGGGTGAGTGGGGCTCAAATCAGGGTGGACTACCCATCTACCATCTATCCATCTACCACAACCACTCCATCCACTCTACTCTTCTATCCATCCACCACCCATCCACCCACCCGTCCACCCACCATCTCTGTAGTTTGGAGGGCACGTAGAAAGAGAAAGGGCTCTTTGCTGCATCTACTGCAAGGATGAAGAGCATCCTCAGCAATCAGACTGTTGACATTCTGGAAAATGTCAACATCACTCTGCAGGGACACACAGTTATTGTGAAGGGCCCCAGAGGCACCCTACGGAGGGACTTCAACCACTTCAATGTGGAACTCAGTCTCCTTGGAAAGACAAAGAAGAGGCTCCAGGTTGACCAATGGTGGGGACACGGAAAGGAACTGGTCACCGTTCTCACTTTCTGCAGTCACGTACAGAACGTGGTGCTACACTGGGCTTCCGTTACAAGGTGAGGGCTGTGTACGCTCACTTCCCCATCAACACAGTCAGGAGAACGGGTCTCTTGTTGAAATCAAATTTCTTGGGTGAAAAATACATGCGCGGGTTTGGATGAGGTCAGGTGTTGCTTGTTCAGTGTCTCAAGTCTAGAAAGATGAGTTGATTCTTGAAGGAAACAACATTGAACTTGTATCAAATTCAGCTGCGTTGATTCAGCAAGCCAAGGCAGTTAAAAACAACGGTATCAGAAAATTTGGGGATGCTATCTATGTTTCTGAAAAAGGAACAGTTCAGCCGGCCAATGAATAAGATCTCAGTTGTCCAGCTGTAGAAACAGTAAGATGCCAAATGATTCCTCAGACTTATTTGCGATATTTTAAAGATGCAATAAAAGCCATGTTTTGAGAGAAAGAAAGAGAATGCCGAGTTGGCGGGGGTGCGGTGGGGGGGCGTGGGAATCAGGACTTATCTAGATCAGGAGGTATCTAGATAACTAGGATGATTTTCTCTTCTCTCCACTTACCTTACTACCCACAGCTCAGGGTCCTGGGAGACTGTGGAAAGAGGGAATTGCAGAGTGGGTCAATGTCCGGGTTAAAAGAAAGACCCTCCCAGGCCTTGAAACTTCAGTTCAGCCCTGCCTGTGTGTCTCCTGGGGAAACAGAAGGAATTGTGTTGTCAAAGAGACATCACAATATCACTGCCCACAGATCCTCCCCACCTTGGCACTCCCAGTAGCCTCCCAAGAGACGCTGGGAGCCCCTGGAGCCCCTGACCACCGGAAGTTTCAGCTCACCACTGAGGAAGACCTGGTCAAGGATGGCCCAGGTGGGGTGATATCACAGGGCTGGACCAGGGCAGCCCAAGGTCACAGAAGTTCGATTGGCAGGAAGGAGTAGCAAGGCCTGGCCCACCTGTGTAGCTAGGAGCTGGGGGCCTCTTACAAAAGGCCTAGGGGCCAGTATCATGGCCCAACTGTTTCCCTGCTGTAGGGCCTGGTGGGGGACAGGAAGTGGGCCAACCATCCAACTCTGGCTCTTCTGCCCCTTCACATCCTCAAGACACTCCCATGACTCTTACTTAGTTTGTATTACCCCATCGCATAGCTGAAGTTCGTAGCGTGCTCGAGAGGTCCAGGCACTTCATATGAAACAGCTCGTGAAATGCTCGTGGTAACCTTATGTGATAGATTCTAGTTATTCCCATTTCCTAGGTGGGAACACTGAGGTGCAGAGTATTATTAATACCAAAAGCTCAGGTACCTAGTAGATGATGGAGCTGGAATTTGACCTCCAGGCCCCAATGCCACACAGCCTAATGGGGAAGCTGGGGCCCCGACTACCCCTCCCCATCTAGGTCCTTCCGAGCCCCTGCCCCCAGTGCGGCAAACACACTCTCACAGAGGCTCAGCAGAGTGTGCTCACCCAGCCTGATAATTACCACGTGCACCGTGCTGGTGCAGTCCCCACACATCACACCCCCACAGCCAGCTGATGAAGTAGATAACAGCCTTATTATCCCCATTTTGCAGATGAAGCAACTGAAGCTCAGAGAGGTTCGGCCGCTTGGCCAAGGTTGTCCGACCTGTAAGGGTAGCGTCAGGCCTTGAGCGCAGGTCTTTAACCGCCAAGGCCCAGGCACGTTCCGCAGAACCCGGTGCCTGCTGAACCAGAGGCCTCACCCAGTGCCATTCGCCTCTCAACAGGGAGGAGGCCTTCTCCCAAAGAGGAGGTGCTGATGGTGGATGTCAGGCCTGGGCCAGGCTCGGGGGTGTGCCAGGGCCTGGAGTATTTGAGAGGACAGAGGGACAGAGTGTCCTCCCGGAAGACCTGTAGTAATGTCTCCGGGCCCTACCTAGAAAGCTCCACTCTTGAGTCCTCCTCTTCTCCATTCTAAGCCCGGGTATGAGGAACAGACACGTGCACGTCGGTCTGCATGGCCGGGCTGGGCTCTGCCTGCGGGCGTGCGGGGTATGGAGACAGAGTTCTCCTCGGAGTCCTCCTATTGGCTCTCGCTCGAACCCCAAGTGAAAACGGAGGGAAGGGGCTGGTGGGAGCCTCTGCTTGCCCTGGGCATTTCGTTGCTCCCTGTGGCATGGAAGGCTTACGCCAGGGCTGCAGGAAGCAGGAAGGGGCGAGGGGTCTTTCTCAAACCTCCAAACCAGGGTTCCCAGCCCCGGCACTGCTGACATCGTATGTGCTCGTGCTTGCGGAGCTGTCTGCCCTGCGCATGTTCGGCAGCATCTCCGACCTCTATCCACCAGATGCCGGTAGCAGCCCCCACTGTGACAACCAAAAATGTCTCCAGGATTGCCAAATGGCCCCTGGGGGGGAGATCACCCCCAGCTGTGAACCACGGTTCTAAAGTCTGTCTCACACACACACACACATACCCACACGTGCACACACGCACCTGCACTTGCAGGGAGGATCTGACTGGGGAGGAGATGGTTCGATGAAACCAGATGTTCACCTAGAAAGTATGCAGAGGGGCCCCACCCTCCCTGCAGAGCTGGCCTCGCAGGGCCTGGGGAGGGGCCGGGCGTGCTCAGCGCTCTGAGGTTGGGCAGTTGGAGGCTTGATAGGCCCCCGGAAGGGGCAGGACAAGGCTGGAGCCGCCTGGGCCCCACCCCCACCCCCCACCCCCGCTTTGCCAAATGTCTTCTCTCCTCCTTTCTTGCTTCCTCCTTCCTCTCCTCTTCTTCCTCCTTCTGGAGACTGTTCCTCTGTCCCGGGTTCTGGGGAGTCCTCATCCCTGGATGTGCTTGGGACCCTCCGTTCCCCCACTAGGGTCCTGAGTGCTGCAGCAGCAGCAGCTGGGACACAGCCGACGGGTAGACCCAGGGCGGGTGAGCCCGAGCCAGGGCCTGAGCTGGGCAGAGCGGGAAGAGAGTTCCATTCCTGGTTCCCGCACTAACTGGTCACTAGTCATGGGACTTCTAGAAGGTTCTTACATACCACCTCACCATGCGTGGGTCAGACAAGTGCTCAGACACCCCCGAGCCTTCGTGGCTGCACTTGAGAGATGGGAGTGACACCTCAGATGGTCTCCGGAGTTTGGGCAGAACTGGCGCGTGATAGATGCTCGATTCTGTTAGCAAAGAGTGTCATCCTTCCTTCTGTGTGGTGTCTGGTAGGACCCCCAGCCATTCTGAAAGCACCTGCCTCTGTCACCCCTGCACCAGCCCCCCGAGACTGAGGCGTAGCGTCCAAGTGGCCAAGACTGAAGGGTGGGCTGGGGAGCAGGTGCGGGTGGGTGTGGGGGCCTCTGCAGCCCCTTCATCTCCATGGCCACAGGCTGAGTCCTTCTGTGGTGTCTGAAGGACCTGAACCCCATGTCCTCAGAATTACCCTCAACAGGAGGAAACCTGAGCCGCTTCTGTGGTCAGGAAAGGGGAGATTCTGATGGGCCTGGCCGTCAGCCTCAGCACCGAGGATAAAGAGATCCTTAGGGACTCCCTAACGACGGTTCTCACTGCCCTCCGGTGGCATCAGCAATGATGAGGGACATTTCTGTCTGTCACAACTGGGAGGTGGGTGGAGTGAATAGAGGCCAGGGATGCTGCCAACAGTCCTGCACAGGACAGCCGCCGCCACAAGGAGTCATCGAGCCCCAGATGCCAAGGAGCCAAGGCCGAGAAGCCCTGCTCTGTAGGACTTTGTATTTGTACTCAGATCTGTGATGTCTTTGTTACTTGCTCACCCAGAGCCTGGTATATAAGAGGGATCGTTATGAATGAATGAATGAATGAATGAATGAATCAACTAATGTCATATCCTTAGCTCTGCTAAGAGATGATAATTTATAAACCTCACACTTCTCAGTGCATCGTCCTGTCCATGCAGGGTCCAAGAACCCGGAACCAAACTCCAGCATTCAAAACCCCGGTGTTCCAGCCGACCGGGGCCATCGGGCTGCCTGGCCCCCGATGAGCCTGGGGGATGTGAGGGCGGCCTTGGCAGCTCACCTGCCGCCCAGCACACCTGGCAGGCGCTCAGCAAGTTGAGGGAACCAGGGCAGAAATCACTTGGTAGGTCTTATCCCCACAGTGCAGTGGACACAGGATGCATCATGGAGAATAGGGTGTGGGCCTCGGGGTGAGCCAGGCCTGGGTTCAAATCCCAGCCTGGCTTTTTACCAGTCACATAACCTCCTTACTTCATTTCCTCAACTTTATTTATTGATGTATTGTTGAAAGTATTACAGACGTCCCCCTTCCTCAACTTTAAATGGGGTTAATAATAACACCTTCCTTGAAGAATTAATGTGAGGATTAGAAGAGATAATCCACTTAGTCGGGTACTGGAGCCCGCGGTGGAAAGTGACCGTGGATGACCACCATCATAGCTCTGTCCGGTGCCTGCCCCTCCGCTTGTAGTCCCGCATCCCAGGGCTGAGCCTGGAGGGCTGGCAGGCTGCAGACCGCTCGCTGCCCCCTCAGCTTGGCTGTGTGCCAGCACGGAGTGCGCCCCAGGGACCGAGGTGAATAGGGTGTGGTCCTGACCACTGGGAGCGGTTTACAGGCCTGTGGGAGCATTAGCAGGAGCCCGAAGGACCACGATTTGGGACTGGGTGCAGCGGGCACAGCACCCAGGTGCCAGGCGCGAGGAAGCAATCAATGGCTGTGCCCTTGCACGACTCTGAGTGAGCACCTCCTTGAAACTGGGGCACCTGCCTCACCCTGGTCCCAGCCCAGCGAGGGACTCATCCCCAAAGGAGTGCCTGAAGCCCGGAGGAGGGTGAGGGGGCAGGCACCGCAGCATCCGAGGCCTCCTGGAGGCGGTGTCGAGAGCTGCAGGCTTGGATAGGGAGAATTTTGAAATGCAGAGCTGAGGCACCTATACTCCTGGGTAGGAACCTACAGGAGCAAAGGCTGCCTTTAGGAAAGCCCTCTGCATGTTTGAATTGTGCCAATAGTTTGCAAATTAAACACAAAGGCGTGTACCTTAGGACTCGAGTACCAGGGATTACCAGTAACCCTGCAGCTAGGGGTTCCCTCCCAGTTCCCCGGGCGCATCCCTGCAGAGAGGAAATGGGTTCCCCTGACAGTTACAGCTGGGGAAGCAGGACAGAGCCAGCCCGACACACAGGCGTCTCGTCCCTTGGGGTGTACTGTCACCATCCTGGCTCTGAAGATCCCTCGTGAAGTGGACATCCGGTAGCCTGGAGAGAGGTGGGGGTTCAAATGTCAGAGGATAGCCAAGGAGGGTGACGACAGAGAGGAAAATAAATGTGCGTACACGTGATCGCTGTGCAGTGGGGAGCTCCGGGAGGGTCGCGCCCAGGCCCCATCGCCGGGCAGCGGTGGTCACGGAGAGCGGGCATTGTTGCAGGAGACGCTGAACAATGGACGTTCTAAAGCAGAAGGGGCTGGCGGGTTAGAAGGGGGGCTAGCCCTTCCCGGATCCAGTTCACGTGACCGTATTTACTGTGTGGAAAGAAGGAATGGGCTCCCACGGGCTGTCCTGTCGAGGATGAGGGTGAGAGGGAGCTCTCTGCGGAAAGGAAGACAGAATGTCCCTGATCACAGGGAGGGAGGGCGCCCCAGGAGGCCTGGAAGCGCGCAGTGTGGCGGGGGGGGGGGGGGGGGATGCCCGGTCGACGGTGAGGCCGCAACATAGGTGCGGGAGCCTCATCCTTAGAGGTCTTGTCTTCCAGGCGGGGGCCTTGGGCTTTCTGTTCTAGGCTGTAGGGACTGAAGGTGTTGTGAGGAGGGAGCCCCGTGATCTGGCCATTAATACAGGAAGAGCAGTTCAGTGTGAGTGTGAAGCACAGGCTGAAAGGCAGGCGAGTAGGAGGCGGGAGACTTGGTAGGGCTCTGGAGCGACCCTGCAGGAGAGAGGAGGGATGCCTGACCTCTGCGGTGGCAGAGGGCCAGGAGAGGGCGGCCAGAGGAGAGTGGGGGACACTGACAGACAGATTGCACGTGGAGGAATGGAAGGGGTGTTTGATGATCCCAGGCTCCCAGCCTCTGAGCTCGCAGAGGCCTCCAGAAGCAGGCGGAGGTCTGCAGGGGACAGGCGAGCGAACCTTGCTGGTCTCCCCGGGTCTGTCTGGTCCGCAGCCCGCAGAGCTGTGCTCCCAGTGGCTCTGGGTCCTGCCCCTTGCCCCAGCAGCCAAAGTCCCAGTGTCCAATGCCACAGCTCTCCCTTTCTTTCCTTCCTCCCAGGACTCACCGAAGCCCTCAGTGCCCAGCTATGAGCTGAAGGCAGCATCAGGCAAAAGGGGGAAGGCTCCCCTGTCCTGGTCTTGGATGCAAAACTGCGAGCAGACTCTGGCCTCCGCTTATATGCCGGTGGTGGTGGACCCCAGGGGCTGGAACCTGGACAAGCCCAAGTTCAACTTCTACACCTCGCAGTACTCCAACTGCCTGAGCCCCTTCTACACCCTGCAGAAGCCTACCTGTGGCTACCTGTACCGCCGGGACACCGACCACACCCGCAAGCTCTTCCACGTGCCTCCTGCTAACAAGGTTTTGTGGCGTTCCTAGGTTCCCAGTCCTGTGCCAGCCAGAGGCCCCTGCCCCTCACCCATGCCCCCCGTCCTGGAGGGGAGGGGCTGCTCACTCCGGGAGCAGTGACCCCCTGGGCTAGGACAGCTGCGCCATGCCCACTGTCAGCCCTGGTACAGGGGGGTTCCCATCTCGGCAGCAATTAAAGTGTGTTCTTCCTTTTCCTGGCATCTGAATGGGTGTCTTTGAGGGGGTAGACTGAGACCATAGGGGTATTTCACAGCAAGGTGATGTCCAGAGGGGTCTGAAGACTTGGAAGGACTTGCTTCTTAGTCCCCTCACTCTGACAGGAACCTCACCCCCTTCAGAATCTAAGTCCCAAGCAAAGCCCATGCCAGGGTCCAGGCTGGGCACCCCTCCAAGCACAAGAAAGAGATGCATCGTCTGACCACACCCCAGCTCTCTCATGAGGCCCCCTCTCCCCCTGCTGGAGCGGCCACTGGAGGATGGGGAAGTGATGTAGGGAGCGAACCCAGTCTCGAGGGGCCCCCTCGGCAGCCGGAGTGTAATGTAAGACCGCCGCCTTTGACTTGCCTTTGTTGGTGGGGATGGATTTCCCGTCGTGTGTCTCTCCGCTGGTCCAGAAGAGCTGGCTCCGAGGTTGGTTAGGCTCGTGCGCCCTGGTTCCCGGAGAAAGAGGGTGAAGGCAGAGGGTACTTGCCCCGTAGCGGTGACCACAGTGAGTCCCTGGTCACTGCCCCCCAGGGTGAGTCCGTGGGGGACTGGAGCCAGCTCTGGGCAGCCTGTGAGAGCCGACTGTGGGCCTCTCCTCCCAGCTCCACACTCAGCCACTTCACGTCGGCAGCTTGAACTTGGCGGTGGGAGTATTTACACCCCTGACGTCAGCAAACACCGACGGATTGGAGTTTCTTTTGCCCAGAGACTCGGTGGTTGAATAGTTACCAGCACACTGCTGAGTGACTCCAGCTGGATTTCTTCTCGGAGTCACATCCCATTCCAGATATCGGGGTGCATTCAGTGGCGCCTACTTGTAGAGCACAAGAGGCGGGGCCGGCGGGGGATAACAGGACAGATGTCCGGGGAGTCCGACAAGCGGCCTGTGCAGTGGCCCGGCTTCCCAGACACCTTTCTCTGAGCAGGTGGCCGGGGACAGGGAGCCTCAAGGCCCTCCCGAGGGCCACCCTGACAACCTAGCATCGGGGTCTTCTGTTTGATGCAGGCTCTCTGTCAAGTGAGAGGTTTCCCCTGCTCGTTGGTGACCGGGGCTGGAAGCAGGCCATTTGGCAACTGTACCCTGTCTCTCCTGCCTGGTCGTGGGTGTTTGAGGAGCCAGCATGGGAAGGAGCTGGGGGGCCTCATTCTTCCCTTACCTCCCAGTTTTCAGAGCAGCATTTATTGCCATTGCAGTGGGATTTGGAAGCGGAGCCGAATGATACAAGTGTGCCGTCTACGACAATCAGGAGCCTTCGTCCTCCATCAATCGGTCTCCCACAGACACCTGGAACACCTGGCGCCGGCTGGGTCCCCGGGCTGCAGAGATGAACAAGAACCATCTCTGTCCGCCGAGACCCGCAGCCGTGGGAGCAGGGGGGGCCAGGCGAGCGTCTCTGCTCCCTTAACCTACGCCTCCTCCAGTCCCCTGAGGAACGGTCTCCCCCTTGAGGTTCACCTTGGTAGCGCAGCCTCCATGGAAGGCTCCAGGACCCTTTCAAAAAGCTGGCCCAGGTCCCACATGGGTCTGGGTGGGATGGTCCCGGGAGGCAGAGCAAGCGGTACTCAGGGTTCTTGTGTTTCAGTGGGGGAGGCCAGCGGGCAGCGGGCAGCCTGGGTTTGTGGCCCCTCCAGTCTCTTCCAGGCCTGGCTTCCACCTCTGGCACCTGCCCACCCCCCTTGTCCCTCTCCTTGGTGCCGTTCCGACAGGTGGATCCTCTCACTCTGGTGTGGCATCTGTCCCAGGAGGGACTCCTGCAGACAAAGCAGCCAGGGGAGCCCGGGCAGGGGGCTGCGGAGGGCACCGGAGGGGGGAGGGGCCTTCCTCGGAGGTGGCCAGACAGGCTGAATGCATGGTGATGAGGCACAAGGCTTCCTACAACCACTTAAACTTTTTGTCAACCTCAGAATGCTGTTTGTCTGCCCCCAGTGCCTCGCGTCTCCTGAGGAAGTAAAGCCACCCCCAGAGCGGTGTGGCCCTGCTCAGCGTGATGCCTGGGCAGCGGACACTTACCGACGGCTCCGTCCACCAGCAGGAAGGCTGGTCCCAGCCTTCCCCGATCACGCACGCACACCTTCACTCCGTGTTTTACTGAGCTCAGGCCCGTCAGTCAACTGGTACTCTCAAAAAGGGCATTGAGGGGAGTTTAGTGAAGGGACTGTTTACAGGGAAGTGGGTTAGGGGACTGGTGATGTGCCCAGAGAGTGGCGATGGAGGGAGGCCCTTCTTACTCCTCAGCCTGAGGGGAAGGGGAAGGAACTGTGTCCTGGGAGCCCCGAGGGAGCTCTGGCCAGAGCTGTGGCTGAGGGTGGAAGGAAACGACCAGCCTTTTCTCTCTCCACCCTCCAGTCTCCTTCAGTGCTTCTAAATGGCTGACCCCAGCCTGAAGCCAGAGGGCAGGGGAGTCCGGGAACCCAGTCCTCAGGGGTCAGCCTCCCGGCTCAGAGCAGACAGGGGAAGAATGGGTGGGCGGGGCCAACAGGATACCAGCACGGGAACATGGGCTGCACGGTGCCAGGTGCCGGGAGGAGGATGCAAGAGATGAGGAAGACACGCTCTCTGCCCTCCCGGAGCTCCCTGGATCCCCCAGGGCAGGCCAGGGATAACAGCTGCCTACAATTCCAGGAGGAAATGGACGTTATGCCTGTTGTAGTAAAGTGTGGGTGTTGTCATAGACCCTAGGATGGCCCCCACTGGTTTCCACCTCCTGGCATCCCTGCCTTTGTAAAGTCCCCCGCCTCTGAATGTGGGCAAGACCTGTGACTTGCTTCTAAACCACAGAATATGGCACAGGTGACGGGATGTCTCTCCCTTGATTAGGTCACGTTACATAGGATTCCATTTTCGCAGACTGGAGAGTGGTCTTCAGACAATATCTAGCAAAAAGCCAGGGCGCTCAGTCCTACAGCTGCAGCAAATGAGTTCTTTTAATAACCACAATGAGGCGGAAGTGGGTTCTGGCCTCCAGATGGAAACACAGCCCAGATGACTCTCGGAGAGCAGCCTGTGAGGCCCTGGGCAGAGGACCCTGCTAAGCCATGCCTGATTCCTGGTCCACAGAAACCGAGATGATGAACGTGTCGGGTTTTAAGCTGCCAACTTTGTGGTAACTTGTTGAGCAGCATAGAAAACGAGCATAACACAGAAGCAAAACGGGCGTACTGAGGCAGGAAAGGCGAATTCTGCAGATTCTGAGGGCTTCACAGGGGAGGCGGCATTTGTATCCAACCATGAAATGCGAGGAGGATGTAAGCGGGAGACATGAAAAGATGAGCTTCCAACTCCGGCTCAGCCCTTCATTTCCAGACCCTTGGCCCAAGAGGACTCTGCAAGGACAGACTTGAGCCTGGACCCCAAGCAAGGTCACTGGAAGGAGCCCTCCCTGCCCTTCCCCAGAAAACATGCCCTGGAACTTGATCAAAGTTGGCAGTCCCAGACCCCCAAAGGACCCTAAATTGGTCCCTTTAGGTAAAGGAGAGCTCAAACAGTCCTATTTGATTTTTTTTCTAAAAACCACTATCCTGCCCTGGCCGGTTTGGCTCAGCGGTTGGAGCGTCGGCCTGCGGTCCGGAGAGACTCGGATTCGGTTCCCGCTAAGGGCACATACCTCGGTTGTAGTTTGTCCCCGGCCCTGGTTGGTCGTGCGGGTGGCAGCCACTCGATGTGTCCCTTTCACGTCGATGTCTCTCTCTCTCTCTCTCCCCCACTCTATCTGCACACACAAAAAAGAAATGTCCTCAGGTGAGGATAAAAAAAAAAAAAATTAAAAACCACTATCCTCTGTGAGCAACATATGTTCATTATGAGCCATTTAAGAATACAGATTCATTTGTCCTGGCTGGTTTGGCTCGGCGGTTAGAGCATCAGCCTGCGGACCAATGAGTCGAAGGTTCGATTCCGGTCAAGGGCACATACCTCAGTTGCATTTCATCCCCTGCCCTGGTCTGGTCATTTGGGAGGCAACCAGTCTATGTGGCTCTGTCACATCAATGTTTCTATCTCTCTCTCCCTCCCTCCCTCCCTCTCACTCTGTCTGATGATACATAGAAAAGTATCCTCGGGTGAGAAATAAAAAAAATACAGATACTTTTTATTTTTATTTTATTTTATTATTATTATTTTCTAATTCTTACCCAAGTACATTTTTCCATTTTTGTTCAGATAGAGTGGGAGAAGGAGAGAGGAAGAGAGAGAGAAACATCAGTGTGAACGGGACACATTGACTGGCTGCCGCCTCCTGCACGACCCCAACCAGGGCCGGGGACGAATCGCAACCGAGGTACGTGCCCTTGACCGGAATTGAACCCGCGACTCATTGGTCTGCGGGCCAACACTCTAACCGCTGAGCCAAACCAGCCAGGGCAAAATACAGATACTTTTTAAAAAGCAATGATTAAAAAACAAACATACAACAAAAAAAAACACTGGTGATTCCATGACCTAGAAATGAACCCTGTTGACATTTTTGGGGTCATTTCCTTCTGGTCATAGTGACAGGGACGGCAATGTTAATGTCACCTCACCTCATCTCCCTGATCTTCTAAGGGATGTTCTGAGCTCTGGGCACTTGGGATGAACTTGCTCAGGATGATGGCCAAGAAGAGCTGCAGGGCCAGAAAGAAGAGAGACCAGTGGGGGTCTTGATGATGGGAAGGAAGACAGCTACGCCTGGGGGGAGAGCAACTCTGGGAAGGCAGACATAACCCAGAGCACATACTCTGCACCCCACTGCCACCCACGGCATCTGGCAGATGTCACATGAGGCAGGGACAGAGAAGGAACCTTCCCAGGCTCCTCTGGTTCGCAGGGAGCCTCTGGTTCATTCCATCTGCAGCATCTTGGCCAAGAAGGGGGACCCCTCCCGAGGTGTCCAGGGTCTGGCCTCTGGTGGTTCATATGTCTCCTGAGCTGCAGGAAGCAGCTGTTCACCTGAGGAAGGGCTGCTGGGGCTGAGCAGTGTCTCAGGGCACAGATCCCCACCGCTCCGGGCTCATTTCTTTGCCCAGGCAGTGGGCACAGCCTATTCATGCAAAGACTGGGTTGTCCTGACGGTTGGAAGGCGGGACTGTCCTTCCTTGACAGAGCCGGGCCACCCCTCTGAGCTGACCTCCAGGCCCCTGGTCCTCCCCTTCTGTCCACTTCCAGTGGAACTCTCCTGGGAGCAAGAGCCTGGAGCAACTGCACAAGAACCACCATCTCCTTGATGCCTCCATTCTCAGACTGCCTCCGATGGTTCTAGTTTGTTTTTGTTTAAATAAAGGGGGGATTCTTTTTCTAACATAACCAGAACTGTGCAGAGAGGCATTGCTTATTGCCATGGGTTCTACAGATAATGGTTGACATCTCTGGTTTTCTTGGTCTTTCCCTCTACTTGTAACCTCATGGTCCCAAGGTAGCTGCTGCATTCCAGGCATCACGTTCATACTCAAGGCCAAAGTAGGGGAGGGCTGCACCAGCTCCATCGTTTATCACTTTTTATCAAGAAAGCAAAGTTTCCCCGGAAAACCATGGCAGACCTTCACTTACATTTCTTTGGCCAGGACCACATCATATGGCCACTATTAGCTGCAAGAGAGGCTAAGAAAACAATAATCTTTCCCAGCTTCTTTTAGGAGAGACAGGCGGAGGTTGGGGATGGGGTTGGATCTAGTAAGGTGTTTTTTTTTAAAATATTTTTTTAAAATTAATTTTAGAGATAGAGAAAAGGAGAGAGAGAGATAGAAACATCGATGAGCAAGAACATCGATTGGCCTGCATGCCAATCCCTGCATGTCTCCCACTGGGGATTTGGCCTACAACCTGGGCATATGCCTTGACCGGGAATCGAATTGGCAACCTCTTGGTGCATGGGTTGACGCTCAACCACTGAGCCACACCGGCTGGGCTTTAGTAAGGTTTTAATGAAGACCTCTACCTCCTCTGGAGCCTTACCACAGGTGGATGTCTGCCCCCACACACAGTCCAGGGCCATGGTTAATGGGACTAAAGGGACAAGAGACATGGTTGGCTGTCATCCGGGGACACTGCTGTGCCCAAGGTGCAGTGTAACCGCACCTAGATTCTAAAGCCAACAGCATGCCAGCCGCTGTAACAGACACGAAGTAATAGGAGATGGCTAACATGGGGCACTTACTCTTTGCCAGACCCAGTTCTAAATGCTTTCCATATATTAATTTTAATTCATTTAATCCTCTTAACAGCCCTACGAGGTGGACACCATTATCTCCATTTTAAGAATGAAACTGAGCCCTGGCCGGTTTGGCTCAGTGGTTAGAGCGTCGGCCTGCGATCCAGAGAGACCGGGGTTCAATTCCCGCTAAGGGCACGTACCTCGGTTGCAGTTTGTCCCCGGCCCTGGTTGGGTCATGTGGGTGGCAGCCACTCGATGTGTCCCTTTCACATTGATGTTTCTCTCTCTCTCTCCTTTCCACTCTATCTGAACAAAAAATGGAAAAATGTCCTCAGGTGAGGATAAAAAAAGAATGAAACAGGCCCAGGGGTTAAAGTACTTGCTCAAGTTCACCCAACAAGTATTGTGCGCAAGAAACAAAGTGGTGGTGTTTTAAGCCACTGAGATTTTAGAATGGTTTGTTACACAGCATTACCTGGCCGATGCTGAGAGCTTAGGTATGTACTGTGATATCTAATATATTATAGACAATATCGATTGCATAACATTGTAAATATATTTATGTCATTATATAGTTATATTATACAATGTATGTACATATAAGTACATTTACGTACATACGCATGTATATAAAAATCTTCCTTAGTCTGCAGTCTGAAGAAAGAGCGCTTTGTGGCCTGGAGTAGAGAATCCGCTCCTTGCAGCCCTGCAGCGGGGGAGGGACCAGCACGGGCTGGGGTTCCCGAGAGGAGCTGCGCAAGCCTGGTGCGGCTAGAAAGACTCGTGACATTTTGCGCAGTATTTACAATCACTGTCTTTGTATTAGTCAGAAGAGGGTAGATTAGCTGCGGTAACAAACCATCCCCAAAGGGCACCCCTTCCGCAAGTATAGAAGACACTTTTGTGCTCGTGCATCAATGCACAGCCTGGAAAGACATCCAAGTGCCTGCTGGGAAAGCAGGAATGTGGATGGTGGTTCCCTCTGCCCAGGACGGGGACAGGCATGGTCCACATGGAAAGGAGGGGGGGAAACAGGACAGTGCGGACGGAGTGAGTGCTGGCTCCGGATTCCCCAGTATCATCCAGCTTAGACTCACCTGCGTACTGGGGAATCCGGAGCCAGCACTCGCTCCTAAGTGATCCAGTGTTAAAGCCTGGCCAGAGACCATCCCCCGAGGGGCCACGGAAAGCTGTTGCTGCATAGATGGGCCTGTAGGCTTGGCCTGGGAGCTTTCCAGGACCAGCAGGTAGCAGCTCACCCATGCATGTGTGTGCCAGCCTCTCGCTCACACGTGCACCACCCCCCACCAGGCTATGAAGCACACACTCAAAGTCCCCTATTCCCGTGCCCCTGGGAGGCGACGGTGTCAGGTTCAGAGTCCGATGCAGGGTTGAATCCAAGCCTCCCAGGATGCGAAGGCTGAGGCCTCCAGGAACACGAGAGAGGTCAGAACAGGACCAGAGAGTGCGTGTGCATGGCCGTGTATGCCTGTGTAGGATGTTGTAGGAGGGGTTCCCACTGGTGCCGCAGACTCGTCTTGGAAGCCCACACACTCCGCATCACCCAGGAGCGCTCGTGCTAGCGTTCCCCGGCGGGGTGGCACCTCAGCCGCGAGGGCCAAGTGCAGTGACAGCCTGGGAAATGGAAGCAGCAGCCCCGTCGAGAGCCCGCAGCTGGCCCAGCTCTGGAAGAGGGACCAGCTCCGTTCTGTGCCCGAGCGAGGAACCCACTCCAAACAGGTCACGGGATCAGAACAGCTGCTGGCTGGCCACCCACTCCTGGGAAGGAGGGACAAGGAGACTGCAAAGTGGGTAAGAAAATCCTCTCACCAGCAGCTCAGGCCGTAATCCCAGGCCTCTGCTCCTCTCCCCGGGGCCGCCCCATTGGCGGCAGGGATTGCGTTGGGGCCTGGAACACCAGCTCTCTGGCACCCCCGGACTGGGTGTAGGCCTGCTCAGCCCCCATCACCTTCTCCCTTCTGCTGCCGGCATTTCCCTACACGGATTCTCAGCTCCTCCTTCCTCAGATCTGGGTGACGCGGGCCTGGGAGCCAGCAGGGCCCAGTTCTAAAAAGCCAAGGCGCGCCGTGCAGGGAGCAGCGGGCACAGGACTTGTCCATCTTGGGCATCGGCCTCCCCCAGGCCTGGAGGATGGGCAACGTGATGGAGGGCAAGTCGGTGGAAGAGCTGAGCAGCACCGAGTGCCACCAGTGGTACAAGAAGTTCATGACCGAGTGCCCCTCCGGCCAGCTCACCCTCTACGAGTTCCGCCAGTTCTTTGGCCTCAAGAACCTGAGCCCGTCGACCAGCCAGTACGTGGAGCAGATGTTTGAGACCTTTGACTTCAACAAAGTGAGCAGGGGCCTGGGTGCGGGGCGTCGGAGGGAAGCCTGGGGAGGCTCGACCAGCGTGGGGAGGGTGGGAGCAGATTGGGAACAGCGGGGTCCGCTGGAGGAGTGACTTCATTTATACACTTCTTTGTTTATCTGGGAGGTGGCATGTCCATGTTCGGGACTCAAATCGATCTCACATTCACTGAGCAGCTACTGAGAGTCAGGCACCGGGGGTTCCGAAGGACTCGGGCGTTCCTGCTCCGGCCCCCAGGGGAAGACAGCGGGGTCCGCAGTGCACCTGCAGGCGAACCGAGTGGCTCCCTCTGCCTCTCCCACAAACACAGGCCGATTACTCAGAACAAGTGTGAGCACTAATCGACAGTCATTGAGCGCCTGCTAAGCGCTTGGCACTGTATGTGGTGCTTTTGCACAGGCCCGAGAGGATGCAGAAGGAGGGGTGGGGAGTGGGCAGCAGGTGTGAAGGCTCCAGCCCCGGCAGGTCTGGGATGGACGGGCCCACGTTTCTTGTGTCACCCATGATAATCACTAGACCCGGGGACAGGCAGGGTGGCCTAGTCACTGGGGTATTCAGGCTACTCCAACTCCAAAATGCCCAGCGACCTCACTTACCTTTTCTTAAGTGAGTACAGGGGTCAAACTGTATGTGTCTCCAAGTAATCACCTGGCCTCATGGAGCGAAGACTTTGGATAAGTTAGAGGGAACCCTGAAAAGGGAGGTAGGCCCCGTGAGTTAGGGCCCCTAGTTTTCATCAGCTGGGTGACCTTGAACCCATTCTCTGCCCCTCGACCTCAGCTTGTTATTCACCTGTATCTGCCATGACGTCAGAGCATTCGTTAGATGTTTGTTGGTTTTCAATAGCAAATCTTCCATTGATTTGGCAATTAAGTCAAGATGTAGTGGTGGAAGAATCCAAACCCATAAACGCTCCCCACCCTGGCTGGCCCCACGCGGCTGGCGCGCACCCGAGAGGTGAGGCGTGGTGATGGCCTGCCATGTGCCCACCACAAGCTGGGGAGAGGCTGCCCAGAGCTTCCCCAGCTCCCCGCACTGCCCAATGGGCCACACACCATTGTAGGTGGGGCTTCTCGGGGAAGCTGGGGCTCAGAGGCTATTTAAAACTCGCTAATATTTGGGGTCAAGGGGCCAAAGCAGATTATGGGCTTTGAGTCCCAGCCTCAAGGGCAGCATCGTGGAATCGCAGGGCTTTCCTGAAGGGGGCGCAAGGGAGCAGAGTATTGGAGCCCAGAGCATGGAGACCAGGAAGGGAGGCTTCAGGACCCTGGACCTCCCAAACCCTCCAGAGGCAGCGATAATTCCTGAGCAGGAGGGGAAGAACCTCAATACCTTACACCCAAATGCACCAAAATAGCTCAGCTTCTCAGCTACGAAAGAAACCCTTTGGGTCAAGACACGTCTCTGACAGGACCCTCTAAAATCCCACATATGACATCAGGGACAGGCAACCCACCAATTTTGTATTTGCCTAACCGGAGTCATTCATATGCCACCTCTTCAATCTTTGTCATATGCAAGCACCTCCTGGTCTGTCCAAACCTCACTTCTTCCTTTATGTCACCCACACCCCTGCCTTAGGGCTTTGGTGCTGCCTGGGACCCTCTTCCTCCAGATTTCTGCTTGGTTCACACCTTCTCCTACTCCAAGTCTGTGCTCAAATGTCTCGTTCCCACTGACACCTGCCCTGATCTCCTGCTTTAAACCCCATTTTACTGGGAGTAGCCCCTAACCCTGCATTTCCTAGTCCTGCCCCCCGAGCACATCTAATACATTATACTGAATAACATGTAGCCACTGTGTCTGTCTGTCTCCCCTGCTGGAATGTGAGCTCCGCGAGGCAGGGATTGTTGTCTGTCTTGTCCATTGCTGTACCCTCAGCACCCAAAACAGCGTTCGAAACATAGTAGGTACTTAACAGAGATCTGCTATAGGAGTGAATGACTACATGAGAATTCGTGAGTTTATGGGCTAGTTTTATATTTCATAATAACATTAATTTAAACACATATTTATTTAAATGAGGAGCACCTTTGTAATATTTAAAGTGCGCGCGGACACCAGGTCTAACTCCCCGCTGGGGCACCATCGCCGCACCCATTGCCGTGAGACCGGAGCCACTCAGCAGGTCGGCTCGGAAACTGATACAGACGGGAGTTAAAACTGGGGTGTGCAAACAGTGGCCTGTGGCCTATTCTGATGAATGAGCACACCACACACACGTGTTTACATTTTGTCCAAACTGAAATATTTGCCATCTGGCCCTTTACAGAAAATGTCAGCCAGCCCGAGTTAGAAGAGGGTTGTGTCCTAGGGTGCGGTGCTGGGTGGGCAGGGTTGGGGGTCCAGCAGTGTGGGTGGGAGTGTGACCTGGGGACAAGCACATGCTTTGTTTATTTCAAAGTGGTGTGTGGGCCTGGCTGTGCTGGGCGGTCACACAGGAGGCCCAACCCAGTGTGAATTTTCCATCCCCGCATCTGAGCGCCATCAGGACTCAGGAAACCGAGTTTCTAGGCAAGGGCTTGTCATCTACTAGCTGTGTGGCTACCCTCTGTCAGCCTCAGCTTTCTCAGCGGACGACGGGACAAAAGTAACCACCTGGGAGTGATTGTGAGCGTCGGTAAAACGAATGAACCAGTCAGCACAAGAGGCACTGAAAAGAAGTAGCGCGTAGTTGCAGCAGATTGCAGAGTCTCATCGTCCAGGGAGTCGGACCTGCTCAGAGCCTCTGGGGCGGGCGGGGCGGGCGCCCAGGGCGGGGTGGTCTGCGGGGTCCAGGGCGGAGGCGCGGGGGCGGCAGGGGCTCAGGCAGCCTCACCCCCCAGGACGGCTACATCGACTTCATGGAGTACGTGGCGGCGCTCAGCCTGGTGCTCAAGGGCAAGGTGGAGCAGAAGCTGCGCTGGTACTTCAAGCTCTACGACGTCGACGGCAACGGATGCATCGACCGCGACGAGCTGCTCACCATCATCCGGGTAACGCCGGTGCCCAGGCCGGGCCTGGGGCGGGGCCGGAGGGGGCCGAGCCGGCGCGGGGTCTTCAGTGAGCAGAGCTGGTCGCAAGGGGACGGGGTGGAATTCAGCGCCCCGCCCGGGGGCAGCTCTGTCCCCCCCAGCGGCCGACTGAGCCGTTCCTCCCCCTCTCTGGGCCTCAGTTTCCTCATTGTGCCAAGGACTGCTCTGCAGCTCCGCACCCTGGCCTCCAGCCCACTGCCCCTCCTCATCCCCCCACCCCAGCCACCACCACCGGACTGAGTTAGGAGGGTCCTCTCATTTTTTTTTTTTAATTTAATGTTTTTATTGATTTTTTTTCTTCATTGATTTTAGAGAGAGAGGGAGGGAGAGGGAGAAAGAAACATCCATGAGAGAGAAACATGAATCGGCTGCCTCCTGCAGGCCCCCTCCTGGGGACTGAGCCCAACCTGGTCATGTGCCCTGACGGGGAATGAACCTCAGAGACCTCTCACTGAGCCACAGGGCAGGCTCACTTCTTCTCCCCCCAGGCCATCCGAGCCATTAACCCCTGCAGCGACTCCACCATGAGCGCAGAGGAGTTCACCGACACCGTGTTCTCCAAGATCGACATCAATGGGGATGGTGAGGAGGCCGGGATGGGGTCGCCAGGGGCCGGCTGAGCAGGGGTAGGGTCCCAGCCACAAACCTGGATTTTAGGGACTCCTGGGCCAGACTTTGGTGTCTGGCCCCTTTGCCCGCTGCAGTCACAGCCACTTCCCCCAGCACTGGCCTTGTGCCCTTGGCCAGACTCCAGTCCCGGGCCGGGTACAGTGCTACCAAGGAGACACGAACACCCTCCTCCCCTGACTCCCTTTCTCTCCACCAGGGGAACTGTCCCTGGAGGAGTTCATGGAGGGCGTCCAGAAGGACCAGATGCTGCTGGACACGCTGACACGAAGCCTGGACCTTACCAGCATTGTGCGCAGACTCCAGAGCGGCGAGCAAGACCAGGAAGGGGAGGGTGGTGGGGCGCCTGAGGCCGCCGGCTGAACCCGCTGCCCTGATGCCTCTGTTGGGAGGGTGTGTGTGGTGGTTGTTTTTATACCAGATAAAGTCTACTGAACTCAAAGGCTCAGCTTGCCTCCTTGGGCGGCATGGTGGTAGCTCCGGCCGAGGTGGGAGTGCAGAGGTGGGGGCAGTGACTGGGCTGGTGGTGACTGCTTCCTGCCGGGCCCTCCTAACTCCCCTCTGCACCAGGCTCCTCTACTGCCCCTCCCGGAACCTCCCCCGCTTTCCCGCTGGGCTTCTCCAGGCCCCTCTTCTGGACGGCAGAGCCCAGCTTTCCCAGGACCCTGGTGGAATCCTATAGGTCCTGCGACCGCAGCCTCCGCCCTGGTGCTGCAAGGGGCCCGGGACCACCCGAGCCTGCTTGTGTGGTTTGCATCGATTTGTCCCTCCCATTCAGCAAGCATGTATTGAACAACTGCTATGTACTAATGCTAGATGTTAGATGTGCAAAGAAGAGGACCCTTCTCATCTTCAAGGAACTCACAGGCTGAGCCTCATTATGATAAAATATACTAAGGGGAGCTATGACTGGATTCCTGTAGGTACACAGGGAACTGTGAGTGAGCCTCACTCTGAGGCAGATGACCCTTGACTATGAACATGAACGAAGAGCTGGGGGTTGCATGTGGAGGTGACGTGAGTGAGGTTAGAGGTACGTTCTGTGTGACCTATGTGTATCACGTGTGCGGCTGTGTGATATGGGGAGAAGTTTTCTTAGGTGTAAATTGAGGGTGTCTCTTAGGATTTACATTTTACCAAATTTGAAACAATAAGGGGTTATCATATTCATTTTAGGGAGTACCTCCAAGAGCCCCAGTAATAGGAAAAAAACCAACAACTCCTTCAAGAAGTTCCAGTGCTACCTGGGAGATGAGCTGGAGTGTTTGGATGATGGTGCAGATCCGATCAGGAGTGAATGACTGGCCGTGGTGTGTGTGCACATGTGCACCTGTTCACACCCTGTGGGGAGGTGTGCTTGAGTCGGATTCTGGCCAAAAAGTGAAAGGTGAGGTGCTATTATAGAAAGTCCTCGTTTACCAGAGGAAAAACATACTGATTCAGAAGTGGCTGCTGCACAAAACCTCATCCTTCCCCTGCTGGCTGCTTGGGGCCATGCGGTGCTGCTGCCGGCTCCTGACGGGCCTGCGACTCACTGCAAGTGAGCTGACCATCCCTGGTCTCACCTAAATCTCTCTTGCTGCAGTGACACCTCACATCAGCTGGGAAGTGGGACACTCTGTTACAGGTCGGCCTCTTCCCCATTCCTTGTACACCCCGACTTTAGGAAGACCTGTCCAAGAACTGTGGAGAGCAGGCTGAAGCAGGTGTGCCCATTTCTTCTAGGCTATGAGTCTTCACCTCATCTGGGTGTGTGTGGGGTGCAGGGAGTTAACAAAAATCCAGGGTGGGAAGGAGAAACGGGGGAAAGGGGAGTGAAGCCCCTGTTTCAGAGCGCCCCTGGGGGGTGAGAGGGTGCACTGTGCTCACACCATCCTGTTCATCCTTGGACCACCCAGACTGGAAGCCAGCCGGGGCTTGAGCACAGACATGAAGGGTGGTGAAGGTCAGTGCCAGGGGCAGCCTCGCAACACACGGAGCTGACATTTCTGTTCCTCCTCCGGTGGCGCCTCTTGCGAAGTCCTGCCTGTCAGAGTTGGGAGGGTATCTGGATAGAGTAAGGCCCTTTCCCCAGCATCATGCACATACCACCTTTATGATTTGGGGCATATCTGTGTCCCACCCCGATTATGACTTTTTTTTTTTTTTTTTAAATCCTCACCCGAGGACACTTTTCCATTTTTTGTTCAGATAGAGCAGGAGGAAGAGGAAGAGAGAGAAACATCGATGTGAAGGGACACATCGAGTGGCTGCCACCCGCACGACCAACCATGTCTGGGGACAAACTGCAACCGAGGTACGTGCCCTTAGCGGGAACCGAACCCGGGTCTCTCTGTATCGCAGGCCGACGCTCCAACCGCTGAGCCAAAGCGGCCAGGGCTATTTTTTTTAATCAATCACTTTCCTAAAATTTGTTTCTGAAGGAACTTTTTATATGAATATCACACCTATGAAATCACAGGTTCAACAGGTTAATTTTATTTTTCGTACATCAACATAAAAACATATCTATTCAAGGTAAAGCAAGTGTTTTTCCAGGTCCTACTTTACACGGTCTCACAGGGGTAATTCTGACCCAGGGTCTGTGTTCTCAGAGGTGTTTCTGGCTGCAGGGTAGGAGGAGTCTGAGTTGCTCAGCCCTCCTTCAACCAGAGTGCCCCCCCCCCTTTAAATTGATTTTTTTAAAATATGTTTTTATTGATTTTTTAGAGAGAGAGGAAGGGAGAGAGAGATAGAAACATCAATGTGAGAGAGATACATTGACTGGCTGCCTTCTGCATGTCCCCTACTGGGGATCCAGCCTGCAACTTGGGCATGTGCCCTGACCAGGGATCAAACAGGGACCTTTCAGTCTACAGGACTGTGCTCAATCCACTGAGCCACTCCAGCCGGGTTTTTATTGATTTTTAGAGAGAGAGGAAGGGAGCAGAAGAGAGAGATAGAAACATTGATGAGAGAGAACATTGAGTGGCCGCCTCCTGCATGCCCCCCACTGGGGATCGGGCCCACAACCTGGGCAAGTGCCCTGACCGGGAATGGAACCAGTGACCTCTTGGTGCATGGGTCAATGTTCAACCACTGAGCCACACCGGCCGGGCTCAGATCCCTTTTAATCTAGTTTCTATATTGGGTTGCACATAGAATTTATATAACAAAAATAATTCAAAATCTAAAAAAATAATCATCTGATAACTGCTGGTCTAGTCCAGTCCTGCTCACCGTGCAGAGGAAGTAACAGGTCAGGAAGAGAACTGGCCGTCTGGGGTCACATAGCAGCTGGAGCCAAAGCCTGAGCTAGAACCCAGGTCATCAGGCCCCCAATTCTCTCCAGAGACAGAGGGAAGGCGTCTCCATTCACGAAGGAGACACACTCAGCTCGTGGCTGGGAACTGTGGCAGGGCCATGCTGGGGAGGGTCTTGGAGAGGCGAGGGGGTAAGGGGTACGGAAGGGGAGGGGGATGTTGGGGAGGCAGCGGGCCCCAGGGCTGGGGAAGCAGAACCAGGGCAGAGCTGAAGCAGCCCCTTTGAGAACAGCTGACCCCTCCAAGGGCAGGAGACCAGGCCTGGCTGGCTGAAGTTTTCCCTGTTGGCACCCCAGGTAGGGACACCTTGGAGAGGAGGGGCAAGCGCCCTCTGTAGACCCTTAAGATCCTGGGGGAATGCGATTACAGGCCCCTCCCCCCACCTTCCAGCCCCTGCCTTCTACCAGTCTGCTTCCCCGGGGCGGGGCGGGCGGGCGGGCGCTCACTGTTAATTAGGTCTATGGGACCCCGCCCCTCAGTTTTCTCCTGCTTCCAGCTAAGAACCGCGTGGGAATTTGTGGAGCCTCATAACTGCCCAGCCCAGGAGCAGCTGAAAGGGGTGAGTAGGCCATTCCCTTCACCACCCCAGGAACTCCCCCAATGGACCAGCAGCCCGTCCCCTCCCCCTCTACAGGGCTGCCAGGATGCAGGGCACAGCTGAGCCAGGGGCGCTCCCACTACTGCGAGCCTGGCGTCTTGGAGGGGCCTGTGGCCTCGCACAGGGTCCCAGGGCCCCAGACGCTCAGAACATGGCACTTCTCCGCCTCTGCTGAGAGATCCAGCCGCCGGGATTCACCTCCATCTGCAGCATCTTCATCACCCACCTGTCTCGGCGGGCACCTCTGACGAACTCATCCAGAGACAGCTGGCCTGAACAGGCAGAGAGTGGTCATGAGGCAGCATGGAAGGAAGGGGTCGTGGGGAGAGGGGAGGCCTGCAGACTTAGGGCCGGAGCTGGGGGCCTGTTGATTCTCCAGGAATCTTTTGGAACCTTCAAGGGTTTCTTTACGGGACTTCTTTGCAAATGAATTGCAGTTTTACTTTTGCCCATAGTACCCTCGTAATGTTCTCGAGGGCTCTTCTTGAGGGCTCTCCTGGGTGTGTTCTTCCTCCCTGCACAGCCTCAGGCTTTACTTACCCCATTTAGCCCTGGCCGGTTTGGCTCAGCGGTTAGAGTGTCAGCCTGTGGTCCAGAGAGACCCGGGTTCGGTTCCTGCTAAGGGCACGTACCTCGGTTGCACTTTGTCCCCGGCCCTGGTTGGGTCATGTGGGTGGCAACCATTCGATGTGTCCCTTTCACATCCATGTTTCTCTCTCTCTCTCCCTCTCACTCTATCTGAACAAAAAATGGAAAAATGTCCTCAGATGAGGATTAAAAAAAAAGAGTCCTCTCAGCCATTACCATCCCCGTTTCCAGATGAGGAAGCTGAGACCAGGGTGAGGAGGGGTTAATGGAGCATCTGTCTGCCTGACTCCAAAGCTCCCACCCTTTGGCTCGCTTGCCTACCTCCACCAGCAACTCTAAGAGGGCTTTTGTTTTTTAATCCTCACCTGAGAATATTTTTCCATTTATCTTCAGATAGAGTGAGAGAGAGAGAGACATGAATGTGAGAAACACATCGACTGGTTGCCTCCCTCACAACCCGGACCTGGGCAGGACCGAACCGCAACCGAGGTACATGCCCTGGACTGGAGACCCTTCCTGTGACCCTTCGTCTGTGACCCTTCGTCTGCCGGCCGACGCTCCAGCACTGAGCCAAACCGGCCAGGGCTCCCAGAGGAGTCTTAATGGCTCTTACGAACGGCAGGTGCCAGTGACACCTTTGCTGTTTCATGGCGTCCTCTCCACACCCAGCCCACAGATGAGGACACCAGTTGTTGAGAGGTGGAGGGCTTTGCCCAAAGTCACACGGCGAGGAAGTGGGTGCTACGGGGTGGGCCACCCCCTCCGCCCGTTACCGTCTCCGTTCTCATCCACCAGGAGGAAGATCCTGTCCACGACCTCCTCGGGCGTGAGCAGCTGGCCTTGCTGCCCGGCCTCCGGCTCCACCCTGCAGGCTTTCTTCAGCTTGTAAATGGCCTGCGGGGACATCCCAGAGGCCGTGAGGGGACCCTGCCAACCCCGCCCCTCCCAACCCACGGCCCAGCACCATCCCCACCACAGGGCCTGGGCGCAAATCAAAACTGATGCCTCTTAGGCCCACTGGCCCAGCGGCAACCGGGGAGCCCTGACCTTACATGCGGCGCCCCCCACACCCCGATGCCACCAGCTTTTCCATTGTGGGCCTCAAAGCCGAAACCCCAAACCTCTTATGAGGGATGTGTATGGCACTGTGATGGTCTCAGTGCTAGTTTACAGAGGAAGAGAGAATTTAGAATATGTATGTGTGTGTGTGTGTGTGTGTGTGTGTGTGTGTGTGTAACAGGATGATAGGAAACACAGGTGTTCAGACTGGAGGGACAGAACAGGTTTCTCCTGCGGGTCTCCAGCGAGGCAACATCTGTGAAGTGAAATGGGGAAGAGACAGACAAGAGGACTGCCCTTAGCTCTTAGGCTGAGGACAGAGGTGTGTCTGGCAGATGCCCAGGGCCTCGCTGCCCAGCACAGCCTGGCTCAGAGCAGGCTCCCTGACAGGGAGCCTCAGGGGTTACAGCCAGCTCCAGTGCCTCCTGGGTGGATGAACTTGGGCAAACACAGAACCTCTGTGAGGTGACTTCCCTATCTGTAAAGTGGGCTAACAGTGTCCACCAACAGCTCTGGGCAGTAACAGGCTAACATTCTTGCTAGTAGTTTATCAGCTTTGTTAGTCTTTTCAAGAACCAACTTTCTTTGTGCATTTTTTTCTATTTTATCAATTTCTGCTCTTTCTGGTATTATTTCCTTTCTCCTACTTTGTTTGGGTTTAATTTCTTCTTTTTTCTAATTTCTTGAGATGACTTCTTAGATCATTGATTTTCAGCCTTTCATTTTCTTATATAGACATTTTAAGGCTATACATGTGTCTGCAAATGTACCTTTAGCTGCATTCCACAAGTTTTGTTATATTATTTTTGCATCATTATTTACTTCACTCTGTGTGTGTGTGTGTGTGTGTGTGTGTGATTTTATGTCTTTGATTCATGGAATAGAAGTGTATTGCCTAATTTCCAAACACCTAGGGATTTTTTAGTTATCTTTTTGTAAGTGATTTCTAGCTTACTTCCACTGTGGACAGAAAGCAAACTTGAATGATTTCAATGCCTCTTCCCGAACCCCAGCCCCCGGGGACCCCACTTCAGTGCCCAGCCCTTTGAGCCCAGCAGTGCTCCTGTGCCCAGGGGCACCTCTGACCTCCACAATGTCGAGCAGCTCCAGGCGGTCTATGCAGCCATTTCGGTCCTTGTCATAGATCTTGAAGGTCCACTTCAGCTTGTGCTCCAGGGTGCCCCTCAGCACTAGGTTCAGGGCTGCCACGTACTCCAGGAAGTCGATGGTGTTGTCCTGCATTGGGAGTGGAAGCTGTGAGGCCCCCTCCTGGTCCGTGCCCCACCTCCAGAGCACAGGTGTGCACCCTATTCTGGGTCATCCATCCCCACGAACTCAGGGCTTTGCCTCGTCCTTGCACTCTGTGTGGCCTCTGCACCTTTGCTCATGCTGTTCTCCACTTCCACATCCTTTCCCCTCCATGATCATCCAGTTCTACCTGTTCTGCCAGGCTCAGCTCAAGGGCCCCCTCCTCCAGGAAGCCTTCCTTCTTAGACCACGTCAGCCACAGGGATCTCTCCCTCTCCTAACATTCACAGCACCTGCTACCTGTTCTGCACAGCTTGGGACTCACTCTGGCATTGCCACATGACTGTTTCCTAAGAATGTCTCATTCCCCAGCTGCATGATGTGCTCTGGAGAAAACAGAGGCTTACATTGCTTTTGTTTCCCTTCCATGCCCAGCACAGTGCCACTTCTGCACGGAGTCGAGGTCTCATAAGTATTTATGAATCAATGAACAATCAATCTACTTAATCTGAATTTGAGTCCAAGGTAGTTTTGAAAGGAGATTAGAAAACTGTGCTCACATTGAACGTTTCTTTTGCACTTTCATTCACTCTGAGTCCGAGGGCAGGTGGGCAGGCAGTGCAGCCCTGCTCACCTCTGGGCCCAGGTGGACATGACACCGAAGAACAAGCCTGCACGCCCCTCCCCCCCAGGAAGGTGGGTAGACATAGAGCTCAGGTGCTAACTGGCCAGAGGAAGGAGGAAGGCAAAAGCAGTCGGCCAGAAAACGTGTTTTTCTTTTTTTAATCCTCACCTGAAGATACTTTTCCATTCATCTTCAGAGAGAGTGGGAGGGAGGGGGAGAAAGAGAGAGAGAATCATCGATGTGAGAAAGACACATCGATTGGTTGCCTCCTGCACAACCCTGACCAGGGCTGGGGTTGAGGACCAAACCACAACCAAAGTGCATGCCCTTGACCAGAATCAAACCCAAGACTCTGGTCTTCGGGCTGACACTCTAACCTCTCAGCCAAACCGGTCAGGGCCAGGTTGCTTTGACTCCAGAGGAGGTGGAGGCAGGAGGCTGGGGGTGGCAGCTGCAGGAGGTCGGTCTGGCCAGGGTCTCAGGTGGAACTTCACAAGGCGCAGCTTATACCCGTGACCTCATGTATTTCAGGGTGGGGACCTCAGCTCTCCGAATAAAACACCCGAGTCATCAGCTCCCAGGAGTGTCTACCATTCCCATAACCTTGTAATCAGAAATGACAGCACCTGCCCAGAGCACCTCTGTCTCACTCAGTCTGGCCACTCAGAGCCCCAGCCCAGACGAGACAACCAATCGAAGTGTCTCTCTCACATCAGTGTTTCTTCCTCTCCTTCAAATCAGGGGAAAAAATATTCTCGGGTGCAGATTAACAACAACAAAAAAATCCTACGTCTTCAGAATGAATTAAAATGACATCTTTTATGTATTTTGAGGTGTACTGGGAAGTCCCTCTTTCTGAAGATGGTTTTAATATTTTACAATACAGAATGAACACTTTGTGCATATATATTTTTCTTACATTCTGGTAGTTTCTTTGGGGTAGATTCTTAGCAGTAGCTGTTCCTTCCCCCACCCTCACTACTCTTTAGTGTACTGTTTTGGTAGGTGCATAGTTTTATGAAGTTTTATCATATGCGTAGATATGAGTAAATCTCTACACAAATTCTCTTCTTACCTGTTAATAATCACATTCTTCTCCCAATAGAATCGCCTGACAACCACTGATCTGTTTCCCATCACTGTAACAGTTTCACTTTGGGACTGGTATAGAATTAGAATCAATTCAAGATGGGCTTTTTTTTTTTTTTTTAAAACAGCACAATGCCCTGGAGATTCAGTCAAGTTGCGATGTAGAGCAACAGCTCCTTCCTTTTTCTTTGCCGAGTAATATTCCACTGCATGCATGGTTCCTATCTGTTTTCTGCTCATTGAAGTTTATTTGGCTTGTTTCCAGCCCCCTCACCAAGCTTTATTGAGACACAATTGCAAAATAGCCTTTTAAAGAACATACTGTAAGCTTAAGGTGTACAATGTAATAATTGATATTCTTTAAAAGGCTATTTTCATTAGTAATTGTGACTTATTAAACTTACTAAAAATCAACCTTATGTTTCCTTTTTAATGAGTTGAGTAGGAAAACACATGCAAACATCTGGTAAGGACCATCTCTTTTACAAACCTCACCTCCCTCAGGTCTGCTATCGGCTTTGGTGGGTGAGTAACCCGAGACTCAGAAGTGGAGTAAGTTGCCTACAGCAGAATCTTTCAAGATACAAGTCTCCTCAGTGCATCAAGTGAGAACTTTCTTCTGCTCCAGGTCTACCACTGTCTAAAAGTGGGCCTGGTCCTTGCACCAAGGGGAGAAAAACAGAAAAACTAAACCATTGGCAAATCCCTACGCTTTAGATCTCTGGATTCTCCCGCATTCTTTCCCTAGAACCTTCTCATGTGTCCTCTCTCAACATGATACGTTTTCCACAAGCCTGTGGAGTTCAGAACGAGTCACCCCATAACGTGCCTCTGTAGTATGTAGGTTGTTCTGAGCTAAAGGCAACTTTTTTATTGCTGAGTAGTAGCCACTGCATGGGGCTCAAAACAAACTTCTGCCCCTCCCTTAACTATCTAGAACAACTTGAATTAGGGGCCTTGTCCATATTAACAGATTACCACAGATAACTTCTTTTGAGCTATCTAGACCGAAGGACAAATTTTGATATAGTAAACATCTGCTCTTCTTATCACCCTGCAACGACCCTTTAAGCCCCTTGAGGCTCCTTAGCTCACCCCCAGCTCAGACTGTCTTACGGTCCACGTTCCCTTCCTGTCTCTGCGCCTCTCCTGCATGCGGGGCTCTGACTCTCATACATGCGGGGCTCCCAGACACTTACATGTATTACACTTATTTTCTCCTGCTACTCTGTCTTATGCCTATGTGATTATTAGATGGGCCAGAAGAAACTTGAAGGTCAAGGAAAATTTCTTCCTCCCCACAATCCTTTGCCTAACAAGAGGCATGTTCTAGAGTAACCCGTCCAGACAAGTGATCTCACCTGTGAGGCTACTGCACCCCACCCCTGCCCAGGACCATTTCTGGGAATCTTCCAGCTGGTACTAACTCTTCTGTGTGCACCGGCCCTCGTCAGCCTTAATTACCCACAGGAGCCCAGGATGATGGAAACACCTGTCTACTCAAGAGGTCGGAGCAGAGGTGATCGGCACGTGGTCTGCTCTGGGATTGTCTGCCCTCCCTGTTTCTTCCTAAATCGGCTGCATTTGTGCACCAGCCCTGACCCCCGCCCCCAATGCATGTTACATAAGTGTCCCAAATGACATTTGAGCTTCAACCCTTTTCTTCCACTCCAGTGCCCCTCCCTGCTTGTCTCCACCAAACCCCTGTCTCTGTCACCCCAGATTTTGACATGTGAGCTAGATCTATGAGCTCTTTTGATTTTATTTGCCTTGGAAATCTCAGATCGCTTTTCGGCCGGAACCTCCATCTTCCAGTAATTCGCCAAAATGACGAACACAAAGGGAAAGAGGAGAGGCACCCGCGATATGTCCTCTAGGCCTTTTAGAAAACGTGGAGTTGTTCCTTTGGCCACATACATGCGAATCTGTAAGAAAGGTGACATTGTGGACATAAAGGGAACAGGCACTGTTCAAAAAGGAATGCCCCACAAATGTTACCATGGCAAAGCTGGAAGAGTCTACAGGTCACCCAGCAAGCAGTGGGCATGTTGTGAACACACAAGTCAAGGGCAAGATTCTTGCCAAGAGAATTACTGTGCGGCTTGAGCATAGTAAGCCTCTAAGAGCTGAGACAGCTTCCTGCAACGCGTGAAGGAAAATGATCAGAAAGAGAAGGAAGCCAAGGAGAAGGGGACCTGGGTTCAGCTGAAGCGTCATCCTCCTCCCTGTCCTGTCGGCCCCAGAGAAGCACATTTTGTGAGAACCAATGGGAAGGAGCCTGAGCCGCTGGAACCCATCCCTGTGAGTTCATGGCGTGATAAGTGTAAAAAGAAGACCACTGTACTGATAAAAAATGTTTCTCTTAATTGGGCAGAAGTATGATGTCCCTTCCCCCAAAAAAATAATTAAAGAAAACTTGGTGTCCTAAAAAGAAAATCTCAGATCAATTGTCCAGAAATGAGACCTGTTGATCTAAAGATTGTGCCAATGCCCAGCCAGTGTGGCTCAGTGGTTGAGTGTCGACCCATGCACCAAGAGGCCACTGGTTCGATTCCTGGTCAGGGCACATGCCCAGGTTGTGGGCCAAATCCCTAGGGGGGCATGCAGGAGGCAGCCAATCAATGTTCTCTCTCATCGATGTTTCTATCTCCCTCTCTCTCTAAAATCAATAAAGAAAAAAAAAGATGCTTACTGATTACAAATAAGACAAAAAAAAGCTGAGGTTAAAGGTTCCAAATTAAACAGTAAGGAGACAAGGACAAGGAAGTACATTGAGTGATCAGATCCCCACCTAAAAAAAAACATGTAAGTACATTATCAGCACAAATTGACCAAACTTGAATATGGATGGTCACTTAGGTAATAGAATTGTATTAATGTTAAATTTTTTTTTTTTTTATCCTCACCCGAGGACATTTTTTGATATTTTGTTCAGATAGAGTGGGGCGGGGGGGGGAGAGAGAGAGAGAGAGAGAGAGAGAGAGAGAAACATCGACGTGAAAGGGACACATGGAGTGGCTGCCACCCGCACAACCCAACCAGGTCTGGGGACAAACTGCCTTAGCGGGAACCGAACCCGGGTCTCTCAGGACCACAGGCTGACACTCTAACCGCTGAGCCAAACCGGCCAGGGTCCTTATTTTGATCATTGTATTAGGTTATTTAAAAGAATGGCCTTGGCCCTGCCCGGTTTGCTCAGTGGTTAGAGTTCGCCTGTGGTCCAGAGAGACCCGGGTTCGGTTCCCGCTAAGGCAGTTTGTCCCCGGACCTGGTTGGGTTGTGCGGGTGGCAGCCACTCCATGTGTCCCTTTCACGTCGATGTTTCTCTCTCTCTCTCTCTCTCTCTCTCTCTCTCTCTCTCTCTCTTTCTCTCTCCCTCCCTCCCTTCCTCCCTCCCTCCCTCCCTCCCTCCTGCTCTATCTGAACAAAAAATAAAAAAATGTCCTCGGGTGAGGATAAAAAAAAAAAAAAAAAAGAATGGCCTTGCCCTGGCTGGTTTGGCTCAGTGGTTAGAGTGTCCGCCCGCAGACCAAAGAGTCATGGCTTGGATTCTGGTCAAGGGCACGTACCTCGGCTGTGGTTGTCCCCGGCCCTGGTCAGGGTTGTGCAGGAGGCAACCGGTTGATGTGTCCCTCTCACGTTGATGTTTCTCTCTCCCCACTGACCCTTCCTCCCACTCTATCTGAAGATAAATAGAAAAATATCCTCGGGTGAGGATTAAAAAATAATAATATAATAATAAAATGTTATAAAGAAAGGAAAAAGCAACTGATGAGTGCATATGCTAATTTGTTAGATGAGATGAGGTGTAAGGGGTCCAGCTATATTATACCCAGGGCTAAAATAATCCCTTAGGCTCTTGAATTGTTACATTGAATTTTTAGATGAGTAAGGGGAAGATAGGTATATTTATGATAGCAAGTTCTGTGATATATGTCCTGCTTTTTAAAAACAAACTCACTTTCTCTCTTTATAAAACACAAACTGCCTCCTAGGCAGGTGCCCGTGCCTGGGAGTCAGAACCCCTGAGGATATCATCCTGGGCAAACGAATTCACTTCCTTGTGCCCCGTTCTCATCATTTAGTTTGAAGTAACCTACTCCTCCTGCTGCCTCGCAGACGGAGAGGAGGAGCTTCGGGTCCGTGCCAACATCGGCTCATCCCATTGGGCAGCCCTTTTGCTCCTCATCTTTAGAGCGACAGGGGCTCTGGTGGGGGTGGGAAACCAAGTCCTTGGCCGCAAAGCCCTGGCGGTAAATACAGAGAGGTCTGGACTGTGTGCCCTGCCCGCCTCCCTTCGGTGCTGTTAGTGGAGTCAGGTGAGAGCGGAGAGACGAGAGGAGGGAAGAGAAGATGGGAGGGCACAGACTGATGGTAGAGAGAGTTTTTGAGAAAGTGAGACAAACGGTGAAGGGTAAAGGAGAGAAAAGAAGAGCAGGGGACTGGGGACTGGGAGCCCCTGTGAGGCTGCTCCTCCGGCTCAGGAGAAATGGGCCAAGCGGATCGGCCACCAGTCCTCCCCCGAGGGCGCCTTACCCCGTTCTTGTCGAAGGCTCGGAACATGCCCTCTACATACTGGGTGGCCTCCTCATTGCCCGTGACCTTGAAGAAGCGCTTGAACTCGTGCATGAAGAGCGTGCCGCTGGGGCACTCCACCACGAACTTCTTGTACCACTCCTGGAGCTCCGCCACGTCCATCTCGCCGGCCGCCTCTGCCTCCTCCCAGCTGAACTGCTGCCCCATCCTGGATCCTGGCCCCGGCTGGGCAGGGAGCGAGGCTCTGTCTCCTCCTGGCCCCGGGTCAGCAGGGAGCGAGGCTCTGTCTCCTCCTGGCCCCGGGTCGGCTGGGAGCGAGGCTCTGTCTCCTCCTGGCCCCGGCTCGGCAGGGAGCGAGGCTCTGTCTCCTCCTGGGCTGCTGCAGATGGACTCCTTAGGTTAGGGTCCTCCCTGTCCTGAGCTCAGCCAGCCTATTCATCACCTCCCGGGCAACTGAACATGATGGGCAGCGTCAGGGGGCGGCCGACAAGGTGGGCGGAACCAGCCAGCTAAGCTCTAAGATCATTAGAAGATTGTCCTGGAAGGGCTGACCTCCAGCCTGCTCAGCTCCTCAGCCTCACTCCCCTTCATCTGTCAACCACTCAGCTAAGCCACCCAGAAGATTCTGAAGGGGGGGAGGGGAGGAAACTGAGAGAAGGTGGAGTGAAGACAAGTTGGGAAGACAGGCCGAGCCCCCCCATGTCCCACACACTCCCTGTCCCTTTAGTTGGGCACCACGCTGCTCCAGAGAGACCACCCTGGAGACACAGGAGACTCTGGAGTCCATAGAGGAAGCAAGGCCAACTCCCAGCCCAGAAACAAACACCCGCTCCTCCACATGGTCTAGTGAGAAGCAGCAGGGCCTATGGCGTGAAGGGCCCTTGGTGCGCAGCCCTGTCCCCAAGCTCAGTGCCCAGCACAATGCCTTTGGCTCCGTTACAGATCACACTCTAGAGCAGTGGTTCTCAACCTGTGGGTCGCGACCCCCTTGGGGGTCGAACGACCCTTTCACAGGGGTCGCCTAAGATATAACAGTAGCAAAGTTACAGTTATGAAGTAGCAACAAAAAGAATTTTATGGTTGGGGGTCACCACAACATGAGGAACTGTATTAAAGGGCCACGGCATTAGGAAGGTTGAGAACCACTGACTGCCTAGTGGTTCCCATTTTCCAATTTAAAGTACAGATGCTTCCCTCCAACACCCTTCACCCAAGGCCTATAGGCTTCTTCTCCATGTGAGAAGGATCTGGGAACATGGCTTAAAATAGTCTTACTTTTATATTAAAAGTTCATGCAAATTTGTTTTTTAATCAATTATATATTCATGCTTGTGTTAATATAATATAAAAATAGCACCTCCAAGAAATCAGAAAACCCGGAGCAGTGAGTTTTCCAGATGTACGGGCAGCCATCCCAGTGAGCCTGTCTTCGGGCAGCACGGCCCGTCTCATCGCGTGTCTGCCAGGGGGTTGGCACGGAAGCCAGACCTGCTCTGGTGGCTCTCAGCCTCACGCGCCCCTGCCCTCACGGTGCTCTCCTCCCTCCCCACGTGTGAGGGAGGAGCCTCACTCTGTTATCCTGCCAAGTGCTGGTGGACTATTCGCTCACCTCCCTCAGGGTCCGGAGAATAAGGCTGGCTAGTCTCCTCCCTCCTCTTAATCGTTGCCTCCACCTTTTCTCTCTTCTCCTTCAAGAATGACAGTCCCGCCTGTCCAGTGTGGCTCAGTGCGTGGGCATCATCCCATGCACCAAGGGGTTGTCAGTTCGATTCCAGGTCAGGACACATGGCTGGATTGTGGGCCCGATCCCCAGTGTGTGTGTGTGTGGGGGGGGGGGGTTGTGCAAGAGACAGCCGATCGATGTGTCTCTCTCTCCCTTTCCCTTCCTCTCTCTCTAAAAATCAATAAAAACATATTTTAAAAACAATTGCCTGGCCTGGCCGGTGTCGTTCAGTGGATTGACCATCGTCCCATGGACTGAGAGGTCCCGGTTTGATTCCAGGTCAGGGAACATGCCCGGGTTGTGGGCTCGATCCCCAGTGGGGAAGTGTGTGTGCAGGAGGCAGCCGATCGATGTGCCTCTCTCATCAATGTTTCTGTATCTCTCTTCCTTCCTCTCTCAGAAAATCAATAAAAACATATATTTTTTAAAAAACTGCCAGTCCCTTCAAAGCCATGTCTGACTCTGCTCCTCCACGCACTCAGCCTTGTTGCCACTGTTCACTATTGAGTTCACGTGTCTCAAAGCATCAGCTCAGAGACAGCCACATCTAGGAGAGCGGACCCATCCCACACTCCAGCCTCAAAGGTCCTTCCTTATCTCCTTAGTTCCGAAGAGCTCTCTTTCCACCACACGTTGGCCCCCATTCACCTGAGGTCCCTGGGCCAGCAGGCCGGCATCTGGGAGCTTGTTCGACATGCAAACCCTCAGGCCCCACCTCTCCTACTGAAACAGGAATTTTATTTTCACAAGCCCTGCAGGTCCTTCCAATGCACACAGTTTGGCAGCCATACCCTGGCCGTGCCTCAGGCCTTTCTGTCTCCCTCCGAAGCTTCTGAACAGCCCACCTCTCCTTCCAGCTCACTCACCCTAACACCTGCGCTCCAGGAAGTCGCCAGCCTTAGTGAGACTTGCAACCTACTGATCTCCTGTGTTTTAAAACATCATTCACTTCACGTCTACCCCCACTTCCTCCTTATCCTTACCCACGGCCCAGCACGCTGGCTGTTTCCTTACCATGACCCTGACCTTTGCACCCCCTCCCCCTCTAACCACTCACGTGGCAAAACCTGACCCTGGCTAAAGCTAACCACTACCTGTGTGCTAACACCCCACCTGCACCCAGGAGGTCGAACATGAGAAAAATCATAAAGTCACGCTGGCTGCACATACGTCAAATGACTGCTTCCTCGTCCCTGCTGCCTTCACTGTCCCCTCCCCGAGATGACTATCCCATAACCACCCCCTCAGACCTCCACTTGCTCCCCCGTTCAGCGGACGGCGTCACGGCTTCATTCCAGAGAAGGAGATGCCTCAGCCACCAGCCACCTCACCTGCCCACAGACACGGCTCCATCCGTGCCGCCTCTCGGCCGTCCTGGTTCGGCAGCAGGTCCTGGTTCGGCAGCAGCGCCCCTTCCGCTTCTCACCGGTCGGGCCCTCCACCTGTTTTCCAGGGCTCGGCTCTCTGCCTGCTCAAGCACTTCCTTCCCATGAGTCCTTCCTCCTCTGCATCCTCAGAGTAAAACCAACAAACACCCTGCCTTGCTCCCACATTCAGGTCCCACTGACACTTGCATGGGCCTACACACTTTACCTTCACGGGTCATAAGATACATATGGAATAAATAAATATTACATAAGTAAATATTGAAAATATTTTATCACTCGTTGGTATAAAGATGACTATAATCCAGTCCAATCCAGACTGGATTAAACTCATTTTCTGATTTTGAAAGAAATTAAAACACTTCAAGGAAATTAAAAATATTGTGTGCCCTCGGCACTCTGGATCCTGGATCCTTTGGCCCTGCCCATAGTCCCTCCACCTACTGTTAACTTAGGCTTTTCTTACAACAAATCCCTTTGTGGCAGATGTATTTTCCAAAAATGGCACAGCAATAGATCTGGTCTCAGGTGTCCCTCCCACCAAGGGGTTGGTCTATTTCTCCCTCTTCAACCTGGATGGGACTTTGTGGTTACTCTGAAGAGAACGGCAGAGTGATACCAGAGACTTCTACGGCTAGGTCATCAAAGGTGACAGGTTTCTGCCTGGCTCTCAGTACTTGCCCTCGGAACCCAGACGCCATACTGCGAGGAAGCCCGGGCACTCGCAGGGGTTCTGGACTACCAGCCTCAACCATCAGACGTGTGGCTGAGTGAGAGACTCCAGCCCAGCCTTCCACACACTCTAGCTGACACCAGATGAAGCCACGTCCTCACAGAGCCCTGACCAAATTGCAAATTTGTGTGCAAAGTAGATGTCGTCTCCATTTTAAGCCACTAAATCTTGGGCATTTTTTTAAGGTAGCAATAAATAACTGAATATTCTCAAACCTGTTTTGTGTCCTCATCTTTCCTCTTAGTCTCTCCTCAACTTACTCCAATTGGATGCTCCAGTCACTCCATGAAAGTCGACCACTTCGACAGTGGTCACCAATGACCTACTTTTGTTGCTCAACTTGCCAGCAGACTTACCATAGTTCACCAAATGAATTCTTTCTCCAAATACTCTAGGTTTCAAGGACCCACACTTCTCTGATTTCACTCTAACCCCACTGATTGCTCATCTGTGCTAGAACCTCCTCCGTTTTACCAAATCTCTACATGCTTAGGGCTTTGCAGGCTTGTCTGGTACTCTTCTCATCTACTTACATCCGCCCTAGATGAACGCATTCACCCCCCAAATTACATACCACTTGTAAGCTGATAGCTTCCAAATGTGTATCTTCAGCCTGGACCTCTCTCCAGAACTCCAGATTCGTGAGCTCAGCTGCCTACTGGACATCTATGCTCAGATCGCAAACTTTGCAAGGCCAAACCCCTTCTCAACCTCAGTAAGGGCCTCACCATTTGCCCAGTTACTTAGGCCAAACACTAGAACTCATCCTTGAATCCTCTCTTAGATCTCATTTCAATCTATAGTAGGTCATCCCATCAACTCCACTTCCAAACTATATTCTGAATCCAACCACTTCTCATCACCTCACTACTTCAACTCCAGTCCAGGCCATATCCTCTCGCCTGGTCCACTGCCGCAGGTCCTGACCCCTCTTACCAACCCCCTCGTTACAGTTCACACCCGGCAGCCAGAGTAGCATGTCCTAAGGCATGACTCAGATCCTATCACTTGCCTGCTTCAAACCCTCCTATGGCTTCCCATTTGCGCTCAGAAAACCCACCCTGTTCCCCACGGCCGTGATGCATTCCATGATCTAGCCCCCGCTGGCTCTGTGTATTCCTCTGTCCTTGTCCGCAGACACACCAAGGTCACTGGGTCTTAACACTGACTGGCCCTGCTATTTGGACTGCTCTCCCTCCAGGTCTTCACATGGCTCCCCTCCTCAAGTAATTCTGACATTATCCCACTTTATTTTCTTCATAGCATTTAACTGCAGCCGAAACCATCTTATTTTTTCCCTTATTTATTATGTCTTCCCCATAGTCTACGATGCTTGATGAGAAGGACTTCACCATATACACTGCGGAATTCCCAGTGCCGAGGACAGTGCTGGGCACATACAAGGAATTCAAATGCTTGTTGCGTAACTGAGCAAGTGCATGATACCAAGTCATTGCTGAATTAATGGGAGCGATTACTCCTTAACTTTGCAAGACAACTCCCCTTGACTCTGTCGAGAGCGCCTGGGTGAGCAGATATTTATTGATGTGAAAGATAATGGGCCTTTGGAACTAGAAGAGGACTTGAAGATCTTCTGTTCCGTGATCTTCACCCTGCTCCTGTCTCATCACACCTGGAGACCACAGGTGTCCATCAGCTGCTGTGGCTCTGAACCGACAGCGCCTCAGCCGGCTCATTGTGAGGACGGTGTCATCCCCGACCCTCTTCATATTTATCAATACTTACGCAGCATCGAGGAGTGATTAAAGGGCAGTAACTGTGCTCACATTAAGAAACTGTATGGCCCTGGCCGGTTTGGCTCAGCGGTTAGAGCGTCGGCCTGCGCTCCAGAGAGACCCAGGTTCGGTTCCCGCTAAGGGCATGTACCTCGGTTGCAGTTTGTCCCCGGCCCTGGTTGGTCGTGTGGGTGGCAGCCACTCGATGTGTCCCTCTCACATCCATGTCTCTCTCTCTCTCTCCCTCCCACTCTATCTGAACTAAAAAAGAAAAAAATGTCCTGGGGTGAGGATAAAAAAAAAAACTGTATGAATGAAATATAACTTGATTTAGCCTCTGGCTAAAAAATTTAAAATTCAGTTGGCTTTTCATGTGGGTCAGCTGCCCATGACCTGCCCCATAAACACTGCTGAGCTGTTGAAGTATAAATATATCATTTTAAAGAGGATTAGGACTCCATAGAGAGAAATGATAGCTGTAGTAACAACAGTAGGGATTTAAGGGAGGCAGGGTTAGGAACTGATCGGGGATTTGCGGAGAACCCTGGGGACCACGGGCAGTCAGCCACAGCCTGCTCCAGGTGTAAGGAATAGTTGAGCAACAGACCTCGTAAATAACCTCCACACCAGTGTTCTTCTGACCCAGCAGGACCCTCCTTGATGTAGCCTAAACTCTTGCGTTGCCCCTTCACACTCATGACCTTGAGACCACAGGGTTCTCACTGTATATTACACCCCATGTCTTTAAATTTTTGTTAATCCTCACCCAAGGATATATTTTTCCATCGATTTTTAGATAGAGTGGGAGGGAGGGGAGGAAGGGGCGAAACATCGATGTTAGAGAGACACATCAATTGGTTGCCTCCGGCACAACACTGAGCAGGGATGGGGATCAAATCCAGAACCCAGGTACATACGCTTAGCCAGGAATCCAACCCACAACCCTTCGGACCACAGGCCAATGCTCTAACTGCTCAGCCAAATCAGCCAGGGCACACCCCTGTCTCTGTGCAGATCACACTTAACATCTTTTATTCCTCAGATCCCCCCCATTCGCAGTTGATCATTTTACTTCTAAGCTTTAGGGGAAATAAGCACATTTTGCCGGTGTAAAAGGGGAAATAAATCTGGATTTTAGGTTTGAATATTGAATACCTCCTACTTTTTAAAAACTAGGTTCTGGGGCTGTCCCTGTCACTAATCTGAACTCAAACAAATCAGTTTCACCCTCATTGTCTCAGCCTCATCTGTAGACTGGAAGGATAATGAATGGGGACGTCATAACTTGGTTTCCTGTTCTGGAAAATGGGGGTAATAACATAACTATATTGGGTTGTTATAAAGAGTAGCTGTAAATGACTATGTAAAACGGTTGGCGAAATGCACAGTGGTGACTCTTGTGCACATTACGTGTTTCTCATCTAAATGACATTCACAGCCACTGTAGGGACAAGTCCTGCCTCGCCCTGGAGATGCTCGGAGGCCCTTCCCAGCTGGCTTTAAAGAGCACAGTGTGCGAGCATCTGGACCACCACAAACCTGCACCTCATCCAGTGGTGTCTGCTACATATCACTGCTGTGAGGCATCTTGTACGTTACCGAATTTAATGCCCCTACCTTAGTGAGCAGGCATTACTTCCTACATTTCACTAAGGAGTAAACTCAGGCTCTGACAGGGTCAACTATCGTGTCCAAGTTTATTGCAGATAGTGGGTTTGCACTCTGATCTGACTCAGAACTGTCTGACTCTGAAGTCCATGTTTTCTCTTCTCTGCTACTCATTAGTGTTGCAGAAAAACTAAATCCATAATGTAGGAAAGAAAGCACCGTAGCTGACAAATGGAAACGTTAAGAAATTAGATTACTAGTTCAAAGCAACTCCTTTATATACTTACTGTGGCATGCATAAGGTGGTCAGAGAAACATGTAAGTGATTCTCTTTGAAATTCTGAACAAGTTTACTCCATAGAGGCCTATCAATAATTTTAAACAGACCATGACATTATTTCATTTAATATGAAAAGAAGATATTCTTCAGATCAGAGAAAGCAACAACGAACTCAGGGCTATCTCTCAATGAAAAATAGTCCCACTTCCTACCTGTCTTCTGGTTCATTCTACTATTGGGTCCCATTTTCTCCCACCACCTCCCATCCCCACCATGGACAGAGACTTGGGCGTTAATTGTAATTTTTAGAATATGCATTTTACTTGGGAGACCAAACTAAAAGAATTTTTTTTCTCAGCCTATCAGGATAAAGAAATTACCTTGTTTATATCAAGAAGTAAGCTTCGCCCTGGCCGGTTTGGCTCAGCGGTTAGAGCGTCGGCCTGCGGTCCAGAGAGACCCGTGTTCGGTTCCCGCTAAGGGCATGTACCTCGGTTGCAGTTTGTCCCCGGCCCTGGTCGGTCGTGCGGGTGGCAGCCACTCGATGTGTTCCTTTCACGTCGATGTTTCTCTCTCTCTCTCTCTGTTCCTCTCTCTCCCTTCCACTCTACCTGAACAAAAAATGGAAAAATAATGTCCTCGGGTGAGGATAAAAAAAAAAAAAAAAGAAGTAAGCTTCAAAATGCCAAATACTTCTGTCAAAGAAGTACCACTAGTTTTTGTCATGTGCAGTTTATTTGCATCTTTATCTTAAAAAAATTTTAATATATAATTTGATGTGTTAAACTAAGTAATCTGGCTCACGGGCTCATTCAGCATGAAAACAGCTGGAAGCAGACGCACATCTCTGAGCAGCTCACGGGGGGTGGGGGGGGCTGGGTCACTGGAGCTGAGTGCGCACGAATCATCCTACTGTACTGCAGCGATTAATATTATCTAAAACACACAAAAAGCTGTATTTATTTTTAAAGATTTAAAGTAAAAATAGGTCACAAATTGCTGCTTTGCTGGAAATAATTACCATTATATTGCTCTTGTTTTATTGACTAATTCTTAATCCTGAGGCTTATACCTGAGATAAGCATGCTTTAGGCATTTGTGAATGAGTAGTCAGCAACTGAGCTTCGAAGAGAATGAGGTCATAGGCCACAAGGCTGTAGTTCTTTTCATGTTAATGACAGTAATATAAGTCTGATACATAAGCAGTATGCATTCAAAACACTGATACCTGATAGCAGGTCGGGAAGAGAGAATAGGAATTCCAGTTTAGGGGGGGAAAAACTGAGAAGTCATAACCACTCCGAAGATGTGAAGAAAACTACAAAAGAGGAGGCCCTGATTCTGCTGTAAAAAGGAAACGAATCACTCCCCTGGGGCTGATACATCAGCAGTTTCAGCCCATTGTAGTCCTGCTTCTTTCAGGGCTTTAACGACTATTTAATTTCATGGAAAAGTAGACATTTCCAAACGAAAAGAGCACCATTCACCGAAAGAAAAGAGGCCTTCTTATCAGTGAGGAACTTAATAAGGAAAATATTTTCTGTGCCTTGCACAATTTTCAAAAGCTGTTATTTCTATTCAATTTTTGGTAAGTTAACAAAATAAAAGCCTGTTGAATGGATGAATCACATGATGGGTGAAACGATACAGGTGGTACTTTCTTGAGAGCTTAAATTCCACGTCGGTGACCCTTGTGAGCAGCCCTGCGAGGGTCTGGGCCACAGGAGTTCGGTACGTCCCACAAGTGTGCTCGGTCTGCTGTAAAGTACGTTTTCAGAACAGGGCTTAAACGAGGTATAATTTGGAAGTCATCACCCCCGAACAAATGACCATGTGCCAGCCTACACTAAAGTGAAGGTTAAAAAACTTGAATCGTTCAGTGTTAAATTAATCAAATTAACCAAAGGTTCCTTCTAGGAATCTCAAAAGAAAAAAATGTATGTGAGCAAATTTCAAACATTCACTTTCAGAAGAATGATATAAACTAAAATCAGTACAAACTAATAATTGAATAGCAGAATAAAAAATGTAAACAGACTCTTTTGGTGGACAGTCGTCCACATGGTTTACTCACATTTGTTAATATCAGAACTGAAATGATGACGGGGCTCTTGCACTCTGGTCCACTGTGTCCTTCACGCCCCAGCCCCTGCTGCCCACTGATCAGGACATGTGGACTCACAGAGCGGTCACACGGCCTCAAACCGTCCCAACTGGAAGCACGCTCTGCTTCAGCCCACGAGGCTGGCCCGCCCTCATTTCAAAAGCCCGCACCAGTCTCTGAGACTTTATGACTTGCTTTCTTCTTTTCCCTCTGGCATCGTTTCCCAGATTGGCTTCTTGATGTGTTCTGGTAACCGTTCTAATTTTGTCTAAAAAGAGAAAAATAAAACTATAATATAATGTGGACTTAGCTGAACTCTTTGGCTACAAAATAGATTAATTTTGTTCCCGTAAATCCTTTGACTTTATTCTTTTATCCCTCTCATCTTTTTGTAGGCTTTGAAACAGAGAAGAAAACCTGGTGGTATATAAAACTCTGACATATATAATCTATATGATCCTTAGTGATCTGTGGGGACTGCCACTTAACATGGGCCCCAAGTATAGACAACTCCTGACAGGGAGGGGACTTCAGAGATGGCTCGGGGAGGATGTGGCTGCAGGATTCAGCTGAGCTGCCACCAATGCACAGGGAGGTGAAGACCCTAACCACTGTGAAACCCTGCCTCCAGGTCCACCACAGGCCCTCCTCTCCCTCAGGGGGCCAGGACTAGTCTGTGAGGAATTATAACAACCCAGATGTGGGGAAGGGGATCAAAAAGACATGCCCACCAGTTTGCCCTGTGAGCTGAATCTGGGCAACTGAAGGCTCCTTGTCCCCTTCCCTGTGCTTTGGAATGTGTGTTCTGCTCGCCTTCCCTGCTCCCACAACCTGCTTCAAGGACACAGGCTTGAGACAGAAATGGGGTACTGACACTGTCTGGACTGGGTACATGACTGACCCCGTCAAGTCTCCTGGGTATGTGAATACCCTGTTACAGCCTCTGTATAAACTTTTAAGATCTGGCAGGTAAGTAAGAAAACCCAATCGTCTTGCTGCCCAAGACAAGCTTGCTCATTAAACTTGACCTACCATTTGGTGGGCTGCCTTTCTCTGCTGCCTCTCCTTGCCCTGCATACCGGGTATTCAGATTACACCCGGGAAGCTCCTGAGAAGGCTGTGACCCAACACAGATCTACCCTCCAACAGAAGTAGAAATTAAAGTCATACCTTTGTAACTTCCATGGCAACTCCTTCAGGTAAGTTTCGCTGAATGTATTCCAAGTACACATCTGCTGTGCTTCCAGTTAGATGTTTTAGCTGAAATTTCAAACATGAAATTGGTTCATGCTATGCTGTTAGAGCAGAAAATTTTAAGTTTTATTGGTAAACGAGGTAGAGCCTTTTCTTCCTCTATGAAATCTTACACAGAATCCCAATTAAAAAAAAAAATTATAGCCCTGGCTGATATGGTTCTGTGGTTAGAGCATCAGCCCACACACCAAAGGGTCATGGGTTTGATCCCCAGTCTCAGTCGGGGCATGTGCAAGAGGCAACCAATTGATGTGTTTCTCTCACATCAATGTTTCTCTTTCTCTCTTTTGATGTTTCTCTCTCTCTCTCCCTCCCTCCCTGTCTCCCTTCTTCCTTTCCATTCTCTCTAAAAGTCAATGGAAGCCGGCTGGTGTGGTTCAGTGGTTGAGCGTCCACCCATGCACCAAGAGGTCACCAGTTTGATTCCTGGTCAGGGCACATGCCCAGGTTGTGGGCTGATTCCCAGTGGGGGGCATGCAGGAAATAGCCAATTGATGTTCACTCTCATCGATGTTTCTATCTCCCTCTCTCCCTTCCTCTCTCTCTAAAATCAATAAAGAAAAAAAAAAAAACTAAAATAAAAAGTCAATGGGGAAAAAATATCCTTGGATGAGGATTAACAAAAAATTGTAAATCCTCTGCTTGAACTAAATGGGGAGAACATGGCCCTGAGGTACCCTTCCTCCCAAATGTCTTTTTTTTTCTATGACTATCTTTTATTTTTTTTAAACTTTTTTCAAATGTATAATTTACATTTAATATTATTTTGTACTAGTTTCAGGTTTACAGCATAGTGGCTAGATACCCACCCACCTGGCACCACTCTATTAAAAGTAACAAAATAATTTGGGACCATCTGGGTGGTTACCTTATATCAAGTATCACCCAAGACTTTATTTCTCACCTTTTCATTTGTATTTCAATCAAGTTGACAGTCCATAGTATTATAGTAATTGTTGCCAAATACTGAGACAGCATCACAAGAAGAGTTAATATATACATGTGTTTGTACAAATCACAGGCCAAAAAAAATTCCACAGGATGTATATAGAGGATAGTTTCACAACAGTTCGAATAAAGACGTGGTGAGAGCTGAGTTACTGAGTCTCAAACAGTAAGAAAGGCCTAGTGAGCCTGGCCGGTCGGCTCAGCTGGCTGAGCACCGCTCAGTGCACCGGAGGCTAAGAGGCTGCCTGCTCACTTCCTGGTCAGGGCACATACCCAGGTTGCGAGTTCCATCCCTGGTCCAGGTGTGTGCAAGAGGCAACTGATCGATGTTTCTCTCTCACATTGTTTCTCTCTCCCTCTCCCTTTCTTTCTCTAAAATTCGATAAAAATATAAAAAAAGAAAAAATATATATAATTCACTGATAATAAAATATATGCTTCACTGTCAGAAACTTAAAAAAAAAAAGCCCCACTGAAAGCAAAGGAAGCTCCACCTTAGCAGACAGAACCATGCTCAGGCTTTGAGTGGTGATTTTCTTTCAGTAAAACATCATCCGTGTCACTAAATTAATTTAAATTCTATTGGCTCTGTGAATTTTCTGTATTTAATTTGTAGATTTATTTTTATAGTTCAAGAATCATAAGGTTAAGTGGTCTGTGCCTATTTTTAGATTGACACTTTAAAAAAAATATTTTTGGCCCTGGCCGGTTTGGCTCAGCGGTTAGAGCGTCAGCCTGCAGTCCGGAGAGACCCGGGTTCGGTTCCCGCTAAGGGCACGTACCTCAGTTTCAGTTTGTCCCCGGCCCTGGTCGGTCGTGCGGGTGGCAGCCACTCGATGTGTTCCTTTCACGTCGATGTTTCTCTCTCTCTCTCTCTGTTCCTCTCTCTCCCTCCCACTCTAGCTGAACAAAAAATGGAAAAATGTCCTCGGGTGAGGATAAAAAAAATAAATAAAAAATAAAAATAAAAAATATTTTTGTTAATTTTTTAGAGAGACAGAAACACTGATGTGAGAAACATTGATTGGCTGCCTCCTGCACGCCCCCTACTGAGGATTGAGCCTGCAACCCCAGCACCTTCCCTGACAGGGAATTAAACTGGGACCTCTCAGTCTGAGACAACACTCAATCCACTGAGCCATACTGGCCAGGCTGACACATTTTCATAAAATAATATTAAAAATTCTTTCATTCCAGCCCTGGCCAGTTTGGCTCAGCGGTTAGAGCGTCAGTCCGCGGACCAATGAGTCACGGGTTCGATTCCGGTCAAGGGCACATACCTCGGTTGTGGTTCGTCGCCGGCCCTAACCGGGTCCTGCAGGAGGCAACCAGTCAATGTGGCTCTATCACATCGATGTTTCTTTCTGTCTCTCTCTCCCTCCCTCCCTCCCACTCTATCTGATAATAAGTAGAAAAATATCCTCGGGTGAGAAAAAAAAAATTCATTCATTCCATACTTAGGGAATGTAAGAAAATTTTTTCAGCAGCCCATCTTTACATTACTCAAGACTGAGAAACAGTGACCTACATAGTTACAATTATTAGATAAAATCATGAGAGATGAAGAGTTCCAAGAATGTACAAAGAGAAATACAAGCATAATGTAATTTAGCACTTCACTGTCTGTTATTTAGTACTTCTGGTGTTGCTTTACATACTTTAACCTTGACTCTTCCAGTAAGTCAAAAGCTCTTGGGAGGAACTGAGTGTTACATTAATGCCTAATAAATATTTATTCTGTTTTTGTTTTCTTTTTTTATGATTTTATAATTTTATTTTATTTTTTTCCAAATCAACTATAGAACAAGACTGCCTTAGACACAGTTATCTGCCGAATGTCTTAAAGCCAAAGCTCCAAGGAACCTAGCTGCAAGCATGGAATCAAAGCAGTATACTTATATGAGTTTCACAAAACAACTTAAGGCAAAAGGAAACAAGACTAGATAATAAGACAGTTGGTATGCGATTTTCTGCATGCTCCTTGGTGAGGTGTTTCTGTTGGACAAGGGTGCATCAAATTTTGTTTTGTTTTTTTCCATTTAAGAGTGGGACTACACCCTTTCACGTCGATGTTTCTCTCTCTCTCTCTCTCTCTTCCTCTCTCTCCCTCCCACTCTATCTGAACAAAAATGGAACAATGTCCTTGAGTGAGGATAAAAAAAAAAGAGTGGGACTACAGCCCGGTTGGTGTGGCTCAGTGGTTGAGCGTTGACCCACGCACCAAGAGGTCGCCAGTTTGATTCCCTGTAAGGGCACATGCCCGGGTTGTGAGCCTGACCGCCAGTGGGGGGCATGCCGGAGGCGGCCAACTGATGTTCTTTCATCGATGTTTCTCTCTCTCTCCTCCCTCTCTCTAAAATCAATAAAGAAAAAAAAAGAGTGGGACTATGTTTTAATCATTTTTGTACCATCAACGACTCGTACAGTGCTTCCAATGTAAAAGATGTACAGCATTTGTTTTACCTTTTTAAAAAATCCTCACCTGAGGATATTTTTCCATTTATCTTCAGATAGAGCGGGTTAGAAAGGGAGAGACAAACATCGACGTGAGAGGAACACATCAACTGGTTGCCTCCCGCACAATCCCAACCAGGGCTGGGGACGAACCGCAACCAAGGTACATGCCCTTGACTGGAATTGAACCCGAAACTCACTGGTTCACGAGCCAACACTCAACTGTTGAGCCAAATCGGCCAGGCCTACAGGACTTGTTTTAATAACATTTATCAATCACTTATTAGGTGATGGAATATCTCAATGCTTCAATTATCTCATGCAATCCTTACACTAACCAAGGAGATGGGTACCATTACTATTCCCATTCTATAGATGAAGGAATTGAGGTGCAAACAATCTAGTAAGTGCCAGGACCAGAACCAGGATCAGGCTGTCTGACTCCAGAACCCATAGACTCCTTAACCACAAGACTGCTGACCCTAGTGGATGAATGAAAAATCTTAATACTGCCCACCACAGACATAGGATATCCAGTAGGCATGTGAAAAGAATTATTAGAACTGTTTGAAAATTTAACTAGAATTTTTGAAAAGCAAAATCATTCCAACGCTATCTTACTGTATAAAAATTAGCATAATCGCATTATTGAGCTAAAGTATGAACTATTTGAGTTTGACTTTCCTATCTGTTGCTTCCATAAACACAAAAGGACATTTAGCTTCTCTGCAACTATCAGGCACGAGCTGAATGGAAGGAAGTCAACTGAGTCAGTTAAAGGAAAGTTATGCTAGTATGAAATTTGGGCATTTTAAAAACGCCCAAATGTCTGAAACAGACTCACCTCTAAACATCTGTAAAGTGTTCTCATTTCATACTGAACTCTGTGCTTCTTGAAAATATGCACTGATTTGAGAAGAGTAAATCTCTCTATTTTCCTTGGAGGTTCATGTCTGAAAATTAATGGGCAAAACAACATACTTAAGTGATGTTAAAACTTAGTCACTGATATCAAAGCATGATTCCACAATTCTGTAGGTCAGGCTCATACTCAATTACAGGCATTAACTACCACTTACTGACTTCCACTTGTCAGGGCTGTCATCTATGCTTAATAACTGCTGTCATAAAGCTCAGGCCAAAATAAACACCTCAGACAGCAACACAAACATTTTTCCACAGACCCAAAACTGAGCCTTCACATGCAAGTGAGCACACTTGTGCATGCATGCAAACACACACACACACACATGCAGCCTTGAAGACCCTTACTGACCAACTATGTGAACTATGAAGAGTAACACCAGTGCGTTGAACACGGGTGTAATGTCTACTGTGTGTATTATTTCAGGAAAATCTACAGACACATCGATAATCACAAAACTATAGTCTGTTATAGAAAATGTGAGTTCCTTGTGTTTTGTAAAAAGGCAGACTGGCAAAGCCCCAAGTGGACTGTGTTCTACATCAAGAGCAGGTGCCAAGACAAGGAGGTAGTTATACTTGACCCTGCAGTGACTTCAGGGCCAAATGAAGCTCACTTTGCTCAGGTATGAAATTATTGGGTGAGTGGTGTTTCTTAGGTGTTCATTGTTTCAAAACTAATGAAAGTATCAGCCAAAGATCATCAAATCAAAGGCTCTAAAAGGATCGCTTGCCCACCTAATTGCCCCCGTCCCATGGAGATCCCAGACGTGAGGGCTTCCTGGTTCTCCTTATGTCTATGAAATTGGTCAAGAAAGGATTTCCTTCATTTTCCTGGTTCACTTATTCCAGTATTTAAACATTCTAGAAGACAGGAAGGGATGATCCTGCTTAGGATAATATGACAAAGCTACACCCTACCCTATTATGAGTTCTATGCCCCCTGAAGGACTCGGACCTGGCTGGAATCAGCACCTTGCCTGGCTGGCTGATCATGTACAGCAGCTGAAGGGAAAAATCATACTTACACTTCAATGGAGATACCAAGTTCTTTAGCAGCAAGCACGGCAAAATATTCATAACTGTCCAACACAGCCTTATCATGGCCTTTTACTAAAACTGACAGGCGTTTATATAATGTGTCTGGTTCATCAGAAACAGTTATCTAAAATTTTGAAATAAAAAAAAAAGTTTTATTTGTGGTTCCCCTGATATTTACAACTAAAATATTTAACATATTACCTTCAATTGAGCAACTTTGGAGTTTAGTAATAAACGAGGAGAAAAATGCTAAGTAACATTTAAAAAATTTTATTATTTTTTTATCCTCATCCGAGGACATTTTTCCATTTTTTGTTCAGATAGAGTGGGAGGGAGAGAGAAACATCGATGGGAGAGAGAAACATCGATGTGAAAGGGACACATCGAGTGGTTGCCACCTGCACGACCCAACCAGGGCCGGGGACAAACTGCAACCAAGGTACATGCCCTTAGTGGGAACCGAACCCGGGTCTCTCTGGACCGCAGGCCAACGCTCTAACTGCTGAGCCAAACTGGCCAGGGCCTAAGTAACATTTTAACGCTGTTATTTTAAGTATCTACATACTATCATATTCAGATCTACACAATGATCTGCAATTTGAACCAAAGGGACTTTCAAGGCAATCTGCAAAATCACTAATGGAACCTTCTAACTTAATCGTTATTAAGCCCCAAATTCACAATGGAAAAGGATTTTGGGGTCTGTTAACAAAAGCCTGGTTAGAAGACCTAGACTGAGAATTAAACTCTGCTACTTCTGAATGAATGACAATGGGCAAGTCATATAGTCTCACTGCACTTTATTTATCTCATATATAAAATAGAATACTGCCCGGCAGGTGTGGCTCAGTGGTTGAGTGCAAACCCATGCACCAAGAGGCAGCCAACTGACGTTCTCTCTCATCGATGTTTCTATCTCTCTCCCTCTCCCTCTAAAAGCAATAAAGAAAAAAATAAAATAGAATAGAATACTGATGCTACAGCTCATGGCACTTCTTTAGAGAATAAGAAAACACAGATTCAAGTGTTTATAAATGATAAAACATTGTTCTGTCAAGGTGAACAATTACCATTCATGATCTTTTTTGTTATCCTTACCTGAGGCTATGTTTATTGATTTGAGAGGAAGGAGGAGACAGAGAAACATCAACCGATTGCCTCCTGTACTTGCCCCAACCAGGGATCAAAACCTGAAACCTAGGTATGTGCTCTGACCAGTCAGCAAACCTGCAACCTTTTGATGTACAGGACAACACTGTAACCAACTAAGCCACCTGGCCAGGGCCTATTCATATCCTTTTTTAAAAATATGTTTTTTATTGATTTTAAAGAGAAACATCAATGGTCTGTGCCTCCTGCACACCCCCTACTGGGAACCAAGCCTACAACATGGGCATGTGCCCTGACTGGGAATCAAACCAGTGACCTCTCGATGCATGGGGCTATATTCAACTACCTGAGCCACACTGGCTAGGGCCATATTCTTTATTAAGCTTTATTCATGTCTGTTTCGCCTGCCATAATAGAAAAATCACTCATTTCTAATTAAAATGTTATGATACTAACTATATATATAACTTCTAACTCTTCTACCCCAATACTTAAAATCTTGAAAATAATGGGTTTGACATTTCTGACTTTCTTCCAAGAGGTGAATTACCTTCACTTCATCCATCCATTAAACCAGCAATTTATATACACTAATTCAATGACCCAGGGTTAATTACTTCACCCCTGAAAGGATATCTACTTACCTAACCACGAAGCTGGACAGTCACTCTCAATGACCCCAAATAGGGTTGTTGGAAGAACAGATATACTGATACCCTATGGCAAAAGTTGGGGGACAAGGTGGAATATAGCCCTAAGATATATTCTGATTGGTTCCTACAGGGTTTTTTTTTTTGTTGTTGTTGTTTTTTATAAGTTCTTATTTATTGATTGTTTTTTAGAGAGAGAGAAACACTGATTTGTTGTTCCACTTATTTATGCCTTCATTGGGTGATTCTTGAATGTGCCTTGACTGGGGATTGAACCCACAGCCTTGGTGAATTGGGACAACTCTAACCAACTGAGCTATCTGGCCTGGGCCTCCTCCAGAGTTTTAAAGATATTTTGAATATGTTAAAAATACTAAAAATCAGATTTCACATAAAATTGTAGATTTCAGTTTAGCTTAGAAAATTTAGACAATCTGGCTTCACTAGGTCTGATTTCCCACATGCAACAAGTGGTTTGAGTAAGCAGCAGCTGCCTCACTTATCAAGAGCATAGCTAGTCACTGTGACCACCCTGTCACCTCTCCTTACAGACCTGGCCCCATGCAGGCACCTGAGTTGGACACCCAGGGTGAATATGTATCATAATGGAAATATATCCAGTAGCTACTAAGTGCAAAAAATAAAACGGCAGTATATTATGTATAACACAATTCTATTTTGGTGTACGTGTACACAGACATAATGATTACATACAGGTAAATGTCTACAAAGAGTCATACTAAACTGTCAAAGAGGGTTATTTTTGAGGGGTGGGACTGGAAAAAATGAGAATCTGTAAGGATTTCAAATAACAGACTGGATCGAAGGAATCATGGCTTTTACTTAAATGAAACAAGGTTACACGGCTACTTCTGCATTTCACTCGCGCTAATGCTTTCTCACTGTCCAGGCCCAGGCTCAATGTCTTAAAATGAAAACAAAGACTTGATGGCTACATGAAGCAAATTTTCCTAGAACACATAAAGTATTCTGAATCATTAATTATGACAACTCTGCACATTATGCTGAGTTAGTTACAGGCAAAGACTGCTCCCACAGTTATGTCGGGTAAATGATTTATTCCCTTAGAACCCACCCAGATGCTGTGAAAGAGAACATGACCACCAGGGACGTCAGAGAATACTCTATTCAGGCACACTGCATTTACCAGTGTTCCAAAACAAAATTTTTTAGTCATAAAGTATTTGGGAAACAACCCCGAAAGAAACAATAAGGAAAATTTATTGCTAACATAGCTCCATATACCAAGAAACAGGGAGTACATACTGTAGGCTTGGTCAAATCCCTGGGAACATCAACGTGCAAACTTGAAAACTGTACCCACTTCATGCTGGGACTGCTGTGTGGATGGGAAAAGAGAGAAACTTAAGTAAAACAGCATAAGAGCCCATTTTCTTGTTCAATGTAGCACATCTAATTACATACTTACTGAAGAAAGCCACAATTTTTCGATGTACTGCTCTTAGAACTGTTTATAAAAAAATCCCCCGAACCCTTAAAAAAAAAAGGCAACATGTTAGAATTAAAGTCAATCCCCAAAACATTCACAGTTTTTATTAAAAAAAAAAATCAAGCCCTGGCCGGTTTGGCTCAGCGGTTAGAGCGTCGGCCTGCGGTCCGTAGAGACCCGGGTTCGGTTCCCGCTAAGGGCACATACCTTGGTTGCAGTTTGTCCCCAGCCCTGGTTGGGTCGTGTGGGTGGCAACCACTGGACGTGTCGCTTTCACGTCGATGTTTCTCTCTCTCTCTCTCCCACTCACTCTATCTGAACAAAATATCGAAAAATGTCCTCGGGTGAGGATAAAAAAACAAACAAAAACAAACAAACAAATAAAAAAAAATCAAAAGATGTATGATGTTTCAAATAAATATCTCGTTATTTCAGATGAAGATATTGGGGTAACTAAAATGCCAAATTAGACTTTATTAAAAAGGCAGTGGTAGAACTGATAATCAAAAAGGACTCTTAAAATACTAGAGAATCTATGTTAGTTCAGAAGAACTTCTTTTTTAAATCCTCACCTGAGGATATTTTTCTATTTATTTTCAGAAAGAGTGGGAGGGAGGGAAAGAGAGAGAGAGAAACATTGATGTGAGAGGGACACATCGACTGGTTGCCTCCCGCATGACCCCGACCAGGGCTGAGGACAGTTCACAACCGAGGTACATGCCCTTGACTGGAATCAAACCCGCGACTCTTTGGTCCACAGGCCGACGCTCTAATCACTGAGCCAAACCAGCCAAGGCTAGAAGAACTTTTTAAAACAAGTAATTCTCATATTAAAATAACAGCTATAAATTAAATTTGTGGACATCAAAGAAAAAAATGTGGCTTAATTTTCCCATTATTTTTCATATATTAAATGTAATTCAATATAACACTTATTTGCTTCAATATTTTGAGCAATAAAAAGTCTTTAATTTAACTTATTAAGAGTTGAAATAAGACTAAAGTACCCTTTCTTTTGAAGCTTGCATACATCTTTTCCAGCATATGTACTTCTTGGCCTGGCTGGGGTAGCTAGCTTATAAATCAACTAAAATACGCACTGAAATTTATACCCATTTTACACCACTACTGTCCCTCATAAAGCAATAATCCAGCCTTTCCAAATCCTTTGTCAGCTCCCCAGATCGAAACTTCTAGTCGTAAGAAACATGGTACTATGTGTATTTAATTTGCCATCTGTTTTTCCTTTAAGCTTTCCTGAAATTTAAATGTGTAACCCGAAAAAATGGAAGCATGATAGGATCCTTAAAAATACTGAGGGGCCCTGGCCAGTTTGGCTCAGTGGTTGGAGCATCAGCCTGCGGACCATAGAGTCCCGGGTTCGGTTTCCGCTAGGGGCACATACCAAAAAAAAAATACTTTGAAGGTGAAAATAACTGTTTAGCACAAGTGAAGCTTAATTAAAACTGAGGGTCACCTAAGTATGTTTAAAAAGCTTCTTTTTAGCTTATTTCTTCCTCCCTTTACCCAAGATGGAGGCAAATTAAAACTTTCCTATTTGCCTTTGGATCAGGTGAAAAGCAAAAAGATGAGGAAACCAGGAGCAATACCAGGTAGAATGAGGTAAGTGCCATTCTTCATGAATAAGCACATAGAAATCCCCCTCCCCCAATCTCTGCCAGAGACCCCAATAATTCCGTTGTGTAGAAGGACCACAGTTCTAAGAAATATGACACATGCCAATTATATTCTCCCAACATAAACCTCTACTTTTAAAAGTTGGAAGCTAAGTGATGTTGCAGCCACAAATCAACCTTAAGAAGTTCTTAAAGTTTTCTTTTTGAGGGGGCTGAAGGGTATCTGGGTATCTTAGTTCAAAATTTAAACCTCTAACACTGTCTGACTTTTCTTAAGAACAGTGGTTCTCAAAGTGTGCCCTGAGGACTTCTGGGGAGCCCCTGAAACACTTTCAGGGGGCCCGGAAGGTTGAAACTAATTTCATAATACTAAGGCTTTTTTTTTGGTATGTGCCCCTAGCCGCTAGGGCCTAGCGGGAACTGAACCGGGGACTCTCTGATCTGCAGGCCAATGCTCCAACTGCTGAGCCAAACCAGCCAGGGCGATACTAAGGCTTTATTTGGAACTTTTCCGCTCCCATCTCTTACAAGTGAACATGTTTGAATTAAAGTACAGTGAAGTATTCCAGAGGCTACATGATGTGTGGAACTGTTACTGGAAAGGGGGCTGGCCCTGAGTGGGTCCGCCTAGGGCCAGCTGGTAGTTTGTGGGTTCTTCACTTCGTGCAGGAAAGATTTCACAATACAACTCCAGGTGATTCTTAGAGGACGCTTATTAAAGCTGGGACAGTAAAACAAGAAAGGACATAGGACAGAAAAAGCAACAGGAGAGACTAGGTGGGGAAATGAGCAGAGGCAGAGCTGCTTTGGCTCACTAAGAAGTCAGAGAAAAGGGGGCCTTGGAGACAGGTTCAGGGGGTTAGTCGGGGATGAACAGTTGCTGCACACTTCTACATGGCTGCAAGTCTCATGGGGTCCCTTAGAGTTTAGGAGATGCTTCCCAGAGGGTGGGAGAGTGTACACCGGGACCTTCATTTTGAGGGTTTTTCAAGGCTGGACATCTTGGGAAGGTCTTAGGGGAGGATTTCAATAAAATATTAATCAGTTTTACGCTAATGTTCCAAAATGAGACTTACTCCCTTAACTTCATCTGTCCTTGGGCATGGTTGGCAAGTGGCACTAATTGCATTTCTTCCAGCTATCTTCCTGAGTAGGGTGATTTATGCTATTTACCCTTTGGTTGGAGAAAGGTGTAAACCATTTATTCCTAATTGACCTTGGTTACAGAAGATAGGATTTAGCTATTTTCTAGATGGCTTTTACTTATCTGTTTCCCTATTTTGCTTGTCCTGGTTTACTACTAGCCTGTCTCAATATGAATAAAGAAGACATAAGGCTCCAGCTGTCGTCTATTAAGCCAGACATTAAAGAGATTTGCAAAAACATAAAATACTGCCAGCCTTCTCACTGAGTTTGCTTTGGAAAACAATTACTTTCCATAAAAATGTTAATTATGTTAACATGGAATTAGTTTATTGGTGTTCCTTTTGAAAGGAATAAGCATCTTAAGTCATTGATAATTTATTAGAAAGTAAAACTGACTAAAACAAAACTCCTTTGAAATCCTCGACCACTTTTAAAGAGGTGCTGAAGGCAAAACACTTGGGAACCGCTGTTTAAGTTTTTGCTGCTTCCCCCGCTGCTCTGACCTCGGTGACTCGCCTGTAAACCTCAGGACCCCTGGATAGGAGGAGGGCGTCTCGATTTAGTTCCGTGGGAAGCATCCTAAGCCTCGCTTGGCAAACGTGAAAAGAAGGGAGAAATCGAAACGTATAATGTCCAGTATCCTTTCCAACTCTGTCCTCCTTTTTGTTCCTGTCTTTGCCCTGACCTATGTTTTACCCCATGGGAGATCGAGATAAGACCGGCCCCTTTCTTGCCACCTTCCTGCAAACGAGCCGGGGTGCAGGGAAAAAACGGGGAAGGCTCCTGATGGCCAGAACGACGGCCGGCAGCCAGACTTGGTAGCAGTGTCCCTGTCGGCGTGCTTAGTTCCCCGAGCCTGCCCGGTACCTGCCTGCCAGAGACGTCGGCACACGGCCCCGAGCGCTCCCCGCGCCGCCATCTTGCCGCCCCAGCCTCCCACGATCGCTTCCGGGGTCACGGTGCGCGCTCAGACCATAGAGTTCCGCAAAAGGGTAGAGGAAACCCTTGTGTTCCGGCACAGGAACGACCATAGAGGCGGGGTTCCGTGCTGTTGGAGGGAGGGGCTGGGAATCCAGTTGGCTCCCCGCGGGCCGGCTGCCCGTGCGATACCGGGTCTTGATGAAGTTCCTCCAGCCCGTATGTGGAGATACCGAGGCCCAGCAGTGTTTTCCTCTACAAACCGTGTGTGCCCTCTTTGGTTCCTGTTCTGTTGGAGGCAAACAAACACGTGCTTGGAAAAAAAAATACATTGACAGTGGTTATCTCTTGGGAGTGGATAAATGGTTGATTTGTTTCCTATTCCTGTATCTTTCAAAATGTTACCAAATCCGTATTTCGTTAAAATAAAAGAAAAAGTTTGCCACCATGGAGCCCAGGTCCCACCCCTTGTGCTCAGCACACAGCCTTGCAGTTGTGTCCCCCCACCCCCAACGCCGCACCCCAACTGGCAGGTGCCTGCCCCGCCGCCCGCTGTCCTGATCCGCCCGAGGCTTCGTCTCCTGTCCCTCTGGTGGTCCAGAATTTACAGCGGGCTGGTCGCTTATTAATGCCCACCGTAATTTAGCTCTAATTTAAAGGCTTGTAACTGGGATATGCTCTAATAAAGTTTTCTTCCATTTGTGCAATTCTCTAAGCTTTATTTCCCTCAAGTGCTCGCACATCTGCAGTCTAGTATAATGGGCAACCCTGGGCTTATAATGGGGAGATCTGGCTTGCAAACCCAGGTTTACCCTTTAGCTGAATGACTTTGGACAAGTTACTTCCCCACTCTAAGCCTCAATTTTCTCATATAGCAACTAGAGATGATAATCGTAGTTACTACTTCAAATAGTTGCTATGAGGATTAAATGAGATACTGATGTATGATGTTTGGTACAATGCCTGGCACATAATAATGCAAATGTCATCCAGTATTTGTACCATAAAGTTGCTTCTACCTCACCTGCCTCACAAGATTGTTGAGAAGATTAAAAATTTAAAGATCAAGTTTACGAGACTATTTCGAAGCATCTAACTAAAGTATTGTGCAACTGGCAAGTTGCTAGTTTTTCTTCCTTCCCTACCCTAATTTGCAGGCTAGAAAACCAAGGAAGAGGTAGAATGATTTGCCCAATATCACACACATTGATGAACGATCTAGGACCAAAACCAGTTTTCCTGCCCCTCAAACCAGCCTCTGTTTACTAGAACTCAGCCCACATGGAGGTGCGGCAGAGATGCCCAGTGTGATCCTACACCAGAGCATGGAAACACCATACTTCATCTGGGTGCACCTCTGCTGTGCTCAGCTGTGCCACACCTGACAGGCTGCCCAGTGCCCTTTGCAGGCCCCCTCTATGAATTGTGACATTCAAAGCTGGCTGGTCTGTCTTGGCCAGTGGAGGTTTCTAACAGCTCATCAACTCTGTTGTTGCTTCTGAAGTTTGCACCAGTCTCTCTATTTAAAATTTCTGTGATGGCTCCTCAGCCTGCTTCTGTCCCCTTTGAGTAGCCTCAGCTGGGTGAGGGTCCTGTCACTACAATGATGTGACATTATATAGCTTGCAAATGACTTTCACCTGTTACCTAATCTGATCCTCACAAGATCGGACATTTTATCCTCATTTTATAAGTGAGGGAACTGAGGCTCAGTGATGAAATGACTCACACTGAGTCACATGGTGAGTTACAGCTGAACAAGCAACCACCTTCAAGATCCTAGTTCAATGCCTTTCCATCCAGGCAGTGGACTGGTGCTGACCCTATGATCAGCTCCAGTTCTATTTATCTCTCTTTGGGTGTGAGGATTAGATAGTCCCACTTCCCCACCTTCCTGCAAGAAGAGATTTTTTAAATTGATTTTTATTTTAAAAGACATGTGCGGTCCTGGCTGGTGTGGCTCAGTTGGTTGAGCATTGTCCCGGGCACTGAAAGGTCACCAGCTCCATTCCCAGTCAGGGCACATGATCAGATTTCAGGCTCAATCCCCAGTCGGGGTTTGTGCAGGAGGCAGCTGATCGAGGTTTCTCTCCCCCCCCCCAATCAATAAAAACATTTTTAGCCCAGCCAGTGTGGCTCAGTGGTTGAGCATCGACCCATGCACCAATAGGTCGCCAGTTTGATTCCCAGTCAGGGCACATGCCCAGGTTGTGGGTCCGATCCCCACTGGGGGGCAGTGCAGGAGGCGGCCAATCGATGTTCTCGCTTATCGATGTTTCTATCTCTCTCTCCCTCTCCCTCTCTCTAAAATCAATAAAGAAAAGAAATTTTTTTTTTAAATTAAAGACATGTGTGGCCTGGACTACTCTTGCCACTAGATACATGGGCTCACAGCATCCTTAAGGACTGGATGCCCTCTCCATCCCTGTGGTCAAACATGGTCTTTATTGATGGGCGCTCTCTGCGTACAAATAATTTCCGTTCCCTCAGAACTCTGCCTTGCATGTGGCCACTACTTGCTGCATTGGGCTCATCAAGTTTCTCCATTTATATTCCTAAATGTGGGAATTCGATTTGGTCCCCTTATTTTCCTGGGCTAAGCTGTGCCACGTATCCCCTAATGGCCTATGGGATTTATAGCTGGGAGTCAGGGGCCAACCCTGGTCCAATTAGCTGGAGGCAAGGTGGGAGTCATTGTGAGGGGCAAACCCAGGATTTGCCAACGATGGGTCTGTGGTGTGTGGGCAGGGACAGTGTTTGAAAGCTTGGCCTATTGTAGGTCTTTTTTCTACCATATAAACTTTCAAACCTCTAACCTGATGTAGATGAACAGGAAGTCAAATAATTCTGGAGAGTTGATGCAAGTCCAGCTTGCTTTATATCCAGGATAAATAAAAGTATGTGCATCAAATATTTCTAAGTTATATCATATTTTGATTGCACCAGTGGTTCTGTTATAAATGACAGCCCTTGTCTCTTGGTCATGATGGTTTCATGGTTATATACTTATCTCCAAGCTCATCAAGTTGCATATGATAAATGTGCATGGCTTTTTATGTCAATCATGTCTCAATAAAGTGGTCAAAAATGGCCATACTGCCAAAAATAAAATTATGCTAGCAGAGGAAGTAATGGCCCAAAACAGTCAAAGGAGAGATCAGTATTGCACGTGATATGTATGTTGGAATGCAAAGCAAGCACGTAGGGCTGGCCGGCCTTCACAACTCAAACAGAAACAATCACTTCCCTGGGGGTGGGGGGCGGGGAGAACAGCCCTTTTCAAAAGATTGTATCTTTTATATAAAGGAAATAATCAGCCCTTTGGCTCTTTTATACAGAGATGTCTTTGATTCAAAGATCACTGCGGTTTCAGTTAAGAATATATTATTCAATTTCTTAACATGCCTTCCTAATTATTTTGCTGTGTCAACATTAAAACTCATCCTCTTTCCCAGGGCCAACTTCAGCCAGCTGGCTGTGGCTAGGGAGTCTGTGGAATTCAAAATTGACTCTAGGTAACTTCAGAAGAGGTTTTGTTTACACACACACACACACACACACACACACACACGGATAAGCGTACCTGAAAGATTAGCAATAATTAATTTAACACAGTTGCTGAGCTCCTACTTTCAATTGCCGTGTAGGTGTGGGTAATGGGGAGGCAGTTCACAATATTAATAACGCATGACCTTTGCTTTCCCGGTGGTGGAATTGGACCAGTTCCCAGGGCTCTGTATGCTCTTTCGAAGTACTGAATTCCTTGGCAGGAAGGAATGATGTCACAGTCATTTTTATACACTCCACTCCCCCGTGTACAGTACAGTGTGGAGTAGTGCCTGGTACATGGGGCTCACGAGTACTGAATGAATGGCTAACAGTTGGAGGAGGCTTCAGATTGGACACCGGAGCCCCTGGCAGCAGAATTAAATTGACAAGGCCGCCCTAATGCAGTACTTCTAGGGGAATAGCTGCTTCACACGGACGGCTGAGATGAAAGTAAAACAACAAAAGAACCTAGATCAAGATCTTAGCAGGTGTGTCCCACTTAAAGCAAATTCTATGTAAAATTCAGAATTTGAGATTTCTCTTGAAGTTTATTATTGGCCATTAAAAAGTAAACATGCTCTTGCCCTGGCCGGTTTGGCTTAGTGGTTAGAGCATCGGCCTGTGGACCAAAGGGTCGTGGGTTGATTCCCGAAACCAAGGGGAAAATATCCTCAGGTGAAGATTAAAAATAAGAATAAACACACTCTAGAATCCGGAAATCCTGATTAGCAATGCATGCAAACTGAGATACCTGTGTGAACAGAGCCCCCTGGTGGTTACAGACCACCAACTCAGGTGGCTCATCCGTGGCTGGAGTAGCAGAAATTTCTGTCCAGGTTGGGCATTTAAATGAGCATTAAACCTGACCAGACCTCTAAACTGGTGTAGAGAAACCAACTAGCAGGCAAGTTAGGATTTATCCAGCATTGAGAATTCATTTCAGTGGCTAGAAATAAGGAATGTGTAAACCAAATGAAACTCAGAAAGATAACATTTTATTATCAGAACAGGTGATGCAATATTGAGTCAGGTTTTCACAAATAAATAAGACATTTTGGTTACATCTCTATTTGAAGAATGCCTCTCTATAGGAAGTGTCATAAAGTTTTGTGGCTAATGACTGGAACCTTTTCAGTAAATTTCTCCTGGCTTTCTTTCTGGGGGAAAAAAAATTGTGATATCACTCGTGGGGGAACCAACCTAGAATGCCCCAGATGTTTGTTTTTAAGGAATGCACCTTTTTAGGACAAGTCTATAAAACATCTTTATTTATTTGTTACATGTGATGTTTAAATATAACTTTGCTTTCAAGCTTCAAACTTTTTTAAAACCCCTGGTAAAATAAGACTTTTGGTTCGCCTTAACAAAAACTGACCTAGGAAGAAACACTTTTAGCAAAATGTATTATAAAATTCACTAGAAAATACTGTCCTCTTTGCCAAAATGTTACATAAAATCCTTATTAAAAATACACACATTACAAAAGAAAAATTATGAATATGCTATACATAGTGCTCTTGATATGGACCAAGGGACCTGCATTCCGGGGAAAATACAGTTATGCACAGTAGATATTATGATGTCAACTTATAGTGCAAAGCTGAATAAATTACATCCTGAAATGGGAAGGCATGCAAGTCATTTGCTGAGAATAGAACATAACGAAGCCAGAACAGGAAGCAATCACAACCACTATTTAAAAATGTTTTCGTTTTTATTACATTAATTTTTTTCAAAAATACTTTTCTTTACAATAGAACTCCTAGAAAATATTTACAACCTTCCTCTAATAAAATATAACAGCAGTTAAATATATTTGAAAATAAGATGGGTTTTTCCATAAAATATATCTGTTAACTTTTTATATACAAGCTTTCTCAAAGAGATCTAAATTCACTAATGAAAAACCATCTGATAGTAAACAGTAACCATGTTGAAGACATTGACCTTCAGAAAGAGAAGTTCTTTGGGGTGGGGAGGGTGGGGGAAGGTAAAACACAACACATACATGCAGGCAGAATCATTTCAGGGGAAAAAAAAAGTACAATGTTTTGCTATGAAGTCAATTCTTTAAGTTGATATTGTAAAAAGAAAATACTAATTCGGGAATTTGAACTGTCTCATTGAGGAGTTCTTTGGTTATTTCAAGTCAAAAATGCTTACACTATACTGCATGGAAAATCAAAATTAAATTGTGCATTATATTTTTGCCTTGGCAACTTAAGTTTATTTTTAATGTTTAAAACTGGAACAGCTGGGCAAGTCTCCAAACAGAGCGAATATGTTTGCTTTATAAACATTTTTCTGGGTGTTGGCTCCTTTGATAGATAAGCTTGCATACACCCAAAAGCAGAACCTTTCCAGAATCCCTCTCAGACCTCCACAGCAGAGGGAAGTAGTCACTGGGACAGGCGCCACCAGCCAGTACCACCGCTGGGATGGTTCTGGAACAGTTCTGCCATGAAGTCGGTGCCGAGCCCAGGCAGGTCTGAGCTCAGAACCTATGAGAGAGAAACCTGTTTGAAATGGCAGCTAACAAAACACCTGTTCTTCCCCTAAATAAAAAATGAAGACACCTCCAAGACTTCTTTTCTGCAAACAGAATGACTGAAATGAAAAGAACCTTTGTGTTTCTCTTCTGCCCTTGGCTTCCTGAGATTCAGAGAACACTGCCTGTGTGGGGCCGCCGTGGGCCACGAGGATGTGCTAAATGATTCTGCAGAGTCAAACTTATCCATATGCTTCCGCTGACATTTTCGCTAATGTCATGCTATTAATGTGCCAGCAAAGTGGCCTGGCATGAACGCCACAGCTACCAGAGCTGGGGAGCCAGCCTACCTGGGTGGGCAAGGCCTGAAAGCCCCCTCTCCGGAAGTCACAAATTAAAGGGGGGGTCCTCTCTGTGCCAGGGCCTTGTCCCAGTCTGGAGGTGCACACTCATTTGCCCCAAGAGTAGGACAGGTCAGTCTGACTCAGCTCAAAAGCCTGAGCTAAATGACACTTTTGAAGGATTACAAGTTTATTACCTTCAGGTACAAACAGCAACCCTGATGACAGGGACAGGAGGAGGCAGAGTTATATAGCTTGGAAGATTCTAGAAGTGCTTTGGTAAATGACTTGAATGAATACATTCATTGCTTGAATGCAAACGTTGGAGCTAAAGTGGTATCTGAAACCATTTTTGTTGGCCTTTAATGCCATTTCCCTCGAATTTGCGATCAAATTTCTTAGAAAACCCTTTTCTTCATAGTTAGCGTCAAGGTAAACTTCAGTCCAGCATAGATGAGTTATAGCAAAATCCCAAATGCACGAAGTTTCACAGTACTTCCAAAGGGCAGAGTCGTTTCAGAACTCCACTGACCATGAGCAATGTTGCAAAACAGAACGGGTTCTTCCGATCTCGTTCTTGGGCAAAGGAACACTTCTTGGCATTCCAGGGACTTCAGTGTGTGCCTCTCCACCACCCCCTCCCTAAAAACAGCCCTGGCAACTGAATAGTTGGGGTTATTTTCTTCCAGATGGGTCTCCAGTGGGCTGTCACGGAAACACGGCTCTGCCAAGCAGCCCCGGGGAGCGTGGACAAGGACAGCGCTCCGCCCCGTGCCCAGATCTTCATGCCAGCCTGCCGGGGGTGCGAGCCTACAAGCGTCCAGTACTCAGGTCCTAGAAACAGGCCCACGGACTGGCAAGCCAACTCTTCACGTGGCATGTGTGCAGAGGCGAGCGTGGCACAGGAGGGCTTCCTTAGCTCCCTGGAAAGCTAGCCGCTAGCGCAGTCTCCTGGCGCAGATGCCAAGTTCACTGTACACTACAGAATGAGGTCAGAACAGAACAGAAATAACTCTTGGTGGGAAAGGATGGCCCAAGGCCCAGCAAGAAGAGGGCAGCCTGCTGCACACAGACACACGCACCGCACACACCGCAAGCTTTGGGATGAAGGGCAAGCGGGACGGGTGGCATCGGAAAGCAAGAGGATGCGAACTGGGCAGGTCTGCTCCCTGCCAGGATGATTCACGGGAATGCGGCCCAGATGAAACACCTCTGAAGGAGAGTTGTGCCAATTATTTATTCCCCCCAACCTCCCACCAAAAAAAAAAAACAAAACATTTTTTTTTTTTTAAATAAAAGGAAAAGAAACTGGATTTTTTCTTCTAAACCTGAATAAAACGACCACTTTTTAAACAGGTAGTTTAAAATGGTTACAAAACAAGCAGGCAGTCCAGGCTTCCTGATCACTGGAGGAGGAGGCCGCGTTTCCGCCGTCGCTGGGTGGCAGACGGACCTTCACAGTTCCGAGTCGCCCTGAAGCAGAACGGGATCCTGATCGTCCAGGAGGAGATCGGCGTCCACGGCCTCGGCCTCTTCCATGACGCCTTCCAGCTGCTGGACCACGTCGTCGTCCAGGATGTCCACGTCCTTGATGGGTTTGAGCAGACTCAGCTGGTCCAGGGGCAGCAGCCGCGGCGCCCCCACCGGCCCCGTAGTCCTCTCGATCGTGGCTGCCATTTCTGCCGCAAAAGCCGCCTTCTGAGCCTTCTGCCTCTGCTGTTCCTCCTGCTGCCTGTGAGTTTTCATGTGTGCATTTCGGCTCTTGATCTTGAAAAAGACTCTAAACAGAAAGAAATAGACGCACGTGAAACTGAGGAGCTCTGAGACGGGGACGCGTGGTCTGGCGCAGTCGGGCTGGCTTTGACAGAGTGCTTGGCTCCTCCGCTCCTAGGACCTCCTCCCTCAGGGACCTGTCCCTCTCCCGTCTCCTCCAAGCATTACAAGAAAATTCTCAAAGGCCTTCCTGTCCGCCTGTGGTCTGGGGCACAGACCTTCTCTCTCCATCACTAACCAAGCCTTTCCAACCAACTTGAGAATCCCCAAGTCATGCCGCCAAGCTCTGATAGTTCCCATCGTGAGACAACCCACCAGCCGCCCTCTGGCCTCTGTCCCTGTTCTTCCACAGTCAGAATTCTATTTTAAAAAATATTTTTTTTCTTTATTGAGTTTAGAGAGAGGAAGGGAGAAGGAGAGAGAGAAACGTTGATGAGAGAGAACAGCAACTGCCTCCTGCATGCCCCCCACTGGGGAGTGGACCCACAAGTTGGGCATGTGCCCTGACCGGGAATCAGACTGGTGACCTCCTGGTGCACGGGGCAATGCTCAACCACTGAGCCCCACCAGCCGGGCCGGTCAGAATTCTTTAGGATCTGTACACACTGGCTATAGCTCCTTTTTCCTCCACTCTCTCCAACTGGACTGCTGTCCCCTCCACTTCAGCCCAAGTGCTCTTCTCAAGGTCACCAAAAACTCCGTGTGGCCAAACCCAATGGCCCTCTTCTGTCTTCACTGTACCTGACTTCTGAGCTGTATCCACCATCCCTTTCACCTGAGACCCCTTCTTGTTGGCCATCTATTATCATTGTTTTCTATTGTTTGCTTTAGAATGAAATAGTGGTTCTCACCTGAGGGTGACTTTGCTCCCCAGGGAACATCTGGTAATGTCTGGTGACATTTCTGATTGTCACAAGTATGGGGGGGGGTTACTGCTGGCATCTAGTGAGTAGAGGCCAGGGACCCCGGTAAACATCCTGCAACGCAGAGGGCAGCCCCTCTTCCCCAAACAAGGAATTATCAGACCCTGATGTCAGTGCTGAGGTTGAGAAACCCCGAGATAAGAGGTCTGCACACTATGGTCAGTGGGCCAAACCCAGCCAGCCCGTTGCCTATTTTTGTAAATAAGGTTTCACAATACAGCCACATCTGGCCTTTGTGTGAAAATACTCCATCTGGACCTTTTCCAGCAAGTCTGCCTAGATGTGAGGCTGCCCACTCACGGAGCAGAGTGGCGTAAATACTCTCCACTCATTCCGGAGCTCAGAAAGGAAAAACTAACAGAAAGTGAGAAAACGGAAACCTGATCCCCACGACCAGAGGCAGGGTCGATGAGTCACAGTTGGACATCCTGAAAACATTTGCCTAATGCCATTCCTAGTTGGGAAAACCACAGAAAATCTTTCTATTTCCCATGAAATCTTAACTGGAATTATGGTAGAAAAAGGTCCCAAGAAACATAAAAGTAAGACGAGGAAACATTTAATGGATGTCACCGAAAGAGCCAGAGAACTCGAAATACTAATTTTTGTTAAAATGCCCTGTGTCTGCACCTTGCGGAATAAGGAGTCGCCGCCTGTCTGAGTAGAGGAGTGGAAGGTGCTAGCTCTTCAGAGGAACCTGGCGAGACCCCGACCACCCGGCCCTCATCACCCCAAAGCAGACAGGTAGGAGGTAACGAGAGTCGGCCTAAGGAGGTTTCATTAATTCAAGTTAATAAACCTAATGATCAATTCAGAGGGTATGTCTTCCATGGTGACATGAAGAAGACACCAGAGAGGAGGGGACCGGTGCCTAAATCCACCTTCCCCATCCCTGCACTTCACCGAGGGAAGAGAGCGCTCATTCCAATTCACTGAGTCGGGTGTCCTCAGAGGCCAAGGGCCCGGCCGGGCCAGCCTGCACGGTGTCAGTCCCCACTCAGCTGTGCACCGTGACGAGCAGCTCACCCGCTCTGTGCCTCAGTGTCTCTGCTTTACAGGGTCACCGTAAAGATGAAATTCATCAATACGTGTACAGATCCTTAAAAGGAGTGCCAGGCAAATAGTGAGCCCCTGAGAAGGGGCAGCTACTATTAAGTTCCTTGAAATATCCCTCGAGAATGTCTGCCACAAAGTTGGCTTCATTCATCCAGCGAGGGATGTTTTCCTGGTAGAGTTTCAGCAGCTACCTGGTTGCCCTCTCTCCAGGTAATATTACTCTTCATGTCTGAGGCTCTGGAGAACGCGGGAAGAGAAACTCGGCACTGGCCAAGGACGTCACTGGTGCTGTCTCGCCCGAGTCCTCCAAGTCAGGCAGACTCACTGAGAGTAGACTGACAGTATACTGGATACTGCGGGAGGGAGCCGTGTGCCTTATCATCAGTGGTAGTTTCTACCTACAGCAAGTAAATAAACACTGCAAACCAACAGGATGGAGCAGTGGTTAGAAGCCCGGGCTCTGCATTTGAACACAGCTGGGTTCAAATGCAGCTCTGCTCTTACTGGTGGTGTGACCTGGGGCAAGTCACTGTACCTAACCTTCAGTCCTAATTTGTAAAACAAGGATAAAAACAGGATCTGTATCGTGGAGTTTCTGGGTGAGGATTAAATGAGCTCATGCACATACAGTATATAATAAAATAAGTGCTCAGTAAATGTGAGCTGCTATTATTCCCCACAGTCAATTTTACCCTTAGCCGTTGTTGTAAACTGTACTTAAAGGGGCAGGGATGCCAAATAGGTTTTCTCTCACGAGTCAACTCTGATCAATTGGTTGGGCTTGCTTGGAGCATTACGATGGAAAGGATTTGAAGTCTTGACTTAACATGGTAGCAAGAGTGCAGCAATTGATTGGTGATGTCTGCGCTGGGCACAGGCACGAGCAGCTGTGGGAGGGAGCTGGCTCTGCTACAGAGGCTCCTGGTTAGGTGTCTCAGAGCCGTTCTCTCTTAACAGGGAGGCCAAGGGAGCAATGCGGGCAAACATGGCTTGGGTGTGATGGGCAGAAGCGGGAATCACTTCCCATCCACCCTTTTTGTAACAGAGGTAAGTTTTGTCGCTAAAGGTTTGCTCTCTGAAGATGACCATGCTCATTAGGCTTTAAGATCTCAGAATGACATCATGAGTCAGAGACCAAGTCCACCCACCCTGAGGCCCCTGCAGACCTCACGGATGGTTTCAGGGAGAACTTAGGAGTCCGGGTTCTTTCTCTAACTACTTCAGAGCCTCTTGGCCCAGCCCCCACTGAGCGACTGTCCACCACACTCAGACGCAGCCCCGGTCCAGTGCCACCTACTTGCCACACTCCTTGCAGGGGAAGATGGTGGTGGGGTCTGTCTCGCCGCTGGTGGTGCTATGAGAGGGCGAGCTCTTCACCGAGCAGTACCCGCTTTGGGCATTGCTAGGCTTCTGCTTCCCAGAGGGGACAGCGCCCCGAGCTTTGGTCACCTGGTTGGTGCCACCGTGGATGCGGGCGTGGCCGTTCAGTGCCTGTCGGGAGCTGAACACCTGGGGAAGAAAGGGAGTGACATGACATCTACAGTCCTGAAAAGGAAATTAGGGTTGTTAGTTACTCAGTGGTAAACACGAGGTATTTGAAACAGTCTAATGATGGGGCACAGGGGTTCACACAGCACACCTGGGCACACCCCACAACCTCAAACACTATGCCACCCAACCCCCCGCTGTCATAACCAGAAGACCGAGGCCATGTGGCGGTGGGAGGACAAAGCTGCCATCTGGGTCAGGAGACTGGGGGCTCGACCCAGCACCCGTCGAACAGGGAGGTCGTGGCGCCACACCCCTTACTGTTTTCCCATCTGTATAATGGGGGGCTCAAATAGTTTTTAAGTCAGGAACTACCTCCCCTTCTTTTTCTTTTCTTTTCCCCTTTCCCTTCTTTTTTCATTTAAAAAAGACAAAAACAAATCAGATCTTCCTCAAAGGCTCCAGGTTAAAAGCAGAGGTACTCCGGCAGAAACGGAGCCAGCATCCCAGAACTGAGCCAGCATGCTCAGCGGCCCCCAGGAAGCCCGAGAGTCCCAGGGAACAATCTGAAAGGCACTGACTGGCTGCTCTGACAGTCTGTCTGTTACATCCAAACCCAGTCAGCAGCCCGTCACTGAAGCAATGCTTCAGACCCCCCGCTTTTACTACAGGACGATCAAAAGGGGAAGGACCTGGGCAATGCGTCGAAGCTTGCCGTAAAGCAGGGCTTCCTAAGCTCGGCGTCACCGACAGGTGGGGCTGTCTGTAGGATGCCAACAGCACCCCTGGCCTCTGCCCACTGGATGCCAGTAGCACCCCCTTGGTTGTGATAGTATTTGGACATTGCCAAATGTTCAGGGAAACAAAATCATGGTCAGTTGAGAACCACTGTTGTAAAGGCATAGAAGCCACAACCCTGAATTCCGAGAGCCCGATGTCAGCTAGCGGGGGTGACCCCAAGCTGCCCCGCTGTGGGTGGTTGTTCTGTGTTAAATTCACGAGCTCAGTTTGTGGTCTTACAGGGAAAAAAGATGTATTGCTGAATTAGCAACCCAGACCACCATGGTTAGGCAAGGATTATACACATTTTCCTCTGTGATTTTTAAAAGTCATTGAAAGGTATCCATCCAGCTGAGCCCCCTGATTGGGAAACGTCAAAGATGACGTCCCACGTGGTGAAGAATTTACTGCACATCAAAAAATATAAATTGAGGAAGCATCCAAGTTTTAAACAAATTTACATAGAAATATTGTCACTTGAAGTCACACCTTCATGACCCGGAACAGAAGCACTCTACACAAAATGGCAAGGGTGGTGTGACATGTCCAGGTCACTCATTAAACATCAAAGTAAAAACAAGCCTGCAATTTCATGTTCTCTTCCAAGTTAATGTAAATATGTGCGTGGTGTGTGTGTGTGTATATATACATACATTTTTTTTTACCTTTTCACTTTTTCTTAAATGTAAATTAAGTGAATTTCTGCCTTAGGATCTAAATACTTTAAGGACTGTTGCTTTCTCTAAGTGACAGGCTCCATAAGCAGCCTTGAGCACACTCTGGAAAACACTGTTGTTCCACATAATGGACAAGTGAAGATTCATACTAACTTTAGGAAAACAGGGATTCTTGTGAAGGAAGCAACATTTTCATTTTTCGAGTGGTACCCCTGGAACTCACCTGTACAGGTGTGCCAGGCTGTAAGAAACCCGACTTGGGAAAAGCTCAATAATTCAGACTAGTGGGGGACCTGCGGGGGACTGAGAGTCCAAAGTACACGACTTTTAACAACTGTTGAGGTGCACAGGGAGCCTTCGGCCGGGCCAACACACTCTGCAAGGCCTCCGCTAGTGCTCGGAGTGATCAATGGTGAACTGGTTGTATTTTAGCTAAAGGATGCTTCTAACGTACTTGAAAAGTACGAGGTTAAGAATTACACAGAATCCCTTTTGGTCTATTTACATGATCAATTTGCTCAGTAACTCTGTTGTTGCCCCCAAAGAATACAAAGATAAACTTCGGCTAAGTCTTTGTAATTATGCCACGTACGGGACAATCCTCTGTGGGCTCTCCTAGCGCAACTAAATGCAACAGGGCAGGACCGGTGCGACACACAGCCCAGGGGAGGGCAGAGACGCCAAGGAATGGAGGGCGAGCTCGGAGGCTCAGGCTCACTGCACAGCCCTGGGGCCCGGCACTGACTTGCTCGGAACCTCACGCTTGCTGAGGGCAGGGATCTACTTCGTGTCCTCTGAGCATGTAGCCCAGCGCCTAGCACAGGACACGCACTCCAGAATTATCCACCAGCTGAGTGAGTAGACGGGATAAAAGACAGAAAACCATGGCAATATGAATCCCTCTGCCGGCCTCCACTGCAGCTGGGGCTCCCTTCCTAGAGCCAGGCCCAGCCACACGCCAGGCCCGCGCCAGCCCCAGATCCCCGAAGGACGCACAGACACTTACAGCCCCACAGTTGGGCATTTCACAGATGAAGGAGCCCGAGGGCTGGCCGAGGGCCTGCAGGGGTGGCCCCTCTGCGGGAGCCAGGACAGGGCCCGGCTGCAGCTCGGGGGACTTGGGCACTTCACTCTCCTCTTCTCGCGTGGATTTCCTATCTTCCTCCTGGTCGTCGTCCTCCTCCTCCAACTCTTCGTCTTCTTCACTCGTCTAGTGTTAAGGCAATAAAAGCAAAAGGGGAAAAGTCCCCAAATGGCATTTTTAGGGCTGAACAGAACCCACAGGACCGGAGAGGGGGGAGGGGCTGGACGCTGGGGCTACGTTGGTTTCTCTCTGCATAAGGGACACTGGACACTTGGAATTCTGAAGTCCCCCTACCCCACCCTGGATCCCCTCATTATTTACATAAAAATATTTTAAGGCAGGGAGGAGAGATTTTTGTATGCAGAGTTTCTCCACCTTTTTCAAGACCAGCAGACCTTGAAACAGACTAAACCCAGGCAGGCTGCCCACTGAGTCTGTCTGTCCTGCTCTGTTCCCAGAGTCATGTGGAGGGTTTTCAAGCAATAGCATTGCGGTGGGACCCTTTGGAGAGAGACTAAAGACCTATCTGGAATTGTTCTACAGGCCTCGTAACCCACTTCCACACAAGACGCCCGAGATGTGGATCTGGCCCGTGGAAAGCACGGGACAGGGGTGCTCCCGCTCTGACCTTGTCAGAAAAGAGAGTCAAAGAGTGAACCACAGTGACTTTGAAAAGGAGGAAAATGCACGGGGATATGCCCTTTTATCATGTGCTTTCTTTTTTCTTAATAAAAAAATTTTTTAATCCTCACCCAAGGATATTTTTTATTTATCTTCAGATAGAGTGGGAGGGGGAGAGAGAGAGAAAGAGAAACATCAATGTGAGAGAGACACAGTGATTGGTTGCCTCCCGCATGACCCCGACCAGGGCTACGGACCGAACCGCAACCGAGGTATGTGCCCTTGACCTGAGTCGAACCCGAGACTGTTTGGTCTCGATGCTCGAACCGCTAAGCCAAACTGGCCAGGGCTCATGTGCTTTTCCTATTCCAGTCCATCTCTGATCAGGGGTTTGTAGAAATGCCTTCCGGAGGCATTCTATGAAAAAGAACAAGACAAATACTTTCTATAAATAATCGCCATCTCTGCTACCACGGTCTCCTCCCTCTTCGGCAGAAGAGCAACCAGGTGGAACGAGGCAGAAGGCCCGTGCCTCCTTCCTCAGGTTAGCAAAACAGTAAACTAACTGATGGCGCAGCTCGAAGCAGGGCCGGCCGGGCTGGAAGGGAGGGCAGGAATCCAGGAGACCCTCATTCTGCCTCTTGTTTAACTAACAACCCTATTCCTCTCTCCGTCCTCTTCGGGGGTGAGGGATGCTGGCTCCTCCAGGCCCAGAAGGACTGGGGCCAGGAAAAGGGAGTTCTTTGTCACATCAGCCTCGTTCCAGCCTCCATTTCACATCTCTTCACACCTTACAAAGTGCTTTCACATTTGCCACATCACTGACATGTCTGTAAACAGTCTCCCCAATTTACAAACGAGGACAGGAAAGGGCTGCCCTGACCCTGGTGGGGCATTTCTCTCTCTCTCTTGTTAATCCTCACCTGAGGATATTTTTCCACAGATTGTTAGAGAGTAGAAGGGAGGGAGCAAAGGGGAGAGAGCGAAACATTGATGTGAGAGAGACACATCAATTGTTTGCCTCCTGCTTGCACCCCAACCGAGGCTGGGGATTGAACCTACAACCGAGGTACGTGCCCTGCACTGGGTAGCAAACCTGTAACCCTTCTATGTGAGGGCTGACACTTTAACCACTGGGCCACACTGGCCAGGGTATATTAAGTTTTATTTTTATTTTGTGAATTAAATTTATTGGGTTGACATTGATTAATAAAATTATATAGGTTTCGCATGTACAGTTCTATGATATGTCATCTCCATTTTGCATAGTGTGTTTACCACTCACAATCGGATCTATCCCCACATAAGTGACATCGCCACGCTCTGTGCACACCACTGCTTAACGCACATGGCTCCAGTCTGGTTTACCCCCGACAGCGGGGTAACTCTGGGTGAGCCTATGATTCTTAGAACCCAGAAGCCAGAATGTCCAAGAAGAACAGATTTCTGAGAGCAGTGGTCCTGGGATGCAGAAACCACAGCTTCCTCTCTCCAGTCTGGACTGGGGCTGGGGAGAAAGAAAGACAAAGCCAGCAAGGATGGGCGCTCAGCACTCCCCTCACTGGGTCAGCAGTGACTGTGTTCAACATCTCATGTGCATATTTAAGATCACGTAGTAACAGGGTGTACGTGAGAAACAGTCCCAGTTCCCACTGAGTTAATTAGGATTAATTAGTAATAATTACATTTGCTGAAAGACTTCAATGAATACAGATACAGGACTAATACATTTATAGAGTGATTTATGATAGAAGCTATAGGTTTCCTACTAATGTATAAACATCCAGGTTGATTTCACTTAAATGGCCACATTCCCATCTGAATCCACCGTCTTCCAGTCTTAAAGAGTTTCAGGTAAAACCATGTTATGTCAAACCCCAAGGGTTCACTCCATTCCGTACAGAACTGGAACTTCATGGTCTCAAATACCAGTTTGTTATTAAGCAGCCCAGGGCCTATAGCTTGGCTTTTTAAATAAATTACACAATAACTTTAAATGACAATGGCATTACTTCACGGTACTTGTAATAATTACAATGTTCTCACGATGCCATTTTTTTGGCTTAAGGACGCTGGGAAGAAACGTTCCATATAGCCGCACAATTACAGATTTGATGACACTGTCCTGTGATTACATATGTCTCAGGAATTTAGACTGGTTTTATTTCAACTGGTGATCTATACATGTTCACAAAATGATGTCTCATTAAGCCAAATAGCTTGCCACAATGACTAAGAGATGCAAAGATAGGACAAAAATCCTGACATGTAGAACTTCCTATCAGCAAGTTGGCCATTTTATGATGTGAAATAAAACATTGAGTAATATTCCAAAATCGGTAGCAGGTGGGCAGATACAGGACAGGGGGATGGTTACCTATTTAACGTGGTGCTCAAAATCTGGAGTGTCCACAGTACGGGTTTCTTTTTTTCCCCTCAATTAAGTATTGGGGTAACATTGGTTAATAACATTATATAAATTTCAAGAGTTACTTGAGGTGGAAGATACTTTTATTTCTCAGGCATGTAAATGAAATTTGTATTACGAGAAATTTGTAAGTTAAAATACAAATGTTTACCCTGGCCGGTTTGGCTCAGCAGTTAGAGCATCAGCCCGTGGACCAATGAGTCCCGGGTTCGATTCCGGACAAGGGCATGTACCTCAGCTGTGATTTGTCCCCGGCCTTGGTTGGGCTCGTGCAGAAGGCAACCAGTCCACGTGTCCCTCTCATGTCGATGTTTCTCCCCCCCAACTCTATCTGAAGATAAATGGAAAAATATCCTCAGGTGAGGATTAAAAACAAAAATAAACAAAAATAAAACAAATATTCAACAACCCCTATTTGCCCCCAAATACAACCTTGAGTGTTAGTCACTGATGATGGCGGTGGTGACAACGTTCTGAACGACTGCTATGAGGCAGGCATCCACACACATTCCAGTTCTCACAACAACCCTGTACCAATTTTTCTTTTTCAAACAAATGAGGAAATTGGCCAGAGAACTCATTTTCCCAAGGTCAGTGGCTGGTAAAACCTGGGCCATCTGATTCCCAAACCCCTTTCACCCCTCGCCCGGCTGCAAATGTCCACAGGTGTGTGTCTGCCTGCCTGGGCATGGCTTAAATACCTCTCAGAACCCCTGGAACAGCTGCTTTAAATGATAAGGACAAGGAGGATATTTCCCTGGTCAGTGGGGTGTAGGTACCTAAGGAGCGTAGACCATGGGTGGGCTTTGCCCTTGTAGCCCTGACTGCTGTCTTCCAAAGTCAATTAGTTTCTTGACTGTATTAAGTTTTGTTCATAGCCAGATCTACAGATTTGTCTGAAGTGGGATCATGAGAACAGACAGGGCACAGCACTGTCCTCCCACCTCCTCAACAGGGCGCATCTTGGCCCCTTCTTCTGCTGCAAGGAAGGTGGAGGGGCCTGTGATGGTTTCGGGCCAGAAGGCAGACTGCCCTGCTGGTTCCCGAAGGGCCAGCACGCCTCACAAAGTCTCCCGCTCTCCCCTCTCCCCACACGGGGGCCTAAGCTACCCGGGCATGTTCCAATGGGGTGAAATGGTCACCTGTCCCTTTACTAAAACACTGAGGACACACAATCAGGAGAGCTCCCCCAGGTGTCCCAGGCAGGTTTGAAGGATAAACAGCAGGACCCCTGTCCTAGGACAGAGCCTTCCGTACCCTCAGCCCTTGCACGGTCCCGATTCTTCATCTACAGACTATTGTCAGAAGGCTGGGCCTTCGCAGTGCCCCAGAGAGTGTGAGCTACCACACGGGCCTTAGATCAAGGTTTTCTTGTTTTTGTGGGCCTGAGTCATCTCTGCACATCACTTTTGGTTCTCCCTGAACTCAGAGGTCACAAGGGTGTGGATGCTCCTGATCCAGCCTAATACTGGCTCCTGGTGAGTAAGCCCAAGAAGGTGTGGCCCCTCGGGCACCGTCGTAACCTCACCTGGCCTGGCTTTTCTACCCCCCTCCAAAGCCCTGTTGGCCCGAGACAGTGCCTCTGCCTTTCGAGGTAACAACTTCCTTGGCAACACCCCTATGCTCAGAATCCCCTGTTCACCCTGTCTCCCTCCAGTACGTTTACAGTTCCTGTGCACCGCAGCCATGTTTGTTCACTCAGTAAGTATCTGCTTAGTGCCTCTATTACACAGACACACTCCGAGGCACCTGATGACACCCAGGCCAAAGACACACCAGTTTGCCTTAGGAAACCTTATCCTCTGACTTTGCCCTTTTCCAAATCATTGAAGGTATTTGCTCGTTTACAGGAGCCAGGTCCCAGGTGGCCAAGGCCAGGGTTCTTTGTGCTTCCTTGTTTACTACCTATTCGACCCACATGGAAGCAATGCCTGGTGTGACCTGGGGCAAGCCTCTCCCCCTCTGGGCCTCAAACTTCGGACCGAGAGCCTCAGGTCGTACCTAAGAACTGTTCTCATTTCATACTGCCCTTAAACACGTGTGGGTTCCCGGTCAGGTTTCTACGTGTGCATGCCACATCTTCCCCGCTAGAGCGCGTGCTCACCTGGGTAAGTGGGAACAGAGCCAGTTAACACTCCGAGTCACCCACTGCTGTTTATGCCGTGGGGACTCAGTTGGTTTTAGTTGACTGAAGCAGATGAGGCCACACTGCCTTTTTTTTTTTCCCTTACTGATTTTACAGAGAGAGGAAGAAAGGGAGGGAGAGAGAGAAACATCGATGAGAGAGAACATTGATTGGCTGCCTCCTGCATGCCCCCTGACTGGGGATCAGGCCCACAACCTGGGCATGTGCCCTGACCAGGAATTGAACTGGTGACTTCTTGGTGCGTGGGTTGACACTCAACCACTGAGCCACACCGGCCGGGCTGCATTGTTTTTTTTAAATTTTTTAATTTTTCCACTGTGCAACCCCCTGCAGTGCTTGCAGCAGAGGCCAGGCAGTGGTTCAAGGCCACAGTGTTCTCTGACATGGGGCACTATGAGAGGCCCAGGGGGATGGGCCTGCCGTAAATCCAAACCCATGCATCACACTGCTTTTTTATAAGTATGTTTTTATCGATTTTTCTAGAGAGAAAGTAAAGGAGAGAGAGAGAAACATCTACGTGAGAAACATTGATCGGCTGCTTCCTGCACGCCCCCTACTGGGGATCGAGCTCACAACCGGGGCTTGTGCCCAGACCGGGAATCGAATCGGGACCTCTCAGTCCATGGGACGACGCTCAGTCCACTGAGCCACACCGGCCGGGCCGCATTTCTTTTTTTAAACATTAGGCCACAGATGAACAAAAGGCTATTCTGACACAAGACATCACTACTTAAACCAGTCAGACAAAAGCCCTGGTCACAGGAAACCCTCAATACAGAATACTGTCCACTTTAATCAAAAGAATGGAAATTCCCTTCTATCCTACAGACATCTATTTCATCTCATATTTGAGTCTAAATGTAAATTTATATATGTATGTATGTCTCACAGCTAGTCTCAATACTTAGCTAGGAACTTGGGCTTCTGAAGTATGAATGAGTCTAAGTGATTTTACATTTTGTTAAGAGAACTGCATTTGATTTAAGTATTACATAAGGGAATCAGGCTTAGACAACACACTCACCAGCCACTGACCACAGCTAAGTCACTCTGTGCCTCAGTTTCCTACCTCATAGAACTGGCGTTGAGGATTAGATGAGTCAATACTTGTAAAGTGTCCAGCACAATGCCCGGCACATACAAAGTCTTTTCAAAAAAATAACCCACATATGTGTGACACTCACACCGGGCACTACTGGAATGACAGAATGATCAGATATTCACACCATTCGTTAGTTCTAAACACGTTCCCTGACGATACAGGCTGGGGCTTGGTAACCTGCTGTAAGACATGTAACTACATGTACTACACATGCACACAGTAGGCAGTATTTTCCACTGCAGATGAGATGGAGATTTCCCCTGGCCATGGACAGAGAGGAGAGTTCACCTCAAAAATGAACGTGACCAAAGCCACTCACACAGGGTTCTGAGATGGGTTCGATCGTATGTCTTTAGTATGTACTTAATAAGCAGCCGCTGACTGCCTGCTAATGAAGGAAGTCACCGTCAGGGGGAAATGGTGATGTGAGCATTAGGACAATGACACTGTGCTGAGCAGTTGGTTCCTCCATCACTGACCGTCCCTGGCACTATCTAAAGCCAGGCCCCTTCTTGCTCATGCTTCATAGAAGCTGTGGTCAAGCTGAGGCTCCTTCATCTTTTGGAAGCACGTTATATACTCTGATCAGTGGCATCTGTGATGTGGAAGGATCGAGGAGGAGGTACACTGGGGGTCTGGGCACCTGCTTATACAAAACCAACCACCCGAGGCTGGGACCACCCTGGCTTAACCCTGGCTCCTACCCGCCTTGGACACAGGCCAGCCCCACCTCCTTCACTGAACCCCGCCGGGGAGCGGGGCTGTCACCCCCTCACTTCGGCCACCTGGGCAGCAGAGCCAAACCAAACGCCAGCCCCTTACTAACCTGGGCGTGGGGTGGGAGTGGGGCCAGCATAAGCAGCGACTCGGCAGCTTCACTCACCACACAGTCGTCCACGAGCTCCGTGAGGCGTGTGCGGTGCTTGCGCCCCAAGCGCATCACCTTCTTCCACGTGTAGTAGTACTCCACGCACTGAGCCACCGTCTTCGACTTCACCTGCGGAGGGCAGCGCAAGGTCAGCGCCACAGCAGGCAGCGCGCAAAGCAGTGCGCTTCGGTGGAGATTTAATTTTGTAATATGCGGTTCAATGAAAATTGTATACAGAGAAAAAAATCTCCTTCCCATGCCAATTCTCCATCCATCCAACTCTCCCCACCCCTGCAGCACAGCGAGCCCCTCTCATGGACTTCTTGGCTAGCACTCGCTGAATTTCTTTACGCAGATACCAACAAACACAGAGGTATGATCCTTCCCACCATTTTCCTCACAAAAGGTAGCGTATATGTTTTGCAACCTGGTTTTTGCACAATATAGCCTGGAGATTTTTCATGTCAGTCCACAGAGAGCTCACTCCTCTTAATCTGTGAAGCAGCATGCTTTCTCATTAAATGTGCCTGAATGTGTTTGGTTGTCTGACTCGTTGACCTTCAGAATCTATTTATGAAGAATGCTCCTTAGTCACTGAACAGGAACATAAGCAAAGTTGTAATGACAAGAGCTTAGTTTTTGCAGGAAACAAACTTTGCTCTACTCTTCCCTGAAAGAGAAAAGGTAGTGTTTTAAAGAGAAAAAAAATTCCTTTGTGTAGTTCATGAATCTCTAAGCTCAAAGTGTGGTTGGCTAAAGTGGGTTTTCTGGAGGCAGGTAAAAAGCTGGCGGTGCCCTTTGGGGTGGGGACACAGCCACCTGCATGGTGAGATGAGGAGGACACCCCCAGAAGACTCATCTCCTCAAAGCTGCCCGATTCACATCCACCTGACACCTTGAATTTTGACACCAGAATCACCCAGGGAGTAAGGATACTGCCCCAGAGAGCCCTTGCTTAAAAACCCGTGTTGCGCCCGGCCGGTGTGGCTCAGTGGATTGAGCATCGTCCCAAAGACTGAGAGGTCCTGGTTTGATTCCCAGTCAGGGCACATGCCTGGGTTTTGGGTTTGGTCCCAAGAAGGGGGTGTGCAGGGGGCAGCCAATTGATGTTTCTCTCTCACATCAAGTTTCTCTCTCCCTTCCTCTCTCTCTAAAAAATCAATAAAAACATATTAAAACAAACAAACAGACAACAAAACCTGTGTTGCCTGACAAGTGTATCACATGAATCTATGTGTGAGGCCTTCAAGGAATGAGGTCCAGGGTGGGTCAGCCCGGGGGAGGTGACTCAGGAAAGATTGGAGCATGGGGGCTGCGGGCAGAGGGCGTGTTGGCCTCCCAGGCAGCGCCAGGTATGAGTGATACAGATCTGGAGATGGGGGCAGGCTGGAGAGCAAGTCCAGCTGCTTGGACTCCTGTCCAACAAGGCCTGCAACTGAGGACATGTGCCCAGGACACCACTGGTACCACTGGCTCAGCTCGGAGCCAGTGGGAGCTGTCTGTCACCCGTGACCCTGTTCTCCGTGGACCTGAACACCTTCATGACCTACTAATGTATCATGGCTCCACCATTCCTCGTCTGCTGAACCACACTGGAATTGTTTTAACTTTCAGCCTAAACCACGTCTCAGCCAAGTAAGGCCTATTAGGTTTATTGTCTGCTGTATAAAGTGCCGTTTCATCTATGGGAAAGAGGTCTATTTTGCTGCGAAATGCTGTATATGTATTGTTTTTACTATCACCGTCGTCATGATTAGGGGCTCAACACCAGAAACTACCGGCTAGGGGGCAATTTCCCAGAAAAAAGTTCTGTCAGAAAAATGATAGATCCATCAAATATACATGAAATACATTATGTAAATTGTGAAGCAGAAGCCCCAGTTCTCCTTATTCTAACAGAATGCATAAATTATACATTTTTATGATAAAAATAATTTCCCATCACTGTCGTGTCCAAATACTCTACGTCCTCCTCCCCCCTTCCCCCCGACATCGGGGCCATGCGGCCCTGTAACAAATGCCGTCCTTCCCCAGCGAGGGGGGCAGACACCTTGCTTGTGAGAACATTAAGCCAGCAACCAGACACTTCTCCCAAATTCAGTTTTAAGTGAGCAACGGGAAAACGCATGCTTACCATCTTCTGTACAAAAATAAAGTCTTTGCTGTAAGTGGCTAGTGCTTTATTAAACAGTTTTCTTTCCAGGGAGCTCCACCTGTCCGAACCTAAGACAAAACACACACTTCGTAAGAACGGCTCCCAGCTCTCCCCACGCTGCTGGTTCCAGCTTCCCAGGTCTCCCCACCTTCGTAGTTGGTTCGCTTAAGTTACAAAGTAAAACCGTTGAACAGATAATATAATACCCACCAAACTCCTTTTGGAACAGAAAAGCCAGTGCAGAGTCACAGTCAGCAGCCCTGACACCTGGGTTCAGCTACGGCCTTGACCTTGGCACATTATTGAACCTAAGACTCAGCTTTGGTACCAACAAATGGGAATAATTCTAATTGCCTCCACCTTTTAGGATACGTATGAAGGTTTAAAGATAATGCAAAAGGTGTCTAGTCTAGTAACTTCTGGTTTTTTGAATTCTCCTCTCCCTGGTTCTTCAGCTGCAGTTTTTCCGTAACAGCAATGCTCACGAGAGCATGCGTTCACGTACAAGCGCTCCCTGAGATGCGGTCAATTTGGCAGTCTACACCCTCGAGAGGTTCCCAGGAGGGAGACAAACCAGTAGGCCACTGCATTCATGCGACGATGAAGGCAGAGACCAGGGCAGCCAAGAGGCTTCCAGGCAGAGAAAATACCCGAATTGAGTTTGCAAGAACACAGAGCAAGTCGGGCAAGGAGAAGGAAGAGAGTTCTAGAAAGAGGAAGTGTGGATGTGAAGTTAGAGGTATGCAGTGAGAAGATGCATTTTATTCATTCCTCTCTTCCTTCTCTTCTTCATTCATCTATCCATCCATTCACCCGACCCTTATTAGGTGTTTACTACATGGAAGAAGCTGAACTGGGGGGAAAAGCCAACATTTGTAAGTGATTGTTACTGTGCCAAGTTCTAAGTACTTCACAGATGCTAGTCATTTGGTTCTCCCAACAACCTGTTAAGACTGGTATTATCATTAACCATTTTACAGCTGAGGAAATTGAGGTGTTCAGGGACTGAGCAGGAATCCAGGATGGTCCAACGACAGGGCTGCAGTGGAGGGAGAGTGGCTGAGGCCGAGGTGAGGGACCAGTTCCTGACAGACCTGCAGACCAATGAGGAGGCCCTGCGATGCTGGGCGGGCACATCTGCCTTGCTGGCCACACGAGTGTCTATTTCATCGATAAACGAGGAAGCAGGATAGGCAGATTATCGTAGACAATGGTGCTGGGCTGTCTGCAGCAAGAAATAAGGCCTACTTTTAAGGGGAGTCCTATTTCTAGGGACCCCCAAGCTCAGTCAGTACTGAATGTGCAGAAAAGTCAGTCACATTCTTCTGTTTTTTGTTTTTTTTTTAAATTCTCCTCTCTCTGGTTCTTTGGACGGCACATGGCTGGGCGCGACATTCCTCCACTTCTCAGAGAGGTGATCCCGCAGACTGTAGTATTTTTCCTTCCAACTAGGACTAGCCCAAGACTTCTATCCTCTGTGGTTGACGGATGGGGCTAAAGTACAGGAAACCTGAATGGTTTCTCCCCTTGGAAGATTCAGCCAAAATTACTAACTCAGGCGAAACCACGCTGGGCAGGCAGGGTGGAGATTCTGGCAAACATATTCAGTGATGTACACTCAGATTTCTGAGCCACCTCTCCATGTGACTCCCTCCCGAGTGGGTCCGCAAGCCACCAGCTTGACTCCTGACGCAGAACGTGTTCTCCGCAGCCGGCTGGTTCAAACCTCTAAAAAATCAGGGCCGTCAACTGATTTTATCTCTTTACTTCTAGAAGGAAAGCAGCTTTCTGATTGATCCTCAGCAGACAGAAACACCTCCCACAGGTTCCGGGAGCTGGGCCACCTCCAGCTGTGAGAACCGTTATCGCACAGAGAGAAGAGCGGCCAGGCGTTTGGAGCAGCTTTGCAGGCGTGGACGTGAGCAGGGGAGGGTGCTGGGATCTGGGGTGCAGGTCCATCTCCATTCTTCAAATTCTGTCCAACATTCAAGGCCTTGGGGTCCCAGCTCCCGTACGCTCCCCTTTCCCAGGGGCAGAGACAGAAAGGCAGAAAGGATGAACCAACAATTCAGTTGAACAACCAGAAAGGAGTCATGGTTCCTTTCAGGTACCCACCAAAATGATGGTGGAAGAGGATCATGTCAGGGACACGTCACAGCAGCTGAGTCCCTGGGTGAGTTTTATAAATGTATTTGCTATTATTATTTTAAAATGTTTTCATTGATTTTTTTAAAGAGAGAGGAAGGGAGAGAGAGACAGAAGCATCGATTTGAGAAACATGGATCAGCTGACTCCTGCACGCCCCCTACTGGGGATCGAGCCAGCAACCCAGGCATGTGCCCTGACTGGGAATCGAACCGGGACCTCCCAGTCCACCGGATGAGCTCAATCCACTGAGCCACACCAGACAGGCTCTGAGCAACTTTAAAAAGAGGCTGATCGGCTGTCCAGCTTGCTGTAGGTCCAGTTGGTGCAGCCCTGGGTTGCATCTCAGATGGGGAATCAGGGGATATTGAAAACCCCCAAACAGGCCAACGAGGGGCCTTTCCACCCCAGCCAGACCATACGCTTCCTGAGCTGGAGTACACCTAATACTGGGGGAGGCACAAACAGGGCCGCACAGCCTTCTAGGCCGGCACCGTCTCTGCGGTGGATGCTTTCTTCCACCCCACATCAAGCTCATTGCCTGGTTACTGTCCACATGGTTGTGTTAAATTCCCAGGTCTGCCTCCTTGTGAAAAGCATGTCCCTTCATGTCCCTACCTGGTTCTCTAGCTGCAAACCTACACAGGCGAAGTGACTTCTGGACCAGGTGTTACGGAGGATCCTCAAGCCTCATCGGGGAAGGAGACCTTTCCTTGCCGACTCCTCAGCGGTTTTTCTTTTAATATCTTTTTTTGTTTTGTTAATCCTCATCCGAGGATATTTTTTGCAACCCAGGTACATGTCCTTGACTGGAATGGAAACTGCGACCCTCTGGTCCTCGGGCTGCCACTCTAACTGCTGAGCCAAACTGGCCAGGGCTCCTCGGTGATTTCTTGAGCTGCTGCTTTGTGGCGGGGTCTTCAGTCTTCCCTCAGTGTTCACTTCACACCAGTGCTGGGTTGGAAGTGGGCTGCGCTCTCTCGCCGTCCTCGCTGTCACCCTTCTGTTCCCAGGGCGCAGGGGCAGGGAGCATGTGCTCAGAGAGCAGGGATGGCTCCTCTCTGTCCTCCGAGGGTCATGCTTCAGCGCAGTGTGCATGTGTCTCTCCCACAAGGGTGTCTGTGAATCCACAGACACAGGCACCCTGATCCCAGGATCCCCACCAGGCTGAGAATCCACCCCTGGGCTGCTGCTGGGCTGAATTTCCAGGGTAAAACCTGGTATACAAAAGTAACACCCGAACGGGCGCTCCCCAAGTAATCACTGAGCTGTGATACAAAGGGGTGACTTAAATCAGGAGACCACCAGCTGTGAACCTGGTTCTGCCACTTACTCCTCTGTGGCCCAGGCAAGTTGACTGACTTCTCTGAGTCTCAATTCCTCTCCTGTGACATGGGGATCGGGACAGTCACTCTGTGACTGGCAGCATTTAGTCCTGCGTAGATGCACAGTGAATGTGTTAGATCGTAACTGGCCTGCAGCTATGGGGCACTCGCTGTCCCCTGACCCTAGTAGCACTCACGAAGACAGCAGGGCTTGGCCAGCATCCCTGTTCTGTGTATGAATAAACCCCCAGCCTTATACCTGGCCACTCGCCACTTCTAGCCTTCTATTCCCTGCCACCCAAGCCCCCTGGGATCCAGTCAACGAGAGGCTCCGGCGTCTCTCGTCCCCGCAGCCTGTTCTGACAGGAGCACGCTCCTCATTCTCAGACAGGCTCTCCAAGCCAGCCCTTCTCAGAGTGACTGCATCTTGGACCAAGTCCAGCATAAAATGCAAAGCCGAGGCAGGGGGCTGCCTCCAACCCTCCGCTGGCCTTCCTCTCGCAGATCCCCGCTGTCCACTCAGCAGGCACACAGGGCTGGTGGGCTGCCAGTCCCAGCTCTCATTTGTTCTACCTGGGGATTCCTGGCTATTGGCTATTGTCAGCGGGGGCCCCTAACAAGACGACTAAAGCTAATTACAAAGAGCCTAATTAACTGGAGGAAACCGGTGCTGGAACAGTATCCAGAGGAAAAATGTTCCGAGTGTTCGTTGCTGGGAAACAGGCTCTGGACTGTGGCTAAATTTGGGGCAATCTATAGTGAACACTGGCGGCTGAAGAGACATGGAGGGGAGAGCGAGTCTGGACACAGCATCTCTTCAAGACGGCCTTTCGGGATGAAAAACTTTCATGAATGCTGCTGTTACTGCAGTTATGCAAGAAAGATGTTCATTGTAGAAAAAGGACCGTTCTTATACCAGATCTTCATTCCTGTGAAAGGTTTTTCCACGGTGGGTGAAGGTCAATAATAATTTGGGGCGCAGAGTGAAGCGGGCTGCCACCAAAGTTCCCTCCGGAGACGCAGGAAGGGAGACCTTGGTCTGATCCAAAACTCGCGCTTGCCCACTGACCCGGTTCTTCACCAGTGCTGTGCAAGGCAACACGAGAGGGTAACTTGTCACTGCCTGCCCCTCAGGGGACCACCCTCCAGCCAGAGACGTGGGCTAAGAACGCCTGCAAAATGACATCACAATTGTGTTTCTTAAAAGTATTCGCTTGAGTATGTCAATCCTTCTCCTTGTTAAACTGGCAGCTTCCAAGACAGAGCAGGCTTCCCCAGCCGAGCAGGTGTGCATTCCTCCAGGCCGCCCTTGTCTCCAGTCAGGTCGGACGCCAGCACCCAGTGATCACCTGGGCTGCGGTGGGAGCCGAGAGTAGCTTCTGTTGAACCCCTGCCAAGAAGCCCAGGGCCAGTTGACACCCCCGAACTTGGCGCCCACCTGCAGTAACGACCAGTTCAATGGACAACCAAGGATGCTGTGGGCCCGATAATAGTATCCAGGCGTCTTTTCACCCTGGCTCTCATGCCCACGCCTTCCCCACCCAATCCGGCTGCCACCAGGGAGCCGCTGTAAACAACGGCTAACGGCGCCTAGGGGGAGGGCGCCGAGAGAGGGCTGGCCTGGCCAACTCTCGTGGATGAAAGGGCGCAGGGAGCCCTGGCCGGTTTGGCTCAGCGGTTGGAGCATTGGCCTGTGGTCCAGAGGGACCCGGGTTCGGTTCCTGCTAAAGGGGCGTACCTCAGTTGCAGTTTGTTCCCGGCCCTGGTCGGGTCATGCGGGTGGCAACTACTTGATGTGTCCCTTTCGCGTTGATGTTTCTCTCTCTCTCTCCCTCTCACTCTATCTGAACAAAAAATGGAAAAATGTCCTTGGGTGAGGATAAAAAAAAAAAAAAAAAATTGCAAAGTGGTGATTTTTTTTAAAAAAGAAAAAAAAGCGTGCAGGGAGTGGTTGTGATAGAACTTTCCTCTGAGTCTCAACAGGGCTCCTGGCCACGCAGCCCCCAGATCGGGGTGAGCCGCCCACCCACGCTGGTGTCTCTCCTGGGTCCCTGCATCAGTCACTTTTTCCTTTCCTTACTGAGTTTTTGGGCTGGGGTGGGAAAGGGAAGCCAGGAGTGAAGCAAGAGAAGTGATTTTCACAGGCTTGTGTCTTGGTCTCTCCCCCCAGGCTGCAGCCTCCCTCCCTGAGCCATCTCTCTCCCTCCCCTGCAGGGCAGACCTGACCCACCTCTCAAGACACCTGGGAGTATGATTCCAGGCCCGGGAGTCGGGGTGCATGACACTGGCCACAGCCAGAGACAGAGCCAAAGGCCACCCAGAAGAGAGTGTCCCGGTGAGGAAGTGAGCTGACAAGCAGTACCACTGGGGAGCAGCCCGATGGGGCCTGGCACAGAGGCCAAGGGAGGATGGGGCCACAGGGACGGGAGTGACCAAGCAGCATGAGAAGGGGGTGAGGAGGGAGTGGCTGGTAGCTGGGGCATGTGATGGGGTAAATTCTATGCCTCCCCTGTGGCTTGGAAGGAAAATGTTAAGGAGATGGGATCAGGTCAGACTTTAGAGACCAGTGACCTCTGCCCTTTTTGCTCATAATTCTAGAAGATTCTCTGGGGCCCAGTCTGTGATCACTTCATCGGTGAGCACTCTTTTCTTGGGGACACACGGCCAGCAAGATGCCAACCCTTCCCTCCTCAGCTCCACCTCTCTTGCCTCCAAGAATAGAAGCGACTCCAGGAAGCCACAGTCCCTCCTGGTCTGCCTGGCTGAAAGGGGTAGGGGTGGGTTAGGGTTAGCTAGGAACCCCCACCGCCAATAGATCAATTCATTTTAGCAGAGTTTAGGGCCCTCTAATTTCAAAGTTCTTGGTATCACTTTAGTGTTTTTGTTTGGGGTGGGGGGTAGCTTCTAGTCCTCAGCTTTCTAACCTTTTTGATGTCATGTCACACAAAAAAATAACAATATCTGTTTGATACATTGGGAAGAGCTAGAGGGAATGAGGGTCTCACACGAGGCTGCTCACAGCTGGAGCTAACCAGCCTAGGGGCACGGCCACCGTCACCCCGAGGGCCCAGAGCAGCCACATCTCACAGCGGATGCTCAGAGGCGCCTTCTCCACCCACGATGCCAAGATGCTTGAGACAGGCTCCAGGAGGCTGGACCGCCCGTCAGGGTTTCATGGGCAGAGAACACTCACAATTAGAAGAGGATGAAATTGTTTCCCTGGCAGATTCGGGAGAATTCCCACAGCTTCCTACCTGCACTAGGAACAGACACCCAGCAGGAAATCATTGAAACGATACGAAGAAACCGCTCCGTTGGGTCACTGGTTCAACAATGGATTTCTCATCCCTTGTGTCTATCTTGTCCTTGCCCAGCTCCAGTGGTGGCCTGTGCACTGGGCTTGCTGTGCTCAGAAAGGCTAGACCTCCCCACCCTGGGATGGTAGGCAGGCGCGGAGCACGGGAAGTGAGGCGGACGCGGTGGGGACAGGATGCCCACTGGGAGAGCTCCGGTATGTGAAAGCAGCCCTCACCGTCGGCCTACCTGGCCGTCTGCACCAAGGACTGGAAAAGGTATTCCTAGGTCCCCAAACCCACGAATGTACTTAGCAACTATCCACGCAGGGTCTGACCAATGCACCAAGGATACATACAAACGATGAATAATCAAGGGGCACTGGAGGATTCAGCCCCCTCTGAAAGAGAGAATCCAGGTAGGTTTGTCGAGACCCTCAGAATGGACGGGCTTGTCAGTTGATGGGAATAAAAATGCTGACTTCAATTTCATTTGTCATCTCTTAGGCTCCCCAACCTGTTTCCTTCTCTTTCATGATTCCCATGCCATTCAACTCTCAAAGGTGTCTTCTCCCTCCCTTTTATTGGTGATGCCATCATTAATCTACACTCTTACAAGACACATTCGGGTGTGTGTACGTGTGTGTATATACATATGTGTACCATTTCTGCTCTCCGTGTGATCTGTTGTTTAATAGCTGCCTCCTGCTCAGACTCCACACTGCATGAGGCAGGACTGTGTCTACGCCTGTCATAGTCACTATTTCATCTCAGTGCTTAGCATAGTCCCTGTACACAGTAAGTCTTCAATAAATAACTTAGATACATGAATAATAATGGCCTCTAGAACATGCCAGGCATTGGGCTATATATACTATCTTGAATCTTCACAAAACACTGCAAGAGATGGAGTATAAGCCGCATTTTGCAGGAGAGAAAATGAAGGTTGCAGAAGGCCAAGGGCACAAGTGAGATCTGAATCCACATCTACTGGCTCCAAATGAGGGCTGCTGAGTGTTGTTGCTCTGTGCTGTCCTCTCTGTGGCTCTACCCCAGACGCACAGGTGTCCCTGCCAAAGTGCAGGCGCTGTCCACTACTGACCGGCTCTTGGCATACCCACAAGGGGCAGGAGCCCATACAGACAAACGCCCAGCAGCGCCCAGCCAGCAGACACAGCTGCCCCATCAGCCACGCCCAGGGAGCCTTGAGGTCAAAGGCGATGATTAGGACTGACACAGGGCTATCTATGATTAAAAAACAACACAACCAAACACGCAAACAGCCTGCTCTCAGGGAGCAACGGGGAGAGGGGCTGCGGGCGACCTACCGGCATAGTGGTAATTGGCTAAAGGATGGCATTTTAACCTGACTGGCTTCCGCAGCAGCAGCATGTCCAGAGCAGCCTGCAGACCCATGGGAGAGAAAAGGTGACAGTCAGTAATGGGTCTGTGTGTCCCAAGGACACCATCTACCTAATGGGGCAAAGGGGTCGGCACTGCAGAGCGTGGGGTTGGGTGCACTAGCAGGAAAACCAGAGGAAGACCCCCCTAATTAGGGGTTCCTTTCTGGTCAGCACCCAACAGGGCTCGTCATTGTAACCCTCCCCAGCCCATGTCTGCAACCTCCTTGGTGAGGGCTCCAGCCTCAGAGATGGTGGAGCCTCCTCTAAATGGATGCCGAGTCTCTGGGGAAAGATTGTGAGGAAGTGAGTGGATGACTTGTAACTGTTCTGCAGAAAAATCACGTTTCATTACAACTGAACCTCAACAGTTGTATTACTGATAACAGTACTAGACACTGTCCTCGCAGAGAGCCTAGCTAAATACACCCTTTCAAAACTGCCTCCTTCAGCCTTGTTGACTTAAAAAGAAAATGCTGCAGGTGAAGTTGAGGAGTGGATGGAAGAGCAAGAATCTTCCTACTCCAAGTGTGGTCCACAGACCAGCAGCATGCGCATTCCTGGGAGCCGGTGGGGAAGGCAGAGCCTTGGACCCTGCCTCCAGAACTGCTGAGTAAGAACCTGCATTTTGCCCTGGCAGGTGTTGCTCAATGGTTAGAGCTTCAACCCTTGCACCGAAGGGTCAGGGGTTCAATTCCCCATCAATGGCACATACCTGTGTTGCAGGTTCGATTCCCAACTCCAGTCAGGGTATGTACGGGAGGCAACTAATCAATGTCTCTCTCTCACATTGATGTTTCTCTCTCTCTCCTCCTTCCCTTCCACTCTCTCTAAAAATCAATGGAAAACATATCCTCAGGTGAGGATTAACAACAACAACAAAAAGAACCTGCATTCTAACCAGATTCCCTGAGTGATCCATGTGCATGTTAAAAGTTCAAGAAGCACGGCTCTTCCACGCTATCTGGAAGGGTTAAGGAGAGTTCTCCAACATTCCAGAAAATCTTTCAAGGGTATCAGTAACCTCGTGAGAACGTAGTATTGGGACATTTGCTTACTTTCATATTTTCATGAAATCAAAAGGCAGGAAGCTAGGTCTGGTTTAAGAATCATGTGTTTACTAAAGGGGAAACCGAAGTTAGTCTCTGAGTGATCGCGCCAGGAGTCTAGGTTGAGCAGGCAAATGGTGAGCTCTGATTCTCGGGAGATGGCACCAAAGGCCTGGTTTGACCAAAGAACCGCGTCAAAGGTGGAGAATGATGTGCACACTCTGTTTTGGTTAAGGGAAAAAATGACTCTGTGATCAACTCTGGCTGGTTTCCGTAGTAGGGAAGAACGATTGGCAGAGGATGACAGGCTATTTTAGGCGAAGACTTGTCTCAGGAAGACCTACCTCCATCGCTTGGAGAGGTTTTACAATGTAAAACACAAGAGTGCTGAAAGTGAGTCTAATTTCCCAAGACACAGTGCTCATAATTATTACTCAGAGGCGTAAACAGAAGTCCCACTGGAGGTTTCCCTGCAGGCTTCTGAATCCTGACTTACTCACTGAGAAGGAACAGGAGGTACGCTGCCTGGATACCATTTTATGGATTAGTCGTATGGTACATGGGCCAACCCAGAAACCCGGGGAAACACTTTTCAGAATTCTGACGTGAAGACTCCTTTCCATGGCTCCTTACCATCACATCACCTTTGGCCTCGAAGAGACAGTGCAAAGCAAATTCAGAATTGGTCCCTCCGCCTGGCAACGCACTTGAACAGCACAGATTCAGGAGATTCTCCACTGTGGGGAACAAGAGGCCACGGCATCAGAGCTCAGTATCATGGAAACACACGGACCCTGGAGCCAGAGATCCTGTGAGAGAACCCAGCCTTTCCCACCCACTTCTTCCCACATGCCAGTACCTCTTTGCTGGAGGTCATGGTTTTCTAGCTCTGGCCATGGCTTCCAGACCAGTGTGGCCTTGTGTGTGTCCTGGGCCACGGCAGAGACATCCTGGAGTTCTGGGATCTCTGCTTGGAATCTGAAGCCAATGTTGATGCGCCTTTAATGACAAGAAAAACAACAGTGTGGTCTTCAATTTGCAGCCAAGGGCAACTATCAGGAACTTGCAAAAGAAGAAAACCAGTTCCTTCTGCAAGAAGAATGCAGGGGCATTTCCTCAGTGTGATCCTAAGATTCCAGGCATGGCCTTTACACTGGGACAAGGAACAGCTTTCAGACTGGGGAGAGAGGCTGCAGGAGCAAGGGAGAGGTCGGCTGGGGCTCCATTGCTCATGACTGAGAGAGGGAGGGTGCTAATTCCAAGGGAACAGCTGCCCAGAGCATAGCTGATGATACCACATAACCGGGAGAAATGCGACAAGTACAAAGTGCTTATTTCATTTTTTATCTCTTTCAGACCACTTTCACATAAATCATCGCCTCTGAAACTACTAAAGATCTGTGACATAATCAAGGGAGTGAAAATTATTCTTTTAATAGAGGAGTAAACTAAAGCCTACAAAGATTCATTTGATTAAGATCAAGTAGCACAGTCCAGCTGGTGTGGCTCCGTGGTTGAGCGTCGACCCATACTCCAAGAGGTCGGAGGTTCGATTCCCGGTCAGGGCACATGCCCAGGTTGTGGGTCTGATCCCCAGTGGGGGGCATGCAGGAGGCGGCCAATCGATGTTCCCTCTCATTAATGTTTCTATCTCTCTCTCCCTTCCTTTCTCTCTAAAAATCAAATAAACAAACAAACAAAGCCTCAAAATCACCTGGAAGGGGAAAAAAAAAAAAAGATCCAGTATAGCACAATGGTGCTGGGACTCAGGTTTATCGATTTCCGGCTCAGTCGGCTCACCGCTCTACCACAGGGCCTCTTTGCTGTGCTCAGCCATGCAAATATCCACCTTTCCCTTCTATATACCCCCACCCCCCACTACTCAACAAACCATTTGGAAGACGGGCCAAGCACACTCGGGAGGGGATGCGGGACGCAAGGACATTTGGAAGCAGCCTTGTAGAGCCGGGCGCTCTGAGAGAGATGCCTCAGTGTCACGGGGGACGTGGAAGCACTTGACCACAACGCAAGTGGCCCAGGAAGCCGCAGATGGGGGCGCTGGGTTCCCCATCAAGCACGAGCCAGGGCTGCATGCTTTCCTCTGCCCTCAGTCCTCAGCAAAGGCCTTGAAACACCGGCAGTAACAGAGCAACAGGGCTCCAGAAACAGCATGAGCCCCCAGTTTCTACTTCTCCCTCAGTGGCCGCTCTGACCCCTGAAGAACTAACTGCACTCCTCCAAGCCCCTGTCCCTTTCCTCAGCGGAAGCTTCGTTCTAGAGAAAAACTGGCTTTGGCTTACGGTTCCACGTCAACAGTCTGCTCTCCAGGCCCGGGGGTGACCGTCACATTGCTGCCATCGATGCTGTCTGAAGCACAAAAACCAGAGTCACCGGTCAACAGGGAGAGGGTCCCGAAGGAACCAGAGCAAAGAACAGTTGGCTGCACGGTCATTTCAGGGGCCCTCCTGCCCCGCCCAGGCCAGAGCCCCCCGCGGCGTCCAGGGGCCGCGTGGAGTGTGGGGACACGCTGAGGGTGACCTCGCCCACCCGGCCTGCTGTGGACTTCCCGAGACGACTCTGCTCCGGGGGGGTGTCCCCGCCTGTCCCCGCCTAGCACCGGGCCTGGCCCGCGGAGCCGACCCGCACGGAAGTCGGTGGCATGACAGCCGACCCTAGGAAGTGCGACCCCCACCCCGGGCCCTGAGGGGCGACTCACTGGAGCGACACAGCAGCACGCGCGGCGTGGGCGTCAGGGGCGTGAGGGGCAGCTGCGGGTGGGCGCCGGGGCCGTGGCCCGCGATGAGGACATTGCTGAAGAGCCCCGAGCCCTGGCGCACCGGGCTCAGCATGGGCGGGGGCGTGTAGGGGGGCAGCTCGTGGGCGGGGTCCAGCAGCAGGTGGTCCCCCAGGACGCGCGGGGAGCGCAGCTGGCTCTGGTACAGGGTGGCGCCCGAGTAGGAGGCGGGGCTGGGGTGGTAGGAGGGCGGCGGCGGGATGAAGAGCGGCTCGGGCCGGTGCCGGAACTTCTTCTTCTCGGCCTTGAGGGGCTCCTCAGCTTTGGCGCCAGGCTGGAGCCTCCTGGGCGTCTCCTGAAACGGGGGCGAGCGGCTCAGATGCGGGCCCCACAGCACAGGGGCGCAGGGTGCGGACCCCGCCTGCCCGGCCACGCCCTCGCCGGCCTCGGGGAGCACCCTGGGCCTGGGAGGCTGTCCCGTCTGGAGGGAGCGGGTGGGCGGAAGGGGTGGGCGAGGGGAACCGAGTCACATTCTTCCCCTTATCGCTGCATTCCCATCTGCGGTGTGGAATCCGGCCGAGTGGGCCCTTTAATTCCCGCTGCTCCCGAGGACAGACAGCGGGGCCGATAACATCCCCGGGACGGGACGCGCAGCCTGTCCGGGCCAGCTGGGCAGGCGCTGTGGGGCACGCGGGGGCAGGCCCGCCACGGCTCCCTGGGCCAGGGACCCACCCTGGGCTCTCCTCGGAGGCAACTGGGGCTGAGGGGGAGCCCTCTGCGGTCTCCGGGGCCCACTTCGTGCGCCCTCCTCCAAGGGGCCCTGCTCAGCCCCTCGGCGCCTCCCGATGCCCCAGCCCTCGGCGCCCTCGGAGCAAGCCCTCCCTGCAGCGGCTTCCTGTCGGCGGGGTGGTTTACAGGGGCAGCAGAACCAAGCCCCGTCTGGAGGGTCTGCCACCCGGACACAGAGAGTAGTAAGTAAACAGATGCACGTCAATAGATAAGCAGGGCATGCCAAAGCCGGACAGACAGACTTGGGTTGTGTGCCAGCGTCAGCCCAGAAAATCCAAGAGCTGGGTGCGGCTGGACAGGCAGTGGTGAGGTTGGGAGGGACAGTGGAGATACCTGCAGAGAGGTCTGGGCGGCCTGTGGTACCCTCCCAGGTCCTGCAGGCCAGTGCCTGTCCCAGCTGCAGCCCCTGGCAATTCCTGAGCCCAGGGTGGTGCCTGAGTAGAAGGCAGCAGGGGCTGATGGGAAGGACTGGCCATGGTCATGTGACCAACTGCCTTCAGGTCATGTGACCTGCCCAGTCCCCCAGTTCTGGGCTCCTGGCTCTCTGGGCCCCTGCTGCTGCCCTCAGCACTTCAGGCTGGACCCTCCTGCTTCTCCCTCAGCTTCCCTGCCCTCTGGTGTCCCCCCAGTCCCTTAGGGGGAGTCCAGGGAAGCAAGGAGGTGGGGAAAGGAGGAGGGGCAGAGGGCCTCTAGGCTCCCAGCTCATCCCCAGGGGACTCTCCTGAGGTCAGAGAGCCCCAGCCTGCCTCCTCCCCACATCAGAGGGCTCTTCACAGCCTGAGGCTGAGGTAGAGGGGGGTGCTGAGCAGAATGAGGAGAGGATGCTTGTTGGGGAGCCATCCTGAACTTTTACACCCTGCTCCTGGGTAACTAATGAGGTCATCTGACCACACGCAGACCTCCTGTGACTTCTATCCGGCACCAGGACCCACACCTCTGATCACAGAGCCAAAGCTGCCTCCTGGGCTTCTCTATGTGAGCCTTTGGTCCTGTTCTCCAGGCGAGGCTCTGACCCTGGGCCAAGGGAGCCACCCATGTCAGACCTGATGCCACCTGAGAGGAAGCACTTACAGTGTTCCACTCCCACCAAGCTATTCAGACTGGAATCGGGGCCACGCACTAAGAGGTTTCAGAAGCTCTCCACCCCGTGAAGGTCAGGGGAGAAACGGAGGATCTGGGGGTGGGGGAGCCTCCGCTGCCTACATCCCAGCTGGGAGCAGAGTTGAGACTAGAACTCAGGACTCCTCCCAGGACACGTTCCTTTCTTGATATCAAATGTCAGGACCTTGCTCACATTTGCTCAGTACCACCTACATGCTTCCACTTCAGCTGCTCTCCCCACGTACGATGTCTCTTCACCCTTTCCACAAAGCCAAGTTCGTTTCTGCCTTCAAAACACTGCTCAGAACTGCCCTCATGATGATCTGAGCCAACTCATACCAAACCCTTGCCAGCCTCTAACCACTCTAGCTACCCAGGTGTATTCCCCGCCACCCACGGCTTCCCTATTTCTCATCTGCCCTGGTCTTTAACCCACTGTCTTGAACTGGGGCAGGGTGCTGCTTGGGGCTCTGCCCTGTGTGACTAGAAACCTTACTGTCTCCAGCTTCAGGCTGAGAGTGATCCAAGGGCAGAAACAGTGCCTCTCCCACCCAACCAGGAGCTTCCCTGAGCAAAGAGGGCGCTTGGTCATCACTTCATCTCTCCGCCTGTTGCTGGCCTTAAGTCCTGCCAGCTATGAGAATCCTCACCCCCCAGAGTTCTCCATCAGTCTCCTCTTCTGAGACGTAGATATTACACAGAGAACCAAAAAAGCTTTCTTGACTTTTCTAGTTTTCTTAATTATCCCTCCTATTCTGGTCACCCCCATCCTCATGCCTTCTGGAATCCCAGTAGCTTTCTATTATCCAGGGACAAATATGACCCAGCAACCAATTGTGGGAGGGATCAAATCTGATATAGTCAACCTCATGGTTACAGACGCCCGGGGAGGGGGGGAGGAGAAGAGAGAGAGAGTGAGCGATCTCTGCTCCAGAGCCAAGCTGAGCTGCCTGGATGAAGCACTTGGAATTTGAGAAAGAGAAAGAGAACTTAACAGTGAGTGAGAAACACAAATCTCTTTGCTTTCCTGAGGCTGGGGATGGGTGTCTCCTAGTGGAATTACTTTTGGAACCATAACCAATTAGGTCCTCCAAAGGTATTTATGCAGGTGTGATACTGAAAATGTTAAGCATCTGGTAAGGCTGCCCATCAGAATGGATGCCAGGGGCTACATCTTTGGTTGCTGGATTTGGGGAGGTCTGGAGCTCCTGGGGGAGGGGCCAGGGCCCAGGCCATAGCTATTTATTATCAGTACTTGCATATTTTAATAAGCGTGGTTACCAGCTGAGTTATCATCTGTTTCAATTTGGGAACACCTTCAGGTCTCTTAGGATCTAACCCAGACCATCAGTCTGGCCGAATAACAGGTTTTCCTGGGTAGAGGGCAGTGTGGGCAAGGATGGCATTCCCAAGGTGGTGGCCCATCCTGAGAGGCCACCCCATTTCTGAGCTCAGACCAGTGACCCTGGAAGAGCTGTCCCCATCTCTAAGAAAGCAAAGGGATGTTCCCACCCCAGGCATGAGGGGCAGAGCAGCAACTCACAGCAGGCGTGCAGGGGACAGCCCCTGGGGGTGAATGTGGGGGAGAGAGGGTCATCCTCACGAGCACGGGCATCTCGTCGTCCGACATCGAGCTGGCGGGCTTGTCTCTGGCGGAGGGGGCGGCAACGACGCTGTTGGCGAAGCCCTGAGAGCTGGGCTTGGGCACGAGAAGCTTGACAGGGACAGACACGGGCATGACCATAGGCGTGAGGCTTTCTGCCTCAGGAGGGAGCTGCGGTGGCGGTGGAGGCGGCAGTGGCTGGGGCTGCGGTGGCGGGGCCTTCTCTCCTTCCTCCTACACAGACAATAAAGGCTTTGATCCTGGGCTGAGAGCAGCTGTCACTGGGGGGCACACTCTGCTTTTCCTGACAGGGTCCGGGACATCATGCAGGTGACGGGACCACCGCAGGGTGGTTTTCTTCCTATAACCCAAGTCCCTCGGCTTGAGTGATGCTCGTGGGCAGTGGACAAGGCCGTTGACTCCCTTGTTCACATTTAAAAAATCCTGACCACGTATTGTGTGTATTTTAAAACATATATTAATTATTTTGTGTGTGGTTGTCTTTGCTTTGAAAGAAGAGAATATGGACTTGTAATCAGGCAAAAAACACACACCAAACTCTTGTGTAGGACCTTTGAATTCTATGGGCCTCAGTTTACTCATCTGCTAAATGGAAGACAAAGCTTTTATCTGGCATGGTCAGGAGATGAAGTGACTGAAAATTTGGGGGAACAGAGTTAATCTCATAGACTTAAATGAATCTCAACAATGTTCAAAGAATTCAGAAAATTCTTTGAATTTTAATCTACCTCTAAAACTGAGGGGGTAGTTCACGACATGGATATCCCCCCTGGATAATCCTAAGGGTACTTCAAGATCTTTGGACGCTGGACTCTAACACCAGTGCACTGGTGAGTACAAGATGCTGGCTGACAGCCTGAGGGTCACATGCTGGCCATCGACTACCGATCTGGAAGGCCCAAGTGACCTTGGTTTTGGCTGCTTCAAGCAGCAGACGTTAAAAGTCAAATTGCGTTTTCTTGGCCATCTTCCCCAGGAGGTGGGGAGGCTGGGACGCCCTGAAAGGATTCCTAGCACTTCTGTTTCTGACTCTCATTCACGAGACCAGTGGAGGTGGGACTGTTTGACCTGACCGGCTCCCAGCGTCTAAGTGTAAGCATTCCCGTTCGGGAGGGACTGTGCCCCCCGGGTGCCCGCGCAGGGCTCACCTCACTGTCTGACGGCAGCAAAGCAAAGCAAGCAGCACATGGCTTGGGAAGCACAGGGGTTGGCTCCGGCTAACCTGTTTGAGGCTGGGGGAGGCCCTCATTCCCCCGTGGGACCTCATGTGGCCATTCAGGGCAGGCAGGCTCTTGAATTCCTTCAGGCAGATGGAGCACGTCAGCTTGTTCTTGGCATCCACCTGCTCCCCAAATGCTCCTTTCGGTTGGCCGCTGCTCCGGGGGAGGGCCAATGGAGAGGACATATACATGAGGCATGGAAACAGTGATTTCTCTCAAGACCTCACACCTGACAATGAACCTGTTTGATTCATTCAGTGCCCCCAGGTCCATGGCCCCAACTGTATCTCCCCAATACCCCTCAGAGAACTAAGCCCAATTTACAGATGGAAAACTGAGGCTCAAGAGTGGGAAAGGGCTTGTTCAGAGTCACGCAAGAGTTGAACAAAACGTCCTTCTCCATTCCAGGCCTTCAGGGGCTGGGTTTTCCCACCGACAGCTTATTACGTTTCTAGGGTCAGCTTGGGCACACTTCTTCCAGAAACTTCCTTTAGAGATGCGTGTCTAAGTCCTCTAGTTCAGCTTCCAGACTGCACATTTTTAGCACTTTATCAGTTCTGGCTAAGTCTTTAATCATACACTCTGCCCAAGAGGGGAGGAAACCAGTCTGAACTATTCACTGGCATTCTCAAAGCTTAGCTCTATGCCCGGTACACAGCAGGTACTCAGTAAATACTGGGTAAACGGACAGTGGGCAGAACACAGGCTTTGCTGCCTACCTGATGTGCAACTTTAAGCTCTCTGAGCCTCAGTTTATACGTTTTTAAAATAACAATAATAGCTAACAATGGCTGAGTGTTCACTGTGTCTAGCTAGGTACATGGTAATCGTGCCCACACTCACTGGGTGAGTTATTACACACAATATACAGTGCCCGGCACACAGGAAGCCCTCAAACACACTAGCTGCTATCATTATTATTCCTATCAACTTCTTTGAGGAATTGACTTTGAATCTGGAAATGAATCATGAGACAACACAGGAAAACCCCCCAGTCGCCCAAAATGCCAACAAGCCGCCTTGCATCCATCCTACCTTGACTCAGGGGACCCTGGCTGGGCTCTGCCATCAGGTAGGTGCATCTAATTTTGAGTCATGCAGGACACCGAAAGAAAGAAGAGAAAAAATACGTGTTTTTGCTGGGAGGAGGAACCCCGGGGCCGCACTTCCCGGACTCTGCCCGCTCTCCGCCTGCCACTGACTGTGCTCACAGCTGCTCACACCGCGCTGTTGCACACCCGAGACTTCGTTCTCTTGACTGCTCCCTCACCTGGGGGCACGGCCCACTCTAGGAGCTGCCCCCAGCCCCCAGCCCAGCCGGACTCAATCCCCCACTCTGCAGACAGGCCCCATTCCCGCAGGAAGCAGCAGCATGTCCAGAGATCTGCTGAAATTCTTTCCCAGACTTGACCATGTCACCTTATTCTTATATCACAAAGGTTCTCAGTTACCACTGCGCCCAAGCCCCAAACAAAACGGAATCAAGGGGAGTTCATCTCTGGACTTCAACATCCATCAGAGCCCTCTTGTCATCTAACCTGGTCCTAATTTAGGGTCCCCTCCTCCCCTGACCACACTGGCATTTGAGTGCAACAATCAAATATGCCAGAGCATGAATAATATCCAGCGCAGCAGGCTGTTTTGTGGTTAAATACATTTGGGAAACAAGCAAGGTTTACTAACTGTGGCCTATAGGCTACATCTGGCCCATGGACCTGTTTTGTTTGGCTAGAAGGTTTTTGTTTTTTTAAAATCTTGAATTCAAGAGTGCCATTAGTCACTGGCCACTCACTATTGTCTCTTGCCAGCCCATTCTACTTATTACCTTTACCTGCCTGGACCTGCAGGCAGCTAAGGTTTTCATCTCTGCAACTACATGTGGTCTCCCCTTTGGGAGAGTCACAGTGCACATTAGCATTTTAAAGGCACTGAGAAGCCCTGCAGCATTGCAACCCAGTTCGCTTTAAGAAACCCCAAGTTTATCATGCACAGAACACCCACCCCCAGCAATATCCATTAAACATTAAACATTCCATGGAACTCCTGTTCTAATATACGTTGAGAAATGCTGTCATAATGTGGTCTCCCTCCCAAATGGGGAATATACCCCGAGGACAGACCCAGGGGGAACCAGACACTCCCACCATGTTGTCCCCCGGCACCTGACTCAAGGTCTTAGTCATTACATTACAGGATCTGATATGGAGTTTTGGCCATTTTCTTAGTGAGATTACAAGCTCTATGGGCAAAGGACTGAGTCAAACTTGACTGTGTGTGTGATCCAAGCACCTGACATAGTGTCTGGCACATGTAGGTGAAGGTTTGTGGAATGACTAAAAAAGATTGAAGGTTGGAGAGAGGACTGGGCACTGCGTAGACTCAGCCCTGGCTGGCCCTGCAGCTGAGACAGAAGGAGGAACTTCCATGTGAGAATACCTGGGGCCACATGGCACTGGGAGACAGCTGCTGGTGCTGGGGCCCCACGTTGTTGAGGTGGATCCCACTGGGGGACAAGAGCGGCCGATGGGGGAGGGCACTGCTGACCCGATTCAGGTCCAAGCTTGCTGGGTCACCCATTCCTGTATCAGATGGCCCCAGGTCCCCGTGGGCACTCAGCATGGCCTGGGCCTCCCTGTCGCTTGGATAAGTCTTGGGCTGACTGTCCTCACGCTGCTGGTGCTGGGACAGGTGGCTCTGCTGGTAGAGGGGGTGGCTGTAGGGCTGCTGGGGCTCCTGGTAGTAGTACTGGGGCATGGAGCCCAGCTGAATCAGCTGCACAGCGTGCGCCTGCTCCGGGGTGTACTGGTGGGGGTCCCGGTGATACGAAGGGGGCTGCAGGTGCATTTGTTGTTGCTGCTGCTCTTGCAAGTGCTGCATCATGGGTGGGGACTGATAATACTGAGGTATCTGCATTGAACCCTGCCGCTGCTGCTGCTGCTGTTGCTGCTGAAGCTGAAGCTGAGACGGGCGAATCTGCGGCTGCGGCTGCATTTCTTGCATGGACACACGCTGCTGCCCAGCTTGCTGCTGTTGCTGCTGTGGGTAATACTGGTGCTGCTGCATCTGCTGCATGTGCTGGGGCAGCATCTGTGGGCCCTGCAGTGGCTGTCCTCCCTGCACTGGCATCTGAGCCAGCGGCTGCTGGTAGTCGTAATACAGGTGCCCTTGGCTAGGGTGCTGCCCGACCTGAAGAGCTGATTTGGACAGCCCACCAGTGAAACCGGGGTGAGGCTGCTGGGGCACCTGCTGGTAGCGGGAAGGGACAGACTGTGCTGGGGGCTCCACGGGCTTCTGGGACAGCAGCTGGCGAAGGGCACTGTCGGGGGCTCCATCCATCACTGCTGACTGGGTGTGCAGCACCTGGGCCATGTTGTTGACCTGAATCCGCAGGTTTTGGTTGGCAAATACCTGGGTGAAAGAGTCTAGCTTGTGCAGGACACCGCTGGTGAGTTTCTGGGTCCGGATCTCGCTGGCCTGGGAGTAGGTGTATTGGTAGCCATCGGGGGGCTCAGCCTGGGCTGGTGCCCCCCACATCATGTTTGAGTTGGTCAGGTTGCCACGGAGTTGGACGTGGTTTCCAGGCCCTCCATGGCCACCCCACCCTCCCTGCCTCGAGGTATCCACTTGGCCAAGGTTTTTGGAGCCCACTGGCAAGCCTAGAGCATCCCGAGTATCTTGAGGGAAGTGGGGGGAAATGGGTGATGCCTGAGGGGCATCCATTCCAGCCCCTGTGACTGTATTCCCATAGTTGTGGTTCAGCCCACCATGCACGCTGAGTGCTGGCTGTTGGTAGAAAAGGTTCTCACCGCCGTGGGCCACGTGGTTGGTCTTGTACAGCTGCTGATCCCCCATGCTGCCTGCCTCGCTCATGAATGTCCAGCCACAAAACCATAAAAAAAGGTCAGTGAAACAAACCCAAAAGGACTGAAACCCTGAGAAGGTGAGAAGAAGGGTCCACGCTACTCCACGGCTGACATGTCTGTGACCGTGGCTGGAGCCAGGTGTTCCTGTTGGCCTATCCCACTCATGTGCAGAGCCGGGGGTTTGACGTCCCCACCCGGGCTGAGGTACGGGCCAAACACCACCGTGGTGAAGAGATGCTGCTCACACCTGCAAGACAGATGTAGAGAACAGGAAGACTTACATGGATGTTCTGCAATGAGCAATTATACCTATTATGACCCATTATAGAAATAAACACAAGCAGGAGACTCGATTAGACATAGTGTCACACACACATACACATCACACCCTTTACACTGATTCTTCAAATCTTGACCCTCACTTTCAAGCCATTCATTATCCAATGGCTCATTAGTTCATTGATTTGTTAATTCATTGTTTTTCTCACTGATGAATGAATTCATCCGTTCTTCTGGGACCCTGCTACTTACTGAAAGCCCAGCACTACTCTAGGATCTGAAGGAGACATGAAGAAGTTTAAGACATTCATTAATCAATTTATCTGCTCAACAAATACTTATTAGACACCTACTAAGTGTAAGACACAACGCTAGAAAATGATTAAGACATGGGCCTGCTGTTGAGGAGATTATGGTTAGAAAAGATGATGGGTCCATGAATAAGTACAACAATGTAAGGAGGAAAGAGATGCATGTAAGGTAAAAACCAGCCCAGCTGGTATGGTTGGGTTGAGCAGTGTCCCATGGACTGAGAGGTCCCTGTTCAATTCCCAGTTAGAGCACATGCTGGGGTTGTGGGCTCGATCCCCAGTAGGGGGCGTGCAGGAGGCAGCTGATCAATGTTTCTCACATCAACGTTTCCATCTCTTCTTTCCTCTCTCTCTCTCTAAAAAAAAAATTATTATGAAAACATATTTAAAAAAGTAAATGAGTTGGCCAGTGTGGCTCAGTGGTTGAGCATCGACCCATGCACCAAGAGGTCGCTGGTTCGATTCCCAGTCAGGGCACATGCCCAGGTTGCGGGCCGGATCCCTAGTGGAGGGCATGCAAGAGGTGGTCAATCGATGTTCCCTCTCATCAATGTTTCTATCGATCTCTCCTTCTCCCTTTCTCTCTCTCTAAAAATCAATAAAGAAAAAAAATTTAAAAAAATAAAAATAAATAAATGAAAGGTAAAAATCACAATGTGGGACCTCATAGACTAGAGAGCATATTCCTAGCAGAACAGAATTGGAGCCAGTTTAAATGAGTACTGTACTTAATAGTTTGCCTGCTAGGTCAACATAGTTACATGTTTCCTTGTGGTCCCTGCTCAGGGAAACATCTGCGCAAGGGGCTGACCACCTGGCCAGAAGCCTATGATGTGGCCTGGCCCAAAAAAATAGGCTGGGCCATCAGATTCCCTCTTAGAAACATGAACTAGGCAATCTGGAGAGAATGGTCTAGTCTGGTTTGAGTCCATTCAGGTTCTTTCGTGGACTTTAAACTGGAGTATGCAAACCCCTGGGAGGAAATGAAGACCGTCCAAGTGCTACACACCCACTTAAAGTTTTAAGAGAATCAATTTCCAGATCCTCAGCGTCCACAGAGACTCTTTTCTAGAACCGATGGGTAATGGAGGTGTGAGCTGTTCTTATCCCTGCTCTTCTACAACAGCCCTCCTCCTTCACAAAAGAAAGGCAAACCTTTTACCCATCCCATCCAAATCTTAGCTGGGTTTACCGCCCAGGGACTAAGCTCCTGGCCACCACACAAGAAGACACTCAGAATACCGAGAAAGCAAGCAACTCCAATAAATGCGTAGTAAATCTCTTTTTTCGCAGGCTGGATGATTTCCAATTCTTTTTTTATTAGGAAGGCCAAACAGAAGTAATTAAAATGAAATTGTACTATGTGATGTTTGGCATATACCTCAGAAGCAGGCCAAGAACCGAGTGATCCTGCTTTATCAAAAGTTTATTTCTATCTACTAGTTCATGTGAGTGAGGGTTTTCAGTGCATGTAAGTGAAAAATGGAAAGAATCGATGCTGATCCTTGTCGCACGTCTCATGCAATAAATAATATTCATCCTTGGATAAATAAACAAATTGAAGAAATAATCGAGTAGCAGCACAGTTCTATTTCTGGACCCGGGTGGTAACTGCATGGGTATGCTCTCCATGTGATAACTCAAACTGTACAAGCCGACCTGGTCACTACAGGCGTGTCTATTGTATGTCAATAACAAAATTTCTTTTGTTTCTGTGGGCTAACCGTCTTATCCCACTTAGGCCCGTCTCCCATCATGCTGCTCCCTCTGTCTGAAATGTTCTTTCTTTCTTTCCTCACTTGGCCAACTGCTGAACATTATTCAAGTATAACCCTATCACTTCTAATAGATGTTCTTGCCCCAGAATCTATTGCATTACTTGTTCCATGGACTTCTGCTAGCATTCAATACAATTAAATTCAAAATACTTGTGGAATAAAAAAATTATTTAGAAAAAAAAAAAATCAAACGGCCTCACCATCTCAGAATGAGATGCATTTTCAATATAATTTTCATTTCTATGCTTATTAATTATTTATTCATATTAGTAATACATCTGTGTTGTTCTGATCAACTGTACGCTATTAATAATGATAACAATAACTCAAACTAGAAGAAAAGTTTAATACTTAGAGCTTTATGACTTCAGGAAATTAAAAAAGTTTTAACTTCATGTAAAATTGTTACAGAGAAATATGATAGGCAAACAAATAAAAGAGTTTTAAGCATAAAAATATATTACATATATTACATCAGGGTAAAAGTCCATGGGGGAACTGCAACGGAAGTAAGATTCCCAGGCGCAGAGGAGCCGAGAGCACCGACTGTTCACAAAGAGCGTCTCCACACCTTTTTACGATGGGGAATGGTGGGGGTCAGAATGCCACGGTGTTCACATTCCACTGGGTAAACTGGTAACAGTGATGGAATAGTTTTCCTTAAAAATATCAATGCAGCCCAGCTGGTGTGGCTCAGTGGCTGAGCGTCGACCCACGCACCAAGAGGTCGCCAGTTCGATTCCCAGTCAGGGCACACGCCCGGGTTGTGGGCCTGATCCCCAGTGAGGGGCATGCAGGAGGCGGCCAATTGATGTTCTCTCTCATCGATGTTTCTCTCTCTCTCTCTCTCTCTCTCTCTAAAAGAAAAAAAAAATCCATATATATAAAATACTGAGAGTTGCATCTTCTATGAATTATGATTAAAAATGTAGATGTAAGCTTAAACATGTATGAAGGAGTATAAAGTTTTACAATATCCTTTGCTGGGGGCTTTTATTTTATTTATTATTTTTAAAATTCTCACCTGAGGATATTTTTCTATTTATCTTCAGATAGAGTGAGAGAGAGAGAGAGAGAGAAACATCGATGTGAGAGGGACACATCGACTAGTAGCAGGATCCTAACCAGGGCCGAGGATGAACAACAACCGAGGTACGTGCCCTTGCCCGGAATTGAACTCGCGACTCATTGTTTTGCGGGCCGATGCTCTAACCACTGAGCAAAACCGGCCAGGGCTTCTGGGGGCTTTTAAGCAGAAAACTTCAAAGACACAGCAGCAGTCTCCTTCCAACTGAAGGCTAGCCTCAGTTGGTCTCTGACCCTTTCTGAACAACTAAGGAGACAGACAAGTTCCGAGCGAGGCGTTTGGCTTGGTGGCATTAAGCGTGGATGAAGGGACGCAGTGGGAAGTTCTGCGTGATCTGTGAATGGCCACTGAGGCTTCTGAGCGGAGGCTGAGGATTCCAGTGTAAGGGACCCTCAGGCGCTTCGGGCCCAGGGCAACCACCTCCCCGCACCGCTCACACCGTGGTCCGCATCACCCGGGAGCTTCAGCCCAGGCCTATTTACCAGAAGCTGCGTTTTCTCAAGACCCCCAGCTGCTTGGGTGCACACTGAAATTTGAGAAGCAATGAGTTAGCAGGCTCTCGCTGCGTCCAGGGCAGACGTAACGAAACCTGCGCTAGGATAATGGTGAGCAGGAAGAGACGGAGAAGTGAGAGAAATATCCACCACCCCGCCAGTGGAAGTGACTCCTTCCCCCAGAGCCCTGTCCTTCAGCGGCTGACGACCCGGTCTGAGGAAACACCCCTTCTTTTCTCACACATGCTCTTTCCCTTGACATCTGCGCCCGCCACACACACCTTGCTGAGGCCCAGTGACGAGCCAGCTCAGAGGGGCGGATCCCGATCACCCGTCTACTCCACATCACCACTTCCTCCGAAGGCAAACTCAACACCCTCTCCTCCAGAATGGACACTCGCCCAAAGTCTCACCCTTGACTCCTCCCTCTCCCTTAACCAACCACCACAACCTATCAATTCACCTCCCCATACTTTTTTTTGTTACTGTTAATCCTCACTTGAGGATATTTTTCCATTGATTTTTAAAGAGAGAGTTGGAAGGAGAGAAAGAGAGAAACATTGATGTGAGAGAGACACATCGACTCGTTGCCTCCCACACAGCCCTGACTGGGGCTGGGGACCGAACTGCGACCGAGGTACGTGCCTTTGACCGGGAATTGAACCCGAGACCCTTTGGTCCGCAGGCCGATGCTCTAACCACTTAGCAAACCTGGCCAGGGCTCCCCATCCTTTCTTAGCTCCATCCATCTTTCTCCTGCTCCACTACTATCACCCTAGTCCAAGGCACCGTGTGTCTCTGGGCTATTTCAACTGGTCTCCCTGCTTTCACTCTGTCCAGTCTCCAGACAGCAGCAGCGGAATGAACTTTTCAAAGCACGACTCTGACCCCGACATGCCACTGTTTAAAACCCATTGTGGCAGCCCCATGCTCCAGGTCAAAACTCAGAATCATCAACAAGGCTGACAGGGCTCCGCAGAGTTTGCCCCCAGCCTCATGATGACTCCCCCACCTGTTCTTCCCTAACTTCCCATCGCTCACCCCACGCCATCAGGTCTCAGTCCCTTGAACCTGCCAGGCAGCCCCCCATGGTAGGAGCTTTGCACATGCTGGTCCCCCCAATTGTGAAAGCTTTCCCTTCTGTCCCCTTCATCTATCCACGTCCTGGGCAGCCTTCAGGTCTCAGCTCAAACTACACTTTCTCAAAGTCTACCCGCTGCCCACCCCCCAGTCTGCATCAGGGGCCTTTCTTACATGTTCTCATAAAACCACCTTCCTTTCCTTCGACCATGCTCCTCCGTTTGTAATTGTGCCCCCATCAGTGCAATGAGTTGACTAATGGATCTTTCTGTATTAGAGAAGGGATCCAGGGATCCTGTCTATTATTGTCTATGATCCTACTTCCAAGCCCAGCACACTGTAGCCCCTCCAATAAGGAGGCGTCCGAGTGGTTGATGAATGAATCAATTAATGAGAAAAATAAGATGATGATCAAAAGTCCAGATGAATGGATATAGGTAGAAGAAAAATGACACTCAGTGTAAGCTGAGTGGATGGTAGGTTCCCATGGAGAATAGATTTCCTCTTGGTCCTGATGGACGAACAGGGCTTACAGAGGGAGAGGACCAGGAAGGGTATGCCAGAAGAGGGAACAGCATGCCCTCGGCAGGAACTCACGAATGACCAGGCTGAATTCCCGTGGTAGGGCTAAATAGTGAAGCCTTATAATGACATCCAGCAGGGCTATCCTGTGGGCATTAGGCCTGGGATTTCACAATGCCCTGCCAGGCTTAAACCTCGCCACTTAACCTTTCTTGAAACCCCTGCACCAAGTCACCTCCTCCTGGAAGAAAAACTTGTGAAACTCAGCAGAGTCTGAGCACGCTCTGACTTCGTGTCCCTACACCCTGCCAGATAACCTGACTTCCGTTGGCGTGTCTGCTTTGTTAAGTGTTCCCAAACTGTTGGGCGAGAGGAATTACTTTGTGTTCTGAGCTATAGCAGCTAGTCTTTATTCACTGACATTTTCAGAATGGGAAAGTTCATTTATTCACACACACAGAGCTCCAGAAAGTCAGAGGTAGGTTCCCAAAGTGTGGTTCCCGGGCCAGCCATCAGCACCACCTGGGAGCTTGTTATAAATGCCAGTTCTTGAGCCCCACTCAGACCCCCAGAAACCTGTGGGGCAAGCCCAGCAGCCTGTGTTTTAATGAGCCCTCCTTTTGAGTCTGATGCCTCCCAGTGACTGCCTTAAAAGTCCTCCAGTCTCCCCACATTACAGATGAAGAAACCGAGGCCCAGAGACGCAACTGCCAAGCCTAGAACAGCGCCTGACTCACAGAAGTGGGCAACCAAGAACCATATGTTCAATGAAAAAGAGGGAAAATAACCTCCCTAGAAAGACATAAGGTGGTAATGGCAAAACCATGTGCTATTTATTTTACATTAAATTTACATATTTTTGAATAGTTACTATATTCACTCAAAATTCAAAAGGCATAAAGGAGCATACAAAATGAGCCCAAATGAATGCTTGAAAATAAAGTGAAAAGTTACAGCAAAATTGTAAAATAAGGGTATATGCAAAAAAGTTTGCTTCCTCTCACCTGTCCCCAGACACCCAGCACCCTCTGGGGACAATCACTCAGGTTCTTGTGTATTCCAGAGATACACAAGAAAGCTTGTACGAACCCCCAGTCCCCGCCCTTTTACACAATTCAGCATCTTGTCAAAAGGCTCTTTTAAACACGGCATTTAAAACCTGGAGACTTCCTGGCAGATTAGTCAATCTCACAGAGCTGTTATAATACCCACCCAGGACTCACATCTTCATTATTTTTCCAATAAAGGAGCTTTTGCTCATTACGTACAACATTTCCTATTGGGTAACTGGCACCGGGAGCTTTTTCATTCATGAAGTATAAGTAACAGAACTACTAACTTTCACATTTCTTTGGTCAATTCCTCCCTTAGATCAAGACTCCGGGATTCTGGAGTGGGTTCAATCAATGAATGCCTGCTCACAAGCTGAGGGCCCCTACGCCCCCCCGCCCCCCCCCCCCCCCAGCATCACAGTCAAACAACCTGCTTCCGTGCCCATCTTCCCTCTAGCTGTCGCCATTTCAAGACAGAAACAGAATCCCACAGGTCTCGTGTCCCCGTGACTGGGACGCAGCAGGTGCTCAATAAAACTCAATGAATGGAAATGCTGGGCTGGGCAAGAGAGACCCCGAGCAGGCACTTCACCCCCAGGTTTCCATGCTTTGGACAAGGACCGAGGCCTGGAATCGACTCCTTTCTGTTGCGGGCAGTGCCCTGCAGTGTGCAGACCTCGGCACAGGGGTTTTTCTGTACAGGGCCACCTAGGAAATAGTTTCACGACTCTGCGGATGACATGTAAATGAACGGGCGTGGCGGTGTTCCGATACAACTTTATTTACGGACACTGAACTTTGAATTTTATATAATTTTCACGTCAAGAAACATTATTGTTCTTTCCATTTTTCTCCATCCATTTAAAAATGTAAAAACGCTTCTTAGCTCACAGGCTGTGCAAGAATGGGCGTGGGCTGGGTTTGGCCACAGCCAGTTTGCTGGCCCTTGTTCCAGAGCACCGAGGTCCCTCTGCCCTCGCTTCGAACCGCCAGGGGCACTAGGACACGGAGCACTGACTGCTAGGAGACAGTCCAAAAGGGCCATCCTTTGAACCAGAAGGAGAGAGAAAGAAAGGAAGTTGACTTTGGCCAAGGTCTAGGCAGGACTTGTTTGCTTACAATTCGGAAGGGGAAACACCCTGCTCCAGCCAGACCACCACCGCTTGTTTGAGGAAGAAAAACCAAAATGCTTTTTCTTTTCCGACCCTGGGCCGTCATTCAGAGACTGTGGGCCGTCATTCAGAGACTGTGTACACAATTCCCCAAATGACTTGGCTTGGGTCTTACAACAGCCTTCCCACAGGTCTGTCAGAGGAGCTGAACTTGGACTCCTGGGGGAGTCTTTTTACTCCAGCTCTCTCCCCAGCTCCCCAAAGGACGTGGAAGCCAAGGCGCTTCTCCAAGAAGTGGTGTCCTTCAGAGCGATGATGTTCTGAATACTTTCGGATTCGTCTTCTAAATAAAGCTGGTGGGTGGTTTGTTAGCCAGTAACCCAATTACCGTGCCCGAGTCCTGCCAATGGCGGGAAGTCTCCCTGCGCACGGAGACGGCTGACCCCGGCTTCTCCCTGGCCCTGCTGTCCCTGCACTGGTTTCGTGCCCACTGTAGGGGCATTTTCAAGGCTTCCTCTGGGCAGCCAGGGACATTTGTTTCTCCGACCTTCAGCTTCACTCTGGCATCAACTGCTCCCTCCAAGCCCTAGAGTTCAGGAAGGAGCCTGACTCACGGCCCAAGAACCAGCAAAAAAAGGAGTTTGGACTTCTCTTCCTGCAGTCTGCTCCCCATCAAGAGATGAGGCTGGAGCGAGTTCACTTTCTGCTGGCAAGTTCCTGGTCCTCAGTCACCGCTCTCCTCCGGCGAGCAGTAGTTCTCACCCGGGAACTGACATCGCCTTCCCTGGCGCCGGCCAGTCCTCTCCCTCCCCCGCTGGCATGGAGGGTGTGGAAGCTGAGGACAGAGGGACAGAAGGGGGGAACCGCGGGAGTCTCGGGTGGCTTCCTGGAGGAGGCAGCCATGGTCCAAGTAGGCCTTGTTGGTGTATCCCTGGATACAGTTTTTCCAACAACCCACCCCCTTCCACAAGTGGCGGGGATGGGGTAGGGAGATCAGGCATGTGGGCACCGACTCTGGGAATACAGTGCAGTGAGGGGCACCGGAGAGCTGGGGGTTGACAAGAGGTCTGTGGAGAGAAGGCAGGCAGGGAGACACCTGAACAATTCACACGTGCGTTCCTGAGTGATCCAAACCCTGGCTGCTTCACAGTCACAAGTTATTGCTGAGCAGGAGCTGCTGGGAGAACTTCAGGGTCGATCAGCAACCACAAGGAAGCCCTGGTCTGTGCCAGATTTGACTTGGTCCTAGCCACTGTCCTCATGGTCCAGGGACCCGCAGCTATGCCCTGACTCGTCCTCCATACTGACTCACACTGGGGACCTACCGTGCTAGGACTCTGTTAGGGGAGATAAAACCCGCAATCCTGTGTCTCTCAGTTCACAGTTGGGGTGGGGGGAGGGCGGAAGCAGAGCCTCCTAAAGATTCCAAGACATTTCACATGGAGAAGGCAGAGGGGGGCCTCTGCGGGGTAAGGCCACTCCAGCCAGGGACCAGGATGCAAAGTGGGCAGAGCCTTGCTGTTGGGGACTGAGCGAGGGCTTCAGCAGGGTGCCAGCTGGAGGCGTCCAGGCCTGGGCCTGCAGGAGGCTTCTCCCCTCCTGTCCCCGAGGACTTGGGGCTCGGGCCTTATGAATCAGCACCTGGGACTTTGGCCAAAGAAAGGATGCCCATCCCCACAGCTGTCCTGGGCAGGGCAGGGCAGGGCAGGGCAGGGGGAGGATGGGAGAGCTCCCTCCAGCCGTTTTGATGAAGCTCCAGGGAGTGTGGGGGTTTAGAGGGGAAGGGTGCTGGCTGGCAGGTAGATCTGGCCCCCTCGGCCCCACCCCCAGCATCAGAGTGAATTATAACCCTAAGAAAACACGTGCTGAGCACCTGTGGGCTCTGTTGCTATCACTCAAGCCCACACCTAGATGCTGAGCTGCCAAGAGCCTACAGCAGACTGGCTTCCACTGCGGGGTGATGGGGAGGGGAGTGGCTAGCATTGTCACTGGGACCCCCCTAAGACTTTAGGGGTTCAGTTCCCAAATGGAGCAGCAGGCTTGGCTTGGTCTGTGGCCTTCAGAGACAACAGACTGTAAAGAAATCAAAAGTCCCTGGACACCCGCAGCCCCAGAGATGGGATGGGTGTCTCGGGAAACCACTCCCCCCTCTTTCTGGAAAACAGCTCACGGTTCACGGGGTAACAGCCTGTGGTGCTGCCTTGTGCTTGGGTGTCTGCTGGTGTCACCTGGCCCTCCTGCCTGTTTCAGATGGGAGGTACCCCGGTCATGACGTCGGTCCACACTCAGGCATCCTGTAAAGGGCGGCAGCAACATGGGGCCTGTCCTCGGGCAGTGCCACGGCCCCCTGGCTCAGAGCTCTGCGACTTCTGGGGACATCCTGGGAGCCAAGAAACGAACCAGAGGGGCCTCCGGCCCAGCAGCAAGCCCCACGTTTCTTCCTCCTCCAGGCCCCTGAGGACTGAGTTCTGTTCTCTTCTAGAGACGATCAGCAGCCATCACTCACCCCCCTACCTTCCCCGCGGGGTGACCTCGCGAGGGCAGCCTTCTCAACCATTGAGGGGCTCCTCGTTCAAGGGTCCGGAGAGCCTCGCCCTCCCCAGGAGGGCCTTGAGCAGGCTCCCAGGGCCCATGGGAAGTGCAGAGGAGGGAACAAGGGGCGAGCCGACAAGGGAGCAAGTGGGGAAGACCCTGCAAGAGACGAGCCAATGGAGCTGCTGAGACCAGCTGTTGGGGGGACCTGCTCCCAATCACCGTGAGCCAAGGTTAAGGAAACTGTGCTTTAATTTACAGATGTGTCAGTTCAGGATCAAGCTGGAAGTGAACATTCTCCGTTAGCCCCTCACCTGACATCCCTGCTGGTAGGAATTTTGTGTGCGGGTGGTGGGAAGACCCCAAGGGTGGTTTCCATCCACCAAACGGCACTAGGAGGCCTCAGGGAATCAAGAGGGTATATTCTCCTTTTCTAGGTTTGCTCCCTCCTCTGCTAACCCCTGGGAAGTCCCCAAACCTGGCTGGACTTGCTCCAGACACTGATCCTACTGGTCATCGGCCCCATTATCTCACTGTCCCAATCTCTGGCCAAAACAACTTCCTTTACAAAAGCAGAGTCCTGAAGCCAAGCATCCACAGGGGCGCGGCAGAGAGGCTGTGGAGACACCGTGAGGACCAACGCTGGGTGAAGGTTCCACAGGCCCGCCACCTTGGGTGCTGTATTTTTCAACCAACACTAGATGTTAAGTTCTACAGGAGGAGAATTTTCCCTACCGCTGTTTCACTGTCTCTCCCTCCCTCCCCACCACGCCACGAGCAGTGTTGAAGCCGAAGCAGATTCACGCAATGTTTACAAAACGCACCGAACAAGTTTGTCAAACATCAACCCTGTGTACAGGGGTGAAGAGCAGGAAGTGAAGGGTCAGGCCCCTTTTCAGGGAGCCGGCGTGGTCCAGCGTTAAGGCGAGGACGCCAGCCTAAGAATGTCCCCCACTGCGCAGGCGTCCTCCAGCCTGTGCAGAGGGGGTGGGGGAGGCGGGCTGCAGCGGGACTACGATGCTGCTGAGCAAATGGGAAGGAGAACGAAACGATGGCTAACATGGGTGCTAGCCTCAGGACAGGCAGGGCGCCAAGCCCTTCACGTGCCCCTCACAACAACACACCAGGTGGGAACACTTGACCACCTTGCCAACTTTTAAAAAATATATATATATTCATTGATTTTTTTTTTTTTAAATCCTCATCTGAGGATATTTTCCCATTTTTTGTTCAGACAGAGTGGGAGGGAGAGAGAGAGAGAAACATCAATGTGAAAGGGACACATGAAGTGGCTGCCTCCCGCACAACCCAACCAGGGCCGGGGACAAATTGCAACCAAGGTACATGCCCTTAGCGGGAACCGAACCCGGGTCTCTCTGGACTGCAGATCGACGCTCTAACCGCTGAGCCAAACTAGCCAGGGTGATTTTTTTTTTTTTTTTAAGAGAGAAAAAGGGAGAGAGATAGAAACATTGATTTGAGGGAGAACCTTCGATCAGCTGCCTCTTGCACGCGCCGCACTGGGGATGGAGCCCACAACCCAGCCACGTGCCCTGATCAAGGAACAAACCGGGACCTCTCAGTCCACAGGACCACGCTCAATCCGCTGAGCCACACCAGCTGGGCTACCCTGGCAACTTCTGATGAAAGTTCTCAGATGTGCCCCCTTATAAATCTCTGTGAGAATTTCTTTAGGATATACACCCATGAGTTTAGAATTCCCTTTCTAATAAGTTGGTCACAGCAGAGACTCATAACATGACCCATGCAAACGATTTCTAGACAAATGTAGACACTGTAGTATTGTTTGAATAGCCAAAGGCTAAAAACACTCCAAATGCCTTTCAATAAGGGATTGGTTAAGCAGAATCATGGAATAACCACACAATGGAATATCATACAGCTGTTAAAAAGAACACAGAGTCCTGGCCAGTTTGGCTCCATGGCTAGAGCATCGGCCTGTGGATCAAAGAGTCACGGTTCGATTCCGGTCAGGGGCACACACCCCAGTTGTGGTTGGGTCCTCAGCCCTGGTCGGGGTCATGGGAGGCAACCAATCGATGTGTCTCTCTCACAATGATGTCTCCCCCAACTCTATATGAAGATAAAAATAGAAAAATATCCTTGGGTGATGACTACAAAACAAAAACACAGAAATTATGAACTGGTATGGAAAGATATCCAAGGTTAAAATAGGATATATAGCTCTGGCCGGTTTGGTTCAGCGGTTAGAGCGTTGGCCCGCAGACCAATGAGTTGCGGGTTTGATTCCAGTCAAGGGCACGTACCTCAGTTGCTGTTTGTCCCCAGCCATGGTAGGATCGTGTGGGAGGCAGCCAGTCGATGTGGCGCTATCACATCAATGTTTCTCTCTCTCTCTCTCTCTCCCTTCCCCCCACTCTATCTGATAATAAGTAGAAAAATATCCTCAGGTGAGGAACTTTTTTAAAAAGCAAATAAAATAGGATATACATATGTAAATATTGATTGTCATTCTTCACAGATGTTATGGTTCCATGAAGTTGCCACAAACACTGAATGAGCGAGCACTGTACCTTGCTTCTCAGGGAAACACAGGGTTAGGCTCCTACAAGCCTCCGGTTATAACATTTTCATCAACCGATCAATACATAGTCTTGTTTAGGTGTGTTTCTGTTTAAAGACACCTTATTTAATATACACTGTTGATTCATTAACACTGACCTCGTGGCCGATAGCACTGTAACTCGTCTGAACGAAGCTTAGCTCACACGTATTTTCTCTCCAGGGCACATCACAGCCTTCCTGCCCCCTAGGAACCTTAGCACTTCAACACTACGCTGGGGGCTATCGGAAACAGCAAACTCATCAACAAAAAGCACAAAAATGTGAAAAAAAAGTTCACAAAACAAAAAACACAGCACTATGTAGACCAAGAGACGGACACTTGCCTACGGCACAAAAGCTGAAACAGGACGGCCAAGCGTCTCCTTCCTCGGCCTCAGCCGGGTACCAGGCCGCTTCAGTTCTCGCTGCGCTGTGCATGTCCCCCAAGGACTGCGGAAGCCCCGCCAGCGTCGATTTTGAGGTTACAAGTGAGTGTCAGAGGGTGGGAGAATTTGAGAGTACAGAATCAGCAAACAGTGGGGACCGACTATATACGAGCTTGTTACGCATAAAAACAATCTGGAAAGATGCAAGAAACTAGTAACAGATGTCCATGGGGAAGGGGTGTCTCTGGGCTGAGCAGGAAGAAGACTGGGAAGGAAACTTCATTTTACAGCTTTTAATATTTTTTTAAATTATTGAACCAGGGGAATCAATTACTTCTTCAACCCCCCCCACCCCACACACACACAGATATAATAAAACAGTGAAAAAACCTGCATGTACACTTAAAAGCAGCATATCCATGCCTTAAAATTCTCCTTTAACTTAAAACATAAATATCTCACTAATGTTCTCCTTTGCTTACAGAGGTCTGCATCTGTCTTTCATGACCCTGGAGGTCAGAATTATTTTCTCTATTTGAAAGATGAGAGAATTTACAGGCAGGGGATGGTCTGCCCCAGGTCACACAATCAGTGACAAAGGGGAGGCCTCCAGCCCTCGGAGGCCAGGAGGAGGCTTCCTCTGGCGCTCTGCAGCCTGATGGGCGCGAAGCTCTACCCTGACTTCCGAAGGAAGAAAGCTGGTTTATACCACAGTACGGACACGCCCTGGGAATCTGGCCATCGGCCCCTAACAACCCTCCACCCTCTAGCACACAGCCATGAACTCGGAAGTATGGAAAAGAAACTGATGTATTTTATAACAAAAACCTTTCTAGACTTCTTTTTTACTCGGCAGGAGCTTTTCACTGGAGAGGAACAAAGGTGTTCTGTGGCAGGCGTCTTCCTCGCACAACTGCCGAGACCACCGGCTCTGCAGACCGAAGACCAGAGTTCAAATCTAACTCTTCCACCAGCCAAGTGAGGACCTGGCAGGCCAATCTCTTTTTTTTTTTTTCCCTCAATTTTGACATCTGTGAAAGAGGAATAACACTACCAACTGGTCCAGGTTTGGGGGGAATATTAAACAAGAGAACACGGGACCTGTGTGGTGCCCAGAGGACTCAGAGGCTCACCGTCCCGGGCGGGCGGGGCTCCTTTTGTTTTGTTTGACTTGGGTACAGTATAGATCAGGCTCAATGACTCAGTTGTGACTGAATCAGTTTGGTTATTTGTTTCCTGGGCAACCTCCAGCCCTCCCCCTTTGTCTCCATGAGCCGATGGCGCTTGTGGGCAGGAACTGGCACAAGTGGACACAGGAAGGAAGAGAGAAAACCTCAGTATTCGGACCCTTTGGGGAGGGACCACCAACCTCACTTGCCCTGACACCCTCTTTTTGTTTGTTTGTGGTAATCCTCACCCCAAGGATATTTTTTTCATTGGTTTTTAGAGAGTGGAGGGAGGGAGAGGAGAGCGAGAAATACCGGTATGAGAAAGACACACTGACTGGCTGCCTCCTGCACGTGCCCCCACCCAGGCCGGGGATTACACCTGCAACCCATGCAAGCTTCCTTGATGGGGAATCGAACCGGCGACCCTTTGGTGCGAGGGCTGACGCTCTAACCGCAGAGCCACACCAGCCAGGGCGCCCTGAAATCCTCTGAGAGAACCGCTGCATCAGGACATTCACTGTCCCCACGCTGAAGATCCAAAGACATGACGGAATGGCCACAGCGCGGTTAGTGTCACTCACTAGGCAGAGAGACACACGGGAGCGCGTGTGCTCGTGTGACGGGCTCGCTGCTGGAGGCGGGCTCTGGGGCAGGCCAGCCTCTGCAGGGGAGGCCCACCGTTCCCCAGGCCCCGTGCATTCAAGAGGCGCCTCCGAGGAGCTCTGAGCGTGGCCTGGCTCAGGCCCAGTTGTCCACCGTGCTTACTGGTGATAAAGAAGGTGTTCTGCTCTCTGGGGCCCAGCTCTCAAGCAGCTCAAGACCCCAGGAGAGGAAAAGAGAAGTCATTCTTCAGTGGCCATCTAAAGCTTAAGAATATCTGTAGTTCTCATGAAAGAAAAAAACGTTTAAAGGGAGGGCACCCCCGTGACCCGCAAGAGTCATTTCATTCCCCCCAGGACACCAGATAAGGAGACAGTCTACTTCCCTTCCTGTTTTGAGGGGGCCCCCAGCTCAGATTCCAGGAAATTGGCAGTAACTCTGTCCTATCTGCCTCTCTGCCTGCTGAAAAAAAAACGCCCCACTTTAAAGGAACTTGGGACACCCTGTCAGGCGGGGCTGTCCCAGGGAAGCAGGCTGGGTGGCCTTGGTGGCCCCCATCTGCTACCTGACCCGATGGGCAAACGACAGTCTCAGTGGAAGCTACTCCCTCAAAGCCCACACCAGCCTCACAGACACTAGAGAAGGAAAAACCAGGCCATCTAATCCTTAGCACTGCGGAGACACTCTGACACCCACTGCCTGGCCACGGGGCAGCCCCAGCAAGAGGTTGTCGTCCCAATCTGAGCTAAGCTCTGGACGCTCTGAGCAGATTTCTCAAGGAAAACACGAGCTGGGATGAAGCAGAATGAGGGAGATGAGAGACGGAGGCCTGGTCCCAGGCCAAAGAACCCCCAGAAACCACAAAACCACTGCCACTAAAATGAGACCAGACCTCCACGTGGCTTGAGTGTTCTCCAGAAATACAAACAAGAAGGCCTCATGGAGTGCAAGGAAAGAAACTCCTATTCATTCCTACGCCATCGATAAACGTCAGCGTTCTCTGGATAGCTCTCATTTTGTCCTCCTTGTTCCCCGTTTCTTGGTCTCCTGGACCTAAACCAAGTCTCCCGGTCCCCTCCCTGTGTGCACACAGGTTCTCTCCCTCCTCATGGGACACTCACAGGAAATGTAAACATTCTCAGATGAGGTTCTTTCAAGCCCACTTCCCCTGCCCTCCACCCCACCCCCACCCAGTTGCTGTGTATTCAGGAAATGCAAACCCAATTAGAGATTACCCAGACCAAACAGAAAAGGAGACCGGCCCTGTGACTTTGTTGGGCAAATGACTTCCCTTCCCTACACCTCGGGTTCAGCTTCTGCAGCACAAGGAGCTTGGACCCAATGGGCCACAAGGAGGTCCTTCTGGCTCTGACCTGCGAAGGCTCAGCTGGACGAACCTTCCCAGATCCTGCCTGACACAGGGAGGGGTACCCCACAATCCTGAGCCAGGAGACTGAGGCAGGAGGGTTTCCCACCACTGACACCTGACCCCTACGGATCCCAGCCTAGTCGGGGGGGCAATGGGAGCAGGACCCCTGGATTTCAGTCCCAGTTCTGCCATCTTTTCAGAAGAGGAGTGCAGTGAGTGGAAGGGTTTATCAGAGCCCCTTAAGCTGCAGCTAGAGTGTTTTAACTAAAAATTAATAATGTAAGCCCTGGTCGGTTTGGCTCAGTGGTTAGAGCCTCGGCCTGCAGTCCAGAGAGACCTGGGTTCGGTTCCCGTTGGGAGCGCGTACCTTGGTTGCGGTTTGTCCCTGGCCCTGGTTGGTCATGAGGGTGGCAGCCACTCGATGTGTCCCTTTCACGTTGATGTTTCTCTCTCTCTCTCTCTCTCTCTCTCTCTCTCTCTCTCTCCCTTCCACTGAACAAAAAATGGAAAAAAATGTCCTCGGGTGAGGATAAAAAAATAAAATAAAATAAAAAATAATAATGTATATGATTACTATAATAAAGATGTAAAAAACAATTTCTGCAGGGAGACCACCCAGCAGTGAGAAGGAGCTGACGGTCCGTCTCCACACAGCATGTAAAGACTCAGTTTCCAGCCGATTCTGCTGGCTTTTACGTGGCCATGCAGGCTTACGAGTCCTTTGCCTGGGAGCTTCCTGTCTCTATACCCACAATAACCCTGGCTCCCCAAATCCTCGGACAGCCCCCGACATGAAGTGCCCCTACTTCCCGGTTCTGGAAAATTCTCCACATCTGCGTTAGGACAACCCCGTTTGCTGTGCTGGGCTTGGCCAAGGAAGAGAACTGAACCTGGGCGTCACTGAGGAAGACTCTAATCTAGCAGCTGAGCTCCTCACGGGCAAGTCCATTGGATGGAGTAAGTAATCAACCTTGGCTCGCAGCTCTGAGTAAGTGAAATGGAGAAGGGACAGGAAGCAGGACGCATCACCGGGAGGGGCTATAACAGACTGAGGTTTGCAGGCAGGGCTGGGCCGGGCCCCCCAGCTGGGTCCAGACTACCCAGGACATTATCTTGGGGGCTGTGGAGAAAGAAGAAGCCTCACCAGCAGCACCAGAGCTCAGGCGCCCAGAAACCCTCCCCTTTCTAGACAGATGAGTGATCCTGGGACAAAGATGACAGGTGGCTGACTCCCAACTATTTTTTTGAACTCACAGACTGAATTCTTTAAATTTTTATTATTATTTTTTAATCCTCACCCGAGGATATTTTTCCATTGATTTTTCAGATAGAGTGGGAGGGAGGGAGGGAGGGAGGGAGGAAGCGAGAGAGAGAAACAGTGATGTGCGAGGGACACATCGACTGGGTTGCCTCCTGCATACCCCTGACCAGGGCCGGGGACGAACCATAACCGAGGCACATGCCCTTGGCCGGAATCGAACCTGCGACTCATTGGTCCGCAGGCTGATGCTCTAACTGGTGAGCTAAACTGGCCAGGGCTGGACTGAATTTTTTAAAAAACAAAGTTGCCAATCCCTGTTTTACTGAGTTGGTGGCCAGTTTCCTTGTTAGCTGCCTCGCCCGACCTGTCCCTGGGCCAGCTCCTGCCTCCCCTGACCACTCAAGGGTATCGCGCTGTCCCCGTTGAAATCCACTCCAAGCACCTGACGCGTAATCTTAGCAAGGTGCTTTATCCTTTGTGAACTTTTTGGTTCTAAAGTCTTTTTCAATTAAGAGAGTTTATGTTTTAGAGCAGTTTTAGGGTCATGGAAACCCTGTGTGTTTTTTTATACCACTTACCCACCACACAAGCCAGAGTGCTACAAATAGCAGGTGCTGAAAAAAGTTGTTGCCTGACAGCGAATCAGGAAGTGATGCAAATCTGAGTGATATAAAGCCACTTACTAGAAGGGAGTGTGTGAAATAAAGTGTCACATCAGTGGCAAGAATGAAAGCCAAATGGACGGTGCAGACCACCCCTCCTACCCCTGCTAGGCAGGTGCCCAGCAGAGTGGCTGTCCATCCCCTAACCTGGGGGCTCCACAAGGGAAAGTCCCCAGGGATGGTGTCCTGAGGCGCCAGCCCCCTCACGGCTCCGTGACAGAGGGACCTCGAAGGGAGGGCCGAGATGCTGGGTGCCCCATTTCTAGAACCCATGCAAACTCTGGCCAGACCAGTGTGCTCTGTTTTTCCCTTGTATTATTTTAGAAACACCCCAGTTTGAAGAACATAACAGTGAGGCTGGGAATCCCACACGGACTCAGACTTCGGCTCCACTTTGGTCACATTCATTCACCCGTGGTCAGCGGGACAGCGGCACTGAGCAAGAGCGCGGCTGCAGGCGTCTGTTCTCAGTCGCAACAGTATTAGCGTCCGTGGACTGGGCGCCTTCCTTGCTCCGAGCTCATGTTACGAGCCCTCTGTACATCGTCTCACTCAGTTCTTGTCCGTGTTACAGATGAAGAAACCGGAGCGCAGGGAGACGAAGCTAGTGAGTGGCACAGCTGGTCGCAAACTCAGCCCTTCTCCCTGCCCGGAGCCCCGAAGTCTCATCACGGCGCACCGAGGCTCCCCTCTGATGGAAGGCACACCACCGTGAGAAGGGAACACCGAAAGCAGGAAGGACTGGGGACACAGGGAGAAGGAGGAGACAGTAGCTCGAGGCCAGGAAGCAGCCGGGGTCTGGAGAAGGCGCACACGGGACAGGCTATGGGTCCAGGAGGCCAGCAGGGCGGGAATGAAGCAGGAACGTGCTGGTGGCCGCCGGAGAAACAAGCCACAAAATATGCAGAAGCCATTTCCTCTCTCAAGGAAGATAAACAATGGATTCATAAACAAATTTTACAAAGCCGTCCAACTATTTAAAGCATTCTGGTAGCAACTCCTATCCTTTGTGAGCATAAAGCTAAATCCCCCCAAAAGTGGTCAACAGTTATTCTGGGGAAAGGAAAGGGACACACTCCTTCCCGGTCTGTCACCTGCCAGCCCTGTGACTGTGTCCTCTCTTCCGCGAGCAAGGAACAGTCATTCCCGTCTCACATGCTAGAGAAAAAATATACCCTACCATATACCCTTGGCCATATACCCTTCTTGACCTTCCCAATTGAAACAACTAACACGCCGGATAAAGTTTTAAATATAAAATTTGTACACACAGTGCTGAGCTGGTACAAACGAAAGGATTCTTCAAAGAACCACAACAAACCGAAAGCAGGAACCTTGGGAGGTCATCTAGCAGCAAAGTTGGCCTTTGCCCTGAGGGTTCCTGCTGAACCCTAGATATTCTGAGTTTCCCATGAGAGCTGCACAGGGTTCAGGAAACAGCAGGGAGAAGCCCGATCCCTCCATCAAGCTGGGACTCCAAAAGGAACAAAGTATAACACAGCAAATCTTTCCTGAAAATCTGACCAAAAACTGGACCTCACACAGGTTTGCAGTTTGAATTCGGTTTACTTCCGTAGCCAGAAAAGCCTTAGGTAGAAAATTAAAGTGATTTTTGGTTGTTAGTGCTCTCAGACAACTAGCAGGCTTTAATGCAAATCCTCTCTGGAAAAAACCACTGTCAACCGGACATCAAATAATTCTCCAAGATGAAGTTGCAACAAAAGCGAGCAGCTCACAGAGACGACGGAAGACAGTAAGGTAGAAGAAACAGCAGACGGCACAGTCAGACCTGCGAAGATTTCAGGTTCTGGAATTACCAGACACGGAACCCTACAATTTCCAAACAGCTACTTCAATACAGTAAAGAGATAGAAAAAGAAATGTGCACTGTGAACAAGAAATGAGAGACCAGAAAATCACCAAGCAGATTTGAAAAATGATGAGCCGGAACCTCTAGAAGCGATAAAGGAACTGAAAGGGAAAATAATTCAATGGATGGATTAGATAGCATTTGAGACGCAGAATAAATTGGTTAAATGGATGACAAATTTGAAGAAATGATTCAGAGTTCACAGAGAGACCGAGATTAAAAATGTGAAGTAGAGGGTAAGCAGTCCAGGGACTAGCATGAGAAGGTCTACCATAAGGAAGAGGAGATATTAGAATGGGGAAGAGGTGACATTCAAAGAAGAAAAGGGTGAGAATTGTTTCAGAATTGTTGAAAGACACCCATCTTCAGATCTAGGAATCCCAACGTACCCATGCAGAATAAGAACAGAAATTCACACCCAGTTCCATGACAGTGAAGCCACGGAACAGAGAGAAACGCCAGGTCAGCCATAAAGAACGGCAATCAGACTGACAGCCAACTTCTCAATGGCAACACTTAGAGCCAGAGGCAGTGGATGAACAGCTCCAATGACCTGAGAGAACAGAGCCAGGAAAGCTACCTTTCAAAACTGAGAGCAGAATAAGATATCATCAAACCAACAAAAAGAAAAACCCAAACCAAACCAGAAGAGAAAAGACTTGAGACCCTGTTACCCAATAGTCTTTCACTGAAGGATAATGCTAAAAGATTTACATTGGGGGAAGGAGCATGATCTCAGATTCATGAAAGTATGGTGAGAAAAGACACTGATAAGCACATGGGTACATCTATACAAATCTGCATAAAACAATGTCTCACTCGTAGCGGGAAACGGGATAGAATGAAAACACAGGATACTAACTTTACACAAATTGGGAGAGGCAGTGTATAGTTCCTGCATCGTTTGGGAGGAAGGTAATACCAGACACTGGTTAATTTTAGACTTTGTTAAGTATGCCTGTTAAAATAGCTGTGTAACCACTGAAAGAACAGATGCAGAGAATATAACTTCCGAGTCAGAAGATGGAACGTAGAATGAGAGATGGAAACACCTCAACCTAAAAGCAGGCCCAGCCGGTGTGGTTCAGCAGTTGAGCGTCAACCCACACACCAAGAGGTTACTGGTTCGATTCCCGGTCAGGCCACATGCCCAGGTTGTGGGCTCAATCCCCAGTGGGGGGCATGCAGGAGGCAGCTGATTGATGTTATCTCTCATCGATGTTTCTCTGTCTCCTTCTCCCTTCTTCTCTCTCTAAAATTAATAAAGAAAAAGCAGAAAAAATGGGAAGTATATCAAGATGGTAGAAATGAATCCCAGTTCAGCATTAAGATACACCTCGTCTAAACATCTGTGCAGCCAACAGCATCGCCTTAAAATGCATAAAGCACAATGTTCGGTGCTGCGAGGAGAAACAGACAAGTCCAGGGGGAGATCTGTGCACATGTCTCTTAATAATCGACAGATTAACCAGACAAAAAGGGAAAAGAACACATTACAGATGAGTTGAACGGTACAGTGAATTAACTTTGAGGCTCATATACAGAAAACTATACTCAATAATCAGAGAATACACATTCTTTTCACTCATGGAACATTTAAGAGAAAAAGTAGAAAAAGATAAAATATCAACAGGGAACACAGAAGTGGCTTAGTGCTTATTTCAAAATCTCTCTAAGAATTTAAACCTATTTTGTCTTAAAAAAGAGACTTCGTCTTTCCTGTTTCACAGATGTGTCTCTAGCACAGTGACGGTCACAAAGGCGGCTCTCAATACATACAGAAGTCCTCACTGAATGTCATCGATAGGGTCTGCGACTTTAAGCAAAATGACGTAAAATGAAACCGACTGTACCAAAGGCTCACGGATACAAACAACAGTTGAGTTGCTGCAGCATCCCATCAAGGTTATACTGAAACAGCATTGAACAAAATGCTGCTGTTTGAGGACCAGCTGTACAAGGAAGAGTGAACGAAGGATCTCTGTCGAGAATCGCCCAGGTGAGCAACTGTAGGTAATGAAGTCCTTTCCCACGTGGAGGGGAACAGAAGGACCAGGTGAGTGGCGCCAGTCTCTAGGGAGAATTTATATAAAAAAGGAAAGGAGTCTGACAGCTTTCTTCAAACCCAAGGAGAGGCACATGGAAAAGCAGGGAAGGACAGAAATTACAGAGAGAAAGAATTTGACCCAGTATTCTCTCGCGCTCGTCCCTCAAGACATGTATCAGTTTCCCTCTTTCTCCAAAGCTCCAAGGGCACTTCTACTCTGTAACTTTCTAAATAAACTTTCCTTTGTAATTTGAAAAAAAAAAAAAAAGTTCCAACAATTCACTGTCTAACATTGGCTGGGAAATGGCCTGGCTGATCCTCTAAGGCCCTTTACAACCCTGTGTGGGACAGGAATTTCTATCCAGAATGTTCTAGGAGGCCCAGACCACAGACTGGCCATCTTTCCAATGCCACCTTATTCCAGAGATCCCTTCACTCCCAGATCCCTCGATCCCCAGTCCCTAAAGATCTGCCCAAGATCCCAGTTCAGAAGGTAGGGGAGGAATAATGAGAGCTTCAGTCCCCAGAAACTCAGTTCAGGGTCCCACCTGCTCCACCATCAGCCTCTCCATGAATGAGCAAAATGAGCACCTTCTGCCCCGCTGGCTGACACCCACTTTCTAAGTCCACCCATGTCCCAGGCAACGCCATTTATCCAGCACATGGCGATGGATTACAAAAGCACATAGAATCACTTAAAATGAACATTCCTAAGCTTCCGGAAGGAAAGCAAGCTCACCTTGACCTCCGCAGCAGATGGCTGAGTTGGGGGCCTGGCTCTGGGGGCTTCTCCTGCGGCCGGCCGGTCATGCTGCTCTCATGCTGCTGGGCAGGTGGGAAGAGGAGACCTGGTTCTGGGGCAAAAAGAGAAGGAAAGGTCACTTCTTCACCGTTTGCTCCTAGCTTTCCATGACCAGCCTGCAGAGGACACTATCCAAAAGCCCTGGGAGTCCCCGAGGCCGGCCTCACCCACTCTCGTGTCGTTGGGGAGCGGACAGGCCTGTGCTGGACATTTTCCCACGCCCTCCAGTGTGCCAGGCAGGGCTTTAAGGAATGAGGCTGCGAAGATGAACCACAGTCCCTACTCTCAGGAAACAGTCAAGACAGAGACAGAGACGTGTTTCATTGTAATATTACGTGGTAAGAGCTGTCATTTCCCCAAATTCATTCAACAGCCTACTGTCCCACAGGGGAGGGGGGCAGAACTGCTGGTCCAAGCCGGTTTGGCTCAGCGGTTGGAGCCTCGGCTTATGGACCAGAGTCTTGGGTTCGATTCCAGTCAAGGGCATGTACCTCAGTTTTGGTTCGGTCCCTGGCCCTGGTCGGGGTTGTGCAGGAGGCAGCCAGTCGATGTGTCTCTTTCACATCAATGCGCCCCCCCTCCCCCCATTTGAAGATAAATGGAACAATATCTTCAGGTAAGAATTAAAAAGAAAATGAACTGCTAGAAAAAGTGAAAAAATATTCACATTCAAGCAGAAGCCTACTTTTTTTTTTATATCCTCACTTGAGGACATTTTTCCATTTTTTGTTCAGATAGAGTGGAAGGGAGAGAGAGAGAGAAACATAGACATGAAAGGGACACATCGAGTGGCTGCCACCCGCACAACCCAACCAGGGCCGGGGACAAACGGCAACCGAGGTACCTGCCCTTAGCAGGATCCGAACCTGGGTCTCTCTGGACCGCAGGCCGACACTCTAACCGCTGAGCCAAACCAGCCAGGGCACAAGCCTACTTTTTAACTGTTCGATTCAACTGATGACCTTGTCGCACGTGAAAGTTTCGAAGTGCCTACTCCCAATTTCTGCGCTTTCGTTGTGACCGAGGAAGCTTGCAGACCATCCCCTGAACCATCGCTGAGTAGCATCACGATAGTAAAAGTTTATCAGATGCAACTTTCCTAAGGTGTCTGGCTGATCTTGGTTCAGAGAGGGTGGTTGGAAATAAAAATGAAGTTGAATTAACCCTCCAGACTACTATTCCGCGAGTTCATCAAGTCTCTCTCCAGGAAGGAGAGCCACGGAGGGACTCTGGGAAAGTGTGTCTTTAGGGGGACAGACAGAGGCAGCGGGTTCAGGTAAGAAGAGCAGATGTCTCAAGGAACCTGGTCAGAGCTGTGCCTGGAGCCCTGTCCTGCTCCATCTGGACTTTCAACCCTAACTGTGACAACCCCAGCCCTGAACATACATCACTTCCAACATGTCAAGGGAGCTGCTAGTATTCATTCCTTCTATTTAATGCTATAAAAATGATTTTTTTTTTTAATTGAGAAATCCTTTGTCTGTGACAGGAGGCTCCAAAAAAAAAAAAAGCTGTTGAGTGCCTGTTGCCTTAATACTTGAGGGAGAGATTACAAGTCATTTCCACCCATTTGAATGTTTGAGAGAAAGTGCTCACTCCCTCTAAACTCAGCTTTTAAGTAGTTCTTATTTTAAACTTTACAAGACGATAACTCTGCAGAAGAAAATTCTTTTCAAAGTCCTTTTTTTAAGAAATGCAAACACACATACACTCTCACTCCCGGCTTCAAATGCTAAATCATCTGCAATTTGGGAGTTTGTTGCTCGTGAAATTCCAGCGATAAGCACATCATAAACATTCCTATGGCTACAAATGCTTTTGATGCGACGGCTATGATGTTACGAAGATTATATAGCATTATCTCTGAATGTTGGTGCAGAGAAGGTTATGGAAATAACTATTTATGTACAAATAAGCCAGTATAGTAACTGGCAACCTGAACAGCAGACCGTGGCACGGGGTGGGAAGCGGGAGCCAGCTCGCCCAGCCTCCTTCCTCCAGCATGGGAAAGTAACTCTCCAAGGTTCCCACAGCAGCGGGAGTCCTTGGAACTCATCTCAAGGACAAGCGCTGTGCTTAGACAACCACTTGGTCACCTTTTATTTGTCAGGTGCTGGGCCGGGTCGTAGGGTTCTCAAGACAAGCTCTTCCTTCTTCCAAGAGGCCCAAGAGAGACATATAAACAGATAATTATAATTCTTCAGCCCTGCTAAGAAGAGTCTTTTGGCCAAAGTGAAGGGAAACGAAAGGAAGGGAAGGTAACTCGCTCACTCCACCTATCCAACCAACCATTCATCCATCCAATGTTGGCCGAGTGTCTAGTACATACCAGGCAAGTACAAGGGGCCAGGCCAAAAGACCAACATGGGCCCTGCCTTCATGGAGCGTATAGTCTAATGGGGGAAATCAACATTAATAGGTTAAAAATAACGGTAACTCTGTAACTATAACAGTGATGTGCTCTCAAAAAGTATGGCTACTGCTATAATAGCACATTACAGACACAGCATGGAAAAGGGTCAGCGGTCCTTCCCAAGGAACCAGTCTTCAATCTGAGCCCAAGAAGAAACTGGTGAAACAAAACAGGGAGGGCGGCAGAGACGAGACAGAGAAGGTGAATAGCCTGTGCAAAGGTCCTGGAACAAGATGCACGGCCCGCTGTAGCTACGAGAGGAGGCTCTAACAGGATCAAACAGGTTCTGGACCTTACACCATGTTTCTGTCGCCATCGCATTCGAGGCAAGCATCGAAGATGTGCAGGGTTGTCAAAAAGTGCCTGAGCCGATACCAGGAAAAGAAGGTGATATCTGCTCACGTCTCCCTCATCCTAGGCTGGCGAAAAGCATCCACTTTGTAAGGAGTTTTGGGACCATCTACGTTCTCTTCAACAGCAATAACCTGGCTAAATCCAGTGTGGCCCACAGTGGTAAAAACCAGTCGGTCAACGCCGACATAACACTGACAGTGAGTGTGGGTTTGGGGATGCAGACAAGCATTCTCTTATTAAAATTATTGCTGGAGAATTATTGCTGGAGAAGTCTCACGATGTATGTTACTTGACAGAAGGTCATACATTTAATGCACAGAACATGAGCTTTGGGGACAAGCAGACTTGTGTTCAAATCTGACCCTGTCCCTCCGTGGCCATTCTTCTGTAAAACAGGGTTAAGCAATGCCTTCTCTGCAGTGGTCCCAGGGACCTGAGCACACCGCCTAGCTCCCAGCAGGCCTTGGACAAGTGGCCGCATTACTATCACCTCACAACAGTGGGTGGGGACATCCATGCCTCTCCTTTGATTTGAGTATTAACAGAAACCCATGAAATGATTTCCCATCTAGTACAAGGGCTTAACGGCAGCTTTGCAAGGGCTCAGGGGTCAGCCACCACTGACCAAGGGGCCATTTCTCGGTGAGTGCCCCGAAGGGACCCCAGCTCTGCACCAGGGCTGTCCCTCACTGAGTCACACCTCACTGTCCCCAGAAGCAACCTCCCCAGAAGAATCCAGAAGGCAGGGTCTTCCCACTGACCCATCCTGCTGTCTGGGACTCAGTTTCCCTTCTGCACACTGGTGGTGAACAATGCTGCCTTACACACCACACTGTTGTTAAAGTTCAGGGGGAAATGAAGATTTAGGAGTCTTAGGAAGGGAAAAAATTAATATTTAATTGTAATTTAACACTTGAAATGGGTACCGAGGGGCCCAAACCAAAAAGGAAGGGTTCTCCTCAGCCACAGGGCAGTTTTAATTAAAAGAACAGCTCACAGGTCACCAGACCAGGGGGAGAGTACAGCCAAAGTACCAGGATGAAACGGTGGAGCCTCTGAAATGGGAGGCAGGGCCAAATGAACTGTAAGAATTCCCCATGCCACCCACAGTACATTAGAAGTTGGCACAGGTTTTTAAAAGCAGGAAAAGGAGGAGAGGGAAGAGAAAGAAAATGAGGAGGAAGAGTTAAATGTAGATTTAATCTAAGAACATGAAGAAACAGCGGGGAGTCCTGGCCGGTTTGGCTCAGCGGTTAGAATGCCGGCCTGCGGTCCGGAGAGACCCAGGTTCGGTTCCCGCTAAGGGCATGTACCTTGGTTGCAGTTTGTCCCCGGCCCTGGTTGGGTCGTGTGGGTGGCAGCCACTTGATGTGTCCCTCTCACATTGATGTTTCTCTCTCTCTCTCTCTCTCTCTCTCTTCCTCTCTCCCCCTCCCACTCTATCTGAACAAAAAGTGGAAAAATGTCCTCGGGTGAGGATAAAAAAAAGGAAACAGCAGTGAGAGTAAACAATGCAGTGAGAAATCTGAGACTCCACTCACTTGGGGACCAACCATTCTGTCCATTGAGTTCTATGTAGAGATGATGGTGACCTGGAATAAAACCTAATTTTTTTTTTATCCTCACCCAAGGACACTTTTCCATTTTTTTGTTCAGATAGAGTGGGAGGGAGAGAGAGGAAGAGAGAGGGGGAAACATCGATGTGAAAGGGACATACTGAGTGGCTGCCTCCTGCATGACCCAACCAGGGCCGGGGACAAACTGCAACCAATGTACATGCCCTTAGTGCGAACCGAACCTGGGTCTCTCTGAACCACAGGCCAATGCTCTAACCACTGAGCCAAACCGGCCAGGGCAAACCTAATTTTCAAATGAGACACCCCTCCCCCAACAGCCAGGGAGACCAGAAAGCTTTTTGGATGCAGGGAAAACTCCCAACTCCTCTCCAAACATCTCTCCTCTTCTTTGCTGGCCCATTCCCACTCCATGGCGGTTGGGCAAAGAATAATTTTCATGTACTGGAAGAGAGGATTCCTGCCTAGCTCATTACGAGACAGAGGCAGACCACTTGCTTTTTTTGCAGCTGGCTATTCCAGAACACAGAAGCTGGGCCATTCACATCAATATGACAGCAGTCCACACATTGGGAGCACATCAGATGGACTCATTGTGTAGGCAGACAATGGATGGCAGGCCACCATCCACTCTGAAACTTCCTCTGGCCTCTCATCCCTTTGCTCGCATTCCCAACAAGCTGGTCTTTCGGGTCTTCACACACTCTAAACTCTTTCCTACCCCAGGGCCTTTGCACATGGTGGTCTCTCTGACTAGGATGCTCCTCTCCTAGCTCCCCCCTCATTTATGTCTAGCCAGCTTTCAGGTTACAGCATCTGTGAGACTTCTTTGGCCCTCCAGAAATGTAAGTGTGTAGCAATACTTATTGTAATTGTAATTACAGTTGTAATTAATTAATTATGTGCTAAACAGGTTAGTATTCCCAGACTGTAAGCCCTACTAGGGCATGGGCAATGTCTGATTTTTCAGCCTTATGTCCCATGGGCTAGCTCAGCAGTTCTCAATCCTGTTTGCACATTAAAATCAACTAGGGAGATTTAAAAAACACAGACACCTGGGTTCCACCACAAACCTATTAAATAAGTGTTTAAAGCTTGCCGGGTGGTTGTAACATGTGGCCAAGGCTGAGAACCGCTGACTAGCTTACTCCAGGACACTGGGCTCCCATCCTAGAGCAATCTTCAAGCCGCACGGAGTTACAGCAGGACCTTGCTCCCTTTGCTACTGTGGATACAATGTATAATATAAATGTTCTCTTCCACCCCAGAGATTAAATTTGAGGAAATTCCCTAAGAGGGAAACAAACTCTTCATTGTTAGCAGGGAAATACTACGCCTTTCATTAAGTGCCCCTCCCACCGCCCCTCCCCCGGCACTCCTCTGTCCACTCACCCTGGTTTATCACCTTCATCCTCAGGGCCACAGGATTAACCTGATGTCTTCCTGAAATACACTTAAATAGTTGGGGTGAAGTCCCTTATTTAAAAAAACAATGAAACTGGGCCCAGCTACACTGTGCAGTAGAATGCAAAGCTTCACATTAAATTTCATTAAAACAGAGGAGTTCAAAGCCAGTTTGTGCTGGGTAAAGGCCCACCAGGCAACCCCCTGCCTAAGGGGCACTGGATGGGGGAGATCACTCATGGAGACGGGGTGGTTCAGGGGGTAGGTCACCTGAGCCGATCTGGCCTTTCCAGGGCAAACAGGGAGCAAACTGTCCCTAGCTCAGTTACCCTTACTGAAGAGGAGGGAGTAAGTGCTATGGTCTGAAGGTCTGTGTCCCCACCTCACAATTCATTTGTTGAAATCCTGACCCTCAAAAGTGAAGGTGTTAGGAGGCGGGCCCACGGGGAGGTGCTTAGATCACGAGGGTGGAGAGCTCATGAATGAAATCAATGCTTTTATAGAAAGACAGCTCCCTTCCCCTTCCTGGCTGTGAACCAGAAGACAGCGCTCACCAGAGCACAACCATGCTGGCACCTTGGTCTTGGACTTTCCAGCCTCCAGAACGGTGAGAAATGAATTTCAAATTTCTGTGGCTCATAAGCCACCCAGTCTGTGGTATTTCGCTACAGCAGCTCGAATGGACTAAGATGTGTGAAAACAATCCAACCTCTTATATAGCACACGAACTACAACCCTAATTCCTGATGATTTCACAAGCCCAGCCAAAAGCACTGTGCAGTGGGGCCCCACAACCCTGTGCAAAGCAAACTGTTGTTTAACCAATCGTAGGTTGAGCTTCCTTTACGCAGTGACTTTCGCATCCATGGGGACCACTCAGGGAACATAAGAATGAAGCTTCCCTTAGCACCCACTAGGTTGGCCATAATAATGAAAAAACAAAAGCAAACAAGTGTTGGTGAAGATGTGGAGAAGTTGGAACTCTTAGGCATCGCTGGTAGGAATGGAAAATAGTGTAGCTCCCTGGCCGAGTCTTCCCATATACCAAAGGCTTGCGGGTTCGATTCCCCGTTAAGCACGTACAGGAGACAACCAATTGATGTTTCTTTCTCTCTCTAAAAATCAATAAAAACAGCTCTGGCCGGTTTGGCTCAGCAGCTGGAGCATCGGCTTGCGGACCAGAGAGTCCCAGGTTTGGTTCCCACTAGGGGCACATACCGGGAAAAAAAAACGTCAACAAAAACATATCCTCGGGTGAATTAAGACAAAGGAAAGAAAATAATGCAGCCACTTTGGAAAACAGTATGGAGGATCCTCAGAACCTTAAACACAGAATCACTCAATAATTCTACTCCTAAGCACATAGCCAAAATAACTGAAAGTAGGTACTCAAAAACAAAAACGTGTTCGTGAATGTTCAAAGCAGCCTTTTTTTTTTAATCCTCACCCGAGGATACTTTCCCATTTCTCTTCAGAGTGGGAGGGGAGGAGGGAGAATGCGAGAGAGAAACGTAGACTTGAGAGAAGCCTATCGACTGGCTGCCTCCTGCAGGACCTTGCCCAGGGCCAGGGGCCGAACCACAACCGAGGTACATACGTGCCCTTGACCGTGATCGAACCTGAGACTCTCTGGTCAGCGGGCCGCCGCTCCAACTGCTGAGCCAACCGGCGGGGCCAAAGCAGCTTTATTCATAATAGCCACAAAGTGGAAATGACCCAAATGTCCCTCAGCTGACTGCTAGACAAACAGAGTGGCATTTCCATGCAATGAACAGCATTCGGCCAGGAAAGGGAGTGGAGTGCTGACCATGCTACAATATGGGGACCCTCGAAAACACTGTGTTAAGTGGAAAAAGTCAGACACTAAAGGTCACCTATGCTATGATTCTTTCTTAAGCACCCCAATATGTGAGACCATGGAGCCAGATCAGTGCTGCCAGGGACAGAGAGGATGGGGACTGGCTGCTTCATGGGTAGGAGCTGTCCTTCTGGGTGGAGGAGATGCCTTGAAACAGGCGAAGTGATGGGCCCACCTTGTGAAGGCACTAAATGCCACAGACTTCCACACTTTAAATGGCAAGTGGCTTATTTTATATGAATTTTACCTCAATTTCTAAAAAAAAAAGCTTCTTGAGCCTCATCCACCATGAGAAATTAACTCAGTAGGCCTGGGCTGGGCCCAAAGACCTGCTTTTGAAAAGAACATGATTCCAGCATGGCCTACAGGACAGGGCTGATTTGTGTAAACAATGCCTTTACTTTATTATTTTTTAATCCTCACCCAAGGATATTTTTACATTTATCTTCAGACAGACTGGGAGGGAGGGAGGAAGGGAGGGAGGGGGAGAGAGAGAGAGAGAGAGAGAAACATCGACCTGAGAGAGATACATCAATTGGTTGCTACCCACAGAACCCCATCCGGGGCCAAGAACGAACCGCAACCAAGGTACATGCCCTTGGCTGGAATTGAACCTGGGACACTGATCCTTGGGCCGACACTCTAATTGCTGAGCCAAACTGGCCAGGGCACGATGCCTTTACTTTAGATGAATCAGTAAACATTGCTGCTATTTCCTGAGTGCCAAGCATGTGCCAGGCACTGGGCTTGGCGCTTGCAAATACAGTACCTCCGAATCACACTGCAGGGTAGGATTGATCAGTTTTCTTTCAGAGATGAGGGGACTGAGGCTCAGAGAAGGTAAGTTGCCCAGGGCACACAGCTGATCAAAATGGATTTGAACCAATATTTGTCTAATTCCTGACCATATTTTCCCTGTCACCCTACACTTAACACCAGTGTCCTTTAACAAGGCTTCCAAGTGGCAGAAATGTCATCATTGTGTGTATTTGTGCAAAATGCTCTTTGTTAGAGACATAGATCATCCTACTCAAAGTGTGGTCCTCAGTGTCCCCTGGGAATTTACTAGAAATGCAGACTGGCGGTCCTCACCCAAGGTTTGCCGAGTGTGACTCTGCTACTCTGCTATACCAGATGTCCGTGTGTACACCACAATATGAGCAGCACTGTCTCTCAGTGTGTTGTCCAACAGGGTAGCTGTGGCCACAAGTCACTATTAAAATTAATTAAAATGAAATAAACTTTAAAACTCAGTTCTTCCGTTGTACTAACCACGCGTGGCGAGTGGGGCCCACGCTGGCCACTGGGGAATAGCACACGTCCCTAACTGCAGAGTCCGCTGGACGGCGCTGCAGCAGAGGGGTACCGTGGCACTGCTGACGTTCGGAGAGGAATGATTCTCTGGGGTGCAGGAATTCCAGCATATGCTAGAACAGGAGTAGTTCTCATTCTGGGGTGACTGTGCCTCTCAGGGCTCACCTGGCAATGTTGAGACATTTTTTTGGTTGTCACAGCTGGGGGATTCTATTGGCATCTAATGGGTAGTGGCCAGGGCTGCTGCTAAACAGCCTGCTGTGCATAGGACGGCCCACGACAAGGAATCATCTGACCCAAAATGTCAAGGTGCGAAGGTGAGAAGCCCTGTTCTAGTAGTCAAGGCAACAGTCCTTCTCAGTAAAATACAGGCAGGGGACTCGTGATACCAATGTACCCCCCCACCCCGTTGACTGATTCAGAACCCCTAACCACACAGGTGTCTATTTTCACCAAAAATACAGAATAAGAACTTCCGGTTTCTAAAATAATCTCTAAACTCACAACTAAAATGAAGTCCCTACACTTCAAATCCCAAAAGCTGGGAAAGGCAGACGTTCATTGTTTGCACTGTTGTTTGGAATGTGTGATAAATTCCACAGGAAACCAGTCTGCCTGTTGGTTAGGTGTAGATATCATTCATTCATTTGTTCATATAGCTATTTATTTGAAAGTATTTACTGAGCACCTACTGCGTATCAGGTTTTCGCGCTGCAAACAAGATAGTGGATAAAAGAAGGCAGGTCCGCACCCTGCGGAGGCGAATGAACGACAGTACACAGAAAACAAATACACCAGCAATGTAACACTGGGTATAAGTGTTAGGAAAGAAAATAAGCCAGGGTAAGGAGACAGATGAGTGATGGGGGATGGGTATCTGAGGCTGCCTATCTGAAGAGGGACCAGGGAAGGTCTCCTGAGGAGACATCTAGGAAGAGACGTGAATGAGCTGAGACCGAACCAGGTAATTCAAGGTGGTGAGAGGATTCAGACAGAGGGAAGAGCAGGTGTAGGTCCTGCGGTGGAAGGAGACGGGTGGAGGCTGACTGCAAGGTCAGTGAGGCAGGCAGGGGCCAGGCGGTGGGACAGGAAACCACTGGCGGCTCTGGGCAGAGGGGAGATGGATTTGATTAACTTTTTACATGGAAAACAAATTACACGGGGACACTAGCAGAAAAGGTCAGACCAGCTACAAGGCTGCTGCAGTCTTCTAGGCAAGAGATGGTGATGACTCATTGTGAGTGAGTGAGTGAATGAATGAATGAATGAAACCATTAATATTAACACTAGTTCTCCACTTGGCCAATGCTACTGATATTCTGTCTTAGATATATCATGAGTAGACGAAGCAAGTTCAAGCTACTTCTATGGAAAAATGCGTTGTGGGTTCCAAATGATCAAGGTGGGCTGCAAGTGGGGGACTGTGTGGTCTGGGAGAAGACGGGAAAAGGGAGGTGAGGCCCAGGGCAGATTTGCGGGAAGAAAAAGGAAGTATTACCCAATTGTCCCCCTTTCTCCAGAGCCATCAGAGAAGGAGACTGAGAGGGGCCTTCCCGTCCCAGTTCTTCTAAGGGTTGTTGGGCATGGACGGATGAGACCCAGCTCTTGCACTACAGGCCCAGCGAAGGGAAGGGACCGGTCCCCTCAGAAGAACAGCACTGCAGCTGTGAGTGGAGGAAGGCAGGACCGTCTCTACTCCTGCGGCCTCTGAGGTTTCAGGGCAACAGCCACAGCGTCGGCAGATCCAGGGCCCCATAGACCAGCTGTGCCTCTTCCTCACCGCACAGCGCCAGGCATGCCACCCGATCTCCCTGGTCCTCTGTGAAACCGAAACAAGGCCCCGTCTCTCAGAGTGCTTATGAGAGGTCAAACCAGACGACGCCCATGCTGACAGCTTCTGGGTGCTCGCACCCTCTGGGGAAGATGCAGAATGTCCTGTCGTCCAAGGGCACAGGAGCTGGGGGCTGTGCTGTCCTCCTGTCCAGGCCCTTAGCTTTACCTGTCACTAATGCATCCATTCGACACACGTTTACTGGGTCTTAGGGCCAGCCTAAGGCCCTATTTGGAGGAAACAGAGTGAGAGCAGCCCCTACTCCCCAAGAACACATGGGCGGTCGGGACAGTGCATGGTGATCACTGCCCAGATTTTACACCTTTAAACTAGAGCCACTATGCCCTGGCCAGTTTGGCTCAGCGGTTAGCACGTTGGCCCGCAGACCAGAGAGACCTGGGTTCGGTTCCCGCTAAGGGCACGTACCCCGGTTACAGTCTGTCCCTGGTCCCGGTTGGGGTCATGTGGGTGGCAACCAGTTGATGTGTCTCTCTCACGTCAATGTTTCTCTCTCTCTTTTCCTCCCTCTCTCCCTCCTGTTCTATCTGAAGATAAGTGCAAAAATGTCCTCGAGTAAGGATGAAATAATAGATAGATAGATAGATAGATAGGTAAAGAAATAAACTAGAGCCACTAGCCCACACTCTGGGCCCACACCCTCCCCTCGCCCTCTGACTACTAGAAGCCTGAGTGTCCACCTGGGAACAGGGACCTACTCCTCTCCACACTGGCCAGCAGCCTGGTCCTTTCTCCGGAGTGGAAAGGAGGTGAGACAAAGGCAGGGCTGGCTGGGCAGATGGAAACTGGAGAAGCTTCTGCTTTCATCAAGTCCTCCTTCCAGCCCCACTTCCTCCCTCCGCTGGACGCGGCTCCAGGAGAAAGACTGAGATGGTCGGGCAGGACAGCCGCCGCTGACCCTTGCTCGCCTGGGCGCTGCGTCTTCCCGGAGCTTTAAAGGAGCATCTTGAGGAGATGGCTCCAGCTCTGAGTCATCGGAAGCGGAGAGGAGCCCTTGTAAAAATAACTCCACGTATGAGGCTCCTGTACTCACATCATTCAAGAGACAAAGAATTTAAAAGCAGGGCAGGAAGCAGAGGAGGAAAGTGTCATTCACATCAGTTTTCTTCACATGACAGGCAGCCAGAAACACTTGCCGAGCCCCCCCACCCCTTGCTCCTCGGAGTGATCCCAGAAGCTGGAGAGAGGGTCTTCTTTGCAATGACTCTCCCTCCCAGCCCCTTCATCTGTGCCCTCCAAATCTGAGCCTCCACGTAGCCTCTGCCAGGATCCAGAGGGCTCGCTTGTGCCCCCTCTGATGTCTTCCCTGAAACGGAATTCCCTCAAAGCCCCAAGCGCCTCCACCAAGCCCGAGGGGTGGCTCTGTGGCCGAGACTGTGCAGGAGGATTCTGGGAGGAGGCTGGCAGGGTTGGCCAGATCCCTGATGGCACCTGTGTGTGAGGGACTTCCTCCGAAGACCATGGGGTCCAAGGTGTGAGGACAGCCAGTGCGTGTGGCCTTGGCGCTCACCCGGTCACCCTCAGGGCTTTGTGGGCCCCAAGAGGGGCAGTGCTGCTGACTTGCTTCCCCTCGGCTTTCTGAAAGGTGCGAGTCTCTAGGGGTCACAGAGGTAAGGATGGGGGTTTGAGACAAGGAAGAGAGCCAAGATGGGAGAAGAGAGAGGCGAGAAATAAAAGGACAGGCAGAGGGGGGACATATAGCTTTTATTTAGCACTTATTAAACATGCCTTTTATAGGAAGCCATGACAGTGGTGATCCCAACCTCTTTTTTTTTTATTAATTGATTTAAAAAAAATATTTCTTAATTGATTTTTTAGAGAGAGAGGAAGGGAGAGAGATAGAAATATCAATCGGTGGCCTCCTGCACGCCCTCCCCCACCCCACTGGGATCAAGCCAGCACCCCAGACATGTGCCTTGACCAGGAATCGAACCTGGACCTCTCAGTCCATGGGACGCTGCTCAGTCCACTGAGCCACACTGGCCGGACGGTCCCAACCCCTTGCGGCTTACAACTAAGAACAAACTAAAAACTACTTTTAGACAGGCGCACGTGCATATTAGGAAGTCAAAACCTCAACCGAGGCGTGGTAAACGTAAGTCACAGCTAAAGTCAGAACTGTGCCAAAGCCAGTAGAAGAACTAGTAGCAAACTAATCACTTTGTGCTTCGTAAACACCCCCATTCACGAGAACATTCCGTTTATGGCTTCACAACTAGAAGCCCACCTCACCCCAGTTTTCAGATGTCCACAGTTACGTCAGGGCACAGACACGAATAAGCCTTGCAAAATAAAGCTCATGCATCCAAAAATGTCCGCTGAGTGTCTGTTATGTGCGAGGCATTGTTCTATGTGATCAGCAACCAGTGGTGAACAAGGAAGACAAAGCTCCCTGCCCTCGTGGAGCTTTTATTTTAATAGGGGGAAATAGAAAATAAACAAGTAAAATGCGTAGTATGTTAGATGGTTATAGACACTATGGACAAGAATGAAGAATGAGATGGGTCATAGTCAAAGAGGGCCTCTCTGAGGAGGTGACATCTGAAAAACGACCTGAAGGTGAGGGAACCGTGGGTGGATCTGGGGGAAGGGCACCCGAGGCAGAGGGAACAGCAAGGGCAAAGGCCCTGAGGTGAGCACATGCCTGAGGTGACAGGAATTAGGAGAAGGATGGTGTGGCTGGAACTGGGAGAACGAGGAGAAAAGTAGTAGGAAATGAGGTCAGAAAGATCCTAAGGATGACGTGAAAATGAACGAAACAAATATAAATACGATGGAGCGAGCACTCAGGAGAGGCCTAGGGAAGGACAGCCAGCTGAGCGGAGACCTGGGAGAGAAGAGATCTGAGAAGAGAACCTTCAAAGCCACGGGACAGCAGGAGCAATGGCCTGAGGCAGGGCTGAGCGAGCCCTCGGCAGGTGCACAGTGGGTGGAACGCAGGCAGGGGAGTGGTGGGAGGGGGTTTCCCATGACTGCGGGGCTGTAGTTCTCAACCTGGAGCAATTTTGCCCAGAAGCATATTTGGTTGCCACAACTGGGACGCGCCATTGGCATCGAGTGGGCAGAGGGCAAGGATGCTGCTAAACCTTTTATTTTATTTATTTATTTTTTTATCCTCACCTAAGGACATTTTTCCATTTTTTGTTCAGATAGAGCAGGAGGGAGAGAGAGAGAGAGAAACATCGATGTGAAGGGACACATCGAGTGGCTGCCACCCGCACGACCAACCAGGGCCGGGGACAAACTGCAACCGAGGTACGCGCCCTTAGCGGGAACCGAACCCGGGTCTGTCTGTACCGCAGGCCGACGCTCCAACCGCTGAGCCAAACCGGCCAGGGCTGCTAAACCTTTTAGATGCACAGGACAGTCCCTCTCAACACATAGTTATCTGGCTCAAAACATCAATAGTGCTGACGATGAGGAACCCTGGTGCAGGGCCTTACAAGTCATGGGAAGCCCGGGTGCAGAAGCACAAACCGAGGCCTAACCAGTGTCGGTGCCTGACATCCTTACGTCCATCCCACCTGGGCCCAGGGGACATGTGCAGAGAGGAAAGAGCAGGATCCTCTCACAGAACACAAGAGTCAGGATGGGGACAGAGAGGCTGTGATAAGGTTCCTCCAGCCTAATTTGGAGCTAAGAGGGAGCTTCCGGAGCAGAGACAAGGGAGGCCGAGAGTGGGGAGGCCACGGAGGCTGTGTGCAAGCAGATAGATGACACCGAGGGCTGTTTCAGGCAGTCGCTGTACCTGAAGAGTCCAGGCAGGGCCCTGGGTGACGGGGACAGGAGCCGCCGTCACGGCGGAAGGGCAAAGGGCTGGAGAGCGCTACAGGCATGGACAGCCGTCTGAGGCCAGTGTGCAAACAGCCCAGGGATGACATCACCAAGAGAAAGAGCCATGGGTTGAAGAAAAGGCACTTGGGAGGGCGTGACATGGGGGGAGGACCAACCAACCCAGGACACAATACCTGGAAGAGGCAAACCAGGAACCAAGAGGGGTCCGGCAAACAAGGGGCATTTCAGTAAGAGCTCGAATTCGGTTATTACTGCAGAAGGGTTGTTCTCTGCTCCTCTGGGAGCAACGACCAGAGAGTCCGGCCTCCTCGCTGCTGGTCAACAGCACTGCAGGTCACAGCGATGTCAAGTCCACAGACTGGGGAAGTGGCCCAGATGACCAATGACTCTGACACGCAATTAGCAGTTAACCCCAAGCATGCCCCTCCTCCTCACCCTACTGATAACCTCAGTGAGTCATCTGGGGAAGCTGGGCCCACCCCAGTGGAAAGAGAATCTAGAAGAGGTTTTCATCACTTAGAAACGAGAATCGCTCCTCGGCGTAGAAGCGGGCCGCGCTCACTGCGCAGGGAAGCCTTCCTCACTGCGCGGAGGGTGAGGAGGGGCTGCCCCACAGGGACTTTGTTCCAGCAGGACTTCTGGTGGCACCGCCAGCCCGAGACTGTGTGGGCACAAGGAGGGGCCACGCTCGCTGACACCCAGGGCCGCCTCCCCTCCTCTAGTTCAAAAGTCACATCCATTCTCCTCGACCGACAGAACATTCACTGTAACGATTTTAGCTGACACGTAACATATACAAACAAAATGAAAAGGAAAACCACTCATAACCCCTCGCTTTGTGAGACTCTTTCTTTCCTCTGTTTTCTCTTTTGGCTAAACTTTTAAGACAGGCTGGTGATATCATACTGTATATACAATTTTGTATCCTGTCTCTAACATAAGCATTTCGTCATGTTATCAAAAGCTCTTTTAATACCAGCTTTAATCAGTGAATAATAATCCACAGAAAATCATGGTGTAGTCCCTCACGTTGTGAGAAGCATGTCCTCCAAGGACTTATTTCACCTAATGCAGGTGCTTTTAAGTGGCCCCCAAGCACTGAATACAGGAATCGTCACCATCTCTTAGTACTTACTACAGTGTGTCACGTACTCTGCCTCCTGCTGTGAGGGTTTGATGTGGGGATGACTTAACATCACACTGTCACATGCAGAACACTTTCTCTTCCTCCGGACTTGGGACCTCTACACGTCACTTGGTTGGGGGTCCTATCCCACCCCGCTGTTCTCCCGGGAAAAGCAGGCCCTCACCTGCTCGTTCAGTTACGGGGAAGCTCCAGGTCCCAGTTAGGAGCAGGGAATGGAGAAAGCATGGGGTAGGTCCTGAGAAGCAGAGGCAATATGGACAATGGAAAAGTTCTGAATGGTCGAGTACAGGGGTATAAAGAGGCTGGTCAACCACCGCCTGCAGGCCAGTCAGCAACCTGTTTGTGCACACAGCGCTCTCCTGGAACACAACCACACCCATTCATTAAATACTGTCCATGCTGCTTTCAGACACAAGGAGCAGAGTAGTTGTGATGGAGACCACATGTCCCGAAAGCCTCAATATTTACTACTTGGCTCTTGAAGACAAAGCTTGCCGGCCCCTGTGTTTAGAGGCCGACCACCCTCCAAAATCTGTGTTCCCCGCCATTCAGCTGAGAGCTGTCAGTGAGAAGCCAGGGACTCCATCTTCCAGCTCCTCCTGCAGAAAGGGGTCCCCTCCACCAGTTCTCACCCATGAAATGTGGCCCAAGAGATGTGTGTCATTTTGGGGCCAAACTGGGTGGGAAGTGGGTGAGCCTCCACCACCTCCTTTTTCCTTCCACCTGCACCCGAGGAACTCCTGGGCCCCTCAGTTGTGTTTTTCATTATTCCCCCGGAAAGGAGCCTCATCAGACACTGTTCTAGTCTCCTTCCTCCATGAAACTGTAATATCGAAGATACACATCTGTCTGTTTAGGTACCGTGTGTGTATCGATGATTTGTGTGTGATAATGGAAGATTTTTTTTTCCCCTTGAGTATAGTATTGCCCCAGCAAGAGTGTCTCCTCCAGGGCACATCAGGGCCACAGGTGGAAGGTGCCTACAGTAACCTTGTAGAGGAAGGCTGGCTGGGCACATCTGACTGGCACCTGCACTTGTTCTAAGAGCAAGAAAGGACTTCTACCGTGTTTAACCCCCAAACTAGGTGGTGATCATGGCAGCCAACACTGCCTTCATGAAGTTCATACGAGATCTAAATTTGATCATTTCTTTAAAAGTACAAATTAGCCCTGGCTTGTTTTGCTCAGTGGTTAGAGGGCCAGCCCGCGGACCAAAGAGTCTCAGGTTCGATCCCCGGTTGTGCGGGAGGCAACCAATTGTGTCTCTCTCACATCAATGTTTCTCTCTCCCTCTCCCTCACTCGCTCCCACTCTAGCTGAAAATCAATGGAAGAATATCCTTGGGTGAAGATTAAAAAATAAATAAATGAAAGCACGAATTAAATAGGATTGGATAGGCATGTAATATTGTAAACAATAAGGAACCTCTCCCTAAATCCTAAAGAAGGTCAATCTAGGATTAAAAGCCCCTACTTCAGATGGGGGAAGAGTTTAGCTTGTTAGTTCTGGAAGTGATGTAGGCAACAATTTAACAGATTCAAGAAGAGCTGAGAAGAATTCACCAGAGCAACCTACTGAAGATGGCTAGCAAATCCACTGCATTCATTTATGTCCTCTCTGTCTGGACATAGCATCACCAAGAGGAGAGTGGAACAGTTTGTTGTTAAGACATACTTTCAAACAGCAAAGGACACAGGTGAAGGCTACTCGGGGAGAGACTGAGACAACTTTGTGGGAAAGAGACACTATGGGAGACTAGCACCGACGAGGCTGCCCTTGGAGCCTGAGCCGGGAGGGGGCTTGGACATTAGGGGAGTCCGTCAGCCTGGCAAATGGCCAAGAGGTGCACGGCTCCGAGATGCCAGGGCAATGGAGGGCAGGGTCAGAGGTGAGGCTGGGCCCTGGCCAGTTTAGCTCAGCGGTTAGAGCGTCGGCCTCCGGTCCAGAGAGACCCAGGTTCGGTTCCCGCTAAGGGCGCGTACCTCGGTTGCAGTTTGTCCCCGGCCCTGGTTGGTCGTGCGGGTGGCAGCCACTCGATGTGTCCCTTTCACGTTGATGTTTCTCTCTCCCTCCCTCCCTCCCTCCCACTATATCTGAACAAAAAATGAAAGAAAAAAAATGTCCTCGGGTGAGGATAAAAAAAAAAAGTGAGGCTGGGCAGGGGACCATGTAGAACCTGAAGTCACACAGAGGAGTCCTCCGCTGGAGACTCACGGGGCAGCCACCTGTGTACTCTCCCAAGCAAAAGAAAGGAAGTTCCTTCTCGAAGAAACCGAATGGACCAAAGGAAACATGACATCCAGGAAGCAGTAGAACTAACCTAGCCCAATGGTACAGGAAAACTCCAGATGACAGTTGGGTAGCAGAGACACCGGGTCAAACTTGAGGGAAGGGGGAATACATAAAACACCCAACTGGCTAGAGAGCTTAAGGGGGAAATGAGAAAAAAGAAAGGCAATAGGATACTCTTGGGGGGCTGGGGAGAAGCTGTTTACAAAAACAAAGAAGAATTCGGGACATACTTCTTGGCTCCAAAGAGGATAAGAGTTCAGACATCAGCGTCACACACTTTAAAGCCTTTGGGGTAGACAGATAAGGAAATGAACCGCAGGTACGCAGGCCATGTGTCCCCGGTATGAGCGGCAGGGACTGTCACCGGGGTGGCCCAGCCCATGGTGAAGCCGGCAGCCTCCAGCCGCGCTAGCATGTGGGAAGTCAGACCACAGGTGCCAGATCTCCCAAGTTTTAGAACAATACCCCCCACTCTCCATCTTTTGTGAAAACGCTCCCTGCCTTTTTTAGAATGTTGGCTGAAAAATTTTTTCTAAATCACTAGGCAAACCAAACAAGGACGTCTGAGGGTGAACTGTCAACGTGCAACTCGCCGTGGACACATTCGCGACAACATAAACTCCATCTGCTGCCTTCCCCGTCTTCAGAATCAACTACAGACCGAGCACGGAAGGCTTAACGGCAGCGACAGAGTCGAAACGTGGCCACCCTCAGCAAGTAAAGACAGGACAGGAACTGGACAGTGGAAGGCAGCTGGGGGAAGGACGCCAACGTCTTCACACGCCTGAGCAGGGAATCGAGAGACACTGCTGCTAGTGAACAGAAGTCTGACACCAGGACCTCACTTCTCAGGTGCCCCAGACAGAGGAACTATAAATAACAAAACAACTATGTTGTGAGGATGTGGGGAAGGGGGAGAGGGTGGTATAAATACGGTACATTTTCATCTATCACAAAAGGAAGTAAGCTGATAATTTCTAAAAGAGGAGTAAAATAAAAGTACTATATTTTAAAATATGGAGCCAGAAAAATAACTGAAAGAGTTAAAAGTGGTTGCCCCAAGGGACTGGGACTGGGTTAGGCAGAGAAGGGGTCAGAAGACTATTGTTTTTATTATAAATTCTTCTGAATGTGCCTCCCCACCCCCACAGAAAAAAAACCCTAGAACACCTTTTGCAAGAAAATGAAACAGATCAATTCATGGGGTTGATTACTGGGCCACGTAACTAAGCCTGCAAGGCTGACTCTCAGAGAGATACTGGAGAGGCACTCAGAAGGGTTTAAATGAGAATAATTTGATAAATGAACCAGTTCCCAAAGTGTGGGGAGGGTTAAAGCAACCAACATAGATGGTGTAGCACCCGGACACTAATAGCAATGGGCAGCCAATTGCTATCCCCAAGCGTGAAGGGCAAGCCCCTCATTCCCCAAGTTCCTGGAGCCCAGAGGAGCAGGAGGTATTTATACTCCACCCTCTCCTTCCTCCTTTCTTGCATCTCCTGCTGTGTCTCCTACTGGCCAAGCAGGTAAAAAAAAAGGAGCCACATGCTTGGCCGGTGTGGCTCAGTGGTTCAGCATCGACCCATGCACCAAGAGGCTACCGGTTCGGTTCCCAGGTTGTGGGCCCGATCCCCAGTGGAGGGCATGCAGGAGGTGGCTCATCGATGTTCTCTCTCATCGACGTTTCGCTGTCTCTCCCCCTCTCCCTTCCTATCTCTCTAAAATCAATTAAAAAAAATTTTTTTTAAGTAAAGGAGCCACAGGCGCCAGGCTCCCAGCACACGGGAGGAAGAGACTGGGACTGGGAGGAGGCAGCAGGTGGAGAGTAACCAGCACACATTCTCATACTCCCCATCACCTACCGAACAGTGAAGAAGCGGATTCGATAAAGCACACGTTTGGCCAGAGTGGTAATTCTGACCTTCTCTAGTTCAGCAGCAGAACAAAGGGATTGCCAAAAGGAAGCGATACAAGACGTAATTTCCCCAATTTTCATTAGTGAATAGAAATGAACCACCTTCACATGTAGGCCCTACATTTAGTCACAGAGAAACAAGGTATACGAAGCCAGAATCCCATCAACTGAGAAAAGGAGAGTGAGACAGACCCACGAAGAAGGACGGTACAACGATGTGTGACGGTACAACGAGGTGTGACGAGCATCCCGTGAAAAGTACAACCACACATGGCTCCAGGCCCCAAACCAGGAGGCGGCACGTCTCCCAGGCTTTTCTGAACAGGGGAGCCTGGTTCCACCCTTGAAGGGTGAGTGGAATCAGACAGCGTGTGCGACCTGCCAGGGGCCAGTGAGCAGGTCTGTCTGATCATAGAAGGAATAAGAAACAGGCCGGGCAGCATAATGAAGGGATCCAAGTGTCAGTCTGGAACTTTATTTTTGGAACAAGCTGTTGCCAAGGTTTTTGGATGAAGCAACATGCCTAAAACAGTCGGGAAATTACATGGGACCTGATGCGGTGTCAACAAGAGAAGGTGGGGATAGACAGAGGGAGACCCGCTGTCGTGGGTGTTTAACATCTGTGGAAGGATGAGAGGCAGGGAGGGAGGGGAGAGGGAGGATGGATATAGGTAAGCATCTAGATTGTCCAAGACTCAGCTACAGGGTCATCTCCCCTATTAAATTTTCCTTGACCAAGCCCTGCCTTCCCTTGATAGTGGGAGTATCAGACTCCAACTACGTGAGATTAGAACACATCACTGAGCTCATGTTTCCTGCTATTAATACACGAACCCCACGGATGCAACAGTGGTGACTTATTCATCTTTATATCCCCAGGTCCTGGCTCAGGGCCTGACCCACAATAAGTGCTGCACTGGATGAATGAAGGGATGGCCAGTAGATGAGGGGGTGAAAGGGGCATGCATTAGGGTAGTAACAGTGCAAATGAATGAAACAGCAAAATCAATAGGATCTGACACCTGGATGCTTCCCAGGGTGTGCAGGCCTGATGCCTGTGTCTATTGGAAAGTGGGAGAGTGTAACATAATTGCTTATCACTCAACAAATATTCACAATTGCTTTATCACTCAACACACATGCCCAGCTTGTGAGGGCATGTCTGGTTATTAACAGATTGTGCAACAAATTAAGACACCGGAAACAAATCATGAATGAGAGAAAGGTGGGGCCCAGGGCAAGAACCAGAGGCCAAAGTGCCCTCTTACATACTCTCTAGGAGGACGGGTCAGACATGCTGGCTTGCTCTCTTCAAAGGTGTCATCATTCCATTCTTTCTAGTTCATTTCGTGAGATGACAAGGAGCAAGAATCCCTTTCCAGAGGGCTGTTTCCTCACCACACACCAACGTCTCATCTATTACCACAGGCCTGTTTTCAACTAATGATCTTGGCAAAAATCACAGAAAGCAAAACAGTGCTCCCGCGCGAGGTTCCAGAATGACAGCAGCTGTTGGAATTCAACAGCCAGGCTGGCAGCCCAATGATGAATAAGAACAACTTCCTTCAAAAAGTGCCATTAATAGGCACGGAAGGTACTTTTGGTTCCCTGGACAATAAAACTCACCACTTCCAATCAGATGAACTGCTGCCCTAAATATCATAATCCTATGGACCATTTGTGTTAAGTACAGCATCATTTATATCAATGGACCCCCCAAAATTATTTTGAGAATCTCATTAAAATCTTTGAGATGGCCCTGGCCGGTTTGGCTCAGCGGTTAGAGCGTCGGCCTGCGGTCCTGAGAGACCCGGGTTCGGTTCCCGCTAAGGGCGCGTACCTCAGTTGCAGTTTGTCCCCGGCCCTGGTTGGTTGTGCGGGTGGCAGCCACTCGATGTGTTCCTTTCACATCAATGTTTCTCTCTCCCTCTCTGTTCCTCTCTCTCTCCCTCCCACTCTCTCATTAAATCTTTGAGATATTTAAAACCCCTCACCCCGCCCTGGCCAGTTTGGCTCAGCGGTTAGAGTGTCAGCCTGCGGTTCAGAGACTCAGGTTTGGTTCCCGCTAAGGGCGCGTGCCTCGGTTGCAGTTAGTCCCCAGCCCTGGTTGGATTGTGCGGGTGGCAGCCACTCGATGTGACCCTTTGAAGTCGATGTTTCTTTCTCTCTCTCTCGTTGTCTCTCTCTCCCTCTCCCTCCCTCCCTCTCACTGTATCTGAACAAAAAATGGAAAAATGTCCCCAGGTGAGGATAAAAAATAAATAAATAAAGCTCCCCAAACACCCTGACCAGTGAGGCTCAGTTGGTGGGCAGTCCATGCACCAAAAGGTTGCTGGTTCGATTCCTGGTCAGGGCACATGCTCAGGTTATGGAGTTGATCTTAGGTAGGGGGCATGCAGCAGGCAGGAGATCAATGTTTTGCTCTCACATAGATGTTTCTCTCTTCTCCTTCTCTAAAAAATCAATAAATTATTCTTTTTTTTAAATTATTTTTGCTACAGATGTTTCTCCTTTTTTCCCCATTGACCCCTAAACTATTCTTAAAAAAAAAAGAAAGAAAGAAAGAAAGAAAAGAATCCCCTGATACCATAAAATGCCTACAAATGAGGGGAGGAGGGGAATCTGATAAAAACATAGTATTACCAAGGCAGACATGAGTGGTGGCTAATTCATGACCTTTCCTTCACCCAGGGAATATGTTCACTATCTTCCAGCCTTAGAGTGTGGGTGCCCTGTGACTCTCTGCTTTTTTCCACACACTCTTATGCAAGGCCCAAAGTGATTTTCCAACAGTTCTCCCAAGAACCCCAAGGAGTCGCTGGGGCTGGTTCCTTTATTCCCATTTCACAGATGGGAAAATTGAAGCACATATATCTGTGCAAGCATCTTGCCCCAGGTTCTCAGAGAGGAGTCACTGATCCTGGTTTGGAACACTGGTCTCCTGATGACTTGAATGCAAAGACGGTGACTAACTCATGTTTGTATCCCCAGGTCCTAGCACAGAGCCTAGTTCTGGTCCACTGTAAGTGCTCGATAAATGCTTACAGTCATCCCTCGCCACTTCGTGCTTCGACTTTCCTGGCTTCACTCTATCGCAGTTTGTTCAAATATATTCATTAAAAAGTTGATCGAGACAGTGAAAATGATACAGCGTGCACTCGGTTGTCTGAGTCAATTATATACCCCTGTATTACAATTAAAATTACAATTACTGTACGTATGGACTGTAGGCCTATGTATTCGAGCACCCCAGAAATCCTTCAATGCCAGGTGCAGCCACTAGACCACTCCTTGTGTGTGGGCAATAACTTTTTTCACAAATATCGGGTGTGGTGAAACTGAACCAATCAGAGCGTGCTGTTCACTGATTGGCTATCCTATCCTCTTCCTATCCTGGCCACTGATTGGCTCAGCCTCACACCAGTTCATTTCTCTCATACACGCTTCTACATCACTAGGCATCGGAAGCATCTTTGCTCTTGTAAGTGTTTGCGACTTCTGAGAACTTTTATCTAAGCCCCACGATGGCTCCTAAACGTGCTGCTTCTTCTAAGCCTTCTGATGATGAAACTAAGCACCAGAGGAAGATGCTTACCATCCAGGAGAAGGTAAAACTCTTGGATATGATCAAAGATGGCAAGAAAATCGTGGAGGTTGCCCGCCATTACGACTTGAATGAGTCTACCATTCACTCCATCCGTAAAGATGAAAAGAACATCCCTGCAACGGCTACTGTCTCTTTCAACAAGGGGGCAAAGTGCGTCGCTCTTATTCTGTCTAATATATTGGGTAATACGAGTGTAATGGTGATTAAAGGGTGTTATTTCATGTCTGGAGGGCTGTAATAATGTTTAAAAAAGTATTTAGAAGGTCATAAACAGGTTTTCTATGCTCTAACTGCGAAATATTCGATTTATAAATAAAGAACCCTACTTCATGGGAATTCATTTATCACAGTAGAGCCTGGAACGGAGTAACTGTGATCAACGAGGGCCGACTGTACTGAAGAGAGGAGTCCCAGCACCAAAGGACGACATCAACCTCTCGCAGGACTGGATTTCTTTATCTCTAAAATAAAAATAACAACATTCTCCTCACAGGGTTAGTGTGTGGAAAAACACATTCCTATAAGCAAAGCGTTTACCACACCCCTGGCACGCGGTTGGTCCTCCAGTATTAGCTACCGCTGTTGTCACAACTGTTATGAAGAAAAGAGAACAGGGTATGTGAGGGCGAGTGGCATGATGTGGGGGCGGCGCTACCGTAACTAGGGTGGTAGGGCAGGCCTTCCTGCGGACGCGACCTGGGAACATGAACGAAAGGGTGGCCTGCCGGACCTGGGGAAGGGCCGGCCGGCGGAAGGCAGGGCAAAGGCTTGCAGATGGGAACGCACGCGGAGCAGAAGGAAGAGGCCGTTTTGTTGATCACAATCTGCCTTATGAGGGCTTTATGTCCCCATTCCTATGCCTAATTTTTAGGAGGAAGTATCCATCTGCAGGGCCACCCCACACCAGGCAGCCTGAAGGTCTGGTTAAAGTATCTCAAATAGGTCTGAAGGACCCACTTTGCCGAAAGTTTTCAAAAAATCCCTTCAGCACTGTTCACACGTTGCTAACACTGACCTCACTTTCTAGCCCACGGACAACACAGACGGGGAGAACGAGGCTCCACGTCACCTCCATCCTGGAGGTCCCTGCTGGCGCTCAGCAGCAGCCACTGCAGGCAATTTCCCAGCATCCAGCCCCAGCGCCCAGGCCCACGGCAGATCTCAGCTGAGCAAGTCCGGTGAGTGCGGAGGAAGGAGCCACGGAGCCACGTTGATACAGTAGCACCGGGGAGAGGCTCACACTGGAGGGGAGGCTGCACTGAAACACGCGGCCCTGGGTCACCTGAGGCTGTTCTACCATCACAGGAAGCCCGAGAGGAACCAAGTCACGGGCTCTTTAAAGCACGGTCCCACTTGTCTTGTCCTAACTTCCTTAGGCTCCATCAGTGAGAATGGATCTGGTCAGGAACAGCCCCTCCTCTGACCACGGGCCCTAGTGGTCAGCACTGCCTGTCCCTCCACCTCTGGATCACCCCGATGTGAGGACGGTCCTGGAACACTCCAGCCAGCGTCACCCCAGGTCAATGATGCGGAGTCCCAGGCTGGAAAGACCAACCTCCTGCCTTCCCAACCCCCACCCACACCATGGTCAAGCAGCCCCCAGAGTTAAAAATGTAAATGGTGAGCTCGTCCCTCTTCTGAAGGCACTGAGGACCACAATCGAGAGCTCAGTCACACACACACTTGCACCAACCCATCACTCAGGCCCCAGCAAACGACGTGAAGGAAACCCAGGAAGCCCAGGGCTCCGGTGATTCTGAAAACACACCGCAAAGGCAAGAGGCTGATAAGTTTGACTGTTTAAAACGTATCAGTTGTATGTGGAAACAAACAAAAAAGGGTAAACAAAATTAAATGTCAAGTGAAAAAATTATTTGCCATGTGCATTATTAATATACTTAATATATAAAGCAAGCTTAAAACTCAGTAAGAAAATGATAAACACACAAAGAAAAAAACGGGTTACAGGCATTCCATGGAAGAAGAAATAGAAATGGCACAAATACATGAAAAATTGTCAGCCTCAGGAGAAATCAATAAAATGTAGATGAAAATAACCTATCAAAACGGAAAGGTTTTCACATCACACTGCAGCCTTGGCGAGAATGTGGAGGAAAGGAGCATGCTCATGCGCTGATGGCAAGCTAACCAATGTCTAGCAGAACCTAAATGGCGTGCACTCTGACCCAGGAACCTCTTCCGCAGAATGTGCACGTTGTTATACACAGAAATGCGTGTTCAGAGAGACCCAGCACTGACAGAGTGTGGAGAAGCAGGTACATTCATGGACTGCTGGTGGGAATGCAAATTGGTATCACATTTATGAAGAGGAATTCAGCACTATGCACCAGAAACATGTTAAAGTTTTACATATCCTTTGACCCAGACATTCTACTTAAGGAAATTCACCCTTAGGAATTCATCACAGATATGCTTAAAGATTTATTTACAAGGCTGCTCATATGCTGTTTTATTTATTAATTTTTTCTAAGTCTAGAGACAGGTATTGCGTTTTTTAAAATGTGTTTATTGATTTTAGGGCGAGAGGAAGGGAGAGGGAAAGAAACATCAGTGTGAGAGAAAAACATTGACCGGTTGCCTCCTGCATGCATCCCAACCAGGGATCGAATCTGCAACCTGGGCACGTGCCAACTGGGAATCAAACCAGCGACCTTTCGATGCATGGGACGACCTTTTGGTGCATGGGATGACGCCCAACCAACTGAGCCACACAGGCTAGGGCTTATGCGCTGTTTTAATGGGAAGTGGAGGGTGGGGGAACAACACAAATGTGTAAACTGTGAGACTGGGTAATCAGAAGGTGCGGATAGAGAATGAAACACTACAAAGCTATTCCAAATTATGCTGTGGGCCTTCTGGTTAAAAACACAGTACATGGTAAACATGTGTTTATCTCTGTTTCCTTCTAAGACTCCACAAAAATGATAGTACAGGAATGTTTTAACTGTATAAACTTACAATGTTGAGAAGAACAGAGAAGAGGCAATTAGCAACACACTGTGGGAAGATAGCAATGGACAGGTGGCATGACTGAGCGCTCCTAGAAGGACGTGTGACAGAAGACCGACACACACATGCTCCCATTCACTCCCTCCTTGCAGGTAGGAGACTGGAGGTTCCTTTCCGGGCTAATGACAAACAGGTCATCCTGAGTAGTGGCCAATTCCCCCTGGGTCACCCGAACAAGTTCCCCAGAGGCAAACCACTAAGTCAGAGGGACAAAGGCAGAGACATGGGAGAATGAAGGGCCACTGGGTGCTGTAGATCCCTGAGCAGGGAAGAGGGAGGGACAGAGCCTGGGGTAGGGCCTGACCTTAGGTAGGAGGAGGGTACCTCGGTGGGGCCCTGGGTCAGTGTCGTCTGCCATTCCTCCCGGCCCTGACATTCTGGGCCACTCTGAATGCCAAGTAAAGCCGGACTATCAACAATGCCAGGGGCATGGCACCCCCAGGCCACCACCCACATGGACAGTCCCTTCTGCCCTCAGCCACCCTCCTAAGTAAAATGTGTCACTAGCCATTCTCTTCCTGAAAAGTCAGTAAATGTTCTAAACTAGGCATGACCTCCTTGCAAAGTAGAGAGGCCCTGTGTGTGTATATGTGGGGGGGGGGGGGGTTGCGGGGCTGAGTCCAAGGAAGCTTTGCCCACTCTGGCTTCTTCTCACGTCTCCAGAGAGAGAGAGAGAATAACGGCTCTGAAAACAGACTTCATCACAGGATTCCCTTGGACCATCAAGGCTCTCCCAGTGGTGAAGGTCATGGCCACTTTCCCTCGTGGGCTGCAGGCAAAACTGAAAGGGAGCCCTGGCGGTGTGGCTCAGTTGGCTGGGCATAGTCCTGTGTACTGAAAGGCTGCCGGTCTGATTCCCGGTCAGGGCACATGCCCAGGCTGCAGGCTCGATCTCTGGTAGGGACGTGCAGGAGGCAGCTGATCGATGTTTCTCTCTCCTTCTCCCTTCCTCTCTAAAAGTCAACTAAAAAAAACTAAAAGTGAGAGAGACCTCAGGTGGGCGAGGCTGAGGCCAGGAGCACCTCTCCTCAGCCATTTAGGCTCCTCTATGGCTGGGACAGTCCCCTCTCCGGCAAGGAGACAAGTCTGTTCCTTTTCTAGACTCCCCCTCCATCACGGTGAACCTGACCTCTGTAAATGTGCTCACAAGGCCTGTCTGAGGAAGACTGCTTCTCCTGGCTTCTTCAAGACAGCCAGTATTTATTTTCCTGTCAGTGTTCACTCTTTCTAAGAATTCCAGAAGGCCATGATCTGGCCATTAAGATCTAGGTCAAGAAGGGAAAATGTTTCCTGTTGGGTAACATTGGGAACAATGAAGGTCCCCTAAGGAGCCACTGCCTCAGTAATGCCAGGCCCTTCTGCCAAGCAGAAAGCATAGGGCAGGACCTACTGTCATGTCTCCAACAATTATGATGGTCCGGCCTGCTGCCTGCGGGGAGGTCCCAGTGAGCCATGGGGCTGGAGGTTAACACACAAGTCTGTGCGTGAGCCAACAGAGTCAACGAGCCAACAGAGGCAACCAGCCTCCAGCCCCGCACAGAAGCGCACACTCATCAGTCAAGGGCACACTCAACAGTGGCCAGTCCTGTGTTGGCTGGGGTTAACTCAGATGGCTCCTGATTACAGCCATCAGTAAAGGAAAACGTGTCTTCATTTTCAGAAGTTTATTTAACATCTCGCTTTTATCTTTCTTGGGTTCCACATAACTTGGGGAGCTGGGTTCAGGCGACGTTTTGGGGAGCTCACAACTGCAGTCAATGTTTAAGGCTTTACGCACGTGAGAAGTTGCCATGCGCCTGGTGAGAGGTGGGTCGGGCATCCGAGAGGATGTTTCCTGAACGTCCCCCCACGTGCTTCTATCAGTACCCAACTCACTGGTCGCTTAGGCTTCTTCCCTCTGGCGCTGACCTTGGTCCCTGAACAAGGATATGGAGTTCTCGCCACCATTAGGTAAAGGACCCTCCTCCCCAATTCTAAATGGCAAAAGGGGCGGAAAATAACCAGAAGACACAAAGCGGCCCCATTACTGATTTAGCCTCCATGGGAAGAAAATACTGGCGCCTCCTAGGGCCACTTGGGCCCCTTGAGTGCTTACTTAACGTGAAGAGGAAATTGCCCCACAGACACCCACCAACGGACACAGAGACGCCGAGGCCAAGGGCAGTGACGAATCCCAACGGCCACATCTGACTACCTCCCTCCAAACAGACATGGAAAATTTCAAGGATGCAGCAAAGATATTTTTTCTTTCAGGCTGGAGCTACTAAAATAAACATATCTATATATGTATGTATATCTATCTATCTATATACACATACACACATATATATACACATCTATGTAAAATATATATTGCATTGCTTATAACACAAACTAGAATGCATATACACAAACGCATGTATAGAGGTTAAGACAAAATACACATACATACATACATGTGTGTGCATGTATTTTACACACAAGCCAAGACGCCCCGAAAGGATAAATGTGGAAATCTGAAAATAAAGCAAATCAAACTTCGGAAAGGCAGGTGAAGCGGTGATCTGAAGGCAGCTGAGTGGTGGGGGTCAGGGCAAGCTTCAGACAGAACCTCAGATCTGCCCGTGCCCAGCACAGCCACTGGCACCGGAGCCCCTTCCAGAACAATGCCATCTCCGGCTCCTCGGCAACCTCCGCCATTACTACCCTCTTCCAAGTGTTAAAGCGACTCCAACTCCGATATTCTCAACAATGATATACCTAACAATATTAGACAGGTCAATCTCAAGTGTCAAGTCTCCTTATAAGAAAGACTTGCTTGGATGGGCCAAGTCATGGTGATGTTTCGATTTGGTTGGAAAAACCGTGCATAGCAAATCCTCCATCCAGGCCCGACCACTTACAGCGGTCACTCTATGCTGAACAGCTGGTTCTGCGCTGGCGGGAGGACAGACCTGAGGGTGGGGGTGGGGGAGCAGGTCAGGGCTCTGCTGTGGCCTCAGCGCCAATGGAAAAGGGAACTGAACTCTGAGACCCCACCTGGGCAAGAGCCCCTACACCACAGGCGCAGGCGCACGAAGAACAGGTGAAACGGGCAGGGCTGCAGGGACGCTCCGTCTCAGAGCTGAGTGAGCGATCCAGCTGTGGGAGCAGCTGACATCAAGATGGCCCTGGCCGGTTTGGCTCAGCGGTTAGAGCATCGGCCTGCGGTCCAGAGAGACCCGGGTTCGGTTCCCGCTAAGGGCGCGTACCTCGGTTGCAGTTTGTCCCCGGCCATGGTTGGGTCGTGTGGGTGGCGACCACTCGATGTGTCCCTTTCACGTCGATGTTTCTCTCTCTCTCTCTCTTCCACTCTATCTGAACAACAACAAAAAAAAGACGCCCGCATGCACCTGAGCGATGCATTGTGGGAGACAGGAATGGACACCGGGGTTCCGGTCTGAGGGATGATCCCAGCTCACTCAGCTTCGTCATCGGCGAGAACTTCCATTCATAGTGATGTGAACCTGACACAGTGGTGTCAGCACTGATCTGGCCGATGGTAAGTAGCCAGAAATGACTCCAATTGCTGTGATCTCTGCACAGCCAGATCAAATATTTATGGGGTCAGATGTGAGGGTTAAAAGCAGAGAGGAGGGAATGGGCGGGGGGGAGGGGGCAGCAGGGAGCCAGAACTCTTGGTGCACTTGGCAGTGGGTCCAAGAGCCAGGAAACCCCCCTTCCAGGTGCCAGAGGCTAGCACCAGGTACCCCTCCATTCCACAAGCAGCTCAAGGGAGGGCCTCCCTCCACTGACAAGTCAGGGCCACTGAGAACCACCACGATAATAATAACCACAGCCAACACCCCGCAGCGCTCACGGTGCTTTGCCTGTCTCACATGCATTTACTCATTGCACCCTCACAGCAACACTCTGTGTACGTATTATTTTGCCCACTTTACAGTCGAGGAAACTGAGGCACTAAGAGTTTAAGTGAATAGATTGAACCCAGCCAATGTGGACCGAGGGGCAGCCAGGGCCTGTGCTTCCACACAGTTCTGGACCAAGAGCACACACAGGGCCCGCCGTGCATCGCATGCCAGCAACGTGCTGTGTCTGGGCACTTGCTCGTGCGTCCTCTCTGGGATTCCCTCCCTCGACTCTCCTCCCCCGCTGCCCTGCCAACCTGGTTACAACCTGGTCCAACTTCAGCTCGACCATCACTTCCCCGGGGAAACTCTGGCTCCCCCAACATGGTCTGACCCCCGTTATTTGCTGACATGGCCCCTCTGTTTCATCTTCCTATCACTTCCCGTGGCTCCACGTTATTTGCCTGTCTGTTTACTTAATAAATGCTTCTCTCCCCGTCTAGACTCCAAGCCAGTGCCGTCCAATAGGACTTTCTGCAGTAGTGGGAATATTTTACGTTACGCTGTCCAGTGTGATAACCACCAGTCAGCCACACGTGGATGCTGAGCACTTGAAATCTGGCTGATGAGACTAATTGGGCTAGAAGGAGCTGAACTTTAGATTTCACTACATTTTCATTCAGTTTAAATGTCCACATGTTATTGGTGGCTACTCTATGAGACGGTGCAGGCTAATCCCCTTGAGGGTCTGTTTCCACTGCAACATCCCCAGAGACTGACATGGTCAGGACGCAATAAACATCCAAATGAATGAACGAGGAATGAACAAATGAATGAATGCAAAAACACACACAGAGCAGCTGATGAGGGGGACTGAGGCAGGAAGAAGGAGGCACCACCTTCTTTCCCATTCTCTCCGTGCTGCCCTGCTCCCCGGCCATGAGCCACCACCCCTGACCATTGCGCCCTATCCCTGGTCTTGAGAGGCTCCAGGCAGCAGCTTCCTGCCCCACCTTCTAATCCTCCAATGTCCACTGGGGTCGGGAGCCATAAATGCCCCGTTCTGTCCCCCCTTACTTTTCCCAGAAAGTGTGTCTTCCGCAGGCTGTCTTTATTCCACCTACTGGAGATGCACTGGAGTCAACAAGCCATCCTCTGCAAGAAAGATCACTCCAACAGAAGGTTCATCACCCCTCCTTCCCCACTCCAAGCTCTGCATCTCCTGTGCCCTTGGGGGTTCCCATTGCACCTGCACAGAACTGAGCAGGACAAGTGAAAATCCTCCTATGAGACCCTCGCCCCCAACCCCTGGCCGAGAACCGTAAGCTGAGGAAAGAGCGGTTTGCGTGGCTCAGGGCAAATTCACAGCACCCGACTGGGTGGTCAGCAGCTGGAGCCAAACTCCAGCTCCGCCACAAACATATCACACAGCTCGGTGAAGTCTCACAGGCCTGTCTCAGCAGCTGGTGCTCAGTGTTTGTTCGGCTCATGTTTATTAAGCCCCAACTGCATACAGGCTGTGTGTGAGATACTGGGATACGATGGGGGATAAGGCAGTAGGGTTCCTGCAGGCCCTAGCAAGTGGCAAAAGAAGACAAGTACATGGTGTTTTTCTTTCTTTAGGGAGGGAAGCTGGGGGCAATGGGTCCTGGGGGTGTGGGAGGGTGGGTATCTGCAAAGCGGAGAAAAGGGCGGTGAGCAGATGCCAGAGAGACTCTGTTGCATCCTTTGGGCTCCCTGAGCTCAGTACAAGTGTACGCATGAGAAGCCTGGGACAGGCTTTCCGCAGAGGTGCTGCCCCAGGCCCAGAGGGGAGGCAGCTGGTCAGAGGAGGGCAATGGGCAGGTGGCAGAGAGACCCATCCCAGAGCTGAGCTGGGCTAGCCACGTGCAGCCCAAGGGCAGTGGGGCGAGAACTGCACCGTCCTCGACCTTCTCCAACACTCGCAGCACTTCTTCCCACTTGGCCTTTTCCTCTGGGAAAAACTGGGTTTCAAGCTCTTATTCTGTTCCTGCTCCTCAAGGAGACTCAGGAGAAATTAGCTGTGGAAAGACTGAGGCCCATGTGGGTTGTCTCTGGGCTCAGGAACACTTTGTCTTACTCCTGAGTCCCAACATTCATGTTTATTAAAAGCTCCCCAGGGCTGAGGGTGGAGATCTTTGCTACCTGGGCCAGCAGCATCAGCATCACCTGGGACCTTATTAGAAATGCAGAGTCTCAGGCCCCAACCAGACCTCCTGAATCAGAATGTAAATTTTAACAAGTTCTTTGCCTGGTGGTTGATGTGCAGGTTCAAGTCTGAGAAGCGCTGCTCTGGAGTATTAGAGGAAACGAGAGGAGCCAGCTCACATGTTTTTGATCAAAGGCATCTGGCTCACTGCTGTGGGGAAGTGGCAGGACCCCAAAAAACAATAACCCAATGACCAAAGGCAGCAAGATCTCCATATCAGAGAGCTGGCCTCTGTGACCACCACGAGGCAGGAGGGTCACCATATGGCACAGATAGAGGAAAGAGGGAAGACATCGGGGGGCAGGAACCAGTGTTCGACAAGGCTGGGATTCTGGGGTGCAATGGGAAGAAGTGATCTGGGTCACAGGGATGTGAACAGAGGGTGCACATGTGTACGCACACATGCATGCGCATGCACACCCATATACACATGTAAAATTCAAAATGTCACAAAAAATGTATCAGATTTGAGCTACTACCAGAAGCCAAACATCTTAAATTAGATGCATCTGTTTATTACAATGAAATTTAAGAAGAAATTAACAAGTGTTCTAGCTAACTTCTGAAAGCAGCCGTCTTGCTTCTGAGAATTATGGGCTGGAACCTGGAGCAAAGGCAGATCCGCAAATGTGCTACTTTTCACCCGCAGAGGTGCAGCCTTCCGATCACCATTCCCGCCCAGCAAGACTTAAGACGGCTTTCCCTGAACCCAGTCTGCATTTGCACTCACAGACCTCAGTAGTGAGCAGTCGCGTTGCTGGAATAAGACCTAAAGAGGCCCTTCCACACCCTAACACCAGGGCTCCTGTCTGGGGCTCCATTCACAGGCCACACATAGGAAATGCCCAGGACCATCTGATTTTGTTTGTGGCAGTGATTCAATGAATATTTGTGTTTTGCTTCCCCCAACACAGGTCTGTGCCCAATAGCTGGCTGGATAACCCACCACCCATTTTTTTTTTTATTTTAGTCCTCACCTGAGGACATTTTTGTATTTATCTTCAGATTGAGTGGGAGGGAGAGAGGGAGGAAGAGAGAAAGAGAAACATCGACGTGAGAGAGACACATCGAGTGGCTGCCACCCACACGACCCCAACTGGGGCCGGGGACAAACTGCAAGTGAGGTACATGCCCTTAGCAGGAACCGAACCTGGGACTCTCTGGTCCGTGGGCCAACGCTCTAAATGCTGAGCCAAACTGGCCAGGGCCCACCACCCATTTTTAACCCAACCTGCCCAGCTCCATCCACTACAGAGGCTGGAAAAGCTAAATAATCCCTTCACCAGCCTCCCTTGCAGCTAGGGGTGGGCACATCACACTCTAAGAAATGAAGAGACAAGAAACATGAAGACAAAAAGCCGAAACATTAAGGAGGACAAAGCAGAAAAACTGAAAAACTCCTGCCCTTGACATCACTGTTGAACTGCCAGACCACCGCCTGACAGGTGATCACGGCTTCCACCGAAACTCCTTATGAGATGAGAAGGTATATTCCTCAGGTCACTATTTATTTGTTTTTCTGTTTCATAAAGCCAGAAGCAAACCAGTGGTCTTTTCCTAGCCCCCTCCTCTCCTTCCATTTGCTTCACCTCCTTGACTAACAGCAGGACCAGATGCCCAAAACCCATTTTTGAAATGTCAAGTCTGAATGTCCGATCTTTGGCACTCACAGAGCAACCTCTTCCGACCTCTGGAAACTTTAGCATAGATACAAACTTTATCCAAAGCTGTAAGAACGAGCAAATTCCATGACTACGTTTCTTTACTTCTTAGATTACTGTTATGAGCTAATAAAAGTACATAAAGCTATTTCTCAAGTGCATTTATATTTAACACACCTTGTGTTTCATAGCAAGTATAAAGTCTCAGCCAACTCATCCAGGCTGACACATCAGCGGAGACAGAAGGCCTTGAAGATGTAACTACTCCCGAGGGCAGATGTGTAAACAGAAACACAATTTATGAATTAGCTCCGTGCTCTTCCCAAAAGAAATGGTGTAATCAGACACGACTTGGCTGGGCCCTGGAGCCTCTTTCCAGCATTTAATTGGATATATGATTGGAAAAATATATTTTAATCTTTGTGAAGCTTAAGATTTCCATCTTTCAGTTTACCACTTCACCTATATTCAGACCGACATGTCATCTGCAAATATCGACATGCCTCCACCTCCTTCAGGTTGTGAAGTGCTCACAGGCAGGAAGTGTGTCCAAATGGCATGGTGTCCTTCCACGCTGCACCCACCCCAGGACCATGTCTGATCCTATCCCCAAAACAACAGCAACCAGTCAAAATTAGAAATTACGCGGCAGTTGCCAGTCACAACCAAACAGCCATTTCCTACCTGTACGTGCTACAGAAATTAGTCACATTTTCAGGGCTCCCTCATTTCAAGAATGATTCACAACGTTTTTGTGACTCAGACACATCACCCCATTCCTGCTCTAGCTCATAAGGAGTGTGGAGTGAAAGGGATGGACAATCAGCCCAAGATGGCCCGGGCAGGTGGGCCTGCTGAGGGCTGGGAGCTCACCAGGTCCGTCGCTGAAGATGGAGCGCTCTCTCTAACTGCAGTTTGCCCAAACAGGATAGCGCTGCCATGTTCATCGATTCATCAGCACGTGGACTGATCTCTTTGTTCCTATACAGGTGGCATTTCCCCCTTTTCTTAGCTTTGTTCCTTCTTCACACAACACACATAAGCTTCAAAGAGGTCACCTTTTCCCAGCCATGAAAATGAGCAAAAAAGAAAACTCTCTCATCAGATCACATTAAGTTAACATTCTGAAGACTTCCTGAAATGAACTATTTCTTTCTGGAACTTTCTCTGACCAGTACCTCACTCCTCCATCACACACCCAGCTGATGGTCCTTAAGGGTAATCTTTACGCACCCGGCAGTTGGCTGTGGGTACTGGGAAATGGTTCAGAATCAGTTACTCCAAAGCCTGAGAGCCCATCGGGGGCGACAGGCTCCCAACCAGTCCCCACGGGCAGTGGTGAGCCCAGCCTGCTGACTTCCCCTCCCGTCCTTCCAGATTTGGGTGCGGGACTTTCATGACCCCAAATCATTTACCAGCAGAGCAGAGGACGGAAAGACCGAGGGGCTTTATAGACACGAAGCTCTGGGTATGCAGCCAGCTTTGTGTGGCCGCGGGCATATTGCTTTAACTTCTCCAAGCCTGGGTTTTCTCATCTGTAAATTAACACCTGCTCGGCAGGGCTGTTTCAAGGTTTACAAATAGTGTGGAATGCTTCTGGCCCAGAGGGGATGCTCAGCACTGGTCAATTACCAATCAGCAACATCCTTATCACCTAGTGAGAACACCCCGGAAACACACTCACTTCCGCGAGGCTGAATCACTTAACTGCAGGTACTGCCTGGTCTGCGTGTGCCTCCGTGCAGGGTCTTCCTTCTGTGGCGTGTCTGCGGGTCTGCCTTCGATGCTGAGGGCCCCAGGGATGGGAGAGGGCGAGAGTGGTACAAGGTTTAGACGGCGCAGCAGAGAAAGGAGATGAGGCGCCTGTTATTTCTCTGGGAAATCTGGCTTACTATCATGATTCAGTGGTTAGCTAACTGTCCGACTCATGCTGGGGCCTCAGGTCTGACCCCCACGTGGCTCCCTCCTCCAAAGCCACGAAGCCCACCCCCTTCCACGGCCAGCTGTCACATGAAGAAAATGATCACCAGACACCGCGAGCGAATCACCAAAACCTACTGGCACTACCAGAAGAAAACAAAAAATCTGTTCCTCAATCCGTGTTGGACATAATGGGGATAGGAGTTTCAACTTTATTTGTAGGAAGACGGATGGCATTTAAATGTTCAATATCAATTCATATGCCCACCCCCCGCAACAACCCCAGGCTTTGGTAATTATTAGTGGAGCCATCTGCTCAGCCTAATGAAATGTGCAATCTCCCGTATATATAATTAGTTAAGTCATTTTAATTAATTAAACAAATTAATTAATTGCAAGGATATTACAACCATTTCCCAGGAACTGCATTCAACTCGTTTATTCTGCCTGTGTCTGCTGGGGTCCTACTGAGGGCAGAGCCCCATGCCCGGGTTCTGAGGAGCTAAAGATGGTCATGGTGCACCTGGCCAGTGTGACTCGGCTGGAGTGTTGTCGTGTGCACCAAAAGGTGGCAGGTTTGACTCCCGGTCAGGGCACATACCCAGGTTGCGGGTTGACTCCTGGGTTGGGGCACGTCCAGAAGGCAACCAATCGATGTTTCTTTCTCTTTCTCCCTTCCTCGCTCATTAAAAAAAAACCACAATAAGGATATCCTCTGGTGAGGATTAAAAAACAACAATAACAAAAAGCGGTCATGGCGCACCATGGGTAGAAACAGAAGCCCGATAGGCAGTTGCTGACGATTGTTCTGTCCGCTTAGGGTGACCGATTCTTCCTGGTTTTCCTGGGGTTGTCAGTTTTAAAACTCTAAGTCCAGGTCCCAAGAACCCCTTGATCCCAAGCTGAGAGGGTTGGTCACCCTACTTCTGCTTGACCTGAGTCAAGGTTCACCAACAGACAATCACCACTGGAAAGGAGATGGCTAACACCGGGCGTCCCGCAGCTGGCCCCATCACGGCCGGCACTGCTGATCACGAGCTCCTGAGCCCAGACTGAGCCGGCCCCCAGCCCTCTCACCCGTGCTGCAGGCTCCCGCTATTAATCACCCTGAAGAGGAGGCCCAGAAAATTACATTTATTTTCCATCTATGCCCTGGAATCACAGAAGCTCTAGGCTAGCAAAGATCTCTGAAGTCTGGTCTAATCACTCATTCAGAGCTTAAATTCCCTCTGCAGGATCCTCTACAAGTGGTCAGCCAGCCTCTCCTTGCACACTTCTAATAACGGGGGAACTCACTGTCTCTTCAAGCAGTCCCTCCTATCTCTAATGATTTGGGCTGTTAAACTCCTTCCTGTAATTACTAAAACGTATTCTCTCTCTCTCCCCCTTTTTTTTCGTTAAGAAAAGCAGACTGCCTTGTTTGGATGCGTCCGGGGTCTTGGCAGCCTGACTACCCTGCATTCTCCTACAAACGGACCTTGAGAGCTTGTTTGGAGGTTCCAGCCGGGGAGCGCCGCTACTCCTATACCCCTGACCGAAGACCAGTCGTCATCTCGGGGCGGGGGGTGGCTCTCCTCTTCAAGCACACAGCTTTGGGAAGCACGCACATGGATCAGCGATGGAGGGGGCAGACGCCCGCCTAGCCAGCCAGATCAGCTGAATCAACCCTGGCGGTCAATGGGGTGACAGATGTTAAAGCCAGATTGCTCTCACATCCAAACATCTCTCTTAGCAGTCTCTTCTTGAGGACCACATGATGTTTCAAATAATGAAACTCCGTCATTCAAGTCCTCCCAAGTCTTCTCTTCCCAGGCCCACTTTCTTCATCTGTTACCTGGCTTGGTTTAAAGCTGAAGTCTTGTCCCAGTCTTCCAGCATCCCGACTTGGCCCCTCTGGGGGTCCGGTTCCCAGGCATGCCCTCAGGCCAGTCACCTTGCTCCCGTGGACTTTCTGCTCCATCTCAGCCCCTGGCAGCCCCCCACACACTGACTCAGACTGACACCCTGCTGCCGTTTCCGAATACGCCACTGTTGAGCCACAATGTCACCCATCTGCCACAGGCTTCCCCGGGAGCTTCCACTGCACCTGGAAGCCCGGGATGGGAGAAACCCCATGAGATGGTTAAGAAAATATACTAAGAATTACTGACTGCCAATTTCCTGTTACAAACAACTTGCTGCAAGAGTTTGCTTCAAAATAACTTCTTTAGAATCCTGCCAGTATGTAGCCACAGAAACCATGTTTAAAATGATGGTTAGACTCCCAGGCCAGCCCACAAAAGCCTTCTGAACTTATACCTGCAGCATAAAACTAAGATGCTATTTTAACTACACGTAGCCACCATTTATGTTAGTTTCCACGGTAACACACTCTGCATTCCGTTTCAGAGAACTAGATGCAAGGTGTATGTGGTGCAGCATTACTCTAGATTGCCAGTGTGCACGGTGGGGACGGGACATCGCCGGTGTGCATGGGGAAGACAGGACGTGTTGATCTCAGAGGAGAAATGACCCTGGACACTAGTCCCCCACACTCTGTTCAGACCCATGAGTCCTCTGAAGTGCCTTGTCCTAAGGGTACAACCTACACACACGAGGGTGTGTTAGGACTGGGTGATTTGTGAGGCTGCTGCCAGGGGACCTGCTGGAAGGAGCCAAGTGGTAATGGTTATGGGGATTGATTGTGTTGGTGGAGGTGGTGTTTTCCAATGATCTACTACAGACACAAGTGTAGGGGTATTTCTCAAAACCAGAAAAGTACAACTAGAAAAGTCACTGGTTATCATGTTCCTCTCTGGGTCTTCTAGATGTATCTTTACAAGTTGGTGTCTATGGTGATTGGGGGGGGCGGGGGATGCACTGGCACCGAACTAACAGCAGTGGGGATGCCACGCAGGCTGCAGAACCTCAGCTCTTCCTGTGGAAGCTCCATCCCCTTCCTGCTTTCCCCCCGCCACCCCAAAGGGCTGCATCTCTCCTAAGGACGTCTGCAGAGCAATCGGAATGGCACTGAATGGATTAGTGGCCACATCTCCTGGGCATCACCTGAAGCAGGGGCAGGAGCCTGCATGGACCGAGCTGGGCCCAGACACTGAAGCCTGGAGTCAGACCCGCTCCAGCACCCACTAGTGCTCTGAACTTGTGAACTAGTGCTGATAACCTCCTGCAGCCTCAGCTTCCTCATCTCTGCACTGAGCAAAGCAGCCTCCCCACAGGGCTGTCCCAAATGATCAACAAAAGGCAGTAATAACAATGGCTGGACTTCCTGGTAATAGCTCTTACCAGCACTGTTGCGCGTACTTGAATTAATTCATTTCAACTGTACGAGAACCCTAGTATTTCACAAATGAGGAAACTGAGGCCCCGAAAGGGTGGGTTATCTATCCAAAGTTGTGCAGCTAGTAAGCAGCAGGGTCAGGATAACAGATAAAAAAGCAGCTCTGGAAACTAACATGTTATGTAAGTGGTGCTCATTATCACTGTTAATGACTAACACAGGGCAATGCTTGGATGCTCGGTTCTGTGTTTGCTCCCACAAGGGATCTGAGTGGTTCCCGCCGGCACTCCTGAGGCTTAGCTGTCTCCTCCAGCCACAACGACAGACCTCACCCCAGCAGTCCCCGGGGCAGTGCATGCTGTTTGCTAAACATTACAGCCCCAACGCGTACTCCAAAGCCTCCCCTCACCTGGCCACCCCGTTTAAAGGAGCAAAGTGCCTTTACTCCCCCTCACCTTCCTTCTCTCATTTTTCCCCACAGCAATTATTACCTTCTAGCCTACTGCATACATATTTGTTATTGCCGGTCCCTCCAACTGGACTATAGTTTCCATGAAGGCAAGGAATTTTATCCCTTTTTTTTGGTCAATGCTATATCCTAGCACTCAGAACTGGGCTGGACACGTGGCAGGCATTTGGTAAGGATTTGCTGAATGAATGATAAATTCATCTTTCTTGGCACAGAGAAAAACGTCCACAATATATTGTGAAGCAAAAGAAAGCAGGCCTCTATATCATATAGAAAATGATCGTCCGTATCTGTGTAAATACACTACTGCATGTGAGTATGTGTGTGTCTGAGCATACGTGTGACTGCACAGAAGAACATCTAGAAAGATACATGTGAAAATGTTCACTGTGGTTATTCTAAGGAATAGGAGTTAAGAGTTTTAGTTAACTTCTTTCTAAATGTTTTACAAAGATCACGTATTATCTCTGTAAGTTGCGTGTTTTTTTTAATCTTCACCTGAGGCTATTTTTTCCCCATTTATCTTCAGATAGAGTGGAAAGGAGAGAAAGGGAGGGAGAGAGGGAGACATTGACTGGTTGCCTCCCCCATAACCCTGACCAGGGCTGGAGATCGCAACAGGGGACCGAACCACAACCGAGGTACGTGCCCTTGACCGGAATCGAACCTCAGACTCTTTGGTCCACAGGCTGAGCCTCTAACCGCTGAGCCAAACCAGCCAGGGCTATCTCTGTAAGTTATTAAAGCTACTTACATTGGACAATAAACCCACCGTGCACACACACATGCGCACACACAGTAGAAGCGTGCGGCTGGTTAGGGAAGACCCAAGCAAGAGGTGAGGATGGTGACAGCTCCCAGGCCCCATCTTCCTGTGGTGGGCCAGGGCAATGCTGAGTGAAAGAACAAAATTAGGTCTACAGGGTCTGGGGCGCAGCAGCACCTCCTTCAGAACTCTTCCAAAAACAGAAGGAATAAAAAAAGGAAAACTATAAAAATCAAAACCCACTTTCCTGTCTCTCTAGAGCAGCACTCTCAGAACTGTGATTATTTTTAAATTACATTTGAATGTTCCAGAAAATGTAAAGCTAACCTAATACATAAAACGAGGTACTTTGCAACTAAAAATTCACTGTGGATTTTAAAAGCCTCCTGTCCAGTGTCAGTGTTAAAGAAGAAGTCGGGAGAACTGAATCCACGCAAGGGGCCCGGCCCGGGGCCCGGTCTCAGTTCCTGCCCTCCTCCTCCTCATGCACCCAACGTGTTGTGTGTACAGATGCTCACACGGAAGCAGCCCACTGTCGCTACAAGTCACCGAGGGGCTGTCAATCAACAAAACGCATCAAGTGAGGGCCAGCTGTGGGCCCAGCGTGAGGTCAGGTCTGAGAGGTGGGTGGGAAGGAAACATCAGAACCTGCCTTCAAGGAAGGACAAACACAGGACAAGCGCCGAAGAAACAATTACACTCACTTCATGGAGCAGTACTCACTGTCTGAAATTAGAGTCCCGAGACCAGGAGGGACGTGGGGGCAAGGAGGCTTTGGGGAAGAGGCAGGTCTCGCTGAGAGCTATGGCCGAGGCACAGGGCAGAAGGGGAGCTGAGGGCCGAGGCCGGGAGGGGGGTGGCCACAGTGCCCACCACACGGTACTGCTGCCACAGCCTGACCTCTGCTGGGCCCACTGACTGCCACGTGCACACAGAGCCTCCCTGAAGGTGGATGAGCTCTAACGGACAGAAGCCTTCACAGCTCCGGGGATCCCAGGAGCCAGCGGAGCCGGGGGGAAGGCAGCACCTCTAACTACGTCCAGTTTCGAGAACTCCAGTCAACCTACAGTGATCCCGAACACTGCCTTGCAAGGGCCTCTAAGAGGGGAAGGCAGGCAAGGCCCTGGATGAGTTTCAAAAGCTCTAGGCTGGAAGCAGAAAGAGAGGGGATAGGCCAAAGGCAGGACTTGGTGAAGGGAACAGGGAGTAAGCAAGCTGGCCAGGGCAGAGGAGGGAGCAAGTGCATCCAAAGTCACCGCCATCCGGTCTTCCAGGGACTGAGGACTTTCAGGACTAAATCAGGACAGTCCCAGGCAAACCAACATGAACCGGTTAACCCAGTGGTACCATACCACTCACGGATGCTGAGGGGTTGCCGACGTCTCTCTCCCTTCCTTGTGACTCATGAGCAATGAGAAGAAAGAGGTCAACACGGGGGGGAGGGGAAGGACGACATGTGCCCTCCTGGCCTGCGTCCTCTCATCTCAGACATGCAGATTTCTAACAGGGCTCAGGGAAAAGAGAAAATTCTTGACTGTTGATAGAATAAAACCTAAACTTATAGCCACTAAACCTACTCAACTCTTTCTCGAGCACGGCGCTCTCCAGCGTCCCAGCTGGGGGCGGGCCCTGCGCTGCTCTTAGAGAAGTGCCTTATCTGTCCCAGGACATCAAAAGAGGGAGGGCTGCCACTTGGAGCTCTTGAGCCCACGCCATCCAGTCTCAATCACCCGCTTCCACCTCAGCTTCTTTCCAAGGTAAGGTCCCAAGAGGGCAATGATGGCTTCTGCCCATACACAAAATCCATTCGCTCAACAAGGACTTACTGAGCATGTACTATGTGGCAGACCCTGCTAGGGACTATGGAGAACACAAAGAACAGTAAGATACAGTCTCTGCCTTCAAAACACGTCTGGTTCCATGGTGGGGTGAGAGGCGGGGTGAGAGGGTGGGAGTGGTGTAGAGAAGGTGAAAATCGTCCGTCAACACATACTTACTTTGCCCTTAAAACGTGCCAATAACTGTCCTGGAGAAATGGGGACAGGTGACTAGACAAGTAAAGCAGGAAGGAGCACTCAGGAGGAGGTCTCACCCACCACTGACCCAAATACCAGCTCATCACCCACCTCACCTTCGCAGGGAGGCAAATGCTGGGGAGGACTAAAAAAAAAGTGGTCCGACCAAAGCTGGCCTCAAAGAGTTAACCATGACTAGGAGATAAAACCCACACAAACGAAACAATTAGCGTGTCACAGGATGTAGGGCGAAGTGCTGACTGTGGGCTGCAGACCTTCTGCACCAAGAGAAGCAGAGCTGGAGAAAGTCCACGGAGCTTCCCAGAGGAAGTGGAAGTAAAGCCACTTGACAGGGAAGGGTTTTCCAGGCAGGGAGAAGACAATAGGTCCCTAAGGTTTTCTCAAAAAGTGAAAAGCCAATGTGCAGTCATCACTCAAAATGCTGCTAAAACAGCACAGGTTTGGGCATAGAGACCTTGACCATAGCGACGTTCACAAATGTAAGTTACATTTCAATGGAAAGACAGACTTCAAATCTAATTGTAGTGGTCCATGCTAAGGAGGCAGGGAATTGAAACATACTTTATTTTTTTTATTTTTTATTATTTGTATTTTTTTTATCCTCACCCGAGGATATTTTTCCATTTTTTGTACAGATAGAGTGGGAGGGAGAGAGAGGAAGGGAGAGAGAGTGAGAAACATCGACGTGAAAGGGACACATCGAGTGGCTGCCACCCGCAAGACCAACCAGGGCCGGGGACAAACTGCAACCGAAGTACGTGCCCTTAGCGGGAACCGAACCCGGGTCTCTCCGGACCGCAGGCCGACGCTCTAACCGTTGAGCCAAACTGGCCAGGGCTTGAAACATACTTTAGTACTACAGATACACACACTCACACACACACACACCCCTTGGTTCCTTTCAAGCACAAAGGTATGTTCATCCTCAAGTGATCTAAACCCCATGTCTCTGTTAGAAAAACCCCATAACTCAGGGAAAGAGAAACTGAATTACCTGGGACAATTTACAAATTAATAACGGGGAATCGACCACATTGGTTTTTGCCTTAATGATATTCACAAAGTATGAACAGAAAGGTCACGTTTGGGCTGATGGCACACTGGTCAGTCAATAACAAGTTAACAAACTATTGACTGGCTGTCTACTTAATGAAGAACCCTGCGCGGGTGCTGGAGGAGTGGGAAGGAGGAAACGGTGGAAGGGATCTCCGTGGAAAGATGGCAGGTTACAGTGAAAAGAAAGGGAAGACCCATAAGGCCCTGAGTCTGCTCCGAGCTCCGCCACCGACAAGGCCTTGGGTAGGCTGATCCCACAATGAACTGGACTTCCTCATCCATGAACACATCCTACCCACCTCTTAGCTTCCAGTTCAAACGAGAGAATGTTAGCCTAGGTGCTTGAAAAAACAAAAGGCTCTGCATAAGGCATGGTGGAGGTCTGAAGGTACCAACCTGGCTTCATCGCTGCCCTGTCTACTGTTAGAATCTCCCAGTCAATTTGCCCCATCCCCTCCACAAGGTGCTGGTTCAGGAAAGCACAGGATCCAAGTCGAGCCAACCAGGAGCAATTAGATTCCATTTCAAACTTCTGGTTGACCCACCAAGCATGCCATGTTCTTTTCTCCCACTGGATGAGAACAAGGAAACAGCCAGCCCAGGAGCTCTGGGCTGCCATCTTGGGTCCAGAAGGGGAGATCATCCCTGAGAACAGAACCGACACCGAAGGAAAAAAACTAGATCTGAGGCACTTCACTTGGGCCTTGGATAGTCCCACCCGATGCCAGGGATCAGGATGCTTGGTCTTCTAGGATGCTTGGTCTCATAAGCCAATATGTTCTCTGATTTTGCTTTAAACCAGTTTGGGTTGGTTTTCAGTTAAACTGTTATCTGATAAGTGTGAGAAAATATAGCTAATGCTATGCTATAAACCTCTCCAGTCCCTCACCAAATCCCTGTGGCTTACCCAGGGAGCCAATTCATACCTAGCGGCCTCCTGAGAGGGTGAAGACATCAAGGAACAAAAAGAGGAAAAGCGACCATAAGCAGTAAGACCTAAGTGATGGGGGGGCGGGGGACAACCCTAAGTGATAAGCTGAAGAATCAGTTTCTGCTTCGGCTCTACTTGTGCCTGTTTCCTCCAGACAGTTACCTATTCTCCTGTATGGTAACCACTGAAGAGCCCAGAGGAACAATACCAGTAACCTACTGATTTATTTTTATATCTTAAAAAATTACTCAGGGCCTGCAGCACTGAGCTCATGTTCAAATTAAGTTTGGCGGAAATCTAATTTGAGATGAGTAATTTAATTTGGCTACTACAATTCAAAGTGGCGCAGTATTTGTGTTTTAGAGGAAAACCATATTAGATTCATCTAATCTTATTAGGTGAATATCACATTTAGATCACATTATATCTAGAACAGATATATACTGGATTGATTTCTTTCATAAATCATGTGGGAGACCAAAGAGACTAACCTTCCCCTCCCCCACCTCCCTGCCCACCCACCTGACACAGGTCAGAGGAGGCAGAGAATGTAAAAGAGGCCTCATGGAGAACCCTTGGCACAGCCCTGAAATTCACACCCAAAACGCCTACAACAACCAACCCCTCGAGTTTTGCTGATGAGTAAACTGAGGAATCAAATGGCCAAGTGACTTGCTCAGGGTCATGGTCAGTTAGTGGCACAGCTGAGACTATACTCTGCCCCCTGGTTTGGGTCCCTGCCCCGTGTGTTTTTAATGAGATCAGCCAGCGGGTCTCTGAGACCTGTGGCTACTCACTTAGCTAAAGCCATGAAATCCTCAGATACCATCTATGTCCTGTCTCCCTGCCTTCTTAAGCATCCTGGGAAGACAAAGTCGATTTCACTGTCTCCATGGGAAACTTAGACTAGTGCCCCAAATTCTTCTTGTCAAGTCCATTTTCTTAATGACTACTTTTAAACTCCCTCACTCCTAAATAACTAAAATTCACATTAAGAATATTCAAACCGCCCTGGCGCGGTGGTTCTGAAGAATTGTGGGTTTGATTACCAGTCAAGGGTACATACCTCAGTTGCAGGTTCAATCCCTGGCCCCTGGGGTAGTGCAGGAGGCAACCAATTGATGTTTCTCTCTCTCCTTCCCTCCCTACCTAAAAATCAATGGGAAAATATCCTCGGGTCAGGAAATAAATAAATTAATTAATTTAATTAAATAGCCCGTCAGTGTGGCTCAGTGGTTGAAGTGACCTGTGCACCAAGAAGTCAATGGTTCGATTCCTGGTCAGGGCACATGCCCAGGTTGTAGGCCCGATCCCCAGTGTGGGGCATGTAGGAGGCAGCTAATCAATGTTCTCTCTCATCGACGTTTCTATCTCTCCCTCTCCCTTCCTCTCTCAAATCAATAAAGAAAAATTATAATAAATAAATAAATCAAATGGTATTAATCTCAGGAGTACTGCTAATCAGACAGATTCAGCAGGTGTGACATCACACATTAAGGTTCCAACTGTAGAGTTTAATCTAAAACATTGGGCTATGGAGCAAAATCAAGGCAAGGAAAAGCTGGATAAAAATAGTTATAATGTATGACAAGTTAATACAATACACTGCATAAAAATCTCTTACTATGATTGAAAAAGGTGGAACACTAAAAGATAAAAATGAGAAAGGACACAATGAGGCAAATCACACACATACACAACATTACTGATGGCCTCATGAGAAAATGTTCAAATTTATTATTAGGCAAAGCTTGTAAATTAAAACAATGCAATACCGTTTTCAACAAATTGGAAAACCCGGAACAAGTGTAATGTCTAGGACACTCAAGGGTACTCTGAAATAAGAATCCTCAGACACTACTGATGAGACTGCAAATTAGTCCACGTTTCTGAAGGGCCATTTTGTAATAGGTACCACCAGCCTTAATTCTGAACAAGTTCACATCAAGAATTTTTCCTAAGGAAATAATCAGAAGAATACTCAAAGATTTATGCACAGGGACATTTATAGCAGCACCATTCACAATAATAAAACTCCAGAAAAACCTAACTATACCATAATAAAAAATGAATTATGATATATCAATACAAGGAATAATATGTAGGCATTAAACCTCATGATTTTAAAAAAAAAGATTTAAAGACACTGGGAAGGCTCATGAAGTGATGCCAAAATTCAAAATTCTTAATAGGACGATTCAATTTTGTAAAGATACACATATATATTATAACGATAATAAATGGTGGCGGATTAGGCTAATGTCCAAAAAACATTCATGCTCTTCTTTCCAGAATGTAATTTTCCCTAGGAGGCAGCTGCCCAGCCAAGGACTACATTTCCCAGCATCCCTTGTATCTAGGTGGTACCACGTGACTCTTCCCACCAATGGAATATAGGTGGAAACGATGTGAGGCACTTTCAGGCTGAGGTAGTTAGAAAGTGGAATGTCTTCTCCATGCTCTCTTCCTCCATCTGCCAACTAGATGCAGAGGACTCCCGAGCCTTCGGGAATAGAGCAGCCATAAGATGCAAGGATCCCGAGCCACTAAATCACTCACTGGGGAACTGTCAATCAGAGCACCAATGGTGGACTAAAAGACATAAACCTCTACTGTGCTATATAATTTGGGATTTTAGTTATTTCATCAGTAAATTTTACTCTAATATACACATACAGAAAACTTACTGAGGAAAACTACCAAATTTTATCCAATGCATTGTACCACAGTCAAATTATAGGTAAAAATTTTAAACTGTATATTTTCCTACCACAAATATGTCTTATTTGAATAGGTTACAAAAATAAAGTGCAGATAATTACAAAGGTTTAAAGAAGGGAATCTAGATTTATTACCATTAAAAATCTAACACAATTCCAGACAAACAATTGTTCAAAAAAGTGACCTAAGGATAAAAAACAAAGTAGGGGGAAATTTTTCAATTTATACTTTATATGAAATATTAGTATCCTTTAATATGTAAAGAGCCCTTATGAATCAGTAAGTGAAGTACAAATACAACAATTGGAGAAAAAGTATAAACACCTAGTCACAAAATAAGAAATACCACCTTATACACTTATGACAAGATTTTAAACTCACTAATAATAAAAATTGCAAATTAAAATAAGATATTCTTTATCTATCACATTGGCAAACATTTAAAATATTGTTACTATAGCCCTAGCCAGTTTGGCTCAGCCGTTAGAGTATCAGCCCGGAGGACCGAAGAGTCGCGGGTTTCATTCCCGGTCAAGGGAAACATACCTGAGTTGCAGGTTTGATCCCCAGTTGGGGTCATGTGGGAGGCAACCAATCAATGTCTCTCTCACACAGGCATTTCTCTCTGTCTCTCTCTCTCTCCCTCCTTCCTTCCTTCCCATTCCATCTGAAAAATCAATGGAAAAAATATCCTCAGGTGAGGATTAAATAATATACATATACTATGACTGTAGCATCCAATGTTGCTGAGATTATGATAAATTGGGTAATCATATCCACTACAGGAGGGAGTTCAAAATGGTGTCACATTTCCAACAAGCAGTTTGAATAGGGAAAAAAAGCCTTCAAAACCATTTGACGTGCTACATATTTGTCAAAAGAAATAAGTATGCAGAAAGTTGTTTGAATAGAAAAACAAAAACAAAACAACTTAGATACCCATCTGTAAGAGATTGGTAAGAAAAATTATGGCATGTGTGTATATTCACATACTAGAATAATATACAGCCATAATTTTAAATTATGATGAAGATCTAAATGTACTTAAAGCGCAATAGTGCCCACAATATAACAGAGAAAGGTACAAAACAATACAGACAGTATCATTTCTTAATTGTTTAACAGTGTATATGTATAAGAATATATGTTGTAAATACAAAATTAAAAAGTACAGTTTTATCAAAATGTTGATAGTAGTTATCGCCAATGGGGTGGTATTATGAGTGACTTTCATTTCCTCCTTTATACTTTCCTATATTTTATACATTTTCAACTATAAACATATATTACTTTTATTTTTTGTTTTATTATGAAAACTTCCAAACATAGCCCTGGCTGGTTTTGCTCAGCGGTTAGAGCATCGGCCTACTGACCAAAGGGTTACAGGTTCAATTCTGGTCAAGGGCATATGCCTGGGTTACAGGTGTGATTCCCGGCCCTGGTTGGGGTTGTGCAGGAGGCAACCACTCAATGTGTCTCTCTCACATTGATGTTTCTCTCTCTCTCTCCCTCTAAAAAAAATCAGTGCAAAAATATCCTCAGGTGAGGATTAACGAAAAACAAAACACTTTCAAACACACACAAAAATAGCAAAATATATGTGCCCAATGAACAGCTTTAATTACCATACATGGCTGACCTTGTTTCGTCTGTACCTCTCTATGCCCCCATACCCCTGGATTATTTTAACATAAATTCTGGATATCTCATTCACCCAATCCATTAAGGATTTTTTTTATGTTTAAATAGTCAAACTCCCTACTAAATTATTTAAAGGTAAATATCTACTTTAGCATGTATCTTTATAATCAAAACAATATCACACCTAAAAATTAAAAATTTCTCATGGTCAAATATCCAGTGTATTTTCCCCAATTATCCTATATAATGCCTTTTTATAGTTGGTTTGTTTAAATCAGGATCCAAAAAAGATTTACATTTGCATTGGTTATGTCTCTTGGGTGTTTCTGAATGTACCACATAGCGACCTCCCCACTTTTCCATGCCATTTAATTTATTGAACATAGGGGTCCTATGTCCCAAGAACTTCCTGACTGCATCCCCTTGGTGTCTTTTAACACACTCCTCTAGTCCCTGTATTTCCTTTCAACTAAGATTTACTTCTACTGTAGGGTCTATTATTTTTCTCTAAGAATATTTTACATCAAATCAATTGTATTATATTTAGAAGGACACAAAACAATAAAGCTAAAAAAATATTTTTTAAAGGAACCCAAAGAAATGCAGACCTTGCTAATTGATCTATTTCAGCAATTCATTAAAACTCAGTGTCTGAAAAGTTTTTTCAGAATAAAAAAAACTAGGCTAGGTCAGTGCTTTCTCACACAAGAAAGACGCTCAGTGACTGTTCATGGACTGATTTGTTTTGCCAAACACATTCCGCCTACATTTTAAGTCCATCCCCCTCTGCCTCAGTGGGGAAGCCTATCACCCTCTGAAGCAAGGCCACCCCCTCCACTGGATGCTTACGTCATCCTGACTGCAGGTACCTTCAATATTCTTTTCTTTTTTTAAAATGTTGTGTGAGCACATAATTGAAAATTTGGAAATGAGGAAAATGAAAGAACAAATCATCCGTAATGTTACCCCAATAGAACAGTCAATGTTACCTGTATACATACTTCCTTACCACCTTTATTAGGGATACACATTTTGTACCTAATTGTACTCAGTGAATAATAGGTTTTAATATTCCTTTAGTTAACATAAAAACACTAAAAAATTTTGTAGCTTATGTTAAGGGCATTAAAAAAAATAGCAATAATAGCCCTGGCCATTTCAGGTCAGCAGTTAGAGTGTCGGTCTGCAAACCAGGGAGTCCTGGGTTCAATTCCAAACAAGAGCATGTACCTTGGTTGCAGTTTGTCCCCGGCCCCGGTTGGGGTCGTGCGGTGGCAACCAATCAATATGTCTCTTTCACATCAGTGTTTCTCTCTCTCTCTCTCTTTCCCAGTCTATCTGAAGATAAATGTAAAAATATCCTTGGGTGAGGATTTAAAACAAACAAACAATAATATATACACATGTGTCCATACCTCAGATTGAGGAAGAGAACTTGACTAATCCCCTAGGTAGCTATGGGCCCCTCCCTCATCCTATCCTTTCCTCTCACCACTAAACTGAAATGTTGTCTATGCTCATTGGTCTTTTAAGTCTTGCCACATGCATATGGATGTCAAACACTATACCATTAGTTTTGCATGCATCTGAACTTTATTTAATTAAAATCACACGGTAGCTATTCTGCAACTTGTTTTTTTTTTGGTTTGTTAATCCTCACCCAAGGATATTTTTCCATTGATTTTTTAGAAAGAGTGGAAAGGAGGGAGGGAAGAGAGAGAGAGAGAAAAACATTGATGTGAGAGAGGCACATTGACTGGTAGCCTCCCACATGACCCTGACCGGGGCGGGGACCAAACCTGCAACCCAAGCATGTGTTCTTGACAGGGAATCGAACCCACGACTCTTCGGTCTGTGGGTTGATGCTCTAACCGTTGAGCCAAACTGGCCGGGGCTGCAACTTGTTTTTTTATTTAATGTTACATTACCAGAGATTCGTCTGGGATGTCAAATGCAGCTATGGTTCATTCATTTTAACAGTACAGCTATGTAGCTCTATTCCACTGTGAAAACTATGCCATAATTTATATTGCAATTTCTGCACATAAAATTATATTGTAAATATCTTGCCACATTGCTACATATCTTCAAAATAATTAACAATTATAGTAGAGTATTATGCTGAGAGAAGACTATTTTAGTTTATAGTTACCCAACTGTTGGACATTAATTGTGTTTGTGTGTCTGTTTGCTTTGTAAATAATGCACCAGGGAGCGTCTCTGTCTAAATAGCTTATTAAATATTTTTTATTATTTCCTTCATGAGAGAATGTGGGAAGATGGTCCACAGAAGTGGTATTACTGGATCAAAATGTATAAATGAATAATAATATGGCTCTTTAATACACTGTAAAACTGTTTCACAATATTGTAATATCCCCAGAATTGGGGATAATCATTAAAATATATTTTTTTGCTAATATATTAAAATAGTACTCTACTGCTCTTTTATTCTACATCTCTCTTATTACAAAATTAAACATTTTCCATATATTTGTTTAGTATTATATTTAGTCATCTATTCAAGTGTTTTACTAAGGTTTTAGTACCTTTCTTTTTAATTTGAGTATTTCACATAATAAAAATATTAACTCTGTCATGTTACCGCAAATCTTCCCGTCTATTTTTCATGTTTGTTTTTTTTACATGAAAAAAAATCTCTGATTTTCCTGTAGTTTGATTAACTATTCTTTTTGAATGTTTTTATTTTGTTCCTAAGCAATATTCCATTCTATAGATTTCCAATGCCTCTACATTCTGCACTCCATTGTTTCATCCCTCTGTAATTCATTTTGGGTAAGTCAAAATGATTTTTTTCTAATTGCTAACTAGGCATCAAAATTATTTATTGAATAATTTCCCTTCCTTATTGATTTGTGATGAGTCTTTTGTGATTTATTAAATTATTTATGCGAGGGTCTATTTCTGAACTACCCCAGTTCACTTACCTACTTTCTCTAATGCCAGCACCACAATGTTTTAATTACACAGGCTTCATGATGCATTTTAATATCTGGTAGTGCTATATATTTTAATATCCAATAAATCTAACTCCCTTCCCCTGAAACCATTTCAGAATTCCCCTTAAGGTTCTCATTTACTTGTTTTTCCAAATAGTCTTCGAACTATCTTGTGAAATTTGATAAATCCTGATGGGACTTTGAGAGCAATGGCATCAGACTCATGAACTAATATCAGAAAGATCCAAATCTTCCATTTTACTCTCTCCATCTAGAAACAGGATTTCTAGTTGAACTCTTTTTTTTTTTTTTTTTTGGTACGTGCCGCTAGTAGGAACCGAACCCAGGACTCTCTGGTCTGCAGGCCGGTGCTCCAACCACAGAGCCAAACCTGTCAGGGCTAGTTGAACTCTTTACATCTTAATCTACAACTAAGCACTCTGTAGTTAATGATAATTATATTCATTTATAACATTTATTTATTTTTATTTCTGAATGTAATAATTATGAGTATTTTTATTAATTTATTTTTGTTACAGATGTTTCTCCTATTCCTCCCCATTGACTCCCTCCTCCCTATCCCCTATAACGTTAATTTTTCAAGTTACTATTCTGCAACTTTCTACACCAGCTTTTTGTTTTTACATCATTCCCATCTAGTGATGCCTTTTTTGAGGCCCCAGTAAATGTAATAATGCCAGTGAATGTATGAATTCAGTCTTCCATATCGTACTAAGGAATGGTCACTTTATAAATTCCTTTTTGAGTAGTTTGTAAAAATTAGAAGTTGAATGGATTGAGCATACTTTTGGAATTAATGAGATTATTATATAGTCCTACTTAAAACAATTTATGTGAACCCTATGAAAATATGTGCCTGTAAAGCCCATCCTGCATTCCAGGCGCATAACCCGCTTAGCTGAGGTAAAATATTCACATACCCTATTGCTGAAATCCACTCACTAGAATTTCATCCCAGAGTTTTCTACTCCTAAGCCAAACCTCTTATCAGGGTCATGTTTACTTGACAGAAGAGCTGGAAGTTTTCCATCATTTTTATAAATCCTGGAACGGTTTATATAAAACAGGCATGCTCTGTTCCTTGAAAGTTTAAAAGAATTTTCAAAGGCCTTTTTATATTTTAAAATATTCTACCTTGCACAGGTGTGTGTCTGTGCGTGCGCACGCGCACCTGTGTCCATTACCACATTTGTATATGTTTAAAATGACAATGAAAGATACTGATCTCTAATGGAACAGGGACAGTTTTATTATTTAATGCTTTTCTTCCCCCTCACCACCCCATGAAAAGGGAATCAATGTCCAAGATAATAAAGTGCTAAAAAAGAAACCATTTTCCCAGGCTTTGGTTCCAAGAACTTCCTTCTCAGAGGCCCACGAAGGAGCCTGTAGAAGGTGGTCAGGGAATAGTGACTACGGAACCATCTAAATTTCACTGAGGCTGACCAAGTTTAGCAACTACACTTCTCACTGACATATGGAACGAGGAAACTGAGCTCTGCAAAGACGAGCAGCTCATCCGTCTGCCACAGGTCACCCCTAGTCCGCGGTGAAGGTCTCCGACCTCTGGTCCACGAAGCCGTCCTCTCCAGATGCAGGATGCTATCTATACCCCTTCCACAGCAATAAAGGCGTGTAACTCTAAGACTTTCTCTACTTACTGCAGGGCTCCTGGACTAATGGCACTGAACACATCAATGAGCCACAAATAAATATTCAGAATGTTATGGACTGAATGTTGGTGTCCCCCATCCCCTCAATTCACAGGTTGAGGTCCTCGGCCCTCTTCGGGAGTCAGGTCAAGATGAGTCATGAGGGTGGGGCCCCTATAATGGGATTAGTGTCCTTTGAAGAAGAGAAAGATGCACCAGAGCTCTCTCTCCAGAGTGCACACAGGAGTGGTCGTGTGACACACAGCAAAACGATGGCTGCCTACAAGTCAAAAGAAGAGGTCTCAGAATGAAACCTACTTTGCCAGCACCGTGCTCTTAGACTTCCTGGCCTCCAGAACTGTGAGAAAGAAATGTATATTGTCTAAGCCACCAGTCTATGGTGCTTGTATGGCAGCCCGAGCTGACTAAGACAAGAGGGCTGTGGCTTTATCTGCCCATAAGAACACTGAGCACCTGGCTGGTGTGGTTCAGTGGCTGAGCATCAACCCACGCACCAAGCGGTTGCCGGTTCGATTCCCGGTCAAGACACATGCCCAGGACGTGGGCCTGATCCCCAGTGGGGGGCATGCAGGTGGCAGCCAGCCGTTCTCTCTCATCGATGTTTCTATCTCTCTCTCCCTCTCCCTTCCTCTCGCTCTAAAATCAATAAAGAAAAAAAAAAAAGAGCACTGAGCCATCACTCTGCAGATCGCATAGCGTGCTGGAGGGTGAGATGCACTGTCGGAGAAACAAGTGGTAGGGAGTGTCAACAACCTGAGACGGAGTGTCCACTAGAACATGCCAGTGAGCAGAGGTGAGACTAGACCCGGACACCATGCCCCAGAATGAAGCTGCGAACATGGCAGTAACTGCAGGTGTGAGTGTGCCGGAGCACGGTCTGCTTTTCCCTGGGAAAGACACGTCCTTGTTCACAGAGAGTCCACAGAATGTCAGCGCCCAGTGAAAATTTAGGATTAGGACGGTGAAGGTGACGAGCATTAGGATAACCTGGCAGGAAGGCAGGGACCCGAAGACCCTCTTAGGCTCGAGGATTCCATGACTGCTTCCCAGATTTCCCACAGGCACGCAGCAGCCTGTTCCTCCCCCTCGACCAGGCAGGGAAGTTGCTTTCACACCAGTCACAGCGTCACATAGAAGCTCAATCCCTGGCTGGAAGGCAAAACATGTTTGTGGCAAAGCCAAGCAGGCATGTGAAGTGAAGCAGAATGAGGAACATTTTTATTACTGTTTTGGATGTTTGGGGTTTTTTAATGACTCCAAAAGGCATCTTTAAAAGTCACACTTTTTTGGCAGTTCCAAGATACAATTGTTGCTACAAGTGCTAACACTTACCAGCGACTGACTGATGTACACACGGCTTTTCTCAAAAACACCCTTTTCTCTCTGGGACTTTTCAGATCAAACTGCGTGCGTGCGTGCGTGCGTGCGTGCGTGCGTGTGTGTATTTTCCCACACACAGAGGCATCAAACTGAACAGATATTTCATTTTTGGGGGTTAAATTATGGAAAAAGAAAAACTGTTGACATACCTTTTAACCTGAGCAATTTAGGTAACACAAGATTTTCTTCCTACTGGTAGAAAATTAAACTAACAATTCTAAGTTAATGACTTGAAAGTAAACAGTTCCTTCCTTATAAAATGAATTGGATTTATCGAGACTTGTGTTCAAGTGAATTTCTCCCATCCCTTTAAATCAAATACAGACGTGACTTTAGGGGATTCCTGGGCTTCAAAAAATTATGATTTTGCCCAGCCGGTGTGGCTCACTGGTTGAGCGTCAACCCATGCACCAAGAGGTTGCCAGTTTGATTCCCGGTCAGGGTACATGCCCAGGTTGTGGGCCCGATCTCCAGTAGGGGGCATGCAGGAGGCGGTCAATCGATGTTCTCTCTCATCAATGTTTCTATTTCTCTCTCAAATCAATAAAGAAAAAACAATTTTTTTAAATTATGGTATTTCCCCCCTATAGTTACACATTAAGTAGATAACTCCTCATCTCCCCAACACGTGGTATGAACGGATGGCAGGGCAGCACCCACCCCTGATGTAGTTTTCACAGGTGTCAGAAAAATAAGAACAATGTAGTAAATTCTTCCTAAAGCTAACTGTTGTCAACACAAAGATTTAGGTTTTAGCCTTAAATTTCTCCTTACTTCTATTTTAGCATCAAGACAGTCCTTTCTGATATGAAATTGTGGTGACAGATGTTAGATTTTTAAAAATATCATTCCTTGGAAAAATAAAAAATTTGTAGCCCTAAGCTAAACCTGCAAATCTTTTTTTTTTTTTTAATCTTCAGCTGAGGACATTTTTCGATATTTTGTTCAGATAGAGTGGGAGAGAGAGAGAGAGAGAGAAAGAAACATCAACATGAAAAGGACACATCGATTGGTTGCCACCCACAAGACCCAACCAGGGCCGGGGACAAACTGCAACCGAGGTATGTGCCCTTAGCGGGAACGGAACCCGGGTCTCTCCAGACTGCAGGCCAATGCTCTAACCATTGAGCAAAACCGGCCAGGGCTAAACCTGCAAATCTTTATTCTAGCAGACTCTTGGCCCAGGCGGTCTCCGTGCGAGAACTGCTTGACTATAGCACCCTCTGAACCACGGAATTCAGGGCTGATCATATAGTTATCACTAGTTCTCATCTAGTTATCACAATGGTGACCAGCCTTGGGGCAGCAAAAAACTTAAGTCTAACTTAAATCAATACTCAGGGCAGAGGGGGCTGAAACATTGTATGGCCTATAAATCTTTGGTCCCTAAGTTCCTGGTTGTTCTAAAACTTTCCCCTCTACCCACAAGCCCCTCACCGCACTGTCCATCCCTGACCCACAAAGCCATCTCCGGTTGGTTCTGGAACACAGATGATAGAGTTGGGTGGTTCTGTAACAACCTATGCTCTCCCCATCTCTAATCTAGGAATCCCATATCATGACACTACACCCTCCTGGGATTCCGAGAGGTGAGCCTTATGGCACCAAAGTCTCTAGAGAATGAGTCACAGTATTCTGTCAGATGGAATTCCACTGAATACATGCCCGAGACTAGCCTCGGGCTACGGCAGCATCACACCCAATGCAGGTGATCCTGAAATCCATCCACTCGGAAAAGCCCGATTCTGTGGTTGCTGCGGGAAACCAAGGCTCGAAGGGCCACTTGCCCCTCCAGAGCTCCAAACTCAGAAGAAAGGCATGGAAAACAGTTGGGCTAGGTCATGACAGGCCACCAACTAGTGAAAAGATTTTTCAACTAAGAATACATTAATATTTTAGAGTAAAATTTAAAACACTATTTTCCCGGAGATTCTAGACCTACCTTCAACTTAACTGAATGCTACCTGAAATTTTCTTTATTTAGGTTTTCTCCAAAATAAATTCTAAAAAACAAAAGTGCTTCAGCCCTGGCCAGTTTGGCTCAGCGGTTAGAGCGTCGGCCTGCGGTCCGGAGAGACCCGGGTTCGGTTCCCGCTAAGGGCACGTACTTCGGTTGCAGTTTGTCCCCGGCCCTGGTTGGTCGCGCGGGTGGCAGCCACTCGATGTGTCCCTTCACATCGATGTTTCTCTCTCTCTCTCCCTTCCTTTCTCTCCCTCCCACTCTACCTGAACAAAAAATGGAAAAATATCCTCGGGTGAGGATAAAAAAATAAATAAATAAATAAATAAATAAAATTTAAAAAATTTTTAAAAAAAGTGCTTCAGTTAAAAAAAATTCATAAACACTAAATTTTTTAATACCTTTATTTACTTCGTCTCTAACAGAGCTAATCAGTAAGAGATAATATATTTGTTGTGAAGAGAGTTAATTTCACAGATTAAATATGCACTAAACATATAAATGTGACAATATTTTGAGATATAAGACACTAATAAAGGTAACATTTATTGAGCCAGCCACTGGGCCACTGGGCACGTTACTTAAATCACCTCAGTTAATCCTTACAGCAAGCCTATAAAACAGGTGTTATTCTTATTCCCACTTTATAGATGAGGTTATAAATGAAGAACCTCATGACTGTAATTTAATTTCCACTGACCCCAAACTGGAGTTCAGTCTTTACTCTGCCTATAAAAAGGTTGACTAAGCAAATTAGAAATTAAACAGAAATGCAGAAGGCATATTTAACCTCCCAGAAAGTCCTAGGTTTTCAGACACTAAAAAGCAGATGCTAACTGCTGGTGTTCCAGCAGGAGCTATTTAGGAAGATTCCACCTGAAACTCCGCTGTGTTAAAACACTTATTAAAAAAATATGTTTTTATTGATTTTTTTAGAGAGAGAGGAAGGGAGAAGAAGAGAGAGAGAGAAACATGGATGGGCTGCCTCCTGCATGCACCCTACTGGGGATGGAGCCCGAAACCCGGGCATGTGCCCTGACCGGGAATCAAACCAGTGACCTTTTGGTGCGTGGGATGATGCTCAACCACTGAGCCATACCAACTGGGCTTAATACACTTTAAAATGCAGACTTTTAAGAGCAGGTTTCCTCTCACTAATACACCCCAACAATTAGTTCAAACTAGTAAGATTTCTATAGATGATACAATATAGTGGATGTCAGCTGCCACTCTCCCAGAATTCTTTTTCCTCCCTGAACAGTACCCAGAGCTCTGCTTACTCTTGGGTCCCCTCCCCTAGTCCTGGTGCTTTGGGAAAGCTGATACGCTCCCCTCAGTAGAGGGAAAGGCCAATCAGAAGAAAAATCGCCCAGTCCTACCAATCAACAGAGGGCATTTGTCTGGCCACTGGGATTGCCTAAGGAATAAGTACATGATGCAATTCAGGTCAATGAAATGCCAGGGTTGGTTTGCTGGGGAGGGACTTCTGGAAAAGATACTTTCTTAGTCTTTTTTAAGAAGCACTAGAGGGGCCCTGGCCGGTTTGGCTCAGCGGTTAGAGCGTCCGCCTGCGGTCCAGAGAGACCCAGGTTTGGTTCCCGCTAAGGGCATGTATCTCGGTTGCAGTTTGTCCCCGGCCCTGGTTGGGTTGTGTGGGTGGCAGCCACTCGATGTGTCCCTTTCACATCGATGTTTCTCTCTCTCTCTCCCTCCCTCCCACTCTATCTGAACAAAAAATGGAAAAATGTCCTTGGGTGAGGATAAAAAAAAAAAAGAAGCACTAGAAGGAATGTGTCTTTACCTCTGGCCTCAGGGATGTGCAACAATGAGCCCAAGAACTTGCACCGCCATTCTGCCTCCACGAGAGAAGCCAACCTGAGGGTGACCTGACACCATGGGAGAGCACTGGACGGCCGATGGCATGCTGAGCTGCTGCCCCCACCCACCCAGCAGTCCACCCGTGAGCTGGTAATTAGTCACCTGTGCTGCGAGAGCCCCTCTGAGCTTGGTTTTCTGACAGTCACAACACCAAAGAACCCAAACAGATAAACAAGAAATAAGCACTAATGCTCAGCTTTTTCCTAGCACTTGCTCAGATTTTGCTTTACACTGTTTTTTGTTTTGTTTTGTTTTTGGTGAATCCACAACCAAGGATATTTTGTCCATTGATATTTAGAGAGGGTGGAAGGGAGGGAGGGAGGAAGAGAGGGAGAGAGACAGAGTGGGAGAGAGAGAGACAGAGAGAGAGAGAAAGACATCGATATGAGATACAAAGACTGGTTGTCTCCCACAGGACCCCAACCGCAGCTGGGGGTCGAACCTGCAATCCAGGTACATGCCCTTCACCAGAAATTGAATCCGCAACCCTTAGGTCTGTGGGCCCATGGTCTAACCGTTTAAGCCAAACCACCAGGACTACACTGTTTCTTAACTGATGTAAGTGCTGTTCTCAAGAAAATGTAACGGGCTTTTAAGAAACACTTACAGGAACTAATGAATAGCCTTGGGCAAGTCACTTGACTTCCCTGGGTCTTTTCAACTATAAAAAGATCTCAATTTGACGAGAGGATTTCTGTTTCCTGTGGCCCTCACAGCCAAGAGTTTTGGTTCTGAAGTAGAAACATCCTTTATAAATTTAATCCATACAACCTGTATCTTTCGCTGGGTCAAATATTTTCCAACTGCACCTCCAAATCCATCCCTCCACCCTTCTCCACTCAGCTCTGTGCCTCCAGAGGTTCTGATCTCTACGGACAGCATCAGCATGGCTCCCTGCCTTCAGGCCTCTGGCTGGGAAGCCTCGTGGGAGGCACCATCAGGAGCCAGGAGGACCGAGGGAGTTCAATGAGGATGTGTATTCCCGTGGCTCTTCCCGGCCATGTTGGTGTAGGCCGACTACACCCTTCTACCAGAGGCAGCCTTTCCACATGGCTTCCCTGTGCAGACCCAAGACCCAGTCCCACCCTCTCCCTTTCAGGCCCGGGCTTGGGAACAGCTCCCTGACATGGGCCCCGAGATGCTTCAATACCCCATGCTGGTTTCTGACACCCTGCCTCAGCCCCTGAACACAGCCCCAGCAGAGGCCCGTACAGCAGTACTCCCCTCGAGTGAACTGTTTCCTACTGGAACCCCAAGGCGCATGGCTTAAAAGTTACATCGAAATCAACCACAACCAAAAAGGAACAGAAGTGATCAACTCTGAGTCTCACATAACATAACTCAAAAGTGTGGCACTTGCTGAGAAGAAAATAACCGCCACACACCAAGAGAATCAACTTAGACACCACTACCCTCCTTCCCCACTGTCACTGAGACAAAAAAAAAAATCTGTTTATGCACAAACATACTGACCCTTCGGACAGCGTCTGTGTGAAACCTGGCAGAGGAATCACAGCTCCGTGTCCATTTTCTAGACGGACCAACTGAACCTGGAGGAGAACACAGGGCCGGGGCTGATACACACACTCAAAGGCTGGTTGGTCAGGAGTCGGCCTCTGACAGGCCTGCGGGTTTCTCGGAGTGGCCTTCCGTACCACCATTCTCCAGTGATGTCTCGTGCCCTCTTACCACCTCTCGAGCTACCATTCACGAACAAGTCGAGAGAGACAAGACAGGAGGCCCTCGGCCCACTCCAAGTGATGCCGAACTCCAGTAAGTGACTCCACAGTCACTGACCATCTCCCAAAGTTTTCCAGAAATCTGTGGTTGTCCAGGCCCAGAGCAGCCCTCCTCGCCTTCGTGGGGCATTTACCACACCACGGGGGTCAAAGACATGATCTCATATAACCCCTTCACAAAGCATTCGGACGCCAAGAGTTTTTAGAGAAGCTACCTGTTTCCGATGAAGAGGCTCAATCTTTCAGGGCTGTCCTGCTTTGGTGTCTTCCTCCTTCAGCGTCCTCCGGAGCCAGGGCCTGCAGGAGGGACCCAAACAGCACATTCAGGATACGCGGCTTCCACATGGGAATAGATCATATCAATCAGGGAGACCAGAAACAGCCAAGGATGGGGCCCTGAAAAGCCGACCGTCGATGGGCCTGCCCGAGGAGCACCCTGCAGAGGCTGCTGAGGGGATTCAGGAGAGAAAGACACCCCACTCCATTCTTGTAGTTATGCATGCCCCAAACCCAAGAGCCATTGTGACCCCCCCTTTCCCTCACATCCCACATCCAAGCCATCAGCAAATGATGTCAGCTTGATCCTCAAACAGATCCAGACTCTCACCACATCTCACCACCTCCACCACTACTTTCCTCCCAGCCAGCAGCTGCTCGCCAGGGTATCGCAGGAACTTCCTAACGAGTCTCCCCGCGCCCACCGCGCCTTTCTACAGTCCATGTATGATGTGGGGTGAACTGTGTCATAGGTGGAATTGTATCTCCTCGAAATCCCTAGGTTGAAGTCCCAAACCCTGGTACCTTAGAATATGACCTTATTTGGAAATAGGGTCAGTGCCTATGTGATTAGCTGTTAAGATGAGGTCATACTGGAATGGGGTGGGTCCCTACTCCAGCACAGCAGAGGAGAAACTGGACACACACCCCCGCGCAGGGAGAGCATCATGCGGAGACTGGCACTATACTGCCAGAAGCTAGGAGAGAAGCCAGGACCAGATCCTTCTCACACACCTTCAGAGGGAGCATGGTCCTGCCAATACCTTGACCTCAGACTTCTAACCTCCGGACCTGGAAGACAATACATTTCTGTTTTAGGCTGTCCTATTTGGGGTGCTTTGTTATTGCAGCCCTAACAAACTATTACGCCATGCTCCCCACAGCAGCCTGAGTGACCACTGAAAAATCACTCTCCGACGCAAAACACTCCCATAGTATTTCATCTCTCTCAAAGCCAAAGACCAAGTCCCTGAAATGGCCTGCAAGGCCCACATGTCCTGGCCCAGACTCGTCTCTTCCTACTCTGCTCTTCCTCAATTCCCTCCAGCCACAGTGGCTTTTTCAAACATCCCAAGCTGGCTCCTGTCTCAGGGCCTTTGCACTTGCTTTTTCCTCTACCTGGAACACTCTTCCACTAAGCATCCTTTATTTCCTCCAGGTTTCTGCTCAAATGTCACTTTCTCAGTGGGGCTCTCCACCGCCACCACTGTATTCTTTTTTTTTTTTTTCCCATAATATGTTTTTTATTGATTTTTAGAGAAAGAGAAAGGGAGAGGGAGAAACATCGATGTGGAAAACATCAATCAGCCACCTCCTGCACGCACCCTAAGTGGGGATCAAACCCACAACCTGAGCACGTGTCCTGACTGGGAGTCTAACAGGTAACCTCGCAATGCACGGGACAACACCCAACCTGCTGCACCACCCCGGCCAGGGCACCAGGGCGGTCTTCCTATCCCCGGCCCTGTTCATTTCTTCTGTGTCGCTTTCTCACTACCTGACATTTGTTTACATTTTCATCCCTCTTCTCTCACACTAGACTAAAACTGCCTGAGAGTAAAGACGTCATCCTACACGGTATGCCCTAGCGCTCAGCTCAAGAAAGAGTTGTTCAAAGATTTACTTGTGGAATGAAAGAAGACGAGAGAGAAGAGTTACCAAAAGGAGGAAGTTGTCCACAGTGTCAAAAGAAAACAAGAGTCCAGAAAGATAAGGGCTGAAGTGTCCGTTGGGTGTGGTAACATGGAAGCCACAGGTGACCTCAGAGAGGGCAGTTCCCGAGGAAGGTGGGAGGATGTGAGCAGTTCCCACCCCCCCCCCCCGTGCCAGGCACCCCCCCAAGTGGCCATGGCAGCTTAGGGCAAAACCTGAGGGCAGATGCTTTCCAGACTTTTTCTGTCCGTGAGGGGAGGAAAAGAGGGAATGTGAAAGTTTGAGGGAAGAATTTACTGCTGAATGACTAAAGAGGGCTCCTATTTAGCTGAGCACCTACTATGTGCAGGGCTGGACCCAAGTTAAAACCCTCACACAACAGTCCTGTGAAGTGTTTTTCGCTTCTACTCACAGATGATAAAACTGAGGTTCCAGAGATTAAGTAAGCTGTTCAAGGTCACACGGGAACAAGGGACAGAGCTGGGATTTGAAACCTTCCATCTCTCTTATCTTCTTTTCTATATTCATGTCACCACTGGAATCCAAACCCTGAACATTGCATTCCTAAAATCCAACATGATGTTATCCGACTCACCTCCCTGCAACCCCCACAGTGCATGCACCCGGACGACCCTCCCGCCTACGGGCTGTTTCCACCTACCCCTGACCTATTTGCCTGGCTGTGGTGGCTCCCAACACAGGTCAAGTCCACTCCTCAGCCTCCCTTGGGATCCTTCATAAATGATACACACCCCCTGCTTCAGTCTTGTTTCCCACAAGCACCCTCCACTCCACCCCAACTAATATGCTCCTCCCCTTTGCATCACCCCCAAGGCCCACCCCCTCTGTGGGGCACCTTCCTCCCCCTGCAGCTGCAGCATTGCTGGCCCTGCTCCCCAGAGGCCCACGAGCATTCGCTGAGCCCTCCCCCGCTCCTCCGTAGCTGCTCCCAGCAAGTGCTCCGTGTGCCCAGAGACTGTGCACCCCTTGAGGGTGATCAACAATCTGTGTTGGAAACACCCGGAACTGCCCACTGCTCAACACAGGGTAAATGTTCCTAGATCCACAGAACGACTCTGATGAAGTTCAGATACTGTACTTCTAGAAGTTTTTCAGAAAATATAAGGGACCCGGGACGAGCAAGGGCAGGGACATGGCCCTCCTGCAGTGTTTGGAAGCACACCTATTGTTCCTTTGCAGGGGCCCCTGGAGCCTGGCCCCTGTAACAGCTCTCCTAACGAGGAGGACGCTGGCTGGACTGAGTTCTTCCCGCCTCTTCCTGCCCCTACACACTCCAGGTGCTGGTATTTCTCCTTAGCTACCCCTTCACCTACTTTCCTGGACATACACAGAGATCCTGTCTTCTTCCCTCTTCAAGGACAGAGCTTGAAATGTCAGAAATCTGGCTGAGGGGAATCACGGTGATCAGCAGAATGGTCAGTGCTGGGTGCCCAGAAGCAGGGAAAAGGATAGTCCGTTTCCGGGGAATTGGGAGTTGGCCTTAACTCACTTAGATTGTCAGCAGGGACCACACAGGAATTCTGGGATTTCTGGGACCACAGGGAGAGGGTGGTTGGGAGAAATTTTAAGTCAGCAAAGCCCTCAAAGGCCATCAAATGACACCCCACACAGACAGAATGAGCAGCACCCGAACACTAAGAGTCTGAGAGTCAAGGTGATGCTGTCTGTCATGATCTGGCCAACCAGTGGGACCAAAGCACAGTGTGGACTTCGTGACATAGTTGAAATCACAAAAGCTGTGGAGTCGGGCCTGGGATCAAATCCTGACCTTGTCACCCAGTGGCTGTCCAACCTCGGGCTGGTCACTTAACCTCTCTCAGCCTGGTTTCATGTGCTAATGTGAGGCCTAAATAGAACAAGAACGATCTAAAGACATCTAGCCCAGTGCCTAGCATTATATAAGGGGCCCAATAAGTGTTGCTTCCCTCCCTCCCTCTAGCTTCCAGCTCTCAACCCTCACTGGTAGGAACACGCACACACGCTCCAGGGCATCTCCCAGCCAGGTCTGCAAAGGATGGCAAAAGCCAGCAAAAGGGAGGAAGACAAAAGGGCCTCCCCACGGCCGCTGAGAGAGAAGCACTGGACTTCTGTGAACGCCCAGGTTTCAAAACACACAAAGCTTCGAGCCTCAGACCAAACCCAAACAGGAAGTTTGTGACAAACTTAGCAAACACATGCACAACTGCAGAGGGTTGCATACCACCCAGAAAGGACGAAAGCCCGCACTGGGGGGTGGGGGGGGCAGTGTGGAATAAAAGGAGCATGCCTGGAAGATGCTCCGAATGCACAAAATGCTTCCTGAGTACCAGGAAGCTCCTACCCCAAGCACGGGGCCAGGTCACATGGAGCCGCTCTGGGCTCCCAAGCCAGCTCCTGGCAGTTCCTCCCACTCTGTCCACCACCCCCCTTAGGAATCAGGGACAGTGAGCACTCTGAACAGGGATCAGGGCCCTGGGTGACTTAGGTGCGTGATGTTTTCGGCTGGAAGAACTCAGCATAGAGACAGGAAGTGGCGTGTGGGGGTCCCACAGAGCTCCTTCATCTCCACCTGCCACTCCACAGGGCGTCTTCAGGAGGCCAGGTTTCCTCCGAAATCCCGCCTGGCACCTCCACGTGCGTGGGCACCGTTCACACGGCTATGGGGCGCTACAACTTCAGGTCATTGATTTGTAAGTGCGGGCAACGGTGGACACACCTACCCTCCATGATGTGTGTCCCATCTCCCCAACCAGAGTGAAAACTAGGCGGTTCTTTCCCCTTTGTTCCCAACCTCTCAGCACCTGTGGGTGGGCCTGGATCCCGGGCCACATGTTTGGAGGGTGCTCCAGAAAATACTTGGTAGGCGAACAAGCAACATCACTACCATGTCTACTGTTCTACCCCACCAGGCTGTGTCCTACTCGTCTCGATCCACCCTCAGCAGACAGGTCCCGGTTCCACCCCTCGGGGGTGAAGGGCCCAATTATAAACTCAGCGCCCTGTGTGTCAGCTCACTGCCCGCCCTCCCTCGGCAACTCCGGCCGTGGTTTCCCCACCTCCCCAAGTTAAGTTCCTTTAAAAAAAAAATGACTCATTTAGGAAGAGACAAAACCAAAAACTTCAATGGTAGAGATAAAACAGCACCAAGTCTCTTTAAACACCTCCTACTCCATGTAGAATTTAGATCTGATAAAGCCTCCCCAAACTGGACCTCCTAATTTGGAACTTACGGTATACGCAATTCTTCTAGCAAAAACATTTCCAGTAATGCCTTCTCTCTGAACTTTTCAGGGTCTTCTTTACAATAGGGTGGCCTCAGGCCTCCAAGTCAGTAGCCTTTGCAAAATGAGGGAATAAGAAATTAAAGTCCGTGCCAAGTTCTTGGGTCAAAAATGAATTATTTAATGTTTGATGATTACGTTTATGATTCTGACTGACTGCAGACAGCATGTTGGCATTATCTCATCGGCCTAATGAGAATTATGGGAAGTTTTTCATAAATAGTAAGACTTCTTGGTCTATAAGAAGTTTGCATTTGTACACAGTATTTGAAAGGCACAAAACTGTATAGTACTATACACAGAATCATAATCCAGGGGTTCTCAATGTGGGCTGCATTACACAATTTCCCAGGCCCCACCCCTGGGGATTTAGACACACACGGACTGGTGTGGGGCTCTGGCATTGTTGTTGTTTTTCAGTTTCCCAGTAATTTTAATGTGTATTAGGGTTGAGAACCACTGATCTAATGCAGATAAGAAAACTGAGATCTGAAGAAATTAAGGTTCAGTCCAAGACTGCTCAGCCAGACACAAAACCAGAACCAAATCCGACATGTACAACTCCCCATCCGGTTCCGCAGCGCTGCTCGTATCTTTAGTATTCAGAGTTGTGAAAATCTGTTCGTCTGTTTATTAATTTGGGAGACTAACACAGGGTTGCTGACTTTTTAGTTCTGTCAAGCAAGGTATTTTATAAATATCTACCAACCACTACGACGGCTCCGACAGGTCTCTTGCTCATTTGCACACCCAGCACTCTGTGCACGCCAAGCCGGCCCAGGAGGTGAGGTTTGATAACAGCAGGCCCCGCTGCGGTCTCGCTCGCCTTTACTCATCCAGCTCCTCACCAACACCCATGTGACGATTCCAAACAAAAACCAGGCCTCAAAAATCCTCCATCTCCTCCTCTCCCTAACTCCCCAGTATCTACGTCTGAAAGTCCCTTCACTGACCACAGCCCTGCTTCCCAGTCCCGCCAAGCTCGCTTTACACCTTCCTCCTGGCTGACCTGGGACAGCTAAGACTCGCACCAGGTACAGCAACCAACCAGTATTTAGTTTGTAACTCCACACATGTTATCCCTCCTAAATTACTCAATAATCAAGGATATGCTGGAAACTTTTAGGGGGGAGTGGAGGGCAATCAGGGTTCTCTTTACAACCTTCAGTTTGAATTTGGGGAATTTTTTTCAATGGGCAAAAAAAAAAAAAAATCACATAGCAAGTCACAAAATATATCTATGGTTTGCTTCCACTTTGTAAATACAGAAAACCATCCAGGAGGTCTCCATATCCAAGTTCTAAATGTAAATGATATCTGGGTGGTGGGATCACGGGTGATATCATTTCCCCCATTTATCTTTATTAAGTGTTATTTACCTAATAAAGAAATGATGATCGTTTAAAACCTGAACCAACACATTATCTGATCTCTGACACACATACTATTGAGAAGGAAAGACGCCAGAGCAGGTCCCAGGCTGGCGTGTAGAAACATCTCCTTTTCATAAAAGGACAGATTTCTCTCCAGTCAGGCCCTGGCTTCTGCACCCAGCCTAGGGCTACTACCTCTTCCATTGACCCCAAGCCACCTCCAGGCCCCAGCAGGCCCCAAGAACAGATGTAGCAGAGATACCCTAGGACAGCCGCCAGGCCTGTTCAACTTCACCTCCCCCTGCTCCCTGTTGCCATGTGGATCAGCTCTGCCCTCCTAAGTCTCCTCTGGTCTCTGCCTCTAAGTTCCCACCCAGGCTGTGTCACCCACCCCTATCTGTGTCCTTCCTAAGTCTTCACCAAGGCAAGCAGCCATACCTACTCCAAAACATTCAAACTCACAACTGTAGATCAGGAGCCAAGAAACTATTTATTTTTTTATCCTGACCCGAGGACATTTTTGCATTCATCTTCAGAGAGAGCGAGAGGGAGAGAGGGAGGAAGAAAGAGAGAAAAACATCAATGTGAGAGAGACACATCGACTGGCTGCCACCCACACAACCCCAACCGGGGCTGGGGACAAACTGCAACCAAGGTACGTGCCCTCAGCAGAACTGAACCCGGGTCTCTCTAGACCCCGGGCTGACACTCTAACCGCTGAGCCAAACCAGCCAGGGCAAGAAACTCTCTGGATGGAGTATGAACTATGGAATTCTCCAGTCCTCACTACTCCCTGAAGTCTGACGAGGCAGGGAAGAGGGCTGAGAGAGCCTTCCTGGAAACAAGGGTCCCAGGCCCAAAGGCCTGGAGGTCTGCGGGTAGGTGATGTGTTCAGAGATGAAGAAGGCATTTGGGATATCTGGAGCATGTCCTAGCATGTCAAGGCCCAGCACAGAGAAAATTCCACAGAAAAGTAACACCAAAGTTTACAGAGACCGGAAAAGAGAGGCCCGAGCAAAAGGCTCTCAACCTCTCATCTGCTACTTATCCTTCCAGCCGCTTCCCCACAATTCACTCTACCTTCCAGTCTCGCTGGGTCGAGGCTAACAGGAGTGGGTGGAAAAATAGGAACAGAGAAAAAAGAAATGAGATTAAGCAATACCACACAGGCAGGCTGAGGTCCTCCCAGTCCAACTGAAGTGACCTTGAAGGGGGCAGGGGACATGGTGCTGAACCCTCCTCTCGATGTCAGCCTCAAGTGTGAAGGATGTTTGTCAATTCCCGAAACTTCCAGGGACCCTCAAGTGACATTTCTAAAGAACTTGGAAACTTCTAAACTGCCAAAACACAGACTGGCCATGCCCTGCGCAGATGCCTTTGTGTCCGGTGGGGCCTTTCGGGTAACCCCCGTGCAGGGCCCTGGACCAGCATCACCTCCTAGCCCGTGAGAAGGCAGGTTTCGACCACTCTGGCTCTTCAGATGTCCACCTCCATCGGGTTGACTGCCTGGCTGACGCTCCGTTCGTCTGCCCGGGGAGGGCTGCCCGGGGACAGGGCCTGCTGTTTGGGGCAGGAGTGTGTGCCCATGCTCTCTCCCACACACACTCAATCGCACTGTGAGCTCTCGCTCCTCTCTTCCCTTTTAAAAAATCCTCCCTGTGGGCATTCACTAAGCAAGTAGAAAACCAGTCATGGAATCTGTTGGCTCTTACCAAGCTGGAGTCTTCTTGGAGACTGAGGAGCTGTACACACTCCAAAGAGCTGGGTAACAACTTGAGGGTCGGGTGGCCAGCTACCTGCCTCTGCTTGCTGAGGGAAAGGTGTGGGAAGTGCGGGGGCTGGGATGGTTGGAGGGCTCATAGAGGAAGTGCAATCTGAGTTGGGTCTTGAAAAAAGAGTTCAATTGGGTCAAGTGGAGAGGAAGTGGGAAGACCATCCAGGCAGTGGGACCAGCACACACGTGGTCCTGACCACAGGGTGGGGAGGCTCCACTGCGGGGGAATGAGACTGGGAGGCAAAGAGGTGACGAATGTGCATGGAGGAGTCAGACGGACTTGCCCTGAGCCCAGCGCTGCCTCTTGTTAGCTGTGCAACTGGGCAGCTTACCTCAGTTCCACATTCTTCATCAGCAACGTGAAGGGGAGGAGACTCCTGGTACCTACCTACCTGCTGGGGTTACTGGAAAGATTCAATGCACGTAAAATGCTTAGGGTGCTCAGGGCCTGCCATCAGTGAACGTTATCTGAGTCTCACTACAGCCAAAACTACCCAGTGCCCATCCTGCTGACGCGGACAAGGCACTTTCTTCTTTACAACAGCCATGATCTGGGACAAAGGGACACTGGCTGACTGGTCATGTTCTGAGTGATCTAAGAAGTGTAAGAGCCAGCTGAACATTAAAATGCCGAGGCAGCCAGGTGAGGGTACTCTCTCTCACACACACACACACACACACACACTTCTCCTGGGACCGGCTTCCTTGTAATAACTACACACGCATTTCCCTTTTCCTCCCACCTCTCCACGTTTGGCAGTCCCCTTCAGCTTCACGACTGCTGTCGTGGGCCCTTCTCCCAACGTGGCAGCTCCCACCTCCTGGCCTAGGGGAGATGACAGCTTCCCACTGTTGCCAGCCCTGGGGGGCCTGGCTATCCTTTGGCTTCCCTAACCTGCCCACCCTGCTACAAACACTCCCCTTCATTAACGTCTCTCCAGTTAAACCCTTCGCATGTGCCCGCCAGATGCACAGGGCTGAAGTGCAGACCTGTCTCCCTCTCGCTCCCTTCCTCCCCTCAGAGGCGGTGTGAATGGCAGTGTTTAAGATACAAGCACCAGTGCATTTTACCCAAGGGCAATCCATCACACATCCCTACGAATCTAGACATAAACTCTAGAGGCTCAGGGAAAAGCAACTCTCCCCGCCCAGGCAGGGCACATTCAAAGGCCCTGTGCTCCTCCAAGGCCATCAGACAATGGAACTCCAAAGTGACAGAGCCCAGATCAGTGCCTGGTACATAGTAAGCACTCAGTAAGTATTTGTCGATGCAGGTCCTTCTGGTTAAGGAGCTGAAATCCAAGAGATCATTCAGGGAAAGGTCCTCCATGGAAGCAGCTACTCCGTGGGGCGGCTCTGATGCCCTGTGCTCACTCTCTCATGCCACACGGAGCGCTGAGATGCCCCATCCATTCCAACAGGAGTTCAGATACCAGTCCTTCATATCACCAATGCTATTTCCTTGTAATTCCTGAGGCTTCTAGTTTCCTGCATCTCTTGCTGTGTTTATTACTCCTATTCCCTCCCCTGCCCACACTCCTCCCTGGCTCAGTGCAATCTGAAAGCATTTATTAAGTGTCTGCTGTGTACAAGTATCGTGCCAGGCACTGGAGATCCAAAGATGATCAAGATAAAGGTCTGGGGATCTGAGAGCCACACACACAAAACACGAAAGACAAAGGGGATTCTCAAGGAGATCAAGCTTGAACTACATTGGGTGCTGAAGGGCGGGGCTGTTGACAATGGGGGGGGGCAGTAGGACATGGATCAGAGGGGCAAAAAGGAGACACATCTGTAACAAAAATAAATTAATTAATAAAAAAAAAAGAGATGCAGGTGGGGCTGGCGGAACAGGAAGGACTGAATGGATAGGGACCAGAGCAGAAAAGAGCTGGGCAAGGGGTCCGTCTCAAACTGGGACTACCTGATTCAAAGTCCCAGCACACAGACAGCAGACAGGACACCTAACCAGGATATTTCCTCCCAGCAGCCTCCCTTTGGAAATGCCCCCACTCTGGAAAATGTTAAAGGGAGCCTGGCTGGATCTGCGGCAAAGATGCTTGTCCTGAAGCGGTTTCTCCCAGCCACTCACCACCAACCTGCCAGCCACCCCGGGATCCACAGCCATCAAGAGTGCCCCCACCCCACAAAAAACAGAAACCTTCCACACATGCTTGATCTTAATTGGAATTCTAAAATTAAACATTAACCGGTCATTCCTCTCACCTAAAAGCTTTCTCCCTTTACAAACTAATATGCAAATGCCTTGGGAGAGGCTAAGTCTTAGCAGCTCCCTATGGGCTTAGCAGGAAGATCCTAGGATATCTTTCCTGGAAAACAGACTTTGCATAAAGGATGCTCAAGAGATTATCTGTGACTGGTGGGGGAGGGGGGGCAGGAAGGAGGGAAGGGGGCTCCTGCATTTAACCAACAACACCCACCAAAGGCAGAGGGGTAGAGAGAGAATTGAAGGGCCTTCAAAAGACGTTTTTTCACTATTTGTTTTTAAACTGAGATGTTAACACACGACCCACAAAAGTCACCCGTTAAACGGCACAATACAGTGGTTTTTGGCATATTCACGAGGTTGTACGACCATCAATGCTATCTCATTTCAGAATATTTTCATAACCCCCCCCCAAAACCCAATACTCTTAGCCGCCATTCCCCACTCCCCCTTATCCTGGCAACCCCGTCTTCTCTCTCTGTGGACTTGCCCATTCTGGACATTTCACATAAACGGAACCACACGATATGTGGCCTTCGTGTCTGGCTCCTTTCACTTGGCATGTCTGCAAGGTTCATCCATGCTGCCGCATGATCAATACTTCATTCCTTTCTTACAGCTGGATAAGATTCTAGTGTCCGGACAGACCACATTTTACACGATGCTCCTGCAAAAAAGAGCATCCAGCATCCTTGGCGCTGGTCGGGCGCCGCGACCACTTGTAAACTTTCCTTCTCCGCTCTCCCACCAGCTCGGTGGAGACTGTCAAACCCTCCCCACTGGGCTGGAGGGAGTTTCCAAACACACAGCGGCTCGGGACGGCCGCCCTGAATCACCGGGCCGTGACAGAAACCACTCAAATTCCTTCTGAGGGAATTTGTAATGACTCCTAAATGTGCTTTATAGACCTCGGTGGTCCTGGTGACGGCAGATGAAAAAGCAGAGCCGGTGTCACGGGTGCAGCCTGTGCGGGCTTCACGGGGCCTTGCGCTTGGCTTAATGTGTCACTGTCGCCGCCTTGAAAGTCTTCATTTTTAAACAAGGGGCCCCGCATTTTCATTTTGCACTGAGCCCAACAAATTGTGTAGCTGGTCCTGGATAAGAGGTGAGGTTTGGGAAGGGGTGAGGCTGAGGTGCAGCAGAGGGGCCACGTCCCCGGCAATGCTGAAGGCCCAGCCTGCTACCCACAAGGCGAACAGTTGGCTGATAAGGCCTCCCTCCCGGAACAGCCAGTCTAGTTGAAAGTAAACGTGATAAGTACAGGCCCAGACTAAAGCGGGAGACTCAAACTGAAACTTGTTTGATCTTGTAATCGCTTACAGGTTAAGACCAAGAAGAAGAAAGGAAGAAAATTTAAAAAGAAAAAAACACTCCATACTTACTGAAGTCACTAGCTTTGAGACAACTTTTAAAATATTTACTTTTTTTTTTTTAAACTGTCATTTTTATTTCCAGTGTATCAAGGAAGTCATGGTTTCACTAAAAATCTGGTGTTCGACCCAAAGACGGGTGGATTTAAAACGCAGCTGCCTATGCTGATGTCAGTACTAGAGGGGACCTCAGGAACAACCCATCCACATGGATTCTCAGGAGCCTCGATCCCCCAACCACCCCGCACACAGGTTGAGTCCAGTTCTGTAGATGAGGAAGCTATGCTGAGAGAGGGGAAGTAATCGGCCACAGCCACCCACAAGAAGGGGCAGGACCAGAACCCGGGAGTTGCAGCTTCCCCTTCCAACCTCCCAATTTCGTGAGCCCGAATAAAATACATATACTGCGTGCATGTCCCCCAATTTCCTCCTGGATCCTCAACTCAAATCCTCTAGTACTTGTCCCTGGGAAGAGAATCGGGTCATGCAGGTACACCGAAGATACATAAGCCCCAAGGAAGAAGATGCGACTTCCTTCCACGTGTACAATCCGTTTCCATCATTAGGTGAAGGGCCAGAGAGCTCCAAGGAAGGGTTCAGAGCCTTTCCAGGGTATTTATTAAACACAGTTTTTCTGGGAAGAGTCAAGTGTAACTGAGTGATCTCCAGTTATCGGTACAAGGATCATGCAGGGTGGAAAGAGCTAGGGGCCAGGCAGGAAGTAGTGCCAGCCCACCACACCAAGAGACAGGTCAGACGGCCTCTGGAGAGGGATGGGACTCAGCCACGCCACCCAGTGCGGTCCGTTTTCTACCGCACAGATGAGCCAAACCATCTTTAACACCAAGCACCTGGATTCCTTTGGTTTCAGTTTGTTTCATCCTCCCTCCCTTCCTCCTTCCTTCCTTTCCTTCCTCTCTCCTTTCCTCTTTTCCTTCCTCGAACAAACAGATACTGAGTACTTCCTATGCGCCAGGTATGTTCTGGGTGCTGGGGACACCGCAGTGAGTAAAACAGAGGGAAATGAGGAAAGAGTTAATAAGCAAGTGAATTTACACCATATATGATGGAAAAAAATTCTGTGGAGAAAAACTCAGCAGGATAAAACGAGTAGAAAATGGCAGGGAAGGCCCTGGCTGGTGCGGCTCAGTTGGTTGACGGACATCCCGTGCACCAAAAGGTTGCCAGTTCGATTCCTGGTCAGGGCATATGCCTGGGTTATAGGCTCGATGCCCGGTGGGGAGCCTGCAGGAGGCAGCCAATAGCCGATGTCTCTCTTTCTCCCTCTCCCATCCTCTCTCTAAAAAAAAAAAAAAAAAAATCAATAAAAATATTTTATGCCCTGGCCAATTTTGCTCAGCAGTTAGAGCATCGGCCTGCGGTCCGGAGAGACCCGGGTTCAGTTCCCGCTAAGGGCACGTACCTCGGTTGCAGTTCATCCCTGGCCCTGGTTGGTCGTGTGGGTGGCTGCCACTCGATGTGTCCCTTTCACGTCGATGTTTCTCTCTCTCTCTTCCTCTCTCTCCCTCCCACTTTATCTGAACAAAAAATGGAAAAATGTCCCTGGGTGAGGATAAAAAAAAAATTATTAAAAATAATATTTTATTTTAATGGCAGGGAAGAAGGTCATTTTATCTAGAATGGCCAAGTTGGGGCTCTCTGAAGGAGGTGATGGAGTGAACCATACAGATATCTAGGGAAGACATCCCAACCAAAAGGATCAGTAAGTGCAAAGGCCCAGAGGCAGGAACGCCCTGGTGCATCAAGGAATGAGGAGGAAGTGGCAGATGGGGGGTCGAGGGTAGGCAGGAGCCAAATCAGGCCAGCCCTCAAGCCCGGGAAGGCCTTTGGCTGACTACAAGTGGGATGGGAGCGTGCAGGGCCTGAGCCAGGGAATGCCTGACCCGACCCAGGCTTGACCAGAACCACCCTGATCACTGTTGTTACCAGGCCACCTGTGCTAGGGAACCAGCTTCAGAGCCAGACCCAGCACAGCCTCCTCTGTGAAATGGGAAGATATGACTAGATGATGTCTAAGGTCCTTTCTGTGATCTTCTTATTTTCTGACCCTAAGACGAATTGCTCAAAGGGTCTAAAAGTCTCCCCCGCTGACTGGGGAGAAGGCAATGAGCAGCAGCCCATGACAGAAGCCCCCACCGCTCCCCACTGCCTCTTCTGCCCCACACAAGTTCTCACCCCACAAAAGGCACAGCTCTCTAGGGAGAAAGGTCCAGCCCAGGAAGCAGCCACGTCAGCAACGTCCTCCAAAGATTACGAAGGGTGACCACTAAAGATAGCACAGCCTCCACACTGTTCCAGGGCGGGGCTCGGCCTCCAGAGGCCATTCAGAGCGGCTGCTACAGCTGAAGCAGAGGGCACTGTTGAATCAGCCTCTGTGGGGGTGGCCCCAGTCCCTCCTGTCTCCCCTACTTCTAGCATGGAACCGGAAAGAAAGTTATGGGGTTCAGAACTGCTCCACCCCATCATTTCCTTGAGGGTTCCGTCTGTTCACACATCATCAAACTGGGTCAGAAAGCACGATTCCTCCGTCAGGCTAGATCAGCAGGGTTTGTCTCTCCCCCATCAGACTGTGAATTCGGACTGTGAATTCATCCTATGCCTCCTCCATCAGACTGGGGGCCCCATGAGGGCTGAGGCTGTATCTCCCCAAACAGATAGGAGCACCTGATGTCAGGGGCTATGCTAGCTCCCTTGGGCCCCCTCGGACTGGAAGCCCCCTGGGGGAGAGAGTTTATCTGCCCTTTTCTCTCTACTGCCTCATGGCATCCTACAACCTTCGTTTATTTCTGTATATTTAGTGATTTCTTTTTTTTTTTTTTTTTTTAATCAATCAAGGATGTGTGTTTTATTAATTTTACAGGAAAAGAGAGAAACACTGATGGAAGAAAGAAACTATGACTGGTTGCCACTTGCACACGCCCAATGGGGGATCAATCCAGCAAGCTGGGTATGTGCCAGGAATGGAACCTGCGGCCCTTCAGTGCACGGACGATGCTCCGACCAACCGAGCCATGCTGGCTGGGGCTACCTAGTGATTTCTTCAAACAAGGTGCTGGTTGAAGCACTCAGACTGATCCACCCGCCCAGGCACGAGACCCTGTGATCCTGGCCATGAAATAATCCATGAAAACTATCTGAACACGAACCTCCAAGCTCAATGAAAACAAAATTAACAGTTGGCTTCACCGAACAACTTTTTGGTAGGCGGCTGGTGACTGGCTGGGGCCACGCTGAAATGCACCTTGAGGACAAACAGCAGCAGGGAGCCCGCTGGCCTGGCCTGACCAGAGCTGAGTCCCACAGCCCAGACATACCACCACCGCCTCCAACTTGGGCTTTTCCAAGACAGTCACAGCAGAGGTGGTGGGAACCGGAAAGTGGCGGTGGGGCCTGGAATCAGGAGGGGAGGGAGGAGCCCACCTCGGAGAGGCTGGCCTCGGCCTGCCCGCAGGCTGGAGGGGGTCGGGTGGCGATGGGGAAGGAGAGGACAGGGCGGCTCAGCAAAATCTCCTGGAGCCTCCTGGGGGAAGAGGAGCCCACCCCAGACACGGGAGGGCACTCGTGTGCACACGGACTCAGGGAAGCCACCAGGGGTTTCCACAGAACTGCAGAGCAGGGGCAAGAACTTCCAAAGGCTGAAACCAACAGTAATAACAACGACTAATCCTTACAGACACTGTGCGAAGTCCTTACCACACACTCACTCAGTTAATCTTCATAATGATGCTAATATTACTCCCGGTTTACAGATGAGGCAACTGAGGCCTGCCCAGAGTCACACATACATGAGGAATAAAGATTTCAAGTGGGCCACTTGGGTCCCCGGCATATGCTCTTAACCACCTCCCTCCCTGAACACAGAAGGGAAAATCCTAGGGTATTTCTGCTGGTTCCTCGGAACCTCTGGGTTGAAGGCCACCTGGCAACAGGCATCCCACGGGCTTGGGAGACTGGGCCGCTGACAACTCGCACAGAGTCCACAGGGTCCCGGTGCGTTCTCCCACCCTGCTGGCGTCGCCGACTCCCTCCTTTCAGAAGACTGAGGCTAAAAAAGTTCTCCCCTTTCTGTACGCGGCACATCCACGGGGGAAAGACTAAAGCAGAGAAGGACCAAGTGGTGGTGACCGGTCTCAGCACCCACCGGGAGCCCACAGGGCGCCTGAAAACTCAGGAAACATCTGATAGACTTATTTTTAAACAGGGTGCTAGGTATATTTTCAAAGCGTTGCTCTTCAACCTCCATACCTTTTCAGGTGAGGTCTGTCTCCGTGTTATTGTTCAACGAGTCCCCATGTGACAATGCAGAGTGTCCAAACTGTGACAAAGGAAAGAAATGGCAGATCTATTGTATTTTATTTTCAGGTGAACAATGGGACCCCATTCCTCGCATGAGGGCTTTTCATGTATTGACACTATACTGTCGGCATTTCGGGCTGACATTCTTTGTCGTGGGACTGTCCTGAGCATTGTGGGGTGTTCAGCAGCATCTGGTCTCTGCCCACTAGATGCCAGTGGCATTCTCCTTCCTCTCCACTGCAAACGTGACAACCAAAAAGGTGTCCAGACACTGCCAAATGCAGAGGGGGGTGGGCAGGATCACTCCCTGCTGAGAACCACTGCTTTATGTTTAAATAAATTTTAATGAAAAGCTGTCCGAAGATTGGGGAAAAACATAATATATTCCCGGCCAGTGTGGCTCAATGGATTGAGCTTCGTTCCATGGACTGAGAGGTCCTGGTTCAATTCCTAGTCAGGGCACATGCCCGGGTTGCAGGTTCCATCCCCAGTGGGGGACGTGCAGGAGGCAGCAGATCGATGTTTTTCTCTCACATCAATGTTTCTATCTCTTTCTCACTTCCTCTCTCTTTAAAAAAAATCAATAAAAACATAGTAAAAAAACAAAAAACAAAAAAAACACCACCATATTGAGCATAATGCTGAAAATGTAACTGACATACTACTGAAAAATAAGTGTATCCTATCTTCCCTGACTTCTCGGACACCACGTATGTGCAATTTTTCTGTGTTGCTGCCATGCCTGTTTCCTCAGCGCAAACACTCAGTACCCCAGGTAGCCACGCCTGCTCTCCTCCCAACCCTGGCGTCTCCAGTCTCATTCATGTCCACCCCAAACCCATCCGTCCTCGGGTGTTCGGCACACCCGTGAGTACGTGCTCTCTGCCCGAGTCAGTGCATCTCTGAAGGAGCAGGGCGGGGGTGAGACCAGAACAGCCAGGCTCAGGGACTCCACAGCCTCGGAGGCAGCAATGGCCAGCCAAGAAAATGGACCCGTTTTCACGCCCAGCACGGCCCATTCATCCCACTCTCCACAGCCTCAGTTATACATCATCTGTCTCAGCCCCCAGGAATGAGCTGTGCCAAACAGACTGTAAAAGGCCAACAACCTGACAGAAACACAGAAAAAGAAAAGGAACTGAAAGAGAATACAAATGGATCTTAAACTTGTGGAAAAAATGCTCAACCACACTCATAAAAGAAATGCAAATGAAAACTGAGATACCAATTTTCACCTATCAGATTGGCCAAGATCAAGAAGTCTGATAACTCATTGTGTTGGCGAAGCTGCCTCATTCATCGAGGGTGTCGGTGTGAACTGCTCCCTCCTTAAAGGATACTTGCAATGTCTACCAAAAATCACAGCTGTCTATTTTCTTTGACCAGCAATTCCACTTCTAAGAATTCATTCTGCAGACATACTCCCACATGTGCAAAGTGGTGGGTATACAATGACACTCACTGCAGTGTGATCAGTGATGACAGAAAACTGAAAACAGCCTCCATATCCACCGTTGGGGCATTGCTTTAATAAATCGTGGTTCACAAAATGAAATGCTACGCAGTTGTGAAAAACAGTGAGGGCATTCTCTATGTCATGATATGGAATCATTTTCCATGCACACTGTTAGGTAGTTCAAGGCGTGCAGCAACATGAACAGTACGCCAGCAGGTGTTGTAAATACCGTGATGTCCGTATATGCACTTAGATGCACAGATTACCTTTGAACAAGATAACCAAAACCTATTAACTGGTCACCCTTAGAGAGGGGAACTGGGAGACCGGGGGAAGGAAGGGGAGGAAGAATTACTACACACCACTTTACATTTTTTGTTAACTTATATCATGTGCTCGCATTAACTATTCCATTCATCAATCAACAGGAAAAGATTGTAAGTAACTGACCTAGCTCTACCATCATTAGTGCGTGTGTGCATGAAACAGATCTTACAGGTCAATTTCAATGATAAATTCTCTGTTCTCATAAGTATCCATACTTGTCAGTTCAAATGCCCAGTTCTTTTAATGATTCAAAAGGAGGATGATCACCACATCCAGAACACGCAAGAAACTCACCAAGCTTCCCTCCTCAATTAGGTTTTGAAAGCATTCATCCTCAAAACTACCTTCCTTATCTGAAAAATGTGCTGTCACTGACCCTGGGACAAGTTCAAATGCAAGTAAGTGGGATCCCTTAAAGGTACACGGCAGGATCAATGGCTAGGGACCCGGGGCACCCACGCTTCTAACAGAGCCTCAGAGCACTACCAGCGGTGACTGCGATGCCTGTGGGGAGTGGCTGAAACCCAGCAGCACCGAGAACCCTCCCTGCGGCGGTGCCCACGGCAGCGTCTTAATGGCATACAACTCAAAGGTGCCACAGCCATCATTTTTAAACCTACCCCACTCCCACTGCCAGTTCATCGCAAAATAACCCTTACATATATTTTAAGCCGTAAATCAGCATTTGTCAAGTTCTAAATTGGGCTACAGCAATATTTATTCATCAAAGGATAAGTCTTCCCTGCAGAGTCATAAAACTACCTAATAATTTAATATGCTATCACTCTTACCTGAAACTTGTCAAAAAGTGGCCTGAAAGAGGCATGCGTTTTACACTTGGCTGGCGGTAAGCCTACAGTTTATTAAATAGTTCATATTTTTAATTCTCCATGGGGGTAGGGCGGCGGGGAGGGCACAAGGGACCCATCCTATTCATTTACCTGTTTGAGGGCAGAGAAAAGCAGATTCCCCAAAGAGGACCAATGACTCCTCCAATATAGCCTTAAGATGGTTGGTTTAGACAGAAAAGCAAGAAAAATTCAAATTATAGTATTTCTTATGGGGTGGGGACAAAATACACTACTAAGTTAGAAAACTCCTGTTAGGGACAGGTCCATGGAGCAACAAGACGGAAAAATCTTAGAAGAAAAGGGTGAAATATGACTCTAAGCTGCAAAATTATGACAGCTGGGCCCAGACGCCAATTCCAGGGACCCCTTCAGATCTCAGGAGCAGTAAGCTTTCGGGACCGGAAGTTCCACTTCAGTAGGTGTTTACTTCCCACAGCCCGGGTCAAGACGGTGCTCTGTGTGAGGATGAATGGACAGCACCCAGGCCCTTAGACCGAGGTTTCGATTCCTACCTGGCACGATTCCCACTTTGGGCTGGCAATTCCTTGCGTTGGCACTGGGAGATGTTTAGCATTGGGAGGATGTTTAGCAACATCCTAGAGGCCTCTACCCATTCGTTGCCAGTAACACGGCCCCAAGCCATTGTGACAACCAAACCTATCTCCAGACATTGCCAAATATCCCCCAGCTGAGAACTACTGTCCTGGATGAAGTTAGTCTAATCGACAGAGGTTGGCTGATGGAGCTAAATCCACACCGCTCCAACAAATGGAATGTTCCTTCATGGTGTTTTTTTCTGTGAAGCTTCAAAATACAAATCTAAGGAAATGCAGAAATTAGAACGTCTGTCCTACACTGTTCACACACTGTTAACCGATCTCACCAGCGAAGTTTAAACGGTCCTGCGGGTCCTCTGGGCCAGGCCCTGCCTTCCTTTCTCCTTTCCCTGTTCCGCATCCCCTGCCACGTATCCCCACCCACTCGTCTTCATCCTTCACTTCTAACTTACCCTCTCTTTCCTTTATGTTTTTCCACAACCTTGTGGTTTTCTCTGGCACAAGAACGTGTTTCAGGCTGGCATTCATTGGTGGTTAATGACAAGGTGGGTTTCTAAGCCACAAACACTATTAATTTTAAGCTGTTCAAGGGCAAGCGGGAGAGGCGATCCCTCCCCAGTGCTGAACACTGAACTCCTCACAGAACTTGAATAATCAAACAAAGATAGAGAACTACTTTTTAATTTAAAAAAAAGCCAATTTCATATGTTCACGCTCCAGGTCACATCTCCAACCAGAATTTTACAATCAATAGACCAAGATGCTACACTGAACCCTCCACCCAGAGAGCTGTCAGGGCACCAAAGCCAACTGGGAGACAACAGAACCTGGGCTGGACTCTGACGAATGTTAGCAGATTCAACTTTGCCCCGGCTGGTTTGGCTCAGTGGTAGGGCATCGGCCCGCGGACCAATAAGTCTCAGGTTCGATTCCGGTCAAGGGCACGTACCTCAGTTGAGTTTCGACCCCGGCCCTAGTCGGGTCGTGCAGGAGACAATAATCAATGTGTCTGTCTCACATCTACGTTTCTCTTTCTCTCCCTTTCTCTCCCTCTCTCTCCCTCCCACTCTATCTGAAGATAAATGGAAAAATATCCTCAGGTGAGGATTAAAAAAAAAAAAGACTCAGTTTTGATTCCATCGTGGAGTTAAAAGAAAAAGGTAACTTTATTAAGGAAGTGTTGGAACGAGATGGGAAACTTTAAATGAAACTGGACCAAAGGTTTAGAAGAATTTTTCCATCTGTACACACTCATCTATCAGTTAGATGGTGCCCAACCCCCAACAGCAGAAGAATGGGAGCGATATGAGTCGGGCACACCTATATGGCTTTGGACTCGGGGCTGGGTGGCCTCCCATTAAGGCTGCACTGTGGCCACTGACCACGGTCAAGTGGGACAGGTCCCAACCACCTGTCTGCATGTTCGAGTCATAAAAAAAGTGAAAACCACACTGCCCTGAGATTTGCCTTAAAGCTCTATCTTTCTTCCCAAAGTTTCATCCACTTGGAAAATGCCAGCTCTCACCACCATCGGCTCTAGACAGCTTGGTGGCATCGCCAGAGTAAGAGATGCCTAAGGTTTGGGCTCTTCAAGAAGGTGGGACTCCGCTAGCAAGTTGTTTGAAACTCTCAAAATTAGCCCAAATTTCCACTGGAGGCCGCCCTGCTCGGTTTTATTTACCGCTGTTTCAGTCCCATGCCCTGTCCGTTCCATTCACCGGGTACAAGTTTGTTAATTCAGCAGACCGTCCCGCTTGCTATGCCCTCCACATGTTTAGTCCAACACTGGTAAAGAAACAAACAAAACCGAAATGAAGCCACAAGAAGGTAGGACGGTGCCCAAGTCCTGTGCCCCAGTCTCATAAGTGCAAAGAGTCTCTGTCTCACAGCCCTTCCGCCACGACTTGAACTCTCACCCTCAGAGCAGGCCTTGATAATGGCAAAGCCAACATGCCACTGCCATGAAGTAGAACTGGGGAGAGAAGCAGTTTAAAAGCAAACGAGAGGAACAAAACCACCTAACTTTGCTCTGAGCTAGCCTGCACCCCGGTGTGCTGCCGAGGGACGCAGCGGACACAAACCTGCGAGGCTGTGCGGGCACCGAGGTGCGCCTGTCTCGGGGACCAGGCTGCCTATCCAACAGCAAAGCTAACGGAGTCAGGGTCAGGATGTCCCCTGGACCAGCGAGCTTCCCCCAGAGAGACATCCTATTGCCAGGGCACAGACCACACCCCAAACCCAGCCATTCCAGAAATGACGCCAGGGCACATAGAAGGTGACACAGGATACCCCGGTTATGGCACAAGGGCAATAAGGACCAGGACACCCGCGTCATCATTTCAGGTCGCTGAGCTCACTGTTCCAGGCCTCGGCAGCCCCTCCGTACAATGGAGTTCACTCAGCATTAAATAAGATCAGGCCTGTGACCCAGCACTGGGCCTCAGGACCCAAAGAATGCATCCAGTCAGTGCTGGCTTCCTGTTGTTTTCATTATTTCATGTTTCATATTATCCAGCCATCAGTGACTGAGTGCCTATAATATCTTCCCTCCCGACTCCGTAAGCTTGGTAGGAGGGTAAATCGTGGAAATGTAGCTGGAGCTTCCACAAACACACAGCTCTTATCACCACCACCAGTACTGTTGTCTCAGCCCCCACACAAAGCCCCAATGGAGCTATTTCAACCTGAGCTAATTGGGCTCCAATATCCAAAGAGGGACCTCCAATTAGTAGCTTCAATCTTCAGGACCATCTTTGCTCTTCAAATGAAGAGTTATTTGTCTAAAATAACAATCCCTCTCTCCATATGGCCAGCCAATGATCACCCCCCGGCCCCCAGACATGTGAAGTGTGTCACCCCGGGGGACGCATCTTAGGGAGTGACTGTTCTCTCCAGGCTTTCGGGGTCTTGTTAGTTCAAGTCAACACCCGTGGGCCAGCACAACACCAGAAACCAATGACGGAATCTACCCTCTCTCCTTTTTTAAGTCATTGGTAGGAAATGAGAAACAAAGGTAGAGGCAGAAAAAGAAAGCGTGTGGGGGTAGAAGTCCACTTTCCCCACCCTCTGCAATTCAGTACGAGAGCTAACTCAGTCCTACAATGCAAGGTCTAAAAGAGGAGCGATTTAAATAACTTTCCCCAGCCCTGGTGAAGGAGAGTGGAGAGCAAGGCTGGGCGGCCCATCACACTGCCCCGAATTTGCATGCCTTGCCCCGCGCGGGGGCGTGGCTTGCATCTTCCCGAAACTTGTGTGACACCCACTGCCTGCTCGCTCCACAGGCCCCTGGAGGGGCTGAGCCTTTTAAAACAAACAAGAACCTTTAACTCGACAATCGAAGAGAACTGTACGATTTTTAAAAGAAAAAAAAAAAAAAAAAGGTCAACAGCGTTCTGAGTACACATTTCAAGCTTTGTTCTGCTCACTTCCCCACTTCCTGTTGCTTCCTCACCTCATCACTTTTTAGTTTTGCAGCAGATGTGTTTGCTCGGGTATGGCTGTAAGGTCTCAGAGGGAGGCCATGGGGGGACCAGGATGAGGACTACATACACAGTTCTGAGACATAAAATCACAACTCCCCGACCATCAGGAAAGTACACCCAAAATTTCACCCCCTCCCGTCGACAGTGGGTGTGCTAGGAAAACACTTGTGGGCGAGCTTTACTTTGTGGGGAGCATCCTGTGTGGGCAATGGCCACCTAACCACTAGCGAATACCAGGTGCTTAGAACTGGAACCAAGCCGGAAAATACTCAGCACCCACAGACCAAGAAATTCCCTGAAGGAGACACATCCCAGCCCTTAAATCTTTCCCCAAACCCTGCACACTCCAGGGACCAATCGCCACCTAGAAAAGAAACTGAAAGACTTAGATGCTTTAGGGGTGGGACCCGGTCTAATCTCCAGTTTACAATAAAGGTCAGGGCAAAATGGGACAATAGAAGCCATGTGAGCAGCCCGTCCTGCTATGGAGGCGGAAGCCCAGAACAAGACCTGTATCACAAAGCTGGTTTATTTAACAGCAGAGCCGATCCCAGCTCTCTTACCTCCCAGTATCTTATGAAATGAACACAGAGCAGATGCTCCATCAATGTTGGCTCCACCACCCTGGACCCTGGTTGGTCTACTATGCATGGGGGGCAGGGAGAGGGACCTTAAAGAAGGTCCAATCTTCTAGAAGTACGTTTTGGGGGCTACAGTAGCCTGTCTCATAACCCACCCTGGCCATGAATTCCATGAGTTAGGGGCTGCCCTTCAGTGGATCCCTAAACTGGCTTACTGCACCCATCTGTCATTATTCCCCAGCTGGGGATTAAAAAAGAAAATCTGGGAGACAGCGGTATTGCACAAGGTACAGGACCGGGAATGGAAAACGGGGCCCCACCCTCAATGAACACAGGGTGCCCTCCTATGCCTCTGTGTGTCATGCCAGCACTGACCTCCCAGAAGCTGCTAGCCCTGTGGGTCTCTCATTCTAAATCTGCATAACCTTTCCAAACCGGACCACCATAGAGCTCATTCTCTGTCTCCTGCCTTCCCTGATCAGCCCTCCTGCGGTCCACCCGCCCAGCACATTTGGGAACCCTGAGCATGTACATCAGTACCCTGGAGGGTCCTGTGAGCGTGCGTCCCCGATCAGAGGTCACCAGGAGCTCTCACTGCACCTTCCTGCATCATCCTCAAGGATAAGACTTGGCTCCCAATCGCCCAGCCAATAAAAATGTGATAAGGGGCTACTGTGTGCAGGGTGCTCCACGGGCTACAGGGTGGACTTCATTTCAAGGGCGGTGACGTAGACATCCAGGGTTAGAATCTGCACAGCCAATCTCCAGCCCTGCCCCATCCGTCTCCATCTCCTTCCCCTGATGGATTTTCCCCACTGACCTTGGCAAAACCCAACACCAGCAGTATGTCTGTATATGTTTATTTATGTCTGTCTTGCCCACTAGAAGAAATGCACCATGTGGGCAGGGACTGGTTTTGTTCATCCTGGGAGGCAGAGCAACACACGGCCCACGGCGGGAGTTAGATGGCACATGAATGAATGAATGAATGAATCAATCAATCAATCAATCAATCAATCAATCCTGGATCTTCCTCAATCATCACCAAGTTACTTAATGTCTCTAAGTTTCATGTTTTCCTCATTTCTAAAACAAGGATAATGTTAATGTAATTTTTATGTGACTGTAGTGAGGATTAAACAAGAAAATGATTGTAAAAGCATTTAGAACGCACCTGGCACACAACAAACAATCAATGAATGTTCGCTATTACTTGTTAACCATTATTACTGCAGTCACTGATGGAATCACAGGGAAATAAAGCCTTTTTATTATACCCTGGGCAGTTTTTAGGCTAAATAACGAAGATTCTGTGTATGTAAGACCCATCTATAAAGGATCATTAAGAGAGAACTGGGCCAGGGGCCTGCGGAGATACTATGGATCCCTCAGAACTTAACTCTTAGTGAAAAATGTTTTCATGTCATTTAAAGTCATGAGCTAGCTCATTTGTGTAAATGCTGCTTTATGGGTCCCTATCATAGCCATCATCCAAGCAATTTAATGTCTTGAAATAGCTAATTCCTGCCCTCAAGAGCTTGTAAGTCCAAGTGGGGAAAATGAGACATTAATATAGGCATACCTCACTTTTTTGCGCTTTGCTTTATTGTACCTCACAGATATTGTGTTTTTTACAAACTGACTATGATTCACTTTATTGCGATACCCCCTTTACTGGTCTGGAACTGAGCCCACAATATCCAAGGTGTGCCTGTATATGAAAGAACTATAAACTCAAATTCAAAACAACACATGTCAAATAAGTGCACTGGAGACCAGGACTATCAAGTACTGGTAAATGCTTAACAACCAGTTCTCTCTCAAAAAAAAAAAGGCTTGATTTTAGCATGTACCACTTTCCATGATGAAAATACTCTCACTAGGGCCAATCTCAAGCTACCAATGTGAGGGCCAGTGGACAAGGAGTTGGGGAAAGACATGTACAATGGACTCTCATGAACTGGTGTGAGCCAGCTGTGACACACCCCTGGGTCCTAGTCCTCAAGGTCAAGGGCCATGGGCCAAGTGGTCAATGCTAACTACTAACACCTTGATGGTATTTGAGGTTACAAAGCACATCAGAGGCCATGACTGCATTTCACCCTCACCACTGAGTGGGAAAGGCATTGCCCTCATTTTCCATATAAGAAAACAGAGTGTCCAAAAGCACGCTGAGTTTTCAGGGTCATTCTGCTAGTGAATGACAATGTCAGGGCTTGAACCAGGATCTTCTGGGGCAGCTGCGAGGTCTCGCTGTACGACTGGCCCTGATAACTAGGACTTCCTAGAGGACAAGTGGCTGGGCGATGGAGAACGGGGCAGGGCTGCGGGAGAGGTACAGGGCTCACCTAGATGGGAAATACCCTAATAGAGCCCAAAGATCCAGGGAGCATGCAAGTCATGAACAAACGCGAAACGAATGAAACCATTTGGTTCAGCAAGCTTCACCAGAGAACTGCTTTCCTGAAACACTGATCCCGTTACTCAACTCTGCATTTCCAAGTTCACTGCAGCATGGGGTGAAGGAGCGAAAGAAATGGCAAGCCGTGTAAATGACAAACTACAGGAACTAGTTAAATACGGGAATATCTGCATAACAGAATGCTGTACCTCCACCCAAGGTCATGGGAAGAACAGCTTACAACTAGGAAATGCTAGCAGAATATCGTTTTGGAAGCACATTACATAACAGTATGTGCGGTATGATTCCATTTTTGTAAAAACTAACAAGCAAACAAACACATCCTAAGTATACATGCATTAAAGAAAAAAGACGAGCCCTGGCTGATTTGGCTCCGGCCCGTGGACCAAAGAGTCTCGGGTTCGATTCTGGTCAAGGGCAGTTCAGTCCCTGGCCCTGGTTGGGGGTCGTGCAGGAGGCAGTCGGTCAATGTGTCTCTCTCACATCGATGTTTCTTTCTCTCTCCCTGTCCCTCCCACTCTATCTGAAGATAAATGGAAAAATATCCTTGGGTGAGGATTTAAAAGAAATAAAAAAAAATACTGCAGACACAGACTTCAAAGTCCTCACACTGTTTCTTCCAGAATGGTGGGATTATGGGTAATTTGTATTTTCTCTATGGCTTTCTGTATTCTCCAACTTTTCTCTAACATGTTCCTTTTACAATCAGAGAAATAACAAACAGACCATATTTTTAAATCAGGGTTTTCAAAGGCTAAGAAGACTAACTGCAAAGAATCAGTGGCATAAACCCCCAGGGAGACATTTTTCTGGGGCAAAGGTCCTGGTGCTCAGGCCCCTGATGAGTTCCTCCTGCCCCTCAAGGAGTCAAGCCAGGTCCCCCACAAATTTCAACTCCCCTACACACACACACACACACACACTGACACCAGCACCATTGCCTTGCCCCCTCCTCTCAACCTCACCCCCTGATCCTTTCCAACGTGGTGAGGGGCAGGGCACAGAAGGCACAGTGGAGGATGGACAACCAGTAATAATTTGTGCGTGCCCTCTGCATCCCACGCGGCACGCCGGGAGCTTCACACATGTGAATTCAGATATACAGAAATTCTAAAACATGGGTATTCCTACCAACATTTTACAAAGGGGGAAAGTGAAGTTCAGAAACGACAACCAGGGTCAGACAGCCATGAGGCCCCAGAACTGGGAATGAAACCCAGGTCCAACCAGAATGGGTCTATGGGTGTTTAAATGGTCTGCCCAACAACTGTACTCAACCATTACGAAATGTAAAATATCCCAGTTCAACCCACTTTAATTTATAGTCAGGCTAAAAGTGGAATGCACCACCAGTTCTGACTTGAGACTATATAGATACTTAATAATTTAAAAAAGAAAAGAGAAAAAAAAAAAAAAAAAAGGAAAGAGGGGGGAAAAACCCTCAGCTCTGCGCTCATCCCTCATTCAGTGAAGTAAAAATAAAAACCGAACCTTCCCCCACCACACTGCGCTTTAATGAAAGCACCCAGCCAATCTTCCTCACTGCCACCCACCCCAGCCCACTTCGTTTAAATTTAGGCAACCACCAGGCAAACTGTACCCAACCGCATTATCTGAAATGAAGTCGTGAAGTCCTCATCACTCCCAAGGAAGCCGGGCCAGGACAGATGGGCCGGCACCGCGGTGCAGTCTGGGGCTGTGCCTGTGAAGACCCCTTTGCAAAGAGCGAGTTCTGTGAGCCGGCTCTCTGACGGGGGTTGTGTGACCTTGTGGCTTCCCCTCTCTGGGTCTCCGCCACCCCTTTAGGAAGTCAGAGGTGGGCCGATGAAAGGGATCTCGAAGGCCCAGCTCTATGGTTCCTAGGGCCCTGGGGGAGAGGACAGCCCACGGGGCAAAGCCTGCACACCCATCCCACCTCCTGACACTGAGAGAATGAATGACCAGCAAACCCAGATGTGGGTGGGGGGGGGCTAAATGCACTGGAATTCTTCAGCTCCGGCCGTGGCGTACTCAGTGCTCAGTAAATGCTTGGAGAGAGAGGGCTGAGCTGAGGGGACGGCTTCAGTGAGGAGGGCTCAGTGGCCAGTCACCCTCTGGTCCCACCCAGGCAATGCCACCAGGGATTCTGTCCACTGGGACTCAACGAACTCGGAGTCCTGATCCCTTCTCCTGTCCTTTTCAGTGAGGTCTGGCCAGAGAAAGGGGAGTTACCAGCTAATGAAACGCTCAGGTTTTCTGGGTGACCCCGAGGCTCTGGTGGCCCACGGGCTAGCTAGATTTTCCTTCCAGCAACCGAGTGCATGGACTTCTTTTCAAGGTTACTTCCAGAGTCTCATTAAGTGTGTCTAAGCCCCTAGAGTAGATCTGTACCCACTCCCTCAAACAGAGGTATGGGGCACCCTGGAAAAGGGGAATCAAATTAACATTCACAACTCAACAAGTACTGCCTCAACGGAGCAGAACCCCCAGCTCCACTCTGGGGCAGCAGGAAGCGGCTCTGTGCTCCCTGAGACTGAACCGGGGCCCCCATCTCTGCAATGGGACGGGCAATCCGGACCTCAATTCCCACACACTCAATTCCAGTCCTCCGCAGGCCTGCCCCTCACAGCTGGACCCTCCCTAGCAGGCTGTTCCCAGCTGCTCATCCGCGGAGCCATGCTCTGAGGGCTCCTCCAGAAATCCAGGAGACCCGGAAGAGAAAGATTTAGACCAAGGAGAGGGCAGCCACTGGCCTCCGAGCTCTGATGCTGTCTGCCCTAAACTGAGCCGAGAAATCCGAGCCTGAGACCCCAGCCCAGAATGCCTGACCCCTGAAAGCTGTGCTTCCGAGGTGAATACACCTGCGCTCTACATGTCACACTGCTTCACACAGCTGAATTTACCCAGCCTACTTCCCCAGGAGGAAGAAGTGACAGAGAGTAACACATACTTCTGACTAGAGATAAAAAGCATGGTTAATGCAGATAGCAGTAAAAATCATGAATTCTAGAATCAGATCTGGGATCAAATTCGGCTCTTTCACTTATAAACTGTGCGACATCAAGCAAGTCACTCAACTCCTCTGAGCTTCCTGGGCCAGGAAATGAGTATTATAGGAGAGATATATAACTGGGAACTTACTCATTAACCCACAGATGTTTTCCTCAGCAGCTGGAATGAAAGAGGGAGAGTTATGAGACCACTGAACTAGAAGGACCCAAATTCCAGAAGCAGCGTAAGAGCCACAGGGCTGGTACATGGGTCAGGTCTATGCCCCCACACCCATACCCACACCCTGCAACAGGAGGTGAGACCCTCACTCACAAACCCCCGTGGGCCACCTCTGCGGACAATGAACACCGTAGAAATGCTTTTGGTTTTCCAACTTTTTTTTTTTAATCCTCACCCGAGGACATTTTTCGATATTTTGTTCAGATAGAGTGGGAGGGAGAGAGGGAGAGAGAGAGAAACATCGAAGTGAAAGGGACACGTCAAGTTGTTGCCACCCGCACGACTCAACCAGGGCCGGGGACAAACTGCAACCGAGGTACGTGCCCTTAGCGGGGACCAAACCCAGGTCTCTCTGGACCACAGGCTGACGCTCTAACCGCTGAGCCAAACCAGCCAGGGCCCAACTTTATTTAGCTGCAGAATCCCAGACCCCAATATAGAGAATAAAGATAAAAGGCAGACCCTGGCCGGTTTGGCTCAGCGGTTAGAGCGTCGACCTGCGGTCCTGAGAGACCCAGGTTCGGTTCCCGCTAAGGGCACGTACCTCGGTTGCAGTTTGTCCCCGGCCCTGGTCGGTCGTGCGGGTGGCAGCCACTCGATGTGTTCCTTTCACATCGATGTCTCTCTCTCTCTCTCTCTCTGTTCCTCTCTCTCCCTCCCACTCTACCTGAACAAAAAAATGGGAAAATGTCTTCAGGTGAGGAAAAAAAAAAAAGATAAAAGGCAGGATGTTCTAGAAGTAGATTTTAAGTTTAACTGATCTGCAGCCCTGGGAAATTCTTGCAAACTAAAATTGTACTGTAATGGAGAGAGAAGGGAAGGAAGGAGAGGAAGGAGGTAGAAGGAGTCAACGAAGGAGAGTGGGGACAAGACATTAGCTGTGTAACCGGGACTGGGACCTGTCGTGAGACTGGCACCTCACGTGACAAAACCGACAGCCTCAGGCACCTTCGTCACGACAGTACTCAAGACCCAAAGCCCTGCACAGAGCCCTTGCAGAGCGTCCAAATGAAAAAAACAGAGGCACCACTGAGTACACTCTAGAATTACATATTTCACTACTGCCAAATATGTACTAAGATTCAAACATCCACCCTTCTCCCAGAAAGACAATCCCCTACCTGACACACCCTTCACGTCTCAAGACATCCCTTGGGAAAACAGGTCTCACATTCCCAATGCTCAATCCACGCCTCTGCCTCAGTAAGTGCCGCCTCCCCTCCAGCCACTGTTCCCCACCCCACTCGCTCTCACTGTTTCTCCATTTAAGTTTCATGGCACAGCCCAACCGGTGTGGCTCAGTGGCTGAGCACTGACCCATGTGCCAAGAGGTCCCCAGTTCCACTCCTGGTCAGGGCACATGCCCAGGTTGTGGGCCCGAACTCCAGTGGAGGGCATGCAGGAGGCGGCCAATCCATGTTCTCTCTCACCGATGTTTCTCTCTCTCCCTCCCTCTCCCTTCCTCTCTTTCTAAAATCAATAAAGAAAAATAAATAAACAAACAAACAAATAAGTAAATAAATACATTTCGTGGGACAGCATCAGTTTGTCCGATAAAAACTTCACCACACCAAACAGAAGGATATCGGGCCAATTCTGCCAGCTCGACCCCTTGTCTCCATGAGGCATGCATTAACAACCCATTCAAGCACAGAATGTGACTTGCCAGTTTGGGCAGGTCACAGGTCAGAAAATACCTGCTTCTGGGAAAAGGATGTATAGGGCAATCGTCCCATAAACAGCACAGTACCAGCGTGGCACCATGGGGAGGCCTCCACAAAGCATTACCACAACGGGAATATTCCTTCCACTAACCACAGAAAGTCTGCATGATGTGAATTCAGACAGCAACATATTTTCACAAGCATCCCTACCAGTCAGAAGCCAACTCTACTTTGCAACCTGAATCCTGTTCTTTGGGACTGAGTGTTTAGCACCAGCGACTTCCTAGAAGAAGGTGTTAAGGCATCAGTATGGGAAGATCAGAGGCCCTGGACTCAGAGTTCTGAGTTCAATCCCAGCTCCAGCACTTGCTAGCTGTGTGCTCTTGAGTAGATGGTGTATGTCAATTTGATAAATGGAAGTAAAACATTCAATAAATACTAGCCCTCTCCTAATGCCAACTTCCACCTCCAACCGTAACCCCAGAGTAAAGCAGGTCTCAGCATTTTGCAAAACCATTACTGGGCACGTACCACTCAAACCCAGGATGGGACCACCTCTGTGTTTGTGCCGTGTGGTAGGAAGGAAACAAGAGTGTGGCTGTGACGTGGCCTTGGTCCCTATTTCCCCCAGTGCCTTTTCACAGTCTACCCAGCACCAAAATGCTATTTATTCATCCTTCAAGTCACAGCTCCGCTGTGTCTCTCAACAAAAATTAACCCCCTGCCCTGGCTGGTGTGGCCCAGTTGGTTGGAGTGTCATCCTGTGCACAGGTGAGGGTACATGGCTGGGTTGTGGGTTCGATCCCCGGTCCGGGTGCATATGGGAGGCAACCGATTGATGTTTCTCTCTCTTTTTTCCTCTCCCTTCCTCTCTCACTAAAATCAATAAAAACGTATTTTTAAAATAATTAACCCCCTCCCACTATTCCATTTTGTCTGTATACTTATTACAGTACTGGCTTTGTTCTGTTTCATATTGTCATTGTATTATGGTTCTGTCCCCCAACTCCAAACCAAAGATTCTTCAAAAGTGAGATTTTTGTCTCTCTCAACCCTCAAACCTTCACGGCCTGGCATATTACCTTGGGCAGAGCAGGTCAAAAAATATTTTAGATCAATGGATGAATGGGGAAGAAATCCAATCAAGATTTTCCTGACACCACATAAAATGCATCACTGCTTTTTGAGAGGTCGGGTCAAGTAAGCCAATGAAACCACAGGAGGAAAGGGTAAGGGTATACAAGAACAGGAGGAATATCCCACATCAAACACCGGCACCCTAGGGAGAGGCAGAAGCACTGGCCTGGAACCCAAGCAGTGTTACTCCAGGGTAGACTTCAGTTGCTCCCCAGGCCCTCTGTGGGCCTCAGTTTCTCCACGGCAACTTCTACCTGCCAGCCCATTGGACACACAGACAGCCACCACCAGCTGGCAGGGAGGAAGGTGCCTGGAGGCAAAGCACTGTGTATTCCCCAGGGCCCACTGTTATTTTTCTAAATGGTTTTGGTTTTTCTAGTATGTTTTGTGATGCTTCTAAAAGAAAAGTCCAGAGGAAGAGAAATGAAACAGATTGTACCGAATTGTTTAAAATAAAACAGAAATCAAGAGGAAGTAGGTCCCTCTCATAGGTTTCTCATTAAACCCGTAGTCAAATTTTCGTAATCAGTTTGTTATGGTTTCCATTACAGACGACAGCATATCAAACCTGTGACTGTCAAAGAGAAAGTACAGGCCCCGCTGCATCTGGGTTCCACCCCCAGAAGTCCCCAGACAGTGGGTCTTATCCTTCCCGATCACTCCGGGCCCGGGTGTCCTCGGGAACCGGCCCGCGTGGAAAGGAGGGCACTGCCGAAGGAACGCTGGCCCTCTCGTGCCAGCACCCACCAGAGCAGCACCCACGCCTTCGAGGGGCCGCAGCGCTGGGCTGCCTGGCAAATGCAACCCTGATGTTGCTTTACATGGAAAACACCGGGACGAGACAGTTCTTCCAGATCGAAGGCTTTCTTTCTTTTTTTTTTATCCTCACCCGAGGACATTTTTCCATTTTTTGTTCAGATATAGAGTGGGAGGGAGAGAGAGGAAGAGAGAGAGAGAGAAACATCAACGTGAAAGGGACACATTGAATGGCTGCCACCCGCATGACCCAACCAGGGCCGGGGACGAACCACAACCGAGGTACATGCCCTTAGCAGGAACCGAACCCGGGTCTCTCTGGGCCACAGCCAACGCTCTAACCGCTGAGCCAAACCGGCCAGGGCCAGATCGAGGGCTTTCGATGAGGAATGGGCATGGCTGCAGACCCACCATTTCTGGCCAGCGTGCTGCCAGAATGTTAAAAACATGCAACACCTGACTGTTCCGTCAGGGACACTGACCTCCTTCCTCCTTTAGATTGTCAAATTAAAAAGCGACAACAGCCAACAGTGTGAAGGAATCGAAATTATACCTATTGTTTTACATTTAATTTTATTGTTGAGAAGAGTAGAGATATCCCCCATTTTCCTCAATTTGCCCCCTCCACCCATCTCCTACCCCAACCATTATACCTATTTTATTTTGTCAGATCAACAAAAAAAGACGTTTTGGCGTGCCACAGAATTCTGGTCCCTGGTTTCGTTTGTTGTGCCACGAGACGCAAAAGGCCGAGAGCTGCTGGTGTGCACGGTGCCGGGCCTGATGCTGGTTTGAAGGAGCCAGAAATTACAAAGGGCTCAGAGGTCCAGGAAGTCGGGAGGAGGTCCAGGGCTCACTGAGACCAGAACCATGCTGTTCGGTACACACTCGGGAGCCACGTAGGGCTCTGGGCAGAGGCCAGCTCCTCTGTCCTAATCTCTGAGTCCCACCCCTCATGGTCAGACCCTCGTCGTGTGGCAGTGAATAGAGACCATCGCTTCTGGCGACCACAGCTATTCGCACTTTCTGTTCTCCAAGCAGGTCCCACAGGGCCCGGGTGGACTGCACCGCCCGTACGAGAGCATGCCAGGAGCCCGGGCGACGCTGCAGAGGGGACACTATCTTTGGAGTCAGAACTGCGCTAGAATCCTGATGATCACGTACAAGGGGCCTCGCCACCTCTCCTGCCCACCCGACATGAGTAGGCTTTCTTCTTCCTGTCGGACCCAGCTGTCATGAAACAGGGGGCATAGGAACCACATCTTTCGTGCAAGAGATGTCCTGGTCCCAGTCACGGACTGTCCCCCTCACCCCGGCCAGCCACACCCTCAGGCCACAGCACCTCTCCACCAGGGAGAAGCAAAAGGATCTGTAGGGCTCCATGTGGTACCACCGAAATGACAGCTACACAGCCCAGCACACAAATATACACAGAGAAGAAAGAACAACAAATTACAACTCCCCCTCCCCCCCCGGGTAGCCCTGTCTGGATTTTTTCTCACTGTGAGGGGCTTTGATCTGGCCCTTCCTTCATTCACTCCCTCTCTGGACACCGGCTTGTGGAGGGGGTGCCCTGAGGGCCCGGCTGCAAACAAGACAGCAGAGCCCCCATCAAGGCTCTGGAGGGTGGTACGAGACTGGCAAATTCAAGAAGCAAGGGTGCTCTGCTCCGGGTCAATAAGCTCCCCCTCCAAGAGCTGCCTTGTGGGGTTGGGAGTGCCCTGGGGATGGGAGAAGAGACGGGGGCCTCTTAACCCCAACGGCCTTCACTGCGGATAACGTCCAACTATGGCAACCATTATTCTGAATGTCCCCAAAGTCCCGACTGCAAATAGTCTGTCACCACTGCCCCCATATACCTTGGCTGTGTACCAAAAAGCCCCAAGTTTCAGAATCCCAAATAGATGTCCTAGCCAGCCTCTCGCTTCCAGGGAGACCCAAGGGCTGGCTGGGGCCTTGGCATCACCTCCTCCCAGAGCATGGTGGGAGGGTGTGGGCTCAACTGCAGGGGCTCACGGCCATCCTCCAAACACACCAGAAAAGCATGGTCCTGCCGATCAGGAGGGGGGATGGGCCACGATAAAGGGAAAAGGGGTATTGCACACGGACCAACGGCAAATCCAAGGTAGAGAGGCAGAAACTAATGGAGTGAACACAGAGGCCAACTTAAGATAGTAATTTAATTTCCACAGACAACCAGGCAATTGACCATTAATTACCTAGAAGGAACAACTTAACTCCCCTCTTCTCATCAAAGGGCTCCCACCATCCCTGCTCTGGCAACAACAGACTCAGAGCACTTCTTGCCATTACAACCACCACTTTTTGAGCCCTACCGGGCATACTAGGTCCTTAAATATGTCATCAAATCCTTAAAACCACCCAATTGATGCAGGCCCATTTTACAGATGATGAAACTGAGGCTGAGTGGTTACATAATTTACCTAAGGCTTTGTCTTCTCCGTTCAGTCAGATTTGAAATCCCATGATGACTCCAGGCCCTGCCACATAGCCGCTTGCAGGGAATCTGACTCTTCTAATGGTGCCAGGCACGTCTAGGGCACACTGTGGGTGCCTCTCCAGCCACTCATGCTCCCACACCCTGCCCCACCCAACCCCACCTGCAGGAGGGAACACGCTGAGCCTGCCAGCCTGTTCAGTTCTTCATAACCGAGTTCATCCTCAAAGACAAAAATGCCCCGAGCCCTGTCTACTACGGGAGACCAAATGGAACTTCACAAGTTCGTCTTCCTCTTTTTAAAAAAAATCCTCATCTGAGGGTATGCTTTCATTGATCTTTAGAGAAAGAGGAAGGGAGGGGGGGAGAAACGCCGAGGTGAGAGAGAAACATGAGTTGGTTGTCTCCTGTCCGCGTCCGAAACGGGGATCAAACCCGCAAGCTAAGTACGTACTCCGACCGAGGATCGAACCCGAAACCCTTTTGGTGTACCAGACGCCGCTCCAACCAACTGAGCCACCCAGCCAGGGCTCACAGGTTCACCTCTTGAAAGGAAAAGAAAACCATCGCGTGCAGGCAGAGAGGAGCCAAAGACGTTTCTATTTCAAAGGAAAAAGGTCTCAAGCGTTGAAGCACTGCTCTCAGTGGCCGATAAGCAACCAGAGGAGGTCCCTTAAAACTTTTTTTTTTAATATTCCACACACACACACAAAAAGACAGAAGCATAAGCCTCTAGAAACAAGCAAACACAAATTTGCACAGACTTGTTTAATTGACTTCAAAATATGCCTGCCGCTGTTTTATAGGTCAAGATCAAACTCCGGGAGGAAATCTGAGAAGGAGGCAGCTGAGGGCTGTGGACTCTCACCCAAGACCTTCCTACTACTGGAACCGCAAGAAATATTGTATTGTCTCTTTTGGGCCTCTCCCAGCTGGGTTGCCAGATTGCAGGCCTTTCTCTCCCAACTGGCAAGTGTATGCCGGGCATCCGAAAGCTTTACAGTAAGTGGTGACTCATCCATCTCAGCCACCATGGGTACCGCTAATGTAATAAGCTGAAGTTTGTTCCATCCACATGAAAGAGAAACGCTGGGTGCAGGGCTGCGAGCCTGACTCAAACTGCGACCCCTGTTCACCGCCACTCGTAAGCACTTAGCTGAAACTCAAACTGTAATTACCCAGCTCTTGGCGACCGAGGGCAGGAAGAAGGGGGGTTTCTAAGGAAGGGTCACATCCATAAACACAGACATGTCACTTCTCATCAAGGTAAGTCTCTTCATGCAAACACAGACATGTCACTTCTCATCAAGGTAAGTCTCTTCATGCAATCACTTATTCAACAGATGTGTATGGAGCACCAACCAAGTGCCAGGTACACAAAGGCAAAGGGACAAACAGCAACTACCCTGATGGGCATCCTGAGTCCTCTACTAGTTGCTTTACACATTTTTCTCACTTAATTTACTAAGTTCTCATTTAATAGCTCCATCTAACAGCTGGGGAAACTGAGGCTGAGAGCTCAGAGCAGGGTCACACAGTTCATGAAACGGAGAGCCAGAACACAAATCCTCTTCCCCGGCACTGGAGCGGGACTCGCAAACCCCAGCTGCCCTGCAGGGAGGTGACGCGCAGGTCTGGTCCCATCTCAAGGAGCTCAAGCCTAGTGAAGACCACGCACAACAGAGTGTTGGGGTGCTCGTGAGGGAGAAGCTCACGAGACAAAGACAATGAACCTCAGCTGGGATACATTCTAACTATCTTCCCAAGAGGAAGCCATGGTGGGAAGAGGTGGGAATCAGGCCAAAAAAGTAGATAGAGGTGAGGCCTATCTATACTGGGTTGAATAGTATGCCCCTCAAAATTTGTGACCACCAGAAACCTCAGAATATGACCTTATTAAGAAATAGGATGTTTGCAAGTAGATAAAAAAGCTGTGGTACGTATATATACAATGGAATATTACTAGGCCATAAAAAAAAAGAACGTAATCCTACCATTTGCGACAGCATGGATAGACCTGAAGGGTATTGTGCTAAGTGAAATAGCCAGTTAGACAGAGAAAGACAAATACCATATGATTTCACTTATTTGTGGAATCTAAAGAACAATATAAATGAACAAATGAAACAGAAACAGGCTCATAGACACATGTTCTCTGTATCGATGAGCCTGCTCCTGGCTGCCAGAGGAGAAGAGGTTTGGGGACTGGGCGAAAAAGGCAAAGGGATAGAGAAGCACAGATTGGTAGTTACAGAATCGTCATGGGGGTGTCAAGTCCAGCACAGGGAACATGGTCAGTCATATTGTGATAACCATGTTTGGTACCAGGTGGGTACTGGAAATAACAGGGGAACCCTGTAAAATATATGACTGGCTAACCACAATGCTGTATACCTGAAGCTAATACAAAACAATATCAAATGTAAAAAATAATATATTTTCGAGTAAGTGAAAAAAAAGAGAAGAAACAGGATCTGTGCAGGTATAATTAGTTGAGATAAAGCCATACTCATCTGAAGCCCACCCTAAGGCAATGACTTAGGAGAGAAAACGGACAGACACACACAGGAGAAGGCCATGTGGCAACAGAGGCCGTCTGGAGCGATGAGTCCCCAAGCCGAGGAACATCAAGAACTACTGGAGCCACAGGAAGCTGGGACAGGGGCAAGGAGCACAGCCTCCCTCAGAGCCTCTGGAGGGAACCATGCGTTTGAACTTCTAGCCTCCGGAACTGTGAGAACATACACGTCTGCTGTGTTAAGTCACCCAGCTTGAGGGACTTGGTTGCACAACCTAGTAGGCCAGTGCGAGGCCTGCTCTGGTCAGGCCTTATACCTTGGGTTAAGGCATCTGGACTCCACCTGTACCTCGAGGGCAGATTTTAAGCCACAGAGCAGGGTACGTTCAGGGTGGGGTGTTTTGTAAAAGTTTTTTTGGAGCTTACACCCCCCAAATCTGTGGACTCCAGTCCTAGAGCTGCTGGTGCCTCCAGGACTCCGCCATCCATCTCTTCGGCCCGCCACCCGCCCCTGCTTGCTGGGCGCATCCACACCTGTGGCTTCAAGTAGCAGAATTCGCTGGCAGCACCCAACTTCTGACCAGACACCTCCACCTGCGTTCGCACGCGTTTCTCCAACGCCATGTGTCCCCAGGCGAGCCCAGCCCCACCTTCCCCTCCTCCTTGTTTCTGTTGGGTTTCTCCCTGCCTCTCTTGGTGGTACTACGAACCCAGGCATCACCCTAGAACGGGCTCACCCTCGTCTCCTGTGCGCACCTCCACACCCAGCATCCATGTCCACATCCATTCCGCTCCTGCCTTTTTTTTTTTTTATCCTCACCCAAGGACATTTTTCCATTTTTGTTCAGATAGTGTGGGGGGAGGGGGAGAGAGAGAGAGAAAGAGAAACATTGACGTGAAAGGGACACATCGAGTGGCTGCCACCCACACAACCCAACCAGGGCTGGGGACAAAACTGCAACCAAAGTACATGCCCTTAGCGGGAACCAAACTCGGGTCTCTCTGGACCGCGGGCTGAGGGGCGGAGGCTCTAATCGCTGAGCCAAACCGGCCAGGGCCCACTCCCACTTTTTCAACCCTACCTCCTTTCCCACTGGAGTTCTCTGCGGCTGCACCATGGGTTTCATTCCTGAGGACTCTCCCCTCTTTCCTCTCTACCCCGCCCCCCAATCCAGCTGTCCTGAAAACCACAGCCAAGCACACCTTTCAGAAAACCTGGCCCCACTGCACCCAGCCTGAAGGCCTCTGGCTGATTCACAGCCTGTACTCAGACAGGAGCCCCACCCAGCCTCATTTCCCTACCCTCGGGGCCCACCAGATCCACAAGATCCTCCCTCCGGCCTCTTTTTTTTTTTTAAATATGTTTTTTCATTGATTTAAGAGAGAGGAAGGGAGAGGGAGAGAGAAACATTGATAGGCTGCCTCCTGCATGCCCCTTATTGGGTTGACCAAGCCTGCAACCCAGGCACGTGCCCTGACCAGGAATCCAACGGGCGACCTCCTGGTGCTTGGGACAACACTCAACCAACTGAGCCACACCGGAGTGGGGGGCTCCTTCCCGCCTCTTGATCCTGTCCTCCAACTGGCTAATCCCTCCTTGCAGAATCAAAGGCCCCAGAAGTCAGTCCAGTACCCGAGGACTACCTGCAGTCTCTTACTAGGAACTCTCACATTGAGTTTTCTTTGTATTCATCAAAGGTGGAGTTGAGTTCACACCTGAAGTGCTGGAGAACTCGCGCCTGAGGGCACAGACAGGGAGGGGTGGAGGGGCACTAAAGGTTCACATTCAGTCAAGGCTAATATACCCATTTCCCAGGCTAAAGGTCCCTTTCCCAGGGGGCTGGACAGTGCCTGAGGCTGCAGCCCGTTCCTTAAGTGCTGTTATCTCTGCTGTTATCTCTTCAAAGAGAGCAGAGTGCAGCACTGAGGGGGTTAATAAGTACCTTGACTCAAATCCTAGTTAGGAAGGAAAAAGGCAGGATCAAGGACCACTGCTGCGGTCCCAGGTCACCGCTGAGGAAGGGGCAGGGACCAGGCCCCGCACACCGTGCTCACTGCCTGTCTGCTCTGGGATCCAGACAGGGTTTGAACCTCCTGTGGGCCTCTCTAAATCTCAATTTCCTTATCTGAAAAACAAAAAGAATGAACCTCACCTCAAAGAATGATTGGGAGAATTTCAATGAGCTAATGAATGTAAAATTACAGAACAAAAAGGCCTGACACACAGAAAGTGCTGACGAAAGGTCTGTTGCTTTAAACTGAAAGCAGAGAGGAGCAGAGGGAGCCCAGCATGCAGTGACCCCCAGGCAGCAAATCCAACAACACAGAAACACCACGGTTCCAGCCTCGCCATCCTGCAAGATCACAAGAGTAAGAACAATGGCCGCGATCCATATGGGAGACCCAGAAGAGCCAACCACCCTCCATACACAACTCAATGAGTTAGTCCTCCCACACCCCTAGGAGGGCAGCTGCTCATCCCCATTCTACAGAGAGAGAGACTGAAGCTCAGAAAAGTTGATTAACTCGGTCATGAAGGCTGGTGAATGTACAGCTGGGACTGACCCCCAAGTGACTGACTCCAGGCCCCTTATCCTAATCGCCACCTCCCCAAAATCAGCCAGACCCCTTCATGACCTCACCCTCCTTCTTCTCCAGCTCAAAAAATGTTCTGCCCCGCCCTGGCCGGTTTTGCTCAGTGGTTAGAGCGTCAGGCCCGCAGACCAACAAGACCCAGGTTCGGTTCCTGCTAAGGGCATGTACCTGGGTTGCAGTTTGTCCCTGGCCCCAGTTGGGGTCGTGTGGGGGGCAACCAGTCGATGTGTCTCTTTCACATCGATGTTTCTCTCTTTCTCTTCCTCCCTGACTCCCTCCTGCTCTATCTGAAGATGAATGCAAAAATGTCCTCAGGTGAGGATAAAAAAAAAAAAAAAATGCCCTGCCCCTCCTTCATCCCACACCCCACCCTCACTCAGAGGGAGCTGCTGAACTCTGGCCAGTGCCCATGACTCGCCTTCCTAAGGGCACAAGCTGTAGAAAAAGGATCAAAGGCGAGGAAACAGGAGCGGGCCCAGGACGGAGCTCAGATCCCTCCAGTGCCTGCCAAGCTCAGTACCTCACCTCACAGGGTGCTAGGAGGCTCATGAGGCAACAGACACAGACTATTCAGTATGTCCTGGAGGGCTGCACAAGTCCATCCGAGGCTTCTGAAAGCTTCCTCCTCGAATACCGCCTCTTTCCCGGGCATCCTCACACTCTACCTCTTGACTAGTAACTGGCGTCGTGCCCTGAATGGCCCCGATTTCCCTCATCCTAAACACACCATCCCTGACCTGCTGCCATCTCCGGACTTCCCTTTGTAGGGATTTGGGTAAACGGCCCCTCCGGGCTGCACCAGCTCCCCAGAGGCAGCGAGGATAATTCGATGGCCCTCTGTTCTCCATGGGGCCTGGCACCGTGCATTTTTTCCATGCATTCAGGGAAAACCTTTACAAGCAGTAACTAAAAGCAGAGAACGTTTAAGGACCACATCCTAACTCATTCTCACAACAAACGAGGGAGACGGAGAATTTCCTCACAATGAGGAAACGGGCTCAGGGGAAGGAGTTCAAGGTCACCCAGCTTTCTAGTAGAGAAGCTCAACACTAGACTTTATTGGTTGGGCCTCAAAGTATCTCAAGCACAGCCCTGGCCAGTTTGGCTCAGCGATTAGAGCGTCGGCCTGCGGTCCAGAGAGACCCGGGTTCGGTTCCCGCTAAGGGCACGTACCTCAGTTGCGGTTTGTCCCCGGCCCTGGTTGGTCTGGTTGGTCGTGCGGGTGGCAGCCACTCAATGTGTCCCTTTCACATCGATGTTTCTCTCTCTCTCTCTCTCTCTCTCTCTCTCTCCCTCCCTCCCTCCCTCCCTCCCACTCTATCTGAACAAAAAAATGGAAAAATGTCCTCAGGTGAGGATTTAAAAAAAAAGTGTCTCAAGCACATCAAAGAAGTGGCTGGCGTCCTTTCTCTGCCGGCCGTGTCCATGAGCAAGTTTTATAAAACAGTTCAACTGTGTGGCATGTCTGAATCCGATCACCAAGAGGTCTCCCTAAGTCTCGGTCTTTCCCTCTTGGGCCACACCTCCCGTTCCAAAGGGGAAGGGCAAATATCTCTCTGTTTCATGCATCCTGGGGGCTGCAGGCCTTCTCAGGGTTATCTGTAACAGTTCTGGAGGCTGCTTACTTGGGGGGGGCTGTCTGCCTCCCCTTCTCTGCTGCCCCACTTGAAGTGGACCTGCCCTGAACTGGACACTCTGCAGAGATGGGAGCAAAATGACAGAGAGCAGGTAGGGCCCCCAGCACCCTGCAAAGCAGGTGACGAAGAGTGTCTGCTCAAAAGCCAGAAACTCCTGGGATCTAATTTGTGGGTGGCACCATTCCCTCCTTCTGGGGTGGAGACAAGGGAGCGGGGGAAGATGTGTGACTTGCCCCAAACCACAGGGCAACGTAGTGACTCAAATCCAGCCCCTGTGGACGCCTTGCCCAGTGTCGTCTCCCCACCACAACACGCTGCCCACGTTTCCTCTTTTTACTACCAGAATTTCCCCTTCCTTTCTTCTTTTAAAAACCTACATTACATATTAACAATTTGACAGGGGGGAAAAAAAACAATAAAAAACACATCAAATATGCTGTGCACTTTTCCAGATTCCTATCAATGTACGTGTCTAGATTCGGACCTGCTCGCCACCAGCACAGGTAAGCCATGCCACGTGCTGCTCGCTCCACCTGACTGCAGCCACGTGTCCACGCGAGGCAGGAGTCCACTGGGCTTGCCTGACCATCCCCTAATTACCTACATTTGGATCTTTCTGATTTTCTCCCCATCTCTGGACAAACTGACTTTCTGCCCCTTGAGAGTTATTTCTGTGGTACTCCCAGAAGTGAAAATACTGGTCAGAAGGTAGGAACGCTGTCACTGCTGCAGGCCAAAGTCGCCACGCTCTCCAGAAAAACAGCCCCACTTTTCAGGAACATGAGTGGTACCCTCTTCTTTCCCATGGTGTCAACAGGGGGCTTCAGAAATTTGATCTATTTGTCACTAACATTATAGGCCAACTGAAGTACTGCCTCAGATCTGTTTTAATTTCTATCTCTTTTATGCTGAGGAACCTGAACACTTTTGCACATCTCCGTGTACTGCCTGGGCCTCATGTGAAATGATCTGCCCTTGTGTCTTGTTATTTCACCAATACAATCTGAATATTTGCCTTAAAGGTCTTTATCAGTCTGGCACGTTCTTATCCATCAGTTTATCACAACTGTTTCCCTCTTCTACTACCCTCCCCTTTAGCACAAGTTTTATTATTATTATTATTGTTATTGTTATTTAAAACACACTTTACTGAGTCACACCCGCCCCAGGCCCTAGGCCACAAGGTCCATGATGAAATGACTGAGTACATGGGTACTTTTTTTTTTAATCCTCATCCGAGGACTTTTTTTTTTCCAATTTTTGTTCAGATAGAGCGGAAGGGAGAGAGAGGAAGAGAGAGAGAGAAAGAGAAGAGGAGAGAGAGAGAGAGAGAGAGAGAGAGAGAGAGAGAGAAACATCGACGTGAAAGGGACACATCGTGTGGCTGCCACCCACACGACCCCAACCAGGGCCTGGAATGAATCGCAGCCAAGGTACGTGCCCTTGGCCGGAATTTAACCCATGACTTATTGGTCCACAGGCCGACGCTCTAACCACTGAGCCAAACCGGCCAGGGCAGGTATTATTTTTATTTTGCAGATTTTAGTCCTTTATAGCTGAACACATACCATTTCGTCAGTAATCATTTTGACAGAATTTTCACAAACACATTTGCTCTCTGCAGTGAGGATAAATATTCCATCTGCTTTCTCTGAGTTTTAAAACTAAGTTTTTAATACATTCAGAATGTATAACATAATGAGACATAAATCTAAATTCATTTTCTCCATATTATCTAGTTTTTCCCAAGAGTTATTTACTTTAAAATCATTTCTTTCACTATCGCTTGCCTTTCCAAATTTGCCATATACGAATGTCTTCCATTTATGTAGGTCTCTTTTAATGGACCAGTCTCCCATTTTTCTATTTTGTGCTAATATTGCATGGTTTTAATAACTACTGCTTACCTGCCTAGTTGGCTTACAGGAGTCCACTGCTAAAAGATTTTCAAAACATGTATTAGTATGCTTGCCCACCAATGATCCCTGATTATTATTATTATCATTTGTCATGCTTTATAAAGTATTTCATTGGAAATTTAACTGCCAGGGCATGGAATCTAGGCAGAAATCTTGGGATACTGGCCCTCAATGCTTTAACTCCTGATCAGCACACATGTAGAATTTTGTAATTTTCTTTGAATAGAAATTGTGTCATCTGCAAACAGCGATATTTTTATCTCTTCCTTCCCTCTACCAACCCCTCTAGTTTCTTTTTGTTCCTATATTGTTATGACAAGCATCTGTTAAAATATGTTAAATAAGAGTCTCGATAAGGGACATTTAGGTTTAGTTCCTGTTTTGGGGGGCATGCTTCTAGTATTCTGTAGTCTGTATCTACAGCCCTCAGGGAAGGCTGGGTACATGATTATACCTAAGCAGGCTCTTTATCGTATTTAGGAGTAAATCCCCCAAAACACCTACTTTTAGTTTTATGATGTTTAACATACATTTAATTATTTCCAGTATTTTTCTACATCTACTGAGACCAACTTCATTCATTCATCAGATATTTGTTGAACATTAATTTATATTACAGGCACTGTGCTGAATACTGACTGTTATGATTTTTTCTTTTGATTTTTTCTTCTTTATTGATTTTAAAGAGAAAGGAAAGGAGAGGGAGAGAGAGAGAGAAAAACATCGATGAGAGAGAACATTGAACAGCCGCCTCCTGCACGCCCCCCACTGGGGATCAGGCCCACAACCTGGGCATGTGTTCTGACTGGGAATCGAACTGGCGACCTCTTGGTGCATGGGTGGACACCCAACCACTGAGCCACACCAGCCAGGCCTGACTGTTCTGATTTTTATGGTTATCAGATTAGTCTCTTAATATTGCACCAGACATATACTTCTGAAATGAGCCTAGTTTGGTAATTTTTCAAAAGCTTAAATGACTATAAAATTCATCTGAAAAAATTAATAGACAAGAATATTGACATATCAACCTCCAAGAACCGGTTAGAACATCACCTACTCCAAGAAGCCTTCCCAACCCTCACTTTCTTTTTTTTTTTCTCCTCACCGGAGGACATTTTTGTATTTATCTCTAGATAGAGTGGGAGGGATGGAGGGAGGAAGAGAAAGAGAGAAACATCAATGTGAGAGAGACACATCGACTGGTCACCACCCACACGACCCCAATCGGGGCCGGGACAAACTGCAACCGAGGTACGTGCCCTTAGCGGAAACTGAACCTGGGACTCTGGTCCACAGGCTAATGCTCTACTGAGAAAAACTGGCCAGGGCTCAACCCTCACTTTCCTGAAGTAGAGTTCTCAGCTCCTTTCTCTGGGCTCACACAGTCCTTCCTCTCTCCAGCACCACATTTATCTCAGGGACTGAAATGCAGTCATTGCCCATGTGTCTGCCCCCAGCCCCTGACTCCATCACTGCCCTGCAGAGAGCTGCGTGCGTGGTGGATCCCCAGTGCTAGGAACCACGACCAGTGGATGGGGGTTGCTCATTAAATATTTGCTGAAGTAGTTAGGTCATTCATCTATTAATTTATTCCACTGGTAACTTTTACAGCTGCATTTTTAAGTGAAATTAATCTGTACAATAGTTCTTGGGATCAGCAGAGCATGGACAAGCCAGTGATTTCATGCTCCTCTGGGGTCCTCTATCCAAGAAGACACTGAAGCTCTCCAGCTAGAGGCTGGGCTCACAGTGAATTCAGGGAAGGGGACAGCATAAGATGAAGTTATGAACGGTTCCAACAAATGAGCAAAGCCCTCTCTCTGATGGGAGGACCCAGGACAGGTGACCCTCTGTAATATCGGCAGCAGGACATCTATGAAGATTACCAAGGCCTCAGCTGGCTAGTAAGCCAAGACTCTATCTTCTGGAGTAGGATTAATCATGCTAATTACTGGTTATCAACACATGCTATGCACCAGACACCTTAGCAATTGTCTTTCCAACCACCCTGTAGGGTATATTCTACAGTTCCCATCACAAACATCAAGAAACAGGCCACAGAAGAGGGGGTAGGGGGGAGGAAAGAGAAAAACCACAGAACTTATATGCATGTATGTATAACCAATGGACATAGACAACAATGCTGGGGACAGGGTGGGGGGATGATGGGGAGGAGGGTGTCAATGGGGGAAAAACATCTGTAACAAAAATAAATCAATAAAAAAATTTAAAAAAAAATAAACTGAGGCCAGTCTGGCCCATGTGGCTTAGTGGATTGAGCATCGTCCCATGGACGGAGAGGTCCTGGTTCGATTCCCAGTCAGGGACATGCCAGTGTTGTGGGCTCATTGCCTGGGAGGGGGTGTAGAAGAGGTAGCTAGCTGATGGATGTTTCTATCTCTCTCTCCCTAAAAAAATCAATAAAAACGTTTTTTACAAGAAAAAAAAAGAAACTGAGGCCAGTCAGGTAATATAATTTACCCAGGGTCACACGGTCAGTACGTGGATGAGCCTGGATTCAGACTGATGTCTTCCCACCATAACTTGCTATCTAGCAAATGGCCAGGGCAGGTCTCAGACCCTGCACAGGACCCAGATATCAGTCACGTTAGCAGAACAGGAACCAACACAGAAGCCTCTTAGAAGAACTGAGACTTAGAGAAGGAAACGGGACACAGGAACAAGGCAGGAGGCCCTGCAATGTCAAAGCCAGAACAGTGTCTGAGCCCAGAATCCTGACCGGAAGGGATCTGAGTCTCCGCTTCCTCAGACCAGGCGTGATTCTAAAAGCCGAGGGCAGGGCTGAGCTGCAGGAAGTAAACCGGTAGGGTTGGCCTCTCCCAGGATAATGCAGGCTGGTCTGGCTGGGTATCCCCCTCTCCACTCCACAGAACCAGTGGCCAGCCAAGCAGGCCTTCCAGTGCCATGGGCAACACCACCTGCATTTAGAGTGGGAGCTAGTGGAACGTGGAGAAGAAACTGACTTTGAATAAATGCCTGAAAATCATCCTCTGGCTTCCTTCTCTGCAAAGTGGACAGAGCTGGACCAGATGGCCTCTCTAGGTCCTATGATTTCTGTTCCTCATCTAGGGAGTCTCCTACAGTCCATTCAGGATACCTGAAGCCCTTACAAGCGAAAGAAAATTGGGCTTTTCAGTGCACATAAATGAGGGTGGGCATATTTCTGGAGAGGAAGTCCATAGTGTCTATCATATTCCCAAGAGGTTCCATGGATTAAAAAAGGTTCAGAACAACTAATCCAAATGTCCTGAAAAAGTCAGCTGAACCCGTGGAGGCTAACCTTCGGCGCTGAGCCCAAGTCAGCTCAGCCGACAGAATGTGCCCGAAGACATTCTGTAGCCACAAACTCTCTTCTACCCTCAGACCATCTGGAAAATGTGTGGTCACTAATGAAGCCAAGAGAAGTGACTGGGTGGGTCAGGGCACCCCATCTTCACGACTTTAAAGGAGAACAGTATGGATTTTATTGCAATAGTTAGGAGCATCATCTTTTTTTATTTTTTTATTTTTATTAATTTAATTTTGTTACATATGTTTCTCCTAGGAGCATCACCTTTACAGTTCACAGGTTCACTGGTTGCTGGACACTTGGAGACTTAGTGCCCTGTGGTCAGAGGAAGAGCAAATGCCATTTCCTCGACTTTCTTGCTCCTCAGTGGGACCAGCTGGAGCCAGTTAGAAATGCACAGTCTGGGGCCTCACGCCCCGTCTGCTGAACCAGAATGTGCACCTAACAAGGGCTGCAGGCCCCAGGTGATTTGTGAGCTCCTTCGAGTTCAAGAAGCACTGCTGCACTTGTGCGGATGGAAATTCGCGACATTAAAAAATGAAGGATAGAGGAAAACTCAAGAGTGCAAACAGAAGGAACAGATACGAGCGTGAGCAAATGTCTGAAAGAGAACAAATGTCAAAACTTTGTTTTTAGAAAAAAATAATAAAATTACTAAATCAGGAGCCCAATGCATTTCAAAAGAATAAACTACAAAATCTAGAATGGAAACAAAAAGACCCAATAAATTAGCCATTTATAGACTGTTTAAGGGATTTTGTGTGTAACCATAAAATAATAGCTGAAAAAACAAACTTAATACTTAAAAATTTATGACCAGCTGGTGTGGCTCAGTGGAATGAGCATCGTCCTGTGCACCAAGAGGTCACTGGTTCAATTCCTGGTCAGGGCATATGCCCAGGTTTGGGGTTCAATCCCCAGTGGGGGGGGTGCAGAAGGCAGCCAACTGATGTTTCTCTCTCATCGATATTTCTTTCTCCCTTTCCCTTTCTCTCTCTCCAAAAATCAATAAAAAAAAAAAAAAATTGCCCGGTGTTGCAGTTCAGTGGATTGAGCATCGTCCCATGGACTGAGAGGTCCCAGTTCAATTCCCAGTCAGGGCACATGCCCGGGTTGCAGGCTCGATCCCCACTGGGGGCGTGCAGGAGGCAGCTGATTGATGTTTCTCTCTCTCTCTGCCTTCCTCTCTCTCTAAAAAAAAAAACAATAAAAACATATTTTAAATATGTTTTTACTATATTTTTAACAAAACTTATGATATCCAATTAAAGCAAAAGGAAAGACACTTGAACTGATCAGTCACAGACGATGAATTAGAAAAAGGCCGAAACAACCAAGGGAAAGGCACCTGTGTTTAACGGTTCCTTGGAAAGTCTTTTTATAATGTGCAAACATTTTTTTTCATCACTTAAACATATATGTAAAACATTCACACATTTCTTTTGACAAATTAAAGCATGAAATTCAAAGCTGAGGCCTCTCTAAATAGCACTGCTGTAAGTCTGGTGCACATCGTTCGGGCCTGTTTTGTATGAACGCAGGATTCCACCGAAAATAAGATACTATCAACAATACAACACCATTTTCTTCTTCAAAAATGGTATCACATTGTACATATCACTCTGCAATTCACATTTATCACTCAACGTTACATTTCTAAGACCTTTTCTCATCACAAGGTGTCAATCTAATATATTCCTTTTAACTACTCTTGCAGTATTTTTCCAACTTTTTTTGCTAGGCAGTAAGAAATATATTTTATATTGTGACCCAGTTCACATTTGCAAATATGCAAAACTGAAACAAAAATCTCACCAAATATTTACCGTCAGTATGTACAATGCACTGTGTTATTTTCTATTCTTTGTTTCACACTGTGTCACAGACCACTAAGCTGATTTATTGACCCACTAATGGTCTGAATAATCCAAGTTTTAGTTAACCCTTATTAAAAAAACAAATATTTATCCATCCTACTGATGGATATTTACACTGTTGTCTTCAATGTTCCACTATTACAATAATGTTCAATGAATACTGTACACGTATGTGGAATGTTCCTTTGGGGCTGATACCCAGGAGTGGAACCATAGGGTCCTAAGATTCGGGCATTTATGATTTAGATAAATATCACAAATTGCCTTCCAGGGTAACTGTATCCATTTACTCTCACCAGCAATGTACAAAAGTACCTTTTCTTTACACCCTCACCAACGTTTTGATCTTTTCCAATCTGATAGGTTACAAATGCCATTTTACTGTACTTCTGATTTGCATGTTTTAAGAGAGTTTGTGCATCTTTTCTTTTTACAAGTCATTTACCCTTCTTTTCCTGTGAATTTCTTGTCTTTTGCCCATTTTTCAAGTAAGTTGATGATCCTTTATTTCTAAGAAGCTCTTTGCATATTAAAAAAATTAGCTCCTTTTAATATTGCAAATATTTTTTCTCACATTATCACCTATCTTTTACTTTTTTAATGGTGTTTTTCTTATGCAGAAGTTCTCCTTTTTATATTGTCAAGTTTTATTTTATGTCTTCTGGAATCTGTGTCAAACTTAGGAAGGTCTAAGACTAGAAAATTCTAGTACTTTTATACTTCCATTCTTTATTTAAATCTTTGATCTATCTTTGGTACTTATTTTGATTTAAGGCACAAAATAGGGCTCCTGCTTTCTGCACATGCACACCCCACAGATAGCTCTCTAGTTGTAAGATACTATCTTTCCCCATAAATTTGAAATACTGCCTTTTTCACAAATCACATACACACACACACACACACCCCTATTTATTTCGGGGTTCTCTGTTCTGTCCCATCACTTGTTCAGTCTATTTAGTACCAAATTATCTTAATTATTATAGCTTTTAAAAGATTTAATATCATGCCCTGGCTGGTTTTGCTCAATGGTTAGAGCGTCGGCCCGTGGACCGGAGAGTCCCTGGTTCGGTTCCCACTAAGGGCATGTACCTTGGTTGCAGTTTTTCCCCGACCCCAGTTGGGGTTGTGTGGGTGGCAGTCACTCAATGTGTCTCTCTTACAATGATGTTTCTCTCTCTCTCTCTTCCTCCCTCTCTCCTTCCCGCTCTATCTGAAGATAAACGCCAAAGTGCCCTCGGGTGAGGATTAAAATAATAATAATAAAATATTTAATATCTGTTAGAGCCAGACCCTCCTATTTCCTTCTCATATTTTTATGTGTTAATTTTTTCATGTGAACTTAGAATGAGCTTTCTTTAAAATTTGATTTTTTCTATTTCAGTTGACATACAATATTATATTAGTTCAAGTATACAACATAGTAATTAGACATTTATATAACTTACAAAGTGATTGCCCTGACAGGTCTAGTACCCTTCTGACACCACACATAGTTATTACAATATTATGGACTATATTCCCTTTGATGTACTTTACATCCCCGTGACTGTTTTTATCATGGCAATTTGCACATCTTCATCCCCCCTTCCCCCTTTTCACCCATTTGCTCAAGCCCCCTCCCATCTGGCAACCATCAAAATGTTCTCTTATCTATGAGTTTGTTTTTGTTTATTTATTTTGTTTTTCAAGATTCCACATATGAGTGAAATCATATGGTATTTGTCTTTCTCTGACTGATTGCACTTAGCATAGTACTCTCTAGGTCCATGACCATGTCACTGCAGATGGTAAGATTTCATTCTTTTTTTATGACTAATGGAGTCATAAAAGTCATAATGGAGTAATATTCCACTGTATATATGCACCACTTCTTCTTTATCTATTTGTCTACTGGTGGACACTTAAGTTGCTTCCATATCTTAGCTATTGTAAATAATGCTGCAACAAACATATGAATGTATATGTCCTCTCGAATTAGTGTTTTGAGTTTCTCTGGATAAATACCCAGAAGTGGAATTGCTGGGTTCTTCTTTGTCTCTTATTAAAGCCTTTGTTTTAAACTCTATTCCATATGGTTTAAGTATTACTACCCCAGCTTTTCTTTTTTTCCATTTTCATGAAATATCTTTCTTCATCCCTTTATTTTCACTGTGTGTCTTTTGATCTGAAATGGGTCTCTTGTAGGCAACATATATATAGGCTTGTTTCCTTATCCATTCAGCCACTCTACATCTTTTGATTGGAGCATTTAATCCATTCACATTTAAAGTAACTATTGATACGTATGTAGTTATTGCCATTTTATTACTTTTTTTTCTTCTTCTTCTTAAAGAAGTTCCTTTGTTTTTTGTAATACTGGTTTGGTGATGATAAACTCCTTTAGCTTTTTCTTGTCTGGGAAGTTCTTTATCTGTCCTTCAATTCTAAATAATAGCTTTGTTGGGTAGAGTAATCTTGGTTGTAGTTTCTAACTTATTATCACTTCAAATATTTCTTGCCAATTCCTTCTGGCCTGCAGTTTCTGTTGAGAAAACAACTGATAGTCTTATGGGAGCTCCCTTGTAGGTAACTAACTACTTTTCTGTTGGTGCTTTTAAGATTCTCTCTTTGTCTTAGCATTTGGCATTTTAGTTGTGATGTGTCTTAGCATAGACCTCTATGGGTTCACCTATGGGGACTTCTATGGGACTCTCTGAGCTTCCTGGACTTATATGTTTATTTCCTTCACCAGGTTAAGGAAGTTTTCTGTCATTTCTTCAAATAGGTTTTCAATTCCTTGCTCTCTCTTTTCTCCTTATGGTACTGCTATGATGCAAATGTTGGTACACTTGTCCCAGAAGCCCCTTAAACTATTTCTTTTCTTTTTGCTGTTTTGATTGGTTCTTTTCTACTACCTCATCTTCCAACCCACTGATTTGATCCTCTACTTCAGCTAATCTACTGTTTATGTCTTCCAATGTAGTCTTCACATCAGTTACTGTATTCTTAATTTCTGACTGATTCTTTCCTGTTTTGTATCTCCTTTTTTATATATATCTTATCTCTCTGTTAAAGTTCTCACTAAGAGTTCACTGAGCATCCTTATAATCAGTGTTTTGAACTCTGGCAGACTGCTTGTCTTCGTTTGGTTTACTTATTTTTCTGAAGTTTTGTCCTATTCTTTCATCTGGGACATGTTCCCTTGACTCCTCATTTTGGCTGCCTCCCTATGTATTAGGTAGAGCTGCTACATCTCCCAGTCTTGGTAGAGTGGCCTTATGTAGTAGGTGTCCAGTGGGGCCCAGTGACACAGTCTCCCTGATCATCTGAGCCGGGTGCTCCAGAAGTGTCCCTGGTGTGGGTTGTGTGTGCCCTCCTATTGTAGTTGAGCCTTGACTGCTGTCAGCATGCCAGTGGGAAGTATTGGCCCTTGGGCTGATTGGCTATGAGAACTGGCTGTGTCAATGGGGGGAAAAGACAAACATGTGTAACAAAAATAAATTAATTAAATAAAAATTAAAAAAGAACTGCTGTGACTATAGTGGAGGAGCTATTGTGCAGGAGCTGATACCACAAAGCAGAATTTGCTGCAGTGGGGCCCTGGTGTCTGCTGAATCCGCCCTTTGGGTGTGTCATTTGTAGAGGTGATTGGGTGGTACTCTGGTGTGGTCTGAAGCTGGCCACCAGGTGTGTTGGTTCTAGGACCACTTGGGAGGAGCTCTGGTGCAAGTCATGGTCAGCTGCTGCCTTTGCTCTGCCCAGGGCCACCTGGTATAAGCTACAAAGTGATCTGCAGATGGCTGCCACTCGTGCTGGGCTTGGAGGTGCTTGGGAAAGGCTAAGCTGCAAGCCAAGGCTGGCTGCCACTAATGTCAGGTTTGGGGCTGCTTAGCAAGAGGTACAGGTTATACCAAGCCCAGAAGCTACTTGTCTGGGGTTTGTTATATTTTGAGAGACAAAGTCTGCAGCATAAGCCAAGACAGGCTATTTGTCTAGAATCAGATTTTCTACTACCAAAATAATTCTACTGGTAATTTTATTGTGATCACATTTTACATGTATAGGAAAAGTGATATTTTTATAACACTAGCTCTTTCTATCCAGGGTTATAGTATCTATCTGTTCAGGTCTTTCATACCCCTTTGTAGCACTGAAGTTACATAGGAGTATTTCTATTTATTTAGCAATATTTTATATTTTATAAAATATTTCCAATATTTTATATTTTTATATTTATAAAGCTTGTAACTAAACATTTTACCACTTTTGTTGCTTACATAAATGAAATGTTTTTTTCCCACCATGCTTCCTAGTTGGATAGTGTTTATGTGGGAGACCTACTGATTTTTATTCTTTATTTATGTACTCAACTACCTTACCGAATTCTCTAATTGTCTTTTAGCTTTGCCTTCTTCTAGTTTTTATACCTCTAATGTCTTTCTTTTACCTAATTATACCAGCTAATCCCTCCAAAACAAAGTTATATAATTATAGTGCTTAATCATGATTTTAATAGGAATGCATCTAATGCTCACCATTCCAATGCTAAGCAAATTTGGCTAGTAGTTTGACAAAGTTGTATTTTCTCACGATGGGGAGGTACCTAATTACTCCTACATTATGAGTTTTTATTAGAAAAAGATGCATTTAATTTTTCATAAACCTTTTCAACATCTTATATTCTCCTTAGATCATCTGACTCTTCTGACTAGAAATCCTAAAAGTAACTCATCCTTGCATTCCTGTTCTGAAACCCACCTGCCCGTGGAGCTGTTCTGGATTCTATTTGCTTTAATTATGTTATAAGGGTTTGGTACCAATATTCAAAACCGAGATCACTTGGTAGTTTCGTGTGTGTACACAGTATTTTTTTTTTAACTTGGCATCGCTTTTACTCCACAATGTCAATCTCATTCCATAACGTTTTTTCATTGGTGCATTTGGACAATTCACACCTAATGTAACAATTAATATGCTGTGGCTTATGTCTGCCATTTTATTTTTTTATTTTTTGTTTTTCTGTTTTTCATTCTTGTTTTCCTTTTTTACTGTTGAAAATATTACAGATGTCCCCCCTTCACATTGCTCTTTTGTCACATTTTTCACACTAGCTGCATAAGAAGAACCTAAGTGTTCCTTCTTTCTTTGCTCTAGAACAATTTAAATGGCATTACAATCTCCTTTGCCTTCAGTATTTGAAAAAATTATCTGTGAAACCAGCTGGTCCTATGACTGTTAAGGAACAGCTCTTTAATACCTTTCTCTCTTTTTTTTTTTATCCTCACCTGAGGACATTTTTCCATTTTTTGTTCAGATAGAGTGGGAGGAAAAGAGAGAGAGAGAGAAACATCGACATGAAAGGAACACATTAAGTGGCTGCCACTCACACAACCCAACCAGGGCCGGGGACAAACTGCAACCGAGGTACGTGCCCTTAGCGGGAACCGAACCCGGGTCTCTCTGGACCGCAGGCCGACGCTCTAACCGCTGAGCCAAATTGGCCAGAGTGATACCTTTCTCAATTTCTTCTACAGTAATCAGTCTGTTTAAATTATATTCTATTCTGGTGTCAGTTTGGTGTGGGTTTTTTTTTTTTTTTTTAATTTTTAAAGAACACATACTCTCATGTTACATAAACTATTTCTAAACTTAGAAAAAGATCCTACCAGCATCACTCTAAGAAGTAAATACACCCTCTACCCCGAACGGCTGGTCCTGTAGTCGTCCTCCTCGCTCCTCCTAAAGGCCTCATCTCTTCTCACTATCAGATTCACGTATAAAGAGAATGGAAAGGTTTGCAACAAACCAGAAACGCGCTGGCGCTCCTCCCCCACCTTCAGCCCCATTGGGCAAGGGCTGCGACAAAGGCCCCACTCCCTCCACCTCCCTTAGTGGACCGTGCTAACTCTTCTGAGCTTCTTCTCAGAGCCTCACCAATCCTCCCGCACCTTTGAGGCCAGCAGCCCACCTCACCTCACTCACACCAAACCCCCGGCTTCCTCACGGAGACACAGCGTCGAGGAGTCCACCAATGTTCATCACCAGGCACCGGCCAGATGCCTGGGGCACCTGCCCTCTAAAAGCACGTTATCTGAGTGATGGGTGAAGACCTGCCCCTAAGTGACAAGGCCCAGAATGACTAGGTACGAAACAGCGCAGAGCAAACCATGAGTGCAGAGGACAGAGAAATCTCTGATGACCAGGAAGGCAATGGGGAAGACACTTCAAGCAAGTGACCCAAAGCCAGGCCAAAGGAGGATCAGCCCAGTGTGCTGATGGTATATGGGGTGGGATGCTGCCTGGCCAGCGAAGGGGGCAGATAATCCTGGGCCCCAGAGGCCCTGGAGCCCCAGCGAGAGGTTCGGACATGACACTGCAGGCACTGGGAGTCACCATGGGCTCTTGTGCAGGGCAGTAACAGGAAGAAAGTGGTGTTTTGGTTACACCCCCCACATTCTAGGTTGCCAGACTTGCCTTCAAAGAAATGACTAGCTGTACCAAGAACTCGGTGAGCTATGGGGGAGGGCTGTAAACCACAACCCTAAGTCAATGCCACAAGTGACAATGGACACATACACACACACACACACACACACACACACACACACACACACATGCGCGTCCAGGTTCTAATTAAAGACACCAGGCTGGAATCATACCACAGCACTAGGGTTTAAATAGTTTATTGCACTGCACAATAAAAAGCACATAGGCAGAAATCTCTAATTTCTGGGGGCATCTTCTCTATGTTCAAGTGCACCCGTTATCACCTGAGGGTCTTGTTTAAAATGCAGATCCTGAGTCTACAATTGTGGGTTCTGCACTCATATCTAAGAAGCTCCCGGGTGATGCCGGATGCCAGATCCAGGGACCACGCTTTGAGAAGCAAAGGTCTAGATGATGCTGGGCCTCTAGTAAGCTCACAGGCAGCAGATTGTGGGCATTAATTACAAGCAGAGAAAACACTGAGGAGTCTACAGCAAGGCACCCAAACTAACCAACTCATTTTCTATTAAAAAAAAATTCACCACGGGGGTTCAGTAACAGGCCTGGCTCCCTCAAAGCCATTAGTAAATGTAAACCACCTCGCATTTCACAACTCTGGTCTAATTACTCTCCCTGTAACCTTTCATGGCAGCCCTAAGCCAGCTCTTTTAAGTGCTGATGCCACTAATTAAGTCATAAAGCTTTAAAGCGTCATATTATTAGCCTTGATAACAGAGTGTAAAACAAACCCAGCAACAATCCTATTTGCCTTTCCTCCCAGCTGAAGCCATCAGTCAGGCTAACATTGGTGTTACAGCCCGTCCCAGGTCAAGGGAAAATGCATTTAACCATTGAGAGCCTCCTATCTGTGATGAGCCATGCAAGACAAATTTATCAGCTCTTTTATGATCCTCTGAGAAGATTCTAGAAACTGATCACAATCCTAGCAGCTTCTTTACTGTCTCCAAATCCTTGGGTAACTTGGACACCTGGAAGAACCTTCTGTTTCAATTACCCCGCTTCTGCTGAGTCCCCTCCCCTCAGGTTACCTATTCAGACACCTTCAACTCAACCCATCACAAGCCACAGAGCTCCTCAGCATGGTTGGATTCTGAAATCAGACTGCCTGTGTTTCAAGCTGTGTGCCTGTGCCGCTTGGAATGAGACAAATGGTCGATCAAAAGAGGTTGCTCAAAGGTAGACCTGGAGCCCACCTCCATGTGACCCACAAACCACACACACCCACCCATCAATTCAATGAATCCCCTTACGCCACTTTGGAACTCCCCTACGAAACTAGAAAGTTTGCCACTTTGCTCTTTGTCCACCCCCCCTCCCCATCCTTTCGGGCCCCCTTTCTCTTGGGAAAGCATCATAATTTAACCCATCCGAGAGCTGGTCCAGTTCTGCTCTCCATGAGATGGGTCGTGGACAAAGTCATATCCCCTTTTCAGGACTTAGTAACATGGACAGGTTAGTGAAGATGACTTCTCAGATCCTTTCCAGCTTTAAACAGAATCAATGAAAACTTCAGTTTGCAGTCAGGAGAAAATAGGGGCTCCCCCAAGCCATGCTCTGTGCAGGGAGGATGGGCTGGTCTGAGCCACTGATAAGAAGCTGCAGTACATGAAGAACCGGTCCACCCATCGCCTCCCGTGGTCCGCACAGAACTTCCCCAGCCCACGGAAGAGGAGGCACGGCCAGCTGCCAACTGTCTCCAAAAACTTGCCAGGAAGAATTCTTAATTAAAGCTCTTTGTTGCGCTGCAGTATTATATTCCTTCTAATGAGTTTTAAAATTATAAAATTGATTTATGTTCATGACAGAAAACCAAAAAACATTTTATTTTTAATAACTTTTGAAGTCATAATATAAATGTACATTCATTGCAGAAAATCAGAACTTGTTAAAAGAAAATCCCAGTTGTAAACAAATCAAATTCTGTTAATTAAATCTCACTCTAATTGAGAACCAAAGAAACCCAAGAGTTGGAGTTGACCTTAGAGACATACAGGCTGTGTCCTGGGCCTTGCATATAGTGTCAGGGAGAACACTCAGGGATCCACAGAAACAATCCAGTCCACCAGCCCTATCTCCAGCATCTCTAACAGGTGGCCACCCCGCCTCTGCTTGAACCCTTCCCACTTTCTGGCCCTTTTCCGGGCAGTCTGGGCCATCTGGGGAAAGCCCCATCAACAGCCCCACCAACGATTCTTCCTGCAGTGGCGAGTAGTCATTATATGCAAAGGCTGTGGGAGCCCGGAACTTGGGTTCAATTCCACACAGCCTCTTGCATGCTCCGTTACACTGGGAAAGTGACTTAGTCTCTCTGAACTTGAATGTCCTCACCTCTCAGATGAGAACAATAATACCTGGATGAAAGGATCATCGTGAAATTTAAATGAGAAAATGTATATAAAGCATTTAGCCAAGTGCCTAGCCCAGTGTAAGTGCCCAATAAATAGCAAGTAGTAGCATATTAAATGGTAGCTCATAACCATGGTTTTCCAACTTTTTCCACCCTACAAAGAAATTATACTTATATCATGTCTCAGTACATAAAATATATACTCATACAAATATATAAAAATGAACAAATATTTTCAAGAAACAGTGGTGACCCACACACATCTGATCCACTCAAGATTTTTTTCCTATTCTGTTTCCTTTTTATTCTATTTCTTTTTTTTCTTTCTTCCCTACAACTCTCACCAGAGGATGTTTTTCTGGAGAGAGAAGAGGGGCGGAGGAGAGAGAGAAAGAAACATCCATGAGAGAGAGAAACATGGATAGCTGCCTCATACATGCACCCCAATGGGGGAATCAAACTCACAACCCAGGCTCGGGCACAGGACGATGCTTCGCTGCTCCCAGGACGGCCACGCCCACCCAGCCGCTGCTCTGCTCCTCTGGCCGCTTCCATGCTGCCTCGGATCCAGCAGCCTGACAGGAGCATCATTTTTTTTTTTAAGATTTTCAATTGATTTTCTTTTTTTTAATCCTCACCCGATGACGTTTTTCCATTTTTGTTCAGAGAGAGTGAGAGGAAGAGAGGGAGAGAGAGAGAAACATTGATGTGAGAGACACATCGACTGGCTGCCTCCCGCATGACCCCAACCAGGGCCAGGGTCTAACCGCAACCAAGGTGGGTGCCCTTGACCAGAATCGAACCCGTGACTCAATGGTCCATGGGCCAATGCTCTAACCACTGAGCCAAACCAGCCAGGGCCACAAGTGATTTTTTTTAGAGAGAGAGAAACATCGATGTGAAAGCAAAACATCGATCAGCTGCCTCCTGCACATCACCTACCGGGGACTGAGCCGGCAACCCGGGCATGTGCCCTGACCGGGAATCAAACAGGCAGCCTTTCTGTGTCCGGGATGATGCCCAACCGAGCCACGACGGCCAGGGCGACACGAGCATCTTTTTGAACCTTCCCCCCAGGTGTGCTCTTCATCCCCAGAGGAACTTATCTTGGTTTCTTCCAACCCATTCCAGCTCCTCTCCGGCTCTTTCATACTCAGGTGTTCCCTCTAGGTCCTTCCACAAACGAGATTAGGATGCCTCAGGCCCCATCAACGAGAAGAGCGAAAGTGGGGAAGAGTTTCGATATGCATGTCTGAGCCCAAATCTACCACCAGAAAGTGCTCCCTTCTTACTCATCTCTGAACTAGCTCTGCCTGGAACCAAACCGAGAGGCCTCATCCCCCAGCCACATCTGTCCCTTCACCCAGAAAGCGACAGGGAATCTCACACCTGGCTGCAAACAGCCCTTCAGAGCTGAGATCTCCCAGCACCACCTTGAACGTGCAGGAAACAAGAGATACCAGAAACAGCCACAGTTTCCCATATCCTATCTGCATCTGTGGTCATTAAAAAATACATTTGTGTTAATAAGAAAACAAATAAAATTCACACACATGCACCTAGGGTAACATTCTGTAACTTGGGTTAAAAAGAAAATGTTTCCAAAGCAAAAACAAGAGTCTACTATGCCTTCAAAATGTGGGTTGGCTCCTACTCCTCGCTTCTCCATCACTGCGCTTGGGGATCTCTTCATGAACACATCCCATACATATATATATATGTGTGTGTGTGTGTGTGTATATATATATATATATATACACACACACCCCTTAGCAATGGGTCTTAAATTTCTTGTTAACTTTAAAATGTACTCAAAAGGTATCATGCTATATGGAATAGTCAGGGTCTTGCTTTTTAAAATTCAGCCTCAGATTACTAAGTTTCATTCATGAGGATGCATGGAGATGTTCATTCACGTTGCGGCTGTAAATGGCCCGTCAGACACCACAACGCATTTGCTCATCCTCCAGCTGATGTGCATCTGGGTTTCCAGGTGTTTCCTATTATCAACAGTGCTACTAGGAATGTTCTTAGTACACATCTCCTGGTGCCCACATGAATGAGTTTCTCATGATTATTATGTACCTAGGAGTGGAAACGCCAAGGCATGCAGTATGTGCACGTACAGCTTTACAAGATAATGAGACCAAACTGTTTTCCAAAGTGGGTGCATCAGTTTACCCTCCAAACAGCAGCATGTAAGAGAACACCGTGATCTATGTCCTCCCAATGCTTGCTATTGCACAGCTCTTTGTTTGTTTTTTTTATCCTCACTCGAGGATATTTTTCCATTTTTTTGTTCAGGTAGAGTGGGAGGGAGAGAGAGACAGAGAGAGAGAGAGAGAGAAACATCGATGTGGAAGGGACACATCAAATGGCTGCCACCCACACACCCAACCAGGGCCGGGGACAAACTGCAACCGAGGTAGCAGCCCTTTGCGGGAACCGAATCCGGGTCTCTCTGGACCTCAGGCTGATGCTACAACCACTGAGCCAGACAGGCCAGGGCACTATTGCACAGCTCTTAATGCTTGTCAATCAAAGGGGGGATAAAACGGAACCTCACTGTGATTTGTGTTCTCTGATTACTAATGGAATTAAGTGGCTCATAAAAAGAGAGATCCTCTCCCAACCTAATGCCCTACACTCTTCTTTCCCAGCTCCTATCAGAGTCCGTAATTAACCATTTGTGGGGTTACTGATTAGAGCCCATCACCCTGCCTGTTATCTTCACCACCGCACACTGCAAAACGCACGAATCGGGCCTCTGTGTATGTGTGGAATGAATGCATGCACGAGTAGCCGAACAAATGAAAGTATCAGGCTCTAACCTGATTAAAAGCCTGGGCTCACTAGTCAGGGTCTGATCTCCCCAACTGAGTTATAAAGCGGGTAGAGGGATGTAGAGGTGATGAGGTGGTACCTCCAAACCTGGACGGAAGGGGGAATAAGGTCCACAGAGATCAAAGCCAAGTCCAGTCTTGGTCCAGGGTAATTTGCAGTACCTCCTCAATAACAATGGTAAGAAACTATTATTATGAATTGTGAGCCTAACACGGACCACATACATCACACCACATATGAACAACTATTACTTATATAGTGTGCTTATTATACACCAAGCACTGTATTACACCTGATACTCACATCTCTATGGAATGAATATGACAGCCCCATTTTACAGCAAAGAAAACTGAGGCTTAGAGAGTGTAACGAAGTGCCCAGTCACAGCATATAAGGGGCAAACCCAGGGTCAGAGTCAAATCCAGGTCAGTCTTGCCCCAGAATCCATGCCTTTTCCACTCATCTGTACCAACCCCAACCCTCTTGGGGTTGTCTTCTTTGCATGGGGCTGCGTTTGCTCCCCATTCGCCCCCACAAAGCTCCTTGGACTCCAAGTTTTGCTCCACAGCCCACAAATGCTTCCCTTTGTGCTCGAGTAAAAGGTCAACATGTCACTTAAACATTTGCACTGACAACCCACTTACTTGTCAGATCCGTAGCTGCAAGATGCGGTGTGTCACCCAGGAGGCTGGCACAAGGACATCACCCCTGCCTGGCTCTCCCAGAATTCTCCCAAGTCAACAGTTCCTACCAGTGGAGGTTCTGCAGAAACCAGCTCCTTTTCAACTTTGAAAGGGTTTTTACTGCAGTTGGAAACAAACATCCTACAAATACCAACTATACCTCTGGCACATGACATGCCTTAGCTCCACAAGAAATACTATGTAGCCACTAAAATTATACAATCCAGGCCAATGCATAGAAATATGCACCTAAAATTATGTTAAGTGGTGGGGAAAGCAACTCAGAAATAGTATCTACATGCCAAGTTAAGTACACACAGTACCCCAGACAGAACTGAGCGATCCCGAGAACCTTTCTTTAGTCAAGTTACTTAGGTTTCCAGTGCTCCCCCACACACAGCTGCTTACCAAGTATTTTTAACAAGTCTGGTTTCAAAGCAATGGTACTAATCGTAGCAAAGAATCCCAGCAAGAATAAAAGCTCCCTGAGGCTCATGATCATATCTGTTTTGTTCATAACCGTATCTTTGTGTTTTGTTATTTTTCCAATCCTCACAGAAGGACATGCTGAGAGAGAAACATCCATCAGTTGCCCTCTGTACGTGCCACAACCAAGGAGGGAACCCACAACCCGGGCATGTGCCCTGACCAGGAATAGAACCAGCGACCTCTTAGTGCATGGGTCGACACGCAGCCACTGAGCCCCACCGCCTGGGCCATAGCTGTATCTTTAATGAAGGGGTTGAAGGGCTCAGCAACTGTGGCCTGCCTGCTAAACCCAGCCCAATGCCTGATTTTGTAAATACAGTTTGATTCCAGTTACATGTTGTCGATAGCTGCTTTGACCGCACAGCGGCAGAGTGGAGTACTTTGGACACAGAATGGCCCACAAAGCTGAAAATATTTACTTTTATTAAAAGTTTGCCAATTTTTGATCTAATGCATAGCCTGGTATTCTGCATATAGTGAAGATTCAATAATATTTATTGAATTCATCATTTCAAATAAGCCCAAGTCAAGCTAATACGGAAGAACAAAGACCTTATTTACTAGGGTTTACAATAACAAATGCCTAGCAAATAGGAAATAAGCTCTCTTTTATTTAATTTTATTCTATTCTTTTCTTTTAATTTTTTTGTTAATCCTCACCTGAGGATATTTTTTCTGTTAATTTTTAGAGAGAGTGGTAGGGAGGGAGAGAGGGATTGTGGAAGGCAGGGAGAGAGGGAGGGAGGGAGAGAGAAAACATCGATGTGAAAGAAACACATGAACAGACTGCCTCCCACACTCACCCCAACTGGGGCCAGGGATCAAACGTGCAACCCAAGTATGTGCCCTTGACTGGTAATCGAACCCGTGACCCTTCAGTGCATGGGCCAACGTTCTAACCACTGAGCACACCAGCCAGGACTCTCATATTTTTAAAAAATGGGACTCCTGACATCTCAGTAGGAGGGATGCCTAGAGCACCGTCTTCTTCGGTGGTTGGGATGGATCACACCAAGTCATGGACACTCCACAGCTGCAGTGAGAGAGAGCAGAGTGGGCTTTGCAGGCCACGCGGGCCTGTGGAGGGAGGAGTCAAGTCCGGGTAACTGGTCAAGATGCTGTAACAATACCCAAGTGGGGCCCAAAGCAAGGTCTTGGCCTCCCTAGCCCCACTTCTAAACAACTAAGCTACAGGCCCAGCACCAACCAAGGTGAAGTCATTTCATTTATTTCCTATGTAACTTCTGGTCGGTACAATGCATCAGTAAAGAACTGTAAGCTCAATGATTTAATTTATCAGTACATCTACATTATACAGCAACTACATATTTTTAGTTCGGCACACTCGAATTTTCAGATCATTCATTCGGCTGGTGGCTTTTTGAAGCTCATTAAAGGCCCCAGAACCAGAAGACAGGAGAGAGGAAATGAAAGGTGAAACTCAAATCAGTTGGTATTGCTACTTTATTAGCAGATGAGATACCAAGATTGGGGCGGAGGCGGTGGCAGAGGGTGAAACCTCAGGTCTGGAGAGCCACGCTCCCCTCAGCTGTCCTCTCAGATCTCCACATCTGACACCACTGCACGTTGATAGTTTATCAAGAATTTTGCTATCCTGATCTACTGCTGTAACGATCCAAAAATACTGCTCTCTAAACTCTCTTCCTTTGCTCATGAGAAAAAATAAAAGTCAAAAGGAGATTCAGAGTTAGCGGTCCGAGGCCTAGAACAACCCCTTGGCCTGTTGAAGTCCTAGGACAGGTCTGCCCTGCCGGGGAGCATGGATTCACTTAGGGAAACGTTTCGAAAAGAATGCTGGGAGGAGTCTAAGCCACTTCCTCATCCACGCTGCCTCCTCCCTCCCTTCCACACACATTAATTATTCCCAGCAGGCCTTCCCACTTCCCAGGAACCCATAGTGGCTCTGAGCCACTGGGTTACACCCACGGCCCCCTGATAGTGTCCCTCCTGCAGGAGAGTGAGAAGTGGCTGCAGATCTGACTCCAGTCGCAGGCACAGACCCTTCGAGCCTGTATGCACACAACAGGCAATCCATGACTGCCACTGAACAAATGAATGAAACCCACTCATTCTCAGTGCAAACTGAAAGTCACACTCAAGGAGGAACACACTCCTATTTCTCCTTGTGATTTTACTCCTCCAACTGAACCACAGGAAATACAGCTCCCTTCTTCTCTCTCCTCTCCTGCCTCCTTTCTCCTCCATCCTGAGTACTGGTGACTGGAGAAACCCTTCACTGCAGGGCGGTCACCTTCTCACCTCGGGCTGACAACAGACCCTCCGCTGGATGTGGCTGGCGAGGTCTGGGAAGCCCGCTCAGCTCCAGCCAGTGGGGTCCAGGCCTTCCTCAGTGAGCCACACACGAGAAGACCGAGGAGGGAGGATGCAGGAAGCACACACCACCATTGCCTCCTCTCACTTTCCCCAGGGCCTCAGTTCTGTCAGATTCTGAAGCATAATGAGTTTTGTTTCATAACAGTCTTAAGTGAACTGGAAGGGGGAAGGGGATGACAATGATAAAAATCTTAATTAAAAAAGTTCCAATAGGCAAAGAGATTTTCCAGATTCTAAGATGTGAAAAGTCTCTCAAGCTGGAGACAGAGCCCCCCAAGAATCCAGCCTTCAACTTACTGAGTGCCCGGCATGACTCTGGGTGCTTAGGATACTGCAGTGAGCAAACGTACAAACATCCCTGGCTTCTTGGGGCTCATATTCTAGGAGGGAGGAGCCAGCAAAGATAATGACAAGTAAACTGTATGGAATGCTAGAGGATAAAGTGTTTTGGGAAAAAAAGAAAAAGAGCAGATAAAGGGGGTGGGAAAATCAGGCAGAAGGCAGGGTGCAGTGTGAGGAAGAGAGAGGCATCGGAGCAGACTTGAAGGAGGAGAGTGAGCAATACGAATGGGTATCTGGGTTCTGCAAGAGCAATCCAAGCAGAGAGGATAGCCTGTGCAAAGGCCCTGAGGCAAGAACATGCCAGGTGTAACGTGTTTAAGGAACAACCAGGGGCCAGTGTGGCTGGAGCAGTCAGCATGATGGAGAACAGCAGAAAGAAAATAGTGTCACAGACGCACGTGGAGGGGGGCAAGGTAACTCCAGACCCCTGCTAGGACTCTGGCTTTCAGTGATGAAGGAGGGGGTCTCTGAAGGGTTGTACGCAGGGAAGGGACAGGTTCCCCTTCAAAGTCCTCTATGATTAATCACTGCAAGTTTTAAACTCAAACAACCCAAAGAAAAATAGCCAATTCCCACACCTCCCTTCCTCCCAGACAAATACTGGACCCAGTGGGAAGGTGGGCAGAAAGACGAAAGAGAACGGGTCCCATGAAGCTATGACGGAGGGGCATGGAGGTACACAAGGACAGACGGCACAGAGGCTCCAAAGACAGACAAAGTTCGTAGGCTCCTTACTCTTCATCCACTCCCTGCATCGGTTAGATCCAAAGCACCAACACTTAATATTCACTAACGGCTAGCCTGACACTCCAGTCAGTGCATGAGCCCTCTCTTTACTCTTTATCCTGATGTTAGGTGGAACAGGGAAGAGAAAGATTACATTACTCTTCCTCTCTAAATCTCGGCCCAGCTAACACTAACCAGTCAAATCAGACACAGAAGCAGAAAGTCCCTTGTCATTAACTTCACATCAGGGATCACCAAGAGATGCACTACATGACAAGAGGCAGTCTTACCTGGTCCATCTATAAAGTGAGCTGCCACCACACAGCCCCAGTCCCTACAGCAACTTCAGTCCTAAACTGTCCCCACGCTCACACTCATGCGCCAGCACCACACTGCAGAGGAGACAAATAATGCCCAATTAAGGAAAGGCTGGAGAAGTCCAGGAATAAGCTAAAATTAGTAGAAAACAAGTAATAAATTAAAACAATTAGCTCAAGGTGGTACACTGTAGTCGCTGAAAACATGGGCTGTAGATCCAGAATGCATGGCACCGTTCTGCATTAAGACAAGTGTGTGACCTTGGACAAGTTACCTGTCTGACCTTGGGCACTCATGCCACAGATTCCTCACCTTCAAAACCAGGATCATTATTAGTCCTGTGTCCTAGACTCGTCGGAGAATTCAAGTTTGTAGACCAGAGCATGTAAAAAAAAGTCTGGCACATGGTAAGCATTATATGAATATTTTTAAAGAGAGAAAAACACTTTTAAAAGGAAAACATCTTTCTGGAACATCTGAGAAAAGGTCTAACAGTTTTATTTATGTACATGGTGCATGCCTGAAAACAATCACTACTGATTAATATTTTCAACTCTAAAGTTCCATTCCATACTTTTAAAATATTAATAAAATGCTTTGCACAAAGACATTTACTGCATTATTTATCAAAGTAAATTATGGGAAATGACCTAAATATCTGACAGTACAAGAATGGTTGAGTAGATTATGAAAGTCATAAGAAGAGGTTTTTGTGCAGATATTAAAAAATCACCTAATAAAGAAATCTTAAAGACATGAAAAATACTTATGAGACAAATAATAAAAGACACAGAATTAGATTTCACTTTCAGCTATTATGACCTAACAGCTATTAAACTAACTGGACTCCTACACAGAACAACAATAAAAGGCAGATAAAATACAAAATAGTAATAATAACTGTGTGATGGTATGGGAGTACAAGTCAGCTGGGACTTGAGGGACCAAGCTCCTAGAGGAAAGGGAGCTTGGTGAGGTGTATATCAGTAGCTAATGTTTCCCCTCGGGACATTTTCCGAACTGGTAGAAGGAACATTGAGGTAAAACAGAAAGCAGCAAATTAAAGTTTGCAGCAGCTTTTTTCCTGGACTGAGAAGACTGAAAATTGGAGTTCGCCCAGCTGGTGTGGCTCAGTGGTTGAGCGTGGACCCATGCACCAAGAGGTCGCCGGTTCAATTCCCGGTCAGGGCAGAGGCCCAGGCTGTGGGCCAAACCCCCAGCTGGGTGCAAGCAGGAGGCGACCAACTGATATTCTCTCACATCAATGTTTCTATCTCTTTCTCTCACTCCCTTCCTCTCTCTCTAAAATTAATTTTTTTAAAACTGGAGTTCAAGGCTATAAAGACCATCCAGGAGTTGACAGGCCAAGAGACCAGGGAAAAGTGAACCACATAGAAGTGAGCCCAATACTCTGCATATTTCCCCTCAAAGCACCTGCTGACACCTAAACCATGTGTATAGAGGGCTAGACCCTGGCATCCAAGCAGAAAGAGGCTATCAAAACACTAAAAAGTTAAGCAGAGATTTGGTTTCAGTGGCAGAGAAATAAAACTTGGAGACCCGGGGTGACCAAACAGGAGGGACCCTAACAAACACCCACCCTACAAGTAAGGGCGAATCAGATGTAGATCAGCCTTAACTGAATCAAGGTGATGCACCATCCTGAGCCTCTACATTTTCCATGTAAAATGCCCAGCATTCAAACAAAAATAACAAAGGATTTCAGCAAATAGCACCAAACTAAGAGAAAAACACAATCATGAAAAATAATCCCCTCAACAGAGGAATGGATAAATAAGATGTGGTACTACATACAATGGAATATCACTCAGCCAAAAAAAAGAAATTTTGCCATTTGTGACAATATGGATGGACCTAGAGGGTATTATGCTACATGAAATAAGACAAACAGGAAGATTATATTATTTCACTTAGAAATCTAAAAAAATAAATAAATGAAAAAACAAAACAAATTCATAAATACAGAGAACAAACTAACATTGCCAGATAGGAGCAGGTGGGGAGATGAACAAAAACAGTAAAGAGGATTAAGTACAAACTGCCAGCTATAAAATTAGCCATGGGGAAGTAAAGTTCAACATAGGGAATATAATCAATAATATTGTAATAACTATGTATGATGTCAGATCAGTACTAGACTTATCAGACTTATCATGGCAATCACTTTGTAAGGTATGTCTAATCACTGTTGTATACCTGAAATTAATATAATATTGTATGTCAACTATAATTTAAAATGAATTTTAAAAACAAACTAAAAAAAAAGAAAACCCAGCCCTGGCCGGTTTGGCTCAGTGGTTAGAGCATCCACCTGCGGACAAGAGAGTCCCAGGTTTGGTTCCGGCTAAGAGCATGTACCTGGGTTGCAGTTTGTCCCCACCCTGGCTGGGGTCGTGTGGGTGGCAACCACTCGATGTGTCTCTCTCACACTGATGTTTCTCTCTCCCCCCCCCATCTCTCTCCTGCTCTATCTGAAGATAAATGCAAAAATGTCCTCAGGGGGAGAATAAAAAAAAAAAATCCACTTAAAATATTTTATCGTAAGTAGATAATACATAAATATTATATATTTTTAAATACATAAATATTACATATTACTTATATATAAATAAAATATTTACAAAAAATAAAAACAAATTAAGAATTGAATACACGGGTTTGGCAACAATTAAGAAACAGCAGAAGAGATGACTGGTGAACTGGAAGATAGGTCAATAACAAAAATTTTCATACTGAAGCACAGAAAATAAAAATGAGGTTCAGGGACATGTAGGATACCATGAAAGGGTTTCATATGTGTGCAGGTTTCTAAGAGGAGAGACAAAACAGGGCAAAAGCAGTATTTGAAGATAACAGCCCAAGAATTTTCTAAAACTGACAAAAAATAAAAAGCAAGCCATGAATTCTGGAAGCTCTCCAAACTCCATGGAAAATACATACAAAGAAAATCACACTTATGCATACTTACGCATATCATGGTAAATAAAACTGCTAAATAAACAAAGCTAAAGAGAACAAATATGTTCCCTAAAACACCACAATAAAACTGACAGATGACTTTTTAATAGAAATGAAAGAAGCCAGAAGACGATAACATATCTTTAAAAAATTAAATAAAAAAGAAAGACAAGCTAGCCCTGGCTGGTTTGGCTCAGCAATTGGAGTATCGGCCTGAGGTCCAGAGAGACCCAGGTTCGGTTCCTGCTAAGGGCAGGTACCTCGGTTGCAGTTTGTCTCCGGCCCTGGTCGGGTCATGCGGGAGGCAGCTACTCAATGTGTCCCTTTCACGTGGATGTCTCTCTCTCTCTCTCCCCTACCCTCCCTCCCACTCTATCTGAACAAAAAGTGGAAAAGTGTCCTCGGATGAGAATAAAAAAAAAAAAAAAAAAAAGACAAGCTTGAATTCTATATCCAGTGAAAATATCCTCCAAATACAAAGGTGTTCAAACAAAAATCTACACAATGTGACACCAGTAGACACCCTCCACCACACACACACACACACACACACACACCCTTCTAAATGGAGTTCAGACTGAAGGTAATTAATCTGAGAGAGGAGCTGAGTATAGTTATACAGGAAGAAATAAAGAACACCAAAAAGAGTAAATATGTGGATTATCTGTTACTACTGACTTTTTAAAACAATGTTTTGTGGGTTTAATATACAGGGAAGAGCAAAAGTAGGTTCACAGTTGTTTGCATGGAAAGTAGTATGATAATTAATAAATAACAATACAAGAATAAACTTTTTCATCACGTACTCACAACTGTAAAACTATTTTTGTTCCACCTTGTGTATATAGAGAGAATAAAAATCACAAGACCTCAGAAAGCATTAAAGACAAAAGGAGTCCAAGTATTATAACAAGCATGCATTGTCCAGGAAATAGTTAAGGTATTAATTTAGGGTAAGCTCTAAAACACAAAATAAAAAATCATATACACAAAGCATCCAACTATGCAAAGATATATATATATGAATGTATATATATATGTGTGTATATATATTTTTTTTTTCTTCTTTCAAATACTATAAATAAACCACTTTTTAAAGCAAAAGTTCTATCAAGATGATGAAATAATGACCAGTTTTCATTTTCTTTATACTCCTCAGCATTTTCCAAACAACTTTTTTTTCTCAATATCTGGTTTCATATATCACTACTACCATATTTTCTTGGGGGAGGTGAAAGTAGCCTTCATTTTCTTATAAAGTTTCAAAAGGAACAAATTCCTAGAAAACTAGTCAGAGACCCTGTAATTCTGCAGCCAATGATTGGTATGAATGAAGAATGCTTGCGTCTACCAACACAACACAGACCAGCTATCAGACACATCCTGTGGCCCCGACAGGGACTGGCAGCTCCCTCACTTCAGTGTGAGAGAAGCACTCAAGTCCTCTTTCCATAAACATGAGGAAGTTCTAAGTCGGCAGAAAGAATCACTTCTGATAGTAATTCAGGTCATAGGCACAGTCTTTCCAAAACAGAAATCCAAAGATCTTGCTAAAGTAACACATAAATATCCTCCTTTACCATCATGCAAGAGACGTCTGCACTCCACCTTGCAGCAAGGAATAAAACGGGGCCCCAGAAAAGTGCTGGGTCTTGTTCAGAAGGTAATCCATGCGACCCAAGAACTGCCATTTTTGAGAAACGGGTTGATGAAGTGAGGTGAGTACTCTCATATGTTAGTAGTGTGAATACAAATTGATCTTTAAACTCTATGAGGAACAATTAGGAAATATTACTGAGAACCTTAAAAATGCCTACTCTCTTTAACATAGTAATTCTCCTTCCCGGGCATTTACCTTAAGAAAATAATCTGATATGTGATCAAAGATGCATGTACCTCGATGTTCATCAAAGCATTATTTATAATAGTCGAAAATTATAAACAAGCTAATTTTCTAATAGAGACTAATTAATAAATATTTATTAAACATAAAATCTATTGAAATGAATTCTAAACAACTATTTAAGAAAAATCTTTTCTAAGGAACATTTAATGATCAATATATGAAAGCATATCCAAATGAATGCCCCTAACACTATTTTAAAGCATAATATCGTAGTAAATATGTATTGAGAACTTCCTAGCTGCCAGGAGCACCCCAAGTGTTTTTCATGTATCACCTCACTTCATTTCATCCAGCCCTACAGGTCAGTGTCACCATTTTCAGTGAGTGAAGGCTCCTGGATTCAAAGCCAGGCAGTCTGACTCGACCGTCCTGCCCACAGAACTTTCTCGGAGGAACTTATTAAAATGTTAATAGGAAGGAATTAAAGGCTATTTTTATTTTCTTCCTTGTACCTGTCACTATTTTCCAAATTCTCTATAATTACTATGTACTATTTGTAGTCTCCTTCCCCAAAAGGAAGTTTTATGAAATATTCTCACTTAACCATTTACACAATTTCAGTGAAAAAATAAAAAAGTCTTAGCTCTAATGAAGCTTTGAATCACGTCTCCTCCAGGCCTTAAAAGCAGAGAGAACGGTGTGTAAATCTGAGCCGTGAGCGCCCTGGCCGGTTTGGCTCAGAGGTTAGAGCGTCGGCCTGCGGTCCAGAGAGACCCAGGTTCGGTTCCCGCTAAGGGCACATACCTCGGTTAGAGTTTGTCCCAGGCCCTAGGTTAGGGTCATGTGGGTGGCAGCCACTTGATGTGTCCCTTCACGTCAATACTTCTCTCTTCCTCTCTCTCCCTCCCACTCTATCTGAACAAAAAATGGAAAAATGTCCTCGAGTGAGGATTAAAAAAAAAAAATCTGAGCTGTGACATGCTGACCAGGGAAGGGGGACAGGCCAAGAGTCTGCTCAACAGACAGTGAAGTCCACGACCTCCCTTCCACAAACACGTCACCACCTGGCTTACAAAGTGCTGATTTCTACATACACTCTGCTATGCAGCTTCCCAATGACCTATCCAAGTAGATATGACCATTTCAGGAAACAGGTTTAGGAAGGTGAAGTGACTTTCCCAAGGTCATACAGGGCGCTCCAGCGCCGGTCCAAGGTCTACCCGCCAAGCAGCCCAGCCACCAACTGTTCCCCCAGATCAGGTGGAACGCGTGAGGCGGAGCTGAGGCACTGCGGGAAGTGAACGATGGAGACCTAGCGCCCGACACACATCCTGCCCCGAACCAAATACAGCACCAGGGCCCGACCCTTGCAGAACTGCGCCCCTTCAGGAACAGTAACGCAGAAGAGTCAAGTGTCTGATGGCTTTATAGTTCACAAAGCACTTTTGCATCTTTTATCTCCTGGACTCTCAAACTTTTTCAGCCAGTAAAGAAAGCACAGGTACTGAGGGTGAGGAGGAGGAGGCTCTGAGGAGTCGACTGCTACCCAACAATAAATACCGCAGAGGGTCGGCGGGGTCCTCTTGCACCATATTGTAATAGCCTATTTCTGAGCACAACTCAGGCACGCTGACTGGCAAGGTTAACGGGAGGCAGGTCTGGTTCCTGAGTTTAAATCCCTGCTCTGCAACTTGCTAGCCATGAGACCTTGAGTGAGCCTCTTCGTCCTCACCTGTACGACGGGGATAATAATGCCTTCTTCACCCTGGCCAGTTTGGCTCAGCGGTTAGAGTGTTGGCCTGAAGACCAATGAGTCGCAAGTTCGATTCTGGTCAAGGGCACGTGCCTCGGTTGCGATTTGTCCCTGTCCCTGGTCGGAGTCGTGCGGGAGGCAGCCACTCAATGTGTCCCTTTCGCGTCGATGTTTCTCTCTCTTTCTCTCTCTTCCTCCCTCCCTCTCCCTTCCTCTCTATCTGAACAAGAATGGAAAAATGTCCTCGGTGAGGATAAAAAATAGTAATAATAATGCCTTCTTTGTGGAGCTGCTCTGAGGATTAAATGAGGTAAAACAAAGGATTGGGCAAAAGTAGGTATACAGAATGTGAGTACGCAAAACAGTTTATTCTTGTATTCTCATTTATTTATTAATTACCGTGTTACTTATCATTGACCTACTTTTGCCCGCCCATCTGTTAAATGGTGGCACACATCTGTACTCGATAGGTAGCTGCTACATTTTGAAATGTATTTTATCTTCGAACACGCAGCGTGAGGTCACCATGGCCAGAGCGCATCGCCTCACCTTCCTAAGCAAAATAATCCTCTCATGCTTCGCTCAGTTTTGCCATCCTGGTTCCTTCTTAGCTATTTCAAAGGGCCTAGATTGATGTCATTACTTCCCAGACTCCTTTTCAAAACTCTCTACAAGCTCTGTAAATTCAGCCCCCAAAAGTGTCCTCAGAGAAGAACATGGCAGAGGCTGAGAGACAGGAGGCTGAAACCTCAGCCGCTGGGCCCTGGGCTTCTGCTCCGAGTCCACGTTAAGGGTTTAGAAATGGAACAACAGAGAGGAAGACATACCCTAAAGGGAAACGAACAGGTAAGCCAAGAGAGGGAGGGAGCCAGGGGACAGCTGGCTAGGGGCCACAGAGAGCAAAGGGGTCGAGAAACCCAGAGAAGAGAAAGAGAATTCTTCCGGTGGTTTCGGAGCACCCGAAACAGAGAGAGAAATGGCAGGAGGGTCTGACTTGGCAAGATGGTGATGCTACTCTTCAACATCACTGCCAAGCCTGAGTCCAGACCTGTAGCCCTCTTGCCCCTGGATTTCCAGCACTTTCCTAACAGATCTCTTGACCTACAAGCCCAGCCACTCCAGCCTGTCTCACCTCTGGGAGTACTCTCTAATATATAAATCGGACTTGACCCCATTCCCCCACACAGCCCTCCTCACTGTCTCCCACTGCCTACAGGGTCAAGACCAGCTCCATACATGGCACTGGGTCCTCCCTGCTCAATCCCTGCCTACCTCTCCAGCCCCATCAACTACAACCGTCACTGAGCGCTTCCATGCGCCAGGCCCCAGCGGGGTACTGGGGACACAATGATAACTGGACATGGCACGAGGATGATCAAGACCTGGCTTATAACCTTAAGAAGCCAGAGCCCTGCTGAGGAGACAGACACGGAGAGGGACTACTGCCATGCAGACAGTGAGATGGAAGCCCAGGCCGGGGTGTTTCGGACAAGCCCCTGGAGGAAGTGGGAGTGAGCCAGGTAAGGGCAACGGAGGCAACATTCCACGCAGAAGAAACCCGGGAGCAGAGGCTGTGAGCAGCGCTAGCTAACAGAACTTTCTGCACTAACGGGAACGCTCTGTATGCTTTCCAATATGGCAGTTGCGAGCCACATGTTGCTACTGAGCACTTGACATGTGGCCAGTGCAACCGGGGAGCTAAACTGTTCATTGCCTTTCATTTCGAATTATGTACATGTAAACAGCCATGCACGGCTAACAGCTATCACACTGGACGGCAGTTCTAGGGCGTGACACTGTAGGGGACAGAAAATGAAGTCAGGTAGATAAGCTTTGAAGTGATGGTTCCGCATGTGGCTTTCTATACTCACCATGCTATCTGCTCTTCCCCTCCCCTTGTCCGCCTGGCGATCCCCTGCTGAACGCACACAACGCCGCCAGGTGCCACCGCTCTCTGAAGACTTCCCTGGATGCTCTACAGTCTCTCGCGCTTACTACGTCTGAAGTGTGGTCTTTTTCTAGGCAGGCATCGCTGTGTATCATATTTCTATGTCCTCATCACCATCTTCCACTAGGCTCTGAGCTCTGCCTCTTATCTGTCCTGGTATTTCCAGCCACTGGTACAACCTTGGCACATGGAAGGCACTCAATAAATGCTTGATGAACAAGCTGTCAGCTAAGTCAGTAGCCAGGCAGGGATGGAGGCGGGGCACTCACCTGTTCTAACAAAGATGAGTCCCTAACCTTGACCTTCCTTAGAGTGACAGTTCTGGCGGAGTCCTCATGAACATCCTGCGCACTCTACCATAGCCATCCACAGCTGGGCTCGTGGTGACGCTATTCTGCCCAGGTTCCCAGAATCTACAGAACAGAACAGGGGAAGTGACTAGCCCGTTTTTTTTGTTTCTATCCTCACCCGAGGACATTTTTCCATTTTTTGTTCAGATAGTAGAGTGGGAGGGAGAGAGAAGAAGAGAGAGAGAGAGAGAAACATCCACGTGAAAGGGAACACATCGAGTGGCTGCCTCCCACACGACCCAACCAGGGCCGGGGACAAACCGAACCCGGGTCTCTCTGGACCACAGGCCGACGCTCTAACCACTGAGCCAAACCAGCCAGGGCTGACTAGCCCGTTTTTAAAGGCAGCATCAACTACTGATCAGGAACCAATCTTTGGAGTTTGCCCTGGGCCTGGGACCAGTTCTGAAACTCAGTACTTGTGTGTTCTTAAGCCAGGTGCTGAAATGTCTTGAGTCCCAGGTTCCTCAAGTGAAAAGTTTCCTCGCATCTGCCACTTACAGATGTCAGGAGGCTGAATGACCAACACATCTGCACGGGGCCAGGCACACAGATCTGGAGGCCTCATTTGGATACCCCCACAGCATATGCAAATTCCTGAGCCCCTAAATAGCCGCTCCATGGTGCTCTCTGGGATGCAGGGGATATAATCCAATCTCTGACTCACCCTGTGTTGCCGAAATTCTTCTGGAGTTCCCAAGAGAAAATTTATTTTATTTCCCTCTGACTTTAAAAATTAAACAGTGCTTGCAGCATTTTGGGGTGGCAGGGGGGAGGAAGGAGACCATGAAATCCAACAAGCAGCTCTGAAAAGGTTACAAACTGATGGGAGAAAGAAAGGAGAAGGCAGCTGGAGGGGGTGAGCAGGGGGGATGGAGACAATCCCCTGAGTTTCTGCTATTATTGAATACCCCAAGTCTCAAAGCAGCCAGGCAGCCTCCTCCTCCACGTGGGCTAAGCTCTGTTAATGAGAAAGCGGCGCTCTGCCTACATTACCACAATAATGATTTCCCCCTTGCATTTTTACATGCCTGCCGCTTTATCATAGCAGAAGTAGACATATACTTTCAATAAATCCCTTCTCCCCTTCCGCCTCCCCAACTCGAGCTCTCCCAGTAAAAGCTGTTCGCTCCGCGCCCTCCCCCATCGCAATCCCAACCCTGGAGCACAATGAGTTCCACTAATCAAAACAGAAAGAAAAAGAAAAATGGAAAAATCACAGCTGCTGAAAAACAGCATTTGCTACAAGTCAAAGCCCTCCACATTTTTTCTGCATGCAGCATTTACTTCTTCAAGGACACAGCACCCCTCCCCTATCGGAAATCTTATGGAGAGTTGCTCGAAGGGGAGGGAGGAGGGGGCGGGTGAAGAAATCTAATATTCACTCTCTTTCCTATTTTGACTAAGCCAGCACAGACAGAAATATAGATAAGGCCTTGAATAACTGATTTAACAAAATGTCACTTATTAAAAGGGATGGGGGATGGGACCGCATTTGCATTTCAGAGCTCAGTTAAACCACCCCAGCTAAAGGCTGAGAGGCCGCGAAAGCAAGAGGGAAGGAAACATTTCTCTAGTCTGATCTCCTTCAGTGGCTGCAAGAACTGACCCTGGTGGCAGAGAGGCCTGGATTTCTCCTCCAGCAAGAGCCAGTGGGGAGAAAAACCAAAGGCAAAACAAAAACCACCACCACCACCACCACCACAACAACAAAAGCTGATTCTTAAATAAGTAAGCCTTTATACTGCACTAACTAGTGCCAGGCTCTGTACTGGGTGCTGGGGGTACAAAAATGAATGACCCAGTTCTGCCCTCCCCAGGGCAGTCTAGAAGGGGTGGAGACACGGTACGTTTGCCAACAGCACCAAGGGCTGCAGCACCCAAGTGCACCCCCTCCAGCCCACTCCAGACCTAACCTGCAACCAGGCACACAGGGCCCTCAAGAAGGACTTAGGAATCTGAGTGTCTGCACGCTGAAATTGTTTGAATTCTACACTGGTTTCTAAAGAAGCTCAGACTCTTCAAAAGGAAAGAGGCCCCTAAATGTCCTACCTACTGTGGCTCCCCATAAAAACCCCTTGGCTAGCATGTGTTCACCCAATTAAAAAAGAAAAGTGAACAAGTCCCAATACTTAACAATCAGCCTCAATTACTGGTATCCTTCAGTTGACTTTTAAGAGAGCTTGGTATCTCCCATTGTGATGAAAACAGAGGCAACTCAAAGGACACTCCTATTAAAACTCCCTGGGCATCAAATCCATCTTTTTTCCTTTTCCTTTTAAAAGAATCTTTCAAAGTTAGGTGGGAGGTAATTTCCCAAAGATGAGGAGAGGCCCTCAGAGTAGCCTTTGTTATGACAAAGACCTCTGGGGCCCGCAGGAAGCTTTCCAAGGTAGCACACTGCCCAAGGCCCAGTTATGACCAAAGCCAGAGCCTGGAGACTAAAGGCCACACTATCTAGAAATGACTACAGATTGTCCAGGTTCCTCTACTGAGGGGCCCCTCAAAAGGGACTAGGCTGAGAGTAGGAGGAGGCTGATAGAGAATAGCCATGTGATTTGTTCAAGTCAAATTTTGGCTTTAATTACGAGGCAGGCTTAAAGCTGTGTGTTCCAGAATGAGCCAGAAGAGTCAAGTTTTTAAAAATGTAATGCCCAAAGCATGCTTAAATCATCTGAGTATTTCCAACTACGGTCACTGGAGTTATAAGCCCGAAATTCCCAGATGAACATCTTGGTTTCCATGATCTTTTGCATATATTCTATCACATTCTTATTTAATACTATACAGCATTATCTATTTGAGAGTACAACAAAATTTGGAGACCATTCAAATTCTGGCATTAAACCCGGGCTTTGAATGCTGGCTGGTCATGTGACTGCAAGTTAATCACTTATTTACATTTTTTCAATTCTAGTTCTGGAGCCTCACTTTCCTCGGCTGTAAAATGAGAAGAATATCTACCTCGTATGGTTGTTGCAAGACAGTGGTAAAATAGAACAAGCCAAAGAGGCTTTGGACCTACAAAATGCTAAGTAAACACTAGTTATTTCAATGATGGCATCCATTTCCTCCCTCTCTGATTTTTCGTTGATTATTTTCCCCTCTCTATGAAACCAGACTGATATCGGTTCCACTGATCTCTCAAAACTGACAACTTGTATTTATTACACAAATAAATACAAGAAGTCCCGTTATTCACAGGTGCAAAATCTAACTAACCGCTAAATCTAGCTGAGGGGCACAAGGGAGTTCATTACACTACCCTGTCTGCTTTTGTGTATGTTTAAAGATTTTTCATGATAAAAATTATTATAGAAAGAAAGAAAGAGAGCCTCACCCTACTGAGCAGATTTTCGATTAGTGAAAATCATGGGTTATTTCTCAAAACTGGAACCGACTTCCTAGCACACACAGTAAAACTACGGGGTCAAGGACTGTTTTTTGATAGACTCAGTTTACACAACAGTCTTCATTTACAAAACAAACACTGAATGCAAATGGAGACTGCTACGACCAGGAGGTTCAAGGTTCCCCAGCACCCAGTTCACAGATCAAGTTAGTTTGGCCCTTTGGGTGGACAGGTCTCAAATTCTAAATATGGAATCAGAGTTTGAACCTCTGTGACTAACACTTCTCAGCCAGCATTCTGATGCTTCCAACAGTAAGATCAGTTTTGCTAAAGGGACCACACAGGACTTGAAAGCCCCAAATAGAAAGTGACTTCGAGGAGGGAACATCAGTGGGAGTGGATACGGTGAACAGTTTTCAGTAGAAACCTGGGGAAATTAAGGTAAGTGTTTCATTGGTTGTCAGGTTTTTCTATCTGAAAAGAAGATCTGGCTGAAGATCAATTCACCTTGCTGCTGCCTGTTACAGTTTACATAGCACTTTCCGTACATTATCTGATTCCATCCTCACAAGTCTAAGAAAGACGACAGATGGTATCACCCACTTTCTGCAGATGTGGAGACAGGCTCAGAGGCTGACTTGTCCAGAGCAAAGATGGAGCAGGACCCCAACCCAGGTTTTCTGACTCTCTGCTCACCCATCTACCCCCCATGCCGACCCCATGGCTAGCCACAGAGGCTGGCAGACTATGGCATATTTTTGTGAAAGGTACCCTGAAGGAGAGGCGGACCTTCATCCTTTTTTTAGGAGCTTCTTGTTCAAAACATATGATACAATGCCCACCAACTTCTGAACAGGGCTGAAAATCACAAATGTCTATTTCCAATCATAGTTTTCAAATAAATTCAATGTAAGGCCCAAATCACTTTAACTGAAGACTCTTTTTCCCAAGCGAAATAATCTGCTCTTTCCTCTGTACTGCTCAGTAATGCAGTCAAATGTTCAAAAAAATGCAGTACAATTTTCTGATGCAGTCTTAACCCTGCAGTCTCTGGGTGGAGTTAAGTCCTGCGCCCAAAGCCTTTCCCATGGAGAGGCAGCACCTCCGGCCCGTGCACAGCTCCCTCACCTTCCCCTCATCTGTACTCAGGCCACATGAAGGAAATGTCCCTCCTCCAGGAAAGGCCAGACCCCCCCCCACAGATCTCAAGGGCTTTTGCTCAGGTGACCCAACCCATTGCTCTTGATCAATCAATCCCTCTCCACTGATCTTTTCCAACAGCACACAAATAAATATACCACCAGAACCCAAAAAAACCCTTTCTTTTACCACATGCCCTTCCAGCTCCTGTTCCGTTCCACTGGCCCCCCTTCCTGGTCAAGCTTTGCCCAAAAGTTGTCTACACATGCTACTAACAGTTCCTCACTTCCCATTCCCCTGCCAGCCCCCTCCAACACTGCTCCTACCCAATCCCTCCCTCCACTGAAACTGTTCTCTAAGTTGCCAATGGCTTCCATTTGGCCAAATCCATTAGTGATTTTTCTGGCCTTATCACACACACCTACATACACATTGCCCTTTGCCTCCAGGCTCCTTAGGACTTGTCCACCAGTCTCCTGGTATAAAATATTCCCCCTGGCTGACGATTCACACATTTTCATCTCTTGCCTGGCCAGTCCTCTGGCACGGGATGCTGTATCAGACTGCCTGCCTACCCTCTCCACGTTGAACTGAACAGGCATTTCAAATTCAAAGGGGCCCGAACTGAAACAGCACGATTCTGTACCCTCCCTCTCCCTCTTCCCCATCTCAGCAAATAGCACCACCCATCTACCCAACTGCTCAAGTCACAAACCTGTTATCCTAGATTCCTCCTCCCCACCCCCCACCAAATCCATCAGCAAGACCTGCCCCTTCTACCTTTAATGTTCATCCCGCACCCACCAGCCCCTCCATTCACCTCCGTCACCTCCTCACCTGACCTGCTTCAACTGCCACATACATTGCTGTGCTCCCTGTTCCACACCTGCCCCTCTCCACTAGCGCATTGGTCAGGGGTTGTCACTTCTCCCTGCAAAGTTTCAATGACTTCCCACTATACTTCGAATGAAACCCAAACCTTTCAAGGATCCCAGAGCCCTGCATGATCAATCATCTCATGTGCCCTCTCTCCCTCCCAGATATCCACCTGTGCCTCTTTTCAGTTACCCCCAAAGCCAAAGGCCTTCCACCAAGGCTCCCCTCTGCCTGGTGCCCTCTGTTTCTGCCACCCTCAATCCCCAGAGAGGCTTTTCTTGGCTGCTTTTAGCTAAGTAAGTCCAGGTCATTGCTCCCTGGGATTTCATCAGAGCATTTCTCACATTTTGTAATATATATATCTTTACATGTCAACCTCTCCTCTGGACTGTAAACTAGGGGAAGGTTGGGGGATGGGTAGAGGGAAATGATTATGCCTCCTTGAATTATCAACGTATTCCCAGAGCCTAAACTTAGTGCCTGACAAATAGTAGGTGCTCAGTAAGTAACGGCCGAGCGTACAAATGAATAAACCAGAGTCGGTCATGGCATGAAAATAAGTGTTACCGTTTGTGAGCCTAGACTTATCATTGCCATTTGGGCACACAAGTTCTTTTTACCCCTTCCTCTCTATCAAAAAAAAAAAAAGTTTTAATACTGCTAAACCAAAAAGCCCAATAGCTCGGCATGGCCTACCCATTCTCAGCCTATCTTCCACGAGGAAAAAGCAAAAATCATCCATTTTCTCAGTAAACCCAAATTAGCCAGTGCGCCCTACCAGCGGCTGCCCAGAGAATTTGAAAATTCTTATAAAATGTCACATGGTCTTTTTGTTGTGTATTTTATTTAACCCAGAAAGAAAAAAACAGATGAAGAGAGCCATGGAATCAAACTCATGTTATCAAGCCTATATTATTCCTTAAAACGCCAGAGTGGCCTTGCTGAAAAGTATGCCCAAGAACAGAACCAGCTGCCCTTGCCTCCCTCTCCCCACAAAAGAAAGCAACTGTTTAATTTCGCCTTTATTTTACTGGTTCCCCTTAAACATGCAAATTAAGAAATATTACTAACCCACAAGACCCCCGCTGATTCTGATCCTCTCTCCTCCCTAAATCACACAGTTTTATGAAGTCAGAGGTAAAATGAACTGAATTCAAATGCTTTTAGAGCAGGAAAATCAGCACAAATTTGTATACCCTGGGGTCTGAGCCACAGGTCTGGATCCTTACTTTACATGTCAATGTTCAAAGTCAATAAAAACATCAAGAGCTTTTCCCCAAAAAATGCCCACAGTGAAACATGAGATATCCCAGAAGCAACAGTAATACAATATCATTACCGTGAACCCTATGGCAAATGTACAAACAAATTCCAATTACCCACGTGTGAATTTCCACAGAAAGTGGGTAAAGCCACACTAAGCTTTCTGGTCTGCTCAATTAACCTTAGACTTGATCAAGCCTAATTAGACAGGTGAACCAGCTGGCTGCAGGGGAAACTTCCAAGATGAACTAAAATTATTTTTGGTGCCTGGGATTATGTGCCACTCTCTATTAGCACATATAATTAGGTAATCAACCATGCACTTTTCCCCCCCCAAGATGGTGGCAGACTTTCATCAGTATTTCCTTACGCTGACGGTCAAGATTACCAGGCGACTCAAGAGTCCTTTTTGGAATGCCAAGGTACAAATCCACTCTCTCCATGCGAAGACAAAAACAGAAGTTAATCAACTCGCCCAAGTCCATGAAGCAATTTGGCCGTTGGCCCAGGAAGACACTGTCGAGACCTCTGGAGACCTCTCTCCACAAGACCAAGTGATAGAATTTCAGACACGAATGGAACTCACAGATCAAACTGTGCATTTTTAACCCTCCGCACTTTTCAGTGACATTTCCCTCCTGCTTTGAGCATCAAATCACCTTCGTCACAAAAAAAACTTCGTCACTTTACAGACACTGTATACTTGAGCCAACTACTGAATGCAAGACAAATGTTAACGCTTTCTGATTAGTCAACTTTATGGAGAATCCTTACACTTTCCCCAAAAAACAATGCTTTTGATTATTATGACCATCCCAACCATCAAAGCATGAGAAAAAGAATATTATAAATAAGCTTTGTTTTTGTGACCACACATGTTATTATATAAGCAGCAGTCTCCTCATTTATAATGAATGTTCCTACCTCAACAAAAACCACAAGCCCAAGCGGGTTAAAGGAAGCAAAACTGAGTACTTTCCACACAGTTCATAGAACAACTGTTTTCACAGCAAGCTCACATAAATGCTATGTGATATTAACACATGCCTGCTATGTGGATGCCTGCTTACCAAGCTGTGAAAAGACTCATGTTTACTATGGAACCTGTAAAATTAATCTTCTTCTCAATGCCCATAAAGCAGACGTGAAACACTCTTTTCTGAGATGTCAAGCTAGCTTCTCAACAAATCTTTGGCAAAAATGGACATGCCTAAAAGGGCGGGGCCCAAAGAGCTGTGTCACTCCCTGTATCAATTCCTATAAATCAAATCCTGACAATCACCACAATGTTTTTAAAAGAATGAATTATGATTCATGGGCCTTCAAACCTTTATTACCCCAAGAACATTCTCAGCAGAAGAGAAAAAAAGAAGCTACTGTGACTTGATTAATGGCCAAAGCAAGACAATAAAATAAATCTCATAAATATAAGAGGAAAAAAAAAAAACCCTGGATGACTGCTCTTGGCTTTGAGGGTAGGCATGTCAATAATTCCACTATCCTGGAATAAACACACACAAAGATTTTGTTTACCTTCTCTGCATATATACCAACCAAACCCAGATTTTCAGCAGGGAAAAAAAATAATAGCTAATTTGTTTAATGCCTAGTTAAGAACATTTGATAAGTGGCAACAATATTTAATTCCTAACTAAGTCAACTCTCAAGATGCCAAATTAACAAATTCTCAATCTGGAAATCTGATAACGGGAAGGAAAGCAAGCAAGCACTGTCCATCAGTAACATGTAGAGAAATATTTTTAAACCCATTTTTTCCCCTACTAGAATTGAGCCTGGCGACAGAACTGCAGAAAGCTTAACCAACTTTAGTTAACCACACTGCCTAGTATTTATTCCCTGACCCTACTAAGCATGTCTGGGTTTAAACCTCTGGTGCTAAAATTATCCTGGCAAAGTTAAAACTCCCAGCATAATCCCAGGTACCTGACAGCCAAGACCTACAACCCATCTGCAGAAACCAGCAGGCTGAGTACCAGGAAAACAGAGGGAGGGAGAAGCAAGGACTGCTGGTTAACTAGTTAACCGCTGAGTACCTCTGCTTGTTATCCTTCCAGTGGGCACAAAACCACACCGTTTGTGACCAGACTGCTTTCTTGAAACGTTTAATGAATGCAGAAGGTTGGTACCAACTGGGACAGCTGGAAACTCCTTTCTTAAAGCTCTGCTAAAAAGTGCACCTAGCCGGCTTTTGGGAGAGTTTTTTGTTTGTTCGTTTTTTTAAATAACTCTTCAGCCGTCCCTGGATCCGTCATTTCTAAGCATCACTTCCATGCACTTTTACAAGACAGCCCAGGCCATGCTTGTTAGCAACCTGCTTCAAAACGCACGTTCACTTGCCAAAGCCGCGTCTGGTCTGGGAAGAGTTTCCACAAAGGTGGCTCTAACAGGCCAGTGCAAGGCACACGAAGGAATCAGAAATCATTTTCTTTTAACCTAAGGATGGCAGGCGCACATGCCCTAGCCCAGCGTTGACCAGAGGCTGCCGGCCAGGTGCTGTCGGCCTCCGCCAAAGAATGGGTGGTTTTGTGTTGTTTTCTAATATCTATTTCTTTAGATCACCAGCAACAACTTCCCAGTTTCCAAACTGAAGTTGGGACTGGAGGGGCAGGTTTACCCCCTCACACATTTCTCTCAACTGGGTGGCCACTTTAACTTCTGGGGGGTACCCGGCCCCCAAAGAGCCCACAGGCGCATATATATACATATATGCATCATGTCAAAAACCCCAAAAGGCACATCCCTAGGGTCCTGCGGTTTCTTGGCTGGAAGAATGAAGGCTTTATAACATCACAACCTTCAAGTGTAAGCCACCACTACCCTTTAAGCCGGGTCTGCCAATTTTAGCGCCCATCGCACCCCTCCCCCTTTGCTGGGATGCCATGCAGCACAGAGAGGGAGAGAGGGAAGAAGGGAAGCAGTGAGAAGGCCCCGTTAACATACTGAAAGTAAAGTGGGGGGAGACTTTTCCTTCCCTGTCCCCCCACTCTGTCCCTTCCCCTCCCCCATCTTCGCACGGAGCATCCCCCCAACTAATTTTTTTTTAAATGAAACTTAAGCTTCTTGCCTACCTTGGCTGTTTCTGCAACAAGTGCATGGGCAATCCAACAAGAAGACCAGTCTCCGCTTGGGGGGTGAGATGGGGGGCAAGCAGAGCTGATGGAGTAATTTCAATATTAATTTATGTCAGAGCCGCCTTCTCGAAGCGCTACTCACTTACAGTACTGCCCTCAGCCTGTAAACAAATATCGCTCCGCCAGGAAACATACTCCCCAGATGCAAGCCCCTCTCCCCAACAGGGAACCTGGTGCTTCGCCCTCTCCCACCCCCACCCAACAACATGCTCCCCAACCCGGGTAGGAACCTCCAGGTTTCCAAAGCACCAACCCACCACCTCCGCCACCACCCTAGCAAGAAACTTACTCGGTCCGTCTACGCCTCCACCCTCCCTTCAGGAAATCTACTCTCCATATGCATTCAGCCTCCCCGCAGGAAATCTGCTCCCCCCTCCCCCTTCTATATACATGCACCCTTCCCTCTCCTCCGCCCCACCAGCCCTCCCCAGCCAGAAACTTACTAATGAGCAAGCGTGCAGGCTCTCCTGATCCTGGAAACTTACTCCCAGATATAGCGCCCGCCAGCCCCCTTCCCGGCCCTGCTCCCCTTCCTGCCCTCCGCCGCAAGCAACTCCAAACTCTCCGCATCCAGCCACTCTCCCTCCCCGGTGGAAATTTGCAGCGCGGGGCCGCGCGCGTGCAACCACCCTCCCCTTCAGGAAACTTACTCCCCATCTGCATGCACCGCCTCTCAGCCATCGCTTAGAGGGAAGGGGGTGTGCTAAGGAGACAGAAATACATATGTATCTCTCGCCCCTCCCCCGGCCGCAGCCCACTCGGGGCGAGCCGCGGTAACCTGGCCTTACCTTTTGCATTGCTCCCCATCCTCGCCCCTCCCTTAACCCTTCTTATCCGCTCCCCGGCAACCCCCTTTTTTCACCCTTTACCCACCCCTAGCAACCGTTCCCAAGCTCCTCTCGGTCTTTTTTTTTTTTTTTTTTTAATCCAGGATGCAAATTCCTCCCCTGTCAGCAAATCGACTGTCAAATTATTTTCTTGCAAAAGGAGAAAGGCGGGGTGGGGGGGGGCAGAAGCAAAAAGGGGGAGGGCGGGGGAAGGGAGAGAGGGGGACAGAAGAGGAGAGAGATATCCCTCCGCAGAGCTGGGTCTGGCTGCGGGCGGGGAAGCAGGAAGTAAGGTGTCCAGCGCCTCGGCCCGCGGGTCCTGCGCCGCGGCCCCCGCCCGCGCCCCGTGTCCCCCGGGGCGCCTCGCTTCGGCGGGCCCGGGCTGCCCGCACGCATTGTTCAGAGCGTTCCCGGCGTTGCGCTGCCGACCTTATTTGTTTGCTCTGCATGTGCATGAGGTTGCACCTTTTGTAGGCTGGCGAGACCTGGACGAGGATGGGGCGGGGGACGCGGAATGAGCTGCGGCCCCTCGTGGGACCTGTCAGCAAATCGAGGTGTGGCAGACTCCGGCGTGGCCGGAAAATCGAGGCCCAGGAGAAGGCGGCGTGGCCGGGAAGCTGCCGCCTTAGAACCGGACCAGTGCAGGATTGCTTCCTGCGTAGCCGTAGCCGTCCTGGTTATTGTAACGCGCTTTGCAATCTAACGACTGGGGTTTGGGTTTAGGTTTTATTTTGTTTGAGGGGCTGCAAAGATGCTATGGTCTTAGGTAGACTGCAGGGAGATGGTTTGCACCTACCCCCACCCCTGCACCCGGGCCTCGGTGGGGCTGGAAGAGAGGCCGGGCTCCCGGCAAGGGGCTGGAGGTTCGCGAAGCGCGCGGCTCCATCCCTCCGCCTCGATGGGGGCGGGGAGCGGGTGGCGCAGGCGGCACTGGAAACTCAGCTCTCTGGGGAGGGGTCTCCATCTCTACTGCGCAGCAGGCTAGGGAGGGAGGTTGCCTAGGAGAGGGGACGGGCTGGGCAGCAGAGGGGAGGAGGCCGGGGTGCAGCAGCGAAGCGCGCTCGCCCCTCCTTGCGCGCCATGACTGTGGAACGTGGTGCTGGGGAGGAGGGACGGCCGCCGGGGCCCGCCCGGGGCTGCTCGGCATTGGTGCAGAAACCCGAGCTGGGAGTCGCTCCTCACGCTGCCTGTTCCTCCTCCTCTGCGGGGGAAACCGCTGCACCCTGACTGAGAGCAGCTGCGAGCAGGGGGCAGGGCGCGGGCTGAAAGGGGAGCCTGGGGTTCAAACCTTGGCGGCGCCAGGAGGGCGAGTACAGGACAGCCCCCGGTCCCGCCAAAGCGCGGCCGCCTGTCGGTCCAGCCCGGGACCCAGCATTTCCAGACTTGTTTTCTGGTTCGAGGAAACGTGAACCAAAGATGGTTTGGCTCAACAGACCACCTCGAGCCGGTTGGAGGCATCTATCCCGTCGAAGGCACAAGACAGCGAGTCCTTTTTGCTCAAAGGAAAGTTAAACCATGCTTTTTGCAGTAAGGGGAGATCGGTGCGCCCCTTCCCCCAAATGTCACGTAGGATAAATAAGGTGTTCCCGCTACCCAGACATTCGCCACTGTCCCTCACCCCACCCCCACTCGGCGCTGGGTGTGGACAGGGCTGGGGGGAAGGATATATAGGAGCTTAAAGCATGAGGTCATGGGCGGAGGAGGCTGCTGCCAAAAGCAGCGGAGGTTCTTGTGTATTTTGAGGGGTAACGGCTCTCCATCTTCAGCAGTGATGAGTTCCACCGCATAACCCTTCCGATTCTGTAGCACCTGGACCAGACTCCTCGAAAGAGAGAGCTCTAGTCTAGGCTCTTCTCATTGACTTTGGCCGGTGCCCAGCCCCCTATGGGGCCCTTCCACATAAGCAAAGAAAGTCGAGGGGTGGCGCGCAGTGTCGCGGAGACTGAGGAAGGCTCAGATACTCGGTCCCCGTCCCCCCACCCCCCTTTCCTCAGTCGTCTGTCATCTTGCAACCGGACAGCATTCTGTGATAGTCTCCTGGCCTCCTCCGACCCATTCTTCCCAAGCGTCTGGAGTATCTTTCTAAAACTCCTGACTACATTCCTCCAAAGCCCTCTCAATTGCTCTTAGAATAAAGCCAAGCCCTGAAGCCCCGGTGTGATTTCGCCTCTACAGACCTCTCCACTCTCACAGCTCCTCCTCCTGTACTGTAAGCCGGCCGTGCTTCTTTGTTCTGCGGCTGGGGGTGGGGTGGGGGACGCTAACCCTTCCCCCTCCTCCTCCTCTTACTAACTCCTGCTGAACCTTCTGGACGCAACTGTCACTACCTCCAAGAAGCCATCCTGAGGATGCATCATCTCTAACTCCCTCAGAGAAAAGACCCACCCTCGACCTCCCGGCTATGTCGGAGCTGGCCCCAGTGGCAGCCCTTTTCCAAGCGGAGGAGTAATAGCCAAGCGTGAGCGCCATCGCTGCCTGGGCTTGACCTCCTGGGGGGGAGGTGGACAGACCCTCAAAACAGCGTTTCCTCAAGAGACCTGGAAAAAGCAGCGCACCGCCCAGAAACCTCGGCCCCTCCATCTCCCTACCCCCAGCACACACCCACGCACACGTAATGGGGGAGAGGGCTTTTAATCTAAAGCTCCTCCCTGGCCCAGATAAAGAACCTGAAGCTGACAGGAGTAAGTAAATTGCCCGAGGTCAGGGCGGAAATTCACACCCTGGCCTTTCCTGCTCCTAAACCAGAAGCTGCAGAGAAGGATTTGGGATTTGGGACTCGAGGTATTGCTGCTACACAGCCAAGGATGCTTGTATCACCTTCAAAGGAATCCTACATGATTGGCCACTACCAACACAGAGGTAGTATTACCTGATGGTTAGTTGTGTAGGCTCTGACCTTGAGCAAGTTACTTAATCTTACTTGATTCTGTTTGTTTGACTGTAAAATCTGTATCGTGGTAGCTAATTTGTAGTGTTATGAGGTTTGAGTTAATATATGTAAAGACCTTAGAACAGTATCTAGGCAAGTTCTTGATTGTTTGCGAATGGGGTTATGTGCCCCCTCCCAAGGACTCTAGAAAATTAGGTCCCCAGAGTCTTAACTGATGTAAGCATCAAAAATGGCCTAAAACCCTGGGAAATGCACAAACAATACATATTAAGACCTTATTTAGCCAATAGATTCAACCCTCAACAATGAATATGCTTGAAGACAATCCAGGAGTGAATAATCCCAAGTCTGTGACTGCTGGTTGTGAACTCTTGGAATGAATGTCAGAGGGAACACAGCTGAAATTAAAACATTACCTTGGATCTTTGAAATTCGAATCAAAATGAAATAGTCCCAGTCCTGGTGCAATTATTGCCTTGAATGACCAAAGCCCTCCTAGGACTGAAAAAAAAGTAACGGGGTTATTATTATTATCACTAGATCCTAGTCTTCCCATTTGCAGCATTTATCCCTATAGTAGAAGAGGTGTTTTTTTTTAATGCAATTCATTTTTTGGAATAGGTTTAATGCATTCATATGATTCCAAATTCAAATAAACTTTGAGAAGTCTCCCTCCCACCCTGTCTGCCACCCACTGTTTTTCCCTCTGTGGAGGCAATCAGGGTTAGCCTTCAGAAGACATGTTTAACTGTTTTCCAGCTGAGACCTCCAGAGGACTCCTTGGATGCCTATTTAATACTTTATGTCCAGGGCTTCCTTCTCTAACCCATGCAGAATCATCGCCCTACTCCCGCCCTTCCCAACCCTTCAGCCTCAAATCCTAAACAGATTGTATTAACAAACATGAGCCACTGTTTCTTGAGCTACTAATAAAAGCAAACACTTTGTTGTTTTTTCTCCTCCATTACACTAATAATAATAATAATTTATGTGCCAAGCACTGTGTTAAGTATTAGACATGCATTATCCTATTTAGTCAGCCCCAAACCATCATCATTACAGTATTCTTATTTTACAGATGCAGACAGAACTGGAGTATCAGAGAGATTACATAACTTGCTTCCATTTGAATCCAGGCCAACCTGAACCCAAACCCTCTGTCTTAACCACTAGCCCTCTTGTCTCTGCAACACAGGAAAAAAATCTGGGAACCTGAAGGTGAAAGGAGTAGAATAGAGTCTTTGAACTTGGGCAGATCTTAATTCAAATTCTGGGTCTGGGCCTTATCAGCAATGAGACCTTGGAAAGGTTTTGTTTTTTTTTTAACCTCGCTAAGCCCTAGTTCACCCACCTGTAAACTAGGACCATACATTTTTCATCGGCTTAATATGAAGGTCAAATGTAAATAAAGTTTTTTTTAAATGCCTAGTAAACCAAATTCAATGTTTCGATCTTGTATGGCTCTGATTTGAGTAAATCAATGCTAAAAAAAAAGCATTGTTGCAACATGTCAGGGAAATAAAATGTAGACTTGATATACATGTTAAGAAATTATTAATTTTATTAAATGTTTACGGTAATGGCATTGTGGTTATGTTTTCCTCTTCAGTTCTTATCTGCTAGAGATGCATAATGAGGAATTTTGGGTGAAAGTATGTCTAGGATTTATTTTCTTTTTTTTTTTTTTTTTATCCTCACCCGAGGACATTTTTCCATTTTTTGCTCAGGTAGAGTGGGAGGGAGAGAGAGGAACAGAGAGAGAGAGAGAAACATCGATGTGAAAGGGACACATCGAGTGGCTGCCACCCGCACAACCGACCAGGGCCGGGGACAAACTGCAACCGAAGTACGTGCCCTTAGCGGGAACCAATCCCGGGTCTCTCAGGACCGCAGGCCGACGCTCTAACCGCTGAGCCAAACCGGCCAGGGCTAGGATTTATTTTCAAATACTCCAGCCCCTTCCGCAAAAAAAGTGAGATGAATAAAACAAGATTAGGAAAGTATGAATGATTCTTGAAGCTGTTCATTTTACTGTTCTCCGTACTTATATTGAATGTTTGAAATGTTTCAAATAAATTTGAAATAATTTAAAAGTAAGATAATTGTATTCTAAAGTGTTAAATTTTTAATTATAAGGTTTATTCAATTATTGTAAGTTGTTAATAATTATGAAATTTTTAATATAAATTATTGAAATACAGTACTGGCTTATAAGTAGGCATGCAAAAATGGCGATTTGGGGGCAGTACTTGTGTCTGGCAGGTAAACCAGTGGATGGGGGGGTGGGCATTGAACACCGCAGAGAGTAAGGTGGACAAGTAGCTGTTAAGGACCCAACCAACCACACAGAGGACAATGTACAGGAATATAAATGGCAGGAGGACGGAGTGAAAGAATAGGCACGTTAAAATTGAGGGACAGATTTTCCCCAAAAATGGACATCTCTGCAGAGTCATTTCAAAATTGCAGGGATCAGATGCACTGGGCGCAATTCTCAACTCTGCTCGCCAGTTCTGTCATCCAGTCCAGAACTGCAGCTCCAAGCTCCCTCATTTACCCTTTGGGCACAAGACTTGTCCAACACCTACCAGCTGTCCAGACTGGAAGTCTAAGAAATGCTGTTGGCTTTCACAAGAGAAGGATAATTTCTGAGACCACACTGGTTATTTGCCTATCTCAAGAACAGATCAGAGCCAACTGGAAAGGAAAATGTAGCTAATTCATTCCCTGGCCAGGTAGTTCAGTTGGTTAGAACATCATCTTGATATACCAAGGTATGGGTTTGATCCCCGTCAGGGCACATAGAAGAATCAACAAATGAATGCATGAATAAGTGGAACAACAACAACAAAAAAATCAGTGTTTCTCTCCCTTTCTCTTCCTCTCTCTAAAAAAAAAAAAAAAAATCAATAAAAATTTTTTTTTTAATTTAGAAAATGTTGCCAATTCATAACCAAATGAAATGTGTTAGTCCTGGTGAGTGTTCATGTATTATTCTAGGAGTAATTGTTCTGAACTCTGGATTTACACAGCTGGAATTATTTTTATGTATGACCCTGAATTGAAATGAAAGTTCATCCTTTGAGAGAAAATTTGTGTTTCAGAGAAAGGATAAGACAACATATTCAGAAACTCTTCAAAGAAGTAAACACTTCTATATAATACTTCCCTTTATATTAAAGATGGCTCTTCAAGAGACATGGAGGGGAAAGAAAATACCACCTGTGCTTCCTGCTCTCTCCAAGGCTGCAGAATGAAGACTGAGAGGTGACAGGGACCACGAGAGTGTAACAAATCAAGTGCATGCTTGAGGAATGAATAATGACGTACCTAATGCAGCAGTTGAAGGCTCAGGGTCAAGAGCATGTGAGTTTACGGCACGTTCAAGCAATGAAACGAAAGGGCTTATGGGACTCCCGTTTTAAAACCAGTAAGACAGCATCATTTTTGGTAGTCACTCCCAACCCCCAAGTCTGTTAAGGATGGTGTTGAGAGAGCAGGTCTTACTCAAGACAGGAGGCCTAACTGGTGTTTGGTTAGTAATACTAAGCGATCACTATCTCAGGCAAGTTTCTAGGCAGAGAGAGAGAAAGTAGGTTCCAGGCTATGAGCAGGCTCTCAGTTAAAGTCATGTTTCCAGGAAACAAGAGCTAGAATATGTAGTAGATCCTGTGTCCAATATAAAAAAAAAATAAAAAGCAACTAACTGGTTGTAATCACTGCTAAAATTCCTGCACCTGCCCGGAAGGGATGCTGGGAGTCACACACTTCAGTGTGGTATTGGTACAGGGTAGGTGGTGCCCCACAACGGTTCCTGAAAGTGTGGATTTGTTAGCTCAGGGTGAGGACGAGAGAGATTAAGTGAATTTTCTACTGCGATGCAATCTATTAATGTTTTCAATTGCACAGTGTTTAAATGTAAGTGGACACAATTGCTACTTTTCTAGAACCCCTAATGGAGCCACAATTTATTTTTTTAGTGGGAGAGAGAACCCATGAGACTGTCTGTTAGAAAGAATCCTGGCAGGAAACAGGCAGCACACTCAACAGGTAACTGAGGAGTGTTTAAGGTGTTCAAGGTGAGTGCTATTTACAACAGTGTCCGCAGTGCAGGCTTGTGGACGTGGAGCCTGTACCAGCACACGGGACACCCCCTAGAAAGGCCGCTCACTTAATTTAATGCCTTGTGGCTGCCATCTTGAAATTTTTAGTAATTTTTGAATAAAGGTTTCACTGGGCCCCCCCCAAATGAAGTAATCAGTCCTGTATTCAGTGTCATGTGCCGTATGAGGGATAGTATGGCACCAAGGACTAGAGTCAGTGTGGAGCCTATACCACCCCTAAGTCAGAAAGGGCAAGGAAGAGAAATAACTGCTGGAGACAGAGCTGCTGCTGAAGTTGTGGCTATGGTTATAGCTGTAGAAGGTCACACAACAGAAGGGGTGGCCTTTTGGAGAAGAACACAGCCATAGTCAACCCACAGCCTGTAGAGAGGGAGGCAGGTAAGAAATACCCTAACTGCTCTCTGCCCCTGCCCTGTTCCTGCATGTGCCTCCCACTGAATGAACTAAACAGGAAGCCAGAGGGTCTGGGAGCCCATTGATAAATCAATAGAGGGCAGCCTGTCTGGGCACACGGTACAGTGGGAAAAGGAAAGAGTAAGTCTGGGAAGGGCAGGGAATACCCAGCTCAGCTTTTACTTGAAATTTTCAGGATCAGGGTTAAGAGTAAATAAAATGGCCCTGGCCAGTTTGGCTCAGCGGTTAGAGCGTCGGCCTGCGGTCCAGAGAGACCCGGGTTCGGTTCCCGCTAAGGGCATGTACCTCGGTTGCAGTTTGTCCCCGGCCCTGGTCGGTCGTGTGGGTGGCAGCCACTCGATGTCTTCCTTTCATATCGATGTTTCTCTCTCTCTCTCTGTTCCTCTCTCTCTCTCCCACTCTACCTGAACAAAAAATGGAAAAATGTCCTCAGGTGAGGATTTAAAAAAAAAAAAAAAAGAGTAAATAAAATGGAAATAATAAATTTTAGTAAAGGACTTTGTGATGATTAAAGGATGATCATTTGGTGTGCATCATGCACAGGTATTTATGTGCCTTCCAAGAAAAACAAGATGATCTCAGAATTTCCATGAAAAGAGGCTTGGGTATTTGAAAGAGCCATCGTTAGGAAGAGAGAAGCCTCCGATTTCAAAACTTTAGAAGCATTCTAGGCCCCAAAGTTGAATTTTGCAGACAACACCCTATTCCCCTCCACCTTTACTTTTCCTCTGATTCTTAGGCCAACATCATAACAAAAAGTGCCTGTGACGGGCACACAAGAGCTGTGAGGGCCACTGGGCAATAGCCGCTGAATAGAATATATTCCAACAGGATTTTGATATAATTAAATATTGGTAGATACCTTTCAGTATAATTAAATATTTGTAGATAACTTTCGGTATAATTAAATAGTTGTAGGAGCATTGGAAAGCTCTGTCAAAGGGAGTTTATGATAATGATTTGTAACCATTCCAATTTCTCAATCCCTCTGAACATTTGAGATTATAGTAGTCCCCCTTTATCCATGGTTTCACTTTCAGTGGTTTCAAGTTGCCCATGATCAATTAAGGTCCAAAAATATTAAATGGAAAGTTCCAGAAATAAACGATTCATACATTTAAAATTGTGTGCTGTTCTAAGTAGCGTGATGAAATCTCGTGCCACCCTGCTTCATTCCACTGAGAGTATGAATCATCCTTTTGTCCAAAGTATCCAGGCCATAGATGCAGCCCACCCGTTAGTCACTTAGTAACCATCTGGGTTATCAGATGCACTGTTGAGGTATTGAAGTTCTTGTGTTCAAGTAATTCTTATTTTATTGAATAATATTACATTCACATAATTTTTATTACAGTATATTATTATAATTGTTCTATTTTATTATTGTTCATCTCTTACTGTACCTAATTTATAAATTAAACTTTATCATAGGTATGTATAGAAAAGAACATAGTGTATATAGGGTTCAGTTTTATCTGCAGTTTCAGACATCCACTGGGGGTCTTGGAATATCCTTCCTGGATAAGGGGAGGCTACTGTTTTCAGATGACTTTTTTTTTTATCCTCAACCTAGGACATTTTTGCATTTATCTTCAGATAGAGTGGGAGGGATAGAGGAGGAAGAGAGAGAAACATCAGAGAGACACATAGAGTGGCCACCACACACAGGACCCCAACTGGGGCCGGGGACAAACTGCAACCGAGGTACGTGCCCTTAGTGGGAACCGAACCCGGGACTCTCTGATCCGCGGGCCGACACTCTAACGGCTGAGCCAAGCAGGCCAGGGCTCAGATGACTCTTTAAAAAGTACATATCACTGATTAATTTGCACTCCACTCAGATATGGGCTAAATTAAATGAATCCTTTTTAATTTCCTTCAAAACCAAAAATTTTGCTACAAATGTGAATAAAATTGCAGGGACATACTTCACCTGTAAAAATCACAGAACACAAAAGTAATCATTTTAAAGTGTACAATTTGGTGACATTTAATATATTCACAATGTTGTATAGTCATCACCTCTCTTTATTTATTTATTTATTTATTTATTTACTTACTTACTTATTTGTTAATTCTCACCCAAGGATGTTTTTTTTATTGATTTTTAGAGAGAGTGGAAGGGAGGGAGTAAAGGAGGGAGGGGGAGAGAAATAACAATACGAGAGAGACACATTGATAGGTTGCCTCCCACATCTGCCCCAACTGGGCCTGGGGATTGAACCTGTAACTCCATCATCTCTATTTAGTTCCAAAACATTTTATCACCACAAAGGGAAACCCCATGCCCATTAAGTAGTCACTCCTCATTCTCCCCTCCCCCTAGCCCCTGGCAACCACTAATCTGCCTTCTGACTTTAGATTTACCTATTCTGGATATTTCATATTAATGGAATCATTAATGACCTTTCTGTCTGGCTTCTTTCACTTAGCATAATGTTCTTGAGGTTCATCCATGCTGTAACACGTGCCAGTACTTCATTCCTTTTTGTGGCTGGATAATATTCCATGGTATAGGTAGACATTTTCTTCATCAGTTCATCAGTAATAGACATTTGGGTTTTTCCCACTTTTTGGCAATTGTAAATAATGCTGCTATAAACATGAGTGTATATATACTTATTTGAATACATGCTTTCAGTTCTTTTGGGTATACACAAAGGAGTATGGTTTTGGGGTCATATGATAATTCTATGTTTAACTTTTTGAGGAACTGCCAAATTGTTTACACTTAATCTTTTAAAGGGAACTCACTGTTTGGAATCCTTTTAGACACATTATTTACAATCCCTTGTTTCATACCCAGAGTAACTTAGCCCATTCTTGCCTACAAAATAAAACACAGCCCCCAACATTTTCTATATGAAAGATACTCGTGTTAGCAATTGACTTGAGTTCTTGTAAGTTATTTAAGTTATTTGTTTATAAAAGAAAATACAGATCACTTATAACCCACTGTGAACCTTTATACATGTACTTTTGTTTTTTACAAAAATAGCCCCAGAGTGCTTATCAATAGATCCAGCCTGAAATAGAAAATGAAATTAAGTCAATGAAGAAAAACAACACAGTAGGCCTCTGATGGTAACAATGTCACATCAGAAAGCACCCCAACCTGGTTTTTTCTATTCAACCTGTCGCTTTAATAATTTGAAGCATGATTGTATCATTGTATAGAAAAATATTCACTGGATTTAGTTGTATAGAAAAATATTCACTGGGTTTAGTTGTATAGAAAAATATTCACTGGGTTTAGTTGTATAGAAAAATATTCATTGAGTAAATCAATTCTGACACTGTGTTACTGAGCGTACATTTAGAAGGTGTGTTTTGGGTTTGTTTTTTCTTGACAGTTTTTTTTAATTGATCTATTTATTTGACTTAAGAATTTGTTTTTTCCTTTGGAATTGAATAGGGAATACAAAATTTTGGCAAACTGTATTTTTCAGATGGATTCAAAAGCCCTGCCTAGCTGTAGGCTTTCTTTTTTTCTTTTTAAAATTAACATGAACTAAAATTGACTGTGTGTATGTGTGTGTACATGTGTGTATACAGTTCTATGTGTAAACATCACAATCAGGATACAGACAGTACTTTCACCCACCCCCAAATCCCTTTTGCTGTCTCTTTAAAGTCATTAGCTCTGGCCAGTTTGGCTCACCGGTTGGAGCATCAGCCTGTGGATCAGAGAGTCCCAGGTTCGGTTCCCGCTAGGGGCACATACCAAAAAATACATACATACATACATACATACAGTCATATTCTCCCCCAATCCCTAACCCCTAGCAACTACTGGTCTGTTCTACATCACTCATTACTTGGCCTTTTTCCTTGAATGTCATCTAAATAGAATCATATGGCATATAATCTTTTGAGATGTTTCACTCCACACAGTGCCTTTGGGACTCATTCATATGGCTGCCTGGAATAAAGTTCATTCCTTTCATTGCTAGGTAGTATTCATATTATACTAGCAAGAGTATTTATTGCTAAATAGCACTTTAATACTAAATAGTAGGAATGTACCCATTTTATCTATTCACCCATCGAAGGTCATTCGGGTTGTCTCCAGTGTTTGGTGATGACTACAGATAAAACTGACACAAGCATTCATGTGCAGGTTTTTGGAAGAACAAAAAATTCATTTCTCTAAAATCAATACTTAGGAGGGGGATCTTGTTTAACTTTATAAGAAACAGGCAAATTGTTTTCCTCAGTACTATTTTATATTCCCACCAGCAGAGGTTGAGAGTTCCAGCTAGTGTGCCATTAGTAGGCACTGTCATGCTTTTGTTGTTGGTTTGTGGGTTTTTGTTTCTGTTTTTTTGTTTGTTTATTTGTTTCATTTTAATTGATGTTCAGTGGTATCTCATCATGGTTTGAATTTGCATTTTCTTAATGGCTAATGATATTGAGCATCTTTTTTTAAATTTATTTTTGTTACTGAGTGTCTTTTTATGTGCTTATTTTCCACTTTAGTGAAGTGTCTAGACATTTAAGTATTTTGCCCCTCACACCTTTATATGTTTTATTTATTTATTTATTTTATTGATTGATTTTAGAGAGGGAGAGACAGATAGAAACATCAATGAGAGAGAACATCAACTGGCCGCCTCCCGCATGCCCCCCAACTGGGGATTTGGCTCACAACCTGGGCATGTGCCCTCGCTTGGAACCGAACCAGCAACCTCTTGGTACATTGGTTGATGCTCAACCACTGAGCCACACTGGCCGGCCTGCCCCTCACACCTTAAAAAAAAAATCCCACCTAGCCCTGGCTGGTTTGGCTCAGCAGTTAGAGCATCAGCCCACGGACCAAAGAGTCTCGGGTTCAATTCCGGTCAAGGGCACATAATCTCAGTTGTGGTTCAGTCCCTGGCACTAGTCAGGGTTGGGTGGGAGGCATCCAATCAATGTGTCTCTCTCACATTGATGTTTCTCACTCTCTCCCCTTCCCACTCTATCTGAAGATAAATGGAAAAATATCCTTGGATGAGGATGAAAGAAAAAAAGAAAGAAAAAAAGCAACCCACCTACATATTTCACCTATTTGTTTTACTTATTGTCTGTCTCCCCTATAAAAATGTTAAGTTCCATGAGGGCAGAGATTTGGGTCTGTAGTGCTCATTGCTCTAAGAACTACAACCTAAAATGCTTGCAACTTAACAATATCCTATCCCCTATAATAGTGCTTCATGTAGTAGATATCTATTTGTTGAATGCATGAACTAACATTTATTGAATATTTACTATGTGTTGGGTATCATTCTAAAAGCACATTTGTTTTTTTTTGTTGTTGTTGTTGTTGTTGTTGTGTAATTATTTTATCAATAATTTTAATTTATTCTTTATCAGTCTTTAATTGTTCAACAACACACTGAGTGGTTACTATGTGACGGTGACTATGCTAGGCTTTAGGAACGAGGTGAAAGCTACCCGAAAGGCACAGACCGGTTAATGCTGTAAGATAAGGGAGGTGCTGGGACACAGACATGCACAGGAACCTGGCACAGCACAGCAGGGAAGCATGGAATCGGACTGATGGGTCAAGAAAAGCTTTCTGGAGAGCTGATCACTTGAATGAAACCAAAGTGAATAAAATTCTTAGCTAATACTTCTCCCATAATATTAAACAGAATTCAGTTTTATTTTTTTATTATTATCTTTTTTTATTCTCATCCAAGGACATTTTTGCATTTATCTTCAGATAGAGCAGGAGGGAGAGAAGGAGGAAGAGAGAGAGAAAGATTGATGTAAGAGAGACACATCGACTGGCTGCCACCCACATGACCCCAACCACAAAACGCAACTGGGATACCCGCCCTTAGCGGGAACCAAACCCGAGTCTCTCTGGTCCGTGGGCTGATGCTCTAACCACTGAGTCAAACCGGCCAGGGCTGGAATTAAATTTTAAAGCTCAATTACTTTTGTTCTCCTTTACAGTAATGTAAATTATCCAGGAAACGCAATATTTTTTAAAAGCACTGGAAATAAACAAAAGTCATTGGTCATTGTTTCCTATCATGATAAGTATCTTTGTTTTAACAGTTTTCCTCATTTTTTTTTAATTGGGTTGTCTGTTTTCCTACTATTGAGTCTTGAGAGTTTTTCTAGATACAAGTCCTTTGTGGGATAGGTTATTTGAAAATACTTCTCCCTAGTCTATAGCTTTTCATTCTCCTATTGTCTTTAAAAAAGCAAAAAGTTTTTATTTTAATAAGGTCTAATTTTCAATTTTTCTTTCTTTTATTGGTTGTGCTTTTGGTATCCGAGTCTAAGGAAACTTACCCTAATCCCAGGTCATGAATATTTCTACTATATTTTCTTCTAAAAGTTTTATCGTTCTACACTTTTTTTTTCCAATCTATGATTCATTTTTTAAAATATGTTTTTATTGATTTTTTTAGAGAGAGAGGAATGGAGAGAGAGATAGGAACATTGATGTGAGAGAGATACATCAATCAGCTGTCTCCTACATGCCCCCCTACTGGAGATCAAGCCCAAAACCCCATCAGAAATTGAACCGGGACCTCTGAGTTTATGGGATGATGTTCAATCCACTGAGCCACATCAGCAGGGCTATAATTCATTTTTTCTAAGATATGTTTTTGTTGATTTTTTTTTTTTTTTTTTTTTTGAGAGAGAGAGAAACATCAATTGGCCGCCTCCTGCATGCCCCCCACTGGGGATTGGGCCCACAACCTAGGCATGTGCCCCGACCAGGAATCGAACTGGACACCTCTTAGTGCATGGGTTGAGTCTCAACCTCTGAGCCACACCCACCAGGCGGCTATGATACAGTTTTATTTAATATTTGTATAAAGTGTGAGATTGAGGTCAAGATTTTTTTTAAATCCTCACTGAGGATATTTTTTCATTTATCTTTAGATAAAGTGGGAGAGGAGAGAAACATCAATGTGAGAGAGACACATCAACTGGTTGCCTCCTGCACAGCCCCAACTAGGGCCGGGGACTGAACTGCAACCGAGGTATGTGCCCTTGACTGGAATCGAAGATTTTTTATACTTAGTTTTTTTGTGGGATGCTCTTGCATGTGGATGGTGAGTAGTTCCAGTGCCACAGGCTGAAAAGACCATTCTTTCTCTATTGAATTGCCTTTGTACCTTGGTCAGCAATCCACATTTTGTAACTCAATTGCTGGTCATTCTGTTCTGCTCCATTGATCTCTTCCTCTGTCTTCCACCAATACTCTATATACTGTTTTGATTATTGCTGCTTTATAGTAAGTCTTGAAGTTGGTTAGACCGATTCCTCCTACTTTATCCTCTTTTTCAAAATTGTTTTGGCTATTCTGTTTCCTTTGCCTTTCCAAATAAATTTTAGAATTGGCTTACCTATATTAGCAAAAATTCTATTGGAATTTTTTTTTTTTTTTTTTTATCCTCACCCGAGGACATTTTTCAATATTTTGTTCAGATAGAGTGAGAGGGAGAGAGAGAGAGAGAAACATCGACGTGAAAGTGACACATCGAGTGGTTGCCACCCACACGACCCAACCAGGGCTGGGGACAAACTGCAACCAAGGTACGTGCCCTTAGCAGGAACCGAACCCGGGTCTCTCCGGACCGCAGGCCGACGCTCTAACCGCTGAGCCAAACCGGCCAGGGCTCTATTGGAATTTTTATTGGAATTGCAATAAATTTGTAGATTTATTTGGAGAAAATGGATATGTCTAACTAAATTGAGTCTTATAATCCATGAACACAATATGTCTCTCCATTTATTTATGTTTTTTATTTCTTTCTTCAGTGTTTATAATTGTCAACATACAGATCCTGTACAAGTTTTGTTAGATGTATACCTAAGTATTTCTATTTTTAAATGATATTTTTTAACTTTTGGTTTTTAACTCCTTTATTATAAGTATATAGGAATATAATGGCCTTGGTCAGTTTGGCTCAGCAGTTAGAATGTTGACCTGCAGATCAAAGAGTCTCAGGTTCAATTCCCAGTCAAGGGCATGTACCTTGGTTTTGGGTTCAATCCCCAGCCCTGGTTGGGGCTGTGCAGGAGGTAACCAGTTGATGTGTCTTTCTTACATCAATGTTTCTCTTTCTCTCTCTTCCCATTCTATCTAAAAAAAATCAATGGAAAAAAAATTGCTGTATTTTTTTTTCTTTTGTGAGTTGACCTTGTAGTCTGTGGTTGTGCTAAACTCACTTAGGACATGTTTTTTGTATAAAAAACTATGTTACTTGCAAATAGGTACAATATTCTTTCTTTCTCATCTGTATGCCTCTTACTTTCTTTCTCTGCCTATTGCTCTGACTAGGACTTCCTGTACTCTCCGGAATAGGAATGATGAGAGGGGACCTCCTGGTTTTGTTCCCCATCTCAGGGGAAAGCATGTAGTGTTAGCTATAGCTATTTTGTAGATGCATTTTATCAAATTAAGGAAATTCCATCTGTTTCTAGATTGCTGAAAGTTTTTATCATGAATGGATATTGGATGTTTTCAAATGCTTTTTCTGCATTGTTTGATACGTTCTTGTCATTTATCCTTTTTAGTTGAGCTTTTATTTTATTTTATTTTATTTTATCCTCACTCGAGGACATTTTTCCATTTTTTGTTCAGATAGAGTGGGAGGGAGAGAGAGGGAGAGAGAGGGTGAAACATCAACTGAAAGGGACACATCAAGTGGCCACCACCCACACGACCAACCAGGGCCAGGAACAAACTGCAACCCAGGTACGTGCCCTTAGCGGGAACCGAACCCGGGAAGGACTCTCTGGACCGCAGGCCGATGCTCTAACCGCTGAGCAAAACGGGCCAGAGCAATTTCCTAATATTTTGATGAGGACTTTTGTATACTAGTCATGAGGGATTTGGGCTATAGTTTTCTTTCTTGTACTGTCTTGTCCTAGTTTTGGTATCAATAGACTCATAATTTGGAAGTGTTCCCTTTTCTTCTGTTTTCTGGAAGATATTGTGTAGAATTGGTGCTATTTGTTCTTTAAAGGTTTAATAGAATTCGCCGGTGAAACCGTCTGGGCCTGGAATTGTTTGTTGTTGTTCCTTAAGGTTTTTACCTGGGGATTTAATTTCTTTAATATATTTGTTCCCTCTTTCTTCTTGGGTGAGTTTTAGAAGTTTGTGCCTTTTAAAGAATTAATTCATTCCCTGTATGGTTTGGCTCAGTGGTTGGAGCGTCGGCCTGCGGTCCTGAGAGACCCAGGTTCGGTTCCCGCTAAGGGCACGTACCTCGGTTGCAGTTTGTCCCCGGCTCTGGTTGGGTTGTGCGGGTGGCAGCCACTCGATGTGTCCCTTTCACGTCGATGTTTCTCTCTCTCTCTCTCTCTCTCTCTTCGTCTCTCCCCCTCCCACTCTATCTGAACAAAAAAATGGAAAAATGTCCTCGGGTGAGGATAAAAAAATAAGTAAAAAAATAAAGAATTGATTAATTTCATCTGAGTTATTAAATTTATGTGTGTAGACTTGTTAAATAGTATTTTTTTAAATATCTGTGGGGTTTGTAGTGATATTCTCTCCGCCATTACTAATATTGGCAGTTTGTGTCTTTTTTTATTTGTCAGTACGGCTAGAGTTTATTAATTTCATTGACCTATTTATAGTACCAGCTATTGGTTTCATTGCTTTTCTCTGTTGTTTTTCTGTTTTCAATGTCATTCAATTTTGCTTTTTTAAATTTCCTTCCTTCTGCTTACACTGGGTTTATTTGGCTTTTAGTTCCTTAAGATGGAAGCTTTGTTTGTTGATTTGAGACCTTTTTTCTTTTCAAATATAAGCATTTTGATAGTTATATGTTTCCTTTCAAGCACTGCTTGCACCTCATCTCACAGATTTTTATGTGTTGTATTGTATTAAAATATAGTTTAGTCCTGGCCGGTTTGACTCAGTGGTTAGAGCGTCCGCCTGCGGATCAGAGAGTCCCGGGTTCAGTTCCCACTAAGGGCACGTACCATGGTCGCGATTTGTCCCCAGCCCCGGTTTGGGACGTGTGGGTGGCAGCCTGTCCATGTGTCTCTCTCATGTTGATGTTTCTCTCTCTCCCTCCCACTCTATCTGAAGATAAATGCAAAAAATGTCCTTGGGTGAGGATTAAAAAATATATATATATAGTTGACATTTGGGTTGTGTTTTCATTTTTGTTCAGTCAAAAATATTTTTTAATATCCTTTGAGACTTTCTCTTCGACCCCCAGATTATTTAGATGTGTGTTTAATTTTCAAGGGGGTGGAGATATACCAGTTATTTTTCTGTTCTTGATTTCTAGTTTAACTCCATTTTGGTCAGAGAACATACTTTAGATTATTTCAATTCCTTTAAATTTGTTGAAGTTTGTTTTACTGCCCAGGACATGGTCTATTCTGATGAAGGTTCTATGTGTATTGGAAAAGAAGGTATATTCTGCTGTTATTGCATGGGATATTTTACAAATGTCTGTTAATCCAGTTGTTTGATAGTGTTGTTCAGCTCTTCTCTGTCCTTGCTGATTGCAGTCTGACTGTCCCATTTATTAATGAGAGAGGAGTATTAAAATTTCCAACTGTACCCTGGCCAGTTTGGCTCAGCCGTTAGAGTGTTGGCCCATGGACCAGAGAGACCGGGGTTGGTTCCCACTAAGAGCACGTACCTTGGTTGCGGTTTGTCCCCGGCCCTATTGGGGTCATGTGGGAGTCTCTCTCATATCATTGTTTTTCTCTCTCTCTTCCTCCCTCTCTCCCTCCTGCTCTATCTGAAGATATATGCAAAAATGTCCTTGGGTGAGGATAAAAAAAAAAAAAAAGAAAAATTTCCAACTGCAGTTGTGAATTTGTCTATATTTTTGCTTCACATATCTTGAAGCTCAGTGGATTATTATGTTTCCTTAATGAGTTAACCCACTTATTATTATGTAATGTCCCTCTTTGTGCTTATTAATTATTTTTGCTTTGAAGTCTACTTTGTCTGATATTGATATAGCCATTTCAACTTTCTTTAGCTTACCTTTGGCATGGTATATCTTTTTTACATTTTTAAATTTATGTAACATAATATTATATTTAAACTTGGTTTCGTATAAACAGCATATCTCTGGATTTTGTTTAAAGACAACAATTCTGCCCTGGCCAGTTTGGCTCAGCGGTTAGAGCGTCCACCTGCGGTCCGGAGAGACCCGGGTTCGGTTCCCGCTAAGGGCACGTACTTCGGTTGCAGTTTGTCCCCGGCCCTGGTTGGTCGTGAGGGTGGCAGCCACTCGATGTGTCCCTTCACGTCGATGTTTCTCTCTCTCTCTCCCTCCCACTCTATCTGTACAAAAAATGGAAAAATATCCTCGGGTGAGGATAAAAAAAAAAAATAAAAAAATAAAAAAAAAATAAAGACAACAATTCTGACCATTCTTGTCTTTTTTTTTTTTTATCCTTACCTGAGGACATTTTTCCATTTTTTGTTCAGATAGAGTGGGAGGAAGAGAGAGAGAGAGAGACATCGACATGAAAGGGACACATCGAGTGGTTGCCACCCGCATGACCCAACCAGGGCCAGGGACAAACTGCAATCGAGGTACATGCCCTTAGCAGGAACCAAACCTGGGTCTCTCTGGACCGCAGGCCGATGCTCTAACCACTGAGCAAAACCAGCCAGGGCCATTCTTGTCTTTTAACTGATGTGTTTATCTGCATTCCACGTAATTTTTGTTATATTAGGACTTATATTTACCTTTTCACTATTTGTTCTCTGGGTTTAGTTTTCCTCTCCCCTTTCCTTATTTCTTTTGGATTATCTAAATATTTGACGATATGTACGTTAGAAGTTTAGGTGTGGATTCCTGGGTCCTTGAGGCTGTGCTCATTTTTTGCTTTCTCTTTTTCTCTCTGTTTTTTTTTTTTTTTTATCCTCATCCAAGGACATCTTTCTATTTTTTGTTCAGATAGAGTTGGAGGGAGAGAGAGAGAGAGAGAAACATCGACGTGAAAGGGACACATCTAGTGGCTGCCACCCACCCAACCAGGCCCGGGGACAAACTGCAACCGAGGTACATGCCCTTAGCAGGAACCAAACCCGGGTCTCTCTGGACCGCAGGCCGACGCTCTAACCGCTGAGCCAAACCGGCCAGGGCTTCTCTCTGTTTTTAAGACTGAATCATTTCTATTGATCTATCTTTAAGTTCATAGATTTTTTTTCTCTGTCATCTCCATTCTGCTATTGAGTTCAGCCAATGAATTTTTTATTTTAGTTATTATATTTTTCTTTTAAAAATTTTTCATTCAATTCTTTATATCTTCTCTTTTCACTGAGACTTTCTATATTTCCATTTGTTTCAAGGGTGTTTATCTGTACTTCTTTGAGTATGGTTAAAATAGCTGTTTAAAAGTCCGTGTGTCATAATTACATTTGTGTTTTCTTGTGGTTGGTGTCTGCTGACTCTCTTTTCCCTTATTAGTTGTGATTTTCCAGGTTCTTTGTCTACTGATTAATGTTGGATTGTATCTTGGACATTTCTAGGAGCAAAGATAGGATGCCTCAAGAATTAGGATGTGTTAGTAGGCTTTTCAAGTTTAACTGAGTTCTGTCATATCATTACAAACCCGTGCAGTGTGGGAAAGGATTGAGCATACTTTCTGGAAAAACATACACTGAATATGTACATAAAGGTTCATGTTGAACTCTATTGCTTTCTAGCAAACGAATAAGTATTGCTTTTTAAAGCAATTGTACTGATATGCAAATTAAAATACTAAAATATGTTTGATAGCTGAGTCTCTAGCCCCTCTGTCTCTCTCCACTAGGCCCCCACTACCTCAGCGTCTTCTTCAAGAAACCCAAACCTTCCTTTAATCCAGCAACTAAAGAGTTCATGTCTGGCCCAGCAGGGCATCTCCTGGACCCTATCCCAGGACTGTGGTTGAATACCGTTATGATTGGTCAAAGCCAGTGCCTACCAGTTTTTAAATATTTGGAATATCACCTCTGCCTGTACCTTAAATTTGTACAGCATTTTATAGTTTACAAAAAAAGTTTATACATATTATCATAATTAAGCTTCCTGCCAACTCGGTGACATCAGTAAGAATTATTGTTGCCATCAGAAAACATTTTAATTATACAATTAACACATATTGGTGTGGAAAATGAATTCTTATCGGGGAACTCTAGACTCACAAAGGTTATTACTTACTCAAGGTCACATGGTTCTAGGAGCTGAAGTCTAAACTCCTAATAGCTTCGAGAATGGTACACATCGTGAGTGCTAGGCCGGGAAGGGAGATTTCACTCCGGACTGGATGGATCTGGGAAGGCATTTACAGGAGGAAGGCAGGCAATGAGCTTGTCCTGAGGGACTGGTGGGGTCTGGAAGGCAGAGAGGAGGAGCAAGGATATTTTACTCAGAAGAATGTGAAAAGTGGACTAAATGTAGTAAAATGCCCTATTTCCGTGATCATTTTAAGACCCCTCCTCTGGAGGTGTGAGAACTGAAATCCCCCAAGGGCCGGTCACCGAGCCCCACAGCACCCCCCTGCACTACACCCTTTGCTCAATTCTGGATGGCTGTTGAGGGAGGCAGGAAATGAACACTCATGAGCTGCTGAAAATGAATCGTACTTATTGGGCTATTTTCCTACAGGTTGAGCAGTGGGTGAGAAAGAAAGTGAGGAAGTCTTAAATATTATTCGCAGCTCCTCGGCTGCTCTTGCCAAGTGCACAGAGGCTTATCCCAGGAGATAACGATGCTCTAAGTCTCTGCGCAGCAACCGCGGTCCTGAAGTTCTTTGGGTGCCTGCGTCCTGTCTGCAGTAGCAATGGGAACAATTTGCTCATATGACACTTCTTTGGCTGCTTTTAACAGTTGAGTTGTATTGGGTTTTGTGGAGCCCAAATCTTATATAATTGGAGCCTCTTTTTATTTCTTTATTTTTTAATCCTCATCGGAGGATATTTTTCTATTCATCTTCAGAGAGTAGGAGGGAGGCAGAGAGAGAAACATCCACGTGAGAGGGACACATCGAGTAGCTGCCATCCACACAACCCAACCAGCGCCGGGGAAGAACCGCAACAGAGGCACGTGCCCTTGCCCGGAATTGAACCCGCGACCCATTGGTCCATGGGCTGACACTCTAACCACTGAGTCAAACCGGCCAGGGCATAATTGGAGCCTCTTTTTAAAAAAGAAAACAGAATGACAATTTGAAAACTAGGTGGAGCCCTGGCCAGTTTGGCTCAGTGGTTAGAGCATCAGCCTGCAGTCCGGAGAGACCTGGGTTCGGTTCCCGCTAAGGGCACGTACCTCGGTTGCAGTTTGTCCCCGGCCCTGGTTGGTCGTACGGGTGGCAGCTACTCGATGTGTCCCTTTCAAGTCGATGTCTCTCTCTCTCTCTCTCTCTCTCTCTCTCTCTCTCCCCCTCCCACTCTATCTGTACAAAAAATGGAAAAATGTCCTCGGGTGAGGATAAAAAAAAAAAAGAAAGAAAGAAAACTAGGTGGAGGACGTTGGAAAGGACTCTAGACATGAGAGTCAAAGAGCTTTAGCTTCATTTGCTTCACAGACCTGTGCGTAACAGTAATAACTCTGATAAGAGGAGGGGAATTATTCAATTAAATAGTATGAAAGTATTGTTCACTAAGACTCACCTCTGCTTAACAATAATTTTTTAATCTGCCAAAAGAAGAAACGATCCAATTACTAGCATGGGAGTATTTTTTAATGGTACCTGAGCTTCCAGGCTGCTTTCATTTTTCTTCTCCCCAGTACTTTTAAAATGGAGAAAAATATTAACAATCCAAACATAAAGAAGTGAAGGGGTGCTCTCTCGGGGTAAGGATGTTTTGGACAGTTTGAGAAGGGTACGAGCCACTGTTATGCTGAATATGTACTTAGGCCCACGTGAAGTTTCTCTGTGGAGTCAATAATGTTCCGTGCTTCACGTCACTTCATCAGTGGTATTCCCGGACACCTGCTGTGCCGTCTCGGGGCACCGCAGGGATGTGCAGAGATGCTTGCCTCTTCCCTCCCCCCTCTGCCTGGGCACTGGCAGATGCCAAGATGGTTTATCATCCAAGGCTGGGCCCATGTGTCCCTTCCAGCGCCACTCAGACAGTCATTGTTTCCTTCCAAAGAACTCAACCATATACTTATGTCTCAATGAACACTGTTTCCTGATTACCTTGTCTTATTACCAAATATTTCCTCAATGTAGGTTTTCTCTTATGAATAAGATCATTAACCTCTTAAAGGCAAGTATGTATTTTTTTAATTTAATTAATTAATTTATTTTTGTTACAGATGTTTCTCCTTCTTCCCCCACTGATTCCCCCCTCCCTGCCCTGTCCCCAGCTTTGTTGTCCATGTCCATTGTTCATGCACACATGTATATAAGTTCTGTGGTTTATCTCTCCCCGCCACCCCCTCTTCTGGGGATTGTCAGTCTGTACCACACTTCCACGTCTTTGGGACTGTCCCATTCCTCAGAGTGTTATGTTCATTATATTCCACAAATAAGTGAGATCATATGATACTTGTCTTTCTCTGTTTGGCTTGTTTTGCTTAGGATAATACTTTCCAGGTCCCTCCATGTCGTCTCAAAGGATAAGAGATCTTTCTTTCTTACAGCTGCATAGTATTCCATTGTACATATGTACCACAGCTTTTTTATCCATTCATCTACTGATGGACACTTGGGCTGTTTCCAGATCTTAGCTATTGTAAATAGTGCTGCTACAAACATGGGGGTACATATATTCTTTCTGATTGGTGTTTCAGGTTTTTTAGGGTATATTCCTAGAAGTGGGATCACTGGGTCAAATGGCAGTTCAATTTTTAATTTTTTGAGGAAACACTATATTGTTTTCCATAGTGGCTGCACCAGTCTGCATTCCCACCAGCAGTGGACTAGAGTCCCCTTTTCTCCACACCCTTGCAAACACTTGTTGTTTGATGATTTGTTGATGGAGGCCATTCTGACAGGTGTGAGGTGATACCTCATTGTTGTTTTAATTTGCATCTCTCTGATGATTAGTGACGTTGAGCATTTCTTCATATGTCTCTTAGCCATTTGTATGTCCTGTTTGGAGAGGTGTCTATTTAGTTCCTCTGCCTATTTTTTAATTGGGTTCTTTGTCTTCCTTTTGTTGAGTTGTATGAGCATTCTCTATATATTGAAAATTAACCCCTTATCTGTTATATCATTGGAAATTATGCTCTCCCATACAGTGGATAGTCTTTTCGTTTTGATGATTGTATCTTTCGCTGTGCAGAAGCTTTTGAGTTTGATGTAGTCCCATGTGTTCATTTTCTCCTTTGTTTCTGTTGCCTTAGGGGATGTATCAGTGAAAATTCTGCTGCGTGTGATGTCTGAAATTTTGTTGCCTACAGTTTCTTCTAGGATTTTTATGGATTCATGAGTCACATTTAAGTCTTTTATCCATTTTGAGTTTATTCTTGTGTAGGGTGTAAGTTGATGGTCTAGTTTCATTTTTTTGCATGTAGCTGTCCAATTTTCCCAACACCATTTATTAAAGAGGCTGTCCTTACTCAACTGTATGCTCTTGCCACCTTTGTCAAATATTAATTGAGCATATTGCCTTGGGTCCATTTCTGGGTTCTCTGTGGCAAGTATGTATTTGTATTACTTCTTGGTCTCTCCATCCTCATCACAGAGCATAACACAACTTGATATATATTTATCTTACTATAAATTACTACTTGTTTATAATGGAGATGTTTGCTATGGAGATGTTACATAATGCAGATAAGCAAAAAGATTTTTTAATTACTCATAATTTCACTATCCAAGAATAACTATTAACATTTAAAAAAAATTTTTTTTTTTCCTTTATTGATTTTAGAGGGAGAGGAGAGGGAGAGAGAGAGAGAGAAACATCAATAAGAGAGACTATCGATTGGCCGCCTCCTGCATGCCCCCCACTGGGGATCAGGCCCACAGCCTGGGCATGTGCTCTGACTGGGAATTGAACTGGCGACCCCTTGGTGCGTGGGTCAATGCTCAACTACTGAGCCACACCAGCTGCGTACTATTAACATTTTATATAGGGTATACACCAAACAGGATGTGTGTTAGCCCCAAGGGAGCTAACATTTAGTGGAATGAATTGAAATATACACAAGCACAAGTAGGAAGGGGTAAAAGGATGAAGTTCAGTTTCTTGAGAAATCAGGGAGATGACGTGTTCCTTGTGGCCCCAGGTGCGCAGCTTAAATGTGCTTTCAGACTTGGCCAAGCATGCCATCCAGAAACCAGTTCTCCCATCAGTTCTAAGAGTCCTTATAGGAAGAATAATGATTGTCCTTCCACAGTCATGTTAAAAGACTTGAGAAGTGTAGTCCCTGAACCAGCAACACCAGCATCATCTGGGAAATGCACATTCTTGGGCCCCATCCTAGACCTACTGAATCCAAAACTCTGGGGGTGGCCCAGCCGTCCATGTTTAAGAAACCTTCCAAGTGATTCTGTTGCACAATAAAGTTTGAGAATCACTATCTAAAAACTGGGATTGCATCTTGTTCATTGTTGAGTTCTCTGTCTCAGCACCTTGTGCCTAGATGGTTGAAAAGAATTAGTTAAATCAAGAATACAAAAACGCCTTAGAGATGCATCAATTTTAAAAATTATTTTTATTATGGTACATTTCTCATAGAAATACATAAAAGACATAATGAATACCTAGTATATCCAGCATTAGCTGGAGCAAATTACTTCTTAACAATTTGTCACATTTCCTTCAGATTCTTTGTTGTTGCAATTTTTTAAATTTATTTTTGTTACAGATGTTTCTCTTTTTTCCCCCAAACACCCTCCTGATCCCGCCCCCAACACCAGCATTGTTGTCTTATGTCCATTGGTTACGCATCCTTTAGAATTTTTTAGAGAACAAAAACATTGCCTATACAGCTGAGGGCTTTCTGTGGATCCTGTTCCCAATCTCATTCTGCATTATTTTTCTTCAGAAATAACCATGACCGAAAAGTTGGCATTACTCATTCTTGTACATGTTTTATGCTTTTACTACATATTCATGCATCAATAAACAATATATGATATGGGTTTTTGCAGGTTTTTAAACTTATTTCAAGGGTGTCACACTCTACATACTTTGCAATTAACTTTTCTGTATTGTTTTTAAGATTTATCATTGTGCAGACACAGAGCTATGATTCATCATTGGAATTGCTGCATAATATTCCCTTGTATGAATACATGACGATACATGAATCTGATATTATATTAATTATATTTAAATGGTTCCACTTGATTTCATTTTTTGTTACTAAAAGTAATGTTGCCAACTGTGAATGAATGTCTTTTTTTTTTAATCCTCACCCGAGGACATTTTTCTATTTATCTTCAGATAGAGTGGGAGGGAGAGAAAGGGAGAGAAAAGGAGAGAGAGAGAAACATTGACATGAGAGGAACACATCAACTGGTTGCCTCCCACACAACCCCGACCAGGGCCCAGGATGAACCCCAACTGAGGTATGTTCCCTTGGCTGGAATTGAACCCGTGACGCATTGGTCTGTGGGCGGATGCTCTACCACTGAGCTAAACCAGACAGGGCTGAATGCCTCTTATTTAGAACACTAGAACTATATCTGTAGGATAACTTTTTATATGTGAATTTACTGGGCCAAAGGATATCCCTTTTTAAATTTCTAGATCTATTGATAACTAAATCCATAAACATGGTATCAGTTTATACCCTTATAAGCAGTGTATGAGGCTCTGTTTTGCTACAGTCTATCATAGAATATTAGTAAAGCGTTTGACGTGTGCAAAAAAAGTAAAATAAAAGTAGTGTTACCAAAAATATACACATCTTCTAGGGCAACCAAATAGTTTATTTAAGGTATAGACCTAAGAGTAGATTTTCTGGAATGTAAGAATATGAGCATTCCCAACCTGCATAGATAAAATCAAATTACTTCCCAAAGTGGTTGTGTCAGTTCCTCCACCCCTTTGCCCACATTTAGTATGAGTGAACTTTTAGATTTTTGCCAATTTGATGAGGATGAAATACTACCTCAAAGTTGTTATAAATTTTTCACTACCTTAATTTCTAGTGAGGTTGAGCATCTTTTTCCATGCTCATAAACCATTTAGATTTGAGAAATATAAAATTAACACATATTCACACCAAGATATAAGGGCCTGAGATCATCTTCACTTCTAAAAGAGAGTTTCCTAGGAAGAAAGCCTGAGAGGGAGGAGAAAGTGGAAAGAGTCCTGGGCAGAAGAAAGGAGATGAAGTGAGAATTTAGAGGTACTATTTACCTTCTTCAAGGTCCTATCCAGGCCTGACCCTGGACAACTGTCAGGGAGCTCTGTTCCCTTCCCCCATAGCTGGAGCCCTGAGCCCTGGGAGAGGCTGAGATAAAATGCAGGTTGCTGTAAAATCTTCACTGAGGAAGGCCTTTCCTGGTTTTGAGTTTTTTAGATTTTTGTGTTTTGGTTTTTTTACTTAAGACCAGTTAATCCAGGATTATCAGTGAGAGATGTACATCCCTGCTAGGGTGTGCTTTGAAAATTTGGGTGAGTTTTGATTATCACAATGATTAGGGGATTGGCATTAGTAGGCTGGAGCCAGGGGTACTATACTTCCTTCCATGCATGGCACAGTCCTGCTCAACAAATAATTTCCATGGCTGCTCCACACAACTGTCAAAAGTCCTGCTGGACGTTTATATGGGGTGAAAGCCTATTTGCAATGATCCAAACTAACTCCTAACTCTGTTTTCTATATAATCACAAAGGACTTTGCCATGGGTTTACACTAATTATCCCCAGGAATGTAAACTAATATTTAAACAGAGAGAAGACTCTAACTTCATTTTGGTCAGAGATTTACCAAGATTAAACAAAAAAAAATCTTACACTGGACAATACTGATCATGGTATTTAAGTCACCAGTACAAGCCACACACTGGTCTACAGTTGAAGTTCTCACCCTCACAGTGATTCGACAGATAGGGGGAGCATCTGACAACTTCATTATGTTTTCTATTACAGTAGGTCTGTGCATTTTATATAGTTTTATGATAAACTGCTCTTTTATTTTTCCTTTATATTTGGATGTTATAATTATTTTTTAATTTTCTGTGTAGGGATGATCATATTACCTATGAATTTCATTCTAGTACTGAAAAAGGACATTGCAAAATATGTCTTGAGAACCAGTGAACTAATAGTTTCTTAACTAAGAAAATTTAGGCTAAGAGGCCGTGGCTGGGTAGCTCAGTTGGTTAGAGTGTCATCCCAATACGCCAAGGTTATGGTTTTGATCCCCAGTCAGGGCACATACAAGAATCAACCAATGTTTCTCTCTCTCTCTCTCAAATCAATTTTAAAAAAGAATGTTTTAAGACAGAGTACAATTCTAAAATGGCAGCAGACCATCTCCCAGGACCAAATTGGAATTACAACTAAAATAAAGACAAACCATTGGGGAAAAAACAACAAAAAAGCAGCTGGAGAGAACCCATATAACCAGGGACAGAAAGAGGATACTAAATTGAGCCTGGTAGGAACTGCGAAGGCATGAGAGGGGGCACTGGGAGCCCACAGACAGCAGCTGTTTTGGCTGTGAGCAGCTCCATCAGGGTTAAAATCCCAAGCCGGCTCCATAGCGCAGAGCGTTGGGATAGAGCACAAAATTAGCTACAGCCACTCACCTCGGGCTCCAGTAGAGAGGGGGCAGACTGGACTGGAACTGTGTACAGAGACTTGGGAGCTTAGAGAGCTGCAATGGCAATGGGAGTTTTGTGCTGAATCACTCTCTCACAGGACAGTAGCCATATTACTCAAAGAGCACTTCCTACAGCCCCATGGAGAAGCAACAATCCCTCCCTCAGGCATTTACCACTAGCCAGGCCAGAGAAATGCAAATTGGGGCTCATTAACAGCCAGCAAGCATCTGCCCCATCCACTGGAGATTCTCTTATCCTGAACACCTGAGGGATTTTTTTCATGCAGTTGCAGGCTACAACCTAAGGCTGAAGTAATTGAGACTAATAGCTTCCAGGCAAAAAGCCTGAGGATAACAGAACCTTTCCTGGGCTTGCAAATCTACCCAAGAAAGTAAGACTTGACAGTGGTGTTTAACGTGGGTCCTCCCACACTCATCCAAACATAGTAGAGGGAGCCACAACCAGTGGAACACCAACACCCACAGGGAAAATTTGGCAGGTTCCAAAACCCACTGAGATAGCCAAAATAGTGAAACAAAGAAACAAATTCCAAATGAAAGAATAAGAGAACTCTACCAAAGAAGAAATAAATGAAATGCAGTTATCAGAAGTTTATCAGAAAGTTATCAGAAGTGGAGTTCAGAGTGATGATAATGAGGAAACTCAACAGCATGAGTAAAGAGCTCAACAGAAGGAGTAAAGATATAGAAACATTGACAGTGAACCAATTGGAAATGAAAAAATACCAAGCAGAAATGAAGAATGACATAGCAGAAATAAAGAACATATTGGAAGGAATAACCAGCAGAGTAGAGGACCAGATCAGTGAATTAGAAGACAGGGTAGAAAAAATCACCCAATCAAAGAACTAAAAAGAGAAAAACAATTAAATAACAGGAAGGTAGCTTAAGAGAATTGTGGGACAACATGAAATGTAGCAATATCCACATCATAGGAGTTCCAGAAGAAGAAGGAAATGAGCAAGGGATAGAGGATATATTTAAAGAAATAGTGACAGAAAACTTCCCTAACTTGGTGAAGGAAAAAGACATACAAGTACAAGAAGCACAGAGAGCCCCAAGTAAGAAGAACCCAAACAGGCCCACACCAAGACATTTTAATAATTAAAATGCCAAAAATTAAAGACAGAAAGAGAAACCTAAAGGCTACAAGAGATAAGCAACAGGTTATCTACAAAAGAACTCCCCTAAGGCTATCAGCTGACTTCTCAACAGAAACACTATAGGCCAGGAGGGAATGGCATGAAGTAATCAAGGTAATGAAAAACAAAGATCTGAATCCAAGACTACTCTATCCAGCAAGGCTATCATTCAAAACAGAAAGTTAAATAAAGAGCTTCCCAGACATAAAAAAAAAAGGCTAAGCGAATATATTAGCACCAAACCAGCACTGTAAGAAATGTAGAAGAAAGAGGAAGAAAAATATAACCACAATCAACAAAAATGGCAATATATAAGTACATATCAATAATAACCTTAAATGTAAATGGATTAAAGGTTGTGATCAAAAGACATAGAGTAGCTGATTGGATAAGAAAGCATGACTCATATATAGGTTGTTTACAAGAAACCTACCTCACAACAAAGACTCACATAGGTTGAAAGTGAAGGGATGGAAAAAAGTCTTTCAAGCAAACAGAAAGAAAAAAAATAGGTGGGGTAGCAATACTTACATTCGATAAAATAGACTTCAAAATGAAGGCCATAACTAGAGACAAAGAAGGCCACTACATAATATTGAAAGGATCTACCCAACAGGAAGTATAACCTTGGTAAACATATATGCACCCAATGTAGATAAGCACCAAAATACATTTAAAGACTTCTGTAGGACTTCAAAGGAGAAATTGACAGCAATATAATCATAGCAGAGGACTTCAACATCCCACTGACATCACTGGATAGATCCTCTAGACAAAAAATTACAAGGAAACGGAGACTCTAAATGATCAAATGGATTTAATAGATATCTACAGAGAATTACACCCCAAAACTGCAGAATTCACATTTTTCTCAAGTGCATATTAGACATTCTCAAAGATAGACCACATGTTAGGACACAAATGAAGTCTACAAGTTCAAGAAGATTGAAATCATATCAAGCATCTCAGATCACAATGGCATTAAACTAGAAATTAATTACACCAAAAATATTCAAACACTTGGGGCTAAATAGCATGTTATTAAACAATGAATGGATTACCAAGGAGATCAAGGAAGAAATTTTAAAATTTCTGGAAACCAATGAAAATGAACACACAACAACACAAAATCTGTGGGATGCAGTGAAAGCAGTCCTGTGAGGGAAGTGTATAGCACTGCAGGCCCACCTCAAGAAACAAGAAACATTTCTAATTGACTATCTAACCTCATAACTTAAAGAACTAGAAAACAAACAAAAAGGAAAACCCAGAGCAAGTAGAAGGAAAGAAATAGTAAAGGTCAGAGCAGAAATAACATAGAAACTAAAAAAAAAACAAAAACAATTCAAAAGATCAGTGAAACAAAGAGCTGGTTCTTTGAAAAGATAAACAAGATTGATGGACCCTTAGCTAGACTCATCAAAAAACAAAGAGAGAGAACCTAAATACACAAAATCAGAAATGAAAGAGGAGAAAGTAATAACTGACAACACAGAAATACAAAGGATCGTTAACAAATACTATGAACAACTATATGGCAACAAATTGGACAATCTAAGCAAAATGAACAAATATCTAGAAACATATAGTCTCCCAAAAATGAACTGGGAAGAGATAGAAAATTTGAACAGACCAATAACAACTAAGGAAATTGAAGCTGTAAACAAGAATTTCCCAGCAAACAAAAGCCGGAGCCCAGATGGCTTCATGGGGGAGTTTTACTGAACATCAAAAGAACTAACACCCATTGTCCTCAAACTTTTCCAAAATATTAAAGAAGAAGAAAGACTTCCAAACTCATTTTATGAGGCCAGCATAATTCTAACTCCAAAACCAGATAAAGACACTATAAAGAAAACTAGAGGCCAATATCCTTGATGAACACAGATGCCAAAATCCTTAATAAAATATTAGCAAATCGGATCCTGCAATACATTAAGAAAATTATTCACCATTACCAAGTGGGATTCATCCCAGGGATGCAAGACTGGTACAATATTCGCAAATCAATAAATGTGAAACACCACATAAACAAAATGAAAGATAAAAACCATATGATCATATCAATAGACGCTGAAAAAGATTCAACAAAATCCAGCACCCATTTCTAATAAAAACACTCAGCAATGTGGGAATAGAGGGATCATATCTTGACATTATAAAGGCCATATATGAAAAACTTACAGTCAGCTTACTCAATGGGCAAAAACTAAAAGTATTTCCCTTAAAAATAGGAACAAGACTGGGATGCCTACTTTCACTCTTATTTAACATAGTACTGGAAGTCTTAGCCACAACAATTAGACATGAAGAAAAAATAAGAGAGATCCAAATTGGAGTGGAGGAAGTGAAACTGTCATTATTTGCAGATGACATGATATTGAACATAGAAAACCCTAAGGATTCCATCAACAATATATTAGATTTAATAAATGAATTTGGCAAAGTAGCAGGATACAAAATTAACATCAAGAAATCAACGGCATTCTTATACACCAATAATGAACTCACAGAAAGAGGAACTAAAAAAACAATCCCATTCACCATTGCGGCGAGTAAATTAAGATACCTAGGATTAAACTTAACCAAAATGCAGAAAACTACAGGACATTGAAAAAGGAAATAGAGAAAGAAATAAAACAGTAGATGCATATACCTTGTTAATGGATTAGAAGGAGTAACATAATTAAAATGTCCATACTACCCAAAGCAATCTATAGATTCAATGCAATCCCCATTAAAATACCAACAACATATTTGGAACTAGAACGAATACTTCAAAAGTTTATATGGAACCAAAAAAGACCCTAAATAGCCACAACAATCTTGAAAAAGAAGAGCAAAATAGGAGGGCTCACAATACCGGATATCACGTTATACTACAAAGCCATTATAATCAAAAGAGCATGGTACTGGCACAAGAACAGGCATATAAATCAATGGAACAGAACAGAGAACCCGGGCCCTGGCCAGTTTGGTTCAGCGCCTGAGCATCTGCCTGTGGACCAGGGAGTCCCAGGTTCGGTTCCTGCTAGGGGCACGTACCACAAAAAAAACGAATAAATAGAACCACCTTTAAAAAAAGGAACAGGGAACCTGGAAATTGACCCAAGACATCATGCTTAATTAATATTTGACAAAGGTGGCAAAAGCATACAATGGAGTAAAGACAGCCTCTTTTTTTTTTTTATCCTCACCCAAGGACATTTTACCATTTTTTGTTCAGGTAGAGTGGGAGGGAGAGAGAGGAACAGAGAGAAAGAGAAACATTGATGCGAAAGGGACACATCGAGTGATCGCCACCCACACGACCAACCAGGGCCGGGGACAAACTGCCACTGAGGTACGTGCCCCCAGTGGGAACCGAACCCGGGTCTCTCTGGACCGCAGGCCGACGCTCCAACCGCTGAGCCAAACCGGCCAGGGCAGACAGCCTCTTCAATAAATGGTGTTGGGGAAATTGGACAACTACATGCAAAAAAATGAAATTAGACCACCAACTTACACCATACACAAGAATAAACTCAGAAGGGATAAAAGACTTAAATGTGACTCATGAATCCATAAAAATCCTAAAAGAAAATGTAGACAACAAAATTTCAGACATCACACGCCGCAGAATTTTCACTGATACAGTGCCTAAGGCAAGAGAAACAAAGGAAAAAATGAATACATGGGACTACATCAAACTAAAAAGTTTCTCCACAGCAAAAGAAACAAGCATCAAAATGAAAAGGGAACCCACTATATGGGAGAGCATAATTGCCAATGATACATCAGATAAGGGGTTGATTTCCAAAATATAGAGTACTCATACAACTCCACAAAAGGAAGACAAAGAACCCAATTAAAAAATAGGCAGAGGACCTAAATAGACACCTCTCCAAAAAGGGCATACAAATGGCAAGAGACATACGAAGAAATGCTCAACATCACTAATCATCAGAGGGATGCAAATTAAAACAACAATGAGGTATCACCTCACACCTGCCAGAATGGTTGACATCAACAAATCATCAAACAACAAGTGCTGGTGAGGGTGTGGAGAAAAGGGGACTCTAGTCCACTGCTGGTGGGAATGCAGACTGGTGCAGCCACTATGGAAAACAATATAGTGTTTCCTCAAAAAATTAAAAATTGAACTGCCATTTGACCCAGTGATCCCACTTCTAGGAATATACCCTAAAAAGCCTGAAACACCAATCAGAAAGAATATATGAGCCCCTATGTTTATAGCAGCACTATTTACAATAGCTAAGATCTGGAAATAGTCCAAGTGTCCATCAATAGATGAGTAGATAAAAAAGCTGTGGTACACAATGGAACACTATGCAGCTGTAAGAAAGATCTCTTATCCTTTGAGACGACATGGAGGGACTGGAGAGTATTATCCTAAGTGAAATAAGCCAGTCAGAGAAATACCACATGATCTCACTTATTTGTGGAATATAATGAACAATGTAAGCTGATGAACACAATAGACCCAGAGACATAGAAAGGAGTACGATTCAGCCCTGGCCAGTTTGGCTCAGCGGTTAGAGCGTCGGCCTGCGGTCTGGAGAGACCCGGGTTCGGTTCCCGCTAAGGGCACGTACTTCAGTTGCAGTTTGTCCCCGGCCCTGGTTGGTCGTGCAGGTGGCAGCCACTCGATGTGTCCCTTCACGTTGATGTTTCTCACTCTCTCTCCCTTCCTCTCTCTCCCTCCCACTCTATCTGTACAAAAAATGGAAAAAATATCCTCGGGTGAGGATAAAAAATAAATAAATAAATAAATAAATAAATAAATAAATAAATAAATAAATAAAAAAAAAAGAAAGGAGTATGATTCAAACTGACAAACCTCAGAGGACGGGGGCGGGGTGGGAGTGATAAGATCAATCGAAGAACTTATGTGCATGTATGCGTAACCAGTGGACATAGACGGGGAAGAGCGGGATTGGGAGGAGGGTGTCTGGGGGAAAAAGGAGAAACATCTGTAACAAAAATAATTTAATTAATAAAATAAATAAATAAAAATAAAAAATAAAGTGACAGAGTACTAAAAAGGAAATTTTAGGAAAGTGAAACAACCTCATTTACCCCCAAACGGCACAGTTGGTAATTGAGAGATTGCTGACTAATATCAAATCTAGACTCTTTCCATGAAGTCACTCTTCCCTCCAAAGCAATGGCCTCCCTCCATGGAGTAGCTACAATAATAACATAGCTTACACTAACATGGCACATGCTGGAGACGGTCTCTCGGTGTTTACATTCACTCACTCTCTGAGCCTCACAACCCTGTAAGGTAGGTACTATTATGGTCCTCATTGCACAGATGAGGAAACCAATGCACAGAGAGGTTAAGAGATCTATCTGAAGGCACACAGCTAATGTGTAGCACACCTAAGATGATAGCTGGCTACCTGGTTCTTTATCACTTCAGTGTCCCATGTCAACGACAGGGTCAGAAAACCAGGCAAAAAGCCAAGGTGGCATTTGGCCTGTGGAAATGGAGGGAAATGGACACACCCAAGCAATGCCATTGCTCGATTATTAGAATGTCTCAGGATGATACTTACCCGGCAGGAGAGATACATGATCACGAAGGTGGGTTTCCCAGGGCGAGGTTTATCCATTGCACAGCTTATCCATGTCCTGACCCCTGCGATTTCCCCAAGTGTGGGAAACTCGACCGCACAATTTGTGGTAGTGGGGGACTGCGTTCGTGCGCTCCCCTGAAAAAAAGGAGAAAAAAAAGAATGTCTCACTCAGGATGAGCTTCGGGGGTTATGTGAATCCCCAGAAACCATATGCAAATTATGTATGTCAGTGTGTGTATGTGCACATTTTTATAGGGAGCAAGTCCATGGTTCTCACTTGATTCTGAATGGCCCCTGAGCACAGAAGGGTCATACCTACCAGTACAAAGGAATGTCCGCAGGACTTGACGAGCAGAAGGGTGCAGGCACAGCACTTCCCAGTCCAGCACTGTGCACAGGGACAGGCAGAGGGAGGGCGTAGAAGACGCCTTTGTCCTCAAGGTGTCCAAACCTCTTTACCCTTTTTTTTTTTTTTTTAATTTTTTTTTCTTCATAGATTTGAGAGAGAGAGAGATGGAAACATCGATGAGAGAGAACATCGATTGGCCACCTCCTGTATGTCCCCCCCGTGGGGATCAGGCCCACAACTTGGGCATGTGCCCTGACCGGGAATCGAACCAGCGATCTCCTGGTGCATGGGTCGACGCCCAACCACTGAGCCACACCTGCCAGGCAAACCACTTTACTCTTGTTGGCATCTCAATCTAGGAGCAGCCTGTTCATTTCTGTTCCCCTAAAAGCACTCTTTAAGGAAATCAATATACTGCACAAACAGGATACTTTCTGTGTGTTCATTTACATGCAAAAGACCAGAAGGCACTGGTTTAGAGAATTAAGGTGGAGAAAGAACCACATTCTAAGAGCATGAGTGAGGTTTATAGGCTGCTCAGTGTACACATGACTCTCAAGCTTTTTCTGCCCCAGTGTACCTAAGGAGAGGACCAACTGCCAGTGGCCATATCGGGATCTGCTGTGTGAGTCAGTGGTCCTCGGCCCACGGGGGAGGCCACCTGCAGCTTTGATGGAAGTTCCTGTGGGCACCAACAACTTCATCTCCCAAGCACCTGCGTCTTCTGGCTCTGAGCCTTCTCTGGCCCCAGCACCGCATCCGTCCACACTCCCAGGAACAGTCCTTAATCGACCAGGGTGGGAGTTAGAGAACCAATACTTCAGGGTCCTCTCGTCCAGTGGGACAATTTTAAGGTGTGTTTTATAGTCTTTCAGGGGGTCCCCAGTGGGATTGGGCCCCAGCTACCCCCAGCAGTAGCCTGCTCACTGATGCATCCTTTACTGCGTTTCCCCTTCCCCTGTCTCAATTCCCCAGCCCCTCCCTGTGCTCCCTGGGACCACCTCCAAAACAAACTATTTATATCCAAATCCTCGTCTAAATATCTGCTTTTAGGGGAACGTAAGCCGAGACAGTGCCCTTGGAGGTCACATGTCAGTTGAAAATTCCAGTTGCAAAGGAAGACGTCTGGCCGCCCTCAGCCTGTGTTTTACCAGATGTGCCACCAGTGTGGAGTTGTTTTTGAGGGGAAGGGGCTCACAAGACCCTTGTAGGATGAATCCAATGTGCTTCCAAAACTGGGGGAAGAAAACATGTGTCCAAATCCTTAAATGGGAAATTCTATCCCGAAGGATCTTCTCGCTGAAAAGGCGGCCGGCAGCGAGGCCTGTCCTCCGGAGAGGACGCACAGAGACAGGCTTTAGGAGAACAGTCTTGTGCAACCAGGGCCTCTGCAAAAGGTTGTGGAGTTGTCCTGGCTGAGGGCACGGGAGCTGGATACCAGCCTGCGTGCCACTCACCAAGCTGTGTGCCCACGTGAACAGTCCACCTTTCACACGTGCAGCCAAGGAGGCTCTGCACACGTGGCCCCGTGTGCACCCGCAGCCGTCTCTGCTGGTTTGCTCTGCCTGGCCGGCCAGGCTTCGTCTTCAAATCCACGCTCTCGTGGCTAGAAATATATTCTTTATAACAATATTCCACTGATCTAGAGCAAACGCACTGTGAGAGCCTCGGGCTGTTGGTTGTAATGGAATTTTCCTCATGTGAAAAACTAAGCATTGCTGTTGTATTATTAATGGAGTTTTAGCCTCTTTTTTTTCCCCCACCAACTTGACAGTTTTAGTATCATGTTGGTACGATTTATTCCGCTAAATGATCAGAATACTTCTATGTCACTTCTCTATCTTCCTTTGCTACATTGGAAATGTTTGTATTCGTGCTGCAAAGTCCGACACTTAATGAGATTTGAACTTGTTTGCTCTGTGTGGAATGGGATTAACTCCCCCGCACTGCCCACTCTCTCCCGTCTTTGTGTTGGGGAGGCCCCAGTTATGTGGGCAAATGGATGGTTATTCTCAGCAATAAAAATGAGCAAATAACGTGAAAGCACCCATACCTCAAAAAGCAGAAGAGTGACCTCTGTTTGACCTTGAGGTCTGTGCACTGAAGAGAAAAGTTCCCTAACAGACAAAACAAGCTTTGAGCCAGAGAGAAAGAGAAGATTGCTTACTTTCTGATTACTCTGTTTAAACCAGCCCCTCTCTAGTTTATAATCCTTTATGGGAGCATATTAGGAAGGGGCAGTTCAAGGTCTGTTTAGAGCAGAGAAGAATAATGAAATAAACAATTAATATTTACGAAAGGGGCCCCAAATCTTCTATTTGTAGGCTTTTTCTCCCTGGTTTAATGAATAACAGCCTTGGGCTTGTGGTCTTAGGCAATGATGTATTTATTTTGATTACTGTTGTGATATATTCACTTATTACACTCTTTGTGCTATTTTGGACAGTCCAAAATTAGGGGAACTCATTGGAGGAAATAATGGGGTCATTTCTACTGGTGTGAGTCATGTATAGAATATAGGAGTGTCAATTCCAGTAACAGAGAAGCAAATTCATTATTCACATTTTATCCTGGCAAGGTGGTCTTGGAACCCTTTTGCCTGGGGTAATATTTAAAAGTCAGTCAGTATGCCCTGGCCAGTTTGGCTCAGCAATTAGAGCATTGGCCAGCGGACCGAAGAATCTCAGGTTTGATTCCCATCAAGTGCACATACCTCTGTTGTGGTTCGGTCCCTGGCCCTGGTCCAGGTCGTGTGGGAGGCAACCAATTGATGTGTCTCATGTCACTGGTGTCAATGTTTCTCTCTTTCTCTCTCTGTCTCTTCCCCCTCCCACTCTATCTTAAGATAAATGGAAAAATATCCTCGGGTGAGGATTTAATAGTCAGTCAGTATTCCTTCCCTTCCAGCCAAACACTCCATCACATCCCAGCTTAACATCTGGTCACTGTTGCTCCTCCCCAAGGCTGATCTGCATTGTCCAGCTTCTAGACTTCCGCTCAGGCCGGTGCCTCCTGCTAGGATATTCTCCTCAGTCTTCTGCACCTATTGACTCCTCAAAGGGCAACTGAAATCTTAGTTCTTCCAAAAATCTTCCCCAGACTGCCTGACACTTCCCCTTTCTCCTCGAAATAGCAACCCATCACTCGGCCCTTCCTATCATTCTATTGATTGTCTTTCCAAGCCCATTGTTTCCTGTTTCCCCAGGTAGGTTTTAACTTCCTTAGGCAGAAATTGTAAGTTGCCACCAATATCCATCCTTTGCTACCTTTAAGTAACAGAGTCCCTATAATTCAGGGTGGCAATAAACCCACATAGACATTACCTTCTCCAGCCTCCTTTGCCAAGGACAGTCATGTGCCGAAATTCTAATCAATGAGGTGTCAGGAAGCATGTTTTCCAGAACCTACAGGAAGACTGTTCAAGAATACATCAGGTGTTCCTTTCACATCGATGTTTCTCTCTCTCTCTCTGTTCCTCTCTCTCTCTCCCACTCTACCTGAACAAAAAAATGGAAAAATGTCCTCGGGTGAGGATAAAAAAAAAAAAAAAAAAGAATACATCAGGGGAAAGTTGGGTCTTTTGTCCTTTCCTTCTTCCACCTCCCTGCTGCCTGAGGTGAAGAGATGGCTAGAGCTAAGGAAGCCACCTTGAATCACGAGGTGACCTTCAGGAGGGAAATCACTGGCTAAAGATAATGGAATGGAAGGACAGAAGGAGCCCAGTATCCAGTGACTTTGTGAAACCACTATTCCATTCCTGGATTATCTTCTCTCTATATATATATTTTTTTTTAATCTTCATTCGAGGATATTTTTCCATTTATTTTCAGACAGAGCAGAAGGGAGGAGGGGAGAGAGAGAGAGAAAGAAAGAGAAACATCAATGTGAAAGACACATTGACTGGCTGCCTCCACATGACCCCGATCAGGGTGAGGTACGAACCGCAACCAAGGTACGTGCCCTTGACCAGAATCGAACCTGTGATTCTTTGGTCCGGAGGCCAACTCTCTAACTGCTGAACCAAACCATCCAGGGCTCCTCTATACTTCTTTTCTAAAAAAGAATAAACGCTTTTTCCCTGGCCAGTGTGCTCAATGGTTAGAGCATCAGCCCATGCACCAAAGTGTCCCGGGTTCAATTCCCTGTCAAGGACATGTACCTGGGTTACAGGTTCAACTCCCAGCCTCGGTCAGGGCACATGAGGGAGGCAACCAATCAATGTATCTCTCACATCGGTGTTCCTCTCTGTCTCTCTCTCGCCACCTTCTGCCCTCCCTTCCATTCTCTCTAAAAATCAATGGAACAAATATCCTCCGGTGAGTAATAATAAATAAATAAATAAATAAATAAATAAATAAATAAATAAGTAAATGTTTGGGTCCCCATGAAGCCGTACTATACCAGTTTACTGGATCTGGGTACAGAAGGGAGTGAAGGACTTCATCGTTTATAAAATCAGGAGTGCTGATAAAAGAAGTAAAGCTTTGAAAGATTAGAGCCCTGACCTGCTTGTGGCCATCACTCACCAGCTTTACTTGGAGTGCACATTAGATGAGACGTCAGTCTGGCTGTACATTCCAGCAAGCTGTGTTATGTGGGGACATGGAACATCACTGCATACTTATAGATGTGCCATTGTCTTCGTGGCATGGATCAATGTACCGGCAAGATGCAACGAATAGGAAAAAAAGAAAAGAAAGAAAAAGAAGAGGTAACAGGGGAAAAAAGGGAAAGAGCCATTGTTAAGTCGCAGGTTGAATGAGGAAAGTTTACCCCATGATCCAGAGGAGCCACAGGACGAAAGGTGTCTTGGATGGTTTAATTTGGTCTGGATAGTTGTGCTCCATTTTAGGCAAAAAAGAAGCAAGGCCTTTGTGTGCCTGTACGGTTCTCCACAGCCTCGTTTTCTTTCATTTACTTGACCTTCTAATACTGACCTCCTGAATCAGCATCAGCGGCCTGCAATATGGAGCCCAGTCACCTATCATGAAGGAGTCCCACAGCACATATTTTCCTTTTTTAACATTTTTTATTAATTTATTTTTGTTACAGATGTTTCTCCTTTTCCCCCCATTGACACCCTCCTCCCGATCCCCCCCACCCTGTCCCCAGCACTGTTGTCTGTGTTCATGCATATAAGTTCTGTGGTTTATCTCTTCCCTCCCCCCCAGCCCCCTCTTCTGAGGTATGTCAGTCTGTACCCTACTTCTATGTCTCTGGGTCTATTTTGTTCATCAGTTTGTTTTGTTCATTATATTCTACAAATAAGTGAGATCATGTGATATTTGTCTTTCTCTGATTGGCTTGTTTTGCTTACGATAATACTCTCCAGGTCTGTCCATGTCATCTCAAAGGATAAGAGATCTTTCTTTCTTACAGCTGCATAGTATTCCATTGTGCATATGTACCATAGCGTTTTTATCCATTCGTCTACTGATGGACACTTGGGCTGTTTCCAGATCTTAGCGGTTGTAAATAGTCCCTCAGCACATTTTGAACCACACGACCCAAGGTATGAGTCAGAGTTTGATCAAGAAATCAGAAGCCATTGCAGATATTTCAAGAAGAAAGAATATTGTTTTTGAAAGTGTGGGATTATAGTGACATTTTTTAATCTTCTTACTATCTTATATTTTCCAAATTTTCCACAATCATCATGTACCACTTTTGTAATCTGAGGAAGTAAAATAAATTATATTTTGAAGAAAACACTTATTCCAAAAACTTAAGATGTTTCCATGCTCTTGGAGAGAAGCATATTAAGCCACTGTCAGTGATTAAATATAAGAAAATGATCGTCAAACTGTTCCTTGGGATCTGTATTTTTTTTTTTTTCCAGATAGAGTGGGAGGGAGGGAGGGGGAGAGAGAGAGAGAAACATCAATGTGAGAGAGATACATCGACTGGTTGCCACCCACAGGACCCCAGCCAGCGCTGAGGACCAAACCACAACCAAGGTACGTGCCCTTAACCAGAACTGAACCCGTGACTCTTTGATCCACGGGCTGATGCTCTAACTGCTGAGCCAAACTGGCCAGGGCTGTGTTTTTAAATTTTTATCTTTATTGTTGACAGTATTACAGATATCCCCCCTTAATTTCCTTCCCCCGTGTTCCCGCCCCCTCCCCCTGGCTTCACCACACTACTGTCTGTAAGTAGACCTCTAACAAATGATTTACCTTTCCTTTGCAGCCCTGTCTGTCTGTATACATGGTCACACACCTGTAGCCGTCCTCTCACACAAACATGACTGAGATTAATGAGGTCGCCATTTTCAAGTGTTCTTCAAGGTCCTTCCATGGAAAAGCACTTTGCAAGCAGAACCGATGATTATTGCCCTGCTACTATTTCCTAGAACATCTATGGCTGCAAACCTTGAATAAAATCTTACTTAGAAAGAAACACTCTTCCCTGTGCCTTTCTCCTGAATATAATAATCTTAGGAATAAATGGAGGAAGAAGTCTGTTCCCAAGATGTATAGGAGCCGTGGCAAATCATAAGCTTTATCATTTTTAGGGAAAACAAGTTAAAATTCGAGTTTATATTTTTCTTTCCACTCACCATTTTCATGCTCTATGTCAAACTTATGTACCTTGGGGGCAAAACAAAATGGAAAGCTTAAAATTCTGTTTGTGCTATTAAATTTTAAATGTATAAAACCCAGCACTAAGAAAGGACCTTGAAAGAATATCTGATTTTGTTCTCTTCCTTCAGATAGATGAACGGCTCAACTTCCAAGGACACGTTTCAGCCCAGCCCATTCATAAAGGTCTCTAGGGATCAGGAAATCCAGCACTTTCCCAGATAGTTTGTCTGGTATTTTAAAATTATTTTATATTTGACCAGAGTTTCTACATCCCCAGCCTCACAACTGCCCTAGAAAGATAGTTCTAGAAGAACATCCCCAATACATGGAATCTTTTATTAGAAATCCAATCACACAGAGTGAAATAGCAGGCATTGTGGAAAGAGAATGCTGCAGGTCCAGTCTCTGACACGTTATAATTTTTGATTGAACACAGACAGCCACAACTACACACAGAACATGAAAATGGTGGTTTTAAAAAAAATCAAATAAGTCCTGGCTGGTTTGGCTCAGCGTTGGAGCACCAGCTCGAGGACCAGAGTCAGGGGTTCAGTTCGCTCAAGACTATGTACCTCGGTTTCGGTTCGGTCCTTGGCCCTGATTAGGGTTGTGAGGGAGGCAGCCAATCGATGTGTCTCTCTCACACCAATGTTTCTCTTTCTCTCTCTCCCTCCCCCCCCCCCCCACTCTACCTGAAAATCAATGAAAAGTATCCTCGGGTGAGGATTAAAAAGCAATCAAATCAATAGCGAGGTGGACTAGGAGTTATTTGTGTCTAAAATAGGGAGCCTTCCCTCCATCGGCCAGGTTATGAATTCTGTCCTGGAAACTCACTTATAGAGGGCAGTGACTTTTCTGTAGAATAAGGGAACATTTTCTCTGGAAAAATATTCCCAAAAAGAGAGAAGGGTTGATGAGAAATTGAGTTGAGAGCCTCAACTTAATATAATTTTATATATGGGTTTCAAATAGATTGAAACCCATATATAAAATTAGGTCAGCCATCTTCTTTATACCCAAAGAAATTATGACTCAGGCCCCTAGCAGACTATTTGTAAATTACCACACACATCCCCCAACACGTCTAAGAAGTTCCTCCTCAGTCAGTCAGCACCTTGTAAGTCAACATTGCCCTAGACACAGTCTCTTCTGCTGAATGATACCTCTCTGCCTAAGGGTGAGGGATTCTAGTTTTCCTTCTAACTCTTTACCCCAAGCCTGGCACCAGCTCTTTCCTAATTTCCCCAGCAGCATTGGGGCTGAGTTATAATATTATTAACATTAATTACACCTACTGGAAGTTGAGAGTAATCAGCAGGGTGTCCCAATGAAGAACAACGCACATACTCCCTAAGCCTGACGAGTCCTTGGCCTACCTCCAAGCAGCTCACCCTCTACCATGGAAGTAGTCAAGTCTAGGAAGAATGGATGTTCCCATCATCAATTATTCTGTAAATAGGTTTATTTGCAGTTACAATATATAAATGTAAGAGGAAAAAGAGAAATGTTATTTTCCTTCTGGGGACTAGAGATTAGTTTTGCCAGGACTTGGAAATGTGGAAAGACCTGGAGTGATAACCATCTTGATACCAACCTGAGGATGAAGCCAACCCATGAATAAGTTTAGGGAAACAGAGCTAGAGATACTGGATTTGATCAATATTGAATTTACCCTTCCTCTGGAAGTTTAGTGATGAAAGCCAATACATTTCCTTAAAATCCAAGTCAAATTTAAATAGTGTAATTTTTGTTATTGGAAGAAACGCACCCTAACTGATATACTTCCATATTCCTAAATATGTTTCTACTGCCATTTCTTAATGTATCAATATTAGACATTATCTATGTAATCTGTCATATGATAGAAGAAAAAAATAAGCTCATTTTTAAATACTTCTCCTTATTTCCTCTTTTAGTTCATCTATTAATTACATTTATAACAATAAATAACATCCTAACCTTTATGTTTTGTTCCATTAAATACCTTTTAATGCTCTTCATAAAATTAAGTTATTAGCTCCCCAACCAGTCCATTCAGCAATTCTACACTTCACTTTGAACCTTCTGTCATCTATACTTGATTTTACATTATCAAAGTTGATAAACGAATTCTTCTAAGACTTTTTTTTCCTTTTTTTTTTTAGATAGAGTGGAAGGGAGAGAGAGAGAGAGAGAAACATTGATGTGAGAGAACCACATCAATTGGTTGCCTCCAGCATGACCCTGACCAGGGTCAGGGATCGAACCTGCAACCCAGGTACATGCCTTTGACTGGGAATTGAACCTGTGACCCCTTGGTCCTCTGGCAGACTCTTTAACCACTGAGCCAAACTGGACAGGGCTAATTCTTCTAAGTTTTTGTTTTGTTTTGTTTTGTTTTTTTTGTGGTACGTGCCCCTAGCAGGAACCGAACCCGGGACTCTCTGGTCCGCAGGCCGACTCTCAACCACTGAGCCAAACTGGCCAGGGCTAATTCTTCTAAATTTTATCTACAGGTTAGTTGTAAACAACTAAAAATAAATTAAAACTCTTTGCTGTTGGCAATGAACACATCATGATCGCAGAGCTGGACACTGTTCAATAATAGTAGCATCCACCTCCTCTTGTTTTACCTCCATGGAAGTCCTTGCAGACTTGACTTGCTATGTAGTTGAGATAGATGATAGAGAGAGAGAGAGAGAGATACAGATAGAGAGAGGGACAGAAATAGAGCCAGAAAGACAGATACAGTGATACCTCGGTTCTCGAACGCCTCGGTTTTCGACCAAATCGGTATTCGACCAGGAGATTCAAGAAACTTGTCTCGGAATCCGAACAAATATTTGGAACTCGAACTTCCGAGATGAGCCGAGTTGAGCCGAATGGCGTTCATTCGGCCCAGCGCGCCTTGCTCGCGTCATCAGTGTGAGTGCAGAGAGAGAGTCACGCTTTGTGGAGTCACGCTTTCCTATTGGTTTCATTGCTTCGGTTCTCGAACAATTCGGTTCTCGACCGTCCTCCTGGAACGAATTATGTTTGAGAACCGAGGTATCACTGTAATGTGACTGCAAGAAGCAAAGATATGGTCTGCTTGGGAGTTATATTTTACACCATAAATGAACAAAATTTTATTATGGCATGAATATTTGTGGGCATAAAATACTTGTAGAAATTAATAGACATATATCCATATATATTGAAAGAGATAGATATAGATACTATTTATAAATTTTTATAATGTAGAAAATTTTCCCACATCACTATTTATATTTTTTCATAGTTATATTTTTAAAAACTTTCTCTATTCATTTGCACGTGTGTGTATAAAGAGAGTTTTTTTTTCTTTATTGATTTTAGAGAGAGATAGAAACATCGATGAGAGAGAACATCGATTGGCTGCCTCCTGTATGCCCCCCACTGGGGTTGGGCCCACAACCTGGGCATGTGCCCTGACCTGGAATCGAACTGGCGATCTCCTGGTGCATGGGTCGATGCTCAACCACTGAGCCACATTGGCAGGGCTATAAAGAGAGTTTTATTTTATGGTTTTGCTTTACACAAGTGTTATAACATTGTACATGTGATCCTTTGACTGGCTTTTTTCATTTTACAATATATCTTGGAGATTTTTTTATGTCAAAAAGCAGGGTTCCACCTACTTACTTACTTTTAATTCTCACACGAGTACGGTATGGATGTATCCCAGTTTTAGTCATTTGTTTCTTTTCTTTTGGGGGGAAGAATTTCATAGTTTTATTAACACAAATACAATGTGCACATAAGCTGTGTACTCGTTTTCTTCGTTGTGCAGCCTGGCACTGGGGATGGTGATGCTGATGGCCACCTGTGTGTGTGTGATTTAGGGGATCTATGTAATATTGTCCTAAAAATATTAATAAATACAATTAGACAAGAGAACGTATAGGAATTGTACAAGAGATGGTAAAATTGTCTTCAAATGATATCATTTCATATTTAAGAGAATCAACTAAAAGTTACTACCAATAAAATAATCCAGTGAATTGAAGGATATAAAATGAATATATAGCAATGAATAACTTTCGCATATAAAACAATGCCAGTTAAAAAATACAATGGAAAAAAAAAAAAAAGACCACATCTGCAATAGCAAAAACAACAACAAATAGATAAACTACTTAAAAATAAATTTTACTCACTGGCCAGTTTGGCTCAGCAGTTAGAGCATTGGCCCACGGACCAAATAGTCGCAGGTTCGATTCTGGTCAAGGGCACGTACCTAGGTTGCAGTTCGTCCTGGCCCTGGTCAGGGTCGTGCAGGAGGCAACCAGTCGATGTGTCTCTCTTACATCGATGTTTCTCTCTCTCTCTCTTTCTCTCTCCTTGTCCATCTTTTCTCTCCCTCTCTTTTCCTACCACTCCAGCATGGGGCAATGTCCTCAGGTGAGGATTTAAAAAATAATAATAAATTTTAGCAGAAATATGCATCTTTATGAGGAAAACTTCAAAACACTACTGTGGGACACAAAAGTAGACATGAACAATGGAAATATATACCATGTTATTTGGAAGAAAAATTCAACATGACAAAAAATGCATTCTTTCTGAATCAATTTATAAATTTAATTGGATCTTAAAATTATCAATAATTTTTTTTCAGGAAATAGATCAGTTGTTTCTAAATTCATTTAAAAAATAAATAAATAAGGAAGAGTAACCATAAAAACTCTGAGAAGAAAGAACGGTATGGTGGAGCTATCCCATAGATATTAAAATATACTCACAGGTCCCAATAATTAAAGCAGTATGATAATGGTTCATGACTAGACAGACTAAAGGAGGAGAATATAAAGTATAGAAATAGAACCGAATACATCCAAAAAGTTAGTGGCAACCCAAAATCAGACTGGCAAGAAAGAATTTTAAATAAATAACTGGTAACCACCTGGAAAAAACAAATGTGAGTCAATTCCTTTCATCGTGTACTAGGTAAAAGGCAAATATCTTTAAAGTCTTAATTAAAAAATGAAACCATAAAACTATCCAAAGAAAACATAAGTGAATTTCTTTATGAACTGACTATGACTCAAAATACAAAAGACACAAAAAGATTAGTAATTTTTTTTTTATCCTCACCCGAGGACATTTTTCGATATTTTGTCAGATAGAGTGGGAGGGAGAGAGAGAGAGAGAGAGAGAAACACCCACGTGAGAGGGACACATCTAGTGGCTGCCACTCACACGACCCAACCAGGGCCGGGCACAAACTGCAACTGAGGTACGTGCCCTTAGTGGGAACCGAACCCGGGTCTCTCTGGACCGCAGGCCGACGCTCAAACCGCTGAGCCAAACAGGCCAGGGCAAGATTAGTAATTTTGACTAAATAAAAAAAAAATGTTTAAGTGCACGGAAAAAATATGCCATAACAATGTTGAAAGACAAATGACAAACTGGGGAAATATATTTGCAACTGACATCATAGACAAAGCACTAATTCTTTAAATACATAAAGGATTACAATAAGGCAATACAAAAATGACCAATTAGCCCTGGCCTGTGAGTATGAAAAGAAAGTAACCTTCTTTGAACTCATAATAAAAAAAAATTCAACATGAAACTAAGCTGAGATAACTATTAAACTAGGAAAAACCCAAAAGTTGAACCCAGTTTCGGGCAGCAAGCCTACGGGAATACAGTCATCTCATACACTGCTAGCAAAAGTGAAAAGAGCACAACCATAATCGAAGGCAACAGGCAAAGTTCCCAAATTTACAGTGCATTTACCCTTTGACCTGATATTTTCACTTGTGGAATATTTGTATGTTTCCCTGCACATTGACAAAATGACGTATATACAGTATAGGGTAATTCATCATTATATCACAATCTACAATAGAAAAAGATGGCAAACAGTCACATGCCTATCGATAAGGAACTGGTTAAATAAACAGTTCTCCATTCACACAATGAAACACAATACAATTGTTTGAAAAAAAAAGAAACTTTTTACTACAGATATGGAAAGAACTTCAGGGTTTATTTTAAGAAACAAAAGAAAGGTGCAAAATAGCAATAGTGTTTTTGCTTTTTAGGCAAGAAAAGGATAAACTAATATATATTCTTATTTACTTGTTTCTGCGTAAAGAAATATTGGAAGTATTCAACAGAAGCTAATAAAAGCGATTAACTACAGAGGGAAGGAAGGCGCGTGGTGCCTATCAGCAGGAAGGGAGGGACTGGATTCATTGCTCAGGAGGATAAAGATGTTAAGTTTTTGGTTTTTTTTATCCTCACCCGAGGACATTTTTCCATTTTTTGTTCAGATAGAGTGGGAGAGAGAGGAAGAGAGAGAGAGAGAGAGAGAGAAACATCGACTTGAAAGGGACACATCGAGTGGCTGCCACCCGCACGACCAACCAGGGCCAGGGACAAACTGCAACCGAAGTACGTGCCCTTAGTGGGAACCGAACCCGGATCTCTCTGTACCGCAGGCTGACGCTCCAACCGCTGAGCCAAACCTGCCAGGGCTTAACTTTAGGTCTTGTTGTTAGTCAGGACAGGCTTGGTTGTGTTGCAGTAACAAACACAACAAAATCTCAGCACCAAGTTTTCCTTTCTTCCCCCCACAAAACATCCATCAGGAGCAGACTGGGAGCCCTATTCTGTAAATTTGGGATGGGCAAATGACTTAGTTCTGGCTAATAAGATGTGATGAAATATCCTGGACCACTTCTGGGAAATGCTTTCACACTTTTCTGTACCGCAGGCCGACGCTCTAACCGCTGAGCCAAACCGGCCAGGGCGCTTTCACACTTTTGAAGAGAATAAACATCTCTTCTGTGTCATAGGTTTACAGAGGATGCTTCACAGTATGGGAGTCGTCTTGTTGCCTAGGAAGGGGGAAGCTTGAGAGACACGCAAACCTGACCTCCTGAGTATGTTAGAATTAAAAATAGAAAGAACCTGAGTCCTTAATGATGTCAGTAAACCACTGAATTAACCAACTCTGGAAATGTCCTACCTCTGGATTTCTTATTATGTAAAATAATAAAATGTATTTATTGTATAATCTATTTCAAATACGATTTTCTGACTGGGAGTGAAAACATCTTCATTTATAGGTTTGTTTTTCATTTTTCTTGTTTTATTGCTTTGATTAGATGCCCCAGTTTAATGTTGTACAGTAGCATGAAAGTAGGCATGTCTTCTTTTCTTAAAATTTTTTTCTTTATTGATTTTAGAGAGAGAGGAAGGGAGAGAGAGAAAGAGATAGAAACATCGATGAGAGAGAACATGGATTGGCCACCTTCTGCATGCCCCCCACTGGGGGTCAGGCCACAACCTGGGCACGTGCCCTGACTGGAAAGCGAACCGGTGACCTCCTGGTACATGGGTCAATGCTCAACCACTGAGCTATACCGGCCGGGCCTTAGTCTTGATTTAATAGAATTAAGTCTAAAATCACCTCTAAGTATTATGATAACTGAAGGTTTTGTGTTTTTTTTAAATATGTTTTTACTGGTTTTTTTAGAGAGAGGAAGAGAGAGAGAGATAGAAACATTGATGTGAGAGAGAGAAACATCGAACAGCTGCCTCCTGCACACCCCCTACTGGGGATCGAGCCCACAACCGGACATGTGCCCTGACCTGGAATTGAATCGAGACCTCAGTCCATAGGAAGATTCTCAATCCACTGAGCCACACCAGCTGGGCTATTGCTGAAGGTTTTTGGTACATCTTTTTATTGAGATAAAAAATTTCCCTTCTATAGGTGGCTGCTTAGAGTTTTTAAAAAATCATAAATAGATACTAAATTTTATCAATTATTTTTCAGTATTTATTGATATAATCGGATGCTTGGACTTCTGTAATGAACCTCCCCTCATCATGATATATTCCTTGACATATCGTTGTATTCGATTTGCTGAAATGTAAATAGGAGTTTTGCATCTATGTTCCAAGCGAGGTTGACATTCAGTTTCGGCATCACTGCTTTGCTGATCTCGCAGACCAAGCTGGATACCTTTCCAAAGCTAGAAAAATGTATATAACATAGAAATGCTCATTTTGGAAAGTTTATTAATACTCACCCATTAAACTTCTTAGGCTTAGTGTCTTTTTCTAACTTTGTAAAAAAAAAAAAAAAATGAAAATGCAGGAAACAATATGATAAACCCCCACGTACTAACTCATAGCCAAAAATGACACACTTATAGCAATGATCATTCTGAAGCAAACCCCTGACATCACATTTCATCTATATTTCAGCATGTGTCTCTGAAAGACAAGAACTCTTTTAAACATTACCACAATATCATTAAATATCCAGTCAGTGCTCAAATTTCCCTGCACATCTCATAAATATTTTAACAGTGTGTTTGTTTGTATTGGGAGCCAGTTAAGGTCCATATCTGAGTGGTTTGTCTTTTAAATCTCTTTTAATCTGTGGATCACCCCTCCCCCACCCCACTCCTACACCTTTCTTTTCTCCTTGGAATTCATTTGTTGAAGGAAATGGATCATTTGTTCTGTAGAGTTTCCTACAGTCTGGATTTTGCTCATTATATCCCTGTGGTATTATTTACTGTGTTTTTCTGTCCTCTGTTTCTTGCACAAAGCTGCCAAAAAGGATTTTTTTAAAAATTATCCCATCCTTCTAAACTTTAATATATTTAAAGTGTTTTGACTCCAGTACAATTATCATCTTCATTAAGGCAAAATTGTCATCTCTTCAGCCAATAGGAGCCCTTTGAGTTGGTTCCTAAGTGTTTTGCATTCTCTGTATTCTTTAGCTTTTTTGCCTCTGATAGGACAACTTGTTCCAGGCTCATCTTGTGCTTTCCTGTCCAGACTTGGAAAGAGGAACCAGCCTGATTCCTCTTAGTGGGAAATGATGTTTAGAGACCACTGAGTAGATAGACGTGTCACTACTGCTGAGTGCCTCCATTTTCTAGGCCTTCCTTGAATTTATTTTATTTGCTTTCAATATAATCACTTATAGTTTACTTTTATTAATTTTTCTTTCTTTTTAAAAAAAAATTTAAATCTTTATTGTTGAAAGCATTATAAATGTCCCCCCCCCTTTTTTTCATCAATCTCCTCCTCCCTGATCCCACCCCCTCCTGCCTTCCCTCCACCATTGTCTAGTCCATTGGTTACGCATATATGCATAGGAGTTCTTTGGTTTATTCTTCTCACCATCCCCCATCCCTCTTCCCTCTCAAGTTTGTCAGTCTGTTCCCTACTTCCATGTCTCTGGATCTATTTCGATCATCAGTTTATTTTGTTCATTATATTCCACATGTAAGTGAGATCATGTGATACTTGTCTTTCTCTGACTGGCATATTTCGCTTGGCATAATACTCTCCAGGTCCTTCCAGGTCATCTCAAAGGGTAAGAGATTTTTCTTTCTTACAGCTGCATAGTACTCCATTGTAAATATACCACAGCTTTTTTATCCACTCATCTACTGATAGGCACTTGGGCTGTTTACAGATCTTAGCAATTGTAAATAGTGCTGCTATGAACATAGGGGTACATATATTCTTTCTGATTGGTGTTTCAGGCTTCTTAGGCTATAGAAGTGGGATCAGTGGGTCAAATGGCAGTTCCATTTTTAATTTTTTGAGGAAGCACTATATCGTTTTCCATAGTGGCTGCACCAGTCTGCGTTCCCACCCTATCTAGTAGGTCCCCTTTTCTCCACACCCTCACCAGCACTTGTTTGATGATTTCTTGATGGCAGCCATTCTGACAGGTGTGAGGTGATACCTCATAGTCATTTTAATTTGCATCTCTCTGATGATTAATGATGTTAATCATCAATGATGTTTTTCATGTCTCTTGGCCATTTGTATCATTTTTTTCTTTTACTATCTTTCTTCATCTTTGATTATATTTCCAACCTTCTTAGGTGATTTTATTTTACATGTCTCTTATAATAGCTAGATTTTTAAAAATCCAGTACATAAAAGATCCTGTTGTCTGTCATCCATGAACGTAACCCACTCACATTCAATGTGATATTGTATAGCTGAACTCCCAACTTATTTTGCCTTTTCTATTTATTCTGGATTTTGTTGTTTTCTTTTGTCTTTTATGAGAATGATTGAGTTTTCTTTGTCCTACTTTATCCTTCTTAAAACTTGGAACTTATAGCTGTTATTTCTTCCAGAAGTTACCCTAACTTATATGGATTTACAATAATTTCACTGATTTCTTTTTTTTTTTTATCCTCACCCGAGGACATTTTTCCATTTTTTGTTCAGGTAGAGTGGGAGGGAGAGAGAGGAACAGAGAGAGAGAGAGAGAAACATTGATGTGAAAGAAACACATCGAGTGGCTGCCACCCGCACGACTGACTGACCAGAGCCGGGGACAAACTGCAACCCGGGTACATGCCCTTATCGGAAACCGAACCCGGGTCTCTCAGGACCGCAGGCCGACGCTCCAACCGCTGAGCCAAACCTGCCAGGGCTGATTTCTTGAACAAGATACTCCTTCATGGATCTATCTGGGATTACTTTCTTTTTCATTTTTCTAGGTAAGTACATCCTCTATTAACTCTTTGTGGGTGGTAATTTTTCTTGAATATCTATAAATGTATTTACTTTGCATTCACACTTGAATAATAGCTGAGTGTAGAATTCTAGATTTGTAACCATTTTTCTCTTGAATATTGAAAGAATATTTCTACTATCTTCTTATATCCAATGTGTCTCAATTAAGAATTCTGATATTGGGCCCTGGCCAGTGTAGCTCAGTGATTAGAGTGTAGACCTGTGCACCAAAGGGTCGTGGGTTACATTCCCGGTCAAGGGCACATGCCTGGGTTGCAGATTCAATCCCTGGCCTGGTTGGGGCGCATGTGGGAGGCAACCAATCAATATGTCTCTCTTACATTGATGTTTCTCTCTCTCCCCTTTCCTCCCGCCCTTTCACCCTCTCTAAAAATCAATGGATTAACAAAACAAAAACAAAAAGTATTCTGATACTGGGACATCAACAATACAATCAACAACAAAAAAACCAATTCTGAGCCCTGACCGGTTTGGCTCAGCTGTTAGAGCGTCGGCCTGCAGTCCAGAGATACCCAGGTTCGGTTCTCGCTAAGGGCATGTACCTCGGTTGCAGTTTGTCCCTGGCCCTGGTTGGGTCGTGCAGGTGGTAACCACTCTATGTGTCCCTTTCACGTTGATGTTTCTCCCTCTCCCTCCCACTCTATCTGAACAAAATATCTAAAAATGTTCTCAGGTGAGGATTAAAAAATAATTCTGTTATCAATCTTTGTAGAAATGTTTAAAATCTTTGGATGCTTTTAGGAATTCTCCTAATACCTACTCTGTATCTAGATATAGATAGATGTCTCTCTTGTAGTTCCCCATTAAAAGACTTGTGTCTTTCTTCAACAATGGAAAATTTTCTTTTATTATTATTTTTTGTAATTTTTATAAGAGTTTATTTGAGCCAAACTGCCAACATATACCAGGAAGTAAGATCTCGAATTCATATTTAAAATTGTTCCTCCCTTTCATCTTCTCTGTTTTTTATTTTCTTCTGAAACATGTATAACTAGGTGTGGGAGCCTCTGGTTCTATTCTCCATGTTTCTAAACATTTCTTTCTCACTTTCTGTCCTCTCGTGCTGCATTCTGGGAGATCCCTCAGCTATTGTTTCCAGCCCACTAAGTAGCTCTTCACCTGTAGTCATTCTGCGATTTCTCCTCCTTCCAAATACTTTTCATTTTCAAGGCCTCTGCTTGGCTTTTTATCATAACTTACGGTTTGTTTCATGGATTCAATAATCTCTTTTATCCCTGTGAAGATTTTAATTATATTTCTCTTAAAATCACCTTCTGTGAGTTTTATTAACTGTTTGTAAGTATTAGTTAAGTATTGCATTTTGTGCTTCTCTTTATGATGCTCTAGTAATTCTTGGCTCTGTACACACCTTTTCCCTTGAGATTCTCTGCTATCCTGACTATGGGAGCTATTTATTAAAACCTGCTTTCAGCAACTGCTGGGGAGGAAGCTCGGGATGGGCCCATACCTGGACTTCTCGGTGTGGGTATCTGTCCCTGGGTATCATCAGCCTCCCAAAATGTTGCCTTGCCTGTCGTGCCCAAGTGTCTCTCCTCGCTGTTTAGGGGCAGATACCTCCGCTAACCACTGCATGGCCAGAGTGGGAAGTGGTGACAGACAGAACTGTCAGCCTCCTCCTACTCAAGTGTACTTGGGTTGAGTAGTGTTTACTCAGAACTTGTGAATATGGCCATATTTGGAAATAGGGTCTTTGCAGATGTAGTGCAGATAGGATAAGGCCATACTGGATTAATGTGAGCCTTAAACCAATATGAATGATGTTCTTATAAGAGGGGAGAAATTTGGCCTGGCCGGTGAGGCTCAGTGGACTGAGCATCATCCCATGGTCTGAGAGGTCCTGGTTCGATTCCCAGTCAGGGCACATGCCCGGGTTTCAGGCTTGATCCCCAGTGGAGGGTATGCGGAAGGTGGCGATCAATGTTTCTCTCTCACATCGATGTTTCTATCTCTCTCTCCCTAAAAAATCAATAAAAACATATTTTTTAAAATAAAGAAGAGGGGTCCTGGCCGGTTCGGCTCAGCGATTAGAGCGTTGGCCCACGGACCAGAGGGACCCAGGTTCAGTTCCCGCTAAGGGCATGTACCTCAGTTGCAGTTTGTCCCCGGTCCCGGCTGGGATTGTGTGGGTGGCAGCCAGTCGATGTGTCTCTCTCACATCGATGTTTCTCTCTCTGTTTTCCTTCCTCCTTCCCTCCCGCTCTGTCTGAAGCTAAATGCAAAAATGTCTTCGGGTGAGGATAAAAGAAATAATAATAATAAAAAATAAAGAAAGAGAAAGAGAGAGAGAGAGGGAGAGAGAGAGTAAGAGAGAGAGAGGGAGAGAGAGAGAGAGAGAGGAAAGAAGAAAGAAAGAAAGAGAGAGAGAGAGAAAGAAAGAAAGAAAGAAAGAAAGAAAGAAAGAAAGAAAGAGAGAGAGAGAAAGAAAGGAGGAAGGGAGGGAGGAAGGAAGGGAGGGAGGAAGGAAGGGAGGAAGGAAGAGGGAAATTTGGGCACAAAAACCTGAACACATGGAGAAGACAGAGGCTAAAATGAGGGTGGTGCTTCTATAAGCCAAGGAATGCCAAAAATGGCCCCAACCACCAGAAACCAGAAGAGGCAAGAGAGGGTCCTCCACTGGATCGGTCAGAGGGAGGAGGGCCCTGCTGACACTTTGAGTTCAGACCTTTAGCCTCCAGAGCTGTGAGAGAACACATTTCTGTTGTTTTAAGTCACCTAGTTTGTGGTAATTCATTACAGCAGACCTGGGAAACTAGTAAACTAACAACATAACCCTACCACCAATCACTCTTGACTCCTTTTCCAACCTACTTTCCATCTTTCCAATTTTTAACTGGAAGATTGTCCGCTCCATTCTCCCTTGTAGATGACAACAATAGGTTGACCACACCCCATCCCCATCCCTTCAGCCAAGAGACACACAAGATAGTCTTTCTTGCTTGGTGTCCTGTTGAAATCTGATATGCCCTCCTAGATATCAGTTACAATGAGTCAATCCTTCAAATCTCAATTTACCAATTTAGAAAATAGGAATATAATACCTCCTGCCTCACAGAGTTATTATAAAGATCAAAAATATAAGATTAGTACAGGGGCTATATGAGTTGGGACATTGTATTTTCTCCTATACTTACATGATAAGCAGATAAGCCCAGCAATGATGACACATACTAGAAGTAACACATCATCCACATATTTGGACCAATAACCTTAATTCTGTGAATATACCCCCCATAAAAAACAAATTACAGAACCATCTTTTGTTTTAAAAATGTTCATCATGGTAATCCTTACAAAAGCAAAACATTGGCAGTAGCCCCAAAGAGCCAAACAATAGAGGAATCATTACATAAATCTTTCTCTACATATGTAGATATAGATATAAAGATTTTTCTACTATGTAAGTCTCCTTTGTCAACTCATATATAACCTCATAAAATTCATAATATTTAAAAAAAGCATTTAATAACTTTTACATTATTTTTAACAAACATGTATAATGCTTAATATGTGCCTGGCATTGTTCTAAGCACTTCAAAATATTAAAAATATTGTATTTATAAATATTAGATCATTGATATGTGTTTTAAAATCTTTGATAGATTATTTAATTTTTAACAAAATAGTATTAAAATTGTATAAAATTGATAGCTTATTTTAATGCAACCTTCATTAATATCCCTGTTATTAACACAAAATTTAACTTCCTATTAACATGTGACACATACTTTAAAATAATTACATAAGAAAAAGCATAATTTGTGACATACATTTTGAAATGGGATCATTTATTGTGTTTAGGGACAAAAGCTATATTTAATATAGATGGAAAGAAACTACACTATGGCATTAAAATGGGCAAAAATTATTTTCAATGCTTAATGTTTAGAATTCTTATATTTTAATTTAAAATATCAGCTATTTTATTTTTATAATTTTCATGTTTTGTTTACAAATGAAGAGACAAGAGAGATTACACACTGTTTTTTTTGCAAATATTTCTCTACAAATACATTTGGGAATGAAATTTGGGTGTGGATATAATCATTATTCCCAGTAAACGAGTTGCTCCTTTCAAAACAGATTTTAAAGTTTCAAACATGTTTTGATGTTTGAATTCAAGTTTTTAGAACTATAAAATAAATACAACTTACATATCTGATAAGGATTATTTGAAGGAAATATTTTCAGAGTTAAAATTATTTCCCTGTGGTAAAATACATATAATGCAAAAATTATCATCAATGACATTTTAGTACATTCACAATGTTGTGCAACTATCACCACTTTCTAGTTCCAGAACATTTTCATCACCCAAAAAGGAAATCTCATAACCATTAAGCATCACTCCCCACTCCCACTCCACCGTCCCAGCCCCTGGCAACCGCTAATCTGCTTTCTGTCTCTGTGGATTTGCCTGTTCTGGACATTTCATATAAATGGAATCCTACAATGTGTGGACTTTTGTGCCTGGCTCTTTCATTTAACATAATGTTTTCAAGGTGTCTCCATGTCGGTGTATATCTGGACAGAATTGTAATTTTAATTTTTCCCATGAATATATATATATATATATATATATTTTATCCTCACCCGAGGACATTTTTCCATTTTTCGTTCAGGTAGAGTGGGAGGGAGAGAGAGGAACAGATAGAGAGAGAGAAACAAACATCGATGTGAAAGGAACACACCGAGTGGCTGCCACCCGCACGACCCACCAGGGCCGGGGACAAACTGCAACCGAGGTACATGCCCTTAGCGGGAACCGAACCCGGGTCTCTCAGGACCGCAGGCTGACGCTCTAACCGCTGAGCCAAACCGGCCAGGGCATGAACTTATATTTTAATGACAGTATTCCTTATTCTTTCTGTTGTCAGACTATAATCCATTATGAGTATAGACTGAATAATGCAACTAGGAATAAAGACAATGTAACGCTGTCTGAGGGTTGGTTTTATATTCCCATGATGTTGTGTCAAGATGGGTAAAGCCTGATCTGGCCCGGTGACTCGGCCGGTTGGAGGTTATCCCGTACACCAAAGAGTCACAGGTTCAATTCCTGGTCAGGGCACACACCTAGGTTTCGGGTTTGATCCCTGGTATGCGTGTGTATGATAGCCAATTACTCGATGTTTCTCTCTCACATCCATGTTTCTCTCTCTCTACCCTCTTCCTCTCTCTCTCTAGTCAATAAAAACACATTCTCGGGTAAGGATTGAAAAAAAAGAAGAAGGCCCTGGCCGGTTTGGCTCAGCGGTTAGAGCGTCGACCTGCAGTCCAGAGAGGCCCGGGTTCAGTTCCTGCTAAGGGCACGTACCTCGGTTGCAGTTTGTCCCCGGCCCTGGTTGGTTGTGCGGGTGACAGCCACTCGATGTGTCCCTTTCACGTCGATGTTTCTCTCTCTCTCTCTCTCCCTCCCACTCTATCTGAACAAAAAAAAAAGGAAAAAAGTCCTCGGGTGAGGATAAAAAAATAATAATGATAAAATAAAATGAGAACTCTTCCTTAAGTCTGAATACTTTTTAAAAAAAAAAAAAAGAAGAAGAAAAGCCGAGGGCCTGGCTCATGATCTCCAGTAATCCTGTTTTGCTTGTTCCCTCAACACGCACCTAGAGGCTCTCTCACTGCTCAGCTTTAAAGGGCAAATATTTAGCTGTGGCCGGTTTGGCTCAGCAGTTAGATCGATTGCCCGCAGACCAGTCACGTGTACGATTCCCAGTCAAGGGCACGTGCCTTGATTGGTTGAAGGTGCGGGAGGCAACTGATCAGTGTGTCTCTCTCACATCTAAGTTTCTCTCTCTCTCGCTCTCCCTGCCTCCCTTTCATTCTATCTAAAAATCAATGGAAAAATATCCTCGGGTGAGGATAAAAAAAACAATAATAATAAAATAAAAATAAAGGGAAATATTTTAAATAGCTAATTGAGCTACCCTTTACTTTTTGAAATTCAAACAAATGCCATTGCTATCTTTGAATGTGGAATAATGTTTCACATACCTTGGAATTTTCTGGAATAATGTTGACGGATCTTGCAGAGGGTCACAGACACTTCACAGGATCCTCGGGAGGTGGATTGTTTCGCAGCCTAGATTTGATGCTCATGTAGACAATATATTACATGAAAAATGTTTGTGATATAACGCCACAGGGGAAAGCAAGCTACAGGTGTAAGTATGCCACGAAAATAAGAGGGAGACCACTTAACACTATGTAAAAAATACTTCTAGAAAAAGGGCAGGAAGGAAATATAATAATAACAACAACATGGTGGATGGTAGACTTATGGATATATTTTTTTCTTTCCTAAATTTTCCAAAGATCTGTAATGTGCTTCTATTACTTTCATAATTCAAGCCATCATACATGAAGAAAGGTACTAGCTCATGGTCACCCGCCTTAGCAAATCTCTGCTGGAGTCCACCTTGACTCAGGCCGTCATAAAAGGACGTGCAGACCCGCGTGTGCTCTATAGATAAAAATCCTGGAGTTAAATGATTGGAGAGTCACAGAGGAACTGCTTTCTAATGCTCACTTTGGAAAGGTAACTGCCATTGGCTTATCTTTTCGAGGACCGCTCCTTTTAATGAGGTCCTTTTTGTCCTTCACTAAACCCCCTTTGATGGCCTTTAATGAGACCATATTCTGCTTACTCGATTGTTCTTAAAACAAAAGCGCAGCGCAGTCATGTGATGTACCAGGCCACCACCTATTGTAATGTGCTGGAGAGGACGTTGATTTGGGTGTCAGGAGGCCCAAGTTTGAGCCTCCTTGGCTGTGTGGCCTTGGGCAAGTCAAACTCAGTCTCTGAACTTTACCTTTCTCATCTGCATCGGGGGAGAGGACTCCTGACTTTCATGGAGCTCTAACAGAGGAGGAAATTCTGTGTGACCTCTGATTCTCGTAAGCAGGGAGCCTCAGAAAGGTGGCTGACTCCCACCGATCTAGAAATAGCTGGAGAGCAGGAAAAAGTAATCAAAACAGGCACACTTGAAAATAACAAGGCAGGAGAGAGAGCACTGGAGGGTGAATCTCAGGAGACCTGAATTCTAGGCCTAGTTCTGCTACTGGCTAAGGGTGTGATCCTGAGTTAGTCATTTCCCTTCTGTAGGGCCCAGCTTCTTCCTCTGTGAATTGAGGTAACAGGTCTAAGGCCCCTTCCGGTTACAAATTCTATTAGCATGTGATTCTGTAGCGTAGGAGAGGGGGCGTCTGTTGTAACTTCGCTTGGTTCTTACAGGGCCTCTTTGTTATTCAAGGGACTCAGCACAATGTTGACTTTTTAATCTTTTAATTCATTCGCATGTCAGCCATGAAGTAAATCAGAAGAGAAAATCCAGATGGACATTCCCATTTAAGCCAGTTTCTTAAGGCTGATATTAACAAACAATAAACTGATGAATCATGAGATGGCCTTGGAAAATATTAGACACTTAAATCTTCTCAACATTTTTCAGGAAATAGGCTGTAAATGAGGGAAGAAAAAAATGTAAATGTGTTCAAGATGGGGAACTGTCTTTAAAAATAACTACATTTTACTTTTAAATTTAAATTTTTTTTTCTCCTGAAAGAGTACTTGGGGTGAGTACAGAGTGTCAGGGATTTTTCTTAAATCCCACAGCTACTCTTTATTTGCTAGACAGCATTTTGGAAAATTTGCATCACGAATGCAGACCCAGGCAAGGACGGCTGAGATGGGTGACTTCTCTAGCGGCTTTCTCCATTACTTCGTTTTCCTGATGGTCAGACACTCTGCCCAAAACCGAACTCATCATCATCAGGGGAAGCCATGGGGTAAAAGTTTGAGGCTGGCAGAATTTATCTTCGGTCTCAGCATCTGGTTCTTCCCTGTCATTGGCACCTCCTATCCAAAGGTGCCTTGTTACCTGTATAATTCCTTCCTCCTTCCTTCTTTACTTTCTCTTCTCCACACATTTAAAATCTTTTATCTGGAGAAATCTATTGTTCTGAGCTATAATTGGTTGAGAATATCCTACAATGGGTTATTTATTCCCAGGGTTGGTAAGTTTCTACAGATTTCAAAGTCTCAAGCAAATGGAGCACACTTTTCAACTAGAATTAGTCACCAGCCTCGGAGGGAATGTGGGGGTGTGAGAGGAAGGGGTGCTTGTACATTCTCTCTCTCAGGGTCTGCCTGCAGATGTCAGAAACTTCTTGGGCTGGTTTAAACAACCCTTTAGTAAGAGAATTGATTGAAGGGCCGTGGGAAGAGCCCTAGGATGAGCTTCCAAAAGTGCCTCCCCAGAACAAGATGGTAGAAGTGGCCCACAGAAGGAGCTAGTGCTCTCTCAACAGGAAGCTCAAGGACCACATCGCCCCTGACACCCACAAAACCAAGAGCCAGACACTAAGACTTCTGCTACTGCCATCACAGAAGAAACCAACCCATCTCTACTTGCAAGCCTGTCGGCGGAAATGACAGGAAACAGCAGAAGAATGGCCTCCCCCTTATTCAGCTTTCCAAACCCCCAGGTGTGTTTCCTCAATGGACTCGGAACTCAAGTTGTCAAGGAGTCTGGGCAATATATAGTCTTACTGGGTGTTTTTGTTTTTGTTTGTTTGTTTGTTTTTTATCCTCATCGAGGACATTTTTTCATTTTTTGTTCAGATAGAGTGAGAGGGAGAGAGAGAGAGAGAGAGAGAGAGAGAGAGAGAGAGAGAGAGAGAAACATCGACGTGAAAGGGACACATCGAGTGGCTGCCTCCCACACAACCCAACCAGGGCCGGGGACAAACTGCAACCGCGGTACGTGCCCTTAGCGGGAATGGAACCCGGGTCTCTCTGGACCTCAAGCTGATGCTCTAACTACTGAGCCAAACTGGCCAGGGCTGTAGTCTTTCTGTTTTTATCTGAAGCATTTAGCAAGGCATATTACAGGGGAGTTGGAATGGAGCTGAATGAGTCTATTTGCAATATTGACATGGGAGGAAGGAAGGTGGACAACCTCACTTTCCCTAAGGCACTTGGAGGTTCACTCTCACACACCAGGCCAGCCCTGAATATCGTGTGTATAAGAAGAAACCATGCAGCTTTGGCCGGCGTGGTTCAGTTCATTGAGCATGGGCCAGTGCACCAAAAGGTCACCAGTTGGGACTCCCGGTCTGGAAGCATGCCCAGGGTGGACTCTACCACGGATAGGGAGTGTGTAGGGGGGTTGCCTATTAATGTTTCTCTCTCTCTCTCAAACCAATAAAGTTACTCTTTAGAAAAAAATCAACCTTATCCCTGGCTGGGTGGCTTGGTTGGTTGGACTGTCATCCCGTGCACCAAAAGGTGGTAAGCTGATTCCTGGTCAGGGCACATACTAGATTATGGGTGCCATCTGTGGTTGGGGCACATATGGGAGGCAACCCATCGATGTTTCTCTCTCACATTGATGTTTCTCTTTCCCTCTCTCATTCTTCTTTTTTTTTTTTAATCCTCACCCGAGGATATTTTTGCATTTATCTTCAGACAGAGCGGGAGGAAGAAAGAGAGAAACATCTTGTGGGTTGGGGCCACCCACACGACCCCAACCAGGGCCGGAGACAAACTGCTACTGAGGTATATGCTCTTAGCGGGAACTGAATCCGGGACTCTCTGGTTCACGGGCTGATGCTCTAACCACTGAGCAAAACCGGCCAGGGCTCGTCCGGAATTTGAATCATTCTTATATATGTATTTTGTGTTTATTACCTAACTTAAGAAAGTCTTATCATTCCTATTTTATAGATAGGAGATGGAGGCTTAGAGCATTTACCAAAATCATACAAAAATAAATAAGAATAGACTCTGGGATTTAAAGTCAAGTCTGACCTCAGTGCTTAAGCCTTTAATAACCACTGAAGTCCTAACATCAAGACCCAGTGAGCTGAGCTACTGTGGAGGTGAGCCCAGTTATATCACAAATACAGTAAAGATGCAGAATAAAATACAATTCAAATATATGTTTAAGTACAACTAAGCTTGACCAAAGTGAAGGGGAATCTCCAAATGCTGTGAATGAAGAGAACTCTCAAAAGCAGAGCAGCTAGGTGAGCTGATGTCGCAGTAGCCCACAAGAATTTGGGTCTGGAGTTAGGGTCGGGGGCTAAGGGTCATGAGGGGCGCGTGGCAGGAACTGGGCCATGATTGCATTCCCTGCATAAAATCCAAGGTCTTGAAGAACTCTTCCCTCTGAAAAGGGGGCAGAAAAACTGCACACGAGCCCTAGGATTTGGCTATGAAGTTCACTGTTTGTCTAGGTTCTTAGATGTGAAGGGAAAATGTCACCCTTGAGAAATTTAAACCCTAGGCCTTTGCCATGTGCAGGATTGGAGGGGGGGGGGCGGCAGGGGAGGTATCTAAATGAAGCTGCCTGCATGGTGCAAATTCCAAGATGAAAATTTGACATTAAAAAAAAAATGGCCCTGGCCGGTCGCTCAGTGGTTAGAGCATTGGCCTGAGGTCCAGAGAGACCCGGGTGCGGTTCCCGCTAAGGGCACGCACCTCAGTTGCAGTTTGTCCCCAGCCTTGGTTGGGTTGTGGGGGTGACAACCACTCGATGTGTCCCTTTCACGTTGATGTTTCTCTTTCTCTGTTCCTCTCTCTCCCCCTCCTACTCTATCTGAACAAAAAATGGAAAAATGTCCTCGGGTGAAGATTAAAAAAAAAAAATGGCTTAGGGCCATCAAGACATGCCGCACTGTGGCCGAAGCAAATGTGCAACTGCTCCATGAAGACATGTCACTGTCCAGGGCTTCGGGGACTCTCATAGGAAGAAACGACTCCCACTGAAGATAAGTTTATAATAAAAATTACAAACATCCTGCTGTGCTGGCGAAACAGTAAAATCCTGCCTGGGATTTAAAGAGTGCAAATCAACTTGGACTGGGAAAAAAAAGAAAAAGAAAAAGGCAGCCCTGCCCAATTAGGCTGGGAGGAGAGACACCAATAAAGCCAGCTGCAGAGTTAATAAGGAACATTGTTCTCCCAAGGTCAGGCAGCAGATGTAAAATGCCATAATAGGCCCACTTTCAGTGACTACTGCTTTCCTACCAAATTCCCCAACCACTTTGCCTTACCTTTCTATTTCTGGGGTACCCAACTGCTAAGCCATCTATGGCTCATGACCCGGTCTCTAGTTAATCCCCACTTCTCCTAATCCCCCTCATAATCCAGAACTGATGTCCACTTCCCTTAGCATCCTCTGAATCCTTCAGCAGGGCCTGCACCTCACCAAGGTGCCCTCCTCCTCCCTCTGAGGCCCCACAATCCTCAGTCCCCCGGGAGTCCCCTCCTGCTACATTGGGCAGACGAGATACTTGCTCTTAGTGGTCTGTGGCTGACTAGCCTTTATCAGTAGAATTGGCACCTCCTCAAAAGTCAAAATAATATAAAATCTGAAAGATAGTATAAATAAGTAGACTTTAAATATGATAAAAATAATGAAGATAGTTAACACATAACAGTGTTCTGAGGGCTTTCACAGGATATTAACTCATTCAGTCTTCACTGAATCCTTGGGAGGTAAGTACTATTACTTTCTCCATTTTACAGATGAGATGTTACGAAATTTGTCCATGGTCACACAACTATCAGAGTAGCAGAGCTGGGATTTGAACCCAAGCAGTCAAGTTCTGAGCACATGCTATTCATCACTATAGATCAAAAGCAACAGGATACTATTAAATAAGAACAGACAGATCTGAAGAAAGGATGAAATCAAATTTCTAGAAATGAAAAACAGAGTCACTTATTCATTCATTCACCAAATATTTATTGAAACCATATTATGTGTCAGACAGTCAGGGCTCTGGAGATACAAAATAGACAGTGAACAAAATAGACAAAAGTCTTGTCCTAATAGAGTTCACATTTCAATGACGAAGATGGATAATAAATATAATCTATAGTATATGAGGTGGGGGTGAGTACTAAGGAGAAGAAATAGAGTTGGGGAGAGGGGAATGAAACATCAAGAGGGAGTAGTTGGAAGTTTAGACAAAGTATCTGGCAAAACCAAACTGAGCAAGTGATTTTTATTCAAGACCTGAAGAAGTGGGAGAACATACCATATGGATGTGTGGGTTAGAACATTCCAGGCAGAGGAAACAGCCAGGGCAAAGACCCTGAGTAAGGACATGCCTGGTGTTTTTTAGGAACACGGGGATCCCAGTATGGGTGGGTGGGGAGGTGGAAAGAGAGAGAGAGAACGAGAGAACGGGCAGTAGTGATGAGTCCAGTAGGTAACAGGAGCAGGCGTATGCAGACACTTGCAAGTCACAGAACTGGCTTTGACTTCACTCAAAGTAACCAGAGTCACTGGTGGGTTCTGAGCAGACAGTAGTAAGGATCTCAACTAACATTTCAAAAGGATCACTCTGGCAGTCATGTTGAGAACAGACTACAGGCAGACCAGGCAGGAGGCTATTGCAATAATCCAGGCAAGAAATGCTGGTGACTTGGACCAAGGGGCAGCAGTGAGGACTGTAAGAGGTGGTCAAATTCTGGATTCAGTTTTAGGTAAAATCCATAGGGTTTGCTGTATTTGCAGTATGAGACAAAGAAACGAGAAGAAGATGACTAAGGATTTTAGCCTGAACATCTGTAATAATAGTTACCATTAACTAAGGTAAGAAAAACCGCAGGGTTGGGGAATGCGGGTCAGGAGCTTGGTTCTAAACCTTCCGAGTGGAGTTGTCACATAGCCAGCTGGCATATGGGTCGGAGTTTAAAGGAGACATCTAAACTGGAGATATAAATTTGGAAGTTATCAGCATATCTATGGCATTTGAAGTCCCAGGATTGATGACTTCATCTGGAAAGTGGTTTAGATAGTGAAAAGGAGAAGAGGTCCAAGATCTGAGTCCCGGGGACTTCATCACTTAGAAGAAGGGACAATGAAGAGGAACCAGCAAGCAAGACTGAAACAGAACAATCAGAAAAATACAGGAAGAAAGCCAGATGAGTGTGTGTCTTCAAAGCCAGGAAGTTATTAAAATGTGAAAGTCAATGGATGGGTTAAACAGCAATTTAGAGCCACATAAAGATGAAATTAGAAAATTCAAAACGATGGGGAGAAAAGAATGATGAAGAGAAATGGAGGGGTAGAATGCAGAGAGTCAACATGCATTTAGTAGCTGCCCCTAAGAAAAGAATAGAGAATGTGAAAGGCAATATTTAAAGAGAAAATGTCTAAGAATTTTCTATAAATTTAGAAAGACGAGTGTTGCAGGTTGGGTTCCCTGCGGAATAGATTAGTGTGAAGGAGGCTTACTGTGGAGACCTCTTGGGATCAATGCCAGTGAAAAGGATGGAAGTAGGACTGGGCAGAGGGAGAAGGTGAGCGGCGATGCAGTTTCTCAACAAAGGCTTCAGCCAACTTCATGGGAAGGACGACTAACTATCCCAATTTCCCCAGGATTAAGGTGTTTCTCAGAATGCGAGATTGAGGGGTTTCAGAGATGCAAGACTTTGGCAAACCTAAATGAGCTGATCATCCAACCCTGGGGAGCTCTGAAGCTAAAATGGACCTTTCGAAATGTCCCACATTGGGACAAGAAGGCTTGCTCTTTGAACCTTGCGTTGACCAATCATTGGATGCAGGCTGTCCTCAGGAAGCACTGTTCAGCTTCTGCAGGCAATTCCTGGAGAGGGCTGGCATCTGAGCATTGTCTCCTGGAAGCACCCCCAGCTCCCAGCACCTGGGGGATTAGGTCCTTCAGTCCTGCAGAGGGATCTAAGTAGGACAGGACATCATCAAACATAATGAGTCTCCCTAATTGAAGGAGCAACGTGAATCTTGAGCAAAATAAATAAATACAAATGCACACCTACAAACCTCATCACACCTGCAGAACAGTACAGACATAGAAAAGATAAATCTAACCAAACTGGAAAGACAGATTGTCTACAAAAGAACAATAATTACCACTTCTCATCAGAGATCATAAATGCCAAAAAAATTAAACGATTATCTTCAGTGTACTGAGAGAAAGTAATTGTCAACTTGGAATTTTATATTCAGCTACATCATATTTCTAGACTGAGCATAGAATAAAATAAAGATATTTCAGACAAAAGGTCAGCAGAGTTCATTTCTCACTGACCCTCGGTGAAAGAGGCCCTGAAGGATATTCTTCAGTGAGATCAGGTAGAAGGAGTGGGATGTAAGAAGCAATGGTGAGCAAACAGGTAGATTGATACTCTAAACCCCAATGACCATCGATTAGTAAAAACTACTCATTTGTGTGGCTTACAAGATGGAGCCTGACTGGTGTGGCTCAGTGGCTGAGCATCGACCCATGCATCAAGAGGTCGCTGGTTCGATTCCCGGTCAGGGCACATGCCCAGGTTGTGGGCCCAATCCCCAGTGGGGGTCACGCAGGAGGCGGCCAATTGATGTTCTCTCTCATCGATGTTTCTTTCTCTCTTTCCCTCCTCCTTCTTCTCTCTCTAAAAATCACTAAAGGAAAAAAAAAAGAATCTTACATTAAAAAAAACAACAACAACAAGATGGAATCACAGTTAAGGTAATATTAGTGCGGAATGTGGGAGAGAGGAGAAAAGAATCAAATCCTTATAAGACCTTGTAGTTCTTAGAAAAGTGATACCAGTTAATTTTGTGCTTTATTATACCAAAAATGCATATTAAAATTCTATGTGTAACTCCTAAAAGAATGAAAAAGAATACATAACTTCCAACTGTAGACATTAAAGGGGGAGGGAATAAGCAAAACCTTAATATAAAAGAAAGCAATCAAAGAAAAAAGAAAAAAGAAAAAGGATGATAAAGGAAGAGCACAACAAAAGAAATGGAAATAAATCCAGATAGTTTGCTAATCCAAATAAATTTAAAAGATGAAATCCACCTGTTAAAAGACAAAGAAATATTCTTAGACTGGAAGATAAAACAAAACATAACCATTATGTTCTTTTTAAAGAGACAACCCCAAAACATAATGATATAAGAACGTTCAAAGGAGAGGGATGTAAATATATACACCAGGCAAACACTAATGGAAGAAAAGCTGGTGTTCAATATCACTCTCAGACAAAAATAGGTATTAAGGCAAAAAACATTAGTAGAGAGAAAGTAGACTCCAGCTTCCATCCAAGATGGGATAACAGGGACCAAATTTACCCTGTCTCCTGAAACGACTGAAAAACTGGACCGAAAATCTGCAACAGTGGTTTTTCCTACCCTGGACATCAGGCAGCACACAGTGATCCCGAGAGAGGCAAAGGTTAGGTGAGCCGATGATGGCTCCAGCTGGCACCTGGAGGGTCTCCAAGCCGCAGCTCCAGGACCGGAGCCCAGGCAGACCTATGGTCTCCCTGCGTTGAGGAGACAGGTGTGGGAGCCTGCGGGGCCGATGCTGCTAGGTTGCGGGCACAGGGCTGGAGAGGAGGGAGGTGCTCACAGGCAGACAGCTCCAGAGGTCTGCACAGGATCCCTGTCCGGTTTTCAGTGTTCACAGCTCGTGAGCGTGAGGCGCCTACCTGAAGCCAGAGAAGGAATAACCCGAAAGGAGCACAGGGAGCTATCCGGGGAGCTTACACAGGCGAAGGACAGTTGGACTTCCATCAGACAGAAGGAAAACCCTGTCATTCGGGGCGCAGGGAGTACTCCGAAGGCTGTTTCCTCCGGAGTGGGGAAAAATCAGCCGTAGACTCAAGACTACTTGGATCCCACCTCACAAAGCTTAAAAATAATAAAAGCCTTAAAAGGATCAAACTGTTTCCAAGTCATTTAACTGTGTCTCAGAACAAAGCTCAAGGATATTTACAGGAATACAAAACATTCTACATTTTATAAGGTAAAATGCACAATGTCTAGCAACCCATCAAATCTTACCAGGCAAAGAAGCAGGAAACTATGGCCCATAATGAAGAGGAAGATCAGTTCATAGAAGCACAGCCAGAAACAACACAGAATTAGTAGACAAGAACATTAACCTGGCTGGTTTGGCTCAGCGGTTAGAGCATCGGCCCACGGACCAGAGAGACCCGGGTTCAATTCCCACTAAGGGCACGTACCTCCGTTGCAGTTTGTCCCTGGTCCCGGTTGGGGTTGTGTGGGTGGCAACCAGCCAGCAACCAGCCAATGTGTCTCTCTCACGTCAATGTTTCTCTCTCTCTTCCTCCTTCTCTCCCTCCCGCTCTATCTGAAGAAAAAAAAAAGTTATTGTATATATATATTTCATAAGCTTAATAAGGTAGAAAGAGCCTGGGGGTGTGGCTCAGTGGTTGAGCCTCGACCCATGCATCAGGAGGTCACTGGTTTGATTCCCAGTCAGGGCACATGCCCAGGTTGTGGGCCCGATCCCCAGGGGGACATGCAGGAGGTGGCCAATCGATGTTCTCTCACATTGATGTTTCTATCTCTCTCTCCCTCTTCCTTCCTCTCTCTCTAAAAATCAATATAGAAAAAAAATTTTTTTTAAAGAAGGTAGAAAGATTAAGCATGTTAAGTAGAGGCATGGAAGATATAAAAAAGACTTAAATTGAACCTCTAGAGATGAAAACTACAATGTCTGGGATAAAATTTCACTGGATGGCTCAGCTGGTGTGGCACAGTGGCTGAGCGTCAACCATGCACCAAGAGGTCACAGGTTTGATTCCAGGTCAGGGCACATGCCCGGGTAGAGGGCTCAATCCCTGGTGGGGAGCATGCAGGAGTCAGTCGATGGATGTTTCTCTCTCATAGATGTTTCTATATCTCTCTCTCAAAAAAAAAAAAAAAAAAAATTAATAAAAATATATTTTAAAATAACAATAATAAAATAAAAATTCACTGGATGGTGTGAGTAGCAGATTAGACCCCACAGGAGATAAAAGAAAACTCACCAGAAAGTTATAAAAATCCTGAACCACTGTGCACCTAACAGTGGAAACTCTAAGTATATTAAACAAAACTTGGCAAGTCTAAAGGAGAATTTGATGACTTCATGACCATAGTGGGAGATTTTAACTTTGCCTTCAAAATATGAGATAAAAAAGCAAAACTCATATATATAAAAATTCAAAGTAAATACAAGCTGGCATTGCAGGTCTTCTATCCTCATGTAGTGAGACATTACTGAGACATTTGTCATCTACTGTGAGCTCCTTGAGGGCAGGAATTGTATCCTGTTCTGGATTGAATCATTTTAGTTTATCAAAAAGTAAGTATTTAATATTTTAATTTAATTTTCTAATCCTCACCGGAGGACATTTTTCTATTTTTTGTTCAGATAGAGCGGGAGGGAGAGAGAGAGATTGAGAAACATCAACGTGAAAGGGACACATCGAGTGGCTGCCACCCACACGACTCAACCAGGGCCAGGGACAAACTGCAACCGAGGTACATGCCCTTAGCAGGAACCGAACCCGGGTCTCTCTGGACTGCAGGCCGACGCTCTAACCTCTGAGTCAAACTGGCCAGGGCTAATATTTTAATTTTAAATGAAGTCACTAAACATTAGAAAGACTACAGAGGACATAAATGCACAATTACAAGCTTGAATTAATGGATATGCATAGAACTGTACCTAACTACAAATAGAGCAGACATATTTAATTTTAAAAACATGTAAAATGTCTATAAAAGTCAACCATATAGTTACCATGAGACAATGAGCAATGTGCTATCACGAGGCTGAAGAACAAACTGTGACTTACATTTCCTTGTTATGTAAGATACTTTTGATGGTTCTTGAAAGTATTGTTATGAAAATTGTTTTTGTTTTCTGGGAAGTGGAGGAGGGGGCAATACTTCTTTCTTTTCTTCATGCTATCAAGCTAATATCACATCATAATCAGAACACACCAGGTCCCAAGAGGTGATTTAACAAACCTCACAGTCAGAGAATGTAAGGATTCTGACCAAATCTCTGTACTAATCTTCACCTTTTTGGTAAGAGGAAGACAGGAATATTAACTGTAACATTACACTGTATTAACTGTAAAAACTAACAATCAATTCTCATTTCATATGTTGTTTCTATAAACTCCCCCACTGAAAAGCCCATTCAGGTGTTGTTATAGTTAGCCATCTGGATTGAGTTAGCATTATATGATGGTAGCCATTGGGTCCAGCACCCAAAGTGGTCAAAACAAAATAGACATCCGTCTTATAGAATACTGTCCTTTAAAAAATCGCTTTATTGCCCAGCTGGTGTGGCCCAGTGGTTGAGCATCGACCCATGCACCAAGAAGTCACCAGTTCGATTCCTGGTCAGGGCACATGCCCAGGTTGTGGGCCCGATCCCCTGTGGGGGGCATGCAGGAGGTGGCCAATCGATGTACTTTCTCATGGAGGTTTCTATCTCTCTCCCTCTCCCTTCCTCTCTCTCTAAAATCAATAAAGAAAAAAATTTTTTTTAAATAGCTTTATTTACATACAATTCACATACCATGCAGTTCATCCATTTAAAATGTACAGTTCAATATTTTTAACTTTACTGAGGTTTATTCCTTTTTTCTTTTCTTTTTTTTTTGTTATCCTCACCAGAGGACATTCCTTCAATTTTTTGTTCAGATAGAGTGGGAGGGAGAGAGAGAGAAATATCAATGTGAGAGAGACACATCGAGTGGCTGCCACCCACACGACCCAACCAGGGCCAGGGACAAACTGCAACCGAGGTATGTGCCCTTAGCGGAAACTGAACCCGGGTCTCTCTGGACCCAGGCCGACGCTCTAACAGCTGAACCAAACCAGCTACTGAGGTTTATTTCTAATTGAGTATTCTGCAAGATAAATGTATGTTTTTTTGTTTTTTTTTTCATCCTCACCTGAGGACATTTTTCCATTTTTTGTACAGATAGAGTGGGAGGGAGAGAGAGGAAGAGAGAGAGAAACATCGACGTGAAAGGGACACATCGAGTGGTTGCCACCCGCACGACCAACCAGGGCCGGGGACAAACTACAACCGAGGTACGTGCCCTTAGCGGGAACCAAACCCGGGTCTCTCCGGACCGCAGGCCGACGCTCTAACCACTGAGCCAAACTGGCCAGGGCTAAATGAATGTTTTTAATCACTTTGCTATCATATGCATTTTTTTAATTAAAAAAATGTGTTTTCTTTATTGATTTTTAGAGGAAGGGAGAGAGAGATAGAAACATCAATGAAAGAGGACATTAATTGACCTCCTGCACGCCCCCCACTCGGGATCAGGCCCATAACCTGGGCATGTGCCCTGACTGGGAATCAAGCCAGTGACCTCCTGATGCATGGGTTGACGCTCAACCACTGAGCCACACTGGCCGGGCTCATATGCATTTTTACTAACTTTGCTTACTCATAAAAATTATAAAGTTTGATATATAAAAATGAAAAGTATTCAGTTATCTATTACTATGTAACAAGGCCCTACAACTTAGGCCCTTAAAATAACAACCATTTTATTGTCTCTCACGATTCTGTAGGCTGACTATGCTCAGCAGTGTTGTTCTTCTGCTCTCTGTGTTATCAGCTTGGGCTCAGGTCACCTGAGATCTCGACGGCCAGGGACGTGCAAGAGCTCCCCTACGTGTCTGGCACCTTCGCAGAGATGGCTGGGATACTCGGGCAGCTGGAACTCTCTCCCTGCGTAGTCTCGGGGCCTCTTTCTCTCCCTACCTGCCTTTCCAGCAGAGTAGCTGAACTTCAAAGATGGCAGCACGGAGTCCACAAAAGTGTAAAAGTGGCCTTCCTAGGGCTTAGGTCCAGAATCGGCACAAATAGTGTCACTTCCACCACATTCTTTTGCTTAAAGTCATTCTGGACCAGTCTAATTTCTGCAGGAAGGAATATCCACAAGGGCCTGAGCCTGGGAGGCACAGACCCTTGGGAACCATCTTTGGAGACGAGCCACACAAAAAGAATAGGTAAGCCCTGGATGGATGGCTCAGTGGGTTGGAGCGTCATCCAGTACATCAAAAGGTTGAAGGTTCGATTCCCAGTCAGGGAACGTACCCAGGTGGTGGGTTTGATTCCCAGTTGGGGTACATATAGGAGGCAACCTATCAATGGTTCTCTCTCATATCAATGTTTCTCTCTCTCCTTTTCTCTCTAAAATCAATAAAAACATATCGTCAGGTGAGGATTACAGTAAAAAAAAAAAAAAGAACAGTTTACTCAGTTTACTCAGTTTACTATAATAAATTTCCTAATTTATTAACATTACTGTTAAATGCTTTCAATTTTTAAGGCTTCTATCATTCAGGACCTTTTGAGAAGCAGGAAAGAACTCAAGCTCCCAGGAAACCATCAATACTCTAAGAAAACATCCTCCTTACTTCCATATTTCTTGTTCTCTAAAGTGTAAAAGAGATGCAAAAAGGAACATTCTTACAAAAGAAACTAAAGAAAAAAAGACCCAATGTCAACTAATAAAGACTTTGCCATATATGGAAATGATCAAGTCATTCTCATTCTCAAAGCGCACCTCCTTCTGATACTTGCGGAAGATTGCCTTACCCATCATTTCAGGTTAGGTCACTTCTCCATCTGCGTGCTGGTATTTGCCAACACAAGCCACGTTCCCCCAGATGCTCCACTTTGAAGAGGGAGAGCAGCAGAGGTCTCCGTGATGCAGAATTTCCGTCCTGGACAGCACACCTGAAGACGTGCTGCATTTTACAACACTTGAAAGCATCTTGCCAGTATCCAATCCTAAGGTAAATTGGGGCTTAATATTTTAGAAGCACTTATTAAGCTCAACAATGGATCCAACCTCTGGGGAGGCAGGAAGCTCCCACCTCCAGAGGGGTTCAGACAGAACTGGGTCACCCGTCAAGGGATGCTGCTGTAAAGATCTGGGTAAGTTGGAAAAGTCCTAACAAATTCTGTATCTTATTATTCTAAACCTTTTAAATGTAGGCAAAGCATTGCCCACTAATGAGATGGCCAAGTTCTGAAGTCACACAGATCTCAGTTCATAACCTCTCTGCACCATTTACCAGATGTATGACCTTGGATAGGTTATTTAAACTCTGTCAGCCTGTTTCCTTATCTGTACCATGGGGATAACAATATTACCTATATTTAAGGTGTGGGTTCTGCAGCTGAACCAGAAAGCACGTAGATGCTCCATTCTCGAAACCAGTGTTCTTCATTTAGAGGGTCATGGACTTCTCTGAGAATCTAATGAGAAATTTGAATCCTCCACATTCTCCAACCAATGTAAGTATAACGGAGATGTTGCTAAAGTTCATGGGGTTTGCAGACCCATAACTGCCCATCCATGGTCCTCCTAGGGAGTTACAAAGCCTGGCTCTAAACTAAATGCAGCCTCAAGGAGCCCACACATAAGGGCAGTGACTTCCCTCTCCTCAAAATCATAGCCCCTCTGCAGACAGACACCCCTTTGTCTATCGAGAGCTTCAGTCTATCCCTGAAGCACGGCTGTGTAATCTTCTGAGAGAGAGCTGGTCTACAGAAACGTTCCTTCCTTTGTGGTCTGCCTTGGGAAGAATGAAACGGAGTAAGCAACGTATGACCCTCCTATCTTAAATATTTTACTCACTTTCTATACTCGAAATTTTTTATTTTATGGAGAAGTTCTCTGAGGAAAACCTTATTTTTTTTTCCCAGAATTTTTCCTCCATCTCCACTCTCTGTTCTTCCAAATAAAGACCAGAAGGCATGGATAGAAGCAGCAGCTGACTTTGGAACCCAAGTCTGCATTAAAAAGGAGAAGGGGAAGTTTGCGAATTTGGGGTATCTCAGGGAAGCCCTGGCCTGGAGGATTACCGAGGGGCTTGCAAACCCTAGGAGCATTTATCTGATGGTCTGGCAGCTGGAAACAGTGCCTACTGGGTAAGAAGACTGGGCCTACGGACGATGAGGAGAAGTATCAGGTTAACCCATCTCAGGACTGGACCCTCTTTTATTTTTTATCCTCACCCAAGGACAATTTTTTTTTTTTTTTTGCATTTATCCTCAGATACAGCGGGAGGGTAGGGGGTGGGAGAGAGAGAGAAACATCAATGTGAGAGAGACACATCGATTGGTTGCCACCCACACGACCCAACCGGGGCCAGGGAACAAACCACAGCCGAGGTACATGCCCTTAGTGGGAACCAAACCCAGGACTCTCTGGTCCATGGGCCGACGCTCTAACTGCTGAGCCAAACCGGCCAGGACAGGACTGGACCCTCTTCTAAGTCTAGACCCTCTCAGATGTGGGTCAGAAGGTCTCTTCATGGATGAAGAAATATTATGATATCTTTTGAATATAGTATTATCGTTAATTATTTATTTTTACCCCAAAAACAAATGGACAACATATCTTGTGCTTAAATAAGAAGTTTTTGTGACCCTCACCTTGTTGTACAGGTCTCCTCTTATGTTGTCTTAAACCAGAGCTTAATTTTTAATAATTCAGTAATGACTCTTGTTTAATCTGCCTTAATCCTCTTGCCTAATTCTCTTTTACATTAAGGGATTAAACACAGAAAATAAGACGTGGCCCAACGATGACTCACTCCTGTTTCAATGCTGATCCCCAAAGGCAGATAGACAAGAAGAAATGTTCCAGAAGTGAATGAAACACACAAGTCTAAACTGAGAAATAAATCATCTGAGACTCAGTCCATTTAACTTCCCCTTTCATGGCACAAAAATTAGTCTGAAAAGGTTTGCAAATGCTATTCACTGCTGCACCTTCCATAGAATACTCTCCAGTAAACCTGACGTCACTAACTCACTGTCACAGGCTGTTTGCTTTGAGCTGTTTCTCTAATAGTGGGGATGGGCCACACTGAGTCATCCACTCTCTTGCCCAGTCCCCTGAGAACCTAAGAGAGTCATTTACTTGAGAATTATCAGGATGAGCAATGCACGGTCTGTGGCTGTAGAGTGGGGCCGGGGCAGCTGAACTTTTGGGCCCCCTGGCAGCATTAGGCAGAGGAGGCTCAAAGGAGAGCCTGCGTCTCAGAGTGGTTGGATGGAGCCCGATCAGGTCAATTTACTCTACAGAACTTAGATATGGCCCCCGAGGCATGTTCCCAGAGCTCTGGGTTGCCCTCACCTACTTCCTGTTTCTGCCCAAGCTGGTGAAGTGTATCACGATGGGGTGGGGCTGGAGGGGTCCCTGCTCTGGATGGACCTGTGTTTTACTCCTTGTAAATTAAATCTGGAAAATTCCTCCCTTTCCTCCTTTACAATTGCTAAGCCTGTGTGTGGGAGAATAAAGCAGGAGCTTCCTATATACCATGATTTGGGGGAGGGGGGGCAAATAAAGTCCCTGAGAAGACATGCCACGTGTTTTAACACTCCCTAAAGGACACCCTCCTTTGAGTGAAGGCATTAAAAGGGCTGTGACAGTCTGGCTGGTGTGGCTCAGTGGCTGAGCGTCGACCCGTGAACCGAGAGGTCGCCGGTTCGATTCCCAGTCAGGGCACATGCCCAGGTTGTGGGCCCGATCCCCATTGGGGGCATGCAGGAGGCGGTCAACCGATGTTCTCTCATTGATGTTTCTATATCTCTCTCTCCCTCTCACTTCCTTTCTCTAAAATCATTACAGGAAAAAAAATTTTTTTTTTAAAAAGGGGCTATGACAAAGCAAATGAGGTTTGGGTGGTCTAACATATAAACCTTTTTTCTGTTATTAATACCTTAATTAATTAGTTTATCAGGCTTGATCACTGGGACATGTGAACTCTGAAAATAGCACCTTGGACTAGTTACTTTTTTTTTAATCCTCACCTGAGGATATGTTTTTCTTGATTTTTAGAGAGAGAGGAAGGTGGGGGAGAGAGAGAGAGAAACATCGATGTGAGAGAAACATCTATTGATTGCCTCTCATACACACCCTGACTTGAGATCGAACCTGCAACCTGGGTATGGGACCTGACCAAGAATCAAATCCGAAACCTTTTTGTGTATAGGATAATGCTCTAACCAACTAAGCCACCCCACCGGAGCTGGACTGGGTACTTTTACTGCAGCCTGGGAGCCCAGATTGTCAGATTCAGATTCCTGCATAATCCTGCCAATGATAATTCCAGGCATCACATTGAGACTTTGTATGTAAAGTATCAAAATATGATAACAAACGAAAAACAGAAAAACAGTACGCGCTTAGCAGTCCACATTCCTTTGCTGGTTCAGAAGCTACATTCTTTGTATTGCAAGAAAGCAAAAGCCAAAGCAAGGTTGGGGGGAAATGTTTAAATACTGTGACCTCTCAATGATCCAAACCAGAAGAGGCAAGTGAGAAAGATTGTAAAGAATTCAGAGCAACAGATTATCCAGTATAGAAGTTCATGCTCACTCCATGCCGGCCTCCCACATCAGGCCTGGGTTTCTGAACACACTTCTGTTTGGGTCGCTGGTTGGCAACCTGGTCCTGGGGGTGCAGGTGTGTTCTGGTCTGTTTCTCCAGCTATGTGGTAAATCCAAAAGGACAGCTTCTGGCCCAGCAGGGGTGGAGGACAGCATTTTGGAGGGTAAGTTCAGAATAGGTGAGTATTAGCAAGCCCATTTGACTTCACAACCATATCACATCCTCTGATCTACCTTTGTACTTAAGCCAACCTTCTAATTTCCAAAAATAATTTATGAAAATAGCCCTGGCCGGTTTTCTCAGTGGTTAGAGCACCGGCCCGCGGACCACAGAGTCCAGGGTTCCGTTCCCGCTAAGGGCACGTACCTCAGTTGTGGTTTGTCCCCGGCCCAGTTGGGGTCGTGCAAGTGCCAGCCAGTTGATGTGTCTCTCTCGCATCGATGTTTCTCTCTCTTCCTCCCTCTCTCCCTCTCGCTCTGTCTGAAGATAAAAATAAAATGAAAATAATAGCTACAGAGAATCCGAATGGGAGAAGAGACACTCTTTCATGTTGCCCCACCCTGCCTCCAGAGTGACTTTCAGTTCCATCTACCAGTGTTCAGGAGTGTACTGCCAGGACTCGGGGCTCGAGGGGAGAGTTGGTTTCTGACTCAGCCTTTACCAACAGCCTCACCCAGGCCCCGAGGCTATTCATATGCTTGTGTATACTTTTCCACACACCTCCCAGAACAGTGACTATATAAGCCTGGACAACTGTGAAACGAATGCTTCTGTGTTAGATACTAAGAAGGATACCGAGGTTACAAAAGTGAAAGAAGTCCTGGATGGTTTGGCTCAGCGGTTAGAGTGTTGGCCCACGGACCAAAGAGTTGTAGGTTCGATTCTGGTCACAGCATGTACCTCTGTTGCGGTTCGGCTCCTGGCCATGGTCAGGGACATGCTGGAGGCATAAAACAGAGGTACTTATAGAGGATGTAGGCACATAGAGGAGGAAATGAGAAGGGAAGCTTTCAAAGAGAATATATATTTTTTGGCTGCTAATAATAAGATATACAACTACAGTGGCCTAAGAAGTCAAAATATTTCTTATCTCATATAACAAGAAGTATGAAGACAGGAAGTACGGGTTTGGTCTGTGTACCATTAAGAACCAGGCTCCTGCCCTGGCCAGTGTGGCTCAGTTGGTTGGGCATGGTCCCGTGCACCAAAAGGTTGAGGGTTCGATTCTCGGTCAGGGCACATGCCCAGGTTGCAGGCCTCTGGTAGGGGTGCGTGCAGGAGGCAGCAAGTTGATCTTTCTTTCTCACATCAATGTTTCTCTCTCTCCCTTCCACTCTCTCTTCAATAAAAACAACCTTGGGTGAGAATTAAAAAAAAAAAAGTCCCAGGTTCCGTTCATCCTAGGCATGGGGAGAAAAGCGTTCATTTTACTTTAAAGTTTCTCCATTCTCCATCGTGGATTTAATATGAATATTCCATTTTTGTATTCATCATTTCTGATTCGTCAGTTCTGGATTTCTCCAGTGAAAAAATATATTACAGTTTTTAAAACTGTAATAACTCACTCAGTCCCAAAATGTTTTCTTTATTTATGCTACATGCACGAAGCAATCTCTTTCAGTTCTGCAGTGGTGACTATACACCCCCTGACAGTCTCCAGTGTTGGTGACTGAGCCTTTGAAACAATTGTTTTAGAGTACAGAGATAATGCCTCTCTCGTTCTAATCAAAATGACAAACTAGATCAACTTAATTGTATTTGAAAAGTTTTAGGAAGAAACAGCAAGGTTGCAGTTTTTAAAAACTGCGTTTATTTGTTTGATTACACAAGAGTAATACATGCGCATCCTAGAAGTTATGGGCAATTAAGAAGTTCGCACAAGGTGAAGATGTGGAGAGACAAACGGGACCTCCTGGAGTGGTGCAATGCACAGCCCACGAGGCCATAGGTGGCCACCTTATTCTGAGCTCAGAGCAAGAGATGAAAAGATCCCCCATGATTCTACCTCCCAGCAACATCATAAACATTTTGCTGAGTTTCCTTCCAGTCTTTCTTTTAGGTATATTGTATTTTTATTTTACTTTTTAATTAATTAATTAATTAATTAATTAATTAATTTTTGTTACAGATGTTTCTCCTTTCCCCCCCACTGATACCCCCCTCCCCGTCCGCAGCTTTGTTGTCCATGTCCATTGTTCATGCACACATGCATATAAGTTCTGTGGTTTATCTCTCCCCCCGACCCCCTCTTCTGGGGATTGTCAGTCTGTACCCTACTTCCACATCTCTGGGACTACCCTATTCCTCACACTGTTATGTTCACTATATTCCACAAATAAGTGAGATCATGTGATATTTGCCTTTCTCTGCTTGGCTTGTTTCGCTTAGGATAATACTCTCCAGGTCCCTCCATGTCATCTCAAAGAATAAGAGATCTTTCTTTCTTACAGCTGCATAGTGTTCCATTGTGTATATGTACCACAGCTTTTTTATCCATTTGTCTACTGATGGACATTTGGGCTGTTTCCAGATCTTAGCTATTGTAAATAGTGCTGCTATGAACATGGGGGTACATATATTCTTCCTGATTGGTGTTTCAGGCTTCTTAGGGTATATTGTATTTTTAAACAATATTATAATGTATACCTGCTTGAAACCTCTTTTACTTAATAATTAATTTTAGACATTTAAAATATTGCATTAGCCCTGGCCGGTTTGGCTCAGCGGTTAGAGCGTCAGCCTGCGGTCCAGAGAGACCCGGGTTCGGTTCCCGCTAAGGGCACATACCTCGGTTGCAGTTTGTCCCCGGCCCTGGTTGGTCGTGGGGGTGGCAGCCACTCGATGTGTCCCTTTCACGTCGATGTTTCTCTCTTTCTCTCTCCCTCCCACTCTACCTGAACAAAAAATGGAACAAATGTCCTTGGGTGAGGATAAAAAAATAAAAAATAAAATAAAATATTTCATTAAATATCCTTGGAGATATCATTCTCAATGTATTTTCTTATTTCATTTAGCAAACTCTTATATAGAATTTTTCTTATGTGCCAACCACTTTAAAAATATTAGCTCGTGCCCTGGCCGGTTTGGCTCAGCAGTTAAAGCGTCGGCCTGCGGTCCAGAGAGACCCGGGTTCGGTTCCCATTAAGGGCACAGTTTGTCCCTGGCCCTGGTTGGTCGTGGGGGTGGCAGCCATTCGATGTGTCCCTTTCATGTCTCTGTCTCTGTCTCTGTCTCTCTCTCTTCTTCTCTCTCCCTCCCACTCTATCTGAACAAAAAATGGAAATATGTCCTCGGGTAAGGATAAAATATATATACATATATATATATCTTAGCTTGTGCAATCCTGCAGAAATGTCCTGTTTGCTACCCAAGACACCTCTGCCCTCATCCACCCGCTCCTGGCCCCTGACACTGAGCTGTTAACTTGCTGCTATAGTTTCTGTCACCTCGCTTCCCTTGAGTTTGGCCAGTGATGAGTCCGACTAGCATTCCTCACTGGATGCTCTCCCTGTGTTAGGATTTGCCACATGTATTTGCCTTCAACTAGAGTATATGTAATATAAAATCTCTACTGTATTTAGTTTAGGCTCAGTCATGTGACATGCATTGGCCAATGGAATGTTTACAGACTTGGTGTGAGCAGAGGCCTAAAATGGACTTGCTGGTTTGATTTGGCTTCTTGGCTGGTGGTAACAAAACAAGAGGCCCATGAAGCGTACCTGAATCCAGCCCATCAAAACCTGAGGCAGAGCTGCCCCAGTCAACCTGCGAGTGAGAAAACTAAATGCTTGCTACTGAGATTTGGGGTGGTTTGTATGCCCCGACATTGCAACAGTGGAGGCTAATCACAGATGTTTCAGGAGGCTGGAGAGTGAGGTATTTATGAAGGGTTGCTGGGCCTTCATCAAAGGGCACAGGTTCTCCTAGGATCTCTGTCTCTCTCTCCAGGTTCCAAGAAATGCCCCAAAAATCCCCTTAGGGAGGGGTATTGGGGGACTGGGTGAGAAGGTGAAGAGATTGAGAAGTACAGATTGGTAGCTACAAAATAGTCACGGGGATGTAAAGTACAGCATAGGAAATATAGTCAATAATATTGTGATAACTATGTATGGTGCTGGTTGGGTACTGGAAATATATGATTGTCTAACCGCTATGCTGTACACCTGAAACTCATATAAAATAATATTGAATGCAAACTATAACTGGAAAAAATAAATAATAAAAAAACAAAAGTTGCCTTTGTAAAAAAAAAAAAAAAAGTCCCTTTATTAAACTCTCCTCAAAATGCCTAATTCGAGTGTGCCACCTGTTTCCTGCATGGACTCTGGCTTAAAATTCTCATAACTCTTCTATGATGTAGGTACTATTATTGTACCCATTTTACTAATGAGGAAATTGAAACTGAGAGAGGTTAAATAACTTGTACAAGGTCACACAGCAAGTAAGTGGCAGAGCTGAGATTTGAATCCAGACAGGCTGGACTCATGCTGACTTGACGATGTTGCTATAGGTTCATCTAATGGCCTGTCAGAATTTATCTGACTCCCCATAGTCACTCATTTAGATGGTGCTTACACATTTGTTATAGGATTTTTGTTTGTTTTTCTCTTATAAATAATGCTTTGATGAGTAATCGCTGTATAATATTTGCTCATATTCAGGGTTAGGAACATTTCTAAAAGTAAAATTGTTGGATTAAAGAGTATGAATTTCTCTGTTCCATAACCCTTTCTTTTATTTTAAAAATTGTTTCCTTTTGACTATAAAAATGATCAGATTCGATAAATAAAATTCAACAGAAGTATATATCATAAAACATTAACAGCCCTGTAATTCCATATTCTCAAAAAAACATTGATTCAGGATCTAAGTGCTCTTTAATAACAATTAATAATAATTATTCATTTTTCTTATTAGAAAATCAATTAACATATACTGTAGAAATGCAGAAAAGTAAAAATAAAAAGAGCCCTGGCCGGTTTGGCTCAGCGGTTAGAGCTTGGCCTGCGGTCCCGAGAGACCCGGGTTCAGTTCCCACTAAGGGCGTGTACCTCGGTTGCAGTTTGTCCCCCGCCCTGGTTGGGTCGTGCAGGTGGCAGCCACTCCATGTGTCCCTTTCACGTTGATGTTTCTCTCTCTCTTCCTCTCTCTCCCTCCCACTCTATCTGAACAAAAAATGGAAAAATGTCCTCGGGTGAGGATAAAAAACAAACAAACAAACAAAAAATAAATAAATAAAAATAAAAGCTCATTTGTAACGCACAAGTTATGTTCTGCAAGTGTGCCCCTGGTAACGTGCTTTTCTTCACATAACAATATACATCGTCATGAATATTTTTGTGTCATTAAATATTCTTCTACTAGATTAACTACATAGTACGCATATTTCTATAACTGCTTCAATTTTTTTTTAAATCTGGAACGCTTCACGAATTTGCGTGTCATCCTTGCGCAGGGGCCACGCTCATCTTCTCTGTATCGTTCCAATTTTAGTGTGTGTGCTGCCGAAGCGAGTACTGACTGCCTCACATTTTACTGAAGCAACATACTATCAATTATGCAACCAACACCTGAGAACTAGACATTTAAGTTTCTTCCTTTTAACTACAATAAATAAAATTCCCATGCACATATTTCTGATTATTACTTTAAAATACATAAAGGTGTGAAATTGCTGGGTCAAAATGAATGCGCATTGAAAAAGCTTTTGATTCTTATTATCATAGGGCTCATGAAAGGCCGCCAATTCATTCTCCCACCAGCAAAGGTCATTATTGTTTAATTTTTTTCCCAGTGTTGTTAAGTTAAAAAAAAGAAAGAAAGGGATTATCTTTCTGGTTTGTATTTTTAATTTGCTTACTAAGGACATAGAACTTCTAATAATTTTTGTTGTTTTTATTACTGTGGTAAATTGTGTACTTTGCCATTTTTGTATTTGTAGTATGGTTGTCTTTTTCAAAACTACTTTGTAAGAATTCTTTTAAATGATCATATATGCAGTAAAAATGTTTGTACTTTTTTTTAGCAGATTTCTCCTATATTTAAATTTAATACATTGTGTTTTTTTTCAATCCTCACCTGAGGATATTTTTATATTTTATCTTCAGACAGAGTGGGAGGGAGAGAGAGAGAAACATCGATGTGAGAAAGACACATCGATTGATTGCCTCCTGCATGACCCCAACCGGGGCCGAGGACGAACTGCAACCAAAGTACATGCCCTTGGCCGGAATGGAACCCAGGACTCTTTGGTCCGCAGGCCAACACTCTAACTGCTGAGCCAAACCTGCCAGGGCCAAATTTAATGTTTTTACCTTTTGGCGACTGCCTTTCATATTATATTTAGAAAGGTTTTCTTCACCCAAAGATCCCATTAACATTCACTGGTTCTTCTGATTCTTTGGTATCCTTATTTTTTCACTTGAAAAGTTGTAAGCCATATGAAATCTATTTTGGTATTTTGGGAGCAGCAGGGACCTAATTTTATTGGCATTCAAATAATCAATCTACTCGCCCAACATCACTCACTACATAAACTACTATTCCCCAGCTGACCTTTATTCTACACCAAATTTCTTACATACTTGGGGTTCTCTGAACATTTTATTTTGTTGCATTGATTGACCAATTCAGTACCAACACCTCACTGTTTAAAGTACTGTGGTTTAATAATTTTCAATACCCAGTGGAACAATTCCCCCATCTTCATAATTGTTCTTTCTGAAAATTTTTTTGAACTTTTCTTCAGTAGATATTCTAGAAGATCAACTTTAGAATCATTTTGTCACAATCCAAGAAAAATCTTGTTGAGATTGTTGCTAAAACTGCATTCAATTTATTAACTAATTTGGGGAAAACTGTCTTTGCAATATTGAATTGTTTCATTTAGAAGTATAATATTCCATGTCCCATATATGCAAGCTCTTTGGCTCTCAAAGCACAATTTATGTTTTTCTTCACGAAAATCTTGTGCAATTATTTTAAATAACGAAGGCATGACTTGAAGTTCCACGGTGGATATTTTCAAATTCCAGGGAGCCCCAATTAGTAATCAAAAGACCTAACTCATAGTTTGGGTAGTCATTTAGTACTTAGAACAATTCACAAAATCTATCCTGGTCTCATTTTTCTCAACTGGGCAAATAACCCCTGCCTTTTCCTTTTTTCAGAGTTAGCCTGAGGATCATACAAACACTGCATTGGAGAGAGCCATGTCAATACAAGGGGTTATTTTTTTGCCAATATATAGCTAGAAACGAGAATGTGCCCAGTATGATTTTACCATATAAAGTAATCCGACCAATCAAGAAATAATTAGTGAGAATCCATAAAGTTCCCAACTATCTTGCCAGGATTTTGTGGCTTTTCCAGATGTTGGCCCTTCAGGGCTAAAACCAAGAAGTCCCAGACAAACCAAGATGCATTGGTTCTCCCAGCTGTCAGGCACCCCCTCCAAACTCGAAAATGCTGTAATTCCAGGTTTCTCATAAGATCCATGTTCAAAGTGTGTTTCCAGTCTGATAGTGGAGACATCACGAATGCTTATGAAATGATGAGGGAATGTGTGAATGTGCACGAGTTCTCAAAAGGGCAAGATTGGTTTGGGCACCTTGATTAGGTGCTTGAACAAGACTTAACAACTGGAAACATTTGAATAGGACGGGAGTCTAGACAGGGGCTGAGCAGGAGGTCTAAGAGTCAGAACGCTCTTGCAAGGAAAGGAAGAGTTAGCCCTTGGCACCCTGCCTGGCACCAGGGAGGTAATACATGAGCACAGGTTCAGTCATGTTCAATGCACTTGGTAACAACAAATTGGGATATGCGTAGAGCATCTGTTTTGGGTCACACACTCTGAAGTTCACGGAGTAAACAATTAGAAATGCAGAAAATCACCTCAGAGGCTCTCTCCTAAAACACGAAGTGAAATCATATGAAATATATACAATCAAGACATTTCTCGTTTTCCTTTGGCTGCCAGAGTTTTAGTGCTAAATTTAGTGTCCAGGACAACTTCGAGAACCAGCTCCCATTTACTTCTCCCACTTCCTTTAATCAGGCATTGTTCTTTCATATCCTGAAATATCTTCATTTGCATTGCTTTAAAAAAAGTTACTACCTGAAAGATACATTAGGGGAAATTTATAAAGAGAAATGTAAGATGAAAGTTAAAATTCCTGCCATTTCCTCTAAATATAGCCTTTGTGAATGTTTTAGTGTTCCCGCCCACATATGTGCCCAAAGACTTTTTCTTTCTGGATATTGTACTGAATATGTTTTCTCACTTGTTTTTTTTAACTTAATAATACTTTAGGAAGATGTTTCCTTTTAAGTAAATTACTTCTACATCAGCACTCTTAGCTGTTACATATTATTTCATTTTATGGTGATGTACTAATTTATTTTGCTAGTCTCCTAAAGAATAGGGGCATTGAGATTTTTCGAGGTATAGTTTTGTTCTGAACTATCCACCTGTCTGATTGCTTCCTTGAGTAAAGTTCTAGAACTAAAGTCACTGAGGAAAGTCTATTTTATGTGATCATTTACAGGTTAAGAGGCAGGTTCTGGGAACAGAAAATACAAATCCTATATTTTCCAGCTCTGAGGCCATGAATCTGTTCTTTAATCCCTCTGGTCTTTGTGTTTTTTCCCTTTCTTTTCTTTTCTTTATTGATTTTAGAGAGAGAGGAAGTGAGAGGGAGAGAGAGATAGAAACATCAATGAGAGAGAACATCGACTGGCCACCTCTTGCATGCCCCCTACTGGGGATTTGGCCCACAACCTGGGCATGTGCCCTGACCAGGAATCGAACTGGCAACCTCTTGGTGCATGGGTTGACGCTCAACCACTGAGCCACATCGGCCGGGCTTTGTTTTGTTTTATTTTGTTTTATCCTCACCCAAGGATATGTTTATTGACTTGAGAGAGAGAGAGAGAAACAATGATCAGTTACCTCCCATACACGCCCCAACCAGGGATCCATTCCACAACCTGGGTATGTGCCCTGACCAGGAATCGAACCCACCACTTTTTGGTGTACAGAATGACACTCCAATCAACTGAGCCCCCCAGCCAGGGCATTGTTTTCCAACTAAAGTTAAGATAATCATTGTATCTGCTTCGTAGGATTATTGTGAAGATCTGAATGAGGTAATGAAAGTGAAGTACTTGGAACAGTAGCCGACATAGGATGAGCACTTAATAAATATTTTCTATAATTATATTGCTAAAGTGATCTCCAAAAAGGTAGTATCAATTGTCATTCATAAAAAGGTCAAGTCCGCCCTGGCCGGTTTGGCTCAGCGGTTAGAGCATTGGCCTGCGGTCTGGAGAGACCTGGGTTCGATTCCCACTAGGGGCACGTACCTCGGTTGCAGTTTGTCCCCGGCCCTGGTTGGTCGTGTGGGTGGCAGCCACTCGATGTGTCCCTTTCAGGTCAATGTTTCTCTCTCTCTCTCCCTCTCTCTCTCCCTCCCACTCTATCTGAACAGAAGATGGAAAAATGTCCTCGGGTGAGGATAAAAAATAAATAAGTAAATAAATAAATAAAAATAAAAAGGTCAAGTCCTTTGAGGGAGTTAAGACTTAACTCAAATAAAAGTTAAAAAATAGCAATGTGCGCCCTGGCTGGTCTGGCTCAGCGGTTAGAGCGTCGGCCCGCGGACCAGAGAGTCTCAGGTTCAATTCCTGCTAAAGGCATGTATCTCAGTTGCAGTTTGTCCCCAACCCCGGTTGGGTCGTGTGGGTGGCAGCCATTCGATGTGTCTCTCTCACATTGATGTTTCTCTCTCTCTTCCTCCCTGTCTCCCTCCCGCTCTATCTGAGGATAAATGCAAAAATGTCTTCCAGTGAGGATAAAAAAAGCAATGTGCACTGGTCCTTTGCCCTCCAGAATGACAGGGCCAATTTACCTCCCCTTTGGGTTGTTTTCCCGAGGACACAAGCCTATTCTTTGGCAAGTGATTTAATCCAGTTCCCCTAGGGTCAAGAGACTGACTTTTCAAAATAACGAACCCTGTTCTTTCAAGGTTAATTCTCAAAAGGGAAACAAAGCAAAAAATACATATAAGGACCCAAGTAATACCCCTGAAGGTTATCTTAGGTTTCTGCTTTCCAAAAGTTGCCAGTTGGGAAACCGAGGTTCTCCAGATTCTGACTTAGTGAGACAGTAGAGTGGCTGAGCATCAGGATTTAAAGAAGCTCTCCAGAAAATTCTAATGTTCAGCCGAGGCTGAGAACCACTGGGCTAAAGAAGGTTGGCAGAGGTGCCTTCAAACTCATTTTAACCTCTTTTCAATCCAAACATCAATGAGACAGGCTAGGGAGAAGCTGCTTCCTCTCTCACCACTTCCTTTGTTCTTAGGATGGTTCCAATGAAAATAATCAACACATCTGAATAATCCCCCTGGATTTAACTTTTTGTTGCCTCTGCCCAGCTGGAAATAAAGTCTGAGCCACAAATCGAGCCACATCAGCAATTTCTAGTAGCTACATTGAAAAAAGGAAAAAGAGACAGGTGAAATAATTTTTTTAAAATATATTTCTATTGATTTTTTTTAGAGAAAGAGGAAGGGAGAGAGAGATAGAAACATCCATGTGAAAGATATGATTGGCTGCCTCTTGCATGCCCCTTCTTGGGGATTGAGCCTGCAACCCGGGCATGTGCCCTGACCGGGAATCGAACCAGGACCTCTCAGTCCATGAGAGGATGCCCAGTCCACTGGGCCACACCAGCTGGCACAGGTGAAATGATTTTTTTTTAAATCCTCACCCAAGGACATTTTTGCATTTATCTTCAGATAGAGCTGGAGGGAGAGGGTGAGGAAGAGAGAGAGAAACATCAATGTGAGAGGGACACATCGACTGGTTGCCACCCACACGACCCCAACCGGGGCTGGAGATGAACTGCAACTGAGTTACAAGCCCTTAGTGGAAACCAAACCTGGGACTCTCTGGTCCGCAGGCTGACGCTATAACCACTGGGCCAAACTCGCCAGGGCATGAAATGATTTTAATGATATATTTTATTTAACCCAAATACATCTAAAACAATATCATTTCAACATGTAATTAATATGAAACACTATAAATGAGCTATTCTACATTCTTTCTTTTTTCACACTCACAGCACATATCAATTCAGACCAGTCACATTTTAAGTGCTCAACAGCCATATGTGGCTAGTGGCTGCCATTGGACAGCCCAGTGGTGGGAGTGAGGTGCCAGCCCAGACAGAGTTACGAGTCTTCCATGGCCACAGGCGAATGGACCCAAGATGGGGAACCAATGCAAGGTGGGCCAGTGAGTGGCCCAGCCAGCAGCCACGAGGGGCTCTACTGTGAACACGCCTGCTTATCAGACAGGAGGCAGTAGAAGCCATAGAGGCCCAGAACTCTTGATAAGCAGAAGCTTGGAGAGAGTGGCAGCCACAAGGCAGAGGTGCGAGGTAGGTTGGCAGCAATAGAAGTGTGTGAAGCAGAGGCAGAGGGGAGCTGTGTCACTGTCATGCCAAGGAGTGGACAATCTCCTGCCAAGAGAAGGACAGTCACGGTCCTTAGAGCTGGGTCCTGGAGGCCCTCCTGGCTTCTGAGCTGCATGCTAGCTCAGCGAAGCCCAGCTGGGAAGCCTCTCTTGGTGCTGCTCCAAGGACGACTGTTTATTACAAGCAATAGAGCACAACACGCACTCCGAGTAATTTGATTCATTTATTAAATTTTGTGAATAAAAGATATAAATATTTGATTTTAATGAGAAGAAGAATAGAAGCAGAGTAACTGGTGGAGATGGTGGGTCCCTGGGGGGAGAATGTGGGGACAAGGGAAGAAACTTCTTCACTAGCAGCCAGTCTAGACAACTCCTGGGAACGTGGACCCAACTGGTGGCTGGAGTCAGAGGAAAGGAAGCTGAGCTGTGCGGTGTTGTGCAGAAGGTGCTGAGGGGGCAGTGTGATGAGCAGGGACGGCCCAGGCGGGTCAGGGAGTATGTGCGACTCCCCCAAAGTGCCCTTTGCTCTGTTGATGACCAACTCGAAGTAGCAAACAGATTTGCTGACCTGGAGTTCAGAACCAAATAAGGATTTTGGTCCACTTTCAGAAGACAGAACTTAGACATCCAAAAAGTTTCTACCATTTTCCCTTTTTAAAAAATGCAGAAGCAAAAACTAGAGTCAGGGGTCAGCATCTTCCTATCGATCATCGGGCCCACTGGTTTATCCAAGTCCTCAGCTATCATCTAACTCCCAAACAGCACTGGATTTTACCAAAAGTATTTTCCAACAGCTCTGATTTAGTGACATAAGTATCAGTCTGAAAAGTATTATTATTCTTATTACATAAGAAGTATTATTTTTAGTATTATAGAATAATAGTAAGAACAGTAACAATAGTAAATATGTAGTAAGTCTTTAATGTGGTCCAGACACCATGTCAAAAGCCTCATACCCAATATCTCACTTCATTTTCTCATCAGCCTTATTTCATAGGTACTCTGACTGCCCCCACTTTATAGATAAGTGACACTCAGAGAGGCTCAGTAATTTGACCAATGTCATATAGCTAATTGGAGCGGCAATGGGATTCGGATTATGTCTGCCTGAATTTAGAGTCTACACTCTTGGTCACTTGAGCTAAACTGATCAATTTCTCATCAATTATGACCATTAAAAGGAAGTGTAGAGATTATCTAAGTTCAAAGCCCCATTTAAAATATGAAGACATCGCCCTGCCCAGTTTGGCTCAGCGGTTGGAGCGTCAGCCCACGCACCAGAGAGCCTCAGTTTTGTTTCCTGCTAAGGGCATGTACCTCGGTTGTAGTTTGTCCCCGGCCCCAGTTGGGGTCATGTGGGTGGCAGTCAGTCGATGTGTTTCTCTCTCTCTCCTGCTCTATCTGAAGATAAATGCAAAAAAAAAAAAAAATGTCCTGGGGTGAGTATTTAAATAAATAAATAAAATATGAAGACATCTTCAAAATCTCCCTGTTTAGTGGAGTAGGTAGACGTGGAGAGTGAAGAGTCACCCAGTCACCTGTTCAGCCTCTGATGGGGAAGTCAAGCCTCTGGAAGCAGCAACTTCCATTTGCAAACACAGCCAGAAATTTTTCACTTATAACATATTGAACTCTTTTTTTATTTTTTAATCCTGACCCAAGGATATTTTTTTATTTATCATTAGACAGAGTAAGAGGAAGGGAGAGAGAGAGAGACAGAGAGAAACATCGATGTGATAGAGCCACATTGACTGGTTGCCTCCCGCAGGACCCAACCAGGGCCAGGGACGAACCGCAACTAGGTACATGCCCTTGACTGGAACCAAACCTGCGACTCATTGGTCCGCAGGCCAACACTTTAAATGCTGAGCCAAACCGGCCAGGGCTGAACTCTTTCTAGAACCTCCCACCTCAGCGCTTCTCCAGGTGGTAGAGAAACGTTGAAAGCCATTAGGTCTTGAATTAGCCCAATTAAAGCTGGTATGGTGAATCGAACACCATCTCTCATCAGAGAAAAGCATCAGCAGGGCATTAAACCAACACAGGGCTCCAGCGGTAGAGAGGGCCTCCCGGATTTCCTCTGGGGAAGCTTCGACAAGGCCACTGGGCCACCACAGGATCATGGGGCCAAGTCTGAGGGCTGTGGAGAAAGGAGTAGCAGAAATTCCCTTTACTTTGCCCTATTTTATCAGGATTGCTAAAGAGAAACATGGTCTGTTGAACTAAATTCTTGTCCAAACAATACAATTAACTTCCTCCTCCTCCTTTTCCTTTTCCTTCTCCTCCTTTTCCGGCTCCCTGAAGCTTCCAGAAAGTAAATTTTTCTTCTTTCATTCAATGTTACCTCGGTGCTGGCTGAGACTGCACTTAGAGATGTCCACTTAGAGGCGGGCCTCGGCCTACGGACTCTGATTTGCTTGAAGGACAGTGGGGGGCAATCTTAGTGTCCAAGTACTAGACACTATACTTTTAGAAGTTACTCACCAGATAGTTCCAATGTTATTAAAGTATGCAAAAGCATAAGAGAGAAAGCAAGATTTCAGACTCCTGTTTTCAAAACCAGTATTGTGCTGGTGTGGCTCACTGGTTGAGCATCAACCCATGCACCAAGAGATCGCCAGTTCGATTCCCAGTCAGGGCTCATGCCCAGGTTGTGGGCCAAATCCCCAGTGGGGGACATGCAGGAGGCAGCCAATCAATGTTCTCTCTCATCGATGTTTCTATCTCTCTCTTTCTCCCTTCCTCTTTCTCTAAAATCAATAAAGAAAAAATCAGTATTTTATTGATACCAAAACCTGAAAAATATAGCAGCCAAAAGAAAACTGCAGACCAATTTCACTCATGAATATAGATTTTAAAAATCAGAAAGGCTCCATATTAATTTCTGATAAAATCTCTTAGTTAAAAAGAGAAATATTTCCTTAACATAATAAATGTGTGCAATCAAACCAAAAGCAGCATCATGCATAATGGTGAAATACTAAAAAGACACTCAGCAAATCTAAGAAAAAGACGAAGATGTCACATTGACACTACTATTTCCTGTTGTACTGGAGGTAAGCCAATGCAATTATAGAAGGGAAAGAAATAGGAAGTATACAAATTAGTAAAGAAAATAAAATTTTCATTAATTGCAGATGTTAATTGTATACTTTGAAAACTTAAGAGTAAGTCCAGCTGGTGTGGCTCAGTGGATTGAACATTGTCCCATGGACTGAGAGGTCCTGGTTTGATTCCTGGTCAGGGCACATGCCTGGGTTTTGGGTTCAATCCCCAGTCGGGGACATGTAGGAGGCAGCTAATCCATGTTTCTCATATAGATGTTTCTATCTCTCTCTCCCTTCCTCTCTCTTTAAAAAAAATCAATAAAATTATATTTTAAAAAACAAAAATATGCCCAGCCAGTGTGGCTCAATGATTGAGCATCGACCCATGCACCGAGAGGTCACTAGTTCGACTCCCGGTCAGGGCACATGCCCAGGTTGTGGGCCCGATTCCCAGTGCGGGGCATGCAGGAGGCGGACAGTCGATGTTCTCCCTCATTGATGTTTCTATCTCTCTCTCTAAAATCAATAAAGAAAAAAAATTAAAACAAACAAAAAAGAAGAAAGAAAATTTAAGAGTAAGAAAATTGCAAAATAAATATACAGAAATGAACAACTGTTCTATGAGTAAAGGACTCAGACCTGAGAAAATAGAATTCTAAGATGGCAGTGGGAAAGATAAGAATCAAACCCATTTATATTATAGAACCCAGTGCTAGGAATTGGTGGAACCAGTGACCTTTGAAAGTGAAGGAGGGATAAACAAAAAGAACAGATTGAAATACCGTTTAAAAGGCAGGTGGAGCCCTGGCCAGATAGCTCAGTTGGTTAGAGTGTTGCCCCAAGGTTGCAAGTTCAATCCTCAGTCAGGGCATGTACAAGAATCAACCACTGGATGCATAAATGGATGAAAGAACATATTGATTTCTCTCTCTCTCCTCCTCCTCCTCTCTCTCCTTTCCTCTCTCTCTCTCTCTCTCAAAAAATCAATCAATAAAAAAAATCTTTTTAATTAAAAAGCAATAAGGTAGTTGGAGTCCTAAATACCCTCCCTACTCCCTGCCCCACCACGGCGAGGTTTATTCTCTGGAAAGGGAAAACCGGGGCGGGGGCGGGATGTCTCTGTCCTGGAGGACACTAGGCACACTTGGGGGCAGAAGAACCGGACGAAAACACTTAGAAGTATCAGAGGCTGAAACTTCTGCCCTCTTCTGCCTCTGCTCCTGGAAGATGGCAGCCTGGTTCTTACCTTTCCAGAAGGAGGCTGGAAAAGAGTTATCTGGGGAATCCGACCAGCTCACAGGAAAAACATAAAGATATAGACGCCAAGGGTTTCCCCAATGGCACCATCCAGGCGGAACACCCTATGGCCTTTCCCTCACAGTCAAAGCTTCCAATCAGCTTAAGTAGGAGCAGAGGACCAAAGATCACCAGGCATTTGAGGAAAACTTCTAACATGAAGCATAGAAACCAAGATGTGCAAACAGAAAAAGGAACTTGGAGGAAGTGGATTAAGCAGTTGAAGAAAAAGAAAACAAAAACAAACAAAAAAACTATACTAGAAAAATGAAAAGATATTGTGATATTGTACCCATACAATAAGAATAGAATCCTATAAAGAAAAAATATTCGAAGAAAAGAGTGAAAGAGAGCTCTTTGAATTTAAAGGAACAACATCAGAGATTTGTTTCTAACTCACAGATTTGAAAATAGGAGAGACAAAGAAGAAAATTAGAAGCCTGTTCCAGGAGGTCCAATACCCAAATAACAGGAGCTCCAGAGAGAACAGTGAACATAGCTCTTGCTGTGTGACAGGAGTCAACCTAAATTCCACAAGTCACATGGTGTGGGTTAAAGAATAGACTTTAATGAGGAAAGGTCAAGGTCAACAAGAAAAGTCCCGTGATCTCCATCATCCCATTTGTCCCTGGAGAGGTGTGCTAGGACCAGGTAGTCTCCTCTACGTGCACTGTGGGTTTGTGTGGGACCCATGCCTTGAGGGGCTCCTCTCTTTTAGGGGAACCACCCTAAAAGAGAGGAACCACAATGAGAACCACCTTATCAATGAAGCACAAATTTGGACATTGTGCCATCTGGATAAGGCGGCAGCCAGAGTTTAGACACAGTATGAGGCAAATGAGGCTCTTGTCTCTGTGCAAAATTTAAGAGAGAACCAAACGCTCAGTAATCAAGATAAATTATGTTTTAATATAATATTTTAAAATAAAATTGATGTATGATTCAATATGACTCAGCATAATGCTGTTACTGATCCTGTCCTTATTTCAAGTTTTGTTTGATATTTTGTTCATCATAGTTTTTTTGCATTAATATTTATTTTTAAATTTTTAAAAATGTTTTTACTAATTTTTTTTAGAGAGAGAGGAAGGGAGAGAGAGATGGAAACATCGATGTGAGAGAGAAACATCGGTTTGGCTGCCTCTTGCACACCCCACACTGGGGACTGAGCCCACAACTCAGGCATGTGCTGTGACCGGGAATTGAACCAGGACCTCTCAGTCTATGAGACAACGCTCAGTCTACTGAGCCACACCAGCTGGAATGATATAATTTTTAAAAAATATTGCATTAAATATTATTTTTCTTGATTACTAAAAAAAATGTTTTAATCCCCACCCGAGGACATTTTTGCATTTATCTTCAGATAGAGAGGGAGGAAGAGAGAGAGAGAAACATCAATGTGAGAGAGACACATCAACTGGCTGCCACCCACACAACCCCAATCGGGACTGGGGACAAACTGCAACTGAGGTACATGCCCTTAGCAGGAACCGAACCCAGGTCACTATGGTCCGAGGTTCCACGCTCTAACCACTGAGCCAATCTAGCCAGGGCTTGATTACTGAAATTTGATTGCCCTCTTAGATTTTGCATCCAAGCACTTTAATCTCTGCCCTGTTACCACGTGTACTGTGTTGTCTGGGAAAGTCAGCTGCCAGCACCTGGCTGAGGAAGCCCCCCAGCTGACAATGAGTTTAGTTGCAACCTGCCCACTGGGAGAAGTAGACTAAACTATTTAGAAGAAGCACTTTTGGACATCATTGTACCACAAAGATGCTTACTGAAGCCGTAATCAGATAGAAGAGCGTCAAAATAACCTAACTGGCCCTGGCCAGTTTGGCTCAGAGGTTGGAGCATTGGCCTGAGGACCAGAGAGTCCCGGGTTCGGTTCCTGCTAGGGGCATGTACCAAAAAAAAAAAAAAAGAAAGAAAGAAAGAACCTAACTGACCATCAGTAGAAACCAGTTAAATTTTTAAAAAGGATTTCTATGCAACTGTAAAAAAGAATAAGCAAGATATAAAAGGCAGAGCGGGGGGCAAGGTTTAGAAGAATTCATACAGTATCGCCCTGGCCGGTTTGGCTCAGCGGTTAGAGCGTCGACCTGCGGTCCAGAGAGACCCGGGTTCGGTTCCCGCTAAGGGCATGTACCTCGGTTGCAGTTTGTCCCCAGCCCTGGTTGGTTGTGCGGGTGGCAACCACTCGATGTGTTCCTTTCACATCGATGTTTCTCTCTCTCTCTCTCTGTTCCTCTCTCTCCCTCCCACTCTACCTGAACGAAAAGTGGAAAAATGTCCTCGGGTGAGGAAAAAAAAAAAAAAAATACAGTATGTCTCCATTTGAATTTCGAAGACATATATATAATATTAATAATAACAATTCAGGGCCTTCTATGTGCCAGACTCACTTTACCCCCAAACACTCTGTGAGGCAGATACTATTATTATCCCCATTTACAAATAGGAAACTAAGATCCAGAAAAATTAGGTAAGCCTTCCAAGGTCTCCCAGCTATGCAACGGGAAGAGCAGAACCAGGACACAAAGGTAAATATTTATGTATGTCCAAATATAACCCAAACCCTTAATGGTGGTATCTCTGTACAATGAGATTGAAAGCCTAAGGTCTTTTAGATTGTTTGAACTTTCCTTTTTATAGTTAGGGTTGCCAGATAAAATGCAGAACACCCACTTACATTTGAATTTCAGAGAAAGAACAATTTAATTGTTAGTATAAATACACCCCATGCAATATTTGGGACATAGTATGCAAAAAAAATAGTTGTTTCTCTGAAATTCAAATTTAACTGGATGTCTCATATTTGTATTTGCTAAATCTGACAATCTCTTTATATAATGAGCCTTCGTTTAACAAGGCCAGCAACTTCCTTGGTCCTGCACAATGAAATATCAATTCTCCACAACGTGTCATAATCTGATAAGGCCAGGTTTCAACAAGTAGCCTAATTCAGACATGAAGTTACCCCATTCAATTACCATATATTAATTAGGGGTGATTTGGAAACAACTGTGCCTGAAGCTGTCTTTCCTTGATTTTTTCTGACGGAAAGGAAATGCATTATCCAAAGGAGAACATTCAGGGGTCCTCCAAGATACAGGCTGGCTGTATCTCTGGCACCTGGAGGATTCACCCCGGACCAGGCAGAGGCTTTTGTTCTTCAAGTGCCCTACCATCAAAAAGCAGCCATAGATATCAGTGGGCGTATGGGGTCCTGGAGACAGGGGTGCCACATCTGGGTGTTGCATCAGAATTTGTACAGGGTCTGAAGCACACGCCTGGGAAGCCTTACAGACAGCTCATGCCGCCCTTCCTCTGGGCCCACATCACAGATCAGAATAGACGCCTCCTTGACCATGGAGGCTGGAGCCTCTTTGGGATTCCTGAGGGAGGGGAAGGATTGGCTTCAGGCTTCCGGTCCTGAGGATGCGGAACACCGCAACTCCGTTCGAATGCGAGTTACTTACTGCTTACTGAATCCAAAACAGCAAAGAGACAACAAGCACTTCTGCGTCCCAACGGGACTCGGTCGTGTTCAAACGAATGCAAGCTCCATTGTTACAGAAGAGGAACCCCAGAGATAGAAAAGCAGGCCCCCCTCCCCGCGCTGCGGAGACCAGCCCTGGGCAAGAGCGCCCCCTGCAGTCACCCAGCGTCATTGCCGAGGGAGCGCTGTCACTCAGAGCCAAGGCTAGGTGTGCTCATGGCTCAGTCACCCTCACTTCTAAAGCCGCCCTGGGTGGCAGTCATCTTACACCTAGCCTGGGGCGGGAGGCGGGGGGCTACTTCTAGAGGAGTATGAAGGACCTTGTCCCAGTGGGCAGATTGAAGGCAGTACCCACGACATGAACCCGGTCTCTGGAGATAAAACAAGACATTCTCTCATGTATTAAAATTCCTGGTCTGTAATTAATGTGTAGACCACTGATCTGGCTGCTGGATTCAGTTGGGGGACAATTCTGATAATATTAAGCTCCAGGTTCCTCGTGTGGATGCCACCAAATCCCTGGTTGAGGAATCCCGTTGGGACAACACTGTAGATGTTCTAGCAAGATATGGGAGGCAAGCAAGTGGATACATGACACCCAGGTGGCCAGTGCCCAAGGCACTTAACAGCTAACACGTTACTTACTTTCTTTTTTAATATGTTTTTATTGATTTTTTTTTTTTTAGAGAGACAGAAACATTGGTGTGAGAGAGAAACAATGATTGGCTGCCTACTGCATGCCCCCTACTAGGAATGGAACCTGCAACCCCGACATGTGCCCTGACGGGGAACCAGGACCTCTGAGTCCATGGACCAATGCTCCATCCTCTGAGCCACACCAGCTGGGCAACATGTTACTTTCAACAGCCCTGTGAGATCGGCCTTTCCCTACCTACTACTGTGCCCGGAGGTAACACCACATCCAGTGCTGAAGGGTAGATTATATTTCACTGCTGCCCAGCCCATCAAGACCAAAAGTATGTTCACAATCATTAATGCTTAATTCGGTAAAAACAGCTATTATGGAATCAACTCTTTGATTACGTAGAAATCTGTGCAGAAATATGGCATTCCTGATTCCTTAGCATCTAGTTTGGAAACACAATTTTACAGTTAGTGTGGTTCAAGAATGGGTTCATAATTTAAACATAAAATAGCCCTTCCAACATGCCCATCTCTCTGAAGCAGCAGGTAAGGAAATAGAAAGGAATTGGCCCCATTCTGTAGCTGAGGATGTTCATTAGTTCAAGAACACGCATGAGGTGGCCTACAGTCCTGTCACAAGCCATTTACAATGGTGATAATTGCTGTCGATCACATACCTCCAAACCCCCAAATATATCTGATGATGCCACTTATGAAGGGACCTAAAAAAATATAAATAAGAAGTTTTATTTTTTCCATTTTTTTTTTTTTTTTTTATACATGCCCCTAGCGGGAACCGAACCTGGGACTCTCTGGTCTGCAGGCCAATGCTCCAACTGCTAAGCCAAGCTGGCCAGGGCTAAATAAGAAGTTTTAAACTTTGCTTTGATAAAGCACTAGTGAAGGGTTGGTGCAAAGAGCGGGGAAAATGATTATGAGTTGGGAAAAATAACAACTAAATATGTGAGTCTAAAATGAAATTTCCCCCCACCTTTTGGGTTTTACACAATGTGAACAACCAATCTGGTGATAAGTCATTGAGTAAACTGATACAGGAACTTATGATTTCACAATTCACCAGAAAGACTAAAGTAAAAATGAAAACTCCTTTTAACCAAGTGGTAGGTACATTATGAACTTACTCTCTGCAATCAAATCATAAAGGGAAGAAGGAAGGAGGCCCAGAAAACTCTGAATATGATCATAAACATAAATTCATATCCTTAAATCATGTGAAGAAATCTTTGCTTAAAGTTTCCTTTTCTAGTATAACTGCTGTGGTTCGGTTGATGATGGCTCCTACTGGTCAAAGACCAGCCCTTGACATGTGTGGGCTTGTACCCTCCATTGGGAAGCAGCACAGCCTACAGTATGTGGTGGCTCATCACACATCAGCTGTGGACAAATTGAACACATAAGAACCTCCCAAACTAGGATTGGATGAGAACAGCCACATACTCTAATTAACTACACTCAAATTATACAGTATTTGCAGATAGAAGACCAGATGGGTATAAACTCAACCATCGAAGGATTCAACTATTGGCAAAAATAAGTAAAGGACTAAAATAAATGCCAATAGTAATTGCTGTATACAGACCTGAGGTCACTGGGAATGATTTTTTAAAAATTATACTAGTGCCCTTTTAGCAATAAAAAATGAACACATTCATCCCTTCCAGTCTATAATGAGTTTAAGTGCCTCAACTTGGAGTCTGCGAATTCTGTTCCTGCAGCTTCTCACAGTGGGTGCCATATTGGACTACTCCCTTAAAAGCAGGAAAAGATAGCCCTGGTCGGGTTTGTACAGTGGTTAGAGCATCACTTGTGGACCCAAGAATCACAGGTTCGATTCCAGTCAAGGGCACGTACCTTGGTTGTGATTCAATCCCTGGCCCTGGTTTGGGTAATGGGGGAGGCAACCTATCAATGTGTCTCTCTCACATCGATGTTTCTCTCTCTCTCTCTACATCCCCCCCTCCCTCCCACTGTATCTGAGGATAAATAGAAAGCTATCCTCGGGTGAGGATTTAAAAAAAAAACAAACAAAAAAAAACACATCCTTGGGTAAGGATAGAAAAAAAAGACATAGGATCCAGTAAACTTGAATTTTGAACTTTGACATTGGAGGGATGAAGGGAATCTTAAAAATAATGGAGATTGCAAAGAGAGTTCAGAATGGCTGCTGTGTACCAGGCAGGAGTGGAGCCAGGCTTTGTGGTGTCTCAGGCTTACGTAATTTGAGGATCCTCTTAAAAAAATAAAACACAAAATTACAAATACAAAATTAGGTAAGAAAATGAATATTTATGTAGAATGTGTAAAGAAATAATAAGCCCTGGCCAGTTTGGCTCAGCGGTTAGAGCGTCGGCCTGCGGTCCAGAGAGACCTGGGTTCTGTTCCCGCTAAGGGCGCGTACCTTGGTTGTAGTTTGTCCCCGGCCCTGGTTGGTCGTGTGGGTGGCAGCCACTCGATGTGTTCCTTTCACATCAATGTTTCTCTCTCTCCCTTCCACTCTGCCTGAACAAAAAATGGAAAAATGTACTCGGGTGAGGATAAAAAAAAAAAAAGAAAGAATAAGAAATCGCATTGTTAAAAAGCTGATGAATACCACAAACATCATAAAATCCAGAATAAAATAGAATATTTTATGAGTTAATTGCTTGATCCATTCTCTAATATGGTTTTCCTCTATATTTTTTTTAGCTGCTTAATATACCTCTCAACAGTTTCCTATAAAAAATTTAAAACCTATAGAAAAGTTGCGAGAACTGTAAAAAAACACCAAATAACTACCCCCTAGATTCTACGCTTGACATTCTACTATACTTAACGATACCAATCTCTCCATTCCTCTACCCATCCATCAATTCATCTTTTTTTTTATGCAGAACAGATACAGTAAGTTGCAGTTGTCAATACATTTTCTGCCAACTACTTCAACATGCATATCATTAATAGAAGATCAATTTTTTTTTACAATTTTGCCTTTTAAAATTTGAGAAAAAATTTACATAAGATGAAATGTAAAAATCTTAGGTGAAGAATGTATACTTTTAGAAAATCATTTCTTCATATGACAATTTTGTAATATTTTTGGGAAATTATTCAGCCTTTTGTTGAGCATGGCTAATCAAGGACTGTGAGCCTTGGATTTATTTTTGAGAGTAGAGATGTATAAAATAAACAACTTCCCATATACATAGTGAAAGATTAAAGCCTGTGGTGCACGGGCAGGCTAAATAGCAATCCCAGGCAGTGAATAAAGAAAATTGGATTTATTTTAAAAGAAGGGAATGGGCAATAGGTATATCTAAAGGGAAAGGCTACACATCACTGAGCCATGGGGTATTGGGTCGATGATGTCCGCTCCTAGGAGCTGGAGTTTTCATCCTTAAATGCAAACCACTGGCGGCAGCCTTTGTCGTCAGTGGGTTTTGGGGTCTTGGTTGGTGGGTTTGGGCAGTGGGATTGGGCCTACAGGAATTCGGATGTTTCTTTGGCAGTTTGAGTTCCTTATGTGGCTTATTTCTGGTGTCCAGCATTTCCTGTCTGACAAGTCCTCCTGGTCTTTGTTCTCCTATGGCAGGAAGCTTCAACAAGTGGCTCTTAAAAATGATATTGCCTTGTAAATCCTAACACACAGTACTGTATGTAATACTGGTACAGTTTCAAGCACAATTCTGATATGTTCTATTTATGTGTTTCCCACCAAAAAAAGAAAAAACTGCACAGTGCATTTATAACTGTATGTGCTTCATTATCCAGTGTATGTCTTCTGGGAGAGAACTAAATTGCTGAGAACTGAATCCATCACTTAGAATTTCTTACATCCGATGAATGGACAAAAAAAATTCCACAGACTAGCTTCTGGCTCTGTTACATTCAGGCCTTGTTTCTCCTCCCCTACTCAATCTACTTTTGCTTCTAGGAATCACTGTGGTCCCTTTTTAAAATATGTTTTTACTGATTTTTTTTAGAGAGAGAGGAAGAGAGAGAGAGAGAGAAACATTGACACCGCACCGGGGATTGAACACCCATCACCTGGGATTGAGTCCGCAACCTGGTCATGTGCCCTAACTGGGAATTGAACCGGGACCTCTCAGTCCATGGGACGACACTCAATCCACTGAGCCACACTGGCTGGGCTCGAGGGTGAGTTAGCACAGTAGGAGGGAGGAATATTCCTGAAGCAATTTCTATGGGGCTGGCTGATCTAACTTTATACAGATGTGATACAAACTACATAAATAAATTCAATTAAATCTAAACTGAGCGGATCTCCAACGAACTTTTCCTTGGTTGGATCCCAGAACTTCAGTGCGAAGAAAATGTGACAGAAGCAAAGTTGGGCCCTGGCCGGTCTGGCTCAGCAGTTAGAGTGACAACCCATGGACCAAAGAGTCGTGAGTTCGATTCCATCAAGGGTACATACCTGGGTTGCAGTTCAGTCCCCAGCCCTGGTTGGGGTCGTGGGGGATGTGACCAATTGATGTGTCTCTCTCATGTCTATGTTTCCCTCTCTCTCTCTCTGCCTCACACTCTATCTGGAGATAAATGGAAGAATATCCTAGGGTGAGGATTTTTTTAAAAAAGAAGGAAAGTTGGATAGGAAAGAGACAGCTGATTGAACCAATCACAATTAAAATATCTTACTTAGCTGCCCTGGCCGGTGTTGTTCAGTGGTTAGAGCATTGTCCCTTGCAATGAAGGGTTTTGGGTTTGACTCACAGTCAAAGGCAAATACATGCTTTGCAGGTTCAATCCTGAGTTTGGAAGACAATCAATCTCTGTGTTTCTTTCACATTGATGTCTCTCTCTCTCTCCCTTTCACTCTCTCTAAAAATCAATGGAAAAAATATTCTCAAGTGAGGATTAACAACAACAAAATATCTCACTTTGCCAGTTTACAAAATTCACGATCATGTGGATACATTGCTAATGCAAATGAGGGCTTCCGAAGCCTAAGTTTCATTAGCTTCACGGGAAACCCACTGCTGGCTAATAGGGCAACCAGCCAGAACACTCCAGGAGACGTTTCTACATGATAACATTTATAGACAACTGGATGTGTCCCAGTATAATGAGAGATTTAGCAATTGGTGAAGAATTGGGGCTTGAATATTCTGGTGTGTTCAGAGAAAATGATACAAATGAAAAATAAGTCAATTATTAACTCCATGGAAAACAAAAAGTTGTTCAGGAATATAAAAGTCATCATAATTTACTGTATGACTCAGCTATAAATAACTTTTATTGGCATAGTCATGTAAACTCTGGAAATTTACCTATCTGCATTCCAACATAACTAGTTATATTAGGAGGTTGGAGGAATGGAAATGGTGGGGGCAGGGACCGAAAGAGAGTGGAATCCTTATCTTTCTTAACAGGATGTACATAAATAATGCCTAAAAAAAAAATCAAGGAGCAACACAAGGAAGCAATTTTGAGATAATGGAAGCAGCTCAAATAATTCAAGGTGATTGCCTCTGAGAAGGGAGAAAGGGAACAGGGACGGCTTTGCTTTTTTTCTTTTTCTTTTATTTGATTTTAGAGAGAGAGCAAGGGAGAGAGAGAAACACTGATGTGAGAGAGAAAAATTGATCGGTTGCCTCCTGAATGTGCTCTGATTGGGAATCGAACCTGGCCTTCTGACACAGAGGACATCATCCAACCAACTGAGCCATACCAGCGAGGGCTTCTTTTTTTTAAAACCAAATTTGTAGAACAATGTAACTCTTTAAATTTGCACTATGTGAGTATATCTGTGGGACTGACAAAATTTTAGAGTTGGAATCCCTAGATTATAGGATATGAGTGTTTTTTAATTTGTAATTTTTATCCAAATTATCAGGGCAAATCATCTGAAAATTTTAGAACATCAGAAATAAAGAGAGAATCCTACAAACTTCCAGAGAGAGAAAAAAAAAAGACATGTCAGAATGGCAATGGATGTGTTGATCTTTAAAATGTACATTTAAGATCACATTTGTTATATTTTTATACAACATTTCTGGGTATTTGTGTTGGGAGTGGTGGTGGTTTAGTTAATACAGTTTTTCTTATTTCCAGAAGAGCTAAAATGTGAGTTCAATAGAAGTAGGGACCCTTGCCCAGCTGGTATGGTTCAGTGGTTGAGCATTGACCCATGTACCACGAGGTCATTGTTTTGAGCTGGATCCCTGGTGGGGGGCCTGGAGGAGGCAGACGATCAATGTTTCTCTCTTATTGATGTTTCTATCTATTACTCCCTCTTCTTCCCTCTCTCCCTCTCTCGCTCTCAAAATCAATAATAATAATAATAAAAGTAGGGACCCTGTTCATGCATTTATTCATGTTACTGTAAGTATTTTGAGCATATTAGGTGCCAGAAATCCACACTGATTTTTTTTTATATTCTTACCCAAGGACATTTTTTTCATTTACCTTCAGATAGAGTGGGAGGGAGAGAAGGAAGAAGAGAGAGAAAGAGAAATATCAATGTGAGAAAGACACATTGAGTGCTCGCCACACACATGACCCCGACCGGGGCCAGGGACAAACTGCAACCCAGGGACATGCCCTTAGCGAGAACCGAACCCGGGACTCTCCAGTCTATGGGCCGACACTCTAACCGCTGAGCAAAACTGGCCAAGGCTCCACATTGATTTTTAACCCAATAATGCTTCATTATTTTTCACGGCTGCATAGTATTTCATGATATAAATGCATCATAATGTATTTAACGTTATTGATGAACTCACTGGCTCTTTCCAGTGTTTTGTTTGATTAAAATAACACTGAATAAAAATCCTCATTCATACAGATTAATACAATTTTTAGAAGGATAGCAAAGGCTCTGGCTGGTTTGGCTCAGCTGTTAGAACATCAGCCTGTGGACCAAAGGGTCTTGGGTTTGATTTGTGGTCAAGGGCATGTACCTGGGTTGCAGGTTCAATCCCTGGTCCCAATCTGGGGTCGTGAGGAAGGTAACCAATCAAGATGTCTCTCTCACATGGGTAGGTCTCTCTCTCTCTCTCTCTCTCTCTCTCTCTTCTCCCCCCCCCCTCTCTCCTCTGTCTCTCCCTCCCTTTTTCCCTTTCACTCTGTCTAAAAATTAATGGAAAAATATCCTCAGGGGAGGATTAACAAATATAAAATTTGTTATTGAAAGGACAGCCAGGATAAATTCTTATAAGGGAGTTTCTTAGGTCAGAAGGAATAATATAAATAATAAAGGAGCTGGACAAGAATATGGAAAAGCCCATTTGGGTAGCCAACTATCACACTAAGGTACCTAGGGCCAATTAATTTGAGGGGATTTCTCAAGGCAAGGGGAGACTGCATTTTGGCCTACTATACATGAGCTTGGTTATTTTAATTATGAAAAAAGTAATAAATTAATTTGCCTAGAAATGGGTACATAGTGGGAGCAACGAGGCATGGAAGGAATATAAGACTTGGACTTAGAGAAACCTTAGTTCCAACGTCAGCTCTGCTTCTCATCTAACTATGTGACTGAATTGGTTAGCTATTTATGCATATAAAACCATCTGTAGACTCAGTGGTTTCAAACAACACTTAGTTCACAATTCTGTACCTCAGCAACTTAGGCCAGTTCTTCTGGTCTCCCTGCATTCCCTCGGGCTCCTGCAGCCACCCACAGGCTCTACTTCCAGGAATTGGCAAGCTGTTTGTTAACCTATGTACCTCTGTTGGTTATGTGGTTTCTCATCCTCCAGTGGGCTAGCCCTAATTCATTCTCTTGGAAAATGCGAAGGTTCAAGGAAGAGGGTGGCAGTGTGCAAGACCACATCTAGGGGTATAGGTGGTACACTGTCACTTCCACCTGGATTTGATTCTCTATAGCAAGCCCAAGGCCAGCTCAGATTCAATGGATGGGAAGAAAATAGACTCCACTCAAAGACTGGTAGAGGCATACTGCAAAGGGAGTGGGTGCTGGAAGGCCATTCATTAGGGCCATAAAAGTGCAATCAATCTACCACAGTGACTTTGGGCAAGTTAGCTAATCTTTATGAACCTCAGTTACATTGTGTTTTAAATAAAAATAACACATCTGAAAGGATTTTAATAAAGATTAGAAACAATATACCTGTTACTATTCCTAGTGAGCATAGCATTTATGAATTTCTCTGAAAACTTTTTGCCATAAAGCCACAGGTTTCTTCTTGTTCTTGATTCAGCGCAAGTCTGTTTCAGCCTCAGGGCCTTTGCACTTGCTGTTTCCTTTCTCTAGAATGCTCTTGTTCCAGATCTTTATGTGACTAGATATTTCTTTTCACTCAGGACTCAGTTCAATTCTCCCATCCTCAGACACGCCTCCCTGACCAACCTACCTAATGCTCCTACTCCCCTTCTTCACCTTCACCCTCCATAAATTTTCTGTTCATTTCCTTTTAACATTTGTCAATATCTAAAAATCATAATATATTCATTCGCTTATTTTTATTGCCTATTTTTTCTACGTAAATACAAGCTCCTTGAAAGCAGTAACCCTGCCCCGTGTATTCACTGATTTGTATCTCCAGTAGTAAACTCAACTGGCATTGGGAACTCAATAAAACACTTGTTGAATTAACTACTTAACTAACTGATCATTGAATGGATAAAGATTAGGTTAGGTTCTGGGATAATGGCACATATGTTGGGGAAATTTTTCTGAGGTGTACTGGAACCGACCTCCAAAGGAGAATGGGGCTGAGAAACCCGAGAAAGACGTTGATAACTCCAAAATTTTAAAAAGAATTTATTAAGGGAAAGTATAGATAGAAGCAGAGTCTTAGGCAGCAGCAAGACTGTGGATCTCAGCACCCAAAAGGGAATAGTTGGCTTGATATATGCTGCATAGCCTCCAGGAACACAGGTGGCTTAGAGACAAATGACAAGTGTTTTTTAAAAGCTGTGTGTTCCAGCCCTGACCAATTTTGCTCAGTGGTTAGAGCGTCAGCCCTCGGACCAAAGGGTCACAGGTTTGATTTCCGGTCAAGGGCACGTACCTGGATTGCAGGTTTGATCCCTGGCCCCAGTTGGAGTCTTGTGGGAGGCAACCATTGATGTGTCTCTCTCACATCAATGTTTCTCTCCCTATCTCCCTCCCTTCCACTCTACCTTAAAAAAAAATCAATGAAAAAATATCCTTGGGTGAGGATTAACAACAACAGAAAATGAGTTGTATGTTCCAAAGCTTGGAGAAATGACCATGTAATTACTCACCTGCCTTTGCTTCCCACCCTGGGTTCTGCGATGGCTTCCTAACAGTCTTCCCTGTCTCTTGTATGGCCTGGACTGCTCTTCTGCATCTCTCGTGTCGCCCGAAAAGATGTGTTGAAGTCTTAACCCCCAGACCTGAGAATGTAAGCTTATTTGGAAATAGGGTCTTCGGCTTAATGGACCAACTTCTCTATGTAAGAACATTCCTTCCAGCTGACATGGGCCCACCCCTCCCGGGGTGAGCTGGCCATCACTGAGAGCCGGTTGCTTCTTAAGATGGTGTCAGGAATGAGACGAGCACTGGAAACCATTTTGCCTGACAACATAATTGGTTACTTAGTAGGGGGAGAAGTATGACATTAGGTGAAGATTTGGAATCACGGACCCAGTAAGAAGCCACATTGAACAGCCCTGAACAGAGAGAATGTCCTGGGTGCTTGGGAACGAGAGGTGACCACCAAAATGGGCCTTTGTTACACTCCTGTCCACACCAGGCCTCACTTTGCTCCTCTGACCCTTTCACCAGTTACATTATTCCTTTTGACCCAGCAAACTCCTTTGTGGGAACTTGTCCTCTGGCTACACTTAAGAAGAGTTTGCCCATCTATATGAATAGGGAATTTCATTCAGTAACATTTTAATCACACCAAACACTGGAAAGAGCCAACGAGTTCATCAATATGGTTAAATACATTATGATGAGGTTTTTATTTTATTTATTATTATTATTATTTTTAATTTGTTTTGGTACATGCCCCTAGCAGGAACCGAACCCGGGACTCTCTGGTCCACAGGCCGATGCTCCAACCGCTGAGCCAAACCGGCCAGGGCTAGGATGAGTTTATAGCATAGAATACTATGCATTCATGACAAACGATAAGGCATTATTAGGTTAAAAATTAATATGAATTTCTGTTTTATTCGTTCATTTAATAAATATTTATTGAGCACCTAATATGCTTCAGACACTGTTCTAAGAACATGAATGTGTACATAAAAACAGGGTTCTTGGCCCTGGCCGGTGTGGCTCAGTTGGTTCAGTGTTGCCCTGTGCACTGAGAGGTCACCGGTCAGGACACGTGCCAGGATTTCAGGCTCGACCCCCAGTAGGGGCTGTGTAGGAGGCAGTCGATAGGCAAATCTATTTCTCTCTCTCTCTCTCTCCCTCTCCCTTTCTAAAATCAATAAGAACATTAAAAACAAAACAAGGTCCCAGCCTTTATTGAATTCACAATTTAGCTATTTTGGAAATATGACCAACTTTATTACTACCTAAATCACCACCACTCCCAACACCAATACCTACACATTTTGGATGAAAATATGATAAATATGATCTAAAATGCATATTTCAAAGGCCATTGTTTGGTGCCATTCTGATTCTGGAGCCTTTGAGTTTTTTTCTTTCTGGAAGTTTGTAGAATCCTTTCTCTGTTCTTGCTATTCTGAAGTTTCCCCGACGGTTGCCATGATGTCACTGCTTTAAAACAATTGTCCTAGGTACTAGATGGGCTGCCTCAATTATGTCTCTCAGTTCTTGGAAATTTCTTCGTAATTTATAGTCATACATTTCGTTGTTGTTAATGTTCTCTCTTTTAGAACGCCTATCATTCAGAGCTTTTTCATTTAAAATATCTAAATGCATTTTTTGGTGGTTGTTCTTGGATGTTTCTTTTCTCCAGCCTCCCGTTCTTCCATGGACATAAAAATCTTCAGTCCCAAGAATTCCAAGGACATTTTAAAAACTTCTTTTCAACTCTCTGACTTGTTTGTGTTTCCCCCTCTTTCATATTTTTTAGTCTTTGCTCAAATATCTGTGTGCAATTGCTTGCCTGCTCATAGTCAAGGGTCACTAAGAAGATGACTGGGAGTTCTTTGTACACGGTGAGGTGACCTGACTGTGGCATTCTGTTATGGACTAAATTGTGTCCTTCTCCCCTACATTCATAAGTTAAAGCCTTAACCTCCAAGTGACTATATTTGGAGATAGGAGGTTATTAAGATTAAATCAGGTCATAAGAGTGGGGCCCTAATCCAATAGGACTGGTGTCCCTATGAGAAGAGACATCAGAGACCTCTCTCTCTCACACACACAGAGGAAAGGCAACGTGAGGACACAGAGAGAAGGTGGCCATCTGCAAGCCAAGGAGACAGGCTTCACCAGAAACCAACCTTGTTGGCACCTTGACCTTGGACTTCCAAGTTCCAGAACTGTGAGAAAATAAATTTCTGTTATTGAAGCCACCCAGCCTGTGGTATTGTTATAGCAGCACAAGCTGACAAATATAGGGTTCCACCCCCCGGCAGATTTTCTTTCTTTCAGTCTCTCTGGAGAAGATTCTTCAAAACTCCTGCCTGGGAGGTATAAGCAGCCACTGGTGTTCCCACAGCGAGGGGAGATGCACTGGGGCGAGCCTCGTCAGTGTTCAGACTTTGAATTAATGCCCTAGTATTCAGTACAAAGTCCCTGTCTTTAGCTGTACCTGGTGTCTCCCAGTCCAAAGACCTTCATGTACAACCTCTCTAGAGAATAAACCTCCAGTCTCTTCCAGAATGGGAGTTGGGATCATCTAACTTCCTGCTATACAGACTTTCAAATATTCTTCTTTTTTTTTTTTTTTTTTTATCCTCACCCGAGGATATTTTTCCATTTTTTTGTACAGATAGAGTGGGAGGGAGAGAGAGGAAGGGAGAGAGAGACAGAAACATCGATGTGAAGGGACACATCAAGTGGCTGCCACCCGCACGACCAACCAGGGCCGGGGACAAACTGCAACCGAAGTACGTGCCCTTAGCGGGAACCGAACCCGGGTCTCTCCGGACCGCAGGCCGACGCTCTAACCGCTGAGCCAAACCGGCCAGGGCTCAAATATTCTTATTTTTATCATCACTTCACCCACTTTCAAAGTAACTCGGTGCTTCAGATTTCTGTCTTTCAGAGTTGTGCATATGAACCAGCTCATTGATTCGGAGTTGTTCTGCAGCTGGCGTGGGTTTCAGTATTCTTTGATTGCCGAGTCAGTTACTTCTCATCCTTTGGCTTTCCACCTTTTCCAAAATGTTGACGCTGTCCTTCCCACTCCTCCCTTCCTCACTCTCTAAAAAACACATACACACTATTAGGTGTTGCTTTTTTTGTTTGTTTGTTTTTCCTTTATTGATTTTAGAAAGAGAGGAAGTGAAAGGAAGAGAGAGAGATAGAAACATCGATGAGAGAGAACATCAATTGGCCGCCTCCTGCATGCCCACACTGGGGATCTGGCCCACAACCTGGGCATGTGCCCTGACGGGAATCAAACGGTGACCTCTTGGTGCGTGGGTCAATGCTCAACCACTGAGCCACACCAGCTGGACCACTTTTGGGTATTATACACAGAAACTACAAGGGTCTAAAGTTCTAACTTATCACAGGATAGATGTTCTCAGAATCATGTTTCCCGGTGTGATGTAAATTGGGAAGATGGAACCCAGGGGGAACCCAGGCCATTCTGAATCAGCTAAGGGCATCAAGGAGATGTTTTCTGGTGTTGCCTCTCAGGTGATGTCTCACACATACATCACCTTCCCCTGAGCATATGTTTCTTCTCCTGGAAGCCCTTCATCCTTTCTTTTATCCCCCTTTACTGTCATGAGATATTCATTATGCCATGTTTAACTGGAAGTTGGATCTCTGGTTTTAATGCCCACATGGGAACATAAGACAAGAACTTAGGTCCAAGAAACATGAATTGAAACTGAGATCCCCACCTAAAGTCAGGGCTTTCAAAACAATGTAACATCAGTGAACAAATAGACTGGAGCAAACTCACTGACCGGCAGAGGGAAACAAGGAAGCTTTTAACCTTCGCTCTGAGTGGGAAAAAGAACTCTCCCTTAAGAATTTATAAACAGAGACAATACCACATCATAGAATTAATATTGTTAGGAAACACCCAAGTCAAGAAACTGACATAAAAATTGGTCCTAGGGCCCTGGCCGGTTTGGCTCAGCGGCTAGAGCTCAGCCCAAGGACCAAGGAGTCACGGCACCCTGCTCGGTTGCAGTTGGTCCTTGGCCCTGGTCTGGGTCCTGCTGCAGGCAACCAGTGGATGTCCCTCTCAAACGTCAATGTTTCTCTTTCTCTCCCTCTCTCTCTCTTTCTCTCCCACTCTATCTGAAGATAAATAGAAAATATACTCAGGTAGGGTTAAAAAAATAATTGGTCTAGGTGTATGATACTCCTAGAGTGCCTGGTCCTAAGGATATGATGCTCCTCAAACATCTGGCCTTGCAGAAGCATATGCAAGACTACTTCAAAGGTACATGCTCTTACGCAGGCCTCTCAAGATTCCCACAGCTAATTCTAACTAAAGATGACCTCAAAATTCATAATTACAAAGCACAAAAGACACAATCATTTAAATGAGAATTTGCATCCTGGTCAGTTTGGTTCAGTGGTTGGAGTGTCGGCCTGTGGTCCAGAGAGACCCAGGTTTGGTTCCTGCCAAGGGCACGTATCTCAGTTGCAGTTTGTCCCCGGCCCTGGTTGGGTCGTGTGGGAGGCAGCTACTCAATGTGTCCTTTTCACGTCTATGTTTTTCTCTCTCTCTCTCCCACTCGATCTGAATAAAAAATGGACAAAGTGTTTTTGGGTGAGGATACAAAAAATAAAATAAATAAGCGAGGATTTGCACACACCTACAAAGTATGATTAGATTCCCAAGATGATCTCTAAAAGTACAACAATCTAATTAACACTACTGAATAAGCATATTTAAAAATATTAAAGATGTAAAACAAAGATTTAGAACCATAAATAAATAAGACATTATGAAAAAGGAATAGGAATGTTTGAGAATGAACTGAATATAATTTCTAGAAATGAAGTAATTGAAAATAAAAACTCAATAGATAGTTCAATATCAGATTAGACATAGCTAAAAAGAAAATTTGCACACTAGGAGATAATATCCAGAATGTATCACGGAGTTAAAAGTATGGGAAAAAAAAGATTAAAAGTCATACAGAAGTTCCAGAAAGAGGAAATAAAGAGAATGCAAGAAAGGCAATATTTGAAGAAATAATGGCTTTGAAGAGTTACTTGACCATATACCTTAATCCACAAAGCAAATCTCATCAAATACCAAACAATCTGTATCATATAGACTGTGTTCTTTGCCCACAATATGATTCAATGAGAAATCAGTAACAAAAGATAACAATACCACACATATTTGAGAATTTTAAAACATATCACAAGGGCCAAAGAAGAAATCATAATACAATTAGAAAATATTTAGAAATGAATAATAATGAAAACACTATATACCAAAATTTGTAGAATGTGGTTAAAGCAGTATACAATGGAGATGTACTGCTTAAATAAATCTGTGATTCTCAAAATTGGTCCCAGGACAAGAGAATGACCCAGGAACCTGATAAAAATGCAAATTTTCAGTCTCTATTCAAAACCTGAAAAATAAATTTTAAAGGTGGGGTCCAGAAATCTGTATCTTATTAAGATCTCCCAGCAATTCTGGTGCATGTTCAAGTTTGAGAACCACTGCTTTAAATGTACATATTGAAAGAAAGAGAAAGATTAATAGCAAATATCCAATTTGAGAATTTAGAAAAAGAACATTAAAATCAATCCAAAAGTAATAGAAAGAAGAAAATAATAACGTTAAGAGCATAAAATTTCTTTACAATCTATGTATTTTACTGTTTTTAATTCTATGTTAGGACCCTTAGAGAGGTATTATCTTTGTTTCTGGGTTGTCACAATCCCAGTTTTCCTCCAGGTTCACTCCAGCTAGGGAGTGTATCAGTGCAAGGAAGTTGGTCAAAGAACAAAGTAATACACAGAACAACATCTGAAGATATTTCATTCTAGATATCTGTGCAGATGCATGCATACCTTTTTCTGGATAAAATTATAAGAAAGTATTAATTATTTTCTTTGGGGAGAGGAATTTGGGGCAAGAAGGGTAGTTTTTATTTTTCCTTTAAAAATATTCCTATTGAGATTGAATTTCTAATCTTATACATATATTACTTATTTTTAAAAGTGATAAAGAGACTTATTTAGACTATGAGGTTATGGGTAGTTTTTATTTCCTTTAAAAAACCTAATATTACAGTATTGTTAATGACACTAACAGCAAAAACATGTCCCAAACCTGGACTGGATCAGAACTTTATTTCTTTATTTTTTTTTTTTGCTTAATGTAACTCTCGATCTCCTTCTTAGAATAAATTAGCATGCCTGATAAAATATGTAGGCAGTTACCTGATAAATCAAAGGGAATTGAAGACTTGTTCTAAGAAACCCATTCATTCCAACTGTCAGTCAAGTGCCTGCCTAATTATCTCTAACCAAACATAATTTTATTTTGTATCTAATCTAATAATGATCTATTTCTGTAAAAGTCCCCATCAAGAGTAAATCTTTGAATTGTCTTGGTAGACTCCTTTTCCTTTGCAGCAAGACCTGCAATAAATTTCGATAAGTGGTCATAACTAAGTTGTTTGGAAATGTTTTCTTTAATAGCATTTAAACATGTAAAAACTTCAAAATCCCAGGTAATGTTCCCCTCCGTTACTAAAGGATGAGATGATAAATGACAGCGCTATAGAACTATGGGAATAGAATGTAATTAATTCATTCACTGGACAAGCATTTGATTGCCTGTCATATGCGAGGCTTTGAAAAGTACTTGAGTATCTACCTCGTGCCAGGCACTGTTCCAGAATCCGCGGATACAAAAACAAATGAACAAATAGAATTGAGGGAATAAAACTACAGTTCCCATATCTTGCTTTTCCTCCTCTTCCCAGGTGGGCGTTTCTTTCCATTCTCTTCCCATGATTCTACTCGTGCAGGAGAGCCCCGCCCACTCGCCTACTAGTTGCCCATTCTCTAGTCAGGATATGGACTACAACTCCCAGAATGCCCGCGGGCGCACCCAATAAGGGCACAATTCTTCCTGTCCTTGCAGAGCACTACTACAGTTCCCAGAGAGCTTTGCTCCCCCTCTTGGGTGTTATTGCCCCTTTTCCCGAGCGGGACACAGTAGAAGCCAGCGCGAGTGCCAGGTCCGGGGTTTTCTGTGCCCTTCCCCGGAGCAGGGACGAGGCAGTGACTTGACTCTTGGGCGCTGAACCCGGGAGGGAGCGCAGGAGGCCGCGGTCCCTTCTGTCCTGCTCACCTCACGCCACTTTCCGTCTTCTACACCCGCCGTCGCCTGGACGGCTCCGGGCCGTCTGCCTAGGGCAGAGGTGGCGATCTCGGCCGCCTGGGCTGTAGCGAGGCCGCGGCCGTCCGGACCGCGGTAGCGGCGTCAGCGCTGGCCAGGAGGACGAGGGAAGATGGCGTCGGAGCTGGAGCCGGAGCCGGAGGGGCCGGCCATCGACCAGAGTCTGCTGGAATGTTCAGCTGAGGAGACCGCGGGGGTGAGTGCCTGGACCCGGGCTGGGACGTCCGGCCCCCGCAGACAGCGCCCCGTGGGAGGACCTGACTCCAGGAAATCCCGGCTCAGACTTGGGGTAACCACCGCGTCCGGTTCACCGGCCTGCCCTAATGGGGAGCAGCCCGGGGAGGCCACGGATCCGGCCCCTTTCCTTCCCTCTTTATTCTCAAATAGCCCCCAGAGCTGCTCTGTGCACCAGCCACCTTTACATTCCCTTTCTGCCCGGGAGAGCCAACCACTCTTCATCATTCCTGCTTTCCCCCACACTCCTGTTAAGTCCCCAGCATAAGGGCCTTTGCCTTTTATGCCAGGTCTTGCAAGAGGGGAGGAAAAGACTTCGTGGTGTTGGGGTGTAATCGCCCTACTTTCTCTTCCCGATTCCTTTTTCTGAGATGAGCGGAGCATTGGCTCCTCCACCGAAAAATGCCACCTATCCGAGTCCCTACTTTGTTTCTGGGACTGCCCTGAGCACCAAAGGATGCAAAGGGTGCTGTTCTCCCTACTTCCCCTATTCAGTACGTTTTTACACCGGTTTGATCAGTCAGCAGCGGTGATGAATGTGCGGAAAGGAGTGTTTCGACACTCCTGACATTTGCTGAGTGTGAGAAAGTAGTGGTGGAGGCTGGAAGATTAAAATAATGATTTTTCTAGGAGTTAGGGGTAGGTGGGTGGAGAAACAAACGTTATATAACTGAGAGAGCAGCTTTCGACAAACAGAAGTTGATAGAGGTTTGGCCACAACATAGTGGGAACAGTTATGCCCCCAATTTAAACCATTCAACCCCAGTATTGTGCTGAATCTGTAACATGAATATGCTGGAGTGTGTAGCAGAGTTGTAAGATGATTACTTTAGTAAGCTGGTTGGCATCTTTCTTCAAGGACCGGGAACACCCATTAGAACAGATTGTCCAGTATGATTATGAATGGACCAAAACAACTCAGGCCCCTCCTCTAAGGCCTTCACTTTAAAAAGTTACTAGGGAGGGCGTGACCTTTGATCACAAGTCAACATTATCTGAATGTTATGAACAAAATTTTAGTGGAGCACTGTGGGGCTGTTGGTCATTGAATTATTTTGGGTGAATTGATGAGGACACTAAAGTCAGAGTGGATGAAATAAATGACAGGAGTAAAGGTGAAGATTTTAAAGAAATATATTGTTGAAAGTCTGTTAAAAAAAATTTTTTTTTTACCCATTTGTTTAGTCTAGCTCAGTTTTCATTTACTTTCTGCTTAATATTACAACCACCCAAAGTTTTTCAGCCCCCATAGGCCTTTCATTTATTGGAGAGATTTGGGGGAAAAAAAAGTGTTACAAGTAAACAGTAAAGTGATTTTCCGTCTTCATGTCCTCTTATTATCCATATTGATAACTAATCTGTTATTTACCTCAAATTAATATTTTCTTTTACTCCCACCAAATTTTGTTTCTGTTGGCTCTGATACAGGCTATTTTCTCAGTCCTAAAAGTGCAAACTACCAGGTAGATTAGAGCTTCAGCTTGTTGGGGTTCTTGAGGAAATCAGTTATAAAACTGGTGCCAGAGACCAATGTTCCTAGTTCTTGTTTAGTGGAATTCTTAAGCAGATGCAGCAGGGGAAATGCAATAAAAATGTATTAATTTGGACTTAATTTGAGTTTGTGAAGATCACTGTCTGAGCTACATTTTACTTTTGCCCTTGTTTACTTTCAAATGGTTTTTCTAAACAATAAGATGAAAAAGATGTTTAGTCTGAAGGCCCCCAAAAATTTCTTAAACAAGATGCAAACTATTAAAATACAAGACTCTTCCAACTTTAGAACCTAGTCTTACTTTTTGAGGGGTTGATTGCCTGTACTTAAAACATTGTCACACTTGCCCTGGCTGGTTTGTCTCAGGGGTTAGAGCATCAGCCTGCAGACCAGAGAGGACCGGGTTCAGTTTCCCCCAGCCCGGATTGGGGTCGTGTGGGTGGTAACCAGTTATGTGTCTCACATTGATGTTTCTCTCTCTCTTCCTCCCTCTCTATCTGAAGATAAATGCAAAAATGCCCTCTGGTGAGGATTAAAAACAACAAAACATTGTAACACTTAAAACTATTCTTTCAGCCCTGGCCAGTTTGGCTCAGCGGTTAGAGCGTCGGCCTGCAGTCCGGAGAGACCCGGGTTCGGTTCCTGCTAAGGGCACGTACTTCAGTTGCAGTTTGTCCCCGGCCCTGGTTGGTCGTGCGGGTGGCAGCCACTCGATGTGTCCCTTCACGTCGATGTTTCTCTCTTTCTCTCCCTTCCTCTCTCTCCCTCCCATTCTATCTGTACAAAAAATGGAAAAATATCCTCGGGTGAGGATAAAAAAAAAAACAAAAAAAAAAAAAACTATTCTTTCAGCTTAGGCTCTAACACAGCTCTTTATCACAAATTAAAATGAATTAATAGAGTTTTCTTAGGTTAAAAGTACATTTTAGAGAGGGTAAACAAGTGAGAAAAAAAAAGCAGCTGTTGCAGCTGTTAGACCTCTGATACTGTAGTTTGTTGGGATCACATCCATTTGAAATTACTTAATAAGCACTAGTATCATCTTTCCCACACTTTATTTACACACAGCTTCTCTTCTAGTATGAAGAAGAAGGACTATTTGTGATCCTGTCTATCCTAATATGCCTCACAAAAGCATTTAGGCGATCTCTTCGATAATCTAAAGTTTAGGATATTAAAGAGGCCCTCCTTCTCAGTCTTCTCTTTTTCTGGGTAGAATTGACTCCATAAGTATGGCTTTCCCAACACTTTTTGAGTCTATCTATGTTGCATGCTCCATGGATTTGATTATAATATGTTCCAACGGATGATTATGGTTTAAGAAGTACATATATTATTTTTCCCCAAGTATAAAAAATACATATTCTAGCCCTGGCCGGTTTGGCTCAGCGGTTGGAGCGTCGGCTTGCGGTACAGAGAGACCCGGGTTCAGTTCCCGCTAAGGGCACATACCTCGGTTGCGGTTTGTCCCCAGCCCTGGTTGGTCGTGCGGGTGGCAGCCACTCGATGTGTCCCTTCACGTCGATATTTCTCTCTCTCTCTCTTCCTCTCTCTCCCTCCCGCTCTGAACAAAAAATGGAAAAGGTGTCCTTGGGTGAGGATTAAAAAAAAAAACAAAAACATATTCTAAATTATAGAAGTTTTATGTCTTGGTTATTTTTTGCTTTAAAATTTTAACAGTTTCACATATAATTCAATCCAGTGGTTTTTACTATATTGACAGAGTTGTGCAACCATCACCACAATCAATTTTAGAACATTGACATCAACCCCAAACGGAAATCCTGTACCCATTAGTAGTCAATCCCCTTTTTCACTTAAACTCCCAAACTCTAGGCAACTTCTAATCTGTTTTTGGTCTCCATAGATTTTCCTGTTCTGAAAATTTCATATAAATAGACAACTATATGTTGTCTTTTGTTACTGGCTTTTTCACTTAACATTAACGTTTTCAAGATTTGTGTTGTAGCATATATCAATACTTAATTCCTTTTTATTGCAAATTAATATTTCTTTGTATGCATGTACTGTATTTTATTTATCCATTCATCAGTTGATGGACATTTGGGTTGTTTCCACTTTTTGGATATTGTGAATCATGCTGCTATGAACATTTGTGTACAGTTTTTTTGTGGGGACATATGTTTTGATTTCTCTAGGGCTTTCCAGGAGAGGAATTGCTCAGTCATATGGTAATGCTGTGCTTAGTTTTGAAGAACCCATAAATTGTTTTCCAAAGTGGCTACATCATTTTACATTCCCACCAACAGAATATAAGGGATGTATATTTCACCACATCCTTGTCAACACTTGTTACTGTCTTTTTTATTATAGCCATCTGTTGAGTGTAAAATGATATCCAATTGTAGCTTTGATTGTATTTCCCTATAACTTATGATGTTGAACATCTTTTTCTGAGTTTTTTTGGCTTTTTGTATATCTTCTTTGGAAGTTTTGATTCCTATCTTTTGCCTATTTTTAAATTAGATTTTTTTGTCTTTTATTATATATTATTTATTTATTTTTCCAGTCCTCACCCAAGGACATTTTTCTGTTTATCTTCAGGTAGAGTGGGAGGGAGGGAGGAAGAGAGAAAAACATCGATGTGAAAGGGACACATCCACTGGTTGCCTCCCCCATGACCCCAACCAGGGCCGGAGAAAAACCCGCAACCGAGGTACGTGCCCTTGGTCGAAATCAAACCTGCGACTCTGGTCTAAGGGTCGACACTCTAACCATTGAGCCAAACTGGCCAGGGCAAGTTTGTATATTATTATTATTATTTTTTTTTATCCTCACCCGAGGACATTTTTCAATATTTTGTTCAGATAGAGTGGGAGGGGGGGGGAGAGAGAGAGAGAAACATCAACGTGAAAGAGACACATCGAGTGGTTGCCACCTGCACAACCCAACCAGGGCCGGGGACAAACTGCACCTGAGGTACGTGCCCTTAGCGGGAACCGAACCCGGGTCTCTCCGGACCACAGGCCGATGCTCTAACTGCTGAGACAAACCGGCCAGGGCTGTATATTATTTTGATTTGTGAATGCTTTAACTTCATTTTTAGAACTCACAATATGATTTGTTTAAATATTTCTTAGTAATAGCCCTGGCCGGTTGGGCTCAGCGGTTAGAGTATCGGCCTGTGGTCCGGAGAGACCCGGCTTTGGTTCCCGCTAAGGGCACGTACCTCGGTTGCAGTTTGTCCCCAGCCCTGGTCGGTCGTGCGGGTGGCAGCCACTCGATGTGTCGCTTTCACGTCGATGTTTTTCTCTGTTCCCTCTCTCCCTCCCATTCTACCTGAACAAAAAAATGGGAAAATGTCCTCGGGTGAGGATAAAAATAATAATAATAATAATAAATAGTCCCCAAAACTCCCTTCAATCACTAACAGTTGTTATTTTACACTTATTTTACATGTTGGTCATCCTTGGTTGAAAACAAAATCAAATGGGGTTAAAGGATAGAATTTTAATTGGGTATAGAATAATAATTAGATATTGTAATAAAAAGCTAACCTCTAGGGAATCTTTCCTTGTTGTATTTGTAGTTATTCTCTCTCCCCAGGCTTAAATTTAGCATTCAAAAAAGAAAAGCTCCTGGAAACATTGTCATAACATGTTTACCTTAGTAGAATGAGTTGACAGTTTCTTTACTTCCTTATTGAAGACTTCTAATAAGATAGTGTTTATTACTCTGTTGTACACTTTGGTGTGACAGCCACAAGTGTCTAAAATAAGGACAAATTAACATGTAACCAAATTAGAAATCTCAATAGTTTTTCATGTTAAATACTTATAAAATTAGTTTATATTAGTGAGAACTAATATGAAAAGCTATAGATTTTATTCTTTAGAGAAATACATGAGCCATTATTCTAAAAGGCACCCAGAAAGTTTTTCTTTCTAATCACTTTCTCTTCAAAAAAATTTCCCCCTTTTAATTTATGGTGTTGCAAGGCACTGGTTCAATACCTTGGTATAGAAGTCTCATGTAAAGGTACTTTGCTTTATATATTGTTTAAATTAAAGACATTAAAATGCCTGTGAAGGATGGCAAATCTGTTAAATGGTTTTGAATTTGGAATATATGCTTGCCTCCTTTTTTTTTTTTAATCTTTATTGTTGAAAGTATTACAGATGTCCCCTCTCTTTTCCCCCATTGACCCCCTCCACCTCGCTCCGACTACCTCCCTTTATTTTATTTTTTATTTTTTATCCTCACCCGAGGACATTTTTCCATTTTTTTGTTCAGATAGAGTGGGAGGGAGAGAGAGGATGAGAGAGAGAGAGAAACATCGACGTGAAAGGGACACATCAAGTGGTTGCCACCCGCATGACCCAACCAGGGCCGGGGACAGACTAAAACCAACCACTGCCTGCCTTTTAAAAAAAATGTTTTTATTGATTTTAGAGAGAGAGGAAGAGAGAGCGAACGCGAGAAAGAAACATTAGTGGACTGCCACCTGCACACATCTCCACTGTGGATGGAACCTGAAACCTGGGCATAGAACCAGAGACCCTTGGGTTCATGGGATGAGGCTCAACCAACTGAGCCACACTGGCCAGGACTGTGCCTGCCTTTCTTGGACCAAATTTTTCTATCTTTTTAATTATTTATAATAATATGTGATAAATAATATTTAGAATGAAATGCTTTTATTAATAACATTTTATATAAGGTGGCTGATTTTTTTCTTAACTGAAAGCTGATAGTTTCTGAAAATTTTTTTTTAAGAAATCTTTGAACAGATGTTGTCGGAGCTACAAAACATAATTTCTTTTGGAAAGCATTACCAGGTGCCTCGTTAGTGCAGGAGGTAGCACGTCAGTCTCATAGAAAGCATTACCTTTTATTTTTCTTGTATTAAAATTCTGCAAGTGAAGTTTTAAGATAAATGAAAACATAAAAATAAAAACAAAAGTTGCTTTTAAAACAAAACTCTTAGCCCAGACAGTGTGGCTCAGTGGATTGAGTGTGGTCTCATGGACTGAGAGGTCCCCTTTCTATTCCCGGTCAGGGTACATGCCCAGGTTGCAGGCTCAATCCCCAGTATGGGGCGTGCAGGAGGCAGCCTATCATTGTTTCTCACATAGATTCTAGTTTGTTGTTGGTTGATGACTACCTTTTACTGTTGACTACTTTTTTTTTTAATTGATTGATTTGAGAGAGAGAGAGAGAGAAACATTGATTTGTTGGTCTACTTATGTATGCATTCATTGGTTGCTTCTTGATGTACCGTGATTGAACCTACTACCTTGGTGTATCTCTCTCCCTTACTCTCTCTCTAAAAATTAAATAAAAACATTAAAAAAATAATAATAAAACCTTTAAATGTGTTGTAAATTAAAAGTGCCTAAAGCATACTTTTCCAGGAACATGGAGGTGAATTCTTTGAATCTTTTTTGACATTCAGTATTATTTTATATTAGTTTCAGGTGTAAACTGTAGTGTTTAGACAATTTTATGATTTATGAAGTGATCCCCCCAGCCCTCCACCCAGTACCCACCTAGGAATTCTTTTAATTTTAATGCTTAGTTTTTCATTCATAAACAGTAAATTGCTTAGGATAATTTTACTCTATCGTGATTCATATTTTAAATAGGATTTGCTAACAGTGGGTGAAAAACTGGACATTTATCCTTGGATGTAACCCAAAAGGTTTTTTTATTTCAAAGAATTAGATTCTAGTTTGTTGGTTGATGACTGCCTTTTACTGTTGACTACTTTTTTTTTTTTTTAATTGATTGATTTGAGAGAGAGAGAGAGAGAGAGAGAGAGAAACATTGATTTGTTGGTCTACTTATGTATGCATTCATTTGGTTGCTTCTTGATGTACCCTGATTGAACCTACTACCTTGGTGTATTGGGACGATGCTCATACCAACTGAGCTACCTTTTGACTACTTTTTTTTTCTTGTCCTTTTATACTTATACTTAAGTGTATGTATAATTTTGATTTAGAGCTGCTGCTTTAAAGGGAGAAAGAACCTGGCTGTGTGGCTCAGTTGGATGAGCATAGTTCGTGCACTAAAAGGTTGCCAGTTCAGTTCCCACAAAGTAATATGGAAGACAAATGAACATAGCGTCTGAATTGGCAGGTGAGGCAGGGGTAAATGACAGAATACCTGGAAAAGACTTCAGGAAATAGCAAGGCACCAGAAAGGAGGTACTAGTTTGAATGATGCTTTACCTAGGGTTTATTTGGTTTGGTTTTTAGAGACTGCAGGCCTGGATCTGCTTTATCTCTGCTTTCATTAAAACCACGTAGAGAATCTTTCCACAATATTAGTGTAATGTGACAGTAAGTAGTGTAAACATATTTGTAGTCATTCAGTTAACAGATTTTATTAAATGTCTACTGGGGCCAGGTTCTGTTTTTGACCTGGGGGTATATGGAAACAGGAGAGGGAAAAGAGGAATGGGTTAAGAAGGCATCTTAGAAAAAGTGAAACATAACCTGAGATCTGAAAAATGGGTAGAGAATAGTCTTGTAAAGCAGATTGAGAGGAGCCAACACGGGTCTGGAGAAGACTGGGAGAGTATTGATACAAGGCAAAGGACTTTGTAAATCGTGTTAGAGGAGTTGACTTATTTCTCAATACAAGGAGAAGCTGAATGACATGATCAGATTGGTACTTTTCAAGAATCACTGTGGTAGTGAGGTTGGGAAATTGACTGTAGAGGGGTAAGAGGAGTGGGGAGGACATCATTGCTCTAATTCTGGTGAAAGACAGGAATGGGGTGGGGTTTGGACTAAAGTAAGTGGAGGTAGTGCCTGTGGAGATGGAAAGAAATGGATGGATTCAACAAATATTTAAGAAGCCTAATGGATAGGACTCAATTGGATGTTGAGGTGGGAAGGAAGGAATATTTTCAGGGTTTTTTTTGGTTTGGATACCTGGGTGTGTGCTGGTACCTAAAATAGGAAAATGAGGAAAATAACAGAGTTTTGGCCACTGTGGATGGATCATTAGTTCAATTTTGGACATACTGACTTGGTGTCTAAAAGGAAAAACTCTGTTTCTCTACTCTTACACCAGTACTCTGGCCACCGAATATGTATGGCAGGGCAGGGTTCCCTACACCAAGCAGTTCCATAATTCTCCGAGACACCAACTGAGTGGCCTACAGTTCCATTCATTTCTGACACTATACACCTAGAGTTAGCGTCAGACCCCACAGATAAAGGGCTCAGTCCCACAAGATCTCTCCCTTCCCCACTGTCCTCAAGATACCTACAACTTCCGGCAGAGTTGGCTACAAATCCAGAGTTTGCATGATCCTTTCTTTGGGTTCATTCACTTGCTAGAACATCTCACAGAACTCTCAGGGAATCAATTTATTTACTGGATTTCTGGTTTATTATAAAATGATACAACTCAGGAACAGCCAGATGGAAGAGATGCATAGAGCAAGGTATGTGAGAAGAGGGGGCAGAGCTTCCATGCCCTTTGCCAGCACCTCTGTGTATTTACCAACCTAGAAATTCAGTGAATCCTAACATTGAGGGGTTTTTATGGAAGCTTTGTTACGTGGTAATGATTGATTAAGTCACTGACCATTAACTCAGCCTCCAGCTCCTCAAAGGGGCATGTTATAAATAACAAAAGACACTCCTTTCACCTTTATCTCACTTATCACTTAGGAAATTTCAGGAGTTTTAGGAGCTATGCCAGGAATGGGAAGAAGACCAAATATACATTTCTTATTATAAATCACAATATCACAGTATCTATTAGCTGTCTAAGTATAATGATCTCCGGTAGTTGGACATAAAAGTTTGGGGACAGAAAAAAGTGGCTGTTTTTGGTTTATTTTTAGCAGGGAGAGCAAAGAAGAAAGGTCTTATGGTGAAGTTGATCAGTAAAAGAAGCTATATCGGTGGGACAAAATTGCTTATGGACTGACATTCATAAGAGAGTGGTATGTCATCTCATGTTAATCAGAAATATAATTAATTTATTGGCTGTTCATGTCAGCAAACTGACAAAGAGAATCCAAATCATAATCAAAATATCGGGGTGATCACTTTGTAAGGTATATAAATGCCTAATCACTATGTTGTACACCTGACACTAAGATAATGCCGTCTGTCAACTGTACTTGAAAATAATCTAATAAAAATTTGAAAAGAAAAATAATAAAACTTGAACAAAGCATTAGAAAGGAAGTCAGATGGGTTCAATGGCTAGTGATTTATATGATGATTTGTTGGGGTCATTTTCCTGTACTCTCTACAGAAGGTTGCTTTGGGGGCTCATTTCACTTTAATTTTACTTTCACTTTAAGTAGAATGCTAAAGTAGTTTGGATTTTAATAAAGTATACAATGTTGCCCTTTTTGGAAAGAAGACATACAGTGATGAGTGTTGTCAACAAAATAATTTATAAGACTCTCAATATTTTTGTACCTAAAAGAAAATAGATTTATTCAAATTAGTAGTTTCTTGACATTGTTTAAAACTATTTTTCCTTTTTTCTTTTTTTAAAGAAATGGCTGCAGTCTACTGACCTCACTAGAGAAGTATACCAGCATTTAGCCCACTATGTACCCAAAATCTACTGCAGGGGTCCCAACCCTTTTCCACAGAAAGAAGACATGCTAGCACAGCATGTTTTGTTGGGGCCGATGGAGTGGTACATTTGTGGTGAAGATCCTGCATTTGGATTTCCAAAACTTGAAGAAGCAAACAAACCTTCTCATCTTTGTGGCCGTGTTTTTAAAGTGGGAGAGCCTACATACTCTTGCAGGTAAAATATTATAATTCTAAAAGGCTCTTGTTTTTACTTGACAATCTTCCCTGAAAACTTACATCTTTAATTTTAAATTATGAAGTATTATATGTAGTACACAACAGTATATGCAGTGTTATAAGTAATTACAAAACAAACATCATGTAATTATTTTCTAGATCAAGAACCAGAATATCACCAGCATTCCAGAAACGCACTGTATGCTTTCTTCCTACTCCATAATTAACTGCTACCTTGACTCTTGTAATAATTATCTTCTTGCTTTTCTTGATAGTTTTTTAGTTACAGTAATTCTTTTTGATGTTCATATTATCCCAAATTTGGCCTATGGAAGCCCCACCACACTAGCTTCTTTATCCTTTGCACATGCTTTCATTAGTGTTTGAATGCTTCTTTACTTTCTGGCTCAAGATGTCCATAGCTCACTCTTTACTTACTCTAACCCTTATGTGGAATCATGTTACCAACCAAACTGGGTCTGAATGCTCAGTAGTTGCCAATAAAAGATGATTTTATGAGAAGGAACTTTATTGTGAACCAGCAAGAAAGGACAAGCATCTAATCCATCTTTATTAGGGTAAATCATGCACAAACATCAAGGTAAACTTTGTCATTGCATGTATAGGTGGGGACATGCCAGTGCTTGTACATCACATGTTCAGAAATGATGGAAAATCTTCACCTCTGGGTGGAGAATTTAGTATTATAATGAGGAAAGTTCATGAGAAGATACTAGAGGGTTCTTCAGGCTGTTCCAGACAGTCTCAGGCGATTTTAGCTGGTTCACTTCCTGGTCCTGCAAAATATCCTCTGCTTGTTCCTAAAAGACAGCTGTAGCAATCATCAGCATCAGGGAGTGTATATAGATGGATAAACATCTGACTAATTCTTGGTCTTTCTGTGAGACTTTCAAGATAGCATTACACAAATCTTATAAATTTTAGTGTGATCTAAGTGGTGTTACAGGTTAGTTGAGGTGGAGTTTCCTTTTAGTTGGGAATGGTGTTAGGAACTGTGATATGGGTGATATATGTACTTACTGCTAAAGGATGAATTTTTTTTTTTTAATTTGTTGAAAATTCAGTATATAAGAGTAGAAGATAGACAGGAAAATGCTCATCTCCTTTATGACTTTGTATTCCTATTGCTCAGAATCATTGTTAGCATTTTCTTATGTATCCCTCCAGAAATTTTATTAAAATTTTTTTTTTGCTTTATTGATTTTAGAGAGAGAGAGAAACATCGATGAGAGAGAACATCTATTGGCCGCCTCCTGCATGCCCCCCACTGGGGACTTGGCCCACAACCTGGGCATGTGCCCTGACTGGGACCTCTTGGTGCATGGGTCGATGCTCAACCACTGAGCCACACCGGCCAGGCCCTCAGAAATTTTCTGTGCAGTCCTATATATATTATTATCTTAAACATACATATATGCAAACATACATACAAAAGGGAGTATGTTATATATAGAGGCTAAATTTTCCTTTCTCTGTTTTTGTTTTGTTTTGTTTTTTATCTTCACCCCAGGACATTTTTTCATTTTTTGTTCAGATAGCGTGGGAGGGAGAGAGAGGAAGAGAGAAAGAGAGAGAGGAAGACAGAGAGAAACATTGATGTGAAAGGGACACATCGAGTGGCTGCCTCCTGCATGACCCAACCAGGGCCAGGGTACGTGCAACCGAGGTACGTGCCTTTAGTGGGAACGGAACCCGGGTCTCTCCGGACCGCAGGCCAATACTCTAACCGCTGAGCCAAACTGGCCAGGGCTTTCCTTTCTCTGTTTAACAGAATTTTGGTATCTGTTCATATCAGCTGATAGAACCAGATAGAATCTATTGTGTGGCTGTACTACTTAAAAAAATTTGTTTTCCTTTATTGATTTTAGAGAGAGAGGAAGTGAGAGGGAGAGATAGAAACATCGATGAGACAGAACATCGATTGGCCATCTCCTGCATGCCCCCCACTGGGGATCGGGCCCACAACTTCGGCATGTGCCCTGACCAGGAATCGAACCCTTGACTTCTTAGTGCGTGGGTCGACACTCAACCACTGAGCCACACTGGTCGGGCCCTACCAGTTCCTGTGTGGCTTCTTTATTCCTCAGTCATAGGACTTTTGTTGTTTAGTTTAGTTGTAATTTTGAGGATGCAAGGACCGCATTTACCTACACTATCTTTTTGACCGGAATCTCTTAACATATTTCTTTATTTCTTGTATTTTCTCTAAAGAGGTAGTTAGGCTTAATTAAATTTTGTTATGTGGTTGGGGAGTGATAGTCACTGCATAATTATTGGTGTATTATTTCTTTCTTTTTTTTTCTTCTTATCCTCACCCGAGGACGTTTTTGCATTTATCCTCAGAGCGGGAGAGGTGGGGAGAAAGAGAGAGAGAATCATCTATGTAAGAGATACACATTGACTAGTTACCACCCACTTGTTCCCAACCGGACGGGGACAACCTGGAACTGAGGTACGTGCCCTTAGTGGAAACCGAAGCCAGGTCTCTCTGGTCCGCGGGCCAACAGTCTAACCGTTGAGCCAAACAGGCCAAGGTGATGTTTTACTTCTTAATTCTTCATACCAGGAAGCACATGATGCTTGGATACTTTTGTTGAGATTGACCAGTGGGTTTATGTACCTGGCAGATGCAACCATTACTTGATGTTTTAGTAATCACTCTTGCTTGTTGCCTAGATCAGCAATTTTCCACTGGTATGCCCTAAGAATTTTTTTTAAATGCAGTACCTGACTATTTAGTCAGGGACACTGACCTCCTTTCCTTTAGGTTGTCAAATTAAAAAAAAAAAAAAAGACCACAACCAACACTACAATAGCCATCTGGTGTGAGTGAATAAAAATTATACCTATTGGTCCTGGCCGGTTTGGGTCAGCGGTTAGAGCACTGGCCTGCAGTCCAGAGAGACTAAGGTTCGGTTCCCGCTAAGGGCACGTACCTTGGTTGCAGTTTGTTCCCGGCCCTGGTTGGGTTGTGTGGGTGGCGGCCACTCGATGTGGCCCTTTCACGTCTAAGTTTTTCTTTCTCTCTCTCTTCCTCTCCTTCCCTCCCACTCTGTCTGAACAAAAAATGGAAAAATGTCCTTGAGTGAGGATTAAAAAAAAATTATACCTATGGCCCGATGGCTTGGCTCCATGGGTTGAGCATCATCCCATGGACTGAGAGGTCCTGGTTTGATTCCTGGTCTGGGTTATGGGCTCAATCCCCAGTGGGGGAAGCACAGGAGGCAGCCAATGGATTTCTCTCTCTCATCGATGTTCCTGTCTCTCCCTTCCTCTCTCTCTCTCAAATCAATAAAAACATTTAAAAAAGAATATACCTCTTATTTTGTCAGATCAGCAAAAAATATATTTTTTGGTGTTCCTCAGAATTTTACTAATTAGTTTATGTGTGTCATGAGATGAAAATGGTTGAAAATTGCTGGCTTGGATCATTATTTTATTAGGGGGAAGCAAAATGGTGATATTCTAACATCATTTTTTAAAAATTTTTATCCTCACCCCAGGACACTTTTTCCATTTTTGTTCAGATGGAGTGGGAGTGAGAGAGAGAGAGAGAAACATCGATGTGAAAGGGACATATCGAGTGGTTGCCACTGGCACGACCCAACCAAGGCCAGGGACAAACTACAACTGAGGTATGTGCCCGTAGCGGGAACCGACCCCGGGTCTCTCTGGACCGCAGGCCGATGCTCTAACCGCTGAGCCAAACCGGCCAGGCCTAACATCATATTTTTCTTAGCCTGTTAGTTTATTAGTTTATTATTATTAAAAGAAACATAGTCCCTCATCAATCCTTTGATTACCCTGAGAAACAGTTTATATAGGAAAGGCAAAGTAAATGCTTGGTTCTTTCTGGAAGAGCACTTTCTCTCTCTCTCTCTCTCTCTCTCTCTCTCTCTCTCTTTTCTTTTTCTTTATTGATTTTAGAGAGAGAGGAAGGGAGAGGGAGAAAGAGATAGAAACATAGATGAGAGAGAACATCGATTGGTCGCTTCCTGCATGCCCCCCACTGGGCATGCACACAACCTGGGCATGTGCCCCCAGGAATGGAACTGGTGCATGGGTCGACATTCAAGCACTGAGCACACCAGCTGGGCTAGAAGAGCACTTTCCTGGTAAACCTAGTAACATAGTACTTAATGGAGGAACTTTAGGTATGTTTAATATGAAAAACAAGACAAGGATGCCTACTATTATTGCTACTTTTTAACATATTTCTGGAGGTTCTTGTGAAGAATATAGGGAAGAAAAATGAAAGGTGTAAATGTTGTAAAGAAAGAGATAGAGCCCTGGCCTGCGTGGCTGTGTTGGTTGGGCCTTGTCCCATGCACCAAAAGGTTGCCAGTTTGATCTGCAGCCAGGGCACATGCCCAAGTTGCTCACTGGATCCCCCAGCAGGGGGCATGCAGGAGGCAGCTTATCGATGTTTCTCTGTCTCCCTTTCTCTCTCTCTCAAAAGTCTTAAAAAAAGGAAAAGAAATAGAAATGTCAATATATACAGACTGTATACTCATTTACTTTGAATACAAAGGACTCATGAAAAATCTTTAGCCCTGGCCAGACTGGAGCGTTGTCCCGTACATCAGAATGTTGTGGGTTTGATTTTCAGTCAGGGCACATATCTAGATTATGGGTTCGATCCCCGTTTGGGGGGTGTAGGGGAGGCAACTGAGTGATGTTTCTCTCTCTCTTCTATCTCCCTCCCTCCCTTCTTTTCTCTCTCTCTAAAAATTAAAATAAAACAAAAACAAATATCCGCAGGTGAAGATTTAATAAAAACCTTTAAAACTTTAATAAAAGACATAAGAAATACTCATGGACATGATAATTTACTCTTGTGATAATGTTATTACCTTTGAAGTTTATCAATAAATTCCAAGTAATCTCCGTCAGAATATTAGCTGTATACTTTTTGAGGAACTCTATAAACTTATACTAGTGATGTGTGGAAGAATAAAGAAGAGTTTATGCCCTGGCCGGTTTGGCTCAGCGGTTAGAGCGTCGGCCTGTGGTCCTGAGAGACCCGGGTTCGGTTCCCGCTAAGGGCATGTGCCTCGGTTGCAGTTTGTCCCCGGCCCTGGTCAGTTGTGCGGGTGGCGGCCACTCGATGTGTCCCTTTCACATCAATGTTTCTCTCTCTCTCTCTGTTCCTCTCTCTCCCCCCCACTCTACCTGAACAAAAAATGGAAAAATGTCCTCGGGTGAGGATAAAAAAAAAAGAAGAGTTTGTGAGTAGCTGAGTTAATCTTAAAAATGGAAAATAAAGGGGAACTTTCCCTGTCAAATGTTAAGACATACTACAAAGCCATAGAAATACAGTGTGGTATGGTATAAGAACAAATAGATCACTCAAACATATTAGAGAGCTTAGAAATAGACCCAAAGATGTGTCAGAACTTACAATTTGAAGGCTATACCACAATCAATAGGTAAAAGTTAGATTGTTTAGTAGGTGGTGCTGGAAAAAAACATAGCTCATTATATATAGAGAAATAAAGCTATCTCTACTCTATATATGTGCAAAGGTAGACTCCAGAAGAATTAAATACTTAAATGTGGAAGATAAAACCAAAAGGTTAATAGAAGAAAATGAAAAACACATTTGTGTCCTGGTTTGGGGAAAGTCTTAAAACCTAAAAGCACTAACCAGTTTTTTTTTGTGTGTAAATTTAGTTACATCAAAATAAGAATTCTATTTAACAAAGGACCCCATGGACAAAATTAATACACAGATGACAAATGGGAGACAATATTTGTAATATTTAATATAGCTAAGTGATTAATATCTTCTAGATTAGTTTGTATAGGGAACTCCTCTAAATAAACAATATAAAGAAAGTTATCCCAGCAGAAAAATGGGCAAAGGATAAAAATAGGCTGCTTATAGAGAAAAGGAAGCCCCCAAAGCAATAAGCATATGAAGAGTTGCTCAAACATATTAGCAGTCAGGGAAATGCAAATTAAAACAGTAGGACATCATTTCATGTATGTTAGTGTGACACACAGATTAGAAAACCAGATAAAAATAAGTGCTGATGAAGATTCAGGGCTATAAAAACCCTCACACACTGGTGAGGATATATGTAGGCACTCTGGACAGTAGCATGGCACTCAGAATAAGAAATTTACATATAGCCCAGCCAGTGTGGCTTAGTGGTTGAGCATCGACCCATGTACCAAGAGGTCACTGGTTTGATTTGTGGTCAGGGCACCTGTCTAGGTTATGGGCCTAATCCCCAGTGGGGGGCATGCAGGAGGCAGCCAATCGATGTTCTCTCTCTCATCAATGTTTCTCTCCCTCTTTCTGTCTCTCTCTCTCTAAAAATCAATAAAGAAAATAAAAATAAAAAAGAAATTTACATATAGTAGTATATGATGCAGGAATTCAGCTCTTGATTTTATATGCCAAATAAAGTCTCAGACAGATCCATAAGAGAACATTTACAGGAATGTTCTTGTAGCATCATTTGTAATAGAAAGGCATTAGGGGTAATCCAGATGTTGGGTCCAGGGATAGTAGAGACAAAATGTTTTAGATACAGATTATGGCATATTGTGTAACGATTAGAAGCAGCAAGTCAGTTGTACACACACAAAATGAATGGATCATGCTACAGAAGTAAAAAAGTAAAGAATAGAATGTGATATATAACAGGAAGATTTGCATGTATTAAAAATACATGTGCTTAGCCCTGGCAGGTTTGGCTCAGCAGTTAGCGCATTGGCACGGAGACCAAAGAGTTGTGGGTTTGATTCTGGTCAAGGGCACGTACCTCGGTTACGAATCATTCCCTGGCCCTGGTCGGGGTCATGCAGGAGGCAACCAATCGATGTGTCTCTCACATTAATGTTCTCCCCTCCCCCACTCTGTTTGAAGATAAATGGAAAAATATCATTGGGTGAGGATTTAAAATAAATAAATAAATAAATGCACTAAAAAACATTTTGCTAAAACATGTGCAAATAAAACACACAATAAGCACATTTGAGTGCTTACTTATGAGGATACAGGAACCAGAGATAAGGGAAATTTAGAGATTTTCGTGGTTCCCCATCTCATTTCATGGAATTAGAGAGAGTCTCTTATTTAAGATATAACCTGTAAATGTATCTAACTGGTAATATGATGAAAGCAAATGAAGTGACTGAGGACATGGAATTCTTACTCTCCTGTCAGGATGTCTTATGAACCATATGTGTTATGTGACCATCAGACATAATGACCAAGTGAGAAGACCCATGTCAGTCTGTATATTAATCATTTAGAATGTTTAATTTCCCTTTTAAATTAGTTAAAATTTAAATAGAAATATAAGTTCTGGCCGGTTTGGCTCAGTGGTTGGAGTGTTGGCCTGCCGACCAGAGAGTCCTGGGTTCGGTTCCCACTAGGGGCACATACAAAAAATATATATATAAGTTTTAATATTTTCTTGCATCCTGGTTAGACCTCTTTCTTGCCTTTCTGGGTATACATACATACCGCTTTGAAGACCATTGTTTTGAAACATATGTTTGGAGGAAGTTACTTGAAATCTGAAGATAGATGTTAAGAATTCATAAAATTTAAAATCTATTCCATAACATCTCTTTATGTTTTAATATAACATGTGATTCCCCAAAATCTTTGGGGGAAATTACTATTCTAGTAGTATGTGCCTTTGAAGACTCGCCTGTACACATCCAGTGTGAGAAGCATCCAGTGTAAGCTGATTTCATTGAGCAAAGATCTGAGAGATCTTTGGGAATAATATTTCCTTTCTTTTAACACCAAGGCACTTCACTGTATTGTTCTTCTAGGGTGGAATCCATTTTGAAATATTATATTGTGAAATATGTAGTTATTTTATGACACTGATTTTTTTTTTTTTTTTTTTTTTACTTTATAGAGACTGTGCAGTTGATCCAACTTGTGTTTTATGCATGGAGTGCTTTTTGGGAAGTATTCACAGAGACCATCGATACAGGGTTAGTAATGTCCAGATAATATCCATACCTAGTATTGAATTTTATACTAGATACCTTATCTGCTTTTTAAAAATTCCATGATTCAAACACTAAAATGGGAGATTTAAGAAATGTGTTATTTAAACACCATTAAACTATGATAGCTATACAGAAATGAATTATGAATCTAGACTTCTTGGAACACATGGTTTAAAAGAGAACACAGCCCTGGCCGGTTTAGCTCAGCAGTTAGAGTGTCGGCCCGGGACCGGAGAGTCCTGGGTTCGGTTCCCACAAAGGGCATGTACCTCACTTGCAGTTTGCCCCCGGCCCCGGTTGGGGTCATATGGGTGGCAACCACTTGATGTGTCTCTCTCACGTTCATGTTTCTCTCTCTCTCTCCCTCCTTCTCTCCCGCCTGCTCTATCTGAATATAAAAATGCAAAAATGTCCTTGGGTGAGGATAAAAGAGAGAGAGAACACAGATATCAGCTCATCTATATGGATTTCCATTTAATTTGTTTTCCTATTTTTTAATGTTATCTCTAGAACTCTAGGCTTATCAAAAGGATTATCAGAAATCAGAGGATCAAACTGAAAGTCAGGAGTGTGAGAGGGAGGTTCCTACAGGGGGATGTGTGAGACAAGGAGAGGAGAGTGACAGGATTATACATTTAAGAAATGTTCTATTTACTACTGGTCATCTTCCACGGAAGATTTGTGATTTCTTATATTAAAGAGGTATCTACTGCAGTGTTGAAGACGGCCCAACTCCAGAACCTAAGACCCACCAATTTTATTATTTTTTCTGCTGTAATGCAGTCAGTACTTTTCTTTTTTTTTTTTTTTTATCCTCACCCGAGGACATTTTTCCATTTTTTGTTCAGGTAGAGTGGGAGGGAGAGAGAGGAACAGAGAGAGAGAGAAACATCGATGTGAAAGGAACACATCAAGTGGCTGCCACCCGCACAACCCAACCAGGGCCGGGGACAAACTGCAACCGAGGTACGTGCCCTTAGCGGGAACCGAACCCGGGTCTCTCAGGACCGCAGGCCGACGCTCTAACCGCTGAGCCAAACCGGCCAGGGCAGTCAGTACTTTTCAAAAAATCAAGTATGTTTGCTTTTAAGTCAGGGAAACAGACAAAGGCAGATTATTGCTAAGCTTGTCTTGGTTCCTCTACTAGAAATTGAAAACAGGGCCATGAACATTCAAAAATTAGGAAACTGTTAGGAGCTGGAACTTTTTCACTCTAATCTCAAATAAAATGGTAGAGAGGAAATATTGCATTCTTATTATTTCAGGAGCCCTGTTGGTTCAGGACTTTTCCTCCGGTTTGCTTTTTATTCACAATACCCAAATATTGATACTAATTAAATAAAAACAGCTACAAAATTGAACTCCTTATATTTTTGTGTTCTCTTTTGATTCATAAATCAGTAAGAGAACCCCAGTTTCCTTTAAGGTTCTACCTATCTTCAGTAATGAGGACAAATGTGAAACTAAGGGGTGGGGTTATTTTCCAAATGCCTGCCTGCCCATGTTTTTGACATATATTTTTGCAGCCCCTGAGAATAACTGTCATTTGTGGATTTACATTAATTATTTGTGATATATAATACACAGATACTTTCTTTGGGCACAATGTATTAGAGCTAACCTAAAATTTGCATTTAATAATGATTATTAAACTTTAAGAATTTTTTAATGTTCAGATTTTCCAATCTACCAATGATTAATTGATTCTGTCTTACCAGATTCCTTGAATCATTTCTGTGTCTTAAAAGTATAAATAATTCACCCTGGCCAGTTCGGCTCAGCGGTTGGAGCATCGGCCTGCGGACCAGAGAGTCCCAGGTTCGGTTCCCGCTAGGGGCACATACCAAAAAAAAAGTATAACTAATTCTTGAACCCTGAAGGTGGTGAAAGGTTTTTTATGACCAGACAGTCCACTTTTATATTTCCTTAGCTTCCCTTTCTTTTCAAAGAATGCTATTTAGTGAGTGTGAGAAAAGAAAAATAAACTATTTTAATAGTTTTTGTTGCTTACTTTCTCTGATGCAGATGCAGCACTCTTTTTTTTTAAATCCTTACCTGAGGATATTTTTGCATTTATGTTCAGATAGAGTGGGAAGAAGAGAGAGGGAAACACCGATGTGAGAAACATCAACCGGCTGCCTCTTGCACGCCCCCTACTGGGGATTGAGCCAAAAAACTGGGCATGTGCCCTGACTAGGAATTGAACTGGGACCTCTCAGTCCATGGAAGGATGCTCAGTCCACTGAGCCACACTGGCCAGGCTAAATAAGCTTTACAACATTGAGAGGTTTGGCATTTTATTTCATTTCATCCCTCCAAAATAAATACTTTAGCAATGTTATTTCCTTAGTAGTTGCTATTATTTCTGATCTGATAGCCCTCCGTAAACACTTATTGACAAGATGCTTTATAATTACTTTTCAAGATGACAACATCAGGAGGTGGAGGTTTCTGTGATTGTGGTGATGCTGAAGCTTGGAAAGAAGGTCCTTACTGTGAAAAACATGTACTTAACACCTCTGAAGTTGAAGAAGAAGAGGTAAAAACATTTTCAAAGTTTTTTTTTTCTTTTAAGGAAATACTGTTTTTATCATGAGTTTAAAATATTTTGAGATATAGGAGTAAGGTTATAATATGAGAAATGGATAAGCAAAATAGTTCTGTCACTATTAATAGTGATCAGATATACTTTAAAAGTTGTTTGCATTTTATGGATGCAATACTATTGTTAATAGTACACACTTGAAATTCTGGAACTGTATTTTAATTCACCTTTTTATTTTAAGTTCTCATTTATTATTATTATTATTTTATATAAACACAGTTGGTACTTTATTTATTTATTTATTTATCTTCACCCGAGGACATTTTTCTATATTTTGTTCAGATAGAGTGGGAGGGAGGGAGGGAGGGAGGGAGAGAGAGAGAGAGAGAGAGAGAGAGAGAGAGAGAGAGAAACATCGACGTGAAAGGGACACATTGAATGGTTGCCATCCACACGACCCAACCAGGGCCGGGGACAAACTGCAACCAAGTTACGTGCCCTTAGCCGGAACCGAACATGGGTTTCTCTGGACCGCAGGCCAACGCTCTAACCACTGAGCCAAACCGGCCAGGGCATATTATTGAAGAGATTATTTTTCGTATAACTGTAGCCCAGTTAACATAGTTGGTTTTGTATATTTGTGTTGTAATTAAGACTTCATAGACCAGATATCTTTCTTTTCTATAGCCATACCTGGCAGCCAGTTCTAATCATCATCTGGTAAATCAATGACATTGGATAGGTTATGGGACCAAGTGTAGAGATGATAGCTCAGTACAAATTATAGTCACTCCAGCTGTAAATGTTTACTTCAGTAAATTGTTGTTGATCCTGCATTGTTTTTCTCTGATATTTATAATTAAATAAATACTTGAATCTCTGCTGCTGCTGCTGCTGCTGCTGCTGCTTTTGACAATTTGATGTTTGATTTAAGATCCTTATTTCAGGTTACATATTAAAATGGCAGAGAGGAGGGTACATTCAGAGTGCTTCTGCATTATTAGTAGGTCTGATATGGATGTGGGGCAAGTGGGCATTAATAATTCTTCCTGGTGCCTATACCTTACATGTCTGAAATATTTCAACAGAATAACTAAGACTTATGATGTAGGACAATGTCTTTTAGTCTGTGTTCCACTAGGTTTTGGACAGATAAAATTTGTGCAGTTAGTCAGTGCTATAGAAAACATGTATCTTGTGTTTTATTTGCTTTGTCTAAGTGTTCTAGAATTTGCTACAGAGAAACACCAAGTGGTCAGGGTTTTGGATTTCTTCACTCCTATTAGAGCAGCTTCATTTTTATCTTATATATCAGAATGGAGTTCTGTACATAAAAATACAAACAAGACAAATGAAGATATATGTTAAAAAGAGAGTTTTGCTTTAAAAAAAACAAACTGAAAACTAGTATAAAACAGTAGGACTATGGGAGAAAATATTTGCAAATTATTTGTCTGATAAGGGTCTAGTATCCAATATATGTATCTTTCAGTTAATGGGCAAATGACTTGAATAGACGTTTCTCTGCGAAAGCTATAATACAAATGATCAATAGACACATAAAACATGCTCAACATCATTAGTCATTAAGGAAATGTAAATCAAAACCACAGTGAGTTGGAATGTCAGCCCTCGGACCAAAGAGCCACAGGTTTGATTCCAGTTAAGGACATGCACCTTGGTTGCCGTATGGTTCCCAGCCCTGGTTGGGATCGTGCGGGAGGCAACCAATCTATGTTTATCTCTTTTTTTCCCTCCACTCTGTCTGAAGATGAGTGGAAAATCCTTGGATGAGGGTTTTTTAAAAAAAGGAAAAGCGCCCTGGCCAGTTTTGCTCAGTGGTTAGAGCGTCGGCCCACAGTCCAATGAGACCCGGGTTCAGTTCCCGCTAGGGGCACATACCAAAAAAAAAAAAAAAAATATATATATATATATATATATATATATATACATATATATATATACATATATATATATATACATACATACACAAAGCAGGTAAAATGAAAATAAAGGTAGGAAAATAAACTGAAGTCAAGATAATATCTGTTCATAAACTCAGATAATAAATTTCCATACAGCTACTGTAGACAGGCTCTATTTCTAAACATTTGGTTCTGTTTCCCAGAAATCTCAACAACAAAAAAAACAATCAGTTATCAGGATCATACCAAGAGAAAAGTGTTAGTGAGGATATAAAAAAAATTGGAGCCCCTTGTACATTGCTAGTTGGTCCTGACCGGGAATCAAACCCGTGACCTTTCGGTGTATGGATGATGCTCCAACCAACAGATTCACATTGGCCAGGGCTTTTCTTACTTTAAAATTTTTTTCTTACATTTTAAGTCCTAGGTCCATCTCCTCTAGGAATCTGTCCTTTTCATCTCCCATCTTCATTTGTTTTATATCAGTTCCACTAGACTTATGTTTTGTGTATGTAGCCTTATGTATATTTGCAAGAATATGCTGATTTTCATTTCATGATGTTGGAACATATTGATCTTTTTATTTGAGAAATGAATATAACACTAGCCATTAAGCTAAGTAGTATGTTTAGGTTTAAAATAAAAATTTAAGATTAAAAACATTTTACCAACCTTGACTGAAAGATACCATGATAAATTTAGTATATGTTTATAGTAATACTTTAAAAAAAATTTTTTCTTTATTGATTTTAGAGAGCGAGGAAGGGAGAGGAAGAGAGAGAGAGAGAAACATCAATGAGCGAACATCGATTGGCCACCACTTGGGATTTGGCCCACAACCTGGGCATGTGCCCTGGTCAGGAATTGAACCAGTGACCTCTTGGTGCATGGGTCGACGTTCAACCACTGAGCCACATCAGCCAGGCTATAGTAATACTTTTTTACATTAACCTAGAAATTGAGTAACTTACTGTTGAATCTAAAGTAGGAAGTTCCCTGTTACATGCGTACACAACCTATAAGTGATTCTTATAATATCAGAGAGCAGTTTTTTGACCTTGTTGACTTCTCACCTTTATAATCCTCAAAATCAGACTTTTCTTTACCACCTATAAAACTAAATATTGGTTGTCTGTCCTTAGATAATATTCCTTTGCTTATTCTGGAAATTGAGACTTAGTGGGATATGAAGCTATAAAGATGGTTTGTAGTTAGGTTTTAATGATCCTAGAATGTCATTCTAAAGTTTAGATTTATTCATTAGACATTGGAGTACCAATGAATATTTTGGTTCAGTTGATTTCAATAGGGATTATAATGAACGAAACATTCTAAGAAGTTTGATTTGGTAGGATGTTATATGTAGAATCAAACGAGAAACTGAAGCTGAAAAAAATCAGTCAGCTTTTTACAGTAGTATTTTGAGGGGTGGAAGCAGAATGAGAAAGAGAAAAATTGATGTACATTTAACAAGGTTGCATTTTTTTCCTGTTCTTTTTTTTTTTTTTTCCAGGATCCTCTCATTCATTTACCAGAAGATGTCATAGCAAGAACTTACAACATTTTTGCTATTATGTTTCATTATGCAGTAGAGATATTAACCTGGGAAAAAGAAAGTGAATTACCAGCAGATTTAGAGATGATGTAAGGACAATTCATTTATTTTTTGGATTTGGATTTGCTTACACTCAGTTTTAACCATTTTGATTTAAATTCCTCATATTAACTTTAATACAGCTAGAATAGAACATAATCTTTTACATTCATTAATTTTCAGCAGAACAATAACTTTGATTTTATATTTTTTAAAATATGTGCGATCTACTTAATTGGTAGAGGTTTCTCCCTGTTGGTTGGTTGGTTGGTTTAGTTGGTTTATAGCCATATTTAAGCTACATCAAGGATCTACCACTGGTTTCAGTCATAGGCAATTTTGTCTGTGCGATAAAACTGGTAAATTAATTCTACAGTTCTTTTTGTTTTGTGTATCATATTATCAGAGAATGGGCCCTTTGATATGTTTTCTGGTTTGACTAAATGTTCAAACTCAGTTTTAACCATTTTGATTCTAAAATTTCATAAAGTATGTTCCACACTCTGAGCTTCTTTTAGTGTACATCTAGAATATTTACCATTTGTACTTAGATTATTAAGGAGGTCACAAACTTGTGACTGGAAACTGTATTCTGCCGTAGCTTTATTAAGGTTAAGGGCTAACTTCCTTGTGGGTATGTGTGCCTTAAGCAATCTTCTCTTTTATTTTTAATTCTAACCAGACTTGTTGGATTTATTTTCCATAGTTAAGGTTGAATACAAGTTGGAGTGAGAGTCTGAAGGACATCGGTGGTGTTTTTGTTGTTGTTGTTGTGTTTTGCTTTCTCAACAGTGTTTCAGATAATGAGTTGTGGGTTTAGTGTTTTAATTAAAATGTTGAAAATTAATTAGGACCTCGTGACTTTATCTTCATGTACTTCAAGTTGAGAACCATTGATCTAACATCTAAATTAAGAACCTAGAGAATAGAAGAGTTTTGCTTTTATTTTTTTGTTCATCTGTAGGTTCAGGGCACCAGCATAGAAGAGAATCTAACTTACTTCTCTTGTACTATTTATTCATCTTAGTAAATGGCATATTCCATCTACCCAGAAGCCTGAATCACCCATATCCATTTAAACTTATTTCAAGTCTGGCTGGTTCTCCTTCTATCAAATTTTTCTACTTCTGTTCATCTCCAATACTACTCTTCTAGTTTAAGTTACCTTAATTTCATTTTTGGACAATAAGGCTTTCCCAACTGGACTGCCATATCAACTCTTGTCCTTCACAATTCATTTTTTACATTGTAAGGCAAACTGACCTATCTCTTACTCAAATCCTTGATTGCCTTTAGGATGGCATGATCAACATTCATTATAAGGTCTTTTAGATTTTGGCGTCTTTCCAAACTGATCTCCTCCTTCCTCCCTGTGCTGCAGCTTCTGATATTTACCTTTGCCACATCCGAGCCTTTGCTTTCACCTTCCTGTAGCCCAGGGTTTCTCTAGCATGGCACTGCTGGCATTTGGGGCCAGATTCTTTATTATGGGGAATGTCCAGTGGATTGTAGAATAACTAGCAGCATCTCTGACCCTTACCCACTAGATCCTAGTGGCACTGCATCCCAGTCATGGCAATCAAAATTGTCTCCAGACATTCTCAAATTATCAACTCTGAGGGGTAAAGGAGAATTGCTCCCTTTTAAGAACCACTGATAGCCAGTTCTGACTTTGGGTCTCAGATTACTTCTCTGGCAGTTCCTCTCTGAATTCCTAGACCTGTTTTACCCTGCTCTAGCATCCCACCTTTGATAAAAACCAGTTCACATAGAATTATATGTTCACTTCTCACCAGATGGTAGTGTCAGAGCATGGGGAACCACAGATGGCTATGTTATAGTTGGTACCTAGCACATTCCCTAGGATAAAATATGCTCTTAATAAATCAGCCTAGAGCAAGAGATATGCAAATAGATAATATCTATATTTACTATTTTATCCCACAGAGAGAAGAGTGACACCTACTATTGCATGCTGTTTAATGATGAGGTTCATACCTATGAACAAGTTATTTATACTCTTCAGAAAGCTGTTAACTGTACACAAAAAGAAGCCATTGGCTTTGCAACTACAGTAGATCGAGATGTAAGTAATTTTGTTATATTGATGTCACATAATAAATTGAACTTTTACTATAGATAAGTTATCCTAGAATATATGTCTAGGCTATTTTTTCAATTTCATTTGAATATTGGCCCAAATTGGGTATAACTATACTATTGTCAGATGGAAGGATTAGGAGAAAATGTAGATACAGTTGCCTTCATTCTACCCAGTGATTAAAATATTCAGTTATGAAAACAGAAATTATAGAAGTCCAAGTACTTTTTTATATCGCCAGAAACAATTGCAATATATGTCTCCATGATCCTAAATAAACCCTTGTTTTTTTTTTAAAGTTGGTTAAAAAGAAAGAAAGAAATTATAGCAGCCTAAAAGAATAAATGTTGTCTTAGTCAAGAAAATATGTTTATTAATGGCTTGAAAATGTTGGGATAGCTTTGAAGGAAAATATTTTCATCAATGAATTGAATGTTGTAAATATTAAAAATTGACCAGAATTGTAGGCTCAGATATGTTTGTTTACTGGTTCAGAAGTTATTAATACTGAATATAATATTTTTACAAGTTAATTTTAAATGTCTTTGTTTATAGGGACGTAGGTCTGTTCGATATGGAGACTTCCCATATTGTGAGCAAGCAAAATCAGTAATTGTGGTAAGTAATTTTAAAACATGTCTACACTATTATCTTTATTATTAGTTTAGAACTAGTTTCATATTTTGCTATTTATGAAAACATTTTTCTGCCTTCATGAAAAGCCAACATCAGCCAAATACCATGTTTGAAGATATGTTTCTTGAGCATTGCATTATTGCGTTATCTAATTTTTTTAAGCTGTATAAGATTAATATAGAAAATGAATGTTTAGGTGACATATATATTTTCTGCCTTCTCATTTCTTTAGCAGAGACATCTCTAGAAAGTTTTTGCTTTTTGTCTTGTTTTGTTTTTGATATAGTTTCATGTTACTTTTAAAGAATTAACTGACCTTTAGCACCAAGATTAGAAATCACTGGAAGTTGTTTCTTGGTACCCTGTAGCAAGGTATGCTGCGTATCTTACCACTTATGACACGTATCATTTCTCTAAAAGAAAACCTCCCCACATTTAAATTTATTTTTAGAAGTTAGCATTTATTTTATTTTTTTTAATTTATTGATTTCTTTTAGAGAGAGAAGAGAGGAGAGAGAGAGAGAAACATCGATGAGAGAGAACATCGATTGGTTGCCTTCTGCATGCCCCCCACCAGGAATTTGACCCACAACGTGATCATGTGCCCTTACTGGGATTCAAACTGCTGACCTCTTGGTGTATGGGTTGGCGCTCAACCACTGAATCACACCCGCTGGACAGCATTTATTATTATTATTTTTTATTCCTCACCTGAGTATATTTTCCTATTGATCATCAGATAGAGTGGGAGGGAGGGGGAGAGAGAGAGAGACAGAGAGAGCCACATTGACTGGTTGCCTCCCACACAACCAGACCAGGGCCAGGGACAAACCACAACTGAGGTATGTGTCCTTGACCGGAATCGAACCCAGGACTCATTGGTCCACAGGCCAATGCTCTTACCGCTAAGCCAGACTGGCCAGGGCAGCATTTATTCTATTCTTTATAACTGCATTTTATGTAAAGGTCCTTTTATTTTATTTTATTTTTTTAATCCTCACCCGAGGACATTTTTTCGTTTTTTGTTCAGATAGAGTGGGAGGGAGAGAGAGCGAGAGAAACATTGATGTGAAAGGTACACATCGAGTGGCTGCCACCTGCATGACCCAACCAGGGCAGTGGACAAACTGCAGTCGAGGTACATGCCCTTAGTGGGAACCGAACCCTGGTCTCCCTGGACCGCAGGCCAACGCTCTAATCACTGAGCCAAACCATCCAGGGCTATACATTATTTTTTCGTACCTATTTTAAATAAATAAAATAGTATAGAGGCCCCTGTATTATCCATTAATCCCATTCCCCTTCCTTTTTCCTGGAGATAACTATTTTCATTTTCTCATGCTCATGCATACCTTTATATTTCATTTATATATATCTATCAACATGACATGTATTGATTTGGAGGCCTTTAAACATTATATAACAAGATTTGTACAGAATGTATTATACTGCAACTTGCGTTTTCATTTCAGCGTGGTTTCTAGATTTATCTCTGTTGATACATATGCCTTTCAAGTATTCCATTGATGACTATACCATAATTTTCCATCTTCCTGTTGATGAACAGTTAGGATATTTCCAACGTTTTGCCTAACAGTCCTACCGTGGACATTATTTTGTCCCTTTGTTGCAAAGATGCAAACGTTTCTCTAGGTTTTATACCAAAAATGGAATTTCTGAGTTGTTAGAGTATGAGTATTTTCAGCTTTATTACATTTTGCCAAGTTAGCCTGCAAATGGTAATATCATACATTTCCCACCATCAGTATATATGAGGTCCCATTTTTGCACAGCTTTGTCAAAACTATAGTTAAATTTTTTAATTTTTGCCAATGTGATATGTACAAATGGCATCCTGGAAGTTAAATATGCATTGCCTTCATTACAAAGCATCTTATTTCACATTTATTCTATTGATCATTTAAGTTTTCTGTGAGTTTCCTATTTGTACCCTTTACCCATGTTTTTCTGTTGGGTTATTTGTCTTTTTCCTTTTTAATCCTCACCTGAGCATATTTTTTTATTTATATTTTTTTATAGAGTGGGAGGGAGAGAGAGGGAGAGAAAGAAACATCGTTGTGAGAGGGACACATTGACTGGTTGCCTCCCACATGACACTGACCAAAGCCGGGAACGAACCACAACCGAGGTATATGCCCTTGGCTGAAATCAAACCCTTGTCTCATTGGTCCACGGGTTGTCCATCTACCGCTGAACCAAACTGACCAGGGCTATTTGTCTTCTTTTTAAACTTATTTGTAGGGTAATCTGAATTTTGATCTTCTATTGAAAATACCTTTTCCCAGTGAATGACTTAGTTTAGGTTTGTTTCTAGAGCCCCTCATTGAGCAAAAGATTTATATTTTAATGTAGCAGAATATACCTCTTTATGATTTGTACATTTTTTGTCTTATTTAAGACTTTTTTTTTTTTTTTATATCTGGACATACTCAATTTAATAATGTGTCAGAAACTATACTGTGACTATGTAAAAGAATATTCCTGTTCTTAGGAACTGTTTGCCGAAGTACTTATGGATAAGGAAACGTAATGCATGATTCATATAACTTAACCTCAGTAGTTTGGTTCATTTTTTAAAAAAGCATATGTATCTCTCTGTGTGTGGAGAAAGATAATGTGCAAATAATAACAGGAATTGGAATAAAATGTTGGCAATATATGAATCTGGATAAAGAAAAGGGTATTTTGCCCTGGCCAGTTTGGCTCAGCGGTTAGAGCGTCGGCCTGTGGTCCGGAGAGACCCGGGTTCGGTTCCCGCTAAGGGCACGTACTTCGGTTCAGTTTGTCCCCGGCTCTGGTTGGTCGTGCGGGTGGCAGCCACTCGATGTGTCCCTTTCACGTCGATGTTTCTCTCTCTCTCTCTTCCTCTCTCTCCCTCCCACTCTATCTGTACAAAAGATGGAAAAATGTCCTCGGGTGAGGATTAAAAAAAAAAAAAAAAGGGTATTTTTGTCCCTTTTCATTGTTGCTTTATTTTATTTTATTTTATTTTATTTTTTTATTTTATTTTACTTTTTTATCCTCACCCGAGGACATTTTTCCATTTTTTGTTCAGATAGAGTGAAAGGGAGATAGAGGAAGAGAGAGAGAGAGAAACATCGATGTGAAAGGGACACATCGAGTGGTTGCCACCCACACAACCCATCCAGGGCCGGGGACAAACTGCAACCAAGGTATGTGCCCTTAGGGAGAACCGAGCCCAGGTCTCTCCAGACCGAAGGCCAATGCTCTAACCACTGAGCCAAACTGGCCAGGGCCATTGTTGCTTTATAACTTATATGTTCAGTGATGTTTAAATGTTTCCCTTTTTTCAGTTCTCACGCAAGAATATGTTTATTGATTTTAGAGAGAGGCGAAGGGAAAGAGGGAGGAGGGAGGTGGAGAGACAGACAACCATCTTTTGTTTGCGTCACGTATGCCCCAACTGGGGATCGAACTCACAGCCTAGGTATGTGCCCTGATTAGGAATCCAACCTGCCACCTTTTGGTGTACAGAATAACGCTCCAACCCACGGAGCCACACTAGCCAGGGCTAAATTTTTTCTTTTTGTAAAAATTAGTGTTTGTCATTACCAGATTTCAGGTTATACTACAAAGCCACTGTAATCAAAACAGCCTGGTACTGACCCAAGAACATGCATATAGACCAGTGGAACAGAACAGAGAACCCAGAAATGGACCCAAAGCAATATTCTCAATTAATATTTGACAAAGGTGGCAAGAGCATACAGTGGAGTAAAGACAGCCTTTTTAATAAATGGTTTTGGGAAAATTGGACAGCTACATGCAAAAAACTGAAACTAGACCATCAACTTACACCATACACGAGAATAAACTTAAAATGGATAAAAGACTTAAATGTGACTCATGAATCCATAAAAATCCTAGAAGAAATTGTAGGCAACAAAATTTCAGACATCATACGCAGCAGAATTTTTACTGATACATCACCTAAGGCAACAGAAACAAAGGAGAAAATGAACACATGGGACTACCTCAAACTCAAAAGCTTCTGCACAGCAAAAGATACAATCATCAAAATGGAAGGCAACCCACTGTATGGGAGAGCATAATTGCCAATGATATATCAGATAAGGGGTTAATTTCCAATATATATTGAGTGCTCATACAACTCAACAAAAGGAAGACAAAAACCCAATTAAAAAATGGGCAGAGGAACTAAATAGACACCTTTCCAAACAGGACATACAAATGGCTAAGAGACATATGAAGAAATGCTCAACATCACTCATCATCAGAGAGATGCAAATTAAAACACTGTGGTATCACCTCACCCCTGTCAGAATGGCCGCCATCAACAAATCATCAAACAACAAGTGTTGGCGAGGGTGTGGAGAAAAGGGGACTCTAGTACACTGCTGGTGGGAATGCAGACGGGTGCAGCCACTATGGAAAACACTATAGTGTTACCTCAAAAAATTAAAAATTGAACTTCCATTTGACCCATTGATCCCACTTCTAGGAATATACCCTAAGAAGCCTGAAACACTAATTAGAAAGAACATATGTACCCCCATGTTTTTAGCAGCACTATTTACAATAGCTAAGATCTGGAAACAGCCCAAGTGTCCATCAGCAGACGGATGGATCAAAAAGCTGTGGTACATATACACAATGGAGTACTATGCAGCTGTAAGAAAGAAAGATCTCTTATCCTTTGAGACGACATGGAGGGATCTGGAAAGTATTATCCGAAACAAGCCAAACAGAGAAAGACAAGTATCATATGATCTCACTTATTTGTGGAATATAATGAACATAACAGTCTGAGGAATGGGGTATTCCCAGAGACATTGAAGTGAGTACAGACTGACAATCCCCAGAAGAGGAGGTGGTGGGGGAGAGATAAACCACAGAACTTTTATGCATGTGTGCATGAACAACAGACATGGACAACAAAGCTGGGGAAGGGGGTGGGGGGGGCAAATCAGCGGGGGGAAAAGGAGAAACATCTGCAACAAAAATTAATTAATTAATTAAATTAAAAAAAAATAGTGCTTGTAATCTCTGGTGGTATTTGCATAGATATATTCATAATATAGAATAGACAGTTTAGAAATAGATACTAGTATGAGGAAAATCTATAAAACCATAGTACATTTTAAGGGAGGAGGAGAGCTTCTTAACCAAGACTAGAACCCAAGGAGTTAGAAAAGAAACATTTTATTGACTACATAAAATAATTGCATAACAAAATATTCCATAAACAAAGTCAATAGACAAATAGTAGGTTCAGAAGAATTCTAACTCATAGGGTAGACATTTAATGTTTATGATAAACTGAGCAGTTACACAGAGTATCAAGTAGGGAACAAATAACAAAATAGAAAAATGGTCATAAGATGCAAAAAAGTAATCACAACAGAGAAAATGTAGGTGGTTGATATATATTAAATGTGACTCAAACTCAATAGTAGCCAGAGAAATGATGGAGATTTCATACCCATCAGAATGGAGAAATTAGAGTGATAAAATAGCTTGCTGGCAGAGATGCAGAGAAGAGGAATACTTGTATAAAAATAAATTGCTACATCATTTTTTAAAACAATGTAGTAGAATCTGTTGAAGTTTTACGTCTATTAATTTATTCCATAGAAATATAAGCACCAATAAGTGTGTGTACAAAGATGTTTAGTACTGCTTTTTTTGTAGTCACAGAAGACTAAAAACACAGAGAATGTGAATGCCCTTCTCTAGAGGATGTTTGAATAAATCCACACAGAATATTATGAGTCATTAACCAAAAATATTGGTTAACACAAAGATGCACAAGAGTATGTATAGTATCCCATTTTTGTAAATTAAAAAAAAAATTTTCGCCCTGGCCAGTTTGGCTCAGCAGTTAGAGCGTCGGCCTGCGGTCCGGAGAGACCCCGGTTCGGTTCCCGCTAAGGGCACGTACTTCGGTTGCAGTTTGTCCCCGGCCCTGGTTGGTCGTGCGGGTGGCAGCCACTCGATGTGTCCCTTCACATCGATGTTTCTCTCTCTCTCCTTCCTCTCTCTCCCTCCCACTCTATCTGTACAAAAAATGGAAAAATATCCTCGGGTGAGGATAAAAAACAACAACAACAACAAAAAAAAATTTACAAATCTTGAACGTCCTAAAGCCCCATCTAAACTCAGACTCAAAGTATAAATAAATATCAGTAAATATAGAACCTTTAAAAAAAAAAAAATTTTCGCCCTGGCCGGTTTGGCTCAGCGGTTGGAGCGTCGACCTGCGGTCCTGAGGGACCCGGGTTCGGTTCCCGCTAAGGGCACGTACCTCGGTTGCAGTTTGTCCCCGGCCCTGGTCGGTTGTGCGGGTGGCGGCCACTCGATGTGTTCCTTTCACATCGATGTTTCTCTCTCTCTGTTACTCTCTCTCCCTCCCACTCTGCCTGAACAAAAAGATGGGAAAATGTCCTCGGATGAGGATAAAAAAAAAAAAAAAAAATTTTAATGTGTACATATATATAATGTGTATAGATGGAGAAACTTTGCAAAGATGTACTGTGTTAATGTGGGCTGTGGAGATGGGATTGAATGGGAGGATAGAAATGATTTTAACAAAAATGAAGGGGGGCGGACATATTAAATAAAAAGTTTTGATAGGTTAAATAGACATTTCTACAAAGAAGATATACACATTGCTAATACGAAAATGAAAACAGCCCTGGCTGGTTTGGTTCAGCGATTAGAGCGTCGGCCCATGGACCAGAAAGGCCTGGGTTCAGTTCCTGCTAAGGGCATGTACCTCTGTTGCAGTTTGTTCCCAGCCCTAGATGGGGTTGTGTGGGTGGCAACCACTCCATGTGTCTCTCTCACATCAAAGTTTCTCTCTCTCTCTCGCTCCCTCTCTCCCTCTCGCTCTATCTGAAGATAAATGCATAAATGTCCCAGGCGAGGATAAAAGAAGAACATGAAAACATGCTCAACATTACTAATCATTAGGGAAATGCAAATAAAAACCACAATGAGATACCACTTCATACTCATTAGGAATGTTATTATAAACAAAACAAAATAACAATTTGTGGTTATATAAAATAAAAACTTTTTGTATAAAATAGCATTTTTAAGTTTGTTTTTTCATTCTGCCATTTCTTTTTAAGAGAAATACCAGTAGACAGACAAAGCCACTTAAAGTTCAAGTTATGCATTCATCTATTGTCGCGCATCAGAATTTTGGTTTGAAACTTTTGTCTTGGCTGGGAAGCATTATTGGATATTCAGGTAGGTTCTTAAAAGCTTGTACTACCTGACTTAAAAATGAGCTCATGTGCCCTTGCAAAAGTGTTTTGGAAAAAATATTGAGTGGAGTGATTTTTTTGGGGGGTGGGGGGACATTAATTTCACATTTTAAATACCATCTCAGAATATCATTATGCACAGAAAACCTTTGTTTCCCAGATTTTGATCCACAGGATTTTATATGCATACAAAGGATTTTGTGTTCAAATAAATGCAGGATACACTGTGTTTTAACAATTGCCTAATGCAATCTACATCTCACAACTTGGTAAAGAACCTTTTTTTTAATGGAGCACCTGTGGAACTCTTTTACTTAGCAAGCTGGAAAATGCTACTGTAAATAAAACCTAAATGGTTAGCAGTTTAAAGGATAAAACGCTAATGTTACTATCTTTGTTTTGACTCCTATAACTTTTTGTTACCAGTAATTTGCAACTCTGAAAATGTGCAAATTTGAAGTTGCTTATTTAGTTTTTCCACAGTATACAAATTAGATTATCTTTTTAATGTAATGGTAACAGAATTAGAACCCTTGTGTCCCGTGTCAAAAAATACAAGTTTGGTGTATGACACTAAATAGTAAAACAGTAATAGATCGAAGCTATCAGTCGTACTTTTTTCACGCAAGAGAGGTGGTGTGGTTAAGTGACATTCTAATGTTTACTATAAAGAAAATTTCTGAAATGTGTATTGAAATGCTGTTTGAAAGAAGATTGCCACACTGTAAACTGACAGGTAAAAACAAGGTATGGATATTTAAGAGAACATATTTGCTTGCTTATAAATATCTTTCCAATGATTTTTCTTATCCTCATTTTTAAAAAATCCTCACCCAAGGATATGTTTATTGATTTTAAAGAGAAAGAGAGAGGGGAACATTGATGTAAGAAGGAAAAACATTGATCAGTTGCCTCCTGTACATGCCCTGATTGATTATCAAACCTGAAACCTTTTGGTGCATGGGACAGTGTTCCAACCACCTGAGCCCAACCAGGACTCTTATCCTCATTTTTTTTCAATTTTGATGTTTTCCATTGGATACATATATGCCAAGCATGTGCTGTGGTAAAAATTACTGTATTTTTTTCTGACTACTTTGTATGCTTGTAGAATTCTGAAAACTGATATTAATTATAAAGTATGAAACAAAAAGGTATTAGTTTTTTGGTTATGTTAATACTTATATCAGTATTTGAGCAACTATTTTTTTTAAGTTTACTATTTAGAGGATGTAGGAATTTGTTTTCCAGGCCCTCTTACGTAGTAGGTACATAGTGAATTTTTGTTTAATGATGAACATTTTGCATGGCATTAATAAAAAAGACTAGTATATATTATAGCACTTAAGTCAGACCTTTTATTTTATTTATTTATTTTTTATCCTCACCTGAGGACATTTTTTCCATTTTTTGTTCAGATAGAGTGGGAGGGAGAAGCGAGGAAGAGAGAGAGAGAGAGAGAAATGTCGATGTGAAGGGAACACATCGAGTGGCTGCCACCCATATGACCCAGCCAGGACCGGGGACAAACTGCAACCGAGGCATGTGCCCCCAGCGGGAACCGAACTGGGTCTTTGGACCGCAGGTCGAAGCTCTAACTGCTGAGCCAAACTGGCCAGGGCTCAAACCTTCTTTTAAATGATAGCATGGTTTTATATATTCTAATGTAACTTAATTACTCTTGATGTTTGGATAGCTATGTCTGTTTCAGTGAGGATTTTTTATATGCTTTGCTCTTTAAAGTCTTTACAGCATAAGAAGTCATTGCCTTTCTGATAGATATGTATTTTGATGTTCTGAAATAAGAGTTTGTGTGTAATGCAAGATTTGGAATTTTTCTCCTTTTTATGAAAATGTTAATAAAATACTTAATATGTTTACTTTTTCTGAATAAGTTTGACCTTTAATAAAACATGTAAAACTCCATAGATTCATTTGAACATTTCTTCTAAAATTTCATTGTATTTTAATATTGGAAGTTGCTATTTCATGACTACTTTTCTTCCTGTTTTAAGATGGTCTTCGCCGAATTTTATGTCAAGTTGGTTTACAAGAAGGGCCAGATGGTGAAAACTCTTCTCTCGTGGATAGATTGATGCTTAATGATTCCAAATTGTGGAAAGGTAAGTCTCTTAACTACTTTGTATAGGGAAACTTATATAGGAAATTGAAATATTAAAGTTTTCTTTCTTTTTTTCCTTTGGGAAGGTATTTAATAAGTATGGTTTTTAGAATTAGCATATGCAGTCTTATTCTTTGGGGAAAGACAAAAAGATTTTGAGTCTGTGACCCAAATAAAATAACCTTTACATTTGTTAAAAACTTTATATAGAAAAACTGATTTTTTTAAGAAGCAGGTTGTAAATATTTTATAGTAAGGAACACATGTAGAGTTTTGCTCTTGAGATTTAAAATACAGTTAACCATATCAAAACTTTGGGGATTTAATTTTTTGCTTGTTTTATATATCTTTGTTATATCTGTTCTTTTTGTAAAAGGTGCTAGGACTGTGTATCATCAGTTGTTCATGAGCAGTCTACTTATGGACTTGAAGTACAAGAAACTATTTGCTGTTCGATTTGCAAGGGTAAGTAGTTTCTCAGATTTGAAGATTAACAAAATAGTCAGGTTATATACAGAATAACTGTTGCCCATGATTATATCCAGGCTTTGTAAAATTAACAGCTAATAGTACTATGTCAGTGTATTGATTTTAAATTCTAGGAAACTTCATATATGATCTTTTTATATTTTATCAATAGAATAAAATTCAATGAGGCTTTTCAGCTGCCATGATAATACGAATATCCATCCATACAGTGTGTATGGTGTGAAATGATAAATGAAGAATTTAAACCTATTCCATTGTGAATTATGGTATTATTTCTATTAAAATTTATACAAGGAAAAAATGTTCTTAGCTGAAACACTGCATATATATGGATGTGATTTAAGAATCATGAACTCTAGATTGTTGATACTGTTGAATTATGTTCTTCTCCCTTTTAACAACATGTGATTAAGCTACCCGTTTTTTTATTTGTTAGTTTTTTTATTGTTTGTTTTTTACCTTAATTAGGAGTTCTTAATCAAGGAAGTTTGTAAGAATCATTTGGGAAGTTCTTTCAAAATATGTGTGTTTGTGTTCTGTTCTCAAACCTGCTATAGCAGATTCACCAAGGATGGGGCCCAAGCACGTGTACTTTGAAAGAACCATCAAGTGATTCTGATATGCATCCAGAAGTAATACAAATCTGGTTTTGTCAGTGACAGTGCAAAGCACTGTGGGTTAGCCCCACCAGTGTACAATGATATCCCTGGATTTTAGTAGCTGTTTCTCCTATTTCAGCTCATAAACTGTCATTTGTGTTTGAATAGATTGTCTAGTGAATCAGTATTTATACACACTTTATTTGATAGAAGTCATTCCAGTTATCATTCTTATAGTGTTATCTCATTGACTCCTCCAGCACTGACTTTTCTTTATAATCCTTAAACATTTGGTCAATATGGGTTAGAGGTGAATCTCCCCCTTGTTGTTTAGAATTACCAGCAGTTGCAGAGAGATTTTATGGAGGATGATCACGAGCGAGCAGTTTCCGTGACTGCTCTGTCTGTCCAGTTCTTCACCGCACCTACTCTGGTGAGTAGTGCTTGCCTTTTCTTGGTAACTGATAGCTGGCACTCCTTGCCTTTTTTTGCCTTCTTACTAGAACTATGAGCGTTTGCAGAGTGATTTTGTGACAGATGACCACGAGAGAGAGTTTTCAGTCGCAGATCTCTCGGTTCAGATATTCACAGTTCCTTCACTTGTAAGTACTGCAATACTAAGAAAACTTTTTTTGTTTTCCATTACCAAAAGTAAAGCCTTAAAATAATAGAGTACTGTCCTGGTCGGTTTGGCTCAGAGATTAGAGTGTTGGCCCTTGGACTGAAGGGTCTCAGGTTTGATTCCCAGTTAAGAGCACGTACATGGGTTGCAGGTTTGATCCCAGTCCCTGTCAGGGTCATGCCGGAGGCATCCAATCTATGTGTCTCTCTCACGTCAATGTTTCTCTCTCTCTCGCCCCCCCCCCTCCCTCCCTTCCTCCCTTCCACTCAATATAAAAACTAATGGAAAAATATCCTTGAGGGAGGATTAAAGAAAGAAAAAAAAGGAGAAAAATCAACACAACCAAAAGTTGGTACTTTGAAGAGGCCAGGAAAAAAGCATAGATCTCTACTAAGACTAATAAGAGACACAGAAAAAATTTTAGTTTAAACAGTACTGTAGAGCTTATAGATATTGAATAGACAATAAGACAATAATAGGACCAACTTAATAAAATTAGAAATTTGGATGAAATGTGAAGAAATTCCTAAGAAAAAATACAAGTTATTAAACAAGAAACAGAAAATTTTAATTAGTATAAAAATCTTCTCATAAACAAATTTGTAGGCCCAAATGACTATACTGGGAAATTATTCTAAATATTTAAGAAAGAAAGAACATCTGACTTATATAAGTTTTTCCAGAAGACAGAGGACAAGAACATACTTGACAGTTTTAGTGAGTCCTCTATAGTCTTTATACCAAAACCCAGGAGGGAATTAAATTACCATCTGCTCTGGCTGCTGTTGCTTAGTGGTTGGAGCATTGGCCTGCACATCAAAGGGTCTCAGGTTTGATTTCTGGTCAAGGGCACGCATACTTGAGTTGCAGTTTCATCCTTGGCCCTGGTCAGGGTTGTGCAGGAGACAACCAATCAATGTGTCTCTCTCACGTTGATGTTTCTTTCTCTCCTCCTCCCTCTCCCTTCCAACTCTCTCTAAAAATTAATGGAAAAAATATCCTTGGGTGAGGATTAACAACAACAAAAAATAAAATTATCATCTAATTACCACAAATAAATTCACACAAATCAAATCAAGCAATATTTTTGCAAAAGGATTATACATCACAGCCCAGGAGTAGTATAACATTTGAAAAAAATCAACTGGTATAATTCACCTTATTTAATAAACATAAAGGAGGGAAAAAAACATATCAAATGCTTTTCCTGAATTCATAAAAATGAAACACTTATTTGTGATTTAAGACAAACAAAAAATATCTCATGGCAAACTAGGAATGAAAGAGAGCGTCTTTAATCTGATAGACTACCTAAAGCCAAAACAGAAAGTAAGAACCCAAAGCAAACATTATACATAATGGTGAAATATTAAAAACTTTTCCGCTAAACTTAAGAATTAGAAAAAATTTTGCTTTTATTTATCTTATGGTGACTACCATTCTTTTGTTATTTTTTGAGGTAGATATTTAAATCTTTGGCTTTCAGCCTTTCTTTTCTGATGAGTGCCTTTAAGGCTTAAGTTTTCATTTAAACATTTTTTTAAGCTGCATCCCACAATTTTATATCATTTTTAAAATTATCTTCATTGTTGAAAGTATTACAGATATCCCTTTATGTCATATTTTTATTATTCAGTTCCTAAAACCAAGTTCCTTTGTGATTTCTTCTTTAACCCATTTTTTCTTTGTGATTATTCTTAGAAGTATATTGCTAAATTTCAAAATATTTGTACATTTTCTAATTATTTTGTTAGGAATTTCTAGCTTAATTTCACTGTGGTCAGAGAATGTACTCTGATTTTTGTCCTAAGGAATTTGTTGAGACTTGGCTTTATGGCCCAGAATATTGTCAGTTTTGGTAAATATTCACTGTGGCCTTAAAAGTTATGTATATTTTCTCATTATTGGGTACGATATTTATATACATCACTTAGGTCAAGTTTGTTCAGTCTTTGTGTAAGTCTTTTATATACTTACTAATTTTTTATCTACTTGTTCTCTGAGTTATCAAAGCATATTAATAGTCTCCCACAATGATTGTTGATTTTTTTCTCCTTTTACTTCTCTAAGTTTTTGCTTTATATATCTTAAAGCAATGTGGTTGAATGTATAAAATTTAGAATTACACTTCCCAAATCGAGCCTTTTATCATTATGAATTATTTCTTGTTATATATTTAACTTTTCTACTCTTATATTTAAGTTGTATTGCTTGTAAAAAGCACGTATTTGGGTTTTGTTGCTTATGCAATCTGACACTCTTAATATTTTATTTAGTTTTCTACATATTTAATGTAATTACCCATATATTTGGCTTTATGTTTACTACCTTATGATTTTTTTCTGTTTAACCCACCTATCTTGTTTCTTTTTACTATTTTTTTAAATTAAATATTTATTATTTTATTTTTCCTCTTTATTAACTTGTTAGTTGTACATTAACTTAATACTTTTAAGGGTCACTCTAGAGCAGTTTTATTCAGTGTCAGTTATGAGATGATAAACAGTTTATACCAGAACGTGAAACAGCACACCACTACTTTCAGCAAAATCTTGCTATGAAAATTAATGTCAGCTGAATGGAATTGTAAATGGCTGATTTTACCTTCCTGTGCAAACTTCTTGTCACACCTGGCAACAAGCAGTTTTCAGGCTGCTGGTCAGTGGACCATACTTTGAGTAGCACTGCCCTGGAGGTTATGGATGCATCCTTACTGCAGTCAGACACCACGTTTCAGCCTCTCAGGAGTGGAATTCTAGACTCTGCATTCAGCCTTTGTCGGTGTTGGTGGAGATTGAGCCACAGTTTGTTTCTGTGGTGGTTGGCTAGAGTGCAGGGGTTATTGTTTGCAAGTTTTCTGTTAGGTTATTCCTTTCCTGTGGCTAGAGAGAGCAGGCTTTTTTTTTTTTTTTTTTTTTAAGTCTGTGCCCATTGGCATTTGCAGATTGGCAGCTTCTTCAGTCTAGGATATATGAGGTGAAAACAAAGAACTCTACCTTGTTGATCCTTGGATTCCAAGGTCCCTGGCCAGTGTAGCTTCACTCCACCTTTCAGAGTCTTCTGGTGTTCCTTTTGCATAATGTTCAGAGTTTTTAGTTGTTCTGAGTGGGAAGACTAGAGCAAAGTACATCTACTCCATCTTCTCTGAACCCTGAAGCAGAAGTTGGTGTTTTTAAAAATACATTCCAGTTTTCTGGTGAAATTCTCTATATTTTCCTCATTTCCTGAATATGTAAATCATAGACAGCTATTTTAAAGTCATTGTCTGATAATTCCATTGTATGATCATCTACAGTTCTGTCCCTATTATTTGATTTTTCTTTTTAGTATTTACCCCTTTTCATTTTCAGTCATTTGGAATGCCTAATACTTTTTACTGACATTTGTCTTAGATCACAGCAGTTTTACTGTGATTTACCTAGATGCGGTGTTCTTTATATTTATAGATGTTTTGGAAATTTTTGCGCCATTCTCTCTTCAAATATGGTTTCTGCTCCATTCTCTCTTTCTAATTGCCATTAAAAAAATTTTTTTTTATTGATTTTTAGGGAGAGGGTGAGAGAGAGAAACATCGATCAGGGGCCTCCTGTACACCCCCTACTGGGAATTGAACTGGCGACCTTGTAGTACATGGGACGGCGCTCAACTGACTGAGCCACGGCAGCCAGGGCTCTCATTGCCTTTTGCTCAAACATTGTTTATTTTAAAAACCATACATACTACATGATATCTTTCTCTCAAGAAGGTTCCCCTTAATGTTGTTAGATAGGGTGGAGCCAATAACCTTAGTTCAGTAAGGAATTGACATGACTCAAGGTTGTTTTGCCAATACTCTGTCTTTCTTCTTCTTTTTTTTTTTTTTTTAATCATCCTCACCTGAGGACATTTTTTCATTTTTTGTTCAGGTAGAGTGGGAGGGAGAGAGAGGAACAGAGAGAGAGAGAAACATCGACGTGAAAGGGACACATCGAGCGGCTGCCACCCGCACAACCAACCAGGGCCGGGGACAAACTGCAACCAAGGTATGCGCCCTTAGCGGGAACTGAACCTGGGTCTCTCCGGACCGCAGGCCGATGCTCTAACCGCTGAGCCAAACCGGCCCGGGCTCTGTCTTACTTCTAATTCACCCTCGCCCCTGGGACATAATCCTTTCAGGATCCCCAACTTAGAGCCTGGAGTGTTCACTAGGGTCCTGAACTCTAATCCTGTTTACTCAGCTTAGTTAGACTGCCACATCTGGAAATGCAGACTGGTGCAGCCACTGTGGAAAACAGTATGGAGTTTCCTCAAAAAATTAAATGGAACTGCCTTTTGACCCAGCAATCCCACTTCTGGGAATATATCCCAAGAATCCTGAAACACCAATCAGAAAGAATATATGCATCCCTATGTTTATAGCAGCACTATTTATAACAGCCAAGATCTGGAAACAGCCCATGTGCCCCTCAGCAGATGAGCAGATAAAAAAGCTGTGGTACATTTATACAATGGAATAAATACTATGCAGCTATATAAAAGAAGAAACTCTTAGCCTTTGTGAAAGCATGGATGGACCTGGAGAGTATTAATTATGCTAAGTGAAATAAGCCAGCCAGAGAAAGACAAATACCATGTGATCTCCCTTATGTGAACAGAATAAATCAATGAACCGGAAGCATGGCTACATGGAATACACTGGCCAGTGCCTGAGGGGAGGGGGTTGGGGCAGGGTGACTGGATAAAGAAGGTGAAGGGATTAGCTAAAGAACATATATGCATAGCCCATGGACATGGACAATAGTTTGGTGAAGGCCAAGGTAGAGGTATGGTGGTAGGGAGAGGTGGGCAAAGGGTGGGTATAAAGGGGGACACCTGCAATAATGTCAACATTAAAATTCTTTAATAAAAATTTTTTTTTGAAGGCCCTGGTTGGGTAGCTCAGTTGGTTAGAGCATCATCCCAACACGCAAACGTTGTTGGTTTGATCCCTGGTCAGGGCACATACAAGAATCAACTAAAGAAAGCATAAATAAGTGAACCAACAAATCGATGTTTCTCTCTCCCTTCCTCTCTCAAAAATCTTTTTTCAAGACTGCCACATGTTTTCTTTGCTCTACTAGGCTTGCTGCTCTCTTAGACTTCTATCCTGCATAGCTTCAGAATTTTGCACATGTCTTAAGGGAAAAACTGGAAGAAAGCTGGACTTGTTTCTACCTTTTTGTTCGTTCTGAAATCTCAGCAGGTCTTTCTCCCTCTTATTAGCAGCTCTGTCACACTCCTGGGATCTACAGTCCCATCTTGCTCTGCTCTCAGAAGAGTCAAATGCTGAGGGAAAGGTAGTTGCAGAATGTGACCCACCTTCCTCTGCCGTCACTCTTCTCCATGGTTTTATACCCTGGAATCTTTGTTGCCTTAGCAGCTCTCTAAAAATTGACCTTTTTGTCTCGCCCACGTGGCTCAATGGATTGAGCGTCGTCCTGTGGACTAAGGTCCTGGTTGATTCCTGGTCAGGGCACATGGCTGGGTTGCAGGCTCAATCCCCAATGGGAGCGTGCAGGAGGCAGCCTATCAGTATTTCTCTCACACATCGATGTTTCTCTCTCCCCCTTCTCTCTCTAAAAAAGTCAATAAAAATAAAGACAATTTAAAATTTACCTTTTCTGGTTCTTGGTAGAAATGGTGATCAGCTTCATCCCACCCCAGCATGCCTAGAAACAGAAGAATACATGTTTTGTTTCCTGAAAAAAAGCTGTTAGATCACTGGCACTATATATTAGTGAGATGTTTTATAGTAGTGATAGGATCCCATTTATTGGTATCTTTTGAATCAGAATTACCTTACAGTTAACACAGTCTTTGTTTTAATAGTTTGGTTGAGAACTGGTACTAATAATTCAAGTGGTTAGAGTATCTTAATTTATTTTATTAAATGTGCCCTCATTATAGTCACCATTGCCCTTGTATACTCTATCATGTATAGTTGAACTAAAACTGTGTATGCACAGGCCATTATTACTCTGTGAAGTTTTTCAGTCTTTGGGAGGAATTTGGCCCACATTGAATATACTGTTAGATATGTAATGAGCCTTGCAACACAAAGTTGAATATAAGTTACATAAAATGAATAAAAACTATAATTAAGATAAATAATCATAAATTTTTTTAAAGCAAAGTGAAATTATAAGCATAAAAATCAAGTGTTTTTTAGGGTGAGTGATAAGAAGTATTACAACCTATATAATATTAGATATTTAATGTTGAAAATTACCTTGAAAAGTTAGCCACAATCTAGATATGAGGTGATAAAGCCAAGTACTTAAAATTTTTATTTTCTTTTTCGTTGTAACCTTGGAAAATATGTTTGTTTTCTTTAGTTATCTTTTTAGAAGTAGAAATGCCTGAATAACTTCCCTTCTTTAATGGGATAGTATTAAGGGACCACCCTATTGATTTTTATTTGGCACCCAGTAAAGACAGTTAGAATGCAATCTAAAACTATGTAGTGGATGAACCATCTTTTTTAATATTCATCTGAAACTGAAATTGCTAGTAAGTGCCTTGGTTGGTGAGATCTTAGTTCCACCAATATTGTCACTTTTTGTCAAAGTCAACTAATAGGACATACAAGAAACAAAAAAGAAAATCTTTTTACCTAACCTGTGAACACCTCCCCTCCTTCAAACAACCCCAGTCCTCACTGTCTAAGAATATTAATAGCAGTTAATCCTGTTGACTTTTTAAAAAGATTTGTTTGTTGATTTTTAGAAAGAGAGGGAGGGAGAGGGGGCAAAACATCTATGTGCAAGGGAAACATCAATTGAGTGCCTCCTGCACACCCCTTACTGGAGATTGAACCTGAAACCTGGAATGGAACAGGCAATCTTTCAGTGCACGGGATGACACTCATTCAGCTGAGCCAACCAGCCAGGACTGGTCCTACTTTTCTTTTATCCTCACCCGAGAACATTTTTCCATTTTTTTGTTCAGATAGAGTGGGAGGGAGAGAGAGGAAGAGAGAGGGAGAAACATCAACATGAAAGGGTCACATCGAGTGGCTGCCACCCGCACGACCAACCAGGGCTGGGGACAAAACTGCAACCAAAGTACATGCCCTTAGCAGGAACCAAACCCGGGTCTCTCTGGGCTGCAGGCCGACGCTCTAACCGCTGAGCAAAAGCAGCCAGGGCAGGACTGGTCCTACTTTTTGATGCAACTTTCTGTATTACTAATAAACCTGATCTTGACTAAGGTAAAACCTAGTTTAATAGTTAATTAGCACCAATAGCAGCTTGGAACTTAGTTAGGCTATACTAGTGGGAAGAAATCCATCATCTTTTTTATCAGAGTGATATGTGGAACTCAAAGTAATATTAAATTTTTCTAACTTTACTGTGGAACAAATAAGGAAATGCAGATTGTTAAAAAATAATGTTAGCCCGGCTTGTGTGGCTCAGTGGTTGAGCATCAACCCATGTACCAGGAGCTTACTGGTTCAATACCCGGTCAGGGCACATGCCCAGGTTGCAGGCTCTATCCCCAGTGGGGGGCATATAGGAGGCAGCACATTAGTGTCCGTCTCACATCAGTGATTCTGACACTCCTTATCTCCCTTCCTCTCTCTGAAATCGATAAAAACATATTTTAAAAAATAATAATGTTCAACTTCATTTATAATAAGATATGTAAATTAAAACCATCAGAATGGTAGCATCAAAATGTTTGAAATTGCATTGCATTATTGAGGGCGTGAGGAGAAAGCATACATTGTAGATGGGCATAAAATTAGTAAGCTTCTTTGAGGGGACAATTTGGTGATATCAGTCAAAAGTTATAATGTACATACACTTTAACCCAATAATTGCAGTTCTCGGAAATTATTAATATTCTTCTAACTATATAGAGTAGATATTGGTTGCAGCATCTTTTATAATAAATCACTTAAGACTGGGAAAAAACAAATGTTTTACCCGTAAGGGTCTGGCTAAATAGAGTATGATAGAAAAGAATACCTGGTGATAGTTAAAAAGAATGAAGGAATTGGTATAGGACAATCTCTAAAATATATCAAGTGAAAAAACAAAGTGCAAAACAGTGTTTATAATATACTATTCTTTCAGGGGAGAAGATAGATATAATTATACATATCTATACTTTCATCTATTTAATAACACTTAGTCCATGTATTATACATGTATATATGTGTGTATAAATATAAAATGTATGTTTATTATTATACACACATACACCATCTCTGGTAGAATATGCAAAAAAACTGCTAATAGATTGCCTTTGCAAGAAGAACGTCAGGGACTAGGAGACTTATTTTTTACTTGTTGTTTTTTGTATCATTTAAATGTATTTGCTTATTAAAAAATACATAAATATATGTATCTATACTTAGAAACAAAAAATAAATCTCAAATAAGAATGTTAAGAGAAAATACAGTTTTATACTTAGTTCTACAGAATCTGTGATATAAACCTCTGGATCCTAGAGTAATTATACCATACCATTATAGGTGTCTAAATGTCTCAGTTAAGGAAAATTTGCAGTCTGGTTCAGATCCCCACACCCTGAATTGTCTTTGAATAATGAGCCTTGGATCTGTCTCCTAACATTCTGGCATCTTTCTCCGTGATAAAATTGTTGCTTCATACAAGTGGCAATTGGAGTAAGTAATCGTTATTTAGAAATACACAGTAATGCATTATTTATGGTATTGCACTATAGTTGTATTGAAATGCTTTAAACTGAAAGCTCTAACCCATGTTGGTGACTGTTTTTTTTAGCTTCCTAGTAAATAGGTTTTGATTACCATGTACTCTGATACGCTTTGTTCTAGGCTCGGATGCTCATCACAGAAGAAAACCTGCTGACCATTATCATTAAGACGTTTATGGATCATTTGAGACATCGAGATGCCCAGGGTAGATTTCAGTTTGAACGATACACTGCTTTACAAGCCTTCAAATTTAGGAGAGTTCAGAGTCTTATTTTAGACCTCAAGTAAGCTTTTGTTTAATTATCAAAACAGTAGCAATTTGTAAACTGTTAGTGTGTATCCATATATTCATTGCTATTTTTATCTTGTTCAGGTATGTGTTGATTAGCAAACCAACTGAATGGTCAGATGATCTGAGGCAGAAGTTCCTGGAAGGATTTGATGCCTTTTTGGAATTACTCAAGTGTATGCAGGTATGTATAAACTGACACATTTTAAAAGGGAAACACTCATTTTCTTATTTTCTGTCTTTCCTTTTTTTGGTTTTGTTCATTGAACTGAACACCTTTCTCTCTGTACATTTATTTCATTTTGGGCATGTCTCCAAAAGAATGATTTGTATGACTATCATTTGGACCAAGAAGCACCTCTTTAATTGGAAACTCTTGGTGGAAAGGTGTAGAATGAATGAGATCCTAGCAAAGGTTCTGGCATTTCCTGTTTTTGTTTTTTTTGAATCCTCACTAGAGGACATATTTTGTTTGTTTGTTTGTTTGTTTTATCCTCACCTGAGGACATTTTTGCATTTATCTTCAGATAGAGCAGGAGGGGGAGAGGGAAGAAGAGAGAGAGACATTGATGTGAAAAAGACACATCGAGTGGTTGCCACCCACATGACCCCAACCGGGGCCGAGGACAAACTGCATCGAGGTACATGCCCTTAGCAGAAACCAAACCCAGGGCTCTTGGCTCCACGGGTTGATGCTCCAACTGCTGAGCCAAACTGGCCAGGGCTGTTTGTTTGTTTTTAGAGAGAGAAGCACCTATCAATTGCCTCCCCTATGTGTCCCACCCAGGGATTGAACCCACGACATAGGTATGTGCCCTGACTGGGAATCAGACCCACTACCTCCTGGTGCTTGGGACGATGCTCCAACCAACTGAGCCACCCAGCCAGGGTTCTACCGTTCTTTTGTATTAGGCTTTTCTTGTGGTCACCATTAACGTTCTTTCTTTGGAGGTTGCAAGTTTATTTATTTTTAATATGCTGACATGGAAGTATTGTCAGTTATTTTAGAAACTATATCCCTGGCTAGTTTGGCTCAGTGGTTAGAGTGTTGGCTCGTGGACCAGAGTCCCGGGTTCGGTTCCCGTAAGGGCATGTACCTCGGTTGCAGTTTGTCCCCGGCCCTGGTTGGGGTCATGTGGGTGGCAACCACTCGCTGTGTCTCTCTCACGTTGATGTTTCTCTCTCTCTTCCTCCTTCTCTCCTTCCCGCTCTATCTGAAGATAAATAAAAAAATGTCCTCAGGTAAGGATAAAAAAAAAGAAAGGAACTATGTTTGCTTTTTTTTTAATGTTTCCATTTTTTTTTTCTTTGATGTGATATTTCTATAATACATTATAGAACTCTTTCCCCTGTGTTTAATTCTCTCTTTTGGAAAAACCTCATGTACAAAATAGAATCTCGAAGCAGAAATCAACTGGCATGTATAACCGCATGTATAACCAGTTTTAACTGTGAGAAGATAGATGACATCTCAATAAATCTAAGCAGTGCCATTATGATTCCTTTAGTAGCTGTCTGGTTTTTTTTAAAGAAAGGAATAAGCAAATTTGACCTTCTGTTTTTAGAAAATATTCTAGTTTGTGTTGGGTGGTGATTTCTGGGTGTTTAATTTTTATTAATTTTTTATTGACACTGTTATAGATGTCCCCCCATTTTCCAACCTCTGCCTATTTCCTCCCAACCTCTGCCTATCTCCTCCCAGCCCCTGCCCTTTTTCCGCCCCTGGCCGTCACTACACTGTTGTCTGTGATCATGAGCTATGTAATCTCTTCACCTTCTTTTATTCATTCCCCCACCCTAACCTTACACCCCTCTGTCTGTTCCAATGCTACATGCCTCTGGTTCTATTTCGTTCATTTGTTTATTGTGCCTATTAGATTCCACATATAAATGAGATCATATAAATAAATAAATAAATATTTTAGAGAGAGCCCTGGCCAGTTTGGCTTAGCAGTTAGAGGTCTACGGTCCAGAGAGACCCGGGTTCGGTTCCCGCTAAGGGCATGTACCTCGGTTGCAGTTTGCCCCCGACCCTGGTTGGGTCGTGTGGGTGGCAACCACTGTGTGTGTCCCTTTCACGTTGATGTTTCTCTCTCTCTCTCTTCCTCTCTCTCCCTCCCACTCTATCTGAACAAAAAACGAAAAAATGTCCTCGGGTGAGGATTAAAAAAACGTTTTAGAGAGAGAGGAAGGGAGAGGGAGAGAGAGAGAGAAACATCGATATAAGAGCAAAATATCAATTGGCTGCCTCCTATGCACCCCTTACCAGAGATTGAGCCCACAACCCGGTTATGTGCCCTGACTGGGAATTGAACTGTCAACCTTTCAGTACAAGGGACGACACCCAACTAAATGAGCCACACCATTCAGGGCATCCACGGCTTTTCTTTTTTTTTTTCTTTTATTGATTTGAGAGACAGAGAAAGGGAGAGGGAGAGTGAGATAGAAGTATTGATGAGAGAGAACATCGATTTGCTGCCTCCTACATGCCCCCAGCTGGGGATCAGGCCCACAACCTGGGCATGTGTCCTGACCGAGAATCAAACCAGCGACCTCTTGGTGCGTGGGTTGACACTCAACCACTAAGCCACACCAGCAGGACAACCACAGCTTTTTTATCCATTCATTTACTAATGGGTACTGGGGCTGTTTCCAGATGTTAACTATTGTAAATAACACTGCTATGAACATAGAGGTGCATATATTCATTCTGATTGGTGTTTTGGATTCTTAGGATATAGTCCCAGTAGTGGGATTGCTGGATCAAAAGGTACTTCCATTTTTAATTTTTTTTGGAAACTGCATACTGTTTTCCGCAATGTCTGCATTCCCACCAACAGTGCACTAGTGTTCCCTTTTTTCCACATCCTCACCAACACTTTTGATTGTTTGATTAGTTTTTGGTGATTTCTTATGAAATTCTAGCAAAGCGATTTTTTTTTTAATCCTCACCTGAGGATATTTTTCTATTTATCTTCGGATAGAGTAGGAAGGAGAGAGAGAGAGAGAAAAACATTGATGTGAGGGGGACACATCAACTGGTTGCCTCCCGCATGACCCCAAACAGGGCCAAGGACAAACCACAACTAGGTACATACTCTTGACTGGAATTGAACCAGCGACTCTTTGGTCCATTGGCCAGTGCTCTAACCACTGTGCAAAACCGGCCAGGGCAACAAACCAGATTTTTATTTCATTTATTTTTTTAGTTAATCCTCACCTGAGGATATTTTCCCATTGATTATTATTTTATTTATTTTCTTAATTTTTAATTTTTAAAATTAATTTTTTTTGTTACAGATGTTTCTCCTTTTTTCCCCCATTGACACCCTCCTCCTGATCCCCACCCCTGTCCCATCCTCAGCACTGTTGTCTATGTCCATGGTTACACATACATGCATATAAGTTCTGTGGTTTATCTCTTCTTCCCCCCCAGCCTCTCTTCTGAGGTTTGTCAGTCTGTACCCGACTTCTATGTCTCTGGGTCTATTTTGTTCATCAGTTTGTTTTGTTCATTATATTCCACAAATAACTGAGATCATGTGATATTTGTCTTTCTCTGATTTGCTTGTTTCGCTTAGGATAATACTCTCCATGTCGTCTCAAAGGATAAGAGATCTTTCTTTCTTACAGCTGCATAGTATTCCTTTATGTATATATACTACACAGCTTTTTTATCCACTCATCTAATGATGGACACTTGGGCTGTTTCCAGATCTTAGCAATTGTAAATAGTGCTGCTATGAGCATAGGGGTACATATATTCTTTCTGATTGGTGTTTCAGGCTTCTTAGGGTATATTCCTAGAAGTGGGATCACTTTCCATTGAGTTTTAGACAAAATGAAAGGGAGAGAGAGAGAGAAACATTAATATGAGAGAGACATCAGTTGTTTGCCTTCCACATGACCTTGACCAGGGACGGGGATTGAACCTGCAGTCCTTCAGCCTAAAGGCCAACACTCTACCCACTGAGCCATACTGGCCAGGGCTGTTTGTTGATTTACTGATGGTAGCCATTCCGGCAGGTGTGAGGTGATGTTTCATTGTACTTTGAATTTGCATCTCTCTGATGATTAGTGACATTGAGCATTTTTTCATATGACTCTTGGCCATCTATCTGTATGTCCTCTTTGGGGAAGTGTCTATTCAGGTCCTTTGCCCATTTATTTATTGGATTTTGTCTTTTTGGTGTTGAGTTGTATAAGTTCTTTATATATTTTGGAAATTAACCACTTATTAGATGTATCATTGGCAAATATATTCTCCTATACAGTGGGTTCTCTTTTAATTTTGTTGATTTTTTTTTAGCTATGCAAAAGTTTTTTAGTTTGATGTAGTCCCGTTTCTTTATTTTTTTCTTTGTTTTTCTTGTTCTAGGAGATGTAATGGTAAAAATATTGCTATGAGGGATATCTGAGATTTTACTGCCTGTTTTCTTCTAGGATTTTTATGGTTTCATGACTTACATTTAAGTTTTTTATCCACTTTGAATTTATTCTTGTGTGTGGTGTAAGTTGGTGGTCTAGTTCTGTTTTTTTTGCAGGTACTGTCCAATTTTCCCAACACCATTTATGCCCTTGCCTCCTTTGTCAAATATTAGCTGACCATAAAGGCATGGGGTTGATTTCTGAGCTCTCTGTTCTGTTTCATTGATCTATATTCCTATTCTTATGTCATTACCAGGCTGTTTTTATGACAATGGCTTTGTAGTAGACTTTGATATCAGGTATTGTGATCCCCCAAACTTTATTCTTTCTCAAGATTACTGAGGCTTTTCAGGGTCTTCTTTGGTTCCATATTTTTGGAATATTTGTTCTAGATTTGTGAAATACGCCACTGGTATTTTAATAGAAATTATGTTGATCAAACAAGTGTTGGCAAGGGTGTGGAGAAAGGGGACTCTAGTGCACTGCTGGTGGGGATGCAGACTAGTGCAGCCACTATGGAAAACAATATGGTGTTACCTCAAAAAATTAAAAATTGAATTTCCATTTGATCCAGTGATTCCTCTTCTAGGAATATACCCTAAGAAGCCTGAAACACCAATCAGAAAGAATATATGTACCCCCATGTTCATAGCAGCACTATTTACAATAGCTCAGATCTGGAAACAGCCCAAGTGTCCATCAGTAGACGAATGGATAAAAAGCTGTGATACATATGCACAATGGAGTATTACGCAGCTGTAAGAAAGATCTCTTATCCTTTGAGATGACATGGAGGGACCTGGAAAGTATTATCCTAAGCGAAACAAGCCAAGCAGAGAAAGACAAATATCATATGATCTCACTTATTTGTGGAATATAATGAACATAACAGTCTGAGGAATTGGGTAGACCCAGAGACGTGGAAGTAGGGTACAGACTGACAACCCTCAGAAGAGGGGATGGTGGGGGGAGGGAAGAGATAAACCACAGAACTTATATGCATGTACGCATAACCAATGGACACAGACAACAAAGCCAGGTATGAGGTGGGGGGATGGGGAAGACGGTGTGAATGGGGAAAAAAGGAGAAACATCTGTAACAAAAATAAATTAATAAAAATTTTTTTAAAAATAGAAATTATGTTGAACATAGAATATGCTTCTACTTTTGTGTCTTCTATTTCTTTTTTTCAATGTTCTATAGTTTTTCAAATTACAGGTCTTTTACCTGTTTGGTAAATTTATTTCTACCTTATTTTTTGTTGTTGCAATAGTAAGTGTGATTGTTTTCTTAGTTTCTCTTTCTGAGAGTTCATTATTAGTGTATAAAAATGCCACCTATGTCTGAATGTTAATTTTGTATCCTGCTGCTTTGCCAAATTAATTTATTACATCTAGTAATTTTTTGCTGGAGTCTTTAGGGTTTTCTGTGTACAGTGTCATGTCATCTGCATATAGTTTTTCTTCCTCCTTTCCAATTACTTCTTGTCTGATTGCTGTAGCTATAACTTTCAGTACTATGTTGAATAAGAGTGGTAAAAGCAGACAACCCTGTCTTGTTCCTGTTCTTAAGGGAAACACTTTTAGTTTTTGCCCATTGAGTATGATGTTGGCTGTAGGTTTGTCATATATGGCCTTTATTATGTTGAGATATTATCCTTCTATTTCTGTTTTGCTGAGAGTTTGTATCAAAAATTGGTGCTGGATTTTGTTGAATGCTTTTCTGTTTGTTGATATGGTAATGTGATTTTCATCCTTCATTTTGTTTATATGATGTATCACATTTATTGATTTACGAGTATTGTACCAGCCTTGCATCTCTGGGATACATCCCATGTGGTCACTGTGTGTGATCTTTTTAATGTATTGCTGGATCTGATTTATTAATATTTTGTTGTGGATTTTAGCACCAATGTTCATCAGGGATATTGGCCTGTAATTTTCTTTCTTTGTAGTGTCTTTATCTGGTTTTGGAATTAGAATAATGCTGCCTTGTATAAAGAGCTTAGAAGTTGTCCTTCCTCTTGAATTTTTTGGAAAAGTTTGAAGAGGATAGGTGCTAGTTCTTTGAATGTTTGTAAAACTTGTCTGTGAAGCTATTCAGTCCAGGAATTTTGTTTGCTGGGAGTTTTTGATTTACTGCTTCAATTTCATTAGTTGTTACTGGTCTGTTCGGGTTTTCTCATTCTTTCTTTCCTTTTTTTTTTTTTTTTTTTATCCTCACCCGAGGACATTTTTTTTGTTCAGGTACAGTGGGAGGGAGAGAGAGGGAGAGAGAGGGAGAGAGAGGGAGAGAGAGAGAGAGAGAGAGAGAGAGAGAGAGAGAGAGAGAGAGAGAAACATCGATGTGAAAGGGACACATCGGGTGGCTGCCACCCACACGACCGACCAGGGCCAGGGACAAACCGCAACCAAGGTACATGCCCTTAGCGGGAACCAAACCCGGGTCTCTCGGGACCGCAGGCTGATGCTCTAACCGCTGAGCCAAACCGGCCAGGGCATCATTCTTTCTGATTTAGTTTTGTAAGACTGTATGTTTCCAGGAATTTTTCCATTATGCCCAGGCTTTCCAGTTTGTTGGCATAATTTTTTCTTACATCATTTGTATTTATGTGGTGTCCGTTGTTACTCCACCTCTTTCATTTCCTATTTTATTTATTTGGGTCTTCTTTGTTTCCTGATGAATCTGTCTGAAGGTTCATTAATTGTGTTTATCTTTTCAAAGAACCAGCTCTTGGTTTCATTGATGTTGTATTGATTTTTTTAGTCTCTATGTCATTTATTTGTGCTCTGATCTTTATTATTTCCTTCCTTCTACTTTCTCTGGGCTTTCCTTGTTATTATTTTTCTAGTTCTTTTTAGATGTAGGGTTAGAGTGTTTATTTGAGATTTTTCTCTGGGTGTTTAATTTATAATAATAGTTCTATGTTTGTGGTGTTTTTTTGTATCTATAGAAATATCTACTTTGGTCATTTTAAATAAAGTATATTTATAAACTCAATAATATTGTAAAAGCCTGTCAGATTTCTTCTAATAATTTTCTTATAGATAACAGACCTAAAAAGGAACTTGAAGGATTGTTACAGTGAAATATTCATCTTATTGTTTAAAACATGTAGAAGATTGCCTCTAAAATAATTTGCTATATACTTTACTGGAATTTTTCATTTATATTTTAGAGAATATTAGATAAACATGTAATTTAAGATGTTGGACTTTCTCATACTACTTGAAACTTCCTATTAATAAGCCTTTTACTTTATATGTTTTTGTAATCAATATATATTTCATCTACATTATTGTTAAGTTTTCATATAAGAGAACAAATATAATTTTAATTTACTTAAAATCTTTTCACTTTTTTTCAGGGAATGGATCCAATTACACGTCAAGTAGGACAACATATTGAAATGGAACCAGAGTGGGAAGCAGCCTTCACATTGCAAATGAAATTAACACATGTTATTTCAATGATGCAGGACTGGTGTGCTTTAGATGTGAGTTCCTTCTAGGGGTAGTAGATAGGTGATAGATGGGGGGTGGGGGAGGGAAATAAATGGATTTTTAAGTAGTTTTTTTTTTTTTGGTTGTTAATCCTCACCTGAGGATATTTTTTCCACAATGGGAAGGAGAGGGAGGAAAGGGAGAGAGAGAGATTGATGTGAGGGAGGCACATTGATTGGTTGCCTCCTCCACATACCCCAACCGGGACCAGGGCTTGAACCTGAAAGCCTTTGTAGTGTGGGCTAATGCTCTAACCACTGAACCATGCTGGCCAGGGCTTAAGTACATTTTGAGGAGCTTTGGAGAGGATAGTGATGATACTGCTCATAAAACGGCATATTTTCCTCTTTCATCTATAAATTTGATAAAAGTTAAAATTCTAAAGCCTTAAAAAAAATTGGAAAATATATAGAGGAGGAAATAATCCATTTTTTTTTCTTATGTTACAGTCTTTCTTTCTTTCATAAATTCATCTAGATTTTGAGCATATAAAAAGAATAGTTTCTAAAGTTATCCAAAAATAAAGTTTTACTATTGATACATTTGTTCTATGTCTTAAAATTATTTTGTCTTGCCCTGGCCAGTTTGGGTCAGCGGTTAGAGCTTTGGCCCGCAAACTGAAGGGTCGTGGCTTCCATTCCTGGGTAAGGGCACTTACCTGGATTGCAGGTTCAATCCCCAGCCCTGGCCAGTGTCTAGCTAGAGACAACCAATCAATATGTCTCTCTCACATCAATGTTTCTCTCTCTCTCTCTCTCTCTCCCTCCCTCCCTCCCTCCCTCCCTCCCACCTTCTCTTCTATTGTTTCTAAAAAAAATAAATCAGGCCCTGGCTGGTTTGGCTCAACAGTAGAGCGTTGGCCCACAGACCAATGAGTTGTGGGTTTGATTCCAGTCAAGGGCATGTACCTCTATTGCGGTTTGTCCCCGGCCCTGGTCAGGGTCATGCAGGAGGCAACCAGTCGATGTATCCCTCTCTTGTTGATGTTTCTCTCTGTCTCCCTTTCTCTCCCCCTCCCACTGTATTTGAAGATAAATAGAAAAATATCCTCGGGTAAGGATTAACCCAAAAAATATCTTGTTCTTGTCTTGGCTGTATAAATTCTAGTTGAGAGCCTGTTTAAGATGGGAGGTCAGAGAAAGCTTCCATCAGCTCTGAACTATGTGTCTGAGTTAACTGATTAAAGAACATTCCTGACTGAGGACTATGCTCTGTGATAAGGAGTATTGTTGTTAGAGGAGCTGTGAAGAGGCTCTGGTTGGAAGGTAGAGGAGTGGACAGGGGACTGACTTTGTAGGGCCTTTGAGACCACCAAGGGAAGTTTGGATTTTATTCTAATTGAAGTGGGTTTCCATTAGTGACTACCAAGGAGAAAGGTGACATGATCCAATGTACACATCGTTAAAAATTACTCTGTGTGGAGAATGGGTGGAGGGGAGCAAGTGTAGAAGTAGGGAATTTAATAGGGAGATGATTGGCTTTTCTTTGGGTTACTGGAGATAATAAGTGGCCAGGTTTGAGAGAAATTTAGAAGATGAAATTTTCAGCTTGGTGATAGATCAGACAATGGGTAATGAGGGAAAAGAGGCTATTGGAATAACTTCTAGATTTCCACAACTGTACAGAGATGTCATTCACTGAGACAGGGCCCAGAAAAGGGACCAAATTGGGGAGGAAAGTTTGGGTATGATTTTGCCTGTATTAGTATTTGAGGTACTTACTTATCATCGAATTTGATGTGCATATTCAATGTTGTAGAAACCCAACCTTTTAAATAACTTACAACCCACCCCATCCTTTTTTTTTAGGAAAAAGTGTTAATTGAGGCTTACAAGAAATGCCTTGCTGTATTGATGCAATGTCATGGTGGTTTTACTGACGGTGAACAGCCAATCACATTAAGCATTTGTGGACATTCAGTGGAAACCATCAGATACTGTGTTTCTCAAGAGAAAGTTAGCATTCACCTCCCGGTTTCTCGCTTACTCGCAGGTAAAGCATTTCTCCCCCAGACAACCCTGAACATACCTTTAATATTGTTGTTTGTGATTAATATTTTTTGACTATCTACCACGCATTAGTCAGAGTTTTACATGTGTTAACTTATTTAATCATCACATCATCTATGAGGTAGGTATTATAATTAAGTTTGCGATATATATGGAAAGACTGAGACACGGGTGATTTGCTTAGTTGTCACACAGCAAGAAAGAATCAGAGTAGGAAGTTTGAGGTAGTTTGGTACCATAGTGCCTCTTCAGACATCTAAGTGCAGATACCATGTTTTATTGTTTAACTCAACCCAGCTTCAAAGCCTGTTGTTACAATTCACATCAGTGATTTCCTGACAAATTGAAACCACCCTAGATTTTCTCATATAAGCTGTTTCTTAATCATTTATTGATAACCTTTTTAAGCAGTGGGTCAGTTGCCCGGCCAGTGTGGCTCAGTGGTTGAGCATCAACCCATGCACCAAGAGGTTGCCGGTTCAATTTCTGGTCAGGGCACTTGCCCAGGTTGTGGGCCCAATACCCAATCTGGGCATGCAGGAAGCAGCCAATCTGTATTCTTGCTCATTGATGTTTCTATTTCTCTCTCCCTCTTCCTTTCTCTCTAAAATCAATAAAGAAAAAAATTTTTTTTAAAAAAGGAGTAGGTCAAAAATGAATCCCAAGTTGGGATGATGATTTTTTTCATCATAAATAGTTGATACATAAGCCATTTATATTTGGTAGACTATCTGAAGCTGCCACACTGCAGTAGCCAAAAACTTTGACTATGCACTTATCCATCTCTGTAGATTCATTTCAATACATTTTCTTCCATATGATTGCAGGAATTCTTGTCCTACTCACATATTTATTAATCCCTTTCGTTCAGAAGTAGAAAGAAGATCTTAAGCTAGATATTTTTACTCATTGCAGAATTTTTTTATTTATCTCAAGTATGTAGCTCAATGAAAGTGGTTGTGTGTGTGTAAGAGTATAAGAGATTGTGGAGAATTGGTATTATTTCTTCCTTAAATATTTGGTAAAATTCATTAGTGAAACCATATGGACATGATAGTTTCCTTTATGGAAGGTTTTTAATTATCTGATTCAGTTTCTTTAATAGATATAGACCAGTTCTGGTTATCCATTTCTGCTTGTGTGAGTTTGGTAGTTTTTCTTTTTTAAGAAATTCGTCTATTTAATCTGAGTTATCAAACTTGTGGGCATAGAGTTTTTCATAGTACTCCTTTTTTTTCCAAGACGCGGGGGGTGGGGGGAGCATAGATATCGATATGAGAGACAATCACCAACATGGCCACAGTCTGGGCAAGTGCTGTGACCGGGAATTGAACTGGGATCTCTCAGTCAATTGGATGACTCTCGGAATCCATTGAGCCACACCAGCCGAGCTTGTACTCCTTTTTTATCCTTTCACTTTTCCTGGCATCCATAGTAATGATCCCTCTTTCATTTCTGAAGGTATTTTTTTCCCCATTGTTCTGAGCATTATCACATTATCCTGCTGATAGCATTTCATCAGTCTTTTGAATTGTTATTTCAATCATGGTAATATAAGATAACTTAGACATCTGAATATCAATAGTTCGACAGATAAGTACCTAGACTGAAGTTGAGAGTGTAAGAAGAAATCTCTTAATTCCTATAACTTATTCAGGTCATTTTGTTTTATGTAAGTGCTTTGAGCATACTGACTTGATCCTCAACATAGACAAGTGGCAGCATGGTGGTGTGAAAATGTATTCAACTGGAATGCAGGAAAGTGAGTCCTGTCTTCAGCTCAGCTATTGGTTTTTTCTGCCCTTAAAAATCTGGTTTTATAGGTGGTAACTGATGCTGATAGAGAAAATAGTCAATACTCTGAAATGTACCAATTTCTGCCTACCTCATTAACCTCCCTCAGCTCTTCTCAGTGAACATTTTTGAGCATTCTTTCTCACTGTGTTTGACAAACCTGGGCCTGAATGCTTATAATCTAATTGGAGAGCTAAGTAAACGTACACAAAACAGTTCAAGATCAACTTGGAGTGTGTGTTACTAGAGTTTGAGTGGCATATGCTGAGTAAAAGTTATTAGAATGGAATTCATAATGCAAGTCTTCTTGGATGAGGAAAGCCTCAAACCAGGCTTGACCAAGTGGCCAGTAGTTATCGATAAGACTGCAAAAAGTATTCTCTGTTTAGACAACATAAACAGGACAATTAATTCTTAGTTAACAGGATTATCTGAGGTTGAACTATGAAAGAGCCCTATGCATTTAGGAACTAAACTGGAAGTTCTGGAGAACTTAATTCTGAGGTCAGGATCAACTCCAGGGCCAGTTTCTCTGTTCAGTTGCCAGAAGGATCTGTCACTACAGTACTTTACATGGTAAGAAACTCCATTGCCCAGTCAAATATGACTTAAAGTTGGCATAACATACATAAATTGCTTTGATAGTTACATAGCTGGTCTTGCTATGTTTATATTCCTAACAGTTATGTTGGGAATAAATGTCATCAGTGTATGTCAGTACATATAATTGAGACTAGTTCTAACTGTGCCTTTGATACAGAGATTCATGAGAATAAAGCTTTAATTATTGATGCAATTCATTCTATATTATAATTTGTACCATGATAGGTCCTCAAAGAGAAACGAAGTTAGATATAAAAGAGAGTGAATATTTGTTTCTTTTTTTCTCCTGAAGATTTGCACTTATAAAAATACATTTTTGTTTGTTCTCCCATGCAGGTTTGCATGTATTATTAAGCAAAAGTGAAGTGGCATATAAATTTCCAGAGCTCCTACCTCTAGTAAGTAGTATTATCTTTAAAAGTAAATACTTATTGCCCTGGCCGGTTTGGCTCAGCAGTTAGAGCGTCAGCCTGTGGTCCAGGGAGACCCGGGTTCGATTCCCGCTAAGGGCACGTACCTCAGTTGCAGTTTGTTCCCGGCCCTGGTTGGTCGTGCGGGTGGCAGCCACTCGATGTGTCCCTTTCACATCGATGTTTCTCTCTCTTCCTCTCTCTCCCTCCCACTCTATCTGTGTAAAAAATGGAAAACTGTCCTCTGGTGAGGATGAAAAAAAAAAAAGTAAATACTTATTTATTGTGTTTCATGTATTTGAAATTACTTTTAAACAAAGTTTAGTCAGTGTTCTCTAGAGAAACAGAACCAATAAAGAGAAAAAGAAGAATGTGTGTGCATGCGCACTCATGTGTTTATGTATGGAGAGAGGAAGAGGCAGAGATTGATTTATTATCAGTAATTGGCTCGTGCAATTATGGTGTCTGGCAAGTCTGAAACATGCCTGCAGAACAGGCCAGAGACCCAAGGAAGAGTTGGTGTTGCAGTATGAAGTCCACAGGCAATCTAGCAGCAGAATTTCTTCATGCTTGGGGGACCTCCGTCCTTTCTCTTAAGGTCTTCAGCTAATTGGATGAGACCCACCTCTGTTATGGAGAATAATATACTTTATTCAAAGACTAGTGATTTAAATATTAATCACATACAAAATAGTTTTATAGCAACATCTAAACTGATCTTGATAAAAAACTAGGTACCATGGCCTAGTCAAGTTGACATAAAATTAACTATCACACAAACATACTTTGAAATCATTTTAACTTCTGTTTTATTTAAAACTTCATTGGTATCAAACAATATTCTTTACAGAGTTGAGACTTTTGTGTTTTTGTTTTTGTATATTCAGAGTGAACTTAGCCCACCCATGTTGATAGAACACCCTCTTAGGTGTCTTGTTTTATGTGCCCAAGTACATGCAGGCATGTGGAGAAGAAATGGGTTCTCTCTAGTAAACCAGGTAAGTGTCTTTTAATTCTGTGGAAAGTTTTCAATTCATTCTTTGGCTGATGTGAAGGATGTAATTTTCTGTGTACTTACTGAAAGTTGAATACCTATATTAAAATTATTTGAAAAGATAAATATTTTAAACCAAAAACGTTTTTTAGAACTTTATCCATACTTTGTCAAGAAACAGTATCAAAGGTAGAAATGCACTTTTCTTGAGTCTTCAGTTGCAATCATTTTTAGAACAATATTGGATATTTAAAAAAATAAAAATTCAGATTTTTATCTACTTAAATTGGGTTAAAAGATAAAAGTTCTGTTAGTATAGCACTGAAACTGAGGTTTTAATTTTTAAACTTTACCAAAGCTTAGTATAGGTTTTCCCCTTATTTTTGTTAGCTATAAACCTTATGGAAACAACTTTGTTGAGAAACCCAGAGTGTTGGATGCAAAATGTGAACCATAGAGTGACCACTATAATCTGGAAATTTTTGATAATTAATCTTTATTAAGATAGTATTAATTATCGGGGAAACCACATTGTGTGTGTGTGCTCACACGCACTTGCCCAAAACCTATGTGCTCTTTTGGAATGTGGGGAGAGGAGGGAACTGCAGCAATGAAAACCTATTTACCCAATATAATCAATTTTTTTTAGATTTATTACTACCATAATGTGAAATGCAGACGTGAAATGTTTGACAAGGATATAATAATGCTTCAGGTAATGAATTAAAAGCATTAAACTTAAAGGTATGGGGAGTGTTTTTCTTCTTGTTGATTCCATTTATCCCAGTCACTTATAATCACTCCCAGATCTATAACTCTACCCTAGCCCCATCTACTAAGCTCCAAACTATATGGCTAACAAGCTATAGAACATTTTCATCTAGATTTTCTGGACACATTTCAGATTTAATATTAACATATTCACAGTATAACTCCTCTTCCTCCATACATTCTTTCTATCTTAAATTTCCTACCTTGGTAAAATGTTCAGCAATTATATACCTGTTAAAGTAAGACTCTTGAAAGCCACCCTTTCTTCATTTTCTTCTGGCTAAAGACCCAATCCCCTTAAACTGATTTCCGAGACCCGTGATACTTAACTATGTTAAAATTCCCTGAATTTGCCATGATATTTCTTAAGTCTTAAACTCTGTGCATTTATTTCTTTTGCTCCTTAGATTCCCCACCCCAGTCCTTTCTTTTTCCATTTACCTAGCAACTTATTTTCGTGCATGTTTTAGTTTAGTTTAGTGTTGCTTTCTCAGGAAGTCCCCCCTGACACCCTAAACCATGCCTAAGTATACCTTTTGGGAGGGCCCATAGCATGGTGCTTATCCCCACCATAGCATTGACGACTCTTTTTTTTTAATTTAAATTTTATTTAATTTATCTTTTTATCCTCATCTGAGGACATTTTTCCATTTTTTGTTCAGATAGAGTGGGAGGGAGAGAGACAGAGAAACATTGACGTGAAAGGGACACATCGCGTGGCTGCCTCCCACACGACCCAACCAGGGCCAGGGACAAACTGCAACCGAGGTATGTGCCCTTAGCGGGAACTGAACCCAAGTCTCTCTGGACTGCAGGTCAACACTCTAACCGCTGAGCCAAACTCTTGATTGTGCTTTCTGTTTACTTCTCATCCCTTCCACTGAACCGTGGCAACTATATCTTATTCCTTTTTGCGTAGCACAATGCTTTTTTGCATAGTAGTTTTTTTATATTATTCTTGAATGGATTTAGAATTATTTTAAAAGTTAAGAAATATACATTTCAAAAATTATTGGTTCAAAATAAATTAAAATTCAAGTTGATTTAGAATTTATACAAGTGGAATTAAAAGAGAATTAAAGCAAATACTTAAAAGCTGTCACTTCAGCCTTGACTGGTTTGACTCAACAGTTAGCAGTTAGGGTGTCAGCCTGTGGACTCGATTTTGATTCCCAATAAAGGGCATGTACCTGGGTTGCAGGTTTGATCCCCAGCCCTGGTTGGGGTCGTGTAGGAGGCAACTTATCATTCTCTCTCTCTCTCTTTCTCTCTCTCTCTCCCCCCCTTCCCTACTAGTCTCCCTTAAAAAAATAAAATAAATGGAAAAATATCCTCAGGTGAGGGGAAAAAACATAAAAATAAAAATAAAAGCTGTCGCTTTAGTTAGTGTCATGTTTATCACCAAAAATTAGTTTGTTTTTGATGAGTTTAGTATGATGTATATAAAAAATACTAGAAGCTTAATTGTGATACCATTTCTCTCAGAGTCAATACACCAGAGGTTGATGAGAGAACCCTGAAATAAAACTTTAGAATTGAATTCAGAGGGATACAATTCATTCAAAGTCTTAACAGAAAAGAGATCTAATCCATGTTATTCTGATGTGGGTTTGGGGGTTTGTTTTGCTTTGTTTGGGCTTTGTTTTGTTTTGCTAGGTTAGATTCCTGTCCACACTTAAAGGTGCCCCAAGTAGGGATTGGAGCTAAATGGGTTTCCATTTTTATTGGGATTTTTGAGCAAGTAGGCTGCTTTCTCTTGTGCAAACCAAAATATTTATCACTAATTGTTAGTAGTTCTTTTGACCTTCCTCTTTTCCTTCATCTTAAAAAAAAAAAAAAGACAGGTGTCTCCATGATGGATCCAAATCATTTCTTGATGATAATGCTCAGCCGCTTTGAACTTTATCAGATTTTCAGTACTCCAGACTATGGAAAAAGACTTAATTCTGAGGTTACCCATAAGGTAAGAGCACGTTTAATGAGACCACAATACATCATTAAAGAAGCAGCTTTCTTTTTTTGTTGTTGTTATGTAAATTATTGAAATAATACAGTATCTCTATTATTATCTCTGAACTTTATCCCCCCACCACTTGTTACAGGATATAGTTCAGCAAAACAATACTCTAATAGAAGAAATGCTGTACCTCATTATAATGCTGGTTGGTAAGTTTGAATTGTTTGAGGCATTCGTAAATTATGTCGGCTTTTGTGGTAGCAAATAGTTCAGAATTTCTGAACTATGTTTCTTTTGTTTGGGCAGTTACTTAGTTCTAAGGGAAAGATATTTTTCCCCTCTCTGGTTACTGTTGAGAGTAATAGCACTGTGGTGCTTTGGGAAAAGGAGAGAGTACAACTACTAAAGCAGAATAAATTGGAAGTCTTCATATTCGGGGGGAAGAGGGAACAGGCAGATTTAGCTAGAAAGAGTAGAATATTTAAGAGCTATTTACTGTTACTTTATATCTTAGCTATGTTTCCCTCCATTGGTTTGTGGTGCAAAAGTGTCATTGACTTTAGACATAATAATTCCAAGTTAATAGAGACCTATGGCTAATAGATGCAGATATCTTATTGCCTATATTTTCAGTCCTGTTGCCTCCATCTTTTCTATTCTTTTATCCTTTACCTTCTCCCACCTCCCCTGCTATTTCAGACTCTGTACAGTCCATATCGCAGAGACTCCTGGCAGCTGTCAAGAGGTGATACCAGTGAAGGAGGTCTCAGAAGGTGATATCTCATTTGCCACTAGATAGGACAGAGGAAGGCTCTCCTTCCCTGCTACCATGTGGCAGATGGCATGACAGCAGTTCCCTAGACTACTGGTACAACTACTGCTGTACCAAGTCTTTACTATATCTAATCCTTTCCTACCTTCTGATCCTACTCTTTCAAAATTGCAACTAAAGTTCTCTCTCCACTGTCTAAAGCCTGCACTTTCCAGTTGTTCCTGAGACTCAGAAGTGTGATTGGGAGTTACTCTCCCCTAACTTGTTGCTAGACCAATCATTGCTTTTCCGTTGTGCAGAAAGAAAAGTATATTGTGTTGCGTGAATTATATGTCACATAAGCATTGTGTTTATGTTAAATGTGTATGTGAGTATACTTTTCCATTTTTGACAGGAGAGAGATTTAGTCCTGGAGTAGGACAGGTAAACGCTACAGATGAAATTAAGCGAGAGATTATCCATCAGTTGAGCATCAAACCTATGGCTCATAGTGAATTGGTAAAGTCTTTACCTGAAGATGTAAGTATCTACATTATTGAAAAGAAAATTCTAGCAATCTTGTCCTACCTATCAGTCTTAGTATGTATAGATTTATTTCTTTATACCTTTACCACAATTAAAGGACAGGTATAACTCTAGTCACTCTTACTAGAAATAATTAGAAAAAGAGAATACCAGGGACTGGGAGTAGAAAGCAGCATAGGAATAGAATCCTTTACAATGACGCTTTGAAAGAGTAAGTGGCTGACTAAAAGTAAACCTAGTCCTTGGAACTGAATTTATGTATCCATTAGAGGGGGTTTGTTATAGGGTCTTTAGAACAAAGTTGCCATGGTTAGAGTATTTTGAAAAAGGGAGAGAGAAATACCTACTCATCTGTGTTGAGTAAACCAAATAAAGAACCTTTTCCTTCTGAAGCCTCCAAAGACTCCTTAGTGAGCCATCTCTCGCTCTAGTGAATGTAAAATGACACTCACGTGGGCTTTCATAGGTTAATTGTAATGATTTTTCTTCCAAGGATCTTAAGTACTCAACCCTATTTTTCAGCCGTTGGCTTTTTAGAAACCCAAAGGTTACAGTTGGGAAAGGACTTTATTGTCATTGAGTCTTTTCAAAGTGTTTTCCCAATTTGAAACATAGATCTAAACTTTCAACTTTATGTTCATTCTTCTAGGATTTAAACCTGTATTATTGCATAGTAATACTTTTTTTAAACTTTGTTATGAAAATTTTTAAACAGCTATAGAAATAAAAAACAGAGCACCCATCACCAGCTTCAACAGATGGCCAGTCTTGTTTTATCTATACCCCAACCACTAATCCCTACACCCCCACTGGATTATTTTTAGGGATTTCGCATTTTTACCATTTCATCTATGATAGAATTGTGCATACCTAAAACAGTGGTTCTCAACCAGGGACGATTTTGACTCTGAAGGGACATTTGGCGCTCTGGGCGGTGTGTGTGATGCAGTAGGCATCCAGTGAGCAGAGCCAGGGATATTGCTCAACATTGCACAGTACCTAGTACACACACTCAACAAAGAATTAGCTTGTTCAAAGGTCAGAGTACCAAGGTTGGGAAACTGATCTAAAAGATAAGGGCTTTTAGGAAAACCTATTTTATGCCATTATTGCACCTAAAAGCAAACAAACAATAATTAATAATTTCTTAATATCACTAAATATCAAATACTTTTTCCCTGTCCAGTGAGTCTGTCAGTCGATTAGGCATCATCCCAGGCACCGAGGGGTTGCTGGTTTGATTCTCAGTCAGGATACATGCCTGGGTTGTGGGCTTGATCCCTGGTAAGGAGTGTGCAGTGATAAATATTGTTTCTCTCTCTCCCTCTTCCTTTCTTTCTCTTTAAAAATCTTTTAAAAAAAAAGTTAGTTGCACTCTTTAATGCAGGAAATGAATCCTGAGTTGTTAGATGAGGAAGCAATTACAGTTTCAGTTAGGCTTTAGAATAAGGAATAATAAAATTTAAAACAGCGTTTTAAAAGTAAAACGCTGCGGACGAGGTGGCCGAGTGGTTAAGGGGATGGACTGCTAAAAGTAAAACGCTATGCCTAGCCTGGCCAGTGTGGTTCAGTGGATTGAGCGTTGTCCTGTGGACTGAGAGGTCCCAGTTCAATTCCCAGTCAGGGCATATGACTTGGTTGTGGGCTTGATCCCCAGTAGGGGGCGTGCAGGAGGAAGCCAACTGATGTATCTCCCTCACATCAATGTTTCTATCTCCCTCTCTCCTTCTCACTCTAAAAAATCAATAAAAACATATTTTAAAAAATGGATAACAACTATATTTACCAGATATTTTAGACCAAAAAATTCTTTATTTACAGAATTCCTATTGACATCTTATCATGAATGGGATATGATTTAGGAAATGCTGTTTTACTGAAAATAGATAAGAAATTAGTTTAATCATTTCCCAAAATATTACATCATCTTACATAATTTTTTTTTAAATGTTACATGTACTTTGTGTTCACTTAATTCCTTTTGAAAGCTGTAACCTTTGATTCCCTATGGTAATGACTTCTTTTTAATTATATCAATCTGAAATAAATTTTCCTAATGATATATTAATCATTATGTTTACTATAGAATCCTCATCTGTAAATATTGGGATAAGAGTATATCTGCTTCATGGGATAGCTGTGTGAGGCGTAATGAGATCAAAAGCCCAATGCTCAGAGCGCTAGCAGATGTTATTAACAAGAAACATACTTATTTGTTTCCCTTACCCTTAGGAGAACAAGGAGACTGGCATGGAGAGTGTCATCGAAGCAGTTGCCCATTTCAGGTGTGTACTCCTCTATTTTTTCACATTCAGTTTTTTTTATACATTCGTTTTTTTGTAGAGTACTTCCTGAGGATGAAACTGAGGATGAAATTGTTGCTTTCAGAGAGTAAACATTTTCAAATATATAATTCTGAACAATATATCTCACTTTCACTTTTACTATCTAGCCCTGTGCTCATCAACTTAAAGTAGCTTAATGAAGATTTTCATTGTATTCAGAATAGGTGTTCATAGCTGATAGCTTAAGATAATTAAAATTAACATGAGCAAATTGTTTCTTTTTGAATGTGCCACCTAAGCTGTGGGACAGCCTCTGAATGCTGCCTCCTTTAGTGCCCAATCAATAAACTAGTTTGTCCCCTTAATAAAGTTGTTGAGGCAGTCTGAATCCTGCTTTCTCCTGCTCCCCATCTCAATGGAAATGTCTTTATTTTTGTTTATTATAAAGATAATACATGCTTTCAGAGAAAATATAAAAAATATTCTTTAAACCCTAAAATTGTACCTACTTTTTCTACTTGATAGACGGTATTTACAGACGACATCTTTACATGTCAAAATATAGAAGTTAGGCCTGGCCTGTTTGGCTCAACTGTTAGAGCGTCGACCAATGAAAGACACCTGGGTTCAGTTCCTGCTAAGGGCATGTACCTCGGTTGTAGTTTGTCACCAGCCCTGGTTGGGGTTGTGTGGGTGCAGACAGTCGATGTGTCTCTATCACATTGATGTTTTTCTCTCTCTTTCTCCCTCTCTTCCTCCCGCTCTATATCTGAAGAAAAATGCAAAAATGTCCTCTGGCGAGGATTAAAAAGTACACACACACACACACACAGAAGTTAACATAACTTTTAATGGTGTTCACTTGTTTGGAGATGTCATAATGTGTGCAACATATTCCCTGTTAGTCTTTGAATTGTTGCCACTACAACAGAAAACTTTGGGTATAGATTGCCAATTTCACCCATAGAAAATAGTACCAGCTCATGAGAGTTCAATTTTCTTATGCTATTATCTAAGACTTTGTGTGACTTCAGTAATACTGTTTAGGGGACCTTTTTTTTTCGTAGGAAACCTGGACTAACAGGAAGAGGCATGTATGAACTGAAACCAGAGTGTGCCAAAGAGTTCAATTTGTATTTCTATCACTTTTCAAGGGCAGAGCAATCCAAGGTAATTGGGAAAATTAAAAGTATACTAGGGCCCTGGCTGATCTTGCTCAGCGGTTAGAGCATTGGCCTATGGGTTCGATTCCTATCCCTGATCAGGATCATGTGGGAGGCAACCAGTCCATGTTTTTTCTGTCTCTCTTTCTCCTTCCTCCCTCTCACTCTTACTAAAAATCGGTGGAAAAATACCCTCTGGAGAGGATTAACTAAAAAAAAAAAAAAAAAAAGTGTGCCCTGGCCAGTTTGGCTCAGCGGTTAGAGTGTCGGCCTGCAGTCCAGAGAAGCCAGGTTTGGTTCCCACTAAGGGCGGGTACCTCGGTTGCAGTTTGTCCCCTGCCCTGGTTGGGGTTGTGTGGAAGGCAGCCACTCAATGTCACCCTTTCACGTCGATGTTTCTCTCTCTCTCTCTCTCTCTCTCTCTCTCTTTCTCTCTCCCTTCCACTCTATCTGAACAAAAAAATGGAAAAATGTCCCTGAGTGAGGATAACAAAAAAAAAGTGTACTGAGGAAAATTTGGGTTGGTTTTTGTTGTTGTTTTAGTCTAAACCAAATTTATTACTTTTCACAGATTGAAAAAGGATACATTTTTATAGGAGGAAAGTTGGAAAATATAAAAAGATACAAAGAAGAAAATACAGGTTGCTTATAATAACCCACCTAAAGTTTCTGGTTTTCTTCCCTCCAGTGTTTCATGCACAGATATATACGATCTATATTATTATATACATACCACACATGTATAACTGTATTTTATTGGCTTTTGAAGACAAATTGTCAACCTGTATTATAATCAGTTAGGTTCTTTTACACTCATTTCAGAATTGCTACAACTTAACATTATGTTTTTCCATAGTGATTTAGGAATTTTCATAATCATTCTTACCTAGTTAAATTTGCTTTTAGCAGTCTACTCTTAAAATACTTTTTCAATAAATGGCATTAAACAAAATTTAAACATGGGAGCTTTTGTTTGGTTTTTAATATATGCCGTAGAGCTTAAACCTAAATGGTTTTTGGTTTTTACATGTTTTCCCTGCATTTTAAAGCAAGATAGAACCCATTGGTGGAGGGAGGATTAACCTTGATTTATGAATTGGGGGTGGTAAACTAAGGATAAAAGTCTTCTAAAATCAGAAGATATTATGACAAAGATTATGTCAGTAGTTTTGGATATTAGGTTGTTGTGTATTACCATTTCCCTGTCCAAATTACTCTCTTTTTTATTAGGCAGAGGAAGCTCAAAGGAAATTGAAAAGACAAAATAGAGAAGATACAGGTATTTTTAATTTTTCCAAAAATCTTGTGTCAGTTTCTTTTACTTGCTAACCATTGTTTTCTATTGACATTGATGTTTATCCTGGTGAAGTGGAAGGTTTAAATATAAGCTTTCTGAGTGAGCATTCAAAGGACTAATAAATACGCTAATATAGAAGTAATCTCAGATTTTAAGAAATTTTTAGGGAAAAGAACAGCTTTCCTTTGTACTACTATTATTTGTGAAGCTGTTTTTATGCATTTGATGTTCCTTAAGAAAACTTTAAGATGAATGTTAATGAATATTCTTTGGGTGAAGACTGTCAAAAGTATCTAATAAAGAGATAGTTTTTAAAGCATGTTCTACAAAAGAAACCAATAATAACTTTATTTTCAGCACTTCCACCTCCAATTTTGCCTCCATTCTGCCCTCTGTTTGCAAGCCTAGTTAACATTTTGCAGTCAGATGTCATGTTGTGCATCATGAGAACAATACTGCACTGGGCCATAGAACATAATGGATATGCCTGGTCTGAGTCCATGCTGCAAAGGGTAGGTTTGAAGACATTTACTATTTATATGTTTTGTCATAAGCCAAAATATTTTTGTCAGTATCTGTATATAGAAAACTTAGGACAAGTGTAGTGTTACCTTCATTTGAAGTATAGTATATTGTTACTGCTTTTGTGTCTGACAATAAAATACAAACCTGATCGATTTTTTTATACCAAATTGTTGTGATTCTTGGTACTTTCGGCCAGTCTGCCTCTCATTGATTGGTCATAATATGACATTCGCTGCATGTCATTCAGGCTTACCTAGTTTTTCCACATCTGACAACCACAATAGCCTTTCGTGTGAGGAAAGATACAGAGACACCACACACATATCTGCTTTGAAAATTGGAGAGCACGATAAGAGCCCAAAAAACGCAGATAGAGTCAGTATAGTTATATGTTTTCTTAGAAGTCTGGTAAGGAATTTTGTGAGATATACTGAAGAACTATGAATATAAATATGTAGCATTAGAGATAAAAAGTATGTCTCTTTCTGAGATGGTTAAGATTTTTAGTCCATAGAAATAGAAATTAAACTTAGGTAGTATTGTAGACTAAATAATTACATGATAGATGTTTGCAGCTCTAATTATTTGGCCATTGATTCTTAGAAGATTTTTAAAGACTATACTGTAGGGAAAGAATAAAATTGAAAATTACATATTATATGAATTGCTAGTCACATCTGGTAATACTTTTAACTAAGAATTTGTAGTTGCATTTTCTTTCTAGCTGAAATAAAAATTGTTTCCTTGCTTTATTGCAAAATGAACTGTAAAGTTTGAATTTAATAAAAATTAATACTTTGAATTATTTTTCATTGTACTAAGTCTTTATATAGTTTGATTTATTTTTTCAATAGTGAATTCTTTTCTGTTTTGTTATTTCTGATAAAAATATGTACTTGATTTTTGTTTTACTAAAAGTTACAAAACATATTTATTTGAGGTGTTACATTTAATTGGAATGGCACTACAAGAAGAAAAGCAGCATTTGGAGAATGTCATGGAAGAGCATGTTGTGACATTTACCTTCACTCAGAAGATATCAAGTATGTATACACTTTCTACTAAACTAACTCAAAATATCAGTGATTTTAAATATGTAATACAACCTTTTTATTTGATTATGTAGATTCTAAATAGGTTATATTGAATCCAAATTTCTGAGGCTATATACATCTGTGTATATTAAAAGTACTATATCAGATCATGATTTTTTTTTTTTTTAAGTTTTTTCTTTATTGATTTTTAGAGAGAAAGGAATGAAGGAGAGAGAGAGATAGAAACATCGATGAGAGAGAATATTGATTGGCCGCCTCCTACTTGCCCCCATTGGGACTGGGCCCACAACCTGGGCATGTGCCCTGACTGGGAATTGAACTGGTAACCTCTTGTTGTGTGGGTCAATGCTCAACACTGAGCCACACTGGCCAGGCAGATCTTGATATATTTTTACAAAAATACTTAGGACTTGATTTTTGTCTTTTCCTCAAATAAAGAAATAATTCATAGAAGAATTATTTTTATTTTCTTGTGTATAGTAATAAGTTCTATGAAGTGTTGGCTGTTGTTATTGTGTCTTTTACTTTTTCTACCCTAGAACCTGGTGAAGCACCAAACAACTCCCCTAGCATACTAGCAATGCTGGAAACCCTGCAGAATGCTCCCTACCTGGAAGTCCACAAAGACATGGTTAGGTGGATATTAAAGGTAAAGTTTCCTGCATCACTCTTGCTTTTTGTAAGAAACATTAAATATTTATCTTCAATTTTGATAATGTTTCATTGATTTAGAATAACTGGTACTTTTTTTCATAGACTTTTAATGCTATTAAGAAAATGAGGGCGAGTTCATCCACCAGTTCTGTAGCGGAGACAGAAGGAACCATAACGGAAGAGGTATGAGAAGTAAAATGTGGTAACACCAAAACATTGTAGCAAGTTCACTATTTAAATGTATCTGCAGTAAGTTGATAGTTGATATATTCAAAAACATGTAAGTTCCAAGAAAAGTGCCACTATTTATCTTTATTAGTTGTAGCAATTTTGTTATCTGCTTTTTTGTTTTATTTTAACTTGTTAGGTTAAGAAATCTTTTCTCTTGTTTAGAAAAGTGAGATTGTAGAATAGTTTTTAATTAGTCTTTACAATTAGAGATATTTCTATTTGGAGGGGAAATGTGCACTTAGCATCTGATGGTCTAATTGAATGAAGCATAATTTCAGAGTTCAAGAGAGAAAGACAAAGCCGAGAGGAAGAGAAAAGCTGAGATTGCCAGACTGCGCAGGGAGAAGGTCATGGCCCAGATGTCTGAGATGCAGCGGAACTTTATTGATGAGAACAAAGAATTCTTCCAGCAGACGCTAGTAGTGGACGCCTCTAACTCTGCTGTTCTTGATAATAGGTAAGATTTTTTCAATCAAAACATTTTTAATGTCTTGATCATTGATTCTCAATTGGGGAAGAATTTTCTTTTTCTTGTAAGTACATTTTTAATCCTAAATTAATTTAGAAGGTTGATAGATACATTTTGTGGCCTCCAGATAGAAGAATTAATTTTAGAAATCTGAGTATTTTCATATATGTTTATGAGTATATCTCTGCTTATAGATAATTAATGTGTATTCTTAAAATGTTATACAGAAGGCGCTTGACATTCCCTAGGCTCAGTTAACTGAGTGTATGGCTTCTCTGTTGCATATTGAATGCTCTGAGGATTAAAGGAGATGGTTTGATACATATAAAAGACTTCTGGCAGTTTAAGTCATTAAAACCGTATGTGTTTAATATGTTCATGCCTGGCATCTACTGTTTTGTTATTATATAGAAACTTCTTAAGCTCATTAATTATATTCATAACCTTTCATTGTAGCCCTATGGTATCAGATATGACACTTATAGCATTGGGCCCAGCTCAAACTCGGGTCCCTAAACAAAGACAATTTGTTACCTGTATACTGTGTCAAGAAGATCAAGAGGTGAAGGTGGAAAGCAAGGCAATGGTCCTAGCAGCATTTGTTCAAAGATCAACTGTATTATCAAAAAACAGAAGTAAAGTCATTCAGGATCCAGGTAAGTTATAGTTTGATCCTCTTCTCCTTTTAATAATGACTGCCACTTGGGGCGGGTGGTGATATACAGAAATTTTGTTAATCTAATCCATAAATTTGGTGGTATCTTAGGTAGCTTATGCAATAATTCATTTGACAGATATGGAAACCTTGTAGAAGGCTAAATATCAGTCCTGAATTACACAGCTGGTAAATAGCAAGCATTCAAAGGAAGGCTTTTCTTTGTGATAAAACGTTAACATTCTTTGGTACGTAAAAATCATTCCCATTCTTCAACACTTATAAATGCGTTGACACTCTGAAATAACAAAAAATTATTTTGTCTCATGGATAGATCCAAAGTGTACTCTCTTGAGAACAGTTATATGAGTTACTTATGTGAGAAGCAATCCTTGAGCCAGATTCTCACCTAGAGTAGTGATATTTCAGATAGGGTTTCCTAGAAAGCAGATTCTTGAGATAGGGATTACCGTGTGGGACTTTTTTTTTTTAATCCTGACCTGAGGATATTTTTCCATTTACCTTCAGATAGAGTGGGAGGGAGGGAAGAAGAGGAAGAGAGAGAGAAACATCGAAGTAAGAGGGACACATCGACTGGTTTGCCTCCTGCATGACCCTGACCAGGACTGGGAGGTACGTGCCCTTGACTGAAATTGAACCCGCGACTCTTTGGTCCGAGGGCCAACGCTCCAACTGCTGAGCCAAACCAGCCAGGGCCGTGTGGGATATTTATTAGGGAGAGCCTTGGCATCAACATGTGTGGGATGGAGAAGGAATCAGGTTTGGGCAAGGGGGAAGTTGAGTGGTCACCAAAAGCCCTTAGACTCAGACGGTCCTATGGGAGCTCTGCAGCTGGATGGCCTTTCAGAGGTGTCCTGAGTTGGGGCAAGGGTGGTGAATCTTTGTACCTGGAGACTGATCAGTGACTAGTTTGGGGGTCCTCTGGGAAGAAGTGTGACCTCGAGCAAAGCGGTAATCCCTTACGGAGGAATGACAGTAGAATGCCTTCCAACTGCTGAGGGAGTAAGTCATTCATCCCTGCAGGGGCATCTAGGCTGCACATTATCGTGTTCACCACAGCACTTTTATGTCTCTACTCTAGAGGTGTTTACATGTGCATATGCCTCAACAATACCAGTAAACTTCTTCAGAGTAGGAACTGTCTTTGGAATTTCCAAAGCACTTATGTAGCAAGTGCCTTTCACATTGTAGGATTGAAAGGAGGTTTGAAAACCCACTAGTAAGATTGCCTTTTCTCTTTGAGGAAAGTCTGCATAGCATAACTCTCAAGCAGGTAGGTAGGAAAGATTGATCTGTTTTCATCTTCTTATTTTTATTTATTTTATTTTATTTTATTTTATTTTTTTACTCTCACACGAGGACATTTTTTCATTTTTTGTTCAGATAGAGTGGGAAGGAGAGAGAGAGAGAGAGAGAGAAACATCGGTGTGAAAGGGACACATTGAGTGGTTGCTACCTGCACGACCTAACCAGGGCCAGGGACAAACTGCAACTAAGGTACGTGCCCTTAGCGGGAACCAAGCCTGGGTCTCTCTGGACCGCAGGCTCACACTCTAACCACTGAGCCAAACCGGCCAGGGCTGTTTTAATCTTTTTAAATGGTCATTTGAACTAGGCTATTTATAATTGCGTTCCAAGTCAAAGATAAAGTTGCCATGTTTACTTACTTTGTTATTTCATGAAAAAAAAAAAAAACAAACACTGGCTGGCTTTAAGCAGATTTTCTTTATGTTCTGACATTTTCACTGTTATATAAAGCAAATTGAAAATTGAGTAATTCTTTCTGGAATGTTATGGAATATCTAAAATTATACTAATTTACACAGAGAACTCAAAAAATTCCAAAAGAAACCAGGCACCCATCTTATGGTTGTCTTCATTTTTCATCTTTGAATATAAAAAATTAGCACCAGAGCAGAAACTGATTTGCCCTTTTCCCCACCGCTGGTTTGGCGTGCTATCCTGGATATTTTGCTGCCACCTGGGCTCTGGTCCAGTGATTGTGGTTCTTCTCTGCATGGGTTACGTTAGGCAGAATTGCCTCTAGGAAGCACCCTATTACTGCCAAAACATCACTGTGACCCAGATGCCCTGTAGGTATTAAACACAGCCCCATGAAGACTATCCCTTCTACTGAGTTCAGGACTTTTGGAGGAAATGGGAGTCTCTCAGTGTCCTGAAAGTGTGAAATGTTCAAAAGAGATTAGAAGTAACTTAAATACAGAATTCCAATTCTAGTTAACAATTCAGGGATGTTTTATTTGCTCAGGTGATGAAAGAAGGTCCTGCTTTCTAAATAATCTAGGGTCTCGCATAAATTATTGGTATCACAAAGGAAAGGAATAAACTAGCATTTCATTTCAAGTTTACAAGCCATTATCGAGAATTTCACAAAGTTAAGTTTTACATTTATTATGGGAAAATTAAATGCTTGTGTGTTTTTTTGTTTTTGTGTGTTTTGTAATGCAGAAAATTACGATCCATTATTCATGCACCCTGATCTGTCTTGCGGAACACACACTAGTAGCTGTGGACACATTATGCATGCCCATTGTTGGCAAAGGTAACATTCTTAATATTAGTCAACAGAAGCTTATGGGGGGTAGTGGTTGGGGCCTTTTATGATACTTTCAACAATGAAGATTTAAATAAAGGAGAAGGAGAAAAGAGAAGCTTATTCAAAGGCTTAAAATTGAATTTTTATATAAAGGAAATTTTATTCTAGAAAAAGGGAGAAAGAACTAAAGATATTAAAGAAAAATTCCAATTCACTGTCTAATAAGTAACAATTAAAATTGATTTGCTTTGTCATACATGTAAAGGAGTGATAGAAATTTCATAGTATGTTCGATTTATTTTTTAACATGGGGATCTGTGTGTCAGCTAACAAACTGGATGATGAAGAAAAATATCTTCACAGTTGGATAAACCCTAGAAGGGTAATGTCTTTCAGAAGTGAACAGCTCTTGATTCTGAAGGTGATAGTACTTGCCTAGTTACTTCCAGAGATTATTGTGGCTCCCTGAGCTAAATTGGGATAACCTCAAACTATCCTGTTTTAGAACTCTTAGAACCCATTTTGGTAATTAAAGGAACTCAAAAATTAAAGTACCAGTATTAAAAATAATTTAGTTCATTTTAAGATTTTAGTTTTTGCATTATTTGTGAAAAGAAATTATTTAAAATGTTGAGCCTTATGGTTCTTACTGAAAAAAAATTACCATTGTTTTTGATACCTCGTGTTTTCTAATTGTAAAGGTATTTTGATTCCGTTCAAGCTAAAGAACAGCGAAGGCAACAGAGATTACGCTTACATACAAGCTATGATGTAGAAAATGGAGAATTTCTCTGTCCCCTTTGTGAGTGCTTGAGTAACACTGTTATTCCTCTGCTGCTTCCTCCAAGAAATATTTTTAACAAGTAAGTTTTGGATTATAAAACCTTTATATCAAAGCAATAGTTGCCTTTGAAGATAATGAAATAATAAACTAGGCAGGGGAATCACGCTAGGTAATTATATAATGTTTTCCAGATGCTGTTGAAACTTTTTTTTTTTTTTATCCTCATCTGAGTACATTTTTCCATTTTTTGTTCAGATAGAGTGGGAGGGAGAGAGAGGAAGAGAGAGAAAGAGAGAGAGAAACATCGACGTGAAAGGGACACATCGAGTGGCTGCCTCCCGCACAACCCAACCAGAGCTGGGGACAAACTGCAACCGAGGTACGTGCCCTTAGCGGGAACCGAACCTGGGTCTCTCTGGACTGCAGGCCTGCGCTCTAACCGCTGGGCCAAACCAGCCAGGGCCTGTCGAAACTTTATTTAGTCATTTCTTCTAGCAGGCTTGCAAATATGATTTTTGTTTTTAGAAAGGAATAGGCCAAAATTTAGCAGTTTTTTGTTTACCCATAAACACTAGAAGATATAAAATTGCCCGGCTGGTTTGGCTCAGGGTATTGAGCGACCGCCCATGGACTGAGAGGTTCCAGTTCGATTCCTGGTCAGGCCATTTGCCCCTGTTGCAGGCTCGATCCCCAGTAGAGGGCGTGCAGGAGGCAGCAATTTTTTGCAAATTGCTTGCTGATAATAGCTTTAGGAATTGGGCCAAAAGAAAAAAAAGCTGTTGGTGTATTTAAAATGGAACATTTTTGTCATTTCATAATTTTTAGGGTGCTTCTAGGTAATAGGTGTAATATTTCAAAATATGAATTTAATACTGTGTACTATTTAAATCTGATTTTCATTTCTCAATTTAGATTTATGGTATCTACATGAACAAATACTAATTTAACGTTTATGAATATGACTTATCTATTAATTTCTTTGCTATTTGGATTTAATTCAAAGAAAAGTCAGTTTTTTCCCTCAATTATAGAAGGTCAAACTATGGTGCCTTAATTTATGCTACCACAAAATGTTCTTTAATGAGGTGGAAGGGGTCAATGGGGGGCGAAAGGGAGAACATCTGTAATACTTTAAACAATATAGATTTGGGGTTTTTTTGGTCTATGTATAATAATTTTTTTAATAATTATTTTTTATTAATTTGTTTTTGTTACAGATGTTTCTCCTTTTTCCCCCATTAATACCCTCCTCCTCATCCCCCCCATCCCCAGCTTTATTGTCTATGTCCATTGGTTATGCACATAGACAATAAAGATGTTTAATATGTTCTTTAAATGCTGTTAGATTTTAATATAAGCTCATGCTTTTTTTTTTTTTTTTTAATCCTCATGCAAGGATATTTTTCCATTGCTTTTTACATTGAGTGGAAGGGAGAGAGAGAAAGAGAAACATCAATTGGTTGCCTCCTGCACGACCCCTACTAGGGCAAGGGATCGAACCTGAAACCCAGGCACATGCCCTTGACCAGAAATCAAACCCACGACCCTTTGGTCCACAGACCAATGCTCTAACTGCTGAGCCAAATTGGCCAGGGCAAAGCTCCTGCTTTTTTTTTTTTATCCTCACCGAGGACATTTTTCCATATTTTGTTCAGATAGAGTGGGAGGAAGAGAGAGAAAGAGAGAAACATCGATGTGAAAGGGACAAACTGCAACAGAGGTACGTGCGCTTAGCAGGAACTGAACATGGGTCTCTCTGGACCGCAGGCCGATGCTCTAACCATGGAGCCAAACCAGCCAGGGCAAAGCTCATGTTTTTTAATCACAAAAGAAAATCATGGTACTGACTTATCTGCATTTGAACTGATAAATTAGTCATTGTTAGATTAAGGATTCACTACATAGAAGAAGGGGGAAAAAACACCTTTGTTGGATTTCATCTCACTTTTGTGGTTTAGGTTTTGTATTTTTCCCATAAGAGCCAAATATGACATAGTTATGAAGAAAGGCTTTGGATTCTGATATAACTGAGTTTGAATGCCAGTTCTGTTCCTTGTAATGGCCTAGTCAAGTTACATAGGGCTAAACCTCTATTTTCTCATCTGTAAAATAGGGACAGTAATATAACCTGTTTCATATTAATATTTTTAGGATTAAATCTAATACCGTTAAATGCTTTACTAAGTCACATGATAAGCACTCAATAAATATTGGTGTTGATGTGGTGACTGTGACATTTAAGAAATACTTGCAGCCCTGGCCAGTTTGGCTCAGCGGTTAGAGTGTTGGTCTACCGAGCAAAGAGTGGTGGGTTCGATTCTGGCCAAGGGCATGTACCTCTGTTGCAGTTCATCCCCGGCCCTGGTTGGGGTCTGTGGGAGGCAACCAGTCGATGTGGTTCTATTACATCGATGTTTCTCTCTCTCTCTCCCCCTCTCTCCCTCCCTCCTTTCTACTCTATCTGATGATAAATAGAAAAGTATTCTTGGGTGAGGAATTAAAAAAACTAAAATAAATTAAATAAAATATTATGCCTACTACCATTTAGTGAATCTTTTTGCATCTTACACTAAGTAACAACAACAAACTACTAAATACTTTTTATAATCTTTTCTAGCAGGTTAAATTTTTCAGATCAACCAAATCTGACTGAGTGGATTAGAACCATATCTCAGCAAATAAAAGCATTACAGATTCTTAGAAAAGAAGAAAGTATTCCTAGTAAGTTCTGATAATCTGCTTTCATTTTTTCCTGAAGTCCAGAATGAATTGTTTAAGAATATTTTTTAAATGAAACCTCTCATTTTAAACTTTGAATTTGACTTACTTTAATTTTTTTTGTCTTAATGAACTAAATTTGACTTGACTATGTTACTTCTTATTCCTTGAAAACCCATAGACTTTTGTGAAGTTTATAATAAATACTTCTAATGTATTCACCCATGTTATTGAAGAGCTTCTGGGGGTGGGGGAACAGAACTAACTATTGCAGAGCTAGCTTTAGTTCTCAGTGGCCTAATTCATTTTATTGTTGGCATTACCAAAGGCGCCTCAGGTTTCAAAACATGTGCTGCAACCAATCTGAGAGTTTATATCATTGGTTTTTATTTAAAAAAAGCAGCATACTCCTCCTTTTCTTACCTTCCCTAGCTGTGTTCTAGTGGTTCTACTATTAGGAAAAGCACAGGTGACTGAAGAAGGTGCCTTGAGCAATCAGAGCAATGGTATTTCTCATGCTTTGAATGCACGTTATGCAAGGTTTTATTAATAGAAAATTTTTCTGTTGTTTTTAATTTCTTTGATCTATATTTAGAATGGAGTTTACATTGAAAATTCACAGAAATATTGTGGACTGATGAATAATAATATGAAATACTTGTTTTTGTAGATATTGCCTCTTCAAAGAATTCAGAAAATATGGATGAATTGCAGCTCCCTGAAGGGTTTAGGCCTGATTTTCATCCTAAGTGAGTATATTATTTTATTCCTTTTAAGTTTGGCCCACTTGAAATGAAAAACTAAGTTAACAGTTAGTACGAATATGGTTTGTCACCCTGGGAGCAGAACATTATAGGACATTGATCTGAAATTCTGAGGTTTAAGCATTACGTGATATTTACTGCGGGTATATTGATCAAAACCTAAGAACCATGTGGCATGTTTAATTCTCACCAACTTCTCCTAGTCTGCATTGCTGACTCCCTATTATACCCTTTATCTGGCTCTCCTTAACAACACCTCATCAATACGTCTAAATCCAAACTGCTCAGCTCCCCCACCACATCCTGTGCTTTCCTTCTGAACTCTGCATTTCTGTTTATGACTCCACCAACTTTTTAGTAACCTAGGATCAAAACCAGGGGGTTTTTACCCTCTTTTACTCCATAGCCAATTAGTTATAAAGTATAGCATAGATGCTAGAGCTAGACTGCTTGGTTCGGTTCTTAGTAACACTGCTTACTGGCTGTGCAGCTGTGAAAATTGCTTGGCTTCTGTATACCTCAGGTTCCTCATCTAAAGTATTATGAGGATAAAGTGACATAACACATGTAAAGCCACCTGGAAGATATTCCTAGCATGTACTAAGTACTCAATAAAATAGCACTGAAAGACTTAAATAGAAAAAATAGTACATCAGCCCTTTGCCTCCCACATTCCCGCTCCCTATCCCCATTCCTGTTATTTACTTCCATATTTTTAGTTAAAATGCTTAGATAGCTTCTCTCTTGGTTTATCATTTCTGAACAGTTGTTTCTGTTGACTGGCTAGCAATTTAGTATTCAGCTTCCACCTCTACCCTATCCACTGCTCCTTACCAGTCTCCCAGTTGAGTTTTTTCACAATTTTTTATTAAATCAGTTGGCAGTTTTTAAATTATAATTGTTTCTACTGATATAAGTTATACATTATAATTATAGTTACATATTTTTTCTTTTACAATTTTGTCTTAACTGTGGTTAATAATTACCTTTTTTCATGAACTTGGTTGTCTATGGATGTTACTTTTTCTCCCCTAAATGCTGCAATAGATCTTTCAGATGCCTAGCAGTAGCTTTTCCAAGTGCTCAAACCCCTCTTCCAACAGCCGCTGTACTTCCACACCAGTCAAGACAGGACGCAGTTGTCACCCTGAGACTTCCCCTAGTTATGTTCCTCTTATTTGGCTGGATTTCCTATTCTCCTCTTTCCTAATTTGCATATAACTATCTTTAGATAGTTTAAGCAGTTCAGTTCCCAAATAGCCAATAGCTGTTAAGAATCTGAAATATTTGATGTGAGCACATTGTTTTGAGCTAATTCTATATGTGTTCACTTCAGGAACCCTTATTCTGATGGCATAAAAGAAATGCTAACAACATTTGGAACTGCTACGTACAAAGTGGGACTAAAGGTCCATCCCAATGAAGAAGATCCCCGAGTGCCCATAATGTGTTGGGGTAGTTGCGCATATACCATCCAAAGCATAGGTAAGAGATTTAAAGTTGTGTCTCTCCTTAAGTCACAAGCATACATTGACATGAGTTATATGTAAAAGCCTGTATTTACGTAACATGTTTAAAGACTTTAAAGTAGGAAATATACCATACTAACAAAATATTAGATTGGCAGTTTGTAAATTAACCAAAGCAACAGAGGACTCATTTTGGTGATGGTTTTAGCTTCTTGTCAGTTGAGGGGACTGTGTTTTCATTTTTACACTTATCCAAAGTTAATTCTTGTATAATGATTTGAAAATTTCAAAACCTGACAATTTTGTGCTTTCTACAAAAAAATTTCTTTTTTACTATTTTTTGAATTGTGATTAAATATATACATACAATTTACCATCTTACATCATTTTTAATCTGCAGAAAGAATTTTAAGTGACGAAGATAAGCCATTATTTGGTCCTTTGCCCTGCAGACTGGTAAGTTATCAGTTTACTCAGTTCACAGAATAGTAGAATGGAAAATCTGTGCTTCTGCTTTTTTAAATCTGAAAAAGCTGAATCAGTTATTTAAGCATAGCTTTATTTGTTTCATAGTAAAGCCCATTTTCTGTAATTATATTGAAGAAGTAATGGTTGTGGTTTAATTTCTCATTTTACATTTAAATAGACTTCGGCTCTCATCTAGAGCTCTTGGTTAAACACATGAAAATATGGGGAAAAAACTAAAAACAGCGCTTGTTCTTAAATATTTAATGCTGTAAATAGAAATATAGAACAGAGTACACCCTTTACTACATTTGATTACCTTTCATAAACAGCATTTAAAGTAAGTATACATTAATGTCAAAACACTATATTCAGTGCCTAGAAAAATGGGGAAGGAGGAATATACAGTCAAAGCTTGCTCATTTTTACTATGTAGCTGTTGTCAGGTAAATCATAAAATTGTCCTTAAGAGTAAAATCATGGAATTTGATTCATATAGAATCACCTCGGGAACTTTAATATCTTGCTCCCCGGTGTATTAGTTTGGCTCCCTAGTCATTAGTTTGGCTCAAATAAACCCAAAAAAAGTCTCCCCAAAAAAGCCTAGTCTCTACCACAGGGCAGTAAATCAGGGTCTCTGGAGATGGCCCCAGGCATTAATGTTTTTTAAGGCTTTCCAGGAGCCAGGATTGAGAACCACTGATGTAAGAGCCTAACTAACCAAGGAACAAAAACCAGTACAGGTTTACTTCGGAGATATTGTGGGTTCCATTCCAGATCATCACATAAAGTGAGTCACATGAGTTTTTTGGTTTCCCAGTGCACATAAAAAGTATGTTTACTCTATATTATAATCTAATAAGTATGCAGTAGCATTATGTCTAATAAAGGAGTTACATACTTGAATTTAAAAATACTTATTGCTAAAAAGTGGTAACCATCATCTAAACCTTCAGCAAGTAGTAATCTTTTTGGTGGTAGAGAATCTTGACAGTGTTGTCGGTGCTGCTGACTGATGATGGTTGTAGCAATTTTTTAAAATAAGACAACGATGAAGTTTGCTGCTTCAATGGACTCTTCTTTTCACTTGAACACTTAGGGGCATTGTAGGGTTATTAATTGGCCTGGTCTCAATATTGTTGTATCTCAGGGAATTTGGAGGTCCAAGCAGAAAGAGAGAGATGAGGAAATGTCTGGTAAACAGTCAGAACATACACAGCAGCCCTGCCCGGCCTGGCTCAGTTGGTTGAACATTGTCCTATGCCACCAATTCAATTCCCAGTCAGAATACATGCTGGGTTGCAGGCTCGATCCCCAGTAGGGTGAGTGCAGGAGGCAGCCAATCAATGTTTCTCTCATCGACGTTTCTCTTTTTCCTTCTCCATTCCTCTCTAAAATCAATTTAACATAAATAAATAACATACACAACATTTATCAATTAAGTTTGCTGTCTTATATGGGCATGGTTTGTAGCACCGCAAAACAATTACAATAGCAACATCAAAGATCACTGATCACAGATAACCATAACAAATATTATAATAATGAAAATGTTTGAAATATTGTGAGAATTACTAAAATGTGACAGACACAAAGTGAGCAAGTGCTATTGAAAATGCTCAACACAATGTTGCCACAAACCTTTAATTTGTAATGTCTGTCAAGTGCCTTAAAGCAAAGTTTGGCCTAAAATCACAGAACTCCTGGAAGAAAACATAGTCAGTAGACTCTGACATCTCTCTTAGCAGTATCTTTTTGGATATGTCTCTTTGGGCAAGGGCAACAAAAGAAGAACATAAAACTAAAAAGTTTGGCACAGAGAAGGAAACCATCAACAAAACAAAAAAACAACCTACTGAATTGGAGAAGATACTCACAAATGATAACATTTGATAAGGGATTAATATCCAAAATATTATATAAGGAACTCATACAACTTAGGGATGAACTTCTATTTTCCTGACTCCCACTCTTCAAACTTAATGTACATCTCCACTCACCTTTCTCTCCTGTATCAGAGGACAAGGCACTTTGGGTAAGGTGACTTATCCTTCTACCTGTTATCTGAAATGCATCTCCTCTCCATCAACTATTTACTCCTTCTTTTACCTTCTCTTCCTCTCCTGGCACCTCCCCTGTGGACAAGCATGCTCCATTATCCTCTTCTTACTCTTGCCCTCATGTTATTTATCTTCCTTCCATCTGTGACCCTAGTCATTTCTTTTTATGACCAAACCATTGTAAAGCACATTTTATTTGCCTGGCTGGTGTGGCTCAGTGGTTAAGCATTGACCCATGGACCAAGAGGTCACCAGTTCGAGTCCCGGTCAGCACACATGCCCAGGTTATAGGCCCAATCCTCAGTGGGGGGCATGCAGGAGGTGCCCAGCTGATGTTCTCTCCCATCGATGTTTCTCTCTCCTTTCCTCTCTCGAAAATCAATAAAGAAAAAATATCGTAAAAAAATAATAAAGCACATTTTGTTTTATTTCACCATGCAATGAAAAATATTTAAATACAGGTAAAGAAATAGCACCAGCCCTAGCCAGGTAGCTCAGTTAGTTATGTTGTCCTGATACACCAAGGTTGCAGGTTCAATATCTGGTCAGGGCACATACAAGAAAGAATCAACCAATGAGCCTTGGCTGGTTTGGCTCAGAGGTCAGAGCGTCAGCCCATGGACCAGAGAGTCCTGCGTTTGGTTCCTGCTGAGGGCACCTTACCTCGGTTGCGGTTTGTCCCTGGCCCCGGTTGGGGTCGTGTGGGTGGCAGCCATCAGTGTGTCTCTCTCACATCGATGTTTCTCTCTCTTCCTCTCTGTCTCCCTCCTGCTCTATCTGAAGATAAATGCAAAAATGTTCTGGGGTCAGGATTAAAAAAGAAAGAATCAACTAATGAATTTGTAAATAAGTGGAACAACAAATCTCTCTCTACACCTCTCTCTAACCCTCTCACCCTCGCTCTCTCTCCCACTCCCTACCCCCTCCCTCCATTCCAATCTCTCTAAAATAAATAAATTTAAAAAAATTTTAAATGCACCTATATTTTGCCCTGGCCGGTTTGGCTCAGCAGTTAGAGCGTCAGCCTGTGGTCCAGAGAGACCCGGGTTCGGTTCCCGCTGAGGGCACGTACCTCGGTTGCAGTTTGTCCCCGGCCCTGGTTGGTCGTGCGGGTGGCAGCCACTCGATGTGTCCCTTTCACGTCGATTTTTCTCTCTCTCCCTCCCCCCCACTCTATCTGAACAAAAAATGGAAAAATGTCCTCGAGTGAGGATTAAATAAATAAATAAATGCACCTATAGTTTTTAATTTCATTTCATATTGAGAGAGAGATCGAAATTTTTTTTTTTTTTTTTTTAACCCTCACCCGAGGACATTTTTCCATTTTTTGTTCAGGTAGAGTGGGAGGGAGAGAGCGGGACAGAGAGAGAGAGAGAAACATCGACATGAAAGGAACACATCGAGTGGCTGCCACCCGCACAACCGACCAGGGCCGGGGAGAAACTGCAACCGAGGTACGCGCCCTTAGCGGGAACCGAACCTGGGTCTCTCAGGACCGCAGGCCGACGCTCTAACCGCTGAGCCAAACTGGCCAGGGCAGAGATCGAAATTTTATACACAGCAAAACTTCCTTGAACAATAGTGTTTACTCTGGCTCCATTTTTTTGCTAAACCTAACCCTTCAACTGTTCAACTCCCTGCAGTTTGTCTCTTACCCCAAGACTTTTTCACTCTTTGGAAACAGCTGTTACCAAGTTCACCAAATGATCTCCTCATCATCCTTTTGGGTGGGCATTTTTTTTAGCCCTTATTCGACAGTTCAGTTTACTTAATTTTGTTAACTATTTCCTTCTGAAACTTATTTTCTCTCTTGATTTCTATGATATTTCTGGTTTCCTCCCCACCCATCTGGTGGCTCTTTCTCAGTCTGCCCCCTGCCCCTATCCTGTAAATGTTTTAAACCCCCAGAGTTTGACCCATGACCCTCTATCGTCTGATAACTCTTCCCTGAAAGCCCCATCTATGCGTCTGATTTCAGTTACATCCAAATGATTTCCACCTATGTATCTCCAAACCAGATCTATTGTCTCATTGCCTGTTCCTTTTTCAGCTGGATCTTCTTCCCACAGTGAACAGTCCAAATCATTTTTCTTCCTGTATTGCCTTCCTTAGTTAATGTCATCACTATCCATACAGGTGACCAAGTTAGAAACTCAAAGATGTCCTGTCAGATTCATCATTTGGTCTGAATGTTCATAACCCAATGGTCAGCAGAGTTTGATGAATTCCCATTTTGCGTATTTGTCTTGTTCCTTCCATTCCTATTTCTGTTTTTTTGGTTCGGCCCCATGTCATTTCTGGCCTAGATTGTTGCATCAATCTATATCCTGAATCCTGCTCTTTTCACATTTTCAGAAGGGTTCCTGGAGAAGCCACCCCGATCATATCTCTTAAAGTTCTTAACCTCTTCTCCATTTTCACCTGCCAGTCCCCACATCCACGGTCCAGGTTTTCAGAATCATTGCCAGTCCCCAAATGCTAGTTTCCAGGCCTTTTATTACTTCTAAAGTAACCTAAGTAGACACCTCTTTAAGAGGCTCTTCAGGTTTTGCCTTACTTTGGAAACCTCTGAGCCCTGTTCTGTGAGTAAGATAACCCTCATCTGTGGTACTACCTCCTTTGGCTGCCTCCACCTCCCCTTTTTTCCCCTTCCCACCTCCAGGACTGTGAGCTCCTTGTGGGGAGGGAGGAGGAGGATTAAGTTTTCATTTTAAGATCTTGAGAACCAAGACTATCATGTAGTAGGTCCTCAATATCTATTGAACCAAACAACATTACAGAAAAAACATTGGAAAGAGCATTAAGTGGGAAGAAAAAACTCAACTTATTGTTCGTGTCTTTTTTTTTTTTTTTTTTTTAATCCTCACCCGAGGACATTTTTCTATTTTTTGCTCAGGTAGAGTGGGAGGGAGGGAGAGGAACAGAGAGAGAGAGAGAAACATCGATGTGAAAGGGACACATCGAGTGGCTGCCACCCGCACGACCAACCAGGGCCGGGGACAAACTGCAACCGAGGTACGTGCCCTTAGCGGGAACCGAACCCGGGTCTCTCAGGACCGCAGGCCGACGCTCTAACCGCTGAGCCAAACCGGCCAGGGCAATTGTTCGTGTCTTTTTCATGAGCGTGTTTATACTTGATTATAATTGGTATTTACATGTTGTTAGATGGCTCAGCGGTTAGTGTGCTGGCCTTCAAACCAAAGAGCTGCAGGTTCAATCCCCAACAAGGGCCATGTGGGAGGCAACCACTCAATGTTTCTCTCTCTCTCTCTTCCTTCCACTCTATCTAAAAATCAATGGAAAAATATCCTTGGATGAGGATAAAAATAAATAAATAAAATAAAATTTATTTTTAAAAATAGAATAAATAGCCCTGGCCACTTTGGCTCAGCAGTTAGAGCATCGGCCCATGGACCAATGAGTCACGGGTTCGATTTCAGTCAAGGGCACACACCTTGGTTGCGATTTGTCTCCAGCCCTGGTTGGGGTCGTGCAGGAAGCAGCCACTTGATGTGTCTCTTTCACGTTGATGTTTCTCTCTCTCTCTGTCTTCCTCTCTTTCCCTCCCACTTATCTGAATAAAAGTGAAAAAATGTCCTCAGGTGAGGATAAAAAAAAAAAAAGAATAAAAATAAAGAATTACTGCCTTACATTCTTGGGAGTTTCTGTTGTTTGCTGTCTGTCTGGAAACTTGTCCTTTTTCTATACAGAATCAGCATCATGGTGGCAAAGAGAAAACTTTGGTTTGTTCAGCATACAATAAGATGTTTCCCATTCCATCTATTCCATATTAGAGACATGTCATTAAGGATGACATAGATTCAGCCCTGGCCGATGTGGCTCTGTTCTTTGAGCATAGTCCCATACACCACAAAGTCAGCAGTTGGGCCCTGGCTGGTTGGTTAGAATGTTAGCCTGTGGACTGAAAGGGTCAAGGGTTCAATTCCCAGTCTAGAGCATATACCTGGGTTGCAGATTCGATTCCTGGCCCTGGTATTGTATGGGAGGCAACCAATCTTTGCGTCCTTCTCACATTATATCTCTTTCTCCCCTCCCTCCCCCTCTATCTAAAAAGTTAATGGAAAAGTATCCTTGGGTGATGATTAACAAAACAATAAGAAAAGGTAGTAGTTTGATTCTCAGTCAGGTCACACCCAGGTTTCAGGTTTAGTCCCAGTTTGGGGTGCATACGGGAGGCGACTAATTGATGTTTCTCTCTCAAATCAGCAAAAAACATGAAAAGAAAGATGTTGTAGATTCAGTTGCATACCGTCTGGAGATACTTCATTGTATGTCCAGCTTTGCCTCGGTTGGCTGTGCTTTGAACTAGCAGTCCTCATAGACAAGAACCACTTCTTATGCTGGCTTCTTTGTTAATTGTGTCAACCTCTTTATTTCAGGATGACTGTCTTAGGTCACTAACAAGATTTGCTGCAGCACATTGGACAGTGGCATTACTTTCAGTGGTGCAAGGACACTTTTGTAAACTTTTTGCATGTGAGTATTAATACATGTGCCATATATGTTAAGGTAATTTTTCATCTGTAATTTAGTTTGTAGTCATATAATTTCTCTTCATTATGAGAGAAATATTCTGGTAATACTGTTTATGTACATATTCTAGCTTATAGATTCATATATGTCTTACAAAAAGATTAATGTAAATAGGTTATGTATATTTTTGTAAATACTTATGTTGACATATGAAATGCGCTAATGTATTTTTTTAATATTTAGCATTGGTGCCTAATGACAATTATGGAGATCTTCCAAGCATATTAGATATTGACATGTTTCATTTATTGGTGAGTATCTTGCCATTTGTGTTTGACTTTTTTTTTTTTCTGTACATAAATATTTGTAGCAACTTTATTCATTAAAATAAAAAAATTGGGCCCTGGCCGGTTTGGCTCAGCGGTTAGAGCATCGGCCTGCGGTCCTGAGAGACCCAGGTTCGGTTCCCGCTAAGGGCACGTACCTCAGCTGCAGTTTGTCCCCGGTCCTGGTTGGTTGTGCGGGTGGCAGCCACTCGATGTGTTCCTTTCACATCGATGTTTCTCTCTCTCTCTCTGTTCCTCTCTCTCCCTCCCACTCTACCTGAACAAAAAATGGAAAAATGTCCTCGGGTGAGGATAAAAAAAAAAAAAAATTGGAAACACCTCAGCTATTCTTAATATGCTTTTGGTTTTTTTGTTTTAATTGATTTTTTAGAGAGAGAACCATCGATGTGAGAAAGAAACATCAATTGGCTGCCTCCTGCACGCCCCCCACTGGGGATCGAGCCTGCAACCTGGGCAT